>NC_090925.1:46738208-51538208 GCF_040938575.1 Ambystoma mexicanum | reverse complement strand
GGATTGTGATTACCTTGACTTGCCTTTGCCTGACTTCCAGTCTCCCAGCTGCAGAAGAGCTGCTCTATGTGTAACTACAACGTGTTACTAAACTACAATCCCTGCCACTGCGGCGCCACCAGTCTGGCTCACCTCAAGTAAAGGATCACTGATACAAAACAATTGGCCTCAATACAAGTTTGTGATTTTTCAATGGTAAGTCCACCAAAATACCACAAAACAGATTTATGGGCTGGTGGAATTACTGCTGGATCACAAGTGCCAGTAAGCAGTGTTAGTGCCTTTCACTGGAATTACAGCCGGCAGTAATTCCACCGATTTTGCAGATTTTCGGCAGTAAAGTGGCAGATTTACCTCCAGCTTTTTGCTGAAGGCGATTCATGCACTTCAATGTCGTTTTGTAAAGCCGTGCATTAATGCGGCGGTAACCCGAGTCAACGCCTGATTAACGCCTTGTTTACTGCATCACCATACTTGTAATGATGCCAAATGTTTCAACATAATGAGCATAATCCATACAGCTTATTTGAGAACTGCTACTGTTGGCTGTTGGTGGGTCCTGTCTATCTCCAGTGACTGTTGTTCATGCACTATCATGAGAGAGTTTGAGACTAGTGTGTGTGTGTGTGCCACCACAGAAGGGCAAGTCCTACCTCTCAATGCAACTGAAGCCTATCATCTCTTCCAGTTCGTCCAGCCTTGCACAGTTGTTCTAGGTCTCTGTGCTGAAGTTCTCCTTGCAGTTCAGCAGACACAACTAACTGCCCCGGAATACCCATATTCTGCATGACATTTCTTAGGTCAGAGTGCCAGGGATGGGTTAGGTTTCCAGTTGAACCCTATTGACTTTTTGTCTTTTTCCAGCAACAGACGAGGGGATATGCAGGAAAACACACATCCACAACACTGGAAGAGGATATTAGTCAAACGCCATCTCATTTCGCAGAGTTAATTCAAGCCCACTGCATCAGCCTGATGAAGCAACATTACTTTATTGATACTGGTGGTGTCTGTTTCTCCTGATTCAAGCTGGTAGAGGAAGTAAAGGATGTGGATGTGGATGTCTCTTTAACATGTCTCCACCTACTGCAGAAACAAAAACACCCACGTGGCATGACGCGCAGGTGCGAGAGTTGTGCAAATTTAACTAGCAGTGTTGGCGGCCCAGACTCTGCATTTGTTTCTTGATACTGGTGGTGTATGGTACTCCTGATTCGAGCTGGTAGATGATGTAACAGATTTGGATGAGGTTGTCCCTTTAACGTGTCTCCGCCTACTGCTGAAAAAAACACCCACATGGCACAAAGTGCCGGCGCGAGAGCTGTGCAAATTTAACTGGTGGTGTTGGCGGGCCAGACTCTGCATTTGTTTCTTGATACTGGAGGTGTATGGTACTCCTGATTCGAGCTTGTAGAGGTTGTAAAGGACGTTGATGTGGATGTCCCTTTAACGTGTCTCTGCATACTGCAGAAACAAAAACACCCATGTAGCGTGAAGCAGCCGGAATAAGAGTTTGAGTTAACTTGGAGGTGACCGGAGAGACGCTTAGCTGTGCCGAAGATGCTGGCCGTTGGCCCCAGAATGCGTAACCGAGTGAAAAAGACTGGAGCGCCCACAACGAACCTCCCAACTCCATTGAAAGTGAACCTGGCAGACGCGAATATTCAAGACGTGATCGAAAATTAACATCAGTACTCAACCATTGATGCAGAGGTGAGTCAAAGGAATCAGAGAAGAGAAAATGATGTTGTGCATAGAAATTACCAGTCAAAGAATCCTGCTCAAAGAAGGGAACGGTCCCACTCGCTGACCGTGCCAACCTCTCTGCCAGCGAACGCAAGCGACTCATGGTGGTGTAGCCTTAACATGTCACAAGTAAACCCGCCACCACTAGATTTTCCGAAACGACACCTACCAATCTATATCGACCTACCGCTGTCTCTGAACATCGACATACACTCCGAATATGAACAGCTTGGTAGTGAACCGGAAACAGCTGCCGAACAGCGGCCGCAATATATTACACCCAATATAGCAAATTGATTTTGCAAGACAGATCACAATAAAGGAAATGATGTGTACAACAAGAATAAATTATGTGAAGAACAACAGAACACTGAACCACATCATGGGTGCCGGCAACCTTATCTCCACCATGGTACCTACAGAACCTCATCTGAGAAGGAAACCAATTCATTCACAATACGCAATCAGGAACCTATGACGAATAAGGAAAGACCTGGTGATCTTGCAGAGAACACAACCCTCTCCATTACAACTAATAATGTGGTAGAAGAACAATGTTCAATATCAGAGCGGAGAACAGAGGCAACAGAGGTGCACTGGCAGACACAAACAAGACCATTACAGAAAAGACTGAGTGGAAAAGTAGCAAGGCTATGCCTGGACATAGAAGACATTGAGATGCTTATGCAGACTCAAGCGAAAAGACATTAAATGTTTTGAATTAGTCAAAGGAAAAAACGTGGAGGCAAACAATTTCCAAATGAAAAAGAATACTAATAACAACTCGAATGATACTCGAAATTCCAAAGCCACCTTGCTGCAACACCAAAAAAAGTGCAAGAAAAGATTTGACTGCACAATCACAACGAATAGGAGAGAGCTTCCCTTTGCTTGAAGGGAACTCACTGGCATCAAAAGAAACTCTGAGTGCTAATGGTGAAGTGCCATCTAGTCCCTTGCGTACGGTCAAGCCAATAGGCCATCCACTCAGTGAAGAGTTAAGAAACTATAGCCCCCAAATAGAATCGAGAGATGGACAGAAGGACACCCGCACACTTCAAGAGGCAAGGCATGAGAAAATGGCGTTGTCACCATCAGTGATGATGAATTTACAGAGTACAATGAGGAGTGCATTAACCATCGCATTGGCACCATTCTTAAAATGATATGAGACTATTAGCGATGCTTTAAAAGATCAAGCAACTTTAGTAGCAATGGTCCATTCAAAACAGAAAATCAAAGAAACACCTAGAGCTTCTTATTTACGGGACTCAAGGTCCCAAAGCATAATCCGACTGTTAATGCTAACCTTTTATCACCGGCCCGGCCCCCTTCATTACGGGAGTGCCAGCCTTATAATGAGGCTCTGTGTGTCTTATGGTGACTTAATCGTGCCCACCAACCCCGTTGGGTTGTATGAAAAGCAAAGAAACACCTAGAGCTTCTTATATACAGGACTCAAGGTCCCAAAGCTAACCTTTTATCACAAACGAACGGTCATGGAGAAGTTATTAAACACAGCTTCTTATATCAAAGATTCTACAGTGATGCTAGTACTACTTGACACCTTGACTTTGACGCATAAGAAGAATGGATGGTGACCATAGATATAGAATCATTATATACCAAGATTCCGCAAGCAGCTACCCTATCCATGATTAAAAAAAATGACTTGATTCAGGAATCAATTTACATCAAGTACCATCTTCATTCATCATTGAATTAGCCGAGATTGCCCTTATGAAAATTTTTGCTATCTGTAATGGAATTTTCTATCAACAAATCTCAGGCACCACCATGGGGGCAACGTTTGCCCCCAGTTTGGCAAATCTATATGTTGATGCTTTTGAAATGGATAACATCTACCATGCAACCAACCCCTTCCTGAATCATATTTCCATTTGGCGTTGCTACATCGATGATGTATGTATGATCTTTAAAGGCACACAACAGCAGCTTACTGATTTCCACACCTGGATTAATACATGCAACACACATCTGCATTTTACCATGGAACCCAGTAAAGAATTCATCCATTTCTTGGATTTGGCAATTACCACTAAGAATGGAAGATTAATATCCAGGGTGTATAAAAAAGACACAGATAGGAATTCACTTCTCACTTTCTCTAGTTACCATCCAAATGCCCTTAGAGACAACCTGCCCTTTGGGCAATTTCTCAGGTACAGAAGACTCTGCACAAATACAGAAGACTTTTTAAAACAAGCTAAACAACTCAAAACACAACTGACTCACAGAGGGTACCCCCAATACATAGTCAACACTACATACAAATGGGCACAAAATATTCCAAGGGCCATTACCTTACAACAACATCCTAAGCCACCGTCACGGGAAAACATTACGGCAGGCTTTAGCTTTTCACCGCTCTTGAACCAGATTAAGCTCAAAATCAAAACGCTTTGGCCGATTCTAAACACAGGAGAACAGTCTGTGCAGGAGTCAGCCTTTGCATTAAAGCGCAGAACCAACATTCGCGACAAACTGGCCAAAACCCTACAAGAATCACAGAACAATGACTCAATACAAGCCACTCTTTGGAATACCAACCCCCCCACGGGTCATGCCCCATGTGGTAATTGCAACGTATGCCCACAAACATGCCGGAGTACACAGATTGATGTAGGACTAAAAACCCCTTGGATACCAAGAACGCTCACCAACTGCAACACTTCGGTACTGATCCACCTAATTACATGTCCATGCAATCTGCGATATGTAGGGATGACACTAAAGGTGAAGACCAGGATGATTGAACACAATTAATGTATAAGAACTAACAATATCACTGCCCCCCTTGTCACTCACTTCCTACAAGCTGGACATAGTGCAGAAGAATTTAGATGGACAGTGATTGAAAAAATATATCTACCAAGACATGGAGGCAATCTACACAACATGCTACTCAAGAGAGAACAAAGCTGAATTTGTAGACTCAAGAACAATAGAACTGGACTGAATGAACAAATATAATGGAATGAATTGGCAGTGATGCATGGATAAGCAGTTGACATTTACATATGCCCCAAGGGCTTATAGATTACCCTTGTAGAGCATGCCACATGCACAGCTTTATCCATATATGATTTTCTTAGTAACATCACTATCCATTATTTATATAGGGTTTCCAGGTAGTCCGGCAGCTGGCACTCTCATGAGCACCCTGATATATATCCTGCCATATGGTCATAAGTTATTCTATATAAATAATCGAGCCTTCGATCCACATTTGCAATCCAACAAAGGAAGATACATTTGTATAGACGACCCACATCAAGGGGTAAGTAGGCTCTAGTTTTTCCTGTTCTATTATTTTGTGGATGGACCATGGCATGTGGGAGCAGCTCTTCTAGCTCTAGCTTTTCCGACCGGGATGCGTTACCACCCTGCCCCCCAGTAACAACATTATTTACTTTGTTGTCGGCATCAGCTACTTTATAGCTCCTCTTAAACCATATGCACACTGTGATCACATGGGTATACAGGTGCTAACCACATAATAATGTGCAGCAATATCTCATTAGCAATGACAGTGTACCGCATGGGTCACATTATAATTATCAGCATAGTCTAACACTGTCTATAGCACGATTAATAGAGCCCCCTGGCCTCTACCTTTCCTTTAGGCTTGAAGAGCCGTTACACTCACCCAAGATGGTGCCCTTAATAAGCGACACGTATACTTGTGGTCGAGAGCCATTCACATCACTTAGATGCGTGCGCACCGCCGGCTCCCAACAACATGGTTTTACTTGGAAGCTGGGCCGGACACAGCGCCAGTTAGCTCCCGCATCTTTTGCAGTTTTCGCAAGTTCGCAGGTAAGAACATTGTATTAGACCATTACGTGACGGTACCTCTGACCTGCATCCAGTTTTCACTAAAGTGCAGTAGATACTGAATTGCGGTATGACTCTGCTCCCTCCCTTTCCTCTATAGCAGTAGACAGTTACGCGCGATCAAGTACACACGCTCGCTAGACCTTGGCCACCAAGAGAGTAAGCAGTGTGTTACCTGAAGACCCTGGCTGTGATATCTGAGGTAACCCTATTCTGGTTATTAGAGCTGTTACGAGAGCTTTGCTCACAATGTGTCTCAAACTAAGATCTACAAATGGGCGGATTTCTCTGTTTACTACCAATTCAGGAGGGAAGTGTTTGACCCACCGTCAGCAAGACGGGAGTGTGCATACACCTATTCCATTGAAACCACTGCCGTATTTCAAGTTATTAGCGTACGGCTGCCAGGTAAGGACTTTTGTTTATGCAATATTCCCTGTAGACTTTGGTCACATTGGTGACACATACATGCTATGGTGCATGCTATACATGACATGTGCACTAGATGCAATACGAGATAGTCTAGCTCACTCATTTGATGACACAGTAGCCCACTCCTGACACCTAAGTAGGCAACAGCACTCTCTCCCCCCACTTCACCCCCTTCCCGGGTCGCACCTGCCACCAGTGCATGAATTTGGAGCCAATAGATAGTTTCCGGGTATTTCATAGCACAGTCACCTTATGATTAAGGAATAATTTAACCACACATACCAATATCCTATACCATATTGGCACTTGGATATTTCTCAGGGGGATGTTCCAACCCCTGATTTCCTGCTTTTGTGTTTTACCCCTAGGGAGCAGAAGTGCTGCAGAGATCCATACATCAGGCTCTCAAAGGACGTCTTCCTTGGCAAAATACAGGTCCTGATGAAGATGATCCCAGTTATTAGCATCATTGAAACCGGTCGACCACATAGGACATGAGTGATCTCATGCCAAAGACAATGCCCAATAGAATCAACGTTGGACATGTCCAGCAACAGTGATAGTTTGACTATAGAGCTATATTAGCTGAGCTAAGACTTACGCTGTGTTCTCTGTTGAGAGCATTTTCACATCGCTGATCACACTGTATAGGCTTATAGTGGCCGTGTCTGCCTCCCAACTTTGGTAATTAAAACATAGGAAGAAATCCTGTTGTGAGGACAATGCACAGCCATTTAGACAGAGACAGATATAATGAACATTATGTCTCTTTTGAATTTCCTTTAACAGCTTATACAGTTGTGCAGATTTTTAGCTTTTTTATTGGTATGCTTTGACTATATGGTATATAAGAAGTCTAGATAGGGTCAGCCTCTTCCCTATCCACTGTTAGATAGGCGATACACCACTTGCAGCCTAGGGAGAGAAGCTACTTTAAAAGCAGGGACAGGGTGTCCTTCTTACTAGGGAGAGCAGATATGTGTGTCAGATTGGTACCCAGATACCATATGACTGAGAATCTGTGTTTAATAACTTCTCCATGACTGTTCGTTTGAAACCATTCAAAACAGATACATATAGGAACCTTCACAAATAAAATCGAAGTTCACCTAGATAAAGAAGCGGAACTCACCGCACAATGGCATGCTAGACACATTGAAAAAGCAAGGATGATGAACGCCATACTAGATATGATGAATGCCATACGCCGTGATAAACGCACAAGCACAACTTCGAGGCATGCAGAGAAACAGTTGGAGATACCGAGGTCCGGTACAGCAGTAGAGACTGTAAGTGTGACAAATAACCCGGAACAATGCATAAGCTCTGATAATGCGGAAATTGGCCCAGTTGTGAGTAGACAATCTGATGGTGATCAACCATCAAAGGAACTCCCAAAAGGAGTACAGATGGACCAATGCTCAACATTGAGCAGTACCACGACCGAATCAGAACTGAGGCTACCGTTAGCCAAGCAAATGGCATGAATCAAATATATACAATTTTAGAAAACATAGCCAAAAATCGCAAAACAAGAAGATAATAGCGCAGAAAATGAAAAATCAACTAGCTGCCACTAAGCTGCATTCCAATGCCTCTAGAGAATTCCTATGGACGTTTAGAGCTGCCGGTGACGAAAGTACAACCTTCTTCCAAATTAACTGAAAACAACAAGGAAAAAAGACCTATTCATCAGCAAGAACAAAATACAGTAGACATTCGTATGAATATCGAAGAGATAGAGCAAAGAGCGAAACTATTAACTCTGTCAACATATTCCTTCGAAACTGAGCAGGAAAATGAAGAAGCAGAAATGCCAAATCTGCTAGCAGTGCTAGAGTAAATCTCAATTGATGATCCAGAAACAATACCGATCACAATTGTACCTCACATTAATGACTCCATAGATGTGGATGTACTGGCAGCCTCCTGGACCCTTGATCAGAAACGCTTGGGAACAAAAACAAAAGAAGTCCTCCTGAGAAGGAAAGACAATGGAGAAAGTAAAGAGCCCATGCTTGTACGGCCTCATTTTGATTTAAGGAGAGCACTGAGGCGGACCTTCACTATAGTAATAGAGCGTATTTTGAGATCCTCAGATGGGCTGATACTGAACCGCACTAATGTTGTAAAACTACTACAGGTTATCCCTCACTTGAATCATCTAACCTCAAATGACATCAAAGTAGTACAATTTATTGAAGAAAAATACATGACTGGGTAATCATGCACCTATTCTCTACTACAGTTCATACAACACTACGCAGTCAAAGTGAAGCATTTTTGCCATTAGGATTTGAGATAACTGACAACCTTGCACCAAGCAAACCTCAAAAGTCCTCATCATATGATAAAGGACATTCCAATGATGGAACAACACACATGAAATGAGGACAGGAGGTTGAACAGCACTTCAATGAACCTCTATTGAGAGATCAGAATGAATAGAAATCTGAACCAAAACCTTTAGTGAATTTTCATATGCAACATATGAAGACTGGGAGATCAGTGAGGTTCACCGAGATGAATAAAACATCAAAAGACGCCCAGCGAGCAAATGGAGAAATGACCATAGGAGACCAGTAACACTGGGGAATTAGCAAACAGGAACAAAAGAAGAACATCAATTAAAGCTATGTACTTGAAATACCGTGGCTCCTCCCATCTCTTCATGGAAGAAAATAATATACTGCATAGCTTTGACATTGTATGTTTGCAAGAGACCTGGATCCAAATGTTACTAGCTTGTGATGGATATACCTCCTGCTTAAATCCAGCAATTAAAGGAAAATCTGGATGCCCATCTTCTGGGCTTCTAATCCTGGAAAAGCTGCAAGGAATTTGGAAGTACTGGAAATGTTGAATACAAACATGTTCATTCAATTAATAGTGATCAGCAACTTGCAGCCTAATAAAGAAAACAGTAACCAGATAGCGCTGTTCAACTTATACTGGAATACAGTGGGAGTAAATGATACAACTTTATTGAGACTATCCTATTGATGATAGATGACCTACAGACACGATATAAAAATCTATCTTTTGTGTTCGGCAGAGACCTGAATATCCATCCGTTTGATAAAACAGGAGCTCTGACAATGGAACAAAAACTACCCAAAAAGGCTAGGTTGTGGATAAGAGAATTGCAACTGCGCACAATCTTCATGTTGAATGGGCAATTATATGGAAATACATCCCCGATGCTGACATGGCAGATGGGTAAACCCTCTCATATCTTGACTACATCTTCGCATCACTAAAAGTGACCCCTGTGTTCTATTCCCTGAAGGTATTAAACACCTTAAGAAGTGACCACTGGTTCATTGCACTAGAATGGAAACAGAATCAAAGCAGCTTACATTTAAAACACTCCCTGAAACTACAACTGAACATTGGCCCAAATAGACTGCAGATTGACGCTGCTCATTTCCCATATCTGACGAAAACCTAATCTAATCTAAATCGTAAGAAAATCGATCTAGAGAGGATCGAATATGAGCGGGTACTAATTCCATATAAAGTTAAAGGGGTGAGCAAATCAGCAAACCCAAAGATCGCAGCACATCCGTACAATGTGGATTTGGTAGAATACAGGAAAAAATACCAAAGAGACATCAAACTATTACGCAAAATCACCACAAAAGACCAAGTCAATTTGATCAAGAAAAGACATATCAGAATTGGAGACTTTCTTTCAAAGAAAAGCGACTGCAAGCAGACACAGAGATGGTGCTTAAAACGTTGAATAACCCAAATACACGTGATCTCTGGGCGCTACTAATTGGGAACACAAAAACATCATCTGCCTTACTAGCCGTCATTCCAGAAACAGAATGGGTTTCCCACTTCTTGGCACTGTATGCAAAGAATGATAAGGAATTGGAACCCCACTCAAACAATGATTCCGTCTCCTGGTCATTAACATGGGACAGAGATGAGATCCTGATAAAAACAAAGAAGCTGAACATGTCACGAGCACCTGGACCGAATGGTTTACCGAACAGTGTTCTAAAACCTCATCCTGAAGCCTGGGCAGACTTCTGCATAACACTATTCAATTCAATAATGAAAACAAGGATGATTTCCCTGTCCTGGAAAAATGCGTTCCTGATCCCAATTTACAAACACAGAGACAGAGCACTACCCACCAACTATCGGCCTATCACACTACTGGATCCATTGGGCAAGATATTTGCAGCGCTACTATCACGTCAGAAACAGCAATGGGTGGAAATGAATGTTAGAATCAATCCACGACAGACTGGATTCGTAAAGGAGTAGGCACAAACATCAACCTATTCCTACTCACCGTACTCAAACTATAAACCTTGAAAGCCAAAACAGAGATCTATGCAGTTTTCATAAACCTCAAACAGACTTTTGATAGTATAAATCTCGGTGGTCAGTCAAAATCTCAAAAAAATAATCTCGAATAACAATAAGGTCGAAAAAAAAAGACCAAAAAAAAAAGTTGCATTTTTTTTTAAATTATATATTTATTTTGGGGTCCGGGATTAAAAAAAAAATGGTTAAAAAGAAAAAAAGGGGGGTTGGGGGGGCACCCCCCCATTTCGAATAAAAAACGTCATAAAAAAAAAATCGACCTTTTTTTTTAGGCCTTTTTGTTTCGAGATTTATTTTTTCGAGATTTTTAAATTCGGTATTATGACCATAAACCATACATCTCCAAAGACTATGGAGTAGTCTACGAGCCTGGAACTGTCCTTTAGATCTGTTGGCAGCATTCAAGCCCTATATACAGAAACATCAATCCAAGTCCGATCGTCTAATCACGGTGCACTATCCCCTTGGATCTCAATACCTCTGAAACAAATATAAGAACAAATCCTCCGAGATTAAATGTTAACCCGATCGCATGTATGGTCTATGTGGATGACCTGTCCTCTTAAACAAAACTCCTATCGGCCTACAAGAGAGTTTGAATACCTTATTATATTTCAAAGAAAATGGTCTTTCAGTTAAGTCGTCTAAAACCCAAACCTTGATATTTCTGGATCAAAGATCGCAAAAGAAAAAGCCATTTGCCCTCTTTCTCGATGAAGTTAAGTTACTTCAGGTAGAAACCATCAAAGACCTAGGAGCATGGATTAGTTCATCACTAGACGAACGTGAATGGAGAGAGGCAGTTTGCACAAAGACAAAGTCTTTAGCATGCCAAGAACTGCATCTACATAGAAAGCTTGGAAAATGCTCCATAAGACCAGTCTTACTTTTTTACCGACAGAACGTAATTGAGTTTCTTGCTTATGGAGCGGAGACAGCTTAAAACCTCTCAGTGAATGTTTGGGATTACTGCGATGTGCTCTTTTGGAGAAAAGTCCACACCCAAAGCATTTCTAGTGGCAAGAATACGATTTGAACTTGCAATCCAATCTATACATTCTATTATAGTTTGGAAAACTTTGGACCTCTATCGGAAGATACTAACCAAATATACGGTTCGGCCATTGAAAGTCTTGAGAGGAAAATATATGATGCAAAACAGGTAATGCTGGATCTCTGGAAGAGCCAATGTGTAAAATGCCTGGAATCATTACATTCTGCAGAGGAAACCTTACTAACAACACCCCTTATCATAAACAAAAAATAGGTTGGAATGATTCAACAGGATAAAGCAAGATATAAACTATCAATCAATATTAAGGCTGATGTACGATCACTGAACCATCTTCCGGCATAC
The DNA here is from genome assembly GCF_040938575.1 of Ambystoma mexicanum. Lineage (NCBI taxonomy): Eukaryota > Metazoa > Chordata > Amphibia > Caudata > Ambystomatidae > Ambystoma > Ambystoma mexicanum. Next base: position 51,526,471 of record NC_090925.1, on the reverse strand, counting down.
CTATGCAGATTTCCGTGCCCAAACGCGAGAGATTTGTTTTTAGGTAGAAGACTGAACCTCTTGCCAACAAGAGAAGCGTTGAGTCAATGGAAACAGTTAAATGGGGGCATCGTTTCCTGCTGATTCTGCCCCAATACTAACCAAAACGAAACTCTCCACCATACACTGATGGAATGTGAATGATTATCAACTATCAGAGATAAATACTGAGAGGAGGACAACCGATTAAGATGGCAGACTTTAAATTCAGGTGAACGATGGGATTTACTGATTGTGAGCAAGCAGAAAACATTCATTTTCAAAATACTGCAATTTTGGACAGCAATAACTACCTTAAAGAACTTCAGGCTTTAACTGGACAATAAGTGGGCATCAAAGAAAAGTGCACAGATGTGTATCTAACGTTCGCATTTCTCCTTTCCTTTCCCCTTTTAAACAGGAATGAATGCTGGATGTAAAAGTAAAAGGTTTGAAATGAACAAGCTACTAATAAAAAAATGTAGCTTCATGAAAGTCCTCTTGAAAAGAGAAACACATCACATTTTAAAATGTAAAATTAATATGACAGAGGATTTGTATCTCGCCATTTATGTAGTTATCTATGTAACAGAAACATGCTAATGGTGGTGTGTTGTGGTGCTGTTAATCAGGAATATGCTTTACTGCTGGTTCAATGACTACCCCTGCAATGCAGGCAATACCACTGAACAACGGCCCAGAGATTGTTATGTTATGCAATGTTATTAGGATTTGTATCATGCACCGTTGCCATTTGCATGCTCTCCATGTGCTCTGGCCGATCTGGAAGAGCGTGTTTGGGACGATCAGTTGGGAGGAGTTTGAGAGACAAGATTGTTGTGTTTTGTGTTGAGGTAGCAGATCAGAAGTGCCCTGAGCTCTGCGTGCTTAAAAGCTTTTTAGGTGCCAAGTGTAGTAGGCACACAATGCTTTGTGTACAGAGGGACGGCCTCACGCCTGTAGTCTGGGTGTGTATTTGCCAGGGGTGGGTCTACCAGGTGTAGTTAGAGGGGTGCGTTTGTGAAGTTTGAAACATTGGGGAGAGGGTCTTATTTTTTTAAGCTGTGCGCAAGTGGCTGGTTTGCATATCTGTTTGGTGAGTAAGGTGAGAGAAATTGAGGGTTAGTAAAAAAGAGTGGAACGTTATTTTTTCTAATTATTATTATCATTGTTATGGTATATATTGACTTTGAGAAGCAACAGAGGGCTTTACAGTGATATACAGCAGTATACTCCAGCAGTGAGTGCTTTTCAGGGGACATACCAGATACACAGCAGGGGGTAGGGAACAGGGGGGCACGGAGGGCGGTTCAGATATTCAGGGTGGCGGGGAGGAGAGGGGAAGGGGTTTTCTAGGGCTTTAATCTTATTGATCTTGAAGTCAAACACACACCACCACAGTGCGTCCCCAGCACCAGCTCTATTTCACTGAATGGATAATGAACCAATGTGTGCAAGTCCACTCTACCCTCTCCTTCCCCATCCTGTAATGCACACGTGAACCCAAAGCCGCTTGTCTTTGCTCTTGGATGTGTATAATTATATTTACAGAACATGCATAAGACAGTGCTATCCTTTGTGATGAACCACCCTGGTGGCACGCACTGCATAGGTTACCAGCCTCTACACCTATGTACAGTGTGGCAATTAAGATGCAAACAGTCACTTTGACTGTAAAAGTAATGAATGTGTATAAAAGAAACTGACCCATACAGGCCCTCTGATCATTCTACAACTGCAACAGACATCACTTTAAAATATTCCACCTACCTTTGAAAGCCAAAATAAGGCTGTTAGATCATCAAATTTGCTAATAGACAGAAATGAACTTAGAAGTTTAGCACTGCAAGAACTTGCTGAGCGAGCGACGAACAGTGGCTTCAAAGGGTAAGACAAGACCCTGGAGAAGGAGGTCATGAAAGCCAGCAGTCGAAACACAGACAGAACAAGTGCAACAGATGAACCTAACTTACTAAATGTCAATAAAATGAGGTTTTAGCGATTGGTTCGCTGCAGATGTGTCTTTCAGACCACTTGTCAGCACAGTATGCTTGGATTTGAGGATGTGCTTTTATTTGGCAGAAATAGTTTAACAGTGTGCCAAGGTCTCTGGAGACAGAATCCCTAAAGCTGCACACGGCCGTGTTACATCACCCTCCTGCTGCTGCCTTAAGATTTTATTTAAAGGTGTGCTGTATCATTTCTTTTTTTATAAAGTGCTCTGGAGTTTAAAACACACTTGAACAATACAATTGCGCTTCAAACAGACATTTTAAAAATCTTTAAAAGTAATTGCCAATTTCCCAAATCGATTACCACAGTTTCTTCATTTAAAACATCTCATGTCCTCTAAATGAACATAATGTACGTGTTGGAGAATTGAACAGTTATATAGCATACTGCAATTAGAGTATGGTGAAACTCTAGCCTGGAGGCAGTTCCACAATACACAATCTAAGGCCCGGATTAACGAAACATTGCACTGGTGCAAAACATTTCCCTGGTGCAAAAATGCGTTGAAAGAATACGTTTCACAGTTGGTCATTTGCGCCGTGTGCAAATTGCACTTGAATCCATGTAAAGGTTTGCAATACCACTATAGGGGACTAATTTACAAGTCCACACAAAATATTTAGCGTGAGAAAGAACATTGCGCTGACTAAATTAATAGCGCTGGGAGACGATTCATGGAATTAAATGCGTGCAGAAACATGCACCACAAAGAATAACGAGTAGTGCCCGGAATTCCCCCAACATGCCCCCATAACAAATAGACCATAGCAGTGTTCAACAACCTTTGCTACAGACACATTGAAAAAGGGAATCACAGATTGCTTACCAACAATCACCATTACTCCCACTCCACTCCTTCAAACGAGAAGTCCTCATCCCAGCACCTCCACTAAACTGCACCCAGCCACCCAACATAAGGCAGCATACCCACAACCATACACTGTCCCTACAAGGTGACAAACAGGCTTGCGGGCCCTGTTCAGTATGATGGTGACCCCAGACTTATAATCATTGTGACACCAACAACACTTGGCAACTATGCATCCTGAACAACCGTGGCTCATTTCATGGGAAGAGGTGAATGAGCTGCCAACAGATAACTCAGACATCCCTGCTTAGTGGATCATCTTGCCAGACACCTAAACAAATTATTATCCATCCTCAATAAGAGACCCAAAACATCATCATGAAGCATACCTTCCATCTTGAAATGTCTCCCTACTGCCACCATCAGACACACAATCCAAAACATACCCAACCAACACTGTTACATCAACAGCAAACATGCAATGACCCTGCTCCATAAATGGCAAAAGGCACCAATCCCTTCCCACCTCCACACTTGTGATGCCCATTCCCTACTTGTGAAGTAGATGTCCACATGGCCATATGGGCAAGTCCATGAAAGTAATAACACCGGGCCTACCTCTGTCAACCCCCAACATTATCCAACATCCATGAACACATTGTGAGAAACCTGAAGGTATTCTCTCAAGTAGATCCTGGGAATCCCTTATTCAGGTGGCCAAGGAAGAATCAGCTTTCTCAAATCCCAACCCTAGGGGTAGACGAACGAGGGAGAATCACCTGGGTAAGGGAACACAGGGTTATTCTCAGGGTAATGCCCCAAGTGAGAAGCAGTATTATACCAAAGAAGAACTGAAACCTGGCTGCACCCCGCAGCCGGCCCGGCACTAGCCCTTACCCTACCAGACGGCTATGCAATTATCAGAAAGGATAGAGCCAATGCAAAAGGAGGAGGCACTGCCTTCATATACAAATCAAATCTTAACATTAGAGAAATCCCAAACATCCCTATTACATCAGCAGAACTCTTGTCCACAAAAATCTCAATCTCTGCCACTACCTCTCTAAACCTACATCTGATCTACGGACCTCCAGGTCCCATCTTCTCCTATGATGGTGACATCGCCGCCCTACTCTCCACAGACACTAAACCTACCTCCAAAGTGATCATCGTTGATAACTTCAACCTAGGACTCCATGACAGCTCCGACACATACACCTCCATCCTAGCCAACTCCATCGAAACACAAGGCTTCATCATATGATTGTCCGGCCCGACCGGCGCAAAAGGTTGCACGCTTGATTGGCTCACAGACTACAACTGCACCGTCAACATATACAATAATGACCCCTGCCCATGGTCAGACCATAACATTATTCTATTAACCATCAACGCCAGCTCACCCACTAATGCAGATGGCACCAGCTACTCAACGCACGCAACATTACACCCAACAGCATTTTCCCACTGATCTCACAGCTCATTCCGACCACGGAAGAGATAGCCGGCCCTGCCTCCTTGGTTTCCACCTATAACCAAGCTATGAAATCTGTTCTAGATATGGTGGCCCCTTTAGGGAACTGAAAAGCTAAACCCAAAGCACACCTCAACCATTGCTTCACCCCTGAGCTCAAAGACCTACGCAGCAAAAAAAGAAAGACAGAAAATAACTGGAGGAGAAATCCCTCAATCACAAACATAGAACAATTCACCTCCATAGCCTCAGAATACAAAAAAGCTACCCTTCAAGCCAAAAGCAATGCTTACAATCTATGCATTGAAAATGCCAATTCTAGCTCCAAAGAGCTCTTTTCAGTCCTAAGAGAACTAGAAAGCCCCTCTCAGACATGAGACCTTTGCATCAAAGACCTAACCTGGTGTGAAAACATACAAAAAGATCTCATGGACAAAATCACATCACTTCAGCTCAAAATTAATAATAAAAAATTAAAACTTAATACATCCCAGCAGCCCACAACCAATCACACTCCACCTAAACCTAAGCATTTTCCCAAATTCAAGTTCTCCCCCATTATGATAGAGGAAACAGCCAAAATCATAAAAGCTTTTAAGCCCACTCGGTGTCAAGGTGATATTTGAAAAACCACACACCCAACCCAAATGTACTCACTAATGTAACCATTCTTGCTAAAAATCCTGGATAGGGTAGCCTATGTCCAAATTAAAAAATATCTAGAAACTCACCACCTGTTGGACCTCCGACAATCGGGCTTCTGCCCAGGCCACGGCACAGAAACGGCCCTAGTAGAACTTAAAGCGCAAATGGACCAGATTAGAGATAGAGGCCACCTAGCCATTTTCCTCCTTCTAGACCTCTCGGCGGCATTCAATTTGGTAAACCACAACCTCTTATGCAGTCATCTAGCTAGCGATGCCCACCTTTCCCACAATGCCATAGCTTGGATCAAATCATTCCTGTCTAACAGAACGATGAGAGTCTTCTCATCCTCCTCAGCAGCCAGCCCCACCCCATTCTCCTGTGGAGTGCCCCAGGGCTCTTGCGTTTCACCTACCATGTACAACGCATTTACAAAACCCCTCTTCGATAAGCTAGACATTATGGGCGTCACATATACAAATGATGCTGATGATATCCAAATCCTTATTCCTATCACGGCGAATATGTCACTGACACTAACACCTTAAACACAATTTACCTCATGATCCAAGCCTGGATGGGCCAAAATGAGTTATGTCTTAATGATGATAAGACCGAGATGCTGATCCTGGGCAGCCAGACAAAACTTAACATTTCTCACCTCTATACCAATCCTTCAATATAGACGGAAACACGATCATTACTGCCAAAGACTCCTCACTTACTCTCTCACGGCAAGTTAACGCAAACTCCTCACCACTCGCCTACACAGCCAAACTCATCACGGCCTGTAGACCCTATCTCACAGAAGAGAACCGCATCACCTTGGCAAGAGCACTCATCCTCTCCAGGATCGATTACTGTAATGCCATCTTTGCAGGCTCTTCATCTAGAAACATCCAGAAACTCCAAATAGAGCAAAACAATGCCATACGAGCAGCTCTAAATATACCCAAATAAGAGCACATTTCCCTGGCTACCAGTGAAGGACCAGATCAAATTTAAAGTACTCACACTCACACATAAATGTCTATCCAACACCGCCCCCCGCTACCTATCCAATTTAATAGTAAAAAACCAATCATCCAGACCCACTCGCACTGTTTACCTCGGACAACTAACCTAGCCCAGATACTATAGACAAATAGCAGGCGGCTCAAGCTTCCCTGTCATGGCTGCCAAGTATTGGAACGCTCTAGCACTGGACATCAAAATGGAACCTGCCCTACTCTCATTCAGCAAAAAAATAAAAACTTGGGTATTTTCTCAGGACACTAAGCAAAAGCACTCATCCTCCTAAATTGTCACAAATCAATATGCAAAGCCTATACTCTGCTTCACCTAGGTTTTGCATACCGTGTGACCATTCACCTAAACACGCCTATGCCTTTTCACAACCTGCATAATCAGTAACCATAGCTTGCTGAATGTTGTAACCAACCTCTTAAGACCGTAACCATATACTTAAGTATGCCTGTAACAACCTGCATAACCTGTAACCATACACTGAAGCTTGCTGAAATTCTGTAACCAATCTCTTAAGCATGTTCGAACTGTTGTGCCCAGATGCCCAAGGGTTAGGTGTGCCTTACAAATGTAATAATAAAATAAATAAATAAATAAATAAGAAGGTGAGGAGGGCAGAGTCTCTGAGGCTTGTGTAGGCTGTACCTCATCTGCCCCCCTTCCTCACATCGCATCTCTCTTGCTCATATCCAACAATCCTGTTGCATTCAGACACTACCTCTCCCAGAGTCCCTGTTTTCCTATGTCCTACCCGAATACTCCGTCATTCTTCTTCCCGTCCCTCTGATTATTATTTCCCACACTTCCAATCTGCTCATACCAAACACTACCATTCCCACAATCCCCCCTGTTCATTAAATAATAATGATCTGGGCCATTACCGTTTATTTCGCAAACCCTGCCAGTCTCACCCTTCTGAATTTACCAACCCCACCTTAGATGAAGAATATAATTTCCCAAGACATAGTCCTATTTTAGGACACAAACACTTTCTCACACCGTGGAAGACAGCAAACTAACCGTAGAGCCATGTACCTGACATGTCCCATAACATGTGTCAGGCAGAGTCAGGCAATTAACCAGAATCACACACACACACCCGACAGCCCTTTCCTTTCCCCACAGGGATAAAATGTGGAGCATGCGAGCACAAGACAAGCAAGGTAGACCACACAACAAGAGAGCTAACTCAGCACAGCAGTTCAAGAGGAGGAAAAAGACAATGCGAACCGAGAGGGTGACAAGGAGAGAAGCAACCTTGCCCTTTCCAAGCCAGGCATGTGAAATCTCTATGGAAGGAATTGTAAAACCGTGAACAATACCCAGCGTGTTTTGCAACAGATGTCAATGGAACACCGGGCCCTCCTCCACTGATAATCAAGCCGGGGAGAGACGCTTGCCACTGTGGTACTGGCCTTGACTCCAGAGACAAGAAAATCCAAGTGGTTCATCACAACCGGTGAGTCGAGGGGAGAGCCAATAAGAAATGGTACTATGTTGAACAAAAGTAACAAACAGATAATTGAAGAAAGTACACAGAACTGTTAATGTGGGAGGGGAAAACCAGCTACAGTGGAGTCTGTGTGCTCACTCGAGAAACTCTGGCCGATTACCCTATTGTTGAAACTACTGTTACCAGAAGGCCTTGGTAAAGGCGGGAAAAGGGTCAAAGTAGTCAGACCACTTTGAATAATAACAAACAAACACTGGGGTCTAGCAAAATCCACTGTACAGTCGAAAGTCTTTGACCGGCAAACGAAGGTAAAGCTAAGGAAAGTGAATCCTGCACTGTGTGATTTGCAAAAGTTGGCAAGAGTGAACCCGACGGAGGGATGCCCATGAAATGGATACGCAGTCTGAATTCCCAATGTACAGTGTGTTGACAAGAGTGAATCCGGCAGAATGATGTGCTGTCCACAGTGAACTGTTTAAAAAGATATTAAGATTCAAAAATGTTACACAAGTGACAGAGGGAGGGGGATATGTGAGAAGGGTCTGAGCCCGGAAAAGGGGGACACAGGGGTGAAAAACCATCTTCCCACGACACGTGAATATGACAACTGGAATCTTTTGAATACAAGCCATAGTGTACCCAACGGAGGGAGGCTGACAATCGAGAGGGCTCTGAGTCCGGAAGAGGGGGAACCAGGGGTGAAGCATCATCACTCTAAATCCAACCACAAAGCAACTTTTGTTTCTAGTTTTGAATATATCAGCCCCCCGGAATCACAAGATTTAAACACTGAAGGTCCCGATTTCACAAGGAACATTTTTGTGGATCTGAGTCCGGAAGAGGGGTATGCAGGGGTGAGAAATCATCACCCAGCAAGCATATGGAAAGGAACTCTTTGTTTATTATTTTGAGACACATCAGGTCCTCGGAGGTGTTTTTCCAACCTCCCTATACAGTTTAATACACACCCTTGCACTGTGATCACTTGTGTCTGTCTTCACTGTTGCCACAATGAGTTCCTTACAGCATGTACAAAGGAAATGCCATGCCAACCACAGACACACCCACACACACCAGGCACAATAATTACCAACATGCCGTTAATGCAAATCACGGAAGTGGCCAAGCAACAGATGTGAATGAAAGAGATGTCAGAAATGTGTAACTCTAACCATGTCATCTCCCTACAGCTACCATTGTCCACATATGGGCATTGAACATGAGGGCATCATAGCAAACATCACACTCAGATGAAGCATGCACGTGTGCCCCAGCAAATAGGCCAGTACCAACATGAGCCAGAGATTGCGGCCTAAACCCACATGACAGCTATAGAACATACTTAGTTGGACATCAAGTACAAACGAAATGTGAATATGGACAAAGAGACGACAAACAGTGAAGTTGAATAACAAAAGAGAACTGTATTTATGAAAAAACTCAAGAAGGCCAACAAATAAATAGTCCTGGAAAAATAAATAGAAAAAAGGAATGAGCGAGCCAGTTCATGCCGATCTCTGACAGTGCCTCAGCCAAAGTCAATTCTCCCTCCACATCATGTATCTTGCAGGTGGGCCTCTGTTGCTCCCTAAAGGGCTTGCAGACCACCATCATCCCACGCTCAATCTCTTCGGCTGCATTGCAAAAATCCTCCATGATGGAAGCCTGTGCCTACGCCAATCTCTCCTCACCCTCAACACCGGCCCGGGCTTCTGTTCCATCAAGTGCTCGCTACCTCTCTTCCTCCTGCTGCCTCACAAAGTGCACCTAGGTCTACACCAGAGCCTGGAGGCCCCATCATGCCTCCAGCCTCACTTGTACAATGTGTGTGACTCGTTGCCTCATCCTTATGGAAATGCCAGTCAGGATTTATCTACTCACTGTCAACATCTCCTCCTGCCTGGCAATGTGTCTGCGGCACAAGTACTCCCTTGGACTGGATGAGCACTGACCTCAAGTGCCTGGTGTTCCTCCACAGTATGTTCCCCTGAATGCTCCTGCGCGGGCTCAGTGACCATCTAATCTACCATTGAATGTACGTCCTCCTCTGCCAGGGACACAGGCACTTTCAGACATGGCAATTGTGAGACAGGTGCACAGGAGGCCATGGTGGTAGCTGGCATGTAGGCCTCAGTTCACGATAACTGAGGCACTAATTAGGAGGATGAGGAGGGGCCCATTGCAGTGGCTTGGCCAGAGTGACCACCGGAAAGAAGTGGTGCTGCCAGTGTGACAAGAAGCGGCCCATCTGCACGTGATGTTCTACAAGCAGCTCACAAGATGCTTGCACTGCATCACGCATAGGAGCCTGCCGCCTCAAGTTACCCATCATCAGGGGCAGCACCTCATCCCGCATGGCCACATCAGCTGGAAGTGTGGCTTCTGTCTTGGTGGGGAAATCAGTGAAGGTGGGTACTGCTGCAGCAGATGGCCCTGGGAATGTAGGTGATGCTGACCCCTCCACGGTGGACTGCCCATCCTCCCGTCTCAGGGCCAGGTGTGCAGCCTGCACATCCCCCTTAGAACTCCCACCTGTCACTGTGGGAAGGCATGTGCGAAGGCCTGCAGTGGCCTCCTCCTTCTCTTCTCCAACCAAAAAAGTAGGTATCATTCATCAGTGCCAATGCATGCATAGTTTTATTTATATATTTATATCTCGCCGAAGCCCCGGGGAATCAGGGCGCATAATAGTTTCCTTAATAATAACAGAAGCATGCAGTCAGCATGAGTCACTTAGCAACTGCCTCAGAATCACAGGCCTATGCCCTGAAATCAAAATTAACACAGTCTCCAAGTGAAAGCAAAATGACAAGTCACACTGATGAGACGTGCACATGTGAACCTAGTACACTAATGTGTGGCCACGTACACATGGCAACAACTCAATTCACCTCACAATACCAATGATGCAGTGAGCCGAGTGCATCCTGCAAGCAGAGCCAAGCAAAGGGCACCTGGCCAAATGGGTCCATAGCACCATAGGCGCATCTCCAACCAACCACATCTAGCAACATGCACCACTGACAGTCCAACATAAAAGCATACAACACGTTTATGCATCCGTTGCTGAGGATCAAGCTGCTATGAAGTCACTCACAATCCCAACAAATGTCATGATGACATACCATGCATGGTCTCTCATTCAGTGGCCTGACAGGTCACAATGTCGCCCCAGATAGTAAAATGCACAAAGGTTGCTATTATCACACTTCCATACACATGTGTCAGTTTCAGCTGCTGAGTGGGGATGATACAATCATCATACACAATTGAACAACCCATTGAGGAGGTGTACATTAATGTACCTCACATGCCCGCAACATTTCATTCTGGCAACTGTTCCCATCTTCCCGACTTGCTGTTGGCATCTCACATTGCATGCACACAAGAATACTTTGTCACCAACATCTGACAGAGCTCATCCCTACACCTCTCCACTTCACATATGTGTGCCATCAAATACACCAAGCCTCGCATAAGGCTGCATGCCTGTTAAGATTTGTGAAACACACAGGCAGTGAAAAGAACCAACTTGCTGATTTCATGCATACTCATGCAGGACACAAAAACCATGTGGGACCGTTCAACAGGTGAGTACTCACCAGCAGCTTGGATCCATTCCTTCAGGTCAAGGACCTCGACATGAACAGCTTGGTTTATTCTCTCCAGGACCTGCAGGTGAAGGGGTGAAACCTGATGGCCGCCTGCAAAGTGCACCTCCACAGAAGCACCTCCCTCGAGGGCTGCCTTCGCCTGGTTCCAGATCCTGGAGAGAATAAACCAAGCTGCTCATGTCCACTGCTTCTGTGGATTGAAGAGGGTATTGTAATGGGCCAGGACCTGTTCACCCAGGAGGCCAACCTCTGCAGCAGTGAAGTTGACAGCACTCAGCATCACCTTGGGGGTGCTGGTTGATGTTCTGGACATGGCTCCATTTGAGGCGGGTGGAGGGAAGCTGGGCCCTAACGATAAATGCAGTGGATCTGTGATGATGGTTTTAAAGTATGTAAGTTCTAATATGCCAGATGAGGTTGTCACAGAACCTGACAGGTGAGTCACATGAGAATAGGCTAGGTGGGAATACCAGGTACTGCATGCAATGCTAGTGGTCAGCAATCAATGAGACACCACCAGGCAGCAGGAGATGTTGAGGTTTGGAGGCAAAATATGGCAGAAAAAGACAAGATATGGCACAAGGCAGGAGTAACATGAAGTAACAAGTGTTTTCAGAGTGAAAATCTTGAGAAGAGGCCTATGTGCATAATTGACGCGCCACACACAGTGCACCTACACGCATGACGCTGTATATAACGTTCCCTCCCTTGCAAGCACGAAGGTGGAGACATTCAGGGGGTACAACACGCATTTCCTAGCATGAGCAAATTCTGTGATATTTAGGTGGTGTAACGAGCATTTCCTGGCGTGCACAGAGGATGTAATATTTAGAGCCTGCAACGCGCATTTCCTGGAGTGCGCGGAGTACGTGATAATTAGTGGGTCCAATGCAGAATTTCAGGAGAGTGATTTTTGGCACTAACAGATAATTCTCTGCTTTCTCACTAAAACTGGCACAACAACTTGAAAACTAGTGACCAATGAATCAATGATGAGCTGTCACTTCAGGAATGGTCATTGGAACTGCACCTGAGAATCAATAGTTAATGATTCTAGAAGGGGTGTGTGCCAGCCAAATATGGAGTGAGAGATACAGCCAACATACAACAGCAACGCGTGGGAATTGGATGCAAGGGGTATAGAAAGAGAATTGAGAAAACTGAGAAGAAGGTGTTAGTCTGTAGAGAGAAAGAGTTTTGGGCATGGCTGGAGCAGAAACTAGGCAAGCTTACCTGGGGTAGCCCTGAAGTGGGGGCCCATGCTGGCAATAGAGCAGGACCAGTCAATGACCGAGCAACATGGGTCATTCCTTATAGCACCAGAGTGGCTACCCCGGTCTGTTGAGGTTACTAGGGGTGCCATATTGTTACCATGAAGAACGGGCTTGTTGCAACACAACACTCTTTTGTGGTTGCTTTTCAGGAAGGAACCTTCTCATACACACTTGGGCAACTCGATGTCAGGGCCTGCCTGCTGCCAGTCCTTCCTGCATAGACTCTGTTAGGTCTGGGGGGACATGGGGTGCAGGCATAGCAACAGTTGGGCAGCGAGGAAGTAAGGATAGATCATAGGGAAATGATGTGTAGTAAAAGCAGAGGCGAGCTGGATTTAGGAGGGAAAGGGGGCAGATTTCAGCTATGAGCCCATTCCAAGTGAATCCTAATAGATGAGAATATTCCTGTGAGGACCAAACAAGCCACCATGACACATAGACTGGCAGCAGGTGGTCTGTCAAGCGGGTGCCAGAAGCAAAGAGGAGGCATGACTGTGGCGCAAAATAAAACATCTCATAATATCAACTTCTCACCCATGCACTTTACAGACTCTGGTGGACTCTTGCTCTGCCTCTCACTCAACCACCAAAGCAAGCTTTCCATCCTACTTATTATGGATCACCTTCATACACCCAAATCTATGCAGAACACTTTGCACATGGAATTGCTAACCTAGTGATGCAACGCAAACATCTACCAGTCCCTTGGGACTTCACCATTTGGTCCACGCAGCAAACAGAATAGACACCCAAAAGCTTACACTCCTACAGGGCCAGCTTTCAACTCCAACATATTGTAGTGATAGGCAACAATTTGGGTGAGAGTGCTAGGAACGTTGTTGGGTACTCATGCAGTAAGGTAAGTAGGCAGAGCTGTGGAGCGGTGGAGTGGAAAGAGCAATGAATTGGGAGTTCCAGGGGGGCCATCAAAAATGTTCGCACTGACCAAAAAAAAGCAACACTTAAATTCACCAGTATTTGAATCCAGGCCGCACCAAGAGGAGGGTAACGAGGCAGGGTGCCTAAAGGCACTCCCATATCAATGTAATGTGCTGAAGGCATAGCTGTGCCATTGGAATCACATGGCACTGGAGAGATACCTCAGTCAGCTCGTGCCCGCCAGCAAAGGGACACAATAGCAGGTGAGAGCCTCTTCGAGGTTGGAAGTTATGAACATCTGGGCTCAAAACGCAGCTGCACATTTCCAAAGGATTCCTTTTTAAATTAAAGCTTCCAGACCAGAAGAAATATTGTTACATGGTGTTTATTTTAAAGTGATCTATTGCTGTGCTTTAACCTTTGCATGGGAGTCCTGCCCACAAAGATGGCACAGACCTTAGCCATGCTTGCTATCGGGTCACAGGCACACAGATTCTCTGCCACTCTCACAATCTACCTGTGACCCCCTGGGGGCGTCCCCTATGTACAGCACTCAGTTGCTTCCCAGCAAGGTCCACGCTTTGTGAATCCCATACAAACATGCAGCTGCACACATGCACACTAGGAGGCAGCCTTGCATTAATTAGTGTTATTTTAATAGAGCCACCCTCACATAAATATGCATACAGTGTGACCAGTAGAACCACCATAGCCAATCAGAAGTGCTTGTGCCAGCTCATTCATTCAGCATCACAGACATTGCACAGTCATCATGTCTGCATATCTTCACATAAAAACAACCAATGTCACCCCAATACAAACACATGTGTGCATGCAGAAACACACTCTCTCACAGAGCATCCTTCACCGCCTCATGCCCCCAATGAAAGTCCCAATAGCTAGCACCACATCCACCCCAGGAACTTGTGGGCCTTTAGGACCAGGCCAGATTATTTGTTTGCAGTTTTAACAAACATATTTATTTGGTATATCTTAAAGGAATGATTTCTTTGATTCAGGAAAGGTAAGAACTAAACTAAATGATGATAGCTTCCCCCCACAATGTGTCAATGTACCTCTCTATCTCCCTCTATCTCTCTGTCTATCTCCCACTCTTCCTCTACCCTTTTCTCCAGTTAGCCATTCTTCGTTCTCTTCTCATAATGTGTTGCCAATTGGTTCACACAACAATGTTCCAAAACATTGGGATACTATAGGTGGCAGCAACGGTGGTAAGTTCCCATTCCGTAGCACTCCATGGAACGGGTTTACCGCAATCACCGGCACCCGTAGTACCAGTGCCGCTGATTGCAGCAATTATTTGCCGGTAGGGGCCTGAACTACTAGTAGGTCAGGCCTGCCAGTGGATCAGAGCCCCTATCGGCAAACTCGGATTGTGCTGGTCTGGTAAAAATGCCAGAGATGGTATTTCCAGCATGCATTTTTTCTGGCATTTTTACAGTACTGGCACACTAGTAATGAGCCTCATTGTCGTTGTAATTGTTGTTAATGCAAGGCAGCATCAGCTCCCCACTCTATATGCATCCCTCACCTGCATGTATGTCACAGATTTGATCCAGGGGAGAATAGGGCGAGTCTCGCCTCTCAGTCTACAGATTGTCTAATCCACCACAAGCAGACGTGAAAGAGTGAAGGTGTTCTCAGTGTTAATTGCAATGGGGTGGGAGTGGGATTGGGGATGGTGCATTTGGCATAGGGTTTGTGGTAGCAGAAGGTGAGTGACAGGAGACGGTAGTAGATTCTTTGAAACATTCACTAGTGTAATAGCAGGGGTACATAGTGTTAGGATATAAGAAACTGCACTGAAAAGGGTGTTCGTGTGTATAGGGTTATGGGGTCTGTGGTGCCAGGGTGCAGCTTGGGTGGTTCCGTAGCTGGTTGAGAAGTTTCTGGGAGTTTTGGGATGCACTGAGACCAAGAATGGGCAGGCATAGTAAGGGAGGCACATATGTCTTTACTTACCTCGGTTTGTAGAGTGACATGCGGACGTGGGAGTGAGTGAAGTGAGGCAGAGTGAGGGCAGCCACATAGTGGAACAACGGGGGGTGATTGTGAGGAATTGCTATTTGGCAAGTCTGCAAAGCCCTGGCTTTTTTGATTTTTAGTTCCTAAAAATGATGCAGGTGTTTCCTTCGCCAAAGGGGTAATCTGCTAACCAGATCCCTGTGTGTCGCACCTCCACGCCAAAAGCATAGTGCACAACACATAGTGTTAATCTCTAAGAATAAGCTATGCCTGAGTTTAGGCATAGTGCATGGTGATACTTATGTTCATGGCCGCCACATCCCAATTGATATTGCATAGGAGTTAGCTTTGCTGTGGAAGGGAGTGTGTATTGAGTTCAGACGGGCCGATACTGCCACAGGGCAGGACAGAAACTCAGAGGACGCAGAAGTCTGTTTCATTCTCTTTATGAGGGCATCAAAGGAGCACACCCATTCAGGAAGAGTAGCCTCACACCAGAGTGCTGTACATCCAAAGTTCTTTGTTGTCAGTTGGAGGGAAGGGAGTAGGATAGGCAGGAGTGCTCTGGACACTCTTTCACCATCTTGTTTCTCAATGTCGCTCTTTCCCTTTCCTGTATCTTCCACTTCCTCTCAAGCTAAGCACTGTGGGTGCAAGATCAAAAGGGCACAGTCCACTCAAGTCAGGTGCATGGATTGGTCCACTAAAGCAGGCCAGCTTTAGACAAATCACATGAGGACTTGTCGCTTTTAAATAAGGCATCTAACACCCCTTCAGCCGAATTCCCTCAATTCCTCAAGGATCCTTTAAGGCTGATGAGACATTCTGAAGATTCTCAGATGGACTTCCTTTTCAGACAGTTACACTGTCGAAAGCCCTCTGCTGGAGGTGAAGAAGGAGCCGTCTAAGACAGAAGGACGATCTGTCCCCTAACTATCCCAGGGAGCATTGGGAGTGAGCAGTGCTGTGGACCAGCACTAAACATTCTGCAACAAATCTTTTGTGGCTGAACTGGAGTATCCCTTCCTTGATTCCTTTAGGAAGTCCTCACAGCAACCAGAGGGCCCGACCAGCGAACAATACCTATTTTCACGTTCCAAACTGGTCACTCCATGTTCCCTGCATAATGAAAAGTAGGGAAGCTGGTGCTGGTATCTCTGTTCCTCCTACCGGCCAAACTATTGCACTGTCTCTAAACCAGCTCGACACAGCATTGTGCTGTAGCAAAGACTGCCATTTGCCAATCCTGAAGCGTCTGCTCAATGCCAGACCCCAAACCGAATCTCTCGAGGGTTACTCACTGACTTTACCCAAGGATTACAACCATAGCTCAGCCCAGCTAGCCTGTTACTCACAGGACGGGAGTAGTCAAAACAGTAGACCTGGACAGCGAGACTGGAGGGTTGATTGAAGAACTCGGGTTGGAGACTCCCCTCGAGCCTCCTCTCTATGTGGGAAAAGGACCCTTTTTTGTGATATGGCTCTCTGCTGTAAAGTGTACCAGACAGAGGGACCGATCACCCAAAAGAGCGGGGAGAACGCACCGCCACGGACCCAGCTGCAAGAAAAAACACCCGGTTAACCAGTTGACACTAGTAACACTGCCAATAGGTAACAACAAGCAAGGAAAGTACCTTTACAACTCAGTCCCCTGATTAACAATCACATACTGGAATCTTCCTGCAATTGCAGAAAGGATATAGAACGTATCCTGACTATAGATTAATGAATCAGAGAGATGCAATACATGTCTTACCCTTAGAAGGTTAACTGTAGTTTATACTCCAGGATTAGAAAACAACGACAGTACAAAATAACAAATGGGAAGGTTAGTCAGGAGGCTAGACCCAGGCGGCACGAGGGACGCACTAGTTATGGCTAGGTGCACTACTGCAAAGCGTTCTTTTGTGCACTTGTATAGGGAGGTGACAGTTAGAGACCCTAAACAGCAAAGCATCCTTGCATGCACTAGAGGAATCAAGGGAAGGTTTCCAAATGAGAAAGTATGTAGGGTTCAATACAAAATACCCAAGAAGGAGAGACCCAATAGTGGATGAAGCAGTATGTTTCAATTCAGCATCAACAAGAAAGCGTTGGAACACTTATAGAGAAGCACTTACCAAGAGCTGTAATCCTTTACTATGGTAGAACGTGTTCAGAGACAGCAGTTCGCCTGAAGGTTGGGTAATCTGTCAATCCGTAATACAGTGTTCCAACCGAGCCGGAGGGTTTGATTCGCTGGGAAATGCAAACGAAAGTGTATAGGGTACAAGTAAAGTACAAGGCAGTCCGTTGAACAGGCGATCAGGTCGATATATGGGCGGGCAAGAAATATGGCAAATTCAGCAGACAGCAGGTCGTTAGGGAGGTCTCAGGTCGGTACATGGGCTGGCATAAACACAACCAAATCAGCAGGCAAGCAATCCATTAACTAGCAAAGGTTTGGTACACAGAAAAAGCCGAATGGAGGAATGAGCACAGATCCCTTGAATTAACTGGAATTTGATAAACAGGAGCTTCAAAGAAGTGGCGATGAAGATGGAACTTGCAAACGCTGGTTGTACATTCAATCAGAAGCAGCACCCATCAAGCTGCAGTGGCTTAAATCAACGAGGAGGCAGAGCCAAGTCACGCGAGGCTCACATGATTGAGTGAAGGACTACAGAATCACTCAGAGTTTATGGGTAATGTAGGCTGAGGCCATTCTGAGTTGTGCTGCAGTAGCCAGCCTCCATGGCAGTCGCCACTGTGAGAGAAACGGCATTGTAGAATGACAAACATCACGGCGGAGAGCAATGGTTCTGCCAGATGTCACCTTCGACCATCTGCCCCGGAAGTAAGAATGGACCTGCTGTGTAGAAACGGGTCGAGGTGTGACATATCTGAGAACTGCTGTCTCATTGAGTGCTCACCGGCATGCCCCCAATCTCCACTCCAACGACCGCCGTCCACTTACTCTAACTGCTGGAGCATCACTCACCGACTTCTCCCAGTGGCTAAAGCCCAACTCGGTGTGGCAAACTGCAAAGCGTTCTTGGAACGACCCAACCTGCATCAGTTGAACCGCTGGCATTCAACAGCTCCCAAATTCGACCCTGCTCGACACCCACTTGCTGCCAGGGCCTCACTGATCCTACATGCCTGACATAGCCTGATCAGCTCACATCAACATTAGAACCCATGTCTGATAAGTCAGCCCACCCAAAACTGAATCCAGGTACTGTGACACTGAACTGCTCCCACGATCCACTTGGCCCCTAGAGACTGGTTAGGTCACAATTGCTCCTGTTTTCTATAACATATCCTTTTCATGGCACTTACCACCCCTGGATCTATGCTCAGAGTGCTACTTTCTCCGTACTGTTGCATCTTCTCTGTTCTTTCCTTTGGGGGTGGGTTTTTGTATAGCAATCTCTTTTGTTCTACCTGCAGATGGTGTGTTTAAGTGTTTATATTTTTAAAGAACCTTGATTGGACATTCCCTTTATTGTTGACTGTGATCCTGTGTTGTTTGGGTCACTACTGGTTTACTTTCAAACCCCTCTCCATAGTATAGCCTTTTCTTGGCGCGCG
Source organism: Ambystoma mexicanum (assembly GCF_040938575.1). Taxonomy (NCBI): domain Eukaryota; kingdom Metazoa; phylum Chordata; class Amphibia; order Caudata; family Ambystomatidae; genus Ambystoma; species Ambystoma mexicanum. Next base: position 51,507,708 of record NC_090925.1, on the reverse strand, counting down.
TTACCACAAAAGGCAAAGGAGGTATATCTCGAGATTGTCCTGTTTTACCTTTGTGATTGCATTGTGTTTTGGTTCGTAGAAGTGTGAGGGCTGAATGAACCATTTTGTCCCTGCTCATCCTTGTACACCTGCGAGGCAGAATCCAGTTCTTCATAGTGATGGATGGATGTTGTCCTGACACCATCCCAGAGTTTCGCTCAGTGTCATCGGCAACATGGCAAGTTTGGTTCTGCAGTTAAAAAGATACTTTGAATGGCATTGTGGTGCATGTGCAGGAGTGTGTGCTCTACTAATTGTGAGACTGTGAACTTTCAGAATCGGAAGGGCAACATAAGGGTGGTTTTGCATCCTTAATAACCCTAGGTCAACATGTGACCTTTGCTGATGTGTGTTCTGTGTGCTTCTTCAGGTATTCCTGGTTTGGTTACATGTAATAATGTCCCCATGCAAACAATCGCTGCAAAATGGCCGGTTTTTGAGGGGGCATTGTTACATGAAATATGCGGGGGACACCCCTGCACCCAGGGGAGTTGCTAGGTCTGGAAAAGACCCGGGGCTAAGCTGATGTCGGAACTGTTGGGACTGGGGGCAAGCTAGTCTTTTGGCTGTAGCTCCTGAGATTCTATCCGGAGCACCCCCAAAACCTTTTTATTTTTAAAGGGAGCGGGGGACACCCCTGCAAACCCTGCTCCCCCTTTTCCTATATATATAATAATAAATAATGTCGCCACAACCTTTTCACGGTGACATTATATACGGCGACCATATATATAGGGATATTATCACTGGATAACCCTGGTTTAGGGGGATGTCAGTGGAATGAGCCTTTGCTGCTCCAGAACATGGCATTACATTGTGTGTCCCCCCACCCCCTCAACCAACTCCTGAGTCCTTTCGTCATAATGCAGGCATTCTAATGCATATAAATCAACTTTTTTTGGGCCAACGTGTTCCTGAATAGTGCTGCACCATTGTGAATGATGGGTCTGCTGTCTGGTGATGTGTTTCTGTTCTCTGGTGGGACTTACCATGCCATCTTCTGTTCACATGCGTGTGTTTTGCATCTGGAGGCTACAGGGTTTATTCCATTTGGGATCCTCTGGGCTGTAAATTCCGAACCACCATCCAGTTCCCATATTAATGAGGGTACCATGTGAGCGTATATTGCTAGATGGCATATTGTCGCACATGTTGCCCGGGACACAGTGAGCTGTGTGATGTGTCCATAAGTGTTGCAACATGTATGCAGATGTTTCCTCTGAGCTGCCTGTTGAATTCTGAGACTTTTATCCCTGTCATTGATTCCTCTGGAATGTGTGCAAGGGTGTCCTTCTCTCGGTTGGAGGTGAAGGGATTGAGTGTCACCGGAGAAGTGTCTGAGGTGCCGACAATTTCTTCTTTGGTCTGTATCGTGATATGTTTGGACACAACATGCACTGTGACAAATACATTGAATTCATCTCCTCTCACCAAGGCGAGTCACCCACATTGGGACTAGGGAGGTGGGCCTGCTATGCTTAACAGCCTCTTGGGACAGATGAAGCAGAATCCCATGGGGTGAACCCCTTTTAGAGGACAGCCAATCCCCAAACGGGCTATATGTTGTCCTCATGTGTCTTTATGATTTGATATGATATGATATGGCATTTATAACGCGCCTATACACAAGTGTTTCAAGGCGCGACAAGTCAAGGGATGGGAAAACAGTGGAAGACAGTCAACGATCCTACTAGGCCAGGTGTCATTCAGATCCCGCAAGTGCGAGGGTAGGAAGAAAGGGAAGAGTGCAAGGGGAAGGAAGAGGGGAAAGCGCGGTGCAGTACATGCAAGAAGAATAAATACGATAAATAAAACAGCCTGATGGTGGCAAGTGCAAGGTAAGAGCAGACATAAGTGCAGGTATTGGGACTGAAGAGATTTCAGAACCAGTCACCAAGTGCAGGGGGTTGCCAGGGAAGCAGGGCAGGTGAGCAAAAGGCGGGACCTGGCCCCAGGATCAGAAAGGGTGGCCAGGTAACCGGTGCAGAATCGGCAGGGAATTTCAGCAGGGGAGAGAGGCAGAGAAAGCGGAAGCAAAGAGGAAGGTTTTGAGGTGTTTCCGGAACCAGAGATTGTTCTCCTCGAGTTTCAGGGAGGCAGGAAGGCTGTTCCAGAGGGAAGCCCCAGCCAAGGAGAGAGATCGACCACCAACTCATTGCTTGGAGAAGCGGCTAACCCGGAGGGAGTTGGAGGCAGATGAGCGAAGAGTCCGGGAAGGAAGGTATTTAGGAAGAGGGAGTTGAAGGTAGTGAGGTCCCAGGCCCCAGAAGGCCTTGTGGGTAATGCAGAGGGTTTTGAACTTAATCCTTGCAGCCACTGGGAGCCAGTGCAGGGATTTAAGTCATGGAGAGATACGATCCCTGGGCTTGAGGCCAAGGACAAGTCTCGCAGTCCTGTTTTGGATAAGTTGCAGAGGGTGGAGAGTAGAGGCAGGCAGATTTAGATAGAGGCTGTTGCAGTAGTCCATCTTAGAGAGAACCAGGGCTCTGGAGATGGTGAGCTTCTGGGGGAAGGAGAGGAGAGGAAGAATAACTCTGAGGAGGTGCAGCTGGTAGTGTGACTTCTTAGAGACATCAGAGATGTGAGGAGAGAAGGAGAGTGTGGAGTCGAGGATGACCCAGAGGTTTTTTGCCTTGCAGTTGGGAGCAGGAAGAGGGCCAAGAGAGGCCGGCCAGAGAGCTGAAGGGAAGGAGGGAGAGGGTGTGCCGATGAGTAGAATCTCGGTCTTACTGGCATTAAGGCAGAGGTTGTTGGCAGCACAACACTCCTGGATAGCTGACAGACAGTCAGAGATGAGGGAAGGAGATGTTAAGATGGATTTCTGAACTCTGACCTGGAGGGGCAGAGGTTCAGAAGGCCAGCCTGGTTTCTTGGAACAGGGTAACCTCGGGACAAGCCAGACCAATCAGGTTTTAGATGGCGGCGGTCAAACTAAGTCTCAAGAGGGGTGAGGGTGACAGAAAGACATCAATGAGCACACAAAGCAAGGACACTTACAAATTACTCCAGACAGGTGTTATATTAAAAATATAGACACATTTATTACAAGGCCTTTGTAACATCGACCATAGCGAAGAATCACAATAAAACTAAAATAAACCAACACATCACAGTCAATACAATATATATACAAGACCGAGGGGTCTAAGGAGTTAGGAACACGTAATATGTAAACCACCTAGATGGGCAGGAAAACAGGCAGTGCAAGTAATCATTAGACCCAGTTTGACATCTGAAATACACCTAATTAAGAGAAAGTCCGAGCCCTATGAAGAGAGGAGCCTTATGCTCAAAAGTACCTGCACGCGCTGGTGCCAATGGACAAAAGAGGGCCTCTTCGAGGATATCAGGCAGTTCAGGAAGGTGAATGAAGCGATGCAGAACAAGTCCCCCCTAATCAAGCAAGGCCTCCACTTGTAGGCAGAGGCAGGGTGAGAGTGTGGGATAGAGTCGCTATTCCGCAACATCGGTAGAAAAGAAACTGGCTCCTGCGCGAGGGGCCACCGGTTGGGGTATGGACTACTCACCGGTCCCTGACGCAGTCAGACCCAGACTTCTCCAGTTCAGTTTACGTTGCTGGCAGGTTCAGCTGCGATGATCAGGACGTCTCAACACCGTGTAGATTCTGCGTAGCAGGAAGCAGGGTAGAGGGTGTCCCAAATGCAGCGGACGTGCACAGCTTGTTACCACAGCAGGGCAACACAGCAACTGCATTTACTCTGGTCCGGGCGCACTCGTCTCACTTCAGACCTGGGAATGCCAAGTGTACGAAATTCGGTGTGAGGGTGCCGTGAACGTAGAGCAAGCAGTATACCAAGTTTCGAGGGCTTCCCCGAAACGGTGGCGGTGACAGAGCAAAGCGTCCTGCGTAAGCTGGTCAGCCCACTGGTTGGCCCAGGGACACTTCCGAAGAGGCTTACTTGCAGGGTTTGATGAAGGTGGCGGGAATAGTTGATCCCACTATTCCAATGGGTCGAAGCGCCTTTGCAGACCTTCTAGGATGATCAGATGCAGAGGGGTCTCGCAGGACGACAGTAGTTCAGGGTGCCAAACCTTCAGCGGGTCACCAGCGGTTCCTCGACTCAGCTTCTTGTTGCAGGACACTTGGCTCCTTATCCCTTGTTCGGTGTGAACTCAGGAGATCGACATGGTAGTGGTGTTTTCAGCCTCCTCTTATCCAAAGTTCCCTTTGAGCCAAAACGGAGAGGACCCAATGGGAGATCTGCTCACACTCACACCATACGTGGACCTATCACGGACCACAGTGGTCCCAGGCATTCAGGACACTCCAGACTCTCTGGCACCCAGGATGTGTATTGAGACCAGACATCCCAGCCCACATCCTGGAGGCGCACACAAGGCATGCAGAAGCCTGCGAAAGTGTTGTGTTTCGCGGGAAAGTGCATGACCAAATAAGGACAGCCCCGGGTTGGCTCGACCTGGGGAAAGGTGAAGGGGCAAGACGGTCAGCGGACAGGACAAAGAACCTCGTGGCATGGCCATTTTGGAGCCAGGCCACTCATTTGTGCCAAATGCGTTAAGCACGGATAACATGGTGAAAAAGGGTTCAAAACACAAGAGAAACGATAGCTACCACCAGTCCCATCCGTGACACACTTGCACATTTCATAATAAGTCCAGCGAGATTTTCTAGGGCCTTTGGAATGACTAGAGACCCAAGAGCGCGGTAATGTAAGTTACGGTGCACTCTTGTTTCATGTTGCACAAAAGCTGCAACATGAGGAAAGGACTAAGGGAAACAAAGTTTTCCAGTACCCACTGTTTAAGGGCATGTAATTTTCCCACATAGAATTGAGCGAAAGCTCAGAGGAGTGTGGCCGAAGGCTGCGCTTCTCTGGCAAAGTCTAGATCAGGGTGTAAAAAAACAGCAAAACGTTTGGGGGTTGCCACATGGAGGGAAAATTACATACAATTATGAAATCTTTCCTAACAGGAGAGGAGGAGGCCGAGGGTAGCCTGAAAATAAGCTGGGTATCATCCGCATAGCACTGAAATCGGGGTAGAGGGCGGCGATGCGGTGGGAAAGGAGTGCCAGGTATTGGTTGAACAGCCAACGAGAGAGGTTAGAGCCCTGGGGGACGCCACAGGTAGAGAAAAATATATCGGAGAGGAAGGACCCAAGTTGGACCTGGGAGGGTCGGTCGGAGAGGAAAGAAGTCACCCACGCCAGAGCCTGTCCAGTGATACCCAGGTATCACGGAGACGTTGAGTAGGATGGCGTGGTTGACAGTGTCAAAGGCAGAAGAGAGATCAAGCAAGATAAGGACACACAGGGTATTGGAATCAAGATTGGAGAGAAGGTCTTCATGGATGTGCAGGAGAGCAGTTTCCGTGCTTCGGGCAGCCCTCAAGCCAGACTGATGGTCATGGAGACAACCAACAGATTCGGTGTGGAGATTAAGATGGGAGATGGCCAGTTTCTCCAGGGGCTGGCCCAGGAAGGGAGTGATGGAGATTGGGCGATAGTTAGCTGGACAGGAGGGGTCAGCAGAGGGTTTCTTAAGAAGAGGGTGCACAAGGGAGTGCTTCAGGGGGGATGGGAAGACTCCAGTGGCGAAGGAGTGATTGCAGAAATCAGCCAGGGCAGGAGCCAGGGAGTCGATGTGGTCCTTGATAGTTTTGGAGGAACAGGGGTGAACCTGTTTTGACGAGACTTTCATAGATCGGACTAGTCGAGAAACCTTGCCTGCGGAAAAAAGGGGAAAGGAAGAGAGGGAGCGAGGGAGGAAGAGCAGGGGATAGAGGGAGGGAGTTGATAGGCGGAGAGTGAGGACAGGATGTCCTGAGTTTTGGAAATGAAGTGAGAAGCCAGTGCCGTGCAGAGGGCCTGGGAGGGGGCAGGGGAGGTAGAGAGTGCTGCAGGATTGGCCAGTTCCTTGCAGATTTTAAAGAGTTCAGCCGAGTTGTTAGATGCCGCAGAGATCCGGACTTGGATATGGGCTCTCTTCTTGGTGAGAGCGGAGAGCCGGCATTGCCGTTGCAGCAGGCGGCAGGCCAGTTTGTCAGAGGATGCACATGAAGCACACCATTTCCTCTGGGCCACCCTGCACTTGCGTTTAAGGGTGACGAGATCGGAGTCATACCAGGAGTTACACTTGGCGTTGGGCTTCAGACGGACTCTCATTACAGGGGCAAGGATATCAAGAGTATCAGATATAGCAGAGTGGAGCACGGAGAGGGCTGTGTCAGGGTGGGAGTCAGCCAAAGGGGGAGGAGGTAGTGAGAAGGTGGCGGAAAGCCTCAACTGACACGCGCTTCATGGGTCGGATGACCGCGAAGGTGGGTGGCAGTGATGAAGGTGGCTTGGCCTGAGGGGTAGGGAGGGTGAGGTGGGAGGATAGGAGAAAGTGATCACTCCAGGAGAGAGGAGTGGAGAGGGGGATAGAGAGGGAAAGGTCATAGGAGATCAGAGCATCGAGGGAGTGCCCTGCAGAATGGGGAGGGCCGAGGGGAGAATGGTTAGTGAAAGAGAGTCGCAGAGGTCACAAAAGTGTCCAGAGGTGGGACAGGAGGCACCAAGAAGGAGGAGTTGAGTGGTTGAGGCCAAGAGAGAGGAGGAGAGGTCCACCCACTCGGAGAGGAATGAGGAAATCTGACCAGGTGGTCGATAAATAGTAGCCACGGTAAGGGAATGGCTAGGGGAGAGCGAGAGCAGGCAGACAAGGCATTCAAAAGAGGAGTAGGTCTACGTAGGAGTGACAATGGCAGGAATCCACTCAGGGAAGATAAGGGCAATACCACCACCAGAGTGGTTGGGCCTGGGCACAGAGAGGATCTTGTAGCCATCAGGTAGAGGCATGTCAAAGCTGGTGACAGAACTGGTTGTGAACCAGGTCTCAGTGAGACCGAGGACATTGAGGTCAAGTTCTTCGAGAAGGTAGCAGATATCAGAGGAATGTTTGACAGCAGAACGAGAGTTGAGAGTGGCAATGTGGAGAAGGTTGCCATCCTTGAAGGACTTCCGGGGAGGGGTACAGATCAGGGGTACGCCCTGCAGAGGTGTAGAAGGAGCCCGAGAGTGGCCAGAGAGGGAGGGAGACGGCAAGGTAGCCGAGGAAAGGGGAGTGGGGATTGCAGGAGAAGAAAGGAAGTTGATAAGGCGTGGGAAGCATCTATCAAAGAGGTGGAGGTTGGCCTGAGGGCCTTGGACCAAGACGGTCTCATTAGAGTAAACATTAATGATGACCTTGGAGGAGTGGAAGGAGGCCAAAATGACATCCCAATGGGTGCCACCATTGATGGGTGAAAAAGAGAAAGGAGCGAGCACAGAGACCATATGAAGGGTCCATAGATCAGGTGAAGGCACGACAAAGAGGATGTCGGTGAGAGTTTCCTTGGAAGAGGCACTGGTATAGGTGTCAGCAATAGGAAGGCCTGGATTGGAGACCAGGATGTCCTTTTTAAACTTTTTCCTACCAGATTTAGTGAGGAGAGCAGGGTAGTCAATAGAGAAGCAATTAGAGAAGATAGGAGAGATAGAGAGCACCACAAAGTAGGGATAGGAGAGGCAGGGGTGAGCAGGGAAGACACAGGAGAGAGCAGGCGGAAAAGATAGTGGGTGGCAATCGAGTAACGCAGGAAAAACAGACTCGCAGGGTTAAAGAGCTCCAATGCTCAAAATAAACCAGGGGGAAGCCACCTAAGTGTGAGAATCCTAAAAAGGGGAGAAAAGGCCTAGTTTCACAGTGCAATTTTAAATACTGGCACAGTGCGTATTAACAACTTTGTAGAGACACCTAAGTGTGAGAATCCTAAAAAGGGGAGAAAAGGCCTAGTTTCACAGTGCAATTTTAAATACTGCCAAGTGCGTATTAACAAAAAGGGGAAAAGGCACAGCTGTGTCAATGGGTCTGAGGAGGGGTAGGCGCGAAGGCGAGTGGGACAAATCAATAGATACTGGCAGGCAACAGGCGACCCCTGCGGACACCTGCAGACACAAACAGGAGCCGCAGCCTAAGGAGCCGCCCTTTGCCTAAGGGGCCCTTAGCCGTGGGGGCTGTCGGACAGGGGGCTGCCCAGGAGGGTCAGTAGAAGACGCTATTTAGTGTCTAATAGTTAAACTTTATAATATCTTTTAATTTTCCTCACAAATGGCTGCCATGTTTTCTGACCCTTTTCAGGCACCATCCTCACCTCGGAAGGGAAAGCGGGAGATGGGCCCTTCCCCTGTTTGTATAGATGATAAAGACCCAATCAACATTGGAACAGGGACTATCATAGCCTGCAGAGTGCAGAGGAGAGACATTCTCCTGGGAAATGTGACAGGAAGAAGTGAGCACATACACAGTGTGGCGGATCCAGCCGTGACCGAACCTATGGAGCGCTGAGCGTCCCTTCTGAAACACGATCTGCAGAAGCCTGGCTCAAGAGACTGTCAAGCAGTAGGAACCACCTGAGCAACAGAGGAGCAGCGTGACAAGTAACCCACGCCGAAGCCCATTGAAAAACAGCAAGAAGGGAGCACTAGATCAGTCAGATGCAGAACACTGCAAAGGTGCTGGAAGAGAGAAGCTGTGTTGGCCTGCGGGAATGCCTGCCTGGAGGAGCACCACACACACAGAAAGAATAAACAAGGTTGCTCCAGGCAGCCGGGAGGATAGAAGAAAGTCCAAAGCAGACCCCAAAGTGGGGTGACAGAAATGAGCCCCACAGGGGGGAAAGAGACCAGACACCAAGGTGGGGTGACATAAACCTGAGCCTAATGTGGGGTAAAATTATCCAGACTGGAGAAAGAGAAATCAGACATAAGGCATGGTGACAGAAACCATCTGAAGTGGGAGTTTTGCCGTGAACTCTAACCTTGATAGCTGGGGATCATTCAGCCCTTATCATGCGAAAAGATTTTATAGCGGCGGATAGAAGGCTGTGTGCAAAACCACACTCAGGTCTGCACATGAACAAGAAAACGATGCCTGATACCCGCTTGATGCCCTCAACCACATTCTACAGTTGTACTTGTATTCCAAATCTTCTCTGCCCACTTCTACAGCCTCTCAACTCCTCACATTGGGAAACAAGGATTTGGAGGGGGGGAGGTATAAAAGATGTATTTCTAATTCAGCGCTCCAGCTTTGAAATGCCAACACATAAGCCGTTCTAGCTGCCACCAATTTGAAAATGTGGAAAGAACATTAGGAATTCAACCAGTACATTATGCAGGAAAATATTGACTACTTCATGACAGGGCTGTAAGTGCCAGGGTGAGGTAAGAGAAACCAGGCTCCAAGGCGCGGCAAGAAAAACTAGATCCCAAGGTGGGGTGACAGAAACAGACCACCAGACGGGGAAAGAGAAACCAGACCCTGAGGCAGGGTGAGCCAAACAAGACCCCAGGGAGGAGTACAAACCAGGAGGTAGCTAACTGGAAAACATCTGAAGAGATTCCTTGGTGGGAAGACCAAGGGGAATGCCTGGTGTGGACTTATGAACCAGGGGGCTACCAAGTGTGGAAGAAGACTAAAGACTGAGACAAAGACTCTGGTAATCCAGGGAGAAAGAGACTAACCAAAGACTGATATGCAACCCAAAGCGGTGATGGTGGAAGAGACATTTGATATCTTCACTTGACTTTGCAACAGGGCAAGGGACCGCTTTTCTGAAAAAGAGTCATCACATTGGGGTCAGGCGCCAGACACCTTTCCTATGTGTGGACAAAGGCCTGACTGCAACCGTGATAAAGTTAGGCTCTATTTCTTGTTTATATTGTTAGGGACAGAAATCAGGCTAGGACAGGTGTCTGGACAGCAGACATTGATTTTGTGGGACATCCTGATGAGCACTCTTTTTGACTTCTTTTTTTTTCACTCATGTAGGGCCAGGAAACTTAGGGACAGCTTAGGACTTCTAATAAAGCAGTACTTAACCCAAAAAACCACCTTGTCCGTCTCCCGATTCTGACTTACCACAGCACATTCTTGCCATCCAATTGCTTTTGGATTATTCTGGATGCCTGGCTCTTGAGTGACAGAGTATTTACCTTCTCAGAGACCCTCTGACAGAGGCATCACTCTGACGGATGGTGGTACAGTGCACTGGCAGGTTGCAGAGTTCCATATAGAGCTGCAGGAAAAGGTACAGCAGGACCGCCTTCTCCACGTCTGTGTAATTGCGTGTCTTTCCCCTGGACTTTGCTGAAGCTTCTACAGTGGCCATCATCAAGTGAGAGATGAGTCAGGTGCCCATGTTCTAGCACATAATTATGGCCATAAACAGGGAGTGACAGGACCAAGAAAAGACTCTGATCCTGAAGTTCATATCCAAATTGTGTCTAGTGTAGTGTAGTGGACCATCTACAGTGGAACATGTGAAAGTAGTGGATTAAACGATCCCTAACTTAATTCGGAAAGCGTTGATGGCAGCTGAGGACATGCCTCCCGAGTTCCTTCAGACATTAGGATGGAGTTTAAATATAGCATAAGCCAGTTTCGAATCTTGCACTAAGAGCGGCAGCCTATCTGGTCTAGATCACAAGTGCCTTGTTTAAAGATCTGCAGAAAATTTACATTGAAATGGACCTGGAAGATGACTTTACTTATGACCTGTTGAACATTGAGCATATGTTGCCATTGTTTTACTGATTGAATTGTTACCCCAGCCCTAGAAATGCACCAGAGTCAGGCGATTCCAGCAAGCCTTTACGGTGCTTAAATTGTGGGGCCATGAACATACTATAGAGCTAAAAAGAACTGAAACAAGCACCTGAAACAATTGCTCCAGATCTCTCCAGCATCTCCAAATGCATTGATACATTTGGAGTGTGATGTGCATCCGATTGGAGAACAGGCTGCTTGGGGTCCAATATTTTTCTGGATAAAGCTATGGTGCTATGAAGTTCTTGGAGAGTATTGAGATGCTTTGAAACATGTACTGGATATAGCTGGAGGCTAAAGCATTCCTTGGGTAATGCATGTTAAGAAAACATTGTATTGCATGAATTAAAACGCACTCTGGGAAGAACCCTTTTCAGTGGGCGGCTAAGGTAGAATAAAGGAAAAAGCAACTGCCCTAATGAGGATACTCCTGGTGGAAGCTGTCAAAGTCCTCAAATGAGGTCCTGATTACCTGGCGTCTAAGGCAGATTTTGGCAAAGAAAGTGATTTAGATTACTTGAAACCCCCCTTATGGGCACACCCTTTTTGTGAGTTTTAGGCTAGGGACTTTGCAGATTGCTACCTTCACAAGATCTTGGAAAGATGGAGGGGAAGGTATCTGCCATATGTGTAATCAAGGAAAAGAAACCATCACCCATTTTCTATTTGTGTGTGATAGGCTGAAATCTGAGAGAATAAGATACTTGACACCGTTGTTGAATTGTTCCTAGGTATCCTGGCACTTTAGACAATGTTTAAATCGCCTCTGAGGAATTATCACAGTGTTATGAACCTTGTTTTGCTGATAGGACTGCGAGTATATTCTCCTTTCTTTTTAGCCCTTTCTAGCTTTTTGTCTATTATCAACTGAATTAGGTTGAATAATTTGATAACGTACAAATGAAAGTAACAATGATAATCAGTTATAAGGAACTATTCATTTGAATTGCTTAGTGTTTTATTTAATGTATTTTAATATTATTTTGTCGTAACATGATGTTTTAAATGGTCTTTGAAGAAATGTATTATATATTTCTATGCTTTCATGGCAATCGCAAAGTAAGGCTTAGTTTGACCTTGAATTGTTACCTATTGATTTTACATTGAATACAAATGAGTGACTGTTGAGCATTAGGAAAGGTAAAGCTGATGTCCAATGCAGCAATGGACACAATAATGATGTCAGAGTGATATTCATACTGCTATGAGACAACTCTCTATTAGAGACTGGAATGCATACCTACACCAGAGTGTGGTAGTTCCTGCCTGGGAAGTATCTTTTTTGGCCCTGAGTTAGATGCAAAGGTTACAAAATCCTATGAGGACCACACCTACCCTCAGCCCTTGCAGGGTAAGAGCACAGAAATAAAAGTCTTGAGGCCTCCTAAGTACAGGCCATCCAGGAAGTCAAGAGTATCTCCCAAGGCAAGAGCCGTCTTCACAGGTGGTACATCTCAACCTACACACTCCCCAGTTACATTGAAACAGCATTCCCGGGTTTCCTCACAAGAAGGGTTTGTGTGAGAGAGTTTGATTCAACGCCCCAGGGACCTAAAATAGTAAATTACTGTTATGTCATAGCATTCTGAGCACTGCCGGGAAGTCAATGAGGATCAGGATGGTGAGCTGGCTTGAAACGCATAACAGAAGAACTATTATACTAGTCCATCTACATGAATAAGACAAGGAGTTTTATTCTCATCTATGCTTTATCCTGAAGGTTCGAGGGGAGGCGTTAGGAGGGTGTACAGTTAGTTTTGAATCAGAAGAGGATGCATGTTTGGATACCGTGCACACATTTTTCAATGGGCATGCATCAGAAAATATTGCCAGTGCAGCAAAATGTAATTTACTTGATATCCTTAGATTTACAAGATGTGTATTTCGTTCCAAGATGACCCACTCACTGAAACACTGTGAGCACCATGCATCTGCAGTACACAGTGTAATCCTTTGGCCTCAAGCAAACAAGAAGAATGCTTTCAAAGCTACTGGCTCTGGAAGTAGCATTCCTACACATGGAACACATACATGTTCAAACATACCTGGATGACTGGGTTGGTCATGAACCACATCAGAGAGGGAACTGTGGCCAATACTTACTGACTGTGTCATGTCCTGAATCAACTATGAATTTCTGATGAATGGGGCCAAGTCTCAGCTATCTCAGTCCAAAACGTTGTGTTTCTTGAAGCCATGTTAGCAGCAGAAAAGGGAAGGCCATTTTAGCAGAGAAAAGAGCATACAAGCAGAGAGGCAGATTACAGGACTTGATGTCAGCTGAGCTCCCTCATTTGGGCTCAGACCAACCTTATCTAGTTTGTCATCCACTTTCTTTACTCTATTATTAAAATTGAAGACTTTCGTTTGTGCACAGGATTTTGCTTGACCCGTTGCATGACCACTTTGATTCACAATCCTTTGTCACTCTTTCGCATCTGCCACCTCTCATTTGGATAACTTACAGACACCTTCGAATGAGCATGCACGCAGTGCTGGACCACTCTGGCTAAGGTATAAGTTCAATCACATACATGTTGTCCAATTTTACTTGTGTTGGTTATGACATGCCCTTCATACACTGTTTGCTTCAGCGTTCATCATACAATGTTGCTACTTGCAACCTTGGCTTCAACACAGACTGGTCTGGTATTGACCTCCCTAACTCACGTGCTTTGTTGCTTTCATTGGCGCTGCTTTGTTGCAGGAGCCAAGGACCCTTCACCCAGGTTATCCTCCTGCACTGGTCCACCCCCAGGAACTGGATGAAAAAGCGATTAATGTGTCCTACCCACCTGAATGACAGACCCCGGGGACTAGTGGGTGAGACACCTTCCCGGTTTCCCACAGTCTCCCTCTATCGGCCTCAGACCTTTCAAAGTTTTAACTGTTCACATAGGTCTCCCTCAGTCGGGCTCAGACCGCTCAAGCAACAAGTACCTGATTCAATGCAGATCTCCCTCAGCCAAGTTCGGACCTCGCAATCACAGCACTTTCAGAGGTCCCCTTGCCCAAACTTTATTCACCCTTGTTAGGGCTTGCATTCCCCTAACTTATTTCACACTTCAGTCTCCCTCAGTCGGGCTCGAACCTTTCATTGATGTCGAAGACTATCAAATGTGCAAGGATTTTACTATAGACCTCTGCAGAAGCACTTCGACTTTCACTTCAGCTCAAGCTCTTGTGTTAATTGCCCCAGTGTCTCTTGGTCTTGGTAGTTCAGCACCATAAGCACACATGTTCATCGAAATCTTTCTCTAGGAGTAATCACCTTTAACTTCCCCCTCTCTTGACCATTGTGCATTTCAGAGTTTGTTCACTTTGCTGCTTTATAACAAGATATCACATATTTCGCTGAGACGTTCATGTTTTCTATTTCCTGTCTCCGGACCAATCCTCTAGTCTGTATCACTGGCTTTACAGATCTCAGTATTTTAAAATTCACCACAGTTCTGCCTTCTTTTGCGTCTCATCAGCATGCGTGCATCCTTCAATTGTGAGATATACTGTGGTAACTTTAATGTTGTTTGCTAACTCACCGGCTGTGTGCATTCCTTTCTTGTCTTTGCGGCTTCAATTCACGAGTCAAGGTTAATACCACATGCTTGCTCTCGCGTCCTCAAGTCTGCCGTTCACCTGGGAGGGCCGCTGGCATCCTTGAAACACAATGCAGTCTTCTTAGCTGGGATTTGGCCTTCAACGTTTATCTTTCACAGCTCTTTGGAGGCAACGTCCTACTGCAGGGAACTTCTGGCTTTCCATACCATTTTCTCTCATCCCTGAATCGGCCGTTCTGCTCCAGTGAGCTCGCCTTCACCCCAGAAGATCTGCTCCTTCGCGTGTTCCACCTTGCTCAGAGTGTGTCTCTACTTTCCACCTTTCTTTTATCCATGTGGGGAGAGCTAATGGGTATCAGATGTATGTGATTAAAGTCAAGTGCCTGACTTTGCCTCACCCGATTAGCGAGACATGTCCAATGAGATATGTAAGGGTTAGCCTCTTTGCCCCTTGTCGCCCTCTTCCTCAGCCCAGTGTTTGTGCAGAAGGGGGTAGGAGGGGCTGGGACACTGGAAAATCCTATAAAATAGGATTGGCCATGGGTACGGGAAAGGGGGGAAAACCGCATCTCACCATTGGTTGCCTCACCCCCACTCCCTTAAGACCCCTCACCCAGGTGATCCTCAAGCACTGGTCCACCTCCAGGGTCTGGATCCAAAGGCGATGGCCATTCCCTGGTCACCTGAGAGAGAGATCCCCAGAGAATAGTGGGTAAGACACCTTTTGGTTTCTCACACTGCCCTCTTTGGGCTCTCCCCTCACCCTCCTATGAGGCTAAAATCTCTGTGTCATCTTTGACTCCTCTCAATATTTCTCTCCTCACATCACAGACCTTGCCAAGAATGCCCACTATCAGCAACACCTCCTCAGAGCCATTCTCCCTTTACTCACTTTCCCCCAGAAACTCAAAATCCCCAGAGCTCTGGTTCTCTCTAGGCTTGACTACTGCAACATCATCTTGCTCAATCTTCCTGCTTCCTCCTTTCAACTAATCCAGAATAGGAATGCAAGACTTATCCTTTGCCTCAAGACCAAGGGCCACATCTCTCAGCCCTATCTTCTCTTCATTGGCTCCCAGTGGCTGCTAGCATCACATTTAAGACCCTCTGCATTATCCATAAGGCTTTCTGGGTCCTGGGACCTTGCTACATCCAACTCTCTCACTAAATATCTCTCTCCTAGAGCAGTTTGCTCAACTACCTCTAACTCTCTGCAACCCAGATGCTTCTCTAAGCAAAGAGTGGGATGTAGATCTCTCTCCTCTGCAGGGTCCACCCTCTGAAACTGTCTCTGGAACCGCATCCCTACCACTCTCAGGTTTCAGCCGGACCACCTTAAGTTCCGGAAGCACTTCAAACCTTCTTCTTTTCCTCTTCCTTCACTATTCCCAGCCCATGATAACACCTTCTTACAGCATCTGTGACTGGTTGCCCGGCTCCCTCAGAGTACTACAGGGCTTGAGTCCCCTCTGTCCAGTCTCTGCACTTATCTACACTGCTGGCACTGCCTTCTGGCCGCCCAATTGCATTTCCTCCTCTTGTCCCTTAGTCCTTCCTCCTTAGCAAGTCTATTCAGCTTGGCACTTCACTCACCTCCCTTTCCCTAGCACTACTTAATCTGCACTTGCACGTACCAATGACACAAATGCTAGTGGGAATATTATTGTTATTTTCCCCTAGTTCCTTTCCCTTTTTGTCTTAAGGCACCTTGAAACACTACTACTAGGCGCCTTACAAATAACCAATACAATAATACAAATAAAAGAAATATTTGGCACAGCCATATATTTATATTTAATTTGAAAAATGTGGACAACCATGTTTTGATGCACTTGTCCCCACACAGCAAGGGCTATGGGAGGCCCATCCCAGTAACACAGGAGATCAGGGAACAGCTCTTGTGGTGGTGGCAATGCAGAAATTGTGACAAAGGGTTGATGATTGCACATCCGGCTCCAGTTATCACAATAATGGATTCCATCCTTCTGGAATGGGAAACAATGGTCATAGACTGCCAAGACCAGGGCCTTGGTCACAATCAGTCACGGAAAATGAATTGAACTGGAGAGAGTGCACCCCAAGCATGGTAAACCATCTCCCAGGAGACACAGGGTGTAAGTGGGGGGCTTAGTATAAACGGATAATATGGTTGCCAAAGCATATGTGAAACATCAGAGCGGAACACAAATGCAGAACCTCATCTCTGGTGGCAAAAGAGATCTTCACAGGGGTGGGAAAGCATCTGATAATCCTAATGGCAGTACATTTCAAGGGGTCATCAAAGCACAGTGGCAGACTTGGTGATCAGAAAGTTCCCTTCATCACTGAATCTAACTCTATTGTCCAGAGATGGACCGCTTTGCCAGCAGGGATGGTGCGATGAGTCTGCTTTTCTTTTTTCAGTCGCGGCACATTCAGGTTTGGGGATGGGATGCTCTCAACACCAAGCTGCTGTTATCTCCCCACTGGCTCAGTCAGGAGGATGTGCCCCCTGCCCCTTTGTGGCTGTCATTAACCTTGGCTCTGATTCTTCTGAGGTTCCCTTGCCCACTTTGAAGCAGAGAGATTTCATAGATGACTGTATCTTCTGCATCTCACTGCTTGGCTGTTGAGTGACAAGGTTTTCAGTGGCTGGGTTGTATTTAAAGACTACAAAAGCAGTACAAATAGCTAGGTGCCCATCAACAAGTAGGGGATATTCTCACCCATGAGTATCTTTTCAGTGGTGATTTGGCCAAAGGGTGTCCGCCGCTTTAATTGCACACCTCCTAAAAGTATTGATTTTGGAGGAGCCCTGGTGAGGCAGGTCAAAAGTAGAACTCAGAGATAAAAGTTGTGTTCAGTGACCTAAACTTGCATCATATTTTAAGACTATTGACGAGGACGGGCACTTGCTTTAATAGGAATGATCCCAATAAAACTAGGGAAACACCACTGCTGAGGCTGCAGGGCATTGATATTCCTTTCTCAAACATATCTGCATTGCTTACCTGCCTAATAAGATTTAGAACAGAGAATATCGCAAGAAGACATTAGGACCAATAGGAAAAAAGGTTGACTTGCACAAAGCTACCCAATCAGGGACAGAACAGTACAGCTTATTTTGGACTGTGACAATGTGTGCAATGTTGCCAAGTGCCCAGAGTCTTGTGAAAAAGTGAAACCATCAGAAAAGACTCATTTCATACCTGTCCAGCTAGACATTCGATGCTCTCTTCCACAGGTGTTCTCATACAATGGGCGCCAGTAAGCCACATGCCCACAATTAGTGACTTACAAGTTCCCAATGAAGAAAGGAAGACCTGAAAGGCACTGTCATTAGTGACATGGCTGGCTCAAACAATTATAAAAAGACAACATTTATACATTGCCAAGCTCATGAGTCAGTGTATGTCAAACAACCATTTTGAGAAATGTAGCTCTCCTACGCCAGCAATGCAGAAGACACAATACAACAGCAAAACTCCTGTCAGTTGAAATGAGTCACCGACAATGAAATAACTCAGGTGACAAAAGTGCATTATCTTAATTTCTCAAACGAAGCCTTACCATTCTTTCCCCGTAAATATTACACACTGGACATAAAAATAGGAAGTGTTCAACATGCAAGCAGGACAATACATCTGAACATAGCGGATCCCATTTCTTGACTAGACTTGCTAATGTCTGTATACCCATATGCAGTTCCGACTAAAGGAGCCTTCTATGGAAATGTGGTACAAAATAAGGAATTATCCAAAGTTAGTGAATTGTTTATGGACAAATAACTGAGAAGAAGACCCTGTTTGAACAAAGATAAAGGGATTCCTGGTGCCATGACATATATTTCTCCTTTGCCAATCACACAGTTCTATTGCTGGCAGAGTTTGACTTTTCACACAGTGCTAATTTGCCATTGTTGTACAGGACGTTCTTTATGAGCCCATGCCATGGTACTTGAGAAGCTCCACTTTGGTTGTGTATGCCAGTAATGACATCTGTGTAAGCAATTTTAGTGAAGCATGTCATTGAATCCAATGCGGGATCAGCCTCAATGAAATACGCAATTCAGTGGGAAGCCATCTTAATTCAATGTGCGTGGGCAGGTTTAGGGAAGTCCTGGTCATTGTTTCAGGAACTTGTTCTCACATGGTGTCAGTAGCTTGCACTTTAGTTGCCCCACATTTCGGCACCATTGATGCATACCTGCCTAGCTATAGCCTTATGCACTGTTTATGCTGGCCTGATTAAACTGCCCACCTAATCCTCAGCAACTCTTAAAACTGCTCCAGAATTCTTAGCCAAGATGGAATTCAGTTTTAAACATCGGTACCTTTCGTGTTGAAATCATATGATTTTACTTCTATATATATAATAATTCTAGATAATCATATGATGTTACTTCTATATATATAATAATTCTAGATAATCATATGATGTTACTTCTATATATATAATAATTCTAGATAATCATATGATGTTACTTCTATATATATAATAATTCTAGATAATCATATGATGTTACTTCTATATATATAATAATTCTAGATAATCATATGATGTTACTTCTATATATATAATAATTCTAGATAATCATATGATTTTACTTCTATATATATAATAATTCTAGATAATCATATGATGTTACTTCTATATATATAATAATTCTAGATAATCATATGATGTTACTTCTATATATATAATAATTCTAGATAATCATATGATTTTACTTCTATATATATAATAATTCTAGATAATCATATGATGTTACTTCTATATATATAATAATTCTAGATAATCATATGATTTTACTTCTATATATATAATAATTCTAGATAATCATATGATGTTACTTCTATATATATAATAATTCTATATAATCATATGATGTTACTTCTATATATATAATAATCATATGATGTTACTTCTATATATATAATAATTCTAGATAATCATATGATGTTACTTCTATATATATAATAATTCTAGATAATCATATGATGTTACTTCTATATATATAATAATTCTAGATAATCATATGATGTTACTTCTATATATATAATAATTCTAGATAATCATATGATTTTACTTCTATATATATAATAATTCTAGATAATCATATGATGTTACTTCTATATATATAATAATTCTAGATAATCATATGATGTTACTTCTATATATATAATAATTCTAGATAATCATATGATGTTACTTCTATATATATAATAATTCTAGATAATCATATGATTTTACTTCTATATATATAATAATTCTAGATAATCATATGATGTTACTTCTATATATATAATAATTCTAGATAATCATATGATTTTACTTCTATATATATAATAATTCTAGATAATCATATGATGTTACTTCTATATATATAATAATTCTAGATAATCATATGATGTTACTTCTATATATATAATAATTCTAGATAATTATATGATGTTACTTCTATATATATATAATGGTTGTGTTGAGCTATCCCTTGATAGTGCGCCGAAAAATAATGGAATGGCAAGTAGTGATGATTAATCAATTCCTGTTTATTTTTGTGATGTTAGAGCCTTTGTGGATGACACGTGTTTCGGCAGAGCTGCCTTTATCGAATCCAGGCTATATAGATAGCTCATAAGTCACTGCATAATGCATAAAGGTGCTGAAGTTCACAGGGATGAATCCCTCCTGATACAAAGAAGTCCTCCGTTTGTATGAGTGTTCTATATATATAATAATTCTAGATAATTATATGATTTTACTTCTTCAACCAACAATGTATCATTATAAAAGTCAACTTGTTAGACCTTCCTCTTTTTACCACAGCATACTAAGGTTTTTTTCTATAAATCATTAATTTCTAGGGAGTTGCGTACATCAGCAAATAACGAGACTTTCGGGGTAATTCATGGACTTTCGCACAAAAGTGGCGCACGCAGCTGGCGCACAGTGTTCCCGTGCGATAGACTGTGCCAGCCGCGTGCGATAAAATCCATTTCATCGCACAGCGTATTCAAGGATTTTAGCCTCCAAAACCAGCCGTGGCGCAGAGTGGCGCAGCGACCCTGCAGCAGCGCCAGTTACGCCCCCAAGAACGCCCTCGCGCAAGGAAAATCCATCAAAAGTCCCAATTCAGCGAAAAGGGCTGTGCTAACCCTTGACCAGTTTACAGGGCTGCCAAACAGCAAACGCCAAGTGGGGAACGTGTATTTCAGGGGTGCGCGGGAAGTTCCACATGCGATTGGGCTGTGTACGTGTATTTCGGGGTGCACAGGAAGTTCCACACACGATTGGGCTGGGTCTGTGTATTCCAGGGGTGCGCGGGAAGTGCCACACGCGATTTCAGCAGGGTACGTGCATTTCGGGGTGCGCGGGAAGTTCCACACGTGAATGGGCTGGGTACGTGTATTTCAGGGGTGCGCGGGAAGTTTCACACGCGATTGTGCTGGGTACGTGTATTTCAGGGGTGCGCGGGAAGTTTCACACGCGATTCCAGCAGGGTAAGTGTATTTTGGGGTGCGTGGGAAGTTAAACACGCGATTGTGCTGGGTATGTGTATTTCAGGGGTGCGCGGGATGTTTCACACGCGATTCCAGCAGGGTACGTGTATTTCAAGGTGTGCGGGAAGTTACACACGCTATACGCCATGTGCGAGTGGGGTACGTGTATTTCAGGGGTGCGCGTGAACATTCACACATGACTGGGCCTGGGAGAGCGGGGTACGTGTATTCCTGGGGTGGGCGGGAAGATTTACATGGTCGCCTACAACGCGGCAAAAAAGACGGTCCAATCCGGAAACACGTACGCCAGCATGAAGCTGGCGTACGTCGACCCGCAGGAAGCAGGCGTACGTCGACATGCGCAGCATAAAAGTGCGTGCAAACAACAAACAAGCTGATACGCCAGGATGAATATACTGTTCCTAGCAGCAGTGGCCATGGGATACCGCAGTAGGAGGAGGAGGATAGTCAGGGCCAGAATCTTCACACCCAGAACCAGCCTTTTTGGGATGCCTGATGACCAGGTGTATGGGAGGTACAGGTTTCCACCTCACATAATACTCGACCTGGTCAGTGAGTGGGAGGATGACCTCACACCACCTACCCTGTGCTCCCAAGCACTCACCCCCTGGAGAAGGTCCTCAATGTACTGCACTTCTTGGCTACCGGATCATTTCAGCGGACAAGTGCCATAGTGGGTAGGGTATCACAGGCCACACAGTCACTGTGCCTACACCAGGTGTTGGCCATCATCACTGCACGCCCATCAGTCCGCAGGCACATATACCTGCCCAGAACACCAGCAGAAAGGCAGGCTGCCACCCAGGATTTCTATGGGGTGGCACAATTTCCCAAAGTGCTAGATGCCATTGATTGCACCCATGTGGCTCTATGTCCTCAACAGGGCATTTGAGCACATCTATAGAAACCGCAAGCACTGGCATTCCATCAATGTCCAGGTAGTATGTGATGCCGAGGGAATCATCACCTCAGTATATGCCAACTATCCAGGGTCCACCCACGACAGCTTCATTTACAGACTGCCAACCCTAAACCGGGACATGGAAGCTGGGCGGCATGGCGATGCATGGCTGCTTGGTGAGTATAAATGCCACTGCACATGCATGCATGTCAGATACAGAGTAATGTCACTACCCCACTAATGATACCCATCACTGCCTCCCCAGGGGACAGTGCCTACCCTCTGAGCACCCACATGATGACGCCAATTCAGAACCCTATCACGCCTCCCGAGGTAAGATACAACACAGCCCATATTGCAACCCGGGGCATAGTGGAGCGCACATTCGGAGTGCTCAAGTCACGCTTTCGCTCCCTTGACCGTTCTGGCGGGCAGCTGTTATACGCTCCCCCAGTAGTGTGCAGGATCATAGTGGCAGCATGTGTCCTGCACAATGTTGCAACACGCCGGGTCCTGGCTGTGTACATGGTGGTGCCCCCACATCCCCTACCACATGCACGCCCGCTGCGCATGGGAGGGGAAAGGGCACGGGGTGAGGCAGCCCGTACGCAGCTGGTGGCTAATTACTTCACATAGAAATCACACCCCTGTGGAGTGCACACAGCCCTGGCACATACCATCTGACAATCAATGATACCTCAGTCAGACAATGATGATGAATGAAGGGACAGTCAACTGTCACAACCATAGCAGCCTGAGATTGTTCACCTGGAAGTGTTACAATGTGTGCATCCCTACCTACACAAACACCACCAATGCAGTGTCATCAAAAGGCACACTTCTATGCAGCAAAAATGAATACCCACTTGCAAAATACAACATGAGAACAGTGCCATGTCACCCAACCCCTCCCCGGCACCTCCCCACAACACACCATGGCATGTCATGCAATGTGAGAGCAAACAAAGAAATCCCCACAACATGACACAAGTGTCACAAAGTTCAGTGTCCCTAATGGAAACTGGCCACACATGAAATGCTCACAGTAATGCAGGACCAACAACACACATGAGCAAATATTTAGCAATAATACAAATCAGCTACACAACCTCAAACCTACCATAAACATGACAGTACGAATTTTTAAAAATTGGTAGTCTCACTATCTGATAATGCCAGCACTTCGACCACTTCTAACTGTACAGTGTTGGCGCCACGCAAAAGTGTAGGTGCACTGCTTACTACATGGACTCCATATCCAAAGTAGACGGCCTTGTGAAGAAATGAGGAATGGACCTGCAAATCAGGAGGATGAGATGGATGCAGAGGCACATATCAATATACCATGCAGTGTACAATACAACAACAATATGCACTAGGAATGTATAGACAGTATTGACTACAGACTGCCCACACAGCACATGGGAGTCCATCGTCACTGTGTAAGTCAATGTCACTTGGGCACACCCTTTGCAAGCCCATGGAACCTGTGTGGATTCTGCGGAAAAAAAAAACACCTCATGGGCTCATGGCCTGCACGCCTACCCTATTGTGGGAGAATCGCTGCTGTCGCTCTCCCCACCCTCTGCAGCTGCATCAGGAGGTGGTGGCACTATGAGAGGCAGCCCACGCAAAGCCCTAGTCTGGTCCTCCATGGCAGCAAGCATGCGGGTGTGGAAGGTCTGGTTCTGGAGAATAATCGTGCGGAGGTCCCCATGCACCAACTCACGGGATGCCCGGACCTCCTCCCGAGTTGCCTGCATCTCAGCTGAGAGCATACGTGTGAGACGCCCCAGCTGCTGTTCTGTCCTCGTGTCAGTTGAAGCCTCAAGCTCAACAAGAGTCACCCTGAGGTGACAGAGTTCTACCCTCAGGGCTTCCCTGTGGCCCTGGGACTCTATAGAAATGGCTTCCTGCAGAGTCTCCAGTGCCGCCCGTCTGTCCCTGTTGGACGCCAACATGTCCTCCCTGTGTGACTGGCAAATGGAGTCTGTTGCCTGCTGTAGTTGCTCCATCAGCCTTTCTTGGGGGACAATGGAAGTGGCCACCCAATCCATGGCCTGAGCCATCATCTCAGCTGATGCTGCCTGTTGGTTTGCCATACCGTATATGGATTGCTCCCATGCGGCATTACCGCATCGGCAGGCACCACACCTGTCTGGGGCAAGCCAAACTGCGCCTTGCTGTGCCGGCACTGCCTGAGGCTGCAGGACTGCATTCCCCCTCTGATCTGCCGTCCCAGGAACAGGATCAGATGTTGCAGAGTGTGACCCTGCATCCGTAACCACCAAAGGCGGACCTACCAACACTGACATCCCCATTGAGGGTTCTACCCCTGGTGCAGGTGGGTCGGACAGAACAGAATCCCTCCCAGAAACACTTACCTGCGACCGTACATAGGTCTCATCATCTGAATCGACACCTGAATAGAGCTCGGGGGAGGTGCACCCAGAGTCACCCCTTGAGAGAATGGTCTGCAGCAAGTGTGGGTTCTCACCCACCACCACACCACGTCCCTCACTGGTGCCCGGTCGGCCCTGAGACCCCTCCTGGGTCTGCACCATCTCCACAACCCCAGCAGTATCAACTGCGCCATCCCCTGCAAAGACATGAAAGAAAAGAAATGGGAACAGGCATTAATACCATGGCACACAATTAGGGCTGAGAAGCAACAGAACCAGTACTTCATTGACACATGTCCCACATGACTATAACCCTCCCATGCATGCACCGTCACTGCGTATGAAGGGGAGGCAAATGGCACACATTGATGACACCAAGATGGAAGATCAACACATTTGCTGCATGCTGGCTAGCAGTGCCATCACACATTGGCCTGTGATTGGCATGTCCAATACACATACATGACACATGCCATCACACAGATGGCATGTACCATTGCCATGTCACACATGTGACAATGGGACTGAGAAATGCCTAGTGAAAGTGGTGGAATGCAAACAATCAGCCTGAATGAACACAGAAAAATATGCAACAATGTTGTGGCAAGATGACACTTCAAGGGCAACTGGCGTGATGTTGGGCTAAATGTCTACTGTTGCCAGAAGGGATACTGCAATACCCAAATCCTGGTGCGCAGAATGTATTGGATGAAGCACATGGGTGACCCAAACCACTCAAGCACGCACACCCTCACCTGGCACTCAATCAGAAGCCCTCACACACACACCATGCACATGGATGACACACACATGCATGTGCACTCACTGGACAATGCCTCGTAATCTGGCAGGTCTCCCACACCTTGGATCTGTTCCTCCGTGACGTAGGTCCCAGCAACATACTCATGTGGAGTGAGTTCAATGTCCGCTGCTGGAGACCCACCTCCAGTCACTAGAGTAGCGGCATGACTTGAGGCCAGCTTTTTCTTTGCCCGCCCTTCAGGTCATTCCAGCGCTTGTAGCAATTATTAGCTGTGCGCCTCATGATTCCAAGGGCACTTATGATGTCCGCGATAGTCTGCCAGTGTGCCTGACGTTGAGCAGGTGTCGTCTTGCACCCTGCAGTAATCAACATTTCCCGGTCATGTGCGGACACATACTCCACAAGTGCTTCACGTGCGGCTTCACTGAAGCTAGGCTTCCTCGAGGTGCCGGACTGTGTAGCCGTGTCTGGGGCATCAGCCTGTACTGGACGAGCACTCTTCCTCTTCCGCTTGGAAGGTGGTGGGGATCCTGAGTGTCCTATGCTGCTCTGGACACTAGGGGCAGGAGCCCCGGTGGACTGTGTACTAGGAGTGTGGGAATGAACACTGAGCATGGGACTTGGTGCAGGCATTAGCTGAAGTGTGATGTAGTCAGGGGGAACATCAGCAGGATGGACTGGGACCGACACTGTCCTGGCTGGGTGAGTGAGAGCTGGGGTGGATGGAGCCGCAGCTGCCCCTGCAGCCTCCCCACTCTGCCTACTTGGGGCAGCAGATGACATAGCTGCCCCTGATCCATGTGGCCTAGTGACACCAACGTGCACCGCCACACGTGGCCTAGACCTGCTGACCTGGAAGTCAGCCTGGGAGTCACCCTGTGCCAGGTCTGGTGCCACAATGGGCTGGTCCAACAAGGGCTGAGCAGGGATGGTGTCAGCCACGTTACCCTCAACCAGGGGGGAGGGGCATGGGTGTCCCAGATTGGTCCTCCACACATCAGGGGCTAGGGGCACCCTGCAAGTCCCGGCCACGTCCCCTACCGTATCCACCACGCCCACCTCTTGAGGCTCGGCCACCTTTGCCACCCTTACCGCTAGCTCGCCTCCCAACGATGGCACTGATGTTGTTGTGTGTATGGGAGTTGCAATAAACTTTTGTCCTGGGCAATTGGGGTCAAAGGGGTAGGGTACTAGATGGAATTCATACCCTAGTGCTCTAGCAAGGCTGTATGTGACCCCTGGGGAAAGATGACGGGACACGCAACGCACAGGCACCCCAAAAAAGGGAGATAACGTGCACGCAACCCCTCCTAGACCATGTGCGTGGAAAAATAAACCTGCACTATGCTGTGGCACCCAGAAACACAAAAATGAATGTATGCGTGTCACACGCAGCCTAGAATGACCTCTGAAGGGGTATGCGACATACGGGGCAAGCACAGATGTTAAATATGTGCGCGACTCACCGTCTGCCTGGAAAAATAGCGTGAAAAAGACACGCGTGTGCGCGCTGGCAACACCCCCGCCAAAAGAAGAATTGTACGCTGTCTGAGGAGACAGGACAACAGAAGAAGTGTACGCTGTTTGAGGAAACAGGCCCAGAAAAAAGACAAAAAGAGAAAAAGCTGTCAGAGGTAACAGGGAGTACGAACTTGAAACGCCGTGAAGTAAATCGCGTGTGAACCGACAAGAAGTACAAATTTCACCCACTCGCTCTCCACGAAAAGCATGTACAAGGAAATGGCGTTCTACACGTGCCTTTTAAACATGCCCACACGTCCAGCGTCACTTCCGCGTGTACACGCTAAGGCCCTATCTTCCAATTACACAAGCTGACACTCTGAAGTGCAGTCATTGGACGTGTAACATGCACCCGTGTACAGGGTAACGCCCGCGCATGCACGTCTCAGACGCGCATACGCGCTGAGGCCCTTTCCACCAATTACACGCTTTGACACTCGGACGTCCTTATTTTTTCCACACGCCATGGAAAACGCCTGTGCGCGTAACGTCATAGACGTGCCTACACGCTGGGGGCCTTTGGACCAATGAATTTGCGTTTGTGTGCTGACGCGCATACGCGCTAAGGGCCTTTCCTCAAATTACACGCAGACGTGCTGGATTTTCACGTGCCAAATCACTCCGTATCAAGCTGGCCACGCATAAGCACACGGAAGACCACGCTACTGCCCAGAAGGCCGAATCACTGCCCCCCGAGCCACGAGCACGCTCCCACCTGCCATCTGTTGCTGCCTGACTGCCTGCTGGCCACGTGCCCTGCCATTTGCTGCCTGCACATCAGCCAGGGGTGCTGTTGCTGTGACCACCCCTGCTGGAACCGAAGACTCCCGACTGGGTTTCCATCGCTCCACAGCCCAGCCCCAGGACCCAGTTGCCCACCCAGAGAGGCAGAGGGGCACCAGCTTCACTGCCACCGAAGTTGGTGTCCTGGTGGAGCTAGTCCTGGGGCAGTATGATGCCCTCTTCGGAAGTTTGCGCGCCAACAAGGAAGGACGGACTCGGATCTGGACGGACATCGTGACTGCCATCAACGCGGAGGGGGTGGCAGTCCGACAATTCCATCATGTCAAGAAGCGCTGGGAGGACTTCAGGTCCAGGACCCTGAACAAGGCCCAGCGCCTCTTGAAGGCAGCGGATGCTAAGGGGCGCCGGGGCCACTTGTCGGAAGATCAGATGAGGGTCCTGGAACGCATATCCCCAGCTACGTCTAGGTCCTTGAGAGGCAGACCGGTCTGGAGTCGAGCGGTAAGTGTACATGCATACTGATTGTAAGCTGTGCGTGTGATGGTGTGCCAGTAGTGTGCAGGTTGCACATGTGATTTTATGGGGGCAAGTATGGGGGTGTGTGTACAGGGCCGTGAGGCTAACACATGCGAGGGCTCTCATGTGTGAGACATGGATGGTGCTTGTGTGTGTAGGCTTGCATGCCAAATGCAGATGTGTGTGCACACATGTTTGAATGAATGTGTATGTAAGTAGACATGGTCGTGATGTCACACATGGAGGTTGGTTTCACTGCATCTGCACCGTGTACATGTGCATGTGTGTGTATTTGACAAGGGTGCAACAGTGATGCAACATGGATGCATGTGACACCGGGATGTGGAAGACTGATTGGCAGATGTGACATGGATGCCGATCTCAACACTGCGACAGTTGGCAGAGGTGTACACATGCATGCAAGTGTGGTGGTGTGTGTGCATGTGTAGTGCACTCCCTGTGTTGCATGTGATGTCTGGCTCACCTTTGCCTGCTCATGCTGTTGTATGTGTATGGATGGTGCTGGCTGTTGCGATATGGCTGTGGTATAGCTCATGTGTGTGAGTTGAAATGACATGTGTGTTGGGGATTGTGATGCCATGTCTGAGGTTTGCCAATGCCACTCATTGTACAGTGCCCTGATGCCTGTGTTTTATTTCTCCCTGTCTGCAGCGTCAACTGATGAAGAGGGTGGAGAAGGTGCTGTGGAGCACAGCGGCAGGGATCGCACCGCCAGCCGGAGACGCAAGGCCCGGCTCCCCTCCCAGGTTGTCATCTCGTCGGGGAGTGAGGAGTCCCAGGCAGCTGAGTCCCCCAGGCCACAGCTGCCGAGGGGAGGTCCAAGAGGCGGAGGTCGGAGTTGGACTCCTCAGCAGCAGAAGGGGCAGCTGGGACCCCACAGGGCCCGACGGGGGAAGATGGCACAGAGTCATCCAGGTTGCTGGGGGGTTTGGTGGAGGAGGAGGCCGTGCAAGCGAAAGAGACAGGGTCTGGAGGTGGGGATTCCACTGGTGCTAGTGGTGCAGTGCAGGACCAGGGACAGGAGGCAGCACAGGCCGCCACGGAGGTGCCTGTGTGCAATCCTGTCCCTGATCCTGTCACTGCATCATCTTGCACCAGCAGGGATGTCTACGTCCAGACCCGTTTTCAGGCAGGGGATGAGCTTACAACAACTGGCCTTCCTCTGCCTGCGGACGTGGCTATCCAGGTACGGGTTGAGCTTGTCCTGACTGGTGTGGCGTTGCGTTAACGGGCCATGCAGGTGACCTGCAGTCTTTTTGTGAGGAGACTGCACGTCATCTCGAATGGCTCGTTGACTGCGTTGGCCTACCGGGACGGGTCACCCAGGCCGGATTCCTGCGTTTGCTGGAGCTTGTTCTGACCCCCTCCTCAACTGAACCCCCTATGCTCCAGTCATCCTCCGTGCCATCTTTCCACCCATTTGTCACCTGGGTGCCCTGTGGAGCTGCCTCTGACCGTGCGGCCAGGCTGGTGGAGGACACATCCCTGCCACAGTCGGGAGTCGGACGTCCAGCAGGGGTGGCCACATCAAAGACTGCACCCCAGCCGGAGGAGGATGTGCAGGCAGCAGGAGCACAGGCACAGGCACAGCAGCAGCAGCAACGAGGTGGGAGCCATGATGGCTCAGGGCCTTCGACATCGGAGGGGCAGGCATCGGCCAGAGGGCAGGAGGACCCAGGACGGGAAGTGTCTTCCGTGTGGCAGCGGTTGGGCCATGCCATAGATGCGGAGCGGCAGAGGGCGGAAGAGGCACGGCTCACGATGGTTAGGGCGGAGAACTCCATGCGGAGGGCCCTGAGGCGGGCCGAGTGCCTTGAGGCAATCCGCAGGGAGTTGGAGGAGAATATGTCGTCGTCCCTGCAGACCCTCAGGGCCATGGAAGAGGACCGCCTCCGGGACATTGAGCAGGAGTTCGATGATGCCCTGGCCCGGAACATCCAGAAGTGAGCCGTCGGACTAGCCCGCTGCCCTTGTAAATAGTTCTTTGGTGTTAAGTTTCCTTTCGTTTTTTTTTTTTGGGGCGGTTGGACAATGCCCCAACTTCTTGTATATAGTTCTTCATTAGGTAGGGTTTATTTCATAGGTTTCATTTTAAGGATTGGGCACATGGACCCTGGATGTTCACTTTGTAAATAGTTTGACAATGGATTTGGATTATTGATTTTTTTTTTCTCCATGGATCAATGTTTTTATTATTATTTTTGCACCTTGGATTTATTTTCTCAGACTAACACTTTGGAGACTTGCTTTTGGATTGCTTTTCATTTGGATTTCATGCATCTTTTTTATTTATTGGACATGCAGGATTTCATTTCTTATTTCCATTTTCTTCTGTTCCATTTCATTCCCTTGCTTTTCTGTTTAATACATTATCATTTGGTACTTCAATGTGTGGTATTCTCTCTTTCGTTTCATGCATGTCACAATGTGTGTTCTATCATTCACATGCTGTCATTGTGTGGGTTTGACGGATATGTGTTGATGTGCAGACTAGCCATTTGGGATGCATCATGTGGTGGTGATTTCTTTGTGGGGTGGATGTCATACCTGGTGGTGTGTTTGGACTGGGGTGGCGTGGGGGGTGTATTGAGGGGGCATGGGGACCATGATTGTGGATCGTCATGAGGTGTTGGGGGGACATGTGTGGGGGCCTGCTGGCAGGTGCCCTGCACTGCTGGGGGTGTGGGTGCAGGGGAACATGTGTGGGACATGAGTGGGGGCCTGCTGACAGGTGCCCTGCACTGCTGGGGGGTGGAGGTGCAGGGGGACATGTGTGGGACATGAGTGGGGGCCTGGTGGAGGGTGCCCCTGACTGCTGGGGGATGGGGGTGCAGGGGGACATGAGTGGGGGCCTGCTGGCAAGTGCCCTGAACTGCTGGGGGGTGGGGGTGCAGGTGGACATGTGTGGGACATGAGTGGGGGCCTGCTGGCAGGTGCCCTGCACTGCTGGGGGGTGGGGTTGCAGGGGGACATGAGTGGGGGCCTGGTGGAGGGTGCCCCTGACTGCTGGGGGGTGGGGGTGCAGGGGGACATGAGTGGGGGCCTGCTGGAAAGTGCCCTGCACTGCTGGGGGGTGGGGTGCAGGGGGACATGTGTGGGACATGAGTGGGGGCCTGCTGGCAGGTGCCCTGCACTGCTGGTGGGTGGGGGTGCAGGGGGACATGAGTGGGGGCCTGCTGGCAGGTGCCCTGCACTGCTGGGGGGTGGGGGTGCAGGGGGACATGAGTGGGGGCTTGCTGACAGGTGCTCTGTACTGCTGGGGGTGGAGGTGCAGGGGGACATGTGTGGGACATGAGCGGGGGCCTGCTGGCAGGTGCCCTGCACTGCTGGGGGGTGGGGGTGCAGGGAGACATGAGTGGGGGCCTGGTGGAGGGTGCCCCTGACTGCTGGGGGGTGGGGGTGAAGGGGGACATGAGTGGAAGCCTGGTGGAGGGTGCCCCTGACTGCTGGGGGGTGGAGGTGCAGGGGGACATGAGTGGGGGCCTGCTGGCAGGTGGCCTGCACTGCTGGGGGGTGGGGGTGCAGGGGGACATGTGTGGGACATGAGTGGGGGCTGCTGGTAGGTGCCCTGCACTGCTGGGGGGTGGGGGTGCAGGGGGACATAAGTGGGGGCCTGCTGGGAGGTGCCCTGCACTGCTAGGGGGTGGGGGTGCAGGGGGACATGTGTGGGACATGAGTGGGGGCCTGCTGGCAGGTGCCCTGCACTGTTGGGGGGTGGGGGTGCTGGGAGACATGAGTGGGGGCCTGGTGGAGGGTGCCCCTGACTGCTGGGGTGGGGGTGCAGGGGGACATGAGTGGGGGCCTGGCGGAGGGTGCCCCTGACTGCTGGGGGGTGGGGGTACAGGGGAACTTGAGTGGGGGCCTGCTGGCAGGTGCCCTGTACTGCTGGGGGGTGGGGGTGCAGGGGGACATGAGTGGGGGTCTGCTGGCAGGTGCCCTGCACTGCTGGGGGGTGGGGGTGCAGGGGGACATGTGTGGGACATGAGTGGGGGCCTGCTGGCAGGTTTCCCTGACTGCTGGGGGGTGGGGGTGCAGGGGGACATGAGTGGGGGCCTGGTGGAGTGTGCCCCAGACTGCTGGGGTGTGGGGGTGCAGGGGGACATGAGTGGGAGCCTGCTGGCAGGTGCCCTGCACTGCTGGGGGGTGGGGGTTCAGGGGGACATGTGTGGGACATGAGTGGGGGCCTGGTGGAGTGTGCCCCTGACTGCTGGGGTGTGGGGGTGCAGGGGGACATGAGTGGGAGCCTGCTGGCAGGTGCCCTGCACTGCTGGGGGGTGGGGGTTCAGGGGGACATGTGTGGGACATGAGTGGGGGCCTGGTGGAAGGTGCCCTGCACTGCTGGGGGGTGGGGGTGCAGGGGGATATGAGTGGGGGCCTGCTGGCAGGTGTCCCTGACTGCTGGGGGGTGGGGGTGCTGGGAGACATGAGTGGGGGCCTGGTGGAGGGTGCCCCTGGATGCTGGGGGGTGGGGCTGCTGGGAGACATGCGTTGGTGATCAGTAGTGCAAGGTGACATGTGGGTCGGCTGGGGGGCATGGCCATGGTGGATGTGCTGCCTGCGGGACATGACCAGGGGTGCAGGGTAGTCCCTTGTGTTGTGGGCTGCCTGCAGGGGCCGTGGAGGGTGTAGAGGGAACACCTGGGAGGACCCACACGGCCAATTCACGTGTAGTACTCCCCGGCACCCCCGGAATACACGTAGCCTGCTGAATTCGCGTGTTGAACTTCCCGCGCACCCCGGAATAAACATAGCCTGCTGTGATCGTGTGTGAAACTTCCCACGCACCCCGAAGTACACGTACCGTGCTGAAATCGCATGTGGAACTTCCCGCACTCCCCAGAATACACGTAGCCTGCTGAATTCACGTGTGGAGCTTCCCACGCACCACAGAATACACGTAGCCTGCTGTGATCGTGTGTGAAACTTCCCGCGCACCCCGAAGTACACGTACCCTGCTGTAATCGCGTGTGGAACTTCCCGCGCACCCCAGAATACACATAGCCTGCTGTGATCGCGTGTGAAACTTAATGCGCACCCCGAAGTACACGTACCCTGCTGTAATCGCGTGTGGAACTTCACGCGCACCCCGAAGTACACGTACCCTGCTGTAATCGCGTGTGGAACTTCACGCGCACCTTGAGATACACATACCCTGCTGCATTCGCGTGTGAGACTTCACGCGCACCCCGAAATACACGTACCCAGGCCAATCGCGTGTGGTACTTCCAGCGCACCGCGAAATGCACGCACACGCTATTTTTCACGCAGCGGGTGTCCGTTTTTATCGCGTACCCCTTTGCACATCATTTGTCCTAGAGGGCCACAGTATGGGACATTCATCATAGCTGTATATAGGTGCTTTTTGTTAGCGCACATTTTGGCGCACATTTATTTCAGGCGCAGGGACGCTACAGCCTGCATTCTTGTGGCGGATGTGTTTGGGCCTGTGCGCATCTTTGCCCGTGCGTGAATCGATGTGCGCTGGTTTCCCAGCGATGTTCGCACTTGCACTGCGATTCGCACGTTTTTGGCCGCTTGCGGCGATATTTTCGGCGCACATTGATTCCATGAATCGGCCTCTTTGTTTTTTAGACCTGGAGCCATTGTTGATACTAAAAGTTCCACCATCTGCAAATAATAAAATCCCTCCATTTAAATAGGGCGTATCCGCTTTTAAGTCAGAGATCCTTCCAGCAAAGTTATTAATAAATAGATTGAACAAGACGGGCCAGAACATACCCTTGACATATTCCCTTTTGAATTGGGAAGTTCTTGGTTTTCTCTCCCGCCCCACCCTGGTGAACTCTTGCTATGTGGTTTGTATGTAAATCCAAAATTGCCAAGAGAACAGGTTATAGCCCTTGTTTCTTGGAACTGAATTGAAGGCTGTCTTAAGGTCTATACAATATAAATATATATGAACATTGATAATAATGACAAACATTTAAATACAATGGATTGCCTAAATGCCAGGCCTACATTATTTACTTCTTTCTGAAAAAACAATTTGCAATTGGGAGAGCATGTCCTTTTAACAAAGCCAGTCCTCTAAATGATTTAGCAAAATGTTTCCAAATATTTTCCCTGCTGCATGTAGGAGACTAATCGGTCCACAATGTGTAGGGTTTCGTCTTCCACCCTTCTCAAGTATTGGAAAGATCTTTGCATTCTGCTAATGTCAGAGGAACTGTATTAATAGTTGCAAGGGCATTAGACAACTCGGTGAAGTATGAAGCCCAGGCTATTTCTTTAATTTATGAAATATCATCAGGAATGCCCTCAAAGCACCAGACCTTTGCAGACTCGTGTTCATGAGCCGCTAATCGGACTTCGACTAACATACTAGCAATGGGTTTCCATGTGCCATTTGTAGGTTTTTCCAGCACTATCCCAAAATTATCTATGATCGACATGATATTTCTACATGATAGTTCTACATAAACTGCTCCTAGCAGTGGACTCTTGTAAAGGCTTATGTTCATTGACTAGATACTTATATTCATGTCTCGCAATCAACATCTTCTTATTATTCCTGGTGGCCATGTTTTTTTCCTGTACTAAAAGTTTCTGTTTGCATGGCCTACAATCCTTTATATGTGACTTGAAGTGATTGAAAAATATATTTATGATAAAAAATGTGTTTTAAGATTCTACCTGTGTGTTACCCAGTACCTATTTGGTTCATGGTCTGGGTGTTCTTGTTTTGCTTTGAGGGTGTGATGAGGGCAGATTGAGGAGAAAGTAGATTAAGGAAGAGTGACACATTGGTTTTTTGGTTTTGGTTTGTTATGTTCTAAAGGGTTGAACCTCTGTGTCTTGAAACCAGCCCATGGTCTCCCTTTTGTTGTTGTTGGCCTACAATCCTGGTCATGCCAGGGTTCCCTGTAGAGCGTTCTGTGTGTGGTGAAAGTTGAGGGTTTTTGAGGTATGACAAAAATAACATGAACTACTTTGGATACTGAGTTAATGACCATCCCCGGGTCACTCATATCAGGCCACATTATTGGTTACAAGATCAGAAGAAAATCTGCATACAGAGTTATAGGGATAAAGAGTTTCATTCTCACTTGTCCCTGTGCTTATATAGAAATTTATTGAAACAGGTTTCTTGCCCAATGGTGAGTGCAATGAAAGCAAAATCTCCTCCTTTAAGAATTTTATAAGTGACTCATAACCTTAGAGGAATGGACAAGGTGTCATGATGAAATATTGATCAGCATAAAGTCAATATGGCCTGAGCACCCACAACCTCTATAAGTAGGTCTAGCATCACTATATTCCTGGAGGCGGCCATTGAGTGCTTGTATGCACTCTAGATTACAATGTTGCTATTTTGATGGCAAGGTAATGCTCTTTCTTTAGTTTCAAAGAATTAATATTGTGGATATGAGCAGATAAATCTCACCAGCATGGATATCATCCATGAAATCGAGGGGTCCATACTGCAGATGTAAGTCTCCCATTACCATACAAGTCAATTCCCCGTTCTCTTGTATAGCGATAACTATTTTTCAACGAGAGTTTATTATAAACATTAATGACAATGCAATACGACTTGAAGGGGATATCGGGGAAATAGCTAAAATTTCTGGACATGCACTTTCTTACACAGGAGCTTTAGCAGACAAATCAGAAAGCCTCCAGCTCACAGGCCACAGGCCCTTCACTAGGTCAACCCCTGGGATCCCTAGTAACTGGAGAATAACAGCTTACATACCCCTGTTTCAACACAAGCTCTGTAGCCCATAATTCTTATAGACAAATGGTGTTAAATGATCTCAAAAGTGCGAGCCATATGTCAGGCTCCATCTGATTTACTAAGCCAGCTCAATTCTCTGTAGAATTTGAAATTTGTCTTGGGGGAAAAAAAGGGTGCAGGAGAATAATAGAGCAAACTAGCTTCAAGGGAGGTGGGAAGAGAGTTGGAAAGTGAGTCTACAGCATGTAGGGTATTAATGGTGCCAGCAGCCTCTGTCATCATCGTACAGGGCAGCAATTGATGTTCCAATTCCTCAACAGGATATTAGGCAATGTTCAACTCTGAACTCTATTTTGACTGCAGGATGGAGTCGATGGTCGTGCAATAGGCGACACTGTGAGTGAAAATGGAGGGGAGAGCTTTAAATGAGTGGCCATTACCAGCATACGTTCAATAATCAGTTGATAACAGCCCACCCACCAAAAGTAAATCAGACAGCTATAAGCACAAACGATCCAACTTTTCATCATGTCGGTCAGACTCGCCGGGAAACAGTCATTATACCATCTATAACAATTGAGTAGCAGCCATTTGCGTGTGTCTGATCCAATGTATGCTTTTATTTAACAGTGCATCATCTCCTGCCACCAGCTAATTTCAGAGCTTGAGTCATATAAATCACTTTTTCCTTCCCGGAAGTATCCCTCCCATGCTATGCATTCATGGTGCACTTATATGGGTCGTTCCGCCCCCAAGATCTTTTAGTAGCAGGATTAGCGGAATTATTGTTTCTCAACCATTGGGTCCTTTCCTTTACTATAGGAGCTGACACTGTTGCCTATTTTTCCGGTCATGCAACTGGTGAACTTTGTGTTGCTAACACATTCTTATTTTGGATGACACACTTTTCCATCGACTCCATTTCATCTCCTTATGTGAAGAATCAGACTTGAGTGAACAGGAGCTGTGGTGTGCAACTAAAATATGCTGAAGCTTCTTATTTGACAAGTGTTGGCATTCCAGGGCACAGATCGAAAATGACTATTGCTGGGATGGTTTGTATTTTCCTGGAGTTGTGCATTTAAGGCTAGAGTTCCTAAGCATTAAGAATTGCAGGACTGCTTAAACAAGCAAATCTATGCACCCATTCTGCAACAATCCTTGGCGGCATCGGAAGCAGTGTAAGTAGAAACAAAGGCAAAGATTTACTGCAATAAAGAAATGATTGACAGCCATCATGAAACATCGGTAAAGAAAAGTATCCATCCACCCCCCCACCATAAAACCATAAGCAACCGCTGTGACGAATTGGGGTTTGATCCGCAGGGCAGCAAGGAGGAGTAGAGGTAAAATGGCCCTCACACTTCTACAAACCAAAACCCTCCCTCCTTCTCATTTTGTGGTAACGTGGGCCTGAGGGAAGGCTATAATCTCAAGAGCGGTGTACAGGTGAACCAGTAGTGACCCAAACAACACAGTATCACAGCCCAAAATAAAGGGAATGTCCAATCAAGGTTCTATAAAAAAGAGATATACACACTCATTGTTTTGTTATTGTTGTATGGTTTAGAAAACGTAACCCTTAACACACGTAACACATCAAAATACATTGAATAAAACTAGAAAATGAAAAAAAGCAGAAGAAGAGAAAAAACAATATATGCAACGACAAGGAAAAAAAAATGAAGTTAAATTAAGACAAAACATATTTTAAAAAATGATAACCATTTACACATTGTATAGTTTCCAAAAGCATAATATCAAGACAAATACATACATTTCATACAATTCATAATTATAAAACTTCTAGATTAAATGATTTTTTTTAAAAAGTAGTACAACTAGCCAAACATTTTGACCAAATTAGTTCTTCATTTCCAAGCTAAAGAAACTCTGAACATTTTTTAAAATGCTTATCTCTAAGGCCACAAACAGCAGGACAATACAGCATTAAGTGCTCTAAACATTCGAGCTGGTGTTCGCCCTTACAAAAACAACAAGCTGCCTGGTCCATCCTCAGCAAGTCATATCTGACAAAGATTTGGTTAGTGCGGAGAAAATTCAGTCAAAATAGCAGAAATAAGGTCCTAACATACTTGGCCAGATATATAGCAAGATAAGGACCCAAAGTGCCAAATCTTCTTGTTATCAAATTGAAGGTGAGTTAGGGATGAGTACGTGTGCATTTGTTCGGTGGTTCCTATCCAATCACCAAGGAAAAGAGACTTCTTCACCTTGGATGGGTTGTTCATCAAATCGCACACAGAACAGCCATTTAATGTTAAGATTTCATAACAGAACTTGGGTATCTCAAGCAACTATGCACTCCACCTGCCCTCAAGTATCAGCTTAAGATCAACAAACAGCGAGCCCTCCAGAGGAGACATGATCTTAGTTAAGAGAGACAATAGTTTCCACTGGGCTCTCGCCGTAAGTGATACCAATCCCAGCTCACATTTTATGGAGAATATATGGATGGAATTAGGGAGATGTAAAATCCTCCTCCAGATTAATCCCTCAAGGGTGGGAAAATAGTCCAGGGTGGATACAAGATACACATCCATTCTGTAAAGAATCTTTGGAACAATTTTCCCTTCGTAATAGTTAACACATGGCAGAAAGGAAAATTGACCATAACTTGAATCAATCCTTGATAATTGATTAGATAGGGCCAAGGCACGATTCCTTAGCCAATTCAAAAGACCACGAATAGGAGGTTTAGTGGAGAGCAAAACCCCAGATATACCAGTGAGTTTACTCTCCTACTACTGGGAACCCAGACTCCAACTAAAGGTAATGATTTTCCTTACTTGTGAACACTCCGAAATATTTGTTTTTGATGTGTTCATTTTCAGAGATTGATAATTGACAAACACAGAGAAAGCAATAATCATATGCTGCAATCCCACTGGAGTGCAGTCGAAAATAAGTACATTGTCGGCACAAGCCAGCCAAAATGGTCTTGAGTGTGGTAATTTAGGAGATACAAAAGTTGCTGATTGCAAGTGGTAACCCAGATCTGCCAAATACAAGTTAAACAGGCAGGGGGCCAATACACACCCCTGATGCCACAAAAGTTGGTTATTTGGTGTGGAGACGGACTTGGTTTTTAGAATTCAAATAGAGGTCAATAATCAGCCTCAAGAGGCCTTGTGGAATGCCCGATACCCACAGTTCAGACCATAGAAGATTTCTGTCAGCAGCGTCAAACTTTGCACTCAGAGTGATCAATGCCATGTAAACTGCCTCATAAGTGCCATCCCATGCCAACTGTTGTGGACATTTCACTATTAGACATTTCAAAGATGTACCTATTTTCCACCTAAACCCAACCTGCCATTTCTCTAACTTTCCTGCCCCAATCGCCGATTGCTCCATATGCAGCAGTAGTATTGATGAAAACACCTTACTATCCGCATCCAATATCACAATTGGTCTGTAGTTGAAAGGGTTCGATCATTAAAGATGGGGACAATGTAGGCAGTAGACCAAGCGGGAGGAAAAAGGTTTGTATTAAGGATACTTTCAAAGAGGGTAAACAAAGTTGATGCCCAAGCCTCCGGTTCTTGTTGAAATAGAAAATTGGACAACTGATTGGGGTCCAGGGCACAAGAACTACTTATCCTCTTTATAACTTCAAACACCCTCTCCTTGCCGAAGATGATTCTATAGTATCTTCTATCCCCCAAGTCGGGGAAAAGATAACAAACTCCCCTGGAGGTCGAGCAAACAGATCAAGAAAGTGGTAAACCCAGTCACACTCTGCTACAGCATTTAGTTGATTACAATGCTGGGAGGAGTCAATGTTTTTCATTAAACCCCAGAACGTCCTGGTGTTTTTATTAACAAGGATTGAGAGCATGGCCTCAGCGTCGGCCTGATGCCTTTTGTCGCTGCTTTGCCTAAGCCAATTACGATAGGTTAGTCATAGCACCTTAATGGCACTGGTCCTTTTGATCAGGGAAAGGTAAGATTGCCTACAGAGTAACCTAATTGCCCTTCTCATATCTCGTTATTTGGAAAAAATGTCTGGATTATGGACATGAGAGTGTTTTTTATTGTTTTTTGTTTGTTTCCAAGCAGTTCCCATACAACAATTTGAGTTGATTAAGACTACAAGAAAGTCCTCAAAATTACTCTCAGACAAAGTGATATATTGCCATTCTGGAGTAGATATATACAATAACTTTTAAGTAAGGAATTCACCCTTGCTGCTAAAATCAAATTCCAAGAGATTTTATTTCTGTCTGGGTTAGTCAGTAAATCACACAGGCCCAGATTATAATGTTTCAAGGCAAAGGCAACATGTGCCACTGACATAGAATGGTGACTAAAGGATGTAGGTGTTATTTCCAAGCTAGTGTGGTTTGTATAAAGCCACCAACCCGCAAAGATGTATTCAATGGTGGAATATATATTCCTATTGGACCAAGTGGGGCAGCGTGGAATGTCCCCTGAACTGTACAATTTAAGACAAATAGACCAAGACCCTCTAAAGTTCCCCACCATAAACTCCCATTCCGGAGTTTGTCAGCAGTCCCAACACCAGGTGGATCCTGAACATCACGAGGACATACATTAATACAGTTGGAGTTCAGATCAGCTACTAGAACAACATGACCTTCCTTATACACTTCTCGAGATTCATTGAGGGTGTTAGGGAGAATCCTCAGAAATTAATGTGCTAATTCCTCTCTACCTTAGAGACCCATGGCTCTTTTGCTGGACTCTAGGACTTTTTAATTTTCAATCTGGAGAGAGTGAGACCTTTTTCCCACTTTCTCATGCATTTTTCTTGTGATTTTAACTGTGTTTCTTTTGGTTTTTGAAGTGTGACAAACTCCATAGGCATCTTTTTACATTGTGTCAAACAGCGCCTTCAGTGCAGTGACACAGGGAAGTCTTTTATATTTCCCAAGGTTTGAATACCTTACTCTTGGATTAACTGCTGTTTCCAAGAGCAGTAAAGTGAAATTGACTTTACTGTACATTGTACCTTTCTAGACCCTGCACACACTATCTTACAATAGAGTGCTGGAGGAGTTACTTAGTAGCCCCTTTGTCTAGTTTCTCATGTAACATTTTTTATGTTACCCTTTACACAATTAATGGCTGGTGGCAGTGGTTACTTTTTACTACGATGTTCTGTCTTTACCGTGGGCTGTGTTTGCAGCTACAGTAAAGCGCCCAAATGGGCCCTGGTCTTATTTTTTCGCCATTTCATGTTGTTTTGGTCATTCTTGAGATTTACTCTGCACGCCAAACCAGGTTTGGTACCTTTTTTTTTGTTCATTCTGTCTTTGGCGGGCTTCACGAGTGAAACCCACCTCTGGCTCCAGAGTGTCTGGTGGGGGCTGGAAGTGAGGGAGGTGCCCAAAACTCCCTGTACTTAGTCTCCTAGGAGACCCAAATGCACTCTTAAATTGTCCAAGTGCTCCAGCAAGACACTCTGGACTCCCAGGAAGCAGGACTGACCAAGCCTGAGCCCCCTCAACAGAGTGCGGGATCCCAGAAGCAAGGAAGGTCCATCTCGACAGCCAGGAACCACGGTGTTGTTGTTTGCGGTAGTGGCGAGAAGCTGAAACACTGAAGCTGAAACACTGAAGTGCCACTTGTTTGAAAGTTTGCCGGTTGCGGTCAGTGGCTGTCCCGTTGTGGTGCAGGAATCCCCAGAAGTCCTCCCTCTTGTCCCCACGACTGAGGCCCAGGAACAACAGGATCTGCATCGCTGCACAGGGACAGAGGTCATCAGCTGCCTCTTTTTCTTCAAACCAAATGTACTGTAAAGTCTGAGAGAACTTACCTCTCACTGTAGATTTGCTTGTGGCCCTAAATTTTATTCTTCTTTCTTCATCAAGGACTTCTAAACACATTGTGACTTTTACTCACCTTCAAGAAGTGCTTCAGTTACATAGACTTTTGCCCTTTGATATTGGCTTAGTCTAGTTCCTTGAAAGAGTCTTCTCTCCTCTGTTATTGTGTTGCACCTGTCCTTCCAGGAAGAGGTTAACTTACTCTGCATTGGGGGGTTCAAAGGTATTTGCCTGCTTAAAGAAATATTTGAGATCCCTTATTTATTCTGCTAAACCTTTCTGTTTACACACTCTCTGCCTGCTCTAAATGTAACAGTAGTATATTAATGTCCACAAGTGTCCTAGTTATTTATGTCACCTGAGGGTGTAGGAATTGTCTGTGTGTCATCCCCAATGGAAAGTTACTGAACTTGAGAAACCAAGAGTGTGGATTTTTGAAGTGTATTTGAGTTTTGCTTTTATATTGTTCCTTCTGAAGAAGGCTTATTTAAATGAGTGTTAAATACATTAATAATTGTTTAATCAAGAAACCTTGAGTATCAGTGTTTATTTGAATACTTGTCATTGTGAATCTCCCTGTAACTACATTACTGCTCACATTGACCCCTCTTGAGATAAGCTTGGCTGCTAGGCCACACTACCAACCTGTGTAGTTCAGACTTGTACCAAAGGTTGGGTCCCTATTGCCAAGAGGCTAAGGTTGTTGTAGTGCACCCTAAGGGTACTACCCCAAATCTTTACTTAAAAGATGGTTTAAGCTAGGTACTCCAAAATTGCAGTCAAACCAGACATACCCTCATGCCAATAAAAGTTAATAATTAGAATCTCTATATCTGCAATTCCTGAGATTTCAACATGTGTGTTTAGAGCTGCAAAATAGGCAACCATGGATGATTGTACACAAAGATCCTTCCCCGACTTGACACGTGTTAACAGGCCACAATATAAATGACCCTTGTCGCCTCGCCTAGCTGCCTGAAAAATCACAGCAAATCCATGAAATAAGAGAGAACTTTGCAACCTGAAGACAAACAATGTTGTGCAACCCAATATGGGCTCCCACTAAAATATTATTAAACACATGTGTGTGGCCATGAGTATTCTAGGAAAAAATGGAGAATGGTATTTTTTCCTCGATGGAGAGAGTAAAGTTTGTGCCTTATCAGCTATTTGTCGCTCTCAGCAACCACGACAAATGTCACTTTCCTCTGAGGCCCTCATCTTAACCTGGAGGGGTTGGATTTCATCCCCTGGAACCTTTACACTCTCAGGCCCCTTAAGTCTGACATCTGATGACAACCTCTCAACATAGGGAAAAAGATAAACACCATATACCTGAAATGAATGACGTTCTTGTAAAACAAAGTCATAAACCAATGTAGATTAAAAGTGAATAACAGATCTATCAGTCCTAAACACATCAATAAAATCAGCTCGCTGAAGATCACTCGATGAGATACACGCATGCTGGGTACCTCGGAAAACAAGCAAAGAATGTTAGAGGGATTAAAGAGTCGAAGACCAGTTATCTGGATGAACAAATCCAAGCAAAAGCCTAAATGAATGGGCCAGAACCGCAAGTTCTTGAGCAGGACCCTTAGAGTTTTTAGTCGAAGACAATACAGCTCTTGGGCCACGCGGTAGTGATCAGATTGCACAACCCCTCCAAGATTGGGCCTGCTATTAGAATTCTCCAATTGACCCTCCCAGTGTCCCACTGAGCCAGACTTATAGTCCTGAGCAGGCTTCTGCAAATTGTCAGTGTCCTTTGTCAGTACTGCGGTTTTAATGGGTACTGAAGGCACATGGTTTAAGTTACTCAGTTCCCTACGCTGAATCAAAGGCGCTTATAAAGCAATGCATCGACCCAAGCCAATTGTTTGATCGCCTTCGCTTTAGATGGAATTCCATCTTGGGTAGTCAAGTCACCAACAAATACCACAAATACCACATCCTGCTGGGCAGCGCTCAGCGAGTTGTTCTTTTTGAGAGCTGGTGCATCTTGAACCTTTGGTTTCTTAAAAAAGGATCTAACAAATTGCTTTGAAGCTGAGTTTGTTATCTTAAAACTGCCCGATTATTCCTTGTCTTCCTAAGTTGGCCCCTCTTATCTCGTACCTTCAGGGGGCACCTTCTCCCTTGAGCCTTTACGGATAAAGCGGGTGGAGGGCTAGAGCTCACTAACTGCATCAGAGGGGGACATTTGTTGCTAAGAGAGACAACAGATGCTGTA
Source organism: Ambystoma mexicanum (assembly GCF_040938575.1). NCBI lineage: Eukaryota > Metazoa > Chordata > Amphibia > Caudata > Ambystomatidae > Ambystoma > Ambystoma mexicanum. The sequence continues at coordinate 51,464,386 of NC_090925.1, read as the reverse complement.
GAAGGCGAAGACAACACAGGGTCACCAGTCAAAACAGCCAAGATTGAGCTAGACCCCAGAGCTTTGTCAACAGCCTAATAAGCGTAACCGACACCTGAGGGTTTTTGCCATCAATAATCGGTTGGAACAACTTTGAGCTAACCTTAAACAGGGGGTCCTGGGTCCCTACACCTTGTGGCTCCGCTCTCAGCTTACAGGATCCCAGACAAGATGTTTTGGATGGTAAAGTAGCTGTGTAAGGTGCCCCTACAGGAGCAAGATTTAGGAGAGTCTGGTTAAATAGGAATTCCTTGGCAGTCACATGCAGTTTAATATTGTCGAACTTGGTTAATTTCGACTAGTGACTGTGCTGCCTGAGTTTGTACCTCATTAAGCAGATTGATCGGGCGGTTGGAAAATGACTGAATGGCACAGTTGGAGACATAGAGCCAATGGATGAAAAGGATGATTCAAAATCTGGAACATACAGTTTCTCCAAATCAGGCCGGAGAATCAGGACAACTGTGTGAGCTGGAATCGATCATTCGATCAGGTAGAGGTCTCACCCGGTCCAAAGTCACCTGAGGGCCAGATTGGGGTAACAGGACGACATCCACCCCATTAACTATTCTTGCTCCCTCCATGGAGCTTCCATGATGTTTAATCAAGTTCTGGGGGCCTCTGTGAAGGCACATCACAGCCACCAACCCCTTTTGGTCCTTTAACCCAGCCTTTCACCCAGCCCGATTAACAAGTTGTGATTTTCCCCAAAGGTTTTACTGAAATAATTATCTTTGCCACAATTCTCAAATGACTGTTTGGATCTACTGCACTAAGGGTTGGAGAAATTGGTACATTAATGGTAGATCCACTTTCAGTACATGTTAAGTAGTTAACCCCAATGTTACCATTGTTTATCAGTTCACACAAGGGAGAAGCAGAATGCAACTTCTCCAGGGAGGGAGGAAGCAGAAGACTAATTGGAGCCAAATGGTCCTCATCGGAAATGTGCACATTATTAGTAATCGTTTGGTTCCTCAACTTACCACTCCACAAGTCGTACATGTACGAATGAAGGTGGACTGATGAAAGACCCTTGAATATAGGAAAGAACTATTGACTATTGAAGCCAAACAGCCGTAAAGGCTTACCAATGAAACAGGTGATGAACGAGTACCACAGCACGAACTCTGGTTTCAAACCTCGATGAAACTTTGCTGTGATGGTATTATTCTTTCTGCAGTTAAGACACCACCTTTTAAAATAGTGGCTGTGGGTACATATACAAAGACCTGTGATTTACATCCTGCGTGCCGCCCATGCCGAACTGGCCCACACTTTCAGGACACTTGCATAGGCGTCAAACAATATTTACTCAGTACTACTAAAGTGCACTCAGCTCAAAAGGGCCCCCTTCTAAAGGGGACCCTCACAGACAGTGATTCACTGGGGCTGGTGGCAGGGTCGGACTAGGTCATAAAATTGTCTTGGGCAGCAATGAAAAAGTGGCACACAGATGCAGACGCCTATTCATTCCTTTTGTGACACTGGATATTAAAACATACACTATTTGTTTATTTTCAGAAATCCAAATCGACTCTGTACCTGATGAAGGGCTATGCCCAAAATGCGTCGTAGAACCATATTGTACCCAATTGTTATGAAATAACGCTAATATTCATTCAGATAGAATTAAATGAATGTATCTTTGCGTTCTTGTTTTGAAAATTGCTCAAATCAACAATTGACTGTATCTAATGTCTTACCATTAAAGTATGAACAAATATGTTTTCATTTGATTTCAATGAAGCTATTAGGTGATTACATGTATACTTTTCCGATTGAATTAACATACATGTGTTGAAATATTGTTTTATTGTATAACTTTAATTAAATTATCTATACAAAGATTTGTTTGCTGACTTGGTCAGTCTATAATGTGCCCTGTTGTTGTCCCCCATTCTTCTTGGAGGACCTTTCACCTTGCAACTGTAACACAAGTCTTGTAGCCGAGGCTCACTCAGGAGCACCTGAATACATTAGGCAATTGCCTTTGCCATATTACAATGTTATAAGTCTAACTCTTAGCGAGTACACCTCTACAACCATGTCTTGTTACTGTTTGAATACTACACACGTAGGAGTTTTTAGTTAAAATGTGATGCAAATTGGGCATTTTAAGGAATATTTATTAAGCAACACTGGTCCAAACTACTAGCTGCATAGTGAAGTAACTCATCAAACTGGCCCACATTGGGCATAAAAGTGGCCCACTTTGACCCACACCAGCATTTTGTGTTTTTGGTTCGGCCATGGGCCTATTGCCCTATAGGCCAGTCTGAGCCTGACTAGTGGAAGCTTAAACACCACTCTGGAGTGCTTCCTCTCTTTTTCCGACCCAGCCGGATTATTTCAGTAAAGATCGGGTGCACTCAAATTGCTAAAACACATACATGTCACTCATGCCGCCTATGAAGCGGCCTGGGTTAGCCATGCTGACCCACACCCACACACAGGAACTTGCGCTCTGTCCCGTGCTTTAGCAACCACAGAAGCCCCGGTTCCTGATCTTCAGTCAGCCACCATTCAGCAGAAGCTCCCAGACAGCAGGAGGCAGGCAGGGCACGGCAGGGGCGGGCAGACCGCCGTTTTTCCATAGCAGGGCTCCACTCTACATACACAGGCAGGCAGCAGACGCACAACATAAACACAAGACCAGAAGGTGGTCAGACAGGCTTGAAGAAGAGAATAGACAGCCAGAAAGGGTGAATGCTGAAAGAGCAGGGCACTGAAATGCACCCACTGGTAATGAGAGTCTTTTGCTGCAATTGCTCCTGATGCGGTGGGGCTGGGCCCTGTTGTGGAACGGTATGAAGGGACAGGCCAGGGAGAAATGGAGGTGCATATCACATGAAGCAGATACATGCCACCCACCCTTCCAACTGAATGGGGGAGGCCATTTAGACCACTTGGGAGTGACAGCAGCAGTGACGCAGTGGGGCCAGAATCGGGATAACAGGGCTAGCTTCATGTGCATGCTCCCCCATTTGCCACCTGCACATGGACCACAGAGGGAGATTCCTACAACTGATCCCCCCCAAATTGGCACATACTTCATTGGTTGATATGAACGAGCACAGAGAAAATAACAAATCATACTTTAGAAATGTTTGGCCGAAGCATTTCTGGTTGCAATGCCAACTACAAATCCTGCTTCTCAACACCCCATCTTTTTCCTTTTCAGTTAGCATTGCTTTGACAAGAAGTGACATCATAAGCATCCAAACAAGAAAACCCTGTTTGGACAATGATAAGACAATCCCACTGTCTTACACTATTAAGGCTTTAAACAAGAGTGAAAGAGGAGCCCATAACATGCATATTTAGCAGAACATAAAATTCTGTATGGGCAGAACTGTTCTGTGATCCAGATTGGCACTAGTCAATAGAACACGAAGCTGCTATCTGAAAGGCAAAGTCTTGATGGCTACTAATACGCTTGTCGCATTTCACAAAGAGAGGGGAAGAGTATCTCTCAAACATTTTTATTCTCATGCAAAAGGAGGATGCACACGTCAGGGAATAACACCGTAGAAACCCATGTGCACAACAGGGTAGTGATTGGGAAAGTTAAAAAGTCTCCCTGAAACCCACAGTCTCACTGACATGGTTCCCACTCCTGAGAGTCTGCAGGCCCTGAGACAGAGAAAGCAAGGAACACAGGGTCAGGAGAAGGGAGCATTCTGTAATCAAAACAAACTGTAAGGATGTGTCAAACTATATGGTGTGGTTGCTTATATGACGCTAGTGAAGCAAATGGGTCTCTAAAGTTTACTTCTAAAAATGGGGAGTGGTCCGGATTTAGACAGGAGATGGAAAAGATTGATTGATTCTAAGCAAACAAAACAAACAGGTCTTTAATTCCAGATAGAAGGCTAAATAGTGTTGAGCAAAATCCCTCTCTTTGAGGAGGGAATCCCACAGAGTTTATTGCCAGTAGAGCGCCTACTGTACCTCCAGCTTTTAGCCCCACCAGCAAACCTATAGTCGGCCGGTCCGGTAAAGTGTTTTTACAGGAAAGGCCGCCTTAGAATGAAGCCCACAGTCTCTATACCTCATATCAAATGCTGCTGAATAGTCTATATTGGCTTCAAATAGCAAAGGTCAGCAATCCATATTCATTTAGGTGGCAGGTTGCTACCATGAATTACAGAATAAACAAGATTTTGCATTCATAATTATTATGAGCAAATTGTCCCCACTTCAATATCATGGTCACATGTATATGAATTATGATTACCCAAGGACGTCTGCGTGTTTCTCTTCTGTATGAGTGTTTGACTTTGAGGCAGGTCTATAGAAGAATTGACCAATCAAGAATGGTGGCATAATTATGACAAAAGTGTGGGAATTGTACACATTTTAAAAACCAGAAACACACAGGGGAGAGGATTCAAATTCTGGGCATAAAAGCTACAGGAAGGAACACTAGCTGTTCCTATTGGATGGATGAGTGCTTAATATGTAGATTATCTGAAGATGACAAGGCCCTATCCGTGAGGGAATTGGAACCAACGTGAGCACTCTGTAAAACAAGGTACACTTCCCCGTGCTGACAGTGTAGCATTTTGAAGTGAGATGTAAAAGTAGGATAAGCATTTTCCCAGATATTGCTCTCATGGAGCTGTGGTTTGGGGGATCTGCATCATAGCCTAATAAAGAAATCCTTGATTATGTGTTATCTGGCAAAGTCAAAGATATTAAGACTTGATTGGGTTGGTAAAATTGTGTTAGGCATCCTAATGCCAGTACCATGGTAAATAATTCCAATATAAAAATGCCCTCTCCTCGCTCTTGACATTACATAGTTTGATGCAGTTACGACCTGAAGTGGAAGGGGTACTCATCCTTGTATTAGAAAAACACAAAATTTTTCCCATAGGTTAGAGGGGTAAACCAATATTCTGTGCATTCTAAATTGATAACGCTGCTTCCCTAATCCAAAACTGAAAAACACACATGCAATGCATAACAACCCACATTGAATTAAATTACATGCACAAGCTAAAAACCCACAACCGTACATTTATTCTGCAGGGAATGAACAGAAGCAAAGTGATATAAATAAAAGAAAACGTTTTGGACTCATTACCTATTGACAGCTTCAGATTTGCTGCAAAGGTGAACTGAAAAGAGCTTTGAAACCTCTGACACGCAGCATTATGGACACAGAACTGAGTGCTTTAAGAGGAGGCCTGGTATTATTTAGGATTAGAATTGTTAGAAATATTAATGATCGTTCTGTTGTGTTTCTGAATGCGTTTATTATATTAAGAGAGATTGTCACAGGCAGTCCAAGTTTAAGTGGGTAAATAAGCCAATGTACAGTATATCTGAAGCCTCATGGTGACATCTCCTGCATAAAGTTGTGGGATGGGACTGTATAATGGAGTTATTAGATTGGTGGTGCCCACATGAATTAACAAATGTATCTTATACAAACTGGGTCTTTGATAGATTCAAATCCAGGTCAGATTGTCTTTCTACTTTTTCTGTGTCTTAGGAGGGCCTTTCGAAACTCTTTATTTTTTAGACTGTAAATGAAGGGGTTGAGCACAGGCGTAACCACAATGTACAACAATGATAATATTTTGTCCTGGTTCTCGGAATACCTTGAGTTGGGTCTCATGTACATAATACAGATGGCGCCAGAGAAAAGAATCACTACTGCAAGGTGGGAAGCACATGTAGAGAAGGCCTTTTGTCTCCCCTGAGAAGACTGGATTTTCAGGATGGCTGAGATGATGTTTATGTAAGATGTAAAGACTACGACACATGTTCCTATGCCCAAGGGAACCCCAAAAATATAAGTCATGCTCTCAATGGTTCTTGTCTTGCTACATGTAATCTTGAGCAGAGCTGTGATGTCACAGAAAAAGTGGTTGATGTGTTGGGACTTTCAAAAAGACAGCCTTGATACTAGCACAGTGTGTGGAATCGGCTCCAGAAGACCAACCATCCATGTTGCCAAAGCCAATTTGATACAAGCATCCTTATTCATGATGACTGCGTAGCGTAAGGGATTGCAGATGGCGACGTAACGGTCATAAGCCATTACAGTGAGGAAGTTGAATTCCGTACCCAGCATGCAGATCAAACAGTACATCTGTAGAAAGCACACAGGGACGGAGATGTAAGATCCCTCTGACATGAAGGTGGTCAACATTTTTGGCAAAGTGATCGAAGTGGAAGTAACGTCTATAAGTGCTAGGTTTGTGAGGAAGAAATACATGGACGTGTGCAGGCGCGGGTCGGAGTATACCACTGCTATAATGAGAAGATTTCCAAGCAAAGTCACCAGATAGATCAACAAAAATGCCCCCAAAAGAGGAACTTTCAGCTCTGTGGACTCTGAGAAACCCACAATAATGAAGTATGTAATGTGGGTCTGATTTTCTATCTCCATTTATTCCACGAAACGTCTTCCTCGAAATTTGACTGAAGCCTGAAATGAAAGAAAGTGGGGAATGTGAAATGAATACATTACAAACCTTTTCAAACTAGTCTTCGCAATCATGTCAGCATAGCACAATCGTTTTTGAGCTGTAGCAGTGTATTAGAAGTAATTTATTTTATTTTCTATTTGTAGTATTTTTGCAATAAGGACTATCAACACATATTCATGTGAAATGGATTGTGATTAAAATAATTAAGGACTTGAGATAATGAACATTGACACATAGGGTGTGGGTGCCTGACAATAATGAGCAGTGGGATACAGGCTCCCAATCAAGGCCTGTTCTCACTCCAGAAGTAGGAAGGCTCCTGTTCCTTCATCCAGCTGGAGGAAGCCTCAGTGTCTCCTCCTTCTTGCCTTCCTCTTTCAGTATAACCACAAGCCTCTTTCTCTTTATCCCACTTACCTTGTTCATGTCACTGTGACCTTTTGTGGCTGCACACCTGAGTCCTAGCTCCCATCATCTACTCCACTGCCTGCCTCTCCTTCTACATCATCGACCTAGAAATTGAGGGGCTTCCTCAATATCGATGGCAGGGACTGACAACATTTAGAAAAAGGAAGAAATAGGGACCCTGCACCGTCGGATCCGACCTGTGTTACAGGGATGGATCTGACGCTGCAGGGTTGAAGTGGACGAGGTAGCAAACAAAGAGGTAAGTAGGGAAGGGAGATGGTGGGTGGGGGGTGGGTTGGGGTGAGCGCATTTGATCATCTGAGAAGTGATCACATGCAGGCTGTTTTTTTTTTAACAGTCTGCCGCGATCACTTCTCAGACGATAAAACACCCCCAAACCCTGAACATACATATAACTTCCTGCAACTATCACACTCCAACACACAACTTCAAAATCTTCAGGGCACACACAGTCGTTGCACCCCCACAAGCACAGGAAAATCTCAGCCAAAGCAAGCAACTGCCATGTCAACCTTCCACAGCAGATACGTATTAGCCTATTTGGCCAAAACAAATGTAAGCAACAAATACCCCACAGCACCTGCATCAACAAAGATTCTAATGACTCATTTTTAGGACAGTTTTTCTCATGTCCACCTAAGTAAGACTTTATAAGACTATCCCTGGGCAATAGAGAAACTCCAACTCTTAGTACCGGCTTGTACCACCCAATATAATGGTAACATTGCAGAGCAGCCAGTCATATCTGAGGAGGGCTGTCAGAAGGTATAAAGAACCTGTAGCTTACATATGGTCCAAAGAAACAAGTATACACTGATATATGTAAAAATACTGGTTTATTTACACAGGTAAAGAGAATTCTTTAGAAATGTAAGTACTATTTTGTTGTGTTATGTTAAAGTTTCTTATACTGCGTGGTTTCTTGGCACACTAGCGGTTTTGTAAGGCAAGAAGAGAGGCGGGTAAGTTAATAGGACTGAGCAAGAGAGAGATGTGGTGTGCCGTTGGCAGCTTCTGTTCGGTTGACACCGTTCATTGAGCGTAGGTGTGTTTTTCGGTTGGTAGCTGCCATGTGGTGTTGGGCGAGACTATGTGTGGTTTGTATCGTTGTTGTGGTGGTGTTGTGAAGTCCATGCAGTTGGTTGTGCTGTAGAGTATGGTCGCTTTTTGTTCAGAGTTTGAGAGGAGTATGCAGAAGGGTGAGTTTTTAGTAGGGTTAGTAAATGGCAGTAACTTTTCTACCCCTGGTTTTCCGACTAACTGCCGCCCATATCCCATCCCCTTTCGTAAATTCGGGTGTGCTGCAGTTACCATCCTCCTCCAAGGGGGGTGCGTTCTCTGTGCCCTGTTGTCCATCCTTGTGAGAATGGGGCTACTATCTCTCCCCTGTTTCCATTTTAGGCCCTCTATACATTGGTCCAATTAAGTCAGACCCCATTCCCCTCCCATATTATCCCTTTGGCCCTCTATTGAGATGGGCACACCCTAGCTCTCAAACCCCCCCCCCTTCCATTCAAACGCCTCTCTTCTCCCATGCCTTCCAATCAGGTGCGGTCTACTCCCCCCTCCTTCTAAGTTGTGTTTTCACTTCGTGGTGCGTGGAAGTTGCTCATTGGTTTTACTCCCGTTCCGAGCTGCAGAGCTAGGTTTCTAGAGGTTTTCAGAATTTTAGGTGCTACTAGGCCATGGATTGTCCTGTGTGTTATGCCAATTGTTTTGAAGATGATTTGTTTTTTGACTGGGAGCCAATTTAGCATCCTTAGCGCTGGTGTGATGTGGTTGTTGTAGTTTCCTCAGCAAATAGTCTGGCATTCCGAGTTATAAGCTGTTGGTGTACTCTATCCTGGACATAATGAGGGGGAAGATGGCAAGTGTTTTGTGCATGAAGGAGGGCAAGGGTAGAATCTTTTTGATTGTGTGTAGATGGAAGAAACATTTCTTAATTATCACGTTCACTTGCAGTTCTAGGGCTAACTCGTTGTCCAAACGGACTCAGCACTATGTTCAAGGCCAATTTTGAGGGAGACGATAGTTTGACCTTGTCATCCATTTCCTTTAGAGTCTCATGTAAAGACCTATGATCCAGCTTGTTGCTTTCTTCATTCAATCAAATGTGAGATGCTATGTGAGAAAAGAGGCAGGGTCAGCTTGCAGATCAATACCAGAACCATTGGCCTGGTTGATGTTGCTAACCTCCCTCTCCTCATTGTGACCTGCTGCAGATGTGCAGTAAGCTCCCAGCAGGCTATGATCGGAGACTCCCATCAAGGGATCACTTGAAATCATTGAGGCATGGGACCCATACATTTTGCCACAGTTGATCTAGCTCCTAGTCTGACAAAAAAGTCCTTTATATTTTTCCGGCTTTCAGGTCTCCCTGGGTATTCTTTGTATCTTGCGTCATTATAAGTTGTTGTTCCACTGGTTTAGTTGAGTGCTGTAGCTTGTCACAGGCACTTGAGTTAGCTGATAATTCCTCAATTAGCATTTGTTTATTAGACATTGAGACAATACGATATTCAGGAAATTCAGCACTGGTCACAAAGTTACTTTCCAACCTTGTTTTCTCTCCCTTATATCCCAATCCCAGTTTTTTCTACTGAACAGTTTAGGCATACAGCGTATGTCAGATTATTAGGATGGACGCTAGTTGGCCGGCGAACTCCCAACCTGTGCTCAGCTCAGCTATCGACTAGGCAAACAGTGCTTCAGCCGTGCATGTTTTGCTGGGCAGGCGTAGAACCAGGCGAGGATGCCACGTGTGGAGTTCAAAGGAAATCAAAGTCCCGCAGTCACACTCACACGTAGTCTTTCACGTGGGGCTTTGGTAATCCACAAAATGATTAATTGTTTGAACACTAAGGGAACCAAGATGATTAAATGTTTTGACTGTGGCCAATGCTGGGCAGTATAGTCTTACCAGTTGAGCAGTCACTCAGGAAATGGCAAAGCCTGCGCCTCTACCTCTTCCTTGAAGCCGCTGAAGCTGCCTAACCACCAAACCAGTCACTTGGGTCACTTAGCTGTGAGCAAGCGCGCATGAGCACGAGGATCAGCAATTTATACTACTTACAGGATGGAAAGTAGGTGTCCACAGAGATGCCTGCATGGTCTCCTTACTCTTTGTTGGAAAACTCTGCCAAACCGCTCACTTGTCTCACTTAGCTGAGTGCCTGCGCGCATGAGGACCAGCAATTTATGCTACTTCCTGGATGGAAATTAGGTGTCCACAGAGATGCCTGCATGGTCTCCTTACTCTGTCTTGGAAAACTCTGCCAAACCGCTCACTTGGCTGTGATACAGCCAACGTTTTGGGTCAATGGAGAACCTTCTGTGCACTACTGTATCTGTGAACACAGCTTGCGGGTAAAAATCACACAAAAGTTGGTAGAATACGTCCATTGCCACTGACCATTGAGGTATGAGTGCCACTGTAAGTCAGTTACACCTACTGTAGAGTCCATCAGCAATCTTTTTGTAACCCTTACTGAGATTATTTTAAAATGTCATTATCTTTAGTAAACTATAGGAACTGCAATTATTGCTAGGTATTTTTCTCTTTTTAAAAGAAGGGGTCTGATTTAACTGTTCTTCAGTAGAGTTTTCAGCTCCTCAACCTAAAATAGGTTTTGTAATGAGATAGTTGGTAAAAGGTTCCAATGACCTAGAGAGGCCTCCATGAATCCTACCCACTTCTCCACCTGGAGCAGGCTGGATCTCAACTTTAATAATTGGGGTTTTAGTAGAAGAGCATGGTTTATGCTCCCACTTCCTGTTAGATCTGTTTTACCTGTGTTAGAGGTTGCCCTTCTAACATATTAAGATTTTTTGTTGGGTTACCTGTAGAGGACCCACACGTTTTAGAGTAATTCCACCCTGACTTAGTTTTACTAACTGGCCCTGATGACCTGAAACGGTCTCCAGGATTCTAACCCACCTCTCCCTCTGGAGCAGGTTGGGTCTTAGATTTCATATCTGGAGTTGTAATGGTAGAGCATGGTTTAGCCCCCCATTTCCCTCATAGATTTCCTCATAGATCTAGTTTTATATGTGCCTTTGTTAGAGGGGACCCTTTAGTAGAGGATCCCACAGTTTCAGAGTAGTCTCCAGAAATGGAGGCTCTAGCCCTTAGAGTAGTCGTATCCACTTCTCCTGTAGGAACAGGTTGGGTCAAAGACTTTTTAACAGAAGGCCTTGAGCACGAGCTAAGTTTTGCCTTTCTCTTGTTCATGATTTTGGTCAGATTTTTGGGCCTTGAGCATTCCCTCTGGACACTCTGAACCAATAAATGAGTGAAATTGATGTCTACCTTTGGGTCAATTATAGTACACCATATTGGGGGTTTCAAAGGAGCACCTACATTCTGCTGAACCCTTTAGATCACCTCTATTGTATGAGTTTTTTAGGGGATTCCAGGTTTTGAGTTTTATGATCCACCTCCACAGTATGTGGGTTTTCAGGTGGTTCAGTGACCTCAGCTGAAGGTGGGATTACAGCAGTGATCCGGACAATGGCAGTACACAACATTAAGGGGTTGACAGCAAATTTTTGTCAACTGATTGAACCGTGTCCACACTGGGTTTTCAGGAAGATCAGTCACCTCAGCAGCAGCTGGAGGTTGGGGGGTACAGAAGTGACCTGAAGCTTTGTGGGTCTAGGAGCTTGGACCCTATCAGAAGCTATGGGTGGAACACCCAAGTGCTCTTCTGAGTGGCAGCGTTTTCCTTTAGTCTCTGAGGAGAGGCCCCCTAAGGTGGCCTCCCTGGCTTCAAGTTTAATAGCATTAACCTTTTTCAAGGGTGCTCAGCTGAGTCTAAGACAACAGCTGGGTTGTTGCACTCACTGGCTGCAGACCTGACAGGGGACATGACAATGGGGTCACTAGGTCTATTCTGGTTCCCAGGGGTTTTACCCTCTAAACATTTGTGGGCCTTAGTGGATTGGGGTTCAGTTAAGTTTTCTTTACACATCAAATGCTTTCTCACCTCCTCAGATTGAGGAGCCCCAAAATCCGTGTGAGAAGTCCTTCTGTCTTCCCACAAGTGAGCGATTAGTGCTGGTTTCTTAGGGTAAATTCCCCTGAGTCAACCAGGTGCTGTCTCAGTTCTGGAAAACCGGCATCAAAAAGGTTTTCTAGCAGTAGGGAATTCCTCTTGCTATAGAAAATACTCACCTTCTAGTCTTCCAACCACCCATCAGAGATGTTTAGGCATTCACTCACCCAGGCGATCCATTGGACACCACCCCTTTTCTCATGTTCCCTTAAGGGGTTTAGATATGGAGAAGGTTCCTTCTCTATTTCGGAGAGCTTATCTCACCCTACAATAGTCACTTCTTTTAGCCTCATTCATATCCAAGAACACTTTGTAGTCACTGTTGGGAAGCCTACAAAGAACACAGGGGATTTTTTCACTCTCATTCAGACCAAACATTTCACAAGTAAGGTCAAAGGTTCTTAGCCATACAACACTATCACTCTTCATGTCATACTGACTCACCAGCTCTTGGATCCAGGACGCATCAGACAGAGAAGACTCTGAGAAGAAAGTAGAGTGCACATACATTGTTTCCGTAGACATATTATACTTCTTTTCCATTTCTCTGAGTATTAAATTATAGTCTATCAGAGGTTTCCTTTTGTTGAGTCATGGGAGAGGGGAATGCAGGAATGGTAGAAGGAGAGCGGGATCATTTTCATCCTCCTAATCAAATTCTTCATAGTCCTTCTCAGAGAAGGTTTGACTGGTGCCTAAATATTCATCATTCTCACTTTCATCAGAATACTTAGTAGGTGATACAGGTTTCGTGGAAGATATGTTGTTGTCTCACAACCTTTGTATTATTACAAGTTTACTTCCTTTACAGTTTAGGCCATATTCCTTGCATAATGCGATCAATCCTTCCATTGGTACATTTAAGAAGGCCAAAGGCTTAAAGTAGCCCATGGTTAAATAGTGCTTACTTTTAGGTACACTTGGCTTTACCAAGCTTGTGGAGGTTTTTTGTGAATAAAGGCATCCCAAGAATCAATGTAATCCAAAGCTACACAAATCTTACCAGATGCCAACAGTGCTAGGACAGTTTTTCTAAAACCCACTTAAGTAAGACGTTATACGACTATCCTTGGGCAATACAGCAACTCCAACTCTTAGTACAGACCTGTACCACTCAATATAATGGTAACGTTTCAGAGCAGCCAGGCTTACTTTAGGAGGGAGAGATGCTGTAGGAATGTACAAAGAACTTCTAACATATATATGGTCCAAGGAAACACTTGTACACTGATATATATAAAAATAATGGTGTTAACGTGAGTCAGACTCCCATAGGAAGTTCTCAACATTCTATTGTTCATAACTTTTGATTTGAATAATGGATTTGAATGAATGTCAAAAGTGATTACATGTTTATGCCTTCCCCCTCCCCTCAGACTGCAAGGTTTCGTAAAGATTAGTTAAAAAAATAAATAAGTTATTAAGCGTTAAATAAACCACAATTATCCAAAAGTGGGGCCTACTTCCCATTCGTGTTCCCATGGACAAAAAGTATTGATCGCTCTCTCAAGATCGCTGGGATCACTGACTATTCCCTTAACGTGCAGCATCTGGCTTTACAGTAGATTTTTAATGGGGCTGGGTTGGTGGAAACTCAGTCTGTGGAGTTAGTTGTTACGGTATGCCTCTTTGCAGAATATATCAGTGGCATACTTCTTTTCATGTATTTCTATAGCCACTTCCAAGAAATTGATGTGTTCCTTAGATGTTTCATAGATAAACTGTATTCTTGTGTCTATAGTGTTCATGTAACTAAAGAGTCCATCAATATTTTTTTTATTGGTCCATATGCCTGAGATGTTGCCAATGTAGCGAACCCATAGGGCTATGTAGTTGCACCATGCATAATGCTCGAGACTTGACCGCTCTCTGAATACACACGTAATTAAAAAACACGAACCCATGCGCTCGAGACTTTTGCTTCTGTATACTATGCCAGCCATAGCATGTCCAATCTGAAGATGACAACGTTATTGCCAACCACAACAAGGCTGCCTTCCCATGTGTCCATCTCCATGAACACACGGGATGCGAGGCGCACGTGACGTCATCATGTGCCCCTACGCGTGATTTCACATCGCCTAGCAATGGCGACCACAATGCTACGAGAGGTCTGCAAGGTCCTTTTCCTTCTGCACGCTGCAGTGTCATGCGGCACACGGCGACAGGTGAGTAACATTTAGGAAAATCCACTGCAATCTTTCTATTATAAGCTTAACTAGCAATCTGCACTCTAGCACCCAGTCTCTTTGATCGTAGGTAGACAGGATTACGACAAAATAGTCATTTGCATGACACCTTCGATCCAGGTAACGTGCTATACACGGCAACATGGGGCATTATCTATCACCTTAATGATGTAAGGAAAAGTAAAATACTTACGGTTCATGCATCGCTGGATTAATGTGACTTTAAGGATGCTACTTGTACGCAATTTATTCCATTTGAGTACAAACATTACATGTCATTCTCCATATAGATTGAAAATCTCAGCATGCAGACCGGTAAAACTCTATACGTTTTTTAAATCGCTTTCACCTTTGGATACTAAAGTGTATGAGAGATTCACAACATGCCTTTGCTTTGTGGGATGTTTTTACCCATGCATACAAGCCCTACCATAAAACTGTGCAGTACTGGCATGGAAAACATCATGATGGCCAGAACTCCCCAGAGAGTGCACAGGGAAAACATGAAGAATAGGCTGCCACCCATTTTTGCCTATGTTGTGAGCACAGGAGGGCACTGCCTAAAACCACCATTGGGCTACACACACAGTAGCCTGAAACCATTGGGAATCGCAATGCTGATTGCCAAAAAAAAGCAACTCAGAACTGTGGGGAATTCATTTTCTTAATCCCAAAAATGGTTGCATTACCAGTACTCACCACTATCAGAAAGCCGGCGTTTTAAAACCACCAGACTTTTGTGTAAAACTGAACAAATTAAACAAAACCAGGCCAAGGAAAGACTTGCTAAGAGGTGGATACAATGTAAAACTATATTCTGAAATGACTTGAAGGAAGTAATTATTTAATGTATAGGTAAAAATTGTCAGTTTGATCTGAATGTAGAAAACTGGGAACAAAAAGTGACATTTAGCTGAAACCTGGCTTAATGAAACTGAATTCTGCCTGACAACTAGCCCCAACAGGAGTTGAAACTGGATGCTCAGCCACTCTGCCCCTGGCCAAAAGGAGTTAACACCTCTCTGATTAGATTAGGGGTGGAGCAGCTGGGGACTACAGGGAGTTGAACAAAGGCCTGTCCTGGACTCAGGCAAATGTTATATTGGGGGCGTCGTAAAATAGCTTCCTCTTAGGGGAAACTGGGAGGGGCAGTGCCTCTGCAAGCCAGCTGAGCTTGGGGGAAGTGGATAAACCAGTTATTCCACCCTGTGATGTGGGAAGCCACACCCCTTTTTGACCAGGGCATAATTTTAAAAAGATAGATAACTCATTGTGCGGACTTGTCAAAATTATAAAAGTAATTTCATTATTTGTGTGATTTTTCTGTGAACATTTTAAGAGGCGTTAGGACCCTGTGGTGTATTCTGGAGGGTTGCTAGCGGAAAATAGGGTCTCACTCCAAATGTATGCATGTTAAAAATCTGACACTTTATCATCTGTAAACCATATCCCTGGTGCACATTTGTGTAAAATCTGGAAAGGTTTAGAGGTCGTTATCTGGATGAAAAGGGGAGAATTCTGTCATCAGTGGACATGACATCGTACAAAGACAGGGATCGGATGGTTTGGTGCTACAGAAAATATGTTAACTGGACCTATAATATTAGAAAAATGGTACATAGATAAATATGTATTTGGGTCAGAAATAGATTTGTGTGCAATCTGACAAGGGGAGGTTCCTCTGACCATAAAACCTACAGCATCACTCTGACTCACATTTCCTTCCCCCAATCAAGGGAGAGAGGAGGAATTGGCCAATGATAAGTGAGAGGGGCAGGTTTAGTTATGACCAACGCACACACCCACTTTCCAAAACACATAAAAAGAGACTGCTGGGAAAGGTAGACAGATTCAATTCCATTTGCTGCGGACCATGCTGACCGACGACTTCACATCCAGAGATCCAGACTTCAAATCCATCAATCTCCAGAACCTGTAGCAGAAATTAACTCCAGAATTTGTAGCAGAGAGGCCTGAATCCACCAGCTGAGTCCTCTTCAGCAGGCCTCAAAACTAACCAAACTATTCCACAGCTGTTGCGAGCTGTTTTGAAGTTTTGCCGAAAATTTTTGCAAGAACCTGTAGCAGTACCCCGAAAGCAGTGTTACATCCAGAATCCAGAGAGGCTAGACCAGCAGAGCAGAGCTGACCCAGATCGCTGTGAGCAGAACCGGTGCCTGATTGACCCGCCGAGCAGACAGAACCGTAGCCGGACGTGTTGACCAGATCCGTGACGAGGCCTAGTTAATATTTATATTGTGAGTACCTAGCAGAACTGTGCAGAACCAATCTCTTAGTTAAAATAATCTAATCCAAAACTATTTTAACCTAAGTAGAACTGCCACCTAGATATCCTGACATCTGTCATTTTTAAAGCTGCACAACTGTCACCTGTCAATTCTGCAGCTGCAAGCTGTCACCTGTCATTTTGAGTTTACTTTAAATCCGAAAAACTACCTTTATTTAATCGTCCGTATCTCTGGAACCGTTTGGGCTACTCCTTATACTTTTTCCGCAATCACGATTTATGCACTCGCGAAGTTTACCGCGATTTGCGATTTTGGCTCAATTTCTCCACTTGTCAAAATAGCAGCTCCATTCTTTCTTTTGTTAAAATACGTTTGCAACTTGGTAATAACTCATAGAGCATCGCTAAAGTGAGCCTGAACTAATACCAACCCGCATCTCCCACTCACCCTGAATCTCTAGAGGGAATTAAAATCAGTTGGCACATTTTCCCATCCATTACCATCACATTTAAAAAGCATTTTTGGGCCTGTGTTTCAAACTCCTACCTGTTTCCTCTAAGCTTGCTGGGGGGAACTGAATTTCGTATTGTATTTGATTGCATTCCTGAGAACTGTGTGCTCCTCTTTCCATCTCCTTCCATTTCTTATATTGCATAGGGGAGGGGGGTGAATTGCCAGAGAAAAAGTGATTATCTTATCTTTTGCTAAAATCATATCAAGTATTTCTGTACTGCATTTTTTTCCTCATTGCTTTTCCCTTGAAATCATAAAAGTATTTTTGCTACTTTATCCATCCTATACTAATTCCTCATTGATTGTAAAGAAGTGTGCTAGTGCCAGATTACCCATTGTTGATCAACATCATATGTCTAAGTGTACTATCAGATATTAATTTATTATAAAGTGTGATATATATATATTGTTTAATTTTTCAAATAAACCTTTTAATTTGCAAAACAAACCTACTTCTTGGCTCAGTGGGGCCAGGGGGATTCTAAGAGGTGGGTGTTATACAAGGGTTGTCATCCAGAGTACTGAACTAGATATAAAAATACATCAATAAGGGTTTTCGTCAGCATCCCAGACTAGGCATTGACTTAGCTGTAGTGTTGATTGAATATCGCTTATTCTGGGTTAGATTTATCACTTGTGCAGATTAATACAGTGTGCTAACTAACAGGAGACATACATCCGGTCGGATCACCACGCTGTGTTACGCTGTAAAGCACTCCTCAAAGGAACGCTCTAAGGAAACGGTCTGTTTTGCAAAAATAAAATACAAACTTCTGTAAGTCAGGAAGAAACTCAAATTCCAGAATGCCGACACTGGTAGACATCAAAATAGCCAGAGAGCACTTCTTACATAAGCTATTTGTGAGAGGTGAGTGGACTCATCAGGACTGGTTGCAGGCAATCGCGCAACAGGTCACTGAAACAGGGTCAGATATATGGGGAGATCAGGGTCCCCTACATGTGGCCCTGAGTGAACTATATATGGCTCCTAAAGCCAAAGATGAACATAATAAGATTGCCAGGATAGCGGCATATTTGTATCTATATATGGGAGCCATGCAGGACAAATGTGCTGAAGGCCAAGATCTGGCAAATAGGCAACAGATGGCGTTAGAGAAGGCCCAATCTGATCTGGACTCTTCTGAGCAGAGGCTGCTCAGGAGCCAGGAGTCAGAAAAGGACAGCAGACAGTACATCACTAACATAAAGGAGGATATGGATGTGCTGCAACAGGAAAAGGCGGACCAGGATACCAGATTTCTGGCCTTGCAGAAGGAGTAGCAAGAAGGTTTGGACTCCCTACTGCAGAGCCAGAAAAAGCTGGAGCAACAATTAGATTTCAATAGGGCATGTGCCGAGCAGGTAGTCACCCTGCAAAGCCACCTAGATAGGGAGAAGGCAGAGAGCAATAAACTGATTTTGAAAGACCTGGATACCCAGGCAGAGTTTGACCAGGAGCGCCAGAAAGCTGGTGCCTTCCAAAGGCAAAGGGACGACCTGGCGGCACAGATGCAGGCTCTTAGTCAGGAAAGGGATACCTTAGGCCAGGAAGTCTGCCGCTTAAAAAGGAAAATGGAAGAAAATCACCTGGCCCTCCAGGGACTGGGTGCCCTCCAAAAAGAACAACAGAACTTGTTAGAGCACACCAGGAGGGTGGAGGATGCTCTGGCAAGAAAGGAGCAGGCCAATAGGGACACAGCTCAGGAGGTAACCCTCCTGCAGCAAACACTGGCCCAGTACTCCAGGACCAATCAGGAGGCACAGAGAGAGAATGAGGCTCTCTGCCAGCACAATGATAGGCTCCAGCAACAGGTAGCGATGCAGGAGAGACTGATAGAGTCTAGTAAGGCCTTAACTGAGGAACTGAAAGCGCAGGCTCTTGCTTTGCAACAGGAAGCAGGGGCGGATAGAGATGAGGTTCGCTGGGAAAGAGAAACTCCTGAGCATAACCTCAGGAGCCCTAGTACCAGAGGCCTTCATCTCTCCCAGTCCCTGGACTCTGCCACCCCCATGTCCCCTCGCACACATGAGCCCAGGGCCACGGGGATGGCAGATTACTATCCAGCCAAAAGTATGGGGCTCATAGGCCAGTAACACCCAGGAATGGAGGGGCAGGCATCCGGGTATGGGCACCCAAGCACAGTGCAATTAAGTGGGGAACCCCAGGAGAGTAGGCCCATTAAGGGCATCCTGAAAACCTCTGCCCAGTTAGGTCAGTGGGGGGGATGCCCATCAAATCCTGGCAGCAAGGAGGGATCTGAAGACTCCTCTGAGCGTTACAGGACACAGGAGACCAGGTCCCCACATTCTGCCAGCCATTCCCAGGCTTGCAGAATCTGGGAAAACCTGGAAGATCAGACGGGCACCTCTGGGAGCAGCGCTTCTGAGTCAGAGGATGAATGGACCAGGGTTACCCGAACCAAAAAGGCCAATAAGGCAAAAAGGGCCTTGCTTAAGGACCCATTGAAACAAATATAGGCAATAAGGAGTGTCATCACGCCTTATCATAAGAACGCCAAGTATTCTGTTTGGGAACACTTGGAACTCTATGAGCAAATGATGGAGACTTTCCATTTGAAGGACAGCGGTAGCTGCATCCAGTACGTCAAATGGACCTTCTCACCAGAATACTCCAGTTTCTTTGCAGGGCTGGAGGATCAAAACCATTCAAGGTGGTCCACATACAGGGCGGCCATCTTGAAAAAAAAATCTGTGCACAGAAATCCTCAAGAGGCTCGCAAGGCAGCCTACAATTTGCAATGTGGGGAGGATCAGGGCCCAAAAGAGTTTGTGCAAGAATTAAAGCGTGCTTTTGCGCAGACCACCAGAAGGGTGCGCACGGATAGCAGAGAATTTATCAACACGTTTTTCCATGCCTTACCCAAATACATAATGACCCAGCTCGTGAGAGATTTTCATGAGAAAAGATCTTTAGACTGGGTCATTGAACAGGCTACCTGGATCTATGAGGTGGAGAAGCCTATCGAAAATAAAAATAACGCGCCGAAAAACCCCAAAACCAACAGCACCCCTGCTGCTGCCAAGGTGGCAGAGGTAAAGGTTGCCCCCGTTTTAGATTTGGAGATGGGGGGGCCTAAAAGCCTGCCTGCACCAAATAATTCACAGCCCAGAAGGCCCTCGGGCCAGTCACAGACAGGGAGTTGAGGAGGTAGTCCCACAAATGGGGTCCCCCGCTCCCCTGACTATGTAAGTCCCCGCTACAAGGGAAACCGACCAATCCTGGGTTATGTGTGGACTCCTCCAGCCCAAGGGGGGGGATCCAGCCAAGCACCTAACCCAGGAAACTTCCCTCCCAACTTCCCACAGGAGGGCAGAAATTCTCCAAATCCTGGGCAGAACTTTTTCCCCAGGTATCCACCCAATTTCCAGCCCCAAAATCATCCATCCTTCTTTCCCCAATTCCCTGAGCCCAGACAACCTAATCAGGGAGAGGGGAGGCCAAGGGTGGAGGGGTACCAAAATCTTCCCAACCAAGGGTTCTACCAGAGAAGGGATAGATACCCTTCCTGGGATCAGCCCAGGGGAGAAAATAGAGCCCCGTATCAGCCTGAGCGGGTTTCACAACTTGAGCGCCAAGTCCAAAATATGGCACGGGATCTGGGTCACATACTGAGGGCTCAACAGAACCCTGAGATGAGCATGCCACCGCAGAATGCCCCAAACTCTGGACCTGGTGCTCCAGAACAATGACGGGGGCAGCACCCCGATAACCCACTGGTTCCCAGGGAGGAGGCTCAAGGGGAAGGGGGCTGTAAAGCCTTGGAGGAAGCTTCCTTCCCAACTTGTAAACAGCCCCTGGAAAACCAGGAACCGGAAACAAAATCTCCTGCCCCTGAAAGCCTGCCTCCCAAGGAGCAGAGGGGGGATAGAAACAAAGGACCCAAACAGACCCACTTTGTGGAGGAGGTACAGGTCTTCCAATTTGAGGGAGAGGGAACCTCAGAAGACCCTGGGAAAAGGATCTTCTCCTTCAGAGACGGGGGAACTCCTCCCAAGGAAAAATGGGTCCCAAGGGATTCCAATCCAGACTGGGGAGATGTGGAGACTGAGCTACCGCCGCCCATCATCTCATCCCAGAACCGACAATACCAAAATCCCAAGGGTCAAACCCATCCTGATGACTGCCTCCAAAAAGGGCGGGGCGGTCCAGAACCGGAACCAGGGGAACCCACAATGGCTCTGATCTCCAGTTGCCAACTTTTTCTTTCAGATTCCCAAGGCTCTCCACAGAATTCTGCCCAAATCTCTTCGCTAGCAATGTCCAAAACCAGAAAGTTAGCCCACCAGTTGTCCAAAAATGTGCATTATCTGTGCCCCCTTGAGAAGAAGGAGGGAAGATACTATGCCCCGGTACAAGTACAGGGGCAGGGTACAATTCTGGCACTGGTGGACACTAGATCCCAAGCTACCCTTCTGTCCAAAAGGGCCTTTGAGGAACTAAATGCAGGAAGGGGGGAGAATTACCGTATTCCCCTGGACAACTGCATAACTTTGACGGGAAGGAAATTCCTATCGAGGGGACTGCAGATTTGGACATCAAAATTGGGCGACACGAGGTGAAACACCCGGTCATAGTAGTGACTCCAGAGGGCACCCCTTGTTTACTAGGGAATGACCTCCTGAGAAGGTTGTCACCCCTAATAGATTGCGTAAACAAGGTCCTCTGGACCCAGACTAGCCGACCAATAAAATTAAAACAGAGTGTCAACCATGTTAGTTTAAACGGCACCTGCCACATGGTTGAACAAAAATGTGACCAAGTAGAATTTCACTTCCAGAACAACCAAACTCCAACCGTGACAGTAATAGCAGTAGGACAACAGACTGGTGATGGGGGGTCCTCTCTATTTCTGAAAATCAACCTTCCTTCCAGTTTAAGGTGGTATTCCACACTGGAAGGAAACACCCTGAAATTCTTTACTAATCCACAATCAGAAACTCCCACTCCTATAGTCCAGAAAGATGTGAAGTCAGCTAAGAGCCTGGCTGATATTCAGCAAATTGGAGAGCAGTTGTTCATCCCTGTTCAGTTAAATGATGAGAAGGACTCTGTTCTCGCTCGAGTGTGTGTGAACAACGGTAAGCGCTTCATCAGCGAAGCCATGTTCCGCCAACTCCCAAAAGATCCAGCTATTCCCACATTCAAACTGATAGACAAATGGGAAATGACCTGGAAGCACCTAATTCCAAACATCTCCTGCCAAGCAGGTGTATGCTCAAAATCTCCATTGGCAACAAGAGCATAGTCCATAATTGTTGGGTCGTGCGAGACGTCACTGCCGCCTTTTACTTAGGCAGTGACATTCTCAATCGCTTTGCCATTAGTTTAGACCTAATAAACTTAAAAGCTTGGTCCTGATTAGCGGATAATCCCATGGGTTTTGAGGATCCAGAAAAAGCATTTAGGTCAGCTCAATTGCTACCTTATGCAGTTGAAATTCAGATCAAAGAGGAAGTCACCATCCCAAAAAGGACCCGACAATTCTCCCTGGAAGTGAAAGTTAAAAGAGGAAAAAATTGAAAAACCCTGATGCTTATATCCATCTAAATGGTTCTCTCCAACAGCAAGGGTTAGGGATAAACCCAACACCATTAGTCAACATAGAACATGACACCATTCCAATAGAGGTGGATAACAGCGACTTAAAGAGTATTACTCTAGCCGCAGGCACCATTATTGGAATGGCGATTGATGACCGACATTTCTCCATTGATTTAGGAAATTAACTGTTAGGACCAATCCCCAAGGACTGTTTTGACAGTGACAGTGAGGACAATACAACACCAGACAGGATTTTCACCCGGCATGGGGGGAACTTCCTGGTGTACACTTCTTGCCCTTATGGTAAGGAAGATTTGACTTGTGACTTCAGGAGGGATGAGGTGATTTTCCAGGTCCATGAGGGCTGCCTTTCCCACCTGAAGCCTCCAGTCCAAATCAGCACTCTGACCAGGGACTTCTCCACCCAGCTGGAGGAGGCCGCTGAGATAGCCAAACCAGAAGTATTTCCAGGCTTCAGGCAGATGGTGGAAGAGAGAGTGAACCTAGCTGATGCCTGTGTGACTCTGGAACAGAAGCAAAAGTTGAAACAAGTTTTCTTGGATTTTCAAGATCTCTTTGCGGTAGACTCATATGACTGTGGTCGCACCGACATCCACACCACAACAATTCCCACGGACCCTGGAATGACTCCAGTGTTTGTGAAGCAATATCGTTTGCCTCTCGCATCCATGGAGTCCCTTACTGAAATAATTAAGAACCTTGAGTCCCGGGGAATAATTCGTCCAGTACACAGCACCTTCAATAATCCGGTGCTGGGAATATTGAAGCCAAACAGCCAGTGGAGACTCTGCGCCGATCTTAGGGAGCTCAACAAACGGGTCCATACTTCCCGATGGCCTCTGCCCTACATTGACCAAGGGCTGGCTCAGATTCAAGGGTCACAAGTATTCACTGCAATAGACCTGACCAATGGATACTGGACCGTGCCTGTCAGTAGGGAGGACCAATACAAACTGGCTTTTACCTTTGGGGGCCAGCAGTACACAACTCCGGCAATGAATTCAACATTTTCCTACATAAGGCCATGCCCGACCTGGGTGCGAGGGGTAACCTGGCTTATGTAGATGATGTCCTCATCAAAAGTTCATCTGTGGAAGAACACATAGCGGAGATCCGTTATATTCTGACGCAGTTGAGGGCCGCCGGAGCAAAACTTTCCTTCCAGAAAGCACAGTGGTGTAGAACCCGTGTTAATTTCTTGGGGCATGAGATTACTCCTCAGGGTCTCTGTCCCCAAGAAAAGAAAGTGGAAGCACTCCAGAAACTGAAGGATCCCACAACTCTGCGGGAACTAAGGAGCCTCCTTGGACTGACTAATTACAGCCGAAAGTTCATTGAGGGCTACGCAGAGATCACTAGACCCCTGATTCATCTCCCCAAGGAGGGGTCAAGTGGGAATGGGGTCCAGAACAAGCCGAGGCGGTAAGACAACTCAAAAGAAGCCTCTCACAAGCGCCTTGCCTAGCTTACCCTGTCAGAAACAAGGGGTTCTTCCTGGAGACGGGGTTCTCTAATACGTGCTTGACGGCAGTATTATACCAAAAGCATGACAAGGTCAATAAAGTAATCTCCTATGCGAGCAAAACTTTATCCTCTGTGGAGGAAAAATTCAACGATTGTGAGAAGGCACTCCTGGCAACGGTGTGGGCATTGAAGAATTACCGCCCGTTTATCCAGGGGGAACACATCATAGTGGAGACTCCACACCAGCCTCTGCAATATCTCCAAAGTGACAGAATCCGGGCCGGAAATGTGAGTAATTCCCAAATTACCTCCTGGATTCTGTCAATGCAAGGCTTTCCTGTGGAGGTCAGATATGGCCAAAACAAGAAGTGTCCCCTCGCGCAAGGTCTGGCTGACTTGCATGATTGTGCCAGAGAAAACTGTCTCGAGGACGAAAGTCTAAAAATCAAGGACAACATGGAGGCATACCTTAATTCCCCACACAAAGTCTTTGAAGAAGACAAGTGTGAGGGAATGCCCACTGTCTATGTGGATGGATGCTCTTACCCTGTTGACAACGACGGGGAGAAAGAACTGGTGGCTGGCATAGGGAATGCATGGGTGAAGGAGTTCCCAGAACCCTCCGCTGGATACAAAATTGGTCCCCGAAGTAGTCAGGTGGCAGAATTGATGGCTGTGCATCAGGCCATCCTCACTGCTGTCCAGCATCAACTCCACCTGGTCAACTGGAAAACCAGAGGCATGTTATGCGCTAATAACAAACCCCTGAAACATGGGAAGTTAATCCAAAATATTGATGATCTGGTCACATCGAATGTGATGACCATCTACTGGAAAAAGATCAAGGGTCATTCCAAAGTAGAGGGACCAGACAAAACTGGAAATGACTTAGCTGATCAGCTGGCCAAAACCAGGGCCATCCAAGGGGATCTAATCGAAATAGAGTGCCTGTTGGGGGAAATCCAGGTCACTGCTATCACTAGGTCCCAGACCAATGCTCACAATGATCTTTCAACTGCACAATGGAGTAACGAGACCCCTGATGCTGATTTGATTACAGCTCAGAAGGGGGATCCAATGATTGGTAAGTTTTACCAACACATTGAGGACCCTGAGAACTTTCCCCTGACGGATACCGATTACATTGGGAAAGAGGACCTAAGAGTGTTGATGAAATGTCCAAAAATGTTCCGAATTCAAGACGGTTTTGCTGGTAAGGAAATCCAAAGCTGGCCACGATCAGTGGGTGGTTCCTACCTCATTCCGAAGCCTGATGTTAAGTCACGCCCATGATGCGGCCACCGCCGGTCATAGGGGGTTTCACACAACACTGGAAATCTTAAGAGAGGTTGCATACTGGCCACACATGGGGCAGGACCTCGACCAATACTTGAAGGGGTGTCTTGTGTGTGCACAATTTCAGCCATCATCCCTCACACACCGTGCGCCTCTCCAAAAGAGGGGGATGACACTGCCATGGTCAGATTTGCAAATCGACTTTGTAGGCTCTGTGATTCGCTCGTCTAGAGGAAACAAGTACATGTTGACCGTTACATGCTTGTTTACCAAGTGGGTGGAATGTCTCCCGACCCCAAATTGCAAGGCAGAAACAGCAGCTGCCCTGATGATTAACCACATCTTTTCCCGTTTTGGTCTACCTCAAAGGATTGAGTCAGACAGGGGTAGCCACTTCACCAGTGAAGTAATGACAAAGATGTGGGAGATACTGGGGGTCAAAAGAAAGCTACACATTGCTTACCGGCCAGCTCCTTCTGGAGCAGTAGAGAGATATAACCGAACCATTGTGAGCATATTAAAAAAGTTTGTGGCAGATTCTGGGCCAAGTTGGGATATCCGACTACCTCTGGTCCTAATGGCCATCAGATCTACCCCTTCATTTGCAACCAAAATGTCACCATTTGAGTTCATGACTGGACGCAAGAGGGTGCTTCCCCAGCATTTGCTCTACAGAACCCAAGAGCAAACGTTGATAAATGCCTCCACAACTGATGAGTATGTGGAGAATTTAAGGAAACACCTTCAGCATGCTTTTGCCTATGCTCAGCGGAATCTAGAAAGATCAGACGAGAGTATGAAAACCCACCTTGATTTAGAAACTACCCGAAAGGAATATAAGGTGGGTGATCAGGTCTATCTATACAATTTCCAAAGGAACCAGGCCAAACAGTGAAAATTCTTGCCTACATGGAAGGGACCGTTTGAAATTATAGACAAGATCTCCCCTGTTGCCTATAAGATCTGCATCCCCAAAGGCAGTCTGGCGGAAGGGGAAGACAAGTGGGTACATATAAATCAGCTAAAGTGCTGCCATCCCAGGCACACTCTGCAACAACTGGAGGAATCCACTGGAATCCCAGAGGGGGCCGCTCCAGAGTAATTCAATTCCAACCCTAAAATATTCCACATATAGCATAACAAATTCTGTGATCCTTGTACATATATATGTTCTTGTCTCCTAATTTAAAAAAGAAAATGTATATGTTCATATCTTCTGATTCATAAAATGTATATGTTCGCCACACCATTAATAGTGGTGAAGAAATGTCTACGAATAGGTATTGCCGCTTTGCTTTATCATCCTAGGAGAGATGAAACCATGGAGACTGACCAAGGAGGACGACCGGGGACCGGGAGCAGAGACCCGAGGGGCCCGGGGTAGCGCCCAATCCTCCCATCAGGACCAGCAAGGAGAACTGATTGATCGACTGGAGGGAGGAAAAGATGCTGAACTGTGCCATCCATGGAATTGGAAGAAAAGGAGGCGAACATCCCAGATCTTGCGAGTTCCATCAGCGAAAGGACAGAATGGCCATCGCAAGAGGGGGGGCTTGTGTGATGTTTTTACCCATGCATACAAGCCCTACCATAAAACTGTGCAGTACTGGCATGGAAAACATAATGATGGCCAGAACTCCCTAGAGAGTGCACAGGGAAAACATGAAGAATAGGCTGCCACCCATTTTTGCCTATGTTGTGAGCACAGGAGGGCACTGCCTAAAACCACCATTGGGCTACACACACAGTAGCCTGAAACCATTGGGAATGGCAATGCTGATTGCCAAAAAAAGCAACTCAGAACTGTGGGGAATTCATTTTCTTAATCCCAAAAATGGTTGCATTACCAGTACTCACCACTATCAGAAAGCCGGCGTTTTAAAACCACCAGACTTTTGTGTAAAACTGAACAAATGAAACGAAACCAGGCCAAGGAAAGACTTGCTAAGAGGTGGATACAATGTAAAACTATATTCTGAAATGACTTGAAGGAAGTAATTATTTAATGTATAGGTAAAAATTGTCAGTTTGATTTGAATGTAGAAAACTGGGAACAAAAAGTGACATTTAGCTGAAACCTGGCTTAATGAAACTGAATTCTGCCTGACAACTACCCCCGACAGGAGTTGAAACTGGATGCTCAGCCACTCTGCCCCTGGCCAAAAGGAGTTAACACCTCTCTGATTAGATTAGGGGTGGAGCAGCTGGGGACTACAGGGAGTTGAACAAAGGCCTGTCCTGGACTCAGGCAAATGTTATATTGGGGGCGTTGTAAAATAGCTTCCTCTTAAGGGAAACTGGGAGGGGCAGTGCCTCTGCAAGCCAGCTGAGCTTGGGGGAAGTGGATAAACCAGTTATTCCACCCTGTGATGTGGGAAGCCACACCCCTTTTTGACCAGGGCATAATTTTAAAAAGATAGATAACTCATAGTGCGGACTTGTCAGAATTATATAAGTAATATCATTATTTTTGTGATTTTTCTGTGAACATTTTAAGAGGCGTTAGGACCCTGTGGTGTATTCTGGGAGGTTGCTAGTGGAAAATAGGGTCTCACTCCAAATGTATGCATGTTAAAAATCTGACACTTTATCACCTGTAACCCATATCCCTGGTGCACATTTGTGTAAAATCTGGAAAGGTTTAGAGGTCGTTATCTGGATGAAAAGGGGAGAATTCTGTCATCAGTGGACACAACATCGTACAAAGACAGGGATCGGATGGTTTGGTGCTACAGAAAATATGTTAACTGGACCTATAATATTAGAAAAATGGTACATGGATAAATATGTATTTGGGTCAGAAATAGATTTGTGTGCAATCTGACAAGGGGAGGTTCCTCTGACCATAAAACCTACAGCATCACTCTGACTCACATTTCCTTCCCCCAATCAAGGGAGAGAGGAGGAATTGGCCAATGATAAGTGAGAGGGGCAGGATTAGTTATGACCACCGCACACACCCACTTTCCAAAACACATAAAAAGAGACTGCTGGGACAGGTAGAGAGATTCAATTCCATTTGCTGCGGAGCATGCTGACCGACGACTTCACATCCAGAGATCCAGACTTCAAATCCATCAATCTCCAGAACCTGTAGCGGAAATTAACTCCAGAATTTGTAGCAGAGAGGCCTGAATCCACCAGCTGAGTCCTCTTCAGCAGGCCTCAAAACTAACCAAACTATTCTACAGCCGGGCAAGCTGTTTTGAAGTTTTGCCGAGAATTTTTGCAAGAACCTGTAGCAGTACCCAGAAATCAGTGTTACATCCAGAATCCAGAGAGGCTAGACCAGCAGAGCAGAGCTGACCCAGATCGCTGTGAGCAGAACCGGTGCCTGATTGACCCGCCGAGCAGACAGAACCGCAGCCGGACGTGTTGACCAGATCCGTGACGAGGCCTAGTTAAAATTTATATTGTGAGTACCTAGCAGAACTGTGCAGAACCAATCTCTTAGTTAAAATAGTCTAATCCAAACTATTTTAACCTAAGTAGAACTGCCTCCTAGAAATCGTGTATTCTGTCATTTTTAAAGCTGCACGACTGTCACCTGTCAATTCTGCAGCTGCAAGCTGTCACCTGTCATTTTGAGTTTACTTTAAATCCGAAAAACTACCTTTATTTAATCGTCTGTATCTCTGGTACCGTTTGGGCTAGGAACGAAATTTAACTTTCATCTGAAAGCTTAGCATCTAGGCTTTCCAACTTCTTATACTTTTTCCACAATCACGATTTATGCACTCGCGAAATTTACCACGATTTGCGATTTTGGCTCAATTTCTCCACTTGTCAAAATAGCAGCTCCATTCTTTCTTTTGTTAAAATACGTTTGCAACTTGGTAATAACTCATAGAGCATCGCTAAAGTGAGCCTGAACTAATACCAACACGCATCTCCCACTCACCCTGAATCTCTAGAGGGAATTAAAATCAGTTGGTACATTTTCCCATCCATTACCATCACATTTAAAAAGCATTTTTGGGCCTGTGTTTCAAACTCCTACCTGTTTCTTCTAAGCTTGCTGGGGGGAACTGAATTTCGTATTGTATTTGATTGCATTCCTGAGAACTGTGTGCTCCTCTTTCCATCTCCTTCCATTTCTTACATTGCATAGGGGAGGGGGTGAATTGCCAGAGAAAAAGTGATTATCTTATCTTTTGCTAAAATCATATCAAGTATTTCTGTACTGCATTTTTTTCCTCATTGCTTTTCCCTTGAAATCATAAAAGTATTTTGCTACTTTATCCATCCTATACTAACACCTCATTGATTGTAAAGAAGTGTGCTAGTGCCAGATTACCCATTGTTGATCAACATCATATGCCTAAGTGTACTATCAGATATTAATTTATTATAAAGTGTGATATATATATATATATATATATATTGTTTAATTTTTAAATTTTAAACCTACTTCTTGGCTCAGTGGGGTCAGGGGAATTCTAAGAGGGGGGTGTTATACAAGGGTTGTCATCCAGAGTACTGAACTGGATATAAAAATACATCAATAAGGGTTTTCGTCAGCATCCCAGACTAGGCATTGACTTAGCTGTAGTGTTGATTGAATATCGCTTACAGCTTCCTTCATTTGCAACGAAAATACAAACCTTGGGGTATGTACAATTTATATTTATTTTTATTTATTTGACAACACCCAATGTTTGTATTCTGTATTTATGAACAGCATACATCCTTAAGATGCATGCTGTCTAGCCCTGAAGATGGAACACGTTCTGGAAAGCAGTGACATGCACTGTTAAGATACACATCTGCGGCAGCAGCACACTGCCTAGCAGACTATTACACATCTGGAAATCAGACTGATCTGTGATGCATCATTATTTTCAGAAATACATATGAGCGTACAAGTAAACATTTGCAATTTATATTAAAAGGGCAGTACGATTTTTCAAGATTTTCCTTGAATTTCAAAGGTTACAATGTATTGCTCACCTTAACGTCCATGCAACTAAAGATTTTTCCTTGAATTGTATATATACATGGGCAAAGAGATTTACACAATACGTCTGGTAAGTAAACCATAATGTAAGAGACTTTTTTGAAGCTGATTTGGCATACATTTGAAAATCTAACCTAACACTCATGCTTCCCCCAAATAGCCGCTACTAATACGCAATGATTGTCCACATAAAACACACACAGCCCTACTGCTCAAACACAATGTAAGCCAAACGTCATGGGCATGTCTCACCACTGATTTATTAATGACCACTGAACATGTTCCACACAAGTCCACCTGGGAGAAGCGCCACTTCACGGAAGTGAATCAGAGACAGAAGTACTAGCGTAGAGAGATGTGACCCAAAACCCGTACGCTAAAAATAATCCAAATAAGACCAAACAAGCGGGGCACCGCTTTGCAAGGGAAGACAAGGTTTATTACAGGCAAAGTTCTCAGGAGGTCCTGTAGAACCAAACTGGCATAGAGCTCCTCACACCTCAGGAAGTTAAAAGTTATGGAGCGTTAAACTGCACATTATCATACATAAGGTCATCCCACCACCCTCATTGGCTACTACCTATATGACATGCTAATACCCCCCATATTCCATGGACCAATTGGCCGCACCTTATCTAAGCCCATCCCCTTATGGAAGTGGCCCACTGGAATGGCACTGTTGAATCCTAGTACATGATTGGCTAACAGGTATATTGATACACTAATAGATCCTGACGTCACGTGATGTGCACCCCTCCAACCCAGGCGCTTTCAAAGTAAGACTAGCAAGGCCAACTCTACTTTGATAAAACAATGGGCCTTCTCATTATACCAGACACTGAGGCACACACAAGCTGCACTCCCGACCTTGTACTGAATGTACAAGCATCACCTCTGCTCCTCGTATCCCAACTCACAGAACATTCCAAATACGGCTCCCCCCCTTATCTCATTTAGACACCAGGTGCCCAGTAATGACGTGAACAGGGCAGCACTCTTGAGTCTGAATTTCAGCCAGTTTTTGGCATCTGTGTCTGATTTAGGCCTCTCCCAGTTGGTTACTTGTCCGACCCCTTCGCTGGGCAATACCCTGGATGTTATGTTTGTTGCCCTTGATGTCCTGTCTGTTTTTCCCACATTCCCTATCATGTGGTCGGACCGTATGGTGAGCCCTTTCTCTCTGACCATGGCGGTCTCGCTTCCTTCTTGCTCTCTGCAGTTTTTCTCTAAGTAATGTTGGCATTATGTCTCTTCTCTGAATCTCACTTCTCTGATTCTCAAGGACTACAGTAGTGTTTCTACTTGCACACTTGCCACAGCTTCTGAGATCAGTGGCTGATACCCTGGCACCTTGTAGGCGTCGCCTAGTGAATTCTCGTCATTCTGAACCATGGTTCACAGTGAATCTTAGAACTATCAGACTCCTTTGTAGGCAGGTAGAAGAAAATGGAGGTTAGCTTACTTACCATCTGACCGAGTCTTATATCGCCTGGCCACTTTAGAATACCATAAGGTTATTCGGGTAGCCAAACAAACATATTTCAGTGCCAAGATTTAACAGACTATTAATCAACCCAGAGTCCTGTTTGCGGTTGTTCAATCTTTAACTGTGCAGGCTACACCTCAGTCTGCCATACCCCCCTCTCTGGAACTCAGATTCTCTGTCATATTTTTTGGATGAGAAGATAGCCACCATTCATAAAGCTATCCACCTGAATTCTCCTCAGGATGGAAGGCTCAGGTCATCTCTTAGCCCTTCCTCCCTATGGACACTGAAACTGGTTCCTGGTCCTCCTTTCTGGTGTTCTTAGATAAGGACATTCTGGCTGCCATTAACAGTTTAAAATCAGCCTCTCCCAGCAATCCAATTCCCCTTCCACTAGTGAAGAGTATTTCTGGTGACATTACCTCTTGGCTCACCAAAGTGGTCAATGACTCTTTTTCCTCAGTTTTGATTCTGGACAACCTTAAGCATGCTTTGGTAATTCTGCCGTTTAAGAAGCCTGGCTTGGAATCTGCTGTTCTGTCCAATTTTCACCCTATCTCTCTGCTCCCCTTTCTTATGAAACTGCTTGAGTCCTTGGTTTTTCAACTTTTGAGCACTTTTTTGGAATCATCTGGTATGTTTGATCCATTTCTATCTGGGTTTCACCCCAGTCGGGGTACGGAGTCAGTCCCGGTGTCAGTCGTGGATGACCTGGCCAGTATGGTGGGCCAGGTTGGGGTGGGGGCCCTGATTATGCTCGATCTGTCAGCAGCGTTTGACACCATTGACCACTGCACCCTGATTGCCTGGCTCTCTTCAGCAGGCCTGTCCGGTCAAGTCCTTGCCTGGTTCTCTTCCTTTCTTGTGGGGCGTTCCCAATCAGTGTCCCTTCCTCTGTTTTGTTCTTACTCATTCCCTGTGTTGTGTGGGGTCCCCAGGGCTCTTCACTGTCCCCTACTTTGTTCAATTTATACATTCAGTCTCTTCTCGGTATTATCCACGCACATGTTTTTTTGTGTTATTCCTATGCTGATGACACATAAATTATTGTGTGGTTGGATTTAATTCATCCTGAGACTGCTGGTCAGTTGAGGAGTTGTTTAAAGGCAGTGGGTGACTGGATGGCCTTGAATTGGCTTAAATTGAATGGTGAGAAAACAGAGGTGCTGGTGGTGGGTACTACCTCACCCTCGTTGTTCTGGATCCCGACTTCTGGACCGAAAGCCATGACCCCTTATCCCCTGCCTGTCTCTTTGGTGAAGGATCTGGGCGTTAAAATCTCAGCATCTTTATCCATGGCTGATCAGGTTTCTATGGTTTGTCGAAAGGCTTATTTTAAACTGTGGTCTCTCCAGGGAAGTGCTTCCCTGGGTCCCCCCGACATTCTACACTCCGGTGTATCAATCAATGTCAGTAACATTGATTGATATTGATATTGATATTTTATTTCTATCGCGCTCGTAGACAAGTGTTTCAGAGTGCGACAAGGCAAGGGAGGGGAACAGGGGACAACAAAACAACGATCTTACTAGGTCCAGTGACATTGAGAACGTGCAAGTGCATGGTAGAGGGGGAGGGGAAAAGTGCATAGAAGGGGGGAGAAGTGGAAAGTGTGAAGCAAAGGAGAAACAGATAAATAATAATACATAAATAAATAATAAAGGCAATTAACAGTGGTAGTGCAACCAGCAAGTGGCAAGTGCTGGGTTTAAGGCAGCTGACAGGGTAGGTCTGATAAGTGCAGGAAGAAAAAGGGGGGGCTGTATGGGTACAGATACAGACCACAGTGTAAAGGGATTATTGCAATGTCCTTTATTTAGCCATCACTCTGCATTTGCTCAGCGTCTCCAGCGTCTGGCAGCTAGAGCTGTACTTCACCCTATGGCTGGTGCCCATATGACCCTGTTCTTGCATCAACTTCACTGGGTCCATGTTGAGCAGCGTGTTAAATTCAAGTCTTTGTGTCGGTTCACAAAGCCTTTTACAAAATTGGAGCTGAATTCCTTCAAGCTAAGTTCTGCCTCTACACACCCAGCAGGTCACTTCGCTCTGAAGCCTTCAATATCATTCAGCCTCCCAGGACCAGACTTGCCCAGGTTGGTGGTCGTGCTTTCTCATTAGCAGCAGCTAAGGCTTGGAACCTTCTTCCTCTTTCCTGCATATCATTGAGGATCATTTGCCCTCCTGTCAGGCCCTGAACACCTTTCTTTTTTAGTAACTGGCTCCCTGGGTGACCTTATCTCTGCAGCTTTGGTGCCATGTTGCCTTTGGGCGTACGCTGTGCTTTATAAGTTTCGATATGATAAGATAAGATAAGGTATTTATTTGCTTTCGTTAGGCATCTACTTGTAGTTCAACTGTGATGACCACTCCTTGGGTGAGGGCAGTAGTGTTCTTAATCTTCCCCATGGCCTGTTGGCATCACAAAACCTTGTGCCCTGTTCTCATTAATTTGTCCTTCAAAGGGCGCATCCCCACCTACCCTCTCCACATCTAACATTCCATTCCCACCGCCTTCGAGCTCTGTAGATGAATACAATTAGCATACATCTGCACAGCGCGGGTGCCTCTGACCCCGGCTTCACTCTTGGGGGATAGAACAGGGATTTGACTTGGGAATGGGCTAAACAGTCAGTGCCTTCATTCGGTTCATTGTGTACTAGGCCATAAACTCCAATATGGCAGCACTCTTGTTATGTCGACCCGCTGACCTTACTTTTATCACTAAACTCTGCACCCTTTTTGCACCACATTCGAAACACGGGCCCTATATCACACTGCCCTATCATTAACCTCTGCAACCACAGCATTAATACATGTGTTGCTCATTTTGTGAGGCTATATGATGTATCTATTAGGTGTCAAAAATAACTACAAGTGATACATGCACCTTCTTCCTCACAAAACTGTTCTTGCTCACACTGTAGCACTTACTAATAGGTTTTTCTCAGACTAAACACTTATGCCTGGCTGGCACGCTGTACGTGCATCCTGACATGCATCCCAACACTTGTGTGGTTTTGTCTGGTGCGGGGTCAACGAGGATGTGAATGTTGTGGGCCTTGAGTGACAGATAGTAGAAGAAACATTAAATACAAGGAAGATGAGATGGTGTGTATAAGGTCAAAGCATGCCAGGATTCCCTCTCCCGGAGAACAAGGTGACCCCCTCTGATGGCACTCTATAGATGCAGCAGCATATCCGTGGCAGTATGTCAGAGGAATGACTAATGGCAATACAGGCTACAAATCACACCAAACAGCTCAGTGATTATAGCAGCATGAATGTGCCACCATGGTTGAGCTTATCATCAATGTTACTATGGCCTCAGATACCATGCATTGACATATTTCATACAGCAATGCACATACATGCACTCTATACACAAATAGGAATACTGGGTAAAGCAACGGACTGTCGAGCACTGAGAGTTTAATACTGCATCATAGCACCATCCCAGCCGCACCAACGTGTTCCTCAAATACAGGTAAATTCAAATACGCATGTCTGGGGCACTGCTCAAAAGAAGAATGCACCCAGATTGCAGAAGCATGTACAGTGGACCACCACTAGTCGTAGACCTTTCGAAATGAAATGACTAACCTTCAGGTTGACTGGGACATATCAAAAACCAAGCACAATGGGTTGAGAGTGGGCTCGTCATGGAAAAGGCACCTATTCGATCAGCGAAGAGTAACAGAAAGAGTACAACATGGCAAGGCAAGGCAACAAAGGGCCCTGAGCGACCTAGTCCTGCTGTGGTGAGCAAAAGCCCTCACTCCAGTGTACACAGTAAGCGACCTGTCAGTGCACAAGATGGTCAGTGTCCTGAAGTCCCTCCCTGCCATGTGTGACAACCCTGCCACACACCACCCGGTCACTCAAAGCATTACTTACACTGGGGGTGACATTGCTGCATGTGCCAGAAGAAATACATTCTGACACTGGGGTGCTGCCTAACACCATCCACCCATTCCCACTGAGTCTCACTATGTGGCCCCATCATCCTTTTACAGGTCTCACGCTGTGTTTTTCACATGCAACACCTTGATTTGCTAACAACATCATGACACAGCAGTACGTCGTGACACAGTCCACTTGCTTTCTCCCAGTGGAATCCGAAGGACCATTGTATAGGAGGTACTCACACATACATTTCACACTTATATAAGGAACATTAGTGCACCCTTGGCCGACTCACCACCTAACCCTGCACACACACATGACTGTATTCACCTCAATTCCATCTACCCTTGCCATGTAACCTGCAACTGGCTGCTTGCACTCTCAACTATGCACCATCTTGCACCCTCACCTCTCTCACACACATCTGCCCATTCAAACTCCCTCACCATCACTCTTTTATATCTGCATCACACACAAAAGCAGTTTCCTATCCTCTGATTCAAAGTTCTGCATCCGGAAGGTACCATTTTCCGAATTTCAAACTTTATTCGACAAAAGAGTCATTACGTTCAGAACAACATAAAATACATAATTCAATAAAAACATCTTCTCATTTATACATAAAAAGCATTGTTTGTGACATTTAAAAGTCAGATAAAACTAATTCTAGGAGAGCTATGCTAGCAGCTGAGGACACTTATTGGTTTCAGGATAGTAATACAAAATGAGCATATAGCCTGAACACATTTATTTAGCATCTTTCTACTCTGCAGCCATGCTCTATGCAAATAACGGGCAACAGCACACGTTACTGAAAGATTAGAACATTGGCTTAGAAATTGTTTAGCGGGCCAAGTCTATAGATACCGGACACCAGCAAGATAGGTCTCAAGTACCTCCGTCTTAACCACAGGGTAGCCTTCCAGAGTAGAAGGTAATGAGAGACTGTCTCATTACCAACACCTCACGTTGTGTATTTTTCAGAATCAGAGCCCTTCCATGTGTGCGTGACGGCAGCGATAGGCAAGATCCCTAGTCTAAACCTTGCATACAGTGATCTTTCATAAGTTGACCTAATTACATCTAAGTAAGCCTTAAAACCAGCCACCTGCTCATCTCCCAAGTACTCCTGGCCCAGCTTTAGTCCTGAGGCATTGAGCAGAAGGGGGTCCCAGGCTCTTTGCTTCAGACGACATTTAAGCAAAGTCAGGATTGAACCATGGAGGCTCTCTGGGTTTTCCCAGAACTCAGTCGCTTTCGAGTTGATCAATATATTTTTCACATGTGATATCCATTTCAAACGTTTCCCTCCATCAAGGGACAAGATGTGTAGCAAAGCATCCCAACACTGCTTTAGGCAAAGTTGAGTCCACATTCTTACCCAATAAAGTACTGGTCTAAATACTAATTTTGTGGTCAGAGGTATGGTGCTATATTGTAGGTGGACAAGGGCAGTTGGCGCGCTAGCGGGTAGTCATAGTAGTTTCTTCCTAAAATAATTGTCCCTGGCAAGCAACCTCTCCATATTCGCAAACCCCCAGAGTTCTGCTCCATAAAGTGCTGCTGGAAGTGCTTGCTTCTGATACAGTTCCACTGCTGGTGATAACGCACCACTTCCATAGCAAATAAAGAAGGTTGTTAGGTAAGATTTTCATAGAACTGGTCAATCTTCCTGACCTGGGTGAGGCCGTGGAACACGTGAAGGCGTGCCCAGCGGCAGTAACGCTTCTAACAGGTACGGAGAGCACTGGGGGGAAAAGCCTGTCGAACTGCCTACAACCCCGCACAAGCCCCCAAGTGTGATCAAGCCTGTCCAGGCCCAGCCATAAATCCCAGAGCGTGCTCCGGCGAACCGTGGCTCCCCCGTCCCCGGGGCCCTCCCTTCCACCGAAGCCAAAGACAAGCGGTCCGACGGCTCCGGACCCGGCGATGTCATCCACGCAGACCCGGTGACCTCTGAGAGCTCCATAGAGCTACATTGGCCCCCAATCTCGCCTCGGACGGCAGAGGGCGGCTAGGGCAAAAGAAACAGTATACAACCACCTACTTACCCCTGTCACGCGCCCGGCCCAGCACAGCACATTAAATTTAGCAAGCGCCCCCAAGCAGCGGAACGCCAAAGAAGAGCCGGTGAGGCAGCCGGAGTGCTGACACTTGCGCCTCCACAGCCCACCCCAATCCAGGGATGTGGTGCGGATTGAAAGATACAAACTCAAATCCTTACATCCCATCTGGGAAGCCACCGGCGCCCTTTAGCTCCCCCTGCCCACCGGATAATGACATCTTCCAGCTGGAGCTTGCGCCCAACCGGGCTCATCGCGCCAGAAGCATGCCTCCCTCAGTAGACACCCTC
Organism: Ambystoma mexicanum; assembly: GCF_040938575.1. Classification (NCBI taxonomy): domain Eukaryota; kingdom Metazoa; phylum Chordata; class Amphibia; order Caudata; family Ambystomatidae; genus Ambystoma; species Ambystoma mexicanum. Next base: position 51,426,421 of record NC_090925.1, on the reverse strand, counting down.
AATCCTTTAGCTCTGTCTCAGAGACCCAGGGCAACTCTTTGCACCCCACCACCAGGGAAAGGAGCTGTGAATCCACTCCTGCCCGGCTCCTACTCAGCGGCAATCAAAGAATCCAGCGAGCATTAATGAAAACAAAAGCTCAGGGCACAGCTCGACTGCCCCTGCGAACCACCGCAACTACCGGATGGTCATACCCCTTCTCTGGGAGACAGTCAACAGAGGAACAACCACCTTTTTTCACTGCAACATAGGCAACACCTTCCCCCGCAGCACCTTGATGGGGAAAACAGACAGGTCCCAAAGGATGCTTACCTTTGAATCCGGTACTCTCCCCAAGACCCCCAGTCTCCAGGAGGACCAGGAATCCTCGACAAGCAGCATGGCCCAGGGGAGGATGGAACCTCCTCTTCAGACAGAAAGAGCCTCTTATTGGAGCCTTAATAATAAGATGGATAGGCTCTCCTCAAAGGTAGACCTTCTGCATCACAGAATGTACACCCACACGGAACGCCTCAATGAGGTCGAGCAATGCGTCTCAAACCTAGATGACGGAGCAGCGACACTAGCAGCTAAAGTCAGCCAACTGGAGTCCCAAATGAAGGCAACCATCAACAAATGCGAGGATTTGGAAGGTCGCTCCAGGAGGAATAACATTAGAATTATTGTAGTGAGGGAACAGCAGATGCCTTCTAAAATTGAGGACTTTGTGGAAAAGCTTTGCACCACCCTTTTCAGCCGCGAGGCCCTATCCCACATGTTCGTGGTTGAGAGAGCCCACAGGATTCCATCCTCTAAACCCGTCCCAGGGACTCCCGCTAGACCCATAATTGCCAGGTTGCTCAATTACAAAGACAAGATGCCATTCTACAAATGGCCAGGGAAAAGGGAGAGCTTCAGTTTGAAGGAGACAGAATACACTTCTACCCTGATTTCTCCCCGGCAGTACACCTTCAGTGAAGATCCTTCACCTCGGTCAGACAAAGACTCAGGGACAACCAACTCATCTACTCTATGCTCTACCCAGCGCGTCTCAGAATACAGCATGAGGGAAGAACCCACTTCTTCTAGACACCGGAGGAGGCCAATGCTTTCTTAGACAGAGCCGGATTCTCCGGGCCGGCCCCCAACCAGGCTCGGGCACAGCGAGAAAGAGCACACAGAAACCCACCGTAAACACTGCATGGTCGGCGGCACCTACGCAGCGCTCCAACCGAGATTCACCTAGTAGTTACGCTCTCCGAGGCCGTACAACCTGGGAGGCCCCTGGTACCCCTTGCACAGCAAAGTTAACATAAACAGTTCACTGTTATTGGGGGGAAATGGGTGACGAACATGCTCGGTTGCAGTTCGGTCTCCGAAGGCTTAAACAAACGGGCCAGTTGGGGGTTGCCCATGTAAGGAAGGAAGCCAGTGAAGGGGATTGGGAAAGTGCCACTGACCTGTTAGCCCCCCCAAGCCCCTCAGACCACACGTCAAATTTGATCCTCCCGCTAAAATGTTGCTTGCGCTGCCAACAATCAGCAACACAAGCCTTATACATAACCCGAAGTCCAATCAGGACGAAGACAAAAACATCAGCTTAACTGCCTGCATTGGTCATACAAATCAAGGTCGCCACTTGGAACATTAGCGGAGGCAACCTCCCCTCCAAAACGAGGTGGACCTTCAATTCCTAAAGAGGCACGAAATAGACATTGCCTTTATTCAGGAGACCCATCTAATCCCGGAGAGAGAACATCAGTGGGCCAGAAGCTGGGGGTGTCACAGGTACTTTTGCTCCTTCTCGACCTACTTGGCGATCCTGATTAACCACTGAACTGGCTTCAGGACTATTAATGTGGAGAAGGACGCAGAGGGCAGATCCCTCTTGGTAAGAGGGATTATTGTCGGCAAAGACATCATCCTTGTTAACTCCTATGGCCCAAATGTCGATGGAGCAAATAACTTTGATTGGGTTCTCATGCACCTCTCTATCCAAACCACCACCACGATAATCTGGAGAGGAGACCCCAACACCGTCCTAGACCCAGCAAAAGACAGGTCGCGTACTACGACCCTGCCGACCTCCAAAGCCAGCCTTCAAGTACAAGAAATCTGCAGAGCCTACAATCTGGTGGATATCTGGAGACACAGCAACTGGGAACAGCTTGAGTACACCTTCCACTCGACAGTCCACAACCCTGATTCCAGACTAGACTACCTTCTGGTGTCCACCAGTGGCTCCCTCCACTGGCAGACAATGCCAAATCTTACCCAAAACCTTCTCTGATCACTCACCAGTGTCCCTTATATGCAAACCATCCAACACCAAATCCCGCTGGTGCAGTGGCGCTTCAAGCCTGGTGCTCTATAAGACCAGGTTTTTGCATCCAAACTCTGTGACGAACTATCAACCTTTTTGGACATAAACCTGGGCACAGTGACCTCTCCAAGCACATTCTGGGAAACACTAAAGTGTTTCATAAGAGGAGTTTGCATTGCCAAGGAGAACAGCATTATTAAACTGATCCGACAAGAACTTACCACTAGTGAGAAAAGATTGAAGCAGCTGGAGCTCAAGCTCTCCAATAAGAACGACCCACGCACCCAAGCAGCACTTAAGGAAGACCTGCAAAATTTTAAGACCACGGCGGAATGTGAGGTGAAATTCTTACAACAGCCAAGTCCACCAGTATGGCGAAGGCCAGAAACCTGGAGCCCTCCTTGCGAGTCTAATCAGAGCCGACAGGAAACCAACAATGGTCGAGAGGATACAATCCAGGCACGGCTCAGTGGTGCACCCAGATGAAGATATAGCCAAGGAATTCCAAACTTTTTATCAAGACCTATACACCTCCAAATACACCTCAGACTCCAGACTCCCTGAAGAGGTATCTCGAAAACACTGAACTTTACTGGGCGGAGGGAGAGTTGCGTGAGCCTCTTAACGAAATTATCACACCAGACGAAATAGTAGAAGCCATCAAAACCCTCCCAAACACCAAATCCCCGGGACCCGATGGCCTAACCGGGGAATTTTAAAAGGCTTTTGCAGAAACCATAGCACCTCTACTTGTGGAGGTTTACTCCGAGGCGTTGGAAACAGGCTCCCTGCCACGATCATCACGTGAGGTGTCCATCATCCTTCTACACAAGGCAGGCAAACCCCCAGATGAGTGCGCGTCCTATAGACCCATATCCCTCCTCAATCTCGATAATACAATCCTTGCTAAAATTCTCACAACCAGGCTATTGCCGCTGATGCTGGCCCTTGTGCTCGCAGACCAGGCAGGGTTTGCGCCTGGGCGATGCACAATGTTCGGCATCAGGAGACTGTTTGCTATCGCCAAGGCCCTAGACCCCACCTGCCAAGCTGTTGCAGTTCTACTTGATGCCGAAAAGGCGTGCGATTCTGTAGAGTGGCCCTTCTTATTTGCTGTACTTACTCAGATGGGGCTGGGCGCCCGATTCATTAAACTCGTCTCCCTCCTATACAGTGACCCCCAGGCCACAATATTAGTGGGATCAGCGAGATCATCTCCCATCAGGTTACAACGGGGCACTCAACAGGGTGCCCTCTCTCTGCACTAATCTTCGCCTTAATAAGGGAACCATTAGCGTAAAATTTCCCAACAACTCCACAGAGGCCTCACTGTGGGACCACACATGTTGATCATATCGCTGTATGCGGACGATGTGACGCTATTTATTCGAGATCCCATAGAGAACCTTAACCAAGTCATGGGTGAAGTGATCAAGTTTGTAGCAGTATCAGGCTTCAAAATTACCCATACGAAATCAATTATTTTCCCACTCACTCCTAGTACTAAACCATTCACCGATGACTACAATTTCGCTTGGGAGTCCTCAAAAGTCCGCTATCTGGGGATACTGATGTCGCTAAACTACCACGAGGTATTCCATGACAACTATGAAGCAGTAGCAAAAACACTGCAAGAAAAAGTAAACCGCTGGGAATCACTCCCCCTGACACTATGGGGGAAAGCCTCCCTGGTCAAGATGGTGATACTGGCAAAATTACTACACTTATTCTCCAATATTCCAATTCTAATCCCACAAGCATTCTTGAAGAAAATCAAAAGCCTGGTTCTCGACCTACTATGGGCCGGCAAACCAGCCAGAGTTGCCCTCTGGCCAGTGGCGGTTTAGCCCTTCCTGATTTAGAAAGATACTTCTGGGCGGCCCAAGCGCAATTTCTCAGCTTCTGGTACGCTACACACTCTATCAGGCCACACGTCCAGATAGAACGGGCATTGGCAACGCCCAATTTACTAAGGGCCATGATCATTAGTCAGCTCCCAATGCCCACTCACACCATGAACATGGTTCTAGCGACATACGAGGTATGGAAAAAACTATCAAGGAAATAAAATGTTCAGGTGAGATATTCGCCCCTCCTCCCGATCAAATTTATCCCAGGGGTTCCGTTAACTTCTGAAAGAATCTTTCACCAGTGGGTGGGGAAGCTACAGATAACCTCGCTGGGAAACCTATTTAGTGAAGGCACCTTTATCACACCCCAACAAGCATCTGAAAAAGGTGGTAACACGCCCCTAGACAAGTTCATTTACTTCAGAACCAGATATACCCTACAAGCCCTATTTCCCTCATTCCCACAACAACCACCAACATGGCAATTACTACACAACGTAATCAAGGCCCAGGGCGAGGGCAGACTAGTCTCACAAATTTACAAATCCATTCTAACGGATACGGTCTCCATTGATACTCGCACGAAAACTAGATGGAAGAAGTCCCTTCACTTAACCATCCCAGACGAGGAATGGGCGTACGGGAAACCCAAAAAATAGCCCTCAACTCTCGCCTAAAGCAAATACACTTCAACTATGTTCACCAGAAATATTTCACTCCCCAAAAAAAGAACAAACAGCAAACAGACCAAACGGCAACATGTGAGAGATGTGGATGCCCATCTGGAGGCTTCGTCCACCTTGCTTGGGACTGCCCCAAACTAACCTCATTCTGGACACAAATCCTTCAGACCACATCAGCAATCATAGGAGAAGAGGTGCAACCCATCCCAACGGCAGCTTTGCTCGGGATGACCAAACAACTTTCACCCGGAATAAGTAAATTGGCAGTACTTCTACTGACCCTAGCTCGAAGGAGAGTGGCCATGTCATGGGGCAGAGGACCGGTATCTTCAGTGACACACTGGCGTAAAGATATCCTGTACTGCAAAGACGTTGAGTCTGAATTTATCAGAACACTCCCCCAACATGCACGCCCCCCCGACATATGTGGTCCTCTAGTGTCCTTTTTGATTAATGAAATGAAGCAGACGAAGGCTCATCCACGACCTCATCAGGGAGGCATAGCCCCTAACGCTCTGTTCATGGGTTCACCAGGGTACCGAAACCCGCTGTTATATAACCTACTAGATGGATGCTACTATAACTTTGATGGTCCGGGGGAGATGGGTGGGTGTGGGGGTTTCAAGGAAGGCACTGGGTTACGCACCCTCGTGAGGGGTGCAATGTTGTGTAATGTTTCTTTTTTCTCGTGTTAACATTTTAAAAATAAAGCTTTAATAAAAAAATTAAATGTGGGAACATTGAGTCATATTTTCAAAAATATCTGCTTGTTCTTTTTTTTTATATTGCAGGTGATGCTGTAAATAATAACATGGTAAGATTTTGTGACTTCTAAATGAGATACAACACAGAAAGTATATATAAAAACAAATGGGATTTGTGTGTCATTCATGCATCTGTGAATTATTTGCATAAATGAAGTATAAAGGGGAGCCTCATATCAGTGCAATAGTGCATTTACCAATTTACCACTGTAAGTAAAATAGAAAACAAGTGAAATCTAGTAATAAACAGCTATAAAGCAGAGGTTTGTGTGCGGTGTGATGAATCTTTCCTTCCCTGCATGCTGATTGGAAGGTGTCTGATCTGATACATAGATTACATAAACCAGTAATGCCTAATGGCACATAGATTACTGGATGTACATAAGCCAGTAATACCAGTCACAAACTGTAGGTGGCGCTATGAATAAAATCATTGGGTTCTACTAAAGTGTATAAGTCTGGGGCTCTCTACAGACAACTAGAAGGTATTCTAATAAAAAGGAAAGGTTTGTTTTATGATGGGGTTATAGTATTAAAAAAAACAGGCTCACCACTATACCCCAGGAATAAAATACCGCAAAGCAAGATACCACTAAAATTAGCACCAATACAAGCTAACTAGGTACGGTCACTAAAATAGTGTGATACCAAACCCACTCTAAATGTAAGACTAGTTTACCACCAAATTACTGCTAATATTTTTACGGTAAGAAAATACCACCAAATCCCAAATCTTGACTCTCCATTGTGTCTTTTAAAGTTATCCTCCTTAAGAACTTATTGGCAATAAGTGCCTGTCGTTGCTGGGTTGCCCTAGGGGCACCCCTTTTAACTTTCTTTTTCTAAACTTGAGAGAACTACAGTTCCTAAGGGAAGAAAGGATCTTTGGATCGATTTTACATTTTACTCTGTGAAGCCAGCACACCCCACCTTATGTAGAGTGCCGAGGAGATACAATGAATTCTCTTTCACATTAAAACTGTAACAATTCTGTTACAGGGTCAGGCTTACCTTCAGTGGCTTATGGCACTGATACCTTGTATTAATTTGGTGCACCTTTACCGCGGGCTGTGTTCACAGCTGCAGCACAGGCTCATTTTATCATAATGGCCACTGTCTTTTTTTTCACAATTTTAGTACTTCTTGTCATTTCATGTTCCTCCCCTGACATCCAGGGTGGGAAATTCCTTTGTGTGATTTTTATTTTAGACAGGAGTCCCTTGGACTCCACGCCCAGGGTCCAGTCTGTCTATGATGGCAGGAAGCGAGGGAGGAGTCCAAAACTCCATAGCCCTTTGTCTTACTCCTTGCCAGAATGGAGACAAATCCCAGTGTGGGGCTGGCTGTCATGATTGGACAACCAGACGCCCCTTCTTGTAAACTGCAGGGAGAGAATACAGAGGTTGTGCTCTAGTTCCTGATTGTGCTCTACTTCCTGATAAATACTGCAAGCATCGAAGCTGAAGAAAATTCGACCACTGGAACAAAAAAACGAAGAGGATGAAGAAGGAAAAGCAGCTGAAATGATTTCCATCGACCAGAGAGCCTGCTGTGTAACCGGTGCCTGCTGCAGCCCTTCCTTCCAATCAACCTGGGGACTATGGAAATGAGGAACCAAACACACAGCCTGATGAGACCCACTAGACTCAAGAAGACCTGAATTTTGAGCCATCCCACACATTGCTGTGACCTTGCATTGCTGCAATAGTCCAATACCCTGGGATCTCAAGCCACATGGTCTTCCACATTCCAAATCTTACTGAAACTTTCTGGGCATCCTGGTGGCTCTGCAGAAACACAAATCCAGTCTGAAAAGTCCCCTCAGCAGAGAGCGGAACCTTTGTAACAACGAGAATTCAACCATGATCTTCTGTCTTCTTTTGTGCTCCTTGAAAAGGCGGAAAATCCACAGAACTTCAGCTGCAAGGGAAACCTTGCCTAGAGACTCCTTCATCGATCCCTGCTGCAAAGTTCCTTCTAAGGTCTTGTTTTCAGTCACCATGATAAGGAATCCACTGACTGGGTATTTGGCTGCAGCCCCTGAAGTCCTTCTGTGGCAAAATCTTCTTCAATGCTGAGGTACTGTGTTGGCTTGGGTATGTACTTACATTAAGACTGTTAGGGTTTCTGTGTAGCTGCGTGTTGTTTTCTGTGATGGGGAGGCCTCTCCTAAGTGCACTCAGTCCCACTGCTAGAATCCTGCGAGGGTGTCTTCTGTGAAGGCCCGGGACCCTCTTCTAACCCTAAAAGTAAAGTACTCACCTGTTTGCCCAGTTTTCATAAGGAACTCTGACTTTTGCTACTAAAGAACCTACCCTGACACTAGCTGTTGTTCACTAGTCCTAGTGACCCGCCTTCTGCCACTGAGAACACTCATGCTCCAAGAATAAGGGAAAGACTTTCAAGGGATTGGGACGTTTGCCTAGGAAAGGCAATAAGTGTTTAAAAGTGACTTACTTGTAAAGAGTTGGTTGGTAACTGTACTTCTAAGAGTGAACAGTTTTAAAAGTTCTAACTTACCTTGGATGTGTGACACACTATTCTTAAACGTATGGTTAACATCTTTTCTTCCTTAGAAACAGTTTTGCCAGTCTAATAGAAAGTGGATGTGAAGGTATTTTACTCTCCTGTGATTAGGTTGTGCCTCTTCCCAAAAGTAAAGTGTTGGTTTCACCAGATTATTCTTGCAGGGTAATTGTATGAGTGTCCTCCAACTGTTGGTATCACCAGATTAGTCCTTTGAGGATAATTGTATGAGTGTGCCCCAACTGAGTCTTGCTACCTCTGACTTGCTGCTAGCCTGTCCAGAATAATTCTGCATTAGGTTGTTGCCTACTTAGAATAACTTTGAGTCATTCAGTAATGTGTAACATTGGGTTTTACTTTCCCTGTACTATTTGACCTAGAGTCTATGGTTCCAACTGTCCATGATAAATCATACTTCAGTTATCCGTATATCTGGGAAAGATCTAACCTGGACTGCTTGTGAGATATAAAAAGTAAATGGGTTATACTTCGCTTGAGTTAGCTATGTGCCTTCCCAAAAATAAGTTACAAGAGTTATTGTTCATCTCTATCTGTGGTTCACTGATCTCAAAAGCACCTGTAATTGAATATTACATCCTGAGGTTTTTTACTGCACCTGGAATAAGTGTTCCACTCAGTGGTCGAAGTGTATGAAAAGAAGTAGTGGAGCTATGTTCCCTGCTGGCCTGCCCCTGATCCCCACAAACCCCCTTGCCACAACCCCACCAACACACAATACACCCCCCCAAACACTTGCACCTGATGTTTAAGGGAATGTTCAGTGCAGTGCACTGAAAGTGAAGGTTTCAACTTCTTCCTACACTTTTATTTTAAAAGAAAACCATTCCGGAACGGTTTCTTTTTAAAATAAAAGTATAGGAGCTGTACAAGGTAATTAAAAAAAGTATAGGAGCACCGCTCCCGACCGCTCCCGCTCACTTCGACCACTGGTTCCACTATTCAAAAAAGTATATTGTCCAATTGACTGATTATGTGATTTGTACTATGAGTCAGTGTATAACTGGTAGGGTCTACTGCCCTTGCATTAATGAATGTAATTGTCAAAGTAACCATTGGTTTTTACTCCCCAAGAATAGGTGTGACCTATACTGAATGAGTATGAAATGGTTTTGACTTCCCTAGAACTACTGTTATGTATTTCAAATAAGGTCTATACTTGGGTCTGTGTACCTTCAAGAATAGTGTTGTGTTTTTATATTGTGATTTCATATTATGTGTTAGTGCTTTACCCCTACATTTATCTGGGCCTACTTGTATTTAAATAAATCCTTTATTTTTACATACATTGGGCCTCATTATAAGTATTGCGGAATGGGTTTAACGGTGCCGCTAATGGCTGCGCCGTTAAACCCATTCCATAATATTACGAGGTCCCCTCGCGGGACCCGCTCTGGACGTCTGGTTTTACCTGACGTCCAGAGCGGGTCCCGCGAGGGGACTAGGGAGCTAACAACGGGCCGGTCGTAATCGGTCCGTTGTTAGCTCCCACACCCATTCCCTTTGAGCCCTATGGGGGCTCAAATGGGAATGGGGAAGGACCGGGCCTGGGTTCAATTGTAGGAGGAATTAGCGGGCCCTCCAAATTCAGAACGGCCCGGTAATTCCCCATTCAGGGAACCCGGACCCGGACCCGATTTTGGAGGCAGCCATGCCCTTATCTGAAGATGGTAGTTCAGATAACAAGTGACCAATGAGACTGAAAGAATGGGAGAAAGATGGGATTGTTGTGGATTTCTGTGTAGAGGTGTTGTCCAATCACACGTGATTGAAATAAAATATAGGAGAGAGTTTTAACTGTTGCAAAAATATATATAATGTGTCAACTTATGTGGTTCAGAGAGACTTGGGTTAGTTTGGCTCGACAGGGTCATCTAGCTGCTCCCAAGATGATTTTACAATAAACTTGCTTCACGTATAAACTTGCACTCGCTCCTTAAATGGTGGGGCTGCTTGGTTAAGGTGATTAGGGGCCCATCCATACATTTGGTGACCATGAAGGAACTTCAGGCTTTCTGAGACTTTGGGGGTCTCCTGTCCACACAACTTGATGGGGCAGCTAGGGGACTCTCGCGTATGCAAACAAGGCACAATCACCACACACAAACTGAAACTCCAGACACGAGGTTGTATTCCGATAAACTAGGGTTTATTGCCAAGCAAATAGTCTCAGCTGGCCAACTGGTCTCACGCCCCGCAACGTGTGTCTCCAGTCCCCGAGGGACACAAGAGAGCGAGCATTGTACACAGTTACATATATACAAAAAGGGCATCTCACAATCAGCAATGACATATTCAATACCGCCCATAATGTATTTCCTTTGAATTGGGTTCAATGATTGACAATTGTGATGAGTATGACACCTACAGACATTCATTTTAGCAACAGTTTGCAATTTCATGAGCCTGCAGACATAATTCTTTGTTTTAGAGAACACATTGCTTCTGTTTTCGCAAGCAAGCTGCGTGCAGGGGAGAGACACATTCCAGGCCTCACTATCTCCTAGTTTCTATTCGTGTGCTAGGGGTCAACTCGCTCTCCAAGGCTCTACAGCGCTCAGAGAAGGGGGGCCACAAAGAAGAGCATAATTCAAACCATTAATTGTTTGCTTCTAGCATTTCTATCGCATGAGCGAGATTGGCTGGCACCTGTATAATGATTAAATGCCTTGCTGCTTACTTCCAAGGACTTGTGAGGGAGGAGACCGGGCATTTCTGTCTGGTTCACCTGCATTATGTTTCAACAAGTATCTTGCGGCCTTGCTCTATGCATGAACAATAAAATAATGGTCGAGCAGAATAAGCTTTCAGCAAAGCAGTTTCGACAGAAAGCAAGAGGTGAAAGTTAAAAACAAAATGGCGATTTCAATCACATCAAAATGGCTGCACTTTAGTCAAGCTGATAGATGCGTATTTCTAATACCGAACACATGAGGCGTTTGGTCTTCGGCCAACAAATCACATTGCCTCAATCATTGAGGGGTACCTTCTTTTTCTGGACTGACAAACCCTCCTTTTGGCCGTAAGCCAAACGCCTCATCCATACATTGCATCCTCTTCTGACCATGTTTCTGAGTCTGATTCTGAATCTTGCATACTACTGATTTCCTCCTCCTCATCATTTATGTGAGTATCTGATTTAGTGGTGCTCTTTTTTGTTACTATCTGTATACACTCCTCACTTATTTCAGTACAAATTATAGGTAAGCAGTGTCATAAATATTCCTAGTACTGCTATTAGGATTGCAACTAATTTCCATCCCCATGTGCGTAATGCTTCCCAGAACCAGGAGCTTATGTTCAATTCCCAACTTCCTTCGGGTGGTGAAGGTCAGAGTTTAAAACATGCAACTTTCTTATTGCTTCTTATTGCTTCAAAAATCATAGGGGAGGAGTCGCTTACAAATAGGCAACATGCTGATCCCATGATTTTACAAACTCCCCCACGATCAACCAGAATTACATCAAGAGCCCTCCTATTTTGGAGTATCATTAATCTAATTCCTTTTTCCTCTAATAGCATATTGTATAATATATCCGTTGTTCCATTTATTGTTTTGTCTAATATTCTGGACAGCTGTCTTATATTATAGGAGTTTATTGCTCGGCCCCAAAATGGTATAAAGGATTTTGCTATGTCTTCTGCAATCAAACCTCCTTCATCATCTCGCCGTGGTCTTGACCTGGACAATTTGGCACAATTTGCACTCGTTTGAATGTCAATAAGTTCGGAAATGTCAACAGTTTGTTCTGCCAGTTCTCAGCAGCCTGGATTGCTATACGTTGGGCAAGATCTCTGTGCATCTGCACCTTGCTCAAAGAACTCCAGAGCAGTTATCAATTGCCTTCGTACCATGTGAGCCCCTCTTGTCCGTGAGGGGTGATCTGCACATGGATTTTTTTTAGCACTGAGGAGCCGCGCTCTTAAGCTGTCCGATTTGCACAACCCTCACGCCGCTCTCCCCTAAGCCTCCGGTTCCCACTTCATCCTTATGGAAAACAGAGGCAACAAAAGATCAAAAGAAATGAAGATTTGATCACTCCTTCTTCCGAGGCCGTACATTATACTGCCTTGATCTTGGTATCATGTGATCAATGAATAGTGCAGGCATACTTTCAGACTCAGGCTCGGAGTTAGCTTGCGGAGCAATGGCAGATGGTGGGCGCCAAAGTGGTACATGCTTTGTGTCAGCCAGCAGTGATGCAGGTTCTGCTGGACAACGTTGGGGCACTCTTTGCCCTTTCTCCTTTATAACAGTTTTTCCAGGCTTAGTTTCAGGCTTTATTTCAGGATAAGACAGATTTTGTGGCAAAGAGCTGGCAGCAATTTCTTTCGTCTCTGGGGCCGCTGTCTCTTTTTGGTCGTCTGGATCAGGCAGTTCTTTCAACAGCGATGGGATCTTTTTAGCATGCGTTGCATGTATCCACGACCTCCTCCCGTCTACGCGGATTGCGGTCTGTGTTGCCAAAAGTATCTGGCAGGGTCCCTGCCATCTGGGCGCAAGCAATGACTTTTTTTCGAAATTTTTCACTAGAACCCACTCTCCAGGTTCCAGTGAATGCCCCGGACCAGTGTACCTGACGGGTAGAGCCTCCTGCACCTGCTGATGAATCAAACGCAATTCCTGCATTAAAAGGTTGCAGTAAGTACTGAGCACAGGATATTCTACTTCATTTATCCCCTTTGGCTGTGGTGCACATCAAACATTCGCTGTCCTCCCCATCACGATTACGTATGGGGAGAGCCCAGTTCTCGCCTGCACAGATGTGCGCATGCACAGTAACGCTAGCGGTAATGCGTCTACCCAACTCAACTTGTTTCCTGCACAAATTTTACTTATTTTGGCCTTCAATATGCCGTTGTGACATTCAATCAGACCGGCACTCACGGGGTGTCTAGAACAGTGAAATCTCTTGTCAATCTGGAGATCTGCAAAAATCTGTAATATCACTGCACCCACAAAATGTGGGCCTTTATCTGACCATATGACTTGGGGTAGACCGAACCTTGAAAAATATTCCTTCAACATTACTTTTGCAGTGCTCATGGCGGTACAGTCTTTTAATGGATATGCTTCCACCCACTTACTGAATGCACATATAACCACTAAAATGTACTTTAGGTTTTGGCACCTCACCATCTCTATGAAATCAAAATGGATTACCTCAAATGGCATAGAGGAAGGGCCAAAACTTCCTGTTGGAGTCACCGTTCTCTTCCCCACATTGTGTTGCAAGCACGTAATACAATTGTGTACCAGCCTTTCGGCATTTTTCTTTATATGTGTCTTCTCCCATATTGTGGCTAAATGCTGGACCATCTTTTTTAGCACAAATGTGTGTAGGACTATGGGCCATTGTGACCATCGCAGTTACATAGGAGTTGGGCAGCATCGAGTTTTTACTTTTCTTGTCTACCCAGCAACCGTCTAGATCTAATTCTGCAGAGCCCTCAGCCCACTCATGTATTTCGTCAGCAGTGGCTTCCGCCTGCATCTCTCTAACAGTAGCAATTCCATTTTCTACAATGCAGGGTACTTCCTCAGACTGTACTGTCAACATTTTAGTATTCAAATCAGTGGCAGTTTGCTTCGCAATCCCTCTCCCACTTTACATGTTACCTTTTTATGCGCCTCGCACTTCACTATTGCTAGGTGCTTTGGACACGTAAGTGCAGACAGCAATCGTACAATCAAAGGGCCATGTTGATTTCTGGCTCCATGTGATGTCAAGAAACCCCTCTCAGTCCAGAGTCCACCAAAGTTATGAACTACGCCAAAGGTGTATTGGCTGTCAGTATATATGTTTACACTCAAATTTTCAGATATTTCACAAGCTCTTGTTAACGCTATTATCTCTGCGGCTTGTGCAGAGTTGTAAAGGATTCTTTTGCTTTCTACAATACTTTTCAGTGTGGTGATAGCATAGGCAGCAGTTGATGTACCATCAGGTAATTTAAAACAGGAGCCGTCTATTTCTTCCACCTTGTTCCTGTGTCAAAACAGCCAACGCGCAGCCTTCACTCTCATGCACAAACAATCTAAAAAAAAGTTCATAGTTTGGTGTGCCCAAAACTGGAGCGGAACACAATGCTGTTTTGAGCAGATCAAATGCTCTCTGACATTCTTCATTCCATTGCAAAGGGATCACAGCATCCTTTTTTGTCAATCTCACTATTGGCTTCACAATCAATGCAAAGTTCACAATCCACTGCCGGCAATAAGAAGCCATGCCTATTATAGCTCTGACTTCTTTCTGTGTTTGTGGAATAGGCATACCAGAAATGCTCTCTATCCTTTCTGTCGTTAGTCTTCTCCCCTCTCTCGAAAGTAGGTAGCCCAAATAAACCACCTCCATTTGACAATATTGGAATTTCTTTAATCCTGCTTTTTGGCCAGGTGCTGCTAAGTGCGACAATAACAAAACAGTGCTTTTTTTTACAAATCTCCTCTGTATCAGCAGCGATCAATAGATCATCTATATATTGTAACAATACACAACCTGCCGGTAATTCTAGCATATCTAGTTGTTCTTTCAATGCCCTGCTGTAAATACTCGGACTCTCTGTGTAGCCCTGTGGAATGCGCGTGAATGTAAATGATCGTCCTCCTAATGTGAAGGCAAACAGATATCTACTTTCCTTGTGTACTAGAATGCTGAAGAAGGCATTCTTCAAGTCTATAACACTAAAGTATTCTGCCGAGGTGGGTATCATGGTCAAAATCGTGGTGACGTCTGGGACCAATGGGAATTGAGGGTCAACCACTTTGTTTAATGCACGCAGATCAATTTATGAAACGATATGGTACTTCATTACCTCCTTTCTTATATACTGGGAGAATGGGGCTGTTACATGTGCTGCCTGTAATCTCTTCAATCACCCCCAGTTTTACCAAATCTGAAACAATACTTTTTAATCCTTTCTCTCCCTCTGCTGCAATTTTATACTGTGGAATACGCGGTAGCGCTACTCCTTCTTTTAGAACAATCTTTACTGGCTCTATCTTCAAGCATCCCACATCATTGTCATTCATCGCCCATATGCAAGTTGGCACTTTACTCAATTCTCCTGGCAAAGGTTTGGACAGGAATTCAGACACTGGTACATTCTGTGGCGTAATTGTCAGGAACACTCCATCCGGAGTTCAATGGATAACTGCACTTAGTTTTTTCAATAGATTTAATCCCAAAAGAGTTTCCCACAATTTTCTGTTAAAAGAAATGGACAATATTCAGTGAATGGACCTAATGTTACTGGTTGGGACACTGGATTGATTACTGGGGTACCTGTGAACCCTACTGAAATATTCCTTTGCCCTGACAGTGCTATGTCCGGAACCAAGTGATGGTCTATCGAGCACTTTTGCGCCCCTGTGTCCACGAGAAAGCTGTGCTCTCTATTCCCGACTTTCATTTCTATGTAGGGTCCTTTTTGATTCACAGGAATAGACACTGGTTCCGACCGCTGTCTTGGGCTGTCCTATTGAGGGAACAACACATCATCCGATGTGTAATCACTACTATAATACGTATTTGGTTGTGTATCAAAAATGTTTCCGCCCTTTCCTCTATTCCGATCACTCTGATTTCCATACTGCAGGTTTTGCTGGCTCTGATTTTGGCTAAAAGCAGTCTGATTTTGAGCTTGGTTCTGATTCTGATTTGTTCCTGGGTGTCCCCTAAGCTGTCTTCTCTGACCATATCCATTTCTATTTTGTAAATGTGGACATTGCGCTCGCCAGTGACCTTCCTCTCTGCAGTAAGCACATTGATTTAGTCCCAAAGGACCTTCATGCATTTTCAAATTACTTCTCCCTTGCGCGTTTCCTCTCCCTCTATTGTGTTCCGTCACTTGCTGAAGTGACACTCTTGTTTTCAAATTCACCCTATCCTTTACCTCTTTCTCTTTCTCTGTATTCACTCTGTTCTCATAATATTGGGCCATATGCAATACTTTGCTCAATGTTTTTGCTTGCAATGCACTTTCTGATGTCATTTTCAAGTTTTGAATTGGAGGTATTAACCCTCTCACGTGTTATCAACAAATAGTCTTTTACCTGCTTCGGTGCTTACATCCTGTCCACTAAAATCCATAAATACTTCCTCAAATCTATTGAAATAATCTGTGGATAACTCATCCTTGCCCTGAACACATGCAGTTAATTTGTCCCATACAATTCTTTTTTCTGGAACTATTTTCTTCAATTTCTGTATTATCCGCGCTGGTAACGCCGCCATATTTGGCGCTGGTTTCCCTCCCGCTTCTCTATTCTTATCCTCTTCTACTAAATCTGCCCAAGTGGCGCCATAGGCCACTTCATCATCCACTTTTCTTATTTGTTTCCATATGTCTGCTGGCACAACTACTGGGAATATTAAATCTATATCATTCATAGTAAACATGGACGATTTCAAATAGGACTCTATTTCCTTATAGAATCCCACTGGATTCTTCCTTATATCGCGAACCGTCTGTTTTATATTATTCACTTCCTGTCTGGAGAAGGGGATGTGCACATATTGTGCTGTACAATGTGCTTCCGTTACTTGCACAGGTTGGCCGTTTGTTGCAGGAATCTCTACCTTAGGCACAAAAGTGGGTGGAACTTCTCTCATAGGAAATACTGCACTCACTTTTCCTCCCCCTTCTCTCATATGCAATACTATTCCCAAATCAAGTGATAAGGCTGTTTCTCATGTTCCACGTCCTAATGCTCTCTTGTATATTGCCATCAATTCTGGGGGGCTAGCTTTCTTATCATCTATATATTTGTCTACTAAATATTCAACCATTGTCTGTAGTGCTTTTCTTTTCATTGGCAAGGGGGATTCATCAAATATCTCATGTATTCCCATTGTGGGGATACTAGGATCTGTAATACATCTTAACGCCTCTCGTATACATATTTTTAATTTTTCACTCGCCTGTCTTGACGGCGGAAGAAATCGCTGCTGCACATCTGGTATTGCCGCCTCCCTCCTGTCTCTCCTATCATCTTTATTCTTATACCGCGGTATGGCAAACATTTCAGCATATGCATCACCAAGTTCATTCTTTAATTCAAAAAGCCTGTCTACTCCTTTATTTCTTCATCTCTCTCTCTACAACGTGCCAACGCATTCAAATCCAACAACTTCTGTGGCGGTACTCTCCCAATTAACTGTTTCCATCTATTCTTTAAATATTCCCACATGCATTCCAACAATACGTGTCTTTCATTGCTCCTCCTGAAATCATATATCGAAGCCAGCGTCAACATTTCATCATTCTCCTCTATATACATCTCTGCCTGTTCTTGCAACTCCCGTTTTCTCTCCTTGCTAATCGCACTACGGGTCACTCTAGTGCATTCACTTTGCCCCATCCCCTCTCTTCCTTCAGTGAGTTCAAGTTCAATTGGTGGAGGTGCGGATGGGACAGTAGCGATCTCTTGGGAGGGAGGTGCGATGGGACAATGGGAACGGGAAGTAACTGCTGTGGTGCTGGCTGACTAATGGGAGGCGCTGGTTGTATGATCTGTGACTGTGCTGGGATCTGAACAATAGGGAGGGGCTGAGCAACTGAAGGGGGCTGAGCAATAGACACTGGTTCGGTCTTCTTATTCCATCTTATTGGGCATTCTCGCCTTGTTTCAGTTAGTATTTTGCTTATCAACTCATCTGATGAATGCAGCTCTTGTTGTGGATCTATCTTGTCTATACTCAACTGACCACGTCTGTCTGATTTTCTCAAACTATCATCCCACTCCTCCTCCTGCTTTTCTTTCACTCTTTCTGCTTTTGACTTATGCCTGCGCGCATTCTTCTCTCTGCTCTTCCAGCGAAGCATAGCTTCCTTTCTCCATTCCCTAAGGACGTCAAATGCTGCCGGACATATTTTCTTTTTCAACAGCATTTTTTCCAAATAATCTATCCTTAAAATCTCAAAACTCCCGTGATTCGGCCATTGTAAATCTTCCTCTTTTCTGGTTTGCCTATGCCAAATTTCACAAAACATTATCTCCCCTACACCATATTTAACATATAGCTCATACACCGGCGACCCCATGGGTGGCGCGACCTGGCCAGTTTCCAACGATTGTCTACTGCAGTGGAAAAATCCTGCTAAGGTGGACAATACCCAGGCATGTTTTAACCTTACCATTTGGCTAATCAACCTTACACTGGGTGTTTGATTTTGCAAAATTAACTCTCAACCAATATCAGGATTACTTCGAATCGGGGCATGACTCACCTGATCAATCAAGTTGTCTTTCAAGATGCAATTCGTCCGTATACTGACGCAACCAATAATCGTTGTGTCTGCGTATCTTGGCTCACTCTGCCTCATTTCGGGACCCTCACCTCCTTGTTCTCTGGCCAGACACGTCGATCAAGGATCAGTTGTGTACGGATCTGCAAAGGAGTCTCTCATCACTTTCACAGGGGCGCCCCGAACACCTCTTGATCCCGGCTCGATCGTCCCGTCCTCGCCGGTCTCTCTGCCTTCCTTATCTTACAACGTACATGATGGAACAAGTGGGGGAGGGCCCTATTCAGGTGCCATTTTATGGGGCCCGTAGGGGACCCTCGCGTATGGAAACAAGGCACAATCACCACGCAAGAACTGGTACGCCAGACAAAAGGTTGTATTCCCAAAAACTAGGGTTTATTGTAAAGCAAATAGTCTCAGCTGGCCAACTGGGTCTCACGCCCTGCGACGTGTGTCTCCAGACCCCGAGGGACACAAGAGAGCGAGCATTGTACAACAGTTACATACATACAAAATGGGCATCTCACAATCAGCAATGACATATTCAATACCGCCCATAATGTATTTCCTTTGAATTGGGTTCGATGATTGACAATTGTGACGAGTATGACACCTTCAGACATTCATTTTAGCAACAGTTTGTAATTTCATGAGCCTGCAGACACAATTCTTTGTTTTAGAGAACACATTGCTTCTGTTTTCGCAAGCAAGCTGCATTCAGGGGAGAGACACATTCCAGGCCTCGCTATCTCCTAGTTTCTATTTGTGTGCTAGGGGTAAACTAGCTCTCCAGGGCGCTACAGGGCACAGAGAAGGGGGGCCACAAAGAAGAGCATAATCCAAACCATGAATTGTTCATTTCTACCATTTCTACCGCATGAGCGAGACTGGCTGGCACCTGTTTAATGATTAAATGCCTGCCTGCTTACTTCCAAGGACTTGTGAGGGAGAAGACTAGGCATTTCTCACTGGGTAGCCTGCGTTATGTTTCAACAAGTATCTCGCGGCCTTGCTCTATGCATGAACAATAAAATAATAGTCGAGCAGAATAAAATTTCAGCAAAGCAGTTTTGACAGAAAGCAAGAGTCGAAAGTTAAAAACAAAATGGCGATTTCAATCACATCAAAATGGCCGCACTTTAGTCAAGCTCATAGATGCGTATTTTGGCCAAAAAAATACATCGCCTCCATCATTGAGGGGTATCTACTTTTTCTGGACTGACAAACTGAGTTGCGGCATCTTTTTGCAGGGACCAGTCGTCTGTGCATGGTGAAAAAGAGAGTTTTAAAAGTGCCATATTGGTTAAAGGCCCGTCTGTTCCCCGGAGGCGTGGTACCATGGACCAGTTATGTTGGAGAAATTGACGGAGCACTACAGCGGAGTGCTTCGGGTTCACGTGAGTCTACTTTTGGGGGTAAAGCAAGAGGAGAAATAGTGGGTAAAAACGGTTGTTTCTTTGATTTTTAGGGTTTTGTAAGGGCAGAATTGGAGTGCATGTGGAATTAGTCAAGGTTCCGTGGATTGAAACAGGGTATGCTTTGAAGGAGTGAGTGAACTGTTTTACGTTGTAAGTCCTTTAAGTATCTTTTTACTTAGTTTGTTATTTTAGAGCTGTGAGGTGGTATCTTAGTCAGCAGTACATTGTGAGATTGTTCCTGATTCCCTTCAGTTTGTTTGTTTGGTTGGTGGGAGCCCTCACCTAGAGGTGAGGTGGCATGTTATGGTAAGTCCACCCGTAGATACCTTTCTGAAGTAAACCCTTGGCACCCTTCATTCTGTATTGCTTGTGTGCCTCAATTTTCTGGGTTAGTCGAAGTAGTGAAGGGTAACTTCCTATAGTCAGGAAAATATGGTTTTGTAGTAGAGAAGATCCTACTAGTGATGAAGAGAGCGAGTGCAGCAGTGGTGCAGTGAAACACATTGTGCTCCTTCTATGTTCAAGTGAAGGAGATATCTTGAAAATATTGGCCGGTGGGTGTTTTAAAAAAAAAAATATTTACTGACTTTTGTGTAAGAATGAGAGATGTAACTAAAGTAAAAATCTAAGCGAGGTGATTGAGGTAAAAGCGAGTGAGGTGAGTGATTGTGAGGAAGATTAAGAAACCAGGATGGGGAAAAAAGGGGGGATATTTGGGTGGAGTTTTTATTTTGTGCTGCAGGTTCGCCTTCAGTGTGTCACGACCCTCGCCAAAAACCCTCTCTGGCAAACCCATTGGCCTGGTGGAGTCAGGACTCGGGCCTCTAGAGCCTGGCATCCTCTTCAAAAGCCCTCATGGGGCCAGTCCTGGCACCTATGGCGCCAGGCTCATTCACCATGAACAACAATGTGCTTGGGAACTACTTTATTGTATTGTCAGCCAACATGGAGGCATCCACATAGCTTGGTTCCCTAAGAGCCAAGCTATGCGGTCTAGTGTTTTTGGTGTGGCAGGTCTCGAACTACTTTCCCTGGTACTACTTTACCTGGGCGATATAAACCACACCCTGACTGCAGAACATGCTTTGTGTTACTTTGCAGCTTGCAAAGTGACGCTCACCATGTCCAGCTATTCCCTCGAACCTCGGAGAAACAGAACCTGCAAGGAGACAAAAGGAACATCATTAGCAACAGCATCTTACCTGCAGTCTTCATCGTGAAACACTCGCAGCTACTGAGAACAGCTTCCTCGAATCTGCACGCCTCCCGCACAGAACGACCTGAAAGAGGAAGATAGAGGCAATATTAGAAAGCTGTAGAGACATTTACAAATTACGAACTGCTCAAAAGGCTTACCTGGCTGGTCGACTCTCGGCTGGCACCACTCTGGACATTCCACTCGCGCTGAAGAACACCGTGACCTACAAGGAAGGAAAACACAGGTTAGCAAAGGCAAGACTTTGCAGCGCTGCGCATAGCGCTTATTTACCGCATCATAGCGCTCTTAATGCACCATCATTTACCAGCGGGGCTCAACCAAGCCAGTTCGCTGCGCTGAAGCTCTGCATACCTAAGGGAGAAAAAAGAGACATTTTAAGCAAAGAAAGGCATGCAGGATAGCAACAAAACTAATGAACATCAATAAGACCTACCTGAACAATATCAAACAGGCTGGCGTCAGTGAAGTAACTGGACCGCACTCACCCATGAAAGACAACGCGCCCCTTCAAAGAAGGCAGGACGGAGAGCACGTCTAATTCTACCACAAGGTGAGGACAGGGCGCCAGAGGGACTGAAAGCATACGGGGGTGGAGGGAGGATGCTTACCCTAGTCGGTCAGTCTTGAACACAGTCCTCCTGTATTTTCAGGCAGACCCTTCCGCGCAGACCACATCAGGGCAAAGCTGAGAAGTATACCAGCGAGTAACCCGGCTGTGTGGCATCCCTGTGGATACCAGGTGAGCATAACAGAGTGATGCTTTTGTGAAATGATTTTGGATAACTTGGGTTGGAGTTTGGAGACTCTGTTGAATCATGTGTCTCATGTGCCTCCAGGTTATTAGGTGAATATTCTAAAATACATTGGGAATTTGCTGCGGGAAACTAAGGGTAAAATGCTATAACTATAATGGAACCCCTCCTTGTACCGAGCACTCCACACCATGCCGTAATAAGATAAAAGGCTGAATACTGCACATACTGGCAACAAACTCAAGGCAAATAAGGGTTTCTGTGGACGTTGGTGGCATGGGCCTCTCGCATCAGCGCTGAGGCCTATCTTGATTTCCCCTTCAGACACGCGGCCTGTGTCTAACACACTAATACTGCATGATGTGCAGGCCTTGTGCGTTGACAATGTCCACTAATATCTGCAAAAATGGCATTTGCTTGTTTACGTGCACTATGTCTAAATGTCTAAATCGAATACAATATTGTGATTGTGTGGGGACTTTTGGGATGCCCTCATGCCCCCTGGTCCATTATAGTTCTTTCAATGGGGCTTGTCTCATCATACAGAGCCTGGGGGTGGGGTGGGGTAGTTCCCTTCCCAACAGTATACAGACCCCATGTTTGAACCTTTGTTTTCCCCAGCGGCCACTCCAGTACTTTTGAGAAAGACACAGGTAACTCATCCATCGGCTATGATTTCTAGAAAATGGGACAGTGAAGAAAGCGGATGGGTAACTTTGTCAATGTTTAGGGCTACAGACAGGCTGATAGCGGAGAGTGGAAAGGGAATAACTGCTCTGACTGCTAGATTAGCAGAGAGATTAAGGATGGAAGAAAAGGAGAGAGTGAGTCCAGCAGCTAGAATAGCAATGATGCATTGAGAATGAGGGAGAAGTAGGAGATTAGGCCTTTCCCTGCTTGGATAGAGGATAGGTTGCGAAGAGTGGTAGAAAGAGTAGAGCAGGAAAAAATGGAAGAAGCGCTGAGACTAGTGGAGGAAGGGATAATGTTGTTACGGTGGAAGAGAATTGAAGAGAGGGAAGAAGTGAATAGACAGGCAAAGACTGTAGAAGAAGGGAGTTGGAGGAATGGGTAAATTCTCATTAGTTTGGATGAATCCGTTATGAAGTCGGTCAATGTGGACATGGAGACCATAGATATTGTCAGGGGTACATGATTTGAGCAGGGAGGATGGGAATTGGCATCCTACAGTAGTGCTGAGTATGATTCTGTGCCCGCAGAAGTGTCAGGGGAAGGAATAACAGAAGATAGAAAGTACACCATGGGGTCTTAGGACATGCCATGGTACTCACAAGTACGTAACAAGGCAGAAATGGGGAAGACCCTGTAAAAGTGGATGCAGCTCAGTTTCTGTTGCTCCAGAAGGGTCTGGGAAGGGCATATTATGTCAGGTGGTCACTCCCTTAATTCACTGCAGGCACAAGGAAGTGGATTTATACATTAGAGAAGCACACTGCCGTTGTCATGTTGGCCATAAGGGACATTAAAAGCTTATTCACGTCTTTAATGGGGAAGTGGTCAGATGAGCTTTGGAGATGAGCGGGGTATCCATGAGTTAATTTGGATACAAATGCCCATGATGAGTCAGCGTTTAATAATTGCAGTCCGCAGATATGGGGAGCACCGAAGATTATGTATCCCGATAGACCAGATATAAATTCAGTATATATCAGTATGACCTAAAATGATCAAATTAGATGATGATCCTGCCGCACACATCCTGATAATTCAGAGATGTGGAGGCCAGACCACATGTTAAAGAAGGAACTCCCCAAGGAAGTTCAGCACAATTTAGATAAGGTGGTAGGGATGGAGGTCAAGTGTTGGCTGGAAATTCAAGCATACTTTGGGCATTTCTGTAAAAGGAGGCATAGAAAAAGAAAAGGAGAGCATAGAACAGGCACAAAAAGTAGAGCCTAAGGTTGCTCAGAAGAAAATGCAAAGATTTGTTTGGAAGGAGCAGTGATTACTAACTCTATGGAGGGACAGTAGGTGTGATTGGGACAACAGGGACACATTGAATCAGGCATGACACAGGGTTGGATGGATGGCTATGCCCCCGATCCAAGGCAAATGAGAGGGCTTCCGAGGGATAGGGGAAGATTTCCATGAGGAAGTGGGTCATTTGGTGGGTTTCGAGGAATGGGTCTCTGATTTAATGGGCCAATGGGAAATAATTATGGAGGGATCTGCGGGATTCAGTGTGGGAGGGTGCAACATGTATCACATGATTTTCGAGACAGGTCACAGTTTTTTAACATGGGAGCTCAGCAGATGCAATCGCCAACCCTGGCATATGCTCCAGGCTCTGTGCAATCACAACAGGCACAGGTTGAACACAACCCAGCAACTGGGGCTGCACAGACCTATGAGAACCCACCATATTTTTTCGCTCTCTGGTGCTAATTTGTTACAGGAGTAGGACAACCCACATGGGTCTCTGATGTGTCCAGTCCTGTCTGTTACCACTGATCCAGAAGAGGAACCCCGGATAGGTGTGGTGACAAATGTGCTCATTTACGGTTGACATAGCGGCTACAAAATCTGGTATTAAGGTGAGTTCCCTGTGTCAGGCAAAACTATAGACACAAAGGGATTCTCTGGGGCTATCCTGTTGGTTCCTTATACTGAAGATCAACATATTAAGGTAGCTACACAAAATGTATCTGCTCCTTTATTGTATTGTACAGATCCCCCGGCAAAAATTCTGGGCAGCGACATCTTGATTAAGTTATACAGTTATACAGTTATACAGTTTGATTGCGGCAGAAGGTATAATATGCTTGACTCAAGGTTTGTATCTGGGTAGGGGAGGCATCTCATTTGCATGCATACTGTAGCGACAGCATAATAAAGGGGCTGCCTGTAAAGTCAAATGTGTTTCTTTATGGGGTTGAGTTGGGTCCCGCAGATCAGAAATCGACATGGAGGGTAGCGATTGAATTTTAGTTTTGGCCTGTTGTGCCACAGCAAGTGATACTATGCATCATTGTTACAATCTTCTTGGAGGCCTTAGTGATCAAGAAGAACAGGGTGGTTCTCTCAGGCACAGATGAGGAAGGCAGGGAATGGCACACAGTGCTATGCATTGATCCAACCATGTTGCTAAGACACGTGTCCGACGAGCAATTGTCTGAACACGCCAAAGACACAGGAGAGATGGTCTTTGAGACTGGGTGCCTTTCAAGATAGCAGTAGAGCAAAGGTAAGTACCAAAGACCATGCTCATCATTAGAAATACATTGCCCCATTGGAAGGACGATTTGTAAAAGGTGCCACGCCATTTATGGACTAGCAGACCTCATGATGTTTGGCTGCTAAAGAGTGTTGGAGCAGTGCAAATAAAATTGAAACATGGTCCAATATTACCATGGGTTAGGCAGTACCCCATGTCTAAAGAGGCAGATGAAGGGATTTACAAGACTATTATGGCATTGTTGAAGCAAGGCATAATACAACCTTCTGTGTACCCATGTAACAGGGTCATCTACCCGGTGAAGAAATCGAAGGGGTCCAGCTGGAGGATGGTCTAGGATTTGCATCCCCTAAGTAATATTTTTGAGACGGAATGTCCCGTGTTACCAAATCCTGCCACCATTCTCTGTAATATCCCTACTCGGTCAACCCAAATGCTTTTTTCTTGGTCCCCTTACATCCCTATTCTCAGTACCTCACTGCATTTATGTATCATGGTCAGAGATTCAAGCACATGAGGTTGCCGCAGGGGTACTGTGAATGATATGATATGATATGATATGATATGGCATTTGTAACGCGCCTATACACAAGTAAATCTCAGAGTGTCTTTAACAGGGTGGTTCAAATTTATTTGTGGAATTCACATGTGTCCAGTACTGTAATTCAGTACGTGACCAATGTGTTAGTCTGTAGCACTTAAGATGAGCAGTGTAGAGGACATTCAATAATGCTCATCAACGTGCTCACGGAGAAGGGATACAAAGTGGACAAAGAACAATTGCAGTGCTGTCAGACAGAGGTAGTATATTTGGGGGAAGTGATTTTGCCCACTGGCAGAAGGTAATGACAAAGACAGCCATCACAGTTCAGAATAGATGTTGCAGTTTCAGGGGATCTGTAACTATTGTAGACGAATCTAGTTACATGAGGCCCTTACTGCAGGGGCTTAAGGAAGCACAAAGGTTTACAGGCCAATAGAATGGTCTGAAGAAATGGTAACTTGCTTTATGGAACTCAAGGCGGCAATAAAAAATAATCTGGTCTTGGTCATCCCAAATTACAAGAAACCATTTTATTTCTTTTCTCATTCGAATGGGCAGGTGATGACAGCAGTCCTGATCCAGCAGACAACGCTAGGCATGAATCTTTAGGGTACTACAGTGGTCTCCTAGATCCAGTGATGCAAGAACAGTTCCCTTCTGAGCAAACTTTTGCGGCAGCAGCTTTTGAAATTCAAAGGTCTTCAACCACTACTGTGGGTTGCCTGGTGCTACTGAATGTGGAACATGCAGTCTTTGCGATCTTAGTGAAATTCACGTCAACTTTGACAACCCAAAGAGTTTTGGTATACAAGTTAATTCTTTCAAACACATCGATACATCCCATGTGGTGTCACTTGGTTAATCCTGCAATATGTTTCGCCGAGCCAGTGAAACCTGATGATATTGTTCATGATTGTGCAACCTATGAGGGAGAAGATGAAGAGAGGATGAATGTTAAAGAGGATTCCTTGGAGGGAGGTGAGATACTTTTTTTGTCGATGAGTCTTGAACAATTTATCAGGACACTGATGAAAGTCAAACATGTGCAGCCATTGTGGGGCTTATGGAAGGGGAGTACTGGGTCAGACTGAAGAGACAGTTGCCGTCGCATTACACTGTGCATCCGGTAGAATGGGTGGCACTTATGGAGGCTCTCGAAATGAGTAAGCGGAAGGCAGTCACTATTTATTCAGACTCTGCGCATATGTCACCTCCACCATGCATTCAGGGTTATCAAGGTGGCAGAGAAGAAGGTTTAGGAGATCTGATGGGACCTCGGTCAATCAATCTGTGTTGCTATCCTGACTAATGGAAGCATTAACCCTGTCTGCAGAGGTAGGCATTGTTAAATTAAATGTGATGTGCACACTAATTTTACTAACTCCATAGCTCTCAGGAATGAAGCCGCAGACTAGGTGGCAAATACAGCAGTGTACTTACTATTTACAGATTCCCAGAACATTGAAACTGTGTCCCTCCAGGAACAGTTCCTAGTCCCATATACTGCAGTCCTGTTACTTCAAACCATAGCGATGCAAGGAAAAGCCCTGAGAGAAGAACAGAAGCACTGGAAAAAAGAGAGGATGTGTTCTCTCGCCCATGGATTTGCTGTGGAGAAAGTAGTTGATGGGGAAAGTAGTAATGCCTGTAGAACTGCTCCTTGTGGCTCTAGAGCAACTACATTACTTGTTGCACACTTCTCGATAACAAATTGCATCAGAGCTCCAAGATGAATGATTTCTACTGAACCTCCAGGAACAGGTAAGTACATTCGTAGGAAATGGTGAAGTTTGTAAATAATTAAATCCTGCAAATACAATGAAGTCAGTAAGGGAAGTCTTGCCTAGGACCATTGGGCCATTTAGGGAGGCCCACATTGTTTTTTGTGACATGCTCACAAGATATAACAATTATCGACACCTCATTGTAGTTGTTTGTCCATTCTGCCAGTGGCTTGAGATTGGTCACTGTGTGCAAGTCGGAGGTCTTATTTGTGAGGTCTTAAAATCCAACAATGGATCTCACTTTTGTAATACCTTGTTCAGAGAAATGACTTTGCTTTTCGGAATTAAGCACAGGTTGTGCACAGTATACCACCTGCAAGCCAACGGTGATGTAGAATGTTTAAAAAGTGTCTTTAAAGCCAACATATGCAATGATTTAAGAAAGTCATGGTATTACTGCTTACCCTTGGCACTGTTTTCTTTGAGATAATCAGCCAGGAAAAGAGCAACATCTCAGCCCTCACAAGATCATGTCGGGGCTGTAAGGAATAAAGGATTGTGGGGTAAAAGAAAGCAGGTACGGCATAGATAAACTACATTTCCCAGTAGGCATGGGGAAAATGTAGTTTCCTGGGCCGTTAGGTCACAGCTGCTAGTGATCTGCAATTAGTGCGGGTCTTCATAACGGCCGCTCGCCCATGCTTCAGTGCTGTTGATTAATGATTTGGAGAGCACGGGCGGCGGCGGCGACGGCAGCAGGCAGGAGCAAAAGCAGACCACTTCGAAGAGGCGTGAAGGAGTCACGCTAGCCATGCCGTGTGTAATATTGATTCCTGGGCTGCGGCGGTGAAAACTTTCTTACTGCTTCATTTATTGCAGGTCCGGGTCTGTCACGGATGACTCCCCGGGCCATAAAGTTAAGTGGTGCCTATGTTTATGTACTTGCCGGGCTGCGGCGGTGAAAACTTTCTTACTGCTTCATTTATTGCAGGTCCGGGTCTGTCACGGATGACTCCCCGGGCCATAAAGTTAAGTGGTGCCTATGTTTATGTACTTGCCGGGCTGCGGCGGTGATTTTGGGGAAAAAACACTGACTTTCAATGCATTTATGTTTTCGCTGGGCTGTGACGGTGTTTGTTTGATATGCCATGTAATTTTCATTTGAGTCCAGGCGATTTAATGAAGAAAGTCCGGAATTATGTGCACCCTAATGGTGCTTCCATCTTTTGAAGCTAATTAGTGCGGAAGGTTTCTGCCAGAGATATTATGTTCTGGACACAAGAGAGATATTGTGTCTAGAAAGTCTTTTAACATGGATACTAGGTGCCTTCCAAGTCCATTGTTTCATGATTTATGAAGTATCCGAGTGGGTCAATGCTGTCTAGTTCATTATGCACGCAATATTGACAAGTCATGATTTCTAATGCAGATGGTTTTTTGTATATGCACAAGTTAGTGTACGGTTACGTGAATACAGGAGTCAGGTCAGGTTGTAGGAGTCATTATTGAAGATTTCCTTCAATTCATTAGGTGTTCTTTGCTTGTATATGTCTTTGTTTTCCCTTCCTTTCCTTTATTTATCCATCCCCTTTCCCTAACTCCATCTTCCCCCCATTGGCTGCCACGTGGCTACCTGTATTCTATAGTCAGGCGCCCGTGCCAACCACGGTGGGAGGGGTCGATCCATTTGACTGCTGTGGTTCGGGAGAGAGGATTGAAAACCACTCTCCCTTAAGTTCAGAGATTTTGACAGAATCAACAGCCCCCGAATTCGGGAGTACTGAACCACCCAGGCCAAATGGATAACCCTCCTTCTTTAGCAGAAGTGTTAAAGGTACTACAAGATATTCAGGTGGAATTGATACATGTAAGGCAGGAATCTAGCACTTTGAAGAATCAAGTGCAAGGATTAGTAGCACAAGGGACCCCACTGGAGGAAGCAGGGTCGTCTACGGGTAGAACAGGAACCAGAACACCCACTGTTGTGGTTCAGGCACCCAGCAGTGTGCCTTTGGCATCACCTGAAAGGTTTTCTGGGGACCCAAAGAAATACATGACGTTTTTGACCCAGTGTAGATTACATTTTCTGTGTAAACCATCGGCCTTTGAGACTACTCAAGCAAGAACTGCTTTTGTGATTTCATACCTAACAGGAGATGCAGCTGCTTGGGCGATGCCTTTGGTACAAAAAGATGATCAATTATTGTATAATTGGGATAATTTTCAGGCTGAATTCGGTAGATTATTTGATCGGAGGGAAGTATCATTGGCGCAAGACAAGGAGTTATTGGCGCTAAAACAGGGTACCAGAGATCTAGTTTCGTATGTGACTCACTTTAATAGACTGGTAATTGAAACAGATTGGCCAGAGAATAAACGAACAGTTCTATTCTATCAGGGATTGAAGGAAGAGTTAAAAGACGCCATGGCACAGGTAGAACCTCAACCCAACACATGTACAGCTATGATTGATTTAGCATTAAGGTTGGATCATAGAATGAATGAGCGAAAGGGAGATAGGAAAAAATTAGAGGTGGTACCTTTTGTACGATTAGATAGAGGTAGGGTGAACAACAGAAACAGTGAAGGGGAACCTATGCAGATTGGAGGGGTTAGGGGACCATTATCGGCCACAGAAAAGGAACAGAGAAAGGCTAATAATTTATGTTTGTATTGTGGTCAACCAGGACATTATATCCGTACTTGTCCAAATACTCCTAAGAAGGTAGGGAGTGGAGATAAGAGCCAGGGCGAGTCGGGAAAAGGATTGGGCCGGCCTTAGGGGGAACAAAGGTGTCGGGCTCAGTGGTAGAAAAGTTCCCCATGTGGGTAGCAAATACTTCTCGAAAAGGTAATTCTCATTTGTATATACTGGTAACTTTAATTTTTGCTTGTAATAAACAGATGGTGTCGGCCATGATAGATTCAGGGGCTACTGGAAATTTTATTGACATTGATTTGGCCAAAAGACTAGGGTTGCCTTTGAGAGAAAAGACTCAAGTGGAAGGGGTACAGTCGGTGGATGGGTCACCTTTAATTTCGGGACCCATTTGTCAGCAAACTCAACCCATAGAAATGAGGTGTCAGTCTGGTCATGTGGAGGATATTGTACTAGATCTCATCGCAGCTCCCCAGTTTGGTCTTATTTTAGGAATTCCTTGGTTGACTCAGCATAATCCAAGAATTGATTGGGTAGCTAGAGAGATATTTTTTGAGAATACGGAATGTATGGGTCACATTGAAGAAGAAGTGAGCCCTGCGTTGTTTTTGGCAGATCAACCACCAGCAGTACAAGTAGTGGGGGCGGTGGGAGCACAGGTTCCGGTGCAATATCAAGAGTATGTGAATGTGTTCGATAAAGGCGGAGCGGAACAACTACCCCCCCATAGACCATACGATTGTGTCATAGAGTTGGAACCTGGGGCTAAATTACCATGTAGTAGAATATATGCATTAACGGAAACTGAGAATCAACATTTGAGAGAGTATTTGGATGACATGTTGAAGAAGGGATTTATTAGACATTCCACATCACCAGTCTCATCCCCATTGTTTTTTGTGCCTAAAAAAGAGGGTACGCTGAGAACATGCATTGATTATCGTGCATTGAATAAGGTGACAGTTAAAAACAGATACCCACTCCCTTTAATTACTGGACTGTTGGACCAAGTAAAGACAGCAGTGGTTTACACCAAGCTTGATTTACGTGGAGCTTATCATTTGATTCGGGTCAAAGAAGGGGATGAGTGGAAAACTGCATTTCGAACTTAGTTTGGATTGTTTGAATATTTGGTTATGCCTTTTGGTTTGTGTAATGCTCCTGCAGCATTTCAATTTTTTATGCAGGAAGTTTTGAGTGAGTTTTTGGATATTTTTGTTATTGTATATATTGATGACATTCTAATTTACTCAAATTCACAAGAACAACATGTGAGTCATGTAAGGGCAGTGTTAAAGAAATTACAAGAACATCAGTTATATGTGAAATTGGAAAAATGTGCCTTTCATGTGAAAAGAGTGGAGTTTTTGGGCTTCATATTGACCCCGGAGGGAATAATTATGGACAAAAACAAGGTACAGGCAGTTTTGGATTGGCCCAAACCCCAGTGTGTTAAAGATATTCAGTCTTTTTTGGGTTTCGCCAATTTCTACAGACGATTCATTACTAATTTTTCTCAGGTTGTAGCCCCTATAACACGACTACTAAGAAAGGCAACCAGCTTTTGTTGGAATGAGGATGCAGAAAAGGCTTTTCAGGAATTAAAGATGGAAGATTGTATTTGCCCACTTTGGAACTCCAAAAGAAGGCTTTGCATTGGTGCCATAATTCCCTTTTGGCTGGTCATTCAGGGAGTAAAAAGACACAGGCTCTAGTGGAAAAATACTTCTGGTGGCCGAATTTAAGACAACAGGTGATCACGTATGTGCAAGAATGTGAAACATGTGTACGAAGTAAATCTGATCATACTAAAAAGTCAGGGTTACTTAAACCATTGCCCACGCCCACTAAAATCTGGACACACATATCAATGGACTTTATTACAGACCTACCACCAGATGATCAGTACGACACAATATGGGTGATAGTGGATTACTTGTCTAAACAAGCTCACTTTGTGCCCTGTAAAGGAATTCCAGGAGCAGGGAAATTGGCGGAATTGTTTTTGCAGCATGTGGTTCGCCTGCATGGGCTACCACGTACTATTGTTTCTGATAGAGGACCACAATTCACATCCAAGTTTTGGCGCGCTTTCTGTCAGATGTTAGGAATTGATTGTGCCTTGTCCACTAGTTATCATCCTCAGACGGATGGACAAACTGAAAGGGTTAATCAGACGCTTGAACAATACCTGCGCTGTTATTTACATGATGGTATGGAGTCGTGGGTTCGAGCATTATGGTTGGCTGAATTCACATATAACAATGCTGAACATGCCTCTTTGGGAATGTCTCCCAATGAGTGCTTGTATGGACAGGTACTGGAAATGTTGCCAGAACAGTTACCAGAGGTTGAAAACCTTCCAGTACTACAGGACAGAAGACAATTACTTCTAAACATCAGACAAAAGGCGCAGGATAATCTTGAATATGCAAAACATCAATATAAAATGTATGCAGATAAAAAGAGAAGGGAGGCTCCTCAGTACAAGGTGGGAAATAAGGTGTGGCTATCCACACGCAATTTGTCTCTGGTAGGATCTCGAAAATTTGCTCCTAAATACATTGGACCTTATGAAATAGTAAAGATTGTGTCTGAGGTTGCAGTAAAATTAGATTTACATAAGTCTCTGAAAATTCACCCGGTATTCCATGTGTGTCTCCTTAAACCCGCAGCACCTGGAACACGCATGAAGAGACCTCCTGCCATTCACAAAGAGGATCATGTTGAATATGAAGTAAAGAAGATTTTGGATTCAAAAAGAAGGAGACAAGTGTTGTTGTACCTCATCCAGTGGACTGGATATGGATTGGAAGACTGTTCCTGGGAACCTGCTAGTGCAGTACATGCACCTCATCTGGTAAGACTGTTTCATGCAAAGTATCCGGAGAAGGCAGGCCCTGGGAAGAGCCCTGGAAGGGGAGGTAATGTAAGGAATAAAGGATTGTGGGGTAAAAGAAAGCAGGTACGGCATAGATAAACTACACTTCCCAGTAGGCATGGGGAAAATGTAGTTTCCTGGGCCGTTAGGTCACAGCTGCTAGTGATCTGCAATTAGTGCGGGTCTTCATAACGGCCGCTCGCCCATGCTTCAGTGCTGTTGATTAATGATTTGGAGAGCACGGGCGGCGGCGGCGACGGCAGCAGGCAGGAGCAAAAGCAGACCACTTCGAAGAGGCGTGAAGGAGTCACGCTAGCCATGCCGTGTGTAATATTGATTCCTGGGCTGCGGCAGTGAAAACTTTCTTACTGCTTCATTTATTGCAGGTCCGGGTCTGTCACGGATGACTCCCCGGGCCATAAAGTTAAGTGGTGCCTATGTTTATGTACTTGCCGGGCTGCGGCGGTGAAAACTTTCTTACTGCTTCATTTATTGCAGGTCCGGGTCTGTCACGGATGACTCCCCGGGCCATAAAGTTAAGTGGTGCCTATGTTTATGTACTTGCCGGGCTGCGGCGGTGATTTTGGGGAAAAAACACTGACTTTCAATGCATTTATGTTTTCGCTGGGCAGTGACGGTGTTTGTTTGATATGCCATGTAATTTTCATTTAAGTCCAGGCGATTTAATGAAGAAAGTCCGGAATTATGTGCACCCTAATGGTGCTTCCATCTTTTGAAGCTAATTAGTGCGGAAGGTTTCTGCCAGAGATATTATGTTCTGGACACAAGAGAGATATTGTGTCTAGAAAGTCTTTTAACATGGATACTAGGTGCCTTCCAAGTCCATTGTTTCATGATTTATGAAGTATCCGAGTGGGTCAATGCTGTCTAGTTCATTATGCACGCAATATTGACAAGTCATGATTTCTAATGCAGATGGTTTTTTGTATATGCACAAGTTAGTGTACGGTTACGTGAATACAGGAGTCAGGTCAGGTTGTAGGAGTCATTATTGAAGATTTCCTTCAATTCATTAGGTGTTCTTTGCTTGTATATGTCTTTGTTTTCCCTTCCTTTCCTTTATTTATCCATCCCCTTTCCCTAACTCCATCTTCCCCCCATTGGCTGCCACGTGGCTACCTGTATTCTATAGTCAGGCGCCCGTGCCAACCACGGTGGGAGGGGTCGATCCATTTGACTGCTGTGGTTCGGGAGAGAGGATTGAAAACCACTCTCCCTTAAGTTCAGAGATTTTGACAGAATCAACAGCCCCCGAATTCGGGAGTACTGAACCACCCAGGCCAAATGGATAACCCTCCTTCTTTAGCAGAAGTGTTAAAGGTACTACAAGATATTCAGGTGGAATTGATACATGTAAGGCAGGAATCTAGCACTTTGAAGAATCAAGTGCAAGGATTAGTAGCACAAGGGACCCCACTGGAGGAAGCAGGGTCGTCTACGGGTAGAACAGGAACCAGAACACCCACTGTTGTGGTTCAGGCACCCAGCAGTGTGCCTTTGGCATCACCTGAAAGGTTTTCTGGGGACCCAAAGAAATACATGACGTTTTTGACCCAGTGTAGATTACATTTTCTGTGTAAACCATCGGCCTTTGAGACTACTCAAGCAAGAACTGCTTTTGTGATTTCATACCTAACAGGAGATGCAGCTGCTTGGGCGATGCCTTTGGTACAAAAAGATGATCAATTATTGTATAATTGGGATAATTTTCAGGCTGAATTCGGTAGATTATTTGATCGGAGGGAAGTATCATTGGCGCAAGACAAGGAGTTATTGGCGCTAAAACAGGGTACCAGAGATCTAGTTTCGTATGTGACTCACTTTAATAGACTGGTAATTGAAACAGATTGGCCAGAGAATAAACGAACAGTTCTATTCTATCAGGGATTGAAGGAAGAGTTAAAAGACGCCATGGCACAGGTAGAACCTCAACCCAACACATGTACAGCTATGATTGATTTAGCATTAAGGTTGGATCATAGAATGAATGAGCGAAAGGGAGATAGGAAAAAATCAGAGGTGGTACCTTTTGTACGATTAGATAGAGGTAGGGTGAACAACAGAAACAGTGAAGGGGAACCTATGCAGATTGGAGGGGTTAGGGGACCATTATCGGCCACAGAAAAGGAACAGAGAAAGGCTAATAATTTATGTTTGTATTGTGGTCAACCAGGACATTATATCCGTACTTGTCCAAATACTCCTAAGAAGGTAGGGAGTGGAGATAAGAGCCAGGGCGAGTCGGGAAAAGGATTGGGCCGGCCTTAGGGGGAACAAAGGTGTCGGGCTCAGTGGTAGAAAAGTTCCCCACGTGGGTAGCAAATACTTCTCGAAAAGGTAATTCTCATTTGTATATACTGGTAACTTTAATTTTTGCTTGTAATAAACAGATGGTGTCGGCCATGATAGATTCAGGGGCTACTGGAAATTTTATTGACATTGATTTGGCCAAAAGACTAGGGTTGCCTTTGAGAGAAAAGACTCAAGTGGAAGGGGTACAGTCGGTGGATGGGTCACCTTTAATTTCGGGACCCATTTGTCAGCAAACTCA
Source organism: Ambystoma mexicanum (assembly GCF_040938575.1). Taxonomy (NCBI): domain Eukaryota; kingdom Metazoa; phylum Chordata; class Amphibia; order Caudata; family Ambystomatidae; genus Ambystoma; species Ambystoma mexicanum. Next base: position 51,391,061 of record NC_090925.1, on the reverse strand, counting down.
ACCCATAGAAATGAGGTGTCAGTCTGGTCATGTGGAGGATATTGTACTAGATCTCATCACAGCTCCCCAGTTTGGTCTTATTTTAGGAATTCCTTGGTTGACTCAGCATAATCCAAGAATTGATTGGGTAGCTAGAGAGATATTTTTTGAGAATACGGAATGTATGGGTCACATTGAAGAAGAAGTGAGCCCTGCGTTGTTTTTGGCAGATCAACCACCAGCAGTACAAGTAGTGGGGGCGGTGGGAGCACAGGTTCCGGTGCAATATCAAGAGTATGTGAATGTGTTCGATAAAGGCGGAGCGGAACAACTACCCCCCCCCATAGACCATACGATTGTGTCATAGAGTTGGAACCTGGGGCTAAATTACCATGTAGTAGAATATATGCATTAACGGAAACTGAGAATCAACATTTGAGAGAGTATTTGGATGACATGTTGAAGAAGGGATTTATTAGACATTCCACATCACCAGTCTCATCCCCATTGTTTTTTGTGCCTAAAAAAGAGGGTACGCTGAGAACATGCATTGATTATCGTGCATTGAATAAGGTGACAGTTAAAAACAGATACCCACTCCCTTTAATTACTGGACTGTTGGACCAAGTAAAGACAGCAGTGGTTTACACCAAGCTTGATTTACGTGGAGCTTATCATTTGATTCGGGTCAAAGAAGGGGATGAGTGGAAAACTGCATTTCGAACTAAGTTTGGATTGTTTGAATATTTGGTTATGCCTTTTGGTTTGTGTAATGCTCCTGCAGCATTTCAATTTTTTATGCAGGAAGTTTTGAGTGAGTATTTGGATATTTTTGTTATTGTATATATTGATGACATTCTAATTTACTCAAATTCACAAGAACAACATGTGAGTCATGTAAGGGCAGTGTTAAAGAAATTACAAGAACATCAGTTATATGTGAAATTGGAAAAATGTGCCTTTCATGTGAAAAGAGTGGAGTTTTTGGGCTTCATATTGACCCCGGAGGGAATAATTATGGACAAAAACAAGGTACAGGCAGTTTTGGATTGGCCCAAACCCCAGTGTGTTAAAGATATTCAGTCTTTTTTGGGTTTCGCCAATTTCTACAGACGATTCATTACTAATTTTTCTCAGGTTGTAGCCCCTATAACACGACTACTAAGAAAGGCAACCAGCTTTTGTTGGAATGAGGATGCAGAAAAGGCTTTTCAGGAATTAAAGATGGCATTTACATCAGCTCCAGTGTTGCGACACCCAGACACGGATAAGATGTTTCAAGTAGAAACCGATGCGTCCAATGTGGCAATAGGGGCGGTGTTATCGCAGAAAGATTCAGAAGAAAGTTGGCACCCAGTAGCGTATTATTCACGAAAACTCACTCTATGTGAACAAAATTATTCCATTACAGATAAAGAACTATTAGCTATCAGAGCTGCTTTCCTGGAATGGAGACATTATTTACTGGGAGCTAAACATCAGGTGTTGGTTGTGACAGATCATAAAAATCTACAGTACTTCAAAACTGCCCACACATTGAGTCCAAGACAATTACGGTGGTCTCAATTTTTCAATGAGTTTGATTTTGTGGTGAGCTTCCGGCCAGGAAAAAGAAATGGTAAGGCAGATGCTTTATCACGTCAACAAAACCTGGACAACCTGGTATCGGAAACCAAGTCCATAATCCCCGCAGAGAGAGTGGTGGGGGCAGTAATTTCTAAATTGATGACGCAAGTGAAAAAGGCAATGAGGAATCAAAGGAATCTGAGTTGGGGAATGAGTAACCCTTTGGAAACATTTAAAGAGAATCTTCCTTACTATGATGGAAGATTGTATTTGCCCACTTTGGAACTCCAAAAGAAGGCTTTGCATTGGTGCCATAATTCCCTTTTGGCTGGTCATTCAGGGAGTAAAAAGACACAGGCTCTAGTGGAAAAATACTTCTGGTGGCCGAATTTGAGACAACAGGTGATCACGTATGTGCAAGAATGTGAAACATGTGTACGAAGTAAATCTGATCATACTAAAAAGTCAGGGTTACTTAAACCATTGCCCACGCCCACTAAAATCTGGACACACATATCAATGGACTTTATTACAGACCTACCACCAGATGATCAGTACGACACAATATGGGTGATAGTGGATTACTTGTCTAAACAAGCTCACTTTGTGCCCTGTAAAGGAATTCCAGGAGCAGGGAAATTGGCGGAATTGTTTTTGCAGCATGTGGTTCGCCTGCATGGGCTACCACGTACTATTGTTTCTGATAGAGGACCACAATTCACATCCAAGTTTTGGCGCGCTTTCTGTCAGATGTTAGGAATTGATTGTGCCTTGTCCACTAGTTATCATCCTCAGACGGATGGACAAACTGAAAGTGTTAATCAGACGCTTGAACAATACCTGCGCTGTTATTTACATGATGGTATGGAGTCGTGGGTTCGAGCATTATGGTTGGCTGAATTCACATATAACAATGCTGAACATGCCTCTTTGGGAATGTCTCCCAATGAGTGCTTGTATGGACAGGTACTGGAAATGTTGCCAGAACAGTTACCAGAGGTTGAAAACCTTCCAGTACTACAGGACAGAAGACAATTACTTCTAAACATCAGACAAAAGGCGCAGGATAATCTTGAATATGCAAAACATCAATATAAAATGTATGCAGATAAAAAGAGAAGGGAGGCTCCTCAGTACAAGGTGGGAAATAAGGTGTGGCTATCCACACGCAATTTGTCTCTGGTAGGATCTCGAAAATTTGCTCCTAAATACAATGGACCTTATGAAATAGTAAAGATTGTGTCTGAGGTTGCAGTAAAATTAGATTTACCTAAGTCTCTGAAAATTCACCCGGTATTCCATGTGTGTCTCCTTAAACCCGCAGCACCTGGAACACGCATGAAGAGACCTCCTGCCATTCACAAAGAGGATCATGTTGAATATGAAGTAAAGAAGATTTTGGATTCAAAAAGAAGGAGACAAGTGTTGTGGTACCTCATCCAGTGGACTGGATATGGATTGGAAGACTGTTCCTGGGAACCTGCTAGTGCAGTACATGCACCTCATCTGGTAAGACTGTTTCATGCAAAGTATCCGGAGAAGGCAGGCCCTGGGAAGAGCCCTGGAAGGGGAGGTAATGTAAGGAATAAAGGATTGTGGGGTAAAAGAAAGCAGGTACGGCATAGATAAACTACACTTCCCAGTAGGCATGGGGAAAATGTAGTTTCCTGGGCCGTTAGGTCACAGCTGCTAGTGATCTGCAATTAGTGCGGGTCTTCATAACGGCCGCTCGCCCATGCTTCAGTGCTGTTGATTAATGATTTGGAGAGCACGGGCGGCGGCGGCGACGGCAGCAGGCAGGAGCAAAAGCAGACCACTTCGAAGAGGCGTGAAGGAGTCACGCTAGCCATGCCGTGTGTAATATTGATTCCTGGGCTGCGGCGGTGAAAACTTTCTTACTGCTTCATTTATTGCAGGTCCGGGTCTGTCACGGATGACTCCCCGGGCCATAAAGTTAAGTGGTGCCTATGTTTATGTACTTGCCGGGCTGCGGCGGTGAAAACTTTCTTACTGCTTCATTTATTGCAGGTCCGGGTCTGTCACGGATGACTCCCCGGGCCATAAAGTTAAGTGGTGCCTATGTTTATGTACTTGCCGGGCTGCGGCGGTGATTTTGGGGAAAAAACACTGACTTTCAATGCATTTATGTTTTCGCTGGGCAGTGACGGTGTTTGTTTGATATGCCATGTAATTTTCATTTAAGTCCAGGCGATTTAATGAAGAAAGTCCGGAATTATGTGCACCCTAATGGTGCTTCCATCTTTTGAAGCTAATTAGTGCGGAAGGTTTCTGCCAGAGATATTATGTTCTGGACACAAGAGAGATATTGTGTCTAGAAAGTCTTTTAACATGGATACTAGGTGCCTTCCAAGTCCATTGTTTCATGATTTATGAAGTATCCGAGTGGGTCAATGCTGTCTAGTTCATTATGCACGCAATATTGACAAGTCATGATTTCTAATGCAGATGTTTTTTTGTATATGCACAAGTTAGTGTACGGTTACGTGAATACAGGAGTCAGGTCAGGTTGTAGGAGTCATTATTGAAGATTTCCTTCAATTCATTAGGTGTTCTTTGCTTGTATATGTCTTTGTTTTCCCTTCCTTTCCTTTATTTATCCATCCCCTTTCCCTAACTCCATCTTCCCCCCATTGGCTGCCACGTGGCTACCTGTATTCTATAGTCAGGCGCCCGTGCCAACCACGGTGGGAGGGGTCGATCCATTTGACTGCTGTGGTTCGGGAGAGAGGATTGAAAACCACTCTCCCTTAAGTTCAGAGATTTTGACAGAATCAACAGCCCCCGAATTCGGGAGTACTGAACCACCCAGGCCAAATGGATAACCCTCCTTCTTTAGCAGAAGTGTTAAAGGTACTACAAGATATTCAGGTGGAATTGATACATGTAAGGCAGGAATCTAGCACTTTGAAGAATCAAGTGCAAGGATTAGTAGCACAAGGGACCCCACTGGAGGAAGCAGGGTCGTCTACGGGTAGAACAGGAACCAGAACACCCACTGTTGTGGTTCAGGCACCCAGCAGTGTGCCTTTGGCATCACCTGAAAGGTTTTCTGGGGACCCAAAGAAATACATGACGTTTTTGACCCAGTGTAGATTACATTTTCTGTGTAAACCATCGGCCTTTGAGACTACTCAAGCAAGAACTGCTTTTGTGATTTCATACCTAACAGGAGATGCAGCTGCTTGGGCGATGCCTTTGGTACAAAAAGATGATCAATTATTGTATAATTGGGATAATTTTCAGGCTGAATTCGGTAGATTATTTGATCGGAGGGAAGTATCATTGGCGCAAGACAAGGAGTTATTGGCGCTAAAACAGGGTACCAGAGATCTAGTTTCGTATGTGACTCACTTTAATAGACTGGTAATTGAAACAGATTGGCCAGAGAATAAACGAACAGTTCTATTCTATCAGGGATTGAAGGAAGAGTTAAAAGACGCCATGGCACAGGTAGAACCTCAACCCAACACATGTACAGCTATGATTGATTTAGCATTAAGGTTGGATCATAGAATGAATGAGCGAAAGGGAGATAGGAAAAAATCAGAGGTGGTACCTTTTGTACGATTAGATAGAGGTAGGGTGAACAACAGAAACAGTGAAGGGGAACCTATGCAGATTGGAGGGGTTAGGGGACCATTATCGGCCACAGAAAAGGAACAGAGAAAGGCTAATAATTTATGTTTGTATTGTGGTCAACCAGGACATTATATCCGTACTTGTCCAAATACTCCTAAGAAGGTAGGGAGTGGAGATAAGAGCCAGGGCGAGTCGGGAAAAGGATTGGGCCGGCCTTAGGGGGAACAAAGGTGTCGGGCTCAGTGGTAGAAAAGTTCCCCACGTGGGTAGCAAATACTTCTCGAAAAGGTAATTCTCATTTGTATATACTGGTAACTTTAATTTTTGCTTGTAATAAACAGATGGTGTCGGCCATGATAGATTCAGGGGCTACTGGAAATTTTATTGACATTGATTTGGCCAAAAGACTAGGGTTGCCTTTGAGAGAAAAGACTCAAGTGGAAGGGGTACAGTCGGTGGATGGGTCACCTTTAATTTCGGGACCCATTTGTCAGCAAACTCAACCCATAGAAATGAGGTGTCAGTCTGGTCATGTGGAGGATATTGTACTAGATCTCATCGCAGCTCCCCAGTTTGGTCTTATTTTAGGAATTCCTTGGTTGACTCAGCATAATCCAAGAATTGATTGGGTAGCTAGATAGATATTTTTTGAGAATACGGAATGTATGGGTCACATTGAAGAAGAAGTGAGCCCTGCGTTGTTTTTGGCAGATCAACCACCAGCAGTACAAGTAGTGGGGGCGGTGGGAGCACAGGTTCCGGTGCAATATCAAGAGTATGTGAATGTGTTCGATAAAGGCGGAGCGGAACAACTACCCCCCCCCATAGACCATACGATTGTGTCATAGAGTTGGAACCTGGGGCTAAATTACCATGTAGTAGAATATATGCATTAACGGAAACTGAGAATCAACATTTGAGAGAGTATTTGGATGACATGTTGAAGAAGGGATTTATTAGACATTCCACATCACCAGTCTCATCCCCATTGTTTTTTGTGCCTAAAAAAGAGGGTACGCTGAGAACATGCATTGATTATCGTGCATTGAATAAGGTGACAGTTAAAAACAGATACCCACTCCCTTTAATTACTGGACTGTTGGACCAAGTAAAGACAGCAGTGGTTTACACCAAGCTTGATTTACGTGGAGCTTATCATTTGATTCGGGTCAAAGAAGGGGATGAGTGGAAAACTGCATTTCGAACTAAGTTTGGATTGTTTGAATATTTGGTTATGCCTTTTGGTTTGTGTAATGCTCCTGCAGCATTTCAATTTTTTATGCAGGAAGTTTTGAGTGAGTATTTGGATATTTTTGTTATTGTATATATTGATGACATTCTAATTTACTCAAATTCACAAGAACAACATGTGAGTCATGTAAGGGCAGTGTTAAAGAAATTACAAGAACATCAGTTATATGTGAAATTGGAAAAATGTGCCTTTCATGTGAAAAGAGTGGAGTTTTTGGGCTTCATATTGACCCCGGAGGGAATAATTATGGACAAAAACAAGGTACAGGCAGTTTTGGATTGGCCCAAACCCCAGTGTGTTAAAGATATTCAGTCTTTTTTGGGTTTCGCCAATTTCTACAGACGATTCATTACTAATTTTTCTCAGGTTGTAGCCCCTATAACACGACTACTAAGAAAGGCAACCAGCTTTTGTTGGAATGAGGATGCAGAAAAGGCTTTTCAGGAATTAAAGATGGCATTTACATCAGCTCCAGTGTTGCGACACCCAGACACGGATAAGATGTTTCAAGTAGAAACCGATGCGTCCAATGTGGCAATAGGGGCGGTGTTATCGCAGAAAGATTCAGAAGGAAGTTGGCACCCAGTAGCGTATTATTCACGAAAACTCACTCTATGTGAACAAAATTATTCCATTACAGATAAAGAACTATTAGCTATCAGAGCTGCTTTCCTGGAATGGAGACATTATTTACTGGGAGCTAAACATCAGGTGTTGGTTGTGACAGATCATAAAAATCTACAGTACTTCAAAACTGCCCACACATTGAGTCCAAGACAATTACGGTGGTCTCAATTTTTCAATGAGTTTGATTTTGTGGTGAGCTTCCGGCCAGGAAAAAGAAATGGTAAGGCAGATGCTTTATCACGTCAACAAAACCTGGACAACCTGGTATCGGAAACCAAGTCCATAATCCCCGCAGAGAGAGTGGTGGGGGCAGTAATTTCTAAATTGATGACGCAAGTGAAAAAGGCAATGAGGAATCAAAGGAATCTGAGTTGGGGAATGAGTAACCCTTTGGAAACATTTAAAGAGAATCTTCCTTACTATGATGGAAGATTGTATTTGCCCACTTTGGAACTCCAAAAGAAGGCTTTGCATTGGTGCCATAATTCCCTTTTGGCTGGTCATTCAGGGAGTAAAAAGACACAGGCTCTAGTGGAAAAATACTTCTGGTGGCCGAATTTGAGACAACAGGTGATCACGTATGTGCAAGAATGTGAAACATGTGTACGAAGTAAATCTGATCATACTAAAAAGTCAGGGTTACTTAAACCATTGCCCACGCCCACTAAAATCTGGACACACATATCAATGGACTTTATTACAGACCTACCACCAGATGATCAGTACGACACAATATGGGTGATAGTGGATTACTTGTCTAAACAAGCTCACTTTGTGCCCTGTAAAGGAATTCCAGGAGCAGGGAAATTGGCGGAATTGTTTTTGCAGCATGTGGTTCGCCTGCATGGGCTACCACGTACTATTGTTTCTGATAGAGGACCACAATTCACATCCAAGTTTTGGCGCGCTTTCTGTCAGATGTTAGGAATTGATTGTGCCTTGTCCACTAGTTATCATCCTCAGACGGATGGACAAACTGAAAGGGTTAATCAGACGCTTGAACAATACCTGCGCTGTTATTTACATGATGGTATGGAGTCGTGGGTTCGAGCATTATGGTTGGCTGAATTCACATATAACAATGCTGAACATGCCTCTTTGGGAATGTCTCCCAATGAGTGCTTGTATGGACAGGTACTGGAAATGTTGCCAGAACAGTTACCAGAGGTTGAAAACCTTCCAGTACTACAGGACAGAAGACAATTACTTCTAAACATCAGACAAAAGGCGCAGGATAATCTTGAATATGCAAAACATCAATATAAAATGTATGCAGATAAAAAGAGAAGGGAGGCTCCTCAGTACAAGGTGGGAAATAAGGTGTGGCTATCCACACGCAATTTGTCTCTGGTAGGATCTCGAAAATTTGCTCCTAAATACAATGGACCTTATGAAATAGTAAAGATTGTGTCTGAGGTTGCAGTAAAATTAGATTTACCTAAGTCTCTGAAAATTCACCCGGTATTCCATGTGTGTCTCCTTAAACCCGCAGCACCTGGAACACGCATGAAGAGACCTCCTGCCATTCACAAAGAGGATCATGTTGAATATGAAGTAAAGAAGATTTTGGATTCAAAAAGAAGGAGACAAGTGTTGTGGTACCTCATCCAGTGGACTGGATATGGATTGGAAGACTGTTCCTGGGAACCTGCTAGTGCAGTACATGCACCTCATCTGGTAAGACTGTTTCATGCAAAGTATCCGGAGAAGGCAGGCCCTGGGAAGAGCCCTGGAAGGGGAGGTAATGTAAGGAATAAAGGATTGTGGGGTAAAAGAAAGCAGGTACGGCATAGATAAACTACACTTCCCAGTAGGCATGGGGAAAATGTAGTTTCCTGGGCCGTTAGGTCACAGCTGCTAGTGATCTGCAATTAGTGCGGGTCTTCATAACGGCCGCTCGCCCATGCTTCAGTGCTGTTGATTAATGATTTGGAGAGCACGGGCGGCGGCGGCGACGGCAGCAGGCAGGAGCAAAAGCAGACCACTTCGAAGAGGCGTGAAGGAGTCACGCTAGCCATGCCGTGTGTAATATTGATTCCTGGGCTGCGGCGGTGAAAACTTTCTTACTGCTTCATTTATTGCAGGTCCGGGTCTGTCACGGATGTCTCCCCGGGCCATAAAGTTAAGTGGTGCCTATGTTTATGTACTTGCCGGGCTGCGGCGGTGAAAACTTTCTTACTGCTTCATTTATTGCAGGTCCGGGTCTGTCACGGATGACTCCCCGGGCCATAAAGTTAAGTGGTGCCTATGTTTATGTACTTGCCGGGCTGCGGCGGTGATTTTGGGGAAAAAACACTGACTTTCAATGCATTTATGTTTTCGCTGGGCTGTGACGGTGTTTGTTTGATATGCCATGTAATTTACATTTGAGTCCAGGCGATTTAATGAAGAAAGTCCGGAATTATGTGCACCCTAATGGTGCTTCCATCTTTTGAAGCTAATTAGTGCGGAAGGTTTCTGCCAGAGATATTATGTTCTGGACACAAGAGAGATATTGTGTCTAGAAAGTCTTATAACATGGATACTAGGTGCCTTCCAAGTCCATTGTTTCATGATTTATGAAGTATCCGAGTGGGTCAATGCTGTCTAGTTCATTATGCACGCAATATTGACAAGTCATGATTTCTAATGCAGATGGTTTTTTGTATATGCACAAGTTAGTGTACGGTTACGTGAATACAGGAGTCAGGTCAGGTTGTAGGAGTCATTATTGAAGATTTCCTTCAATTCATTAGGTGTTCTTTGCTTGTATATGTCTTTGTTTTCCCTTCCTTTCCTTTATTTATCCATCCCCTTTCCCTAACTCCATCTTCCCCCCATTGGCTGCCACGTGGCTACCTGTATTCTATAGTCAGGCGCCCGTGCCAACCACGGTGGGAGGGGTCGATCCATTTGACTTCTGGGGTTCGGGAGAGAGGATTGAAAACCACTCTCCCTTAAGTTCAGAGATTTTGACAGGGGCATAGGCTACACAGACCTCGCTCACCTGCATGCACTGCAACAGATGCACAGAAGACCTCAGAGGTCCTAGAAGAGGGTGTACCATAGGGTTTTAACCAAGAGTGCCAAGATTATGGGCCTCATCAGGAGTTGGATGGTATCCCAGCAGTAAATCTGCCAGAATACTGCACAAAGCAATTACCATTACTGCCACTTGGTCCGGTCCCTGATCACAAGTGGTGGCGGCGGAGTAGGTCCCCATTTATTTTGTCTTTTTTTTAGTCAATCCGACTCAATGGGCCTCATTACTAGTTTGCCGGTTTGATTGATTGATTTATATTTCATTTCTATCGCGCTCGTACACAAGTGTTTCAGAGCGCGGCAAGGGAGGGGAACAGGGGAGAACAAAACAGCGATCTTACTAGGCCCAGTGACATGAAGAACGTGCAAGTGCATGGGAGAGGGGGAAGGGAAAAGTGCATGGAAGGAGGGAGAAGTGGAAAGTGCGAAGCAGAGAAGAAACAGATAAATAACAATAAATAAATAATAAAGGCAACAAACAGTGGTACTGCAGCCAGCAATTTGCAAGTGCTAGGTTTAAGGCAGCAGACAGGGTAGGTCCGATAAGTGCAAGAAGAAAAAGGGGGGGCACAGATACAGACCCCAGTGCAAGGGGTGGCCCAGAGGCAGTGCGGGAGGGTGGAAGGGTGAGCAGGTACCTGGGCCCGAAGGACAGAGGATAGCCAGGTCCACAGTGCCAAGAGAGAACAGATCAGCAGGGGAGAGGGGGAGCGAAGGAAGAAGAAAAGAGGAAGGTCTTGAGGTGCTTCTGGAACCGGAGATGGTTCTCCTCAAGTTTTAGAGTGGCAGGGAGGCTGTTCCAGAGGTAGGCCCAAGCCGAAGACAGAGATCTACCCCCAGCTTGTTTATTTGAAAAACGACTGACCCTGGGGGAGTTGGAGGTAGAGGAGCAAAGAGCTCGAGAGGGGAGGTATTTGCAGAGGGATAGCTGAAGGTATTTTGGACCCAGACCCCAGAAAGCCTTGTGGACAATGCAGAGGGTTTTTAATGTAATCCTTGCATCCACTGGGTGCCAGTGGAGAGATTTCAGAGCTGGAGAGATACGATCCCAGGGCTTGAAGCCAAGGACAAGTCTTGCAGTCCTTTTCTGGATTAGTTGCAGAGGGCGGCGAGTAGAGGCAGGTCGATTTAGAAAGAGGCTGTTACAGCAGTCTAAGCTAGAGAGAACCATAGCTTGGGATACCATGAGCTTCTGGGGGAAGGAGAGGAAAGGCAGAGTACCTCTGAGGAGGTGCATTCGGAAATGTTACTTTTTAGAGACCTCAGAGATGTGGGCGGAGAAGGAAAGGGTGGAGTCAAAGATGACCTCAAGGTTCTTAGCCTCACAGGTGGGGTAGGAGGAGGGCCAAGGGAGGCCGGCCAGAGAGTGAGGGGAAAGAATGGTGAAGGTGTGCCGATGAGGAGAATCTCCTTCTTGATGGCATTCAGACTAAGATCATTGGCGGAACACCAATCTTGTATGGCAGTTAGGCAATCAGAGATGAGAGAGGGAGAGGAGGTGACAGAGGGCAGCCTGAAAATGAGTTGAGTGTCGTCAGCGTAGCACTGGAAATTTGAACAGAAAGTGGCAATGCAGTGGGTGAGAGTTGCCATGTATTGGTTGAAAAGCCAGGGCGAGAGGTTAGACCCCTGGGGAACACCACAGGTAGAGAGGAAGATAGATGAAAGGCAGGACCCAAGTTGGACCTGGGAGTTTCGATCTGAGAGGAAAGAGGTCAGCCAGGCCAGAGCTTGATCAGTGATACCCAAGTTTCACAGAGGTAGTTGAGCAGGATGGTATGGTTGACTGTGTTTAAGGCAGAAGAGAGATCAAGGAGGATGAGGACAGAGGGAATGTTAGAGTCAAGGTTGGAGAGCAGATCTTCACAGATGTTCAGGAGAGCAGTTTCCATGCTTCTGGCAGCTCTGAAGCCAGACTGGTGGTCATGGAGACAGCCAACAGAATTGGAAAGAAGGTTAAGCTGAGAGATGGCCAACCTTTCCAGGAGTTTGCCAAGAAAGGGAGTAATGGAAATTGGGCGATAGTTAGCTGGACAAGAAGGATCAGCTTTGGGTTTCTTGAGAAGAGGATGCACAATGGAGCACAAAGGAGTGCTTCAGAGGGGAGGGTAAGGATCCCGAGGCAAAGGAGTGGTTGCAAAAATCAGCAAGGGCTGGAGCAAGGGTGTCAATGTGGTCCTTGATGGTTTTAGAGGAACAGGGATGAACCTGTTTTGATGACGCTTTCATAGATCGGACTTGTCTGGTGACCTCGTCAGGGGTGAAAAGAGGAAAGGACGAGAAGGATGGTGGGAGGGTGGCCAAGGGAGGATCAGCAAGCACAGATGGAGAGGGGAGAGGTGGGGTGTGGGTGGAAAAGGTGGACAGGCAGTCCTGGGTTTTTGAAATGAAGGGAGAGGCAAGGGCATTGCAAAGAGCCTGGGAGGCAACGGAGGGGTAGAGACTGCAGCAGGGTTGGCCAGCTCCATGCAGATTTTAAAGAGTTCAGCCGAGTTGTTAGATGCCGCAGAAACACGAGCTTGAATGTGGACTCTCTTTTTGGTGAGGACAGAGAGTCGGTATTGCCTTTGTAGCAGACGACAGGCCAGTTTGTTAGAGGATGAACAGGAAGTCCTCCATTTCCTCTCAGCTGCCCTACACTTACATTTAAGTGTAGCTAGGTCAGAGTCATACCAGGAATTGCACTTGGCTTTGAACTTCAAACGGATCCTCATGACAGGGGCAAGAGCATCAGGCGTATCAGAAATTGAAGAGTAGAGCAGAGACAGGGCTGTGTCAGGATGTGAGACAGCCAAAGGTGGAGGGAGGGAGAGAAAGTGGCGGCAAAAGCCTCAACTGACACACGCTTCATGGGCCAGATGTACGAGAAGGTAAGTGGCAGTGTTGGGGTAGGCTTGGCTTGGGGGGAAGAGAGGGAGAGATGAGATGAGAGGAGGGAGTGTTCGCTCCAGGAGAGAGGAGTAGTCAGAGGTATGGAGAGGGGTAGGTCAGAGGAGATCAAAACATCGAGTGTGTGCCCTGCAGAGTGAGTCGGGCCAGAGGGTGGATGGACAGGGAGAGGGAGTCGCAGAGGTCACAGAAGAGTACAGAAGAGGAGCAAGGAGAGTCTAAATGTATATTTATGTCACTGAGGAGGAGGAGTTGAGTGGTAGAGGCCAGGAGGGAGGAGGAGAGGTCTGCCCACTCAGAGAGAAATGAGGTGATTTGACCAGGAGGCCGGTAGATGGTAACACAGTAAGAGAATGGGTAGGCGAGAGAGAAAGCCTACAGACAAGGCATTCAAAAGAGGAGTAGGTCTGAGTGAGAATGATAGAGGCAGGAATACACTCAGGAAAGATCAGGGATACCCCCCACTGGACCGGGAGGATCTGGGTGCTGAGAGGATCTTGTAGCCATCAGGGAGGAGAGTGTCAAAGCTTGTGACAGAGCTGGCCATGAACCATGTCTTAGTAAGACCAAGGACATCAAGGTCTAGTTCTTCAAGGAGGTGGCAGATGTCAGAGGAGTGTTCGACGGCAGAGCGAGAGTTTAGAGTGGCAATATGAAGAAGGTTGCCAGCCTTAAAGTCCTTCCGGGGAGGGGTACAGATCAGAGGTACGCCCTGCGTAGGAGAAAGAGCCCTAGGCGGGGCAGAGGAGGAGGAGGAGAAGGAGAGAGAGGGCAAGGTAGCCAAGGGGGAAGAGGAGGGGACAGCAGGAGCACCATTGTTACTGGACCGGCACACTTCAAGATTGCGGGCGTGTGCCATCCTGCCCGCCAGTGTCAGACCTGGTGGACAGAACGGCACCTGCCCGAAGACTTTCACAGAAGCCCCAGCACTGTTATTAACGGTGCTTGTGCTTCCGTAATCCCCATTCTACAGGACTCAATGGGAATGGGTATTAACATTTTCCGGCTCCTGACTTCTCAGAACGCTGGGGTCGTAATCTCCCGCTTATTCCAGGAATCCAGGTGCCAATAAATATTGCAAGTCTGTCGGCAACCCGCAGGCAGCACCTGCAGGTTAATGAGGCCCAATGGGTCATTTTGGCTAATTACTGCAGCAGTAATTGCCCTGTGGTAATTGCAACAAAAGTGGGCAGAATGTTGGCACATTCACCTCCAGCTAGACCTGCAGGTGAATTCTCTGTCTTTCCCCAAAACCTGTGATTGGGCATTGCAGTAATATGACGGTAATGCTATTACTGCCACATTTTTACTGCACCACCCAACATTTAATGAGGCCCTATATCTTCACAGGTTGTGTCTTCTCACCAACAGTCTACAGGAGAAAGGGGCAACAAAACCAACGATCAGCATAAGCAAAAAATGCTCCCCGAAGACCAAAATATACATTCGGACCTTTGTACACCATTAGTATGTGTGTCGTTTCCATAGGACTCACCGGGTGATTTATGCACGAGCAGGCTTAAAGTTACGTATGCTCTAAGGATCTGCGGTTCATTCCAGTGGAAAACTGGTGTGCGAACGGAAATCTGGAACCTGAATCTCTTTGATTATAAAAGGAGGAAAAATTGGAATTCATGGTGTGTATATGTTCTTTGTGTTTCTTTTGTCATCATGATCAAAGATAGCAATAGGTATACATGTAAAAAGTTTACATTTATTTCATTTTCCAGAATGTGAGGATTTATTGTTAAGGTCAAAGACAAATATTGATACTTTATTAGCATTAGCGGCCACACGTCCAGCGGTATTACCACCAGATCACGGGATGGGTGCTAAATATAAGTCTTCATTCCCCATTGGGTCCATTGGACCCTGTGGGGATTTTTTTGCCACAATTACTGTGCAGTAATACTGCAGGCAGTAATTGCGCAGAAAATTTACATTTTTTCGGTTTGGAGGTATACACATCAGACAGGCCCACTGTGTCTAGTGAACAAAGCATGTGCAGGGTGTGAGGGCAGTTTAAAGGTCAAGCAGGTATAGCATCAATTTAACCTATTGATGAAGAATGTTCAGAAACACATCGTAAAGAGCAGAAGATTGTTTGGTGTGCACAAAGAGACCAACTGAGGTTAGAAGGGTTTATTTTTTACCAAAAATCAGTGGGAGCAAGGAGTGAAGCATTGCAGAGCTGGAGGGATGAGGGGATTTTCAGGGGTGGCACATGTAAATCAAGAATGTGGAAATGTGTGGCAAAGTTATCTACCACCTCCGACATGGCTCATGAGCCAGCAAAACCTGTTAACACACATACACTTACCCATTTTTCTCAGTGTTTTAAGGACGATGGCACGGTGCCCGTTGGCACGGATGGGAACTGAAACCACATGCTTCACATCTTCCATCTGGCTGGATATATGGCTGCCCTTTTGGACATATTTTGGACATCTGGACCTTACGCCTACAGACAGGTGCCTCCAGCCTGGTGGAGTGTGTGCAGCTTTACCACATTGCATGTACATGTCCTCTTTATTCCAGAGGAACATGCAGTGTTGGCCTGCTGATGCCCAACATCACTTCTGTGCCCCCTTTAATCCCCTTGCCCCTTGCGTCCCCTGAATCACTACACATGGACTTTGGTTCACCACAGAAAGGAGAGACTATTGCGGAGGACGGAGAGATCCAATTACATCTCAGCAGCATCCACAGCTTTAATGTACATTCCTGAGCAGTAGCAGTACTGTGTAGGTGCACTGAGACTGTGTTCACATCTCTCCTAGCACCTGCCATCCAAGGCACAGTTAATGTCAAGTAGCTCCAGTTGACCAGGTAGGAACTTTTACTGTTTATCAATTCATATGAGCCTATGTTCACTACCACCAAAGAAGAGCTGCAAGCGCTGTGGCTCATGAGTTTACAGAATCGCTACATCCTCAACCTCCTAACAGCTACATAGGGAGGGGTTTGTCAGAACATTGGGAGTATGCGCTGCATATTTCTTCCCCCCAATGACTCCAAGAAGGGGTCCCTAACCCAAACATTGCTGCCTTAGTCAGAGTGGGCTCAGAGTGATCATGGAAAATGAGGCAGGAATTGCAAATGATTTATGGTTAGACTCACTGTTCTCTTGCGTCCCGTCTTGGATGTGCCTGGCTGTGAAGATTATTCAACCTAGTTTTGTCTTTTTTCTTATTATCTTCTGTTCCTGCCAAAGGCTCTTACGATATTATTCTGCCCAGGTACTGACATCATCTGCTATGATGACTGTGGCCCTGTACAAAGCTGGAATCACTACCATGTAATCTCACATGGATACCCAGATTTGAGCTGTTTTGTGTCCTCCAGCAAGTTGGGATGGTGTTGGTGGTGTGGAGCAAAGGGTAGATTGCAAAAATGGTGAGGGGATGAGTTGGGTTTGTTCAGCAGAGGAGTATTTCAATATTGGGATTGGTATGGAAGATGATTGTATGGTGTTTCCCAAGAAGATGATTTGCTAGTTAAAATATGAACTAAAGGGGGAATGTTGGGGTGGTCAGAAAAGGTCCCCATGATGAAGAGGGGTTCATGTTGCGTGCACCATTTTCGTGACTGGGGGTGCAGTGAACTGGGCACAATGTTGCAATTTCGTATGTATCCAGTGGAATTAAATGTGAATGGGATATTTACTTTAGTGGTACTTTTTGTTTAAATTGATTCATATTAGAAATGAACGCACATAGAAAGATAAAGTACTTACACTGCCAAATGAAATATAAACAAGATGCAGACATGGTGTGCTATAGAGTTCCCAGAAGCAGGCAACAAGGAGGTTCTTAATGTGAATGCGAGAAAGGGGGAGCCTGTCCTGAAGAACCCACTGTAAAAGAGAGAGAATGCTTATTAAACATGCACGCACACTGAGGAAAATACAACAGAAATTCATAAATCTATATATAGTGAACTTTTATGAATTAATTTAGGCTCTACAGCCAGCAGTTCATGTTGTGAATTTGAGGTGGCTGGGATAATCTAGCTTTGCAGGATTTAAGGTTAAAGGAGGAACAATGATTAACCAAGCAGATGGTCAGGCATTGAACAGGACACCATTTGTATGGCTTGGTAGTTCTGCAGAAGAAGGTGCAATATATTTAAGTGCATTGATGTTTTGCAGAGGGACCCAGCAATTTATTTTGACAAGCAATAAAACATGGGATGAAGTAACACTCGAGGCAAAAGTGATCAATACGCAGAAGTTTAAATTGCATTCTCAGATGTGCCATGTGTGTTGGATTCAAATGTTCCAATGGTGCCAGTAAGCTGGGGCGGATGAGAACACTTTCGCCAGTTGAAAGAAAACATGTTTATTCACCCTTCCACATGTTAACTCAAGTATCCATGCAAACCATGTGTGTTAAGGAGAAATCTCCAGAATGGCTAATTTCCCTTACCTACTGAGTCCCTCAGCAGCTTTGCTGGATTACTAGGATTTATTTGTTTCACCTGGTAAGAGTGTGAGCCTTTTCTCCCACTCTTACATGGGATTTGCTGTGTGTGTGTTTAACATTTTTGTGTTTATAGACTGTGGAGCCTCACCTACTCCACAGGCATCATCTTTTTAATGTGTGTTACACAGCACCTTCAGTGCAGTGACACAGGGTTGTCTTTTAGACTTCCCAACTCAGACTCCATTTTCTGGGACTGATTACTGTCTCCCAGAACACATAAATTTGCCATTAACTTTATTAGCCTCTGTAAAACCACAGACGCACTACACCCTATCTTACATGGAGTACTGGAAAGGGTTACTAGTTATCCTTTTTGTCTGTTTCTCTTGGAGCATTGTTTTGCTCCCTTTTCATCAAGACTTGGCTGGTGGCAGTGGTAACTACCCTATTTATTCTACCATGGTTATCTTAAATGACCTTGGTATTGTTTTAGGCTATCTTGGTAGTCTCGAACTTAAACCCGCTAGACCATATATGTTTTATTATGGTTCTGGCTGCGTTCATTTGCCATTTCTTTTTGTAAAAGTCTTTCTCGTGTCTTACTCTGTGCACCAAACCAGGTTTGATTCCCTTGTTCACTGTCTTTGCAGAAGCCGCCCTTAGGCGCCTGTATGTCTGGGGGAACAGGATGTGAGGGAGGAGTTTAGGACTCCCTGAACAGGGACTCCTTGGAAACCCATTTCACACTCTGAAATGATTGGCTTTGGTGACTGCCCTGGCGGGACAGCCTCCCTGCTGTGTGATTGACAGCCAGGCTGTGTGAATGGGGGAAAAATGCATAAAAAGCAGGTCTCTGGGGCTGGAAAGGCAGAGTCGCCACTGGAACGAAAGAACCAATGAGGTGCTGACAGAAGAGGACCCCTACAACAACTGAACCGCCCAGAGAAGCCCTGCTGCAGGTCCGAATCTTCAAGTTCCAATGACAGAGAGGATCTACCAAGAATCTTCTTTCCCTGAGCTGGTGGGACCAAACACTTCACACAAACTGCAAGCCAGGACTCCCTCCTCTGGTCAAATTTGCTGTTCAGAGCTACACTGGACCCCATAGCCAGGAAGGTCGGACCCTACTTGGGGTTTAAGGAGTGCACCTTTTGTTCGTTGCTTTGCTCTGCTGCTGGTTCCCTCCCTGGGCAGTGTAGGACCCTCCAGTCTTCCTACTTCATGTGTGTCTGACAGTCGCTTCAGGAACCGTGAGCCTGCAGGAACTGCCAGTAACTTCTGCCTCAGCTACAGCTTCTTCTCCATTTAAAGGTACTGTGCAAATCCGGTTGTTCGTTTCGTTCAGCCACGGCGAAGGTGTGTGAAACCTTTCGCCAATTCGAGGGCTTGTCCTTCTCTTCTCTTTAAATTAACTTTTCTGCCGACCAACTTCATTCGGAACTCTTGGCAAAGACTTAACCGCAAACTACCCTGAGCTATGTGAACTAGAGCAAAATACTTTTGTCGTATTGACTTTGGCCCTAAGCCTTTTTGATTTGATTCCATCACTGTAGTTCCTCTTTCTAGATTGCACTGCTTACTTACCTTTTGGTGCAATTTCTCCCTAAACTTTGTCTTTCCCTCCATTTTAATGGAGTGCCATTTTGCTCCCACATCATTTGTGAGCTTAACTTGTCTGGAAATTATTGGGAGTGGTGTGGTGTATTAAGTGTGTGATTTTTAAACTGATTTACTTTAGTGAAATGTTATACAACAGATGCGTAAATAAATGTATATTCTTTTACTCAGACACCTTGAATCAGTGTTTGTTTGAACCATAGCAATTGCTGTCCTTTGTGTAACTATTGATACTACTCACTTACTCTTGAGATAAATCTGGACACTTGTAGTCTTAATTGTGTGTAGTGTTCCCAAAGGGTACTGCAAATAATTCCGCCTAACAGGCATTATAAAACAATTGATTCTCTAGTGTAGCTTAGCCTTGTGAATGTTATTTTGAACAAATGTAAGAGTAGCACACTCAATGTAACAACTACACTTTATCCCACCACTGCACACCAGTGTTAGTCAGAATTGCAGGCAGTACCCTCTGGGAACACAATAGGACTACAGGTGTAAGCAAAAACCAACCATTGGTATAGGTCTGTACCACACACTTTTGGTAGCGAGCTGAGCAGTCAGGCTTATCTCAAGAGGGAATGTGAGCATTAGAAGAAGTTACACAGAAGTTTCACAATCACAGTGGTGCAAGCAGACACTTACACTCAAGGTTTCTTGGTAAAAAATACTTAAACATTTATTTACACAGTCATTTAGAAAACCTTCACTAGTAGAAGTTATAAAGACAGTTTGAGCTCCCCTGAAAAAGGAGCCAAAAGACACCAGTCTTTTTAAACAAGAATTAAAAGCATCGTTTTGTACAAAGGGTTAGAAAACACTTCTTTTAGATAATGCAAAGGTTCAATGTACCAGGAAGGTCAGTTCAATTGGATAGGTCAGGCCAAAGTCAATAGTCTAGTGTTCTTGGATAGGACAACAAAAATGGAGAAGTCTTTGTAAACGTTTTTAGAAGTAGTTCAGGTGATAAAGAAAGATATGCTTGGTCACAAGCGGATTAGGCCTGCGAGTTGGGAAAGTTTCATGAACTTTCACTGCGAGAGTTAGGATCTCTCAACCGGATGGCACAGTACCTTAAAGTGAGCAAAAACATGTAGCTGAAGACGTTGGTCCCTGGCAATTCCTGCAGATCTCTCTGTACCTGAGCTTCAGTCGTGGGGACAAGAGGAAGGATGTCGGGGGACTCCTGCACTGCACAGGATCGTCATCGGAGCAAACAAAATGGCTCCACTTCAGCTCAAGTAGCTGTGGCTTCAAAACAGAAACTGGTGTCCTTCTCCCTGGTTAACCTTAACCGGCTCTGAGAATGGTATCCAGGCGTTTGCTGAGTTGATTGGTCCCACCAACTCAAAGGAAGAAGCCGTCCTTGAAGGAGCTTCTCTGTTGATTGGAGATCTAGCAATTCGGGTTGCAGCAGGGTGCCACCCGGCAAACCAACGGTCCATGGTTGCAGCAGCCGTCCTCTTCCAGCTCATCTTCGGTTCTCTTGTTCGAGTGTTCTACTCCGCATTCCAGTCCTGGAGACTCGCCTTTTAAAAAGTTTTCTCCCATTCATTCCAGCCTAGTTGTCACTCACTCAGCAGGATGGCTGTCCTTGCCGGACAGTCAGTCAGCCAATCATGCCAGAGTGCTTTTGGGTCTGCTAGGAGACCAAGCGCAGGGTGTTTCGGGTACCTACCTCACTTCCTACACACTCTAGACAAAGGCTCACAAACAAAGGGACCAAACATGGTTTGGCATGCAGAGTTAAACACCAGAAGGACCTTTCCACAAAGAAACGGCGAAAAAAGATGGCCAGAGTCTGTTTTTACAGAGGGGTCTTGGGCGCCATATTCAAAAACATGACGGCCCCAATTTTTAGCTACCGATGTTCACGGTCAGGAAAATTCATGGTAGTTTGTTATAAAACCACTGCCACCAGCCATTTCAATAGGAAAGTGTAGCTTTTGACAGGTACAAGATTGTTAAGAGATAGGAGATACTAAATAACCCCTCCAGCACTCTATAGGAAGATCGTTTGTGCTGGGTCTATGAATTTAAAAAAGACTAGTAAAGTAAATTTAACTTTACATTCTCTGGGGCACATTAGTCCATCCCAGAGAAGGTATGTAAACCTTGGGGAGTCCAAAGGACACCCCCGTGTCACTGCACTAAAGGTGCTGTGTGACACAACAATAAAACGATGATGCCTGTGGGGTTATCTAAAACTCCATAACCAAAGAACACAAGAGTAAAACACACATCAAAATACCTGAGAGAGGGCGAAAAAAAGGCTCACACTCTCTCCAGGGGAAAAAAACAATCCTCAAAATCCAGCAAACTTGCTGGGGGTCTCTAAGGTGAAGGGAATAAGCACATTTCTGAGAATTCTCACTAACACATGACACACCCCAGGCAGTAATGCGCTTCCTGGGTAGGTGTTGTGGAGCTTTGGTGATGTTGGCAGAGGTGGAAGTCCTGGCAAATACAGAGTCGGTGGTCACATCCCAACACAGGAGTCCATGCAAAAGTGGGCCAGCTGGCACACCAAGACAGTGCTGGTTGCAGGCAGACACTCACTCTCGAACAGGCAGCAGCTCTGTATGAGTGACTGAGGCAAAGCAAGGCCAGAGGAGTCAAATGCAGCAGCAGGTAGGCAGGAGGAACTGTGGTGTGCGTCTTGCATCTTTAGCAGCCAATAGCAGAGTAAAGGGCCTAAACGAATAAGTTACATCCTGCGTGTGGTGATACTGTGCACCTACGTGGCACGCCCGTGCAGGTCATTGCAATGACGTGGTTATATAAGTCACGTGACACGCATCACTAGTTGTGCGCATGAAGGTTACGATCCTGGTGAGTTACTGAGATGTATATTGTAGTGCTACATCATCCTTTCCTTCAGGTACCACAAACACATTTTTCTTATAGGGGTATTGCCTCTGTGCATCCACGCATATTTTTGTGAACTTTCTGAGGCATAGGTGTGTTGTGTGTGCAATTTCTGTGTCTCTGGGTCCCTCTGTGTATCGTGTATCACTTTTTTGACTTAACAGAAGCTTTCTGATATCGTTTACACAATTTTGTGTTTGGGGTGCCACTGAGTGTCGCATAGTGATTATCCATTTTCTGTTAACTTTCTGGGTATCGCGTACGCAATTTTTGTTTTTCCGGGTGCCACTGCTTATCGCGTACCATATTTTGTTCATTTTGGGGTACATTTGAGTCTTGCTGGACCACACATGTACTTTGCACATCACGTAGACTGTTTCCATACTCAGGATAATAACTTGGTGTGTTTTCCATTCATCTGTTACACCTCATGAGTGGAAAGTGTTAAAAAGCAGGTTCCAGGCTCTTCAGGTTCACTTCATGTAAGTTTATTTCCAGCTTCATAGTTACAATTCCACATGAAGACATAAAGGACATTAGGACATAAATATGGACAAACACCGGCTCCCATCACCCAGGGCCAGCCAGCTGTAACTGTCACACAATAGAACACTCACTAAGAAGATTCTATCATCCACACACAAACATTCCACACGACATCACCAGCTACATCACCACAGACAGGCACAATAACACACCTCCCTCCTTTACAAACCTAACCTGCACCAAAACAAGTCACACACCACAACAAAACTATGACCTTCCAAGAACAGTAACACATGACACTCACTTGAAAATGGACCCTTCCACAGCCAAACCCAACCAACAAAAACAACACACCCTGACAAACCGCAAACCAAATACCCTCACAAAAATACTATCATCCATCTGCCTGTTCCTGCCACAAACAAGCAACTGGGCTCTCTCCACAGGACCTGGCCAACCCAAAAACTGGGCTACATCACCTACATTCCTCACCACCACAAAACTGCTTTGCTTCCTACAACCTGCCCCCGCCTACAACAATGCGGGTGTCCAGGCTGCCACCCTGGAATCTCCAGCAGGCCTCTAGACCACCACTCTAAAGAGCTGAGACCTCAAAGTCTCCAACAAAAAAAAACAACCACAACCTCACTCCAACAAGGATTCACCGAATGGAAACACTCAACATCACCGATCACACACACACCCGTGGACTCAACACCCCACACGTTATGTAGGGGAGGACTGGCCGCGAGGCCCTCCTCACCTACAGCTTTCTCCCCAGGTGAGGACCATGACTCGGTGGACGCCCCCTCATGCCACCCGGGCCCAGGTGGAGGAGGATTCGCCCGCCGACGACATTGCCCACACGCACCTCGTCTTTGCATTTACCAAAAATCGAGTCAGGCCTAGATGCCATCTTGTCTAGCAAACACGGCGTGAGTTTAGCACACTGTAACGAGGCCCCCACCTTTGGAGGGCCTTTCATGCATCTCTGTCGCCTCAGCAGCACTGGCAGATCCGCTGCGAGCGCGTTCCCATGAGAAAGTCGGAGATGAGCTAAACCCGAGATGCCAACACGGCAACATTATATTAGTAACAATGTGATATTGCACCCCGTATGACCCGGACCGCAAGGCCGGGGTAGCGAGGAAAAAAGCTGAAGCATCACTATCTGAAGAAGGTAGAAAACAATTCAAGTATTGGTACTAATGAACTACCTCTGTTTTAAAATGTGAATAAGCCATAAAAATGTAACGTTATATGATATCCCTCCAGGTCTGGACTAATGCTGCTATAACCACGGAGAAAGATGTTGACCAAACGTATAACCTCTATCTGTAAAAGTGTTTTTTCCATAGTATGTAGAAACTGGAACTCATATATGTTTACTGAACCACCCAAAGTGGCAAGCATCAATCTCTGTAGGCCATAACCTAGATATCCCTCGTATAACGTCTAAATGTACATACAATACGCACACAATGTAATGAATGTAATGTTAGGCAATGAAAAGGTACTGGAATCGACTGTCTTAAAGAAATGTGTAATGAAATTGAAATATATATGTGTGTCTAAATAACGTCAAAATAAGGCAGAACAGTATAAAACTTCTGCATTTACTGATCAGCAACGCACGAGGAAAATACCTTTGTGGATATGCAAGGCCATTCCCTCTCCCACCCTACCAAGCCTGCAAGATAAAAAAGCTAAGACTTGTGCCGCGCTCCCTCACCTCCCCCAACCAAGCTGGCGTTACTTCAGAGGCCCCGGCGCCGCAACCAAGGCCATAGCCTGCCACCTGTGTTATTTACAGCACGGTAATAAACCCACAGATGAACCCACTGATCTACCAGCACCCTTTCATAAATCCCACGAACCCCCCAAGAATCCTGACCCCGTGTAAGGACGACCCCCATCATTGAGACAAGACACAGAGACCCATCTATATAATAACTTCTAACGCAGCAGACAGACATGTATCATTCGGCCCAGGCCCCAGAGCCCCGTCCTACGACCTAAAGTACCGGTCAATAGGACACAGGTAAATCTCACCCCAACCGATAACCACCAGACCTCTCACGAGGTGCATTCCTCATGTGTTGC
Source organism: Ambystoma mexicanum (assembly GCF_040938575.1). Classification (NCBI taxonomy): domain Eukaryota; kingdom Metazoa; phylum Chordata; class Amphibia; order Caudata; family Ambystomatidae; genus Ambystoma; species Ambystoma mexicanum. The sequence continues at coordinate 51,366,629 of NC_090925.1, read as the reverse complement.
GTTTATTTTATAAGATAAGCTACGGAACAATTTATTAGTGAACGTAAATGTCATTTTCTGAATAACTGCAGTGTGCATGGCCTAGGGCAACTAAGACAGGAAAGGTATTCATCATTGTCACAGGCTGCCCCAGCGCACCAACACCGCACGGATGACCTCAAGCCGGCCTGCCAGGCCCAACCCAACCCACGAGGCTGACCAGTGACGTCGTCTTGCCAAGACCAACCATGCTGCAGCAACACCTATAGTTAGTCGACGATACCCAATCCCAATTAACTTGTGCCCCCTATAGTGTTTAGGTGTTGATGACGTTTTCTGTATTAGAAATACGCCTGTCTTTGCTATTGTCAGACAGAGCGCTCTCGTAGGTTGCAGAGTTCTTTGCATGCCTTATCCTTGGATAAACTCCCACTTACGCTCACCCGCACTCTGTCTTGGTCTTATTCCCACTACGGGAGAGTCCCTTATTGTCTCTCATTGCGGGGAGGATCGTGCTGAATTGGGGGCGCTTCCCTTCAGTGGTGACCCCGATAGCGTGATATCTCCAAATTATTTTTCCTAACTCCTTCTTTAACGACCCCCTTGTGGCACGAGAATCTCCGGTTGAGAAGGGATACGCACGGTGAACCGCCTCCGGGAGGCCGCCCGCCAACGGCGACCGGCACAATAAGAAGTGCGCACTCAATGAGAAAGGGTACGGGATCCCGATTGGAAAAAAATCCCCTTTGAGTGCCGCTCGCCGGAGCCAGGGGCTGACCGTTGAGTTACCGGTAACGCCGCCTGGACGGACCCAGTTTCGGAGAGTATCGGTTCAAGACGGGCACGTGAGTACCGAGTGCGAGTGATCGACAAGGGGAGAAGAAGGGGAAGTGGGAATAGAGGAACGGGGAAAGGTAGAGAAGGAGAATTGCGGGGGTCTACTAAAGACGGGTCTTGAAACTTTCTTTATTCTTTCTTTCGCATATGGCCATTAGGAGTAAGAAATAAGTGACGTGGTAGAAGTGACGGAAACCTAGCTCCGAAAGGGGGTGGAAGGCGGCGCCGCATAGTACTATCTAAATTAGTACTGGGAATATATGAAGAAGTGAGAAATAAGTTATTGGTGTCTAGCAAAAGGAGACACCGGGAATATTTTTTAGTGATTGTGCTCTCTCTCTCTCTATTTCTTTTTTTCCATTTCCACGGGGTAGGGGGTGAAAATGAGAAGGGTATGAAGTAGTTAGAACATCTTAAAAAGTGGGGACTCAGTAGTGGCACGTACAGACGTGAACATAGTAACCTTAGTAGGGAAACAGGGACAGCTGGCTAGGGAGGAAAGGGAGGAAAAAGACAAAAGTGTGAGTGGGAAGTATTGTGAAGGGTGCGCGCACCGTACGAGTGTTAGAGACGAACAGGTGGCCGTGAGGTGGTGCCAAAGAGTGTGGACATAACCAGTACTAGATCGATTGCCAGTGAGATCACATAAGTGTGCCTGAGAATGAGAAAGAGATGAGATATGGTGAGTGAGAAGAGATTTGTGCACTGAATTACAGTGGGTGACAATTTTGAGAGGTCCGCTCTTGTCTGTGCCATAAAGGTATACGTACGCATATTTACACCTATTTAAAAGTTACGAAGGCGAACGCGGTAGCGCTGACGATTTAGAGGATGGGGGCTGAACCTCCCTTGTCACACATTTGTAAGAGCTTGCCGGGATATGCTGAACGCATAAATAAATATCATGATCAATGGTTAACAGAATTGAAAGGGGAGGGGTTGCCCCAGATTTGGCCAGAAGGAGGGTCTTTTGACAAAAGCGTTCTCGATATGGTATGTACCTGTATTCGCCTCAAGTATAAGGGGAAAAAATGGCAGACTAGGAAGGAGATATTAGATCTCTGGAGATTGTTTGAGGAAGTACCCCCACCCAAAGCCCCAGCACCAAATATTGATTTACCCTCCACCACAGACAATCCACTAATGATTCCACGAGAGGAAAAGGAACAGGTAAGCATAGAACAACCTGCGGAGGTGGTTATGTTGTACCCAATACTACCCAAACCAGCCCCTGCAACAGGATATAGCGACCCTATTTATGTGCCTCCCCCGTCGACCAGCACACCACAGAGGCCAACTGCACCCCCACCATACGAAAACACCAGAGAGCGCGCCCAGGGAGGCCCACAGAGAGTGGATATAGAGAAGTTAACGAGTGACTTAGAGTCGAGGCTTACAGTGGCAAGAGATGAACTCTCAAGAATAAAAGACATATGTGAACGCACAGCATGCGCCCCTACACAATCTGGACGCACGTCTAGAGCGTCAAGCGAAACTAGACAAATTGAGGAGGGATGGAAAAAGGGGGAAATACTGTTCAGAATTGAGGAAGAACCGACAAGAATAATAGAAGTGGGGACAGCAGAAGGAAGCATTGGAGATGTATCACGAGAAAGAGGGATCAGAGAGGAGTTGTTATGTGATGTCAGAGGAGGGGTGGATGAGAGCGATAGATTGAGCATGGCAATAGGAGGAGAAGGCGAGGAGCTAGATGGTGCCTGTTCACTGGAAACTATAGAAGATGAATGGATGGGACGACTAAGAAATAGAGTGGGGAAGATGGCGTCATTAGAGTCAGCAGTGACTAAGGAAAAGGAAGCTGCAACGGCAAAAGGGAAATTACAACTCCCATTACTGCACAGAGGAGGTGGGAGGCCAAACTATATACCGTGGGCTCAGATGGACAAGGCTAATTTAATGAAATTACTACCACAGCTGTCGGGAGGGGCAAGCAAGTGGATATATGCATTTGAGAAACATACCGCTGGTATACCGCTGGCAGTAGGTGATGTGAAAAGCCTACTAGTGTCCGCAGTAGGGGATCAGGCAGACAGAGTATGGGCTAAGGCGGGTTTTCCAGCTGTAACTTTAGAGTGTGATCGCCATGATGGGGCTTCTTTTAACACTGTGCGAGCAAGGGTGTGGGACGCACTACGGGAAACCTTCCCGGATACCCCTGATTTGCAGTCAGTAATGCAATGTACCATGAATGACGGGGAGGACGCTATGGATTACATTCTCCGGGTGCAGGAGATGTGGAGAGCGGAAACGGGTACGCCCTGGCACCAATCCACATCTCTATTCTATTTCATCATTAAGAGAGGGCTCCCAAAGGAAGTGCAAAAGGCACTAGATAAAATAGCAGGCGTTGAGGCAAAAGGCTGGCCAGAGATCCAAAGCATAATAGTACACCATTGTAAACGGATCAAAGAAAGAGAGAGGGAAGTAGCACAGAAAAGGTTGGCGGACGAGGCGAAGTTGGTGCAATCAAAATTGGTGAAGGTCGCAGCCGCGGTAGCGGGACTCCCACTCACACGGGAGGGAGAGGAAGGAGAGGAGGGGCAAATAGCAATACAAGGAAGAATAGCAGCGAATTGGGCAGGACAAGGGCAACGACAGTGGACAGAGCAGGAGCAGAACGGAGGTCCAACGTGGCAAGAGTGGGCCCCAAGAGGAGGAAGAGGTGGGTACAGGGGTCGAAGAGGAGGACAAGGGTATGGAGGTATGGGAGGAAATGGGTGGCAGGGTCCCAGAGGTCCACAGGGGAGCTGTTGGAATTGTGGGAGATGGGGGCATTACTCAAGAGAATGTAGGAGTAGACAAAACAACGGGTTCCAAGAGATAGAACAATACGGACACCCCCACCCGGGAAGCCCCTACGGCCTCCCCATGGGACAATACCAGCAACCAGAAAATGTAGCACAAAGGAGTAACGCACAACTGCATGGACATCAGTACCGAACACAAACCAGCCCACAGAATAATGACAATGTGCACTACACGCCTGGTAACACTTTCGCAACAGTAGCTAATGGAGCACCCGCCCCCGCACCTTACAGTGGAGTGTCAGTGGTTTCGGGGAACATTTTCGATCAAGGGGGGGCAATGAGACACCCCGCATAGGACAGCCCACAGAGAGCACTTGCGTGTCCAGTACTGTCTACGACCCACAATGCATCAGAGGAACCATTGATAGGAGCGCAGATAGGAGACAAGCAATTCATTTTCATGGTGGATTCGGGAGCGGAGAAATCATGCATTAGAGAGGGCCGGTTCCCGTTATCTAATAGAACGTTAGAGACGCAGGGGTTCTCTGGGGCTGTAATTGAAGTTCCTTACACAGAGGTATTGGATGTGACAGTGGGGGGTAAAACAGTGAAAGCACCCTTACTGTACTATGAAAACTCTCCCATCAACTTACTGGGGAGAGATCTCTTGAGCAAACTAAACATGACAATATCATTCACAGGGAGCGGTATCGTATGCTCAACGCCAGGCATATGCCCCCTCCGCATATTAGCAGTAATACACGGCCACACAATCATGAAAGAGATCAGAGGGGTACCAAGAAATGAGGAGATGTTTGTCGAAGGCATGAGAACATTGGCTCTCATAGTACCAGAACTAAAAAGGGTGGAGTGGAGGATCCCAGCAGAATTCCTTTTTCGCCCCATAGCAAGCCCTGACACTGCTCTCGGGTCAGTGATATCGTTGGATTTGCATGCAATACATGTATCAACAAACAGAATATGTGTGATTGGTATAGACATGGAAGGGTGTGAGTGGCGGACAGTATTGTGTACAAATGCAAATATCCCGCTGAGAGAGCTCTCTGACGAGGAGCTATTTTCTGACACTGAGGGAGATGGTGAAATAGTGATGGAACTGGCAATGCCCTGCGACATTGTAGTTACAGCCAGACAAACTAAGGTTGAATTAATGGCGGTAATAGGAGCACCGCACACATTTTTTGATGAGGACATGAGTTCAGTACCCACTGACTTATGGACTAATGGCCCCCACGATGTAGGGTTGCTGCATGAAGTTCAGCCTGTGGTGATAAAAGTAAAACAGGGAGCAATACTACCCCGGGTGAAACAATATCCACTGTCGCGAGAAGCAGAAGAAGGGATCAGAGAGACAATAGAAGCACTGCTAGCACAGGGTATAATGGTGCCCTCAAACTCCCCATGCAACACATGCATTTACCCAATCAAAAAAGCAAAGGGGGGTTCATGGAGGATGATACAAGATTTACGCCCACTGAGCGATGTGGTAATGAAGGAGTTCCCTCTAGTCCCGAACCCGGCGACAATACTGTGCAACATTCCAAAAGTAGCATCACACTTCACAGTAATTGACTTAAAAAATGCATTTTTCTCGATTCCCTTAGCAGAAGAGAGCAGGTACTTGACAGCATTCACATTGGGAGGAAGGAGGTTCGAACATTGCAGATTACCACAAGGATATTGCGAGAGCCCAAGCATATTTAACAGGGTACTACATGAAGATCTGGGGAATTTGTCTGTAGAAAGCACAGTGATTCAGTACGTTGATGATTTATTGGTTTGTGCACAGGCTGAGGAAGAGTGCAGAAAGGACTCAATAACACTCCTGACATTATTGGCCAACAAGGGGTACAAGGTGGACAAAGGGAAGTTACAGTACTGTCTGACAGAGGTCCTATACTTGGGTCAGTTGATATCAAAGGATGGCAAGCGAATTATACCAGACAGGGCACAGGCGATTAGAACAATTGGAGAGCCCAAAACAGTAAAAGAGATGCAGAAATTTCTGGGTATGTGTAACTATTGCCGAGCATGGATCTTGGACTATGCGGCGTACACAAGGCCCTTGTTACAGGCACTGAAAGAAGCACAACAAGAACACAAACACATAGAATGGACAGAGGAGATGAACACAGCATTTAACTCACTAAAAGAGCTGATATCAAGCGCTCCAGTACTAGCAAATCCAGATTATGGGCGCGAATTTTTCTTATTTTCACATTGCAAAGGAACACTGATGACAGCAGTATTGACGCAGAAAACATCTTTAGGGCACAAACCACTCGCTTACTATAGCGGCACCCTAGATGCAGTAATGCAAGGTCACTTCGCGTGCGAGCAATCCCTAGCTGCAGCCGCGTTCGCAATTGAAAAAAGTGCCACGATAGTGATGGGCTGCCCGGTGACACTGTTTGTGGAACACTCACTTTTTGCAATATTAGAGCGAACAAAGAGCACATTGACAACACAACGCGCCACAGCATATGAGATAATACTGTCCAGCGCTAACATCCATATAGTGAGATGTAAAACAGTGAACCCAGCCACATTCATCACAGAGGCATGCACTGTAGAGGACATGCAAAACCATAACTGCGCCACGTACACAGGTGACGAAGGTAAGGATGCAGTGATTTTTGAAAATGCCCTGACCGAGGGTGAGGTGTATTTTGTGGACGGGTCAGCATCAATAGACATGGAGACAGGAGAAAAGCATGTGGGTATGGCAGTGGTACGATTAGAGGAAGATGAATATGAGATACTAGTACAACACCGCCTCCCATCACACTATTCAGCGCAAGCAGCAGAACTAATAGCGCTAATAGAAGCATTGCATGCCGCCAAGGGATGCGCAGTGACCATATACACAGACTCAGCATACATGACAACAACAGTTCACGGTGGGTTGGCCCGGTGGGGGCGGAGAGGGTTCCGACGAGCAGACGGAACACCAGTCCAGCATGCAGAACTATTGAAAGAACTGATTGAGGGCCTGCAAGACCCCACGGCAGTGGCCATCGTAAAATGTCAAGCTCATACCACCAATACAGATCTTGTATCTTTGGGGAACGCGGCAGCAGACGCCGCTGCCAAAGCAGCTTCATATCTACAAAAAGGTGAAATAGGAGAGTACATGTTGCACCACACAGCAAGCCAAGAGGTCCCCACAGGATACAACATGATGTCCACACAGGAGATAATAGAGCTGCAAGAGGGAGCTAGTGCAGAGGAAAAATTGCGGTGGACTAAGAGAGGTTGCAGCAAATCATCGACTGATTTATTGTGGCGACAAGAGAGTTCAGGAAAAGTGGTAATGCCAATTACGCTGTTAGAAATAGCATTTCAACAACTACACTTTCCCGCACACAACACGAAGAAACACATAATGGCAGAGATACAAGAAGATTGGTTTGCACCTTGCCTCCAGGAACACGTCACAAGGTTAGCCCTAGAATGCACGACCTGTCAAATTTACAACTCAGGTATGACCTTGCGTACACTAAGGGGTACGATACCAAAACCAAATGGCCCATTCAGAGAGCTCCACATTGATTATGTAGACATGGGGGAAAGGTGTAATGGGGCTCGGTACATGATTGTGGTTGTATGTCCATTTTCGAGGTGGGTGGAGGCAGGCCCATGTGCCCGCCCTGACGCGAAGGGCGCCGCGAAGTTCCTAGTGCGGGAAGTGTTTCCGCGCTGGGGAATTTGCGACATTATTCGCTCAGATAACGGGACGCATTTTGTTAATGAATTGTTTAAAGAAGTGACTACATTATTGGGAATAAAGCACAAATTATGTTCGATTTATCATCCTCAAAGTAATGGCGTAGTGGAAAAGATAAATGGCCTGTTAAAAAGCAGATTATCAAAACTTTGTTTTTCCCTCAAAAAGACTTGGATGTACTGCCTGCCTTTGGCCTTGTTTGAACTGCGAAACCAGCCAAGTAAGGATCACCATTTGTCCCCGCACGAGATCGTCACGGGAAGAAGAATGCATACAGCGCATTCGCCTCTCCGTGAGCGTTCTGATGCACACAGAAGCGCAGCTATATTGGGGGAGGAGTTCACAGAATATCTGCGAAAATTGACACGGGCAGCGCGCGTAATTGCAAAACAACTAGCCCCCCCCTCGACAAGAGAGGAGGGGAACGCAACTGAACCAGACAAATTGCCTGAAAAACCGCTACAACTAATGCCTGGTGACCTTATATATGTCAGAAGCTTTGTGCGGAGGTGGAATGCACCACGTTTCCATGGCCCTTATGAGGTAGTGTTTTGCACACCTACAGCAGTAAAGGTGAAGGGCCTGCGATATTGGGTGCATTTGACAGACGTACGTAAAGCTTACAGCGCTGCGGAAAGTGAGGTGCAAGACGAGGCACAGGCAACAGCGGACGATGAAGTTGTGCGGAACGAATGATTGGAATTTTTGTGCTTTATGAGATGAACGGTGAGCACAATTAGCGCGCGACAAATGTCCTGGACTAAAACATGTACATATGTATGTGTAAAATTTCTTTTTATTACAGTTTTTGAAAATTTTGCGTGGGGTTCTTTTTTTTTTCCCCCACGGTGCTCTCTAAGATGTTTTTATTATTTTTGTTCTTATAATGACATGTTTCTTATTATTTATATATATATATATAAAGGTACGAATAATGATGATTGAAAAGCTACCTTGTCTGTCAACACACCCCCCCCCTCACCCAACCCTATATTTTATCATCGAAACGTTACAACGTGGAAATGCTTACATGTTTGTATTTAATGAACCTTTGTGTCTCAAACAGGATTTATCATGGCATCGAATGGGCAGCCTGCAACTAATAGATATGTTAGATTTAGAGAACTGTTAGTGGCTAAATTAACGTATTCATTTGAATGTGGTTTGTCAATGTGTGCTATCGTGTTCTTCATCTCAATGTTTTGTCTGGTATTACACTGGATTATAGCGTTCATCTCTACCGAGATGAACGAGGGGGGAGGGGGGAGCAACACCACCCTTGCCCCTGGAACGAAAACAAGTCCGACTGTAGGTATCAAAGAAGGTGATTTCTTGATCTGGGATGGATCACACTTTGTGTGGGGATACTATACTACACCACCCACTGCCGTCCTCTCACAATTGAGAACCAAAAATGTAAATAATGACACAATGTCCCAACCTGGAACATACAACAACCACACAATCCCTCCCGCCCCAATTTCAAACAACGATCTCTTGTTTATCAAGGAGGATGGAAAAGTGATTATGATGACAGAACACAAGTCCCTATATGAAGAATTAGAAAAGGGGGGTGGGGGGGAGGAAGAGGGGCCTGGTTCTTCACCTACTATAACGAGAAGGTACAGAAGAAGGGAGAAAAGTAGGCGGAAAAGAGAGACTGGTGGAAAAGGGTATGATGAGTATTATGGACTAGGGCTAGACAAAATGGAAGACCCACGACACCCACACCAAGCAAATAAATGGTATGCAGATATGAGCACAACAGCCAAACAAACAACCAATGAGAGCTGTTATGTCTGCTCACTTATCCCCCATGCATCAGGCACACCTAAAGTATTGTTGCCACGAGAATTGCCCATTGTGGATGCCCAATGTCTCCTTCATCTCACGCTGTGTAGAATAAAGAACACTTTCCAAGCACACGATGTCTCTTTCAGAATGCTACAGAACAACAAAACGTGCTATTCGCAGGCGTCTGGAGTGATCTGTCTTAAAGAACCTTTCTTTGCAATACAAGGGACACTGTTTTCCGAAAACAAATGGAAAGACGAAGAAGTGCTGTGCAAGGCAGAAGCGCTGAAAGGTGTCCAACCGGACAAGTTGCGGTGGATGGAAAGAACGTGCTTGCCAATATGGAAAGAACACATCCCTAAACTAACATGGGTAACAGCGATGGAGAAACCCTTCAAGCTACAAAGGGAAATACAAAACGAACTATGTTTCAAGGGAGAAGGAAAAATGGCAATAAGAACGAACACGAACTGTAACAAAACTCTCACCATCCCAGATATGAAAAAAGGGACAGCAGCATTAATGGACACCTACTGGGTATGCGGAAACCAGGCGTACCTGCACCTTCCCCAATCATGGAGTGGTAGCTGCTCAATGGCCACCTTGCACTCGACACTAATGGTGATTCCAGAAAGCCATATTGACAGAAGTAACATGATGAAAGGAGGCTTGAACCAGAATGCAGCTTCTCCAACTACACAAGCGCACCTTTATGTCCTGTCCTCCGGGGGGAAGGAAGAAGAGCTCTCAAGAAACAAGCGAGTCTCGAACTACATATCACAAGCATCATCTGACTTATTGGCACAGATTCCAGACAAGTATCGCCTGTTCAGCTCCGTGGAAACATTCTTTGCTTCGCTAGTGTCCAGTGTCCAAGCAAGAGCAAATGCAAAATGGCTCCAGATCACACGGTGGGAACTGATCCAGTTGGCCAATGACACTGAAGAAGGGTTCAACATAATAAAGGTGGAACTACGAGCTCTGCGACTAATGACCATGCAGAACAGGTATGTTCTAGACCTGTTAACAGCTATCGATGGAGGTGTTTGCCGAAAAATAGGAAGTGCGTGCTGCACGTTCGTACCTTCTGAAGACGCAGAAAATGGGTCCCTGTCCCACGTTATTGAAGCAGTACATAACCTGGGCGAGAAGATGAAAATGGAAGGTGGAGCTGAAGATAGCTCGTGGTTCGACAATATCTTCTCGTGGGTTCCCTCATGGCTTGGAGTGACAATAAAGTTCCTGATACCAATAGTGGTGATCATCCTTGTGATATTTTGCCTGTGCCAGGTGGGCCTCCGATGTTGTGCTAATGCAGTTCCTAACGGTGCAATGATGATGGTGACAATGGGCAACTCTGGTGGTACAATTAAAACAACACAAGAAGTACATGTGCAGACAGGAGCAGACAACACCCCCAAGTACCAGTTAGTGCCTATGTGCCGTGATAAGTACATAGTAGATAAACTATGGCACACCACTATCAAAGAACCACGAGACGTAGAACTGGAATGGTATGAGGAGGTCTGGGTAGATCTGGAAGAAACTGGCGACTGTATATATTTAACATGTACACCAGATGAGTATGCTAGGAGAGGTGAGAGTTTAAGGGGGGTGTGCAGAGCATGGATGCCTATAAAAGGAACCCCTGCATGGGATGGTGCAGTGTTAGAGGAACAAGAATGTAGGAGATTGGAAGAGCTAAAGAAATTCGTTACTTTAAGTAACGAAAGGGGGGAAATGTAGGGGAGGACTGGCCGCGAGGCCCTCCTCACCTACAGCTTTCTCCCCAGGTGAGGACCATGACTCGGTGGACGCCCCCTCATGCCACCCGGGCCCAGGTGGAGGAGGATTCGCCCGCCGACGACATTGCCCACACGCACCTCGTCTTTGCATTTACCAAAAATCGAGTCAGGCCTAGATGCCATCTTGTCTAGCAAACACGGCGTGAGTTTAGCACACTGTAACGAGGCCCCCACCTTTGGAGGGCCTTTCATGCATCTCTGTCGCCTCAGCAGCACTGGCAGATCCGCTGCGAGCGCGTTCCCATGAGAAAGTCGGAGATGAGCTAAACCCGAGATGCCAACACGGCAACATTATATTAGTAACAATGTGATATTGCACCCCGTATGACCCGGACCGCAAGGCCGGGGTAGCGAGGAAAAAAGCTGAAGCATCACTATCTGAAGAAGGTAGAAAACAATTCAAGTATTGGTACTAATGAACTACCTCTGTTTTAAAATGTGAATAAGCCATAAAAATGTAACGTTATATGATATCCCTCCAGGTCTGGACTAATGCTGCTATAACCACGGAGAAAGATGTTGACCAAACGTATAACCTCTATCTGTAAAAGTGTTTTTTCCATAGTATGTAGAAACTGGAACTCATATATGTTTACTGAACCACCCAAAGTGGCAAGCATCAATCTCTGTAGGCCATAACCTAGATATCCCTCGTATAACGTCTAAATGTACATACAATACGCACACAATGTAATGAATGTAATGTTAGGCAATGAAAAGGTACTGGAATCGACTGTCTTAAAGAAATGTGTAATGAAATTGAAATATATATGTGTGTCTAAATAACGTCAAAATAAGGCAGAACAGTATAAAACTTCTGCATTTACTGATCAGCAACGCACGAGGAAAATACCTTTGTGGATATGCAAGGCCATTCCCTCTCCCACCCTACCAAGCCTGCAAGATAAAAAAGCTAAGACTTGTGCCGCGCTCCCTCACCTCCCCCAACCAAGCTGGCGTTACTTCAGAGGCCCCGGCGCCGCAACCAAGGCCATAGCCTGCCACCTGTGTTATTTACAGCACGGTAATAAACCCACAGATGAACCCACTGATCTACCAGCACCCTTTCATAAATCCCACGAACCCCCCAAGAATCCTGACCCCGTGTAAGGACGACCCCCATCATTGAGACAAGACACAGAGACCCATCTATATAATAACTTCTAACGCAGCAGACAGACATGTATCATTCGGCCCAGGCCCCAGAGCCCCGTCCTACGACCTAAAGTACCGGTCAATAGGACACAGGTAAATCTCACCCCAACCGATAACCACCAGACCTCTCACGAGGTGCATTCCTCATGTGTTGCGTTTATTTTATAAGATAAGCTACGGAACAATTTATTAGTGAACGTAAATGTCATTTTCTGAATAACTGCAGTGTGCATGGCCTAGGGCAACTAAGACAGGAAAGGTATTCATCATTGTCACAGGCTGCCCCAGCGCACCAACACCGCACGGATGACCTCAAGCCGGCCTGCCAGGCCCAACCCAACCCACGAGGCTGACCAGTGACGTCGTCTTGCCAAGACCAACCATGCTGCAGCAACACCTATAGTTAGTCGACGATACCCAATCCCAATTAACTTGTGCCCCCTATAGTGTTTAGGTGTTGATGACGTTTTCTGTATTAGAAATACGCCTGTCTTTGCTATTGTCAGACAGAGCGCTCTCGTAGGTTGCAGAGTTCTTTGCATGCCTTATCCTTGGATAAACTCCCACTTACGCTCACCCGCACTCTGTCTTGGTCTTATTCCCACTACGGGAGAGTCCCTTATTGTCTCTCATTGCGGGGAGGATCGTGCTGAATTGGGGGCGCTTCCCTTCAGTTACCAGACCACGTTGTACAAGCCTTCCAAACACATTGGGAGCAGTGGCCATGCACTCCCAATGCCAATATCACTAACTGGTAAAATCACAATGGTATTATTCGAAAGAATGGCATCCTCAAATAAATCTGACTGTTGAACCCACAGACAAGACGAAATCTACAATAAATGCCACAAATAACATTGAAAACAATTTACTCATCATCTCAGGACACACCACACCCAATACCAATGGGTCATTACCAGGCGTCCCCAGCTACCCATTTAACACCAGCTGCCTACTGTCCAATATGATGAGAAGGTTAACAAACCTTGGAGAAAACGCTACCACCCCTTAAAACAACCACATCATAGTTAACTTTTACCCAACAAGAGGTAAACTTCATAAGCCAAACCCATTTCCAAACTTAAAGGGATAATATTCTCCAGCACTGAAAGAGCATGGGAGCTCCCCGCTCTAGAACTACCTCATGCTAGTTCAGCATTTATAACATAAAACAGGCTCCACACCTGACCTATAACTTAACATGAGTACACAACTACAAACCACGCACAACATTCACCAAAACACACCAAGCTCACATCACCCGTGGATTGCCTCTCACGTCTAAGCAAAACAACACGCATAACCCATGCTAACTATGAGTTCCATCCATTCCCAAACTCTCTCTGACTCTCTCCCCATCCATATACATAAATTGCATATTACGAACAATATTATCCGAGTCAGATTGACAACATGCATTTTAAATTACTATCAGCGCATTAAACATATTTAGCTATACATAAAGCAAAACACCTAATCCAAAAGTAGAATGAACCTAAAGGTCCATAATCATTACTAGGCTTCATCATAACTTGCATGACCATACCCACATGGGTTCTAAAAGAACACCTACTAGTCCATGTTGTTCGTATAACACTGAGTACTGCATAATCCTAAATGAAAACATTGGGTTTAACCATCACATATAAACACTTTTAGATGTGCATAGTCCGCACCAGCACAAATTATGAAGAGCGGAAGTCCATGTCCCATAGGCGAGACACTCCAAACCTGAAAATCCTCAAAACGAATTATTTCCTCCCCTTTACATTAAGATCCAAAATATGCAAAGTGACCTCATCTTACATGCACATTTCAATGCAATCCTCATGAATGGCACGTTATCAACATGCCAGGGTGGCTGCACACCAAACCTGAAATTACCTCAAAAGTGGTTAACTATACTATCAATCATAACCAAATTCAGAAACGCACCACTTTCATTCCAAATACCAAATGAGTTACTTTCCGTAACCTCGTAACTCACTGCAGCATTATACTTGAGATCACGACTGTCATAATACGGACATATGAAATATGCCATGCACGTTTGAAACTTTTCATCAACAACACCACAAATTATTATGGTATATTAAATTCATATACATTGTTTCAAAATGAATACCAGTCACAGTGGAACACCTTTAACCTGCGCCCCACAGCATCCACCTCTGGGACGAGGAAGCTACACATGCCATGGTGTGCAATCCATGGATTACTGCAGGAAGCCACGGACTACTGTGACAGTGGCACCTCTTCGTCAGTCACACAGCGCTTGCAACTTCCATCTTTAACAATGCGGCACATTGATTACAATTAACATTGTTGAGTTCTTGACTTTCCCTGCAGTCGGCAACTCCCCCTTTCAGTGCGATGCAGACGACCTTCATCGTAATCATGTGACGTGGTCATGCTGCGTGAACAGACTGGGTCCTTTACTCATGCTTTTTATACGATGCAATGGCTGCGTCATCTGGTTGCAACCTCGGCAGAACACTGGAGACACAGCCTTCCACTGTTTCGCCGAGACCCCCTGTTGGCAACCGACGTCATCATTGATGAATTTAGAACACAGGACAAAGGTACTCGTGCTCTGATCCATGGCCCAACGGTCGCCTGACAGACACTGCCATATGAACGAACGGTTATTACAATCCATTCATATTTAACTGTAGTATTTATCATTCTGACAGAAGTGCCTGGTCTGTATGGGACATGCCTGATCATTGTATGGTGGGTAGCGTTGGAACACTTGGAACTGAAGTGTTGATAAGGTTCTAGAATGAAGCACTGAATTGAAAGATAACTGTCCAGCTCCCGAGGTTATAGGTTGTCTTCCTCCTCCATTCCTATATACTTATATTACTATATTAATGTTATTGCATCATTCGATCCAATAAATATATTTAACTACTACAACTGCTTCCCGCATTTATATCACATACCGCGGCCTACTTCAAGTGGCGACGAGGATGGGATTTGGCGAACTTACGCAGCATCGAGATGCACGGAGCTGCTCCGCTCATGCCCGAGCGTAGAAGCGGCCCCGTCTCAACGTTCCTGAAGGTAACGTTTGGCAGCTCCAGTGCGGCACACGAAGATTGTGATGTTCGGTGATAGGATCACTGAGGTGCTGCATCGTTGAATGTAACGTACTTGTTTACATTGACGGCGGAGTTCGCGCATGCGCACAACGCGCGTATACGGGAAAATTTCCTTAAAGGTGCAGTACACTGTGTTTCATTTCCAACGTAATGTCACAAGTTATGCATTTCAACAGTGCTGAATAGATACGGTCTGAGGAAGCGGACAATTCTGTTGTGTTACAGTGTAAATTCAAGGAACAATGGTATCAGTAATACATGAGTGATCATACTTCTGCTGACAAATATTACACTCATCTATCTAATATCAGAAAGTGCATCGGGAACAAAATTTCAATTGAAAATATGCTTGCATAATGGCAGGAATTGTGTAAGAAGTGACCACACACCCAAACACAACTTAAATTGGTGCGAGGAAATCCAAAGAGCAACACTATACATACAAACTTGTGGTTTATATAACATAAACTGTCATGGCATTCAGCAGTGTGCCTCCACCTGTTTTTTTTATGCCCAGCACTGACGAACCAACCTTGCCTTGGAAAAGGTGGATAAAATCTTTTGAACATTATGCTGGGGTCATATGTGGTCCGAATTGCAGTGCGGAAAAAAGGAAATCATTGCTCTTGCACTGTTTGGGTCCTGTTGGCCAAGAAAAATATGAAACACTTCCAGAATTACCAGAAGATGAGAGTGTGGACCTGAATGAATACCAGTTAGCGGTAAAGAAAATTGATAAACATTTTGAAAAGAAAGTGAGCATAATTCTAGAGCGTTATAAGTTTGGCAAACGCACACAGGAGGAGGGAGAGAGTGTGGAAAAGTTTGTCACTGCATTAAGGAAATTAGCAAAGGCATGCAATTTCAATGAGCAACTGGACGAGAGACTCAGAGACCAATTTATGTTGGAGTGTCGCAGTAGCAAAGTAAGGGAAAGATTGTGGTCAGAAAGTGATCCTTCCCTTGACACTGTTCTTAGAGTAGCAAAAGAAGTAGAGCACACTGAGGAGTGTGTTAAAGAATTGGAGAACAAGATGAAACAAGTAAAAATAGGAAGCAGTAGTAGTAAAATGCATGACGCACGTGACGAGGAGTCGATTTCAATGATCAATAATGACACCACTAAGAGGAGATCTGTCATTAAACAATGTAATTCAATGAGAGCGGATAGAAGATCAAGCAAATATGGTCAGAAGGGTCCATCATATGAAGTTTCTAAGAAAAACCATACAGAGAATCAATTAAGGAAAGTGGAAAAGAAACGTCAAGGAAAGTGTTACAGATGTGGCAATGTGAATCATTGGGCTGATGACCCAGACTGTCCGGCATTAAAAATCATTTGTAACAAGTGCAAAGGAAAAGGTCACTTCTCTAAATGTTGCAGATTTCGCGACAGTGCCATGAATTGGATAGGGGATAGTTCTGATAGTGATCGCAGTGAAATGGAAATTCAAGATGACTGTGTATGCACTATAACAGACGATGATGATGAAGAAGTGTTGGAAAGTCCCAGGGCAATAGTGTCTATTGATGGCAATGAAGTATGTATGATGATCGATACGGGTGCAAAATATACGCTCCTGCCTAAGCAGTTGTGGAACAGGAATAAACATGAATATTTGCATGAAACAGATATTAATCCAAGGGCATATGGCGGTGTGAGAATTAATGTCATTGGTTGGCATTGGGGAAGGTTGAAATTTAAGAACAGAAGTGCAAAAGGAAAAATATATATTACATGTGAAGGGAAGACTGCTCTACTCAGCTGGACTCACCAGAGTAAATTACAAGTGAAAGTGGATTCAACCAGTGAGGAATCAGTCTTGGCTATAAGCAGTGGAAGTACTGAATTGAGTAATGGTGTTGATGTTATACGTAAGGCTGGGTTGCTAAAGGTTTTCCGAGATAATATAGGATGTCTTAAAGACTATACCCATCAAATATTGATAAAGCCAAATAAAAAACCCATAGCTCAAAGATTGAGAAGTATTCCTTTAGCATTACAAGAAGAAGTCAGCAAGGAAATAAAGAAACTAGAAGAAGATGGAATTATAGAAAGTATTGATGCCAGTGAGTGGGTTTCTCCACTGGTGGTAATAAGAAAAAAGTCAGGAAAACTTAGGATCTGTGTTGATTTACGTGAATTGAACAAATGTGTCATACCTGATCGTCATCTGTTACCAAATATACAAGAAATTGTTTCTACCATTGGACCTTCTAAAATATTTTCGACGTTAGACTTGTCATCTGCTTACCATCAGATTAAATTGCATAGAGATTCAAGGAAACTGACTGCGTTCATAACTCATGATGGGTTGTATCAATTTAAAAGAATGCCTTTTGGATTAGTGTCAGCTGCATCGGTCTTCCAGAAGGTTATGCATGGTATGTTCAAGGATATTGATGGAGTTGTCTGTTTTCAAGATGACATATTAATTCATGCTGCCACTCAAGAATTACACGACAAGAGATTATTACATGTATGCAAAAGGTTATATGATGCTGGCATGACTTTGAGCAAAGATAAGTGCAAGATAAATTGCAAGGAGATTGAATATTTGGGACATAAAATTACTGCAGAAGGAATTTTTCCAAAGCCTCAATTGGTCAACACTATTGTGGGAATGCCAAGCCCGAGCAATAAGGATGAGATTCGGACATTTATTGGCATGGCTGAATATTATTCAAAATTTGTCAAGGATTTTGCCATACACACTGTTCCATTACGAGAGGCACTCAAGAGGAAAGTTTTTGAGTGGAATGTGGAATGCGAAAATGAATTCAAATTTATAAAGAATGCAATAAATTCTGCTCCTGCATTAAAGAACTTTTGTACTAATGACAAGATTGTAATCACTACGGATGCTAGCAATATAGGATTGGGAGCTGTATTGTCACAGGAGAAGAATGGACAGGAAGCAGTAATTGCTTTCGCATCGAGATTGCTCAAAGGAGCAGAGATTTCATATGCCACTATAGAAAAAGAGGCTTTAGCTATCAAGTGGGCAGCTGACAAATTTAGAAGCTTTATATGGGGCAACCAAGTTGAGTTTCGAACAGATCACAAGCCTCTAACTCAAGTGTTCATGTCAAAAGGTCTCAATAAAGTATCCAACAGAATGAGAAGATGGGTCATGATGCTGCAAGAGTTCAACTACACTGTGACATACGTTCCAGGAGTAAAGAATGTGTCTGCTGATTGTTTATCTCGATTAACCAACATTTCTGAGATTGTTGATGAAGATGAAGACATGGAGGTTGTATTTTGTGTGGAGACCTCTTCTATATCCAAAGATGTTTGGGATCAGGCTGAATGTAATGATAATAACATCAAGAAATTGAAAGAATTGATTCAAAGTCATGATTCCATGAAGAAATCTAAATTTGAAGGGGCTGATCTAAGTTCTTTCTGGACAGTTGCAGATGAACTGCATGTTCACGGAAATTTTGTGATGAGAGGAGATAAAGTCATTCCGCCGACAGATCTGCGGTTGAAGATTATAGAACTGGGTCATGAGGGTCATCAAGGAGTGATAAAGACTAAGCAAAGAATTAGGAATGACTATTGGTGGCCTGGGTGTGACCTACAAATTGAGCGTTATGTTAGGGAATGTATCCTTTGTTGTGTTGATGAAAAAAAATGTGTGGGCTCCAAACAACCAATGGTTATTACTGATATTCCCAATAGTGTATGGAGGGATATAAGCATGGATATTTTAGGTCCTGTATGTTGTAAAGGTGTACAAAAGTATTGCTTGGTAGTTATAGATCTTCTCACCAGGTGGGCAGAGATTTTAATTACTTCTAGTGTTACGGGTAAAACTGTGGTGGAATTTTTATCAAACATATGTGAGAGGGAAGGTTATCCGGGAAGTATCCTTTCTGATAACGGTACTCAATTTATGTCTAAGGAAGTGGCGGAATTTTGTAAAAAATTTGCCATTGAGCACAAAACTAGCTCAATCTATCATCCACAAACTAATGGGACAGTGGAACGATTTAATAAGATACTGAAAGAAACCATAAGAATGGCGTGGGCCAATGGGTTAGATTGGGAAGATGCTCTTAAGGAGAAAGTAATTGCTCATCGTTTCACCCCACATACCAGTACAGGTGTCTCTCCTTTTGAGCATAGCAGGGGAAGAAAGGCAAACACCAAATTAGCTCCAATTTGGCTTATTAAAGGAAGTAAAGAAATGGGAAAGAATTTGGTTAGTGTTTGAAAGAAAATCAGAGAAACACAAAAGAGAAATAAGGTTAATTATGATAAGAAAGTACGTAACAACAAGTATGATATGTGTAAAGCTGTTGGTAAATTTGTTAAAGTGTTACTGCCTCCTGCTCTAAGAAAAGGACCATGCAAATGGTCCAATCCTATCAGGGTAATAGAAGCATTTCGCAATGCTGTCAGAACAGAGGACAATAGGATATGGAATGTAGAAAGAATTTGGATGTGTGAAAGTGTTGAGGGTAATAGGAAGGAAGTGAAAGATGTAGACCAGGATACAGTTAGAAATGCTAAGGAGTCTAGAAATTCAAACAATAGTGCTAAAAGTAAAGTAGATAGTACTGTTGAGAAGGTATATAATGGCAAACCTGAGCAGTTCAATTTTTCCTTGCCAAGCACATCCAGACATGGAGCATGTATGTCCCGATCTGGCAGATCATATCGACTACCGAAGAAGATGGAGGACTATGTGGAGTTCAAATGAACCAGCTGGAATGAGTGCGACAGAAGTTGTACATAGTTGTGAATAGTGCTAATAGAATAAATGTGTTCCATAGCAGTTATACATAGTTAGGAAAATTGTGAAAGGAATATGTTTTGTTAGAACAATATAAAAGGAGGGAGATGTGTAGTATTTATCATTCTGACAGAAGTGCCTGGTCTGTATGGGACATGCCTGATCATTGTATGGTGGGTAGCGTTGGAACACTTGGAACTGAAGTGTTGATAAGGTTCTAGAATGAAGCACTGAATTGAAAGATAACTGTCCAGCTCCCGAGGTTATAGGTTGTCTTCCTCCTCCATTCCTATATACTTATATTACTATATTAATGTTATTGCATCATTCGATCCAATAAATATATTTAACTAGCAGACGACCTTCATCGTAATCATGTGACGTGGTCATGCTGCGTGAACAGACTGGGTCCTTTACTCATGCTTTTTATACGATGCAATGGCTGCGTCATCTGGTTGCAACCTCGGCAGAACACTGGAGACACAGCCTTCCACTGTTTCGCCGAGACCCCCTGTTGGCAACCGACGTCATCATTGATGAATTTAGAACACAGGACAAAGGTACTCGTGCTCTGATCCATGGCCCAACGGTCGCCTGACAGACACTGCCATATGAACGAACGGTTATTACAATCCATTCATATTTAACCATCACACTGATCACGTAAAACTGCGGTATACTCAATGTCACTAACGCACCATCTCTTGTTGGGACTTCCATATTCCATTATATTGACAAATTACCCTGTGCTTCACTGAAGGAACCTGCTTCCTAACCGTGAAAGGCTGTCTCACTTGCAACTTCATTTAAACACTTTTCTGGGGCAACAGCTGTCTGGGGCTACAGCTGCTCATATAATACAGACGTACAGTGTTTCTGATATAGAACAGTTTCTATCCCTCTCCATCTTCTGCAGCTAATGGGACACATCCACTTAGACCAGACGCCAGGCCATTTTTCCTATGATGGCCATTCTTATTCCTTAAACCCCCAGACCGAGCACTCCCACGGCTGTGGGCTGCTGATCCCATATGCCACGGGGTCACTCCTCCTGAGTCTTGTAGACAAGTCTGAATTCATGTACGGGGAGTTACTTTCTCCAGGCCCAGCTCCCTTATCAGTCACAAAGACACAGTCACTCGGATGAGAGTCTGCTGATCCCTTAAGTCATACCAAGCTCACCCATAGCTTATGAGCGCTGGTCCCACCAACAAAGAGGTTTTCTCTCTCGGGTCCCCTTGCGCCCTGGGTAATGATGTCAGGGATTCTCCCTGACGACCCCTGGGCCCCTGGGTGATGGGACTTACAGTTTCTGGGGGCGGTGTTGTCCTTCTTCCATAACTTGTCCTTCCTGCACCGCCCGCAGCAGGGTCCTCAGTCCTTCAGCTTGTGGCACGCAGGTTACCAAAGACCGCCTCGTCGCCATTGTTAAAAAGCAGGTTCCAGGCTCTTCAGGTTCACTTCATGTAAGGTTATCTCCAGCTTAATAGTTACAATTCCACATGAAGACATAAAGGACATTAGGACATAAATATGGACAAACACCGGCTCCCATCACCAAAGGCCAGCCAGCTGTACTGTCACTCAATAGAACACTCACTAAGAAGATTCTATCATCCACACACAAACATTCTGCACGACATCACCAGCTACATCACCGCAGACAGGCACAATACAACAGAAAGGCCGCAAGAGGGAAAGTGGGCAGACTGGGTCGGGGTCGGGGATGTGATAATGAAACATCTGCCCCAGCTCTAGGTGGTCGGGGACCTGGTGTGGAGACACCTGCCCCAGCCTCAGTAGGACAATGCAGGCCCCAGTCCAAAGGTGGCCCGGCACCTGGATGCCAACATGGTTCCAGCCAGAGAGGGGCAGCACCAACACCCTGTGCCACTGGTGGCTGGAAGGGATGCCCTGCACAGCAAGAAGAGGCTCAGCCCCAAGACAAGGCATGGGACACTGGCCCACAGAAGAAGAAGAACTTCAGTGATGGGGAGCTCCAGATCCTCCTTGACTAAGTGACCCATCACCATCATGACATGTGAGTGTATGCCAGGAGCACACATACAGCCGCACAACGTATGGTGCATTGGCAGCATATCACGGACCAGATCAACACCTTAGGAGTGGAGATGCACACTGCTGAACAGGTTCAGAAGTACTGGAATAATTTCACCCGTTGCACCAAGCACAAGCTGAGTGTCAACCTGTCCTCTGCACTGGCAAGTGGATAGAGGCCAGCAGAGGAGAGGCAGCTGATACCACATGAAGGGGCCACAAGTCTATTCATACTCCTTGAGTAGGTGCAACGCATGGGAGCCCTAGAGAATTATGAGGACACATGAGGTGAGTGGCCATCATTGTGCCTCCTGTGTTTTGCCAGTTAGGCATCACCCACATCATTTGTGTATTGGCACATCTTTCTGCATTTGAATGATAGCCCTGGGTAAAGCATGTCCAGCAACGTATCGACTCATGTCAAATGGCCATCATACTGGGAGACCCTTGTGTGGCGGACATTTTTTGGGTAGATGGGTAACATCAGACAAATCCATGTACTGTTGAATGCTACATTCTCGTTGCGTGTCACTCTGCACTGCTAGACAGGTGCATGTTGACCAAGTTTCACTTTCACGCCATGTCATGCAGAGTTGCATGTTCCATTTGTCACCTGCTCCTATGGTGTGTCTTGTCACTATGCATGTCGGAGCTGTCTGTCAATGCACCTTGTCGTGTTCCCAGAGTGAGGTTGCCTAAGTGTCTGCAGACCACATCAACAGTGTCTCAATTCCAGTGACACAGACAACCTACTCATTGTGATGCCTGCTCCCTCTTACCCACCCAAACTCTATCACCACTCCATGGAGTCACTCCCCTCACCCTCTTGTGGCTCAGTGGACCTTCTTTACATCTCCCAATCCACTCTGTGTATCTCTGCACTTCACAGACCTTGACTAGAAGGACCACTTTCGGCTCTACCTACTCATGGGCTTTTTCCCTTTCCACAACTTTCTGCAACTCCTCATTCTCCCCAGTTCCCTGTCCCAGACCTGATTAATGTGTCATGTGTTGACAGTGGTGTTGTCTGTGGATATGGATGTCTGGCTGTTACCATGTGATCTCCTTAAACATTCGAATGTCACACTTGCATTTCTTTTCCTATGGTATGTGTGGCTACTCAACAGTTGCATGTCACCTCATTGTGCATGTACGTGACTGTTGGATGTCAATGTGTCTACTGGTTGCATTGACATGAGTGGTGGCGGGTGGGTCACTTGTCAGCAAACGCCATGCATCTGTTCCATACTGAACAAAGTGTGTGAATGCACAGTGTCTGATGGGTGCGTGCCCTGCCATTTGTTGTTAGAGTGCACCTTGAAGCATATATGCATTGTTTACTCTTTGTACACGGCTCAATATGTATTTCTCTGTATGTGCAGGTGATGATGCACCAGATGCAGAGGAGGAGGAGGAGGAGGAGGATGAGGAGGAGAAGGAGGAGGAGGAGGAGGAGGAGGAGGAGGAGGAGGAAGAGTTAATGGTGCCTCGGACCACCAGTGGGGGACGTGGTGTGGTAGGCCGTTAAATCCAACTGGTTTGCCAGACCATCCTCAGTCATGCTGCAGACCATTCAGACTCTCCAGACTCTGCTGACTTTGATGCTGAGACCTGATGTGTATACCTCAAAGAGGGTAATGGTGAGTGCCCCAATGGGTGGATCAGATGGGGTCCGTGAGTCTGCAGTGGAGCAGCTGGCTTCACAAGGCCAGCAGTGGTTGTCCCCCAATCTGTGGTGGTTACGACTGTAAGGCCACACGGCCATGATTTGGCTTCAGGTCCTGGGGCTGATGTCCAAGGGAGGGTTGCAGAACTGCAGCCAATGACAGGGGGACCACAGCAACAGGTATGATCCCTTGCATCAGTTTGCCATGGGCCCGCACACGTGGGGGACATGTGCAGGCTGGGGAGACAGAGTGGGAGCAGGAGATGTTGAGTGCTGCCCTCTGATTTGGTAATGCATTGGACAACATATCGGAGGGGATGGATAAGATGGCCAAGTCCATGACCCAGCCATCGGCCCGTGTAGAGCAACAGCTGCAGGTCATTGGGCCCTCATGCCACTCCCATAGACTGCACATGGAGGCCAACATCAGGGGCCAACAGGCTGATCTTCAGGCACACAGTGAATCTCTGAGGCATAAGTTGTTTGCCATGAGAACCGCTATCCGTGAAGAACTCTCAGCCACTAGGACACTGATCCATGATGAGATGGATTCCTTCAGGCAGACACTCTCAGAGCAACTCAATGCATCACAGGTGAGCGCACCTTCTGACTCTGCAGCCATCTGTGAGGAAATGCATGTAGACCTCACCAACCTCACTGTGCTGGTGCATTCGACCGTGTCACGGCTGGCCATGCCCAGTGAAGACCAGGCCTTGACACTGCGTGCTGAGGTTCCAACACCATGTCCACCTGCAGATCAAATGCAGGATGGGGGGCTCAGCTCATACAAGCCTCCTGGTCCACCGTTGCCGTGAGGCCCATGAGACCATGGAGTTTTGTTTTTTTTCTTCAAATTTTTGATCCACTTATGTGGACATTGACATGCACTCAACCACTACCCCATCCAGGGTCGACACCCCGTCAATGATGGATATTTTTTATTTGATGTGTTATCCATGGCCAGACTTTATTCTAGTTTAGTTTTTCCCCTTCATTCGGGATGTACACTTTTTTCTTTTTTATTCCCCAGGCCCGGATGTTGGCACATGTTTTTTCCCCCCTTTCCTAGGTGGATTTTGTTTTGTTTTTTATCCCTAAAATTGACCTATCAAGGCATTATGAATGCAGTTGTGGACACGCAGCCATGCATAGTGACATCAACTGGTATTTTTGCCTTGTGGTCACCAGGATGGCATGTGTAGGTAACATTGGGTGGAGGGTGTATTGACGCATGTATGCTGTATGTATGATTGTGAATGATGGCTGTTGTAATACATTGTCCCATGTTGTTGCAGTGCTACAGATTCAGGCAGTGACTGCACTCCATTGGAGGTTCAACATGCACCCTTTCACATCCGTAGTCAACATTTCCTCTGCCGGGCACTGGTCCTCCTCTCAAGCATTTGGAGGCACAGTTCGTGTTGGAGGTGATGAGGGACTCACATCATCCCAGCTCAGTCATCAGGTAAGGAAAGCATGTGCAGGTAAGGTAAGCATGTGCACAGTCTCTCGTGTTGTGTCAGGGTTCTTGGCCACCTGGTATTTACATGCAATACACATCTTGACAAACCTTTTGCCATGGTCAATGTCTGTGCAGATGTGTGTCTGTACACATGCATGCGTGTGTATGTGCAGTTACACTTCTATGCGTGTGCATTGTTTTGGTGGATTCGCTTAGATAAGTGACCCCATCATTGGAAGTGATTGTGCAGCACTATTCAAACTTTACACATTGACAGTGTTTCATTCATTCTGAATCTACATACTGATTGACGGCATTCACTGTGCATCTGTGTATTTTTGTACTGCACTTGCCTGAATGACTGTGGTGATGTCTACTTACTGACACCCTTCCACTCCCCCTGTCGGCATGTTTCCGATCATGCCCTGCATGTGTACTCCCTGTGCACACTACTGTTTGACCCGTGCCACCTCCCAATCCACTCCCTTCTCCTAACCTGGCTCAGCCATGCCACTGTTCTACATGTACCACACACATTCATTGACATGTATCCTCATCCTCCGCTGCAGTGCTTCATGACGTAGCCTATGGTGACTCAATTATGCCCTTTTGAGTGCATTGACTAAACACTACATGTTTGTCATACTTGATATATATCTGGTTGGACAGATATGCACATGAATTCACATGTTTGACTGCCTGTGTGCTACCCAATGAGATAACATTGTGTACAGTGTTTGATTTTGTTGGTTATCTGCACAAGGGTGGCTTACATGTTTTTTGGTTTTGATACCTTCTTCCTGCAACTGCCACTGTCTGTGAGTGTACATTGCATGCCCACATTGTGGTCCCATGCATGTGTGACATCATCCACTCCCCACAGCTTGTCTTCATTTGTTCCCCCATGAAAGTTCCAAATGCACCCTGAAATCCATGCACACTTCCTGGTACAGTCTCAATCAGAGTGTGTGGTATGTTGGGGTACGGGGGTAAGGGAATGGCTGCATGTTGTCCAGAGGTCCATTTGCAATGTTGTTCTACAGGGGTGTACGTTGGTTGGTGTAGGGTCTGGTTATATGGTTGGAGTGCCTTATTTGTAGGATTTTGTAGTGTACACAGCTCTTTTGGGGATTTCCATGCCATGGTGGGTGTTGCCAGTGTTTCATCTGATGCTTGAACTTTCACATGTGCCCATTCTTTGCCAGTCTGACCTTCCCACCACCCACTTTTGTTCTTCCTGGACCACTACATGTGGATCTTGTCCATCTCTGTTCCTTCCGTGCTCTCCTACCAGAATACTACATCAAGAGGTTTTCATGTCTCCATCTTCCTCACCAGGGCAGATTGTCTATGCCCTCACCCACTGTGATGTCAGACATGCCCGTCCTCATCTACGCTCCGAGTCCAGATGGTCTCCAACTTCCAATGCTTTTTCATATCCCCCTATTGCTCTCTCCCTTATCACTTCACTGCTCGTCAAGCGTCATTCTGTGCCCTGTCTCCCACTTGCACTATGTGATCCTTGTACAATGGGTGGTGCATGCTTATTTTCTTGTTCCCTACATGAGTTGTCATGGATGGCCAGTATCTTTAAGTTGTTGCAATGCATGTCTTTGCAATTTTAAAATGTATTTGCAGGTTGGTTGCAGTGGATGCAAGACTGTTGGGTACCATGCGCAGGTAAGTGAAGGGTGCCAAGGGTGTGACTTTTGTTGTGGTTTGTGGCAGGGAGTCTGAAACTGTGTGGGGTCACTGTTATTAACTTGGTTTGGCGCGTACTGGTCCAGTATCGTGGGTGCATGTGACACATGGTGTTGTTAGGCTGCTGTGTCTATGCACACTGTTTGCTCTAGATAATCAAGGTGGAACTGGTTGCGGGATCATAGTTTGTGGTGGCTGCGATACGATATGATAGTTTATTTGTATAGCGCTTATACACAATGTGTTTCAAAGCGCTTCAAGGCAAGGGAGCGAACAAGGGAAAAATACAAACAGTGAACATTCTTACAAGGCCTTGAACAATACGAATGTGAAATTAACTATCATACGCGGCCTGGCGACATTGCAGATAGTGCAAGAGCTAAGATACAGAAAGGAACGGAGGAGGTGGGTGGGAAGGGAATGTTAACAGCCAGACTGCAGGCCCTTAGTTTTTGAGTTGTCATGAGAGTGGTTGGGCCGGCTGTTTGTATGCAGTAAAACATGTTTCAGGTGGTGGTGGTGAGTGTTTCCTTGAACTTTACACGTGTGTCTTGGCTGCCACATGGCATCCCATATTTTGATTTTGCAATAGTAATTCCTACACACACAGGCAATCCAATCTTGATACTTCTTCCCCTTCTGCGGTTGCTGCCCCACGACAAATTCACACACATGACAGCATTGCTGATCTTTGGTGGGATGCAATGTACTCCACAGACACCAGGCACACATGATCGTCCATTCTTTGTCGATTGCCCTGGTGACCATGTACCATTCACGGTGCACTGTCAGTTGTTATGAAGCTGGCTGACAGCTACTGGGTGCATCTCAATGCTCCAATCAATTCAATGCATTTTTGACCAAATTCAATACATTCCCAGTAAAGTCTGCCTTTCCTAGCACTTTCCTGTGCCATGCTCCATTTTGTGTGTGTTTGTCCTTGGCCGATATTTCTCAATGCTTTCTCCTGTTTGCGTGTGTGTTTCATGCCAATTGCCTCAGTGAGCTGCCTTCCAGACTGACAGCTGCCTCTGCAAGGTCCTGTCTTCTGTGCAATTGGTGAGATTTTTGGTTCCCATCTTCTTGGACTTAGCATCATCGGCTCCCCGACATTGTTTACTGCATTGTCGCACTGCCACATTGATGAGGGGATGGCATATCATGCAATTGAGAATACTACAAAAGTGCTTCTGTGTTTCCATGATATGATAAGTAATTTATAAAACACCTGTACACAAGTGTTTCTAGGCATGACAGAACAAGGACAGGAAGACAAAGGGAGGACAAAACAAACGATCTAACTAGGCCTTGTGTCATTCAGATCATGCAAGTGCAAGGGGGAAGGAAGAGGAGAAGTGTCAGGGGGAGGAGGGGAGAGTGTGGGGGCAAAATGTGTGGTAAGTGCTGGTGGGGTGGAGGCTCAAGTGATTGCAGGGAGGCAGGGAACTGTAGGGTTGCAGATCCAGTCCCTAAGTGCGTGGGAGGCCCAGAGGCAGTGCAAGGGGCTACTGGTCATGCAGGAGTCCGGTGCCCGTCAGGTTCAGAGGGTGGCCAGGTAAACAGTCAGTCTAGCAGAAAGGATCAACAGCAGGGCACTGAGAGAGAGAATGCAGAAGTAGAGAGGAAGCTCTTGAGTTGCTTCTCGTACCTTAGGTGGCCCTGTTCAAGTTTGAGGGAAGCTCTTCCAGATGGAGGCCCCAGCTGAAGACAGAGATCCAACCCCCACTCTCTGCTTGGAGAAGCGTCTGACCCTCAGAGAGTTGGAGGTGGATGAGCGGAGGGCTCGAGAAAGAAGATGCTTAAGAAGGGAGAGCTGGAGATAGTGTGGTCCCTGGCCCCAGAAAGCCTTTGGACAATGCAGAGAGTCTTGAACTTTATCCTTGCAGCCACCAGGAGCCAGTGGAGAGATTTCAGGGCTGGGGAGATACGATCCCTGGGATTGAGGCCAAGCACAAGCCTTGCAGTCCTGTTCTGGATTAGTTGCAGTGATCTCAGTTGCATCCTCTCAGTGTTCTCTTGTGGGCTATTCTCAGTGTCATGCTGACTGTGGCCAGATGCATGTATTGGGAAGGTACCATCAGCATGATGATGTATTAGTGTACATGGTCATTCACTGCATGGAACTCGGGGGGCAGTGCAGGGGTTGTGTGTGGGAAATGTGACACTGTGTGGGTTAGTCATGTTGCATTGGCATGAGGTGGGTGGATGTGGTTGCATGTGTGCCAGGACACATGGTGATGGGTGGCTGGTGAGTTAGTGTATGCTTTGTTGCATGCCACTCAGGGGGGCACATGTTGCTGTATGTTTGGGTGCATGGATGTGTTGCTGGCTCTCCCATTGATTTGTATTTCTCTACAGACGAATTTGGCATGGAATGATGCATGCAGAAATTGTGGAGGAAGTAGCACCTCTATTCATGCACAGGAAAAAGCATGAGTGTTTGGTGGTTTCCAGCCCAACATAGGATGAGTTTGGTGGACTGCATGGTCCAGATGATGCAGGCACACATGGGGTGAGGCAAGATGTGCATTCCTCTTGCACTGCACTGTTTTTTTTCAGTTTCAACATGGCTGTATTCATGTGACTGTATTGTGAGCATAATGGTTGTCAGGGAATACTTTGGCCACTGAACCTGTTTATCATTGTGTACCAGGCATTTTAGGCCCAGGGCTGTCCTCGCTTGTCTTTGTTAGCATCAATGTTGCAGTATACCTTCATACTTGTGGTCTCATGTGTGTGGTTTTGTGTCTACATGCATTTGAGTTGTTGTTGGCCATGTGACAGCAGTCTGCTTGTGCTGTGTGCTTTTGGGTGTACTACAATGGACACTCTTGTGTACAGTTGTTGTGCCTACGCAGTTCACTTGTGCACTGCCATGCAGATTATGGGTATGAGTCACAGGCTGTTTCATATGTGATGGCATTATTATTTGATGCTCCTGTGAATGTGGTGTCAGACATGTTTGCTCACTTACAAATTGGCTCTTATTCAATGGTTGTTTTGATATGGGGTGAAATGTATCCTGATTCACAGTATGTATGTCACATGTGCCCTGTTTTCACACTCACAACAGCATGGCTATGTGTGTGCCTGTATCATGCATGATCCCACAGCTTTTAAATCCGATTTTGGTTTGCTTATGAAATTGGTTGAATTGTTGACTTTGGTGTCCATGAATGGCTAGGTGCTAAGATTTTATTGTTGCAGAGTTACTGCATTTTTCTGATGCAACATATTTTTAATATTTCATGTATTTTTGCCATTTGTACAGCTGTTGAGCCTCCAGAATGATTTCACTACATGCTTTGCAAAGTGGTAGTGGTATACTCCGACTTAGAAGTCTTTTCTGGGTTCTCTGCTTGTGCATGCTGTTTTATGTCTAATGAACACACACAATTTTGCCCTCCCAGTGGCACATTCTCTGGGTGTTGTTGTGGGAACAGTCCATCAACACAGCCACATTTTCACCTGTTCTTCATCATTCTGCATGTTCCCCCTCCTATTTTGGTCGATGCGTAAGCCCGTCCAGCACTCTGCGTGGAGTCTTGTGCAAGGCGCGTGTCAACTTGCAGAGGCATTCCGGACATGCACAAACTCCTCGCAAGTCCCAAGAAAGTCCTGCACTGATTGGCATGCAAATCCCTGAATTACCATGCAAATATTTTCATGAATCGGGCCCTTAATCTCATCCAATTAATGCACAGGAGAAAAGCCCATCACTCGTGTACGGGGGAAAGGTCAAGTCAATGGAGAGGCTGCAAGTTATGATGTGGCCATTCCACATGTAAAGTTGAATGGGAAACTCAAAGAAGCATGTGCCCCTGGCAAGCCTCCCAGAACCACCTTGCTGGGAACCATTTTCTCTCCCGTATTCTGGAAATAGTCAAACAGCTTGATGAAAATGTTGATGGGATCACAACTATTACTAGGACATTAAACACTGGAGCAGCCTAGGTGCTGCAAGTCAGATCTGCCATTAACAATGGTACTAAGCACGACCTTCTCCCTCTCCTCTAAACATGCTACGGCTACCTCTGAGGAGGACTGGTAGTTCTTTGACCCGTATTATTTCATCAAGCACGCTCCACCGCTGACTGCAGAGAACTTGAATAGGAAGCCCGCCCTGCCACTAAAAACTCCAAGCACTCAGATCCAGAATTGTCTCCGTTTCTTTACCCGGACGACACCTTAGTCCATTGCAGCTTAAATGAACTTGAAGTTTCAGCTGTAACATTCCAAGATGTCATTTAGCAGGTTTAGGTGAGATTAAGGCTGTTCGTCCGAGAATTCTGGGAGCGAATGTTGCTGATCTATGAGAAACCCTTGTGTACAGGCATGTTATAAATGAAATATCATATGATATCATGTAATTTACTACGTCAAAGAAAGTGTATGCCGACAAGTTGTTGAACATATTGGATGCTAAAAACCATCTTGTCACACACAGACTTTCCTTTGCGTGTTATGTTTGCGTACAAGCAAACTAAATCAAAGATTGTAATATTTTTCGAAGAAATGGTTGAAAACCAATCAACATTGAAAACTCACCAGAAGTCTTTGCATACCAGATTTTTTAATGGAATTCCTACCGAGAGCTGGTTCATGGATAAAAACAAGGATCTTCTGAAACTCATCCCCTCCCTGGAAAAGCTGGTTGCACTGCGTGAGGATGTGTGAGCTCATATCAGAGCCAGGTTTAGCTTGCATGACGTGTTACCCCAGAACTAAACAACAGACCTTGTCAGATCGCTGGAGGGGTTCCGGGAAGAAGATGCCAGACGTCTTACGCCAGGACTGACCATCAGACCTTGTCAGATCTCTGGAGGGGTTCCGGGAAGAAGACGCCAGACGTCTTACACCAGGACTGACCATCAGACCTTGTCAGATCTCTAGAGGGGTTCCTTGAAGAAGATGCCAGACATCTTACCCCAGGACTGAACATCAGACCTTGACAGATAACTGGAGGGGTTCCGGGAAGAAGATGCCAGACGTCTTACCCCAGGACTGAACATCAGACCTTGTCAGATCTCTGGAGGGGTCCCGAGAAGAAGACGCCAGACGTCTTACGCCAGGACTGAACATCAGACCTTGTCAGATCTCTGGAGGGGTTCCGTGAAGAAGACGCCAGATGTCTTACCATAGGACTAAACATCAGACCTTGACAGATCGCTGGAGGGGTTCCGGGAAGAAGATGCAAGACTGTGCTGATTTTTCAAAAACACAGCAACAATCCCATTCCCATTCGTGTTGACCTCTTCTTAGCTTTCCTCATCTTTGGTGCCCCACCATAACCAAGACAAGCGAGAGTAAACTTGCCGATCTGTTTCCGGCTCCTTACCAGAAGGTAGGGGTCTTGAAAGCAGGAACTCTTTAGAAATTGCCTTGCATACAGCTCCTATGAGGACATCTGTGCTTGCAGAGGGATCCCGTCACACCCCTCTTATGCCAGCCTTTTATGACATAACAGGATGGAAATTGACATTTCTACCCCCTCTCCTGCTTGGTGTTCCTGAGCCATTTTTCTGTTACTTTTTTAGAATCTGATTTCAACAGGAATGGCCAGTAAATGTTTTTAACTTCCTGTTCAGATATATAGACGTTTTACATTTTGACCTGCATTAGGGTAGCATTTGGTAATGCACTCCTTTGGTCAATGGTCACTACTGGTTGAAGAATCGGCATGTTACTGCTTATTTTAAAGCACAAACCAAAATCAAGTTTAAATGGATTTTTATTAAACTGCTTACTTTTATTTCTGCAACACATTAGGATCTGCCTATTCGTTTTTTTTTTTTTTTAATCCAACAGATTATACGTTGATTTTATGTATCAGCAACTGGCAGTTCTTTTGCATTTCATTAAGCAAAAGTCCAGGTATTAAACGGAATGACAATGTATGGCCATGTATTACACGGAATAAAATACCCCCTACCTTAAGTAAAAAGGATATGTTTTCTCATAAAGACTACACAACAAAATGTATTGTTATTTTTAAACAGCCATTCTGAAATGTATAACTGTACGTTAAAACAACATGGAGATTTCTGAGCAGCAGGATCGGTGACATGATGGCGACAGTGTCAACAACTATGGACCTAAAGTTCAATATTACTAAAGTACATGTTCATTGTAAGGCTTGTTTATAAACAACATTTTTTGTTTACCTTCCCGGTGAACACTTTTATTTCAATTTCGTTAGGGATCAAGTTTTTAATGCATAACATTGTGCCATTACATAGCATAGGTGGGTCGAGATTGCAAAGCTGCATGATGGGTGACCCAATTTCAGTCGAAGGTGATGTGGTGGCATTCCCGGGGGGTTGAGTGAGTTGAGGAATTCTGTTGGATAGTTTATGGGTTTGTCGGCATCCACCACCATATCGATTGACATGTACTTAGTAACTGTGCCCGGAAGCATATCTTGAATCTGATCCTAGGGCCTGAACATCGAGTTGTCTTCCTCCTGTCGGGAACAGTGCTTCTACAACCACATTGATGTTTCACCGATTTCAGGCAACTGTCTCATGTGTGAAGGTGTTGAAATCTGGGGAAAGGGGCGGGGTGTCCAAATGTCATGTAGCTAATAATGGCTTGAGGGTCCTAACAGGTAACTATACAAAATGTGGTGCAGATTGGTGAAACGGTGTCAAATTGTATAAGGAACAACGCTTCACTTCACATCGTGCCACAAAAATGTTTCACTTTTATATATATGTACAGAATTAAATTTAACAGTTCTTTTAGATGTTAAAAATGTCGATTTTTTTTTTTGCAGATTTATTTGTAAGCCATTCACTAATGCCAGATCAGTAAATGCTCAGAGCACCTCACCTGTAAACCATTCACTAATGTGGAATTTGTATATGCTTGGAGCACCTCACATCTAAACCATTCACTAATGCGTAATCTGTAAATGCTCAGAGCACCTCACCTGTAAATCATTCACTAATGCGTAATCAGTACATGCTCGGAGCACCTCACATGTAAACCATTCACTAATGCTTAATCCGTAAATGCTCGGAGCACCTCACCTGTAAACCATTCACTAATGCGTAATCTGTAAATGCTCACAGTACCTCACCTGTAAATTATTCACTAATGCACAATCTGTAAATGCTCGAAGCACCTCACTTGTAAACCATTCACTAATGTGTAATCAGTACATGCTTGTAGCACCTCACTTGTAAACCATTCACAAATGTGTAATCCGTAAATGCTTGGAGCACCTCACCTGTAAACCATTCACTAATGCGTAATCAGTACATGCTTGTAGAACCTCACTTGTAAACCATTCACTAATGTGTAATCCGTAAATGCTTGGAGCACCTCACCTGTAAACCATTCACTAATGCGTAATCAGCACATGCTTGTAGCACCTCACCTGTAAACCATTCACTAATGTGTAATCAGTACATGCTCAGAGCACCTCGCCTGTAAACCATTCACTAATGCGTAATCAGTACATGCTTGTAGCACCTCACCTGTAAACCATTCACTAATGTGTAATCAGTACATCCTCAGAGCACCTCGCCTGTAAACCATTCACAAATGCGTAATCAGTACATGCTTGGAGTACATCACGTGTAAGCCATTCACTACTGTGTAATTAGTACATGCTCGGAGCACCTCACCTGTAAGCCATTCACTAATGTGTTATCAGTACATGCTCGGGGCACTTCACCTGTAAGCCATTCACTAATGCGTCATCAGTACATGATGGGAGCACCTCACCTGTAAGCCATTCACTAATGTGTCATCAGTACATGCTCGCAGAACCTCACCTGTAAGCCATTCACTAATGCGTCATCAGTACATGCTCGGAGCACCTAACCTGTAAGCCAATCACTAATGCGTCATCAGTACATGCTCGGAGCATCTCACCTGTAAGCCATTCACTAATGCGTCATCAGTGCATGCTCGGAGCACCTCACCTGTAAGCCATTCACTAATGCGTCATCAGTGCATGCTGGGAGCACCTCACCTGTAAGCCATTCACTAATGCGTCATCAGTACATGCTCGGAGCACCTCACCTGTAAGCCATTCACTAATGCGTCATCAGTACATGCTCGGTGCACCTCACCTGTAAGCCAATCACTAATGCGTCATCAGTACATGCTCGGTGCACCTCACCTGTAAGCCATTCACTAATGCGTCATCAGTACATGCTGGGAGCACCTCACCTGTAAGCCATTCACTAATGCGTCATCAGTACATGCTGGGAGCACCTCACCTGTAAGCCATTCACTAATGCGTCATCAGTACATGCTGGGAGCACCTCACCTGTAAGCCATTCACTAATGCGTCATCAGTACATGCTGGGAGCACCTCACCTGTAAGCCATTCACTAATGCGTCATCAGTACATGCTGGGAGCACCTCACCTGTAAGCCATTCACTAATGCGTCATCAGTACATGCTGGGAGCACCTCACCTGTAAGCCATTCACTAATGCGTCATCAGTACATGCTCGGAGCATCTCACCTGTAAGCCATTCACTAATGCGTCATCAGTACATGCTCGGAGCACCTCACCTGTAAGCCATTCACTAATGCGTCATCAGTACAAACTCGGAGCACCTCACCTGTAAGCCAATCACTAATGCGTCATCAGTACATGCTGGGAGCACCTCACCTGTAAGCCATTCACTAATGCGTCATCAGTACGTGCTCGGAGCACCTCACCTGTAAGCCATTCACTAATGCATCATCAGTACGTGCTGGGAGCACCTCACCTGTAAGCCATTCACTAATGCATCATCAGTACATGCTGGGAGCACCTCACCTGTAAGCCATTCACTAATGCGTCATCAGTACATGCTCGGAGCATCTCACCTGTAAGCCATTCACTAATGCGTCATCAGTACATGCTCGGAGCACCTCACCTGTAAGCCAATCACTAATGCGTCATCAGTACATGCTCGGAGCACCTCACCTGTAAGCCAATCACTAATGCGTCATCAGTACATGCTGGGAGCACCTCACCTGTAAGCCAATCACTAATGCGTCATCAGTACATGCTCGGAGCACCTCACCTGTAAGCCATTCACTAATGCGTCATCAGTACATGCTCGGAGCACCTCACCTGTAAGCCAATCACTAATGCGTCATCAGTACATGCTGGGAGCACCTCACCTGTAAGCCAATCACTAATGCGTCATCAGTACATGCTGGGAGCACCTCACCTGTAAGCCATTCACTAATGCGTCATCAGTACATGCCCGGAGCACCTCACCTGTAAGCCATTCACTAATGCGTCATCAGTACCTGCTCGGAGCACCTCACCTTTAAGCCATTCACTAATGTGTCATCAGTCCATGCTCGGAGCACCTCACCTGTAAGCCATTCACTAATGCGTCATCAGTTCATGCTCGGAGCACCTCACCTGTAAGCCATTCACTAATGCGTCATCAGTACATGCTCGGAGCACCGCACCTGTAAGCCATTCACTAATGCATCATCAGTACATGCTCGGAGCACCTCACCTGTAAGCCAATCACTAATGCTTCATCAGTACATGCCGGGAGCACCTCACCTGTAAACCAATCACTAAGGCGTCATCAGTACATGCTGGGAGCATCTCACCTGTAAGCCATTCACTGATGCGTCATCAGTACCTGCTCGGAGCACCTCATCTGTAAGCCATTCCCTGATGCGTAATCAGTACATGCTCGGAGCAACTCACCTGTAAGCCATTCACTAATGCGTCATCAGCACATGCTCAGAGCACCTCAGCTGTAAGCCATTCCCTAATGTGTAATCAGTACATGCTGGGAGAACCTCACATGTAAGCCATTCACTAATGCATCATCAGTACATGCTGGGAGCACCTCACCTGTAAGCCATTCACTAATGCGTAATCAGTACATGTTCGGAGCATCTCATCTGTAAGCCATTCACTAATGCGTCATCAGTACATGCTCGGAGCACCTCACCTGTAAGCCATTCACTAATGCATCATCAGTACATGCTGGGAGCACCTCACCTGTAAGCCATTCACTAATGCGTCATCAGTACATGCTCGGAGCACCTCACCTGTAAGCCATTCACTAATGCGTCATCCGTACATGCTCGGAGCACCTCACCTGTAAGCCATTCACTAATGCATCATCAGTACATGCTGGGAGCACCTCACCTGTAAGCCATTCACTAATGTGTCATCAGTACATGATCGGAGCACCTCACCTGTAAGCCATTCACTAATGCGTCATCAGTACATGCTCGGAGCACCTCCCTGTAACCCATTCACTAATGCGTCATCAGTATATGCTGGGAGCACCTCACCTGTAAGCCATTCACTAATGCTTCATCAGTACATGTTGGGAGCACCTCACCTGTAAGCCATTCACTAATGCGTAATCAGTACATGCTGGGAGCACCTCACCTGTAAGCCATTCACTAATGCGTCATCAGTACATGCTGGGAGCACCTCACCTGTAAGCCATTCACTAATGCGTAATCAGTACATGCTGGGAGCACCTCACCTGTAACCCATTCACTAATGCGTCATCAGTACATGCTGAAGCACCTCACCTGTAACCCATTCACTAATGCGTCATCAGTACATGCTCAGAGCACCTCACCTGTAACCCATTCACTAATGCGTCATCAGTACATGCTCATAGAACCTCACCTGTAAACCATTCACTAATGCGTCATCAGTACATGCTCGGTGCACCTCACCTGTGAGCCATTCACTAATGCGTCATCAGTACATGCTCGGAGAACCTCGCCTGTAAGCCATTCACTAATGTGTCATCAGTACATGCTCGGAGCACCTCACCTGTAAGCCAATCACTAATGCGTCATCAGTACATGCCGGGAGCACCTCACCTGTGAGCCATTCACTAATGCGTCATCAGTACATGCTCGGAGAACCTCGCCTGTAAGCCATTCACTAATGCGTAATCAGTACATGCTCGGAGCATCTCACCTGTAAGGCAATCACTAATGCGTCATCAGTACAGGCTGGGAGCACCTCACCTGTAAGCCATTCACTAATGCGTCATCAGTACATGCTCGGAGCACCTCACCTGTAAGCCATTCACTAATGCGTCATCAGTACATGCTCGGAGCACCTCACCTGTAAGCCATTCACTAATGCGTCATCAGTACATGCTCGGTGCACCTCACCTGTAAGCCAATCACTAATGCGTAATCAGTACATGCTCGGAGCATCTCACCTGTAAGGCAATCACTAATGCGTCATCAGTACAGGCTGGGAGCACCTCACCTGTAAGCCATTCACTAATGCGTCATCAGTACATGCTCGGAGCACCTCACCTGTAAGCCATTCACTAATGCGTCATCAGTACATGCTCGGAGCACCTCACCTGTAAGCCATTCACTAATGCGTCATCAGTAC
The DNA here is from genome assembly GCF_040938575.1 of Ambystoma mexicanum. Lineage (NCBI taxonomy): Eukaryota > Metazoa > Chordata > Amphibia > Caudata > Ambystomatidae > Ambystoma > Ambystoma mexicanum. The sequence goes on along the minus strand of NC_090925.1, from coordinate 51,328,446 downwards.
ATGCTGGGAGCACCTCACCTGTAAGCCATTCACTAATGCGTCATCAGTACATGCTGGGAGCACCTCACCTGTAAGCCATTCACTAATGCGTCATCAGTACATGCTCGGAGCACCTCACCTGTAAGCCATTCCCTGAAGCGTAATCAGTACATGCTCGGAGCACCTCACCTGTAAGCCATTCACTAATGCGTCATCAGTACATGCTCAGAGCACCTCAGCTGTAAGCCATTCCCTAATGTGTAATCAGAACATGCTGGGAGCACCTCACCTGTAAGCCATTCACTAATGCGTCATCAGTACATGTTCGGAGCACCTCACATGTAAGCCATTCACTAATGCGTCATCAGTACATGCTCGGAGCACCTCACCTGTAAGCCATTCACTAATGCGTAATCAGTACATGCTGGGAGCACCTCACCTGTAAGTCATTCACTAATGCGTCATCAGTACATGCTCGGATCACCTCACCTGTAAGCCATTCACTAATGCGTCATTAGTACATGCTGGGAGCACCTCACCTGTAAGCCATTCACTAATGCGTCATCAGTACATGATCGGAGCACCTCACCTGTAAGCCATTCACTAATGCGCCATCAGTACATTCTCGGAGCACCTCACCTGTAAACCATTCACTAATGCGTCATCAGTATATGCTGGGAGCACCTCACCTGTAAGCCATTCACTAATGCGTCATCAGTACATGTTGGGAGCACCTCACCTGTAAGCCATTCACTAATGCGTAATCAGTACATGCTCGGAGCACCTCACCTGTAAGCCAATCACTAATGCGTCATCAGTACATGCTCGGAGCACCTTACCTGTAAGCCAATCACTAATGCGTCATCAGTACATGCTCGGAGCACCTCACCTGTAAGCCAATCACTAATGCGTCATCAGTACATGCTCGGAGCACCTCACCTGTAAGCCAATCACTAATGCGTCATCAGTACATGCCGGGAGCACCTCACCTGTGAGCCATTCACTAATGCGTCATCAGTACATGCTCGGAGAACCTCGCCTGTAAACCATTCACTAATGCGTAATCAGTACATCCTCGGAGCATCTCACTTGTAAGCCATTCACTAATGCGTAATCAGTACATGCTCGGAGCATCTCACCTATAAGGCAATCACTAATGCGTCATCAGTAAACGCTGGGAGCACCTCACCTGTAAGCCATTCACTAATGCGTAATCAGTACATGCTCGGAGCATCTCACCTGTAAGCCAATCACTAATGCATCATCAGTACATGCTCGGAGCATCTCACCTGTAACCCATTCACTAATGCGTCATCAGTTCATGCTCGGAGCACCTCACCTGTAAGCCATTCACTAATGCATCATCAGTACATGCTGGGAGCACCTCACCTGTAAGCCATTCACTAATGCGTCATCAGTACATGCTCGGAGCATCTCACCTGTAAGCCAATCGCTAATGCGTCATCAGTACATGCTCGGAGCATCTCACCTGTAAGCCAATCACTAATGCGTCATCAGTACATGCTGGGAGTACCTCACCTGTAAGCCATTCACTAATGCGTAATCAGTACATGCTCGGAGCATCTCACCTATAAGGCAATCACTAATCCGTCATCAGTACATGCTGGGAGCACCTCACCTGTAAGCCATTCACTAATGTGTCATCAGTACATGCTCGGAGCACCTCACCTGTAAGCCATTCACTAATGCGTCATCAGTACATGCTCGGAGCACCTCAGCTATAAGCCATTCACTAATGCATCATCAGTACATGCTCGGTGCACCTCACCTGTAAGCCAATCACTAATGCGTCATCAGTACATGCTGGGAGCACCTCACATGTAAGCCATTCACTAATGTGTCATCAGTACATGCTGGGAGCACCTCAACTGTAAGCCATTCACTAATGCGTCATCAGTACATGCTGGGAGCACCTCACCTGTAAGCCATTCACTAATGCGTCATCAGTACATGCTCGGAGCACCTCACCTGTAAGCCAATCACTAATGCGTCATCAGTACATGCTGGGAGCACCTCACCTGTAAGCCATTCACTAATGCGTCATCAGTACATGCCCGGAGCACCTCACCTGTAAGCCATTCACTAAAGCGTCATCAGTACCTGCTCGGAGCACCTCACCTGTAAGCCAATCACTAATGCTTCATCAGTACATGCCGGGAGCACCTCACCTGTAAACCAATCACTAAGGCGTCATCAGTACATGCTCAGAGCACCTCAGCTGTAAGCCATTCCCTAATGTGTAATCAGTACATGCTGGGAGCACCTCACCTGTAAGCCAATCACTAATGCGTCATCAGTACATGCTCGGAGCACCTCACCTGTGAGCCAATCACTAATGCGTCATCAGTTCATGCCGGGAGCACCTCACCTGTGAGCCATTCACTAATGCGTCATCAGTACATGCTCGGAGAACTTCGCCTGTAAGCCATTCACTAATGCGTAATCAGTACATCCTCGGAGCATCTCACCTGTAAGCCATTCACTAATGCGTAATCAGTACATGCCGGGAGCATCTCACCTGTAAGCCAAGCACTAATGCGTCATCAGTACATGCTCGGAGCATCTCACCTGTAACCCATTCACTAATGCGTCATCAGTTCATGCTCGGAGCACCTCACCTGTAAGCCATTCACTAATGCGTCATCAGTACATGCTGGGAGCACCTCACCTGTAAGCCATTCACTAATGCGTAATCAGTACATGCTCGGAGCACCTCACCTGTAAGCCATTCACTAATGCGTAATCAGTACATGCTCGGAGCACCTCACCTGTAAGCCATTCACTAATGCGTCATCAGTACATGCTCGGAGCACCTCACCTGTAAGCCATTCACTAATGCGTCATCAGTACATGCTGGGAGCACCTCACCTGTAAGCCATTCACTAATGCGTAATCAGTACATGCTCGGAGCACCTCACCTGTAAGCCATTCACTAATGCGTCATCAGTACATGCTCGAAGCACCTCACCTGTAAGACATTCACTAATGCGTCATCAGTACATGCTGGGAGCACCTAACCTATAAGCCATTCACTAATGCGTCATCAGTACATGCTCGGAACATCTCACCTGTAAGCCAATCACTAATGCGTCATCAGTACATGCTCGAAGCATCTCACCTGTAAGCCAATCACTAATGCGTCATCAGTACATGCTGGGAGTACCTCACCTGTAAGCCATTCACTAATGCGTAATCAGTACATGTTCGGAGCATCTCACCTGTAGGCCATTCACTAATGCGTCATCAGTACATGCTCGGAGCACCTCACCTGTGAGCCATTCACTAATGCGTAATCAGTACATGCTGGGAGCACCTCACCTGTAAGTCATTCACTAATGCGTCATCAGTACATGCTCGGAGCACCTCACCTGTAAGCCATTCGCTAATGCGTCATTAGTACATGCTGGGATCACCTCACCTGTAAGCCATTCACTAATGCGTCATCAGTACATGTTGGGAGCACCTCACCTGTAAGCCATTCACTAATGCGTAATCAGTACATGCTCGGAGCACCTCACCTGTAAGCCAATCACTAATGCGTCATCAGTACATGCTCGGAGCACCTCACCTGTAAGCCAATCACTAATGCGTCATCAGTACATGCTCGGAGCACCTCACCTGTAAGCCAATCACTAATGTGTCATCAGTACATGCTCGGAGCACCTCACCTGTAAGCCAATCACTAATGCGTCATCAGTACATGCCGGGAGCACCTCACCTGTTAGCCATTCACTAATGCGTAATCAGTACATGCTTGGAGAACCTCGCCAGTAAGCCATTCACTAATGCGTAATCAGTACATCCTCGGAGCATCTCACCTGTAAGCCATTCACTAATGCGTAATCAGTACATGCTCGGAGCATCTCACCTGTAAGCCAATCACTAATGCGTCATCAGTACATGCTCGGAGCATCTCACCTGTAACCCATTCACTAATGCGTCATCAGTTCATGCTCGGAGCACCTCACCTGTAAGCCATTCACTAATGCGTCATCAGTACATGCTGGGAGCACCTCACCTGTAAGCCATTCACTAATGCGTAATCAGTACATGCACGGAGCACCTCACCTGTAAGCCATTCACTAATGCGTCATCAGTACATGCTCGGAGCACCTCACCTGTAAGCCATTCACTAATGCATCATCAGTACATGCTGGGAGCACCTCACCTGTAAGCCATTCACTAATGCGTCATCAGTACATGCTTGGAACATCTCACCTGTAAGCCAATCACTAATGCGTCATCAGTACATGCTCGGAGCATCTCACCTGTAAGCCAATCACTAATGCGTCATCAGTACATGCTGGGAGTACCTCACATGTAAGCCATTCACTAATGCGTAATCAGTACATGCTCGGAGCATCTCACCTATAAGGCAATCACTAATGCGTCATCAGTACATGCTGGGAGCACCTCACCTGTAAGCCATTCACTAATGCGTCATCAGTACATGCTCGGAGCACCTCACCTGTAAGCCATTCACTAATGCGTCGTCAGTACATGCTCGGAGCACCTCACCTGTAAGCCATTCACTAATGCGTCATCAGTACATGCTCGGTGCACCTCACCTGTAAGCCAATCACTAATGCGTCATCAGTACATGCTGGGAGCACCTCACATGTAAGCCATTCACTAATGCGTCATCAGTACATGCTGGGAGCACCTCACCTGTAAGCCTTTCACTAATGCGTCATCAGTACATGCTCGGAGCACCTCACCTGTAAGCCAATCACTAATGCGTCATCAGTACATGCTCGGAGCACCTCACCTGTAAGCCAATCACTAATGCGTCATCAGTACATGCTGGGAGCACCTCACCTGTAAGCCAATCACTAATGCTTCATCAGTACATGCTGGGAGCACCTCACCTGTAAGCCATTCACTAATGCGTCATCAGTACATGCCCGGAGCACCTCACCTGTAAGCCATTCACTAATGCGTCATCAGTACCTGCTCGGAGCACCTCACCTGTAAGCCAATCACTAATGCTTCATCAGTACATGCCAGGAGCACCTCACCTGTAAACCAATCACTAAGGCGTCATCAGTACATGCTGGGAGCACCTCACCTGTAAGCCATTCACTAATGCGTCATCAGTACCTGCTTGGAGCACCTCACCTGTAAGCCATTCCCTGATGCGTAATCAGTACATGCTCGGAGCACCTCACCTGTAAGCCATTCACTAATGCATCATAAGTACATGCTCAGAGCACCTCAGCTGTAAGCCATTCCCTAATGTGTAATCAGTACATGCTCGGAGCACCTTACCTGTAAGCCAATCTCTAATGCGTCATCAGTACATGCCGGGAGCACCTCACCTGTGAGCCATTCACTAATGCGTCATCAGTACATGCTCGGAGAACCTCGCCTGTAAGCCATTCACCAATGCGTAATCAGTACATCCTGGGAGCATCTCACCTGTAAGCCATTCACTAATGCGTCATCAGTACATGCTCGGAGCATCTCACCTGTAAGCCAATCACTAATGCGTCATCAGTACATGCTCGGAGCATCTCACCTGTAACCCATTCACTAATGCGTCATCAGTACATGCTCGGAGCATCTCACCTATAAGGCAATCACTAATGCGTCATCAGGACATGCTGGGAGCACCTCACCTGTAAGCCATTCACTAATGCTTCATCAGTACATGCTGGGAGCACCTCACCTGTAAGCCATTCACTAATGCGTCATCAGTACATGTTCGGAGCATCTCACCTGTAAGCCATTCACTAATGCGTCATCAGTACATGCTCGGAGCACCTCACCTGTAAGCCATTCACTAATGCGTAATCAGTACATGCTGGGAGCACCTCACCTGTAAGTCATTCACTAATGCGTCATCAGTACATGCTCGGAGCACCTCACCTGTAAGCCATTCACTAATGCGTCATTAGTACATGCTGGGAGCACCTCACCTGTAAGCCATTCACTAATGCGTCATCAGTACATGATCGGAGCACCTCACTTATAAGCCATTCACTAATGCGTCATCAGTACATGCTCGGAGCACCTCACCTGTAATCCATTCACTAATGCGTCATCAGTATATGCTGGGAGCACCTCACCTGTAAGCCATTCACTAATGCGTCATCAGTACATGTTGGGAGCACCTCACCTGTAAACCATTCACTAATGCGTAATCAGTACATGCTCGGAGCACCTCACCTGTAAGCCAATCACTAATGCGTCATCAGTACATGCTCGGAGCACCTCACCTGTAAGCCAATCACTAATGCGTCATCAGTACATGCTCGGAGCACCTCACCTGTAAGCCAATCACTAATGCGTCATCAGTACATGCTCGGAGCACCTCACCTGTAAGCCAATCACTAATTTGTCATCAGTACATGCCGGGAGCACCTCACCTGTGAGCCATTCACTAATGCGTCATCAGTACATGCTCGGAGAACCTCGCCTGTAAGCCATTCACTAATGCGTAATCAGTACATCCTCGGAGCATCTCACCTGTAAGCCAATCACTAATGCGTCATCAGTACATGCTCGGAGCACCTCACCTGTAAGCCAATCACTAATGCGTCATCAGTACATGCTCGGAGCACCTCACCTGTAAGCCAATCACTAATGCGTCATCAGTACATGCTCGGAGCACCTCACCTGTAAGCCAATCACTAATGCGTCATCAGTACATGCCGGGAGCACCTCACCTGTGAGCCATTCACTAATGCATCATCAGTACATGCTCGGAGAACCTCGCCTGTATCCATTCACTAATGCGTAATCAGTACATCCTCGGAGCATCTCACTTGTAAGCCATTCACTAATGCGTAATCAGTACATGCTCGGAGCATCTCACCTATAAGGCAATCACTAATGCGTCATCAGTAAATGCTGGGAGCACCTCACCTGTAAGCCATTCACTAATGCGTAATCAGTACATGCTCGGAGCATCTCACCTGTAAGCCAATCACTAATGCATCATCAGTACATGCTCGGAGCATCTCACCTGTAACCCATTCACTAATGCGTCATCAGTTCATGCTCGGAGCACCTCACCTGTAAGCCATTCACTAATGCATCATCAGTACATGCTGGGAGCACCTCACCTGTAAGCCATTCACTAATGCGTCATCAGTACATGCTCGGAGCATCTCACCTGTAAGCCAATCACTAATGCGTCATCAGTACATGCTCGGAGCATCTCACCTGTAAGCCAATCACTAATGCGTCATCAGTACATGCTGGGAGTACCTCACCTGTAAGCCATTCACTAATGCGTAATCAGTACATGCTCGGAGCATCTCACCTATAAGGCAATCACTAATCCGTCATCAGTACATGCTGGGAGCACCTCACCTGTAAGCCATTCACTAATGTGTCATCAGTACATGCTCGGAGCACCTCACCTGTAAGCCATTCACTAATGCGTCATCAGTACATGCTCGGAGCACCTCAGCTATAAGCCATTCACTAATGCGTCATCAGTACATGCTCGGTGCACCTCACCTGTAAGCCAATCACTAATGCGTCATCAGTACATGCTGGGAGCACCTCACATGTAAGCCATTCACTAATGTGTCATCAGTACATGCTGGGAGCACCTCAACTGTAAGCCATTCACTAATGCGTCATCAGTACATGCTGGGAGCACCTCACCTGTAAGCCATTCACTAATGCGTCATCAGTACATGCTCGGAGCATCTCACCTGTAAGCCAATCACTAATGCGTCATCAGTACATGCTCGGAGCATCTCACCTGTAACCCATTCACTAATGCGTCATCAGTTCATGCTCGAAGCACCTCACCTGTAAGCCATTCACTAATGCGTCATCAGTACATGCTGGGAGCACCTCACCTGTAAGCCATTCACTAATGCGTAATCAGTACATGCTCGGAGCACCTCACCTGTAAGCCATTCACTAATGCGTCATCAGTACATGCTCGGAGCACCTCACCTGTAAGCCATTCACTAATGCGTCATCAGTACATGCTGGGAGCACCTCACCTGTAAGCCATTCACTAATGCGTCATCAGTACATGCTCGGAGCATCTCACCTGTAAGCCAATCACTAATGCGTCATCAGTACATGCTTGGAGCATCTCACCTGTAAGCCAATCACTAATGCGTCATCAGTACATGCTGGGAGCACCTCACCTGTAAGCCATTCACTAATGCGTCATCAGTACATGCTCGGAGCACCTGACCTGTAAGCCATTCACTAATGCGTCATCAGTACATGCTCGGTGCACCTCACCTGTAAGCCAATCACTAATGCGTCATCAGTACATGCTCGGTGCACCTCACCTGTAAGCCAATCACTAATGCGTCATCAGTACATGCTGGGAGCACCTCACCTGTAAGCCATTCACTAATGCGTCATCAGTACATGCTGGGAGCACCCCACCTGTAAGCCATTCACTAATGCGTCATCAGTACATGCTGGGAGCACCTCACCTGTAAGCCAATCACTAATGCGTCATCAGTACATGCTGGGAGCACCTCACCTGTAAGCCATTCACTAATGCGTCATCAGTACATGCTGGGAGCACCCCACCTGTAAGCCATTCACTAATGCGTCATCAGTACATGCTGGGAGCACCTCACCTGTAAGCCAATCACTAATGCGTCATCAGTACATGCTGGGAGCACCTCGCCTGTAAGCCATTCACTAATGCGTCATCAGTACATGCCCGGAGCACCTCACCTGTAAGCCATTCACTAATGCGTCATCAGTACCTGCTCGGAGCACCTCACCTGTAAGCCAATCACTAATGCTTCATTAGTACATGCCGGGAGCACCTCACCTGTAAACCAATCACTAAGGCGTCATCAGTACATGCTGGGAGCACCCCACCTGTAAGCCATTCACTAATGCGTCATCAGTACATGCTGGGAGCACCTCACCTGTAACCCATTCACTAATGCGTCATCAGTACATGCTCGGAGCATCTCACCTATAAGGCAATCACTAATGCGTCATCAGTACATGCTGGGAGCACCTCACCTGTAAGCCATTCACTAATACGTCATCAGTACATGCTGGGAGCACCTCACCTGTAAGCCATTCACTAATGCGTCATCAGTACATGTTCGGAGCATCTCACCTGTAAGCCATTCACTAATGCGTCATCAGTACATGCTCGGAGCACCTCACCTGTAAGCCATTCACTAATGCGTAATCAGTACATGCTGGGAGCACCTCACCTGTAAGTAATTCACTAATGCGTCATCAGTACATGCTCGGAGCACCTCACCTGTAAGCCATTCACTAATGCGTCATCAGTACATGCTGGGAGCACCTCACCTGTAAGCCATTCACTAATGCGTCATCAGTACATGATCGGAGCACCTCACCTGTAAGCCATTCACTAATGCGTCATCAGTACATGCTCGGAGCACCTCACCTGTAATCCATTCACTAATGCGTCATCAGTACATGCTGGGAGCACCTCACCTGTAAGCCATTCACTAATGCGTCATCAGTACATGCTGGGAGCACCTCACCTGTAAGCCATTCACTAATGCGTCATCAGTACATGTTGGGAGCACCTCACCTGTAAACCATTCACTAATGCGTAATCAGTACATGCTCGGAGCACCTCACCTGTAAGCCAATCACTAATGCGTCATCAGTACATGCTCGGAGCACCTCACCTGTAAGCCAATCACTAATGCGTCATCAGTACATGCTCGGAGCACCTCACCTGTAAGCCATTCACTAATGCGTCATCAGTACATGCTGGGAGCACCTCACCTGTAAGCCATTCACTAATGCGTCATCAGTACATGTTGGGAGCACCTCACCTGTAAACCATTCACTAATGCGTAATCAGTACATGCTCGGAGCACCTCACCTGTAAGCCAATCACTAATGCGTCATCAGTACATGCTCGGAGCACCTCACCTGTAAGCCAATCACTAATGCGTCATCAGTACATGCTCGGAGCACCTCACCTGTAAGCCAATCACTAATGCGTCATCAGTACATGCTCGGAGCACCTCACCTGTAAGCCAATCACTAATGCGTCATCAGTACATGCCGGGAGCACCTCACCTGTGAGCCATTCACTAATGCGTCATCAGTACATGCTCGGAGAACCTCGCCTGTAAGCCATTCACTAATGCGTAATCAGTACATCCTCGGAGCATCTCACCTGTAAGCCATTCACTAATGCGTCATCAGTACATGCTCGGAGCATCTCACCTGTAAGCCAATTACTAATGCGTCATCAGTACATGCTCGGAGCATCTCACCTGTAACCCATTCACTAATGCGTCATCAGTTCATGCTCGAAGCACCTCACCTGTAAGCCATTCACTAATGCGTCATCAGTACATGCTGGGAGCACCTCACCTGTAAGCCATTCACTAATGCGTAATCAGTACATGCTCGGAGCACCTCACCTGTAAGCCATTCACTAATGCGTCATCAGTACATGCTCGGAGCACCTCACCTGTAAGCCATTCACTAATGCGTCATCAGTACATGCTGGGAGCACCTCACCTGTAAGCCATTCACTAATGCGTCATCAGTACATGCTCGGAGCATCTCACCTGTAAGCCAATCACTAATGCGTCATCAGTACATGCTTGGAGCATCTCACCTGTAAGCCAATCACTAATGCGTCATCAGTACATGCTGGGAGCACCTCACCTGTAAGCCATTCACTAATGCGTCATCAGTACATGCTCGGAGCACCTGCCCTGTAAGCCATTCACTAATGCGTCATCAGTACATGCTTGGTGCACCTCACCTGTAAGCCAATCACTAATGCGTCATCAGTACATGCTCGGAGCATCTCACCTGTAACCCATTCACTAATGCGTCATCAGTTCATGCTCGAAGCACCTCACCTGTAAGCCATTCACTAATGCGTCATCAGTACATGCTGGGAGCACCTCACCTGTAAGCCATTCACTAATGCGTAATCAGTACATGCTCGGAGCACCTCACCTGTAAGCCATTCACTAATGCGTCATCAGTACATGCTCGGAGCACCTCACCTGTGAGCCAATCACTAATGCGTCATCAGTTCATGCCGGGAGCACCTCACCTGTGAGCCATTCACTAATGCGTCATCAGTACATGCTCGGAGAACCTCGCCTGTAAGCCATTCACTAATGCGTAATCAGTACATCCTCGGAGCATCTCACCTGTAAGCCATTCACTAATGCGTAATCAGTACATGCCGGGAGCATCTCACCTGTAAGCCAAGCACTAATGCGTCATCAGTACATGCTCGGAGCATCTCACCTGTAACCCATTCACTAATGCGTCATCAGTTCATGCTCGGAGCACCTCACCTGTAAGCCATTCACTAATGCGTCATCAGTACATGCTGGGAGCACCTCACCTGTAAGCCATTCACTAATGCGTAATCAGTACATGCTCGGAGCACCTCACCTGTAAGCCATTCACTAATGCGTAATCAGTACATGCTCGGAGCACCTCACCTGTAAGCCATTCACTAATGCGTCATCAGTACATGCTCGGAGCACCTCACCTGTAAGCCATTCACTAATGCGTCATCAGTACATGCTGGGAGCACCTCACCTGTAAGCCATTCACTAATGCGTAATCAGTACATGCTCGGAGCACCTCACCTGTGAGCCATTCACTAATGCGTCATCAGTACATGCTCGGAGAACCTCGCCTGTAAGCCATTCACTAATGCGTAATCAGTACATCCTCGGAGCATCTCACCTGTAAGCCATTCACTAATGCGTAATCAGTACATGCCGGGAGCATCTCACCTGTAAGCCAAGCACTAATGCGTCATCAGTACATGCTCGGAGCATCTCACCTGTAACCCATTCACTAATGCGTCATCAGTTCATGCTCGGAGCACCTCACCTGTAAGCCATTCACTAATGCGTCATCAGTACATGCTGGGAGCACCTCACCTGTAAGCCATTCACTAATGCGTAATCAGTACATGCTCGGAGCACCTCACCTGTAAGCCATTCACTAATGCGTAATCAGTACATGCTCGGAGCACCTCACCTGTAAGCCATTCACTAATGCGTCATCAGTACATGCTGGGAGCACCTCACCTATAAGCCATTCACTAATGCGTCATCAGTACATGCTCGGAACATCTCACCTGTAAGCCAATCACTAATGCGTCATCAGTACATGCTCGAAGCATCTCACCTGTAAGTCATTCACTAATGCGTCATCAGTACATGCTGGGAGCACCTCACCTGTAAGCCAATCACTAATGCGTCATCAGTACATGCTGGGAGTACCTCACCTGTAAGCCATTCACTAATGCGTAATCAGTACATGCTCGGAGCATCTCACCTGTAAGCCATTCACTAATGCACAATCAGTACATGCTCAGAGCACCTCAGCTGTAAGCCATTCCCTAATGTGTAATCAGTACATGCTGGGAGCACCTCACCTGTAAGCCATTCACTAATGCGTCATCAGTACATTCTGGGAGCACCTCACCTGTAAGCCATTCACTAATGCGTCATCAGTACATGTTCGGAGCATCTCACCTGTAGGCCATTCACTAATGCGTCATCAGTACATGCTCGGAGCACCTCACCTGTGAGCCATTCACTAATGCGTAATCAGTACATGCTGGGAGCACCTCACCTGTAAGTCATTCACTAATGCGTCATCAGTACATGCTCGGAGCACCTCACCTGTAAGCCATTCGCTAATGCGTCATTAGTACATGCTGGGATCACCTCACCTGTAAGCCATTCACTAATGCGTCATCAGTACATGTTGGGAGCACCTCACCTGTAAGCCAATCACTAATGCGTCATCAGTACATGCTCGGAGCACCTCACCTGTAAGCCAATCACTAATGCGTCATCAGTACATGCTCGGAGCACCTCACCTGTAAGCCAATCACTAATGCGTCATCAGTACATGCTCGGAGCACCTCACCTGTAAGCCAATCACTAATGTGTCATCAGTACATGCTCGGAGCACCTCACCTGTAAGCCAATCACTAATGCGTCATCAGTGCATGCCGGGAGCACCTCACCTGTTAGCCATTCACTAATGCGTAATCAGTACATGCTTGGAGAACCTCGCCAGTAAGCCATTCACTAATGCGTAATCAGTACATCCTCGGAGCATCCCACCTGTAAGCCATTCACTAATGCGTAATCAGTACATGCTCGGAGCATCTCACCTGTAAGCCAATCACTAATGCGTCATCAGTACATGCTCGGAGCATCTCACCTGTAACCCATTCACTAATGCGTCATCAGTTCATGCTCGGAGCACCTCACCTGTAAGCCATTCACTAATGCGTCATCAGTACATGCTCGGAGCACCTCACCTGTAAGCCAATCACTAATGCGTCATCAGTACATGCTCGGAGCACCTCACCTGTAAGCCAATCACTAATGCGTCATCAGTACATGCTCGGAGCACCTCACCTGTAAGCCAATCACTAATGCGTCATCAGTACATGCTCGGAGCACCTCACCTGTAAGCCAATCACTAATGTGTCATCAGTACATGCTCGGAGCACCTCACCTGTAAGCCAATCACTAATGCGTCATCAGTACATGCCGGGAGCACCTCACCTGTTAGCCATTCACTAATGCATAATCAGTACATGCTTGGAGAACCTCGCCAGTAAGCCATTCACTAATGCGTAATCAGTACATCCTCGGAGCATCCCACCTGTAAGCCATTCACTAATGCGTAATCAGTACATGCTCGGAGCATCTCACCTGTAAGCCAATCACTAATGCGTCATCAGTACATGCTCGGAGCATCTCACCTGTAACCCATTCACTAATGCGTCATCAGTTCATGCTCGGAGCACCTCACCTGTAAGCCATTCACTAATGCGTCATCAGTACATGCTGGGAGCACCTCACCTGTAAGCCATTCACTAATGCGTAATCAGTACATGCTCGGAGCACCTCACCTGTAAGCCATTCACTAATGCGTCATCAGTACATGCTCGGAGCACCTCACCTGTAAGCCATTCACTAATGCATCATCAGTACATGCTGGGAGCACCTCACCTGTAAGCCATTCACTAATGCGTCATCAGTACATGCTTGGAACATCTCACCTGTAAGCCAATCACTAATGCGTCATCAGTACATGCTCGGAGCATCTCACCTGTAAGCCAATCACTAATGCGTCATCAGTACATGCTGGGAGTACCTCACATGTAAGCCATTCACTAATGCGTAATCAGTACATGCTCGGAGCATCTCACCTATAAGGCAATCACTAATGCGTCATCAGTACATGCTGGGAGCACCTCACCTGTAAGCCATTCACTAATGCGTCATCAGTACATGCTCGGAGCACCTCACCTGTAAGCCATTCACTAATGCGTCGTCAGTACATGCTCGGAGCACCTCACCTGTAAGCCATTCACTAATGCGTCATCAGTACATGCTCGGTGCACCTCACCTGTAAGCCAATCACTAATGCGTCATCAGTACATGCTGGGAGCACCTCACATGTAAGCCATTCACTAATGCGTCATCAGTACATGCTGGGAGCACCTCACCTGTAAGCCTTTCACTAATGCGTCATCAGTACATGCTGGGAGCACCTCACCTGTAAGCCAATCACTAATGCGTCATCAGTACATGCTCGGAGCACCTCACCTGTAAGCCAATCACTAATGCGTCATCAGTACATGCTGGGAGCACCTCACCTGTAAGCCAATCACTAATGCTTCATCAGTACATGCTGGGAGCACCTCACCTGTAAGCCATTCACTAATGCGTCATCAGTACATGCCCGGAGCACCTCACCTGTAAGCCATTCACTAATGCGTCATCAGTACCTGCTCGGAGCACCTCACCTGTAAGCCAATCACTAATGCTTCATCAGTACATGCCAGGAGCACCTCACCTGTAAACCAATCACTAAGGCGTCATCAGTACATGCTGGGAGCACCTCACCTGTAAGCCATTCACTAATGCGTCATCAGTACCTGCTTGGAGCACCTCACCTGTAAGCCATTCCCTGATGCGTAATCAGTACATGCTCGGAGCACCTCACCTGTAAGCCATTCACTAATGCATCATCAGTACATGCTCAGAGCACCTCAGCTGTAAGCCATTCCCTAATGTGTAATCAGTACATGCTCGGAGCACCTTACCTGTAAGCCAATCTCTAATGCGTCATCAGTACATGCCGGGAGCACCTCACCTGTGAGCCATTCACTAATGCGTCATCAGTACATGCTCGGAGAACCTCGCCTGTAAGCCATTCACTAATGCGTAATCAGTACATCCTGGGAGCATCTCACCTGTAAGCCATTCACTAATGCGTCATCAGTACATGCTCGGAGCATCTCACCTGTAAGCCAATCACTAATGCGTCATCAGTACATGCTGGGAGCACCTCACCTGTAAGCCATTCACTAATACGTCATCAGTACATGCTGGGAGCACCTCACCTGTAAGCCATTCACTAATGCGTCATCAGTACATGTTCGGAGCATCTCACCTGTAAGCCATTCACTAATGCGTCATCAGTACATGCTCGGAGCACCTCACCTGTAAGCCATTCACTAATGCGTAATCAGTACATGCTGGGAGCACCTCACCTGTAAGTAATTCACTAATGCGTTATCAGTACATGCTCGGAGCACCTCACCTGTAAGCCATTCACTAATGCGTCATCAGTACATGCTGGGAGCACCTCACCTGTAAGCCATTCACTAATGCGTCATCAGTACATGTTCGGAGCATCTCACCTGTAAGCCATTCACTAATGCGTCATCAGTACATGCTCGGAGCACCTCACCTGTAAGCCAGTCACTAATGCGTAATCAGTACATGCTGGGAGCACCTCACCTGTAAGTAATTCACTAATGCGTCATCAGTACATGCTCGGAGCACCTCACCTGTAAGCCATTCACTAATGCGTCATCAGTACATGCACCTCACCTGTAATCCATTCACTAATGCGTCATCAGTACATGCTGGGAGCACCTCACCTGTAAGCCATTCACTAATGCGTCATCAGTACATGTTGGGAGCACCTCACCTGTAAACCATTCACTAATGCGTAATCAGTACATGCTCGGAGCACCTCACCTGTAAGCCAATCACTAATGCGTCATCAGTACATGCTCGGAGCACCTCACCTGTAAGCCAATCACTAATGCGTCATCAGTACATGCTCGGAGCACCTCACCTGTAAGCCAATCACTAATGCGTCATCAGTACATGCTCGGAGCACCTCACCTGTAAGCCAATCACTAATGCGTCATCATTACATGCTCGGAGCACCTCACCTGTGAGCCAATCACTAATGCGTCATCAGTACATGCCGGGAGCACCTCACCTGTGAGCCATTCACTAATGCGTCATCAGTACATGCTCGGAGAACCTCGCCTGTAAGCCATTCACTAATGCGTAATCAGTACATCCTCGGAGCATCTCACCTGTAAGCCATTCACTAATGCGTCATCAGTACATGCTCGGAGCATCTCACCTGTAAGCCAATCACTAATGCGTCATCAGTACATGCTCGGAGCATCTCACCTGTAACCCATTCACTAATGCGTCATCAGTTCATGCTCGAAGCACCTCACCTGTAAGCCATTCACTAATGCGTCATCAGTACATGCTGGGAGCACCTCACCTGTAAGCCATTCACTAATGCGTAATCAGTACATGCTCGGAGCACCTCACCTGTAAGCCATTCACTAATGCGTCATCAGTACATGCTCGGAGCACCTCACCTGTAAGCCATTCACTAATGCGTCATCAGTACATGCTGGGAGCACCTCATCTGTAAGCCATTCACTAATGCGTCATCAGTACATGCTCGGAGCATCTCACCTGTAAGCCAATCACTAATGCGTCATCAGTACATGCTGGGAGCACCTCACCTGTAAGCCATTCACTAATGCGTCATCAGTACATGCTCGGAGCACCTGACCTGTAAGCCATTCACTAATGCGTCATCAGTACATGCTCGGTGCACCTCACCTGTAAGCCAATCACTAATGCGTCATCAGTACATGCTCGGTGCACCTCACCTGTAAGCCATTCACTAATGCGTCATCAGTACATGCTCGGAGCACCTGACCTGTAAGCCATTCACTAATGCGTCATCAGTACATGTCCGGAGCACCTCACCTGTAAGCCATTCACTAGTGCGTCATCAGTACATGCCGGGAGCACCTCACCTGTAAGCCATTCACTAATGCGTCATCAGTACATGCTCGGAGCACCTCACCTGTAAGCCAATCACTAATGCGTCATCAGTACATGCTCGGAGCACCTCACCTGTAAGCCAATCACTAATGCGTCAGCAGTACATGCCGGGAGCACCTCACCTGTAAGCCATTCACTAATGCGTCATCAGTACATGCTCGGAGCACCTCACCTGTACGGAGCATCTCACCTGTAAGCCATTCACTAATGCGTCATCAGTACCTGCTCGGAGCACCTCACCTGTAAGCCATTCCCTGATGCGTAATCAGTACATGCTCAGAGCACCTCACCTGTAAGCCATTCACTAATGCGTCATCAGTACATGCTCGGAGCATCTCACCTGTAAGCCATTCACTAATGCGTCATCAGTACATGCTGGGAGCTCCTCACCTGTAAGCCATTCACTAATGCGTCATCAGTACATGCTGGGAGCACCTCACCTGTAAGCCATTCCCTAATGCGTAATCAGTACATGCTCGGAGCACCTCACCTGTAAGCCATTCACTAATGCGTCATCAGTACATGCTGGGAGCACCTCACCTGTAAGCCATTCACTAATGCGTAATCAGTACTTGCTCTGAGGAATACGTCTTTCAAATCAAGTTTCTTTGCTTTAACAGAAAAGGCATATGGAGCCTGGGCTCTGTCGACTCGCGGCACTCTTTACTAA
This sequence comes from Ambystoma mexicanum, assembly GCF_040938575.1. Classification (NCBI taxonomy): domain Eukaryota; kingdom Metazoa; phylum Chordata; class Amphibia; order Caudata; family Ambystomatidae; genus Ambystoma; species Ambystoma mexicanum. The sequence goes on along the minus strand of NC_090925.1, from coordinate 51,310,638 downwards.
ACGCACCCCACCCAGTCACTTCTATATAGGCTCAGCAGATGCCTCACTCAATGTACATGCTGCAAGCAAAAGATAGGGGGAAAAAGGAGGGACAAGGCTGGTGGGCAGGGCCCTGAACAATGGAATGTGCGTTCCCTGCATCTTATACTAGAACACACCTACTTTGAGGTTTAGGAATGCTCTATATGTCCCCCGTACTTGGGAGGTCTTGACCCAGGCTTCACAAAACCATCCACACTGTCCCATGCTTAGCCCGCACTAGTCAAGTGCCTCCAGCGGCAAATGATGAGAATCCTAATAAATACAATGGAGCGCCCCCACAGGCTGAAATCATAATACCCCGCCCATGACATTGCTTTTAATGCAGCGGCGCTTACGAAACATGCCTCTTTCGCCCCTTCAGTTTCCCCTTCCCTTTCTCGTGTCCCCGTTCCCCCCAGTGATCAACCACAGGCCCTCGCAATGCTCTTATTAGCGTGCAATGCGAAACACGACAGCAAATGCAATAAATAAATAAATAAAGCAGTACTGGTGCCACCCGGCTGCTGGCTCTTGCTAGGCCGCTGATATCTCCGTGATGGCTGGGCAAGCAGAGCCCTGCCTTGAACTGCTCCTGCCGGACTCCTGCGGCCGCTGCCTGCACCACCTCCCTGCAGCTGAGGCAGCCACTCAGGCTCCTGCAGTTTTCAGGAAGTCATTTACTTCGTGTATATCACTTCCAATCACTTCGAATTGTTTTAGGTATTTGTTAGGGTGACCAGATTTTCTAAAAAAAAAACCCGGACGGGCTATGGAAATAGAAGTAGGACTAAAGAAAATACACATTCGACTTTAGTTCGTTGGCCCGTTGCGGGGGTCATGGAGGGGGTGTGCTAACAGGCACACTCCTCGCATTGGAGGAGAGCGCTGGGGAGGGGAAGGGGGAGGAAATGGGGGCCCATTCTCACAGGAAAAGTTGCGCCGGGACCCGATTTCGGGATTTCGAAATCGGGGCCCGGCAAAAAAAAAAACGGCAAAAAAGGTCTGTAATCAAAACCCCGGACGGGGTTTATAAACTAAAAAAACTCCCGGGACCCCGGGACGTCAGGTGATTTCCCCGGACTGTCCCTGGAAAACCCGGACGTCTGGTCACCCTAGTATTTGTGGGTTAAGGGGCATAAGAGCGGTCTGGGGGGTCTAGGTTGGGGGTGGTAATGAAGAGAAAGGGGGGCCATGGGACCACCTGTGATATCCCTTGTCTATCGATAATGAGGCGAGCGCGGGTCGCGGCAATAACAGACTGACACGGAGCGGTGCTGCAAAACAACCTTCTTTAATCGTGTTCCAACATGAACTAACTGGCCCCTCCCTTCTCACGTCACTTCCCTTAACTTCCCGCCCTGGGTCCCTCCCGCCCCCGTTGTCCCGGATACGTCAACATGACATCTCCCCCCTTTTTAAACGATTACCACTCTTCGCAACAGGCGATGATCTGGCGAGTCTCTAGTCCATTTCCTCGATCCACCGGCGAGGTCTGCTCCGGACTCGCTGTGGTCGGGTCAGCTCAACCCGTGGCGGCGATGTATTCACGGATGTTTCGGCTTCTGGATTTTGATCCGATTCGTCAGCATACCACGGATCGTCTCCAGGCTGATCACTGTATTCTTCCTCTAGTGGAGCCTGTACTCGGCCGCTCAGGCGTCTTGTGCCGGGCAGCGGGAGTTCCTTGAAGTGAAATGAGTTCCGGGTTATCTCTCCTGTGGAGCCTTGGGCCGTGACCATCGATCCCTTTCTCTGGGTAACGAGAAGGGGCTCATCCCGAAAAGCAGGTGTATGTTTATGGGTCAAAGGTTGTCGGACGGCTACCACATCTCCTATGGCTATGGGAGATGTCTGGGCTTTTCGGCGAGTGTCGGTGTACTCCTTCATTTTATTCTTTGCCCTTTCGTCATGCTCTCGGACCTCCGCATCCCTCTCCGGGCATGGTGCACTTGGCTCTGCTTGGGGAATTCGTGTTTGGGGGTTGCGCCCAAACATGAGCTCGGCAGGGGTCTTCCCCGTTGTGCTATGGGGCGTTCCTCGGTAGTCTCGTAGCAATTGATTGAGTACCTGTTCATATGGTTGTTCCGTGAGTCGCGCAATCTTCAAGGCCCGTTTGAGATTGCCCATGAATCGTTCAATCATTCCGTTAGCTTGCGGCCACAACGGGGTCACCTTCCGATGTCTGAATCCCAAGTATTCCGCAAACCGTGCAAACTGATGACCACAGAACGGGGCCCCATTATCAGTCTTGAGTACTTTAGGCACTCCATATGCCGAGAACATGTGGTCCAGTGCCGGGATGACGTGGTGCGCAGCCGTGGACGAGATCATCTGTACTTCGGGATACCGGGAGTACTCGTCCATTACTGCAAGGACATATCTTCCCCCTTCGATAGGTCCAAAGAAGTCGGCGGCCACCGCTTCCCATATGTTCTGCGGAAGTTCAGACATTTGCAGTGGCTCAGGATGTCTATTTGGAGTGATGATGCAACAGGTGGGGCATGTTCTCAGAGCGGCCTCCACTCTGGTGTCCATCCGAGGAAACCACACCTTTTGGCGCAGCATGCGCTGTGTTGAGACAATTCCGCGGTGGGTCTCGTGTGCTAGGTTGATGACTTTCTCCCGCATGGTTGCTGGGATCACTAGCTTGCAGTCCTTGAGTAGGAGATGGTCTTCTGACACGGCTAGCTCGTCTTTCACCAGGAGAAGCCGTTCTACGTCCTCCCATGTCTGGCCGCCTGCCGCTTTCCCTCTCTCTTTAGCCCTCCTCCATTGTCCAGATACGAGACCTTCACCTATAATACGGCAGGCCAGGTCCTTCTCGGTTTCCCTTGCCAGTTCCTCAGTGTTAACCCCTTCTGGCGTGGTCTGATGAACCAGATATCTGAGGTAGCGGTCTGCTACCGATGGTTCAGGTCTGCTCTCGTCCCTTGGTCTCCTCGACAGGAAGTCAGCAGGGTTTTCACCCTTCCCTGGTCTGTGAATGATGTCGAAAGCGTAGTCTTGCAGGCGCAACCCCCACCGGGCTATCCTAGGGGGCATCTTGGCCTGGGGGTTCCCATAGAGGAACAGTAGTGCTTGGTGATCGGTGACAACCTGGAATGGCTTTCCATATAGGAATAAGTGGAAATGTTCGCATGCCCACACCACCGCTAGTCCTTCCTTTTCAGCCTGGGAGTATACCTGTTCAGTAGCGGACAAGCTGCGGCTGGCATAGGCTACCACGTGCCTCTGTTGGGGGTCCTTGAGATCAAATTGAGCCAGAATGGCCCCTAATCCCACTGGGCTGGCGTCCACTATGAGTTCCGTTCTCCGGTTGGAGTCGTAGTAGGCCATGTTTTCCGCCTTCGCAACCCTCTCCCTAATGGTCTCGAAGGCTACTTGGCAGGCACCATCCCACTCGAATTTCACGTTCTGGTGCGTTAGTTTCCGTAACGGTTCACTGACCGAGGCGAAGTCCTTGATGTATCTGCTGCAATAGCTGGCTAGGCCTAGGAATGATCGAAGTTCCGACACGTTGAGTGGCGCTGCGGTATCATTTAGGGCTGATACTTTGTCCGGATCTGGGGTCATCCCCACCTCCGAGAATACGTGGCCAAAGAATTTCAGTGTGCTCTTCCGGAATTCACATTTGTCCTGGTTGAGCGTAAGGTTTGCATCGTGTAGAGCTTTACACACCCTCATGAGGGTTTCATCATGGCTCTTTACGTCGGTCCCGAACACCAGTATGTCATCCGAGTAGTTGAGGCAGTTGGGAATGTGCTTTATGATGTTATGGACCTCTGCTTGAAAGATCTCCGCGGCTGATGATACCCCAAAGCTCAGTCTTTTGTATCTGAATAACCCAACGTGTGTGACGAACGTGGTTATGTTGCGACTTTCGGGATGCAAGACCAACTGATGATATCCCTTCTGGAGGTCTAGTTTTGAGAAAACCTTGGCTCCATTTAGCAGGTGTATCATGTCCGTGATGCGTGGCGCAGGGTATCTTTCCCTGCGGATTGCTTGGTTAGGTCGTCTCATGTCGACGCACAGCCTGATGGTTTCAGATCCCTTCTTCGGGACTGGGACGATGGGAGAAACCCACGTGGTTGCTCCCGAGGCCCTTTCAATGATGTCCTGTTCCAACAATTTCTTTAACTCTTCCTCCACCTTTTGTTGGATGTTGACTGGGATCCCTCGGTATGGTTGAGCCACTGGGCGTACAGAGTCGTCTATATGCAGTTTCACTTGTCGGTTCTTGAGTTTCCCAATCCCTCTGAATATTTTTGGATACAAGTTGTTGATCAACTCAATCGGGTCGATGTATTTGTGAACCATGATGTTATACAGGATGTGGATCAGGCCCATATCTGCGGCGGCCTTGAAACTCAGGACACATCCGCTGTCCGTTTCAGTGGCGAGGACATGAATTGGGACCTTCATCTCTTGTCCTTTGTATCGGCATAGCCCACTGAATTTGCCTTTGCACCTGAGGGGAGTCTTCGCACCATAGGCGTAGATGTCTACGGTGGCTGGCTGGAGCTTTGGCTTAGGGGTGAGTTCGGCATACACTTGTTCACTCACCACGTTGACGGTGGCGCCAGTATCGATGAGGAATTCCGTGGGCCTTTCCTGCAGTTTGATGATGAGGGTGGGGCTATGAGCAGTGGCGGTGGGATTTCCCAAGGCGTAAACGTATGCTTTCTTTTTGTGATCACTCCCTGAGGAGCTGGGATCTGACTCTGTGGGGGATTGTTCGACCAGATAACGGACGTGGCGTCTTGATCTTCTATCGGGTCTGACCCTTGTCACAAATCGTCTTCTTTCTCTCCGTTTTTGGCGGTCGTCGCCGGAGTCTTTATCCTTTTGGTCACTTCCTTGTTGGCTCGGAGGGTTGGGGGTGTTGTTTGGGGTCGAGGGTGTGCTCGGCGTTCCTCCATACCGAGTCCTCGCGCGATTGGTGTACTCTCGGGGCCTCTCTCTCCCTCGATCTCTGAATAGTCTGCATACTGCTTTGAAATGGCCTTCTTCGCCGCACGAAGTGCAGCGTTGTCCTATGGCCGGGCACGTCCCTTCATGGGGATACTCGAATCCGCACTTGTAGCAGAAGAGCTCTTCTGTCCTTTTTTCTAATTGTAATTTATTCAAGCTTTCGCCCACCGGTGTGCTCCCGAAACTTTCCACTTGACAGTCAATGGCCCTTTCAACTCTGGCTAGCGCCAGTATCTCTTCCAGCGTGCGGGATTTCTGGAGCAACTTCCGGCGGAAGGTTTGGGACTCGCAACCTGATATTATTTGCGACCTGAGAGCTTCGGTGTTCGAGTAATTTGCAAAGTCACAGTGTTTGAGCTTTGTACGGAGTCGCATTACATACGCATCCATGGTCTCTCCTTTTGCCTGCTTTGTGGTATGGAACAGGTGCCTTTCGTAATCGACGTTGGTGTGAGGCGCGAAGTACGCTGCCAGGGCGTCTTTTAGTTTCTGTATTGAGTCTATGGAGTCTTGGGGCATTTCGTCTATGATGTCTCGGGTGGCAGATCCGACCGCTAGCTTCAGTAGACACACTTGCCTGGCATCCGCCACTGGCCCCGTGGCCCCCATGTATAGGTCAAAGTCTCGGATCCATTTGGTCCATCTGGGGCCCATGTTGCTCGTGTCCGTCACGTCAAAGGCTCCAGGCATCTGGGCAGCTAGCGTATCCGGCAGTTGGTAGGGCACGTGATCTTGCATTTGATCTAGAAGTGCTGGGGGCCCGTTCCCTGCAGCTCCCGCACCTTGGTTTGCGTCCTGATCCGACATGGTGCGGGGAAGGTGGCTTCCCTACGCGGGATTTGGCTGTCGTGGTGTGATGGCCGCCTTATAAGGCACGAGCACCATCGAGGAGTCCCACTCCTGTTGAGGACGCTCTGGCGTGGGTCTGGCCTGGTCCTGGGCTGCGGTCGCACGAGGGCCTTCTCCCTCTCTCGGCGTGGGTCCGGGCTTCACACTTGTCCACTTGTGCTTGGGCCCGCCCCGTATCCTGCCGCGTATCACTGCGCGCACGTGCGCTCGCCTGCTTCTCTGGGCTCACCGTCGTGGTCTGGATCCTCCCTCCGTGGCTCGATCTCACGCGGAGGGGAACTTGCGCGGACTCGACCTCGGTCTGTCCGGTCTGCCAGTTTCCGCGACGCCCCGTGCTTCCGGGCTGGTGCGGGCGGCGGGCGGCGGTCGGCAAGCTCTCTCGTCGCTGTGGTGTGCCAACGTGCGGCGCTCGTCTCTCTCTCTCTCTCCGGGGACTCTGCCTCTCAGCATCCCATCCTCGTCGCCATTGTGATATCCCTTGTCTATCGATAATGAGGCGAGCGCGGGTCGCGGCAATAACAGACTGACACGGAGCGGTGCTGCAAAACAACCTTCTTTAATCGTGTTCCAACATGAACTAACTGGCCCCTCCCTTCTCACGTCACTTCCCTTAACTTCCCGCCCTGGGTCCCTCCCGCCCCCGTTGTCCCGGATACGTCAACATGACACCACCCCAAACTAAAATCAGAGTAAAATGCAAAGTTATGTGCACGAAGTAAATTACAACAAAATAAATAGTTTCTGTTGAATTGACATAGAATCATCCCCACAGCCGAGCAGGTAATACAAATTAAATAAATACCTACGTATAAATAAATAAATAAATAAATAAATAAATAAATGAAAATTATACTTGAAGCGCTCATTGTAGAAAGGGTATTAGCGCCACTCGTGGTCAGCGGCTCTCATGAAATGCTTAAGGACGTCTTCTCATGACCATCGCTAGTATTCCTACAACAATCAGAACGAATATTATGTGGGTATGACAATGATCAGCTACAAACATGAACACGCACAAGGCCCTGGCTGAGATGCACACTCATAAGCACTGCAATGCACGAATAACACACCTGAAGTGTTCCCCCTACTATGTGAGTGAGGGGTGCACTCCAGTACTGTGAAATGCCAACGACAAAATACTTAAAGGTCTGATTGTGGGCATTTAAAATAAGAACACTTTTCAAAAATAGAAGAATAATGAAAAATGTGTCAAGATACCCTAGTTCAATACACTGTCTGGAAGCGCTTTGAAACACTTGCCTGTATATAGGCGCTTTATAAATAAACATTACCATTACAAACTTCACGTTTTGTTATATACCCATTAGCAATGAATTGATACCAATTTGCTTGAGTGTTTAATGTAGACATGTTGTAATCAAAACATTACATATAATAATAATTTAGCATTTATATAGCGCTACGAACCCTCAGACATCCGAGCGTGGTGCTCATTTATTGACCTCAGGAGGATAAAGGGCTGAGTTTGGCCCTCCTGGGATTCGATCCTGGTTGGCGGATTCGATCCTGGTTGGCAGGTTCTGCGTGGATGTCAAAGCACGCGCTCTACTGCTGTGCAATCTGGCCGGCTATACGGCAGTGCAAGTGTACACACAGCAGGCACTGGTGAAGGCGTTTCAGCGAGAAATGGCTCTATCTGTTTTGTGGTGTTGCTGTTAGATATTAAACAGGCGAAGCCGAGACGTACCTAGCCCAGTGATCTGGAGCTGGCAGTGCATTATGAATGCATAGTAAAAGGCCTTCTCTCCGAGCTCGCCAGGACACTGCTCCAGCGCCTCACTCCCACTCCTTTATACCACTCCTGCAGCGATTTTCCTTCAGATTTGCGGCAACCAGGGCAGTATTCCGATTGCATCACGATGCACGTGAAGCCATTTATTGCCATACTGCCAGCACAGAGGACTTTTGCTTCAGAAATTCATCATCAGCTGTACTCACTGCTCGCAGCTCGTAGCTCCGGTCCCAGGAGGGGCGGAGCTCTCTTGGTGGTCACGTGAGGAGTCACGTGACAAGAAGCGGAAACAAAACACACCCGCTTTCAGGCGAGCGCCGTATTGCCAGCACAGAGGACTTTTGCTTCAGAAATTCATCATCAGCTTAATCACCGCTCGCAGCTCGTAGCTCCGGTCCCAGGAGGGGCGGAGCTCTCTTGGTGGTCACGTGAGGAGTCACGTGACAAGAAGCGGAAACAAAACACACCAGCTATCAGGCGAGCGCCGTATTGCCAGCACAGAGGACTTTTGCTTCAGAAATTCATCATCAGCTGTACTCACCGCTCGCAGCTCGTAGCACCGGTCCCAGGAGGGGCGGAGCTCTCTTGGTGGTCACGTGAGGAGTCACGTGACAAGAAGCAGAAACAAAACACACCCGCTTTCAGGCGAGCGCCGTATTGCCAGCACAGAGGACTTTTGCTTCAGAAATTCATCATCAGCTGTACTCACTGCTCGCAGCTCGTAGCTCCGGTCCCAGGAGGGGCGGAGCTCTCTTGGTGGTCACGTGAGGAGTCACGTGACAAGAAGCGGAAACAAAACACACCCGCTTTCAGGCGAGCGCCGTATTGCCAGCACAGAGGACTTTTGCTTCAGAAATTCATCATCAGCTGTACTCACCGCTCGCAGCTCGTAGCTCCGGTCCCAGGAGGGGCGGAGCTCTCTTGGTGGTCACGTGAGGAGTCACGTGACAAGAAGCAGAAACAAAACACACCAGCTATCAGGCGAGCGCCGTATTGCCAGCACAGAGGACTTTTGCTTCAGAAATTCATCATCAGCTGCACTCACCGCTCGCAGCTCGTAGCTCCGGTCCCAGGAGGGGCAGAGCTCTCTTGGTGGTCACGTGAGGAGTCACGTGACAAGAAGCGGAAACAAAACACACCCGCTTTCAGGCGAGCGCCGTATTGCCAGCACAGAGGACTTTTGCTTCAGAAATTCATCATCAGCTGTACTCACCGCTCGCAGCTCATAGCTCCGGTCCCAGGAGGGGCGGAGCTCTCTTGGTGGTCACGTGAGGAGTCACGTGACAAGAAGCGGAAACAAAACACACCCGCTTTCACCCTCGCGGCGTTGAGCCTGGTAGGTGTAGAGGGCGGAGGCTGTTGTGCGGCTGTTAGGCGCTGGTGGTGCTACATTCAGTCGGGAAGTGCGGCTAAGTGCAGTCTGCGGCAGGGAGACACGAAGGCAGCAAGGTAATTGCGAGATTTATTCATTCTGAAAGACTTGTATATCAACCTGGTACTTCCGAAATCCTAGTAAATTTGGCCAGGTCTTACTGACTAACTGCTTACAATGGTTGACTCCCCGGTCACAAAGCCCTTGTCACATAGGACAGGGGCGGGTTGCTACCCCGAGGTAGCCATTACATGCAGTACTGCCTCATTTGAAAACATTTTACAAATAAATGTGGAAACGGCTGAGGAGGTGGTGAACGGATCAAGTTCAGGAGAAGGGGAAGGCTCCCACACACAGCTTCACTTACAGCCCCAACAGTCTTCCAAGACCTCGGACACATCAGTGCCACCCATAGAAATTGAAAATCGGGGACTTTTTAATAGCACAGTGTCCACTGACGATATGGGTCAGAGCATGAAACCACAAACAGGACCGTCCCCTAAGGACACAGTGCGGGAGGTTTCCCCCAATTCGATTCCCTTAAATTCTACTCTCTCCTCCCCAAAGGATTTGGGCGCAACTTATGATGATGAGACGGGTTCTCTAAGGCCAACCACATCTCCTGTTGTGAACCCCTTTGTCTTCGGTTCTTTAAATGGGAACAAAAGAGATCAGCCCCCAGCAAAAAAAACAGATAACGGCTGGAAACCCTTCGGGATTTCCTTACTGAACACCGATTTCCACACAAACTACTCAAGTACGAACCAGCAAAACAGGGTGACTACTCGAGAGTGTCTTCTGGATCCCTCTACGCCACGGCCTAGATCCCAAAAAATGACCACTTCAGGGTTGTACACATTTATCTCTGAGCGTAAGTGGTCATCACCAAATAAATGGGGGGAGCCTCTTGCCTCAGTTAACAAAATTCTACCTCAGGGACCCCCACAAAGATTCCACAAAGGAGTATTCCCTCAGCAAGCGCCGTTTCCAAGTAAACGGCAAAGAAGACAACCCTCTCCCACAGATGAGGATCTCTTGTCCGTCTTGGAATCAACTCAAGGAGATGCCCCTTCTAAAAAGGATCCCCAAATCGATCCTGGAATGATCACAGCTTTTGCTCTTGTAATGGCCCCCTTTATGAAACTTATAGAGTCTCAAAATGATCAGCTTCGGGACCACACGACAACAATTGCAATGATGTTTACTAAAATGATTTTTATAGAAGGCTTCGTCTCTGCAATTCAGTCGAAACTCGAAAAAAATGACGAACACACGACAGATATTTTGAAAAGTATCATCGAGCCAATCATAAAAGAAAAAGAAATAAGAAGATCGGAAAGGACAAGTCTTCGGTTAGGGAGTGCAGGTGGCCTGGAGAGTGGTCCGTCTTCCCTGGAGCAGACTCAAAACCAGCAGGTGGTTTTGCCTACAAAGAGTACTCTTGAGGAATTTTCCACTACTAAATATAAGGACAGTTCTACCAACACGGACCCTTCTGTGCGGGCAATTAGCCCAGCAACGAAGGTGGGTAGGCGAGCACCGAAAGAAGGATGTTCAGCGTCTTCCAGTGCAACTAATACTCTGCCCCTGGTTACACAGGATCAGCTTGAGGCCCCAGTGCCAACTAGCAACATCAAATTGTTTGACTTATTTAGGAAACCAAAATCAGGTTTATCCCCATTGAAGGAAGGTTTACTTAAAGTAAACAATAAAGGCGACAAAAACTATGGGAAAATGGTTATACCAACGGATAAACCCATAGGACAGAGACCTTTGCCTATAAGCAAACCCATATTGAGATCTAAAATCACCACTGGTCTATCCCTTCCAAGGAACTTGGCACTTCTCTGCAAACCGCCAATTCATGAGAGACCAGTAAAAAAAACAGAAATTGCTTCTGCTGCCCGCCCAAAAGTGAGTCCTGATGAGTCCCCTCGCCCCCTGGACATCACGTTGACAAATGACAACATGGACATTTCTCTCATGGACTTATCTGTTTACTCAGACATAAACACCTCATGGGAGGGGGAGTCAGGATCGAATACCTCCGGAACGGAAAGTGGTACCGAGGACGAAGACCCAGAAATATACAGCAAGATAAAAGAAGTCGACTCTAAAGGGGAGACGAAGGCTCAGACGATCAAAGACAGGGTGGTGCGGCTAGTGTCCTTTAAAAAGCCCTCAATGCCCACGTTGTCGATTCCGAACTCGGACTTCGACAAAAAACTCAAGTGGAAAGCCAGAGTGCATTCCGGTAGAGAAAAATCGGCCAGCCCCACAGAAAAAGAAAGGGCAGACATACATCCATCTAATGCCTTGGTTTACACAACACTGGAAGACAGAAGGAACTTTCTTGTCCAGAGATCCCCGGAAACTACCAGTAATAAAGGACTCAGCCCTGACACGACAAAGGAAATAAAAAGAACAGTGTCATGGGCAGAAACGACTGAGAGAAAGCCGGCATGTGGGCCCAATAATCAGAATGCCCACAAAGAACCGGGGGCAAAAAATGCTAAGGAACACTACAGAATACTGCTGGAAAGAACTCTAGGCTACGAAGACAACTTAATTATGAATCGGGCTAACGTTATGAGGCTCTTACGATCCCTGGATCATCCGGAGAAATTAAAATCGAGGGATTTAGACTGGATCGAATTCCATAATGAACAGCGACACGACAGTGTGATTCTTCACACAAGTGATCAAAACACTAAAAACTCACTCCTAGAGCTGGGCCCAAAACTTAACTCATGTGGATTCGTGCTTAGGGAGTTGGAGGAGGAAAACAGATCCGACCGTGTAGTTACAAAGGACCCGAAACATCTACTACATAACCACAGAAGTACCACTACCAAACCCTATAAGGAACATCTGATGAAAGCAGGAAATAGTGGTAGAGGGACCCGAGAGGTTGATAGTAGAGCAGACCAAGTGCATATTCAATCAGAAAAAGCAGGACTAAACTTGGTGAACAGTCAAGACGACTGGAGTTGGCTGGCAGGGGCTCTATCTGCTAAGTCATAACGCCAACACCTATCTACGAGTGCCCACTCCAACTCCAAATCAAAAGGGATAAAGATCATGAGTTGGAATACAAGGGGTTATGTGCATTTACTTGGCAATTCAGCAACACACCTGTCCTCTTACGACCTATTTTGCTTGCAAGAAACCTGGTTGTGTGATCTACCTCTTCTGGACAGGTTCAAGCTATATTTAAACCCCGCAACAAAGGGCACGAAAGGTAGACCGAGCTCGGGTTTACTGTTGGGGGTAAAGCGCACTAGTGGCATAAAAGTGCTCTCTTCTCTAAACAGAAACCCTTGGATCCAACTCACTAGGATTTCATCCATGTCAGAACCAGCTTCACTCATTCCAGACTGGCAGTTGCTCATATGCAACGTATACTGGGGCCCGATAGCCCGAGATGAGGACAACCTCATGGAAGTTCTACTGGAAGCCATAGACGACGCCAGGATTGAATGCCCATTACTCGAAATTCTGCTATGTGGTGACTTGAACATGGAATGTTACGACAAGAAGCAGAGGAAAATAGAGTTCCTGCCTTTGAACGCCTCAAAAAATATAACGAGTGGCGTGGCCATGGAGAAGGAACTAATAGCCAGGAACATACACATGGTAAACGGGAACTTGGCGGGCGACAAACCGGCCACCCCTACATGGAAACGGGGTGCCCAAACAAGTACATTGGACTATATTTTTGCATCAGAAAACCTCTTTGGCAAATTAATATCATTGGAAGTGATCCCCACGATCCAGAGTGATCACAACATCCTGGAACTCAAATCTGAGGCCTGGAACAAGCTCCCGTCTGCACCAGGCAAACATCTACCAAACCAGTTTCTTGAGTCAACTCCTGGGGGCAATAGACTACGTATGGGAAGAAAGATGGCCCTGGTGCTGGATTCCTTAATCAAGGACCAAGGTCCCAACTTGACAGAATATGCTGAAACACTGAAGATCTTTCGCCCAAAAGTAGTCGCCATGGAAATTCACCAATGCAAGCGGCACTACTATGATCATCAAGTAGTGACAAAAAAAAAACTGGTAAAAAAAGCCAGGAGGTTATATGTTAAAACCAGTGCACCAGCTGACTTAGTCCTGTATACAAAAGCTAGAAACACCTACAGGAATTGGCTTAAGCAACATAAACATCAAATAATGCAACAAGACAGTGAGAAGATGCTTCACCTACTATCTACTAAAAACATCACTGGTATTTGGAAGCTGATCAATGAAATAAACATCCCTTCTGACTCAAAAATGGTAAATCCAATAGCCTCAGAAGTTTGGGAAACTCACTTTCGGAACCTTTACTCTATGGGGAAAATCTGTGGTCCTGCCTCATTCTTACCATCGAATGAGCCTTGGTACTTCAAATTTAGAAAACAAGATATTCTAGACCTCATTAAACAGTCCAATTCTTCAAGGGCCGCAGGACCTGATGGACCTACTAACGACATCCTCAAAAGGGACCCGGAAAAATGGGCTTTGTTTATGTTGGCTTTGTACAACAACATAACAAGACTAAAAAAGTTACCTAAATCTTGGACGATGTCCATAATTGTGCCGATCTTTAAGAAGGGAGATAGGTCCGTGCCCACAAACTACAGACCGATTGCCCTTTTGGACGTCGTCGGCAAAATATTTGCAGCACTAATTTTGAAACATCTAAATGATTGGAGTCGGCTGGCAGACCATTTGGACCCTTGGCAATCAGGCTTTCGAAAGGGCATTGGAACATCCTTAAATGTGCTACTCATAAATATAATCAAATGTATGGTTAAGGCCAAGAAATACAAGAACATCTATATCGCGTCAATAGACCTGGAACAGGCATTCGATTCTGTTGACCGCGGAATGCTATGGCATAAATTGAGGAAATGGGGATGTCCGACCAACCTGAGAGAACCTCTGGAAGCACTACACACGGGGACAACCCTCAAAGTAAGGTTAGACAGACAGGGCAACCTCTCAAACAATGTGGTGGCCATGAATGGTCTGAAACAGGGCTGTCGGTTGGCTCCTGCTGTTTTTTGCCTTTTTATATCCGATATGCAGGAAGCTTTCGAAGCAGTGAGGTGTTTCCCCCCAATAATCGCGGAGACCGCCGTGGGAAGGCTGTTATTTGCGGACGATCTGCTGTTGCTAGACCAGACGGCCGTCGGACTTCAGCGGCAACTAAAGGCACTCGAGTTATACACACAAGGAAACGGCCTCCGTATAAATCCGAAAAAATCAAAGATCCTGAGGCTAGGACCTATCATCGGCATGAAAAATCTAAGGTGCTACCTATCCGGGGAAGAAGTACCAGTGGTCTCGTCCATGATATACCTTGGAGTAACCTTAAACAACAGCATCCAAGACGGTCCAGGTATCAGCAGGCTTAGAAGTAAAGTTATGAACTTAGCTTTGCAAGCTTTGTTAATCAAGCGACGATACTGTTCTTTTTCCCTTCGTCCTCTGATAGATTTCTATAAACTGAAAGTTGTGCCAATTCTCACTTACGCAGCGGAGGCGAATTTCTTCATCAATTCAGACGTTTGGAAACTGTTGGAGGGCCTATTCTGGAAAAGAGTATTGGGCTTACCAACATCAATTTCAATGGAAAGTGTGCGTAAGGAACTGGGCCTATCCTCCCTTTACATATCTACGGTCTGGAAATCCCTGACACTCCTTGGCAAATGTCTGCACCCCCAGGAAAGAAGTGGATTTGTGGCAATTATTGAAGCAATCAAAAGACAAATGATTCCGGTCCTAACCAAGTGGCAAATAATTTGTTTAGAAATCCTGAATACCATAGCACTAAAACCAAACAATCTTATGTTAAATCCGCTCATGGTAAAGAGGAAACTCTTGGACTGGGACTGGATAGCCACCCTGGACAGGCTTAGTGTTTTGCCATCAATCACCCAAGGTATGGACGAGCACTATTGTAGAGGCACCGTCCATCCGTACTTGGACAAATTTCCCTCAAATACGGAAAAGCAGCGGTTCTTAGAATTCAGACTAAACCTCTTCCACACAAGAGAAGTTCTAGGGAGAAGAAACAAAAAAGAGGAAAAACCCAGTTTGCTGTGTCGAGGTTGTGGGCAAGAGGCTGAAACCTTACAGCATCTAGTGATGAACTGTGTTACCCTAACTAAGCCCAGAGAGAAATGGTTGGGGACGCACCTTTCAAATTTAAGTACTTTAACCTTGCAGGACAGGTGGCTAATCCTGAGAAGGGGGGAAAAAGTATCTATGACCTTGGCTTTGTTGAACTTTATGAGAGAAATTTTTACAATTCTGGACATTTAGTTATTTTACTTGAGCTATACTGTTTCTCCCCTATATATATAATTGATGTAATTGTGTTTTTTTTTTTTCTTTCTTTCTTTCTTTCTTTCTTTCTTTCTTTCTTTCTTTCTTTCTTTCTTTCTTTCTTTCTTTCTTTCTTTCTTTCTTTCTTTCTTTCTTTCTTCTTTCTTTCTTTCTTTCTTTCTTTCTTTCTTTTTCTTTTTACCTTCATAATGCATTTAAAGTTTCCTTTGGTAACTAATTGATGCAATAAAATAAAAAAATAAAAAGAAGCCATTTATCACACCTGAACACTTTACCAATCATGTGATGTCTCGGTTGGAGTAAGTGTAACCCTTCACTGGCCACACTCTCCCTTTGTGATGTCTCGGTTGGAGTAAGTGTAACCCTTCACTGGCCACACTCTCCCTTTTGGATGGTAGCCATTGTCTATCAAGGGTCAGCTGTATGCAGGGGCCGCCAATACCAGCGCGTTTGCTCCTTCAGGACCCCTGCGCGCAATGTTCAACCTTTGCAAGGCACAGTGGAAAAGGAAAGGGTAAAACCGGCACAGTCACCTTTACTCCATACTTTTACACACTGACTTAAAAGAAAGTGAACGCCGCCTGCAAACTACGCTTTGCAGACTGCATTTACAAATGGATGCCGATGGAATTCACCTGGGTTTAGCCTTAGCTAACCTGAGGCAGATTTGATGGGTTTTACCCCTGCCTGGAGGTCTCATGGATGGGTAAAACGAGCCTTCTCTCGAGACTGAGGAGGAGAGCGGGGCAGAGATGTTAACTGCCCTCTATCAGGGCCAGATTCTGGAGCTCGGGTACAGACAGACTTGCCCCTCCACAGCCCCTAAAACCCATGTCCCCCCTCCAACAAGCAAAATGAAGGAAATTCATACCTCAAGTCAAATTCAACAGCAACTCGTCTACGCTTGAAATTGACCATCTCCTACATAACATGTACACGTCACACCTCTCTGCGACCTGCACTCCCAAGAGCATGGGACATGGGTGGCTGTGAGTTAGGGGAAAGAGTGTGAGTGAGGGAGTGTAGGGATGAGAGGGATGTGTGCCTCATGCGTGCGTGCAAGTGTGTGTAAGGGAGGCTGTGTGAGTGCATGTTTGCAGAGGGTACTACACCACACCCCAGTGCCCTACATCCTTCCTCCCAAACGATGAGACAACCGACGTTTCCAAAAGTCTGAAAGACAGTAGGGAGTTGCTCAACTGAACCCCAGATGTAGGGATAGTTGAATTCCAAATCCAAGCAAGACCCCAGTATATATGGGTACACTCATTCCTTAATCAAGTAACTCACATGTATGAAAATGCTGCCCCTCCATCAACATGCATCCTCTGCAATGAGTACCCACCCAGCGTGACCTTCTTCGCCTGTCCCACCCATCCAGACATGGCTTTCCATTAAAGCTGGGGGTCACCATGGCATCCTTCCCCTTAAATTAAATGATACCTTGTGCTTATATCTCCCTAAAGTCAAGCCTGATCCGAACTTGATTGACCTGCCACTGCAGACCTATGAGACAGGCGCCCAACCACTTGAGCTAACCTCTGCTAGCTATATTGCGAGCTTTAGGCAGGAAAGAGGAGAACAATGACAGAGTGGCAAGGTGTGTGTTCATCTTTCAGGAGGCTCACACTGTGCGGTCTGTGTTGGCATTATTCTTCACTGAACATTTTATTACATTTTATGATTTATTTTTTGTTTGCAGAGCAACACATGCAGCATTTTCACAGAGCAGTGTGCATGCAGTGTTCTCCAGTCATATCGCTGCGTTTAAATAAAAAATAAGTTTAGAAAAAAGGTTGCAATTGCATCTCATTTCCTGTGCTGGACATCACTCCCCTGCCCGCAGCAGCAGTATTTCAAATGTGTCTTATGCTCTCTTTTCGGTCTCCCACCGCCATGTCTCTGTCCCTAAACTGTGCCACTCAATGCCACGTCCCATACCCAGGCCCTAGCTCTGCCCATCCAACGAGGCCCTTCTAAGTGGCAGCTCGGGTGTCCGTTTTATCGGTTACATGTGACAATATACCCGCAAAAATGTCGCCATACAAGAATGGCGCTGTTTCTTTGTGGCACTATCACCCCATGGAACCTGCGGGGAACACCCCCATAACTCCCATATTTTTCAAAGGGAGCAGGGGACAACCCTGCTCCCATTTACCCCATAAATGATCCCCATAAATAATGTTGCCTATGCCGTTTCCCAGCTCCACCTGAGCTGTAGAGATCATCAGAAAAAAGCCTTGTCTGGAGCAAGCGAAGAGCTTTGAAACTGTATTGTAATTGTAATTGTTTATTTGTAAAGCGCTTATACACAAGTGAAGTGCTTCAAAGCGCTTCAAGGCGGGAAGGGAACACTGGGATATCATTGTCATTCTTAGGCCTTGAAGCTTCTGAATGATCTAACAGCAATAACAAGCATACTAGGCATGGACATGTATACTAGTATGAGTCTGTGGCAAAGAGTGGGGGACAAAGGAGAGGACGGGCACGGAACATACAAGACAAATAAAAAAAAGGTTGGTCATCAATGCGCTTGTGCATGCAGGCATAACCGGCTAGGGAGGGGGGATAGAGGAGGACAGGACAGACAAACATGCAAAGCCTAGTGCCCTTCAAGGTCCTGCAAGTGCGCAGACAGAAGTGTGGGGGAGGGGGACCAGTGCACCCAGACCAGCAAGTGCAGAGTGGGTGCCACTCTCATGGAATGTATTCTGAGTGCGGTAATGCAAGGCAGAGTGCCGAGGCCCGGAGGCAAGTGCAGGACTGGCGGGGGAGCCTGGGACCTGTGAGGCTCTGGAGGTGCACCAGGCGACCAGTCAGCCAACTGAGCAGACTGGGGAAGAGAACGAGGGAGGGAAGCAGAAGAGAAGGAGGTCAGCAAGGAAGAGGGAGAGAGAAAGAGGAAGATAAGAATTCAAGTTTTTATTAAAATCACACCTTTGTCAAATGCTAGGATCCAGCTCAATATCAATAATACGCTTTCAGTCAAGATTGCATGTTTCCAATGTGTTTGGCAAACACCACCTTGCTGGTACAAAATCACAGGATTTCATGTCTTCATCATAGTGACATCCAGCGGCGGCTGGTGACTTTGAAAGGTGGTGGGGTGTACATTTCTCCGTGCAAATTCTGATTTAGCAAACGCAACCCACATCAAGGGGTGTGCGTGGGGTTCTCCTCCGTGAAAATATTAGAAACATGGGTTCCAAAATGTACAATTTACTGTTCATACTGAGAGAAATATGACATAAAAAGAATTAGGTTTTACATACTAATGGTACATTACTCTTAAGTGTGCAAGTGAGATGGTGTGTGTTGTTTTTTTTAAAAAATATTTTTATTGGTTAATTCAAAAGAATGATACATCAAAATACTTTCTTGTTACCCTCCCTCTCTCCCTCCCTCCCTCCTTCCTCATCGTCTTAACAAGTCTACAGTTGTCTCCAACATGTTATATTTATGTAATAGGTCCAATGACAGCTGCATTAGGCTTCTCATCTTTGTTTAGACCCAATTTTACTTTTTGTTCGTCCAGGCGGCCTTTTAGGACACGAAGGAAGTTTATTAGTGCGAATAGAACTGCTCTATTAAGCCCCTCAAAGAGTGCTTTGCACCAATCTTCAGCAGACATAAACTGGTGCTCGTTGATCATTGCCTCAAAGTAAATTTCTCTTTGCTGTTGTAATGCTTGACAAAACAACATTACATGTTTTAAGGTCTCCTTATTCTTGTTGCAAAGTCTGCACGTAAGATCAGTGTCGGCATACTTCGCCCAACTGCCCAGTCGCTCTTTCATTTCTAGCATGTTTAGTCCGAAGCGCAAGTACAGGGATCTTGCGTGTTGGTCCGGAAGGAGAGTTAGATATGTATGTCTCTGTCCATACGCTTTGGCTTCTCCTGGGACTTCCTGCATTAGTTTTGATTTTGCTCTTAGATCGCAGGTGTTGATCCAGTCTGCTCTCCAGATTTTGGTCTTTGCCAGCTCAGGATTCTCTATTAGCGATAGGAGGGAGATGTCATACTCTTTTAGAAGTGCTTGGCAAAGGAGATTCCATTTGAAGAGGATGGTATATACTATGGCACTGTCGGGCTTGTGTAGTATTCGAAATTGGACCACTGGGTCTTTCATCATTTTTCTGAACAGGCTCAGTAAGTTCCAGGTAACTCTTGCCTGGATTGAGATGAGGCCAGTTTGTATCATAGGCAGACTGTCGAGGTGCCCTTAGGCAGCTGTAGAACTCGCGTCCAGAATATATTTTCAAGTGAGTTCCACAAGTCGCTTGTGCAGCCAAAAGCGTTTTCTCCACCATAGATTAGGACTGGAACAACTTTTTGTTGGAAAAGCTTAATAGTTGGTTTTAGTGAGAATTTCCCAAATTTTTTGTTGACCAACAGCGCTTGGCATGCCATCTGCCGGCACTTGCTTTTTACAAATTCAATCCATGGCGCGTCATTTCTGCTGGCAGTGATCCTCATACCTAGGTATGTGGAGTTTTTTATGGTCTGCAGTTGCTCATTAGCAAGACACCAGCTGAACTTCTTTCTTCGTGTGCTGAAGCCTTGTACTTTCTCAAGGATTAAGATTTCACATTTTTGTTTGTTAATGTGGAGCCCGTTAGCTGTGGTAAAGGTGTCAAGACAATTCAGTTTACGCTGGAGGCCTATAGGAGTCAGATCTAACAGAATAAGGTCATCAGCGTAAACCAGATATTCAATGGGCAATCCGTGTAGTTTCGGAGGAAACGTAGCTGCGCCGTTGAATGCTTCACTTACATCGGATATGAAGAGGTTGAAAATAATGGCTGCCAAGGGACAGCCTTGTTTCACCCCCTTATGTGTACTGATAGGAGCGGACAGCGTGCCTTTCGTATCCAAACAGATCTTGATGGAAGTGTCCGTGTGTAGTTCACGAATTGCGTCCACAATACTGGGGGGCAGTTCCGTTTGGTAAGTTTTTCCCACAACAACTCCCTGTTTATGCTGTCAAACGCGTAAAACAGGTCTATCAGGGCCAAGTAGATCTTAGCGTTGGGTCTAATTGCTTCCATCTTTAGAACGTTCAGCACCAACAAGTTAAGACCACATCCAACCCCTTTTACAAACACAGCTTGTCTAGGGTCTACATGATTAGATTCTTTAGCCCATTTTAACAGTTTCTGTTGCAAGAGGGTAGCGTAGATCTTCCCCAAGACGTCGAGGAGCGCTATGGGCCTGTAGTTTTTTGGGTTGGAACGGTCCCCTTTTTTAAAGATTGCACTTTTCCAAGACTTTGGGGTTGATCGACTTTTGATGACTCGGTCAAACAAAGTTACGCAAAAATATGTCCAGAGTTCTGGGTTTTTCTCAAGCGTGTAGTTTGTTAATCCGTCGGGCCCAGGAGCTCTAGAGTCTCGCACGTTTCTAATTGCGTGTAGTATATCATTTCTCTCGAACGCCAAGTCCCACTCTTTTAGTGGTATAGGTTCCCAGGCTACTGACGTTTCGTCTCTACAGAATAGATTTGTATAGAACTTGGCCCAATCTGCTTCTGTCACTGCAATGGACTGTAGAGCCTGTTGCGGAGCCATAGTGTTGTTTATCGGTCTCCAGTAGGCCGCTGAATTTTTACCGGCCATTTTTTGCAGCATGTATTCTGAGTCATTTTGCAGCATGGTCGCTGCGTGTGTTTTGAGGCAGTTCCGATATTTGGATTTGATCACTCTTTTGATCTCTCTCAGCGTGGCGGTATATGGACCTTTGAGTTTCCTTAGTTCTTATCACATAGCTCTTTTCCATTGGAGGACGGTCACGCCGAATTTGTGTTTTGGACGGAACTCGACGTGTTTTAGGTTGCCTTTGCATTCTTCAAAGTTGGACAATAGATGTTGGTATTCCAGAGATTTCGAAGTGTGTTGGAAGTCGCTTGTGATGGCAGCTACTTCTGTGTCCAAAAGGTTTAATCGAATCCTGCCGGCCCCAGTGCACACCGCAAATGGCCAGCATGTCTGAACACACAAGGAGGGGTGGTCAATTGACAGTTGTACCATATCGTGGTCACTGTGCTTCATTTTGATGACTTCAAGTTTCGTCGTCCGCTTGTGGATGTTTTCAGTCACAAATATGTAGTCAATAACTGATTTTAAGTAATCTCTTCTCCACGTAGGGCAGGCCGGAATGTCACCTACCGTTTGGCCACTAAGCATTGACAAACCTCGGAGGTCCATGTCTAGACACCATTGGGACGCAGCTTGTTCACGTTTGCTATCGCCCCTGTTGTTTTCACCTTTTAGATCTGAATCAGGAATGCAGACAATGTTCAGGTCTCCACATAAAATTAGGTCCAACGGCTGTTCCTTTGTAAGTAAATCGTCAATCAGAGCTGTTACTTGGTCGATAAAGATAAGCTCGTCGTCGGACCTATGATTCCAGTATAGGTTGCTGATATACAAGTGAGTTTCCTTGCTGGTATCTTTCTGATGGACAGCAATGGTGGCGACTTACATAAGTGGAGATGGATTACAAGAGTTCAGGATCCGAAGGCCAGATTCTTTCCTTACAGCCACGAGAAGGCCAGCCATCGGCCTGCCCTTTGTCTGCATTATCGCTGGGTTGACAGCTACTTCGAAGCCTTCCAACATGGGACTTTGCGTGAGCCAGGTTTCTTGTAAACACAGAATATCTAATTCTGAGGCCCATGTTGTTCCAAACAAATGCATGAAGTCTCTGGTGTTCCAGGAGCCCATAGTGCAGATGTGGTTGCCTCCCTGTTCCTGGCGTTACTTCCTCGATTCCGTGTTTAAGGTTGTGGCCAGCCAAGACCAGTCATCGACTTTGTCGGTTGTAGTGACAGGGATCTTCGCAGCGTCTCGTGTGATAGATGGACTCACCATTCCATTAACTGTTATTCTTATCAGGTCACCCATATGGAATGACTCCGCAAGATCGCAGTTTCGAGGAGAACTAGACACAAGACCCTCCTTTAGTTCTGTGACTCGTCTGCTCTCGGATTCCTGTGATTGACTTCGACTAACTGCAAGAGTTGTTCTGCTGCAGGTCCTCTCTTTAGGAGAATCAGACAGAGACCCACCTTCAGCTTTGGCTATGTCAAACCCCAGAGACATCAGCACTGGTCCAGCATCCAGCAGCGCATCTGCTATGAGCTTGGACTGTAGGTGTAGAATCACAGCATCGTTTTTCTTTTCATTAAGAAATTCCACAATTTTCAGGTCTTCAGATTCTATCGCTCTTAGACTGGGAATCAGATGACACAGCCAAAGCACATTGTGACGGTTTAGAATTAGATCATCGGAAGATTCTATTTGTTCTAATGTCAGGTGGTGGGGCACTTGTAGCGTCCATAGTTGTGGTTTTTTCCCTTTTACAATTGTTTTTTGGGGGTGTTTATTTGTGCTGTTCTGCCACTCTGTTTGGTTTTTAGGATAGTTGACTGCAGTCAAAGGCAGCTTATTCTCTATTTTTCTCTCTATGGGCACATCATTAGTTACTGACTGTGTCACACGCTTTGCAACTTGCATCATGTTGTTCGCTGACGGGGGCTCAGTCGCGACTTGCGGGCCTAATACAGGACCCTTTGTACGGGAGCTTGGCAGCGAGCATCAGACGTTTAGCATCCAAGGTCAAAAAAAGAGGCGTCTGCTGACCTTCCTCTATTTGGGGCAAGAACAATGGTTGAATCAGTTGACAGATTCTGGATGATCTCTTGGGCAGGCTCACGTTGTTAAGCTCCTGTTGGAGAGACTGCAAAGGTGTGGCAGATGTGCTCTTAACAGCGCCCTGTATTGAACTGTTAAACACATCTATAGTGTTCTGGGAGGCCGCAGCAGGGCATAACTTAGCTACACCCTGCGAGGGGGCTGCTGGCAAGTCTCTGGCGGTGAGTTCTTCGTCATAGTATACAGATACGTTCATCAGGTCATCGGATCCATCACTGATACAAGTATGTGTCTCCTCGGGTTCCGCTGAGACATGTTTGTCCATGCTTGTAGCCTGCTTTTTTTCAGTGATTTTATCTTTGGTGATGGAGCCGTTGACAGTTACGTTGACTGTTTTGATGTTACGTAAGAATTTTCGGGAGTCGATACCTCGTCTCGCTTTCCTTGACGGTTGATTTTTGGATTTTTTAGATAATCCACCCATGGTTTGAGGCTTAGCTGAGGAGGCCTTTTGCGCGACCACAGGATCCTTGAAGATGTCATATACGGCAGGCGGAAGATTTACCCTCACATTTGCTGACGTCAGTGGCGATTGATGGCAAGACAGTTCTTGGTTAATGATTGACTTCGAGGTTGAGGCCAGTTGTGGGTTTTGGAGTGCCTGGTTCGAATCAGCCTGACTCTCCTTTAGTACAGCAGCAAACAATCTACTAGACTGGCTTCGTTCCACTGGCTGGACATTTCCGTACGGTTGGGTGCAGGGCCTTCCATCCTTCTAAGTAGGCCCAAGCAGCAGGGTGAGATCTGCAGAATTTGAAGTAACTGGGTGGGACACGTTAGTCTCTGGATTTACCGTGCTGCACAACATGGATTCAACTTGCGCATGGACGGATCCAATTGGTTTATTAGGAACCGCTATGCTGCTGATTTGACTAGGGTCGCTTTCGAGTAGATTGGTCACAGCCAAAATCCTGGGACTCCTCGAAGGCACTGACATGTCAGGCAGCGGCGTTGGATGGAGTGCTACACTGGGGGCGACCTCCACTAGGCAAGCATGCTCTTTTTGTTGCTGTTGAAAAATGGCCAAAGCTTCTTTGGCTACTTCTGCTAGAAGTTTTTTGTCCAGATTTGCATTTTTAGCATGTTCAGACACAGTTTCGAGAGCCCAGTCTGTTTTTTTGTGTATCTCCTGTAGAACTTCCTTACAATGGAAGTTTGTGTTTTCCATGCTCTGCAGTTTGTTATTCATGACAATGACCACCAATGAGAGCTCTTTTATGTTATCATTAAGGTTCTAGTACATTTCAATAAATTGCGTGGTGGATATGGCCATGGAAGAAATTATAGTTGCTTGTAGATCTTTGGCATGCTGAACTGTTTCTGGTACTTCCAAGTTTTACATTCGGATCGTGGGCCTGTCCTGCCAGGGTATGCTGGTCGTCGGATCTTTGGATACGGACGTTCCATTATGGACGAGTCAGTTGAAGCTTGATCAGGTGAAGAGTCACTTGTGCCAGAGATGGCTTCAGTAGCTTGTCCTAGTGATGGATGCACAGCTGGCGAGCCCAGTGAGTTAATGGGGCAGATGTTGCCCATTTTGGGTTTTTTGTTCTGAGAACAGCTCAGACTAGGTGATATACTCGCATCAAGCTTCCTGCGTTTGTGAAGGGAACTTGCCCTCAGAGTTTGCACCAGGGGCTGCGTTGTAAGAGGACAGAACCCAGAACCAGAAGTGTCTTTTACGTGAACCTGCATGACCGACCCTCCGTTTGGTGTGCTTTTAGCGGCTCTTTCTTTGTTGAGGCGAGTGAGGTCGAGTAACAGTTCATTGGCCACTTCCAATGAGTTTCTTCTCTCATGCCCTGGTGTCAGCTCATGAATGGAGGAGTTCCAGGCTGGACGGGGCTGAGCACCACCCAGAGCACCTTCCTGAAGTGAATCAGCCCACAACCCC
Organism: Ambystoma mexicanum; assembly: GCF_040938575.1. Taxonomy (NCBI): domain Eukaryota; kingdom Metazoa; phylum Chordata; class Amphibia; order Caudata; family Ambystomatidae; genus Ambystoma; species Ambystoma mexicanum. The sequence goes on along the minus strand of NC_090925.1, from coordinate 51,285,721 downwards.
TCGCAATGTCGTGGGGCGGCACACACGGCAACTTTGTTACCGCTCTTGTTCCCGCTAATGAAGACTGCTTCATCCCATAAGTAAATGCCTCCTTACAAGTGCGCACTGACGTGGTTTCAGAAGTACCTGAGATGTCAAGGGCACTATAGAACCTAGACCGTGGTGACTCCAGGTTTGCATTTGTGTTTACATTTAAATTTGCATTTGCATTTGTATTTAGCTTTGTGCGCTCCCCTAAGCGTGATTGCAGGCCGCTAGGGTCAGACACGGCACCGACCGCACACTCCTCACTTGGGTCACAGGGAACACCGTGATCACAGGGCGGCCGCGCGTCGGCATCCGCCATGATGAGCATACTCCGCCCCTTGTCCCGCCCACCAGGGCCGTCACACGGCGAGGAGCTCACTCCTGCACCAAGCGGCTCCAGGCGGCTGGCGACGGCAAGGTCCCCGGACACAGCGGGTCTGGACCCCCCCCAAGTCACCCTCGTCGACAGCATCCGCACACGCCGAGAGCCCACAGGACCCGCCTGTCTCTGCAGCGCTCAAGGGAACAGTGAGCGCGGACAAGCCCGCAAAGGTAACAGTGTTTGTGTGCAGCTCCATACAGTTACAGTTACTGTGATTTGCATAGTGTTCGTGCGCGGTAGCACTTACTTGTACAGTGACTGCTTTCATTGCGGATGAGGACGATGGTGAGGCTGATGTCACAATAGTGCAGTCGTTTGGGCATGGGACGTGAGGCGGCGAGGTGTGCAACGCCATTACACATATAGCAGGACTCTGGTTCTTATCGCCAGATGTTAGCTCCAATGGTGACACCAGCTTGAGTTGGGCACGGGTTTCACACATTATAGCGCTACACTGCAGAGGTCCACGAGGACGCAGAAGTCAGACTGGTCGGACCGCTCTCCTCAGCTCCTCAGATCCTCGGACTCCTCAGACTCTGCCCTGACTCTGCGCCCGCTCTGCGGGGGGAATGAGACTTTGTAGATTAGGTGAATTAGGCACACCCACAGCAGGAAGTAGACAGGGTAGACAGACTCTCCACTCCAACAGCTCCTCAGACTCTGCCCTGACTCCGCCGATGGTGTGTTTTACAGTAGCTTGTATTGAGAATAGCCGATACTATGCTGTATGCATAAAGAAATCCATTATTTAAATTTCCAGTAATGACATTTGTGATGTCATCTTTGATGTCCTGGGTGTTAGTCTTAGCAGTGCACGTAGATGGCGCGAGTTATGGTTGCTTAGCTTACCATAACTGATGATTTTCAGGGGTTTTATCCAGTAAAGATCTCTAATATCCAGTAGTTTCCTAATAAGTGATGTCAGAACAATAGAAGCATTCCATTTTATTGAGCAGTTTGATAAGGCAATAAATTGAAAGTATGCTCTGGGATAAAATGCTCAATGGACGGGGCACTCGAATGGCAGGAGTTTTATGGGAGTTTTCCCACAAAAATAAGCAAGTGCAAATGAATTTAATCAATTGTTGTATTTAAGATTATGGAAAAGCCTTTTCAATGTTTCATATTAAACTGGAAGTGGATCCAAATAACAGTGCACCCAGCATGTGAGAAGCCCATTTTTAACAGCGATGGCCCTGACTCAAAGATATTTGTATCCCATACTTTTGCTGAAAGGACAGGTTAAGCAAAGAAAATAGACTGTAAAACGTGACGTGATTGCTGCCTGGTCAGAGGAGTACCTTTAAGCCTTCGCTCCTCCACCTCCAACTCCTTGAGGGTCAGTCGCTTTTCTAAGCAATGAGCTGGTGGCAGATCTCTCTTTCTTCGGCTGAGGCCTCTCTCTGGAACAGCCTTCATGCCTCTATGAAACTTGAGCACAACCGTCTCTGCTTTCGGAAGCAGCTCACGACTTTCCTCTTTGATTCTACCTTCTCTCTTCCTCTTCCCTGGTGATCTCCTCTCTGATACTGCACTGGTTACATGGCCACCCTCTGAACCACGGGCCCAGGTCCCTGCCCTCCCAGTTGCACACCAGCACTGCCACCTGGCATCCCTTCACTTGGGGCAGTATCTGCAAACCTACAGTCGCCCTACCTGCACTATCCAAAACTTGCTGTCTGCACTTAACCCCTGCACTGACACCTGTCGGCCACACTGGTTCGATGTTTCGACCTTAAATCCTGCACTTGCTCCTCCTGCCTTTCCCCGGCACTTCTCCCTTTTTCTGCTCCCCTGCACTTGTGCGATCTCACTTGTTAAGTGACTTCAATTCAGCACTCCAACTAAGTCAATGCCTAGTCTGGGATGCCCAAGGGAAGCCCTTATTTATATACTGGATGATAAACCCTTGTATAACACCCCTCCCTTTGAATCCCCCTGACCTCACTGAGACAAGGAGTAGGTTTGTTTTGCAAATCAAAAGATTTATTTGAAAAATTAAACAACATATATATATCACACTTGTATAAATACATTAATATTTGATATAACCCTTATGAATGTGACAGTGATCAACAATGGATAATATTACACTAGCACACTTTTCTAATTACTTAGGAGTTGGTATAGAGAGGATAAGGTAGCTGAGAATGCTTTTATGGTTTCAAGGAAATGCAATGATGGAAAAGAATGCAGCACAGAAATAACTGAGATGGTTTCCACAAGAGATAATATGATCACTTTTTCTTTTGACAATTCACTCCCCCCTATGCAATATAAGGAGATGGAAGGACAGCACACAATGTTCAGAAATACAATCAAATGCAATACCAATTCAGTTCCCCCCTAGCAAGCTTAGAGCAACCGGTATGCTTTTAAACAGGCAAAAATACTTTAGAGGTGATTTGCAATGCAGTGAAAATATGCTAAAAATGATTTTAATTCCGTATAGGAGATTCAGGGTAGGTGACAGCTACTTTGAATTAGTTCAGGTCAACGCTAGCAATGATTCATGAGGGATTGTCAGGTTGAAAACGAATTTCAGCAATGGAAGCAAAAGACAGCGATTTTTGACAGGTGGAGAAATTGAGTCAAATTGCAATTCGCTGCACTTTTCCCGAGTGCGTCGAGCATGATTACGGAAAAACTATAAAGAGTAGAAAGTCGTGTTGGAAAGCTTAGATTCTTAGCTTTAAGATTACAGTTAAATCTTGCTCCTAGGACGTGTGGTTCAAAAGATACAGACAATTTAGTGGAAGTCGATTCTCAAAATTAAAGTGAAGCTCAGAATGACAAATGACACTTTCAGAGGTTTGAATCACAGAATGGACACACGATTTCTATGCAGTTCTAAATAGGTGGAAATGGTTTGAATTAGATTATTTTAAACTAAAAGATTGGTTTGCACAGCTCTGGCTGGATACTCACTCCTAATTTTGGAAGGAATGGACCTCGTCATAGATCTGGTCAACAGGTATAGCTGCAGTTCTCTCTGCTCTGCTGGTCTGGATCTCTGGTTCAAGCAAAAGTTCTGGCACTGCACAGAGGTCTGGTCTGGGTCTGGTCTTCTATCGGCACTGCACGGCGGTCTGGATACAGCTCTGCTTTCTGGGTTCTGGCACAGGGTTCTAGCCAGAATCAAACAGCTCGCCTGGCTGTTGAATATCAGGTTGCAAAGGATTTTGAGGCCTGCTGAAAAGGATTCAGCTTGTGGATTGGCCCCTCTGCTTTAAGTTCTGGAATCTGGAGTCTGGTTTTTCTAAGTTCTGGTCTCTGAATATTGTCTGGATTTGAAGTCGTCCGGCAAAGTGCTTTGCAAGGAAGTGGAAAGAGCAGTCCCTACCTGGGTTTCAGTGGGTCTTTTTATGTCTTTTGAAAGTGGGTGGGAATGCTGACTTTCTATGCCCAACCCTCTGAGGATCCTATTGGCTATAGGATTCTCTGTCGCCTGACTGGGGAACAGAGTTGTGAGTCATCCAGTGCTACCAATTTACAATCTATTGAAGAAACGCCCCTTTGCTTTTACTTAGAAAATGAATTTTTCATAACTAACAGGTTTCCCAGATACACACGTCGTTGAAATTACATGTACACATCACAGATTGCTTAAGGTACAGTTTGGTTCAAGGCACATGTTTCTACGAGCTTGGGTTTAGAAACAACAACATTTTGCGCTTTTTAGTGACTTTCGCCATATTGGTTTTTCCTCAAAATTTACACAGACCTGCACCCTCTCCCTGAGCATATTAATATAAGTTATCATGTCTCTAGCATAAACCCAGTGTCTGCAAGATTAATAAATTGCAGGGTTCGGTCTCAGAACATCACACAGAGTTGAGCTTAGTTTCAAATTGTAGGTACATTTTTCATATAAAGAATTTCCAAATTGTACATTTCTGTATAGGAGATACAATATTTTATAAGCAAATTAATAAACATACATTTGCCCTTAATAGAATTCACATCTGAGTCTGGGTCCGCCTCCAGGAGCTTGGCTTGACTCAGAGATCAAATCTCTTCCTTCCCCCAGAGCAACTGTTGACAATTACACCTCAAATCAGCATATCCTATTCAGCTGAAGAGTCTATTGTGTTTACTGAGGTCAGCAGAGCAGGGTGCCACTCTGCATCTGGTTAACAGAAACCTGTGATCTCCTTGTGCTGTTGCTGGTAAGAGCAGGTGTGAATGCTTCCCATGGACAGAGGCCTCTTGAACTTTTAATTAGATCAGACTACCTTCTGATGTGGTGCCTGGGAACAGTAGGTGTTAAGAATTCTCATTAACCAGCAAGGCTTTGAAGTTTCCAGCTAACTCAGTTTCCTTGTCAGCTCCTGAAAGACAGGCCTCCTGTCAGAGTTTAGACCGCTAGCGCCGGTTAGTGTCGAGCGCCGGTACTGCACCCCTTTTTGGGAGCTATCTTGAATTAATACATTTCAGATTTTGAACAGCACCATATTTCTTTGCATTGGTTTTTGTACTGTGTGTAGCCAAAGGATAGGGCCTGGCCATGGTCTCTTGTATTAACATTAACAGAGGCAAAAATGGATGGCAACCTATTTTTCATGTTTTCCCTGTGCATTTTCTGGGGAGTTCTGGCCATCATGATGTTTTCAATGCCAGCAATGTACAGTTCTGTGGTAGGCCTTGGATGCATGGGTAAAAACATCCCACACACTGTCACCTGGCCTAGTAAGATTGATGTCTTGTCCCCCCTTGATCCCCTCCCCTGCTTCGTCGCGCTTTGAAACACTTGTGAATATGCACAATATAAATAAAATATCATATCATATCAAGCCTGTTGAAAAGTGTCCTTTGCAGGGCAGGGTACACCACCAATTATGGGTGACAATGTTCCTCCTTACTTTTCCCCACACCTAAGGATATCTATGACCCTAAACAGACAAAGAAAGATGTACTGGAATGGTGATGAGGGGTGCTGGTTGTTAGTTATGCCAGATGAGGTTGTTGCATGGTTGCATGGGGGGGCATGAGTACCTAGACTTTGTTATGCTTCTGTGCATACACTGGGGCCCCCCTCATTCGCGCCCGTGGCCCGAGACACACCAAAGTCTAAGTGCACTCAATAACAGCCTGCATAAAACATCATCACTCTCTATAAACATAAGCCATAAGTCACCTGTACAACAGGTACCCGAGACAAGGACCGGAAGAGGAGAATAGATGCGCAGACAAGGCCCTGGTAAATCACTCACCAATGGGGTGCCATGATATGATATTTTTTTTTTACAGCGCGCCCATACACATGGGTGCCATGACTTACTCAAAGAGTGTCTGGAAAGTAGTGCTGGTAAGATAGGAACACATTAGCATAGCATTCAGAAAATCAACACACAGAGAAACAGTCAACCTTACGATTTTACACAAAATATTCTAGCAATGCTGCCAGGAATGGTAAATGAAAACCTAGAAACCACGAATCACTTCAATGTGATGAATGCATCTGATAAAATGTGCAAATGTTTTATTCCACAGCAAACTCTACGCACATAACAGCACTTCCCTGTAGCTCAGTGATCAGAGCGCTTGGATGCCTTTACATACAGCAGGAGGTGCTATACATATTTAATATACCATGACATTGATCCACGGCTATATTAAGGGTCTTTCTGGTATTCAGAACCAGTAGGTTCTAATTCTAAAATCCTTTTCAATTTTCCAAGAATTGCATTTTCGTTGCACTATTTGATTAGTTGAAAAGTATTCACACTTTCTGCACATTGCGTTACACTAGCAGGTAGCACTGGCAATGTGTGCACGTCAAGGGTAGACACGTGCACGTAAACTGGCCACAATGTCTCTTCTGTCGGCGGAGCCAGCTAAATGGTGGGGTGTCCACGAGTCGGTAGCTGGCTCTGCTTTCATGCACGGTTGCTTGTGTGCACTACTGCACTGTACTTGCTTCGGGCGGTGTCGAAGGTATGTGTATTGGGGACCACTCTCTGCCTAGCGTTTTAGCAGTATCAGAGCATTGCAATAGCGCCTTGGCGTGGTAATTCACATCTAAGCGCGGGTTGATGAACCCACCTTTCTGTTCATCACAGTGGCACAGCCTTTGAACAAAATCATACAGTGCTGCATTTCATCAACAGCACTACTGTATCAGCACTACTTCAGCACTGATCACAGACCCTTTTATAATCCACCTCACTGTTGGAACACCGGCCGAGCGTTGATGCAGGGCCTATCCGACCTGGCCTGGCTCTGCTGCTCCTGCTTCAGCAACAGCAGAGCCAGGCCAGGCCGGATTGGCCCTGCATCTGCGCTAGACTGGAGGTCCAGCAACTAGGCCCTGCATTCCCCCCGGGCAGGGCACCAAGATGGTATGGTGCTGGAGAGCACTGTCCTGGGGAAAGATTTGAGGGACTGGCTGCCGCTGCAGCGCATGTGACTGTTGATAAAATAGATGATTTTGTTCAGTTAAGTAAATTTACTTAAATTGTTAAGTTACGTAAATTAACTTAAATTGCATGCTTTAAGTTAAGTTACTCAACCACAGACCGGAGGAGCAACAGAGCCAGGCAAGGCTAGGGTAGGCTGTGCTGCATCGGCACTCAGCTGAGCTCTCTCTCACCTGGCTAGCACTTGGGTGAGAACCCACACCAGCCGAGCATCGATGCAGGGCCTACCAGGCCTGGCCTAGACAGCGTTGCCCACTGTCCAACAACTTGGCCCTGCATTGCTTAGGGCAGGGCTCCAGGACGGTCCTGGAGCACTGTCCTGGGGAATGATTTGAAGGCCATGCAGTGCTGCAAGTTAAGTTAATTAACTTTTCTTACCGGCAATGGCGGTTCAGAGCGTTGGCAACTTTGGCAAGGTAGGCCTGTGCACGTCGGCCTTGGCCTCTGCTGTTCTACACCGTCATCACTAATACGATTCCAAGAGACAAAGCGAAGGTGGCAGCACCATGCGCCCATCACCCCACACTCAAATGTCATTGACTAGTGTAGTGGCCTGTCAATGATGACACCAAGCCCGATGGTTGTGTTTATGCGCCTTTATTTTACTTCAGCACAAACACTGTTAACACATGATAATGATCTTCCAACATACACTACTATATCTATTGATGTAAGTGACAGAGTCCTCTTGTGCTTCCTATGCTTAGGAAGCACCTGTTGTTAAAGCAGGAGGTTGTGTGGAGAGCTGTGATGCAACTTGCTGCTCTGCTGCCTGCCGGCTCGGAATGCCCTGGGCAGCACCTCCCCTGGGGACTTCCTTCGGGACCTCTTAAGGTCCTTTACTCTACAGCTAGCAAACAGTCAATGATATTATGTTGCTATTCACCTGCCTTAACTGTGATCAAGGTCAGGTCAGATGTGCACATATTAACACTGGTGGGGCCACCGCTCTAGCACCCCGCCAGCCTCCTAGTTTGATGGGTTTACGTAGAGTGCGTTGAGCTACGAGCTCGATGCACTTTACTGCAGGAAAAAGCTGCATAGAATGGGACACGCCTCTGTGGCAGCCTGCCCATGATGAGGATAGCACTGCACGTATTTATTTATTTAGTACATTCAGAAGTTGGCAGAACAGATCAGAATAGATTCAGAAGAAGTTCTAAATCTGTTCTGCACCATCTTACTAGTGAATTTGCGCCGTTCGCAATCGCACACCTGATGGGGGCCATGGAAGGGGGTGGTGCTCCTCCGCCCTATGGAAGCAGCCACCACTGGTGACATCCTGAAACTGGAATGGTGCCACAGAGAGAGGCAACCCTGGTAAGCAACGCTTACTCTGACTGACATTGTGAATTTACCTTGCACACATGGCACCGAGCATGCACTGAATGCTTACTTTGACTGACATTCTTGTATTTACCTTCCCCCGCACAGCACTACGCACACACTGAACGCTAACTGTGACTGGCATTCTTGTATTTACCTTCCCTCACACAGCACTGTGCACGCACTGAAAGCTTACTGTGACTGGCATTCTGTACCTACCTTCCCGCGCACAGCGCTGCGCACGCACTGTACACTTACTGTGACTGGCATTCTGTATTTACCTTCCCGCGCACAGAACCACGCACGCACTGAAAACTTACAGGCCGATTCATGGAATAAATGTGCGCCGAAAATCCCGGCGCAGAGGGGCCAATACGTGCGCTGCGCCGAAAATAAGCGAAAAGCGCAGGGAAACCAGCGCACGTCGATTCATGGAAGTCCGTGCGCAAGAAAAGCAGAGGACGTGCGCTGAAAAAGCGCGCGGCGCAGGCCGGCGCACAGGTCAACCAACGTCGTGCGCCACGGCCACTGCGCTATCACTCCGAGCGCAGCGCACAGCTCTAAAGTAGGCGGAACACAGGGCGGGACACTCGGAATGGGGAATAAAATGGGGCACAACACTCGGAATGGGGAAGAATGTGGGCGGCACGGGGAAAGTATAGGAGGCAAGTGCGCGGAACGCCCACACGCTCGCATACAACACGTATTCATGGAATAGAATAGGGCAAAAAAGCGCACGCTCAAAGCAGCGCACAGGCACAAACAGGCACAAACACGACCGCCACAAGAAAGCAGGCGGTAGCGTCTCTGCGCCTGCAAGAAATGTGCGCTAAAAGGTGCGCCAACAAATAGCACCTATATACAGACATGATCAATGTCCAATACTGTGGCCCTCCAGGACAAATGACGTACAAAGGGGTACCCACAAACACAGACACGGGCTGAGAGAAAAAATAAACGTGTGCGTGCATACCGGGGTGCGCGGGAAGTTGCACACGCGATATGGCCGGGTACGTGGATTACAGGGGTGCGCGGGAAGTTCCACACGCGATTAGTCAGGGTACGTGGATTGCAGGGGTGCGCGGGAAGTACCACACGCGATATGGCAGGGTACGTGGATTGCAGGGGTGCGCGGGAAGTTCCACACGCGATATGTCCGGGTACGTGGATTGCAGGGGTGCGCGGGAAGTTCCACACGCGATTAGTCAGGGTACGTGGATTTCAGGGGTGCGCGGGAAGTACCACACGCGATATGGCAGGGTACGTGGATTGCAGGGGTGCGCGGGAAGTTCCACACGCGATATGGCCGGGTACGTGGATTTCAGGGGTGCGCGGGAAGTTCCACACGCGATATGGCCGGGTACGTGGATTGCAGGGGTGCGCGGGAAGTTCCACACGCGATTAGTCAGGGTACGTGGATTTCAGGGGTGCGCGGGAAGTACCACACGCGATATGGCAGGGTACGTGGATTGCAGGGGTGCGCGGGAAGTTCCACACGCGATATGGCCGGGTACGTGGATTTCAGGGGTGCGCGGGAAGTACCACACGCGATATGGCCGGGTACGTGGATTTCAGGGGTGCGCGGGAAGTTCCACACGCGATATGGCCGGGTACATGGATTTCAGGGGTGCGCGGGAAGTTCCACACGCGATATGGCCGGGTACGTGGATTGCAGGGGTGCGCGGGAAGTTCCACACGCGATTAGTCAGGGTACGTGGATTTCAGGGGTGCGCGGGAAGTACCACACGCGATATGGCAGGGTACGTGGATTTCAGGGGTGCGCGGGAAGTTCCACACGCGATATGGCCGTGTACGTGGATTTCAGGGGTGCGCGGGAAGTTCCACACGCGATATGGCTGTGTGCTCCCAGGCATTACCTGTACACCCTCCACGGCCCCTGCAGGCAGCACACACCACAGGGAACTACCCTGCACACCTGCTCATGTCTCCCACCACCCCCACCCCCCATCCACCAGGGACACCCTCCACCAGGCCCCCACCCATGTCTCCCACCACCCCCACCCCCCATCCACCAGGGACACCCTCCACCAGGCCCCCACCCATGTCTCCCACCACCCCCAGCACTGTGGGGAACCTGCCAGCAGGCCCCCACCCATGTCCAACCCATGTCTCCCACCACCCCCACCCCCAGCACTGTGGGGAACCTGCCAGCAGGCCCCCACCCATGTCCAACCCATGTCTCCCACCACCCCCACCCCCAGCACTGTGGGGAACCTGCCAGCAGGCCCCCACCCATGTCCAACCCATGTCTCCCACCACCCCCACCCCCAGCACTGTGGGGAACCTGCCAGCAGGCCCCCACCCATGTCCAACCCATGTCTCCCACCACCCCCACCCCCAGCACTGTGGGGAACCTGCCAGCAGGCCCCCACCCATGTCCAACCCATGTCTCCCACCACCCCCACCCCCCATCCACCAGGGACACCCTCCACCAGGCCCCCACCCATGTCTCCCACCACCCCCAGCACTGTGGGGAACCTGCCAGCAGGCCCCCACCCATGTCCCCCTGGCCCCAGGTCCTGACGATACACAATCATGGCAGTAATGGCCAGCATACCCAGCACAAACACCCAGGCAAGGATTGCATGCACCCACATAGTGAATGCAATCACATGACACAACCCCAAAGGCAAGTATGCAAAAGAACACATGTCTGTCACACACACATACACAATGGGTGCAAGTGAATGTCAAAACCCATATCATGACATGTAAGAAACCAAAGAGAAAATAACACAAGTGTAAGATAATATAAAAATGTATTAAAAACACAAATCAAGTAAACCAATAAAACATACAACTATGTGGCAAAGTAAATAAAAGGTCCATGTCCGAGAACAAAAATGATAAACCAAAAAACAAAGGATTAAAAAATCAATATAATTTGTCCAAAGCAAAACCATGTAGTAGGAAATCAAAGAAAAACCATTACGTCATGGTGTAAACAATAAAAAAATTAAAAAATGTATCTCCCAAAATATAACAATATATACAGGAATGTTCCAGGGTCCATGAGCCCAACAGCACAAATGAAACCTAATACTAACTAATAAAATAAATATGTACAAAAAAGTGGCCATTGTCCGAGCGGTCCAAAATAATAAAAATAAATAAAGGAAACCTAGCACTAACTAACTAAAAAACTATATACAAAGGCAGCGGGCTAGTCCTGCGGCTCACTTGGTGATGCTGGCCAGGGCATCCTCGAACTCCATGTCAATGTCCTGGAGGCGGGACTCTGTCCTGGCCCCGAGGTCTCGCAGGGACAACCCCATGTGCTCACCAAAATCCCTGTGAGCCTCCTCGAGGCACTCAGCCCGCCTCAATGCCCGATGCATGGAGATCTCCGCCCTGGCCATGGCGAGCCGCTCCTCTTCCGCCCGCTGCCGCTCCGCACCTATCCGCTGGCCAAACTCCTCCCACACGGAACACACCGCCATGCCAGGGTTGCCCTGCCCTCCGGCCGATGCCTGCCCCTCTGATCTTGATGGCCCTGAGCCATGATGCCTCCCACGTCGAGCCCGCTGCTGCCTCCGACGCCACTGCCTCTGCCAGCACGACGGCATCCAGGCTGATGGTAACCACCGACGCCGTCATGCACGTGCCCTGCCCGATGATGCCGGCACATCTTCCATCTGCTGGGGTCCACTTGCTGTGTCGTCCACCCCTGCTGGACCTCCGACTCCCAACTGTGGCAGGGATGGGATCCCCACCGAGCTGGCTGCATTGGTCGGGGCAGGTCCACAGGGGGCCATGGTGGCATCTGGGCCGGAAGACGGCAAGGAGAACGACCGTTGGATAGCCTGCACAGAGGAGGAGAGGGCCGTCAGATTGGCCAACACATGCAGGAACCCCCCGAACATGGCCGATCCCAATTGGGCCACGTCGGCATGGTGCACTTCGTGATGACGTGCGTGCTCCTCCCGGGAAGCACGCACGTCATCACGAATCACAGCCGTGCGCATCGCGACCCCAATCAGGACCTGCTCCACGCGGCCAGGGGTTCCCACGGCCGCAGGTGGAGGGGAGTCAGTTGACATGGACATCCCCACTACCTGCGGACGGGCCTGGGACGGGGCATCCCTGCTGGTGCATGGTGGTGCACTCACAGGGTCAGGGACAGCGACATGCACAGGCACCTCCACGGTGACCTGTGCTGCCTCCTGCCCCTGGCCCTGGACTGCACCACTTGCACCAGCAGGGATGCTCTCACCAGGCCCCATGTGTGCACCAGTGTCGGCCTCCTCCTCCTCTGTGCAAACCACCAACCTGGATGGCTCCTCACCGTCTCCCGCCGTAGCAGGCCCCTGTGGGGGCTCACCCACCCCTTCCGCTGCAGCCGTGGGGGCATCCCCGCCGCCTTGCTCCACAGCGCCGTCTCCGCCCTCTTCTTCACTAGCCGCTGCGTAGAGGGAGACAAAGGACACAAGCATCAGGCTACTGTAAAATGGTCCCCTAGACAGGAAGCAATAGCAGATGAGCACCCCTGTCAAAGTACACTTCCATCATGTCCCTCCACAACACATGGGTCAGTCCAGGCAAAACACACACAGTAACAGGCATGGTGCATGCCATGCACATTTCCATGCATGTCCAATTGACTCTTGAAACATTCAATGATATGTGACTCACATGCATCATGGCTCATGCATATCACATGCACACACTTCACCTCAGTCACATCCATCTGGCCCCAAACACAACGAACACAGGCGAAACAAGGGTTAGTTGGGTGCGTCACAGAATCTGTGCATTGTCACACACATGTGTCATGCATCCATGGCATGCACAAGTCACAGACACGCAGGTCAGGCACACAGACATGGCTACCATATATGTACCTGGCATCAGCACCCATCCTTCACCCCCATCCATGTCCAGGTACAGAGACTGGCATGCTCTCATGTCCTAAATCTGCATAGGGCTCCCCATGCCACATTTCAACACATGCAACAACCATGTGGGTCACACATCACTGGTCGCACATGCATTACCATGATGTCCCTGCACACATACATGCATACATGGCCCATGGCACACATACAGGCAAGTATCATAGAACCAGCACACCGCAACATGCCCTGTCTCACACAGTAATGCTTGCACACTTACCGCTCAACTCCAGACGGGCCTCCCTCTCAAGGACCTGGGCGTGGAGCGCTGGGCGTACGCGTTCCAGGACCCTCTTCTGGATGGAACTCATGCGGCCCCGGCCCCCCTCCACGAGGCGCCGGGCCTTCACAAGGGTCCTGGACCTCAAGTCCTCCCAGCGCTTCTTGATCTTCTGGACGTTGCGGGTTGCCACCCCCTCCGCGTTGATGGCAACCACACAGTCGGCCCAGATCCTCTCCCGTCCTTCCTTGCTGGCGCGGGACGATCCAAAGAGGGCATCATACTGCCCCAGGACATGCTCCACCAGGACACCAACTTCGGTGGCAGTGAAGCTGGTGCCCCTCTGCCCCTCTGGCCTGGGGTTGCCACTGGTGCCAGATGTCGAAGTGCCCGACATGGCAACCCCAGAGGCAGGTGTGGGTGGGCAACTGGGTCCTGGGGCTGGGCTGTGGAGCGATGTAATCCCAGTTGGGAGTCTTCAGTTCCAGCAGGGGTGGACACAGCAACTGGACCCCTGCAGATGGCTGATGTGCAGGCACCAAATGGCAGGGCACGGTACCAGCAGGCAGGCAGGCAGGCAGGCAGCAGCAGATAGCACGTGGGAGGCTGCTCAGGGCACTGGGGGGGCAGTAACTCGGCCTTCTGGGCAGGAGCGTGGTGTTCCGTGTGTTTTCGGGTGGCCAGCTTGATACGGAGTGATTTGGCACGTGAAATTCCTGCACGTCAGCGTGAAATCCGAGGAAAGGGCCTTAGCGCGTAAGTGCATCAGCACGCATACGCGATTCAATTGGACCAGAGTCCCTCACCGCGTAAGCGCGTCTGACGTGATCCGCACGGGCGTTCCCCACTCAGCACGTGATGACGGAGCACACGTGGAAATACTGCACGTCAGAGTGTCATCGCGTGTAATTGGCCAAAAGTGCGCGTACACGCGATTGGCCAATGTACGTGTATTACATCGCGTGTAATTGGCCAAAAGTGCGCGTACACGCGATTGGCCTATGTACGTGTATTACAGGGGTGCGCGGGCACTTACACACGCAAGTACGTCAGCGCACCTGTATGCCTGCTGCGTGGGAATTTCCACACGCTATTGGAGTGGGAACTAGATTCCAGGGGTGCGAGGGTCACACGCTCGCCTAGAACACGCGCAAGGCATTAATTTGCGCACTTATCAATAAACAAGCCAGATGCCAGGATGAACATACCGTTCCTAGCAGCAGTGGCAGTGGGCTACCAAAGGAGGAGGAGGAGGAGAGTCAGGGCCAGAATATTCACACCCAGAACCAGCCTATTCGGGATGCCTGATGACCAGGTGTATGGGAGGTACAGGTTTCCAGCATACATCATACTGGACCTGGTCAGTGAGTGGGAGGATGACCTCACATCACCCACCCTGTGCTCCCAAGCACTCAGCCCCCTGCAGAAGGTCCTGAATGTACTGCACTTCTTGGCCACTGGATCCTTTCAGCGGACAAGTGCCATAGTGGGTGGTGTGTCACAGGCCACGCAGTCACGCTGCCTACACCAGGTCTTGAACATCATCACTGCACGGCCATCAGTCCGCAGGCACATATATCTCCCCAGGACTCATGCAGAAAGGCGGACGTGCATCCAGGAATTCTATGGTGTGGCTCAATTCCCCAAAGTGCTTGGTGCAATTGACTGCACACATGTGGCTCTACGTCCACCCAGGGCAACAGAGCACATCTATAGAAACCGCAAGCACTGGCATTCCATCAACGTGCAAGTTGTATGCAATGCCAAGGGAATAATCACATCAGTATATGCCAACTATCCCGGGTCCACCCACGACAGCTTCATCTACAGAATGTCTACACTATGCCGGGACCTGGAGGCTGGCCAGCATGGAGATACATGGCTGCTTGGTGAGCATGAATGCCACTGCACATGCATGCATGTCAGATACTGGGTCATGACACAACACCACTAATGATACCCATCACCACCTCCGCAGGGGACAGTGCCTACCCTATCAGCCCCCACATGATGACCCCAATCCGGAACCCCACCACGCCACCCGAGGTAAGGTACAACACAGCCCACATTGCAACACGGGGCATAGTGGAGCGCACATTCGGAGTGCTGAAGTCACGCTTTCGCTCCCTTGACCGTTCTGGCGGGCAGCTGTTATATGCTCCCCGAATAGTGTGCAGGATCATAGTGGCAGCATGTGTCCTGCACAACGTTGCAACACGCCGGGGCCTGCCCGTGGACATGGTGGTGCCCCCACATCCACAACCACATGCACGCCCGCTGCGCATGGGAGGGGAAAGGGCACGGGGGGTGGCAGCCCGTACGCAACTGGTGGCCAACTTCTTCACCTAGGAATCACAGTGCTGGCTAGTGCACACTGCTCTGGCACATACCATCTGACAATCAATGATGACACTACCTGACAATGTCACAAAATTACTCGACAATAAACTGTCAGATACACATCAGCCTGAGATTGTTAACATGGAAGTGTCACTATGTGTGCACCCCTTCCTACACATACACCAGCAATGCATCACAACGAGAAGACACAACTCCATCAATCAAATATGCATTGCCACAGGCGATTCACTACATGACAACATTGCCATGTCACCCATTCCCTTCACAGTCCCGCCACTGAGGACACCATGTCATGGTATGTGAGAGCAAACAAACTGGCCATCACAACATGACACCGGTGTCACAAATAGCAGTGCCCCAAATGGAACATAGCCGCACTTGAACAGCTAACCGCGCTGGAGCCACTACTACACACCTGTGTAAGAGTAATTTCAATCAAATTACACACCAACCCACCTTGAAGCCCACCCAAACAAGACACAATGCATGTAATCAATGGTAGTCTCATTACCTGATTCTGCTGGTATGTCCTCACCGTCCAGATGTACAGTGATGGCGCCACGCAAAAGTGTCAGTGCACATCTACCGACATGTAGTCTGACTCCAGAGAGTATGCCCGTGTGAAGAACTGTGTGAAATACCTGCAAAACATGAGCAACATATGTAAGTAGAGGCACATATCAAACCATCATGCATAGTTAGGTGCAACAACAATGTACACTATGAATGTCTACACAGTATTGACTATGGACTGGCCAACAGCTCATGGGAGTCCAATGTCACCGTGTAATTTGCTGTCACTTGGGCACACCCTTTGCAAGCCCATGTAAACGGAAGCAGGAGGGGTGTGGATGTCTGCTACCCAAGCATCTAAACCAAACTCAGGACAAGCCTGCATGTGCCCAGCCACAATACAGTGTATGCCCAGGTACCCACACAAGGCAACACTCTTGGAAAAGAAAAAAGAAAATTGAGAAAAAATGGCCATGAAAGGGCCGGCGGGGGGGGGGGGCCACCTATGAGGTCCGAGGACAGGATGCACGCCACAATCCACCTGTGTGGATCATGGGAAACTAAAACACCCCATAGGCTTGTGGCCCACACGGCTACTCTGTTGTGGGAGATGAGTCGCTATCGCTCTGGCCAGACCCTGCAGCTGACTCAGGAGGTGGGGGAGCTGCCTCAGAAGATGGTGTGACAATGGGAGGCAGCCCACGCAAAGCACGAGTTTGCTCCTCCATGGCTGCAAGCAGGCGGGTCTGGTAGTTCTGGTTCTGGGTTATAATCATGCGGAGGTCCCCATGCAGTAACTCCCGGGATGACCTGACCTCCGCACGAGTTGCCTGCATCTCGGCCGAGAGCGTCCGTGTCAGACGCTCCAGCTGCTCCTCTGTCCTTCTATGGGATGAAGCCTCAAGCTCTAACAGGGTCGACCTGAGGTGACGGAATTCTTCCCTCAGGCCTTCCCTGTGGCGCTGGGACTCCATGGAAAGTGATTCCCGCAGAGTCGCCAGTGCCGCCCGCCTGTCCTTGTTGGACGCCAACATATCCTCCCTGTGTGCCTGGCTGATGGACTCTGTAGCCTGCTCCAGTCGCTCCATCAGCCTTTCTGGGGGGACAATGGAAGTGGCCACCCTATCCATGGCCTGTGCAATCATCTCGGATGATGCTGCCTGTTGGTTGGCCATACCGTAGATGGATTGCTCCCAAGCGGTATTGCCAGGTGGCATACGGCCACCACGTTGACGGGCACCACACCTGCCTGGGGCAAGGCGGACTGCGCCTTGCTGTGCCGGCAAGGCCTCAGGCTGCAGGACTGCATTCCCTCTCTGATCTGCAGCCCCAGGAACAGGATCAGAGATTGTGTGGTGTGGCCCTGCATCCGTAACCACCGGAGGCTGAGCTGCCGACACTGACATCCCCATTGAGGGCAATGGCCCGGCTGCAGGTGGGTCAGACAGAGGAGATTCTCTCCCAAGAACACTCACCTGCGACTGCACATAGGTGTCATCCTCCGAGTCTACACCTGAATACTGCTCGGGGGAGGAACCCCCAGTGACACCCCTCGACAGCACGACCTGCAGCACTTGTGGGTTTTCACCCACAAACACACCACGTCCCTCACTTGTGGAAGGTCGGCCCGGGTTGCCCTCCTGGGACGGCTCAACCACCACATCCCCAGCATCAACAAGTGCTTCGTCCCCTGCAAAGACATGAAAGAGAAAAATGGAAACAGGCATTAGCACCATGGCATGCAACAAGGGCTGATGAACAACAGAGGCAGTAGTTCTACGACACATGTCCCACATGACTGGGAGACCTCCTATGCATTCACCATCACTGGGTCTGTAGGGGAGGCTCAGGGCATACAATGTACAGATTGGAGAGCAACGCCTGCTCACCATGCTGCCTAGCACTGCCATCACACATTGGCCGGTGATTGCCATGTCAAAGGCACATGCCATCACACACATGGCATGTGACATAGCCACCAAGTGAAGAGGGAGAGGAGGGCAACTTTTTTGGATTTCTACCACTCTGGTCCTGACATTGCATCATCACATCAATAAGTTGACATGTTGTACATGGATCTGCTAGTCCAAATTGGCCACGATGCACAGTGCCTTGTCTACATCAACAAAATGCAGTAAACAATGAGATTCCACCTCCCCATCACCTGTAAAGGAATCATATAGCATTCGTGAAGCACCGGTCCAGAAATGTATGAAGGTACAGCGGAGCACTGAGGGGTGGTGGGGCAGTAGGGGATGCCAGTCAACAATCCTACTGGTGCTGGTGTCATTCATGTCACGCAAGTGCAGGGGTGGGTGGCACAATGATGTGCAAGGGGAAGTGGCGGCTGGAAGTGCTGTACAAGGTAAGTAGGACTTAACGTCAAGGGCAGATGGTGTTAGGCGCAGACAAGTGCTGGGGGGGGTGGCCTATAGGGGTACAGAGACAATCATGCAGTGCTGTGGGCTCGGAGGGGACAGGGGAGGTACACACTGCATCTGGCTCGGCAAGGTCCTTGCAGATTTCTATCTGTCCTGCAGAGTTGTCACATGCCGCAGATATGTGCCCTTGGATTGGGGATCTCATCTTGGTGAGAAGGGTGAGGCGCTATTGCCTTTGGAGCATGTGGCAGGCCAGTTTGCCAGAGGATGAGCATGATGCAGGACATTCCCTCTCTGCCACCCGGCACCTGTGGTCTGGGTTCACATGATCCGAGTCATGCCAGGACTCTGCATTGGCATGGGGCTTCAGACAGGTGGTCATGACCGTGGCAAAGACATCCAGTGTACCTGACATAGAGTGGAGCATGGAGTGGGCCCTGTCAGGATGGGAGTGAGCCTAAGGGGGAGCTGGATGGGGGGGAGATTTTGGCAGCATGAGCCTCGACTGACACACACTTCATGGGTTGGAATACCAAGAAGGTGTGTGACAGTGGTGAGGGTGGCTTTGCCTGTGGTGTGGTGAGGGTGAGCTGGGAGGAGAGGAGAATGTGATCACTCCAGGAGAGAGGAGTGCAGAGATGGACGGAGAGGGGAAAGTCAGATGAGATCAGAGCATCAAGAGTGTGCCCTGCAGAATGAGTAGGGACAGACGGGAGTCTAGAGGGTGAGAGGGAGTTGCTGAGGTCACAGAAAGGTCACGTGGGGGGGTCAACAAGCATGCAGGTGGATGCGTACAGCAACAAGGAAGAGGATTTCTGTGTCTGGGGACATGAGTGAGGAGGAGAGGTGAGGACACTCAGAAAGGAAGTAGTACATTTGACCAGTTTTCCCAGACACAGTACGCACAGTTTGTGAATGTCAAGGTGTGGTAGAGAGAGACGTCACTCAAGCCATTCCAGAGTGGAGTAGGTCTAAGTAGGAGTGACAGTGGCAGGAATACCCTCAGGGAAGCCAAGGGCACACCCCCCCTGCACAGTAGTGGCGGGCAAAGGAGAGGGTCTCCTGAACATCAGGTAGGAGTGTGTGAAGGATGCAGACAGAGCTGGCCGTCAGACATGTTTCCATGAGACCAAGGATGTCAAGGTGCATAACCTCATGTAAGTGACAGATATCGGAGGAATGCCTGATGCAGCCGCAGTGAAAGGAGTGTAATTGTGGAGGAGGTTGACAGCCTTGGAGGACTTACGGGGAGTGCTAGAGATCAGAGGTGCAGCATGTGTAGGAGTTGGAGTGGGAGGCGGAGAAGGATCATGGGAGGGTGCAGGGAGGCAGTGCAGGATTGATGAGGAGAGAGGAGGGGGGACAGCAGGAGAGGTAAGGAAGTTGATGAGATGTGGCTAGCATTTCTCAAGGAGAATGAGGTTGGCCTAAGGGCCTTGGACTGAGATGCTCCCATTACCATGCACATCAATTGTGGCCTCTGAGGGTTGGAAGGAGGCCAGGAGTACACCCCAACGGGTCCCACCATTGATGGTGGAAGAGGAGCAAGGAGAGAGGACAGGGACCATGTGAAGGGTCTATGGGACAGGCAAAGGCATGTATGAGCAGATGTCAGTGAGAGTTGGCTTTGAGTAGGCTCAGATGCACTTGTCAGCAATAGGGTGGGTCGCATTGGAGGGCAGGGTGCCCTCATTTGACTGTTAGCAAGCAGGTGTCGTGAGTAGGGCACGATGGTCTGAACTGTAGAAGTCAGGGAAGATAGACCATGAAGAGCAGCATGGAGTGTGAGGGAATGGGGCTCGAAACCAGATGGTACCAAAGCACACAGGTAGGAGGTGGATGTCAAGGCAACATCCACAGTATGACAGCATGTTGGTAGGCATTTATATACAGAGGACGCATTAGCATGTGGTATCATTGCATGTCAGGCATGTGAAGATGAAACTTGATTGGCTGGGGGAAAGTATAGGAATGGTATGTAAGACATCAGATGAATAGACAGGGGAGTATGAGCAACAATGTAGTGACAAAATGACAATTCAAGGGCAACTTCCATGGTGTAGGGCCATATGTGCACTGTTGCCAGTTGGGATAGTGCTGTGGGCAGATGGTGTTGCACTGAACATACTGGATGAGGCACATGGGTGCCACTATCTACTCTGCCACACACCCCCTTGACAGGCACCCAACATGAATGCTTCACACACACACCATGCACATGGATAATACACACATGCATGTGCACTCACCGGATGATGCCTCGTAATCAGGGAGATCTCCCACACCTTGGAGTTGTCCCTCGGTGACGTAGGATCCAGCTACGGACTCGTGTGGTGTGAGTTCTATTTCCTGTGCTGGGGACCCACCTCCAGTCACCAAGGTTGCGGCATGACTTGAGGCCAGCTTATCCTTTGCCCTGCGCTTAAGGTCATTCCAGCGCTTCTGGCAATCACTAGCTGTGCGCCTCACTACTCCAAGGGCACTTATTCTGTCAGCAATGGTCTGCCAGTGTGCCTGGCGTCTGGCATGTGTGGTCTTGGACCCTGCAACGATGACCATTTCCCTATCATGATCTGACACATACTGAACAAGTGCATTCAGTTCGGCGTCTGTGAAGCTTGGCTTCCTTGATGGGCCGGACTGTGCAGCCGTGCCTGGGGAATCAGCCTGTGCCGGACGTGCACTCTTCCTCTTGCGCTTGGAAGGGGGTGGGGATCCAGAGTGTCCTACGCCGCTGTGGACACTAGGGGCAGGAGCCGTGGTGGACTCAGTACTGGGTGTGTGGGATTGCACACTCAGCATGGGAGTAGGTGCAGGCATTGGGGGTAGTGGGATGGGGTCAGGCCTGATCTGAGGTGCATGAACTAGGACCGACACAGTCTTGGCAGGGTGTATGAGAGGTGGGGTGGATGGAGCCACACCCTGGCTACGGGGGCCAGCAGATGACCTATCTGGCATAGATGCGCGTGCCCTGATGACACCAATGTGCACCGGTGCACGTGCAGTGGACCTGCTGACCTGGATGTCAGCGATGGGATCACCCTCGGACAGGTCTGCTGCCACAATGGGCTGGTCCAACAAGGGCTGATCAGGGTTGGTATCAGCCACATGACCCTCAACTGGGGGGGGGGGGGGCATGGGTGTCCCTGACTGGTCCTCCAGACTGGGGGGGACAGGGGCACCCTGCAAGTCACAACCACGTCCCCTAGTGGATCCTCCACGGCCACCACGTGTGGCTCGGCCACCTTTGCCACCCTTACGGCTTGCACGCCTCCCAACCATGGCACTGATGTTATTGTGCGTATGGGAGTCGGTGTGCACAATTGTCCTGGGCAATTGGGTGTCAAAGGGGTTGGGTACCAGATGGTATTCGTACCCTAGTGCAGTGGCAAGGCTATATGACACCCCTGGGGAAAGATGACGGGTCACGCAACGCACAGGCACCCCAGAAAAGTTAAGGAACGTGCACAATACCCCTCCTAGACCACGTGTGCTGATGGAAAACCCTGCACTACGCTGTGGCATCCAGTAACACAATGAACGTATGCGTGTCACACGCAGCCTAGAATGACCTCTGAAGGGGTAGGCTACACACGGGGCAAGCACAGAAGTTAGATACGTGCGTGACTCACCGTCTGCCAGGTAAAAGAGCGTGAAAAATGAGCGCGTTTGGTTGGCAACACCCCCGCCAAAAGAAGATGTGTACGCTGTCTGAGGAGACAGGACAACAGTAGAAGGGGACACTGTTTGAGGGAACAGGCCCAGGTAAACCAGTACAAGAGGAAAAAGAGAAAAAGCTGTCAGAGGTAACAGGGAGTACGAACTGGAAACGCCGTGAAGTAAATCGCGTGTGAAACGACAAGAAGTACAGAGTTCACCCACTCGCTCTCCACGAAAAGCACGTACAAGGAAATGGTGTTCAACACTACCTTATATACAGGCCCACACGTACAGCGTCACTTACGGCGTGTACGTGCTTGGCCCATGTTCACCAATCACACGCTTTGTCACTTCTGCGTGTGGATCCTTTTTCACCAATCACACGCTTTGACACTCCTGCGTGTAGCTCACTTTTCACCAATCACACGCTTTGTCACTCCTGCGTGTAGATCCATTTTCACCAATCACACGCTTTGTCACTCCTGCGTGTAGATCCATTTTCACCAATCACACGCTTTGACACTGCACGTGCAGGTAACTATAGACGCACATATGCTGGTGACGGGTTTTCGCGCGATTCGCTGAGTGTGGGGTTTTCACGTGCAGATTCACTCCCTATCAGGCTGTCCACGCGTTCAAACACGAAAGACCACGCTCCTGGCCAGGAGGCAAAATTACAGTCCCCCAGAGCCCTGAGCACGCTCCCACCTGCCATCTGCTGCTGCCTGACTGCCTGCTGGCCACGTGCCCCACAGTGCTGGTGGGTGGGGGGGGTGGGAGACATGGGTGGGGGCCTGGTGGAGGGTGCCCCTGGTGGATGGGGGGTGGGGGTGGTGGGAGACATGGGTGGGGGCCTGGTGGAGGGTGCCCCTGGTGGATGGGGGTGCAGGGGGACATGATCAGGTGTGCAGGGTAGTCCCCTGTTTTGTGGGCTGCCTGCAGGGGCCGTGGAGGGTGTACAGGGTACACCTGTGAGGGCCCACCCAGCCTAATCGCGTGTGTAACTTCCCACGCACCCCTGTAATACACGTACCAAGCCAATTCGCGTGTGAGAATTCCCACGCACCCCTGAAATACACGTACCCTGCTGAAGTCGCGTGTAAAACTTCCCGCGCACCCCTGTAATACACGCGCCCAGCCTATTCGCGTGTGGAAATTCCCGCGCACCCCTGAAATACACGCGCACAGGCTATTCGCGTGTGATAATTCCCGCGCACCCCTGAAATACACGCGCCCAGGCTATTCGCGTGTGGAAATTCCCGCGCACCCCTGAAATACACGCGCCCAGGCTATTCGCGTGTGGAACTTCCCGCGCACCCCTGAAATACAAGTACCCTGCTGTAATCGCGTGTGGGACTTCCCGCGCACCCCTGAAATACACGCGGACAGGCTATTCGCGTGTGGAACTTCCCGCGCACCCCTGAAATACACGTACCCTGCTGTAATCGCGTGTGGGACTTCCCGCGCACCCCTGAAATACACGCGCCCAGGCTATTTGCGTGTGGGACTTCCCACGCACCCCTGAAATACACGCGGCCAGGCTATTCGCGTGTGGAACTTCCCGCGCACCCCTGAAATGGACGTAGCCTGGGATTTGACGTGTGAAACTTCCCGCGCACCCTTGAAAATCGCATGGGCCGCTTGCCGTGATGGTCCAGTGTTAGCGCAGCCCCTTGCGCTGGTTTGTGATTTTTATGAGATTTCCCAGCGCAAGGGGCGTTCCTGGGGGCGTAACTGGCGCTGCAGCGAGTCGCTGCGCCACTGTGCGCCACGGCTGCCTGGGGAAGCTAAAATCCATGAATACGCTGTGCGCCGGATTCGGTTTTGGCGCACGCGGCTGGCGCAGACTATCGCAGGCGCACGCTGTGCGCCAGCCGCGTGCGCTACTTGTGCGCTGGATTCTATGAATTACCCTGTTACTGTGGCTGGCATTCTGTATTTACCTTCCCGCGCACAGAACCACGCAAGCATTGAACGCTTACTCTAACTGACAACCAGGGACCAGATTATCAAAGAAAATGCTCTGTGCACTTTGCGCCAGCTGTACTTAGCACTGATTTCAAAGCAGTTACTTTTGGGCTATTATCATGAAGTGCACTGTATTGAAGCAATGTGTGCCCGCAATAGAGCTACACTTATCAAAGAGGTGCTAAGTGCTGGTTTGATAATTGGCAAAGTTAGCACCTCTTTGATATGCTTTGGCCAGTTGGCCTTGCTGACAGCAGGGTGCCCCATGGAGGGGAGCACTGATAGATCACACTTGTGTGAAGCTCTTAGCAGAAATGGGGCCAATCAATGCTTCAGTTAATTTCTAAAAGTGACAGGCATGTTAGAAATGTTTATTGGGTGGTCTTGGCTTTACCAGGGGACTTCAAAACATGTTTAGCAGGTTGACATTTTTAGTGACACTTGTCTCATGTGCCGTTTTATTCCTTAGCCAGTCTCTTCGCCATTTAAAAACACTCTCTTATGAACCTTGACTCTGACAGGCGGCGTGGGTTTTAAAAGAATAAACATTCACTATTCACTATCTGGAAACACCACACCTAACGCTAGGATGCAACTACTACACTGCAATTACATCAGCTGCACACATCTCTGGTGCACCCACTGTTAGGCAAAATCATTTGCAGTACCCTTTGGGACCACCACACAAAATTAAGACCACAAGTGACAGTACAAATTCACCTTTGGTACAAGCCTGTACTACACAGTAAAGTGGTAGCGATGGCTGAGCAGCCAGACTTATCTCAAGAGTAAAGTGAGCAGTATCAATAGTTACACAAAGGGCAGCAATTACTATGATTCAAACAAACACTGACTCAAGGTTCCTGAGTAAAAGAATATGCATTTATTTACACATTGATTTGTAAAACAGTTCACCAAGTAAAGCAGCAGAACATTCACAATCTTAATATACTACACAACACCCAATCAACTCTGGACAAGTTAAGCTCAAAATTAAGTTTGAGTAAAATGGCACTCCAGCAATTCAAAAAGGGAGGGAAAGACAAGGTTATACAAAATTAAGCAGCACCAACAAGTAAGTAGACAGGGCAATCTAGAAAAGGCTTACTACAATGAGGATTCAAATCGATAGGCCTGGGCCAATGTTATGGGTCAGAATCTTTGCAGAGGATCACACAGTTCAGAGTAGTTTACGGTTAAGTCTTTGCCAAGAGTTTCGAAATGAAGTTGGTCAGAAGAAAAGTTACTTGAAAAAATAGAGAAGGACAAGCCATCGGATTGGCGAAAGATTTAAAACACTTTCACCACGGTCAGACGGAATGAAAATCTGGGTTTGAACAGTACCTTAGAAGAAGAAGAATGCGGTAACTGAGGCAGAAGTTCCTGGCAGGTCCTGCAGGCTCACGGTTCCTGAAGCGACTGTCGGGCTGACACGAAGGAGGAAGACTGGAGGGTCCTGCACTGCCCAGGGAAGAAACCAGCAGCAGAGCAAGGCAACAAATAAAAGGTGCGCTCCTTAAAACCCAAACAGGGTCCGGTCCTCCTGGTTATCTGGTTCACTGCAGCTGTGCACAGCAAATTCGACCACGGGAGGGAGGCCTTGCATGAAGTTTGGCGAACTGGTGGTCCCACCAGCTCAAGGGAAGAAGATTCTTTGCAGATCTTCTCTGTCGTCGAAGTTTGGAGATTCGGACCCTCAGCAGGGCTTCACCGGGAGGTTCAGTCGTGGTAGTGGTCCTCTTCCTTCAGATTCTCTTCGGTTCTCTCAATCCAGTAGCGACTCTGCCTTCCAAATCCCAGAGACCTGCTTTTTATGCAGTTTTCCCCCATTCACACAGCCTGGCTGTCAATCACACAGCGGGGTGGCTGTCCTGGCAGGACAGTCACCTAGCCAATCAAACTAGAGTGCGACTTGGGTTACCAAGGGAACCCTGTGCATGGGTCCTAAAACCCCTCCCTCACATTCTGTCTACCCAGACTCTCAGGCGCCTAAGGAGGACTTCTGTGCAGAAGCCCGCCAAAGGACGGTGAACAAAGGAACCAAACCTGGTTTGGTGCACAGAGTAAAACACGAGAAAGACTTTTACAAAAAGAAATGGCGAACAAACCCAGCCGGAACCAAATAAAAGTAAATGGGTCCAGCGGATTTAAGTTTGAGGCTACTAACAAAGCCTAAAACAGTACCAAGGCTATTTTCATAGACCGCGGTAGGAAAAATATGGTAGATAACACTGCCACCAGCCAAATCTTAAAGAAAGGGGAACGAAATAATGTTCCATGAGAGACAGACAAAAAGGGATAACTATTAACCCTTTCCAGTACTCTATGTAAGATAGTTTGTACTGGGTCTGTCAATCAATTTAAAAGGACTAATACATTAAATGGTAACTTTACATGTTCTGGGAGACAGTAGTCAGTCCCAGCAAATGGAGTTTAAAGGTGGAAGTCTGAAAAAGACAACCCTATGTCACTGCACTAAAGGTGCTGTGTGACACACAGTAAAAAGATGATGCCTATGGAGTAGGTGAGGCTCCACAGTCTATGAGCCCAAAAATGTAAAATACACAGCAAAACACATGTAAGAGTGTGAAAAAAGGCTCACACTCTTACCAGGTGAAAAAATAAATCTTAGAAATCCAGCAAAGCTGCTGAGAGACTCAGTAGGTGAGGTAAATGAGCCATTCTGGAGAATTCACCCGAACACCCATGCACCCTACAACACTATGGGCCTCAGTACGAGCTTTGAGGAAGCCATGCCAAACCGGGTACCGGGTCCGGGTCCCGCAAATGGGGACTTACTGGGCCATTCCAACCTTGGAGGGCTCGGTAATTCCCTTTCGCGGGACCTAGACCCAGTACATCCCCATTCCCATTTGAGCCCCCATAGGGGCCCGTTGTTACCATCCTGGTCTGCAAGCCAGTTCCGCTAAGGACGCCTGGTCTGACCAGAGGTCCTTAGCGAGACCCGCTGCAGACCTCGCAATAGGGCAGCCCGAAATGAACGGGGCCGGTCCCTTACTGGCACCGTTCATTCCATGGCCGCCTTCCTCGTAATGAGGCCCAATCTCTCTCTCTCTACTGACCAGAACTATGGTTCCCGAGGGCGTTCAACCTACCAGTGCTTTGAGGTCATACCAATGATATATAGAGCGCTATATAAATGCCAAGTAACATAACATAACAAAAACAGGATTCAGTATTTGGTTGCTATAAACAGTACTAAAGCCAGCATTCAAACCCAGTTCTGTAGGTTCTGAGGGCACTGCATGACAACAAGAACACGTGAATGTCTTACGATAACTTGTTTGAAATGTCCTATTTTGAGATTTGGCTGTATGTGGCGATATAGACTTTTAGGTTTAAACGCGGCATACCTTTTAAACATTTGCAGCAACATTATAGCTACCCCTGTTTACTCTGGTTATTTTTCGGGTGTTGATCTTGAAAGACATGTGCTTATATGTCCTGTGCACATTTTTTGATTGGGGTATACCAACCGTATGTATATTATAGGACAGCGATTAAGGTGAACCGGAGACACATAGGAACCCCTCAAAATTCAGGCCATCTGAGGAGTGGGGGGAGCTGGCACAGATGAGGGGGCACTTGTTGATGGCCTGGGGGGCAGGGAAGCATTTATTTTTCAGGGCATTTAGCTGATAATCACAGGTATATCCGAGGCTACGAAGGACTACATACATCTGTCGGTGAGAATAGATCCGTAGTCGCACTATATTTTTGAGGGTGTCTGTCTTTCATTTATTTTCTAAATTTATTTGCATAGGTATAGTGACTTCAGGGGTGAAAAATCAGTGACCTGGTCGGTATAAGAGAGCCTTTTTTATTTTGGATGTGTGTTTTTTCAGACTTTTGAGCAAGTGAGACTTTGGAGAAAAATAGAAGAAAATAGTTTAACAGAATTAACATAAAAAGGAACAATTGTAGTCTAGTTTTAGATGTGCCATGCAATGTATTTTAAGTTGTGTATTCTCACTGTTTGCCTATCTAGTTTATTGTTATCTATTTTTCTATGCTTTCTTATTTTTCAGTTACTTTACGTAAATGAATGAGTAATGTTGTACTGTATTGATCATTTAAGTTGGATTGTACTATAAAACTTGAAGTCAGTCCCCATTTTAACTGACTTTATGAAGCCGCGGTTATGGCGAAAGTCAATGAACTATAGCCGCGGATATTATAAAACATGTTTTTGGTTATTATTTATTTTATTGTATATTGATGTATGATGAGTCGTCCTTAAACAAGTCGTCGTGCCGCACGCTTGAGGCCACGTGAGACTGTACGGAAAGTCAGAGATGACCTCAGATGTTCATAGACATCGCCAAATGCAAAAAGTGTGTAAAAAGTTGCAAAACGTGTATAGAAGTGTTAAAAACAATGGCAGAAGGTGGGAAATGGCAGAGTTTTAAGGTGAAACTTTGAACATGGGACAAATGTTGCTATTTAGGGTAAGCATAATATGTTAGCATGCCCTGGTAAAAACCTATGAAATTCACTGAAAAAATGTTGTTAAAGGGACGTTATGGTTAAGTTGCACTGATAAAACCTATGAAATTCAATGGCACATTTTTGTTAAGGGAAATTCAGCAGTTATGGTAAGCTAAGCAACCATAAATCGCGTCACCATCAGTGATGTCATCAATTACATTTGTGATGTCATCTTTCGTGTCCTGGGTCTTAGTTTTAGCAGTGCATATTGGCGGCGCTAGTTAAGCATGCTTTTGCAAATTTGGTGTAAAGTAGGTCAAAACAATTTGTGATATCTGGGTTCAGTCTGCAGACTCCCTTCCATGTTTGGTCCATGAAGGGTCCACAGACGGGCCTCCGATTGGTACAGAGGGTGGCGTGATGTCCGGGAACATTGGGCATGCCCACTGATTGGATGGTGAAAAGCGCAAGGTGCGTCATATTTTTGGGAAACGCCCACCATGTTGGATTCGTGGACAGTCGCCTTTGTCCATGAACTTCACTGTAAAAACATATTAAAAAACACAATATTGCACTTGTTGAACTAATGAAACAATCTCTGGGGAGCAGAGGGGGGATGAGGATGGGATGGGATGTGGCTATAAAAAGCCCCAAAATTGTCAGTTTTTCATCTCCAATGCCCGTGAACAGTTTGGGGACAGCCCTGTGATTTTTACGAACATCTCAGATGTTTGCGGGCATCCATTCATATTTTTGCATTACATGGTTGGTGAAAAGCAGTTTTTGGATGGTGTATAACTTTGGCGCCACTCAATGAAACTGTGTGCCATTTTGTGATATAATTCTAGATGTGAGCTTGAATAGTTCTACAAAGTCTGGTGCTGTTATGCCAAGAGGGAACAAAATTACAGGGGGCTACCAAAATATTTGAAAGGCTTATAAATTTATAGCCGTTTCACAAATCTGCACAACATTTTGCAAGAAGATTTAAGACCCATATTTGAATGTTTCTGAAATGTTTGGTGGGATTTTATGTAGAGGGGGCAACATTAGAGTTTTTTTTCAACATTTTTAGATGGGCTATAACTTTGTTGCCATTTGACGAAAGTGCACAAAAGATTTTAGAAAGATTATAGACTGAACCTTGAATTTTTCTGCAAATCCCGAATGGATTTTGTCAACTGGGAGCTAAGTTGTATGACTATTTTGTGTACGTACATTTCACATTTTTAATAAAATAAAACACTGATGGATTTGCAGGAAAGTTGTGCAAGGAGCATTGGCAAGGACTTAAAAGAATGGGTTTGCAAATGTGTCCGTGTTTTATTTTTTGAAAAGTGGCATATTGTATGTACAAAAAATAGTGATATACCTTTGGTTGACTGAGGTATAGCCGGTGGCCATGGGCAGTGGCCAGATTGTCTGAGTCATGGCCAAAGGCCAAAGTGTTTTCAGTGAATATATAAATGTGTATTATTCTTCCACTGTATCTGTAGCCCCGCCCACCCTACATACACCCTCTATTGCTCCACCCACCTAACCCTCTGTCCCTATCCCCTCTCATCCATCTTCTCTCACTTTTCACTCCCCTCCTTGCACCCTGGTGCCTATAAATGCAAAATGCAAAGTCTTGTGCCCTGAGGGGAAGCATACATGACATACTAGCTAGTAGTGTGGAGTGCAGTGAGTTTTATCACATGCACACATGAGGATGCTTTGACAACTGTCCCTGCAAACATACATGGAGATTATAAACTGCACTTAATTGCCAGTGCGGGCAAATATGGTTTAAAAATGTAAGACTTCCTCGCTGTAGTCACTGATGACACGTTGTCCTCCGTAAGATGAAAGATCTTTCAAAACGTATTTCATGCGTGCCCCGAGGAAAGCACGTTATGCAGAAAGCTCAGATGGAGTGCAAGAACAATGAAGGAATCTGTGTTACATGGTGTAAGCTAAATCCCGGTCAGCAGTTCCGGATCTGCTACCAGGACACATTTCCAATGTGATGCCGCGTGACAGGAGCCACAAAGGCAGCTAGTCTCTCTTTAGACAAAGCTGCAATGCATTCTGGACCTTGCAGTATTAAAGAAGCCCTGCTCAGAAGGACATTCTAAAAATGGCAGCCCCAAGCGCCAATACTAATTCCCGCTGAACATATTTAGAACATGCCCTATCCCATCCTCCATCTTGCACCATCCTCACCGAGGCAATCAGACTTCAGGCTTATGGACTCGCTGTATTCCGACTTCATATGGCTGAAAGGTGAGACGGCCAGATGGGATAGCCAAAGAGGGGATTAGAAGCACCCAGGTGCCTAAGGTTAGGCGCGCTATATAAATGTAATAAATAAACGCCATGAAATCTTCGCGATGGAAATAATCATGGGTGAGCTAATCAGGAACTGTTTAAGGAGTCTTACATGCTACAAAAGAGGTGATCGTGAACGTGAAGCTATCACAGTGCCCCTTCTCTTCAATGGCGGAACCTGGCACATTCCAATGTCGTACGATAATGGCATTGTCAATCATTGTGCAGGAAAGTCACTGTACTCCCAGCTTGCCCTGAAAAGACCAAGGTGACACTAACACAATCCACAACAAACAATGACATTTTCCCTCACAATAAAACAGGCGTGGTTACTGCAGGCTGTTTTCTGGTAAAATGAAAGCAGCGCTAAAGGCCTGCACACTGTGGAAAAAAGTGACGTTATTCTCATCGCGCTGAGCACGCACAAGCACTCATTGGGATAGATAGGACTCGGAGACTCGTCAGTCTGTGTACATTCGGCGATCTGTGACATGCGGTGCACACATCATACACAGAAATTGACGACAGGACGTTAACCAAAGGGGACCCACAATATGAAAAACAGGTCTCAAAGAAAGCACAAATGAATGTAAAGAGGAGATCCCGGGGGAGGGAGGAGGGAGATGAAGAGGGCAACTAGGGGGGCGATTTGGGAAACTCTGACTTCACTTCCCATTGCGCATTATGCAAACAACAATAGATGTGACAAGTTGAGAAATGGAGCGGCCATCTTCATTACTGTCCATTTTGATAACAAAAAACATCTATGTTGGGAAAGACATGCGCCACCACTCAAGTTTGCGGGTCTGGAATGAACCAGCTGGTAATAATATTTACTGGCACATTTCTGGAATGGCAAACTACTAGTTTATTGGGTGGGCACCTGAATTACCTCCAGTCCAGAGATAGAGGTAAGTCAGGCACCCGACCGGCAAAACGCAGCTGGTAATAGTGGCACCAGCAGCTGCAATCCCCCCCATGGAGTCGTATGACTCCATGGAATGGGGATTAACCTTCCCCTGTCACCACTTGCAATCTGCCACTAATTCCGGCAGACGAAGTGGCGGTAACAGTATAACCGTTTAGTGGTACCCTTTCGGATTAACTGGCGGGATGCTACCAAACTTGTAATGACCCCCACTGTGCCAAACGGTTGCATATCAATGTCTGAGGCCGTTGAATACAAATACAATGTGGTTCTGTTTATACCATATAAAACAATAGTAATCCTGGAATGTGCAGGGCCTCTAAAAGCTGAGACCAGCAGTCTTTCACTTCGTCTTTGGGGGTCTATTCATATTGTCTGCTGAGGCATTTGTCAGTAGCCACTGTATGTTTGCTCCTGCTGTGGTCATGTTAGCAATTATTTAAAGTAAGTAAATACATTGCTCTCGGAGGTGAGAAATATGTCTGTCTCTTGTAGCCTATTGGAACCACGCAGTGGGCGTCGCAGCAGAGTGATGACATCTGCCTCAAAGTGGGAGAGCTTCTCAAAGCCAGGGACTGACGTCGCCCATGCAGAAAAGTGATTGTGGCGGTTAAACAGTAATAGGCAGAACTGCAGACAACGGCCTGCTACACCAAGCACCCAGAGAGGGGCAAGCTTAGACTGGCCACTGCAGTATTCTGGGAGTACCGGAGACGAATCAAGCAGAATCATCCCTTCTCCCTAAGGAGGAGTTCCCACTTTGAGGCTAGGGAGGTGAGCCCGCTCTGCAAGACCCTCCCTACTAGTCTCGGCACGTGGGACCTCACTGGGAAAGACCCCCCCTTATGGGACAAGGACTCCCATGCATGTGGGGAACTCCCTAGGCCACACATCATAGCAGCATATATGGCACTACCTGCTGTGAAGAATAATGTGACCCTTGTATTTTTGGCTGACGGCAATGCTGAAACAAACCAATTTGGGAAAAGGAAGGACGATGTCTCTTTAAGGAGAAACGTACATTTAACTGAGATGAGTGCAGTAATGAGAGAGAGAGCATCATACGCAGGGGAAGCCCACCGATGTGATCATGCCTGAGAGAGGCGAAACAGAGATGAGTCGCAGAGCCTGCGTCTTTCGAGGAGGCAGAGAGCACCAGTGTGAGATGGTGAGACCGTTGTGAAGCAGGAGGCAGGAATCATGTACCAGCGTGTTTGATCTTTTCGCACTCACATGGCCACATCCAGCGGTCATTGAAGGGAGAGAGAAAAGTGACATTGGGCCTCATTACAAGTGTGCCGGTCCGGTAACAACGGTTATAGTAAGCCTACCGGCACCGTTGTTATCAGACCGGCACACTACGAGTCTGCGGGCGGGTGCTGACCCACCCACCAGGGTCAGACCTGGCAGGCGGAACGGCAGCCCTGCCCGCAGACTTTCACGGAAGCACCAGCACTGCTGCCCACGGTGCCAGTGTGTGTGTGCTTCCTGTTCCCATTGAGTCCTACTGGACTCAATGTGAATGGGGATTTACATTTTCCGGAGCCTGAATTCACGGAACGCCGGGTCTGTAATGCCCCAGTGTTTCCGTGAAGTCAGGCACTGGAAAAATGGCACTGGAAAAATCTACAAGTCCATTACTGCCGGACTTGTAATGAGCCCCAATGATTGGCTCAATGCAAGGAGGGTCGAAGCCATCAGCAGATAACACCAGCGCCTCCATGCCAATCATTATTGTTTTTTCCTATCTTCCTGGCTGTCGCGCTCTGGCCCCTGCAATGAGCAGCCTGTGTCCAACCAGCGCAAACTGATTGGTTGCCATGTGGTGATGGCTGTGAACAGATGGGGAGCAATGAGCGTTCTCATTTTTTTGTGTCTAATGTGTCTACAGGCACGCATGCACAGCGCACATGTTCTTTTCAGTGTCTACATTTTGATGTAAACATCTTTTTTACAAAGGAGAGAATGCAAAATGTTTTCTGGCCTTGTGACTTGGCCACACACTGTGCAGTGTCGCTCCACCCTCCCCCAAGTTGGGCAACAGGTTCCCTCCCCAGAGTGTACCCATCCATACAGATATCTCTGCCCTACGTGACCCTTTACCCTAAAATGAGAGTTCCATGAAGCTACACGCATTACGCCTTACCATGTTACCAAAAGTTAGAGGAGTGAGTTGAGAGGTGTTGTTGCTCCAGGAGAAAGAGAAATGGTGAGACGCGAGGTAGGATTCATTCCAGGCAAAGGCTTGCTTGCGAATCACAAGAGGAAAGAGAGTATTAAGGAGATTAGAATGATCAACAGTGTCAAAGGCAGCAGACAGGTCAGGGAGAATTAGGATAGAGGATAGGTCTGAGTTCTTGGCGCAGGTGAGGAAGTCGGACACATTCATGAGAGCAGCGTCTGTGTAGTGAAAAGAGCAGCAGTTTGTCTCATCTCCTACTCCCCCCACCCTCCTCCTTATCTTTGTCATAGCTCTTACACTATCTGAAATGTCATCAGGCCTAGTAGGGTAGTTGCTTGTCTGTCTCATCTCCTACCACACCCCCTCTCCTCCTTATCTATGTCTTAGCTCTTGCACTATCTGAAATGTCGCCAGGCCTAGTACTGTAGTAATTTCACATTCTTAATGTCTCAAGGCCTTGTGGGAATGTCACTGTATTTTCCCTTGTTCCCTCTCTTTCCTTGAAGCGCTTTGAAACACATTGTGTATAAGCGCTATTCAAATTTCAAATAAACTATCAATCAATCAGGCCTGCTCGTAGGGGGTCTCGAATGTTGTGGATGTCTAAGAAATTGTTAAGACGGTTAAACACAACCCTTTCAAGCACTTTAGAGCTGTGCAAAGGGAGAGACACAGGGCAAAAAAGTTAGCCTTTGAGTGGAATGTCTCCTGCTTGGTCGTTAGTCTCTGTTGGCCGGCTGGTACAAGCAAATACATGAGGTTGAAAAAGATTGAGAACTGACTATGAACTGGTGACCTGAGGGATGGCTAAAGAAAAACACCAGAGGTGATGGCTGGAAGGTTTAGAATGAATCTTAACCTCTGGCATTACTCTGGGCAAACCTCCAGACCATCGTTCTTTACCTGCCAAGCCTTTACAGAAAGGGGAAACACTTATGGGTTGGGCACTGGCTGTGTACCAGTGGGTGAATTACCAGGTGAAGTAGAATATGTTGGAGTAAAGAAAGGGATAAAAATGACTTACGTGCAAACAGGTCCCCAATGGGCAATTTTTGTCATTTACACTGCGGAGCGCAAAAGACAAGTGTCAAGAGGCTGCAGCAGCCTATTTAAACCTCTCTTTTGCACTCTGCAGTGCAAATAAAGTAAACGTTTCCTGCTATGTATGCATGGCAGGTGGTTTTTTCTATGCTTTCCTATGGAATCTGCATGTTTTTCGCTGGGTAAAAAGCAGGCGTATTCCAGTGGAAATTATTGATTTTCCGCCACAATGATTCTCTCATGCTGTTGTGAGACCAACTTGTAACTCCCATCCCACCACCTCTTTCAACCTTGAAAAACAATGACGATCCCTCGGAACGTCAATGGAGGAATAAGGGCAGGCGTAACATCATTTCCCTGTCTATCAAGAAGGGCATACCACAGTTATGCCTGTCTTTATCACACCCATTTATATTGGGGCACTCAAAATTAGCCCCTTTTGTGGGAGAGAGAATTAAGAAAAGAGATCATAATTAGTTGCTAGTGGAAAGGAGCAAAGGGCATTCCGAGAGCAGTCACTGAGTGTGCTAGACACTCAACTGGGACCGGACTGAAGTGGGAGCACTGTGCTGTGCCAGATAACAAGCCAGTCAATGACCTAGCAATTCCCATCCTTGCAATGCCAATTCTCTCCCTCAGGGACATCATTTGGGGGTGCTAGGGATCGCAGCAGCGACCCCTGGCGACTCCCTTGCAACCCCTGGCATTTCCTTGCAAACCCTGGCATCAATAGTTTGTTGTTTTCAAATGGGGTCGCAGAGGCCCTCTGCAAACATGTTGAAAACAACAAACTATTTTTAAAAGTGAAAGCTCCAGGCCTGCATGGGCAGCGGGCACGCGCTGGTACCAATGTGTCCCGAGTGCTCTGCCTCTGTTTAGTTCTGCAAGGGTTGCTTAGCAACCATGAGCTCGACCAAGAGCATGCCCGATTGCACCAATATATCTGCGGCCGGGCACTGGTAAAGACAAATTACTGACCACTTCCGAATCGGGAGAATTATGAATCTTAATTTGATGCCCAGGGTGCGCAAAGTGAAATAAGGGACATACATCATAGAAGCGAGTGGCAAAGCCAGACCAAACCATCCCCCAGTGTCCAATTCTAGCTCGCCTGGAACTGTGTCTCTGCATAGAGGCTGGGCACCAGATGAGACCTGCTCGCCCCTTCCACCAGCTCAGAGGGCAGGTGCTGGCCCGACTAAGGGAGGAATGCCTGTGACGGGCTACAGCCAGCATGCGGGTAAGGGTCGGGCTGATGTGGGCATGGTAGGGTCACCAAGAGACTGTCTATTCCCTGAGGATTGCTTCCTTTCCTGCAACCAAGGATCCTCTAGCTCTGCCTCACTGTTGACTTCCCTCCTCTCCTTCTAATGTATTTGCTCTCCTCTTGCATCTCCTTCTCCTCCTCCTCTAATGTCTGTAACTTCTCTCTTCCTCCATTCATACTGGTATTATTTCCTCCCCCTTTTTATAACTATCACTCTTTTATCCCCTCCACCTCAACCTGTTGTTTTACTTCCTTTCCTCCGACCTCCTCTCTACATAATGCTTGCTCCTGCCTAACTACTCCCCCCTTCCATTATTCTTCTCCCCCTATCTTCCACATGATGTTTCAATATATGTTAACAGCCTCCCCCATTCTGAATATCAAATTCCCCAGATCTTTTCCTACCTTCTCCTAACAACCCTGCCTATTGCCTCCTTCCTCCTCTAAATCTCCAGTGCTCCACACCTCCTCTCCTTCCCCTCGACATTCTCCCCACTATGCTATACTCTCTATCCACTAGTGCAACTCACCATATCCTTCCCCCATCCAGATCCTCCCATACCTGGTGTACATCACTGGACATCTATGATCCAGTGTGGGGTTGACCCTGATCTCTGCATCCAGTGAGCCACTATCAGTTGCGACCCTTCTGTGGCTCACTGTGTGTATTAGAGCTACATGTTTGAGTGTGGTTCCTAGGCATTGTCATGTTCAGAATCACGGACCAAGCTCTTTCAAGGGCTGTGTGCCACTTTGCCTGGAAAATCTACTCTGATGTCCTTGTGGGCCAGTCACATGGCCTTGATGACTTATGACAGTGATTTGGCTCCTTCCCTGGGTACTCCCTGTCTCTGAGTTTGTGGGTGCACATGGCATGCAGAGGGGTTGCCTGGTAACTCTTTAAAGAGACCCAGCATTGAATGTCCTGCTCTTTTTCTTTTATTCTCACAGGTCTTGGTGGTCATCTTCCTCTCTGGTTTCCAGTAGACGGTTGCTGCCAACAACTACAGATCACAAGTCACAGAGGGCAGAAATCCCAGTGAGTGTGAATAGGGACCTCTACACCCTCAGTGCTGCTAAGGGCCTGCTTACCCCATCACTAGGTCTGACATGGTGATCCTTTGCACTGATGCAAACCAGTCTCTGGGGTGGGACGGGTGGGATAGGCATGCATGCTTAAGGGACAGCCTGTTTGAGTAGGTGTTGCTTGCAGGAAACATCTCTGCCTTACTGTATGGGGACAAGGACATGGCTATTTATGTGCACAGTCAGAGGGGTCTGCGGACCTGCGGTTGGGTCTAGTCCTGTCCTGGGTTAACGCCCTTGAGGCAAGTATTAGACTGGGAAGTCGGGGGGAGGGGCTGCCTATTACCTCATCTTGGTCCTACATTGTGTAGCCGGTGGTGACTGCTCCAGCCCATCGCCCAGCCTCATTATGGGACTTTATTGCAGCTCTTCATGTTTGATTTGCACCTCTGTGTGCTTGTGGTATTCACAGGATTGTTCTGACTGACTCACATGAAGATCCTGTGCTGTCGTATTGAATGGGGACTGCAGGGTGGGGCTATGTCTTTTGGCACCTTATTGAGGGCAGATTATGTTATGTAGGTTTATGAAGGTTCTTAGTAGAAGCGTATCATTATAACTTGGAATCTGGACAGATTGGGAACCCAGTAAAACCCAATGCAATTGAAGAAAGTCACAGTTATCTTCACAAGATGAAGGCTACATGTGCCAGTCTCGAGAGGATCGCTCAGGGGCAACGTTCTTGCCTTAGAAGCAAGACGACACAGAGCAACACAGGTTCAATCCCCGGTTCAATCCCCGGTCCGCGCTTAGAACCCTCTGGGTATTAAGCGCGTTATAAATAACCTATCATATCTCATAATGACTTACATCTTAGAGCCTTAGAGGCCCAGACATGAAAGATGTTTGAGTGAGAGAGGTACCATTGTCACCTGGGAGGGGTGGAAGAGTTCAGTGGCAAGTCTGATTAAGAGGAGGCTTACAATACAACTCCTTTTCCAAGATTAATATTACAAGGGGTGGGGACTGATTCATAACCTCATTGTTGAAAAGAACCCTGTATGCTTTTACATGTTTAAGTAGGCCATTGGTACTGGCATGTTTACGTAAATTGCCATGACCCAAAGAAGTAACACATCTGGTGAAACCAGGAGTGCAACACTCCCTAGATCTCTTCCTTGACATAAACTGAACTTTCACAATGACGTCCTTTAAATCTCATCAAACGTTCATTAGCTTTGTGCCGCAATCTGGCGCCCATCACACCTGGTGACTGTTTCTCCAAGATCACTTGGTTTTTACATTCAGCTCCCAGGCCCATCCTTCTTGGTCAACTACGTATTCACATGTTCCTACGCTGCGACATTGGAGCCTTGGTTATAGAGGATCACGGACAAGGAGTGGCATGTGTATGCTGGATTGTTAAGGCAAAGCTGTTTTATATTCACATGTTTATTAATTTATTTACATTAACATTGTTAGGCGGAAGGATTTAGAAGGTGGAGCATGAACTCTGGTGTATCGCAGGACCCAGAGTGCATAGAGTCAGTGTCGTAAAGCACCAAAGTATTGACTGAAAAGGATACGGTACTCAAAAGGATACAGGTGGTAGGGTCTTCCGGATCCCTGTTCACACGATTTGATAGTTGTGAAGTCAAGTTTAGACTTTCCAAATGATACAACTCTCTGACTGGTGAAACAGGCAGAGAGATGGATCACTGGAAAGGGCGTGGGTAAAGAATAGGAAGTCAGCCTAGAACGAAATGAAGTATCATAAGAAACTGCCCCAATTCGACTCTCTATGATAGAACAGTATTTGGCATTAGTTCACACACTGACCTTATGACTCGGGTAGAAGAATCCAGCAGAAGTCTCTTGAGGAAGAATCCAGAAATAGGACAAACGACAAGGAAGGGAAGATTAGTAAGGGAGACTTATCCCGAACGGCACGAGGCTCACGCTAGATACCGGGTTGGTGCACCACAGGATAGCGTCCAAAGTACTGTGCATTGTCACCTTCCAACAGTCCTTGAAAAGCTTCCTTCCCACGTAGAGAAAAGTATAGAAATGAATAAATCCATCTGTTAATATCACAGGTGCCAGGAGTTGGAAATAGCGCCCTTTTGTGGAATAAACAAAGTACATGCGGTTCTGAACAGCCACGAAGAAAATAGTGTGCGCGTGCGGAATTACACGCAAATAGAATTCACGCAGTCTTGGAAACAGGCTTGAAGACAACGTGTGCGTATGAAATTACACGCGAACAGGATTCACGCAGTCCAGGCCAGCCGCGTTTGAAGACAACATGTGCGTATGGAATTACACGCGAACAGGATTCACGCAGTCCAGGCCAGCCGCGTTTGAAGACAGCGTGCGCTTGTGGAATTGCACGCGAACAGGATTCACACAGCCCAGGTCAGCAGCGCTTGAAGACAGCATGTGCGTGTGGAATTACACGCGAACAGGATTCACGCAGTCCAGGCCAGCCGCGTTTGAAGACAGCGTGCGCTTGTGGATTTGCACGCGAACAGGATTCACGCAGTCCAGGCCAGCCGCGTTTGAAGACAGCGTGCGCTTGTGGATTTGCACGCGAACAGGATACACGCAGCCCAGGACAGCAGCGTTTGAAGACAACGTGTGCATGTGGAATTACACGCAAACAGGATTCACGCAGTCCAGGCCAGCCGCTTTTGAAGACAGCGTGCGCTTGTGGATTTGCACGCGAACAGGATACACGCAGCCCAGGACAGCAGCGTTTGAAGACAACGTGTGCATGTGGAATTACACGCAAACAGGATTCACGCAGTCCAGGCCAGCCGCTTTTGAAGACAGCGTGCGCTTGTGGATTTGCACGCGAACAGGATACACGCAGCCCAGGACAGCAGCGTTTGAAGACAACGTGCGCGTGTGAAATTACACGTGAACAAAAGCTCCAGGAATCAGCGTGTGGCGGAAAACACGCTATAGAAGGCCCAATAAGCAGCTGAGGAACTGCAAGGACGCAGATCGGAGGTTCAGCTACACAACGCCAAATGATTCGATCAGAAGCAGCGAGTGATGTTTCCACGCTACTTATATACGTAATGCCGTAGTTCACGTGACGAAGCAGAAGTCACGTGAATTTAGCAACGTGAAAAGTGCAGACGTCGTTTTCCCGGCAATGCATCGAACAACCGCCATTTGGAATAGAATGGTCTAGCTGTTCTATGAGCGTAAGAGGTAGAACCACGTCCAGCATGCATGACAGTCAGTCATCTAAAGGTCCTTTGAATCAAACGGAGGGTTTTCCATGCGAGGTAGCTTCTTGCAGGCCATATAAGAGGGTATATTTCTCTCAAAAGCAAGAGCAGTAATAATATATTGCAGAAAAGGTTGTCAGGCGTGAGAAACTGGAATGAGTTATATGGGGTAATCATGTTTACAATCTGATGGACTCATTAAAGCATAGTTAACTTACAATAAGGAGTGCACCCAGGGAGCTTTGTGCACCTTTCTGGAGATCAATGCAAAATGTTGTCATGGAAGGAATGATACACTTTGCAGATTCACAAGGAGTTTGAGGATTTACCCTCAATGAGGTACGTGGCATTAATCAATTGTGTAACCTTTGTCTGAATGGGTATTTGAATTCAATGGTAAAACCTGCACCAGCTTATGCCATGGTCACTACGGATAGTTAGAATCAATGCAAGATATTCACTGGAATGGCCTATATTAATGGGTGACGTTTGATGCTGTTGCAAAGTCTATATACCCATAGAACATGAACTAGATAAAGCAGCAATTAGTCACCACTTTTATCAGGAGAACCACATCGTCTAGGACATATTAGTTCCAACTTTTAAACATTACTATATTGTATTAAATGGCACAACCCAACGCACTTTTCAAATCCTGGTTTTAACTTTGAATTCTGGGAATTGTAGTTCTGTGTTTTATAATGGGGAAAATCAAGACAACAAGACCCAGAATACAAAGTTAAAGCCAGGACTGGACTAACGCTTCCCGAATGGAATGGGTAATGTTGGCATGTATGTTACAATGGACTCGAAATGTGCCCCTCTCTAACAAACGGGTTTATGGGTCAAAGAGGACAAACACATTCCCTTATAAATTGTTCCGACAGCGTAATCAAATGGTAAAGTTATATAGATGATATTTTATTGATAAGGCAAAAAGAAGTGAATATATGTTATGAAACTATTTTGTTCACTTGAAGATACACCAATTTGGTATAACATATAATACTTCATACAATAAACAGCTAGTCAATATCTAAATGTAAGTGGGTTTGTACACAAAGGGAGTCTACAAACAAAATGGATCTGCAGGCAACTAGCTGTCCCACCGCAAGGAGAAACTGCAGTTTAGATGCAACAACAGAGAAACGGTCCCATTGCTCAGCAAACCTTTTCTGGATGGACAATACAAAGCTAAATACTTAGGTAAAGCTATAGAGGACGAGGACACATGAAAGAGAAGTGATCTCTTGACTCCAAAAATATGCAATATCAGCACTAACACAAACGTGCCGGTGCATCCGACATGCTGTGCTTGTGGGTGCCGCTCTGCCCGGTAGGCACCCACAAGCACAGCTCGTAGTGTGTCGGTCTGGGTACTACGGTACCGGCAAGCTTACTGGTACCATAGTTCCCGGACCGACAAACTTGTAATGAGGCCCAATGTCTTGTATTTTAATAAGAAAGCCCAAGTTTTCTTTCATCAAAAAGCATGGATTAGATGATACTTTCCTCACGGCTTAGTATGTCTTTCTGCGCTTGATGATTCTGACAATACCCACCACCTCCCACTGAGTATGCTTTGTGTTAATGCCTCCCTACCAAAGTGACCTTTGCCCAGCTGAGCAAGGGGGCACTGAGCTGTGTTAAATCATAAGGGCATTAACTGCAGCATTAAAAACAATCCCCCATCATTTAGGAAAACGTGACTAGTAAGACAGCAGACTTTCTGCTCACCAATTCCTGAGATGTGAGGAGCCAAGTGCAATGTTCTGGTAATTTCAATGTGAACACATTTAGCCAAAAATGGAGACTTCAGAAAAAAAATAGTTTTGAACAAAAAGCGGATAATTTGCAAACGTGTTGCACCTGTTAAGTATGGATTGCTGAAGGCCAACTCTACCCACTGGGTTTAATGTTGGGCTGGAATATTTGGGGCTGAACTAGATTGCGGCATGAATAGAATCTGCCATGTTTTCCACAGAAACCTCATT
Organism: Ambystoma mexicanum; assembly: GCF_040938575.1. Lineage (NCBI taxonomy): Eukaryota > Metazoa > Chordata > Amphibia > Caudata > Ambystomatidae > Ambystoma > Ambystoma mexicanum. Next base: position 51,243,115 of record NC_090925.1, on the reverse strand, counting down.
GAAAATGTAGGCTCCCTGGCTTTCCACTGATGGATTCCGAGCAAAAAGCTGACGGAATGTCCACCGATAGCCATTCCCCTGGCGGACAATCTGCCAGTTACCATGTTGAAATGTGGGTGGCTGACATTCCGCCAGCCTTACACTGGGAATCCGCTGGTATAAAGACAGAGAGTCGAAGCGGCGGATGAGGTATTTTCTCAATGGTGGACATTCTGCAGATTCCATTTACCACACTCTAACTCCGCCCCCTTGTAACAGTCACAAAGCGGAGAGTCTGGATGGAAGATGAAAGCTGCTGGTAGACGCCAAGTAGACCACCAGAAGATCCTCATGGCATCATTACGCGCAATTGCAGCAAGCAAAGATAATATTGCTGGCCTCTGTCTGCTCAGTTTGGAGTGCTCTAGCAACAGCAGCACACCTCCCAGTTGGCATCTTATTGTACATTTCCTATGTTATGCATTGTGTCTGCCATCATACTGTGCCCCATAGGTGCTGCCAGTCAGGGCTGAGGGTCAATTGAACAGATGCAGTTTCAAGTCTTCATTCCCACATGACAGGAGTAATGCAGGTGAGTACATTAAGGATTTGCAGTCAGGTCAGTAGAGATTCTTGTCCCGCCACAGGATTCAATGGTTGATGGAAACCAATTTGCTAGGGTAGGCGGGTGGTATATGCCACATTATTACAAAAGAGTTGGAGGATGAGTGACATTCTTATTTCAGGGTATTATTAGTGCATGTGTGTCTTGTAGAATAAAATATGGGCTCAAATGCAATATTGTACAATTGCTTTATGTTCTTATATTAATTGCCTAGGTTGTCTGCAGTGCAACTCATTGTGAGTAGTAGTTAACAGCCCTCCCTTTATTTTTCAATGTCCACATTTCTACCAAATGTTGTATGATTCAGCCAGCCATTCCTTTCTATATCTTGACTTGAAAAGGACAAATGTAAACACAATCTAAATTGTATACTTAAAAACCACTGTGTTCCTTCACGTTTAAAGCAAACACACTTGATTGCACTGTTGCTTCAAAGTGTAGAAACACATTTTAAATTATAAAAATAAAAAATAGAAATCAATGCAATGACACATACACAACCTCGTGATAACTAAAAATGAACATTGACAAATTGTGGAATCAAGTGAAAGGTTAAAACAAAGCAAACTAGGCAACCCACTGCACCAGCACATTGTCCAGAGGCTGGCAATGGGTGTATGCTGACATGTGTTAAGATTTCACACTGTGGCAGTATTCATCGAAGATGGCAGGATCAAGGTCAGCATCAGGATTGGATTGCAAACATCTCTCAGGGGTTGGAGAGATCACATGGTCAGATAGATAATCTGGGGAAAAACTGTCAACCATTTTCCATAGTAAACAGGACAGTTTACATTAACTGATCAATTGGTAACCACCAGTTAAGGGTTTTACTGAAAGGTGTTAAATTATCAAACCTTTTCAAAATCAAGTTGACATGAATGCCTCTTTTTTTAATGGCAGAGAGTTCACTAGTTTCCTGAACAAAGAACCTTTTTGATGGAGTGTAGAGGTAGAAAGGAGCAGATTTTAGCACAGCTCTTACCAGGGGCTCTAGAACAAGGTCAAGTAAGGTCAAGATGGCAATGAGATTAAGTGCATAGGTCACCGGCAAGACGGCTATGCCAAGAATGGAAGACCAGGATAAAGGGTGTCTCTCTAAATTGGAGGCACCTAGCAGCAGGACCTCTATCAAAACAATGTTTACTCAGACCCAGTTATCATGCATCCTCTTCTCCCACCACAACATATCTTCACACTCAACCACAATCCTCATTGGTAAATCTAAAGTCCCCCCTTCACGATCTATGACCATGTTAGATGCTTACCAGTTTAAGGAGAAGATAAACCTCCATCTCGAGCAAACCACTCCCTCCATGGATGACCTGATGAAATAAACGAGAAGGGAAACACCCAAATTCAAGGATAAACATTCTCCTTCTCGGAATTCAACAACCAACCAATTGACAACTACCAAGGAACCCATGTTGTAATTAATATGTAGTCCTGGTTCTTGTGACATATTGGTTTTATTGGTACTACAGTAAGCTCAGCTCCATCCGTTGAGCGCAGTCACCAAACCTCATGAACTTCCAACTGACACCTGGAGCGTGGTAACATTTTAATAGAACACTAAAGATGACATCACACACTATCTACTACCTACTATCTACTAGCTTTACATTATATGATTCTCCTTATGCAATTTGTTTTTAATGGAACATATCCTCAATATGACAACTTGTAACTACATTTCAAGTTAAGCTAAGTGTCACATTTACAATGAACATATTTTCAATACATTGCATAATCATTACATCTCACAGGTCTTTTGAATTCAGAGACCTGGCTTCAACTCCTGTGCTCTCTCTCTCTTGCTCACTCACCTTCTCATTTAAAACGTTCTCCTCCACATCACGCTCTGTCTCAGTCTGAATCGCTTCCTCAACTCGATCACATTTCACAACTTGTTCTCTTCCTTCCCTTCCAGGTGTCCCCCCTCACTCATCCCTATATTTCCACCAATCATCTTCCATGTGACTGCTCATAGCATTGCCTGCCTGCATAGACACAAGCTCTGCAGCTTTCTTGTTCCTCATTACAGCTATTCTGTCTTTACTCCATTTAGTTCCATCATTCATTACAATGTGACTCCTTCCTACCTCCTTCACCTCAATCAGATCATAATATCTTGACCACACTTTTGGTACCATAAAAGGTTTATTCACTCTCACCAATACCCTGATGGACACCTTACCCCACTTTCTTCCTGCAGACTTGATCTTCTCCAGCCACAAGACTGCTCTGATATTGTACAAAGTTGTTTCTGATGTTGTTTTTCCACTCTCTTCACAAACTCTCACCTGCATCCAATGTGTGTCAACCTTTGATCACATTTGTCGTCCACGCTCTCAAACGGTGCTACACCCGTTGGCATATGAAGTGTGTCATTGTATGCCACCAACAGCTCCTGCATTATTATTTTTCAATCCATTCCATTTGCCCATGCCAGCTGTATTGATTCCTTATGTATTCTCCTTATTAGCTCCACTAATCTGTTGGCTCATGGTGTGTACAGCGCAGTTCTGCAATTCAATATGCTATGCTCTCCTCTGTACTTCTGCATTTCATGTGACACCAACTGGACTCCATTGTCCAACACAATAGTTTTAGGATATTCCTCTCTCACAAACCCATCTTCCATGAACCCCTCACCCTCGTCATTGTTATATTGTCTACACAACCCGCTTCAAATCATTTCCATGCATAATCCAGTAATACAATTGCAAACCGACTCTCCTGACCTAGCATTCCCATAGGGCTCATGAAATCTATTGCAATTTTCTCCCACACTCATTTGTATAAGGTATACATGCCCCACCTCCTCCTCCTATATCGTGTCTATTCCTGACACCAGAACCTTGCTCTCAATCTTCTTTTAGTGAATCTCTATCCCATATGACCATTGTGTGCTAGTTTAATAACCTCTTTTGTGAATTTTGTAGGTGGTACAAGCCTTTTCCCTCCCTACACTCCAAACTCAGAATCGCTTCACCCATCCATTAATATATAATACAGTGACTTTTTAGCATTATTGCTCATCCAAGCCATTACGTATGTGTGACATCACCTCCTCTATCTTCTGACCTCCCTCCACCTCACTCAACCATACCGATCATTTATTAATGTTATACACCGTTGCTACACCGTTGCTTCTATCTATGCAATCCACTCATCCCTCACATCATTTTGCTTCATAAATTCACTGTCCGGCGATCTGGATAAATAATCTGCATCAAAATTACATTTCCCTGGAATATATTCTACCTTGACATTGTACTCTCTCGTATTGCTGCCAGCCATCTCGCTATACCTGGATTTGCCAACCCTGATCCCCCGTCTTGAATAAGTGCAACAATGGTTCATGATCACTACTGAGAGAATATGGTACTCTACATAAAAATGTCCTAACATTTTTCAAAGCTCAATAACATGCTAATGCTTCCTTTTTAATAGTAGAATTATTTATTTCACTTCCTGTCACTGCTCTGGATGCAAATGCTATTGGTACCTCCACTCTCTCACATATTTGACTTAGCACGGCTCGCAACCCTTAAGTGTAAGCCTCAACTGTCACCACTGTTGTAGCTGCTGGGTCAAATCTGAATAATGTGGGTGTATTGTCCACATCCTCTTTCACCTTCCTGAAATCTCGATCCTCCACCTCACACCAATTGAATTATTTATTTGGTTTCAACAAATCATGTGAAACTGATGCCTCAGCCGTAAAGCTCTCTATGCATTTTGCATGGTATTCAATTGATCTTAAAAAAGGTCTTAACTCATCTTTATTTCCATGTGCTTTCACTCTGCAAATTGCTTCCAATATTTTTGGATGAGTTGTAATGCCTTTTCTTGATATCCCAAGCCCAGGGTATGATATCTGATCTACTTTAAACTGACACTTTGCCTTTTTTCACTGTAAGACCCGCTTCTCTAAAATGCATAAAACCTCATACACCCTGTTATCATGTTCCTCTTCAGTCTTGGCCAACTCCAGAATATCATCCTGAAAGCACTTTACGCCAGATTTATCCGTGAACAAAACTGCCATTACTCTTTGAAAGACGGCTGATGCGGATGCTAATCCAAATGGCATTCTTCGATACTGAATGCATCCATCATAGTGATAAATGCTATTGTTGCTCATGATCCTGGATGTAGTTCTACCTGATGTACGCTGATGATAAACCTAATGTATTGATCCATCCAGACTCACCCATGGTCATTAACATCTGATTATATTTTGGTAATGTATACCTCTCTATACATCCATTACGATTAAGATCTCTGAGATCTACTCTTAACTTTATGCGGCCACTAGGTTATTGCATAACCACTATTGGAGATAGCCAATCACTGAATTGAATTGGCTCAATTATTCCAGCATCACATAACCCCTCCAACTCCAACTTCAACTTTGTGCACAGTTCCAATGGTTGTTCTCATTTATTATTCTCTCCTGATCTTCATTGCCTGGATGTAATTCCATTCCTAGTCACTAGCCTAGCAAGCAATCACCACTCTTTGACACATATATTTTTCCTCTCACTGCTTTCTCACCATATGCTGTAGTGTCTTTTATGAATTCAACGACATTCATTCTTCCCCCAGCATATGCTTTTGGCCTTATGTCACTCTTGTTCAGACTGGATTTCCCGCCCTTCCCACATGTTCTTGTATTGCTTCTCTGATATTGTGTATGCTGATCCCGAGTCGAACCACATCTGCATGACTTCTCCTGCCAATTTAATATCCCCCTCTGGTGGCATATATGCTACCTCCCCATCCCCATCCTCTGTAACCACTACATTCACTACCTTGTTATACCACTCATCTTTTTTCAATTAAATATGTTATGCCTTTATCAACTCCCCCAAATTTATTTGTTCTGCACAATCTCACAAAATGGCACATTTTTCTTCACTTGCGACACGTTACTGTTCTTGTGGGGCACTATTTTACATTCATTGGATGTTTCTCAAACCCAAAACTTGTGCATTGCCCTTTTTTCATGCAATCCTGTGATGGCAGCGGTTTGACCTTCTCACTGTCTTTCTCTAACATATATACCTTCTGTTCTTCAAATTCAACTTCACACTTGTTCTGATCCTCAGTTATGAAGTGTATGCACTCCCTTCCTGCTTTCACATTGAGTTCCTTGAGACATTTATTAGGAAGCTCCATTCTCTTGAATACTGTCAAGGCTTCTTGCAATGATGGATAGTATCAGAAAAAACACCACAGAACCCGTTAGACACATTTGTAGTGAAAGCAGGAACATACCTGCCACTTTCTAGATAACAGCAGCTGGGTCGAACATTTAGTGCACTACCAGGCCAACTGTTCAGTCTTCACAACATAGTTCTAGAATATATTGTACTTGAGTTTGTAGTACCTGTGGTATAGGCTATTAAAGTCAAGATATTGCTGTGAATACCATGCTGGGTGAGGTGGACACTGTGACAATAGAGGAGAAGTAAAAGAAGAGGTGCAAGGGGGGGAGGGCAGTGGAGAAGAGGAAAGAGAACTACAACTAACTGAAGAGAGGAAAGAGGGAGGGAAGCGTGGAAAAAAAGAAGTCATATACAATTAAAGACTGTATGGGCTGAAAATATTCCCAAAGCTTTTTAAAGCATTTTAATGCCAGCAGTATAACCATCACCCTCCCTCTGAGCGTTAGCTGATACAGTCTAGTTAGTGGAGCCAACATCATTGACTCATACAACACAAATAATATTTATTAATATTCTGCTCTCTCCTTGAGTGCATCCAAAAATGTACATAGTCTGGGACATTAGCTCCTAATCCCTCCACCTCATCACAGGCTACATGAGTGCTGTCATCTTTGCTGTACAGCCTCATCGCTATATTTGCTGGCTCCCCTTCTTGCAACCTACTACATCAACCTAATCTCAACTAGCTAAAGTGGTGGGAAAGATTAGAGTTATACCTCTCCGTTCCACTTTAGTAACATTACTATACTCTTTATTACTCGTGATCTGCTCCTTATTATTCTATGTCAGGTCATTTAGACCCCCTATTGTTTAAGGTTTATAGAATAGATAATATGGAAGTAATAATTGCAGATTGCGAGAAGCTATAGAACCTAAAATAGACGCCACTATAACTCAAAGGGGTGTTCAACCATTGTCAGCAAATCTAACACAGCATTGACCTACATTGTTCTACGAATGCATATCTTTCTGAACTGCGCACTTTCAAGACTCTAATAACAATCATCAAAATGTCTACCAATAAAGTGAATCAAAAAAGCACATCCATAGTAAAAGAATCCACCGCCTCCACAACAAATCTCAAAAGACCCAAAAGTGACTCACCTCCTCCACTTAGTATCTCCGATCCCACCGTTGAAACTTTTCTTGCGGAATTAAGAGCTTTGAAGCCATTTATCGAGAGTACAAATATAAAACTGCAACAACTAGATGAAAGATGATTGGGACTTGACAACAGAATGGAAGAAATGGAGAGGAGATTGGGGGTCATAGAAGACCTATCCCCCAGAGTTGGGAAGTTGGAGAAATCCATTAAAGAACTCCAAAAACATAATGAAGATTTAGAAAACCGCAGCAGGCACAATAACCTGCGCATCTCAGGCTTACCGGAAGGCTCTGAAGGCTCAGATCCAATTGTGTTTCTACAAAAGTTTCTACCTGCCACCTTACATCTACCCTTGGAAACTGTACTTAATATGCAGCACGTTCATAGAATTGATCAACCCACAGTTCCCACTGCATCTCGTCCAGTACCCAGAACACTCATATTTTACCTCTTGGAATACTCTCAGCTTCAGCTCATTATAACTTCTGCCAAGGAACGCAAGTCCCTCATGTGGCATGGAAACAAGATATTCATCTCTCAAGACGTGGCTAGAAGAACAGCCCAACGCAGAAAAGTTTTCTTGTCCTTTCGTTCTGCTCTAAAGCAGCTTAATATCTGCTGTGGGTTATATCACCCTTGCTCTTTTAAAGTTACCCATGAAGGTCGTACAGCTGTGTTTGATGATCCAACTGATCTTAGAACCTTTATTCAATCCATTAAAGGCGAAGGCATGGACACATCCTCCCCTGCAAGTACTTCAACCTCATCTGTTACCTGAGAATTTGGCCTTATAACGTATACTGATTTTTTTTCTTTTGTTTTTTTCATATCCTCTTTACTTGATACTATTCACTTAATGCAATCTTTACCCAATCACTCTAACAAATTGAGGCGGGCACCCTTGTAGCGTCCTTCTTCCACTGTGGTCGCTTTTTTTTCCTTTTTGGCAATCCAGTAGGTGTTACCTATCCCTGTTACATTCTTCTCTCCTGCTCATTTTCCCATGTCCTGTTTGATCTCTAAAGTAATTCTTACCCTACTGCATATACTTTCTCAGTCTATGATCAAACTCCCTTCCCCTATCCCTTATCACCAATGTGTTATCCTTCCGTATCACTCTTTGGGTATATATGTCTTAAGTTACATCATTGTTAATCTGACATTGATATGGTTCTACAGCTATTTAATGTGTGTCTATCATTTTGCATATGATTACATGATTTTTTTAAGTGTATTACATGGAACATCAAAGGATGTAAGAATCCCATTGAGAGATGTAAAATCCTATCTCACCTTAATAAATTTAAGCCATCTGTAGCATGTTTACAGGAAACTCATTTATCAAACAAAGAAACAATGAAGCTAAAATCCCTTTGGGTAAAGGAGGTTATTTCTAGTCCAGCAATATCCAAAAAGAATGGTGTGGCCATTTTGATAAGTAAAAGACAACCCTTTAACATTCTAGATCAAGATGCTGACATCAATGGAAGATGGGTTTGGTTAAAACTACTAATTGATTCAACACAAGTCTCAATTTTCTTCTGGACTTCAATCAAACAGATGATACTTAAAAATAACTTTACCAACGTAATTATGTGTGGAGATGTAAATCAAGTCCTGGACCCATTTTTAGATTGAAAAGTTATATATTTAAAACTAACAAAACCCACAAGTAATTGTGAATTGTATAGCCGAAACTGGACTTAATAATAACTAGAGACTATCCCATCCCACACAATAGATTATACCTTCCATTCACCCCTGCACAATACTTTATAACGTCTGGATTACATTTTTGCAATCAAAACCCTTAAAATCTCCAATATTATTATATCAGATCATGCTCCTGAATTACATCCTTCTGTTTATCCGATATTAATAAAACTGCTAGCCGATGGAAACTTAATAATTTTCTCCTACAGGATCCAGAGTTTACTCAATCCATTCAATCATTTACCCTACAATATTTCACAAACAACCTGGATGGTGACACATCAGTTGTAATCAACTGGGATGCGTTCAAGGCTGCTCTAAGAGGTCACGTTATGGCCCTCTCAGGTAAAAAAAAACAAAACATAGAAAAAAGCATTTGGACGACCTCTATTCTCAATTTACCCAAGCTGAACAATGCTATTATAGAGACTCTACCACGACCAATCTCCGACAGGCCATGGCGCTATGTTTCAAAATCAATAAAGAAATTACAGAACTAGCCGCAGGGACTATACTCAAATGTAAAACAAAAATTTATCAGACATCAAATAAAGCTGGTAGAATGCTTGCCTCCTATTTAAAAATGAAAAAAGAAAAGTTTCACATATCCCATGTAAAGGATGCTCAAGGCATATTGCACTATCGTTCCGAAGATATACTTAATTGCTTTAGGAAGTTATATGCTGATCTTTATACCCCGGAATGTCCTATTCCTAATGATAACATAGAATCCTTTTTTAACAACATTAGTCGAGCAGCATACCCTCAAATTGACATCTCCCACCTTGATAAGGAAATCACATCCTCAGAGATCATTAAACCTATCAAGGGCTTGGGCAAAGGGAAAGCTCCTGGTCCTGATGGACTTTCTACTGAATTCTACATAAATCTATCCAACATCCTAACTCCTAAACTTAAAACACTATTTTCATATTTCATATCTCAAAAATCATCATCTGGTTCATTCTCAGAAGCTCTACTCATTATATTCCCTAAACCTGACAAAGACCCTACAATTCCCAGTAATTATAGACATATATCCCTCATAAATATTGAAAGCAAAATCTTTGTGAAAATATTAGCCAATAGAATTGAATCCTCACTCCCAGTTCTTCTTAAAGCAGACCAAACTGGTTATGTGAAAGGACGTAACATATCCTCAAATGCTAGACGATTACTCAATGCCCTTAGCTTAGCAGCTAAAGACAAAAAAGACAAACAAGGATATGCAGCCATCACACTAGATGCGAAAAAAAGCTTTTCACCATGTCAATTGGAACTTTATGCTTCAAGCCCTTAAATGGCACGGTTACAGTGTAACATTTATTTCCTGGGTCAAACTTCTATATTCATCCCCTAAATCCTCTAACTATCTAAATGGCGAAACATCCTCCTTCTTCCCTTTACTTAGAGGAACACGGCAAGGATGCCCCTTTTCACCTTTACTATATATTCTCTCTTTTGAACCTTTATTGGAATTAATGCGATCCAATAAAAACATCCTGGGTATTTCGGCTGGCGCCTCATATACCAAAATAGCAGCATATGCTGATGATATACTTATTTTTATTAAGAATCCCAAATGCCACCTGCCAAATCTACTTGATGCCTTAGCTACGTTTGGTCAAGTATCAGGATATAAATTCAATAGAGAGAAATTGGAAATGATGCCCCTAAACTCTTATTGTCTCAAACATGACATTGATATCTTTGGGTTTAAATGGTGTAGCACTTCTATAAAATACCTAGGACATCGATTCACCCCTACAATCCAAGATACTGTTAAAATTAACACAAAAATCATACTGGGCACTCTTAAAGACCTAACTTCCAAATGGTCCCCCTATATCTTTCTTGGTGGGGATGCTTAGATACTATTTAAATGATGCTGTCCCCTATTGTACCTTACTACCTACAGCTTATATCGGTCCCATTATCTCTTTCCTTTTTCAAATCTATATACTCTATTTTACTAAAAATGTTATGAAGAGAAGGAAAAAGTAAAAGAATTGCTTTAACCTAACTTAAAGCTCCATATGAAAAGGGTGTAGTTAAATTCCCAGACTTCAAGCTATACCATTCTTCGTTTCTACTAAAACAATCACGCCACTGGTTTTCTGATCCCATAATTAATGATATTCCCACATGGTGTACTTTAGAAAAACATTCAGTCTGCCCTTATAATGTCACAGACCTCATTTACATATTTATACATACATCTATGAATGTCCTAGATCCTATTAAGGTATCTATCTCAGCCCTAAAAGCCTTTCTCTTCCATCATTTGAAAACCCCAAACAAGTGCCTTTCCCCTTTAATATGGCATAACAAGAATATTGTAATTAACAGCAAGACCTTAAATCGTAGATCTTGGATAAAAAAAGGTGTTGGATTCATTCAACACAGCATAGATGGCCTGTCAATCCTCACCTTTCAGCAAATGATATCCAACTTTGCCATTCCCAAAGCAGACCTTCTATACTATAATAAATTAATTAACTCCTGTCTAGATGCACTTAATCATTTTTCTAACAAGATCCTTTCTCGAGATCCCTTTAGACTACTACAGCTTACCATGTGCAAGGATGTTAGGGCTTCAAAATGTTATAGTATGCTCACCACCTCAACATTTGATGTTTGTACTATTCGTCTGAAATGGGAAGATGACATAGGGTACAGATTTGATGATCCTATATGGTGCCGTTTGTTTTCTAAAATCAAAAATATATCTGTTTCTGCGAACATAACGCATCATTATTTCTTCTTCATTCATAGAGCATTCATGACTCCTGCCAAACTAGCAAAGGCTAATCTAAATTACGATGTTAAATGTTGGACATGTGGTATAACCCCTGCTTCATATATGCATATGTTCTTTGAATGTTCATTCACTTTCAGATTTTGGAAAGACATTTGGAGGATTATTAAGCTCAAATTCTCTGTTAATATTCAGCTGTCCTTTTTGAATCTTTAAGGGCTAAACAGAAAAAGTTGTCGTCTAACCCTCCGGTTAAAATTGCTCCTATTTTTCTGAAAAAATCAGAGAGGGTGGCTTTAGGTTCTGGAATCAAGGGTGCGACTTCGAGTTCAGAAAATTCGCAAGTTAATACTGCCGATGTAATGAAGTGTCCATCTGACAGATCGGCACTCCTCAGGTTTGATGGTCATTTGCATGATCTAGAGGCCGGTGTGCCTCTAGCTGTTGGAACTGGAGCTCCCACTGGCTTAGGAACTTCGACTCGGAATGGAAATATCCCCAAAGCAGCCCAGAGGCCCGATGAATTGTATAAGCAGAATCTAGATTTGAGAGTTTTTTTAATGAAAACTTGCTGCATCCTCACGAAATGACGCTCCGCTAAATCGTTCTGCAATTCTCATGGAAATGAAGTCAATTCCAGCCTTGAAGTACTTCTCTTCAGATGATATTGAGGCAGTGAGTTTTCCGCTTGATACTGGTACTAACACAGCAGCAATAGAACTGAAGTCAAGACTGGGATTGGATTTAATTATGGGTGAGGTGGTGGAGTGGGAGCAGAGGGGCTTGAAGATCTCTCTGACTTGTCCGGTACTTTTCTCCACTTACTCCCATCAGGTAGTCAACCAAGAGCACATTTGGGGAACAGTCATTAAAGATGTTTCCCCAACTACCTGAAGTGATCTCGCAAGTCTTTATTAAAATGGGTATGACCCATCCGAAGCTTTAGGGTCGACTCAGGTTAATGTGTTATCATGGAATACTAGAGGCTATGTATCTTTCTCTGAGGAGTCCAGGAGATCGGAAATTTTCAAAACATTTGACTTAATTCTTTTCCAAGAAACTTGGCTAACTTGTTTAGTGGGTATAGATGGGTACTCTACTTTTCAGCAGTTGGCTTTGGCTCCAGGGGTGGGCAGACCAATGGGGGGGTCTGTTGGTGGCCTCTAGTAATGAGGTGTTTAAATCCTCTGTTATCATTTCAAATAGTACCCAGGGGATCCTCATGGTGAGAGTGTCTACAAGAAGCTCTAATGAATGTTTAAGTTGGATTGTAGTAAACTTGTATTGGAACCCTGGTGTTCTTCCACTTTTTGAGTTTTTGCTTGCCCTTTCTGATGGTTTACTTGACTGTTCTACGAGATACCTGGCGGACGACATTCTTATTGCCGGGGATCTCAACTCCCAATGTATTTTTACACTGAACCCCAGATCAGGCAACTGTAAACAGAAGTCCAGCAATGGTAAAATATGGTTAAAGTTTATGCAGGAATGGAATTTATTTATGCTGAATGGAAACATCAGGGGGGATATTCCAAACTACCCTTCTTGGCATAGAGGTTCCTCCTTCCCCACGATAAATTATTTCTTTGTCTCAAAAAATATTTTTGAAAATTGCTACAGTTTGATAGTTGGGGATGGGAACTACGATGACCATGCTATGCTGAAGGTGGTTCTGTATTATGACTGTGTTTCAGTGGCCCCTCGTTATGATCATGAGTTCTTTATTAATAACTCAGGAAATGTTATTAGAAAATTTCCCAAAGGAGGACAACTACTAAACAAGGAGCTGTGACATAGGATGAGTCATTTATCTGCTCAGAAATTGTCTGACTTTTGCACCCCTAGTGTTTTTTTGAATTTATTGTTTGATCAGGCTTTGGTGGAGCCTTCCTCACAGAAATTCCATAAGCTCCACAAACATTCCTTTAATGTTCAAATTATAGCTCGTAAAAAAAGAATTGAGGTGCCAGATATCTATCCTAAAGAGATCAGGCCTATTCATGAAGGTTTATGGGGAGGGAGTAGCAAAGTTAAAAAATAATTATAGGAACTGGCTTCGCGCCCATAAACATTTGGTATTTCAACATGATGCTGAGAGAATGCTCTCTGCCCTATCTCTTAGGAATTCTCGAAATATTTGGTCACTGGTGGGTTTGAATGAGGTTACTCAGCACCAGAAACAAGACTCTATTATTCAAGAGGGGGTGTGGCTTGACCATTTTGCCAAGGTTTATGACTCTGAGACCTCTATGTGCTCGGCTGTTGATGTAATGTTTAGTTGGTGTTTGAGTTTAACGTTCCGGACATAGAATCGTTAATCAAGAAATCTTCAGCCTCCAGAGTGCCTGGTCCCAATGGTTTAAGTAATTCGATCTTGAAATTGGACCCAGTTATGTGGGCGAAGGTTTTAAAGGCCCTCTTTGACAGCATCATTACCCAGAAGAGAATTCCTGACTCCTGGAAACAATCAATAGTTATTCCTATTTATAAGAAGGGTGACAGGTTACTGGCTTCCAATTATCGTCCTATTTCTCTCTTAGACGCCGATAGTAAAATCTTTTCGGGAGTTATTCTAGGGGAATTGGAATCCTGGGCAAAAACAAAGGGAATAATTCCGAAGCAACAATGTGGTTTCAGAAAGGGCCTTTCTACCTCATCGAATGGGCTGATCTTGATTTACCTTGCTGTGAAATCATTTACCAAGGGTGGCCCTTCTCTCTTTGGAGCCTGGATTGATCTATCCCAGGCATTTGATTTGGTTGATAGGAACCTATTATGGGGAAAACTGGATGCCTGGGGAATTCCTCCTGGCTTACTTTCTATTCTAAGAGAGCTGCACTCTAACAACTATATGCAGGTCAGACTTGGCAGGTCCGGTTTGCTTTCTGATCCAATTAGGATAACTAGAGGGGTACGTCAAGGATGTTTACTAGCTCCCTTGCTTTTCATCCTTTTTATGGCGGATCTAGCTGATTGGTTGCAGGATATTGGTTTAATATCTCCTTCTATTGGTAATGCAAAAATTAATTGGCTAGCGTACGCAGATGACGTAGTAGTCCTGGATTATTCACAAGTGGGGCTGCAGCATCTGTTATCCGCCTTATAATCTTATGCCAGGACCAATAAATTAAGAATAAACCCTTTAAAATCCAAAATATTTCTATATAAGAGACCGAATAAAATAGTGAAGAATTTTGTTTGGAAGTTAGATCAATCTCAGGTACTGGTTGTCTCAGAATTAACCTATCTGGGAGCCGAATTGAGATCTTTTCCATCTAAGAATAATCTGTTGTCTTCTATTGAATTAAAACTGGTCAAATTGGGTGCTCAGATGAAAAAAATGTACTCCAAGTTTGGCAAATTCACTATCCTTCTCCTTATAAGATTTTATATCGGGAAGGTAGTTCCCATAATTCTATATGGCTTGGATTACAATTCTGTATCTTTGGAGTTAGAATAGGATGTGATCGAATCCAGGATTTGGAAACGTACGTTGTGTCTGCCAGATTGTGTTCCCATTGTTTGTTTGCGCTACGAGCTTGGCCTGTCGTCACTTAGATCGAGGCTAGTATGGAAGTGGTTGACTCTTCATAGGTCAATTTAAGATCCCCCCAAGAACTCCCTCTTTGAGGGAGCTGCTGTAGAGCTTGAACAAGGAAATAATGATTTTTTGCACAGGTTAGAACTAACATGTTTGGAATTA
Organism: Ambystoma mexicanum; assembly: GCF_040938575.1. Lineage (NCBI taxonomy): Eukaryota > Metazoa > Chordata > Amphibia > Caudata > Ambystomatidae > Ambystoma > Ambystoma mexicanum. The sequence continues at coordinate 51,227,995 of NC_090925.1, read as the reverse complement.
TTGTCTGGCTGTGACTGTGATGTTGAGTTGCTTTTACAGAACCCTCTAAAAGTAAAAGAAAAAATGAAATTGGCTGACTGGATTCACATGATTGACGATATGCGAAGAACTAAAAGATCAGCCTCTCTGACATTGCTAGATAAACGTCTATCGTTTATACCGGCTTATTTCAAGAAGTCCCCTAGTCCTTGGTTAAGAGCTGCTTTCTTGAGTTACTCCCTACCCTGGAATTATTAGCTATTAGAGATAAAGAAGGGAGAACTGTTTCAATATGTGACACGTGTTCAAGTACTGAAGTCCAGACCACTAAGCATTTACTTTCCAATTGTCCTGGGACCTGGAGCATCAGGGCCAGATTTTTTGGTAGATTTGTTTATGATGAGTCTTATTTGAATACCAATGATTTTTGGGCAAGATTATCTTCTGGTAATGAGATGGTTTTATCAATTGAGGTGGGAAGAGTTATAAAAGAATTGAAGTTAGTAACAATTTGAATTTGTGTTAATCTGTTTTGGTTAGAATGTCTTTTTATTTCTCTTTCCTTTTTTTAATTTTTTCTCAATGATGTATGTTCTTATTCAAATTTTGTAAACCGCTGGTTAATATTATTTTTTTTGTTGCCTCATTTTAATATATTGTGTGTTGAAATGTGTTAAAAGTCACATTTTGGCTATTGCACTATAAATAAAAAAATTAAAAAAATAATATTTTCCTAGGTAGTATAGCCTTAACAACTAATACCTCCCCCGACTCAGCCAAACTTTATGATTTATTGATCTGCACAGCCTTGAAATGCATGACAGCCAATTGGAAAGATGTTTGATCTCTTTCCACCAGTGGATGGTGGAACTCTATTTGTAATTTACATAAAATGGAATTATGTATGGCTAATCAGTTGAATACAATGCTAAATGGTCCTTTTTCATCCGCTATCTTAACTATTTCAATGTAACCGCACCTGGTACCTGAACCTATATACCTATTTTGAATGAATTAGCTGTGTCCTCGGTCGCACTGAGACATGGTTCACGGCCAGCTCTGTCACCAGCTTTGACACACTCTTACCTGACGGTTACAAGATCCTCTCCATGCTCAGGCCCAACCGTGCAGGGGGGGTGTAGCCCTTATCTTACCTGAGTGGATTCCTGCCACTGTCACTCCTACGCAGACCTACTCCTCTTTTGAATGTCTTGTCTGCCGACTCTCTCTCTCTCCTAGCCATTCCCTTACCGTGGCTACTATCTATCGGCCACCTGGTCAAATTTCCTCCTTCCTCTCTGAGTGGGCTGACCTCTCCTCCTCACTCCTGTCCTCAACCACTCAACTCCTCTTTCTTGGTGACTTCAACATCCACCTGGATGCCTCCTGCCCCCCCTCTGGACTCTTTTGTGACCTCTGTGACTCTCTCACACTCTCTATTCTCCCGGCTGGGCCTACTCATTCTGCAGGGCACACTCTTGATGCTCTGATCTCTTCTGACCTTCCCCTCTCGGTCCCTCTCTCCACTCCTCTCTCCTGGAGTGATCACTTTCTCCTATCCTCCCACCTCACCCTCCCTACCCCACAGGCAAAGACACCCTCATCACTGCCACCCACCTTCTCGGTCATCCGACCCATGAAGCGTGTGTCAGTTGAGGCTTTCGCTGCCACCTTCTCCCCCCCTACCCCCCTTCGGCTGACTCCCACCCTGACACAGCCCTCTCCATGCTCCACTCTGCTATATCTGATACTCTTGATATCCTTGCCCCCGTCATGAGAATCCACCTGAAGCCCAAAGCCAAATGTAACTCCTGGTATGACTCGGATCTCATCACCCTAAAACACAAGTGCAGGGTGGCAGAGAGGAAATGGCATGCTTCATGTTCATCCTCTGACAAACTGGCCTGCCGCCTGCTCCAAAGGCAATACCGTCTCTCTGTTCTCACCAAGAAGAGAGCCCTTATCCAAGCCCGCATCTCTGCGGCATCTAACAACTCGGCCGAACTCTTTAAAGTCTGAAAGGAGCTTGCCAACCCTGCTGCAGTCTCTTCCTCTCCTGTCCCCTCCCAGGCCCTCTGCACTGCACTGGCCTCTCACTTCATATCTAAAACTCAGGACATCCTGTCCTCACTCTCCTCATATCACCTCCCTCCCTCTCTTCCTGGCTCTTCCTCTGGCCCTTCTGCAGCCACCCCTCCTCCCTCCTTCTCTGCCTTTCCCCTTTTTTCTGCTGACAAGGTTTCCAGACAAGTCTGATCTATGAAAGTCTCGTCTAAACAGGTTCACCCCTGTTCCTCCAAAACTATCAAGGACCACATCGACTCCCTGGCTCCTGCCCTGGCTGACTTTTGCAACCACTCCTTCGCCTCTGGAGTCTTCCCATCCCCCCTTAAGCACCCCCTTGTGCACCCTCCTCTTAAGAAACCCTCTTCCGACCCCTCCTGCCTGGCTAACTATCGCCCAATCTCCATCACTCCCTTCCTGGGCAAGCTCCTGGAGAAACTGGCCATCTCCCAGCTTAACCTCCATGCTGAATCTGTTGGTAGTCCTCATGACCATCAATCTGGCTTCAGAGCTGCCAGAAGCACGGAAACTGCTCTCCTGAACATCCGTGAGGACCTGCTCTTGAACCTTGATCCAACACTTCGTGTGTTCTCATTCTGCTCGATCTCGCTTCTGCCTTTGACATTGTCAACCATGCCATCCTGCTCAACCGTCTCCGTGTCAACCTGGGTATCACTGGTCAGGCTCTGGCGTGGCTGACCTCTTTCCTTTCCAATCGACCCTCCCAAGTCCAACTGGGGTCCTTCCTCTCTGACATCTTTTTCTCCACCTGTGGTGTCCCCCAGGGATCTAATCTCTCTCCCTGGCTGTTCAACCAGTATCTGGCACTCCTTGCCCACCGCATCGCCGCTCTCTGCCCCAACTTTCAGTGCTATGCGGATGATACCCAGCTCATTTTCAGGTTACCCTCGGCCTCCACTCATCTCTGACTGTCTGTCTGCTATCCAGGAATGGTGTGCCGCCATTGACCTCTGCCTTAATGCCAGTAAGACTGAGATTCTACTCATCGGCTCACCCACTCCCTCCTTCCCTGCAGCTCTCTGACCAGCCTCTCTTGGCCCTCTTCCTGCTCCTACCTGCAAGGCAAAAAACTTCGGGGTCATCTTCGACTCCACACTCTCCTTCTCTCCTCATATATCGGATGTCTCTAAGAAGTCACACTACCAGCTTCACCTCCTCAGAGGTATTCTTCCCTTCCTCTCCTTCCCCCAGAGGCTCACTGTCTCCCGAGCCCTGGTTCTCTCGAAGCTGGACTACTGTAACAGCCTCTATCTTAATCTGCCTGCCTCCACTCTACGCCCACTGCAACTCATCCAGAACAAAACTGCGAGACTTGTCCTTGGCCTCAAGCCCAGGGACCGTATCTCTCCAGGACTGAAATCTCTACACTGGGTCCCAGTGGCTGCAAGGATTAAGTTCAAAACCCTCTGCATTGTCCACAAGGCCTTCTAGGGCCTGGGGCCTAAATACCTTCTTCTCTCTCCACTTGCACTGCCTCCCTGGCAACGCCTGCACTGCGGGACTGTCTCTGTATTCCTACAGCCCCCCCTTCCCAGCACTTGCCTGCACTTACCTTGCACTTGCCACCAGCTGGCCCTATTTATTTATTTATTCTACTTACCTTGTACTGCACTTCCCCCCTCCCCTTCCCCTTGCACTTTTTCCCTTCCCCCTACCCCTGCACTTGCGCGATCTAAATGACACCTGGCCTAGTAGGATCGTTGTCTGTCTTCCCCTTGTTCCCCCCACCCTGCCTCGTCACGCCTTGAAACACTTGTGTATAGGCGCGTTACAAATGCCATATCACATCATATCATTGCATGAAAGTAAAACTAACAAGATGGAGGACAGCCGCATGGGGAGCTCTTATCTTTGCTGTGTGCCCCTCCTCCACTTTTCCTCCGCTGAGAAACAGGTCAGATTGGCAAATGGAGGGATGAATCATTAACCCCCACTTTTATTCTATATGTCCATTCCCACTCTGCCCATTTAAAATGATGTAGTTGTGTGTTTCGGCATGACTTCGAGCATATCATTGTTTGCACACATTAAAAAGTTAGGTTGGCAAATGAACTGGAAAAATTACAGTGTCAATCAATTTTTCACAAAACAAATAGATTGTTTTCAAGCTTTAATATATCACTGCTTTACCCTCACAGAAGAGGGGTAACAGCCGAGTGCAGTCGCTGCATGCACCTTTGCATGCATGCTCTTCTCCCTGCATGTCCCCTCGGACACTCACCATGTGCATTTGATTTGCGTTTTCATGCAGCTGCACCAGGCCCCTCATGCTCTCTTACCGAGTTGCTAGATCAATATAGGAGCAACATTGCCCTTTCATAGGACCCTTCTGCAAACTATAATACACACACATCTACACTTTATTAGAAATGTTAATTGCATAAACAATTCACAGGCCACGGGTAAACCGCCTTTAAATGACACTTTGCCAGCAGCATCTATTAATGGATTCCTATTGAATACGCCTGGCCTTGGGCCTGGCCTTGGGCCTGGCCTTGGGCGGGTATGAAACCACGATGGATTCCATATAACTGCCTTTCATGCAGGTGGATCATGAAACGCCGCGGGAGAGTGGGAGGAGGAATGCATAGCGGAGATCTTATCTCTCCTCCTCCTGGCCAGTGTTGGAAATTGGGGCAGAGTGGGAAAGGGAGATTTAAGAGCATTACTCCTTGCTTTTACCCCTTGATCCACACCATTAAAATGACCCTGCTTTTATCAGAACACTAAATGTTAGTCAACAACCAAACAGCGCTGGTGGATCTAGCGTTTCAGTAGATGGTAGAAAGTTAAACCAAAATAGTCTACAGTTAAGATCCAGGGCTGATGGACTGCAACTAATTTCAATGGTGCTAATTCATTTGGTTGGTGGTAAAACTGGACTTTGCACCGTATCATGCAACATGTATGTTCTAATCTTGCACTAATATACTTTTGAAGAGATTATTTTGTGTTGGACCCACACCCACCAAAGGATCCCTGGTCGTAGAGGCGTCACAAAGGACCCTTAGAGATCCTGCCTCTGACCTCTAAAAAAAGAAAACAGGAGGGAAAGAAGAGACAATGTAATATGTAAAGGAAAAGGAAGATGTGAGATGGCAACAAAGGGAGAAAAAAGTGATGCAAAGAAAAGAAGTGAAATGGAAAGAAAGGAAAGACTACATATATGGTGCAGGCACCATTTACAAATCAGAATTTGGGCTCGGGCCTGTAACTATGGGCAACAGGGGAATTGCCTTCGGCGGTAATGGCCCGCTGTCTCGGGGCTTATTGCCACAATAAGACCCTGATACATTCCCGCCGCCTTACAACAATACTCCTGTAAACAAGAGAAAAATAACAACACTTGCAGTGCAAAACTAACACCACCCAAACCTCTGTATGGGCAAAATGTTAATGAGGTTATTTTAAACCTCCAGGTGCAGGATAGCAAAGCAAAAAAAAAGCCCTAAAGCCATTTACGCTTTCCTAATGCACTCTGGGAGATTTTGGTTTTACAAAACCACTCTGTTTTACGTCGCCTGCCATTAGCAACTGACGGAAATGTTGAAAATTGCATGCAGAGGAACCAACAGCACGCGCAAACTAGCATTGTTGATATCCTCCATGCAAATGAGCATTTGCTTTAATATGAACTTATATGTGTGTGCTGTGGTGCATATCCATATACCGGATCAGGGTTGAAAGCTAGAGATGGAAATGTTCAATGGACAAAAGACCGAAGATTATTTTTCTGCAATAACTTTCAGTCTTTTCTCCCCTGAAAATTTCTAACTTGGCCCTTGCCCCCACCACAGACACCCACACACCCCCACCACACCCACAACCCCACGCCCACCCCCCTACTTACCTTGCTGCCGACTCGTTGTGTCCCTGCAAGCAATGCCTGTTCCCTTTCACTTCCGTGATCGGGAACCGGTGCTGCAGGGTCCTTTCCATTTTTTTCGGGACATGCTGTGGAGAGCACCCCCGCAACTCCCACTCACAATATAGTGAGCAAGGGTGCAGGGGACAACCCTGCAGCCCCCACCACTGAATGGTGGATTTAGTTGAACTTTTCAGCCGTTTCGATATATCGAGCAGCCGAAATTCGGCCAAATCTCCCATTCGGACTTGTAATCTCTGTCTTTTTGGCTGATTCCCATATAACTAGTATGCGCTAAATACTACCGTTGTTAGTGCAGTCAAACTGATCAGGCCCCGGCTGATGTTGTCTATAATGTAAAGAATGTGCCTTCTATAAAAACATCTGTGCCACACTAAATGCTCCAGAGCAGCACTGCCTCTAAAATTAAAATCACAGGTCCTATTTGCTGGAAAAGTCACAAGTGGTGTATTAGAAAAAGTGATCTGGTAAATTCCTCTATTTCTATATGCATGTGCTCTCTTCAATGCTCTGTTTGGTGAAACACTTGAAGTGTCTATTTCCATGTATCTCTTGAATGTCCATCCTTAAAGAATTGTGTGATGCTCTCATGAGTAGTGTGTTTGTAGATTTCCAGGTCAGATCCTCTTTCTTACTTTCTGTTCCTGTACCCTTTGAAAGGCTTTTCTGAACTCTGTGTTTTTCAGGCTGTAAATGATGGGGTTGAGAAGGGGGGTAACCACAATGTACATCAAGGATAATATCTTGTCCTGGTTCTCAGAATACTTTGAGTTTGGTCTCATGTACATAATACAGATGGCTCCAGAGAAAATGATCACCACAGCCAGGTGGGACGTGCACGTGGAGAAGGCCTTATGCCGCCTCTCTGAAGATTGGATTTTCAGGATTGTTGAGATGATGTAAATGTAGGATATGATGATTAGGATGAATGTCCCTATCACAATGAGCACACCAAACACATACGTCATGGTTTCAATGCTGCGGGTGTCGGTACATGAAATCTTGAGCAGAGCTGTTATGTCACAGAAAAAGTGGTTGACGTGATGGGACTTGCAAAAAGACAACCTTGACACAAGCACTGTGTGGGGAATTGGCTGCAGAAGACCAGCCATCCACGTTCCCGCAGCCAATTTAATGCAAGCATCCTTATTCATGACGATTGCGTAGCGTAAGGGATTGCAGATGGCAACATATCTGTCGTACGCCATTACAGTGAGGAGGATAAATTCTGTACTCATCATGCAGACCAAACCATACATCTGTACAATGCATGCAGGAAGGGAGATTGAGCAACCCGCAGACATAAATGAGGTCAACAATTTGGGCAAAGTGACTGAAGTGGAAGTGATGTCTATGAACGATAGGTTTGTGAGGAAGAAATACATGGGCGTGTGCAGGCGCGGGTCGGAGTATACCACTGCCATGATGAGAAGATTTCCAAGCAGAGTCACTAGATAGGTCAACAGAAAAGTCAAAAAGAGAGGAACTTGCAGCCCAGAGTACTGAGGGAACCCCACAATAATGAAATGTTTAATCTGGGTCTGATTTTCTATCTCCATCTTTTCCAAGAAGGTCCTTTACTCAGATTTGACAGTGAACTGAAATGAAAGTAAATTGACAATGTGAAGTTAATACATGCAGCATTCCCATACTAGTCCCCCACTGCACCCCAACTCAATAACTATTATAAACCACTGAACACAGAATGATCGCAGGTTACTGATGCACTCTTCTGTTTAGGCAATTAGCTACTCTACTTGAAGTCATTTCTTTTATTTGATATGTATAGTCCTTTTAAAGTGTATCCACAATTATATATGTTGTAAGGAAGGCATTGTATCAACAGTAAGACAGACATAAGTGATCACAGTTCAAGGGTGTTTACTGAACTTCAAAAAAATGCCTGTCTAATCCTAAATCTATATATGGGAGTAAGCTACGACCATCAAACAATAATAACGCAGTGATTCTTGTCAAAATAAAAGGGCCCATACTAATACACCTATTAGTTTATTACTAATAATTTATAATATAATATTATTATTATTATTATATAGTCTGCGAAACAGTGTTACAAAATGAAATAAATGTTCAAGAAAATTATGTGTCAGGATGTATTGGCCATTGCGCTCCCTTCCCACGTTTTCAGCACGGGACAAGGCAGTACACTCGACCTCAGCACAGTCTCTGGCTTCTCGAGCAGGAGGATACAGTTCAATCGTTAGCATCAGGGCCTTTCGTGCCCAAGTCTCTTTGCCCTTCAAAGTCTCTTCTTTCAAAGGTCTGATGCGACAAACTAACAATACCTTCTTTTCCTGTTAGGCTTTCACAAGTACTCAATTTCTGAGGCGATTCACCATTCACCTTGGAGCCCCCTCAGTCGAGCTCAGATCCTCTTAACACAATGCTTGTAGGATATACACGATTCACCTTAGATCCCCCTCTGTCAAGCTCAATTCCACTTTAACACACTGTTCGTAGGATTTCTACTTATTCACTTTCTTGGGTGTTTCACTGTTCACCCCGGATACCACTGAGGTCCTCTTTAACACACTGTTCAATCAGCTCTTGCTTTCACTGAGCTCAGACCAATTAACCTTTAAACACAAATTGCTTTAACCAAAAGCTCTCAGCTGATCTCCCTCCGCCGGGCTTGGACCAACTTCATTTATTTTGTCATTAGCTTTCTTTAAGCTATTAAAATAAAAGACTTTCAAATGTGCACAGGGTTTTGCTTGACCCATTGTAGGACAACTCCGATTTCACAATTCCTTTTCACTCTTTTGCCACCTTTCAGTTTGATACCTTACAGAGACTTTCGAACGAGCACATACCTGGTGCCATGCACTGTTTGCTTCAGCTTTCACTATACAATGTTGTTGCTTGCAGCCTTGGCTTCAACTTAGACCGGTGTGGTATCAGTCTCCCCAACTCACCGGCTGTGCTAACTTTACTGGCGCTGCTTTGTTGTAGGAGTCAAGGACAGTACCACGGCAGCAAGCGATTCTCCCCGCCATGACTATCGATGTGGGGGAGCGCCAGGTACCTCCGACACACAATGCAGGATTCTTCCGCCTTGATTCATGCTCTTAAATTTCCTTTTCTTGAAGGTTCATGAAAGTAACTGATTCTTGTTGAAAAGGTCAAGGACACTTGCCGTCTAGCGATCCTCTTCGGTCTTGCCGGCTTTCGCCTTGTATTAAACTGCCATCTTGGAACTGCTGCTTCCTCATGAGCTTTGCCTTGCTCAGAGTGTGCTTGTGTGCTTCGCCTTTTATCCATGTGGGGAAGTGTAATGGAAGTCAGGTGTGTGTAATGGTCAGTAATTGCCATGTCATGTATACTGCTCGGGTTTTAGTCTGTTTTTTCTCAATATGAGCTGTCCGGGAGAAAGTGTTTGTGTCGGCAAAGTGGGGGGGGGGGTTGAGTTCCTACGTATCCTACCTGGTAGGATGGGGGTAAAGGTGTTACAGGGAAGGCGATACTGTGTCTCGCCATCCAGCATCCCACTCCCCAAAAAACCCCTCACCCAGGTGATCCTCCCGCACTGGTCCACCCCTAGGAACTGAATCCAAAAACGATGGCTGTGTCCTGGCCACCTGGATGACAGATCCCCAGGGACTAGCTGGTGAGACACCTTCAGGTTTCTTACAATGTGCAGTACAATTAAAAGGAAAATATGTAAATACAGCATGATGGTGGACAATAACGCCCTCTTTTATAACAATGATGTTATATTCTGGAGGTAAACCCGCCACTCCATCTCCAAACTCGCAATTCGGCAGTGCAGTAAAATAGCTGTAAATTGGTGTTTATAGAAATACCACCACTTTACTGCTGATTCTAACCACACCACCAGACCCATAATGATGACGAAAGTGCTCCAAAATGTGTTGAAAAGAATGCAATAAAGATTAAGCACAGAGTACTTGTGGAAGAGTAGATGCGCGCAGTAGAGTTGATGAAGGTTCCTAGGAGGCAGGTAAAATGAAAGTAAGACACAGAGGGTGCGAGCAAAGTATTGCATTCAAGCACAAGACCCGGAAATCTATTCTGACAATTAAGGAGACATCCTAGATGAATACGATTACATGAATTCACAGTCAAGAAGTAGGAATTAATTGAAACTGAAAGAAAACTTGCTGCAGAAGCCCAACACTGATGGAGAATCAATAATTCAGGCATCATGAACCCAGGATTCAGAATAACAATTTTGGGAAGGGAACTGTGTTTTACAATATGGCTGCTGTTCACTGCCTGGAGCCTGTTTCTTTTTTTTATCATATATTCAAAGGCGTTCCTAGTTTTGCCCCTCTTTTAGCTCTTAGAGGGGCACTGTGTCTCCCTCATTGTTTTTATTAGCCATTCACCCTCCTTCTCGCGACCAATCCACTACCGAGCTGTTCATCTCCTTGATCCTAAGCGTTGACATATTCTACCTGCCTGCCTTCATTCAGCTTCTGCTGTGGCTTTTTTATTTCTGGGGGCAATCCTTTCCTCTTTCTTCCTCAAAATGTCAGGGTTGTTATTTCATGCTGATTGTAACTTCACACGTTCATGAAATCTTTGCTCTGAGGGACATCTGATAGACAACGCGGGGAAGCTCGAGTTGTGTCTGATGTCACTCAGAAACCTCAGGTGAAGTGTACCCCAAAGTTGAGGGCTACCCACCTATAACTGTATGTTGTGTGTGCTTGTGTTGGCTCTCCCTCCCCACTGCACTGCTCGTAAGAGGGCACCTGTCCAGGGGATGTAACATGGAGGCATGAGGGAACTATGCACGAATACACGACAACACCTGCCATATTACCTCTGCACTAAACCAACAGCGACCTAGAATAGGAATGTGAAAAATCCTTGCAGCGAAAATGCCACGCCCCTCTGCCATGATGCCACACCCCTCTGCCATGCCACACCCCTCTGCCATGATGCCACACCCCTCTGCCATGATGTCACACCCCTCTGCCATGATGCCACACCCCTCTGCCATGATGTCACAGCAGTTGATTATGAGTCCCATGATGCTCTGCCATTGGTACAACCTGCTTACATCGCCGGCATATTTTCAATGAGTTTTTTGCCAAAAATATTTCAAACAAAAAATCCATTAAAAAATATAGGAAGGTGGGTGGATAAGGAGGTGTAAAATGTAGGGGGGAGGGGAATAGGGAATAAATATTAGGAGATGGGGGTTTTTGGTGGAGGACACCCCGAAATCTGAAATACATTGATGTGCTTTTTTGATTAAATATCATCAGCAAAAAACTAATTGGAAGAAAAACTGTGGATGAAATAATATAGAACGCTACCATGATGTCACAGCAGGATGATAAAGCATTCAGAAAGAGCAATAGTTGCTAGTGGCTTCCTATGGGAATTACACCCAGCACAATTGCAGTCTGCAAGAGTTTGAGGATGGCGAAATGTTATCTTAGGTTGAAAAAACTGGACTTATACATGATGTCAAGGTATCTGGACCATTCTACAGATATTATAACTGACACAGGAAGTGAAATGGATGACTGAATGTGTGATACATTGTGCAGGAGCAGGAAAGGCAACACGTGATGATTCTGGTAGGACAGTGTGGTCATGGTACATCCCCAACCAGTCTCCAACAGACAGGTTGAGTATGAAAATAAAGGGAAACAGACTATTAGCATGTGCATAGTGACATGAATTGAAGCAACAGATAACAAATGACATGATGCATAGAGAGAGCAGAAGATGGTTATGATCTATACCATTTGGACGTTGAGGCGGAGAGGGAAAGCATTAAGGAAACAGGAAAAATTGCAAAAAGAGAAATCAGTTTCATGCAATACAAGGGCCGATTCACTGGTCAACAAGAAGCAAGGACTGTAGGGTTATGGCTAGTGCACCTCACTTCTGCAGCACCTAACCACCACACCCCTGGCTAGCTTGCCTACCTAACCTCCCTTCATGGCGTTCCTTTGGTGCCGTTGCAGGTCAGGGATTAGGACGGGAGCTATTCCTCTAAAATCATATTTCAGGAAATTGAGCTCAGTGTTCTCTGGTGTCCCTCCTTCGAGGGTGACAGGCCTGGGGACGATTTTATTTGTTATTGAAGACTGTCAGTACACGTCAAAACATATTTTGCCCGGCGACGAAGTCCTGATTTGTTGCGTGGCTTTGTAGCTACTTTACTGATGGCCCCTTCAGTGGAAACTGGGCAGCGAGGTTCTGGCTCCTACAAGACCTCTGGTTTACCCATATCAGCACACTTGCAGCCAACCCCATAGTGTCTTCTCCCTGCAAAGACAGTTTGCAGATGGGACCAGTGCATTCCAAGATGGCCACCACTCTGAGCTTCACACGCTAATAGGAATTGAACACTTAATTGTATATAAGGGACTGTAATGGTTCCCGCCATGTTATACTAGCACTCTGACCTACCTGGTTGATATGATGAGTACACAGAGGCCAAATGGGCTGTCTAGCCCTACCCCTATTTAATTGAATTGGCACACTGATTTCTTTCCCTCATAAATGTCAAGGGTTGTTTTGATGCCTTTGGAATGTGGCCTTCATTTGGGTACCATTCTTGGGGTAGCTGGGATACGGGAGAACACAGAAGATTGCTTGTGTGTGCTCCTTTTATTCTCATAGCATCCGAGGTCCCTCCATGTTTTGGCTCCTCCTTCAACACTTTCTACTATACAGAGGGGTGCATTTATTTTGGGTGGTGTGGTGTGAAAGCACTATTACCTCTAACATCGTGTAATAGCTTAGGGCCTCATCAAGAGTTGGGCAGTATTCCGGCGGTAATTGCGCCGGGATACCGCCCAACGCAATTAGAATTACTGCTACTCGCGCCGGGAAACACTTGTGTATATCATTCTGAGTTTGGCGCTATTTGTGCTGGATCATGAGTAGTGGTAAGGTGGTAAGGTGGTAAATCTCCAAATAGCTCTGAAAATGGGCAGAAAGTGGCAAAAAGCTGGAGGTAAAACTCCAACTTTCTGCCCAACTCGAGATTGGGCAGAGCAGTAAATGCATCAGTAATAGCGTTACTGCCGCACTTTACCGCTCCCCCCAACTTGTGATGATGCCCTAACTATTTGCCTATCGGACTTGGCTTGAGAAAGACTGAAAACTCTGTGAACACCCCAATGCAGAACACACAACGCTATTTAGGGCCATATTCTATGCAGCATTTAATCATTTCCAAAAAAAAGTTGGGGCCTGAGGAGCTGAACACCTATCAGGCCTTACGGATCAGCCCATGATGCTCACAGGAATTTCCGGGCCCCTCTGGGAGCAACTAGGCCTGAATGAACTTCTCCAAATCTGGCCCATGGTAGCAGACACATCTTCCATACAGAATGTGGCCCTTCTAAAATAACAAGACAGGTTTTTGAACACTAACAAACTACTAATGACCTTGTGATGGGTCTCCCACAATGATTCATCATTCAATCCCAAGTGGATGGCATAACTAGTGAAGAATGATGGGTTCATTGGTCGGGTCCGTTCAGCCAATAAGAGGTGTCTCAGGTGATACATCATGTTGATCTGACCAATCAGAGGCCACACATTTCCTAATGGAAGCTTATCCCCCTTTATAAGGCCCTGCTTACTTCCTGTTGTAGCATGTGTTTGCTAGGCTTGACAGAAGGAGTAACACATGCCAAACACACACTTGGAGGGCATCCAGAGGGTTTTGGAGAGTTTCGGTGGAGTGATTGCTGTTTATTTTAGTGCTTAGTGTAGCATCCTGCTATATAGTCAGTTTTGAATTTCTTTTTCGGTTCACTTTTTCAAAGTGTTTGTTCAGTGGGTCTTAGTATCTTGTGTTATTTTCCTTTTATTTTCATTTCATTTATTTATTTAATCTGACAAGTTTACATATAAAGTTTCCACATAATTCATCAAGAAAACAAACTTCTCTCCCCATAAATTGATCAGAAAGAAGACATTAACCATGCATTCATCATAAATACATTATAAATATATGTCCACTATATTTACTTACAACCATTTTTAAAGCCACTAAACTAGGAAACTTTATATGGCCTCATATTCATCTCCCTACCGACATTCTTTGGACGCTGTTAACCATACCCTATATAGTGCCTCAAGAAAAGAATGATTTCTGGGGTTGAGGCAGAGATGCCAACTTTCTTTGGACGCTGTTAACCATACCCTATATAGTGCCTCAGGCAAAGAATGATTTCTGGGGTTGAGGCAGAGATGCCAACATTCTTTGGACGCTGTTAACCATACCCTATAAAATGCCTCAGGCAAAGAATGATTTCTGAGGTTGAGGCAGAGATGCCAAAATTCGTTACTTTTGATTGCATCGTACTGTGAGATGAATGTTCCCATTAGAGCGATATATATCGCCCCCTAAGCTTTGCATTACATCAATACATGCCTTGAGGTTTCAATCATACTCTCTAGTTCACAATTCCGGCAGAGTCTGTTTGCCACAGTAAGTTTTAGTTGAGGGCCCCTTGTTTGCCATTATGGGCAGCTGACCAATGCGCAGCAGCAGTAGAAACCCCTTTAATGCAGATGAGGTACAAAGCAACAATTAGTCCTTGTAACTATAAGCCGTCTTTGATAATGTCATTGTATTTCTTTAGTGTCGCCAAATTACCATAGATACCAATCCCATAATCCAAGCCGCTTCCCAAACATCTGGTTTAAATGTGTGCAGGTTATGTCCCAGCCCGGCAACCAGCCTATTACTTCAAACATTCTGATAGCTGCGTCACTAAAGCCATCATTTCCTTTTAGATTCATAACCGTTTCTAACAGGGGCAACAGTGGGAGTGTTCAGTTAGACATTGTTTTAAGGTGTAAATTCCTCAATATTTTTAAAACCATTGCTCCTATAGAGATCAGTCCAAGTTCCAACCAAACTGGCCTGGGTTAGGCCCAATACCTTTGTCCAGAATTGTCCTTCATGGACCTGAATCCAGTGGAGATCTTTCAAAGACACGGCCTTGAGCCCATAAGGGATTGCAGGGCAAAAAAATTGCTTATATGGTCTGTTCACACCATTTCAGGAGGATCCCTCCATATGCTGAGAGAGCTTGTCCATCAATGCCGTAAGTTGTAGAGCTTATCTGCTCCTAGTGCTGATCATCACTCTTAAACCTTTTCCAGAGTCAATTTCCACACCAAGGTAAGTATATTTTTCTGTGAACTCAATTTGCTGTTCAGATGTCATCAACTGCGGGTGAGGGAGAGGCCTACTCGTAAATTGCATCAATATTTTTTTATCCATGTTGATGGTCAAAGAGTTCACCTTTGCGTAAGAACATAACATACATATTGACCTAGTCAACCCCGAAATGGTGTGATCAAATACCCATAGGTCATCAGCATAAGACAATGAGACTACATGAGACCCCCCGATCCTCGGCAGACAATTCTGGACACTCATTAAGCACTCAGGAAGGTCAGCAAGATGTACGTTGAACAACAGGGGGGCCAACACACCAGTTGGTGGCAACAAGGGGCTTGGTGTCCCCACCCCCGCTGTCTAACCTCACTCATGCCTCGGTACCCACATGCAAGAGCTCCGGCTTCCTCAGCAGCCCCCCTCGACACTGAAAGGACCTCAATTTATCCCTATCAAGAGAGTTAAACACTTCTCAAAAGTCAATAAAAACAGCATATAAGACTGGATATTTCTTATTCATAGCTCTCTCCACAAATCAATTAAACGTAAATTGTGGGAAGTTGCAAAACCCTCCCTGAAACCAGTCTGATATCTGTCCAGCAATATTGCAACATCGACCCACTCCTGTAATTCCCTCTATAGGAACAAGGCGTATATGTTCCGCGTAACATGGAGCATGGAGAGTAACCTATAATTAGAGTGTGAGACACGAGAACCCTTTTTGTAACCAGGTAATAATATTGATTGACACCAAGAAGCTGGGACTACCCCTTCTGTATGAACTTTCTTGAACAAAATGTCTAGCATTTTAGCACACATCATTGGGTTACTTTTAAGCACTATGTTAGCAAGCCCATTCGGATTGGGGGGCCTTTGATCCTTTCAGCGCTCTAATTTTTGGTTCGGTACTTCCCTTATCCACCACAACATTTAACTTCCCACTCTCTACACTTTCCTTACCCTGGGCACATAGGCCCACAGAATGAACATTTTTGGTGATATATTCGCACCACTGTGTTCCACCAATCGGGTTGGTTACAGACTTGGCCTTAGTAGACTTCACTGCCCCCAACATCTCCCATATACTTATAGAATTGCGACTATTGATTACTGCTATTGTTCGCTGCCATTCTGCATTTATTGCCCACCATCTCCATCACTTGACTCAATTCCAGTACCTGATCTTGATTGCCCTGATCTTACTAGCCATCATAAGAGAATCAGGGCGCTGTGCCTTACATTTCTTAAATCTTTATGCATATAATGTGTTGCGTCCTTCGTCTCTTTATCGAAGATCCTACCCTCCTTTTGCCCATCATTAATGATATACGTTCCCTTAAAAATGGCAATCCCCGCTGATAATTGGGTCAACCAATCCTCTATTTCATCTCCGGACATCTCCAGTAATCAGTTGAGATCGCCCTCGTCAAGTTTCTCTATGGACAACTTAATTCTATCGATATGTTTGTGTTGCTGCGGTGGCAAGTTTCCACCCTTATGCTTTTGACATTAAGCATGAGCTCAACAGCTAAAATATGATCCATTAAAAATTACAACATAACCATTCAAATTTTCAGGTTGCCTTAAACCCAAAAAACGAGCCCACCTTAGTTTCTGACCTGGTCATAATTGTTTGCTAGGGACTTCAATCATCTCTCAATCTCAGGCTTATTCAGTCCGTTTGTTGAGCCAAACAAATCCTTTAAATCTTCTGAAAGGAAGGACAAGGCTCTGTGAAAGGCCCAACTACTTTTCTGTTCCTTTCTGGGTTTTACTAGATGTGAGACAAGGTGGTACACAGAGTGGGCCTCCACTTTGAGGGTATTTGGTGTATTTTGAGAGTTGTTGGAAATTCAAGGAGCAACAGACCCATGTAACAGTGTTTTCACCTGCCACTGAAGAAGACTGTATGGAGTGAAGTTGGCGAGGTCTTTTGCCGTGTGGAGTGCTTTGGGACGGAGTGGTAAGGGCCACGCTCTGAAGGTGATGGACTTTCAAAATAACTTTCTGCGGTGGCATGAAGAAGTCAACAGGCAAAGGAACACTGTGGTTGCAGTTAGCTCACTAGTGACCTGGATGCCACTGTCACCATCTCCAGTGCTAGTGAGTATGTGGGTTCTAGGTTCAGGCATCATGTCCTTGGTCACACCAAGTCAAGCTGCATACAACTCGAAGACCTGCCAAGCATACCCCATCAGTGCCAATGTCACTGGTTACTGTGACCAGCAGCAGGACTATGTTGCCCAACAAGCATTTGAGGGCAGTACACCAATGCAAGTACTCACATTTGGAAATAATCTATGGACATGGTGATGAGGCAAGCAGCTATATATTGCATTAGTTTGCTACTACCCCTCAGCAAGTGGGAGCTGTGGCTGCCAGGGAAGAGGCTTATATTACAGCAGCATCCTTTCCATCTGTAGGTAACAGTTCATGGGTGAAAGCATGAGCCAGTAGCGGGTGAGGGACTGCCACCCCAGGGGGCGGGGGATCGCATATGATGGAGTGTCACTGCTCTGTAGGGGAGCTTGCGGATTTCAGTGGGTGGCTACACTCCGGGAAAGCCAGTGAACCTTAAGGAGTGTCTGAGCCCCGTCGGACTGACCCAGGACATTTGACTGGTGCTTATGTTAGTGACACCAGTTGGACTCAAAACAGCATATGCAAGTCAACATTTAAGATTACAGATATACATTTCCAAAGCACGTACAAAACAAATCAATCCTGCTTGATTTTGCGCAAATGTTCTGAGTAAGACATCATTGTCATCCAAGATCATCTATTGGTTCCAATAAGATGCAGTTTTATAGTATCCTAGTGTACAGGCCCGGGCACATGGGCCAAAGTACAGGTTTACATTAACACAGTAGGACCAATATATATCCTAAGGCAACAGCTCCCTCTATCAGTGACAAAAGGTGAAGCAACTGCATCGGACAAACATAAAACATACAGCGTGTGAAAAACCTAAGGGTTTTTGCCTTCCCAATCCCGGGGAGTCTTGTAAACAGGTGGCAAGGGAAGGGCCATCGCTTTGGATCCCGAACCTGGGGGCGGACTAGCAAGGGAGGATCACCTGGGTGGAGGGTCCCTTGGGATTGGGGAGGGATTACCTGAGAGTGCGACATGATATCTCCCCCTTTTAAATAACACCCTACCCAACATCCCCTCAGACTACTGTCAGCCAAATCCCTTATTTCCCCAGAACCCTCAATGCTTCTCCCATTTTAAAAACATTACGATGGATCACCTACACTTAAAGGACCTTTCTCTTTCTTTGAATGTCCCTTTAATGAGTACAGGTGAAGTCAGGCTACGATCACAAACACCTGAATTCAATTGAGAACCAAACTAAGTATAAAAGGTGGAACCCACATTCACAAAGGAGATCGAAAAGCCAGGAAGTCAAAGGCTAGTTCGAGAAGGAGGGCAGGCAAGATGATGAGCAGCTGAGCAGAGGCTGATGGGAACCAGGCTTGAGAGAGCAGGATACCGATATGCTACAAGGCTGCAGGTTAAAACAGGAGAAAGCATGGCGAGCGAGCCATGTCTCGAAGAAGCTGAAAGGGTTTGTCAAAGGAAACCGAGAAGCTGGTTAATCTCTCCGAACGTGTGCCAAGAGATGTCCCTGGTAGAGCAAAGCCACCCAGTAGGGTCTGGTTGTAACGACGTGAATGATTACCAAGTTGCAAGCAAGGATAAGTTTAGGAAGCGAGATGTGTTGAAAGAAAGCTTTGCTTGTTATGAACTGTGTTGAAACAAGGTAACAGAGTGGTCCTGTGGAATACTCCATAGTGGAAAGTCTCAGTGAAATGTGAAAGTTAAACAAAGTATCGCAGAAGTGAAAAGCGAGTTCAACAAAGTTAATGAAAGTGAAAGCCGATGGGAAAGGCTACGGAAGAGAATATTGAGTGAAGCAAAATCCCAATGCGGATCGGTTAAAACAGAACTGAGTGATCAAATGAATTGGAACTAATCGGGGTGCTAAGGAGCACGTTTTACACAGAGACAAGGAAGTAGGACCTGTTGTGGTGCAAGAAGGTACGCTTGAGGAAAGACTAACAGAGTATAAGAAATATGATAACCACAATGCAACAGTGTCGGAGTGGTCAGGCAATGAAATAAGTAAAGCTGTGCCATTTTGAAAGTCTTTGCCATAAACCGCACAAGGAAAGCAGGAAGGTTGTGGAAGGGAACCCCATGTATCAAGATGATTAAATATTGTAATGTAAAATACTAAAGAGTTAAAAGTAATGAGTAAAGAGGGTCTAAGATCTATTGAGGAAAGCCGGAAAGATCCACCCAGGAACATTGTTAAAGTAGAACTGTGTTATACTAGAGAGCATTGAATCAGTAAAGGGAAGCCTGAGAGAAGTATAGTAACTGTGCCGAATAAGACAACCATTGAACTGCCTTTTTGTGAACTGTTTTGAATCAAGTGAACTTTTGGAGATCCTGAGTGACTTAAGCTTGGGAAGGGAGTTGATAACAAACTCCATGACCTTCCTGACACTTATATATTGTATTAAATACCCTACATATTGTTAAGTTAGAACGTGAGGGCAAGCATAGGTTTGGCACAGACATATTCTTTAGTTTTGACAGACAGACATATGAACTATTATTTCTTCTTTATTTTGATGACTACTCTCATTTAGAAATAGGGCAAGTTAAGCATTCTTCAAACCCCATTTTTATAAATAAAGGTTTTCGAAACTTGTATCCTTGTGTCTATGTCTGAGCACCATGCCTTTCTCACAAGGGACACGCATACATCCAGCCTTTTATTACATTGTTAGATTAGATCAGATAGATTGTGATGAAGTGTCTTTGTAAATGTCCACTGTTCTACGTGCAGCATTGAGAGGGTTTTCCTGTTGGGACACTAGCCCTGCCCACACTAAAAACTCCCTGACTGGAAACATGCATGCGTGCCGCCTTGGGATTCAATAGCAACTCACACATGAATAGTTGGACAGCTTGACCACTTGGTGTACCAACACTTACTGGATCACCATCCCTTCCCTCATGGCGTGTCCAGTAGAACCTAATTAAGAATCCTGGGCAGCTATTGCTTTGTTGTTTTTTCCTGTTGAAAAACTGTCTGTATTCAAGATACCAGAGTTACTAGAAGGGTGTCCCAGAGCAACCCCTCCCCATTGGCTGCACTCACTCTGCCCACAAAGCTTTCAAAAGGAGTAAGTGATATACAGCACATTCGTACCTGCAAGCTTGAAATTTACAGTTTGGGAGGCAATATATGGGTAGCATTTGGGCTAGTTAATTGATATTGATATTGATATATTATTTCTATAGCGCTCATACACAAGTGTTTCAGAGCGCGACAAGGCAAGGGAGGGGAACAGGGGAGAACAAAACAGCGATCCTACTAGGCCCAGTGACATTGAGAACACGCAAGGGCATGGGAGAGGGGGAGGGGAAAGGTGCATGGAAGGGGGGAGAAGTGGAAAGTGCGAAGCAGAGGAGAAACAGATAAATAACAATAAATAAATAATAAAGGCAGCAAACAGTGGTAGTGCAGCCAGCAATTTGCAAGTGCTAGGTAAAAGGCAGCAGACAGGGTAGGTCTGATAAGTGCAGGAAGAAAAGGGGGGGAGCTGTATGGGTATAGATACAGACCCCACTGCGAGGGGTGGCTCGGAGGCAGTGCAGGAGGGTGGCAGGGTGAGCAGGTACCTGGGCCCGGAGGACAATGTGTGGCCAGGTGCACAGTGCCAAGAGAGAACAGATCAGCAGGGGAGAGGGGGAGGGAAGGCAGGAGAAAAGAGGAAGATCTTGAGGTGCTTCCAGAATCGGAGTGGGTTCTCCTCAAGTATTAGAGTGGCAGGGAGGCTGTTCCAGAGGGAGGCCACAGCCGAAGACAGATATCTACCCCAGCTTGTTTCTTTGAAAAATGTCTGACCCTGATGGAGTTGGAGGTAGAGGAGCGTAGAGCTCGACAGGGGAGGTATTTGAGGAGGGATAGCTGAAGGTATTTTGGACCCAGGCCCCTTAAAGCCTTGTGGACAATGCAGAGGGTTTTAAATGTAATCCTTGTATCCACTGGGAGCCAATGGAGAGATTTCAGGGCTGGAGAGATATGATCCCAGTGCTTGAGGCCAAGGACAAGTCTCGCAGTCCTGTTCTGGATTAGTTGCAGAGGGCAGAGAGTAGAGGCAGGTAGATTTAGAAAGAGGCTGTTACAATAGTCCAACCTAAAGAGAACCAGAGCTTGGGATACCATGAGCCTCTGGGGGAAGGAGATGAAAGGCAGAGTACCTCTGAGGAAGTACAGTAGGAAATTTGACTTTTTAGAGACCTCAGAGATGTGGGCAGAGAGGGAAAGGGTGGAGTCAAAGATGACCCTGTGGTTCTTAGCCTTGCAGGTGGGGGTAGGAGGAGGGCCAAGGGAGGCTCACCAGAGAGTGAGGGGAAAGGATCGTGTAGGTGTGCCGATGAGGAGGATTTCTGTCTTGCTGGCATTCAGACAAAGATCATTGGCGGCACACCAATCTTGAATGGCAGTTAGGCAATCAGAGATGAGAGAGGGAGAGGAGATGGCAGAGGGCAGCCTGAAAATGAGTTGAGTGTCGTCAGCGTAGCACTGGAAATTTTAGCAGAAAGTGGCAATGCAGTGGACGAGAGTTGCCAGGTATTGGTTGAAAAGCCAGGGCGAGAGGTTAGACCCCTGGGGAACACCACAGGTAGAGAGGAAGATAGATGAAAGGAAGGACCCAAGTTGGACCTGGGAAGGTCGATCTGAGAGGAAAGAGGAAAGCCATGCCAGAGCCAGATCAGTGATACCCAGGTTTGTATGGAGACGGTTGAGCAGGATGGTATGGTTGACTGTGTCAAAGGCAAAAGAGAGATCGAGGAGGAAGAGGACAGAGGGAATGTTGGAGTCAAGGTTGGAGAGCAGATCTTCACGGATGTTCAGGAGAGCAGTTCCCGTGCTTCTGACAGCTCTAAAGCCATACTGGTGGTCATGGAGAGAGCCAACAGTTTTGGAATGAAGGTTAAGCTGAGAGATGGCCAACTTTTCTAGGAGTTTGCCCAGAAAGGGAATAATGGAAATTGGGCGATAGTTAGCTGGACAAGAAGGATAAGAGTATGCACAAAGGAGTGCTTCAGAGGGGAGGGCAGGGATCCCGAGGCAAAGGAGTGGTTGTAAAAATCAGCAAGGGCCGGAGCAAGGGTGTCAATGCGGTCCTTGATGGTTTTAGAGGATCATGGATGAACCTGTTTTGAAAAGGCTTTCATATATCGGACTTGTCTAGCGACCTCATCAGGGGAGAAAAGAGGAAAGGAGAAGAAGGATGGTGTGGGGGTGGCTAAAGGAGGGTCAGCAGGCACGGATGGAGAGGGGAGTGGAGGGGTCTGGATGGAGAGGGTGGACAGGATGTCTTGGGTTTTTTAAATGAAGTGAGAGGCAAGGGCATTGCAAAGAACCTGGGAGGCAACAGGAGGGGTAGAGACTGCAGCAGGGTTGGCCAGCTCCCTGCAGATTTTAGGGAGTTCAGCCGAGTTGTTAGATGCCGCAGAGACATGAGCTTGAATGTGGCCTCTCTTCTTGGTGAGGACAGAGAGTCAGTATTGCCTTTGTAGCAGGTGACAGGGCAGTTTGTCAGAGGATGAACAGGAAGCTCCCCATTTCCTCTCAGGCACCCTACACATACGTTTAAGTGTAGCTAGATCAGAGACATACCAGGAATTGCACTTGGCTTTGGACTTCAAATGGATCCTCATGAAAGGGGCACGAGCATCAAGCATATCAGAAATTGAAGAGTAGAGCTGAGACAGGGCTGTGTCAGGATGTGAGACAGCCAAAGGTGGAGGGGGGGGTAGAGAACGTGGCGGCAAAAGCCTCAACTGACACACGCTTCATGGGCCGGATGTCCGAGAAGGTAGGTGGCAGTGTTGGGGTAGGCCTGGCCTGGGGGGAAGAGAGGGAGAGATGAGAGGAGAGGAGGGAATGATCGCTCCAGGCGAGTGGAGTGGTCAGAGGGATGGAGAGGGGGAGGTCAGAGGAGATCATGACATTGAGTGTGTGCCCTGCAGAGTGAGTCGGGCCAGAGGGGAGGATGGAGAGGGAGTCGCAGAGGTCACGGAAGAGTACAGAGGAGGAGCAAGGAGAGTCTAAATATATATTGAGGTCACAGAGGAGGAGGAGTTGAGTGGTAGAGGCCAGGAGGGAGGAGGAGAGGCTCGCCCACTCAGAGAGAAATGAGGTGATTTGACCAGGAGGCCGGTAGATGGTAACGACAGTAAGAGAATGGGTAGGTGAGAGAGAAAGCCTTCAGACAAGGCATTCAAAAGAGGAGTAGGTCTGAGTGGGAATGATAGAGGCAGGAATCCACTCAGGAAAGATCAGGGCTACACCCCCACCAGACTGGGAGGATCTGGGTGCTGAGAGGATCTTGTAGCCATCAGGGAGGAGAGGGTCAAAGCTTGTGACAGAGCTGGCCATGAGCCATGTCTCAGTGAGACGAAGGACCTCAAGGTCTAGTTCTTCAAGGAGGTGGCAGATGTCAGAGGAGTGTTTGACAGCAGAGCGAGAGTTGAGAGTGGCAATATGAAGAAGGTTGATAGTTAATGTATTTACGTCTGCTGGCGTTCTTTCAAAAATGCTGCATGTGCTACAGCAAAGCATTGTTGCACATGTGTACAGTTTCTCCTTCTTGTGTTGTTTGCTGCACATCCTTTTCCCAAACACTGACACTTGTGGATGAAAAATGGTCACTTGTATCCTTGTTGTGTGGGTCTAAAAAGGGAAACATCAGGTACACAAAAGTTACCTTTAAATCTAACTAACCGAGGATCACTATGGAAGGTTGAAAGCAAGTCCTTTCCAAGGCACTGTCCCTCAACATGCTGGTGCTCATCAGGTTCAGTAGCAGTGCTATGTCATCTATGCTGGTCATCTATGCTGGTGTTGCACTGTTCATGCATCCTGCCCAAAATGTGTGAAGTAGAAATCCAGTGGGGGGTCTTCAGGCTGTGCACTGGCAGTTTATGAAACATGTGTAGTAGGCACAATGCTTGTTTGTTATGTTAAACCCAGCTCAAGTGTGAGATGATCTTCTGGGCCTCATTGGCCATTTGATTCCAATGTTGAGAGCTGATGCGAAAGCGTGTGGACATGTGTTGATGGACATGCACAAAGCAGGGATGTGCATTTTCTTGCCAAGTTATAAGGCAGCATGGACATGTAAGCTGTGTACTGCTACAAAATGAAGTTTCTGTGATGTAGTTAATCCTCTGACCATTCATTCACTTGTTCATGGTGAAGTGGATTTTTTGTCTCATGGACGGCTTGTGGACACTCCCCACCATTGCAATGTTCCTGTCATACAATTCCATACCCCCACTGTATGAAAGAAAACTGGGTGGCTTGGTGCTGACTGACTTTTCCCATATTTTACCAGAATCCAGGATTTTCATCAAAAGCGTAGGCAAGTGGTGTATTGCCAGCTTTATCCAGGTTACCACGGAACAGGTGCTGCCCATCATGCGACTTGTGGTAGATTTGTCTCCACTAAACCTTTGCACTATAGTGGCCTGACACAATGGGGGATCACTGCTATTCCTTGACTGGACACATTGGTACACACCTTCAGTCTTTCAGGGGTATTTGTACAGAATGTTGGTGGCATACTGCTTGTCTGATGGTTTGGGCGGCATTCCCTTCAGACTGTTTCTCTTCCTTTCAAGTCTGCGCTGCAGAATATGCGACCGCAGAGATGTGGTTGCCATGTTGCTCCCTGTCTTCTACTACCACAGGGTTCTCTTTCAGAGGGTGCAAGTGGTCTCATTCAATTGCTGTTTATTCTGTTTGAAGCACTGCCACACCTTCTACTTTTGATGTGGGCTAGCAATATACTGCATGGGCTAATCTGTGATCTATGGTGTTGGCAAAGGTGGTCTTATACATGAGACACAATGATGTGATATACTTCCTGATTAGAAACAGGAAGGCTGTTTGGAACTTAAAGTAAGTGGAACTCCTCTGGCAGGCCACAGGGGATGTTCATCGTCATAGTGCAATATCCCTTCTTGTACTCCAGACCTACTTTTGTAGTGGTGTGGGATGTGATTTAGATGATAATTTCAATTGGCCACATGCTTTTCTGACATCCCCAGTGCACACATAAGTTACCACTGCAATTGAAAAAAAGGCCACAATAAGACTTGTTTGGCTTCTGCTATGTTGTCCCAATGTGTAGGTCACTCACTCACTAGTATTGCTCGCCTCAGTCCCTCAATCATTGCTACTTCCTCTGAAAAAACAAATCTAATGACAGTGAGTCTCACATAAGCTGCTCCAAGGCATTCCCTGATCCTCCTGCTCTTCCTCCCAAGTGTCACCAAATGGCCTGAGTCTAGACTGCTCGCTTTATGAGAGGCAGACTGATTGGTGTATCCCCCACCCCTTCCGCTTTCACTATGTTCTCTCTCAAAAATATCATGCAATTATGGGTTTTACTCCATCTGCCCTTAGGGATTCACTGCTCCTCCTGCCTCTACTCTCAAGGGCCACCAGATGCCATTGTCTCTCTGTTACTCACTTCACAAGATATGCATTCAATGTTGGCTGGTATCACCTGCCTCACTCCCTGAATTTCTGTTACTTTCTCCCTCAAAAATCATGTGAGTGGAACGGACACTAGCTGCCCTCAAGTATTCTCTTTGCTTACTACTCCTTCTCCCAATTTTCAACATAAGGCATGTATCACCTCCACGTATTTCTCAAGGTGGACACTTACTGCTGACTAGTATCTCCTGCATCACTCCCTGAATCTCTGCTACTTTCTCCCCCAAAAATCAGATGAGCGTAAGTCTTACACAAGTTCTGCTCTGTGATTTACTGCTCTGGCTCCCATTTGTCACCTGATGGCATGTGTTTTGTTTGTTTGTTCACTTCAAGAGAAGTGTACCTCCTTCCTCCCCACCTACTCTGTGTTTCTATGCTCTCACATTCATGCAAGCATTAGTCTCACACAAGCAGCCAAATCAGCATGTCGTTTATCAACTCACACAATGAGAAAGCCACTGACTTTATTTCCTTACCTCAGTCGCTCCTCCCGGTCACAAAAATCCCACAATTGCGAGTCTTACACAAGGTGAATTCAGGGATTATCTGCTCTTTCTGCCCCTCCACACTCAACAGCACATATAAAGTCCACACACTGTGTAAGACTGGCACTGAATTTTATCTGCCACCTCACTCATCAAATTTCTACTACTTCCTCTAACAAAACTCTTTCAAGCATGAGTCTCAAACCAAGCTGCCATCAGGTATTGTTTAATCCTCTTGCTCCATCTCCTGTCACTCGAGGGCACATGTCTTTTTCACCACTTCACATGGTGACTCTCCTGCATTTGTGAATTCCAGCTTCTTCCTCCCTCAACAATCACACAGGTGTGCATCTCACACAAGCTGCCTTCCTTCAAGGAATGTGTTCTCCTGCTCCTCCTTCCAAGTGTCGGGCCGATGGAATGTTTCTCATTCTCTTATTTCAGGAGACACTAACTGGTGACAGGTATCTCTGAAATCATTCCCAGAAACTCTAATTTTCCTCCTGTGTGTGTGTGAGTCTCTCACAAGCTTCCCTCTGGAATTCACTGCTCCTTCTCTCCCCCCAATTGTCACTCAATGGTACATGCCTCATTCACTCAGTGCATGAGACAGACCCTAACTGGTATCTCCTTTTTCAGTCCCTGAATGTCTGCAACTTCCTCCCACAAACATGACACAAATGTGTGTCTTACACAAGTTGCCGTAAGGGATTATCTGCTCCTGTTGCCCCTCCTCCCAAGTGCCACATCCACTCACTTCATGAGATGGACACTGACTAGTGACTTCTATTCTCAGCTCATTCTTTGAATATCTATCCTTCCACAAAAACTGCACAAGTGTGGCGGGGATGTAAGTTCTGCATGGAGAAAAGATGCAATCTTATCAGCTGCGCGAGTAGCCCACTAAAAGTGGAGGGGGACTTTAGTTATAGCGCATAGGTTTATGCATCAGGCTGAAAAATGCCCCTTCTTAATGGTGTTCTAACTAAATAATTTACAAATAATGAGGCTTAAACTGCATGTATGTATGTGGGACATAACATTAGGTTTAGGCTTTGCAAACAGGCCTGAGTGCTCATGTTGACTAGAAATTAAATGTGCACCTTCATTAATTTGCCTAGCAGACGTAGGATTTGGCAGCACATTGCACAACGCATTGTCCCAGACTCCTGCAGGAAAAACTAAACAGCTCTCTATACATTCGAGGCCAGGAAACAAAACTCATGGGTGCCAGGGGAACTGTACTATCTTTTTTATAATTCACCATGTGAGTTCAGGAAACTGGTCTACTGACCATTTCAAAATGCCCCTGGTGGTCTCAAATCTCCCCTTAGCACATTTCAACCTGGGATGTGGCTCAAAGTGTCCCTAGGCTGCAACATTAAGTCTGTATCTTGTTAACATTTCAAGCTTCTTGTAGTGTCATGATCAGTTGTGTTCTCATGGGAAGCAGGTGCAGATGTCCAGTGGCAGATGAATAAAGATCCACTTGGCATCTCAAATGTCTCCATGTTTTGGCACCAAATTGTGGGAACTGTGGGTTGGACTGTGACAACACAGCGACAATTGAGGTTGGTGTGGTAAGATTTGCAGGACCCATGTCCCCCTATAGGCCACAATGCCTCTGGGCTGCTGTGCGCTATAGAAATTTGAATAAAATAAATAGGGGAATGACATAGCCCTGCTAATTGGATGTACATGGGGGATTGTTTTGTTGTTGCAATGTGTTTTGATGTAAATACATTTTTTCCACTATAAAGGTTTTCATTTTTGGGACGTAACTTTGACATCGCATTTCAGTTCTGTATTCTGTTTGAATTTTGCTTTCCCAGCTGTAACTGAGCCCAAAATAAATTGCATCACTTCTTGCCTGGCGTACGCTCCTTTTTTGATTATTTTTGCAATTTTTACTGGTGAGTTTCGATGCAACCTGCAGTTCATTTTTGGTGGCCTTTACGGGGAGTGTTCAGCTTTTCCGACCAGACGTGAGGATTCCAGCTGTACTGCCGAAGGGGTGTGGGACAGCGTGTGGGCCAGTCTTAAGAGCTCAACACCGAGGAGGCCCATCAAAGGTCTGCCTGGTCCAAACACCCCCTGCTCTCGGAAGGGGGTACTGGCCTTCAAAACGAGACTCCTGGTTTGGGAGGACTGGAAATGCTCAAAAAAAGGATATGTGGGAGTACTCATGCACGAACGCACACAGAGAGTGAGGGATTATTATTTATGATTTATAGGACGCAACCTCAAGAGGTGGAGTGCGATTGGCCATCAGAGTCATAGATCTTAAGTCCACAATCCAAGAGAGAGTGAGTGGGCAGTGGCACATCTGCATTAGAGGAGAGGGTTGCGTAGTAAGGTGGCAGACCATGTTATACAAGAGTTGCAAGTAGTTCATGCAGTTGGTATAGTTGATTCATTGATTAATTGGTACTGGAAAAGAGTTTTGAAGAATTGTGAAGAAAAAGAGAAAAAGGCGTATGCCAGCATGTTTTGTTAAAATGTTAGTAGTTTGTGGTAGCAAAGCGCAGGTCACATGCTGTTCAGTTTATTGTGGCTGTGGGCAAGATGGAAGGGGCCTATCCAAAGTAACGTGTAAATATTGAAAAGATGGATAGCATGTGCAAGGGTGCAGCTGAACAAATGGAGGAACAGCCAAACCCCCAGCACACTAACATAGTGCATAATTGTTAAAGTTGTGGGCCTCCAGGGAAGGCCGTAGAAGTATTAACTGAACCAACGAGTCAGGCCTGTGGAGAGGGCCCTTGTGTGTGTGGTGTGAAAGGATGGGCCTAAGGAGAAGGCCAGTGTGTATGAAAAAGTGTGAAGAGCGAAAGGGTAAGTATATGAGTGAATGGGCGAGTAAAAATAAGGGGTGGTGAAAGAATTTTGGGATATATGGTAGATAAAAAATGGGGTTAAAAAGCATACTCTAGGAGGTCAAGAAAGGGGTGCAATAATGACATCATATGTTATGGATGCCTCCCTTGAGCACATGTGTAAAAATTTGCCCCAGTATTGGGACAACATATTAAAATATAATTTTCAGTGGGTAAAGGACACAGTGGGAAAGTGTTATCAGGAATGGCCTGGGGAGAGAATGTTTCGGAAGGACGTAGTAGACAGTATGTACTTGTCTGCAACATATAAAGGAGCGACACTTAAAAAGAGACAAGATATCCTGGGTCTTTGGAAACTATACAAAGAAACTAAAGTAGAGAAGAAGAAGGAGGAGGGGGAGGAAAAAAAAATTAGTAGACCACCCCTCCTTATGCATTATATCCATTAATAAAACCAGCCGCAGGACACACAAACCCTAAGCGGGTGTCCCTGGCCAGAGAGAAAACAAAGAAAAACAAAGCAGAAACACAGACAGAAACTCATTCAGGGGATAAGGAAGAGAAGGAGGAAATGAAATACTTGGCAGACATTAGTAAAAACACACAACACAACTTTACTCAATGTTTAGAGAAGCAGAAAATGTAATTAAGAGAGAGATAGAGAGAAAAGAGAATGAGCAGGGGAAGAGATGAAAACGGATATGCAGCAGGATGCATACAATTTAAAACAGATGACCGGGGGTGAACATGGAAGAAGACGAACAAGACAAAACAGAGCGCATCAGTGTGGGAGTAGAGCAGCAACAATGACAGAAGGTTTTGATGAATTTGACAAATGTGAGCTAAGAGTAGCAGAAGGAGAAGAAAAGAGGGGCATGAAGAGGGAAGAGAGGAGCAAACCGGGGACTGGGGTAATAGGCTTCAGAGCAGGAAAGCAAGGATGGCGGTAGTAAAAAGACCACAACCGGGGGCTAGGCACCAAGCAAGGAAACAGTTGCCCTTTCTACAGAAGGCAAAAGGGGAAGTGCATTACGTCCCATGGCAGACAATTGATAGGGACAATCTGGTGTACAGTTTACCTTCACTAATGGCAGGGGCCAGCTAGTGGATATATGTTTTTGAGAAGGAGACGGCAGGGATACCATTAGCAATGGGCAATATTAAAAGCTTACTGACAGTATTGGTAGGGGAGTGTAGTGACACAATTTGGCAGCAAGTGGGATATGCAGCGGTGAAATTAAGCTCCAACATACATGACGGGGCACCTTTTAATAATTATCAAGCACACGTCTGTAAGGCTCTGAGACAGTTGTACCCAGACACATCAGCTATGGCATCAATATTATCAGAAAGAATGAAGCCAGATGAGGACCCTGCAGAGTACATACGATCAATACAAGAGATGTGGACCCAAGAGAATAAACACTCATGGAATGACAAAATACCTTTATTCTATCACATTTTAGTGAGGGAACTCCCCACAGATGTGCACACTTCCTTATTACAGGTGTTTGGGATAGAAGCATGGGGGTGGCCTGAGTTGCGTGTAACTTTTGTACATTATTGCAAAAGGAAACAGGAAAAAAGACAAAGAGGAAGTGAACAAGGCAGTAAAAGCAGAAAACAAATTTGTGCAGAAAAAATTTGCAAAAATAAGCAGGGAAGGCGCAGTCCACACAGGACCAGTACATATTTCACCCACCCAACAAGGGGGCCTTCCAGTAGCAGTGACAGCACCACGAGGGGGATATACACAAGTACTGTACATGCAGCAGTAGGAGATGCAGCAGGTACAGCCGCAGCCTGGCTTCATAAACACACTGCAGCTTGGATTCGCAAACACAGAGGGAATGATTCTATAATTAGACAATATCAGTTGGGAAGGGGATATTACCCAAGGGAATGGGGATTTGGATATAGGGAAATGGGGGCCCAATTTGGAGGACAATGCTTTGCTTGTGGGAGTTTTGGCTACTTTGCACGAACATGCCCTCTCATTCCACAAACTGGACAACAGGACGGGATGCAGCCACAGCCGTCATGCACACAGACATAAGTGCAACCACAATAGGCACAAGTGATGCCACTAGGGCAAAGAGGGACCACAGGGGGAGAAGAAGCACAGGGTACAAGTGCATTACAGGCACCAGCACAGACACACACACAAGGGAAGGTGAAAATATTGGGGCTCAATATGGTGCCTCATTACACAGGAGTAGCAGAGGTGGAGGAAATACCTTCACATCTTCAAGCAATACACTTTCCCAAAAGGGGTGACCACGAGAAGTGCAAGTGTGTCCTGTCCTAGCAGTAACTGAAGACCCTGAAGTGGAGCGTGAGAAAGCAGTCCAAATAGGACTGAGGGCTGTTTCTTTTCTAATAGATACAGGGGCAACCAAGTCCTGTATAAAGGAGGGAGAATTCACATTATCTAACAAGAAATTGGACACGTAAGGCTTTTCAGGGACTATCTGAGAGATTCCTCTAACAAAAGATTTGCCATTAACAATAGGGACGCAGTATATAGTAGCACCATTATTGTATTTGAAAGACATGCCTGTTAACATATTTGGAAGAGGTGCGTTAAGTAAATTGAATGCCACAGTTTCATTTTCCAAAAAAGGGGATGGTGTGCACACCTGGGATGTGCCTAACAAGGGTGGCGTGCTAATACAAGCCTACTACACACACAGCACACTAAGAAGGATACCCACATACACAGATATGTTCTTGTATGAGGCACAGGTGCTGCTAGGATGGATATCAATGGATACCAGGGATACATGGGAAGGTTTTTTGACTATAACATTTATTTTTATTCAGACCACAATTTAGACCACAATGCCCCTCCACCATTACATCAGGCACATACACACTGCTATAGCTGGAGGAGGGGTATTGAGAAAAGACATGAGTATACTGGTTGCAACAGATGACAACAACATGGAATGGCAATTAATACTGTTTATTGATCCCACACTAGCACAAGAGTGACTGACACAGAATTGCTTACTACATTAGATGGGGAAGAGAGGGAGATTGTGTTTTAGCTGAACATAGCCTGTCCAGTGCAGCTAAAGGAAAGGACAGCACCCCAGATGACACAATTGGTGAAAAAATGCATGCAGGAGCCTTTGACCACTTTGGCCTCCCAGTAGTCCCTCAGCAGTGGGGTGTAATCACAACCAATATTCCCGTCTTGCAGGGCTAAGATGTATCGATCATTGAAGTAAAACAAAACAAAAATCTGAGTTAGCCAGAGTCTGCCTCTTCCTTGGCTGACCTCTACTTCATGATCCCAGAGCTCTAACTTCCCACATACTGGTAAACCCAGTGTTAACTGTACTAAATTGTGATCACTGTTCTCCATTTTCATTACCTTCATTTATTTTATCCATGGTATGACATTGGCAGACGCGAAGAAGTAGTCTATGATGGAATGTTGACTGCCTCTTGCCCATGTGAATGCTGCTGGCATGTCTACCACAGTGTTACCAATTAACATGTGGAAGTTGTGTTCTTCCAATTCCCTCAACCAGATTTCAGCATTAGCTTTATTTCCCCTCCCCCTTCCCTCCTCAAAACCATGTCTGCACTTTGAGTAGTTGCACTATTCGGAGGTCCCCACACAAGATTATTAAGGGGTCTTGCAACCGCACTCTAAATATATTTATCAATCTCATTACAGTATTAATAAAGCCTTCTACTTTCAAGCTGTTAGGTTCCAATACAAATTAATTATATAAATGATATACATATAAATGATAAATGATATAAATGATTCAAAATTCAAAATTCAAATGAATTACTCTCACAGTATGGTCAGGGTTATCTCCTTGGGAATTTATTTCCAGCCAAGTTGTTTGCATAGAAGGGTTTGGAGTTCTCGATTGTGTTATCTTCAGAGATCAAAGCCCTCCACTACTGGTTCGGTCAAGAGCCAGGTTTCCTGAAAACCTAAGATATCACATATTGGAAGGTGTCCCTGGTCAGTGTTAAATAGATGCTTGTGTCCTCTTGTATTCCAGGATCCTAGTTTCATCAAGGCTCCTGTAGTGGGGCTAGAGCATTACTGGATTGTATTAGAATATAGGCTCTTTGCCATCCATCCCTTGCTCATTTCATCTGGGTTTTTAGAGCCCTCTTTAGTATTCTGCTCTCCAACTCGACTTACCGGTTGAAGTTAATACTTAGGGGCAATTTGTTCACACATAGATCTTTATTTAGGATTAGGGAGTCCTCAATTGCCCTGCCCTGCAGTTCTTCTCAGCTAGCTTTGACTGAATATTCATGTTTTGGCTGTTCAGAGTCTCTACTATCTCTAATGTCAAAGCCCAGAGGCCATAAAGCCTCTGCCAAATCCAACAGATAAATAATTATAGATCTTAAATACAGACAGACTTGGTAGAGTTTTTTAATTTTTGGACACTCTACTGCCTTAATGTCATCCAATGTTATGTCTCTTAGGGGCCGATTCATGGAACAAACGTGCGCCGAAAATCTTCGCGCAAGCAGGCGCAAGCAGGCGCAAGCGGAAAAAAACAGTGCGATTCATGGAAGTCCCTGCACGTGTACACCTCGGTATGTGTGCCAAACCCGTGCATGGCGCACAAGTCACTGCAACATCCCGAAAGGCGTGTGCGACGCGCACAGTGAAAGCGCACAACCTCGGCGCATACACCAGAAAGTGGGCGGGACACGTGGCGTAACGCGCGGAATGGGGAACAACGCGCAAAAATAAGGGCGTAACTGGGGATGTACTGCAGGAAAGCAGACGGAACGCCCACACGCACTCGAACCACACGTATTCATGGAATCGAATAGGGCAAAGCCACGCACAGCCAAAGACACGCACAAGCTGAAACACGTCCGCCACACGAAGGCAGGCGGTAGAGTCCCAGCGCATCACAAAAGTGGCAACATACAGCAATTGGGCCTGTGCGAGTGGGGTACGTGTATTTCAGGGGCACACGGGAAGTTACACACGCGATTGAGCGGGGTACGTGTATTTCGGGGGCGCGCGGGAAGTTACACACGCGGTTGAGCGGGGTACGTGTATTTCGGGAGCGCGCGGGAAGTTACACAGGCGATTGAGCGAGGTACATGTATTTCGGGGGTGCGCGGGAAGTCACACACGCGATTGAGCTGGGTACGTGTATTTCGGGGGCGCGCGGGAAGTTACACACGCGATTGAGCGGGGTACGTGTATTTCGGGGGTGCGCGGGAAGTTACACACGCGATTGAGCGGGGTATGTGTATTTCGGGGGCGCGCGGGAAGTTACACACGCGATTGAGCGGGGTACGTGTATTTTTGGGGGCGTGTGGGAAGTTACACACGCGATTGAGCGGGGTACGTGTATTTCGGGGGTGCGCGGGAAGTCACACATGCGATTGAGCGGGGTACATGTATTACAGGGGTGCACGGGAAGTCACACACGCGATTGAGCGGGGTACGTGTATTTCGGGGGCCCGCGGGAAGTTACACATGCGATTGAGCGGGGTACGTGTATTTCGGGGGGTGCGCGGGAAGTTGCACACGCGATTGAGCGGGGTACGTGTATTCCAGGGGTGCGCGGGAAGTTCCACACGCGATCTCATCAGGGTACGTGAATTACAGGGGTGCGCCGGGAGCAGCACACGTGAATTGCACATGTGGGTCCTCCCAGGTGTTCCCTCTACACCCTCCACGGCCCCTGCAGGTGGCTCACACCACAGGGGCCTACCCAGCACATGTCCTGCAGGCACCCCATCCACCATGGCCATGCCCACCTGCCAACCCACATGTCAACTTGCACTACTGCCCACCAACACATGTCCCCCTGCACCCCCAGCCACCAGGGGCACCCACCACCAGGCCCCCACCCATGTCCAACTCATGTTCCCCACCACCCCCCAGCAGTGCAGGGGCACCCACCACCAGGCCCCCACCCATGTCTCCCAGCACCACCACCCCCAGCCACCAGGGGCAGCCTCCACCAGGCCCCCACCCATGTCTCCCACCACCCCCACCCCCCAGCAGTGCAGGGGCAGCCTCCACCAGGCCCCCACCCATGTCTCCCAGCACCCCCATCCCCCAGCCACCAGGGGCTGCCTCCACCAGGCCCCCACCCATGTCTCCCACCACCCCCACCCCCCAGCAGTGCAGGGGCAGCCTCCACCAGGCCCCCACCCATGTCTCCCACCACCGCCACCCCCCAGCAGTGCAGGGGCAGCCTCCACCAGGCCCCCACCCATGTCTCCCACCACCCCCACCCCCCAGCACTGTGGGGCACCTGCCAGCAGGCCCCCACCCATGTCCAACTCATGTTCCCCACCACCCCCACCCCCCAGCACTGTGGGGCACCTGCCAGAAGGCCCCCACCCATGTCCAACTCATGTTCCCCACCATCCCCACCCCCCAGCACTGTGGGGCACCTGTCAGTAGGCCCCACCCATGTCTCCCACCACCCCCACCCCCCAGCCACCAGGGGCAGCCTCCACCAGGCCCCCACCCATGTCTCCCACCACCCCCACCCCCCACTCCCGAGGGGCAGCCTCCACCAGGCCCCCACCCATGTCTCCCACCCCCCCACCCCCCAGCAGTGCAGGGGTAGCCTCCACCAGGCCCCCACCCATGTCTCCCAGCACCCCCACCAACCCAGCCACCAGGGGCAGCCTCAACCAGGCCCCCACCCATGTCTCCCCCCACACCCACCCCACAGCAGTGCAGGGGCAGCCTCCACCAGGCCCCCACCCATGTCTCCCACCACCCCCACCCCCCAGCACTGTGGGGCACCTGCCAGCAGGCCCCCACCCATGTCCAACTCATGTTCCCCACTACCCCCACCCCCCAGCACTGTGGGGCACCTGCCAGCAGGCCCCCACCCATGTCCAACTCATGTTCCCCACCACCCCCACCCCCCAGCACTGTGGGGCACCTGCCAGCAGGCCCCCACCCATGTCTCCCACCACCCCCACCCCCCAGCACTGTGGGGCACCTGCCAGCAGGCCCCCACCCATGTCCAACTCATGTTCCCCACCACCCCCACCCCCCAGCACTGTGGGGCACCTGCCAGCAGGCCCCCACCCATGTCTCCCACCACCCCCACCCCCCAGCACTGTGGGGCACCTGCCAGCAGGCCCCCACCCATGTCCAACTCATGTTCCCCACCACCCCAGCACCGTGGGGCACCTGCCAGCAGGCCCCCAACCATGTCCAACTCATGTTCCCCACCACCCCCACCCCCCAGCACTGTGGGGCACCTGCCAGCAGGCCCCCACCCATGTGCAACTCATGTTCCCCAGCCAACATGTCATCACAATCTAGATCCCTGGTCCCTATGGTCAGCCTCCAAATGCAAAACACCCACCCGAGTATTGCATCCACCCACTCATAATTTGCAATTACAGCACAGAACACCAATTGCAAGTTCCGAAACAAATACATTTCCCTCACATACACCCAATGGGTGTCAGTGAATCTCAAAACACATATCATGAAATGCATGAAACCAATGAGATACCACACATTGAAGTTCACCAAAAAAAAATATGTATTAAAGGAAACATAAATAGAATAAAAAATGAAGAAACAGAAACGTGAATGTACAAAAATGAAAAGAAGCATGTCCGTTAAAAAAAGCAAAACCAAAAATAAAATTCCAAAGTAATGTTGTCCAAAGTCAATGTCCACAAAACAAAATCCAATGGGAAATAAAAAAGAAATCCATTGCTCCATGGTTAAAAAGTGAAAAAAAAATACAATCCAACTGTGAACTATGTACATGGGAACAAGCCAGGGTCCATTATCCCAACAAAATAAAGGAAACCTATCTAACTACACTAACTAATAAAATAAACTATATACAAAAATGTGGCCAATGTCCGAAAGGTCCAAATAAAATAAAAACAAAAATGAAACCTAACACTACCTACATAACTATGTACAAGGGCAGCGGGCTAGTTCCACGGCTCACTTGTGGATGTCCCGGGCCAGGGCATCATCAAACTCCTCCTCAATGTCCCGGAGGCGGTCCTCCTCCATGGCCCCGAGGGTCTGCAGGGCCATCGACGTCTCCACCTCCAAACCCCTGCGGATTGCCTCGAGGCACTCGGCCCGCCTCAGGGCCCTCCGCATGGAGTTCTCTGCCCTGACCATTGTGAGCCGTGCCTCTTCCGCCCGCTGCCGCTCCGCATCTATGGCGTGGCCCAACCTCTGCCACACGGAAGACACTCTCTGTCCTGGGTCCTCCTGCCCTCCGGCCGATGCCTGCCCCTCTGATGTTGAAGGCCCCGAGCCTTCATGGCTCCCACCACGTTGCTGCGGCTGCTGTGCCTCTGCCCGTGCACTGCCTCCTGCTGCCTGCACATCCTCCCCCGGCTGGGGTGCAGTTGTTGATGTGGCCACCCCTGCTGGACGTTCGACTCCCGACTGTGGCAGGGATGCCTCCTCCACCAGCCTGGCCGCACCGTCAGAGGCAGCTCCACAGGGCACCCAGGTGACTGATGGGTGGGAAGATGGCACAGAGGACGACTGGCGCATAGGGGGTCCAGTTGAGGAGGGGGTCAGAGCAAGCCCCATCAGACGGAGGAATCCGGCCTGGGTGACCTGTCCCAGCAGGCTGACGTGGTCAACGAGCCATTCGAGATGACGTGCAGTCTCTTCATGAAAAGACTGCAGGTCACCTCGCATGGCCCGTTGACGCAACGTCACACCAGCCAGGACAGGCTCAACCCGGACCTGTATAGCCACGTCCGCAGGCAGAGGAAGGCCAGTTGACGTGAGCTCATCCCCTGCCTGAAAACGGGTCTGGACGTAGGCATCCCTGCTGGTGCAAGATGATGCAGGGACAGGATCAGGGACAGGATTGCACACAGGCACCTCCGCGGCGGCCTGTGCTGCCTCCTGTCCCTGGTCCTGCACTGCACCACTAGCACCAGTGGGATCCCCACCTCCAGACCCCGTCTCTGGTGCTTGCACGGCCTCCTCCTCCACCAAACCCCCCACCAACCTGGATGACTCCGTGCCATCTTCCCCTGTTGGGCCCTGTGGGGTCCCAGCTGCCCCTTCTGCTGCCGAGGAGTCCAACTCCAACCTCCGCCTCTTGGACCTCCCCCCAGCAGCTGCGGCCTGGGACGTGGCACCGGACTCCTCACTCCCCGACGAGATGACAACATGGGAGGGGAGCCGGGCCTTGCGTCTCCGGCTGGCGGTGGGATCCCCGCCGCTGTGCTCCACAGCACCTTCTCCGCCCTCTTCATCAGTTGACGCTGCAGACAGGGAGAAACAAAACACAGGCATCAGGGCACTGTACAATGAACACATACACACATGACAGTTGTACATGAGTGGCATTGGCAAACCTCAGACATGTCATCACAATCCCCAACACACATGTCATTACAACTCGCACACATGAGCCATACCACAGCCATATCGCATTTGCCATCACCATCCATACACATACAACAGCATGAGCAGCCAAAGGTGAGCCAGACATCACATGCAACACAGGAAGTGCACCACACATGTACACACACCACCACACTTGCATGCATGTGTACACCTCTGCCAAGTGTCGCAGTGTTCAGACGGGCATCCATGTCACATCTGCCAATCAGGCTTCCACATACAGCTGTCACATGCATCCATGTTGCATCACTGTTGCACTCTTGTCAAATACACACACATGCACATGTACACAGTGCTGATACATGCAGCCAAAAACAACATACATGCGTGACATCACGGACATGTCTACTTACATACACATTCATCCAAACATGTGTGCCCACACAACTGCATCTGGCATGCAAGCCTTCACACACAAGCACCATCCATGTCTCACACATTACAGCCCTCGCATGTGTCAGCCCCACGGCTGTACACCCCCACCCATACTCGACCCCATACAAATAGATGTGCAACCTGAAAACTACTGAATAATCACCACACGCACTGCTCACAATCAGGATGCATGTACACTCACCGCTCGACTCCAGACGGGTCTGCTTCTCAAGGACCTGGACGTGGAGCGCTGGGGATATGCGTTCCAGGACCCTCATCTGTTCTTCCGACAAGTGGCCCCGGCGCCCCTTGGCATCCGCTGCCTTCAAGAGGCGCCGGGCCTTGTTCAGGGTCCTGGACCTGAAGTCCTCCCAGCACTTCTTTACATGTTGTAAGTCACGGACTGCCACCCCCTCCGCGTTGATGGCAGTCACGATGTCAGTCCAGATCCGAGTCTGTCCTTCCTTGTCGGCGCGGGAACTTCCGAAGAGGGCATCATACTGCCCCAGGACTTGCTCCACCAGGACACCAACTTCGGTGGCACTGAAGCTGGTGCCCCTCTGCCTCTCTGGCCGGGGGTTGTCAGTGGTCCCAGATGGTGTTTGCCCCGACATGACAACCCCAGAGGCAGGAGTGGGTGGGCAACTGGGTCCTGGGGCTGGGCTGTGGAGCGATGGAATCCCAGTCGGGAGTCTTCGGTTCCAGCAGGGGTGGACACAGCAACAGCACCCCTGGCTGATGTGCAGGCAGCAAATGGCAGGGCACGTGGGCAGCAGGCAGTCAGGCAGCAGCAGATGGCAGGTGGGAGCGTGCTCGGGGCTCTGGGGGGCAGTAGTTCGGCCTACTGGGCAGGAGCGTGGTCTTCCGTGTGCTTACGCGTGGCCAGCTTGATACGGAGTGATTTGGCACGTGAAAAATCTGCACGTCTGCGTGTAATTCGAGGAAAGGCCCTTAGCGCTTAAGCGCGTCTGCACACATACGCATTTTCATTGGACAGAAGGCCCCTCAAGCGCAAGCGCTCCTGTGACGTGACGCGTACAGATGTGCATGGGCATTTCAGTGCGCGTGAAAAACAGCACGTCCGCGTGTAATACGAGGAAAGGGCCCATGCGCGTAAGCGCGCGTGGAAAACTGCACGTCCACGTGTAATACGAGGAAAGGCCCTTAGCGTGTATGCACAGCAGCATGCAAATGCGATTTCATTGGACCAAAGGCCCTTAGTGCGTGAGCGCGTCTGTGACGTGATGCGCGCAGGTGTTTCCCTCATTGCACGTGATGACAGAACACACGTGGATTTCCACCAATCGCGTGTGAAAGTTCCCGGCACCCCGGAACACACGTACCCAGGCTAATCGCGTGTGGAACTTCCCGCGCACCCCGAAACACACGTACCCAAGCTAGTTGCGTGTATGCTCACTCCCCTCCGATCACACGCGATGACACTCGGACCGTATTCGAATACGGGAAACCCGCGCACGGCAAAAGACGTGCACAGGTGTCAATGCGTCCGCCCACACGAAGGCAGGCGGAGCCGTCCCCGCGCACAGCATAAAAGTGCGCGCAAACAACAAACGCGTTTTAACAGCTACGATGAATGCCCCATTTGTCGCTTCACTGATCGTGGGACACCGCAGGAGGAGGAGAATAGCCAGGGCACGCATTTTCGCACCACGGACAAGCCTTTTTGGGATGCCTGACGACCAGGTCTATGGCAGGTATAGGTTTCCACCCCATATCATCCTAGACCTGGTCAGGGAGTGGGAAGATGACCTCACATCCCCCACCCTTTGCTCCCAAGCATTGAGCCCCTTGGAGAAGCTGCTCAATGTCCTGCATTTTTTGGCCACTTGGTCATTTCAGCGGACCACTGCCATAGTGGGGGGGGTCTCACAGGCCACGCAGTCATGCTGCCTACACCAGGTACTGGCAATCGTGACAGCGTGCCCCTCAGTCCGCAGGCACATATACATGCCCAGAACACCCGCAGAAAGGCAGGCCGTTGTCCTGGATTTTTTCAGGGTGGCACACTTCCCCAAAGTGCTCGGTGACATAGATTGCACCCATGTGGCCCTACGTCCACCTAGGGCCATTGAGCACATCTACCGAAACCGCAAGCACTGGCATTCCATCAATGTACAGGTGGTATGTGATGCAAAGGGAATCATCACCCCTGTCTATGCAAACTACCCTGGCTCCACCCATGACAGTTTCATGTACAGAATGTCTGCCCTGAGCCGGGCCCTGGAAGCTGGGCAGCATGGCGACACATGGCTCCTAGGTCAGTACAAATGCCCTTGCACATGCATGCAAGTCACACACAGACAAATATCCAAACCCTAATAATCTCAACTATTATCACCTCCCCAGGGGACAGTGCCTACCCTCTGAGCAACCACATGATGACGCCAATCCGGAACCCCACCACACCACCCCAAGTAAGATACAATGCTGCCCATATTGCAACCAGGGGCATAGTGGAGCGCACATTCGGAGTGCTCAAGTCACGTTTCCGCTCCCTTGACCGCTCTGGTGGGAAACTACTCTATGCACCACCAGTAGTGTGCAGGATCATTGTGGCAGCATGTGTCCTGCACAATGTTGCAACACGGCAGGGCGTCCCGGTGGACATGGTGGTGCCCCCACATCCCCAACCACAGGCACAGGCGCTGCCCATGGGAGGGGACAGGGCACGTGGCGAGGAAGCCCAGACCCAGCTTGTGGCCACTTTTTTCACCTAAACTCCCACCCCTGCAGAGTGCACACAGGCCTGGCACATACCAGGTGACAATCGATGATGACAAAGAGACAGTCAACTGTCACAACCCTACCACCCTGAGATAGTTGCCATGGATGTGCCACATCGTCTGCATCCCTAGCTACTTAAACACAAGCTATCCTGTGTGACCAAAAGGCACACATATGACATTTGACATGATATGGGCCATACACAAGTATTCCAAGGCGCAATGAGGCAGGGAGGGGTGAACAAGGGAACACAGAGAACGGTACTACTAGGCCAGGTGTCATTGAGATTGTGCAAGTGCAGGGGTAGGGGGAATGGGAAAAGTGCAAGGGGAAGGGTGGGGGGGAGTCCAGTACAGGGGAAGTAGCCCAAAAAAATAATACATAGGTCGCCTGGTGGCAACTACAAAGGTAAGTGCAGACAAGTGCTGGGAAGGGAGGGCTGTAGGGATAGAGAGACAGTACTGCAGTGCAGGGGTTGCCAGGGAGGCAGTGCAAGTGGAGAGTGGCTGGGCCAGGGACCGAGGACAGTGAGAGTGGCCCAGTTGCAGCTCCTGTGCAGTTCCAGTGGAGAATTCTGCAAGGGAGAGGCAGACAGTAAGCAGAAGCAAAGAGGAAGGTCTTGAGGTGCTTCCAGAACTGGAGATGGTTCCCCTCAAGTTCAAGTCAGGCCGGAAGTCTATTCCAGGGGGAGGGCCCTGCTGCGGAGAGAAATCTACCCCCAGCTAGTTGCTCTGAGAAGCGGATGACCCGGACATGCAAGGTGTGCATCACACACACCTGCAAAACAGGCCATGGCCATCACTGTCATGTCACTCAAACCCTCCCAAACAACAACATGACATGGCAAGCAATACCCATACACCAATGCAGTAACGATAAGGTACACATTGCCATGTCCTACATGTACAGTGGCATCGGACACTGCTGCCTGACCCGGAATCAGATGAAATGACAGACCAACAAAATCTCCCACCCAAAATAAGTCATTTCCAAATGCATTACAACAGTCGTAGACGTAACATCACAATGAATGCCTGTCTACATGCACATTATGCATTGCAAAATCAACACTGCAGCTCATGTGTGCAGTGTCCTACTCCTGCATCACACTGCTCAGCGCACAGCACAGTGAACAGCCATTGTGTGTGATGCACACCCTGAGCATCACATCTAAGTGACAGATCACGTCAAACATCAAATTAGGCATGTACTGGATCCATGATCGGTCACAGAACATGTGCTGCCGGGACACAGTGGGCACCAGAAGGCAAACAGTGTACACGTGGATATGCAAGGGTGGGAGTACATGTAGTG
Organism: Ambystoma mexicanum; assembly: GCF_040938575.1. Classification (NCBI taxonomy): domain Eukaryota; kingdom Metazoa; phylum Chordata; class Amphibia; order Caudata; family Ambystomatidae; genus Ambystoma; species Ambystoma mexicanum. The sequence goes on along the minus strand of NC_090925.1, from coordinate 51,185,153 downwards.
CATCAGAGTGCAAGTGTGTGGTTCTGCAAGGACATGCACTCCACATATGCATGTGCACTCAAGTGACCATCAGTGTTCCCTACACATCACATGTGAACATCCACCATGTGTACACCCCAGCATGTCAAACCACAACTATCCCCTCGCACCTGAAAGGAAAACACAACACATGAACAGGCATTGATCAGCAGAACACAACATGTACATAGGATACCACCATTACTATGTCAGAGTTCCCATCACACTGCAAGGCAAGGCAACTATCAACAACAACCCCCCCCTCCCTCACAAATGACCATGACCCACTGAACAACTGCACCTGGGTCATGGAGCCTCCAAACCTCAATTCCACCTGGCCACAGGATCACCTTTACCCTTCGTCACCATCTCCCACCTTGTGTGTAAAAAGATGCCTGAACCCTCAGAATCCACACTCATTTCCAAAATCACAAAATCCAAGGCATAAAAACGAACCCGAACACCCTCCAGTAGATGACTTGACGTAGCAGTACCTCACAAAGGCCAAGTACTACCACAATGATGCAACAACCAAGGTAGCACAGCAAAACAATGTCACGACAGGATATGAGACATGTGTGGTACATGACATAGGATGATGCACCATGAATGGATGTGTACTGTCACAGGTCCCCTGTACAGGCGCGGGAGTGTCACGAAACAACCACCCCCACCATGTCCCGGGTGCCTGCAAGGTCAAACTCACACAGGCCCCTGAGACCCTGGTGGGGAATGAGGTTCAGGGATATGCAGTCGGGACAGGTGTTGACACACTGGATGACTGGAATGAGTGGCAGGAGAGGGGAGGAGGAATGACACATGAAACTAGGGAATGCACGAAAATGTACAACCTGCATGAACACATAAACAATCCAAACAAACTTGAACATCATTGTCATGGCCTTCTGTAGTCCAGTCTCAGGAGTGGTACGAACCAACCACCCCCTCTAGGGTTTTGGCGCCTGCAAGTTCGGGGCTTACACAGGCATCCGCAACCCCAGTGGGGAAAGAGGGTCAGGGAACGTTGCTTGGTTAGGCACGGGAAGCAGGAACACCGGGTAGAGGGTGCAGGTTTCAAAATTGCATAGGATCACGGGTGATTAGGGAGAAAAAAACATACCAAATTGAACCACACATACATCCATGCATCAGTACACTCCCCAGCAAGCCTATGCAGAGCAGTTCGTAAGAAAAACAACAAGACACTTAGCTCTGGTTTTGAGTGCTGGCCTCCTGCCTGCGCACTCTCAGGTCCGGTTACAGGAGCACTGCAATGCTGCAAAGAGAGCCACAGTCAACAACCTGTACGTGCCAATTACACAAAAACACAACACCAAACATGCCCCATAGCAACAAACTACTCTACAAACAGACAATCTGTGGTTGATGCTTCGTACCCATATATAACATCACCCCTGTGACGGTTCATACACAGTCAATGCAGTAAGGCAGCCGCTGGTGGGTGCGTGGCAAATGGAACACCAATGTGTCACAATTCACACAACATGAAATGTTCCCTGGGTAAGCAGACCAACCCATATAGCAAGCCATGACTACAGAGCAAGTTGCGTACCACCATGACCGAAACAAAGTTGGCAGTGCATTTATCATGAAGTACGTGGAAAAGACATGCACTGCACCCAAATATGTCCCTTGCTGTATGTCCCTGTGAGCTGCCCCTTTCCATGTCTCGGAAGGCTACATGGTTGATACAAGTGCCTCAATGGACCTTGGTGCCCCGGAGGGTATGTGCCACTGCCCCTGCATGTGTCCCAGACAACCCTACTATCAACAGCCATCAGTCCACAAACACATCTGAGCTGCATTGTGTGCTTCAACACCAATATTCGTCTAAGCTCACCCTCAGTGCTGTGACTAAGCCTGCATGTGCAACTCGCCTGGTGCAAGCTTTGCTGTGTCGTGGCCCCCCTGTGATGCTCACCTTGCCTGGAGTTCCTTGGAACATGTCAGCAGTTCTAGGATGTGGGTCTGCAATCACTGTGCCTCTGCTTGTGCACACATGTGCATGTGGGCACCAACAAACGGGTCCAGAATTCTGTCATCCAATGGGCCATGTCTGCTGGCAAAGGTGCTCTGGAGGCTCATCCCCCTGCAGAAAGGGCATGAAACACATGATTAATGCTTCAAAGTCATCTGTGTGTGTCTCATCAGGCATCTCATTACTTGAGCATGTCAGAGAGTCACATCACAAATCACACCATCAGTCTGTCTTTCACCTCCAAAGTGTGGAACACTATCTACAGCATGAATTGCAACAAGCACATGTACAGGAACGATATGAAACATACTACACAATGCATACCAATCAATGTCCACATTAATCATGACACACCCCATCTAGCAAAAGCTGAACAGTGGACAATGACACCTAAATCATCCCCACTAGGGGTGTCAACACAAGTCACACAGCACCAGACATGCCACAGATATGACAGTCCAAAGCCCTTGTGTAAAATGCTGTAACACCGAACCATCCTTGCGAGCCCATGGATAAGGGAGGCAGGAGTGGCATATGTGAGTCAAGGACCCCAAGCAGCAAACACATACACAAGACAACCATGAAGGGCCCAGCTGGAACAGACAGTGGATGCCTTCAAAAGCCACAAAGCACTGCACCGTCACATGAAAGCACAATAGACTGCCAATTTTAAACTAACTCAACTATTAACTAATTACACTAACTATGGAAAACCTACATTACCTATTTAAACTAACTATCAAACAGAAACTTAACTAACTAAACTAAAAGAAAAATCAAAAATGGCCACATACAACCCGGGGGGGAGGGGAGGCACCCAGGAGGGGGGAGGTACAGGGTGCTGCTCAACATCCACATGCGATGATGCTGAGCCAAACAAAAATCCCCCATGGGCTCAACGCCTGCACAGCACAACCTATGTGGGAGATAGATGGTCGTCTGAGTCTGGCTCATCCTGGAAAGGAGGACGTGGCACAGTAGCCTGGCCACGCCTAGCCGCAGCTTGCCCCTCGTCGGCAGCAAGTCTGCCGGACGGGTGAGCCTGGTTCTGTGTAGCGATGTGACATAGGTCTGCATGCAGAACCTCACGTGATACACGTGCTTCCTCTTGCAAGGTAGCACGTGTAACACGGAGTTCCTCCTGCAAGGCCTGGCTGGACAACCGCTGCACCTCCCGGCAAGCCTATAGCTCAGCCGAGATGGTACGCTCAAGCTGTGCAAACCTCTCCTCTGCCTGCTGCCTCTGGGACATCATAAGGACACCCAGAGTGGATCTGAGGGAAGCATACTCCTCCCTCAGGGCATCCATGTGTGCCTCTGCGTGAGCAGCAATTGCTTGACGCTGAGATGACATTTCAGCCTGGCGTGCCCTGTCTGAGACCGCCATGCCCAGCCTGAGCGAGCGGGCCGTGGACCGTGCCGCCTGCTGCTGGAGAAGCACCTGCCTAGCAGTGGGGAGCACAGATCGGGCCACATGCTCCATGCTCTCAGCGATGTTCTCCATTGCTGCCCCCTGCCGTTCGGAATTGGCAGTCATGTCTTGCTCCCACTCAGTATAAAGCGGTTGCGCGCGGCGACCGCATTGCCGGGCTTGACCCCTGCGGGACCCAAGGACCGGGGGTCCTCGCTGTGTTGGCACCGCCTGCGGCTGCACGACTACATGCCCCCGTCGACGTGATGTCCCAGGCACATCAGTGACTGGTGTGGAGGGTGACCCTGCGTCCCGATCCACCACGGGCGGAGGAACCAAGACTGTCTGATCCCTCAGTGCAGGTGTCACAGACAGAGGAGTGTCCACATCAGAATCACTCACCCCTGACACATGGACTTGATGCTCATCCAACTCAACATGGACGTCAGAGTCGTCATCAAGCCAGAGACAAGATGGACAAGATGGACTGCAGCACTTGGGGGTTTTCGTGGCCTACCACCCCACGACCCCCACTAGTGCTGGGTTGATGTGGTATTACCAACCCTGTGTCTGGCATGACAACACCATCCTCCGCCTCCATTGTGTCATCAACTGAAAAATAGAGAGAAAAAGGTCACTACACATGTCAGATGCACACAACACACACACATACCGACAGCAAAGGCATCCGGCAGACATGTGACACAAAACATATGACCTGGCATGCATGCTGGGTCTACTTTGAATAGCTTCTGTGATCAGACCTGTTGAAAGGTGGCAGTTTCCATGGAAGTGTCTATGCAGTGCAGAAAATGTGTACGCCACTCACTACCTACATGTACAAGCACTAAATGGTGTGTGCCAGGAAATGTGAAGGCAGTGCAATGTCAAATTCAGACATCACGTGCATTGTGCATTCAATGTGTACCATGTCTAGAAGCCAAACACCCCTCCACCCCAGTACCAAAGCAGGGATGCCTAGCATGGTATCAAAAGGCTGACCATACACCTGTGTATTGACAGGCAGTGTTGACTGGCATCAACAGCTTAATGTGATTCAAATTACAACACTGCAAATGATGCTGGGACAGTGGGCAGGACACATGATGGAAACTCTGGAGGCCGCCCACGTGTGAAGAAGATACAACAAGAGTTGGACAGAGTCATTGGCCATTGAACAGGCTGAGGCCTGTGAGCCACACAGATTGTCAGAGCCTAAACATGTGTGCAACGCAGGACTGAGCCACAGTTGACATGGGAAGGCTGATGAGGTGGCAGGCAATGTATGTAACCAAGGACTCATATTACAGTGATCATCCAGTCAAGGACACATAGGGGCATGCGTGCAATGCACATGGAGCATGAATGGGCACTCATGTCCCTGCGGGACATCTGACCCATGCACAGTACAAGTGAGATACCCTGCATCGAGTACTAAGGCTGTACCACACGGCATATGTCTGGCAGATTCTACGCTGGAAGTTAGCATCTACACAGGACACATGAACAAGAAAGTACACATTGGCAAGATTGAAGCAGACCAGTGCAAAGGTGGAACTGGGGTGCAGAGTGGCGGAGGAGGGGCAAGGGAGCATGCCTACATGGAGTCCCGCATGCAGGCAGAGGAGACATGCATGACGGTAGCATTGCATTACTTACACATCAGAACCATGTACATGTCACATGTAGCAGCAATCATGCACAACACATCCCACAAGTGAAACACACACATCCTCAACAAACACGCATCAACACTCACTGGACTGGGCATCAAAGTACAGCATCTCTCCCACTCCTTCGACCAATTCAGGTGGTATGAACTCCGCAACGAGAGCCTCATGCGGAGTGAGTTCTTCCTCCTCTGGTGCAGGCCCACCGCCAGTCACCAGAGTAAACTTGTAATTTGAGGCACGCTTGGCCTTAGTGCTGCGCTTGATGTCATTCCAACGCTTTTAGCACTCCTGCGCCGTGCGCACCTCATGGCCGAATGAACTGACATGTTCCGCAACATGCTTCCAGTGGGTGTCACGTTGGGCAGCCGTAGTCTGACTATTGGCACCCAGTAGCATGTCACGGCTGTGGCCCCGCACGTAGTCCACGAGGAAGTCCAGTTCCTGCTTACAGAAAGGCTTCTTCCTCGACGTGCAGGAGGTCGTGGCTGTGTGTGGGGTCCCAGCCTGTGCTGCAGGTGCAACCTTCCTCCTCTTGGACTGTGGCGCAGACCCTGGCTGGCTAATGCCGCCCTGACTAGTATGGCCAGTGGGTTCGGTGGATTGAGCCAAGGGAGTGGCAGGTGGAGGGATGACCAAAGGCCTGACTTGTGTCAGTGGCAGCTGGGTGCCCACTAATGGACCCTGCGCAGCAACATCAGCTGTGGCAGGGTCATTGACCGCAACGGTCCTGGTTGGCAGACTCACAACCGGGGTGCTGTTGGGTGCATCTGCCCCTGCACTTGCCAACACCCGGCTGTTCGGGGCAGCAGATGACATGACTGCCCCAGGGACACGTGTCTTGGTCTGAGCAGCCCGGCCTGCCCCTATGGTTTCCCGCCTGGCCTGTTGGAGATCTACCAAGGGCTCTTTAAGTGCCAACGCAGCCTGCGCTGGCAGACCCTGAGCCTGGGTGGCGGTGTCCACAGCTGCACCTGCATCTACCACTACCCTTGGGCCCGTGGCAGTCGATGGAACGGACTGCCGGGTCATATGGGTGCGAGTGCCAGATGCAGGAGCTGCATCCCCCGGAACCACAGGGGGTGGTGGCATGGTTGCAGCGACACATATCACAACATTGTGCTCAAGTGGCGCACCCCTGCCTCTTCCCCCTCTGTGGCTGCCCTGGACACCCTGGAGTCCCCCTACTCCCTGGTCACCACGGCCACGTCCCCGACCACGCCGCCACGAGGAGTACGCCCAGCTGAGGCGCCCCTCACCTTTGGTGGCCTCCCAACCATGGCACAGATGTAGTAGTGCTGGCACAGATGGAGTGGTGCCAATGGGAGGTGTACACCACAATTGACCTGGGCAATTTGGGTGAAGGGGGTGGGAAGCAAAATGTTAAAAGCCCCCTGCACCTGCAAGGCTGTATGTGACCCCGGTGATGTGGTGACGGGTCACGCAATGCTCAGGCACCCCAAAACTGCAGTAAAACCCTGTACGCAACTCTGCTGCCTACATGCGTGGATTCAACCTCCCGCAGTACGCGGTGGCACCCAGTAACACGAATACCGCGTACGCGTGGGACATGCAGGCTACTATGACATCGAAAATGGGTGCGATACACAGGGGCACCCGCAGTGGGAAAAAGAGCGTGTGCGACTCACCGTCTGACTAGCGCGATGCAGAAAAACACGCGTAGCCAATACCCCCACCAAAAGAAGAGATACGTCCTTGATAGCTGTGAAGTTGTGATGGCGCGCGAAACAACAGGAAGCAGCAACACATGTCGGTCTCCATGAAAGGCACGTACAGCGAACTGCTGGCCCCGCTCACCTTTAACCCGTGCTGAGGGAAACGCACGCGCGCGTCACGTCACTTACGCGCATGGGCCCTTTCCTCGTATTACATGCGGACGTGCAGTTTTTCACGCAAGCTTACGCGCATGGGCCCTTTCCTCGTATTACACCCGGACGTGCAGTTTTTCACGCGTGCTGAAATGCCCATGCACGTCTGTACGCGTCACGTCACAGGGGCGCTTGCGCTTGAGGGGCCTTCTGTCCAATGAAAATGCGTATGCGTGCAGACGCGCTTATGCGCTAAGGGCCTTTCCTCAAAATACAAGCTGACGTGCAGATTTTTCACGTGCCAAATCACTCTGTATCAAGCTGGCCACGCGTAAGCACACGGAAGACCACGCTCCTGCCCAGAAGGCCGAACTACTGCCCCCCAGAGCCCCGAGCACGCTCCCACTTGCCATCTGCTGCTGCCTGACTGCCTGCTGCCCACATGCCCTGCCATTTGCTGCCTGCACATCAGCCAGGGGTGCTGTTGCTGTGACCACCCCTGCTGGAACCGAAGACTCCCGACTGGGATTCCATCGCTCCACAGCCCAGCCCCAGGACCCAGTTGCCCACCCACTCCTGCCTCTGGGGTTGTCATGTCGGGGCAAACACCATCTGGGACCACTGACAACCCCCGGCCAGAGAGGCAGAGGGGCACCAGCTTCAGTGCCACCGAAGTTGGTGTCCTGGTGGAGCAAGTCCTGGGGCAGTATGATGCCCTCTTCCGAAGTTCCCGCGCCGACAAGGAAGGACGGACTCGGATCTGGACTGACATCGTGACTGCCATCAACGCGGAGGGGGTGGCAGTCCGCGACTTACAACATGTCAAGAAGCGCTGGGAGGACTTCAGGTCCAGGACCCTGAACAAGGCCCGGCGCCTCTTGAAGGCAGCTGATACCAAGGGGCGCCGGGGCCACTTGTCGGAAGAACAGATGAGGGTCCTGGAACGCATATCCCCAGCGCTCCACGTCCAGGTCCTTGAGAAGCAGACCCGTCTGGAGTCGAGTGGTGAGTGTACATGCATCCTGATTGTGAGCAGTGCGTGTGGTGATTATTCAGTAGTGTGCAGGTTGCACATCTGTTTGTTTGGGGTCGAGTATGGGTGGGGGTGTACAGGGCCGTGGGGCTGACACATGCGAGTGCTGTAATGTGTGAGACATGGATGGTGCTTGTGTGTGTAGGTTTGTATGCTAAATGCAGTTGTGTGGGCACACATGTTTGGATGAATGTGTATGTAAGTAGACATGTCCGTGATGTCATGCATTTATGTTGTTTTTGGCAGCATGTATCAGCACTGTGTACATGTGCATGTGTGTGTATTTGACAAGAGTGCAACAGTGATGCAACATGGATGCATGTGACAGCGGTATGTGGAAGCCTGATTGGCAGATGTGACATGGATGCCCGTCTGAACACTGCGACACTTGGCAGAGGTGTACACATGCATGCAAGTGTGGTGGTGTGTGTACATGTGTGGTGCACTTCCTGTGTTGCATGTGATGTCTGGCTCACCTTTGGCTGCTCATGCTGTTGTATGTGTATGGATGGTGATGGCAGTTGCGATATGGCTGTGGTATGGCTCATGTGTGTGAGTTGTAATGACATGTGTGTTGGGGATTGTGATGACATGTCTGAGGTTTGCCAATGCCACTCATGTACAACTGTCATGTGTGTATGTGTTCATTGTACAGTGCCCTGATGCCTGTGTTTTGTTTCTCCCTGTCTGCAGCGTCAACTGATGAAGAGGGCGGAGAAGGTGCTGTGGAGCACAGCGGCGGGGATCCCACCGCCAGCCGGAGACGCAGGCCCGGCTCCCCTCCCATGTTGTCATCTCGACGGGGAGTGAGGAGTCCGGTGCCGCATCCCAGGCCGCAGCTGCCAGGGGGAGGTCCAAGAGGCGGAGGTTGGAGTTGGACTCCTCGGCAGCAGAAGGGGCAGCGGGGACCCCACAGGGCCCAACAGGGGAAGATGGCACAGAGTCATCCAGGTTGGTGGGGGGTTTGGTGGAGGAGAGACGGGGTCTGGAGGTGGGGATCCCACTGGTGCTAGTGGTGCAGTGCCGGACCAGGGACAGGAGGCAGCACAGGCCGCCGCGGAGATGCCTGTGTGCAATCCTGTCCCTGATCCTGTCCCTGCATCATCTTGCACCAGCAGGGATGCCTACGTCCAGACCTGTTTTCAGGCATTCAGGCAGAGGATGAGCTCACGTCAACTGGCCTTCCTCTGCCTGCGGACGTGGCTATCCAGGTCCGGGTTGAGCCTGTCCTGGCTGGTGTGGCGTTGCGTCAACGGGCCATGCGAGGTGACCTGCAGTCTTTTCATGAAGAGACTGCAAGTCATCTCGAATGGCTCGTTGACCACGTCAGCCTGCTGGGACAGGTCACCCAGGCCGGATTCCTCCGTCTGATGGGGCTTGCTCCGACCCCCTCCTCAACTGGACCCCCTATGCACCAGTCGTCCTCTGTGCCATCTTCCCACCCATCAGTCACCTGGGTGCCCTGTGGAGCTGCCTCTGACGGTGCGGCCAGGCTGGTGGAGGAGGCATCCCTGCCACAGTCGGGAGTCGAACGTCCAGCAGGGGTGGCCACATCAACAACTGCACCCCAGCCGGGGGAGGATGTGCAGGCAGCAGGAGGCAGTGCACAGGCTGAGGCACAGCAGCAGCAGCAACGTGGTGGGAGCCATGAAGGCTCGGGTACTTCAACATCGGAGGGTCAGGCATCGGCCGCAGGGTAGGAGGACCCAGGACATAGAGTGTCTTCCGTGTGGCAGCGGTTGGGCCATGCCAGAGATGCGGAGCGGCAGCAGGCGGAAGAGGCACGGCTCACAATGGTCAGGGCGGAGAACTCCATGCGGAGGGCCCTGAGGCGGGCCGAGTGCCTCGAGGCAATCCGCAGGGGTTTGGAGGTGGAGACGTCGACGGCCCTGCGGAACCTCGGGGCCATGGAGGAGGACCGCCTCTGGGACATTGAGGAGGAGTTCGATGATGCCCTGGCCCGGAACATCCACAAGTGAGCCGTGAAACTAGCCCGCTGCCCTTGTACATAGTTATGTAGGTAGTGTTAGGTTTCATTTTTGTTTTTATTTTATTTGGACCTTTCGGACATTGGCCACAATTTTGTATATAGTTTATTTTATCAGTTAGTGTAGTTAGATAGGTTTCCTTTATTTTGTTGGGATAATGGACCCTGGCTTGTTCCCATGTACATAGTTCACAGTTGGATTGTATTTTTTTTCACTTTTTAACCATGGAGCAATGGCTTTCTTTTTTATTTCCCATTGGATTTTGTTTTGTGGACATTGACTTTGGACAACATTACTTTGGAATTTTATTTTTGGTTTTGCTTTTTTTAACAGACATGCTTCTTTTCATTTTTGTACATTCACATTTCTTTTTCTTCATTTTTTATTCTATTTATGTTTCCTTTAATACATATTTTTTTGGTGAACTTCAATGTGTGGTATCTCATTGGTTTCATGCATTTCATGATATGTGTTTTGAGATTCACTGACACCCATTGGGTGTATGTGAGGGAAATGTGTTTGTTTCGGAACTTGCAATTGGTGTTCTGTGATGTAATTGCAAATTATGAGTGGCTGGATGCAATACTCGGGTGGGTGTTTTGCATTTGGAGGCTGACCATAGGGACCAGGGATCTAGATTGTGATGACATGTTGGCTGAGGAACATGAGTTGCACATGGGTGGGGGCCTGCTGGCAGGTGCCCCACAGTGCTGGGGGGTGGGGGTGGTGAGGAACATGAGTTGGACATGGGTGGGGGCCTGCTGGCAGGTGCCCCACGGTGCTTGGGGGTGGGGGTGGTGGGGAACATGAGTTGGACATGGGTGGGGGCCTGCTGGCAGGTGCCCCACATTGCTAGGGGGTGGGGGTGCTGGGAGACATGGGTGGGGGCCTGGTGGAGGCTGCCCCTGGTGGCTGGTGGGTGGGGGTGCTGGGAGACATGGGTGAGGCCTGGTGGTGGGTGCCTCTGCACTTCTGGGGGGTGGGGGTGGTGAGGAACATGCGTTGGACATGGGTGGGGGTCTGCTGGCAGGTGCCCCACGGTGCTGGGGGGTAGGGGTGGTGGGGAACATGAGTTGGACATGGGTGGGGGCCTGCTGGTAGGTGCCCCACAGTGCTGGGGGGTGGGGATGGTGGGAGACATGGGTGGGGGCCTGGTGGTGGCTGCCCCTGCACTGCTGGGGGGTGGGGGTGGTGGGGAACATGAGTTGGACATGGGTGGGGCCTGCTGGCAGGTGCCCCACAGTGCTGGGGGGTGGGGGTGGTGGGGAACTTGAGTTGGACATGGCTGGGGGCCTGCTGGCAGGTGCCCCACAGTGCTGGGGGGTGGGGGTGGTGGGAGACATGGGTGGGGGCCTGGTGGAGGCTGCCCCTGCACTGCTGGGGGGTGGGGGTGGTGGGAGACATGGGTGGGGGCCTGGTGGTGGGTGCCCCTGCACTGCTGGGGGGTGGGGGTGGTGGGAGACATGGGTGGGGGCCTGGTGGATGCTGCCCCTGGTGACTGGGGGGTGGGGGTGCTGGGAGACATGGGTGGGGGCCTGGTGGAGGCTGCCCCTGGTGGCTGGGGGGTGGGGGTGCTGGGAGACATGGGTGGGGGCCTGGTGGTGGGTGCCCCTGCACTGCTGGGGGGTGGGGGTGGTGGGAGACATGGGTGGGGGCCTGGTGGAGGCTGCCCCTGGTGACTGGGGGGGTGGGGGTGGTGGGAGACATGGGTGGGGGCCTGGTGGAGGCTGCCCCTGGTGACTGGGGGGGTGGGGGTGGTGGGAGACATGGGTGGGGGCCTGGTGGAGGCTGCCCCTGGTGACTGGGGGGGTGGGGGTGCTGGGAGACATGGGTGGGGGCCTGGTGGAGGCTGCCCCTGGTGGCTGGGGGGTGGGGGTGCTGGGAGACATGGGTGGGGGCCTGGTGGTGGCTGCTCCTGCACTGCTGGGGGGTGGGGGTGGTGGGGAACATGCGTTGGACATGGGTGGGGGCCTGCTGGCAGGTGCCCCACAGTGCTGGGGGGTGGGGGTGGTGGGGAACATGAGTTGGACATGGGTGGGGGCCTGCTGGCAGGTGCCCCACGGTGCTGGGGGGTGGGGGTGGTGGGGAACATGAGTTGGACATGGGTGGGGGCCTGCTGGCAGGTGCCCCAAAGTGCTGGGGGTGGGGGTGCTGGGAGACATGGGTGGGGGCCTGGTGGAGGCTGCCCCTGGTGGCTGGGGGGTGGGGGTGCTGGGAGACATGGGTGGGGGCCTGGTGGTGGGTGCCCCTGCACTGCTGGGGGGTGGGGGTGGTGGGAGACATGGGTGGGGGCCTGGTGGAGGCTGCCCCTTGTGACTGGGGGGGTGGGGGTTGTGGGAGACATGGGTGGGGGCCTGGTGGAGGCTGCCCCTGGTGGCTGGGGGGTGGGGGTGGTGTGAGACATGGGTGGGGGCCTGGTGGAGCCTGCCCCTGCACTGCTGGGGGGTGGGGGTGGTGGGGAACATGCGTTGGACATGGGTGGGGCCTGATGGCAGGTGCCCCACCTTGCTGGGGGTTGGGGGTGGTGGGAGACATGGGTGGGGGCCTGGTGGAGGCTGCCCCTGGTGACTGGGGGGGTGGGGGTTGTGGGAGACATGGGTGGGGGCCTGCTGGCAGGTGCCCCACAGTGCTGGGGGATGGGGGTGGTGGGGAACATGAGTTGGACATGGGTGGGGGCCTGCTGGCAGGTGCCCCACAGTGCTGGGTGGTGGGGGTGGTGGGGAACAAGAGTTGGACATGGGTGGGGGCCTGCTGGCAGGTGCCCCACAGTGCTGGGGGGTGGGGGTGGTGGGGAACATGAGTTGGACATGGGTGGGGGCCTGCTGGCAGGTGCCCCACGGTGCTGGGGGGTGGGGGTGGTGGGTAACATGAGTTGGACATGGGTGGGGGCCTGCTGGCAGGTGCCCCACAGTGCTGGGGGTGGGGGTGCTGGGAGACATGGGTGGGGGCCTGGTGGAGGCTGCCCCTGGTGGCTGGGGGGTGGGGGTGCTGGGAGACATGGGTGGGGGCCTGGTGGTGGGTGCCCCTGCACTGCTGGGGGGTGGGGGTGGTGGGATACATGGGTGGGGGCCTGGTGGAGGCTGCCCCTGGTGACTGGGGGTGAGGGGGACATGCATTGGTGGGCAGTAGTACAAGTTGACATGTGGGTTGGCTGGGGGTCATGGCCATGGTGGATGGTGTGCCTGCAGGACATGTGCAGGGTAGGCCCCTGTGGTGTGAGCCACCTGCAGGGGCCGTGGAGGGTGCTGGGAGACATGGGTGGGGGCCTGGTGGTGGCTGCTCCTGCACTGCTGGGGGGTGGGGGTGGTGGGGAACATGCGTTGGACATGGGTGGGGGCCTGCTGGCAGGTGCCCCACAGTGCTGGGGGGTGGGGGTGGTGGGGAACATGAGTTGGACATGGGTGGGGGCCTGCTGGCAGGTGCCCCACGGTGCTGGGGGGTGGGGGTGGTGGGGAACATGAGTTGGACATGGGTGGGGGCCTGCTGGCAGGTGCCCCAAAGTGCTGGGGGTGGGGGTGCTGGGAGACATGGGTGGGGGCCTGGTGGAGGCTGCCCCCGGTGGCTGGGGGGTGGGGGTGCTGGGAGACATGGGTGGGGGCCTGGTGGTGGGTGCCCCTGCACTGCTGGGGGGTGGGGGTGGTGGGAGACATGGGTGGGGGCCTGGTGGAGGCTGCCCCTGGTGACTGGGGGGGTGGGGGTTGTGGGAGACATGGGTGGGGGCCTGGTGGAGGCTGCCCCTGGTGGCTGGGGGGTGGGGGTGGTGTGAGACATGGGTGGGGGCCTGGTGGAGCCTGCCCCTGCACTGCTGGGGGGTGGGGGTGGTGGGGAACATGCGTTGGACATGGGTGGGGCCTGATGGCAGGTGCCCCACAGTGCTGGGGGGTGGGGGTGGTGGGAGACATGGGTGGGGGCCTGGTGGAGGCTGCCCCTGGTGACTGGGGGGTGGGGGTTGTGGGAGACATGGGTGGGGGCCTGGTGGTGGGTGCCCCTGCACTGCTGGGGGGTGGGGGTGGTGGGAGACATGGGTGGGGGCCTGGTGGAGGCCGCCCCTGGTGACTGGGGGGTGGGGGTGGTGGGGAACATGCGTTGGACATGGGTGGGGCCTGATGGCAGGTGCCCCACAGTGCTGGGGGGTGGGGGTGGTGGGAGACATGGGTGGGGGCCTGGTGGAGGCTGCCCCTGGTGACTGGGGGGGTGGGGGTTGTGGGAGACATGGGTGGGGGCCTGCTGGCAGGTGCCCCACAGTGCTGGGGGATGGGGGTGGTGGGGAACATGAGTTGGACATGGGTGGGGGCCTGCTGGCAGGTGCCCCACAGTGCTGGGTGGTGGGGGTGGTGGGGAACATGAGTTGGACATGGGTGGGGGCCTGCTGGCAGGTGCCCCACAGTGCTGGGGGGTGGGGGTGGTGGGGAACATGAGTTGGACATGGGTGGGGGCCTACTGGCAGGTGCCCCACGGTGCTGGGGGGTGGGGGTGGTGGGAGACATGGGTGGGGGCCTGGTGGAGGCTGCCCCTGGTGGCTGGGGGGTGGGGGTGCTGGGAGACATGGGTGGGGGCCTGGTGGTGGGTGCCCCTGGTGGCTGGGGGGTGGGGGTGCTGGGAGACATGGGTGGGGGCCTGGTGGTGGGTGCCCCTGCACTGCTGGGGGGTGGGGGTGGTGGGGACATGGGTGGGGGCCTGGTGGAGGCTGCCACTGGTGACTAGGGGTGAGGGGGACATGCATTGGTGGGCAGTAGTGCAAGTTGACATGTGGGTTGGCTCGGGGTCATGGCCATGGTGGATGGTGTGCCTGCAGGACATGTGCAGGGTAGGCCCCTGTGGTGTGAGCCACCTGCAGGGGCCGTGGAGGGTGTAGAGGGAACACCTGGGAGGACCCACACGTGCAATTCACGTGTGGTGCTCCCCGCGCACCCCTGTAATAAACGTACCCTGATGGAATCGCGTGTGGAACTTCCCGCGCACCCTGGAATACACGTACCCTGCTGAAATCGCGTGTGGCACTTCATGCGCACCCATGAGATACGCGTACCTTGCGGAAATCGCGTGTGGCACTTCCCGCGCACCCCTGAGATATGCGTACCCCCAATCGCGTGTGGAAATTCCCACGCACCCCTGAAATACACGTACCCTGCTGAAATCGCGTGTGGCACTTCCTGCGCACCCCTGAGATACGCGTACCCCCAATCGCGTGTGGAAATTCCCGCGCACCCCTGAAATACACGTACCCTGCTGAAATCGCGTGTGGCACTTCCTGCGCACCCCTTAGATACGCGTACCCTGCTCGCACGGGCCCAATCGCGTGTGGAAATTCCCGCACACCCCTGAGATACGCGTACCCTACGGAAATCGCATGTGGAACTTCCCGCGCACCCCTGAAATACGCGTACCCTGCTCGCACGGGGCCAATCGCGTGAGGTACTTCCCGCGCACCCCAGTGATACACGTAGCCAGCTTGCCGTGCTGGTACAGGGGTAGCGCAGCCCTTTGCGCTGGATTGGGTATATTGATGGCTTTTCCCTGCGCGAGAAGCGTTCTTGGGGGCGTAACTGGCGCTGCTGCAGGTTCGCTGCGCCACTGTGCGCCACGGCTGGTTTTGGTGGCTGGAATCCATAAATACGCTGTGCGCGGAAATGGATTTTAGCGCACGCGGCTGGCGCAGGGATTCGCACGCGCACACTGTGCGCCAGCCGCGTGCGCCACTTGTGCGCTGAATTCTATGAATTACCCCCTTAATGTGGTAGTGTGTTGGAAGAGTCTCAATATGTTTGTTCTGTTTAATCTCAAAACATCAGCTACTGACAATATTCTGTCTAGAAAGACCATGTAAGTGCCCGGCATACTGTCAATGTTAGTTTTATATTTGTCGTCTCTGTGTCTTTCTTGACATTCTGGGGTCTTTTTCTCATATGTTCTCTTATATCGCTGATCCAATTGTTGTTATTTCCCAAATTTGTTTTTGTCATTCTCTCGAGAGAAGCTACGTTCTCAGACCGTCTCGCCTCACCAGTGTTCTGTTTTAGTGATGTTATGAGCTTCAGTGTTTCCCACTCGGGCTATCAATTTGCATTCTCTTTCTTCTAAAGTCAAGAATTGACCTGCTGGGGTGACCTTTGTGGCTGATAGTGTATTTACGTTAGCTGTATGGTTTTCTGGTGAATTTTCTTGGATTACATTTTCTTCCACTTGATCTACATGGGGAGAGGTTCAAGGCTCATATATTTCCTCTTATGTATCATAAACTGAAAGCTCTAATAGGTGCTCATCTTGAGGGGTCATACTTCCCTGACTATTGGCAGATGTAGGATCCTCTAGGCCTTTTAGAGTGGTTACTCCGTTCACCGTTTTTTGCAGAGATTTTTTTAAATTTGACTTTGACTTCTCAGTTGCCTGTTCGGTCAAGGGTATCTTTTTAAGTTAGAGATGAAATCTGGGGCTCCAGTTGATCTGCAAGATTTCTTAGTTGGCAGATTTTTCATTTTATTTTGTTGTTGCTTCGATTGCACCACAGCTTTGTTTTTTGCCAGCTGTTTCCTCTTTTTTCAGGAATTGAAGATTTCAAAGTTAGCATCATCTCTCTGTTCCTCGATTTCACCTACCAGATTGTCCTCCACTTCTATATGGTCAGCATTGCCAGTTTTTACTGGCTCAGATGTCGTCTCCTCGTCACTTTCTTTCGGTGCCATATTTTCATCTGGGCATGTCTCATTTTCAAATTCTTCTCCTGATTGTATTGCGACCTGATTTTGTATGGCAGGTGACTCATCCACTACTTTGATAATCACCTCATTAATGTCAGTTGGTATTTTTGAACTATGTTCAGTACTAGTTGCTCAAGACATTTTGGTCATCTCTGGAGGATCCCTTTTTGATGATTATTTCCCCATTTCAGAATCTCTTTTGCCGCTTCGAGCTGAAGTTTTTTTATTAGCGCCCACTTCTCTCATATGATCACAGAGGAGATGTTGCAAGGTATTTTCTGCCTCAGTTTCTCTGTATGTTGTTTAGAAAAGTTTTGATCAAATTAATTTTGAATAAGTCATGGCCAAAAGAGTGGGGTGATCCTTGTAGTAGTTGTTGATAGATTCATACAATTTTAGAAAGGGCGGGAGGGATATACTACGAGCTGACATCAAGTTACATTGTAACTGAAAATTAGGTGCATTTCCACTGTTGTCTTGCTCCAATCTCCTGTTTATGGTTTTATAACTGCCTCTGGGTCTTGTAATATTTCTCTTAGAAGTAGTCGAGTCTGAAGTTGTTAGATGTGTGTCTGAATCCAAGCTGGGTTCATTACATCTGGTACACACCCTGTGTGTCTCTGAGTAGTTGACTCTCTTGCTTCTTCATTATTTCTCCCCTCTGATGTTTTGGGGTTTGAGGCCAACCTTCTTAGTTTATTCACATTTATGGAAGAGCCGTGGTTCATTTTCTGTAGGCTCCTTTTCTTTGTCGCCACAGTCGTGATGGTTGTTTCTCCTGGCATGTGTTCTCTTATTTTTTATTTTTTATTTGATGTAGCTGAAAAAAGATCAACTTTTCAATAAAAACCTTTTAATACAGTTACACAGTGATTGACAATTATTTACAAGACATTTTTAAGTAGCAACATTAAATCACTAGCATTTGCAGAGCAGGTGATGTATTCATGCAAAATCACAATGCTGAATTAATAATGAGCATTATCAGATTAGGATGAACACTCCAACTGCAAGGTCTCAGAATATCTCATAGCTGCAAGGGTAACAGTGATACTGTGAACTCCTAGAATCATCAACCACATTGTATCTGGTGTTAACATACAATAGTCTTTAAACAAATGAAACAAGAAGCACTTTCTTCTAGGCGATAAGGCTTGACAATGAACCATCAAGTGCATTAAGGTTTCTAGTTGTGAACTATCATTACAGTATATACATATTGGCTCTCTGCTGCACAGTTTGGCTCTAGTGCCACACATTTGCCTCATCGGCCACACATTTAAATGGAAGCGACAGAGTAGGGATCTGTATCGAGGCACTGGACAGCTAATCAGGTGCCTTTCAGGCTGATTCAGAGATTTCATTCTGAAATGACCAGTTTTCGCCTGTTTGTATTTGATATAGTTGTCTCACGTCAGGCACCAATCATGGAGCCATAGTTTCAATTTTGCCCGGGAGGGGTTGGTGGTTAATAGTTTTAATGAAATATCAGTCTCCTTCATCGTATCCATGGCTTTCATTTTCCAGAGCGAAGAGGTTGTATAAGGGAAAGAAGCTATACGCATAGCTAGAGCAGAAAGCAATGTGTTTGAATCAGTAGACATGAGACACTTCCTATACAAACTAAGTTTGTATAAACACATGGCTCTTTACACAGGGCACAACGTTCGTCCCTCCTTACCTGTAACTGATCTGACTAACTTCACAACCTGTAACCAAATTCTTAAGTATGCACTATTTGTGATCTGCATAATCAGTAACCTAATTCTTAAACCTGATCAACCTGTTACCAACTTCTTAAGCTTACTCAACCTGTAACCATATTCTTAAGTTATACGCCCAGATGCCCGAGGGATAGGTGCACAATAAAAATGTAATAATAAATAAATAAATAAATAAATAAATAAATAAATAAATGAGTAGTTTCTACATGTACATTGCATTTAGTGATAGCAAGCTTAATGCATATTGTACGATTGCTATTGGTTTGCTTCCTGGAAGGGGTTCCATGTGTTAATATCCCTACAAAAATATTGCCATACAAAAATATCGCCATATTTTTGCGGCGATATTAAGGCATGGAACCTGCGTGGGACACCCCTGCAACCTCTGCATTATTTTTAAAGGAACAGGGGACACCCCTGCAACCTCTGCTTCCAAAAACCCAAAAAATGACCCTCCCAAAAATATCGCCTATGGCCTATGGCCGTTCCAGACGACCATATATACGGCGATATTTTGTAGTGATACCCTGGAAGAGAGAGCACTCTTTTCCAGAACAGACCTTCAAGTCTGTCCAAGAATAGCGCAGATCTGAAGTCCCTGGTCTCTGCTCCGTATGTTACTGTGGGAACCACTTTTTGTTTATAAAATATTAATAAAGGTTCATACGAGAATTTCCCAAATTTTCTATGTATCATACAGGCTTGGCACACTGCTGTAAGAATTCTTTTTCTGAGCTCTCACCGGTAAGGTAAATCTCGAGGACTATTGTTTGTTTTGAGTCTGAGATACCGATATTCGGTGGTTACGGATAATGGCGCACCACTTAAGACCCACTTATAAGAGCACTTGTGCAACAACGGTTTAGGAGAAAAAAATCAATACATTAGACTTGTTTAAGTTTATTGTAAGCTGATTTTGATCTGTGTATATCTCTAGAGCAGATAATAATTTTGTTTATCCTTTTGTTGTTTTTGACATAAAAACTGGGTCATCGGCATATAAAAGCCAAGAAACACAGATGCCCAGTTTTGGAGAATCAGACATTTTTTTATTAGTTTTTCTTTTTTAATGCAAGTTATAAAAATGTTAAATAGGGCAGAAGCCAGAATACATCCTTGCTTCAGTCCTCTAGATGTGGGGATGGATTGAGATAAAATTCCATCTTGTGTAAGCCGAATTTGGATTGAGTTGCCCGTATAGAACTGAGAGGCCAAGGCAAGAATATGCGCTGGGCATGCTGCCTCTTCCAATTTTCTCACTGTACAGAATCAATAGTAGTTTTGAAGTCGATGAAAGCTAAGTATCTTGCTTGGCCCGTTTATATGGTGCGCTGTTTGAGGAACGAGTGGGCTAATAGATTCACTGATGTGCCTAGACCAGGTACAAAGCCTGTCTGGAATCTATCAGCCAACGCATGGGATTTAATCCAATGATTGAAATTCCTTAGCACAAGCCGTGCCAATATCTTACCCAGGATGTCAGAAAGGGCAATGGGCAGATAGTTGTCATGCGCCCAACATGGAAATTATGGCAAGGCTGGAAACGCTGTTAGCATTGCATTCCCCTTTATTTCAGCCGCGGTCTAGTCCTCTACCAACATGACCGATGGTATTTTAAGGGGGCGGATACTTCCTTCTTTCAGTTGTATCCGTTTATCAGTGTTTTCGGCTAACGTTGTTGTGTGCTTTTGTGCTGATCTCCTATTGGCTTACCCTTTTTTGTGCTATTACTTTCTCTGCTTTGCTTTCTACAGTTCTGCTTCATTTCTCTCTTAGGGTTCGGGTTTTCCTTGTTCTATCATAGCTGTATTCCTGCACAACTTGTTTTTTCCCTTTTCACCGGGTGTACTACGGTAAACTTTGTGGCGTTGGTAATTTCTTTTTCTTCCGCGGCTATCGTCTCGCTGGTGCCGCACTCTAAACTATTCCTGGACTGCTCCAACTTCGCTCAGAAGTGATTCTTTTCTTACCTTTAGTTGCGCGTGTTCTACACATCCTTTTCACCTTCTGAGCTATTTATATCCGTTCAGCCTTAGCTGTCGTTTTGCGTATTCTATGTGCACTTAATTTCCGAACATATTGGTTTACTTCCTTTCCATCTTACCTTCTATTGTGCGTGTCCATTTGAGTTTCCTATGCAGTCTTCCATTTTCCTTCTGTCATCTTACTTTCATCTGGCTTTAGTATTCTGTAGTCTTTACTTCTTAGTACTTGGTTCTATATTTCCCTTGGAACGCTCTGGAGGCTATCCTTTCCATTTTTGGATCCTGAAAAAGACCCCTAACAGTTACTGTTGACTCATATCTCAAGACTTTGTTGTTGGAGATTCATACCTTGTGCATCCACAGAGAGTCATTAACGGATAAAGGAACTGGACATAAAGAATATTCCACCAAGAGTTTTTTCAGCCTACTCTGCTTTTTCCCTGAATTTTGGGCTGGCTCCGCGGGGGTCCCCGGATTCAGGGTTTACATCTGATCACGGTGGCCTCCGAGGGAGCTCGCCCGTATCTTCATCTAAAGAAGGAAAGGACTCCTAAAGAGCTCAAGAAATCCAGAAGAAAGAGGGATTCAGAAACCCAATACAGCCCCATGGAAGAATCAGGTGAGGAGGAAGGTCGGGAGAGCGCTACCAGTTGTGACAATAGTTTTCCCTTTTTTCCAGATTGCCCTTTTTGTATATGGTAATTAGCAGCAATTTTTTCCAAGCTAGGGGAATTTGCCCGGAGTGTAGAACCTAGTTGAATATTACTGTTAACACAGTGGCCCATGCCTCAGGATATTCTTTTAACATACAGTTGGTAAGACCATCAGGACCTGTTGCTCTCGACGTACTCAATCGTTTTATCTGCATCAAAATACCCAGTCTGTCAAAAGAAATAGCATTTGAGGTGTCCCATGTCTAGTCATTGTTAACCTCAGATATACATTGGTTTCTTATAGTAGCTAAGCCAATCATTGACAGATACTGCATATATTTGATTAGGCTGTTGTGATAATACCGAAAAGCTGAATTTAGAATGTTCTTATTTGAGTGCTGTCTTTGCTTATAAGAGAGGCTAACATCATCTTTCCATCTTGCTGAAGTATATGAGCTCGATGGGTCTTCAAACAATTTGTGTAATGCATTTTAAGATTGCGAGACACAATGAGCTTACTAGGCTGGTTTGTCTTAGCCATTATCCAGAGCGCTTTTCCTAGTTCAGATTTCTTTTCTTTTACCACTGGATCAAATGCATGCTTGTGATTGAAGTATGGTTTCTGGCCGCTAGGCATGGACCGTTTATACGCATTCATTGAGAGAAGGCCATTGCTTTACAAGGGGGTTGGAGGTTTCATGGAAATTGACAAGACAGAAGATGTTCAAGTCCCCACCTATGACGGTTGAGATTACAGAGGAGTCATCTAGTATTAAATCTAGCATAGGTCTGACAGCCGCCATGAAGGACTTATCGAGAATGTCGCAATCATTCCAGTATACGTTTAATAGAGCAATGTCCCCAGCAGGTGTGGTCAGTCTAGCAAGCTGAACTAATCTATTTGGGGCAGCCCCTGGTTCTAGCCTGAACTCAACATTAATTTTATGACAACTAAAAGACCCGCTGTAGGCGACCATAGCAGGCTTTAACTTCTGGAGATAGACTCACATAATGGATTTGCCAAATCAGGGAATCAGTTAGCCACATAAGCCATTTGTTCTCTTATTAGGGGTGCTGGCCTCACCCCCTCATTTAAATCTGCCAGTTGCAAGGTTTTGGGCTAAGATACTGGTGGGGTGCTTAGATCCATAAAGCATCTCTTTTTTTAATGTCAGGTGGGGATCAGGCAGGTTGGACACAGTGGCTAGTTGCTGTTTGCCATGTGGATTCTGCAACAGTCCCTCTAGGAGGCTTTCATTTCCCAACAGTTTCACATCTGATAATCCTATAGAGGGCATGTTTACCTGCTCTACTGCCCTAGCCACTCGACCACTTTCCCTTTCTTTCATCTAACATCTAGTAGGTAATGATGTGAATTTTGGAGCTACAAACGCCTCTCTTGGCTCAGGAGCTGGGTCTTTCTCTCCGATCCAGGTAAAAGCACTGATTCAAGTCCAACCATTTCCCCGGTCATTCCCGTATTTGTGATTAATTCTCTCAGTATTGCCTAGCAATGCCTTATTTTCCCTTTTTAGGTTTGGAGGAGTGGCGTGTAACATTGCAGTCGTCATTAATGTACTGGGTACCCCTTTGTTATTTTTTTCTTTATTGGTGCCAACACTGTAGTGAGTGAAGATTTCTCACGACCAGGCTAGATCCAGTGTTTGCTACAGAGGGGAATGTCTGTGCGGTGTTACCGACAGGCCCGGAGGGTCAGGCAGGGAGGGCAGGGAAGCAGGTCTCATCACCCCACAATCTGTTCCATATGCATTCATTTTTTCTCCAAGAACTCCTTCTGCCATATATTCCATTTTTGCAGCAGCCTGGGAGCGTTCCAAACTTTGGCATGTGTCATTTTCCTGCATCACCCAATACTCTTTTTGTAGTAACCAGGCCTGACTTTGAGTGCACTGCCCCCCTCCGATTCCATCGCCTGATTTCATGCTTTTCCAAATTCCAGCGGGTGGCTCAAACGCTAAAAACCTGCAGTCACCACCCAAACATTACATGACTTCTCCAGGCTTTTCAGGAATGGATTAGAGTTCAGGCAGGTCGGTTCAAGAGGCAGCCCACGAGGGGCTAGTTTCCGCTGGTATTGCTCTATGGGGGTACAGATAAATCACAGCCAGATGCAGCTTACCACTCTTACCTTACTGTGGTAATGTCCCACCAAGATCTATTACGGCTTATGCCCTCGCGCCTCACACCAAACACAAAGCACACTTCTACACATCGCTGCGCTCCATGAACTGTCAGTTTTTTTTCAATGCTTCTCCTCCAATGAAGGTAAAGACTGTAGAGAGACTCCACAGACCACGATTTCTCTCTGCTCAATGATCGCTGCTCGCTGTCACAAAACACACTGCTACACACCGCTGCGCTCCTCGCCGTGTCAGTCTTTTTCAATGCTCTTCCTCCAATGAAGGTAAAGACTGTAGAGAGACTCCACAGACCACGATTGCTCACTGATCAGTGCTCGTTGCTCACTGTCACAAAACACAGTGCTACACACCACTTTTTCTACTCTGACTTTTCAAGTAGAATGTTTTTTTTCATGATTTTTAAAGCCTACCCCACCAAGATGGTATTTTTTTTAAATCAGTTTGTTGTGACATGTTCTGGGTTATGAACCTGTCAGAAGGCTTTGGGGAAACCTTCTCAAACTGGGGTAGGCTGCCTGAATTTCCAGAGCCTATCCTGCCCCAGAGGCGGTGACATGTAGCTGAGGGTAACCATAGCCCTTATATCCCCAGAGTGAATACTGTTGTATGAAAGCATTGGTATTACTGTCCCATCCACAATGCCTAGCAGCCTCTGCCCTGGCAAGGTTTTTTTTATATTTGTCTTACAGAACTACTTACCCAGAAGCACTCAGGCATCAGCAAGGAAGACCCAGACTGGAGCCTCCAAAGTGAACTAACCACGAAGAACACTCTGTCCAGAATCTGAACACAATCAAAAAAATGAGCCCGGACCAACACTGACAGAAGCCAGAAAAGAAAGTAATGTACACTCACCTTTGTTTCAGGAAGCACATCACAACCAATCATTTCCCCAAAGCCATGCCTAAATGAACACTGGAAGACAAATATGGAGCAGGGCTAACCAGATTATTTAAAGACTTAATAAATCACATCCCACCCCCTGGGGAAAGCACATCAGTGATTGGGAAACAAGGACAGGGGGCCTGAAAGGATAATTGGAAGTCAGGGGAAACCCAGAGGAGGATGTGATGGGTATACACGCCCAAGCTGGCAAGACATGGATGGAAGGTGTTTGGGTGAGGTCGGGAGCATAGTTGCTGGACCGAGAGTACAGGAGGAGGAGAGTGAATGGTGGAGAAGAGTACTGAAGAGACACTGGAAGTGGTGTGAGAGAGGTCAGGTAAATTAGTGCATGAGCGAGAGTGCTACAAGTTAAGAGTAGTGTTGCTAAGAGTGTACAGGTGAGTGACTGAGAGATATAGAGGGAGAGCTAAAGGTGAGAGGAAGGGTAGGGGTTAGAGTGATTGATAGTGTGTAAATAACGGTGCAGGTATCTGACAGTGAGAGAGTGTGAGGGCAGTGTAGTGGAAGAGGGATGGCACTATTGGTGAGGGTGAATAGCAGATAGTAGGAGGAGACAGAATGAGAGAGTGTGGCAAAACAGGGCAAAGTAGGAGCAAGCTAAGGTGTGGAGGGAGAGAGAAGGGAGAAGGAAGAGAAAAGGAAAGAGGGATAGAGTAGAGGAGAAGAGGAGTCAGATGATGGGAAGAGCCGAGTTAGAGGAAGAGGACTATAAGAAGAGTGAGGTGTGAGAAGAGTGAAGGTAGAGGGAGACATGAAATAATTACGGGAGGAGGGAGAGAGTGTGGAGAGAATCTTTGGAGTAAGCCATCAGAATTTCGGCTTTTAGGTATTGCAAGCAACACCTAACAGCCCAAACTAAAAAGGAAAAGACTACTTTTCACTTTAAACATTATTGGCCGCAAGACATATGCAAAGAATTCAGTCCTCAGAACCCTCCATATCTATGGAGCAAACAATCTGGGATGAGAAGAAGTATATACTTCAGCAATGCTAGCAAATGAAATGTTCAGGAGGACTACGTTTGTCATCCCATCCTTGTTTTTAGTCCTATTTAAGGCATTTGCTTCATTCGTGGAGAAATGTACAGGCCCAGGGTCTGTATCTTCAGCCTGTACATGTTTTGCTGCTTAGATCACTTTGACGTAAGTCCAGTATTACCTTCTGGCCTGTACTCAACCGGTGCTCTTGATTCAGTATTTCGTTCATGGTTCTCTTGTCTTCACCATTGGGCATTGAGGCTGGTAGCGCAATGCCCATCTGTAGACCCGCCCAATACGCTATCCGTCTCCTACAGCAGTGGATGCAGTGGACTTGCAGCGTAGGAAAATGCAGGGAACAGGAGGTGAAGTGTCCCTTTCAGAATCGACCTTCTAAATAGGAGTATCTGGAGAGGAGATCTACAATCGCGGTAAGGGGAGAGGTGGGATGTAGGAGTCGGGGGGCCTGAAATTTCAGGGTAGTGGCAATGTGAAAGAGGGAGGGGCCTGGATTTCAAATGAATTTAAATTAAATGGGTGTCGATCCACAAAAACTCGAACTTCTGTTTTCTTTTTTTGGGTTTGTTTTTATTCTATCAGGTGGTACATCACAATTGTGTTCAGACAGTTTGGGAAACACAAATTAGGCACATTTGGTGGCAATTTGTATAGAGGTTTCTTGGAAAGTTAACAGCCTCGATGCTTTGCCTGAATGTCATTAGTTATTTTTTTAAGGACCATGCCATGGATGTTTTATGTCTCAGAGAGACAGATTACGATCAGGGTAAAAGAGAGACTTACATTTAGTTGGTTCAGGAGAGTTATTGATTGCTTGTATTTTTGATCTATAACTCTGATATCGAAGATGCCAAAGATATGATAGACACTAATGGGAATTGCATAGTTGTGCAAATGAGGTGTAGATGTGGGGACACAAGTTCTGTATCTCTCTACACTCACTATAAGCTAATAAAGAGGTCTTTGAGAAATTGAATACTATATTGAGTGGGTGACCATCCCCAGCACTGTTAATCATTTGCTTTCATTATTTTCCATCTGCACAACTTAAATCTGTTCTATAGTTAAAATGCATATTCCACTCACCTAGAAAATTCCCCAATTGGCAATTCAAATTACTTTTTTTGCTGCATGAAAAATCCTTTGACTCCAAACTTTAAGAAACAGGGAGCAACATCTTATCAGAGCTTTGCTGGTAACCCTGTTATAGAGAGTGGGATGTCTAGACACCGGATCTAGAACTTTAGGTGGCAGGCTTCAGACACAGTCATCATTAGATGTCTACAGTGGACACCAGATCTAGCCTAGAGTTGCACCTCCCACCCTCCCTTACCCAAGCTTAAGCAAAATTAAATAAATAGAATCACACCAAGATTCTTTGGGAGTCCCTTTAAAACATCTCATATGTTGTCTTTTGAAGTTAATAACAGCCCAGAGGTAGACCATGTGGAATGCTTCCTACTGTAACTAGGTGCTCCTCTATAAGAGCTAAATAAGCTAGAAGGGATGGTAGAGTCTCTGAACACAGAACAAATGAATGGGTGCAGCATCCCCTCCTCCCCCTAATATTGCTGGGGGGCATTATACAAGGACACTCCAATGATTTATAGGAGAGAGTTACCATCTTATTCATTGAAGTCTATGCCCAATAGAACTCTGCAAATTTGGAAAGTATGCAGTTTGCCCGGAAATTCATATAGATTACTTCATATTTGTTGCCCAATGATAAGTAGGAGTATTGCCATGAATTGGCCATGCCCATAATCCTTTGCAGGTGAAACAAATGGTATTGCTATCTTGTTCTCCCCTTATAGAGTAACGGTAACACTGCCAAAGAAGGAAGTGAGTATGAATTTGGCCTGGCCAAAAAACTTAATAGGCAAATAATAATAATAGTTGTGAGGTCACCCTCATATAGTGGGGTTATTTTAAAGAGGGCTGGACCATAATAGTTTAACTATTTAGTATATTGCTGCTTATTAAACAATGAAAGAATATATCAGGGAATTGGTGTGGTCTGTGTTTTATGAAGGCTTCTGAAGGTGTCAATTATCTGTGTGCACTATCAATGTTCTTGCTAGCATCTTGCTAGCATCACCCAGAGAGAAGCTTGGCAAGGGATCTGGGTAATCTTCCCACAAACATTTTGTTCGCAGGCAGACTACCCACAGTAAAACTGCTCGGACCCCGTTTTGGTTTTGACCATTAATTGAAAACGGGGGCCCGAGCAATTATTGCCCTCCACCTCCTTTGTCGCAACCCCAGAGGCTGCAGATACCCAACATGGGGAGCGTGGGACACCCCCAGCAACCCTCGCACCTCATGTTTGGTATTTTCGGACCCACATTTATGAAAACATTCAAACTAATGGCAGTGACCGAATTCGGTCAAATCTACCATGCGTTTAAATATTTTAAACAATTTGGGTAATACCTTCCAAGCACAGATGTGCAGAGCTCTTAGAGCAGGGGTCTGTAACCCTTGCCTCTACAGATGCATTTCACAGTAGCCCTAGCCAGTCTAGTCCATGGCAAAGGATCATTTGAGTAATAGTTCAAAATAGCTGGAGAGCTACAGGTTGGAGAGCACTGGTTTAGAGTGAGCTTAGTTTTCCAAGGTAATGTTCAATGCATCAGTGGAAAAGCACAAGGGACATTCCCTAAAAGGTAGGTATTGGTGAAGCACACACACTCTAGAATTGGTGAGTTATGGAGAATTTTGAATACATCTTATTTTTCCCCTCGTTATCAATAACAAACATTAATAGATGTGCTATTTATTAGCCAGTGACCTATACAAACTTGCTGAATATGTATACGTTGGGATCTGTTTATCAGATTATTCCCTGATAGTACTAGGTATTAGGCTTCAAGTGAAGTCAGCTCATTGTTGACAATGGTCATTTAACCGGAAGTTGCTTTTAGATCCAGAATTCTGTTCGCATATCAAAAGTCAGCTACAGGTATACAGGAAAGCTAACCTAGAGACCTCAAGCCCTGTCGTTTCATGGGATATGTCAAAGATATTATTTAGAGACCCATGGCCTTATTCACAGAAGCATTTTATAATGGCACAATCCCATTGAAAAAACGCTCTGTGAATTAGGCTCCAGGTCTTTTCTCATTGTTTCAAAGTACACAATATGGAAACAAAAGAATGAAAAGATCAGTTGAAAATGTGATCATGAACTCCCGCTTAGCTTTAGATAAGGATGTCAGCCGCTTGTATAATGCAGAGCAGCAGCTGGAAACAATCAATTTTCCATCGTCAGGGGAATTTTATGTTCAGGACAACATTCATCCAAAGCTCACAATAAGCACCAACTCCATAATTCGAGGATGGGCCACTTACCTGTTGAAAGACACGTAGGGAGCAATATTTATATTTGCAGAATACACTCACTTGTATAGACTGGCAAGGATTGCGTTGACAATGTGCTATCAAAGCAAACAGATTTCATATAGGGTCCGGAACTGATATCAGAAAAAGAGAGATTCTATCTTTTTGGAAATGTAGCCATGTAATTTCATTATTAATAAACAATATGAGAGGATAGTGAAGGAAAGGGGACTAGAAGGAGGCCATCAATGGAGACTCATCAGAGACACAGGTGTTTCAATCTGCAGGTAGACTTGTACTCAGGTCTGCACCATCCTGTGTCCTTTCTCCCTGAATTGGTTGCATTGAGCAGCCAGGACCTATATAGTAGCCGGGATCCTACACAACAGTGCGCAATTAGGCAAGCTCCACCAGCTACAGGGCTACAGCAATTAACGCGTATGTCTGTAAATCCCAGAGAGGGTGCCGAGTCTCTTCAGACCTAAGGTCACAAGGAAGGCACACAAGTGTGCCTTAATTGGTGATGTGCATAGTCCTTTTCTGCAGGGGTAGGCACCAGATCCATACATGTAGGATCTGTGCAGTTTACCTGGACTTCCCTGACAGAAGCATCATATTCCAGACGTCAACCTCACATGCATTGATCGCTAATTCAGTTTATGAGAGCAAGGTTTCATGTTTTAGAATCTTGCAACCAATGCGCTTAAGCTTTCGTTGATCTGATGATGACAAAGAGAAGGATATTGGCATCAGATGAGCAATATAATACACAATGGGCCTCATTATTAGTTTGCCAGTCTGGAATCAACGTGCCAGCCATTCCGTTTACTATCACATTCTGGACTGGGAAAGCACAAGTGTGGTTGTGGGGTGGCTGGATTTACCTGCAGCTCCGAGCAGCCGGTTATTCCGGCCCCCCATCACCAGAAAATGCCGGCATTATCGGCACTGGCATGTTAATTTCCATCCTGCTTATGCTTATGTCCCGCCATGCAGCCTTCCTTGCATTCCACTCCACAAAGGCTGTTTCAGCCCGCTTGCATGCCTCTTCTGGAAGGGCATCCGGCATCATGAAACAAAATGGCGTCTCCACTATGAAACACTGGGTTTGGCAGGGGCAGATAGACTGGTATGATGCGTCCACATGGCAAATGTTGATTTCCTGGATCCTGCCCGACCATGCTTCTCCGTCGGTGGGTAGGGAGGTTACCTGTCTGGAAGAAAGGAGAAAAACAGGAAGAATTGCAGTTTAGTCATGACAATAAATCGCTCCAACTCATACTCATTCTCTCCACTAACCAGTAAGCAAATTGCAAAGAATGGGCGAAACACTGGGAATTACTGTAATTAATTTTCATAACGTTTTTAGTAACAACCCCTGAAGGCCAGAGGGCTGGGGAAAGAAAAGCACTTGCCAGAGAAATGTTGGGACTAGTAGAAAGCGGACACATATAGTACTGCCCACACACCCTGCACAATAGGGCATACATACATGCCCTAAGTTGTCACGGTTTATTACATGGCACACGCCAGCCAGGGAACCCCTTCCCTTACAGTGAATGTGGCGCACACATGAAACGCTTTTTATTCTTAGTATACAACGGATTATCCAACCTCCACAAACACCCTATTTTACAATGGACTAGGAACCAGGCCGGTTTGTATCAATAAGATATTTATTAATTTATTAATTAATGAAAAAGGAAAGTCAACGAATTACGCATCCACCAATGTTGTGGCAACACACAATGCAATCATCGCTACAAAACAACCAGGTTAAGATATACTATTACAGTTAATTCTGTTTTTTTTAAATGGCAGAACAGAAAAAGGACAATTTACCACAATGATAGCAGAACGGTTAAGAAATCTCCCCTGCAACACTCACCCCCAAACATTAATTTGGACTTCATTCCTTTGAATGGAAGGCAGTGGCAAGGAATGGGAATATGGGTGGAAAATCGGTTTGGGATGAAGCCCACAACCACACAATGGGAAGCCAGTAAAGAAAGGGAAAACCTTTTTTTTTCGCTGCACCATGCTGCAGGTTTTGGCAATAGGTGCCTGTTGTCACTCCAGTGGCTATCTGCGGCCAAAGGCAGGGGACCTTGTCACAGGACTCTCCTGAATCAAACAGTTGTTACTCTTTTTCTTTGCAACCAGTATTCTGTAGTGCCACAAAACGATGGCACACACAGTTGTAATCCCCTGCCTGACGTTAAACAATAGAGGTTTTTTTTTTTACTCACTCCTTATAGTCACTGACAAGGAATACCACCTGTGAAGTTGTTGCATTCTGTCTGTCTGGAAATCACAAAAAGTGACTCCATTCTATTTCAATTTTTGACATCTGCCTCAACTAAATCCTATTTTAATTATCTCCCTCAACAAAGTCTTATTAGTGTTCTAACTCTTCCTAAACTAAAGATTAACCATTTAATCAACCTGGCAACATCCTGTCTCTGCCCACAAAACAGAATCCCAGATTGAAAAAGGCATGCCCAGTTTATAGAATGTGGGTCACACTCACCCGAAATGCACTGCCTGAACCCCAGTTTGCGGAAATTGAATTCTAATGAAACAACCAATATTCGGGTGTGTCAAGATCAGGCTCAATTTGGATCTGGTGTGCCTACTCATAACTGAATATTTGTTTATCGTATGCCATTGCAGTAAATTAGCTTGCAGTCATTTACTTTGTTGAAATTACTTTGAATTACTTTGTGGGGAAGTAATTCTATAAATGTAATTAAGGGTTAGTGGTCACCAGGGGTGTTGGGAGGGGTAGGGAGTAGTGGTGATAGTGAAGGGGCAAAAGGAGCCATGGGTGGGGAACCCCAATAACAAAAATAGAAACATAAATCTTTGTAATTTGAATGAAGTAAATGACCATAAAGTATTTACTTCGTTAAACTTACTCCAAACCTTTATTTGATACCTTTATGTGTGTCTGAGGGGGAGGTTTCTAACACAGAGAGTGAGTTACAAAGACTTGCTTGGTGGCAACGCTGATTTGCTCTTGAATTGCACATGTAGAGAAACTATTAAAATCACAAACAAGTTATCAGGAGAAATTCTGACGTACTTCTGACCTACTCCTGGAAAGAGAAGAGGAAGTCAAGTGTGGGTTAGAGTTACTAGTGGTAGCATCGATGTGAATAGTCTCTCGCCATGAGAACTCACAGTTATTTCAAACCACTTCTCTGTGAATCTGCTCCATACTGTATGAAATGCCCATGTTCTGATTAATTGAAGAACATCTAAAGACACTGATTAGGTATGTTGGGGCTGCTTCATGTACAACCAGGCATACATTACACTTTCTGAAAGTTAAAACACACATATGATATGATATGATATAGCATTCATAACGCGCCTACACACAGGTGTTTCAGGGCGCGACGAGGCAGGGGAGGGGGAACAGAGGGAAGACAGACAACGATCCTACTAGGCCTGCGATCGCGCAAGTGCATGGGAAGGGGGAAGGTGGAAAGTCTGGGAGGAAAGGGGGTCGGGACAGTGCTGTACATGGAATAACAGAATAAATAGACAATAAGTAAAAGTATGGCCAGCAGGTGGCAAGTGCAAGGGTAAGTGCAGACATCAGGTGTCAAGTGCTGGTAGTGGGACTGTAGGGAACAGGAAACAGTCCCTAAGTGCGGGGGTTGCCAGGAAGGCAATGTAGGTGTGTGACTGGTGGGGGAGGGGCCTAGCCCCGAGATCAGAGGGTGACCAGGTAACCAGCGCAGTTTCAGTATCAGCCAGGAAGTCAGCCATGGAGAGGAGGAGAAAAAGCAGAAGCAAAAAGAAAGGTTTTGAGGTGCTTCCGGAACCGGAGATGATTCTCCTCAAGTTTCAGGGAGGCTGTTCCAGAGGGAAGACTGTTAGGCAGAATCAAATGCAGTACCCTTTGGGAACACCACACACAATTAAGACTATAAGTGACAGTACAAATTCTCCTTTGGTACAAGCCTGTACTACATAGTAAAGTGGTAGCGATGGCTGAGCAGCCAGACTTATCTCAAGAGTAAAGTGAGCAGTATCAATAGTTACACAAAGCAAAGCAATTACTATGATTCAAACAAACACTGACTCAAGGTTTCTGAGTAAACGAATATACATTTATTTACACATCAGTTGTAAAACCATTCACAAAGTAAATCAGCAGAACAATCACACTCTTAATATACCACACAACACCTGATGAATTCTGGACAAGTTAAGCTCAAAATGAAGTATGAGCAAAATGGCACTCCAGCAAATTAAAAGGGAGGGAAAGACAAGTTTATACAAAATTAAACAGCTCCAACAAGTAAGTAGGCAGGGCAATCTGGAAAAGGCTTGCTACAATGAGGATCAAATCAATAGTCCTGGGTCAATGTTAATGGTTCAGAGTCTTTGCAGAGGATCACACAGTTCAGAGTAGTTTGCGGTCAAGTCTTTGCCAAGAGTTTGAAACGAAGTTGGTCGAAGGAAAAGGTATTTAAAAGAGTAGAGAAGGACAAGCCCTTGGATTGGCAAAAGATTTCAAACACTTTCACCGCGGTCGGACGGAACAAACAACCGGGTTAGAACAGTACCTTAAATGAAGAAGAAGGCTGTAGCTGAGGCAGACGTTCCTGGCAGATCCTGCAGGCTCACGGTTCCTGAAGTGACTGTCAGACTGACACGAAGTAGGAAGACTGGAGGGTCCTGCACTGCCAGGGAAGAAACCAGCAGCAGAGCAAAGCAAAAAATAAAAGGTGCGCTCCTTAAAACCCAAACAGGGTCCGAGCCTCCTAGCTATCCGGTTCACTGCAGCGATGCACAACAAATTCGACCAGGGGAGGGAGGCCTTGCTTGTTGTTTGACGAACTGGTTGCCCACCAGCTCAATGGAAAAAGATTCCTTGCAGATCTTCGCTGTCATTGAAGTGTAGGAGATTCGGACCCGCAGCAGGGCTTCACCGGGAGGTTCAGTCATGGTAGTGGTCCTCTTCTTTCAGTTTCTCTTCGGTTCTCTCTATCCAGTGGCAACTCTGACTTCCAAGTCCCAGAGACCTGCTTTTTATGCACTTTTCCCCCATTCACACAGCCTGGCTGTCAATCACACAGCAAGGCGGCTGTCCTGGCGGGACAGTCACCACAGCCAATCATGCAGAGTGTGACATGGGTCTCCAAGGAGACCCTTTGCAGGGAGTCTCAAACCCCTCCCTCACCTCCTGTTCCCCCTCAGACATTCAGGCACCTAAGGAGAGCTTCTGTGCAGAAGGACGGTGAACAAAGGAACCAAACCTGGTTTGGCACGCAGAGTAAAACAAGAGAAAGACCTTTACAAAAAAAATTGGCAAATAAACCCAGCCGGAACCAAATAAAGGTAAATGGGGTCCAGTGGATTTAAGTTTGAGGCTGCTAACTTAGCCTAAAACAGTACCAAGGCTATTCACATAGACTGCAGTAGGAAAAATAGGGTAGATACCATTGCCACCAGCCAAATCTTAACGAAAGGGGAACAAAATAATGTTCCATGAGATACAGACAAAAAGGGATAACTATTAACCCTTTCCAGTACTCTATGGAAGATAGTTTGTACTGGGTCTGTGAATTTAAAAAGACTAATAAAGTCAATGGCAACTTTGCATGTTCTGAGAGACAGTAGTCAGTCCCAGAAAATGGAGTTTAAAGTGGGAAGTCTGAAAAAGACAACCCTGTGTCACTGCACTGAGGGTGCTGTGTAACACACAGTAAACAGATGATGCCCATGGAGTAGGTGAGACTCCACAGTGTATGAACACAAAACATGTTAAACACATACATCAAAACACATGTAAGATTGGGAAAAAAGGCTCACACTCTTACCAGGTAAAAAAACCAATCCTAGCAATCCAGCAGAGCTGCTGAGGGACTCAGTAGGAAAGGGAAATTAGCCATTCTGGAGAATTCTCCCCAACAAGGACCCAGCCGAAGAAGCTGATCTACCACCAACTCGTTGCTTGGAGAAGTGACTGACCCTGAGGCAATTGGAGGCGGAGGAGCGAAGAGCTCGAGAAGGAAGATTTGTAGGCAGAGAGAGTTGAAGGAATTGAGGCCCTAAGCCCCAGAAGGCCTTATGGTCAATGCCAAGGGTTTTGAACTTAATCCTCAAAGTCACTGGGAGCCAGTGCAGAGATTTCAGTCCTGGAGAGACACGATTCCTGGGCTTGAGGCCAAGGACAAGTCTTGAAGTCCTGCTCTGGATGAGTTGCAGGGGATGGAGAGTAGAAGCAGGCAGATTTAGAAAGAGGCTGTTGCAATAGTCCAGCCTAGAGAGAACCAGAGCTCTGGACACAGTGAGCTTCTGGGGGAAGGAGAGGAAAGGAAGAATACCTCTGAGGAGGTGCAGCTGGTAGTGTGACTTCTTAGAGACAGAGATGTGAGGAGAGAAGGAGAGTGTGGAGTCGAAGATAACCCCAAGGTTTTTAGCCTCACTGGTGGGCGTAGGAAGAGGGCCAAGAGAGGCGTGCCAGAGAGTGACAGGAAGGGAGGTAGTGGGTGTGCCGATGACGAGAGTCTCGGTCTTACTGGCATTAAGGCAGAATTCATTGGCGGAACACCACTCCTGTATGGCGGACAGACAGTCAGAGATGAGAGAGGGAGAAGAGGAGGCTGAGGGTAGCCTGAAAATCAGCTGAGTGTCATCCGCATAGCACTGGAAGTTGGGGCAGAGCGCGGCAATGCAGTGGGCAAGAAGTGCCAGGTATTGGTTGAACAGCCAGGGAGAGAGGTTAGAACCGTGGGGAACACCACACGATAGAGATAGAGGAGAGGAAGGACCCAAGTTGAACCTAGGAGGTTCGGTCAGAGATGAAAGAAGTCAGCCATGCCAGGGCCTGACCGGTGATCCCAAGGTTCTCACGGAGACAGTTCAGCAGGATGGCATGGTTGATCGTGTCAAAGGTAGAGGAGAGATCAAGTAAGATGAGGACACAGGGGGTGTTGGAATCAAGGTTGGAGAGCAGGGCCAGATTACAGAAACTTTGCACCAGTGCAAGTGCAAAGTTGGATGGTATTAGCACTTGGGCAAAGTTTGCCCTATTTCCAAAAACTCTGGGACATATTAGAAAACCATTGAACCATGACAGGTGGAGTTTGGCATGTTGTAAACTCCATGGAAAAATTGTCCTAGTGCATGAAAGAAACATTTCCTCTGCGTTTTTATTTTTGCAGCAGCAGCAGCGCAAAGTTTGCCCTAGTGCTAATACGGAATGGTATTATCAATAGGGCAATTGTTAACAAGGTCCAGAAATGCATCGAACATGTATCTTTTTTGAACAAGGGCGATTATAGCATGCCAAAATGCACTTGTCATGGTGCAATGGTTTTCTAATATATCCCAGTGATTTTAGAAATATGGCAAACTTTGCCCTCGTGCTAATACCGTGCAACTTAGCACTTGCACCGGAGCACCGTTTCTGTAATCTTTCCTTGGTAGTAAATTTTGTTTGAAAACTGGATTACAGAGGTTGTTTGAATCGCTGCATAATTTAGTTTGATTCACAAGATTAGTAAAATTCACAAAAAAGAGCAACTAACGCCTGCTTTAATTGTGGTCAAATCAGCACAATTTGCACTGGAGAAAATGGTGCAGTCATGGGTAAAACAAAAATATATTCCGTAATAAAAAAGGACATTTGCTCTCGCACTGCAATATATATTTCTACGACGTATTTCCTACACAACCCACTGATTTGGAAAGCAACATTTTAACTTGCACACTTCACTTGCACCACTTCTAGGTGTATGTAAACACAAGATATAGTAGTGAATGTGTGCCAATACAGTGACATCTTTGTGGTTGTGTTGCACTTTTCAATTGGCTATTCTTGGTCACACCCACTCATTCATTGGGCCAACCCTGACCAACCATTCGAGATGATGCAGTGTGGTCACTCCATCAGTTACGTGTTGCAAGCGGCGCCATTTCCAGGGTCGGAGTGGGGCATGCAACTGTCTCAGGCACCAATGAGGAAGTGGGTCACAGTTGCAAAGGGCAATTCATTCTTTTTGTGACAAACTGTTTGAGTAGTGGGAGGTTTCTGAGAATATGTGATGCAAATTGTCCATTTTAAAGAGTATTTATTCAGTAACACTGGTCAAAACAGCTTACCACATGGTGAAGTAACTTATCAAACTGGCGCACTTGTGCCAAAAAAGTGGCCCAATTTCAGTAAAACAATGGGCCTGCACTAACATTTTGCCTTTTTGGTTTGGGCATTGCCCTATTGTGCTATAGGCCAGTCCGAGCGAGGCCATTTCCTTGTGCATGCTCTGCCAGACCAGGCAGACTGAACCAAATCGTTGATGCACAGACATTTGGAAAGGCACATGTGTGTTGCTGAAATGAATAACTTTTTCAATGCATTGCACTTTGACCTGGAAAACCTTTTATGAATAAAGCTCGTACTCTTTTCCAAGCATTTGTAATTAAAACCGCATTTTTATATTCACTTCTATGTCTAAGAATATAAATGAGCAATTCATATAAGAATGGTTGGTTTTTAAGGACAGGATTTGTTGTTGGATGCTCCATGGTGTATGAAGTATGTTTTATTTCGCCACACTTTACATGTACTGGAGATTCTTTTTTAAATTCACACCTTTGCAATGAATTCTTTGATGTTGCCTCTTGAGACATTAACACAAAGCAGTCAGCTGATGCGAGTAATCTTAAAAACAAAACTGTACAACAAGAAACAACTGGGATAGAAGGTCGACACGCATCTTTGGAGATAATTTTGTAAGCAGGTATGGTCAAAACGAGGAAGTTGTATGTACATGAATGAGAACATATTAAATAAAAATGCAGCCGCCCTATAAATAAGGTGAGTCGGACTCCCATAGGAACCTCGAAAAAATGCTAATATCTTTTCAGTAGTGCAAAGGATTTAGCCGAAAATGTGAAGTCAATTAGGGCAACTCCCTGAAATTGGACCAGGTCCAAAGCAACTGAACAAGGCGTTGACCGGAGACCTTTTCGAGGTTTGGGATTATTATGTGCAGTAGATTTTTAAAAATTTGATTCAGAAGGGGGTCCCACCTTCTCCAAAATAGATGGCTATATCTTGGGTAAATTGCATCTTTGGTTCAGAACTGAGCACTAGCCTAATTGTGCCTATACATGTACTTTAAGTGTTTTGCACTAATATCTTCGTTCTTTTAAGTTGATTTAGTGAACAGAGAGAGCAGTATTGTATAATTGTATCGGTATTATTGAGAATACAGAGGCACTGCATGTCCCGTTCCAGCTACTGCAATCAACAGTGGAGCCAGATGGGAGGATGGTTGTAATGAGGGGGCTGGTGGAGAACAGAGAGATGTGTATTGTAAACACATACGCCCCCAATCAGGACACGGTGGCATACTTCAGAACCCTGGCAAACTTAGTGGGAGCCTAGGGGGGGCGTCGATTTGGGGAGGAGACTTTAATTGTGTATTGAACCTGAAAATAGATCCATTGGACACCAAAGTAAACAGACCCACGCCAGCAGCGAAGACATTGCAGTCACTGTTATCGGATCTTGGGTTAGAAGACGCATGGAGGTCCCATCACCCGCAGGATAGACATTATTTGCACTATGTAGCCCCGCAGAACCTACATACTAGATTAGACTATGTGTTTGTCACACATGCACTAATGACAGAAATGCAGGCAGTATATAAGGCACTCTGCGCTGATGCTAGTATGGCAATACCGGGCCCCGAAAGCAAAGATTCCGACATGGTGCCTGCGAGCAGAGACGTTGAAAGACTAAGGGGGTAATTCATAAAATTCAGCGCACAAGTGGCGCACGCGGCTGGCGCACAGTGTGCGCATGCGATTCCCAGCACCAGCCACGTGCGCTAAAATACATTTCCGCGCACAGCGTATTCATGGATTCCAGCCACCAAAACCAGCCGTGGCGCACAGTGGCGCAGCGACCCTGCAGCAGCGCCAGTTATGCCCCCAAGGACGCCCCTTGCGCAGGGAAAAGCCATCAAAATCCCCTATCCAGCGCAAAGGGCTGCGCTAACCCTGTACCAGCACGGCAAGCGGGGTATGTGTTTCACTGGGGTGCACGGGAAGTTTCACACGCGATTGGCCCTGTGCGAGCGTGGTACGTGTATTTCAGGGGTGCGCGGGAAGTTTCACACGCAATTCCATCAGGGTACGTGTATTTCAGGGGTGTGTGGGAAGTTACACACGTGAATTCAGCAGGGTATGTGTATTACTGGGGTGCGCGGGAAGTTTCACACGCGATTGGCCCTGTGCGAGCGTGGTACATGTATTACTGGGGTGCGCGGAAAGTTTCACACGCAAATTCAGCAGGGTACGTGTATTTCAGGGGTGCGCGGGAAGTTACACACACGATTCCATCATGGTACGTGTATATCAGGGGTGCGCAGGAAGTTTCACACGCGATTTCAGCTGGGTACGTGTATTCCAGGGGTGCGCTGGAAGTTCCAAACGCGAATGTCCTGGGTACGTGTATTTCGGGGTGCGCGGGAAGTTACACACGTGAATTCAGCAGGGTACGTATATTTCAGGGGTGCGCGGGAAGTTTCACACGTGATTCCATCAGGGTACATGTATTTCAGGGGTGCGCGGGAAGTTCCACACGCAATTCCATCAGGGTACGTGTGTATCAGGGGTGCGCGGGAAGTTTCACACGCGATTTCAGCTGGGTACGTGTATTCCATGGGTGCGCTGGAAGTTCCACATGCGAATGTACTGGGTACGTGTATTCCGGGGTGCGCGGGAAGTTTCACATGCAAATTCAGCAGGGTACGTGTATTTCAGGGGTGTGCGGGAAGTTACACACGTGAATTCAGCAGGGTACGTGTATATCAGGGGTGTGCGGGAAGTTTCACATGCAATTTCAGCTGGGTACGTGTATTTCAGGGGTGCGCTGGAAGTTCCACACGCAAATGTCCTGGGTACG
Organism: Ambystoma mexicanum; assembly: GCF_040938575.1. Taxonomy (NCBI): domain Eukaryota; kingdom Metazoa; phylum Chordata; class Amphibia; order Caudata; family Ambystomatidae; genus Ambystoma; species Ambystoma mexicanum. The sequence continues at coordinate 51,145,807 of NC_090925.1, read as the reverse complement.
TGTATTTCGGGGTGTGCGGGAAGTTTCACACGCGATATCAGCAGGGTACGTGTATTTCAGGGGTTCCGTGGAGTACTACACGTGAATTGGCCGTGTTGGTCCTCCCAGGTGTTCGCTCTACAACCTCCACGGCCCCTGCAGGCAGCCCACACCATGGGGGACTACCCTGCACCCCCACTCATGTCCCCCAGCACCCCCACCCCCCCAGCAGTGCAGGGTACCCTCCACCAAGCCCCCACACATGTCCCCCTGCACACCCACCGCCCAGTACTGTGGGGCACCTGCCAGCAGGCCCCCACTCATGTCCAACTCATGTCCCCCTGCACCCCCACCCCCCAGCAGTGCAGGGCACCCTCCACCAGGCCCCCAACTCATGTCCCCCTGCACCCCCACCCCCCGCAGTGCAGGGCACCCTCCACCAAGCCCCCACACATGTCCCCCTGCACCCCCACCCCCCAGCAGTGCAGGGCACCCTCCACCAGGCCCCCAACTCATGTCCCCCTGCACCCCCACGCCCCAGCAGTGCAGGGCACCCTCCACCAAGCCCCCACACATGTCCCCCTGCACCCCCACCCCCCAGCACTGTGGGGCAGCTGCCAGCAGGCCCCCACTCATGTCCAACTCATGTCCCCCTGCACCCCCACCCCCCAGCAGTGCAGGGCACCCTCCACCAAGGCCCCAATCCATGTCCCCCTGCACCCCCACCCCCCAGCAGTGCAGGGCACCCTCCACCAAGCCACCACACATGTCCCCCTGCACCCCCATCCCCCAGCAGTGCAGTTCACCCTCCACCAGGCCCCCAACTCATGTCCCCCTGCACCCCCACCCCCCAGAAGTGCAGGGCACCATCCACCAAGCCCCCACACATGTCCCCCTGCACCCCCACCCCCCCAGCACTGTGGGGCACCTGCCAGCAGGCCCCCACTCATGTCCAACTCATGTCCCCCTGTACCCCCACCCCCGAGCACTGTGGGGCACCTGCCAGCAGGCCCCCACTCATGTCCAACTCATGTCCCCCTGCACCCCCACCTCCCAGCAGTGCAGGGCACCCTCCACCAGGCCCCCAACTCATGTCCCCCTGCACCCCCACCCCCCAGCAGTGCAGGGCACTCTCCACCAAGCCCCCACACATGTCCCCCTGCACCCCCACCCCCCAGCAGTGCAGGGCACCCTCCACCAAGCCCCCACACATGTCCCCCTGCACCCCCACCCCCCAGCAGTGCAGGGCACCCTCCACCAGGCACCCAACTCATGTCCCCCTGCACCCCCACCCCCCAGCAGTGCAGGGCACCCTCCACCAAGCCCCCACACATGTCCCCCTGCACCCCCACCCCCCAGCACTGTGGGACACCTGCCAGCAGGCCCCCACTCATGTCCCCCTGCACCCCCACACCCCAGCACTGTGGGGCACCTGCCAGCAGGCCCCCACTCATGTCCAACTCATGTCCCCCTGCACCCCCACCCCCCAGCAGTGCAGGGCACCCTCCACCAGGCCCCCAACTCATGTCCCCCTGCACCCCCACCCCCCAGCAGTGCAGTGCACCCTCCACCAAGCCCCCACACATGTCCCCCTGCACCCCTACCCCCCAGCAGTGCAGGGCACCCTCCACCAGGCCCCCAACTCATGTCCCCCTGCACCCCCACCCCCCAGCAGTACAGGGCACCCTCCACCAAGCCCCCACACATGTCCCCCTGCACCCCATCCCCCAGCAGTGCAGGGCACCCTCCACCAGGCCCCCAACTCATGTCCCCCTGCACCCCCACCCCCCAGAAGTGCAGGACACCCTCCAACAAGCCCCCACACATGTCCCCCTGCACCCCCACCCCCCCCCAGCACTGTGGGGCACCTGCCAGCAGGCCCCCACTCATGTCCACCTCATGTCCCCCTGTACCCCCACCCCCAGCACTGTGGGGCACCTGCCAGCAGGCCCCCACTCATGTCCAACTCATGTCCCCCTGCACCCCCACCTCCCAGCAGTGCAGGGCACCCTCCACCAGGCCCCCAACTCATGTCCCCCTGCACCCCCACCCCCCAGCAGTGCAGGGCACCCTCCACCAAGCCCCCACACATGTCCCCCTGCACCCCCACCCCCCAGCAGTGCAGGGCACCCTCCACCAAGCCCCCACACATGTCCCCCTGCACCCCCACCCCCCAGCACTGTGGGGCACCTGCCAGCAGGCCCCCACTCATGTCCAACTCATGTCCCCCTGTACCCCCACCCCCCAGCACTGTGGGGCACCTGCCAGCAGGCCCCACTCATGTCCAACTCATGTCCCCCTGTACCCCCACCTCCCAGCAGTGTAGGGCACCCTCCACCAGGCCCCCAACTCATGTCCCCCTGCACCCCCACCCCCCAGCAGTGCAGGGCACCCCCCACCAAGCCCCCACACATGTCCCCCTGCACCCCCACCCCCCAGCAGTGCAGGGCACCCTCCACCAGGCCCCCAACTCATGTCCCCTTGCACCCCCACCCCCCAGCAGTGCAGGGCACCCTCCACCAAGCCCCCACACATGTCCCCCTGCACCCCCACCCCCCAGCACTGTGGGGAACCTGCCAGCAGGCCCCCACTCATGTCCAACTCATGTCCCCCTGCACCCCCACCCCCCAGCAGTGCAGGGCACCCTCCACCAGGCCCCCAACTCATGTCCCCCTGCACCCCCACCCCTCAGCACTGTGGGGCACCTGCCAGCAGGCCCCCACTCATGTCCAACTCATGTCCCCCTGCACCCCCACCTCCCAGCATCCAGGGGCACCCTCCACCAGGCCCCCACACATGTCCCCCAGCTAACATGTCATCACAATCTAGATCCCTGGCCCTTATGGTCAGCCTCCAAATGCCAAACACCCACCCGAGTATTGCATCCACCCACTTAGAAATGGCAATAACATGATAGAACCCCAATTGCAAGTTTGGAAATGAACACATGTCCCTCACATACACCCAATGGGTGTCAGTGAATCTCAAAACCCATATCATGATATGCATGAAACCAATGAGATGATACTACACATTGAAGTTTGATGAAAAAATATGTATTAAAAGCAACATAAATTGAAACAAAAATAAACAAACAAAATTTAGAATTTAAAAAAAAAAACAGCATGTCCGTGAAATAATGCAAAACCACAAATCATAATCCAAAGTAAAGGTGTCCAAAGTCACAGTCCACAAAAGTAAATCCAATGGAAAATTAAAATTGAAAACCATTGCTCCATGGGTAAATCATTAAAAAAAATGAAAATCCAACAGTCAACTATATACAGATAAACAATCCAGGGTGCATGATCCCAACAGAAGAAATGAAACCTATCTAATAACACTACCTAATAAAACAAATATATACAAAAATGTGGCCCATTGTCCAAAAGGTCCAAAAAAAATGCTAAACCAAAGGAAATCTAACACTAACTACAGAACTATTTACAAGGGCAGCGGGCTAGTCCGATGGCTGACTTTTGGATGTCCCGGGCCAGGGCATCATCAAACTCATGCTCAATGTCCCGGAGGCGGTCCTCCTCCGTGGCCCCGAGGGTCCGCAGGGCCGTCGACGTGTCCACCTCCAACCCCCTGCGGATTGCCTCGAGGCACTGGCCCGCCTCAGGACCCTCCGCATGGAGTTCTCCGCCCTGACCATCATGAGCCGTGCCTCTTCCGCCCGCTGCCGCTCCTTATCTATGGCGTGGCCCAACCGCTGCCACACGGAAGACACTTTCCGTCCTGGGTCCTCCTGCCCTCCGGCCGATGCCTGCCCCTCCGATGTCGAAGGCCCCGAGCCATCATGGCTCCCACCACGTTGCTGCTGCTGCTGTGCCTCTGCCCGTGCACTGCCTCCTGCTGCATGCACATCCTCCGCTGGCTGGGGTGCAGTCGTTGATGTGGCCACCCCTGCTGGACGTCCGACTCCCGACTGTGGCAGGGATGCCTCCTCCACCAGCCTGGCCGCACCGTCAGAGGCAGCTCCACAGGGCACCCAGGTGACTGATGGGTGGGAAGATGGCACGGAGGACGACTGGCGCATAGGGGGTTCAGTTGAGGAGGGGGTCGTAGCAAGCCCCATCAAATGGAGGAATCCGGCCTGGGTGACCTGTCCCAGTAGGCCGACGCGGTCAACGAGCCATTCGAGATGACATGCAGTCTCCTCATGAAAAGACTGCAGGTCACCTCGCATGGCCCGTTGACGCAACGCCACACCAGTCAGGACAGGCTCAACCCGGACCCGGATAGCCACGTCCGCAGGCAGAGGAAGGCCAGTTGTCGTGAGCTCATCCCCTGCCTGAAAACGGGTCTGGACGTAGGCATCCCTGCTGGTGCAAGATGATGCAGTGACAGGATCAGGGACAGGATTGCACACAGGCACCTCCGCGGCGGCCTGTGCTGCCTTCTGTCCCTGGTCCTGCACTGCACCACTAGCACCAGTGGAATCCCCACCTCCAGACCCCGTCTCTGTTGCTTGCACGGCCTCCTCCTCCACCAAACCCCCCACCAACCTGGATGACTCCGTGCCATCTTCCCCCGTTGGGCCCTGTGGGGTCCCAGCTGTCCCTTCTGCTGCCGAGGAGTCCAACTCCAACCTCCGCCTCTTGGACCTCCCCCCGGCAGCTGCGGCCTGGGACGCGGCACCGGACTCCTCACTCCCCGACGAGATCACAACCTGGGAGGGGAGCCGGGCCTTGCGTCTCTGGCTGGCGGTGCGATCCCCGCCGCTGTGCTCCACAGCACCTTCTCCGCCCTCTTCATCAGTTGACGCTGCAGACAGGGAAAAATAAAACACTGGCATCAGGGCACTGTACAATGGACACATACACACATGGCAGTTGTACATGAGTGGCTTTGGCAAACCTCAGACATGCCATCACAATCCCCAACACACATGTCATTTCAACTTCCACACATGAGCCATACCACAGCCATATCGCAACTGCCAGCACCATCCATACACATACAACAGCATGAGCAGGCAAAGGTGAGCCAGACATCACATGAAACACAGGGAGTGCACTACACATACACGCACACCACCACACTTGCATGCATGTGTACACCTCTGCCAACTGTCGCAGTGTTCAGATGGGCATCCATGTCACATCTGCCAATCAGGCTTCCACATCCCGCTGTCACATGCATCCATGTTGCATCACTGTTGCACCCTTGTCAAATACACACACATGCACATGTACACAGTGCTGATACATGCAGCTGAAAACAACATACATGCATGACATCACCAACATGCCTACTTACATACACATTCATCCAAACATGTGTGCCCACACAACTGCATTTGGCATGCAATCCTACACACACAAGCACCATCCATGTCTCACACATGACAGCCCTCGCATGTGTTAGCCTCATGGCCCTGTACACCCCCACCCATACTCGGCCCCATACAAACAGATGTGCAACCTGCACACTACTGGCACATCACCACACGCACAGCTTACAATCATGATGCATGTACACTTACCGCTCGACTCCAGACGGGTCTGCCTCTAAAGGACCTGGACGTGGAGCTCTGGGGATATGAGTTCCAGGACCCTCATCAGATCTTCCGACAAGTGGCCCCTTAGCATCCGCTGCCTTCAAGAGGGGGGGGGCAGTAATTCGGCCTTCTGGGCAGGAGCGTGGTCTTCCGTGTGCTTACGTGTGGCCAGCTTGATACGGAGTGATTTGGCACATGAAAATTCTGCATGTCAGCGTGTAATTCGGGGAAAGGCCCTTAGCGCGTAAGCGCGTCTGCACGCATACGCAATTTCATTGGACAGAAGGCCCTTCAAGCGCAAGCGCGTTTCCCTCAGCACGGGTTAAAGGTGAGCAGGGCCAGCAGTTCGCTGTATGTGCCTCTCGTGGAGACCGACGTGTGTTGCTGCTTCCTGTTGTTTTGCACGCCATCACAACTTCACAGCTATCAAGGACGTATCTCTTCTTTTGGCGGGTGTATTGGCTACGCGTATTTTTCTGCATCGCGCTAGTCAGACGGTGAGTCGCACACGCTATTTTTCCCACTGCGGGTGCCCCTGTGTATCACGCCCATTTTCGATGTCATAGTAGCCTGCGTGTCCATCGCGTACACGTTATTCTTGTTACTGGGTGCCACCGTGTACTGCGGGAGGTTGAATCCACGCACGTAGGCTGCAGGGTTTGCGTGCACGGTTTTGCTGCAGTTTTGGGCTACCTGAGCGTTGCGTGACCCGTCACTACATCACCGGGGTCACATTCAGCCTTGCAGGTGCAGGGGGGCTGTTAACATCTTGCTTCCCACCCCCTTCACCCCAATTGCCCAGGTCAATTGTGGTGTACACCTCCCATTGGCACTACTCCATCTGTGCCGGCACTACTACATCTGTGCCATGGTTGGGAGGACACCAAAGGTGAGGGGCGCCTCAGCTGGGCATACTCCTCGTGTCAGGCGTGGTCGGGGACGTGACCGTGGTGACCAGGGAGTAGGGGGACTCCAGGGTGTCCAGGGCGGCCACAGAGGGGGAAGAGGCAGGGGCGCGCCACTTGAGCACAATGTTGTGCCATGTGTCGGTGCAGTCATGCCACCACCCCCTGTGGTTCCGGGGGATGCAGCTTCTGCATCTGGCACTGGCGCCCGTGTGACCCGGCAGTCCGTTCCATCGACTGCCACGGGCCCAAGGGTAGTGGTAGCTGCAGGTGCAACTGTGGACACCACCACCTAGGCTCAGGGTCTGCCAGCGCAGGCTGCATTGGCACTTGAGGAGCCCTTGGTAGATTTCCAACATGCCAGGAGGGAAACCATAGGGGCAGGCCGGGCTGCTCATACCAAGACATGTGTCCCTGGGGCAGTTATGTCATCTGCTGCCCCGAACAGCTGGGTGTTGGGAAGTGCAGGGGCAGATGCACCCAACAACACCCCAGTTGTGAGTCTGCCAACCAGGACCGTTGCGGTCAATGACCCTGCCACAGCTGATGTTGCTGCGCAGGGTCCATTAGAGGGCACCCAGATGCCACTGACACAAGTCAGGCCTTTGGTCGTCCTCCACCTGCCACTCCCTTGGCTCAATCCACCGAACCCACTGGCCATACTGGTCAGGGCAGCATTAGCCAGCCAGGGTCTGTGCCACAGTCCAAGAGGAGGAAGGTTGCACCTGCAGCACAGGCTGGGACCCCACACACAGCCACGACCTCCTGCACGTCGAGGAAGAAGCCTTTCTGCAAGCAGGAACTGGACTTCCTCGTAGGCTACGTGCGGGGCCACAGCCGTGACATGCTAGTGGGTGCCGACTTCCTCGTGGGCTACGTGCGGGGCCACAGCCGTGACATGCTAATGGGTGCCAATAGTCAGACTACGGCTGCCCAACGTGACACCCACTGGAAGCATGTTGCGGAACATGTCAGTTCATTCGGCCATGAGGTGCGCACGGCGCAAGAGTGCAAAAAGCGTTAGAATGACATCAAACGCAGCACTAAGGCTAAGCGTGCCTCTAATTACAACTTGACTCTGGTGACTGGCGGTGGGCCTGCACCAGAGGAGGAAGAGCTCACTCGCATGAGGCACTCGTTGCGGAGTTCATACCACCTGAATTGGTCGAAGGAGTGGGAGAGATGCTGGACTTTGATGCCCAGTCCAGTGAGTGTTGATGCGTGTTTGTTGAGGACGTGTGTGTTTCACTTGTGGGATGTGTTGTGCATGATTGCCACTACATGTGACGTGTACATGGTTCTGATGTGTAAGTAATGCAATGCTTCTGTGAATCATGTCTGCTCTGCTGGATGGTGGACATGTGTAGCAGACGGCGACTGTACGCATCACCACTATTGCACCCTACTGACATGCTGGTTACAAGTATGCCCCTCCGGTCCATGTTCCAGCTCACTGGCCCTTCTGCATGTGGCGTGGGGTGACCTTCCTCTCAGCCCAGGCACAATGTCATTGCATGACTGATGTGCATGTCTCCTCTGCCTGCATGCGGGGACTCCATGTTGGCATGCTCCCTTTCCCCTCCTCCGCCACTTTGCACCCCAGTTCCACCTTTGCACTGGTCTGCTTCAATCTTGCCAATGTGTACTTTCCTGTTCATGCGTCCTGTGTAGATGCTAACTTCCAGCGTACAATCTGCCAGACATATGCCGTGTGGTACAGCCTTAGTACTTGATGCAGGGTATCTCACTTGTACTGTGCATAGGTCAGATGTCCCGCAGGGACATGAGTGCCCATTCATGCTCCATGTGCATTGTACGCATGCCCCTATGTGTCCTTGATTGGATGATCACTGTAATACAAGTCCTGGGTGACATACATTGCATGGCATCTCATCAGCCTTTCCATGTCAACTGTGGCTCAGTACTGTGTTGCACACATGTTTAGGGTCTGAAAATCTGTGTGGCTCACAGGCCTCAGCCTGTTCAATGGCCAATGACTCTGTCCAACTGTTGTTGTGTCTTCTTCACATGTGGGCGGCCTCCAGAGTTTTCATCATGTGTCCTGCTTACAGTCCCATCATCATTTGCAGTGTTGTCACTTGAATCACATTAAGCTGTTGATGCCAGTCAACACTGCCTGTCAATACACAGGTGTATGGTCAGCCTTTTGATACCATGCTAGGCATCCACGCTTTTGTACTGGGGTGGAGGGGTGCTTGGCTTCTAGATATGGTACACATTGAATGCACAATGCACGTGATGCCTGAATTTGACCTTGCACTGCCTTCACATTTCCTGGCACACACCATGGAGTCCTTGTACATGTAGGTAGTGAGTGGCGTACACAATTTCTGCACTGCATAGACCCACTTCCATGGAAACTGCCACCTTGCAACAGGTCTGATCACAGAAGCAATTCAAAGTTGACCCAGCATGCATGCCAGGTTATATGTTGTGTGTCACATGTCTGCCTGATGCATTTGTTGTCGGTGTGTGTGTGTGTTGTGTGCTTCTGACATGTGTAGTGACCTTTTTTCTCTCTATTTTTCAGGTGATGATGCAATGGAGGCAGAGTATGGTGTTGTCATGCCAGACACAGGGTTGTTACCACTACATCAACCCGGCACAAGTGGGGGTCGTGGGGTGGTAGGCCACGAAAACCCCCAAGTGCTACAGTCCATCTTGTCTCTGGCTGCCTATGAGTCCAGCCTTGATGACGACTCTGACGTCCATGTTGAGTTGGATGAGCATCAAGTCCATGTGTCAGGGGTGAGTGATTCTGATGTGGACACTCCTCTGTCTGCGACACCTGCACTGAGGGATCAGGCAGTCTTGGTTCCTCTGCCCGTGGTGGATTGGGACGCAAGGTCACCCTCCACACCAGTCACTGATGTGCCTGGGACATCACGTCGATGGGGGCATGTAGTCGTGCAGCCGCGGGTGGTGCCAACACAGCGAGGACCCCCGGTCCTTGGGTCCCGCAGGGGTGAAGCCCGGCAACGCGGTCGCCGCGCGCAACTGCAGTATACTGAGTGGGAGCAAGACATGACTGCCAATTCAGAACAGCAGGGGGCAGCAATGGAGAACATCGCTGAGAGCATGGAGCGTGTGGCCCGATCTGTGCTCCCCCCTGCTAGGCAGGTGCTTCTCCAGCAGCAGGCGGCACGGTCCACGGCCCGCTCGCTCAGGCTGGGCATGGCGGCCTCAGACAGGGCACGTCAGGCTGAAATGTCGTCTCTGCGTCAAGCAATTGCTGCTCACGCAGAGGCGCACATGGATGCCCTGAGGGAGGAGTATGCTTCCCTCAAATCCACTCTGGGTGTCCTTATGATGTCCCAGAGGCAGCGGGCAGAGGAGAGGTTTGCACAGCTTGAGCGTACCATCTCGGCCGAGCTACAGGCTTGCCGGGAGGTGCAGCGGTTGTCCAGCCAGGCCTTGCAGGAGGAACTCCGTGTTACACGTGCTACCTTGCAAGAACAGAACCAGACGCACCCGTCCGGCAGACTTGCTGCCGACTAGGGGCAAGCAGCGGCTAGGCCAGGCTACTGTGCCACGTCCTCCTTTCCAGGATGAGCCATACTCAGACGACCATCTATCTCCCACATAGGTCGGGCTGTGCAGGCGTTGAGCCCATGGAGTTTTTTTTTGGCTCAGCATCATCGCATGTGGGTGTTGAGCAGCACCATGTACCTCCCCCCTCCAGGGTGCCTCCCCCCCAGGTCGTATGTGGCCATTTTTGATTTTTCTTTTAGTTTAGTTAGTTAAGTTTCTATTTGATAGTTAGTTTAATTAGGTAATGTAGTTTAAAATTGCTTGTCTATTGTGCTTTCATGTGACGGTGTGGTGCTTTGTGGCTTTTGAAGGCATCCACTGTCTGTTCCAGCTGGGCCCTTCAGGCTTGTCTTGTGTATGTGTTTGCTGCTTGGGGTCCTTGACTCACATATGCCACTCCTGCCTCCCTTATCCATGGGCTCACAAGGATGGTTTGGTGTGACAACCTATTACACAAGGGCTTTGGACTGTCATATCTGTGGCATGTCTGGTGCTGTGTGACTTGTGTTGACACCCCTAGTGGGGATGATTGCGGTGTTATTGTCCACTGTTCAGCTTTTGCTAGATGGGGTGTTTCATGATTAATGTGTACATTCATTGCTATGCATTGTGTAGTATGTTTCTTATCTTTATCTTTGGATGTGAAAGACGGACTGATGGTGTGATTTCTTATGTAAGTCTCTGACATGGTCAAGTAATGAGATGCCTGAAGAGACACACAGAGATGACTTTAAAGCATAAATCATGTGTTTCATGCCCTTTCTGCAGGGTGATGAGCCTCCAGAGCACCTTTGCCAGCAGACATGGCCCATTGGACGTCTGAATTCTGGACACGTTTGTTGGTGCCCACATGCACATGTGTGCACAAGCAGAGGCACAGGGATTGCAGACCTACATCCTAGAACTGCTGACGTGTTCCAAGGAACTCCAGGCAAGGTGAGCAGCACAGGGTGGCCACAATACAGCAAAGCTTGCACCAGGCGAGTTGCACATGCAGGCTTAGTCACAGCACTGAGGGTGAGCTTGGACGAATATTGGTGTTGAAGCACACAATGCAGCTCAGATGTGTTGGTGGACTGATGGCTGTTGATTGTAAGGTTGTCTGGGACACCTGCAGGAGCAGTGGCACATACCCTCCGGTACACCAAGGTCCATTGAGGCACTTGTATCAACCATGTAGCCTTCCGAGACATGGAAAGGGGCAGCTCACAGGGACATACAGCAAGGGACATACTCGGGTGCAGTGCATTTCATTTCCATGTAGATTTTGATACATGCACTGCCAACTTTGTTTTGGTCATGGTGGAACACGACTTGTTCTGAAGTCATGCCTTGCTATATGGGTCTGTCTGCTTACCCAGGGAACATTGAATGTTGTGAGAATTGTGACACATTGGTGTTCCATTTGCCACACACCCACCGGCAGCTGACTTACTGCATTGACTGTGTATGACCCATCACAGGGGTAATGTTATATATGGGTACAAAGCATCTACACCAGATTGTCTGTTTGTAGAGTAGTTTGTTGCTATGGGGCATGTTTGGTGGTGTGTTTTTGTGTAATGGGCACGTACAGATTATTAACTGTGGCTCTCTTTGCAGCATTGCAGTGCTCCTGTAACCGGACCTGAGAGTGCGCAGGCAGGAGGCCAGCACTCAAAACCAGAGCTAAGTGTCTTGTTGTTTTTCTTTCAAACTGATCTGTATAGGCTTGCTGGGGGGTGCACTAATGCATGGATGAATGTGTAATTCAATTTGGTATGTTTGTTTTCCCCTAATCACCCGGAGTCCTATCCAATTTTAAACCCTGTACCCTCTACCCGGTGTTCCTGCTTCCCGTACCTATCCAAGCAATGTTCCCTAACCCTCTTTCCCCGCTGGGGTTGCGGATGCCTGTGTAAGCCCCAAACTTGCAGGCGCCAAAACCCTAGAGGGGGTGGTTGGTTCGTGCCACTCCTAAGCCTGGACTACAGAAGGCCATGACAATGATGTCCAAGTTTGTTCGAATTGTGTATGTGTTCATGCAGGTAGTACATTTTCGTGCATTCCCTACTTTCATGTGTCATTCCTCCTCCCCTCTCCTGCCACTCATTCCAGTTATCCAGTGTGCCAACACCTGTCCCGACTGCATATCCCTGACCCTCCTTCCCACCAGGGTCTCAGAGGCCTGTGTGAGTTTGACCTTGCAGGCACCCGGGACACGGTGGGGGTGGTTGTTTCGTGACACTCCCGCGCCTGTACACGGGACCTGTGACAGTACACATCCGTTCATGGTGCATCATTCTATGTTATGTACCACACATGGTTCACATCCTGTTGTGACATTGTTTTACTGTGCTACCTTGGTTGTTACATCATTGTGGTAGTACTTGGCCTTTTGTGAGGTACTGCTACGTCAAGTCATCTACTGGAGGGTGTTCTGGTTCGTTTTTCTGGCTTGGATTTTGTGATTTTGAAAATGAGGGTGGACTCTGAGGGTGCAGGCACCCTTTTTACACACAAGGTGGGAGATGGTGACGAAGGGGAAGGGTGATCCTGTGGCCAGGTGAAATTGAGGGTTGAAGGCTCCATGACCCAGGTGCAGTTGTTCAGTGGGTCATGGTCATTTGTGAGGGAGGGTGGTGGTTTGTTGTTGATAGTTGCCTTGCCCTGCAGTGTGATGGGAACCCTGACATTGTAATGGTGGTATCCTATGTACATGTTGTGTTCTGCTGATCAATGCCTGTTCATGTGTTGTGTTTACCTTTCAGGTGTGAGGGGATAGTTGTGGTTTGATATGCTGGGGTGTACACATGGTGAATGTTCACATGTGATGTGTAGAGGACACTGATGGTCACTTGATTGCACATGCATATGATGAGTGCATGTCCTTACTGACCCACACACTTGCACTATGATGCACTACATGTACAACCACCCTTGCATATCCACGTGTACACTCTGTTTGCCTTCTGGTGCCCACTGCGTCCCTGCAGCACATGTTCTGTGACCAATTATGGATCCTGTACATGCCTAATTTGCTTTTTGATGTGGTCTGTCGCTTAGATGTGATGCTCAGGGTGTGCATCACACACAATGGCTGTTCACTGTGCTGTGCGCTGAGCAGTGTGTTGCAGGAGTTGGACACAGCACACAGAAGCTGCAGTGTTGATTTTGCAATGCACAATGTGCATGTAGACAGGCATTCATTGTTATGTTACGTCTACAACTCTTGTAATGCATTTGGAAATGACTTATTTTGGGTGGGAGGTGGTTGGTCAGTCATTTCATCTGATTCCATGTCAGGCATCATTGTCTGATGCCACTGTACATTTTTGACATGGCAATGTGTACCTTATTGGTACTGTGTTGGTGTATGGGTATTGCTTGCCATCTCATGTTGTGGTTTGGGAGGGTTTGAGTGACATAACAGTGATGGCCATGGCCTGTTTTGCAGGTGTGTGTGATTCACACCTTGCATGTCAGGGTCATCCGCTTCTCGAAGCAACTAGCTGGGGGTAGATCTCTCTCCGCGGCAGGGGCCTCCCTCGGCAACAGCCTTCCTGCCTCACTGGAACTTGAGGAGAACCATCTCCGGTTCCCGAAGCACCTCACGACCTTCCTCTTTGCTTCTGCTTTCTCTCTGCCCCTCCCTTGCAAAATTCTTCACTGGAACTGCACTGGATCTGCAACTGGGCCACTCTCACCAACCTCGGTCCCTGGCCCAGCCACTCTCCACTTGCACTGCCTCCCTGGCAACCCCTGCACTGCGGGACTGTCTCTCTATCCCTACAGCCCCCCCTTCCCAGCACTTGTCTGCACTTACCTTTGCAGTTGCCACCAGCTGGCCTATTTATTTGTTTTTTAATTCTACTTACCCTGTACTGCACTCCCCCCCCTTCCCCTTGCACTTTTACCTTCCCCCTACCCCTGCACTTGCACAATCTAAATGACAGCTGGCCTAGTAGTATTGTTGTCTGTCTTCCCTTGTTACCCCCTCCCTGCCTCATCGCACCTTGAAATACTTGTGTATAGGCAGGTTACAAATGCCATATCATGTCATGTCATATGTGTGCCTTTTGGTCACACAGGATAGCTTGTGTTTAAGTAGCTAGGGATGCAGACAATGTGGCACTTCCATGGCAACTATCTCAGGGTGGTAGGGTTGTGACAGTTGACTGTCTCTTTGTCATCATCGATTGTCACGTGGTATGTGCCAGGCCTGTGTGCACTCCGCAGGGGTGGGAGTTTAGGTGAAAAATGTGGCCACAAGCTGGGTCCAGGCTTCCTCGCCACGTGCCCTGTCCCCTCCCATGGGCAGCACCTGTGCCTGTGGTTGGGGATGTGGGGGCACCACCATGTCCACCGGTACGCCCTGCTGTGTTGCAACATTGTGCAGGACACATGCTGCCACAATGATCCTGCACACTACTGGCGGTGCATAGAGTAGCTGCCCGCCAGAGCGGTCAAGGGAGCGGAAACGTGACTTGAGCACTCCGAATGTGCGCTCCACTATGGCACTGGTTGCAATATGGGCAGCGTTGTATCTTACCTGGGGTGGTGTGGTGGGGTTCCGGATTGGCGTCATCATGTGGTTGCTCAGAGGGTAGGCAATGTCCCCTGGGGAGGTGTAAATGGTTGTGATTATTGGGGTTTGTGTATTTGTGTGTGTGTGTGTGACATGCATGCATGTGCAAGGGCATTTGTACTCACCTAGGAGCCATGTGTCGCCATGCTGCCCAGCTTCCAGGGCCCGGCTCAGGGCAGACATTCTGTATATGAAACTGTCATGGGTGGAGCCAGGGTAGTTTGCATAGACAGAGGTGATGATTCCCTTTGCATCACATACATTGATGGAATGCCAGTGCTTGCGGTTTCGGTAGATGTGCTCAGTGGCCCTAGGTGGACGTAGGGCCACATGGGTGCGAGCACTTTGGGGAAGTGTGCCACCCTGAAAAATTCCAGGACAACGGCCTGCCTTTCTGCGGGTGTTCTGGGCATGTATATGTGCCGGCGGACTGAGGGGTGCGCTGTCATGATTGCCAGTACCTGGTGTAGGCAGCGTGACTGCGTGGCCTGTGAGACCCCCCCCACTATGGCAGTAGTCCGCTGAAATGACCCAGTGGGCAAAAAATGCAGGACATTGAGCACCTTCTCCAAGGGGCTCAATGCTTGGGAGCAAAGGTTGGGGGATGTAGGGTCATCTTCCCACTCCCTGACCAGGTCTAGGATGATATGGGGTGGAAACCTATACCTTCCGTAGACCTGGTCGTCAGGCATCCCAAAAAGGCTTGTCCGTGGTGCGAAAATGCGTGCCCTGGCTATTCTCCTCCTCCGGTGCCCCACGATCAGTGCTGCGACAAATGGCGCATTCATCGTAGCTGTATATACGTGTTTGTTGTTTGTGCGCACTTTTATACTGTGCGCGGGGACGCTTCCGCCTGCCTTCGTATGGCAGACGCGTTGACGCCTGTGTGCGTCTTTTGCCGTGCGCGGGTTTCCCGTATTCGAATCCATGAATACGGGTTGTTCGCGTGCGTGTGGGCGTTCCGTGTAGTTCCCTGCAGTTCTTCCCCAGTTACGCCTTCTTTTTCCCGCGTTATTCCCCATTCCGCGTGTTACGCCCACTGTTCCGCCCACTTTGGTTGTGTGCGCCACGCTATGTGCGCTTTTGCTGTGCGCGTAGCGCATGCCGTGTGTGCCCGCGTGCGCCATGGCAGGATTTGGCACACGGGCAGCGGGAAACACGCGCAGCGTCTTCCTTGAATCGCACGCGTGCGCTGGGTTTCACACGCTTGCGCCACCTTGCGCCTGCTTGCGCTGGGATTTTCAGCGCACGTTTGCTCCATGAATCGACCCCAATGTATTTAGAGAGGATATGAGAGAGGAAATAGTAAGTTACTTTGAGATAAATACGGGTAGTGTAGAGGCAGCGGGTAAGCTTTGGGAAGCTTTTAAGGTGGTGGTGAGGGGGATAGCCATAGCCAAGTCCAAAGGATTACAAGGTGGGATCTTAGCCGAACTGCAAGAAGCAGAAACATAGCTAAAAATAGTGTTAAAACGGGGAGGTAATACAAAAGCAGATAATGAAGCAGTACTTGAGCTGCAACAGAAATGTGCGGGATACTGTGAAAGGTTATGCAACCTCAACTACAAAAAGTACATAGAGAGGCAGCATGCAGGAGGGGATAAACCAGGGAGAGTTCTGGCATGGCTATATAAAAGCGAGACCCCTAGACCCACAATTAGAACGATAACGAAGGAAGATGAAAGCATAGTAGACACCCAAGAGGGAGTTAATCAGGAATTTGCAGACTATTACCGGCTCCTGTATGGAGATGAAGGGGGAAGTGACAACAAAACTATAGGGGAAACGCTAGAAGATATTGGACTACCGCAGATTAGTGCGGAAGAGAGAGAGGAGTTAGACACATCGATTACCATAGAGGAATTGGAGGAAGTAGTGAGACCGCTGCCCACTAGTAAGACCCCAGGGACTGATGGACTCCCAAGCAAATTCCGTAAAACGTATAAAAATGAGGTACTTCCTCCACTCCTAGAGATGCTCAATGAGGCATATGAAATAGGGAAACTGCCAGAGTCCCTAGGGGAGGCAATCATTATACCACTCCCCAAACCCAATAAACCTGGCCGTGACTGTGGCTCTTACAGGCCCCTGTCAATGTTGAACAAAGACAGTAAAATATTAATGGCGGTTTTGGCAAAGAGAATGAGGAGGGTCATCAATAAGTTAATACACCCCGATCAGACTGGTTATGTCCCTAATAGGAACATATCCAATAACCTCAGGCGACTCCACTGAGTCATTGAACACGCAAACGGAGACGCAAGCGAGATGGCGATAGTATCGCTAGATTCTACAAAGGCTTTCGACCCGGTCAAGTGGCCTTGTCTAATTGCGGCCCTGACCAAGTATGGCATAGGGCCGGGATACCTCAAGTGGGCTAAGTTACTATATAGCGTACCGCTAGCCAGGGTTAAGACAGGAGCGATAATATCTGAGAGATGGCAAGTGATGGAGCGATTCGCAAAGCTTTCGGGCATAGCTGTGAATCCTAGAAAGTCTTGTATATTTCCACTGGGCAGGTATAGAGGGATCCTGCTGGAGCAGCTACCGATCCTGCAGATACCATGGGAGGTTAATACGTTCCGATATCTTGGGGTAGATATATATCATACGGTAGAAGCAGAATATAGACATAACATGGAGGAAGCAGTTAAAAAAATTGAGAAGAATATGAAGTTCTGGGCGAAGCTCCCATTGGCAATGATGGGACGGGGGCGATGCTTAAAATGGTGGTATTGCCGAGACTGCTGCACTACTTTGCGAACATCCCATACCTGATACCCAGATGATTCTTTACCAGGTTAGACAGCATATGTAGAGAATTCCTATGGTACGGGACAAAGAACAGAGTGGCCTTATGGAAGCTACAGAATTCATATGAGAAAGGGGGCATTAAACTACCAAATTACGAAATTTATTATAAAGCAAGTCAACTACAATAGGTAGCTAAATGGCTCTCTGAGGAGCCGACCTTGGAATCCAGGCTGTTCCGCCTGGACTGCGCACCATTCTTCTTAAAAGAGGTGACATGGTTGCCCAGGTCGGAGATGGAAGGACGCCCGAGGATTATGATGCTCAGGTGGGAGATATGGAAGAGAGCCTGTCAGTTAATGGAGAATCCATCCCTGTGCTCCCTACATGTACCGCTGGTCGCTTTGGCCGGAGAAGAAAAGCAATTGAGGCTAATGATTAGGAAACACTGAGAGCCGTTAGGGATAGCAACAATGGGTGATGTGTGGCAGGACGGGTACATTCAGGATTTTGAGGGACTGGTGGAGGAAACGGGGTTACATGCTGGGCAGTATATCGCATATCATGGGGTGGTGCAGCGAATTAAAGAGACCTGGTCCGAAGTAGTGCTAGCGGATGAACCGTTCGCCACCATAGACACGATATATGACATAGCAGAGGGGGGACATGAAACATCAAGATTATACGAGATGGTAATGACCAAAGTGGGGAAGGAAGTGGTGCAACTCAGATTGGACTGGGAAGAGGAAGTGGGTGCCCCGATGAGTGACGGAATGTGGGAGCAGATCCAAAGGTATCATAAAAAAGTATCAAGAAACGCCAGATTGCAGCAGATACAATTATATGTAACTCACAGGGCGTATGTGACACCCCAAAGGGTAGCCAAACTCAAAAATGCAGGACGATAATCATGCCCCAAATGTAATGAAGAAAATGCTGGTATGGTGCACATGTTCTGGGCATGTCCAATAATAGAGAGATTCTGGGGAGAAATAGCTCATAAAATGGAAGAAAAAGGGATCAAAATAGAGGTGGATACAGCATGGGCTTGCCTGATAGGAGGGTTTCCTAGACCACGTAAACTCAAGCATGTGAGTAAATTGAAAGATCTGGCGTATGTAATAGCAAAGAGAAGAATCGCGATGGGGTGGAAGGCATGTTATAGACCAAGAATGGAAATATGGTGGAAAGATCTACAAAAATGGGCAGAGGCAGAAGCCACGGTGTGGCAGGAAGAGTGCAGTGGTGGGGGGGGGGGAGGCTGGAACCTTACTAGGTTGGAAGCAACTAATAGCTGAACTATTTGTGCCCACGTATGAAGAGTCAAGCGATCGGGATCCAACAGACACTGCTGGGAAGGAATCCCTATTGCAAGATGTGACAACGGGAAACGAGGGGGTGTAGGCTTGGAGGTGGGTGGGAATAGGAGAAACATTGGACTTGAATGAAACAATGTGTATTTAAATTATTATTTGCACTGTAAGTTTGGTCTGTTTGTTTGTAATAAAATCGGTTAAAAAAAAAAAGTAGAGGTAGGACCAAGAGGAGGAAACAGTGACCACCAGTTACAACAAGAAGAGACTAGATATATTATGTATTTCGAGAGCAAGAATCGAGGTGGCCATAAGAACTCTACACATTCCAGGGCGAATAACAACACCTAAATAATCATTTTACTCCACAGGAATGAATTATTTGTTTGCTTGGTCAGTCCGACTGTTGAACATAGATTTATGATTTTAGGCATTGTTGAAAATAGAAATCTCCATATTGTTAGACAAAATCCAAGTGGCCAACAATGTACATGTGCAGAAATCTATAATCTCTCAAAGAAAATGGTATACTTGTTCCGAAACTGTTGTCGTTAGTTTTAGCATTTGATATAATGTGTTTTTGCTACATTATTGATTTATTTAGCAGACGCTTCCCATTAAAGGTATCTCACCTCTATGGTTTCTTATGGGACTTTTTGGGTTAAGGACTCATTTTTGGGTCTTTTCACTTTTTCAATCTTTACTATTACCCTCCTTCCAGCCAAATTCTGCAGTGCTGAAATGTACTACTCTTTATTAGTAAGTAGGCAATATACTGAATCAATGGCACTCCTGCATAAAGGGAGTGAACATTGACGCTCAATGTTTGCCATTTGTCCTAATGCATTTGCACTGAATGGTGTTCAGTTGCGAGTACCTAACACAGTAAACTAGCCGCCACAGATCGGGGGCAGTCCCACTGGATGTTTCAAAATGTATCACCCAATTTTCAATTTGAACTCTGTTAAAGAGCTGCTGTGTATGGGTCGCTACTATATCGGACAATTGCATCTATATTTAATGTTAGCTGATAGTGGCAGACACACTATGCTAAGGATTTATTGATGTGGGATATTGTTTGAAGCCCAGATTACACTGCTGTGGGAAATGCACTAAGCACCGGTGCACTTTACTGAATGCTTCTAGAAACAGGTACAGAATGTATCTGAAAAACTAACAACTGCATTAGCACTTGATCTATGCACCATGCACTTAATCCTATGCATTTATAGTAAGCATAGAGTATACTTAGATAATTAAGATATCAATGCAATGTGGTGTTCCACCAGCACTGTACAAAAAGTGGGGCATGACCGATGAGAGGATTGTTATGCTTCAATGCTTAATTAAGCTGAAGGATGTTGGTGTTAAGTGTTATATGTTACACAATATTTGCAGACGCAATACACCCTGCCACAAGGTCGATTATTTCTGACGGCTCAGTCGTTTGCCTCACTGATAATGTCACGCCTCTCTTTTCCTCCGGGGTGTGATGTGATACTTGGGTTGTCCTTTTAACGATTTGCTCCCCAGTCAGTGCTTTTTTCTTCTCTCTGGGAGATGAGGGCGGATTTCCCTTTGTCTTCGACTGCGCTGCCATTTCCTGGATCTTAGCTTTTGTACAGCTCCATTTTTCCATTTGATCCTTATTTAGGACTTCCATTATTTCGATCTTCTTTTCAAGCGTTTTGATTTTGGTTTCCCACTTGCATGCTTCCTGCGTTGCCCGATTTTCACCCACGATGATATAACTTTCTACATGGCTTAGTTTACTTATCATATTTGCCAGGATTGCAGTGTCATCCTTTACATCTTCCTTTATTGCCTCGTATAGCTTGCAGAATGGTGCCAGCACGATTGACATAGCTGACATAATTGCGATCATGTCTGGTTTGTTGTTAGGCGTCTCTTTCTGCATTGAGGCTGCGATGTCACTTAGTCTTCTCTTTTTTGGAGATTCTTGAATTTTCTCTTGTCTTCGTGTCGCCTTGTGAGGGCCTGACTGTGTTATGTCCACCAAAGGACATATACTTTGTCCTTTCTTTGAGCCCCTTGAAAGAGGACCAATACCACCCATGATAATGACCCCAGGGCCTCGTTAAGGCCCTTGCTACGCTCAGGCCTGTAACAATGCCCCCGGGGGCATTACCTGGGGCGTTACTGGCCCACTGTCTCGAGGCTTATTGCCACAGTTGAGAGGAAATAAATGTACAAACGAAAACATTATATATTTCATCTGACAAAGCATGCTGATTCAAATGAAAACATATACCAAATAGAAAATAAAAGCGCTGCATCTCTGTATCACGAGTCGCACAGTGGCCAGAAAACATACCAGCGAATTTAGATAATCGACCCTGCCAGAAGAGCCCAATTACAACAAAACAATATAATGTGATAAATGTTTGAGATAAGAGATAATACATATGACCCAAGTACTGTATCCCTCCACAAATGCCACCAGAGTGACACCATATTCTGTTGTAAAATATATTTTCCTTCCTAAATCTATGAGCCAAATCTAAGGATCATCTAGCTGTGAAAAATGATCTGTGAGATCATGAGGTGAAACGGCTTTCATCAGATGTTGTTTTTTTTGGATATTCCAAAGTGGCCATATTGCCACGGGTTTGATATCTTCCACTTACGGCCATACTAGATGTTTTCGCACATTCATTTATTGGATGGGGCCATGCGTCTGATTTGTTCTAGCACCTGGCCTTTGTCAGGGCCCTTTTAAAGTCTCTGTTTTTCAGGCTGTATATAACAGGGTTTAACATTGGGGTAAGTGCAGTGTACATCAATGAGAATATTTTGTTCTGATCCATTGAGTATGTTGAGGCGGGTCGCATGTAAATGATAAGGATTGTGCTGTAGAATAAAATGACCATAGTTACGTGGGAGGCACATGCAGAGAACGCCTTTTCTCTTCCCTCCGTGGATTGGATTCTCAGTATGGCAGATATGATGTTAACATAAGAAATGAGGATTAGTATAAGTGTGGTCATTACAAGAACAGCACCAAGGAAGTAGGTCACGTTCTCAATGACGCGGGTGCTGGTGCATGACAGGTCGAGAAGAGCGGTGATGTCGCAGAAGAAGTGGTTGATGCGATTGGATTTGCAGAAAGACAGCTCTGAAAACAGTACAGTGTAGGGTATTGGCTCCATCAAACCAAAAACCCAGATTGCAGCAGAAATTCTGATGCACACCTTTTTACTCATAATGACAGTGTAGCGCAAAGGATTGCAGATAGCAACATAGCGGTCATATGCAATGATGGTGAGGAGAACAAATTCTGTGCACAACATGCACAGCACAAAATAGAACTGCACCAAGCACCCAGTGCGGGAGATGTGTGGGTGTTCCAAAAAGAAATTGGCAAGCAATTTGGGAAAGTTATTGAAGTGTAAGTCAAATCTAAGAACGACAAGTTGGCAAGGAAGAAATACATGGGAATGTGCAGGTGTGAGTCGGAGCAGATCACGGCCACAGTGAGGAGGTTGCCTGCAAAAGTTGCCAGATAAATGAGCAAAAATCCACAAAAAAGGGGAACCTGGAGCTCAGGAAGATCTGAAAATCCCACAAAAATAAACTCTGACAGGTTTGTCTGGTTTTCTCCTTCCATGTATCAGCAGCAGTTCTGTGGATGAATTTAAAATGTTTCCTGGATAAAAAGAAACCATAAAACAAACAATTATTACTGTATTAGTAACCTGTGATGCCACTTCTATTTCTGAACATATGTTCTAAATTATAGAAGTAGCCTTCAAATCAATGCAGCATTGAACAATACACTTTCTGTTGACCAACTTGCTAAGGGGGGTTTTCAGAGCCTATTCTGGGGAGGGCTCTGAGAAGCACAATTATAGGTGCAGCCAGTTTAACGTAACGTTTTGACCAAGCTCTCAAACATCGAATGAATGGCTTTGTGGAGGAGCTAGGCTTAGTTAAGTAGAGTTAACAAAAGTAAAGGCTGTTAAGGAACCAGGATCCACACAGGTAATGTTCTAACATATAGCATTCATTTAACACAAGGTAATCTCTGGAACATAAAGATATTATATGTACTGATATTGATATTTTATTTCTATCACGCTCATTCACAAGTGTTTCAGAGCGCGACAAGACAAGGGAGGGGAACAGGGGAGAACAAAACAATGATCTTACTAGGCCCAGTGACATTGGAACCCGCAAGTGCATGGGAGAGGGAGAGGGGAAAAGTGCATGGAGGGGGGAGAAGTGGAAAGTGCATAGCGAAGGAGATACAGATAAATAATAATAAATAAATAAATAAATAGTAAAGGCAGCAAACAGTGGTAGTGCAGCCAGCAATTGGCAAGTGCTGGGTTTAAGGCAGCAGACAGGGTAGGTCTGATAAGTGCAGGAAGAAAAAAGGGGGGGGCTGTATGGGTACAGATACAGACCCCAGTGCAAGGGGTGGCCCGGAGGCAGTGCAGGAGGGTGGCAGGGTGAGCAGGTACCTGGGTCTGGAGGACAGAGGGTGGTCGGATGCACAGTGCCAAGAGAAAACAGATCATCAGTGAAGAGGGGGAGCAAAGGCAGAAGCAAAGAGGAAGGTTTTTAGGTGCTTTCGGAACCGGAGATGGTCCTCCTCAAGTTTTAGAGTGGGAGGGAGGCTGTTCCAGAGGGAGCACCAGTCGAAGACAGAGATCTACCCCCAGCTCGTTTCTTTGAAAAATGACTGACCCGGAGGGAGTTAGAGGTAGAGGAGCAAAGAGCTCGAGAGGAGAGGTATTTGCAGACGGATAGCTGAAGGTATTTTGAACACAGGCTCCAGAAAGCCTTGTGGACAATGCAGAGGGTTGTGAATGTAATCCTTGCATCCACTGGGAGCCAATGGAGAGATTTCAGAGCTGGAGAGATACGATCACAGTCTTGTTTACTAGCAGTCTGTTGGTCTTCAGAAAGAGAGTGTAAGCCTTCTTAGTTTAGCCTTTCAATGCTGCCTTCTTGTGGCTCTCCTAGTTGAGTGCTTAGCTGCCCTTGTGTCGTAGCACATCTTGGCATTCATTACATTACATTACCTTACATTACATTACATTACAAGACATTGGGCCTCATTAAACGGATGGCGGTAAGGATTTACCGGTACCGGTAAAATACCGGTACTGGTAAATCCTTACCGCCTTACTATGAGGTCCCTTTGCGGGTTGGGGGATTTAACGCCTGCTTTTTGCAGGCGTTAAAAACCAACCCGCAAAGGGACCCAGGGAGCTAATTACGGTACCGCAATTTGCGGTACCGTAATTAGCGCCTTCCCCATTCCCATTGAGCCCTATGGGCCAAAAATGGGAATGGGGAAGGGCAATGGTGGAAGGGGGAATTACCGCCCCGCCAACCTTGGAATGGGGCGGTAATTCCCCTTTCCGCCAAGGCGGTGCCGGTATTTTACCGGCATGAATCATGGCGCTAGTAGCGCCATGGTTCTCCGCCATCCGTGTAATGAGCCCCTTTGTTATGTTCTACACACTACTGGTACATATGATCACTATTAGACATATGCACATTGACAGTTTGGTAACATCAAAATGGGCTACCTAGTGCTGAAAATGTAAACCCATGTAGTTGCAGGTATGTACACTGTAAAATAAGCTGATGTGGGGGAGAAGACATTAGGAGTATTTTCACAAGTCTTAAAATGGCCTGAAGAGTTTACCACCCAAGAACAATGCTTTAGAAGTCCATCCCACCCCTGGTCAGAGGGCAGGATGTTATAGGCAAAGGATTTATATCTAGCAGACTTTTGTTAAAAAAAAAAAAAAATGGAACCCTCGAAAGTTCCCAGTTGGCCCGCCAGTCACTGTTTTAAGTGGGATGTGAAATTGGGGGAATGGGGGGATGCCTAGCAAGAGGGTGTGAGCAAAGTGAAAGGCATGGCTTCAAGATCACTGGGACTGGCCTAAATAAGGGCCGGGCAGTGAAGCCCATGGATGCCAAAGCCAAATAAAAATCATGAGACTGTCAAGGCCTGTATTTCTGGTCATTCATAATTGTCTCAGGTGCTCCGGTTTGCATTTGGTCTCCATAGTGTAAGTGCATCCCTCTTGGGCCCAGATTGTACTGACTATCTAAAGAATTCAATCAGTGAGTCAATCACCCTCATTCTGTAAATAAATGTCCCTGACCTGGCATCAGGGTCAGCTAATATCTCTTCTTCATTCTTCTTTCTTTCTTCTGCCATACATAAGAAAAATATCTGTCAGGTGATAATCAGCAGTCACCCACCCCCTCCCACCTTTCTTTATTTACAATTTAGCCCCAGAATGAAGTTCCAGGTTAGGGCTGATGCTATGCCCATATTCCCTAAAGAAGTGCCAGTCTTCATAAAGTGAAGGCTATTTCACTTTAGGCCTGCATTTACTGTCCAAAGTCAGATCTCTATGATATATTTACCTTGCTTTCAGCTCTCTGGTTTGGGGCAGGTAGTATGCTTCTGTAATACTGAGGTTCAAGGTGTGGTTCATGCTATGCACCCTCAATGGAAACCCCAGGGAAATCACCATTGGCCTTTCCATTATCTACTATTATGTATTTATGTTATTTATTTGCATTTATAAAGTGCACAAAAGCATCTCTTGGGCATCGTGGCGCTGTTACGGTAGGCTTACTTAGTTGTGAGATGGGTACAGAGTAATGAGAGTGAAGACAAGAATTTCCAATAACTTCAAGATAGTTGCAAGTTACATGGAAGGGTTAGCCAGGTGTTCCTTGGTTGCAGTGGAACAAGAAGACTACCATGCAGTGGGTGACAAATGGAGATATTAGACTAACAGCGACAGTGGGATGTGTAGGGCATGATGTGTCTGTGGTTACAGGGGGACCAAATCCGCCGCACGGGCAGTTCTTAGAGATAAGCTAAATAGTCACAGGGGGTCTAACACCCATGTATTAGTTGAAGAGTTTGGTTTTGAGCGCTTAACGGAAGAATGTGTATGAGGCTTCATTTTTGAGTGCTGTAGGCAAGGCATTCCAATTTTTGGGTGCTAGATGTTGGAAGCTGGAGCCTCCTGCTTTGGCTCTGTTCAAAGTGGGGACATAGATCTTGTTGGGGGGGGTACACTCACATGGGTCTTGAAGATGTTACAGGTATAATCTTTTCAGATAAGTAGGGGGGCAGTGCGGGCGAGGCACTTGTGTGTGATGGCCAAGGCTTTGAATAGAATGCACCCTTTGACTGGCAGCCAGTGCACATCTCTTCTCGCCTGTGAGAGATGTTTCCTTTTGGGAATGCTCAGTGCAGCTCTGAGGGCATTTTTTTGCGTGACTTGTAACCTGTTCAGGTTTTTAGAGGAAGTTCCCAGGATAAGGGCTTTACAGTAGTCAGGTTTGGCCCCAACGGTAGCCCTGGCTATTGCGAGGCAGTTTTTAGTTGACAAGTAGGGTTTGACAGCATTGATGATTTTAGTGGTGAGTGCTGCAGAGGACACCATTTTGTTTTTCGAAAAAAAGGGTCCTGTCCTCAAATATTTAGGCTACAGTTGTTTGCTGTAGACACAATTCTCATACCTCTCCATGTACAGTACTTTGCACTTTACAGATTATGTATCCTAGGAGGAAAGTGTACAAATCCAAGTTCTGGAAGGACTGGAAAACCAGTTTGGGGACCTTTATTACTTTAGGTCACATATTACAGCGAAATGCAAGCACTTCCACTGTTTAGCAATCTTACAAATGAATAGAAAATACAAACAAACAAATAAACACATAGTCATTAGCTTGCTCAATTGTATAAAGCGAGGACTCAAGTGTTTGGACAAAAAGAGAAAATCATTCAAAAACATATTTTTGTACTTGTAGGTGAACAGAGATCAAAAAATAAACTGTTGGCATTCTGCCTATATTTTAAGAAAGAACACATTAGCAGGAATAAAGGTGTATTTTGTTAACTCCACAATATTACCCTTTACTCTCTTATTTTATCTGTGTTTTTGGTGTAACAAAATATTCATTCATATTTGTCTCCACATATATATAACCAATACTTTGTACAAGGCAATCTATTACTTCATAGAACCTAAAGATTGGGTCTGCTGAGAGGCAACAATAATGCAGACAGTGCTTTGTACAAGTCAATTTTTTGCTTCACGACACCTAAAAATAGGAGCTGCTAGGAGGCGACATCAACACTCAAGGTGGTAGGGATGATGTGTGTCATTGGTCTCAGTGTTGTAATTATAAGACAGGAATGACGCAGGACGTTTCGGATGTGTAGAGATGGCAGCCTTCTTCTATGGCCCGAAATAGCAGGTCTTCCTATGATTAAAAAACAATATGTACAATATTGTTGAGTATCCAGAAAGTGGATAGTGTAAACAAATGTTAAAATACCCGTTGGGTGCTACAGAGTGTGGACTGGCCCTCCGGACCCAAACACTGACCTTGCACTTCAAAAGATGTGGGAGCTCGTGGTGACTGGGCTCCTGGTGAGGGAGAGGTGGAAGCCCGTTGGTTTGATGCGCAGCGGGGCACCCTGCAAGAAACACGTGAATGTGGGTTACACACATGGCTGGGGAACCTTGTTGTGGTTTGGAGAAGCCATTTGGGAAGAAAGGGTACCTTGTTGGTGGGGGCACCGTAGATCTGTGGTGCTGTTGGAATCCCGTGGTAAGGAAAGTATTGGGTGGAACCGGGCAGTGGTTCCTGTCCAGCGATGCGAAGCGGCCAGGCAATGGTTGCTGCTGGGCGGGGGGAGAAGGAGGGGAAAAGAACAAAGCAGTCTATCAGAACACAGTCCAGACTGAAGATTGGAGGCAGGGGTGGACGGGGATTGGCCAGGATGGGAATCTGCTTACCTGTCCGCCTGTTGTAGTGCGATCGTGTTAGCTGTGCTCCATCTCCTCTCGCGTTTGTGAACGAAAGAGCTGTGCGAGTTAGGTGGTGTGCGGATGTGTGCAGGCTAAGTGTTCGCCTGGCGCGCATGCGCACGGGTCCTGGGATCCTGTTGCCGCGGCGACATGGACGCAAAGGAGTGCGTCGGAAGGTCCTATGATGCGCCTGGGCGTCACGGGCCAGTTTTATTGGGGGGTGATCGGAGACGTGGGGGTCCCGGTGATCCCGTGTTGGGGGTGGGGGGCCCAGAACTGGATATGGCTCAGTGCATGCACCGGCTGTCGAGAAACTGATGCCTGAGTGGAGAGGAGGTAGGAGCTCCGGAGATCACGGGGGTGGTGCACCATAGTTGGTGCAGGAGAGACTAATTGTAAAGGAGCAGCTGGATTACTGGGCCACTAGGCAGTGGCATGTGCAAAGTAAATGTATTCCCAGGCATGGTGAAGTACTTGAGCCGGGGGGGGGGCGCCGCAAAGGGGCAAGGCCGATGTCTATAGATACTCTACTGGTGTAAGTTCATTAAGACCTTGAGTAGTGGTCTGCAGCTTGAAAATCCACCAGGATTCTTTCAAATTAAGGGCATTGGCAATATTGGAACAATCACTCACTTTGTCCACCACCCACCATTTGAAGGAGTCGCAGTTGTGTTGGTATTCGAGAAAGTGTGAAACTAATGGTGCGTTATGAGTCTTACATCTTATTCTCGACTTGTGTTCCCCTATTCTCTTGTTCACTGGCCTCGACGTTTGTCCTATGTAGCGTAGGTGGCATGGACATTCGATAAGGTAGATAACGTTGGGGGTCTTGCAGTTTGAAAAGTGGCGGATTTCCCACTCTTTGCCATCCACCGGAAAAGACCGTAGTTTCTTGGTTTGACTGCAGACAGAGCAGTTGCCACAGGGGTGGTGCCCCCGAATCTCCCGCATATTCTACAAGGTGGATCCGGAATCTTTGCGCTTGTTTCTGGCATGTGTTAGCAGGTCTTTGAGATTTTTGGATCTTTTCAAAGCCATCTCGGTAGCAGTTCATCTGGCAGGCTCAGCTGGACAATAGGCCATAGTTTTTTGATAATGCCTTTGAGTTTGGATTTGTTGGCGTTAAAGGTTGTTATACATGCCATGGGATTTTCGGAGTCTTGATTACGGACCTTTGGGGTCAGTAAAACTTCTCTGGGTGTATACAGAGCCCTTTTCCTGGTGCCCTTGAGATGTTTTTTGGGGTAGCCTCTGTTTCCCAATTTGAGTTGCAGTTCTGATGCGTGGGTTTTGAAGTCCTTAGTGTCTGTGCAGTTGCGTCTGATTCTAAGAAATTGTCCATAAGGTAGGTTATTGCGAAGGCTTTTGGGATGATTGCTTCTATAGTGCAAGGTGGTATTGTGGTCCGTCTCCTTTTTGAAAATGGAACATGAGAGTTTCCCATCTTTTGCCAGTATGTTGAGGTCAAGGAAGTTAATTTTCTCGTTATTGTGGCTCATCGTGAATTGGATTTCTTGTGTTAAGTTGTTGATCCAGAGCAGAGGACACAATGGCACTGACTTGGCGCTCCATGGAGTCAATGAAAACCCCTAGTGAACACAGTGATAGGCGTATTGTCTATGTTGAAAGTCCTGTATTGAGGGTTGAGTTTGTTGAGCGTGTCTTTGGTGCCACCAAGAGGATCTCTGTTTTATCGCCGTTGAGACATAGCCCATTTGCAACCTTCCATGTCTGAATGGCTGCGTATATGATGGCTAGGGCCGCTGTGTCCTGTTCATAGGAGCCTGTGAGAGGGAGTAGGACTTGGGTGTCGTCGGCATAGTTTGTATACGCTATGCAGCGATCATCCAAGTCATCCAAGTCATTGAAGAGAGGTAGGGTTGTCGAAAGAGAAAGTATATCGTGCCTCCTATTGTAATAAATATATTAATATTGGCCTACGCCAAGCTGCTCGAAAGTCGCTTGCGAAAGAAATCCGTGTTGCAAGGTCCTGACCTTAAAATCCATGTAAGCCGCCATTTTAGGTCAAATCGCCATTTTAGGATTTGCTGTGTAAAAGTCACCCTGTGAGTTAAAATGGTGGACAATGTCATTCCAGAATACAACATGGCCGTCTTGACCTCTGTACATAGCTAATGTGTAACTTGCCTGCAGGCCACTTGTTGAGGTCGTGAACTGAGACCTTGTCCTTCGTTGACCTATGTGTAGAAGGACTAATCCACGAGCATATGTTGAGACAATGTAATCAAATACTGAACGAAGAACATCTGTTTAACTACATTGTATTAATGTTTAAGAAGGCCTGCATGGAAAATCTTAGAATACACAGTTATTGCATAGACTTGTTGATACATGTATTAAAGGCAAACCAGTTATATGCGGTTGTTTGAGACTTGGCATGAACCCTAGATCGGTGATGTATTAAAAGGAATATTAATCCGAAGTGGGGCTGGACATCGCGCCCACCAAGTGTATTAAAAGCAAATGCATTCTAATGTACAACGTCTCTCACTGAACACATTGAACCATGCTGGAGTTTGTTGTGTTGTACTGAGGGCTGATAGCTATCTGATTTTGCTCTGTTTTTGTGACTAGATTCAGTATAAAATAAAGTACTTTGTATGTTCCTTTGTAACCTGTGTTCGGTGTATTTCCTTTTGGGGTATCGATATTTTGATTCTGTTTTCACAGTTGGCGCCCGAACAGGGACCCTCAAGATTGATGCCAGATTGTTGAAGGTTGACGCACGCTATCGGACCGTGATCGGCCGGTGTGACATAAGGGGCCCCCTGAATGAGACGCGACACCTCAGCAGCGCTGTACGACCCAATCCTTGGACGATAAGCGTGTGGTCCGAGACGGCATCTTGACGAGGGTCCACTTATCGAGGCGAGCAGATTTGCCGAAATCACCATACACGAGGTAAGATTAGTTAGGTAAGATTCTTAGAAATCTGATCGGACCTCCTTAGGTTTGGTCAGGTGAGTCGTAACCCGATTCTTAATTTAACCCTGACAATTTGAATTTTGGCGCATTGTATCTGCAGACACAATTATTGACCAGGTAACACCAAGAATTTGAGATATGCCTGGGAAATTGTCTACCTGTTTTAGGGCTTTATTCTGCAGTGATAGACAATCTTTGGAATTTAGCCGTCCCGCACCACAGGAGGGGTCGCCAGGATGTACTATGTACTGTAAGCATGGCATTGGAAGTATAGTATTTAATGACATTTGGCACAGACAAACCCGACATGCCTCCAAACTTCAGTGGCCAATCAATGGTAGATTTGAAATCCCTCGTATTCAGTATTTAGAGTCAATTCTTTTAAAGAAAAAGGCTAGACCTGCAGCATTTGATGTTTTGCAGAATTGGAAAAAAGAAGCGTTGCAACAACTTAAAAGTAGAAAGAAATATGCACGCCGTCATAAAACGAATGCTGAAAAAGCGTTCTTATATGATCAGGACAAACAGTCTGAGGCGACTAAAAATATGGATAGGGCTTTTTCACTCGGAATTCAGAAAATCTATCCTTCTAAAGATCTTCATATTTATATATATATTGACAAAATATTAAATGAACGAAGGCCTGGTGCCTCTGCACCACCTCCGTATGTTCCTCTTCCTGCTGCTTTGCCTATCCCTCCTGTTATTCCTGCTCCACCTGTTGTTCCCGTTGTTCTTGCGCCGCCTAATGTTCCCCTTCCTCCAGCTCTCGCACCTCTTTTCAGCGCACCAGTTATAGTAACTCCATCAAATATGCCTGCTCTCTCTCTTCCAAGTGGTCCTGAGCCGCTTGTAATCGATAGAGGTACAGGAACAAAGGTTGTCACTCGCAATACTGTACCGCCGTAGAAAAAACATGAGTTAATTGCATGGGCTAAGCATTGTGTGGAGAAGGATGATCAAGCTAGCGTTTTTGCCACACTTTGTAATGCGGATAATTTTTCTGAGAAAAATGTTTTTATTGAAGGTTTAGGGATTCAGTTATGTATAATGTGGGGAAGATTAAATAATGCGGATCTTCCGCAAGAGTTAAGGGATCTAAATACTCTAGCGCTTTCTAGAGACACTGTGGAGAAGGTAAATGAGCATGTCGAGAGGTTGTTTGGGTATAGAAAGGAGTTAGAAAAGTTACAGAATGAGGATGAAGAAGAGGAAAATATGTATGTACAGAAACGGTTCCTTCCGTGTCGTAAAGCAATATCTGAGGAAATGCAAATTTGTAAGAAAGACACGATTAGATGGATTTCAGACATATCGATAACTCCAGTTGAGGTATATGACACATATAGTCAATATACGCTAGAAATGCAGAGGAAAGTGATACAGGTAATGGTAGAGTACCTGCAGGATGAGTGTGTAAAAAGGAAGATTAGTTGTCCCACAGAGGTATTGAGCATTTATAAGAGAGCTTTTTCACTTGACACTTCTTTGACTACTTTAGCACTCGACTTGGCTCTGTTGCTTAGTAAGCGTTCGGAGTCACCTATTTCTCAGTTGTCTATGAGAGAGGTTCCTCTGACATTTGTCCCGAAGGTTGAGGTTGCGGCCAATGCTGCACAGGGTATAGTCGCTGTGAACATTCCCACACATTATGTATCGCAGTTCGTTCACGTCCTGTTCTCAAGACAGGAAGTGAACACTATTAGGCAATCTATTCCTGATATTAGGAAAAATCCGGCAGGGTTCTATAAAGAGATAGAGTCCGTTTTGCAGTCCTCAGAATTCACCCTAGGTAACATTGATTTGTTGTTTCCTGTACTCCTGCCCGTAGATTTATGGAAACAAGTTAGAACTATTGACGACGTACCCGGGTTGGGAGATACATGGGTGAATATAACTAGACTCGAAGGGGAAAGGCCAGCTGGTGAAAGACCGTCTCAGGTGATATTAACTTTGCCTGATAGAATCGTTGCTAAATTAAAAACCATAATTCCCAAAAAGAGAATTATTTGGGACAAGTTTACGACCTGTGTCCAAGGAAAGTCTGAGGGTGCTACCGAGTTCTTTAATCGGTTCGAACAGGTATTCTCGGATTTCAGTAGACAAGACTTAGGCACAGATTCTGGGAAAAGATTATTTGTGGACAAATTCGTACGTGGATTGCTGCCTGACATCCAGTCACAAATGATGTCTTCTGAGAGCGCTTGGCAGGCGAAATCACAATCAGAAGTACTGCACATACTAAGAGAACCGTGTCAATAATGAAAAAGATAGGATTGAAAAACAGAAAGGTGATTAAAAAACTAAAGTGCTATTGCAGCAAATTGTTAAGGGCCCCAGAGGGGGTAGTTCTCAGGTTAGAGGTCAGTATGTCCCGCAGTGGAATGTGCCCTTGGGTCCTGTGAACATTAACCAGTGCACTAATTGTTGTCGAGAGGGTCATTGGTGAGCACAATGCCCCGTCCTTCAACAAAGGTCAAACAATGCATTCGGTAATATGGGTAGGCGATCCTGAGGTCGCCCGGGTATAGGGCACCCTGGTAGAGGTCAGTTTACACATGACCCTCAGCAACCTTTTTCGCCGGACAATCAGACTCTGAGTGTGGACACCAGGAACATATTTGATCATCCTTCCACTGCATATTTATCTGAAGAGCTTCCTTTTGATGATATTCTGTTTCGTTAGGATTGCCCGAAGCAGGGTTTGGAACCTACACCTATTCCTGTCAATCAGAAAGGTCCCTACGTTGAAATGGTGGTGGGAAATAGGAAACATCCGTTTTTGATAGACACTGGAGCACAGAAGTGTTCCATTGATCATTCGCGGGTTCCAAACATTCCACTGTCAGGGCAAACCAATATTTCTGTAGGGTTTTCTGGTACACCAGTTGTTTGTCCGGTTTCTATGCCGGTACCTATTTCTTTGGTTCCCTTTACAGACCATTGTCCATTTCTGTTGACTTCGGATTGTGGAGAGAACTTGCTGGGGTTGAATCTGTTAAAAGAATTAAATGCAGTGATTTATTTTTCTTCTGATGGAGTGCGCTTGACGATTGCACCACAGCAATTTTCTACCTCGCAATTCTTGATTAGACCTTTGCCTCCAGAATTAATTAATGCACCAGAGAGCTTGTGGGCTGTCGACGACAATGATGTTGGTGTTTACAGATTGAGTCTGTCAAGATAGTTTTGAAACATGGAATTGAGCCACCACGCATTCCTCAGTATAAGATTTCAGTTGAGGGCGAGCGAGCTTTGAAATGCATTGTTTCCGATTTTCTGCATCGCGGGGTGATTGAAGAAATTTCAGGGAGTTTGTGTAACAGTCCGATTTTACCCGTGTACAAGAAAGGCGATAATATAATTCCAGTCCGTTTCATAATTGATTTACGTGCCATTAATAAAGTTGTGGCACCACAATTTCCAATTGTGCCTGATGTAACGACAATCCTAACCATGATTTCAGCTACAGCTACTCACTTTAGTGTTGTAGACTTAAAGAATGCGTTCTTTAGTATTCCTATACACAAGGATAGTAGATATTTGTTCGCGTTCACCTTAGGGGGACGCTCATTTACATTTACTTGTGCACCTCAAGGGTACACAGAGAGTCCTAGCATTTATAGTAGGGCTTAGAAAGAACAACTTGATACCCGTGAATTGCCCTCTACCTGTACCTTGCTTCAGTACGTTGATGATTTGCTTCTAGCTGCTGACTCTGAGAGTGCCTGTAAGGAGGGCACTGTGTCATTACTTATCCATTTAGCTAAGCATGGTCACAAAGCTTCGCTTAAAAAATGTCAATATTGTTGCCAGGAGGTTGCCTATTTAGGCTATCTCCTGTCAAAGGAGGGAAGAAGATTGACACCTGAAAGAATAAAACACATTTCCGGTATGTCTGTCCCAAATACACAGAAGGCAGTTAGGGCATTGATAGGTATGGCTTCTTACTGTAGGTTGTGGATCCCGTATTTTTCACTAGTGATCAAACCGATGAAGGGAATTTCTTCACCATTGCCATGGAACGCGGTACACCAGCAGTCGTTTGACTTGATACGATGTGCTTTGGCTGTATTAATGCAGGAACATGGAAGGAAGTATAGGCTGTGCGGTTACTTTTCTACCGCCCTTGATCCTGTAGCATGCGCTTTGCCAAGATGTTTGCATGCTGTCGCTGCTGCTGCTGCGTCTGTAAAACAGAGTGAGGGAATAGTCCTAGGCCATGATGTAACCCTGATGGTGCCTCACTCTGTAGATGTTCTACTGAACAGAACTCAAACGCAACACCTCACTTCTGCACGGTTGACAAGATATGAATTGATCTTGTTTGCTCCTCACATTCAAATTAAGAGGTGTTGTGTTTTTAATCCGGCTGAACTCTTACCTTTCCCGCAAGATACTACTTGCGGCGATGAAGTGCCACATGATTGTTTGTATACGACCGAACAAGAGACAAAGGGTAGAATTGATTTGAAAGATACTCCCTTGGATAATCCGCAAGGAGAGCTGTTTTGTGACGGCTCCTGCTTCAAACTTCCGGATGGTACATCCACAGCTGCTTATGCGATCACTACATTGAGCACGGTTGTGGAAACTAAGAGAATCACGCATAATTCTGCGCAGGCCGCAGAGATAATAGCATTGACCCGAGCTTGTGAACTTTCCGAAGGGCTTGCAGTAAATATATATATACTGATAGTCAGTATGCCTTTGGGGTGGTCCACAACTTTGGGAGACTTTCGTCAGAGAGATTGTTCCTAACTTCGCATGGCACCAAAATTCAACATGGCTCCCTAATCGTACAACTACTCTCAGCGCTTGCGCTCCCTACTCAGTTAGCAGTTATGAAATCTGCAGCACATCGAAAGATTACAGATGATATAGGGAAAGGGAATGCTTTCACTGATCAGATAGCTAGGCAAACTGCTACCGATCTCCTTACGGAGATGTATGTTTCAAGAACAAGCTCGCTAAGACGTGTGCCAGCACCAAACTAAACTGGCCGGACGCCTTACCGATCGTGTTGTTATCTATGCGCACAACCCCTCAAACTAAGACTGGGCTCTCTCCATTTGAGGTTGTAATGGGGAGACCTGCCAATATTTGGAACCTTCCTAAATGTAACTCGTTAAGAAATGTTGAAAATGTACTACTTTCAGATTATTGAAGCCAATTGACTAAAAACCTGTATTTGATTTATCACCAGGTACGAGAAGCTTCACCTGTGCGATACGAGGGCCCAGGCCACGGCATACGGTCTGGGAGTTGGGTGCTCGTCAAATCGTTTGAGCGTACCTCTTGCCTCGTGCCTCGCTGGCGTGGCCCATTCCAAGTCCTGTTGGTCACCCAGACAGCGGTGCGGGTCGCTGGGCAAAAGAACTGGATCCACGCATCCCACATCAAGAAACTTCCTCAACCTGTGCCGCATGTTACAGAAAAAACAGAACCCCTCGCTGACGCTGCAACCAATGATCCCAAAGCAGTAAGCAGCACTGAGAGTGTGTCGGAGAATCTATCTGAGCCCAGGAGGCTTGGGGAAGCTGCCATTTTGTCTCCGCACTCTCCACAAATTTTGCACCCGGAAACTGCTGTTTCGAATTCAGCCCCTTCACTTGCCTCCGACACGTTTCTTCCAGCAGGGAGTGACGACATATTGTTTCCGGATCAATCAGTACCAGGAAAAGTACGATATAATCTATGACCACGAAGATAGACTTACGGCACGGTTCGGCTGTGCATTCAGAGAAGGAAAAGCATCATCGAGGGCTTGCTTTTTGCCAAAATTTGAGAAAGGGGATTCTGTTGGCTAGGGTAGTGGAAGGACTAAGAAGTCGCTTGACCGGGAGGTTGCCAGCAACAAACTTTGGAGGGTCAGTTTGAAGACTATGATGCCCGCCACCGCTACCGCTCGTATGGGACTTGTAAATAAGGGGGTACCAACCGGGACAATGGACAAAATGCCTGGGCCCCGAAAATGTATTGCTGTATTCTTATAATGATATTTGGTTTTTTAATAGTCACTGCCTTAGGATTGTGGTACCTCGAGGAAACTCACTCTTTAGAACTTTTTTTGCCTACTGAAAGTGCACCCATTGTTCCTACTCCCTTTGTACATTTGCATATTTTATCCCCAGCACAGACAAAGGTACCACAATAACACTTTACTGCTTATCATGAATGCTACACATGCCATTTTTAATAAATCTAACTGTTGAGTCTGCTCACATTTACCGCAACACCGGGATAAGGGGCTAGGTTGGTATATTCATCCTTTACCGTTGACAACTGCTTGCTATGCTTCTCTTAGAGCACTGCTTTTTGGCCAATGGAATGATAGCATCTCAGGGAACTTTGATGGCACCAATTTGAATAGTTTTGAGAAACGTGTTTTGACTCCCCAGGGATGCTCGCTTTTAAAAAAAATAGGAGTAAACCGAATGTTGCTTCTATTAGGCCTTCTGATAGACTGTCTCGTCCTTTCCAATCTTTGATTTCCTTTAAAATGGCTCCAATAGGCAATAAGGATGCCATGCCTCCTTCTTACACTGATAACCATATGTTACGCTCACCTAGGCTCCCACAGGGGCGTCGGTAGGACCCGGACAGCTGCGGTCTCCACCCACGTGATGCGTAGTGCAGCGATGACTCAATGGATCTGCCCTCCTAATCTGGTCTGCTTAACCCGTAGAAATATTCTCCTGCAAATGGAGAGATGGATTTAGCCACTTGTGGATTCAAGTGATGGCACCCCCACAGTCCTCCCCAACTAATCACCTCCGAAATGCCCTCACAGCAATCTCACCTTATATTCTTGAAAGATGAGCCCTCCATCCTGTGTGGATTTGCAGAGGTGCGTCGATTCCAGTTACTTCACTGGTTTGAAGGCTCGGGAGAGTTCCGGAGTGTATTGACTCTGAGGTTCCTGGTGAGGACCAGTAAGTATTAAGTTCATAGAGTTCAATATGTCCGATGTTCACTCTTGTTCCCCCCTTCCTTTCTTGTCTTGCAGCTGGCTCGTGAAAAGATGCTCTTGTGGCAGCTGGTGGCGCTCAGGTAAGAGTCTGTATTACCCGGTGCTGTCCGGTAAATGTTGCAGGTGGAAAACGTGTTGTTTTGTCTATCTTTACAGATGCGGCACGTGAAAATATGGAGAGTCACAAAAGGATGCCTCTGGCGGTAAATCAGGTAAGTCTATGGTGGTAAGAATTATATTTGTTGGTTCCCTCGGCTCACCTTGTGGTTTTCTTTTGTCTCCTAGGTGACGAAGTTCGGCGAAAAAAATGATGGAGGCAGCGCCGACCCGAAGGATGCTGTGAAGACTGGTGAGTATGGCGCGGCGCTGCAGCTGGAGATGCGGCGCATGTAGAAATGATATTCTTTACAGGACCGGAGACGAGATGGATCCAGAATCAGGTGTGGAATAGAAATAAGTTAGTTTTCTAACCTTGTCCCTTTCTTTCCTCTTTGTTTTAGGAGCTCCGGATTTGAGGCGGGCGTGGCAGAAGACTGGATACAGGCTGCAGGCACGGTGAGCGTTACGCTGCTGGATGCAGAATAACGCGAAGCGTGTGTTGCTGGTCGGGCGTGGTTTAAATAGCCTCAAAAGTAGTCCCAGGTAAGAAGTCCCTAGAACCACACCCGAGTAAAAAATAGTCCCTGTAGAAAAATAGTCCCTTTCAGGCTTCATGTTGGATTGGAGTCATTTGCAGCATGGTCTGCCTGAGGTAAGTAATGACTATGAGCCTGGCGCCTAAGGTGCCAGGACTGAACCCATATAGCCCCTAGGCTGCTGAGGTTTTACTAAATGTCTAGATGCCTGCTCCCGGGGCTGATGGGCTTGGTCCGGATGCCTTTGGGTAGGCATCATGACAGCACTCCCCCCCAAGGCCCCTCCTAAAGTTTTTCTTCCCCTGGGCCCTGGTTTGTCTGGGAAGTTCCGATGGAATCTTTTCACCAACCGAGGTGCATGGATGTGGTCACTAGGTTCCCATGACCTTTCTTGTGGTCCGTAGCCCTTCCAATCGATTAAATAAAAAAGTTTTGATTTAACCATCTTGGAGTCCAGGATATTTTTTACCTCAAATTCAGGTTCTCCATCTATCAAGATGGGGTCGGGTGGTTTGGTTAATCTTGTTCCTGGTTGAACTGGTTTTAAAAGTGAAACATGAAAGACAGGATGAATGCGCATATTACAGGGTAATTCCAATTTGACGGCTACCAGGTTGATAATGGCCTTAATAGTGTAAGGTCCCAAATATCTATGGTTAAAAGTCCGAGTTCCCTTCAGAGGTATGTGTTTTGTAGCGAGCCAAACTTGATCCCCAATCTGGTATTGTGGAGTTTCACTTCTATGTTGATCAGCATTTTTCTTATATTTCTGTTTTGCTTGTTTCAAATGTTCTGTTGCCTCTTTAAAGGCTTGTGTAATAGTAGAATGCAAATGACTAACTGCAGGCATTTCTAAATTCTGAGGCAAATCTAGTTCTGAGGTTCGAGGGTGATGCCCATATATGGTATAAAAGGGGCTTTGTCCGGTTCCTGAATTTACAGAGTTATTGTATGCATACTCGGAAATCCATAAAATATCTTTCCAATTACTTTCGGTCTGGTGTAGCAGCAACGTAGGTACTGTTCAAGGGTCTGGTTGATCCTCTCCATCTGACCATCGGTCTGGGGATGGTGACTGGTTGACACCCTGACGTCGATTTGCGCCAGTTGACAACATTTCTTCCAAACATGTGAAATGAATTTACTACCTCGGTCAGAGACCAATACGGAAGGAAATCCTTGTATTCGAACAATGTTTTCGAGGAACTCCTTGGCCAGAATTGAAGCAGAAGGTAATCCCTTTAGAGGAATAAAGTGGGCCATCTTGGAAAAAAGATCCACAATAACTAGAATGGTGTTAAATCCATTACATGGAGGTAGATCTGTAATAATGTCTAACGATAAGGTGTGGCATGGTGTAGGTGGAATATCCAAAAGTTGTAAGAGGCCAGCTGGTTTTTTCTTCTGACTTTTGTTTTGGGCGCAAATGCCACAAGACATTACAAATGACTTTACGTCTTTTCGCCAAGTGTGCCACCAGAATTGTCTCTTAATTTTAGCTTCAGTTTTTGCGATACCTGGGTGTCCTTCCATCAGGGTGTCATGATAATTGGAGATGACTAGTTTTTGTAGTTCCTTGTGTGGTAGAAATAGTCACCCTTGATAATAAGGTAGGCCATTGATGACTGAGTAGTCCGGGCCTTTCTTCACCCAGTCCTGCAGGGCTGTTGGATCGAAGAGTTGTTGGATCTTTACCTGAATATCCTCTAGTGTCTGTAGAGTGGTTATGCCAAGAATTCTTTGTTCTGAAATTATAGGCACCGGTTCCGGGTTTGCATATGCTTCTCCCATCTCTATTTGGGATAAGGCATCTGCCTTGGCATTTTTACAACCTGGCCGATAAGTGATCACGAAATTTAACTCGGCAAAGAACAATGCCCATCGAAGTTGACGCGACGATTGGGCCTTGGCTGTTTTTAAATACTGCAAGTTCTGGTGATCGGTGATTACCGTAATGGTATGCCTGGCACCAAGAAGATAATGCCGCCAAGCCTTGAAGGCGGATTTTATGGCTAATAATTCTTTATCGGTAACCGCATAGTTTAACTCGGGTGCCGAGAACTTTCTAGACCAAAATGCTACTGGGTGAAGTTGACCGGTTTCAGGATCCTTCTGGGACAGGACAGCTCCCATGGCTAAACTGGATGCATCATTTTCAACTCTGTATGGAAGTTTGGGGCGTGGATGCTTTAAGACAGGTGAAGACGTGAATTTCGCATTCAGCTCTTGGAAGGCCTTTTCAGCTTCTTCGGTCCACAAGAAGCGTTTGTTTTTTCGCAAAAGTGCTGTGATAGGGTGTACAACATGTGAGAAATCCGGAATGAATCTGCGGTAGAAATGAGCAAATCTGAGCATGCTTTGTACCCCTTTAACTGAACTCGGTGATGACCTTTCGAGAGTCCATTCGGACTCCTTTTGTAGTCAGGATAAATCCAAGGGATTCAACTTCCGTAGCATGAAAAACGCATTTTTTCCAATTTTGCATATAACTTGTGCTGGCGTAGTTTCTCAAGGACTGCACAAACGTGCTTCACATGGTCTGATTCAGAAGAGGAGTACACTAGAATATCGTCTATGTATACAACAACACAGACGTCAATGAGTTCACAAAGGACATTGTTCATAAAATGCTGGAGGGCTGCTGGTGCATTGCACATCCCGAAGGGCATCACCTGGTATTCGAATAACCCGTACTTAGTGCGAAAAGCAGTCTTCCATTCGTCGCCTTTCTTTACACGTACCAGATGATATGCCCCTCGGAGATCTAATTTAGTGTAGATGCAAGCATCCTTTACTTGGTCTAGTAATTCGGGGATCAGAGGCAATGGGTATCGGTTCTTAACCGTGATCTGATTTAATGCGATGTAGTCTATGCACGTTCTGAGGTCACCTTCCTTTTTAGGCACGAAGAACAAAGCTGAAGATGCAGGGGACTTGGATGGATGAATTAAGCCATTAGCAAGGTATTGGTCCAAGTAATGTCGTAGGTGAAGGTTTTCGGGTTCCGTAAGGGCGTAGATCCTACTACATGGAGCTTGTGCACCAGGTATGAGATCGATTTGACAATTGTATGATCCGTGAGGTGGTAGGGTGTTTGCCTGTTCCTTTTGGAAAACATCCTGGAATTCCTGATATTCCTGAGGTAACTGCACGACTGGTGTAGCGACTGTGGCCAGGCCTTGGGTCAAGGGTTTTTTCGGGTAACAAGTATGTGCACAATCCGGGAAGGTTATTCTCTTCTCTCGCTAATCAATACAAGGATTATGTGTTTCCAACCAAGGTATCCCCAGTATTATTTGGAACTGCGGGGCTTTGATTAAATCAAACACAATAGTCTCTCGATGCCCATCCTGACCCAATAGTGTCATCTCTGTGGTGGAATGAGTTACAGGCCCAGAGGCAATTTCAGTTCCATCGACTGTGGTGATGACATCCGAAGTGGTCTTTTTGCAGAGAGATAGATTCATCCTAGAAGCCAACTCGTGGTCCACATAGTTTCCTATGGCCCCGCTATCAATGTATGCCGTCACTGCGTGCATACGTGATGGCTGCCTTGGATCTATAAGGACCATTGGTATGATGAAGTGCGAGGTCTGAGTATCCTTCTTCAAGCTCGGCAAGCGGACCTCTACGCTTGTCGGGCGTGGTCGTTTCCCGAATCAGGCTCTGTTTGATTTTTATCAGCAACTCTGACTACTTTTTTAGATGTTTTTATAGGGCAATCCCGTAGAAAATGGCCTGAGGCCCCACAGTACAGACACAATTGCATCTGCCGTCTTCTTTCTCTTTCCTTTTGAGTTAAGGGTCCCCTGACTCCCCCGATCTGCATCAGTTCTGAAACATCTGTTCCTTTGAGGGTAACATTCGGTTTAACCAATACCCGATTCTCAAACTTAGCTCGATCAGCCTTTCTATTCTGAAGTCGGTGGTCTAACTGGACCACTAAGGCTAAATATTCTGCACAATCCTGAGGTAGGTTCACAACTTGGCCAAAACATCTTTGAGTTCACCCCGAAGTCCACCATGAAATAATGTAATTCGTTGTACCTCTGGCCATCCGGTTTCCACCACTAACCTACTGAAAGTGGCGATATAGGTTAGTAGATCCTGGTTACCTTGTCGTAATGATAAAAGTTCGTTATCCAGGGCCTGTCCCTGTGAATGTCTGGCAAATAGTCTTTCCATGCTCAATTGAAAACCTTGAAAATCCCGAAGAGGAGGGTCATCCTGGTTAACTAATGGAATTGACCAATCCGCTGTGCTGCCACTAAGATATGATAGTACAATGGCTACTTTGGTCGTTCGGAAAAGCTCCAGGTCTGCATAAAAAGTGCAAGCGGCATTGGTTCAGAAACACGGCAAACTTTTTTGGGTCCCCAGCAAAACGTTCGGGTGGAGCTAAAGGAATGCTCCCTGGTAGAACCACTTGCACAGGATTGCTCGATGAAACAGGAGTTGGATTCCCCCCGAGTCCAGGTAATGGTGTTTGCCCAGCTTGGTTTTGCAGTAATTGTCTAGCAAGATCATCAGTGCACTCCTTTGACACAATCAGTTCTCTCCTAAGGGCATTAGTCTCTTGGCGCGCGGA
This sequence comes from Ambystoma mexicanum, assembly GCF_040938575.1. NCBI lineage: Eukaryota > Metazoa > Chordata > Amphibia > Caudata > Ambystomatidae > Ambystoma > Ambystoma mexicanum. The sequence goes on along the minus strand of NC_090925.1, from coordinate 51,103,264 downwards.
GTTCACTTCTGCCCCAGGTTCCCCTAACAATAGGGGTAGTTGGTCGGTTCCTGAGGTTTCCATAACGCCCGGGTGGGGATTTGTAGATAGGCTTCGCATTCTGTTACGCTCACCTGGCTCCCACAGGGGCGTCGGTCGGACCCGGACAGCTGCGGTCTCCACCCACGTGATGCGTAGTGCAGCGATGACTGACTGGATCTGCCCTCCTAATCTTGTCTGCTTAACCCGTAGAAATATTCTCCTGCAAGTGGAGAGATGGATTTAGCCACTTGTGGATTCAAGTGATGGCACCCCCACAGTCCTCCCCAACTAATCACCTCCGAAATGCCCTCACAGCAATCTCACCCTATATTCTTGAAAGATGAGCTCTCCATCCTGCGTGGATTTGCAGGGGCGTGTCGATTCCAGTTACTTCACTGGTTTGAAGGCTCGGGAGAGTTCCGGAGTGTATTGACTCTGAGGTTCCCGATGTTCACTCTTGTTCCCCCCTTCCTTTCTTGTCTTCCAGCTGGCTCGTCAAAAGATGCTCTTGTGGCAGCTGGTGGCACTCAGGTAAGAGTCTGTATTACCCGGCGCTGTCCGGTAAATGTTGCATGTGGAAAACATGTTGTTTTGTCTCTCTTTACAGATGCGGCACGTGAAAATATGGAGAGTCACAAAAGGATGCCTCTGGTGGTAAATCAGGTAAGTCTATGGTGGTAAGAATTATATTTGTTGGTTCCTCGGCTCACCTTGTGGTTTTCTTTTGTCTCCTAGGTGACGAAGTTCAGCGAAGAAATGATGGAGGCAGCGCAGACCCGAAGGATGCTTTGAAGACTGGTGAGTATGGCACGGCGCTGCAGCTGGAGGTGCGGCGCGTGTAGAAATAATGTTCTTTACAGGTCCGGAGACGAGATGGATCCAGAATCAGGTGTGAAATAGAAAAAAGTTAGTTTTCTAAACTTGTCCCTTTCTTTCCTCTTTGTTTTAGGAGCTCCGGATTCGAGGCGGGCGTGGCAGAATACTGGATGCAGGCTGCAGGCACGGTGAGTGTTACGCTGCTGGATGCAGAATAACACGAAGCGTGTGTTTCTGGTCGGGTGTGGTTTAAATAGCCTCAAAAGTAGTCCCAGGTAAGAAGTCCCTAGAACCACACCCAAGTAAAAAATAGTCACTGTAGAAAAATAGTCCCTTTCAGGCTTCATGTTGGATTGGAGTCATTTGCAGCATGGTCTGCCTGAGGTAAGTAATGACTTTGAGCCTGGCGCCTAAGGCGCCAGGACTGATTTCTACTATGAGCCTGGCACCTAAGGCGACAGGACTGAACCCAGATAGCCCCTAGCCGGGGTTGCTGAGGTTTTACTAAATGTCTAGATGCCTGCTCCCGGGGCTGATGGGCTTGGTCCGGATACCTGGGGGTAGGCATCATGACACCATAGCCCCGATTCAGTTTCTTTTTGCATACAGTCAGTCAATGTGACATTTTCTAGGTTGTGCAAACGTTGTAAATTTGACTGGGGAAAACAGACCTTTGTATGTAGACAAACCTGTCTATTTTGTCTGCGGTAATATAGCATTCCCATGGTTGCCCAGGGATTTGCAGGGAACCTGTTATTTAGGGATCCTGTTACCTGGGGTGTTTATAGCTAGTACAAAAGAAGTTTCGACGGCTCGTCCATGGCGGGACGAGAATGGTGACACCCCAGCACAAATCTTGGGAGATATAGCTAAATCAATAGTGCCATTTTGAGGGCAGATTGTAACGCTCACCTGATTCCCACGGAGGCGCGGGTCTTGGCAGGAAGCTGTCTGTGACTCGAAAAGTGATGTGCAGGACTCGATTGGCTTCTGGGGTCAAACCTCTTCGCACTGTGTGTCGGACTCGAAGAGTGAGGTTTCTGCAGGTGAAAGAATATGGGGGTTAATGGTCTGGGTTGTTGAATGTCCCTCTCTCTCTCTCTCTCTTCCCAGCTTTTTCGTAGAGCCCCCAGGTCAACGTGCTCACCTTATATAGGTGAATGCTGGGCTCTCCATCTGCGTCTGGTGCAGGGTGCCGTTGCCAGTTCCTTCACTGTTGAAACACAGGCCTCTTGAATTCAGAGGATGGTTACCGTCGTTATCTGCACGAGCGGTGAGTTTCTGGACACCTTTTGTCTTTATAGTCTTTACATGCGTGGCACGTTTATATGCAGACTCTGTATAATGCCTTTCCCTTATGTATTGCAGGGCTCTTGAGATGAAAGATGAAGTGAAGCGCTTGGAAGTTCATAAGTATGGCAAGCGCTCTAGCTGTCTCTTTCCTTGCAGCTTAGTTCGTGTTAAAGAGATTCCGGAGAATTCACAGGCGTTTTATTGCGACGAGCGTGATGGACGTAAGTAAATACCTGCTTAATGTCTTTTCTTTTGCCTTTCAGATGTTGGGTTGCAGGGCCGGAGTCCGCGGAATGCCAGTAAGTTGTTAACAATACTTTGTCTTCACAGGCGGCGATGCAGAATGAAGAAATCCGGAATTCACAGCGTGCCGGTAAGTATGGCAATGCTTTTGATCTTGCAGGTGGAGATGCGGCGTGAAGAAACGGCCGCAGCCGATGGATCAGGTAAGTAAGCACTGCGTGTAAAGTTCGCCTTGCTAACCTGTTGTTTCTGTTCTTTGCAGGTGCTGATCATGTCTGGATACTGAAATGGTAAGTAGGATTCTTGCAGGTCCAGGATCGGAAGAAGAAAGGCCGGAGCAGACTCGGTGAGCATTCTGCTGCAGATGCAGAATATCGCGAAGCACGCTTCATCTATCGGGTGTGGTTTAAATAGCCTTGGAGTGATGAGGCGTCTTCTTCCACGGCCCCGCCTAGGTAAGAAAAGAGTTCCAGTTTCCAGAAGAGTTCCAGTGCTGTATCCAGGGAGTGGAGCTGCCCCACCCAGGTAAGAAAGTAGTTCCTGTTCTCAGATGGCTTCTAAGTGGCTGGTAAGTAAGCAGCATGGTCTGCTGCAGGTAAGTCCACCTAAGCATCTTCACACCTATTATGAGCCCGGCGCTTCCAGTGCCGGGACCAATGGTTTTGATGAGCCTGGTGCCACCGGCGCCAGGACAAGGTCCAAAAGGTCCCCGTAGGGACCGGCTGGTACTTAGGATTAGGGTTAGGGGCCTGCTTCCAAGGACGTTGGGCTGGTCCTGGCTCCTTGGAAGCAGTGATCATGACACAGATAGCGAATTCAGAAGATATCAGAAAACTAGCAAGAGTACTGGAGAGAACCATCAACCGGACCACGGACATACTCTATAATATGACGTTGGAACAAAAGGCGATAAGATTAGTAGCACTTCAAAACCGAATGGCATTAGATGTCATTCTAGCTGAGCGTGGTGGAGTGTGCAAATTAGTGGGGTCCGCTTGCTGTGTTTTCGTACCAGATTCATCCCCAACTATCTTCAAGGCAATACAGAATCTGCACGTCCCTAGTTCGTAAGTGCATGTTCCCGAGGGAAACAGGGATCTAAGCGCTTGGTTCTGGGACTTCTTGCGATCTTGGGGTTGGAAGGTACTTTCGGTCTTACTAATTATTTTGGGAATCCTGTTGTTTCTTTGTTGCTGTATTCAGTGTCTACCTGGTATGTGTTTGATGCTAGGGGGATGTTGCGCACAAGCGATAGGTTCGATGGGACATAAAGTGTATGCCCAGATAAGACTTCCAAAGAAAATGTTTTGAAGGATATATTAGCAAATTACCTAATGGCAATAGATATTTCCGATAGTGACTCAGGGTGCATGGACGATGATGCATTTTTTGCAAGGAGATCCAAAGTAGTTTTTAGCACTTGGCATAGGCCAAAAGGAGGGTTTGTCGAAAGAGAAAGTATATTGTGCCTCCTATTGTAATAAATATATTAATATTGGCCTACGCCAAGCTGCTCGAAAGTCGCTTGCGAAAGAAATCCGTGTTGCAAGGTCCTGACCTTAAAATCCATGTAAGCCGCCATTTTAGGTTAAACCGTCATTTTAGGATTCGCTGTGTAAAAGTCACCCTGTGAGTTAAAATGGTGGACGATGTCATTCCAGAATACAACATGGCCGTCTTGACCTCTGTACATAGCTAATGTGTAACTTGTCTGCAGGCCACTTGTTGAGTTCTTGAACTGAGACCTTGTCCTTGGTTGACCTATGTGTAGAAGGATTACTCGAGCAATGAAACTAATCCACGAGCATATGTTGAGACAATGTATTCAAATACTCAACGAAGAACATCTGTTTAACTACATTGTATTAATGTTTAAGAAGGCCTGCATGGAAAATCATAGAATACACAGTTATTGCATAGGCTTGTTGATACATGTATTAAAGGCAAACCAGTTATATGCGGTTGTTTGAGACTTGGCACGAACCCTAGATCGGTGATGTATTAAAAGGAATATTAACCCGAAGTGGGCTGGATATCGCGCGCACCAAGTGTATAAAAAGCGAATGCATTCTAATGTACAACATCTCTCACTGAACACATTGAACCACGCTGGAGTTCGTTGTGTCGTACTGAGGGCCGATAGCTATCTGATTAGCTCTGTTTTTGTAACTGGATTCAGTATAAAATAAAGTACTTTGTATGTTCCTTTGTAACCCGTGGTCAGTGTATTTCCTTTTGGGGTACACAGCCTCGATGTTTTGATTCTGTTTTCACAGGGTAAATATGTTGCATAGAGTGGGTGCAGTGCAAGATCCTTGCGGGACACCACAGTGTATGGTGGTGAGTGATGCGCATGCATGGTCCGAGAAGACCCTCATAATTCTCCACTTAAGGAAGGAGGAGATCCATGCTGTGGCTTCAGGGGAGAAGTCAGCAGCATTTTCGAGTTGTTTACATGGTCAACGAGATGAAAGGCAGCTGACAGATCTAGTAGGAGAAGTGCCAGCTTGTCTTTGTCCATTATGTCACCTAGTTGGATCTTGGGATCAAGTAGGGCAGACATAGTCCCATGGTGTGGGCGGAAGCCCAATTGCCTCTTGCCCAAAATTATATTTGATTCCAATATCTGCTGGATTTGAGTATAAGCAAACTTTGTCCCAGATTTTCAGAAGGAATGGGACCGTGTTGATAAGTCTGTAATTGTTGGGTATCCTCAGGACTAGGGACATTTTTAAGGCATGCTGAGGGGCTAAGGTGTCCGTATTCTCTTTGACAAGATTGGCTGGGCAAACATCACCTTTGCCTTAGAACGGTAATATTTTTGGATGATGTCCAGTACCTCTGTCTCAGTTACGTCCATAAAAGAGAAAAGTGTTTTATCTTTCGTTTCTGTGCTGTTCGTATAGGAGATAGGCACGTAGTCTTCGGAAAGGTCCTTGTGGTGGTTGTTTTTCTTCTTCTGTGGGAGTTCAATTTTATTATTCATGGCTTTTTGTACACTGGTGCTCCAGGTTTCGTCTTTCATGATGTCCTGTGTCTTGGTGACCTGCGTGGCCAGTTCTTTAAAGTTGGCAAACAACTCTTTTGATTGCGAGGTAGCATTAGAGAACCTTTTGTTATAAGCTGTAGATTTAGCTAGAACAATAGCTTTTTTGTATTATGTGGCCAGGGCTTTGTGGGCAGTTAGCGTGGAATCCTGTGGTGTCCCTTGTCATTTGCTCAGTGCTTTGCACCTAAGGGCACATAGTTCTTTGAGCTCGGTGGAGAACCTGGAGGTAGCATGTTTCTTTTTTTTGCATTTTTGTTCTCTATCGGGGCAATGGCGTTAACTGCTGTCTTGAGAGTGGTGTTGTAGAGCTCAGCCAGCACAGAGGGGTCTGAAGACAGTAGGGGCTTGAGAGTTAGTATATCTAGGTAAGGAACAAATGTGTCTTTAGTTAGGTTTCATGAGCATCTGGCTAGAACAGGTGGGATAGGCATGAATGATTTAGGCGTAAAACTGCTGGTAGGGATGAGGAAGTGGAGAAGGTGGTAGTCGGTCCATGGGGACACAGTATTGGAATGGATGTCCACAACGCAGTGTAATGGGTGGGATTGATGACTTTTTGCTGGAAGCCCATTTCCTGTAGAGCTTTGGCTAAGGCATTGGCTTGTTTATCTTTCTGAGCATAGAAGCCCAGATTGAAATCCCCCAGGAGGATTGATTTAGTGTTGGTTTTTAGATTTTCCCCAAGGAGATGGATTACGTTATCATGGAAGTCAGATAGTGGGCCTGGTGGGCGGTATGCTATATGGATAGCATGGTTGGTGTTGGGAGAGATAGTTATCTTGAATGCGAGGGACTCCACATTCTCTTCGAGCTGTGATGTGGTTTTTCATACTGCTAAGGTCTTTTTCACTATGAGGGCTACTCCCCCACCTTTGGCAACTGGTCTGTCTTGTCGGAGGATGGTGTATTCCGGTGGAAGTGCTAGTGAGATAGCAGGTCCAGAGGCTTCATGAAGCCATATCTCGGCAATGGCTATAGCATCAAGGTCCAAGTTGGTGATGAGGTCATGAATTTCCGTTGCATGTGCTGGGAGGGATGTGCATTTATCAGAGCACATTGTAGGGGACAAGGCTCTGGCTTTGTCTTTTTATTGCTATTATTAGAGGATTTGTTGAGTGCAGACATGGCTTCAGAAAGCAATGGAGTCATATGATATGATATGATATGATATGATATATGATATGATATCGCATTTAAAACACACCTGTACACACGTGTTTCGAGGCACAACAAGACAAGGAAGGGGGAAACAGAGGCAGGATAAAACAACAATCTTACTAGACCTCATGTCATTCAGATCGGGCAAGTGTGGGGAAGTGGTAGGGGAGAAGCACAAGTAACTCACAAAGTGCAAGGACTGTAGTTGTATTTGTATTTAGTATTTAGTTTATTTGTAAAGCGCAGCCAGGCCCAAGGGCATCCAGGCGCATAGTCTTGCATACACAGTTACAGTACATTACCATAGGGTCAATGACATGAAATTCAGGTTCCCCCAGTTTACAAGAAGATGCGGGGAACAGACGTCTCATAGAGGAATCATGAATACAATAATATACAAACATAATCAATAAAGATAAGCAGGTAAATATACAAAATATACAGCCTTAAGCAATAAAAAATATCGGATAAATAAACAGAATATATAAGGAAGCAGAAAGACCCTGGTGATTAAGGGCAGACCTTATATGTGGTGTATCACGTAGTCTGCGTGAAGAGCCAAGATATGGTTTTATTCTTGAAGGTTTGAAAAGAAGGCTCATTTCTGATGGAGACAGGAAGGGAGTTCCAGAGCTTCGAGGCTAAGACAGGGAAGCTCACTCCTCCGTTTTTTGGGAGTTTGAATCTGGGCAAAATGAGGCTATTCATTTGTGGAGTTCTAGTGGGTCGTGTAGAGGTATGGAGAGTGAGACGGGTGGAGAGGTAGGGTGGGGCCTTGTTGTCCAAGCATTTGTGTGTCAAGCCTAGGGTTTTCAAGGCGATTCTTTGTTTTACTGGGAGCCAGCGTAGATCTGATCTGACATTAGAAATATGGGAGTGCCTGGGGATATTGAGAGCTGCCCTGATGGCATTATTCTGGGTTGTTTGCAGTTGAGGTTGGACTGACTGGTCCTCAAGTAAAGGTCACTGCAGTAGTTGATCCTAGACATAATGAGTGTTCTTACCAAGGTAATGCAGTTGTGGGTGTTAAAGAAGGGTCTGCAGGCAGTGATGGGTTTGCAGGTATAGGCCGAGGACGACCTTATTGCATTAGTTTGTCTGTTCAGAGAAAGAACAGAGTCCAGATAGACACCTAGAGTTTTAGTGTCCTTGGAGACCTTAATGTCATTGCCATCAATGTTGAAAAACCTGAAGGGCTGGTCTAGTTTATTAAGACCTTGACTTAAGCCTAGTAATAGGAGCTCAGTCTTGTCGTCATTGAGTCAGAGTTTGTGTAGTGCCATCCAGGCCTGAATAACCAGGTAGACGTCATTAACAGATTTGGTATCGGCTGTGTGATCACCAGTAATGGGAATGAGTATCTGGGTGTCATCCGCATAGTGTAGGAGACCCCCAGATAATTGAGCACATCGAAGAGAGGTTTGTTGAATGCGTTGTAAAGTGTTGGCGACACACAAGAGCCTTGTGGTACACTGCAGTGTATAGGAGAAGGGTCCGCGGATGCTTTAGGAGAGAAAACCTGCATGGATCTGTTACTTAGGAAAGAGAGGATCCACCCATTGGCAGAGTCTGAAAAATGGGCCGCAGATTTAAGATGTTGGAAAAGCATTTGGTGATTGACCAGATCGAATGCCGCTGAGAGATCAAGAAGTAAGAGTAACGCTAATTTCTCATTATCTTTTAGAATCTCCATTTGAGTTTTCAAATCAATCAAGGCTGTTTCAGGTGCGTGTTCAGGGCGGAAGCTGGATTGTCTTAGCCCAAGGAGATTATTAGATTCAAGATGTTCTTGGATCTGCAGATAGGCTGCACGATCTAGAATCTTGAGCAGGAAAGGGACCGTGGTGATAGGTCTAAAATTAGTCAGTATGTTGGGGTCAAGGGATGTTTTTTTCAGTAGTGGGATCACCCAGGCGTCCTTGAGGTTGTCAGGGACTATGCCCATTTTGAAAGAGGCGTTTATGAAGGCTGTGATGAAGGGGGCTAGATCGTGGGAGGCTTCCTTGATAATAGGAGCCGGGCATGGGTCACCTTGACATTTGGAAGGTTTAAGATTGTTTTAATTCCTTCTACTTCAGAAATAATGAGAGGGGAGAAGGTGAACGGTTTACAATTCAAGTTGGCCTGGCCAGTCCCAGTCGTAGGAATGGCCAGAGGATTGTCCGACTGTATTGAGTTTTGTTTACCTCTTTTAGTTTGGAGGGATGCAATTTTGTCCAGGAGTGCTGACTGTATATTGGTACACCAATTGCTGTCCTTGGTGCAAGAGTCTGGAGGTACTGCAGGAGACTCAAGTTCCTTAAGAATTTTGAATACTTCTTTAGTATTGGATTGTGCTGACAAGATGCAGTTATTGTAGGACTCTTTTTTGGCCTGGAATATGGCTGCTTTGTAGTTAAGAGTAGCTAGGACAAGTCTGTCCTTGTGGGCATCAGAAGGGTAACTTTTCCAGCGTGTTTCCGCACTGCGTTTCTCTTTGCGAAGCACTCTTAGCTGTGATGTGAACCACAAATTGAGGTGCACATGCACCCCTGAGTTTGAAAGGGGCAATGGAATTTATAGCTGAAAGCACCACCTGGTTGTAAGTGTCAGCTAAGGTGGTGGGATCCGAGCAAGAATCAATGATGTTGTTGAGGGTAGGAAGGATGAGGGGGAGTAGCTTCTCGGACATTATGTCCATTTTGTATCTGGTAGGGATGGCAGGTGCGACGGAAGGCGCGGGTAGGTGAACTGCTTCAATGTTGAAGGTAATGATATGGTGATCCGACCATGCGAAAGGTGAATTCGAGAGTACACTGATGTTACAGTTAGTGTCACTTAGCCACTCTAAGGACCTCCGTTTGTTGTGGGTAGGTTCTTGTATATGATGGTAGAATCCTAAATCAGTTAGGGTGTTGGCAAAGTCAATGGCCGTGGGGTCATTGGGGTCTTGGTAACCTAGATTGAGGTCTCCAAGAAGGATAATTTGTGAGTTGGTTTTAGCTTTGTCCAGTACTAAGGAGGTAATGTCGTCCACAAATGATGTGGGAGGACCAAGTGATCTGTAAATTAGGTGTACAGTGGCCGTTTGATTGGCAGATAGTGGAAGTTTGACAGAGAGTAGCTTGGCAGATTCCATGTTTGTACTTGGTAGGGCTCTAAGTCCTAGTGAGTTTTTATGGTTGAAGGCAACTCCACCTCCTCTGGAGGTGCGGTCGCATCTAGAGATGGAGTACTCAGGGGGAATTTCCAGTGAGAGTGCAGGGCCCGAAGCGGCATGCAGCCAGGTCAAGCTCCTGTGTGTTGATAAGGTCAGCGATGTCGAGTGCATGAGCTGTGAGGGACCTTGCGTTGACCAAAGCGGCTTTAATCTGTATGGCTTTGCCTGGTGGGGCTGGGGTCATCTGGGGGGGCTTAGGTGTAGATGAGAAGGGAGTCTGGGGGCGAAGGGCTAGGCATCAAGCATTTCAGCCAGGAGCCAGGATGCTTAGAGTGCCCAGTCATGCTCAGAAATCTAGTTCCTGATCTCTTGTTACTTAGGTAAGTAGAACCTGGTTGATTAGGTGTAGGTTTTTTAGTGAAGTGATCTAACAATAAGGCAGGGGCGTTACAGTAAATTTTGAGAAGCTCAGCGCTCAAGTGAGGCAGGCTATTGTGAGGAGCAGGTGCAGTGCTGAGTCTCAAGTTATTGTAAAGAGCTGCTATCAGTTTAGGTTGGTAGATGGCCAAAGGTCTGAAGGTAGGGGCCATAGTTCTAAGGCGCAGATTGAAGGTTACAACTAAGCTAGCTGATGGTGAGAGGATCACAAGGATAGATGCCCACAGTGAGAGTGATAGTCTGAGTAGAGGGAGCATTAGCCTCAGGTAGGTGCAAAGCTGTAGGAACATGATAAAGATATTAAGATAGAAGTGAGGACCTAGCGAGTATCGACAGTCACTAACTAGTGTAACATGAATCCATTGGATTCTGATATGGGTTTGTAGGTTAATACAGGCGTGGGTGCAGAGGGAGGGGACCCAACTGATGACCCAAGATGGTTCGTTAAGATCAGCAGGCTGAGTTGCTTTTGGTTGGGCCAGGCATAACGGGTCTCACGCACGTTGGTGGTTAGGCGTGGTCATGCAGCTTGTGTATGGGCTAGATGTGTGGATCAGAGGCAGGGCACAGTAGCGCAAGTGGGCTAAGTTCAACAATCAAATGCAGTGCACGTATGGGCTAAGTTCAACAATCAAATGCAGTGTGCATATGGGTTGGGTTCAACAATCAAATGAAGTGCACATATGGGCTAGGTTCAACAATCAAATGCAATGCACATATAGGCTAGGGTCAACAACCAAATGCAATGCACATATAGGCTAGGTTCAACAATCAAATGCAAATCATATATAGGCTAGGTTCAACAATCAAATGCAGTGCACCTATGGTCTAATGTGGCAGATAGTGGCAAGTGCAGATATAGGCTAGATCAATAAGGCAATATGTCAGCATAGTGCTGTTGGTGGCAAGGGCTAGGGCATATTCATAGGGGCTAGTATAGGAGATATCATGCAGGACTGAGTAATGGCATTATAGGACTTTGTGGTGTAACAATAATAGCTCAGATTTGCCACACCGGCTGGACTCAATATATATAGTGTGAGCTCAGGAAGCGTACAGAGTGTGATGCGAATTGCATGAACATTAGGTCCGGTAGCACACCCACGCTATTTCCAGATTTGCAGGGGGTACGAAGTGCACGTGGTCTATGTAGCTTCTGGGATAGAGGGGTGGAAGGGTGACCTTACCAGGTGGAGACAGGCGTATGGGGGCCCAGAGCTCGACAGGAACAAGATCCATGTGCCTGTGTCAGTACATGCAGTCTTTACAGGTCTGCTCGGAGGAGGAGTAGGGCTCGTGGCTCCTGATAGGCAGATTGCCTACATTCAGTGGAGTGTATGTTGCCTGGCAGGGCACTGCTCCGGCAGTGGGGGGACTCCAGCTCCTGCTGGCATCCGGGTCATGGCTGAGATGGGACCTCAGTAGGGCAGGGTTCCTGGCAGACGGCAGGATTCAAAAATAAAGGGGTGTACCTGCTTTAATCCCTGGTCCCGCAGGCAAAATATAAGGAATTTGCAAAACCAAAAATGGACCAATGGATGGAGATGACACAGGTTTTTTTTTTAAAACATAGTATCACAAATTTTAATCAATAAACACATAGTGTAATGTTATGTGCAATGTTTTTAAAAACCATCAATAACAATTCATCATCATATACTTCATATATACTTCTCTCATTCCAAACTCACTCATTCATACAAAGTTTCTCTCTAAAAAAACAAATGTGGATCTTTCCACATAATGTATTGTTCACTTGTTCACTTGATACATATATTTCTGAAGACTTAAATCAAGGTATTTTCTGCCCAGTTTTTGCTTTCAGGTGTCGTGTTTTTCTGGTCAAACAGTCAACCAGAATATCTTGTAATTTTACAATATCTTGTAATTTTACAAGATATTCTGGTGCATACAACTAACAACATATGCAACAGACAAAATGCTCTTTAAAAAAGAGAAGAACTTCCTTCTGTTGGGATGTAAATCCAACCTCCCAAATGCGAGAGAAAATATAAACTAAGGAAGCCCCTATAACACGAGCCAGAAAACACACAAAAGAGCAGAAACCTAGCTAACTCAGGCGGTATCCAGGACACATGTGCAGCTGACCAGAAGACTGATACGATTCTGAGATTAACCAATGATGAACCATGCATCAGAGACATGGCAGTAATTAACACTAAGAGAGGAGAGTACGTATAATAGCAATGAAAACAATTAACACATAACCAACATCAGAAATAGAGCACACACACAGAGGACAGAAGGAAACACTTAAAACGTACTGAGTGTGGAGATAATGGATAGGAAAATATATAAGAAAGCAGAGAGGCAATAGGAGACATATTGAAACTCACAGAGATAAGGTAATTTGAAGCAAATAACATTACAACTATTATAGAGTCGAGAAATGCACCCACAGAAACAATTCAGCACAGAAGTCCGAAAACTAGGGCTCGTGTGTAACGTTCACCTGGTTCCCACGGGGGCGCTGGTCTAGTCTGGATTGCTGTGGCCTCTTCTAGCGTGACTCGCAGGACCCGGAACACCGATTGGACAGGACCTCCAAATCGTGCTTGCCTGGCCCGTAGGAATATCCTTCTGCAGATGAGAAAGGGGATTAACAGTCTGCAGAATAGTGTGCTAGCTCCCCCCTGTCCCCCTTCCCCCTTCGTTCCTCTCTACCTTTCTCCAAACCCCGGTTTAAGCTCACCTTATGGTTTGGAAGGATGAACTCTCCATCCTGCTTCTGGTGCAGGGGCGCGTGTTCGTCCAGTTACTTCACTGGTTTACAGAATGGCGCTGGCAAAATCCACTTGACTTTCCTGAGCAATGCGCCGTAAGTATGAAAGTTCAAAGTTCAAGTGAGGCCCCCTTTATGTTGTCTTTCTAACCTGTGATCTGCCCTTTATTTCAGGTGCAGAATGAAGGCGACGCGTCGAGGGGTTAAACTGCCGAGGTGAGTAGTGATGAGGGCGATCCCTCTAAATGTCCTTATCATTCCCCAGAAATGTCTCTTGTCCTTTCCCCATAGGGGCCGGGGTACGGTACCTGCCAACGGGGCGGCGCCAACCCGAAATGTGGAAGAAAAGCCGGTAAGTATTATGGCTGTTAATCAGGCTTTCCTTCTGTGTTCCTTCTGCTCACCTTTTGTTTCTTCCTCTCTCCCCTAGGTGCAGAGATGTGGCGTCCGATGCTGACAGCCGCGATGGAGCCGGGAGATGTCTCGAGGACAGGTGAGTCAAGCGTGGGGCTGCAGCGAGCAACGCAATGCTTTTAAATGGAAGTCTTTCTTCAGGGATGCTGGCGAGAAGATTCCGGATGCAGGTAAGAAGTTTGAAATAGTCCTTAGTTTTCACCTTTCTCTTCTCTTCCTTCCTTGCAGGTCTTCCAGGTTCGAGGCGGGCGTGGCTGGAGTCCAGGAGCAGGAGCAGACACAGTGAGCGTTAAGCTGCAGGAAGCAGAACAACGCGAAGCATGAGCTGCTGTCTGGGCGTGGCTTAAATAGCCTCCAAAGAAGTCCCAGGTATGTATCCTTCCCCAACTAGGTATGTATCCTTCCCTGGCCATGCCCAAGTGAAAAAATAGTCCCTATAAAAAAATAGTCCCTTTCAGGTCTCAGGGAGGCCTGAAGCGTGCAGCATGGTCTGCATCAGGTAAGTGCACAAAACACCTCCCTTTATGAGCCTGGCGCCTATGGCGCCAGGACTGATGTCCAACATGAGCCTGGCGCCAAAGGCGCCAGGACTGAGTCCAAAGAGCCCCTATAAGGGGCTGCTGGGCTTTTACCTGAGGGCATGATGTCTGCTTCCGGGGGTGATGGGCCTGGCCTGGTGCTCCGGGGGTAGGCATCATGACAGCGTGGCAATTGAAGCTTTGCAGGCCACACTGAAACATTAGACCTCAGAAATACATGAGTCATTCTACATAGCAAAATAAACTCATGTACAGTTCATCTTAGATAGAAAAATAAAAGAGATCAGTGGCCTAGAACAGGGTGTAAAACCACGCTGTGATTGGTCAGAATAGAGAGGCATAGCTCATTCCCAGGCTCTTGAACAGAAAGCAATGATTCAATTATATGTTGCAACTTCGAGCAGACCCAATGAGGGAAGAGGTAAATACTGCACAGGGATTGGTTATGAGTAAGAGGTGGAGCAGGTTCCCAGGCACGAAACAGATGAAGCATGTAACAAATAATGTGCCTACCCATGGTTTCAGAAACAAAACAAAAGGTCACAGCTTGATGGGAACATGGCAACGTGCAGAGATGTGCACAGGAGAGAGTCAATTAAGCAAAAGACCTGCACTGCCTCCTGTAGGAAGATATCCACCTAGAAGTAGAAGCACGAGCACTAGACAATATGAGTACCTTCACCAAGAATACAAAGAGATAGTTAAACAAGCAGGATTTCTCAGCAGCAGTATTGAGGGAGGACCTCTGGCACGGATTTCAGCTACTTCTCTGGTCAATGCGGTTTTGGTGCCTTTTCTGCAGCACCAACAAAGGACATGATTCCCCCAGTCAATCTTCTTTGATTCCTGTAGTCCAGCACTCTGCCGAGTGTACCTGGATGGGGTGGATTGTGTGTCTGGCGATTCCACTGGAACTCAGCAAATGCTTGTACAGATTTGGCCTTTCCACAATGCTGCACTTCAATATAGTGGGAGGTCTCCTGATATTGGGTGTGTGCAGTTCTGGAAAGTCACAGGACTTCAGGAGATGGCTCTGAAAAAAGTTTGTCTTGGGAATGGTTATTCCCACCAGTCAAAGGGAAGGAGTCATCCTCTTCGGAGTTCTTCTGTTGCATGGAACATGGGGCCAGGACAGCAGTCGTCGCTTCAGGGTGTTGCAAAGGGTCTGCCAGCATCTCTGGTTGGCTTCTTCTTTGATGACTTTGGTTTCCTGTGGTCGACTTGTTTGCCACCTCCAGAGCCTCATCTTATATCCATTTCCAGCACTCACTCCTTTGCAATCTTCCACAGCAGTTTACAGAAAGGGGCTTGGCTTTTTAATCAGGACAGCCAGAACACTAGTGGGAGCTGGTGCTATTCAGGCACACAGGCACACACAGGACAGGGGGTTGGGAAACTCCTCCCCCACTTCTTGCCTGCCCAGATACTCTGAAGCCCAGGCCGGGGACACTCAAGGGTTCCCACCGGAGGCAAAATGTACACAAGAATGGTAGAAGAAGGGCTAACAAAAAATAACCACGCTAGAAATGGCGCAAAAAGAAGGGAGCCCCCAAGTTAGTATTTGGGTGACCCTATTGTGCCTAACGAGGGAGGTGGTCTCTCATGAATGTAATGTGGATAAGAGCTTGCAGTGGATTCTACGTCAATCAGCAGCATTTTTTGAAGTAATCTCACACAATTAGAATAAAAGCAAAGAATTGAAGCAGAAGTTGAAAGAGGCTGCCCCAGCAGTGTTAGAAATTAGATCAGGGAAAATGCCATCAGAGACTGCTCAGACAAAGAATGACACATTGCATACCCAGAAGGGTGTGGCCATGCAGGGAAAAGCAACACCCCAGGGAACTGTATTTCAATCCACAGACCGCAGCCAGATTGATACTTACCTTGGTTCCAGGTTTCTTGGCAATTTGCCAAGGGTGGGGGGTTTCGGCATGATATGGTAGGATCTAATAACACCCAAAGTCAGCTGCATAACAGACCTTACCTGGCATTGGGGGCACAGAATAGGTTTAACCCTGACACAATGATATATGGCAATCAAACAGGGCCAAGGTATTGTGAGAAAAGCGAGGGTGTCCTCACATCTACTCCCCTTGGGGCCTATTCTCAGGTGGCCAGGGACAGGCCATCACTGTTGGATCCTGACCCTGGGGGGTGGAAAATCAAGGTAAGATCACCTGGGTGGAGGGTCCTTGGGGATTGGCAGTGGGGTACCCGCAGGCCAGACATGGTATTCTGCCTTTCCATTCAAGGGGGGGGGGATATTACTATCCCTGTCCCACTGTCCAGGGATAGGACACAGGTTATTGCCAATCTAACAGTAGCAGGAAGAGGGTGAGGAAGAGAGGGGTTGAGGGTAAGGTACCCACTGGTGATACATGGTATTCCACTTTCCCTATTAAAAACCAACCTAACCCTCACTGGCCTTTATGGGCTATTGTAAGACTGTTCCCCTCATGTTCCCTCACTTTACCTATCACAGTACTGGGACGAGTAACAGGCAACTAGGAGTAATGAACACTAGTAACTCATTTCACCACTCTAGTACTGGGACGAGGAAGATGCTTGCAAAGTACTGTGCAATTCAGGCATGTCCCTCTACCTACAATCAATCACATCCAATTAAGAAACCACACGTGCAACCTGTCAGGTGGTTGCAGGTGTATGTGAGGAGAGGCATAGAACAATAAGAGGATGACGAACAGGGAGGCCTGTGTGAGAGAGACCATCAGGGGATGTTGTGTGTGAGGAGGCAGCTAATGGTGGGACCTGAGAGGAGGCCAAGGTGCTGCCCAAAGTCCCAGAGAACCTGTGGAGCCCAGTGAGAGGATGGCCATTAGACTGGCACAGGTGTGGGAGCCTCCATTGTCTGGAGAAAGCAGCTGGTGCTACGGAGAAGGAAGAAAGAAGAAAGAATGCAGTCCGCGTCAATGGAATAGGGCCGGAGCTGCCGGTGTGTGCTGGAAAGCAACCAGAGAGTGAGCGGGGCTCGCAGTTGCTGGCTGTCAACTAGCAAAGCAGAAAGGAATCAGCAAGGCCGCCAGAGAGTAACACTGAAGACCAGTGAGTGCAGGGAGATGGAACTCAAGGCTGGGGCCCTCCTAGCGGCTTAGGGTAACGAATGAAAGGCAGTATGAAGCATATTGAATACCAAATCTTATTAAGAATTGAAGCAAAGTTAAATTGCACATAGTGAATGCATATTGAATACAATACTGAATGAAAACGTGAAGCAAAGGTTAACCAGGCATATTGAATACTGAACGTAATTAAACTTTGTGAGCAAAGGTAATAGCTGTTGAAAGTAAAAGGGGAGAGTCTCCATTTGAAAGCAGCCTATGAAATAAGAGCGCACGTATGAAAGAGCATAACAGAAAGGTTGGGAATAAAATAAGCCCACCCCAGAAGGAACTTTATGAATGGCTACAGTGCGACAAAGCTCAAGACTAGCATGAGATGTGTGACATGTTTTGTCAAAGCCAAGAGGCTAACCAGGCTAGTCCAGGAGAGTCTGAACCTGCACATAAATCCAAGAGGCCAACAAGGAGAAGTAAAGGGAATGTGAATCTGTGCACAGGGGTAAATACAGAAGAACCTGTGTAGGATAAAGAGCCTAGTGTTTCTGGTTGTGTGACCTGTGATGGGTGGACCTTATCATCTGACAACTGCGCCTAGACCAGGAAGCACTAAAAGTGTGAAAGTCAGAGACATTGTAACCAATGTGGAGCAAAGTAAGTGTACTGTTTATACATGCAAAGTAAGTGAAATGTTGATGCAACCAAAAGGAGGGCCAATCTGACCAGAAGCTGTTTTAAACATTTAGAGACTGAAACCAGTGCAAATTTCTACATTGAAGTCTTAGGAAGGGAACCATGAGACTTGAGGAGCTGCCAATACTGTCTTGAAGTTTGTTGCTTTGGACTTGGGGAAGGGAACCCGGAGGAATGTGTGGAACTGTATTGCCTCGGACTCAGGGACGGGAACCTCAAGGATTTGTGGAATTTTCCTGAACTTGGGGAAGAGGAGCTGAGCAGGAAGCTAAGAGATGAAAAAAGCTCTGAATATAGTTTTTATTACCATTTCTTTTATTATTTACATCCCTATAGACTGTTTAGCTTTAGTTGTGAGGGAAAGGATAGGTTTTGGACACAGACAGACTTTTAAGTTGAGCTCTTTGACTCAGACTTCCTTTAGTTTGGTTCAGGTTGCAAAATCCCACCTTAGCATAGGGTAAATTAGGCCTTCAACCATCCTGACATTTAATTTAATTTTGAACTTTACATCTGTTGTCTGTGTCCTTGGTTCATGATGCCACAACAGTATGTAGATAGGTTTATTGAAAATGGTGAAGTATCAATAAAATGAGAGACAACATATGACCTACTGCCCTCACTCCTATTTTCAGGCCTCCCCACAGGGATATAAGGGAGACAGGACAGCCATCCCACGTTGCCCACCCATCTGTCCCGGGAGTTCACAGGAAATAGTAACAGGAATCAGTCTCCTGAAAAAAAAACTAAATAGGTCTGTCCAATATGAATCTAACCAGTACTGGCCAGAATTCATAACAATGCTTTTAGGGATCTGGATAGATGCCAGTGTTTAGAGACACAAGTGAAACTATTAGCTGAGCAGATAGGAAGGCTATACATAGGGCAAACAGAGCAGATAAATGTGAATGCAGAACATAAGAGTGACATTGCACATGGCAGCAGCTAATGATGAACCAGTCAGGCTTCCCACACCAAAGGCACACATGATAGACCATTGTCTGAACACAATGAAATGACTAGTATTTTGGGATTAAGAAAACATCCAAGTGATTGAAAACACAAAACAGGTGTGCACCAGAGTGAATGTAAATGAAGGAAGTCAAAATGGTGCACTTCGAGCAAAGAAGGGATGGGGTGAGAACTCAAAAGATGCTATTCAAGGGGGTAGTCAGTAGCAAAACTCCAAATGAATTCTCTGGACAGAAAAATAAACAGAGACATTGAAAAAGAAATGGGCAAAAGTGAGGAAAAAATTGCACAAACTGTCAGCACAAGGTGTAGCCTTAACAAACGTTTTGGCAAGTTCTCACTAATACTGGTCTTAAAATACTTCAAATACTTAATATACTTCAAGCAAAAAGGGACTCCAGTTATCATCTACAGAGCCGCATCAAACAGCGGGCTAAGAGAAGAATTTTGGGACCGGTGTGAGAGTCTCTTTTCAAAAAGAATTTTAAAACACCAAAATCTGTACCAATCCAAGTAATCCGTCACAAATTGGGTTTCCATTCACTTTATTCAAAGATAATGTGGAATAAACTCTCCCTGTTTAGGAAATTGATCATTGGTGCTTATCCACCTCAATTCGAAATACTGAGAAAAAGAAAAAGAGAACTCATCGACGATGGATGAACAGTTAAGGTGTGGAACACAGAGTGCATCAATTTCCTTTCTTACACAGGCTCCTCTAAGGAAACCCTATGTCATAATCCAATCTTAGTAAAGAAGACAATATGGGCTGATGACGGGGAAAAGACAGAGGAAAAGAGATCATCCTAAAAAATACACACAATTGGCCCTCATTCCGAGCTAGGAGGTAAGTACCGGTAGTTTCCGGCATGGCGGAAAGTACGACACCGGGTTGGCATCAGACCGCTAATTGCGGCCCATTCCGAGCTCGCGGACACGCGCTTTTCGCCATGCCGGAAAAGAACCGAGCGTCCTGCCGCAAAACGACCCGAAAAACACCTACCGGCATGCTGCAACACGTAAATAACAACACCGCCTTGGAAGCTGTAGCGTCAGTACATAACGGTGACCATCATTTACAGAGACTGTAAATTACGGCCACCGCTAAAAAAGGAACCGGAAATTACATCATCGCACAGGAACGGGAAGGAGAGCGGCGGCCATCTTTAAAAACACAATCCATTGCCACCCTCATCCGCCAGCACCCTTGTGAGCTAACTAAAGTCAGGAATAGGACCAGACAACTCACAACATGCCCAACGCACCAAAGAAGGCTGCAGATCGCATCCGCAAGAGGAGATTCTGCCCCGAGGAACTCCAGGCCATGGTTGACTTCCTGGCTGAGCATGCCAATGTCGTTTTCAGCAACGACATGCGGAGGGAGTCCATCCTCCACAAGAAGAACATCTGGGCCGAACTTGCACAGAGGGTGAGCGCCATAGGCAACACCCCCGCACCCCCAGGGACTGCCGCAAGCAGTGGGATGACCTGCGGGTGCGAGGCCTCCTCTCCAGCAACCGCAGTCAGGCCATGCAGACGGGAGGCGGACCAAGTACCCCTGTCCAACTGGAGCCGTGGGAGGAGACCTGTGCGGCTCTCATTGTCACAGAATGTATCAAGGGCATGGGGAACATGGAGTGCGGGGCAACGACTTCTGCCGAAGGAGGTGAGTGTCCACAGTGTACACTGGCAATGTCCATTGCATGATTCAAACTGACCCAAGGGCCATCGAAGGCACCCTCTCGTGTTGCCCTCCCCCATCCAATGCATCCCCCCATCCAACTAATGCTGAGGCAAGTGCCACGCAATGAAGGTCCAAGTGCGAGTACATAACGCACATCAACCATAGTGCATTAACTTGCAAAGCCCATCATGCACACTGTGCAGCCGGCTCAGCATTGTCCAAACAGCACATAACCATGCCATGATGAGTCACTCCCAAACATGCGTACATGACATAACCATGCACATGTACCACTGCCATAGCTACCCCCAAAATGCCACAAACCTTAATTGACCGAAATGTGTATGCAGCCATATATGCAAATTGGACATCACACATTCACTCAGTTGTCCCTCTCTTCTACCCCCACAGGCACTGACCATGACAGCGCAGAGCCCCAATCAAGCCGGCCAAGCACCTCCACGGGTAGTGGCAGGGTCAGGCGAATGCCAGCACCTAAAAGAACCGCCCCCCTGGCTCCGGAAAGGCCACTGGATGCTGCCGAACCACAATCCATCCCAGCATCGGCGCCAGCCACTATGCCAACCCCTAACTCGGCACAGTCGAGCATCTCTGGGGAGGCTGCTGCTACCGGCCCTGATGAGTGTGTGGACAGCCCGTCACCCATCTGTGGGGCGTCCGAGGAGGAGGGCCAAAACACAGTGCACACCCCGGAGCCCTGCATTGTACCCCTGGCCTCATGCACTGACTGTGGGGATGCACCTACACCTGCCCACAGTCCTCAACTCGACCCGCAGGGGTATGAGGATGATCTCCCGAGTCCACCTGTACAGCCCTCTCCCGAGCATGCTGGGGCAAGTGGTTTCGCTGATGGTTTCCCATCATTTGGCACGCGCCGAGTGAATCAGTTGGCAGACCTCATTGCAGAATTCATGGAGGACAACCGCCAGACCAGGTTTCAATGGCATGATGGAGTTAGAGAAATGCGGCAGTCCCTCACCGACTGCACCAACCGGTTGTGTGACACTCTGACAGACAGTACGACCCGTCTCTGTCATATCCTTGGCCGCATAGCAAATGCCCTTGAGGCAGGTCCTTCCAATACCCAGCCAGAGCAGGCGGACACGGCCGCATCCAGTGAGGCCACACAAGGCAGCCCAGAGAGACGCACTCGGCGTTCCATGCGTTGCAGGGATATGCCTCCCCCGGGCAAGGGGAGCAAGAAACAATAGGCATTTCTGCCACATGTGGGCTTCATGTCCTACATGGGACCATTGCTGTGGAGTTGGGGGTGAGGGGGGTGGGGGGTGTGGGTTTGTTGTGGAGTTGGGGTTTAGGGGGGTGATGGTTTGTTGTTGAGTTGGGGGGGCTGCTGATGTTTTCACTAAATCTTTTTTTTCACAATACACTATTGGTGTCGCAAAGTTCAACCGTTGTGGACATTCATCATTGAGCATGTGTTTATTGACGTCTGCCAGTGCATGGTGTACAAGTATACACACGTCCAGTGCCCTGTGTGCCCATGTCATGCCATCCTCTGCTGACTTGTGTCCTGGACATCTTGTCCACTGTTAGTTTGGCGCATTACATGTCCCTCAAGTGCACTGCCTCCATGATGCTTTCTTGCCACTTCCCCCTCCACCTTCACCGCATCGTCATGTGGTCGTAGCAGTACCATGTCAGGGGTGATAGACGCTAATCTAGGGATTGTCATGATGCCTACCTCCAAGGAGCCAGGTCCGACCCAGCAACCCCAGAGGCAGGCATCATTTCCCCCAGGGGAGTGCCAGCGGGCCCAAGCTGGGGCCCTTTGGACGCAGTCCTGGCGCCTTAGGTGCCAGGCTCATGTTGGACCTCTGTCCTGGCACCTTAGGCGCCAGGCTCATAAAGCTAGACATGTGTTCAAGTGTTTTAATGTGCACTTACCTGATGCAGACCATGCTGCCACATCCAGGCCCTCTTGAGGCCTGAATAGGAACTACTTTACCTGTGGGACTACTTTCCACCCGGGTGTGGTCGGGGAAGGATACATACCTGATCGGAGGAAGGATACACACTTGGAACTTCTTCCAAAGCTATTTAAACCACACCCGATCAGCAACTCACGCTTCACGTTGTTCTGCTCCTCGCAGCTGGACGCTCACCGTGTCAGCTCCTGCATCTGGACTTCAGCCACGCCTGTCAGCATCCTGGGTCACCTGCAAAGGGAGACAAGAGACCTACCAGCTAATCTGAACCACAGAGACATCACCGACGATCCTGAAAGGGAAGACATCATTTTTAAAAGCATTTCGTTACGATCGCTGCAGCGCTGCATTTCACTCACCTTTCCTGGGTTCCTCCATCTTCAGCAGCGATCATCCGGATACACAGCCACTTCCCAGAGCCTAGAGAAAAAGACAAGAATAAGAGGTGAGAGAAGGAAGGGAATAGGAAAAGCTCAGTTTCCTTCTAAGACTTACCTGTTGGGTCATTCCCATTTCATTTCGGGTCTTGCTGCTTCCAAGCATTTTCCGGACCCCGGCCCCTATGGGGAAAAAAGACAAAGACATTAGATGAGCGAATGCAAAAACATTACCTGAGCGCTCATCTAGGACTTACCAGATCTTTACTGGAACTGCACGTTTCACTTCGGGTCGGCGCCATTTCTCCGGCATTCCGAACCCCGGCCCCTATGGGGAAAAGACATCAACATTAGCGCTTTGTTGCAAGAAGTCTCCAAAGGAATCTTCATTCATCACCTGAAAAAAGACAATGAACATTATTATTTAAAGCTTGAACTTTTGAACTTGCAACAGAACTTTTACAGCGCCTTACCAGTATTATCAAGCTTACCTGAACTCCCATCCAACCTCAATCCAGTGAAGTAACTGGGTTCAACGCGCCCCTGCGTCAGAAGCAGGATGGAGAGCTCGTCCTTTCAGACCCTAAGGTGAGACTTCACGGGGAATCGTGGAAGGGTATCGTGGAGGGTTGGAAGAGAGTGGGAGGCTTGAGCATAATTCAGTCAGTAGGTAATACTCCCTTTTCACGCACAGGGGTATATTCCTACGAGCCGGAGAAGCCAGAGTAGAGGGCCCTTCCTGTCCATCTTCAGAGTCCTGCGCTTCACCATTGAAGAAGCATCAGCACTCGAAGTCAGACCTGCGCCTCCGTGGGAACCAGGTGAGCGTTACAGGGATACACTTTTTGTTCAGCTACACATATGACATGGGCTTATTGGACAACAGATATTAGTGGATGGGTCACCCACCAGTCCTGCTTCGCCAACTCATATGTGCTTTACGCAAGCCAGGTGACTGCTTCATCTACACGCATGCACAGGTATGGCCATTGTTTGAGTCCCCCCTGGGCCTGTTCAGGGGGTTACTGACAGGGGTCATGTACCATGTTGTCAAGGGACAGCCACCAACAGCTGCATGTCTAGCCAAATAAGGTGAGTGTTTGGACTGTCATGGTGGAGAACAGTACTTGGCTGTCATGGCAGGGTTCCATTGATGGCCATATGCACATGTCCATGGATGCATTCTGCACGATCATGGACACAATATGTGTCCAATACAATGGAATGCTGTGGGGGGTTGCGTCTTCAAGATGGTCCGTGAACGATGGCATGGACATCTCGTGGTACATGTTTCGTTGTTGCATGCTGCTGTCCTGATGTTAGATCCTTGTGGTGCTGTGTACTGTGTAGATTCGTATTTGGGTGTGATGGCTGTAGTCCGTGGCTCATGGTCATCATCCTGCTCAAATACATACTATGGTGAATCCCAACACTCCTATGGGTGTGCAATGCCGGTGATGTGGTGTGGTATCCCTGCTGCCCTCTGTTCAATCCACTCCCAGGGATGGGTCTTTGATGTGGTGCCATGTTGGGGGCTGCCACATTGTGCATATGCAGTGTGTCTTCCGATATGCGCTTATGGTGGCCGCCAATGAGTGGTGCAAGTGTAGTGTGATTAGCCCTTGTCAGATGGTGGAGATGTAGTGTATTGTGAGTGCCTTATTCCATCAAAGTGGGAATCTGTTTGTATGTGCCGTTGCACTGGTTCTGTGGCAGGTTTGTTGTTGGGGTGAACACGATGGCTTCATCATTTTGACCCAGTTGGTTCATGCGGGCACCCACCTCATGGCACCAATGCACTTGCATGACAGACGACTCAACAGCCAGCCAGGCACGTCATCCTGCATGTTGGACCATGTGGCACGTAGCGTGGTGAACTGCTGGCCCTTTGAGTCATGGGTAGTTCTTTGGTGTCGGGCCCACCCATGTGTGCGGTTCTTGGTTGAGTTGCATTCCATCTGCGCGTAGGGGGAGTGGTATTGTTTGCAGTTGCTATCCGCCGCCTGCATGGCATGCTGGTCCACATACGACCCGTGGGTGCTGTCAGGGGCACCATTGTCATTTGGCATGCCTCCATTTGCATAATGTCCAGCTTTACTGTTGTGTATCTCATGGGTGGTCCGTGTTGGGGATTGGTAGGCACTTGTGTGCTTGGGGAGGTGTAACAGCACTTATTTATGTGTCCGTCTAATGGACGGTTGTGACATGCCATGCATGGGCGCCACTGTGTGCTGGTAGGTGCTTGTGGCATGGGTGTGGGGCATAGGCAACACTGTCACTTGTGCCAGTTTAGCACTGTATATTTGTATGCTGCTCGCTTATCTCTTTGTGTCTCTGGCGAAATATGGTGGTGACGGTGTCACAGTCAAGGTGGTCAGGGGTGTCTATCTGCTAAGGGTTTTCCTTGAGTGGCCGGACATGCTGCGTGTGTGTGGGGGCTGCTGGGGTGCTGACGGAGGCTGCATTGGTGCTGCATGCAGGGCCTGTCTCCCCCTACTTCTACCCCTGTGTCTCCTCAGAGGGGTTGCCTGGTGTTGTTGCAGATGTTTTGTGGTTGTGGCCTTGCTGGTTCTATTGGTGTCATCTTGGTGTGGGGGGAGGGGAGGTGTGTGGGTGTGTTACTTTTCTGCTGTGGCAGACTCCATAGCCTCCATCTGTGATGAAGGTGTGCACCTGTGGCTCTGGGAACCACTGCTCAGGGTTTTTACTCCTTCTCTGAGATGCCTGTATGTACTCCATGCCGGTAAGGTACTTTACGGCATTGGGGAGGCCGTTATTTACGTGTGCTCCTCACTTCACGATCAGCTCCCGTTTACGCCATGCCGCTAATTTCGGCATGGTCGGGCGCGCGCAAGACCCAAGATCGATAATTACGGCATTGTAGTTTACGCCGTAATTAGCGGTCTGAGGGATCAGAATAGCATGGAGCGGTAAACCATGCCGGTAAATCATTACCGGCATGGTTTTTACCTTACCTCCATGCTCGGAATGACCCCCATTATCTGGGAAAAAAATTGGACTACCGAACATGACAAAAAAAATACATGATCAAATTCCCTAACAACACAGGGCGGTCTCTCTTGTTAAGACTACAGATGAGCATACTTCACAACAATACCACTTTAAAAAGATATAACAAAACAGTGGTAGACGATTGCAGGCTATGTGGACAGAAAGAAGAATCTCCAAAACATTTGATGTTATTTTGCCCAAAATTAAAGGACTTAAGATCAATTCATTTCCTCCCTGCACTTGGACACACTTTGGGTCTTGCTGCTGAAGAGTGATGGGAAAGGATATACCAAGCAAACCACCAAAGAACAAAATATTCAACAGTACGTTTTCTGACAGCAGTCCTTATGCAAATCAAGGAAACTATGGGGAAAGCTTTGACAATGGTGGAGTAAAATGTGAGAAGCTTTAAACGAACTCCCAAAGGAAATCTGGCTCATAATAAATAAACAAATCTGGACCCATATGCGAGAGAAAAAAAAAGAGGACAGAAAAAAATAATGGTGTATACAGGCACAGATGCGATTGTGATGTCAAATGTTGAAGAGCATACATGAAGGGAGACTCCCACAAGATATGTGGAAATTGAGACAGGACCTGTGAATAATTTCAAAGGGGATGAAATACTGGTGCAAGGTGCCGCTGAAGTTGACATCAAGGTAGGGAAACAGACTGAGACAAGAAGTGGTGGTCAGGCCCATTGAGGAGACCCCATTCCTATTAGGAACAAATTGCCTGAAGAGACTGTCCCCTCTAATTGATGGGGTACTGTGGTATTTGGACAAACAGCCTTTGAAGCCACAAAAGGTGGTGAGCCAGAGCAGCAATGAACATGAAAGTCACAGCATTGCTAGGTCAAAGAGGGCAGTGCAGGGAGGTATATCTTCAAAATGGCGGTGCAACTAGTGTCACTGTCATACTTATGTGCAACAATGAAATACAAGGAGAAAAAGAGAAGCAGTTACTAGAGATCCACTTGCATCCTAAGATGGAACTGGAAAACACAGATAGATGATAACACACTGCAGTTCTATCTAAGTGATGAAGAATGTGAACAATGAGATGTTTCAGAGTCAGATCAGGAGAAGTATATTTCAACTATTGTAGAAATTCACATGAAGGAAGGTCAGTCCTCGATACATGGGCATGTGAATGGAAATGATTGAGGCAGTGTTCACCCTGGAACAGGAACGGAGTTTCATTAAGGAGAACATTTTTAAAACAAATGCCTGTCAGTGAATAAATGCAATTTTTTTTAAATACAAAATCAACACATTTTTGTATTAGATGGTCCTGGTTTGGGAGAGAGATTTGTGGGCAGATGTATGTTGAACATAACAATAGGGTCCAAAAGCATTAATCAAAAAGTATGGATTGTAAGTGGAACTAAAGCCAAGTTTTATTTTGGAAATTACTTCATGTACAGAATGAGTATGGTTTCATATTTCCTGAATCAAACGTTTGGTCTAGGCTGGGAGGAGCATTGCCTATATTTGAGGATAGAAGGCAAGCCTACCATTGTGTGCAAATAATGCTAAACACAGTTGAGCTTCGAGTCAAGAAGAATGTTACCATTCCTGCATTCACAAGGTAATTCATAATGGCAGGAAGGGACAGAAATCGAAGGATCCAGAGGCATTTGTGTGTCTCAATGAATCCATGAGACAACAGGGGCTAGAATGTGAATCCACACTTTTAATGGAAGTTGGTGATGGTCCCATCCAAATACTGGTGAATAACGAAGGATGTCAGGACATTTAATTGGGAGAAGGTACACCATTATGGACGGCAATACAAGAATCATAATACACTGCACATTTACACAACCCAGTCATTGGGAATATTCCTGAAAGCTATGTCATCTCACATGGTGAATTGCCTGAGCTTTTAGATTCTAAACCAAATGTGATTTTACGAATTCAGTCAATGTATTCATATGAACCAAAAGATCCTATTTCAGGTGGATGAGCAAGAGGAGGTGGAGGCTGGAATGCCAAGATACTTGAGTGTGGTACCTCTCTAAAGAGATACTGCCATGAAGTTAGAAGAAGGCACACAAATTCTTCAGTTGAAGGATATTGCATAATTTTCTAACAAGGCCGCTGATGCCTGCACCAATGAAGAAGAGAAAGAACAAATAAGGAAAATATTCCTTGAATTCGAGGAGGTATTTGCTAAAGACGCTGATGATTTTGGGCATACTGATCTGCATGTTGCTACACTACCCAAAGGCTATGGTACGGAACCTGTATTTGTGCGACAATGTAGGCTACCCATGGCCTGTAGAGTCCTTGCCAAAAATAATAAAAAATCTGGATTCCAGAGGAATTTCATTCACAGTACCTCAAATACACCCATATTAGGTGCACTGAAATCCAGTGGTCAGTGGCCGTTGTGTGCAGGCTTGAGATAACTGGATACAAGGGTGCCTGTGTCAAGGTGGCCTCTCCCATTCATTGACCAAGAACTTGCACAAATGCAATGGTCAAAGGTTCATACTACCTCAGATCTAACAGCAGGGTATTGGTGTGTGCCTCTAGCTAAAAATATACATAATCTATTTACCTTCTCTTTCCTGGGGACTCAATATGCATGTCGTCATACTCCCTTTGGCTTTATCAATAGTGGAAGTGAGTTTGGGATCTTTCTGAACAAAGCACTCCCGGATGCATTCAAGAAGAGAACTGTGGTCTTTGTGGATGATGTCCTGATAGAAAATGAGCATATAAGAAGCAATTTCAGTGAAATTAGACACCTGCTCAGCTAATTGCAGAAGGCTGGGACAAAAGCGTCAGTGCAGAAGGAGCAGTGGTGTAGAAAAAGGGTACATTTCCCTGGGATATGAAGTTACAGAGCACATGTTAAACCCATAAAAGGAAAAGGTTTAAGCCATCCAAAAGTTAAAAGATCCCATGAATGTGAAGAGCTTAAAGTGCTTGTCAGGGAAGACAAGTTACAATAGCAAATTAAGTGAAGAGTACACATAAATCACACCACTATTAACTAAATTACTGAAGAAGGGAGTGCCCTGGAAATGGGGACAGGAACAATGTGAAACGGTATCCAAATTAAAAGATTGTTTAATAAAGACTTCATGTTTGGCTTATTGTTAAGTTTTGCTCCTGGTCAAGCATGTCACTGACACCAGTGTAGGAACAGGAAACATCTTTACTGAGTTCCAGCTCCAAGTTCAGGGTACAGGAATACATTTAGGCTACTTCAGGTAGGTTACATGGACAGACATCCGTAGGCATCCTCTCTCAGTCAACCCATCCTCCCAACTGACATTCCCAGAACCATTCAGAACATAACATTATCACACACAGCATTCCATGTCAGTCATTCACAGCATTCCATGCATATAGGGCAGGAGGGCAGAATACAGGGAAAGACAAGACGTAACATATCCTCCCCCTTAAACAACACAAGACACCCCCAGAAGCAACAGACATACATTCACTCACAAGCCCATACATGTACATCTATTGGCTCCCATGACAACACAACCAACACTGATTTTCCCAGCCCTGCTCCTCTCTTTTTCTACTAAGTAAAAGAGGGACCACATAACAGGAAAACTACCAATCCACACGGGAAAACCTCTCTCCTTTTCTACTGAGTAAGAGGGAGACTCCCACATCTTACTCCAACAGTGCCCCTCTCTCTCTTTGTACTCAATGAGAGAGAAAAACAAATGCAAAATTCACAACAATTTTCATCTCATCACAACAAACACCTAACCCAACAACTTGGTCATGCACCCAACTGGGCAGCTAAAAACAACACAGAATCAGCAAGCCATCCACGCCACACACACCATATCAAAACAATGATCCACCTCCTTCTACTGATTAGGGGACTGTTTATCACCCTATTCCTTTGTCTACTCTTTCTTTTTTGTGCATGGTCTGTAAATGTCATCGTCTGGCCCGTACATATCTGTATACTATTCACTTTTCCTGAGATCTAAAGACTTTCTTCTGTTCATCCTCTTCCTTGTGCTCACTCTTGCTTCCTATCCTTTTCCCTTCTACACCCAACCACTGCAATGTCCTTTGACTCTCAGTCAGGTCTTCAACTACACAGCTTTTTTTTGCTCTTCTCTAAAAGTACACTTCCTCTTACTTTAGACCTCTTGATATGGATTATGATTATTGTTTATACATTTTTTGGCACTTTGACAAACACACTGTATTAGGAAATATATATATAAAACACTATATTAGGAATACATTCAAATACAAATTCGGCAAACTTGTGTGCATCTTAATTATCCCTATCTCACAAGGCATCTGTAATAGATATCACCAACCTAACCAGGTCATGGCCAGTCTAAAGATAAGCTATTTCCTTGTGAGTCTGAATATAAAAGGAGTTTGTTATAGTCAGGTGCATCATTTGGGGGACCCCAGGGGTCGCAACTACAACTCCTGGTAACTCCCATGTGACCCTGACACTGACTCTGCAACCCCTGGGTAGGGATGCAGAGTCAGAGAAACCGAAAGTTAAAGGGAATCAGGGGAGAGCCCCTTAACATTCAGATGCACCCGGTGGCACATGTCCTGGGGCAGGTAGGGGCTCGAACTTTAAAAACTTTAAAAAGTTTAAAAACTTTAAAAAAAAAAAGTTTTGAAGTCAATCTGACTTCTTAAAGACATTTTTTCGGTTACGGTTTTATGGTTTTCAGTAACGAAAATAATTTCTTGCTTAAGCAAATCAGAGTGACTTCAAAAATAAATTATTTATTTTTTTAAAATCTGAAGAAACCTAGGGAAGAAAAGCAGATGCTGAAAGGAGGATCACAAAAAAACAACAGTTTTAACTCCCTTTCAAAACTTCAGTAGAATTGTTTCGGCGCGAAGAGACAGAGGCAGCTTATTCCATAAGGGGGCAACCTTAGAGATGAAATACGTGCCCAACCCTCTAGCCCTCTTAATCCTGGGAGCTGAGATGTGGATACGTTCACAAGGTCTGGTAAACCTATTTGGAGTACAGATATTTACAGTTTCTTTGAGGTAACCATAGGCTTGCCCTTTTATGCATTTGTGCACTAGTGTTAAAGCCTTGAACTGAAGGTTGTTGTTACTAGATCCCAGCATGAGGACATTACAATAGTCCAGCCAGGGCATCACAAGGGCACTTACCAAAGTGGCACAATTTGCCTGCAAAACATAGGGTTTGACTAACCTCAACAGCCGTAGTATATACTGTGCCTTGTCAACTACGCTCTCAGTGTTGTATTGATGTTCAGGGAAGGCTTAAAGATTATTCATAGTGTCTTGACTCTATCCACAGTTGGAATATCATGACCTTCCACACAAATCACTGCATATTGTGGGTCCACTTGGATCTTGCCTGATATGAGCCAAAAAGCATCATCTCTGTTTGCTTGGCATTTAGACACATGCCGTTTTTGGTAATCCACTGCTGGATTGCAGTGTTGACTTTGCTTACAATGTCCACGTCTGCTGTGTACTCGCCGTTCAATTCAAACACAAGCTCAGTGTCATCAGCATAATTCGTGAAATGAACACCCAGCCCGGCCAACAGATCACACAATGAGGGCAGTACACATTGAAGAGACATGGTGTTACGCTCACCTGGATTCCACGGGGGCTCCGAACAAAACTTTAAAAGCATTATTTTCATTTTGGGACAGCAATCCGATGTTGATCAGTGGTTTTCTTGTACCTTTCTTTTGCTTGTTTTAAATGTTTTGTTGTCTTTTGGAAGGCCTGTGTTATGATAGCATGTAAATTGCTTACAGCGGGCATCTCCAAGTGTTGAGGCGGGTCAAGTTCAGAAGTTTGAGGATGCCTTCCATATATGGTGTAGAATGGACTTTGGCCAATGCTGTAGTGTAAAGAGTTGTTGTAGGCATACTCAGTTATCCATAAAACGTCTTTCCAGTTGCATTCTGTTTGGTGTAACATACACTGTAGATATTGCTCTAATGTTTGCTTAGTTCTCTCGGTTTGACCATCGGTTTGGGGATGGTGGCTGGTCAAAAGTCTTACATCAATGTGGGCCAATTGGCAACATTTTCTCCAAAATTGTGAGATAAACTGACTGCCACGATCGGACACTGGAACTGAAGGGAACCCGTGTATTTGGATGATGTGTTTGAGGAATTATTTGGCCAGAATCGAGGCTGAGTGTAAACCTTTTAATGGAATGAAGTGGGCCATCTTGGAAAATAGGTCCACTCTTACTAGAATAGTGTTGAATATGTTACAGGGGGGAGATCTGTGATAAAATCAAAAGATAATGTATGCCAGGGTGTAGGAGGAATATCTAAGTGTTGTAATAAACCCGCTGGTTTCTTCTTTTGGGACTTGTTTTGAGAACAAATGCCACAAGATAGCACAAACTGCTTAATGTCTTTTTGCCAAGTTGGCCACCAGAAATGTCTCTTGATTTTAGCTTCGGTTTTGGCAATTTCGGGATGGCCTTCCACCAAGGACTCATTCTAGTTGGAAAAAACCTGTTTCTGCAGTTCCTTACTAGGTAAATAAAGACATCCTTGGAAGTAAGGTAAATGATCAATAACTGAATGGTTTGTGCTTTTGTTTGACCAATCTTGTAAAGCTGTGGAGTCAAGGAGATGTTGAATCTTCACATAGATGTCATCTAGAGTAAGTGAGGTAGTTATTCCTAAAATTCTTCCTCCCGGGATTATGGGCACTGGTTCTGGCTTTGAATATGCTTCTTCCATTCCTATGCGGGATAGAGTGTCTGCCTTGCCATTTTGACAGCCTGGTCGGTAAGTAATTACGAAATTGTATTCTGCAAAAAATAATGCCCATCTAAGTTGACGAGATGATTGGGCCTGAGCCGTCTTTAGGTATTGTAAGATTCTATGATCCGTAATCACCGTAATGGTGTGTCGGGCCCCGAGGAGGTAGTGCCGCCATGCCTTGAATGCTGATTTAATGGCTAGAAGTTCTTTGTCAGTGACGGCATAATTTAGTTTAGGCGCTGAAAACCTTTGTGACCAAAATGCTACTGGATGGAGTTGAACTGTTTCAGGATCTTTCTGCGAAAGGACTGCCCCCATAGCCAAGCTTGATGCATCAGTTTCAACCACGTACGGGAGCTCTGGGCGTGGATGCTTCAACACTGGAGTTGAAGTGAATTTCTGTTTTAGTTCTTGGAAGGCTTTTTCTGCTTCTTCTGACCACTGAAATCTTTTATTTTTCCGTAATAGTGATGTGATAGGGTGCACCAAATGTGAAAAGCCAGGAATGAACCTGCGGTAGAAGTTTGCATATCCAAGCATGCTTTGTACCCCTTTTATTGACGTGGGTGAGGGCCACTTGAGGATGGCATCTACTTTCCAGGAATCCAATCGCACTCCATTTGGGGTCAGGACAAACCCCAGAAACTCAACCTCAGTAGTGTGAAAGAAACATTTTTCCAATTTTGCGCACAATTTATGTTGACGTAACTTTTCGAGTACAGAACGAACATGTTTCACATGCTCTTGTTCAGAAGATGAGTATACAAATATATCGTCAATATACACAATGGCACAGACATCAATTAGTTCACGGAGGACATCGTTCATAAAAAACTGAAACGCTGCCGGGGCGTTACAAAGCCCAAAGGGCATCACCTGATTTTCAAATAATCCGTACTTGGTACGAAAAGCGGTCTTCCATTCGTCCCCTTTTTTGATGCATACAAGGTGGTACGCCCCTCGAAGATCCAACTTAGTGTAAATGCGAGCATTTTTTACTTGGTCCAATAACTCCGGTTTTAGGGGCAAGGGATACCGGTTCTTTACCGTTACTTGGTTTAACGCGTGATAGTCAATACACGTTCTTAGGTCTCTTTCCTTCTTAGGGACGAAGAACAAAGGAGAGGCTGCAGGGGACTTGGATGGGCGAATGAAGCCGTTAGCCAAATACTGGTCTAAGTATTGCCTTAAATGAAGATTTTCGGGTTCTGTAATGGCGTAGATCCTACTGCATGGAATTTGTGCTCCGGGTATGAGATCGATCTGGCAATCGTATGGTCTATGAGGCGGTAAGGTGTTTGCTTGGTCCTTCTGGAATACATCCTGAAAATCCTGGTAATCCTGGGGTAGCAGATTCGATGGGCTCATGATCGTGGCAATCTTCTTGATCGGGGGTTCTTTCGGATAACAAGTATGTGCACAATCCGAGAAGGTCACTCTCCTTTCATGCCAGTTTATGCAAGGATTATGTGTTTCCAACCATGGCATTCCCAGAATTATTTGGAATTGTGGAGCCTTGATTAAATCAAACACAATGTTTTCTCGATGCCCATCTTGACCCAACAGTGTCATTTCCGTCGTTGAGTGAGTCACTGGACCAGAAGCGATTTCAGTTCCGTCAACGGTGGTGACTAAATCAGTTGTGGTCTTTTTGCAAAGATAGTTACCTATGGCTCCACTATCAATGTATGCTCGGACCGCATGCATACGCGTTGGTTGCAGGTGACTAATGAGGATCATTGGTAAATCTAGGTGTCAGGTCTGAGAGTCCTTCTTCTCGCTCAACAGACATACCTCTACGCTTGTCGGGCGGTGGTGTTTTCCGGCTCTGGTTCAGTACTGACTTTGTCGGCGACTCCTACGGCCCTCTTAGGTGGTTTCAACAGACAATTTCTCAAGAAATACCCTGCTGATTCGCAATATAGGCGCAGTTGCTGTTGCTTCCTTTTGTATCTTTCTGCTTTGGACAACGGCCCTCTGACTCCTCCGATCTGCATATGTTCGGGTGCATCCGTACTTTTGGAGGCATTATCTCTTGGTCTCACCATTACCCGATTCTCAAATCGAGCTCGATCAGCTTTCCGGTTCTGAAGTCAGTGGTCCAACTGAACCACCAGGTCTATATATATATATCCACAATGGAATATTGTAGTTCTTTTGTCTTCGCCAACCAGTTTCTACCACCAACCTATTGAAAGTTTCAATGTAAGTTAACAGGTCCTGGTTCCCTTGACGTAGGGATAAAAGTTCATTGTCTAACGCTTGACCTTGAGCATGTCTGGCGAACAATTTCTCCATGCTTTGTTGAAATCCCTGGAAATCGCGGAGAAGAGGGTCATCTTGGTTAACTAGTGGAATGGACCAATCTGCTGCACTGCGACTGAGGTATGATAGTACAAAGGCCACTTTTGATTGATCATTTAGAAAGGCTCCAGGCCTACATAGAAAATGTAGGCGGCAATGGTTCATAAAAACTGCAAACCTTTTAGGGTCCCCCGTAAAACTTTCTGGCGGGGCTAAAGGTATAGCCCCCGGTAGTACCACATGTACTGGGCTGCTTGACTGAGTTGGGATTGACACTCACCCTAGTCCAGGTAATGATGTATGGGAAGCTTGGGATTGAAGTAGTTGTCTGGCAAGGTCATCTGTACGCTCTTTGGCCACAATCAGTTCTCTTCTTAGAGCATTGGTTTCTTGTCGGGCGGAATGTACTTCAGCTCTAAGCTTCCCAGGAGCTGGGCTAATTGGTCAGTTTCTGTGGTTTCCATGACGCCTGGGTGGAAATTTGTGTTGAGGCTTTGCGATCCGTTACGCTCACCTGGATTCCACAGGGGCGAAACTGCACTGCAACGGTCTCCACCAGCGTGACTCGTAGTGCAGTGACGAGCAACTGCACCTGCCCTCTGAGTTTTTTCTGTCTGGCACGAAGGAGGATTTTCCTAGAATAGGACAATGGTAAATTAGCTAACCAATAGGAGAAGATCTAACTACTGCTTCTGCTTCTGTACTCTCCTTATGTTCTCCTTACTGCGTCTCACGTGATTGTTAAGAAGGATGAGCTCTCCATCCTGCGTCTGCATGCAGGGGTGCGTTGACACTTGGGTACTCAATTTGCTTCACTGATCCCGTGGCTGAGTTTCTGACAAAAGGACTCCAAGGTAAGTCTTATGTCTTGCTTTTAAATTCTAATTGTCTTTAGTTCACTTTTGCATTATTGTCTTCATAGTGTGTTTTTCCCTTTTTCCAGAATTGCCGCAGACAGGTGTCTCTTTCTCAGAGAGAGCGATGTAAATGGTAAAAGGTAAGTTTCAGTATTACGAACAAAGAATAATGTCTTAAAATGCGGTATTGTTCATTCACTCTTTTCACCTGTTGCTCTCTTTCTTGTCTGAAGGTGCGGCACTTTCAGAAACGAAGCTCGTGTGAAGGTGATTACCAAACCCGCAAACAAATATAGCTTCGGGTAAGTATCTTGCGGCACAGGATTAAATGTATTATAGTGAGAAGTAACTCACCATTTGTCTTTTTGTCTTTCACAGATGCGGCTGTTCCGGCGGTGATTACTCTAAAGTGCTTTGCTGGATCGTCCAGATGAACGGAGCATCGGTGAGTAATTCGCTGCGCTATGCTATTTGTTTTGAAATGTTTCCTTGAATAGCGCAGTCGCTGGTGTTCCTTCCCTTGCAGGTACAACTCCCGAATGCTTGCAGGGGTGAATCCAGGTAAGGTTCTTGCTATAACCTGTTCTCTGCTCTTAATTTGCAGATGCAGATTGGGCGTGGTTGACGACTGGACCGGAGCTGCAGGCACGGTGAGCGTTATGCTGCAGGAGTGCAGAATAACGCGAAGCATGTTCTGTTCTCCAGGCGTGGTTTAAATAGCCTCCCAAAAGTAGTTCCAGGTAAAGTAGTCCCAGTACCACACCCAATGAAATAGTCCCTTGAATAAAGTAGTCCCTTCAAGCAGCCTCATGGTGGGCTGTACCTGGCTTTACCACTTGGTAATTTGACTTTCCTGAAAAAGGCCATATGAGCCTGGCGCCAATGGTGCAAGGACTGAGTCCAGGAAGTCCTTACACAATCTTTTGGGGCCTTATAGGGTGCAGGATTTTGGGTTGACTGGTCTGCTTCATATGTCTGGGGGTAGGCATCGTGACACATGGGGACATGCATGCACCCTGAGGGACCCCCCATTTAAGGAGTTCCTCAGAGGATCATGCATTGGCCCAAACAACTCGTGATAGGTGACCTGTCAAAAAAGACTTAATCCATGCCAGGGCATTACCTGATATGTCACCCGAGACCCTTAGCCCATTCAGCAACTTATCATGGTTGACAAGGTCAAAGGCTGCTAATAAGTCCAACAGTATCAGCAGCCCGACCTTGCCTTGATCCATGACCTGAAGAATATCTGATTTGATATCCAACAGAGCACTCTCTGTACCATACTTGGTCCGTAAACGCGATTGTTGGGAATGAAAATCTCGATATTTTTCCAGGTATTCTTGTAACTGTACTGTGGCCACTTTATCCAAGATCTTCAAAAAGAAAGAGGCATTGGTAATAGGTCTGAATTTGGATTAATCTTTAGGAACAAGGCTTGGTGTTTTCAATAAAAGAGTGACAGAAACCCTCTTCAAAACCTCATGTACACAACCGTCCCAAAAACTAGCCTTGATAAGACGACTAAGTAAAGGAAGGAACAGAATCTTATTGTTCAAAATGATTCTAGGCGGCAGGAATTCTCCTGCATAAGTAGTCCGCCTCATGTTAGACATGATGTTAGCCGGTGCATCCTCAGTTATACTCCTGAATTCAAACCCAGTAGGAGGGGGTTGATCAAGGGTATCGGCCGAGATAGTTGGATTCATATACTCCATTCCCATCAGGTTAGCCTGGATTTTAGCTTGAGCTGTCAATATTTTTGCTGCAAACGCAGCTTGGATATTTTTGCAGTCAGCATTAGTAGAGGTAGATTTATGTAGCATAGGTGGAGGCTTTTCAAGGTCCCTCAAAATTTGAAACAATTTCTTTAGACGAGTAAGACTTCAGATCTATATATTCTCTTGATAATTTTCAATTTCTCCCTATTGCTGGAGATTGGTCCTTTATCCAAACTCTTTCCGCTTTCCTTTTTTTTCTTTTTTGAAACATGTACAGCCTCATTATACCATTTTGGTCATTATCCTTCTCTCTTATACTTTTAGAAGTAATGAGGGAAACACGGTCTACCATGTCCAAGAAACATCTGTCAAACTCTGCCAGCAGGAAACTAGTGGAATCCGAAACAGATGTAGAAGACATCAATGAGGACAAACAAGATTCCAAATCTTCCTGACCCACTTTGTTGAAATTACGATTAGATACCCTATACATAGGGTTACTTTTCTGATGTTGAATGCAGAGTAAAACAAAATCCAAAGAAACAAAGCGATGGTGAGACTAGACACAAGGTTGAACAACAACAGGACTTAGCACGGAAATTCTGCTAGATACCGAGTCCAGTATGTTGCACAAATTGTGCATAGGTTCCTTTCCATTTGCAATAACACATGTTTTTGTGACAAGCATTTTCTCCAGAAAAAGAGCTGGAGGATCAAGCAAATTCAATAGCCAGATATCAAAGTCGCCCATCACAATCGAAGCTGCATTAGGTCTGTGCAACAATGACAGAAGCTCAGCAAAATCGTCCTGAAAAAATAACGTTTTGTGAGGAGGACAATACAAGAAAACATTATTTAGGCAGTTACTGGCGGTGGGAGTACTCTTAATAACAGAACTTCAGCGCCCCGGCAGGTCACCAATTTTTGGAGAAAGTAAAGATGCAAGTGAGCTATAATGTGTATACCATGAGTATGGGGAAAGAATCAGAATTTGTTGAAAATGAATAAGAAATTTGCATGGAATGATGAAAGTGAAAAGGAATTCTGCTTCATTAAAGAAGCTCTGGCTAAGGCTCCAGCTCTCCAAAGTTACGTTAGAGGGAGGAAGACTGTAATTACAACAGATGCGAGGGAAGTGGGGCTCGGAGCATCTTTATCACAATACCATGATGGGCGAGAATCAGTGATTGCTTTTGCCTCTAGGCTCCTCAAAGGAGCGGAAAGGAATTATGCTACAATTGAGAAGGAGGCACTAGCAATAAAGTGGGCCACAGAGAAGTTTAGGAGTTTTGTATGGGGTGTACAGTTCAACATACACACAGACCACAAGCCACTAGTAGAAATCTTCAACACAAAAGGTCTCGATAAGGTCTCCAGTAGGATCAGAGGATGGGTGTCTAGACTCCAAGAGTTCAACTTCAGAGTGGTGCATATTCCTGGATCAAAGAATGTTACAGCGGACTGTCTGTTACGTTTGACTGATCTCAATGATGTGGATGATGATTCGGAAGAACAAGAACTTGTTTGTGAGGTATTAGACCAGGCTATATCCAGACAAGAGTGGGATGATGAAATGAAAAAAGATATGGTACTGATGGAGGTTGGGAGGAATGTTGAAGAAGGAAAGTGGAGCAGAAATGAGATGACTCGTACCGGAGTCAGTACATTCTGGGATGTCAGAGATGACCTATACTTGCAAAGTGGATATCTAATGAGGGGCGACAAGATGGTGCCTCCTACTGGTCTCAGAGGAAAAATAATGCAGCTGGGCCACGAAGGACACCAAGGCATAGTAAAAACAAAGAGAAGGATCAGGAACACATATTGGTGGCCCAGATGTGATCGTCAAGTGGAGGAACAGATCAGGAGTTGTATCATTTGCTCGAGAAGTGATAAAGTGTGCACAGGTGCAAGTTATCCTATGGTATTGAGAGATATTCCTGTAAGTCTGTGGAGTAAGATTGCAGTGGATGTGGTTGGTCCGATATGGAGTGGTGGATGTTCCACTTTCTGTTTGGTTGTCATCAACATGTTAACCAGGTGGGTAGAAGTTGCCTTCATGCCACAGGTTACTACTCAGAAGATTATTGGGTTCATGGAGGAACTGTGTGAACAAGAAGGCTACCCCAAAGAAGTACTGACCGACAACGGTTCACAGTTTAAGTCTAAAGTGATGGAGAAATATTTGAGTGAGAGATCCATAACCCCATAGTGTTGTGCAATATATCATCCACAACCCAATGGCATTGTGGAGCGATACAATCGAGTAATTAAGGATGCCATCAAGTTAGCCTGGGCTAATGGAAAAGATTGGAAAGTGGTGGTTAAAGAAACATTGTTAGCTTACAGATTTACCCCTCACATCACCACAGGGGTTTCTCCCTTTGAATTAAGCAGAGGCAGAAAGGCGAATACCAAACTATTCCCTGGGTAGATGAATGCAGTGGCTGGAAACGGTGTGAATTTAGAAGGAGTGAAGGAGAGTGTTGAACAGAAGCAATTGACTAACAAGAGGCTGCATGATAATAGAAGTTTCAGGAGAAGACTAGACCCACAAGTTGGTTGTTCAGTGAGAATTAAACTTCCAGTGCCTTTGAGGGAGAATGGTTGTCACTGGTCTAAACCAGTTAGAGTGGTGGAGGTGTACTCGCATGCTGTGAAATCCAATGATGGCAGGGTATGGAATAACGACAGAGTGATGGTCCTAGGAGATGAATGTTTGGAAAGCAATACTTGTGAAATGATAGGTGAGAGTAAGAAGAGAAGTGATGAGTATGGGGAAAGAATCAGGCACAGTTATGATGAATGGAGAGATGAAGGGAGAGGACATGGTATGGCCAGGTGTTCTCGAAGTACGTTTTCCTTGGCAAATTGTCCAGATGACCATTCGGAACGATCCAGGAGGAAGTCTAGAGCTGGAAGAAACTACAGACGACCAAGACATCTTTTAGACTATGTGAATTAGTGTGATTCTATTAATGTGCCATAAGGAAGGGGATGTGTAGTGTCTTTACATCAAAGTACACAGCACGCGAAAGGACAGCGAGCACATGCACAAGATGAAAGAGTGGGACTGGAGGAGGAAGGGTTCCAGCTTGGAATGCAAGGGAGAAGAGACGGTTGAAGAAAAGAAGGAGAGAGTGAAGACGCTCGTTGTTCATGTCCACTTATTTGAGCATTATAACTTTGTTGAGTAATAAATATTAATATTACAAGTTAAACAATAATAAATATACTTTAATCCTTCACATCTAACGCAGCGTTACTTCATATGGCCACCACTCCACCCATGTTTCCATCTCTATTCTGACAGAAGAAAGAAAAACTGGGTGGGCCACTTGAATCCTGAAACAATGTATCTGTAATGGCCATAATATCGATCTCCTGATCAATAATATAATCCTGCACTTCAAGTGCACGTTTGTCTAATGATCTCATATTTAATAACGCCAATTTAATAGGCAGGAAATGTTTTCTTACAGCAGTCTCCATGTGTTCTGGCTTCTGGTGGTGCGCTGTCTGCTGGAGATGCTGAGTTTCTCTGCGAGGTAGCTGGGTGCCTTGAAGGCAACTGCCTTATAGATGATGCAGCAAGACTTGAAGGTGATTTGTGCATGCAGTAGGAGCCAGTGAAGATCTATGAGGGCCAGGGTGAGGTGGTTGTATCTGGTAGAGTAATAATTCTGACTAACCAACACCTGATCGGAAGAGACACTTCCTTTGCAGTTAACACCACTGTTAAATATCAGTCATATCACTATCACATGTGGAAGGGAAGGTCGTACCTTTTTTGTTTTATATTTACGAGGGGCCTGTGGTCAGTAAGGTATATGATAATTAACAAAAAATGGGTTGGACCACAGACTTCCTCCTGCTCCTGTTACTATATTGACTAATAATAGTCAAATCCCAATTCACACAACCCTCGAGAGATACTAGCTAGTTTCACTTTAAACCACACCACTTCATATAAGAAACTGTTTCTTATTCAACACAAGATACATTCTATGTTTCACACACGATATATGTATTCAAAAAAGCATTGTTATACATATAAGTAAATACTTAAGTTGCCTATACACCCTTATTCCAACATAAAATAGAAGCATTGTGTGTACCATTTCTACAGCATACACAATGACATTCAATCTGGGTTAGTTCATTTTTGGCCTGTTTTATTATGCCATTACATTTTTTATACCCTACTATCTATTTCTGGAAAGTCTGCTAACTTTGTAGACCTTCCGTTTAGGGAGCGGTGTCTTACCAAAATGTACATAAAGAGCAGACAGAATCACATCAAGTATTGTTATCTGGAATACCCTGCACTCAATTGATTCACAGTAGTCACACTTTTCAATTGTGTTTGTTGTGTTCTTTAAGAGTTTAGTACTGTCTTTGTGTTCCTTTATAGTCTCATCTTTAGGTACCTTGCACAATATACCTCAGGTGCTTGTTGAATATCACCCTTATGTTACACTGAAGGTGATACAATGGATACACAAAAAGTGGTGTTAATGCATTACGTTTTGGCCTTAAGAAGTGGGATAGTCCACATCCATGTGGTGGTCTTCCCTCAATGTTAAAACAGGCCTTCGTCAGGACAGAAAAAAAGTATTTGTTTGTTGATGTTAATCTTCTAACCCCAAAAATAGTGATCTGATTAGATGAACCAAACAAGGGCAGCTCTTCAAATTGGAATGCATCAAAAGTTATGCATTTCTGGAAAAAAGTTGTGTGCCTTCATATAGAGGAAATAAATCGCCTCAGCAGGTGTTGCCCATGTGAAGGGGCATCTCGTCTGATGTTAGAAGTGGTTCTAATTATTGATGCTGAATTCGCTTCAGGCAGACACTTGATGAAGATTGAACCGCATTGATGGCTCCAGCCTTCCGGACAGGGACTGCTCCTGTTGTTGCTCTAAACACACGGATCGGTGTCAAGAGCCGCGTACTGTCGGCATCGCCGGCTTGCTCTGAATAAGGCGCTGTATGTTAGAGTTAATGGATATAGACATATACAACAGTACGCAGGGGGATGGCATGGTGGTCTGTCCATGGGCAGGATGAGTTAGCACTAATGACTGGTGGACAGTTACGGTGTGCTAGCCAGTCTAAGGTGTGACCTTTAATGTGAGTAGGGTCAGTTATGGAGTGTTTGAAACCAAGGGTTTCAAGCGAATTAGCAAGGGATTTAGCAGGTGAGTCTTTAGGTTCATTGAGTCCAAGGTTAAGGTCACCTATGAGGATGACCTTGGTTGAAGTCTTCTGATTGTCTGAAAGGAGATGTGTGAGGACAGGCTGGAAGTCAGCTATGGTGCCGGGGGCGGGTTAGGGTGGTAAACAATGTGGAGCATAATGGTGCATTTGTGAGATGCGTTGAGTTTGAGGACAAGGAAGTCCCTATTGCTCTCGACCGACCTTTCGATCTTTCTGATGGGGATGGACTCTTTCGCTATGAGGGCAACCCCACCACCTTTAGAGTAGAGGAGGTCTTGTCTGAAAATGGTGGATCCTGTGGGGAGAGCTAGAGTTATAGCAGGGCCTGAGGATTCATGGAGCCAGGTTTCAGAGATGGCGAGGAGATCAAGGTGGTGGACAATGATGACATCATAAATGTCCAAGGCATGTGCCGGGAGGGTGCATGCGTTGATGGGGGCGAAGCTGAATGTGGTGGGGGAGGTGGGATTGGGCAGCTATATGGGTGGCTTCGGTAGGGGCAGAAACTAGAGAGGTGGTAGGGGAGGTGACATGGGCTGCATTGTGGGTGGCACATTTGGGGTCAGTAGGTGGAGTGGCCTAGGAAGCAAAGGACAACACAGTGGCCTGTGTGGGTGTGAGGCAGAGACGTTTAGCCCTTTCATTCAAAATTTCAGCAATAGGCATAGCAGTCTCAATAGGCAATGAGGTGGCAGTAGGCATGGCAGCATTATTAGGCAACATGGTGGCAACAGGCATGGCAGCATCATTAAGCAACATGGTGTCTGTGGGCATGGCAACATGGTGTCTGTTTGCATGGCAACATCATTAGGCAACATGGTGTCTGTGGCAATGGCAACATTATTAGGCAGTATGGTTAGGCACCATGGTGGCAACAGGCATAGCAACATCATTAGGCAACGTGGTGGAAGTGGGCATGGCAACATCATTAGGCAATATGGTGGCATCTGGTGGCTACACGCATGGCAACATCATTAGACAGCATGGTGGCAGTGGGGCTACCAGCATCATTAGGCAATATGGGAAAACATGCATAGCAACATCATTGGGCAATATGGTGGCAGTGGGGTTACCGGAATCATTAGGCAGTATGATGGCAGTGGAGCTATCAGCATAGGTCACAGTATCCGCGGTTGGTATAGCAGCAGCAATATACAATACTGTGGAAGAGGAGCTAGTGCCGTTCACAGCGTTAGTCATGTGATAAGCAGTAGGCATAGTGGTGATAGAGGAGCAGGCGCAATAGTCAGCCGTGGGAATAGCATCAACATTAGGCAAGGTAGTTACAAGGGAGTTAGTATAAGTGCGTAATTTCAGCAATGTGGTGGGTGTGCCATGTTTTGCATCCGAGATTGAGGTTGTTGGTGCAGTCGCAGAGGTGAGTGCGTGCGTGCACAGTTTGGTTAGTCTGGATGCTGATGGTACAAGTAGCATGCATCTGCATTGGGCAGTATGGTTGCCCAGGCTGATTAGAT
The DNA here is from genome assembly GCF_040938575.1 of Ambystoma mexicanum. Classification (NCBI taxonomy): domain Eukaryota; kingdom Metazoa; phylum Chordata; class Amphibia; order Caudata; family Ambystomatidae; genus Ambystoma; species Ambystoma mexicanum. Next base: position 51,059,314 of record NC_090925.1, on the reverse strand, counting down.
CTGTTGACTGCCCTGATGAGGTGGCAGTAGTAGGGTTGTTGAGGAGAGTCTTGGCCGTGTAGAACTGAGGTGAAGGTGAAAGGAGCTTATCAGTGGCATATCTGATGTCGTTGGTGGGGGGGGTCAAAATTGGGTGCTTAGTAGGCCGTTACGGCTTGTGGCGTCTCTGGGTATGGATTTGTGAGGAATTGGGAGAGTGTGGGCACGGAAGCAGCCCAGTCTGCAGAAAAGTGCAGAGTTGTTTGAGGGTTGTTCCATGCAGACCGGGGGGGGTCGCACAGCGTGGTGATATGATGAAAGTATCCGGGGGCGAGGCTGGGTCTTGCAGTGTAGCAAGTGGCTTACCTGAGGACTGTGAGCATCGTTTACTGGAGGTGCCAGGGGAGCAAGGCAGCAACGTCGAGCAGTGGAGATCTGCAGAGAGTCTCATTTTCCTTTCCAGACAGCCGTCACTGCTCGGATTCGCCTGCCGGCCTGAGGCCCTTCCTCTTATTGGATGGACTGATTGCAGCCAATCCAGGCCTGCAGTGGTGCTGGAGCTGGTTGCTACAGAGGTGGCTATGTCAACAGCGGCCATGTTTGGATGGCTTGAGTTTGCTTCAATGCAGCATGTCGGGGACCAGCTTTCGGGACCAAGCCGCCTCTCTTGCCACAAATTTGGTGAAAATCCACCCAGTGGTTTGGGATGTAGACATGAGCAAACATTTTTTCCATTGCACCTATGGGGAAAACCACACATTTTGGGACCTCCCTATAACTTTGCCCCCTTTAACGAAACCTCCCCAAACTTTGCAGGATCGATCTGACAGGCCATATACATTTTTTGCAAATCTGTGTGAGGATTCATCTGGGGGGGGCAACGTTATAAGCCACCCAAAAAGCGGTCCTCCTATGGGTTTAGCAACTTAACCATAACTACATGGCTGCTACCACAGGGCCAGTATTAAAAGTCAAAATGTGTTTGTGGTGGGATTTGTGGCAAAGCATTTGGGGGATTTGTGGCAAGTGTTGCTTCTTATACAAGTCTACACCATTTCACCATCTGCACCACATTTTGCATAGTTGCCTGTTAGGACCCTCTGGACATTACTGGCTACATGGCATTTGGACAACCCACCCATTTCCCTGGATTTCAGCAAAAGTCAAAATATATTTGTGGGTTTGTGTCAAAACGTTGTTCCTCATAGAATTCCCCCAATCTGCACCAAAATATTGCAATGTTACCTGTTAAGAGCTTCCATACATTACTAGCTAAATGACATTTGGGCACCCCACCCCTTTACCTGCTACAATTTTCCTGTGTAGTTTACTGTCTTGTCAGGAAAAACTAATCAGAAAGGACTACTCTTCATTGTTAGTTTTAGGTTCATATCATGAGTGTTCAGAATTTTGATACATTCTGACAAGGACTATTGTGAACCTTTCCACACAAAAAAACAAAGTGTCAATGTATCTGTACCAACAAATAACTTGACTCAAGTATTTGTCATTGACTTCTGACCACATTATTGTTTGTTCCCAGAACCCCATGTATAGGTTTGCATGTGTAGGGTCTATGCAGGATCCAATGGCTGTCCCACTTTTCGATCTGTATAGATAGTCTTCAAACAGAAAAAATGTTGTGTTACAAACAACATTTTAAAAGTGTTACACTGATATCATTCGGTTGTGCGTAACTGCCAGATATTGAATCTAGAAAATATTGGCATGCTTGTAACCCATTGGTGTGTAGATTCGACGTATAGAGTGTCTATACATTTGCTATCTCCCCCCCATTTGCTATCTCCCCACCCCCCAAAAAAGAGCTTCCGGCCACTGTGCCACTCCCACCTTCTTATGCTAGGAGCTCCCTGCTCACCAAAGAGAGGCTCATACCGCACCTACTAGTCCCAGCCCTCAGGCCTCTTTTCTCCAACGAGCCCGATATACTGGCTCAAACCTACAACATATCACTAAATCAAGCAATGGAGGCCATTGCCCCACTAGTTGCCTGGAAAGCCAAGCCAAAAAAACACTCAAACGCCTGGTTCTCTGTTCAAAAGAATTGGCAGCACTTTCCATCTGGCAGTCAAACCACCTGTACTCAACCAAATTCGAGTTTGGTAAACTCGCAAAAGACTATAAAAAATCAATCATCCAAGCCAACACCACATCATTTAACACTAAGATCGCTAACACGAAATCAGTCTCTAAATAAATCTTCGCCATCTTCAGGGAACGTGAGACTCCCACCCGCCCTCTGCCCCCTGCAGACCAACAGGAATAGATGAAGCCTGGTGCACTGATATACAATCAGCCATGCTCAACAAGCTAGACTCCCTTCGTAACAAAATCCAGACCAACCAGCATGCACTGAACCCACCCAAACAGCCCCACATAACGATCCCTAACCTTAGAGCCGTCGACACACCACTCTTCACATTCAAAGACTTCGACGAACTGGAAGTCATCTCCCTCATGAAAAACATCAAACCCTCTAATTTTAAAGGTGATATATGCCCAGACACTCTCATCGCACCTTTCCTCACTGCCTTCATAAATGCCTCCTTTGCTTCCTAAAAAAACATCTCTTGAACCCACCTCCCCCAACATCTACAGACCAGTAACCACAGTCCCCTTCCTATTCAAAACCTTGGACAAAGCAGCCTCCACAAGTCCAACAATTCCTGGAATCCAACAGCCTCCTCGGCCTTCGACAGTCCGGCTTCCGCCATGGCCACAGAACCGAAACAGCCCTGCTCGACCTTAAACATCAGATGGATGACATCAGGGGCACAGACAAACCTGCCCTACTACTCCTCTTAGACCTCTTGGCTCGCTTCGTCCTTGTAGACCACAAAATACTCTGCCACCACCTCTCTTCCTTAGCACATCTCTCCCCCAAAGCAACCGACTGGATCACCTCATTCCTCAAAGATAGAGCCATGAGAGTTTTCTCTGACCATGTCTGCGCCAAACCAGATATCATTAAAGCCACAGAGCTCATGCATATCCCCACACTCTATAATATTTTCTCCAGACCACTATTCAACATACTGGTCTTGCTCGGCATTGCCTGTACTAACTACACCGATGATACACAAGTCTTCCTCCCTTATCAGGTGACTACGAGGCAGATGCCAAGACCCTCAACTCTGCCTACTTCACCATCCACGCCTGGATGGCAGAGAACTGGATCTGCTTGAATGGAGATAAGACAGAACTAATACGGATAGGACCCAGAGACACAATAAAGAAACTTGATAAGCAATATTCATCCTTCACTATTGATAACACCCAAATCCTTGTCTCCCAGGCTGTAAAAACCCTCAGAGTCTACCTAGACTCTAACCATTCCATGTCAAGGCAAGTCAGCACCATTGTGTCCTCTGCAGCCAACTACACAAAACTACTAAATGGAGCCAGACCCTTCCTTACCACTGCAAAATCTCTTACTATTGCGAGAGCTATAATTGGGTCTAGACTAGACTATTGCAATGTCCTTTTCTCAGGTGCGTCAATAAAAAAACATTGAGACACTCCAAAACATCCAAAATAATTCTCCTCGTGCTGCAATAGGCATCCCCAGAAGGAACCACATCTCCACTGCAAGAAGACAAGCACACTGGCTACCCATCAGATAATGTGTCCTCTTCAAACCACTTGCCTTAACCCACAAATGCATCAACCATACAACACCACCCTACCTATCACAGAGAGTAAACAGATCCCTCGCCTCCAGACCAACGAGAACACCCTATGCTAACTTACTCCTAGTACCCAAAGTGAAACGAGCCAGAGAGGGCGGTGCCAGCTTCCTTTTCATTGTGGCGAGGCAATGGAACTCCCTGCCACTCTCCCTTAGAGCAGAACCTTCTCACCTTGCTTTTCTGAAAGCCATCAAAACAGTGTTACTTGTCTGAACCTGCGCGTGGAACAGCCCACACTGATATTATGTAATGTAATGTGTAATATGATCATATGTTATGCAATGTCTCTATATGCAACACAATATGTAAGCTCCCCGTAACTAAGTTGTTCATCCGTGTAACAGTGCCACGATGCCCCTGGGCTGTTTGTGCGCTTTATAAATGCAAACAAACAACAACAAAAAACAATAAAGTGTGCTCTTGTAAATTTAATCTAGATCCGTCCAGTAGTTTTTTTAAAACCACCAAACAGTAGGTAAAAAAGAAACTAGTGATATCTGGGTTTAGTCCATGGACTTTAAATGGCTTGAGTTGTGCCCTCCAACACATAATGCTTGGATCTCTGTTACGGTGGTCAGTCAAAATCTCGAAAACAAAATCTCGAAAAAAAAAAGCCCGAATTCAAAATCTCGAAAAAAAAATATCGAATTTTTAATTTATTTATTTATATATGTTTTTGGGGTCAGGTAAGTAAAAAAAAAGGGGTAAAATAAAAAAAAATGAAAAAAGGGGGGTTGGGGGGGAACCCCCCCACTTCGAAAAAAAACGCATTGAAAAAAAAATTCGATATTTTTTTTTTCGAGATTTTGAATTCGGGCTTTTTTTTTCGAGATTTTGTTTTCGAGATTTTGACTATAAACCCTCTGTTACACCACAGCTGTGGCTAAGTGTGGTATGGGGCTTGAGTGACAGTTGCAGGGGTGAGGATGCCCATCAAAGCATGATACAAGCGCTTAAGCTTAAAGAGTCTACGACCGCCACCTTCATCAATTTGGCACTGTCTCATTAAAGCATAGGAACATTCTATATTTTTTCGAGCAGAGGAACTTGTTGCTGACTGAATTATGTCTGATTGGCTTTCCCCATGTAGCAACATTCGAATTCATATGTTATAATATGATATTATAATATGCCCGTGCTTGCCTCCAAATGTACAAGAGTACTCACAAAAGGATTACACTTATGACAGCTCATCAGCAGGTGTTTAAACCAGTAGACTATTCGATGCACACATTCCAATGGAATGGAAGCAATCCATCCTTTGGCTTCATTGGTTTCATTGCTGGGGCATTCTATATTTCAGAGAATACATATTTAATGATCACATTAAGCATTGGCTATAACATGTGAGACAGGGCCACTTACCTGTGGAAAGGAAAACAAGTGGAGGTGTTCGTATTTGAAGAATGAATGCACTGTAAAAAGGACCACACATGCTCTTAACAGGTGCGCTTTGAAAATGTGCTATGAAAGCCGACAACATTCAGGTATATTATTAGGAAGATATAGTCTGCGGCTTAGGTCTTAAGGTAGGAATATTATTGCTCTGAAAAAATTAAAAGAAATTGAAAAATAATATGGATGGAAAGGACTTTGAATAAGGCTATGGACAGAGCATCATCAAAGACCAGCCATTTCTCTCTGCAGGAGGTTGGCTCCATCACTTCTCCACCTTCTCACAGAATTGGTTGTATTCAACAAGAAGGACATTTATAGGATCAAAGATATCCTACAGCGCAGCATCTCATAAAGGGAGCTCCAACAGCAGCAGTGCTACAGCAATTAAGATGTAGATTTGGAAATCCCAGCGAGGGTGCACTGTCGCGAAGGAACACAAGTGTGACTTTACCTCTGATCCTCACAGTAATGGCCTCAGGGGACGGTGTCACATCCCGTAATCTGGGATCTGCAAATGTTTCATGGAAGCAAGATGGTCAATCCACTTCCACTTATTGAAGAATGATATGTTAGTCCTCTCTTCAACCGGGGTGACCTCTGCTATAGTTCACACGAGAATCAAAGACAATCAATTTAATGGTTTAAGTTCTCGTAGCAAAGCACATTTCCTATTGTTGACATGAGGGGAACACAAAAAGAACATTGCCATCAAGTTACAATCATTCACAAAGCCAACATGTGGTTGCCTGGTGAATAGATGAGTGAGATGGTTCACAGTGATTGGATTTTGTTTTTTGTTATTTTGTTTTCTGGTGTTTGGGTTGGCTTTTGTGTCTGTGAATTGTGATTGCACGGTTTAATGAGTGGATGTATGTGGAATGATGTTGAATGATGTGGATGTACATACCTGCAGTATTTCCTAAATAGGGCTGGATTGGTGTTGTGGTATAGAATTGGCACGATATGACTAGGTTGTCATATGGTGCTATTTCATTTGCCAGATATTGCCGTATATGCTAATGTAGTCCTAGTACTTAAATCATATGCCGTATGCAATCAAGGATGGTTAAATTGATATGAGAATGGCATGAGAATAGCATTCTGCCACTGACACTGAACCTCATAGATAATGGACTGTTGAGAAGGAAATCCATATATTGAACATATATCGAACAGCAGGCATCAGTGTCAGGAAACCGCCATCATTATCCACAATGGATAACCATCATATGAACAAATCAATACTATACCATTTCCCCAGGTAAAAACAAAGGAACTCACTCTTAGATGAATTGATTGCACCCATTCATTAGGATGCATATTTGTCAAGTGACAGAAATAATCCTCTCTTGACACACTATGGTAGCAGACGATGAAGAAAGATGTTGCACTTGTCCACCATATGGTCACTGACTCCATAAACAGCTAGGACAAATCCTTGATACGACTGACCCTTCATATCGTTCACACTCGAAAAGCAAGAGGATAGGGAATCTTATCTCAACATGTGTTAGCTGACAAAGAGATATCAAGCAAGATCACTAAGCTGACATCCCCATCACCAGCAGCCTGGAGGACATCATCCATCAACAGCAGCCTGGAGGACATCCCCATCATCAGCAGCCTGGAGGACATCATCCATTATCAGCAGCCTGGAGGAAATCCCCAGCATCAGCTGCCTAGAGGACATCTCCATCATCAGCAGCTTGGAGAACATCCCCATCATCAGCAGCCGTAAAGACATCATCCATCATCAACAGCCTGGAGGACATTGTCCATCATCAGCAGCCTGCAGGACATCTCAATCATCAGCAGCCTGAAATACATCATCCATCATCAGCAGCCTGGACGACATCATCCATCATCAGCAGCCTAGAGGACATCATCCATCAACAGCAGGCTGGAAGAGATCATCCATCATCAGCAGCCTGGAGGACATCATCCATCATCAGCAGCCTGGAGGAAATCCCCAGCATCAGCTGCCTAGAGGACATCTCCATCATCAGCAGCTTGTAGAACATCCCCATCATCAGCAGCCGTAAAGACATCATCCATCATCAACAGCCTGGAGGACATCGTCCATCATCAGCAGCCTGCAGGACATCTCAATCATCAGCAGCCTGAAAGACATCATCCATCATCAGCAGCCTGGACTACATCATCCATCACCAGCAGCCTAGAGGACATTGTCCATCATCAGCAGCCTAGAGGACATTGTCCATCATCAGCCACCTGGAGAACACCATCCATCAACAGCAGCCTGGAGGACATCCCCATCATCAGCAGCCTGGAGGACATCATCCATTATCAGCAGCCTGGAGGAAATCCCCAGCATCAGCTGCCTAGAGGACATCTCCATCATCAGCAGCTTGGAGAACATCCCCATCATCAGCAGCCGTAAAGACATCATCCATCATCAACAGCCTGGAGGACATTGTCCATCATCAGCAGCCTGGAGGACATCCCAATCATCAGCAGCCTGAAATACATCATCCATCATCAGCAGCCTGGACGACATCATCCATCATCAGCAGCCTAGAGGACATCATCCATCAACAACAGGCTGGAAGAGATCATCCATCATCAGCAGCCTGGAGGACATCATCCATCATCAGCAGCCTGGAGGAAATCCCCAGCATCAGCTGCCTAGAGGACATCTCCATCATCAGCAGCTTGTAGAACATCCCCATCATCAGCAGCCGTAAAGACATCATCCATCATCAACAGCCTGGAGGACATCGTCCATCATCAGCAGCCTGCAGGACATCTCAATCATCAGCAGCCTGAAAGACATCATCCATCATCAGCAGCCTGGACTACATCATCAATCACCAGCAGCCTAGAGGACATTGTCCATCATCAGCAGCCTAGAGGACATTGTCCATCATCAGCCACCTGGAGAACACCATCCATTATCAGCAGCCTGGAGGACATCCAAATCATCAGCAGCTTGGAAGACATCCCCATCATCAGCAGCCTGAAAGACACCATGCATTATTAGCAGCCTGGGGGACATTATCCATCATCAGCAGCCTAGAGGACATCCACATCATCAGCATCCTGGAGGAAATTGGAGGACATCATTCATCATCAGCAGCCTGGAGGACCTCATCCATGATCAGCAGCATGGATGACATCATCCATCATCTGGAGAATAATGGCCTAAGTGTTCTTTCGAGGATGATTTCCCAATGGCATTGGGACAGGGCAGTGTCACATGGTAATGGCCCCACATCCAGGATTATGGCACGATCGACAAATGGGCATTGCCTCTCTGAGGTGGGGCCTTACCACAATGTACGCCACACCCTCAAGGTCTTTTAGCACTCACACATTGACCCGATGGATGACAAAGTAAGAGCATGAAAAATGAAAAACGGTTTCAGGCATGAGGCACAGTGACAGGGCTGGAAAGAAAGGTGGGAGTAAACAGGCAAAAGGGATAGAAGATAGCTCAAAACTAGCCCAGAAGTGATTAGGAATGTAGAAGCTGAGCAGCCTCCAGCATCGCTGCTCTCTGCCCCAACTTTCAGTGCTATGCGGATGATACCCAGCTCATTTTCAGGCTACCCTCGGCCTCCTCTTCTCCATCCCTCATCTCTGACTGTCTTTCTGCTATCCAGGAATGGTGTGCAGCCAACGACCTCTGCCTTAATGCCAGTAAGACCGAGATTTTACTCATCGGCACACCCACTCCCTCCTTCACTGCAGGCCGGCCTCTCTTGGCCCTCTTCCTGCTCCTACCTGCAAGGCAAAAAAACCTCGGGGTCATCTTCGACTCCACACTCTCCTTCTCTCCTCACATTTCTGACGTTTCTAAGAAGTCACACTACCAGCTGCACCTCCTCAGAGGTATCCTTCCTTTTCTCTCCTTCCCCCAGAAGCTCACTGTCTAAAGAGCCCTGTTTCTCTCGAAGCTGGGCTACTGTAACAGCCTCCATCTAAATCTGCCTGCCTCTACTCTCCGCCCTCTGCAACTCATCCAGAACAGGACGCCGAGACTTGTCCTTGGCCTCAAGCCCAGGGACCGTATCTCTTCAGGACTGAAATCGCTACACTGGCTCCCTGTGGCTGTGAGGATTAAGTTCAAAACCCTCTGCATTGTCCACAAGGCCTTCTGGGGCCTGGGGCCAAATTACCTTCAACTCTCCCTTCCTAAATATCTTCCTTCTCGAGCCCTTCGCTCTTCCGCCTCCAACTCCCTCAGGGTCAGCCGCTTCTCCAAGCAACGAGTTGGGGGGAGACCTCTCTCCGCAGCAGGGGCCTCCCTCTGGAACAGCCTTCCTGCCTCCCTGAAACTTGAGGAGAACCATCTCCGGTTCCGGAAGCACCTCAAAACCTTCCTCTTTGCTTCTGCTTTCTCTCTCCCTCTCCCCTGCTAAATCACTGAAACTGTACTGAATCAGCAACTGGACCACTCACCAATCTCGGTCCTTGGCCCAGCCACTCTCCCCTGCACTGCCTTCCTGGCAACCCCTGCACTGCGGGACTGTCTCTGTATCCCTACAGCCCCCCTTCCCAGCACTTGTCTGCACTTATCTTGCACTTGCCACCAGCTGGCCCTTATTATTTATCTGTTCATTACTAACCCTGTACTGCACTTTCCCCTCTCCCTTTCCCCCTTGCACTTTTCCCGTCCCCCCTACCCATGCACTTGCGCGATCTGAATGACACCTGGCCTAGTAGGATCGTTGGCTGTCTCCCCTTGTTCCCCCATCCCTGCCTCGTTGCGCCTTGAAACACTTGTATAGGCGCATTACAAATGCCATATCATATCATAAGATACATTGGGGGGCGTTGATGGTCTGGGCTGGCACTGGCCAACATGAAGAAAGATGGAGGACAGAGGAGACACAAATAACTCGTGTCGATAAGTAGGCAAATGGTGGATGGAGGAGAGGCTTATGAATGCGCAGGGCACCGGCAGTTAATGCCTAAGTTTTCAACCACCAGATTGGCAGTGTTACATCATCAGGGTGCCAATTGAGCTTTATAAATTCTATCCGAGGCCTGCATCAAGAGCTGAAGAGGCCCAAGCATAGCAATGGCTTTTAATTAGATTTATGGGCCGATAACACCTGGTACAGACAGAGGGTAAAGTCTATAGCGTCACTGATAAAAGAATACAATATTTACACTTTTTAATCCTGCAGCCAAGATCCTGAGACTGCCATGTGTATGCAGTATATACATTGGTGTGGGCAATTGCAGAGAATTGCCTGTGGCTACTCCTGTGCTCCAAGTAGGCTGGAAATGTAATGTTCTAAATAATCAGCAGGCTATAAGAACAAGTCAATGATCTATACTGGTTCCTATAAACCGAAGATTGTCTATTGAGAGTACTCATTCAAAGGGTTGTAATGTGTCTGCTTTGTAGATGCAGTCTCAGTACTCTAAACCCAACATTTTGGGCACTGAAAAATGAGTTAAGTGCCTGAGTGCAGCAAGGACACTTAGGGAGATATATGGGCCCATAATGCTCAGTACAGCTCGAGGGTGGGGTCTATAAAGCTATTGTAACCTGTCTTGGTCTTAAATGTATACATTATATGTTATTAGTCATACAGCTAGCTCCCTGCGACCAGTGCGCAAATCATCCGGGCAGTCACAGGGAATTGTCTGCAGGTTTGTGCTGCTCTGCCAGTAGAATTGGAATGTAGTATTCTGAACAATTGGCAGGCCATATGAACCATTTTATGGGCTATTCTGTGGCATAAAGTGTTAAATGGTATTGGCTTGGTGGCCCAAGTTAAAGGCCTGAGCCAAGCAAGGGATTTTAACGAGAGGCTAGGCCATTAACACCCGTTCAAGCCCTTGGAACAGATGCTTAATATCATTAGCACCCATCCCGGGCTAATTGAACGTATTTTCTTCTCTTGGACGGGTCGCCTCGCAGCATCCCGTTCATGGAAAGAAAGGATTGTTCAAAGATGGCCAAGATGGAATGGGAAGGTGTGGCTCTGTACAGAGCCCCTCTTCCCTTTCCATGGAGGCCATCAACAGCATTGCAGAATTAGCAGCAGCAGCTGTGGCGGCAGTACCCGGCGCCACTACGAAGAGGTAAGTGGGGAGGGGGTAAATCAATTGTTTTTAAAAGAGAATGGAGGGTGGGGTGAAGGTGGATGGCAGATGGGGGAACCGGCCATCAGGCGTATCGAACACCTGATTGGCTGGCTCCCCAAGCAGGGTGCACATTATTTTTAGAGACCAAAGATTGACCAATGAGAATACTAAGTGAAGTGAGCAAGCCAAGGGTAATAATATTCAATAGCTACAACCCAGATGCAAGCATACAGATTTCAGATCACTGTGGGGAGATTGCAAATCTGGGTTTTGTCCCTCTTGAAATACTGAACAGGTTTTGTTCAATAGAAAAGAAACACTACTCCGCATTGTAGACTGAGGCCAGTTGATGCTCCCAGATCTCTCTGCAGCTTTCGATGCTGCAGACCACACTGTCTTTTAACAATGCTTCAGAGGCTTAGCCCACACATCAGACAAAACCCCAGCATGAGTAGACTTCTTCCTCAAAAACAGAACCTCTTGGGTGAAATATTAGGAACCTTAGTATCTTAACCAGTCAAAGTTGATTTTGCTGGGCAACAGGGTGCTTGCATATCCCCATTGCTATGCAAACAATCTTAAAGAGCTTTATGATCAGTTGATGGACTTTGGGGTCATATTCCAAAATTACGCAAACGACTCACAGATCATCTTCAAACTTGAAGATCACCTTAATTCCCAAAACAAAATGCAACAGCATATAGCAAATTTGAGCTATGCATGTTCAACAACTGGCTAGCCCTGAACAAAGAGAAAACGGGAATCCTACTTGTCAGTTCCTCTCAGCAATCCAGAAGCTACACAATGAATTATCCTTATGAGGACACTCAATTCCTCCAACTCATGCCATAAAACCTGTTGGATTCTGGTTTGACGCAACAGGCTCCATGTCTACCCAATTAAATAACAGTCTGCATGCCACACATTCCCAGTTGATATTATTTAGCCACATCCAACCCCTGCGTTCAGAATCACACTCTGCTACTTTAGCCAGGGCACTTGTGGGAGCCAGGCCCAACTACTGCAATTCCATCTATGCAGGCTCCACTGGACTAATTACACGCTCCCTTCAACTATTACAAAATACTTCAGCTCACATTGTCAAGAATCTCTGTAAAATGCCACATAGCCCCAGCTTTAAAGTCACTCCACTGGCCACCTATCAAATCTTTTAAACCTCTCACTATGGCATACAAAGCTTTGTATGAACATGCTTCCTTGTATGTAAAACATCACTTGAAATGGCACCGCCGTCACTGTCCACAGAGAACACCATATAAACACTCCATGTCCATTGCTCATTTCCAAAGATCCAGAAGCTATGGCAGATCTTACACATTCATCATGGCCAAACCCTGTAATAACCTCCTCTTGTCTACATAGAAGTGAAGACCTTCTTCTCTTTCGTAAATGCCTTCAAACCTATCTACTCTAAATCTGATCTCCCCAGCTTGTGGCACTGTTAATAGCGTGCTAAGTTACCCTTGGGTTGAATAGCCTTACCCCACCTCCAACCCCGGTCTACTCGCTCAGTGATGAACAATACGATAAGATAGCTGGTAGCAGTACTGGCTTAACGCGTTCTTTCTGAAACAAGGCTCCTGATTGAGAATACGAAAGAAACCTTGGAGTGACATAACATATGTGTTTCCCCACAACAAAGGTTTATTTGCTATTGATAAGATTTCTTCACATGTATCAACGAATTGTCTTGTTACGTAGACTTGTTCAAGTCAGTGTAGCTGGCACTGACAATGACTCAAGCATTGAGCTAACATAGCGTCATCGTATCCACTTCATATGTTCCAAAGACAATATTGGCATTTGTTTACTTTTCACCCTGGTAAAATGAGAACTTATTTGAAATTCAGGATGCACAGACATGGACAAATTAAGTGTTCCAAATTCTTTCTTAGAATATGCTAAACCCAACCGCTTTATCTTAGTTAGGTGTGTCTGAAAATGGATCACTCACATTTAATGATAGAATCAGAGACAAATAGTCTTAAGGTTACATCTTGCCATACCATAAAAATCCATGCAATTGTGGGCCATATCTGGATGGATACCTGTCCCTGGGTTCCAAGAACCTTGTTCATCATGTGTCGACTTTCAATTTTACATTTAGCAACATTCACATGCAAATGAGCAGGGAACTATGACTCTTCAGATCTTTACCCATTCAGGAAAAGAATTCAATCAACTCTTGTATTGCTCTTCTGTCCGCTGGCTAGAAGCTGTAGTGATATATCTCACAAGAAAATCTTACCAGCAAGCAGGGTCAGGAATTTCAAATATGTTTCGTTGTGATGGGGCAGCACAACATACACCTCAATGATATTTGCTAGCCACAAGACATGTTTGGGCTAGTATGCTTACTGCTATATTTACCAGATAAAGTAATGGCCATTTAAAATGTTCTGGAATATAAAATGCTGGGTTAGAAAATGTACAATTCTGAACTGCTAAGCGTTTTGGAAGGTAGTTATCCTGGTAAACAATTGATGCTGGTTTATTGTCTGGCCTTTTTTACTCTATTTCCTGGCACTCTCCTATCCATAGTACACACATTCATGTATCCAGGATGTTTTGTTATCAGGATACCCACAAATGTGCGAGCATTTTTACTGTGAAATTTCTTGATTACGCACCAATACAAAGTTGAGAAGTTCTATTGATGTCCTCAATGACCATGGCAGAAACGTGTTTGTCTTCAGCAATAGTGTTGAAGATGTATTCTCCTTCCAATTGTTGCAAAGGTAAAAATACATCACATACATGGATTTGTGTGAAATCGATTGCAAAAGTGAACAGAAATAACTACATTGGCAAACCTTTGCTGGCTAATCATAGATTTGCAGAAAACTCACATAATGATAGTTGATTTGCGGAAGTTAATTTGTTTTTAGTGTGCTTGTGTTTGATGTAAAGTACCTGTGATGCGTCTTGTATGTATGAGTTTTTTGTATTGTTCAAACTGTCCACATTAGCCACATATCTGCTGCTGGATTTGCCCCAATCTATCTATGATGTTGGTAGTGCACAGCTTTGTGAGATGCTACTTATTGTTTCACTACTAGGTGGCGCCATACTATTCACCTAGCGTCGGAGCACCCATATATTCACGTGGTGGCCTTAGCCAAAGGTGCACTGGAAATGAGAGGATCCCCATATGTAATGCATTTGCCTTGCCCCTGGGGTTGAAACCCCGCCTGGTGTGCCTGCGAGAGACTCTAGGCCAGGGTGTGAACCTGGTGTGAACATCAGCAACTGGACAAACACCTCATCCATTGGTTGACACCCTAATGAACTGGCACCCAGGATTCGATCTGCCCCACTTTTGCTACTTTTAGTGTGTTCATTGTTAGGAAAGATTTCTTAATTGTAGGTAATTTTCCTTCCATGTGGCAACCCCTAATCTTTTTCCTGTTGTTTTCACCCTGATCTAGACTTTGCCAGAGAAGGGCAGCCTTCCGCCGCACTCCTCTGGGCTTTCGCTCCATTCTTACGGGGAAACTGACATGCCCTTAAAACAGTCAGTATCGGGAAATGTTGTTTTCCGTAGTTCTTTTATCATGTTGCAGCTTTCGCGCAACATGACACAAGAGGGCACTGTAAGCTAAGTTACTGCTCTCTTGGGTCTCTAGTCACTCTAAAGGCCCTAGACACTCTCTTTGGATTGTTAACGAAAGGTGCAAGTGACTCACGGACGGAACTGGTGGCAGCAATCGTTTCTTTGTGTTTTGAGCTCCTTATGGCTGTTTAAGCACGTTTCTCGCGCTTAGCCCAAAATGGCCAGACCACGAGGCTCTTTGTCCTGCCTGCTGACCGTCTTGCCCCATTCACCTTCCCCAGGTCGAGCCGACCCGGGGCCTTCCTTATTTGGGCATGTAATTTCCCGCGAAACAAAGATGCTTTTGCAGGCTTCTACAGGCCTTGTGTGCGCCTCCAGGATGTGGGCTAGGATGTCTGGTCCCAATACACATCCTGGGTGCCAGAGAGTCTAGTGTGTCTTGAATGCCTGGGACCACCATGGTCCGTGATACGTCCACGTATGGTGTGGGTGTTTTGTGAGCAGATCTCCCATTGGGTCCTCTCCGTTTTGGCGCGAAGGGAACTCTGTATAAGAGGAGGCTGGAAACACCACTACCATGTCGATCTCCAGAGTTCTCACGAACGACGGATACAGGAGCCAAGTATCCTGCAACTAAGAGGCTGAACCAAGGAATCGCTGGTGACCCGCTGAAGGACTGCTCCTCTGCACTGCTGTCGCCCTGTGAAACCATTCTGCCTCTGATCGAACAAGAAGGCCTGTACTGGTACTTCGACCCTTTGGAATAGTGGGAACAACTATTCTCGGCATCTTCATCATCTCCTGCACGTAAGCCTTCGGAAGCGTCCCTGGGCCCTCCAGTGGACTGACCAGCCTACACAGGAGTCTTGCTCTGTTACTGCCATAAGGTTGTGTTGTATTCCGAGTCCTTACCACTCTCACATGATTCGTACACTTGGCATTCCCAGGTCTGAAGTGAGAAGTGTGCATTGGGCTGAAACACACACGGCCACTTCGTTGCCCTGCCGTGTTAACAATCTGTGCGGGTTCACTGCGTTTGGGACATCTTCAACTCTAACTTCTGCTGCCGCGGAATCCACACGACGCCGAGACGTCCCCTGCTCGTATCTGAACCGGCCAGCACTGAAACTGACGCGGAGAAGCCTGGGTCTGCCTGCATTGGGGACCGGTCAGTAGCAACGCTAGGAACTGGTCGCCCTCCTGCAGTAGCCAATAGCTTTTCCTCGCTGCGTTGAACAGCACACCTTTTTCGCACTCGCACTCTGCTTCTGCCCACGAGTGGAGGCCGCGCTTGAGTAGCGGAGATCTGTTCCCCCTCCTTTGTTCACCACTCTGAACTGTCTGACTTCCTTGAAGAGACTCCCCTTGGCCCATCAGCACCAGCGTGTGCAGGTACTTTTGAGCACAAGGCTCCACTCTTCTTAGGGCTCAGACTTCCTTCTAGTTAGGTGGCCTCTGAACGCGAACTGGGTCTAACGATTACTTGCACTGCCTGTTTTCCTCCCCATCTAAGTGGTCTGCATATTTCGTGCTTCTAACTCTTTAGACCCTTCGGTAATTGTATATATATATTGTATTTGATGGTGATGTGTTGGTTTAATTGAATTTTGTCATGATTCTTTGCTATGGTCAATATTACAAAGGCCTTGTAATAAATGTGTCTATATTTTTAAAATAACACCTGCTTGGAGTAATTTGTAAGTGTCCTTGCTTTGTGTGCTTATTGCAGGCTTTCAGTCACCCTCACCCCTCTTGAGACCTAGTCTTGACCGCCGCGATCACTACCTTGATTGGTCTGGCTTGTCCAGAGGTTACCCTATTCCAAGAAACTAGGCTGGCCTTCTGAACCTCTGCCCCTTCAGGACAGAGTTCAGAAATCCATCTTAACAAAATGGTGTACAGCGGTGGGATACGACTGAAGGTATCCTGTGTTGCGCACAGGCAAAGGCATTTCAAGTTATTCCTACCAGGACACGTAGTGAATTGTCGTAGTTTAACTTTTAAAAGGCCATAGTCATATCTAACAGTATGGAAACAAATACCATAACTTTAAATGCTTCTAAATCCGAAACATTGAAAAAGATGTGTGCGGAGAGCGGTGTCTCCTCTCAAGGCACCAAATTAGATATGATTCAAAGAATCGTGGCGGGGCAAGAAGCTCAGCTTGACACTATAACTTCTGAGGACAGTGCAAAAGGAGGTGGGGCTGCTCTCACTGGTAGAACTGACGGTTCTGCAGCTGCACTGGTCCACCGCGACCATGAGGACAGGGAGGATGAGATGTCTAATGTTTCCTCTGTCAGTGTCGATGGGGAGGCCATGCTTGAATTCAAGAAGCAAGAGCTGCTGTTTAGGCAGAAGGAGCTTGATTTCAGTATGGCCAAGATAAAAATCGAACAGGCAGAAAAACAGAAAGACAGGGATCACCAGTTGGAACTGGCCAAGCTTCCGGTTGCAAATGGATCCAAGGGTCCTAGACATGGGTCTGGGGCCTCCTCTCATCCACGGTTTCCAAAAGATCTGCTCAGTGTGTATGAGGAAAAGAATGACATTATGGACTGGCTGAATACATTTGAGTATGCATGTGAAGTTCAACAAGTTGACAATGCTGATAAGATTGCCTGGTTACTCAGCAGACTGCCCCATTCTGGCTGTCGTACCATCATGGAAATTTCAAACGCTGAGCGAGCAGATTTTGCAATGTTGAAGCAAACTCTCATTTTAAAGTTTGGAAAGACTCCTGCCCAATATTTAAAACTATTCCGAGAGTATAAGAAAAAAGAAGGTGGTACTTGGGTATCTTATGTAACCGAATCCTTAAAACACTTGACTAGCTGGGTCGAAAGTTATACGGTTTCTACCTTTGAAGGCATGATAAGTCTTGTCATGCTGGAACATATTTTTGTATCTTCTTCCCCTGAGCATAAGCAGCATTTGGTGGATTCTATGGAGATAGATCCAAAGAAGCTTGCCATTGCAGCAGATTTATGGGTGTCATATCGAGTGTCCCATGAGGACAAAACTCATCTTGGTAAGCAGGAGGAAGGGAATAAGTCCAAAGATAAGGAGGGTGGAGAATCTGATAAATCTTCTTCTCAAAAGGGCCACAAAAAGAAAAATAAGGGTAAGACACAAGAGAACTCACAGGGTAGTGGAGGTCAACCTCCGAAACAGAACCCTGGTTACAATAAGCCTCCCTATATAAACAGACCCAATGGATCTTCTTTTGCTTGTGGAGCAACTGACCACGTGAAGGGGGATCCCCGTTGTAAGGTTAAACCTTTGGGGGTCCACTCCGCTAGTCTGGCCTTATCCTCCTACGAGGAAGAAGAGATTACAGGAGCATCCTTCTCCTCAGACTCCTTCCCCAGTGGGATAGAAACTGAGGTAGTTTTAGTTTCCCTGGGTTCCTGGGAGCCTAAAGTCACAGAGGCTTATGCTAGGATTCCAGATAATACCAAGCACTACTTTAAAGACAGTGCTGATCAATGGAGTAGATACTCCAGCTCTTAGGGATAGTGGATGCAGTCGAACTGTAGTGGATTCTACCTTGGTAGACTCAGAGGAAGTTGCCAAAGCTACTCTGATGCCCACTAAGTTGGCTAACGCTCACCTCGCATGTTTCCAGTAATATCTGTAAATCTTACTTTAAATGGTACAGCAGTCAGAATTCCAGTGAGCATTCAGAGAAATGTCCCAGGAAAGGTCTTGTTGGGCAACAATCTCAGAGCTTTAGGGCTCGTAGGAGACACTGCTGACAGACCATGCACACCGTCTCAAACACAAGCAGCATTGGCCAAGACCAATGCGCTGCCCCAGCCAAAGGGGAAACCCAAGGCTAAAGGAGTCAGAAAATCAAAACGAGGGAAAGAAAATATTCCCCTGAACTCACCTACCACTGCGGTGGAGGAAGTTGGTCAATCGCCCGCACCTGACGAGGAGGCGGCGATACCTGAAGTATTTGACCCCAATGACCATCCTGAACGAAAAGACTTGTTAGTAGAAGGTGGTCCTGACAGGGAAGAATTCAGTAGAGGCCAACGTGAGTGCCCATCTCTGGAAGGCCTAAGGAGACAGGCCTGCTCCCAGCTTGAGGGTGAACCTCCTGGGAAGCATTGGATTTATTGGGAAGGTGGACTCCTGTATAGTGGGCCCACAGAGTCTACAGAAGGAGACCATAGGAGGTTGGTGGTTCCCCTTGCTGTAAAACACTTCCTCCTGCAGCTGGCACATGAAGTGCCCCTTGCTGGTCACCTTGGTATTAAGAGGACCAAGCAAAGGTTATCCATGCACTTCTACTGGCCCAAGATGGGGGTACAAGTAGAAAGTCACTGTAGGAGTTCTGCCTCCTGCCAGTTATCTGGTAAGAGTGGCTCAACAATCCAAGCTCCATTGGTACCACTCCTGTTTGTGGGAATACCATTTGAAAGTTTAGGGATCGACATTGTTGGTCCCCTTGACCCGCAGACATCCTCAGGCAATAGGTTTACCCTGGTGCTAGTCGACTATGCTGCCAAATATCCTGAGGCCATGCCATTAAAAACTGTAACTGCCAAATCAGTTGCAAAAGCGTTACTTGGTATCTTTACTAGGGTTGGCATCCCTAAAGAAGTTGTGTCTGACAGAGGCAGCAACTTTATGTCAAAGTATATGCAGGCTAGGTGGAAAGAATGTGGGGTCACCTAAAAGTTCTCTTCTGCATACCACCCCCAGACCAATGGTCTGGTGGAACATTTCAACAGAATGTTAAAGAGCATGATTGGGGCTCTGGAAGAACCTCAGAGAAGAAAATGGGATATTCTTTTACCATGCTTACTGTTTGCATACCGAGAGGTACAACAGGGGGGTGTTGGCTTCAGCCCCTTCGAACTTCTGTTTGGTCACCCTGTGCGGGGACCCTTAGCCATAGTCAAGGAGGGATGGGAGATGCCCACTCCCCCTATTACTACCAACGTAGTCGACTATGTGTTAGGGCTCAGAAAACGGATGGTACTTCTGATGGGTCTGGCTAGTGACAAGTTGAAGGCGGGATAAGTGCTGGTGAAACATTGGTACGACCAGAAAGCTTCCCTCATGAACTTTACACCTGTTCAGCAAGTCCTGATCATGAATCCCATAAGGCCTAGAGCTTTACAGGACAACTATTTAGTGGACCTTGGAAGGCCTGGACAGGCTCCGAAAGTGTTCCACGTAAATAGGCTGAAGGCTTACGTCCCAAGAGTTGAAATCGCAGCACTGCTACTGGCTTCAGATGTTGAGGAAGAGGAGTCTGAACCTCTCCCCGACCGGTTCCAAAGTGGTCCTTCAGATAGCTCCTTTGAGGGTGTCCGAGTGGTCCCTCACCTGACTTCTGATCAGCAGGCTGAGGTGAAAAGTTTGCTTAGGCAATTTTCCCCCCTGTTTTCGCAGTCCCCTGGTTTGACACCTTGGTGCAAACATAACGTAGACACAGGAGACAGCGTTCCTACCAAAAGTAGAGGATACAGGATGTCAGACAAAGTACGGTCTTACATTAAGACAGAGGTCAACAAAATGTTAGATCTTGGGGTGATTGAACCCTCTAATAGTCCTTGGTCCAGCCCTGTGGTTTTGGTTCCAAAAGCAGGCACTTCTGAATTGAGGTTCTGCGTGGATTACAGGGCTCTGAATGCTGTCACCAAGACAGATGCACACCCGTTGCCTCGAACAGATGAGCTGGTGGATACCTTGGGTGTCTCCAAGTACCTCAGCACGTCTGACCTCACTGCGGGCTATTGGCAAATAGCCTTAGCAGAACATGCCAAGGAGAAGACAGTGTTTTCCACTCCAGAGGGTCGTTACCAATTCAGGGTAATGCCGTTCGAATTGAAGAATGCACCTGCCACTTTCCAGAGGCTTGTGAATCATGTGTTGAATGGGTTGGATGAATTCTGTCTTGCATATCTGGATGATATAGCAGTTTTTAGCGCCACCTGGGAAGACCATGTGAAACACCTCGGGATTATGCTACAGGCTCTTCAGAAAGCACACTTGACCATAAAGGCTAGTAAATGCCAGATTGGACAAGGCTCACTGGTTTACCTTGGACATGAAGTAAGTGGAGGGAGGATACAGCCTCTTCCCTGTAAAGTACAAACAGTACAAGAGTGGCCTACCCCCACTACACAGACCCAAGTGAGAGCTTTTTTAGGACTTACAGGGTATTACCGCAACTTCATGGCAGATTATGGTACCATAGCTGCCCCTCTGACTGCTCTCACCACTCCGAAGAAACCCAAGAAGGTAACTTGGACCGACGAGTGTGAGAAGGCCTTCAACAGCTTAAAAGACTCCTTGTGCCAGGCCCCTGTCCTCAGGGCCCCTGATTTTCAAAGACCTTTTATTGTGCAGACAGACGCCTCTGACACTGGGATAGGATTTGTACTATCGCAAGTAGATGAGAAGGGGAAGGAACACCCTATTGGTTTCATTAGTCGCCAGCTTAAGGACAGATAGCTCAGATGGTCCACAGTAGAGAAAGAATGCTTCTCTGTTGTGTGGGCCCTATGGAAGCTGAGGCCCTACCTCTATGGGACCCACTTCACTGGGCAAACTGACCATAAGCCCTTAAAGTGGCTAATGAACATGAAGGGAGATAATCCAAAGTTGCTTAGGTGGTCCATAAGTCTACAAGGCTTTGACTTCACTATTGAGCATAGGCCAGGTGTCCAACATAGCAATGCTGATGGGTTGTCCAGAATGTTTAACCGACCTGAACAAGAGACTCATCCAGGGGTGGATTAGTTCCCCCTGTCCATAGTCTGGGATGGGCGAGTGTTAGGAAAGATTTCTTAATTGTAGGTAATTTTCCTTCCATATGGCAACCCCTAATCTTTTTGCTTTTGTTTTCACCCTGATCTAGACTTTGCCAGAGAAGCGCAGCCTTCCGCCGCACTCCTCTAGGCTTTCGCTCCATTGTTACGGGATAACTGACATGCCCTTAAGACAATCAGTACCGGGAAACATTGTTTTCTGTAGTTCTTTTATCGAGTTGCAGCTTTTGCACTGTAAGCTAAGTTACTGCTCTCTTGGGTCTCTAGTCACTCTACAGGCCCTAGACACTCTCTTTGGATTGTTAACGAACGGTGCAAGTGAATCACGGACGGGACTGGTGGCAGCAATCGTTTCTTTGTGTTTTGAGCTCCTTTTTGGCTGTTTAAGCGCGTTTCTCGTGCTTAGCCCAAAATGGTGGCCTGGCTCCCACAATGGCAAGACCATGAGGCTCTTTGTCCTGCCCGCTGACAGTCTTGCCCCCTTCACCTTCGCCAGGTTGAGCCGACCCGGGGCCTTCCTTATATGGGCAGGTACTTTTCCACGAAACACAGATGCTTTCGCGGGCTTCTACAGGCCTTGTGTGCGCCTCCAGGATGTGGGCTGGGATGTCTGGTCCCAATACACATCCTGGGTGCCAGAGGGTCTAGTGTGTCTTGAATGCCTGGGACCACCATGGTCCGTGATAGGTCCACGTATGGTGTGAGTGTTTTGTGAGCAGATCTCCCATTGGGTCCTCTCTGTTTTGGGGTGAAGGGAAGTCTGGATAAGAGGAGGCTGGAAACACCACTACCATGTCGATCTCCTGAGTTCTCACAAACGACGGATACAGGAGCCAAGTATCCTGCAACTAAGAGGCTGAACCAAGGAATCGCTGGTGACCCACTGATGGACTGCTCCTCTGCACTGCTGTCGCCCTGTGATACCATTCTGCCTCTGATCGAACGAGAAGGCCTGTACTAGTACTTCGACCCTTTGGATTAGTGGGAACAACTATTCTCGGCATCTTCATCATCTCCTGCACGTAAGCCTTCGGAAGCATCCCTGGGCCATCCAGTGGACTGACCAGCCTACACAGGAGCCTTGCTCTGTTACCACCGTCAGGTTGTGTTGTATTCCGAGTCCTTAGCACTCTCACACGATTCGTACACTTGGCATTCCCAGGTCTGAAGTGAGAAGTGTGCATTGCGCTGAATTACACACGGCCGCTTCTTTGCCCTGCTGTGGTAACAATCTGTGCGGGTTAACTGCGTTTGAGACATCCTCAACTCTAACTTCTGCTGCCGCGGAATCTACACGACGCAGAGAAGTCCCCTGCTCGTATCTGAACCTGCCAGCACTGAAGCCTGGGTCTGCCTGCATCGGGGACCGGTGAGTAGCAACGCTAGGAACTGGTCGCCCTCCTGCAGTAGCCCGTAGCTTTTCCTCGCTGTGTTGAACAGCACACCTTTTTCGCACTCGCGCTCTGCTTCTGCCCGCAAGTGGAGGCCGCGCTTGAGTAGCAGAGATCTGTTTGCCCTCCTTTGTTCACCACTCTGAACTGCCTGACTTCCTTGAAGAGACTCCCCTTGGCCCATCGGCACCAGCGTGTGCAGGTACTTTTGAGCACAAGGCTCCACTCTTCGTAGGGCTCGGACTTCCTTCTAGTTAGGTAGCCTCTGAAGGCGAACTCGGTCTAACGATTACTTGCACTGCCTGTTTTCCTCCCCATCTAGGTGGTCTGCATATTTCGTGCTTCTAACTCTTTAGACCCTTCGGTAATTGCATATATATTGTATTTGATGGTGATGTGTTGGTTTACTTGAGTTTTATCGTGATTCTTTGGTATGGTCAATATTACAAAGGCCTTGTAATAAATGTGTCTATATTTTTAATATAACACCTGCTTGGAGTAATTTGTAAGCGTCCTTGCTTTTTGTGCTCATTGCGGGCTTTCAGTCACCTTCACCCCTCTTGAGACCTAGTCTTGACCGTCGTGATCGCTACCTTGATTGGTCTGGCTCGTCCAGAGGTTACCCTGTTCCAAGAAACTAGGCCGGCCTTCTGAACCTCTGCCCCTCCAGGACAGAGTTCAGAAATCCATCTTAACACTCATTCATTGATACACTTAACAAATAAGAGCAGTAAGTAAGCATAGAAATAAGCACCTGCAAACATGTGCAGTGTTCACTGATTGCACAGTGAATATTGAACGCATGGGACATACTTGTATTTACTACATTCAACACAGACAAAACCAATCTACAGGTCGATACACTTCTTAATAAAGCTGCCCCCCAATCTGCCTTCGCCCTTGACACCTTGCAGCAATGGGATCGCAAGTGTAAAGTTGTCCAACATCCACCTATTGTAAGATTATAATTCAAAATTACTGTAAGGAAGGGAGGAAATGAAGAAAGTAGTGCACATTTCAATAAACATGTCACAGCATGGAGACATCATTTAAGATTATACATATTAGCATAAAAAATATTAGTCTGATTTTTTGTTTAATTCTTTTGTGTATTTTAGATGCTTGCAGGCATCAAAACAGAAGCATCAAAATAATCCCCATGTACCCCAAAGTAGGCAATGCACAAAGATGGCGCAAATTGTACTGCTCGTTTCAATAAAGATGGCATGCCATGGAGATAGTGTCTTCATTTTAAATATTAGTATATATATCAGTATTCCGATTTTTAGTTTCACAATTTTTTGTATTTTTATTGCTTGCAGACATGAAAACAGAAGCACCAAAAAGTGTTGATGGATGTGGGATTCATATCGCCTCCTCACTATGCTCTCACTGCTTCACAACTAGAGCCATGAAGATGGTGCATGGAGAAGCCTCAATATGCTTCATCCCATCCCCAAATGTCATAATGCACTCAGCTACTAAGTAACAACGCCCTCGGCTACAAAGTGACAACCCCTTTCCAGCTCTCCATGTTATGCTATAGTTTAGTGTATGCTCCCTCCTCTGCCCGCCAGCAACACGCCCACCAGCATTCCTCTCTTTTTTTACTAAATAACAACCTAGCTGAAGAGGTGGTAGACACAGAACAGTGTAACTCAAATCATCAAATAAATAAGCTCGCATTAGGGAGGGACATTATTGCCACTACAGTAATCATCGATCTGTAACCATTGGCTAGCCAGATATTATAGACTACATCTCCCATCAGCCATAGCCAGCACGGTGATTGGTGAGGGGTCAAGGGAATTCTCGTCTGGACAGACAGAAAACACCCAATTGAAAAGCGTTTCCGGTGATAAAATCCTGCGGCTGGAAAAGCAGTTTTTTCCCCACCACTTTTCAATGCATATATATGTGGGGGTGGTTTTGGGGAATCATTTATAATAAGGGGAGTGTGGGAGGATGCGGGGATCCCTCGCATATATATGTGTTGAAAAGAGCACAAAAAACAGACTTTTTCAGCCTCAGGATTTTTGTAGGCAAGTTTATCACACAGATCCATTGAAAAGATGGTTAACATTTCCATAGTAGAAAGGAACCCTCAACCCACTGCTCTGGAAACATACACCTTGAGAGTGGCAATGTGCAATGAACAGGCCCCTTTATGCAGAAGCAGGATCATATCCAGCAAAGCCGCTTGGAATTGGGTTTTTATAAATAAATGTGTTATTATTCTTTTGCTTTGATGACTTCAAGCAATTAAATTGAAATACAGAAAAAAAGAATACACAAAATAAACAGCTAGAGTACTTTATGTAAGCTTATATGCACTTGGGGCAGAATATACTTATGTAGCAGCTTTAGCATATTTATGTAGTTCATAATAAATTACATTATTATAGATTATATTAAATCATAAAATAAAAACAAGGCCACTTTTTTCTTACTGACCAGGATCAAACTCAATAACATATACATCAAAGTAGGTTTTTGAAAAGGGCACACCAAAAACTACGACTGGCCTAAAATACAAAGGGCCTCATTATGAGGTTGGAGGTAGCCTTGCATGAAAATCCGGCACATGCGAATGGGCAATTACTAGGGTATTCCGGCCACATGCGAATGGGCATTTACTAGGGTATTCCGGCCCCGCCGGACCCGGTAATTGCCCTTTTGCGGGTGCCGGTGCAGGTATATCCCCATTCCCATTTCAGCCCCATCGGTGCTACAAGCTTGCTGTGCTCGCTGGTGCCTTTCATTCCGCCAGGGCAGACCTGGCGGAATGAAAGGCACCCGCGAGCACAACTCAGAGTTTGGCAGTCTGGTAAGAACGGTACCGGCAACCATACCGGTATCATTGTTAACGGACCGGCTGCCTCGTAATGAGGCCGAATGTTTGGTTGGTAAGAGGCTCTGAACCTGTGCCTCTACTCTGTGCAGGGTACACCAGCCTTGGCCCATATCAAACTGTAAGGGCAGTTTGTAGCTCCATATGGCAAACGCAAGATCAAATGAAATAATCATTTGTGTACCCCATCCTGCAAAACAGATTAAGAGAGTTAAAAAGTGAATCACCAAAAGTAAAGTATCTTTTCCATAGCATAAATAGCACAAGCCACCCACAACAAGGCAAAAGATTAGCCAGACTTTTCAGTCAGAAGGATATTTTTGTTGCTGTTAATGTGGATATTCTTGTCTGTGCCTGTACCTCAATTTGGGTTTGGGTGCGGGTGGTGAGGCTCTTGTATGCAGCAACTAGGGGCCGGGGTCATATGAAATAACCATCTACAACCTGGGAAAAAACACTTGGCCCATAGGCCGGGAGACCGGGTAGAAGTGGAGGAAGAGGAGTGGGTTGAAGCATCTCTGGGCCGGACTCACCTGAAGCTTCTTCGGATTCATCATATGTAACACAAGAAGGGAGGAGACTGCGAGGACCAAGACAGGACCCCCTGCATAGCAAAGGGTTTACCATGGTAGATTCATGGAGTGTGATGTCCATTTTTGGCATCGCTTTGGCTTGCTTTTTGGAAATTATATGAATCCATTAACGACACCATGAAGGATCAAGCAATGTTAATAGCCATGCTGCACACCAAAGTCCCGCTTATTGAGGGTTATATAACCGCTGCTAAGGAAGTGGTTGAGCGGGACTGGGGGTGAAGGAAAGCCAATCTGAAGTTAATGGTTCAGCGATTCAACCCTCAAGCAAGTTAGGTGCACCAGGTTGCCTCATTAGCACTGCCTCTGCGGCTCATAACTTGGAAAACTTTTATATGGAGGGTCTTGATTGTATAATGACTTGAAACAAGGAGGAACCCGAGCCCCCAGTTGGGTCCCCTGAGAACATTCCTGTGGAAATACCAGCTTCAAAAATAGCCGATGAAGTAGACCAGCGGGAAGAGGTCTCTAATATACTAACTCAAGGTCAAGTGGACACTAGAGGTGAATATTCTCCGAACTGTGACGTGCGATCAGTACTCTCCAGACCATACCTTACTTTTGGTCGTGGAAGGAGGAAAAAAACAGGAAGAAGACCAGAAATCCCAAAGTTGAAGAACCAAAACTTTCAGTCACTAATGAGATCCAACGACTTGCAAATGTTTCACTGGAACCAGATAAACCCACTGCAGAAGAAGGGGCTGAGTAGTGATAATATCATGAAATCCATCAAGAAGTCAAAACAAGCTCTTATAGATCAAATACTGACTTCACCAAGTGTAGCACTTGAGCCTGACGAGCACCTGGAGGCCTTGACCTCCCTGTTGGACTTGTTGGTTTATTCATGTACTGATAACAAGCTTGTTACGGATCCTCCACCTACCAACCCTAAAACTGGGACTGGTGGTCTTCTCCCCTCTCAGCACCCCTGTAAAATTGACTTGATCATTGCAGACATGAAATCCCCTACATTAGCAGAAAAAGGAAAGGAAGCAGACAGGATTAATTTACTAAAACCTAAACATTTAACTGAGGATGGTCGACCGCCAAGGGTGAATTTTGTGTGAAGTTCCCACCTAAAAAAGATGTGACGAGGGGTGGCAAGTTTGATAGCTATAGCTACATGGCCAGCAAAAGAAGAATGGGGAGGGTTTGGTTAAGGTAGTCAACAGGGCTGCTACAAGGAGCCTGCACCTGGAAGGTCTAATTGATGGGTGGAATGTTGGAGCTTCTACACTGTATGCCAAATTTAAGGCAACTTTTCTCTGATGATTATGTATTAATAGAATTTGTAGATGAGGTCCGCTTAGATGCAGTGTATCTACACATCCTGTCACCAATTGTGAAATCTTCAATCATGGAAGCCATTGTAAGTTTAAGGTTACTGGGATTTGATATCACCTCTGTCTGAGACCCCTGCAGAGAAGAAAAGTCAGACTGTGACACCTTGGGTCAGCGGTAAGGTACCCTTCCCTTAATCATCTGTCAAAAGGAACAAACAGGCCGCAGGGAGATAACTAATGGTCCTGTTGCTTTCTGCCCAGCAGCCGGTCAACTGGTTGATAACGAGATTTTGAATGTGAGGGAGAACATGGTTCCCACTAATCAAATATTTAGTATCACCTTAGGCTGTAGGGTAGGCGCTGAGTTTGGAAGGAAGGTTGAAATAGTCGAGGGGAGAGATTCAGCGTTTGGTGAGAGGGACTCTAGCGCTTGCTTGCCAGGTGCTCTTATGGGGCAGAAATCAAATTAGCAGAGGGCAGATCGGGGGAGGAAAGTAGGAGGTGACTCTTGGTGCTTTTGACCTGATCTGCCTTAGGAGAATTGACTGTGAACTAAGCCAAGTCTGGACAGCTATTCAGTTTTCCTGAACCCTGCCATTTTCTTTCAAGTGGTAGACCTAAATCAGGGCTCCTTGTGGCTGTGCGTAATGGCATAGGGTTAGCAATGGAAAATAATTGCCAGTTGCACTCCATACATACAAATGGTTGAGCTGCAATGCAACTCAAGCAAATAAAAGACACCTGAAAGGGAAAGAGATTTTTTGGTAGTCTTGAACTTGTATTGGAACCCAATAGCAGAGGGTAATGAGGTGTTTATTAAGAATGTCATAGACCTGATTGATGATGTACTAAGTAGTGAAGGTAAGATATCAATAATCGTCACTGGAGACCCACATTGCACCCGCTTGAACGGGGATGGGAATGTAATGCAGGCCCAGTCCCAGCATTTAACTCCATTGGAAAAAAGTGCACCACCCTAGATTCAAGGTACATACATTTACTGAATTGGCATTTTGAGGGGGAAACCCAGAGTAAAAACACCTGGTAACGAGGTGCTCAAAAAGCAACAATCGATTATTAAGGACTTTAAATCTTTAGTGGTTAGGAACACTAATTTAAGTGATCATGGGCTACTAAACTTGTTTTGGTGGGGACGCCCCAAAACGAAACATGTCAGGATCAGAGTTGAGGTTGCCAACAGGGGTAGCTGACTCAAAATGTCAAAAAGAAACCTGGACAGTTTTGTTACACAGTTCACAAGGAAGGTGTTCTCAGACAGAGGGCAGAGTGTACTGGATACATAGATTACATTCCGTTCTTGCAGAACTTTATGGTTAGAAGAGTCCCTCAAAGTGGTAATGGGGTCAAGGACTGGCACCCCTACAATAGAGTCCTGCTTGAAAAAAGAAGGGAGTAAAGAAGAACTCTAAGAACACTTGCAAAAAAAGTATGGGGAAACTGGATGCGGCTTATTTAGAAGTCATTAAGCTAAAAAGGGAATGCAGGGATTGGGTCAGCTGGCATAAGGCCCTTTAATCCACCAAAATGCAGAGGAAATGCTAAGAGTAAATGCTAAAAGACCTCTAGATTCTTATTAAAAATTTGGATTTGTATTAGTCGGCTTTGCAGCCAAATATCGTTTCTGAGGCAACTTAGTTGGCTCATTTTAAAACCTGTATCCGTTCACAGGAGCCGAAGGAGTGAATGGGAGTGAAATAATTCTGGTAAAGCGGCAGGTTCCCTTTAAAGTGGAAGACATCAGGTCTCTTATAGCTAGAGCAAGCACCTCGAGAGCCCCAGATGGTCTAACAAACGTTATCCTTAAATAGGAAGCAGAGCCCTGGGCAGCCTTCTTGTGGGCTTTGTTCAAGAAAATGTAGGCTTGGGGAAACATACCAGATTAATGGAAAAGGTTCATAGTGGTCCGATCTTCAGGAAGGGCAACATAGATGTCCCAAAAAGCGATCGCCCTATTGCTCTTCTGGACGTCATAGGAAAATGTTTTGGTTCCCTGGTATTGTTTCAATTAAATGCATAGTCAACTGGGAAGAATCACTGCAACAGTCTCCAGACAGGATTTGTTTGGGGACTGGGTACTAGACCTAGTATTGCACTGATTACATTCTGAAGGGAAGAACACTTAAAGGCAGGGCAAAACCGTACATTGCCTGGTCGTGGCCTACAACAGTGTAAACAGGGCCAGGCTATGGGGGAAAATGGCATTTTGGAATTGCCCTGGTGATCTGAGGGAAGAGCTTTAAGCCCTTCATACTGGGACTTCAATGAAGGTAAGGCTGAATGCGGCAGGGCAACTCTTGGAGGAAATACCCACATCCAGGGGGTTAAAGCAGGGCTGTCCTCTAGCCCCTGTATTCTTTAACCTTTTTGTCTCGTATCTTCGTGTAAAACTATCTGAGGCAAAGAGATTCCCCCCTAGATTTGGAAACACCAAAATAAGCTACTTGTTATATGTAGATGATCTCATCCTAATGGACCAAACAGGGATTGGTCGGCAAAGACTGCAGAAAAAACTAAATGAATATGTGGAGGAAAATGAGCTCCAAATAAACACTGGGAAAACAAAAATTCTGGTCCTAGCTAGAAAAAACACAAAACCACAGAGCAGGAAATGATCATGCCCGTTTTGGTGTTTGGGCACGAGTCCAATTGAACAGGTGGCACAATTCAAATATTTTGGGGTTTCAATTATTATGTGCATTAGGGAGGCTAACATAACAAAGGCACTCAAGGATACGGTTAAAATGCTGGAAAATAAGGCTAGGCTCCTGTGCAAAGAATGTGGCCATTTTTCACTGATTCCAGTAGGAGAGTTCTACAGATTTAAGGTAAGTGCAATTTTAACTTATGGTGCTGAATCCTTAGTTTTTACTCCTGATTCGTTGTGGTCGTTGATGGAAGGTATGTTTTTTGGAATAGGATTTTAAATTTGCCCATGGCTATTCCTTTTCAAGTAATCAGGAGAGAGCTGGGTCTGATATCATTGAAATCCAAGTTCAATTGGAGCACATTGGCACTGTATAGAAAATGCATCCTTGTGGGTGCTCTGCCAATCTTTGAAATCATGAAGAAGGAAATAGATAGGGGTCTTTGTCGAATACTTCCCCAATCTTCAAGCTTCAAAAATGTTAAGGTTTTGCTTAGCTCAGTTCGAACCTTGGAAGAATTACAAATTAGAAATCCGGACAAGGTAAAATTAAGACTATAAGATCAGACTGGATTCTCACCTCTGAGGAATCAAATAAGTTTAAGTTATTCCACCAATTGTGGCAGGAACCAAGGGAATGTTGGCGCGGTACCAACAATTCCCTAATAGCTATTTCAGATCTCAGTTCATGAGGATCCACTTAAATGTATTGCCAACACAATAAGTTTTGCCTGTAAGAATGAAGACTAGCCCTAGAGTGGTAGATTCTGACTATTGCAAAGTACCTGGGTCTCCAGGAAACTTAAAACATATTTTGCTATTTTGCACAGCCTGGACAGCATTGCGAACAAGCTATTTTAAACACTTTCTGGACTCACTTAATATTTTATCCCCTGATGAATGGTGGTTGCTTTTATTGAGTGGGGACAACAGCTATGGTACTCTTTTTAGCGATTGGGTTACATATGGGTTAAGTAATATTTAAATTTGAAAAATGAACTAGATGCCTGTTTTCTTTATGAACTGGATTTTATTGTAATATGTGGATTTTTTGAATGTTGGAATGATTTGTAAATGGAAAAAAGGTTTGTATTGCAATAAAAAATAAATCAAATTCCACACTGCGCAGTCCAGTGAGAAAACATGAAGTGGGTGTGGCATGTTGTCTGGATGCCATTTTTGTCTCTATCATCCTTTTCAACTCCAAGTAATAGTTAATAATAGTTAATAATATGGCGTTAAGCACCTGTTCCAATGGCTGGAATGGGTGGAAATGGCCTGTGGCCGGGTTGAAGGCCAGAGCAAACCATAGGGCAGCTAGAATCGCAGGCTGTGATCGCCAGTTTCAGCCCACACTCCTGGCCTCCTGATTGGCTGGCTTCCCCCAGCAGGGTGCTACTTTGCAACACAGTAAGTTTATCAAATAATGTTTTATGAGACTAATTCTCTGAGCAGTCCTCTATTAATCCCACTGTAAACTGTCAGAAGCGAAAACTGTACATTTTGCAAAGTTTGCAAAGTTTGACACTTGTTTGGTCGAAGCAAAGTCCCATACATTCATTCTCCTGCCCTATTTTCCAGTGGTTAATTTGTGGGAAGCAAATGGAACTTATAGTGGTCAAGCAGGTTGAAGAATTTCACAAGCATCCTGATCCACTTGATGCAGCCAAGACCAGTTTTAGAGAAGGCGATAGCAATTATTTGGTTTCCAGATCTGTATTAAACCAATTGCGATAGTCAATGGTGACCCCAGAACCTTTGGATCTCTTTGTTGCATTTGATGGCGGTGAGTATGGAATTCTCCTGGCATAGATGAAAGGTCTTGTTTTGTTGGGGTGCATAGTGAAGGTGGATACGCGTATTTTCATCAGATTATGCACAGGTTGAAAGATAGTATTTGATGTGTGGGATGGACTGGGGTTCCGCATTTCTGCCATTTAAAAAAATGATGTATATGCATTCCCCTGGCATATTTTATCCATTAAAGTGATCTTATCTTTCTGAACAATTCTTACAGCACCCAACTGTAATACGCGATGTCCAGTTCGGTGAGGGAAGTTTTGCTAACAATTAAAAACTCTAAGGACAGGAACACCCTCAAAATAAATCCCAACAAGTTTGAAGTGTAAGCAATCAAGGCAAGGAAAGACTCTGAAGTATCAACTGCTGTCCGTTGCATCCCAAACCTGCACCCACTGAAAGAAATCTGGATATTTGTATTTTTATGAATATTTTCTGGAAACAGAGTCGGCACATAAAAAAACAGGTCTCTTCAGTAACCAAACAAGTTTTCTTTTATTTGAAGTTACTCCCATGTTTGCCCTCTCCCTATGAATGTCAAAACGTTTGCTGGAAATTACAAATAGCATCTGCTTGTTACTACAACTAATGACTCCATTGCAGAAGGTACAAAATGCAACAGCAAGACTTCAGACTCAGCTTTGCAGGTTCATCCACAGGCTTCAACCTCTACCCTGGCTACTGGTCAGGCATCGGGAGACTGTGCCATAAGGCTCTCTATGGTCCGATATCTACCATATACAGAAGAATCAGTCATTATATCTTTATTCACTTCATTCACAATCCACCTGTTCCTGTCTTGTGCCCTCCTTTAGGAGAGGACATTCTCAATGAACACATTTCACTGTGATGGGGCCTAGATGTGGAATAACTTGCCTGCATCCATGTGAGATGATGAATATATCCACTTGGATATAAGCCTGAGAGCTTGCTCTTTTAGCATTGTTGTCATATTAGGGAGACGTACGCTCGTTAATTTGTGCGTTACACTGTTCTCAGTGATAGCCGGATGTTTCTCTATACTTGCTGTTCTGTAGCTCCCAGAGGCCTCTCGGAGGAATGGTTGTACCGATGTTAAGCGGCTTCACTTCAACGCTACAGCTAAGTCAATGCCTAGTCTGGGATGCTGAGGGAAACCCTTATTGATATATTTTTAGGTCCAGTTCATGTACTCTGGATGACAATCCTTATATAACACCCCTCTCTTAGAATCCCCCTGACCCCACTGTGCCAAGAAGTAGGTCTGTTTTGCAAATTTAAAAGGTTTATTTGAGAAATATAACAATATATATCTATCACACTTTTATAATAAATTAATATTGGATATCACACTTAAAATATGACAGTGATCAACAATGGATGATGTTCTACTGGTAAACTGATTTGGTTACTTAGAAGTAGTATAGAGGATGAGGTAGCTGAAATGCTTTATGGTTTCAAGGAAATGCAAGGTGGAATAAATGCAGTACAGAAAATAAACTGATATGGTTTCACAAGAGATAATATGTTCACTTTTCCCTTGGTGGCAATTCACCCCCCTATATGCAATGCAAGGAGATGGAAAGAGATGGAAGTAACACACACAGTAACACACACAGTCTTCAGGAATACAATCAAATACAATACGGAATTCAGTCCCCCCCCAGGCAAGCTTAGACAACAGGTATGCTTTTTAAAACACGGGCAAGAGTGCTTTGTAATGTGGTGGCAAGGAAGTGAAAAATGCTAAAATTGCTTTTAATTCCCTATAGGAGTTTCAGGGTGAGTGGTAGACACTTTAAATCAGTTCAGGTCAGCCCTAACAATGGTTCAGGGATGGTTATTAGGTTGCAAATGAAGTTTAGCAGTTCAGGCAAAAGCGGCTATCTTTTTACAGATGACGAAATCAGGCCAAATCGCGGTAAATTTTGCAAGTGCGTAAATCGCGATTGCGGTAAAAGTATAAGTCGGTTCTAGGCGTGTTGGAAAGCTTAGATTCTAAGCTTTCAGAGGAAAGTTAAATTCCATTCGTAGGACAAACGGTTCCAGAGATACGGACGATTTTGTGAAGGTCGTTTTTCAGATTTAAAGTAAACTCAAAATGACAGGTGACAGCTTGCAGCTGCAGAATTGACAGGTGACAGTTGTGCAGCTTTAAAAATGACAGATGACACGATTTCTAGGAGGCTGTTCTAATTAGGTTAAAATAGTTTGAATTAGATTATTTTAACTAAGAGATTGGGTTCTGCACAGTTCTGGCGGATACTCACTCCTAATTTTGAAATCAATGGGCCTCGTCACGGATCTGGTCAACACGTCCAGCGGCGGTTCTCTCTGCTCGGTGGGTCAATCAGGCACTGGTTCTGCTCACAGCGGTCTGGGTCTGGTCTGCGGTTCCGGCAAAAGTTCTTGGCAAAGAATTCAAACAGCTTGGGCCTTCTAGGTTCAAAGTTCTGTAGTCTATGGGTCCCTGGTTCTGGCCTCTGTCTGGATGGGATGTCGGCCGTCAAAATGCTCCACAGAAATGGAAAATGAATGTCTCTACCTGTCCCAGCAGTCTCTTTGTATGTGTTTTGGAAGTGGGTGTGTGCGTGGCATAACTGAGCCTGCCCCTCTCTTGATTTGATAGGTCAGTAGATTCTTTGGTCCATGATTTGGGAAGGGATAGTGTGTCAGAGTGATGTCATTTTTATGACCTACAGAAATGACACTCCCCTGGTCAATGTGCACACAAATCTATTTCTGATCCAAATACATATTTCTCAGGGACACAAATGGTTGACATTACATGTACATATTACACCTTGCTTAAGGTAGTCTCTGTTCCGACTCTGGCGTTCCTAGGAGCTTGCATTCAAAAATGGCAGCTTATTTTCGATTTTAGTGGGTTTTGCAACATGGGATTTTCATCAAAAATTATACAAAGTTACATTTCCCTTCCACATATATCCCAGTAACTTTCCATGTCTCTAGCTTAAATACAGTGTCTGCAATATTCATAATTAGCGGGGTTTTGCCCCAGAACATGGTACAAATTGGAGTTTGGGCTCAAATCGTGAGGGCATTTTTCATACTAAGACTCTCAAAGTTGTACATTCCTGTCATTTGGTTACAATAAGTTATCACTGTTTCTATAAAATATATATTTGTTGCAATTCAACTCCCCAAAGTGTTTGGGTCCGCCTCCAGAAGTCTGGGTGGGTCAGTGATCACATGTCTCTCCTTGCTTGCAGAGGGCTGTTGACAGGAAACACTCAAAATTAACATACCCCATTCAACTGAAAGGGGCTATTGTCTCTCTCCTCCAGGCTGAAGAGGGGACCCCCTCCCTCTCACTCAGAAGGGCCATGTGATATCCTGCCTCCTGTTGTGAGTCTCTGGGGTGTTAAGAGTTCTCAGCCTCTTGGCCTCTGGGAACAGCAGGTGGCTAAGATTTTTTAATTAACCCACAGGCTTTGAAGTCCAGTTGACTCAGGTCCCTTTGTCAGCCAGTTCTCCTGTCAGAGTTTAGACCGCTAGCGCCGCCTTATGGAATTTGTCGGTACTGCATCCATTTTTGAGTTGTCTTGAATTTGACAGGAGATTTTTGCTATTATTTTGATAGGCATCCTTACATTAGAGTGCTGATGTGGAACACCCCACAAGAAGGTTGAATCTTTAGAGTGGTCTTGTGCCCATGATTTCAGCAACTTTTTGACATCAGTAAAACAGATTTTTGAACAAAGGTCTCCGGTATTAGCTATCTTGCAATGTTTGAACTTGACATTTGGAGCTTGCCCTCAAAGAAACAGAGGTGATTTAAAAGCGCTTTTGCTCTGACAAGTGCTGCTATTTTTCCTTGGCACCACCTTTCACCCCTGGCGCTTTTGGTATGCGCACAACTGCGTGGTTCTCCTGGACTCTGGGATGGAATGATGGGCGGCGACAGCTCATCCCCACATACCCAGTCTATTGATTCAGCATGGGTCAAAACCCTTCACACCGAATAGAACCCTGCAGATATATACATAAGCATACTGTGATGAATCCTGTGGGTCATCACGAAATCCCTGATGACATGTGGCAGGGGACGGCAGTCGCTACCTGATTCTGGGGGCGGTATTATGAGGGAGTATAACAAATATGAGGGAGGATAATGACTATCAGGAGAAGGTGGTGACTTCACTGGATGCATCATTTTGCCCTTTCTTCTGACGAAAACCTTATGAAACCCACACTCCTGATGCCTACTGTCCTTCTAGTCAGAATTCAATTTATACCTCCAACATACACCGTCCACACCTGACATCTCCTGTTTCTGATGTTTCTCTAACTACAACTCCTAAACAGCCTTACTTTAAAAAACATATACACTTTAGGGACTCCAACTCCCATAAAGCCTAAAGTACTGAGATGGGGAAGAGGAGGAAGGAGTTTATGCAGATTGAAAGAGGACCAAAGCTGAATTTGCAGACTATTCGTTTGAATGGATTACGAATGCACGGGACATTTAAAAATGGCATCCACATCAGAAGCAGCAGAAAGAGAGAGGACCGTGCCGGAGAAAGTCAAGCGAGAATCACTTACGGGTGTGGCAAGAAGGGAGAAAAGACACAGCGGGCACCTTGGGAGGACCATCAGAGTATCAGGAGCAGTGGAGGAGCTCTCTGAGATGTACCCTTTTCGAGAAGAAGCAGTCTTCAGCCCAGGTCATGGTGAGAAGCCGATGGGTGAATGCAGAGCTGACAGGAACGGTGGAGGAAGGTCCACAGGGTAGAGGAGACCATCCCAGAGGGGAAACTGCCTTTCAGAGAAACGCCATACGTTTTGAACATGGTAGAATACCGGTGAGTCGGCCTAGAGCCATTGGGGAACCCGGGGCACACCGACAAGCATGTAAACCATATACTGAATTAAGAACATTTGAATATCGACCAAATAACAACAGCAACACTTGGAAAAGTACCTTTATGTGAAATGTCAATGTGGGGAAAGCTGGAGCAAGTGTTATCCTAAGCCAATAAATGCAGATAACATAAAGAAAATGACAAAATTTGAACACACCCTTATTTGTGAAATGTCAATGTGGGGAAAGTTGGAAAAAGCATTATCTTAAGAAACACATGGAATATAGCCAATAACTGTGATATGTTTTAAAGGACCGGGACAGTTTTGAGAAGTCCTGGTGAAGGGAATGTGTCAGGCAGTTGACATTTAAAAGGGGGAAGATACCTGGCAGAGAAGTATGTCAGGGGATTTACAAGACCCCAGAGAAGGATTCCTGGCAAGGGTGTATGCAAGGCAAGCCACAAAGGGAAGGGAAAGTTATAAGATGGTGTGTGGTCAAGATGCCTGGCAGGGGAGTATACTACAGGATGTGGCTAACCCATAAAAGGATATCGTGCAGGAGAGAATACGAGGATATCCACCAAAACTGAAAAAACAAAGCATATTGTGAGGAACCACTTTCGCCATTCTATCTGAACATCAAGAAACTATTGTTTGAAAGAGACACGTTTGCCATCCTACCTGATCATTAAAAAACTGTTGTTTGGAAAGGACATTTTCATTGTTCTACCTAGGCCCAGGGGAAGGGAATCGCTTTGGAAAATAATTTTCTGTTGGATTTACTTATGTGCTTTTGTTCATGAACACCCTTTGCCAATTATAGGTCAGAGACATTTCCTTAGTTATTCATTTTTAGTGTGAGGGCCCGATCAGAATGTTTTGGACACAAGAACAGTTTATAAGTTTAAAGACCTGACACAGACTGATCTGTAGTTTAAGGGCCTAATTCACAGACCGTTTTCAAATGGGGTTTTGCCATTATAAAACACGTCTGTGAATTAGGCCCTAAGTTTCCTAGGCAGGATGGGGATAGAGAGGCATTCATCCAATCCAACCCTGATATTGAGAAAGCTACAACATTGTGCCCACCTCTAATGTCTGACCCCTCACAATACACACCCCTCTTTAGACCTTTAATATCACAAGGCTGCCAGATAACGTGTCTTACACTATACTTCAACATTTGCTGATGATTTACTTGGCCAGTTTTATTCAAGTGTAAGTGAATATGTTTACAATAGTAACATATTGTTGTAACATAGAATTTCAATTGTATTCATTTTATATTTGTTCATTAAACATTATTGTTGTGTATATTCTATTAGCATAATTCAAAACCAATTTCAGAAATGAAAATGACACAAAATCACAAAATTCTGACCTATCAAGTTCAGCAGAACTGTTGCTAAAACCAAAGATGGAGAGAGGGATAATCAGATCTCATATAATGTCTTCATTATGTTCAAAGTTGTCAATAAAGAAAGAATATTTGGTGTGTTAAAATCATCCCAAAATGCATTAATATTGCAATGTGCTGAGACCTGGGTGATTTAATGTTAAATCTGATCAGGAAATAAATAACACTGTCCAAAATATGATAAATGAAATGTAATAAAGGCGCAACTGGATGTGTGCAGTTTCTTTGAAAGAAATGCTGTTGTCTATAGTAATGTAGCCCCTAACCATTTCTTAAAAGTCATGAACCCAATCACTAAGGAATTTTGTTCTAGAAATAATTCCTTACAACATGTTAGTGCACATGAAGCTCCATCCAATCAGGTTACCGGGAGCGTGGGCAGAATCTCACAATTATTGCCCACATTTCCTTCAGGCTACCAAGGAGTCGCCCACAGGTCAAAGTCTTGATTTGGCCAAAGGCCCCAGCAAGTACCCCCATTTCCTCCCTGTTTCTAACAGCTCCCCACCAATCAACTGAAGCACCACTTACCTGTTCTTGATCTTTACCGCTACATCATATATCCATCTTGTTGGCTGCTATAGAAATAGTAAATAAACTCATCTGCGAGCTCCCTTAACTATTTCAAGCAGCAGCCATTATAGTACCCTAAAGAAATCAGTGTTTGCACGCCTGATATCAACACGCTAATGCTGCCAGTATTAATAGAGGAGCAGGGGGTATTTTGCTGGCCAGCAATTGTTGAAAGCCTTTATTTTGCTTGGGCCAATCACATTGGGCTGGTGGGCCATTACTGCTACCTCCCAAGAGCCACCATTATTACTCTGACGGAGAAACATTTGAAAACATGCCATGATTAAAAAGCAAACTTTCTAAATGAAATGCGCTCACAAATCATGAAATATTGAACTCACAAAATGTGGCACATAGA
Organism: Ambystoma mexicanum; assembly: GCF_040938575.1. NCBI lineage: Eukaryota > Metazoa > Chordata > Amphibia > Caudata > Ambystomatidae > Ambystoma > Ambystoma mexicanum. Next base: position 51,020,062 of record NC_090925.1, on the reverse strand, counting down.
CAGATTAAACAGAAAATACAGTTTTAAAGCATAGTTTCTGCAGAAATAAAATAGGTTTGTCGCAACTGGTCATGTTTTATTTTTTGCAGCTACGGTTGTCCTCCATTTTGGGAATCAATTTCAATCACTTAAAGAGGAAGTGACATCAGAGGATGATAGATTGATAGATGTTATTTACAATTTCGGCGGTTTAAGCCTTTCGTGACAGTAGGACACACAGAATAAAACCATGCATAGTTTTAAAAACAATACAGATAAAACACAACAACACACCTAGTAAAGGTATAATAAATAAATAATAAATACCACCAACTTAAAAGAACAATAACTAACATATGAAGTGCATCAGCAAATTTGGACTCTCTTAAAACGAAAGGAGGGAACACAGTCCAATCAATCCACAGAAATAGCCATTTGATATGCAGGGATAGCGGGGCGAGAAAACTAAATATCTATAAATATCATCTTCTCTCACTGCCTCGAGAAACCTAATACAGAAGTGTCATAGGCTCAGAGGCTGCTGATCCTATGTGCTCTCTGTTGCCAGGCCTGATAGATAGAACCTGTGGTTGTTTTAGTGATGTCTCTCTCAAAATACCCCAGCAAGAATGACACATCAGCATTAGTGTGACCCAAGAAAATCTCTCTCCATGAAAGCCAGGTAATACAGAGCAAAGTTAGGAGATCATAGGCTGGACATGCAAGAATAAAATGGTGCAAGTCTTCCTCCTCTGTCTCACATATTTATAAGAGCGCCAGGAGACACAGTACAGTCCCATACCCTTTATTGTAGCAAATGTTTTATTTACTCCAAGTTTACTTACTGATTTACACTCTCCTCCAAATATAGCAGTAGAAGTACGTAAGGTACTAGTGAAACTATCATAATTTGTAATGTTACTAATAGCACCAATAGTGCCACTACCACCTGTATTATCACTACTATTATCAGTCAAATTACTTTCAGTAACAGTAGTATTTTCAACAGTGCTATGAATGCCACTACTGCCTAGGTTTAGTAGAATTACTACCAGTATTAGAAGCAACACTAGTTGCTGCTTCCCTACTACTAGTAAGACTAGCATATGTATCACCATACTATTGACAGTATTAGCACTATTACTATTACTTGTAGTATTAATGCTACTAGCAGAAGTAGTACTACTATTTCAAGTACTACACATACTACTACAATCCCTACTACTATGTCTACCACAGTATTATACCTACCAGTTCTAAAACTACTTTTACCACTATCACCACTACTACTACTGATACTGCTACTGCTATTACAACTGCCATTACCATTACTACTATGAGTACTACTACTAGTACTGCTACTACTTCTTCTATGCTTACTACTACTGCTACTGGTAGTACTATCAGTGCTGATACTATTAGTGCTACTACTGTTGCTACTACTACCACTAGTACTACTACCAAAACTAATACTATTACTGTCACTACTACTGGTATTACTACTCTTACTAATACATTTTCTGCTACAGCTGCTACTGCTAGTATTAATACTACTATCAACACCAAACTTACTGCTACTACTACTGCTACTACAACCAGTACTACTACTGCTACTACTGGCACAACCACTACTAGTAATACTACTGCTACTGCTACTTTTGTTACTTTTTAATGTATTTGATTAAAATACATATTTTACAATCTATATGCTAGCACATTATTATACAATCTATAACTCGGTAAAATTCATATGTCTTTAAAAATAAGATACTTTTTTTATTATACATTGGTTATCATTAGAATAATAAACATTTGAGACTACAACTCATCTCATAATTCTGTTCTGATATTAAAATATAGCAAAAGCTGGCGTAGACAGGCCACATTAGAGTAGGTTTAGCAATGATTTATGTTTAATTCTGAGAAAAACACAAGCAAATGACGCCTTGCGTTACTGACCCCTCACAAAGACCATATGACTCAATCTGTGTCGTATTAGTATGGATGTTAACTATAATGCTTAGTAAGTCTGTCGGCATTCCCTATTTGTTTAACTTCAACCACAAAAGGTGTCTATCCACTAAATCAAAGACTAATCTAAGGACACCATATATATGGGTACTGAGCCTTTTCTCCAGGCCGAATCCTGTAGGCAGTTTAGTATGAACCCATGGCACTCCGTGCCTATATTTCTCCAAAAGCCCTTTTTTTAAAGCAACCCTTAGAGATAGCCCCACTCTCAAGTTCCTTTAATATCAATGCTGCAAAAATCTTACTTCCGGCATCAAGGAGTGTGATGGGTCTATCATTTTTGGATCAAGTTTATTGCCTTTTTTCAAAATTGCTATAACGTAAGAAGTCCTCTGGTGTTATGTGATATTGTTGAGAAAATAACGATGTCGCAAAAAAAGTGATATAAAGGACTCATACCAAAACACAAGGACCTAAGAAAATATCGATATTAAAACAGCTACTTCTGTCATCAACACAATGGGCGCGTGAATATTAAAAATTGTTTAAATTCCTTTGATGCAAGGAACAACAACATGTCAAGTTCTTAGAAACACACAATTCAACCGAAAACAAGAGTGGGCATGTCAGCTTGCACTGGCGAGCTGTCAAATGCACTAAATGAGTCTGAGGCAAGTCCTCTGAAGTATGATTTATGACCACGGGACGGCCGCCTGAGAGAATAATACGGAGGATTCCGAAAGGTAGAAAATGTTGTTTTACACAAAATAGAGAGTTTTAGCTGACAGTAATAAAGCGGACAACATAATGCTGCGAACAGTCTGATTCAATGACAGACAAAAAAGGAATGGAGTTTAGTTTAGTTTAGTTTATTTATTTGTAACGCGCACCAATCCCTAAGGTAACTGGGCGCAAGAACTTAAGATAGGGTTACGGACATGCAAGAGGATTAAGATACAGAATTGCAGGACGACTGGCGGTTACAAGGTAGTTGAGATGTGAGATAAGTACAAGTGAGCATGTGGGAAAGACGCCGGAAGTTACAGTTACAAAGGTAAAGTAGAATAAATTAAAACAAGGCACATAAATATTTAGGGCCTCATCACAAGTTGTACGGTAATGCAGGCGCTAATAACGCTGGTGCTATCTGTCCTACCGCCAAACCCCCGGCGCTATTAGCGCCAGATCACGGGTTTGGCGGTAATGGAATTCCCCATTCCCCACTGAGTCCATACGGGAATGCCCCATTCCCCATTGGGCTCAATGGGGAATTTTTGCGCTCATACTGCCGGCGGATTTCCCGCCGTTGGTATGAGCGCAAATTTTCAGTGGATTTCCCCCCAGCTCAGAGCTGGAGAGAAATCTGCTTAAGCCCTAATTTGACGGACCCTTAACTCTGGCGGTAATAGCGCTACTGCCAGATTTAAGGGTTACCGCCAAACTTGTGATGAGGCCCTAAGTCTGTTAGTGTTTCTTTTCAAAGAGTCAACTCTTTACTTTGGCTCTGAAGGTCCAGAAGGATGGTTCTGTTCTGATGGTGAGAGGGAGGGAGTTCCAAGATTTCGCCACCAGTACCTGGTTTCATCTCTTTTCAATTTGAACCTTGGAATAGTGAGGCAGTGTGAGTACGGAGTTCTGGTGGGTCTAGTTGATTGGTGTTTGGAGAATTTGTATGACAAGTACTTGGGGGCCGAGTTTGACAGACATTTATCGGTAATGACTAAGATGCGGAGAGAGATTCTGTCGTGCACTGGGAACCAGTGGGCGTCCTGTCTAAAACTGGTGATACGGTTGTCTCTGAGGATGTTTAATACAGATATTAAGGTGTTATTTTGTAAGACCTGAAGACTGTTCAGGTTCCGTTCAGAGGAGCCGAGGAACAAGGTGTTACAATAATTGATCTTGGATAGTACTAGGTCCTGGCTAACGTGATGCAACTGCTAGGAGATAGAAATGATTTGCATGAGTAATGAGCTTGTTAGTGTAAGCAGTAGTTGAGGTGGTGGCGCTCACTTGTTTCTTGAACGAGAGGCTTGAGTCTAGGTAGACTCCCAATGTTTTGATTTCCTTGGCAACTTTAATCGAGTTGCCATCAATGCCGAAGGATATGTATCAGGGGTCTAGTTTGTTTAGCCGTATTTGAGATTCAGCGATAAACGCTCGTCTTCTCGTCATTGAGGCAAAGGCTCTGGTTTGCCATCCACCCCTGCATCTCTAGGTACATGTAATTGACAAGTTTAGAGTCATCTTCATCGCACCCTGACAGTCTGATGAGAACTCGGGTATCATCAGCGTAATTCATGTAAGTGACGGCCAAGTTGCCAAGACGGTCGAAGAGGAGCTTTGTGAAGATATTGTAGCGAGACACAAGAGCCTTGCAGGATACTGCACTGGATGGGGATAGGGTCAGCTGAGGCTGAGGGTGTGGAGACCTTAGTAGTTTGATTAGAGAGAAATGACTGGATCCAGTTATAAGTGTTGCTAGAGAAGGCAGCTGCTGTAGTCAGGTGATCTGTGAGGATCTGATGATCAACAAGATCACATGCTACGGAGAAGTCTGACAGCAGGAGCATGGCCAAATTGCCATTATCCTTGGTCTCATCCATTTGAAGTTATTGTCCTCCAGGTGTTCCTGGATTTTTTAGATAGGCCACTCTATCTAGTATTTTTAAGAGGAAGGGGATGGTATTATTGGGTCCAAGTTAGGTTTTTTTAAGAGAGGCATGACCCATGCCTCCTTGAGGTTGTTAGGGACTGAGCTGGTCTTGAAGGAGGAGTTAACCAGGGTAGCAATGAACAGTGCCAGGTCCTTGGTGCCTTCCTGAATTATTATGGCTGGACAGATATCTCCTTGGCATCTTGAGGGTTTAAGGCCTTTGATAATTGTTTCCACTTCATTAGGTGAAGCTGGTGGAAAAGGAGAAAGGTGGGCAACAAGGGACATGAGAGTTTGTTGAATGGGACGGGTTGGAGCTATTGATCAAACTATTCTTGTTAAACTTTATTTTAGATTGCAGCAATGACATTTTATCGGTGAGAGCTTTCTGTATATTGGCGCACCAGTCTGTGTCTTTCACACAGGCTTCGGTGGGTGGGGCTGGGGACTCCAGTTTCCTTATGATGCTAAAGAGCTCCTTGGTTCTGGATTTGGCGTTTAGGATTCTATTGTTCTAGGTCTCTTTCTTAGTGTTGTGATTGGCTGATTTGTAAATAGAGGCAGCAGAGGTAAATAGCAGCTTGTTTGAGGGGGTGGCCGATTTTCTCCATGTGGATTCAGCTGCTCTTTTGGCGTTCCGGAGGATCTTTAGTTCAGGTGTGAACCATTTGTTCAGATGAGCTATAGGTTTCGTTTTTTTTAACTTGATAGGGGCAATGATGTTTATAGCTGAATCAAGTGTGCCGTTAAAGAGGTCGACTATATTATTAGAATCTAGGTCTTTGTAATTAGATGGGTCCATGATCTCGTGGATCAAAGGACGTACATTTTGTATCATTATGTTCTTATTGTTTCTAACAAAAATGTGAGGTGCAATGGTAGGACTCAGGGTAGAAGGTGCATTCGCCTGAATGGAAAAGGAGATGCAATGATGGTCAGAACATGCGGTAGGTTAATGTGGAGGATGACAGTAGAGCAGTTGAGGTCTTCCAGCCAGTCCAGCATTTGACCTTTGTTATGCGTGGGATCTGTGATGCGATGAGTAAAACCAAGTTGAGAAATTGAATTTTCCAGTGCAGTAGCATTGGGGTCATTAGGGTCGTGGAGACCTAAATTGAAGAAACCAAGCAGAATAATTTGCGAGCGTGCTTTAGTATTGTTAGTTAGTAGGTCTGTAATATCTTCCTTGAAGGAGGAGATGGGACCAGGAGGACGGTAGATGAGATGCAAGAAGATCGGTTGGGTAGCTGAGAGGGGAGGGTTAACTGAGAGTAGTTACTCTAACGGGAAGCTCGAATGGGAGCTGGTTCTGAGAATCAGGTGCATTTTAGCTATGAAAGCTACTCCGCCTCCTTTGCCGGCATCTCTGTCTGTTCTAATGATTGTATAGTCCTCAGGGATGGCTAATGATAGTGCTGGGCCTGCTGCTTGATGTAACCAGTTTTCATTAATGGCAAGGAAGTCCACGCTGTTAGTCGAGATGAGGTCATCGAAATCAAGTGCGTGGGCAACTAGGGACTGTGCACTGGTGCATGCTCCTTTGATGGATAGGAGAGGTGGTTGAAGCTCAGTCAGGGGTTGCAGAGTGGATGGCCGGGGGATGGATAATGCAGTGGCCTCCGAGGCTTTTGCTCGGCAAGTGGTGGGCTTAGAGATCAACTGGGAGGTGTTCGGTTTGGTTGCAGGAGGCAGTATGGAAGGCCCTGTGAGTGTCTTGCAATTTAAGAAGCGAGAACCTAGTCTCAAATTTCTGACGCTCACTAGGCATGGTATCCATGGTGTAGGCTGTGAGACAAAGAGTTGGATCCGTTCTGCAGGGCTAATTCGATTATTCGGACTGCCTGTAGTATAATTGCTAGGGGTAGTAGTGGACCCTTTGTGTGACGGGGTGATTGTATTGAGGGAAGAAAGTACGTTTTGTCAATTGAGTTGAACAGTGGGAGGATGGCGGCCATGGTTAGGTGGACTCTGCAGAGGGAGGCCATGAGGGCAGCTATGATGCTTGGTAAGGTAGCTCAGAGTTGTTTGGCCAGAGAATTGCTGTTGGGTATCACAGTGTAGCTAGGAGCCTATGCTATAGCAGTGGGCACATGTGCATAGGATAACAACAACACGATGGTATGAAATGGTATTTACAATGGCCTAGTGTGCCAAGGGCAGTAATGGCAACACAGTGGGCTGGTTCAGTATTAGGCAGTGGCCATAGGGCGGAAGCAGCAGCAAGATAGGCTATTCCAGTAATAAGCAATAAAATGCAAAGGGCAGCAACAACAGCAAGATAGGCTAGTCCAGTATTGAGCAGTAGGCAAACATGCAAAGGGCAGTAACAACAGCAAGATAGGCTAGTCCAGTATTAGGCAATAGGCTAAAATGCAAAGGCAGCAACACCAGCAAGATAGGCTAGTCCAGTATTGAGCCGTAGGCTAAAATGCAAAGGCAGCAACAACTGCAAGATAGGCTGGTCCAGTATTGAGCCGTAGGCTAAAATGCAAAGGCAGCAACACCAGCAAGATAGGCTGGTCCAGTATTGAGCAGTAGGCTAAAATGCAAAGGCAGCAACACCAGCAAGATAGGCTAGTCCAGTATTGAGCAGTAGGCTAAAATGCAAAGGCAGCAACAACAGCAAGATAGGCTAGTCCAGTATTGAGCCGTAGGCTAAAATGCAAAGGCAGCAACAACAGCAAGATAGGCTAGTCCAGTATTGAGCAGTAGGCTAAAATGCAAAGGGCAGCAACAACAGCATCAAAGGTTAGTCCGGTACTGAGCAGTGGGCTAGTGTGCCTAGGTCAGCAGCAGCAACAACATGGGCTAGGAAGTGGGGTGGTTCAGCATAGTGCAGCGGGCTAGTAGGCGGCGATAAATGTTTTATGCAGCACAGACGGGAGACAGTACGTAGGCATGTAGATAATTACCGTTGGCATGGAGATGCAGTATAGTTACCAGAAGAACAGGAAGTGCTTGTGGTGTTGGTGGTATAAGGTTGGCACGTTAGTTGTTGAGTTCATGTGCAAAGAGGGGGTACAGGAGCTTGTTTGGCTTTATTAAGGTCGCCCAAGGTGAACACGGGCAAACAAGGCCTTTTTCCTGGCCTTTTCCATTGCGGGCTTCCGCCTGCCTGCAGAGCGGATTGGCGAATATAGCGGGGAGTTTGCTTATTAACCAAATGCAGCCTCGCTATGGGGCCGAGTTGCGCCGGCCATGTTGGATCAGGTGGCAGTGACTTTTTTTAAAAAGCACGTCGGTTAGGGATATTTTGGCTACTAGAGTAGCAAGGATGGTGCAATCTCACCATTTCTAGCAGGCTGTTGGCCACGAAATTCATCAAATCTCAGAAAGTAAAGGAGCAGTTAGTATACAAAGGGTACATTTTTAACAACAAATGAGAGAACAAAGGCAAAATAAATTGAATGCAAGGGGAGGGCAATCACACAACAAGGAAAGTATGCTGGACTATATTTTTGTTACAGAAGGCTTAATGGGGAAATTAAAATCTCTGGCAGTTGTCCCCTCGATCCTGAGTGACCACAACGTTCTTGAACTTGAAAGTGAAGTCTGGGACAGAAACGTCTACACACCGGATCAACACCTTCCGATCACCACCTTGAACTCGGTGCAGGAGGAAATAGATTGCGAATTAAGAGAAAAGACACGGGGCCATTATTGGACTCCTTAATGAGTTTAAATTCAGGAGACTATGAATCATGTACTAACATCATCGAATATACAAAAGTACTCGTGGACTTCCGTACAAAGGAGTCAGGAAATAGAAGCCTTATTACTTACAGGCATGTTTACGACGACCAAATAAAAGCCCAAAAAAAAGGTTGTTGCAAAGGTAAGGAGGTGATTTAAAAAATCAAAATCATCAGGTGATTTAGCGTTGTTCAAGAAAACCAGAAATAGTCACAAAAACTGGCTCACCAAGCCCAAATATTCTATACTCCAACAAGACAGTGAGAAGATGTTAAATCTAGTTACAACTAAAAACACCTCTGGCATCTGGAAACTAATCAACGACACAATGACCCCTGCAGAATCAAAAACCGTAAATCCAGTGTCAAGCACGGTCTGAGCGGAACACTTCCTGAAATTATACTCTGAGAGGAGAGTCTGTGCTACAAAAAAAACCTCACATCGACTGAACCCTGTGACCTAAAATTTGAGAAACAGGATATACTCGATCTTATCAACAACTCCAACTCTTCCAGGGCGGCAGGGCCCGATGGTCTCACTAACGACATTCTTAAGAGAGACCCGGAGAAATGGGCACTATTTATGTCAAACCTGTTTAATGTCATAAAGAGAGAAAAGAGGATTCCCCAGTCTTGGACTAGGTCAATAATTGTGCCCATTTTCAAGAAGGGCGATAGGTCGGATCCAGTAAATTATAGACCTATCGCCCTCTTGGACGTGGTGGGAAAGCTATTTGCTGCAATAGTCTTGAGACACCTGAATGAATGGATCTGGTTGACCCACCATCAAGATCCTTGGCAGTCGGGTTTTCGTAAAGGCATTGGAACGACCTTGAATGTTTTAATCATCAACACACTAAAATGCATGGTCAAGGAAAAAAAATACAACTCCATCTATATTGCGTCTATTGACCTTGAACAGGCATTCAACTCGGTTGACCGCAGATTACTGTGGAATAATCTGAGAAAATGGGGTTACCCAAATGACCTAAGAGAGCCCTTGGAGGCACTGCACAGTGGGACAACTCTCAGAATCAGATTGGATAGAAACGGAACCCTCTCGAACAACATTGTCTCACAAAACGGCCTGAAACAGGGGTGCCGTTTGGCTCCAGCAGTATTCTGCCTATTCATTTCTGACATGCACAAAGTTTTCGATGCTATAAGAAGTTTTCCACCGAAGATTGCGGGGACTTCGGTGGGTATGTTGCTGTTTGCAGATGATCTTCTATTGCTAGATCAGACTGCGATAGGTCTCCAGCGACAGCTAAAAGCACTGGAAACTTATAGTCAGGATAATGGTCTAAGAATCAATCCCCAAAAGCCGAAAATTCTGGTACTAGGGACCAATAATAACGTCACGAAATGCAGTTGGTCCTTGGCTATGGTTTGGAAATCTCTGACCCTATACAGCAAATGCCTTTTTCCTCTGGAAAGAAGTGGCTTTTTGACCATTAATGAAGCGTTGTCCACTAAACAGGTTCCAGTCCTAAATACTTGGCAGAAAACTTGCAAGTGCATCTTGGACAACATTGCCCAATCAGTAAACCTGTTACAGGCTAACCCGTACAAGGTGAATAAAAATCTCCTCGACTGGGATTGGATCTCGACCCAGGACAAGCTCAATTCATTCAAGTCCCTGTCCTTGGTTCGGGAAGACCTTTACTGCAGAGGTACAGTGCTTCCCTATTTAGACAGATTCCCTTGTCCCAAAGAAAGGCATCAATTCCTGAGATTCCGCCTGAACCTCTACCCCACAAGAGGAGTTACAGGAAGAAAGACCAAAAATAGGGATGATCGGACCTTGTTATGCCATTGCTGTGGTCAGGAGACTGAAACGTTATACCATCTGATAATGAGTTGTACTTCACTAACACTTCTTAGAGATAAATGGTTGGCAAAACATTTTGAGAATTTTAAACTTAAACCACCTCTAGAGAGGTAGTCTATCTTAAGATGGGTAGAAAAAGTTTCCCTGACTTTGGCACTGTTGAACTTTGTGAGAGAAATCTTTTCAACTTTGGACACTTAGTTCTTCTATGATCTATGAATTTAATTCTGTACATAGTGGTCCAATGCCTTCATTTTTCAATACTGCTTTGTCTGAACATTGGCGATTTGTTTATTTTTCTTTTTTATATTTTTTTCTCCCCTTTAGAGTTGGTTCACTTTTCGTCTTTTTTCTTCTCTTTATTATCGACTCTTTCTTTTTTTATAGGTTTGCATTTAAGGTTTTTTTGGAAACTAATTGATGCAATAAAAATAAAACAAAGGAAAGATCACACACGAAACTGAGCACAACCATTTACTTGAGCCATCTAAAATAGAAGCAAAAAAAAAGAATTGCTCAGTTGAAAGAACTAGCGGCTGGGAATTGTCATCCAGCAATGTAGTGAACCAAATAAGCAAACCAATGCCCTTTCATACAGCAGGTCAAATGGCAAACAATCTCTGGCCTTTTCCCCTATCTGTCTTAGACGACAACAAAGGACAATTATTCCCCACCACCACAATCCTCCGAGGCCAATGGACCTCAGACCGGATGGCCATAGAGAAGTTCAAAGGGACTGTAACCCACTCCCTCTTGAGGGACTTCTCTATATGCAAAGAGAAGGCATGGCAGTATGAGATCCCACTTTTTCTTACGGGGATCCTCTAAAGCTCCTATCATGCTCTTCATGGTTCTGTTAAACCTTTCTACCAACCCAAATGTCTGAGGGTGGTAGGCTGTTGAGAACTTGTAGGTAGCTCCACAGTTTTTCCACATGGCCTTCATGTAGTGGGACATCAAATTTGACCCCCTGTCGGATATTACCTCGTTAGGAAACCCAACACTGGTAAAAATACCAAGGAGGGCCTTAGCCACAGCCTGAGCTGTAACAGTCCTAATAGGAATTGCTTCAGGGTACCGTCTACTACAACAAGTATAAACCTGTTGCCTGAAGATGTTGGAGGATCAAGGGGACCAACAATGTTGATTCCTACCCTCTCAAATGGTACTCCCACCACAGGGAGAGGCACTAGAGGTGCCACGTTCTTGGAGCCACTTTTACCAGAAGTTTGGCAAATGTGGCAACTCTTGCAATACTTGTCTACCACAGCCCCCATTTTAGGCCAATAGAAGTAGAGAGAGAGCCTTTGCTTGGTCTTCTTGAAACTCAAGTGACCAGCCAAAGGTATCTCATGGGCTAGTTGTAAGAATTGGAGTCTGTTCTCTTGGGGCACTACAAGTCTCTTGTAGTTTCCAGGGATTGACTCGGTCGGTTCACTATAGAAGAGGCCATCTTCCCAGTGTAAACTATACTTCCCAGGCTCTTGCCCTTCAAGCTGAGAAGCTGCCTGGTGGTGAAAACCTTCCAGAGTTGGACATTCTATTTGTCCCTTACTGAAGTCTGCCCTGTCGGGGCCACCTTCTGTCAGTAAAGACTGCAGCTCAGGATGGTCCACAGGGTCAAGATCTCCAATGAGTTCCTAGCCTCCTACTAGATCTGAATCTTCAGGCTCTTGTTCAACCACACAGGGTTGTACCTCACTATCGGCCTCAGCACTGGAGTGCTTTCTGCTGGTTTCTTCTTTGAAGGCTTGGGTTTCCCCTTTGCTTCTGGTTGCTTGGAAATAGCAGTTAGTAACTCCAGTAAAGTAGGAGTGATTTCTTTTTCTATCATCTCCTCAGGAGAGCCCCTCAAGGTCCTCTCACTTGCAGGTCTGGTAAGCTCCTGTAATCTCTTACTAGGAGGTCTGGGAGTACTTGACACTACTCCCAGTTCGTTCAGATCATTGCCCAACAGCACCCTGCCTGGTGCTTCAGATTGTACACTCACAGGTATCCTGACAGTCATTTCATTGCACTCGATGAGAGCTGGTAATTGGAGAAGCATCTGCACAGGCCATCCAGCTAACTTGGTGAGGCGTTTGGGTGCTTTAGCAACATCCTCCACCTTGTAAAAAGATTTGTCCACCACAATTATGCCGGCCCCAGTGTCTCTAATGACAGGGGTCTCCTGACCATTGACTAGGACACTGTCTTTATAATACTCTTTAGTATTAGGATGGATAGAATTATACACATCTAAATTCTGTTGTTCCCACAACCCTAAAATACTAAAGATACACTAGCTGAGACTCCAATGGGGTCTTCAGCTAGTAGTTGAAAGTTTCCACTGGCCATGTGTACTTCCTCCTTTGGAGCGAAGGCTAAGGAGACAGTGTGGACCCCTGAAGGTTTACCCTTACATCTGGTATCCCCTTACACATAATCGGTAGAGCCGCAAACATAACATTTTCCAAATGTCTTTAAGAATGGGGGCTTGTTCTGACCTCCTTCTGGTCTGGGACCAGAAGGTGCACTAGCCTGATTAGGTTTCCCTTGTGGTTACCCTTAGAATTTTGGCCCTCTTTGGAATTGGAATTTTTTGAATTATCTTTGTTGTCTTTCTTAGGCTGCTTTCCCTCATCCTTTTTCTGAGTTACCCCTGAATCCTTGTGAGTAGCCCTGTTGGCAAACCAGAAGTCAGCAGCCTTAGATAGTTTCTTAGAATCCAGTTCTTTTCAATCAGCCAAGTGCTGTCTGAGCTCAGGAGAGCAGGCATCATAGATAGACTCCATCATGACAAGATTTCTCATTCCTTCATAAGTGTTAACTCTAAAACCCTTAATCAATCCCTTTAAGTTCTTCAAACACTCATTCACCCAAGTAGCCTAAGGGGTACTATCATGCTTTTTTTGAGGGTCCTAAACCTCTTAAGGTACTGGGAAGGAGCCTTCCTAAACCTAGATATCAAAGCTAGCTTTACACATTCATAATCCATCCTATCCACCTCCCCCAACTCCATTATCACATCAGATGCAACAAGGGGGAGCCTAGAGAATAACCAGGGGATCAACTGATTCCCTGTGATGTCCTGGAGCCCATCATTGTATTCAAACATAACAAGCCAATCTAATACATCCAACTTAGGTTCATACATACCCACAATCTCTTTAGGCATCTGGGGTCTTTTTGGACTGGAAGATCTAGAGGATTCGGGGAGAGAAGCATTTTCAAAAGACAATTTCTTCATTGCAAGCTCATGGCTGAGCTCCATTTCATTGAGCCTCAGTTCTTGATGTCTCTGTTCAATTTGGGCACTAATTCTTTTGAATTCTAGTTCAAGTCTCATTTTTTCTAGTGAGATAAATTCAGGACTTGATGTGGGACCTGGTAAAGGTCCAGTAGCCACAGGTTGAGGCCTTTGAGCAGGTTGAGGGCCAAAGGGTGTGACATTGTTATCCTCCTCTTCCTCATCTGTTTCAACAATAACATTTTCAACATTATCCTCTTCACTATTTGCTACATTTGCTGGGGTAGTGTGCACTACAGCCCCACTATCCAGACTTTGTTTCTCTAACAGTCTATCAATCATTTCTAATTTCTTGCCTTTGACAGGAAGACCTTTATGTCTACACAGAACCCTTAAATAATCAGCAGTATTAGTAAGGAGGGACTCCTGGCTGTAACATTCCATATTTTTGACTTTGTTTAAAATAAACTTGAATAAATTGTGGTGATAGTTAGCCTTGTGGTTATTTGAACCAAGGTACTAGCAGAACTCTAAAATGTAAATCCAATACTTTTATCCTCAGCGCTGTACACCAGTGTCAGGCAGAATCCTGTGCAGTTCCCTTAGGGAGCACTACAGAAGATTAAGACTACAGGTGAGAGCAATAAATCCCCTTTGGTATCAGTCTGTACCACAAAGATTTAGTTGGTAGCTGTGGCTGAGCAGTCAGACTTATCTCAATAGGGAGATGAGCAGTATTCAGGGTTTACACAATAGGCCTACAGTACTATGGCACAAGGAAACACTGACCAAAGCTTTGTAGTAAAAAGTAGATATATATTTATTTTATACACTTCTAGTAAAACACAACTATCACAGTTATCAAGCAAGTTAAATTAAGTCAAGGAAATATATCCACACTCCCTAGTTAAATTGTAGACCAAGTGAACCAGAGTGAAAACTGAGCAAAACGGCACAGTGAAAACCACACACAAGAGATACTCTAGCAATTTCTCACAAGGGAGGGAAAGCAGAAGTTATTTAGAAATAGTTTCTTACACACCCTAGCAACACTTTCCATAAGTTTGTGAACCAGATTTAATCAAGACAGTGCACCAGTATAGGCAATACTCAAATGAAAACTGATCAAAATGGCATTTCACAAGGTTTAGAAAGGGGAAGAAAAGGGTAGTTATAAGACGTAGGTGCATCAACACAAGTCTAGGTGAGAACCAATCTAACGAAAGCAGATCTAACAAATATAGCCAGAGTAAATGGGCCTGTGCCAGAGTCGGTGGTACAGGGCAAAGGACCCAGGAGCAAAATGTTCTTGTAGCTGCAGTCGAGTCTTTGGTTAACGATTTTGAAAAGGTGGATGCAGAAGGTGAAAGACAATGTTAAGAGAGAGGGGCAGCCAACCCAACAGGTAGGTAAAGGATTAAAAACTTTTTAGCGCTACCGCGATGAAAGGATGGCCTGGCGGAACAATGTACTTTTAAAATGAAGAAGTGGCTCCTGCGGTGACGGTTGTTTCTGGTAATTCCTGCAGTTCGGGGGATCCAGCAGAGGAAGAGAGGCTCTCGTCATGGAGGAAGGTTTGAGTGACTGCACTACCCAGGGATGAAACCAGCCATGGTGCTGCCCGACGAATAAAAGGTATGCTCCTTTAAATCGCGGTCCGGGTGGACTGGTGCCTGGCTGTCCGGCCTCCGAGTAAAGGGTGCAGGAGATTCGACCAAGGCAGGTCCGGGAAGGCGATTGGCAAACTGGTTGGCCCCACCAGCTCAAGGGAAGAACGCTCCTGCAGATGAAGATCTTCTCTCGTCGTGTGGAGAAAAGTGGTGAGACGCTGCAGCCGGGCTTCACCGGTGGTTCAGTCATGTCAGATGTCTGTGGCTTCTCTCCTCTTTGGATTGTTAGTTCCAGTGGCAACGTCTTGCTCTTCCAGTCCTCAGGACCCTGCTTTTATGCAAAAAGATCCCCATTCATACAGCCTAGCTATCACTCACACAGTGGAGTGGTCATCTTGGCGGGAGACCGTCCAGCCTATCAGGATAGAGTGCGACATGGGTTGCGGAGGCAACCCTGTCCAGGGGTCCTACTCCCCCTCCCACACGATGGGCCCACCCCAGACTCAGTGGCGCCGAAAGGAGGGCTTCTTGGCAGAAGCCCGCCAAACAAACGAACAAAGGATCCCCGACCTGGGTTAGGAGTTTAGAAAAAGACACAAGAAAGAAGTTATATTAAAGTTCTGGCAAATAAAACCTACCGGGGCAGAGTAAACATTAAAATGCACCGGCAGTATGTTAGAGGCAGTCAGAAAATGTGGTAGCCTCGAACTATGGAAAATCCCATAGGAAAATATTTGCTGTCAAATATTTATGGTAGTAACCACTGCCACCAGCCAGAATCTTTTGAGAGAGGGACTGTACGGTACCCCCTCGAAAAATGAACATAAGGGAAAAACTATTAACCCTTTCCAGTACTTCCATAGTAAGATGGGTTGTACTGGTTTAGTTCATAAAAATTGACTAGTAAAGTCAATTGGGACTTTACATGCCCTGGGAGACAGTAATCAGTCCCAGGGTATGGAGTCTATGTTTGGGGGTCACTACGACACCCCTGTGTCACTGCAGGGAGGGTGCTGTGTAACACATGTGAATAAAGATGGTTCCTATGGGGGGTGAGAAAATCCCATAGACATTAAACACAAAAGTAGCCTAGAACACTCATAGCAAAAATGCCTGGGAAAAAGAGCTCAAGCAAGAGGGGGAGGGCTAGTTTGCCATTGTCTTTAAATTCATCCATTTATATTTTTAGGTCTAAGAGACCATGACCTGGACAGAAGCCGGATTTGCGCAATCCGAGCAGATTGTGGGTTTCGAGGTACTTTTGGATATGATATGATATAATAAGTAATTTATAACGCACCTGTATACAAGTGTTTCTAGACGCGAGAAGACAAACAGGGAGAAGCAGAAGGAGGACAAACAACAATCTTACTAGGCCTTGTGTCATTCAAATCACGCAAGTGTAGGAAAGAGGGGAGGGGAGAAGCGTCATGGGGGTGAGGGGTGAGGAGAAGTGCAGGTGACTCAATAAGTGCAAAGAAAAGGGACTGTAGGGTTATAGACACAGACCCGTAAGTGCTGAGATAGCCCAGAGGCGGTGTGAGGGCAAATGGACATGCAGGAGCCTGGACCCACAGGGGTTGCCAGGTAACCAGTGTGCAGAGCTATCAGGGACATTAGCAGAGGAGAGGAAGAGAGAAAGCGCAAGCAAAAGGAAGTTGTTTCTGGAACCGGAGGTGGTTCTGCTCAATTTTGAGAGAGGCAGGGAGGCTGTTCCAGAGCAAGGACCCAGCCAAGGAAGGAGATTTACTCCCATCCCATGCTGGGAACAGCGCCTAACCCTCAGGGAATCGGAGTTGGATGAGCGGAGAGCTCGAGATGGAAGATTTAGGAAGAGAAAGTTGGAGGTAGTGTGGTCCCAGGCCCCAGAAAGCCTTTTGGCCGATGCAAAGGGTCTTGAATGTTTTCCTTGAAGCCAGTGGGAGACAGCTGGAGAGATACAACACCTGACCTTGAGGCCAAGGACAAGACTTGCAGTCCTGTTCTGGATATGTTGTAAAGGTCGAAGAGTAGAGACAGGCAGATTTAGAAAGAGGCTGTTGCAATAGTCCAGATTAGAGAGGACCAGAGCTCCAGAGACAGTGAGATTCTGGGGGAAAGTGAGAAAAGGCAGAATACCTCTGAGGAGGTGCAGCTAAAGTGTGTCTTCTTAGAGACATCCGAGATGTGAGAAGAGAAGAAGAGGGTGGAGTCGAATATAACACCAAGGTTCTTAACTTCAAAGGAAGAAGCAGGAAGAGGGCCTCGTGTGTGCAGCCAGAGAGAGAGAGGAAAGGAGGGACAGGTGTCCCGATGAGGATGATCTCAGTCTTACTGGCATTAAGGCAGAGATAATTGGCAGCACACCATTCCAGATAGACTGGTATGAGATAAGGAGCAGAGGTGGCTGAGGGGAGCCTGAAGGAGAGCTGGGCTATCTGGGTGTCATCCACATAACACTGAAAGTTAGAACAGAATTTCGCGATGCCGTGGGGCAGAGGTACCAGGTAGAGGCTGAATAGCCAGGGAGAAAGTTTAGACCCCTGGGGAACACCACAATTAGAGAGAGATAAACAAGAGGAACATCCCCAGTTGAACTGGGAGGATTGGCCAGTGAGAAAGGAGGTCAACCAGGACACGGCCTAATCTGTAAGTATGCTACTCTGTCCAGAATTTTAAGAACCAAGGGCACAGTTGTGATTGAGCAATAATTGGTAGGGACACTGTGGTCGAGGGTCAGCTTTTTGAGATGTGGGAGGACCTATGCATCTTTGAGGTTGGTAAGTACCATACCAGTAGTAAATGAGGTGTTGCTGAGCGAGGTGATTAAGGGGGCTATCTCGCCAGTGCAGTCTTTGATGACAGAGGCTGGATAGATGTTACCTTGACATCTAGAGGGTTTTAGGCCTTTGATGGTTTGGATACTTTGGAAAATTTGTATGGGTGGGCAGGATAGTCTGATGGTGCTTCGGTTAGAACTGGAAGTGGTCCACTGGACATACATTTTGTTTTCTAAAATGTTTGTCTGGAATGAAGAGATTTTTTCCAGTAGTACATTTTGTATATTTGCACACCAGGCTCGGTATTTGAGGCAACTGGCAGGAGGCACAACTGAAGATTCCAGTTCGAGCAGAATTGCAAATAGCTCTCGGGTGCCTGACTGAGCTTTGTCAATCCTCTCGATGTAGGAGGCATTTTTCCCTTGGAGTATGGCCTGTTTATAGGTTTTAGATAGGGTGTTGAAGTGGTCTTTATCAGAATCTGAAGGATCCTTTTTCCAGATTGTCTCAACTGCTCGTTTTGCGGAGTGAATGGTTTGAGATAAGGGGAGAACCAGGTATTCATGTGAGCTGGAAGCTTAGGTTTACATTGGCTCAAAGAGGTCACTTTGTCAATAGCTTGGAGGAGTGATTGGTTGTATAACTCGACCATGGCAATAGTGTCATTATTATATATAGGGTTCTAAGGCTGTGAGGGACTTCAGGAGTGGGAGGATATTGGCTGGAGTGATGTTCTGGGCCTTTTATGTGAGAGTGGCTGACAGTAGTGGTGCCTTCTCTTGATGGGGGCTTACTGACAGGGATAGGGAAGGAGATCACACTGTGGTCAGACGACCATGGGCATGGCAGAATAGAGAGTAACTTGATCTTACTATTGCATTCGGCAAGCCAGTCTAGAGTGCAACCTTTGTTGTGGGTAGGCTCAGAGATATGTTGGGAGAATCCCAAAGGTTCAATAGCCTTGGCTAGTGAGAGTGCATGGACGTCCAAGGGGTTGTTGAAGCCTAAATTTAAGTGACCCAAGAGTGCACATATAGAAGAAGGTTTGGCCTCCGGTGAAACAAGTAGTAATATGACTTCCTGAAATGAAAGTAATGACCCCTAGGGCCTGAAGATCAGGTGAAGTTTGAGGGTGGCTTTGTGAGAGAGGGACAGTATGATAGACAGAAGTTCTCCAGATAGGATAGCTGGGCTGCTTATTTCTCTTAAGGGTAGTCTTTATTATGCAATGAAGGATACTCCTCCCACTTTTGCTGTTGGTCTGTCTTTCCTGTAGATAGTACAGTTGCCTGGGATGGCCAAGGATAGAGAGGGAAAAGCTGCAGTGTGTAGCCATGTTTCTGTGATTGCCAGAATGTCTAGGTGGTTGGAGATGATAAGGTCAGATATGTCCAAGGCATGTGCCTGTAAATACCTTGCATTGATCAGAGCTCCTTTGAGAGGTGCAGGTGTGAGTGAATTAGTGTTAGGCGGTCCGATTTCATTGATCATGGCATTTGTCACAGCATCTATTGGGACACTGCAGTTTAGGTTAGGCAGGGGACTAGGCACAATGGGGGAAGTGGCCTTAACATGAGCGGACGTCACTGTGCTAATGGCAGTAGTAGCAGCCACTGCTTCCTCCAGGTGAGAGCTGAGAGAGATAATCTTAGTTGGGGAAGCAGGTCTGCTAACCTTAGAGGGGGAACAAGCTGTCTTATTAGTTATGTGGGCTATGGTAAAGTTTAAGGACAAGCCATAGTCGATATTGTCATTTCTGTATCAAGAGCTGAAGGAGAGTTAACCACCCTACCATCAGAGACAGTTACATTGCCCTGGGAAGGAGTATCAGTCATTAATGCAGGAGAGTTAACCACAATAGCATCAGAGGTTGTTACACTGCACTGGTCAGCAGTATCGGTCATATTTAATTCAGGGGAGTTAACCAAAATAGCATCAGAGCCAGTTAAATTGCCCTGGGCAGGAATATCAGTCATTGTCAATGCAGGAGAGTTAATCACAATGGCAAAAGAGACAGTTGTGTTACACTGGTTAGGAGTATCAGTCATTGTTAATGCAGGATAGTTAACCGTGATAGCATCAGAGACAGTTACATTACACTTGGCAGGACTATCAGTCAATGTTAAAGCAGGATAGTTAACCACAATAGCATCAGAGACAGTTGCATTGCCCTGGGCAGGAATATCGGTCATTTTTAATGCTGGAGAGTGAACCACTATAGCATCAGAGACAGTTGCATTACACTGGGCTTGAATTTCGGTCATTGTTAATGCAGGATGGTTGACCATGACAGCATCAGAGACAGTTGCATTGCCCTGGGCAGGAATATCAGTCATTGTTAATGCAGGAGTGTTAACCACGATAGCATCAGAGACAGTTGCATTGCCCTGGTTAGGAGCATCAGTCAACGTTAATGCAGGAAAGTTGACCATGATAGCATCTGAGACAGTTGCATTTCACTGGGCAGGAGAATTAGCTAAAGTATCATCAAGGGCAGTTATAATATGCTGGTCAGAAATGTCAGCCATTAACAATGTAGGACTAGGAGGTAGGATAATAACCTCATGAACAATGGCGCATTATTATCTAGCGGCATGTGGCTTGCAAAGGCTGAAGCAAGAATATTAGCTACTGGTTTTGGGGCAACGGCCTTAGGTACATATGACAGTTCTTAATATTCCCGGGAAACACGACTCGGGAAATTATTCGCTGGTATACTTGTAATGACGCTTTCTGTGGTGTGTGGGTGAGGATTGCAGCTCTCAGCAGGTTTGAGTGCAGCAAGGTTAGTTTTAGGCACAGGTGCTGCCAGAGAGACCCTCGGTGCTGGCACAGCATGACTGCTGGCTGAGGTGGCAGTGGGGTGACAATAGACTATGTGAGAAGGGGGGCAGTACTGGGGTCGGTGCAGAGAGGATCGCGTTGTGCCCCGTTCCACAGGCCAGGAGCATAGACGATGGTTTCTCTGATGTTCTGGCATGCGTGTGGTGTACCACCTGTTGTGCCTCTTGAGGGGTGTAAGAAGACGCTTATTTCTGGCCCAAAGAGTGCAAGGTTTGGCAGCCCATTTCTTGCAGGTGGGCAGGCGGGCACCAAACTTGGAGGGGGAGAGGCTTAGCGCACACAGTGCATTGGGTAAGAAGAGGGAAGGTTAGATGGGTGGGCAATTTATTAAACATGCCAATACTCACCATATAGATTCGTGGAGAAGGTGGAGCAGGTCAGTCTGCAGGATCAGTTGTCATCAGGCATCCAGTGGCCAACTGCAGTACTGAAGGCAGCGTGAGTCAATCAGGGATTTCCATTAGTGGGCTACTGGGCACAGCCATAGGTGCAAGGGCGAGCAGTGATATTGCAGTGATCCTATTGTAGTGCGTGGTCTTGTGTGTAATGGTTTGGACAGCTGGATCCATGATATCATTAACAAGTGGGGCTGAAGTATGGGGGTGACAAAGCAGGTGCCCACATGCAGTCCGACAATAGCCGGAGGCAAGATCAAGTTGGGGGAAGGCATGCAGAGCAAGGGACTGCTTCTCCTGATTGGGTCTGTGGGAGGGCACAGCTTCAATGTGTCAGGGTTCTAAGCTTCCGTGCTGGTGTAAGTAGGCATACTGCCATCTATGTGGGTAGATCTAACTTGATCTAACGCGTTTTATTGCCAGATCCAGTGGAGACTGGCAGAGATGGCAAAAGACCTTGGGCCTCATTACACGGTAGGAGGTAACCATGCCGCTATTAGCGACATGGCTACTCCCTTAATGCATACCGGGTCCAGCTAGGCGGTATGGGGACTTACCGGGTCATTCCGACCCTGGAGGACCCGGTAAGTCTGCATGCCAAATACCATTGCCCATTCCCATTCGAGCCCCCATAGGGCTCAATGGGAATGGGGAAGGAGCTAATAACGGTACCGCAATTTGCGGTACCGTTATTAACTCTGAAGTCCCTTAGCGGGTCCCGTCCTTAACAACTGGTCAGACCAGGCGTTATGGACGGGACCTGCTGAGGGACCTCGTAGTAGGACGCTAAGGGATTACCGGCACCGGTGACCTTACCAGTATCGGTAATCCCTTAGCGCCTACCGTGTAATGAGGCCCGTTGACTCTTGGCTTTCACTCCAGGCCAGCTGCACTAGCCAGCTAGATGACGCTCTTCCATTTGTTGCATCTGCCAACCAATGGCAGGGGAGGCTCGGCAGAGCCTCATAGTGGAAGCTCTTCTTCTCGAGCTCAGCGGCAACCATTTTAACAGCCGCATGCACCTCAGTGTGCTTTATGATATGATAAGACATGATATGGCATTTAAAACGCACCTATACACAAGTGTTTCAATGCGTTTTATGAGCTGCTGGGTACAGGGGAGGGCAGCTTGTTCTCTGCTGGTGCGCTTCTCTAAATGCACCGACAGAGACAGAGCAAGGCCTTAACTCCTGGCCTTCGCTCCGGGACGGCTGTGCCGGTCACTTAGATGGCGCCCTTCCATTTCTTGCATTTGCCATTCAATGGCAGAGCGGGCTCGGCAGAGTCTCACAGCTGAAGCTATTCTTCTCAAGCACGGCGGCGGCCATCTTTACAGCCCCAGGCACCTCAGTGTGCTTATGGGCTGCTGGATGCAGAGGAGGGCAGATAATACTCAGCTCATGCTCTTCTACAAATGCACCAGCAGAGACAGAGCATGGCCTTAACTTCTGGCCTTCTCTCCGGGGCGGCTGTGCTGGCCAGCTAGATGGTGTACTTCCATTTCTTACATCTGCCATCCAATGGCAGTGGAGGCTCGGCAGAGTCTCACAACTGAAGCTATTCTTCTCAAGCACGGCGGCGGCCATCTTTACAGCCCCAGGCACCTCAGTGTGCTTATGGGCTGCTGGATGCAGAGGAGGGCAGATAATACTCAGCTCGTGCTCTTCTACAAATGCACCAGCAGAGACAGAGCATGGCCTTAACTTCTGGCCTTCTCTCCGGGGCGGCTGTGCTGGCCAGCTAGATGGTGTACTTCCATTTCTTACATCTGCCATCCAATGGCAGGGGAGGCTCGGCAGAGTCTCACAACTGAAGCTATTCTTCTCAAGCACGGCGGCGGCCATCTTTACAGCCCCAGGCACCTCAGTGTGCTTATGGGCTGCTGGATGCAGAGGAGGGCAGATAATACTCTGCTCGTGCTCTTATACAAATGCACCGGCAGAGACAGAGCATGTCCTTAACTTCTGGCCTTCTCTCCGGGCCGGCTGTGCTGGCCAGCTAGATGGTGAACTTCCATTTCTTACATCTGCCATTCAATGGCAGAGCGGGCTCGGCAGAGCCTCACAGCTGAGGCTCTTCTTCTCAAGCGCGGCGGCGGCCATCTTTTCAGCCCCAGGCACCTCAGAGTGCTTATGGGCTGCTGGATGCAGGGGAGGGCAGATAGTACTCTGCTGGTGCTCTTCTCCCAAAAATAAATTGCATATCGTGTATCCCAGAGTGTCCGTGTAATTCAATTTGTGTCATTTGGTTTTACATCAGAAACATCTGTATATCATGCACTGGAAATTTGATGACGTACAATGGAGGTTATTTTCATTCACTTTGTAATCTTGACGAAGCCAGTTGTAGTGTGAAACACGCCAGTGTTTTCTTTCTTATCTGTTTACCATGAATAACGTTTCAGAGAGGAGATACTGTGGCCCTGGGGTGTTTTTGGAGTGTCACCGTATTTTGGAGAGGTAAGTTATGTATACATTAAAAATGCAGGGTAGAACTGTCACTTTATCCGGATTAAGTTATCTCTTGGCCAACGTAGTCCAGCCAGTTCACATACGTTCACGCACTCCATGCACTCATTAAAGAGATAGAGAGAGATTATCGAGGACAGTGCAGAAAAAGTCTCACCTCAGTGTGAGGTTACAGGGAAATGCGTGACAAATTCTACTGATCCCCAAGCAGAAATGGGACCTGGAACCAATGCACCCCATAAATTGCCATACAAAGGCCCCAAAGTCCACACAGATGATTTTATTTAGAGCATTGAAATTGGTAAGCATTGTATGATCAAGCCGCTATGCTCTCTCCCTTTCTTCTATAACTTACTCCAGTATCTTTTTTGCTCATTCTGCATTCATTAAAAATATTGTTTGATGTTAATTATTTTAGCTATGGGTACCACCTGCTACTGCTGGAAATCTACTTGGGACCCCTGACACTGCCTCTCCGACCCCTGACTCACTGGCCCTCACAGTCAGAGGTCCAAGAGTGATTTATTGCTGAGTAACAATCACTGATAGCCTGAAATAAATCACTTTGGTTTTGGGACACTAAGGGCTCATTATAAATACAGTGCTGCGGTAAAAAGTGACATTGATGGAATGGTAACTCTGTTACTCCTGTATTACCGCCCCACCGTACTACAAGTTAGGCAGTGAAGTGAAGGATTCACCTTCAGCAAAAAGCAGGAGTTAAATCTGTGACTTTACCCCATAAAATCACCAAAATCAGAGAAAATTACCACCGGCAGTAATTCATCCTAAATACCCAATGGAATCAAATGAACTCCAATGAATGGCAGCCTACCACCAATTGCAATCTTGTGGTACAACAGCTGGGCCAAGTGGCGGTAACAGTAATTCCATTTGCCTGCATTCTGGCAGATTTACCACCAGAATACCACCAAACATGTAAAGAGACCATAAGTATGTGTAGTCCCACTTACATGTTCCAAATGATGACTGCTTGTACAATGAAAGCCACAGTCACAAGTAATTGCTGTATGAGTGTATCCTTAATCCAGTTGCACAAGGCCATTGAACATTTTCCAGAATAGCAATTACCACGGCGTCATTAGACTTATTATTGTGTGAGTAACTCTATTCCTATGTGACATTTTCTCTGTTTATAGTTTGCGCAAGTGCAATCTTTTATATCTTATGTGTGACACATCATTGTGAAAAGCCAGATATTGCAATGTCATTCTGTACATTTGGAAATTAACAATTGATGCAATATGGAGAAATGGATGGGAAAAACTCAGGGATTTCAGTGATTTTGACTGGTTATCGTATTGCTTCTGCGTTCCATCAACACAAATCATACCCATTGTACCCAACATAAATGTGCTTTTATATTTTCCAATTAATTTAAAATGTTGTTTATGACTTCCGTTCACAGACCAGTGCTATTAAACACAAACAACCGTGGGCCTCATTACAAGTAAGGCTTTGTGGGAAAAAACAGCAGGAATGCAGTGGTAACTGTCACCACTGCATTACAGCACAGCTGATCTACAACTTTGGTGGTAAGGCAGTGGAAAAAACTCTTGCAAAATGTTGGGGGTAATTTCTCTGCCTTACTGCCAACATTCTGTGGAATTACCACCAGTGGTAATTCTGCCCAAATCCTCATAAATGGAAACTAACACTGCCACACCACCACTTGTAATTCGGTCAGACCAAGTGGTGGTAACAGTAATTTTGTTTGGTGGTAGTCTGGCAGATTTACCATCAGAGCACCACCAAACTTGTAATGAGGCCATTAGTGCCTCATTTCGAGTTGCTGGTAACCGTAAAATTGGTGGTATTACAGAAATACTGCCAATTTGAATGTCTGCCTAATTCAGTGTTTAATGAAGTACCACTAGTGGTATAACATTGATGAGAATACTGCCAGTGGTGTTCCTGGTGTACATTCTGCTGACAATCTCCATATTTTCCGCTCTACCTCAGTGCTAGGGGTAAACATTACAAATGCGCAAGAATATTCATTTTTACTGGACAGAAGGGAAGCACAGGTGCTTCCCAATAAAAAAGTAAGAACGCTTATGCAATGGGCCATGATAAAGGGGGGGAAGGCGGACATCTCTGATGCCACCCCCCTCTCACCACCTTACTCATGTAGTGCATAAAAGGGTCATAATTGTCGATTGTGTGCATTGACAAGATGGATAGTTGTGGTATCTGCGGATCAAGCCGTTTTAAGAATAGTGTTTTCAGAGATCAATAACGTCTCGGTGGCACACGTGGTTATTTACCCGTCCTCCCCCTATTGCTAGTGCAAAACGGTATCAGACAACAGGGAGCCTCAACTATGGCTTCAGACAAATGTTTAGCGTACAATGATGAATATGTACGCAAACTTATGGAATCATTGCCCATTGTGTGCTTGAATAAAGATTTGGATGCTCTTAGTAAAGATGACCAATGGGATGAACTTGTGCAAATGAAGAAAATATTTATTCGCACTGAGTTACACGCTATCATTATGCTGGAATATGTCAAAAACCAAGCATTACGCCAAGGTCTGACTGTCAGGAACGAACCCAGACTATTTCTAGATAATCCAGAATTTAAGTTGAAATGGAGCTATATTGCTAACAAATGTGGCCGTGATTGGCTGATACTAATCATCGAAACAGCACAAGAAACAGCTAAAAAGATAGATCGAAGATTTATTTTTACATCAAAGCAATCAAAAAGGGCATAGAGAAACATCTTAAAGAAATGCAGGATTTTCAAACAGAAACAATCTCAGAACGTGTGAAAAGAATGAAAAAAGATATACAAAATTTCACACATGAGAAAGCATTTGGGTACATCAGTACAGACTATAAATTTGGAGAATCAAGCCCCAATTCAAAGCAAAACCGCAGAGTGAGTTTTTTTCGTAACACCTCATATAGCTCTGGCGATGGGGGCTCCACTGAGTATGAGGAATACAACGAGCAAGGAGCTAATGCCCAGAGTACGAGTGGAGACACACACATGAATCGAGGGAGAGGACCTAGAGGTAACAACAGAAGAGGACAGAATCAACGTTAGTCTTTTCTAGGAAGGGGGCGGCAATCAGAGACAATGGGCACCAGAATGGATCCAGACACGGAGCCACAGGGGTTGGTATTAAATCTCTCTGCTGTCCACTTATCCAATGAAGAAGAAGATGTGCTCAATAAGGGACTCAATTTTGTGATATCCAAGTACCACAACCCCTTTGAATTTAGGGTGGAATTCAATCAATTTATGCGCAGGGTACACCTCAGGGATTCTTTTTGACAACAGCCCTTTTAAGAAAGGGGAAAATTGTAGTGCTCTCAGAAATCCTTACACGTTTTATTCTCCCTCTAGTACTTATTCCCCAGAATCTTTGGTCTTTGAGAGAAAGTAATGGAAGAGGTAAACATTTTAGAATCCAAAGGGATTTGTCATGATCTCTGCTTCCAAAAGGTCAGGGTTTTCCCAACTCCCTTGGAAGCAGATCCATAACCCAGGTTCCGAGGGCCAACCAGTCCCAATTGGGACCTTTTGGACCCAGTCCTGGCGCCAGTGGCACCAGGCTCATAAATGTGCCCAGTCCCAGCGCTGGAAGCACCGGGCTCATAATGCTTGGGTGGACTTACCTGCAGCAGACCATGCTGCTTACTTGCCTGCCAGCTGAGCCTCTGATCCTCTTCTGTTTGGAACTACTTTTCCTGTTGGGTGGGGCAGGAGCCACTCCCTAGATTCAGAACACTGGAACTCTTCTGGAAAGCAGGAACTCTTTTCTTACCTAGGCGTGCCTGAGGAAGGAGACATCTAAGCACTACAGGAGGCTATTTAAACCACACCCGGTGGATGAATCTTGCTTTGCGTTATTCTGCATCCTCTGCAGCAGAACGCTCATCGTGTCTTCTGCATCGGATCCTGGGCCTAAGGAAAAAGGCTTACCATCCTGAATCCAGTCTTCAGAAACACCTATAAAGACAAGAAAGAACAGGTTAGCATTCCGGCATCTGAAAGACAAAGGCTTACCTACTCTTTGTGCGCTCCGGAGGTCTTCACACTGCATTCCGGCATCTGAAAGACAAAAGCTTACCGACTCTTCGCACGCTCCGGAGGCCTTCGGCGCTGCATCCTGCATTTGAAAGACAAAACAAGGTGCGTTTAAAGACATTGGGGAACTTTAATACTCACGTACCATTACTCCTTTCCACATCAACCCCAGTGGGTATTCCGGCACCCTGCAGCCGCTCCGAACTCGTACCTGCAAAATAAAAGACAGTTAGAGCGCATCGTGAAGCAGGCAACAAGCGCTTACTTACGTGCTTCCAGGCGCTTCTATTCATCATACGGACTCCATCTTCAACTCACTTCAGCCCGTCATCCGCCATCGCCGGAACCTGCAAAACAAGAGACATCATTGCTAAAGACTTTAAAGACAATAGAATTACTCGAAACTTACCGTTCGTGCAGTAAACGACGGACAGCAGTCCTCTGAAGTCAAGAGGCCTGCGCTACCGATCCAGTGAAGAAACTGGTTACAGCACCCTGACCCGAGGCAGATGGAGAGCTCGGCATTCACTTACCTAAGGTGAGAGCGTTAACCTTTGGGGATCTACAGGAGAGCAAAAAAGGGAAGAGATAGGGACACCCCAATAACCCCAGTTCATTAATCCCATATTTTCTGTCTGCAGACATCTTACTCTTGAAGTCAGGCATACAGTGCACAGAGGTCCAGCCCAAAGAGCCAACCGGGTGCTACACATCACCTTTGAAGATACGGTAGTCGCCCAGTCAAGACCGGCGCCTCTGCGAGAATCAGGTGAGCGTTACAGAACGCAAAGCCTACCGCAAAACTCTCGCCCAGGCGCTATGGAAACCTCGGATACTGACCACCTAGCCCGGTTACTTGGGGAACTAAGGGCAGAAGTGCATGCAGCTCGTCAGGAAACAAATGCTCTAAGAAGGGAACTAATTATTTCCAAGGAGAGAACAGACGGTCTTGCTAGACAATTGCTACAGTCACAAGCCGGACAAACCCCGTTACCCGCATCAGGGGCAAATCTTCGTTCAACATCCTCTATGAATCCAGTGCAGATCAACCTACCTGGGAATGTACCTCTGGCTCCGCCCTAACGATTTTCTGGTGACCCAAAGAGGTTTGCAGTATTTATCAATCAGTGCCGGTTGCACTTCTTATGCCGGCCAGCAGCCTTTCCAACTGATGAAGCTAAAGTAGCTTTTGTACTTTCGTACCTTAGTGGCAATGCGGCAGACTGGTCGATCCCTCTAGTTAATCAAGATGATCCGGTTCTCCATGATTTTCAAGCCTTTCAGCTTAGTATGGAAAAACTGTTCGCAAGACATTCACAGGGGCAGGCCTTGGACAATGAGCTTCTTTCGTTGCGACAGGGTAATCAAGACCTTTTGGCTTATATTGCATCTTTCAATAGACTAATAGTGGAAACTCAATGGCCTGAGGACAAAAGGATTACGCTGTTTTACAGAGGTCTACGTGGAGAGCTCAAAGACGTTTTAGCCCAAGTAGTGAATCCCCCACAAGACTGTTCGGATTATATAGACTTGGTCGTTCAAATAGATCATAGACTGCAGAACAGGAAGGCCGACCGTTCCAAGTTTGATGCTCGAGTATTTTCCAAACCGCCAACTCCTTCCAAAGGAGTAGACTCCGGGGAACCCATGCAAATTGGGGGTCTGAAAGGTCCTCTAACACAAAAGGAGCGGGAAAGGAGAAAACAGTTGCAATTATGCCTATATTGCGGAAACTCAGGGCACTTTCTTCGAGACTGTCCGGTGAAACCTGCCAAGAAGGCAGTAGGAGCTGCAGTTACCAAAGTTACAAACTCTGAGCAGGGAAACGACCTCGCCCGACAAGAATAGAGGTCCTCTTGCCGAGCGTGAAAACCAGTTCCGTGACCTCGCATTTCGTGATACCTATGGTCCTCATTAGCCCTGATAATCCGGATCGATTACATGCAATTGAAGCTTACGTCGACAGCGGTGCCATCGGCAATTATGTGGATCATGAAATGGTTTTGAGGATGAATCTAACTCTTTGTCCCAAGGCTGTAAAGGACGTCATTACTACAGTGGATGGTACGGAGATAGCCTCCGGGCCAGTAACGCATACCACTCAAGAGGTGACGCTAGTAAGTCAAGATGGACACCATGAGAAGATCGTGTTCGATGTGATCAAGGCCCCTCAGTTTCAGATTATTCTAGGAATACCTTGGTTAGAGAAACACAATCCTCTGATCGATTGGCGAGCAAGAACGGTCCAGTTTCCAGAATGTGTCTCTACTTGTCACCTTCCACCTGGTGTTGCACTGGCAGCAATTTCTTCAGAGACTCCCCAGTTACCTCCCGAATACCTTGAATACCAAGATGTTTTCCGGAAGGATCAGGCTAACACTCTACCTCCTCATAGGTCTTATGACTGCCAGATAGACCTGATACCTGGATCTACTCCTCCTTGTAGTAGAATTTACGCTCTCACCGAGCCTGAGAACCTTCACCTTCGACAATACCTGGATCAATACCTGGCGAATGGGTTTATTCGTCCTTCCAAGTCCCCTGCTTCTTCAGCTTTGTTCTTCGTTCCAAAAAAGGAAGGAGACCTTAGAACTTGTATCGATTATCGCTCCCTGAACCAGATCACCGTTAAGAATAGATATCCGTTACCTTTGATCCCTGAACTCCTGGACCAAGTCAGAAAAGCATGCATATATACAAAGCTGGATCTTAGAGGAGCTTACCACTTGGTACGAGTAAAAGAGGGTGATGAATGGAAGACTGCCTTCCGCACCAAGTATGGGCTATTTGAATATCAGGTCATGCCCTTCGGACTTTGCAATGCCCCGGCCGCCTTTCAATATTTTATGAACGATGTCCTCAGAGAGCTCATAGATGTGTGTGTTGTTGTTTACATTGACGACATCCTCGTTTACTCTTCATCGGAATCTGAACATCGGAAACACGTGAAAATGGTCCTCGGAAGATTGCGTCAACACAAACTTTTCGCTAAGTTGGAAAAATGTGTTTTCAACGTGACTGAAGTTGAATTCTTGGGATTCATATTATCACCTGGCGGAGTACGTATGGATTCAAAGAAGGTCGATGCAGTTCTCAAATGGCCATCACCATCCTCCGTAAAAGGTGTGCAAAGCATGTTAGGCTTCGCTAACTTTTACCGCAGGTTTATCCCCGAATTCTCTCGAATAGTCCAGCCCATCACTGCCTTTTTAATGAAAAACAAACGTTTTGAATGGTCTACCGAGGCGGAACAAGCTTTCCAGGATTTGAAGACTAAATTTATCTCTGCACCAATCTTAAAACACCCTCGCCCCGAACTCCCCTACATCGTGGAAACTGATGCTTCAAGCCTTGCCATGGGGGCAGTTCTATCACAAAAGGACCCGGTAACCAATCAGTTGCATCCCGTGGCATTTTGGTCCCGCAAATTCTCGCCTCCTGAAATCAATTACACGATTACTGACAAGGAACTTCTGGCTATCAAGTCTGCCTTTAAGGCTTGGCGGCATTATCTGCTGGGGGCCCGACACACCGTTACTGTGATTATGGATCACCGAAACCTGCAATATTTGAAAACCGCAAAAGCCCAATCCTCTAGACAACTCCATTGGGCATTATTCTTTGCCGAGTTTGACTTCATAATTACCTATCGACCTGGTACAAAGAACGGTAAAGCTGATGCCCTTTCTCGGATGGGAGTGGAAGAACACTTGATCAACCCTAAACCTGTACCAATCATTCCCGAACAAAGAATTCTGGGTGTAATCGCCACAGAATCCATAGAGGAAGTTAAGGATAAAGCCAGGCAACTTGTAACTCCAGCAGACATACAGAATTGGCATCTGCAGGGAAAGGACTTTGCAGTAAAGGACAACTTATTGTATTTCCAAGAACAATTATACCTACCCAGCACAGATTTACAGAAAAAAGTAATCTCCTGTTATCACGATTCTTTAATGGAAGGTCATCCCGGTATGGCCAAGACCTCAGAAAAGATCAAGCGCTACTTCTGGTGGCCGTCTTGGAAAAAAGATATCAGAGACTTTATAATGTCTTGTGGAGTATGCGCCCAAAACAAGAGTCAAAAGGAAAGACCAGCAGGCCTCTTACGCCCTATTGACATCCCACCTCGCCCTTGGCATACGCTTTCTATGGACTTCATCACCGATCTACCTCCATGCTCCGGATACAATACGATTCTAGTAATCGTGGACTTATTCTCCAAGATGGCGCATTTCATTCCGCTCAAAGGCTTGCCAACAGCAGCAACTCTGGCCCGAGAATTCCTCGAAAACATCGTCCGACTACACGGCTTTCCTTCGGTTCTAATTTCGGATCGAGGTAGTCAATTTATTTCTCATTTTTGGCGAAGTTGCTGTCGGTCGGCTCAAATTGATGTGAGACTATCGACCAGTCACCACCCTCAGACCGACGGACAAACCGAGAGGACCAATCAAACTCTGGAACAGTATTTACGCTGCATGCTGCAACAAACTGAAAAAACTTGGAAAGACATCCTTTGGATAGCCGAATATGCCTACAATAACTCTGTCCATTCGGGAACTGGGAAAACACCGTTTTTTCTTTTGTACGGCAGTCACCCTCGAACCTCGGAGTTGGATCCCCTCCAAGATCTTGAAACACCAGCAGTAGACTACCTGCATTCTACAATCACCCAAGCCTTTAAGGAAGCTGTTTCTCACCTTCAAAGGGCTAAAGAACAATACAAGAAAGGAGCAGATCAACATCGGAAGGAAGCCCCTCAATATCAAGTAGGGGACCAAGTCTGGTTATCCACCAAATATCTACCTCTAAAAGGGCCACGCACATTCAACCCAAGATACCTTGGTCCCTATTCCATCACTACCATAGTAAACCCAGTAGCGGTCAAGTTGGACTTGCCCCCTCACATGAAGATACATCCGGTCTTCCACGTCTCACTATTAAAACCTGTGCAACCTCAAACCCGACTAACTAAATCTCCAAAACCCATCCTAGTTGATGGAGAACTCGAGTTTGAAGTCAAAAGCATTCTGGACTCCAAGATCTGCAAATCTAAACTATTTTACCTAATTGACTGGAAAGGCTACGGCCCCCAAGAGAGATCCTGGGAACCTGCTGAATATGTCCACGCTCCTCGCCTAATCAAAAGATTTCACCGAACATTTCCTGACAAGCCAAAACCCCCGGAGAAGCCCGGTTTGGGAGGGGCCTTGAGGGGGGGTACTGTCATGATCTCTGCTTCCAAAAGGTCAGGGTTTTCCCAACTCCCTTGGAAGCAGATCCATAACCCAGGTTCCGAGGGCCAACCAGTCCCAATTGGGACCTTTTGGACCCAATCCTGGCGCCAGTGGCACCAGGCTCATAAATGTGCCCAGTCCCAGCGCTGGAAGCACCGGGCTCATAATGCTTGGGTGGACTTACCTGCAGCAGACCATGCTGCTTACTTGCCTGCCAGCTGAGCCTCTGATCCTCTTCTGTTTGGAACTACTTTTCCTGTTGGGTGGGGCAGGAGCCACTCCCTAGATTCAGAACACTGGAACTCTTCTGGAAAGCAGGAACTCTTTTCTTACCTAGGCGTGGCTGTGGAAGGAGACACCTAAGCACTGCAGGAGGCTATTTAAACCACACCCGGTGGATGAATCTTGCTTTGCGTTATTCTGCATCCTCTGCAGCAGAACGCTCATCGTGTCTTCTGCATCGGATCCTGGGCCTAAGGAAAAAGGCTTACCATCCTGAATCCAGTCTTCAGCAACACCTATAAAGACAAGAAAGAACAGGTTAGCATTCCGGCATCTGAAAGACAAAGGCTTACCTACTCTTCGTGCGCTCCGGAGGTCTTCACACTGCATTCCGGCATCTGAAAGACAAAAGCTTACCGACTCTTCGCACGCTCCGGAGGCCTTCGGCGCTGCATCCTGCATTTGAAAGACAAAACAAGGTGCGTTTAAAGACATTGGGGAACTTTAATACTCACGTACCATTACTCCTTTCCACATCAACCCCAGTGGGTATTCCGGCACCCTGCAGCCGCTCCGAACTCGTACCTGCAAAATAAAAGACAGTTAGAGCGCATCGTGAAGCAGGCAACAAGCGCTTACTTACGTGCTTCCAGGCGCTTCTATTCATCATACGGACTCCATCTTCAACTCACTTCAGCCCGTCATCCGCCATCGCCGGAACCTGCAAAACAAGAGACATCATTGCTAAAGACTTTAAAGACAATAGAATTACTCGAAACTTACCGTTCGTGCAGTAAACGACGGACAGCAGTCCTCTGACGTCAAGAGGCCTGCGCTACCGATCCAGTGAAGAAACTGGTTACAGCACCCTGCCCCGAGGCAGATGGAGAGCTCGGCATTCACTTACCTAAGGTGAGAGCGTTAACCTTTGGGGATCTACAGGAGAGCAAAAAAGGGAAGAGATAGGGACACCCCAATAACCCCAGTTCATTAATCCCATATTTTCTGTCTGCAGACATCTTACTCTTGAAGTCAGGCATACAGTGCACAGAGGTCCAGCCCAAAGAGCCAACCGGGAGCTACACATCACCTTTGAAGATACGGTAGTCGCCCAGTCAAGACCGGGGCCTCTGCGAGAATCAGGTGAGCGTTACAGGATTCCACATCACTCAAACCTCAGTAAATCAGAACAAATTATTTTGAGACATCTAGGCACTAATGAAAAGATCATAATTCCCCAAGCTGATAAAGGCGGTGCCATAGTAATATCAAACAGAACTGATTATATTGAGGAATGTGTGAACCTCCTATCTGATGGATCTCAATATCAGAAAATAGACAAAGACCCCAGTAACGACGTCATCCTCATAATCAAGGAGAAAGTGACTAGAGCAGTTGACCTCCATATGATTAGTAAACAAGAAGGAGAGTACTTGATCAGAGAGAATGGTAGAATACCTGTATTCTATATTCTCCCTAAGATACACAAGAACCTGACAAAACCCCCTGGGAGACCCATTGTCTTGGTGTTAACTCTTTGTTGGAGCCACTTTCCATATTTGTGGACTGCTACTTGAGACCCTTTATTCCCAATATAAAAAGTTGCATAAAAGATACCACGGATGCCATCAATAGGATTGAAGGCAATACATTCTCTACCAGCTTTGATCCATAAAGTAATATGAAACAGACTAAGATGAGCCAAAGAAACCTGCAGTGTAATAACAGGTTGCCTTACCATAGTGCTGAGAAGAGTTGACCTCAAATGAGGTTTGAAGATTATCTCAACAACAGTGAAGGACTTTAACCTTACGCTGGAGAGGATCCAGCCACAGGAAATAAAGAGCAAGAAAGGGCTGGGAAATTGGAAGAGCAACCAGTGTGAAGCCAGCCCGGCCCGGGAAGTTACAACCCGGGAACACAAAGTTGTGAGATCGCTGATACCCCAGCGCTGCGGACATCTAAGAACGGTTGGTGGAGCACTGGTGGACTGTGTGGTCCTGCAACTACACCAGAGCCATGTGGCCCAGGTCTCAGCAGAGTCACAAGGATGAAGTGGTGAGCAGAGTGAAGGAAGCGCTGAAGCAATGTGGCACAGCCCACCTCCCCAGGAAGAGCCAGCAACGCAGTCCCGACACGCTACAGGTAACGGGAACAGTGGGAGACCTGGTAGGGGTTTGGGTCAGCGTGAGACTCAAGAAAGCCTCCCTCATCACACTAGTGATAACCAGAGAACCAAGAGTCAAGAGAAACTTGGGAATAATCTCCCTCATCAAAGTAGTGATACCCAAGGAAAACTCAGGAGTTATCTCCATCTTCACAGTAGTGATAGCCAAAGATCTAAGAGTCAAGAGTGCATTGGGAGGAATCTCTCTTGTTACAGTGACAATCCAAGTGGGATTAAAGAAAATACTAGACAACAGGAGCTGTCTGCAGGTTATCTTCAGAATGTCATAAAACAGGCAAGAATTGCTGGAACTATAAATCGAGCTTTCAGGAGTCCCTGGGAAGAACTGAAGAGACATGTGAGAACTACTACCACCGACTATCCCAGGACAGCCCTCAAGGCTGTGCAACAAGGGTCAGGGAAGGGAGTCATTCTCCTGACCACACTCTCTTTGTTGAATCAGAAGCTAGTGCGAAATACTGTTGGAAAAGCGTTCTAGAATGAGCCAGTTTACCAGGAGAAGGGAGTCATTCTCCTGATTCTATTTTCATTTGGATGCTGAACCCTTTTGGTGATTAGTGGTAGTGTTGGAGTAGGTTTTTGGAAAGAGGACAGCTATTTTTCTATTTAGACAAACATCCTGATGATGAGCTCCCAAGTTGATATTTTTTTAGGTAGGACTAACTGTATAGAGATGGGGAGAGGTGGGTCATTTGCTTTTCTTCTAAATAAAACTTTATTGAAACATGACACCTCTTTGCCCACTCCTTACTGCACCACGGCACATGCCCTGTTGGTGGATTATACACTGGAAACAATGTCATCACAGGATGAGCAGCTCATTATTAAAAACAAGCACTACCCATCTGGGATGTCCCCATACCATGCAAACATGTGTCACCTTTGAGCAGTGTGGGTACTGGTACAAGCAAGCTAACTTTGTTGGATGTGACAGCAAGATAGCCCTTACAAATCTCTTGAGCACCGCAATCCTCATGTTTGTGCATGTAGGTTGCGAGGGTGATTCCAGCCATTTTAGCAAGTCTAAAATAAACACATTCTTATGGTTGCAAAGGCAGAACACATGCCCTCTCTGTATCCCCATTTTCTTGCCCTAATCTCTCCACATTAGTCCTCCTGATCAGTGGCTGGTCCACTGGCCACTGTCAACCCCCACCCCCGCTCTCAACCTCATTCACAAACAGCTGCGACCCTTCTCAGGACCCTTCATCAACCTCTTGGCTTGACTAATGTATAACAAGTTTCATTGCATACAGGATTCTGAACCCTGCACTACATACACTTTTCCACACTGTGCTAAATTTCTGCTCTTGCCTCCTCAATAATACTCTTGTTAACATTTATTTGTGTCCTTTGTGTTGTGTCACTCATTAACAGAAAAGGAAATGGTGCCATAACTGCTGTTACACTATACATTCATTAACTGTATTCATTCGTAATAATGCTATGAGCAAATACGTGAATTAAACAAAGAAATTGGGAATACAAGTATGCAGTGCAAACAGCACAATATGTAAGTTGCACTACATAAAAAGGGGGCATACAGTCCATTCTCATATTGCTCACAGCCTTATTTTGCTCCATGACCAAGAGGATCGCTTTCTCAATGTGGGATTTGTCCTTGCAGAGGTGTCTGGGTCAGGCCTTGGCACCAATACGTTGAGGTACACTGAAGAGTTCTGCCTTGTTGATGGGTTTGTGCACACACTTGAGGTATCCTTTAAATAGTGCCCAGATCATTTTGTCTGGAACTATGTCAGGTCACTAAAGTGGAATTTGGACGTGAGCAATTGCCTGTCTGCCATAAGGATTGCTGAAGGGGACTGCTCTGGGGAATGTCCTGATTGTGTCAGGTCACTATAGTGGAATTTGGACCTGAGCAATTGCCTGTCTGCCATAGGGATTGCTGAAGGGGACTGCTCTGGGGAATGTCCTGATTGTGTCAGGTCACTATTGTGGAATTTGGACGTGAGCAATTGCCTGTCTGCCATAAGGATTGCTGAAGGGGACTGCTCTGGGGAATGTCCTGATTGTGTCAGGTCACTATTGTGGAATTTGGACGTGAGCAATTGCCTGTCTGCCATAAGGATTGCTGAAGGGGACTGCTCTGGGGAATGCCCTGATTGTGTCAGGTCACTATAGTGGAATTTGGACCTGAGCAATTGCCTGTCTGCCATAAGGATTGCTGAAGGGGACTGCTCTGGGGAATGTCCTGATTATTGTACAATTTGAGGTTGACCTCAGGGTAATGCTTGCTCACATGTAGCAATTCCCCCGCCAAATTATATCTTCACTTTAATAAAGACTATGCCCATGATATCATAAAAATAAAGTGTATGTCCAGTGCCCTTTTTGACGAGCCACCCAAGCCATGTACTTTTACCAGACTTTTCAGGCCTAGCTAGCTTGAAATGTGTCCTCCCTGGCTGAAGACTAACCTATTGAACCGGTTAGGGCTATGATCATTTTGGATATCTTCAAAATCTTCTGGTGTCTCCATGTAGAGTTTTGGGTGGGCCACCCACGTTTATCTATTTACATCATGGATCATAAGGCATAGCCTGGGGATCCAGGATATAACCGGGTTACAAAAAACAAAATGAACAGTGTGCTGATTACCACTGTGAGAAACCTAAAGGTGTCTCACCCGCTAGACCCTGGGGATCTTTCATCCAGGTGGTCAGGACACGGCCATCGCTTTTGGATCCAGTTCCTGGAGCGGACCAGTGCGGGACTATCACCTGGGTAAGGGGTCTTTGCGGCGTGGAAGTGGGACCCCGGATGGCGAGACATGGTTTCCCCTTCCCTGTAACATATTTGTAACATCCTACCAGATGGGATACTTAGGAATTCAACTCCCCCCTCCTTAACAACACAAACACTTTCTCATGGACAGCTCGCTATGAGAGAAAATTGTCTAACACCCGAGCCGTATACCTGGCATTTCCCAATACGATAGTCAAGCAGGGTCAGGCAATTTCCTGACCATTGCACACACCTGACTTCCATTACATTTCCACACACGGATAAAAGATGGAACACGAGAGCACACTCTGAGTGAGGCAAAGCTCGTGAGGAAGCAGAAGCTCCAAGATGGCAGTTTAACACATGGCGAAAGACAGCAAAACAGAAGGGGATTGCAAGGAGGGAAGTGTCCTTGACCTTTTCAACAAGGAACTGTGACTTTCACAAAGCCTCGAGAATAGAAAGCATAAGACCAGGAAACCAGGCTGAAGAATCCTGTATGTTTGAGGTACCTGGGGCTCTCCTCTGGGGCTCTCCTCTGTCAATAAGCAAGGCGGGTAGAATTACCTGTTGCCGTGTTAATGTCCTTGGCTCCTACAAGAAAGCAGCAACAGTGAAATCAACACAGCTGGTGAGTTTGGGAGACTAATACCAGACCGATGTGTATTGAAGACAAGGTTGCAAGGAGCAACATTGTATTGTGAACGCTGAAGCGAACAGTGTATGAAGCACATGTGATAACCAACGTATGTAAAATTGGACAACAGATGAGTGATTGTACTTTGAAACAAAATGCGAAAACTTTAACAGAGTGGTCCGGCTCCACTTGCATGCTCATTCGAAGCTGTAAGGTTTCCAACTGAGAGGTGGTAAAAGCAAAAGTGTGACACAGGATTGTGAATTGAAGTGTTCCTGCAATGGGTCAAGCAAAATCCTGTGCACAATCGAAAGTCTTCGATGTTAATAGGGTAAAGAAAGTTGATGATAAACTAAATGAAAGTTCGTCCAAGTCCGAACAAGGGAGATCAGCTGAGAGCTTTGGGTTCAAGCAAGTTTGTGTTAAAGTAAATTAAAATTGGTCCGAGTCCAGCAGAGGGAGACTGATTGAACATTGTGTTGAAATGGATCTGAGCCCAGAGGCGATCCGGGGTGAACTCCTGAGAAATTGGATACATGAATTGTATACATGAAAATCCTACACGCATTGTGTTAAAGGGGATCTGAGGCCAGTGGGGGGGGATCCGAGGTGAATAGTGAATCACCTGAGAAATTGAGTGCAGGTGAAATCCTGAGAGAAAATAATCACCTGCGAAATTCAGTGCGTGTGAAATCCAGATAGGAAAATAACTTGTTGTTTGTTTGTCACATCGGTTTATCTGAAAGAAGAGACTTTGAGGGGCAGAGAGACTAGGGCATGGAAGGCCCTGATGCTAATGTTTGAACTACACCCTCGTGCTAGAGAAGCCAGAGACTGTGCTGAGCTCGAGTGTGCCACCTTGTACCGTGCTGAAAACATGGGGAAGGGAGTCCAATGGCCTGAATATCCTGACATATCATTTCTTCAACACTTTCCCACACTATTTGTAATTAGAGGTAAGGATTGGCAATATGTTTTTTAGTCTAGGCCCTTTATTTTGACAAAGACACCACTAGGACCGCGTTATTATTATTTCATGGTCGTAGCTTGCTCCAATCTATAATTTAGGATTAGACAGGCGTTTTCCAAACATTTTTTAAAGTTCAATAAACACCCTTGATATGTGGTCACTTGTGTCTGTATTACTGTTGATACCATGCCTTCCTTACACCACCGACACATAATGAGTTTGGGTGAAAGGGAAACGTAGGAATCAGGCTATAGTCCTAATGAAGAGTGATTTTATCCACAGTACATAGGGCAATGGAATTCACAGGCACAAAGTAACCACCAAGAAAGTATACATAGGAAGGGCGAGACAGCACATTACTTTTTCTTGTATTTGACCCTAGAGAGACCACTTCCCAAGAGATACAGAATGATGGCTATATGCAGAAAACTCCAGTAATTGGCCTTTCTGTTCTCCACTTCGAGCCCATAGCCCACAAGCATTGGAGATGATCCAGTTTCTGACCTTGATTATGTGAATGGCCTTACCTGCCACATATAGTAATGTTGTCATCTTCCTGGTGAAGTACATCTTTTATGTTGCGTGAGCATCTAAAGTAAAGTACAAGAAGAAATGTTCTAGAACGATACTGCAGCTGGAATCAATAACTCAATCAATACGATTGGATGAAATGTATGCAGTGTACAGTATATGAGAGCAAACAACCAGATAAAACTTACAAAGCAGCTACAAGCCATCCTGCCCTGACAGATTCAGCACACCACATTTCTGGGCAGGGCACCCCTCTCGCTGCGCATACCACTCACTCATCCACATGATTTATTGTCCTCTTTTGCAGATCTGTTCTCCACCCGGTGTGGTAGTAGATGTTTACCCGAGTGAGTGAGATACCCAGAGAATGGGGCTGTTGCTGGATTTCCCAGCTATTGAAGCCTTGCATGCATGCATACCTTGTTTGTGGTTGGACTCTCTCAAGAGATGGATGGGACAAAACTGGTTAAGTCATAATCACCCAAAAACATAGTACTTGCATCTAGCATCAAACTTGACTAGTCATAAAATAACTGTGTACTGAACTTTCAATCTCACAGATTTGTATTAAACCCTCAGATAAAGTTACAAGGAGTAATATTGGATTCTGCACTCAGGCAAATGCATTTGTGAGCATTTCTCACTGCCACCACAATCTTTTATAACATACCAGGCCTATCTTGACCAAAGCTAATTGCTCCAGACTAGCCCATGCAATTATTTGTGTTAAACTAGATTCACTGACTGCCAGTTAAAGATCAGATTATTTTAGAATCCCTGCTCCGACCCATATAGCACTTTATGGTGCATCACCAGACTGTCTTGCTAAGTAAGTACAATGGCACGAACCAAGAAGACTATTGCACTCTAGCAACAAATGTATGGTGTTATGGCCATGCTCCAAAAGGATAATGCTTTGGTTGCTTCTTTCAGGTGCAGGCTTCACCATTATAGAATGCTCTTCTTATAGCAATGCACCGTACAGAAGATCCGGTATCCTTCCGTAGGTGCTTGAAAACTCTTCTGTTCAAGTCCTCTTCATTGCGTAGTTTTCTGGTTGCTTTGATTTGGTCATTGCTTTAATTTCCGAGGTTTGCTCTGAGCGTTATCGAAGAATAATAGAAATAGAAATGAAGCTCCTCCAGCTTGGTACTCATCTCTGCCTTGATCATTTTGGGAATGGAACCAAAAAGGGCTGTGTCAACTGAAAGGACACAAGCAAGGAAAACAGACAGCAATGGAAGAAAGCACCAGGAGGTTTGCCGCAATAAAGGTTGTATGCCATGACAGTGGTGGGGAGGTGCAGAGAGTATTGCCACTCAGAGGCCAAGTGCAATTCCATTACAGGGGTTGATCATAGTGTCCATCAAGCACTATTTGTTATCTGGTAAAAGTGGTCTGGGAAGGAGAATGTATGACTTCACAGTTGCATAGCTGTATGGCAGGAATGAGCATGAACGCCAAAAATGAGGGCTGTCGCTGTTTACATAAGTTGCACAACCACTGATCAATTTGGCAGTGGTGTATCCAGACTCATTTGACTGGGGAGGCCCAAGTGTGGCACAGACCTATATAGCAGTGGCATGAAGTGCAAGCGCACATACACATAAAGATAATAGTTTAGGGTAATAGGGTGGCCAATGAGATTCTAGGGGTAGCACGTGTCACCCCAGGACCCTCCCCAGACACGCCACTGCCTGCTGATTATAGGATATAGTACTCAAGGATATTGTACTTTTGTGCTGAGTATTTGTGAATACCACCATCTGAAAACATTACTGAGAGAGTGAATTTGGTGGGAAATCAAATCCTGAGATACGTCAGTATGATGTAAATGAGGCAACATAGATTGCAGTAATGTCATTTCAGAAATCACAAGCCTACTGTCTGGAAGACTTTGTCGGCCTCTGCCACCGGGACTTACACTTCTCCCAGGCCGCCCCCAACTTAGATGTTAAAACATGAGACTGGTCATCCTGACCCTCACCTTCATCACAGAATGTTTCTGTCTGGGCCTTCAGGGATCGTAAAAATGTCATGCAACCTCTATTGTTATTAGAGGAGGCCCACTTAAGTTTAGTCGTAATCTTAGCCTTCTTCCTCGCTCTGCAGCCTACAGCCACAGGCACACCTAAAGAATTCATTGAAGGAACCCCAGAGGGGGAAGCTGTCCCACAACCTTAATCTGATGTTTCTTGAAGGGAAATTATTCAGAAGTTACTACAGCAGGAGGATAAGGGGGATGTGAGGCAGCTCAATCCATAAACCCCCTCACCCTTCTCTAGACCTCCTGACTTGTTTGTTTTGGTGGGATACAACAAATAATCAGCCCCAGAGGTTTGAATTGCAACGTACACTGAGTTCACTGGAGACAACACCCCACCAAGCAATATATCTTTACAGATTGACCCTGGGGCAATCAGTGCCACAATGAACCCTTCTATAAAGTTCACTTTCGCAAGTAAGTCTTTTAGTGATGATCGAACTTCTTAGTTGGTACCTATTGATCGTGTGCCCCCGGTCCATTGTGTCCAGTATCCTGGATGGAACCAGGAAGGAAAAGCCCCCACTATGGACTCCTCCTGAGCCTGTAGATAGTGACCCATAGATGAACACTTGTTATAGTTACATGGAGGCCTCGCCCGTAGTTGGAGAAGAACAGTATGACATACCCTGGGTGAATAAAGAAATTATGAAGCGGAGATCCATGACAAATGGAGGGAAACGTATCCACCTCGGGCACAGGAAGTACGGACAGGTACTAGGAGACATTGAAGAGTTTAACCCTTCTGTAAGCCACGCAGGCAAGCAGGAAATCCCTGAGTTATTTTAACACTTGGACCGCCCAACGATAGGTTTACTCTTTTAGTGAATTTAGAAGACACAACATGCGCCAGAATGGAGACATCCGAAATAAAGTTGGCTTCCACGCGTTCCATCAGTCCTCTGGGTCCGCGTGGGTTAAGGAATTGAACAGTCTGTGTTAGTTAACACATCAGTAGGATTCATTGTCAATGAGTGATTCAATTGCTTCAGTCTGATATAGCCTGCTCCCAATCATCTCGGGTTTCTGGCATACAGGCTGTGAATTTGCCACTGCGTAAACTCGGCATGGATGGTGGTGGGGCAAGCAAACCGATGACAAGTTTCAGATTTGAACCCCAACCCTAATGGTTGCCCGTTCAACACTCCACAGCAGGCAGTAATATTAGGCACTTCTTGATCTTATTTGGCAAAAAGCAAAACACAGGCCCCAATTCATGTAGGAGAGCTCAAAGGCACCCAGGCCTGCAGTCACCATCCAAGCATAGACTATTGAAATCACTGTAGTTTAACAACGAGAACAGTTTAACTGAGTGGCAGTAACACTATCTGCTGTTGAACACGGCTCTCAGTATAGGGTTATATAGCAAAGATATAACGCGGAGGTAAAGAGACCAAGGGCCTCATTACACGGATGGTGGAGAACCATGGCGCTACTGGCGCCATGGTTCATGCCGGTAAAATACCAGCACCGCCTTGGCGGAAAGGGGAATTACCGCCCCATTCCAAGGTTGGTGGGGCGGTAATTCCCCCTTCCACCATTGCCCTTCCCCATTCCCATTTTTGCCCCATAGGGCATAATGGGAATGGGGAAGGCGCTAATTACGGTAACGCAAATTGCTGTACCGTAATTAGCTCCCTGGGTCCCTTTGCGGGTTGGTTTTTAACACCTGCAAAAAGCAGGCGTTAAATCCCCCAACCCGCAAAGGGACCTCGTAGTAAGGCGGTAAGGATTTACCGGTACCGGTAAATCCTTATCGCCATCCGTGTAATGAGGCCCCAAGTCCCTCACACCTGTTTAAACACAGTTTACATAAAAGTGTTCTGCCTTACCCGGCAACTTGAAAAGGGTGTTTGAACAATCTGCCTTAATAAATTGACAGCAATCTTACAGGCAGCCAAGCTAACAGCGGAAAAGGGTGTGCGACCGCCGAACGCCAAACACAATCATCAAACACTCAGACGCACTCTGTGTCACTCCGCTCCTGCAGGGGGATTATAACGTGTCTTAATAGACACTGTAGAAAGACCTGGACACGCGGTTGCAAGAA
Organism: Ambystoma mexicanum; assembly: GCF_040938575.1. Lineage (NCBI taxonomy): Eukaryota > Metazoa > Chordata > Amphibia > Caudata > Ambystomatidae > Ambystoma > Ambystoma mexicanum. Next base: position 50,975,939 of record NC_090925.1, on the reverse strand, counting down.
ATTGGGAGAATGCAATGTAGCAGCGTGAAACAGTTTGTTCTGCCACCAAACATTCAGACGCACTCCGTGGACATAGTTAATTAGCTAAGGGGCGCTATCATAACAGCGGCCCATGGCAGACTTATAAAATCGAACACCCAACATTGCTAAAGTCTGCATCTTAAAAACGAGAACCACAGTTGGAGAAAAGGGGAGCGAGTATGCTCGGAATGGCCCCGCCCATGTCTGAGCAGTGCTGTCGGCGACTCAAGTCATGGGCAATGTGTGATGAGCTAATGCTAGCACCCAGGAAGTGTGATTTTGATCTACCGCCAGGGTGAAGGTGCAGATATATGACAGCTTTTCCTTCAGGCGTACGCGGAGTGGGAAAGAAAAAGCAATGTCAAGTAGGGGGTTCGCCAAGAAGAGACATATTGTATCATGCATCAGTGGCTCATTGCTGATATGAAAATTGACAAGGGGGATCCTGGGAGTCTCTCTGCCAGACATTAGTCCTGGTTACGAGGGACTTACCCAGAGTCTTTATCTCACTATCTTTCACAGAGAGGAAATATCCTAATCATATCAGTCTTTCTCCTGGGGCAGTCCAGCACCGAAATGCCAGGCAATTCTCCTCTGAGCAAGAGTACCAACAGCATCCCCAGACACGTGTTTCAGTCTGGTTGGACCTCATCAGTAGGGTGGATCTTTGCCTCTCTAAGAATAGTGAGCAAGGGGTCCACGTCTGGATTCCCCTAGTAACTTAGGGTGAGACCCAAAGTTACTTAAATATGCAAATTAACATTGGGGGTTCTGACAAGGGTTGCTGACATGTACTGTACATTCTTAGACAGACATGTCCATATGCTAGGATTTAGGCCCTCATTATAAATTGGCCGGTGCAGTAATAACATGCCGGTATTAACGCATACTGCCATGTTACCTCACCGGCCAACTACAGGTTTGCCAGTGGGGGACCTGATTTACCTCCAGGTAGACAAAAAAACGCCAGTCCGAGTGCTGGTAACAGTAATAAAGTTTGCTGGTATCCTGGTGGATTTACCGCCAAGATACAGACAAACGAGTAATGATGTCATTAGTCAATTATCAGTGATACTCATAACGGGCATGTGTATACATGTCACTTTAGTGATGAAATTCAAACAACATACACATGATGACAGTCAGTGTTTAAATTAAAAATAAATCAGTTTCACCAATTCTGATACAACTAGTGTAACCGAACTAAAAATAATGTTAGTTAATCGCTGTCTCTGGTAATGACAAGACATCAGGTCACAGACATATAAATGTTTTTCAATGTTTACTTCTCCTTAGTAGCCATTGTCTGTGATGGCAATGATCAAAAAAGTTCTATTCTCTTGACCTTCGAGGTGAGGTCATACTTGGAAATCATATTTTCGCTACACCCCCCATGACACTAAAAAAGCAAGGCGCCCCTTGGAGATCATTCGAATACACCATGGTGATTAAACCAGACACTGTAGCATTATAATAGCCCAGTGCTTCGGTGGGGCGCAGTGGGTTCCATTAGCTGGTAGCCTGATTACTGTTCTTATAATTATAGTTTTAATTATGAAAGCGTGCAAGTTTTGGAGGAGTCACAGCGGGCCTTGTTAAAAAAGTTTTGCTCTGCAACACTCCAGTTAAGCAGGGGAATAGGAGGCCTGCTGGCAGTTGGCATCTCCCCAGTGCCATGTTGGTAATGCACCATGGCTGACAGTGCAATTAATACATGGGTGCACGAGGGTCACGTCCAACTCGCATTTTATTATATTGTAAAAGTGTCCAGCTGACAATGTGCCTTTATTCTTGACCTTATCGTTTGTTTAAATCATGCATAATTAAAAATCCAGGAATGTAATCAGATCCATTTTTGCAGCGGAAACCCTGCTGGGATCGTCTGCACGGAGGCTCTCGCTGCTTGCCTCGTGCACACGTACCACACGTCGAGCTCCTGCAATTAGCCGCCTGGGCTCTGAGTGCAAAGGGACTCATTAACAGACTAAAGTTTGTGCTCAGTGAGTAGTGAAGTCACAGTCTCTCGGAGGCGCACGTGCTTAGATTACTCGCAGGAGCTGGGTGGCCTCCTGCCAGCACCCCATCATGTTCATCATTAGTCATTCTTGCCTGGGAAGGACTTGACACAAGCTTCTCTGAATCATCTTAAAGTTTAGAATGTGCACCATTGCACACCCATCACCACTGCTTGCACCTAAATGGCAACTGTGCTTTGCTGTGCAGTTTTCTATGGCACCTGTGCACGGGTAGCGCAGAGCTTCGACCTTCCATTTCTGCTGTCTTCCGCCTTCCAATCCTGCGAGTTCATTTGCCGTCGCAATGGAAGACGGGGGCCAGTAGGCCTCCATTCCTGCTCTGTCAGTCATAGAAGTGTACCCAAAAAGTAGTGGGACTGAGACTACAGCAGGGGATAGAGTGGGAAGGACGGAAGCAACACACCTTTCAAGGGGTGCAGCCATGCTGGTTGACAGTCAATTGAGTTGAAACAGATTTCAGTTTAGCCGTAACTGATACCAGGTGGTAAAGTGGAGAAGTGTGCCTTAACTTCCCAAAGAACAGGTTAACAGTAAAAAATAAAAGTAGTGGCACACAGCTCCCGACCGTTCCCGCTCACTTCGAACACTGTAGCTCTATAGATGAATTCTTAAAGTTTTCAGATACTGGCATAACCATGCGCTGCGCTAATATTACCTTCAAAGAATTAATAAGCTGCATCTGTCTTCACTTCACCCAAAAATAGCTTCTTTTGAAGGGAATTCAGCTAACAAAATAAATGATGGCAGCACTGAAACCCAGCAAACCCCGTATTGCAATCAAACTACTCTGAGAAAGTGAGTAATCATGTCAACAAAACGAACAAGAAAACAAAAAAACGAAGGAGTCTTTACTAAGAAATCAGCTACACCTGAAAAAGTGTGTATTCCAGCGAATTGTGGGCATGTCACGGGGAAAGCGATTAAATTATTAAGATATATTACAGGGCCTGCGCCAGCGGCCCAGTAGTTATAGTTAAGTTGCTCAACTCATAGGAAGAGCACTTTTTGGGTGGCTTATAACTTCTCTCCCCATGGATGAAAACCAACCAAACTTTGCAAAATAACTATATGGCCCGCTCTAAATATCAATGCCAAGTTTGGTGAGGATTCGTCAAGGGGGGCAGAGTTATTGGGGGGTCTCACACAGGGCCGGTCTTACGCCAGATTTCCCCCCAGGCAGGAAGCTTCTTTGGCGCCCCCCCACCCAACCCCTAAAAATGACAACCAAAAACACGACACGGCCAACCTCCAGGGAGCTTAAACACAAAATGCCCACTGAAGAGCTCTAAACCCTTCTTTGTCATATCAGCAAATCGCTGATGTGGAGGAACCATTTTTAGAAGGCAATGAAGTGATAAGCAATGCCTCGCAGCAAAGTTTGCTGCAGACAACAATCCACCTGAAGATAACTGAACTTAGTTGTTTGCAATTTCCAAATGACACAGCGCGGCCGTCGGGGTCTTCTGCATTAGCATGCTGTGTTTAACATCTTGCCTAATATGCAGAGCACACTGAACACTGATTTACTAATGTTCAGACTGAGCAAGATCATTTTACTACATGCACATTTTTTTTCATTCATTGTATGTGTTTTTTTTCTTTGAAAGCTTCATAAGCAGTTTACTACTTAGGCACTTTCATGTAATGTGGTCAGACGTCGCACTAATCAGAGGTGGAGGAGAGAGAGCCCTTTCACCGCAGCAGGCTTGCAGCATCATGGGTTCTCGCTTGCGCTCGCTTTACTGACATGCTGCTCCTGGGGACCCCTGCCTCGGGGCACAGGGCTGTTTGGCGCCACATGCCCCATGTCAACCAGAGCCAGCCAGCTGTTCACCCACATCTCCTTCCTCGGCGTGGACTTCATGTGCGGGTGGGGCAGCGTGGCGGCGGCAGCCCTACAAAATGAGGGCGGGCGCCTGTAAAGACTGGTAGGGGGTGTCTGTACTTCTGCTCTCTATATGGTAGAGGAGAGGCACAGAAGACCCCAGCCAAGATTCTCTATTACGGTAGCAATGGACGAGCAATCAAGGCCTAGCTTCTCAGGAGGTGATGCGGGGTGGATTCTTAAGTACAGTGTAGTCCCCGAACTCCCACAAAGGAATGTCCACACACTGTATTACTGAAAACACAGTCTTTATATAATTAATATTCAAAGGTATGTACACGATCACAATAACGCACTTTGATCTCGGATGTCAATAATGATAAATATATACAATTCTAAAGTGGCACCACCAATGTTATCAAATCTCATTAAAGTGCATCAACTGTACGGTTAAAATGTCACACAGATCAATAACGAGGAAACCAGCAATAGAGATAGGAAGGAACGCAAGATGGTTGAAACAATAGGCAGAATGCTGACCCCTACCAATAGGCACAGTTCTGTGTGGAGATCCCCCACCTGGGCAACCTGTAAATAAAGATATATAGCACAAGCCCAGTCCATGTAATGTTCAATAGTCTTATTTCCTCCTATTAATGTTTTACCCCCCCAATGTACCTGGTGGAGTAGAGTTCTCCGAAGATGCGTCGACCGATCCTTCTTCAGTGACTCCCTTTAAAGCAGGAGCCACAGATCGTCGAGAGGAGTTGAGGAACTCAGCGTTCGGTGTCGGGGAATCGATGGCCCTTCTTGAGTGCCCTTCCTTTAAAGCAGGAGTCACGGGTCGTCAAACATCCGACGCAAACAAGTTGAACTACGGCAGTGAAGTGGCAGCTTCGTTCCTAGCGGTGCTCGTCGAAGATAGAGCGTTGGCGTCCTGCAAGGAAGAGGCGTGCGGGGCACCTCAGTGACGATAGTTCTGGACTGCAAAGAGATGATGAAGAACTGTGGCCCAGCAAGGGCGTCAAGTCGTCGGCGTCTCTGTGGTCCTTAGGTGGCGGGAAACCCACCGGTGGATGCTCCTCGGCGTGTAGACGGTCGGCCTTCTCCAGCGGGATAAAGCGGGCGACGATGCAGACGAGAGCGTCTGATGATCAAGTGAAGTTCTTAGGCAAAGAGGAGCACGGCGGCTATGGTCGTCGACGGCGGTTGTCGACAGTGGTGGACAACAGTCCGGGTGCTTCTCTTTGAGATTCTGCGGCAGTCCCCGCCTCCGGTCGGCAGCCTGTCGAAGGTCTGTCTACCAGGGAGCTTTGGCAAAGATCAGCGGAGCACGATGGTCCCTCGTAGCTCGGGAAGAGGGCGCCTTACCAGGTCCTCTCTGGGTCAGTCCTTGGAGACACAGCAGCTTTCAGATTGTGAAGGAGAGCAACAGCAATTCTTCTTGTCCAGCAGGGCTTCAAGGTCAAGCTTCAGTTACTCCAGTTACTTGTCGTAGTGGACTTCAGCTTCTGAACACGATTCCTAGCAGTGAGAGGTCCCCAGATATACTGTTGATCTCCCATTCATTCCGCTGGGTCACACTCAAGCATCCAATAACGACTAAGGGTATTCATGCAGGTTGGCAGCCAATCAGGCACACACGGTATTCAGGCCATTCACTTCTCTCCAGACACTCACAACAAGTTATGTGTATTGGGACAAGTACTGAGCCATTCAACATCCAAACTGCATTCATACCGGTTTCGGCCAGGGCTGTCTCAGGCATTGTGTCAACCACCAGATACTAGACATCCACAACACAGAATGTATATTCGTCACACACTCTATTCACCCAGGTCCCACCCACAGGAGGTACCCACAACATACATCACCGGGAAGGCTCCAGTCAGTCTGGCCGGGCTTTCACAACAACACCATATATGGCACGTCCACGCAACAGCCATTCATGGGGAAGGGACAGAGTCAGGGCTTCCCAGGACTTTGGGAAAACAAGGTAATAGATAATAGAAAGCAAGAGTCCGCAGGGGCCATTTTGTTTTCCATCCGGAATCAACTGATCCCAATGGCAGGGTCAGGGTATCCCAAAATGGAGGATACTCTGCGCACCTGTCAAATTCAGCATGGAGCTGCCACCAGCCCATACCCTGCTCTGTGGGCCACCCACAGGTGCCCAAAAACATACACTAGTGGCACAGGGTTGTACCCCCACCCATGGGTGCCATAAGGGTATCCCACGGGTTCGTTCACCAAACCAAAAGAGAGAGAGCTGCACCGCCAGGAGTCCCACATGAACTCCTGCGCGGAAAACACGACAGAACACACGATAAAAAGCAGTAAAGGACAAGGATACGGAGGCCCTGTCCCTCCGATGCATTTCCAGCATCACAGTCGCCCCCCCAGACTGAGGTGGAGGGTGCCTATCTCCCACGGGATAGACACCCTCATCCAGACAGTCAACATACCTTCTGGTAAGGCCATCTGCATTATCGTGACTCTTCCCTGGTCTGTGTTCTATGGTGAAGTCTAGCCCTTGCAGGCTAATGGACCACCTGAGCAGTTTCGGGTTCTCACCCTTCATCTGCATAAGCCACTTCAGGGGCTTATGATCTGTTCGGACCTTGAAGGTAGACCCCGTAAGGTAGGGCCTAAAATGCCTAAGGCTCCAAACTATACTAAAACATTCCTTTTCAACAGTAGCCCACCTAAGTTCTCTACCCTTGAGTTGTCTACTGATGAATACGATAGGATGTTTTCTCCCGTAGTCATCTAACTAGAACAAGACAGCTCCAATTCCGGTGTCGCAGGAATCCGTCTGGACGATAAAGGGTCGGCTGTAGTCTGGCGCACACAACACGGGTGCACTACACAGACTTTCTTTCAAGCCATCAAAGGCCCTCTGACAGTCTTCAGTCCAATTAACCTTCCTAGGCTGTTTGGGTGAAGTCAGAGCTGTCAGTGATGCAGCTATGGTTCCATAGTCCGCCATGAAATTGCGATAATACCCAGTGAGGCCCAAAAAGGCTCTCACCTGGGTTTGAGTAGTGGGAGTCTCCCAGTCCTGTACATCCTGTACCTTACTGGGGTGAGGTTGGGTTTGACCCCCTCCTACCTCATGACCAAGATCCGTGACTTTCCCCTGAGCTATCTGGCACTTGGTGGCCTTGATAGTGAAGTTAGCCCTTTTCAAGACCTGCAACACCCTACCTAGATGTGTCAAGTGCTCTTCCCAAGTGGAACTGTAGACGGCAATGTCGTCTAAATAAGCCACACAAAAGGCTTCCAGCCCACTGAGAGCATGATTGATCAATCTCTGGAAGGTGGCAGGGGCATTCTTCAACCCAAAAGGCATGACCCTAAACTGGTAGATTCCCTCTGGTGTTGAGAACGCCGTCTTTTCCTTGGCATGGTCCGTCAGAGCTATTTGCCAATAGCCTGAGGTGAGGTCAAAGGTGCTCACAAATTTGGCAGCACCTATGGTGTCCACAAGCACATCAGCCCTGGGCAATGGGTGCGCGTCAGTTTTGGTGACGGCATTGACTCCTCGGTAGTCCACACAGAACCTCTAATCCTTTGTACCTGCCTGGGAACTTGCCTTGGGGACTAGGACCACAGGACTGGACCAGGCACTGGTTGAGGGTTCAATAACACCCAGATCCAACATCTTGGCGACATCAGCCTGGATGTGGTTCTTAACAGTATCTGACATTCGGTAGCTCCTACTCTTGACAGGTACGCTGTCACCAGCGTCAATCTCATGCTTACACCACGGTGTAAGGCCTGGCGTCAGCGAAAACAGAGAGGTATACTGCTGGAGCAAAGTCCTGCAGGCCCTCTGCTGCTCGGTTGTCAGATCTGGAGAGAGATGCACTCCCTCCACTGAGCCATCCTGAGGGTTGCTATGCAGCAAATCAGGAAGGGGCTCACTCTCATCCTCTTCTTGCTCGGAAGCCAGCAAGAGGCATGAGACTTTGGCTCGCCTGTGGAAAGGCTTGAGCCTATTAACATGGAATACCTGAGGGTCTACCCCTGGGATTCCCATGTCAACCAGATAATTGACCTTGCCCATCTTGGAGATTATCCTGAAGGGTCCAGTCCATTTATCTGCCAAGGCCCGAGGCTTGGTAGGCTCCATCACGAGGACCTCCTGTCCCGGAGTCCAATCCACTTGCGATGCTTTAAGGTCATGCCAGTATTTGTTCAATTCCTGGCTGGCCTTGAGATTCGCAGTTGCTTGACCCATCATCTGTGTCATCCTCCGTCTGAGGTCTAACACATAGTCCCCCACTTGCTTGGTGGGACCTGGAGGGGTGGCTTCCAAACCTTCTCTGATCAAGGCAAGGGGCCCCCTCACGGAATGTCAAAGAGTAACTCAAAGGGGCTGAAACCAACACCCTCTTGAGGTACCTCCCTGTAAGCAAACAGCAGGCATGGCAGGAGGAGATCCCATTTCCTCCTTAGCGGCTCTTCCAAAGCACCTAGCATGCCCTTGAGAGTTTTATTAAATCTCTCAACCAGACCATTGGTCTGGGGGTGGTAAGAGGTGGAGAACTTGTAGGTTACCCGCACTCTTTCCACATGGTTTTCATGTAACTAGACATGAAGTTGGATCCTCAGTCAGAGACAACCTCCTTGGGGAATCCATCATGGGTGAAAATGCCCAGGAGAGCCCGGGCAACCACCTTGGCAGTAACGGTCCAAAGGGGTATAGCCTCAGGGTACCTGGTGGCATGATCTACCAAAACCAGGAGGAACCGATGTCCACCTGACGTGGGAGGGTCAAGGGGACCGACAATGTTGATGCCCACCCTCTCCAATTGTGTGCCAACCACTGGCAATGGCTCTAGTGGGGCAATGACACTGCCTCCAGTCTTGCCAGACAACTGACAGGTTGGGCAGGTCCTGCAGTGGGACTCCACTTCTACTCCCATCCGAGACCAGTAGAAATGGGCAGAGAGCCTCTGCTTAGTCTTCTTGGTACCAAGAGAACCAGCCAAGGGCACTTCATGCGCCAACTGTAGTCGGAAGGGCCTGTAAACCTGGGGTACCACCATCCTCTTGAGGGCACCAGTTTCAGGCTTAGTGGGCTCACTAACAAGGAGCTCACCCTCCCAATAAATACGAAATGTCCTAGGCACTTCGCCTTGTGCCTGGGACAGGGCCTGTTTCCTTAGACCCTCAAGAGAGTGACGCTCTCTTTGTCCTTTACAGAAGTCTGCCCGGGAGGGTCCCCCTTCAGCTAACAAGCATTGAATGTCGGGATGATCCTCCGGGTTGAGAACCTCTCCCACAGGAGAGTCTTCTGGCTCTTCTCCCACAGGAGTTGAGACGGGGTTTACCACTGGACCCAGCCCGTCCGGAGCATGGATCCCAATGGGTGCTGTAGGAACAGCAGGAAGAGAAGGAGCTCCCTCCACAGAAGTGGCCTTCTTGCTCTTCCTTCGTCTTGCCTTAGGCAGCGCCTTTGGCTCGGGTACCTGACTCACAGCCAGACCCGGTGTCACCTGTGACCTAGTGACCGGAGCAGCAGTCATGGGAAGACCATCCGAGATCAATCCCAACTCGACTAGATCATTACCTAACAGAATGTTAGCATGGACATTGTCCTGAACCAGGACAGGAAGCTTTGCTGTCTTGTCTCCAATTACGAGTGTGACTAAGGCTGCAGGCGATAATTTGGGAGGCCCACCAGCTAACCTGGTGGTTCTCAGAGGAGCACTGACATAGTTCTCTGGCTTGAGCAGGGTCCTGTTCACCACTGTCATGCTTGCCCCAGTGTCTCTCAAACCAGTAGAAGGCTGGCCATTCAGGAGGACACTTCTAAAAAACCTACGGGTGTTCTGTGGGATAGTCGCCAGTACTTCTGCGTACTGGTCCCAGGCTCCAAGGGACACTAAGGAAATCTCTACGGGAGCACCAAATGTGATCCATGTAGAGGAGGGGAGGACAGTGGCCTCCACGTCAGACATGGGGTAAGGGTAGGTCAGGCTGACAGCCTGTATTCCAAGTGCCTTACCTTTACACTTGGAGTCACCCCTTCTGTGATCCAGAGCCCCACAATCCCAACAAGTGCCGGGAGTGTGGGGTACGGTACTGGAACCACCGGCAGCCTGCTTTGCAGCAGGTGGACCACCACTCTTTTTCCCACCCACAGATGACTTATCCCCACTATATTTCTGGGTCTTACGAGAGGAGGGTTTACGTTTATTCGACTGTGGTTGCTTTTGGGACTCCTCAACTTTCTGAGAGGCCCCCTTTTCTTTGTCCTTGTCCTTCCCACTGCAGTCCTTAGGGGACACCCGGTGGGAGACCCACATGTCAGCCAACCTAGCCAGCTTAAAGGGATCCAAAATGTTCTGGTCAGCAACATACTGACGCAGCTCTGATGAACAGGCTTCAGAAAAGTGCTAAAAAAACAACAGGTGGAACAATTCAGCAAAGGTTTTGTTTTCACCTTGTAACCATCAATCCATCCCATCATATTCATGTGCGCAGTACTCACCCAGTCAACCCAAGACACATTCTCTCTTTTCTTAAAATCCCTGAACCTTTTAATGTATTGGGTAGGTGTCTTGCCAAACTTGGCAATCAAAGCAGATTTCATACACTCCTACTGACCTCTTTCTTTCACACTCGGCTTCAGAATACAGTCATACCCAGTCTGAGGCACTCTGTTTAGCAAACACTTAGCCCAATCTCTTTTGTCAACATCATGAATTGTACAAGCCATTTCAAACGCTTCAATCCATAGGAGGATGTCTGAACCCTCCACAAACACAGCAACCAAATATTTAATAAATTTAGTTGTTGGGGACCTGACACTCTCACTGGGTTTTGCTGAAGTCTCCACTCTAGCTTTCTCTAGCTGGATTCTCTGACATTCAGTGTCCTTGTCTTTGAGTTCAAGATCCCTATTCTTGAGTTCAACTTGTTGAGCCAACTCCTCCTTCTTAAGCTCAGCATCTATTTCCAACTTGCGATATTCAAAGGCCAATGTCATCCTTAATAACTCAAGCTCCAAGGAATTGCTGGGGTTCGGAACAGAGGCAGCAGGAATGGTGGCATTCCCAGAAACAGATTCAGTAGAAACCCCAGGGGCAGAGTGCTCATTGGTTGCATTCCCCCCCTCATCAAGAGTTTCACCATCGGTCTGGTAGTCCACCAGGCCAGCTATCAGCTCTGTTCTAGACTTATCCACAAAGTCTAACTCCCTGGCTTCACAAGCACTCTGGAGAACCTCTAAGCTCATCCGAGTCAATTTACCATTTGCAATAGACTCCATTGCTTGTAATGCAGTTATTTTGTTCACAACCAAACCTTAATTTAATAAAGTGCAGATATTTTGTAAGTGGCACGGTTATACACTGATTCTTAAAACCATAAGCATCCCACCGCTGCCACCAGTGTAAAGACTGGTAGGGGGTGTCTGTACTTCTGCTCTCTATATGGTAGAGGAGAGACACAGAAGACCCCAGCCAAGATTCTCTATTACGGTAGCAATGGATGAGCAATCAAGGCTTAGCTTCTCTGAAGGTGATGCAGGCTGGTTCTTAAGTACAGTGCAGTCCCTGAACCCCCACAAAGGAATGTCCACACACTGTATTAATGAAAACACAGTCTTTATAAAATTAATATTCAAAGGTATGTACACAATCACAATAACGCACTTTGTACTCGGAAGTCAATAATGATAAATATATACAATTCTAAAGTTGTACCACCAATGTTATCAAATCTCATTAAAGTGCATCAACTGTACGGTTAAAATGTCACACAGATCAATAACGAGGAAACCAGCAATAGAGATAGGAAGGAACGCAAGATGGTTGAAACAATAAGCAGAATGCTGACCCCTACCAATAGGCATAGTTCTGTGTGGACATCCTCCCACCTGGGCAACCCGTAAATAAAGATATATAGCACAAGCCCAGTCGATGTAATGTTCAATAGTCTTATTTCCTCCTATTAAGGTTTTACCCCCCAATGTACCTGGTGGAGTAGAGTTCTCCGAAGATGCGTCGACCGATCCTTCTTGAGTGACTCCCTTTAAAGCAGGAGCCACAGATCGTCGAGAGGCGTCGAGGAACTCGGCGTTCGGTGTCGGGGAATCGACGGCCCTTCTTGAGTGCCCTCCCTTTAAAGCAGAAGTCACGGGTCGTCGAACGTCTGATGCGAACAGGTTGAAATACGGCAGTGAAGTGGCCGCTTCGTTCCTAGCGGTGCTCGTCGACGACAGAGCGTTGGCGTCCTGCAAGGAAGAGGCATGCAGGGCACCTCAGTGACGATAGTTCTGGACCGCAAAGAGATGATGAAGAACTGTGGCCCAGCAAGGGCATTGAGCCGTCGGCGTCTCTGTGGTCCTTATGTGGTGGGAAACCCACCGGTGGATGCTCCTCAGCGTGTCGACGGTCGGCCTTCTCCAGCGGGATAAAGCGGGCGACGATGCAGACGAGAGCGTCCGATGATCAAGTGAAGTTCTTAGGCAAACGGGAGCACGGCGGCTCCCGTTGGCCACGGTGGTCGTCGACAGTGGTGGACAACAGTCCGGGTGCTTCTCTTTGAGATTCCGCGGCAGTCCCCGTCTCGGGTCGGCAGCCTGTTGAAGGTCTGTCTACCAGGGAGCTTTGGCAAAGATCAGCGATGCACGATGGTCCCTCGTAGCTCGGGAAGAGGGCGCCTTACCAGGTCCTCTCTGGGTCAGTCCTTGGAGACACAGCAGCTTTCAGATTGTGAAGGAGAGCAACAGCAATTCTTCTCGTCCAGCAGGGCTTCAAGGTCAAGCTTCATTTACTCCAGTTACTCGTTATAGTGGACTTCAGCTTCTGAACACGATTCCTAGCAATGAGAGGTCCCCAGATATACTGTTGATCTCCCATTCGTTCTGCTGGGTCACACTCAAGCATCCAATCACGACTAAAGGCATTCATGTAGGCTGGCAGCCAATCAGGCACACAAGGTATTCAGGCCATTCACTTCTCTCCAGACACTCACAACAAGTTATGTGTATTGGGACAAGTACCGAGCCATTCAACACTCCAAACAGCATTCATACCGGTTTCGGGCAGGGCTGTCTCAGGCATTGTGTCAACCACCAGATACTAGACATCCACAACACAGAATGCATATTTGTCACAAACTCTATTCAACCATGTCCCACCCACAGGAGGTACCCACAACATACATCACCGGGAAGGCTCCAGCAAGTCTGGCTGGGCCTTCACAACAACACCACATATGGCACTTCCACTCAACAGCCAGTCAGAGGGAAGGGACAGAATCAGGGCTTCCCAAGACCTTGGGAAAACAAGGTAATAGGTAATAGAAAGCAAGAGGCCGCAGGGGCCATTTTGTTTTCCATCCGGAATCAACTGATCCCAATGGCAGGGTCGGGGTATCCCAAAATGGAGGATACTCCGCGCACCTTTCAAATTCAGCATGGAGCACAGGGTTGTACCCCCACCCATGGGTGCCATAAGGGTATCCCACGGGTCCGTTCACCAAACCAAAAGAGAGAGAGCTGCACCGCCAGGAGTCCCACATGAACTCCTGCACGGAAAACACGACAGAACACACAATAAAAAGCAGTTAAGGACAAGGATACGGAGGCCCTGTCCCTCTGATGCATTTCCAGCATCACAGCGCCCCTGGAGGGGACCCTCCATCTGTGACAAATTCAGAGAGTGGCACAACAGGCACACGCAGACACAACCACCTCATCAAGGTAACGGTCGGTAAGGATAATGGATATATTATGGCAACATCGTCAAGCGAAAGCTTTATTTTGGACAATAAATAGGTTTCACTGGGAGCTCAAAAGTTCTGATGTCCTGGACGAAGCCATGCTTGGGAGACCCAGGGTCAGCCCCTGCTGTGCTGCACTGCGTTCCTACCACCCCGAGTATAGTGGACCCCTTTAAGGCTGTGAACTGCCTCACCAAAACTCAAACAGTGCCGGCTCGCCTCTGTCGGCGTGTTTATTTTCCTTATTCCGCACACGTGTGTGGGTTTTCGTGGTTTGAATAGCGAGCGGACAGGAATGAGGCCGGATTATAGGACGGTCACCCCCTCGGAAATCTTGACCTTGTTTTGAAATGTGCCACTTCAAAGCATTTTAATAATGCATGTTTTGATTTGTGCTGATTAATAGCACATTGGCTGGTAACCTGTCTGAGGTGCTGGACGGTGCTCTTTCCTCCCCTTTCCTTTAGTTCTCATTGGTGGCAGAAGTGGAGGCGCAGCCCGTTAGACTCTCCTACGGCGTGCTCACTGGGCCCTGGCTTTGTCCAAGTAATCTAAGTCACACTAACACTTCTGACCCTTGGTGTGTTTGGTAGGCTCCAGAGCACATGCAGCGCGCTTACAAAAGTTGTAGCAGGTTTATTTTTGCTGGGGGAACAAAAAGTGTTTTAAATTCGCAAGCAGCCTATTGCTGTTTATTTTGATTGAAAGTCAAGATTCCAGGCCTCCCTGCTTTTCAATTTCACCAATGGCCTGTTAAAATAAGATGTTTCTGGACATTTTTTTACACAGACCCCGGGGAATGAGCAGTGGAACGGGAAAAGACAGACTCATTTTGAAACATTGCCACCAGCACTCCACAAACATGTTTTCCTTAGACTTTGCTATTCACAGCAACATGTTTGAAAACTAGAAATAATCATTTTTTTAACTCCGAAAAAAATTAATAGCCGTAGTTAATCATATAGAATTACAACTTACTAATTACAGTCACGTATGTCTGCAATTATGTGTTCATACAAATACTGAAATTACTGTAGCAACTACTTTATTTGAAAAATTATATTACTGAACACAATAAGAATCTAAAATGAATAAGTAAGTCTTGATCTGCATTACAGGGGAGAGCTCGCCTGTCTTTCCGTGGCCACAAATGATTGCATAAATTTGTGTAAGATAGTTAAGTTATTCACAGGCAGGTACAGGCATCACTAGCATGAGTAGTGATTGCTCCAGTTTGTCCCGCCGGAACAGACGTTACATCACACGTGTGGGACTGTCCGTTACCAAAAGATGACCATGTCAGACAAGAGTGGCTTCTCTTCGTTTGGGCTCCTTCTGGCTGGCCTGGGCTGGGCACCTGCCACTGCCTACCTACGTCCTGCCTGGCTGGTCGGCCTCCCTTGAAATGATCCCGATTCCTCCAGCAATTTTCACGCTGCACGCCAACTGACACAGGGGGTCACAGGAGGGCAGGCTGCCCGATCAATTAACCCCCTGTGTCAGTGCAGCGCATGTGCTGTGAGGGAAGGCAAGTGCGGATGGCTGGCGCCACCCGGGGAAGTGAAAGCAACACTGTTGCTTTTGCTGCCCTGAGCTGAGAATGCCTGCATTGCAATGCATTCAAATCAATGTAGTGTGGCCTGGCTTTGCAGAAGGACTGCAAGCACGAAATAGAATGCAGACACTGCTGTATGCTTCTGCTTGTATGCGCTCGCGCTCAAACTAGTCTAACAAAATATTTTCAATAACTTCATTTTTGTATGAGACAGATACAGTCTCTCAGACTGCTGGTGCGGCACCCCCCTAGAGGCTCACACGTCAGGCAGCCGCCTGCACTGCCTGACACAAAGACCGGCCCTGGTCTCACATTTTTTTTACCTTAGATGCAATGGAATAATATTTTGCTCACGCCTACAGCCCAATCCGCTGCACAGATTTTCACCAAATTTGCAGCACGAGCAGCGGCTTGGTCCCGAAAGCGGGCTACTGTAAATTTGGTGTAAATCCGTTGAGTAGTTTTCTTTAAAACAGGTGAAATGTAGGTAAAACAAAAAATGGTGATATCTGCGTCTGGTCCGCGGACTCATTTCCTTGTTTGCCACACGGACAGGACTCTGATTGGTCGGGAGGGCGACATGATGTCAGCGGACAACTAACCCGCCCGCTGAATGGATGGTGAAACGCGTGAAGTCCATCAGATTTTTAGAAATGCACGCCACGTTGGAATCCGTGGACACCGCCCGCTGTCCACGGACATTGCAGTAAAAGCACATTAAAAAACACAAAATTGCACTTGTCAAACTTATCAAACAATCTCTGGGGAGGTTAGGGGTGATGAGGATGATATGGGATATGGCCATACAAAGCCCACAAACGGGTGTTTTTCATCCCCAATGCCGGCGAACAGTCCAGATGTTCGCGTACAGTCCTGTGATGGTCGCAGACACTTCAGATGTTCTGGAACATCTATGCCTATTTCTGCATTACTGCGTTGGTGAAAAGCAGTTTTTGGATGGCTTATAACGTTGGCGCCACTCAATGAAACTGCATGAAATCTTTGAATGTTATTCTAGACCTGTTTCTGAATGGTCTTCGAAACTGTGGAGCTGTTTTGTCAATAGAGAACAAAATATAGGGGAGGTCCCACAATATTGCAAAGGCTTATATATGTGGTGCCATTTGATGAATCTGCAGAACAGTTAGCAAAACTATTTTAAAACTAGATATAAATGTTTTTGCAAAGTTTGGTGGGATTCTGCCAAGAGGGGGTACAATTAGTGGGGGTCTCACTCAACATTATTAGATGGCTTATAACTTAGTTACCGTTTGACGAATGTGGACATAAATTGCTAGAAAGATTATGAACCCAACCTTGTATGTTTGTGCAAAGTCTGAAGGGATTCTGTCAAGTGGCAGCTAAGTTATGTGTCTATTACATGTATATATGTTTTGATAGTGAGTAGAGAAGGAGAGAGAGGCATCAACAATGACACCAAGGTTTTCCACCTCATAAAACGGTTAGGCGAGGAGACCCATAAAGGGCAGCCAGAGGGTAGGAAGGAAGGAGGGCACTGGGGGGGTCCCAATGAGTAGGATCCCAGTCTTACTGGCATTAAGGGAAACATCATTGGCACCACACCATGCCTGACATACAGGACGGAGAGAGGAGGAATATGAGGCAGTAGACGGAAGCTTGAAGGAGAGCGTTGTGTCATCTGCATAACACTTGAAGTGAGGAGAGATGGAGGAGATCAGATGGGCCAGAGGGGCAAGGTAGACAATGAAGAGACACGGCAAAATGATGGAACCTTGCGGAACGCTGCAAGTGGAGAATATGATCGGGAAGAGAAAAGGGTCCAGTTGAACATCGGAAGATCGGTGAGAGAGGAATGAGGTCAATCGGTCCAGTGCCAGGCCTGTGATGCCAACAGTGTCATGGAGCCGATTTGTCAGGGTGGCATAATTGACCATGTTGAAGACAGAGGAAAGATCCAGAAGGATAAGAATGGATGGAGAGTTGGAATTGAGATTTGAGAGCAAGTCTTCACAGGTGTACAGTAGAGCAGTTTCCGTGCCCCTGGCTGCTCTGAAGCCCTACTGGTGTTCGTGGAGACAACCAGCAGATACAGTATGTTGGATGAGTTGGGAGAAGGCCAGCAAGTTTGACCAGGAAGGGGGTAATGGAGATAGTGAGTTAGTTAACTGGGCAGGAACAGTCTGCAGATGGCATTTTGAGGAGAATATGCACAAAGAGGTACTTGAGGGGAGGAGGGACGGCACAAGTAGCGAAAGAGTGATTACAGAAATCGGCAAAGGTTGATGCAAGGGAGGCAATGTTGTCCTTGATAGTTCTGGAGGAGCAGGGGAGAAGCTGTCTGGAAGAGACTTTCATAGAGAGGATGTGTCTGGAGATCTCATCTGATGCTAGGTGTGAGAAAAAGGAGAGGGAAGGGGCAGGGGGGAAAAAGGGAGGCATGGGAGCTGGTGAGGGAGGGGAAGCATAGTAGAGGAGAGTGAGGACAGGATGTCCTGAGTTTTGGTTAAGAAATGGGAGGCCAGTGAAGTACAGAGGGCCAGAGATGGCAGGGGAGAAATGTAAACTGCAGTAGAATTGGCGAGTTCCTACCAGATTTTAAACAGTTTGCCCATATTGTTAGTGGCCCCAGAGATGTGGAGTGGGATATGGGCTTTCTTCTTCAAGTGGATGGAGAGCCTGTATGACATTTGAAGCAGACAGCAGGCCAGTCTGTCAGAGGATGTTCCTGATGCCTCCCACATCCGCTCAGCAACTCTGCACTTGCATTTCAAAGAGGCTTGGTCAGAGTCATACCCGGTGTTGCGCTTGGAGGCAGGCTTCATGCGGATCATCATGACAGGGGCAAGGATGTCCAGGGTGTTGGTGATAGAGAAGTGAAGACTAGCAAGGGAAGCATCAGTGTGGGAGTCCGTGGCAGGATTGTGAGGGGGAATGAAAGTGGCGGCAAAAGCAGCAGCTGACACTCACTTCATTGGTCGAATAACGGAGAAGGGGACTGGAAGTGCAGGCAGGGGCTTAGCCGGGGAACCTAAGAGATCCAGGTGAGGGGACAGGAGAGCATGGTCAAACCAGGAGGGAGTTGTAGTGAGAGGGTAGGAGATAGGGATGTCTGTATGGGAAAGAAAGTCACAGACTGCAGAAGAGCCCAGAGGCCGAATCAGGAGTCAAGGTAAATATGTTTGTGCAATCTAAGATACATCTGCGTGAAGTACAAACCAATAAAAAAGAGAATCATAGAACACAATGCCTGCATTAGAACTAAGAAAAATATGGCACTACTGGTTGAACACTTTATTCAACTCATCCATCCAGTGGACAATTTATCTTGGACCATCCATAAACAAATACAAACAAAAAGTAGAATTAATGATTTGGCCTCAGTGTTACTATACAGAGAACAAACATGGATTGTTAGACTGAAAACTGATAGGACTGGGATCAACAGGGAAATTAAAAGGCATTGCATTGCTCCTAGGAGAAATGGTCAGCTGTGAGTTGCGGTAATATGCATCACCACTGAATATATTTTCAACACTTGCATATTTTGCATCCAGTTAATGGGCCGGATCGGGGGGTAGCGGCGCTGGAGTCCGGGCCATTACCACCCTATCTGTCCTACCGGAACGGATGTTATTGCTTTAAAAAAATGACAAATACATTTCATAAGAGCTGTGCAACCATGCAAGCCCCGTAAACAGGAGCAACACAGCCTTCGCTTGTGTGCTGCAGCTATGGGATAAAACCTGCATTTTACTGATTATGCACCATGCACTTTTTTGCATTGAATGACGTCAGTATTTGTTTGATGTGATCTTGAATCATTCCACACGGAACATGTGAGGGATATATTCGCAAGGATAGCTTGTGTAGCAATCCTTTTTTCTATATAAAGGAATACATGTTATATTTTGTTTAAGATAATTTGTCTTTCATTAACATTTTGAAGTTTATGGATGATTGTTGTCCTTGTAGTGAAGGTTTAGGGGCACATCTACCATTACTTGTATACAGACACAGAGGAGGCACGGCCACTGGCCCATGCCCAGAGCACTACATTTAAATATTTTATTTATTTATGTATTTATTTATTTGACATTTGTATAGCGCACCGAACCCAGAGGCATTTGGCTTTGCTTATGGATCACAGAGCCAGCAGAATCTATTTCAGCCATACCGCGTTTTTGTTTGCCTATTGGGAGAATAAGTGTTGATTTCCCCCTGAGAAAAGAGCCCATCATGGTGCTTGACCTGCATGGGGCATACATTGGCATTACAAAATGTATGCACACAGTTCCTTTTTGTAAACAACTACTGCTAATTGTTGGACACACACTGACATAGGGGAAATCCTTATATTGAATGTACATATTAATTTGAGGGAAGCCCTACTGCCCATTTGTATTAGCAAAACATGTGCCCAGATAGTCAGTCCCT
Source organism: Ambystoma mexicanum (assembly GCF_040938575.1). NCBI lineage: Eukaryota > Metazoa > Chordata > Amphibia > Caudata > Ambystomatidae > Ambystoma > Ambystoma mexicanum. The sequence goes on along the minus strand of NC_090925.1, from coordinate 50,956,345 downwards.
GGAGGTAGATTCTGAGGATGCAGCACCAGGGGGCAGATTAGTGAATCTGTGGTTGGGGCCTCAAGCAGTGCACACTGGCGACACTAATACTGTGAACACAGCATACGGCACAGTTAGCATGAGACACTTCGCCTCACATTGCAATTCCACTGCCTTGTGGGCCGGTCTCTCAAATCAAAGTGTGGCCATTGCAGGACAATAACCGTGAGGTGGTGCATATGCATAGCACACTAGCTACATGCACTTTGGGGGACGGGGGTAGAGATTGCACCCTCACCTAGATGGGTATGGTGCAGCGAGGCAAATATGCCCCAGTGCACCTTAGCTAACAAGGGGGCACTGCTCATACCTCAACACATTGACCTAATCTCATTTGATCGAATTTATTTGACCTGTACCACCTTCAGATTTCCACAGCGTGGTGGGTGAACGCATCTCTGTGAAAGTGTTCTCCACCATTCCGATGCATCTGGACTGCACTCAGGAGTGACATTTTCTTACTTTTTCTTATGGTGTGATGAACTTAACATAATGCATGCATGGCGTGTGACGTGCACACTGGCAAACAGTAGGACGAGCATTGAGAACGCTTTGCTGAATACTTTGCAAAATACAGCACAACCAGGGTTCCATCCCTTTCCAAATGCATACGTGGTATGGTTTATGTATACTATGAAAGAGGGTCCATGATGTCATGCTTACCTCATATGGAAACCAAGTGTCACCATCAGGCATGCCAAAGTGGAATGTTGTGCCTTCAATAATAAAATAAGTTGAGCAGATTACTAGCACCTGTTAGTAGATGGAGATCGCACATTCATGCCGTGGAGGGTCCCTTGCAACTGCTCACTTACAGATGTTGACCTACATTTTTGTTTAATGGCACAAACTCATTTTATACTATCTTATGTTATGATATGAAACGCGTGGGTTTGTATCCCATCCTCGTCGCCAATGGTAAGATGTGAGGTTGGGCTCTGACCAAGTACACAGACCAGCTTTGGAGCCACATAGGTTAGACCAGGATGCTTTATTATACATAAGTACATTTGTATAAACTCCATTTACTTGCAGTATGTACATCACAGGTAGACATTTGAGGGACAGAGCCACCGGCCATCCTCTCACTCCCAGCTCAGACCCCCAACTGACATTCAGAGAACACTCACTCAACTTTCTCCTGCGCTGTCTATCATGGATACCTCAACATCCCATCAGCATGCACTCCTGGCAGTGATGCATACAAGACTGATTTACACTACAGTAACACCTCATTGTAATGCTCTTCTCATGTACATCAGTTTCCATCCAAAAGAGAAACAGTTCAGACAGATGTGCATTTGAAGATGAAGTGCGCACACATCTGCAAAACCGATAACAGAGAATCTCTTGTTGAGTTTTTGCCACAATATAAACATATGAGGATAAGATTATTTCTGTGAGTACATATGCGAATCATTCCAATGAAAGTAGGGAGTTAATAGCCCCTTAGAATTTACATGGTTTGCATTCAAACATAGTGATCATTAGAAAGACATAAGATCAAGGAATGATGCCAGGCAACATGTCGGGCAGCCTAAAGCAATGCCTGAAATATATGCCAGTGTGCAGCATGTAAACAAAACGATGGTTGTTATGGGGCAGATATATTTATTTATTTTATCATTTAAAGCACAGAGCTAGCTTGGGAGAATTGGGGCGCTGTACAGGGTGTGTGTAGCCAGTGAATAGGCAGGCATCTTTTAACAGTGGCAAAGTACTGGGAGTTACGGTCTGTGCATCTGTCTGTACATCCATTGGGATTAGGCCCTGGTCAGGTATTATTTTGAGAGATTTGCTAAATTGGAGAGTTGTGCAGGCATTCCAAACCCAAACAGGGATTGCGTTCCAAAGGGTGGCTGCGTGACAAAAGAAGGATTATTTGCGGTTCCTCGCTTTCCAGGTGAGTTGTGATTCAAGCTGGTTGGTTGATTTTCTGTGCGAGGAGAGTGTGCCACCAGATATGCGGAGCTTAGCTGCTAGGTATGCTGGTGTGATGCTTGTGACTGTTATGCAGAGGATACATGCAGTATTGAACAGTATCTTGGCTTGGAGTGGAAGCCAATGTAGTTTGCATAGGATGGGGGTGATTCAGTCGAATTTCCTTGCAGCTGTAATAAGATGTGCCGCAGCATGGTTGACTGATTTTAGGGAAGCCAAGTGAGCAGCTGGGAGCCCCATCAGGAGGGCAGTCCCCCATCGATTTGTGAGACCACAAGAACCTGCACTAAGTCCTGAAGCGGGATGAAGGATTAGATTTTGAGATGGGAGGACATTTGGGGTTGCGCCATTTGGACCTTCTTGGCTATGTGTTTCTGAAAGGACAGGCTGCTCTCAATGGTGATGCCTAGGTATTCTATTTTCCTGAATCCAACGTTTGTGGACTACATCTTCTAGGTGCACACCATTGAGCCACTTTTGGACAATTTGGTGTGTAGCAGGGGGAATTGATAAGGATGAATCTGGTCTTACATGGGCTAAGTTTTACGTAGGCCATTGATATCCAGGACTGGATGATGTCTAGGTAATTGCAGAAGTGACTGATGTCCTGTGGGCATTTTCTCTCATGAACAACTGAGTATCTTCCGTGTATTGATGGATGGCTATATTGTGATCTTTGAAGAGTTTGCCCAGAGGCTCCATGTACAGGTTAGAAAGGATTGGTTACACGATGTAGCCTTGGGGGATTCCGCAGGAGACTAGGAGTCAGTTAGAACGCAACATGTTAATCTGGACGGCCTGGTGTCTGCCCGAGAGGTAGGAGGTAAACCAATTGAAGACAGTGCCAGAAAATCCCATCCTGTCGGCAAGGAAGGGAGAGGAGGATGCAGTGTTCAATGTTGTCGAATGCAGTCAAGAGGTCAACGATGATGTGGAGGCATGAGTTGTTCTTATCTATGATCTGGAGAGCCTCACCTACCACTTAGATGGTGCCTGCCTTGATGCCACACTTAAGGCGGTACCCCTGACTGATAGTCGTGAAGGAGGTATAGTTGTTCAATGCTGGTGAGTAGTTGTATAGCGACTACTTTTTTCAGGATTTTGCCAATAAATGGGAGGTTCGTTATGGCCCAGTAGTTGGCCAGGTCATCTGAGTCTAGGTTCGTTTTTTACAACAGAGGTTATGTGAGACCAATCTTGAGGGTGTCCAGGATTCTGGGAGGCATTAACGCTGCTGAGGAGTGCGTTGAGCGCCAGGGCCATCAATTGTTTATGATGGAGACTGGGATTTTACCATCACAGTGGAAAGTAGGTTTAATGGAAGCAATTGTTTTAGAAGGTCTGGGTTAGAGAGGGGACATATTTCGGTGCAGAGTGGCAGTGTGCATGCTAGCGTGCAGCAGGGGTTAATGCTGTGTGTGGTTGATTTGATGGTCTGTCGGAATTCATCTATTTTTTCAATAAAAAAGTTGCTGATTCTGTTGCATTTTTCCAGAGTTGCTGGCATCTTGGGGTCAGGTGAGGTTTGGTAGAATGCTTTGCTACTTCAAAGAGGGCTTGCTCCTGTTATAGGCTGCTGCGATGGTGGTGGAGTAGTAAGTAGCACTGGCCTCAGTAATCAGAATCTTACCGTTGGCACACAGAGATTTGAGTTTTGTGAGATCTATGAGACATAGGATTACCATCCCCATGGAAACAGAATACACTTACTAATTGAAATTCTTTTATGGTTGTGTCTTCTACCTGGTGCCCACACCAGAAGCTATAATAAATAGTTGGAATAGAAGATGTGTATCCAGCTATGTGAATGACTAATGATTATTAGGTTGACATTGACTAAATAATTTGGTTAAGGTGAATGTATGGTGAATCATTAGAGGAAAGGAATGTCGTAAGTATTGCTAAAGGATCACTTAAGCGTATAGTGTGACGTTAGAGGAAAGGACATATATGCGCATTAATGCATATTAAAAGCATTCAAAGATTTATATTTTGTAATGATGGATGCATAACTGGTGTGGAACAAGATTGATTTTCTCTGCACCTCCCGATGGCGTCCTACTACCTTGCCACTACTTCCTTCTAATTATATCTCCAGTTTCCTTCCTTCACGTCCGTATTTCCACATTGCGACTTAAGACAGAACTCGATAAAAACAATGAAACTGCAGACATTTATGTGAATTGTGTACCCCTTCTTCATCTGTTCCCCCAAGTTCAAAGAATCACATTTTGGAGATAACTTTACATGTAGTCATTGCAAATTGCAAGCTGGGAGTTACTGTACAGTACCTGCGCTATGCAGTGTCCTTGTAATGCCTAAAATCTTCAGCCCAGAGATGAGCACCAAGCTAGGCGAGCATTCTTGAGCTAAGCTAGGTCAGCATTCTTGAGCTAAGCTAGGTCAGCATTCTTGAGCTAAGCTAGGTCAGCATTCTTGAGCTAAGCTAGGTCAGCATTCTTGAGCTAAGCTAGGTCAGCATTCTTGAGCTAAGCTAGGTCAGCATTCTTGAGCTAAGCTAGGTCAGCATTCTTGAGCTAAGCTAGGTCAGCATTCTTGAGCTGGATATTCCATTACAGAAATCCTGAAATGACACATTGCTTTCAGGATTGTCTTAATGTGTTCATACTTATACTACCACACCAGTGGGAAAGCGTAGCCACAACAAAAGGATAATTAAGCATCAGGATAGGGCAGTGTGGCACAGTACTGCATATTGGTAACAACAGGGGGTGCTGTGAGGTGCATTGAGACTTTTTTGAAGTTGCCACTCTTTTTCTGGACTTAAAAATCTCCAAACACGGCACAACTGAAGTAATAGTTACAGAATACTGAATACTGTAGCTTCCTATGCACAGCAAGCCTCCATAATGAGGATGGAGGATTGTTTGGATGGAAATGTTGCTATTTTCCATATATGTATTATGACTACCGCTATGTGCTCCCAGAACCTTCATGTTAGCCCCTCCTTCACTTTAGGCGTCTGAGCACCTATTAGATGATCTGCTGCAATAAGACAATGAGAAGACCGTGTGGCTGTTGAAGCCACACCTGCAGTGAGGTAACGGGATGATAGTGAACATAGGTGAAATCTACTCTGCTTGCTGGGCTCTGGGCCGGAAGTTGAGGACCTGCAAGTTCAGTTATTTGTTTTTATTTTTATTGTTTAAAGTGCTGACCTAGCTCGAGAGTAGCAGAGAGCCCTTCAGAGTGTGGGTCAGCAGCATTTGTGCTGGTATCTTTTAAAAGTAGCTAAGTACTGTGAGGTCTGCACGTCGGTATGTGCGTCCATTGGAATTAACCCTCTGTCAGGTGTTGTTGAAAAATCCATGTTGTGAGAGACTGGAGACATTGTAGAATTGTGTGACATTCCGAGCCAACACTGGTGTTGGGTTCCAGAGGGTTGGTGTGCGATAAGAGAAGCGGGTCCTCTCTTTGCAGATGAGTTGTGATTCAAGCTGGTTGGTCATTTTGCTGGTTGGTCATTTTGCTGAGATAATTGCACCAACAGATATGTGCAGCATAGCTGCCAGGTACACTGGTGTGCTACTCACGACTGCTTTGTAAATGATACATGCAGTCTAGAACAGTATCCTGGCCTGGAGAGGAAACCAATGTAGTTTGCATAAGATGGGGCTGATTCAGAAACATATTGTGTATACTCGTAATAAGACGTGCTGCAGTGTGGCAGATTGCTTTTAGGCGAGCCAAGTGAGCAGCTGGGAGCCCCTTCAGGAGGGCACATCCATCATGGATGTGCAAGACCACATGGGCCTGCACTATGCTCTGGAAGTCATGCAGCAAGGTGAATGGTTTGATTTTGCAAAGGGTGGGGATTCAGAGCCAGGCTGTTTGGGACTTCTTGCATATGTGGTTTTAGAAGGATATGATGCTGTCAATAAAGAAACCTAAGGATTTTACTGCGTCCAAGTGTTGTGGATTTGTTTAGCAGGGGGAATTATGAGGACAAATTCAGTCTTGGATGGGGTTAATTTGAGGTAGGCAGTCAACATCCAGCTCTGAATGATTGCAAGGTAATCGAGGGGATGGATGATGCCCTGCACACTATGTACTCTCATGTACAACTTACTATCATATGCATAATGGTGAATGTCTATATTGGATTTTTGAGTGGAGTGCCCAGAGTCTACATGTAAAGAATAAAAAGGATTGGAGAGAGGATGGAGCTTTGGGGGTCACCGCAGGAGACCTTGAGTTGATTAGAGCACAACTAGTTCATCTGGATCGCATGATGTATTCCTGAAATGTAGGAGATTAACCAATTCTGAACAGTGCCAGAGAATCCCATCCTGTCGGCATGAAGGGAGAGAAGGACGCACTGGTCAATTCTCAAATGCAGCCGAGAGGTCAAGGAGGTCAACCAGGCATGTGTCACCTTTATGCATATTTTGTAGGGCAAAATCCACACCTGGATGGTGGCTGTCTCGATGCTACACTTGTGGCTGAACTCTTTCTGATAATCATTTAGGAGGTGAAGTTGTTTGTTTCTGACAAGTAGTTGTGTCGCAACTATTTTTCAAAGCTTTTGCCAATAAATGTGAGGTTTGTAACAGGCTAGGAGTTGGCTAGGTCATCCGGATCTTGGGTTTGTTTTTTCAAAAGACGTTGTATGAAACCAGTCGTGATGGTGTCTGTGAGTGAGGCATTAATGATTCTGAGAAGCGTGTTAAGCGCCGGGCCAGTCAATTGTTTAATGATGGAGGCTGGGATGAAATCGTCAGAGCAAGAAGCAGGTTTAGAGGAGGCAATTGTTTTTATGCAATCCGGGGTGGGGGAGAGGAGAACATTCAGTCCAGAGAGGCCGCGTGTGCGCTTCAGGGTGCAAGGGGCGCTGAAGCTTTGGGAGGCTGATTCTTTGTTCTGACAAATGTTGTCTATTTTTTATAATAAGAAATGGGTTGATTCTGTCACATTTATCCTGAGTTGTTGGTGCCGCTGGGTCGGTTGAGGGTTTAGTTTTTAATCCTTCAAAGAGGGGTTTGCTCCGGTTAGAAGCTGCTGCTGTGGTGAAGTAGTAAGTAGCTTTTGCCTCAGTAATCAGAATGCTATGGTTTGATACAGAGAGATTTGAGGATGGTGACATCTTCAAGTTTACGGTTTTTGTACCACTGTTTGTCTAGGGCTCTGATTGAGTGTGTGTTGGAGACGGGCTCGCGGGCGTACCAAGGGGCCTGAAGGTTTGGTCTTAGCCTGGCTGGTTTTTAGGAGGAATGAGTTTCCACCAGATTCATACCAGAATTGTTGAATAATTCTAGGAGGCACAGGGCATTCTCTGGGGCGGGGAAGTCTGCAAAGTTTGTTTCTAGCTCATTGACCGAGAAGATTTGGAATGAGCGACATTGAGTGAGGGAGCATTTTGCCTGACCTTTGTAGGCCATAGTCCAGTGGATGACTGATAGTGGAATGGCGGCATGGTCAGACCAGTCGAGTGAGATAGGGTATGTGCAGGTGATGAGGGTGGATGATATGAAGACTAAGGGCCTCATCACGAGTCTGGTGGTAACCCTTAAATGTGGCTGTAGTGCTATTTCCGCCGCACTTAAGGGTCTGCCAGATCATTGCCTTGGCAGATTTCCCCCACAGCAAATTTGCCGATTTTCGGTGCTATTACCACTGGCGGGAAATCCGCTGGCGGTAATAGCGCAAATTTTCCCCATTGGGCCCAATGGGGAATGAGGAATTCCCGAATCGGCCCAATGGGGAAAGGGCACTAACCGTTCCGCCAAACCCGTGATCCGGCGCTAATAGCGCCGGGGGGGTTTGGCGGTAGGGCTAATAGTGCCAGCGTTACCGCTCAACTCGTGATGAGGCCCTTAGTGCCCGATTCATGGAATTATCTGTGTGGAAAATAGGGTACTTGCACGCAACTGAGAACAAATACACCTTTGTCGATACATGGAATCGAATGCTCTGTACTTTTCCTGGAGTTGCGTGGAGTTTGCGCAGGCTTAGCACATCTGTGGGCATGGCTTGCAGAGCAGGCTGGGAACAGGCGCAACACCAAATATGGTGAAGAACTTGCCAAAAAGTGGGTGTTCCGAGGGACGGCCTACAGGCAGTCCCTTGCATGCCCACAATTGCGCGGCATAAGGCCTATTCATGGATTCGATTGTGCGACGTCTCGGTTGGGAAATGGCCAGGCAAGTCCTTCATGCGATCCACCACCCGAAGGCAGACGTAAGTACACTTGTGCGTAGGACTTGCAGCTCGCATGTGGGGTTGCATGTCAGATTTCAGGTTGCGTGTACGCAATCTGGGTTCCGATGTAACTTAGGGGTGCGCGTAAGCAGTGTAGCAGGGTGCAGGAACATTTTATGGGGGTTCACACATAGATTTCCAGAGTTATTGCTGAGTTACGATTTTTTATACGCATGTTATCGTGGCATCAGATACAGTTATGGGGGACACTGGGCAGGGTCCCCGAGTTGCAGGCCTACTTACGGAGGACCCCACGCACTGTTTGTAGGGTCCATGCATTCATCTCTAGGGGAGGGGAAAAAGGTAGTTGTTCTGGCTGTTCATGCCTTGCGTGTGGGCGTGTCGGGGCATTCCATACGTGACTTGCAAATATGGTTATTTTGCACTGCAAATTTCATGAATACCCAGGGCGTGCAATTTTCTTTCTGCGCGCAGGCTTGCGCAGTGTCCTCCCTGGCGTATGGTCCATGCAGGATTTCTCTGCACATTTCCATGAATCTGGCCCTTAGTCTATGATATTGCCTTTGTTATGCGTACGGGAGAGGACAATCTGCTTAAGGTTCACGGAACAGGTCAGTAGGAATTACCCATGGATTTAATAAATGGGGAATTATGCCGCCTTGATACCACTCATAATCACATGGAAAGTTCATAGGACCGAGAAGCAGTCATTGTAAACAATTTTGGCAGCCAATCAGTAGATTTACTGACCATTTACTGCCAACCTATTAATATGTCTCATTGCCTGGTGAGAATTTCAGAATAAGAGCCCGGCTGAGAGTGTTTGCATTTCTAAAGTCGACAGGGCTAACACTAAGGCAGAGGTACAAGTGAACCTGCTTAGTCTGCACCATCAGCAGGTAGTGCGATAACAGCAAATTTGACAGATCTCAACGCATATGCTATGGTACAAAGTGTGAAAACCCACATTAGTGTTGTTGGCAGTATAGCTGGCCCTAGTATTGTAACATAATGCACTGAAACAAAAACAAATCTTACACTATGGACCTCATTTTCCAAAAATGCATCATTTGCTGGTGAGGACCCGTTACATTTACACCGTAAGAAGGTTACCGCCACCAATTTTTGACATTTGCACTGTGGGGTGCAAATTTAAAAGCAGCATACAGCGTTCAAGCGTGTACACCACCCTTTGTCCTTGACATTTGGACTCTGCAGTGCAAAGTGAGTGAATGCTACCTGGCATACTGGCATGCCAAGCAGTGTTTGCTTTTCATTGTGAGCCTGTACAATAGATCCCTATGGGGTCGGCCTGCTGGTGCATAAAGCAGGGGGATCCCATAGGAATCTCCAGCATCATGAAAATCCTTGCTGGCGCAGATGCTGGAGTATTTATATGGCGGAGAGGATGTGAAGAAGCCAAAATGCAAATTGAGTTCTACCCTCCTCTCCGCCGTATAAATAATTGAAAATGAGCCGCGGCGTGAATGCAAAGCGTTAAAGCTTTACGCAATGTTTTTACACATTGCATTCACATTAAGGCTCAATGGAAAATGGGCCCCTATATATAGCTAGGTGTGTCATGAAGTTAGTCAATAAAATCATTGAAAAATGTCACGTTGAAGCCATGTACTGTACACTCAAGTAATGCATTATAGGGTTTTAATAGCACACAGTTCATCACAGAATCAGGGACAGCACGACACAACTCTGGATTAGACTAGAGTGATATTACTGAGACTTAAAATAAAATAATTCTTTAGTTTTGTATGTTCATATCCAACAATGCATTTTTTTAAATGTGCACATGCCCTTGCCGACAACACAGTAAAGTTGACATTGTTCCAAGCAGAGAGAGCCCCCCTTCTTCAGAATTTATGTTTGTGCCTTCCTGAAAACTGTTACAGTGTACAATATTACTTACACATGTCTTTTTATTTACTTTTAGCCAAACATATTACTCGAAAAAAAAGAGCAGATGGGAGAAGGAAATCGGACATCTTTGACAGAATTTATACTCGTGGGTTTTGCTGATATTCCAAACCTGCGGATTCCCATCCTTGTTGGATTTCTGCTCATTTATCTCATGACTATTGCCGGAAATCTTCTCGTCATATCAGTTATTTGCTGCAATTTCCATCTGCACACTCCCATGTACTTCTTCCTCACCAACCTGTCTTTTACAGACATTTGTTACACTTCTGTAATTTTCCCAAAAATGATGGGCAGCTTTTTATTGAACCCGCATGTCACATTGCGGGGATGCCAGCTACAGGTGTACTTTTACGGTGCCATGGTTACTTTATGTCCTTTGATCGCTATACAGCCATCTGCAATCCCTTACACTACATGACGATCATGAATAAACCAGCGTGTTTCCGAATGGCCACTGGAGCTTGGATCGCTGGACTCCTGGAGCCATTTTATCATGCTATTCAAATATCTACCTTCTCTTATTGTAAGACTAAAGAAATCAATCACTTCTTCTGTGAGTTAACTGCCCTGTTGAAGCTCTCCTGCACCGTAACCATTGAAAGAATGACTTTTCTTCTCTGTGTGACAGTGGTGGTGGTCTCTCTTCTTTTAATTCTTTCATCATACGTTAGAATCATCTCAGCCATCTTAAAAATCCAGACCAACACTCAGAAGAGAAAGGCCTTCTCCACCTGTGCCTCGCACCTTGTGGTTGTAATCCTTTTCTGCGGAGGTCTTATCTTTGTCTACCTACGGCCAGTATCAGCATACTCAGTGACTCAAAGCAAAATATTCTCCTTAATATATAGCGGGTTGATCCCAATGTTTAACTCCATTATTTACACCCTAAAAAACAAAGAATTCAAAGTTGCCTTGCAAAGAACTAGAGGTGCAAAATGTTAGAATTTAGAGCTTCACCTTGTTACGATTAATTAGCATCTGGAAATAGGTGCACAAGGTAAACATAAATGCATACACACCAAACCCGATCACCTGTAGGTGCAGCCAGCAAAGATAAGTTTGGAGATCGACCTTTGGGCATTGCTACTGCAGCCTTGTGCACTGAACTTCCAACCACCCTGAAAGCAGAAGACTCTCAACTGTTCTTCGCAAAGAGACTTAAGGTGTTATCATTCAAAAGAACCTTTCACTCTTCACTTTCTTACTACAATCCTTCAAGTGGATCTGTTGACTTGCACTTGGGTAGGATTGTTGAAGTCGACATTCTGGCACTCAGTATCTTCTGACATCTGACCCAGCAAGCGTCTGCACCTCTCCTACCCGTTTTCATCATCGACGGTTGCTTGCTGTATCATTGTTTCCCTAATGCACTTACATTGACACACATGTGGTCTGTAAGGTTTTCACTGATTGCACTTCCTGCTTATTCTGCTCCACCAGCACTTCCCCCTATACCATGCACTTAACTGATCTGGAATGTTCAAAACCTCTGTGTGATCAGCAGTCCATTCACATTCTCCTTGTTCCTTCACCTCCCCTTTTCATAATTGGCACTTTATAAATCACAAATAAATAAATCAATACATATGCAAGTGTTGCCTGCCCATCCATGCCATGCAGGTGTGGGAGCAGAAAGCTTTCACAGCGTTGGCAAAGGCAAGTTGTCCTGGGAAAGAGTTGTCTGTCTCAAGAAGGTAGATGTACCGTAGAACATTAATTGTGTAGCATGGTGTGGAGATGCTTACTGATGATCAACCAATCGTAAGTCATGAGCCTCGTGGTGACGATAACTACAGACATGCCAGAGTTTAAGCTCTGCTTGCTAAAATGGCACAGGGTCTATTGGCTTTAAACTGGAACTATTTGCAGCCAAGATTGCATATTTATAGTTGTTAATTTAAGCCACAATTCAATTGTTCTATCTCTCTCTCCTACTCTCTCACACACATATGTATGCACACATGCACACGCGCGCACACACACACACACATGCACACACACACACACTCTCGCTCTCTCTCTCTCTCTCTCTCTAGATTTAGACTCACACCTGTTCTCTCTGCCCCACAAGCGGGTGCTAGCAGATTCAGCATTACAGAAAGTTCGTATCATTTCACACTCCAACTTTGGGAAGAACAAGCTGCACCCCACCCGAGAGTGGAATACAAATTGCAGTCCTGAAGGTGAATGTTTTGTCAGCGGTTTCTCTGGCTGCCCACCCCAAAGTGTTGCCAGTCAGAGACTGTGCCTTTGTAGGTGGACTCTCTGGTCCTTGTAGAATACATTGGTACAAATCATGAAGCGGACAAAAAATGATGAAAAGAAATGGACTGGATCAGGACAATCGCTATGGTCAGAAAATACAAGTTTCACACCACATTTGCCAGGATTGAAAAACCACTGCAACTCTTGCCAACCTATTTAAATCAATTTCCCTGTCCAAGAAGAAGGGGTCAATTCCTGTGCTTTCAGCTTAACATTTTGCCCACGGGTTAAATTCTGGCCAAGCGAGGAATAGACACCTCAGAAAATAAAGGCATATATCGCCTTTGTAGTGTGTCAAATGAGAATTTACGTCATCTTTTGGTAGAATTTGAGGCTCCTAATGAATGAGAATGCACTTTCTGAGCAGATTCTTCTCATTAGTCAATGTGGATATGGCACAAGTAGTCTGGGATAGAGAGAGTGCTGGTAATTAAGGGGCTGATTCATGGAACAAATGTGCGCCAAAAAACTTGGCGCAAGCTGGCGCAAGCGTGAAAAAGCAAGCGCATGCGTACGATTCATGGAAGGGTCTGCGCGTGTTTTCTCCTGGATGTGCGCCAAATCTGTGCGTGGCGCACACGGGCGCACATGTCATTGCAAGACCCCAAATGCTGTGCACGATGCGAACAGGGAAAGCGCCCAACATCGGCGCACACACCAAAAAGGGGCCGGGACACGGGGCGTAACACGCGGAATGGGGAACAATGCCTGAAAAAGAAGGCGTAACTGGGGAAGTACTGCAGGGAAATGCACTGAATGCCCACACGCACGCGAACAACACGTATTCATGGAATCGAATACGGGAAACCCGTGCATGCTAAAAGACGCGCACAGGCGTCAACACGTCTGCCACACGAAGGCAGGCGGAAGCGTGCCCACGCACAGTATAAAAGCGCGCACAAACAACAAACACGTATATACAGCTACGATGAATGCCCCATTTGTCGCAGCACTGATTGTGGGACACCGCAGGAGGAGGGGAATAGCCAGGGCCCGCATTTTTTCCCCCCGGACTAACCTTTTTGGGATGCCTGACGACCAGGTCTATGGCAGGTATAGGTTTCCACCTCGTATCATCCTAGACCTGGTCAGGGAGTGGGAAGATGACCTTACATCCCCCACCCTCTGCTCCCAAGCATTGAGCCCCTTGGCGAAGGTGCTCAATGTCCTGCATTTTTTGGTCACTGTGTCATTTCAGCGGACAACTGCCATAGTGGGGGGGGGTCTCACAGGCCACGCAGTCACGCTGCCTACACCAGGTGTTGGCAATCATGACTGCGCGCTCCTCAGTCCGCAGGCACATATACATGCCCAGAACACCCACAGAAAGGCAGGCCGTGGTCCAGGACTTTTACAGGGTGGCACACTTCCCCAAAGTGCTCGGTGTGATAGATTGCACCCATGTGGCCCTACGTCCACCTAAGGCCACTGAGCACATCTATTGAAACCGCAAGCACTAGCATTCCTTCAACGTGCAGGTCGTATGCGATGCAAAGGGAATCATCACCTCTGTCTATGCAAACTACCTTGGCTCCACCCATGACAGTTTCATATACAGAATGTCCGCCCTGACCCAGGCCCTGGAAGCTGGGCAGCATGGAGACACATGGCTCCTAGGTGAGTACAAATGCCTGTGAACATGCATGCATGTCACACACAGACAGATACACTAATCCTAATAATCACAACCATTATCACCTCCCCAGGGGACAGTGTCTACCCTCTGAGCAACCACATGATGACGCCAATCCGGAACCCCACCACACAATCCCAGGTAAGATACAATGCTGCCCATATTGCCCAGGGGCATAGTGGAGCGCACATTCGAAGTGCTCAAGTCACGCTTCCGCTCCCTTGACCGCTCTGGCGGGCAGCTACTATATGCACCCCCAGTAGTGTGCAGGATCATTGTGGCAGCATGTGTCCTGCACAATGTTGCAACACGGCAAGGTGAACCGGTGGACATGGTGGTGCCCCCACATCCCCAACCACAGGCACAGGTGCTGCCCATGGGAGGGGATAGGGCACGTGGCGAGGCAGCCCGGACCCAGCTTGTGGCCACATTTTTCACCTAAACTCCCACCCCTGCGGAGGCACATAGGCCTGGCACATACCAGGTGACAATCGATGATGACAAAGAGACAGTCAACTGTCACAACCTTACCACCCTGAGAATGTTGCCATGGAAGTGCTACATTGTGTGCATCCCTAGCATCTTAAACCTAACCAATCCTGTGTGACCAAAAGGAACACATGCACGGTCTGTATCACACCACCCCCTGAAAAACAGGATATGACAATCCCTGGTATGTCACCCAAACCCTCCCAACCCACATCACCCTTGTCTGCCATACCATGATATGGCATGCAATAGCAAAAGGCCAACACATGACCAATAAGATACAAAGTGACATGTGATGAATGGAAAGTGTCCCGAGACAATGACACCTGACATGGAATAAGATGAAATGACTGACCAGCAGCCTCCCACACATACCAAGCCATACACAAATGCTATCCACCATTCCTACCATGAACACAACACTGAATGCCTATTCACATGCACATTGAGCAAGCCAAAATCCCGACTCCCGAACACGTGTGCTGTGTGTCTCCTGCAACACACTGCTCAGCACACAGCTCAGTGAGCAGCCATTGTGTTGGGGATACACCTTGAGCATCACATGAAAATGACAAATTATATAAATAACCAATTGACGCATGTACAGGATCCCCAAATGGTCATAGCTCATGCGCTGCAGGGACACAGAGGGCCAGAGAAGGCAATCTGTTTGCACCTGTGGCCATGGAAGGGTGGTTGGACGTGTGGTGGATCATTGTGCAACTGTGTGTGTCATTAGGGACATGCACTCAAAATATGCATGTGAAATCAAGTGACCCTCAGAGTCCTGTACACATCACATGTGAACATTGCCCATGTGAACACCCCAGCATGTCAAACCACACCAATCCCCTGACACCTGAAAAGTAAAGACAACACAGGAACAGGCATTGACCAGCAGAACACATCATGTGCATAGTACCCCACAATTACAATGTCAGAGTGCCCAAAACACTGGAGCCCAAGCCAACCATCCATCACCAAAAGGCCCCCCCTCATTTACACATCACCATGACTTTCTGAACAACTGTGTCTGGCGTATGTAGCCTTCTTCCTTCAAGTCTACCTGGCTACAGGATCACCCTACCCCTTGGTCTCCATGTTCCACCTTGTGTGTAAATAGGGTCCAGCCCCCTCAGAGGCCACCTTGACTGGTAAAAATACCAAATTGCAGAGAACTCCAAAGAGCCAAACCCGCAAACCAGGGAAAAAGCCTGTAGGCACCAAAAAACCCTGGAAGAGTCACCAGTAGATGACTTGAAGTAGCAGAAAATGTCCAAGCACATGTCCAAGCACAATGATAGAACAGCCAAGGTAGCACAGTTCAACAATGCTCCAACAGGATGGGTACCATGTTCGGTACATAATATACAATGATGATGCAACAACTGATGGGTAGTGTCACAGCTCCGGTGTCCAGGCACAGGAGTGGCACGAAGCAACCACCCCCTCTGTGGTCTGGGCGCCTGCAAGGTCAAACTTACACAGGCCTCTGAGACCCCGGCGGGGAAGGAGGGTCAGGGATATGTTGCATGGACAGGCATTGGTATTCAGGATAACCGGAAAGAGGGGCAGGAGAGGGGAGTAGGATTGACAAGGGAAAGTAGGCAAAATACAAAAAACAACTATTGACAACAACACATGAAAACATGTTCATCATGCACATTGTACCAAATTAGTCAAATGCAAGTCAAAGAGAGACTTATCTCTGGGGTGAGTGCTGGCCTCCTGCCTGCGCACTCTCAGGTCTGGTAACCATACCAGTTCAATGCTGCAAAGAGAGCGTGAGTTACTAATCTGTGGGTGTTTACAACACACACACACACAACACCATTCATGCCCCAAAGTAAGTGACTTCTCCACAAACACTCTTGTCTGCTGCTTTGGACCCATACGTTAGCTTGCCCCGTGATGGTTCATACACTGTCAATGCAGTAAGGCAGGCGCACATGGGCGCGCGGAAAATGGAAGACCAATGCGTCAATAATCACACATGATACAATGGTCCCTGGGTGAGCTGCTAGATGCGTATAGCGAGGTGCAACTTCAGTACAAGTCATGTTCTGGCAGCTGCAAATTTCAATAGGTAGTGCATGTGCCAATTTGCACATGCAAATGATATGCACTGCACACAAGTCTGTGCCTCGCTGGATGTCCCTGTCGCTGTATCAGTTTCTGGCTAGAAACTCTACTGCGCTAATAACAGTGCTTCAATGGAGTAGGGGGACTCAAGGATATGTTCGATGGCCCCTGCGTGTGCCTCTGACAACTTGTAAAGCTACTTGGCTTTTGGCCCCCAACGCATGTTAGCTGTACTGGCAAAGCTCCCCAGCACTGGTGCTACTTAGCATGCATGTGCAAGTGGCCTGGGCGAAGTTTGTCTGCGGTGTGGCCCCTTGTGCTGCTCACCTTGCTTGGAGCTCCTGGAAACACATCTGCTTCTGTCAGATGTCTGAGCACAAGCCCTGTACTTCTGCTTGGCAACAGATGTGCACGTCTGCACCACCGAACGTGGCCAAGTTTCAGTATTTCTTGGCCCGGTGTCTGCTGGCAAAGGTAGTCTGGAGGCTCATTTTGCTGCAGAAAGGGCATAAAAGATGTTAATAAGGCTGGAAATTTCCCTGTGTGTGTGTCTTCATGCTGGTTGTCACTGGGCCAGGTTACAGACCTACATCCAAACTCCTCCCACCATCAGTGTGACTTTGACATGCAAAGGGTGCAGGCTACTGTCTACAGCATGAAGTGCAACAAGCACATATACAGGCAAGAAAATAACATACATCACAATCCACATCAATTAAAGGAGATATCAATCATGTACCCACCCAAATTGATTACAGAAATGGTGTGGATAAAACACAACCAATCCCTGCTAGGGGTGTTAACACAAGTAGTATAGCAGCAGACAGGCCACAGTTATGAGGAAAGTCCAAAGCCATTGTGCAAAATTTTGTTACACCAAACCATCCTAGCGAGCCCATGGATAAGGGAAGCAGGAGTGGCCTATGTGAGCCAGGACCCCAAGCTGCAAACACATACACGAGACAAGCTTGAAGGGCCCAGCTGGAACAGACAGTGGATGCTTTCAAAAGCCACAAAGCACCACACCATCACATGAACGCACAATAGACAAGCAATTTTAAACTATATTAACTAATTAAACTAACAATGAAAAACCCATATCACCTAATTAAACTAACCATCAAAAACAATATTTAACTAACTAAACTAAAAAGAAAAATCAATCACATATGACCCGGGGGGGGGGCACCTGTAATGCTCACCTGATTCCCAAAGAGACGCTGACCCGAACTGGACTGCTACCGTTTCTTCTATCGTGAGGCGCAGGGCCCGGAAGATGCTCTGGACGGGGCCTCCGAATTTGGATTGCTGGGCTTGTAGAGTAAGTTTAGTTTTCTGCAGGTGGAAGAAAAGGGATTGATTACCAGCTGGGGTGGATATATGTTCCCACCAATCTCCCGTTTCTCAATCTTCTTGACCCCCAACTTGGTTTCTGCGAGCTCTCACCTTAGGTATTGTAAAGATGAGCTCTCCATCCTGCTTCAGGTGCAGGGGTGCATAGAATCCAGTTACGTCACTGGATGGGAAATAGTTGCGGACACTGTGTCCTTCGTTTCTCCTACGGTAGCCGTAAGTATGAGTGCCTTTTCTCCACAGGAGCCGGGGCCCAGAAACCTAAAGCTGGTAAGTCTCTTGGTGAGTATTTGTTCTCCGTGCTTAGTTACTGCTCACCATGTATTCCTCTTATGCAGGTGCTGGGATGTAGCTGGCGTTGCAGCCGCGGAGGAGGAAGGTAAGTGAAAGAAAAGCGACTGCTTACTTCTAATGATTGTCTTTTTCTGCTTACAGATGCCGAGATGCTGCCGGCGACACAGCCGCTGTCGCGTGTGATGAGGCACGTAAGTAAGTGGAAGAAATGTGGCTGCTTTAGAGCGGGCACCTCTAATGACTGTCTTTTTCTGTTTTTCAGGTGCCGAGATGCTGCCGGTGTCGTGGCCGCGGTGGAGTTCGGCGAGGCCACGGATGGGTAAGGCAAGGCGGTGCGGCTGCGAGCGTTTGAGAGCGCTGCTAATCTTGTACCTTTCCTTTGCAGGATCGTCGGAGGTAGGATTGCTGAGGCCGGATTCCGGTAAGTAATTTCTAATGCTCGCCTTCTCTTTTCTTGTCTGTTTGCAGGAGTTCCGGGTGCTGGCGGGCGTGTTAGGTGCCAGGATGCAGGAGCCGACTCGGTGATCATCCTGCTGCTGATGCAGAATAACACGAAGCACGTGTATTCCATCGGGCGTGGTTTAAATAGCAGAGAAGTGCTTCAGGTGTGTGTTCTTCCACCGGCCCCACCCAGGTAAGAAAAGAGTTCCTGAATAGAGGAAATAGTTCCTCCCAGCCCTGATGGCTGGGGACTTCGGCCAGACTGGATTGTTCTGGGTAAGTATGCAGCATGGTCTGCCTCAGGTAAGTCCACCCAAGCATTATTACACAGTTTATCAATATGAGCCCGGCGCCTATGGCGCCGGGACTGAAGTCCTTTGTGAGCCTGGCGCCAAAGGCACCAGGACACGGTCCAAAGGGCCCCTGTAGGGGTCTGCTGGGTCCAGAGATGTGGAAGAAGGATCTGCTTCCGGGGGCGCTGGGCCAGTCCTGGCTCCTCGGGAGTAGTGCTCATGACAGCACCCAGGAGGGGGGAGGTACAGGGTGCACCTCAACACCCACATGTGATGATGCTGAGACAAAAAAAAAACCTCCATGGGCTCAAAGCCTGCACAGCCCGACCTTTGTGGGAGATATTTCGTTGTCTGAGTCAGCCTCTTCCTGAAAAGGTAGATGTGGCACAGGAGCCTGACCACGCCTAGGCAAAGCTTGCCCCTCGTCAGCAGCAAGTCTGCCAGATGGGTGAGCCTGGTTCTGTGCAGTGATGACACGTAGGTCAACATGCAGAACCTCCCGTGATACGCGTGCTTCCTCTTGCAAGGTAACACGTGTAACACAGAGTTCTTCCGGCGTGGCCTGGCTGGACAACTGATGCACCTCCCGGCAAGCACGTAGCTCAGCCGAGATGGTACGCTCAAGCTGCGGAAACCTCTCCTCTGACCGCTCCCTCTGGGACATCAAGAGCACACCCAGAGTGGATCTAAGGGATTCATACTCAACCCTCAGGGCCTCCATGTGTGCCTCTGCGTGAGCAGCAATTGCTTGACACAAAGACACCATTTCAGCCTGGCGTGCCCTGTCTGAGGCCCCCATGGCCAGACTGATCGAGCGGGCCGTGGACTGTGCCGCCCGCTGCTGGAGAAGC
Organism: Ambystoma mexicanum; assembly: GCF_040938575.1. Taxonomy (NCBI): domain Eukaryota; kingdom Metazoa; phylum Chordata; class Amphibia; order Caudata; family Ambystomatidae; genus Ambystoma; species Ambystoma mexicanum. Next base: position 50,936,549 of record NC_090925.1, on the reverse strand, counting down.
ACCTGCCTAGCAGGGGGAGCACGGATTGGGCCACACGTTCCATGCTCACAGCAATGTTATCAATTGCTGCCCCCTGGTGTTCTGAATTGGCAGCCATGTCTTGCTCTCACTCAGTATACCTCAGTGGCACGCAGCCACCGCGTTGCTGGGCTTGACACCTGCGGGGGGCAAGGACCGGCCGTCCTTGTTGGGTTGGCACCGCCAGCTGCTGCAGGACTACATTTCCCCATCGACGTGATGGCCCAGGCACATCAGCGACTGGTGTGAAGAGTTACCCTGCGTCCCGATCCACCACAGGCAAAGGTTGCACCACTGTCTGGCCCCTCAGTGCAGGTGTCGCGGACAAAGGAGCGTCCACATCAGAATCATTCACCCCTGACAAATGGACCTGATGCACATCCAACTCGACATGGACATCAGAGTGGTCATCTGGGCTGGACTCATTGCCAGCCATAGACAAGATGGTCTGTAGCACATGTGGGTTCTCGTGGCCTACCACCCCACGACCCCCACTTGTGCCGGGTTGCTGTTGTGATAGCAACCCTGTGCCTGGCATGACAACACATCCTCTGGCTCCATTGCATCATCATCTGAAAAGTGGACAAAAAATGACATTAGTACACATGTCAGAAGCACATAACACACACACACACATAGACATCACACAGACAGCCAACACATGAAGCAGATATGTGACACACAAATGAGATGCTGCCATGCATGCCAGGTCACTTTGACATTGCATCAGTGAGTAGGCATGTAGAACGGTGTAACATGGCTCAGAAATGGGTTGATGCAGTGCAGAACAAGTACATCATGATGTGTATCAAAAAACATGAAGGCAGTGCAAGGGCAAGTTCAGGCATCACATGCAATGTGCATGCAATGTGTTGCATGGCTACAAGCAACCTCCCCCACCCCCCTAAGTGAAAATGCAGGGATGCCTTGCATGGTAGCGAAAGGGTGACCAGAGACCTGTGTATTGGCAGACAGTGTTGACTAGCATCAATTGCATCATCTGAGTCAATTGACAACACAGCAGATGATGGGACAGTAAGCAGGACACGTGATGAGCCCTCAGTAGTACACCCACGTGTGCAGAAGCCACTACACCATTTGGACAGAGTCAGTGGGCATGAAACAGGGGGAGGGCTGTGCCCCACACAGACTGTGACATCCTAAACATGTGCATGATGCAGGACTGAGCCAGAGTGGCCATGGAATGGATGATGAAATGCCATGAAATGTAGGTCACCCTGGACATGTACTACAATGATCATCCAGTGAAGGACACATAGGGGCATGCATGGAATGCACATGGAGCATGAATGGGCACTCATGTCCCTGCGGAGCATCTGCCATCTGCACAGTCCAAGTGAGACACCCTGCATGAAGGACAGAGGATGTACCCCACTGCATGTGTCTGTCAGGTTGGCTGGTGGAAGTTTGCATGTACACAGGAGGCTTGAACAGGCAATTGGAGTACAGCAAAATGGTGCACACCAGTGGAATGGTGAAATTGGGGTGTAGGGTGGTGGAGGGGCAAGGGAGCATGCCTATGTGGAGTACCTGCATGCAGGCAGAGGACACATGCACGTCAGTCATGCAATGACATAGTCGCAGTGCTGAGAGGAAAGACACCCCAGGCTACATGCAGAAGGTCCAGTGAGCTGGAACATGGGCCGGAGGGGCTTCTGGGTGACTAGCATGTGAATAGGGTGCAAGTGTGGTGATGAGGACAGTCCCCGTCTGCTCTACATGTCCACCATCCTGCACAGCAGGCACGCATCAGTGAAGCATTGCATGACTTGCACATTAGAACCATGTAAACATGACATCTAGTGGCAGTCATGCACAACACATCATACAAGTAAAACACACATGGCCCCTACAAACATGCGACAACACTCACTGGACGGGGCATCAAAGTCCTGCATCTCTCCCACTCCTTTGACCAATTCTGTTGGTATTAACCCCGCAACGACGGACTCGTGCGGAGTGAGGTGTTCCTCTCAGGTGCTGGCCCACTGCCAGTCACAAGAGTCATGTTGTAATGAGAGGCATGCTTCACCTTAGTGCTGCATTTGAGGTCATTCCAACGCTTCTTGCACTCGGCAGCTGTGCGCACCTCATGGCCAAATGCACTCACATCATCCGCAACATGCTTCCAGTGGGTGTCACGCTGGGCAGCCGTAGTTTGACAATTCGACCCCACTACCATGTCACGGTTGTGGTCCTGCACGTAGTCCACAAGGAAGTCCCGTTCCTGAGCACAGAAAAGCTTCTTCCTTGACGTGCTGGAGGCCGTAGCTGTGTCTGTGGTCCCAGTCTGTGCTGCAGGTGCAACCTTCCTCCTCTTGGACGCAGGTCCGGACCCTGGCTGGCGAATGCCGCCCTGATCAGTATGGGCAGTGGCGCTGGTGGAATGAGCCGAGGGAGTGGCAGGTGGAACATGGAGGGAAGCCCTGACTTGCGTCAGTGGCTGCTGGGTGCCCTGGAATGGACCTGCGCAGCAACATCCGCTGTGCCAGGGTCATTGACCGGGACTGTCCTGTTTGGTAGACTCACAACCGGGGTGCTGTTGGCTGCATCTGCCCCTGCACTTACCAACACCTGGCTGGTCAGGGCAGCAGATGACATTACTGCCCCAGGGACATGTGCCTTGATCAGGGCAGCCCTGCGTGCACCTACGGTGTGCCTCCTGACCTCCTGGAAATCGTCCATGGACTCTTCAAGTGCCAACGCAGCGTGAGCTGGCTGACCCTGAGCCTGGGTGATGGTGTCCACAGCTCCACCTGCAGCTACCACTACCCTTGGGCCCGTGGCAGTCGATGAAACAGACTGCCGGGTCACATGGGTGCCAGTGCCAGATGCAAGAACTGCATCTCCTGGAGCCGCAGGGGGTGGTGGCATGACTGCACCAACACGTGACACAACATCATCACGAGCTGGCGCACCCCTGCCTCTTCCCCTTCTGCAGCCACCCTGGACACCCTGGAGTCGCCCTACTCCCTGGTCACCCTGGCCACATCCCTGACCACGGCCACCACATGGAGTACGCCCAGCTGAGGCGCCCCTCACCTTTCGTGGCCTCCCAGCCATGGCACAGATGGAGTAGTGCCGGCACAGATGTAGTAGTGCCAATGGGAGATGTACACGACATTTGTCCTGGGCAATTGCGGTGAAGGGGGTGGGATACAAGATGTTAATGGCACCCCTGCACCTGCAAGGCTGTATGTGACCCCGGTGATGAAGTGACCGGTCACGCAACGCTCAGGCACCGCAAAACTGCAGTAAAACCGTACATGCAACTCCCGGTAGCCCACGTGTGTGGAATTAACCTCCCCCAGTATGCGGTGGCACCCAGGGACACGAATAACACATACGCGTGGGACATGCAGGTTACTATGACCTCAAAAACGGGTAAACGATACACAGGGGCACCCACAGTGGGAAAAATAGCGTGTGTGACTCACCGTCAGACTAGCATGATAATGAAAAACACGCATAGCCAATACCCCCGGCAAAAGAAGAGATACGTCCTTGATCCGCTGTGAAGTTGTGATGGTGCGCGAAACAACACGAAGTAGCAACACACACGTCGGTCTCCACGAAAGGCACGTACAGCGAACTGCTGGTCCCGCTCACCTTTAACCTGTGCTGAGGGAAACGCCAGCGCACATCACGTCACTTACGCACTTAGTCCCTTTCCTCGGATTACATGCATTAACACACGGACTGAATCACTATGCACCCGTCACGAGGGAAACGCCTGCGCGCGTAACTTCACAGATGCGCTTACGCGCTAAGGGACTTTCCTCGAATTACAAGCTGATGTGCAGTTTTTTCACATGCCAAATCACTCCGTATCAAGCTGGCCACGCGACAACACACAGAAGACCACGCTCCTGCCCAGAAGGCCATTTTCCTGCCCCCCAGACCCCCAAGCACGCTCCCACCTGCCAACTGCTGCTGCCTGCCTGCCTGCTGGCCATGTGCGCTGCTATTTGGTGCCTGCACGTCAGCCATCTGCAGGGGTCCAGTTGCTGTGACCACCCCTGCTTGAACAGAAGACTCCCGACTAGTATACCATCACTCCACAGCCCAGCCCCAGGACCCAGTTGCCCACCCACACCTGCCTCAGGGGTTGCCATGTCCAACACAACACCATCTGGCACCAGTAGCAACACCCCTGCAGAGAGGCAGAGGGCTGCCAGCTTCAGGGACAAATAAGTTGGCATCCTGGTGGAGCAAGTACTGGGGCATTATGATGCCCTCTTTGGAAGGTCACGCGCCGACTATGAAGGACGGAAGGGGATCTGGAAGGACATTGTGGCTGCCATCAACGTGGAGGGGGTGGCATCCCGCGACATTCAACACGTCCAGAAGCGTTGGTAGGAATTCAGGTCCAGGACCCTCATCAAGGCCCGACGCCTCTTGAAGGCAGAGGATGCAGAGAGGTGCCAGTTCCGCCTATCCAACATCCAGACGAGGGTCCTGGAATGTATAAACCCAGCACTCGACGTCCAGATCGTTCAGAGGCAGACCCATCTGGAGTCGAGCAGTAAGTGGCCATGCTTTTGCTGTGTGAAACAGGGCATGTAGCAGTGTGCTGGTAGTCAGCTACTTGCCTGTAGGTGTGACATAGGCCATGTATGGATGTGTGTGTGCAGGGACATCATGGTGCTGCATGTGAGACCAGTTATGCGTGAACCACATGGATGGTGCATGTGTTACAATGCAACATGCGTAGCAGCATGCGGAATGCACACATAAATGCATGCCTGTCTCTGTTCTTGGACATGGATGGGGTGTGAGAGATGGGTGCTGCTTTCATGGACATGTATGGTGTACATGTATGTGTGACTTTGAAACGCCATGGATGCATGACACATGTCCATGACGATGTGTTGAATCACTGATGCAGTCTAGTCATCCTTGTATCCACTGTGTCTGTGGTGTACAAGGCCAAATGTATGAGCCTCCGGTGATGTGTGTGCATGTGATCATTATGACCCATGATGCATGTGAGTTTAAACCCAACATTGTACGTTAATAGAGTCCCTTGGACATGGATGCAAATGTTGATTGCATGCGCTGTGCCTGTTTCTGCATGTGTGTTTCCTGCATTGACCCATGTGTTGTGGAGGGACATGATGGAAGTGACGTTTGACAGTGCCACTCATGTGATATTTCTTCCTGTCTAGGGGACTATTGTACAGTACCCTGATGCTTCTGTTCTATGTCTCCTTCTACACATCGGCGAGTGAAGAAGAGGGTGGAGACGGCGCTGTGGAGCAAAGCGGCGGGGATGCCTCCAAATGCCGGCGACGCAAGACCCAAGAAAACACAAGGGGGGTGGTCCTGGCTGAAACAGTCAAAGCTGATTGCAAGTTATTGAAATGCAAATAAAATTTGTTATGTATCTAATCCTTTGTTATGGTACTTATTCGTATAAATCCAAAGGAAAGATGGAGAGGTACCAGGGAGAAAGAGTGTATACCACAAAACACTTAATTGATATATGACTGGGAGTCTTTGTTATTTTTCTCCTCAGTCAACGACGCAAGACCCAGCCACCCTCCCAGGAATTACCATCATCCGGGAGCGAGGGGACTGGTGCCACGTCTGCCACTACGGCTGCAGCGGAAGGGGCGGGTGAGCCCCCACAGAGGCTTGCGATGGCAGAAGATGGTGCAGAGCCATCCAGGTTGGTGGTGTACACAGAGAAGGAGGAGGCCGCTACTGAGCCGCACATGGGGCCTGGTGGGGCTGGTACCACTGGTGCAAGTGGTGCAGTCCAGGACCAGGGGCAGGAGGAAGCACATGTCGCCGCAGAGGGGCCTGTGCATGTCACTGTCCCTGACCCTGTGGCTGCACCACCAGGCCCCAGCAGGGATGCCCCGTCCCAGGCCCGTCCGCAGGTAGGGGGGAGGCCCACGTCATCTGGAACTGCACTACCTGCAGACAAGGAGACCCGTGACCGTATGGAGTCCGTCCTGATTGGTGTCACGTTGTGCACACGTGACATTTGTGATGACGTGCGTGCTTCCTGGGGGGAGCACACACATCATCACGAAGAGCTGAGTGCCAACGTGGCCCAGTTGGGAGGGGCCCTGGTTGAAGGGTTCGTACATGTGTCGGGCACTCTGGAGGCCCTTTCCTCCTCTGTGCAGACTTTGCACCAGTCGTTCTCCGTGCCATCTTCTGGCCCAGATTCCACCAGGGCCCCCTGTGGACCTGCCCCGACCAACGCAGCCAGCTCGGTGGATATCACATCCCTGCCACAGTTGGGAGTCGGAGGTCCATCAGGGGTGGACACCCCACCAACTGGAGCCCAGCAGATGGAGGATGTGCCGGCATCATCGGGCAGGGGACATGCACGACAGCGCCGGTGGATTCTATCCGCCCAGATGCCGTCATGCTGGCAGAGGCAGTTGCGTCGGTTGCAGCGGCAGGCTCAGCGTGGGAGGCATCATGGCTCGGAGCCATCCACATCAGAGGGGCAGGCATCGGCTGGAGGGCAAGAGGACCTTGGATGGGAGTGTCTTCCGTGTGGCAGCGGTTGGGCCAGCGGATAGATGCGGAGCAGCGGCGGGCGGAAGAGGCACGGCTCACTATGGTCAGGGCGGAGAACTCCATGCGCAGGGTTTTGAGGCGGGATGAGGCGCGATCACATCTCTGCGAGACCTCGGGGACATGGGAGAGGCCTGCCTCTGGGACATCGACATGGAGTTCGACGATGCCCTGGCCCGGAACATCACAGAGTGAGCCATAGGACTTGCCTGCTGCCATTGTATATAGTTGATTAGTGTTAGGTTTCCTTTATATTTTTCTTTCATTTGGGGGGCATGGACTATGCCCCACCTTTTTGTATATAGTTTGTTATTAGGTAGTGTTTTTTGTAGGTTTCCTTTGAATTGTTGGGCTCATGGACACTGGATTAGTACATTGTATATAGTTGAAGACTGGATTTGACCTCAATTTTCTTTCTTCCATGGAGCAATAGATTTATCTTTTTTCATCCTTTGGATTTGGTTTGATGGACGGACACTTTGGAGCCATTTTCATTTGATTTTATTTGGATTCTGCATTGATATATATTTTTTGGGACATCCAGCCTTTTGTTTGTTATAATTTTCTCTAGTGTGATTTTCTTTTATTCCATTGATTTTTCATTTAATACATTTTGGTTTCATACTTTAATTGTATGGTATTCTCTCATTGGTTTCATGCATGTCACAATGTGGGTTTTCGCATTCACTTGCACCCATTGTGTGTGTGACGGACATGTATTGATGTGCATACTTGCCATTTGGGATGTTTCATGTAATGGAGATTTCAATGTGGGGTGGATGGAATACTTGTTTGGGGGTTTGGACTGGGGTGGCGTGGGGTGGGGTTTGGGTGGCCATAAGGGCCATGATTGTGGGTGGTGATGACGTGTTGGGGGGAACTTGAGTCGGGGCCTGCTGGCAGGTGCCCGTCAATGCTGGGTGGGTGGGGGTGCAAGGGGACATGTGTCAGGGCCTGCTGGCAGGTGCCCGTCAATGCTGGGTGGGAGGGGGTGCAGGGGGACATGATTCGGGGCCTGCTGGCAGGTGCCATCAATGCTGGGTGGGTGGGGGTATAGGTGGACATGTGTCAGGCCTGCTGGCAGGTGCCTGTCAATGCTGGGTGGGTGGGGTTGCAGGGGGACATGAGTCGGTGCCTGCTGGCAGGTGCCCGTCAATGCTGGGTGGGACATGTGTTGGGGCTCACGAGTGCATGGTGCCATGTGGCTGCCTGCGGGCCATGCCCAGGGTAGATGGGCTGCCTGCGGGGCATGGCCAGGGGTGTAGGGTAGTCCCCTGTGGTGTCGGCTGCTTGCAGGGCCTGGGGAGATGGCAGACCCTGGAGGACCCACACTGACAAAATCGCATGTGAAACTCCGTGCGCACCCTTCAGAATACACGTACCCCTCTCACGCCTACGAAATCGCGTGTATGAGTTTCTGTGCACCATTGAAATGCATGTACCCTGCCCGAACAGGGTCTATCGTGTGTGAGACTTCCTGCGCACCCCCCAAATACACGTACCCCTCTTGCACAGGGGCTATCGCGTGTGATACTTCCTGCACACCCCACAAATACATGTGCCCCGCTTGCATAGGGCTTATCGTGTGTGGAACTTCCCGCACACCCCAAAATACACGTACCCCTCTCGCACAGGGCCTATCGCATGTGAAACTTCCCGCGTACCACCCAAATACATGAACCCCGCTCGCACAGGGCCTATCGCATGTGAAACTTCCTGCGCACCCCCCAAATACACGTACCCCACTCGCACAGGGCCTATCGCATCTGAAACTTCCTACGCACCCTGCAAATACACGTACCCCACTCGCACAGGGCCTATTGCGTGTGAAACTTCCCGTGCACCCCCTAATACACGTACCACGCTTGCACAGGGCCTATCGCGTGTGAAACTTCCCACGTACCCGCAAATACACGTACCCCGCTCGCACAGGGCCTATCGCGTGTGAAACTTCCTGCACACCCCCCAAATACACGCAGGCACCCCATCCACCCTGGGCATGTCCCACAGGCAGCCCATGCCAAAGGGAGTGTTTTTTCTATGCAGTTTACCTAGCGTGAGCGTGGTACGTGAATTCTGGGGCGTGGGCAAGGAGTTTTACATGCATTTTCTCTGGCGTGAGCGGGGTATGTGTATTCAGAAGGGTGCGCGGGGAGTTTTACACGTGTTTTCCCTGGCGCGAGCAGGGTACGTGTATTCAGAGGGGTGCGCAGGGAGTTTTACATGCATTTTCATGGTTGGGGGGCTGTATGCTGGTGTGATTTTCTATTACTCCATTGATTTTTCATTTAATACATTTTGGTTTCATACTTCAATTGTATGGTATTCTCTCATTGGTTTCATGCATGTCATGATGTGGGTTTTCGCATTCACTTGCACCCATTGTGTGTGTGCCGGACATGTATGATGTGCATACTTGCCATTTGGGATGTTTCATGTAATGGAGATTTCAATGTGGGGTGGATGGAATACTTGGTTGGGGGTTTGGACTGGGGTGGCGTGGGGTGGGGTTTGGGTGGCCATGAGGGCCATGATTGTGGGTGGTGATGACGTGTTGGGGGGGAACTTGAGTCAGGGCCTGCTGGCAGGTGCCCGTCAATGCTGGGTGGGTGAGGGTGCAAGGGGACATGTGTCAGGGCCTGCTGGCAGGTGCCCGTCAATGCTGGGTGGGAGGGGCTGCAGGGGGACATGAGTCGGGGCCTGCTGGCAGGTGCCCGTCAATGCTGGGTGGGTGGGGGTATAGAGGGACATGTGTCGGGCCTGCTGGCAGGTGCCCGTCAATGCTGTGTGGGTGGGGTTTCAGGGGGACATGAGTCGGTGCCTACTGGCAGGTGCCCGTCAATGCTGGGTGGGACATGTGTTGAGGCTCACGAGTGCATGGTGCCATGTGGGCTGCCTGCGGGCCATGCCCAGGGTGGATGGGCTTCCTGCGGGGCATGGCCAGGGGTGTAGGGTAGTCCCCTGTGGTGTCGGCTGCTTGCAGGGCCTGGGGAGGTGGCACACCCGGGAGGACCCACACTGACAAAATCGCATGTGAAACTCCCTGCGCACCCCTCAGAATACACGTACCCCTCTCGCGCCTGTGAAATCGCGTGTATGAGTTCCTGCGCACCATTGAAATGCATGTACCCCGCTCAAACAGGGTTTATCGTGTGTGAGACTTCCCACGCACCCCCCATGCCTCACAGGCAGCCCATGCCACAGGGGGTGTTTTTTCTATGAAGTTTACCTAGCGCGAGCGTGGTACGTGAATTCTGGGGCGTGGGCAAGGAGTTTTACATGCATTTTCTCTGGCGCGAGCGGGGTACGTGTATTCAGAAGGGTGCGCGGGGAGTTTTACACGTGTTTTTCCTGGCGCGAGCAAGGTACGTGTATTCAGAGGGGTGCGCGGGGAGTTTTACATGCCTTTTCATGGTTGGGGGGCTGTATGCTGGTCCACTGGCCTTTGCGCCATGTACTGGATTTGTGCGCTGTTTATGGCACACAGGGTGGGGTTGAGGGTGTAACTGGGGCTGCTGCAGGGTCGCTGCACCACTCAGCATCACAGCTGGTTATGGATGTTGAAATCCATGAATTCGTTGTGCGCTGAAATGGGTTTTGGCGCACGCAGCTAGCACAGACTTCCGCATTTGCACACTGTCCGCCAGCCGCGTGCGCCACTTGTGCGCTGATTTCTATGAATTACCACCTAAGTCTTTTTGACTGAGAAGGTAATTAAAATGTTGGATGATCTTGGCCTCACTATGAAATATTGAAAATATATTTTGTAAATGTTAGGACATTCTTGTTGATTATGGATGTGTGAATTATTTTAAATTAACAGAATTGTTTTCTGTTTATTTTAGTAAAATTGCATATTGTACTAATATTGAAATATTAATCAGTGATGTATGAATTTCATAAAGATGTATTGTGGATGTGTAAACGTTCAAACTTTGAACATATGCACAATAAAAAAGTGTTTGCTTTTGTGTAGCCATGAGAGCATTTGCCAGGCACTGCCATAATGGTAATGGTAGCAATAAGATTGCAACTGCTGGCTGGCACATCGTGTGAGTACCTGGGCATATGGTAGATACACATTTGGCAGGCACTGCTAACACCTATACACAAGACTAAACTGTTGGCTTTGTCAATTCTTGTTTTTAACAGGACTTTAGAGAAAGGAACTGATATAAATAAAGGGGCAAAAGGCACAATGGTTAGTACATTATTTTTACATTAGTAGTGCATTTACAGTGTCCCTTAAGCCATGCACTCTTAGCACACTGCTTGGAAATAACACTGACAGGCTAACATTGGATGTTTCTGCTTGATAGAGCGAGCTTTAAGAGATCCCAGGAAGATGTGTTGTGGGTGGGTAGGGGCACGCTGTGAGTGGGAGTGGTCGTAGGGATTTGCATGGCCATGCACAGAAATGGGTAGGTAAATAACCAAGCTGGGCGTCCCTCTTCACTTCGTATTCCTGTTTGCTATACCCCGATGATTCAATGGTATTGGCTTACCAGTGGTGCTTAAGCACCTCCTAATATGCAAAACTCAAAACAATCGAGTGGTGCCTTGGCATCGTGGTTATACTTGGTTATTAATTACAATTTTATATACCAATTCACATAACCATTATTAGCACATGGCAGTCATTATTGACCTCCTCCCTGCCAATCAGAAACATATTGACTACATTATTTTAACAAAAATAATGTTTTATTGTATTTGGTTATGAAAACCTTTTACAAAATCCAACATGCCAATAGTACATACAATTAAAACAATGTTCAATCATACTCAATTAAGTAAATCAATAAAGAGTAGAACAGAAAGTCAAAAAGATCAGAACAACTATACACATCTCCAGAATGAATCAAAAGAGACAGGAGAAGGAAAGAAAAAACACAACAGGACAGGAAGAAAGATGAAAAATACCCTTAATAAATCAACAACCATCATAGCTGAAATTTCAGCCATTAACAGGAGAAATTCAACATACAGGCAATGAAAAACACAAGTGACTCGGTGACCACAATTCGGATACAGGATTTTAAATCAAGATGTTATTTTTTTCCAGAACCTGACTACATTCTGAATATGCTGACCACAAAAGCAGACAGAGCAACAACAATTCCATTTTCATGGCAACATTCTGCAAGATGGTCTCCATCTGGGTTGGGAGGATCTATTGTTTCACTGCAACATCCAGATTAATGCACCAAAGAAAAAGCAGACATATGGGACAAGTCTTTCAATTTCTTATAAGGAAACTGTTTAATTTTACATAACAACTAATGCATGGTTATGTTAATACCTTTCCAGATCACTCAATATTTCAATGCAAATGCTAAACCTATGAAGACAGCCTTGCTTTTTAACATGGTTTACGTATTTATTCTACTTTACAATGACAAATCCTGAGCCTACATTACTATAACCAGCACATGCTAATAGTCTAATTGATCTCAGTAGGGGTCATGTTCACCTCCTATAATGACCCTTCACCCAGCATGTGGCCCTCGCTTTTGCCTTGTGCCACAATGGTGGGCGAGTCCTTTTCCTGGAATAATGAGCCCTCCCCACGTCTATAAAGCCATTCTATGAAAACCAAACGGGCATGATCATTTGGAAGCAAACCTTTGATGCATCCTTGGCATGGATGAAAAGTTACCAACTCTGATTTGAAGGTGGTGTTAATTATGTGCAGTTACACCCTTAATTTCAACTGTAATGTGCTATTGGTGAAATGCAAATGTCCTGACTAGGTGTGCTTCCAGCCTCTTGATTTATATCTGCTCCTTGCACAGATGATATGTACAAAAACCAAGCATTGACAAATCCATCAGCTTTGGCTTGTCTATGGGTATAAAATGGGACTTTACCTTTGCACAACCAGGTAGTACTATTATGAAAAATGACTATACTATGCTCTCACAAAAGCTCAAATCGCTGGCTTTGTCAATGCTTGTTCTTTCTGGCAGCCACTACATCATGGAAGCTATATTTCTTAAGGGCAGGGGGCCATGCGTGAGTCTGCTTCTTAAAGTTTATCATGTATGTGCCATTATAACATTAAAACTTTTGGGTCTTATTTTGAAAAAGCCTTTAAAACCCCCCACCCCCTCAAAACCCCCAACCTCCACATTCAGGACAATTCTTTCTAATGGTACGTGGTATCCCACCTCGTGTTTATAGAGAAAAGTCAATGCTTGTGGTGTGCATAAACAATTTCTTCTAAAATAAAGTATACATGTATGAAATGTCAACATGTCATTGGCATGGTCCGAGCTGGCAACAACTGACTTTGTTGAACGTTTCTGAATCTATTAGGAAAGGACTGTACTCAATGCTGTTTCCTTTTGTGACCCTATTCCCCTGCTTCACTGCAGAGGATATACATGTTACCCACTGGGAGTATAACAGTGTGCGTGAACAGTCACTGCACACTGACCACACACCTAAAATGGCTGATGGCAGATGCCAAATCCACCTGCACAATGACTTCCAATAGGCAAATGCTTTCAATGTGATCTTCATGACTTCTTTTTCTTCTCCAAAATTGAATCTTTACGGATTTTTGGAGGTGGACAAAGACAGATACATATTGATGAGGTGAATAAACGTAATCCTCGGGAAGCCCTGCATGACATCTACTCGGACGTCTTCCCATATGTGCTGAACAAAAGGGAGTCAGCATTCCTCTGTATTGCACCAGGATGCATCAAGCAGGTACGTGAGAGATTCCATAGTGTGTATGTGCCTCGCCCTCTTGAGCCGTTCCCTCTCTGCGCACCACATATTCTGGCGGCTATTAACATGATATGCGACATGTTATTTTGGTGCAGCTCATCCTCCTCATACTTGCCCACCCCCAACACCACCAAGAGGGGGCAGAGGTTCCTCTGAATCCCATCCAATACATTCACCCATGTCATACCACTGGTCCAGGACTCCTGCATCCTATCACACTCCCACCACATGTGCCTGAAGTCTGCTCTACTATGATTACACTTCCAGCAGTTTGGCTTTACTCCAGGGTACATCAGTGACAGTTTCTGAGGAGGTGAATGCCACCTTTGCAAAAGCTTGATTCCTGACACCTATATTTTGTGAATACAACCCCCGGGGAAACCTTTCGACACATATCTGCTCACAGTGAATCCGTAATTGCTCTACCCAAGTCTCTGTGCCAACCAGACGTGGCTTTAGCCTCATCTAGCAGCTCTGCCAATAGAAGCTCTCTGTAGATACTAGAGACCCGGCCCTTCGTATCCCCTCCATGGAGAAGGATTTTTTTTTAAAATGGTGTCAGTTCCCTACAAAGATTGTCTCCCCACCTCGGTCCAAGAGCATCCTCTTCCATTGTATATATTGGAATACCAAGATTCCCAATCCGGAGGCAGTCCCCAAGGCATGCAACAGAAAGAAACTGCCCCCATCACACATCTGCCCCACCGTCTCTAGCCCCGCCCTTTACCACCCTCGGAACCCCAGTGGGTTCATTAATCAGATCTCACATTTTTCCCTTATCGTAAATAGCCATGCCATGAACCAGCGCGTGTGCCTCCCTTCCTTCCATTCATTCCAAAATACAGAAAGGGCCTGAAGATCCAGGACCCTCTTTGGGATTGTAATCTGTGGCACCCACATCCAATCTCCCAAAGAGACCAGGGCCAGGACCATGTTCCCCAGGGCGACCCACTGCTTAGAAATAGATCAAGATGATCCACCAGTACTCGAAGTTGGACCACCCTGTAGTAGTGTGCCAGCCCAGGGAGCCCCACCCCGCCTCCCTCGGCAGAATAAGTATATTAATATCCTGGTGTAACCATTTAAAATCCCTTAGTAAACGGCAGCGCTTATGGGGCAAGTTTAGCCTTTCAACCCTACTGTCATCAATAACTGCTGGTAGTTGTATAAAACCACACCAAACTCAAAATCCAGCAGTTACTTCCCGAGTAGTAAGTCATCACCATACCTAGATCAAGTCCCCTCCCGTCCACCATATCCCCTCACCCCTCACCACAACTGTCCAATAGACATGGTCCTTCCTTCCCATTCCCCCTCCCTTATACCTCTTTCGCCTCTCCTGCTTCCCCATCCAAACAAAAATAAAACACACCCCATATGCTCCATATTGAAATCAAACGCTCCAGCATTTCTTCTTCTTGGCTCCACCCTCCCCCAATGAAAGGGACAGGGATATGAAGGGGACAGTAGCACCACTCTCAAGAACCATATTCCCCAGCCTCCCACCCCAGACAAGCCTGGCCACAATATCCCCTCATACAACTTTGCCAATAAACCTTCAAGCCCCTGCCATTCTCTTTCACCCTCCTGACTGGGCAAAGGCCTTATTAAAGTTGTTCCTCAGCAATTGCTGTTGACCCTCTGCCAGAGGCTGCTGAGCCTTAGCTTTTGCAGCACTGACTCGGCCAAGTGACCATCATTCACTTTGTATTGTACACCCCAAACTTAGAAAGAGAGGGCAAACTGATATATACATCAGTATCATATACCCTCCGACTGAAGCCATGACATTAAGGGCCATTAATCGAGGGTGTGCAAAGACAAGTCCTGAAAGAACTTAATGGAGGATCCTTCCCATTCAAAAGTACCCAAGTCTCTCGGTTTCTCAAGATGTCTTCCATGTCCATGGCCACCACCGACCTGGGCCCTCAGCATGACCCCACCCCGCAGTGAATCCTGTTAAACAGAAGTTTCCTGGTGTTACATGTTACATTTCTGATTCTGCACTTTCTTTTGGTTTCCTTGAGATTCATCATATACAAATGGACTGGCCTAAAGACTGGCCTAACATCTAACCATCTATGCCAAGCGATGTCGCCGAGCACAGCACAGTTGATCTGTGGAATGCTGTGAAGCCTCAGAGACAGGCATGAACAGCCCCTCCTGAGAGTACCGAGTTATGACCCTGCTGGCTCAAGTCCCAAGGCTGCCTGAGGATGCCTCGCAGAAACAGCCTGCTGTTACGAAATGTATTTTTTCCCCCTCTTCGGCGAAATG
This sequence comes from Ambystoma mexicanum, assembly GCF_040938575.1. Taxonomy (NCBI): domain Eukaryota; kingdom Metazoa; phylum Chordata; class Amphibia; order Caudata; family Ambystomatidae; genus Ambystoma; species Ambystoma mexicanum. Next base: position 50,920,958 of record NC_090925.1, on the reverse strand, counting down.
ATCTGTTTGTTATGATACGTGTTGTTAATGGGTGGAGAATAAGATGTAACTATTCCATTGTACATAAGGATGAGCTCAGCCTGGGAGGCACAGAGCAGAAAGCAGCCCTCCTATGCACTGCAGCGTGTCTGCATAACAGCGCCTTTCACGATACTTCTGGTCTCTTGTGTATTATTTGTCTCCAAGTGCTGAGTGGCTGCTGGCCTGAGGAGGCGTGGGGGAGCTAGATGAGCACTGGTATCGGGGGTAGCAGGATAAGCCTGTAACACCTGGAGCTATTGCTGCCTAGCAATACCCTGAGCATCGCTCCCACTCATCTCTCTCTGCCTCCTGGGGATCCACCATGGGACTGGGGAAGCCCCCATAGCTGTATGTTGATCCGACGCTCCCTGTTCTCAATGTCCTCAATCTGCCCACCACTCACTCTCGCACTGCTGGCTCCTGTAGCTGCACGTCCATTTTGGTTTCTATGATTTCCATGGAGAGCTGATTATTTTCAAGGGCCTCAAACCTGTCTTCAGCCTTTTCCAATCTCTCCTTAATCAGCGACATCGAGGATGGCACCTCAACATAGAAGGCCTTGATTTCCAACAAAACTAGCTGCTATGACAGTGGTGTTCCTCGCGTTCAGCTGCTCAAAAAGGGGGGAGCCCTGTGGGTTATAGTCCTTGCATCCACCAGACCCTCACTGACTCACTGAGCAACCCTGGGAGCCGTTGCAGCCCACAGACTGATCTGGGTCAGGATCTGGACCTGTAACGCTCACCTGACTCCCACGGAGGCGCTGGCCTGGTTCGCGCTGCTGTGACCTCTTCTAAGGTGATGCACAGGGTTCGGAAGACGGACTGGACCGGGCCCCCAAATCTGGCTTGTCTGGCTTGCAGAAGTATCCTTCTGTAGGCAAAAATAGGGGATTAACTGTCTGCGGGGTAATGCAATCAGCCTCCCACTTTCCCCTCTCACCCTCCTCGAAACCCTTCTGTGATTCCTCGTAGCGTCTCACCTTAGGGTCTGGAAGGACGAGCTCTCCATCCTGCTTCTGATGCAAGCGCGCGTTGGTATCCAGTTACTTCACTGGATTTTCGGATTGGTGAGAACCAAACTTGCTTGGCTTCCAGGTAAGTTTTTTGATAAGAGGTTCCCCTTGTGTCCATGCATTAATGTACTAATGCTAGTGTCTTTTTCCCCATAGGGGCCGGGGTACGGAATGCCGGGGAACAGGCACCGACCCGAGATGAGAGGTGAAATCCTTGTAGAAATCAGGTAAGTCTTTAATGAGCGTTTTTTGGTAATGTCTTTTCATTCGCTCATTAACGCTAATGTCTTTTTTCCCCTTAGGGGCCGGGGTCCGGAAATGCCAGGATGCGGCGCGGACCCGAAATGAAGAGGGAATGAATCAACAGGTAAGTCTTAACATGGAGATTTAGCTTTCCTTGTTCCCTTCTCTCTCTCACCTTTTGTTCTGGTCTTTTTCCCCCTAGGCGCTGGGGAGTGACTGCGAATCCGGATGATCGCTGCTGAACATGGAGGCGCCCTGTAAAGGTGAGTGGAATGCGGCGCTGCAGCGATCGACGCGATGAGCTTTTAAATAAAAGTCTTCCTTTTCAGGATTGTCGGCGAGATGTCTCCAGGATGCGGATTTAGCAGGTAAGGACTTTTCCTTCTTCTGTTCTCTTCTTCTCTTCCTTTGCAGGTCATCCAGGATGCTGGCAGGCATGGCAGAAGTCAGGATGCAGGAGCAGGCACGGTGAGCGTCCAGCTGCTAGATGCAGAACAACGCGAAGCACGTGTGGCTGTTCGGGTGGGGTTTAAATAGCCTTGGAAGAAGTTCCAGGTATGTATCCTTCCTCCAATCAGGTATGTATCCTTCCCCGACCACGCCCGGATGGTAAATTAGTCCCACAGGTAAAGTAGTTCCTTTCAGGCCTAAAGGAGGCCGGGATCCTGCAGCATGGTCTGCATCAGGTAAGTGCACCCAAGCACTTCCATAATGAGCCTGGCGCCTATGGCGCCAGGACTGATGTCTTTTATGAGCCTGGCGCCATAGACACCAGGGCACTGTCCAAAGGGCCCCTATATGGGGTTGCTGGGTCCTTCCTTGGGGACTGGATGTCCGCTTTCAGGGACGCAGGGCTTGAACCGGCTCCCCGGGAGCGGGCATCACGACAGCACTCCCCCCCAAGGCCCCTCCCAAGGTTGTTCCCTCCGGGGGTTTTGGTTTGTCTGGGAAGAGTCAGTGGAATTTCCTGACTAATCGAGGTGCATGCACGTGGTCGCTGGGTTCCCACGACCTCTCCTGAGGTCCGTACCCCTTCCAAACAATTAGGTAGAACAGTTTTGACCTAAACATTTTTGAGTCTAAAATGTTCTTCACTTCGAATTCGGGCTCCCCATCTATTAGAATAGGTTCTGGAGGTTTGAGTAGTCGGGTTCCGGGTACCACTGGTTTCAGAAGTGACACATGAAAAACAGGGTGAATTTGCATACTAGCTGGTAAATCAAGTTTAACAGCCACTGGGTTAATTATTGCCGTAATAGAATAAGGTCCCAGATATTTTGGGTTAAAAGTTCGAGGCCCTTTGAGTGGTAAATGTCTGGTAGCTAACCACACTTGATCCCCAATCTGATACGGAGGTGCTTCACTCCGATGTAGATCAGCATTCTCCTTGTATTTTCTCTTGGCTTGTTGTAAATGCGTAGTTGCCTCTTTGAAGGCTTGGGTAATTGTAGAATGCAGATGTTCTACTGCAGGCATTCCGAGGTTCGGAGGTGAGTCAAGGTTTAAGGTTCGAGGGTGATGCCCAAACAAAGTATAAAAAGGACTGTGGCCAGTTCCAGAGTGTACCGAATTATTATATGCGTATTCGGCTATCCAAAGAATGTCTTTCCAGTTGCTTTCAGATTGCTGTAACATACACCGTAAGTATTGCTCAAGGGTCTGATTTGTCCTCTCGGTCTGACCATCGGTCTGAGGGTGGTGACTGGTCGATAATCTTACGTCGATCTGCTCCATTTGACAACATTTGCACCAGAAGTGGGAAATGAATTGGCTTCCCCGGTCAGAGATTAGTATAGATGGGAATCCATGTAGCCGAACAATATTTTCGAGGAATTCGTTGGCTAGGACAGAAGCTGAAGGTAAACCTTTCAAAGGAATAAAGTGGGCCATTTTGGAAAACAAATCCACAATTACCAGAATAGTATTGTACCCCGAACAAGGAGGCAGGTCTGTAATAAAATCCATTGATAGGGTGTGCCAGGGTGCTGGGGGTATGTCTAGAGGTTGAAAGAGACCGGCTGGTCTTTTCTTTTGACTTTTATTTTGGGCGCAAACACCACAGGACATCACAAAAGATTTAGCATCTTTTAGCCAAGAGGGCCACCAAAATTGTTGTTTCACCTTTTCCTCTGTCTTGGAAATACCGGGGTGTCCCTCTATTAATGCATCATGATAACCGGAAATAACTAGTTCGTGTAATTCCTTATGTGGCAGGAATAAGCGTCCTTGGAAATAAGGTAAACCATTATCTATGGTAAAGTCTGATCCCTTTTGTATCCAATCCTGTGAGGTTGTAGGGTCCAGGAGTTGTTTCACTCTGGCTTGAATGTCTTCAAGCGTCTGTAACAAAGTCATGCCTAGAATCCTCTGTTCGGGAATTATTGGTACTGGTTCTGAGTTTGTATCAGATTGTCCCATTCCAATTCGGGATAAGGCGTCTGCTTTGCCATTCTTGCAGCCAGGTCGATAGGTAATCACGAAATCAAATTCAGCGAAAAACAAAGCCCATCGGAGCTGCCGTGATGACTGAGCCTTGGCGGTTTTCAAATACTGTAAATTCCGGTGATCAGTGATCACTGTGATGGTATGTCGAGCGCCAAGCAGATAATGCCGCCAGGCTTTAAAAGCGGACTTAATGGCTAACAGTTCTTTGTCCGTGATTGCATAATTAACCTCGGGTGCCGAGAATGTTCTGGACCAAAATGCTACGGGATGCAGTTGGTTGGTTTCGGGATCTCTTTTGGACAGGACAGCTCCCATGGCTAGGCTGGATGCCTCAGCCTCGACGACATAAGGGAGATCTGGATGCAGGTGTTTCAATATAGGTGCAGAGGTAAACTTAGCTTTCAAATCCTGAAAGGCCTGCTCGGCTTCTTCAGACCATTCAAAACGTTTATTTTTCCTCAAGAGTGCAGTAATGGGTTGTACCACGCGTGGAAATTCCGGGATGAACCTGCGATAGAAATTGGCAATGCCGAGCATGCTTTGAACCCCTTTTACAGAGCTAGGTGATGGCCATTTGAGGATGGCATCCACTTTTCGTGAGTCCATTCAGACTCCTTTGGGTGTCAGGATGAAACCTAGAAACTCGACTTCTGTGGTATGGAAAACACATTTCTCCAATTTAGCAAATAGTTTGTGTTGGCGCAGTTTTTCAAGTACTGCCCTGACGTGTTTTCTGTGATCAGAATCCGAAGAGGAGTACACCAGAATATCATCGATATATACGACAATACAAACATCGATGAGTTCCCGAAGGAAACCATTCATGAAGTATTGGAAGGCAGCCAGCGCGTTACACAATCCGAAAGGCATCACCTGGTACTCGAATAATCCGTATTTAGTACGGAATGCAGTTTTCCATTCGTCGCCTTCTTTAACTCGTACCAGATGATAAGCCCCCCGGAGATCTAACTTGGTGTATATGCAAGCGTCCTTCACCTGGTCAAGGAGTTCAGGGATCAGAGGCAGAGGATAACGGTTTTTAACCGTTATCTGGTTCAATGCGCGATAATCGATACAAGTTCTAAGGTTGCCTTCTTTTTTGGGCACGAAGAACAAAGCCGAGGATGCCGGGGACTTTGATGAGCGAATAAAACCATTAGCTAGGTATTGATCCAAATATTGTCTCAAATGCAGATTCTCAGGTTCACTAAGGGCATAAATCCTGCTACAAGTGGGTTGTGCACCGGGCATCAGATTGATTTGGCTATCGTACGATCTGTGAGGAGGTAACGTGTTGGCCTGTTCCTTTTGGAAGACGTCCTGAAAGTCTTGGTATTCCGGAGGTAGTTGCATGGAGGCAGAGGTTACAGATGCTAGATTAATCTTCAGGTTTTCTGGGTAGCAGGTTTGTGTAAAATCCGGGAAGGTTATTCTCTTAGCTTGCCAATCAATTCGAGGATTATGTGTCTCTAACCAAGGGATTCCAAGAATAACCTGAAACTGTGGAGCCTTGATTACATCAAACACAACACCCTCCCGATGGCCGTCGGGACCAATAAGAGTCACCTCAGTAGTGGAATGTGTTACCGGCCCAGAGTCAATTTCAGTTCCATCGACTGTGGTGATGACATCTTTGCTGGTTTTAGGATGGAGAGGGAGGTTAATCCTAGAGACCAATTCACGATCCACATAGTTTCCAATAGCCCCACTATCGATGTATGCCTTTATTGCATGCAACCGCTTAGGCTGTTCTGGATCTACGAGAACCATTGGCACTATGAAATGCGAGGTCTGAGAGTTAGTTTTCAAGCTCGGCAAGCGAACCCCTACACTTGTCGGGCGGAGTCGTTTCCCGAAACAGAGTCTTCATGGTTTTTATCAGCGGCTCCTACCGCCTTTCGGGGCGGTTTTGACGGGCAATCTCGTAGAAAGTGTCCAGAATTCCCACAATAAAGACATAATTTTAACTGCCGCCTCCTTTCACGTTCCTTTTGAGTTAAGGGTCCTTTAACCCCTCCAATTTGCATAGGCTCAGAGACATCAACTCCCTTGGGATTAGCATGGGTCTTGACCAACACCCGGGTCTCAAACCTGGACCGATCTGCTTTTCTGTTTTGAAGTCTGTGATCCAATTGGACCACTAAGTCTATATACTCTGTGCATTCTTGGGGCGGATTTACAACTTGGGCCAAGACATCTTTAAGTTCTCCACGTAGGCCTCGATAAAACAACGTGACTCTTTTATCCTCTGGCCATCCCGTTTCCACAATTAGTCTATTAAAGGTTGCAATATAGGATAGGAGGTCCTGATTGCCCTGTCGCAGGGATAGAAGTTCGCCATCCAGAGCCTGCCCCTGAGAGTGTCGAGCAAATAACCTTTCCATGCTTGCTTGAAACCTTTGAAAATCACGGAGAATCGGGTCATCTTGAGTAACCAGTGGAACTGACCAATCGGCAGCACAGCAGCTGAGATATGACAATACAAAGGCTACCTTGGTCTGATCATTAGGGAAGGCCCCAGGTCTGCATAGGAAGTGCAAACAACACTGATTCATGAATACGGCGAATCGTTTGGGGTCCCCAGCAAAGCGTTCGGGTGGGGCCAGCGGCATGTTTCCAGGTAGATTAATCTGCACAGGGTTACTGGAAACCACAGTAGCGGGGTTCCCTCCGGAACCGGGTAGAGGAGTTTGCCCAGCTTGACCTTGCAAAAGCTGTCTGGCCAGGTCATCAGTTCTTTCCTTTGATATTATTAATTCCCTCCTGAGGGCATTAGTCTCTTGACGAGCGGCATGTACTTCGGCCCGTAATTCCCCCAGTAATTGGGCCAACTGATCAGTCTCAGAACTTTCCATAGCGCCTGGGTGGGAATTTGTAGGAAGGCTTCACGTTCTGTAACGCTCACCTGACTCCCACGGAGGCGCTGGCCTGTCTCGCGCTGCTGTGACCTCTTCTAAGGTGATGCGCAGGGTTCGGAAGACGGACTGGACCGGGCCCCCAAATCTGGCTTGTCTGGCTCGCAGAAGTATCCTTCTGTAGGTGAAAATAGGGGATTAACTGTCTGCGGGGTAATGCAATCAGCCTCCCACTTTCCCCTCTTACCCTCCTCGAAACCCTTCTGTGATTCCTTGTAGCGTCTCACCTTAGGGTCTGGAAGGACGAGCTCTCCATCCTGCTTCTGATGCAGGGGCGCGTTGGTATCCAGTTACTTCACTGGATTTTCGGATTGGTGAGAACCAAACTTGCTTGGCTTCCAGGTAAGTTTTTTGATAAGAGGTTCCCCTTGTGTCCATGCATTAATGTACTAATGCTAGTGTCTTTTTCCCCATAGGGGCCGGGGTACGGAATGCCGGGGAACAGGCACCGACCCGAGATGAGAGGTGAAATCCTTGTAGAAATCAGTTAAGTCTTTAATGAGTGTTTTTTGGTAATGTCTTTTCATTCGCTCATTAACGCTGATGTCTTTTTTCCCCTTAGGGGCCGGGGTCCGGAAATGCCAGGATGCGGCGCGGACCCGAAATGAAGAGGGAATGAATCAACAGGTAAGTCTTAACATGGAGATTTAGCTTTCCTTGTTCCCTTCTCTCTCACCTTTTTGTTCTGGTCTTTTTCCCCCTATGCGCTGGGGCGTGACTGCGAATCCGGATGATCGCTGCTGAACATGGAGGCGCTCTGTAAAGGTGAGTGGAATGCGGCGCTGCAGCGATCGACGCGATGAGCTTTTAAATAAAAGTCTTCCTTTTCAGGATTGTCGGCGAGATGTCTCCGGGATGCGGATTTAGCAGGTAAGGACTTTTCCTTCTTCTGTTCTCTTCTTCTCTTCCTTTGCAGGTGATCCAGGATGCTGGCAGGAGTGGCAGAAGTCAGGATGCAGGAGCAGACACGGTGAGCGTCCATCAGTAACCACACCTGATGCTTTTAATGTCTATTTCATCAGGTCTGGAGAGGTGCAACTGAAACTGAAATAGCCTCTCTCCCAGCCTAGATAAAGGCCGCTCTGTCTGTCCCTGCACCCCCAGACACCATCATCAGGCCCATATGGGAGGTCCACTCCAAAGTCTACTCTGCATCTGCTGTGATTCCAGGTGGCAATCAGCGAAGGGAGCGGAGGGAGCTAAGGTCAGTCCGCCTTCTCCTCACCACTTGTTCCCTCTGGTCCCGAGTGACACTCTTTTGTTCTGTTATCAGCATGACCCGGCCAGCGCACAATGCCTCTCTCACTGCTTTGTCACAGGCCAGGGCAGTACTTCAGTCAACATGAGGCAGGCCCTCCTCCAAGCCTCCTCCCTCTAACAGTGCAGTTGCAGGACAGCACGTCTGCCCCCACCTCAATTATATATATATTTCTTTTCATTTATTTGTGAGCACTGGAGCGGCCCAGGTCTGGGGGCACTCAAAACCACATAGGGGTTCAGGAGCTGGGGTTTTTACTATAGCTGGAGCTCTTTTCCTGAGCTGTGAAGTGGGTAGCGAGCCATTCAGTGGTCTCGACCTTCATGACTTCTAATGACAGAAGGAAAAAGCACAAAAGTGAATGTTGGGCAGTAGCAAGCCAAAGCCAAATGAACGTCACTGGAAAAAGCCCTAGTACCCTTGTGAACTTTTTGCCCTTTCTTCTCTTCATTCCTCCTACGATCTTGCTTTACTCAATTAACAAAAAATCCTATTTCTCTGAACTTACACTCTTGCTCTCCCATCACCCTTGTTGCCTTGTCCAGCTTCATGTATACATTTCTTCCCCGTCTCGATCCTTCCCTTTTTCACCTCTCTGATATTCTGACTTTGCAAACGACTTGACTTCTAAAGTAGCGACACTCTGCTCTTCTTTTTCTCCATCCAGTCCTCCTTGCTCACCACCTGTAGTCCCACCACCTTACTCATGATCCTCCCTTTCTCTTATTTGGGATCTTGACACTTCTGCCCTTCTCACTTGTGCCCACCCCACTGCTTCACCTTCTGATCTTCTTCCCTTTACCGGTACCTCCAAATGTATCCACACCTTTTCTCTTCAATTCCTTGATCAAAAATTCTTGTTTTCCTTCTCCTTTCAAATCCACGTTCATTCTCCATATCCTGAAGAAACCATATCATGGTTCCCACTAACTTTCATCCCATTTCTCTTCTTCCCTTTTCATCTAAACTCAATGAGCATGCTGTATATTCTCAAGTTTCCTCCTATCCTCCTATCTCAATATTCACTCTTGTCTGCCTCATCTTCAATCCAGATTTTAACCATCCAATTCTGCTAAGACTGCTAATCTTCTCATGTCTCACTCCTCTAAATCCTCTTCTGTGCTTATCCTTCTTCATCTCTTTGCTGCATTTGATAATGTTAATCACTCCCATCTCATTTCCACCCTTGCCACTCTTGGTCTATGTGGCTTTGTTCTTAAACAGTTTTACTGTTATCTTTCTCACCTCTTTAACTCAGTGACCTGGGCTGGCCAACTTCTCCCTCCCATCCGCTTCTTTATGGAGTCCCTCAAGGGTCTGTACTTGGGTGTTAGGCAGAAACCTGTGCAGTTCCCTTTGGGAACACTGCAAAAGATTTAGGACTACAGGTGTTAGCAGTAAACCCATTTGGTAGCAGTCTGTAAAACCTAGATTTACCTGGTAGCTGTGGCTGAGCAGTCAGACTTCCCTCAAGAAGAGTTAGGCAGTATGCAAAGTATACACTATAGGCACTCAGACACAATAGCACAAGCAAACACTGACCAGAGCTTTGGTATCACGGTATATAATTATTTATTTAAAAACACACTGATTGAAACACTCCAGCACTATTATTGTAAATCACTTTCAACACAGTTACTATTATTATATATACATCCCTTATTCCTTATCAGACAAGTTAACACCACTTATTTCCAGACATAGGTGAGCGCTTAACTATAGATGGCACTCCAATAAGTTAATGAAAAAGAGAGGGAAAAAGGCAGAATGTAAGAAAATACACCACACTTATACTTAGGAACTCTTAAGCAAGGCAGGAAAGTCAAAAGCTACTTGTGAGCCAAAGTCCATAGGCCGTGCCCACTCTTGGAGAGAGCAGAGCACAAATGCACCCAAGATCACACAATGACAACAGGCTTAAAAAGTCTTGCAGGGAGTTCAGAAAGGTTTTAGTTAGGCTCAGAAAAGTTTAGCCAGGGTGTCCCAGGCTAACCCAGGTTCGAAAGCCGGGGGCTAAATCTACCCCGTACAGTCAGTTGTAAGGGAAGCCAGGTGGAACACGGTACCATATGTGGTAAGGATCCTCCAGCGGGGGCAGTTGTTCCTGGTAGCAGGTGCAAGTCACGGCGTCGTCCAGAGGATGAGAAGATCTCGACGTGGAGGAAAGATGAAGGTCATTGCACTGCCTGGGAAGAAACCAGCCGCAGAGTTTTCCGGTTAAAGGTACTACCCTTCGATTTGCGGTAGTGGTAAAGCGTGGTATCCCGGTTGCCAGGATGCTTGGCACAGGCAAGGTGGCCACGAGATGTTCCAGGAAGCGAAACAGGAAGCAGACTGGTTATCCCCACCAGTCGAAGGAAGAAGACTCTCCAGGCTGGAGATCTCCTCTGTCATTGGGAAAAGGGGTGAGACGGTTCAGCAGGGCTCCACCGGTGGTGTCGTCGTAGCAGGCCGGCTCAGCTTCTCCCTCGTCGGATTCTTAGGTCCTGTGGTGACTTCTGAAGTTCCAGTCCCCAAAGCCCTGCTTTTATGCAGCATACCCCCATTCACTCAGCCTAGCTGTCAATCAAACATGCTAAGTGGTGAGCCGGCCGGCTCACCATTTGGGCCAATCACACAAGAGTGCGACTTGAGTTACCAAGGTAACTCAGTCCAGGGTGCCTAAACCCCCTTCCACACCCCCTGTGGTACCCAGACAGAGTGGCACCACTTTTGGAGGCTTCTGTGGAGAAGCCTGCCAAAATGTGGAACAAAGGGCTCAACTTGGGTTGGAGTCACAGAAGCGAACACAAACGCCATTTTAGTACCGAGTTCTGTCAAAAAATACCAACCGGAGAATTAATATTAAATAAATAAACCGGTGGTATGTTCGAGGCTATAGGAATTAAATAATTAAAGTTGGTAGCCTCGAACAATGGGAAAATCCCATAGGAAAATATTCGCGGTCGAATATAAAAAGTAGTTTCCACTGCCACCAGCCAAAACTCAATCAGGGGGGACAGAGACGTGCCCCCTCGAGTAACGGACCCCGGGGCAATCAAATTGCCCCGACCAGTACGTCCACAATATGATGGTTTGTACTGGCTTCTGTTAATAATTTGGGACTAGTACAGCCAATGGTGACTTTACATGCCCTGGGAGACAGTAGTCAGTCCCAGGGTATGGAGTCTATAGTGGGGGGGTCACTATGACACCCCTGTGTTACTGCACTGAGGTGCTGTGTAACACACATTACAAAAACACATGAAGCCCTATGGAGTAAAAGACCCCATAGCCCATTAAACACATCTAGAGTCAAAGGAACACACTCAAATCATGCCCAAGAGTGAGGGTAAAAGAGTCTCACTCTTGGCAGGAGAAAAAAATAAACCCCAAAAATCCAGCAAAGCTGCTGGGGGACTCACGAGGTTAGGAAATTCAGCCTAAACAGAGAATTCTCCCTAACACTCGCCCCCCCCCCCAGACTAAGGGACAGGAGGATTTAATCCACTCCTGATGAACCTCATACCTCTAGTCGATGACAAACATCCTAGAGAGTCCATCAGCATTTTGATGGTGACACCCTGACCTGTGATCAATGGTGAAATCAAACCCTTGCAGGTAGATTGGCCATCTCAATAGTTTGGGATTTTCTCCCTTCATTTGCATTAACCATCTCAAGGGTTGGTGGTCAGTCTGAATGACAAAAGTAGAAACATACAAGTATGGCCTAAACGTCTTCAGTGCCCACACAATAGCAAAGCATTCTCTTTCGAATGTTCCCCACCTTGTCTCAGGGTCCTTCAGCTTACGGCTGATGAAGCAAATGGGGTGCTCCCTACCTTTCCCATCCAGTTGGCTGAGCACTGCACCTATTCCTACATTGGAAGCATCAGTTTGTACAATGAAGGTTTGCAGGTAGTCAGGAGCTCTCAGTACTGGAGCTTGGCAAAGAGCCTTCTTCAGGCTTTCAAAGGCCTGATTGCACCCCTCATTCCATTTGACCTTCTTAGGGAATTTTGGAGAGAAGATTATATTCAGTGGAGAAGCTATGGTCCCATAGTTCTCTATGAAATTCCTGTAATACCCAGTGAGGCCTAGGAAGGCTCTCACCTGGGTTTGAGTAGTAGGTGTTGTCCAATTCTGCACAGCTTCAATCTTACTGAGCAGAGGCCTTATTTCTCCACCTCCTACCTCATGCCCAAGGTAGACCACTTTACTCTGTCCAATTTGGCATTTACTTGCCTTTATGGTCAGATGGGCCTGCTCAAGAGCCTGCAAAACATGTCCTAGGTGGTTCACATGTTCCTCCCAGGAGTGGCTGAAGACTGCAATGTCATCCAAGTATGCCATGCAGAAGTCTTCCATACCAGCTAGAACTTGGTTTACAATCCTTTGAAATGTAGCAGGTGCATTTTTCAGTCCAAAAGGCATAACCTTGAATTGGTATAAGCCAACTGGGGTAGAAAATGTAGTCTTCTCCTTGGCATGGTCTGTCAGGGCTATTTGCCAATAGCCTGACGTAAGGTCAAATGTGCTGAGGTACTTGGCTGTGCCAAGCCTATCCACCAACTCATCTGTCCTTGGCAAAGGGTGGGCATCAGTCTTGGTGACTGCATTAAGAGCTCTGCCTTCGGTACTAACACAACTGGGCTAGACCATGGACTAGTAGAGGGCTTTATTACCCCCAGATGAAGCATCTTCTTGACCTCACCTTTGATGTAGGTTCTGACATGTTCTGACATTCTGTACCCTCTGCTTTTGACTGGCAGACAGTCACCATTGAGAATATCAAGCTGGCCGCAAAGGGTCAAGCCTGGTGAAAGTGAGAACAGGGAGGCAAACTGATTTAACATAGATTTGCAGAGATTAACTCCTTCAACTATTTCATCCAAAGGTAAGCCTCTAAGGAGGTCAGGTAGAGCTTCACTCTCCTCCTCCTCTTCCGATGAAGCTAGAAGCAAGGCTCCTACTTCTGGTCTAGAGACATAGGCTTTGAGGCGGTTGGTGTGGAAGACTCTGGGAGCTTCCCTGGGTTTGCCCAGATCCATCAGACAGTTTCCCACAACCTTGAAGGGTCCCATCCATTTGTCTTGCCTGGCCCTCTGCCTTGTTGGGAGAATAACAAGAACTAGCTGGTCTTGAGTGAACTCAACCATGTTAGCCTTCTGATCATGCCAATGCTTGACCAGAGCTTGTCCAGCTTTCAAGTTGCCACTTGCTTCTGCCATCATGTTTGACATTCTCCTTCTGAGACCTATCACATAGTCAGTCACTCTGACTGGCTTGGGGGAAGGAGCACTCTCCAACCCCTCCTTGATCAGGGCCAATGGACCTCTGACCGGATGGCCATAAAGAAGCTCAAAGGGAGAATAACCTACTCCCTCCTGAGGGACTTCTCTATAAGCAAAGAGATGGCATGGCAGTAGAAGGTCCCACTTTCTTTCACGGGGTTCCTCTAACGCACCTATCATGCTCTTCATGGTTCTGTTAAACCTTTCTACCAACCCATTTGTCTGACGGTGGCATGCTGCTGAGAACTTGTAAGTAACTCTGCAGGTTTTCCACATGGCTTTCATGTAGTGGGACATAAAATTCGACCCCCTGTCAGAGATTATTTCCTTAGGAAACCCAACCCTGGTAAAAATACCAAGGAGGGCCTTAGCCACAGCCGGAGCTGTAACAGTCCTCATAGGAATTGCCTCAGGGTACCTAGTAGCATGGTCTACTACAACAAGGATAAACCTGTTGCCTGAGGAGGTTGGGGGATCAAGGGGACCAATAATGTCAATCCCTACCCTCTCAAATGGAACTCCCACAACTGGGAGAGGCACTAAAGGTGCCACATTCTTGGAGCCAACCTTACCAGAAGTTTGGCAGGTATGGCAGCTCTTACAATACTTGTCTACTTCAGCCCCCATCTTTGGACAATAAAAGTAGAGAGAGAGCCTTGCCTTAGTCTTCTTGAAACTCAAGTGACCAGACAAAGGTATATCATGGGCTAGTTGTAAGAACTGTTGTCTTTTTTCTTGAGGTACTACAAGGCGCTTGTAGACTCCAGGTTCAGACTCAGTTGGTTCACTGTAGAAGAGGCCATCTTCCCAGTGTAACCTGTACTTCCCAGGCTCTTGCCCATCAGCCTGAGAAGTTGCCTGTGGCGGAGACCTTCCAGAGTTGGACATTCTCTTTGGCCCTTACGGAAAGCTGATATGCTGGGTCCACCTTCTGCCAGTAAAGAGTGCAGCTCAGGATGGTCAGCTGGGTCTAAATCTCCAATAAGGTCTTGGCCTCCTACTAGCTCTTCTTCAGAGTCTAGTTCAACCACACAGGGTTGAACCACCCTCTCAGCCTCAGCTGGACGGGGAGTTACTGGTGTAACTTTGGACAACCTAGGGGAAGTCCTGGTTGGAAGCACTGGCGTGCTTGCTGCTGGCTTTTTCCTTGGAGTCTTGGGTTGCTCCTCGGCTCCTTATCTGGTAGTCACTGCAGTAAGTTGCTCCAAAGGGAGAGGAGTGATCTCTGTCATCATCTCCTGAGATGACCCTCGCAGGGTTTTCTCTCTTGCAGGTTTAGTGAGCTCCTGTAACCTTTTACTAGGAGGTCTGGGGGTATGTGACACAACTCCAAGAGCTTTCATGTCATTAGCCAACAGAACCCTTCCTGGCACCTCGCATTGTACACTGGCAGGTGTCTTTACAGTCATATCATTGCACTGGATGAGAACTTGTAACTGGGGACACATCTGCACAGGCCCTCCAGCTAACTTGGTGAGGCATTTGGGCACCTTAGCAACATCCTCTGCCTTGAAAAATGATTCATCCACCACAGTTATGCTGGCCCGAGTGTCTCTAATGGCAGGAGTGTGAAGGGTTTTGACCCATGCTGAATCAATAGACTGGGTGGATGTGGGGATGAGCTGTCGCCGCCCATCATTCCATCCCAGAGTCCAGGAGAACTGCGCAGTTGGCACAAGACCACTCCAAAGATACAACCTTCTTGTGGGGGGTTCCACATCACCACTCTACTGTAAGGATGCCATCAAAACAATGTTAAGCAAGGGTCCTATACTATCAAGCAAAAGACCACTCTATTGAAATGCAGTAATTCAAGACAGATCCCAAAAATGGATGCAATACCGGTACTCACCACTATCAGAAAGCCGGCGTTTTAAAACCACCAGACTTTTGTGTAAAACTGAACAAATGAACCGAAACCAGGCCAAGGAAAGACTTGCTAAGAGGTGGATACAATGTAAAACTATATTCTGAAATGACTTGAAGGAAGTAATTATTTAATGTATATGTAAAAATTGTAAGTTTGATTTAAACTGGGAACTAAAGTGACATTTAGCTGAATTCTGCCTGACAACTACCCCCGACAGGAGAAACCTGCTCAGCCACTCTTCCCAGGCCTAGCTGCATCCTGCTTCCCCACCAAAAGGAGTTGACACCTCTCTGATTAGATTAGGGGAGGGGCACCTGCAGGAGATTGAACACAGCCTTGTTCTGGACTCAGGCAAATGTTATATTGGGGGGGCCGTAAAGTGGCTTCCTCTTGGGAGAAGTGCCTCTGGGAGCCACCCGAGCTGGAGGCGGGGGCAGACAGAAGCTTCCCCCATGTGCTTTGGAACCTAAACCACACCCATCTGGGCCAGAGCATAATTTTAAAAAGATAGATAACTCATAGTGCGGACTTGTCAGAATTATATAAGTAATATAATTATTCTTGTGATTATTCTGTGCACGTTTTAAGAGGTGTTAGGACCCTGTGGTGTATGCTGTGGGGTTGCTAGCGGAAAATAGGGTCTTACTCCAAATGTCTGCATGTTAAAAATCTGACACTTCATCAGTTAATGTCCATACTCCTCCGCACATGTGTGTAATTCTTGGTAAATGTCCGATATTGGTAAACCAGTCAAAAAGCTCAAAATGTTGTCATTTTTGAATGCAAGCCCCCAGGAAGATCAGAGGCGGACAAGCATGGACCATAAGGAATATATAATGTGTACATGTAATTTCAACAAATTGTGTATCTGGGAAATATGTATTTGAATCAAATATAGATTTGTGGGCAAATTGACCAGGGGAGGATCCTCTGACCCATAAACAGACCTCATCATGATGACAATCCATTTCCTTCACCCAATCATGGGAGAGGAGAGAATTGGGCCAATGACAAGTAGAGAGGGGCAGGCTCAGTTATGCCACGCACAAACCCACTTCCAAAACACATAAAAAGAGACTGCTGGGACAGGTAGAGACATTCAATTCCATTTGCTGCGGAGCATGCTGACTGACGACTTCACATCCAGAGATCCAACACTTAGACTTCCAAGCTAAACATAGACTACAGAACTTTGAACCTAGAAGGCCCACTGCAAGCAAAAGTATTCTCAGCAGGTCTTCAGAATCCAGCAAACCTAACCAAACTATTCAACAGCCGGGCGAGCTGTTTGAATTCTTTGCCAAGAACTTTTTCCGGAATCGCAGACCAGACCCAGACCGCTCTGAGCGGAACCAGAGATCCAGATCGCTGTGAGCAGAACCGGTGCCCGATTGACCCGCGAGCAGAGAGAACCGCCGCCGGACGTGTTGACTAGATCCGTGACGAGGCCTATTTCAAATTTATATTGTGAGTACTTAGCAGAACTGTGCAGAACCAATCTCTTAGTTAAAATAATCTAATCCAAACTATTTTAACCTAAGTAGAACTGCCTCCTAGTAATCCTGTCATCTGTCATTTTAAAGCTGCACAACTGTCACCTGTCATTCTAAAGCTGCAAACTGTCACCTGTCATTTTGAGTTTTACTTTCAATCCGAAAAACTACCTTTATTAAATCGTCCGTATCTCTTGAACCGTTTGGGATAGGAACGAAATTTAAAGCTGAGATTCTAGGCTTTCCAACGAACCTAGAACCAACTTCCTACTCCTTATACTTTTACCGCAATCGCGATTTACGCACTCGCAAAATTTACCGCGATTGGCGATTTGGCCTGATTTCGTCATCTGTTAAAAGATAGCCGCTTTTGCCTGAACTGCTAACATTCGTTTGCAACCTAATAACCATCCCTGAACCATTGTTAGGGCTGACCTGAACTGATTTAAAGTGTCTACCACTCACTCTGAACCTCCTATAGGGAATTAAAAGCAATTTTAGCACCTTTTCACTTCTTTGCAAACCACATTAAAGTAATTCGCCTGTGTTTAAAACTCATACCTGTTTTCTCTAAGCTTGCCCGGGGAACTGGAACTGTGTATTGCATTATAAAGTGTGATTTGTTGGGATTCTTGAAGACTGTGTGCTCTCCTTCCATTTCTTGTATTGCATAGGGGAGTAGTGAATTGTCAAAAGAAAAAGTGATCATATTACCTTTTGCTAAAATCATAACAAGTTATTTCTATACTGCATTTTATTCCGCCTTGCATTTCCTTGAAACCATCAAGCATTTTCAGCTACCTCATCCTCTATACTACTCCTAAGTAACCAAATCAGTGTACCCCTGTAACATTATGCATTGTTGATCATGGTCATATTCTGAAGTGTGATATCAGTTATCAATTTATTTATAAAGTGTGATAGATATATATTGTTGAATTGTCCAAATAAACCTTTTAAATTTGCAAAACAAACCTACTTCTTGGCTCAGTGGGGTCAGGGGGATTCTAAGAGAGGGGTGTTATATAAGGGTTGTCATCCAGAGTACATGAACTGGACCTAAAAATATATCAATAAGGGTTTCCCTCAGCATCCCAGACTAGGCATTGACTTAGCTGTAGTGTTGAAGTGAAGCCGCTTAACAAATGGGGCTCGTACCCGGAGATTCTGGGTTAGATCTATCACTTGTGCAGATTAATACAGTGTGCTAACTGACAGGATACATGCATCCGGTCGGATCACCACGCTGTATTACGCTGTAAAGCACTCCTCAAAGGAACGCTCTAAGGAAACGGTCTGTTTTGCAAAAATAAAATACAAACTTCAGTAAGTCAGGAAGGAACTCAAATCTCCAGAATGACGACATTGGTAGACATCAAAATAGCCAGAGAGCACTTCTTACGTAAGCTATTTGTGAGAGGTGAGTGGACTCATCAGGACCAAACAGTCTGGTTGCAGGCAATCGAGCAACAGGTCACTGAAACAGGGTCAGATACATGCAGAGATCAGGGTCCCCTACATGTGGCCCTGAGTGAACTATATATGGCCCCTAAAGCCAAATATGAACATAATAAGATTGCCATGATAGCAGCATAGTTGTATCTATATAAGGGAGCCATGCAGGACAAATGTGCGGAAGGCCAAGATCTGGCAAATAGGCAACAGATGGCGTTAGAGAAGGCCCGATCTGAACTGGACTCTTCTGAGCAGAGGCAGCTCAGGAGCCAGGAGCCAGGAGTCAGAAAAGGACAGCAGACAGTACATCACTAAAATAAAGTAGGATATGGATGTGCTGCAACAGGAAAAGGCTGACCAGGATACCAGATTTCTGGCCTTGCAGAAGGAGTACCAAGAAGGTTTAGACTCCCTACTGCAGAGCCAGAAAAAGCTGGAGCAACAGTTAGACTTCAATAGGGCATGTGCTGAGCAGGTAGTCACCCTGCAAAGCCACCTAGATAGGGTGAAGGCAGAGAGCAATAAACTGATTTTGAAAGACCTGGATACCCAGGCAAAGTTTGACCAGGAGCGCCAGAAAGCTGGTGCCTTCCAAAGGCAAAGGGACGACCTGGCGGCACAGATGCAGGCTCTTAGTCAGGAAAGGGATACCTTAGGCCAGGAAGTTTGCCACTTAAAAAGGAAAATGGAAGAAAATCACCTGGCCCTCCAGGGACTGGGTGACCTCCAAAAAGTACACCAGAACTTGTTAGAGCACACCAGGAGGGTGGAGGATGCTCTGGCAAGAAAGGAGCAGGCCAATAGGGACACAGCTCAGGAGGTAACCCTCCTGCAGCAAAGACTGGCCCAGTACTCCAGGACCAATCAGGAGGCACAGAGAGAGAATGAGGATCTCTGCCAGCACAATGATAGGCTCCAGCAACAGGTAGCGATGCAGGAGAGACTGATAGAGTCTAGTAAGGCCTTAACTGAGGAACTGAAAGCGCAGGCTCTTGCATTGAAACAGGGGGCAGGGGCGGTTAGAGATGAGGTTCGCTGGGAAAGAGAAACTCCTGAGCATAACCTCAGGAGCCCTAGTACCAGAGGCCTTCATCTCTCCCAGTCCCTGGACTCTGCCACCCCCATGTCCCCTTGCGCACATGAGCCCAGGGCCACGGGGATGGCAGATTACTATCCAGCTAGAAGTATGGGGCTCATAGGCCAGTACCTCCCAGGAATGGATGGGCGGGCATCTGGGTATGGGCACCCAAGCACAGTGCAATTTAGTGGGGAACCCCAAGAGAGTAGGCCCATTAAGGGCATCCTGAAAACCTCTGCCTAGTTAGTTCAGTGGGGGGGGTACCCATCAAATCCTGGCAGAAAGGAGGGATCTGAAGACTCCTCTGAGCATTACAGGACACAGGAGACCAGGTCCCCACATTCTGCCAGCCATTCCCAGGCTCGCAGAATCCGGGAAAACCTGGAAGATCAGACGGGCACCTCTGAGAGCAGTGCTTCAGAGTCAGAGGATGAATGGACCAGGGTGACCCGAACCAAAAAGGCCAATAATGCAAAAAGGACCTTGCTTAAGGACCCATTGAAACAAATAAAGGCAATAAGGAGTGGCATTACGCCTTACGATAAGAACGCAAGTATTCTGTTTGGGAACACTTGGAGCTCTATGAGCAAATGATGGAGAATTTCCATTTGAAGGACAGCAGTAGCTGCATCCAGTACGTCAGATGGACCTTCTCACCAGAATACTCCAGTTTCTTTGCAGGGCTGGAGGATCAAAACCATACAAGGTGATCCACATACAGGGCGGCCATCTTGAAACATTTTTCTGTACACAGAAATCCTCAAGAGGCTCGCAAGGCAGCCTACAATTTTCAATGTGGGGTGGATCAGGCCCCACAAGAGTTTGTGCAAGAATTAAAGCGTGCTTTTGCGCAGACCACCAGAAGGGTGCGCACGTATAGCAGAGAATTTATCAATACGTTTTTCCATGCCTTACCCAAATACATAATGACCCAGCTCGTGAGAGATTTTTATGAGAAAAGATCTTTAGGCTGGGTCATTGAACAGGCTACCCGGATCTATGAGGTGGAGAAGCCCATCGAAAATAAAAATAATGCGCAGAAAAACCCCAAAACCAACAGCACCCCTGCTGCTGCCAAGGTGGCAGAGGTAAAGGTCACCCCGTTTTGGATTTGGAGATGGGGGGCCTAAAAACCTACCTGTACCTAATAATGCCAAGCCCAGAAGGCCCTCGGGCCAGTCACAGACAGGGAGCCAAGGAGGTAGTCCCACAAATGGGGTCACTCACTCCCCTGATTATGTCAGTCCCCGCTACAAGGGAAACCGACCCATCCTGAGTTATCTGTGGACTCCTCCAGCCCAAGGGGGGGATCCAGCCAAGCACCTAACCAAGGGAACTTCCCTCCCAACTTCCCACAGGAGGGCAGAAATTCTCCAAATCCTGGGAAGAACTTTTTCCCCAGGTATCCGCCCAACTTCCAGCCCCAAAATCATCCATCCTTCTTTCCCCAATTCCCTGAGCCCAGACAACCTAATCCGGGAGAGGGGAGGCCAAGGGTGGAGGGGTACCCAAATCTTCCCAATCTGGGGTATTATCAGAGAAGGGATAGCTACCCTTCCTGGGATCAGCCCAGGGGAGAAAATAGAGCCCGTATCAGCCTGAGCGGGTTTCACAACTTGAGCGCCAGGTCCAAAATATGGCACGAGATCTGGGTCACATACTGAGGGCTCAACAGAACCCTCAGATGAGCATGCCACCGCAGAATGCCCCAAACTCTGGACCTGGTGCTCCAGAACAATGACGGGGGCAGCACCCCGGTAACCCACCGGTTCCCAGGGAGGAGGCACAAGGGGAAGGGGGGTATAAAGCTTTGGAGGAAGCTTCCTTCCCAACTTGTAAACAGCCCCTGGAAAACCAGGAACCGGAAACAAAATCTCCTGCCCCTGAAAGTCTGCCACTGAAGGAGCAGAGGGGGGGTAGGAGAAACAAAGGACCCAAACAGACCCACTTTGTGGAGGAGGTACAGGACTTCCAATTTGAGGGAGAGGGATCCCAAGAGGATCCTGGGGAAAGGATCTTCTCCTACAGAGATGGGGGAACTCCTCCCAAGGAAAAATGGGTCCTAAGGGATGCCAATTCAGAATGGGGAGATGTGGAGACTGAGCTACCGCCGCCCATCATCTCATCCCAGAACCGACAATACCAAAATCCCCTGGTTCAAACCCATCCTGATGACTGCCTCCGAAAAGGGGGGTGGCCCAGAACTGGAACCAGGGGAACCCACAATGGCTCTGATCTCCAGTTGCCAACTTTTTCTTTCAGATTCCCAAGACTCTCCACAGAATTCTGCCCAAATCTCTTCGCTAGCAATGTCCAAAACCAGAAAGTTAGCCCACCAGTTGTCCAAAAATGTGCATTATCTGTGCCCCCTTGAGGAGAAGGAGGGAAGATATTATGCCCCGGTACAAGTACAGGGGCAGGGTACAATTTGGGCACTGGTGGACACTGGATCCCAAGCTACCCTTCTGTCCAAAAGGGCCTTTGATGAACTAAATGCATGAAGGGGGGAGAATTACCATATTCCTCTCACCTCTCTTCCTGGACAACTGCAGAACTTTGACGGGAAGGAAATTCCTGTCGAGGGGACTGCATATTTGGACATCAAAATTGGGCGACACAAGGTGAAACACCCGGTCATAGTAGTGACTCCAGAGGGCACCCCTTGTTTACTAGGGAATGACCTCCTGATAAGGTTGTCACCCCTAATAGATTGTGTAAACAAGGTCCTCTGGACCCAGACTAGCCGACCAATAAAATTAAAACAGAGTGTCAACCATGTTAGTTTAAATGGCACCTGCCACATGGTTGAACAAAAATCTGACCAAGTAGAATTTCACTTCCAGAACAACCAAATTCCAGATGTGACAGTAATAGCAGTAGGACAACAGACTGGTGATGGGGGGTCCTCTCTATTTCTGAAAATCACCCTTCCTTCCAGTTTAAGGTGGTATTCCACACTGGAAGGAAATACTCTGAAATTCTTTACCAATCCACAACCAGACATTCCCACCCCAATAGTCCAGAAAGATATGAAATCAGCTCAGAGCCTGGCTGATATTCAGCAAATTGGAGATCAGTTGTTCATCTCTGTTCAGTTAAATGAGGGGAAGGACTCTGTTCTCGCCCGAGTGTGTGTGAACAACGGTAAGAGCTTCATCAGCGAAGCCATGTTTCGCCAACTCCCAAAAGATCCAGCCATTCCCACATTCAAACTGATGGACAAATGGGAAATGGACCTGGAAGTACCCAATTCAAAACATCTCCTGATATCTCCTGCCAAGCAGGTGTATGCTCAAAATCTCCATTGGCAACAAGAGCATAGTCCATAATTGTTGGGTCGTGCGAGACGTCACTGCCGCCTTTTACTTAGGCAGTGACATTCTCAATCGCTTTGCCATTAGTTTGGACCTAAAAAACTTCAAAGCTTGGTCCCGATTAGCGGATAATCCCATGGGATTTGATGATCCAGAAAAAGCATTTAGGTCAGCTCAATTGCTACCTTATGCAGTTGAAATTCAGATCAAAGAGGAAGTCACCATCCCAGAAAGGACCCGACAATTCTCCCTGGAAGTGAAAGTTAAAAGAGGACGAAAATTGAAAAACCCTGATGTTTACAGACATCTAAATGCTTCTCTCCAACAGCAAGGGTTGGGGGTAAACCCAACTCCATTAGTCAACATAGAACATGAACCCATTCCAATAGAGGTGGAAAACAGCGACTTAAAAAGTATTACTCTAGCCGCAGGCACCATTATTAGAATGGCGGTTGATGACCGACATTCCTCCATTGATTTAGGAAATTAACTGTTAGGACCGATCCCCAAGGACTGTTTTGACAGTGACAGTGAGGACAATACAACACCAGACAGGATTTTCACCCGGCATGGGGGGAACTTCCTGGTGTACACTTCTTGCCCTTATGGTAAGGAAGATGTGACTTGTTACTTCAGGAGGGATGAGGTGATTTTCCAGGTCCATGAGGGCTGCCTTTCCCACCTGAAGCCTCCGGTCCAAATCAGCACTCTGACCAGGGACTTCTCCACCCAGCTGGAGGAGGCCGCTGAGATATCCAAACCAGAAGTCTTTCCAGGCTTCAGGCAGATGGTGGAAGAGAGAGTCAACCTAGCTGATGCCTGTGTGACTCTGGAACAGAAGTAAAAGTTGAAACAAGTTTTCTTGGCTTTCCAAGATCTCTTTGCGGTAGACTCATATGACTGTGGTTGCACGGACATCCACACAAAAACAATTCCCACGGACCCTGGAATGACTCCAGTGTTTGTGAAGCAATATCGTTTGCCTCTCGCATCCATGGAGTCCCTTACTGAAATAATTAAGAACCTTGAGTCCCGGGGAATAATACGTCCAGTACACAGCACCTTCAATAATCCGGTGCTGGGAATATTGAAGCCAAACGGCCAGTGGAGACTCTGTGCCGACCTTAGGGAGCTCAACAAACGGGTCCATACTTCCCGATGGCCTCTGCCCTACATTGACCAAGGGCTGGCCCAGATCCAGGGGTCACAGGTATTCACAGCAATAGACCTGACCAATGGATACTGGACCGTGCCTGTCAGTAGGGAGGACCAATACAAACTGGCTTTTACCTTTGGGGGCCAGCAGTACACATGGACCCGGACTCCCTTCGGATACCTCAACTCCGGCAATGAATTCAACATTTTCTTACATAAGGCCATGCCCGACCTGGGTGCGAGCGGTAACCTGGCTTATGTAGATGATGTCCTCATCAAAAGTTCATCTGTGGAGGAACACATAGCAGAGATCCGTTGTGTTCTGACGCAGTTGAGGGCCGCCGGAGCAAAACTTTCCTTTCAGAAAGCACAGTGGTGTAGAACCCGTGTTAATTTCTTGGGGCATGAGATTACTCCTCAGGGTCTCTGTCCCCAGGAAAAGAAAGTGGAAGCACTTCAGAAACTGAAAGACCCCACGACTCTGCGGGAACTAAGGAGCCTCCTTGGACTGACTAATTACAGCAGAAAGTTCATTGAAGGTTACGCAGAGATCACTAGACCCCTGATTCATCTCTTGAAGGGGGGGTCAAGTGGGAATGGGGTCCAGAACAAGCTGAGGCAGTAAAACAACTCAAAAGAAGCCTCTCACAAGCGCCTTGCCTAGCTTACCTTGCCAGAAGCAAGGAGTTTTCCTGGAGACAGGGTTTTCTAATACGTGCTTGACGGCAGTATTATACCAAAAGCATGACAAGGTCAATAAAGTAATCTCCTATGCGAGCAAAACTTTATCCTCTGTGGAGGAAAAATTCAACGATTGTGAGAAGGCACTCCTGGCAACGGTGTGAGCATTGAAGAATTACCGCCCGTTTATCCAGGGGGAACACATCATAGTGGAGACTCCACACCAGCCTCTGCAATATCTCCAAAATGACAGAATCCGGGCCGGAAATGTGAGTAATTCCCGAATTACTTCCTGGATTCTGTCAATGCAAGGCTTTCCTGTACAGGTCAGATATGGCCAAAATAAGAGTCCCCTCGCGCAAGGTCTGGCTGACTTGCATGATTGTGCCAGAGAAAACTGTCTCGAGGACGAAAGTCTAAAAATCAAGGACAACATGGAGGCATACCTCAATTCCCCACACAAAGTCTTTGAAGAGGACAAGTGTGAGGGAATGCCCACTGTCTATGTGGATGGATGCTCGTACCATGTTGACAACAACGGGGAGAAAGAACTGGTGGCCGGCGTAGGGAATGCATGGGTGAATGAGTTCCCAGAACCCTCCGCTGGATACAAAATTGGTCCCCGAAGTAGTCAGGTGGCAGAATTGATGGCTGTGCATCAGGCCATCCTCACTGCTGTCCAACATCAACTCCACAAACTGGTCATAATCACAGACTCGGATTATGTACGGAACGGGTTCGTGGAGCACCTGTTTAATTGGAAAACCAGAGGCATGTTATGTGCTAATAACAAACCCTTGAAACATGGGAAGTTAATCCAAAACATTGATGATCTGGTCACCTCTAATGGGATGACCATCTACTGGAAAAAGATCAAGGGTCATTCCAAAGTAGAGGGACCAGACAAAATGACTTAGCTGATCAGCTGGCCAAAACCGGGGCCATCCAAGGCGATCTAATAGAAACAGAGTCCCTGTTGGGGGAACACCAGGTCACTGCTATCACTAGGTCCCAGACAAATGCTCACAATGATCTTTCAACTGCACAATGGAGTAAGGAGACCCCTGATGCTGATTTGATTACGGCTCAAAAGGGCACTCCAATAATTGGTAAGTTTTACCAACACATTGAGGATCCTGAGAACTTTCCCCTGACGGATACCAATTACATTGGGAAAGAGGACCTAAGAGTGTTGATGAAATGTCCAAAGATGTTCCGGATCCAAGACGGGCTGTTGGTAAGGAAATCCCAATCTGGCCATGATCAGTGGGTGGTTCCTACCTCATTCCGAAGCCTGATGTTAAGTCATGCCCATGATGCGACCACAGCCGGTCATAGGGGGTTTCACACAACACTGGAAATCTTAGGAGATGTTGCATACTGGCCACACATGGGGCAGGACCTCGACCAATACTTGAAGGGGTGTCTTGTGTGTGCACAATTTCAGCCATCATCCCTCACACACTGTGCGCCTCTCCAAAAGAGGGGGATGACACTGCCATGGTCAGATTTGCAAATCGACTTTGTAGGCCCTGTAATTCGCTCGTCTAGAGGAAACAAGTACATGTTGACCGTTACATGCTTGTTTACCAAGTGGGTGGAATGTCTCCCAGCCCCAAACTGCAAGGCAGAAACAGCAGCTGCCCTGATGATTAACCACATCTTTTCCCGTTTTGGTCTACCTCAAAGGATTGAGTCAGACAGAGGTAGCCACTTCACCAGTGAAGTAATGACAAAGATGTGGGAGATACTGGGGGTTAACAGGAAGCTACACATTGCTTACAGGCCAGCTTCTTCTGGGGCAGTAGAGAGATACAACTGAACCATTGTGAGCATATTAAAAAAGTTTGTGGCAGATTCTGGGCCAAGTTGGGATATCCGATTACCTCTGGTCCTAATGGCCATCAGATCTACCACTTCATCTGCAACCAAAATGTCACCATTTGAGTTGATGACTGGACGCAAGATGGTGCTTCCTCAACATTTGCTCTACAGGACCCAAGAGCAGACATTGATAAATGCCTCCACAACTCATGAGTATGTGGAGAATTTGAGGAAACAACTCCAACATGCTTTTGCGTATGCTCAGCGGAATCTAGAAAGATCAGCTGATAGCATGAAAACCCACTACGACCTGAAGACCACCAGGAAGGAATATACTGTGGGGGACCGGGTTTATCTATACAATTTCCAAAGGAACCAGGCCAAACAGTGAAAATGTTTGCCTACGTGGAAGGGACCGTTTGAAATTATAGACACAATCTCCCCTGTTGCATACAAGATCCGCATACCCAAAGGCAGTTTGGCAGAAGGGGAAGACAAGTGGGTCCATATTAATCAGCTAAAGTGTTGCCATCCTAGGCACACTCTGCAACAACTGGAGGAATCCTCTGGAATCCCAGAAGGGACCACTCCAGATTAATTCAGTTCCAACCCTAAAATATCCCACATATAGTCTCTAAAATATTCTGACGCTTGTAAGCCACTGTCTCTGAATTATATCTTGTTTTTCAAAATTGGAATGCTATGTCTATTAAAGTATAAAATGTATATGTCGCCCCACTACATCAATAGTGGGGGAGAAATGTCTATGAATAAGTATTGCCGCTTTTGCTTTATCATCCTAGGAGAGAGGAAACCATGGAGAATGACCAAGGAGGACGACCGGGGACGGGGAGCAGTGACCCGAGGGGCGAGGGGTACCGCCCAATATTCCCATCAGGACCGGCGAGGAGAACCGATCGATCCAACTGGGTGGAGGAAAAGATGCTGAACTGTGCCATCTACAGAATTGGAAGAAGATAATGCAGACATACCAGCGCAAGAGCTCAAAACCTCCTTTGCACCCGACTTCCCCTCGACTTGAATCAAAGCGCAGTCAGGCGGGGCGGTTTGTGAAGGGTTTTGACCCATGCTGAATCAATAGACTGGGTAGATGTGGGGATGAGCTGCCGCCGCCCATCATTCCATCCCAGAGTCCAGGAGAACTGCGCAGTTGGCACAAGACCACTCCAAAGATACAACCTTCTTGTGGGGGGTTCCACATCACCACTCTACTGTAAGGTTGCCATCAAAACAATGTTAAGCAAGGGTCCTATACTATCAAGCAAAAGACCACTCTATTGAAATGCAGTAATTCAAGACAGATCCCAAAAATGGATGCAATACCGGAACTCACCACTATCAGAAAGCCGGCGTTTTAAAACCACCAGACTTGTGTGTAAAACTGAACAAATGAACCGAAACCAGGCCAAGGAAAGACTTGCTAAGAGGTGGATACAATGTAAAACTATATTCTGAAATGACTTGAAGGAAGTAATTATTTAATGTATATGTAAAAAATGTAAGTTTGATTTAAACTGGGAACTAAAGTGACATTTAGCTTAATTCTGCCTGACAACTACGCCCGACAGGAGAAACCTGCTCAGCCACTCTTCCCAGGCCTAGCTGCATCCTGCTTCCCCACCAAAAGGAGTTGACACCTCTCTGATTAGATTAGGGGAGGGGCACCTGCAGGAGATTGAACAAAGCCTTGTCCTGGACTCAGGCAAATGTTATATTGGGGGGGCCGTAAAGTGGCTTCCTCTTGGGAGAAGTGCCTCTGGGAGCCACCCGAGCTGGAGGCGGGGGCAGACAGAAGCTTCCCCCATGTGCTTTGGAACCTAAACCACACCCATCTGGGCCAGAGCATAATTTTAAAAAGATAGATAACTCATAGTGCGGACTTGTCAGAATTATATAAGTAATATCCTTATTCTTGTGATTTTTCTGTGCACGTTTTAAGAGGTGTTAGGACCCTGTGGTGTATGCTGGGGGGTTGCTAGTGGAAAATAGGGTCTTACTCCAAATGTCTGCATGTTAAAAATCTGACACTTCATCAGTTAATGTCCATACTCCTTGCGCACATGTGTGTAATTCTTGGTAAATATCCGATATTGGTAAACCAGTCAAAAAGGGCAAAATGTTGTCATTTTTTAATGCAAGCCCCCAGGAAGATCAGAGGCGGACAAGCATGGACCATAAGGAATATATAATGTGTACATGTAATTTCAACAAATTGTTTATCTGGGAAATATGTATTTGAATCAAATATAGATTTGTGGGCAAATTGACCAGGGGAGGATCCTCTGACCCATAAACAGACCTCATCATGATGTCAATCCGTTTCCTTCCCCCAATCATGGGAGAGGGGAGAATTGGGCCAATGACAAGTAGAGAGGGGCAGGCTCAGTTATGCCACGCACATACCCACTTCCAAAACACATAAAAAGAGACTGCTGGGACAGGTAGAGACATTCAATTCCATTTGCTGCGGAGCATGCTGACTGACGACTTCACATCCAGAGATCCAACACTTAGACTTCCAAGCTAAACATAGACTACAGAACTTTGAACCTAGAAGGCCCACTGAAAGCAAAAGTATTCTCAGCAGGCCTTCAGAATCCAGTAAACCTAACCAAACTATTCAACAGCCTGGCGAGCTGTTTGAATTCTTTGCCAAGAACTTTTTCCGGAACCGCAGACCAGACCCTGACCGCTGTGAGCAGAACCAGAGATCCGGATCGCTGTGAGCAGAACCGGTGCCCGATTGACCCGCCGAGCAGAGAGAACCACCGCCGGACGTGTTGACCAGATCCGTGACAAGGCCTATTTCAAATTTATATTGTGAGTACCTAGCAGAACTGTGCTGAACCAATCTCTTAGTTAAAATAATCTAATCCAAACTATTTTAACCTAAGTAGACTGCCTCCTAGTAATCCTGTCATCTGTCATTTTAAAGCTGCACAACTGTCACCTGTCATTCTAAAGCTGCAAACTGTCACCTGTCATTTTGAGTTTGACTTTAAATCCGAAACACTACCTTTATTAAATTGTCCGTATCTCTTGAACCGTTTGGGCTAGGAACGCAATTTAACTTTCATGTTAAAGCTGGGATTCTAGGCTTTCCAACCTACTTCCTACTCCTTATACTTTTACCGCCATCGCGATTTATGCACTCGCAAAATTTACTGTGATTGGCGATTTGGCCTGATTTCGTCATCTGTTAAAAGATAGCCGCTTTTGCCTGAACTGCTAAAATTCGTTTGCAACCTAATAACCATCCCTGAACCATTGTTAGGGCTGACCTGAACTGATTTAAAGAAGTGTCTACCACTCACTCTGAATCTCCTATAGGGAATTAAAAGCAATTTTAGCACATTTTCACTTCCTTGCAAACCACATTAAAGTAATTCGCCTGTGTTTAAAACTCATACCTGTTTTCTCTAAGCTTGCTGGGGGAACTGGAACTGTGTATTGCATTATAAAGTGTCATTTGTTGGGATTCTTGAAGACTGTGTGCTCTCCTTCCATTTCTTGTATTGCATAGGGGGGGAGTGAATTGTCAAAAGAAAAAGTGATCATATTACCTTTTGCTAAAATCATAACAAGTTATTTCTGTACTGCATTTTATTCCGCCTTGCATTTCCTTGAAACCATCAAGCATTTTCAGCTACCTCATCCTCTATACTACTCCTAAGTAACCAAATCTGTGTACCCCTGTAACATTATCCATTGTTGATCACGGTCATATTCTGAAGTGTGATATCCGTTATCAATTTATTTATAAAGTGTGATAGATATATATTGTTGAATTGTCCAAATGAACCTTTTAAATTTGCAAAACAAACCTACTTCTTGGCTCAGTGGGGTCAGGGTGATTCTAAGAGAGGGGTGTTATATAAGGGTTGTCATCCAGAGTACATGAACTGGACCTAAAAATATATCAATAAGGGTTTCCTTCAGCATCCCAGACTAGGCATTGACTTAGCTGTAGTGTTGAAGTGCAGCCGCTTAACAGAGTCTCCTGACCATTCACCTGGACACTGTCCTTATAATACTCTTTAGTATTATCTGGGATAGAATTATATACATCTAAATTCTGTTGTTCCCACAACCCCAGAGAGACTAAAGAAACACTGGCTGAGACTCCCATGGGTTCATCAGCCAGCAGTAGAAAATTTCCACTTGCCATTGTGACTTCCTCTTCTTGAGCGAAGGCTAAGGAGGCAAGCTGGATCCCTGGAGGTTTACCTTTGCATCTGGGATCTCCTTTCACATGGTCAGTGGTCTTACAAACATAGCATGAGCCAAAGGCTCGCTGGAATGGAGGCTTGTTCTGACCTCCTTCTGGTCTGGGACCAGAAGGTACACTAGCCTGATTCGGGATCCGTGGTGGCTTACCCTTATGGTTTTTTTTGGGGCCCTCTTTGGAATTTGCAGTATTAGAATTCTCTTTGGAGTCCTTTTTAGGCTGTTTCCCCTCATCCTTTTTCAGAGTTACCCCAGAATCCTTGTGAGTGGCCATGTTGGCAACCCACAAGTCAGCAGCCTTAGCTAGCTTTCTGGAATCTAATTCCTTTGAATCAGCCAAGTGCTGTCTGAGCTCAGGAGAGCAGGCATCATAAATTGACTCCAACATAAACAGATTTCTCATACCTTCGTAAGTGTTCACTTTGTAACCCTTAATCCATCCCTCTAAGTGTTTCAACCCTTCACTCACCCAGGTAGCCCAAGGGGTACCATCATGCTTTTTGAGGGTTCTAAACCTCTTAAGATACTGGGAAGGGGTCTTCCCAAAACTAGCTATCAAATCTAGTTTCACACATTCATAATCCTTCTTATCCTCCTCCCCCAACTCCATTACCACATCAGTTGCAACAGGGGGAAGCCTAGAGAACAACCAGGTGAGTAAGTCATTTCCTGTGATGTTCTGGAGCCCATGATATTCAAACAGAGACAACCAATCCAACACATCTAACTTAGGCTCATACATACCAATCAATTCCTTAGGCATCTGAGGTCTTGTAGGACTGGAACTTCTAGAGGAGTCAGAGAGAGAAGCATTGTCTACAGATCATTTCTTCATTTCTAGCTCATGCTTGAGCTCCATTTCCCTTAGCCTGAGTTCTTGATTCAGTTCCTGGTGTCTCTGTTCAGCCTGAGTATTCAGTCTCTTGAATTCTAATTCAAGTTTCATTTTCTCTAGCTCAAGATATTGAGGACTAAGTGTGGGACCTGGCAAAGGTCCAGTAGGTACAGCTGGCACAGCAGACAGAGGCCTAGGGGGGACAGTCACAGCAGCCTCACCCTCCTCTTCTGACTCTTCCTCAAGATTATCAACATTTTGATCAACATCAATCTCTATACTGTTATCTACAGTTTCTGGCATGGTAGGTTCCTCTGAACCATCATCTAGACTTTGGTTAGCTAACAACCTTTCTGTCAATTCCATTTTCTTGCCTTTAGTCAGGAGATGCTTATGCTTACGGAGAACTCTTAAACAATCAGCAGTTTTTTGTAGCAAGGGACTCTTGACTATAATTGTCCATAGTTGACATGTTAGAAAGATTACTTTTTCAGTGCTAAGCTTTGTGGTTAGTTGCACTAAGGTCTCTTAAAGCACTCTAAAATGTATACTCAATACAAATCCCACCGCTGCCACCAGTGTTAGTCAGAAACCTGTGCAGATCCCTTTGGGAACACTGCAAAAGATTTAGGACTACAGGTGTTAGCAGTAAAGCCACTTGGTAGCAGTCTGTACCTCCCAGATTTACCTGGTAGCTGTGGCTAAGCAGTCAGACTTCCCTCAAGAAGAGTTAGGCAGTATGCAAAGTATACACAATAGGCACTCAGACACAATAGCACAACCAAACACTGACCAGAGCTTTGGTATCACGGTATATAATTATTTATTTAAAAACACACTGATTGAAACACTCCAGCACTATTATTGTAAATCACTCTCAACACAGTTACTTTTATTATATATACATCCCTTATTCCTTATCAGACAAGTCTTAGTTAACACCACTTATTTCCAGACAGACGTGAGCGCTTAACTATAGATGGCACTCCAATAAGTTAATGAAAAAGGCAGAATGTAGGAAAATACACCACACTAATACTTAGGAACTCTTAAGCAAGGCAGGAAAGTCAAAAGTTACTTGTGAGCCAAAGTCCATAGGCCGGGCCCACTCTTGGAGAGAGCAGAGCACAAATGCACCCAAGATCACACAATGACAACAGGCTTAAAAAGTCTTGCAGGGAGTTTAGAAAGGTTTTAGTTAGGCTCAGAAAAGTTTAGCCAGGGTGTCCCAGGCTAACCCAGGTTCGAAAGCCGGGGGCTAAATCTACCCCGTACAGTCGGTTGCAAGGAAAGCCAGGCGGAACACGGTACCTTATGTGGAAAGGATCCTCCAGCGGGGGCAGTTGTTCCTGGCAGCGGGTGCAAGTTATGGCGTCCTCCAGAGGAAGAGAAGATCTCGACTAGGAGGAAAGATGAAGTATGTTGCACTGCCAGGGAAGAAACCAGCCGTGGAGTTTTCCGGTTAAAGGTACTATCCTTCGATTTGCGGTAGTGGTAAAACGTGGTATCCCAGTTGCCGGGGTGCTTGGCACAGGCAAGGCGGCCACGAGATGTTCCAGGAAGTGAAAAAGGAAGCAGACTGGTTATCCCCACCAGTAGAAGGAAGAAGACTCTCCGGGCTGGAGATCTTCTCTGTCGTTGGGAAAAGTGGTGAGACGGTTCAGCAGGGCTCGACCGGTGGTGTCGTCGTAATCGGCCGGCTCAGCTTCTCCTTCGTCGGATTCTTAGGCAGCATACCCCCATTCACTCAGCCTAGCTGTCAATCAAACATGCTAAGTGGTGAGCCGGCCGGCTCACCACTGTTAAGACGGATTTCTGAACTCTGTCCTGGTGGCGCAGAAGTTCAGAAGGCCAACCTAATTACTTGGAACAGGGTAACCTCTGGACGAGCCAGACCAATCAAGGTAGCGATCGCGGCGGTCAAAACTAGGTCTCAAGAGGGGTGAGGGTGACTGAAAGCCCGCAATGAGCACACAAAGCAAGAACACTTACAAACTACTCCAAACAGTTGTTATATTAAAAATATATACACATTTATTCCAAGGCCTTTAAAACAATGACCGTAGCGAGAAAATCACAATATAACGATAGTAAACCAACACATACCATATCAACACAATATATATACAAATACGACAGTCTCAAGCGTTATCTGCACGAAATGGGTAGTCCACCTAAAAGGGAAGGAAGACAGGCAGTGCGAAACAATGCTTAGACCCAGTTCGCCTTCAGAGGCACCTAACTAGATGGAAGTCCGAACCCTGCGAAGAGTGGAGCCTTGTGCTCAAAAGTACCTGCACACGCTGGTGCCAACGGGCAAAAGGGGGGTCTCTTCGAAGGAAGTCAGGCAGTTCAGTTTAGTGCACAAAAGAAGAAGAACAAGTTCCGCGACTCAAGCGCAGCCTCCACAGTGGGCAGAAGCACAGCGCGAGTACGGACAAGAGTGCTGTTTGACACAGCGGGGAAAAGCAGGAGGGCGACCAGATCCTAGCTATGCTACTCACCGGTCCCCGATGCAAGCAGACCCAGGCTTCTCCGCGTCAGTTTCAGCAGCTGGCAGGTTCAGAAGAGCAGGGAACGCCTCGTCGTCGTGTTGAATAAAAAGACGTCCCAATCGAAGAAACCCGCACAGTTTGTTACCACAGCAGGGCAACGGAGCAGCCGTGTGTATCTGAGCCAAATGTACACTACTCACTTCAGACCTGGGAACGCCAAGTGTACGAAGCGTGTGAGAGTGACAAGGACTCGAAATACTACACAACCTGGCGGCGGTTACAGAGCAAGACTCCTGTGTAAGCTGGTCAGTCAGCTGGATGGCCCAGAGACGCTTCCGAAGGCTTATTGGCAGGAGATGGTGAAGATGCCGAGAATAGCTGTTCCCGCTATTCCAAGGGTCGAAGTACCAGTACAGGCCTTCTGGTTCGATCAAAGGTGAAAAGGGTTTCACAAGGCGACAGCAGTCCAGAGGAGATGTCCTTCAGCGGGTCACCAGCGATTCCTCGGTCCAGCCTCTTGGTTGCAGGATACTTGGCTCCTGTATTCCTTCGTTCGTGAGAACTCAGGAGATCGCCATGATAGTGGTGTTTCCAGCCCCCTCTTATCCACGGTTCCCTTCGCGCCAAAACGGAGGGGACCCAATGGGAGATCCGCTCATCAACACTCACACCATTCGTGGACCAATCACGGACCACAGTGGTCCCAGGCATTCACACCACCCTAGACTCTCTGGCACCCAGGATGTGTATTGGGACCAGACATCCCAGCCCACATCCTGGAGGCACACACAAGACATGTAGAAGCCCGCGAAAGCATCCGTGTTTCGCGGGAAAGTACATGCCCAAATAAGGAAGGCCCTGAGTCGGCTCGACCTGGGGAAGGTGAAGGGAGCAAGACGGTCTGTGGACAGGGCAAAGGAGCCTTGTGGTCTGGCCATTTTGGGAGCCAGGCCACCATTTTGGGTTAAGCGCGAGAAACACGCTTAGAACGCCAAAAGGAGCTCAAAACACAAGAAACAATCGCTGCCACCATTCCCGTCCCTGAATCTCTTGCACCGATCAGATACAATCCTAAACGAGTATCTAGGGCCTGTAGAAGGCTAGAGACCCAAGAGAGCTGTAACTTAGCTTACAGTGCCCTCTTGTGTCATGTTGCACGAAAGCCGCAACATGATAAAAGAAACTACGGGAAACAGCGTTCCCCGGTACTGACAGTCTTAAGGGCATGTCAGTTTCCCCGTAAGAAAGTAGCGAAAGCCCAGAGGAGTGTGGCAGAAAGCTGCACTTCTCTGGCAAAGTCGAGAACAAGGTAAAAAACAACAGCAAAACGTTTAGGGGTTGCCACATGGAAGGAAAATTACCTACAACTACGAAATCTTTCCTAACACTCGCCCCTCCCAGACTATGGACAGGGGGAACTAATCCACCCCTGGATGAGTCTCTTGTTCAGGTCGGTTAAACATTCTGGACAACCCATCAGCATTGCTATGTTGGACACCTGGCCTATGCTCAATAGTGAAGTCGAAGCCTTGTAGACTTATAGACCACCTAAGCAACTTTGGATTCTCCCCCTTCATGTTCATTAGCCACTTTAAGGGCTTATGGTCAGTTTGCACAGTGAAGTGGGTCACATAGAGTTAGGGCCTCAGCTTCCTTAGGGCCCACACAACAGAGAAACATTCTTTCTCTACTGTGGACCATCTGAGCTCTCTGTCCTTAAGCTGGCGGATAATAAAACCAATAGGGTGTTCCTTACCCTTCTCATCTACTTGTGATAGTACAGCTCCTATCCCAGTGTCAGAGGCGTCCGTCTGCACGATAAAAAGTCTTTGATAATCAGGGGCCCTGAGGACAGGGGCCTGGCACAAGGAGTCTTTTAAGCCATTGAAGGCCTTCTCACACTCGTCGGTCCAAGTTACCTTCTTGGGTTTCTTCGGAGTTGTGAGGGCAGTCAGAGGGGCAGCTATGGTGCCATAGTCTGCCACAAAATTGCGGTAATACCCCGTGAGTCCTAAGAAGGCTCTCACTTGGGTTTGCGTAGTGGGGGTAGGCCAGTCTTGTACTGCTTGTACTTTACTGGGAAGAGGCTGTCTCCTCCCTCCACCTACTTCATGTCCAAGGTAAACCACTGAGCCTTGTCCATTCTGGCATTTACTAGCCAAGCCCATCAGAAGTACCATCCGTTTTCTGAGCCCTAGCACATAATCAACTACGTTGGTAGTAACAGGGGGAGTGGGCATCTCCCATCCCTCTTTGACGATGGCTAAGGGTCCCCGTACGGGATGACCGAACAGAAGTTCGAAGGGGCTGAAGCCAACACCCTCCTGTGGTACCTCTCGGTAGGCAAACAGTAAGCATGGTAAAAGAAGATCCCATTTTCTTCTCTGAGGTTCCTCCAGAGCCCCAATCATGCTCTTTAACGTTCTGTTGAAACGTTCCACCAGACCATTGGTCTGGGGGTGGTATGCAGAAGAGAACTTGTAGGTGACCCCACATTCTTTCCACATAGCCTGCATATACTTCGACATAAAGTTGCTGCCACGATCCGACACAACTTCTTTAGGGAAGCCAACCCTAGTAAAT
This sequence comes from Ambystoma mexicanum, assembly GCF_040938575.1. NCBI lineage: Eukaryota > Metazoa > Chordata > Amphibia > Caudata > Ambystomatidae > Ambystoma > Ambystoma mexicanum. The sequence continues at coordinate 50,884,757 of NC_090925.1, read as the reverse complement.
ATGCCAAGTAAAGCTTTTGCAACTGACTTGGCAGTTACAGTTTTCAATGGGATAGCCTCAGGATATCTGGTTGCATGGTCAACCAGCACCAGGATAAACCTATTGCCCGAGGATGTTTGCGGGTCAAGGGGACCAACGATGTTGATCCCTACCCTTTCAAATGGTACCCCCACAACTGGGAGCGGTACCAACGGAGCTTGGATTGTCGCGCCAACCTTACCAGACAACTGGCAGGAGGCACAACTCCTGCAGTGACTTTCTACTTGCACCCCCATCTTGGGCCAGTAGAAGTGCATGGATAACCTTTGCTTGGTCCTCTTCATACCAAGGTGACCAGCAAGGAGAACTTCATGCGCCAACTGCAGGAGGAAGGGCCTAACAGCAAGGGGAACCACCAACCTCCTATGGTCTCCTTCTGTAGACTCTGTGGGCTCACTATACAGGAGTCCACCTTCCCAATAAATCCTATGCGTCCCAGGAGGTTCACCCTCAAGCTGGGAGTAGGCCTGTCTCCTTAGGCCTTCCAGAGATGGGCACTCACGTTGGCCTTTACTGAATTCGTCCCTATCAGGACCTCCTTCAACTAACAAGTCTTTTAGTTCAGGATGATCGTTGGGGTCAAATACTTCAGGCATCGCCACGTCCTCGGCAGGCCCGGGCGATTGACCAACTTCCTCCACCGAAGTGGTAGGCGAGCTCGGGGGAATATTCTCTTTCCCTCGTCTTGACTTGTCGACTCCTTTCGCCTTGGATTTCCCCTTCAGCTGGGGCGGCGTATTGGTCTTGGCCAATGCTGCCCGTGCTTGAGACCGTGTGTAGGGTCTTTAAGCAGTGTCTCCTACGAGCCCTAGAGCTCTGAGATCATTACCTAACAAGACCTTTCCCGGGACGTTTCTCTGAATGCTCACTGGAATCCTGACTGCTGTACCATTTAAAGTAAGATTTACAGGTATTACTGGGAACATACGGAGTGGGCCGTCAGCCAACTTAGTGGGCATCAGAGTAGCTCTGGCAACTTCCTCTGAGTCTACCAAGGTAGAATCCACTACAGTGCGACTGCACCCACTATTCCTAAGAGCTGGAGTATCTACTCCATTGATCAGCACACTGTCTTTAAAGTAGTGCTTGGTATTATCCGGAATCCTAGCATAAGCCTCTGCGACTTTAGGCTCCCAGGAACCCAGGGAAACTAAAACTACCTCAGCCTCTATCCCGCTCGGAAATGAGTCTGAGGAGAAGGATGCTCCTGTAATCTCTTCTTCCTCGTAGGAGGAGAAGGCCAGATTAGCGGAGTGGACCCCCAAAGGTCTAACCTTACACCGGGGATCCCCCTTCACGTGGTCAGTTGCTCCACAAGCAAAACAAGATCCATTGGGTCTGTTTACATAGAGAGGCTTATTGTAACCAGAGTTCTGTTTCGGAGGCTGACCTCCACTACCCTGTGAGTTCTCTTGTGCCTTACTCTTATTTTTCTTTTTGTGGCCCTTATGAGAAGAAGATTTATCAGATTCTCCACCCTCCATATCTTTGGACTTTTTCCCTTCCTCCTGCTTACCAGGATGAGTTTTGTCCTTATGGGACACTCGATGTGACACCCATAAGTCGGCTGCAATGGCTAGCTTCTTAGGATCTATCTCCTTCGAATCGGCCAAATGCTGCTTAAGCTCCGGGGAAGAAGATGCAAAAATGTGTTCCAGCATGACAAGATTTATCATGCCTTCGAAGATAGAAACCTTATAACCTTCGACCCAGCCAGTTAAGTTTTTCAAGGATTCAGTGACATAAGATACCCAAGTACCACCTTCCTTTTTCTTATACTCTCTGAAACGTTTCAAATATTGGGCCGGAGTCTTCCCAAACTTTAAAATGAGAGTTTGCTTTAACATTGCGAAATCAGCTCGCTCAGCCTTCGACATTTCCATAATGGCACTACAGCCAGAATGGGGCAGCCTGCTAAGTAACCATGTAATCTTATCAGCATTGTCAACTTGTTGAACTTCGCATGCATACTCAAACGCATTCAGCCAGTCCATATTGTCATTCCTTTCTTCATACACACTGAGCAGATCTTTCGGAAACCGTGGATGAGAGGAGGCCCCAGACCCATGTCCAGGACCCTTGGACCCATTTGCAACCTGAAGCTTGGCCAGTTCCAACTGGTGATCCCTGTCTTTTTGTTTTTCTGCCTGTTCGATTTTTAGTTTGGCTATGCTGAATTCAAGCTCCTGCTGCCTAAACCGCAGCTCTTGCTTCTTGAATTCAAGCATAGCCTCCCCATCAGCACTGGCAGAGGAAACATTAGACATCTCGTCCTCCCTGTCCTCGTGGTCGCGATGGATCAGTGCAGCGGCAGAACCGTCGGTTCTACCAGTGAGAGCAGCCCCACCACCCTCCGCACTGTCCTCAGAAGTTATAGCGTCAAGCTGCGCTTCTTGCCACGCCACGATTCTTTGGATCATTTCCGATTTCGTGCCTTGAGAGGAAACACCTCTCTCCGCACACATCTTTTTCAATGTTTCTGATTTGGAAGCATTTAAAGTTAACAAGGTATTTGTTTCCATACTGTTAGATAGGACTATGGCCTTTTTAAAGTTATACTACAACAATTCACTACGTGTCCTGGTTGGAATAACCCGAAATGCCTTAGTTCGTGCGCAACACTGGATACCTTCAGTCGTATCCCACCGCTGTACACCAATTTGTTAAGACGGATTTCTGAACTCTGTCCTGGTGGCGCAGAAGTTCAGAAGGCCAACCTAATTACTTGGAACAGGGTAACCTCTGGACGAGCCAGACCAATCAAGGTAGCGATCGCGGCGGTCAAGACTAGGTCTCAAGAGGGGTGAGGGTGACTGAAAGCCCGCAATGAGCACACAAAGCAAGAACACTTACAAACTACTCCAAACAGTTGTTATATTAAAAATATATACACATTTATTCCAAGGCCTTTAAAACAATGACCGTAGTGAGAAAATCACAATATAACGATAGTAAACCAACACATACCATATCAACACAATATATATACAAATACGACAGTCTCAAGCGTTATCTGCACAAAATGGGTAGTCCACCTAAAAGGGAAGGAAGACAGGCAGTGCGAAATAATGCTTAGACCCAGTTCGCCTTCAGAGGCACCTAACTAGATGGAAGTCCGAGCCCTGCGAAGAGTGGAGCCTTGTGCTCAAAAGTACCTGCACACGCTGGTGCCAACGGGCAAAAGGGTGGTCTCTTCGAAGGAAGTCAGGCAGTTCAGTTTAGTGCACAAAAGAAGAAGAACAAGTTCCGCGACTCAAGCGCAGCCTCCACAGTGGGCAGAAGCAGAGCGTGAGTATGGACAAGGGTGCTGTTTGACACAGCGGGGAAAAGCAATGGGCTCCAGCAGGAGGGCGACCAGATCCTAGCTATGCTACTCACCGGTCCCCGATGCAAGCAGACCCAGGCTTCTCCGCGTCAGTTTCTGCAGCTGGCAGGTTCAGAAGAGCAGGGAACGCCTCGTCGTCGTGTTGAGTAAAAAGACGTCCCAATCGAAGAAACCCGCACATTTTGTTACCACAGCAGGGCAACGGAGGGCCGTGTGTATCTTAGCCAAATGTACACTACTCACTTCAGACCTGGGAACGCCAAGTGTACGAAGCGTGTGAGAGTGAAAAGGACTCGAAATACTACACAACCTGGCGGCGGTTACAGAGCAAGACTCCCGTGTAAGCTGGTCAGTCAGCTGGATGCCCAGAGTCGCTTCCGAAGGCTTACTGGCAGGAGATGGTGAAGATGCCGAGAATTGCTGTTCCCGCTATTCCAAGGGTCGAGGTACCAGTACAGGCCTTCTGGTTCGATCAAAGGTGAAAAGGGTTTCACAAGGCGACAGCAGTGCAGAGGAGAAGTCCTTCAGCGGGTCACCAGCGATTCCTCGGTCCAGCCTCTTGGTTGCAGGATAATTGGCTCCTGTATTCCTTCGTTCGTGAGAACTCAGGAGATCGACATGGTAGTGGTGTTTCCAGCCCCCTCTTATCCACGGTTCCCTTCGCGCCAAAACGGAGGGGACCCAATGGGAGATCCGCTCATCAACACTCACACCATTCGTGGACCAATCACGGACCTAGGTGGTCCCAGGCATTCACACCACCCTAGACTCTCTGGCACCCAGGATGTGTAATGGGACCAGACATCCCAGCCCACATCCTGGAGGCACACACAAGACATGTAGAAGCCTGCGAAAGCATCCGTGTTTCGCGGGAAAGTACATGGCCAAATAAGGAAGGCCCCGGGTCGGCTCGACCTGGGGAAGGTGAAGGGAGCAAGACGGTCAGCGGACAGGACAAAGGAGCCTCGTGGTCTGGCCATTTTGGGAGCCAGGCCACCATTTTGGGTTAAGCGCGAGAAACGCGCTTAGAACGCCAAAAGGAGCTCAAAACACAAGAAACGATCACTGCCACCATTCCCATCCCTGAATCTCTTGCACAGATCAGATACAATCCTAAACGAGTATCTAGGGCCTGTAGAAGGCTAGAGACCCAAGAGAGCTGTAACTTAGCTTACAGTGCCCTCTTGTGTCATGTTGCACGAAAGCCGCAACATGATAAAAGAAACTACGGGAAACAGCGTTCCCCAGTACTGACAGTCTTAAGGGCATGTCAGTTTCCCCATAAGAAAGGAGCGAAAGCCCAGAGGAGTGCGGCAGAAGGCTGCACTTCTCTGGAAAAGTCGAGAACAAGGTGAAAAACAACAGCAAAAAGTTTAGGGGTTGCCACATGGAAGGAAAATTACCTACAATTACGAAATCTTTCCTAACAACCACTTGGGCCAATCACACAAGAGTGCGACTTGAGTTACCAAGGTAATTCAGTCCAGGGTGCCAAAACCCCCTCACACACCCTCTGTGCTACCCGGACAGAGTGGCACCACTTTTGGAGACTTCTGTGTAGAAGCCCGCCAAAAAGTGGAACAAAGGGCTCAACTTGGGTTGGAGTCACAGAAGCGAACACAAACGCCAATTTAGAACCGAGTTCTGGCAAAAAATACCAACCGGAGAATGAATATTAAATAAATAAACCAGCGGTATGTTCGAGGCTATAGGAATTAAATAATTAAAGTTGGTAGCCTCGAACAATGGGAAAATCCCATAGGAAAATATTTGCGGTCGAATATAAAAAGTAGTTTCCACTGCCACCAGCCAAAACTCGATCAGGGGGGACGGAGACGTGCCCCCTCGACTAACAGACCCTGGGGCAATCAAATTGCCCCGACCAGTACGTCCACAATATGATGGCTTGTACTGGCTTCTGTTAATAATTTGGGACTAGTAAAGCCAATGGTGACTTTACATGCCCTGGGAGACAGTAGTCAGTCCCAGGGTATGGAGTCTATAGTGGGGGGTCACTATGACACCCCTGTGTTACTGCACTGAGGGTGCTGTATAACACACATTAGAAAAACACATGAAGCCCTATGGAGTAAAAGACCCCATAGCCCATTAAACACATCTAGAGTCAAAGAAACACACTCAAATCATGCCCAAGAGTGAGGGTAAAAGAGTCTCACTCTTGGCAGGAGAAAAAAAATAAACCCCAAAAATCCAGCAAAGCTGCTGGGGGACTCACTAGGTTAGGAAATTCAGCCTAAACAGAGAATTTGCCCTAACACTGGGCCCCTCTTTTCTCACTTTAAACAATTCCCTGCTCTGCTGTTATTTCTTCTTTTAATCCTTCCTTTCATCTTAGACTGATGAAAGCCAACTCTTTTTCTTTTTCCTCTTTCCCTGACACCCTAGAGTCTACTGTCTCTAACTACCTCTATGCAGTCAACACATGTTCCTCATCTCAATCTCTCTAAAACAGAGGCTCTATTGTTTCCTTCTACCTACTCCTCCCTTCCTTCCTCTTCCTATACTCATAACGTGAGTGTAATCTTTGCCCCGCCTCTGCGCCTTCTCTCTGCCTGATACTGTCTCTTAGCTCTTTTTAACACCTGCTGTGCTCACCACATCCCTCTTTTCATGCCACCAAGCTTCTTCTTTCCTGTCTTGTCTTCTCTCACATTGGCTACTGCTCAGCTCTTCTGCTTGGTCTGCCTCTCATCTTGTCCCTCTGTTTCGTCTGTCTATAACTCCTATGTTTGTCTCTTCTTCTCTATTTCATCTCAATCCTCTATCACAGTCTCTCAACTCTCTATACCTCTTCTCCCTTCTGAAATCATGTCTCCTTTACCACTTCCTCTGCACTGATATTAATTTCATCCATGGTCTCATCCCCATTTATGTTTCACCTTTTACCTTTCTTCACTTATCTCACTGTATTCTCCTCCTGTGCCTTCCGTTTCCAGAATCAGTTTCTTTTCTCTGTCCCTAAACCCCCTTGCGCATCCTCTCATTTCCTTTCCTTTGTCATGCTTGTCCCCAAGTATTGGACCTCTCTCCCTCTTTCTATTTGCTCTTCTTCCTCTCCATCTTTTTCAGACTAATCTTAAAAACCATCTTCTATCTGATCCCTCCAAAAATTATCTCTATTCTTTCTCCTCTCATCTGCTCTGATTTACTCGGAATGTACTGCTAATTTTGATAGTACCGTTTTTATTCTTGTACAAGTGCTTCGGTGAAAGCGCTATAGAAATTAAATAAAATACAAATACAAATACCAACTCCCCACTTTCACTTCCATGATTTTATGCCATCACTGAAGTAATCCCCAAATCATCACTCAAGACCATGCCTTTACGTTTTGCTGTGATCGGAACTGTCTGGTCTCAAGAAAAACCTGAATGATATTTGAAGTAGTTCTAGCCACCTGGCCTGGTTTGAAGGGTTCTAGTAACATTTAAGGCCCTATTCCTTACCTTTTATAACATAGGGCCTCATTACACGGTAGGCGGTAAGGGATTACCGGCACCGGTGCCGGTAATCCCTTACCGCCCATCTACCAGGCATTATGGAAGGGGCCCATTATTAGCTCCATCCCCATTCCCATTGAGCCATATGGGGGCTCAAATAGGAATGGGGAATGGTTCCCGGGAATGGGGATTTATCGGGTCCGCCAAGGTCAGAATGACCCGGTAAGTCCCTATTCCGGGAACATGGACATGGAATGCGGTAAGGGGGTAGCCATGGCGCTAAAAGCGCCATGGCTACCGCCTACCATGTAATGAGGCCCATAGACTTTGAACTTGCTGCCAACACAATTACTGACCACCGCTGTCTTCTTACCATGTTATCCAAAGGTGTGCATTTACTTTGTATTTGTTTATAGGGCTGGGTTTTAATTGTTTTTATTAGTTCACCCCTTTAGTTTGACTTAATTCTTCCGAGGCGAAGGAGGTGTATGATTCATGGGGTGTCTTCATGACTGGGATCAGGTATTGTCTATTAGGAATGAGGATTTACTAAGTGTTAAGTAAACAATACATGTCATTTTATGTGAAATTCTCCCCATGTTTTCCCCTCTTCTAGGGTCTATAGATGTCTAAATAGTAATCCAACATTAGGAATGTGACTTAATATTATGCAGTTCCCAATTATAACTCCTGACTTTATCAGTACAGAAGATATTAGTCACAGAATGTATCAACGTAATCAAGATGACTACACAGAATGACCTTGTTGCACTTCATCTAGGTGTAGAGAGGGTACTTCCAAACATTGGCCTGGACCATTGTAAAGAGAATAAAAACCCAAAACCAGAACAATAAAATTAATCCTAGAGACCAAAGGATCATTCTATCAATTTGCGAGGGAAAACAAGGTTTATAACATGCAAAAAGGTCTTAGATGGGTGCATAGAACTGAACTGACACGGAGCTCGTCCCAGGCACCCCTCTATAGAAGGAAATGGATACTGCCCCTATGGCTGCAGACTCTCAAAGTGTAAAACCCAGAGAACAGGTTATCACGTCATGTCCTTTCTAGGGAGGGGCGCCTGCTACCTTTTTTGTATTTTTGCAAGGAACTTGGGATTGGTCAACCTAAGTTACCTGGGGGAACCCAGTCGTGGACCCCTTGCACACTGTGCTCAGAGAGGCATAGCTCCACCTCACTGATGAGGCCGACTAGGCCCAAACACGTGTCTAGGGTTGCTGTTGGCCCTTTTGTTCAAAGGTGGTTTGCTGGGCATTTTGGTACTGGACTGCCCTTGTGGACGGGACAAAGACTGATATGCAATGGATATTCCTCCTTTGTGAAAAGCACAGTGAGCAAAAAGCAATGACTGCAGGTTCTCTAAGTGGGGAAAAAAACACAGAACAGGTTATCATGCCATGTTCTTTCTGGAGAGGGGCGCCTGCTACGTTTTTGAAAACATTTTGCAAGGAACTTGGTGTTGGTCACCCTGAATTACCTGTGGGAACCCAGTCGTGGACCCCTTGCTCACTGTGCTCAGAGAGGCACAGCTCCACCTCACTGAAGAGGCCCAATAAAGCTGAAACACATCTATGGGGTTTATGTTGGTGCTCTTGTTCAGAGAGGAATTGCCATAGCATTTCAGTGCTGGACTGCCCATGTGGGCGGGACAAAGACTGATATGCAAATGTTTATTTCCCATCTGTGAAAGGTACAGTGAGCAAAAAGCGATGGCTACAAACTCTCATAGTGGGTAAAAAACACAGAGCAGGTTATCATGCCATGTTCTTTCTAGAGAGAGGCGCCTGCTACCTTTTTGTAGCAGGTGCAGGATTGATTATGAAAATATTGAAAAACTAATAATTCATGGCCGTCACTTGATGTGCACACTACACGTTCAAAGTGAACTGGTGAGGCCAACTCTGCTTTGATAAGACAATAGGCCTTCTCATTATCTCAGATGCCACGGCCCACACAAGCTGCACCCCCAAACTTATACTGAATTTATTGTCAGCACCTCTACTCCTCATATCCCCAATCGCAGATCGTTCTAGACATGTCTCCCCCTTATCTCCTTCAAACCCCTCGTGCCCAGGAATGACATGACAAGGGCACCACTCTCGAATCTGAATTTCTGGAAGTAATTTGCTTTGGTACTACATGTACTTGTAATTCATATGGCATGACCTACCCTGGTATGAGGACAGTAGTGCTCAAACCCCATGCCCTGTTCTCATGAATTTGTCCTTCAAAGGGTGCATCCCTACCTGCCCTCCCTACAGCTAACATTCCATTACCACCACATTCTGGTCTTGCAACAGGATACAATTAGCTCTTATCTGTGAATCGCAGGTGTCTCTGACCTCGGCTTCTCTCCTGCGGAACTGAAAAGGGGTTTGTCTTGGGACTGAGCTAAACAGAACCGCAGCTCCAAAAAAAGGCCTTCATTTTATTCTGTTATTTCCATATAAGCCTCGAAACCCAATATGGCGGTACTTCTGCCTTGTTGACAAGCTGGCATTGCTCCTTCCGCTGTACCTTTCTGTGTCCATCTTCCACCTTATTCAGCTCTTTCCTCTTACTTCACTGACAAACATAACATTGTCAACAACTACCACACACAGGGCCTATACACTGCCCTGTCTATGACCATTGCAACCGCAACATTGATCTAGGTGTTGCTCCTTCTGTGTTGCTATATGTGGGTATCTAATCTGTGTCAAAGATAACTACAAGTGTTGTGGGTACCTTCTGCCACGCCAAACTCATCCTGCTTGCTCTGTGGTTCAAGCTAATACATTTTTCCCAGCCTGTAGCTTTTTGCCTCTCTGCGACACTGTATGTGTATCCCAACCCCCCCACCCCCCTTTCGTTAATAATCCATTGACTTACCCTGCTGCCTTCTTTCTTCCATAACCATCAACTTTGGGTACCTATGCCCTACACGCATGACGTGAACTCCGCCATCTGGCATATTATTCAGGAGTGCATGTCACAACACAACACAGACATCTCCTGACAAATGGACCCAGTGCTCTACCTAATTATCAGGGTCAGGTGGGGTCCAGTACCTGAAGGTCCAAGATCCTGCTCTAGTCTCACCATCCTTGGTTTTACAACCCCATCCCATTTAGCAGTCTGAGTGTACCTTTGTTATATGAGCGGTAGAGCTCTATTTGTTGTTATTGACACTGTCACTGTCTCACTCTTCGGCAGGATCTTCGTACAACATCTCAGGATCATCTGACAGGCATAAGAAAAATAAGCAAAAAACCCACTACAGAAACCAATAACTGTATTTCCAACCACAACAGTCCCCACAAGAACATAGAATCGAACCAGTCATCCGCATTTACTCCTGCTTCTTTTTCCCTGGCAATCCTCAAATTATGAATGGCCTCTATTGCATGGCCAGGGACCCATTATCAGCGTCAATTGGGGGAATGTACGTCCAACAAGACAGTCAAATTATCTTGCACACACACCCTTTCATAGCCATGAGCAAATCCAGGACGTATCTGTGTCTGATTGCCCATAACTCTGTTTTTATAGAAGTACGACCCTGCTCCATTTGGTTTGCCAACTAAAGCATCCCACCTGGTAATCTGCAGCTGTTTAGCATTGGCTACACTCTGGATATCTGACACCTGGAGGGAGGTAAACAATGTTTTGATTTTGGTGAATAATTTAAAGTTGCCTGTGATCACCTTCAATGTATCAGATGAGTCTTTGGACAGATAATTTGAACTTTTCTGGTGACAACGCCTTGGTGAGCGGTGGTCAAGCTTGGTAGATGGGTGCTTAGATGGTTCTGTGGGTGGCAAATTTATAAAAGTCAGGTGTTAGGAAATACTAGAAGTGCTGAGTACAAGGTGGTCAGTGAAAATATGCCCCTACATGATGGTAGTAGGTGTAAGTATGCATATTGTCCACACTGCCAATAGACATCCATTAATGTTGGTGTGCCTTTGGTCAGGTGAGGGATAAAGAACATTTTATTACACTGCATGTTAGGTACTACAGGTATAGTACAATTTCCTTGAAAAGAAAAGGAATACTCCTCTGGCCTCTGGGCCTCTGCTGGGGTCTCACTTAACTCAAACTGTGTCAATGTTAGCAGATCATTTCCCCATGTCCTGACGCAGGTCTGATTGACATGCACCACAACATCTAAACCCCATGAGGCCCCCTGCTGAACAGCTCCCTACTCCTGCCAGTCATCTATCATTGGAAAAAAAATTGTTCCTTCCATCTTCAGCAATGGTCTTATTTTACAATTAGCTTGTTATTTCTTCTTGGCACATTCTTCATCATAGCTGTCCATTATTACTGCTTGGATCATGTGCCCTTGGAGAAGACTTTGCACGCTGCACAGGGCCAGGTGTACTAAACATTGGACTATGAGAGGCAGCATTTTTTGGGGTATAAACAATGTGGGTGATTATACTGCATGTTATCTGACTCAGGGGAGTGAACATCCGCCTCAGTGTCTTGTATTACCCCTTTATACTGATTATATTCTATCTCTGCCTCAGTTTCCCTCCTGGTTCATGTCATCCCCAAAGATACATATGTGTCATTTTAATTTCCATACCCCCACTTTCACGGCCCTTTGTTTCAATATGTACGTCACTAATGGCGGTACTGTCGATTCAGAATAAAATATCACCAACTCTCTATTCATCAGTACTGTTAGAGTAGTTGGTGGTTGGTGGTATTTTGTGGTATAGTGGTGAGCATAGCTTCAGAGTACCGCCTGATAATTGTTCTTATACCGGGGTCACTAAAAGTAAGCAAATGGTGGACTTAGTACACTCTAAATGATGAATATATGCCCTGCAGTATATTATTTACAATACCACATTATGCCCTCTTGGCTTGAATCTCAGAATACATTTACCATGTACATGAAATACTAACATTCACTGAGAGCCCCCAAGAACTCGCTTAACCCTGATCAGTTTGTTTTATTTTTTAACCACATATAATAAATGAATTACTGCCTGCGGTAAAATGTATTTACCACCCACTCTGCATCAATATGTATGCCAACCAAAGAATGAATAAGTACACAGAGGCTATTTCATCTTTTTCTTGGATTCTGTATTAGAAGTTACAACTATGCAGTATAATAAGCAATACTCATTTGCAGATACTTTCCCTGTGATGAATGATGGGCTTCAAAATGCTCTTCTGTATAAAAATAAGCCTTTCCTGAAACAGGTTTCAAAACTATTTGCAACAATGCCCAGAGTTCGGCCAAAATTAACCTTGACCTTTGCAACTAATCTTGGCATGGTACATCTGAATGTTATTGCATTCATGGAGAAACATGAACAAGGCTGTCTACATTTAAAATAGACAGTGCAGCACCTAAAATAAATGAGTTACCCACCATACACTATCTGATCACAAATCATTAACTCGCACCTCGATTAACTGAACGCACCAAGAATAATAGTTGCTTGTACGTGTGTCCCTGGCTGCCAACAACCCCAGTCTAGTTGCCAGACAGAAGAATTTTTTATCTGATTCACTCCCTCTTCACTTGGAAAGAGCCAATGAAGTCAGTCTGCCAGCCTTTCAGCCTTTTCTGCCTTCTCCCAGGGTCAGTCAAAAAATAAGAGTGCCTGATAGAGCAAACACTTCTGAGACAACTGCCAGACCAGGAGCCCGGAAAAAAGAGAGACAGCCTTCCTGCCGCCTTTTTAAGCTCTCCCCTTAAGCCTGCCCATGTACATAATTGGCACCTAAATTAAATGTAAAGTGACAGCCTTTGTCAGTAATGTAACATGTCAGTCAGAACTACCTCCCTTGGAACTCAGCTAACCATGTTGTAAGTTCTGACTGTGTTCATCCTGTGTTCATCCTGACTGCATAACATGGTAGCTAGTGCAAGCAAATAGTTACATTGCAGTGCTGTTTCCTGCTCTGTAAGTTTTTTAAACAGTCAACTAGTTTTTAGCAAAACTGATTTCACATTCCACAATTCTGACTTGTCACATCTTCATTCAAACACAGCACTGCCTTAATTCTGCAAGTTGTATTTATTGCATTTCCAAGCAAAACGTGCACAGCCCAAATGCCTTGCACACTGGGTTTATCAATGTACCCCACGTTTGAACAGAACAACTGATTTGCTCCAAATGTTAATAGGGAATATGTTATAAGCTAGATGGATAAGGTAAATGATCATACGTTAGACTTATAGCCACAACAATTCAATCTATGACTGCGATATGGAGTCAAATCCATGTTGTGTAGCATCAAATTCAAATTCATTTTTAGCAGGCATGTGTTTTGTACATCCACCATACTGACATCTACTAGATTCACAGGGTAATTCATAGAATTTCACAGAAAAGTGTCGCAAGCGGCTGGCGCAGAGTGTCCGCGTGCGATTGTCTGCGCCAGCCGCGTGCGCCAAAACCGATTTCCCCGCACAGCGTATTCATGGATTTTAGGCTCCCAAACCAGCCGTGGCGCAGAGTATCGCAGCGACCCTGCAGCAGCGCCAGTAACGCCCCCAAGAACGCCCTCGCGCAAGGAAAAGCCATCAAAATCGCTAAATCATCGCAAAGGGCTGCGCTAACCCTGGACCAGTTGATAGGGCTGCCAAACAAGGAACGCAAAGTGGGTAACGTTCATATCAGGGGTACGCGGGAAGTTTTACATGCGATTAGCCAGGGTACGTGTATGACAGGGTTACGCGTGAAGTTAAACACGCGATTAGCCAGGGTACGTGTATTACAGGGGTACGCGGGAATTTTCACACGCGATTTGGCTGGGTACGTGTATGACAGGGGTACGCGTGAAGTTTTACACGCGATTAGCCAGGGTACGTGTATTACAGAGGTGCGCGGGAATAATCACACGCGATTTGGCTGGGTACGTGTATTACAGGGGTGTGCGGGAATTATCACACGCGATATGGCTGGGTACGTGTATTACAGGGGTGCGCGGGAATTATCACACGCGATTTGGCTGGGTACGTGTATTCCAGGGGTGCGCGGGAATAATCACACACGATTAGGCTGGGTGGTTCACACAGGTGTACCCTGTACACCCTCCACGGCCCCTGCAGGCAGCCCACAAAACAGGGGACTACCGTGCACACCTGCTCATGTCTCCCACCCCCCACCCCCCCAGAAGTGTGGGGCACCCTCCACCAGGCCCCCACCCATGTCTCCCACCACCCCCACCCCCCAGCAGTGTGGGGCACCCTCCACCAGGCCCCCACTCATGTCTCCCACCACCCCAACCCCCCCAGCAGTGTGGGGCATCCCCCACCAGGCCCCCACTCATGTCTCCCACCACCCCCACCCCCCCAGCAGTGTGGGGCACCCTCCACCAGGCCCCCACCCATGTCTCCCACCACCCCCACCCCCCAGCCACCATGGGCAGCCCCCACCAGGCCCCCACCCATGTCTCCCACCACCCCCACCCCCCAGCCACCATGGGCAGCCCCCACCAGGCTCCCACCCATGTCTACCACCACCCCCACCCCCCAGCCACCATGGGCAGCCCCCACCAGGCCCCCACTCATGTCTCCCACCACCCCCACCCCCCCAGCAGTGTGGGGCACCCTCCACCAGGCCACCACCCATGTCTCCAACCCACCCCCACCCCCCCAGCAGTGCAGGGGCAGCCTCCACCAGGCCACCACCCCTACCCCCCAGCCACCATGGGCAGCCCCCACCAGGCCCCCGCCCATGTATACCATCCCCCCACCCCCCAGCCATCATGGACAGCCTCCACCAGGCCCCCACTCATGTCTCCCACCACCCCCACCCCCCAGCAGTGCAGGGGCAGCCTCCACCAGGCCACCACCCATGTCTCCCACCACCCCCACCCGCCAGCCACCATGGGCAGCCCCCACCAGGCCCCCACTCATGTCTCCCACCACCCCCACCCCCCCAGCAGTATGGGGCACCCTCCACCAGGCCACCACCCATGTCTCCAACCCACCCCCACCCCCCCCAGCAGTGCAGGGGCAGCCTCCACCAGGCCCCCACTCATGTCTCCAACCCACCCCCACCCCCCCAGCAGTGCAGGGGCAGCCTCCACCAGGCCCCCACTCATGTCTCCCACCACCCCCACCCCCCAGCCACCATGGGCAGCCCCCACCAGGCCCCCGCCCATGTCTACCAACCCCCACCCCCCAGCCACCATGGGCAGCCTCCACCAGGCCCCCACTCATGTCTCCCACCACCCCCACCCCCCCAGCAGTGCAGGGGCAGCCTCCACCAGGCCACCACCCATGTCTCCCACCACCCCCACCCCCCAGCCACCATGGGCAGCCCCCACCAGGCTCTCACCCATGTCTCCCACCCACCCCCACCCCCCAGCCACCATGGGCAGTCCCCACCAGGCTCCCACCCATGTCTACCACCCCCCCATCACCCAGCCACCATGGGCAGCCTCCACCAGGCTCCCACCCATGTCTACCACCCCCCCATCACCCAGCCACCATGGGCAGCCTCCACCAGGCCCCCACTCATGTCTCCCACCACCCCCACCCCGCCAGCAGTGTGGGCAGCCCCCACCAGGCCCCCACTCATGTCTCCCACCACCCCCACCCCCCCAGCAGTGTGGGGCACCCTCCACCAGGCCACCACCCATGTCTCCCACCACCCCACCCCCCAGCAACCATGTGCAGCCCCCACCAGGCTCCCGCCCATGTCTACCACCCCCCCCCCGCCCCCCAGCCACCATGGACAGCCTCCACAAGGCCCCCACTCATGTCTCCCACCACCCCCACCCCCCAGCCACCATGGGCAGCCCCCACCAGGCCCCCACCCAGACCCCCCCAGCAGTGTGGGGCACCCTCCACCAGGCCCCCACCCATGTCTCCCACCACCCCCACCCCCCAGCCACCATGGGCAGCCCCCACCAGGCTCCCACCCATGTCTACCACCCCCCCACCCCCCAGCCACCATGGGCAGCCTCCACCAGGCCCCCACTCATGTCTCCCACCACCCCCATCCCCCAGCCACCATGGGCAGCCCCCACCAGGCCCCCACCCATGTCTACCACCCCCCCGACCCCGCAGCCACCATGGGCAGCCTCCACCAGGCCCCCACTCATGTCTCCCACCCCCCCACCCCCCCAGCAGTGCAGGGGCATCCCCCACCAGGCCCCCACTCATGTCCCCCTGCCCACAGGCCCTGACAATCCTCAAGCATGAGCCACATGGCCAGCCACCACAGCCCAAAGACACAACCAAGTATTACATGCACCCATGATACTACTCCAATGGAAACAATGTAAATCAACACATGTGTCTCACACACACACAATGGTTGCAAGTGAACCTGAAAATCCATATCATGACATGCATGAAAACAATGAGATGAAACCACACATTGAAGAATTAAAAATCCAAATAATGTATTAAAAACAACAGTAATGGCAATCAAAATTAAACAAAATACACAAGTAAAAAAAAAACAAAATTAAGCTGGCTGTCCCTTTTCAAATTAAAATCAATAAATGATAATCCTAAAAAATGTCTTCGAAAGTACAAGTCCATAAAAAGGAAATGAAGGGAAAAAAGAAAATGAAAAACATTGCTCCATGGGAAAAAATATTCATAGTAAAAAAAATGTCCAAATCCAAAGTCCAACTATGTACAAAGTATTCAGGGTCCATCATCCCAACAGAAGAAATGAAACCTACCAAAAAACCTATCTAAAATGGAACTATATACAAAAGGTGGAGCAGTGTCCGTCGACTCCAAATAAAAATAAACTATAAAGGAAACCTATCACTAAATAACTATATACAATGGCGGCGGGCCAGTCCAGCGGCTCACTTAGTGGTGTTCCGGGCCAGGGCATCATGGAACTCCTCGTCTATGTCCCGGAGGCGGTCCTGTTCCATGGCCCCGAGGGTCCGCAGGGACGCCGACATGTTCACCTCCAACTCCCTGCGGATTGCCTCGAGGCACTCGGCCTGCCTCAGGGTCCTCCGCATTGAGTTCTCCGCCCTGACCATCGTGAGCCGCGCCTCTTCCGCCCGCCGCCGCTCCGCATCTATGGCGTGGCCCAACCGCTGCCACATGGAAGACACTTCCCGTCCAGGGTCCTCCTGCCCTCCGGTCGATGCCTGCCCCTCCGATGTTGAAGGCCCCGAGCTATCGTGGCTCCCACCTACAGCCTCCTGCTGCTGCAGCTGCTGCTGTCCATGTGCCCTGTCCGATGGTGCCTGCACATCCTCCTCCAGCTGGGGTGCAGTCGTTGATGTGGCCACCCCTGCTGGACGTCCGACTCCCGACTGTGGCAGGGATCTGTTGTCCACCAGCCTGGCCGCACGGTCGGAGGCAGCTCCACAGGGCACCCAGGTGACACATGGGTGGGAAGATGGCATGGAGGACAACTGGGGCATAGGGGGTTCCGTGGAGGAGGGGGTCGGAACAAGGTCCAGGAAACGGAGGAATCCAGCCCTGGTGAGCTGTCCCAGTGGGTCAACGCAGTCAACGAGCCATGCAAGAAGACGTGCAGACTCATCATGAAAAGACTGCAGGTCAGCTTGCATGGCCCGTTGACGCAACGCCACCCCACCCTGGACAGGCTCAACCTGGTGCAGGATAGCCACATCCGCAGGGAGAGGAAGGCCAGGTGTTGTAAGCCAATCCCCTCCCTGAGAACGGGTCTGGAGGTAGGCATCCCCGCTGGTGCAAGATGATGCAGTGACAGGAGCAGGGACAGGATTGCACACAGGCACCTCCGCGGCGGCCTGTGCTGCCTCCTGTCCCAGATCCTGCACTGCACCACTAGCACCAGTGGAATCCCCACCTCCAGACCCCGCCTCTGTCGCTTGCACGGCCTCCTCCTCCTCCAAACCCCCCACCAACCTGGATGACTCCGTGCCATCTTCCTCCGTTGGGCCCTGTGGGGTCCCAGCTGCCCCTTCTGCTGCCGAGGAGTCCAACTCCAACCTCCACCTCTTGGACCTCCCCTCGGCAGCTGCGGCCTGGGACACGGCACCGGACTCCTCACTCCCCGATGAGATCAGAACCTGGGAGGGGATTCGGGCCTTGCGTCTCCGGCTGGTGGTGCGACCCCTGCCGCTGTGCTCCACAGCACCTTCTCCATCCTCTTCATCAGTTGACGCTGCAGACAGGGAGAAAGAAAACACAGGCATCAGGGCACTGTCCAAGGGACTCATACACACATGACAGTCATACATGAGTGGCATTGGTAAACCTCAGACATGGCATCACAATCCCCAACACACATGTCATTACAACTTGCACACATGAGCCATACCACAGGCATATTGCAACAGCCAGCACCATCCATTCACATACAACAGCATGAGCAGCCAAAGGTCATCCACACATCACATGCAACATAGGGAGTACACTACACATGCACACACACCACCAAACTTTCATGCATGTGTACACCTCCGCCAACTGTCGCAGTGTTCCGATCGACATCCATGTCACACCTGACAATCATTCCTCCACATCCTGTGCCATGCAAGCCCACACACACAAGCACCATCCATGTGTCACACATGAGACCCCTCGCATGTGTCACCCTCACGGGCCTGTACACCCCCCCCTACTTGCCCACATAAAAATACATGTTCAACCTGCACACTCCTGGCACACCACACGCACAGCTTAAATCAGTATGCATGTACACTTACCGCTCCACTCCAGACGGGTCTGCCTCTCAAGGACCTGGACGTGGAGCGCTGGGATTATGCGTTCCAGGACCCTCATCTGATCTTCCGACAAGTGGCCCCGGCGCCCCTTAGCATCCGCTGCCTTCAGGAGGCGCCGGGCCTTGTTGAGGGTCCTGGACCTGAAGTCCTCCCAGCGCTTCCTGACACGTTCGTAGTCGCGGACTGCCACCTCCTCCGCATTGATGGCAGTCACGATGTCCATCCAGATCTGAGTCCGTCCTTCCTTGTCGGCGCGCAACCTTCCGAAGACGGCATCATACTGCCCCAGGACATGCTCCACCAGGACACCAACTTCGGTGGCAGTGAAGCTGGTGCCCCTCTGCCTCCTTGGCCGGGGGTTGCCACTGGTGCCAGATGTTGCAGTGCCCAACATGGCAACCCCAGAGGCAGGAGTGGGTGGGCAACTGGGTCCTGGGGCTGGGTTGTGGGGCGATGGAAAAGCAGTCGGGAGTCTTCGGTTCCAGCAGGGGTGGTCACAGCAACAGCACCCCTGGCTGATGTGCAGGCAGCAAATGGCAGGGCACGTGGGCAGTCAGGCAGCAGCAGATGGCAGGTGGGAGCATGCTCAGGGCTCTGGGGGGCAGTAATTCGGCCTTCTGGGCAGGAGCGTGGTCTTCCGTGTGTGAACGCGTGGCCAGCTTGATACGGAGTGATTTTGCATGTGAAAATCCAGCACGTCTGCATGTAATTCGAGGAAAGGCCCTTAGCGCGTAAGCGCGTCAGCACACGTCTGTGCATTCATTGGCCCAAAGGCCACCAGCGTATGCGGGTCTATGAAGTCACATGCACGTTGAATATGGCACACGTTTGAAATGTTGCTTGTTAAAAAAATGAAAGACACGTCCGAGTGTCAAAGCGTGTAATTGGTGGAAATAGCATGTACACGTGGAAGTGACAAAGCGTGTAAATGGTGGAAATAGCGCATACACGCGGAAGTGACAAAGCGTGTAATTGGTGGAAATAGCGCGTACACGCGGAAGTGACAAAGCGTGTAATTGGTGGAAATAGCATGTACACGTGGAAGTGACAAAGCGTGTAAATGGTGGAAATAGCGCGTACACGCGGAAGTGACAAAGCGTGTAATTGGTGGAAATAGCGCGTACATGCGGAAGTGACAAAGCGTGTAATTGGTGGAAATGGCCCTAGCGCGTACACGCGGTAGTGATGCTGGACGTGTGGGCCTGCATAAAAGGTACCATTTCCTTGTACGTGCTTTTCGTGGAGAGCGAGTGGGTGAAATCTGTACTTCTTGTCGTTTCACACGCGATTTACTTCACGGCGTTTCAAGTTCGTACTCCCTGTTACCTCTGACAGCTTTTTCTCTTTTTTCTCTTTTTCTGGTTTTCCTGGACCTGTTCCCTCAAACAGTGTTCCCTTCTACTGTTGTCCTGTCTCCCCAGACAGCGTACAATTCTTCTTTTGGCGGGGGTGTTGCCAACCAAACGCGCTTCTTTTTCACGCTCTTTTTCCTGGCAGACGTTGAGTCACGCGCGTATCTAACATCTGTGCTTGCCCCATGTGTAGCCTACCCCTTCAGAGGTCATTCTAGGCTGCGTGTGACACGCATACGTTCATTCTTGTGTTACTGGGTGCCACAGCGTAGTGCAGGTTTTTTTTCCGCACACGTGGTCTAGGAGAGGTTGCGTGCACGTCATCTCCCTTTTTTGGGCTTCCTGTGCGTTGCGTGACCTGTCATCTTTCCCCAGGGGTCACATTCAGCCTTGCCAGAGCACTAGGGTACAATTACCATCTGGTACCCAACCCCTTTGACCCCCAATTGCCCAGGACAATAGTTTACAGCCACTCCCATACGCACATTAACATCAGTGCCATGGTTGGGAGGCGAGGAATCCGTAAGGGTGGCAAAGGTGGACGAGCCACAAGTGGTGGCCGTGGTGGATCCGGTAGGGGACGTGGTCGTTACTTGAAGGGTGACCCTGTCCCCCATGTGTGGAGGACCAGTCAAGGGCACCCATAATCCCCCCCCCCTGGTTGAGGCTGATGTGGCTGACACCATCCATGCTCAGCCCTTGTTGGACCAGCCCATTGTGGCACCAGACCTGGCTGACTCCATGGCTGACTTCCAGGTCAGCAGGCCTATGACACGTGCGCTGGTGCACGTTGATGTCATCAGGCCACATGGATCAGGGGCAGCAAGGTCATCTGCTGCCCCAAGTAGGCAGGGTGGAGAGGCTGCAGGGGCAGCTGTGGCTCCATCCACCCCAGCTCTCACACACCCAGCCAGGACAGTGTCGGTCCTAGTCCATCCTGCTGACATTCCCCCTGACATCATTACACTTGAGCCAATGCCTGCACCAACTCCCATGCTGAGTGTGCAATCCCACACTCCTGATACAGAGTCTACCAGGGCTCCTGCCCCTAGTGTCCAGAGCGGCGTAGGACACTCAGGATCACCACCACCTTCCAAGCGGAAGAGGAAGAGTGCTCGTCCGGCACAGGCTGATGCCCCAGACACGGCTACACAGTCCGGCCCGTCGAGGAAGCCCAGCTTCACGGATGCCGAACTGAATGCACTTGTCGAGTATGTGTCCGCACATGATAACGAGATGGTCATTGTTGCAGGATCCAAGACCACACCTGCACAACGCCAGGCACACTGGCAGACCGTTGCGGACATCGTAAGTGCCCTTGGAATCGTGAGGCGCACAGCCAATGATTGCTATAAGCGCTGGAATGACCTAAAGCGCAGGGCAAAGAATAAGCTGGCCTCAAGTCATGCCGCAACTCTAGTGACTGGAGGTGGGTCTCCAGTAGAAGACATGTAACTCACTCCACATGAGTCAGTCGCTGGGACCTACGTCACGGAGGAACAGATCCAAGGCGTGGGAGATCTGCCTGATTATGAGGCATTGTCCGGTGAGTGCACATGCATGTGTGTGTCATCCATGTGCATGGTGTGTGTGTGAGGGGTTCTGTTTGTGTGCCAGATGAGGGTGTGTGCGCCTGAGTCGTTTGGGTCACCCATGTGCTTCATGCAATACATTCTGCGCAGCAGCATTTGGCCATAGCAGTATCCCTTCTGCCAACAGTAGACATCTAGCCCAACTGCACGCCGGTTGCCCTTGAAGTGTCACCTTGCCACAACATTGTTGCTTATTTTTCTCTGTTCATTCAGGCAGATTGTTTGCATTCCACCACTTTTACTAGGCATTTCTCAGTCCTCTAGTCACATGTCTGACATGGCTATGGTAAAGTGGAGTGACTTTGTTACCTGGATATCATTTGTTCAGACATGTCCCTGTGCAATCGGACCATTTTGGACTGGCAGCTCCAGGTGAAAAATCAGACCTGTTTGAATTAGAAAAGCTATTACATGAGTGAACTGGACTGAATGAATAAGTGCTGCCCTCCTCTTCATCTTCACTCAATAGCAATGGTACATGCCATCTGTGTGATGGCATGTGTATTTCACCTGGCAATCACAGGCCAATGTGTGATGCCACTGCCAGGCAGCATGCAGAAAATGTGTTCATCTTCCATCTTGGTGTCATCAGTGTGTGCCATTTGCCTGCCCTTCATACGCAGTGAGGGTGCAAGCATGGGAGGGTTTTAGTCATGTGGGACATGTGTCAATCAAGTACTGGTTCTGTTGCTTCTCAGCCCTCATTGTGTGCCATGGTGCTAATGCCTGTTTCCATTTGTTTGCTTTTATGTCTTTGCAGGGGAAGACGCACCTGATACTGCTGGGGTTGTGGAGATGGTGCAGACCCAGGAGGGGTCCGAGGGCCGACCGACCACCAGTGAGGGACGTGGTGTGGTGGTGGGTGAGAACCCACAACTGCTGCAGGTCGTGCTCTCAAGGGGTGTCTCTGGCTGCACCTCCCCCGAGCTGTACTCAGGTGTTGATTCGGATGATGAGACCTACGTGCCGTCGCAGGTGAGTGTTCCTGGGAGGGATTCTGTTCTGTCCCACCCACCTGCACCAGGGTCAGAACCCTCAATGGGGATGTCAGTGTTGGCAGCTATGCCTTTGGTGGTTACGGATGCAGGGTCACACTCCGCGACATCTGATCCTGTTCCTGGGCCAGCAGATCAGAGGGGGAATGCAGTCCTGCAGCCTCAGGCAGTGCCGGCACAGCAAGGCGCAGTTCGCCTTGCCCCAGACAGGTGTGGTGCCCGCCGACGTGGTGGCCGTATGCCACCTGGCAATACCGCATGGGAGCAATCCATTTACGGTATGGCAACCCAACAGGCAGCATCATCAGAGATGATGGCTCAGGCCATGGATAGGGTGGCCACTTCCATTGTCCCCCCCGAAAGGCTGATGGAGCGACTACAGCAGGCAACCGACTCCATCTGCCAGTCACACAGAAAGGACATGTTGGCGTCCAACAGGGACAGGCGGGCGGCACTGGCGACTCTGCAGGAAGCCATCTCCATAGAGTCCCAGGGCCACAGGGAAGCCCTGAGGCTGGAGCTCCTTCACCTCAGGACGACTCTTGTTGAGCTTGAGGCTTCAACAAACCGAAGGACAGAACAGCAGCTGGAGCGTCTCACCCGTACGCTCTCAGCTGAGATGCAGGCAACTAGGGCGGAGGTCCGGGCATCCCGTGAGTTGTTGCATGGGGACCTCCGCACACTCATCCTCCAGAACGAGACCTACCACACCCGCATGCTTGAAGCCATGGAGGAACAGACTAGGGCCTTGCGTGGGCTGCCTCCCATAGTGCAACCACCTCCGGATGCAGCTGCACAGGGTGATAATAGCGACAACAGTGATACTCCCACAATAGGGTAGCCGTATGGGCCATGAGCCCATGGAGGTGTTTTTTTTCCGCAAGATCCACACAGGTGGTTTTTGGTGTGCACCCTGTCCTCGGACCTCCTGGGTGGCCTCCACAACCCCCACCCCCCCCCCCCCGGGCCCATTAAGGGCCATTTTTTTTTTTTTTTTTTTATCTTTATTTTTATTTTTTTTGGGACAATGTGTTGCCTTCTGTGGCTCCTGTGGGCATACGCTGCATTGTGGCTGGGCACATGCAGGCTTGTCATGTATTTGGTTCAGATGCTTGGGTTTTTGTCACACACACCCCTCCTGCTTCCCGTTTCCATGGGCTTGCAAAGGGTGTGCCCAAGTGACATTGACGTACATGGTGACATTGGACTCCCACTACATGTGTGGGTAGTCTAGTCAATACTGTGTATACATTCCTAGTGCATATTGCTGTTGTGTTGTACACTGCATGTTGCATTGATGTGTAACTCATCATCCGTGTCTACCTCCTAATTTTCAGGTCCTTTCCTCATATCTACACAAGGCCCTCTACTTTGGAGATGGGGTCCATGTTGGCAGCAGTGCACCTACAACTCTAC
This sequence comes from Ambystoma mexicanum, assembly GCF_040938575.1. NCBI lineage: Eukaryota > Metazoa > Chordata > Amphibia > Caudata > Ambystomatidae > Ambystoma > Ambystoma mexicanum. The sequence continues at coordinate 50,860,900 of NC_090925.1, read as the reverse complement.
ATGGCGGCAACACTGTACAGTTGGAAGTGGTGGGAGTGCAGGCATTTCCAGGTGGTGAGACTACTAATTCCTTACATTCATAATGTCATGTTAATGGTAGTTTTGAGGGTCAGTAGCTGATAAGTGTTATTGCTAAAAACCTGCTCAAGTGTGTTGTTGGTCCTGCATTACTGTGAGCATTTCAGGTGTCGCGAGTTTCAATTAGGGACACTGTACATTGTGACCCTTGTGTCATGTTGTGGGGATTACTTTGTTTACCTGCACATAGCATGACATGGCACGGTGTGTCGTGTGGCGGTGCTGGGGATGGGTTGGGTGACATGGCACTGTCCTCATGTTGCATTTTGCAAGTGGGTATTCATTTTAGCTCCATTAATGTGTTTTTTCATAAAACTGCATTGGTGGTGTCTGTGTAGGTTGGGATGCACACATTGTAACACTTCCAGGTGAACAATCTCAGGCTGATATGGTTTTGACGGTTGATTCTCCAGACATTCAGGATCAGTGTCAGGTTGAGTCATCATTGATTGTCAGATGGTATGTGCCAGGGCAGTGTGCCCTCCACAGGGGTGTGATTTCTATGTGAAGTAATTAGCCACTAGCTATGTACGGGCTAACTCCCCCCGTGCCCTTTCCCCTCCCATGCGCAGCAGCCGTTCATGTGGTTGGGGATGTGGGGGCACCACCATGTCCACGGCCAGGCCCCGGCGTGTTGCAACGTTGTGCAGGACACATGCTGCCACTATGATCCTGCACACTACTGGGGGAGCGTATAATAGCTGCCCGCCAGAACGGTCAAGGGAGCGAAAGCGTGACTTAAGCACTCCGAATGTGCGCTCCACTATGCCCCGGGTTGCAATGTGGGCTGTGTTATATCTTACCTCGGGTGGCGTGGTGGGGTTCCGAATTGGCGTCATCATGTGGGGGCTGAGAGGGTAGGCACTGTCCCCTGTGGAGGTGGTGATTGGTATCATTGGTGGGGTTGTGACCTTGCTCAGTATCTGACATGCATGCATGTGCAGTGGCATTCATACTCACCAAGCAGCCATGTATCGCCATGCCGCCCAGCTTCTAGGTCCCGGCTTAGGGTGGACATTCGGTAAATGAAGCTGTCGTGGGTGGACCCGGGATAGTTGGCATATACTTAGGTGATGATTCCCTTGGCATTACATACTACCTGCACGTTGATGGAATGCCAGTGCTTGCGGTTCCTATAGATGTGCTCAGATGCCCTGGGGAGACGTAGAGCACATGGGTGCAGTCGATGGCACCTCGCACTTTGGGGAATCGTGCCACACCGTAAAAATCCAGGGCGGCAGCATGCCTTTCTGCAGGAATGCTGGGCAGGTATATGTGCCTGCGGACTGATGGGCGTGCAGCGATGATGTTCAAGACCTGGTGTAGGCAGCGTGACTGCGTGGCCTGTGACACCCCACCCACTATGGCACTTGTCCGCTGAAATGATCCAGTGGCTAAGAAGTGCAGTACATTGAGGACCTTCTCCAGGGGGCTGAGTGCTTGGGAGCACAGGGTGGGTGATGTGAGGTCATCCTCCCACTCACTCACCAGGTTGAGTATTATGTGAGGTGGAAACCTGTACCTCACATACACCTGGTCATCAGGCATCCCGAAAAGGCTGGTTCTGGGTGTGAATATTCTGGCCCTGACTATCCTCCTCCTCCTCCTTTGGTAGCCCACGGCCACTGCTGCTAGGAATGTTATATTCATCCTGTCGTCTGAGCTTGTTATTTTGTTTTGCGCGCAAATGTATGCGTCGCGGGTCGACGTATGCCTGCTTCCTACTGGCGTACGTGTTTCTTTGCGCGTGTTGTAGGCGAGCGTATGAAACTTCCCGCGCACCCCTGAAATCCAGTACTCAGGCCAATAGCGTGTGGAAATTCCCGCGCACCCCGGTATACACGTGCGCTGATGTACTCGCGTGTGAATCTTCCCGCGCACCCCCGAAATCCAGTACCCAGGCCAATAGCGTGTGGAAATTCCCGCGCACCCCGGTATACACGTGCGCTGATGTACTTGCGTGTGTAAGTGCCCGCGCACCCCTGAAATACATGTACATAGGCCAATCGCGTGTACGCGCACTTTTGTCCAATTACACGCGATGACACTCTGACGTGCAGTCTTTCCACGTGTGCTCCGTCATCACGTGCTATGAGGGAAACACCCGTGCGGGTCACGTCACAGACGCGCTTACGCGCTGAGGGCCTTTGGTCCAATAGAATCGCGTATGCGTGCTGATGCGCTTACGCGCTAAGGGCCTTTCCTCGAATTTCACGCTGACGTGCAGGATTTTCACGTGCCAAATCACTCCGTATCAAGCTGGCCACGCAAAAACACACGGAAGACCACGCTCCTGCCCAGAAGGCCAAATTACTGCCCCCCAGTGCCCCGAGCAGCCTCCCACGTGCCATCTGCTGCTGCTGCCTGCCTGCCTGCCTGCCTGCTGCCACCGTGCCCTGCCATTTGGTGCCTGCACATCAGCCATCTGCAGGGGTCCAGTTGCTGTGTCCACCCCTGCTGGAACAGAAGACTCCCGACTGGAATAACATCGCTCCACAGCCCAGCCCCAGGACCCAGTTGCCCACCCACTCCTGCCTCTGGGGTTGACATGTCGGGCACTTCCACATCTGGCACCAGTGGCAACCCCAGGCCAGAGGGGCAGAGGGGCACCAGCTTCACTGCCACCGAAGTTGGTGTCCTGGTGGAGCATGTCCTGGGGCAGTATGATGCCCTCTTTGGATCGTCCCGCGCCAGCAAGGAAGGACGGGAGAGGATCTGGGCCGACTGTTTGGTTGCTATCAACGCAGACGGGGTGGCAACCCGCGATGTCCAGAAGATCAAGAAGCGCTGGGAGGACTTGAGGTCCAGGACCCTCGTGAAGGCCCGGCGCCTCGTGGAGGGGGGCCGGGGCCGCATGAGTTCCATCCAGATGAGGGTCCTGGAACGCGTACGCCCAGCGCTCCACGCCCAGATCCTTGAGAGGGAGACCCGTCTGGAGTTGAGCGGTAAGTGGCCAAGCATTGCTGTGTGAGACAGGGCATGTTGCGGTGTGCTGGTTGTCTGATACTTGCCTGTATGTGTGACATAGGCCATGTATGCATGTATGTGTGCAGGGACATCATGGTAATGCAGGTGCGACCAGTGATGTGTGAACCACATGGTTGTTGCATGTGTTTAAATGCGAAATGGGGAGCCCTATGCAGATTTTACACATGAGAGCATGCCAGTCTCTGTTCCTGGACATGGGTGGGGGTGAGGGATGGGTGCTGATGCCAGGTACATATATGGTAGCCATGTCTGTGTGCCTGACCTGCGTGTCTGTGACTTTTGAATGCCATGGATGCATGACACATGTGTGTGACAATGCACAGATTCACTGATGCAGCCTAGTTATCCTTGTATCCGCTGTGTTTGGGGTGTATGAGGCCAGATGGATGTGACTGAGGTGAAGTGTGTGCATGTGATAGGCATGACCCATGATGCATTTGAGTTCCATATCATTGTATGTTTCAAGAGTCCATTGGACATGTATGGAAATGTCCATGGCATGCACCATGCCTGTTACTGTGTGTGTTTTGCCTGGACTGACCCATGTGTTGTGGAGGGACATGATGGAAGTGTACTTTGACAGTGGTACTCATCTGCTATTGCTTCCTGTCTAGGGGACCATTGTACAGTACCCTGATGCTTGTGTTCTATGTCTCCCTCTAGGCAGCGGCTAGTGAAGAAGAGGGCGGAGACGGCGCTGTGGAGCAAGGCGGCAGGGATGCCCCCACGGCTGCAGCAGAAGGGGTGGGTGAGCCCCCGCAGGGGCCTGCTACGGCGGAAGACGGTGAGGAGCCATCCAGGTTGGTGGTTTCCACAGAGGAGGAGGAGGCCGCCACTGAGGCACACATGGGGTCTGGTGGGGGCATCCCTGCTGGTGCAAGTGGTGCAGTCCAGGGGCAGGGGCAGGAGGCAGCACAGGTCACCGTGGAGGGGCCTGTGCATGTCGCTGTCCCTGGCCCTGTGAGTGCACCACCATGCACCAGCAGGGATGCCCCGTCCCAGGCCCGTCCGCAGGTAGAGGGGATGTCCATGTCACCTGACTCCCCTCCACCTGCGGACGAGGGGACCAGTGCCCGTATGGAGAAGGTCCTGATTGGGGTCACGATGCGCGCGGGTGCAATTCGTGATGACGTGCGTGCTTCCCGGGAGGAGCACACACATCATCACGAAGAGCACCATGCCGACGTGGCCCAATTGGGATCTTCCATGTTCGGTGGTTTCCTGCATGTGTCGGCCAATCTGGCGGCCCTCTCCTCCTCTGTGGAGGCTATACGCCGGTCGTTCTCCTTGCCGTCTTCCGGCCCAGATGCCACCAGGGCCCCCTGTGGACCTGCCCTGACCAATGCAGCCAGCTCGGTGGGGATCCCATCCCTGCCACAGTCGGGAGTCGGAGGTCCAGCCGGGGTGGACACCACAGCAACTGTACCCCAGCAGATGGAGGATGTGCTGGCATCATCAGGCAGGGCACGTGCACGACGGCGTCGGTGAATTCCATCAGCCTGGATGCCGTCGTGCTGGCAGAGGCAGTTGCGTCGGAGGCAGCAGCAGAGTCAACGTGGTAGGCATCATGGCTCGGGGCCATCAACATCGGAGGGGCAGGCATCGGCCGGAGGGCAGGAGGACTCAGGACAGGAAGTGTCTTCCGTGTGGCTGCGGTTGGGCCAGCAGATAGGTGCGGAGCGGCGGCGGCGGGCGGAAGAGGCGCGGCTCATGATGGTCAGGGCGGAGAACTCCATGCGGAGGGCCCTGAGGCGGGCCGAGTGCCTCGAGGCAATCCGCAGGGGGTTGGAGGAGCAGTTGGCGTCGTCCCTGCGGACCCTCGGGGCCATGGAACAGGACCGCCTCCGGGACATAGACGAGGAGTTTGATGATGCCCTGGCCCGGAACACCACTAAGTGAGCCGCTGGACTTGCCTGCCGCCATTGTATATAGTTCTTTAGTTTTAGGTTTCCTTTGTTTCTTCTTATGATTTGGAGTCGACGGACACTGCTCCACTTTTTGTATATAGTTGGATTTTAGTTAGGGTTTTTTGTAGGTTTCCTTTGTTCAGTTGTGCTCATGGACCCTTGGATGTTTTGTACATAGTTCTTCATTGGATTGTTTTATTTTTTTATTTTTAATTTATTCTCCATGGAGCAATGGTCTTTGCATTTATTTTTCTCTCTCGGATTGATTTTATTTTTATTGACTTTGAACAACATTTTTTTGGATTTGGATTTGTAGTTTTGATTTTTTTGGACGGACATGCAGCTTATCTTTTTTTCATTGCCATTGTAGTTTGTTTCATTTCATTTGCATTCAATTTTTTTTAATACAATTTTGTTTTCATACTTCACTGTGTGGTATCATCTCATTGGTTTCATGCATGTCATGTTGGGTGTTTTCCCATTCAATTGCAACCATTGTGTGTGACGGACATGGGTTAATTTGCTTTATGAACATTGGGGGTGTAACATGTAATTTCCATTTCCATGTGGGTGAATGGGTTTCTTGGTAGGGCCTTTTGGCTGTGGAGGCTGACCATAACGCACATGATTGGGGATTGTGAGGACCTGGGTGCAGGGGGACATGAGTGGGGGCCTGGTGGAGGGTGCCCCTGGATGCTGGGGGGTGGGGGTGTAGGGGGACATGAGTGGGGGCCTGGTGGAGGGTGCCCATGGATGCTGAGGGGTGGGGGTGCAGGGGGACATGAGTGGGGGCCTGGTGGAGGGTGCCCATGGTGGCTGGGGGTGGTGGGAGACATGGGTGGGGGCCTGGTGGAGGCTGCCCCTGCACTGCTGGGGGGTGGGGGTGGTGGGAGCCATGAGTGGGGGCCTGGTGGAGGGAGCCCCTGGATGCTGGGGGGTGGGGGTGGTGGGAGACATGAGTTGGACATGAGTGGGGGCCTGGTGGTGCTGCCCCTGCACTGCTGGGGGTGGGGGTGATAGGGGCCATGAGTGGGGGCCTGGTGGAGGGTGCCCCTGGATGCTGGGGGGGGGGGTGCAGGGGGACATGAGTGGGGGCCTGTTGGGGGATGCCCATGGTGGCTGGGGGTTGGGGGTGGTGGGAGACATGAGTGGGGGCCTGGTGGGGGATGCCCATGGTGGCTGGGGGGTGGGGGTGGTGGGAGACATGAGTTGGACATGAGTGGGGGCCTGGTGGTGCTGCCCCTGCACTGCTGGGGGGTGGGGGTGGTGGGAGACATGAGTGGGGGCCTGGTGGGGGATGCCCATGGTGACTGGGGGGTGGGGTGGTGGGAGACATGAGTGGTGGCCTGGTGGAGGGTGCCCCTGGATGCTGGGGGGTGGGGGTGGGTGCGAGACATGAGTGGGGGCCTGGTGGGGGCTGCCCATGGTGGCTGGGGGGTGGGGGTGGGTGGGAGACATGAGTGGGGGCCTGGTGGAGGGTGCCCCTGGATGCTGGGGGGTGGGGGTGCAGGGGGACATGAGTGGGGGCCTGGTGGAGGGTGCCCCTGGATGCTGGGGGGTGGGGGTGCAGGGGGACATGAGTGGGGGCCTGGTGGAGGGTGCCCATGGTGGCTGGGGGTGGTGGGAGACATGGGTGGGGGCCTGGTGGAGGCTGCCCCTGCACTGCTGGGGGGTGGGGGTGGTGGGAGACCTGAGTGGGGCCTGGTGCCCCTGGATGCTGGGGGGTGGGGGTGCAGGGGGACATGAGTGGGGGCCTGGTGGAGGGTGCCCCTGGATGCTGGGGGGTGGGGGTGCAGGGGGACATGAGTGGGGGCCTGGTGGAGGGTGCCCATGGTGGCTGGGGGTGGTGGGAGACATGGGTGGGGGCCTGGTGGAGGCTGCCCCTGGATGCTGGGGGGTGGGGTGGTGGGAGACTTGAGTGGGGGCCTGGTGGAGGGTGCCCCTGGATGCTGGGGGGTGCGGGTGGTGGGAGACATGAGTTGGACATGAGTGGGGGCCTGGTGGTGCTGCCCCTGCACTGCTGGGGGGTGGGGGTGATAGGGGACATGAGTGGGGGCCTGGTGGGGGATGCCCATGGTGGCTGGGGGGTGGGGGTGGTGGGAGACATGAGTGGGGGCCTGGTGGTGGATGCCCATGGTGGCTGGGGGGGTGGGGGTGGTGAGAGACATGGGTGGTGGCCTGGTGGAGGGTGCCCCACACTGCTGGGGGGGTGGGGGTGGTGGGAGACATGAGTGGGGGCCTGGTGGGGGCTGCCCATGGTGGCTAGGGGTGGGGTGGTGGGAGACATGAGTTGGACATGAGTGGGGGCCTGGTGGAGGGTGCCCCTGGATGCTGGGGGGTGGGGGTGCAGGGGGACATGAGTGGGGGCCTGGTGGAGGGTGCCCCTGGATGCTGGGGGGTGGGGGGGGTGGGAGACATGAGTGGGGGCCTGGTGGGGGCTGACCATGGTGGCTGGGGGGTGGGGGTGGGTGGGAGACATGAGTGGGGGCCTGGTGGGGGCTGCCCATGGTGGCTGGGGGGTGGGGGTGGGTGGGAGTCATGAGTGGGGGCCTGGTGGGGGCTGCCCATGGTGGCTGGGGGGTGGGGGTGGGTGGGAGACATGAGTGGGGGCCTGGTGGGGGCTGCCCATGGTGGCTGGGGGGTGGGGGTGCGTGGGAGACATGAGTGGGGGCCTGGTGGGGGCTGCCCATGGTGGCTGGGGGGTGGGGGTGGTGGGAGACATGGGTGGGGGCCTGGTGGAGGCTGCCCCTGGATGCTGGGGGGTGGGGGTGCTGGGTGACATGAGCAGGTGTGCAGGGTAGTCCCCTGTGGTGTCGGCTGCCTGCAGGGGCCATGGAGGGTGTACAGGGAATACCTGGGAGCACACAGCCAAATCGCGTGTAGAATTTCCCGCGTACCCCTGAAATACACGTACCCAGCCAAATCGTATTGTACTGATTTAGCTAACACAGCATTTTTATTGAGATACACTGGAAGTGTACTGATTTAGTTAACCCTGCTTTTGAATTTAGCCACACTAGAATTTGACTACATTTTTTTTAACACTGCTTTGAATTTAGCCAGAATAAAATTGTACTAATTTAGCTGATGCAGCTTTTTAATCTAGATACACCGGAATTGTACTGATTTAGTTACCCTGTTTTTGAATTTAGCCACACTAGTAATGTACTGATTTAGTTAACACTGCTTTGAATTTAGTCAGAATAAAATTGTACTGATTTAGCTAACACAGCATTTAAATTTAGATAGACCGGAATTGTACTGATTTAGTTACCCTGTTTTTGAATTTAGCCACACTAGTAATGTACTGATTTAGTTAACACTGCTTTGAATTTAGTCATAATAAAATTGTACTGATTTAGCTAACACAGCATTTAAATTTAGATAGACTGGAATTGTACTGATTTAGTTAACCCTGCTTTTGATCTCTCTCTCTCCCCTGCTGAGGTTCACGTTCTGCTGCACTAACTGGTTACCTGGCCAACCGGTAAACCTTATGGGGACCAGGTTGCCTTAAGACCAGTAGCTCCAAGCACTGTCTCCGGGAGCACCGCTCACTATGGACTATAGCTGCAAGCACATGGTGCCATGCCTATTTGCACTTAGTTAGAACTGGCCACCCCGGCGTCGTTTACTGGAGGTTGCTTATTGCACTCTCCCCTTCCATCCCTCTGACACTTCTCCTCTTGTTTCCTGTTGCACTTGCGTGATATGAATGACATGAGGCCTAGTAGATAATTTATTCTGTATCATATCATATCATTGCTGTTTTGTTCCCTGGCCCCACCTTCCTTTTTTGGTCTTGTGCCGATGTGCACATTTTGTTTGGTTGTAGGGGCTTCACAGATAATGAAGAAATACATTAATAAAGTGAATGAAGTCTGGACACGCCAGAAAGTAGATACCATGATAAGTGGCAGCAGATTGCAATAGACAAAACGTGTATGTGCCACAGTGTTAGCCAACATTGAAATAACAGGCAAAGGTATTTGTATTGCCAATTTGCATTATGTGGTCTTTGCACATTTACATCCTACTGCAGAGGGCAATGAGGGGCACGTGCATGAATGCATAAATGGATATGATTGCAGGAATAGATGTACACAGTCGCCAGTAGGCTTGGACTCCACTGTTTGTGTCTCTACACTTTTACGTGATCAGTGTACTTGTCTTTTCATCAATATTATCCCTTCAAGTTCCAGCAGTTATGGCAGGCAAAGTCTGATGCCTTCGTGGTTGCTTTACGGATGAAATTCAGGACCTGTGAATTATCCACAAGGCTGTTTGGGGCGTGGGAACACACTACCCGCAGCTCTTTCTGACAAGCTTCTTTTCTTCACGATACATTCAATCTTGATACTCCAACTCTCTGCTAGGGAAAGGCTTCTCATAGCTGAGAGCAGGGGGCACATCACTATTGAGTTATAGGGAAATCCGTACCTGTGTGCAACGTGCCTGAGGTTATTTTTGAAAGAAAATGCAAATGTATTGGGAACAGGCACATTGATACCTGTAAAATGGAAGTAAATATTGTGATACGTGGTTTAATTGAAATATTTTGTTGTTTTTCAGTACACTGTTTGCCAGTAATATTATACATTTTTGTGCCATGTGTTTCCAAAAATGAAACTGACTCGGGCACGCTGTGAATGCTACATGAAAAGACCTCATTGTTATGTGTCCTTCAATACACTGCACTAAGAATTTGAAGGAGTAAATGTGTCGACAATCCACAAAGAAATGATAAGATTCAATATATTGAATGCTGACTTGGAAACTAAAGTTTCTATTTCGGAAAACTGTGTTCTCAAGCAGAATGGATTCCCAAAACAGTGTTAGCAAGATTTTAAATAATAGTTATTGAAGTGTGGATTGAAAGTGTACTGTGTGCTATATGATGAACGCTCTTGTGGAGGAATGTTCAATTTGACGCAAAGAATAGACATGGTACGTGTTAATTATAACTGAAATGTATAGCCAAAATAAGAATGTACTGTGTATATTTAACTATAAAGTGATTACTGAAACATGTTTTTACATTCTCGATTTTACATATTTATATAATCCAGCTGTGTGCTTGTCATGGGTACACACTACTGGCCAACGGCTTCTTCAGTATTTGGACAATAATTATCAACATTGGATATGTGATAACAATCATCTTGGACAATCGGCAGACAACAATCTGTCCTTTCGCGGTTGCAGTAACAAGGAGCAACATGGATGCCTATAGGGTCTAGAAAAGTTCATATGTGAAAGTGTTGCATTTATTTCAATTTTAAAGCACTAATTTCTCCTCTGTAATGGAGAGCCATACGCATAGATTATTTGTCGGTCATGGAAGATCATTTTTGGTGAAGAATGCAAAGACTTGCATTGATCGATCGGATTTTGCATTAGAAGATTACCGTTGGTAGTTTCACAAAAAAATGTGAATGGTGAGAAGTTCGGTAGCTATGAACTGTGTTCAAAAATGTTTGTGTGGACTTAATTGAATGTTTTCATTGCTGTATCAAAATGAAAAGTACTTGTTACGGTACCAACTATTGCTGTTTTCTTCAAAATAAAATGTTTCTATTATTTTTCAAGAAAGAAACAAAAGTTTCACGTTTGTTGTGCATGTGTGTATTTAAATTTCTTGTTCTGCTTTATTTAACCTTATGACGTTGGTGATGACAGGCTACGTTTGGCTATGCTGCCCACTAACGTCATTGAAATAGGCATAGCTCATTCTGAGCGTATAGTGATGTTAGAGTTAGGGGTGGCCAAATGTAATCCGTGGTGCAAGGGCCTTTTAAGTTCAGCCGACAGAATTTTATTGAGTATATCTACTTTATTGAGAAATATAAAGTAGATGGAGCCTATAAGATTATTTATTTTTTGTTCTATTTTTTAACTGTGAAAGGTGGTTCCGGGTTGTTTTTTTGTAGTTTTCTTGTTTTGCAGGAGAGTTCAGAATGTAAGGTGGGGAGGGAAATTGAAGACTAGGCACCAAGCACTAATATGGAGGGGCTGGTGGACAGGGGAAGAAGTTGCACGTGTGTTACATCTAAGGTAGGGGGCAGTGTTTCTCATGCTCTTTGATTACAGCTTCAAAAGCACTTTGAAATTGCTCACCCCTGCAGAGTAGTGTGTTGCAGTATATACAGAGGAGTTTTGTCTTCAAAACTTATGGATCAACAGCCTCCTTTATTGCTTGCAAGGTAGCTGGTGGGATTTTGTGTCCCACAGAAGTAGGCTGTGTGGTTACAGTACTGGCAGAGGAAGATGAGGTGGAGGAAGACAGCCTACTACCTGCTAAGAAAGGAACAGCATTTCACTTTGCTAGCTTTAGCCTTTGTTACATTCCCAACAGTGGTAAATAAATGCCCCACCCATGATTCTCTCTGGGTGCAAGAGGTAGGCACTTCCACTACCTCATCTTCTTGGTCCTCTTCATTGTTTTTTGAAGTACTGCACTTCTTTTGTTGTGTAGGTCCTCCAGCTGGAGGTGGTGGTGGTGGCTCTTGGGGAGGAGGGATGGCAATAGCTGATGCCATTTTTAAGATAAATAGCAGTTTTGCTCATATTCCTTCAAGAATGTGCTGTGTACTATATTGTTAATGGATAATGAGTAAGAATAGGTGCAGGAGCTGTGCAAGGGGAACATTTTGAGCTTCGACGTTCCTAGATGAGCAGAAAATGCAGTTCTGAACTGTCGCAGAAGCAGGTTCCTGATTGCGAATTCCGAATGCTTTTGTGAACATGTCATCATGCCGCGCGCGAGTGGGTAGTCACGTGACAATGTCCGGAAGGTCCGCAATGATGGCAGACGTCTGTGAATGTTGGCAGATGCAAAATCAGTGCAAAAAAGTTGCAGTAAGGGTATAGAAGTGTTAAAAATTATGCTAGAAGGTGGGAAATGGAAGAGTTTTAAGGTGAAACTTTGTAAATTGGCGAACATGTTGCACTATTGGGGAAAGTATGATATTAGTAAGTTGTAGAAAATTAGCATGCACTGGAAAAAACCCATGAAATTCACTGAAGAAAACGTTGTTAAAAGGAAGCTATGGTAAAGTTGCACTAATTAAAACCTATGAAATTCAACGAAAAAACTTTCTTAAAGGGACGTTATGGATAAAAGTTAAATCAGAAAACCTCTGAAATTCTGAAGTTCTACAGAAATGCTCCTCTAAGACTGACAGCAGCCATGTGTTTTTTTTATTTAATTCCACTGCTGGGCCTGGTCTCCGATTCCCTTTGCTGTTACACCTTGTATCTAATGGTGCTGGGATATATTTGTAAAAACAAAATAAGCATTGCAATTAGTCAGGGCTTTGTCGCTGTTGGAGCTCAGGGCATCATTTCAGTGCAGGGGTTAAGGGATGATGTCCTCAGGGAGCTGCCTCTGATGCCTTGGGAAGCTGCGATTGCCTCTGGAATATAAGTGCTGCAGAGGGTAAGGAAAGCAGCATGTGGGAGATAACAGTAACTTCCTGTGACACTGATATGGAGACTGCACTTCATGTCTGTTTTTGTTATTCATGCTTTCAGAACTAAACCCATCAATGTGCTAAGGTGCCAATGAGCACTGAGTTCTCTCTCCTCATCAGTGGCTACATGTCCTCCTTTTGAAAGGTAAGTGACCAAGAACAATTGTCATTGGGGAGGTTCTGATGACGGAGAATAGACTAATGTGCCCTTAACCTAAGGGTCTTATAGGCCAGTTGTGTTATGTGAAGGAAATGTCCATTGGCCCTTTTCAAAGTGTTGCCTTCTTAGATTGTTATCAACAATAACTGCAATAAAAAATATCAACCCTTCATTTTTTGGAATATTTCTTCAAAACGCGAATAGCTGGGATCAGTAATTGTGGTATGTTCTGAATCCGCGCATCCCCACACAACAGGCCTGTCAATCACAATGCCTAGATGGTGTTTGCAGACATATTGAGCTGTAACAGTGTGGTCATCCATACCAAAGTGTGTGAAAAATATTTATGAGCAAACGACAACGAACTAAGCCGTAGAAGCCGGAATTGTGCATCAGAAATGCAACGACTCTGCAGGTCTGATATAAGTTGCTTTGTAAAAGAAATGTTACAATCAATGCCAGTGCACATATTTCTGCCACATGCCCATGTGGTTAAAACTGTGGCTTTTGTGCCAATTTGCTGCTCTCCTGATGGTAGAGATTTAGGACAACGCCATGTTTCTTATTCCCGCCCATGGGAAGAATGACAGCCAGCATTGCACGTGTGAGAAAATGAAATCGGTGTCCACGTGTATATCCCCTTTAGATCCATGTTAACAACCCTATGCTCTCTTTCCATACAATGATGCAGTTTGCTTTCCTTTGCATCGCTTTTTTATTGTGAATAAAGCACATGTCAAATGCCTGTGTATGTGAAACGAAGCTGCACATTATGGGGTAAGTAGTGGCACAAAACTAAGATACAGGGCAGGCCATGATTAACCAATGAGAGAGAGCTAAAGTGATGTACCCCAGCCACAGACATCAGATATCATGCAGGCGATGAAAAAACCCTGCGAAAAATCATCCTGTGATGAAAGGACGCAGTACCGATGAAATGACGGTGCCTATTTGCAAACTTGCCAAGTTTGCCCCTAACTTTATAGAATCTGTTTGGAAGGCTTGAAAGTTGTATGAGATCCTTGAGCCATGTTTCAATTAACCAGAGTGCTTTTGACCTACAGATCTGCTTTTTCACAAATTGCTGCACATGAGATCCACTGATGGGGGGGGGGCTTCCAACATGCCATAAGGCGCCTAAGTGCAATCTCTTCCATAGACAATTTATCTGCCTTCAAAAACCGGAGCTGGGCTCTCTTCCTTTCTAGTCCTGCGACACGGTCAGAAAATGTGTGTTAGCTAACCATTCTTAAATGCAAAAATATACATAGCAGTATTGAACATACATGTAACAGATCCACAGATAGGTGCTCTTCATACCTACCAACCACTCCAAAGCTTCGCTCATAAATATTTGCTGGCCTGTCACTAGTTTGTATGTTCTAGCTCTGCATCCTCTAAAGTGCTACACAATCTCCTTTGCCACAATAATTATGTAGTAGATGTATATCACCAAATCTTATTATGTCAATGTTAGACTTTTCTTCTCGTATTTTCCTCTGGAAGCAAGTCTTTGGTTGACTCTCCATAGTTTCATTGCAAACAACCAGATATATTTGTTCTCCCTGTTTCTGCTACTGGAGGGTTGAGGGCAGGGGGAGCAGCCAGGAACATGAAAGGCTTGGCATCGGCTGATGTTTGAGCATCACTAAATCGCCTGTGAGTTGTAGGTGGAACATCATTCTGGAGAGATACTGTTCAACATGAGTGAGCAAAATATTCTCAGGAACCATTGTCTAATTGCATATTTCAGCAAGTTTCCACTGCAATAGCATGTGGTGGTTTATAGTCATGTTTTTCAGCATGCACTATGCTATTATTAGTATTATTATTATTATTATTATGATTATTCAGTTTCATAGTGCTCATCTAGCTTGGGAGCAAAAAAACACTGTACAGGTCATAGAGCAAAACCTTGGTACCGTGAATTTAATAAGCCATCAAGCAAACACGCCATCAAGCAAACATCAGCAATATGTGTGTGTTCTCATATACTTCCCAAAAATAAAATGAGATCAGGAATCCAAGGGATCCACAGTGTTCAAAAATCTGACTGGGAGAATAGTGTATAGCTCCAAAGCTGGCTAAACATATAGCAAAGAATGGCAATCTGGTGTGAGTGTAAAACTATGTGTGATCAATAACTATTAAAAAAACAATATGAGGTTATCAAAGTTAACACACACAAGTATATATACACAATCACAAAGATAAATTCAACAATCATTGCTAATACAACAAAGATTAAACAACAAATGTAAAGTCCTGTAGTGACTCCTGTCTAGCAAAATGTACACTAACTGTTGAGGTAGAAATGGTCTGTAAACAAATTACAAATCACATGGAGATGTAACACAAATTGTAATGCCCAAAGGTTCATACATCTGCCATTGCAATGTTACAGTGGCTGGTGCTCAACATGTTTCAGTTCCCGATTCTTCTAAATAAAAGACCCTTCCTCAGGAGCTGGTGCTATGGGCCACGCTATGTTCAAGTGAATCTAAACCCCATCTGTGTCCGTACAATAGAGCTTTGTCTTTTTCAAAACTCAAATGATTGCACTGTGGAATACCAACAAAGAAGACAAAAAAGTAGCCATTAGGGATACTAGTCATATAGCTAGAGGGTTTAAACTAGCCCTCTCTAGGTACCCCAAAGGTAGTAAAAATGAATAATCAAATTACCCATGGGTACTGGTGGTGGAGTTCTTTGTTAAAGGACACAGGACTGTAGCTAATCCTTTAAAGGACTTTTCATTTGTCAACACACCAAAGGTTATGTTAAAGAACTCAGAAAGGATTTACTGGATGGCCATGCAATAGGCACCCGATTTATAGATGAAGAACTATTAATCAATAATTAAATAAACCGGAGGTATGTTCGAGGCTATCGTAATTAAATAAATAAAGATAGTAGCCTCAAACAATGGGAAAATCCCATAGAGAAATATTTGCGGTTGAATATAAAAAGTAGTATCCACTGCCACCTGCCAAAACTCGATCAGGGGGGACGGAGACGTGCCCCCTCGACTAACCGGGGCAATCGAATTGCCCCGGCCAGTACGTCCACAATATGATGGTTTGTACTGGTTCTGTTCAGAATTCAAGACTAGTAAAGTCAATGGTGACTTTACATGCCCTGGGAGACAGTAGTCAGTCCCAGGGTATGGAGTCTATACTGGGGGGGTCACTATGACACCCCTGTGTTACTGCACTGAGGGTGCTGTGTAACACACATCACAAAAACACATGAAGCCCTATGGAGTAAAAGACCCCATAGCCCATTAAACACATCTAGAGTCAAAGGAACACCATAAATCATGCCCAAGAGTGAGGGTAAAAGAGTCTCACTCTTGGCAGGAGAGAAAAAAATAAACCCCAAAAACTAGGTTTGGAAATTCAGCCTAAACAGAGAATTCTCCCTAACAATCCATCACAAAATGATGGTACACTCATTTAAAGTCCCTGAATATTATCTACTCAAACCTTCCAAAAGGTGTAAACTTTTTTTCCTAAGAAAATATTCACTCTCAACAAAGAACCATGTCCCACCCAGTTATACAAACTCAATATAATCAAGGCTCCCAGTGTTATTTCTGACTTTGTGCATTCATATTTATTGTTGGTAATTTATTTCTGTATTTTTCATTTATGTTTTTGTAAAAGATCTAATTGAAGCGCTATTGTCACAAGGTTCTGTTTTTGCCGCCTATGTTTTACTCATGTGCACTTTTCTTGTGCACTTTTCCCTTAATGTGATTTTACTCGTCGATTTCACCTCCTCCCATTTCAACCCTCACCACCTATACCCACACATAATATATATTATAAAAAACAATTGAAGGAAATGCAAACCAAGGAATAGTGCATGTGGAAAGTGCACACAAGTGAATCACAGCTGATAAGAACACATTATACGTTTCACACATTTATTCAAATTAAATATGTACACTATGGCTTGATGGTAAATCTTAATTTTCAAATGTAGCACTCTTATCACAATTAATTTTTATAAAAAACATATTTTTAGGTCATGCTTCATGCCAGATGCCTCCTGCTTGCGAGCGCTTAAATAACAGGTGCACTCACAATCTCCAGTGTTGCTACTGAGATGTATTTAGCATTAAAACACAACATATGTCGCACACCGAGCTGTAGCATTTTAACCCAAAAAAAGCAAAAAACACATTGGGTACAAGCTCTTTGGCTCCCTAATCTAATGTTTAGCACGTTCAAGTCTTAATTACATGCAATATTAGACAGTTTCTTGGGGGGATAGCCAGTGATATCATCTTTCCCAACAAAGTTGCTCACAGAAACAGAGACATAATAATGCAGGAATTTGATAATAGTAGGACATATTGCCATTCTACATTCTGTTTAAAAAAGAATATTGTGTCCAAAAGGTGGTGGGGGAGGACTAGAATAGGAGGGCACAGGCTCAGGGGGTGTCCCCTGAAAGGATTAGAAAACCAACTGCTTCCTTTCCTTCTGTGAGTGTATGTATTCCATTGCATTTTCTTCTGTCATGAAATCTGTAAACAATGTTAAAGTATTGTTTAAAGCGTAATGTTGCATGCATTATTGCACTGGCCTGAAACTAAGTATTTCTTGTCGCATAACCACTTCTTGTCTTTGGAAATGCTTCTGTAAAGCTCTCTCTTCGGCTTCTGTGATGGTAAATCTCACTTCCTAGAGCAGACTTGCGTCAGGCTGAAGAGGTGCGATTCTTATCTCTCCTGTGTGAGCAGTTACATATTTCCACGTGGGTTTCAGCTGCACTGTATGGCGTTTCTCCATTCCTTAATTCCTCCAACAAATATTTTATTTCCCCATCTCCAGCACATTGATGATATCCGACAATGTGTTAGGAGTGATACTTTTAAATGTGCCATGGTTTCTATCAGAGCGCCTTATTTAAGGACAACACGATGGGCCTCATTACAAGGTTGGAGGCAGCCATGGCGCTATTAGTGCCATGGCTGCCTCCAAACTCGTTCCGACTCCGCCCTGGTGAACGGAGCAATTACCAGTCCATTCCAAAGTTGGCAGAACCGGTAATTCCCCATTCACCAGGTCCCTTCCCCATTCCCATTTGAGCCCCTGTAGGGCTCAATGAGAATGGGGAAGGCGCTAATAACGGTACCGCAAAGCGTTACCGTTATTAGCTCCAGAGTCCCTTTGCGGGTCCCATCCTTAACGCCTGGAAAAACCAGGCATTAAGGGAGGACCCGCAAAGGGAACTCGTAGTAGGGCGGTAAGGGATTACCGGCACCGGTAATCCCTTACTGCCCACCTCGTAATGAGGCCCAATGTTTTAAAAACTATAATATCACATACAACCCACGAGGTAGACCACTTGTAGTCATTTCCTATGCCGGGTAGGAATTTTATGGATTTAGTGTGACAAAGTAAGCATCTTTTGAGTGCAAAGTTCAAAGTGTTAATGGTTTAACATTCCAGTTCATGGTTTCTGAATATTTTGGTGGAAAAGGCACAGATTATGCAGACAATGTGTGTGGAGGTTTTAAGTTGTGACAGTTATCACTTGTTTGGAGGAAGTCCCTACAACGTCTGATTTACCACTGTGGTGTTGCATGGACTCAGGGGCTGTACACTGGAAATGCAATGAATACATCACAGAAGTGTTAAAAGATAGTATCTACCAGGCCAGCAATGCTCTAACTTCAAAGGAAGGACAACTGAAACCTCTTCTCATTTTCCATGCTGCCAGCCTGCACTGGCTTGACAAGTGAGCCGTGACAGACATCATTGGAAGACATGCTTTTTCGTTTTTACATGAATTTTACACATAAATGCAGAAAGGAAGAACATGTATTTCTGTCTGTAATTTTGTGAGCAAATCTGTAAAAATGGCAAATGGTAACCATTTAATATAATCTGCTCTTTCACCAAAGAATTCCAATAAGTTTCTTCTCACAACAAAACCTGTTGTCTGATGACAAACGATAAAATAGTGAGTTGCAGCCATTGAACATAATCTACTCCTGCTCCAAAGAATTTTAAGACTTTTTCATGACAACACATATTTTGTCTAATCACAAAAGAATTTGACATTCTCTGTTCAGAGAATTTAAAAAACATTCTGTGTTCAAGCTACTTAAATAATGGAAATAATAAACTCCTGCCTCAAAAGAAATATATTTTCGTAACAAATTCTGTATTTTGTCTCACCACAAAAAGATGATCAAATCGATAACATCAACTAAATATGATCTGCACTGAGCACCAAATCATTTTAAAACAAATAGTATGTGTAGCAGGGACCAGACAGAACAGGCAAGATTGCAAGTAAGTCTTTATTAAGACTAGAGACCCCCATGGCCACCTCCATAGCCTGTCTCAACTGAATCGCCTTCCAGGTTCCAAGGTCTAGAGCTTGGAAACTGGCAAAGCATTCTAGATACTACACACATCTTACCCCCAATATTAAAAAATATTAGGCTAATACAACACTAACTATCTCTACATGAAGGAAGGAGAAGAGGAATACACAATATAAGGATTCTATGATGCAGAACACTAGCAAACGTATAATAATAACACAGGAAGAAAATAATGCATGAACAGTCAAACAGTCATACACATTTGCTCGAGTATAATAAAAATACAAGTATAAGGTAATGTATAAACATTCAAACTGTCAATTTCATAATAAAACGTGCCCTCTTGGCATTGCCTAATTTCCATACAAAGTCCTTCAAAAAAGCTGCTCTTTCCTCACCCAACTAGGTTTACACCCAACCACCTCATCCCCAATGACGCCACTTCCTATGACCCTGGTGTCCTTCCTTACTCCACCACTTCCTACACCTATAGGATCTTCTGGTACTCCACCATAAACTGGCACATGACTACCTTCCCTAGCACCATCAATGACGAACTGTCCTCCCGTATTGTCACCATACGTCCCTCCACTTCTTCTTCCTCTCAAGTCCACAACTACAACCTAATCTAAATTCCAGATAGAACCGTCCTCCAACCTAACATTGTTGGGCAACTTCTCTATCACTCCTTCTCAGTTCTGAAAATGTTGACCTTCCTTTTGCCACATTGACTGTTACCTATGATACAGGAGCCAAATGGAACTTGGAAGAACCCCTCTTCTCTAACATCGTGTCATAACATATTTAATTCTTCTCTTGTGCTTCTAGCAAACTCCTCCTAATCTGCTCCTTCCACCCCATGTTCTTTGCCATTTTTTGTCCTGCCTAACTCTCAAGAACTCCATTTACCCAATTGGGTTTGAGTCCTGTGTTAGATTCTCTTCCCCTCATCAATTGAAATAGCGAAATTCCTGTGGCATTACGGGGAGCTACTCTGGTGTTCCACAATAATTCCTCAAGGTTTCTATCATCTCCATACCATTCCTCACCACTTGGTCCACAACACCGACAATCAGTCTATTGTAATGCTCCACCAACCCATTAGAGTGAGGGTGATAAAATGAAGTGAACTTCCACCTTATGTCCTTATCTTTGGCATACTCAGCTACTTCTGCACCCTTAAACTGAGGACCGTTATCACTTACCATCGCAAATGGGTATCCCTTCTGCCTAAATACCTGCACCATAAAACTTACAATCTCACCATTAGACTCTTGTCTAACGCAATTCACGTCTGGCCATTTTGAAAAGTAATCCACCATTACAATCATGAACTTGATATCTCTGTCAAGAGTACAATACGGTCCCAAAATATCTATACCATTTATTACTCCACGTGGCTTCTGGAAGTGCGATAAGCAGTAACTCTTGTTTTAGGACTTACATGCTCTTGTCAGAATTCTGACATGTTTACTTTTCTTTCCACCATCATATCTATTCCAGGCCACCAATATTTCTCCCTCAACTTCCATTTATTACCTGATTCCTCTCATAAGCTGTATCTCCTAACTTCTCCCTAACATTCTCGGGAGCCACCAACACTTGTCCTCTCAAAAGCAACTCATCCTCCACCAAAAGTTCTCCTGTCACCTCCCAGAATGCTCTGAATTTCTTCCTAACATCCTTCTTACCTGGCCACCCCTCAAGCGTCCACTTGATAACATCTTTTAGCAGACCATCTGACATCAACCCTTTTTCCATTCTTCCTTTCCAATAACCATATGCTGATCAATAAACCCCTCTTCCAAACATGCTACTACCTCCTCATCCTCCTCATCATTACCAACATCCAACCTTTTCAACAGTAATCTTGATAGATAGTCTGATATTTTATTTTGTACCTGCAAAACGAACTCTACCTTGAAATCAAATTTTCCTGTACACGCATGCACAACCTAGCAATTCTGACCATTGCCTCAAACATATTTCCTAAAATACTCAATACCCCACACACATGCCAACAACTCTATTTCGATAACCGAGTATCCACTCATATTTCGTCACTGCTCTAGATGTGTGACATATTATCCTTTCTGTTGCTCTACTCCCCTAGGATAATACTGCACCTAACCCCTTCAAACAGGCATCAACAGTTATCACATATACCTCTTTTATCTTAAATACTCCCAAACACTTTGCCTCACATATTCCACCATTAATCATCGCTTCTTGACACGTCTCTTCCCACTCAAACTCAATGCCCTTGTTCAACAATATCCTGATTGGTTGACTAATGGTTGACTAATACGAGCCAAGTTCCTTACAAATGTATTATAAAACTCTTCCAACCCTAAAAACGCTCATAACTCATCCTTATTCCTCAAATTTGGTGCATCCTTAATGGCTTTCATCATGTCCTCCTCACCACCCACCGCATTTACTTGCTTGTATAGTCGGATCCTTATCCCTCAACCTACAAAAAACTTCTTGAAACTTCTTATTATGCTCCACTGCACCACTCCCTTACACCAAGATATAATCCTGATACACTAGTGTCCCTGGAACGCCTTTAAGGATATGGCTCATCATTCTTGAGAAAACCGCTGCTGCAAACACCAACCCAAACAGCATGCAGCGGTAATAAAAAGGTCCAAAGTGGGTGATTAACCACATCAGTGGTCGACTGTACTCCGTCAAAGGTATTTGGTGATACTCAGCAGAAAGGTCCAATGACATAAACAAAGTAGCATTTCCAATGCAATTCAGCATCTCCGAATAATTGGCACCGGAATCTTGTCCGCCACAATATTCTTCTTAACATCCTTCAGGTCCAGACATACTTTAACCTTACCATGTTTCTTCTTTTCTAGTACAATTGGCTAACCCATTCAGTCGATTCAGAATCTTGTGAGCATAGCTCTTTAAACAACAAATCTTATTAGTGAACACTGCTGGGAAAATACCTTCTTCTGTACTGTTCCCGATCATGGCTGGTTCTTCTTTTCTTGTATCTAACCGAATCCCGAGGGCTTCCTCGTCCCACCACCCCAAACATCAACTTCTTTCTTGGCCACATATATGTTTATCACTTCCATCCTGCCTTTGTATTCCACCACCAAACAGAACATTCTCACCTTGACCCCTCAAATCCTCCCGGGTTAATAATATTTGATTTCTGTTGTTTTTCCTTCATGCCATCCTATTGTCATTTCTTTCGTTTACTTTCCTTTATTATTGAGTATGGCAAACAGCTACCCATCATCCCTTTAAAAGGAAAGCCATTTATCCTGTCACAACAACTTTTCTCATAGTCCATCTGCGTTATTGTCCTGCTCTCTCCTTTTGAGGCATTTTCCTTCCTGTAATCGTTCTGCTTCTTGTTTGTCTTATCTGTGCCCCCTTTCTTGTTTTTCTAATCACCGCACTCATTTAATGAGTCACAAGCCCCACTTCAGCTCCCTCAGACTTTTTCTTCTCCTTAATAGTCATAGAACTCAATTGGGTGTGCTCCACCTTCTTTGCAGTGGCTATTGCTTCTTCCAACATAGGGTTCCCACACATCTACAAACCCTCTTGCCTTACCAGGTTTTTGGTGTGAAGGATAATCTGGTCCTTGGCTCTTCAGTTCCCATCCTGGCTGTAACATCACAGGAGGCAGCTGCATTCCTCAAAGCACTCACATATTCCACCACAGATTCAGTGCTTTCTTGCTTTTGTATGGAAAGTTTAATCTGTTGATTGCTATGTTTGTTTTGGGAGCATAGAAACATCAAACTGTTTGAAAGCCTTCTCATAAACATTCATGTCTCCGCCACCCTGATAATCCGTCATCAGCAGAATCTCTCTATACTTCTTCTGTCCCTCAAGCACATGCAACAGTAAGAGTGTTTTCTTCTCCTGCCCCATGCCTCCATGTTCCACCGTTCCATACAATTAAACCAATATTACTTCTATTTAGAGCAAGTGATGGATGGTGTACATGGATTGGGCAATAACGCCTCTGGCGGATGCACAGTTAGTGGCAAGGCTATGTCCACGCTCCTCTACAACACGCTTAAATTCAAATGCAAATCTCAACATTCCAATTCCACTGGGACAAGGATGAAGGATCGCTTTGTATACTCGATACAGCAACAGATTATATCCCTTTAACATTGTCTCTATAATTTGTATCCTGTATATTTAGCACTGAGAGCAAGAAGCCGCGGCAAGCATTATTGCAGTGCCAAAGCTAGGTCGTGGCAAATCACAAGAGTTATATTTGCCATAAAATAAAATGCAGAAAAGATGTCTGCCACATTGCATCGCTTAAAGCTCAGTCTTTTCCTGAAATATTCCTCTGTGTATGTTGTACGGAGCTCGAGGAGTCACAAGGGCGTCCGTACGCCTGTGCCGGTGCAAACCATATCAAAGCTGTAGCTCACACCCTCCAAAGTTTGCCGCAGGGACCCTATTGCACGCCTGACCTTCTTTGCACTCCGACCTTCCTCTAGCTTGCTCACTCGACATTTCTCCAGCCTACCGACCCTCCAAACAGCGAAGAATCTGTGCCAGCAGGCTCCAGCACCATGGGTTCAGACCATTCGTCATGAAAAGGTGGCAGGAACCACATGAATGAGCAGGATTGAAAGTAAGTCTTTATTAAGACTAGAGAGCCCATGGCCAACTCCACAGCCTGTCTTAACTGCCTTCTCTCCCAGCCGAATCGCCATCCATGTTTTAAGTTCAAGAGCTTGGAACCTGGCAAGGCATACTAATACACTACAGTCGGCCTCTTCACAAAAAGATCTCTCACTTAACTGCATTCTCTAAAAAATAATCTACTCCTGATGCCAACAAATTCTAAGAATGTTTCTCTTCCTTCTTCTTTGTGACATGCATGACTTTAGCATCAGCACTCATAGATGCCTCCAAGATCATACCCAGTGTCTTAACCTTTCCTTCAACCTGTATTGGGAAGTCCTTCATATGGAAATATTCGTATTGAGGGGTTAGTTTGGCTCACGCTTGATGGGAGCCATAGATCATTAGTTCGGCTTCCTTGCTGTTAATACATAACCAGTTTTGATACATCCATGATTCGATGTGGTTGTGTACTGAAGTAAATAAGTAGCTATCCTCTGAGTAATTTCCACTTAATTCCAGTCCCAGATGGGTGTCGTCTGCATAATTGGCGAAAAAAAACCTTGATGCTGTCCAGGACATCACAGAGTAGTTTTAGGTAAAAGGTTGAACAGTAGGGGCGATATGCTGGCTCCCTGTGGCACTCTGCAAAGAATGTCAATTGCGTAATAGAATTTGTCACCCCAATGAACTTTAGATTTCCTATTGGTGAGAAATTATATGAGCCAAGCAATTGCATTCTCTGAGCAATTTGCTACTTTTTCTAGCACATGTTGGATAAGTCTGTGATCAAGGAGGTCAAAAGCGGCGCTCAGAACAAGTGGAATAAGGAGTCTAGTCTTCCCTTTGTCGACGATATTTAGCATGTCGGTCTGGAGATCCAACATCACATTTTTAGTGCTATGCACAGCACGGAATCCGGATTGTTGGTGGTGTAATATGTTGGTATCTCCACGTAGGCTTGTAGTTGAGAGGCAGCGATCTTGTCTAGCATCATCAAGATAAAATTGCAATTTGTGATGGGTCTTAGGTTGGTAGGATCTCGATGATCGAGGTTGGGCTTCTTAAGTAGAGGGGTGACTGTGACTGTCTTTATACTCATGGGCACTACCTTGTCCCGGAATGATGTGTTGACGATTCTCATGAGTAGTGGTGCGAATAGATCAGCATTCTCTAGTATTATTTTGGGCAGCAGTATGTTTTCTGAGCAAGCAGTGGGCTTCATGGTGGCTAAGGCTTTCTGTATATCTTCTAGCAATGTTTTTTGGAACCCGAAGGGTTCAGTGGGTTTAGGTGTGTTTCATGTGGGTGGATGTTCTAGAGTGGTCTGGCCGGTTTGAGCTATTGATATCAGGTCCCGGGCCTTTTTGATTTTATCAGAGAAGGTGGTTTGGACTTTGTCGCAATCATCCTTTGATGGTGTTTAAGTGGGTATGGTGTTGTTAGGTTTTTCTATGGATTCAGGATTTTTGAATAATTTGCCAGAGGCATTGTCAGCGGACTTTATTTGATTGTTATAAAACTTTTTCTTTGCCAGCCGAATACTTTCTTTGTAGGCTTTTTCCGATTCTTTCCAGCGATCCTTGTTTGTGGAGGTTTATTCTTTCAGCCAGTTCCTTTTTTCTTTCTTTAATGACCTGAGATCAGAATTGAACCAATTTTACTGGTTGCTGTTCGGTTGAATGAGTTTGTATGTTAAAGGGGACTTCTGGTCAACTAGCTCCTTTGGGTGGTGCATGAAAGTGCCCAGGATGACCTCGCAGGTGTCTTCTTCTGTGCTGTCCAGTAGGGTATCTTTGATAAGTTGGTCTAGGTGGGTTCTCTCAATTTTCTTAAAATTGCGGCTTACAATCTCCTTGGGCTCATTTAGGATTTTCTGTTTAGAGAATCGCAGGGTGAGGGTGAAGGATATTCTGAAGTGGTCAGCCCAGATGCATGGGGTTGTCAGATAGGTGTCAGTTTCAAGGTTATGGGTGGCCACCCAATCTAGTTGGTTACCATTGGACACAGTAGGGGCTGTATTCATGACCTGGTAGTTAATACTGTTGAGGGCCTTCTCGAGGCTTATTGCTTCCTTGTCCTTTGCATTCCCTCACCAGCGGTTGTAGTCACCTAGTACCAATGTCACAGTATTTGGGCTTTGAGGCTGTTAAGCTGTTGGGCAAGTTCCTCGTTGAAATCCGAGATTAAGAATTTAAGATGGAGAACTTCAAGGTCTGTGCACATCATTTTGGAGGCTTAAATATGTATAGAGTATTTGACAATTATGGCAACACCCCCCCCCCAGACCTGCTTCTCTATTGGTATGATGAATGGTGTATCCTTCTGGGATTGCAGAAGCGCAGATGGGGCCGATTGGATCGTGTAGCCAAGTTTCCTTTAAACATAGCATGTCGAGTTGATCTTCTAAATGATGTCATGGATGGATTGGGCGTGTGTGTATGCCAATATATGCCTATAAGAATGATGCACACATGGAACCAGGTATTTCCAAGATATACAATTTTCCCATGATCTACCTGAAACTCCGGATAAGTTTGGGGAAAGCCTAATACTGTCTAAACACCCAATGTTTGGTTGATTCAGAATATTGCTGGCTATGTTTGTCCAGGCTTGTTCTTAGGGTCAGTGTCTTTCATACATAATGCTATATGAATGCATGCCACTAACCACTCTTATGTTTTCTTTCAGTACTGAAAGAGCAGCAAGTTTATGGAGAACCAAACTGTGGTGAGTGAATTCATCATCCAAGGATTTTCCTATCGCTCAGAGTTCAGGGTCCCCATTTTCACCATCTTCCTCTTAATTTACCTCATCATAGTATTTGAAAATATGCTCATGGTGTTATTAATAGCAACTGATTCACATCTAAACACCCCCATGTACTTCTTTCTAAGCAATCTTTCGGTCTTAGATATTTGTTTGACTTCAGCGATTGTTCCCAAAATGCTCCTCACTTTTCTTGGTGACAAAAGTATCTCTTTCTTGGGATGTATGGCTCAGCTTTTCTTCTTCATTGCGTTCCAATGTGGTGAATTTTTGCTTTTGACGGCAATGTCCTATGACCGGTATATGGCCATTTGCAATCCTTTGCTCTACACAGTGACCATGCGCTATGGGGTCTGTTTTCTGCTGGCTGCTGCTTCCTGGGCTACTGGTTTTCTCATGGCCATTAGTGCAACTCTCATCATATCATGGACACCATTCTGCAGATCTGTTGTCATAAACCACTTCTTTTGTGATGTCACTCCTCTACTGATGCTCTCCTGCAGACACACCAACACTGTAGAAATTATCATCTTTGTGCAGTGCACGCTTATCGGGTTTCCATCATGTGCATTAATCCTCACGTCCTACGTTTACATCATTTCAGCCATTTTGAAAATAACTTCCTCAGAAGGACAACGCAAGGCCTTCTCGACTTGCTCCTCCCACCTGACGGTTGTAATTTTAATATTTGGGATCCTTTTCGGCGTGTACGTGAGGCCAACTGCAGAGTATTCTCTTGAAGATGGCAAACATATTTCTCTATTAAATGTGGTGGCAGTTCCCTTATTAAACCCAATCATTTATAGTCTGAGGAACAATGATATTAAGAGAGCCTTTCAAAAATACATTGCAAAAATAAGATATTCTTAATACTCACCATGACCCTCTGTAAAGAAACTTTCCATTCGGCAGTGGAGTTTTGCACAGACAGGAATGCTCTGGTTAAAGGGAAGCATTGACACAAGATACATTTACTCCAGTGAAATGTTTCCCTCAGTCTGTAGGGATGGCAACTCTAGAGTGTAACAACTGCAATATGTTCTCATGTTTATCAATCTGGTGTGGGCTTCTGCAGATTCTAAATTTACAATAATACCAAATGTGTATCTTATCCTGCATTGTAGAGGTGCAGATGTACAGAATCGGTCATGTATTCATTGTGGTAATAAAAATGACATTAAAAAATGTGTGTGGCTTCATTTGAGTTATACCTTTTTTTTAAAAAAAATCTCTGTTGGCTCCACAACATCTGAAATCCTGTGTTATCTCTCACTGTCAGTCCAGGAGTCTGTGAAATGTGATGGCAATTGATATGGTGGAGCCCTTCTACACCAGAGTGGCAATTTTCGGAGTCCTTTGACGGAGATGATGAAATCTACCAATTAATGTATCATTCTAGTATGTTTCTTCAGGAACTGCTACAGCGGCGTTGAAGTCTGGATTGTCTTATTATAAGTTTGAATCCAACTAAAATTGCATTTCCTCATCTCACCACTGCCGGTTCTTCTTCTCTTCTGACACACCAGTGACCTTCGGCACCATCTTCCTGGGTATTTCCTCTACACTGGTTTATCTGGTTTCTCCTGGTAACGCGCTCCAACTCAATATTGATCCATCTCTTAACTTTCTGTGACACATCATCCAATTCACTAAATCCTGCATGCACTATCTTCAATGACTGACCACAAATAACCTTTATACCACTGAATTTGGGTATCTCATTCCAAGCCATGGTACTTTCAAGGCTGGTGCTGGGGGTGCTGTTCTCCTGGCCCCTTTTTCTTCTAGTGTTGCATTGCTTACATCTATTTGTCCTTCCTCACTTCGTCTTAGCTTTAGGTATTGTAGGTTCAAGCATATCAGTCCCGGTCTTCATCAACTGCATCAGATCTAATTTCATAACCCTATTTAGATCAAGCTCCCCTAATCAGCATCGAGGCACTTGGCTTGGGGGTTCTTCACTAGATTGGGTCTATCTGGTGGCTCCAGATTTTTAAACAAGGTCAGGACATCACAAACTCAGAAATTTTAAAATTGCATACCCAACATTTTCCAACCAGGCATGTCATCTCATCCCTCCGCTAGCCTGATGGTGGTATTGCATCCCAGTCAACATTCTGTAATCTCGTAACTTTCTTCCCTATTAGAGGGGGGGATCTTAAATACCATTTTGTTTGCAATCGCTTCTCCTCATTTTCATGTTTACAGATCCAAAGTTGGACAGTTCATTTTGATATGTGTTCTATTGCTTCTTAGTCTTGTTTCAAGTGATGCTCCAGTCATGCTGTCACAGGGTTTTATTCGATTGTTGCTAATATTTCACATTGTCATCAATTAACTTTGTCCAGTGTCTTCTTGCCTTATGTAATTAGAAATAGCACAACTATATATCAGTTTTTGGGAAATAGTATAAACATATCTTTCATTGTAATATCCCTCTAACCGTGAGTCAGCATACTTCATGAAGGACCTATGTATGCCCTTGACCTGACAGTACATACCCAGGGGGGGAGCACAGATACTTTACTTAGGCTGCTCTCTGCATAACAGTCATAGCCCCAAAGAAAGGTAAATGGCTCTTCCTTGATCTAATGCATCTATTGATTCTGATCTACTTCATGTTATTTTAAAGTGTTGGTTGTGAGCCATTAAATCTCCTGAAAAAACATATTTGGGACCAGCACAATGTATTTCTCCTACTGATCAGCAATCTGGACATACTCTAGGACTTGTAATACACACACTCCAGTCCTAGAATCCGTGGGGAAAGTGGTGCATAGTGGGAGAAAATATCATATTGTTTCCCCAGCAATGGTTTTCTAGGAGATATAATGGGCCTCGTACGAGTTTGGAGTTAGCCATGGTGCTATTAGCGCCATGGCTGCCTCCATACCGGGCTCCAATACCGGGGTCTGTGAATGAGGAATTACCAGTTCATTCCGACCTTGGAGGACCTGTTAATTCCTCCTGCACAGAACCATTCCCCATTCCCATATGAGCCCCTATAGGGACCAATGGGAATGGGGATGGAGCTAATAAGGGGCCCGTTATTAGCTCCTATGTCCCCTCGCGGGACCCGGAAAGGACATCTGGTTTTACCAGACGTCTGTTCCGGGTCCCGGAAGGGAACCTTGTAAAAGGGCATCCCGTAATGAAGGGTCCCGGTCTCGTACTGTAAGCGATATTCAATCAACACTACAGCTAAGTCAATGCCTAGTCTGGGATGCTGAGGAAAACCCTTATTGATTTATTTTTATGTCCAGTTCAATACTCTGGATAACAGCCCTTGTATAACACCCCCCTCTTAGAATCCCCCTGACCCCACTGAGCCAAGAAGTAGGTTTGTTTTGCAAATTTAAAAGGTTTATTTGGACAATTCAACAATATATATCTATCACACTTTATAAATAAATTGATAACTGATATCACACTTCAGAATATGACCGTGATCAACAATGCATAATGTTACAGGGGTACACTGATTTGGTTACTTGGTTAGCTGAAAATGCTTGATGGTTTCAAGGAAATGCAAGGTGGAATAAAATGCAGTACAGAAATAACTTGTTATGATTTTAGCAAAAGGTAATATGATCACTTTTTCTTTTGACAATTCACTCCCCTCTAGAGGTTCAGGGTGAGTGAGAGATGCTTGTTGGTATTAGTTCAGGCTCACTTTAGCAATGCTCTATGCTCTATGAGTTATTACCAGGTTGCAAACGGATTTTAACAAAGGAAAGAATGGAGCTGCTATTTTGACAAGTGGAGAAATTGAGCCAAATCGCAAATCGCGGTAAATTCCGGAGATACAGACGATTTAATAAAGGTAGATTTTCGGATTTAAAGTAAAACTCAAAATGACAGGTGACAGCTTGCAGCTTCAGAATTGACAGTTGACAGTTGTGCAGCTTTACAAATGACAGATGACACGATTTCTAGGAGTCTGTTCTAATTAGTTTAAAATAGTTTGGATTAGATTATTTTAACTAAGAGATTGGTTCTGCACAGTTCTGCTAGGTACTCACAATATAAATTTGAAATAGGCCTCGTCATGGATCTGGTCAACACGTCCGGCGGCGGTTCTCTCTGCTCGGCGGGTCAATCAGGCACCGGTTCTGCTCACAGCGATCCGGATCTCTGGTTCTGCTCTCAGTGGTCTGGGTCAGCTCTCTAGATACAGCGGCCTGTGGTTCTCTGGATCTCTGGTCTGGTCTCTGGCAATTGTTCTTGGCAAAGAATTCAAACAGCTCGCCCGGCTGTGGAATAGTTTGCAAATGATTTTAAGGATGCTGAGGCCTACTGAGAAGAGTTCTCAGTTTGGGGGTTTAGGCCCTTGCTTTAAGTTCTGAAGTACTGAAGTAAATTTCTGGTCTCTGAAGATTGATGGATGTGAAGTCTGGAGTCTCCCGGCAGAGCGTCCGGCAGAAAATGGAATTCAAACTCTCTACCTGTCCCAGCAGCCTCTTTTTATGTGTTTTAAAAAGTGGGTGGAGAGGCTAGCATCACTAAGCCTGCTCCTCTCTTGATTTGATAGGTCAATAGATTCTTTGGTCCCTGATTTGGGAAGGTATATTGTGTCAGAGTGATGTCATTTTTATGACCTGCAGAAATGACACTCCCCTGGTCAATGTGCACACAAATCTATTCCTGATCCAAATACATATTTCCCAGGTAAACAGTTGTTTGACATCACATACACACATCATATATTACTAAAGATATTCCCTGTCCCGACTCTGGCGTTTCTAGGAGCTTGCATTCAAAAATGGCAACTTATTTTCGATTTTAGTGGATTTTGCAACATTGTTTTTTCATCAAAAATTATACAAAGGTACATTTCCCTTCCACATATATCCCAGTTACTTTCCATGTCTCTAGCTTAAATACAGTTTTAACAATAATCATAATTAGCGGGGTTTTGCCCCAGAACATGGTACAAATCGGAGTTTGTGAATCGTGAGACTAAGACTCTCAAATCGTGAGACTAAGACTCTCAAAGTTGTACATGACTGTTTCTATGAATATATATTTGTTGCAATTCAACTCCCCAAAGTGTTTGGGTCCGCCTCCAGAAGTCTGGGTGGGTCAGTGATCACATGTCTCTCCTTGCTGGCAGAGGGCTGTTGACAGGAAGCACTCACAATTAACATACCCCATTCAACAGAAAGGGACTATTGTCTCTCTCCTCCAGGCTGAAGGGGAAACCCCTTCCCTCTCACTCAGAAGGGCCATGTGATATCCTGCCTCCTGTGGTGAGTCTCTGGGGTGTTAAGAGTTCTCAGCCTCTTGGCCTCTGGGAACAGCAGGTGGCTAAGATTTTCAATTAACCAACAAGCTTTGAAGTCCCTGCCCCTCTTGCAACTCCTAAATACAGTTTCCGTGTCAGAGTTTAGACAGCTAGAGCCGCCTTGGGGAATTTGTAGGTACTGCATCCATTTTTGAGTTGTCTTGAATTACTGCATTTCAATAGAGTGGTCTTTTGCTTGATAGTATAGGACCCTTGCTTAACATTATTTTGATGGCATCCTTACAGTAGAGTGGTGATGTGGAACCCCCCACAAGAAGGTTGTATCTTTGGAGTGGTCTCGTGCCAACTGCGCAGTTCTCCTATTCTGGCGTGAATGTGGGCGGCGATAGCTCATCCCCCCATCCACCCAGTCTATTGATTTAGTTTGTTCTGGGATAGAATAATGGGCGGCGACAGCTCATCCCCACATCTACCCAGTCTATTGATTCAACATGGGTCAAAACCCTTGACAGTACCGGCACCCTTCATTACGGGAGCGCCTATGTTATAATGAGGCCCAATGACTGTTTACCGCCCTGCATGCCGTAAAAGCCAAACAAGTGTTTATGTTATCTAAAACCGTATGTGTTGCAACAATTTTCAATTAGACTGGGTTTCTTCATGACAAAAACGTCAAGGCCATATGATAGGATGTTCCCGTGCTTCTAGGACAGCCTCACTCAGCTAGTGGCAAACAGAGGCGAGCCGTGGGCTATCTCGACAACTCTTGCCTCTTGGTTTTGTAGCATTACTGAGCTAAAGGTGTAATTCTGCAAATGCGCTGGGATGAGGTCAGTTTGCCCAAAAATAATTCTGTACAGAAAACCATAGAAAAACGTACAATTTCAAATAACTAGTCACACATGGTTGCTCAGGAAGCAGTGATTACACTCCTGGCTGCATAGCCTGATTTATAGTCATATAATCGAATGTCAAAATGTCGAAAGTCATAATCTCGAAAAAGAAAAATCGAAAATAAAAAAGTCAAACTATTTTTTTATCACGTTTTTTATTCGAAATGGGGAGGTTGCCCCCCAAACCCCCTTTTTTTACATTTTTTTTTTGTTTAACCCTTTTTTCTATTCCCAGTCCCCCATAAAAATATATAAATAAAAAATAAAAAAATCGAGATTATGACTTTTGACATTATTGATTTGATATTTTGACTGCACACCGCATAGCCTATTGAAGCGAAGACCAGACTATCAGTGTGGTGGCAACATAAAGCATGGGAGGATAACTCAGGGGCAACGTGCTAGCCTTGGAAGCAAGACGACACAAAGCAACACAGGTTCGATACCCGGGTCTGCGCTGTGTTAAGCGTGTTATAAATAAAAAAATAAATACATTTAAAATAACATCATAACTCCAGTACTATAGTTCTCTCTGTAATGATTTGAATGTAGAATGGGTCAAGGGTGGTAAGTGCACAGCTTGGGAAGAGAGGTGGTTCATGGAGAAGGGCAGCTTCTGAGGGAGTGGAAGAGGAAGGTCACCATTCATGCCTGATTCTCTGGAGCTGTGCCTCTAGTTCAGTTTGTGCAGTGACAATGGAAATTATAGAGAATAAGTCTTTACAATAGTAGTAAAGTAGAAGTGTATCTTGTAGCATTCTCTTTACAACTAGCTGCAGCGACTGACATCAGATTCTGACTATCAATGCACTGCCCAACTCACTGGTTCTGTTTTTTCATACTCATTCACAGGATTGGCGGCACCCTGTGTTTATATACTTAAATAAAACATTCCCTTTTCAGTAAAAAATAATAGTGTGATCTCTGGCAGGGCACACATTGAACTGCAGTCACATGAACTCAGTTGATTGGTTCCTTCCTATGCATGAATCCAATGGGTCTCCGGTCAAATGGTTGAAAGACAAATGGTCGACAGGACAATTGGTCGACACAATTTGGTCGACAGGTCAAATGGTCGAATTTTTTTTTATTTATATATATATATATATATTTTAGATTTTCGTTTAGGGAAAAAAAGGGGTTTTTAGCAAAAAAAATGGGGTTGGGGGGGACCCCCTCAAATAAAATAAAAAAATTGTGAAAAAACAAAAAAAAATTCGACCAGTTGACCTGTCGACCTTTTGGTGTCGACCAATTGTCCTGTCGACCATTTATTTTCGACCAAATGACCTAGAACCCATCCAATGCAGTAGCCAATAAGCAAAACGGGCATGATGAGTGCCTTAAAGCCTTTGCACTTCAATGTGATGTGCTTCACACTCTTCGGCCTGTTGGTAAATAATTGTCACTACCCACATTTGCCGAATGACAGTTTCATTGGATGTTTTGCTGCATGTTATACTACTATTTTTGCTGCAAAATAATAGAAGGTAAGTTTGGGTAA
This sequence comes from Ambystoma mexicanum, assembly GCF_040938575.1. Lineage (NCBI taxonomy): Eukaryota > Metazoa > Chordata > Amphibia > Caudata > Ambystomatidae > Ambystoma > Ambystoma mexicanum. Next base: position 50,826,915 of record NC_090925.1, on the reverse strand, counting down.
GGTATACAGAAGGGGGTGGGCGAGAAGAGAAGGACGGTGTACACCCCCCCCCTGCTTTTAGCAGTAAAAAAGCAGTAAAAAAGATTGGTAAAACCACTAAATAAAATCTGCCAAAATGCTATTCGGCAAAAGAAAATGGCATTCAGCAAGACCTCGACTGTGTGAACTATACTTCAGTGGCTCACTTATAAAACACATTCTAAAGTGAGTGCATTCACTGGAATTACACCCCATATTATACCTGCAGGGGCTCAGAATACCAAAAGATAGATAAAAGACTTACTGACTTGACATTATGTGTTCAGGGCTAGTATCTGGACTAGAAAAAAACAGGGATAAATAAAATCAATAAATACTAATATTTGCATTCATGCAGTAAAATCTTTGCGGCGTTAGTGCTAAGGGCTCTAAATGTATGCACTAGCAACAAGCTGGATTCAGAAAGGGACTGGGAACGCAGTGAATGGGTTGCTTTTACTCTTACTGATGAAGACCTGAAGACAGTAAAAGAAACCCCTGCATATGCCATTTGGTGATCTATCATCGGCGTTCAATGGGGTTAATAGGAATATCCTCTGGGGAAAGCTAAGATGCTGGGGAATACCTGCAGCTCTTTAAGAAATCTAAATTGTTATCTACAGTGAGACCAAAGTTGGAGTTAGGCTCGATGGTAAAGGTACCCCATCTGCACCTGTTAGTATGGCATGATGAGTGCATCAGAGCAGGGGTGCGTTCTGGCACCCGCACTCTTTAAATCATATTTGTCAGATTTGGGATCCCACATTCAAAATGCAAAAGCTTACCCTCCAGGCTTAGGTTCTCTGGGTCCACACTATCATGTGTATGCTAAGACCTGATTATCGTCGATCAGATCCGATTGGTCTCCAGCGCTCATTGAACGCATTGGTGAAATGAATGGATCTTCATGATCTATCAATTAATACTCAGAAGATTAAGGTTATGATATGTAACAATGGAGGAAAGAAACTCCAGTTTACCTGGCGACTCAATGGAGACCAATTAGATATGTTTATTTGGGTTTTACTATTTCAAATACCCCTAGAAACATGGAACATCTTAATAGTATGAAAAGGAAATGTGGACTTTATGCGCTAGTTGAAAAGATTGAGTTATACATTTGGCAAGTTTTCATTGTCACCTTTGGTTAGTTATTACAGAGCTAAGGTGATATCAGCATTACCCTGTGATACAGACTTTGAATGTGAATATCAAGAAAAGGATTGGTAGGTATTGGAAGGCTATTTATTCAGAAAGGTTCTAGGGCTGCCCAACCTTGTTCCAGCGCCGGTCATCAGACATGAAGTTGGGCTGCTATCTATTGTCGCTCGAATTAAATGAAAATCACTGACCTTCCACCAGAAAAATCTTTAATTGAAAAGTGGGAGTGTGCAGTGCTACTCTGATCGGCTGATAAAGCGTAATGCAATCGTACCACGGCTGGATAGGATGGTGTACTTTCTGGACGTACCACCACAAAAGATTAAAAAGGTACTATGGGAACTGCACTGTTGTAAAACGCTTGAGAGCTTAGAGGGTTAGACTCTTTTTAAAGTAATACTCTGACTAGAAAAAACTTTTCATGAATCTGAGCCGTGCATCATTAGGTTCCCATGTCCCGGGAGGAGGTCCCAATTTTAAAGATTTCGGCTCAATCTACTTCCTACTGTGGAAGTTGAGGGAGCCAGAAAGGGCCAAGTAGAACATGTGAGATGGTACACATCATGTAAGATGGAAGATCAGCCGGAGACGCTGGGGCACCTAGTTACCTATCGCATTCAATTCAACACAAGCACTTCAATGGCTTGTTATTGAACCAAAGGCTGTATAACCAACAACTCTTCTGTGCCAAGATTTCAAATGATTCTCAGATCTCTTTAATACTTGCTGTTTTATGGTGTATAGAAGAGTTATTTTTGTAACATTTTAATGTTTCTGTTTTTAAGGGTTATATGTGCTTTTCAAGTCTACTGTATTGTAATTACCATCATGATTCTTTGTTAACTGATTTTTTGTGTATACGTGTTGATATTTTACTCATGACGTTTAATATAATGTAATGTTTAAGGTTTCTCGAAAAACACATACAAAAATAAATAATTACAGGAAAAAATAGATAAATAAATGGGTAAATAGCACACAAAAATACAACCTACTTAGCAGAATACAGTGTCAAAATAACATAGGTGGATCCGCTTTAAACTTGGGTCAAAGTTGATGGAGGAGTTCATCATGCTGACTGATGGGGGTTTACAATAATGGAGCTCTGGTTACCACTCGATTGAGAATAAACCAGCCAAGCACTCAACCTTGTCACAGTGTGCTGGGTGTGTTGTAGATCAAGCATACCGGTTTAGGGTCTTTGACCCTCATTAAATAACAAGGGCCTACCGAGTGGTAATATCCGGCATGTCTATGTTTATGTTTCTGAATTTATATAGCGCAGGCCAGGTACGCGAAGGCTTAAGGGTGCTTGACACAGTGAACTAAACACAGAAGGCAACACATAGAAAAGATGTCACATTCCTTAACACAATCAGGCGCAGACTGGCCAAAAAAGGAAGGTCGCCTATCTGGAGGTTAGGAAAAGAGTACTGTTTTAAGCTTTTTCTTAAAACCATCCGTGGATACAGTAACTCTCAAAGAAGGTGACAAAGTGTTCCAGGCCTGAGGGGCCGCAAAGGCAAAGGCAGCATCCCTAGCCTTCTTAGTCTTACAGCGGGGAATGGTAAGAAGATTAGAGTCGACTGATCCCAAGGCTCTAGCGCTGTGCTTTTAGGTAATAGCTTCTTTAAGGTATGCGGGCATTTGGCCCTGCACACATTTATGAGTAATAGGAAGCAGCCTAAAGGAAACCCTAGCCTTAACTGGGAGCCAATGGAGCCATCTTCTTGCCTCCGAGACATGATCTCTTTTCTTGAGGCACTTAACGACTCTAACAGCTCCATTCTGGATTACTTGTAAAAGTTGAAAGTCAACTGCGGGGAGTCCCACCAGGAGACTACGGCAATAATCCAGTTTGGAGCCTATAATAGCCCTAGCTAGTGTCTCGGAATTTGTTTCCGATATAAATGCTCTAAGGCTACGGAACCGTTTGTTGAAGTACGATGCCAAAGAACATAAACTATTGACTTGGACCTTCATGTTCGAGCTTTTATCTAGATAAATGCCCAAGGTCTTCACCTTGCTCAAGACCTTGATGAAACCCTCATCAATAGTAAAGCTCTTGTACATAGGTCCTAATTTCTCGAGTTTGGACTCTGAGCCAATTAATAAAAGCTCAGTTTCCGCGCTATTAATGGCTAAACCATTAACTACCATCCAATGTTGAATCTTTAAATAGATGTTATTGATGAGTTTTTCATCCCCCGTCTTGGATGACTGAGTATGGCGTGTATTGGAGATAAATGGAAAGCAACATAGAGGTGAAATGTGCATTAAGGTGGCTGGTTCTGCCAATATAAAAGAGCCATGTGTACAAATGTTTCTGACAAGAATAGAAGGTGGATGCATATTTGAATGACACATGACATTGAAGACAGGATGATGACCCACTAGAGCATATTACCCGTCTAAGCAGAATGAGTAGCAAGCAGAACTTTTCTGTGACGATATCAAGATCCTTCCTTTCTCCCCAGACAGTGTGCAATCAGTGTGTGCTTTTTGTCTTTGAAAATGTGAGAATCCTTTCTGTGCCTCATATAGAACACCTGTCATTCATCAAAGTTAGTGAGCTTCCGGAAGACTATATTGCGACTTTCACATGTTCAGGAAAATAAACCTCAAAGCCAACAATAGATCAGTGCTTAGTCAAGCTTTCTACATTTTGTGTGTCAATGATTCAACTGTAACACATAATTAATTTATTCTCTAAATACCACCAAGTGTACTGAGTATCTCACACACATGTTTTGCTGCACTCTCTAAATGGAAGAGGGTACACACACAAGATGTTTGCAGAATTATTGTAGGGAAGGGAGTCCGCACACCTATTTTCTCAGCACTCGTGTAGGGGAAGGAAAGTGGACGCATATTTTTTGCCGCATTCCTGTAGGATAGGGGGCAGACACACCCCATGAATAAAGCCTGCGGAAACATCCTCTGCCATCCTGAAATGATCCCAAGACAAAGATGATGATAGATTAAGGGATGGCATTTGACAATGTGGAAGGCCCCTATATTGCACTACAGGGAGAGGTAGGTGTACGAGAGGAGCCCTGATGAATATACCATAGGGATTGTTTCCAGATAGCTGGCCCCACTGAACTGTGCCAAAAGAGGTAGGTGTATGTGAGGGGACTGTTTTCAATAAGCAGTGGAGTTGTGGCAGGTGTATGTGAGGGAACCTGATGATGATCCTCAGAGGATGTGGTGTCTCTAGATGAATGGCCCACTCGACTGCCTCTCTGAAGGAAATGTACAAGTGGTGACCCCGATGGCCAGCGGATGAATGCTAGATTTGTGGCCCCACTTTACTGTAACAGTGAAAACAGGTGTGTGTGTGCATTATAAGGATGTCGAAGAAGGAAGCTGACACAAAGGTGGCATGTTTGTTGTTAAAGACTTTTATTAAGGTAAAATAAACCCTCAATATGCTTATCTCCATGAGGGGATTCCCTGCCTCAAACGAAATCTCAAGGAACCTTCAGAATGACGTCCAAAGGAAAATCCAGCATCCTGTGTCAGAACCTACTTCTAACCTTCACACTACAACTAAAACGTAGTTCTGTTCCCAGTAGAATGACTCCCTTCTCCTGGTTAATGGGTAGTGTTCCCTCAATGTTCTCTTGCAAAGACAATACCAGAGGGAATGACTCCTTTCCCTTCCCCTGGCCTGCAGCAATCTCACAGAAAAGTATCTCCCAAGGAGAATGACTCCCTTCTCTTAGTGTATGTATGATGTTCCTAAAATTGTTCTCTTGAACACAAATGCCTGGGGGAATTACTCCCTTCCCCTGGCTTGTAACTCCAGCACTTTCTACAGTCAACATTTTATACCAGGGCAATGAATCCCTTCTCCTGGTATCAATCAGTACTCTCCAATGTCAGGAGGAATGACTCCCTTCCCCTGGCGCCTTCTCAGCATACTAGACTGGCTTTGAGTGTTCCCACCAGGAGAATGATTCCTTCCCCTGGTGTTTGAGAGCTCTTTTCTCACTTGGGTTTTGCCTTGGTACTTTTTCATAGAATCAATAAAGTTCCAAGTCTTACTTATCTCGGGGTTCCATACTCGTCTGTGGTCGTCAGTGGGCTTATCTCTGCCACTGATATGAGGAAGATGTCCGCGGATGCACTCTTCTCTTTTGTTGGGGTCCCAGGCCCTTTGCAACTTGTGCAAGGAAGATTTCTGCAGATGCACTCTTCACTTTTATTCGGTTCCCAGAACATTCTCTGGTGGTCAGTGGTCTTTTCCCGCAAGTGGTATGAGAAAGACTTTTTTAGATGCACTCTTTACTTTTGTTTGGGTCCTAGACCCTTCTCTGGTGGTCAGTGGCCATATCCCAGCCACTGGTATAAGGAATATTTCCTTGGATGCACACTTTAGTTTTGTTGGGGTACCGGACCCTTGAAGGACCTACCCCGGCCTGAAGCTGAGACCTCTTAACCCCTGCCATGTCCCTACCAGCCTGCCCGTGCTTCTGGTTACCTTCTGGGACTTGCTTGCATGGAGACTGTCTCTCCAGGGACTGGGGTCAATCTCCTTACTGCTTCCTGCTGCCTTTGACTTCTTCTCTGCTTCTGCAGCTCTTCTGGATGTTGAGGCTTCTAGGAGTCTGTGCACCATACAGGGACCACACTGTCCACCTCCTCCTTGAGCCCGTGCTGTGCCTTGCCTATTTGCAGCTGACCTTGGTCCTGCTGATGCACAACATGTCACATACTCACTCAGCTTCCCGTTGGCATCCTCTACAGAACCTTTCCCTCGGGTCCACCTCATATATCGAAACTCCTGTGTTCTCCGACCAGGGAGAAATGTGAACACTGAATCCTTCTTATGGGGCTTGCTCCGACGCAGTGCAATGTCAATACCTGTTATCAATGGCTCATTGGTATTCCTCATGCCTCATGTGAGCCACCTCGTCTCAGACAAGGGAAGTCAGTAATCCTTATGTTTTCTATGTTCTTCTTCGTCCCAGTACTTTCTATCTTAGTTGTACTCCTGGCACTACAGAAATACATCAAGTCTCATTACGAGTCTGGCGGTAACCCTCCCGGTGTTACTGGTGGGTTGCCACCAGACTCATAAAAGTTACCAGCACCTAATCTCCTTGTAACACCGGGACATTACAAGTCCCAGCGGACAGAGAGTTAGGTGTCAGTAAAATGTTGTGCCCCATTCCCGTGGACTCCAATAGGACTCCACAGATTCCTCCGAGCACAGCGGCTCCGGCAGGCAGACCTGTAATATGCCGGACCAGAAACAACGATGCCAGTACAGTAAGTTTACTGGCACCATTGTTTCCGAACTGGAATACTTGTAATGAGCCACATTGGCTTACTTTCAAAATAGTGATTGGCAATTGAGGTGGGAAGTAAGGCATGTGAGGGAGTGATGTTATGTAACGTGTTGTACCCAATGTGGTGGTCCTTATCCCCAGAGGGGTATTACCTCCCCATGCCACCCCCAGCCGGGTCTATTGGGAAGCCACTGTGCCTCCCTAGACACGTGGGAAAGTACTCCTCCTTCTGGAGAAGTGGCAATACCTTGCAAATCGCAACTCCTTGTGAAGGTTCCTGATGACAAAGCCCAGCACATTGTGTTTCAGCTAGTTGGCCCCACTTCACTGGCATATGCAATGGTCTGCATTCCACTCTCACACCAGGAAACAGAAGCCATGGAGATGTATCTAAACTGTGGTTAATTGTTACAGGCTCAAACTTTGAACGGTTTGTTGATTTTACAAAAAGAAGGGTGGCTATCCGTAGGGTCTGTCGGAAAACAAGTGGATAGTGTACCCCCTAACTAAAAATGGCTAAAGAAACTGTAGATATTCTCTCTGAGTGGCACACGATCCATTCCTATCCAAAGGTCTTAGTGCCTTCTGAAGGTGGGCATCTGAACTACACATCTCTACCTTCACCAGTACCCAACACATTACAACAAATTACATGCTTTCCAAGTCCTCCAAATGTCCCAGCGTTGCATGGAATGTAGAACTGTTTGCATGCTTTTTCATGCAAGGATCAATGAATAAATCTATGGCTTGGTCTTCACTGCTACCAATCTGGTATCAAGATTACAAAAGGAGCTGTGCAGCACATTGCCATTTTCATCAGACTTCTAAAGTATCAGTAATGATACAAAAAACAAAAAGAGCAGATCATCTACAGCAGGTGTCCAAACACTCAATGTGTTATAACTACTCTTGGAAGAACTTTCCTGTACAAACCCTGACTCGCCCAGAGATAGCAGGTACTCAACATCTTGAGGCGACTGTAATCATGTAACGAGAACACACACAAAAGCCTGTGATTTTCTGTTTCATGAAGTGAGTGCAAGATGCATGTGGTGGCATCAGGTGACCCCTGGGAAGAGATGCAGAAGGAGCCAGGAATGCCCTGAGTGCAGCCTGTAGGACAGTCATTCATTGCTTATTTTGGTGCAAGGGAGCAGTAGAGAATTTTCAGGAGGTGGGTGGCACATCAGTCAGTGTCTGGGTTTTGAAGTGAGTGAACATGACATGAACCATTGGGTGACATTTGAGAGGAGGGGAGTGAAGAACCAGGAATCCCCGTGGGCACCTTTTGGGAGATTCCAAATCACCTGATTTAGTTTGAAGGGGGAATCAGAGATTCAGGTGAAACGCCAGTCAGAAACTGGCTCTTAAAGTGAGTGGATGAGACACATGTCCTTGGGTGACAGGTAGAGCAGGAGCAGGAGGGGCTGGGAATCCCTGAGGACAGCTTGTGGCAAAATGATGCTCACCTTATCTTGGTGGGAGCGAGCTCCAGAGAGTCGGGTATGAGGGTGAGCTACCAGTCAATGGGCCTCATTACGAGTTTGGAGGTAGCCATGCCCTTAACAAGGGCATGGCTACCCCCAAACCCGGGTCCGGGTCTGTGTTCCCAGAATGGGGAAATACTGGGCCATTCCAACCTTGTCGGGCCCGGTATTTCCCCATTCAGGGAACCCAGACCCGGACCATCCCCATTCCCATTTGAGCCCCCTTAGGGCTCAATGGGAATGAGGAGCATGCTAACAACGGGCCTGTTAATGATGTGCCCGTTGTTAGCATGCTGGGCCGCTCGCGGGACACGCTAAGGACGTCTGGAAAAACCAGGCGTCCAGAGCGGGTCCCGTGAGCGGACCTCGTAATGGGGCGGTAAGGGGTTAACAGACCGGCACCATTAACCCCTTACTGCCCTCCTCGTAATGAGGCCCAATGTCTTTCTCGTAAAGGGAGAGGATAAGAAAACATGCCAGGGCATGCCATCTGGGAAGAAAAGCAGGAGGAGCTGGGAAGGCCTCAGGGCAGCTTGTGTGACTCACACTTTGCTGATTTATTAGATAGAGCCCAAGGTTATTAGTGCGGCAGGGGACACACCAGTCAACGAGTGGATGACAAATGTGTAACAACCGTGTCAGCACACAAACTAGACAGAGACAGCATATCCTGCTGTTGGACTGTTCACCTCTAGAGCAGCACGTGCTGTGAGCACTGGGGATGCCAGAATTCACAATCCCCCATCACATGTCACTCGTGAGTATATGCACATGTGTAATTACATACATTGATATTGATATTTTATTTCTATCGTGCTCATGCACAAGTGTTTCAGAGCGCGACAAGGCAAGGGAGGGGAACAGGGGAGAACAAAAAGAACAATCTTACTAGGCCCAGTGACATGGAGAATGCGCAAGTGCATGGGGGAGGGAGAGGGGAAAGTGCATGTAAGTGGGGGGGAGAAGTGGAAAGTGCGGAGCAGAGGAGAGACATATGAATAATAATACATTATTATACATAGGTGTTCAACCAAGGTTATGAACACCCATTAAGACTGACAAAATTCAGTCCCATCCACTAGCTCAGGGGCAGAAGGGGACGGTGCAGACATTATCTATAATGTTAAAGGTTGAATTTAACCAATAAAACATATAAAAAAAGAAAAAAAGTTATCTATAGAAATTCAGTAAAGAACAACACATAACGTAATTGAGCAGATCTCCATCTCCACTGCCCCATCCACTGATAAGTCAGAGGCTAGAACTCAGTACTACTGATGATACGGAAGAGGATGATCACTGTACGGAAAGATACAAGGCGATACTGATGAGTAGGCAGAAAACTGAGGTGGGGGGGTATTAGTAGGAGATGTCAATCCCCCTTACAATGCCAGCTCCTCTGTTAACCCTTCATGCTTGATTTTTTAATTCACTCGGTGTGTCCCCTTTGTACAGCGCTCTGTTGCTTCCCAGAAATGTTTGAGCTTTATACATCACATACATACATACATACATACTTACAGACAAGCCCGCCATCACATGTCTACACTTTCCCCGAAAAACAGTCTTCCTGGCAGCACAGATCGGAAAGCACATCACATGACTGCATAGCATCCAGAAGACTACAGCAACACTACCCCTGGCACCATCATGCCCAGATGAGCCCAACATTACCCCACAATGAAATGCAAAGGTTCACTCAGAATAAGCAGCAGAAAATGGTAAGTAGATGAAGGGCGGGGACGAACTTGGGTCCCATAGCTATGTGTTCCCATATAGTGCAACATCATGCTTAGACATGCTAGACCGTGAAAAGATCTGATGTGTGTCCCTGCCCATGCGGTCAGACAAACTGCAAACCACCACCAGTTTGCACGATTCCCCCTGTCAATTCAGCACTGCGTCAGTGCTTGGGAGAAGCACAAACATCCTAGCCCCTTTAATGCAGTGGTGATCCTCATTATGCCACGCCAATGTTAAAAAAGCATTTGAGCGCAGCCAAAAATATCATCAACACACAACTGCGTGCACCTGTGCAATGCTTATCTGGCTCTATTATCTGCAATAGACCACATGCCCTACAAGACTTTGGTTACAGTGGGTTGGGTGCTACAACATTCTATGTGGCAAAATATCCTGTTTACAATGACCCAGGGTTGCCCACTGGCTGCCCTCCCTTTCCCTTCTCCACCACAAGCGTTCCGGAAGAGAAATCAAGAGGGCAGCAGGTGCATGGAGTTTGGCAACAGGAACATCTGTGCATGCAAGGTTTTCAGAACAGATGATGCAGACGAGTTGACATCTGCAGGAAGTCAGAGGAGGTGGAGGCACTGTGGCTAACAACTCATTGCTGCCTTACACTTTGGCAAGACAATACACGTTCCTCGTTTTGCACTGTTTTGTACTGTGGCTAACAATGCACGTTCCTCGTTTTGCACATGTTCTACACCTTCTGGTTACATGCTTTATAAGCAGCTGTCATCCTTTGAAAGATTGTGTCACTGTGGCCCATGAGATCAACTCACATGTCAGCTGGGATTGCCATGTCAACCAACAATACACTGTGCCAAAAGTGGTTGCTCCGACCGTGGCCGATGCAGACCCTGATAATCTTGTGACCACCCTCTCGAACTTTACTTTGCAGATGTGGGATATGCCACACATGCCGTGCCATGCTATCAGAGATGACTGCAGAACTCACAGTATGGCTCTAGATGAGTCATCTTTGAATCTGTGTCAGTGGCATTCGGTGGTGGTGTGTGCTCTGTGTTACACTCTAAAGGAAGCCATGCAATGCATCCCGGAGTGCACCTCCTTGAGCTCAATCTGACCAACCTGGAAACATGTGGCTAAACAGGTGGTGAGGGGCTTCCAACCATGGGGGGTGATCCATGGGTATCTTGCCTTGAAGGAATCATTAACACCTGTTGACTTGTGTCAAGACGGAAAACTCACAGGAAGCATCACAGAGGAAACAGTGCAAATGTGCAAGAATTGCAACATCAATTGGCGAAAGAACACAGACATCAGCAAGAATGCAAAGCAGTCCACATTTTATCAACTACACTAGGAATATCAACCTCAAGAAGATTGCTGACATCCATGGGCTGGGCAGCACTGACAACTGTTGGAAGTTCTGTTAGCAGTGCAGGCACAACTTACAGGGAGGAGATTCTGTGGGGGACCCTCTTCAGTGAACATACAGGGGACCATCAGCCACACAGATGCTTGATGCTGCTCTACCTACACTGCACTAATGGGATGGGATGATGACCTAGTACAGTTTTGGAACAGCAGGGAGTTCATCTGGACAGCAGCTGCTGTTGGATCCCTAAGCTGCCCGCTGCTAATGTGCAGTCCATAATGAGGCTGAGGCCAATGTCCTCTACCATAGGAGAAGTCTTGTAATGATGGCTGTTGAACATGTGACGGTTATACAAAATGAACAGTGCGTTGTGGAAGCCCATGGAATGACATGTACCTATGGCCACACCACCTTCGATGAGATGATTATTTCATTCCTGGTGTGTGCCTGAAACTGAAGAGTGGAGCATAGTTTTTTTGACTGAGAAAGAGATAGTTCTATTAGTGAGAGAGAGGCTCTGCCTAGTTGCTGAGTTACACATGATGTTGCCCGTTGCATGTGTAATGTTTGAATCCTGGTATTGTCTCAATCTGTATTGTCTAATGTTCTGCGGGTCTCCCACAGGGCACAGCCAGCCACTACATTGTTCAGTTTCTCTGACAGGGTGCAGACAAATACTCAAGTTCTTGGGTCCTTTTGCAGGGCGCTACCTCACACAAATGCTCTTGGGTCCTCTCACAGGCTCAAGCCACCTCTTAAAGTTCTCAGGTTCTCTCCCAGAGTGTAGCCACCCTTTGAAGTTCTTGGAGTTCTGGCAGTGTACGGCCACTCCTTAAGGTTCTTTGAGATGAGGCAATCACCTGTTCATTCTGCTGGTCTCTCAAAGGGTGCAGTCACTCGCCAAGGTGCTGTGTTCTTTGACAGGGCACAGCCACGGCTTAAGGTTATACATTTCCCTCATAGAGTGCAGTGGCCCCTTAACGTTCTCAACTTATTTTACTGTGTGAAACCACCCCCTTAAGGTTTGTAGATTCTCATCTTGAGTGCAAACACCTACTATATTTCTCAGGTTCTCTCACAGGGGGCAGTCACTTCTTAAGGTTCTAGGGTTATCCCACAGGACTTACCCACCCCTTATGGTTCTCATGTTTTCTCTCAGGGAAATGCTTACCTTTTCAGCTCCAGTATCAGAACACAGACACTCATTAAAGCTCTCACATGTTCTCAAGGACACAGATGCCTGCTTAAGTAGTTACTTCATTTTACTGTGTTCAGCACCCCACTAACGTTCTTTGGTTCTTCACATGATGCAGGTTCCCCTTTATGTTCTTGGGTGTCCCCAAAGGGTGGAACCACTCTCTAATTGTCACAGGTTTTCCCAGAGCATGCAGCAACCCACTACCTTTCGCAGGTTCCCTCAAAGGATACATCTGCCCTCTAAAGTTCTCAGGTTTGTTTCAAAGTGGGCAGCCATCCACTGAAACTCTTGGGTTCAGTCACAGGACACATATATCAACTAAAGATCTTGGGTTCCTTCAAAAAGCACTCCACCTCTTAAGTTTCTAGAGTTCTCCCAATTAGTGCAACCACTTAAGATTCTTGGCTGCTCCTTCAGTGACATCTTGTCAGGTTATCCGACAAGGCATAGCAACCACTTGAAATTCTCCTACAGGGCACATCGACTCCTGTACGTTCTTGGGTTCTCTCACAATGCACAGCAACCCTTTAAAGTCCTTAAATTCTATCACAGGATGCAGCCATCCCTGTGTGTGCTCCATTTTTCTCACAGTGCAGAGCCACAACGTATGCTTCTATTACCGAGCACAGTCACTCTTTAACATTTTTGGACACTCTCGCCTAATGCTGCCAGCCATTAACTATTACAGGTTCTTTCAAGAGGAACAGTCTCCCATTTAAATAAATTATTGGGATCTGTCACAGGGGCGGTGACCTGTTAAGGTTCTCAGGATCTCTCATGGATTGAAGTCTTCCATGACATCTTTTGGCTTCATTCGCAGTGCACAACCACCCAATAAAGTATTTAAGCTCTCCCACAAATTGTTACCTACATTTCTCCAGCTCCCCATCATACTGATGCAACTATTACATGCTCAGGTCAGTCTCAGCCTCAGGAGCATTTGCACTGTGTAGGGGAATAATTTGCCACTCCCTGTGGCTCCTTGTTTGCCTCACTTGCCCCTTCACAATGGCAGGTCCAGGAAGAGATTCCACCTCCAACACCTCCTTGTCTGTTTCCTCTAACTCTGCTACCCACACAGTTAGGTCCCTCACATGCTGCATCAACTCCACAGGTTGGTCCTCCTCCTGAGCCTCCTCCTGTCAGAGAACCATCTGTCCTCAGCACCATGCCCTTTGAGTACTGAGAAAAAGGTACTGTCCCATCAGTTTCACCTGGATTGGCTATGCCTCCATTAGGTTATCCTGTAGAGACCCTGCCTCCCCAGCCTCTGTAGGGGCATTTACAAGGGGACCTTCTTTTATGATGGTGTCCACAAACACACTGCATCCCCTGCTTCCATGCAATTATTCAGTACTCCTACAAGTGCCTGGCCTCCTTCCCCACTACTTCTACTGAGGCCTCCCTCAAGGCCTCAGGCTGTCCTGCTGAATCAGAAGATTGCGGATGGAGGGTGGAACTAGTTCCAACGCACAAAAGTAGGTTGCCCCCAACTCATTTATCCTGGGTGAATCATCTACCTCCTGCGGGAGAAATGCAGCGCATCGTCCACCTCTCCTTCTATATCCACCTCCCCAATTGTTGCAGGCCCACGAGGAGAGAATTTCACATGACTCAGTAGAGATTCTAGTGGAATAGAAAAGTGTGAAACCAAACCACACAAAAAGAACCAGCAACCTCAATCATGAGAACAATTTTACAAGTGAACACATTGTACTGCTTCTCTTACTACTACACAATGCTACTTCAATAAGAATAACTACAATTACAAACAACACTAAATGCCACATTAACACAAGCAACGGGACAGCAATTGTGGAGATGAGACGACAACATAAAATGGGGGAAATTGTAAAACTGTTTTTTGAGTGGCAGCGTTTTTGGGGAATTCGATATGGTACATAAATCCTTTGTTGGCTTTTGTATATTGTATGAAGTAACAAAAAGGAAAAGCACAAGACGAAAGTGCAAACTAACAACCCACAACAAAAACACATTGAACAAAGACTAAAACATTAGGGCACAAAACTTCCCAATGTAAATATACTGGAGATGAGAAAACTAGCCAGAAAAACTAAAACCAAAAAGCTAGAGCTCGACAAGATCCTCAACAACCTTCCCAAACTGTCATAAATAACTCAAAATACCCTCCAGATGTGAGCTGGCCATGTGTAGTCCTTCCCACACAGTGTAGAAAAACCTAGAATTGAACAGGAAGTCAACCTGGATTTATATAGAGGATTGCAAGCCCTTAAACGTATTTATGAAATGGCTCTGATTAGCTTAATAAAGTCGACAAATTTGCCCGAGAGGTCTCATCAATGGCTGGATGAACCCCAGATCTGAGGCTCCTAAATGGACAATGAAAATTTGCAAGAGACACTGACATCCACCTCAAGTTTCAACAGAAGATTCAAATGCACCAAAGACGGCCCTATGTATGCTAAAGTTGTAAGGGGCCTGGAGGGCCATTTTTTAAAAAGATGGTCCAGGTTTAATATGAGGCTGTGAACATATTTCAAGGCTGCTCTGCTGTGAATAATGGCCAGAGTGAAATGGCAATGTTGGATGAGCCGTGCCCAAAGTTACACAACGGAAAACATAGAAGGTGATGGAAGCCAAGATACGCATACAAGCAAAAGTCCCCAACCCGCTCCAAAACATTACTGAAATATGTCACCATAGGGCAGGTTGAACTTCAGAAAAGGCCCTAGGCTTCAGGCCACAATCGGTAAACAATGTATGCTGCTGAAGAGTCACAAATCCTGAAATTCACCAACAGCAGATGGGATTTTGTACAAAGGTAAATTGGTGTTAACATGAAGGTGGGAAGGAAGTAAGCTCTCGGTATGGGATGGTCCAATCAGCAAGAAATGATTTGCATACAATCCTATGCTTAATACTTTGCAATAATCTGTTTGTGGAAGACCTAAGGAGGAAGGGTTCATCAGCCTCCAAGGAAGGTGGGTTCATCAGCTTGGTGCACCAGTATCCCATACTAAGATGGCTTTCTGGATGAACTTCGAGTTTTTTAATTTGATTGGGGTTTTTATGTGGGTCACATTTGTTTAAGAGTGTGGCCAAGAAGAAGAGCCAACGCACTATTTATGTAATGATGAGTGGGAGGAAAGGACACACAAAACCCGCTCTGCATCCATTATCTCCTTCTTATACCATTCACTCCATCAGCAGAATCACCAATTATATTTATGGATTTGACTTTCAGGATTGATGAAATAAAGTGTCACCCAGAAATATCAATTTATTTACACAGACCGCCGGCTCCTCTAGTGATTGACAAGGCTGTCTGAAGGCAGTATTGCAGTTCTGCTGTCCTGTGCTCCTGTACTCTGCTGACTGCTGATTGCTACCTCTCTATCATGCAGCTGAAGATTTCACTGGGACAACCATTGCCCGCCCTTCATATTGTAAGTTTGTCCCACATTTGAACATAAATGTGTTCTGACTTTTGCCTCATCTGTGCCTCAATTTTGTCAAACTGTGATTGGTTCTATCTGGTTATTCCCTGAGTAACAACTGTCGGCCCATCATGGCATTGATATCCTGATCCTGATACTTTGCATCCTTCCCTCCCTCTTTCTGCTCCCTTTCCCTCCTTGGCAGGGGGCCCTTCTTCTTACCACGTTGTGGAAGCGCTGTGCAGGAAGCTCCATAGCCAAGCGAAGCAGGCAGCTATATGCCTGTGGGGCGAGACAGGTATCATGGAACAATCTTCTTGTCCTCTCTTTGAGGAAGCACCAGAGCCTAAAAACATGGTGCAACCATTGAGCCCTCCAGTTGATTGCTTGGAAGGATGCAGTACGGATGGTGGTATTATGGCCACCCCAGAGGACACTACTGCAGATAACACCAGGCATGCAGCTTGCACTTGTCCTCAACGCACAGTCAGGTTGGCCCAGGTGGATCAGAACTTCACCAAACAGCAGCGGTGGAGGGGGGAGGCTGTGATTATTTCAAATGCCATGACAGATTTCTTCCCTTTGGCCGAAGATTCGAGGGATGTGATAACTGGAACACCCAGCAAGTGTGATGTAATTGCTTGCAACAAGGAGGTAATGGAAGAGTTCTCAGTATCATTTTCCTGTCTGAGATCAAAATCATTGCAACTGCAGTGAAGGCTCATACGACTAACCTGGAGCCACTTGAGCCATCTGAAGCTGCAGTTGTGTTGCAACAAGTATGTGTAGGCTCACATGGAACTGTGCATGGCTCGCACCACGGTGCCTACCGGAATCAACAAGGCTACTGAGATTAGACTCAATGTGTGCTCTACCACGGGCGAGGTATCCCACTTTTCTAATACTGCTACATTGTTACCTTTCCAGCCTTACCCCGACCTTGATTATAAGGAGTTTGAAAAGCCTATGTCACCCTGTCCTAAAGGAGCAGCTGACATGGCTAGCCAACATCCAGTTACATTATTTTGCTCAAACGGCCTATTCTCTCCACCCCTTACCATTCATTGACCAAGCTTGATTTATGTAATGCATGTAGCTCCTCTGCAGCCATGTTTAGCATTTTGGAGTCCTTGCTTACGGTTTTGCTATCAAAGTGTGAGGCTATTGTGGGCAGGTTGGACTCCCAAGGGTATCAATTACTCAAAACTACTGCACTGGCCGATACACTCCATAACAAGATTGCCATTCAGATGTCATCCCTGGCAGATGTCTGAGCTCTTGTCTGGTCTTCCACAGCTTCTTTGGACATCTCCAACATTGACCAACCATTGCTGTCCAAACATCGCCTTCTTCATCGAAGTCTTCTGCCTTGCCAACTTTGGCTGCAGCATCTGTGGAACAGCACATTGCTGTTGGAATGCGCAGGCAAAAACCGACTGTCCAGGCTTTGGTGTTTGAACCTTTAATCTCAAAAAAGAAAAGAACGAGGAAGGAAATGGAAGAATGTCTTACCTATGTCACCTATTCAACTGGTAAAATGTCACTATAGCAAGGGCCCACTCGATATCTTGAAGCTGATCGTGGGAAGTAACTCCTCACAAGCTCCGGGCATATGCAGATGCCGGATCTAAATGGATGCTGCTCATTGGGTCTCTGCACTTGATTGGCTTTTTCATTGGATTGTAGAATGGCAAATTATTCAATCTTCGTGGCACGACCGCATCATTGTACCAATCTGGAAGAAGGGTAGTCACACGGAGCTGTGTAATTATCGCCTGCTAGACGCCTCGTCCAAGATCTTCTCTCGCTTATTGTTAAGTGAGTTATGGAATTGAGCAGAAGGCACTAATCTCATTCCCTTAAACCAAATAGGTTTCCAGAGGGGACTAAGTACCACTACTAACTGCCTTGCATTGACAAGAGTTATCCAACAAGCATGGAGCATTCGACGAAGGTCAGTCTACGTGCCATTCATCGAATATAGTGCAGCCTTCAACTCAGTAAATAGGGATCGGCTTTGGAAAAAACTGTCGGATTGGACCATCCCATCCAGCTTGCTCTCAATGATTATCGCTCTCCAAGAGGGCGCCTGTGTCAAGATCCGGTTGGACTTGACTGGGAGGACGTGAATTTGGATACCTACTTATTAGGGATTAAAGCAGGGATGCAACTTGGCAACCCTCCTTTTCAATCTGTATCTAGCTGTCATGGGAACGGCACTGAGCAACCCTACCTTGATTGCTCCAAAGATGGGTACCTCTCTGCTGTTGTGGATGGGGTAAGCAGGCAATATTGTGTTAATGGACCTCACTCTGGCTGGCGTCCAGGGCTCCTTGAATTGCCTGAAGACCTTTTCTGATTCCAACTCCTTATTAATATGAATAAAACCAAAGTTACGGTCTTCAGCCCCCATCATTGTAAAACTAAACAAACAGGATAGAGTCTGGATGGGAACCCGTTGGAATTGGTCCGCCAATATAAATATTGTGGAATTCTATTGGATTGTAACTCATCTGGCTTCCACCACATGAAATATCTCAAATGGTGCCCATGTCATATGGCTCTGGAAGAAACTGGCTTGCAAGGGTGGGGGTTGTTCTGCGGGCATTCTGGCGCAATTGTATTTGGCTAAGCTCCTGCCTATCTTCACGTATGGAATGGGATGTTTGACTTTCGCAAATATAGCTGAACTATGTAAACTAGAGGGTGTACTCCTGAAGCTGTTTCGACTTCTGACTCGTGGACATGATCTACCTAGAATTAAGTATGGTTTCATGTGTAGCGAGATACCAGCTTTCTAGCCTTAACACCCATTGGAAACTGGCTGAAGCTGCAATTGCTAGCTTAATCCATCTAATTTTTGAAGCTGCGCAGACAGAAGGCTCTTTTATGCCACATAGCAATCTGGTTAACATCATCTCTGCCTCCGCTAGATGGCACCCTATGGTTTTGGTCGACCCTTTGAAGCTCCAATTCCGGTGCTACAAATCTGAGATTGTAAAGAAGGTTGTTGCATTTCATTGTTAGTTAGAAACTAAGGAACTTCTGACTCAGAAAAATAGCTCCCAGCTCCCAGTTCCTCGTCCTCGACGATATCATGACCAGAGAGAGCCCACAAGGCTACCTTCAGCAGTTTCTGGGAAATTCCCTTATCTGAGATTATTTGAGTTTAAAATTGAATGCGGTTAAAACTTTCGAAATTATTGGAGCATGGATTAACATCTCGCAAAACCAACGGTTTTGCCGCTTGTGTGGAGATCCTTGTCTGGAAATGGTTAGACACTTAATGCTGATGTGTGATGCCTTGATCACACTGATATTGACTTCCCTCCAGGCAGCTGGTCACGATTTTGGGGAGGAAGAGCTATGGTCACTACTGATGAATGGCAATGATGAGTCTTACAGTATACTCTTCACTATTTTGCGGGTACAGATTGTTTTGATTCTGGAAGCCTTTGGTGTGTTCTGAGTGGACCATGCAGGTGACCCTAATGGGAGTGTGGGGAGATTGCAACTTGCCAAACCTGTGTTCATCTGGAAGGAGAGACTGGTGGAATGAGTTTCTGGCTTTGCTGCGGGCACTTGAGGGAGGCATGGGGCAGATGCTGTTACGTTAGGTTTGTCAGGTGGTGCTGAAAAGGGGGGAGACTGCCATTTGCTTAACCTGTGCTAATCTGGGAAGAGAGACTGGCAAAGCGTCTTTGTGGTCTTGTCGCTGGTATTTGAGGGATGGGTTGGGGCGGATGCTGTTGTGTTTTGGTTTGTCAAGTTGTGTTGAAAAGTTGTCCTTGGTACAGCTGTATAACATGTTCATTAATAAAAAAATAAAAAAATAATAATGTATAGAATTTTCTTTTCTGATACAATACGTCTGATCCTATATACTCCAATATTGTTTTTTTCTCAGCACATCTCCACAATGTTTATTTTCTACAGCTGTTGAACTAAGCTCATATGCATCAACATTAAACAACACATTAAGAGTCCCAACAAATAGGTCATCAGATGCAAGGTGTGTCCCCATGGCATTCACTTTGGTTGTAGGAAATCACTCAAGGGAGTGATAAGTACAATTTGCATTGATGACTATAAGTCTGTTGTTGCATCGACTCGTAGTCTGATTGCGTTGTGTTGCTTTGGGGATCATGTCCCTCAGGCTTAAAACATGATTTATATATGAGTGTGGATTTAGGTAGCATGCCATAGAGGAGGGAGGTGGAACATGTGTAGCCAGTGGATGAGAAAAGAAGGCTCCAACTGAAGTGTTGGCTTTACAGATACTCTGCTGTAGCTTTTTAGTAAGTCACTCGTGTCTCCTTATACTCGTTTTCCCCTTCATGTGTGGGTAATAATAAGAGAGTTTTCTAACATTGAGGAACTTTTTTGAGATATCATAGGCCTGTACCTTCGCGACGAAATCGGGGTTACTTGATGATTATTAGCCTTTTTAGGGTTTTTGTCTTTTGTGGTTGGTTCTTTGTCGCATGAGTGTAGGTCACTACGGAGACACTGAGTTCCTCAACTCCGTTTGTAAACTGTTGGAAAAGTTGCAACTGTACCTGCACTTATTTGCACAAAGATAAATTATTGGTGTATTTCCTTTTGCTATGAATGACAAATCCAAAAGTTCTGTTGTATTTGATAAAGTTTTTTATTTTGAATTTTCAGCCCCTTTTGGATGACACGTGTTTCGGCGTACAACCTGCGCCTTTTTCAAATGTTTTTGTTGTAAATGAAGCACTTTTAAAGTCTTGGGCTCAATCCCACCTGAAAATTCTGATGCTCGCGCTACAAGCTTGAAAATACAAAATAAAAAACTTTATCAAATACAACAGAACTTTTGGATTTGTCATTCATAGCAAAAGGAAATACACCAGTAATTTATCTTGGCGCAAATAAGTGCAGGCACAGTTGCAACTTTTCCTAATAATAAGAGAGGTTGATTGTAATCTGGTTGATGCTGGTACTGTTTATGAAGCCTCCCAGCACCCTTCCTTCCCAGATTTCTCCTTGTACTGAATGTTCTTCAGACTTCTAACATTAAAAAGCACCAGCTGTACCAGATGTGTTATGCATTAATGTTGCTCTCTCTCCGCCTCTCTCTCACTCTCCGTGCTCTGTTTCTCCCTCTGTCTCACTCGGGCTCACCATGGGCCCAATTCAGAGGTCCTGCAAAATTAGAAGCAGTGCGTTCTGTGGAGGAACAGCATAGTCTGCGAAATAGAAAATGTGGCGTGCTGACATCAAAGCTTAGACTCCTGTGTGTCACTAATCGACGACTTGACAACAGTCATGGTGACCGTCAGTGATGCAGGGAAGACACCGGGCGTTCTCCTGGAAGAAACCTACTTTTCCATTAAAAAGAGAGTGAGGGCCTGATTCTGAGCTTGTGATAAAAAGTGTGTGGAAGTACGACATTCTTCCCTCCAGTTTCCAGCACCATCATTCTGAGGCGGGTGGAAATATTGGAGGGGAGATGCTGTGCTTTCCAGCAGCAAAAGCTGATAGCATCACACATTGTGGGGCAAACGTGCTCCAGTGACATTGCGAGCATTTCTTAATTGACTGCCACTTTTTTAGCTTAAGAAAGTTCCTTAAACTTTCAATAAACTAGAAAGTGATGCTGCAGTCTAAGAAATAGATTTTTTATAAAGGGGAACGTGTGCTGTGGAGTTTAACGGCACCTCAAACGTACCATATGTATGCTCCTTTTTTTGTCGTGCTAAACCAGTGCTCTCCATGTGGCTGCCCTGCATTTCTGATGGTTGCTAGGGTAGTTGTCAAGCCATAAAAAGCTGAGGCTTTCTTGCCCCTGCACTGTATTCTTTCTTCATCAGAATATGGTCTTTGTAAGTAAAGTGTTCCTCCTTCATGGAAGAACACTTTCTTACATTTGCACGCACCTCAGAATCTCCCCCTGAGTGTGGCACCTCTCAGGTGTCATTAACATAGACTGCACTCATGTTTTCCTGTAAAGGCTAGGCATCTCCTGATTGGCAGCACCACTTTTCTGATTTACTCAAGGCTCACTGTCACTTTCGTGAATTAAAAAAGTGGAAGCCCTTTCAGAAGTGCTTGCAGTGACACTGGTGCACAAGCAACCCACACCATAACAGATTTGATCAACTTTTTTCACTAGAAAACATGACAGCTCCCATCCAATCTTCCACACACCTAAGAGTGGGCGTGCTGGTAACTGGATGAAAGAATGTTGGCTTCCCGTACCACTCTTTTTCCCAAGACCTCAGATTCAGGCCCTCTTTCTCTGTATCTTTTTTCTTCTAATGTTTAGTTCCAGTATACAATGCATTCCTAATAGCAATGTTAAACTTGTCTAAATGGGGAAAGCATATTATCAAAACATAGAATAACAATAATAACTATTTTCTGTTAGAAGGTTATCATTCCAACATGGTACATTGTGCTCTTTCTAAATACCAGTATGAGAAGAAGCATATAAACTGATAGAATGACTGGCACATCACTCGACCTCCACTGTTGTTCACAGACCACCTAGAGATAATGGTACCCTTTATTTTCCCAGAATATGTGTAAGGTGTTAGCAGGGTCCCTGCCCATTTACCAATAGACAGACATCCGAAGAGTATAATATGAAATATATAGAATGATCAAGGCTTCTGAGGCTTAATTAATATGAATCATTGCTTTCATATGAAGTAGATCAGCTTATACAGCCAAACTCATTGACCTCACCCCGAGAACTGTATCACCCTAGCAAGAGCCCTTATTTTAACCAAGTTAGATAATTATAATGTACTATTGCTAGGTAACCTCCAAAAAGAACTTAGCCAAATTGAAATTACTGCAAAATAAATCTCTTAGAGCAGCAATTGGAATAATAAGAGCAACTATATCTCTCAGACTAGAAGAGAGGTACATTGGCTACCGATTTAAGCTAGAATACTGCACAAATCCCTCACCATCACACACACATGCATCTCCCAAAACACCCATACCTATCTCAATCGCTGCCTCTTGCGTAAAACCTCAACCATTCAACATAGATCCATCTCCAGCACCCGCCTACTCATTTCTCGCTTGAAAGCTTCAAGGGCAGGAGGTTCCAGCTTTCCTGTAGCAGCCCTCAGAATATGGAACTCCCTTCCACTGAACATTAGTAATGAGCCTTCCCACAATCACTTCAAGAAACTGTTAAAAACGTTGCTATTCAAAAAATTTGAATCTGTTTTGATTACCAAAGTAGATGTCTTTTGCTTCCAATGTAACCAGAAAGCTTTACAGTAACCTTGTAACCTACGTCGTGATACCTCCCGGTTTGGGCGTATTACCAAATGCAATACATACATGAATAAATAAATAAATAAACTTCTTTAGGTCGAAATTGTATTTTGTTAAAGAAATGTGTAAAGTACACATACAACCACATTGGCCTACTGCTGCAGCATAAACAATCAGAGCAGAACACTGAGCAGAACCTGAAACTAAGGTCAGAGGTCATCAGGGGCCTCAGACAGGAATTCTTTTAACTGTATGCAGGAGCTCACATGGTGCCATTGTCTTAGTGAAAACAGAAAGTTGCCTTATAATGTCCTGGCTCTGCCACTCATACTCTTCTGCTTACATTCTGTTACCGCTGTGATATATGAACTGTGTGTCTTGGTCCGTGCGTGAGATAATCATTTTCAGCTCACCCACAAGAGCTAGGCGCAAGAGATTATGATCCAATGTACAGGCGTGAATGATGTCATGTTATGTAAGTGCTCTTCTATAGCCCCTGTCTGGTACTATTGGTGTCTTCTCTGTGGTTGGCTCTGTATGAAAAAAGGGGCTGGGTGTCGGTTTCATTAGTGCAGCAATGAGGTGCCCAGGGATGACGTGACCAGGGCAATACGCTGAAATATGAACTTCGAGGATTGTTTTGCCTATATTGTGTGTCTACGTGTAATTCATATGGGATGACAGCCCCAGGGTGAGGACAGTAGTCCTCTAAATCTTTGCCTAACTCTTTTGCATCACAGAGCATCATGCCCCATTCTCATGAATTTGTCCTTCAAAGGGTGCATTCCTACCTGCTCTTCTACCAACTAACATTCCATTCCCACCACATTCAGGCACTGCAGCTGCATACGATCAGTGCTTATCTGTGCACCATGGGTGCCTCTGATCTCGGCTTCTCTCTGGGGGAACAGAAAATGGGATTTGTTTTGGGAGCAGAACTACCAGAGCCGCAGCACCACACCAAGGTCTGTGTTATCTTCTGTTCATCGTGTAAAAGACCTTAATATTCAAAATGGCGCCACTTCTGCCAAGTTAGTACACCAACCTCGGTTTACCACTAACCTGCTAACTTCATTTTCCACCTATGTTAATCTTTCCTGCACATCACCCTATCCTACGTCACTACACTACATCAACAAAACACTGGTCATATAATACTGCCCTGTCTATGACCTCTGCAACCACAACATTAATACATGTGCTGCTCTTTCTGTTTTGCTATATGTGAGTATCAAATATGTATCAGACCTAAATAAAACAATGTATGAGCTGTCCGTGGCACAACCTTCACTTTACTCCCACTAATACGTTTCCCTCAACCTTCTCCTTTTTGCCTGGCGGGGATGCTGTACATGCATCCCGTCATTAGTGAGGGGAACAGGGGATTAAGCCTTACAAGGCAAAGCAACATGTAACCCTGCACCCCCCACCACTGCCTTATTGCATGCAGGTCCCACTTTACTAGCTCACACTGCCCCTGTAAATCTATCTCTTTTTGTCTTTCTCTCTCCCCCTCTCATCAATACTATCAATACTATGTTGCCCATGTGCAGCAAGGCCAGCATCTGTGACTTAGCAGATGATAGTGAAGGGGCAGTCTGTAAATTCCAGTCAATTACCCACAGCTAAGTGTTTTGCGTGAGGCAACAACCTTTCATTCAGAGAAAGGTGTACTCAATTTTAGGGACAACAGACACCCATCTTGTCTTGCTTAGAATGTTGTTTAGCAGGCTGAGAGATGCCTCAGAGCTTACTGTACCACAATGGTAGCCCATCTTTTGGGGTGTAAGGGCAATGTCCCGTACCTTTTGCGCTAGGTGGAAGATGCAGCTCCTTTCATATATCACCATCAGTGCTGCAGCATATATGCAGCCACTGTATGTTATGGATGAACTGTATGCATCAATGATTGAATGAGCAATTTCTGGATGCTCGGAAGTGTGTGAGTTTTGTGTGGCAGGGCAAAGGAGGATTTTCTAATTTTAATCATGGATCTCACAGGGTTCTGCGCAGATTGCGTAGGACTTTGCCAATGGAAGCTGGTGGGGTGTAAGATGTGAAGCCACGCTGCCTCTCATAAGCAACATTTTACCTTTCCTGCATGACTGACAGCAGACCTGGGCCAATGTGAATCCAGGTCCGCCAGCAGTCATGCACCCATTCAATGTCCATTGGTGGCTTTTCTGAGCCAATAGAAATTGAATGTGTGATGTGACAGAGTGGAGCTTCGTCTTCCGCACGAGCTGGATAATACTTCAGAAAGTGGCTCAGGAATGGAGGAGCAGCACGTTAACAACCACTTCCACCCTATCAGAAGAGAGGAAGCGAGCAAGTGACTTAATCTCAGGTGAGCTTGGTTTATACGGCAATACGTTTCTTACTGCAGGCCGCAATATTCCCCAGGATATTTCCCGTTTAATAATAAGCATTTGAAGTGAATATTTCAGATCCCACTATTTACTGCATAGTATTCCTGAGGCAAGATGCTCAGAAAAGCTGTTAATCTGTGTAGGGGTATGGCTGTGGGCACCTTCTGTCCTGACCACTAAGAAAAACCCTGACTCAAGGAGTCTGATTACTGGCCACCGTAATGACGTGCCCGCCTTCCTCCACACAAATCGACCCTCTACCTTAGAACCCTTTTCACTGCCACACGCTCCCTAGAACAGGCCTTACTGCCTGTGTGTTGGGTAGTCTCAGCCAAGTTGCTTCTTTCTTATCAAAGAAATGCAGGAAGCCTCTACGTCGGACAGTGAGACTCTTTTCCAATTTTCCCTTAAGCACGTAAACAGCCCAATTCATGCCCTGCACAGTTACCCCTTACCCGGAGACCATTCCCCTGCAAACACAATACAAATACCAATTTCTTCAGGCGATAGAATAGTGCCAGACCTTTTTCTCTCAGCGAGCTTTGATGGAACGGTATTTCTGCTCACGACACGCAACGTCCTCATAACGTAAACCAATTGTTTCGTTTTGCAGCGTTTAACTACCCATTATTTTTAGCTTTCCTGAACCTCACTCAGGCTTTGATTGTGTGGACAGAAACAAGCTCTGGGACCAAATCCAAACAAGGAACTGCCCAGCTAATTTGCTTAATATTGTAAGGGAACTTCATATAGAAATGCGTATTCGTAGTAGACTGGATAATAAGGACTCATATAGTAAATGAATTAGTACCAGCCGTGAATTGAGGCAAATGTGTTCTTTCTCGATTCCTTTTTAATGTTTATATTTATGATATTGAAAAGTAATCCATACCCGCCAGGGCTAGGGAACATCCATTTACAGTATCTGTACACGTTGACGATCTTGCAATTTGCAACCAAACTGCAATATGTCTTCAAAGAAGTCTTGTGGCAGTAAACCATTTCCTAAAGGGGCTAGATTTGTCAATCAACCTTGCAAAGACTAAGGTACTGAGTGTGAGATCCAGGACAACAGGTGTAATCAGAGGCGCTAAGTTTAATTTTTCATTGAATGGCCTTAATTTGGGGTGAATGGATGATTTTAAGTATTTGGGTGCTATGTTTTAT
This sequence comes from Ambystoma mexicanum, assembly GCF_040938575.1. Classification (NCBI taxonomy): domain Eukaryota; kingdom Metazoa; phylum Chordata; class Amphibia; order Caudata; family Ambystomatidae; genus Ambystoma; species Ambystoma mexicanum. The sequence continues at coordinate 50,800,454 of NC_090925.1, read as the reverse complement.
GCAGTAAGGAACAAACGTAAGGTGTTCCGTACCCTGAGGAATCAGGCGAGAGTTTCTGCCACCTAAATGCGGTCTTTAGATAAGAGACTTGGTAAATTCTCATTTAGGTCACTGCTCCTGTTTTATCAACAAAAAATAATTCCAAGAATTACGTGTGGCGCTCAAACTGTAGAGACTGATGTGGAGTGGGACAAAATAGAGGTAGTGATTAGGATTTTGGCTCTGAATCTACTGCAGGGTTTGCCTGTTAGTATTATACGAAATGAACTGGGTCGGATGTCTCCGGGTGCCCATGTTAATTGGCAAAAGTTGCAATTGTATTAAAAAAATCTGATGCCCCCTTGTTTTTCGGTGTTTTATGAAATGTATACCCGGGTTGAGATGAATAAGTGAAAAGGAACTGGGTTACATAATGTAAACATGTATTAACGAAATTGGAGGTGACTACTGAAGAATTAACACTAACTCGTCAAACAAAAAAACATTTTGGGTTATCAGTTGTTGGACCATTTGTCATGATTCTGGGTTTATCAGTCCGACATAGAAGAGTTACCAAATTAATTGAATACATAGATGTGTTTCAATTGCACACTATAGATCTGGTTATGAAATTTGATATGATGCCAGTAAAATGGTTGTACACCCTACTCACCTCAGAATGTTCTGAGTATACAGAGCCAATTTTTCCATATACATAGGAATTGCTCACTGTATTAGTGATGAATGTAGGTAACAGTAAATGAAAAGTGAGTATTCACCTCTGCAAGGTAGACGTGGAGCCTATCCTCGTCACTGTGATCTGTTTTCCTCTCACAAATCAAATACAAAAGGTCACCTAGAAAGCCCTGAATTGTGGCTGTAAAGCGTAACAAACATCTCAAGAAAAACCGGGGGGAAAAGGAGCTTTCACTTAACAGGACTTGCATCAATCAATTCACTCATTGGACCTCGACAATGGAGTTCAGTGATTGTGGAATGCCAACGCAGCATCAGACTAGAGGACATTTAGACTGTTACTTTACTAATGTCAGAATGGCGTGTGCTCAATTGTGTTTTTCAATATTAACTTATTAGTGGTGAAAGAATTCAAGTTCCATAAGTGAATAACATCCAATTTGTACTAGGAATAATAATTAGTTAGAGCACCGAGCGTAACATGTAACTCAAGCTCTGCAATATTTCTGGACATTGCAATTTCATCTAGACACTGCAAATTGAAGGTGCCCCCATATATCCAGCCCACAGCGGAAATTCTGTTTTGAGCTCTCGCACCTGTCACCCGCCAGCGCTCAACAACAATCCACCTTATGGGAAGTTCCTAAGGAATTTCTTGTTACTGATCAAATGTATGTGAATTTTACATGGCTTATTTTGCCCAAAATAAGCTTTAATAAAAAGGACAACACTGCCACACAAATGTGTAAGTGTAATCTAAGTGGGCACTATGTATGAATGGGACAAACTAACAAATGTCTATTTTTGTAAACTGCTCTAAGAAGAGTGTTCTTGGGTGTACAGATTCCTTTTATATAACACTTGCAGCTTTTCAGATGCACTGGAATTTTAAATGTTGGACTAAAAGCCTACCCTCTCTGTCATGGGGTCCACAAGCACGTGTGTAGAATTATTTAAAGGAACGGGCAGTGCAGTAATAGTCATCATTCTTCACTGTCGGCCAATGATGCACTATCCACGCTTTCCTCCTCTATCTCCTCCTCTCTTAATCTACTTTACCCCCTTTCCTTCTTCCATCCAAGTGGAAACCTGCTCAACCGTGGCTCTCTCCTCAACTTCTCTCTTTGCGGCATCTCCTCCGACGTCTTGCGAGACTCTGGCTCAAATCTCCCACGCTTTCCAACCAAACCTCACACTTCTTTTACCACTCTCTTTATGACCCTTGCCTCGCCTCGTTTAAATGCTCCTACTACTCTAACCTTCTCCACTCCCAAGCTTCTCAACCTCGCTGCATCTTCCAAACTCTATCTCGTCTTCTCTCCCCTCCTACCCCTGATCCCTCAACCTCTTCCGCCCTTTCTCCTTCTGACTTTGCTAACTTCTTCTCCTTCAAGATTCTTGCCCTTCGGCAAAACGTCAATTACTCCTCTTCTTCCCCGTCCCCTTCTCCCCTCTGCCCCTCATCCTGCATGTCCGACTTCTCGCCTGTGTCTCCTTCCAACGTCTCTATCCTCCTCTCCAAAGCCCACCCCTCGTCTGCTCCAACTGACCCTCTCCCCTCCCTTAATATCCCTAAGATCTACCCTCTTTTTATTCCCTACTTAACTTCCTTCTTCAACGCCTGCCTTTCCTCAGCTACCTTTCCCTCTGCTTTCAAGCATACCACTATCATCCCGATTTTGAAGAAACCTTCCGCTGATCCCCTTCTCACCTCTAACTTCTGTCCTATCTCTCTTCTCCCATTCCTCTCTAAGCTACTCGAGCACCTTGCCTACTCCCAGCTCTCAATCTTTGTCTCCAATCTCTCTCTCCTACCCCCCTCTCAATCTGGTTTCCATCCTAAACACTTTCCTGAAACAGCCCTCACCTACATCCTTAACTCCCTCCTCTCCCCTCGACACTCTAAGCAATCCTCTGTCCTTATTCTTCTTGACCTCTCTGCTGCCTTCGACACTTTCAATCACCCCCTTCTTCACAACACTCTTTCTTCCTTTGGATTCAAAGGCTCTCTTCTTAACGGGCTTTCCTCTTACCTCTCCTCCTGCTCTTTTACTGTTTGCTGGGGAGGCCGCCCCTCTCCTACCCAGCCTCTGGTATACGGAGTACCCAAAGGCTCAGTGATTGGCCTTTTCTCACTCTATACCTCCCTCCTTGCCCCTGTTATCTCCTCGTTCGGCATCTCTCACCATTTCTATGCCAACGATACTCAGCTCTTCCTTTCCTCCTCTTCCTTCTCTCCCGACCTCCACCTGAAACTCTCTTCCTGTCTTTCCGCCATAAAAAACTGGAGGTCCTCCCGCTTTCTCTCTCTTAACATTGACAAGACTGAAGTCGTATTCTTCCCCTCCAATTCTCTTCCCCCTCTCCTCCACCTTTCATTCACTTTCCTCCTACTAATCTCCCTATCTCTGCCCACGCTCGCAATTTATGAATTGACTCCTCTCTCTCTTGTCCCCACCATATCTCTCTCACCTCTCGTGCCTGTCGCTACCACCTCTTTAATATTCGCAAAGTCCGCCCCTCTCTCACTTTCCATGCTACTAAACTTTTAATCTCCTGCCTTATCTTCTCTCGCCTGTTCTACTGCTCCTCCTTACTCTTTGGATTACCTAATTTCCATCTCGCCCCCCTCAAATCTATCTACCATTCTGCCGTCCGCACCCTCTGTCTCCTTACCTTCCGTGACTCCATCTCTGCTTCCCTTTCCTCCCTTGGCTGGCTCCCCTTTCACTCCCAACTTAAATTTCACTTCCTCTGCTTAATCTTTAAATCTCTCCAAGGTCTTGCTCCCCCTTATCTCTCCTCCCTCCTCTCTTTCTACACTCCCTCCCACTCCCTTTGTTCTGCTGACCACTTCCTTCCACTGTTCCTCCATCCCCTTGTGCCCCCTCCTACTTCCGCTCCTTTCAGCTCCTTGCCCCCCTGGACTGGAACTCCTTACCTCTCTCAACCCGCTCTTATCCTTCCTTCTCTTCATTCCGCACATCCCTTAAATTTCTCCTTCTCCATTCCCCACCATGAAAACCCTCCCCCTTCTTGCTCCCCTCCTTCCTTCATCTTTACCCTTGATCATCTCCCTCCCCTCTCCCTCCACCCCACTCTCACCCCTTTTCCCCTTCTGTTTGCCTCCCCCTTCTCCTCCTCACCCCTTGCTCTCCCTCTCAGTTCTACTGCACTGCTCTCCCTTGAAACACTTGTGTATAGGTGCGTTATAAATGCCATATCATATCCCTCTTCCCTCCAGTTTAATTGCTCTTCTTACTGTTTTGTTGGACTGATTCATAATTGTAATTTGCTTCTACTGTTATAATGTTTTATGTATCAAGTTGTTTAATTGTTCAGCATTTTGGAGTAAAGCGCTATATAAACAAAATAAATACAAATACAAATACAAATTTATCAGAGACTTATCAGAGACTTTACACTCCATTAGCCCCTGCAGTTGGATTATTTTTTTATCGGGATATCTAATACAGGTGAGTAATATTTTTGTAGTTTCATTGAGTCACCCACAAAATATTCAATGTTGCTGTGGAAAATGTTCCACGCCTAATGTTTCACCTCTTTGCATTGCACTTTATCCTACTCTCAGGCATTACAGAAAGTCAGTTAATGCTTGAAGGATGCAAACCTTTGCTGGACAATTTTTTTTGGGGAGGTGGTTCCTGCCCAATCATAAGGGGATTGATCTAGTAGTCTCAGGCAATATGTAATGGGATATCATTAGATTATTTGATGGACTGCTGGCCCCGTCACTGAGGGTGCAATGGTCTTAATCTTGGAATGGTGGAAGGTGTGTGACAAAATGTCAAATTGTGACTGACAAGGCCAGAGGTGTTGCAAGGCAGGCTGGCGGGACTATAGCCTCTGGTCCTTTGGTTGTAGCCTTGGATAGAAGCTCAGGGGCTAAAACCAAAAGGCTAGCTAGCCGCTGAGTCCCAACGTTCCCAACATTAGTGTAGCCCCAGATCTTTTACAGACCTAGCAACACCCATGGACAAGGCTAATCATTGCCTCTCAATGCTTGGGGAATTTAGGAACTATTGTGTTGATTTCTTTACAGCAATTCTGGTACTCTAAATCCAAGAGGATTTTTTAAAACAAATCTAAACACATCCAAACGTTCATAGGTCTCAACACATTTTGTAAACTTTCTGGAGTTTCGGGCACGATGATTTGTCCAGGCATATCACATACTTGCATTCAGTTCTTCTCCGCAATCTTTAGAAAGCATCAGATAGCGAGATGGAGGGCTACTTTTTTATTTTTAAAGCTTATTTTGGGTAAGCAAATGATTTGGACAGCTCTTAAAGCTGGCAGAATGATTTTAGCTTTGTGTACAGGGTAGAGAAATATTTTAGTTGGAAGTGATATTTCATTTAGAAATAGGAACACAAGATGTAGAATTTTAGTTGCAGCTTAAAAGAACAGAACTGTTTGGCAGGTTTTACTTTCTCAGAATCTTGTGCCATCTTGATTGCTCATTTGGTGCCAGCTGCTATATTGATTGCATATTACAAAGAGATTTACATTTTGCTAAAACTTGCGTTCACCTACACCGTGCCTTAGGGTGATGTTTGTACATATTTTTTTCATCGTATGAAATAGCACATCGTCCACATACCACAGATCGTGACACCAGTATGGACCTCATGCAATGGCATCTGTAGGAATCAAATTTAGGGGGGGCACAAAGGGGGCAAACACACAAGTAAGGGGCTACCTATAAACCTGACTATAAAAGGACAATGTGTATGCTTTTCCCAAGTTGACACAGGCAAAGTAGTCCAAAGTGGCCTGCGGGATGTAGAAATCATGCATTTATACAGAAAGCAATTCTGTTGTATATATCTATATTTCTTGATGTTAATGATAATGTCTCATCCTATATAGATATTGAAAATATATATCAGTATATCTCCAAAACGCAATACATCGCCCAGCACACACACAGCACCAGTTAAGTTTACTCCTGGTTTCAGGCCTTCATGGGCAATTTGTTCAGATGTTGCCAGTGGTCATTGGCTGGTAATGGACACCTGCCATGTAATGCACTTTGAAATGATACAGTGTCCAATATTTTGTCTCCAGATCAGGGCTGTCAGTGAAAGTGAAAACCCTTGTTTGACCCACAAATCCTTCTCTTGTTGTGGAGCTTGACCTGTAGTTCAATAATCTGTGCCAGGGGGAGTGCATTGTAAGGAACTAGCAGCTGCACCTACTGGATTGCTATGTTGGGGGATGCTGTGAGATGTGGTACTTATAGGTACACTGCTTTGCTTCTTTGTTGTTGTTTTGTCTGCTGCATCATTACCCTAAGCAATTGGGTCTGTGTTATTTATACAGGCTGCACATTTCACTATGGCAAGCACTGAGTGATGTGTCAATGCACACATTAATCTTGCTCGCAATGCTGCATGTTCCATCTGATTTATTTAACAATCTCCTGTGCCATTTGGACTATCCCGAATGCACAGTGGAAGTGACATGTGCTGAGTCAGAATAAATGGTAACTAAAGTGTCTTGTGCCATTTCTAATGTTTCTACAAGTGCAATGAGATCTGCAGCCTGTGTGGAAGGTTGTGTGGGCTATCTCTTTTTTATCATGACTTCATACTCCCCATCTACAAGATTAACTACTGCTGCACCCATGCGTCTTTGTCTTGTCCCCTAATCAATCAATGAAGAGCACTTCCACCTCCTCAAGTGCGTCCTCCCTGACCTGTGTCGTGTCATCTTCAGGACCTTCCAATGTTACACAATCGTGCGCTTCCTCACCTGCTGTATGTGTAATGCAATGAAGGTGGCTGGTGTTACGCTCACCTGGTATCCACAGGGATGCCACCCAGTTGGGTTACTCTCTGGTACGCTTCTCAGCTTTGCCCTGATGTGGTCTGCGGAGAAGGTTCTGCCTTGTGGTAGAATTAGGCGTGCTCTCCGTCCTGCCTTCTTTGCAGGGGCGCGTTGTCTTTCATGGGCGAGTGCGGTCCAGTTACTTCACTGACGCTGGCCCGTTTCGTATTGTTCAGGTAGGTCTTATTGCTGTTCTTTAGTTTTGTTGCTATCCTGCATGCCTTTCTTTGTTTAAAATGTCTCTTTTTTCTCCCTTAGGTATGCGGAGCTTCAGCGCGGCGAACTGGCTTGGTTGAGCCCCACCGGTAAATGATGCCGCATTAAGAGCGCTATGATGTGGTAAGTAAGCGCTATGTGCAGTGCTGCGAAGTCTTGCCTTTTCTAACCTGTGTTTTCCTTCCTTGTAGGTCGTAGTGTTCTTCAGCGTGAATGGAATGTCCGGAGTGGTGCCAGCCGAGAGGCGACCAGCCAGGTAAGCCTTTTGAGCAGTTCATAATTTGTAAATGCCTCTACTGCTTCCTTTAATGTTGCCTCTATCTTCCTCTTTCAGGTCGTTCTGTCCGGGAGGCGTGCAGATTCGAGGAAGCTGTTCTCAGAAGCAGCTAGTGTTTAAAGATGAAGACTGCAGGTAAGATGCTGCTGCTAATGATGTTCCTTTTGTCTCCTTATAGGTTCTGCTTCTCCGAGGTTCGAGGGAATAGCTGGACACGGTGAGTGTCACATTGCAAGCTGCAAAGTAACGTGAAGCATGTTGTCTTGCTCGGGTGTGGTTTAAATAGCCCCAACAAAATAGTCCAGGTAAAGTAGTCCCTAGGCTACCACACCCAAAACACTAGACCGCATAGCTTGGTTCTTAGGAACCAAGCTATGTGGATGCCTCCAAGTTGGCTGACAATACAATAAAGTAGTTCCCAAGCACATTGTTTTTCATGGTGTATGAGCCTGGCGCCATAGGCACCAGGACTGGCCCCATGAGGGCATTTAAAGAGGATGCCAGGCTTTAGAGGCCCGAGTCCTGACTCCACCTGGCCAATGGGTTTGCCAGAGGGGGTTTTGGGCGAGGGTCGTGACAGCTGGGTTCAATGTGTGACAATGGACAACATGAATGGAAGAGTTGGACAATATGACCTTGTAACCCGATGCTCTCTGTGTAGAGATGGTGGATTTGGATCCCTCTAAAATAGCAAAAACAGTGTTTTCCACATATAATGTCACTGGCCATCCCGTTGCGATCATAGCAGATTTTTGTATTGCGGAAGCTGCTGCCGCTAGAGCCTGCTTGCATGGAAAAGTATCCTGCATTACTGGATCTTAAAGCCCATTGTAGTAGACCAGGGCTTTGTGACCCATGGATGTCTGCTGTGTAACAATGGCTGTCATTACTTGGCTGTTAGACTGTGAGACCATTGTTTTTGTGTAATCCCATGTTTCTAACACTGTGGCTATGCTGATTGTATTTATGAGTTCCTGAAAGCATGTGATAATTGTGCCTGTCCAGGTAATTGTTCCTTTAACATTCTGTGCATCCTTTAGCCCTTGGGATCTATTTAACAGCATGTTGTCAGTATATATTTCATAATGCACAAGCACTTTTTTTCTTGATTTTGTTTTTGCGATGTGGTGTGACTGAGGTGAATATGTGGATGAATGTTTGGGTTTGCAAGACTGGTGGATGGACTTCCAGGTACAGGTGATGTACCCCTGAGTTTATGACGAATACCCTCAAGTAATGTATATGAATGGTGTCTATTTTTTCACTCTCTTTGCACATGTTATAAACATATTGTTATGTATATTTTTGTACTTTTTTGCACATGGGGAGCATTAAACATGGGACTTGTGCTTTAAACCATCTAGAATATCTTTATAAAATTGTTCTTTGGCCTCTTTCCATTTGTTGTTCTTTTATACCCTGTGATAAGGGGTTGGTGGAACTGGAATAATCAAAAATACATGATCTATAATACGTTTAGAGTTCTAACAACTGTTGCATCTCCTTTCCTGTGTTCGGCTGTGGTTGTGTGTGTTGTACTGCCATTGCTCTTTCTGGTGTTACTCTCCTTCCTGCTGATGATATTATTTGTCCTAGGTATTACACCTCTTTCTGGCAGTACTGTATTTTGTTTTTGTCTACTTTGCACCACTTTTCTGCAAGTAATGTTGACAGTGTCACTGAATCTGTCCTACACTGTTCTTCTGTAGCACTGCTGACCAAAGGTTCATCAACATCTTGCACTATTGTGCTGTTTACCTGTGTATTACCTAAGTCCATATGTAGTACTCTGTTGAAAATGCTCAGGAACCCACATTACCCCAGAGGTAATTTTGTGTGCTGGAATCTCTGACACTGGTAAGTACACGCTGTGACGTATTGGGAATCTGGGTGTAATGGAATGGAGAAGAATGCATTATTTAGATCAATGACAGTAAAATGTGTTGCTTCAGTAGATATATTTCAAAGAATCAGGCCGGGATTAGGGACCACTGGGAATTCTGCCTCCACAAGTATTCAAAGGGCAGAGGTCCTGTATCATCCTCCAACTTGAACCCTTAGATTTCTTCACATGATGTATGGCCTTGTTGGCTGAGGACTCTAATACCTGTATTATGCATTGTTGCTGTAATGCTACAATGGTGTAATGAATTCCTTTATCAGCTTCTAGTGCCAGGGAATACTGACGTACTCTGGATAACACTACACCTTGCGTCAGCTTAATGCTCTTCAATAATACTACATCATGGGGTTAACTAATCCATAAGCTACTGTGTACCTTCTCCATTATACTGTAAGTGTGAGAACAATGCCGTGGCAATGCGCATAGTGTGGGGTATCTCTACATGTTCAATCATTGGTATGCACATTTCAGAAATAATTCTCCTGTGTCTCCGGAATGCTCTAAAAGCTGTTTGTCAGATACATCCCTTAGTGGCTGTGTTAGGTCTATGCATAAAAGTGTGCGCCATTTGTCCCCTTCCACGTCTGTACCTAGCGGAATTACTTTATCCTTTTTCATGATCACTGCTTCGAAATCTAATGTAATGATTGTGTACGTGGCATTGTCCTGGAGGACAGCTGGGCTTTACAGATACTCTGCTGGTACACGAAGCACTCCACCCTTTATTCGTGGCACCCATCCTAAGAAAGCTGTCACCCATAAAGAAACAAGTCTGGATGTACGGGAACTTCTATTGTGAGACTGTCGCTGTAAAGTGCTTGTGTTATCACGGCAGTCCTAGCATGGTTTATGCCTGCCATTGTTCATGCTACACCTTCTTCAGTGAAGGCAATGGTCATATTTAGTTTAGTTAGTTATTCACCCAAGAACAGGTCATTGGGCTGTGTTCGTGCTGGTAGAGAGATTCCCAGACCCCCCTTTTTTTGCATACATTAACTTTGGGTTTCACCCTAAGTTAACAGGGCAATCCAGACGTGGACCCCTTGCTCACTGTTCTTAGAGAGGCAACAGTTTCACCTCACTGATGATGCCCAACAAGGCTGAAACACGTGTATGGGGTTACTGATGGTACTCTTGTTCAGAGGAGAATTGTCTAGCATTTCGGCGCTGGACTGCCCCTGGGCAGGACAAAGGCTGATATGCGGGGACATTTCTTCTCTGTGAAAAGGACAGTGAGCTAAAGACTTGGTAGAGTCTCTCCCAGGGGTTATTCACCCAAGAACAGGTCATTGGGCTGTGTTCGTGCTGGTAGAGGGATTCCCAGACCCCCCTTTGTTGTCATATTTAGTTTACTAGTGTGCCTACTGTGATGAGTAATTCTTCAGCGAAAGGAACCAAAATAATTTCCCCAGAGAATCACTGTGTGTCCATTTTCTTACTTGACAAAGGAAAGCTTCCTTTGTTAATAGTGGAATTTGTAGCCCATGTGTCCACCATAAATGTAAATCTTTTATTTCCTGTCCGCACTCTTACCTGGGTTCCTCTACCGGGTCAGCAGTGACTGACGGAAATGGGCATGTCAGAGCTCTCTGTGGGCTGTCATATTCAGGATAGGAGTGTGGTCCAGGAAGTGGGAAGGGGCTGCCCCCTAGAACACTTTCTCCAGTCTACTGTGTCACTGTACCTTGTAGAAAGGGATTTTCGCCCAAGGATGTGTAGCTTGTGGTGAGTGAATATTATCCCACTGCTGTGTTAGGGTTTTCGGGGGTCGCTGCTGCACATATGACTGTGTGAAATTCATTGCTGGGTTCTGAATTGGCTGTGTGGGCATTGGGTACTGAAACTGATATTGCAGTGATGGGCTGTGGGTTGGGGTGGGCATGGGCCCCAGGGTGTTTGGGTAACTGGGGGCAGCATCTTCAATGGTGCGTGAACGCTGTCACACTAGGGTAGGAGCAGGTCTGCTTCTACCTTTCCCACATGACCAACACTGTCATCCAAGCCTAGGCCCCCTCTGCCCTTTGGAAGCCCTCCACATCCGCTCTGGAAAAATCCTATTTCCCTTCTGTCATCTGTGCATTCCTGCACTTGTCTTGAGTCTGTTTGCCCTTCTGTGGTGCTAGTAATCATAGCTCCGTCCACGCTTAATATAGCTCATTTCTTCTGTATCAGGTTTGCTTCTGCCCTTTGCGTTTGCTGCACTACTTCTTGTGTCTCTGTCAGCAGTGATGTACTATGTGTGTCTGAATTTCAGCCCATCCCTTCACCTCGATGCCAACCACCTTATCTAAATCACTTTGCATTTGCTGGGGGAGACCCTTACGTAACATGTGCTAAAATAAATCTATATTCTTGTCTCAAGCGTCCCCTGTCTCGTATCGTCACATCTCCTGAATCTGGGAACTATATGGTGCATGGTCCTCATATGTCTATATTGTACAGGCCACTATTTAATGTATGTAGTTGTGTCTGGGTATGCTACCTTCAAATCTTTCCATACAGGTGCTCAACAGTTGTTGAATGGTGCTCAACTGTGATTGTCACTGTTCATGTGTACCCCTGGATACCCGACCTTCCTAGATATTTTGTCTGCCTGTTCCCCCAACACACAGTGAACAAACTTTCCTGTGCCACCTACAGCTAACATGATCCCTGTTGTCTGATTTTCTAGTGCACATATCTACTTGCCTTCATTAAGTTGTTTCGATCCATTAGCAGCCAGGGCACATAGTGTGCTCTCACTAGTCCCTCGCACCCCATGGTTTCCTTTGATCTTCCACTTGTTCCTCATCCGTCATCCACCCCTCTTCTGTGACCTCCACTTCCCTGTCAGTACCTACGGAGTCATAATCTACATTATTGGCACGTATGCCCCCCTGCAGTGAAGCCTGTGGGTCTCCCCCTGAATTTGGGTGTTCCTCAATTGTCAAAACCTGGACATCCCTAATGATCCTGCTATCTATTTTGAAAAGAATATCTCCCGCCCTCCACTGATCTGCATCTATTGCCGCTCTCTGCCCCTACCTTTTTCCCTGTGTCACTTGCACTAGCTTCTCCTCTGTTTTCTTCAGCGCGGTTTCTAATTCTCTCTGTGACTTATTTTCTACTTCCATAATCAGTAGGTCCGGTGTTGTATCATTGCGCCCCACTGGGGTTCCCAGCTTGGGCTTGGTGAGGGCGCATACTCGGGGTTTGTGCATCCCACGGCAGGCTATAGAGGAAAGCACCTAAAAGGATGCAGGCAGTGGGGGTGGTGGTGTGTGTGTACTGGGGCTGTTCTTTCCTTGCTGTCGTCAGGGGCATTTTCAACAATGTGGGTGTACTCTGCCAGCTCTTTAACTTTTTCCTTTATATTTTGATGCCAAATACAGATAGATATGTCCGAGGAACGCTTTATCGTTTGTGCCCTCTTCAGGCCAGGATGTAAACATCCATCCTGCAGTCCCCTGATCCCATTTGCGATTGTACTTCATGATCCCATTTGCGATTGTACTTCATGATTTTCTCCCTGTACCGCAGCAGCACTGCACCCAAATGTTCTAATGGAGTACTCATACAATACAGAAACAAATACATCACTGTGCCCACAGCTCTGTCTACACCATGCACATGGGCAGCATGGTTTCCATTAGGGCCTACTGAAATTTCCCAGTCAGGGATACCTAAATCGTCCATGTGAAAAGATGATATCATTGAGCTTTCATAATATTAAGCAGTGTAGTGTAGAAATGCAGTCCTTTTTTAATTCTGTCATCCTTTGATAAAATATTAGTGTTAAGTAAAAATAAAAAGTGGTATTGTGTATCACACTTAGGGGCCAATTCTAAGGTGCGTGCAAGTGTAAGAAAGTGTTCCTCCCTAAGGGAAGAACGCTTTACTTATAAACACCATATTCTGATGAAAGAATGTGGTGCAGGGACAGGAAAGCTTCGGCTTTTACATGAGCCTGATTTACGGCTTGACAACAGCCCAAGCAACTATCAGGAATGCGGGGCAGCCACATGGAGGAGCTTCTCCTCCCAGCAGCACTGGATTAACAGGACAAAAAAATGAGTGAAAATACAGCATCTTTGAGGTTAAATTTACTGCACAGCTTTTCCCTTTATAAACTGTGCATTTCTTAGACTGCAGCACCACTTTTCTAGTTTAATGAAAGTTTAAGAAAACATTCTTAAATTAGAAAAGTGGCAGTCTATTAAGAAATGCTCACAATGTCACCAGAGCACATGTTTCTCCCACAGCGTGTGATATTAGCAGCTTTTGCTGCTGGAAAGCTCGACATCTCCCCTCCAAAATATCCTATGGGTCCTACGGGGCTCAAAGGGAATGGAGACGGAAAGGCACCGGCACCCGGCAATGGAGGAATTACCGGGTCTGGCAAAGTCGGAATACCCCGGTAATTCCTCATTGCCAGGTGCCAGATTTGTTCTCGCGTTTGGAGGTAGCCTTGCCAGTTTTACCAGCAAGGCTACCTCCAACCTCGTAATGAGGCACATAGTAGCCCTGTGGTCTGGTCTGTGGCCTGGCTCAGTGACGGAGCAGAGGTCTTGAGTTTCCAAATCACAAACTGAGATTTAGGGCAATAACGCCCCCCTACCCCCCTAGAAGAATGGCCATTCTATTTGAACTACCAGATGCACAGAAAGAGTGCTCTTAAATCCTTCAGAAATTGGATGGGTTAGTAGCACCATAGATCCATCCTCTGGAAGGGGTGCTGATACCAATGTTATATGATTGCATCATTAATCCTTGAGAAATAAGTGTATATGTCAGTGCTGTCCAATTGGATATCTAAATCTGCCGTCCACTGTCCTGCTAAAACCGAGTTTCACACCAGATTATTCAGAAAAACCTAGTAAATCAAAGGACTTCAGTTTAGGGATATCAGATATATTTACTTCCAACTCTAATTCACAATCTGCAGGGCTTCAGGAAAATGTTTTCCTTGTTACTTGAGTCCTAATCCGTGAGCCCACCTCCAATGCTCCAGCCAGGCCATCTGTTCCAGGCCCAGCATCGCTCTAATGTCTGCAAAGGGTAGTGGGACGCCATCCTCAAAGAGGTCAAGAATGCATGCATGACGCCAGGCCTCCATCTAAGCCTGATGCTCCCCATCTTTTGGGCACATCAGGAAGAGCACCATGGTGGGAATACTCTAGTTAATTTTTACTACATTAACAAAGGCAGGATGTTCCCCCCAAGTAGATCCGTCTGAATCTTAGATATCAGAGGAGGGTAATTTCTATGAACCAGATATTCAGTTCGAGCACGTACATGAATTCCCAGATATTTAAGAGTATGCTTTTGTACCCTGAATGGGGACACCCCCCGGAAATCCCAAGGTATGTCACTGCATAGCAGTAATATCGCTAACTTATCATAATTAACTTTATGTTCAGCGAGTGGGCCAAATTCCTCTAAAATCAATTGAATCCACAGTAAATGATCCTGTCAGTTCAGCAGGTACAGAAGAACATCATCAACATATAATGATATGAAGTGTATACCCTTCACTGTCTTATCCAATCGAACACTGGCCGCAAGCGGTTCGATAGCCAAAGCAGTAATGGCAACAGTGGGCAAACTTGCCATGTGCCAGAGCATAAGGGAAACAGGTCTGAAGTAATACCATTCATTCCATTCATTGCACCTTCATACACCTTCATTCCCATCACCCCGTCCAACATCATCCTCATTCAGTTGTGAATGAGCACATGTCTGCTCATTGCAATGTAGCATAGCATGCAGCAAAAAGAATGTATGCAACACTCCTTTTCTGATGTGTACTTCACTCTTCCAAATGTCTTGTGGGTGCACCTTGTACAATTCTTCCAAATCACAACCCCCTTCCTCAGCAAATAGTGATGTAGGTCTAAAAAAGAGCTATGAGTGTGGCTGATATCTGTGTGACTTCAAGGTGTCAGTAGCCATGGTTGGTTTTCAGGATGCAGAATTCCCTGAAAATCCCCTGTAAATCATTGATGGACCATGTAATCCTGGTGTGTCCTGCAAAATGGCAAAGTACATTTGCTAAGTGAATTTCATCATGCACTGTCACATGAAACTTGATTTCTTTTGACAATGTATGTTCCCCAGTGCACATGGCCAATGGCCCATGCAAGGTTAGAGGTGTTTTGCATCCTCAGCCTTGGATGGCCCATTGGGGATGCAGGCTGGGGAACTGCGTGTCAGAATGTACAAGGAGGGGGGCTCATGTGCCTCCCCCTTAATAAGACTGAATTGGGTGCTGACAATGCAGTGCTCTGGCTCGTGCACACAACTTTGCTTCCGGGAGCGTGAGGACCCTTGTCATGGGAGGCAGTATCAGAGATGAGCAGGATCCAAACCTGGGCTGAGATATTAGATTTATGGCTGATTAGGTGCATGTGCGTGTGAATGAGCGAGTGATGGCTGGATGAATGTGTGTTTCAGCGAGTGAATGCAGTTTGGATGCTGTGTATAGCCATAAAATAACACATATCATGTGTGCCTTAAAAACAAGCACGGTAAATGCGATTACGTGGCTAGAATGGCATTTTGGAGCAGTCAGTCTAGCCATTTCTTAGTGTGGCATGCCAGCTTGCTTTTATGCCACGATAAGAAATGGCTGGATTGTCTACACCAAAATGCCAGTTGAGCCAGGAAATACCACTTAACATGCTTGCAGTACAGTACGACATGTGTGTTGCACAGCAAGCATGATAAGTGCCATTATGTGGGTAGATTGGCAATTTCTATGTAGCCAGTCTAGCCATTTACAACTATGGCATAACATTTCTTGCTGGTAGATATCCATCTATGATAAAGCCAGCATGATACGTTTTATTATGTTGCTAGATTGGCTTTTTGTTGTACCCAATTTATCCATTTTTTACTGTGGCAACCAGTCTAGCCATTTCTTACTGTGGCCTGACATGTTTTACTGGACCGCTACGATACTGTATGATAGATGCCTGGATAAAAAAAAGGTCATGCAATTATTATTAATACAGCAAGCAAGATAACTGTTATTACATAGTGAGACTGGCATTTTGATGCACGCAGTCTAGCCGATTATTACTGTGGTATGACATGTTTTACTGGGCATATATCTATCATAAAGAAAGTATGATAAGGATTATTATGTGGCTAGACTGATATTTTGGCTCAGCCAGTGTAGTCATTTCTTATTGTGGCATGACATTTTTACTGGGAATCTTTCTATCATAAAGCAAGCATAATAAGTGTTATCACATAGTTAGACTGGCCTTTTGGTGCAGGCATTATGCCTCTTTCTTACTGTTGCATGAGTTTTTTTGGGCATCTTTTAAAAAGAAAACATCATACGTCTTTTTAGATGGCTAGGCTTGCATTTTGTTTATAGTATCTTACTGTGCCATCACATGTTTTACTGGGCATTTAAGGCAAACATGTTAAGTGTTATTACCTGTCTGCATTGGTTTGCATTGGAGCAGCCAATCCGGAAATGTGCTCTTATTGTGGAATGGCATTTTGAATGGCAAAGCCAACAGGAGTGTGTTCTCACGTTGCGGGTGCTGGCATATATTGGCAGAGTAGATTGAACATGTTTTCTTATGGTATCTTTACTGGCATTATGCGCAGAGCAAACATGGGTGTTTTCTTATATGGGCATACTTGCATATGAAAGTTCTGCCAGCATTGAAATGTAATGGCACAGCCAATGTAAAAAAGTTTGTTATGCTAGTACATATTGCCGACTTGCATCTAATAATTTATTTCCATTACTGCCTTACAAATCCAATTGCAAACTGTCTGGCTTTGTATCCAATTTTTTACAGAACGTGCAATTTTAAGCCGTTGTTCAAAAAAATGTTGTTAGGGAGAGAACCTTGCGAAATCCTCAATTGCTTGTGGCAAATATTGATGCCCTTGAAATTGGAAACATCCCCACCTGCCACTGACCTGCATTGTAGGTGCATTTCTGCTTGCGGGACCTGCAGCAGAGACATAGATCAGTGGCTCCTTTTACCATTTGTGTGAAAGTGCTATGAATATAAAGGCGAGGCACACAGATCTTGCCCACAATGCTTCTGTTCAATGGGATTCGTAGGGATCTGAAAGGTTAAGTATGAAGAGGATGTGTTGACCCATGAACAAAAGCACAAAAGCATTATATGGCTATATCGGTGCAGCACATGGGCACAGCAACCACCTAGACTACTCCTTATTGCACATTCTCAAGTAATGCACACATGTGGTTTCCCACACCCTCAAAACGATGGTCGAACAGTGGTCTTTTAAGGTTTTTCTACAACAAATATGTGAAATTAATAACTTGGCCAGTTCTTGTATTGCTCTCTCCTCAAGAAGGGTGTTGTCTAATGAGTAAGCTGCTGTATTCTATTGCTATGTTTTGAAGTCTGTTCGAAGATCTCTTCCAAATCAGCTATTAAAAATCAAAATGAGAAAGAAAACACAATTAAATTGTAATAGAGTCACACAGAACTGCCTCCCTCTGGAACAGCTCTGAAAATTGAGAAGAACCATCTCTGACTCCGGAGCACCCGAAGACCTTCCTCTTTGCTTCTGCCTTCTCTCTTCCTCTCCCCTGCTGATCTCCTGTCTGGTACTGCACTGGTCACCTGGCTACCCTCTGAATTCGGGCTGAGATCCCTGCCTGCCCAGTTGCACACCTGCACTGCCTCCTGGCAACCCCTGCACTTGGGTCTATATCTGCAACTCAACAGTCTCCTTACATGCACTTATTGGACATCTACTGTGTGCACTTAACCCTTGCACTTGCCACCTGCTGGCCACACTACTTGTTCTTTTGATCCCATGTCCGGCTTTGACCACCCTCCCCCGCCCTTTGCACTTTTCCCCTCCCCTCGCCCATGTACCTGCGCGATCTGAATGTCACCAGGCCTAGATTGTTGTCTTTGTCCTCATCTGTTTTCCCTCCCTTGCCTCTTCGCGCCTTGAAACACTTGTGTAGAGGGGAGTTGTAAATGCTATACCATATCATATCATAGAGCAAATATGTACTAATATGAAGTTCTATTGTGTTATATTTTGTAGCTGAAGGGGTCAGTATGTTCTATGTGAATGACTTTTGAATATTTGTATTTATCCAGCTCTTTTCATGGAGAAATGGCAGCAGCAAATATGACATCGAGCACTGACTTCTTCATGGTGGGGTTCTCTGATTTCTCTGAGCTGCAGGTACCACTTTTCATCTTATTTTTGATAAGTTACCTGATAACGCTCCTGGGAAACCTCCTGATCATGGCCGTTATATACCACGATTCCTCTCTGCACACTCCAATGTATTTCTTCCTCACCAACTTGTCTTTTGCGGACATCGGCTACACCTCTGTCACCTTCCCTAACATGCTAGTCAATTTCTTTTCAGGCTGCACACATATTACTCTCAGTCGGTGCCTGACACAGCTGTATTTTTTCATGATCATGATAGTTACGGAATCCAGCCTCTTGACCGTTATGGCATACGATCGGTATGTTGCCATTTGCAAGCCCCTGCACTATACGATGATCATGAGCAAAACACTGTGTGGTCAGCTGGCGGCTGGAGCCTGGATGTTCAGCTTGGTGGAGCCAATACCGCACCTCGTTTTGATATCTAAATTCTCCTTCTGCAAGTCTCATGAGATCAACCATTTCTTTTGTGATCTCACGGTAGTGCTCAAGCTTTCGTGTACCAGCACCTTCACCATTGAAACCATGACCTTGATCCTCAGCGCTCTGGTGGGGCTGATGTCATTCCTTCTGATCCTCACCTCTTACGTCAACATCATCGAAGCCATCTTGAAAATCCAGTCTAGGAAGGGCAGGGACAAGGCTTTCAACACTTGCGCCTCCCACCTGGCGGTGGTCATCTTGTTATACAGTGCTCTGTTTGGCATGTACTTGCGACCATCCTCAACACACTCAATGAAGCAGAACAAAATATTCTCATTGTTGTACATTGCCGTTGTTCCCATGTGCAACCCCATCATTTATAGTCTGAAGAATAAAGAGTTGAAAAATGCCCTGCGTAAGGCAATGAGGAATGACGATGGGACGATAAAGATCTCGGAATTCCAATAACGAAGATACATTGCATATATATTAAAGATTGTGCTGGTGCATTTTCTGATACAGGTTCATTTGACGCAATGGGACCTCGATCTTTGTTTGTGTGAGACCTGCAAGGGATCATCAACATGATAAGGGATCAATGATCAACATGTTTCAAGCCGCTTCACCGAAAGCTTCTCCGGTAGCTCTCAAATGGAGCATTTAATAGTTAAACCTGGTTGGTTCTTTACTATTGTGTGCATTGTTACTTATTAGTTTGGCTCTCCAGATGTTGTGGACTCCAAACTCCATGCCCCATCAGCACTTAATATTCTGTCTATCACAGATGGTTGGTGAGGTCCAAAACATCTCGAAAGCTACATCATGAATTGATGGTTGCTCATGAGGTGGCCCCCCAGATCTTTTGGACAACAGCTCCCATGATCCTGCACCAGACCTAATGCTGCTGTTGACACCAGGGTCAGCATTGATGTAAGTTAATGTCCAAAACATCTGGTGGGCCACCTAATGACTAACCATTTGTTACAGTCTTTGCGTAGTCAATATTTTGTAATAGTGAGATGTTTAAAAATGTAATGTTAATATATGTAATGGGGTGCACTGCCTTTTTAATTAAATGTCGGGAAATGCATGACAATGTGTAGAATGGGACCCACTACACAGATCACAGCCCTGGCAGAAATCACACCTTGAACAGACTGGCTTGTAAAGGCTGTAATATTGCATTCCAGAAGATTTTACCACATCACTTCTTTAATACCTAATGCTTTCCAACAAGAGCAGTGGATTCTCGTTCAAATGGGTTTGTAGCCTTGTTGCCATATGGGGCAAGTCCCATTCAAATGAGGGAGTCATTATATAATTTGTGCATGCTTTGTATTACCAAAACCTGTGTATTGGCAATCAGGGCCTGTGCATTGCACTGCCTGTTACAACCTGTACCCACACACAATTCATGTAGTCATTGTCAGGCTTTAGCTCTCTGACAGCAACATTCAACCAGATTGACAACACCACCATGCTGATTCTGAAATTCTACAATATTGAGGATCTTCCCACTAAATTAGGCAATACTGACATATGCAACGTCCTCACTTCAGTCCTTTATCCCTTTTCTTTTTCTTAGTACTAGAGAGGCCGGCCAGAGAGCTACTGGGAAGGCGGGAGCGGGTATGCCGATGAGGAGAATCTCAGTCTTACTGGCATTAAGGCAGATCTCATTGGCGGCACACCACTCATGGATAGCAGACAGACAGTCAGAGATTAGGGAAGGAGAGGAGGAGACCGAGGGTAGCCTGAAAATGAGTTGGGTGTCATCTGCATAACACTGAAAGTTAGGGCAGAGAGCGGCGATGCGGTGGGCAAGGAGTGCCAGGTATTGGTTGAACAGCCAGGGAGAGAGGTTAGACCCCTGAGGGACACCTCAAGTAGAGAAAAAGATAGAGGAGAGGAAGGACCCCAATTGGACATGGGGGGGGTCGGTCAGAGAGGAAAGACATCAGCCACGCCAGAGCCTGACCAGTGATACCAAGGCTATCACGCAGCTGGTTGAGCAGGATGGCATGGTTGACAGTGTAAAAGGCAGAAGAGAGATCAAGCAAGATAAGGACACAGGGGGTGTTAGAGTCAAGGTTGGCGAGCAGGTCTTCATAGATGTTTAGGAGAGCAGTTTCCATGTTTCTGGCAGCTCTGAAGCCAGACTGATGGTCATGAAGACAACCAACAGATTCAGTGTGAAGATTAAACTGGGAGATGGCCAGTTTCTCCAGGAGCTTGCCCAGGAAGAGATTGATGGAGATTGGGTGATAGTTAGCCGGGCAGGAGGGGTCGGTAGAGAGTTTCATGAGAAGAGGGTGCAGAAGGGAGTGCTTCAGGGGGGATGGGAAGACTCCAGTGGTGAAGGAGTGATTGCAGAAATCAGCCAGGGCAGGAGCCAGGGAGTAAATGTGGTCCTTGATAGTTTTAGAGGAACAGGGGTGAACCTGCTTTGACGAGACTTTCATAGATCAGACTTGTCTAGAGACCTTGTCAGCGCAGAACAGGGGAAAGGAAGAGAAGGAGTGATGAGGGGTGGCTGAAGAAGGGCCAGAGGAGGAGCAGAGAGTAGGGGGAGGGAGGGGAGAGGAGGAGAGTGAGGACAGGATGTCCCTCCCTTGTTTTAGAGATGAATTGAGAAGCCAGTGCCATGCAGAGGGCCTGGGAAGGGACAGGAGAGGTAGAGACTGCGGCAGGATTGGCAAGTTCCTTGCAGATTTTAAAGAGTTCAGCCAAGTTGTTAGATGCCGCAGAGATGCGTGCTTGGATATCAGCTCTCTTCTTGGTTAGGACAGATAGCCGGTATTGCCTTTGGAGCAGGCGGCAGGCCAGTTTATCGGAGGATGTACATGAAGCACGCCATTTCCTCTCGGCCACCCTGCACTTGCGTTTTAGGGTGACAAGGTCTGAGTCATACCAGGAGTTGCACTTGGCTTTGGACTTCAGGTGGATTCTCATGACAGGGGCAAGGATATCAAGAGTATCAGATATAGCAGAGTGGAGTGCAGAGAGGTCTGTGTCAGGGTGAGAGTCAGCCAAAGGGGAACGGGGAGTGAGAAGGTGGCTGCGAAAACCTCAGCTGACATGCGCTTCATGAGTCAGATGACCGAGAAGTTGGGTGGCAGTGGTGGAAATTGCTTGGCCTGAGGGGGGGAGGGTGAGATGAGAGGAGAGGAAACAGTGATCACTCCAGGAGAGAGGGGTGGAGAGAGGATCAGAGAGGGGAAGGTCTGAGGAGATCAGAACCTCCAGAGTGTGCCCTGCAGAGTGATAAAGGCCAGAGGGGAGTATAGTGAGTGAGAGTCACAAGGGACTGAGTGAGAGTCACAAGGGACGAAGAAGAGTACAGAGGATGGACCGGAGGCACCCAGGTGGATGTTGAAGTACTGAAAAAGGAGGAGTTGAGTAGTTGAAGCCATGCATGAGGAGGAGAGGTCTGCCCACTCAGAGAGGAAGGAGGTGATCTGACCAGGTGGCCGATAGATAGTAGCGGCAATAAGGGAATGGATAGAGTAGAGGGAGAGCCTGCAGATGAGGCATTCAAAAGAGAAGTAGGCCTCTGTACGAGTGACAGTGAGGCAGGAATCCACTCGGGGAAGATGAGGGCTATACCTCCACCAGAGTGGTTGGACCTGGGTGCGGAGAGGATCTTGTAGCCGTCACGTAGGAGCGTGTCAAAGCTAGTGACAGAGCTGGCCCTGAACCATGTCAGACCAAGGATATCGAGGTCAAGTTTTTCAAGAAGGCGGCAGATTTCAGAGGAGTGTTTGACAGCAGAGTGAGAGTTTAGAGTGGCAATATGAAGAAGGTTGACATCCTTGAAGGACTTACGGGGAGGGGTACAAATCAGAGGTATGCCCTTCGGAGGTGTAGAAGGAGCTGAGAGGGGGCAGAGAGGGGGCAGAGAGGGAAGGAGGAGGCAAGGTAGCCAAGGAGGAAGCAGAAGGGGGAGGCGAGGTAGTCCCAGAAAGGGGAGAGGGGACAGCAGGAGATGAAAGGAAGCTGATGAGGCGTGGGAAGCATCTATCAAAGAGGTGAAGGTTGGCCTGAGGGCCTTGGACCAAGATGGTCCCATTAGAGTAAACATTAATGATGACCTTAGAGGAATGGAGGGAGGCCAGGAGGGCGTCCCACCAGGTGCCACGATTAATGTGAGAGGAAGAGAAAGGAGAGAGCGCAGAGACCATATGAAGGGTCCATAGGTCTGGCGGAGGAACGACAAAGAGGATGTTGGTGAGAGTTTCCTTGAAGGAGGCGCTGGTGTAGGTGTCAGCGATAGGGAGGCCTGGGTTGGAGACCAGGATGTCCTTTTTCAAACTTCTTCCTTCAAGATTTGATGAGGAGAGCAGGATAGTCAATAGGGAAGCAGTTGGAAAAGATAGGAGAGACAGTGAGCACCATAGAGTAGGTGGGAGATGGGAGAGGTGTAAGGAAGAGGGGGAGAAACTATCAAGGACAACTAGGGCAGGCAGGCAGGACAGTGAGAGGCAAGCAACTTGGCAATGGGACAAGACGACACTCAGGGTTAAAGAGATCACAAATTGGACATTTTAAGACACGAGGGAAGACACGTCTATGTTTGAGAATCCGGAATAGAGGAAGAAAGGCCTAGGTTTCACAATGCATAAATTAGTTAAGCCCGATCAGGTAGCATTTGTTAAAGGAATTACTATTTCAGCTAAAACTAGACTATTTATGAATCGTATTCATTGTATGAACAAAAATAACCATCAAATATATTCCTACATGGCAATAGCACTTGATGCTGAAAAAAAATGTGACTGTATTGAGTGGGATTTTCTTTTCCAAGCCTAAAAGTGTCATGGAATTGGAGATGGCTTCATCCAACTGGTCGCATTTCTATACTCTGACCTAAAACCATCCATATTTTTAAACTGTCAATGTTTCCCTTGATAGAGTTTCTCCCTTCTCCCCTATTTTATTTTTCCTGGCCTGTGAAACTTTATTAGAATTAATTTGTAATAATAAATATATTGTACGGATTAGCTGTGGTAGTTCTGAATTCAAACTGTCTGCCTATGCCGATGGCATATTAACCTTCCCAGAAAACCCGAACACAATACACACTCATACTATTGATGTATTTTCTCATTTCCAGGGGTATAAGTTAAATAAAGATAAAACTGAAATGCTTCCGCTTAATATACATTGTATAAAATATGATTTTACACATTATGGCCTCAAATGGAATCCAGTCTCTATTAACTATATGGGTATTTACATTGCCTCTTTACTTGCTCAAATGGTCAAGATAAATCTACAGAATCTGCAATTAAAATTATATGAATGAGTAACCATGTGGCCCCCCTTACATTTATCATGATGAGGAAGATTAGAAGCCATCAAGATGTTCTTGCCTGTGTTTCTATACTATTTACAATTGCCATATCCCTCTACCAGCCTCTATTTTAAATTAATTAACAATATACACATTGACTTCTTTAGGGGTCCTAAGAAATAGGAAAGGATTGCCTATAGTAAACTTAAACACTCATATGATTGCGGTGGTGCAGGATTTCCAAATTTTAAGAATTATCATAACGCCTTTGTTCTAAAAATTGCCAAAAATTGGTTTTCCCCTAATGAAGCTGTAAATACCTCCTATTTGGGTGATGGTTGAAAAGTTTCTGGTCTTGCCGTTTGACATTAAGGACTTAATATATCACTTTAATGGTTCCAAGATGGGTTTTTCTAAAACAATATGCCTTACGAATTCTTATTTAAAGGATGTTATCTTTCATCTAATAAATACCCTGCTAAGGCCTTTGCTCCTTTCATATGGCGTAATAAAAATATACTTATAAATAATAGGCCAATTTTTCAAAATGCTCGGATAAAGAATAGTGTCAAGTTTATTAATCAAATAATCACGGGAGGCGATATCCTTACTGCAGAAGAATTTAAAACCAAATTTGTATTACCAACATTTTTTCTTAGTTAATATCTTAATTAATGCTTGCCTCGATGCCAGAAGTAGAAATTAATCTAATTAATTGGTGGTTGATCCTACTAGACAACATGTCATGGAACCTCTTGATATCATCAAAGCCTCTAGCTTCTACAAAACACTAAAGGGAGATCTATCCCCTAATACTAGGTGGTCATCTGAATTGCAATGAGAAGAGGATTATGGAACATTCTTTGATGATGACCTGCGGTCTATAATTTGGACTAAGACTAAAAGTGCATCTGTCTCTGCAAACTTAACCAAACGCTATATTTCTTCACTCAAAGAGCGTGTATAACTTCTAAGAAACTCTTTATGTCTGAAATGTGCAACAACGATTTATGCTGGTCCTGTAAATCAGCTACTGGATCCTTCAGTCATATTCTTTTTAATGTCTTTGATTAATTCCTTTTGGAATCAAGTTTGGATTCTTCTTCAATGCATTTTTTAAATGTCTATCACTCTATGTTTAACTAATGTCCTGCTGGGCAGTGTAGCATTTAATGCTGAAAACATGAAAACATATTTTATTATCCTTGACATGTTCAGACTCCTTGCTATCCACTTAATGACATCTAATTGGAAATATTTTAAAAATATTTCTATCAAAGTTTGGTGAAATAATATATGTAATGTACATAGAATGGAGAAATGCATTGCCAACTCACCCTCTCTCTCTTGTAAGCATGACAAGAAGTGGCAATATGTTGTTAATTATTAAATGATGTAAATGCTTAACGCAGTTATGCCTTTTATTGATAACATTCTTTAAATTAATAGAAGTGAGCCCTTTGTTATTGCCTCACTCCTTGATTAATCAGGTGGTTTTCTTTTTCTTTTTTCTTCTTTCTTTTTCTTTTTTCATACATTATCAATCTCAAACAATCTATTCTCTAATCATTTAATATCTATTAATTATCATATTTTTATATAGACGTTGTTAAAATATTTATTAATCTTTTATTGTGATTGAGATTGTTGACATACAATTTGCGTTTAAAAAAATAAAACTCTATAAGCAAAAAATAATAATTGTGCAATGTATTCATATAAGGAACAACTGGAAATGTGATGATGTATATGTTACTAGAAAATATCTCAGCCGTTAAGCCTTCTAGTTACTTGTTTTGCTCTTTGGGTTGAAAGACAAATTATGACATGAAAATATACAAGAAAGAAATTAGCTATAATAAATAAACATTGTTGAAACATAAGTATCTTAACAGCAACATTCAAATGTCTGGGAACACATTGGGTAAATGCCACAAGAAGAAATATCATAAACCAGTGACACCACTTTAGGTGCAGAAGCGGGTGGTACTTCAATGATTTACTATGGGATTTAGGAAAGAAATGTACTGCCTTGGCACTTAAAGGGGTCCATTTTAATTGAGTCAAGAGCTACACTTGTAGTTACACTTTCCAGGATAATGACTCTATTATTAGTGGCCATGTTCATTAAAAGTCATGTCTTACTTATTTGACTGATAACATAATTCATTTGTTTAGTCCTGCAAATATGTTGGGCAATTAGACCTTGGGAAATATTTCTATAAATGTTCCAGCATACTCCAACATGGAGGACAGACATTCTGCTAACACTAAGAATAGCTGCTTCACTAACCATTTGCCAGGTGCTGCTCAGATTGATGTCCAAGTGATAGTACTCAATCTTCCGGGAGAAAGCTGCATCACAATCTTCAAATGTCATCCCTTCTAATTCTGAAAACAGTGGTGCTTGCATGTCATACAGTACGACCACCCAGGGCAACGGATGCTGTCTGAGAGAGAAACACAACGTTGGCAAATCTGCCTAGGGATGCACACGAGTACACCCAGGAATGGAAAAAGGACATGGTGCAAATCCTGAAAACCAACCCCCATGGCAGGTTCCTTGAACTGTACACACTGGCATAAAGTAAGGGGTACAAACAAAGACAAACAAGAGGAGCTCTTCATAATCGCCAACAGTTAAATATTTTCTGTGAAGCAAGGTTTGACTCTTTCCTTCCATGGATAACCAGTGAAAGCACAGTTTCCAAAACAGAACAATGCCCTGGGGTAGTTTAAGGCTAATCTACAAACTGCCATGAAGCCATGAGACAGTCCTCAGGAGTTAAGGGAAATGATAAACACCTACAAAATCTTTACCATTGTCCCAAAAATATAATTTGTCAAAAATTTGAAACAATTTGATGGAGCAACATATTATAATAACTAGTAATTATGGGACTTATGGAGTACAGTGTTCATAAAGGCCATGGATCATCGACTGCAATCCATCTTCTATGATGAAATAAATCTTCAAAAGTCAGTTAAAAGATATGGACATCAAGAAATGGTGTGATGGCAAAAGACTGGATCAGAAGATGCTTCCTGCTATTTACTGCTACGAAATATTTACTGCTACGAAATATTGGTGGTCTAACTAAATACGTATAGTTAAGCACTGTTGCTAGAAAATAAACAATGGGCAGTGAAAACATTAATTGAGAGTTTCAGTACGTATTCCATAATGCAGGACACGCGCAGCCTCATATTCCTAACTACCTCCATTATTTACCAAAGGAAACATCCAAATATCCAAATAGTGCCATCATATGACACCTGGAAACAGAAATTACCAGGTCCTCAATTCACCAAATTCACCAAAATGTCATGGGTTGTGAAAGTCATTTCATGAGCCTCATGCAAGATAGAATTAAAGTAAACAAAACAGTTCAGCTTCAAGGTTCAAAACCTCAAAGATAATAACAGAGCAACCTAATGACTATCGGTCAAATCATAAATCGAGATCATTACAAGTGAAATAGTCTGCATCAGAATTACACTAATAAAAAACACTAGTCCACTCAAAGTAAAGTGCTTTAGAACACTGTATAAAAGGGAACCAGGTGCAAAGCCGGCGGCATAGAATTCCATGTGGAAGAACCAGGTGATAAGGTGCGAGGCAGGGAAGGGCACCACACCATATCAATATCACTGTATCACTAATATCACCTTGTTACCAAGGACAAGCAAGCCATTAGGAAAAACAACTTTTGTTAAGTACTAGGAAAAAGGGTACTTTCCCTTGCTTGAACTACACTAATTGTAATAACGTAACCAAGGGTGATATTATATCCCACCCACAAACAGGCAGGACATTCAAAATGAAGGATTTTGCTACCTGCCTCTCGACAGGAGTGATCTACCTGTTAAAATGCCCCTGTGGGAAATTGTACATAGGTCAAACAACAAGACCGGTGAAAGAAAGATAGTCCGAACATTAAATCTACCATCAGGTGCAAGAACCTTAGATCCCCTGTGGCCAGACACTTTATCGAGCATCAACACACCATAGCTCAAATTAAATTTCAAGTAGTAGAAATTGTTAAACAACCACAAAGGTTGGCAATTAGCAAGCCCTTTTATCACAATGAGAGAAATATTGGATACATACACTTGAAACCCTGCACCCCAGTGGTCTAAATGAGGAATTCTCTCTGGGTTGCTTTTTATAGAGGGAATATATGCCTGATGGAGTGTTATACTTACTTGTTGATCTAGGGACCCCATTACCATATACAACTATAGGACTTTGCATTGATCAATTTGTACATGATTTGCATTTCTAAGATCCTACTTGCTAATATCATTATGTTAGTCAACAGATTAATATGGCTTGTTTAATTGTTTGAACTATCAAGATCATGAAGGTCTCTTAACATTGTCACCAACATAGCAAATGTAGGAGCAAGACAAATTATGCAACATATACTGTGAGATTATCTATTTCCCTGACTACAATGAGTTAGGTACACTTATACAAGGACATCAAAATACAGCAACATGAGATTTCCTGTGAAATGGTTTACTCCCCAGAGGTGGCATCTGACTTGAATTATGTTTGTACATATTTAATCAAAATTTTTGTATATATATTTGCTCACAATTGTCTAGTTTTGACGTGCTGAGTACATCCCTTTTGGTATCATAATTAATACGCACATCAATCTGCTTTCTTTGACAAGATTTTTTCGTTTTCTTCAGGTACGTGAACCCTACTAACATTGTTAACACGCGGCATAGATATATTGCCACAGGATATAAGGACAGCACTATCACTTCTTGCCAGAAGCCCCATGGTGAGGTAATTAGCACTTCATATGACCATTTTGTCAAATGTATAATTGCTAATTAGTTTAGTTCGTGTCACTATGATTTATTTCCACTATGGGCATCTAGACCATACTTTTTGAAATAGGGCCCTGATTTTGGATTGATATATTCCATATCCGGGATACTAGAAGAGTACCTACTCCCTTCCCCTTGATACAGATCTTAATAGGTCTACCGGGGTACTTATCACAACTTGTATGAAATTATTGGTTGTGCCTCTGAGCTAAGACTCTTGTAACACAAGTTTTTTCACCCTTTAGGACCGATTTCCCCCTAACAGCATCTGACTTTGAAACTTTGAAGCTTAACCTCCACGATTTGACGCCTCCATGTATTTAGTAGAGCAAGACTTCACCGTTCATATACCTTTATCATCACATCTTTGAGTGTACCATCCCCAAGAGCCCAATTGACCCTCACATATTCCCCTTCAGAGGTTAATCATCACCAGATATTATCAGTATTTCTAACCTTGAAGCAATTTATCGGTCTCTGATCTGTTGCCTTTCATTTTCCATACTTGGGCACTTGCAGCTTTCAATTATTCTCTAATGTTTACAGAAAACCCCCCCTTTTTGATATGGTCCACCTAACTGTGCCCCTGACTATGTTGGGAACCTTCATAATTGGTATACAATACTGTCTAATAATCCTCCCAATTTGAGCTATATTGCTATGTATCTGACTATTGTATCTATAACTATGTGTATATCAGTCCTTTATAAACATCAGCTTACTTTACTTTTTTCTGTTTCCTTTAATTTCAATGACCAGTCCAATTAGGCCCATTTGAAGAAGAGGGAATCCTCGAAATACGTCGACCAAAAAAACGTATTGGACAACATCATTTGTATAATGTGTTTTTCTTTGCATCCAACTATACTGTATATAATAAATCTGCTACTCAGAGCCACTTAGCTGTACTTGTTAAGTGGGAAAGACTGTCTGCCTCTTCCCCACAATCGATGACGACTTCCCGGCTAGCGATTATAACTACGTATTGGAACCCACAAACCATCTCGGACAAAAAATTCCCAAACATCATCGAATCAGAGATTGACGGAGTAATTGCGACGCAAGACAACACTTCAATAATTATAAGCGGAGACCTCAACGCCAAGTGCCCGGGTAGTGCTCCAAACACCAACCCTCTGCGCCCTAAACTCTTGACAGAATCTCGAGGGCATAAATGGCAATCACTTATGAATTCCAGATACCTCCACAACATCGAGGAGTCCCTCCCTCCAGTCTGCCACATCCCCACTTGGGAAAGAGGAGCCCAAAAAGGCACTATTGACTACATTTTCACATCAGAAGAAATGCTCACTAGGATCACATCCTTTGAGGTAATTCGGTCTGATGCCAGCAACCACAACATCCTCCAAATTGGGTGGACTTCGGAGAGATGTCCGAGGGTTCACTTGTCTCAAGAACCGGAGCCTACTGTCAAAGGGAATCGCCTAAGACTAACAGGTGAAAGGATTAAAGAACTCACCAAAAACTACGCCCGACAACTATACAGGGAAGGATGCAACCTTATTCCTTTCTCGGACTACCAACCTCTCCTAGTTCCTTACTACTCAAACCCAAAGAAGAAAAGTAGGGACAAGCCACATCCGTTACACGAGTACAATAAGGAGTTGGTTGAGAAAAGGCGTTACCTGAGAAAACTGAAGAGGCAAGCTGCCAACTCAACCACTAACTGTGCAAAAACAGTCTACTTGGAAGAACAAAAGAGATATGAGTCTTGGCTAAAATTCCACAGATACTCCCTTTACCAGCAAGACTCAGAGGAAATGTTGCGAAAGCTGGCTGCCAATAATTCTGGAGTCTTCTGGCAATTGATAAGTAATTCCGGAAATCTATCGACAGAGTCAACATCGAACAGTGTTTCGGAAGACAGCTGGCACTCGCACTTCTCATTGATCTTTCAGCTTCCTCTGTCAAAGCATTGCATAAAGGAAGTCGTAATGGAAGGCGCCACATGGGAAGACTTCTCAGACAAAGTCGACATCGAGAGAGCTATAAAAAGACTAAAACCCTCAGGAGCCCCAGGCCCAGATGGAATTATAAACATAGATCTAAAAAGTCACTCGGCAGAATGGGCTATTTTTATTAGCCAAGTCTTCAAAAACTGCAGCCTTTCAAGATCAATCCCTCGCTCTTGGACCTCTTCAGTGGTCGCACCAATCTACAAGAAAGGAGACATGGCAGTACCTGGCAACTACCGCCCAATTGCGCTCCTAGATACAATTGGTAAGATCTATGGCTCTTTCCTTCAACTGAGTTTTCAAACATGGGCAAAAACTGCCCAGTGCAACAACCCCTTTCAAGCTCGTTTTATGAAGAATTGCGGAACAACAGTGAACATCATGA
This sequence comes from Ambystoma mexicanum, assembly GCF_040938575.1. Classification (NCBI taxonomy): domain Eukaryota; kingdom Metazoa; phylum Chordata; class Amphibia; order Caudata; family Ambystomatidae; genus Ambystoma; species Ambystoma mexicanum. Next base: position 50,769,431 of record NC_090925.1, on the reverse strand, counting down.
TCCTTAGTATCATAAAAAACAAACTTATGGAAGGATCAGGAAAGGTCTTCCTAGCATTCATAGACCTCACCCAGGCATTCGACCAAATTGACAGAGAGAAGCTATGGTCCAAACTGGTTCACTGGGACTACCCAAAAGCCATACTTGAACCAATCAAAGCTCTTCATGTCGGAACCACGATGAGAGTTAAACTGAATCAAAAAGGCCTACTCTCCGAAGAAATCCCAATGCACCAAGGAAAAATGCAGGGCTGTGACCTTGCTCCAGCACTGTTTATTGCATTTTTAGGCGACTTTAAAGAGAGCACCAAACAAATCAGATCCTTTCCACCCAAAATTGGCCTAACAGCCGTGGGCCGCCTCCTATATGCAGATGACATCATTCTCCTTGCCCAGAACGAAATCGGCCTCCAAAGACAACTGGATAACTTGGTCACATACATCTCAGATAACAACCTGGAGATAAACAAGGAGAAGTCGAAAATCATGATTCTAGAAAAACCATCTAAAAAGAAAGCAAAAAAAAACATTGGTTCATTGAAAACTCACCGTCAAGGTCATAACTGCCTTTAAATACCTGGGCATGATGGTTGACATCTCCAGAACTGAAGTAACAATGCAAGACCATTTGTGGACAAAAACATGGACGCTAACTACACAGGCTCCTAACCTTCTCATAATTCAAAGGAATTCAAAAGTTGGTCAGGTGATAGATTTTGAAATTAATGTTTGAATTTTGAAGTGGCATATTTTTAACTATTTCAGCTCAGGAGCAAATCATGAAAAACACGTAATAGACAGAAAATACAGTCGGTTCTCCCTGCTACCAGTGCTAAGATTTTACAAAGGCAAAGTCGTACCGAGCCTGGTGTACGGAGGGGATGGAATGCCCTCTATTCCAGCAACAATCTGGCATAAACTGGAGGGCTACTTTTGGCGGAAAGTCCTTCAATTTCCAAAATTGACGTCCATCGCTGCCATCCAAAGAGAATTGGGCCTGCTCTCCCTCAAAGCAGGAAAAGACGCAGGTGAAATGGCTCTCTTCAGAAAAGTGATCATGTCTGAATCCCCTCCACTGTACAACCTGATAAAAATGTAACTAAACCACAACAGATGCAAGGCCTTGACAGCCTGGACGGCTAAGCAAAGAGCGAGTCTTGCTATCATTGCTTGCACGGATGAGGACTTGATCCAGAACCCCACAAAAGTTAAAAGGAAAATGGACCAGGAAGACTCGATAGAAACCCAAACTCTTGCTGAAAATAACAAAAAACTATCCCACCTACCTTTGAACGCCAAAAAATTGCACTTTACGACCGAAATTATAGAAAGGTCCCCGGACAGAGCGCTTCGTCTTACTTTCCAAAGGGCAAGGTTGAATTTACTGCAAACTAACGAAATCAGGGCCATCAGGGGGCAATCACCTACAAATCATTGCCGACTTTGCAAAATCGTATCAGAAAGAGAGACAGTGAAACACCTTCTGTTAAGATGCCCAAAGACAATCAAATGGAGACGTGCCCTTTACTCAAATAAATCAGCCTATATGAAGAAGAAGTGTGGTGGAGCCGCCTGATGAGTGGTTCAAAGACTTCATGGTCCCTAGCTACGGCAAAAATCTTAAAGGCTGCCTTGGACGAATGTGCTAAACAAACAACAGTTTAACTAATTTATAGTGAGAACCGTCTACTAGACAAGACAAACGTGAAAGGCGTCGGACGAAGAACAATTAAACTAAAGAGAAACTAACGAAACTAAAAGCTACAAAAGGAAGGAGGAACAAACTGTAAAAGCTTAAAAGGAGACCTGCAAAATTTGCAAAATCATTGAATTGATAAACGCAAATAAATGAATAAATAAATAAATCACTGTTTTAAGTGAAATTGCCTCTTTGTACAACTCACGCTGTCTATCAAATTGTTATCTAAATCATACATGATTCTTGAATACCTAAATATTTGAACGTCCTTAGGACGTATGTAGTAAGAGTGCGGGGGACGGGAGAATACCACACTTGGGTCCTCTTACTTTCTTCTCCATTAGCCAAATGGGCCTTCCAAGGATAGACAATTACGGATTCTTATATTCTCTGTCATGTGTGGATGCTTCCGAAGACACCAGATCAGCTCAGTCAGGTACTATTTATGGACCAATTGAAGTTTAGGGAGGGTTTTCCTCAGCTGATCCATGTAGACACTGCTGCAAAAGGTGCATGAAAACTTTCCTGCATTATGATAATATCAGTTCACACCCACACCGACAGCCATGGATATTGTAAGGAACTCATGGTGGCAGCAGTAAAGACAGACACAAGTGAAGGCAAGAGGGTTTATTAAACTGTAAATGCAGGGTGGAAAAATGCCTAATCTAAACCTAAATCTAAGATGGGAGGAAGCATTGACTATCAAATGAAAAATAGGGACGTCCTTATGGCGTTGTGGCAAAATAAAAAGGGCATATACTTAACAAAAAACTATTGCCAATTCCTTACATCTAATTAAAAAAGAGTGGGATAGCGTTTCAATAAAGAAAGAAGTGTTCCAAATAATATGTCAGGAAATAAGGGAAATGTGTAAGCACCCACGTGGTGCCAGACTCCTCTCTTGTTGGTTTTCCTTCTCTTTTCTCAATAGTTCCTTTAAACCTTTTGAAGTTCAAATTAGCCACTTGCGACTTTTCTTTCAACACAGTTTGGTTTATTATCGACTCTCCTCTCGACTCACTGGCTGTGATGAACTACTTGGCTTTCTTCTCGTTCAAGTCAAGGTTGGTACCACAGAGACCAGCGTCTCTGCCTGGCTTGGTTGTCAGTGGAGGGGGGTGTTGTGTACCGTAGACCTCTGCTTCAAAATATGCTGGCTATTGCCTCCAGTCTTACTATTGGATTCATGGGCCTTGGTTGGAAAAGCAAGGTCCTGTTCTCTTTGTCGCCCCCTGGGTATGCACCGTCTTTCTCCTCCTCGTGAACTGCCATGCAGAGTTAGCTCTCACATTGTGCGGTCTGCTTTGCTCGCCCTGGGCTCACGTGCTCCTCCTTTTATACCTGTGGGGAAAGGAAAGGGCCGTGCTTGAATGGGGAAAAGGTGTTGAAAGAAGGGGGATACCACATCTCACCTGTCGGTGTGCCACTTTGACTCCCCAAGGACCACCAATCCTGGTGAGCCTCCCTCACTGGTCCACACCCAGGAAATGGATCTAACTGGATCGAATAGTGATGGCCATGTTCTGGCCACCTAGATGACAGAACCCAGGGATTAGGAGACAAACTATGCAGTAATCCCCTACCATTGTCATATAGTCTGCACTTTGATCTAAGTGTAACTGAGAAGGAGTGTCATCGGTATACATCTGAAACCGCATGTCACACCCCTGGATCAGCCCCCACCAGTGGGTGCAAGTAAGCACTCTAGAGCAGAGGAGAGAGTGCTTAGCTCTATGGAAATTCACAGGTAACCCCATATTCTTCTCACTAATACATTCCCAACTTCATATGCAGCAGTGTATTTTTTTATATTTTGTATTTGGTTAGCTGATAAAATCAACATTTCAAACATGTTTCATTACATCAATCATGATATTTCATACATTCATAAGAATAAAACATTTCAAAATTAAATTAATTACCATCTTATGTGTTCCAAGAAGAATATTTAAAATTCACAAATGCAAAAGGAAAGGAAAAAAGAGACAAAAAAGGGGATTAAGAGGTAAAAGAAAATTTGAATTCTTAACTGTCATTTACAAAAGAAAATTCAACTTTCAATATTAGACAAATCTTCATTTACATACATTCTTTAGCTGAAAACAGTATTTGTAATTAATTACTTAACAATTTCTTCACTAGGTCTGGGCAAGACCCTGTCTAAGAATTGCACTACTGTTTTTTTGTTTACTTTTTTTATTTTGGTTGGCTAAATTAAATTAACATTTCAAAACAAATTTTTACATAAGGCTTCAAATTACAAATCACCTCACATCACATTTGGTAGAGACAATGACAATTTAAGACAAAAGAGAGAAAATAAAAACAAGAAAAAAAGGCAAAAGGATATAAAAATCAATACAACAGGATACTTAACAAACTCAATTCAAACGTAGAACCACAAACAAAATAAAACCTATGCATATATGACAACAAATAATCCAGAATAAAGTCCAGAATAAAATAAGCTTAAACAGCTACATATTATTTCTAGGTACAATGTGATCAGCTTGTTCACTGGATAATGAGTCTATAGGCAGTACTGAGCTTAAAGTGGCTATTCTTAATGAAATTTTAGGAGTAGCAAATAATTCATACCATAGTTCATCATCTGAGCGCATCAAATAGTGTGTTTGGGTTAACTTGTGGATGATAGTTTTCCTTTGTTTTCTCAAGGCACCACACACAATTAGTATGTGTTTTAATGTCTCTTGCATTCCATCAATTTTACAAAACCGACAGTACGAAGCATCAATATGGATTAGACCCCTTCTAAATAAGATTTGATTAGTTGGCCATAAATTCATGCGAAATCTTAGGATTTGACTTCTAAGTGTATATGACGGACACCTCATGAGGTAGTCAGCTGTTTGACGGAATTTTTTATGACCAAAAGATGATCTATCAACGTTTCTTAGCAATAAGGATTTTTGTTGGGTATAATGCCAATCTAGTTGAAATTATTTAAGCTCGGCTTTGGATGGATTATTGAGCAGAAGGTCTAGCAAGATGTTAGCTTCAGTCTGATCAGAGAGGACACTAACTCTCCAGGTTGCTGGAAAAAAGTGTGGAGATAGCAATAGATAGTTTGCCAATATTGTAAGCATATTATGTGCAGCAAGATCCAATAGACATTTGCGAAAGAGACAGCATCTTTTCCATGAAACTTGGATGTGGATAGAAAAAATGCCCAACTCGAACCATAAGATAGCATTTGACATTGAGTTGGGGAGTTTGAGCACTTTTTTCCAGAATTGAGCTTCCGCTCTATCCCAATACAATGGCTTTTGGGGAAGCCATGTCTCAGCGCCATAGGTAATGATGGGGATTACCTTCTGTTGAAAAAAGGTTAGGACATGGGCACAAGAAAATTTGCCAAACTTGGCCTGGGATGTTAGTGGGAAGAGTTTACCTGTTATGCTACATTTGTGGGGGTTATTTGCAGGAGAGTTACTAAATATAACACCAAGATATTTATAATCATTGACTAAGACCAGTTTTTGATTCTGAAGGAACCACTCATAGCGTTTTGTTTGTTTCATTTTACTTTTTCCCAATTCCATGACTTGGGTTTACTCCAAATTAAATATTAGATTATTCTTGGAAGCGAAGATTTCAAGCTGGCTAAGTAGAGTCTGTAAACCGCTCGGCATTTGTGAAATGAGAACCAGGTCATCTGCATAGAGAAGCCATGCGATGACCTGGTTACCAAGCTTTGGTGCATCATGTATTACCTTAAAAAATATAACTCCCAAGTCAAGAATAAAGAAATTAAACAGAGTTGAGGCTAGAATGCAGCCTTGCTGAAGGCAGCGTTTAATATGGATTATTTCTGATAATAGTCCACTCAAGTTCAATTTGACCTGCATTATGGTATTTGTATGAAGCAGATTTATAAGTGAACTAAGGGAATGAGGTAAGCCAAAACTCAGCAATTTCTTAATTAGTAGTTGGCGGTCCACAGAGTCAAATGCACCTCGAAAGTCGACAAAGACCAAATACAGGGGTTGACGTCTTGATGCATAAGCTGCTTTGATGGCATTGAGCGTGGTAATGTTAATAGCAGTGCAAACTCACTCAACAAAGCCAGTTTGAAAGGTTTTCACTAGCGGTTTTCACTAATAGCCCAATTGTTAAGATCTCTCAAAATGATTTGGCTAAAAATCTTCCCAGGTGCATCAAGAAGTGCTATGGGACGATAACCAGCCGGATCCGTGCGATCACCTTTTTTGTAAATTGGCACCACTAAAGCTTGGCACCAGGATGTTGGAATGCGTTGCTTCGCTTGAATGGAGACAAAGATGGTATATAGAATATATGCCCACAATTCAAGGTGCTGTTTTAAAACAAAATTTGAGAGGCCATCTGGTCCAGGGGCTCTGGAAGAGCTGGCCTTATTTATGTAAAATAACAGATCGTCTTGATCAAAATTGAGAAGGAAAGGATGATTAGTTGGCCTAACCAGCGCCCGATCAGAGCTGGATTGTGGGAGATTATAGATGTTTGTAATGTATTCCACCCAACTTCTTACTGATACACTGTTAATTTGGGAAGATAACTGAGAGCACATTGTGGCCGAATTAATTAGCTTCCAAATCTGAGAGGTATTTTTTCCCTGAATTGTGTGCAACCACCGCTCAACATCCCTTTGAAACATTACCGCCTTATGACCACGTATCCAATTCTTATAATCCGTCTTCAGCTTGCGTAATGACAACTCGCGATAGTGTGCTGGAAGAAGCAGAATCTGCCTTTTTTGTCTACAAAAAAGGGACTTCCTGAGTCTAATGGATTGGTCGAAGACATGGGTTGGACATGCATTATTGGATATCTTGCCACTAGATATGCGAGAAAATGCAAATAACTGCATTTTATCATGATAATCAGGGGAATCATACCCCTGCTCTAGGAGGAGATGATGGTCCTCTACTAAATCAGGATTAAATGCTTCCAAAGTTGGTCCAATGTGTCGGGGACTACTGCCAGGTTGCCGTCAATGGGGGTGGAGTGGGGGGGACATGTGTCGGGGCCTGCTGGCAGGTTGCCCTCAGTGGGGGTGGGGTCGGAGGGACATGAGTCAGGGCCTGCTGGCAGGTTGCCATCAGTGGGGGTGGGGTTGGGGGGACATTTGTTGGGGCTCCCAAGTGCATGGTGCCATGTGGCCTGCCTGCGGGGCATGGTCAGGGGTGATGGGCTGCCTGCGGGTCATGGTCTGGGGTGATGGGCAGCCTGCTGGGCATGGGGAGGTACACACCCGGGAAGGCCTACACTTCCAAATCACACGTGAGACTCCCCGTGCACCCCGGAATACGCCTACCCCACTCACGCCAGGCCAATCGTGTATGAGAATCCCCACGCACACCCGGAATTTGCGTTCCCTGCTCGCGCCAGGCCAATCACGTGTGAAACTCCCCACGCACCCCCAGAATACACGTACCCCGCTCGCGCCAGCCCAATCGTCTGCAAAACTCCCCGTGCACCCCCGGAATACGCATACCCTGCTCGCACCAGGCCAATCGCGTGTGAAACTCCCTGCACACCCCCAGAATACGTGTACCCTGCTCACAGCAGGCCAATCGCGTGTGAAACTCCCTGCGCACCCCCAGAATATGCGTAACCTGCTCGCGCTAGGCCAATCGTGTGTGAAACTCCCTGTGCACCCCGGAATACGCGTACCCCGCTCGCGGCAGGCCATTCGCATGCGAAACTCCCCGTGCACCCACAAAATCCACATACCCCGCTCGTGCCAGCCCAATCACATGTGGAACTCCCCGTGCACCCATGGAATATGCGCAGGTAGCCCATCCACCCTCCCCATGCCCCGCAAGCAGCCCATCCACCCTGACCATGACCCGCAGGCAGCCCATCACGCCTGGGCATGCCTCGCAGGCAGCACATTCACCACAGACCATGACCTGCAGGCAGCCCACACTACAGGGGACCGCCCTACAACCCTGGGGATACCCTGCAGGCAGCCCTTCACCCCTGACTATGACCGGCAGGCAGCCCACACCACAAGGGACCACCCAACACCCCTGGGCATGCCCCGCAGGCATCACATCGCCCCTGACCATGACCCGCAGGCAGCCCAAACCACAGAGGACCACTCCACAACCCTGACAATGCCCTGCAGGCAGCCCATCACCCCTGACCATGTTCCACAGGCAGCCCATCACCCCAGACCACGACCTGCAGGCAGCCCATCACCCCTGACTATGACCTGCAGTCAGCCCACACCACAGGGGACCACCCTACAACCCTGGGCATGCCCCAGAGGCAGCCCATCACCCCTGGGCATCCTCCACAGGCAGCCCATCACCCTAGACCATGACCCCCAGGCAGCCTACACAACAGGGGACCACCCTACACCCCTAGGAATGCCCTGCAGGCAGCCCATCACCCCAGACCATGACCCGCAGGCAGCACAACACCCCTGACCATGCCCTGCAGGCAGCCCATCATCCCAGACCATGACCTGCAGGCAGCTCATACCACAGGGGACCACCCTACACCCCTGGGCATGCCCCGCAGGCATCCCATCACCACTGACCATGACCCGCAGGCAGCCCACACCACAAGGGACCACCCTCCATCCCTGGGCATGCCACGCAGGCAGCCTATCACCCCAGACCTTGACCCGCAGGCAGCTCACACCACAATGGGGACATTTTCCACACAATTTGCTTGGCGCAGGCGGAGTATGAGTATTCAAGGGGGTGCGCAAGTTGATTTCCACACCTTTTGGCTGCCGCGAGCCGGGTACCTGTATTGAAGGGGGTGCGCAAGTAAATTATCACGCGTTTTGGCTGCCGTGAGCGGGGTACACATATCGAAGGGGCTGTGCGAGGAGATTTTCACGTGTTTTGGCTGCCGCGAGCAGGGTACATGTAGTTTTTCACAAGAATATAGTGTAGCAGCCCTGTAAGATGGTCCAGGGTTAGGACAGCCCTTTGCGCCGTATTGGGGATTTCGATGGGTTTTTCTTGCACAAGGGGCATTCTTGGCGGCTTAACTGGCACTGCGGAATGTTTGCTGAGCCACGGCTCAAAATGGTTTGGATTGATTTCAATGCAGAATAGTTTAAATAAAGAATTTCTGTTATCTAAAGTGTAAGACAGACAAAGATTAGAATTAATGATAATATAAAGTCCACAACAATCCACAGTGGATTTTGAGAGTTCATGTAGCGTTGGAGGAAAAAAGAGTACCGTGCAATGTTGCAAGTCCACGTTCCATCCAGCAGAGAGAGCGGCAAAGCAGTACTTCCTCGGTACTTCGCTTCGGTGCGTGCGTATGTGTATGTATGTCTCAGACCCATGGATCTGCATGCATCTGAGACCAGCTGCTCTTGAGTCTGCTACTGCCGCACTTAGCAGAGGCTGAAATGCTTGATCAACTGGATCAGCACACAATCCAGGCTGGAGCTTGATGTCTTTCAAAGATGGCCGCGACCCAGGAAACAGCAAACAATAATAGAAGATGACAGCCCTGGGTTTTGGCAATATGGCATGACAAATGATGTCCCTGGGGATACATAGAGTAACCAGCATTTTCTTTCGTTAGTCAGAAGGTGAGTAGAAAACGCCAACTCTGACAGGGAAGGAAGCAGCTCCTGGGATTATCCAAAGGTAAGAAGTTAATTGAACCATGCAGCTCAAATACACCTTGTTTTACCAAGGCCGGGAGAGCTTCTCTTTATGCTTCAAATGCATTCTCCAAAATACTTTAGTCATATTCTTCATGGTTCCTTTTTTTCCATTGTTAATTACTGTTCAATTTTCGTCATGAATGAAATAGTGGAGCATGGACCTATTTTTCCATTATACGAGTATTTTCAACGTCATGTTTCTGAAATTCTAAACTTGTATAACTGCCAACGGAGACACACAATTTATTTTTATAGCTGCCTAAAGATTACAATCAACAAATCACAAGAAAAATAAGGTATCTTTAAAAATTGCTTAACCATCAGACTGATATATATCTTTAAATGAAGTAGACCATCTATAAAAGGTGCTATGATCGGTTGCCAGAACATTACCCAGGTGTTCATCCAACGGGCTACAGTTACCGGCAAGTTAATTCTTGTGCTTTGGGAGTACAGAGCTTCATTCACTGGCTCCAAAGTAACTGTGTTTTTGGGCAGCTTTCACTTCACGACTTTCTCAATTCTGCTACCACTAAAACGGGCTCTCTTGGGACCCACACCCCTTTGCAGCATGGGTGTCTGGGGTCCAGCCTCAACAATGGAGAGTCTTCTTTTCTCCAGTTTCCCTTGGCTTGATTCTGCACACAGGCTTGAGGTTGATGCACAACTTCAGCTCTCATGCACTTCAATTGGGCACACCTGGAAAGACTGCTTGTTTCTCCCAGTATCCTCCGATGCAGCAAAGTAGGGTTTCTGAGCACAGGACCAAGTCAGAGCTTGCAGGTGAAATCTGCTTCTACTTCGCTCCGATGTCATTAGTATAGGCTTAACCATAGGTGGAAATTCATCTGAACTACAACAGGCTATGACTCTCTCAGAAAAGTTAAGAATTAAGGATTATCCATGGAAAAATAACATGTCTCACCCTGCAGAATCTCCCCTCTACCCTGGGTCTTATCTCCGCCCAGGTGATTCTCCCACAGTACCCCACCCCCAGGATTGGGATCAGAAAGCATCTGCACTGCCCAGGCCACCTGGGAGGAGACTCTAGGCAGGGTCTTAGTGGGTGATCCACATGATTCTCCACAGTACCTTATACACATTACATCACTCCACTCCCCCTCGCCCCATGTTTCTCCAACCCCTCTACAAACACTCATCCAACTCTACACCCAACTCTATCCCTACACACACTAAACTTTACCAGTATTTCGACACCAACCCTAAACCCTCCTCACTCTACTCCAACCTCACTGATCTACCCCACTAGTCTACCACACCCGATGACTGTACATCCCATTATCCCACTCACTCTACTCTTAAACAACTATTTCCCAACCCACCACTCTACCCACTGTACCCACTTCAATATTCTACCCAATCTCTTCTAAGTTACCCACTGTATCTGCACCTCACCCTGCTATAGTCCCACCCATTCTAACCCCACAACTCGGTTTCACTCACTACCCTACACCACCAAACTCCTCAATCCCAACTCATCCCTCTATCTCACGCTACACCTCTAACCCATTATTCTACCACACTAAACTACGGAACCCAGAACCACACCCATTACCCTTAGCGACCCCACCACCACCATATATCATTCTAATGCTAAATGCTCTAAACCCCACCCCACTACCCCATTTACTCCTCCACCACTTCAACCCACTTTCATACACCTCACCACACTTACCCACACCCACTCTATCAAAACTCATTCCTCTCTTCACCTTACCTCATTATATCCATACTGATGTACCCACTCTTACACACTCTATTCTACCCTCTCCTACTCTGTTCATTACCTCTATGTATGCTATCCCTACTGCAACACTACTCAGCCCACCGATACCCAGTTTACCCCCACCTAACCCATCCTTCATATACTCTCCACTAACTCTGACCCTACAGATGCCCCCTCACCTCACCTACACTTTACAAAGCCTAATGTAACCCCATCTACCCCACCCACCTGCTCTACCACCCCCCACTCTACTCTACCCACCTTGTCTCCACTAATGTACCCCTAAGCCATATCTATCCCAATCCACACAATTTCCTCACCTCTTTGCCCAACCTCATATTTCCACTCCAGCCTACTATGGTACCACACTTACATATACAACCCTGTTAATCCACCCACTACCCTATACGCCACCTTTTTACTCAACCACATTACTCTACCCACACCCATTCTGCTACGCTCACCCATTTCAGATTCCTCCCAATATATGCCCAAAGCTCAATCCCACCCCAATTCTCACCCTCCTTTTGCCCCATCCCAGTGTTTTAACCGGCATTTATCCCTTCACACTACCCCACCCTATGTCTGCAACCCACAGCACAACTCCACCCCTTCAATCTACCACACCCTAACACCCTAAGCCACCGTAACACTTTCTACCTCTACACACTCTTCATCTACTGTCTCTATCTCTACCCCACCACGTACTCTAACAGTAACCACTGTACCCCCACCTGCTCTAGTGAACCCATCCAATCCACTCCCCTCCTCAGTGCCATTGCTCTATTTCCGATATCACAAGAACAATTATACAGGTGTGGTGCACTCTAGTTTTCATTCTTCAAATGTGTTCAATTTCAATAATCGTCCTGCTGCTAGGAGAAATAAAGAGTCCTCTAGCCAAAGCCCCACAATTACTCGAAAACCATTTTATAAATCAACTTCAGAATGCTGGAGCTTTCCTCCTGTGCTCTACATCGAGTACTAAGGTCTTCCCATTCCAAAATTGTATAGGCTTTTAATAAAGTTCTAAATACAACATTTAAAGTAAATTATGTCCATAAATCAATTTGTAAAAAGTGATTTAATTTATATGCAGTTATTTATTTCCACAAAGCATACCAAATATGTGTTATTCAGATCACTACACAGTACAATTTGTGCATTATTATTTCAATTTACAAAAGGGATGTCTTCATTATTTATCATCAAGTCTGAATGGACTCTTAGAACTTTTGAATCTTTTACTATTCCTCTTCAGGGAAACTGTCCATAAAGTTGTTCCTAAAAATGAACCATAACAATTGTTTTCACTACAGAGTTTTACAAATAATCAATAATTGTGTTAAAAAATCCTGCCTATTAACCTACTTTAGTAATTTACTTTTCCCACATGAGAGACTCGTGCCTGAATCAGTTATGTATCTACACTGTTGGGAAACAGTGACAAATTCAAAATCATAATATTTTGACCAAAAAGTTCCAAAGAGTTCCAACCTCTTCTACCTACTCGAACTTCAATGCGAGCAAAACAATAGATGCACTTAGATGCCCTGAGACAATCTCTGGGGTGTGTTTTTATGGTTCACTACAAAAAACATCAACATCAAACATTTTCTATTATAGCCTTTATAGATGTGTTATCATCAAACACTGTATAAGCTGTCACCTCTATTTATATAATCCCAATATTTTTCTCGCAATTGAATTCATTGTGGCTTTGCCGTGCATTGTAGGCAAAACTGTCTGTTATCCCAGTTTTAATTATGAATTTAGCAGTCCGGGAAGTTTACGTTCATCTAGAAACATTAATAGGCCGATTCATGGAATTAATGTGCGCTGAAAATTTCAGCGCAAGCGTGCGAAAGCGTGATCGCAGTGCCAATGCGAAAATCGCAGCGAAACCCGTGCACAGCGATTCATGGAAGTCTGTGCGCGTGGAAATCCATGGATGTGCGCTAAAATCCTGCTTGGTGCACGCTGGCGCACACGTCTTCAAACAGCGTGCGCCAAGCGCACAGCGAAAGCGCACATAGCGCAGCGCACACAACAAAAGTAGGCATAACACGGGGTGTGACTGGGGAACAACGCGTGAAAATGTGGGCATCACGGGAGAAGTACAGGAGGCAAGTGCGCGGAATGCCCACACGCTGGCCTACAACACGTATTCATGGAATCCAACAGGGCCAACACGTGCGCCAAAAAAGATGCGCTAATCTGGAAAATGATACGCCAGCAGGAAGCAGGCGTACGTGGACCCGCGCAGCATAAAAGTGCACGCAAACAACAAACAAGCTCAGACCAGGATGAATATACCATTCCTAGCAGCAGTGGACATGGGATATCGCAGGGGGAGGAGGAGGATTGTCAGGCCCAGAATTCTTACACCCAGAACCAGCCTTTTTGGGATGCCCGATGACCAGGTGTATGGGAGGTACAGGTTTCCACCTCACATAATACTCGACCTGGTGAGTGAGTGGGAGGATGACCTCACAACACCCACCCTGTGCTCCCAAGCACTCAGCCCCCTGGAGAAGGTCCTTAATGTACTGCACTTCTTGGCCACTGGATCATTTCAGCGGACAACTGCCATAGTGGGGGGGTGTCACAGGCCACGCAGTCACGCTGCCTGCACCAGGTGTTGGCCATCATGACTACACGCCCATCAGTACGCAGGAACATATAGCTGCCCAGAACACTTGCAGAAAGGCAGGCTGCCATCCAGGATTTTTACAGGGTGGCACACTTCCCCAAAGTGCTAGGTGCCATTGACTGCACCCGTGTGGCTCTACGTCCTCTCAGGGCAACTTAGCACATCTACAGAAACCGCAAGCACTGGCATTCCATCAACGTGCAGGTAGTATGCGATGCCAAGGGAATCATCACCTCAGTATATGCCAACTATCCAGGGTCCACCCAACACAGTTTCATTTACAGAATGTCAACCCTAAACTGGGACCTAGAAGCTGGGCGGCATGGTGATACATGGCTGCTCGGTGAGTATAAATGCCACAGCACATGCATGCATGTCAGATACTGAGTAATGTCACAACCCCACTAATGATACCCATTACCACCTCCCCAGGGGACAGTGCCTACCCTCTGAGCACCCACATGATGACGCCAATTCGGAACCCCACCACGCCACCCGAGGTAAGATACAACACAGCCTACATTGCAACCCGGGACGGATTGCTCAAGTCACGCTTTTGCTCCCTTGACCGTTCTGGCGGGCAGCTGTTATACGCTCCCCCAGTAGTGTGCAGGATCATAGTGGCAGCATGTGTCCTGCACAACGTTGCAACACGCCGGGGTCTGCCCGTGGACATGGTGGTGCCCCCACATCCCCAACCACATGCACGCCCACTGCGCATGGGAGGGGAAAGGGCACGGGGTGAGGCAGCCCGTACGCAGCTGGTGGCTAATTACTTCACCTAAAATCACACCCCTGTGGAGTGCACACGGCCCTGGCACATACCATCTGACAATCAATGATGATGACATATGGGACAGTCAACTGTCACAACCATACCAGCCTGAGATTGGTCACCTGGAAGTGTTACATTGTGTGCATCCCTACCTACACAAACACCACCAATGCTGTGTCATCAAAAGACACACTTCTATGCTGCTAAATTCATTACCTCCTTGCAAAATACAACATGACAACAGTGCCATGTCACCCAACCCCTCCCCAGCACCGCCACCCAACACACCATGGCATGTCATGCTATGTGAGAGCAAACAAAGCAATCCCCAAAACCTGACACAAGTGTCACAAAGTACAGTGTCCCTAATGGAAACTGGCCACACACAATATGCTCCCAGTAATGTAGAACTAACAACACACATGACCAAATACTTACCAACAATACAATGCAGCTACACAACCTCAAACATAGCAAAAACATGACAGTACTAAGTTAAAGTAGTGGTAGTCTTACAACCTGTTTATGCCAGCACATCGACCCCTTCCAACTGTACAGTGTTGCTGCCACGCAAATGTGTAAGTGCACTGCTTACAACATGAACTCCATCTCCAAAGTAGACGGCCTTGTGAAGACATGAGGAATGAACCTGCAAATTAGGTGGAAGACATGGATGCACAAGCACATATCAATACACCATGCAGTGTACAATACAACAACAATATCCACTAGGATTGTATACACAGTATTGACTACAGACTGCCCACACAGGTCATGGGAGTCCAACGTCACTGTGTAAGTCACTGTCACTTGGGCACACCCTTTGCAAGCCCATGGAAATGGGAAGCAGGAGGGGTGTGTGACTCACGAACCCAAGCATCTAACCCAAACTCAGGATAAGCCTGCATGTGCCCAGCCGGAATACAGTGGATGCCCACGGGAGCCACACAAGGCAACACACTGTAAAAAAAAATCAAAAATCAAAAATGGCCATGTGGGGGCCGGGGAGTGGAGAGGCCACCCAGGAGGTCCGAGGACAGGGTGCGCACCAACAGCCACCTGTGTGGATGTTGGGAAAAAAAACACCTCCATGGGCTCATGGCCTGCACGGCTATGCCAATGTGGGAGAACTGCTGCTGTCGCTCTCATCACCCTCTGCTGCTGCATCAGGAGATGGTGGTGCTATGGGAAGCAGCCCACGCAAAGCCCTGGTATGGTCCTCCATGGCAGCAAGCATGCCGATGTGGAAGGTCTCGTTCTGTAGGATTATAGTGCGGAGATCCCCATGCAGTACCTGACCTGATGCCGGATCTCCTCCCGAGTTGCCTGCATCTCAGCTGAGAACAAACGTGTGAGCCGCTCCAGCTGCTGTTCTGTCCTCAAGTTAGTGGAAGCCTCAAGGTCAACAAGAGTCTCCCTGAGGTGATGGAGTTCTACCCTCAGGGCTTCCCTGTGGCCCTGAGACTCTATTGGTATCGATTGGCGTAGAGTCTCCAGTGCCGCCCGTCTGTCCCTGTTGGACGCCAAAATGTCCTCCCTTTGTGATTGGCAAATGGAGTCTGTTGCCTGCTGTAGTTGCTCCATCTGCCTTTCAGGGGGGACAATGGAAGTGGCCACCCTCTCCATTGCTTGAGCCATCATCTCAACTGATGCTGCCTGTTGGCTTGCTATACCGTACATGGATTGTTCCCATACGGTATTGCCTGGTGGCGTACGGCTACCGTATCGGCGGGCACCACACCTGTTTGGGACAAGGCGATCTGCGCCTTGCTGTGCCAGCACTGCCTGAGGCTGCAGGACTGCATTCCCCCTCTGATCTGGCCTAGCAACAGGATCAGATGTTGTGAAGTGTGACCCTGCATCCATAACCTCCAAAGGCGGACTTACCAACACTGACATCCCCATAGAGGTTTCTACCCCTGGTGCAGGTGGGTTGGACAGAACAGAATCCCTGCCAGAAACACTTACCTGCAACGGCACATAGGTCTCCTCATCCGAATCAGCACCTGAATAGAGGTCTGGGGAGGTGCACCCAGAGACACCCATGGACAGAATGGTCTGCAGCAAGATTGGGTTCTCACCCACCACCACACCACGTCCCCCACTGGTGCCCCGGTCGTGCCTGAGATTGCTCCTGGGTCTGCACCATCTCCTCAACCTCAACAGCATCAAGTGCATCATCCCCTGCAAAAACATGAAAGACAAAAAATGGAAACAGGCATTAGCACCATGGCACACACATAGGCCTGACAAGCTACAGAACCAGTACATGATTTACACATGTCCCACATGACTATAACCCTCCCATGCATGCACTGTCACTGAGTTGGAAGGGGAGGCAAAAGGCAGACACTGATGACACCAAGATGGAAGAGCAACACATTTGCTGCATGCTGGGTAGCACTGCCATCACACATTGGCCTGTGAGTGGCATGTCCAATACACATACACGACACATGCCAAACACAGATGGCATGTACCGTAGCCATGGTACATTCCACAAGTACATCCATATGTCAGTGAATGAGTACTGTCACCCATCCATGTGAGATGGACATGATGAGATGAAAAATGCCACATAGTGTGAAAAGATACGCAATGTGCCACACACTGCAACACATCCAGTGTACAAAAATACAGTGATTGCAGGGCCATGTAGACATCAATGGTTGTGCACTTCAACATGACAGGAAACAACTAGCATGTTCCACATTCAAACAGGCCCAAAAACATCATGTGATCAGGACAATACTCATTCAGCCTGAATGGTCAAATCATTCAACTACCAAGGTGACAGATGTGGGCCAATGTGGGGTTCTTCAATGACAGAAGCATATGTCACAATAGGGCTGAGGAATGCATTGCAAAAGTGGGAGAATTGAAACAATCAGCCTGAAAGAACACTGAAAAATACAAACAATGTTGTTGCATGATGCCACCTCAAGGGCAACTGCTGTAATGTTGCGCTAAATTACTACTGTGGGCAGACTGTGGGCAGAAGGGATACTGTCACACACAAATTCAAGGCCACGGAATGTTTTGGATGAAGCACATGGGTGACCCATACTACTCAGTCACACACACCCTCACCTGCCACTCAATCAGAACCCATCATCCAAACGACATACACATGCATTACACACACATGCATGGGCACTCACCGGACAATGTGTCATAATCGGGTAGTTCTCCCACACCTCAGATCTGTTCCTCTGTGGCAAAGGTCCCAGCAACAGACTCATGTTCAGTGAGTTTGTTGTCCTCTTGTGGAGACCCACCGCCAGTCACCAGAGTAGCAGCATGATTTGAGGCCAGCTTGTTCTTTGCTCTGCGTTTCAGGTCATTCCACTGCTAGTAGCAATCATCAGCTGTGCGCCTCACAAATCCAAGGGCACTTATGCGGTCCACGATGATCTGCCAGTGTGCCTTACGTTGACCAGTTGTGGTCTTGCACCCTGCAGTCACCAGCATTTCGTGCTTATGTGCTGACACATAGCCCACAAGTGCATCAAGTTCCGGGTCATTAAAGCTAGGCTTCCTTGACGTGCCGCAGTGTGTAGCCGTGTCTGGGGTCTCAGCCTGTAGTGCTAGAGCACCCTTCTTCCTCTTTTTTAAAGGTGGAGCTGGGCCTGAGTAGCTTACGCCGCTCTGCTCAGTAGGGGCAGAATCACCGGTGGACTGGGTAGTAGGAGTGTTCGAATGCACAATGGCCATAGGACTTGGTGCAGGCATTGGCTGAAGTGCAATGTTGGCAGGGGGAACATCAGTTTGATGGACCAGGATCGACACTGTCCTGGCTGGGACAGTCAGAGCTGGGGTGGATGGAGCTGCAGCTGCCCCTGCAGCCTCCCCACCCTGCCTACTTGGGGCAGCAGATGACATAGCTTCCCCCCGATCTACGTGGCCTGGTGACACCCACTTGCACCACCACATGTGGCCTAAACTTGCTGACCTGGAAGTCAGCCTGGGAGTCATCCTGTGCCAGGTCAGGTGCCACAATGGGCTGGTCCAACAAGGGCTGAGCTGAGATGGTGTCAGCCACGTTTCCCTAAACCATGGGGGGGGGGCATGGGTGTCCCTGATTGCTCCTCCACACATGGGGATCTAGGGGCACCCTGCAAATCATGGCCACATCCCCTACCGCGCCCATCACGTCCACCTTTTGAAGGTCGGCCACCTTTGCCTCCCTTACCACTTGGTCGCCTCCCAACCATGGCACTGATGTTGTTGTGCGTATGGGAGGAGCAGTAAACTTTTGTCCTGGGCAATTGGGGGTGAAAGGGGTAGGGTACTAGATGGAATTCGTACCCTTGTGCTCTAACAAGGCTGTCTGTGACCCCTGGGGGAAGATGACGGGTCATGCAACACACAGGCAGCCCAAAAACAAAAACTAACGTGCACGCAACCCTTCGTAGACCACGTGCGTGGAAAAATGAACCTGCACTATGCTGTGGCACCCAGAAACACAAAAATAAGCATATGTGTAATACACGCATCCTAAAATGACCTCTGAAGGGGTACGCGACACACGGGACAAGCACAGTTGGTAAATACGCGCGCATCTCACCGTCTGCCTGGAAAAAGAACGTGAAAAAGACGCGCGTATGCGCATTGGCAACACCCCCGCCAAAAGAAGAATTGTACGCTGTCTGAGGAGACAGGACAAAAGAAGAAGTGAACGGTGTGTTGAGGAAACAGGCCCAACAAAAAAAGAAGAAAGCTGTCAGAGGTAACAGGGAGTACGAACTTGAAACGCTGTGAAGTAATCGCGTGTGAACCGACAAGAAGTACAGAATTCACCCACTCGCTCTCCACGAAAAGCACGTACAAGAAAATGGCATCCTACACGTACCTTTTAAACCGGCCCACGCATATACGTCACTTACGCGTGTACGTGGGCCCTTTCCTCCAATTACACACGCTGACACTCGGACGTGCATTTTTTCCACATCGGCTCTGTCATCACGTGCTATGATATGATATGATATGGCATTTGTAACGCGCCTATACACAAGTGTTTCAAGGCGCGATGAGGTAGGGAGGGAGGAACAGGGGGGAAAGACAGACAACGATCCTACTAGGCCAGGTGTCATTCAGATCGCGCAAGTGCAGGGGTAGGGAGAAGGGAAAAAGTGCAAGGGGAAGGGGAGAGGGGGAAGTGCTGAACAGGGTAAGTAGAATAATAAATAAATAAATAGGGCCAGCTGGTGGCAAGTGCAAGGTAAGTGCAGACAAGTGCTGGGAGGGGGGGGCTGTAGGGATGCAGAGACAGTCCCGCAGTGCAGGGGTTGCCAGGGAGGCAGTGCAAGTGGAGAGTGGCTGGGCCAAGGACCGAGGTTGGTGAGAGTGGCCCAGTTGCAGGTTCAGTGCAGTTTCAATGAAGAATTTAGCAGGGGAGAGGGAGAGAGAAAGCAGAAGCAAAGAGGAAGGTTTTGAGGTGCTTCCGGAACCGAAGATGGTTCTCCTCAAGTTTCAGGGAGGCAGGAAGGCTGTTCCAGAGGGAGGCCCCTCCCGTGGAGAGAGATCTACCGCCAACTCGTTGCTTCGAGAAGCGGCTGACCCTGAGGGAGTTGGAGACAGATGAGCGAAGGGCTCGGGAAGGAAGATATTTAGGAAGAGAGAGTTGAAGGTATTTAGGCCCCAGGCCCCAGAAGGCCTTGTGGACAATGCAGAGGGTTTTGAACTTAATCCTCGCAGCCACAGGGAGCCAGTGTAGAGATTTCAGTCCTGGAGAGATACGGTCCCTGGGCTTGAGGCCAAGGACAAGTCTCGCAGTCCTGTTCTGGATGAGTTGCAGAGGGCGGAAAGTGGAGGCAGGCAGACTAAGATAGAGGCTGTTACAGTAGTTCAGCTTCGAGAGAACCCCGGCTCTGGAGACCGTGAGCTTCTGGGGAAGGAGAGGAAGGGAAGAATACCTCTGAGGAGGTGCAGCTGGTAGTGTGACTTCTTAGAGACGTCAGATATATGAGGAGAGAAGGAGAGTGTGGAGTCGAAGATGACCCTGAGGTTTTATGCCTTGCAAGTAGGAGCAGGAAGCGGACCAAGAGAGGCTGGCCAGAGCGCTGCAGGGAAGGAGGGAGTGGGTGTGCCGATGAGTAGAATCTCAGTCTTACTGGCATTAAGGCAGAGGTCATTGGCGGCACACCATTCCTGGATAGCAGACAGACAGTCGGAGATGAGGGAAGGAGAGGAGGAGGCCGAGTGTAGCCTTAAAATGAGCTGGGTATCGTCCGCATAGCACTGAAAGTTGGGGCAGAGAGTGGCGATGCGGTGGGCAAGGAGTGCCAGATACTGGTTGAACAGCCAGGGAGAGAGATTAGATCCCTGGGGGACACCACAGGTAGAGAAGAAGATGTCAGAGAGGAAGGACCCCAGTTGGACCTGGGAGGGTCGATTGGAAAGGAAAGAGGTCAGCCACGCCAGAGCCTGACCAGTGATACCCATGTTATCACGGAGACGGTTGAGCAGGATGGCATGGTTGACAGTGTCAAAGGCAGAAGAGAGATTGAGCAGAATGAGAACACACAGAGTGTTGGAGTCGAGGTTCGAGAGCAGGTCCTCACGGATGTTGATGATGATGATGAGGGAAACACCCGTGCTCGTCACGTCACAGATGCGCTTACGCGCTAAGGGCCTTTGGTCCTATGAAACCGCGTACGTGTGCTGATGTGCTTACGCGCTAAGGGCCTTTCCTCAAATTACACGCGGACGTGCAATATTTTCACGTGCCAAATCACTCCTTATCAAGCTGGCCACGCAACAACACATGGAAGACCACGCTCCTGCCCAGAAGGCCGAATTACTGCCCCCCAGAGCTCCGAGCATGCTCCCACCTGCCATCTGCTGCTGCCTGACTGCCTGCTGCCCACGTGCTCTGCTATTTGCTGCCTGCACATCAGCCAGTGGTGCAGCTGCTGTGACCACCCCTGCTGGAACCAAAGACTCCCGACTGGGATACCATCGCTCCACAGCCCAGCCCCAGGACCCAGTTGCCCACCCACTCCTGCCTATGGGGTTGCCATGTCGGGCACAACATCATCTGGCACCACTGGCAACCCCCAGCCAGAGAGGCAGAGGGCCACCAGCTTCACTGCCATCGAAGTTGGTGTCCTGGTGGAGCAAGTCCTGGGGCAGTATGATGCCCTCTTTGGAAGTTTGCGCGCCAACAAGGAAGGACGGACCAGGATCTGGATGGTCATTGTGACTGCCATCAACGCGGAGGGGTGGCAGTCCGCGACTTACAACATGTCAAGAAGCGCTGGGAGGACTTCAGGTCCAGGACCCTCAACAAGGCCCAGCGCCTCTTGAAGGCAGCGGATGCTAAGGGGCGCTGGGGCCACCTGTCGGAACACCAAATGAGGGTCCTGGAATGCATATGCCCAGCACTCCACGTCCAGGTCCTTGAGAGGCAGACCCGTCTGGAGTCGAGCGGTAAGTGTACAAGCATACTGATTGTACGCTGTGCGTGTCATGGTGTGCCTGTAGTGGGCAGGTTGCACATGTGTTTTTTAGGGCCATGTATGGATGTGTATGTACAGGGGGGTGATGCTGACACATGCAAGTCCTCTCATGTGTGTGACAAATGGATGGTGTATGTGTGGGTAAGCATGCAGGCCAAATGCAGATGTGGGAGCACACATGTTTGAAATTCTGTGTATGTACGTTGGCATGGTTGTGGTGTCACACATGGATGGTGGTTCCTGCTGCATGTATCTGCACTGTGTACATGTGCATGTGTGTGTATTTGACAAGTGTGCAACTGTTATGCAACTTGAATGCATGTGACACTGACATGTAGAAGGCTGAATGCCAGATGTGACATGGATGGCAATCTCATCACTGTGACAGTTGGTGGACATGCATGTAAGTGTGGTGGCGTGTGTGCATGTGTTGTGCACTCCCCGTGTTTCATGTGACGTCAGGCTCATCTTCGGATGCTCATGCTGTCGTATGTGTATGGATGGTGCTGGCTGGTGTGATATGGCTGTGGAATTGCTCATGTGTGTGAGTTGAAATGAAAAGTGTGTTGGGGATTGTGATGCCATGGCTGAAGTTTGACACTGCCACTCATGTGCAAATGGCATGTGTGTATCAGTCCATTGTACAGTGCCCTGATAGCTGTGTTATATCTCTCCCTGTCTGCAGCATCAACTGATGAAGAGGGCGGAGAGGGTGCTGTGGAGCACAGTGGCAGGGATCGCAACACCAGCCGGAGACGCAAGGCCCGGCTCCCCTCCCAAGTTGTCATCTCGCCAGGGAGTGAGGAGTCTGGTGCCACATCCCAGGCCACAGCTGCCGAGGGTAGGTCCAAGAGGCGGTGGTCGGAGTTGGACTCCTCGGCAGCAGAAGGGGCAGCTGAGACCCCACAGGGTCCGTCGGAGGAAGATGGCACGGAGTCATCCAGGTTGGTGGGGGGTTTGGTGGAGAAGGAGGCCGTGCAAGGGACAGAGACGGGGTCTGGAGGTGGGGATTCCACTGGTGCTAGTGGTGCAGTGCAGGGGCAGGGACAGGAGGCAGCACAGGCTGCCGCGGAGATGCCTGT
Organism: Ambystoma mexicanum; assembly: GCF_040938575.1. Classification (NCBI taxonomy): domain Eukaryota; kingdom Metazoa; phylum Chordata; class Amphibia; order Caudata; family Ambystomatidae; genus Ambystoma; species Ambystoma mexicanum. The sequence continues at coordinate 50,746,365 of NC_090925.1, read as the reverse complement.
GTGTAATCCTGTCCCCGATCCTGTGACTGCATCATCCTGCACCAGCAGGGATGCATACGTCCAGACCCGTTTCCAGGGAGGGGATCCGCTTACAACTGGCCTTCCTCTCCCTGCGGACGTGGTTGAGCCTCTCCTGGGTGGGATGGCGTTGCGTCAACGGGCAATGCGAGGTGACCTGCAGTCTTTTCGTGAGGAGACTGCACATCATCTCGAATGTCTCGTTGGCCACGTTGACCTACTGGGACAGGTCACCAGGGCCGGATTCCTCCATTTGCTGGACCTTGTTCCGACCCCCTCCTCACCTGGACCCCCTGTGCTCCAGTCATCCTCCATGCCATCTTCCCACCCATGTGTCACCTGGGTACCCTGTGGAGCTGCCTCTGACCCTGCGGCCAGGCTGGTGGAGGACACATCCCTGCCACAGTCGCGAGTCGGACGTCCAGCAGGGGTGGCCACCTCAACAACTGTACCCCAGCCGGAGGAGGATGTGCAGGCAGCAAGAGCCAGGGCACAGGCACAGGCACAGCAGCAGCAGCAACAAGTTGGGAGCCATGATGGCTCGGGGCCTTCAACATCGGAGGGGCAGGCAACGGCCAGAGGGCAGGAGGACCCAGGACTGGAAGTGTCTTCCGTGTGACAGCGGTTAGGCCATGCTATAGATGCGGAGCGGCAGCGGGCAGAAGAGTCACGGCTCACGGTGGTCAGGGCGGAGAACTCCATGCGTAGGTCTCTGAGGCGGGCCGAGTGCCTCGAGGCAATTCGCAGGGTCCTGGAGGTCCACATGTCATCATCCCTGCGAACCCTTGGGGCCATGGAAGAGGACCGCCTCTGGGACGTCGAGCAGGAGTTCGATGATGCCCTCGCCCGGGAAATCGGTAAGTGAGCCGTCAGACTAGCCCGCTGCCATTGTAAATAGATTTTAGAGTTAGGTTTCCTTTTCCTTTTCATTTTTTTATGGTGAATGGACAATGCCACACAAATTTGTATATAGTTGTATTTTTAGGTAGTTTGTTAGATAGGTTTCATTTGTTTGGTTGGGCTCATGGACCCTTTTCATCCTCCGACAATGGATTTATTTGAATTTTTTGGGGGGATTTTGCACATGGATTAATGTTTTTTTTTTCACATTGGATTGTAAATAGTTGTACTATAGGTTCATTTGAATTTTTTTTTTTTCATCATGAACACGAAGCAATGGATTTTCTTTTCCTTTCCTTTGGATTCGCATTGGTGGAGGGAAAGTTTGGACTGTTTTTCTTGCAAATTTTTTTGGATTGGTTATGATTTTCATTCACTCATCTTTTGCACATGCTTTTCATTTAATTTTTGCTATTTTGGTATGCTTTCTTTTCATTGATTTATTTATGTACATAATACATTTTCATATTTTAGTTCCATGTGTGGGATTCCCTCATTGGGTTGATGCATGTGAAAATGTGGGTTTACACAATCAATGCCAACCAGTGTATGTGTGTGACGGACATGTGTTGATGTACATAGTTGACTTTTGGTTTGTGTCTTGAGATAGGCATGTCAGTGTGGGGTGGATAGGGACATCATTGCGTCTCAAGAATGGGGTGGCGTGAAGTGGTTTTTTGGTGTAGAAGTGCGCCATGATTGTGCATCATTATTTTGTGTAGGGGCAGACATGAGTGGGGGCCTGCTGGCAGGTGCCCCTCACTGCTGGGGGGTGGGGGTTCAGGGGGACATGTGTGGGACATGAGTGGGGGCCTGCTGGCAAGTGCCCCTCACTGCTGGGGTGCGGGGGTGCAGGGGGACATGAGTGGGACATGAGTGGGGGCCTGCTGGCAGGTGCCCCTCACTGCTGAGGGGTGGTGGTGCAGGGGGACATGAGTGGAACATGGGTGGGGGCCTGCTGGCAGGTGCCCCTGAATGCTGGGGGGTGTGGGTGCTGGGGGACATGAGTGGGGGCCTGCTGGCAGGTGCCCCTGACGGTGTCCAGACATTTGGTCGAATGAAAACTGGTCGAAAGACATTTGGTCGACGCAATTTGGTCGAAAACCAAATGGTCGAATTTATTTTTTTATTTATATATATATTTTTCGGGTTTTCGTTTTTAAAAAAAGGGTTTTTAGAAAAAAAAGTGGGTTGGGGACGCCCCCCCAAAAAAAAAAAAGGGGTGAAAATAAAAAATAAACAAAATTCGACCATTTGGTTTTCGACCAAATTGGTTCGACCATTTGTCTGGTCGACCAATTTTTTTCGACCAAATTTCTGGTAACCGCCCCTGACTGCTAGGGGGTGGGGGTGCTGGGGGACATGAGTGGGGGCCTGCTGGCAGGTGCCCCTGACTGCTGGGGGGTGGGGGTGCAGGGGGTCATGTGTGGAACATGGGTGGGGGCCTGCTGGCAGGTGCCCCTGACTGCTGGGGGGTGGGGGTGCAGGGGGACATGAGTGGAACATGGGTGGGGGCCTGCTGGCAGGTGCCCCTGACTGCTGGGGGGTCGGGGTGCTGGGGGACATGAGTGGGGGCCTGCTGGCAGGTGCCCCTGACTGCTGGGGGCTGAGGGTGCTGGGGGACATGAGTGGGAGCCTGCTGGCAGGTGCCCCTGACTGCTGGGGGGTGGGGGTGCAGGGGGACATGAGTGGAACATGGGTGGGGGCCTGCTGGCAGGTGCCCCTGACTGCTGGGGGGTGTGGGTGCTTGGGGACATGAGTGGGGGCCTGCTGGCTGTTAGGGAGAATTCTCTGTTTAGGTTGAATTTCCTAACCTAGTGAGTCCCCCAGCAGCTTTGCTGGATTTCTGGAGTTTGTTTTGTTCCATCCTGCCAAGAGTGAGACTCTTTTTCTCCCACTCTTGGACATGAATGTGTGTAATTCCTTTGAATGTCAATGTGTTCTATGGGCTATGGGGTCTTTTACTCCATAGGGTCTCATATGTTTTTCTATGTGTGTTACACCACACCCTCCGTGCCGTAGCACTGGGGCGTCCTAGCGGACCTCCATCATAGACTCCATACCCGGGGACTGACTACTGTCTCCCCGGGCATGTAAAGTCACCATTGGCTTTACTAGACCTAAATTTACTAACAGAACTAGTACAAACCATCCTATTGTGGACGTACTAGTAGGGGTAATTCGATTACTCCTGGGTCTGTTATTCGAGGGGGCACTGTCCCGTCCCCCCTCGTCAAGTTTTGGCTGGTGGCAGTGGAAACTACTTGTTATATTCGACCCCGAATATAACTCTATGGGATTCTTCCCATTGTTGGAGATTAATACTTTTTCTCGTTAATCTCTAACATACCACCGGTTTACTTATCTTAAATAAGTCTATCGGGTGGTATTTTCTGCCAGAATTCAGTTTTTAAAATGGCATCTGTGTTCGTCTCTGTGACTCCTAAACCAAAGGTTGAGCCCTTTGTTCCACTTTTGGCGGGCCTCTACACAGAGGCCCTCCAAAGTGGTGCCATTCTATCTGGGTAACACAGGGGGTGTGGGAGGGGGTTTAGGCACCCTGGACTGAGTTGCCTTGCCAACTCAAGTCGCACTCTGGTGTGATTGGCCCAAGTGGTGAGCCATCCCGCTCACCACTTAGCGTGTTTTGAGTGACAGCTAGGCTGAATGAATGGGGGTTTTCTGCATAAAAGCTGGGCTTTTGGGACTGGATCTTCAGAAGTCGCCACAGGACCTAAGAATCCGACGAGGGTAAAGCTGAGCCGACCTGCAATGACGACACCTCCGGTGGAGCCCTGCTGGACCGACTCACCACTTCCCGACGACAGAGGAGATCTCCCCGCCGGAGAGTCTCTTCCCCTGACTGGTGGGAACAACCAGTCGCCTTTGCTTTTTCTTCGCTCCAGGACGCAGTGGTTGAATTGCCCGTGCAGAGCACCTCGGCAACCGGATAGCCACTGCCCCTGTACCGCGACCAAAAGGTGGTGCCATGTGATGGAGCACTCCGCGGCTGGTCTCTTCCTTGGTGGTGCAACGATCTTCAACTTTCCTTCGACGACGAGATCATCTCTTCTCTTGGCAAAGACCCGACGTGCATCCACCACCAGGAACAACTGCTGCCCCCGCCGGAGCTGTTTCTCCACAAACAAGGTACCGTGTCCGCCTGGCTTCCCTTTCTGCCGGATAGAGTGAGGTATCTTAATCCTCGCCTCTCCATTGGGTCGCCTTCAAGCTTTCTTAACTTTCTGTTCTGAACTGGTGCAATCTTTCTATAACAATTTGCGATAAAGACTCGAAGCGCATTTCCAATGAGACACTTTTTGGGACATATCGCCTTGCCTCTCTCCGAGTGGGCCTGGCCTCCAAACTTTGTGATCTGCAGTAGACCCTGCCTTACTTGCCTTGCATTTGTCCGTAAAGTATTGATACAGAGTTGATTTCATAACCTGCCTTATTTTTCTCTCCCGTCCTAACTAATACTAGAGTGACATCTAGGTTAAAGCATACACCTCTGTCTGCAAATAAGTGATGCCGTTGAACCTAGACTTGTCGAACTATTGTTAGGGGGATTGATCTTTTTCTTATAGTAATTGTGATTGAAGTGTTTGCCGCATTAGTGCCAGAGTGTTTTTCATAGATGTGTTTTTATAAATAAATAACTATATATCTTTACACCAAAGCCTTGTTCCGTGTTTGCTTGTTCTACTGTGTAAATTGCCCTATTTTGTATACTCCACATACTGCCTAACTGTAACGCTCACCTGATTCCCACAGAGACGCTGACCCGAACTGGACTGCTACCGTTTCTTCTATCGTGAGGCGCAGGGCCCGGAAGATGCTCTGGACGGGGCCTCCGAATTTGGATTGCCTGGCTTGTAGAGTAAGTTTTCTGCAGGTGGAAGAAAAGGGATTGATTACCAGCTGGGGTGGATATGTGTTCCCACCAATCTCCCGTTTCTCACTCTTCTTGATCCCCAACTTGGTTTCTGCGAGCTCTCATCTTAGGTATTGTAAAGATGAGCTCTCCATCCTGCTTCAGGTGCAGGGGTGCGTAGTATCCGGTTACGTCACTGGATGGGAAATAGTTGCGGACACTGTGTCCTTTCGTCTCTCCTGCGGTAGCCGTAAGTATGAGTGTCTTTTCTCCACAGGAGCCGGGGCCCAGAAACCTAAAGCAGGTAAGTCTCTTGGTGAGTATTTGTTCTCCGTGCTTAGTTAGTGCTCACCATGTATTCCTCCTATGCAGGTGCTGGGATGTAGCTGGCGTCGTGGCCGCGGTGGAGGAAGGTAAGTGAAAGAAAAGCGACTGCTTACTTCTAATGATTGTCTTTTTCTGCTTACAGGTGCCGAGATGCTGCCGGCGACACAGCCGCTGTCGCGCGTGATGAGGCACGTAAGTAAGTGGAAGAAATGTGGCCGCTTTAGAGCGGGCACCTCTAATGACTGTCTTTTTCTGTTTTTCAGGTGCCGAGATGCTGCCGGCGTCGTGGCCGCGGTGGAGTTCGGCGAGGCCACGGATGGGTAAGGCAAGGTGGTGCGACTGCGAGCGTTTGAGAGCGCTGCTAAGCTTGTACCTTTCCTTTGCAGGATCGTCGGAGGTAGGATTGCTGAGGCCGGATTCCGGTAAGTATAATTTCTAATGCTCGCCTTCTCTTTTCTTGTCTGTTTGCAGGTGTTCCGGGTGCTGGCGGGCGTGTCAGGAGCCAGGATGCAGGAGCCGACTCGGTGAGCGTCCTGCTGCTGATGCAGAATAACGCGAAGCACGTGTATTCCATTGGGCGTGGTTTAAATAGCAGAGAAGTGCTTCAGGTGTGTGTTCTTCCACCGGCCCCACCCAGGTAAGAAAAGAGTTCCTGAATAGAGGAAATAGTTCCTCCCAGCCCTGATGGCTGGGGACTTCAGCCAGACTGGATTGTTCTGGGTAAGTATGCAGCATGGTCTGCCTCAGGTAAGTCCACCCAAGCATTATTACACAGTTTATCAATATGAGCCCGGCACCTGTGGCGCTGGGACTGAAGTCCTTTATGAGCCTGGCGCCAAAGGCGCCAGGACACGGTGCAAAGGGCCCCTGTAGGGGTCTGCTGGGTCCGGAGATGTGGAAGAAGGGTATGCTTCCGGGGGCGCTGGGCCAGTCCTGGCTCCTCGGGAGTAGAGCTCATGACACTAACTCTTCTTGAGGGAAGTCTGACTGCTCAGCCACAGCTACCAAGTGAATCTGTGTGGTACAGACTGCTACCAAGTGGGTTTACTGCCAAACACCTGCAGTCCTAAATCTTTTGCAGTTGTCCCAGAGGGAACTGCACAGGTTTCCGCCTAACACTGGCAGGTGTCCCTTACTGCTGGGGTGTGGGGGTGGTGGGGGACATGAATGGTGGCCTGCTGGCAGGTGCCCATGACTGCTGGGGGAGTGGGGGTGCTGGGGGACATGAGTTGGTGATCAGTGGCGCAAGCTGACATGTGGCTGGGCTGGGGGGCATGCTCATGGTGGATGGGCTGCCTGCAGAACATGACCAGGGGTGTGGGGTAGTCCCCTGTGGTGTGGGCTGCCTGCAGGGGCCGTGGAGGATGTAGAGGGAACACCTGGGAGGACCCACACTGCCAATTCATGTGTAGGACTCCCCGCGCACCCCTGAAATACACATACCCCACTCGCACAGGGTCTATCACGTGTGAAACTTCCCGCGCACCCCTGCAATACACGTACCCCACTCGCACAGGGCATATCGCGTGTGAGACTTCCTGCACACCCCCGAAATACAAGTACCCTGCTCAAATTGCATGTGAAACTTCCAGCGCACCCCTGAAATACACATACCCCACTCGCACAGGGCCTATCGCGTGTCAAACTTCCCGCGCACCCCTGCAATACACGTACCCCCCTCGCACAGGGCCTATCGCATGTGAGACTTCCCGCGCACCCCCAAAATACACGTACCCTTCTCAAATCACGTGTGAAGCTTCCCGCGCACCCCTGAAATACACGTACCACACTCGCACAGGGGCTATCACGTGTGAAACTTCCCACGCACCCCTTCAATACACGTACCCCACTCGCACAGGGCCTATCGCGTGTGAAACGTCCCGCGCACCCCCGAAATACACGTACCCTGCTCAAATCGCATGTGAAACTTCCCACGCACCCCTGAAATATACGTACCCCACTCGCACAGGGCCTATCGCGTGTGAAACTTCCCGCACAGCCCTGAAATACACATACCCCACTCGCACAGGGCCAATCGCGTGTGAAACTTCCCACGCACCCCCGAAATACGCGTACCCTGCTCAAATGGTGTGAGAAACTTCCCGCACACCCCTGAAATACGCGTACCCCACTGGCACAGGGCCTATCGCGTGTGAAACTTCCCGCGAACCCCAGAAATACACATACCCGGATCCAATCGAGCGTGAAACTTCCCACGAACCCCAGTAATACACGTTCCCCGCTTGCCGTGTGTTGTGTGGCAGCCCTGTATACTGGTACAGGGTTAGCGCAGCCCTTTGTGCTGGATTGGGGATTTTTATGGCTTTTCCTTGCACGAGGGGCGTTCTTGGGGGCGGTACTGGCGCTGCTGCAGGGTCGCTGCGCCACTGTGCGCCACGGCTGGTTTTGTTAGCTAAAATCCATGAATACGCTGTGCGCGGAAATGGATTTTAGCGCAAGCGACTGGCGCAGAGATTCGCACGAACACACTGTGCGCCAGCCGCGTGCGCCACTTGTGCGCAATATTCTATGAATTAATATCTAAATATCAAAATAAGACCACGGTGCTCATTAAAAGTTCCCTAGTCTGGAAAAAATGCCTTGTACAAATGCCAATAATTCTGTCACTGCCATTTTTTGTACACCAGGGAAACACATGTTTGCCAGTGGGGGCGCAGATCTACCGGCAGGCTTGACATGCCGGAAGATCTGGCCCCTACTGGCAAATAAATGCCAGAAACACCAGCACAGGTACTGGTGCCGGTAATTCCAGCTATCACAGCCCATGGAGTCCAACTGCTGCCTGCAATATCCCGGTATTACCCGGTAATATCAGTAGAGGCAGTTCCCCAGTATCCTGCCGGAATTACCGGCATGATACCGGAACACTTGCATTGAGCCTCTAAATCCTTCTATGCTTACCATGGATCTGGTAATATCTGCACCATCATGGAACGGTGTTCTTCCAATTTAAAGTAATGGTTTCATAATAGTAAATTGGTAAAACATTAGAGTGTTCTCTGCATAAATCTTAACATCTAAGAAATGTAATCTATTCTTTTGTACATTTTATTTGTGAATGTATCTTAGTTGTATATTTAAAACAATCCTCAAGATCCCGTTGTGTACCCCTCCATATGCCAAAGATATCATCAATGAAATGCTTATAAAATATAAATGTCTCTTGACATATATGATTGTGTAAAATGTAGTCATGTTCCAAATAGAACATGAATGCATTGGCATATGCGGCACATTTTGGCACCCATTGAGGTTCCTGCAGTCTTTAGAATTTTATTTTGATCAAAATCCAATCAAGGGTCAGTACAAATATTGTATTTACTCCAATTCCATCAAATTTAAGAACAAGCCTGCCCATGGCTTCTAAATCTTCTTTATATGGAATGGACATATACAGGCTCACTATGTCCATTGTAAACAAAACATGATTCTCTGAGTCATATTCTATCTTATTCAACATTAGATGAAAATGTCCTGTGTCTTTTATGTAGGTCTCACTTTGTTGAATTATTACACCCCTGACTCATGCCATAAAACACTTTATGGCATGCCTTTAAAGTGTATATAAGGGGGGGTGGCTTTTTCCAAGGAGTTTGGGGTCCTCAGGGCTATTAGACGGGACTTACAGCATAGTGAGGCCAGGCTCAAAGGACCTAGAGAATAAATATGCTGCTGTGCCAAACCCGACCATCTTGGCTGATATACGTGCAGCTCTAGAGACAATCAAAGGACAGGCTCAGCGGGAAGTCTGTTATTTTGCAAAGCCGGTGGCAGAAAGGAAATATAGGGAGGGGAACCACCCGGGGAGGACTCTGGCTAGGTTGGTGGGTGCTGAACAAAACTCAATGCAGGTTGATAGCATACAGGACACACAGGAAAATATTCAACACGTGGATGGTGAAATACTCAGAACTTTCCGCCATTTTTATGAGAATTTATACAATGCTGTGCCATTGAAGCGGAACAGACCACACACGCCCTGTTGGAGAATATACTGATCTGGAAGCTATCAGCTGTATCTCGGGAAAAGATCAACACACCATTCAATGCAGAGATTATGCAGGTTATTAGGGAACTTCCCAGAGGTAAAGACCCGGTCCCTGATGGGCTCACTGCAGAATTCTACAGCACATATGACACCTTGCTGACCCTGCACCTCTTACCAGTCATTACGCAAGTCTGTACTACCAGAATCTCTGAGGGAAGCTACAATCACAGTCCTCAATACACCTGGTAAACCTAGCGATGAATGTCGGTCGTACAGGCCATTATCGCTCACAAATGTAGACTTGAAAATCTATACAAAAGTATTGGCGAATAGGCTGTTACCTCTGATGTTGAGTATGGTGCATAACTATCAAGTAGGGTTTATTCCGGGCAGGTCTACCATCCTCAACCTAAGTTGTTTATTTATTATGGCGCAAATATCCACTGAGATCAAATAAATAGCGATTGCCCTAGATGAGCAGAGGCATTCAACAAAGTATCCTGGGAATATCTATTCATAGTGTTGGAGAAATGTGGAATTGGCTTAAATAAAACTCCTCTACACCCAGCTGACGGCGAGGGTGTTAGTTAATTACCATCTGAGCGAGCCCTTTGGGATGGGTAGGGGCATGCGCCAGGGATGTCCCCTCTCCTTGTTGTTATTTGCATTGGCGATCAAACCTTTAGCGGATTTGATTAGGGAAAAACATAGGCAGAAAGGGATCTGTTTGTCTTACCCCCCAGAAATAATCTCATCATATGCTGATTATGTGATGCTTTATATTAGAGACCCATATGAAAACCTTAATGGAGGATATTATAAACATTGGGAAATATTCTGGATTCACAGTAAACTATACCAAATCTGAGATTTTCCCACTTACCAGTAGTATGGAGAAACTACGCTGTTCTTCCCCAATAAAATGGGCACCTAACAGAATACAATACTTGGGATAAGTGGTCTCCAGGCGCAGGGACTCACTTCTCGTTGACAACTACATGGCACAGGTGAAATATGTGCAGGGGAAACTGGATAGGTGGAAGACCGAACCTCTTGGCCGCGAGATTGGCATTGGTAAAAATGATACTGCTCCCGAAGTTGTCTTATGGCTTTTCTAATGTCCCCATAAGGCCGGCTAAAGAATACTTTGTTAAATTGCATGGGTCACTGTCCTAGTTCCGGTGGCATGCCGGCGCAGTCCGTTAGAAATGGATCAAGCTGACTTTTACTTATACTAAGGGGGATTGGCTTCCCCACATCTGGAAATTTACTGGATCGCAGTGAAGGCCCAGTTTGTATTCTATTGGTATGGAAAGGTTGGTGCCCCGCCACACATAGGTCCGGAGCCCCTAGCTGCTGTGAGAAACCTGAAGGTGTCTCACCCACTAGTCCTCAGGGATATGTGATCCAGGGGGGCAGGACATGGCCATTATTTTTGGATCCAGTTCCTGGGGGTGGACTAGTGTTGTAGGATCACATGTATGAGGGGGTCTTCGGGGACTGGAAGTGGGACACCTGATATTGAGATGCAGTATCCCCTTCCCTGTAACACTATTTCCCCATCCTACCAGGTAGGATACCTAGGAACTCAACCCCCCAACTTTCCCGACACAAGCACTTTCTCACGGAAAGTTCACTGTAAGTGACAACGGACTAACAATAGAGCCGTATACCTAACATGTCCCAATACAATGGTCAGGCAAGGTAAGACAATGATTGATCATTACACACACCTGACTTCCATCACACTTCCCCACATTGATGAAAGTCAGAGCACGAAAGCACACCCTGAGCAAGGGAAATCACATGAGAAAACAGCATTTCCGAGATGGCAGTTTAATACAAGGAGAAAGACGGTAAGAGGGTTGAAAGGAGGGAAGTGTCCTTCACCTTTAAAGACCATAATTTTTGCAAACCTTGTTAAATAAGAAGCCTAAGACCAAGAACTAAAGCTGAACATACCTACACTGTGCATAGAAGGTGCCCGGGGATCTCCCGCGTCGATAACCAAGGCACGGAGGAGTGATTGCCAATGTGGTACTGTCCTTGGCTCCTACAACAAAGCAGCACCAGTAAAGACAGCACAGCTGGTGAGTCAGAGAAACTGATACCAAACCACCTTGTGTTTGAACCAAGGTTGCAAGTGACAACATTGCTGGAAGAAATCCAAAGAGGACTGTGTGTGAAACGCATTTGATGAGCGACGCAAATATAATCGGAAAAAGAAGGAGTGAATGAACTTTGTGAGGCCAAGTGAGATACTGTATACAGAGTGGTCCGGCACCACTTGGGTGCTCATTCAAAGGTTTCTGTTAGGTATCCAACTGAATGGCAACTTTATTGTAAAACGGATGTTTGTAACAAAGTGGTCCTGAAAGGGGTCAAGCTAAATCCTGTGCACATTCGAAAGTCTTTGATAAACCAAGGTAAACTGCAATTGGTCTGAGGCCGGCTAACTGAGACTAGGGGAAGGATATGAGCCCGGCTGAGGGGGATCCGGGGTGAACTATGAGCCACCTGGAAGGCGAATATTCTCTGAACTTTGTAAAAAGTGGGATCTGAGCCCGGAACAGGGGGATCTGCAGTAACAATTGAAAATAGCAGGTCTCTGAGCCTAGCTGAGGGGGTGCCAGGGTGAAGCACCTGAGTGTTATACTTGTAAGAACAAAAGAACTGTGTTTCTTATTTTTTGTACATCAGGGCATCGGAATCAAGAGACTTTGATGAGAAAAGAGACTTGGGCACAGAAGGCCCTAATGCTGGAAAGAGAACTGTATCCTTGTGTCGAAGAAGCCAGAGTGTGTGCTTTGCTCGAGCAAACCACCTTGCATCATGCTGAAACAGTGGGGAATGGAGGCCAATGGCCTGAACATCCTAACATATAATTTTTTGAACACTTCTTTCTTTTTCATGAACATTGCCCCCACACCATTTGTCAATTAGCAGTAAGGATTGGCAATAGATTTTTTGGTATAGGCCCTTTTATTTTGACAAGACTCCACTAAGACTGCATTATTATTATTTGATGGCCGTAGCTTGCTCCCATGTATAGATTTAGGTTTAGATAGGTGTTTATCACACCATACCTTCTTTACATGTGGTGTCACAAGTCGGATGTGACTCAATTGAAACAAATTGGTGAACTCTACAATTCGAGAGGCTTAGTCATAGAGCATCCAATATCTCTGTTGCCACAAAAGAATCAATAGGCTTTGATACCGGTAGCAATAGAGAGGCTACTATCCCTCGTGGGAAAAGAGGACTGATTCCCACAGACTTAGTTTTGATACCACCTCATGGGTGTTATATAACATTGGCCCCAAAACCTGCCTGGCTTGGAAGTTCGGAATAGACGTTCTAGCAGGAGTCATCGATTCCGACTTCCGGGGAGACATCAAGTTTCTATTACAGAACCATGGTGGCATCCCATTTGAAGAACATTGTAGGGATAACATTGCACAAGCGATACTTGAAAAGTCTCTATTTCCTCATTTTAAAGAAAATAAATTAGAAGAAAATGAGAGCGGTACCATAGGCATTGGGGAAGCAATGAACCATCTACCGAAGACAAAAAGGGAGAAGAGCCTACCATCTATCCCGGGCTGGCATTTGCCCACCAAAATGACCCAGCCTTCGCTGAGGCTCTTTTATAAGCTATTCCCGAAGGAGAAGGTCAAGAGAAGGGAAGTTGTTTTTTCTTCTTAAAGCAAGGATTGCTATATAGAAAAGAAACATCCACAGAAGGCTAAAGTTAGTAATCCCCAAATCCCACCGAAAGATCATACTAGAGATTTCAAATTCCCATCTGACCAGGGGACACTTAAGGCAAGCCATAACCCAGGCACATATCAGTGGGAAGTTTTATTGGCCAGGTATCCATGCTGATATAAAAACCTGTATTCAGATGTGTGAAATATGTTAGAAAACCAGTACTCACATCCCATTACCTGCCCCTCTGAAACCTTTACCAATCATAGAAGTCCCTTTTTCAATGGGATGGACATCATTGGACCTTTTAGAAACATCTAGACTGGGCAACTAATATGTCCTCATGATTGTCGACTGCGTGACCAGATACCCTGCGGAATTCCCTATGCGGAACAACACCAGCCAGTAAATTCTAAAGCACCTCCTACCATATATTTAAGGTTAAAATGTTATGAGCAATCTCCTGGGAGAAGTCAAGGAACTACTCCATATTGCCAGTTTACAAACTTCAGTGTATCATCCCCAAACAGATGGTTTACTAAAACACTTAAAATGATCCTAAGAAAGTTGGTAGATAAAGATGGGAAGGATTAAGAACATATGATCCCCAGGGCACTATTTGCAGTGGAGAGCCACAACCATGGCTTTTCCCCTCCCACCATCAAGGGGAAGATTTGTGCTACGGAGGGAGTTGTTTCCAGCCACCTGCAAGAAAAACTACGTGCGAAAAATACAAGTACCAGAATCCTTAGAGTCAATTAACTTGCCACACCTGAAAACGAAATGAAGACACGCCTGAAAAAGCAAAGAAACACAGCCTCCCTGAAGATTGATGGAGTCATGAAAACGTACATTTGGAGGAGAAGCTAATGCAGGAAAACTTGACTGGCAACAGAGCGTCTGCCTTGTCACCAATTTTTAAACATTGTTCCAAGAGTCTGGGCTCAATAGGCAGCAGCAGCAGGGCCATCATGCCTTACAATGGAGAGCCACAACCATGGCTTTCCCCCTCCTCCCCTTCAAGGGGAAAAATTGTGCTATGGAGGGAGTTGTTTCCAGCCACCTGCAAGAAAAAGTAAGTGTGAAAAATACAAGTACCAGAATTCTTAGAGTCAATTAACTTGCCACACCTGATAAGGAAACGAAGACACGCCTGAAAAAGCAAAGAAACACAGCCTCCCTGAAGATTGATGGAGTCATGAAAACATGCATTTGGAGGAGAAGCTAATGCAGGAAAACTTGACTGGCACAGAGCGCCTGCCTTGTCACCAATTTTTAAACACTATTTGCGGTGAGAAAGACCCCTCAGGCATCTACTGTATTCTCTCCTTTTGAACTACTCTATGATAGAGAACCTAGAGATGTCATGGACATGCTTCGGGAGACCTGGACCAACGAGAAGAGGCACCCATTCCCCTTTCGCAAACTGCTACCAGATTGCAAGAGCATATTGATATTGCTATTGCTATTTTATTTGTATCACGCTCGTACACAAGTGTTTCAGAGCACGACGCGGCAACAGAGGGGAACAAGAGAGAACAAAACAATGATCTTATTGACATTGAGAACACACAATGTTTTGGAGAGGGAAAACGGGTAAGTGCAAGAGAAAGGAGGGAGGGTGTAAAGTGCTGAGCAAAAGGAATAAAGAATAAATAAAAAATGAATAAATAAATAATAATAAGCAACAAACAGTGGTAGTGCAGCCAGCAAGTGGTAAGTGCTAGGTTGAAGGAAAGAGACAGGGAGTGTCCGAAAAATGCAAAGAATAAGGGTGGGACTGTATGGTTACAGAAACAGACTGTCATGATGCCCGCTCCCGGGGAGCCGGTTCAAGCCCTGCATCCCCGAAAGCGGACATCCAGTCCCCAAGGAAGGACCCAGCAACCCCATATAGGGGCCCTTTGGACAGTGTCCTGGCGCCTATGGCGCCAGGCTCATAAAAGACATCAGTCCTGGCGCCATAGGCGCCAGGCTCATTATGGGAGTGCTTGGGTGCACTTACCTGATGCAGACCATGCTGCAGGATCCCGGCCTCCTTGAGGCCTGAAAGGAACTACTTTACCTGTGGGATTAAATTACCATCCGGGTGTGGTCGGGGAAGGATACATACCTGATTGGAGGAAGGATACATACATGGAACTTCTTCCAAGGCTATTTAAACCCCACCCGAACAGCCACACGTGCTTCGCGTTGTTCTGCATCTAGCAGCTGGACGCTCACCGTGTCTGCTCCTTCATCCTGACTTCTGCCACGCCTGCCAGCATCCTGGATCACCTGCAAAGGAAGAGAAGAAGAGAACAGAAGAAGGAAAAGTCCTTACCTGCTAAATCCGCATCCCGGAGACATCTCGCCGACAATCCTGAAAAGGAAGACTTTTATTTAAAAGCTCACCGCGTCGATCGCTGCAGCGCCGCATTCCACTCACCTTTACAGGGCGGCTCCATGTTCAGCAGCAATCATCCGGATTCGCAGTCACGCCCCAGCGCCTAGGGAGAAAAAGACCAGAACAAAAGGTGTGAGAGAGAAGGGAATAAGGAAAGCTAAATCTCTGTGTTAAGACTTACCTGTTGATTCATTCCCTTTTCATTTCGGGTCCGCGCCGCATCCTGGCATTTCCAGACCCCGGCCCCTAAGGGGAAAAAGAGACATCAGCGTTAATGAGCGAATGAAAAGACATTACCAAAAAACGCTCATTAAAGACTTACCTGATTTCTACAAGGATTTCACCTCTCATCTCGGGTCGGTGCCTGTTCCCCGGCATTCCGTACCCCGGCCCCTATGGGGAAAAAGACACTAGCATTAGTACATTAATGCATGGACACAAGGGGAACCTCTTATCAAAAAACTTACCTGGAAGCCAAGCAAGTTTGGTTCTCACCAATCCGAAAATCCAGTGAAGTAACTGGATACCAACGCGCCCCTGCATCAGAAGCAGGATGGAGAGCTCGTCCTTCCAGACCCTAAGGTGAGACGCTTCGAGGAATCACAGAAGGGTTTCGAGGAGGGTGAGAGGGGAAAGTGGGAGGCCGATTGCATTACCCTGCAGACAGTTAATCCCCTATTTTCGCCTACAGAAGGATACTTCTGCGAGCCAGACAAGCCAGATTTGGGGGCCCGGTCCAGTCCGTCTTCCGAACCCTGCGCATCACCTTAGAAGAGGTCACAGCAGCGCGAACCAGGCCAGCGCCTCCGTGGAAGTCAGGTGAGCGTTACACAGACCCCAGTACAAGGAATTTCAAGGAGGCGGTGCGGGTGGGTGGCAGTGTGCGTAGGTACCTGGGCCCGAAAGTCAGAGGGTGGCCAGGTGCATGATGCTGGGACAGAACAGATCAACAGGGGAGATAAGGAGAGAAGGCAGAAGCAAATAGGAAGGTCTTGAGGTGCTTCCGGAACCGGAAATGGTTCTCCTCAAGTTTCTGAGTGGCAGAGAGGCTGTTCCAGATGGAGGCCCCAGCCGAGGACAGAGATCTACCCCCAGCTCATATCTTTGAAAAACAACTGACCCTGAGGGGGTTAGAGGTGGAGGGGTGAAGAGCTTGTTAGGGAAGATATTTTTATGGAGGGACAGCTGTAGGTATTTTGGACTTAGGCCACAGAAAGCCTTGTGGACAATGCAAAGGGTTTTGAATTTAATCCTTGCAGCCACTGGGAGCAAGTGGAGAGATTTCAGGGCTGGAGAGGTATGATGCCAGGGCTTGAGGCCAAGGACAAGTGTTGCGGTCCAGTTCTGGATACGTTACAATAGGCTGAGAGTAGCAGCAGGTAGATTTAGAGGCTGTTGCAATAATCCAACCTAGAGAGAACCAGAGCTCGGGAGACAGTGAGCTTCTGGGGAAAGGAGAGGAAAGGCAGAATACCTCTGAGGAGATGCAGTAGGAAGTTTGACTTTTTAGAGACATCAGAGATGTGGGCAGAGAAGGAGAGCGCGTAGTAATAGATGATCCCGATGTTCTTAGCCTCACTGGTGGGGCTAGGAGGAGGGCCAAGGGAGGTGTTAGGGAGAATTCTTTGCCTTTTGAGTCTCTCAGCAGCTTTGCTGTATTTCTAGGGTTTAATGGGTTTTTACCTGGTAAGAGTGTGAGCCTTTTTTCCCACTCTTACATGTGTTTTGCTGCGTGTTGTACATTTTTGTGCTCATGGACTATGGAATCTCACCCACTCCATAGGCATCATCTTTTTACTGTGTGTCACACAGCACCTTTAGTGCAGTGACACAGGCTTGTCTTTTTAGACTTCCCACTTTAAACTCCATTTTCTGGGACTGACTACTGTCTCCCAGAACATGTAAAGTTGCCATTGACTTTACTAGTCTTTTTAAATCGACATACCCAGTACACCCTATGTTCCAATAAAGTACTGGAAGGGTTAATAGTTATCCCTTTTTGTCTGATTCTCATGGGACATTATGTTCCCCTTTCTCTAAGATTTGGCTGGTGGCAGTCATATCTACCATATTTATTCTACCGCAAACTATGAAAATAGTATTTGGTAGCATTAGAGGCTATGGTGGTAGCCGCGAACTCTAACCCACTGGACTTGTTTTATTTATTTTGGTTTTGGTCGTGTTTATTCGCCATTTCTTAGTGGAAAGGTCTTTCTCGTGTTTTACTCTGCGTGCCAAACCAGGTTTGGTTCCTTTGTTCGCCGTCCTTTGGCGGGCTTCTGCACAGAAGCCCTCCTTAGGCGCCTGAGTGTGTGGGGTGGACAGGATGTGAGGGAAGAGTTTGAGGCTACCTGCACAGGGTGTTCTTGGAGACCCAAGTCACACTATTGTTTGAGTGGCTATGTGACTCTCCTGCAAGGATAGCCAACCTGCTGTGTGATTGACAGCCAGGCTGTGTGAATGGGGGATTTGGTGCATGAAAAGCCTGTCTCTGGGGCTGGAAGGCAGAGTCACCACTGGATCGAGAGAACCGAAGAGGAGCTGAAGGGAGAGGACTGCTGCAACTACTGGACATCCCAGTGAAGCCTGGCTGTAGGTCCGAATCACCCGAAACTTCGACGACAGAGAAGATCTGCAAGGAATCTTCTTTCTTGAGCTGGGTGGGACCAACCAGCTTGCCAAACACCAAATGCCGGTCTCCCTCTCCTGTTCGAATTTTCTGTCCATCACTGCAGTGAACCGGATAGCCAGGAGGAACGGAACCTGTTTACGTTTTAAGGAGCGCACCTTTTATTCAACGTCTTGCTCTGCTGCTGGCTTCTTCCGTGGGCAGTGCATGTCACACCAGACGTCCTCCTTCTTGTCACTTCAACTGAATCTTGAGGAACTGTGAGCCTGCGGGGACTGCTAGGAACAACTGCCTCAGCTACCGCATTCTTCTTCATTTAAGGTACTGTGCAAATCCAGTTGTTTGTTCCTTCCGACCGTGGTGAAAGTGCTTGAAATCTTTCGCCTATGCAAGGGCTTGTCCTTCTCTTCTCCTTTGAATAACTTTTCTTCCAACCAACTTCGTTTTGAACTCAAACCGCAAACTACTCTGAACTGTGTTATCCTCTGCAAAGACTCTGGCCCATTGGCCCAGGCCTATTGACTTGAATCCTATTTGAAGTAGCCTTTTCTAGATTGCCCTGCCTATAACTTGTTGGTGCTGCTTGATTTTGAGTAACCTTGTCTTTTCTCCCTTTTGTGAATTGCTGGAGTGCCATTTTGCTCACACTTCATTTTGAGCTTAACTTGTCCAGAATTGATTCAGTGTTATTGTAGTGTATTAAGATTGTGATTTTCTGCTGCTTTATGATAGTGAACTGTTTTACAAATGATGCTGCAAATAAATGTACATTCTTTTACTCAGAAACCTTGAATCAGTGTTTGTTTGAATCATAGTAATTGTTGTCCTTTGTGTAATCTCTTGTACTGCTCACTTTACTCTTGAGATAAGTCTGGCTGCTCAGCCACCGCTACCACATTCTGTGTAATACAGGCCTGTACCAAAGGTGAATTTGTACTTTCACTTGTAGTCTTAATTGTGTGTGGTGTTCCCAAAGGGTACTGCATATGATTCTACCTAACAGGAGACCTGACAGAGAGTGACAGTAAAGGAGAGTGAAGGTGTGCCGACGAGGAGGATCTCCGGCTTACTGGCATTCAGGCAGAGATCATTGGCGGCACACCAATCCTGAATAGCACATAGGTAATCCGAGATGAGAGAAGGAGAAGAGGTGACTGAGGGAAACCTGAAAATGAGTTGTGTCATCAGCATTGCACTGAAAATTGGAGCAGAAAATGGCAATGCGGTGGACGAGAGTTGCCAGGTAGTGGTTTAAAAGCCCGGGTGAGAAGCTAGACTCCGGGGAACACCGCAAGTAGACAGGGAGAGAGATGAAAGGAAGGACCCAAGTTGGACCTGGGAGGGTCGATCAGAGATGAAAGAGGTCAGCCTGGCCAGAGCATGATCGGTGATACCCAAGTTGTCACAGAGACGGTTGAGCGTCATGGTATGGTTGACCGTGTCGAAGACAGAAGGAAGATCGAGTAGGATGAGGACAGAGGGGATGTTAGAGTCAAGGTTGGAGAGCAGATCTTCATGGATGTTCAAGAGAGCAGTTTCCATGCTTCTGGCAGCTCGAAAGCCATGACTGATGGTAAAAAAAAACATCATTGGACCCCACAGTACCCGCTAATTACCGGCCTATAACAACGGTCCCTTTCCTACTCAAAATCATCGACAAAATAGCTTATACACAAATTCAAGCACACCTTGAACAGAACCAGCTGTTAGGAACCAGACAATCAGGTTTCAGGCCCAACCATAGTACGGAAACAGCACTCCAGACCTCAAAATCCAGATGGACACTATTAGAGATTCAAGTAAACTCTGCATTCTCCTGTTGTTAGACCTCTATTCTGCTTTTGACCTCGTGGACCATGATAAACTCTGTACATCCCTAGCCAATGACTAATTCCTCTAACGATGCCACAAAGTGGGTGAAATCTTTCCTGGCTAAACGTACTTCCAGAGTGGCCATAGGCAAGGAAGCTGCCGACCCCATACCAGTACCCATAGGAGTTCCCCAGGGCTCATGCCTCTCTCCAACACTTTACAATGCTTATAGCAAGCTCCTATTCTCTGCCCTTGATGACATGGGTGCCATCTATACCAATTTTGCAGCTCACAGATTAGAAAAAATGCACATTGGTTACCAATTGAAGCAAGAATAATCTTCAAAACCCTATGTATTACATACAAATGCCTGACTAAAAAAGCACCCATGTATCTGATTATTGTAGTACAGAAACAAGAAAGCATCAGAACACTACGTTCTAATGACAACCACTACCTAATGTTTCCCCGCTACAACAACACCAGAGCGGGGGGAAGCAGTTTCTGTGTACTAGCACCGCATCACTGGAACTCTCTCCCTATCCACATCAAAAAAGACACCACATTCCCCAGCTTCAAAAAGCAATTGAAAACCTGGTTATTCAACCAATACTAACACCCGTCTCTCACCTGTACCAGCCCAATGATTAGCTTTTTAATCAGCAACCCGGATTGTACCTAACCTGTATGATGTATGTACTGATGTAATGTATGATACGTCTACCTGTTTGACATGCTTCCTGTTTTCCCTCTACAAGCCTTTCCTTTCCTGTAAGACTAATTATTAAGATGTCTGTAACCATGCAGTGATACCCCAGGGTCTGGGCGTGTAACAAATGTAATAAATAAATGGAGACAACCAACAGAATCAGAGTGAAGGTTAATCAGAGAGATGGCCAGAAAAGGAGAGATGGAGATTGGGCAATAGTTAGCAGGGCAAGAAGGGTCAGTGCTTCAGAGGGGAGGGGAAGGCTCATGAGGAGAAGGTGTGGTTGCAGAAATCAGCCAGGGCAGGAGCAAGGGTGTCAATGGTCCTTGATGGTTTTGGAAGAACGGGGAGGAAACTGTTTTGATGAGACTTTCATTGATCGGACTTGTCTACACACCTCGTCAGGGGAGGAAAGAGGAAAAGACGAGAACAAGGGTGGGGGTGGCTTTAGGAGGGCCAGAGTTCTCAGAAGGAGAGGGGAGATGAGTGAGGGGGGTGAGAGGGTGGACAGGATGTACTGGTTATTTTAGATGAAGTGAGAGGCAAGGGCCGTGTTAAGTGTCTGGGAGGCGACAGTAGAGGTAGAGACAGCAGCAGGGTTGGCAACCTCATTGCAGATTTTAAAGAGTTTGCCCAAATTGTTAGATGCAGCAGAGACACAGGCTAGGATGTGGGCTCTCTTCTTAGTGAGGACAGAGATTCAGTATTGCCTTTGGAGCAGGCCACAGGCCATTTTGTCAGAGGATGAACAAGAAGCCCTCCATTTCCCCTCAGCCACCCTACCTTTAAGTGTAGCTAGGTCAGAGTACAACCAGGAATTGCACTTGGCTTTGGGTTTCAAGTGTATCCTCATGACAGCGGCAAGAGCATCGAGAGTGTTGGTAATGGAAGAGAAGAGCACAGACAGGGCTGTGTCAGGATGTGAGTCACCCATAGAAGTGTACGTGGGGGAGGTGGCAACGAAAGCCTCAATTGACACACACTTCATGGGCCGGATTCTGAGAAGTAGGTGGCAGTGTTGGTGTTGGATTGGCCTGGGGGTAGAGAGGGAGAGATGTGAGGAGAGTGGGGAGTGATCACTCCAGGAGAGAGAAGTGGTCAGAGGGATGGAGAGGGGGAGGTCAGAGGAGATCAAGACCTCAAGTGTGTGCCCTGCAGAGTGAGCCGGGCCAGAGGGGAGGATATAGAGGGAGAAGGAAGCACAGAGGTCACAGAAGAGTACAGAGGAGGAACAAGGAGAATCTAGCTAGATATTGAGGTCAGCAAGAAGGAGGAGTTGAGTGGTTGAGGCCAGTAGGGATAAGGAGAGTTCCGCCCACTCATCTAGAAATTAGGTGATCTGACCAGGGGACCGGTAGAGAGCAGCCACAGTAAGAGAGTGGCTAGGAGACAGAGAAATCCTGCAGACAAGGCATTCAAAAGTATTATGTCTGTGTGGGAATGATAGAGGCAGGAATCCACTCAAGAACGACCAGGGATACACCCCCTCTAGGCCAGGTGGATCGGGGTGTGGAGAGGATCTGGTAGCCATCAGGGAGGAGAGTGTCAAAGCTTGCGACAAAGCTGGCCGTGAACCATGTCTCAGTGAGACCACAGACATCAAGGTCAAGTTCTTCCAGGAGGTGGCAGATGTCAGAGGAGTGTTTGACAGCAGAGCGAGAGTTGAGAGTGGCAAGATGATAAAGGTTGCCAGCCTTAAAGGCCTTCAGACAGGAGCAGACAGGGGAATTTGTCGTGGCCGGCTCTCGCATCCTGGCTGCTGCGATTGGCCTATCAAGGCCACGGAACCAATGGGAAGGCTGCGCAATAGATGTAAACGAGTGCAGCCATCTTAGAAGGCCAGGAAACAGCAAATGCTCAGTGGAAAAGATTATGAAATTTTGAAATCAGCAGGAAATTAGTTGAAGTCAGGGCAGGGAAAGTCACGCCCTGCAATCATCAGGCTGCCTACGTTTAAAAGCACACATTCCCAGATAACATGAAGAAATGTG
Source organism: Ambystoma mexicanum (assembly GCF_040938575.1). Lineage (NCBI taxonomy): Eukaryota > Metazoa > Chordata > Amphibia > Caudata > Ambystomatidae > Ambystoma > Ambystoma mexicanum. The sequence goes on along the minus strand of NC_090925.1, from coordinate 50,724,002 downwards.
TGCAGCGGCTCAATGCACTGCACAATTACAAAGGGCTTACCCTGGTAATGCACATGTTCAGCAAGGTTGTTGGTAGGCAGGGATAGAGTTGCAGGAGGCCTGACAACGTGGCTCCTTCCCCGTTGCAGAGAAAAAGGCTGCACAAAATCATATGAGACTTGTTTGAAATCTAGTCTATGGAAAAGGCCCAAATCCAACAAAAATCCACCTTTGACAAAAAGGTGATCTTAAGATCGTTTTCCGGAGGACAAAAAGTATTAGTTCACTAGCCTACCTCAGAAAACAAGCTTGTCTCTAAGTGGCATGGGCCATATGAAATACTGGAACGAACAGGAACCTGTACTTATAAAGTAGCCCAACTTGACAGGAAACAGAAGGTCCATCTATATCATGTAAATCTCTTAGAACAGTGGAAGGAAACCCCATCTGCCACCAATGACACAATACTATCCTGTTGGTGCTAATCAACAACAAGAAGATTTAAAAGATGTAATTACATAATTTCCGGATGTATTCTCTAAGAAACCAGGAAGAGTCAAAGGCACCTATCGCTACATTAGGGAAAAGTGGTCATCTTAAGCAATATAGACTCCCGGAAGCCCGTAAACATATAGTGGTTGAGAAAGTGAATAAAATATTAAGAGCAAATATTATCGAACCCTCTTCAAGTTACATGGTCTCCCCGATCGTATTGGTCAACAAACCTCACCAAACCTGCAAGTTTTTCATAGATTTCCGCCAAGTTAATTCCATTTCCGACTTCAATGCCTATCCCATGCCACGAATCGATGACCTAAGTGATAACTCGGAAACACCAATTTTCTATCAACCCTAGACTTAACAAAAGGGTATTGGCAGGTCCCTGTGTATGGGCCTGATAAGGAAAAGACAGCTTTCTCGACCCCCCCTAGGAAAGTTTCATTTCGAAGTCCTCCCTTTTGGCTTTACACGGAGCTCCAACCACTTTCCAATGACTTATAGACAAATTCTTTCAGCGCTACTCTGATTTCAGTGGAGTTTATATTGACGATATCGTCAATTATAGCAAAACTTAGGAGGACCACCTTTTCCATCTTTACTATTATGAGAGCCCTCAGAGAAGCTGGCCTAACTGCCAATCCATCCAAATGTGGACTGGCCCAATCAGCTGTGAAATGCCTCAGCTTCTTTGTAGCGAATGGTAGTGTGCAAACTCAACGGGAGAAAGTGAATGCCGTCCTAGATACCTCTACACCTAAAACTAAAAGAGATCCAAGAGCATTCCTAGAGTTAATCGGTTATTACCGTTGGTTTATCCCAGACTTATCGGACAGGACAGCTAGGCTGACAGACAAACTAAATAACGCCGAACCCCAGAACATTCATTGGACTGACAAGGATGATGTATGTTACAACAACCTAAACAAACCCTGTGCCAGAACCCGAACAAAACATAGTAGATTTTCTCAAAGGAATTTGTATTACAAACATACGCCTCCCTTACAGGACTAGGAGCAGTCTTACCACAAATTTGTGACAGATTGGAACATGCCATCTTGTTTACGAGTCGCAAACCTTTCCCACATGAACAAAATTACTCTGTGCTGGAATTGGAGGCCCTTGCCATTAAGTGGGCCATTATTCACCTTAGATACTACCTCCTAGGAAGAAAGTTCACACTCGTCACGGACCATTCTCCCCTAGTTTAAATTAGCCAATAAAAAGACTCCAACCCTCGAATCATGCAATGGTTCTTAGACCTGCATCCCTACTGTTTCACAGTGGAGCACCAACAAGGTTAAGAACAAGGGAACGTGGATTTCCTCTCGCGGTTCCCTGTGAAACAGATGTGACTACTTCGCATAGGGGAAGGGTATGTGAGAAACCTGAAGGCGTCTCACCCGCTAGTCCCTAGGGATCTGACATCCAGGTGGTGGTCAGGACACGGTCATCGCTTTTGGATCCAGTTCCTGGGGTGGACCAGTGCAGGAGGATCACCGGGATGGAGGGTCCTCGGGGAGTGGAAGTGGGACACTGATGGGTGAGACCGGTACCTTCTTCCTGATAACAACGTTTCCACATGCTAACCCGTAGGATATTTTGAAGCTCTACCCCCGCACCCTGTTGTTCTGACACAAACACTTTCTTACACCATGAAAGACAACATACTAACACCAGGGCCGTTTACCTGACATTCCCCAACACAAGAGTCAGGCAGAGTCAGGCAACTGACGATAACTACACACACCTGATTTCCTTTTCCCATCCCCACAGGGATAAAAGGTGGAGCATGAGAGCACACTTTGAACAAGGCAAACAGCACGAGGAGGCAGCAATTCCAGGATGGCAGTTCAAAAGGAGAACAAAGGTGACAAAAACCAACAGGACGACAAGGGGGGGAGTGCCCTTGCCCTTTTCGACCCAGATCTGCAAAGCCTCCATGAAAGGAATCATAAGGCCGGGAACAACAGGCAGCATGTGGTGTAACAGATGTCAATGGTACACAGGGCCCTCCTACACTGATAACCAAGGTGGCAGAGACGCTTGCTCCCCTAGTACCTTCCTTGACTACAGAGACAAGAAATGCCAAGCGTTTCATCACAGCCGGTGAGTCTGAGCGAGAACTGATAGTAAACCGAACTGTTGAGCGAAGGTTGCAAATGGCAACATGATATGAATTGAAGAACAAAGACCGTGTGTGTTACAGAACTTTTAAAGAGAGACCAGCAGCAGAGTGGTCCGGCGCCATGTTGGTGCTCATTCAAAAGACTCTGGTTGGTCCACTTTTGTTAAAGCTACAGATACCAGGAGGCCTGGGAGAGCCAACGTAAGAGGTCAAAGTGGTCATAGAAGGGTCAAGTAAAACCCCTTGTACATTCGAAAATATTTGACCCGCAAGCAAGAGGAAAGCTAAGGGAAGTGAATCCCACATTGTGATGAAGCAAAGTGAACTGTGTAGCTGGCAAATGTGAAGTCGGATTAGGGATGCCTGCAAAACGGGGTGAAGCACGATAACCCTGTGAACATTTTGCGGACAAGGGAAGTGAACCCGGCTGAGGGATGTCCACAGTGCAAGATTGTTTAAAAAGACAGACTTGTGAATATGATAGGTGAAAATATTCTGAGTGAAAGACCGTAGTGAACCCAACAGAGGGAGGCTAACTTTCGAGAGGGGTCTGAGCCCGGAAGAGGAGGATCCAGGGGTTTAATCACCCAAGGTAAACGAATACGGAAAGAAACTTTTGTTTTGTTATTTTGACACATGAGGTCCTCGGAGGCAAGAGGCTCTGTAGAAAAGAGACTTGACCACCAAAGGTCCTGATATCGCTGAACGGAACTGTAGCCTCAGGCTGGAGAAGCCCAGGAGTGTGCTGTGCTGAAGAGTCCCGCCTTGTCCCGTGCTAAAAACATGGGAAAGGGAGACCCTGGCCATAATATCCTGACTTATCATTTGAGAACCCTTCTTTCTTTTCTTGTGAACACTATGCCACACAGTTTTGTAACTTAGTGGGAAGGATTGGCAATAGTTTATTTTAGTATAGGCCCTTCTTATTTGACAAGATGCCACTAGGACTGCCTTATTATTATTTGATGGTCGTAGCTTGCTCCTGTCTTAGATTTAGGTTTAGATTAGGTATTTTTCTCACCCATTTATACAGTTTAATAAACACCCTTGAACTGTGATCATGTCTCTAACTTTACTGTTGCCACCATGAGCTCCTTACAATGGGCAATCGCCTCACTATAGCTAGAGTCATCATCGGAGCTAAACTCGATTATTGTAATGCTTTCCTAGCAGGCACCTCTGAACGAAACCTGTTCAAGCTACAAATAATCCAAAAACAAAGCTCTACGCTCCGCCGTAGGGTTGTCTAAATACAACCACATCTCTGAAGCTAGAAGAAACGTGAACTGGTTACCAATACACACATGGATCAAATCCAAGATCCTATTCATCGCTTACCGCTGCCTCGTCAACACAGCACCAGGCTACCTATCTCGACGCATTGAAAGCCACCCCTCCTGCCTAACGTGATCATCAAATGCACACCTCATCAAAGTGACCAACTTTCAAACACACTAGATCCGGTGGTGCAATCTTCCCAGTCACAAAGGCAAAACTATGTAATGACCTTGCTCTGACACTCAGAAATCAACCATCATACTGGCCATTCACAAAGAATCTAAAAACCAGTCTCTTCACAAACTGCCTTCATCTTCACGACCCCTCACTTACTGTCCTTGTCTGCCCTGTAACCGGTGCCCAGATGCCTAAGGGCTTAGTGCACTACTTATAAATGCAAAAATAAATAAATAACTAAATACACCACCACTTTACTTGCACCCAATCAATACAGCACAACACCATAATGTAAGACTTTATTAGAATGACAAGTATTGCCAAAATAAGTACATGGGATTCATAACATTTAATGTTGTCTTCAGTAGTTGTTGTTTGGGGTTTCAGCTTTTTTTCCAATAGTCCATATTGCTTCATGTGTGTTTTCTTAATTTGATGGCACACATATATCCAGGCATGGGTATCGGGTGCATCCAACAACACAGCTGAACTCTTTCAAATCTGCAGGGAACTGTCCAATCTTTCTGCAGTCTCTTCCTCCCCTTGCCCGTCCCTGGTCCTCTGCAATGCACCGGCCACACACATCACGACTAAAACACTGCACATCCTGAGCACCCTTCTTACCATCCCGCCCAACCCATCCCTCACTCCCTTGCCTCCTATGACTTCTCACCCTCCTTGTTTCTCTCTCTCCACCTTCTCGCCTGTCACACTTGAAGACGTCACCAGAGTTCTCCGTTCCATGTAGGTCTCTTCCAAACAGGTTTCCTCTTGCTCCTCCAGAACCATCAAGGACAACATAGGCTCTCTTGCCCCTGTACTTGCTTATCTCTGCAATCACTCTTTTGCCACTGGATCTTTTCCATCCTCCCTCAAGCACTCCCATGTGCGTCCCCTCCAGAAAAAACATTCAGCAGACCCCCCGTGTCCAGCCAATTAGTGCCCTAATTCTATCACCCCCTTCTTGGGAAACTGCTGGAGAAGCTGGCCTTTCCATAGCTTACCTGACACAATAAACTTGTTAGTGGTCTCCACAACCATCAATCTGGATTCTGAGCATCCAGAGGCACATTGACTGCTCTTCTGAACACCCGTGAAGAACTGCTGACATCTCTGGGCTCTAACTCTCGAGCTTTCCTCATCCTACTCGATCTCTCTTCTGCCTTCAATACTTTCAACCATTCTATCCTCATAAAACTGCTCCATGATACCCTTGGTATCTTCGAGCGGGCACTGGACTGGCTGAGCTCCTTCCTAACACACTGTTCATCCCAAGTCATTTTGAGCAACTTCTCACCTACTTCCTTCTCCACCTGTGGTGTCCCCCATGGTTCAAACCTCTCCCCCTGGCTCTTCAACACTTACCTTGCTCAGCTGGCACTCCTCATGTCCTCCTTCTCCGCCAAATTCCAGTGCTATGCAGATGACACACAACTCTTTTTCAAACTTCCTGCTGACCCTTTTGCATCTTCCATCATCCCTGACTGCCTATCTGCCGCCCTGAGGCCCGCGTGCATGTTGGCGCGTTATAAAAATCAAAATAAATAAATAAATTAAATAAATCCAGTTATGCTGTACTTCCAACGATCTCTGCATCAATACCAGCAAGACTGAGATCAGTCCCATTGGGACCCCTGCTCCCTCTTTTTCCCCTCACTCTGGCCATACTCTATGCACTCTCCCCCTGCTCCTTCATCTGAAGCCAGAAACCTTGGAGACATCCTCGACTACTCTCTCTCCTTACTCCCTCACAGGCAGGACATTGGAAAGAAATCAAACTTTCAGCTCTTCCTTATTAAAGGAATGTTCCCTTTTCTCACTTTCCCTCAGAGGCTCAATGTTACCCGAGCTGTGGTTCTCTCTAGTCTAGCCTACTACAATAGCCTTCTCTTGACTCTACCTTTTTCCTCCTTACGACCCCTCCAGCTAATCCAGAATATGGCAGAGAGACTTATCCTTACCCTTAAGCCCAGGGACTGCATCTCTCCTGCCCTAAAAAAAACTCGTCACTGGCTCCCGGTTGCTCTCGGTTGCTGCACTGATTAAATTCAAATCCCTCTGCATCATCCACAAGGCTGTCTGGGACCATGCTATCTGCTACTTTCTGAATACTCTCCCTCTAGACCCCTACGGTCCTCTGGCACCAACTCTCTGTGTGTAAAGCTTTTTGCTATATGATATGATATTGCATTTGTAACGCGCCTATACACAGGTGTTTCAAGGCGCGACGAGGCAGGGAGGGGAGGAAACAAGGGGAGACAGACAACGATCCTACTAGGCCAGGTGACATTCAGATCGCCAAGTGCAGGGGTGGGGGAGGGGGAAAAGTGCAAGGGGAAGGGGAGGGGGGGAAGTGCAGTACAAGGTAAGTGGCGTAAAGTAATAAATAAATAGGGCCAGCTGGTGGCAAGTGAAAGGTAAGTGCAGAACAAGTGCTGGAAAAGGGGGGGGCTGTAGGGATACAGAGACAGTCCCGCAGTGCAGAGGGGTTCCAGGGCATCAGTGCAAGTGGAGAGTGGCTGGGCCCAGGACCGAGGCCGTTAAGAGTGGTCCAGTTGCAGAATCAGTGCAGTTTCAGTGAAGAATATTAGCTGTTCAGCAGGGGAGAGGGAGAGAGAAAGCAGAGGCAAAGAGGAAGGTTTTGAGGTGCTTCCGGAACCGGAGATGGTTCTCCTCAAGTTTCAGGGAGGCAGGAAGGCTGTTCCAGAGGGAGGCCCCTGCCACGGAGAGAGATCTACCCCCAGCTCGTTGCTTCGAGAAGCGGCTGACCCTGAGGGAGTTGGAGGCGGATGAGCGAAGGGCTCGGGAAGGAAGATATTTGGGAAGAGAGAGTTGAAGGTATTTAGGACCAAGGCCCCAGAAGGCCTTGTGGACAATGCAGAGGGTTTTGAACTTTATCCTTGCAGCCACTGGGAGCCAGTGTAGAGATTTCAGTCCTGGAGAGATACGGTCCCTGGGCTTGAGGCCAAGGACAAGTCTCGCAGTTCTGTTCTGTATGAGTTGCAGAGGGTGGAGAGTGGAGGCAGGCAGATTAAGGTAGAGGCTGTTACAGTAATCCAGCTTCGAGAGAACCAGGGCTCGGGAGACAGTGAGCTTCTGGGGGAAGGAGAGGAAGGGAAGAATACCTCTGAGGAGGTGCAGCTGGTAGTGTGACTTCTTAGCGACGTCAGAAATATGAGGAGAGAAGGAGAGTGTGGAGTCGAAGATGACCCCAAGGTTTTTTGCATTGCAGGTAGGAGCAGGGAGGGGGCCAAGGGAGGCAGGCCAGACCCCTGCTCCCTCTTTTTCCCCTCACTCTGGCCATACTCTATGCACTCTCCCCCTGCTCCTTCATCTGAAGCCAGAAACCTTGGAGACATCCTCGACTACTCTCTCTCCTTACTCCCTCACAGGCAGGACATTGGAAAGAAATCAAACTTTCAGCTCTTCCTTATTAAAGGAATGTTCCCTTTTCTCACTTTCCCTCAGAGGCTCAATGTTACCCGAGCTGTGGTTCTCTCTAGTCTAGCCTACTACAATAGCCTTCTCTTGACTCTACCTTTTTTCTCCTTACGACCCCTCCAGCTAATCCAGAATATGGCAGAGAGACTTATCCTTACCCTTAAACCCAGGGACTGCATCTCTCCTGCCCTAAAAAAAACTCGTCACTGGCTCCCGGTTGCTCTCGGTTGCTGCACTGATTAAATTCAAATCCCTCTGCAAAATCCACAAGGCTGTCTGGGACCATGCTATCTGCTACTTTCTGAATACTCTCCCTCTAGACTTCTACGGTCCTCTGGCACCAACTCTCTGTGTGTAAAGCTTTTTGCTAAACAGAGGGCCGAAGGCCAATCTCTTTGTTCAGCTCGATCCCTCTTATGGAACAACCTCCCCCCTCACCTTTGTCTTGAGCAGGACTTCCTCAAATTCTGGAAGCTTCTCAAGACTCTTAACCTCCTCCTTCACTTCTCCCCTCTTCGGCTAATCTCACAGTCGCTGTTATTTGTGACCAGGGCCCTTAAGTATTCTTCGGGGTCCTGGACTCCCGCACCCAATCGCCCCAACCTCTGTCTACCTTGCCGCACTTGCCTCTGCAACACCGGCCTTCATCCTGTAGGCTTGCACTATCTACCCAATGTGGCACCGGGCCGCATAGAACTTAATATACTGTGCACTTCATCTGCTGCTCCCCCACAAGCACAGACATTCCATTACTATCCCCCAACCCCACTTTCCCTCTTCTCCCCGTTCTGAATACTCACAAGGCTTATCTTCCACTGTATTCATTGTTTTAAATCCCATGCTCCCTCCCTGTTGCCCTGTGGATGCTTTGAACCAGAATGGACTTACTGTATAAGCGCCTGATGAATGCACACTAAATAAATAAATCAAATACTTTTGCTGTTCTCTCTGCTATTTCTGGTGGTTTTCCAAAGAGGCAGAAAAGCATTTTGTGTCGAGTTTTACTGCCAAAGACTTCCTTATACTCCCAGAATGTAAGGAAATAAGTGCCCCAAATGTCTTCATATGCAGGGCAGTGCATGCGGAAGTGTCTAATTGTCTATGTCTCCCAAGTCTCATTGTTGACTGCTTCTGTCCTAAGCTTCCTGATTGGTGTTTGCCTGTGCTTGCACCACATCTGTGGACACAGGCCGCAGGCACAGCCACCCATACATGCACTAAAGAATGCAGCTATTGTTATGCAAATCTGGTCTAGCAGCTTGCATAGCTGTTCACAATGAAACCCCCTGACGTGCCTCAACACCTCTACCATTAGTATGCAGCAACAACCTACGAAAAAGTTTGGTCTAGCTGGGCAAACATTGAGTCTCCGACACTAGCGTATTATCATAAACCACCAACAGCACCCACCCATGTGTGTGATTTCTGGGTTGCTTACTGAAGCCTAGCCAGCCCTCCCAAGTCTTAACCTGGCAAAATGCACACACGCATCTTAAAGTGAACTCTTAGAATCTCCCACACATGGGGCCTCATTACGACCCAGGCGGTAAGGGGTTTACGGCAGCGTAAACAGCGCCGACCCTTACCGCCTGAGTACGAGGTCCCTTAGCGCCATGGAGCTTTTAACACCTGCTTTTAGCAGGTGTTAAAATCCATGGCGCTAAGGGACCATGGAGTTAATTACGCCACCGTAATTTACGGTGGCGTAATTAACGCCTTCCCCACTCCCATTATGCCCTATGGGGCAAAAATGGGAATGGGGAAGGGTAAATGGGGATTGGGGACTTACCGCCCCGCCGACCTCGGAATGGGGCGGTAAGTCCGCCTACCACCATGGCGTAAACGTAGTTTATGCCATGGTGGTAAAGTCACGGCCCAGGCGGTAACTTACCGCCTGGGTCGTAATGAGGCCCCATTGGTCCCCAAGGGTGTTCCAACCACAAAGCGCATTGGGGCCATAGAAATAGGGAAAGGGCACTATATAAATGACAAATACAATACTGTACAATGGAATCCGCCCGTCTCTATTTGGTGTTTGCCTGTGCTTCATTTTTCCCCAGAGACCTGTCGCATTCTAGCTTGTTTTGCTGTCCTAGCTCTGCTAGCTTGTTTTGCTGTCCTAGCTCTGCTATCTTGCACATTGTTTTATTGCTGCTGTAGAGCTTGTTCTACTTCTCCTGGTTTTGGTTTGCTATGCTCTCAAACAGTAAGGTGCTGCTTCTGAATGGGGACAATATCATAATGTATTGTCCAAGGGACTGTTTCGAGGCATTTACTGTTTAGCACTGCAGTACCTGGCAATGGAACCTGTTTTGTTTACTGCTCTTGAGATAACAAAATAAATCTAACATTTGCTTTTGAGTGTTGAGCAGCAGGGGCCTCTACCCCACCCCAACTGTCTACCCCAAACCAATCCAACTCACCACTCTCTTCCACAACCCACTTGACCCACACTATCTCAACCCACTTCACTATACCCCACCCAAAGCCTCTGCCCCCACCACTCTGCCCCTATTCTCTATCCCACCCCACTAACCTAACCCAGTCAAAACATCACACATTACACACCCCACTAGACCCCACTATATTAAAACCCTCTATCCCCAGCCACCCTATCTCCACTTCACCCGACAATCCCCAACCACATTAGCTCACCCCGTTCTACTCTCACCCCACTTTACTTAACCCCCACTAGACCCATCTCTATCACCACCTTGCCCCATTTCACAAGTCATCTACCCACTGCACCCTTCCCCACTCCCCCATGCTATTTCAACACATCTTGCCACACCCCATTATATCCATGGCACACACTACTTCACCCCACTCTACCCCACCAACCCACTCAACTACCCCTCTCTATTGACCACCCCACTCTAAACCCGACGCCCACACTCTAATCCTACCCCATCTACTCTGCCTCACCCCACTATTCAGCCCAACTTTAGACCCACTCCAACCATTCTACCCACACCTCTTTTGACCACCTCTCCCCACTATTCTACCACTTCTACCTTGTTGCTTTCTTCCCCTACCACACTCTAAATCTTTCACCAGACCCCCAGCCCCTCTCTACTCCCAATCGCCATACCTGGCCCCTCTCTACCCAACCTCACGATCTCATTGCTTCATGTATTAATATACTAATACATCTCTAACTACACCCAGGACCCCCTCACCTCACCCCACTCTACCTCATCCCCTATTTACCACCCATATAACTAAACCCCCACCCTCTCTACCTCAATGCTGCACTCCCACCCTGTGGCACACATACCCACTCACTCTAGCTCACACCTGTCTATCCCAACCTACCTGCTCATGCATACCTCCCCCCACTCACTCTAGGTAGCCCGACATGTTGTCTTCATTCCTGCTTACTGTCTCCCACCTGAGTGTAACATTTCTCCTTTTCGCCTTAGTTCACTCCTATCCCTGACAGCCTTGCTCGCCCCTAGAATCACCATACTTATTTTGAAGCATCGCAATGTGTGTGCAAGTTAGCAATCGCTGACAGGTAGACATAGTATTATTGTCCTTGCTAAGGGAAACATTTCTCAAAACTTGTAGTGTATATCGGATTTAGCACTACCAATGGCAGTAGGCGCTATACAAATACCAAACAACATAACATGTATATATATATATTGTGACGTCCCAGTTAGTTTGTGCGCGCATGCGCGAGCCTCGTTTTGGGCCCGCGCATGCGCAGGTTCAAATAAACTGCGTACGACGGCAGTTGCCGCCGGGGCGCGCAAGCAGCAACAGCGCGTTCCATGTCTCCTTCCCTGTGTGTGTGTGCGTGCATGCTGGGAGTGTGTGTGGGCCACCGGAGGCCCGGGTGCCCGCCGCAACACAACAACTGGCGATGAGGCGGGACACCGCCGTAGTGCTCGCCTCATATACACGGCAGTGAAAAATCGGCGACGCTACGTCAGATGGAAGCACGGACCCGGCGCGAACATGCCGGAAATGTCGAAAGGCAAGCACACAGCAGTAGCGGCCTGAAAGGGTGCTCGTGCGCTGCTGTTTAAGTGCTACCAAGCAATTTTTGGAACTTTTGGTCGCCCCAGAGCCCTGAGGACGACTTTCTCAACATAGACACCCTGTTAAGGAGTGCTGTAAGACACGACAAGGTGGTGGATTAGCAAGCAGCAATCTGAGGTATGTGTGAAATCAACCCCAGTCAGGTTTGCGGCCTCTGAGGCATTAAGAGGTGCATGTGCGACCTGTGACCATGGCAGAAAGCGATGATGAAGGAGGAACTGCGGCAGTAGCGACGAGAGCACAACAAGGGTCGTTGCTACCAATGCAAGAATTTGATGTATCAGGTCCCCCGTCAAAATTAGGTCCAAAGTGGTTGCTATGGATCAAGAAACTTGATATGTATTCCACGGCAACGGGGATAACTGATGATGATGCAAAAAGGGCGACCCTGTTGTATTCCGCAGGTCTGGACGTAATTCGCATAAATGAATCTCTTAACCTGCAAGTAACCACATATGATGCCGTCAAAGCTGCATTGGAGAATCACTTCATACCACTTTCCAATGTTGATTTCGAAAGATTCCTGTTCTGCTGGGAAAAACAGAAGGAAGAGGAATCCCTGGATCGATTTTGTGCTAGATTGCGGCTGATGGCCACCATGTGTCGATGGGACAATGAGGATTTGATGATACATAATCAGGTCATCCAAGGGTGTCGATCCGGGAAATTACGGAGACAAATACTGAGACAGCCAGGGTGGACTCTACAACAAATACTCGACAGTGGCAGAACGTTTGAGCTGGCGGAAGCGAGAGGTGCCAGGATGGACGCGGCAGTGCGGCCGGGCGCATCTGAGGATGCGTTTGCCATCAGTAAGCGGGCTGGATTGAAAGACAAATGGGGTCTGAGAAGGGAAGGGACTCAAACACCACATGGGTCTAACGTGATTTGCCAAGACTGTGGGTATGATTTGCCTCATTCGGAGGAGTGTCCAGCAAAATCAAGATCATGTGGCAGCTGCAATGGACCGGGACACTATGCGAGAATGTGTCGTGCCCCTGCTCCTGTCCCTGTGCAGAGAGGCCCGGCTAGAGTTTGGGGTAGTGGGTCAAGACGACAACGAAGCACTGCGGCCCTGGAGCAGGAAATGCAAAGACTACAGTTGGCCGAGGAGGAAGAGGAAGAGGAGGACGAAGTGTTCTTCATTTCAAACATTGTCTCTGGAACCAAGAGAAAGAGACAGCCCAAGTGTGTAGTGGACATACAAGGAGTGCCGACACAAGTGCTAATTGACACCGGAGCCTCGGTCTGCGTACTGGCGGTAGAGCACTATCAGAAAATTCCAGGCCCTCCCGCACTGGACAGATCAGCAGCGAAAATATTCACGTTCGGAGGGGAAACTCTGCTGCCAATCAAGGGCGTGTTCATAACTCTGGTATCCAAGGGAGGAAAAATGATTAAGGCAGTATTTTTTGTCACGGATGTGAGTCCCCATTCATTACTCAGCTGTGCAGCATCTGAAGCACTGAACCTGGTGCATTTCGCATATGAGGTGTATTTGACGGACATTGAATCACTTCTTGTCAAGTTTGGGGGCATTTTCGAAGGGGTCGGAATGTTGAAGGCGCTCCCTGTGCATCTGCACATTGACGATTCAATTAGGCCAACAGCCCTGAAGCATAGGCGGATCCCTTTCCATCTAAGGGAGAAGGTGGAGGAGGAGCTGCGGTCGCTTGTCAACATGGACATCATTGAGAGGGTGGAGGGGCCTACGCCCTGGGTGTCACCAATAGTGGTTGCGCCCAAGCCGAAACAGCCTGGCGCGGTGAGAATCTGCGTAGATATGCGCCTCCCTAACGCCGCAATCAAAAGGGAAAGACACTTGACGCCCACCCTGGATGACATCGTAGGGGAGTTACAGGGGGCGAAAGTGTTCTCTAAATTGGATCTGCGGGCTGGCTACCACCAGCTTGAGCTCCACCCAGACTCGGTATTCATCACCACATTTACGACACACGAGGGTCTCTACCAGTTCAAACGCCTGAGCTTTGGCATTTCGTCGGCCGCTGAGGTGTTCCAAAACACCATCCGGGGAGCTTTGGCAGGCCTAAAAGGTGTATTGAATATGAGTGACGATATTTTGGTGTTCGCCAACTCTGAAGCTGAACACATGAAAAGGCTTGAGGACACACTAAAAAGACTGCACGATCTGGGTCTCACTCTACACCATCAAAAGTGCGAATTCTTTAAAGACCGAATTGGATTTTTTGGATTCATCTTTCACGCTGCCGGCGTGTAGCCTGACCCAGCAAAGATCAGAGAAATTCTCGAAGCCTCCGCACCACAGTCTCCCACGGAGGTAAGGAGTTTCCTGGGTATGGTGACGTACTGCGGGGGTTTCATTAAGAGTTTGGCCTCGCTGGCGGAACCGCTCAGGGCACTGACGGGAAATGATGCGGCATGGGAGTGGGAAGCTCGAGAACAGGAGGCATTTCAAGCTCTCAAAAATGCCCTGTCCGATGAAGTCACGATGGCGTACTTCAATCCATCGGTGGAGTCCGAGATTGTAGTGGATGCCAGCCCTGTAGGAGTGGGGGCGGTGTTGCTACAGCCGGACGAAAGGGGGGACATGCGACCGATTGCATACGCGAGTAAAGCCCTTTCCAGTACCGAGATGAGGTACTCGCAAATTGAGAGGGAGGCCCTAGCCATCCTGTGGGGCTGTCGCCACTTGCGCCTCTACATCTTGGGCAAGCCTGTCGTGGTGGTGACAGACCACAAACCACTATTGCCCATATTGGCGGGAGTTTCGTCAAAACCACCATCAAGAATTGAGAGGTGGATGTTGGCCCTCATGGAATACGGGGTGCGGCTAATATACAGACCGGGAACCAACAACCCGGCGGACTATCTGTCGCGCCATCTCAACAAGGAGAATACGGAAGCAGAGAGCGGTGAAGAGGATTGCCAAGGCTTGCTCTGTCAGGTGGTGGAAGGGGCACTGCCAATGGCTCTCTCGAGACTGGCCATAGCGACGGAATCCTCCAATGATGAGGTCTTCGCCATTATCAAAGCCGTGGTGAGGAGCAGAGATTGGAGGGAAGTGCTGCGCAATAACTCACGGCGCCACAAGGAGGCATGGAGGGACCTGCAAGCGCTCTGGGGAGTTAGAGACGAGCTATCCATCTCTGATGATAGACTCCTCCTCAGAGGGCACAAATTGTCATACCACAGGCGCTAAGGAAAAGGGTGTTGGAACTGGCACACATTGGTCATCAAGGGGTCGTCAAGACCAAGGCGAGGTTGAGGCCCAAGGTCTGGTTTTCAGAGTTGGAAGGCGAGGTTGAAAATTTTGCGAGAAGGTGCCTGTCCTGCCAAGCGGCAACCCCAGGAGACAAGGCCCCGCCAATATGCTCCATGGAGCGCAGCACGAAGCCATGGGGGACGGTGCACATGGACTTTGGCTCGACGGGTCGAGGCATGTACTTTCTGGTGGCCGTAGACAAGTGGTCGAGGTACCCTAAAGTCGAGGTGGTGGAGTCGACGGCCACGGAGTTCACCACCAGAGCGTTGGACAAAATGTTTGCGACACATGGCTTCCCGGACATACTGTGTTCTGACAATGGACACCCATTTACTGGCAGCCAGTTTGCCCAATTCCTCCGAGAAAGGGGGATACATCACCGCCGGGTGTCTCCACTATGGCCACGAGCTAATGGAGAGGCCGAAAGAATGATGTGGACGCTTATCAAGGTACTGAGGATTTCAGCCAGTGGGGGTGAAAATCTGCGGACGAAGCTTGTGGAATTTCTGACAGAATATCGAGCAACGCCCCACCAGTCCACGGGGGTTGCTCCCGCAGAGGCACTGTTTGGGCGGTGCCCGAGGGGAATGTTGCCGGAAGTGGAGGGCAGAGGGCACGGGGTCATTGATGACGTGAAAGTTCAGGAGGAACGGGAGTTGCGCAACCAGAAGGAAAGCGAGAGGAGGGACTTGCGAGAAACGGAAATGCAAGTTGGAGATTCGGTGCTGGTTCGGAATCGGCACCTGGAAGGCAAATTGTCTTTACCTTTTGAACCTTGCCCCTGGAAGGTAACGCATGTGAAAGGGACAATGGTGACGGCAGCGTGTGAGCGGGGCACCGTCACCTGCAACCGGTCTTTCTTCAAGAAAGTGGACATGCCGGATGAAGCCCAGACCCCGGGTGAGACTTTAGGTCCGGAAAGGAGCCCCCGAGCGCACGAGGACGTGCCATCGAGCGAGAGCACTCCCGCTGGAGAAGGTGACCGCTCCCTGCCGACGGTCCCGCCACGGTATCCCGTCCAACGGGATCGCAAGCCACCGGTTTGTCTCAACGTCTATGTCCTGGACTCAGGGGACTGAGCCCGTAGCAAGAGAGGCCGCTCCAGTTTGGGGAGACAACGTGTTCATGTTTACCTGTTCAGGGGAGCCTGGGCACCCCTAGTGTTATACTGTTTCTCGTTAAAGAAAAAAAGGGATGTGACGTCCCAGTTAGTTTGTGCGCGCATGCGCGAGCCTCATTTCGGGCCCGCGCATGCACAGGTTGAAATAAACTGCGTACGACGGCAGTTGCCGCCGGGGCGCGCAAGCAGCAACAGCGAGTTCCGTGTCTCCTTCCCTTTGTATGCATGCGTGCATGCTGGGAGTGTGTGTGGGCCACCGGAGGCCCGGGTGCCCGCCACAACACAACGTATTTATATATATATATATATATATTCATGGAGAGAAATTAACTTTAACCAGGAATTCATTTTACATTCACTTTCGTGTGCATTGCATCCTCAGGAAATGTTAGATATTAAAGGTGTTTATCACACTCTATAAGTGCAGAGAGTCGGCAAATAATAAAATATGATATCCTCTTCCATGAGTGACATCAGAAAAGCTTAACATCACATAGTCTGACAGCTGAACTTCAGCATGGCTTTAAAATGTTGCATAATCAGAGAGGCGGCTTGGTGTAGCCTCCACACTGTGTGTTGACGAGCTCCATACAGACCTCATCTGATGGGCCCTATGCCAGCAGCTTCCTTATACCACATCTAAAAGACCCCATGCTCAATGGAGCAGGCTCTTGCTTCAAACCACCTCTCGAGGGCTGTGTAACCAACCCAATAGCTGGAACCGCCTTGGTCAGCAGGCAACTTCCAGTATGCCAATAAAGAGCGACAGCCTGGCTCTACTACTCCTTTTGTTGAAATGGGAGTGAATGCCAGAATCCCTCATTAGAGTGGAGAGATGATAATAGTGATGTCACCAGTGATTTCAGTAATGGTAATACTTTTGTGTGATGATGTCATGTGTGACCTTTCAAGCAGTGCATTGCAGAGAGAATTCCAGGTAGTTTCCCTATATTATACTATTTTTTAAATTTGGTGTTACCTCATCTGCATATAGTTAGCCAATATGATGTTCTATTTATAAAAGGTTAACGTAACATGTCTCTCATATGTAAATTTGTCATGAGAGATTTGCGCCTTGAAACGCTTGCGTATAGGGCGGTTTCTGCTTGACCAGTCCCATATCAAAAGCCTTCTATGGAACAGCAGACACTATCTGAAGCAGCAAAGGGGAGAGCAGTTCAACAAGCCAGGGATCATTCAAGACTGGGTAGTAAGCAGGTCAAGCGGTCCCTTGGTGGGCCACCATGATCAAAGACTCCAGGGCTGGTCCCTTGATGGTTTACGACTGCCTCTCTCCACGTGATCACCACCCTTCCTGCTTCGCTCTCAAGCTATGGGCCGCCACAACCCGAGAAAGCATGTCAAACATGTTAGACTTTCTGCAGCCCATTCCTCCTGAGATCCGTGTACAAACAGAGAGGCAGATCACTAGTCAGCTACATCTAGAAAGCTTATTTTTATCTGCAGGACAGATAGCTCACTGTGTTAGGAGTTCACTGCTGAGTTCTGTGCTCACATCGTAGATAATATGTTCACTCTCAGGAAAGGCTGACTAGGTTTGTCTATATGAATAATATTGTATATTAAAACATTACAGTGCAACGTGTTGATATACTCTCTCTCAACTCTCTCTCCTTTTGGTGCTTTGCCCCATAGAATACATTTGACCCCCATGATAAATTTGATCCAATTGTACACATTGCTCCTCTGCCTTTTTTTTCTCATGCCTTCCTGAGCCTCTTCTCTATCCTCCTCCCTCATCCCAACTATCTACCCGACTTTGCTCCTCCCTACCTCTAATGCATGTTCTATCAAGACAAGGCCCTGACAAAGGCCCTGTTTGCTCCCAGGACCCTCAGTGCAGCTGACTTTGCCAAGGGAAGAGGGCAGGAGCCCTTTTCCCCCACTCCAGGAGCCTCATAGAGTCCATCTTGTGAATGGAGCTGAGCAGCAACGCATCCTCAATCGCTGTGCCATCCGCACCTTCGACACCCATTCCATGGTAAGGGTGAGGGAATCAGCCACTACTCCTGTGATATCGCTATTCTCATTTGTCCGCTCACATTGAGTAGCTGCATCAACTTGTCAACCATACTCCCCATAAGTAATACGGCCCGCCTGACCCTGTCTAATCATTCTTCCTGACCTCCTCATGCCAGTCGCAACGCAGCACCATAGCGAGGCTGCGCCTCCTATGCTAGCAACAATTTGAATCTGTACATCCGCCTGTAGGCGAATACGCTGGCAGCCACAGACGAAGAGCAGACAAAGTCCCTGTTTGCTCCCAGTTCGCGCACTGTCGTGCAAGTGCTGTGCACCACCTCTAACTTTGCAAGTGGGAAACTTGAGGTAAGATACCCCTACCGTCACTTCCACGCCACATTCCTTCCCATCCCTTCCGCTTCACATTCATGTGCACTCGTCCCCTACCCTGGTGACTAATCCTGTCTGTCTGTCATCACCGACTGTTCTGACAACTTCATCCCTGCCTATAACCCTGTCTTCCTATTCCACCTGTCAGATACATACCGCTCAGCATCCATGAATGTTATCACTCTGATATCTTCTGCGCTGATTGTTGACCATGTTCTATATGTTTTCATTTATATTTTCACCATATCTACCATGCATAGATACCACCTGTTTTGGCCCCAAGACCCATACTGTACTAGCCTATTTTACCCTGCATTGTGATCTAGCCCACTTAGCCCTATTGTACTGAACTGTCTTGGCCCCCCAGGCCCATACTGTACTAGCCTATTTTACCCTGCATTGTGATCTAGCCAATTTAGCCATACTGTTCTAGCCTATTTTACCTTGTATTGTAATCTAGCCCACTTAGCCCTTAGTACTGTGCCAATCTTCCTTAGTCCGTCTCCCTACTATGGCCACATTCCAGAGTCACTCTTGCTATGGCCTCCCTCCTGCCTCTATTCCACACCATCACCCCAACTAACTTATTACCACCACTCCAACCTCTCAATGAAAGCAGCTCATCCGATGACCCTCCCAAGAAGACTGCAGCCAATCCACCGCTTAGGCCTCTCGAATGGATACAGCGATTCTCTGAACCACCCACAACGCTTATCCCTTGGCCTGTACACATTACAAACTTGAGATTAGGTTCTCGCTTCCCCAACCACAAAGTCACTCGAAGGATAAGCAGCCAACATATCCTACGAAATAACCACTAAATGCCATCAAGCTACCCACACAACTGCAGTATCCAAGCCCTCGCAACCACCCAACATCGCCAACTCTAATAATCCCTCTCCAATAACCACCCCTCCACGGACCAACAACCTGAGATCAGGAAAACATAGACCTACTACTCTGCCAACCTCCATCAAAGGAACACTTATTAACGCTTGCTTATTAGTCGGCCATGCTTCGGAGATTACTGACCTCATCATAGCCGACTGCCTTGACTTCCTGGCCATCACAGAAACCTGGCTTCACCACGCAGAAGGCCCAGCACTCTCGCTAGCCTTGCCAGAGGGGTATAACATCATCAGGGCTGACAGATACACAGGCAAAGGAGGAGGAGTGGCCTTCATATAAAAAACTCACCTAGGCCTTAGAGCTACCACCCTTACCAGCCTCTGATCCGCAGAACTCCTGTCAGCTAAACTCGCTCCATCGTCCACACCAACTATACTGATGCACCTCATCCACCGCTCCCAGGCCCCACCTCGTCCTTTGATGATGACATTACCAACCTCCTCTCCACCAACACTAAATTGGTCTGCAGGACCCCAATGATCCACATGCTCTAGCTGTTGAAAAATCTATCACCCAACTGGGTTTTAAACATAGAATCACAGAACCTACACACACCAAAGGTTGATTTCTGGACTGGGTGTCTGATCTTAACTGTTCCATCATGATTCTACAGAATGCACCAGTGGCCTGGTCAGACAATCACTTCATTTCTTTCACTATCCAGGGAACAACCCCCCCTATCACCGACATTGCCCCTCCCCACCCTATCCAGAAACTGCCATAACATCTCGATCGATAGTCTCAGGGCCTCTTATCAGCAACATCCTGGACGCCACCAAATTTCAAGAACCTTGATTCTAACAAATCGGTGGACCTATACAATGATACCCTTAAATCAGCCATAGACACCTCTGCACCCCTAAAACTAAGAAAAGCCAAACCAACCACCCATCTCAATAAGTGGTTCACTCCCGAATTAAAACCACTAAGAAATACTAAAAGGGCAGCAGAAACCATGTGGCGTAAATCTCCCACTAGCCAGAACAAAAGCCTCTTCAGTGCAGCAGCAACAACCTACAAAACGGCTATCCAATCCACAAAAAAGAATCCTACAACACCAGAATTCACAATGCCAAATCAAGCACTAAAGAGCTCTTTAGTATCCTAAAGGAGCTTGAATCCCCCACGCCTCCATCACATGATTATATTAAGGACACAGCCTGGTGCACAAAAATCCAGCAAGTTCTCGTAGATGAAATCACACTTCTTCAAAGTAAAATCAAATCCAAAAAGATCAGCCTCTCAAGTTGCCAGCATCTCAAACCTACAACAGTGAAAGGTCAGCCGCCTTCCACTTCCTTTGAGTTCTCCCAAGTAAAACCTAAGGAAGTGGAACACATCATAAAAAGTCTGAAACCCTCCCACTGTCAAGGTGACATATGCCCAGCTTCTGTCATAAAGGAAGGAGCTAAAGACTTAGCCCCCTTCATCACCACACCGATAAACTCGTCCTTTAATTCCAATCAAGCCTCCAACAATCTCAAGGAACCATGGGTCATGCCAATCCTAAAAAAAATCAATTTAGACCCAAACATTCCCACAAACTACAGGCCCATCACCACCGTCTCCTTCCTCTTAAAAATCTTGGACTGTGTTGCATATCCTCAAATCCAGAAGCACTTAGAAGAGAATAACCTGTTAGGTCTCAGACAATCAGCCTTCAGGCCGAGGCATGAGATGGAGACAGGGCTCTTAGATCTGAAGATCCAAATGGATGAGGCAAAGGACAAAGGCAAGCTAGCGATCCTTTTTCTCCTAGACTTGTCTGCGGCCTTCGACCTTGTTGACCACTAAATCTTAACTGGCACGTCTCCACAGCAGCAGCCTTCTCCACCAATGCCTCGGATTGGGTCAACTCCTTCCTCTCCAATCTTACCAGCAGAGTCTTCTCTCCATCAGCTTCAGCAGACCCGAACCCCACGCTCTGCAGAGTCCCTCAGGGCTCATGCATGTACCCATGCTTTATAACATACAAAGCTCCTATTCAATCGTCTGGACAACCTGGGCGTCATCTACACCAACTACACAGATGACACCCAAGTCCTCATTCCCCTCTCAGGCTGATACGAGCAAGGCTCTAAACTACTGAATGACATATACCTAGAAATCCAGGCCTGGATGGCCTCAAACAGTTTATGCCTGTACGAGCTCCTGATTGTCGGCACCCATGCACGCCTGAACAAACTGGAACATCCTTCATCATAGATGGGAACACGATCAAGGTATCCAAAGTAATAAAAGCTCTGGGGGTCCATCTTGATTCAACACTGTTCCTCAAAAAACAAGTCAGCTCCATAGCTGCCTCCACAGCCTATATAAATAAATTAATCTATAGTTGCAAACCCTACTTGTCCACCAGCAGCTGCCTAACACTAGCCAGAGCCCTAGCACTATTCTAGGATCCTCTGAACTCAACCTGAACAAGTTTCAGGTCCTTCACAACAACTCACTGAGAGCTCCACTTAACCTACCAAGATCTTGCCACATCTCAACCTTCAGACGAAGTGCCAACTTGCTACCAGTCCGTGATAGAATCACACTTCGCACCCTGGTTATCACGCACAAATGCCTCACAATCACAGTCCCCAAAAAGGTATCTGACAGAATCCGCAAGCACCACTCCTCTCGCCCTACCAGATCTGCTCTATCCCACTGCCTGGAAGTACCCAGGTTTAACCTAAAAACGGCAGGAGGAGCCAGCTTCCCAGTCCAAGCAGCCAAACGATGGAATTCCATACCCCTGAACTTCAGACAAGAACCCACCCTCTTGCCGTTCAAATCTTGTCTCAAAAACTGGCTGAACAACAAACCACCCCAATAAGGCACCCGTCAACTTCTTCACCCATGCCATATGGTCACTTAGCTGCTATCATGCCTGGTCACCACATTTGCCATTGTCTCATGTACGTTATGACATGTTGTAAATTGTCTCTTTAGCCCGACCTTCCTGTAACTATTGGTCACCACATTTGCCATTGTCTCATGTTTTCCTGTATGTAACTCTCAAGCTTTTCCAGCGCCCAGTTACCTCAGGGTTCGGTGCGCAAAATAAATAATAAACAAATACAAATCACACACCTCTTTTGCCTCTCTGAGAGGGAAAAGTGCTTCAAAGCCGTAAAGTATAAGCTATACGAATGAATGCGAGATATCATAACATAGCATGGCACTGTGGAACACTCAAAACTTCCCATAATAAATCTGGTTGAGTTGTACCCTTAGCTCCTCCCCCTTTTCATTCTCATGTCTTCTGGACCATTGTATATATCTGCTGCCATTATCCCAACTATCTACCAGACTTTGCTCCTCCCTCCCGCTACGGCATGTTCTGTCATACTCCTCCTTTGCCTCTCCGACAGGCAAACCACTTTGTCACCAGCACCCATAGCAAGGGGCACTATACAAATGCTAACATAACATTTGTATTTATTTGCATTTATATTTGTATTTATTTGTTTTTATATAGTGCTTTAATCCAAAGCGCTTTACAAGAGGAACAAGTGAATTCGACAGCCAATACATGACAAAGAATCTAAACCAGAAAACGGTACAACAAACAATTTACATTAATGATGAGGTTAAGTACTAATAGAGCGACAGAAGGTAGAAGGAGAGGGTGGAGGTGGGTTAAGTAGTGAGAGAGGAAACAATGGGTGCTAGGGGAGGGAGTGGGAGAGATAGGATTTTAGAGGAGTGTGAAATGAGGGGTAAGAGGTGATGGAGGGGGGACGGGAAGAGGAAGGCCGTTCCAGTGGAAGGGAGCAAGAAGAACATACAGTAAATGATAACTAGTTCTGCTAAGTTTCCCTATGGCCTATGTGCAGTGTCTTTACAAGCTGATTCAGAGCCAAGTGTTTGAGAGGAAGTATGGCATCATTATATTACCAGATAACCATGGTGCCAACCTTTGATTTCCTCTATGGAGCAGAATCAACTTGTGATTTTAGTGAAGCAAGGGAGTCAAACACACCATCCCCAGGTTCAAACATCATGATTTACAGCATATTTAGCAGCAAGAGTTAGTCAAATAATCCATAGGATTAACAGGCAAGTCTAAACATATACCAGCTCACCAAATGTCACTGAACCTGCTGAGCTGTTTTTGCATCAGAGGAGTAGGTAGATGCTATCCTGCCAGTTCCCGCCCCCTCACCGCTGTAATATTGGAACAGTCGGAGAAAAGCAATACGTGGAACAACCTGCATCGTTCCTTTACCGCATTGGGTGTATGAGAGACGTTATGCACTTAGCCATACAGGATGTACCCTTTGCACTGAAAGCGTGGAAGGATGTAGCATGGAAAGATTCTACATGGAAGAATGTTGCCTGCCAAGATGTCAGAATCCATCAATGAATGCTATGGATGGACATTAAAGTGAAATCTGACAAGGACAAAGTGATGTTATGAAGAAGATTTATGAATTTATGCTGAAACAATATGAAAATGCTTTTGAAGTAACAATGTAACAGAAGCGGTAAGAGTAACATGTACCTAAGGCTAAAGTAATCATGGATCTAAAGAAGATGAAGTAACTTACTGACCAATAACTAAATATGCAGTAACGCAAGATAGAAAGAAAACGTATAGAAGGTTTCTATAGAGGAATATATAACGTGACAAGGACTGCCATAGTAGGAAAATGGACACTGGCTCACGTTGAATTTAACTAAACTACCTCAGAGACAGGCAAGGCTGTAAGAATCATGAGATGCAGGAAAACAGCTCTGTGTGAAGAGTCGACGATGAATCGAGGTTAGCCCAGAGCAAAGTTGCTATTTTCAAAGGATAAGCACAGAGCCCAAAGGAAGTACTTGGATTAGCTCTGAATGTGGGACATTCTTCCTAGATGGAAGAAGATGACAACATATGTGAGAACCAAATTATTGGTCAATTTAAAGAGCACAATGTTCATGTGAGATTGATTGAGCAAGTGAGTCCAAGAGGGGCAATAGCACCCTGCATAATAAAATCAAATAGTAAATGAAAGGCTGAAATTCGTGGTCTCTTCATACATGACTCATACTTGGAAAACAAAGGCTATACATTAGAGCCTCAAGCTAAGATAGTGGTGTACTCATATTCCCTTGAATGTTCCAGAACAGTCAGCAGACACAAGGTCAACTACAAACTGGAGACTATGGCTTGAAAGATGATGAACTAATTGGGAAAATGGGGAGTAGTCTGAAGGGATTCAAACCCCTAGGTTTTGTTTCACGTACAAGCTGCTAAGGAGCCACAAGTCCAAGGTTGGGATAGAGTGCAAACCAATCATTGTGGTTCTGGGACAACCTAACATGTAATGTTGCAGAGGCCAATACACTGTTGTTTTGTCTGCAACAATCAGCACTATATGTATTTAAAGGTAGTTCAAGGCTTGCCCTACAGACAAGGGGTAGCCAATGATGCACTAATCCTTATATGTTCTATAAGTAGATAGGTTCCCTTCACCAGTCCCTTCCCTTGATATATTTTGTATTTTGCCATGTAGAATGATGTCATAAATGACGCATATTGGGGTATAAGACCTAAATGTAATAACATTTGTGAGTGTACAAGCAAGAGTCCGATGTTTGCAAGTTGACCCTGGTTTATTCAATTGATTACAAAGTAGTACTTTGCCATATTCTTTGAGTCTGTCCAATTATTTGGTCTGTGATGATTATTGTAATTCCATCGAGCACAAAAGATGCTTACACAGCTTCAGGACGCTGTACTTCTCCCACACCTACAAACAGCTTTGACCTGTCCTCCCACCCCATCAAGGCTGAGGTGATGATGAGACGGCCTTCTGAATTGAGCAGCGCTTGCTGATTTTACAAGATGCATGCTAACACTTCACCATGCCCATGGCCATCATGGGAAGGTCATCTAGACCTGTTTTTTGTTTTCCTTTCAGTTCTGGGGCTTGTAGTTTCTTCTTTCACATTTGCAATTTGGAAAAACTACAAGTCCAAGAATGTCAAGCGAAGGCAGGACAGGATAGCCCTCTCAGGCATGGCTACAGGAAACCTGAGAGCTCTGCCAGCAGGACAGGAGCCCGAAGCCCTACCGTGTTCAATGATTTAAGAGAACAAGGCACTCAATCAGAATTGATTTCTGCGCTTTGGGTTGTAGAAGTTTCACTGGGGCGACATGAGACTGCTGCCCCTATTGTTCATGGAGGATGGGACCAACTGCCCCCTCCGCCCCATGTACTGAGCGACTGACTATACTTGTCACATGACCATGTGTGAAACAACCATGTGAGCAATGGATTTAGAAGTGTTCTTTTTTTGTCAGTTTGCCTGAGCAGGGAGGCATTTATGGTGTTACATGGCATTATATGAAGTGTTATATGGACTAGTTTAAAGGTTTTTGAAACTGGGCGTGAGTCCCATACTGCCTGGGCTGCTGGTTGCCTCCATGTCTGCCCATGTTTAGAAAGAAGGTCCATCCTTTACAAGTAAGGGAGAAGTTATTAAGGGGCTGTTAGTAGGGGTACCATGTTTACTGTAGAAAAGGAATGGGTGCAACCTTTATTTTAAAGTTTCAGCAGGTCTGGAAGAGTAAAGAGAACAAACCAGTGTGGGGAGGTGGGGGGTGTGACATATGCAATGGGAAGTGTAGGAACTTAGTATCCTAAAGTGAAATATGCACATTTCATTCTGTTTGTCTTTCCCAACTGAACAATGTTAAGCCTTTGTCACAGAACAGATGTACTTACAACATTGTTGGCTGAATATAAACGGTGTGCACCTTTTATGTCTAAGAATAAAGGTGTGCACCTTTTATGTCTAAGACTAAAGGTGTGCACCTTTTATGTCTAAGAATAAAGGTGTGCACCTTTTATGCCTAAGAATATGTAACAAAACTTGCCCTTTGTGGTAGAATATCAGTAAACCACATTGTTCATATAATTCGAGCAGTCTTGTGGCTTGGTGTCTGAACTGCCAGACACTCGACATGGTGAAACCCTTCGGCACTGTTTAATTGGGGGAACACATCTTTTTTTAATCACTTGAATACGCACAGGGACGTAGGTGTCCGGCCGCAAAAGAAAGTGGGTAAAGTCTGTCCATCCAGGTGGCTCCTAGTCTTGTGCCCTGTAAAATCTATAAAGGAGAAAGTACTTTAAGATTAAAATGAATACATACACGTTTAAATATCAGATCATCAAGGGTTCTATGTAATCCGACTTTCCCAGCTTTCTTGGTCAAAGGCCACCCAGTAGACTAATGGAAATAAAGAATACGTGGAAGCAGACAGCTGAAAGAGCATGCAAGCTGGCCAGTGTGCAGCAGTTGCGCATGCTTCCTACAGAGTGAAAAGGCGCCACCTGCTGGTGAAAGAATGTAGAGCAGCGGCAGCAGTGGCGAAACGTGCTCCTTCCCAGACAGACGGCGTGATTCCATAAAAGAGAATTAGTGCACTGGTGTCAAGGCACACCCCATTATGCCCGTCTGCCAGGCGTAATGTTTGCAAACCTCTAGAAATATAAACAGAAAGTGGTTAGTAGACAAATGATTTAAATAGCTCTTCATTTGTTTTGCTGGCACATTTTTGACTGCATGCAAACGCCTGGCAGATGTGGTTGGACTTCATCTCATGCACAGGTGGTATAAGCAGGTAACAGCCTACATGGAGGCCAGCCAAAGAGGTGCAAATGGTAAGAACACGTCTTTCTTTTTTCACCATAAATTCAACCTTCGTCCTTATTTCTCAAATCTATAATACGCCTTACCAGCAACTTACCTGCAGGGATGTCATTTAGGGGTCACCAGAGTTCGCAACTGCGACCTCTGAGGTCTCCCTTGGACCTCTGTGGTCTCCCTTTCGAGCTTGTTTTTCTTAATGCAAGCTCCTCGGCCGTGACCAGCACCATGTGGCTCTTCTGGAGGGGCTGGCTTTCTTGTTCAGACCCCTTTAAAAAAAAGAAAAAAAAGAAGAACCAGGGCACCGCAAGTCTAACACTTTCAGCACTGACCCTAAATAAGAAAGAATAGGAATACCAAATAATGTGTCTTTCTGGAATTCTATACAATAATTGCTAGACTCATTAAAGGTTTATTTTGGGCACACTTCAGGGGTTGAGTCACTGATTTAGTCTGCTCTTAAATGCCTCAACTCAGCCTTTCATCCTTCTGAGGTCGATAAATGAGTACCAACACAGGTTGGGTGATATTGGGTGTATATTTTTTCGATATAAAGCGCTTAAGCGTAGGTGCTATATAATAACACATCATTATCATTTGGCCATGACGTCTGCTTGCATTCACAGTAATTTGGTAATATGGGCCTATACACACTGATCTTAACGATACATATGGCGATCCATTCTTGTATGAAATGTACATCACATTATAGTGATATCGTAACCATATTTTTCTGATTGTACAATGTTATATGATGCCACTTCCTGTTTTGCCAACAGGTGAAAGGTTGTGTTCCATCGCTTCCTACGATATCTCTTTGGGTGGGGTCAAATGACATCACTTCCTGTGATGTCATCATGGGGTCAAGGGTGGTGTGATGTCACTTCCGCTAACCCTGGCATTTTGGTGAAATGACCTCCCTGCTTATCTGGCTCCCTTGAGCACACTTGCTTTGGGGGTATGGAGATGGAGGGGGTAAGGAAGTAGGTCGGGCAGGAGAAAAGCGGTTGTGAAGGGGACCCCCATTATAAGAACGAGGCAACAGTTGTATGGTAACTGTAAAATTGCCAGACCATAAAGTCCACTTTAACATTGGTGGGGATTAATCCACCTAGAACCTGAGTCATACAGGATTCTTTTACCACTGACCGAGGAAGCACTTAGGTTGAGTGAAAACTTGTAAGGTTCAGGATATTTCAAACGGTCTAATTACAATGGTTTTCCTTCATTGAACTAGAAATTCTGCAACCAGAGTTGATTCAGCACACTGCCTGAAGCTGGATTACACCCTGCCCTGAATGAATGTGTCTAAATGGTTGCAGGGGGTGGAGTGGGTGCACATGGCTCCATACATGCAGATATGCAGTTAGCCCACAGAATGCAAGCAGCATGTCGGGGAAGGGCGTGCATGATTCCTAGATGGGTGGGTACAAGGCACTAGTCTTTCTTAGTGTCGCCAAGAAGGTTTTGAAATAGAATAGAAATGCTCATGCTTGGAATGACTACTTCTCTAGTTTTTATTAAATTTGCAGCGACTCTTCGTCCTTGTAAATGTGCTTAATGACTCAGCATGGGTAAAGCAATACACGAGCATGTGGAGGCAGGTCGGGGGTAAATTCCTCATCAGCGGCAGGGGCAATGCCGAGGGGGCAGACGCGAGAAGGTGGAAGCTAAGGCTGATACTGGTTCATACTGGTATAATATTCAAGTAAAGCAAAACAGCAGGAAGGTTGACCAGATTAAATGTTACACTGCCACACTGGCTCCCCATTGTAACTGGTGGCAGATGATGCTCGTATTGTAGCGTCCAGGTTGCAGGTTCAAGTCCCCACACTGGCTCAAAAATACTCTAAATGCTGGAATGCACAGTACACTGGGAGAAAAAGGACATTTTACCAGAAGTGATGGAGTCACCCGGATGGAATAGTGCCAACTTTAGTGGACTGCGTTGGAACAGAGGTCTAGCATGGTCTCTAAGTGCTCAAAGAAGCGTTATTATGATTATCCAACATAATGGGGCAATAACATGATTTTAATTAAGACACACTCCTATAGGGTGTTTACTTTAACACATAACTAATTCCAGAATCTGCATTGCCAGGAATATATTTGAGGGAGTTTTGCAAAATGCCCACATACCTATTACCTTTTTATTGTATTATTTATTCATTTATTGCATTTGTTACACGCCCAAACCTAAGGGTATGCGGCGAAAACCAATGTGGGACCCCATTGGTCAGCCTCCTACAAAAAGCCAATCACAGGGCACTGGCTGGCGTAAGCTGGCCCCCCAACACGGCACACCATTAAGGCACCTGTCACGTGACGTCTGTACGCCAATGCCAGAACCCCTGCTCGGTTCTGCATCCAACCCACTACACATCGATAGATCCTCCTCCAGGACCCACGCGCCATCGTCCGATCTCCACCCATCGATCGCTGCCCCATCATGAGCTTGGTGAACATTGATGCGGTAAGACCTGTATCGCCCTGTCTCTAGACACCAGTAACATCACAAACGAACCAGCCAGCTTTGGGAACCACCTTCGAACACCCTCTGTATTGGTCATCAACGCCCGACTTGCTGGACATCCTACCCGGTCACACGATAACTCTGCTAGCAGGCCTAAGCACCGTCAGCGCCGCCCCTGATTTTAGCTGCAATTGCCTTCCTCTATCAATGTGTATACGTTACCCAAAAAATGTCTCTCTGCATGATCTGCTGAACATCTAACGAATCGTGAGTAAGCGGCATCTTTATTAGAACCTACTGCATAGTTTGTGTGACCATGCACTGGTTAGCCATCATTCGCTAGTTAGCAAAATGACAACTACCACATGATCGTTGCATCATTGGTACACTGCCTATTCTGCATATGTGTCCTCTACCATGCCAAATAATTCCAACAGCACCATATTTTAGTGTGCTCGCCCAATAACAACTCCACCACCTAGCCAAAAGTGTGTGTCATAGTGTATAACGCAATGCCCAGGATTGTACCAGATATCCTGCTCAGCTCCCACTAGACAGCACAATTTGCAGCTCTGTACTATATAGTTTCTTGTCCCAAATGCACAGATCTGTCTTATGCCTCACAATATGTTCTAAGTGGGTGGTATAGAACTATGCTTCTTGTCCATACCACCTACCCTTTTCAAAAACGTCTGATAAAATGACCACTTACTGTAGACTCCACCCTAGATCGCCTAGCCTTCCAGCTCTCATAATCCATTAAGTGCAAGGCCAGCCGCTCTGGCAACACTGCCATTACTAATAACGCCCAACAGCAACCCCATCCTCCCACTACCGCTACCACAGCCTCACATCACTGCCCACTCACTTCATCCAACAAAAAGCCTGCTCACACCACAGACACCACCCCATGCTCTAGAGGCACCTTTATCCAACTAAGCTCAGGCCTGGTGTGCTTATGCTGCCCCAGATACCAGCCCCTACCCTGCCCTACCCCATTTCTGCCTAACTCACCAGCCTTCGCAACAATATTAACCCATCACCACCCCCACACTACCCATCACCACATCTATCCTAGGTATATCACACCGTGTCAGGCTCTCCACAAGAACGCACAGCTCCTGCGTACGCACTAAACCAATGCTAGGCACCCCGAGAAAAGTAAGACTCTCCTCCCGTACCGCCATTAACCACAACTTCCCACACTTCTCAAATAACGCAGGCACTCACCAAGCTACCAACACCCTCAAAACCGTAAACCTCAGCACACCGACACCCGCAAAACCCACAGGCAAATGACAAGAATCTCACTGCACCACTGCACCCATGCTATCAATAGCTTCAACAGCACCACTCACAACTCAAAGACCCCCTTCCAACCTACATACAGCACCCCTAAAAGGCGCACTGATCAATGTAAGATCACTAGGAGCACATGCCATCGACATACATGATCTCATCCTAGAATATGAACTTTATTTCCTAGTACTAACAGAAACATGGCTGTACTCAGCCTCAGGCCCACTCATCACCATCGCAATACCACCCGATTACACTCTACTTAGAGTTTATCGCCAAGATACTACAGGTAGCCATCATCTCCAAATCCTCTTTTCAGTTTTGAGAATGCAAAACGGAAACATTGCTGGGGTACGAACTCCTAGATCTCAAACTAGCCACGGATCCCAAAACCACTATCATCTTTCTAGTAGTATACAGATCCCCCAGATAAGCCAGCAGCCCAGACATCAAACTACCTCTCCTCATTTCTCCCCTTCTCAAGCCCAACACCAAATTCATCCTCCTAGGAGACAAATTCATCGTCCTGGGAGGATAGCTCAGTGGCAACGTGCGCGCCTTGGAAGCAGGACGACACAAAGCAACGCAGGCTCGATCCCCGGGTCCGCGCTTAAAAACCTATGGGTCTTTAAGCGTGTTATAAATACGCAACTAAGACAAAAAAAATATGCAACTAAAACCCAACAAATTCCTGTAACAGCGCCTCGATGCCCGTGGGCTGTGTGAGCGCTTTAAAAATGTAAATTAATTAAATAAATAAATAAACATAGGGTACCACCTCCGACCATAAAAGCCTCAGCCTTCCACAATGCATTTTTGGAAATGCAATTCTCGCAAATTGTTAACTCCCCAACCCACTCAAAAGGTTGAATCCTAGACTGGATTTGTACACTGAACACCACAGTTCTACTAGAAGAGATCCTAGAGATGTCCTGGACGGACCACTTCCTAATCAGAGTCAACATTTCTCTTACCAAGATCCCCATACCGTCTATTACACCAACCGTTCCCATACTAGTGAGGAACTCAAGGAAACTCACCTCTGAAAACCTATCCCCATTGCTAAACAAACCACTCAATGCCCATTCCACAGCAGATTCCAACCCAGACAACACATTGCTACACTATCACACCTGTCTTAAAACAGCCATAGACGAAATAGCCCCACTCAAACCCAAGATCCCTAAGCCCAAATGTGGAAACACATGGTCAATGATGACCTCATTGAACACAGAAGGAAAAAAAGGGCATTTGAACACCTTTCCAGAAAAAAACCCTAACAGCGAGTCCAAAAGAGAACTTCAGATCATATCTAAAGCCTACAAACTGGAAGAATTTACTCAGAAAGCTAATTCTCTCAACTTATGCATCACCAATGTCACCTCTATTAGCAAAGAGATATTCTCCATCATTAGAGAACTAGAAACCCCCATTCCACCACGTGACTAGATAAAGAGAGTAAGGACAGATGTACCACCATCCAGGAGGCACTAGCTTCCAAGATAAATACAATACAAAATAAAATAGAGCTTCACAGAATACTCTTAACTCTTAACACCACGGAACCAATCCTCTCAGCATCGGCATACGTTATAACTAGCGCTCCCGAATTTCACTTCACGCCAGTGAACACTGACCTTGTGATCAAAACTATAGCATCAATCAAACCCTCCAATTGCAAAAGAGACAGAGACAGCTTCCCTGCCAAACTAGTTAAGGATTGCGCACCCATACTAGCCCCCATCATCACAAACTTTGTTAATGCTTCATTCAAGACTGTTACCATTCCAGCTAATATCAAAGAAGCCTGGGTCACCCCGCTCCTTAGAAAATCGTCCCTAGACCCTAACATTCCCACCAATTATAGGCACATCAACACAGTCCCCTTCCTCCTCACAATCATAGACAAAATAACCAGCTTCTAGGGGAAAGACAATCAGGCTTCCGCCCTAGACATACCACGGAGACAGCCTTACTGGATCTAAAAAATCAGATGGACGCTATCAGGGATTCAAGGAAATTATGTATCCTTTTAT
Organism: Ambystoma mexicanum; assembly: GCF_040938575.1. Lineage (NCBI taxonomy): Eukaryota > Metazoa > Chordata > Amphibia > Caudata > Ambystomatidae > Ambystoma > Ambystoma mexicanum. The sequence continues at coordinate 50,691,368 of NC_090925.1, read as the reverse complement.
TACTCAATTTATCTGCAGCCTTCAACTTAGTAGACCACAATAAACTATTTCTTACGCTTGCAAACAACTTCTCAAAAGAGGCTACTGCCTGGATCAACTCATTCCTCACAGACCATATGTCTATAGTAGCAATAGGCAACGATGCAGCAGACCCAATCACAGTCCCATTGGGCGTCCTTCAAGGATCCTGCCTCTCCCCAACGCTCTACAATGCATACACAAAATTACTCTTTGCAGCACTTGATGCCATGGGAGTAATATATACCAACTTTGCAGACAACACACCAATACTCATCCCCATCTCATGCAACCTTGAACAGGATACTATCGCCATTAACAAAATCTATTCCATCATCCAAAACTGGATGGCAACAAACAGCCTCTGCCTTAATGGAGAAAAAACTGAGATTCTAATAGTAGTCTCCCCAGATCGCCTAAGTAATCTACAGCCACAATACTTAGCCATAGTCAATCAACCTTCACCCTGACGCTCGTCCCAGCCACTCCTTCCCCACTGGTTGACTGGGGATTGACTCCTAGGGGACCGTACTGTTGGGAGGGCCCGGGGTTGTATTGAACTGGGGGTCAGGGTGACCTAAAGGTAAGTACAGAGTAGGTATAAGTGCAGTACCTTCCCTTCTGCTCCTCCCCTCCAGACCCTGGGCTGGCTGACTGGCGCAAAGCGAGCGCTGCTCACCGTAATGTTTGCGACTCCGGTCGCAGCCCTCTGATCCATATCGTCCTCCAGTTTATTCACTAAAGGTGTGTGGTCCCGGTCGGCTGCAACACACAGGATACAACGGTGAACAGGTAAGTGTTGATTTAAATGTGGAACAGGTGAGTCTTGGTTAAACATGAGTGTCCAATTTGCTGTGCTTGCAAGCTTGGTTTGAGCTTACTTTCACAATGGGGGTCATTACGAGGTTGGAGGTAGCTATGGCGCTGGTAGCGACATGGCTACCCCCTTACCACATTCTGGGTCCGTGTTCCCGGAATAGGGACTTACCGGGTCAGTCCAACCTTGGAGGACCCAGTAAGTCCCCATTCCGGGAACCATTCCCCATTCCCATTTGAGCCCCCATAGGGCTCAATGGGAATGGGGATGGAGCAAATAACGGGCCCGCTGTTAGCGGGCCCATTATTAGCTCTGAGGTCCCTTAACGGGACCCTTCGCTAACGCCTGGTAAGGGACCTCAGAATAGGGTTGTAAGGGATTACCGGCACCGGTGCCCTTACCGGTGCCGGTAATCCCTTACCACCTACCTCGTAATGACCCCCAATGTCTTTGTCTTTCACAGAAGGTGAGCGACTGAAGGCCGACACCACGATGAGAAGCTGATGGAACAGAGCAGGACTCAACGTGCAGGTGAGCACACTAGGCACTGGGATGGGCTGTGGTCGAAGAACGGAATGGGATCTCTCACGCTGTTGCTTTGCCTTTTAGGTCCTTGGATGCTGTGGGAAAGACAACAGTCAGAGAAACAAGGAAGAACCAAGATGAGCAGGCGATGACAAACCAATGTCCAAGATGAGCAAGCGATGACAAACCAATGTCCAAGATGAGCAGGAGATGAAGGACCAATGTCCAGGATGAGCAGCCCCACCGGTGGACTCAGGGTGCTGTTCGGAAGAAACTATATGAACACAGAGACAAAGCCTTTACGTGAGGGCGTGGATCCTCATTTCAGGTGAGTTTCCTCAGGTGAGTTTCCACTGCTTCCCATACATGTAAAGTTGTCTGTAGATGCACTGTGAGCAGGAGCGGTAAGCAAGACACTGTTCTTGCAAAGAGCAGAAGAAACGCTAAGCACAGGATGCAGTCCGGGGTGTGGTTTTATAGCTTTGGGCCACATCCTGTCAGCATCAGACTGCCAGGGGCATTGGTTCCACGCACATGCTTGGTGCTTCCTTGCACGCGCCGGGCGTTCCCTCTCTCTTGGTCGGCGCGCTGGTGCAGATTGAGACCTTGCTCCATTCTACCCGCTTACGCCAGCCAGCCACCATATCTGTCCAACACGTCCCCACTCTACCATGGGGGAATACCCCTCTCCCTTGGGCCCGACCACGCTGGACCTGCAATGGGATCGTGACACTAGGGACCTAAAAAAACAAAAAAAAAACAAATTGCAACTGCTTCAGAACTAAGCTCTCAGAGCAGCATTAGGCATAAAAAAGAGGGATTCCATCTCACAATACAGGAGAGAGTCCCATTGGCTACCCATACAAGATAGGATATTAAATACAACCCTTACCATATCACACAAATGTGTATCAGGCGCGGCACCCAGCTATCTCAACCAATGCCTAAACCGCAAAACCACACCCAGAACCCTCGGATCCAACATAGACACGCACCTCTGCAACCCCCGTTTCAAGATTGCAAGAACAGGCAATTCCAGCTTCCCAGTAGCAGCCCCTAGAATATGGAACTCACTTCCAGCCTCTAGCTGCAATGAGCCTTCCTTCCCCAAATTCAAGAAAATCCTCAAAACTCTTTAATAAATTATAAACAGCCTCATATTCCCTAATGCACAAACCAACTGTGATGGTAAAAACTAGACTTTAAGACTGTAAAACTGTATGTACTGTGCCTTACTATGAGGCTGTGCATAGCTGTGCATTACTGTGCAAATGTTCATGTCAAGCTTTCTCTGCATATCTCTCTGCACCCCTCTAAGTAACAAAACTGTATGATTCAAATATGCTAACATGTTGTAATTCAGTACCTAAGTAACCCTGTAATCTACGCTGCGATACCAGAGGGTTTGGACGTATAACCAAATGCAATAAATAAATAAATAAATATACCACATTCCTGCAAGGTAGGGATTATTGGGATAACACTGAATGTGGAACAGTTAATCCAGGTATTTTGATATTGTCTGAGAGAGCGGGGGTCAGTGGGAGGTTTCAGCTCTCGCGCAGTGGAGGAAGGTACCACGCTGTAACGTGGAGACACCTGAGCTTTACCTTCTGTGGCTCAACAGTAAACGCAACAATCGTGTCAATAATCAAAGTTATAAAAATGGGGTGTTCCCGGTTACCGCCCCCCCCCCACATTGAGAAGTGGGAGACAAGAGCATTTGGAAAGAGTGCTGGTTTGGGTGCAGGGTAAGGGGGTGAAAGGTTGGCTGGTCGATCAGTTACAAGCAGAGACCATGTTTTACGGCTGTAGCGCTTTATAGCAGCATCTGACATGATTCACTGAAGAAACTGTTACCAGCTGCCTGTGTCACCGACACCTCGAGGCGCAATAATTTATTTATTTATTGGTTATGCATAATGCGCCTACACACAAGGTGTTGCACGCCTCATACATTGTGATGAGCGGGATGGCAAAGACAGAGATTCCCTGAGGTGAATAGTTCCCGGGTACTTTGCTTGTCTGTTTGATTATCACCCAGCTACAGTAGTTAGGTACTTTCCTGACATTAGAAAACAATTCCAAAGTAGGCTCGCTGTTCAGTTTATCATCAGGTTGAGAGCTGGGAAACTGAGCAATCGCTGGATTTAGCTATCTTCCCTCTGGGGTTTGGAGGGTGCACTTCGCAGCGCCTGATTTCGAGCTGCAATCTTCTTGCATACTCGATATTCAGAAGTATTATCACCTCGGTGTTTTTTACACTGGTTCGTCCACGTCCTCCCATGGGTGATAAAGTCTAGGGTACCTCAGGCGACAAGACCCAGGAAAAGAAAGCGGTGGATGCCGGCTTAGGAGAACGCATTGGTGGGCAGAGGAGTAGACAGTGTAGGACCTGAGCGGGCAAGGACCACCCAGATGCCGTAAATGCCCACTCAGCAGCACCGTGAGGGCATTTACAGATGCTAATGTCACTGTGGTGGGTCCCACTACCTTCGTTTCTGGCCCCACTTGTTAGATAATCCTGTCATGCATGTCCTTCCCACACAGGAAAGGCTTGGTCACGTAGTGGCTCGTGGGTACTCTCACGGGAGCGGGACAGGACTGCCCGTAGCTCGGCCCAAAAGGCATTTGTAGTGGTCGAGGCCTCGTAATCGGGAATACCGCTTGAGTGGTTGGGAAGAGAGCGAGCAGGGGATGGGACTAAGGGCACAGGCCGGCCTCGGTCCTGAAGGTATTGCCATGTTATTATTGTCATTGGCGCATGAAGATATTGAGGATGTCCGCGAATTCATGACCTCTGGACCAGACCGAGGGGTGGAGGTGACCAGTTCTGCTTAGGTTTATAATACGCAATGAGGACATGGCGGCTCCCCACGAGGTTTGAACGGGAGGGGTGTTCTGGAGTGTGGTTCCCAGATAATACGAAATGCTGGCGAAATAGCAGCGGAGAACTCACTGCTGCGATCTGTGGGTTACCTGCAGGCGTGACTCCCGTCAAGGCAAGCGCAGCATTTCAACCTTCAGAGATCTATAAATGAGTATATATTTGGTTGGATGATATGGTATGTAGGTAGCTATGTTCTTTGCAAAGCGCTTAGTGTGAGCGCTGAATGAATAACACATCATTTTCATTACATGATTGAAGAGAACATGCCATTCTGTGCAGCCAGAAGGTGTGACTCGAGTTTCGGCTGCATGTTTGTTCGGGGGGGTGGTATCTGGACGCTTCCCACCCAATGTGGTGCAATTATGCAGTAACCCTTGAGGGCGAGGCCATCACAGGAAATGGTGGTGTGGCGTGTTACCACCCAGGCGAGTATCTGCACGTTGGTGTTAATGGGAGAGAATGTACCAGGGCCTTCTTTAGTAGCATCAGAGCATCGCGGGGGGGGGGGGGGGGGGGTGGAGTGGGGGGTGGCACATGAAGTGCACTCCAGTTCCTGAGGGCATACTGCTGAGGGATATCCGGACGCATCCCACCCAGGATGCGGGGATAACATCAGGACGCTGTGAGCAGCAGAGCAATGGCAGGGGTGAGTGGTCACTCACTCTCAGGGAGAGCAGCAGAATGGGCAAATGTCTGGAGGCATAAAAAGAGAGGGATGAGATGGGTCCAATTTAAGAGCATGAGTATTGGGAAGAAGATGGGGTGCACTTTTACGAGGATGGTTTGGATCCTTTGATTAAGGAACTTAAATACGAAGTTGATGGAGCCGAGAAGGGGATCTTCATGGGGGCAGTCAAAGAAGGGCGTGGACCCTTCTGGGCCTGGTGGTATGCAAGCGACCAGTATTAAAGGCGATGCAATGAGCTTGGTAATAATCAAGAGGGGTTTCGCCTCTCCCGTGGTGAGCCTCCCTCTGAGGCCCAGAGGTGAGGGGGGCTGTAATTAAGCAATAAAGCTCCACTTCCCCAGTCACGCCCAGGAACTCCTGCCAGGGCAGGCAGAGTGATGAGGCTCTTAGTTGGGGAGCTGTGGCCTAATACAATATGGAGATGATTTGGGGGGGAAGTAAGAACATGTGGATTTAGTCGGCGCTGAGGGAGAAATGATTTTTATTGCAAAAATAAGGTTTGGATGCAACCAGAGTGTAATTTGCAGTATTGATAACCATGAAAAACCACTGTGTCAAGCCACAAGGAATAAGCCGGCCATGGACAATTATCACTGTAAAGGTTGTGCCGCAGGTACTGTTAGTAATACGCGGTTACCAGAAAAGTAAGAGGGGGGCGGGGGGGGTGTATGGACCGAGAAGTGGCCAAGTGCCAAGGTTATGCCCCCGCCAATGGGGTTTATTGCTCGAGTAGGACCCTTTTCCAGCAGCAGCGTCTGATAAGGAACTGCAAATGCCAATCAACCGATAGGAGGCCAGTAAGAGAGGCCGAAACACCACAGCTGGAGACGGACTGGAGCAAATGGGAGCGGCCAGGGATTTTCTGGCAGATGCAACAGCAGCGCAGTCCAGTGTGACCCCCATTCCAGGCTGCGCTGCCCATCCCATGATCGAAAGCGTGGTTTCGTGCAAACCATTTGCAATGCAAATGGAACACAATGCAAAGCACAGCGCCTGCTGCTCCCACCCCCTCGTCGGAATGCCACCTGCATTTGGTGGGCACTCCCATCCAGGGTACACTGGCTCCTGGAGAAGAGCTCTTGCCCGTGACATATTTACAGGTCACTTAAACTGTAGAGGGTAGAGTGATGCCTGAGGACTAGAAATACAGCGATAGGTATAGTTCTACCACCCCTCGTGACGTCACGATTACTGCCCCGTAGATAAGGATAGCGTTGGCAAACACACAGATGCCAGGTGCACGAGGCAGCCACTATGGAGCCGCGCCATTGCGCGTGCACCATCTCAGGGAGAACTCTGATGAGAAACTAAAGGCAGCATGAGCCGGGAGGCAGGCCATGCCTCGGGGCTGCTGCAGGAAGAGCAGCGTGAGGTAAGCCATGATCTCAATGATAGGACTCAGAGCACACGTGTGGTATGCGGTGCATTAGGATCCGAAATAATAACAACAGCCGATGGATGCACTGCTTGGATTTCAACATAACCACTGGCATTGCTCAGGAGCAAGTATCAGACCTACCTGTGCCATCACAGAAGGGGACTAGCCACATGCACGCCAGTCTTCTTCTTGGCGTGAATGGGTGCAGTCCCCGCCCCATCTGCACTGGAACATAAGCCATTCCAGGCATGCTTTCGCCTTGTCCTTAATGCACCGCGAGCAGGGGACCCAGAGCTTACAATATACCCTCTCTCACTTCCGAAGGCATGCTCAAACTAACAAGTCAAGGCTAAAAGGATGTATTGACATCGTAACAACAGGCATTGCTATGAAAATCCCTTCATATGAGCCTTTGTTAAAACGCTTGCCCCGCTACAGAAAGGTACTAGCGATATGAACAACATTCTTGGTCCTACTTTAAATAGGAGCGGTCCAGCCTCTACTATTCGCCACCTCCCCTCTGCTTGGGAACACAAGCCGCCCTGACGTGGTTCAGAAAAAAGCAGCTTGGGTCCCTATGGCACCGCGAGCAAGAGACCCACATGCGAGCATATCGTCACTCGCTAAAAGCAAAATGTGACGGAAGGAAGGTTTGAATTAATAATAACCACTGGCCTCGCTCTGGACAGCACTGAACATCCGTGTTTGTTAGTGTGTCTGCTCCATCACAGAAGCAGAACAGCCATATGCAAGTCATCCCTCAGAAGAAGGGTTGGAGTGCAGCCTAAACTGCCGCTTGGGAATACAAGCACCGCTGCACGTGCTCTGCCTTGCTGAGCCTCCGGAAGAGGTGCAACTTCGTTCCCTGCCCCACATCTGGGCATGCGCACTCTGACCCAAGGAAACAAGCTGACACCAAAGAGTGATGAATGGAAGGTTTAATAATGGCCACTGGCCTTACAGTGAAGAACTGGCCATACCATAGTTCTTTGCCCATCTCCGCCATTGCAGGGGGGGGGGCTGCCTCATGCGTGGTCCCGCCAGGAATGGGAGACATCCAGCTCAAAGTTGTAAGTGAAGTCCCTTCTGCATGGGAGCAGCCCCAGACAAGATGCTCCAATGTTGGGCCCCACCAGTGAGCTGAACGCGTGTTCCCTCTGGCACCGTGTACACACGGCCCACCACTGGTCATACACTCCCTCTCTTAGGATGGCAAACATAAAACAAATGGAAGCTTTTGAATTATTTTTTTATTTTTTATTTTTATTTCATTTGTTTGTACTTGGGTTTTTACAAGAAAAACACGTTCACAACATGTACAATGGGATACATCGAATGTGTTCATCATGACATTCACATTATAACATGCCTCGCTAAGACATGTCATTACAATTCAAAATAGCTTCAATTTCTCGATAATTGTATTTTTCCCATCCTTCACTCTAGAAGAGAAAAGAGGCAGAAGACATCTATCACGTTTCATAAACAGAGTTTAGGGGTCCTTAGCCTTTGCCAAAAATAGATGCTTTATATCTAATTGCAGCAATTAAGAGCATGTTTTGTTTCCCACTCTTCCAAAAGTCAAAAGTTAGCAACGTTCTTTCCTCAAGGACATAATCTGAAAAAAAATGATTCCCTCAGATATTTCAAAATATGACATTCAATAAAAAATATCTCTAAGGTCCATGTTTTCCCTTTCAAGACATAATGTACAGTTTCGAGCTTCTCTCTGTATTTGCAATTTATCCCATTCTTGGTTATGATATGTAAGTGATTTCAATCCGGCACACACCCAAGTCAACGCCTAGCGTGTAATGCACAACTGAAGCCCTTATTTTTTTTGGTCTAAAAGTTCTTTTATTGTGAACGATGTACCACTCATATCATGCCCCTCTCCTGGAACCCCTCCCCACCCCCCGCCGGTCACACTGAACCAGGAATCAGGCTGGTTTGCAAAGTTAAAATATTTATTTATGTATTTACAATTTAATCACACTATGTTTTATGGGTACCCAATAATCACCAATGGGGTGATGTAACAGTGAATAATCTCTTTAATACACAAGGAGTAATAGTGAGCAAAACAATTCAGCACAGAAATAATACTTTTGTATGTGCGTGCAGATCAAATGGCACTGTGGTTACTAGTTCCCCCTGCACACCCCTCAATCCTCAAAATGAAAAGTAAAGGGATAGGAGGAGAGAACAGGTATTCTGGAATGGCAGAATCAAACAGAATACTCAATCCCACTTTCCTCCAGCAAACACAAGAGAAAAACAGAATTTATTGACAAGTTGTCAGAATGGTTATTTTAGAATAGACTGGCAAAAACACTAAATATGGTCTAAATTGCTGAAATTGCTATAATTCCTGTGGGAGCCACTTTGGATAGTTGCACACAAACACTAGCAATGATTTAATACCAAGAAACAATTTGAAATCTTAAAATTAAGGTCGGGAGCAATCATAAGCTGTTTTACACGTGTCGGAATTTCCCAAAAACTTTTCACTGCGCGATAATCGCGATAATGGGATAACTGCATGGATTTGGGATGCGGTTGTGAATGCTTAAAGCTGTGGATGTTAGCTACAAGTAGAAGTTGAAATTTTGTTTCTAGCACAAAAACTGAGGAAGTTATGGACGTTTTAGTGGAGGTCGTTTTTTTTTTATATAGGCGCAAGAATGGGAAACAGGAATGCACTTTTACTTTTAAAATGAGAAAAAGGATTTATTACACTAGAGGATAACTATGAAGACAACGAATACCACACAGGAACACAGCCACTTGATCAGGGCGACTGCCTGCAGTGGGCCCGCCTTCTTCAGATGAGAAAAGATCAGTGCAGAGATAGTTTTAACAAAACTAGCACAGGAGGAAGATAGGCGGGATTGGATAGAGAGTTCAGACAATTCAAAAGTAATCCTAACAATGCAGGTTCTGAAGACAAGATAGCATGGATTTAAGATAAGGATTGGACTAAGCAAGGTACATATGCTAGTGACACAGTTCTATCTATAGATACTCACTAGATACGTTTTTAAACAGAACCGTCAGGATTCTGGTCCGTCAAGATTCTGGTCAGGGATTCTGGTCAGGGAACTGGATCTGACTGTTTTATGACAGACTTCTGGGCACATCGGATTGGGCAGCGTCAAGGCGCTCTCTACACCGCACGGCACCGGACTGGATTGGATCTGCCCTTCTTGGTTCTGATGAGATTTATTTTCAGCAGGCAAGCAGTAACAGCACAGCCAGGCTGTAGTATGATGCTCCCCTTTGGGGTTCTGGTTCTGGAATTTGAGGCCTAGCTGAAAGTGGTTCAGCTATGCAATGGGTTCTGCTTTGCAAAGTTTCTGGAGTCTGGAGCAAGAAATATGGAAAGTTCTGCAACAGGTGCTCCGTCATCAATCTGATAGTGGGTGAATCTGTCTGTCCTTTTCTGCCCTCTGCTGTCTCTATTTATGCTATGATAAAGGGGGTGTGTGCGCTGGTTTAGCCTAAGCTTGCCCCTTTGACAAAGATTAGTCAGAATCTCCTCTCTGCCTTGATAGCAGGAGAAAAACAGCGTGTCACCTTTATAGTGTGGGTTTATGAGGCCTAGAGTCCACCCCAGCCTCTTGAACACAAAATCTACTTTTGACACAATACATATTTACACATGTGCAACCTCTATAACAACCACATATACAGATTACATATTTTGTACAGCAGCTACTCTTCCAACCCCCGTAGATGTGGGATCTTGTGTGTGATTTTCACAGAATTCTGCCCTTTTCATCCAGAACACAATGTCCAATTTATCAGCAAATTTCTACAAGTATGTGCGTATAACATGGGCATAATTGTATCAAGTTTCATACTTCTAGCAGAAATACGTTTGGTGTAAAATCACATTTTCTGTCGTTTCCTTCCAAATTATGTCACACGATCTTGCCGCCTCTTGAAATGTGCAGCCAAAATTTAGATTTGCAATTCTGTTACTTTTGTGTTTTTGACAATTTTAACTGGCAAGTTATGTGTATTTAAACAAAATGTTCTTTGTGAAGGTTTAGCCACATTCTGCAGTTTCAGCAACAAAGAAAAAGATTTAAAGCAAGATTTTGGGGTTTCAGCTAGCAAAACACTGCCTTTTCCTTCTGAACTCCATTTTCAATTGTTGTGGAGCTCAGTGACATATTTCAGGAGTGAGATCTCTGTTCCACCACTGACAACATGCATGGCAGATTGGGCAGCTATCTTTTTGTGCTTTGCAAAGTGCGATTTTCAGAGGTTTTGGTGCGCACAAGGTTTTTGCGGCCATTTTACTATTTTTGGCACCATAAGAACCCAGTGATGCCGCATGGAAGAGCAAAAAGTGGGTTGAATTATCCCACAGAGATTTATGATATGATATTTTATTTGTAATGCACTCGTACACACGTGTTTCAGAGCGCGACAAGGCAAGGGAGGGGCACAAGGGAGAACAAAACAATGATCTTACTAGGCCTAGTGACACTGAGAACGCGCAAGTACAGGGAAGAGGGAAGGGGGAAAGTGCAAGGGAGAGGGGAGGAATGGAAAGTGCTGAGTGAGGGATAATAAAACAGCAAATGGTAGTGCAGCCAGCAAGGTGGCAAGTGTGAGGTGTAAGGCACAGACAAGGGGTGTCTGATAAGTGCAAGTAAGGGGTCTGTAGGGTTACAGATACATACCCAAGTGCAAGGGTTGCCCGGAGGCAGTGCTTGTGTGTGTCTGGGTTAGGAAATCTAATTAAATATTTTGGTAACCTACTAAAAATATTTTCATGGTTTATCCATGAATATACTTTATATTTAGCAACTGTTTCCTGGGCATCAACCCAATCATGGATCCATGATTTTTTCTTTATCTCGTTTTGATATAATATAAAATTCTCTGGTGATTCTTTCAATTGAATGAATAGTTCAAAAATGAGTTCTAGCTATTATTTAAAGTTTTGCAGTTTTTTCTTTCTGCCATATCATTTAAGTTTGTAAACAATTAATTAAACAATTAATTAAACAGAGGATTTAAAATGTTTCTATACAGTGATAGTTTTTTTCTCCCGTTTATGAAAGCTGGTCATGAAATAAGTCCCAGTTCATATCGGATAATAGTCACATGAATGCAATTTGACAAGGCCAAGATTTTTCTCCATAATCTTGGCTCTATTTTCTGCCGCAAACTTTTCTCTGAGTAAATTCTGCTCCATGTAGGAGACATGGAACAATCTTTGTTTTGTAATGTTTTATGAAAGGTAATTAATTTTTTTCTTCATATTTATTGGTTATCTTTTTCATTTGAGCTACATAGATCATCGCTATTCACCTCGCATCATCTAGGGTTTTTAATTTATTGATCAATGTCAAAACGAAATATTTCCAATTTCAGAACATTTCTAAATTCAACTTTTTTTAGAAGTCCAAGATATGGTTTAATTCCAGGGATTAGGGATAACAACCTTGGACCTCTGAGCATTTATTTCCATATAGTACTTAAGCAATATGCCCCGAGAGGCGGGGGCATTACCTACTCAGGCACCGAGACATTACCAGAGTCGGTAATGCCCCAGCCACGAGGGGCATATAGCTATTAGTACCCCGGCCTGCAATATCTGCGCGACCGGGGCACTAAAAGCATGTTTTCTGTCCCGAAACGCTGCAGTGTTTCAGGACAAAAAATAAAAAAATGATGAAGAAAATGGCCACCGGGAAAGGGAAAACAGAGTCTGTTTTCACTTTCCATGGCGACCATCGGGAGCGGACGCGCTGAGAACAGAAGTGTTTCCAGCGCATCCCTTCCCGAAAGAAGACAGAGAAGAAGGTAAGTGGGGTTGGGAGGGCGGGAAAAAAAAGAAAAAAGGGAGAAAAAAAATGTATCTGGGTCCCTGGCGGGGGACGATGGAAGCCTCCAGCCGTGTGGAGGAGCAGAGCGGGGATGGTCCCGCTCCGAGTCTCCACATGGCTGGAGGCTGCCATTGTCCCCCACTTGGGACAAAGGAGCAAGAAGGTAAGTGGGGCGGGGAGGGAGGAGGGAGGAACGGGGAAGGGAGAAAAAAAAGCCTTACCTGAGTCCCTGGCCACTCAGCCGTGGGGAGGCTCAGAGCGGGGATAGCCTTGCTTCGAGCCTCTTCATTGGCTGAGGTTCTACCACGCCCCCGCCGGGGACAATGGCAGTGGAATACCAACTGAGGGATTCCTGGCCGGGTAATGCCTCGGGTAATACCTCAGCGAGGGCCAATCAGAATGGTTCTTTCATTCTGATTGCACCCTCGCCGGGTAATAATCATTCATAAAAGACGGCAGAGCATTTATTCGTCACTGGAGAACAATCAGAGTAAGTTCACAAACAATAACATCATCTGCATACACTCAATGTTATATATACATAGCTGGAAAACAAATGAGAGTAATTGAAAGCAAATTTGGCAAATTTGGCAAATTCTCTATGTCGGCCTGTTTGGACTTTTATACAATGAAGGTCATCCCAAGATTGACCTAGGGTTTAGAATTCTACCCTGCCAAACTTACACCATATTTGAAAACTATTGAATCTCTAATTTGGAAAAAATTACTATTTTTTGTTCCAAAATGTATACCAATCGAACTCATAAGGTATGAGTTTGGTCTTAACTCTTTGAAAAGCAGTATGGAATGCAAAAAAACAATGCTATATAGAAAGTGTATTTTAGCAGGATCGAATTCGATTTACCATATATTTAATAGCGATTTAACTGAAAAACACATGAATCTAAAAATAGAGGTAGAAAATATTCTGTGTAATATCGGAGTCACAATGAAATGTCTCATAGAGAGACCAGCTAAGATCAAAACACTGATTAAAGCGTTTGACTGGGTAGCTAACAATACAGTGATCATGAATTCTAAATTGTATTGGCAAGCCTTATCTGTGTGGAAATGGTTCCCAGTACCTGAATCTTATCTTACAAAATATCCATCTCGTAAATTACATAATAGTATTATGCGGTTCAGGTTCAACGTGATGAATACCAATAAAATTAGTTCGATAAGGAAATTCATTCCTGAAAATAGGAAGATTTGTAGATTCTGTATAAATAAGGAGACCATTGAAACACTGTTACATCTTTTGTTAGTCTGTCCCTCGTTGAGCAATGAAAGGCTTGCTTACTTTTCAGATTTCGTTGATGATACTTCATGTGTTTCTAGAGAGAAAATATGGTTTGAAATGCTCCATGGTTATGACATGTCGCTAAAGATCAGAGTTATAGCATTTTTAACGATTATCTGCAAAGTGTCTTGACAGGATTTATATATTGTATGATATTGCTTGAATGATACTAGGTGTATTATGAATACAAAGTGTATAAAGAACTTTTTCTACTATAAACCGAAAAATTGAAATGAAAAAGATATATGGTCGATGTAAATAGAAAATGGTTTTTAGCCTTATTCTTATTGTGATGACGTATTGATGTTATATGAGATAAGGGAAATTTATAATGAATGCATTAATGTATGTGCATATTTAACAAAAAGAAAAAGAATTGTGCTGAAATGTAATAATGAATGTGTATACTTGTTATCATAAATGTAAAGAATTGTGTTTTAATGTTTTAAGTTTTATCATTGGTATTTTGTAAAGGTTTTTTTAAACCAATATACAAGAAAATAAAAAAAAAATTAAAAAAAATAAAAATATGTACATATATATATATCCATGGCACAAAATAGGGTGGGGGGAGGGTTATTATCATTCAATGTATGAACCAAATCTGTGATATACAAATTGAATAAAGCTGGGGTCAGGAAATATCCCCGTCATAGCCCTCTGAAAGTCTTAACTTGATTTGACAGCTTATCATCTGCATTGAGTCTAATCTGTATGTCAGTGTTTGAATATTTGCATAGTTTTGCCCAAAGGCTATCATGATTCACTTTGTCAAATGTCATGGTGAGGGTGATAAAAACAATGTAGATGTGTTGTTGGTTTATGTATGTCATATCTTTTTTTAAGTACAAAATGAAACCATTTAAGACTGTTCCAATACCTTATTTGTGATTATCATTTAAACCTTTTTTAATAGACAATTTCTCTAAGAGTCTTAGGATAAATTTTGAAAACATTTTACTTAAATTGTCTAAAAGTGCAATAGGGTTATAATTCTTAGATCTAATCTGTTGCCCTTCTAATATATTGGCACGATGTAAGAAGTGTCCCGAGATGCTGGATTTGATCTTTTTTTATTCAATTCTGTAAACAATTTCCTTAAAATATAGGACTACATGTTTGGGTGACATTTTAGGGTGAATTTGGATACCCCATCAGGGCCCTGCACTGTGGATTGTTTTAATCTATAAATTATCTCTAAAATCCTCTCTTCTGGAGTTGCCGATTGCCAGGCATTACTATCTTTTTCCACCATATTATTAATAATAATAATTTGGCACTTATATAGCGCTACGAACCCTCAGGTATCTGAGCGCTGCTTATAACCCACGGTATGTGGTGCTCATTTATCGACCTCGGAAGGCTGAGTTTGGCCCCCCCTCTACTCGCTGTGCCACTTGACCGGCTATTGCTCCTGAAATCAATTTTTTCAATATAAGTCATCTTATAACATTGCCTACATTTATATTCAGGAATAGGGTTTAACTGAAAGTATGCCTGCTACCCGTGCCATGTATAAAGTTCCAAAAGTGTTTCTCTTCATTGGAGGCCAAAGTTCTCAACTTTGTTTGCAAATACCTTTGCAAACAATACCGCCCACGGTAATGCCCCCGGGGCTTCGTTAAGGCCCTTGCTACACTCAGGCCTGTAACTACTGCCCCGGGGGCATTACCTGGCGAGGTATTGGCCCGCCGCCTCGGGTCTTAATGCCACATTAGCACACGGCGCGCGCTGTACACCGGGAATACTAAGTGTGGATTGGCCCTTTTCTGAGCCATACCACATGGTATTCCCGTGTACGTTAGTGCGTCCCACGCGTGCAGGGTACTCTGTTCCCGGCGAGGGACGTGCCAGCCCCTTAACCAATGAGGAGGCTCAAAATGGGGCAATCCCCGCTCCGAGCCTCCCCATGGCTGGAGGTTGCCTTCATCCCCCGCAGGGGACTCAGGTACGATTTTGTTTTCCTCTAAACCCCTCCCCCACAAACTATCCCCTACCCACCCTCCAAACCCCACTTACCATCTTTTTTCTTCTGTTCTTGGGAGCGAACGCGCTGGAAACACTTCTGTTCCCAGCGCGTCTGCTCCCGATGGCCGCCAGGGAAAGGGAAAACGGACTATGTTTTCCCTTTCCCGGCGGCCATTTTTTTCACCTTTTTTTTTTCTGTTTCGAAACGTGGCAGCGTTTCCAAACAGAAAAAAATGCCATTAGTACCCCGGTCTAACGGGCTAGGGTACTAATGGCTATAAGAACCTTGGCGGCAGGCCAATACCGCCCACGGGTGGTATTGGCCCGCTGCCTCGGGTCTTATTGCCACAATCTTCTTTCAGATTATTTAGAGCCTTAGGGGAGGGCCATTCATGGACATGGAAGTGAAAGGACCCAGTGGATCAAATCTAATCCACTTCACACTTGCCCTTCACTGCAAAAACAAAACAAAAACAAAACAAAAACAAAACAATTAGGAACATTCTTTTATTTGTCCTCCGTTAGATATAAAAGTAATTTGGTATTCAACCTTTCACAGATTAGATGGTTGATCTTTTCTTGGGGGCCTACCTTGCGTGATGTCTACTGTCCGTCCCTCTCTTTTTGCGCCCTGATGCCTGCTGGCTTTCAGCGCACTATAAGTGCAAATAATAATAAAAAGTGATTTTTCTTATCTATAACTTTTCAATAATTTCTTCTGAATTAGGTATCATCAAGCCTAACAATCTAAAATATTCCAAATCAGAATCACCATTAAAGGCCAATATACAGTGATGTTGAACCCAAAATATTGATGCCATTATGTTTCATATTCTGAATTTCTACATTTGTATTCTTGTCATTATGTATTTGCGCACATCCATGTTAAGAACAGTCACTTATGATAATGTATTGATGGGTGCATATTTGAATCAGCAATCTCATTTCTGTATAGCCTGGTTTAATTTTATTAGGGACAGCAAACATTGTCAGGTTATATTATAATGAAGGATTATATTTCATGACAGACCCAATTCATTTGTATTATTTGTAGTATTCGATAACCTACCCTGTTGTGAGGTGAGGATCAATTGCATTCAAATTAGAATGAATATAGCAACATAGCTGTAAAATAAAAACAACATATTCTAATCGCAAGTGTTTCTTGGCCCAGATTATGGGGTGGGTTTATCTAGCAGACAGCGTTAAAGTGGTAGAGTCTAAATGGGTAGAGTCAACCACGTTGTTGAGTCAGTTCCAAATGGGCTTCAACCTCCCATTGAATTTGGTTATTAGATAAACTAACCAAAGCAGTCAAGACAAAGGACCAACTGGGCCTACATGAAGCTATGATAGACCTGCAGGCGGCCTTTCAAATGGTAAACAGATTAAATTATGGGCCGAAATGAAACGCCTGGGCTGCCCGTCAGATGTGCTATCAGCCGTTATGGGCTTGTATGAGAACAACTCAGCTCAGATCAGACTCGATAGTAGAGGACAAGTGTCAGCTCCAGTTAGAACTAGTCAAGGGGTAAAACAGGGAGTCACACTGGCCCCATTGCTCTTCCATATATATATATTGTGCTGAACTGCCGGAGGCTTTGGAGCATGTTAATACCGGCCCACCCAAGACAATGGGATGAAATGCAGATGATTGGCCCTACTTGATCATGCATTTGCTCACCTGAAAAGATATATGGCAGAGCTCCAAAGATTCTCCAAAGACCATAACCCTGTTATGAACTATGAGAAGACTAAACTTGTGCATTGTACATATAAGAGCGCATCTCTCCCCAATATGGTTATAGATGGTCACCTTATTGAGCATGTCTCTAGTTACAAATAACTTGCCTTGGAATTCAGCACTAAGGTAGATTACAGAGACTTGATCACAGCAAAAAAGCGAAATGCAATAACTGAATTGAATATGATCTACAGATGCGTGAGAGTGGCTTGTTTATAGTTTCAGAGTCTTTCTTACTCTTTACAAACAGTGTTTGCAACAGATCTGTATGCAAGACGTTTCCTGGTTAGATGTACTGGAGGGACAATTCTGGCAGAAAATGCTGGGACTGATCCCTAGTGTCCCAGTTGAAATCATGTTTGGAATTGGGCCTTATATCGTTATCTACTATGCCCCAGAAAAGTCGATTTTGTATTATAGTTGAAATTTCACAAAGCACCAGTATGCCCACTGCTCCACCTTTTAGGAAAACAAGTCCCTTTTCCCCATTGCGAATCGTTGACATCATTGACTCATAACAGCTTTGAAACAATAGGTTGGAAACCAAACAGAAAGTATTTGCAAAGGCTACTTGTAAGATGGAGCAATGGGACTGGTGTGCAAACTATACCCACCTCGCTACATTGAGCAACTACTGTGTTGCAATTGAACACGAAAAGAAGCAACAAATAGATGGTTAAGCCAATATATGAGGAAATGGAATTCGATTTTGTAAAAGATCTTACTGTGACTGTCTTGGAGATACATACTCACGGAATCGCGCGTGATTTTTTTCTGAGGATACATACATTGCCACAAAACATTGCCAACGTGCCCTATCCACCTAAAGCAGAGCTCGTGGAACAGTTCACTTCCAGGTACAAATGATTACCATCTGTTGCTCAACAATGTTTTTATGAAGTGTCCAAATAAGCACCCAATTAGTCTTTTGAAATCGATCCTCTTTGTCAATTTTTATTTCAACAAGTACCATTTTTAAGAATGCCATACAATGCAACATTGTGCTTTCACACTTCCCAGTTTCGTCGAGCTACTGTGGGACCTTCACTGATCGTGGGAGGGCCAGATGGATAACAGTATGAAAGCAACTGTGGGGTTCTGCAGTTGCCTTACCAAACTGTTGCCCAAATAGCAGAATAACTACTTGTATCACAAAAGGGATGAGACCTAGGCTAGATAAGATACTCGGCACGCAAGAACTACTGACTGTGAGCAAAACAGTGGGTTGTTGGTGAGAAATAGCTGCACTCTGACCAATATATTCATGGGGCATATGTTTGGGGTCGTTGCTAATACAAGGAAGGAGTGGGTCAGTTGAGCCCCTGGCCCCCAATACATTATACGCAAAAGTGACACCCTGCTCTTGCACTCATGGGGGACGCATCCTTTGCCCTTCTGCTCCAACTTTGGACGAGGCTGCATTCTGTCATTGCGAAGTTTCCCCTACCCCTCAGCAGCGCCGCGAACAGCCCCACATTTTTCCTCCTGTGCCTGTGTCTCAAAAGTCCCTTTCTCATGGATGCGCTGAGACAAGATGCTGCAAACTAAGAATGTATCTTCATTCTGAGTGAAGGTCAGCAGCTTTGAATTTTTGCTTGCAAGCTCAGCAAGCCCCGACATCGCACACAGTATAATAATAATAATAATAATAATTTGGCATTTATATAGCGCTGCAAACCCTCAGGTATCTGAGCGCTGCTTATTATTACCCACGGTGTGTGGTGCTCATTTATCAACCTCGGAAGGATGAAAGGCTGAGTTTGGCCCCGCCGGGATTCGAACCTGCGTTAGCAGGCACTGCACGGGTGTCAAAGCGAGCGCTCTACTCGCTGTGCCACTTGACTTGACCGGTATAAGGTTCAATTGTTTTTCGACCTCAAGAGAAAGGTATGATTCCGAAAGGAATGGGTGTAACAATGTCAAATATGATAAGGTTCACCATTCCAAAGCTGGACAAAGGAAAATGTAATTTAATTTTATGAAAAATAGTTGATCGTAACAGAGTCTCAGCATTAAGCCAAGAGAATGGAAATGCAGAATATAATGTAAGTTTTACTTTCCATGATTTTATAGACCAACGTGTCTACTTATCATTTGCCGACCGTTATTGCTGGGTTACATTGTACTGGGTTGTTCTTTGTGGCATATTGCAATGACACGCAAATACAACGTGTGTGTGTCCTTGTCTTTGTTCGCGGGCACATGGTCAGTCCAGCATCGAGATGCATGTAGACCATCACTCGGTTCCCCCAGGTTCAATGCTAATATAATTAAAATGCCGTCTATGTGTTCATCGAATTGTAGCGTCAGCTTCCGCATCCCATTTCGAGCTGAACGTACCCCATAGCACTAACCTCTGAAGCAAATTGTAGACTACTTTCCACGATGTTTTCTCTGTGTTCCCATTGTTTCACTTCTGTGTTAATCTTTAGTTTTAACACAGGGCCGAATTAATGGGTAAAATGAAAAATACTACGGCTACTGGGACACATTTCTGTTATGTTTCCCAAACAGCTATATCCTGCCTTTCTGCGATAGTCATCGATTCCAGATACCAACAGACAGGTTTTTCAACCGCCAGCTGCAGATACTTTTGAATGGCTGGATCACAGTAACCCTTTTTTGGGATGATCGCCACGGACCGATATGCCCTTACGCGGTACCAGCGATAAGGAGCAACCTGACATCGTTTGCGGTGGACTAGCGCCAAGGCGATGCCCAAGCCTTGCGATTCACAGTGTCTCTGATGCGCTTCTTATACCCAAAAGGAACACCGCCTGACTCACGATAAACATTTGTGGACCGAGAAAAAAGAAAAGAATTACCCATTTGTTTGAATATGGCAATCGCTGGATGTTCTCTGAGTGTTTATTGTGAAATAAAAGTACTTTACTAATTGTACAGTTTTGCTATTTCCCTTTTAAGCATAGTTTCATATTCCAAATTGTGGCGCACTGTGTTGTGAGATGATGTGTGTTGATTTCCAGGTTCTGGGTCACGTCACGTGGGTGATGACTGGGCACGTTTGTCTACCATGCCAAGTAACGTCATGGAGATAGGCAGAGAATATCACTAGGTTTGGTGATGTCAGACACAGAGGATGGTGATATGATTTAGTGCCGCCAGGGCAGTCCACCTTGGGCGATGCAGCAACAGATCCGATTATCTCAAGATTGCTGCACCCTGCTGCCTGATTTCGCATGTGTACAAAAGAGGAAAACTACGGTAAGGTGCATTGGAAAAGTTTGTACGATCGATCAACGTATGCTTAAAAACACATGTCCGAACCATCAGGACAATAATATTTCTGAGCGCACTATTCCTTTAATCTCCCCAGTGTTATTTAAATCTCTGTCCATCACCAGAGTTACGCAGGTTTTTTTTGCTCCTACGAATCGGTAAAAACTACCAGTATTTGCAGCCATTTGCTGGAACAGAGAATCTCAAAAGAGCGGTGGAGATGTCACTTTTCTGGCTTAGCGGGAAGGCTGGAAACCGCTCAATATGTTTTGACAGAGTGCCGTGGGTATGTTATGGTCCATTATATATGAACATTGCCGGGCCATATGTAACAGACTATAATAGTATCAAGAGTGAATCTTTCTGTCAGTATTGTCTGAATACTGATCATAAATCAATGCACATAGCTTTGTTTAGTGTTTGGAAAGAAATATTAAAAACAGGGAGAGGAAGAGAGAAGGCAGACGCAAAGAGGAAGGTCTTGAGGTGTTTCCAGAACCGAAGATGGTTCTCCTCAAGTTTCAGAGAGGCAGGGAGCCTGTTCCAGAGTGAGGCCCCTGCTGAAAAAAAGAGATCTCCCCCAACTCGTTGCTTAGAGAAGCGACTGACCCTGAGGGAGTTGGAGGTGGAGGAGTGACGAGCTCGAGCAGGAAGGTATTTCCTAAAGGTGAGTTGAAGGTATTGCGGACCCAGGCCGCAGAAGGCCTTGTGGACAATGCCAAGGGTCTTGAACTTAATCCTTGCAGCCACTGGGAGCCAATGAAGAGATTTCAGGGCTGGAGAGATACGATCCCAGGGCTTGAGGCCAAGGACAAGTCTCACAGTCCTGTTCTGGATAAGTTTCAGAGGGCGGAGAGTAGTAGCAGGAAGATTTAGAAAGTGGCTGTTGCAGTAGTCCAGCCTGGATAGAACCAGAGCTATAGAGACAGTGGGCTTCTGTGGGAAGTAGAGGAAAGGAAGAATACCTGTGATGAGGTGAAGTTGGTTGTTCGACTTCTTAGAGTCGTCAGAGATGTATGGAGAAAAGGAAAGCGTGGAGTCCAAGATGACCCCGAGATTCTTCGCCAGACATCTGGGATCAGGCAGAGGGCCAACGGAGGCGGGCCAGAGAGTGACAGGAAAGGAAGGTGCAGGAGTGCCGATGAGGAGGATCTCTGTCATACTGGCATTAAGGAAGAGGTTGTTGGTGGCACACAACTCCTGGATTGCAGACACACAGTCAGAGATGAGAGAGGGAGAAGAGGTGGCAGAGGGGAGCCTGAAAACGAGCTGAGTGTCATCCGCATAGCAGTGAAAATTAGAGCAGAGAGCAGCAATGTGGTGGGCGGCAGGTGCCAGGTATTGGTTGAAAAGCCAGGGAGAGAGGTTAGACCCCTGGGGAAGACCACAAGTGGAGAGTGAGATTGAGGAAAGGTAGGACCCAATTTGGGCCTAGGATGGTCGGTTGGCGAGGAGGGAGGTCAGCCAGGGCAAGGCCTGATCAGTGATACCCAGGTTATCACAGAGGCGGTTGAGCAGGATGGCATGGTTCACTGTGTCAAAGGCAGAAGAGAAATTGAGTAGGATGAGGACAGAGGGGAGATTAGCATCAAGGTTGGAGAGCAGGTCTTCACAGATGTTCAGGAGAGGAGATTCTGTGCTTCTGGCTGCTCTGAAGCCAGACTGTTGGTCATGGAGACAGCCAACAGAATCAGTGTGATGATTACGCTGGGAGACGGTCAGCTTTTCCAGGAGTTTTCCCAGGAAAGGAGTGATAGAGATTGGGCGATAGCCAGGCAGGAAGGGTCGGCTGTGGGTTTCTTGAGAAGAGTGTGCACAAGAGACTACTTCAGAGGGGAGGGGAAGGCTCCAGAGGCGATCCAGTGGTTGCAGAAGTTGGCCAGGGTAGGAGCAAGCGTGTCAATATGGTCCTTGATGGCTTTGGACGAACAGAGAAGAACCTGTTTAGACGAGACTTTCATAGACCTGACTTGTCTGAGAAATCTTGTCAGGGGAGAACAGAGCAAAGGAATAGAAAAAGGGAGGAGGGGCAGCTGCGGGGGGGGGTGGAGGTAGCGGAGAGAGAGGAGGGAAGAGGGGGGACTAAAGGGTGGACAGGATGTCCTGAGTTTTAGAGATGAAATGAGATGCCAGAGCCGTGCAGAGGGCCTGGGAGGGGACAGGAGAGGTAGAGACTGCAGCAAGATTGGCCAAATCCTTGCAGATTTTAAAGAGTTTGGCTGAGTTGTTAGATGCAGCAGAGACGTGGGCTTGGATGTGGGCTCTGTTCTTGGTGTGGACAGAAAGCCGGTATTGTCTTTGGAGCAGGTGGCATGTGAGATTGTCAGAGGATGTACACGATGCCCGTCATTTCCTCTCAGCCACTCTACACTTGCGTTTAAGGGTGACTAGGTCAGAGTCATGCCAAGAGTTGCCCTTGGCTTTGGGCTTCAAGCGCATCCTCATAACAGGGGCAAGAACATCGAGAGTATAAGAGATAGCAGAGTGGAGCTTGGCAAGGGCAGTGTGAGGATGAGAGTCAGCCAGAGGTGGAGGAGGGGGAGAGAAAGTGGCAGCTAAAGCCTTAACTGATACACACTTCATGGGCCGGATGACCGAGAAGGTAGGTGCCAGTGCTGGAGCAGTCTTGGCCTGCAGGGTAGGGAGGGAGAGATGGGAGGAAAGGAGAAAGTGGTCGCTCCAGAAGAGAGAAGTGGTTAGAGGGTTAGAGAGGGGGATGTCAGAGGAGATGAGCACATCCAGAGTGTGCCCAGCAGAGTGAGTTGGGCCAGAGGGAAGAACAGAAAGAGAAAGAGAGTCACAGAGGTCACGAAAGAGTACAGAAGAGGGACAGGAAGTATCCAGGTGGATATTGAGGTCTCCAAGGAAGAGGTGTTGAGTGGTCAAGGCCAGGAGGGATGAGGAGAGGTCAGCCCACTCGGAGCGGAAAGAGGTAGTCTGACCAGGTGGCCGACAGATAGCAGCAATGGTGAGAGAGTGGCCAGGAGAAAGAAAAAGCCTACAGACAAGGCATTCGAAGGTTGAGTAGGCCTGTGTAGGTGTAGAGAGGGTCTTGTAGCTGTCGGGGAGGAGAGTGTCAAAGCTCTTGACAGAGTTTGCAGTGAACCATGTCTCAGTGAGACCGAGGACATTGAGGTTGAATTCTCCCAGGAGACGGCAGATGTCAGAGGAGTGTTTGACAGCCGAGCGAGAGTTGAGAGTGGCAATATGGAGAAGGTTGCCAGCCTTGAAAGACTTCCGGGGAGGGGTACATATTAGAGGTACGCCCTGCAGAGGTGTGGGAGGAAGTCAAGTGGGGGCAGAGGAGGAAGGAGGAGAGATAATTACAATTAATACAGGGTAAGATTGGGGAAATTAAACCATCAGACCCATTTGTGGTCCCTGAACCGATGGAGGAAATAAACCAACAAACTCAAGTCCAGGATACGGGGGTTGGGGCAGACCAGAAGTTTATTATGTTCTCTGAAGTGTCAGAAGAAAGGGTTTGTTCTCTGCTATCTACACTAAAGGCAACTAACAATGCGCTTTTTGTTATTCCAGCCTCAGTGGCCAAGCGAACAGCTTCAGATATTACCCCTTTTATTACAAAATGTGTCAATAAATCTCTTAGATCAGGGGTAGTACCAACGATTCTGAAGAAATCGGTGGGTACGCCACTGCTAAAAAAAGAACAACTAAGCCCCCAAACATTTTCTGAATTATAGACCAGTAGCAGGACTGTCATGGCCAGCTAAAATCCTGGAAAAAATTGTGACAGCCCAGTAACAGGAACATGTGGATCAAGAGAATCTGCTTGATCCACTGCAATCTGGAGTTCAACTAGGGGTGGGGACAGAGACGGCACTGCTGACAATATGCGACGATTTGCTGGAAATGGCGGACCAAGGGGGCTTATCCCGGCTGTTCATGTTGGATTTATCGATACACTGAATCATAGGACCTTACTTAAACGTCTGAGTGAAGTTGGTGGGGTGGGGGAAGGAGCTCTCAGATGGTTTGAATCGTTTCTCTCTAAAATAGAACAAAGAGTTCGACTTGGCGATTTCATGTCAGATTCAGTATTACTAAATTGTGGTGTTCCATAGGGATCCTCCCTTTCCCCGCTGCTTTTTAATCTATATTTCAAACTACTCGTGGATATCCTTAGGAAACATGGAATACATTTTCACTCATATGCAGATGATACCCAGGTATTCATGCGGATACATAATTTAAAGGAGACCTATGAAAAAGTGGAACAGTGTCTGCAGGAAATTCAGACCTGGATGTGCGCCGATCAATTATTGTTGAATGCTAGTAAGACGGAAGTGGATTTGTTTGCATCAAAACGTCTTCTACAGCAAGAGCAATTACACCCCACATGCCTCCTGGGGACACAGCTGGAGTTTTCTAAGAAAATTAAGAACTTGGGATTTATCTGTGAGGACAACATGGGAAGTGGAGCTCAGGTCAGTGCGAAGGTTCAGGCAGCATTTTACTCAATGCGCCTGCTGAAGCATATTCTGCCTTTCATTGCGGAGGAGGATAGAGCACTGGTTATTGGTACTCTGGGCAACTCCAAACTTGACTATGGAAATTCACTATTGTCAGGAATTCCAGTCTATCAGCTACGCAGATTACAAGTGGCTCAAAATGCAGCAGTCAGGCTGGTGCATAGGGTAAAAAAATCAGCCCCAATCTCTGATCTAAGGAGAGCCTTACACTGGCTATGACTCAGAGAATTGAGTTCAAGGTTCTGTGTCTGGTTTATAAATGTGCTAATGGCACAGGACCAGGTTATCTTGCGGATAAAATCAGGAAACATGTTCCTACCCGACAGCTGCGCTCAGCAGATAATAATCTGCTCTTGATACCACGGATTAGGTGGAGTCTACGGTCCAAGAGCATGGAATAAACTGCCCAGAGAAACCAAGCCATAACAAATCTGACGAAATTTCGAAGGGCGGTAAAGACCTACTTGTTCTGTTAGAACTCTCGAAGTCGAGTTGACTGACTTTCTGGCTATTATAAATGTATTGATAGGGGCATGTTTCTGATTCTAAAGATTACATCTGCGCCTAATCACGATTAATTTCATCTGGTGCGCTATACAAATGCTTCCAAATCAAAATCAAAATCAAAGGGCGAGGTAGCCAAGGAGGCGGCAGAGGTGGCCAAGGAGGCGGCAGAGGTGGCCAAGGAGGCGGCAGAGGTGGGGGGCTAGGAAACCAGAGAGGAGAGAGAGGGCACAGCAGGAGAAGGAAGGAAGTTGATGAGGCATTATTGATAATAACATTGGCCATTGAACCCAGTCCGCTATTTATTTTAAGTAGCTGTTTGATGGGTTTGATGGTCCTATTAATCTGCTGTGATATTGTCTTTCTATGTATGCCAGTTATGAAATATATTATGTATGCATTTAATTTATTTGTGAACAATTGATTAATTGTATCTTAATTATTTTGATATTATGATAAAGCTATTTTGTGCAATAAGTATAATAAACACAATTAAAGTGGTGCTATTCTTGTCCTTTAAATCAACTGGGTTGGATTGGTTGTGTGCACCTTATTTCAGCATGGGTTGTTGTGTTGCCCCGAAGGGAGTGCCATTCAAAGGTATTCATTCTCGAAAGGACATTCTTAGCGCCTGCAGATCAAACTTCATGATTAAGGGGCCCTACATAGAGGGCCTTTTTCACAGAGCGTTTTCCTATGGGATTGCACCATTATAAAACACTTCAGTGAATCAGGCGAGAGTCTATAGGGTCATTGCTCTACTTAACAGCTTAATCAGAAGCATCTATGTTAGAAACACTTTTCACCTTTCTTCTGAAGTCTGCGGAGGGTTTTTCCATGGACTCCAGCCAAGACTGTGTTTGAGGGTAACACTATGGGCCTCATTCCGAGTCCGGCGGAAAGTAACAGTAATTACCGCCATGGCGTAAATACCATGTACGATGTGGTCGGAAGGCGCTATTTACACCATATTCCGACTTCGCGTGCACGAGTATTCCGCCATGGCGGTAAACTCCCTTGCGGCATAGCGCAAAAGGTCCCGTCAAACCCCTTACCGCCATAAGCCTAGACGCAATTAACACCACCGCCTTCGATAGAATCCGTAATTAGCGGTGACCGTAAGTTACGCAGACCGTAATTTACGGCCACCGCTAAATACCGGAAACGGAAATAACGTCATCGCACAGGAACGGGAAGCATCACGGCGGCCATATTTAAAATCACAATCCATTGCAATCCACACCATACAGGACAAACAGGACTCCATACAGGACTCAGATCGACCAAACAAACAACAGAGAAGATCATCATGCCGAAAGTTCTGAAAAAGGGGGCAGCGCGCATCAGAAAAGAAAGATTCACCCAGGATGAGTTACAGGTCCTGGTCGACACCCTGCATGAACATGCAGACATCGTATTCTGCAGCGACATGCGTAGGCCCACCATCCTCAGGAAGAAGGAGATATGGGAGTTGGTCGCGCAGAGGGTGAGCGCCGTTGGAAACACCCCCCGCAGCACAACGCATTGCCGCAAACGGTGGGATGACCTTCGTCTCAGGGTGCGGGCCATCATGTCAGCAAACCGTCAGCAGGCCCTGGAGACAGGAGGAGGCCCAGGCTCACCCATTAAAATGATGCCCTGGGAGGAAACATGTGCGGAGATGATGGGCACAGAAGCCATCGAAGGTGTGGGCGAAATGGACTGCGGTGACCCCTCATCCGCTGATGCAGGTGAGTGTCATGAGTCCAAACAGTACATGCATCCTTAATTTGAATCACCGCTAAGGGCCGCCCTAAGAGTCACATGAAGTTTGCTTCGTAGCCCCCCCCCCCCCCCAACATGTCGTAACAAGTGTGACCCAGGATGATGTCAGGTGCAAGGCTGACACCCATATTGGCCATTCCACACAGAGAGCTGGCCAATGTCACTCACCACTGTACTCCGCCAACATGATTGACCCCGCCAATAGTATGCTTTTTCCATCCAAGCCAAGTCCTCACACAAACCTAAATATCACCAAGACGCTGCTCTCCCATTGTGTTACCATAGGCTTGGAGTCATGATGACCCCCAGATCATTGATCATGCTGTCTCTCTCTCTCTTGCCCCCCACAGGTAGCGGTCATGAAAGTGAGGAGCAGGAAGGCTCCCGGCCAAGTACCTCCCGGCACAGGGGCAGGGTACAGCGCATACCTGCTGGCAGACACAAGGCCCATACCACACCACCTGCTCCAGCAACCCCCATGGAGGGTACACAACCCCCACCCGCGCACCTGGACATGGCTGCAGTTCCGCAGGAAACAAGCCCCACGCTACACCCTGAGGAATCCAGCATGTCAGGGGAGAATGCTGCCATGTGCCTCCTTAGTGTGCCAGACAGCCCCACATCCCATTCCGGGGTCAACGTTGAGGAGACCAACGTCTGCAGCCCTGAGTCACCATCATACAGCCAGGTTGCACATAGCGACTCCGGGTCGAGTGATGGGCCAGGCCTCACAGGCGAAGGGCTAACACCTGTCTCACATCAGCCCACATCCCCTGGCGCAACACCTGAGAGGCCTGCAGGCACCATACCGAGCCTGCAAACCACATCCCCCACAACGGCCGCAGAAGCTGTGCACTCCCAGAACCTCACGTCCATGATTGAGGAGTTTCTGCGGGACAACCGGGAATCAGGGTTGGTGCATCACAATGACCTGCAGGCTCTGGGCGAGGTCATCACAACATCAACAAACCGGCTATGTGAGGTGCTCGGCAGGATTGCTGATGCCCTGGAGGCAGCTACCCCCAGGCCTCAGCCCCAGCAGGAGGAACCACCCTCCCAGTGCTCCTCCACGCAGACCAGCCCGGTCCGCAGGTCACAACGCACAATGCGTAAATGAATCCACATGCTCGGGGCGTGGACATTGACTATGAAGCCACACACATGTGGCCTATGTAGACTTGATGGGACCATTGTGGGGCTGTTGTGGGGGGAGGGCGAGGGGGGTGAGGGTGTGCGTGGGAGTTGGGGGGGAGGGGGGTGAGGGTGTGCGTGGGAGTTGGGGGGGAGGGGGGTGAGGGTGTGCGTGGGAGTTGGGGGGGAGGGGGGTGAGGGTGTGCGTGGGAGTTGGGGGGGAGGGGGGTGAGGGTGTGCGTGGGAGTTGGGGGGGAGGGGGGTGAAGGTGGAGGAATATTTGTACACGTGTTCACATGATTGTACAATACACAGTTTGGTGTTTACTTGAAAACAGAGTGGACATTGATCATTGTGCATGTGTCTTTTAATGTCTCACAGTGCATGTAGTACACGTATCCCCACACCCAGTGCCCAATGTCCTGTCAACCTCACCCCCTCAGCTGACTTGTGACTCAGAAATATTGGTCAATCAATGCTTGTCGCACGTGACGTCCCTCCTGTGCATCGGCCCCGTGATGCTGTCCTGCCATTCCTTCCTCCTCCTGCTCCTCCTCCTCCTCCTCCTCTGGTGGGGGCAGACCCACGTCAGGGGGCAGTGGCACGTTCCGCTGGATGCACATGTTGTGCAGCATTGCACATGCCATGGTGATCTTGGACACCTTCTCGTGGCTGTAGATGAGGGCCCCACCTGACCGGCTGAGGCAACGAAATCGTGCCTTCAGTAGTCCGAAGGTCTGCTCTATCACCACCCGTGTACGGGTATGAGATCTATTGTAGTCCTCCTGGTGCCTGTTCTGTGGGTTGCGGACGGGGGTCATGAGCCATGCCTTCAATGGGTAGCCAGCATCACCTGCATGATAGTGGAATGAAGGTAAGTGTTCGTGCAATCATGGTGGAGAAATGGGCTAATCTGACATTGCAGCAGGTGTTCACTGGCCATGCACACAGCTCCCAGGATACAGTGACCCCATTACAGCGTACAATGACGTTGACTGACCCAACCTTATGCATCTCTCTACCCCACCCTTTACCACCCGGGTGGAGTATGCTGGCAGCCTACTCACAGCCCCAATGGACTGCCATGGCCCATTCCGGTTACTCACCAAGCAGCCAGGTACGTCGTTCAGCATGTCGCTCCATGTAGCGTGGTAGTGTAGAGTTGCGCAGGACCAAGGAGTCATGAGTTGATCCAGGGTATCGGGCATTGCATTGTGTGATGGTTTTACTGGCATTGCACACCATCTGGACGTTGATGGAGTGATATTGCTTGCGGTTGCGATACGGCACCTCCATGGCATGGGGCACCACCAATTCTACGTGGGTGCAGTCGATGGCACCTATGCAATTTGGCATGCCTGCAAGTGCATGGAAAGCAGCTTTGGTATCATATGTCTCCTGGGGAGTCCGGGGGAGGCATATGTAGTCCCTTCTGTGCTTGAGGAGGGCATCGAGCACTTGGTTGAGTATACGTGAGAATATGGGCTGTGAAATGCCGTGCATGTGCCCCACTGTATGCTGGTAGGTCCCTGTGGCAAGGAAGTGGAGCACAGACACTACCTTTAGTAGAGGGGGGATGGCAGTGCTGATTTCTATTAGGCTCACTATGTCGTTATGTATCAGGGCCACTATGGTGGTTATCGTGTCCCGGTCAAGGCGGTACAGGGTGTGTATCTGCTCTGGTGTGAGGTTGAAGGGGGTGGGTCTGATGCGTGGGATTGGGGGTTGACGGCGTGGTAATTGTGGCTGCACCGGTGGGGCATGCTGGCCCTGTCTC
This sequence comes from Ambystoma mexicanum, assembly GCF_040938575.1. Lineage (NCBI taxonomy): Eukaryota > Metazoa > Chordata > Amphibia > Caudata > Ambystomatidae > Ambystoma > Ambystoma mexicanum. The sequence goes on along the minus strand of NC_090925.1, from coordinate 50,661,282 downwards.
TGCCTCCTTCTCCTCCTGTGTATCCTCTGTGGTGGGGGCTGTGGTTGCTGTGGTTGCTGTTGTTGATGTTGTCGTCGTTGCTGCCTTGCAAGCAGGGCCTCCAGCTCCATGAATGCTGCGAGAATTGGTATCATCTTGGTGTGGGAGGGGGTGTGGTGTGTGGGTGTGCTCCTTTTGTGCTGTGCCTGACTCTATGGACTCCACCTGTGCTGATTGGGTGCACCTGTTCCTCTTTCTGGCACTCTTCAGGGTTGTTAACACCTTCTCTGCGATGCCGGTAATTGCGCCATGGCGTGGAGGTACTTTGCGCCCTTGTGGAGGCCGTTTTTACCGTGTCCGCTTTACTTGGGATCTGCACTGGTTTACGCCTTGGCGTTAATTCCGACGTGGTGTGTCGGGCGCGCGACACTGGTACGCTATTTACGCCGTCGTAGTTTACGGTGGCGGTAATTACGGTGTGAAGGGTCGGAATAGTCCACGTCGGTAAATGATGGCGGTATTACTTTACCGCCATCGTTTTTCCATTAGCGCCGGACTCGGAATGAGGCCCTATGTTTCCACCTGCTATTGTATGCTAAATCCTATTTTGTTAAGGCTCTGTGTGGACAGTCAGTTTTTTCAATGTAGTAACATGTTACTGCTCTCTAACTCATCAGCCCCTGGATGAGTGAAAGGCACTTGAGGGGGAACAAACCTTGTATATCTTGGTGGTGGGCATTTCCAGACTCTGAATCTCTCAGGAATAGCAGGTATCGTGTCAGGATTCATGAAACAATATTTTGTGAAATATTTTTAATAAAGAAAGAAGGTGCATATTACACGGGTACAATACAAAGGAAAATAGGCAGAAACAGTTCACCATGACACCAGACACTCTTGAAAAATGTTAATCAAACAATTAATCAAATTGTTCATCAAGACAGTGAAGGAAATAAATGAGAAAACCATCTATGTCGATCTTTAGCACCCCGGGGGTCTGTGGGGGGCGGTGACCTATCAGGAGGCTTGGAATGACGGCTGTACCCTATATTACAAGCCCATGTTCTGAGTTGCCTGGCAGCCAGCACCCCCTTCGCTTCCCCACTGCCCCTTCACCATTTAGCCATGTAGTTTCCAACACTGCTGCTACTTTCTGCAAAGTCTGTTTTCCATGCAGATGACGTCACCATCATCAAAAAGTTCTACCCTGCCAGCAGTACTGCTCAGCGCGGAGCACACACCAAATGTAAGTTTCTTATTTTTTTTAATGAAAAAAAACATCATTATCACCCATATATGGAGCTACACAGGAGCTAATGTTGAGATTAACCTTGGCGGCCGGCTGACCCTCCGTAACGGCACCACTGCCCTTGTTAAGGGACCCTAGCTTTGATCGGACTCTTAACTTCGGCGGCAGGCCATTACCGGCAGGGTCGGCCTGCCTCCTCGGTTAATATCGCCTCAGAATATACACACTAACTGGTCCCTCTTTACCTTAATAGTGTACATGTGTCATTCCAATCATTCAAAGAGGTTGAATTTGTTTATTAGAAATTCCAACAAAAACAGAATAATATGCTGCTGTGAAGTGACACAGGGAGATGCTAGTTATGTTTCTTTAAGACTGAGATCAGTCAACGTCAGTGTACCTTTATCAAAGGTTAATGCATTTTGAAAGAAAACAAGAACAGCTGAGTTTCTATAAGTAATTCCATTAAGGCACTTACTTGAGAAAATACAGGAAAATAGTGACATTGTTTTTTTTTATAAAAAGCATGCTCTGAGAAGCGATTGCGATCTCTGGGGTACACTCACCAGTTGGTGGATCATGGCCGCTGTCGAAGCAATGGCTTTTAATAAGCAGCAGTCACAGGAGCCCATATTAGCCTTTGCTTTAGAAATCGTCATTCAAAGTCATGGAGAGTTCATGTGAGCTCAAAGACCACTTAATACTTGCCAAAAGATAGGAATAAGCATTCATCATGCAAGTTGGATCGGTGAGCACGGATTGGGGTCTCAGAACACTCAGGGATATCATGTGTTTACCAAATATTGCCATGGAATGGTAAGGGCAGATATTAATCAACGAAGGGACACAAGCTGATTCTCCATCTCTAATGGGAAATTGAGTTTTTCTAGGGTGGTTTTGCGGATGCATGCCAGATGGGGCCAGACTGGCATGAAGATGTCTCTGGCTTCAAAGCAGAAGTGCACTAAAGGGCCCAAGACCTTGATTTATTTTGAAAAAGCCTGAGAGGGCATTAGAATCTTTGCATTCAAGGAGGTTGGTTTTACAGAAATGGTTTTGTCATTCTCTAGGAGACAGCCAGCACAGTGGCAGGCAATGTGATTGACACATTAAGAAGCACTGGCGAGACACCGAGGAATGCTGAGATGGTCAGACACATTGCAGCCGGTCTCCTCATCATGGGCCGAATATGGGAAATGAGCCCCCCCTAGCCTCCCAGGAGTGAATACCGATTGCCTCAAGAGCACCCTGAGGGCGTGGAGCACCAGAGGGGAAACCCCCAGAGTTTCTACGTTCTGCGAAAACAAAGATCCACGCCTGCGCTGAGGGGGGTTGCATACGTCTGTCGGACCGCAACAGAGAACTTTGGAACATCTGCTCCCTGGCCTTCCTTGCAGCGCATCAGTGTGATCCACACCGCTCCAACCTCGCCCCCCAGGGGACTTGTACCACCACACAGCCAAAAGGGACCTCTGGGCCAGAGTGGCCGCCAGCTGCCCCCCGTGGCATCCACAACCTCTTGCTGCACACCTTTTCTTCACCCTGAAGTATGGAGAGAGGGGATGGCATACGAGTCGGGACCCGCCCTGCCAAGGCCCGTGGCCCACCAACATAAGTTAAGTCTTCGCTTTCAGGGAGCTGGGGGAATCACAGAGACGGTAAGCCCATACAGGCTTTGAGCAACCACGGGGGGAGCTCGCTGGGGACATCCCAGGCAAACACTGGATGGGACCCGTGCCACCTTCAGCAACCGCTCCACGCACATGCCCCTTCCCCCGGGGAGCCGGACATAGTCCCAGAGCCGAGGAGGTTCTGTAACCACCAGCACATCCCAGCACCTGAGACCCGACACTGGGACCGTTGGCCCTTTGAACTCCTGCTGTGTCACTGGGGGGTGTATGGTTCCCTCCCCTCCATCCTGCCATCTGGGGTTCCAGCTGGCCCCAGCGGTCTGTTCGCCAGCTTCGGCTGCCCTCCATCCCTCTAGTGCCCTAGTGGGAGGAGAGAACTCGGGGGGTCCAGTGCGGAGCTTCAGGACAGCTGCTCCCTGTTATAGGAGACTAGCCCTTTAAGGCAGCCTCTGGGAAGGGGATGTCACTGAAGGAAGTGACGGGGCGAGACAGGAAGTGCCGGGGGTTTCCCGGCAGTTATCGTTGATACTGAATAAAGAGAGGCACGCCATAACCTGCTGGTGTCTGTGTGTTCTTTCGGGGCCAGCCAGCCCCTCTAACAACTCACGACGAGGTACGTCCCACCAGCGGTCCTCCTTTCACACACGCTGGTGATCCTGCTGCATGTCCACGTACGTACACCAGCGATCCCGCCGGCCTACGGTCCTCCTTTTCATCCAGCTGACAGAGCGCCCGAGAGCGTGCACTACACAACAATGCATCAGGACTCCTCCACTCCTTGGACACGTGTGATCCCGCCGTGCTCCATTCCATAGACTCGGGCGATCCCGCCGTGCGACATCTCCTGCTGCAGTCCAGTGCACTCACTTTAAGGAGCCCACACGTGCAATCCCGCCAGGCCTGCCTGCAACTAATAAATAAATAAATAAATAAATAAATAGATAGATAAATAAATAAATAAAAGCATTTTCTCTTCCTCCCTGCCTTTCTCTTCGCTTACGGCGGTGATCCCACCACCAGCAACCATCAGAAGGCGGTCACACAAGAATATAATTGGGGTGATCCCACCACCAGCGACCATCAGAAAGTGGCTCCACTTGCCCAGCCCTTGACCCAAAGTGCACACCAAGGAGAAACACTCCACGTGCCAAGGAGTGACTGTTCAGGTACCACCAGCACAACCACAGCTCAAGGGGATTTGGGGCCAAACCTACCGCAGTGGGTTTGTGAAAAATAAAGAAAGAGAAAGGGGCGACACCCATGCACATCGCCAAACAGCGCCACGTGAAGCACCAGTGAATGAACGATGAGCACATCGGCTGACCAAGCGAGCTCCAGCTCACTACCAGCTCCAACAGTAACGAGATCAACAGCCACAGCATGACACATGCCCGCTCCTTTCTCCATGACCCCACAAGCTGACAAAGGAGTGAGGTGGGTGGAACGGCTTGAGGACTTCAACAACTTCATAGATGCCGCAGGGGAAGAAACCTCTCCACGCCTGCGCAGCATGTTTATTAACACGGCAGGAGCAGAAATAAAGACGTTAATTAAAACTATTCCACCAGCAGAACTCACTGACTTTGCAAGCCTGATAACAGCTTTAAACAAACATCTTGCCATTGACCCCAACAGGGATTATGAAAGATACATCTTCAACCAGTGCACACAGCGCAGCGATGAAATGGTGGATGAGTTTATCACAAGGCTCAGAGTCAAAGTTGTGCATTGTCAATTTGATTCATTTTCACTAGATGAAGCAATTCGACTGAGAGTAATTGAGGGGTGCGTGTCACCAGCATTACAGAAACAACTGCTGAAAAAATATGTCACCATTGAGGAAGTGAGTGAGATGGCACGGATACTAGAGAGAGTGGAGAAACAAGCCACACACATGACAAGCACTGCAGTCAACAAACAATATAGAAGTGACGTCATAGCAGCAATCCTTGCGAGCAACATCAAGGGTAACGAAAGATTTAGCAACCTGAGCAGCACATCGACCCCACGCATGCAAAGACAATGTTACAGCTGCAGGATTGCGTTCCCACATGCCGGGTCATGCCCCGCTCTCTCACAAAAGCACGGTAACTGTGACAGAGAAGGACACTTTCAGTCTGTATGTAGGGAAGGGAAACCGTTTCCCACACCACACATGGGTGCAGCTCCGCAATACAGAACATTCCAAAGGATATTTCTGAATCAATCTCACCAGTCACGCCCCTACCAGTAAGGGCCACTAAGATAAGTGTGAGTGGTGGAAGAAATATATCCAGAAGATGACGGCCAACAATATGAGGCACAAGAACCAAATACGCAACTACGCGATGAGTATGATGGCCCACCGCCGATGCGACAAAGACCTCACCGTGGACCACAGGGTAACCTTGACTACGAGGGTGACCACCACGACCTGTATGCTCAATATGATTTCGTAAACCTCATTATGGAAGAGGAGGAGGCAGAGGAGGCACTCAGAATACAGATAGACATCTGCAACAAACAATTTTGTTTTCTGATTGACTCTGGAGCAACAGTGAACATAATGGGTGAGAAAGAATTCCAATTACTCCAAAGCAAACCCGCACTAACCCCAACAACCTCTAACATATATCAATGGGGCGCAGATGCTCATTTGCACAGTGTGGGATCATTCAGAAGACGGCTCACATTTGGTGACAAGGTCGTTAACACCCTCATTCACGTCATCAGGAGCCACACCAAAGGGCGATGTCTGCTGAGCTACAAAACTGAGTCATGTCTAGGGTTAATCAACATACCTGTCCAAGACAATGACGTCATCAAGTCTTCAGAGCCCCAAATCAGAAAACAGGGACAAGTTTACAACATGGATCTGGAATCTCCTGTAACTACCACCATCACGAAGGAGGAGATTATCAAAGAATTCCCACGACTGTGTCAAGGCCTAGGCAGAATGAAAGGCCCACCGATCAAACTGCACATAGACCCAGCAATCCGCTCAGTCCCACAACACCCACGCAGAGTCGGGTTCCACCTACAAGAGACGGTCTCAAAAGAACTGAAGCAACTTTTACGCAATGACATCATTGAACCTGCTACTGGTCCAGTGCCATGGATCTCCCCACTTGTAATCATCCCAAAGGAAGGTGGCCATCTACGGCTGTGCATAGACATACGGGTAGCCAATACCGCCATACAACGAGAGCGTCACCCAGGACCAAAAATTGAGGACATGATCGTCCAACTGAATAAAGCTGTACTCTTTTCTAAATTAGATCTGAATCAGGGGTACCACCAACCCCTGCTTCACCCTGAGTCACGACCCATCACTACTTTCGCATCACACGACTGTTCCGCTACAAGCGGTTAAACTTCAGAATCTCTACGGCTGCTGTAATTTTTCACAAAACTATTAGATAGATAATACGACTCATCAAAGGGACCCTCAATTATTGTGACGACATTTTGGTTTTTGGGAAGTCACGCAGTGAACATGATGAGGCCCTTCGAGCTGCGTGCAAGGCGGTACAGGAAGGCGGACTAACCCTCAACATTGAGAAGTGTCATTTCAGTAAGGCCAAGTTCAAGTTCTTTGGCCAGATCTTTTCGGCAGACGGGATGACCCCTGACCCCGACAAAGTCTCAACAATCTTTCATCTAGGAAATCCTGGTCAAGTTGCCGATGTCAGATCGTTTCTAGTCATGGCCGGATACTGCGTTCGATACATACCACATTTTGCCACCATAACTGAACCCCTCAGACACCTGTTACAAAAAGACGTCACATTCACCTAGACCAGCGAGTGTTAATCTGCTTTCAACACCATCAAACAATCCCTTGCGGAAGCCAGGAAACTAGCATATTTTGACCCTGAATGGCACACCGAAATAGTTGTAGATGCCAGCCCGGTGGGTCTGGGTGCTATCCTTGCCCATACCAGTGGACAAGACACTCATCCGAGGCATGTGGTTGCCTATGCCAGCAAGCCTTAGCCCCCCCCAGAATCAACATATTCCCAGGCAGAGAAAGAAAGCCTGGCAGCCGTCTGGGCATGCGAACATTTTCATAATTTCATCATTGGAAAGAAATTCACCTTGATCACGGATCATCAAGCCTTACTATCCCTCTTTGGCAATCCACGAACGAAGGTGCCACCTAGAATTGAACGGCGGAGAATCTGTTTGCAAGAATATGACTTCGACATCATTCACAGACCAGGGGGCGAGAACAATCCCGCGGATTACCTCTCAAGGCACCCGGTTGGCAGTCCAACTCCAAGGTCAGCTGACGCAGAATATATCAGCTACGTCACTGCCAACGCGCTATCCCCTGCCGCATCCATTGAAGCCATTGCCGCAGCGTCAGTAGCAGACCTATCCATGGCTCTGGCAATCAGCTTGACGGAAAACGATAAATGGAGAGACTTCCACAGAGCAGTCCAAAGGCACCCGGGTGCATGCAGAGACGAGATCGAGAGGCTGGCCAGAGTGCATACCGAACTAGCAGTCCAGGACAAGGCTGTTCTACTAAGGGGCTGCAAGATGGTCATTCCCACTACACTGCATTCAGATGTCATCAAAACTGCCCATGAAGGCCACAGAGGGGCGGAAAACACGAAAAGACAATTAAGGTGCAATGTCTGGTTCCCCTTCATGGACGTCATGGTCGACCGATGGGTCAAGAACTGCACGGCATGCCAATGCAGGCAAAACCAGAACCACCTGTGCCACTTAGAATGACCACAATCCCGGAACACCCATGGGAAAGGGTGGCGGTTGATTTTTACGGCCCACTGGAGGTGGGAGACTACTTACTAGTATTCATCGACGAACACTCCAGGTTTCCTATCGCAAAACGTGTCAAATCTACAGTGTTTGCCCATGTAGCCGCCACATTCGATGAAGTCTTCAGCAAGTGGGGAATACTGGACACGATAAAATCATATAATGGTGGGCCCTTCAGTGGACATGAGTTTGGGGTGTTCGCTAAATATATGGGATTTTGCCACCAAAGAATAACACCAAGATGGCCTCAGGCCAATGGGATGGCAGAAAGGTTTATGACATCCATCAAAAAGACCATAAAAAGGGCACGCATAGAAGGGACTGACCAACATCACGCACTATGCAGAATGTTGAGAGACTACAGGAATACGCCGCATGAGGCCACCAACAAAACCCCAGCAGAACTCATGGTTAAATACCAAGTCAGAACCAGACTGGTCAATAACCCATCATTGTGGCACGAGGCAGACCAGGCACTCATCAGAAGAGACGAAGAAACAAAAGAAAAAGCACGGGAACAGACCGACATAAGGAGGTGGGTGCAAACAAAGGAGTTCCAAATAGGAGATGAAGTGTGGTTACAACAAGTTGTAACAAAAAAGACAGACTCTCAGTTCTCACCAGTGCCACTACAGGTCGTTGCTGTCAAAGGGACCATGATAACGGCCGCAAATGGAGAAAAGGAAGTGACTCAGAACAGTTCTTGGTTCAAACATGTCACGAGAGGAGCAGAGGAGAGGCCACCACCTGTTGATCCAGACCCGGACTATGTAGACATTCACGATGAAGCGTGGGTCCCCCTCGGACCACAGGTTCAACATCAGCCAAAGCCTGCTGGAGATGCAGACGGCGACTCACACCAGGAGCCGCGAGGACGACCCCAGAGAAGCATCAAGCGACCTCCCAGATTAGTGGAGGAATGTTGACAGCAGTCAGACAGTTAAGTTAAAGATGTAAGGACATTTGTCCGGGGGTTTTGTTATAGGAGGCTGGCCCTTTAAGGCAGTCGCTGGGAAGGGGTTGTCACTGAAGGAAGTGACAGTGTGAGACAGGAAGTGGCGGGGGTTTCCTGGCGGCAGTTATCGCTGGTACTGAATAAAGAGAGGTATGCCATAACCCGCTGGTGTCCATGTGTTCTTTCGGGGCCAGCCATCCCCTCTAACACTCCCCTTCACACCTCTGCGACGTTTAGGCCAACACTGCTTTTCTTGATGGGCACGCGGCAGACTGCCTAGCTGACGCCCAGCTCGCCAGCCCGATGCCCTTCAGACACGGACTGCATTATAATCCTTCACCCGGCAGTCACTGGGTCACAGCCACTACCTCACCAGGGTGTTTGCAGAGGAGTGGTGATGCCGGATGCAGCTGCGTCCCATCGGTGCCTGCTCCTGACAGCTCCCCATGCTTCCACCAAACCTATACACTGAGCGCAGGAATATTCTTGGGTGCATTGGAGAGCAAGAGGGAATAATGGGAACCAAACCCAGACCTGTGCCTGGAACACTCGTGGAGCCGAGAAATCTACACTCCTCATATTTGCTTCAGAGAGCCCGGGGGCTGCCTTGATCCTAGCTTGGATCGTGGCCAGTCACTAGCCCCCTGCATCCCTCTGACCCACGCAGTCCTGCTTCTCTCCCGAGGAACTCGAGAGGAAATTCCGCTAACACACCAGTGGACATTTCTGTGTCGTGCTTCCCTGGCGTTTAGGGGTGGTGAAGGCCCCCGGCATCTGGCTTGTGCGATCGCCAGGCAGGAAGGGTGCCCCTCCGCCTTGTGCCCTAGATGCAATCTCACATTCCCTACTGGATATTAAGGAATTGACTTCACCTGTGCTTTCGTCGACCCGCCCACTGTAACTCAGTGTGAACCAATAACACAAGCCCTGGAAGCAGGCCTGACCCTGATCCCGACCTGCACAATCTCTTGTTTTGGCCATCTCGAGGGCCCGCCCTCTGTGGTCTTGGTCTCACCCGGATAGAAGGCGCGATAACTGGGCGGCCCTCTGGTTCTTCAGCGCACGTACTATCTCCAGACCCCACTCCACCTGCCAGCTAACGAACCTCTCGAGAACCTGACAACTCTCCTGCATCAAATGACTAGTGGGTCTCTCCCCTTCCAACCCCCCGGGGTTCACGGATTTTACTCTTGACCCCCCACCCCACTTCTCTGCCATTTCTCCATTTTTCTCCCTGCATCCACTCACCTCTGCCATCCTTTCTGTCCATGCCCAATGACACCCGTCTGCACACGCATGCAGGCAATTAGGTGTGTACTGTTTCTGACAGATCACCGTTCTGAAAAGGGGGCCTGTCAGGAATGTTTTTTTTTCAAAAGTGGATGGACCAGTCTATCTTAACATTCAATAGCACACAATCATGGGTACATTCCCAGCTCAATGAATGAGCCAACACAAACGGGTGTCACCTTCAAATAACTTTCCTCTCTTAGTTAAAGAGCCTATCACAGTGTTTCCTAAATAAATACAGTCTGTTATGAGGTGGAAGCAGCACGCGCACTGTCTAAGCATGACTAGAGTTCTGTAATTGATCACACACAGACCTATTCAAGAAAGTGCTAACCCTATTGCAAATAGCACAGCAAAAAGCACAGTAGATCTAAAATTGAGATCTCACATCACACCACCAACCCAATAGGTACATTCGACCCCCTCCCGACCCCCTCCGTGGAGTAGATATTCAAAAGCAAATGCAAACCTGAAAGGAAATTTGGATCATCAGCGAAACAAACCCTCTGTTTTACTAACCCCGCCAAACAGAACCTCAGATGGAAGATGCTTTATCACATACCACCAACACTTTACAACACTTTGCTGCAGCACCTCAACAACCAAGCAAGGCGCTTAACAGTTCAAACAAGCTTGGACACAATGCTGGATCAAGTCGCTCAGCACAAGGCAGGAAATGCTCATGACTGCACTCAATGAACATGGATTAGGATTCTGTTAGTGTATTGAGGAACTTATCCCATCAACACTACCAAGCACTCCCACTTCTCTTTGCAAAACAAATATGCTTTGTGTAGTCGTGACATGTCGACCCGATCTTGATTTGTATTGGTCTTGTTGTATCCTACTCAGCCTTTCACCATCCAGAAGGAGTAACAGACTGATGCTGTGTGCCTGCTTTGGGACTTATTATGAATTCAGCGATCTGTGAAATAGCGTCACCGTAATTCCTGACACTTTTCTGCCACCTTGCCACACTGCCAAATCCCCAGATTGAAGGTAAAGTGGAGGATTTACCGCCGGCATGTAACTGGCGGTACACCCTCCACTGTGCTTGAGAAATCATACTTACAAAATCCCACTGGACCCCTATAAGAATCCGTAAATAGGGACTAACACTGCCATTACCCCACTCATTATCTGTCGGTAAATGTGCAGGACAATGTGGCATTAACAGTAACTGAGGTTGGTGCTAATTGCATAGGAGGATCATAGCACTGTAATGACTTCAATCTCGGACACTGGCAACACATCCGAGAAAGGCTCTTGGGCAAGTGAGGAGCTCTTTTCTGCATCAGGGGTGGACGAGCTGCACCATTACATTCAATGCAAACAATCTTCAATCCATAGCAACCCAAGAAGAGTTGCAGCAAATCAGAATAGACAGGAATTTCCCTTGCAAATTCGACGTCACCACAAGGATGATATTCAAGATACGGATGTCACAGAGCAAGATATGGCAATGCAATTTGCAATGCAAATGAAAGGCAGGCTGTGATAGCAGTAGAAGCCGTGTCTTACTCCCTCATGTTGAGAAAAGTGATGTGATAAAGGCACTAAACCAAACTTTGCTTTAGACGTAAGTAAGCATCGGCATGGAACTGCAGCGTGCAATGTTTTCCAAAAAGGAGAGGCGATCTTGCCAGAATATTGCTATTAAATGGCACGACATCTTTCTGTTGGGGTGTATTTTGAACCATACACTTTGATTGCACTTCTGTCACTCCATAGGAAAATGTAATATTGCATTTCAGTATATCAGAAGCAGAACTATTAGAGATGCAGAGTTTATGGGAGTCCGGCTCAAGGAACTCATTGGGCCTCATTACAAGTCTGGTGGTAACCATGCAGGTAAAACCTTGAATTTTAACGGCGCCTGGCTTGCCGGAAACACTGGGGGATTACAAAACTGGCTTTCCGGAAAGTCAGTCGCCGGTAATTGTAAATCCCCATTCCCATTTGAGTCCCATAGGACTCAATGGTAATGGAGACCACGGAAGCACCGGCACCATTAATAACGGTGCCGGTACTTCTGTGAAACTCTGCAGGTGGGTGCCGTTCCACCCTCCAGGTCTGACGCTGGCAGGCGGGACGGCACCCGTCTGCAGACTTGTAGTGTGCCGGTCCGGTAATAGCGGTGCCGGTAGGCTTACCAGCACCGTTGTTACCGGACTGGCAAACTTGTAATGAGGCCCATTATCTGCATACTCACGGATACCAGCACTTTACTGGACCGCCCATGGCACAGCAAAGGTTCAAATCACTGGTGCCATCTCAATGGCTGCAGAGATAGCCCAAGTAACTGCAACACAGGGGAGGCATTTAAGATATGTATGTCTGTTCCAAAAGCCCAGAATTATGAGTTTACTGTCCTGGTGGGAGGTTAAACTTTAAATGTCAGCCATACTTGAGTTAGGGTCTGGTGGATGGTATTTCTCCTAATTATTAAAGCCACTTCCAGTTGAAATCACTTATGTCAGCATTGTGAGCCCAGCAAAGCTGGAGAAACGTTATGTGTATCCCCTCAGTCAGGCTGTCCTTGCTGCTGCCGGCAGGATTAGGGCCTTGAGGGTTGCCTCTCTTTGTTACTCTGTGAGGGTAGGTAATACCATCCCTAGAGAAACAGCTACTTCACAGGCAGCTGTCCTAGGAACAGGAATCAGAGGGCACAGCCATTCACAAAAGGAGTAGCCTCACCAGGGTGCTGCATACCAAAAGGGCTTTTGATTCTACAGAGAAGGGAAGGCGGTGGGGTCAGTGTAGACAGTAGGACTTCCTTACAGCTGGAGGAATGTTCCACCATCTTGTTTCCCCCTGCCTATATCTTTTGTTTGTGACCCCCCACACATCCTGTAGCGCAAAGCAATCTGTGTGTGATTACTGGAGGCCAAGACCACTTGCTCCAAGGACCGGGATTTGACCCTCAAAGCAGGCTTGCTTTTGACCATTCACCTATAGACTTTTGTAATTAAAAGAAGTGGTCTACCACTCCTTCTATACATTCTATTTGCAACAAACACCTAGGGAGGAATTTCAGTGAGGTGCAGACTGAGTGTCCAAGGCAGAGACAATCTCTGTTTCCTTCCCTTACCCAGGGGAGATTGGTGGTGACTTGCTGCTGGAACAAGGCCTGCATCTCTGCCAGTCACATTGCTGCATAGACCCTCATTGCGATGAAGGACTCCTGGAAGTGTGCATTAGCCTTCTCTGCATTGGGAGCCTGGAAAAAGGTCTACACTTGTCCCCGAGACCCTGAGGGGGACATACATTACCTGAGAGCCATGCCTGCCAGGGTTCCTACCTTTCCCACTGTGAAACCACGGAAAACCCTGATTGATGCGTGTTCAACTGTACTGAACCACCAGGACCCTCAGGAGCTGCCTTTGACACTAACCCGCATTTTGATCTTCTGAAATGCACATGTGCAAATGTTCATCACCGCACTGCACTAGTTGATAGCATCTCAGCCTGGGCCCAAACTCCAAGGTCCACATTGCATCTGCCACCTTCGAACTGCTGCTTGATCGGCTATGATCTTCGCTAGCGATCTTCATTGTCGACCTTCATTGCCAGTGAAACTGATCCAGGTGGACCATCGGTCAGTGCATTGAGCCACTTGACCTGAAATGCGTATAGAGTATACAGCATCATCACAGTTGAACCGACCCTGGTAGCCCTCACGATCCGCTGTACTACAACTATTGCTTCAAACCGCAACAAGCTCCCTTTCGACACCTGCTCGACAACACTTGCATCCTAGAACAATGAAACCGCCATACTCAGGCCACTTGGAATTGCGTGAACTGCACCTAGAGGCATGGCTCATCGTTGCCTCAAACTGCCAGGAAAAACAAAAACGTACTATTCACGAGTTATAATTGTTCTTTTATAACGTTCGTAATACCGGGGACCTGTTTCTAAGCGTGAGCCCTGGATTTGAAACTTTGTTTCTATGAGCTGTCTTGCTTCAAAGACAAACGTGTTGCCACTGAACTATCCTCCCGGCCTACTTACTGACCCGGATCTATTTTTAGTCCCTAGAGACTGGGTAGATCCCCATTTATCCCGTTTCCCTTGCATAATCTATGTTCTTTCAACATTGGCTTGTTTTTTACAGTTTCTTTTTTCTATTTAGCTTTCTTGAAGATGGGCTGTTTCATTAAAGCATATATATTTTTATAGAACCTTGATTGAAAATTCCCTTTATTTTGGTATACTGTGTGTGTTGCTACTGAACCCTCTTCACACCCCTCTTGAGAGTATAGCCTTCCCTCCATCCACGTTATCACAAAAGATGAAGGAGGTAGATCTGATACCTGTCTCTGTTTTACGATTGGGAACATTGTTGGTTTACAGAAGTGTGAGGGATGAGTAGGTGGTTTGAAGTCCTTTTGTCACAGACAGTAACTGGCAAGGCCACATTGGTGATAGTGAAGAAAGTCATGTTCAGAGTTGAACATCAGTTCAGAAATCTGTCCTGCATCCCACACAATGACATACCCATTCCTGTGGGTAAATACTAATCCTGCAACTATCCACCCTACGCATGAAATACACCATTTAGAAATCTAGAGCATATACTATTGGCATTGATGATTTGCATGTGGAATGTACTTCAAAGTACACAGAATCACTAAATGTGTGCTTTCTCCCACAGGGGACCACAAAAACAATACTGTTGGAAGGTGAAGTAGGTTAGGCTGACGATGATGCAGGACACACAGAGGGGGTTGGTGAGACATAGATGCATGTGCCGAATTCTCTGAACCTCTGTGGGACAGCAGCTAACCATCCAGCAGCCCCATGGGGCCCCAGACAATCTCCAATAAGAAACAGCGGCAGGTCGGCATAATTGACTGGTACAGGCGCCAGAGTGTTCCATCCACTGAAAACAATATTGCTGTGGCTCTAGCAGAGACACGCCTGCGGAGGGTTGGAGACATTCTGGGGGTAGTGGGGAACACCACCACCGTCATGGAGTCAACCATAGCTATGCCACATTCAGAGCTGACTGCAACTCCTCCAGGGACAATGGAAGTTACTATTTATGTATTTATTTATATGAAACATATATAGTGCTTTTTATCCAAAGAGCTTTACAAAAAATGTTTTAATGGTAGAAGAAAAATCGTGATCAAATGGTAAAACTACAGCCTGGAAGATGTATTTTCACATGACCGAGTCAGGGGAAAGCAGCTTGGAGAAGATAACATGCAGAAAGATTTTCTTTTTCTTTTTTTATTGAGCAAGAGAAGAACAGGAACATATATCGAGGGGTGAAGAATTCCATAGTTTTGGCCCAAGAAGTTGTAAAGGGCAAAAACATGAAGGAGCTAAAGAATGAATGCACTTAAAGTCAACTCAATGAAACCGATATTTAGAAAATGTGCTGGATAGGCAGGTGATGAAGACGAGCAAGATAAGAAGTGATGTGGACAGAAATAGGGAGGAGAAAAAGAATCCTAGGAGGTAGAGCAGACTTTAGAAGCCCGACAGAAAGAGGACAACAATGGCGTAGACGAGAAAGGATCATAGATTGAAGCAGAATTGTAGAACAAGAGAAAATAAGCAGATGACGAATTTTCCGAATTTTGTATGAATGGAGTCAACAAGAGGTAACCACCTTGGTAATCTGGGCCTGAAAGGAAAAAAAAAAGAATAACTAAATTACGGCCCTGATTCAAAAAAATATAAGCTGAAGCGGAGAAAAAAAAAATCCAAGGGGAGAGAATCTCTGGGGAAGCAGGAAAGAAGAGAATTTCAGTTTTATTAGGGTTAAGACAAGGAAAGCGAGATGACATCCAACACTTTATAGCAGATAAGAAAGCAGAAAGACCTTGATTAATACAATTGGTGAAAGAAGGAAAGGGATCAGTGCCTAGCCAGGAACAGGCATCAAATGGCCCCTCCCGACTCCACTACTCATAGCCATAGATTTGTGGCTGACCCTTTCTTGGAACAACTAGTTGGGAGAGTGTCAGCCGTGGAGGCTGGCTAGTCACACGTTCAGGGAAATGGGAGGGAACTGGTTGCTGCCTGTTCCTGTGTGGAGCTAATCTTGGCTGATGGGCATCTGTTCTGGGTGAAGGGTCAGCAGGAGTTGGAGGCGGCCAACAAGATTAGGGGGGCAGTGCTGGGGGATATGCATGTAGCAAGGCAGAAAACCAGGGGAGATGCTCTCCTGGCCCTGGGGCATCTGCAATTGTAGTTGCTTCAGCAGCAGCCTGTGCTCAGGCCAGGGAAGGTGCCAGGCTGTCCCGGGAGCAGGCTTCTGGTAGTGCATCTGCAGTTGTACCTGCGCAGCAGCCTGTGCTCAGGCCAGGGAAGATGCCAGGGTGTCACAGGAGCAGGCTTCTGCATCTACAGTTGTAGCTGCGCAGCAGACTGTGCGCAAGCCAGGGAAGGTGCCAGGCTGTCCCGGGAGCAGGCTTCTGCTAGTGCATCTGCAGTTGTACCTGCGCAGCAGCCTGTGCTCAGGCCAGGGAAGATGCCTCGCTGTCCCGAGAGCAGGCTTCTACTAGTGCATCTGCAGTTGTACCTGCGCAGAAGCCTGTGCTCAGGCCAGAGAAGATGTCTGGCTGTACCTTGAGCATGCGTCTGCTAGTGCATCTTCAGGTGTAGCTGCGCAGCAGCCTGTGCTCAGGCCAGGGAAGGTGCCTGGCTGGCCCGGGAGCAGGCTTCTGCTAGTGCATCTGCAGTTGTACCTGCGAAGCAGTCTGTGCTCAGGCCAGGGAAGATGCATGGCTGGCCCAGGAGCAGGCTTCTGCTAGTGCATCTGCAGTTGTACCTGCGAAGCAGTCTGTGCTCAGGCCAGGGAAGATGCCTGGCTGTCCCGGGAGCAGGCTTCTACTAGTGCATCTGCAGTTGTACCTGCGCAGCAGCCTGTGCTCAGGCCAGGGAAGATGCCAGGGTGTCACAGGAGCAGGCTTCTACTAGTGCATCTGCAGTTGTACCTGCGCAGAAGCCTGTGCTCAGGCCAGGGAAGGTGCCAGGCTGTCCAGGGAGCAGGCTTCTACTAGTGCATCTCCAGTTGTAGCTGCACAGCAGCCTGTGCGCAGGCCAGGGAAGGTAGCAGGCTGTCCCTGGAGCCTGCTTCTGCTACTGTATCTGCAGTTGTACCTGCGCAGCAGCCTGTGCTCAGGCCAGGGAAGATGCCAGGCTGACCCGGGAGCAGGCTTCTATTAGTGCATCTTCAGTTGTAGCTGCACTGCAGCCTGTGCTCAGGCCAGGCAAGATGCCTGGCTGTCCCAGGAGCAGGCTTCTGCTACTGCATCTGCAGTTGTATCTGTGCAGCAGCCTGTGCTCTGGCCAGGAAAGGTGCCAGGCTGTCTCGGGAGCAGGCTTCTGCTAGTGCATCCGCAGTTGTAGCTGCGTAGCAGCCTGTGCTCAGGCCAGGGAAGCTGCCATGCTGGCCCGGGAGCAGGCTTCTGCTAGTGCATTTGCAGTTGTACCTGCGAAGCAGCCTGTGCTCAGTCCAGGGAAGATGCCTGGCTGTCCCAGGAGCAGGCTTCTGCTACTGCATCTGCAGTTGTACCTGCGAAGCAGCCTGTGCTCAGTCCAGGGAAGATGCTTGGCTGTCCCAGGAGCAGGTTTCTGCTAGTGCATCTGCAGTTGTACCTGCGCAGCAGCCTGTGCTCAGGCCAGGGAAGATGCCTGGCTGTCCTGGGAGCAGGCTTCTGCTAATGCATCTGCAGTTGTAGCTGGCCAGCAGCCTGTGCTCAGGCCAGGGAAGATGCCAGGCTGTCCCCGGAGCAGGCTTCTGCTAGTGCATGTGCAGGTGTACCTGTGCAGCAGCCTGTGCTCAGACCAGGGAAGGTGCCAGGCTGTCCCAGGAGAAGGGTTTTAATAGTGCATCTGCAGTTGTACCTGCGCAGCAGCCTGAGTTCAGGCCAGGGAAGATGTCCCTTGAGCATGCGTCTGCTAGTGCATCTTCAGTTGTAGCTGTGCAGCAGCCTGTGCTCAGGCCAGGGAAGATGCCAGGATGTCCCGGGAGCAGGCTTCTACTAGTGCATCTGCAGTTGTAGCTGCGCAACAGCCTGTGCTCAGGCCAGGGAAGATGCCAGGCTGTCCAGGGAGCAGGCTTCTACTAGTGCATCTGCAGTTGTAGCTGCACAGCAGCCTGTGCGCAGGCCAGGGAAGGTACCAGGCTGTCCCGGGAGCCTGCTTCTGCTAGTGCAAGTGCAGTTGTAGCTGCGCAGCAGCCTGTGCTCAGTCCAGGGAAGATGCCTGGCTGTCCCAGGAGCAGGCTTCCGCTACTGCATCTGCAGTTGTATCTGTGCAGCAGCCTGTGCTCAGGCCAGGGAAGATGCCAGGCTGTCCCGGGAGCAGGCTTCTGCTAGTGCATCTGCAGTTGTACCTGCGCAGCAGCCTGTGCTCAGGATAGGGAAATTGCCAGGCCATCCCGGGAGCAGGTTTCTGCTAGTGCATCTGCAGTTGTACCTGCGCAGCAGCCTGTGCTCAGGCCAGGGAAGATGCCTGGCTGTCCCGGGAGCAGGCTTCTGCTAGTGCATCTGCAGTTGTAGCTGAGCAGCAGCCTGTGCTTAGGCCAGGGAAGATGCCAGGCTGTCACAGGAGCAGGCTTCTACTAGTACATCTACAGTTGTAGCTGCACTGCAGCCTCTGCTCAGGCCAGGGAAGATGCCTGGCTGTCCCAGGAGCAGGCTTCCACTAGTGCATCTGCAGTTTTAGCTGCGCAGCAACCTCTGCTCAGGCCAGGGAATGTGCCAGGCTGTCCCGGCATCAGGCTTGTACTAGTGCATCTTCAGTTGTAGCTGCGCAGCAGCCTGTGCTCAGCCCAGGGAAGATGCATGGCTCGCCCAGGAGCAGGCTTCTGCTACTGCATCTGCAGTTGTAGCTGCGCAGCAGCCTGTGCTCAAGCCAGGGAAGGTACCAGGCTGTCCCGGGAGCAGGCTTCTACTAGTGCATCTGCAGTTGTAGCTGCTCAGCAGCCTGTGCTCAGGCTAGGGAAAGTGCCAGGCCATCCCGGGAGCAGGCTTCTACTAGTGCATCTGCAGTTGTTGCTGCACAGCAGCCTGTGCGCAGGCCAGGGAAGGTGCCAGGCTGTCCCTGGAGCCTGCTTCTGCTAGTGCATCTGCAGTTGTAGCTACACAGCAGCCTGTGCTCAGGCCAGGGAAGATGCCCGGCTGTCCCGGGAGCAGGCTTCTACTAGTGCATCTTCAGTTGTAGCTGCACAGCAGCCTGTGCTCAGGCCAGGGAAGATGCATGGCTGGCCCAGGAGCAGGTTTCTGCTACTGCATCTGCAGTTGCAGCTGCACAGCAGCCTGTGCTCAGGCCAGGGAAGGTGCCAGGCTGTTCCGGGGGCATGCGTCTGCTAGTGCAAGTGCAGTTGTAGCTGCGCAGCAGCCTGTGCTCAGTCCAGGGAAGATGCCTGGCTGTCCCAGGAGCAGGCTTCCGCTACTGCATCTGCAGTTGTATCTGTGCAGCAGACTGTGCTCAGGCCAGGGAAGATGCCAGGCTGTCCCGGGAGCAGGCTTCTGCTAGTGCATCTGCAGTTGTACCTGTGCAGCAGCCTGTGCTCAGGCTAGGGAAATTGCAAGGCCACCCCAGGAGCAGGTTTCTGCTAGTGCATCTGCAGTTGTACCTGCGCAGCAGCCTGTGCTCAGGCCAGGGAAGATGCCTGGCTGTCCCGGGAGCAGGCTTCTGCTAGTGCATCTGCAGTTGTAGCTGAGCAGCAGCCTGTGCTTATGCCAGGGAAGATGCCAGGCTGTCACGGGAGCAGGCTTCTGCTAGTGCATGTGGAGGTGTACCTGTGCAGCAGCCTGTGCTCAGGCTAGGGAAGGTGCAAGGCTGTCCCGGGAGCAGGCTCTACTAGTGAATCTGCAGTTGTAGCTCAGCCGCAGCCTGTGCTCAGGCCAGGGAAGGTGCCAGGCTGTTCCGGGAGCATGCGTCTGCTAGTGCATCTGCTGTTGTAGCTGCACAGCAGACTGTGCTAGACCAGGGAAGATGCCTGGCTGTCCCGGCAGCAGGCTTCTACTAGTGCATCTGCAGTTGTATCTGTGCAGCAGCCTGTGCTCAGGCCAGTGAAGATGCCAGGCTGTCCCGGGAGCAGGCTTCTACTTGTGCATCTGCAGTTGTAGCTCAGCTGCAGCCTGTGCTCAGGTCAGGGAAAGTGCCAGGCTGTCCCAGGAGAAGGCTTTTACTAGTGCATCTGCAGTTGTAGCTGCGCAGCAGCCTGTGCTCAGGCCAGGGAAGATGCCTGGCTGTCACGGGAGCAGGCTTCTGCTAGTGCATCTGCAGTTGTAGCTGCGCAGCAGCCTGTGATCCGGCCAGGGAAGGTGCCAGGTTGTCCCAGGAGAAGGCTTTTACTAGTGCATCTGCAGTTGTAGCTGCACAGCAGCACAGCAGCTTGTGCTCAGGCCAGGGAAGATGCCAGGCATTCCCGGGAGCAGGCTTCTGCTAGCGCATCTGCAGTTGTTATTGCGCAGCAGCCAGTGCGCAGGCCAGGGAAGGTGCATAGCTGTCCCGGGAGCAGGCTTCTACTAGTGTATCTGGAGTTGTAGCTGCGCACAGCCTGTGCTCAGGCCAGGGAAGGTGCCAGGCTGTCTCGGGAGCAGGCTTCTACTAGTGCATCTGTAGATGTACCTGTGCAGCAGCCTGTGCTCAAGCCAGGGAAGGTACCAGGCTGTCCCGGGAGCAGGCTTCTACTAGTGCATCTGCAGTTGTAGCTGCTCAGCAGCCTGTGCTCAGGCTAGGGAAAGTGCCAGGCCATCCCAGGAGCAAGCTTCTACTAGTGCATCTGCAGTTGTTGCTGCACAGCAGCCTGTGCGCAGGCCAGGGAAGGTGCCAGGCTGTCCCTGGAGCCTGCTTCTGCTAGTGCATCTGCAGTTGTAGCTACACAGCAGCCTGTGCTCAGGCCAGGGAAGATGCCTGGCTGTCCCGGGAGCAGGCTTCTACTAGTGCATCTTCAGTTGTAGCTGCACAGCAGCCTGTGCTCAGGCCAGGGATGGTGCCAGGCTGTTCCGGGAGCATGCGTCTGCTAGTGCATATGCAGTTTCTATCTGCACAGCAGACTGTGCTAGGCCAGGGAAGATGCCTGGCTGTCCCGGGAGCAGGCTTCTACTAGTGCATCTGCAGTTGTACCTGTGCAGCAGCCTGTGCTCAGGCCAGTGAAGATGCCAGGCTGTCCCGGGAGTAGGCTTCTACTTGTGCATCTGCAGTTGTAGCTCAGCTGCAGCCTGTGCTCAGGTCAGGGAAAGTGCCAGGCTGTCCCAGGAGAAGGCTTTTACTAGTGCATCTGCAGTTGTAGCTGTGCAGCAGCCTGTGCTAGGCCAGGGAAGATGCCTGGCTGTCCCGGGATCAGGCTTCTACTAGTGCATCTGCAGTTGTACCTGTGCAGCAGCCTGTGCTCAGGCCAGGGAAGATGCCTGGCTGTCACAGGAGCAGGCTTCTGCTAGTGCATCTGCAGTTGTAGCTGCGCAGCAGCCTTTGCACCGACCAGGGAAGGTGCCAGGCTGTCCCAGGAGAAGGCTTTTACTAGTGCATCTGCAGTTGTAGCTGCGCAGCAGCCTGTGCTCAGGCCAGGGAAGATGCCAGGCTGTCCCGAGAGCAGGCTTCTACTAGTGCATCTGCAGTTGTAGCTGCGCAACAGCCTGTGCTCAGGCCAGGGAAGATGCCTGGCTGTCCCGGGAGCAGGCCTCTGCTAGTGCATCTGCAGTTGTAGCTGCGCAGCAGCCTGTGCTCAGGCCAGGGAAGATGACTGTCTGTCCCGGGAGCAGGCTTCTGCTAGTGCATCTGCAGTTGTAGCTGCGCAGCAGCCTGTGCTCAGGCCAGGGAAGGTGCCAGGCTGTCCCGGGAGCAGGCTTCTGCTAATGCATCTGCAGTTGTAGCTGTGCAGCAGACTGTGCGCAGGCCAGGGAAGGTGCCAGGCTATCCCGGGAGCAGGCTTCTGCTAGTGCATCTGCTGTTGTATCTGCGCAGCAGCCTGTGCTCAGGCCAGGGAAGATGCCTGGCTGTCCCAGGAGCAGGCTTCTGCTAGTGCATCTGCAGTTGTAGCTGCGCAGCAGCTTGTGCTCAGGCCAGGGAAGATGCCAGGCTGTCACAGGAGCAGGCTTACACTAGTGCATCTACAGTTGTAGCTGCACTGCAGGCTGTGCTCAGGCCAGGGAAGATGTCTGGCTGTCCCAGGAGCAGGCTTCCACTAGTGCATCTGCAGTTGTAGCTGTCAAGCAGCCTCTGCTCAGGCCAGGGAAGGTGCCAGGCTGTCCCGGGATCAGGCTTCTACTAGTGCATCTTCAGTTGTAGCTACACTGCAGCCTGTGCTCAGGCCAGGGAAGATGCCTGGCTGTCCCAGGAGCAGGCTTCCACTAGTGCATCTGCAGTTGTAGCTGTGCAGCATCCTCTGCTCAGGCTAGGGAAGGTGCCAGGCTTTCCCGGGATCAGGCTTCTACTAGTGCATCTTCAGTTGTAGCTGCGCAGCAGCCTGTGCTCTGCCAGGGAAGATGCATGGCTGGACCAGGAGCAGGCTTCTGCTACTGCATCTGCAGTTGCAGCTGCGCAGCAGCCTGTGCTCAGGCCACGGAAGATGTCTGGCTGGCCCAGGAGCAGGCTTCTGCTACTGCATCTGCAGTTGTACCTGCACAGCAGCCTGTGCTCAGGCCAGGGAAGGTGCCAGACTGTTCCGGGAGCATGCGTCTGCTAGTGCATCTGCAATGTAGCTGCGCAGGAGACTGTGCTCAGGCCAGGGAAGATGCCTCGCTGTCCCAGGAGCAGGCTTCCACTAGTGCATCTTCAGTTGTAGCTACACTGCAGCCTGTGCTCAGGCCAGGGAAGATGCCTGGCTGTCCCGGGAGCAGGCTTCTGCTAGTGCATCTGCAGTTGTAGCTGCACAGCAGCCTGTGCTCAGGCCAGGGAAGGTGCCAGGCTGTCCCGGGAGCAGGCTTCTGCTAGTGCATCTGCAGTTGTTGCTGGCATTAGCCTGTGCTCAGGCCAGGGAAGATGCATGGCTGGCCCAGGAGCAGGCTTCTGCTACTGCATCTGCAGTTGTAGCTGCGCAGCAATCTGTGCTCAAGCCAGGGAAGGTACCAGGCTGTCCCGGGAGCAGGCTTCTACTAGTGCATCTGCAGTTGTAGATGCTCAGCAGCCTGTGCTCAGGCTAGGGAAAGTGCCAGGCCATCCCGGGAGCAGGCTTCTACTGGTGCATCTGCAGTTGTTGCTGCACAGCAGCCTGTGCGCAGGCCAGGGAAGATGTCTGGCTGGCCCAGGAGCAGGCTTCTACTAGTGCATCTGCAATGTAGCTGTGCAGCAGCCAGTGCGCATGCCAGGGAAGGTGCATGGCTGCCCCTGGAGCAGGCTTCTACTAGTGTATCTGCAGTTGTAGCTGGCATTAGCCTGTGCTCAGGCCAGGGAAGATGCATGGCTGGCCCAGGAGCAGGCTTCTGCTACTGCATCTGCAGTTGTAGCTGCGCAGAAGTCTGTGCTCAAGCCAGGGAAGGTACCAGGCTGTCCCGGGAGCAGGCTTCTACTAGTGCATCTGCAGTTGTAGCTGCTCAGCAGCCTGTGCTCAGGCTAGGGAAAGTGCCAAGCCATCCTGGGAGCAGGCTTCTACTAGTGCATCTGCAGTTGTTGCTGCACAGCAGCCTGTGCGCAGGCCAGGGAAGGTGCCAGGCTGTCCCTGGAGCCTGCTTCTGCTAGTGCATCTGCAGTTGTAGCTACACAGCAGCCTGTGCTCATGCCAGGGAAGATGCCTGGCTGTCCCGGGAGCAGACTTCTACTAGTGCATCTTCAGTTGTAGCTGCACAGCAGCCTGTGCTCAGGCCAGGGAAGATGTATGGCTGGCCCAAGAGCAGGCTTCTGCTACTACATCTGCAGTTGCAGCTGCGCAGCAGCCTGTGCTCAGGCCAGGGAAGGTGCCAGGCTGTTCCGGGAGCATGTGTCTGCTAGTGCATCTGCAGTTGTAGCTGCACAGCCGACTGTGCTAGGCCAGGGAAGATGCCTGGCTGTCCCGGGAGCAGGCTTCTACTAGTGCATCTGCAGTTGTAGATGCTCAGCAGCCTGTGCTCAGGCTAGGGAAAGTGCCAGGCCATCCCGGGAGCAGGCTTCTACTGGTGCATCTGCAGTTGTTGCTGCACAGCAGCCTGTGCGCAGGCCAGGGAAGATGTCTGGCTGGCCCAGGAGCAGGCTTCTACTAGTGCATCTGCAGTTGTAGCTCAGCTGCAATCTGTGCTCAAGCCAGGGAAGGTACCAGGCTGTCCCGGGAGCAGGCTTCTACTAGTGCATCTGCAGTTGTAGATGCTCAGCAGCCTGTGCTCAGGCTAGGGAAAGTGCCAGGCCATCCCAGGAGCAGGCTTCTACTGGTGCATCTGCAGTTGTTGCTGCACAGCAGCCTGTGCGCAGGCCAGGGAAGATGTCTGGCTGGCCCAGGAGCAGGCTTCTACTAGTGCATCTGCAATGTAGCTGTGCAGCAGCCAGTGCGCATGCCAGGGAAGGTGCATGGCTGCCCCTGGAGCAGGCTTCTACTAGTGTATCTGCAGTTGTAGCTGGCATTAGCCTGTGCTCAGGCCAGGGAAGATGCATGGCTGGCCCAGGAGCAGGCTTCTGCTACTGCATCTGCAGTTGTAGCTGCGCAGAAGTCTGTTCTCAAGCCAGGGAAGGTACCAGGCTGTCCCGGGAGCAGGCTTCTACTAGTGCATCTGCAGTTGTAGCTGCTCAGCAGCCTGTGCTCAGGCTAGGGAAAGTGCCAAGCCATCCTGGGAGCAGGCTTCTACTAGTGCATCTGCAGTTGTTGCTGCACAGCAGCCTGTGCGCAGGCCAGGGAAGGTGCCAGGCTGTCCCTGGAGCCTGCTTCTGCTAGTGCATCTGCAGTTGTAGCTACACAGCAGCCTGTGCTCATGCCAGGGAAGATGCCTGGCTGTCCCGGGAGCAGACTTCTACTAGTGCATCTTCAGTTGTAGCTGCACAGCAGCCTGTGCTCAGGCCAGGGAAGATGTATGGCTGGCCCAAGAGCAGGCTTCTGCTACTACATCTGCAGTTGCAGCTGCGCAGCAGCCTGTGCTCAGGCCAGGGAAGGTGCCAGGCTGTTCCGGGAGCATGTGTCTGCTAGTGCATCTGCAGTTGTAGCTGCACAGCCGACTGTGCTAGGCCAGGGAAGATGCCTGGCTGTCCCGGGAGCAGGCTTCTACTAGTGCATCTGCAGTTGTAGCTGCGCAGCAGCCTGTGCTCAGGCCAGGGAAGATGTCTGGCTGGCCCAGGAGCAGGCTTCTGCTAGTGCATCTGCAGTTGTCCCTGTGCAGCAGCCTGTGCTCAGGCCAGTGAAGATGCCAGGCTGTCCCGGGAGCATGCTTCTACTTGTGCATCTGCAGTTGTAGCTCAGCTGCAGCCTGTGCTCAGGTCACGGAAAGTGCCAGGCTGTCCCAGGAGAAGGCTTTTACTAGTGCATCTGCAGTTGTAGCTGCGCAGCAGCCTGTGCTCAGGCCAGTGAAGATGCCTGGCTGTCACATGAGCAGGCTTCTGCTAGTGCATCTGCAGATGTAGCTACGCAGCAGCCTGTGCTCTGGCCAGGGAAGGTGCCAGGCTGTCCCAGGAGAAGGCTTTTACTAGTGCATCTGCAGTTGTAGCTGCACAGCAGCACAGCAGCCTGTGCTCAAGCCAGGGAAGATGTCACGCTGTCCCGGGAGCAGGCTTCTGCTAGTGCATCTGCAGTTGTTATTGCGCAGCAGCCTGTGCTCAGGCCAGGGAAGGTGCCAGGCTGTCTCGGGAGCAGGCTTCTACTAGTGCATCTGTAGTTGTACCTGTGCAGCAGCCTGTGCTCAGGCCAGGGAAAGTGCCAGGCTGTCCCAGGAGCGAGCTTCTACTAGTGCATCTGCAATGTAGCTGCGCAACAGCCTGTGCACAGGACAGGGAAGGTGCATGGCTGTCCCGGATCAGGCTTCTACTAACGTATCTGCAGTTGTAGCTGCTCAGCAGCCTGTGCTCAGGTTAGGGAAAGTGCCAGGCCATCCGGGAGCAGGCTTCTACTAGTGCATCTGCAGTTGTATCTGCACAGCAGCCTGTGCGCAGGCCACGGAAGGTGCCAGGCTGTCCCTGGAGCCTGCTTCTGCTAGGGCATCTGCAGTTGTAGCTGCGCTGCAGCCAGTGGTCAGGCCAAGGAAGATGCCTGGCTGTCCCGAGAGCAGGCTTCTACTAGTGCATCTTCAGTTGTAGCTGCACAGCTGCGTGTGCTCAGGCCAGGGAAGATGCCTTGCTGTCCCAGGAGCAGGCTTCCACTAGTGCATCTTCAGTTGTAGCTGCGCAGCAGACTGTGCTCAGGTCAGGGAAGATGCCTGGTTGTCCCAGGAGCAGGCTTCTACTAGTGCATCTGCAGTTGTAGCTGCGCAGCAGCCTGTGCTCAGGCCAGGGAAGATGCCAGGCTGTCCCGGGAGCAGGCTTCTACTAGTGCATCTGCAGTTGTAGCTGCGCAACAGCCTGTGCTGAGGCCAGGGAAGATGCCTGGCTGTCCCGGGAGCAGGCTTCTGCTAGTGCATCTGCAGTTGTAGCTGCGCAGCAGCCTGTGCTGAGGCCAAGGAAGGTGCCAGGCTGTCCCGGGAGCAGGCTTCTGCTAGTGCATCTGCAGTTGTAGCTGCGCAGCAGACTGTGCGCAGGCCAGGGAAGGTGCCAGGATCTCCCGGGAGCAGGCTTCTGCTAGTGCATCTGCTGTTGTATCTGCGCTGCAGCCTGTGCTCAGGCCAGGGAAGATGCCTGGCTGTCCCAGGAGCAGGCTTCTGCTAGTGCATCTGCAGTTGTAGCTGCGCAGCAGCCTGTGCTCAGGCCAGGGAAGATGCCAGGCTGTCACAGGAGCAGGCTTCTACTAGTGCATCTGCAGTTGTAGCTGCGCAGCAGCCTGTGCTCAGGCCAGGCAAGATGCCTGGCTGTCCCAGGAGCAGGCTTCCACTAGTGCATCTGCAGTTGTAGCTGCGCAGCAGCCTCTGCTCAGGCTAGGGAAGATGCCAGGCTGTCACAGGAGCAGGCTTCTACTAGTGCATCTTCAGTTGTAGCTGCACAGCCGCCTGTGCTCAGGCCAGGGAAGATGCCAGGCTGACCCGGAAGCAGGCTTCTACTAGTGTATCTTCAGTTGTAGCTGCACTGCAGCCTGTGCTCAGGCCAGGGAAGATGCTTGGCTGTCCCAGGAGCAGGCTTCCACTAGTGCATCTGCAGTTGTAGCTGCGCAGCAGCCTGTGCTCAGGCCAGGGAAGATACATGGCTGGCCCAGGAGCAGGCTTCTGCCACTGCATCTGCAGTTGCAGCTGCGCAGCAGCCTGTGCTCAGGCCAGGGAAGACGTCTGGCTGGCCCAGGAGCAGGCTTCTGCTACTGCATCTGCAGTTGTACCTGCACAGCAGACTGTGCTCAGGCCAGGGAAGATGCCTGGCTGTCCCAGGAGCAGGCTTCCACTAGTGAATCTGCATTTGTAGCTGCGCAGCAGCCTCTGCTCAGGCCAGGGAAGATGCCTGGCTGTCCCAGGAGCAGGCTTCTGCTAGTGCATCTGCAGTTGTAGCTGCGCAGCAGCCTGTGCTCAAGCCAGGGAAGGTACCAGGCTGTCCCAGGAGCAGGCTTCTACTAGTGCATCTGCAGTTGTAGCTGCTCAGCAGCCTGTGCTCAGGCTAGGGAAAGTGCCAGGCCATCCCGGGAGCAGGCTTCTACCAGTGCATCTGCAGTTGTTACTGCACAGCAGCCTGTGCCCAGGCCAGGAAAGGTGCCAGGCTGTCCCTGGAGCCTGCTTCTGCTAGTGCATCTGCAGTTGTAGCTACACAGCAGCCTGTGCTCAGGACAGGGAAGATGCCTGGCTGTCCCAGGAGCAGGCTTCTACTAGTGCATCTTCAGTTGTAGCTGCACAGCAGCCTGTGCTCAGGCCAGGAAAGATGCATGGCTGGTCCAGGAGTAGGCTTCTGCTACTGCATCTGCAGTTGCAGCTGCGCAGCAGCCTGTGCTCAGGCCAGGGAAGGTGCCAGGCTGTTCCGGGAGCATGCGTCTGCTAGTGCATCTGCAGTTGTAGCTGCACAGCAGACTGTGCTAGGCCAGGGAAGATGCCTGGCTGTCCCGGGAGCAGGCTTCTACTAGTGCATCTGCAGTTGTAGCTGCGCAGCAGCCTGTGCTCAAGCCAGGGAAGATGTCTGGCTGTCCCGGGAGCAGGCTTCTACTTGTGCATCTGCAGTTGTAGCTCAGCTGCAGCTTGTGCTCAGGTCAGGGAAAGTGCCAGGCTGTCCCAGGAGAAGGCTTTTACTAGTGCATCTGCAGTTGTAGCTGCGCAGCAGCCTGAGCTCAGGCCAGGGAAGATACCTGGCTATCACGGGAGGAGGCTTCTGCTAGTGCATCTGCAGTTGTTATTGCGCAGCAGCCTGTGCTCAGGCCAGGGAAGGTGCCAGGCTGTCTCGGGAGCAGGCTTCTACTAGTGCATCTGTAGTTGTACCTGTGCAGCAGCCTGTGCTCAGGCCAGGGAAAGTGCCAGGCTGTCCCAGGAGCGAGCTTCTACTAGTGCATCTGCAATGTAGCTGCGCAACAGCCTGTGCACAGGACAGGGAAGGTGCATGGCTGTCCCGGATCAGGCTTCTACTAACGTATCTGCAGTTGTAGCTGCTCAGCAGCCTGTGCTCAGGTTAGGGAAAGTGCCAGGCCATCCGGGAGCAGGCTTCTACTAGTGCATCTGCAGTTGTATCTGCACAGCAGCCTGTGCGCAGGCCACGGAAGGTGCCAGGCTGTCCCTGGAGCCTGCTTCTGCTAGGGCATCTGCAGTTGTAGCTGCGCTGCAGCCAGTGGTCAGGCCAAGGAAGATGCCTGGCTGTCCCGAGAGCAGGCTTCTACTAGTGCATCTTCAGTTGTAGCTGCACAGCTGCGTGTGCTCAGGCCAGGGAAGATGCCTTGCTGTCCCAGGAGCAGGCTTCCACTAGTGCATCTTCAGTTGTAGCTGCGCAGCAGACTGTGCTCAGGTCAGGGAAGATGCCTGGTTGTCCCAGGAGCAGGCTTCTACTAGTGCATCTGCAGTTGTAGCTGCGCAGCAGCCTGTGCTCAGGCCAGGGAAGATGCCAGGCTGTCCCGGGAGCAGGCTTCTACTAGTGCATCTGCAGTTGTAGCTGCGCAACAGCCTGTGCTGAGGCCAGGGAAGATGCCTGGCTGTCCCGGGAGCAGGCTTCTGCTAGTGCATCTGCAGTTGTAGCTGCGCAGCAGCCTGTGCTGAGGCCAAGGAAGGTGCCAGGCTGTCCCGGGAGCAGGCTTCTGCTAGTGCATCTGCAGTTGTAGCTGCGCAGCAGACTGTGCGCAGGCCAGGGAAGGTGCCAGGATCTCCCGGGAGCAGGCTTCTGCTAGTGCATCTGCTGTTGTATCTGCGCTGCAGCCTGTGCTCAGGCCAGGGAAGATGCCTGGCTGTCCCAGGAGCAGGCTTCTGCTAGTGCATCTGCAGTTGTAGCTGCGCAGCAGCCTGTGCTCAGGCCAGGGAAGATGCCAGGCTGTCACAGGAGCAGGCTTCTACTAGTGCATCTGCAGTTGTAGCTGCGCAGCAGCCTGTGCTCAGGCCAGGCAAGATGCCTGGCTGTCCCAGGAGCAGGCTTCCACTAGTGCATCTGCAGTTGTAGCTGCGCAGCAGCCTCTGCTCAGGCTAGGGAAGATGCCAGGCTGTCACAGGAGCAGGCTTCTACTAGTGCATCTTCAGTTGTAGCTGCACAGCCGCCTGTGCTCAGGCCAGGGAAGATGCCAGGCTGACCCGGAAGCAGGCTTCTACTAGTGTATCTTCAGTTGTAGCTGCACTGCAGCCTGTGCTCAGGCCAGGGAAGATGCTTGGCTGTCCCAGGAGCAGGCTTCCACTAGTGCATCTGCAGTTGTAGCTGCGCAGCAGCCTGTGCTCAGGCCAGGGAAGATACATGGCTGGCCCAGGAGCAGGCTTCTGCCACTGCATCTGCAGTTGCAGCTGCGCAGCAGCCTGTGCTCAGGCCAGGGAAGACGTCTGGCTGGCCCAGGAGCAGGCTTCTGCTACTGCATCTGCAGTTGTACCTGCACAGCAGACTGTGCTCAGGCCAGGGAAGATGCCTGGCTGTCCCAGGAGCAGGCTTCCACTAGTGCATCTGCATTTGTAGCTGCGCAGCAGCCTCTGCTCAGGCCAGGGAAGATGCCTGGCTGTCCCAGGAGCAGGCTTCTGCTAGTGCATCTGCAGTTGTAGCTGCGCAGCAGCCTGTGCTCAAGCCAGGGAAGGTACCAGGCTGTCCCAGGAGCAGGCTTCTACTAGTGCATCTGCAGTTGTAGCTGCTCAGCAGCCTGTGCTCAGGCTAGGGAAAGTGCCAGGCCATCCCGGGAGCAGGCTTCTACCAGTGCATCTGCAGTTGTTACTGCACAGCAGCCTGTGCCCAGGCCAGGAAAGGTGCCAGGCTGTCCCTGGAGCCTGCTTCTGCTAGTGCATCTGCAGTTGTAGCTACACAGCAGCCTGTGCTCAGGACAGGGAAGATGCCTGGCTGTCCCAGGAGCAGGCTTCTACTAGTGCATCTTCAGTTGTAGCTGCACAGCAGCCTGTGCTCAGGCCAGGAAAGATGCATGGCTGGTCCAGGAGTAGGCTTCTGCTACTGCATCTGCAGTTGCAGCTGCGCAGCAGCCTGTGCTCAGGCCAGGGAAGGTGCCAGGCTGTTCCGGGAGCATGCGTCTGCTAGTGCATCTGCAGTTGTAGCTGCACAGCAGACTGTGCTAGGCCAGGGAAGATGCCTGGCTGTCCCGGGAGCAGGCTTCTACTAGTGCATCTGCAGTTGTAGCTGCGCAGCAGCCTGTGCTCAAGCCAGGGAAGATGTCTGGCTGTCCCGGGAGCAGGCTTCTACTTGTGCATCTGCAGTTGTAGCTCAGCTGCAGCTTGTGCTCAGGTCAGGGAAAGTGCCAGGCTGTCCCAGGAGAAGGCTTTTACTAGTGCATCTGCAGTTGTAGCTGCGCAGCAGCCTGAGCTCAGGCCAGGGAAGATGCCTGGCTATCACGGGAGGAGGCTTCTGCTAGTGCATCTGCAGTTGTAGCTGCACAGCAGCCTGTGCTCCGGCCAGGGAAGGTGCCAGGCTGTCCCAGGAGCAGGCTTCTGCTAGTGCATCTGCATTTGTTATTGCGCAGCAGCCAGTGCGCAGGCCAGGGAAGGTGCATGGCTGTCCCGGGAGCAGGCTTCTACTAGTGTATCTGGAGTTGTAGCTGCGCAGCAGCCTGTGCTCAGGCCAGGGAAGGTGCCAGGCTGTCCCAGGAGCGAGCTTCTACTAGTGCATCTGCAATGTAGCTGCGCAACAGCCTGTGCGCATGCCAGGGAAGGTACCAGGCTGTCCCGGGAGCAGGCTTCTAGTAGTGCATCTGCAGTTGTAGCTGCTCAGCAGCCTGTGCTCAGGCTAGGGAAAGTGCCAGGCCATCCGGGGAGCAGGCTTCTCCTAGTGCATCTGCAGTTGTAGCTGCACAGCAGCCTGTGCGCAGGCCACGGAAGGTGCCAGGCTGTCCCTGGAGCATGCTTCTGTTAGTGCATCTGCAGTTGTAGCTGCGCTGCAGCCTGTGCTCATGCCAAGGAAGATGCCTGGTTCTCCCGAGAGCAGGCTTCTACTAGTGCATCTTCAGTTGTAGCTGCACAGCTGCCTGTGCTCAGGCCAGGGAAGATGCCTTGCTGTCCCAGGAGCAGGCTTCCACTAGTGCATCTTCAGTTGAAGCTGCACAGCAGCCTGTGCTCAGGCCTGGGAAGATGCATGGCTGGCCCAGGAGCAGGCTTCTGCTACTACATCTGCAGTTGTAGCTGCGCAGCAGACTGTGCTCAGGTCAGGGAACATGCCTGGCTGTCCCGGGAGCAGGCTTCTACTAGTGCATCTGCAGTTGTAGCTCAGCTGCAGCCTGTGCTCAGGTCAGGGAAAGTGCCAGGCTGTCCCAGGAGAAGGCTTTTACTAGTGCATCTGCAGTTGTAGCTGCGCAGCAGCCTGTGCTCAGGCCAGGGAAGATGCCAGGCTGTCCCGGGAGCAGGCTTCTACTAGTGCATCTGCAGTTGTAGCTGCGCAACAGCCTGTGCTCAGGCCAGGGAAGATGCCTGGCTGTCCCGGGAGCAGGCTTCTGCTAGTGCATCTGCAGTTGTAGCAGCTCAGCAGCCTGTGCTCAGGCCAGGGAAGATGCCTGGCTGTCCCGGGAGCAGGTTTATGCTAGTGCATCTGCAGTTGTAGCTGCGCAGCAGCCTGTGCTCAAGCCAGGGAAGGTGCCAGGCTGTCCCGGGAGCAGGCTTCTGCTAGTGCATCTGCTGTTGTATCTGCGCAACAGCCTGTGTTCAGGCCAGGGAAGATGCCTGGCTGTCCCAGGAGCAGGCTTCTGCTAGTGCATCTGCAGTTGTACCTGCACAGCAGCCCTTGCTCAGGCCAGGGAAGGTGCCAGGCTGTTCCGGGAGCACGCGTCTGCTAGTGCATCTGCAATGTAGCTGCGCAGGAGACTGTGCTCAGGCCAGGGAAGATGCCTGGCTGTCCCAGGAGCAGGCTTCCACTAGTGCATCTGCAGTTCTAGCTGCGCAGCAGCCTCTGCTCAGGCCAGGGAAGGTGCCAGGCTGTCCCGGGAGCAGGCTTCTGCTAGTGCATCTGCAGTTGTAGCTGCGCAGGCCAGGGAAGGTGCCAGGCTATCCCGGGAACAGGCTCCTGCTAGTGCATCTGCAGTTGTAGCTGCGCAGCAGCCTGTGTTCAGGCCAGGGAAGATGCCTGGCTGTCCCAGGAGCAGGCTTCTACTAGTGCATCTACAGTTGTAGCTGCACTGCAGCCTGTGCTCAGGCCAGGGAAGATGCCTGGCTGTCCCAGGAGCAGGCTTCCACTAGTGCATCTGCAGTTGTAGCTGCGCAGCAGCCTCTGCTCAGGCCAGGGAAGATGCCTGGCTGTCCCGGGAGCAGGCTTCTACTAGTGCATCTTCAGTTGTAGCTGTGCAGCAGCCTGTGCTCAGGCCAGTGAAGATGCCTGGCTGTCCCAGGAGCAGGCTTCTACTAGTGCATCTACAGTTGTAGCTGCACTGCAGCCTGTGCTCAGGCCAAAGAGGATGCCAGGCTGTCCCGGGAGCAGGCTTCTACTAGTGCATCTTCAGTTGTAGCTGCACTGCAGCCTGTGCTCAGGCCAGGCAAGATGCCCGGCTTTCCCAGGAGCAGGCTTCCACTAGTGCATCTGCAGTTGTAGCTGCGCAGCAGCCTGTGCTCAGGCCAGGGAAGATGCCAGGCTGTCACAGGAGCAGGCTTCTACTAGTGCATCTACAGTTGTAGCTGCACTGCAGCCTGTGCTCAGGCCAGGGAGGATGCCTGGCTGTCCCGGGAGCAGGCTTCTGCTAGTGCATCTGCAGTTGTAGCTGCGCAGCAGCCTGTGCGCAGGCCAGGGAATGTGCCAGGCTGTCACAGGAGCAGGCAACTACTAGTGCATCTACAGTTGTAGCTGCACAGCAGCCTGTGCTCAGGCCAGGAAAGATACATGGCTGGCCCAGGAGCAGGTTTCTGCTACTGCATCTGCAGTTGTAGCTGTGCAGCAGCCTCTGCTCAGTCTAGGGAAGGTGCCAGGCTGTCCCGGGATCAGGCTTCTACTAGTGCATCTTCAGTTGTAGCTGCACAGCAGCCTGTGCTCAGGCCAGGAAAGATACATGGCTGGCCCAGGAGCAGGCTTCTGCTACTGCATCTGCAGTTGCAGCTGCGCAGCAGCCTGTGCTCAGGCCAGGGAAGACGTCTTGCTGGCCCAGGAGCAGGCTTCTGCTACTGAATCTGCAGTTGTACCTGCACAGCAGCCCTTGCTCAGGCCAGGGAAGGTGCCAGGCTGTTCCGGGAGCATGCGTCTGCTAGTGCATCTGCAATGTAGCTGCGCAGGAGACTGTGCTCAGGCCAGGGAAGATGCCTGGCTGTCCCAGGAGCAGGCTTCCACTAGTGCATCTGCAGTTGTAGCTGCGCAGCAGCCTCTGCTCAGGCCAGGGAAGATGCCTGGCTGTCCCGGGAGCAGGCTTCTGCTAGTGCATCTGCAGTTGTAGCTGCGCAGCAGCCTGTGCTCAGGCCAGGGAAGGTGCCAGGCTGTCCCGGGAGCAGGCTTCTGCTAGTGCATCTGCAGTTGTAGCTGCGCAGCAGACTGTGCGCAGCCCAGGGAAGGTGCCAGGCTATCCTGGGAGCAGGCTTCTGCTAGTGCGTCTGCTGTTGTAGCTGCGCAGCAGCCTGTGCTCAGGCCAGGGAAGATGCCTGGCTGTCCCAGGAGCAGGCTTCCGCTAGTGCATCTGCTGTTGTAGCTGCGCAGCAGCCTCTGCTCAGGCTAGGGAAGGTGCCAGGCTGTCACGGGAGCAGGCTTCTGCTAGTGCATCTGCAGTTGTAGCTGCGCAGCAGCCTGTGCTCAGGCCAGGGAAGATGCCAGGCTGTCACAGGAGCAGGCTTCTACTAGCGCATCTACAGTTGTAGCTGCACTGCAGCCTGTGCTCAGGCCAGGGAAGATGCCTGGCTGTCCCAGGAGCAGGCTTCCACTAGTGCATCTGCAGTTGTAGCTGCGCAGCAGCCTCTGCTCAGGCTAGGGAAGGTGCCAGGCTGTCCCGGGATCAGGCTTCTACTAGTGCATCTTCAGTTGTAGCTGAGCAGCCGCCTGTGCTCAGGCCAGGGAAGATGTCAGGCTGACCCGGGAGCAGGCTTCTACTAGTGCATCTTCAGTTGTACCTGCTCAGCAGCCTGTGCTCAGGCCAGGGAAGGTGCCAGGTTGTTCCGGGAGCATGTGTCTGCTAGTGCATCTGCAATGTAGCTGCGCAGGAGACTGTGCTCAGGCCAGGGAAGATGCCTGTCTGTCCCAGGAGCAGGCTTCCACTAGTGCATCTGCAGTTGTAGCTGCGCAGCAGTCTCTGCTCAGGCTAGGGAAGGTGCCAGGCTTTCCCGGGATCAGGCTTCTACTAGTGCATCTTCAGTTGTAGCTGCGCAGCAGCCTGTGCTCAGGCCAGGGAAGATGCATGGCTGGCCCAGGAGCAGGCCTCTGCTACTGCATCTGCAGTTGTAGCTGCGCAGCAGCCTGTGCTAATGCCAGGGAAGATGTCTGGCTGGCCCAGGAGCAGGCTTCTGCTACTGCATCTGCAGTTGTAGCTGCACAGCAGCCTGTGCTCAGGCCAGGGAAGATGCCTGGCTGTCCTGGGAGCAGGCTTCTACTCGTGCATCTGCAGTTGTAGCTGTGCAGAAGCCTGTGCTCAGGCCTGGGAAGATGTCTGGCTGGCCCAGGAGCAGGCTTCTACTAGTGCATCTTCAGTTGTAGCTGCGCAGCAGCCTGTGTTCAGGCCAGGGAAGATGCCTGGCTGTCCCAGGAGCAGGCTTCTACTAGTGCATCTGCAGTTGTAGCTGCGCAGCAGCCTGTGCACAGGCTAGGGAAGGTGCCAAGCTGTCCGGGGATCAGGCTTCTACTACTGCATCTTCAGTTGTAGCTGCACAGCAGCCTGTGCTCAGGCCAGGGAAGATGCATGGCTGGCCCAAGAGCAGGCTTCTGCTACTGCATCTGCAGTTGTAGCTGCGCAGCAGCCTGTGCTCAGGCCAGGGAAGGTGCCAGTCTGCTCCGGGAGCATGCGTCTGCTGGTGCAGTTGTAGCTGCGCAGCAGACTGTGCTCAGGTCAGGAAAGATGCCTGGCTGTCCCGGGAGCAGGTTTCTACTAGTGCATCTGCAGTTGTAGCTCAGCCGCAGCCTGTGCTCAGGTCAGGGAAAGTGCTATGCTGTCCCAGGAGAAGGCTTTTACTAGTGCATCTTCAGTTGTAGCTGCGCAGCAGCCTGTGCTCAGGCCAGAGAAGATGCCAGGCTGTCCCGGGAGCAGGCTTCTACTAGTGCATCTGCAGTTGTAGCTTCGCAACAGCCTGTGCTCAGGCCAGGGAAGATGCCTGGCTGTGCCGGGAGCAGGCTTCTGCTAGTGCATCTGCAGTTGTAGCTGCGCAGCAGCCTGTGCTCAGGCCAGGGAAGATGCCTGGCTGTCCCGGGAGCAGGCTTCTGCTAGTGCATCTGCAGTTGTAGCTGCGCAGCAGCCTGTGCTCAGGCCAGGGAAGGTGCCAGGCTGTCCCGGGAGCAGGCTTCTGCTAGTGCATCTGCAGTTGTAGCTGCGCAGCAGACTGTGCGCAGGCCAGGGAAGGTGCCAGGCTTTCCCGGGAGCAGGCTTCTGCTAGTGCATCTGCTGTTGTATCTGCGAAGCAGCCTGTGCTCAGGCCAGGGAAGATGCCTGGCTGTCCCAGGAGCTGGCTTCTGCTAGTGCATCTGCAGTTGTAGCTGCGCAGCAGCCTGTGTTCAGGCCAGGGAAGATGCCAGGCTGTCACAGGAGCAGGCTTCTACTAGTGCATCTACAGTTGTAGCTGCACTGCAGCCTGTGCTCAGGCCAGGGAAGATGCCTGGCTGTCCCAGGAGCAGGCTTCCACTAGTGCATCGGCAGTTGTAGCTGCACAGCAGCCTCTGCTCAGGCTAGGGAAGGTGCCAGGCTGTCCCGGGATCAGGCTTCTACTAGTGCATCTACAGTTGTAGCTGCACTGCAGCCTGTGCTCAGGCCAGGGAAGATGCCTGGCTGTCCCAGGAGCAGGCTTCCACTAGTGCATCTGCAGTTGTAGCTGCACAGCAGCCTCTGCTCAGGCTAGGGAAGGTGCCAGGCTGTCCCGGGAGCAGGCTTCTGCTAGTGCATCTGCAGTTGTAGCTGTGCAGCAGCCTGTGCTCAGGCCAGGGAAGATGCCTGCCTGTCACAGGAGCAGGCTTCCACTAGTGCATCTGCAGTTGTAGCTGCGCAGCAGCCTCTGCTCAGGCTAGGGAAGGTGCCAGGCTGTCTCGGGATCAGGCTTCCACTAGTGCATCTACAGTTGTAGCTGCACTGCAGCCTGTGCTCAGGCCAGGGAGGATGCCTGGCTGTCCCGGGAGCAGGCTTCTGCTAGTGCATCTGCAGTTGTAGCTGCGCAGCAGCCTGTGCGCAGGCCAGGGAATGTGCCAGGCTGTCACAGGAGCAGGCAACTACTAGTGCATCTACAGTTGTAGCTGCACAGCAGCCTGTGCTCAGGCCAGGAAAGATACATGGCTGGCCCAGGAGCAGGTTTCTGCTACTGCATCTGCAGTTGTAGCTGTGCAGCAGCCTCTGCTCAGTCTAGGGAAGGTGCCAGGCTGTCCCGGGATCAGGCTTCTACTAGTGCATCTTCAGTTGTAGCTGCACAGCAGCCTGTGCTCAGGCCAGGAAAGATACATGGCTGGCCCAGGAGCAGGCTTCTGCTACTGCATCTGCAGTTGCAGCTGCGCAGCAGCCTGTGCTCAGGCCAGGGAAGACGTCTTGCTGGCCCAGGAGCAGGCTTCTGCTACTGAATCTGCAGTTGTACCTGCACAGCAGCCCTTGCTCAGGCCAGGGAAGGTGCCAGGCTGTTCCGGGAGCATGCGTCTGCTAGTGCATCTGCAATGTAGCTGCGCAGGAGACTGTGCTCAGGCCAGGGAAGATGCCTGGCTGTCCCAGGAGCAGGCTTCCACTAGTGCATCTGCAGTTGTAGCTGCGCAGCAGCCTCTGCTCAGGCCAGGGAAGATGCCTGGCTGTCCCGGGAGCAGGCTTCTGCTAGTGCATCTGCAGTTGTAGCTGCGCAGCAGCCTGTGCTCAGGCCAGGGAAGGTGCCAGGCTGTCCCGGGAGCAGGCTTCTGCTAGTGCATCTGCAGTTGTAGCTGCGCAGCAGACTGTGCGCAGCCCAGGGAAGGTGCCAGGCTATCCTGGGAGCAGGCTTCTGCTAGTGCGTCTGCTGTTGTAGCTGCGCAGCAGCCTGTGCTCAGGCCAGGGAAGATGCCTGGCTGTCCCAGGAGCAGGCTTCCGCTAGTGCATCTGCTGTTGTAGCTGCGCAGCAGCCTCTGCTCAGGCTAGGGAAGGTGCCAGGCTGTCACGGGAGCAGGCTTCTGCTAGTGCATCTGCAGTTGTAGCTGCGCAGCAGCCTGTGCTCAGGCCAGGGAAGATGCCAGGCTGTCACAGGAGCAGGCTTCTACTAGCGCATCTACAGTTGTAGCTGCACTGCAGCCTGTGCTCAGGCCAGGGAAGATGCCTGGCTGTCCCAGGAGCAGGCTTCCACTAGTGCATCTGCAGTTGTAGCTGCGCAGCAGCCTCTGCTCAGGCTAGGGAAGGTGCCAGGCTGTCCCGGGATCAGGCTTCTACTAGTGCATCTTCAGTTGTAGCTGAGCAGCCGCCTGTGCTCAGGCCAGGGAAGATGTCAGGCTGACCCGGGAGCAGGCTTCTACTAGTGCATCTTCAGTTGTACCTGCTCAGCAGCCTGTGCTCAGGCCAGGGAAGGTGCCAGGTTGTTCCGGGAGCATGTGTCTGCTAGTGCATCTGCAATGTAGCTGCGCAGGAGACTGTGCTCAGGCCAGGGAAGATGCCTGTCTGTCCCAGGAGCAGGCTTCCACTAGTGCATCTGCAGTTGTAGCTGCGCAGCAGTCTCTGCTCAGGCTAGGGAAGGTGCCAGGCTTTCCCGGGATCAGGCTTCTACTAGTGCATCTTCAGTTGTAGCTGCGCAGCAGCCTGTGCTCAGGCCAGGGAAGATGCATGGCTGGCCCAGGAGCAGGCCTCTGCTACTGCATCTGCAGTTGTAGCTGCGCAGCAGCCTGTGCTAATGCCAGGGAAGATGTCTGGCTGGCCCAGGAGCAGGCTTCTGCTACTGCATCTGCAGTTGTAGCTGCACAGCAGCCTGTGCTCAGGCCAGGGAAGATGCCTGGCTGTCCTGGGAGCAGGCTTCTACTCGTGCATCTGCAGTTGTAGCTGTGCAGAAGCCTGTGCTCAGGCCTGGGAAGATGTCTGGCTGGCCCAGGAGCAGGCTTCTACTAGTGCATCTTCAGTTGTAGCTGCGCAGCAGCCTGTGTTCAGGCCAGGGAAGATGCCTGGCTGTCCCAGGAGCAGGCTTCTACTAGTGCATCTGCAGTTGTAGCTGCGCAGCAGCCTGTGCACAGGCTAGGGAAGGTGCCAAGCTGTCCGGGGATCAGGCTTCTACTACTGCATCTTCAGTTGTAGCTGCACAGCAGCCTGTGCTCAGGCCAGGGAAGATGCATGGCTGGCCCAAGAGCAGGCTTCTGCTACTGCATCTGCAGTTGTAGCTGCGCAGCAGCCTGTGCTCAGGCCAGGGAAGGTGCCAGTCTGCTCCGGGAGCATGCGTCTGCTGGTGCAGTTGTAGCTGCGCAGCAGACTGTGCTCAGGTCAGGAAAGATGCCTGGCTGTCCCGGGAGCAGGTTTCTACTAGTGCATCTGCAGTTGTAGCTCAGCCGCAGCCTGTGCTCAGGTCAGGGAAAGTGCTATGCTGTCCCAGGAGAAGGCTTTTACTAGTGCATCTTCAGTTGTAGCTGCGCAGCAGCCTGTGCTCAGGCCAGAGAAGATGCCAGGCTGTCCCGGGAGCAGGCTTCTACTAGTGCATCTGCAGTTGTAGCTTCGCAACAGCCTGTGCTCAGGCCAGGGAAGATGCCTGGCTGTGCCGGGAGCAGGCTTCTGCTAGTGCATCTGCAGTTGTAGCTGCGCAGCAGCCTGTGCTCAGGCCAGGGAAGATGCCTGGCTGTCCCGGGAGCAGGCTTCTGCTAGTGCATCTGCAGTTGTAGCTGCGCAGCAGCCTGTGCTCAGGCCAGGGAAGGTGCCAGGCTGTCCCGGGAGCAGGCTTCTGCTAGTGCATCTGCAGTTGTAGCTGCGCAGCAGACTGTGCGCAGGCCAGGGAAGGTGCCAGGCTTTCCCGGGAGCAGGCTTCTGCTAGTGCATCTGCTGTTGTATCTGCGAAGCAGCCTGTGCTCAGGCCAGGGAAGATGCCTGGCTGTCCCAGGAGCTGGCTTCTGCTAGTGCATCTGCAGTTGTAGCTGCGCAGCAGCCTGTGTTCAGGCCAGGGAAGATGCCAGGCTGTCACAGGAGCAGGCTTCTACTAGTGCATCTACAGTTGTAGCTGCACTGCAGCCTGTGCTCAGGCCAGGGAAGATGCCTGGCTGTCCCAGGAGCAGGCTTCCACTAGTGCATCGGCAGTTGTAGCTGCACAGCAGCCTCTGCTCAGGCTAGGGAAGGTGCCAGGCTGTCCCGGGATCAGGCTTCTACTAGTGCATCTACAGTTGTAGCTGCACTGCAGCCTGTGCTCAGGCCAGGGAAGATGCCTGGCTGTCCCAGGAGCAGGCTTCCACTAGTGCATCTGCAGTTGTAGCTGCACAGCAGCCTCTGCTCAGGCTAGGGAAGGTGCCAGGCTGTCCCGGGAGCAGGCTTCTGCTAGTGCATCTGCAGTTGTAGCTGTGCAGCAGCCTGTGCTCAGGCCAGGGAAGATGCCTGCCTGTCACAGGAGCAGGCTTCCACTAGTGCATCTGCAGTTGTAGCTGCGCAGCAGCCTCTGCTCAGGCTAGGGAAGGTGCCAGGCTGTCTCGGGATCAGGCTTCCACTAGTGCATCTACAGTTGTAGCTGCACTGCAGCCTGTGCTCAGGCCAGGGAAGATGCCTGGCTGTCCCGGGATCAGGCTTCTACTAGTGCATCTTCAGTTGTAGCTGCACTGCAGCCTGTGCTCAGGCCAGGCAAGATGCCTGGCTGTCCCAGTAGCTGGCTTCCACTAGTGCATCTGCAGTTGTAGCTGTGCAGCAGCCTCTGCTCAGGCTAGGGAAGGTGCCAGGCTGTCCCGGTATCAGGCTTCTACTAGTGCATCTTCAGTTGTAGCTGCGCAGCAGCCTGTGCTCAGGCCAGGGAAGATACATGGTTGGCCCAGGAGCAGGTTTCTGGTACTGCATCTGCAGTTGCAGCTGCGCAGCAGCCTGTGCTCAGGCCAGGGAAGACGTCTTGCTGGCCCAGGAGCAGGCTTCTGCTACTGCATCTGCAGTTGTACCTGCACAGCAGCCCGTGCTCAGGCCAGGGAAGGTGCCAGGCTGTTCCGGGAGCATGCGTCTGCTAGTGCATCTGCAATGT
Source organism: Ambystoma mexicanum (assembly GCF_040938575.1). Taxonomy (NCBI): domain Eukaryota; kingdom Metazoa; phylum Chordata; class Amphibia; order Caudata; family Ambystomatidae; genus Ambystoma; species Ambystoma mexicanum. The sequence goes on along the minus strand of NC_090925.1, from coordinate 50,620,602 downwards.
AGCTGCGCAGGAGACTGTGCTCAGGCCAGGGAGGATGCCTGGCTGTCCCAGGAGCAGGCTTCCACTAGTGCATCTGCAGTTGTAGCTGCGCAGCAGCCTCTGCTCAGGCCAGGGAAGATGTCTGGCTGTCCCGGGAGCAGGCTTCTGCTAGTGCATCTGCAGTTGTAGCTGCGCAGCAGCCTGTGCTCAGGCCACGGAAGGTGCCAGGCTGTTCCGGGCGCAGGCTTCTGCTAGTGCATCTGCAGTTGTAGCTGCGCAGCAGACTGTGCGCAGGCCAGGGAAGGTGCCAGGCTATCCCGGGAGCAGGCTTCTGCTAGTGCGTCTGCTGTTGTAGCTGCGCATCAGCCTGTTCTCAGGCCAGGGAAGATGCCTGGCTGTCCCAGGAGCAGGCTTCCACTAGTGCATCTGCAGTTGTAGCTGCGCAGCAGACTCTGCTCAGACTAGGGAAGGTGCCAGGCTGTCCCGGGAGCAGACTTCTGCTAGTGCATCTGCAGTTGTAGCTGCGCAGCAGCCTCTGCTCAGGCTAGGGAAGGTGCGAGGCTGTCCCGGGATCAGGCTTCTACTAGTGCATCTTCAGTTGTAGCTGCGCAGCCGCCTGTGCTCAGGCCAGGAAAGATACATGGCTGGCCCAGGAGCAGGCTCTGCTACTGCATCTGCAGTTGCAGGTGCGCAGCAGCCTGTGCTCAGGCCAGGGAAGACGTCTGGCTGGCCCTGTGCTCAGGCCAGGGAAGACGTCTGGCTGGCCCAGGAGCAGGCTTCTGCTACTGCATCTGCAGTTGTACCTGCTCAGCAGCCTGTGCTCAGGCCAGGGAAGGTGCCAGGTTGTTCCGGGAGCATGCGTCTGCTAGTGCATCTGCAGTTGTAGCTGCGCAGGAGACTGTGCTCAGGCCAGGGAAGATACCTGTCTGTCCCAGGAGCAGGCTTCCACTAGTGCATCTGCAGTTGTAGTTGCGCAGCAGCCTCTGCTTAGGCTAGGGAAGGTGCCAGGCTGTCCCGGGATCAGGCTTCTACTAGTGCATCTTCAGTTGTAGCTGCGCAGCAGCCTGTGCTCAGGCCAGGGAAGATGCATGGCTGGCCCAGGAGCAGGCTTCTGCTACTGCATCTGCAGTTGTAGCTGCGCAGCAGCCTGTGCTCAGGCCAGGGAAGGTGCCAGTCTGCTCCGGGAGCATGCGTCTGCTAGTGCAGTTGTAGCTGCGCAGCAGACTGTGTTCAGGTCAGGGAAGATGCCTTGCTGTCCCGGGAGCAGGCTTCTACTAGTGCATCTGCAGTTTTAGCTCAGCCGCCGCCTGTGCTCAGGTCAGGGAAAGTGCCAGGCTGTCCCAGGAGAAGGCTTTTACTAGTGCATCTGCAGTTGTAGCTGCGCAGCAGCCTGTGCTCAGGCCAGGGAAGATGCCAGGCTGTCCCGGGAGCAGGCTTCTACTAGTGCATCTGCACTTGTAGCTGCGCAACAGCCTGTGCTCAGGCCAGGGAAGATGCCTGGCTGTCCCGGGAGCAGGCTTCTGCTAGTGCATCTGCAGTTGTAGCTGCGCAGCAGCCTGTGCTCAGGCCAGGGAAGATGCCTGGCTATCCCGGGAGCAGGCTTCTGCTAGTGCATCTGCAGTTGTAGCTGCGCAGAAGCCTGAGCTCAGGCCAGGGAAGGTGCCAGGCTGTCCCGGGAGCAGGCTTCTGCTAGTGCATCTGCAGTTGTAGCTGCGCAGCAGACTGTGCGCAGGCCAGGGAAGGTGCCAGGCTATCCCGGGAGCAGGCTTCTGCTAGTGAATCTGCTGTTGTATCAGCGCAGCAGCCTGTGCTCAGGCCAGGGAAGATGCCTGACTGTCCCAGGAGCAGGCTTCTGCTAGTGCATCTGCAGTTGTAGCTGCGCAGCAGCCTGTGCTCAGGCCAGGGAAGATGCCAGGCTGTCACAGGAGCAGGCCTCTACTAGTGCATCTACAGTTGTAGCTGCACTGCAGCCTGTGCTCAGGCCAGGGAAGATGCCTCGCTGTCCCAGGAGCAGGCTTCCACTAGTGCATCTGCAGTTGTAGCTGCGCAGCAGCCTCTGCTCAGGCTAGGGACGGTGCCAGGCTGTCCCGGGAGCAGGCTTCTACTAGTGCATCTTCAGTTGTAGCTGCACAGCCGCCTGTGCTCAGGCCAGGGAAGATGCCAGGCTGACCCGGGAGCAGGCTTCTAATAGTGCATCTTCAGTTGTAGCTGCACTGCAGCCTGTGCTCAGGCCAGGCAAGATGCCTGGCTGTCCCAGTAGCAGGCTTCCACTAGTGCATCTGCACTTGTAGCTGCGCAGCAGCCTCTGCTCAGGCTAGGGAAAGTGCCAGGCTGTCCCGGGATCAGGCTTCTACTAGTGCATCTTCAGTTGTAGCTGCGCAACAGACTGTGTGCAGGCCAGGGAAGGTGCCTGGCTATCCCGGTAGCAGGCGTCTGCTAGTGCATCTGCAGTTGTGCAGCAGCCTCTGCTCAGGCTAGGGAAGGTGCCAGGCTGTCCCGGGATCAGGCTTCTACTAGTGCATCTTCAGTTGTAGCTGCGCAGCAGCCTGTGCTCAGGCCAGGGAAGATACATGGCAGGCCCAGGAGCAGGTTTCTGGTACTGCATCTGCAGTTGCAGCTGCGCAGCAGCCTGTGCTCAGGCCAGGGAAGACGTCTTGCTGGCCCAGGAGCAGGCTTCTGCTACTGCATCTGCAGTTGTACCTGCACAGCAGCCCGTGCTCAGGACAGGGAAGGTGCCAGGCTGTTCCGGGAGCATGCGTCTGCTAGTGCATCTGCAATGTAGCTGCGCAGGAGACTGTGCTCAGGCCAGGGAAGATGGCTGGCTGTCCCAGGAGCAGGCTTCCACTAGTGCATCTGCAGTTGTAGCTGCGCAGCAGCCTCTGCTCAGGCCAGGGAAGATGCCTGGCTGTCCCGGGAGCAGGCTTCTGCTAGTGCATCTGCAGTTGTAGCTGCGCAGCAGCCTGTGCTCAGGCCAGGGAAGGTGCCAGGCTGTCCCGGGAGCAGGCTTCTGCTAGTGCATCTGCAGTTGTAGCTGCGCAGCAGACTGTGCGCAGGCCAGGGAAGGTGCCAGGCTATCCCGGGAGCAGGCTTCTGCTAGTGCGTCTGCTGTTGTAGCTGCGCAGCAGCCTGTGCTCAGGACAGGGAAGATGCCTGGCTGTCCCAGGAGCAGGCTTCCGCTAGTGCATCTGCAGTGTAGCTGCGCAGCAGACTCTGCTCAGACTAGGGAAGGTGCCAGGCTGTCCCGGGAGCAGGCTTCTGCTAGTGCATCTTCAGTTGTAGCTGCGCAGCAGCCTGTGCTCAGGCCAGGGAAGATGCCAGGCTGTCACAGGAGCAGGCTTCTACTAGTGCATCTACAGTTGTAGCTGCACTGCAGCCTGTGCTCAGGCCAGGGAAGATGCCTGGCTGTCCCATAGCAGGCTTCCACTAGTGCATCTGCAGTTGTAGCTGCGCAGCAGCCTCTGCTCAGGCTCGGGAAGGTGCGAGGCTGACCCTGGAGCAGGCTTCTACTAGTGCATCTTCAGTTGTAGCTGCACTGCAGCCTGTGCTCAGGCCAGGGAGGATGCCTGGCTGACCCAGGGGCAGGCTTCCACTAGTGCATCTGCAGTTTTAGCTGCGCAGCAGCCTCTGCTCAGGCTAGGGAAGGTGCCAGGCTGTCCCGGGATCAGGCTTCTAAGAGTGCATGTTGTAGCTGCGCAGCAGCCTGTGCTCAGGCCAGGGAAGATGCATGGCTGTCCCAGGAGCAGGCTCTTCTACTGCATCTGCAGTTGCAGCTGCGCAGCAGCCTCTGCTCAGGCCAGGGAAGATGCCTGCTGTCCCGGGAGCAGGCTTCTGCTAGTGCATCTGCAGTTGTAGCTGCGCAGCAGCCTGTGCTCAGGCCAGGGAAGGTGCCAGCCTGTCCTGGGAGCAGGCTTCTGCTAGTGCATCTGCAGTTGTAGCTGCGCAGCAGACTGTGCGCAGGCCAGGGAAGGTGCCAGGCTATCCCGGGAGCAGGCTTCTGCTAGTGCGTCTGCTGTTGTAGCTGCGCAGCAGCCTGTGCTCAGGCCAGGGAAGATGCCTGGCTGTCCCAGGAGCAGGCTTCCGCTAGTGCATCTGCAGTGTAGCTGCGCAGCAGACTCTGCTCAGACTAGGGAAGATGCCTGGCTGTCCCAGGAGCAGGCTTCTGCTAGTGCATCTACAGTTGTAGCTGCACTGCAGCCTGTGCTCAGGCCAGGGAAGATGCCAGGCTGTCACAGGAGCAGACTTCTACTAGTGCATCTACAGTTGTAGCTGCACTGCAGCCTGTGCTCAGGCCAGGGAAGATGCCCGGCTGACCCAGGAGCAGGCTTCCACTAGTGCATTTGCAGTTGTAGCTGCGCAGCAGCCTCTGCTCAGGCTAGGGAAGGTGCCAGGCTGTCCCGGGATCAGGCTTCTACTAGTGCATCTTCAGTTGTAGCTGCGCAGCCACCTGTGCTCAGGCCAGTGAAGATGTCAGGCTGACCCTGGAGCAGGCTTCTACTAGTGCATCTTCAGTTGTAGCTGCGCAGCAGCCTCGGCTCAGGCTAGGGAAGGTGCCAGGCTGTCCCGGGATCAGGCTTCTAAGAGTGCATGTTGTAGCTGCGCAGCAGCCTGTGCTCAGGCCAGGGAAGATGCATGGCTGGCCCAGGAGCAGGCTCTGCTACTGCATCTGCAGTTGCAGCTGCACAGCAGCCTGTGCTCAGGCCAGGGAAGACGTCTGGCTGGCCCTGTGCTCAGGCCAGGGAAGACGTCTGGCTGGCCCAGGAGCAGGCTTCTGCTACTGCATCTGCAGTTGTACCTGCTGCGCAGCAGCCTGTGCTCAGGCCAGGGAAGGTGCCAGGTTGTTCCGGGAGCATGCGTCTGCTAGTGCATCTGCAATGTAGCTGCGCAGGAGACTGTGCTCAGGCCAGGGAAGATGCCTGTCTGTCCCAGGAGCAGGCTTCCACTAGTGCATCTGCAGTTGTAGCTGCGCAGCAGCCTCTGCTCAGGCTAGGGAAGGTGCCAGGCTGTCCCGGGATCAGGCTTCTACTAGTGCATCTTCAGTTGTAGCTGCGCAGCAGCCTGTGCTCAGGCCAGGGAAGATGCATGGCTGGCCCAGGAGCAGGCTTCTGCTACTGCATCTGCAGTTGTAGCTGCGCAGCAGCCTGTGCTAATGCCAGGGAAGACGTCTGGCTGGCCCAGGAGCAGGCTTCTGCTACTGCATCTGCAGTTGTACCTGCACAGCAGCCTGTGCTCAGGCCAGGGAAGGTGCCAGGCTGTTCCGGGAGCATGTGTCTGCTAGTGCATCTGCAATGTAGCAGCGCAGCAGACTGTGCTCAGGCCAGGGAAGATGCCTGGCTGTCCTGGGTGCAGACTTCTACTCGTGCATCTGCAGTTGTAGCTGTGCAGAAGCCTGTGCTCAGGCCTGGGAAGATGTCTGGCTAGCCCAGGAGCAGGCTTCTACTAGTGCATCATCAGATGTAGCTGCACAGCAGCCTGTGTTCAGGCCAGGGAAGATGCCTGGCTGTCCCAGGAGCAGGCTTCTACTAGTGCATCTGTAGTTGTAGCTGCGCAGCAGCCTGTGCACAGGCCCGGGAAGGTACCAGGCTGTCCCGGGAGCAGGCGTCTACTAGTGCATCTTCAGTTGTAGCTGCACTGCAGCCTGTGCTCAGGCTAGGGAAGATGCATGGCTGGCCCAAGAGCAGGCTTCTGCTACTGCATCTGCAGTTGTAGCTGCGCAGCAGCCTGTGCTCAGGCCAGGGAAGATGCCTGGCTGTCCCGGGAGCAGGCTTCTACTAGTGCATCTGCAGTTGTAGCTCAGCCGCAGCCTGTGCTCAGGTCAGGGAAAGTGCCATTCTGTCCCAGGAGAAGGCTTTTACTAGTGCATCTGCAGTTGTAGCTGCGCAGCAGCCTGTGCTCAGGCCAGGGAAGATGCCAGGCTGTCCCGGGAGCAGGCTTCTACTAGTGCATCTGCAGTTGTAGCTGCGCAACAGCCTGTGTTCAGGCCAGGGAAGATGCCTGGCTGTCCCGGGAGCAGGCTTCTGCTAGTGCATCTGCAGTTGTAGCTGCGCAGCAGCCTGTGCTCAGGCCAGGGAAGATGCCTGGCTGTCCCAGGAGCAGGCTTCTGCTAGTGCATCTGCAGTTGTAGCTGCGCAGCAGCCTGTGCTCAGGCCAGGGAAGGTGCCAGTCTGTCCCGGGAGCAGGCTTCTGCTAGTGCATCTGCAGTTGTAGCTGTGCAGCAGACTGTGTGCAGACCAGGGAAGGTGCCAGGCTATCCCGGGAGCAGGCTTCTGCTAGTGCATCTGCTGTTGTATCAGCGCAGCAGCCTGTGCTCAGGCCAGGGAAGATGCCTGGCTGTCCCAGGAGCAGGCTTCTGCTAGTGCATCTGCAGTTGTAGCTGCGCAGCAGCCTGTGCTCAGGCCAGGGAAGATGCCAGGCTGTCACAGGAGCAGGCTTCTACTAGTGCATCTACAGTTGTAGCTGCACTGCAGACTGTGCTCAGGCCAGGGAAGATGCCTCGCTGTCCCAGGAGCAGGCTTCCACTAGTGCATCTGCAGTTGTAGCTGCGCAGCAGCCTCTGCTCAGGCTAGGGAAGGTGCCAGGCTGCCCGGGATCAGGCTTCTACTAGTGCATCTTCAGTTGTAGCTGCACTGCAGCCTGTGCTCAGGCCAGGCAAGATGCCTGGCTGTCCGAGTAGCAGGCTTCCACTAGTGCTTCTGCAGTTGTAGCTGTGCAGCAGCCTCTGCTCAGGCTAGGGAAGGTGCCAGGCGGTCCCGGGATCAGGCTTCTACTAGTGCATCTTCAGTTGTAGCTGCGCAGCAGCCTGTGCTCAGGCCAGGGAAGATACATGGCTGGCCCAGGAGCAGGTTTCTGGTACTGCATCTGCAGTTGCAGCTGCGCAGCAGCCTGTGCTCAGGCCAGGGAAGTCGTCTTGCTGGCCCAGGAGCAGGCTTCTGCTATTGCATCTGCAGTTCTACCTGCACAGCAGCCCGTGCTCAGGCCAGGGAAGGTGCCAGGCTGTTCCGGGAGCATGCGTCTGCTAGTGCATCTGCAATGTAGCTGTGCAGGAGACTGTGCTCAGGCCAGGGAAGATGCCTGGCTGTCCCAGGAGCAGGCTTCCACTAGTGCATCTGCAGTTGTAGCTGCGCAGCAACCTCTGCTCAGGCCAGGGAAGATGCCTGGCTGTCCCGGGAGCAGGCCTCTGCTAGTGCATCTGCAGTTGTAGCTGCGCAGCAGCCTGTGCTCAGGCCAGGGAAGGTGCCAGGCTGTCCCGGGAGCAGGCTTCTGCTAGTGCATCTGCAGTTGTAGCTGTGCAGCAGACTGTGCGCAGGCCAGGGAAGGTGCCAGACTATCCCGGGAGCAGGCTTCTGCTAGTGCGTCTGCTGTTATAGCTGCGCAGCAGCCTGTGCTCAGGCCAGGGAAGATGCCTGGCTGTCCCAGGAGGAGGCTTCCGCTAGTGCATCTGCAGTGTAGCTGCGCAGCAGACTCTGCTCAGGCTAGGGAAGGTGCCAGGCTGTCCCGGGAGCAGGCTTCTGCTAGTGCATCTGCAGTTGTAGCTGCGCAGCAACTGTGTTCAGGCCAGGGAAGATGCCAGGCTGTCACAGGAGCAGGCTTCTACTAGTGCATCTACAGTTGTAGCTGCACTGCAGCATGTGCTCAGGCCCGGGAAGATGCCTGGCTGACCCAGGAGCAGGCTTCCACTAGTGCATTTGCAGTTGTACCTGCTCAGCAGCCTGTGCTCAGGCCAGGGAAGGTGCCAGGTTGTTCCGGGAGCATGTGTCTGCTAGTGCATCTGCAATGTAGCTGCGCAGGAGACTGTGCTCAGGCCAGGGAAGATGCCTGTCTGTCCCAGGAGCAGGCTTCCACTAGTGCATCTGCAGTTGTAGCTGCACAGCAGTCTCTGCTCAGGCTAGGGAAGGTGCCAGGCTGTCCCGGGATCAGGCTTCTACTAGTGCATCTTCAGTTGTAGCTGCGCAGCAGCCTGTGCTCAGGCCAGGGAAGATGCATGGCTGGCCCAGGAGCAGGCCTCTGCTACTGCATCTGCAGTTGTAGCTGCGCAGCAGCCTGTGCTAATGCCAGGGAAGATGTCTGGCTGCCCCAGGAGCAGGCCTCTGCTACTGCATCTGCAGTTGTAGCTGCACAGCAGCCTATGCTCAGGCCAGGGAAGGTGCCAGGCTGTTCCGGGAGCATGTGTCTGCTAGTGCATCTGCAATGTAGCAGCGCAGCAGATAGTGCTCAGGCCAGGGAAGATGCCTGGCTGTCCTGGGAGCAGGCTTCTACTCGTGCATCTGCAGTTGTAGCTGTGCAGAAGCCTGTGCTCAAGCCTGGGAAGATGTCTGGCTGGCCCAGGAGCAGGCTTCTACTAGTGCATCTTCAGTTGTAGCTGCGCAGCAGCCTGTGTTCAGGCAAGGGAAGATGCCTGGCTGTCCCAGGAGCAGGCTTCTACTAGTGCATCTGCAGTTGTAGCTGTGCAGCAGCCTGTGCTCAGGCTAGGGAAGGTGCCAGGCTGTCCGGGGATCAGGCTTCTACTAGTGCATCTTCAGTTGTAGCTGCACAGCAGCCTGTGCTCAGGTCAGGGAAGATGCATGGCTGGCCCAAGAGCAGGCTTCTTCTACTGCATCTGCAGTTGTAGCTGCGCAGCAGCCTGTGCTCAGGCCAGGGAAGGTGCCAGTCTGCTCCGGGAGCATGCGTCTGCTAGTGCAGTTGTAGCTGCGCAGCAGACTGTGCTCAGGTCAGGGAAGATGCCTGGCTGTCCCGGGAGCAGGTTTCTACTAGTGCATATGCAGTTGTAGCTCAGCCGAAGCCTGTGCTCAGGTCAGGGAAAGTGCCAGGCTGTCCCAGGAGAAGGCTTTTACTAGTGCATCTGCAGTTGTAGCTGCGCAGCAGCCTGTGCTCAGGCCAGGGAAGATGCCAGGCTGTCCCGGGAGCAGGCTTCTACTAGTGCATCTGCAGTTGTAGCTGCGCAACAGCCTGTGCTCAGGCCACGGAAGATGCCTGGCTGTGCCGGGAGCAGGCTTCTGCTAGTGCATCTGGAGTTGTAGCTGCGCAGCAGCCTGTGCTCAGGCCAGGGAAGATGCCTGGCTGTCCCGGGAGCAGGCTTCTGCTAGTGCATCTGCAGTTGTAGCTGCACAGCAGCCTGTGCTCAGGCCAGGGAAGGTGCCAGGCTGTCCCGGGAGCAGGCTTCTGCTAGTGCATCTGCAGTTGTAGCTGGCATTAGCCTGTGCTCAGGCCAGGGAAGATGCATGGCTGGCCCAGGAGCAGGCTTCTGCTACTGCATCTGCAGTTGTAGCTGCGCAGCAATCTGTGCTCAAGCCAGGGAAAGTACCAGGCTGTCCCGGGAGCAGGCTTCTACTAGTGCATCTGCAGTTGTAGATGCTCAGCAGCCTGTGCTCAGGCTAGGGAAAGTGCCAGGCCATCCCGGGAGCAGGCTTCTACTGGTGCATCTGCAGTTGTTGCTGCACAGCAGCCTGTGCGCAGGCCAGGGAAGATGTCTGGCTGGCCCAGGAGCAGGCTTCTACTAGTGCATCTGCAATGTAGCTGCGCAGCAGCCAGTGTGCATGCCAGGGAAGGTGCATGGCTGCCCCTGGAGCAGGCTTCTACTAGTGTATCTGCAGTTGTAGCTGGCATTAGCCTGTGCTCAGGCCAGGGAAGATGCATGGCTGGCACAGGAGCAGGCTTCTGCTATTGCATCTGCAGTTGTAGCTGTGCAGAAGCCTGTGCTCAAGCCAGGGAAGGTACCAGGCTGTCCCGGGAGCAGGCTTCTACTAGTGCATCTGCAGTTGTAGCTGCTCAGCAGCCTGTGCTCAGGCTAGGGAAAGTGCCAAGCCATCCCAGGAGCAGGCTTCTACTAGTGCATCTGCAGTTGTTGCTGCACAGCAGCCTGTGCTCAGGCCAGGGAAGATGCCTGGCTGTCCCGGGAGCAGACTTCTACTAGTGCATCTTCAGTTGTAGCTGCACAGCAGCCTGTGCTCAGGCCAGGGAAGATGTATGGCTGGCCCAAGAGCAGGCTTCTGCTACTACATCTGCAGTTGCAGCTGCGCAGCAGCCTGTGCTCAGGCCAGGGAAGGTGCCAGGCTGTTCCGGGAGCATGTGTCTGCTAGTGCATCTGCAGTTGTAGCTGCACAGCCGACTGTGCTAGGCCAGGGAAGATGCCTGGCTGTCCCGGGAGCAGGCTTCTACTAGTGCATCTGCAGTTGTAGCTGCGCAGCAGCCTGTGCTCAGGCCAGGGAAGATGTCTGGCTGGCCCAGGAGCAGGCTTCTGCTAGTGCATCTGCAGTTGTCCCTGTGCAGCAGCCTGTGCTCAGGCCAGTGAAGATGCCAGGCTGTCCCGGGAGCAGGCTTCTACTTGTGCATCTGCAGTTGTAGCTCAGCTGCAGCCTGTGCTCAGGTCACGGAAAGTGCCAGGCTGTCCCAGGAGAAGGCTTTTACTAGTGCATCTGCAGTTGTAGCTGCGCAGCAGCCTGTGCTCAGGCCAGTGAAGATGCCTGGCTGTCACGGGTGCAGGCTTCTGCTAGTGCATCTGCAGTTGTAGCTACGCAGCAGCCTGTGCTCTGGCCAGGGAAGGTGCCAGGCTGTCCCAGGAGAAGGCTTTTACTAGTGCATCTGCAGTTGTAGCTGCACAGCAGCACAGCAGCCTGTGCTCAAGCCAGGGAAGATGTCACGCTGTCCCGGGAGCAGGCTTCTGCTAGTGCATCTGCAGTTGTTATTGCGAAGCAGCCAGTGCGCAGGCCAGGGAAGGTGCATGGCTGTTCCTGGAGCAGGCTTCTACTAGTGTATCTAGAGTTGTAGCTTGCATTAGCCTGTGCTCAGGCCAGGGAAGATGCATGGCTGGCCCAAGAGCAGGCTTCTGCTACTGCATCTGCAGTTGTAGCTGCACAGCAGCCTGTGCTCAGGCCAGGGAAGGTGCCAGGCTGTCTCGGGAGCAGGCTTCTACTAGTGCATCTGTAGTTGTACCTGTGCAGCAGCCTGTGCTCAGGCCAGGGAAAGTGCCAGGCTGTCCCAGGAGCGAGCTTCTACTAGTGCATCTGCAATGTAGCTGCGCAACAGCCTGTGCACAGGACAGGGAAGGTGCATGGCTGTCCCGGATCAGGCTTCTACTAACGTATCTGCAGTTGTAGCTGCTCAGCAGCCTGTGCTCAGGCTAGGGAAAGTGCCAGGCCATCCGGGGAGCAGGCTTCTACTAGTGCATCTGCAGTTGTATCTGCACAGCAGCCTGTGCGCAGGCCACGGAAGGTGCCAGGCTGTCCATGGAGCCTGCTTCTGCTAGGGCATCTGCAGTTATAGCTGCGCTGCAGCCTGTGGTCAGGCCAAGGAAGATGCCTGGCTGTCCCGAGAGCAGGCTTCTACTAGTGCATCTTCAGTTGTAGCTGCACAGCTGCGTGTGCTCAGGCCAGGGAAGATGCCTTGCTGTCCCAGGAGCAGGCTTCCACTAGTGCATCTTCAGTTGTAGCTGCGCAGCAGCCTGTGCTCAGGCCAGGGAAGATGCATGGCTGGCCCAGGAGCAGGCTTCTGCTACTGAATCTGCAGTTGTAGCTGCGCAGCAGCCTGTGCTCAGGCCAGGGAAGGTGCCAGGCTGCTCCGGGAGCATGCTTCTGCTAGTGCAGTTGTAGCTGCGCAGCAGACTGTGCTCAGGTCAGGGAAGATGCCTGGTTGTCCCAGGAGCAGGCTTCTACTAGTGCATCTGCAGTTGTAGCTGCGCAGCAGCCTGTGCTCAGGCCAGGGAAGATGCCAGGCTGTCCCGGGAGCAGGCTTCTACTAGTGCATCTGCAGTTGTAGCTGCGCAACAGCCTGTGCTGAGGCCAGGGAAGATGCCTGGCTGTCCCGTGAGCAGGCTTCTGCTAGTGCATCTGCAGTTGTAGCTGCGCAGCAGCCTGTGCTCAGGCCAAGGAAGGTGCCAGGCTGTCCCGGGAGCAGGCTTCTGCTAGTGCATCTGCAGTTGTAGCTGCGCAGCAGACTGTGCGCAGGCCAGGGAAGGTGCCAGGATCTCCCGGGAGCAGGCTTCTGCTAGTGCATCTGCTGTTGTATCTGCGCAGCAGCCTGTGCTCAGGCCAGGGTAGATGCCTGGCTGTCCCAGGAGCAGGCTTCTGCTAGTGCATCTGCAGTTGTAGCTGCGCAGCAGCCTGTGCTCAGGCCAGGGAAGATGCCAGGCTGTCAAAGGAGCAGGCTTCTACTAGTGCATCTGCAGTTGTAGCTGCGCAGCAGCCAGTGCTCAGGCCAGGCAAGATGCCTGGCTGTCCCGGGAGCAGGCTTCTACTAGTGCATCTACAGTTGTAGCTGCACTGCAGACTGTGCTCAGGCCAGGGAAGATGCCTCGCTGTCCCAGGAGCAGGCTTCCACTAGTGCATCTGCAGTTATAGCTGCGCAGCAGCCTCTGCACAGGCTAGAGAAGGTGCCAGGCTGTCCCGGGATCAGGCTTCTACTAGTGCATCTTCAGTTGTAGCTGCACAGCCGCCTGTGCTCAGGCCAGGGAAGATGCCAGGCTGACCCGGAAGCAGGCTTCTACTAGTGTATCTTCAGTTGTAGCTGCACTGCAGCCTGTGCTCAGGCCAGGGAAGATGCTTGGCTGTCCCAGGAGCAGGCTTCCACTAGTGCATCTGCAGTTGTAGCTGTCAAGCAGCCTCTGCTCAGGCTAGGAAAGGTGCCAGGCTGTCCCGGGATCAGGCTTCTACCAGTGCATCTTCAGTTGTAGCTGCGCAGCAGCCTGTGCTCAGGCCAGGGAAGATACATGGCTGGCCCAGGAGCAGGCTTCTGCTACTGCATCTGCAGTTGCAGCTGCGCAGCAGCCTGTGCTCAGGCCAGGGAAGACGTCTGGCTGGCCCAGGAGCAGGCTTCTGCTACTGCATCTGCAGTTGTACCTGCACAGCAGACTGTGCTCAGGCCAGGGAAGATGCCTGGCTGTCCCAGGAGCAGGCTTCCACTAGTGCATCTGCATTTGTAGCTGCGCAGCAGCCTCTGCTCAGGCCAGGGAAGATGCCTGGCTGTCCCAGGAGCAGGCTTCTGCTAGTGCATCTGCAGTTGTAGCTGCGCAGCAGCCTTTGCTCAGGCCAGGGAAGATGCCTGGCTGTCCCAGGAGCAGGCTTCTGCTAGTGAATCTGCAGTTGTAGCTGCGCAGCAGCCTGTGCTCAAGCCAGGGAAGGTACCAGGCTGTCCCAGGAGCAGGCTTCTACTAGTGCATCTGCAGTTGTAGCTGCTCAGCAGCCTGTGCTCAGGCTAGGGAAAGTGCCAGGCCATCCTGGGAGCAGGCTTCTACCAGTGCATCTGCAGTTGTTACTGCACAGCAGCCTGTGCCCAGGCCAGGAAAGGTGCCAGGCTGTCCCTGGAGCCTGCTTCTGCTAGTGCATCTGCAGTTGTAGCTACACAGCAGCCTGTGCTCAGGACAGGGAAGATGCCTGGCTGTCCCAGGAGCAGGCTTCTACTAGTGCATCTTCAGTTGTAGCTGCACAGCAGCCTGTGCTCAGGCCAGGAAAGATGCATGGCTGGCCCAGGAGTAGGCTTCTGCTACTGCATCTGCAGTTGCAGCTGCGCAGCAGCCTGTGCTCAGGCCAGGGAAGGTGCCAGGCTGTTCCGGGAGCATGCATCTGCTAGTGCATCTGCAGTTGTAGCTGCACAGCAGACTGTGCTAGGCCAGGGAAGATGCCTGGCTGTCCCGGGAGCAGGCTTCTACTAGTGCATCTGCAGTTGTAGCTGCGTAGCAGCCTGTGCTCAAGCCAGGGAAGATGTCTGGCTGTCCCGGGAGCAGGCTTCTACTTGTGCATCTGCAGTTGTAGCTCAGCTGCAGCTTGTGCTCAGGTCAGGGAAAGTGCCAGGCTGTCCATGGAGAAGGCTTTTACTAGTGCATCTGCAGTTGTAGCTGCGCAGCAGCCTGTGCTCAGGCCAGGGAAGATGCCTGGCTGTCACGGGAGGAGGCTTTTACTAGTGCATCTGCAGTTGTAGCTGCACAGCAGCACAGCAGCCTGTGCTCAGGCCAGGGAAGATGCCAGGCTGTCCCGGGAGCAGGCTTCTGCTAGTGCATCTGCAGTTGTTATTGCGCACCAGCCAGTGCGCAGGCCAGGGAAGGTGCATGGCTGTCCCGGGAGCAGGCTTCTACTAGTGTATCTGGAGTTGTAGCTGCGCAGCAGCCTCTGCTCAGGCCAGGGAAGGTGCCAGGCTGTCCCAGGAGCGAGCTTCTACTAGTGCATCTGCAATGTAGCTGCGCAACAGCCTGTGCGCAGGCCAGGGAAGGTGCATGGCTGTCCCGGGATCCGGCTTCTACTAGTGTATCTGCAGTTGTAGCTGCGCAGCAGCCTGTGCGCATGCCAGGGAAGGTACCATGCTGTCCCGGGAGCAGGCTTCTAGTAGTGCATCTGCAGTTGTAGCTGCTCAGCAGCCTGTGCTCAGGCTAGGGAAAGTGCCAGGCCATCCGGGGAGCAGGCTTCTCCTAGTGCATCTGCAGTTGTAGCTGCACAGCAGCCTGTGCGCAGGCCACGGAAGGTGCCAGGCTGTCCCTGGAGCCTGCTTCTGTTAGTGCATCTGCAGTTGTAGCTGCGCTGCAGCCTGTGCTCAGGCCAAGGAAGATGCCTGGTTCTCCCGAGAGCAGGCTTCTACTAGTGCATCTTCAGTTGTAGCTGCACAGCTGCCTGTGCTCAGGCCAGGGAAGATGCCTTGCTGTCCCAGGAGCAGGCTTCCACTAGTGCATCTTCAGTTGTAGCTGCACAGCAGCCTGTGCTCAGGCCTGGGAAGATGCATGGCTGGCCCAGGAGCAGGCTTCTGCTACTACATCTGCAGTTGTAGCTGCGCAGCAGCCTGTGCTCAGGCCAGGGAAGGTGCCAGTCTGCTCCGGGAGCATGCGTCTGCTAGTGCAGTTGTAGCTGCGCAGCAGACTGTGCTCAGGTCAGGGAAGATGCCTGGCTGTCCCGGGAGCAGGCTTCTACTAGTGCATCTGCAGTTGTAGCTCAGCTGCAGCCTGTGCTCAGGTCAGGGAAAGTGCCAGGCTGTCCCAGGAGAAGGCTTTTACTAGTGCATCTGCAGTTGTAGCTGCGCAGCAGCCTGTGCTCAGGCCAGGGAAGATGCCAGGCTGTCCCGGGAGCAGGCTTCTACTAGTGCATCTGCAGTTGTAGCTGCGCAACAGCCTGTGCTCAGGCCAGGGAAGATGCCTGGCTGTCCCGGGAGCAGGCTTCTGCTAGTGCATCTGCAGTTGTAGCTGCTCAGCAGCCTGTGCTCAGGCCAGGGAAGATGCCTGGCTGTCCCGGGAGCAGGTTTATGCTAGTGCATCTGCAGTTGTAGCTGCGCAGCAGCCTGTGCTCAAGCCAGGGAAGGTGCCAGGCTGTCCCGGGAGCAGGCTTCTGCTAGTGCATCTGCTGTTGTATCTGCGCAGCAGCCTGTGTTCAGGCCAGAGAAGATGCCTGGCTGTCCCAGGAGCAGGCTTCTGCTAGTGCATCTGCAGTTGTACCTGCACAGCAGCCCTTGCTCAGGCCAGGGAAGGTGCCAAGCTGTTCCGGGAGCACGCGTCTGCTAGTGCATCTGCAATGTAGCTGCGCAGGAGACTGTGCTCAGGCCAGGGAAGATGCCTGGCTGTCCCAGGAGCAGGCTTCCACTAGTGCATCTGCAGTTCTAGCTGCGCAGCAGCCTCTGCTCAGGCCAGGGAAGGTGCCAGGCTGTCCCGGGAGCAGGCTTCTGCTAGTGCATCTGCAGTTGTAGCTGCGCAGGCCAGGGAAGGTGCCAGGCTATCCCGGGAGTAGGCTCCTGCTAGTGCATCTGCAGTTGTAGCTGCGCAGCAGCCTGTGCTCAGGCCAGGGAAGATGCCTGGCTGTCCCAGGAGCAGGCTTCTGCTAGTGGATCTGCAGTTGTAGCTGCACTGCAGCCTGTGCTCAGGCCAGGGAAGATGCCAGGCTGTCACAGGAGCAGGCTTCTACTAGTGCATCTACAGTTGTAGCTGCACTGCAGCCTGTGCTCAGGCCAGGCAAGATGCCTGGCTGTCCCAGGAGCAGGCTTCCACTAGTGCATCTGCAGTTGTAGCTGCGCAGCAGCCTCTGCTCAGGCTAGCGACGGTGCCAGGCTGTCCCGGGATCAGGCTTCTACTAGTGCATCTTCAGTTGTAGCTGCACAGCCGCCTGTGCTCAGGCCAGGGAAGATGCCAGGCTGACCCGGGAGCAGGCTTCTACTAGTGCATCTTCAGTTGTAGCTGCACTGCAGCCTGTGCTCAGGCCAGGCAAGATGCCTGGCTGTCCCAGGAGCAGGCGTCCACTAGTGCATCTGCAGTTGTAGCTGTGCAGCAGCCTCTGCTCAGGCTAGGGAAGGTGCCAGGCTGTCCCGGGATCAGGCTTCTACTAGTGCATCTGCAGTTGTAGCTGCGCAGCAGCCTGTGCTCAGGCCAGGGAAGATGACTGTCTGTCCCGGGAGCAGGCTTCTGCTAGTGCATCTGCAGTTGTAGCTGCGCAGCAGCCTGTGCTCAGGCCAGGGAAGGTGCCAGGCTGTCCCAGGAGAAGGCTTTTACTAGTGCATCTTCAGTTGTAGCTGCACAGCAGCCTGTGCTCAGGCCAGGAAAGATACATGGCTGGCCCATGAGCAGGTTTCTGCTACTGCATCTGCAGTTGCAGCTGCACAGCAGCCTGTGCTCAGGCCAGGGAAGACGTCTTGCTGGCCCAGGAGCAGGCTTCTGCTACTGCATCTGCAGTTGTACCTGCACAGCAGCCCTTGCTCAGGCCAGGGAAGGTGCCAGGCTGTTCCGGGAGCATGCGTCTGCTAGTGCATCTGCAATGTAGCTGCGCAGGAGACTGTGCTCAGGCCAGGGAAGATGCCTGGCTGTCCCAGGAGCAGGCTTCCACTAGTGCATCTGCAGTTGTAGCTGCGCAGCAGCCTCTGCTCAGGCCAGGGAAGATGCCTGGCTGTCCCGGGAGCAGGCTTCTGCTAGTGCATCTGCAGTTGTAGCTGCGCAGCAGCCTGTGCTCAGGCCAGGGAAGGTGCCAGGCTGTCCCGGGAGCAGGCTTCTGCTAGTGCATCTGCAGTTGTAGCTGCGCAGCAGACTGTGCGCAGCCCAGGGAAGGTGCCAGGCTATCCTGGGAGCAGGCTTCTGCTAGTGCGTCTGCTGTTGTAGCTGCGCAGCAGCCTGTGCTCAGGCCAGGGAAGATGCCTGGCTGTCCCAGGAGCAGGCTTCCGCTAGTGCATCTGCTGTTGTAGCTGCGCAGCAGCCTCTGCTCAGCCTAGGGAAGGTGCCAGGCTGTCACGGGAGCAGGCTTCTGCTAGTGCATCTGCAGTTGTAGCTGCGCAGCAGCCTGTGCTCAGGCCAGGGAAGATGCCAGGCTGTCACAGGAGCAGGCTTCTACTAGCGCATCTACAGTTGTAGCTGCGCAGCAGCCTCTGCTCAGGCTAGGGAAGGTGCCAGGCTGTCCCGGGATCAGGCTTCTACTAGTGCATCTTCAGTTGTAGCTGAGCAGCTGCCTGTGCTCAGGCCAGGGAAGATGTCAGGCTGACCCGGGAGCAGGCTTCTACTAGTGCATCTTCAGTTGTAGCTGCACTGCAGCCTGTGCTCAGGCCAGGGAAGATGCCTGGCTGACCCAGGAGCAGGCTTCCACTAGTGCATATGCAGTTGTACCTGCTCAGCAGCCTGTGCTCAGGCCACGGAAGGTGCCAGGTTGTTCCGGGAGCATGTGTCTGCTAGTGCATCTGCAATGTAGCTGCGCAGGAGACTGTGCTCAGGCCAGGGAAGATGCCTGTCTGTCCCAGGAGCAGGCTTCCACTAGTGCATCTGCAGTTGTAGCTGCGCAGCAGTCTCTGCTCAGGCTAGGGAAGGTGCCAGGCTTTCCCGGGATCAGGCTTCTACTAGTGCATCTTCAGTTGTAGCTGCGCAGCAGCCTGTGCTCAGGCCAGGGAAGATGCATGGCTGGCCCAGGAGCAGGCCTCTGCTACTGCATCTGCAGTTGTAGCTGCGCAGCAGCCTGTACTAATGCCAGGGAAGATGTCTGGCTGGCCCAGGAGCAGGCTTCTGCTACTGCATCTGCCGTTGTAGCTGCACAGCAGCCTGTGCTCAGGCCAGGGAAGGTGCCAGGCTGTTCCGGGAGCATGTGTCTGCTAGTGCATCTGCAATGTAGCAGCGCAGCAGACCGTGCTCAGGCCAGGGAAGATGCCTGGCTGTCCTGGGAGCAGGCTTCTACTCGTGCAGTTGTAGCTGTGCAGAAGCCTGTGCTCAGGCCTGGGAAGATGTCTGGCTGGCCCAGGAGCAGGCTTCTACTAGTGCATCTTCAGTTGTAGCTGCGCAGCAGCCTGTGTTCAGGCCAGGGAAGATGCCTGGCTGTCCCAGGAGCAGGCTTCTACTAGTGCATCTGCAGTTGTTGCTGCGCAGCAGCCTGTGCACAGGCTAGGGAAGGTGCCAGGCTGTCCGGGGATCAGGCTTCTACTACTGCATCTTCAGTTGTAGCTGCACAGCAGCCTGTGCTCAAGCCAGGGAAGATGCATGGCTGGCCCAAGAGCAGGCTTCTGCTACTGCATCTGCAGTTGTAGCTGCGCAGCAGCCTGTGCTCAGGCCAGGGAAGGTGCCAGTCTGCTCCGGGAGCATGCGTCTGCTAGTGCAGTTGTAGCTGCGCAACAGACTGTGCTCAGGTCAGGGAAGATGCCTGGCTGTCCCGGGAGCAGGTTTCTACTAGTGCATCTGCAGTTGTAGCTCAGCCGCAGCCTGTGCTCAGGTCAGGGAAAGTGCCAGGCTTTCCCAGGAGAAGGCTTTTACTAGTGCATCTGCAGTTGTAGCTGCGCAGCAGCCTGTGCTCAGGCCAGAGAAGATGCCAGGCTGTCCCGGGAGCAGGCTTCTACTAGTGCATCTGCAGTTGTAGCTGCGCAACACCCTGTGCTCAGGCCAGGGAAGATGCCTGGCTGTGCCGGGAGCAGGCTTCTGCTAGTGCATCTGCAGTTGTAGCTGCGCAGCAGCCTGTGCTCAGGCCAGGGAAGATGCCTGGCTGTCCCGGGAGCAGGCTTCTGCTAGTGCATCTGCAGTTGTAGCTGCGCAGCAGCCTGTGCTCAGGCCAGGGAAGGTGCCAGGCTGTCCCGGGAGCAGGCTTCTGCTAGTGCATCTGCAGTTGTAGCTGCGCAGCAGACTGTGCGCATTCCAGGGAAGGTGCCAGGCTATCCCGGGAGCAGGCTTCTGCTAGTGCATCTGCTGTTGTATCTGCGAAGCAGCCTGTGCTCAGGCCAGGGAAGATGCCAGGCTGTCCCAGGAGCTGGCTTCTGCTAGTGCATCTGCAGTTGTAGCTGCACAGCAGCCTGTGCTCAGGCCAGGGAATATGCCTTGCTGTCCCAAGAGCAGGCTTCTACTAGTGCATCTTCAGTTGTAGCTGCGCAGCAGCCTGTGCTCAGGCCAGGGAAGATACATGGCTGGCCCAGGAGCAGGTTTCCACTAGTGCATCTGCACTTGTAGCTGCGCAGCAGCCTCTGCTCAGGCTAGGGAAGGTGCCAGGCTGTCCCGGGAGCAGGCTTCTACTATTGCATCTTCAGTTGTAGCTGCACTGCAGCCTGTGCTGAGGCTAGGGAAGATGCCTGGCTGTCCCAGGAGCAGGCTTCTGCTAGTGCATCTGCAGTTGTGGCTGTGCAGCAGCCTGTGCTCAGGCCAGGGAAGGTGCCAGGCTGTCCCGGGATCAGGCTTCTACTAGTGCATCTTCAGTTGTAGCTGCGCAGCAGCCTGTGCTCAGGCCAGGGAAGATACATGGCTGGCCCAGGAGCAGGTTTCCACTAGTGCATCTGCACTTGTAGCTGCGCAGCAGCCTCTGCTCAGGCTAGGGAAGGTGCCAGGCTGTCCCGGGAGCAGGCTTCTACTATTGCATCTTCAGTTGTAGCTGCACTGCAGCCTGTGCTCAGGCCAAAGAGGATGCCTGGCTGACCCAGGGGCAGGCTTCCACTAGTCCATCTGCAGTTTTAGCTGCGCAGCAGCCTCTGCTCAGGCTAGGGAAGGTGCCAGGCTGTCCCGGGATCAGGCTTCTAAGAGTGCATGTTGTAGCTGCGCAGCAGCCTGTGCTCAGGCCAGGGAAGATGCATGGCTGGCCCAGGAGCAGGCTCTGCTACTGCATCTGCAGTTGCAGCTGCGCAGCAGCCTGTGCTCAGGCCAGGGAAGACGTCTGGCTGGCCCTGTGCTCAGGCCAGGGAAGACGTCTGGCTGGCCCAGGAGCAGGCTTCTGCTACTGCATCTGCAGTTGTACCTGCTCAGCAGCCTGTGCTCAGGCCAGGGAAGGTGCCAGGTTGTTCCGGGAGCATGCGTCTGCTAGTGCATCTGCAATGTAGCTGCGCAGGAGACTGTGCTGAGGCCAGGGAAGATGCCTGTCTGTCCCAGGAGCAGGCTTCCACTAGTGCATCTGCAGTTGTAGCTGCGCAGCAGCCTCTGCTCAGGCTAGGGAAGGTGCCAGGCTGTCCCGGGATCAGGCTTCTACTAGTGCATCTTCAGTTGTAGCTGCGCAGCAGCCTGTGCTCAGGCCAGGGAAGATGCATGGCTGGCCCAGGAGCAGGCTTCTGCTACTGCATCTGCAGTTGTAGCTGCGCAGCAGCCTGTGCTAATGCCAGGGAAGACGTCTGGCTGGCCCAGGAGCAGGCTTCTGCTACTGCATCTGCAGTTGTACCTGCACAGCAGCCTGTGCTCAGGCCAGGGAAGGTGCCAGGCTGTTCCGGGAGCATGTGTCTGCTAGTGCATCTGCAATGTAGCAGCACAGCAGACTGTGCTCAGGCCAGGGAAGATGCCTGGCTGTCCTGGGTGCAGGCTTCTACTCGTGCATCTGCAGTTGAAGCTGTGCAGAAGCCTGTGCTCAGGCCTGGGAAGATGTCTGGCTGGCCCAGGAGCAGGCTTCTACTAGTGCATCATCAGATGTAGCTGCACAGCAGCCTGTGTTCAGGCCAGGGAAGATGCCTGGCTGTCCCAGGAGCAGGCTTCTACTAGTGCATCTGTAGTTGTAGCTGCGCAGCAGCCTGTGCGCAGGCCCGGGAAGGTACCAGGCTGTCCCGGGAGCAGGCTTCTACTAGTGCATCTTCAGTTGTAGCTGCACTGCAGCCTGTGCTCAGGCTAGGGAAGATGCATGGCTGGCCCAAGAGCAGGCTTCTGCTACTGCATCTGCAGTTGTAGCTGCGCAGCAGCCTGTGCTCAGGCCAGGGAAGATGCCTGGCTGTCCCGGGAGCAGGCTTCTACTAGTGCATCTGCAGTTGTAGCTCAGCCGCAGCCTGTGCTCAGGTCAGGGAAAGTGCCAGGCTGTCCCAGGAGAAGGCTTTTACTAGTGCATCTGCAGTTGTAGCTGCGCAGCAGCCTGTGCTCAGGCCAGTGAAGATGCCAGGCTGTCCCGGGAGCAGGCTTCTACTAGTTCATCTGCAGTTGTAGCTGCGCAACAGCCTGTGCTCAGGCCAGGGAAGATGCCTGGCTGTCCCGGGAGCAGGGTTCTGCTAGTGCATCTGCAGTTGTGGCTGCGCAGCAGCCTGTGCTCAGGCCAGGGAAGATGCCTGGCTGTCCCAGGAGCAGGCTTCTGCTAGTGCATCTGCAGTTGTAGCTGCGCAGCAGCCTGTGCTCAGGCCAGGGAAGGTGCCAGTCTGTCCCGGGAGCAGGCTTCTGCTAGTGCATCTGCAGTTGTAGCTGTGCAGCAGACTGTGCGCAGGCCAGGGAAGGTGTCAGGCTATCCCGGGAGCAGGCTTCTGCTAGTGCATCTGCTGTTGTATCAGCGCAGCAGCCTGTGCTCAGGCCAGGGAAGAAGCCTGGCTGTCCCAGGAGCAGGCTTCTGCTAGTGCATCTGCAGTTGTAGCTGCGCAGCAGCCTGTGCTCAGGCCAGGGAAGATGCCAGGCTGTCACAGGAGCAGGATTCTACTAGTGCATCTACTGTTGTAGCTGCACTGCAGACTGTGCTCAGGCCAGGGAAGATGCCTCGCTGTCCCAGGAGCAGGCTTCCACTAGTGCATCTGCAGTTGTAGCTGCGCAGCAGCCTCTGCTCAGGCTAGGGAAGGTGCCAGGCTGCCCGGGATCAGGCTTCTACTAGTGCATCTTCAGTTGTAGCTGCACAGTCGCCTGTGCTCAGGCCAGTGAAGATGCCAGGCTGACCCGGGAGCAGGCTTCTACTAGTGCATCTTCAGTTGTAGCTGCACTGCAGCCTGTGCTCAGGCCAGGCAAGATGCCTGGCTGTCCCAGTAGCAGGCTTCCACTAGTGCATCTGCAGTTGTAGCTGTGCAGCAGCCTCTGCTCAGGCTAGGGAAGGTGCCAGGCGGTCCCGGGATCAGGCTTCTACTAGTGCATCTTCAGTTGTAGCTGCGCAGCAGCCTGTGCTCAGGCCAGGGAAGATACATGGCTGGCCCAGGAGCAGGTTTCTGGTACTGCATCTGCAGTTGCAGCTGCGCAGCAGCCTGTGCTCAGGCCAGGGAAGACGTCTTGCTGGCCCAGGAGCAGGCTTCTGCTATTGCATCTGCAGTTGTACCTGCACAGCAGCCCGTGCTCAGGCCAGGGAAGGTGCCAGGCTGTTCCGGGAGCATGCGTCTGCTAGTGCATCTGCAATGTAGCTGTGCAGCAACCTCTGCTCAGGCCAGGGAAGATGCCTGGCTGTCCCGGGAGCAGGCTTCTGCTAGTGCATCTGCAGTTGTAGCTGCGCAGCAGCCTGTGCTCAGGCCAGGGAAGGTGCCAGGCTGTCCCGGGAGCAGGCTTCTGCTAGTGCATCTGCAGTTGTAGCTGTGCAGCAGACTGTGCGCAGGCCAGGGAAGGTGCCAGACTATCCCGGGAGCAGGCTTCTGCTAGTGCGTCTGCTGTTATAGCTGCGCAGCAGCCTGTGCTCAGGCCAGGGAAGATGCCTGGCTGTCCCAGGAGGAGGCGTCCGCTAGTGCATCTGCAGTGTAGCTGCGCAGCAGACTCTGCTCAGGCTAGGGAAGGTGCCAGGCTGTCCCGGGAGCAGGCTTCTGCTAGTGCATCTGCAGTTGTAGCTGCGCAGCAACTGTGCTCAGGCCAGGGAAGATGCCAGGCTGTCACAGGAGCAGGCTTCTACTAGTGCATCTACAGTTGTAGCTGCACTGCAGCATGTGCTCAGGCCCGGGAAGATGCCTGGCTGACCCAGGAGCAGGCTTCCACTAGTGCATTTGCAGTTGTACCTGCTCAGCAGCCTGTGCTCAGGCCAGGGAAGGTGCCAGGTTGTTCCGGGAGCATGTGTCTGCTAGTGCATCTGCAATGTAGCTGCGCAGGAGACTGTGCTCAGGCCAGGCAAGATGCCTGTCTGTCCCAGGAGCAGGCTTCCACTAGTGCATCTGCAGTTGTAGCTGCACAGCAGTCTCTGCTCAGGCTAGGGAAGGTGCCAGGCTGTCCCGGGATCAGGCTTCTACTAGTGCATCTTCAGTTGTAGCTGCGCAGCAGCCTGTGCTCAGGCCAGGGAAGATGCATGGCTGGCCCAGGAGCAGGCCTCTGCTACTGCATCTGCAGTTGTAGCTGCGCAGCAGCCTGTGCTAATGCCAGGGAAGATGTCTGGCTGGTCCAGGAGCAGGCCTCTGCTACTGCATCTGCAGTTGTAGCTGCACAGCAGCCTGTGCTCAGGCCAGGGAAGGTGCCAGGCTGTTCCGGGAGCATGTGTCTGCTAGTGCATCTGCAATGTAGCAGCGCAGCAGACAGTGCTCAGGCCAGGGAAGATGCCTGGCTGTCCTGGGAGCAGGCTTCTACTCGTGCATCTGCAGTTGTAGCTGTGCAGAAGCCTGTGCTCAGGCCTGGGAAGATGTCTGGCTGGCCCAGGAGCAGGCTTCTATTAGTGCATCTTCAGTTGTAGCTGCGCAGCAGCCTGTGTTCAGGCCAGGGAAGATGCCTGGCTGTCCCAGGAGCAGGCTTCTACTAGTGCATCTGCAGTTGTAGCTGCGCAGCAGCCTGTGCTCAGGCTAGGGAAGGTGCCAGGCTGTCCGGGGATCAGGCTTCTACTAGTGCATCTTCAGTTGTAGCTGCACAGCAGCCTGTGCTCAGACCAGGGAAGATGCATGGCTGGCCCAAGAGCAGGCTTCTGCTACTGCATCTGCAGTTGTAGCTGCGCAGCAGCCTGTGCTCAGGCCAGGGAAGGTGCCAGTCTGCTCTGGGAGCATGCGTCTGCTAGTGCAGTTGTAGCTGCGCAGCAGACTGTGCTCAGGTCAGGGAAGATGCCTGGCTGTCCCGGGAGCAGGTTTCTACTAGTGCATCTGCAGTTGTAGCTCAGCAGCAGCCTGTGCTCAGGTCAGGGAAAGTGCCAGGCTGTCCCAGGAGAAGGCTTTTACTAGTGCATCTGCAGTTGTAGCTGCGCAGCAGCCTGTGCTCAGGCCAGGGAAGATGCCAGGCTGTCCCGGGAGCAGGCTTCTACTAGTGCATCTGCAGTTGTAGCTGCGCAACAGCCTGTGCTCAGGCCAGGGAAGATGCCTGGCTGTGCCGGGAGCAGGCTTCTGCTAGTGCATCTGCAGTTGTAGCTGCGCAGCAGCCTGTGCTCAGGCCAGGGAAGATGCCTGGCTGTCCCGGGAGCAGGCTTCTGCTAGTGCATCTGCAGTTGTAGCTGCGCAGCAGCCTGTGCTCAGGCCAGGGAAGGTGCCAGGCTGTCCCGGGAGCAGGCTTCTGCTAGTGCATCTGCAGTTGTAGCTGCGCAGCAGACTGTGCGCAGGCCAGGGAAGGTGCCAGGCTATCCCGGGAGCAGGCTTCTGCTAGTGCATCTGCTGTTGTATCTGCGAAGCAGCCTGTGCTCAGGCCAGGGAAGATGACTGGCTGTCCCAGGAGCAGGCTTCTGCTAGTGCATCTGCAGTTGTAGCTGCGCAGCAGCCTGTGTTCAGGCCAGGGAAGATGCCAGGCTGTCACAGGAGCAGGCTTCTACTAGTACATCTACAGTTGTAGCTGCACTGCAGCCTGTGCTCAGGCCAGGGAAGATGCCTGGCTGTCCCAGTAGCAGGCTTCCACTAGTGCATCTGCAGTTGTAGCTGCACAGCAGCCTCTGCTCAGGCTAGGGAAGGTTCCAGGCTGTCCCGGGATCAGGCTTCTACTAGTGCATCTTCAGTTGTAGCTGCACAGCCGCCTGTGCTCAGGCCAGGGAAGATGCCAGGCTGACCCGGGAGCAGGCTTCTACTAGTGCATCTTCAGTTGTAGCTGCACTGCAGCCTGTGCTCAGGCCAGGCAAGATGCCTGGCTGTCCCAGTAGCTGGCTTCCACTAGTGCATCTGCAGTTGTAGCTGTGCAGCAACCTCTGCTCAGGCTAGGGAAGGTGCCAGGCTGTCCCGGTATCAGGCTTCTACTAGTGCATCTTCAGTTGTAGCTGCGCAGCAGCCTGTGCTCAGGCCAGGGAAGATACATGGCTGGCCCAGGAGCAGGTTTCTGGTACTGCATCTGCAGTTGCAGCTGGGTAGCAGCCTGTGCTCAGGCCAGGGAAGACGTCTTGCTGGCCCAGGAGCAGGCTTCTGCTACTGCATCTGCAGTTGTACCTGCACAGCAGCCCGTGCTCAGGCCAGGGAAGGTGCCAGGCTGTTCCGGGAGCATGCGTCTGCTAGTGCATCTGCAATGTAGCTGCGCAGGAGACTGTGCTCAGGCCAGGGAGGATGCCTGGCTGTCCCAGGAGCAGGCTTCCACTAGTGCATCTGCAGTTCTAGCTGCGCAGCAGCCTCTGCTCAGGCCAGGGAAGATGCCTGGCTGTCCCGGGAGCAGGCTTCTGCTAGTGCATCTGCAGTTGTAGCTGCGCAGCAGACTGTGCGCAGGCCAGGGAAGGTGCCAGGCTATCCCGGGAGCAGGCTTCTGCTAGTGCGTCTGCTGTTGTAGCTGCGCAGCAGCCTGTGCTCAGGCCAGGGAAGATGCCTGGCTGTCCCAGGAGCAGGCTTCCCCTAGTGCATCTGCAGTGTAGCTGCGCAGCAGACTCTGCTCAGACTAGGGAAGGTGCCAGGCTGTCCCGGGAGCAGACCTCTGCTAGTGCATCTGCAGTTGTAGCTGCGCAGCAGCCTGTACTCAGGCCAGGGAAGATGCCAGGCTGTCACAGGAGCAGGCTTCTACTAGTGCATCTACAGTTGTAGCTGCACTGCAGCCTGTGCTCAGGCCAGGGAAGATGCCTGGCTGTCCCAGGAGCAGGCTTCCACTAGTGCATCTGCAGTTGTAGCTGCGCAGCAGCCTCTGCTCAGGCTAGGGAAGATGCCTCGCTGTCCCGGGATCAGGCTTGTACTAGTGCATCGTCAGTTGTAGCTGCGCAGCCGCCTGTGCTCAGGCTAGGGAAGGTGCCAGGCTGTCCGGGGATCATGCTTCTACTAGTGCATCTTCAGTTGTAGCTGCACTGCAGCCTGTGCTCAGGCCAGGGAGGATGTCTGGCTGACCCAGGGGCAGGCTTCCACTAGTGCATCTGCAGTTTTAGCTGCGCAGCAGCCTCTGCTCAGGCTAGGGAAGGTGCCAGGCTGTCCCGGGATCAGGCTTCTAAGAGTGCATGTTGTAGCTGCGCAGCAGCCTGTGCTCAGGCCAGGGAAGATGCATGGCTGGCCCAGGAGCAGGCTCTGCTACTGCATCTGCAGTTGCAGCTGCGCAGCAGCCTGTGCTCAGGCCAGGGAAGACGTCTGGCTGGCCCTGTGCTCAGGCCAGGGAAGATGCCTGGCTGGCCCAGGAGCAGGCTTCTGCTACTGCATCTGCAGTTGTACCTGCTCAGCAGCCTGTGCTCAGGCCAGGGAAGGTGCCAGGTTGTTCCGGTAGCATGCATCTGCTAGTGCATCTGCAATGTAGCTGCGCAGGAGACTGTGCTCAGGCCAGGGAAGATGCCTGTCTGTCCCAGGAGCAGGCTTCCACTGTGCATCTGCAGTTGTAGCTGCGCAGCAGCCTCTGCTCAGGCTAGGGAAGGTGCCAGACTGTCCCGGGATCAGGCTTCTACTAGTGCATCTTCAGTTGTAGCTGCGCAGCAGCCTGTGCTCAGGCCAGGGAAGATGCATGGCTGGCCCAGGAGCAGGCTTCTGCTACTGCATCTGCAGTTGTAGCTGCGCAGCAGCCTGTGCTCAGGCCAGGGAAGGTGCCAGTCTGCTCCGGGAGCATGCGTCTGCTAGTGCAGTTGTAGCTGCGCAGCAGACTGTGTTCAGGTCAGGGAAGATGCCTGGCTGTCCCGGGAGCAGGCTTCTACTAGTGCATCTGCAGTTGTAGCTCAGCCGCAGCCTGTGCTCAGGTCAGGGAAAGTGCCAGGCTGTCCCAGGAGAAGGCTTTTACTAGTGCATCTGCAGTTGTAGCTGCGCAGCAGCCTGTGCTCAGGCCAGGGAAGATGCCAGGCTGTCCCGGGAGCAGGCTTCTACTAGTGCATCTGCAGTTGTAGCTGCGCAACAGCCTGTGCTCAGGCCAGGGAAGATGCCTGGCTGTCCCGGGAGCAGGCTTCTGCTAGTGCATCTGCAGTTGTAGCTGCGCAGCAGCCTGTGCTCAGGCCAGGGAAGATGCCTGGCTGTCCCGGGAGCAGGCTTCTGCTAGTGCATCTGCAGTTGTAGCTGCGCAGCAGCCTGAGCTCAGGCCAGGGAAGGTGCCAGGCTGTCCCGGGAGCAGGCTTCTGCTAGTGCATCTGCAGTTGTAGCTGCGCAGCAGACTGTGCGCAGGCCAGGGAAGGTGCCAGGCTATCCCGGGAGCAGACTTCTGCTAGTGCATCTGCTGTTGTATCAGCGCAGCAGCCTGTGCGCAGGCCAGGGAAGATGCCTGGCTGTCCCAGGAGCAGGCTTCTGCTAGTGCATCTGCAGTTGTAGCTGCGCAGCAGCCTGTGCTCAGGCCAAGGAAGATGCCAGGCTGTCACAGGAGCAGGCCTCTACTAGTGCATCTACAGTTGTAGCTGCACTGCAGCCTGTGCTCAGGCCAGGGACGATGCTTCGCTGTCCCAGGAGCAGGCTTCCACTAGTGCATCTGCAGTTGTAGCTGCGCAGCAGCCTCTGCTCAGGCTAGGGAAGGTGCCAGGCTGTCCCGGGATCAGGCTTCTACTAGTGCATCTTCAGTTGTAGCTGCGCAGCAGCCTCTGCTCAGGCTAGGGAAGGTGCCAGGCTGACCCGGGAGCAGGCTTCTACTAGTGCATCTTCAGTTGTAGCTGCACTGCAGCCTGTGCTCAGGCCAGGCAAGATGCCTGGCTGTCCCAGTAGCTGGCTTCCACTAGTGCATCTGCAGTTGTAGCTGTGCAGCAGCCTCTGCTCAGGCTAGGGAAGGTGCCAGGCTGTCCCGGGATCAGGCTTCTACTAGTGCATCTACAGTTGTAGCTGCGCAGCAGCCTGTGCTCAGGCCAGGGAAGGTGCCAGGCTGTCCCGGGAGCAGGCTTCTGCTAGTGCATCTGCAGTTGTAGCTGTGCAGCAGACTGTGCGCAGGCCAGGGAAGGTGCCAGACTATCCCGGGAGCAGGCTTCTGCTAGTGCGTCTGCTGTTATAGCTGCGCAGCAGCCTGTGCTCAGGCCAGGGAAGATGCCTGGCTGTCCCAGGAGGAGGCTTCCGCTAGTGCATCTGCAGTGTAGCTGCGCAGCAGACTCTGCTCAGGCTAGGGAAGGTGCCAGGCTGTCCCGGGAGCAGGCTTCTGCTAGTGCATCTGCAGTTGTAGCTGCGCAGCAACTGTGCTCAGGCCAGGGAAGATGCCAGGCTGTCACAGGAGCAGGCTTCTACTAGTGCATCTACAGTTGTAGCTGCACTGCAGCATGTGCTCAGGCCCGGGAAGATGCCTGGCTGACCCAGGAGCAGGCTTCCACTAGTGCATTTGCAGTTGTACCTGCTCAGCAGCCTGTGCTCAGGCCAGGGAAGGTGCCAGGTTGTTCCGGGAGCATGTGTCTGCTAGTGCATCTGCAATGTAGCTGCGCAGGAGACTGTGCTCAGGCCAGGCAAGATGCCTGTCTGTCCCAGGAGCAGGCTTCCACTAGTGCATCTGCAGTTGTAGCTGCACAGCAGTCTCTGCTCAGGCTAGGGAAGGTGCCAGGCTGTCCCGGGATCAGGCTTCTACTAGCGCATCTTCAGTTGTAGCTGCGCAGCAGCCTGTGCTCAGGCCAGGGAAGATGCATGGCTGGCCCAGGAGCAGGCCTCTGCTACTGCATCTGCAGTTGTAGCTGCGCAGCAGCCTGTGCTAATGCCAGGGAAGATGTCTGGCTGGCCCAGGAGCAGGCCTCTGCTACTGCATCTGCAGTTGTAGCTGCACAGCAGCCTGTGCTCAGGCCAGGGAAGGTGCCAGGCTGTTCCGGGAGCATGTGTCTGCTAGTGCATCTGCAATGTAGCAGCGCAGCAGACAGTGCTCAGGCCAGGGAAGATGCCTGGCTGTCCTGGGAGCAGGATTCTACTCGTGCATCTGCAGTTGCAGCTGTGCAGAAGCCTGTGCTCAGGCCTGGGAAGATGTCTGGCTGGCCCAGGAGCAGGCTTCTATTAGTGCATCTTCAGTTGTAGCTGCGCAGCAGCCTGTGTTCAGGCCAGGGAAGATGCCTGGCTGTCCCAGGAGCAGGCTTCTACTAGTGCATCTGCAGTTGTAGCTGCGCAGCAGCCTGTGCTCAGGCTAGGGAAGGTGCCAGGCTGTCCGGGGATCAGGCTTCTACTAGTGCATCTTCAGTTGTAGCTGCACAGCAGCCTGTGCTCAGACCAGGGAAGATGCATGGCTGGCCCAAGAGCAGGCTTCTGCTACTGCATCTGCAGTTGTAGCTGCGCAGCAGCCTGTGCTCAGGCCAGGGAAGGTGCCAGTCTGCTCCGGGAGCATGCGTCTGCTAGTGCAGTTGTAGCTGCGCAGCAGACTGTGCTCAGGTCAGGGAAGATGCCTGGCTGTCCCGGGAGCAGGTTTCTACTAGTGCATCTGCAGTTGTAGCTCAGCAGCAGCCTGTGCTCAGGTCAGGGAAAGTGCCAGGCTGTCCCAGGAGAAGGCTTTTACTAGTGCATCTGCAGTTGTAGCTGTGCAGCAGCCTGTGCTCAGGCCAGGGAAGATGCCAGGCTGTCCCGGGAGCAGGCTTCTACTAGTGCATCTGCAGTTGTAGCTGCGCAACAGCCTGTGCTCAGGCCAGGGAAGATGCCTGGCTGTGCCGGGAGCAGGCTTCTGCTAGTGCATCTGCAGTTGTAGCTGCGCAGCAGCCTGTGCTCAGGCCAGGGAAGATGCCTGGCTGTCCCGGGAGCAGGCTTCTGCTAGTGCATCTGCAGTTGTAGCTGCGCAGCAGCCTGTGCTCAGGCCAGGGAAGGTGCCAGGCTGTCCCGGGAGCAGGCTTCTGCTAGTGCATCTGCAGTTGTAGCTGCGCAGCAGACTGTGCGCAGGCCAGGGAAGGTGCCAGGCTATCCCGGGAGCAGGCTTCTGCTAGTGCATCTGCTGTTGTATCTGCGAAGCAGCCTGTGCTCAGGCCAGGGAAGATGACTGGCTGTCCCAGGAGCAGGCTTCTGCTAGTGCATCTGCAGTTGTAGCTGCGCAGCAGCCTGTGTTCAGGCCAGGGAAGATGCCAGGCTGTCACAGGAGCAGGCTTCTACTAGTACATCTACAGTTGTAGCTGCACTGCAGCCTGTGCTCAGGCCAGGGAAGATGCCTGGCTGTCCCAGTAGCAGGCTTCCACTAGTGCATCTGCAGTTGTAGCTGCACAGCAGCCTCTGCTCAGGCTAGGGAAGGTGCCAGGCTGTCCCGGGATCAGGCTTCTACTTGTGCATCTTCAGTTGTAGCTGCACAGCTGCCTGTGCTCAGGCCAGGGAAGATGCCAGGCTGACCTGGGAGCAGGCTTCTACTAGTGCATCTTCAGTTGTAGCTGCACTGCAGCCTGTGCTCAGGCCAGGCAAGATGCCTGGCTGTCCCAGTAGCTGGCTTCCACTAGTGCATCTGCAGTTGTAGCTGTGCAGCAGCCTCTGCTCAGGCTAGGGAAGGTGCCAGGCTGTCCCTGTATCAGGCTTCTACTAGTGCATCTTCAGTTGTAGCTGCGCAGCAGCCTGTGCTCAAGCCAGGGAAGATACATGGCTGTCCCAGGAGCAGGTTTCTGATACTGCATCTGCAGTTGCAGCTGCGCAGCAGCCTGTGCTCAGGCCAGGGAAGACGTCTTGCTGGCCCAGGAGCAGGCTTCTGCTACTGCATCTGCAGTTGTACCTGCACAGCAGCCCGTGCTCAGGCCAGGGAAGGTGCCAGGCTGTTCCGGGAGCATGCGTCTGCTAGTGCATCTGCAATGTAGCTGCGCAGGAGACTGTGCTCAGGCCAGGGAGGATGCCTGGCTGTCCCAGGAGCAGGCTTCCACTAGTGCATCTGCAGTTCTAGCTGCGCAGCAGCCTCTGCTCAGGCCAGGGAAGATGCCTGGCTGTCCCGGGAGCAGGCTTCTGCTAGTGCATCTGCAGTTGTAGCTGCGCAGCAGACTGTGCGCAGGCCAGGGAAGGTGCCAGGCTATCCCGGGAGCAGGCTTCTGCTAGTGCGTCTGCTGTTGTAGCTGCGCAGCAGCCTGTGCTCAGGCCAGGGAAGATGCCTGGCTGTCCCAGGAGCAGGCTTCCCCTAGTGCATCTGCAGTGTAGCTGCGCAGCAGACTCTGCTCAGACTAGGGAAGGTGCCAGGCTGTCCCGGGAGCAGACCTCTGCTAGTGCATCTGCAGTTGTAGCTGCGCAGCAGCCTGTACTCAGGCCAGGGAAGATGCCAGGCTGTCACAGGAGCAGGCTTCTACTAGTGCATCTACAGTTGTAGCTGCACTGCAGCCTGTGCTCAGGCCAGGGAAGATGCCTGGCTGTCCCAGGAGCAGGCTTCCACTAGTGCATCTGCAGTTGTAGCTGCGCAGCAGCCTCTGCTCAGGCTAGGGAAGATGCCTCGCTGTCCCGGGATCAGGCTTGTACTAGTGCATCGTCAGTTGTAGCTGCGCAGCCGCCTGTGCTCAGGCCAGGGAAGATGCCTGTCTGTCCCAGGAGCAGGCTTCCACTGTGCATCTGCAGTTGTAGCTGCGCAGCAGCCTCTGCTCAGGCTAGGGAAGGTGCCAGGCTGTCCCGGGATCAGGCTTCTACTAGTGCATCTTCAGTTGTAGCTGCGCAGCAGCCTGTGCTCAGGCCAGGGAAGATGCATGGCTGGCCCAGGAGCAGGCTTCTGCTACTGCATCTGCAGTTGTAGCTGCGCAGCAGCCTGTGCTCAGGCCAGGGAAGGTGCCAGTCTGCTCCGGGAGCATGCGTCTGCTAGTGCAGTTGTAGCTGCGCAGCAGACTGTGTTCAGGTCAGGGAAGATGCCTGGCTGTCCCGGGAGCAGGCTTCTACTAGTGCATCTGCAGTTGTAGCTCAGCCGCAGCCTGTGCTCAGGTCAGGGAAAGTGCCAGGCTGTCCCAGGAGAAGGCTTTTACTAGTGCATCTGCAGTTGTAGCTGCGCAGCAGCCTGTGCTCAGGCCAGGGAAGATGCCAGGCTGTCCCGGGAGCAGGCTTCTACTAGTGCATCTGCAGTTGTAGCTGCGCAACAGCCTGTGCTCAGGCCAGGGAAGATGCCTGGCTGTCCCGGGAGCAGGCTTCTGCTAGTGCATCTGCAGTTGTAGCTGCGCAGCAGCCTGTGCTCAGGCCAGGGAAGATGCCTGGCTGTCCCGGGAGCAGGCTTCTGCTAGTGCATCTGCAGTTGTAGCTGCGCAGCAGCCTGCGCTCAGGCCATGGAAGGTGCCAGGCTGTCCCGGGAGCAGGCTTCTGCTAGTGCATCTGCAGTTGTAGCTGCGCAGCAGACTGTGCGCAGGCCAGGGAAGGTGCCAGGCTATCCCGGGAGCAGACTTCTGCTAGTGCATCTGCTGTTGTATCAGCGCAGCAGCCTGTGCGCAGGCCAGGGAAGATGCCTGGCTGTCCCAGGAGCAGGCTTCTGCTAGTGCATCTGCAGTTGTAGCTGCGCAGCAGCCTGTGCTCAAGCCAGGGAAGATGCCAGGCTGTCACAGGAGCAGGCCTCTACTAGTGCATCTACAGTTGTAGCTGCACTGCAGCCTGTGCTCAGGCCAGGGACGATGCTTCGCTGTCCCAGGAGCAGGCTTCCACTAGTGCATCTGCAGTTGTAGCTGCGCAGCAGCCTCTGCTCAGGCTAGGGAAGGTACCAGGCTGTCCCGGGATCAGGCTTCTACTAGTGCATCTTCAGTTGTAGCTGCGCAGCAGCCTCTGCTCAGGCTAGGGAAGGTGCCAGGCTGACCCGGGAGCAGGCTTCTACTAGTGCATCTTCAGTTGTAGCTGCACTGCAGCCTGTGCTCAGGCCAGGCAAGATGCCTGGCTGTCCCAGTAGCTGGCTTCCACTAGTGCATCTGCAGTTGTAGCTGTGCAGCAGCCTCTGCTCAGGCTAGGGAAGGTGCCAGGCTGTCCCGGGATCAGGTTTCTACTAGTGCATCTACAGTTGTAGCTGCGCAGCAGCCTGTGCTCAGGCCAGGGAAGATACATGGCTGGCCCAGGAGCAGGCTTCTGCTACTGCATCTGCAGTTGTACCTGCACAGCAGCCCGTGCTCAGGCCAGGGAAGGTGCCAGGCTGTTCCGGGAGCATGCGTCTGCTAGTGCATCTGCAATGTAGCTGCGCAGGAGACTGTGCTCAGCCCAGGGAAGATGCCTGGCTGTCCCAGGAGCAGGCTTCCACTAGTGCATCTGCAGTTGTAGCTGCGCAGCAGCCTCTGCTCAGGCCATGGAAGATGCCTGGCTGTCCCGGGAGCAGGCTTCTGCTAGTGCATCTGCAGTTGTAGCTGCGCAGCAGCCTGTGCTCAGGCCAGGGAAGGTGCCAGGCTGTCCCGGGAGCAGGCTTCTGCTAGTGCATCTGCAGTTGTAGCTGCGCAGCAGACTGTGCGCAGGCCAGGGAAGGTGCCAGGCTATCCCGGGAGCAGGCTTCTGCTAGTGCGTCTGCTGTTGTAGCTGCGCAGCAGCCTGTGCTCAGGACAGGGAAGATGCCTGGCTGTCCCAGGAGCAGGCTTCCGCTAGTGCATCTGCAGTTGCAGCTGTGCAGAAGCCTGTGCTCAGGCCTGGGAAGATGTCTGGCTGGCCCAGGAGCAGGCTTCTATTAGTGCATCTTCAGTTGTAGCTGCGCAGCAGCCTGTGTTCAGGCCAGGGAAGATGCCTGGCTGTCCCAGGAGCAGGCTTCTACTAGTGCATCTGCAGTTGTAGCTGCGCAGCAGCCTGTGCTCAGGCTAGGGAAGGTGCCAGGCTGTCCGGGGATCAGGCTTCTACTAGTGCATCTTCAGTTGTAGCTGCACAGCAGCCTGTGCTCAGACCAGGGAAGATGCATGGCTGGCCCAAGAGCAGGCTTCTGCTACTGCATCTGCAGTTGTAGCTGCGCAGCAGCCTGTGCTCAGGCCAGGGAAGGTGCCAGTCTGCTCCGGGAGCATGCGTCTGCTAGTGCAGTTGTAGCTGCGCAGCAGACTGTGCTCAGGTCAGGGAAGATGCCTGGCTGTCCCGGGAGCAGGTTTCTACTAGTGCATCTGCAGTTGTAGCTCAGCAGCAGCCTGTGCTCAGGTCAGGGAAAGTGCCAGGCTGTCCCAGGAGAAGGCTTTTACTAGTGCATCTGCAGTTGTAGCTGTGCAGCAGCCTGTGCTCAGGCCAGGGAAGATGCCAGGCTGTCCCGGGAGCAGGCTTCTACTAGTGCATCTGCAGTTGTAGCTGCGCAACAGCCTGTGCTCAGGCCAGGAAAGATGCCTGGCTGTGCCGGGAGCAGGCTTCTGCTAGTGCATCTGCAGTTGTAGCTGCGCAGCAGCCTGTGCTCAGGCCAGGGAAGATGCCTGGCTGTCCCGGGAGCAGGCTTCTGCTAGTGCATCTGCAGTTGTAGCTGCGCAGCAGCCTGTGCTCAGGCCAGGGAAGGTGCCAGGCTGTCCCGGGAGCAGGCTTCTGCTAGTGCATCTGCAGTTGTAGCTGCGCAGCAGACTGTGCGCAGGCCAGGGAAGGTGCCAGGCTATCCCGGGAGCAGGCTTCTGCTAGTGCATCTGCTGTTGTATCTGCGAAGCAGCCTGTGCTCAGGCCAGGGAAGATGACTGGCTGTCCCAGGAGCAGGCTTCTGCTAGTGCATCTGCAGTTGTAGCTGCGCAGCAGCCTGTGTTCAGGCCAGGGAAGATGCCAGGCTGTCACAGGAGCAGGCTTCTACTAGTACATCTACAGTTGTAGCTGCACTGCAGCCTGTGCTCAGGCCAGGGAAGATGCCTGGCTGTCCCAGTAGCAGGCTTCCACTAGTGCATCTGCAGTTGTAGCTGCACAGCAGCCTCTGCTCAGGCTAGGGAAGGTGCCAGGCTGTCCCGGGATCAGGCTTCTACTTGTGCATCTTCAGTTGTAGCTGCACAGCTGCCTGTGCTCAGGCCAGGGAAGATGCCAGGCTGACCTGGGAGCAGGCTTCTACTAGTGCATCTTCAGTTGTAGCTGCACTGCAGCCTGTGCTCAGGCCAGGCAAGATGCCTGGCTGTCCCAGTAGCTGGCTTCCACTAGTGCATCTGCAGTTGTAGCTGTGCAGCAGCCTCTGCTCAGGCTAGGGAAGGTGCCAGGCTGTCCCTGTATCAGGCTTCTACTAGTGCATCTTCAGTTGTAGCTGCGCAGCAGCCTGTGCTCAAGCCAGGGAAGATACATGGCTGTCCCAGGAGCAGGTTTCTGATACTGCATCTGCAGTTGCAGCTGCGCAGCAGCCTGTGCTCAGGCC
Organism: Ambystoma mexicanum; assembly: GCF_040938575.1. Taxonomy (NCBI): domain Eukaryota; kingdom Metazoa; phylum Chordata; class Amphibia; order Caudata; family Ambystomatidae; genus Ambystoma; species Ambystoma mexicanum. The sequence goes on along the minus strand of NC_090925.1, from coordinate 50,585,219 downwards.
AGGGAAGACGTCTTGCTGGCCCAGGAGCAGGCTTCTGCTACTGCATCTGCAGTTGTACCTGCACAGCAGCCCGTGCTCAGGCCAGGGAAGGTGCCAGGCTGTTCCGGGAGCATGCGTCTGCTAGTGCATCTGCAATGTAGCTGCGCAGGAGACTGTGCTCAGGCCAGGGAGGATGCCTGGCTGTCCCAGGAGCAGGCTTCCACTAGTGCATCTGCAGTTCTAGCTGCGCAGCAGCCTCTGCTCAGGCCAGGGAAGATGCCTGGCTGTCCCGGGAGCAGGCTTCTGCTAGTGCATCTGCAGTTGTAGCTGCGCAGCAGACTGTGCGCAGGCCAGGGAAGGTGCCAGGCTATCCCGGGAGCAGGCTTCTGCTAGTGCGTCTGCTGTTGTAGCTGCGCAGCAGCCTGTGCTCAGGCCAGGGAAGATGCCTGGCTGTCCCAGGAGCAGGCTTCCCCTAGTGCATCTGCAGTGTAGCTGCGCAGCAGACTCTGCTCAGACTAGGGAAGGTGCCAGGCTGTCCCGGGAGCAGACCTCTGCTAGTGCATCTGCAGTTGTAGCTGCGCAGCAGCCTGTACTCAGGCCAGGGAAGATGCCAGGCTGTCACAGGAGCAGGCTTCTACTAGTGCATCTACAGTTGTAGCTGCACTGCAGCCTGTGCTCAGGCCAGGGAAGATGCCTGGCTGTCCCAGGAGCAGGCTTCCACTAGTGCATCTGCAGTTGTAGCTGCGCAGCAGCCTCTGCTCAGGCTAGGGAAGATGCCTCGCTGTCCCGGGATCAGGCTTGTACTAGTGCATCGTCAGTTGTAGCTGCGCAGCCGCCTGTGCTCAGGCCAGGGAAGATGCCTGTCTGTCCCAGGAGCAGGCTTCCACTGTGCATCTGCAGTTGTAGCTGCGCAGCAGCCTCTGCTCAGGCTAGGGAAGGTGCCAGGCTGTCCCGGGATCAGGCTTCTACTAGTGCATCTTCAGTTGTAGCTGCGCAGCAGCCTGTGCTCAGGCCAGGGAAGATGCATGGCTGGCCCAGGAGCAGGCTTCTGCTACTGCATCTGCAGTTGTAGCTGCGCAGCAGCCTGTGCTCAGGCCAGGGAAGGTGCCAGTCTGCTCCGGGAGCATGCGTCTGCTAGTGCAGTTGTAGCTGCGCAGCAGACTGTGTTCAGGTCAGGGAAGATGCCTGGCTGTCCCGGGAGCAGGCTTCTACTAGTGCATCTGCAGTTGTAGCTCAGCCGCAGCCTGTGCTCAGGTCAGGGAAAGTGCCAGGCTGTCCCAGGAGAAGGCTTTTACTAGTGCATCTGCAGTTGTAGCTGCGCAGCAGCCTGTGCTCAGGCCAGGGAAGATGCCAGGCTGTCCCGGGAGCAGGCTTCTACTAGTGCATCTGCAGTTGTAGCTGCGCAACAGCCTGTGCTCAGGCCAGGGAAGATGCCTGGCTGTCCCGGGAGCAGGCTTCTGCTAGTGCATCTGCAGTTGTAGCTGCGCAGCAGCCTGTGCTCAGGCCAGGGAAGATGCCTGGCTGTCCCGGGAGCAGGCTTCTGCTAGTGCATCTGCAGTTGTAGCTGCGCAGCAGCCTGCGCTCAGGCCATGGAAGGTGCCAGGCTGTCCCGGGAGCAGGCTTCTGCTAGTGCATCTGCAGTTGTAGCTGCGCAGCAGACTGTGCGCAGGCCAGGGAAGGTGCCAGGCTATCCCGGGAGCAGACTTCTGCTAGTGCATCTGCTGTTGTATCAGCGCAGCAGCCTGTGCGCAGGCCAGGGAAGATGCCTGGCTGTCCCAGGAGCAGGCTTCTGCTAGTGCATCTGCAGTTGTAGCTGCGCAGCAGCCTGTGCTCAAGCCAGGGAAGATGCCAGGCTGTCACAGGAGCAGGCCTCTACTAGTGCATCTACAGTTGTAGCTGCACTGCAGCCTGTGCTCAGGCCAGGGACGATGCTTCGCTGTCCCAGGAGCAGGCTTCCACTAGTGCATCTGCAGTTGTAGCTGCGCAGCAGCCTCTGCTCAGGCTAGGGAAGGTACCAGGCTGTCCCGGGATCAGGCTTCTACTAGTGCATCTTCAGTTGTAGCTGCGCAGCAGCCTCTGCTCAGGCTAGGGAAGGTGCCAGGCTGACCCGGGAGCAGGCTTCTACTAGTGCATCTTCAGTTGTAGCTGCACTGCAGCCTGTGCTCAGGCCAGGCAAGATGCCTGGCTGTCCCAGTAGCTGGCTTCCACTAGTGCATCTGCAGTTGTAGCTGTGCAGCAGCCTCTGCTCAGGCTAGGGAAGGTGCCAGGCTGTCCCGGGATCAGGTTTCTACTAGTGCATCTACAGTTGTAGCTGCGCAGCAGCCTGTGCTCAGGCCAGGGAAGATACATGGCTGGCCCAGGAGCAGGCTTCTGCTACTGCATCTGCAGTTGTACCTGCACAGCAGCCCGTGCTCAGGCCAGGGAAGGTGCCAGGCTGTTCCGGGAGCATGCGTCTGCTAGTGCATCTGCAATGTAGCTGCGCAGGAGACTGTGCTCAGCCCAGGGAAGATGCCTGGCTGTCCCAGGAGCAGGCTTCCACTAGTGCATCTGCAGTTGTAGCTGCGCAGCAGCCTCTGCTCAGGCCATGGAAGATGCCTGGCTGTCCCGGGAGCAGGCTTCTGCTAGTGCATCTGCAGTTGTAGCTGCGCAGCAGCCTGTGCTCAGGCCAGGGAAGGTGCCAGGCTGTCCCGGGAGCAGGCTTCTGCTAGTGCATCTGCAGTTGTAGCTGCGCAGCAGACTGTGCGCAGGCCAGGGAAGGTGCCAGGCTATCCCGGGAGCAGGCTTCTGCTAGTGCGTCTGCTGTTGTAGCTGCGCAGCAGCCTGTGCTCAGGACAGGGAAGATGCCTGGCTGTCCCAGGAGCAGGCTTCCGCTAGTGCATCTGCAGTGTATCTGCGCAGCAGACTCTGCTCAGACTAGGGAAGGTGCCAGGCTGTCCCGGGAGCAGGCTTCTGCTAGTGCATCTGCAGTTGTAGCTGCGCAGCAGCCTGTGCTCAGGCCAGGGAAGATGCCAGGCTGTCACAGGAGCAGGCTTCTACTAGTGCATCTACAGTTGTAGCTGCACTGCAGCCTGTGCTCAGGCCAGGGAAGATGCCTGGCTGTCCCAGGAGCAGGCTTCCACTAGTGCATCTGCAGTTGTAGCTGCGCAGCCGCCTGTGCTCAGGCCAGGGAAGAGGTCAGGCTGACCCTGGAGCAGGCTTCTACTAGTGCATCTTCAGTTGTAGCTGCACTGCAGCCTGTGCTCAGGCCAGGGAGGATGCCTGGCTGACCCAGGGGCAGGCTTCTACTACTGCATCTGCAGTTGTAGCTGTGCAGCAGCCTCTGCTCAGGCTAGGGAAGGTGCCAGGCTGTCCCGGGATCAGGCTTCTAAGAGTGCATGATGTAGCTGCGCAGCAGCCTGTGCTCAGGCCAGGGAAGATGCTTGGCTGTCCCAGGAGCAGGCTCTGCTACTGCATCTGCAGTTGCAGCTGCGCAGCAGCCTCTGCTCAGGCCAGGGAAGATGCCTGGCTGTCCCGGGAGCAGGCTTCTGCTGGTGCATCTGCAGTTGTAGCTGCGCAGCAGACTCTGCGCAGGCCAGGGAAGGTGCCAGGCTATCCCGGGAGCAGGCTTCTGCTAGTGCGTCTGCTGTTGTAGCTGCGCAGCAGCCTGTGCTCAGGCCAGGGAAGATGCCTGGCTGTCCCAGGAGCAGGCTTCCGCTAGTGCATCTGCAGTGTAGCTGCGCAGCAGACTCTGCTCAGACTAGGGAAGGTGTCAGGCTGTCCCGGGAGCATTCTTCTGCCAGTGCATCTGCAGTTGTAGCTGCGCAGCAGCCTGTGCTCAGGCCAGGGAAGATGCCAGGCTGTCACAGGAGCAGGCTTCTACTAGTTCATCTACAGTTGTAGCTGCACTGCAGCATGTGCTCAGGCCAGGGAAGATGCCCGGCTGTCCCAGGAGCAGTCTTCCACTAGTGCATCTGCAGTTGTAGATGCGCAGCAGTCTGTGCTCAGGCCAGGGAAGGTGCCAGGCTGTCCCGGGATCAGGCTTCTACTAGTGCATCTTCAGTTGTAGCTGCGCAGCCACCTGTCCTCAGGCCAGGGAAGATGTCAGGCTGACCCTGGAGCAGGCTTCTACTAGTGCATCTTCAGTTGTAGCTGCACTGCAGCCTGTGCTCAGGCCAGGGAGGATGCCTGGCTGACCCAGGGGCAGGCTTCCACTAGTGCATCTGCAGTTTTAGCTGCGCAGCAGCCTCTGCTCAGGCTAGGGAAGGTGCCAGGCTGTCCCGGGATCAGGCTTCTAAGAGTGCATGTTGTAGCTGCGTAGCAGCCTGTGCTCAGGCCAGGGAAGATGCATGGCTGGCCCAGGAGCAGGCTCTGCTACTGCATCTGCAGTTGCAGCTGCGCAGCAGCCTGTGCTCAGGCCAGGGAAGACGTCTGGCTGGCCCAGGAGCAGGCTTCTGCTACTGCATCTGCAGTTGTACCTGCTCAGCAGCCTGTGCTCAGGCCAGGGAAGGTGCCAGGTTGTTCCGGGAGCATGCGTCCACTAGTGCATCTGCAATGTAGCTGCGCAGGAGACTGTGCTCAGGCCAGGGAAGATGCCTGTCTGTCCCAGGAGCAGGCTTCCACTAGTGCATCTGCAGTTGTAGCTGCGCAGCAGCCTCTGCTCAGGCTAGGGAAGGTGCCAGGCTGTCCCGGGATCAGGCTTCTACTAGTGCATCTTCAGTTGTAGCTGCGCAGCAGCCTGTGCTCAGGCCAGGGAAGATGCATGGCTGGCCCAGGAGCAGGCTTCTGCTACTGCATCTGCAGTTGTAGCTGCGCAGCAGCCTGTGCTAATGCCAGGGAAGACGTCTGGCTGGCCCAGGAGCAGGCTTCTGCTACTGCATCTGCAGTTGTAGCTGCACAGCAGCCTCTGCTCAGGCTAGGGAAGGTGCCAGGCTGTCCCGGGATCAGGCTTCTACTAGTGCATCTTCAGTTGTAGCTGCACTGCAGCCTGTGCTCAGGCCAGGCAAGATGCCTGGCTGTCCCAGTAGCTGGCTTCCACTAGTGCATCTGCAGTTGTAGCTGTGCAGCAGCCTCTGCTCAGGCTAGGGAAGGTGCCAGGCTGTCCCGGTATCAGGCTTCTACTAGTGCATCTTCAGTTGTAGCTGCGCAGCAGCCTGTGCTCAGGCCAGGGAAGATACATGGCTGGCCCAGGAGCAGGTTTCTGGTACTGCATCTGCAGTTGCAGCTGCGCAGCAGCCTGTGCTCAGGCCAGGGAAGACGTCTTGCTGGCCCAGGAGCAGGCTTCTGCTACTGCATCTGCAGTTGTACCTGCACAGCAGCCCGTGCTCAGGCCAGGGAAGGTGCCAGGCTGTTCCGGGAGCATGCGTCTGCTAGTGCATCTGCAATGTAGCTGCGCAGGAGACTGTGCTCAGGCCAGGGAGGATGCCTGGCTGTCCCAGGAGCAGGCTTCCACTAGTGCATCTGCAGTTCTAGCTGCGCAGCAGCCTCTGCTCAGGCCAGGGAAGATGCCTGGCTGTCCCGGGAGCAGGCTTCTGCTAGTGCATCTGCAGTTGTAGCTGCGCAGCAGCCTGTGCTCAGGCCACGGAATGTGCCAGGCTGTCCCGGGAGCAGGCTTCTGCTAGTGCATCTGCAGTTGTAGCTGCGCAGCAGACTGTGCGCAGGCCAGGGAAGGTGCCAGGCTATCCCGGGAGCAGGCTTCTGCTAGTGCGTCTGCTGTTGTAGCTGCGCAGCAGCCTGTGCTCAGGCCAGGGAAGATGCCTGGCTGTCCCAGGAGCAGGCTTCCCCTAGTGCATCTGCAGTGTAGCTGCGCAGCAGACTCTGCTCAGACTAGGGAAGGTGCCAGGCTGTCCCGGGAGCAGACCTCTGCTAGTGCATCTGCAGTTGTAGCTGCGCAGCAGCCTGTACTCAGGCCAGGGAAGATGCCAGGCTGTCACAGGAGCAGGCTTCTACTAGTGCATCTACAGTTGTAGCTGCACTGCAGCCTGTGCTCAGGCCAGGGAAGATGCCTGGCTGTCCCAGGAGCAGGCTTCCACTAGTGCATCTGCAGTTGTAGCTGCGCAGCAGCCTCTGCTCAGGCTAGGGAAGATGCCTCGCTGTCCCGGGATCAGGCTTGTACTAGTGCATCGTCAGTTGTAGCTGCGCAGCCGCCTGTGCTCAGGCTAGGGAAGGTGCCAGGCTGTCCGGGGATCATGCTTCTACTAGTGCATCTTCAGTTGTAGCTGCACTGCAGCCTGTGCTCAGGCCAGGGAGGATGTCTGGCTGACCCAGGGGCAGGCTTCCACTAGTGCATCTGCAGTTTTAGCTGCGCAGCAGCCTCTGCTCAGGCTAGGGAAGGTGCCAGGCTGTCCCGGGATCAGGCTTCTAAGAGTGCATGTTGTAGCTGCGCAGCAGCCTGTGCTCAGGCCAGGGAAGATGCATGGCTGGCCCAGGAGCAGGCTCTGCTACTGCATCTGCAGTTGCAGCTGCGCAGCAGCCTGCGCTCAGGCCAGGGAAGACGTCTGGCTGGCCCTGTGCTCAGGCCAGGGAAGATGCCTGGCTGGCCCAGGAGCAGGCTTCTGCTACTGCATCTGCAGATGTACCTGCTCAGCAGCCTGTGCTCAGGCCAGGGAAGGTGCCAGGTTGTTCCGGTAGCATGCATCTGCTAGTGCATCTGCAATGTAGCTGCGCAGGAGACTGTGCTCAGGCCAGGGAAGATGCCTGTCTGTCCCAGGAGCAGGCTTCCACTGTGCATCTGCAGTTGTAGCTGCGCAGCAGCCTCTGCTCAGGCTAGGGAAGGTGCCAGGCTGTCCCGGGATCAGGCTTCTACTAGTGCATCTTCAGTTGTAGCTGCGCAGCAGCCTGTGCTCAGGCCAGGGAAGATGCATGGCTGGCCCAGGAGCAGGCTTCTGCTACTGCATCTGCAGTTGTAGCTGCGCAGCAGCCTGTGCTCAGGCCAGGGAAGGTGCCAGTCTGCTCCGGGAGCATGCGTCTGCTAGTGCAGTTGTAGCTGCGCAGCAGACTGTGTTCAGGTCAGGGAAGATGCCTGGCTATCCCGGGAGCAGGCTTCTACTAGTGCATCTGCAGTTGTAGCTCAGCCGCAGCCTGTGCTCAGGTCAGGGAAGATGCCTGGCTGTCCCGGGAGCAGGCTTCTGCTAGTGCATCTGCAGTTGTAGCTGCGCAGCAGCCTGAGCTCAGGCCAGGGAAGGTGCCAGGCTGTCCCGGGAGCAGGCTTCTGCTAGTGCATCTGCAGTTGTATCTGCGCAGCAGACTGTGCGCAGGCCAGGGAAGGTGCCAGGCTATCCCGGGAGAAGGCTTTTACTAGTGCATCTGCAGTTGTAGCTGCGCAGCAGCCTGTGCTCAGGCCAGGGAAGATGCCAGGCTGTCCCGGGAGCAGGCTTCTACTAGTGCATCTGCAGTTGTAGCTGCGCAGCAGCCTGTGCTCAGGCCAGGGAAGATGCCTGGCTGTCCCGGGAGCAGGCTTCTGCTAGTGCATCTGCAGTTGTAGCTGCGCAGCAGCCTGTGCTCAGGCCAGGGAAGGTGCCTGGCTGTCCCGGGAGCAGGCTTCTGCTAGTGCATCTGCAGTTGTAGCTGCGCAGCAGACTGTGCGCAGGCCAGGGAAGGTGCCAGGCTATCCCGGGAGCAGGCTTCTGCTAGTGCATCTGCTGTTGTATCAGCGCAGCAGCCTGTGCGCAGGCCAGGGAAGATGCCTGGCTGTCTCAGGAGCAGGCTTCTGCTAGTGCATCTGCAGTTGTAGCTGCGCAGCAGCCTGTGCTCAGGCCAGGGAAGATGCCAGGCTGTCACAGGAGCAGGCCTCTACTAGTGCATCTACAGTTGTAGCTGCACTGCAGCCTGTGCTCAGGCCAGGGAAGATGCTTCGCTGTCCCAGGAGCAGGCTTCCACTAGTGCATCTGCAGTTGTAGCTGCGCAGCAGCCTCTGCTCAGGCTAGCGAAGGTGCCAGGCTGTCCCGGGATCAGGCTTCTACTAGTGCATCTTCAGTTGTAGCTGCGCAGCAGCCTCTGCTCAGGCTAGGGAAGGTGCCAGGCTGACCCGGGAGCAGGCTTCTACTAGTGCATCTTCAGTTGTAGCTGCACTGCAGCCTGTGCTCAGGCCAGGCAAGATGCCTGGCTGTCCCAGTAGCTGGCTTCCACTAGTGCATCTGCAGTTGTAGCTGTGCAGCAGCCTCTGCTCAGGCTAGGGAAGGTGCCAGGCTGTCCCGGGATCAGGCTTCTACTAGTGCATCTACAGTTGTAGCTGCGCAGCAGCCTGTGCTCAGGCCAGGGAAGATACATGGCTGGCCCAGGAGCAGGCTTCTGCTACTGCATCTGCAGTTGTACCTGCACAGCAGCCCGTGCTCAGGCCAGGGAAGGTGCCAGGCTGTTCCGGGAGCATGCGTCTGCTAGTGCATCTGCAATGTAGCTGCGCAGGAGACTGTGCTCAGCCCAGGGAAGATGCCTGGCTGTCCCAGGAGCAGGCTTCCACTAGTGCATCTGCAGTTGTAGCTGCGCAGCAGCCTCTGCTCAGGCCATGGAAGATGCCTGGCTGTCCCGGGAGCAGGCTTCTGCTAGTGCATCTGCAGTTGTAGCTGCGCAGCAGCCTGTGCTCAGGCCAGGGAAGGTGCCAGGCTGTCCCGGGAGCAGGCTTCTGCTAGTGCATCTGCAGTTGTAGCTGCGCAGCAGACTGTGCGCAGGCCAGGGAAGGTGCCAGGCTATCCCGGGAGCAGGCTTCTGCTAGTGCGTCTGCTGTTGTAGCTGCGCAGCAGCCTGTGCTCAGGACAGGGAAGATGCCTGGCTGTCCCAGGAGCAGGCTTCCGCTAGTGCATCTGCAGTGTAGCTGCGCAGCAGACTCTGCTCAGACTAGGGAAGGTGCCAGGCTGTCCCGGGAGCAGGCTTCTGCTAGTGCATCTGCAGTTGTAGCTGCGCAGCAGCCTGTGCTCAGGCCAGGGAAGATGCCAGGCTGTCACAGGAGCAGGCTTCTACTAGTGCATCTACAGTTGTAGCTGCACTGCAGCCTGTGCTCAGGCCAGGGAAGATGCCTGGCTGTCCCAGGAGCAGGCTTCCACTAGTGCATCTGCAGTTGTAGCTGCGCAGCCGCCTGTGCTCAGGCCAGGGAAGAGGTCAGGCTGACCCTGGAGCAGGCTTCTACTAGTGCATCTTCAGTTGTAGCTGCACTGCAGCCTGTGCTCAGGCCAGGGAGGATGCCTGGCTGACCCAGGGGCAGGCTTCCACTACTGCATCTGCAGTTGTAGCTGTGCAGCAGCCTCTGCTCAGGCTAGGGAAGGTGCCAGGCTGTCCCGGGATCAGTCTTCTAAGAGTGCATGATGTAGCTGCGCAGCAGCCTGTGCTCAGGCCAGGGAAGATGCTTGGCTGTCCCAGGAGCAGGCTCTGCTACTGCATCTGCAGTTGCAGCTGCGCAGCAGCCTCTGCTCAGGCCAGGGAAGATGCCTGGCTGTCCCGGGAGCAGGCTTCTGCTGGTGCATCTGCAGTTGTAGCTGCGCAGCAGCCTGTGCTCAGGCCAGGGAAGGTGCCAGCCTGTCCCGGGAGCAGGCTTCTGCTAGTGCATCTGCAGTTGTAGCTGCGCAGCAGACTCTGCGCAGGCCAGGGAAGGTGCCAGGCTATCCCGGGAGCAGGCTTCTGCTAGTGCGTCTGCTGTTGTAGCTGCGCAGCAGCCTGTGCTCAGGCCAGGGAAGATGCCTGGCTGTCCCAGGAGCAGGCTTCCGCTAGTGCATCTGCAGTGTAGCTGCGCAGCAGACTCTGCTCAGACTAGGGAAGGTGTCAGGCTGTCCCGGGAGCAGGCTTCTGCTAGTGCATCTGCAGTTGTAGCTGCGCAGCAGCCTGTGCTCAGGCCAGGGAAGATGCCAGGCTGTCACAGGAGCAGGCTTCTACTAGTTCATCTACAGTTGTAGCTGCACTGCAGCCTGTGCTCAGGCCAGGGAAGATGCCAGGCTGTCCCAGGAGCAGTCTTCCACTAGTGCATCTGCAGTTGTAGATGCGCAGCAGTCTGTGCTCAGGCCAGGGAAGGTGCCAGGCTGTCCCGGGATCAGGCTTCTACTAGTGCATCTTCAGTTGTAGCTGCGCAGCCACCTGTCCTCAGGCCAGGGAAGATGTCAGGCTGACCCTGGAGCAGGCTTCTACTAGTGCATCTTCAGTTGTAGCTGCACTGCAGCCTGTGCTCAGGCCAGGGAGGATGCCTGGCTGACCCAGGGGCAGGCTTCCACTAGTGCATCTGCAGTTTTAGCTGCGCAGCAGCCTCTGCTCAGGCTAGGGAAGGTGCCAGGCTGTCCCGGGATCAGGCTTCTAAGAGTGCATGTTGTAGCTGCGTAGCAGCCTGTGCTCAGGCCAGGGAAGATGCATGGCTGGCCCAGGAGCAGGCTCTGCTACTGCATCTGCAGTTGCAGCTGCGCAGCAGCCTGTGCTCAGGCCAGGGAAGACGTCTGGCTGGCCCAGGAGCAGGCTTCTGCTACTGCATCTGCAGTTGTACCTGCTCAGCAGCCTGTGCTCAGGCCAGGGAAGGTGCCAGGTTGTTCCGGGAGCATGCGTCCACTAGTGCATCTGCAATGTAGCTGCGCAGGAGACTGTGCTCAGGCCAGGGAAGATGCCTGTCTGTCCCAGGAGCAGGCTTCCACTAGTGCATCTGCAGTTGTAGCTGCGCAGCAGCCTCTGCTCAGGCTAGGGAAGGTGCCAGGCTGTCCCGGGATCAGGCTTCTACTAGTGCATCTTCAGTTGTAGCTGCGCAGCAGCCTGTGCTCAGGCCAGGGAAGATGCATGGCTGGCCCAGGAGCAGGCTTCTGCTACTGCATCTGCAGTTGTAGCTGCGCAGCAGCCTGTGCTAATGCCAGGGAAGACGTCTGGCTGGCCCAGGAGCAGGCTTCTGCTACTGCATCTGCAGTTGTACCTGCACAGCAGCCTGTGCTCAGGCCAGGGAAGGTGCCAGGCTGTTCCGGGAGCATGTGTCTGCTAGTGCATCTGCAATGTAGCAGCGCAGCAGACTGTGCTCAGGCCAGGGAAGAGGCCTGGCTGTCCTGGGAGCAGGCTTCTACTCGTGCATCTGCAGTTGTAGCTGTGCAGAAGCCTGTGCTCAGGCCTGGGAAGATGTCTGGCTGGCCCAGGAGCAGGCTTCTACTAGTGCATCATCAGATGTAGCTGCGCAGCAGCCTGTGTTCAGGCCAGGGAAGATGCCTGGCTGTCCCAGGAGCAGGCTTCTACTAGTGCATCTGTAGTTGTAGCTGCGCAGCAGCCTGTGCGCAGGCCCGGGAAGGTACCAGGCTGTCCCGGGAGCAGGCTTCTACTAGTGCATCTTCAGTTGTAGCTGCACTGCAGCCTGTGCTCAGGCTAGGGAAGATGCATGGCTGGCCCAAGAGCAGGCTTCTGCTACTGCATCTGCAGTTGTAGCTGCGCAGCAGCCTGTGCTCAGGCCAGGGAAGATGCCTGGCTGTCCCGGGAGCAGGCTTCTACTAGTGCATCTGCAGTTGTAGCTCAGCCGCAGCCTTTGCTCAGGTCAGGGAAAGTGCCAGGCTGTCCCAGGAGAAGGCTTTTACTAGTGCATCTGCAGTTGTAGCTGCGCAGCAGCCTGTGCTCAGGCCAGGGAAGATGCCAGGCTGTCCCGGGAGCAGGCTTCTGCTAGTGCATCTGCAGTTGTAGCTGCGCAGCAGCCTGTGCTCAGGCCAGGGAAGATGCCTGGCTGTCCCAGGAGCAGGCTTCTGCTAGTGCATCTGCAGTTGTAGCTGCGCAGCAGCCTGTGCTCAGGCCAGGGAAGGTGCCAGTCTGTCCCGGGAGCAGGCTTCTGCTAGTGCATCTGCAGTTGTAGCTTTGCAGCAGACTGTGCGCAGGCCAGGGAAGGTGCCAGGCTATCCCGGGAGCAGGCTTCTGCTAGTGCATCTGCTGTTGTATCAGCGCAGCAGCCTGTGCTCAGGCCAGGGAAGATGCCTGGCTGTCCCAGGAGCAGGCTTCTGCGAGTGCATCTGCAGTTGTAGCTGCGCAGCAGCCTGTGCTCAGGCCAGGGAAGATGCCAGGCTGTCACAGGAGCAGGCTTCTACTAGTGCATCTACAGTTGTAGCTGTGCAGCAGCCTGTGCTCAGGCCAGGGAAGATGCCAGGCTGTCACAGGAGCAGGCTTCTACTAGTGCATCTTCAGTTGTAGCTGCACTGCAGCCTGTGATCAGGCCAGGCAAGATGCCTGGCTGTCCCAGTAGCAGGCTTCCACTAGTGCATCTGCAGTTGTAGCTGTGCAGCAGCCTCTGCTCAGGCTAGGGAAGGTGCCAGGCGGTCCCGGGATCAGGCTTCTACTAGTGCATCTTCAGTTGTAGCTGCGCAGCAGCCTGTGCTCAGGCCAGGGAAGATACATGGCTGGCCCAGGAGCAGGTTTCTGGTACTGCATCTGCAGTTGCAGCTGCGCAGCAGCCTGTGCTCAGGCCAGGGAAGACGTCTTGCTGGCCCAGGAGCAGGTTTCTGCTATTGCATCTGCAGTTGTACCTGCACAGCAGCCCGTGCTCAGGCCAGGGAAGGTGCCAGGCTGTTCCGGGAGCATGCGTCTGCTAGTGCATCTGCAATGTAGCTGTGCAGGAGACTGTGCTCAGGCCAGGGAAGATGCCTGGCTGTCCCAGGAGCAGGCTTCCACTAGTGCATCTGCAGTTGTAGCTGCGCAGCAACCTCTGCTCAGGCCAGGGAAGATGCCTGGCTGTCCCGGGAGCAGGCTTCTGCTAGTGCATCTGCAGTTGTAGCTGCGCAGCAGCCTGTGCTCAGGCCAGGGAAGGTGCCAGGCTGTCCCGGGAGCAGGCTTCTGCTAGTGCATCTGCAGTTGTAGCTGTGCAGCAGACTGTGCGCAGGCCAGGGAAGGTGCCAGGCTATCCCGGGAGCAGGCTTCTGCTAGTGCGTCTGCTGTTATAGCTGCGCAGCAGCCTGTGCTCAGGCCAGGGAAGATGCCTGGCTGTCCCAGGAGCAGGCTTCCGCTAGTGCATCTGCAGTGTAGCTGCGCAGCAGACTCTGCTCAGGCTAGGGGAGGTGCCAGGCTGTCCCGGGAGCAGGCTTCTGCTAGTGCATCTGCAGTTGTAGCTGCGCAGCAACTGTGCTCAGGCCAGGGAAGATGCCAGGCTGTCACAGGAGCAGGCTTCTACTAGTGCATCTACAGTTCTAGCTGCACAGCTGCCTGTGCTCAGGCCAGGGAAGATGCCAGGCTGTCCCAGGAGCAGGCTTCCACTAGTGCATCTGCACTTGTAGCTGCGCAGCAGCCTCTGCTCAGGCCAGGGAAGGTGCCAGGCTGTCCCGGGAGCAGGCTTCTACTAGTGCACCTTCAGTTGTAGCTGCACTGCAGCCTGTGCTCAGGCCAGGGAAGATGCATGGCTGGCCCAGGAGCAGGCTCTGCTACTGCATCTGCAGTTGCAGCTGCACAGCAGCCAGTGGTCAGGCCAGGGAAGACGTCTGGCTGGCCCTGTGCTCAGGCCAGGGAAGACGTCTGGCTGGCCCAGGAGAAGGCTTCTGCTACTGCATCTGCAGTTGTACCTGCTCAGCAGCCTGTGCTCAGGCCAGGGAAGGTGCCAGGTTGTCCCGGGAGCATGCGTCTGCTAGTGCATCTGCAATGTAGCTGCGCAGGAGACTGTGCTCAGGCCAGGGAAGATGCCTGTCTGTCCCAGGAGCAGGCTTCCACTAGTGCATCTGCAGTTGTAGCTGCGCAGCAGCCTCTGCTCAGGCTAGGGAAGATGCCAGGCTGGCCCAGGAGCAGGCTTCTGCTACTGCATCTGCAGTTGTAGCTGCGCAGCAGCCTGTGCTAATGCCAGGGAAGACGTCTGGCTGGCCCAGGAGCAGGCTTCTGCTACTGCATCTGCAGTTGTACCTGCACAGCAGCCTGTGCTCAGGCCAGGGAAGGTGCCAGGCTGTTCCGGGAGCATGTGTCTGCTAGTGCATCTGCAATGTAGCAGCGCAGCAGACTGTGCTCAGGCCAGGGAAGATGCCTGGCTGTCCTGGGAGCAGGCTTCTACTCGTGCATCTGCAGTTGTAGCTGTGCAGAAGCCTGTGCTCAGGCCTGGGAAGATGTCTGGCTGGCCCAGGAGCAGGCTTCTACTAGTGCATCATCAGATGTAGCTGCGCAGCAGCCTGTGTTCAGGCCAGGGAAGATGCCTGGCTGTCCCAGGAGCAGGCTTCTACTAGTGCATCTGTAGTTGTAGCTGCGCAGCAGCCTGTGCGCAGGCCCGGGAAGGTACCAGGCTGTCCCGGGAGCAGGCTTCTACTAGTGCATCTTCAGTTGTAGCTGCACTGCAGCCTGTGCTCAGGCTAGGGAAGATGCATGGCTGGCCCAAGAGCAGGCTTCTGCTACTGCATCTGCAGTTGTAGCTGCGCAGCAGCCTGTGCTCAGGCCAGGGAAGATGCCTGGCTGTCCCGGGAGCAGGCTTCTACTAGTGCATCTGCAGTTGTAGCTCAGCCGCAGCCTGTGCTCAGGTCAAGGAAAGTGCCAGGCTGTCCCAGGAGAAGGCTTTTACTAGTGCATCTGCAGTTGTAGCTGCGCAGCAGCCTGTGCTCAGGCCAGGGAAGATGCCAGGCTGTCCCGGGAGCAGGCTTCTACTAGTGCATCTGCAGTTGTAGCTGCGCAACAGCTTGTGCTCAGGCCAGGGAAGATGCCTGGCTGTCCCGGGAGCAGGCTTCTGCTAGTGCATCTGCAGTTGTAGCTGCGCAGCAGCCTGTGCTCAGGCCAGGGAAGATGCCTGGCTGTCCCAGGAGCAGGCTTCTGCTAGTGCATCTGCAGTTGTAGCTGCGCAGCAGCCTGTGCTCAGGCCAGGGAAGGTGCCAGTCTGTCCCGGGAGCAGGCTTCTGCTAGTGCATCTGCAGTTGTAGCTGTGCAGCAGACTGTGCGCAGGCCAGTGAAGGTGCCAGGCTATCCCAGGAGCAGGCTTCTGCTAGTGCATCTGCTGTTGTATCAGCGCAGCAGCCTGTGCTCAGGCCAGGGAAGATGCCTGGCTGTCCCAGGAGCAGGCTTCTGCGAGTGCATCTGCAGTTGTAGCTGCGCAGCAGCCTGTGCTCAGGCCAGGGAAGATGCCAGGCTGTCCCGGGAGCAGGCTTCTGCTAGTGCATCTGTGTTGTAGCTGCGCATCAGCCTGTGCTCAGGCCAGGCAAGATGCCAGGCTGTCACAGGAGCAGGCTTCTACTAGTGCATCTACAGTTGTAGCTGCACTGCAGACTGTGCTCAGGCCAGGGAAGATGCCTCGCTGTCCCAGGAGCAGGCTTCCACTAGTGCATCTGCAGTTGTAGCTGCGCAGCAGCCTCTGCTCAGGCTAGGGAAGGTGCCAGGCTGTCCCGGGATCAGGCTTCTACTAGTGCATCTTCAGTTGTAGCTGCACAGCCGCCTGTGCTCAGGCCAGTGAAGATGCCAGGCTGACCCGGGAGCAGGCTTCTACTAGTGCATCTTCAGTTGTAGCTGCACTGCAGCCTGTGCTCAGGCCAGGCAAGATGCCTGAATGTCCCAGTAGCAGGCTTCCACTAGTGCATCTGCAGTTGTAGCTGTGCAGCAGCCTCTGCTCAGGCTAGGGAAGGTGCCAGGCGGTCCCGGGATCAGGCTTCTACTAGTGCATCATCAGATGTAGCTGCGCAGCAGCCTGTGTTCAGGCCAGGGAAGATGCCTGGCTGTCCCAGGAGCAGGCTTCTACTAGTGCATCTGTAGTTGTAGCTGCGCAGCAGCCTGTGCGCAGGCCCGGGAAGGTACCAGGCTGTCCCGGGAGCAGGCTTCTACTAGTGCATCTTCAGTTGTAGCTGCACTGCAGCCTGTGCTCAGGCTAGGGAAGATGCATGGCTGGCCCAAGAGCAGGCTTCTGCTACTGCATCTGCAGTTGTAGCTGCGCAGCAGCCTGTGCTCAGGCCAGGGGAGATGCCTGGCTGTCCCGGGAGCAGGCTTCTACTAGTGCATCTGCAGTTGTAGCTCAGCCGCAGCCTGTGCTCAGGTCAGGGAAAGTGCCAGGCTGTCCCAGGAGAAGGCTTTTACTAGTGCATCTGCAGTTGTAGCTGCGCAGCAGCCTGTGCTCAGGCCAGGGAAGATGCCAGGCTGTCCCGGGAGCAGGCTTCTACTAGTGCATCTGCAGTTGTAGCTGCGCAACAGCCTGTGCTCAGGCCAGGGAAGATGCCTGGCTGTCCCGGGAGCAGGCTTCTGCTAGTGCATCTGCAGTTGAAGCTGCGCAGCAGCCTGTGCTCAGGCCAGGGAAGATGCCTGGCTGCCCCAGGAGCAGGCTTCTGCTAGTGCATCTGCAGTTGTAGCTGCGCAGCAGCCTGTGCTCAGGCCAGGGAAGGTGCCAGTCTGTCCCGGGAGCAGGCTTCTGCTAGTGCATCTGCAGTTGTAGCTGTGCAGCAGACTGTGCGCAGGCCAGGGAAGGTGCCAGGCTATCCCGGGAGCAGGCTTCTGCTAGTGCATCTGCTGTTGTATCAGCGCAGCAGCCTGTGCTCAGGCCAGGGAAGATGCCTGGCTGTCCCAGGAGCAGGCTTCTGCGAGTGCATCTGCAGTTGTAGCTGCGCAGCAGCCTGTGCTGAGGCCAGGGAAGATGCCAGGCTGTCACAGGAGCAGGCTTCTACTAGTGCATCTACAGTTGTAGCTGCACTGCAGACTGTGCTCAGGCCAGGGAAGATGCCTCGCTGTCCCAGGAGCAGGCTTCCACTAGTGCATCTGCAGTTGTAGCTGCGCAGCAGCCTGTGCTCAGGCCAGTGAAGATGCCAGGCTGACCCGGGAGCAGGCTTCTACTAGTGCATCTTCAGTTGTAGCTGCACTGCAGCCTGTGCTCAGGCCAGGCAAGATGCCTGGCTGTCCCAGTAGCAGGCTTCCACTAGTGCATCTGCAGTTGTAGCTGTGCAGCAGTCTCTGCTCAGGCTAGGGAAGGTTCCAGGCGGTCCCGGGATCAGGCTTCTACTAGTACATCTTCAGTTGTAGCTGCGCAGCAGCCTGTGCTCAGGCCAGGGAAGATACATGGCTGGACCAGGAGCAGGTTTCTGGTACTGCATCTGCAGTTGCAGCTGCGCAGCAGCCTGTGCTCAGGCCAGGGAAGACGTCTTGCTGGCCCAGGAGCAGGCTTCTGCTATTGCATCTGCAGTTGTACCTGCACAGCAGCCCGTGCTCAGGCCAGGGAAGGTGCCAGGCTGTTCCGGGAGCATGCGTCTGCTAGTGCATCTGCAATGTAGCTGTGCAGGAGACTGTGCTCAGGCCAGGGAAGATGCCTGGCTGTCCCAGGAGCAGGCTTCCACTAGTGCATCTGCAGTTGTAGCTGCGCAGCAACCTCTGCTCAGGCCAGGGAAGATGCCTGGCTGTCCCGGGAGCAGGCTTCTGCTAGTGCATCTGCAGTTGTAGCTGCGCAGCAGCCTGTGCTCAGGCCAGGGAAGGTGCCAGGCTGTCCCGGGAGCAGGCTTCTGCTAGTGCATCTGCAGTTGTAGCTGTGCAGCAGACTGTGCGCAGGCCAGGGAAGGTGCCAGGCTATCCCGGGAGCAGGCTTCTGCTAGTGTGTCTGCTGTTATAGCTGCGCAGCAGCCTGTGCTCAGGCCAGGGAAGATGCCTGGCTGTCCCAGGAGCAGGCTTCCGCTAGTGCATCTGCAGTGTAGCTGCGCAGCAGACTCTGCTCAGGCTAGGGAAGGTGCCAGGCTGTCCCGGGAGCAGGCTTCTGCTAGTGCATCTGCAGTTGTAGCTGCGCAGCAACTGTGCTCAGGCCAGGGAAGATGCCAGGCTGTCACAGGAGCAGGCTTCCACTAGTGCATCTGCAGTTGTAGCTGCGCAGCAGCCTCTGCTCAGGCTAGGGAAGGTGCCAGTCTGTCCCGGGATGAGGCTTCTACTAGTGCATCTTCAGTTGTAGCTGCACAGCCGCCTGTGCTCAGGCCAGGGAAGATGCCAGGCTGACCCGGGAGCAGGCTTCTACTAGTGCATCTTCAGTTGTAGCTGCACTGCAGCCTGTGCTCAGGTCAGGCAAGATGCCTGGCTGTCCCAGCAGCAGGCTTCCACTGGTGCATCTGCAGTTGTAGCTGTGCAGCAGCCTCTGCTCAGGCTAGGGAAGGTGTCAGACTGTCCCGGGATCAGGCTTCTGCTACTGCATCTGCAGTTGTAGCTGCGCAGCAGCCTGTGCTCAGGCCAGGGAAGGTGCCAGGCTGTCCCAGGAGAAGGCTTTTACTAGTGCATCTGCAGTTGTAGCTGCGCAGCAGCCTCTGCTCAGGCTAGGGAAGGTGCCAGTCTGTCCCGGGATGAGGCTTCTACTAGTGCATCTTCAGTTGTAGCTGCACAGCCGCCTGTGCTCAGGCCAGGGAAGATGCCAGGCTGACCTGGGAGCAGGCTTTTACTAGTGCATCTGCAGTTGTACCTGCACAGCAGCCCGTGCTCAGGCCAGGGAAGGTGCCAGGCTGTTCCGGGAGCATGCGTCTGCTAGTGCATCTGCACTTGTAGCTGCGCAGGAGACTTTGCCCAGGCCAGGGAAGATGCCTGGCTGTCCCAGGAGCAGGCTTCCACTAGTGCATCTGCAGTTGTAGCTGCGCAACTGCCTCTGCTCAGGCCAGGGAAGATGCATGGCTGTCCCGGGAGCAGGCTTCTACTAGTGCATCTTCAGTTGTAGCTGCACAGACGCCTGTGCTCAGGCCAGCGAAGATGCCAGGCTGACCCGGGAGCAGGCTTCTACTAGTGCATCTTCAGTTGTAGCTGCACTGCAGCCTGTGCTCAGGCCAGGCAAGATGCCTGGCTGTCCCAGCAGCAGGCTTCCACTAGTGCATCTGCAGTTGTAGCTGTGCAGCAGCCTCTGCTCAGGCTAGGGAAGATGCCTGGCTGTCCCGGGAGCAGGCTTCTACTAGTGCATCTGCAGTTGTAGCTGCACAACAGCCTGTGCTCAGGCCAGGGAAGATGCCTGGCTGTCCCGGGAGCATGCTTCTGCTAGTGCATCTGCAGTTGCAGCTGCGCAGCAGACTGTGCTCAGGCCAGAGAAAATGCCTTGCTGTCCCGGGATGAGGCTTCTACTAGTGCATCTTCAGTTGTAGCTGCACAGCCGCCTGTGCTCAGGCCAGGGAAGATGCCAGGCTGACCCGGGAGCAGGCTTCTACTAGTGCATCTTCAGTTGTAGCTGCACTGCAGCCTGTGCTCAGGTCAGGCAAGATGCCTGGCTGTCCCAGCAGCAGGCTTCCACTGGTGCATCTGCAGTTGTAGCTGTGCAGCAGCCTCTGCTCAGGCTAGGGAAGGTGTCAGACTGTCCCGGGATCAGGCTTCTGCTACTGCATCTGCAGTTGTAGCTGCGCAGCAGCCTGTGCTCAGGCCAGGGAAGGTGCCAGGCTGTCCCAGGAGAAGGCTTTTACTAGTGCATCTGCAGTTGTAGCTGCGCAGCAGCCTCTGCTCAGGCTAGGGAAGGTGCCAGTCTGTCCCGGGATGAGGCTTCTACTAGTGCATCTTCAGTTGTAGCTGCACAGCCGCCTGTGCTCAGGCCAGGGAAGATGCCAGGCTGACCTGGGAGCAGGCTTTTACTAGTGCATCTGCAGTTGTACCTGCACAGCAGCCCGTGCTCAGGCCAGGGAAGGTGCCAGGCTGTTCCGGGAGCATGCGTCTGCTAGTGCATCTGCACTTGTAGCTGCGCAGGAGACTTTGCCCAGGCCAGGGAAGATTCCTGGCTGTCCCAGGAGCAGGCTTCCACTAGTGCATCTGCAGTTGTAGCTGCGCAACTGCCTCTGCTCAGGCCAGGGAAGATGCATGGCTGTCCCGGGAGCAGGCTTCTACTAGTGCATCTTCAGTTGTAGCTGCACAGACGCCTGTGCTCAGGCCAGCGAAGATGCCAGGCTGACCCGGGAGCAGGCTTCTACTAGTGCATCTTCAGTTGTAGCTGCACTGCAGCCTGTGCTCAGGCCAGGCAAGATGCCTGGCTGTCCCAGCAGCAGGCTTCCACTAGTGCATCTGCAGTTGTAGCTGTGCAGCAGCCTCTGCTCAGGCTAGGGAAGATGCCTGGCTGTCCCGGGAGCAGGCTTCTACTAGTGCATCTGCAGTTGTAGCTGCACAACAGCCTGTGCTCAGGCCAGGGAAGATGCCTGGCTGTCCCGGGAGCATGCTTCTGCTAGTGCATCTGCAGTTGCAGCTGCGCAGCAGACTGTGCTCAGGCCAGAGAAAATGCCTTGCTGTCCCGGGAGCAGGCTTCTACTAGTGCATCTGCAATTGTAGCTGCGCAGCAGCCTGTGCTCAGGCCAGGGAAGATGCCTGGCTGTCCCAGGAGCAGGCTTCTGCTAGTGCATCTGCTGTTGTAGCTGCGCAGCAGCCTGTGCTCAGGCCAGGGAAGATGCCAGGCTGTCACAGGAGCAGGCTTCTACTAGTGCATCTACAGTTGTAGCTGCACTGCCGCCTGTGCTCAGGCCAGGGAAGATGCCTGGCTGTCCCAGGAGCAGGCTTCTACTAGTGCATCTTCAGTTGTAGCTGTACTGCAGCCTGTGCTCAGGCCAGGCAAGATGCCTGGCTGTCCCAGCAGCAGGCTTCCACTAGTGCATCTGCAGTTGTAGCTGTGCAGCAGCCCGTGCTCAGGCCAGGGAAGGTGCCAGGCTGTTCCGGGAGCATGCGTCTGCTAGTGCATCTGCAATGTAGCTGCGCAGGAGACTGTGCTCAGGCCAGGGAAGATGCCTGGCTGTCCCAGGGGCAGGCTTCCACTAGTGCATCTGCAGTTGTAGCTGCGCAACTGCCTCTGCTCAGGCCAGGGAAGATGCATGGCTGTCCTGGGAGCAGGCTTCTGCTAGTGCATCTGCAGTTGTAGCTGCGCAGCAGCCTGTGCTCAGGCCAGGGAAGGTGCCAGGCTGTCCCGGGAGCAGGCTTCTGCTAGTGCATCTGCAGTTGTAGCTGCGCAGCAGACTGTGCGCAGGCCAGGAAAGGTTCCAGGCTATCCCAGGAGCAGGCTTCTGCTAGTGCGTCTGCTGTTGTAGCTGCGCAGCAGCCTGTGCTCAGGCCAGGGAAGATGCCTGGCTGTCCCAGGAGCAGGCTTCCGCTAGTGCATCTGCAGTGTAGCTGCGCAGCAGACTCTGCTGAGGCTAGGGAAGGTGCCAGGCTGTCCCGGGATCAGGCTTCTACTAGTGCATCTTCAGTTGTAGCTGCGCAGCCGCCTGTGCTCAGGCCAGGGAAGATGTCAGGCTGACCAGGGAGCAGGCTTCTACTAGTGCATCTTCAGTTGTAGCTGCACTGCAGCCTGTGCTCAGGCCAGGGAAGATGCCTGGCTGACCCAGGAGCAGGCTTCCACTAGTGCATCTGCAGTTTTAGCTGCGCAGCAGCCTCTGCTCAGGCTAGGGAAGGTGCCAGGCTGTCCCGGGATCAGGCTTCTAAGAATGCATGTTGTAGCTGCGCAGCAGCCTGTGCTCAGGCCAGGGAAGATGCATGGCTGGCCCAGGAGCAGGCTCTGCTACTGCATCTGCAGTTGCAGCTGCGCAGCAGCCTGTGCTCAGGCCAGGGAAGATGTCTGGCTGGCCCTGTGCTCATGCCAGGGAAGACATCTGGCTGGCCCAGGAGCAGGCTTCTGCTACTGCATCTGCAGTTGTACCTGCTCAGCAGCCTGTGCTCAGGCCAGGGAAGGTGCCAGGTTGTTCCGGGAGCATGCGTCTGCTAGTGCATCTGCAATGTAGCTGCTCAGGAGACTGTGCTCAGGCCAGGGAAGATGCCTGTCTGTCCCAGGAACAGGCTTCCACTAGTGCATCTCCAGTTGTAGCTGCGCAGCAGCCTCTGCTCAGGCTAGGGAAGGTACCAGGCTGGCCCAGGAGCAGGCTTCTACTAGTGCATCTTCAGTTGTAGCTGCGCAGCAGCCTGTGCTCAGGCCAGGGAAGATGCATGGCTGGCCCAGGAGTAGGCTTCTGCTACTGCATCTGCAGTTGTAGCTGCGCAGCAGCCTGTGCTAATGCCAGGGAAGACATCTGGCTGGCCCAGGAGCAGGCTTCTGCTACTGCATCTGCAGTTGTACCTGCACAGCAGCCTGTGCTCAGGCCAGGGAAGGTGTCAGGCTGTTCCGGGAGCATGTGTCTGCTAGTGCATCTGCAATGTAGCAGCGCAGCAGACTGTGCTCAGGCCACGGAAGATGCCTGGCTGTCCTGGGAGCAGGCTTCTACTCGTGCATCTGCAGTTGTACCTGCGCAAAAGCATGTGCTCAGGCCTGGGAAGATGTCTGGCTGGCCCAGGAGCAGGCTTCTACTAGTGCATCTTCAGTTGTAGCTGCGCAGCAGCCTGTGTTCAGGCCAGGGAAGATGCCTGGCTGTCCCAGGAGCAGGCTTCTACTAGTTCATCTGCAGTTGTAGCTGCGCAGCAGCCTGTGCGCAGGCCCGGGAAGGTACCAGGCTCTCCCGGGAGCAGGCTTCTACTAGTGCATCTTCAGTTGTAGCTGCACTGCAGCCTGTGCTCAGGCTAGGGAAGGTGCCAGGCTGTCCGGGGATCAGTGTAACGCTCACCTGATTCCCGTAGAGGCGCCGGTCTTGACTGGGCCTATACCGTATCTTCAAAGGTGATGTGTAACACACGGCTGGCTCTTTGGGCTGGACCTCTGTGCACTGTATGTCTGACTCGAAGGGTAAGATGTCTGCAGATAGAAAATATGGGATTAAGGAACTGGGTTATTGAATGTCTCTCTCTTCTTCCCTTTCTCTTCTCCTGTAGAACCCCAAAGGTTAACGCTCTCACCTTAGGTAAGTGAACGCCGTGCTCTCCATCTGCCTCGGGGCACGGTGCTGTAACCAGTTTCTTCACTGGATAAGGGGAGCAGGCCTCTTGACTCCAGAGGACTGCTGTCCGTCGTTTACTGCACGAACGGTAAGTTTCGAGTAATTCTAATGTCTTTAAAGTCTTTAGTAATGATGTTTCTTGTTTTGCAGGGTTCCGGCGATGGCGGATGACGGGCTGAAGTGAGTTGAAGATGGAGCCCGTGTGATGAATAGAAGCGCCTGGAAGCACGTAAGTAAGCGCTTGTTGCCTGCTTCACGATGCGCTCTAACTGTCTTTTTATTTTGCAGGTACAAGTTCGGAGATGTGGAAAGGAGTAATGGCACGTGAATATTAAAGTACCCCAATGTCTTTAAACGCACCTTGTTTTGTCTTTCAGATGCGGGATGCAGCGCCGAAGGCCTCCGGAGCGTGTGAAGAGTTGGTAAGCGTTTGTCTTTCAGATGCCCGAATGCAGTGTGAAGACCTCCGGAGCGCACGAAGAGTAGGTAAGCCTTTGTCTTTCAGATGCCGGAATGCAGCGCGAGGCGTTGGTGACAGCCGATGGACCAGGTAAGTGAAGAGCTGTCACTGAAGACCGTAATGCTAACCTGTTCTTTCTTGTCTTTATAGGTGTTGCTGAAGACTGGATTCAGGATGGTAAGCCTTTTTCCTTAGGCCCAGGATCAGATGCAGAAGACTCGATGAGCGTTCTGCTGCAGAGGATGCAGAATAACGCAAAGCAAGATTCATCCATTGGGTGTGGTTTAAATAGCCTCCTCTAGTGCTTAGGTGTCTCCTTCCACAGCCACGCCTAGGTAAGAAAAGAGTTCCTGCTTTCCAGAAGAGTTCCAGTGTTCTGAATCTAGGGAGTGGCTCCTGCCCCACCCAACAGGAAAAGTAGTTCCAAACAGAAGAGGATCAGATGCTCAACTGGCAGGCAAGTAAGCAGCATGGTCTGCTGCAGGTAAGTCCACCCAAGCATTATGAGCCCGGCGCTTCCAGCGCTGGGACTGGGCATATTTATGAGCCTGGTGCCACTGGCGCCAGGACTGGGTCCAAAAGGTCCCAATTGGGACTGGTTGGCACTCGGAACCTGGGTTATGGATCTGCTTCCAAGGGAGTTGGGAAAACCCTGACCTTTTGGAAGCAGAGATCATGACAGTACCCCCACTCAAGGCCCCTCCCAAACCGGGCTTCTCCGGGGGTTTTGGCTTGTCAGGAAATGTTCGGTGAAATCTTTTGATTAGGCGAGGAGCGTGGACATATTCAGCAGGTTCCCAGGATCTCTCTTGGGGGCCTTAGCCTTTCCAGTCAATTAGGTAAAATAGTTTAGATTTGGAGATCTTGGAGTCCAGAATGCTTTTGACTTCAAACTCGAGTTCTCCATCAACTAGGATTTGGAGATTTAGTTAGTCGGGTTTGAGGTTGCACGGGTTTTAATAGAGAGACGTGGAAGACCGTATGTATCTTCATGTGCGGGGGCAAGTCCAACTTGACCGCTACTGGGTTTACTATGGTAGTGATGGAATAGGGACCAAGGTATCTTGGGTTGAATGTGCGTGGCCCTTTTAGAGGTAGATATTTGGTGGATAACCAGACTTGATCCCCTACTTGATATTGAGGGGCTTCCTTCCGATGTTGATCTGCTCCTTTCTTGAATTGTTCTTTAGCCCTTTGAAGGTGAGAAACAGCTTCCTTAAAGGCTTGGGTGATTGTAGAATGCAGGTAATCTACTGCTGGTGTTTCAAGATCTTGGAGGGGATCCAACTCCGAGGTTCGAGGGTGACTGCCGAACAAAAGAAAAAACGGGGTTTTCCCAGTTCCCGAATGGACAGAGTTATTGTAGGCATATTCGGCTATCCAAAGGATGTCTTTCCAAGTTTTTTCAGTTTGTTGCAGCATGCAGCGTAAATACTGTTCCAGAGTTTGATTGGTCCTCTCGGTTTGTCCGTCGGTCTGAGGGTGGTGACTGGTCGATAGTCTGTCTCACATCAATTTGAGCCGACCGACAGCAACTTCGCCAAAAATGAGAAATAAATTGACTTCCTCGATCCGAAATTAGAACCGAAGGAAAACCGTGCAGTCGGACGATGTTTTCGAGAAATTCTCGGGCCAGAGTTGCTGCTGTTGGCAAGCCTTTGAGCGGAATGAAATGCGCCATCTTGGAGAATAAGTCCACGATTACTAGAATCGTATTGTATCCGGAGCATGGAGGTAGATCGGTGATGAAGTCCATAGAAAGCGTATGCCAAGGGCGAGGTGGGATGTCAATAGGGCGTAAGAGGCCTGCTGGTCTTTCCTTTTGACTCTTGTTTTGGGCGCATACTCCACAGGACATTATAAAGTCTCTGATATCTTTTTTCCAAGACGGCCACCAGAAGTAGCGCTTGATCTTTTCTGAGGTCTTGGCCATACCGGGATGTCCTTCCATTAAAGAATTGTGATAACAAGAGATTACTTTTTTCTGTAAATCTGTGCTGGGTAGGTATAATCGTTCTTGGAAATACAATAAGTTGTCCTTTACTGCAAAGTCCTTTCCCTGCAGATGCCAATTCTGTATGTCTGCTGGAGTTACAAGTTGCCTGGCTTTATCCTTAACTTCCTCTATGGATTCTGTGGCGATTACACACAGAATTCTTTGTTCGGGAATGATTGGTACAGGTTTAGGGTTGATCAAGTGTTCTTCCACTCCCATCCGAGAAAGGGCATCAGCTTTACCGTTTTTTGTACCAGGTCGATAGGTAATTATGAAGTCAAACTCGGCAAAGAATAATGCCCAACGGAGTTGTCTAGAGGATTGGGCTTTTGCGGTTTTCAAATATTGCAGGTTTCAGTGATCCGTAATCACAGTAACGGTGTGTCGGGCCCCCAGCAGATAATGCCGCCAAGCCTTAAAGGCAGACTTGATAGCCAGAAGTTCCTTGTCAGTAATCGTGTAATTGATTTCAGGAGGCGAGAATTTGCGGGACCAAAATGCCACGGGATGCAACTGATTGGTTACCGGGTCCTTTTGTGTTAGAACTGCCCCCATGGCAAGGCTTGAAGCATCAGTTTCCACGATGTAGGGGAGTTCGGGGCGAGGGTGTTTTAAGGTTGGTGCAGAGATAAATTTAGTCTTCAAATCCTGGAAAGCTTGTTCCGCCTCGGTAGACCATTCAAAACGTTTGTTTTTCTTTAAGAAGGCAGTGATGGGCTGGACTATTCGAGAGAATTCGGGGATAAACCTGCGGTAAAAGTTAGCGAAGCCTAACATGCTTTGCACACCTTTTACGGAGGATAGTGATGGCCATTTCAGAACTGCATCGACCTTCTTTGAATCCATACGCACTCCGCCAGGTGATAATATGAATCCCAAGAATTCAACTTCAGTCACGTTGAAAACACATTTTTCCAACTTAGCGAAAAGTTTGTGTTGACGCAATCTTTCGAGGACCATTTTCACGTGTTTCCGATGTTCAGATTCCGATGAAGAATAAACGAGGATGTCGTCAATGTAAACAACAACACACACATCTATGAGCTCTCTGAGGACATCGTTCATAAAATATTGAAAGGCGGCTGGGGCATTGCAAAGTCCGAAGGGCATGACCTGATATTCAAATAGCCCATACTTGGTGCGGAAGGCCGTCTTCCATTCATCGCCCTCTTTTACTCGTACCAAGTGGTAAGCTCCTCTAAGATCCAGCTTTGTATATATGCATGCTTTTCTGACTTGGTCCAGGAGTTCAGGGATCAAAGGTAACGGATATCTATTCTTAACGGTGATCTGGTTCAGGGAGCGATAATCTATACAAGTTCTAAGGTCTCCTTCCTTTTTTGGAACGAAGAACAAAGCTGAAGGAGCAGGGGACTTGGAAGGACGAATAAACCCATTTGCCAGGTATTGATCCAGGTATTGTCGAAGGTGAAGGTTCTCAGGCTCGGTGAGGGCATAAATTCTACTACAAGGAGGAGTAGATCCAGGTATCAGGTCTATCTGGCAGTCATAAGACCTATGAGGAGGTAGAGAGTTAGCCTGATCCTTCCGGAAAACATCTTGGTATTCTAGGTATTCGGGAGGTAACTGGGGAGTCTCTGAAGAAATTGCTGCCAGTGCAACACCAGGTGGAGGGTGACAAGCAGAGACACATTCTGGAAACTGGACCGTTCTTGCTCGCCAATCGATCAGAGGATTGTGTTTCTCTAACCAAGGTATTCCTAGAATAATCTGAAACTGAGGGGCCTTGATCACATCGAACACAATCTTCTCATAGTGTTCATCTTGACTTACTAGCGTCACCTCTTGAGTGGTATGCGTTACTGGCCCGGAGGCTATCTCCGTACCATCCACCGTAGTAATGACGTCCTTTACAGCCTTGGGACAAAGAGTTAGATTCATCCTCAAAACCATTTCATGATCCACATAATTCCCGATGGCACCGCTGTCGACGTAAGCTTCAATTGCATGTAATCGATCCGGATTATCAGGGCTAATGAGGACCATAGGTATCACGAAATGCGAGGTCACGGAACTGGTTTTCACGCTCGGCAAGAGGACCTCTATTCTTGTCGGGCGAGGTCGTTTCCCTGCTCAGAGTTTGTAACTTTGGTAACTGCAGCTCCTACTGCCTTCTTGGCAGGTTTCACCGGACAGTCTCGAAGAAAGTGCCCTGAGTTTCCGCAATAGAGGCATAATTGCAACTGTTTTCTCCTTTCCCGCTCCTTTTGTGTTAGAGGACCTTTCAGACCCCCTATTTGCATGGGTTCCCCGGAGTCTACTCCTTTGGAAGGTGTTGGCGGTTTGGAAAATACTCGAGCATCAAACTTGGAACGATCGGCCTTCCTGTTCTGCAGTCTGTGATCTATTTGAACGACTAAGTCTATATAGTCCGAACAATCTTGTGGGGGATTCACTACTTGGGCTAACACATCTTTTAGCTCTCCACGTAGACCTCTATAAAACAGCGTAATCCTTTTGTCCTCAGGCCATTGAGTTTCCACTATCAGTCTGTTGAAAGACGCAATATAAGCAAAAAGGTCTTTATTACCTTGTCGCAACAAAAGAAGCTCATTGTCCAAGGACTGCCCCTGTGAATGTCTTGCGAACAGTTTTTCCATACTGAGCTGAAAAGCTTGAAAATCATGGAGGACCGGATCATCTTGATTTACGAGAAGGATCGACCAGTCTGCCGCATTGCCACTAAGGTACGAAAGCACGAAAGCTACTTTAGCTTGATCAGTTGGAAAGGCTGCTGGCCGGCATAAGAAATGCAACCGGCACTGATTGATAAATACTGCAAACCTCTTTGGGTCACCAGAAAATCGTTCGGGCGGAGCCAGAGGTACATTCCCAGGTAGGTTGATCTGCACTGGATTCATAGAGGATGTAGAAGGAAGATTTCCCCCAGATGCGGGTAACGGGGTCTGTCCGGCTTGTGACTGTAGCAATTGTCTAGCGAGATCATCTGTTCGCTCCTTGGAAATAATCAGTTCCCTTCTTAGAGCGTTCGTTTCCTGACGGGCTGCATGCACTTCTGCCCTTAGTTCCTCAAGTAACTGGGCTAGCTGGTCGGTATCCGAGGTTTCCATAGCGCCTGGACGGGAGTTTTGTGGTAGGCTTTGCGTTCTGTAACGCTCACCTGATTCCCGTAGAGGCGCCAGTCTTGACTGGGCGTATACCGTATCTTCAAAGGTGATGTGTAACACACGGCTGGCTCTTTGGGCTGGACCTCTGTGCACTGTATGTCTGACTCGAAGGGTAAGATGTCTGCAGATAGAAAATATGGGATTAAGGAACTGGGTTATTGAATGTCTCTCTCTTCTTCCCTTTCTCTTCTCCTGTAGAACCCCAAAGGTTAACGCTCTCACCTTAGGTAAGTGAACGCCGTGCTCTCCATCTGCCTCGGGGCAGGGTGCTGTAACCAGTTTCTTCACTGGATAAGGGGAGCAGGCCTCTTGACTTCAGAGGACTGCTGTCCGTCGTTTACTGCACGAACGGTAAGTTTCGAGTAATTCTAATGTCTTTAAAGTCTTTAGTAATGATGTTTCTTGTTTTGCAGGGTTCCGGCGATGGCGGATGATGGGCTGAAGTGAGTTGAAGATGGAGCCCGTGTGATGAATAGAAGCGCCTGGAAGCACGTAAGTAAGCGCTTGTTGCCTGCTTCACGATGCGCTCTAACTGTCTTTTTATTTTGCAGGTACAAGTTCGGAGCGGCTGCAGGGTGCCGGAATACCCACTGGGTTAGATGTGGAAAGGAGTAATGGCACGTGTGTATTAAAGTACCCCAATGTCTTTAAACGCACCTTGTTCTGTCTTTCAGATGCGGGATGCAGCGCCGAAGGCCTCCGGAGCGTGCGAAGAGTTGGTAAGCTTTTGTATTTCAGATGCCGGAATGCAGTGTGAAGACCTCCGGAGCGCACGAAGAGTAGGTAAGCCTTTGTCTTTCAGATGCCGGAATGCAGCGCGAAGCGTTGGTGACAGCCGATGGACCAGGTAAGTGAAGAGCTGTCACTGAAGACCGTAATGCTAACCTGTTCTTTCTTGTCTTTATAGGCTTGAAGACTGGATTCAGGATGGTAAGCCTTTTTCCTTAGGCCCAGGATCAGATGCAGAAGACACGATGAGCGTTCTGCTAAAGAGGATGCAGAATAACGCAAAGCAAGATTCATCCATCGGGTGTGGTTTAAATAGCCTCCTGTAGTGCTTAGGTGTCTCCTTCCACAGCCACGCCTAGGTAAGAAAAGAGTTCCTGCTTTCCAGAAGAGTTCCAGTGTTCTGAATCTAGGGAGTGGCTCCTGCCCCACCCAACAGGAAAAGTAGTTCCAAACAGAAGAGGATCAGATGCTCAACTGGCAGGCAAGTAAGCAGCATGGTCTGCTGCAGGTAAGTCCACCCAAGCATTATGAGCCCGGCGCTTCCAGCGCTGGGACTGGGCATATTTATGAGCCTGGTGCCACTGGCGCCAGGACTGGGTCCAAAAGGTCCCAATTGGGACTGGTTGGCACTCGGAACCTGGGTTATGGATCTGCTTCCAAGGGAGTTGGGAAAACCCTGACCTTTTGGAAGCAGAGATCATGACAATCAGGCTTCTACTAGTGCATCTTCAGTTGTAGCTGCGCAGCAGCCTGTGCTCAGGCCAGGGAAGATGCATGGCTGGCCCAGGAGCAGGCTTCTGCTAGTGCATCTGCAGTTGCAGCTGCGCAGCAGCCTGTGCTCAGGCCAGGGAAGACGTCTGGCTGGCCCAGGAGCAGGCTTCTGCTACTGCATCTGCAGTTGTACCTGCGCAGCAGCCTGTGCTCAGGCCAGGGAAGGTGCCAGGCTGTTCCGGGAGCATGGGTCTGCTAGTGCATCTGCAATGTAGCTGCGCAGGAGACTGTGCTCAGGCCAGGGAAGATGCCTGGCTGTCCCAGTAGCAGGCTTCCACTAGTGCATCTGCAGTTGTAGCTGCGCAGCAGCCTCTTCTCAGTCTAGGGAAGGTGCCAGGCTGTCCCGGGATCAGGCTTCTACTAGTGCATCTTCAGTTGTAGCTGCGCAGCAGCCTGTGCTCAGGCCAGGGAAGATGCATGGCTGGCCCAGGAGCAGGCTTCTGTTACTGCATCTGCAGTTGTAGCTGCACAGCAGCCTGTGCTAATGCCAGGGAAGACATCTGGCTGGCCCAGGAGCAGGCTTCTGCTACTGCATCTGCAGTTGTACCTGCACAGCAGCCTGTGCTCAGGCCAAGGGAGTTGCCAGGCTGTTCCGGGAGCATGTGTCTGCTAGTACATCTGCAATGTAGCAGCGCAGCAGACTGTGCTCAGGCCAGGGAAGCTGCCTGGCTGTCCTGGGGGCAGGCTTCTGCTAGTGCATCTGCAGTTGTAGCTGTGCAGCAGCCTGTGCTCAGGCCAGGGAAGATGTCTGGCTGGCCCAGGAGCAGGCTTCTACTAGTGCATCTTCAGTTGTAGCTGCACTGCAGCCTGTGCTCAGGCCAGGGAAGATGCCTGGCTGTCCCAGGAACAGGCTTCTGCTAGTGCATCTGCAGATGTACCTGTGCAGCAGCCTGTGCTCAGGCCAAGGAAGATGCCTGGCTGGCCCAGGACCAGGCTTCTGTTACTGCACCTGCCGTTGTAGCTGCGCAGCAGCCTGTGCTCAGGCCAGGGAAGATGCATGGCTGGCCCAGGAGCAGGCTTCTGCTAGTGCATCTGCAGTTGTAGCTGCACATCAGCATGTGCTCAGGCTGGCCCAGGAGCAGGCTTCTGCTACTGCATCTGCAGTTATAGCTGCGCAGCAGCCTGTGCTCAGGCCAGGGAAAGTGCCAAGCTGTCCTGGGAGCAGGTTTCTACTAGTGCATCTGTAGTTGTACCTGTGCAGCAGCCTGTGCTCAGGCCAGGGAAGATGTCTGGCTGGCCCAGGAGCAGGGTTCTACTAGTGCATCTGCAATGTAGCTGCGCAGCAGCCAGTGCGCAGGCCAGGGAAGGTGCCAGGCTGTCCCGGGAGCAGGCTTCTGCTAGTGCATCTGCAGTTGTAGCTGGCATTAGTCTGTGCTCAGGCCAGGGAAGATGCATTGCTGGTCCAGGAGCAGGCTTCTGCTACTACATCTGCAGTTGTAGCTGCGCAGCAGCCTGTGCTCAGGCCAGGGAAGGTGCCAGGCTGGCCCAGGAGCAGGCTTCTGCTACTGCATCTGCAGTTATAGCTGCGCAGCAGCCTGTTCTCAGGCCAGGGAAAGTGCTAAGCTGTGCCGGAAGCAGGCTTCTACTAGTGCATCTGTAGTTGTACCTGTGCAGCAGCCTGTGCTCTGGCCAGGGAAGGTGCTAGGCTGTCCCAGGAGCGAGCTTCTACTAGTGTATCTGCAGTTGTAGCTGCGCAGCAGCCTGTGCGCATGCCAGGGAAGGTACCAGGCTGTCCAGGGAGCAGGCTTCTACTAGTGCATCTGCAGTTGTAGCTGCTCAGCAGCCTGTGTGCAGGCCAGGAAAGGTGCCAGGCTGTACCCGGAGCCTGCTTCTGCTAGTGCATCTGCAGTTGAAGCTGCGCAGCAGCCTGTGCTCAGGCCAGGGAAGGTGCCAGGCATTTCCGGGAGCATGCGTCTGCTAGTGCATCTGCAGTTGGAGCTGCGCAGCAGACTGTTCTCAGGCCAGGGAAAATGCCTGGCTGTCCCGGGAGCAGGCTTCTACTAGTGTATCTGCAATTGTAGCTGCGCAGCAGCCTGTGCTCAGGCCAGGGAAGATGTCTGGCTGGTCCAGGAGCAGGCTTCTGCTAGTGCATCTGCAGTTGTACCTGTGCAGCAGCCTGTGCTCAGGCCAGTGAAGATGCCAAGCTGTCCTGCGAGCAGGCTTCTACTAGTGCATCTGCAGTTGTAGCTCAGCCGCAGCATCTGCTCTGGTCAGGGAAAGTGCCAGGCTGTCCCAGGAGAAGGCTTTTACTAGTGCATCTGTAGTTGTAGCTGTGCAGCAGCCTGTGCTCAGGCCGGAAAGATGCCTGTCTGTCTCGGGTGCAGGCTTCTGCTAGTGAATCTGCAGTTGCAGCTGCGCAGCAGCCTGTGCTCAGGCCAGGGAAAATGCCAGGCTGTCCCGGGAGCAGGCTTCTGCTAGTGCATCTGCAGTTGTAGCTGTGCAGCAGCCTGTGCTCAGGCCAGTGAAGATGCCAAGCTGTCCTGGAAGCAGGCTTCTACTAGTGCATCTGCAGTTGTAGCTGTGCAGCAGCCTGTGCTCCGGCCAGGGAAGATACCAGGCTGTCCTGTGAGCAGGCTTCTGCTAGTGCATCTGCAGTTGTAGCTGCGCAGCAGCCTGTGCTCAAGCCAGGGAAGGTGCCTGGCTGTCATGGGAGCAGGCTTCTGCTAGTGCATCTGCAGTTGTAGCTGCGCAGCAGCCTGTGCTCAGGCCAGGGAAGATGTCTGGCTGGCCCAGGAGCATGCTTCTGCTAGTGCATCTGCAGTTGTACCTGTGCAGCAGCCTCTGCTCAGGCCAGTGAAGATGCCAGGCTGTCCCGGGAGCAGGCTTCTACTAGTGCATCTGCAGTTGTAGCTCAGCCGCAGCCTGTGCTCAGGTCAGGGAAAGTGCCAGGCTGTCCCAGAAGAAGGCTTTTACTAGTGCATCTGCAGTTGTACCTGTGCAGCAGCCTCTGCTCAGGCCAGTGAAGATGCCTGGCTGTCCCGGGAGCAGGCTTCTACTAGTGCATCTGCAGTTGTAGCTGCACAACAGCCTGTGCTCAGGCCAGGGAAGTTGCCTGGCTGTCCGGGAGCAGGCCTCTGCTAGTGCATCTGCAGTTGTAGCTGCGCAGCAGCCTGTGCTCAGGCCAGGGAAGATGCCTGGCTGTCCCGGGAGCAGGCTTCTGCTAATGCATCTGCAGTTGGAGCTGCGCAGCAGACGGTGCTCAGGCCAGGCAAAATGCATTGCTGTCCCGGGAGCAGGCTTCTACTAGTGCATCTGCAATTGTAGCTGCGCAGCAGCCTGTGCTCAGGCCAGGGAAGATGTCTGGTTGGTCCAGGAGCAGGCTTTTGCTAGTGCATCTGCAGTTGTACCTGTGCAGCAGCCTGTGCTCAGGCCAGTGAAGATGCCAGGCTGTCCTGGGAGCAGGCATCTACTAGTGCATCTGCAGTTGTAGCTGCGCAACAGCCTGTGCTCAGGCCAGGGAGGATGCCTGGCTGTCCCGGGAGCAGGATTCTGCTAGTGCATCTGCAGTTGTAGCTGCGCGCAGCCTGTGCTCAGGCTGGGAAGATGCCTGGCTGTCTCGGGAGCAGGCTTCTGCTAGTGAAACTGCAGTTGCAACTGCGCAGCAGCCTTTGCTCAGGCCAGGGAAAATGCCAGGCTGTCCCGGGAGCAGGCTTCTGCTAGTGCATCTGCAGTTGTAGCTGCGCAGCAGCCTGTGCTCCTGCCAGGGAAGATGCCAGGCTGTCCCGGGAGCGGGCTTCTGCTAGTGTATCTGCAGTTGTAGCTGCGCAGCAGCCTGTGCTCAAGCCAGGGAAGGTGCCTGGCTGTCATGGAAGCAGGCTTCTGCTAGTGCATCTGCAGTTGTAGCTGCGCAGCAGCCAGTGCTCAGGCCAGGGAAGATGTCTGGCTGGCCCAGGAGCAGGCTTCTGCTAGTGCATCTGCAGTTGTACCTGTGCAGCAGCCTGTGCTCAGGCCAGTGAAGATGCCAGGCTGTCCCGGGAGCAGGCTTCTACTAGTGCATCTGCAGTTGTAGCTCAGCCGCAGCCTGTGCTCAGGCCAG
This sequence comes from Ambystoma mexicanum, assembly GCF_040938575.1. Lineage (NCBI taxonomy): Eukaryota > Metazoa > Chordata > Amphibia > Caudata > Ambystomatidae > Ambystoma > Ambystoma mexicanum. Next base: position 50,551,498 of record NC_090925.1, on the reverse strand, counting down.
GGAAGATGCCTGGCTGTCCCGGGAGCAGGCTTCTACTAGTGCATCTGCAGTTGTAGCTGCACAACAGCCTGTGCTCAGGCCAGGGAAGATGCCTAGCTGTCCCCAGAGCAGGCTTCTGCTAGTTCATCTGCCGTTTTAGCTGCGCAGCAGCCTGTGCTCAGGCCAGGGAAGATGCCTAGCTGTCCCCAGAGCAGGCTTCTGCTAGTTCATCTGCAGTTTTAGCTGTGCAGCAGCCTGTGCTCAGGCCAGGGAAGATGCCTGGCTGTCCCGGGAGCAGGCTTCTGCTAGTGCATCTGCTGTTGTAGCTGAGCAGCAGCCTGTGCTCAGGCCAGGGAAGATGTCTGGCTGTCCCGGGAGCAGGCTTCTGCTAGTGCATCTGCAGTTGTAGCTGCGCAGCAGCCTGTGCTCAGGCCAGGGAAGGTGCCTGGCTTTCACGGGAGCGGGCTTCTGCCAGTGCATCTGCAGTTGTCGCTGCGCAGCAGCCTGTGCTCAGGCCAGGGAAGATGCCTGGCTGTCACGGGAGCAGGCTTCTGCTAGTGCATCTGCAGTTGAAGCTGCGCAGCAGCCTGTGCTCAAGCCTGGGAAGGTGCCAGGCTGTCCCAGGAGAAGGCTTTTACTAGTGCATCTGCAGTTGTAGCTGCACAGCAGCCTGTGCTCAGGCCAGGGAAGATGCATGGCTGGCCCAGGAGCAGGATTCTGCTAGTGCATCTGCAGTTGTAGCTGCGCAGCAGCCTGTGCTCAGGCCAGGGAAGATGCCAGGCTGTCCCGGGAGCAGGCTTAGTGCATCTGCAGTTGTAGCTGCGCAGCAGCCAGTGCGCAGCCAGGGAAGGTGCATGGCTGTCCCGGGAGCAGGCTTCTTCTAGTGTATCTGCAGTTGTATCTGGCATTAGCCAGTGCTCAGGCCAGGGAAGATGCATGGCTGGCCCAGGAGCAGGCTTCTGCTACTGCATCTGCAGTTGTAGCTGCGCAGCAGCCTGTGCTCAGGCCAGGGAAGGTGCCAGGCTGTCTCGGGAGCAGCCTTCTACTAATGCATCTGTAGTTGTACCTGTGCAGCAGCCTGTGCTCAGGCCAGGGAAGGTGCCAGGCTGTCCCAGGAGCGAGCTTCTACTAGTGCATCTGCAATGTAGCTGCGTAAGAGCCTGTGCGCAGGCCAGGGAAGGTGCATGGCTGTCCCGGGAGCAGGCTTCTACTAGTGCATCTTCAGTTGTAGCTGCGCAGCAGCCTGTGCTCAGGCCAGGGAAGATGCATGGCTGGCCCAGGAGCAGGCTTCTGCTACTGCATCTGCAGTTGTAGTTGCGCAGCAGCCTGTGCCAAGGCCAGGGAAGATGTCTGACTGGCCCAGGAGCAGGCTTCTGCTAGTGACTCTGCAGTTGTACCTGTGCAGCAGCCTGTGCTCAGGCCAGTGAAGATGCCAGGCTTTCCCGGGAGCAGGCTTCTTCTAGTGCAACTGCAGTTGTAGCTCAGCCGCAGCCTGTGCTCAAGTCAGGGAAAGTGCCAGGCTGTCCCAGAAGAAGGCTTTTACTAGTGCATCTGCAGTTGTAGCTGCGCAGCAGCCTGTGCTCAGGCAAGGGAAGATGCCAGGCTGTCCCGGGAGCAGGCTTCTACTAGTGCATCTGCAGTTGTAGCTGCTCAACAGCCTGTGCTCAGGCCAGGGAAGATGCCTGGCTGTCCCGGGAGCAGGCTTCTGCTAGTGCATCTGCAGTTGTAGCTGCGCAGCAGCCTGTGCGCATGCCAGGGAAGGTACCAGGCTATCCCGGGAGCAGGCTTCTAGTAGTGCATCTGCAGTTGTAGCTGCTCAGCAGCCTGTGCTCAGGCTAGGGAAAGTGCCAGGCCATCCCGGGAGCAGGCTTCTACTCGTGCATCTGCAGTTATAGCTGCACAGCAGCCTGTGCGCAGGCCACGGAAGGTGCCAGGCTGTCCCTGGAACCTGCTTCTGCTAGTGCATCTGCAGTTGTAGCTGCACAGCTGCCTGTGCTCAGGCCAGGGAAGATGCCTTGCTGTCCCAAGAGCAGGCTTCTACTAGTGCATCTTCAGTTGTAGCTGCGCAGCAGCCTGTGCTCAGGCCAGGGAAGATGCATGGCTGGCCCAGGAGCAGGCTTCTACTACTGCATCTGCACTTGTAGCTGCGCAGAAGCCTGTGCTCAGGCCAGGGAAGGTGCCAGGCTGTTCCGGGAGCATGCGTCTGCTAGTGCATCTGCAGATGTAGCTGCGCAGCAGACTGTGCTCAGGCTAGGGAAGATGCATTGCTGTCCCGGGAGCAGGCTTCTACTAGTGCATCTGCAGTTGTAGCTGCGCAGCAGCCTGTGCTCAGGCCAGGGAAGATGTCTGGCTGGCCCAGGAGCAAGCTTCTGCTAGTGCATCTTCAGTTGTACCTGTGCAGCAGCCTGTGCTCAGGCCAGTGAAGATGCCAGGCTGTCCCAGGAGCAGGCTTCTACTAGTGCTTCTGCAGTTGTAGCTGCACAACAGCCTGTGCTCAGGCCAGGGAAGATGCCTGGCTGTCCCGGGAGCAGGCTTCTGCAAGTGTATCTGCAGTTGTAGCTGCGCAGCAGACTGTGTGCAGGCCAGGGAAGGTGCCTGGCTGTCCCGGGAGCAGGCTTCTGCTAGTGCATCTGCAGTTGTAGCTGCGCAGCAGACCGTGTGCAGGCCAGGGAAGGTGCCTGGCTGTCCCGGGAGCAGGCTTCTGCTAGTGCATCTGCAGTTGTAGCTGCACAGCAGCCTGTGCGCATGCCAGGGAAGTTCCCAGGCTGTCCCGGGAGCAGGCTTCTAGTAGTGCATCTGCAGTTGTAGCTGCTAAGCAGCCTGTGCTCAGGCTAGGGAAAGTGCCAGGCCATCCCGGGAGCAGGCTTCTACTCATGCATCTGCAGTTGTAGCTGCACAGCAGCCTGTGCTCAGGCCAGGGAATATGCCTTGCTGTCCCAAGAGCAGGCTTCTACTAGTGCATCTTCAGTTGTAGCTGCGCATCAGCCTGTGCTCAGGCCAGGGAAGATGCATGGCTGGCCCAGAAGCAGGCTTCTACTACTGCATCTGCAGTTGTAGCTGCGCAGAAGCCTGTGCTCAGGCCAGGGAAGGTGCCAGGCTGTTCCGGGAGCATGAATCTGCTAGTGCATCTGCAGTTGTAGCTGCGCAGCAGACTGTGTTCAGGCTAGGGAAGATGCCTGGCTGTCCCGGGAGCAGGCTTCTACTAGTGCATCTTCAGTTGTAGCTGCGCAGCAGCCTGTGCTCAGGCCAGGGAAGATGCATGGCTGGCCCAGGAGCAGGCTTCTGCTACCGCATCTGCAGTTGTAGCTGCGCAGCAGCCTATGCCAAGGCCAGGGAAGATGTCTGACTGGCCCAGGAGCAGGCTTCTGCTAGTGCATCTGCAGTTGTACCTGTGCGGCAGCCTGTGCTCAGGCCAGTGAAGATGCCAGGCTTTCCCGGGAGCAGGCTTCTTCTAGTGCAACTGCAGTTGTAGCTGCACAGCAGCCTGTGCTCAAGCCAGGGAAAGTGCCAGGCTGTCCCAGAAGAAGGCTTTTACTAGTGCATCTGCAGTTGTAGCTGCGCAGCAGCCTGTGCTCAGGCAAGGGAAGATGCCAGGCTGTCCCGGGAGCAGGCTTCTACTAGTGCATCTGCAGTTGTAGCTGCTCAACAGCCTGTGCTCAGGCCAGGGAAGATGCCTGGCTGTCCCGGGAGCAGGCTTCTGCAAGTGTATCTGCAGTTGTAGCTGCGCAGCAGATTGTGTGCTGGCCAGGGAAGGTGCCTGGCTGTCCCGGGAGCAGGCTTCTGCTAGTGCATCTGCAGTTGTAGCTGCGCAGCAGCCTGTGCGCATGCCAGGGAAGGTACCAGGCTATCCCGGGAGCAGGCTTCTAGTAGTGCATCTGCAGTTGTAGCTGCTCAGCAGCCTGTGCTCAGGCTAGGGAAAGTGCCAGGCCATCCCGGGATCAGGCTTCTACTCGTGCATCTGCAGTTATAGCTGCACAGCAGCCTGTGCGCAGGCCACGGAAGGTGCCAGGCTGTCCCTGGAACCTGCTTCTGCTAGTGCATCTGCAGTTGTAGCTGCGCAGCAGCCTGTGCTCAGGCCAGGGAAGATGCCTGGCTGTCCCGGGAGCAGTCTTCTACTAGTGTATCTTCAGTTGTAGCTGCGCAGCAGCCTGTGCTCAGGCCAGGGAAGATGCCTTGCTGTCCCAAGAGCAGGCTTCTACTAGTGCATCTTCAGTTGTAGCTGCGCAGCAGCCTGTGCTCAGGCCAGGGAAGATGCATGGCTGGCCCAGGAGCAGGCTTCTACTACTGCATCTGCACTTGTAGCTGCGCAGAAGCCTGTGCTCAGGCCAGGGAAGGTGCCAGGCTGTTCCGGGAGCATGCGTCTGCTAGTGCATCTGCAGATGTAGCTGCGCAGCAGACTGTGCTCAGGCTAGGGAAGATGCATTGCTGTCCCGGGATCAGGCTTCTACTAGTGCATCTGCAGTTGTAGCTGCGCAGCAGCCTGTGCTCAGGCCAGGGAAGATGTCTGGCGGCCCAGGAGCAAGCTTCTGCTAGTGCATCTTCAGTTGTACCTGTAGAGCAGCCTGTGCTCAGGCCAGTGAAGATGCCAGGCTGTCCCAGGAGCAGGCTTCTACTAGTGCATCTGCAGTTGTAGCTGCACAACAGCCTGTGCTCAGGCCAGGGAAGATGCCTGGCTGTCCCGGGAGCAGGCTTCTGCAAGTGTATCTGCAGTTGTAGCTGCGCAGCAGACTGTGTGCAGGCCAGGGAAGGTGCCTGGCTGTCCCGGGAGCAGGCTTCTGCTAGTGCATCTGCAGTTGTAGCTGCGCAGCAGACCGTGTGCAGGCCAGGGAAGGTGCCTGGCTGTCCCGGGAGCAGGCTTCTGCTAGTGCATCTGCAGTTGCAGCTGCGCAGCAGCCTGTGCGCATGCCAGGGAAGGTCCCAGGCTGTCCCGGGAGCAGGCTTCTAGTAGTGCATCTGCAGTTGTAGCTGCGCAGAAGCCTGTGCTCAGGCCAGGGAAGGTGCCAGGCTGTTCCGGGAGCATGAATCTGCTAGTGCATCTGCAGTTGTAGCTGCGCAGCAGACTGTGTTCAGGCTAGGGAAGATGCCTGGCTGTCCCGGGAGCAGGCTTCTACTAGTGCATCTGCAGTTGTACCTGTGCAGCAGCCTGTGCTCAGGCCAGTGAAGATGCCAGGCTGTCCCGGGAGCAGGCTTCTACTAGTGCATCTACAGTTGTAGATCAATCGCAGCCTGTGCTCAGGTCAGGGAAAGTGCCAGGCTGTCCCAGGAGAAGGCGTTTACTAGTGCATCTGCAGTTGTAGTTGCGCAGCAGCCTGTGCTCAGGCCAGGGAAGATGCCTGGCTGTCCCGGGAGTAGGCTTCTGCTAGTGCATCTGCAGTTGTAGCTGCGCAGCAGCCTGTGCTCAGGCCAGGGAAGGAGCCAGGCTGTCCCGGGAGCAGGCTTCTGCTAGTGCATCTGCAGTTGTAGCTGCGCAGCAGACTGTGTGCAGGCCAGGGAAGGTGCCTGGCTATCCCGGTAGCAGGCGTCTGCTAGTGCATCTGCAGTTGTTGCTGCGCAGCAGCCTGTGCTCAGACCAGGGAAGGTGCCAGGATGTCCCAGGAGAAGGCTTTTACTAGTGCATCTGCAGTTGTAGCTGCACAGCAGCCTCTGCTCAGGCCAGGGAAGATGCCAGGCTGTCCCGGGAGCAGGCTTCTGCTAGTGCATCTGCAGTTGTAGCTGCACAGCAGCATGTGCTCCGGCCAGGCAAGATGCCTGGCTGTCCTGGGAGCAGGCTTCTGCTAGTGCATCTGCAGTTGTAGCTGCACAGTAGCCTGTGCTCAGGCCAGGGAAGATGCCAGGCTGTCACAGGAGCAGGCTTCTACTAGTGCATCTACAGTTGTAGCTGCACTGCAGCCTGTGCTCAGGCCAGGGAAGATACCTGGCTGTCCCGGGAGCAGGTTTATGCTAGTGCATCTGCAGTTGTAGCTGTGCAGCAGCCTGTGCTCAGGCCAGGGAAGATGCCTGGCTGTCCCGGGAGCAGGCTTCTGCTAGTGCATCGGCAGTTGTAGCTGCGCAGCAGCCTATGCTCAGGCCAGGGAAGGTGCCAGGATGTCCCTGGAGCAGGCGTCTGCTAGTGCATATGCAGTTGTAGCTGCGCAGCAGACTGTATGCAGGCCAGGGAAGGTGCCAGGCTATCCCGGGAGCAGGCTTCTGCTAGTGCATCTGCTGTTGTAGCTGCGCAGCAGCCTGTGCTCAGGCCAGGGAAGATGCCTGGCTGTCCCAGTAGCAGACTTCTGCTAGTGCATCTTCAGTTGTACCTGTGCAGCAGCCTGTGCTCAGGCCAGTGAAGATGCCAGGCTGTCCCAGGAGCAGGCTTCTACTAACGCATCTGCAGTTGTAGCTGCACAACAGCCTGTGCTCAGGCCAGGGAAGATGCCTGGCTGTCCCGGGAGCAGGCTTCTGCAAGTGTATCTGCAGTTGGAGCTGCGCAGCAGACTGTGTGCAGGCCAGGGAAGGTGCCTGGCTGTCCCGGGAGCAGGCTTCTGCTAGTGCATCTGCAGTTGTAGCTGCGCAGCAGACCGTGTGCAGGCCAGGGAAGGTGCCTGGCTGTCCCGGGACCAGGCTTCTGCTAGTGCATCTGCAGTTGTAGCTGCGCAGCAGCCTGTGCGCATGCCAGGGAAGGTCCCAGGCTGTCCCGGGAGCAGGCTTCTAGTAGTGCATCTGCAGTTGTAGCTGCTAAGCAGCCTGTGCTCAGGCTAGGGAAAGTGCCAGGCCATCCCGGGAGCAGGCTTCTACTCATGCATCTGCAGTTGTAGCTGCACAGCAGCCTGTGCTCAGGCCAGGGAATATGCCTTGCTGTCCCAAGAGCAGGCTTCTACTAGTGCATCTTCAGTTGTAGCTGCGCAGCAGCCTGTGCTCAGGCCAGGGAAGATGCATGGCTGGCCCAGGAGCAGGCTTCTACTACTGCATCTGCAGTTGTAGCTGCGCAGAAGCCTGTGCTCAGGCCAGGGAAGGTGCCAGGATGTTCCGGGAGCATGAATCTGCTAGTGCATCTGCAGTTGTAGCTGCGCAGCAGACTGTGTTCAGGCTAGGGAAGATGCCTGGCTGTCCCGGGAGCAGGCTTCTACTAGTGCATCTGCAGTTGTAGCTGCGCAGCAGCCTGTGCTCAGGCCAGGGAAGATGTCTGGCTGGCCCAGGAGCAAGCTTCTGCTAGTGCATCTTCAGTTGTACCTGTGCAGCAGCCTGTGCTCAGGCCAGTGAAGATGCCAGGCTGTCCCGGGAGCAGGCTTCTACTAGTGCATCTACAGTTGTAGATCAATCGCAGCCTGTGCTCAGGTCAGGGAAAGTGCCAGGCTGTCCCAGGAGAAGGCGTTTACTAGTGCATCTGCAGTTGTAGTTGCGCAGCAGCCTGTGCTCAGGCCAGGGAAGATGCCTGGCTGTCCCGGGAGTAGGCTTCTGCTAGTGCATCTGCAGTTGTAGCTGCGCAGCAGCCTGTGCTCAGGCCAGGGAAGGAGACAGGCTGTCCCAGGAGCAGGCTTCTGCTAGTGCATCTGCAGTTGTAGTTGCGCAGCAGACTGTGCTCAGGCCAGGGAAGATGCCTGGCTGTCCCGGGAATAGGCTTCTGCTAGTGCATCTGCAGTTGTAGCTGCGCAGCAGCCTGTTCTCAGGCCAGGGAAGGAGCCAGGCTGTCCCGGGAGCAGGCTTCTGCTAGTGCATCTGCAGTTGTAGCTGCGCAGCAGACTGTGTGCAGGCCAGGGAAGGTGCCTGGCTATCCCGGTAGCAGGCGTCTGCTAGTGCATCTGCAGTTGTTGCTGCGCAGCAGCCTGTGCTCAGGCCAGGGAAGGTGCCAGGATGTCCCAGGAGAAGGCTTTTCCTAGTGCATCTGCAGTTGTAGCTGCACAGCAGCCTCTGCTCAGGCCAGGGAAGATGCCAGGCTGTCCCGGGAGCAGGCTTCTGCTAGTGCATCTGCAGTTGTAGCTGCGCAGCAGCATGTGCTCCGGCCAGGCAAGATGCCTGGCTGTCCCGGGAGCAGGCTTCTGCTAGTGCATCTGCAGTTGTAGCTGTTCAGTAGCCTGTGCTCAGGCCAGGGAAGATGCCAGGCTGTCACAGGAGCAGGCTTCTACTAGTGCATCTACAGTTGTAGCTGCACTGCAGCCTGTGCTCAGGCCAGGGAAGCTACCTGGCTGTCCCGGGAGCAGGTTTATGCTAGTGCATCTGCAGTTGTAGCTGCGCAGCAGCCTGTGCTCAGGCCAGGGAAGATGCCTGGCTGTCCCGGGAGCAGGCTTCTGCTAGTGCATCGGCAGTTGTAGCTGCGCAGCAGCCTATGCTCAGGCCAGGGAAAGTGCCAGGATGTCCCTGGAGCAGGCGTCTGCTAGTGCATATGCAGTTGTAGCTGCGCAGCAGACTGTGTGCAGGCCAGGGAAGGTGCCAGGCTATACCGGGAGCAGGCTTCTGCTAGTGCATCTGCTGTTGTAGCTGCGCAGCAGCCTGTGCTCAGGCCAGGGAAGATGCCTGACTGTCCCAGTAGCAGAATTCTGCTAGTGCATCTGCAGTTGTAGCTGCGCAGCAGCCTGTGCTCAGGCCAGGAAAGATGCCAGGCTGTCACAGGAGCAGGATTCTACTAGTGCATCTACAGTTGTAGCTGCACTGCAGCCTGTGCTCAGGCCAGGGAAGATGCCTGGCTGTCCCAAGAGCAGGCTTCCACTAGTGCATCTGCAGTTGTAGCTGCGCAGCAGACTGTGTGCAGGCCAGGGAAGGTGCCTGGCTGTCCCGGGAGCAGGCTTCTGCTAGTGCATCTGCAGTTGTAGCTGCACAGCAGCCTGTGCGCATGCCAGTGAAGGTCCCAGGCTGTCCCGGGAGCAGGCTTCTAGTAATGCATCTGCAGTTGTAGCTGCTAAGCAGCCTGTGCTCAGGCTAGGGAAAGTGCCAGGCCATCCCGGGAGCAGGCTTCTACTCATGCATCTGCAGTTGTAGCTGCACAGCAGCCTGTGCTCAGGCCAGGGAATATGCCTTGCTGTCCCAAGAGCAGGCTTCTACTAGTGCATCTTCAGTTGTAGCTGCGCAGCAGCCTGTGCTCAGGCCAGGGAAGATGCATGGCTGGCCCAGGAGCAGGCTTCTACTACTGCATCTGCAGTTGTAGCTGCGCAGAAGCCTGTGCTCAGGCCAGGCAAGATGCCTGGCTGTCCCAGCAGCAGGCTTCCACTAGTGCATCTGCAGTTGTAGCTGTGCAGCAGCCTCTGCTCAGGCTAGGGAAGATGCCTGGCTGTCCCGGGAGCAGGCTTCTACTAGTGCATCTGCAGTTGTAGCTGCACAACAGCCTGTGCTCATGCCAGGGAAGATGCCTGGCTGTCCCGGGAGCATGCTTCTGCTAGTGCATCTGCAGTTGTAGCTGCGCAGCAGCCTGTGCTCAGTCCAGGGAAGATGCATGGCTGTCCCGGGAGCAGGCTTCTGCTAGTGCATCTGCAGTTGGAGCTGCGCAGCAGACTGTGCTCAGGCCAGAGAAAATGCCTGGCTGTCCCGGGAGCAGGCTTCTACTAGTGCATCTGCAATTGTAGCTGTGCAGCAGCCTGTGCTCAGGCCAGGGAAGATGCCTGGCTGTCCCAGGAGCAGGCTTCTGCTAGTGCATCTGCTGTTGTAGCTGCGCAGCAGCCTGTGCTCAGGCCAGGGAAGATGCCAGGCTGTCACAGGAGCAGGTTTCTACTAGTGCATCTACAGTTGTAGCTGCACTGCAGCCTGTGCTCAGGCCAGGGAAGATGTCTGGCTGTCCCAGGAGCAGGCTTCCACTAGTGCATCTGCAGTTGTAGCTGTGCAGCAGCCTCTGCTCAGGCTAGGGAATGTGCCAGGCTGACCCGGCATCAGGCTTGTACTAGTGCATCTTCAGTTGTAACTGCGCAGCAGCCTCTGCTCAGGCTAGGGAAGGTGCCAGTCTGTCCTGGGATGAGGCTTCTACTAGTGCATCTTCAGTTGTAGCTGCACAGCCGCCTGTGCTCAGGCCAGGGAAGATGCCAGGCTGACCCGGGAGCAGGCTTCTACTAGTGCATCTTCAGTTGTAGCTGCACTGCAGCCTGTGCTCAGGCCAGGCAAGATGCCTGGCTGTCCCAGCAGCAGGCTTCCACTAGTGCATCTGCAGTTGTAGCTGTGCAGCAGCCTCTGCTCAGGCTAGGGAAGGTGCCAGGCTGTCCCGGGATCAGGCTTCTACTAGTGCATCTTCAGTTGTAGCTGTGCAGCAGACTGTGCGCAGCCCAGGGAAGATGCCAGGCTGTCACAGGAGCAGGCTTCTACTACTGCATCTGCAGTTGTAGCTGCGCAGCAGCCTGTGCTCAGGCCAGGGAAGATACATGGCTGGCCCAGGAGAAGGCTTCTGCTGCTGCATCTGCAGTTGTACCTGCACAGCAGCCCGTGCTCAGGCCAGGGAAGGTGCCAGGCTGTTCCGGGAGCATGCGTCTGCTAGTGCATCTGCAATGTAGCTGCGCAGGAGACTGTGCTCAGGCCAGGGAAGATGTCTGGCTGTCCCAGGAGCAGGCTTCCACTAGTGCATCTGCAGTTGTAGCTGGGCAACTGCCTCTGCTCAGGCCAGGGAAGATGCATGGCTGTCCCGGGAGCAGGCTTCTGCTAGTGCATCTGCAGTTGTAGCTGCGCAGCAGCCTGTGCTCAGGCCAGGGAAGGTGCCAGGCTGTCCCGGGAGCAGGCTTCTGCTAGTGCATCTGCATTTGTAGCTGCGCAGCAGACTGTGCGCATGCCAGGGAATGTGCCAGGCTTTCCCAGGAGCAGGCTTCTGCTAGTGCGTCTGCTGTTGTAGCTGCGCAGCAGCCTGTGCTCAGGCCAGGGAAGATGCCTGGCTGTCCCAGGAGCAGGCTTCAGCTAGTGCATCTGCAGTGTAGCTGCGCAGCAGACTCTGCTGAGGCTAGGGAAGGTGCCAGGCTGTCCCGGGATCAGGCTTCTACTAGTGCATCTTCAGTTGTAGCTGCGCAGCCGCCTGTGCTCAGGCCAGGGAAGATGTCAGGCTGACCAGGGAGCAGGCTTCTACTAGTGCATCTTCAGTTGTAGCTGCACTGCAGCCGGTGCTCAGGCCAGGGAAGATGCATGGCTGACCCAGGAGCAGGCTCTGCTACTGCATCTGCAGTTGCAGCTGCGCAGCAGCCTGTGCTCAGGCCAGGGAAGGTGCCAGGCTATCCCGGGATCAGGCTTCTAAGAGTGCATGTTGTAGCTGCGCAGCAGCCTGTGCTCAGGCCAGGGAAGATGCATGGCTGGCCCAGGAGCAGGCTCTGCTACTGCATCTGCAGTTGCAGCTGCGCAGCAGCCTGTGCTCAGGCCAGGGAAGACGTCTGGCTGGCCCTGTGCTCATGCCAGGGAAGACATCTGGCTGGCCCAGGAGCAGGCTTCTGCTACTGCATCTGCAGTTGTACCTGCTCAGCAGCCTGTGCTCAGGCCAGGGAAGGTGCCAGGTTGTTCCGGGAGCATGCGTCTGCTTGTGCATCTGCAATGTAGCTGCTCAGGAGACTGTGCTCAGGCCAGGGAAGATGCCTGTCTGTCCCAGGAACAGGCTTCCACTAGTGCATCTCCAGTTGTAGCTGCGCAGCAGCCTCTGCTCAGGCTAGGGAAGGTGCCAGGCTGTCCCGGGATCAGGCTTCTACTAGTGCATCTTCAGTTGTAGCTGCGCAGCAGCCTGTGCTCAGGCCAGGGAAGATGCATGGCTGGCCCAGGAGTAGGCTTCTGCTACTGCATCTGCAGTTGTAGCTGCGCAGCAGCCTGTGCTAATGCCAGGGAAGACGTCTGGCTGGCCCAGGAGCAGGCTTCTGCTACTGCATCTGCAGTTGTACCTGCACAGCAGCCTGTGCTCAGGCCAGGGAAGGTGTCAGGCTGTTCCGGGAGCCTGTGTCTGCTAGTGCATCTGCAATGTAGCAGCGCAGCAGACTGTGCTCAGGCCACGGAAGATGCCTGGCTGTCCTGGGAGCAGGCTTCTACTCGTGCATCTGAAGTTGTACCTGCGCAAAAGCATGTGCTCAGGCCTGGGAAGATGTCTGGCTGGCCCAGGAGCAGGCTTCTACTAGTGCATCTTCAGTTGTAGCTGCGCAGCAGCCTGTGTTCAGGCCAGGGAAGATGCCTGGCTGTCCCAGGAGCAGGCTTCTACTAGTTCATCTGCAGTTGTAGCTGCGCAGCAGCCTGTGCGCAGGCCCGGGAAGGTACCAGGCTCTCCCGGGAGCAGGCTTCTACTAGTGCATCTTCAGTTGTAGCTGCACTGCAGCCTGTGCTCAGGCTAGGGAAGGTGCCAGGCTGTCCGGGGATCAGTGTAACGCTCACCTGATTCCCGTAGAGGCACCGGTCTTGACTGGGCGTATACCGTATCTTCAAAGGTGATGTGTAACACACGGCTGGCTCTTTGGGCTGGACCTCTGTGCACTGTATGTCTGACTCGAAGGGTAAGATGTCTGCAGATAGAAAATATGGGATTAAGGAACTGGGTTATTGAATGTCTCTCTCTTCTTCCCTTTCTCTTCTCCTGTAGAACCCCAAAGGTTAACGCTCTCACCTTAGGTAAGTGAACGCCGTGCTCTCCATCTGCCTCGGGGCACGGTGCTGTAACCAGTTTCTTCACTGGATAAGGGGAGCAGGCCTCTTGACTCCAGAGGACTGCTGTCTGTCGTTTACTGCACGAACGGTAAGTTTCGAGTGATTCTAATGTCTTTAAAGTCTTTAGTAATGATGTTTCTTGTTTTGCAGGGTTCCGGCGATGGCGGATGACGGGCTGAAGTGAGTTGAAGATGGAGCCCGTGTGATGAATAGAAGCGCCTGGAAGCACGTAAGTAAGCGCTTGTTGCCTGCTTCACGATGCGCTCTAACTGTCTTTTTATTTTGCAGGTACAAGTTCGGAGCGGCTGCAGGGTGCCGGAATACCCACTGGGTTAGATGTGGAAAGGAGTAATGGCACGTGAATATTAAAGTACCCCAATGTCTTTAAATGCACCTTGTTTTGTCTTTCAGATGCGGGATGCAGCGCCGAAGGCCTCCGGAGCGTGCGAAGAGTTGGTAAGCTTTTGTCTTTCAGATGCCGGAATGCAGTGTGAAGACTTCCGGAGCGCACGAAGAGTAGGTAAGCCTTTGTCTTTCAGATGCCGGAATGCAGCGCGAGGCGTTGGTGACAGCCGATGGACCAGGTAAGTGAAGAGCTGTCACTGAAGACCGTAATGCTAACCTGTTTGTTCTTGTCTTTATAGGTGTTGCTGAAGACTGGATTCAGGATGGTAAGCCTTTTTCCTTAGGCCCAGGATCAGATGCAGAAGACACGATGAGCGTTCTGCTGCAGAGGATGCAGAATAACGCAAAGCAAGATTCATCCATTGGGAGTGGTTTAAATAGCCTCCTGTAGTGCTTGGGTGTCTCCTTCCACAGCCACGCCTAGGTAAGAAAAGAGTTCCTGCTTTCCAGAAGAGTTCCAGTGTTCTGAATCTAGGGAGTGGCTCCTGCCCCACCCAACAGGAAAAGTAGTTCCAAACAGAAGAGGATCAGAGGCCCAACTGGCAGGCAAGTAAGCAGCATGGTCTGCTGCAGGTAAGTCCACCCAAGCATTATGAGCCCGGCGCTTCCAGCGCTGGGACTGGGCATATTTATGAGCCTGGTGCCACTGGCGCCAGGACTGGGTCCAAAAGGTCCCAATTGGGACTGGTTGGTTCTCGGAACCTGGGTTATGGATCTGCTTCCAAGGGAGTTGGGAAAACCCTGACCTTTTGGAAGCAGAGATCATGACAATCAGGCTTCTACTAGTGCATCTTCAGTTGTAGCTGCGCAGCAGCCTGTGCTCAGGCCAGGGAAGATGCATGGCTGGCCCAGGAGCAGGCTTCTGCTAGTGCATCTGCAGTTGCAGCTGCGCAGCAGCCTGTGCTCAGGCCAGGGAAGACGTCTGGCTGGCCCAGGAGCAGGCTTCTGCTACTGCATCTGCAGTTGTACCTGCGCAGCAGCCTGTGCTCAGGCCAGGGAAGGTGCCAGGCTGTTCCGGGAGCATGGGTCTGCTAGTGCATCTGCAATGTAGCTGCGCAGGAGACTGTGCTCAGGCCAGGGAAGATGCCTGGCTGTCCCAGGAGCAGGCTTCCACTAGTGCATCTGCAGTTGTAGCTGCACAGCAGCCTCTTCTCAGTCTAGGGAAGGTGCCAGGCTGTCCCGGGATCAGGCTTCTACTAGTGCATCTTCAGTTGTAGCTGCGCAGCAGCCTGTGCTCAGGCCAGGGAAGATGCATGGCTGGCCCAGGAGCAGGCTTCTGTTACTGCATCTGCAGTTGTAGCTGCGCAGCAGCCTGTGCTAATGCCAGGGAAGACGTCTGGCTGGCCCAGGAGCAGGCTTCTGCTACTGCATCTGCAGTTGTACCTGCACAGCAGCCTGTGCTCAGGCCAAGGGAGTTGCCAGTCTGTTCCGGGAGCATGTGTCTGCTAGTGCATCTGCAATGTAGCAGCGCAGCAGACTGTGCTCAGGCCAGGGAAGATGCCTGGCTGTCCTGGGGGCAGGCTTCTACTAGTGCATCTGCAGTTTTAGCTGTGCAGCAGCCTGTGCTCAGGCCAGGGAAGATGTCTGGCTGGCCCAGGAGCAGGCTTCTACTAGTGCATCTTCAGTTGTAGCTGCACTGCAGCCTGTGCTCAGGCCAGGGAAGATGCCTGGCTGTCCCAGGAACAGGCTTCTGCTAGTGCATCTGCAGATGTACCTGTGCAGCAGCCTGTGCTCAGGCCAAGGAAGATGCCTGGCTGGCCCAGGAGCAGGCTTCTGTTACTGCACCTGCCGTTGTAGCTGCGCAGCAGCCTGTGCTCAGGCCAGGGAAGATGCATGGCTGGCCCAGGAGCAGGCTTCTGCTAGTGCATCTGCAGTTGTAGCTGCACATCAGCATGTGCTCAGGCCAGGGAAGATGTCTGGCTGGCCCAGGAGCAGGCTTCTGCTACTGCATCTGCAATGTAGCTGCGCAGCAGCCAGTGCGCAGGCCAGGGAAGGTGCCAGGCTGTCCCGGGAGCAGGATTCTGCTAGTGCATCTGCAGTTGTAGCTGGCATTAGCCTGTGCTCAGGCCAGGGAAGATGCATTGCTGGTCCAGGAGCAGGCTTCTGCTACTACGTCTGCAGTTGTAGCTGCGCAGCAGCCTGTGCTCAGGCCAGGGAAGGTGCCAGGCTGGCCCAGGAGCAGGCTTCTGCTAGTGCATCTGCAGTTGTAGCTGCGCATCAGCCTGTGCTCAGGCCAGGGAAGATGCATGGCTGGCCCAGGAGCAGGCTTCTGCTACTGCATCTGCAGTTATAGCTGCGCAGCAGCCTGTTCTCAGGCCAGGGAAAGTGCTAAGCTGTGCCGGGAGCAGGCTTCTACTAGTGCATCTGTAGTTGTACCTGTGCAGCAGACTGTGCTCAGGCCAGGGAAGGTGCCAGGCTGTCCCAGGAGCGAGCTTCTACTAGTGCATCTGCATTGTTGCTGTGCAGCAGCCTGTGCGCAGGCCAGGGAAGGTGCATGGCTGTCCCGGGAGCAGGCTTCTACTAGTGTATCTGCAGTTGTAGCTGCGCAGCAGCCTGTGCGCATGCCAGGGAAGGTACCAGGCTGTCCAGGGAGCAGGCTTCTACTAGTGCATCTGCAGTTGTAGCTGCTCAGCAGCCTGTGTGCAGGCCAGGGAAGGTGCCAGGCTGTACCCGGAGCCTGCTTCTGCTAGTGCATCTGCAGTTGTAGCTGCGCAGCAGCCTGTGCTCAAGCCAGGGAAGATGCGTGGCTGTCCCAGGAGCAGGCTTCTACTGGTGCATCTGCAGTTGTAGCTGCTCAGCAGCCTGTGCTCAGGCCAGGGAAGATGCATGGCTGTCCCAGGAGCAGGCTTCTGCTACTGCATCTGCAGTTGAAGCTGCGCAGCAGCCTGTGCTCAGGCCAGGCAAGGTGCCAGGCATTTCCGGGAGCATGCGTCTGCTAGTGCATCTGCAGTTGGAGCTGCGCAGCAGACTGTTCTCAGGCCAGGGAAAATGCCAAGCTGTCCTGGGAGCAGGCTTCTACTAGTGCATCTGCAGTTGTAGCTCAGCCGCAGCCTTTGCTCTGGTCAGGGAAAGTGCCAGGCTGTCCCAGGAGAAGGCTTTTACTAGTGCATCTGTAGTTGTAGCTGTGCAGCAGCCTGTGCTCAGGCCGGAAAGATGCCTGTCTGTCTCGGGTGCAGGCTTCTGCTAGTGAATCTGCAGTTGCAGCTGCGCAGCAGCCTGTGCTCAGGCCAGGGAAAATGCCAGGCTGTCCCGGGAGCAGGCTTCTGCTAGTGCATCTGCAGTTGTAGCTGCGCAGCAGCCTGTGCTCCGGCCAGGGAAGATACCAGGCTGTCCTGGGAGCAGGCTTCTGCTAGTGCATCTGCAGTTGTAGCTGCGCAGCAGCCTGTGCTCAAGCCAGGGAAGGTGCCTGGCTGTCATGGGAGCAGGCTTCTGCTAGTGCATCTGCAGTTGTAGCTGCGCAGCAGCCTGTGCTCAGGCCAGGGAAGATGTCTGGCTGGCCCAGGAGCATGCTTCTGCAAGTGCATCTGCAGTTGTACCTGTGCAGCAGCCTCTGCTCAGGCCAGTGAAGATGCCAGGCTGTCCCGGGAGCAGGCTTCTACTAGTGCATCTGCCGTTGTAGCTCAGCCGCAGCCTGTGCTCAGGTCAGGGAAAGTGCCAGGCTGTCCCAGGAGAAGGCTTTTACTAGTGCATCTGCAGTTGTAGCTGCGCAGCAGCCTGTGCTCAGGCCAGGGAAGATGCCTGGCTGTCCGGGAGCAGGCCTCTGCTAGTGCATCTGCAGTTGTAGCTGCGCAGCAGCCTGTGCTCAGGCCAGTGAAGATGCCTGGCTGTCCCGGGAGCAGGCTTCTGCTAATGCATCTGCAGTTGGAGCTGCGCAGCAGACTGTGCTCAGGCCAGGCAAAATGCCTGGCTGTCCCAGGAGCAGGCTTCTACTAGTGCATCTGCAATTGTAGCTGCGCAGCAGCCTGTGCTCAGGCCAGGGAAGATGTCTGGCCGGTCCAGGAGCAGGCTTCTGCTAGTGCATCTGCAGTTGTACCTGTGCAGCAGCCTGTGCTCAGGCCAGTGAAGATGCCAGGCTGTCCTGGGAGCAGGCATCTACTAGTGCATCTGCAGTTGTAGCTGCGCAACAGCCTGTGCTCAGGCCAGGGAGGATGCCTGGCTGTCCCGGGAGCAGGCTTCTGCTAGTGCATCTGCAGTTGTAGCTGCGCAGCAGCCTGTGCTCAGGCCGGGAAGATGCATAGCTGTCTCGGGAGCAGGCTTCTGCTAGTGAAACTGCAGTTGCAACTGCACAGCAGCCTTTGCTCAGGCCAGGGAAAATGCCAGGCTGTCCCGGGAGCAGGCTTCTGCTAGTGCATCTGCAGTTGTAGCTGCGCAGCAGCCTGTGCTCCGGCCAGGGAAGATGCCAGGCTGTCCCGGGAGCGGGCTTCTGCTAGTGTATCTGCAGTTGTAGCTGCGCAGCAACCTGTGCTCAAGCCAGGGAAGGTGCCTGGCTGTCATGGAAGCAGGCTTCTGCTAGTGCATCTGCAGTTGTAGCTGACAACAGCCTGTGCTCAGGCCAGGGAAGATGCCTGGCTGTCCCGGGAGCAGGCTTCTGCTAGTGCATCTGCAGTTGTAGCTGTGCAGCAGCCTGTGCTCAGGCCAGGGAAGATGCCTGGCTGTCCCCAGAGCAGGCTTCTGCTAGTTCATCTGCCGTTGTAGCTGCGCAGCAGCCTGTGCTCAGGCCAGGGAAGGTGCCAGGCTGTCCCAGGAGAAGGCTTTTACTAGTGCATCTGCAGTTTTAGCTGTGCAGCAGCCTGTGCCAAGGCCAGGGAAGATGCCTGGCTGTCCCGGGAGCAGGCTTCTGCTAGTGCATCTGCTGTTGTAGTTGAGCAGCAGCCTGTGCTCAGGCCAGGGAAGATGTCTGGCTGTCCCGGGAGCAGGCTTCTGCTAGTGCATCTGCAGTTGTAGCTGCGCAGCAGCCTGTGCTCAGGCCAGGGAAGGTGCCTGGCTTTCACGGGAACAGGCTTCTGCCAGTGCATCTGCAGTTGTCGCTGCGCAGCAGCCTGTGCTCAGGCCAGGGAAGATGCCTGGCTGTCACGGGAGCAGGCTTCTGCTAGTGCATCTGCAGTTGAAGCTGCGCAGCAGCCTGTGCTCAGGCCAGGGAAGGTGCCAGGCTGTCCCAGGAGAAGGCTTTTACTAGTGCATCTGCAGTTGTAGCTGCACAGCAGCCTGTGCTCAGGCCAGGGAAGATGCATGGCTGGCCCAGGAGCAGGCTTCTGCTAGTGCATCTGCAGTTGTAGCTGCGCAGCAGCCTGTGCTCAGGCCAGGGAAGATGCCAGGCTGTCCCGGGAGCAGGCTTCTGCTAGTGCATCTGCAGTTGTAGCTGCGCAGCAGCCAGTGCGCAGCCAGGGAAGGTGCATGGCTGTCCCGGGAGCAGGCTTCTTCTAGTGTATCTGCAGTTGTATCTGGCATTAGCCTGTGCTCAGGCCAGGGAAGATGCATGGCTGGCCCAGGAGCAGGCTTCTGCTACTGCATCTGCAGTTGTAGCTGCTCAGCAGCCTGTGTGCAGGCCAGGGAAGGTGCCAGGCTGTACCCGGAGCCTGCTTCTGCTAGTGCATCTGCAGTTGTAGCTGTGCAGCAGCCTGTGCTCAAGCCAGGGAAGATGCGTGGCTGTCCCAGGAGCATGCTTCTGCTACTGCATCTGCAGTTGAAGCTGCGCAGCAGCCTGTGCTCAGGCCAGGCAAGGTGCCAGGCATTTCCGGGAGCATGCGTCTGCTAGTGCATCTGCAGTTGGAGCTGCGCAGCAGACTGTTCTCAGGCCAGGGAAAATGCCAAGCTGTCCTGGGAGCAGGCTTCTACTAGTGCATCTGTAGTTGTAGCTGTGCAGCAGCCTGTGCTCAGGCCAGAAAGATGCCTGTCTGTCTCGGGTGCAGGCTTCTGCTAGTGAATCTGCAGTTGCAGCTGCGCAGCAGCCTGTGCTCAGGCCAGGGAAAATGCCAGGCTGTCCCGGGAGCAGGCTTCTGCTAGTGCATCTGCAGTTGTAGCTGCGCAGCAGCCTGTGCTCCGGCCAGGGAAGATACCAGGCTGTCCTGGGAGCAGGCTTCTGCTAGTGCATCTGCAGTTGTAGCTGCGCAGCAGCCTGTGCTCAAGCCAGGGAAGGTGCCTGGCTGTCATGGGAGCAGGCTTCTGCTAGTGCATCTGCAGTTGTAGCTGCGCAGCAGCCTGTGCTCAGGCCAGGGAAGATGTCTGGCTGGCCCAGGAGCATGCTTCTGCAAGTGCATCTGCAGTTGTACCTGTGCAGCAGCCTCTGCTCAGGCCAGTGAAGATGCCAGGCTGTCCCGGGAGCAGGCTTCTACTAGTGCATCTGCCGTTGTAGCTCAGCCGCAGCCTGTGCTCAGGTCAGGGAAAGTGCCAGGCTGTCCCAGGAGAAGGCTTTTACTAGTGCATCTGCAGTTTTAGCTGCGCAGCAGCCTGTGCTCAGGCCAGGGAAGATGCCTGGCTGTCCGGGAGCAGGCCTCTGCTAGTGCAACTGCAGTTGTAGCTGCGCAGCAGCCTGTGCTCAGGCCAGGGAAGATGCCTGGCTGTCCCGGGAGCAGGCTTCTGCTAATGCATCTGCAGTTGGAGCTGCGCAGCAGACTGTGCTCAGGCCAGGCAAAATGCCTGGCTGTCCCAGGAGCAGGCTTCTACTAGTGCATCTGCAATTGTAGCTGCGCAGCAGCCTGTGCTCAGGCCAGGGAAGATGTCTGGCTGGTCCAGGAGCAGGCTTCTGCTAGTGCATCTGCAGTTGTACCTGTGCAGCAGCCTGTGCTCAGGCCAGTGAAGATGCCAGGCTGTCCTGGGAGCAGGCATCTACTAGTGCATCTGCAGTTGTATCTGCGCAACAGCTTGTGCTCAGGCCAGGGAGGATGCCTGGCTGTCCCGGGAGCAGGCTTCTGCTAGTGCATCTGCAGTTGTAGCTGCGCAGCAGCCTGTGCTCAGGCCAGGAAGATGCCTGGCTGTCTCGGGAGCAGGCTTCTGCTAGTGAAACTGCAGTTGCAACTGCACAGCAGCCTTTGCTCAGGCCAGGGAAAATGCCAGGCTGTCCCGGGAGCAGGCTTCTGCTAGTGCATCTGCAGTTGTAGCTGCGCAGCAGCCTGTGCTCCGGCCAGGGAAGATGCCAGGCTGTCCCGGGAGCGGGCTTCTGCTAGTGTATCTGCAGTTGTAGCTGCGCAGCAACCTGTGCTCAAGCCAGGGAAGGTGCCTGGCTGTCATGGAAGCAGGCTTCTGCTAGTGCATCTGCAGTTGTAGCTGCGCAGCAGCCAGTGCTCAAGCCAGGGAAGATGTCTGGCTGGCCCAGGAGCAGGCTTCTGCTAGTGCATCTGCAGTTGTAGCTCAGCCGCAGCCTCTGCTCAGGTCAGGGAAAGTGTCAGGCTGTCCCAGGAGAAGGCTTTTACTAGTGCATCTGCAGTTGTAGCTGCGCAGCAGCCTGTGCTCAGGCCAGGGAAGATGCCTGGCTGTCCCGGGAGCAGGCTTCTACTAGTGCATCTGCAGTTGTATCTGACAACAGCCTGTGCTCAGGCCAGGGAAGATGCCTGGCTGTCCCGGGAGCAGGCTTCTGCTAGTGCATCTGCAGTTGTAGCTGTGCAGCAGCCTGTGCTCAGGCCAGGGAAGATGCCTGGCTGTCCCCAGAGCAGGCTTCTGCTAGTTCATCTGCCGTTGTAGCTGCGCAGCAGCCTGTGCTCAGGCCAGGGAAGGTGCCAGGCTGTCCCAGGAGAAGGCTTTTACTAGTGCATCTGCAGTTTTAGCTGTGCAGCAGCCTGTGCTCAGGCCAGGGAAGATGCCTGGCTGTCCCGGGAGCAGGCTTCTGCTAGTGCATCTGCTGTTGTAGTTGAGCAGCAGCCTGTGCTCAGGCCAGGGAAGATGTCTGGCTGTCCCGGGAGCAGGCTTCTGCTAGTGCATCTGCAGTTGTAGCTGCGCAGCAGCCTGTGCTCAGGCCAGGGAAGGTGCCTGGCTTTCACGGGAGCAGGCTTCTGCCAGTGCATCTGCAGTTGTCGCTGCGCAGCAGCCTGTGCTCAGGCCAGGGAAGATGCCTGGCTGTCACGGGAGCAGGCTTCTGCTAGTGCATCTGCAGTTGAAGCTGCGCAGCAGCCTGTGCTCAGGCCAGGGAAGATGCATGGCTGGCCCAGGAGCAGGCTTCTGCTAGTGCATCTGCAGTTGTAGCTGCGCAGCAGCCTGTGCTCAGGCCAGGGAAGATGCCAGGCTGTGTCGGGAGCAGGCTTCTGCTAGTGCATCTGCAGTTGTAGCTGCGCAGCAGCCAGTGCGCAGCCAGGGAAGGTGCATGGCTGTCCCGGGTGCAGGCTTCTTCTAGTGTATCTGCAGTTGTATCTGGCATTAGCCTGTGCTCAGGCCAGGGAAGATGCATGGCTGGCCCAGGAGCAGGCTTCTGCTACTGCATCTGCAGTTGTAGCTGCGCAGCAGCCTGTGCTCAGGCCAGGGAAGGTGCCAGGCTGTCTCGGGAGCAGCCTTCTACTAATGCATCTGTAGTTGTACCTGTGCAGCAGCCTGTGCTCAGGCCAGGGAAGGTGCCAGGCTGTCCCAGGAGCGAGCTTCTACTAGTGCATCTGCAATGTAGCTGCGTAAGAGCCTGTGCGCAGGCCAGGGAAGGTGCATGGCTGTCCCGGGAGCAGGCTTCTACTAGTGCATCTTCAGTTGTAGCTGCGCAGCAGCCTGTGCTCAGGCCAGGGAAGATGCATGGCTGGCCCAGGAGCAGGCTTCTGCTACTGCATCTGCAGTTGTAGCTGCGCAGCAGCCTGTGCCAAGGCCAGGGAAGATGTCTGACTGGCCCAGGAGCAGGCTTCTGCTAGTGCATCTGCAGTTGTACCTGTGCAGCAGCCTGTGCTCAGGCCAGGGAAGGTGCCAGGCTGTCTCGGGAGCAGCCTTCTACTAATGCATCTGTAGTTGTACCTGTGCAGCAGCCTGTGCTCAGGCCAGGGAAGGTGCCAGGCTGTCCCAGGAGCGAGCTTCTACTAGTGCATCTGCAATGTAGCTGCGTAAGAGCCTGTGCTCAAGTCAGGGAAAGTGCCAGGCTGTCCCAGAAGAAGGCTTTTACTAGTGCATCTGCAGTTGTAGCTGCGCAGCAGCCTGTGCTCAGGCAAGGGAAGATGCCAGGCTGTCCCGGGAGCAGGCTTCTACTAGTGCATCTGCAGTTGTAGCTGCTCAACAGCCTGTGCTCAGGCCAGGGAAGATGCCTGGCTGTCCCGGGAGCAGGCTTCTGCAAGTGTATCTGCAGTTGTAGCTGCGCAGCAGCCTGTGCTCAGGCCAGGGAAGGAGCCAGGCTGTCCCGGGAGCAGGCTTCTGCTAGTGCATCTGCAGTTGTAGCTGCGCAGCAGATTGTGTGCAGGCCAGGGAAGGTGCCTGGCTGTCCCGGGAGCAGGCTTCTGCTAGTGCATCTGCAGTTGTAGCTGCGCAGCAGCCTGTGCGCATGCCAGGGAAGGTACCAGGCTATCCCGGGAGCAGGCTTCTAGTAGTGCATCTGCAGTTGTAGCTGCTCAGCAGCCTGTGCTCAGGCTAGGGAAAGTGCCAGGCCATCCCGGGAGCAGGCTTCTACTCGTGCATCTGCAGTTATAGCTGCACAGCAGCCTGTGCGGAGGCCACGGAAGGTGCCAGGCTGTCCCTGGAACCTGCTTCTGCTAGTGCATCTGCAGTTGTAGCTGCGCAGCAGCCTGTGCTCAGGCCAGGGAAGATGCCTGGCTGTCCCGGGAGCAGTCTTCTACTAGTGCATCTTCAGTTGTAGCTGCACAGCTGCCTGTGCTCAGGCCAGGGAAGATGCCTTGCTGTCCCAAGAGCAGGCTTCTACTAGTGCATCTTCAGTTGTATCTGCGCAGCAGCCTGTGCTCAGGCCAGGGAAGATGCATGGCTGGCCCAGGAGCAGGCTTCTACTACTGCATCTGCACTTGTAGCTGCGCAGAAGCCTGTGCTCAGGCCAGGGAAGGTGCCAGGCTGTTCCGGGAGCATGCGTCTGCTAGTGCATCTGCAGATGTAGCTGCGCAGCAGACTGTGCTCAGGCTAGGGAAGATGCATTGCTCTCCCGGGAGCAGGCTTCTACTAGTGCATCTGCAGTTGTAGCTGCGCAGCAGCCTGTGCTCAGGCCAGGGAAGATACCTGGCTGTCCCGGGAGCAGGTTTATGCTAGTGCATCTGCAGTTGTAGCTGCGCAGCAGCCTGTGCTCAGGCTAGGGAAGATGCATTGCTGTCCCGGGAGCAGGCTTCTACTAGTGCATCTGCAGTTGTAGCTGCACAACAGCCTGTGCTCAGGCCAGGGAAGATGCCTGGCTGTCCCGGGAGCAGGCTTCTGCAAGTGTATCTGCAGTTGTAGCTGCGCAGCAGACTGTGTGCAGGCCAGGGAAGGTGCCTGGCTGTCCCGGGAGCAGGCTTCTGCTAGTGCATCTGCAGTTGTAGCTGCGCAGCAGCCTGTGCGCATGCCAGGGAAGGTCCCAGGCTGTCCCGGGAGCAGGCTTCTAGTAGTGCATCTGCAGTTGTAGCTGCTAAGCAGCCTGTGCTCAGGCTAGGGAAAGTGCCAGGCCATCCCGGGAGCAGGCTTCTACTCATGCATCTGCAGTTGTAGCTGCACAGCAGCCTGTGCTCAGGCCAGGGAATATGCTTTGCTGTCCCAAGAGCTGGCTTCTACTAGTGCATCTTCAGTTGTAGCTGCGCAGCAGCCTGTGCTCAGGCTAGGGAAGATGCATGGCTGGCCCAGGAGCAGGCTTCTACTACTGCATCTGCAGTTGTAGCTGCGCAGAAGCCTATGCTCAGGCCAGGGAAGGTGCCAGGCTGTTCCGGGATCATGAATCTGCTAGTGCATCTGCAGTTGTAGCTGCGCAGCAGACTGTGTTCAGGCCAGGGAAGATGTCTGGCTGGCCCAGGAGCAAGCTTCTGCTAGTGCATCTTCAGTTGTACCTGTGCAGCAGCCTGTGCTCAGGCCAGTGAAGATGCCAGGCTGTCCCGGGAGCAGGCTTCTACTAGTGCATCTACAGTTGTAGATCAATCGCAGCCTGTGCTCAGGTCAGGGAAAGTGCCAGGCTGTCCCAGGAGAAGGCGTTTACTAGTGCATCTGCAGTTGTAGTTGCGCAGCAGCCTGTGCTCAGGCCAGGGAAGATGCCTGGCTGTCCCGGGAGTAGGCTTCTGCTAGTGCATCTGCAGTTGTAGCTGCGCAGCAGCCTGTGCTCAGGCCAGGGAAGGAGCCAGGCTGTCCGAGGAGCAGGCTTCTGCTAGTGCCTCTGCAGTTGTAGTTGCGCAGCAGACTGTGCTCAGGCCAGGGAAGATGCCTGGCTGTCCCGGGAATAGGCTTCTGCTAGTGCATCTGCAGTTGTAGCTGTGCAGCAGAATGTGTGCAGGCCAGAGAAGGTGCCTGGCTATCCCGGTAGCAGGCGTCTGCTAGTGCATCTGCAGTTGTTGCTGCGCAGCAGCCTGTGCTCAGGCCAGGGAAGGTGCCAGGATGTCCCAGGAGAAGGCTTTTACTAGTGCATCTACAGTTGTAGTTGCACAGCAGCCTCTGCTCAGGCCAGGGAAGATGCCAGGCTGTCCCGGGAGCAGGCTTCTGCTAGTGCATCTGCAGTTGTAGCTGCGCAGCAGCATGTGCTCTGGCCAGGCAAGATTCCTGGCTGTCCCGGGAGCAGGCTTCTGCTAGTGCATCTGCAGTTGTAGCTGCGCAGTAGCCTGTGCTCAGGCCAGGGAAGATGCCAGGCTGTCACAGGAGCAGGCTTCTACTAGTGCATCTACAGTTGTAGCTGCACTGCAGCCTGTGCTCAGGCCAGGGAAGATACCTGGCTGTCCCGGGAGCAGGTTTATGCTAGTGCATCTGCAGTTGTAGCTGCGCAGCAGCCTGTGCTCAGGCCAGGGATGATGCCTGGCTGTCCCGGGAGCAGGCTTCTGCTAGTGCATCTGCAGTTGTAGCTGCGCAGCAGCCTATGCTCAGGCCAGGGAAGGTGCCAGGATGTCCCTGGAGCAGGTGTCTGCTAGTACATATGCAGTTGTAGCTGCGCAGCAGACTGTGTGCAGGCCAGGGAAGGTGCCAGGCTATCCCGGGAGCAGGCTTCTGCTAGTGCATCTGCTGTTGTAGCTGCGCAGCAGCCTGTGCTCAGGCCAGGGAAGATGCCTGGCTGTCCCAGTAGCAGACTTCTGCTAGTGCATCTGCAGTTGTAGCTGCGCAGCAGCCTGTGCTCAGGCCAGGAAAGATGCCAGGCTGTCACAGGAGCAGGATTCTACTAGTGCATCTACAGTTGTAGCTGCACTGCAGCCTGTGCTCAGGCCAGGGAAGATGCCTGGCTGTCCCAAGAGCAGGTTTCCACTAGTGCATCTGCAGTTGTAGCTGCGCAGCAGACTGTGTGCAGGCCAGGGAAGGTGCCTGGCTGTCCCGGGAGCAGGCTTCTGCTAGTGCATCTGCAGTTGTAGCTGCGCAGCAGCCTGTGCGCATGCCAGGGAAGGTCCCAGGCTGTCCCGGGAGCAGGCTTCTAGTAGTGCATCTGCAGTTGTAGCTACTAAGCAGCCTGTGCTCAGGCTAGGGAAAGTGCCAGGCCATCCCGGGAGCAGGCTTCTACTCATGCATCTGCAGTTGTAGCTGCACAGCAGCCTGTGCTCAGGCCAGGGAATATGCCTTGCTGTCCCAAGAGCAGGCTTCTACTAGTGCATCTTCAGTTGTAGCTGCGCAGCAGCCTGTGCTCAGGCCAGGGAAGATGCATGGCTGGCCCAGGAGCAGGCTTCTACTACTGCATCTGCAGTTGTAGCTGCGCAGAAGCCTGTGCTCAGGCCAGGGAAGGTGCCAGGCTGTTCCGGGAGCATGAATCTGCTAGTGCATCTGCAGTCGTAGCAGCGCGGCAGACTGTGTTCAGGCTAGGGAAGATGCCTGGCTGTCCCGGGAGCAGGCTTCTACTAGTGCATCTGCAGTTGTAGCTGCGCAGCAGCCTGTGCTCAGGCCAGGGAAGATGTCTGGCTGGCCCAGGAGCAAGCTTCTGCTAGTGCATCTTCAGTTGTACCTGTGCAGCAGCCTGTGCTCAGGCCAGTGAAGATGCCAGGCTGTCCCGGGAGCAGGCTTCTACTAGTGCATCTACAGTTGTAGATCAATCGCAGCCTGTGCTCAGGTCAGGGAAAGTGCCAGGCTGTCCCAGGAGAAGGCGTTTACTAGTGCATCTGCAGTTGTAGTTGCGCAGCAGCCTGTGCTCAGGCCAGGGAAGATGCCTGGCTGTCCCGGGGGTAGGCTTCTGCTAGTGCATCTGCAGTTGTAGCTGCGCAGCAGCCTGTGCTCAGGCCAGGGAAGGAGCCAGGCTGTCCCAAGAGAAGGCTTCTGCTAGTGCATCTGCAGTTGTAGTTGCGCAGCAGACTGTGCTCAGGCCAGGGAAGATTCCA
Organism: Ambystoma mexicanum; assembly: GCF_040938575.1. Lineage (NCBI taxonomy): Eukaryota > Metazoa > Chordata > Amphibia > Caudata > Ambystomatidae > Ambystoma > Ambystoma mexicanum. The sequence goes on along the minus strand of NC_090925.1, from coordinate 50,525,213 downwards.
GGCTGTCCCGGGAGCAGGCTTCTACTACTGCATCTGCAGTTGTAGCTGCGCAACAGCCTGTGCTCAGGCCTGGGAAGATGCCTGGCTGTCCCGGGAGCAGGCTTCTGCTAGTGCATCTGCAGTTGTAGTTGCGCAGCAGCCTGTGCTCAGGCCAGGGAAGATGCCTGGCTGTCCCGGGAGTAGGCTTCTGCTAGTGCATCTGCAGTTGTAGCTGCGCAGCAGCCTGTGCTCAGGCCAGGGAAGGCGCCAGGCTGTCCCGGGAGCAGGCTTCTGCAAGTGCATCTGCAGTTGTAGTTGCGCAGCAGACTGTGTGCAGGCCAGGGAAGGTGCCTGGCTATCCCGGTAGCAGGCGTCTGCTAGTGCATCTGCAGTTGTTGCTGCGCAGCAGCCTGTGCTCAGGCCAGGGAAGGTGCCAGGATGTCCCAGGAGAAGGCTTTTACTAGTGCATCTGCAGTTGTAGCTGAACAGCAGCCTCTGCTCAGGCCAGGGAAGATGCCAGGCTGTCCCGGGAGTAGGCTTCTGCTAGTGCATCTGCAGTTGTAGCTGCGCAGCAGCATGTGCTCCGGCCAGGCAAGATGCCAGGCTGTCCCGGGAGCAGGCTTCTGCTAGTGCATCTGCAGTTGTAGCTGCGCAGCAGACTGTGCGCAGTCAGGGAAGGTGCCAGGCTATCCCGGGAGCAGGCTTCTGCTAGTGCATCTGCAGTTGTAGCTGCACAGCAGCCTGTGCTCAGGCCAGGGAAGATGCCTGGCTGTCCTGGGAGCAGGCTTCTGCTAGTGCATCTGCAGTTGTAGCTGCACAGCAGCCTGTGCTCAGGCCAGGGAAGATGCCAGGCTGTCACAGGAGCAGGCTTCTACTAGTGCATCTACAGTTGTAGCTGCACTGCAGCCTGTACTCAGGCCAGGGAAGATACCTGGCTATCCCGGGAGCAGGTTTATGCTAGTGCATCTGCAGTTGTAGCTGCGCAGCAGCCTGTGCTCAGGCCAGGGAAGATGCATGGCTGGCCCAGGAGCAGGCTTCTGCTAGTGCATCTGCAGTTGTAGCTGCGCAGCAGCCTGTGCTCAGGCCAGGGAAGATGCCAGGCTGTCCTGGGAGCAGGCTTCTGCTAGTGCATCTGCAGTTGTAGCTGCGCAGCAGCCAGTGCACAGCCAGGGAAGGTGCATGGCTGTCCCGGGAGCAGGCTTCTTCTAGTGTATCTGCAGTTGATCTGGCATTAGCCTGTGCTCAGGCCAGGGAAGATGCATGGCTGGCCCAGGAGCAGGCTTCTGCTAGTGCATCTGCAGTTGTAGTTGCGCAGCAGAATGTGCTCAGGCCAGGGAAGATGCCAGGCTGTCCCGGGAGCAGGCTTCTACTAGTGCATCTGCAGTTGTAGCTGCGCAACAGCCTGTGCTCAGGCCTGGGAAGATGCCTGGCTGTCCCGGGAGCAGGCTTCTGCTAGTGCATCTGCAGTTGTAGTTGCGCAGCAGCCTGAGCTCAGGCCAGGGAAGATGCCTGGCTGTCCCGGGAGTAGGCTTCTGCTAGTGCATCTGCAGTTGTAGCTGTGCAGCAGCCTGTGCTCAGGCCAGGGAAGGCGCCAGGCTGTCCCGGGAGCAGGCTTCTGCTAGTGCATCTGCAGTTGTAGTTGCGCAGCAGACTGTGTGCAGGCCAGGGAAGGTGCCTGGCTATCCCGGTAGCAGGCGTCTGCTAGTGCATGTGCAGTTGTTGCTGCGCAGCAGCCTGTGCTCAGGCCAGGGAAGGTGCCAGGATGTCCCAGGAGAAGGCTTTTACTAGTGCATCTGCAGTTGTAGCTGAACAGCAGCCTCTGCTCAGGCCAGGGAAGATGCCAGGCTGTCCCGGGAGTAGGCTTCTGCTAGTGCATCTGCAGTTGTAGCTGCGCAGCAGCATGTGCTCCGGCCAGGCAAGATGCCAGGCTGTCCCGGGAGAAGGCTTCTGCTAGTGCATCTGCAGTTGTAGCTGCGCAGCAGACTGTGCGCAGTCAGGGAAGGTGCCAGGCTATCCCGGGAGCAGGCTTCTGCTAGTGCATCTGCAGTTGTAGCTGCACAGCAGCCTGTGCTCAGGCCAGGGAAGATGCCTGGCTGTCCTGGGAGCAGGCTTCTGCTAGTGCATCTGCAGTTGTAGCTGCACAGCAGCCTGTGCTCAGGCCAGGGAAGATGCCAGGCTGTCACAGGAGCAGGCTTCTACTAGTGCATCTACAGTTGTAGCTGCACTGCAGCCTGTGCTCAGGCCAGGGAAGATACCTGGCTATCCCGGGAGCAGGTTTATGCTAGTGCATCTGCAGTTGTAGCTGCGCAGCAGCCTGTGCTCAGGCCAGGGAAGATGCATGGCTGGCCCAGGAGCAGGCTTCTGCTAGTGCATCTGCAGTTGTAGCTGCGCAGCAGCCTGTGCTCAGGCCAGGGAAGATGCCAGGCTGTCCTGGGAGCAGGCTTCTGCTAGTGCATCTGCAGTTGTAGCTGCGCAGCAGCCAGTGCACAGCCAGGGAAGGTGCATGGCTGTCCCGGGAGCAGGCTTCTTCTAGAGTATCTGCAGTTGATCTGGCATTAGCCTGTGCTCAGGCCAGGGAAGATGCATGGCTGGCCCAGGAGCAGGCTTCTGCTACTGCATCTGCAGTTGTAGCTGCGCAGCAGCCTGTGCTCAGGCCAGGGAAGGTGCCAGGCTGTCTCGGGAGCAGCCTTCTACTAATGCATCTGTAGTTGTTCCTGTGCAGCAGCCTGTGCTCAGGCCAGGGAAGGTGCCAGGCTGTCCCAGGAGCGAGCTTCTACTAGTGCATCTGCAATGTAGCTGCGTAAGAGCCTGTGCGCAGGCCAGGAAAGGTGCATGGATGTCCCGGGAGCAGGCTTCTACTAGTGCATCTTCAGTTGTAGCTGCGCAGCAGCCTGTGCTCAGGCCAGGGAAGATGCATGGCTGGCCCAGGAGCAGGCTTCTGCTACTGCATCTGCAGTTGTAGCTGCGCAGCAGCCTGTGCCAAGGCCAGGGAAGATGTCTGACTGGCCCAGGAGCAGGCTTCTGCTACTGCATCTGCAGTTGTAGCTGTGCAGCAGCCTGTGCCAAGGCCAGGGAAGATGTCTGACTGGCCCAGGAGCAGGCTTCTGCTAGTGCATCTGCAGTTGTACCTGTGCAGCAGCCTGTGCTCAGGCCAGTGAAGATGCCAGGCTTTCCCGGGAGCAGGCTTCTACTAGTGCAACTGCAGTTGTAGCTCAGCCGCAGCCTGTGCTCAAGTCAGGGAAAGTGCCAGGCTGTCCCAGAAGAAGACTTTTACTAGTGCATCTGCAGTTGTAGCTGCGCAGCAGCCTCTGCTCAGGCAAGGGAAGATGCCAGGCTGTCCCGGGAGCAGGCATCTACTAGTGCATCTGCAGTTGTAGCTGCTCAACAGCCTGTGCTCAGGCCAGGGAAGATGCCTGGCTGTCCCGGGAGCAGGCTTCTGCAAGTGTATCTGCAGTTGTAGCTGCACAGCAGCCTGTGCTCAGGCCAGGGAAGGAGCCAGGCTGTCCCGGGAGCAGGCTTCTGCTAGTGCATCTGCAGTTGTAGCTGCGCAGCAGGTTGTGTGCAGGCCAGGGAAGGTGCCTGGCTGTCCCGGGAGCAGGCTTCTGCTAGTGCATCTGCAGTTGTAGCTGCGCAGCAGCCTGTGCGCATGCCAGGGAAGGTATCAGGCTATCCCAGTAGCAGGCTTCTAGTAGTGCATCTGCAGTTGTAGCTGCTCAGCAGCCTGTGCTCAGGCTAGGGAAAGTTCCAGGCCATCCCGGGAGCAGGCTTCTACTCGTGCATCTGCAGTTATAGCTGCACAGCAGCCTGTGCGCAGGCCACGGAAGGTGCCAGGCTGTCCCTGGAACCTGCTTCTGCTAGTGCATCTGCAGTTGTAGCTGCGCAGCAGCCTGTGCTCAGGCCAGGGAAGATGCCTGGCTGTCCCGGGAGCAGTCTTCTACTAGTGCATCTTCAGTTGTAGCTGCACAGCTGCCTGTGCTCAGGCCAGGGAAGATGCCTTGCTGTCCCAAGAGCAGGCTTCTACTAGTGCATCTTCAGTTGTAGCTGCGCAGCAGCCTGTGCTCAGGCCAGGGAAGATGCATGGCTGGCCCAGGAGCAGGCTTCTATTACTGCATCTGCACTTGCAGCTGCGCAGAAGCCTGTGCTCAGGCCAGGGAAGGTGCCAGGCTGTTCCGGGAACATGCGTCTGCTAGTGCATCTGCAGATGTAGCTGCGCAGCAGACTGTGCTCAGGCTAGGGAAGATGCATTGCTGTCCCGGGAGCAGGCTTCTACTAGTGCATCTGCAGTTGTAGCTGCGCAGCAGCCTGTGCTCAGGCCAGGGAAGATGTCTGGCTGGCCCAGGAGCAAGCTTCTGCTAGTGCATCTTCAGTTGTACCTGTGCAGCAGCCTGTGCTCAGGCCAGTGAAGATGCCAGGCTGTCCCAGGAGCAGGCTTCTACTAGTGCATCTGCAGTTGTAGCTGCACAACAGCCTGTGCTCAGGCCAGGGAAGATGCCTGGCTGTCCCGGGAGCAGGCTTCTGCAAGTGTATCTGCAGTTGTAGCTGCGCAGCAGACTGTGTGCAGGCCAGGGAAGGTGCCTGGCTGTCCCGGGAGCAGGCTTCTGCTAGTGCATCTGCAGTAGTAGCTGCGCAGCAGACTGTGTGCAGGCCAGGGAAGGTGCCTGGCTGTCCCGGGAGCAGTCTTCTGCTAGTGCATCTGCAGTTGTAGCTGCGCAGCAGCCTGTGCGCATGCCAGGGAAGGTCCCAGGCTGTCCCGGGAGCAGGCTTCTAGTAGTGCATCTGCAGTTGTAGCTGCTAAGCAGCCTGTGCTCAGGCTAGGGAAAGTGCCAGGCCATCCCGGGAGCAGGCTTCTGCTAGTGCATCTGCAGTTGTACCTGTGCAGCAGCCTGTGCTCAGGCCAGTGAAGATGCCAGGCTTTCCCGGGAGCAGGCTTCTACTAGTGCAACTGCAGTTGTAGCTCAGCCGCAGCCTGGGCTCAAGTCAGGGAAAGTGCCAGGCTGTCCCAGAAGAAGGCTTTTACTAGTGCATCTGCAGTTGTAGCTGCGCAGCAGCCTCTGCTCAGGCAAGGGAAGATGCCAGGCTGTCCCGGGAGCAGGCATCTACTAGTGCATCTGCAGTTGTAGCTGCTCAACAGCCTGTGCTCAGGCCAGGGAAGATGCCTGGCTGTCCCGGGAGCAGGCTTCTGCAAGTGTATCTGCAGTTGTAGCTGCACAGCAGCCTGTGCTCAGGCCAGGGAAGGAGCCAGGCTGTCCCGGGAGCAGGCTTCTGCTAGTGCATCTGCAGTTGTAGCTGCGCAGCAGGTTGTGTGCAGGCCAGGGAAGGTGCCTGGCTGTCCCGGGAGCAGGCTTCTGCTAGTGCATCTGCAGTTGTAGCTGCGCAGCAGCCTGTGCGCATGCCAGGGAAGGTATCAGGCTATCCCAGTAGCAGGCTTCTAGTAGTGCATCTGCAGTTGTAGCTGCTCAGCAGCCTGTGCTCAGGCTAGGGAAAGTTCCAGGCCATCCCGGGAGCAGGCTTCTACTCGTGCATCTGCAGTTATAGCTGCACAGCAGCCTGTGCGCAGGCCACGGAAGGTGCCAGGCTGTCCCTGGAACCTGCTTCTGCTAGTGCATCTGCAGTTGTAGCTGCGCAGCAGCCTGTGCTCAGGCCAGGGAAGATGCCTGGCTGTCCCGGGAGCAGTCTTCTACTAGTGCATCTTCAGTTGTAGCTGCACAGCTGCCTGTGCTCAGGCCAGGGAAGATGCCTTGCTGTCCCAAGAGCAGGCTTCTACTAGTGCATCTTCAGTTGTAGCTGCGCAGCAGCCTGTGCTCAGGCCAGGGAAGATGCATGGCTGGCCCAGGAGCAGGCTTCTATTACTGCATCTGCACTTGCAGCTGCGCAGAAGCCTGTGCTCAGGCCAGGGAAGGTGCCAGGCTGTTCCGGGAACATGCGTCTGCTAGTGCATCTGCAGATGTAGCTGCGCAGCAGACTGTGCTCAGGCTAGGGAAGATGCATTGCTGTCCCGGGAGCAGGCTTCTACTAGTGCATCTGCAGTTGTAGCTGCGCAGCAGCCTGTGCTCAGGCCAGGGAAGATGTCTGGCTGGCCCAGGAGCAAGCTTCTGCTAGTGCATCTTCAGTTGTACCTGTGCAGCAGCCTGTGCTCAGGCCAGTGAAGATGCCAGGCTGTCCCAGGAGCAGGCTTCTACTAGTGCATCTGCAGTTGTAGCTGCACAACAGCCTGTGCTCAGGCCAGGGAAGATGCCTGGCTGTCCCGGGAGCAGGCTTCTGCAAGTGTATCTGCAGTTGTAGCTGCGCAGCAGACTGTGTGCAGGCCAGGGAAGGTACCTGGCTGTCCCGGGAGCAGGCTTCTGCTAGTGCATCTGCAGTAGTAGCTGCGCAGCAGACTGTGTGCAGGCCAGGGAAGGTGCCTGGCTGTCCCGGGAGCAGTCTTCTGCTAGTGCATCTGCAGTTGTAGCTGCGCAGCAGCCTGTGCGCATGCCAGGGAAGGTCCCAGGCTGTCCCGGGAGCAGGCTTCTAGTAGTGCATCTGCAGTTGTAGCTGCTAAGCAGCCTGTGCTCAGGCTAGGGAAAGTGCCAGGCCATCCCGGGAGCAGGCTTCTACTCATGCATCTGCAGTTGTAGCTGCACAGCAGCCTGTGCTCAGGCCAGGGAATATGCCTTGCTGTCCCAAGAGCAGGCTTCTACTAGTGCATCTTCAGTTGTAGCTGCGCAGCAGCCTGTGCTCAGGCCAGGGAAGATGCATGGCTGGCCCAGGAGCAGGCTTCTACTACTGCATATGCAGTTGTAGCTTTTGCAGAAGCCTGTGCTCAGGCCAGGGAAGGTGCCAGGCTGTTCCGGGAGCATGAATCTGCTTGTGCATCTGCAGTTGTAGCTGCGCAGCAGACTGTGTTCAGGCTAGGGAAGATGCCTGGCTGTCCTGGGAGCAGGCTTCTACTAGTGCATCTGCAGTTGTAGCTGCGCAGCAGCCTGTGCTCAGGCCAGGGAAGATGTCTGGCTGGCCCAGGAGCAAGCTTCTGCTAGTGCATCTTCAGTTGTACCTGTGCAGCAGCCTGTGCTCAGGCCAGTGAAGATGCCAGGCTGTCCCGGGAACAGGCTTCTACTAGTGCATCTACAGTTGTAGATCAATCGCAGCCTGTGCTCAGGTCAGGGAAAGTGCCAGGCTGTCCCAGGAGAAGGCGTTTACTAGTGCATCTGCAGTTGTAGTTGCGCAGCAGCCTGTGCTCAGGCCAGGGAAGATGCCTGGCTGTCCCGGGAGTAGGCTTCTGCTAGTGTATCTGCAGTTGTAGCTGCGCAGCAGTTTGTGCTCAGGCCAGGGAAGGAGCCAGGCTGTCCCAGGAGCAGGCTTCTGCTAGTGCATCTGCAGTTGTAGTTGCGCAGCAGACTGTGCTCAGGCCAGGGAAGATGCCTGGCTGTCCCGGGAATAGGCTTCTGCTAGTGCATCTGCAGTTGTAGCTGCGCAGCAGCCTGTGCTCAGGCCAGGGAAGGAGCCAGGCTGTCCCGGGAGCAGGCTTCTGCTAGTGCATCTGCAGTTGTAGCTGCGCAGCAGACTGTGTGCAGGCCAGGGAAGGTGCCTGGCTATCCAGGTAGCAGGCGTCTGCTAGTGCATCTGCAGTTGTTGCTGCACAGCAGCCTGTGCTCAGGCCAGGGAAGGTGCTAGGATGTCCCAGGAGAAGGCTTTTACTAGTGCATCTGCAGTTGTAGCTGCACAGCAGCCTCTGCTCAGGCCAGGGAAGATGCCAGGCTGTCCCGGGAGCAGGCTTCTGCTAGTGCATCCGCAGTTGTAGCTGCGCAGCAGCATGTGCTCCGGCCAGGCAAGATGCCTGGCTGTCCCGGGAGCAGGCTTCTGCTAGTGCATCTGCAGTTGTAGCTGCGCAGTAGCCTGTGCTCAGGCCAGGGAAGATGCCAGGCTGTCACAGGAGCAGGCTTCTACTAGTGCATCTACAGTTGTAGCTGCACTGCAGCCTGTGCTCAGGCCAGGGAAGATACCTGGCTGTCCAGGGAGCAGGTTTATGCTAGTGCTTCTGCAGTTGTAGCTGCGCAGCAGCCTGTGCTCAGGCCAGGGAAGATGCCTGGCTGTCCCGGGAGCAGGCTTCTGCTAGTGAATCTGCAGTTGTAGCTGCGCAGCAGCCTATGCTCAGGCCAGGGAAGGTGCCAGGATGTCCCTGGAGCAGGCGTCTGCTAGTGCATATGCAATTGTAGCTGCGCAGCAGACTGTGTGCAGGCCAGGGAAGGTGCCAGGCTATCCCGGGAGCAGGCTTCTGCTAGTGCATCTGCTGTTGTAGCTGCGCAGCAGCCTGTGCTCAGGCCAGGGAAGATGCCTGGCTGTCCCAGTAGCAGACTTCTGCTAGTGCATCTGCAGTTGTAGCTGCGCAGCAGCCTGTGCTCAGGCCAGGAAAGATGCCAGGCTGTCACAGGAGCAGGATTCTACTAGTGCATCTACAGTTGTAGCTGCACTGCAGCCTGTGCTCAGGCCAGGGAAGATGCCTGGCTGTCCCAAGAGCAGGCTTCCACTAGTGCATCTGCAGTTGTAGCTGCGCAGCAGACTGTGTGTAGGCCAGGGAAGGTGCCTGGCTGTCCCGGGAGCAGGCTTCTGCTAGTGCATCTGCAGTTGTAGCTGCGCAGCAGCCTGTGCACATGCCAGGGAAGGTCCCAGGCTGTCCCGGGAGCAGGCTTCTAGTATTGCATCTGCAGTTGTAGCTGCTAAGCAGCCTGTGCTCAGACTAGGGAAAGTGCCAGGCCATCCCGGGAGCAGGCTTCTACTCATGCATCTGCAGTTGTAGCTGCACAGCAGCCTGTGCTCAGGCCAGGGAATATGCCTTGCTGTCCCAAGAGCAGGCTTCTACTAGTGCATCTTCAGTTGTAGCTGCGCAGCAGCCTGTGCTCAGGCCAGGGAAGATGCATGGCTGGCCCAGGAGCAGGCTTTTACTACTGCATCTGCAGTTGTAGCTGCGTAGAAGCCTGTGCTCAGGCCAGGGAAGGTGCCAGGCTGTTCCGGGAGCATGAATCTGCTAGTGCATCTGAAGTCGTAGCAGCGCGGCAGACTGTGTTCAGGCTAGGGAAGATGCCTGGCTGTCCCGGGAGCAGGCTTCTACTAGTGCATCTGCAGTTGTAGCTGCGCAGCAGCCTGTGCTCAGGCCAGGGAAGATGTCTGGCTGGCCCAGGAGCAAGCTTCTGCTAGTGCATCTTCAGTTGTACCTGTGCAGCAGCCTGTGCTCAGGCCAGTGAAGATGCCAGGCTGTCCCGGGAGCAGGCTTCTACTAGTGCATCTACAGTTGTAGATCAATCGCAGCCTGTGCTCAGGTCAGGGAAAGTGCCAGGCTGTCCCAGGAGAAGGCGTTTACTAGTGCATCTGCAGTTGTAGCTGCGCAGCAGCCTGTGCTCAGGCCAGGGAAGATGCCTGGCTGTCCCGGGAGTAGGCTTCTGCTAGTGCATCTGCAGTTGTAGCTGCGCAGCAGCCTGTGCTCAGGCCAGGGAAGGAGCCAGGCTGTCCCAGGAGAAGGCTTCTGCTAGTGCATCTGCAGTTGTAGTTGCGCAGCAGACTTTGCTCAGGCCAGGGAAGATGCCAGGCTGTCCCGGGAGCAGGCTTCTACTAGTGCATCTGCAGTTGTAGCTGCGCAACAGCCTGTGCTCAGGCCTGGGAAGATGCCTGGCTGTCCCGGGAGCAGGCTTCTGCTAGTGCATCTGCAGTTGTAGTTGCGCAGCAGCCTGTGCTCAGGCCAGGGAAGATGCCTGGCTGTCCCGGGATTAGGCTTCTGCTAGTGCATCTGCAGTTGTAGCTGCGCAGCAGCCTGTGCTCAGGCCAGGGAAGGCGCCAGTCTGTCCCGGGAGCAGGCTTCTGCTAGTGCATCTGCAGTTGTAGCTGCGCAGCAGACTGTGTGCAGGCCAGGGAAGGTGCCTGGCTATCCCGGTAGCAGGCGTATGCTAGTGCATCTGCAGTTGTTGCTGCGCAGCAGCCTGTGCTCAGGCCAGGGAAGGTGCCAGGATGTCCCAGGAGAAGGCTTTTACTAGTGCATCTGCAGTTGTAGCTGCACAGCAGCCTCTGCTCAGGCCAGGGAAGATGCAAGGCTGTCCCGGGAGCAGGCTACTGCTAGTGCATCTGCAGTTGTAGCTGCGCAGCAGCATGTGCTCCGGCCAGGCAAGATGCCAGGCTGTCCCGGGAGCAGGCTTCTGCTAGTGCATCTGCAGTTGTAGCTGCGCAGCAGACTGTGCGCAGTCAGGGAAGGTGCCAGGCTATCCCGGGAGCAGGCTTCTGCTAGTGCATCTGCAGTTGTAGCTGCACAGCAGCCTGTGCTCAGGCCAGGGAAGATGCCTGGCTGTCCCGGGAGCAGGCTTCTGCTAGTGCATCTGCAGTTGTAGCTGCACAGCAGCCTGTGCTCAGGCCAGGGAAGATGCCAGGCTGTCACAGGAGCAGGCTTCTACTAGTGCATCTACAGTTGTAGCTGCACTGCAGCCTGTGCTCAGGCCAGGGAAAATACCTGGCTGTCCCGGGAGCAGGTTTATGCTAGTGCATCTGCAGTTGTAGCTGCGCAGCAGCCTGTGCTCAGGCCAGGGAAGATGCCTGGCTGTCCCGGGAGCAGGCTTCTGCTAGTGCATATGCAGTTGTAGCTGCGCAGCAGCCTATGCTCAGGCCAGGGAAGGTGCCAATATGTCCCTGGAGCAGGTGTCTGCTAGTGCATATGCAGTTGTAGCTGCGCAGCAGACTGTGTGCAGGCCAGGGAAGGTGCCAGGCTATCCCGGGAGCAGGCTTCTGCTAGTGCATCTGCTGTTGTAGCTGCGCAGCAGCCTGTGCTCAGGCCAGGGAAGATGCCTGGCTGTCCCATTAGCAGACTTCTGCTAGTGCATCTGCAGTTGTAGCTGCGCAGCAGCCTGTGCTCAGGCCAGGAAAGATGCCAGGCTGTCACAGGAGCAGGATTCTACTAGTGCATCTACAGTTGTAGCTGCACTGCAGCCTGTGCTCAGGCCAGGGAAGATGCCTGGCTGTCCCAGGAGCAGGCTTCCACTAGTGCATCTGCAATTGTAGCTCCGCAGCAGCCTCTGCTCAGGCTAGGGAAGGTGCCAGGCTGTCCCGGGAGCAGGCTTCTACTAGTGCATCTTCAGGTGTAGCTGCACTGCAGCCTGTGCTCAGGCCAGGGAGGATGCCTGGCTGACCCAGGGGCTGGCTTCCACTAGTGCATCTGCAGTTTTAGCTGCGCAGCAGCCTCTGCTCAGGCTAGGGAAGGTGCCAGGCTGTCCCGGGATCAGGCTTCTAAGAGTGCATGTTGTAGCTGCACAGCATCCTGTGCTCAGGCCAGGGAAGATGCATGGCTGGCCCAGGAGCAGGCTCTGCTACTGCATCTGCAGTTGCAGCTGCGCAGCAGCCTCTGCTCAGGCCAGGAAAGACGTCTGGCATGCCCTGTGCTCAGGCCAGGGAAGTCATCTGGCTGGCCCAGGAGCAGGCTTCTGCTACTGCATCTGCAGTTGTACCTGCTCAGCAGCCTCTGCTCAGGCCAGGGAAGGTGCCAGGTTGTTCCGGGAGCATGCGTCTGCTAGTGCATCTGCAATGTAGCTCCGCAGGAGACTGTGCTCAGGCCAGGGGAAATGCCTGTCTGTCCCAGGAGCAGGCTTCCACTAGTGCATCTGCAGTTGTAGCTGCGCAGCAGCCTGTGCTCAGGCAAGGGAAGGTTCCAGGCTGTTCTGGGAGCATGTGTCTGCTAGTGCATCTGCAATGTATTAGCGCAGCAGACTGTGCTCAGGCCAGGGAAGATGCCTGGCTGTCCTGGGAGCAGGCTTCTACTAGTGCGTCTGCAGTTATAGCTGCGCAGCAGACTGTGCTCAGGCCAGGGAAGATGTCTGGCTGGCCCAGGAGCAGGCTTCTACTAGTGCATCTTCAGTTGCAGCTGCGCAGCTGCCTGTGATCAGGCCAGGGAAGATGCGTGGCTGTCCCAGGAGCAGGCTTCTATTAGTGCATCTGCAGTTGTAGCTGCGCAGCAGCCTGTGCGCAGGCCAGGGAAGGTACCAGGCTGTCCCGGGATCAGGCTTCTGCTAGTGCATCTGCAGTTGTAGCTGCGCAGCAGACTGTGCGCAGGCCAGGGAAGGTGCCAGGCTATCCCAGGAGCAGGCTTCTGCTAGTGCGTCTGCTGTTGTAGCTGCGCAGCAGCCTGTGCTCAGGCCAGGGAAGATGCCTGGCTGTCCCAGGAGCAGGCTTCCGCTAGTGCATCTGCAGTGTAGCTGCGCAGCAGACTCTGCTGAGGCTAGGGAAGGTGCCAGGCTGTCCCGGGATCAGGCTTCTACTAGTGCATCTTCAGTTGTAGCTGCACTGCAGCCTGTGCTCAGGCCAGGGAAGATGCCTGGCTGACCCAGGAGCAGGCTTCCACTAGTGCATCTGCAGTTTTAGCTGCGCAGCAGCCTCTGCTCAGGCTATGGAAGGTGCCAGGCTATCCCGGGATCAGGCTTCTAAGAGTGCATGTTGTAGCTGCGCAGCAGCCTGTGCTCAGGCCAGGGAAGATGCATGGCTGGCCCAGGAGCAGGCTCTGCTACTGCATCTGCAGTTGCAGCTGCGCAGCAGCCTGTGCTCAGGCCAGGGAAGACGTCTGGCTGGCCCTGTGCTCAGGCCAGGGAAGACGTCTGGCTGGCCCAGGAGCAGGCTTCTGCTACTGCATCTGCAGTTGTACCTGCTCACCAGCCTGTGCTCATGTCAGTGAAGGTGCCAGGTTGTTCCGGGAGCATGCGTCTGCTAGTGCATCTGCAATGTAGCTGCTCAGGAGACTGTGCTTAGGCCAGGGTAGATGCCTGTCTGTCCCAGGAACAGGCTTCCACTAGTGCATCTGCAGTTGTAGCTGCGCAGCAGCCTCTGCTCAGGCTAGGGAAGGTGCCAGGCTGTCCCGGGATCAGGCTTCTACTACTGCATCTGCAGTTGTAGCTGCGCAGCAGCCTGTGCTAATGCCAGGGAAGACGACTGGCTGGCCCAGGAGCAGGCTTCTGCTACTGCATCTGCAGTTGTACCTGCACAGCAGCCTGTGCTCAGGCCAGGGAAGGTGCCATGCTGTTCCGGGAGCATGTGTCTGCTAGTGCATCTGCAATGTAGCAGCGCAGAAGACTGTGCTCAGGCCAGGGAAGATGCCTGGCTGTCCTGGGGGCAGGCTTCTACTCGTGCATCTGCAGTTGTACCTGCGCAGAAGCCTGTGCTCAGGCCTGGGAAGATGTCTGACTGGCCCAGGAGCAGGCTTCTACTAGTGCATCTTCAGTTGTAGCTGCGCAGCAGCCTGTGTTCAGGCCAGGGAAGATGCCTGGCTGGCCCAGGAGCAGGCTTCTGTTACTGCATCTGCAGTTGTATCTGCGCAGCAGCCTGTGCGCAGGCCTGGGAAGGTACCAGGCTCTCCCGGGAGCAGGCTTCTACTAGTGCATCTTCAGTTGTAGCTGCACTGCAGCCTGTGCTCAGGCTAGGGAAGGTGCCAGGCTGTCCGGGGATCAGGCTTCTACTAGTGCATCTTCAGTTGTAGCTGCGCAGCAGCATGTGCTCAGGCCAGGGAAGATGCATGGCTGGCCCAGGAGCAGGCTTCTGCTAGTGCATCTGCAGTTGCAGCTGCGCAGCAGCCTGTGCTCAGGCCAGGGAAGACATCTGGCTGGCCCAGGAGCAGGCTTCTGCTACTGCATCTGCAGTTGTACCTGCGCAGCAGCCTGTGCTCAGGCCAGGGAAGGTGCCAGGCTGTTCCGGGAGCATGGGTCTGCTAGTGCATCTGCATTGTAGCTGCGCTGGAGACTGTGCTCAGGCCAGGGAAGATGCCTGGCTGTCCTGGGGGCAGGCTTCTACTAGTGCATCTGCAGTTGTAGCTGTGCAGCAGCCTGTGCTCAGGCCAGGGAAGATGTCTGGCTGGCCCAGGAGCAGGCTTCTACTAGTGCATCTTTAGTTGTAGCTGCGCAGCAGCCTGTGCTCAGGCCAGGGAAGATGCCTGGCTGTCAAATGAGCAGGCTTCTACTAGTGCATCTGCAGTTGTAGCTGCGCAGCAGCCTGTGCGCAGGCCTGGGAAGGTACCAGGATGTCCCGGGAGCAGGCTTCTACTAGTGCATCTTCAGTTGTAGCTGCACTGCAGCCTGTGCTCAGGCCAGGGAAGATGCCTGGCTGTCCCAGGAACAGGCTTCTGCTAGTGCATCTGCAGATGTACCTGTGCAGCAGCCTGTGCTCAGGCCAAGGAAGATGCCTGGCTGGCCCAGGAGCAGGCTTCTGTTACTGCACCTGCCGTTGTAGCTGCGCAGCAGCCTGTGCTCAGGCCAGCGAAGATGCATGGCTGGCCCAGGAGCAGGCTTCTGCTAGTGCATCTGCAGTTGTAGCTGTACATCAGCATGTGCTCAGGCCAGGGAAGATGCATGGCTGGCCCAGGAGCAGGCTTCTGCTACTGCATCTGCAGTTATAGCTGCGCAGCAGCCTGTGCTCAGGCCAGGGAAAGTGCCAAGCTGTCCCGGGAGCAGGTTTCTACTAGTGCATCTGTAGTTGTACCTGTGCAGCAGCCTGTGCTCAGGCCAGGGAAGATGTCTGGCTGGCCCAGGAGCAGGGTTCTACTAGTGCATCTGCAATGTTGCTGCGCAGCAGCCAGTGTGCAGGCCAGGGAAGGTGCCAGGCTGTCCCAGGAGCAGGCTTCTACTAGTGTATCTGCAGTTGTAGCTGGCATTAGCCTGTGCTCAGGCCAGGGAAGATGCATTGCTGGTCCAGGAGCAGGCTTCTGCTACTACATCTGCAGTTGTAGCTGCGCAGCAGCCTGTGCTCAGGCCAGGGAAGGTGCCAGGCTGGCCCAGGAGCAGGCTTCTGCAGTTGTAGCTGTGCATCAGCCTGTGCTCAGGCCAGGGAAGATGCATGGCTGGCCCAGGAGCAGGCTTCTGCTACTGCATCTGCAGTTATAGCTGCGCAGCAGCCTGTTCTCAGGCTAGGGAAAGTGCTAAGCTGTGCCGGGAGCAGGCTTCTACTAGTGCATCTGTAGTTGTACCTGTGCAGCAGCCTGTGTTCAGGCCAGGGAAGGTGCCAGGCTGTCCCAGGAGCGAGCTTCTACTAGTGCATATGCATTGTAGCTGTGCAGCAGCCTGTGCGCAGGCCAGGGAAGGTGCATGGCTGTCCCGGGAGCAGGCTTCTACTAGTGTATCTGCAGTCGTAGCAGCGCGGCAGACTGTGTTCAGGCTAGGGAAGATGCCTGGCTGTCCCGGGAGCAGGCTTCTACTAGTGCATCTGCAGTTGTAGCTGCGCAGCAGCCTGTGCTCAGGCCAGGGAAGATGTCTGGCTGGCCCAGGAGCAAGCTTCTGCTAGTGCATCTTCAGTTGTACCTGTGCAGCAGCCTGTGCTCAGGCCAGTGAAGATGCCAGGCTGTCCCAGGAGCAGGCTTCTACTAGTGCATCTACAGTTGTAGATCAATCGCAGCCTGTGCTCAGGTCAGGGAAAGTGCCAGGCTGTCCCAGGAGAAGGCGTTTACTAGTGCATCTGCAGTTGTAGTTGCGCAGCAGCCTGTGCTCAGGCCAGGGAAGATGCCAGGCTGTCCCGGGATCAGGCTTCTACTACTGCATCTGCAGTTGTAGCTGCGCAGCAGCCTGTGCTAATGCCAGGGAAGACGACTGGCTGGCCCAGGAGCAGGCTTCTGCTACTGCATCTGCAGTTGTACCTGCACAGCAGCCTGTGCTCAGGCCAGGGAAGGTGCCATGCTGTTCCGGGAGCATGTGTCTGCTAGTGCATCTGCAATGTAGCAGCGCAGAAGACTGTGCTCAGGCCAGGGAAGATGCCTGGCTGTCCTGGGGGCAGGCTTCTACTCGTGCATCTGCAGTTGTACCTGCGCAGAAGACTGTGCTCAGGCCTGGGAAGATGTCTGACTGGCCCAGGAGCAGGCTTCTACTAGTGCATCTTCAGTTGTAGCTGCGCAGCAGCCTGTGTTCAGGCCAGGGAAGATGCCTGGCTGTCCCAGGAGCAGGCTTCTACTAGTTCATCTGCAGTTGTATCTGCGCAGCAGCCTGTGCGCAGGCCTGGGAAGGTACCAGGCTCTCCCGGGAGCAGGCTTCTACTAGTGCATCTTCAGTTGTAGCTGCACTGCAGCCTGTGCTCAGGCCAGGGAAGGTGCCAGGTTGTTCCGGGAGCATGCGTCTGCTAGTGCATCTGCAATGTAGCTGCTCAGGAGACTGTGCTTAGGCCAGGGTAGATGCCTGTCTGTCCCAGGAACAGGCTTCCACTAGTGCATCTGCAGTTGTAGCTGCGCAGCAGCCTCTGCTCAGGCTAGGGAAGGTGCCAGGCTGTCCCGGGATCAGGCTTCTACTACTGCATCTGCAGTTGTAGCTGCGCAGCAGCCTGTGCTAATGCCAGGGAAGACGACTGGCTGGCCCAGGAGCAGGCTTCTGCTACTGCATCTGCAGTTGTACCTGCACAGCAGCCTGTGCTCAGGCCACGGAAGGTGCCATGCTGTTCCGGGAGCATGTGTCTGCTAGTGCATCTGCAATGTAGCAGCGCAGAAGACTGTGCTCAGGCCAGGGAAGATGCCTGGCTGTCCTGGGGGCAGGCTTCTACTCGTGCATCTGCAGTTGTACCTGCGCAGAAGCCTGTGCTCAGGCCTGGGAAGATGTCTGACTGGCCCAGGAGCAGGCTTCTACTAGTGCATCTTCAGTTGTAGCTGCGCAGCAGCCTGTGTTCAGGCCAGGGAAGATGCCTGGCTGGCCCAGGAGCAGGCTTCTGTTACTGCATCTGCAGTTGTATCTGCGCAGCAGCCTGTGCGCAGGCCTGGGAAGGTACCAGGCTCTCCCGGGAGCAGGCTTCTACTAGTGCATCTTCAGTTGTAGCTGCACTGCAGCCTGTGCTCAGGCTAGGGAAGGTGCCAGGCTGTCCGGGGATCAGGCTTCTACTAGTGCATCTTCAGTTGTAGCTGCGCAGCAGCATGTGCTCAGGCCAGGGAAGATGCATGGCTGGCCCAGGAGCAGGCTTCTGCTAGTGCATCTGCAGTTGCAGCTGCGCAGCAGCCTGTGCTCAGGCCAGGGAAGACATCTGGCTGGCCCAGGAGCAGGCTTCTGCTACTGCATCTGCAGTTGTACCTGCGCAGCAGCCTGTGCTCAGGCCAGGGAAGGTGCCAGGCTGTTCCGGGAGCATGGGTCTGCTAGTGCATCTGCATTGTAGCTGCGCTGGAGACTGTGCTCAGGCCAGGGAAGATGCCTGGCTGTCCCAGTAACAGGCTTCCACTAGTGCATCTGCAGTTGTAGCTGCGCAGCAGCCTGTGCTCAGGCCAGGGAAGATGCATGGCTGGCCCAGGAGCAGGCTTCTGTTACTGCATCTGCAGTTGTAGCTGCGCAGCAGCCTGTGCTAATGCCAGGGAAGACATCTGGCTGGCCCAGGAGCAGGCTTCTGCTACTGCATCTGCAGTTGTACCTGCACAGCAGCCTGTGCTCAAGCCAAGGGAGGTGCCAGGCTGTTCCGGGAGCATGTGTCTGCTAGTGCATCTGCAATGTAGCAGCGCGCAGACTGTGCTCAGGCCAGGGAAGATGCCTGGCTGTCCTGGGGGCAGGCTTCTACTAGTGCATCTGCAGTTGTAGCTGTGCAGCAGCCTGTGCTCAGGCCAGGGAAGATGTCTGGCTGGCCCAGGAGCAGGCTTCTACTAGTGCATCTTTAGTTGTAGCTGCGCAGCAGCCTGTGCTCAGGCCAGGGAAGATGCCTGGCTGTCAAATGAGCAGGCTTCTACTAGTGCATCTGCAGTTGTAGCTGCGCAGCAGCCTGTGCGCAGGCCTGGGAAGGTACCAGGATGTCCCGGGAGCAGGCTTCTACTAGTGCATCTTCAGTTGTAGCTGCACTGCAGCCTGTGCTCAGGCCAGGGAAGATGCCTGGCTGTCCCAGGAACAGGCTTCTGCTAGTGCATCTGCAGATGTACCTGTGCAGCAGCCTGTGCTCAGGCCAAGGAAGATGCCTGGCTGGCCCAGGAGCAGGCTTCTGTTACTGCACCTGCCGTTGTAGCTGCGCAGCAGCCTGTGCTCAGGCCAGCGAAGATGCATGGCTGGCCCAGGAGCAGGCTTCTGCTACTGCATCTGCAGTTATAGCTGCGCAGCAGCCTGTGCTCAGGCCAGGGAAAGTGCCAAGCTGTCCCGGGAGCAGGTTTCTACTAGTGCATCTGTAGTTGTACCTGTGCAGCAGCCTGTGCTCAGGCCAGGGAAGATGTCTGGCTGGCCCAGGAGCAGGGTTCTACTAGTGCATCTGCAATGTTGCTGCGCAGCAGCCAGTGTGCAGGCCAGGGAAGGTGCCAGGCTGTCCCAGGAGCAGGCTTTTACTAGTGTATCTGCAGTTGTAGCTGGCATTAGCCTGTGCTCAGGCCAGGGAAGATGCATTGCTGGTCCAGGAGCAGGCTTCTGCTACTACATCTGCAGTTGTAGCTGCGCAGCAGCCTGTGCTCAGGCCAGGGAAGGTGCCAGGCTGGCCCAGGAGCAGGCTTCTGCTAGTGCATCTGCAGTTGTAGCTGTGCATCAGCCTGTGCTCAGGCCAGGGAAGATGCATGGCTGGCCCAGGAGCAGGCTTCTGCTACTGCATCTGCAGTTATAGCTGCGCAGCAGCCTGTTCTCAGGCCAGGGAAAGTGCTAAGCTGTGCCGGGAGCAGGCTTCTACTAGTGCATCTGTAGTTGTACCTGTGCAGCAGCCTGTGTTCAGGCCAGGGAAGGTGCCAGGCTATCCCAGGAGCGAGCTTCTACTAGTGCATCTGCATTGTAGCTGTGCAGCAGCCTGTGCGCAGGCCAGGGAAGGTGCATGGCTGTCCCGGGAGCAGGCTTCTACTAGTGTATCTGCAGTCGTAGCAGCGCTGCAGACTGTGTTCAGGCTAGGGAAGATGCCTGGCTGTCCCGGGAGCAGGCTTCTACTAGTGCATCTGCAGTTGTAGCTGCGCAGCAGCCTGTGCTCAGGCCAGGGAAGATGTCTGGCTGGCCCAGGAGCAGGCTTCTGCTACTGCATCTGCAGTTGTACCTGCTCACCAGCCTGTGCTCAGGCCAGGGAAGGTGCCAGGTTGTTCCGGGAGCATGCGTCTGCTAGTGCATCTGCAATGTAGCTGCTCAGGAGACTGTGCTTAGGCCAGGGTAGATGCCTGTCTGTCCCAGGAACAGGCTTCCACTAGTGCATCTGCAGTTGTAGCTGCGCAGCAGCCTCTGCTCAGGCTAGGGAAGGTGCCAGGCTGTCCCGGGATCAGGCTTCTACTACTGCATCTGCAGTTGTAGCTGCGCAGCAGCCTGTGCTAATGCCAGGGAAGACGACTGGCTGGCCCAGGAGCAGGCTTCTGCTACTGCATCTGCAGTTGTACCTGCACAGCAGCCTGTGCTCAGGCCAGGGAAGGTGCCATGCTGTTCCGGGAGCATGTGTCTGCTAGTGCATCTGCAATGTAGCAGCGCAGAAGACTGTGCTCAGGCCAGGGAAGATGCCTGGCTGTCCTGGGGGCAGGCTTCTACTCGTGCATCTGCAGTTGTACCTGCGCAGAAGCCTGTGCTCAGGCCTGGGAAGATGTCTGACTGGCCCAGGAGCAGGCTTCTACTAGTGCATCTTCAGTTGTAGCTGCGCAGCAGCCTGTGTTCAGGCCAGGGAAGATGCCTGGCTGGCCCAGGAGCAGGCTTCTGTTACTGCATCTGCAGTTGTATCTGCGCAGCAGCCTGTGCGCAGGCCTGGGAAGGTACCAGGCTCTCCCGGGAGCAGGCTTCTACTAGTGCATCTTCAGTTGTAGCTGCACTGCAGCCTGTGCTCAGGCTAGGGAAGGTGCCAGGCTGTCCGGGGATCAGGCTTCTACTAGTGCATCTTCAGTTGTAGCTGCGCAGCAGCATGTGCTCAGGCCAGGGAAGATGCATGGCTGGCCCAGGAGCAGGCTTCTGCTAGTGCATCTGCAGTTGCAGCTGCGCAGCAGCCTGTGCTCAGGCCAGGGAAGACATCTGGCTGGCCCAGGAGCAGGCTTCTGCTACTGCATCTGCAGTTGTACCTGCGCAGCAGCCTGTGCTCAGGCCAGGGAAGGTGCCAGGCTGTTCCGGGAGCATGGGTCTGCTAGTGCATCTGCATTGTAGCTGCGCTGGAGACTGTGCTCAGGCCAGGGAAGATGCCTGGCTGTCCTGGGGGCAGGCTTCTACTAGTGCATCTGCAGTTGTAGCTGTGCAGCAGCCTGTGCTCAGGCCAGGGAAGATGTCTGGCTGGCCCAGGAGCAGGCTTCTACTAGTGCATCTTTAGTTGTAGCTGCGCAGCAGCCTGTGCTCAGGCCAGGGAAGATGCCTGGCTGTCAAATGAGCAGGCTTCTACTAGTGCATCTGCAGTTGTAGCTGCGCAGCAGCCTGTGCGCAGGCCTGGGAAGGTACCAGGATGTCCCGGGAGCAGGCTTCTACTAGTGCATCTTCAGTTGTAGCTGCACTGCAGCCTGTGCTCAGGCCAGGGAAGATGCCTGGCTGTCCCAGGAACAGGCTTCTGCTAGTGCATCTGCAGATGTACCTGTGCAGCAGCCTGTGCTCAGGCCAAGGAAGATGCCTGGCTGGCCCAGGAGCAGGCTTCTGTTACTGCACCTGCCGTTGTAGCTGCGCAGCAGCCTGTGCTCAGGCCAGCGAAGATGCATGGCTGGCCCAGGAGCAGGCTTCTGCTAGTGCATCTGCAGTTGTAGCTGTACATCAGCATGTGCTCAGGCCAGGGAAGATGCATGGCTGGCCCAGGAGCAGGCTTCTGCTACTGCATCTGCAGTTATAGCTGCGCAGCAGCCTGTGCTCAGGCCAGGGAAAGTGCCAAGCTGTCCCGGGAGCAGGTTTCTACTAGTGCATCTGTAGTTGTACCTGTGCAGCAGCCTGTGCTCAGGCCAGGGAAGATGTCTGGCTGGCCCAGGAGCAGGGTTCTACTAGTGCATCTGCAATGTTGCTGCGCAGCAGCCAGTGTGCAGGCCAGGGAAGGTGCCAGGCTGTCCCAGGAGCAGGCTTCTACTAGTGTATCTGCAGTTGTAGCTGGCATTAGCCTGTGCTCAGGCCAGGGAAGATGCATTGCTGGTCCAGGAGCAGGCTTCTGCTACTACATCTGCAGTTGTAGCTGCGCAGCAGCCTGTGCTCAGGCCAGGGAAGGTGCCAGGCTGGCCCAGGAGCAGGCTTCTGCTAGTGCATCTGCAGTTGTAGCTGTGCATCAGCCTGTGCTCAGGCCAGGGAAGATGCATGGCTGGCCCAGGAGCAGGCTTCTGCTACTGCATCTGCAGTTATAGCTGCGCAGCAGCCTGTTCTCAGGCCAGGGAAAGTGCTAAGCTGTGCCGGGAGCAGGCTTCTACTAGTGCATCTGTAGTTGTACCTGTGCAGCAGCCTGTGTTCAGGCCAGGGAAGGTGCCAGGCTGTCCCAGGAGCGAGCTTCTACTAGTGCATCTGCATTGTAGCTGTGCAGCAGCCTGTGCGCAGGCCAGGGAAGGTGCATGGCTGTCCCGGGAGCAGGCTTCTACTAGTGTATCTGCAGTCGTAGCAGCGCGGCAGACTGTGTTCAGGCTAGGGAAGATGCCTGGCTGTCCCGGGAGCAGGCTTCTACTAGTGCATCTGCAGTTGTAGCTGCGCAGCAGCCTGTGCTCAGGCCAGGGAAGATGTCTGGCTGGCCCAGGAGCAAGCTTCTGCTAGTGCATCTTCAGTTGTACCTGTGCAGCAGCCTGTGCTCAGGCCAGTGAAGATGCCAGGCTGTCCCGGGAGCAGGCTTCTACTAGTGCATCTACAGTTGTAGATCAATCGCAGCCTGTGCTCAGGTCAGGGAAAGTGCCAGGCTGTCCCAGGAGAAGGCGTTTACTAGTGCATCTGCAGTTGTAGTTGCGCAGCAGCCTGTGCTCAGGCAAGGGAAGATGCCAGGCTGTCCCGGGATCAGGCTTCTACTACTGCATCTGCAGTTGTAGCTGCGCAGCAGCCTGTGCTAATGCCAGGGAAGACGACTGGCTGGCCCAGGAGCAGGCTTCTGCTACTGCATCTGCAGTTGTACCTGCACAGCAGCCTGTGCTCAGGCCAGGGAAGGTGCCATGCTGTTCCGGGAGCATGTGTCTGCTAGTGCATCTGCAATGTAGCAGCGCAGAAGACTGTGCTCAGGCCAGGGAAGATGCCTGGCTGTCCTGGGGGCAGGCTTCTACTCGTGCATCTGCAGTTGTACCTGCGCAGAAGCCTGTGCTCAGGCCTGGGAAGATGTCTGACTGGCCCAGGAGCAGGCTTCTACTAGTGCATCTTCAGTTGTAGCTGCGCAGCAGCCTGTGTTCAGGCCAGGGAAGATGCCTGGCTGGCCCAGGAGCAGGCTTCTGTTACTGCATCTGCAGTTGTATCTGCGCAGCAGCCTGTGCGCAGGCCTGGGAAGGTACCAGGCTCTCCCGGGAGCAGGCTTCTACTAGTGCATCTTCAGTTGTAGCTGCACTGCAGCCTGTGCTCAGGCTAGGGAAGGTGCCAGGCTGTCCGGGGATCAGGCTTCTACTAGTGCATCTTCAGTTGTAGCTGCACAGCAGCATGTGCTCAGGCCAGGGAAGATGCATGGCTGGCCCAGGAGCAGGCTTCTGCTAGTGCATCTGCAGTTGCAGCTGCGCAGCAGCCTGTGCTCAGGCCAGGGAAGACATCTGGCTGGCCCAGGAGCAGGCTTCTGCTACTGCATCTGCAGTTGTACCTGCGCAGCAGCCTGTGCTCAGGCCAGGGAAGGTGCCAGGCTGTTCCGGGAGCATGGGTCTGCTAGTGCATCTGCATTGTAGCTGCGCTGGAGACTGTGCTCAGGCCAGGGAAGATGCCTGGCTGTCCCAGTAACAGGCTTCCACTAGTGCATCTGCAGTTGTAGCTGCGCAGCAGCCTCTTCTCAGTCTAGGGAAGGTGCCAGGCTGTCCCGGGATCAGGCTTCTACTAGTGCATCTTCAGTTGTAGCTGCGCAGCAGCCTGTGCTCAGGCCAGGGAAGATGCATGGCTGGCCCAGGAGCAGGCTTCTGTTACTGCATCTGCAGTTGTAGCTGCGCAGCAGCCTGTGCTAATGCCAGGGAAGACGTCTGGCTGGCCCAGGAGCAGCCTTCTGCTACTGCATCTGCAGTTGTACCTGCACAGCAGCCTGTGCTCAGGCCAAGGGAGGTGCCAGGCTGTTCCGGGAGCATGTGTCTGCTAGTGCATCTGCAATGTAGCAGCGCGCAGACTGTGCTCAGGCCAGGGAAGATGCCTGGCTGTCCTGGGGGCAGGCTTCTACTAGTGCATCTGCAGTTGTAGCTGTGCAGCAGCCTGTGCTCAGGCCAGGGAAGATGTCTGGCTGGCCCAGGAGCAGGCTTCTACTAGTGCATCTTTAGTTGTAGCTGCGCAGCAGCCTGTGCTCAGGCCAGGGAAGATGCCTGGCTGTCAAATGAGCAGGCTTCTACTAGTGCATCTGCAGTTGTAGCTGCGCAGCAGCCTGTGCGCAGGCCTGGGAAGGTACCAGGATGTCCCGGGAGCAGGCTTCTACTAGTGCATCTTCAGTTGTAGCTGCACTGCAGCCTGTGCTCAGGCCAGGGAAGATGCCTGGCTGTCCCAGGAACAGGCTTCTGCTAGTGCACTTGCAGATGTACCTGTGCAGCAGCCTGTGCTCAGGCCAAGGAAGATGCCTGGCTGGCCCAGGAGCAGGCTTCTGTTACTGCACCTGCCGTTGTAGCTGCGCAGCAGCCTGTGCTCAGACCAGCGAAGATGCATGGCTGGCCCAGGAGCAGGCTTCTGCTAGTGCATCTGCAGTTGTAGCTGTACATCAGCATGTGCTCAGGCCAGGGAAGATGCATGGCTGGCCCAGGAGCAGGCTTCTGCTACTGCATCTGCAGTTATAGCTGCGCAGCAGCCTGTGCCCAGGCCAGGGAAAGTGCCAAGCTGTCCCGGGAGCAGGTTTCTACTAGTGCATCTGTAGTTGTACCTGTGCAGCAGCCTGTGCTCAGGCCAGGGAAGATGTCTGGCTGGCCCAGGAGCAGGGTTCTACTAGTGCATCTGCAATGTTGCTGCGCAGCAGCCAGTGTGCAGGCCAGGGAAGGTGCCAGGCTGTCCTGGGAGCAGGCTTCTACTAGTGTATCTGCAGTTGTAGCTGGCATTAGCCTGTGCTCAGGCCAGGGAAGATGCATTGCTGGTCCAGGAGCAGGCTTCTGCTACTACATCTGCAGTTGTAGCTGCGCAGCAGCCTGTGCTCAGGCCAGGGAAGGTGCCAGGCTGGCCCAGGAGCAGGCTTCTGCTAGTGCATCTGCAGTTGTAGCTGTGCATCAGCCTGTGCTCAGGCCAGGGAAGATGCATGGCTGGCCCAGGAGCAGGCTTCTGCTACTGCATCTGCAGTTATAGCTGCGCAGCAGCCTGTTCTCAGGCCAGGGAAAGTGCTAAGCTGTGCCGGGAGCAGGCTTCTACTAGTGCATCTGTAGTTGTACCTGTGCAGCAGCCTGTGTTCAGGCCAGGGAAGGTGCCAGGCTGTCCCAGGAGCGAGCTTCTACTAGTGCATCTGCATTGTAGCTGTGCAGCAGCCTGTGCGCAGGCCAGGGAAGGTGCATGGCTGTCCCGGGAGCAGGCTTCTACTAGTGTATCTGCAGTCGTAGCAGCGCGGCAGATTGTGTTCAGGCTAGGGAAGATGCCTGGCTGTCCCGGGAGCAGGCTTCTACTAGTGCATCTGCAGTTGTAGCTGCGCAGCAGCCTGTGCTCAGGCCAGGGAAGATGTCTGGCTGGCCCAGGAGCAAGCTTCTGCTAGTGCATCTTCAGTTGTACCTGTGCAGCAGCCTGTGCTCAGGCCAGTGAAGATGCCAGGCTGTCCCGGGAGCAGGCTTCTACTAGTGCATCTACAGTTGTAGATCAATCGCAGCCTGTGCTCAGGTCAGGGAAAGTGCCAGGCTGTCCCAGGAGAAGGCGTTTACTAGTGCATCTGCAGTTGTAGTTGCGCAGCAGCCTGTGCTCAGGCCAGGGAAGATGCCTGGCTGTCCCGGGAGTAGGCTTCTGCTAGTGCATCTGCAGTTGTAGCTACGCAGCAGCCTGTGCTCAGGCCAGGGAAGGAGCCAGGCTGTCCCAGGAGCAGGTTTCTGCTAGTGCATCTGCAGTTGTAGTTGCGCAGCAGACTGTGCTCAGGCCAGGGAAGATGCCAGGCTGTCCCGGGAGCAGGCTTCTGCTAGTGCATCTGCAGTTGTAGCTGCGCAACAGCCTGTGCTCAGGCCTGGGAAGATGCCTGGCTGTCCCGGGAGCAGGCTTCTGCTAGTGCATCTGCAGTTGTAGTTGCGCAGCAGCCTGTGCTCAGGCCAGGGAAGATGCCTGGCTGTCCCGGGAGTAGGCTTCTGCTAGTGCATCTGCAGTTGTAGCTGCACAGCAGCCTTTGCTCAGGCCAGGGAAGGCGCCAGGCTGTCCCGGGAGCAGGCTTCTGCTAGTGCATCTGCAGTTGTAGCTGCGCAGCAGACTGTGTGCAGGCCAGGGAAGGTGCCTGGCTATCCCGGTAGCAGGCGTCTGCTAGTGCATCTGCAGTTGTTGCTGCGCAGCAGCCTGTGCTCAGGCCAGGGAAGGTGCCAGGATGTCCCAGGAGAAGGCTTTTCCTAGTGCATCTGCAGTTGTAGCTGCACAGCAGCCTCTGCTCAGGCCAGGTAAGATGCCAGGCTGTCCCGGGAGCAGGCTTCGGCTAGTGCATCTGCAGTTGTAGCTGGGCAGCAGCATGTGCTCCGGCCAGGCAAGATGCCAGGCTATCCCGGGAGCAGGCTTCTGCTAGTGCATCTGCAGTTGTAGCTGCACAGCAGCCTGTGCTCAGGCCAGGGAAGATGCCTGGCTGTCCCGGGAGCAGGCTTCTGCTAGTGCATCTGCAGTTGTAGCTGCACAGCAGCCTGTGCTCAGGCCAGGGAAGATGCCAGGCTGTCACAGGAGCAGGCTTCTACTAGTGCATCTACAGTTGTAGCTGCACTGCAGCCTGTGCTCAGGCCAGGGAAGATACCTGGCTGTCCCGGGAGCAGGTTTATGCTAGTGCATCTGCAGTTGTAGCTGCGCAACAGCCTGTGCTCAGGCCAGGGAAGATGCCTGGCTGTCCCGGGAGCAGACTTCTGCTAGTGCATCTGCAGTTGTAGCTGCGCAGCAGCCTATGCTCAGGCCAGGGAAGGTGCCAGGATGTCCCTGGAGCAGGCGTCTGCTAGTGCATATGCAGTTGTAGCTGCGCAGCAGACTGTGTGCAGGCCAGGGAAGGTGCCAGGCTATCCCGGGAGCAGGCTTCTGCTAGTGCATCTGCTGTTGTAGCTGTGCAGCAGCCTGTGCTCAGGCCAGGGAAGATGCCTGGCTGTCCCATTAGCAGACTTCTGCTAGTGCATCTGCAGTTGTAGCTGCGCAGCAGCCTGTGCTCAGGCCAGGAAAGATGCCAGGCTGTCACAGGAGCAGGATTCTACTAGTGCATCTACAGTTGTAGCTGCACTGTAGCCTGTGCTCAGGCCAGGGAAGATGCCTGGCTGTCCCAGGAGCAGGCTTCCACTAGTGCATCTGCAATTGTAGCTGCGCAGCAGCCTCTGCTCAGGCTAGGGAAGGTGCCAGGCTGTCCCGGGAGCAGGCTTCTACTAGTGCATCTTCAGGTGTAGCTGCACTGCAGCCTGTGCTCAGGCCAGGGAGGATGCCTGGCTGACCCAGGGGCAGGCTTCCACTAGTGCATCTGCAGTTTTAGCTGCGCAGCAGCCTCTGCTCAGGCTAGGGAAGGTGCCAGGCTGTCCCGGGATCAGGCTTCTAAGAGTGCATGTTGTAGCTGCGCAGCATCCTGTGCTCAGGCCAGGGAAGATGCATGGCTGGCCCAGGAGCAGACTCTGCTACTGCATCTGCAGTTGCAGCTGCGCAGCAGCCTGTGCTCAGGCCAGGGAAGACGTCTGGCATGCCCCGTGCTCAGGCCAGGGAAGACGTCTGGCTGGCCCAGGAGCAGGCTTCTGCTACTACATCTGCAGTTGTACCTGCTCAGCAGCCTGTGCTCAGGCCAGGGAAGGTGCCAGGTTGTTCCGGGAGCATGCGTCTGCTAGTGCATCTGCAATGTAGCTCCGCAGGAGACTGTGCTCAGGCCAGGGAAGATGCCTGTCTGTCCCAGGAGCAGGCTTCCACTAGTGCATCTGCAGTTGTAGCTGCGCAGCAGCCTGTGCTCAGGCAAGGGAAGGTTCCAGGCTGTTCTGGGAGCATGTGTCTGCTAGTGCATCTGCAATGTAGCAGCGCAGCAGACTGTGCTCAGGCCAGGGAAGATGTCTGGCTGGCCCAGGAGCAGGCTTCTACTAGTGCATCTTCAGTTGCAGCTGCGCAGCAGCCTATGCGCAGGCCAGGGAAGGTAGCAGGCTGTCCCGGGATCAGGCTTCTGCTAGTGCATCTGCAGTTGTAGCTGCGCAGCAGACTGTGCGCAGGCCAGGGAAGGTGCCAGGCTGTCCCGGGAGCAGGCTTCTACTAGTGCATCTTCAGTTGTAGCTGCGCAGCCGCCTGTGCTCAGGCCAGGGAAGATGTCAGGCTGACCCGGGAGCAGGCTTCTACTAGTGCATCTTCAGTTGTAGCTGCACTGCAGCCTGTGCTCAGGCCAGGGAAGATGCCTGGCTGACCCAGGAGCAGGCTTCCACTAGTGCATCTGCAGTTTTAGCTGCGCAGCAGCCTCTGCTCAGGCTAGGGAAGGTGCCAGGCTATCCCGGGATCAGGCTTCTAAGAGTGCATGTTGTAGCTGCGCAGCAGCCTGTGCTCAGGCCAGGGAAGATGCATGGCTGGCCCAGGAGCAGGCTCTGCTACTGTATCTGTAGTTGCAGCTGCGCAGCAGCCTGTGCTCAGGCCAGGGAAGACGTCTGGCTGGCCCTGTGCTCAGGCCAGGGAAGACGTCTGGCTGGCCCAGGAGCAGGCTTCTGCTACTGCATCTGCAGTTGTACCTGCTCAGCAGCCTGTGCTCAGGCCAGGGAAGGTGCCAGGTTGTTCCGGGAGCATGCGTCTGCTAGTGCATCTGCAATGTAGCTGCTCAGGAGACTGTGCTTAGGCCAGGGAAGATGCCTGTCTGTCCCAGGAACAGGCTTCCACTAGTGCATCTGCAGTTGTAGCTGCGCAGCAGCCTCTGCTCAGGCTAGGGAAGGTGCCAGGCTGTCCCGGGATCAGGCTTCTACTACTGCATCTGCAGTTGTAGCTGCGCAGCAGCCTGTGCTAATGCCAGGGAAGACGTCTGGCTGGCCCAGGAGCAGGCTTCTGCTACTGCATCTGCAGTTGTACCTGCACAGCAGCCTGTGCTCAGGCCAGGGAAGGTGCCACGCTGTTCCGGGAGCATGTGTCTGCTAGTGCATCTGCAATGTAGCAGCGCAGCAGACTGTGCTCAGGCCAGGGAAGATGCCTGGCTCTCCTGAGGGCAGGCTTCTACTCGTGCATCTGCAGTTGTACCTGCGCAGAAGCCTGTGCTCAGGCCTGGGAAGATGTCTGACTGGCCCAGGAGCAGGTTTCTACTAGTGCATCTTCAGTTGTAGCTGCGCAGCAGCCTGTGTTCAGGCCAGGGAAGATGCCTGGCTGTCCCAGGAGCAGGCTTCTACTAGTTCATCTGCAGTTGTAGCTGCGCAGCAGCCTGTGCGCAGGCCCGGGAAGGTACCAGGCTCTCCCGGGAGCAGGCTTCTACTAGTGCATCTTCAGTTGTAGCTGCACTGCAGCCTGTGCTCAGGCCAGGGAAGACGTCTGGCATGCCCCGTGCTCAGGCCAGGGAAGACGTCTGGCTGGCCCAGGAGCAGGCTTCTGCTACTGCATCTGCAGTTGTACCTGCTCAGCAGCCTGTGCTCAGGCCAGGGAAGGTGCCAGGTTGTTCCGGGAGCATGCGTCTGCTAGTGCATCTGCAATGTAGCTCCGCAGGAGACTGTGCTCAGGCCAGGGAAGATGCCTGTCTGTCCCAGGAGCAGGCTTCCACTAGTGCATCTGCAGTTGTAGCTGCGCAGCAGCCTGTGCTCAGGCAAGGGAAGGTTCCAGGCTGTTCTGGGAGCATGTGTCTGCTAGTGCATCTGCAATGTAGCAGCGCAGCAGACTGTGCTCAGGCCAGGGAAGATGTCTGGCTGGCCCAGGAGCAGGCTTCTACTAGTGCATCTTCAGTTGCAGCTGCGCAGCAGCCTGTGATCAGGCCAGGGAAGATGCCTGGCTGTCCCAGGAGCAGGCTTCTATTAGTGCATCTGCAGTTGTAGCTGCGCAGCAGCCTGTGCGCAGGCCAGGGAAGGTACCAGGCTGTCCCGGGATCAGGCTTCTGCTAGTGCATCTGCAGTTGTAGCTGCGCAGCAGACTGTGCGCAGGCCAGGGAAGGTACCAGTCTATCCCAGGAGCAGGCTTCTGCTAGTGCGTCTGCTGTTGTAGCTGCGCAGCAGCCTGTGCTCAGGCCAGGGAAGATGCCTGGCTGTCCCAGGAGCAGGCTTCCGCTAGTGCATCTGCAGTGTAGCTGCGCAGCAGACTCTGCTGAGGCTAGGGAAGATGTCAGGCTGACCCGGGAGCAGGCTTCTACTAGTGCATCTTCAGTTGTAGCTGCACTGCAGCCTGTGCTCAGGCCAGGGAAGATGCCTGGCTGACCCGGGAGCAGGCTTCCACTAGTGCATCTGCAGTTTTAGCTGCGCAGCAGCCTCTGCTCAAGCTAGGGAAGGTGCCAGGCTATCCCGGGATCAGGCTTCTAAGAGTGCATGTTGTAGCTGCGCAGCAGCCTGTGCTCAGGCCAGGGAAGATGCATGGCTGGCCCAGGAGCAGGCTCTGCTACTGCATCTGTAGTTGCAGCTGCGCAGCAGCCTGTGCTCAGGCCAGGGAAGACGTCTGGCTGGCCCTGTGCTCAGGCCAGGGAAGACGTCTGGCTGGCCCAGAAGCAGGCTTCTGCTACTGCATCTGCAGTTGTACCTGCTCAGCAGCCTGTGCTCAGGCCAGGGAAGGTGCCAGGTTGTTCCGGGAGCATGCGTCTGCTAGTGCATCTGCAATGTAGCTGCTCAGGAGACTGTGCTTAGGCCAGGGAAAATGCCTGTCTGTCCCGGGATCAGGCTTCTACTACTGCATCTGCAGTTGTAGCTGCGCAGCAGCCTGTGCTAATGCCAGGGAAGACGTCTGGCTGGCCCAGGAGCAGGCTTCTGCTACTGCATCTGCAGTTGTACCTGCACAGCAGCCTGTGCTCAGGCCAGTGAAGGTGCCAGGCTGTTCCGGGAGCATGTGTCTGCTAGTGCATCTGCAATGTAGCAGCGCAGCAGACTGTGCTCAGCCCAGGGAAGATGCCTGGCTGTCCTGAGGGCAGGCTTCTACTCGTGCATCTGCAGTTGTACCTGCGCAGAAGCCTATGCTCAGGCCTGGGAAGATGTCTGACTGGCCCAGGAGCAGGCTTCTACTAGTGCATCTTCAGTTGTAGCTGCGCAGCAGCCTGTGTTCAGGCCTGGGAAGATGCCTGGCTGTCCCAGGAGCAGGCTTCTACTAGTTCATCTGCAGTTGTAGCTGCGCAGCAGCCTGTGCGCAGGCCCGGGAAGGTACCAGGCTCTCCCGGGAGCAGGCTTCTACTAGTGCATCTTCAGTTGTAGCTGCACTGCAGCCTGTGCTCAGGCTAGGGAAGGTGCCAGGCTGTCCGGGGATCAGGCTTCTACTAGTGCATCTTCAGTTGTAGCTGCGCAGCAGCATGTGCTCAGGCCAGGGAAGATGCATGACTGGCCCAGGAGCAGGCTTCTGCTAGTGCATCTGCAGTTGCAGCTGCGCAGCAGCCTGTGCTCAGGCCAGGGAAGACATCTGGCTGGCCCAGGAGCAGGCTTCTGCTACTGCATCTGCAGTTGTACCTGCGCAGCAGCCTGTGCTCAGGCCAGGGAAGGTGCCAGGCTGTTCCGGGAGCATGGGTCTGCTAGTGCATCTGCATTGTAGCTGCGCTGGAGACTGTGCTCAGGCCAGGGAAGATGCCTGGCTGTCCCAGTAACAGGCTTCCACTAGTGCATCTGCAGTTGTAGCTGCGCAGCAGCCTGTGCTCAGGCCAGGGAAGATGCATGGCTGGCCCAGGAGCAGGCTTCTGTTACTGCATCTGCAGTTGTAGCTGCGCAGCAGCCTGTGCTAATGCCAGGGAAGACATCTGGCTGGCCCAGGAGCAGGCTTCTGCTACTGCATCTGCAGTTGTACCTGCACAGCAGCCTGTGCTCAAGCCAAGGGAGGTGCCAGGCTGTTCCGGGAGCATGTGTCTGCTAGTGCATCTGCAATGTAGCAGCGCGCAGACTGTGCTCAGGCCAGGGAAGATGCCTGGCTGTCCTGGGGGCAGGCTTCTACTAGTGCATCTGCAGTTGTAGCTGTGCAGCAGCCTGTGCTCAGGCCAGGGAAGATGTCTGGCTGGCCCAGGAGCAGGCTTCTACCAGTGCATCTTTAGTTGTAGCTGCGCAGCAGCCTGTGCTCAGGCCAGGGAAGATGCCTGGCTGTCAAATGAGCAGGCTTCTACTAGTGCATCTGCAGTTGTAGCTGCGCAGCAGCCTGTGCGCAGGCCTGGGAAGGTACCAGGATGTCCCGGGAGCAGGCTTCTACTAGTGCATCTTCAGTTGTAGCTGCACTGCAGCCTGTGCTCAGGCCAGGGAAGATGCCTGGCTGTCCCAGGAACAGGCTTCTGCTAGTGCATCTGCAGATGTACCTGTGCAGCAGCCTGTGCTCAGGCCAAGGAAGATGCCTGGCTGGCCCAGGAGCAGGCTTCTGTTACTGCACCTGCCGTTGTAGCTGCGCAGCAGCCTGTGCTCAGGCCAGCGAAGATGCATGGCTGGCCCAGGAGCAGGCTTCTGCTAGTGCATCTGCAGTTGTAGCTGTACATCAGCATGTGCTCAGGCCAGGGAAGATGCATGGCTGGCCCAGGAGCAGGCTTCTGCTACTGCATCTGCAGTTATAGCTGCGCAGCAGCCTGTGCTCAGGCCAGGGAAAGTGCCAAGCTGTCCCGGGAGCAGGTTTCTACTAGTGCATCTGTAGTTGTACCTGTGCAGCAGCCTGTGCTCAGGCCAGGGAAGATGTCTGGCTGGCCCAGGAGCAGGGTTCTACTAGTGCATCTGCAATGTTGCTGCGCAGCAGCCAGTGTGCAGGCCAGGGAAGGTGCCAGGCTGTCCCAGGAGCAGGCTTCTACTAGTGTATCTGCAGTTGTAGCTGGCATTAGCCTGTGCTCAGGCCAGGGAAGATGCATTGCTGGTCCAGGAGCAGGCTTCTGCTACTACATCTGCAGTTGTAGCTGCGCAGCAGCCTGTGCTCAGGCCAGGGAAGGTGCCAGGCTGGCCCAGGAGCAGGCTTCTGCTAGTGCATCTGCAGTTGTAGCTGTGCATCAGCCTGTGCTCAGGCCAGGGAAGATGCATGGCTGGCCCAGGAGCAGGCTTCTGCTACTGCATCTGCAGTTATAGCTGCGCAGCAGCCTGTTCTCAGGCCAGGGAAAGTGCTAAGCTGTGCCGGGAGCAGGCTTCTACTAGTGCATCTGTAGTTGTACCTGTGCAGCAGCCTGTGTTCAGGCCAGGGAAGGTGCCAGGCTGTCCCAGGAGCGAGCTTCTACTAGTGCATCTGCATTGTAGCTGTGCAGCAGCCTGTGCGCAGGCCAGGGAAGGTGCATGGCTGTCCCGGGAGCAGGCTTCTACTAGTGTATCTGCAGTCGTAGCAGCGCGGCAGACTGTGTTCAGGCTAGGGAAGATGCCTGGCTGTCCCGGGAGCAGGCTTCTACTAGTGCATCTGCAGTTGTAGCTGCGCAGCAGCCTGTGCTCAGGCCAGGGAAGATGTCTGGCTGGCCCAGGAGCAAGCTTCTGCTAGTGCATCTTCAGTTGTACCTGTGCAGCAGCCTGTGCTCAGGCCAGTGAAGATGCCAGGCTGTCCCGGGAGCAGGCTTCTACTAGTGCATCTACAGTTGTAGATCAATCGCAGCCTGTGCTCAGGTCAGGGAAAGTGCCAGGCTGTCCCAGGAGAAGGCGTTTACTAGTGCATCTGCAGTTGTAGTTGCGCAGCAGCCTGTGCTCAGGCCAGGGAAGATGCCAGGCTGTCCCGGGATCAGGCTTCTACTACTGCATCTGCAGTTGTAGCTGCGCAGCAGCCTGTGCTAATGCCAGGGAAGACGACTGGCTGGCCCAGGAGCAGGCTTCTGCTACTGCATCTGCAGTTGTAGCTGCGCAGCAGCCTGTGCTCAGGCCAGGGAAGGTGCCATGCTGTTCCGGGAGCATGTGTCTGCTAGTGCATCTGCAATGTAGCAGCGCAGAAGACTGTGCTCAGGCCAGGGAAGATGCCTGGCTGTCCTGGGGGCAGGCTTCTACTCGTGCATCTGCAGTTGTACCTGCGCAGAAGACTGTGCTCAGGCCTGGGAAGATGTCTGACTGGCCCAGGAGCAGGCTTCTACTAGTGCATCTTCAGTTGTAGCTGCGCAGCAGCCTGTGTTCAGGCCAGGGAAGATGCCTGGCTGTCCCAGGAGCAGGCTTCTACTAGTTCATCTGCAGTTGTAGCTGCGCAGCAGCCTGTGCGCAGGCCTTGGAAGGTACCAGGCTCTCCCGGGAGCAGGCTTCTACTAGTGCATCTTCAGTTGTAGCTGCACTGCAGCCTGTGCTCAGGCTAGGGAAGGTGCCAGGCTGTCCGGGGATCAGGCTTCTACTAGTGCATCTTCAGTTGTAGCTGCGCAGCAGCATGTGCTCAGGCCAGGGAAGATGCATGGCTGGCCCAGGAGCAGGCTTCTGCTAGTGCATCTGCAGTTGCAGCTGCGCAGCAGCCTGTGCTCAGGCCAGGGAAGACATCTGGCTGGCCCAGGAGCAGGCTTCTGCTACTGCATCTGCAGTTGTACCTGCGCAGCAGCCTGTGCTCAGGCCAGGGAAGGTGCCAGGCTGTTCCGGGAGCATGGGTCTGCTAGTGCATCTGCATTGTAGCTGCGCTGGAGACTGTGCTCAGGCCAGGGAAGATGCCTGGCTGTCCCAGTAACAGGCTTCCACTAGTGCATCTGCAGTTGTAGCTGCGCAGCAGCCTCTTCTCAGTCTAGGGAAGGTGCCAGGCTGTCCCGGGATCAGGCTTCTACTAGTGCATCTTCAGTTGTAGCTGCGCAGCAGCCTGTGCTCAGGCCAGGGAAGATGCATGGCTGGCCCAGGAGCAGGCTTCTGTTACTGCATCTGCAGTTGTAGCTGCGCAGCAGCCTGTGCTAATGCCAGGGAAGACGTCTGGCTGGCCCAGGAGCAGGCTTCTGCTACTGCATCTGCAGTTGTACCTGCACAGCAGCCTGTGCTCAGGCCAAGGGAGGTGCCAGGCTGTTCCGGGAGCATGTGTCTGCTAGTGCATCTGCAATGTAGCAGCACGCAGACTGTGCTCAGGCCAGGGAAGATGCCTGGCTGTCCTGGGGGCAGGCTTCTACTAGTGCATCTGCAGTTGTAGCTGTGCAGCAGCCTGTGCTCAGGCCAGGGAAGATGTCTGGCTGGCCCAGGAGCAGGCTTCTACTAGTGCATCTTTAGTTGTAGCTGCGCAGCAGCCTGTGCTCAGGCCAGGGAAGATGCCTGGCTCTCAAATGAGCAGGCTTCTACTAGTGCATCTGCAGTTGTAGCTGCGCAGCAGCCTGTGCGCAGGCCTGGGAAGGTACCAGGATGTCCCGGGAGCAGGCGTCTACTAGTGCATCTTCAGTTGTAGCTGCACTGCAGCCTGTGCTCAGGCCAGGGAAGATGCCTGGCTGTCCCAGGAACAGGCTTCTGCTAGTGCATCTGCAGATGTACCTGTGCAGCAGCCTGTGCTCAGGCCAAGGAAGATGCCTGGCTGGCCCAGGAGCAGGCTTCTGTTACTGCACCTGCCGTTGTAGCTGCGCAGCAGCCTGTGCTCAGACCAGCGAAGATGCATGGCTGGCCCAGGAGCAGGCTTCTGCTAGTGCATCTGCAGTTGTAGCTGTACATCAGCATGTGCTCAGGCCAGGGAAGATGCATGGCTGGCCCAGGAGCAGGCTTCTGCTACTGCATCTGCAGTTATAGCTGCGCAGCAGCCTGTGCCCAGGCCAGGGAAAATGCCAAGCTGTCCCGGGAGCAGGTTTCTACTAGTGCATCTGTAGTTGTACCTGTGCAGCAGCCTGTGCTCAGGCCAGGGAAGATGTCTGGCTGGCCCAGGAGCAGGGTTCTACTAGTGCATCTGCAATGTTGCTGCGCAGCAGCCAGTGTGCAGGCCAGGGAAGGTGCCAGGCTGTCCCGGGAGCAGGCTTCTACTAGTGTATCTGCAGTTGTAGCTGGCATTAGCCTGTGCTCAGGCCAGGGAAGATGCATTGCTGGTCCAGGAGCAGGCTTCTGCTACTACATCTGCAGTTGTAGCTGCGCAGCAGCCTGTGCTCAGGCCAGGGAAGGTGCCAGGCTGGCCCAGGAGCAGGCTTCTGCTAGTGCATCTGCAGTTGTAGCTGTGCATCAGCCTGTGCTCAGGCCAGGGAAGATGCATGGCTGGCCCAGGAGCAGGCTTCTGCTACTGCATCTGCAGTTATAGCTGCGCAGCAGCCTGTTCTCAGGCCAGGGAAAGTGCTAAGCTGTGCCGGGAGCAGGCTTCTACTAGTGCATCTGTAGTTGTACCTGTGCAGCAGCCTGTGTTCAGGCCAGGGAAGGTGCCAGGCTGTCCCAGGAGCGAGCTTCTACTAGTGCATCTGCATTGTAGCTGTGCAGCAGCCTGTGCGCAGGCCAGGGAAGGTGCATGGCTGTCCCGGGAGCAGGCTTCTACTAGTGTATCTGCAGTCGTAGCAGCGCGGCAGATTGTGTTCAGGCTAGGGAAGATGCCTGGCTGTCCCGGGAGCAGGCTTCTACTAGTGCATCTGCAGTTGTAGCTGCGCAGCAGCCTGTGCTCAGGCCAGGGAAGATGTCTGGCTGGCCCAGGAGCAAGCTTCTGCTAGTGCATCTACAGTTGTAGATCAATCGCAGCCTGTGCTCAGGTCAGGGAAAGTGCCAGGCTGTCCCAGGAGAAGGCGTTTACTAGTGCATCTGCAGTTGTAGTTGCGCAGCAGCCTGTGCTCAGGCCAGGGAAGATGCCTGGCTGTCCCGGGAGTAGGCTTCTGCTAGTGCATCTGCAGTTGTAGCTACGCAGCAGCCTGTGCTCAGGCCAGGGAAGGAGCCAGGCTGTCCCAGGAGCAGGCTTCTGCTAGTGCATCTGCAGTTGTAGTTGCGCAGCAGACTGTGCTCAGGCCAGGGAAGATGCCAGGCTGTCCCGGGAGCAGGCTTCTGCTAGTGCATCTGCAGTTGTAGCTGCGCAACAGCCTGTGCTCAGGCCTGGGAAGATGCCTGGCTGTCCCGGGAGCAGGCTTCTGCTAGTGCATCTGCAGTTGTAGTTGCGCAGCAGCCTGTGCTCAGGCCAGGGAAGATGCCTGGCTGTCCCGGGAGTAGGCTTCTGCTAGTGCATCTGCAGTTGTAGCTGCACAGCAGCCTGTGCTCAGGCCAGGGAAGGCGCCAGGCTGTCCCGGGAGCAGGCTTCTGCTAGTGCATCTGCAGTTGTAGCTGCGCAGCAGACTGTGTGCAGGCCAGGGAAGGTGCCTGGCTATCCCGGTAGCAGGCGTCTGCTAGTGCATCTGCAGTTGTTGCTGCGCAGCAGCCTGTGCTCAGGCCAGGGAAGGTGCCAGGATGTCCCAGGAGAAGGCTTTTCCCTAGTGCATCTGCAGTTGTAGCTGCACAGCAGCCTCTGCTCAGGCCAGGTAAGATGCCAGGCTGTCCCGGGAGCAGGCTTCGGCTAGTGCATCTGCAGTTGTAGCTGGGCAGCAGCATGTGCTCCGGCCAGGCAAGATGCCAGGCTATCCCGGGAGCAGGCTTCTGCTAGTGCATCTGCAGTTGTAGCTGCACAGCAGCCTGTGCTCAGGCCAGGGAAGATGCCTGGCTGTCCCGGGAGCAGGCTTCTGCTAGTGCATCTGCAGTTGTAGCTGCACAGCAGCCTGTGCTCAGGCCAGGGAAGATGCCAGGCTGTCACAGGAGCAGGCTTCTACTAGTGCATCTACAGTTGTAGCTGCACTGAAGCCTGTGCTCAGGCCAGGGAAGATACCTGGCTGTCCCGGGAGCAGGTTTATGCTAGTGCATCTGCAGTTGTAGCTGCGCAACAGCCTGTGCTCAGGCCAGGGAAGATGCCTGGCTGTCCCGGGAGCAGACTTCTGCTAGTGCATCTGCAGTTGTAGCTGCGCAGCAGCCTATGCTCAGGCCAGGGAAGGTGCCAGGATGTCCCTGGAGCAGGCGTCTGCTAGTGCATATGCAGTTGTAGCTGCGCAGCAGACTGTGTGCAGGCCAGGGAAGGTGCCAGGCTATCCCGGGAGCAGGCTTCTGCTAGTGCATCTGCTGTTGTAGCTGTGCAGCAGCCTGTGCTCAGGCCAGGGAAGATGCCTGGCTGTCCCATTAGCAGACTTCTGCTAGTGCATCTGCAGTTGTAGCTGCGCAGCAGCCTGTGCTCAGGCCAGGAAAGATGCCAGGCTGTCACAGGAGCAGGATTCTACTAGTGCATCTACAGTTGTAGCTGCACTGTAGCCTGTGCTCAGGCCAGGGAAGATGCCTGGCTGTCCCAGGAGCAGGCTTCCACTAGTGCATCTGCAATTGTAGCTGCACAGCAGCCTCTGCTCAGGCTAGGGAAGGTGCCAGGCTGTCCCGGGAGCAGGCTTCTACTAGTGCATCTTCAGGTGTAGCTGCACTGCAGCCTGTGCTCAGGCCAGGGAGGATGCCTGGCTGACCCAGGGGCAGGCTTCCACTAGTGCATCTGCAGTTTTAGCTGCGCAGCAGCCTCTGCTCAGGCTAGGGAAGGTGCCAGGCTGTCCCGGGATCAGGCTTCTAAGAGTGCATGTTGTAGCTGCGCAGCATCCTGTGCTCAGGCCAGGGAAGATGCATGGCTGGCCCAGGAGCAGACTCTGCTACTGCATCTGCAGTTGCAGCTGCGCAGCAGCCTGTGCTCAGGCCAGGGAAGACGTCTGGCATGCCCCGTGCTCAGGCCAGGGAAGACGTCTGGCTGGCCCAGGAGCAGGCTTCTGCTACTACATCTGCAGTTGTACCTGCTCAGCAGCCTGTGCTCAGGCCAGGGAAGGTGCCAGGTTGTTCCGGGAGCATGCGTCTGCTAGTGCATCTGCAATGTAGCTCCGCAGGAGACTGTGCTCAGGCCAGGGAAGATGCCTGTCTGTCCCAGGAGCAGGCTTCCACTAGTGCATCTGCAGTTGTAGCTGCGCAGCAGCCTGTGCTCAGGCAAGGGAAGGTTCCAGGCTGTTCTGGGAGCATGTGTCTGCTAGTGCATCTGCAATGTAGCAGCGCAGCAGACTGTGCTCAGGCCAGGGAAGATGTCTGGCTGGCCCAGGAGCAGGCTTCTACTAGTGCATCTTCAGTTGCAGCTGCGCAGCAGCCTATGCGCAGGCCAGGGAAGGTACCAGGCTGTCCCGGGATCAGGCTTCTGCTAGTGCATCTGCAGTTGTAGCTGCGCAGCAGACTGTGCGCAGGCCAGGGAAGGTGCCAGGCTGTCCCGGGAGCAGGCTTCTACTAGTGCATCTTCAGTTGTAGCTGCGCAGCCGCCTGTGCTCAGGCCAGGGAAGATGTCAGGCTGACCCGGGAGCAGGCTTCTACTAGTGCATCTTCAGTTGTAGCTGCACTGCAGCCTGTGCTCAGGCCAGGGAAGATGCCTGGCTGACCCAGGAGCAGGCTTCCACTATTGCATCTGCAGTTTTAGCTGCGCAGCAGCCTCTGCTCAGGCTAGGGAAGGTGCCAGGCTATCCCGGGATCAGGCTTCTAAGAGTGCATGTTGTAGCTGCGCAGCAGCCTGTGCTCAGGCCAGGGAAGATGCATGGCTGGCCCAGGAGCAGGCTCTGCTACTGCATCTGTAGTTGCAGCTGCGCAGCAGCCTGTGCTCAGGCCAGGGAAGACGTCTGGCTGGCCCTGTGCTCAGGCCAGGGAAGACGTCTGGCTGGCCCAGGAGCAGGCTTCTGCTACTGCATCTGCAGTTGTACCTGCTCAGCAGCCTGTGCTCAGGCCAGGGAAGGTGCCAGGTTGTTCCGGGAGCATGCGTCTGCTAGTGCATCTGCAATGTAGCTGCTCAGGAGACTGTGCTTAGGCCAGGGAAGATGCCTGTCTGTCCCAGGAACAGGCTTCCACTAGTGCATCTGCAGTTGTAGCTGCGCAGCAGCCTCTGCTCAGGCTAGGGAAGGTGCCAGGCTGTCCCGGGATCAGGCTTCTACTACTGCATCTGCAGTTGTAGCTGCGCAGCAGCCTGTGCTAATGCCAGGGAAGACGTCTGGCTGGCCCAGGAGCAGGCTTCTGCTACTGCATCTGCAGTTGTACCTGCACAGCAGCCTGTGCTCAGGCCAGGGAAGGTGCCAGGCTGTTCCG
The DNA here is from genome assembly GCF_040938575.1 of Ambystoma mexicanum. Classification (NCBI taxonomy): domain Eukaryota; kingdom Metazoa; phylum Chordata; class Amphibia; order Caudata; family Ambystomatidae; genus Ambystoma; species Ambystoma mexicanum. Next base: position 50,486,122 of record NC_090925.1, on the reverse strand, counting down.
GGAGCATGTGTCTGCTAGTGCATCTGCAATGTAGCAGCGCAGCAGACTGTGCTCAGGCCAGGGAAGATGCCTGGCTCTCCTGAGGGCAGGCTTCTACTCGTGCATCTGCAGTTGTACCTGCGCAGAAGCCTGTGCTCAGGCCTGGGAAGATGTCTGACTGGCCCAGGAGCAGGTTTCTACTAGTACATCTTCAGTTGTAGCTGCGCAGCAGCCTGTGTTCAGGCCAGGGAAGATGCCTGGCTGTCCCAGGAGCAGGCTTCTACTAGTTCATCTGCAGTTGTAGCTGCGCAGCAGCCTGTGCGCAGGCCCGGGAAGGTACCAGGCTCTCCCGGGAGCAGGCTTCTACTAGTGCATCTTCAGTTGTAGCTGCACTGCAGCCTGTGCTCAGGCCAGGGAAGACGTCTGGCATGCCCCGTGCTCAGGCCAGGGAAGACGTCTGGCTGGCCCAGGAGCAGGCTTCTGCTACTGCATCTGCAGTTGTACCTGCTCAGCAGCCTGTGCTCAGGCCAGGGAAGGTGCCAGGTTGTTCCGGGAGCATGCGTCTGCTAGTGCATCTGCAATGTAGCTCCGCAGGAGACTGTGCTCAGGCCAGGGAAGATGCCTGTCTGTCCCAGGAGCAGGCTTCCACTAGTGCATCTGCAGTTGTAGCTGCGCAGCAGCCTGTGCTCAGGCAAGGGAAGGTTCCAGGCTGTTCTGGGAGCATGTGTCTGCTAGTGCATCTGCAGTGTAGCAGCGCAGCAGACTGTGCTCAGGCCAGGGAAGATGTCTGGCTGGCCCAGGAGCAGGCTTCTACTAGTGCATCTTCAGTTGCAGCTGCGCAGCAGCCTGTGATCAGGCCAGGGAAGGTACCAGGCTGTCCCGGGATCAGGCTTCTGCTAGTGCATCTGCAGTTGTAGCTGCGCAGCAGACTGTGCGCAGGCCAGGGAAGGTGCCAGTCTATCCCAGGAGCAGGCTTCTGCTAGTGCGTCTGCTGTTGTAGCTGCGCAGCAGCCTGTGCTCAGGCCAGGGAAGATGCCTGGCTGTCCCAGGAGCAGGCTTCCGCTAGTGCATCTGCAGTGTAGCTGCGCAGCAGACTCTGCTGAGGCTAGGGAAGATGTCAGGCTGACCCGGGAGCAGGCTTCTACTAGTGCATCTGCAGTTGTAGCTGCGCAGCAGCCTGTGCTAATGCCAGGGAAGACGTCTGGCTGGCCCAGGAGCAGGCTTCTGCTACTGCATCTGCAGTTGTACCTGCACAGCAGCCTGTGCTCAGGCCAGTGAAGGTGCCAGGCTGTTCCGGGAGCATGTGTCTGCTAGTGCATCTGCAATGTAGCAGCGCAGCAGACTGTGCTCAGGCCAGGGAAGATGCCTGGCTGTCCTGAGGGCAGGCTTCTACTCGTGCATCTGCAGTTGTACCTGCGCAGAAGCCTGTGCTCAGGCCTGGGAAGATGTCTGACTGGCCCAGGAGCAGGCTTCTACTAGTGCATCTTCAGTTGTAGCTGCGCAGCAGCCTGTGTTCAGGCCTGGGAAGATGCCTGGCTGTCCCAGGAGCAGGCTTCTACTAGTTCATCTGCAGTTGTAGCTGCGCAGCAGCCTGTGCGCAGGCCCGGGAAGGTACCAGGCTCTCCCGGGAGCAGGCTTCTACTAGTGCATCTTCAGTTGTAGCTGCACTGCAGCCTGTGCTCAGGCTAGGGAAGGTGCCAGGCTGTCCGGGGATCAGGCTTCTACTAGTGCATCTTCAGTTGTAGCTGCGCAGCAGCATGTGCTCAGGCCAGGGAAGATGCATGACTGGCCCAGGAGCAGGCTTCTGCTAGTGCATCTGCAGTTGCAGCTGCGCAGCAGCCTGTGCTCAGGCCAGGGAAGACATCTGGCTGGCCCAGGAGCAGGCTTCTGCTACTGCATCTGCAGTTGTACCTGCGCAGCAGCCTGTGCTCAGGCCAGGGAAGGTGCCAGGCTGTTCCGGGAGCATGGGTCTGCTAGTGCATCTGCATTGTAGCTGCGCTGGAGACTGTGCTTAGGCCAGGGAAGATGCCTGGCTGTCCCAGTAACAGGCTTCCACTAGTGCATCTGCAGTTGTAGCTGCGCAGCAGCCTGTGCTCAGGCCAGGGAAGATGCATGGCTGGCCCAGGAGCAGGCTTCTGTTACTGCATCTGCAGTTGTAGCTGCGCAGCAGCCTGTGCTAATGCCAGGGAAGACATCTGGCTGGCCCAGGAGCAGGCTTCTGCTACTGCATCTGCAGTTGTACCTGCACAGCAGCCTGTGCTCAAGCCAAGGGAGGTGCCAGGCTGTTCCGGGAGCATGTGTCTGCTAGTGCATCTGCAATGTAGCAGCGCGCAGACTGTGCTCAGGCCAGGGAAGATGCCTGGCTGTCCTGGGGGCAGGCTTCTACTAGTGCATCTGCAGTTGTAGCTGTGCAGCAGCCTGTGCTCAGGCCAGGGAAGATGTCTGGCTGGCCCAGGAGCAGGCTTCTACTAGTGCATCTTTAGTTGTAGCTGCGCAGCAGCCTGTGCTCAGGCCAGGGAAGATGCCTGGCTGTCAAATGAGCAGGCTTCTACTAGTGCATCTGCAGTAGTAGCTGCGCAGCAGCCTGTGCGCAGGCCTGGGAAGGTACCAGGATGTCCCGGGAGCAGGCTTCTACTAGTGCATCTTCAGTTGTAGCTGCACTGCAGCCTGTGCTCAGGCCAGGGAAGATGCCTGGCTGTCCCAGGAACAGGCTTCTGCTAGTGCATCTGCAGATGTACCTGTGCAGCAGCCTGTGCTCAGGCCAAGGAAGATGCCTGGCTGGCCCAGGAGCAGGCTTCTGTTACTGCACCTGCCGTTGTAGCTGCGCAGCAGCCTGTGCTCAGACCAGCGAAGATGCATGGCTGGCCCAGGAGCAGGCTTCTGCTAGTGCATCTGCAGTTGTAGCTGTACATCAGCATGTGCTCAGGCCAGGGAAGATGCATGGCTGGCCCAGGAGCAGGCTTCTGCTACTGCATCTGCAGTTATAGCTGCGCAGCAGCCTGTGCCCAGGCCAGGGAAAGTGCCAAGCTGTCCCGGGAGCAGGTTTCTACTAGTGCATCTGTAGTTGTACCTGTGCAGCAGCCTGTGCTCAGGCCAGGGAAGATGTCTGGCTGGCCCAGGAGCAGGGTTCTACTAGTGCATCTGCAATGTTGCTGCGCAGCAGCCAGTGTGCAGGCCAGGGAAGGTGCCAGGCTGTCCTGGGAGCAGGCTTCTACTAGTGTATCTGCAGTTGTAGCTGGCATTAGCCTGTGCTCAGGCCAGGGAAGATGCATTGCTGGTCCAGGAGCAGGCTTCTGCTACTACATCTGCAGTTGTAGCTGCGCAGCAGCCTGTGCTCAGGCCAGGGAAGGTGCCAGGCTGGCCCAGGAGCAGGCTTCTGCTAGTGCATCTGCAGTTGTAGCTGTGCATCAGCCTGTGCTCAGGCCAGGGAAGATGCATGGCTGGCCCAGGAGCAGGCTTCTGCTACTGCATCTGCAGTTATAGCTGCGCAGCAGCCTGTTCTCAGGCCAGGGAAAGTGCTAAGCTGTGCCGGGAGCAGGCTTCTACTAGTGCATCTGTAGTTGTACCTGTGCAGCAGCCTGTGTTCAGGCCAGGGAAGGTGCCAGGCTGTCCCAGGAGCGAGCTTCTACTAGTGCATCTGCATTGTAGCTGTGCAGCAGCCTGTGCGCAGGCCAGGGAAGGTGCATGGCTGTCCCGGGAGCAGGCTTCTACTAGTGTATCTGCAGTCGTAGCAGCGCGGCAGATTGTGTTCAGGCTAGGGAAGATGCCTGGCTGTCCCGGGAGCAGGCTTCTACTAGTGCATCTGCAGTTGTAGCTGCGCAGCAGCCTGTGCTCAGGCCAGGGAAGATGTCTGGCTGGCCCAGGAGCAAGCTTCTGCTAGTGCATCTTCAGTTGTACCTGTGCAGCAGCCTGTGCTCAGGCCAGTGAAGATGCCAGGCTGTCCCGGGAGCAGGCTTCTACTAGTGCATCTACAGTTGTAGATCAATCGCAGCCTGTGCTCAGGTCAGGGAAAGTGCCAGGCTGTCCCAGGAGAAGGCGTTTACTAGTGCATCTGCAGTTGTAGTTGCGCAGCAGCCTGTGCTCAGGCCAGGGAAGATGCCTGGCTGTCCCGGGAGTAGGCTTCTGCTAGTGCATCTGCAGTTGTAGCTACGCAGCAGCCTGTGCTCAGGCCAGGGAAGGAGCCAGGCTGTCCCAGGAGCAGGCTTCTGCTAGTGCATCTGCAGTTGTAGTTGCGCAGCAGACTGTGCTCAGGCCAGGGAAGATGCCAGGCTGTCCCGGGAGCAGGCTTCTGCTAGTGCATCTGCAGTTGTAGCTGCGCAACAGCCTGTGCTCAGGCCTGGGAAGATGCCTGGCTGTCCCGGGAGCAGGCTTCTGCTAGTGCATCTGCAGTTGTAGTTGCGCAGCAGCCTGTGCTCAGGCCAGGGAAGATGCCTGGCTGTCCCGGGAGTAGGCTTCTGCTAGTGCATCTGCAGTTGTAGCTGCACAGCAGCCTGTGCTCAGGCCAGGGAAGGCGCCAGGCTGTCCCGGGAGCAGGCTTCTGCTAGTGCATCTGCAGTTGTAGCTGCGCAGCAGACTGTGTGCAGGCCAGGGAAGGTGCCTGGCTATCCCGGTAGCAGGCGTCTGCTAGTGCATCTGCAGTTGTTGCTGCGCAGCAGCCTGTGCTCAGGCCAGGGAAGGTGCCAGGATGTCCCAGGAGAAGGCTTTTCCTAGTGCATCTGCAGTTGTAGCTGCACAGCAGCCTCTGCTCAGGCCAGGTAAGATGCCAGGCTGTCCCGGGAGCAGGCTTCGGCTAGTGCATCTGCAGTTGTAGCTGGGCAGCAGCATGTGCTCCGGCCAGGCAAGATGCCAGGCTATCCCGGGAGCAGGCTTCTGCTAGTGCATCTGCAGTTGTAGCTGCACAGCAGCCTGTGCTCAGGCCAGGGAAGATGCCTGGCTGTCCCGGGAGCAGGCTTCTGCTAGTGCATCTGCAGTTGTAGCTGCACAGCAGCCTGTGCTCAGGCCAGGGAAGATGCCAGGCTGTCACAGGAGCAGGCTTCTACTAGTGCATCTACAGTTGTAGCTGCACTGCAGCCTGTGCTCAGGCCAGGGAAGATACCTGGCTGTCCCGGGAGCAGGTTTATGCTAGTGCATCTGCAGTTGTAGCTGCGCAACAGCCTGTGCTCAGGCCAGGGAAGATGCCTGGCTGTCCCGGGAGCAGACTTCTGCTAGTGCATCTGCAGTTGTAGCTGCGCAGCAGGCTATGCTCAGGCCAGGGAAGGTGCCAGGATGTCCCTGGAGCAGGCGTCTGCTAGTGCATATGCAGTTGTAGCTGCGCAGCAGACTGTGTGCAGGCCAGGGAAGGTGCCAGGCTATCCCGGGAGCAGGCTTCTGCTAGTGCATCTGCTGTTGTAGCTGTGCAGCAGCCTGTGCTCAGGCCAGGGAAGATGCCTGGCTGTCCCATTAGCAGACTTCTGCTAGTGCATCTGCAGTTGTAGCTGCGCAGCAGCCTGTGCTCAGGCCAGGAAAGATGCCAGGCTGTCACAGGAGCAGGATTCTACTAGTGCATCTACAGTTGTAGCTGCACTGTAGCCTGTGCTCAGGCCAGGGAAGATGCCTGGCTGTCCCAGGAGCAGGCTTCCACTAGTGCATCTGCAATTGTAGCTGCGCAGCAGCCTCTGCTCAGGCTAGGGAAGGTGCCAGGCTGTCCCGGGAGCAGGCTTCTACTAGTGCATCTTCAGGTGTAGCTGCACTGCAGCCTGTGCTCAGGCCAGGGAGGATGCCTGGCTGACCCAGGGGCAGGCTTCCACTAGTGCATCTGCAGTTTTAGCTGCGCAGCAGCCTCTGCTCAGGCTAGGGAAGGTGCCAGGCTGTCCCGGGATCAGGCTTCTAAGAGTGCATGTTGTAGCTGCGCAGCATCCTGTGCTCAGGCCAGGGAAGATGCATGGCTGGCCCAGGAGCAGACTCTGCTACTGCATCTGCAGTTGCAGCTGCGCAGCAGCCTGTGCTCAGGCCAGGGAAGACGTCTGGCATGCCCCGTGCTCAGGCCAGGGAAGACGTCTGGCTGGCCCAGGAGCAGGCTTCTGCTACTACATCTGCAGTTGTACCTGCTCAGCAGCCTGTGCTCAGGCCAGGGAAGGTGCCAGGTTGTTCCGGGAGCATGCGCCTGCTAGTGCATCTGCAATGTAGCTCCGCAGGAGACTGTGCTCAGGCCAGGGAAGATGCCTGTCTGTCCCAGGAGCAGGCTTCCACTAGTGCATCTGCAGTTGTAGCTGCGCAGCAGCCTGTGCTCAGGCAAGGGAAGGTTCCAGGCTGTTCTGGGAGCATGTGTCTGCTAGTGCATCTGCAATGTAGCAGCGCAGCAGACTGTGCTCAGGCCAGGGAAGATGTCTGGCTGGCCCAGGAGCAGGCTTATACTAGTGCATCTTCAGTTGCAGCTGCGCAGCAGCCTATGCGCAGGCCAGGGAAGGTACCAGGCTGTCCCGGGATCAGGCTTCTGCTAGTGCATCTGCAGTTGTAGCTGCGCAGCAGACTGTGCGCAGGCCAGGGAAGGTGCCAGGCTGTCCCGGGAGCAGGCTTCTACTAGTGCATCTTCAGTTGTAGCTGCGCAGCCGCCTGTGCTCAGGCCAGGGAAGATGTCAGGCTGACCCGGGAGCAGGCTTCTACTAGTGCATCTTCAGTTGTAGCTGCACTGCAGCCTGTGCTCAGGCCAGGGAAGATGCCTGGCTGACCCAGGAGCAGGCTTCCACTAGTGCATCTGCAGTTTTAGCTGCGCAGCAGCCTCTGCTCAGGCTAGGGAAGGTGCCAGGCTATCCCGGGATCAGGCTTCTAAGAGTGCATGTTGTAGCTGCGCAGCAGCCTGTGCTCAGGCCAGGGAAGATGCATGGCTGGCCCAGGAGCAGGCTCTGCTACTGTATCTGTAGTTGCAGCTGCGCAGCAGCCTGTGCTCAGGCCAGGGAAGACGTCTGGCTGGCCCTGTGCTCAGGCCAGGGAAGACGTCTGGCTGGCCCAGGAGCAGGCTTCTGCTACTGCATCTGCAGTTGTACCTGCTCAGCAGCCTGTGCTCAGGCCAGGGAAGGTGCCAGGTTGTTCCGGGAGCATGCGTCTGCTAGTGCATCTGCAATGTAGCTGCTCAGGAGACTGTGCTTAGGCCAGGGAAGATGCCTGTCTGTCCCAGGAACAGGCTTCCACTAGTGCATCTGCAGTTGTAGCTGCGCAGCAGCCTCTGCTCAGGCTAGGGAAGGTGCCAGGCTGTCCCGGGATCAGGCTTCTACTACTGCATCTGCAGTTGTAGCTGCGCAGCAGCCTGTGCTAATGCCAGGGAAGACGTCTGGCTGGCCCAGGAGCAGGCTTCTGCTACTGCATCTGCAGTTGTACCTGCACAGCAGCCTGTGCTCAGGCCAGGGAAGGTGCCAGGCTGTTCCGGGAGCATGTGTCTGCTAGTGCATCTGCAATGTAGCAGCGCAGCAGACTGTGCTCAGGCCAGGGAAGATGCCTGGCTCTCCTGAGGGCAGGCTTCTACTCGTGCATCTGCAGTTGTACCTGCGCAGAAGCCTGTGCTCAGGCCTGGGAAGATGTCTGACTGGCCCAGGAGCAGGTTTCTACTGGTGCATCTTCAGTTGTAGCTGCGCAGCAGCCTGTGTTCAGGCCAGGGAAGATGCCTGGCTGTCCCAGGAGCAGGCTTCTACTAGTTCATCTGCAGTTGTAGCTGCGCAGCAGCCTGTGCGCAGGCCCGGGAAGGTACCAGGCTCTCCCGGGAGCAGGCTTCTACTAGTGCATCTTCAGTTGTAGCTGCACTGCAGCCTGTGCTCAGGCCAGGGAAGACGTCTGGCATGCCCCGTGCTCAGGCCAGGGAAGACGTCTGGCTGGCCCAGGAGCAGGCTTCTGCTACTGCATCTGCAGTTGTACCTGCTCAGCAGCCTGTGCTCAGGCCAGGGAAGGTGCCAGGTTGTTCCGGGAGCATGCGTCTGCTAGTGCATCTGCAATGTAGCTCCGCAGGAGACTGTGCTCAGGCCAGGGAAGATGCCTGTCTGTCCCAGGAGCAGGCTTCCACTAGTGCATCTGCAGTTGTAGCTGCGCAGCAGCCTGTGCTCAGGCAAGGGAAGGTTCCAGGCTGTTCTGGGAGCATGTGTCTGCTAGTGCATCTGCAATGTAGCAGCGCAGCAGACTGTGCTCAGGCCAGGGAAGATGTCTGGCTGGCCCAGGAGCAGGCTTCTACTAGTGCATCTTCAGTTGCAGCTGCGCAGCAGCCTGTGATCAGGCCAGGGAAGATGCCTGGCTGTCCCAGGAGCAGGCTTCTATTAGTGCATCTGCAGTTGTAGCTGCGCAGCAGCCTGTGCGCAGGCCAGGGAAGGTACCAGGCTGTCCCGGGATCAGGCTTCTGCTAGTGCATCTGCAGTTGTAGCTGCGCAGCAGACTGTGCGCAGGCCAGGGAAGGTGCCAGTCTGTCCCAGGAGCAGGCTTCTGCTAGTGCGTCTGCTGTTGTAGCTGCGCAGCAGCCTGTGCTCAGGCCAGGGAAGATGCCTGGCTGTCCCAGGAGCAGGCTTCCGCTAGTGCATCTGCAGTGTAGCTGCGCAGCAGACTCTGCTGAGGCTAGGGAAGATGTCAGGCTGACCCGGGAGCAGGCTTCTACTAGTGCATCTTCAGTTGTAGCTGCACTGCAGCCTGTGCTCAGGCCAGGGAAGATGCCTGGCTGACCCGGGAGCAGGCTTCCACTAGTGCATCTGCAGTTTTAGCTGCGCAGCAGCCTCTGCTCAAGCTAGGGAAGGTGCCAGGCTATCCCGGGATCAGGCTTCTAAGAGTGCATGTTGTAGCTGCGCAGCAGCCTGTGCTCAGGCCAGGGAAGATGCATGGCTGGCACAGGAGCAGGCTCTGCTGCTGCATCTGTAGTTGCAGCTGCGCAGCAGCCTGTGCTCAGGCCAGGGAAGACGTCTGGCTGGCCCTGTGCTCAGGCCAGGGAAGACGTCTGGCTGGCCCAGAAGCAGGCTTCTGCTACTGCATCTGCAGTTGTACCTGCTCAGCAGCCTGTGCTCAGGCCAGGGAAGGTGCCAGGTTGTTCCGGGAGCATGCGTCTGCTAGTGCATCTGCAATGTAGCTGCTCAGGAGACTGTGCTTAGGCCAGGGAAAATGCCTGTCTGTCCCGGGATCAGGCTTCTACTACTGCATCTGCAGTTGTAGCTGCGCAGCAGCCTGTGCTAATGCCAGGGAAGACGTCTGGCTGGCCCAGGAGCAGGCTTCTGCTACTGCATCTGCAGTTGTACCTGCACAGCAGCCTGTGCTCAGGCCAGTGAAGGTGCCAGGCTGTTCCGGGAGCATGTGTCTGCTAGTGCATCTGCAATGTAGCAGCGCAGCAGACTGTGCTCAGGCCAGGGAAGATGCCTGGCTGTCCTGAGGGCAGGCTTCTACTCGTGCATCTGCAGTTGTACCTGCGCAGAAGCCTGTGCTCAGGCCTGGGAAGATGTCTGACTGGCCCAGGAGCAGGCTTCTACTAGTGCATCTTCAGTTGTAGCTGCGCAGCAGCCTGTGTTCAGGCCTGGGAAGATGCCTGGCTGTCCCAGGAGCAGGCTTCTACTAGTTCATCTGCAGTTGTAGCTGCGCAGCAGCCTGTGCGCAGGCCCGGGAAGGTACCAGGCTCTCCCGGGAGCAGGCTTCTACTAGTGCATCTTCAGTTGTAGCTGCACTGCAGCCTGTGCTCAGGCTAGGGAAGGTGCCAGGATGTCCGGGGATCAGGCTTCTACTAGTGCATCTTCAGTTGTAGCTGCGCAGCAGCATGTGCTCAGGCCAGGGAAGATGCATGACTGGCCCAGGAGCAGGCTTCTGCTAGTGCATCTGCAGTTGCAGCTGCGCAGCAGCCTGTGCTCAGGCCAGGGAAGACATCTGGCTGGCCCAGGAGCAGGCTTCTGCTACTGCATCTGCAGTTGTACCTGCGCAGCAGCCTGTGCTCAGGCCAGGGAAGGTGCCAGGCTGTTCCGGGAGCATGGGTCTGCTAGTGCATCTGCATTGTAGCTGCGCTGGAGACTGTGCTCAGGCCAGGGAAGATGCCTGGCTGTCCCAGTAACAGGCTTCCACTAGTGCATCTGCAGTTGTAGCTGCGCAGCAGCCTGTGCTCAGGCCAGGGAAGATGCATGGCTGGCCCAGGAGCAGGCTTCTGTTACTGCATCTGCAGTTGTAGCTGCGCAGCAGCCTGTGCTAATGCCAGGGAAGACATCTGGCTGGCCCAGGAGCAGGCTTCTGCTACTGCATCTGCAGTTGTACCTGCACAGCAGCCTGTGCTCAAGCCAAGGGAGGTGCCAGGCTGTTCCAGGAGCATGTGTCTGCTAGTGCATCTGCAATGTAGCAGCGCGCAGACTGTGCTCAGGCCAGGGAAGATGCCTGGCTGTCCTGGGGGCAGGCTTCTACTAGTGCATCTGCAGTTGTAGCTGTGCAGCAGCCTGTGCTCAGGCCAGGGAAGATGTCTGGCTGGCCCAGGAGCAGGCTTCTACTAGTGCATCTTTAGTTGTAGCTGCGCAGCAGCCTGTGCTCAGGCCAGGGAAGATGCCTGGCTGTCAAATGAGCAGGCTTCTACTAGTGCATCTGCAGTTGTAGCTGCGCAGCAGCCTGTGCGCAGGCCTGGGAAGGTACCAGGATGTCCCGGGAGCAGGCTTCTACTAGTGCATCTTCAGTTGTAGCTGCACTGCAGCCTGTGCTCAGGCCAGGGAAGATGCCTGGCTGTCCCAGGAACAGGCTTCTGCTAGTGCATCTGCAGATGTACCTGTGCAGCAGCCTGTGCTCAGGCCAAGGAAGATGCCTGGCTGGCCCAGGAGCAGGCTTCTGTTACTGCACCTGCCGTTGTAGCTGCGCAGCAGCCTGTGCTCAGGCCAGCGAAGATGCATGGCTGGCCCAGGAGCAGGCTTCTGCTAGTGCATCTGCAGTTGTAGCTGTACATCAGCATGTGCTCAGGCCAGGGAAGATGCATGGCTGGCCCAGGAGCAGGCTTCTGCTACTGCATCTGCAGTTATAGCTGCGCAGCAGCCTGTGCTCAGGCCAGGGAAAGTGCCAAGCTGTCCCGGGAGCAGGTTTCTACTAGTGCATCTGTAGTTGTACCTGTGCAGCAGCCTGTGCTCAGGCCAGGGAAGATGTCTGGCTGGCCCAGGAGCAGGGTTCTACTAGTGCATCTGCAATGTTGCTGCGCAGCGGCCAGTGTGCAGGCCAGGGAAGGTGCCAGGCTGTCCCAGGAGCAGGCTTCTACTAGTGTATCTGCAGTTGTAGCTGGCATTAGCCTGTGCTCAGGCCAGGGAAGATGCATTGCTGGTCCAGGAGCAGGCTTCTGCTACTACATCTGCAGTTGTAGCTGCGCAGCAGCCTGTGCTCAGGCCAGGGAAGGTGCCAGGCTGGCCCAGGAGCAGGCTTCTGCTAGTGCATCTGCAGTTGTAGCTGTGCATCAGCCTTTGCTCAGGCCAGGGAAGATGCATGGCTGGCCCAGGAGCAGGCTTCTGCTACTGCATCTGCAGTTATAGCTGCGCAGCAGCCTGTTCTCAGGCCAGGGAAAGTGCTAAGCTGTGCCGGGAGCAGGCTTCTACTAGTGCATCTGTAGTTGTACCTGTGCAGCAGCCTGTGTTCAGGCCAGGGAAGGTGCCAGGCTGTCCCAGGAGCGAGCTTCTACTAGTGCATCTGCATTGTAGCTGTGCAGCAGCCTGTGCGCAGGCCAGGGAAGGTGCATGGCTGTCCCGGGAGCAGGCTTCTACTAGTGTATCTGCAGTCGTAGCAGCGCGGCAGACTGTGTTCAGGCTAGGGAAGATGCCTGGCTGTCCCGGGAGCAGGCTTCTACTAGTGCATCTGCAGTTGTAGCTGCGCAGCAGCCTGTGCTCAGGCCAGGGAAGATGTCTGGCTGGCCCAGGAGCAAGCTTCTGCTAGTGCATCTTCAGTTGTACCTGTGCAGCAGCCTGTGCTCAGGCCAGTGAAGATGCCAGGCTGTCCCGGGAGCAGGCTTCTACTAGTGCATCTACAGTTGTAGATCAATCGCAGCCTGTGCTCAGGTCAGGGAAAGTGCCAGGCTGTCCCAGGAGAAGGCGTTTACTAGTGCATCTGCAGTAGTAGTTGCGCAGCAGCCTGTGCTCAGGCCAGGGAAGATGCCAGGCTGTCCCGGGATCAGGCTTCTACTACTGCATCTGCAGTTGTAGCTGCGCAGCAGCCTGTGCTAATGCCAGGGAAGACGACTGGCTGGCCCAGGAGCAGGCTTCTGCTACTGCATCTGCAGTTGTACCTGCACAGCAGCCTGTGCTCAGGCCAGGGAAGGTGCCATGCTGTTCCGGGAGCATGTGTCTGCTAGTGCATCTGCAATGTAGCAGCGCAGAAGACTGTGCTCAGGCCAGGGAAGATGCCTGGCTGTCCTGGGGGCAGGCTTCTACTCGTGCATCTGCAGTTGTACCTGCGCAGAAGACTGTGCTCAGGCCTGGGAAGATGTCTGACTGGCCCAGGAGCAGGCTTCTACTAGTGCATCTTCAGTTGTAGCTGCGCAGCAGCCTGTGTTCAGGCCAGGGAAGATGCCTGGCTGTCCCAGGAGCAGGCTTCTACTAGTTCATCTGCAGTTGTAGCTGCGCAGCAGCCTGTGCGCAGGCCTGGGAAGGTACCAGGCTCTCCCGGGAGCAGGCTTCTACTAGTGCATCTTCAGTTGTAGCTGCACTGCAGCCTGTGCTCAGGCTAGGGAAGGTGCCAGGCTGTCCGGGGATCAGGCTTCTACTAGTGCATCTTCAGTTGTAGCTGCGCAGCAGCATGTGCTCAGGCCAGGGAAGATGCATGGCTGGCCCAGGAGCAGGCTTCTGCTAGTGCATCTGCAGTTGCAGCTGCGCAGCAGCCTGTGCTCAGGCCAGGGAAGACATCTGGCTGGCCCAGGAGCAGGCTTCTGCTACTGCATCTGCAGTTGTACCTGCGCAGCAGCCTGTGCTCAGGCCAGGGAAGGTGCCAGGCTGTTCCGGGAGCATGGGTCTGCTAGTGCATCTGCATTGTAGCTGCGCTGGAGACTGTGCTCAGGCCAGGGAAGATGCCTGGCTGTCCCAGTAACAGGCTTCCACTAGTGCATCTGCAGTTGTAGCTGCGCAGCAGCCTCTTCTCAGTCTAGGGAAGGTGCCAGGCTGTCCCGGGATCAGGCTTCTACTAGTGCATCTTCAGTTGTAGCTGCGCAGCAGCCTGTGCTCAGGCCAGGGAAGATGCATGGCTGGCCCAGGAGCAGGCTTCTGTTACTGCATCTGCAGTTGTAGCTGCGCAGCAGCCTGTGCTAATGCCAGGGAAGACGTCTGGCTGGCCCAGGAGCAGGCTTCTGCTACTGCATCTGCAGTTGTACCTGCACAGCAGCCTGTGCTCAGGCCAAGGGAGGTGCCAGGCTGTTCCGGGAGCATGTGTCTGCTAGTGCATCTGCAATGTAGCAGCGCGCAGACTGTGCTCAGGCCAGGGAAGATGCCTGGCTGTCCTGGGGGCAGGCTTCTACTAGTGCATCTGCAGTTGTAGCTGTGCAGCAGCCTGTGCTCAGGCCAGGGAAGATGTCTGGCTGGCCCAGGAGCAGGCTTCTACTAGTGCATCTTTAGTTGTAGCTGCGCAGCAGCCTGTGCTCAGGCCAGGGAAGATGCCTGGCTGTCAAATGAGCAGGCTTCTACTAGTGCATCTGCAGTTGTAGCTGCGCAGCAGCCTGTGCGCAGGCCTGGGAAGGTACCAGGATGTCCCGGGAGCAGTCTTCTACTAGTGCATCTTCAGTTGTAGCTGCACTGCAGCCTGTGCTCAGGCCAGGGAAGATGCCTGGCTGTCCCAGGAACAGGCTTCTGCTAGTGCATCTGCAGATGTACCTGTGCAGCAGCCTGTGCTCAGGCCAAGGAAGATGCCTGGCTGGCCCAGGAGCAGGCTTCTGTTACTGCACCTGCCGTTGTAGCTGCGCAGCAGCCTGTGCTCAGACCAGCGAAGATGCATGGCTGGCCCAGGAGCAGGCTTCTGCTAGTGCATCTGCAGTTGTAGCTGTACATCAGCATGTGCTCAGGCCAGGGAAGATGCATGGCTGGCCCAGGAGCAGGCTTCTGCTACTGCATCTGCAGTTATAGCTGCGCAGCAGCCTGTGCCCAGGCCAGGGAAAATGCCAAGCTGTCCCGGGAGCAGGTTTCTACTAGTGCATCTGTAGTTGTACCTGTGCAGCAGCCTGTGCTCAGGCCAGGGAAGATGTCTGGCTGGCCCAGGAGCAGGGTTCTACTAGTGCATCTGCAATGTTGCTGCGCAGCAGCCAGTGTGCAGGCCAGGGAAGGTGCCAGGCTGTCCCGGGAGCAGGCTTCTACTAGTGTATCTGCAGTTGTAGCTGGCATTAGCCTGTGCTCAGGCCAGGGAAGATGCATTGCTGGTCCAGGAGCAGGCTTCTGCTACTACATCTGCAGTTATAGCTGCGCAGCAGCCTGTGCTCAGGCCAGGGAAGGTGCCAGGCTGGCCCAGGAGCAGGCTTCTGCTAGTGCATCTGCAGTTGTAGCTGTGCATCAGCCTGTGCTCAGGCCAGGGAAGATGCATGGCTGGCCCAGGAGCAGGCTTCTGCTACTGCATCTGCAGTTATAGCTGCGCAGCAGCCTGTTCTCAGGCCAGGGAAAGTGCTAAGCTGTGCCGGGAGCAGGCTTCTACTAGTGCATCTGTAGTTGTACCTGTGCAGCAGCCTGTGTTCAGGCCAGGGAAGGTGCCAGGCTGTCCCAGGAGCGAGCTTCTACTAGTGCATCTGCATTGTAGCTGTGCAGCAGCCTGTGCGCAGGCCAGGGAAGGTGCATGGCTGTCCCGGGAGCAGGCTTCTACTAGTGTATCTGCAGTCGTAGCAGCGCGGCAGATTGTGTTCAGGCTAGGGAAGATGCCTGGCTGTCCCGGGAGCAGGCTTCTACTAGTGCATCTGCAGTTGTAGCTGCGCAGCAGCCTGTGCTCAGGCCAGGGAAGATGTCTGGCTGGCCCAGGAGCAAGCTTCTGCTAGTGCATCTTCAGTTGTACCTGTGCAGCAGCCTGTGCTCAGGCCAGTGAAGATGCCAGGCTGTCCCGGGAGCAGGCTTCTACTAGTGCATCTACAGTTGTAGATCAATCGCAGCCTGTGCTCAGGTCAGGGAAAGTGCCAGGCTGTCCCAGGAGAAGGCGTTTACTAGTGCATCTGCAGTTGTAGTTGCGCAGCAGCCTGTGCTCAGGCCAGGGAAGATGCCTGGCTGTCCCGGGAGTAGGCTTCTGCTAGTGCATCTGCAGTTGTAGCTACGCAGCAGCCTGTGCTCAGGCCAGGGAAGGAGCCAGGCTGTCCCAGGAGCAGGCTTCTGCTAGTGCATCTGCAGTTGTAGTTGCGCAGCAGACTGTGCTCAGGCCAGGGAAGATGCCAGGCTGTCCCGGGAGCAGGCTTCTGCTAGTGCATCTGCAGTTGTAGCTGCGCAACAGCCTGTGCTCAGGCCTGGGAAGATGCCTGGCTGTCCCGGGAGCAGGCTTCTGCTAGTGCATCTGCAGTTGTAGTTGCGCAGCAGCCTGTGCTCAGGCCAGGGAAGATGCCTGGCTGTCCCGGGAGTAGGCTTCTGCTAGTGCATCTGCAGTTGTAGCTGCACAGCAGCCTGTGCTCAGGCCAGGGAATGCGCCAGGCTGTCCCGGGAGCAGGCTTCTGCTAGTGCATCTGCAGTTGTAGCTGCGCAGCAGACTGTGTGCAGGCCAGGGAAGGTGCCTGGCTATCCCGGTAGCAGGCGTCTGCTAGTGCATCTGCAGTTGTTGCTGCGCAGCAGCCTGTGCTCAGGCCAGGGAAGGTGCCAGGATGTCCCAGGAGAAGGCTTTTCCTAGTGCATCTGCAGTTGTAGCTGCACAGCAGCCTCTGCTCAGGCCAGGTAAGATGCCAGGCTGTCCCGGGAGCAGGCTTCGGCTAGTGCATCTGCAGTTGTAGCTGGGCAGCAGCATGTGCTCCGGCCAGGCAAGATGCCAGGCTATCCCGGGAGCAGGCTTCTGCTAGTGCATCTGCAGTTGTAGCTGCACAGCAGCCTGTGCTCAGGCCAGGGAAGATGCCTGGCTGTCCCGGGAGCAGGCTTCTGCTAGTGCATCTGCAGTTGTAGCTGCACAGCAGCCTGTGCTCAGGCCAGGGAAGATGCCAGGCTGTCACAGGAGCAGGCTTCTACTAGTGCATCTACAGTTGTAGCTGCACTGCAGCCTGTGCTCAGGCCAGGGAAGATACCTGGCTGTCCCGAGAGCAGGTTTATGCTAGTGCATCTGCAGTTGTAGCTGCGCAACAGCCTGTGCTCAGGCCAGGGAAGATGCCTGGCTGTCCCGGGAGCAGACTTCTGCTAGTGCATCTGCAGTTGTAGCTGCGCAGCAGCCTATGCTCAGGCCAGGGAAGGTGCCAGGATGTCCCTGGAGCAGGCGTCTGCTAGTGCATATGCAGTTGTAGCTGCGCAGCAGACTGTGTGCAGGCCAGGGAAGGTGCCAGGCTATCCCGGGAGCAGGCTTCTGCTAGTGCATCTGCTGTTGTAGCTGTGCAGCAGCCTGTGCTCAGGCCAGGGAAGATGCCTGGCTGTCCCATTAGCAGACTTCTGCTAGTGCATCTGCAGTTGTAGCTGCGCAGCAGCCTGTGCTCAGGCCAGGAAAGATGCCAGGCTGTCACAGGAGCAGGATTCTACTAGTGCATCTACAGTTGTAGCTGCACTGTAGCCTGTGCTCAGGCCAGGGAAGATGCCTGGCTGTCCCAGGAGCAGGCTTCCACTAGTGCATCTGCAATTGTAGCTGCGCAGCAGCCTCTGCTCAGGCTAGGGAAGGTGCCAGGCTGTCCCGGGAGCAGGCTTCTACTAGTGCATCTTCAGGTGTAGCTGCACTGCAGCCTGTGCTCAGGCCAGGGAGGATGCCTGGCTGACCCAGGGGCAGGCTTCCACTAGTGCATCTGCAGTTTTAGCTGCGCAGCAGCCTCTGCTCAGGCTAGGGAAGGTGCCAGGCTGTCCCGGGATCAGGCTTCTAAGAGTGCATGTTGTAGCTGCGCAGCATCCTGTGCTCAGGCCAGGGAAGATGCATGGCTGGCCCAGGAGCAGACTCTGCTACTGCATCTGCAGTTGCCGCTGCGCAGCAGCCTGTGCTCAGGCCAGGGAAGACGTCTGGCATGCCCCGTGCTCAGGCCAGGGAAGATGTCTGGCTGGCTCAGGAGCCGGCTTCTGCTACTACATCTGCAGTTGTACCTGCTCAGCAGCCTGTGCTCAGGCCAGGGAAGGTGCCAGGTTGTTCCGGGAGCATGCGTCTGCTAGTGCATCTGCAATGTAGCTCCGCAGGAGACTGTGCTCAGGCCAGGGAAGATGCCTGTCTGTCCCAGGAGCAGGCTTCCACTAGTGCATCTGCAGTTGTAGCTGCGCAGCAGCCTGTGCTCAAGCAAGGGAAGGTTCCAGGCTGTTCTGGGAGCATGTGTCTGCTAGTGCATCTGCAATGTAGCAGCGCAGCAGACTGTGCTCAGGCCAGGGAAGATGTCTGGCTGGCCCAGGAGCAGGCTTCTACTAGTGCATCTTCAGTTGCAGCTGCGCAGCAGCCTATGCGCAGGCCAGGGAAGGTACCAGGCTGTCCCTGGATCAGGCTTCTGCTAGTGCATCTGCAGTTGTAGCTGCGCAGCAGACTGTGCGCAGGCCAGGGAAGGTGCCAGGCTGTCCCGGGAGCAGGCTTCTACTAGTGCATCTTCAGTTGTAGCTGCGCAGCCGCCTGTGCTCAGGCCAGGGAAGATGTCAGGCTGACCCGGGAGCAGGCTTCTACTAGTGCATCTTCAGTTGTAGCTGCACTGCAGCCTGTGCTCAGGCCAGGGAAGATGCCTGGCTGACCCAGGAGCAGGCTTCCACTATTGCATCTGTAGTTTTAGCTGCGCAGCAGCCTCTGCTCAGGCTAGGGAAGGTGCAGGGCTATCCCGGGATCAGGCTTCTAAGAGTGCATGTTGTAGCTGCACAGCAGCCTGTGCTCAGGCCAGGGAAGATGCATGGCTGGCCCAGGAGCAGGCTCTGCTACTGCATCTGTAGTTGCAGCTGCGCAGCAGCCTGTGCTCAGGCCAGGGAAGACGTCTGGCTGGCCCTGTGCTCAGGCCAGGGAAGACGTCTGGCTGGCCCAGGAGCAGGCTTCTGCTACTGCATCTGCAGTTGTACCTGCTCAGCAGCCTGTGCTCAGGCCAGGGAAGGTGCCAGGTTGTTCCGGGAGCATGCGTCTGCTAGTGCATCTGCAATGTAGCTGCTCAGGAGACTGTGCTTAGGCCAGGGAAGATGCCTGTCTGTCCCAGGAACAGGCTTCCACTAGTGCATCTGCAGTTGTAGCTGCGCAGCAGCCTCTGCTCAGGCTAGGGAAGGTGCCAGGCTGTCCCGGGATCAGGCTTCTACTACTGCATCTGCAGTTGTAGCTGCGCAGCAGCCTGTGCTAATGCCAGGGAAGACGTCTGGCTGGCCCAGGAGCAGGCTTCTGCTACTGCATCTGCAGTTGTACCTGCACAGCAGCCTGTGCTCAGGCCAGGGAAGGTGCCAGGCTGTTCCGGGAGCATGTGTCTGCTAGTGCATCTGCAATGTAGCAGCGCAGCAGACTGTGCTCAGGCCAGGGAAGATGCCTGGCTCTCCTGAGGGCAGGCTTCTACTCGTGCATCTGCAGTTGTACCTGCGCAGAAGCCTGTGCTCAGGCCTGGGAAGATGTCTGACTGGCCCAGGAGCAGGTTTCTACTAGTGCATCTTCAGTTGTAGCTGCGCAGCAGCCTGTGTTCAGGCCAGGGAAGATGCCTGGCTGTCCCAGGAGCAGGCTTCTACTAGTTCATCTGCAGTTGTAGCTGCGCAGCAGCCTGTGCGCAGGCCCGGGAAGGTACCAGGCTCTCCCGGGAGCAGGCTTCTACTAGTGCATCTTCAGTTGTAGCTGCACTGCAGCCTGTGCTCAGGCCAGGGAAGACGTCTGGCATGCCCCGTGCTCAGGCCAGGGAAGACGTCTGGCTGGCCCAGGAGCAGGCTTCTGCTACTGCATCTGCAGTTGTACCTGCTCAGCAGCCTGTGCTCAGGCCAGGGAAGGTGCCAGGTTGTTCCGGGAGCATGCGTCTGCTAGTGCATCTGCAATGTAGCTCCGCAGGAGACTGTGCTCAGGCCAGGGAAGATGCCTGTCTGTCCCAGGAGCAGGCTTCCACTAGTGCATCTGCAGTTGTAGCTGCGCAGCAGCCTGTGCTCAGGCAAGGGAAGGTTCCAGGCTGTTCTGGGAGCATGTGTCTGCTAGTGCATCTGCAATGTAGCAGCGCAGCAGACTGTGCTCAGGCCAGGGAAGATGTCTGGCTGGCCCAGGAGCAGGCTTCTACTAGTGCATCTTCAGTTGCAGCTGCGCAGCAGCCTGTGATCAGGCCAGGGAAGATGCCTGGCTGTCCCAGGAGCAGGCTTCTATTAGTGCATCTGCAGTTGTAGCTGCGCAGCAGCCTGTGCGCAGGCCAGGGAAGGTACCAGGCTGTCCCGGGATCAGGCTTCTGCTAGTGCATCTGCAGTTGTAGCTGCGCAGCAGACTGTGCGCAGGCCAGGGAAGGTGCCAGTCTATCCCAGGAGCAGGCTTCTGCTAGTGCGTCTGCTGTTGTAGCTGCGCAGCAGCCTGTGCTCAGGCCAGGGAAGATGCCTGGCTGTCCCAGGAGCAGGCTTCCGCTAGTGCATCTGCAGTGTAGCTGCGCAGCAGACTCTGCTGAGGCTAGGGAAGATGTCAGGCTGACCCGGGAGCAGGCTTCTACTAGTGCATCTTCAGTTGTAGCTGCACTGCAGACTGTGCTCAGGCCAGGGAAGATGCCTGGCTGACCCGGGAGCAGGCTTCCACTAGTGCATCTGCAGTTTTAGCTGCGCAGCAGCCTCTGCTCAAGCTAGGGAAGGTGCCAGGCTATCCCGGGATCAGGCTTCTAAGAGTGCATGTTGTAGCTGCGCAGCAGCCTGTGCTCAGGCCAGGGAAGATGCATGGCTGGCCCAGGAGCAGGCTCTGCTACTGCATCTGTAGTTGCAGCTGCGCAGCAGCCTGTGCTCAGGCCAGGGAAGACGTCTGGCTGGCCCTGTGCTCAGGCCAGGGAAGACGTCTGGCTGGCCCAGAAGCAGGCTTCTGCTACTGCATCTGCAGTTGTACCTGCTCAGCAGCCTGTGCTCAGGCCAGGGAAGGTGCCAGGTTGTTCCGGGAGCATGCGTCTGCTAGTGCATCTGCAATGTAGCTGCTCAGGAGACTGTGCTTAGGCCAGGGAAAATGCCTGTCTGTCCCGGGATCAGGCTTCTACTACTGCATCTGCAGTTGTAGCTGCGCAGCAGCCTGTGCTAATGCCAGGGAAGACGTCTGGCTGGCCCAGGAGCAGGCTTCTGCTACTGCATCTGCAGTTGTACCTGCACAGCAGCCTGTGCTCAGGCCAGTGAAGGTGCCAGGCTGTTCCGGGAGCATGTGTCTGCTAGTGCATCTGCAATGTAGCAGCGCAGCAGACTGTGCTCAGGCCAGGGAAGATGCCTGGCTGTCCTGAGGGCAGGCTTCTACTCGTGCATCTGCAGTTGTACCTGCGCAGAAGCCTGTGCTCAGGCCTGGGAAGATGTCTGACTGGCCCAGGAGCAGGCTTCTACTAGTGCATCTTCAGTTGTAGCTGCGCAGCAGCCTGTGTTCAGGCCTGGGAAGATGCCTGGCTGTCCCAGGAGAAGGCTTCTACTAGTTCATCTGCAGTTGTAGCTGCGCAGCAGCCTGTGCGCAGGCCCGGGAAGGTACCAGGCTCTCCCGGGAGCAGGCTTCTACTAGTGCATCTTCAGTTGTAGCTGCACTGCAGCCTGTGCTCAGGCTAGGGAAGGTGCCAGGCTGTCCGGGGATCAGGCTTCTACTAGTGCATCTTCAGTTGTAGCTGCGCAGCAGCATGTGCTCAGGCCAGGGAAGATGCATGACTGGCCCAGGAGCAGGCTTCTGCTAGTGCATCTGCAGTTGCAGCTGCGCAGCAGCCTGTGCTCAGGCCAGGGAAGACATCTGGCTGGCCCAGGAGCAGGCTTCTGCTACTGCATCTGCAGTTGTACCTGCGCAGCAGACTGTGCTCAGGCCAGGGAAGGTGCCAGGCTGTTCCGGGAGCATGGGTCTGCTAGTGCATCTGCATTGTAGCTGCGCTGGAGACTGTGCTCAGGCATGGGAAGATGCCTGGCTGTCCCAGTAACAGGCTTCCACTAGTGCATCTGCAGTTGTAGCAGCGCAGCAGCCTCTTATCAGTCTAGGGAAGGTGCCAGGCTGTCCCGGGATCAGGCTTCTACTAGTGCATCTTCAGATGTAGCTGCGCAGCAGCCTGTGCTCAGGCCAGGGAAGATGCATGGCTGGCCCAGGAGCAGGCTTGTGTTACTGCATCTGCAGTTGTAGCTGCGCAGCAGCCTGTGCTAATGCCAGGGAAGACGTCTGGCTGGCCCAGGAGCAGGCTTCTGCTACTGCATCTGCAGTTGTACCTGCACAGCAGCCTGTGCTCAGGCCAAGGGAGGTGCCAGGCTGTTCCGGGAGCATGTGTCGGCTAGTGCATCTGCAATGTAGCAGCGCGCAGACTGTGCTCAGGCCAGTGTAACGCTCACCTGATTCTCGCAGAGGCGCCGGTCTTGACTGGGCGACTACCGTATCTTCAAAGGTGATGTGTAGCACCCGGTTGGCTCTTTGGGCTGGACCTCTGTGCACTGTATGCCTGACGTGTAGAGTAAGATGTCTGCAGATAGAAAATATGGGGTTAATGAACTGGGGTTATTGGGGTGTCCCTATCTCTTTCCTCTTCTCCTCTCCTGTAGACCCCCAAAGGTTAACGCTCTCACCTTAGGTAAGTGAATGCCGAGCTCTCCATCTGCCTCGGGGCAGGGTGCTGTAACCAGTTTCTTCACTGGATAGGTAGCGCAGGCCTCTTGACTTCAGAGGACTGCTGTCCGTCGTTTACTGCACGAACGGTAAGTTTCGAGTCATTCAAATGTCTTTAAAGTCTTTAGTAATGATGTCTCTTGTTTTGCAGGGTTCCGGCGATGGCGGATGACGGGCTGAAGTGAGTTGAAGATGGAGCCCGTGTGATGAATAGAAGCGCCTGGAAGCACGTAAGTAAGCGCTTGTTGCCTGCTTCACTATGCGCTCTAACTGTCTTTTTATTTTGCAGGAACGAGTTCGGAGCGGCTGCAGGGTGCCGGAATACCCACTGGATTAGATGTGGAAAGGAGTAATGGCACGTGAGTATTAAAGTTCCCCAATGTCTTTAAACGCACCTTGTTTTGTCTTTCAGATGCGGGATGCAGCGCCGAAGGCCTCCGGAGCGTGCGAAGAGTTGGTAAACTTTTGTCTTTCAGATGCCGGAATGCAGTGTGAAGACCTCCGGAGCGCACGAAGAGTAGGTAAGCCTTTGCCTTTCAGATGCCGGAATGCTAACCTGTTCTTTCTTGTCTTTATAGGTGTTGCTGAAGACTGGATTCAGGATGGTAAGCCTTTGCCTTTCAGATGCCGGAATGCTAACCTGTTCTTTCTTGTCTTTATAGGTGTTGCTGAAGACTGGATTCAGGATGGTAAGCCTTTTTCCTTAGGCCCAGGACCGGATGCAGAAGACACGATGAGCGTTCTGCTGCAGAGGTTGCAGAATAACACAAAGCAAGATTCATCCACCGGGTGTGGTTTAAATAGCCTCCTGTAGTGCTTAGGTGTCTCCTTCCACAGCCACGCCTAAGTAAGAAAAGAGTTCCTGGTAAGAAAAGAGTTCCTGCCTTCCAGAAGAGTTCCAGTGTTCTGAATCTAGGGAGTGGCTCCAGCCCCACCCAACAGGAAAAGTAGTTCCAAACAGAAGAGGATCAGAGGCTCAACTGGCAGGCAAGTAAGCAGCATGGTCTGCTGAAGGTAAGTCCACACAAGCATTATGAGCCCGGCGCTTCCAACGCTGGGACTGGGCATATTTATGAGCCTGGTGCCACTGGCGCCAGGACTGGGTCCAAAAGGTCCCAATTGGGACTGGTTGGCACTCGGAACCTGGGTTATGGATCTGCTTCCAAGGGAGTTGGGAAAACCCTGACCTTTTGGAAGCAGAGATCATGACAGTACCCCCCCTCAAGGCCCCTCCCAAACCGGGCTTCTCCGGGGGTTTTGGCTTGTCAGGAAATGTTCGGTGAAATCTTTTGATTAGGCGAGGAGCGTGGACATATTCAGCAGGTTCCCAGGATCTCTCTTGGGGGCCGTAGCCTTTCCAGTCAATTAGGTAGAATAGTTTAGATTTGGAGATCTTGGAGTCCAGAATGCTTTTGACTTTAAACTCGAGTTCTCCATCCACTAGGATAGGTTTTGGAGATTTGGTTAGTCGGGTTTGAGGTTGCACGGGTTTTAATAGAGAGACGTGGAAGACCGGATGTATCTTCATGTGCGGGGGCAAGTCCAACTTGACCGCTACTGGGTTTACTATGGTAGTGATGGAATAGGGACCAAGGTATCTTGGGTTGAATGTGCGTGGCCCTTTTAGAGATAGATATTTGGTGGATAACCAGACTTGATCCCCTACTTGATAGTGAGGGGCTTCCTTCCGATGTTGATCTGCTCCTTTCTTGTATTGTTCTTTAGCCCTTTGAAGGTGAGAAACAGCTTCCTTAAAGGCTTGGGTGATTGTAGAATGCAGGTAGTCTACTGCTGGTGTTTCAAGATCTTGGAGGGGATCCAACTCCGAGGTTCGAGGGTGACTGCCGTACAAAAGAAAAAACGGGGTTTTCCCAGTTCCCGAATGGACAGAGTTATTGTAGGCATACTCGGCTATCCAAAGGATATCTTTCCAAGTTTTTTCAGTTTGTTGCAGCATGCAGCGTAAATACTGTTCCAGAGTTTGATTGGTCCTCTCGGTTTGTCCGTCGGTCTGAGGGTGGTGAGTGGTCGATAGTCTCACATCAATTTGAGCCGACCGACAGCAACTTCGCCAAAAATGAGAAATAAATTGACTACCTCGATCCGAAATTAGAACCGAAGGAAAACCGTGCAGTCGGACGATGTTTTCGAGAAATTCTCGGGCCAGAGTTGCTGCTGTTGGCAAGCCTTTGAGTGGAATGAAATGCGCCATCTTGGAGAATAAGTCCACGATTACTAGAATCGTATTGTATCCGGAGCATGGAGGTAGATTGGTGATGAAGTCCATAGAAAGCGTATGCCAAGGGCGAGGTGGGATGTCAATAGGGCGTAAGAGGCCTGCTGGTCTTTCCTTTTGACTCTTGTTTTGGGCGCATACTCCACAGGACATTATAAAGTCTCTGATATCTTTTTTCCAAGACGGCCACCAGAAGTAGCGCTTGATCTTTTCTGAGGTCTTGGCTATACCGGGATGACCTTCCATTAAAGAGTCGTGATAACAAGAGATTACTTTTTTCTGTAAATCTGTGCTGGGTAGGTATAATCGTTCTTGGAAATACAATAAGTTGTCCTTTACTGCAAAGTCCTTTCCCTGCAGATGCCAATTCTGTATGTCTGCTGGAGTTACAAGTTGCCTGGCTTTATCCTTAACTTCCTCTATGTATTCTGTGGCGATTACACCCAGAATTCTTTGTTCGGGAATGATTGGTACAGGTTTAGGGTTGACCAAGTGTTCTTCCACTCCCATCCGAGAAAGGGCATCGGCTTTACCGTTCTTTGTACCAGGTCGATAGGTAATTATGAAGTCAAACTCAGCAAAGAATAATGCCCAACGGAGTTGTCTAGAGGATTGGGCTTTTGCGGTCTTCAAATATTGCAGGTTTCGGTGATCCGTAATCACAGTAACGGGGTGTCGGGCCCCCAGCAGATAATGCCGCCAAGCCTTAAAGGCAGACTTGATAGCCAGAAGTTCCTTGTCAGTAATCGTGTAATTGATTTCAGGAGGCGAGAATTTGCGGGACCAAAATGCCACGGGATGCAACTGATTGGTTACCGGGTCCTTTTGTGATAGAACTGCCCCCATGGCAAGGCTTGAAGCATCAGTTTCCACGATGTAGGGGAGTTCGGGGCGAGGGTGTTTTAAGATTGGTGCAGAGATAAATTTAGTCTTCAAATCCTGGAAAGCTTGTTCCGCCTCGGTAGACCATTCAAAACGTTTGTTTTTCTTTAACAAGGCAGTGATGGGCTGGACTATTCGAGAGAATTCGGGGATAAACCTGCGGTAAAAGTTAGCGAAGCCTAACATGCTTTGCACACCTTTTACGGAGGATGGTGATGGCCATTTGAGAACTGCATCGACCTTCTTTGAATCCATACGCACTCCGCCAGGTGATAATATGAATCCCAAGAATTCAACTTCAGTCACGTTGAAAACACATTTTTCCAACTTAGCGAAAAGTTTGTGTTGACGCAATCTTTCGAGGACCATTTTCACGTGTTTCCGATGTTCAGATTCCGATGAAGAATAAACGAGGATGTCGTCAATGTAAACAACAACACATACATCTATGAGCTCTCTGAGGACATCGTTCATAAAATATTGAAAGGCGGCCGGGGCATTGCAAAGTCCGAAGGGCATGACCTGATATTCAAATAGCCCATACTTGGTGCGGAAGGCCGTCTTCCATTCATCGCCCTCTTTTACTCGTACCAAGTGGTAAGCTCCTCTAAGATCCAGCTTTGTATATATGCATGCTTTTCTGACTTGGTCCAGGAGTTCAGGGATCAAAGGTAACGGATATCTATTCTTAACGGTGATCTGGTTCAGGGAGCGATAATCGATACAAGTTCTAAGGTCTCCTTCCTTTTTTGGAACGAAGAACAAAGCTGAAGAAGCAGGGGACTTGGAAGGACGAATAAACCCATTTGCCAGGTATTGATCCAGGTATTGTCGAAGGTGAAGGTTCTCAGGCTCGGTGAGGGCATAAATTCTACTACAAGGAGGAGTAGATCCAGGTATCAGGTCTATCTGGCAGTCATAAGACCTATGAGGAGGTAGAGAGTTAGCCTGATCCTTCCGGAAAACATCTTGGTATTCTAGGTATTCGGGAGGTAACTGGGGAGTCTCTGAAGAAATTGCGGCCAGTGCAACACCAGGTGGAGGGTGACAAGTAGAGACACATTCTGGAAACTGGACCGTTCTTGCTCGCCAATCGATCAGAGGATTGTGTTTCTCTAACCAAGGTATTCCTAGAATAATCTGAAACTGAGGGGCCTTGATCACATCGAACACGATCTTCTCATGGTGTCCATCTTGACTTACTAGCGTCACCTCTTGAGTGGTATGCGTTACTGGCCCGGAGGCTATCTCCGTACCATCCACCGTAGTAATGACGTCCTTTACAGCCTTGGGACAAAGAGTTAGATTCATCCTCAAAACCATTTCATGATCCACATAATTGCCGATGGCACCGCTGTCGACGTAAGCTTCAATTGCATGTAATCGATCCGGATTATCAGGGCTAATGAGGACCATAGGTATCACGAAATGCGAGGTCACGGAACTGGTTTTCACGCTCGGCAAGAGGACCTCTATTCTTGTCGGGCGAGGTCGTTTCCCTGCTCAGAGTTTGTAACTTTGGTAACTGCAGCTCCTACTGCCTTCTTGGCAGGTTTCACCGGACAGTCTCGAAGAAAGTGCCCTGAGTTTCCGCAATATAGGCATAATTGCAACTGTTTCCTCCTTTCCCGCTCCCTTTGTGTTAGAGGACCTTTCAGACCCCCTATTTGCATGGGTTCCCCGGAGTCTACTCCTTTGGAAGGAGTTGGCGGTTTGGAAAATACTCGAGCATCAAACTTGGAACGATCGGCCTTCCTGTTCTGCAGCCTGTGATCTATTTGAACTACCAAGTCTATATAATCCGAACAGTCTTGTGGGGGATTCACTACTTGGGCTAAAACGTCTTTGAGCTCTCCACGTAGACCTCTATAAAACAGCGTAATCCTTTTGTCCTCAGGCCATTGAGTTTCCACTATTAGTCTATTGAAAGATGCAATATAAGCCAAAAGGTTTTGATTACCCTGTCGCAACGAAAGAAGCTCATTGTCCAAGGCCTGCCCCTGTGAATGTCTTGCGAACAGTTTTTCCATACTAAGCTGAAAGGCTTGAAAATCATGGAGAACCGGATCATCTTGATTAACTAGAGGGATCGACCAGTCTGCCGCATTGCCACTAAGGTACGAAAGTACAAAAGCTACTTTTGCTTGATCAGTTGGAAAGGCTGCTGGCCGGCATAAGAAGTGCAACCGGCACTGATTGATAAATACTGCAAACCTCTTTGGGTCACCAGAAAATCGTTCGGGCGGAGCCAGAGGTACATTCCCAGGTAGGTTGATCTGCACTGGATTCATAGAGGATGTTGAAGGAAGATTTGCCCCTGATGCGGGTAACGGGGTCTGTCCGGCTTGTGACTGTAGCACTTGTCTAGCAAGATTGTCTGTTCTCTCCTTGGAAATAATTAGTTCCCTTCTTAGAGCATTCGTTTCCTGACGAGCTGCATGCACTTCTGCCCTTAGTTCCCCAAGTAACCGGGCTAGGGGGTCAGTATCCGAGGTTTCCATAGCGCCTGGGCGAGAGTTTTACGGTAGGCTTTGCGTTCTGTAACGCTCACCTGATTCTCGCAGAGGTGCCGGTCTTGACTGGGCGACTACCGTATCTTCAAAGGTGATGTGTAGCACCCGGTTGGCTCTTTGGGCTGGACCTCTGTGCACTGTATGCCTGACGTGTAGAGTAAGATGTCTGCAGATAGAAAATATGGGGTTAATGAACTGGGGTTATTGGGGTGTCCCTATCTCTTTCCTCTTCTCCTCTCCTGTAGACCCCCAAAGGTTAACGCTCTCACCTTAGGTAAGTGAATGCCGAGCTCTCCATCTGCCTCGGGGCAGGGTGCTGTAACCAGTTTCTTCACTGGATAGGTAGCGCAGGCCTCTTGACTTCAGAGGACTGCTCTCCGTCGTTTACTGCACGAACGGTAAGTTTCGAGTCATTCAAATGTCTTTAAAGTCTTTAGTAATGATGTCTCTTGTTTTGCAGGGTTCCGGCGATGGCGGATGACGGGCTGAAGTGAGTTGAAGATGGAGCCCGTGTGATGAATAGAAGCGCCTGGAAGCACGTAAGTAAGCGCTTGTTGCCTGCTTCACTATGCGCTCTAACTGTCTTTTTATTTTGCAGGAACGAGTTCGGAGCGGCTGCAGGGTGCCGGAATACCCACTGGATTAGATGTGGAAAGGAGTAATGGCACTTGAGTATTAAAGTTCCCCAATGTCTTTAAACGCACCTTGTTTTGTCTTTCAGATGCGGGATGTAGCGCCGAAGGCCTCCGGAGTGTGCAAAGAGTTGGTAAACTTTTGTCTTTCAGATGCCGGAATGCAGTGTGAAGACCTCCGGAGCGCACAAAGAGTAGGTAAGCCTTTGCCTTTCAGATGCCGGAATGCTAACCTGTTCTTTCTTGTCTTTATAGGTGTTGCTGAAGACTGGATTCAGGATGGTAAGCCTTTGCCTTTCAGATGCCGGAATGCTAACCTGTTCTTTCTTGTCTTTATAGGTGTTGCTGAAGACTGGATTCAGGATGGTAAGCCTTTTTCCTTAGGCCCAGGACCGGATGCAGAAGACACGATGAGCGTTCTGCTGCAGAGGTTGCAGAATAACGCAAAGCAAGATTCATCCACTGGGTGTGGTTTAAATAGCCTCCTGTAGTGCTTAGTTGTCTCCTTCCACAGCCACGCCTAAGTAAGAAAAGAGTTCCTGGTAAGAAAAGAGTTCCTGCCTTCCAGAAGAGTTCCAGTGTTCTGAATCTAGGGAGTGGCTCCAGCCCCACCCAACAGGAAAAGTAGTTCCAAACAGAAGAGGATCAGAGGCTCAACTGGCAGGCAAGTAAGCAGCATGGTCTGCTGAAGGTAAGTCCACCCAAGCATTATGAGCCCGGCGCTTCCAGCGCTGGGACTGGGCATATTTATGAGCCTGGTGCCACTGGCGCCAGGACTGGTCCAAAAGGTCCCAATTGGGACTGGTTGGCACTCGGAACCTGGGTTATGGATCTGCTTCCAAGGGAGTTGGGAAAACCCTGACCTTTTGGAAGCAGAGATCATGACAGCCAGGGAAGATGACTGGCTGTCCTGGGGGCAGGCTTCTACCAGTGCATCTGCAGTTGTAGCTGTGCAGCAGCCTGTGCTCAGGCCAGGGAAGATGTCTGGCTGGCCCAGGAGCAGGCTTCTACTAGTGCATCTTTAGTTGTAGCTGCGCAGCAGCCTGTGCTCAGGCCAGGGAAGATGCCTGGCTGTCAAATGAGCAGGCTTCTACTAGTGCATCTGCAGTTGTAGCTGCGCAGCAGCCTGTGCGCAGGCCTGGGAAGGTACCAGGATGTCCCGGGAGCAGGCTTCTACTAGTGCATCTTCAGTTGTAGCTGCACTGCAGCCTGTGCTCAGGCCAGGGAAGACGTCTGGCTGTCCCAGGAACAGGCTTCTGCTAGTGCATCTGCAGATGTACCTGTGCAGCAGCCTGTGCTCAGGCCAAGGAAGATGCCTGGCTGGCCCAGGAGCAGGCTTCTGTTACTGCACCTGCCGTTGTAGCTGCGCAGCAGCCTGTGCTCAGGCCAGCGAAGATGCATGGCTGGCCCAGGAGCAGGCTTCTGCTAGTGCATCTGCAGTTGTAGCTGCACATCAGCATGTGCTCAGGCCAGGGAAGATGCATGGCTGGCCCAGGAGCAGGCTTCTGCTACTGCATCTGCAGTTATAGCTGCGCAGCAGCCTGTGCTCAGGCCAGGGAAAGTGCCAAGCTGTCCCGGGAGCAGGTTTCTACTAGTGCATCTGTAGTTGTACCTGTGCAGCAGCCTGTGCTCAGGCCAGGGAAGATGTCTGGCTGGCCCAGGAGCAGGGTTCTACTAGTGCATCTGCAATGTTGCTGCGCAGCAGCCAGTGCGTAGGCCAGGGAAGGTGCCAGGCTGTCCCGGGAGCAGGCTTCTACTAGTGTATCTGCAGTTGTAGCTGGCATTAGCCTGTGCTCAGGCCAGGGAAGATGCATTGCTGGTCCAGGAGCAGGCTTCTGCTACTACATCTGCAGTTGTAGCTGCGCAGCAGCCTGTGCTCAGGCCAGGGAAGGTGCCAGGCTGGCCCAGGAGCAGGCTTCTGCTAGTGCATCTGCAGTTGTAGCTGCGCATCAGCCTGTGCTCAGGCCAGGGAAGATGCATGGCTGGCCCAGGAGCAGGCTTCTGCTACTGCATCTGCAGTTATAGCTGTGCAGCAGCCTGTTCTCAGGCCAGGGAAAGTGCTAAGCTGTGCCGGGAGCAGGCTTCTACTAGTGCATCTGTAGTTGTACCTGTGCAGCAGCCTGTGCTCAGGCCAGGGAAGGTGCCAGGCTGTCCCAGGAGCGAGCTTCTACTAGTGCATCTGCATTGTAGCTGTGCAGCAGCCTGTGCGCAGGCCAGGGAAGGTGCATGGCTGTCCCGGGAGCAGGCTTCTACTAGTGTATCTGCAGTTGTAGCTGCGCAGCAGCCTGTGCGCATGCCAGGGAAGGTACCAGGCTGTCCAGGGAGCAGGCTTCTACTAGTGCATCTGCATTTGTAGCTGCTCAGCAGCCTGTGCGCAGGCCAGGGAAGGTGCCAGGCTTTACCTGGAGCCTGCTTCTGCTAGTGCATCTGCAGTTGTAGCTGCGCAGCAGCCTGTGCTCAAGCCAGGGAAGATGCGTGGCTGTCCCAGGAGCAGGCTTCTACTGGTGCATCTGCAGTTGTAGCTGCTCAGCAGCCTGTGCTTAGGCCAGGGAAGATGCATGGCTGGCCTAGGAGCAGGCTTCTGCTACTGCATCTGCAGTTGAAGCTGCGCAGCAGCCTGTGCTCAGGGCAGGGAAGGTGCCAGGCATTTCCGGGAGCATGCGTCTGCTAGTGCATCTGCAGTTGGAGCTGCGCAGCAGACTGTTCTCAGGCCAGGGAAAATGCCTGGCTGTCCCGGGAGCAGGCTTCTACTAGTGTATCTGCAATTGTAGCTGCGCAGCAGCCTGTGCTCAGGCCAGGGAAGATGTCTGGCTGGTCCAGGAGCAGGCTTCTGCTAGTGCATCTGCAGTTGTACCTGTGCAGCAGCCTGTGCTCAGGCCAGTGAAGATGCCAAGCTGTCCTGGGAGCAGGCTTCTACTAGTGCATCTGCAGTTGTAGCTCAGCCGCAGCCTGTGCTCAGGTCAGGGAAAGTGCCAGGCTGTCCCAGGAGAAGGCTTTTACTAGTGCATCTGTAGTTGTAGCTGTGCAGCAGCCTGTGCTCAGGCCGGAAAGATGCCTGTCTGTCTCGGAAGCAGGCTTCTGCTAGTGAATCTGCAGTTGCAGCTGCGCAGCAGCCTGTGCTCAGGCCAGGGAAAATGCCAGGCTGTCCCGGGAGCAGGCTTCTGCTAGTGCATCTGCAGTTTTAGCTGCGCAGCAGCCTGTGCTCAGGCCAGGGAAGATACCAGGCTGTCCCGGGAGCAGGCTTCTGCTAGTGCATCTGCAGTTGTAGCTGCGCAGCAGCCTGTGCTCAAGCCAGGGAAGGTGCCTGGCTGTCATGGGAGCAGGCTTCTGCTAGTGGATCTGCAGGTGTAGCTGCGCAGCAGCCTGTGCTCAGGCCAGGGAAGATGTCTGGCTGGCCCAGGAGCAGGCTTCTGCTAGTGCATCTGCAGTTGTAACTGTGCAGCAGCCTGTGCTCAGGCCAGTGAAGATGCCAGGCTGTCCCGGGAGCAGGCTTCTACTAGTGCATCTGCAGTTGTAGCTCAGCCGCAGCCTGTGCTCAGGTCAGGGAAAGTGCCAGGCTGTCCCAGGAGAAGGCTTTTCTAGTGCATCTGCAGTTGTAGCTGCGCAGCAGCCTGTGCTCAGGCCAGGGATGATGCCTGGCTGTCCCGGGAGCAGGCTTCTACTAGTGCATCTGCAGTTGTAGCTGCACAACAGCCTGTGCTCAGGCCAGGGAAGATGCCTGGCTGTCCGGGAGCAGGCCTCTGCTAGTGCATCTGCAGTTGTACCTGTGCAGCAGCCTGTGCTCAGGCCAGTGAAGATGCCAGGCTGTCCCGGGAGCAGGCTTCTACTAGTGCATCTGCAGTTGTAGCTGCACAGCAGCCTCTGCTCAGGCCAGGGAAGATGCCAGGCTGTCACAGGAGCAGGCTTCTACTAGTGCATCTACAGTTGTAGCTGCACTGCAGCCTGTGTTCAGGCCAGGGAAGATGCCTGGCTGTCCCAGGAGCAGGCTTCTACTAGCGCATCTGCAGTTGTAGCTGCGCAGCAGCCTCTGCTCAGGCTAGGGAATGTGCCAGGCTGTCCCGGCATCAGGCTTGTACTAGTGCATCTTCAGTTGTAACTGCGCAGCAGCCTGTGCTCAGGCCAGGGAAGATGCATGGCTGGCCCAGGAGCAGGCTTCTGCTACTGAATCTGCAGTTGTAGCTGCGCAGAAGCCTGTTCTCATGCCAGGGAAGACATCTGGCTGGCCCAGGAGCAGGCTTCTGCTACTGCATCTGCAGTTGTACCTGCGCAGCAGCCTGTGCTCAGGCCAGGGAAGGTACCAGGCTGTTCCCGGAGCATGCGTCTGCTAGTGCATCTGCAGTTGTAGCTGTGCAGCAGCCTGTGCCCAGGCCAGGGAAGATGTCTGGCTGGCACAGGAGCAGGCTTCTACTAGTGCATCTTCAGTTGTAGCTGCGCAGCAGACTGTGCCCAGGCCAGGGAAGGTGCCAGGCTGTCCCAGGGGAAGGCTTTTATTAGTGCATCTGCCATTGTAGCTGCGCAGCAGCCTGTGCTCAGGCCAGGGAAGATGTCTGGCTGGCCCAGAAGCAGGCTTCGACTAGTGCATCTTCAGTTGTAGCTGTGCAGCAGACTGTGCTCAGGCCAGGGAAGGTGCCAGGCTGTCCCAGGAGAAGGCTTTTACTAGTGCATCTGCAGTTGTAGCTGCGCAGCAGCCTGTGCTCAGGCCAGGGAAGATGCCAGGCTGTCACAGGAGCAGGTTTCTGTATCTACCATTGTAGCTGCGCAGCAGACTGTGCGCAGGCCAGGGAAGGTGCCAGGCTGTCCCGGGAGCAGGCTTCTGCTAGTGCATCTGCTGTTGTAGCTGCGCAGCAGCCTGTGCTCAGGCCAGGGAAGATGCCTGGCTGTCCCGGGAGCAGGCTTCTGCTAGTGCATCTGCAGTTGTAGCTGCGCAGCAGCCTGTGCTCAGGCCAGGGAAGATGCCAGGCTATCCCGGGAGCAGGTTTCTCCTAGTGCATCTGCAGTTGTAGCTGCACAGCAGCCTGTGCTCAGGCCAGGGAAGGTGCCAGGCTGGCCCGGGAGCAGGCTTCTTCTAGTGCATCTGCAGTTGTAGCTGCGCAGCAGCCTGTGCTCAGGCCAGGGAATGTGCCAGGCTTTCCCGGGAGCAGGCTTCTGCTAGTGCATCTGCAGTTGTAGCTGCGCAGCAGCCTGTGCTCAGGCCAGGGAAGATGCCTGGCTTTCCCGGCATCAGGCTTGTACTAGTGCATCTTCAATTGTAACTGCGCAGCAGCCTGTGCTCAGGCCAGGGAAGATGCCTGGCTGTCCCGGCATCAGGCTTGTACTAGTGCATCTTCAGTTGTAACTGCGCAGCAGCCTGTGCTCAGGCCAGGGAAGATGTCTGGCTGGCACAGGAGCAGGCTTCTACTAGTGCATCTTCAGTTGTAGCTGCGCAGCAGACTGTGCCCAGGCCAGGGAAGGTGCCAGGCTGTCCCAGGGGAAGGCTTTTACTAGTGCATCTGCAGTTGTAGATGCGCAGCAGCCTGTGCTCAGGCCAGGGAAGGTGCCAGGCTTGCCCGGGAGCAGGCTTCTACTAGTGCATCTGCCATTGTAGCTGCGCAGCAGCCTGTGCTCAGGCCAGGGAAGATGTCTGGATGGGCCAGGAGCAGGCTTCTGCTAGTGCATCTGCAGTTGTACCTGTGCAGCAGCCTGTGCTCAGGCCAGTGAAGATGCCAGGCTGTCCCGGGAGCAGGCTTCTACTAGTGCATCTGCAGTTGTAGCTGCACAGCAGCCTCTGCTCAGGCCAGGGAAGATGCCAGGCTGTCACAGGAGCAGGCTTCTACTAGTGCATCTACAGTTGTAGCTGCACTGCAGCCTGTGTTCAGGCCAGGGAAGATGCCTGGCTGTCCCAGGAGCAGGCTTCTACTAGCGCATCTGCAGTTGTAGCTGCGCAGCAGCCTCTGCTCAGGCTAGGGAATGTGCCAGGCTGTCCCGGCATCAGGCTTGTACTAGTGCATCTTCAGTTGTAACTGCGCAGCAGCCTGTGCTCAGGCCAGGGAAGATGCATGGCTGGCCCAGGAGCAGGCTTCTGCTACTGAATCTGCAGTTGTAGCTGCGCAGAAGCCTGTGCTCAGGCCAGGGAAGACATCTGGCTGGCCCAGGAGCAGGCTTCTGCTACTGCATCTGCAGTTGTACCTGCGCAGCAGCCTGTGCTCAGGCCAGGGAAGGTGCCAGGCTGTTCCCGGAGCATGCGTCTGCTAGTGCATCTGCAGTTGTAGCTGTGCAGCAGCCTGTGCCCAGGCCAGGGAAGATGTCTGGCTGGCACAGGAGCAGGCTTCTACTAGTGCATCTTCAGTTGTAGCTGCGCAGCAGACTGTGCCCAGGCCAGGGAAGGTGCCAGGCTGTCCCAGGGGAAGGCTTTTACTAGTGCATCTGCCATTGTAGCTGCGCAGCAGCCTGTGCTCAGGCCAGGGAAGATGTCTGGCTGGCCCAGAAGCAGGCTTCGACTAGTGCATCTTCAGTTGTAGCTGTGCAGCAGACTGTGCTCAGGCCAGGGAAGGTGCCAGGCTGTCCCAGGAGAAGGCTTTTACTAGTGCATCTGCAGTTGTAGCTGCGCAGCAGCCTGTGCTCAGGCCAGGGAAGATGCCAGGCTGTCACAGGAGCAGGTTTCTGTATCTGCCATTGTAGCTGCGCAGCAGACTGTGCGCAGGCCAGGGAAGGTGCCAGGCTGTCCCGGGAGCAGGCTTCTGCTAGTGCATCTGCTGTTGTAGCTGCGCAGCAGCCTGTGCTCAGGCCAGGGAAGATGCCTGGCTGTCCCGGGAGCAGGCTTCTGCTAGTGCATCTGCAGTTGTAGCTGCGCAGCAGCCTGTGCTCAGGCCAGGGAAGATGCCAGGCTATCCCGGGAGCAGGTTTCTCCTAGTGCATCTGCAGTTGTAGCTGCACAGCAGCCTGTGCTCAGGCCAGGGAAGGTGCCAGGCTGGCCCGGGAGCAGGCTTCTTCTAGTGCATCTGCAGTTGTAGCTGCGCAGCAGCCTGTGCTCAGGCCAGGGAATGTGCCAGGCTGTCCCGGGAGCAGGCTTCTGCTAGTGCATCTGCAGTTGTAGCTGTGCAGCAGCCTGTGCTCAGGCCAGGGAAGATGCCTGGCTGTCCCAGGAGCAGGCTTCTGCTAGTGCAACTGCAGTTGTAGCTGTGCAGCAGCCTGTGCTCAGGCCAGGGAGATGCCAGGCTGTCCCGGGATCAGGCTTCTACTAGTGCATCTTCAGTTGTAGCTGCGCAGCAGCCTGTGCTCACGCCAGGGAAGATGCATGGCTGGCCCAGGAGCAGGCTTCTGATACTGCATCTTGAGATGTAGCTGCGCAGCAGCCTGTGCTCAGTCCAGGGAAGATGCATGGCTGGCCCAGCAGCAGGCTTCTGCTACTGCATCTGCAGTTGTAGCTGCGCAGCAGCCTGTGCTCAGGCCAGGGAAGATGCCAGGCTGTCACAGGAGCAGGTTTCTGTATCTACCATTGTAGCTGCGCAGCAGACTGTGCGCAGGCCAGGGAAGGTGCCAGGCTGTCCCGGGAGCAGGCTTCTGCTAGTGCATCTGCTGTTGTAGCTGCGCAGCAGCCTGTGCTCAGGCCAGGGAAGATGCCTGGCTGTCCCGGGAGCAGGCTTCTGCTAGTGCATCTGCAGTTGTAGCTGCGCAGCAGCCTGTGCTCAGGCCAGGGAAGATGCCAGGCTATCCCGGGAGCAGGTTTCTCCTAGTGCATCTGCAGTTGTAGCTGCACAGCAGCCTGTGCTCAGGCCAGGGAAGGTGCCAGGCTGGCCCGGGAGCAGGCTTCTGCTAGTGCATCTGCAGTTGTAGCTGCGCAGCAGCCTGTGCTCAGGCCAGGGAAGATGCCTGGCTGTCCCAGGAGCAGGCTTCTGCTAGTGCATCTGCAGTTGTAGCTGTGCAGCAGCCTGTGCTCAGGCCAGGGAGATGCCAGGCTGTCCCGGGATCAGGCTTCTACTAGTGCATCTTCAGTTGTAGCTGCGCAGCAGCCTGTGCTCACGCCAGGGAAGATGCATGGCTGGCCCAGGAGCAGGCTTCTGATACTGCATCTTGAGATGTAGCTGCGCAGCAGCCTGTGCTCAGTCCAGGGAAGATGCATGGCTGGCCCAGCAGCAGGCTTCTGCTACTGCATCTGCAGTTGTAGCTGCGCAGCAGCCTGTGCTCAGGCCAGGGAAGGTGCCAGGCTGTTCCCGGAGCATGCTTCTGCTAGTGCATCTGCAGTTGTAGCTGCGCAGCAGCCTGTGCTCAGGCCAGGGAAGATGCCAGGCTGTCCCAGGAGCAGGCTTCTGCTAGTGCATCTGCAGTTGTAGCTGTGCAGCAGCCTGTGCTCAGGCCAGGGAAGATGCCAGGCTTCTATTAGTGCATCTGCAGTTGTAGCTGCGCAACAGCCTGTGCTCATGCCAGGGAAGATGCCTGGCTGTCCTGGGAGCAGGATTCTGCTAGTGCATCTACTGTTGTAGCTGCGCAGCAGCCTGTGCTCAGGCCAGGGAAGGTGCCAGGCTGTTCCGGGAGCATGATTCTGCTAGTGCATCTGCAATGTAGCTGCGCAGCAGCCTGTGCTCAGGCCAGGGAAGATGCCTGGCTGTCCCAGGAGCAGGCTTCCACTAGTGCATCTGCAGTTGTAGCTGCGCAGCAGCCTCTGCTCAGGCTACGGAAGGTGCCAGGCTGTCCCGGGATCAGGCTTCTTCTAGTGCATCTGCAGTTGTAGCTGCGCAGCAGCCTGTGCTCAGGCCAGGGAAGATGTCAGGCTGGCCCAGGAGCAGGCTTCTGCTAGTGCATCTGCAGTTGTACCTGTGCAGCAGCCTGTGTTCAGGCCAGAGAAGATGCCAGGCTGTCCCGGGAGCAGGCTTCTACTAGTGCATCTGCAGTTGTAGCTGCACAGCAGCCTCTGCTCAGGCTAGGGAAGATGCCAGGCTGTCACAGGAGCAGGCTTCTACTAGTCCATCTACAGTTGTAGCTGCACTGCAGCCTGTGTTCAGGCCAGGGCAGATGCCTGGCTGTCCCAGGAGCAGGCTTCCACTAGTGCATCTGCAGTTGTAGCTGCGCAGCAGCCTCTGCTCAGGCTAGGGAAGATGCCTGGCTGTCCCGGCATCAGGCTTGTACTAGTACATCTTCAGTTGTAACTGCGCAGCAGCCTGTGCTCAGGCCAGGGAAGATGCATGGCTGGCCCAGGAGCAGGCTTCTACTAGTGCATCTTCAGTTGTAGCTGCGCAGCAGACTGTGCCCAGGCCAGGGAAGGTGCCAGGCTGTCCCAGGGGAAGGCTTTTACTAGTGCATCTGCAGTTGTAGATGCGCAGCAGCCTGTGCTCAGGCCAGGGAAGGTGCCAGGCTTGCCCGGGAGCAGGCTTCTACTAGTGCATCTGCCATTGTAGCTGCGCAGCAGCCTGTGCTCAGGCCAGGGAAGATGTCTGGATGGGCCAGGAGCAGGCTTCTGCTAGTGCATCTGCAGTTGTACCTGTGCAGCAGCCTGTGCTCAGGCCAGTGAAGATGCCAGGCTGTCCCGGGAGCAGGCTTCTACTAGTGCATCTGCAGTTGTAGCTGCACAGCAGCCTCTGCTCAGGCCAGGGAAGATGCCAGGCTGTCACAGGAGCAGGCTTCTACTAGTGCATCTACAGTTGTAGCTGCACTGCAGCCTGTGTTCAGGCCAGGGAAGATGCCTGGCTGTCCCAGGAGCAGGCTTCTACTAGCGCATCTGCAGTTGTAGCTGCGCAGCAGCCTCTGCTCAGGCTAGGGAATGTGCCAGGCTGTCCCGGCATCAGGCTTGTACTAGTGCATCTTCAGTTGTAACTGCGCAGCAGCCTGTGCTCAGGCCAGGGAAGATGCATGGCTGGCCCAGGAGCAGGCTTCTGCTACTGAATCTGCAGTTGTAGCTGCGCAGAAGCCTGTGCTCAGGCCAGGGAAGACATCTGGCTGGCCCAGGAGCAGGCTTCTGCTACTGCATCTGCAGTTGTACCTGCGCAGCAGCCTGTGCTCAGGCCAGGGAAGGTGCCAGGCTGTTCCCGGAGCATGCGTCTGCTAGTGCATCTGCAGTTGTAGCTGTGCAACAGCCTGTGCCCAGGCCAGGGAAGATGTCTGGCTGGCACAGGAGCAGGCTTCTACTAGTGCATCTTCAGTTGTAGCTGCGCAGCAGACTGTGCCCAGGCCAGGGAAGGTGCCAGGCTGTCCCAGGGGAAGGCTTTTACTAGTGCATCTGCCATTGTAGCTGCGCAGCAGCCTGTGCTCAGGCCAGGGAAGATGTCTGGCTGGCCCAGAAGCAGGCTTCGACTAGTGCATCTTCAGTTGTAGCTGTGGAGCAGACTGTGCTCAGGCCAGGGAAGGTGCCAGGCTGTCCCAGGAGAAGGCTTTTACTAGTGCATCTGCAGTTGTAGCTGCGCAGCAGCCTGTGCTCAGGCCAGGGAAGATGCCAGGCTGTCACAGGAGCAGGTTTCTGTATCTGCCATTGTAGCTGCGCAGCAGACTGTGCGCAGGCCAGGGAAGGTGCCAGGCTGTCCCGGGAGCAGGCTTCTGCTAGTGCATCTGCTGTTGTAGCTGCGCAGCAGCCTGTGCTCAGGCCAGGGAAGATGCCTGGCTGTCCCGGGAGCAGGCTTCTGCTAGTGCATCTGCAGTTGTAGCTGCGCAGCAGCCTGTGCTCAGGCCAGGGAAGATGCCAGGCTATCCCGGGAGCAGGTTTCTCCTAGTGCATCTGCAGTTGTAGCTGCACAGCAGCCTGTGCTCAGGCCAGGGAAGGTGCCAGGCTGGCCCGGGAGCAGGCTTCTTCTAGTGCATCTGCAGTTGTAGCTGCGCAGCAGCCTGTGCTCAGGCCAGGGAATGTGCCAGGCTGTCCCGGGAGCAGGCTTCTGCTAGTGCATCTGCAGTTGTAGCTGTGCAGCAGCCTGTGCTCAGGCCAGGAAAGATGCCTGGCTGTCCCAGGAGCAGGCTTCTGCTAGTGCATCTGCAGTTGTAGCTGTGCAGCAGCCTGTGCTCAGGCCAGGGAGATGCCAGGCTGTCCCGGGATCAGGCTTCTACTAGTGCATCTTCAGTTGTAGCTGCGCAGCAGCCTGTGCTCACGCCAGGGAAGATGCATGGCTGGCCCAGGAGCAGGCTTCTGATACTGCATCTTGAGATGTAGCTGCGCAGCAGCCTGTGCTCAGTCCAGGGAAGATGCATGGCTGGCCCAGCAGCAGGCTTCTGCTACTGCATCTGCAGTTGTAGCTGCGCAGCAGCCTGTGCTCAGGCCAGGGAAGGTGCCAGACTGTTCCCGGAGCATGCTTCTGCTAGTGCATCTGCAGTTGTAGCTGCGCAGCAGCCTGTGCTCAGGCCAGGGAAGATGCCAGGCTGTCCCAGGAGCAGGCTTCTGCTAGTGCATCTGCAGTTGTAGCTGTGCAGCAGCCTGTGCTCAGGCCAGGGAAGATGCCAGGCTTCTACTAGTGCATCTGCAGTTGTAGCTGCGCAACAGCCTGTGCTCAGGCCAGGGAAGATGCCTGGCTGTCCCGGGAGCAGGATTCTGCTAGTGCATCTACTGTTGTAGCTGCGCAGCAGCCTGTGCTCAGGCCAGGGAAGGTGCCAGGCTGTTCCGGGAGCATGATTCTGCTAGTGCATCTGCAATGTAGCTGCGCAGCAGCCTGTGCTCAGGCCAGGGAAGATGCCTGGCTGTCCCAGGAGCAGGCTTCCACTAGTGCATCTGCAGTTGTAGCTGCGCAGCAGCCTCTGCTCAGGCTACGGAAGGTGCCAGGCTGTCCCGGGATCAGGCTTCTTCTAGTGCATCTGCAGTTGTAGCTGCGCAGCAGCCTGTGCTCAGGCCAGGGAAGATGTCAGGCTGGCCCAGGAGCAGGCTTCTGCTAGTGCATCTGCAGTTGTACCTGTGCAGCAGCCTGTGTTCAGGCCAGAGAAGATGCCAGGCTGTCCCGGGAGCAGGCTTCTACTAGTGCATCTGCAGTTGTAGCTGCACAGCAGCCTCTGCTCAGGCCAGGGAAGATGCCAGGCTGTCACAGGAGCAGGCTTCTACTAGTGCATCTACAGTTGTAGCTGCACTGCAGCCTGTGTTCAGGCCAGGGCAGATGCCTGGCTGTCCCAGGAGCAGGCTTCCACTAGTGCATCTGCAGTTGTAGCTGCGCAGCAGCCTCTGCTCAGGCTAGGGAAGATGCCTGGCTGTCCCGGCATCAGGCTTGTACTAGTGCATCTTCAGTTGTAACTGCGCAGCAGCCTGCGCTCAGGACAGGGAAGATGCATGGCTGGCCCAGGAGCAGGCTTCTGCTACTGAATCTGCAGTTGTAGCTGCGCAGCAGACTCTGCTCAGGCCAGGGAAGATGCCTGGCTGTCCCGGGAGCAGGCTTCTACTATTGCATCTGCAGTTGTAGCTGCACTGCAGGCTGTGCACAGGCCAGGGAAGATGCCTGGCTGTCCCGGGAGCAGGCTTCTACTAGTGCATCTGCAGTTGTAGCTGTGCAGCAGCCTGTGCCCAGGCCAGGGAAGATGTCTGGCTGGCACAGGAGCAGGCTTCTACTAGTGCATCTTCAGTTGTAGCTGCGCAGCAGACTGTGCCCAGGCCAGGGAAGGTGCCAGGCTGTCCCAGGGGAAGGCTTTTACTAGTGCATCTGCAGTTGTAGATGCGCAGCAGCCTGTGCTCAGGCCAGGGAAGGTGCCAGGCTTGCCCGGGAGCAGGCTTCTACTAGTGCATCTGCAATTGTAGCTGCACAGCAGCCTGTGCTCAGGCCAGGGAAGATGTCTGGCTGGCCCAGAAGCAGGCTTTGACTAGTGCATTTTCAGTTGTAGCTGCGCAGCAGACTGTGCTCAGGCCAGGGAAGGTGCCAGGCTGTCCCAAGAGAAGGCTTTTACTAGTGCATCTGCAGTTGTAGCTGCGCAGCAGCCTGTGCTCAGGCCAGGGAAGGTGCCAGGCTGTCCCGGGAGCAGGCTTCTGCTAGTGCATCTGCTGTTGTAGCTGCGCAGCAGCCTGTGCTCAGGCCAGAGAAGATGCCTGGCTGTCCCGGGAGCAGGCTTCTGCTAGTGCATCTGCAGTTGTAGCTGCGCAGCAGCCTGTGCTCAGGCCAGGGAAGATGCCAGGCTATCCCGGGAGCAGGTTTCTCCTAGTGCATCTGCAGTTGTAGCTGCTAAGCAGCCTGTGCTCAGGCCAGGGAAGGTGCCAGGCTGGCCTGGGAGCAGGCTTCTTCTAGTGCATCTGCAGTTGTAGCTGCGCAGCAGCCTGT
Source organism: Ambystoma mexicanum (assembly GCF_040938575.1). Lineage (NCBI taxonomy): Eukaryota > Metazoa > Chordata > Amphibia > Caudata > Ambystomatidae > Ambystoma > Ambystoma mexicanum. The sequence goes on along the minus strand of NC_090925.1, from coordinate 50,444,943 downwards.
GCTCAGGCCAGGGAATGTGCCAGGTTGTCCCGGGAGCAGGCTTCTGCTAGTGCATCTGCATTTGTAGCTGCGCAGCAGCCTGTGCTCAGGCGAGGGAAGGTGCAAGGCTGACCCGGGAGCAGGCTTCTGCTACTGCATCTGCAGTTGTAGCTGCACAGCAGCCTGTGCTCAGGCCAGGGAAGGTGCCAGGCTGTCCCGGGTGCAGGCTTCTGCTAGTGCATCTGCAATGTAGCTGCACAGCAGCCTGTGCTCAGGCCAGGGAAGATGCATGGCTGGCCCAGGAGCAGGCTTCTGCTAATGCATCTGCAGTTGTACTTGTGCAGCAGCCTGGGATCAGGCCAGGGTAGGTGCCAGGCTGTGCTGGGAGCAGGCTTCTGCTAGTGCATCTGCTGTTGTAGCTGCGCAGCAGCCTGTGCACATGCCAGGGAAGGTACCAGGCTGTCCCGGGAGCAGGCTTCTACTAGTGCATCTGCATTTGTAGCTGCGCAGCAGCCTGTGCTCAGGCCAGGGAATGTGCCAGGCTGTCCCTGGAGCCTGCTTCTGCTAATGCATCTGTAGTTGTACTTGTGCAGCAGCCTGGGATCGGGCCAGGGTAGGTGCCAGGCTGTCCTGGGAGCAGGCTTCTGCTAGTGCATCTGCTGTTGTAGCTGCGCAGTAGCCTGTGCGCATGCCACGCAAGGTACCAGGCTGTCCCGGGAGCAGGCTTCTACTAGTGCATCTGCAGTTGTAGCTGCGCAGCAGCCTGTGCTCAGGCCAGGGAAGATGCCTGGCTCTCCCGGGAGCAGGCTTCTACTAATGCATCTTCAGTTGTAGCTGCACTGCAACCTGTGCTCAGGCCAGGGAAGATGCCTGGCTGTCCCAGGAGAAGGCTTCTGCTAGTGCATCTGCAGTTGTACCTGTGCAGCAGCCTGTGCTCACGCCAGGAAATATGCCTGGCTGGCCCAGGAGAAGGCTTCTGGTACTGCATCTGCAGTTGTAGCTGCGCAGCAGCCTGTGCTCAGGCCAGAGAAGATGCATGGCTGGTCCAGGAGCAGGCTTCTGCTAGTGCATCTGCAGTTGTAGCTGCACATTAGCCTGTGCTCAGGCCAGGGAAGATGCATGGCTGGCCCAGGAGCAGGCATCTGCTACTGCATCTGCAGTTGTAGCTGCACAGCAGGCTGTGCTCTGCCAGGGAAGATGCCAAGCTGTCCCGGGAGCAGGCTTCTACTACTGAATCTGCAGTTGTAGCTGGCATTAGCCTGTGCTCAGGCCGGGGAAGATGCATGGCTGGACCAGGAGCAGGCTTCTACTAGTGCATCTGCAGTTGTAGCTGCACAGCAGCCTCTGCTCAGGCCAGGGAAGATGCCAGGCTGTCACAGGAGCAGGCTTCTACTAGTGCATCTACAGTTGTAGCTGCACTGCAGCCTGTGTTCAGGCCAGGGAAGATGCCTGGCTGTCCCAGGAGCAGGCTTCCACTAGTGCATCTGCAGTTGTAGCTGTGCAGCAGCCTCTGCTCAGGCTAGGGAATGTGCCAGGCTGACCCGGCATCAGGCTTGTACTAGTGCATCTTCAGTTGTAACTGCGCAGCAGCCTGTGCTCAGGCCAGGGAAGATGCATGGCTGGCCCAGGAGCAGGCTTCTGTTACTGAATCTGCAGTTGTAGCTGCGCAGAAGCCTGTGCTCAGGCCAGGGAAGACATCTGGCTGGCCCAGGAGCAGGCTTCTGCTACTTCATCTGCAGTTGTACCTGCGCAGCAGCCTGTGCTCAGGCCAGGGAAGGTGCCAGGCTGTTCCCGGAGCATGCGTCTGCTAGTGCATCTGCAGTTGTAGCTGTGCAGCAGCCTGTGCCCAGGCCAGGGAAGATGTCTGGCTGGCACAGGAGCAGGCTTCTACTAGTGCATCTTCAGTTGTAGCTGCGCAGCAGACTGTGCCCAGGCCAGGGAAGGGGCCAGGCTGTCCCAGGGGAAGGCTTTTACTAGTGCATCTGCAGTTGTAGATGCGCAGCAGCCTGTGCTCAGGCCAGGGAAGGTGCCAGGCTTGCCCGGGAGCAGGCTTCTACTAGTGCATCTGCCATTGTAGCTGCGCAGTAGCCTGTGCTCAGGCCAGGGAAGATGTCTGGCTGGCCCAGAAGCAGGCTTCGACTAGTGCATCTTCAGTTGTAGCTGCGCAGCAGACTGTGCTCAGGCCAGGGAAGGTGCCAGGCTGTCCCAGGAGAAGGCTTTTACTAGTGCATCTGCAGTTGTAGCTGCGCAGCAGCCTGTGCTCAGGCCAGGGAAGATGCCAGGCTGTCACAGGAGCAGGTTTCTGTATCTACAGTTGTAGCTGCGCAGCAGACTGTGCGCAGGCCAGGGAAGGTGCCAGGCTGTCCCAGGAGCAGGCTTCTGCAAGTGCATCTGCTGTTATAGCTGCGCAGCAGCCTGTGCTCAGGCCAGGGAAGATGCCTGGCTGTCCCGGGAGCAGGCTTCTGCTAGTGCATCTGCAGTTGTAGCTGCACAGCAGCCTGTGCGCAGGCCAGGGAAGGTACCAGTCTGACCCGGGAGCAGGATTCTACTAGTGCATCTTCAGTTGTAGCTGCACTGCAGCCTGTGCTCAGGCCAGGGAAGATGCCTGGCTGTCCCAGGAGAAGGCTTCTGCTAGTCCATCTGCAGTTGTACCTGTGCAGCAGCCTGTGATCAGGCCAGGGAATATGCCTGGCTGGCCCAGGAGCAGGCTTCTGGTACTGCATCTGCAGTTGTAGCTGCGCAGCAGCCTGTGCTCAGGCCAGGGAATATGCCTGGCTGGCCCAGGAGCAGGCTTCTGCTAGTGCATCTGCAGTTGTAGCTGCACATTAGCCTGTGCTCAGGCCAGGGAAGATGCATGGCTGGCCCAGGAGCAGGCATCTGCTACTGCATCTGCAGTTGTAGCTGCACAGAAGCCTGTGCTCTGCCAGGGAAGATGCCAAGCTGTCCCGGGAGCAGGCTTCTACTAGTGCATCTGTAGTTGTACCTGTGTAGCAGCCTGTGCTCAGGCCAGGGAAGATGTCTGGCTGGCACAGGAGCAGGCTTCTACTAGTGCATCTGCAATGTAGCTGCGCAGCAGCCAGTGCGCAGGCCAGGGAAGGTGCATGGCTGTCCCGGGAGCAGGCTTCTACTGGTGTATCTGCAGTTGTAGCTGGCATTAGCCTGTGCTCAGGCCGGGGAAGATGCCTGGCTGTCTTGGAGCAGGCTTCTGCTACTGCATCTGCAGTCGTAGCTGCGCAGCAGCCGGTGCTCAGGCCAGGGAAGGTGCCAGGCTGTCTCGGGAGCAGGCTTCTACCAGTGCATCTGTAGTTGTACCTGTGCAGCATCCTGTGCTCAGGCCAGGGAAGGTGCCAGGCTGTCCCAGGAGCGAGCTTCTACTAGTGCATCTGTAATGTAGCTGCTCAACAGCCTGTGCGCAGGCCAGGGAAGATGCATGGCTATCCCGGGAGCAGGCTTCTACTAGTATATCTGCAGTTGTAGCTGCGCAGCAGCCTGTGCGCATGCCAGGGAAGGTACCAGGCTGTCCCGGGAGCAGGCTTCTACTAGTGCATCTGCAGTTGTAGCTGCTCAGCAGCCTGTGCTCAGGCTAGGGAAAGTGCCAGGCCATCCTGGGAGCAGGCGTCTACTAGTGCATCTGCAGTTGTAGCTGCACAGCAGCCTGTGCGCAGGCCAGGGAAGGTGCCAGGCTGTCACTGGAGCCTGCTTCTGCTAGTGCATCTGCAGTTGTAGCTGCGCAGCAGCCTGTGCTCAGGCCAGGGAAGATGCCTGGCTGTCCCGGGAGCAGGCTTCTACTAGTGCATCTTCAGTTGTAGCTGCGCAGCAGTATGTGCTCAGGCCAGGGAAGATGCATGGCTGGCCCAGGAGCAGGCTTCTGCTACTGCATCTGCAGTGGTAGCTGCGCAGCAGCCTGTGCTCAGGCCAGGGAAGGTGCCAGACTGTCCCGGGAGCATGCGTTTGCTAGTGCATCTGCAGTTGTAGCTGCACAGCAGACTGTACTCAGGCTAGGGAAAGTGCCAGGCCATCCTGGGAGCAGGCGTCTACTAGTGCATCTGCAGTTGTAGCTGCACAGCAGCCTGTGCTCAGGCCAGGGAAGGTACCAGGATGTCCTGGGAGCAGGCTTCTACTAGTGCATCTGTAGTTGTACTTGTGCAGCAGCCTGGGATCAGGCCAGGGTAGGTGCCAGGCTGTCCTGGGAGCAGGCTTCTGCTAGTGCATCTGCAGTTGTAGCCGCGCAGCAGCCTGTGCGCATGCCAGGGAAGGTACCAGGCTGTCCCGGGAGCAGGCTTCTACTAGTGAATCTGCAGTTGTAGCTGCTCAGCAGCCTGTGCTCAGGCTAGGGAAAGTGCCAGGCCATCCTGGGAGCAGGCTTCTACTAGTGCATCTGCAGTTGTAGCTGCACAGCAGCCTCTGCGCAGGCCACGGAAGGTGCCAGGCTGTCCCTGGAGCCTGCTTCTGCTAGTGCATCTGCAGTTGTAGCTGCACAGCAGCCTGTGCTCAGGCCAGGGAAGATGCCTGGCTCTCCCGGGAGCAGGTTTCTACTAGTGCATCTTCAGTTGTAGCTGCACAGCTGCCTGTGCTCAGGCCAGGGAAGATGGCTGGCTGTCCCAGGAGCAGGCTTCTACTAGTTCATCTGCAGTTGTAGCTGCACAGCAGCCTGTGCGCAGGCCAGGGAAGGTACCAGGCTGACCCGGGAGCAGGATTCTACTAGTACATCTTCAGTTGTAGCTGCACTGCAGCCTGTGCTCAGGCCAGGGAAGATGCCTGGCTGTCCCAGGAGAAGGCTTCTGCTAGTGCATCTGCAGTTGTACCTGTGCAGCAGCCTGTGCTCAGGCCAGGGAAGATGCCTGGCTGGCCCAGGAGCAGGCTTCTGTTACTGCATCTGCAGTTGTAGCTGCGCAGCAGCCTGTGCTCAGGCCAGAGAAGATGCATGGCTGGCCCAGGAGCAGGCTTCTGCTAGTGCATCTGCAGTTGTAGCTGCACATTAGCCTGTGCTCAGGCCAGGGAAGATGCATGGCTGTCCCGGGAGCAGGCTTCTACTGGTTTATCTGCAGTTGTAGCTGGCATTAGCCTGTGCTCAGGCCAGTGAAGATGCATGGCTGGCCCAGGAGCAGGCTTCTACTAGTGCATCTCTAATTGTACCTGTGCAGCAGCCTGTGCTCAGGCCAGGGAAGGTGCCAGGCTGTCCCAGGAGCGAGCTTCTACTAGTGCATCTGCAATGTAGCTGCGCAACAGCCTGTGCACAGGCCAGGGAAGGTGCATGGCTGTCCCGGGAGCAGGCTTCTACTAGTGTATCTGCAGTTGTAGCTGCGCAGCAGCCTGTGCGCATGGCTAGGGAAAGTGCCAGGCCATCCTGGGAGCAGGCGTCTACTAGTGCATCTGCAGTTGTAGCTGCGCAACAGCCTGTGCACAGGCCAGGGAAGGTGCATGGCTGGCCCAGGAGCAGGCTTCTGCTACTGCATCTGCAGTTGTAGCTGCACAGCAGCCTGTGCTCAGGCCAGGGAAGGTGCCAGGCTGTCCCGGGTGCAGGCTTCTGCTAGTGCATCTGCAATGTAGCTGCACAGCAGCCTGTGCTCAGGCCAGGGAAGATGCATGGCTGGCCCAGGAGCAGGCTTCTGCTAATGCATCTGCAGTTGTACTTGTGCAGCAGCCTGTGCTCAGGCCAGGGAAGATGCCTGGCTGTCCCAGGAGCAGGCTTCTGCTAGTGCATCTTCAATTGTAGCTGTGCAGCAGCATGTGCTCAGGCCAGGGAAGATGCCAGGCTGTCACAGGAGCAGGCTTCTACTAGTGCATCTACAGTTGTAGCTGCTCAGCAGCCTATGCTCAGGCCAGGGAAGATGTCTGGCTGGCCCAGGAGCAGGCTTCTGCTAATGCATCTGCAGTTGTAGCTGTGCAGCAGCCTGTGCTCAGGCCAGGGAAGATGCCTGGCTGTCCCAGGAGCAGGCTTCTGCTAGTGCATCTTCAATTGTAGCTGTGCAGCAGCATGTGCTCAGGCCAGGGAAGATGCCAGGCTGTCACAGGAGCAGGCTTCTACTAGTGCATCTACAGTTGTAGCTGCTCAGCAGCCTATGCTCAGGCCAGGGAAGATGTCTGGCTGGCCCAGGAGCAGGCTTCTGCTAGTGCATCTGCAGTTGTACCTGTGCAGCAGCCTGTGCTCAGGCCAGTGAAGATGCCAGGCTGTCCCGGGAACAGGCTTCTACTAGTGCATCTGCAGTTGTAGCTCAGACGCAGCCTGTGCTCAGGTCAGGGAAAGTGCCAGGCTGTCCCAGGAGAAGGATTTTACTAATGCATCTGTAGTTGTAGCTGTACAGCAGCCTGTGCTCAGGCCAGGGAAGATGCCAGGCTGTCCCGGGAGCAGGCTTCTACTAGTGCCTCTGCAGTTGTAGCTGCACAACAGCCTGAGCTCAGTCCAGGGAAGATGCCTGGCTGTCCCGGGAGCAGGCTTCTGCTAGTGCATCTGCAGTTGTAGCTGCGCAGCAGCCTGTGCTCAGGCCAGGGAAGATGCCAGGCTGTCACAGGAGCAGGCATCTACTAGTGCATCTACAGTTGTAGCTGTGCAGCAGCCTGTGCGCAGGCCAGGGAAGGTGCCAGGCTTTCCCGGGAGGAGGCTTCTGCTAGTGCATCTGCTGTTGTAGCTGTGCAGCAGCCTGTGCTCAGGCCAGGGAAGATGCCTGGCTGTCCCAGGAGCAGGCTTCTGCTAGTGCATCTGCAGTTGTAGCTGTGCAGCAGCTTGTGCTCAGGCCAGGGAAGATGCCAGGCTGTCACAGGAGCAGGCTTCTACTAGTGCATCTACAGTTGTAGCTGCTCAGCAGCCTGTGCTCAGGCTAGGGAAAGTGCCAGGCCATCCTGGGAGCAGGCTTCTGCTAGTGCATCTGCAGTTGTAGCTGCACAGCAGCCTGTGCTCAGGCCAGGGAAGATGCCAGGCTGTCACAGGAGCAGGCTTCTACTAGTGCATCTACAGTTGTAGCTGCGCAGCAGCCTGTGCTTAGGCCAGGGAAGGTGCCAGGCTGTTCCCGGAGCATGCTTCTGCTAGTGCATCTGCAGTTGTAGCTGCGCAGCAGCCTGTGCTCAGGCCAGGGAAGATGCCAGGGTGTCCCGGGAGTAGGCTTCTACTAGTGCATCTGCAGATGTAGCTGCGCAACAGCCTGTGCTCAGGCCAGGGAAGATGTCTGGCTGTCCCGGGAGCAGGATTCTGCTAGTGCATCTACAGTTGTAGCTGCGCAGCAGCCTGTGCTCAGGCCAGGGAAGGTGCCAGGCTGTTCCGGGAGCATGCTACTGCTAGTGCATCAGCAATGTAGCTGCGCAGCAGCCTGTGCTCAGGCCAGGGAAGATGCCTGGCTGTCCCAGGCGCAGGCTTCCACTAGTGCATCTGCAGTTGTAGCTGCGCAGCAGCCTCTGCTCAAGCTACGGAAGGTGCCAGGCTGTCCCGGGATCAGGCTTCTTCTAGTGCATCTGCAGTTGTAGCTGCGCAGCAGCCTCTGCTCAGGCCAGGGAAGATGCCAGGCTGTCACAGGAGCAGGCTTCTACTAGTGCATCTACAGTTGTAGCTGCACTGCAGCCTGTGTTCAGGCCAGGGAAGATGCCTGGCTGTCCCAGGAGCAGGCTTCTGCTAGTGCATCTTCAGTTGTAGCTGCGCAGCAGACTGTGCCCAGGCCAGGGAAGGTGCCAGGCTGTCCCAGGGGAAGGCTTTTACTAGTGCATCTGCAGTTGTAGCTGCGCAGCAGCCTCTGCTCAGGCTAGGGAATGTGCCAGGCTGTCCCGGCATCAGGCTTGTACTAGTGCACCTTCAGTTGTAACTGCGCAGCAGCCTGTGCTCAGGCCAGGGAAGATGCATGGCTGGCCCAGGAGCAGGCTTCTAGTAGTGCATCTACAGTTGTAGCTGCACTGCAGCCTGTGCTCAGGCCAGGGAAGATGCATGGCTGGCCCAGGAGCAGGCTTCTACTAGTGCATCTTCAGTTGTAGCTGCGCAGCAGACTGTGCCCAGGCCAGGGAAGGTGCCAGGCTGTCCCAGGGGAAGGCTTTTACTAGTGCATCTGCAGTTGTAGATGCGCAGCAGCCTGTGCTCAGGCCAGGGAAGGTGCCAGGCTTGCCCGGGAGCAGGCTTCTACTAGTGCATCTGCCATTGTAGCTGCGCAGCAGCCTGTGCTCAGGCCAGGGAAGATGTCTGGCTGGCCCAGAAGCAGGCTTCGACTAGTGCATCTTCAGTTGTAGCTGCGCAGCAGACTGTGCTCAGGCCAGGGAAGGTGCCAGGCTGTCCCAGGAGAAGGCTTTTACTAGTGCATCTGCAGTTGTAGCTGCGCAGCAGCCTGTGCTCAGGCCAGGGAAGATGCCAGGCTGTCACAGGAGCAGGTTTCTGTATCTACAGTTGTAGCTGCGCAGCAGACTGTGCGCAGGCCAGGGAAGGTGCCAGGCTGTCCCGGGAGCAGGCTTCTGCTAGTGCATCTGCTGTTGTAGCTGTGCAGCAGCCTGTGCTCAGGCCAGGGAAGATGCCAGGCTATCCCGGGAGCAGGTTTCTCCTAGTGCATCTGCAGTTGTAGCTGCACAGCAGCCTGTGCTCAGGCCAGGGAAGGTGCCAGGCTGGCCCGGGAGCAGGCTTCTTCTAGTGCATCTGCAGTTGTAGCTGCGCAGCAGCCTGTGCTCAGGCCAGGGAATGTGCCAGGCTGTCCCGGGAGCAGGCTTCTGCTAGTGCATCTGCAGTTGTAGCTGCGCAGCAGCCTGTGCTCAGGCGAGGGAAGGTGCAAGGCTGACCCGGGAGCAGGCTTCTACTAGTGCATCTTCAGTTGTAGCTGCACTGCAGCCTGTGATCCGGTCAAGGTAGATGTCTGGCTGTCCCAGGAACAGGCTTCTACTAGTGCATCTTCAGTTTTAGCTGCGCAGCAGTCTGTGCTTAGGCCAGGGAAGATGCATGGCTGGCCCAGGAGCAGGCTTCTGCTACTGCATCGGCAGTTGTAGCTGCACAGCAGCCTGTGCTCAGGCCAGGGAAGATGCATGGCTGCCCCAGGAGCAGGCTTCTGCTACTGCATCTGCAGTTGTAGCTGCACAGCAGCCTGTGCTCAGGCCAGGGAAGGTGCCAGGCTGTCCCGGGTGCAGGCTTCTGCTAGTGCATCTGCAATGTAGCTGCACAGCAGCCTGTGCTCAGGCCAGGGAAGATGCATGGCTGGCCCAGGAGCAGGCTTCTGCTAATGCATCTGCAGTTGTACTTGTGCAGCAGCCTGGGATCAGGCCAGGGTAGGTGCCAGGCTGTCCTGGGAGCAGGCTTCTGCTAGTGCATCTGCTGTTGTAGCTGCGCAGCAGCCTGTGCACATGCCAGGGAAGGTACCAGGCTGTCCCGGGAGCAGGCTTCTACTAGTGCATCTGCATTTGTAGCTGCGCAGCAGCCTGTGCTCAGGCCAGGGAATGTGCCAGGCTGTCCCTGGAGCCTGCTTCTGCTAATGCATCTGTAGTTGTACTTTTGCAGCAGCCTGGGATCGGGCCAGTGTAGGTGCCAGGCTGTCCTGGGAGCAGGCTTCTGCTAGTGCATCTGCTGTTGTAGCTGCGCAGTAGCCTGTGCGCATGCCAGGGAAGGTACCAGGCTGTCCCGGGAGCAGGCTTCTACTAGTGCATCTGCAGTTGTAGCTGCGCAGCAGCCTGTGCTCAGGCCAGGGAAGATGCCTGGCTCTCCCGGGAGCAGGCTTCTACTAATGCATCTTCAGTTCTAGCTGCACAGCTGCCTGTGCTCAGGCCAGGGAAGATGCCTGACTGTCCCAGGAGCAGGCTTCTACTAGTGCATCTGCAGTTGTAGCTGCACAGCAGCCTGTGCGCAGGCCAGGGAAGGTACCAGTCTGACCCGGGAGCAGGATTCTACTAGTGCATCTTCAGTTGTAGCTGCACTGCAGCCTGTGCTCAGGCCAGGGAGGATGCCTGGCTGTCCCAGGAGAAGGCTTCTGCTAGTGCATCTGCAGTTGTACCTGTGCAGCAGCCTGTGCTCAGGCCAGGAAATATGCCTGGCTGGCCCAGGAGAAGGCTTCTGGTACTGCATCTGCAGTTGTAGCTGCGCAGCAGCCTGTGCTCAGGCCAGAGAAGATGCATGGCTGGCCCAGGAGCAGGCTTCTGCTAGTGCATCTGCAGTTGTAGCTGCACATTAGCCTGTGCTCAGGCCAGGGAAGATGCATAGCTGGCCCAGGAGCAGGCATCTGCTACTGCATCTGCAGTTGTAGCTGCACAACAGCCTGTGCTCTGCTAGGGAAGATGCCAGGCTGTCCCGGGAGCAGGCTTCTACTAGTGCATCTGTAGTTGTACCTGTGTAGTAGCCTGTGGTCAGGCCAGGGAAGATGTCTGGCTGGCACAGGAGCAGGCTTCTATTACTGAATCTGCAGTTGTAGCTGGCATTAGCCTGTGCTCAGGCCGGGGAAGATGCATGGCTGGCCCAGGAGCAGGCTTCTACTAGTGCATCTGCAGTTGTAGCTGCACAGCAGCCTCTGCTCAGGCCAGGGAAGATGCCAGGCTGTCACAGGAGCAGGCTTCTACTAGTGCATCTACAGTTGTAGCTGCACTGCAGCCTGTGTTCAGGCCAGGGAAGATGCCTGGCTGTCCCAGGAGCAGGCTTCCACTAGTGCATCTGCAGTTGTAGCTGCGCAGCAGCCTCTGCTCAGGCTAGGGAATGTGCCAGGCTGTCCCGGCATCAGGCTTGTACTAGTGCATCTTCAGTTGTAACTGCGCAGCAGCCTGTGCTCAGGCCAGGGAAGATGCATGGCTGGCCCAGGAGCAGGCTTCTGCTACTGAATCTGCAGTTGTAGCTGCGCAGAAGCCTGTGCTCAGGCGAGGGAAGACATCTGGCTGGCCCAGGAGCAGGCTTCTGCTACTGCATCTGCAGTTGTACCTGCGCAGCAGCCTGTGCTCAGGCCAGGGAAGGTGCCAGGCTGTTCCCGGAGCATGCGTCTGCTAGTGCATCTGCAGTTGTAGCTGTGCAGCAGCCTGTGCCCAGGCCAGGGAAGATGCCAGGCTGTCCCGGGAGTAGGCTTCTACTAGTGCATCTGCAGTTGTAGCTGCGCAACAGCCTGTGCTCAGGCCAGGGAAGATGCCTGGCTGTCCCGGGAGCAGGATTCTGCTAGTGCATCTACAGTTGTAGCTGCGCAGCAGCCTGTGCTCAGGCCAGGGAAGGTGCCAGGCTGTTCCCGGAGCATACTTCTGCTAGTGCATCTGCAATGTAGCTGCGCAGCAGCCTGTGCTCAGGCCAGGGAAGATGCCTGGCTGTCACAGGAGCAGGCTTCCACTAGTGCATCTGCAGTTGTAGCTGCGCAGCAGCCTCTGCTCAGGCTACGGAAGGTGCCAGGCTGTCCCGGGATCAGGCTTCTTCTAGTGCATCTGCAGTTGTAGCTGCGCAGCAGCCTGTGCTCAGGCCAGGGAAGATGTCTGGCTGGGCCAGGAGCAGGCTTCTGCTAGTGCATCTGCAGTTGTACCTGTGCAGCAGCCTGTGCTCAGGCCAGTGAAGATGCCAGGCTGTCCCGGGTGCAGGCTTCTACTAGTGCATCTGCAGTTGTAGCTGCGCAGCAGCCTCTGCTCAGGCTAGGGAATGTGCCAGGCTGTCCCGGCATCAGGCTTGTACTAGTGCATCTTCAGTTGTAACTGCGCAGCAGCCTGTGCTCAGGCCAGGGAAGATGCATGGCTGGCCCAGGAGCAGGCTTCTGCTACTGAATCTGCAGTTGTAGCTGCGCAGAAGCCTGTGCTCAGGCCAGGGAAGACATCTGGCTGGCCCAGGAGCAGGCTTCTGCTACTGCATCTGCAGTTGTACCTGCGCAGCAGCCTGTGCTCAGGCCAGGGAAGGTGCCAGGCTGTTCCCGGAGCATGCGTCTGCTAGTGCATCTGCAGTTGTAGCTGTGCAGCAGCCTGTGCCCAGGCCAGGGAAGATGTCTGGCTGGCACAGGAGCAGGCTTCTACTAGTGCATCTTCAGTTGTAGCTGCGCAGCAGACTGTGCCCAGGCCAGGGAAGGTGCCAGGCTGTCCCAGGGGAAGGCTTTTACTAGTGCATCTGCAGTTGTAGATGCGCAGCAGCCTGTGCTCAGGCCAGGGAAGGTGCCAGGCTTGCCCGGGAGCAGGCTTCTACTAGTGCATCTGCCATTGTAGCTGCGCAGCAGCCTGTGCTCAGGCCAGGGAAGATGTCTGGCTGGCCCAGAAGCAGGCTTCGACTAGTGCATCTTCAGTTGTAGCTGCGCAGCAGACTGTGCTCAGGCCAGGGAAGGTGCCAGGCTGTCCCAGGAGAAGGCTTTTACTAGTGCATCTGCAGTTGTAGCTGCGCAGCAGCCTGTGCTCAGGCCAGGGAAGATGCCAGGCTGTCACAGGAGCAGGTTTCTGTATCTACCATTGTAGCTGCGCAGCAGACTGTGCGCAGGCCAGGGAAGGTGCCAGGCTGTCCCGGGAGCAGGCTTCTGCTAGTGCATCTGCTGTTGTAGCTGCGCAGCAGCCTGTGCTCAGGCCAGGGAAGATGCCTGGCTGTCCCGGGAGCAGGCTTCTGCTAGTGCATCTGCAGTTGTAGCTGCGCAGCAGCCTGTGCTCAGGCCAGGGAAGATGCCAGGCTATCCCGGGAGCAGGTTTCTCCTAGTGCATCTGCAGTTGTAGCTGCACAGCAGCCTGTGCTCAGGCCAGGGAAGGTGCCAGGCTGGCCCGGGAGCAGGCTTCTTCTAATGCATCTGCAGTTGTAGCTGCGCAGCAGCCTGTGCTCAGGCCAGGGAATGTGCCAGGCTGTCCCGGGAGCAGGCTTCTGCTAGTGCATCTGAAGTTGTAGCTGCGCTGCAGCCTGTGCTCAGGCCAGGGAAGATGTCTGGCTGGCCCAGAAGCAGGCTTCGACTAGTGCATCTTCAGTTGTAGCTGCGCAGCAGACTGTGCTCAGGCCAGGGAAGGTGCCAGGCTGTCCCAGGAGAAGGCTTTTACTAGTGCATCTGCAGTTGTAGCTGCGCAGCAGCCTGTGCTCAGGCCAGGGAAGATGCCAGGCTGTCACAGGAGCAGGTTTCTGTATCTACAGTTGTAGCTGCGCAGCAGACTGTGCGCAGGCCAGGGAAGGTGCCAGGCTGTCCCGGGAGCAGGCTTCTGCTAGTGCATCTGCTGTTGTAGCTGTGCAGCAGCCTGTGCTCAGGCCAGGGAAGATGCCAGGCTATCCCGGGAGCAGGTTTCTCCTAGTGCATCTGCAGTTGTAGCTGCACAGCAGCCTGTGCTCAGGCCAGGGAAGGTGCCAGGCTGGCCCGGGAGCAGGCTTCTTCTAGTGCATCTGCAGTTGTAGCTGCGCAGCAGCCTGTGCTCAGGCCAGGGAATGTGCCAGGCTGTCCCGGGAGCAGGCTTCTGCTAGTGCATCTGCAGTTGTAGCTGCGCAGCAGCCTGTGCTCAGGCGAGGGAAGGTGCAAGGCTGACCCGGGAGCAGGCTTCTACTAGTGCATCTTCAGTTGTAGCTGCACTGCAGCCTGTGATCCGGTCAAGGTAGATGTCTGGCTGTCCCAGGAACAGGCTTCTACTAGTGCATCTTCAGTTTTAGCTGCGCAGCAGTCTGTGCTTAGGCCAGGGAAGATGCATGGCTGGCCCAGGAGCAGGCTTCTGCTACTGCATCGGCAGTTGTAGCTGCACAGCAGCCTGTGCTCAGGCCAGGGAAGATGCATGGCTGGCCCAGGAGCAGGCTTCTGCTACTGCATCTGCAGTTGTAGCTGCACAGCAGCCTGTGCTCAGGCCAGGGAAGGTGCCAGGCTGTCCCGGGTGCAGGCTTCTGCTAGTGCATCTGCAATGTAGCTGCACAGCAGCCTGTGCTCAGGCCAGGGAAGATGCATGGCTGGCCCAGGAGCAGGCTTCTGCTAATGCATCTGCAGTTGTACTTGTGCAGCAGCCTGGGATCAGGCCAGGGTAGGTGCCAGGCTGTCCTGGGAGCAGGCTTCTGCTAGTGCATCTGCTGTTGTAGCTGCGCAGCAGCCTGTGCACATGCCAGGGAAGGTACCAGGCTGTCCCGGGAGCAGGCTTCTACTAGTGCATCTGCATTTGTAGCTGCGCAGCAGCCTGTGCTCAGGCCAGGGAATGTGCCAGGCTGTCCCTGGAGCCTGCTTCTGCTAATGCATCTGTAGTTGTACTTTTGCAGCAGCCTGGGATCGGGCCAGTGTAGGTGCCAGGCTGTCCTGGGAGCAGGCTTCTGCTAGTGCATCTGCTGTTGTAGCTGCGCAGTAGCCTGTGCGCATGCCAGGGAAGGTACCAGGCTGTCCCGGGAGCAGGCTTCTACTAGTGCATCTGCAGTTGTAGCTGCGCAGCAGCCTGTGCTCAGGCCAGGGAAGATGCCTGGCTCTCCCGGGAGCAGGCTTCTACTAATGCATCTTCAGTTCTAGCTGCACAGCTGCCTGTGCTCAGGCCAGGGAAGATGCCTGACTGTCCCAGGAGCAGGCTTCTACTAGTGCATCTGCAGTTGTAGCTGCACAGCAGCCTGTGCGCAGGCCAGGGAAGGTACCAGTCTGACCCGGGAGCAGGATTCTACTAGTGCATCTTCAGTTGTAGCTGCACTGCAGCCTGTGCTCAGGCCAGGGAGGATGCCTGGCTGTCCCAGGAGAAGGCTTCTGCTAGTGCATCTGCAGTTGTACCTGTGCAGCAGCCTGTGCTCAGGCCAGGAAATATGCCTGGCTGGCCCAGGAGAAGGCTTCTGGTACTGCATCTGCAGTTGTAGCTGCGCAGCAGCCTGTGCTCAGGCCAGAGAAGATGCATGGCTGGCCCAGGAGCAGGCTTCTGCTAGTGCATCTGCAGTTGTAGCTGCACATTAGCCTGTGCTCAGGCCAGGGAAGATGCATAGCTGGCCCAGGAGCAGGCATCTGCTACTGCATCTGCAGTTGTAGCTGCACAACAGCCTGTGCTCTGCTAGGGAAGATGCCAGGCTGTCCCGGGAGCAGGCTTCTACTAGTGCATCTGTAGTTGTACCTGTGTAGTAGCCTGTGGTCAGGCCAGGGAAGATGTCTGGCTGGCACAGGAGCAGGCTTCTATTACTGAATCTGCAGTTGTAGCTGGCATTAGCCTGTGCTCAGGCCGGGGAAGATGCATGGCTGGGCCAGGAGCAGGCTTCTACTAGTGCATCTGCAGTTGTAGCTGCACAGCAGCCTCTGCTCAGGCCAGGGAAGATGCCAGGCTGTCACAGGAGCAGGCTTCTACTAGTGCATCTACAGTTGTAGCTGCACTGCAGCCTGTGTTCAGGCCAGGGAAGATGCCTGGCTGTCCCAGGAGCAGGCTTCCACTAGTGCATCTGCAGTTGTAGCTGCGCAGCAGCCTCTGCTCAGGCTAGGGAATGTGCCAGGCTGTCCCGGCATCAGGCTTGTACTAGTGCATCTTCAGTTGTAACTGCGCAGCAGCCTGTGCTCAGGCCAGGGAAGATGCATGGCTGGCCCAGGAGCAGGCTTCTGCTACTGAATCTGCAGTTGTAGCTGCGCAGAAGCCTGTGCTCAGGCCAGGGAAGACATCTGGCTGGCCCAGGAGCAGGCTTCTGCTACTGCATCTGCAGTTGTACCTGCGCAGCAGCCTGTGCTCAGGCCAGGGAAGGTGCCAGGCTGTTCCCGGAGCATGCGTCTGCTAGTGCATCTGCAGTTGTAGCTGTGCAGCAGCCTGTGCCCAGGCCAGGGAAGATGCCAGGCTGTCCCGGGAGTAGGCTTCTACTAGTGCATCTGCAGTTGTAGCTGCGCAACAGCCTGTGCTCAGGCCAGGGAAGATGCCTGGCTGTCCCGGGAGCAGGATTCTGCTAGTGCATCTACAGTTGTAGCTGCGCAGCAGCCTGTGCTCAGGCCAGGGAAGGTGCCAGGCTGTTCCCGGAGCATACTTCTGCTAGTGCATCTGCAATGTAGCTGCGCAGCAGCCTGTGCTCAGGCCAGGGAAGATGCCTGGCTGTCACAGGAGCAGGCTTCCACTAGTGCATCTGCAGTTGTAGCTGCGCAGCAGCCTCTGCTCAGGCTACGGAAGGTGCCAGGCTGTCCCGGGATCAGGCTTCTTCTAGTGCATCTGCAGTTGTAGCTGCGCAGCAGCCTGTGCTCAGGCCAGGGAAGATGTCTGGCTGGGCCAGGAGCAGGCTTCTGCTAGTGCATCTGCAGTTGTACCTGTGCAGCAGCCTGTGCTCAGGCCAGTGAAGATGCCAGGCTGTCCCGGGTGCAGGCTTCTACTAGTGCATCTGCAGTTGTAGCTGCGCAGCAGCCTCTGCTCAGGCTAGGGAATGTGCCAGGCTGTCCCGGCATCAGGCTTGTACTAGTGCATCTTCAGTTGTAACTGCGCAGCAGCCTGTGCTCAGGCCAGGGAAGATGCATGGCTGGCCCAGGAGCAGGCTTCTGCTACTGAATCTGCAGTTGTAGCTGCGCAGAAGCCTGTGCTCAGGCCAGGGAAGACATCTGGCTGGCCCAGGAGCAGGCTTCTGCTACTGCATCTGCAGTTGTACCTGCGCAGCAGCCTGTGCTCAGGCCAGGGAAGGTGCCAGGCTGTTCCCGGAGCATGCGTCTGCTAGTGCATCTGCAGTTGTAGCTGTGCAGCAGCCTGTGCCCAGGCCAGGGAAGATGTCTGGCTGGCACAGGAGCAGGCTTCTACTAGTGCATCTTCAGTTGTAGCTGCGCAGCAGACTGTGCCCAGGCCAGGGAAGGTGCCAGGCTGTCCCAGGGGAAGGCTTTTACTAGTGCATCTGCAGTTGTAGATGCGCAGCAGACTGTGCGCAGGCCAGGGAAGGTGCCAGGCTGTCCCGGGAGCAGGCTTCTGCTAGTGCATCTGCTGTTGTAGCTGCGCAGCAGCCTGTGCTCAGGCCAGGGAAGATGCCTGGCTGTCCCGGGAGCAGGCTTCTGCTAGTGCATCTGCAGTTGTAGCTGCGCAGCAGCCTGTGCTCAGGCCAGGGAAGATGCCAGGCTATCCCGGGAGCAGGTTTCTCCTAGTGCATCTGCAGTTGTAGCTGCACAGCAGCCTGTGCTCAGGCCAGGGAAGGTGCCAGGCTGGCCCGGGAGCAGGCTTCTTCTAATGCATCTGCAGTTGTAGCTGCGCAGCAGCCTGTGCTCAGGCCAGGGAATGTGCCAGGCTGTCCCGGGAGCAGGCTTCTGCTAGTGCATCTGAAGTTGTAGCTGCGCAGCAGCCTGTGCTCAGGCCAGGGAAGGTGCAAGGCTGACCCGGGAGCGGAGCAGGCTTCTACTAGTGCATCTTCAGTTTTAGCTGCGCAGCAGCCTGTGCTTAGGCCAGGGAAGATGCATGGCTGGCCCAGGAGCAGGCTTCTGCTATTGCATCTGCAGTTGTAGCTGCGCAGCAGCCTGTGCTCAGGTCAGGGAAGATGCATGGCTGGCCCAGGAGCATGCTTCTGCTAATGCATCTGCAGTTGTACTTGTGCAGCAGCCTGGGATCAGGCCAGGGTAGGTGCCAGGCTGTCCTGGGAGCAGGCTTATGCTAGTGCATCTGCAGTTGTACCTGTGCAGCAGCCTGTGCTCAGGCCAGGGAAGGTGCCAGACTGTCCCAGGAGCAGGCTTCTACTAGTGCATCGGCAGTTGTACCTGTGCAGCAGCCTGTGCTCAGGCCAGGGAAGGTGCCAGGCTGTCCCAGGAGATGGCTTTTACTAGTGCATCTGCAGTTGTAGCTGCGCAGCAGCCTGTGCGCAGGCCAGGGAAGATGCCAGACTGTCCCAGGAGCAGGCTTCTACTAGTGCATCGGCAGTTGTACCTGTGCAGCAGCCTGTGCTCAGGCCAGGGAAGGTGCCAGGCTGTCCCAGGAGAAGGCTTTTACTAGTGCATCTGCAGTTGTAGCTGCGCAGCAGCCTGTGCTCAGGCCAGGGAAGATGCATGGCTGGCCCAGGAGCAGGCTTCTGCTACTGCATCTGCAGTTGCAGCTGCGCAGCAGCCTGTGCTCAGGCCAGGGAAGATGCCAGGCTGTCACAGGAGCAGGCTTCTGCTAGTGCATCTGCAGTTGTGGCTGTGCAGCAGCCTGTGCTCAGGCCAGGGAAGGTGCCAGGCTGTCCCGGGAGCAGGCTTCTACTAGTGCATCTGCAGGTGTAGCTGCGCAGCCGCCTGTGCTCAGGCCAGGGAAGATGCCTGGCTGTCCCAGGAGCAGGCTTCCACTAGTGCATCTACAGTTGTAGCTGCACTGCAGCCTGTGCTCAGGCCAGGGAAGATGCCTGGCTGTCCCAGGAGCAGGCTTCCACTAGTGCATCTGCAGTTGTAGCTGTACTGCAGCCTGTGCTCAGGCCAGGCAAGATGCCTGGCTGTCCCAGGAGCAGGCTTCTGCTAGTGCATCTGCAGTTGTAGCTGCGCAGCAGACTGTGCGCAGGCCAGGGAAGGTGCCTGGCTGTCCCGGGAGCAGTCTTCTGCTAGTGCATCTGCAGTTGTAGCTGCGCAGCAGCCTGTGCTCAGTCGAGGGAAGATGCCAGGCTGTCCAGGGAGCAGGCTTCTGCTAGTGCATCTGCAGTTGTAGCTGCGCAGCAGACTGTGCGCAGGCCAGGGAAGGTGCCTGGCTGTCCCGGGAGCAGGCTTCTGCTAGTGCATCTGCAGTTGTAGCTGCGCAGCAGCCTGTGCTCAGGCCAGGGAAGATGCCTGGCTGTCCCAGGAGCAGGCCTCCACTAGTGCATCTGCAGTTGTAGCTGTGCAGCAACCTCTGCTCAGGCTAGGGAATGTGCCAGGCTGTACCGGCATCAGGCTTGTACTAGTGCATCTTCAGTTGTAGCTGCGCAGCAGCCTGTGCTCAGGCCAGGGAAGATGCATGGCTGGACCAGGAGCAGGCTTCTGCTACTGAATATGCAGTTGTAGCTGTGCAGCAGCCTGTGCTCAGGCCAGGGAAGACGTCTAGCTGGCCCAGGAGCAGGCTTCTGCTACTGCATCTGCAATTGTATCTGCGCAGCAGCCTGTGCTCAGGCCAGGGAAGGTGCCAGGCTGTTCCCGGAGCATGCGTCTGCTAGTGCATCTGCAATGTAGCTGCGCAGTAGACTCTGCTCAGGCCAGGGAAGATGCCTGGCTGTCCCGGGAGCAGGCTTCTACTAGTGCATCTGCAGTTGTAGCTGTGCAGCAGCCTTTGCTCAGGCCAGGGAAGATGTCTGGCTGGCACAGGAGCAGGCTTCTACTAGTGCATCTTCAGTTGTAGCTGCGCAGCAGACAGTACCCAAGCCAGGGAAGGTGCCAGGCTGTCCCAGGAGAAGGCTTTTACTAGTGCCTCTGCAGTTGTAGATGCGCAGCAGCCTGTGCTCAGGCCAGGGAAGGTGCCAGGCTATCCCGGGAGCAGGCTTCTGCTAGTGCATCTGCTGTTGTAGCTGCCCAGCAGCCTGTGCTCAGGCCAGGGAAGATGCCAGGCTGTCCCGGGAGCAGGTTTCTCCTAGTGCATCTGCAGTTGTAGCTGCGCAGCAGCCTGTGCTCAGGCCAGGGAAGGTGCCAGGCTGGCCCGGGAGCAGGCTTCTTCTAGTGCATCTGCAGTTGTAGCTGCGCAGCAGCCTGTGCTCAGGCCAGGGAAGGTGCCAGGCTGTCCCGGGAGCAGACTTCTGCTAGTGCATCTGCAGTGTAGCTGCGCAGCAGCCTGTGCTCAGGCCAGGGAAGGTGCAAGGCTGACCCGGGAGCAGGCTTCTACTAGTGCATCTTCAGTTGCAGCTGCACTGCAGCCTGTGATCAGGTCAGGGTAGATGCCTGGCTGTCCCAGGAGCAGGCTTCTACTAGTGCATCTTCAGTTTTAGCTGCGCAGCAGCCTGTGCTTAGGCCAGGGAAGATGCATGGCTGGCCCAGGAGCAGGCTTCTGCTACTGCATCTGCAGTTGTAGCTACGCAGGAGCATGTGCTCAGGCCAGGGAAGATGCATGGCTGGCCCAGGAGCAGGCTTCTGCTAATGCATCTGCAGTTGTACTTGTGCAGCAGCCTGGGATCAGGCCAGGGTAGGTGCCAGGCTGTCCTGGGAGCAGGCTTCTACTAGTGCATCTGCAGTTGTATCTGCGAAGCAGCCTGTGCTCAGGCCAGGGAAGATGCCTGGCTGTCCCAGGAGCAGGCTTCTACTAGTGCATCTGCAGTTGTACCTGTGCAGCAGCCTGTGCTCAGGCCAGGGAAGGTGCCAGGCTGTCCCAGGAGAAGGCTTTTACTAGTGCATCTGCAGTTGTAGCTGCGCAGCAGCCTGTGCTCAGGCCAGGGAAGATGCCAGGCTGTCCCAGGAGCAGGCTTCTGCTAGTGCATGTGCAGGTATACCTGTGCAGCAGCATGTGCTCAGGCCAGGGAAGGTGCCAGGCTGTTCCAGGAGAAGGCTTTTACTAGTGCATCTGCAGTTGCAGCTGCGCAGCAGCCTGTGCTCAGGCGAGGGAAGGTGCCTTGATGTCACAGGAGAAGGCTTTTACTAGTGCATCTGCAGTTGGAGCTGCGCAGCAGACTGTGCACAGGCCAGGGAAGGTGCCAGGCTATCCCGGGAGCAGGCTTCTGCTAGTGCATCTGCAGTTGTAGCTGCACAGCAGCCTGTGCTCGGGCCAGGGAAGATGCCTGGCTGTCCGGGGAGTAGGCTTCTGCTAGTGCATCTGCAGTTGAAGCTACTCAGCAGCCTGTGCTCAGGCCAGGGAAGATGCCAGGCTGTCACAGGAGCAGCCTTCTACTAGTGCATCTACAGTTGTAGCTGCACTGCAGCCTGTGCTCAGGCCAAGGAAGATGCCTGGCTGTCCCAGGAGCAGGCTTCCACTAGTGCATCTGCAATTGTAGCTGCGCAGCAGCCACTGCTCAGGCTAGGGAAGGTGCCAGGCTGCCCGGGATCAGGCTTCTACTAGTGCATCGTCAGTTGTAGCTGCGCAGCAGCCTGTGCTCAAGCCAGGGAAGATGCATGGCTGGCCCAGGAGCAGGCTTCTGCTACTGCATCTGCAGTTGTAGCTGCGCAGCAGCCTGTGCTCAGGCCAGGGAAGACGTCTGGCTGGCCCAGGGGCCGGCTTCTGCTACTGCATCTGCAGTTGTACCTTCGCAGCAGCCTGTGCTCAGGCCAGGGAAGGTGCCAGGCTGTTCCGGGAGCATGCTTCTGCTAGTGCATCTGCAATGTAGCTGCGCAGCAGCCTGTGCTCAGGCCAGGGAAGATGCCTGGCTGTCCCAGGAGCAGGTTTCTGCTAGTGCATCTGCAGTTGTAGCTGCACAGCAGCCTGTGCTCAGGCCAGGGAAGATGCCAGGCTGTCACAGGAGCAGGCTTCTACTAGTGCATCTACAGTTGTAGCTGCACTGCAGCCTGTGCTCAGGCCAGGGAAGATGCCTGGCTGTCCCGGGAGCAGGCTTCTGCTAGTGCATCTGCTGTTGTAGCTGTGCAGCAGCCTGTGCTCAGGCCAGGGAAGATGCCTGGCTGTCCCAGGAGCAGGCTTCTGCTAGTGCATCTGCAGTTGTAGCTGTGCAGCAGCCTGTGCTCAGGCCAGGGAAGATGCCAGGCTGTCCCGGGATCAGGCTTCTACTAGTGCATCTTCAGTTGTAGCTGCGCAGCAGCCTGTGCTCACGCCAGGGAAGATGCATGGCTGGCCCAGGAGCAGGCTTCTGCTACTGCATCTTGAGATGTAGCTGCGCAGCAGCCTGTGCTCAGTCCAGGGAAGATGCATGGCTGGCTCAGCAGCAGGCTTCAGCTACTGCATCTGCAGTTGTAGCTGCGCAGCAGCCTGTGCTCAGGCCAGGGAAGGTGCCAGGCTGTTCCCGGAGCATGCTTCTGCTAGTGCATCTGCAGTTGTAGCTGCGCAGCAGCCTGTGCTCAGGCCAGGGAAGATGCCAGGCTGTCCCGGGAGTAGGCTTCTACTAGTGCATCTGCAGTTGTAGCTGCGCAACAGCCTGTGCTCAGGCCAGGGAAGATGCCTGGCTGTCCCGGGAGCAGGATTCTGCTAGTGCATCTACAGTTGTAGCTGCGCAGCAGCCTGTGCTCAGGCCAGGGAAGGTGCCAGGCTGTTCCGGGAGCATGCTTCTGCTAGTGCATCTGCAATGTAGCTGCGCAGCAGCCTATGCTCAAGCCAGGGAAGTTGCCTGGCTGTCCCAGGAGCAGGCTTCCACTAGTGCATCTGCAGTTGTAGCTGCGCAGCAGCCTCTGCTCAGGCTACGGAAGGTGCCAGGCTGTCCCGGGATCAGGCTTCTTCTATTGCATCTGCAGTTGTAGCTGCGCAGCAGCCTGTGCTCAGGCCAGGGAAGATGTCTGGCTGGCCCAGGAGCAGGCTTCTGCTAGTGCATCTGCAGTTGTACCTGTGCAGCAGCCTGTGCTCAGGCCAGTGAAGATGCCAGGCTGTCCCGGGAGCAGGCTTCTACTAGTGCATCTGCAGTTGTAGCTGCACAGCAGCCTCTGCTCAGGCCAGGGAAGATGCCAGGCTGTCACAGGAGCAGGCTTCTACTAGTGCATCTACAGTTGTAGCTGCACTGCAGCCTGTGTTCAGGCCAGGGAAGATGCCTGGCTGTCCCAGGAGCAGGCTTCCATTAGTGCATCTGCAGTTGTAGCTGCGCAGCAGCCTCTGCTCAGGCTAGGGAATGTGCCAGGCTGTCCCGGCATCAGGCTTGTACTAGTGCATCTTCAGTTGTAACTGCGCAGCAGCCTGTGCTCAGGCCAGGGAAGATGCCTGGCTGTCCCAGGAGCAGGCTTCCATTAGTGCATCTGCAGTTGTAGCTGCGCAGCAGCCTCTGCTCAGGCTAGGGAATGTGCCAGGCTGTCCCGGCATCAGGCTTGTACTAGTGCATCTTCAGTTGTAACTGCGCAGCAGCCTGTGCTCAGGCCAGGGAAGACATCTGGCTGGCCCAGGAGCAGGCTTCTGCTACTGCATCTGCAGTTGTACCTGCGCAGCAGCCTGTGCTCAGGCTAGGGAAGGTGCCAGGCTGTTCCCGGAGCATGCGTCTGCTAGTGCATCTGCAGTTGTAGCTGTGCAGCAGCCTGTGCCCAGGCAAGGGAAGATGTCTGGCTGGCACAGGAGCAGGCTTCTACTAGTGCATCTTCAGTTGTAGCTGCGCAGCAGACTGTGCCCACGCCAGGGAAGGTGTCAGACTGTCCCAGGGGAAGGCTTTTACTAGTGCATCTGCAGTTGTAGATGCGAAGCAGCCTGTGCTCAGGCCAGGGAAGGTGCCAGGCTTGCCCGGGAGCAGGTTTCTACTAGTGCATCTGCCATTGTATCTGCGCAGCAGCCTGTGCTCAGGCCAGGGAAGATGTCTGGCTGGCCCAGAAGCAGGCTTCGACTAGTGCATCTTCAGTTGTAGCTGCGCAGCAGACTGTGCTCAGGCCAGGGAAGATGCCAGGCTGTCACAGGAGCAGGTTTCTGTATCTACAGTTGTAGCTGCGCAGCAGACTGTGCGCAGGCCAGGGAAGGTGCCAGGCTGTCCCGGGAGCAGGCTTCTGCTAGTGCATCTGCTGTTGTAGCTGCGCAGCAGCCTGTGCTCAGGCCAGGGAAGATGCCTGGCTGTCCCGGGAGCAGGCTTCTGCTAGTGCATCTGCAGTTGTAGCTGCGCAGCAGCCTGTGCTCAGGCCAGGGAAGATGCCAGGCTATCCCGGGAGCATGTTTCTCCTAGTGCATCTGCAGTTGTAGCTGCACAGCAGCCTGTGCTCAGGCCAGGGAAGGTGTCAGGCTGGCCCGGGAGCAGGCTTCTTCTAGTGCATCTGCAGTTGTAGCTGCGCAGCAGCCTGTGCTCAGGCCAGGGAATGTGCCAGGCTGTCCCGGGAGCAGGCTTCTGCTAGTGCATCTGCAGTTGTAGCTGCGCAGCAGCCTGTGCTCAGGCCAGTGAAGATGCCTGGCTGTCCCAGGAGCAGGCTTCTGCTAGTGCATCTGCAGTTGTAGCTGCGCAGCAGCCTGTGCTCAGGCCAGGGAAGGTGCCAGGCTGGCCCGGGAGCAGGCTTCTTCTAGTGCATCTGCAGTTGTAGCTGCGCAGCAGCCTGTGCTCAGGCCAGGGAATGTGCCAGGCTGTCCCGGGAGCAGGCTTCTGCTAGTGCATCTGCAGTTGTAGCTGCGCAGCAGCCTGTTCTCAGGCCAGGGAATGTGCCAGGCTGTCCCGGGAGCAGGCACCTGCTAGTGCATCTGCAGTTGTAGCTGCACAGCAGCCTGTGCTCAGGCCAGGGAAGATGCCAGGCTGTCACAGGAGCAGGCTTCTACTAGTGCATCTACAGTTGTAGCTGCACTGCAGCCTGTGCTCAGGCCAGGGAAGATGCCTGGCTGTCCCGGGAGCAGGCTTCTGCTAGTGCATCTGGTGTTGTAGCTGTGCAGCAGCCTGTGCTCAGGCCAGGGAAGATGCCTGGCTGTCCCGGGATCAGGCTTCTACTAGTGCATCTTCAGTTGTAGCTGCGCAGCAGCCTGTGCTCACGCCAGGGAAGATGCATGGCTGGCCCAGGAGCAGGCTTCTGCTACAGCATCTTGAGATGTAGCTGCGCAGCAGCCTGTGCTCAGTCCAGGGAAGATGCATGGCTGGCCCAGCAGCAGGCTTCTGCTACTGCATCTGCAGTTGTAGCTGCGCAGCAGCCTGTGCTCAGGCCAGGGAAGGTGCCAGGCTGTTCCCGGAGCATGCTTCTGCTAGTGCATCTGCAGTTGTAGCTGCGCAGCAGCCTGTGCTCAGGCCAGGGAAGATGCCAGGCTGTCCCGGGAGTAGGCTTCTACTAGTGCATCTGCAGTTGTAGCTGCGCAACAGCCTGTGCTCAGGCCAGGGAAGATGCCTGGCTGTCCCGGGAGCAGGATTCTGCTAGTGCATCTACAGTTGTAGCTGCGCAGCAGCCTGTGCTCAGGCCAGGGAAGGTGCCAGGCTGTTCCGGGAGCATGCTTCTGCTAGTGCATCTGCAATGTAGCTGCGCAGCAGCCTGTGCTCAGGCCAGGGAAGATGCCTGGCTGTCCCAGGAGCAGGCTTCTGCTAGTGCATCTGCAGTTGTAGCTGTGCAGCAGCCTGTGCTCAGGCCAGGGAAGATGCCAGGCTGTCCCGGGATCAGGCTTCTACTAGTGCATCTTCAGTTGTAGCTGCGCAGCAGCCTGTGCTCACGCCAGGGAAGATGCATGGCTGGCCCAGGAGCAGGCTTCTGCTACTGCATCTTGAGATGTAGCTGCGCAGCAGCCTGTGCTCAGTCCAGGGAAGATGCATGGCTGGCTCAGCAGCAGGCTTCTGCTACTGCATCTGCAGTTGTAGCTGCGCAGCAGCCTGTGCTCAGGCCAGGGAAGGTGCCAGGCTGTTCCCGGAGCATGCTTCTGCTAGTGCATCTGCAGTTGTAGCTGCGCAGCAGCCTGTGCTCAGGCCAGGGAAGATGCCAGGCTGTCCCGGGAGTAGGCTTCTACTAGTGCA
Source organism: Ambystoma mexicanum (assembly GCF_040938575.1). Lineage (NCBI taxonomy): Eukaryota > Metazoa > Chordata > Amphibia > Caudata > Ambystomatidae > Ambystoma > Ambystoma mexicanum. The sequence goes on along the minus strand of NC_090925.1, from coordinate 50,419,790 downwards.
TCTGCAGTTGTAGCTGCGCAACAGCCTGTGCTCAGGCCAGGGAAGATGCCTGGCTGTCCCGGGAGCAGGATTCTGCTAGTGCATCTACAGTTGTAGCTGCGCAGCAGCCTGTGCTCAGGCCAGGGAAGGTGCCAGGCTGTTCCGGGAGCATGCTTCTGCTAGTGCATCTGCAATGTAGCTGCGCAGCAGCCTATGCTCAAGCCAGGGAAGTTGCCTGGCTGTCCCAGGAGCAGGCTTCCACTAGTGCATCTGCAGTTGTAGCTGCGCAGCAGCCTCTGCTCAGGCTACGGAAGGTGCCAGGCTGTCCCGGGATCAGGCTTCTTCTATTGCATCTGCAGTTGTAGCTGCGCAGCAGCCTGTGCTCAGGCCAGGGAAGATGTCTGGCTGGCCCAGGAGCAGGCTTCTGCTAGTGCATCTGCAGTTGTACCTGTGCAGCAGCCTGTGCTCAGGCCAGTGAAGATGCCAGGCTGTCCCGGGAGCAGGCTTCTACTAGTGCATCTGCAGTTGTAGCTGCACAGCAGCCTCTGCTCAGGCCAGGGAAGATGCCAGGCTGTCACAGGAGCAGGCTTCTACTAGTGCATCTACAGTTGTAGCTGCACTGCAGCCTGTGTTCAGGCCAGGGAAGATGCCTGGCTGTCCCAGGAGCAGGCTTCCACTAGTGCATCTGCAGTTGTAGCTGCGCAGCAGCCTCTGCTCAGGCTAGGGAATGTGCCAGGCTGTCCCGGCATCAGGCTTGTACTAGTGCATCTTCAGTTGTAACTGCGCAGCAGCCTGTGCTCAGGCCAGGGAAGATGCATGGCTGGCCCAGGAGCAGGCTTCTGCTACTGAATCTGCAGTTGTAGCTGCGCAGAAGCCTGTGCTCAGGCCAGGGAAGACATCTGGCTGGCCCAGGAGCAGGCTTCTGCTACTGCATCTGCAGTTGTACCTGCGCAGCAGCCTGTGCTCAGGCTAGGGAAGGTGCCAGGCTGTTCCCGGAGCATGCGTCTGCTAGTGCATCTGCAGTTGTAGCTGTGCAGCAGCCTGTGCCCAGGCCAGGGAAGATGTCTGGCTGGCACAGGAGCAGGCTTCTACTAGTGCATCTTCAGTTGTAGCTGCGCAGCAGACTGTGCCCACGCCAGGGAAGGTGTCAGACTGTCCCAGGGGAAGGCTTTTACTAGTGCATCTGCAGTTGTAGATGCGCAGCAGCCTGTGCTCAGGCCAGGGAAGGTGCCAGGCTTGCCCGGGAGCAGGCTTCTACTAGTGCATCTGCCATTGTATCTGCGCAGCAGCCTGTGCTCAGGCCAGGGAAGATGTCTGGCTGGCCCAGAAGCAGGCTTCGACTAGTGCATCTTCAGTTGTAGCTGCGCAGCAGACTGTGCTCAGGCCAGGGAAGATGCCAGGCTGTCACAGGAGCAGGTTTCTGTATCTACAGTTGTAGCTGCGCAGCAGACTGTGCGCAGGCCAGGGAAGGTGCCAGGCTGTCCCGGGAGCAGGCTTCTGCTAGTGCATCTGCTGTTGTAGCTGCGCAGCAGCCTGTGCTCAGGCCAGGGAAGATGCCTGGCTGTCCCGGGAGCAGGCTTCTGCTAGTGCATCTGCAGTTGTAGCTGCGCAGCAGCCTGTGCTCAGGCCAGGGAAGATGCCAGGCTATCCCGGGAGCATGTTTCTCCTAGTGCATCTGCAGTTGTAGCTGCACAGCAGCCTGTGCTCAGGCCAGGGAAGGTGTCAGGCTGGCCCGGGAGCAGGCTTCTTCTAGTGCATCTGCAGTTGTAGCTGCGCAGCAGCCTGTGCTCAGGCCAGGGAATGTGCCAGGCTGTCCCGGGAGCAGGCTTCTGCTAGTGCATCTGCAGTTGTAGCTGCGCAGCAGCCTGTGCTCAGGCCAGTGAAGATGCCTGGCTGTCCCAGGAGCAGGCTTCTGCTAGTGCATCTGCAGTTGTAGCTGCGCAGCAGCCTGTGCTCAGGCCAGGGAAGGTGCCAGGCTGGCCCGGGAGCAGGCTTCTTCTAGTGCATCTGCAGTTGTAGCTGCGCAGCAGCCTGTGCTCAGGCCAGGGAATGTGCCAGGCTGTCCCGGGAGCAGGCTTCTGCTAGTGCATCTGCTGTTGTAGCTGCACAGCAGCCTCTGCTCAGGCCAGGGAAGATGCCAGGCTGTCACAGGAGCAGGCTTCTACTAGTGCATCTACAGTTGTAGCTGCACTGCAGCCTGTGTTCAGGCCAGGGAAGATGCCTGGCTGTCCCAGGAGCAGGCTTCCACTAGTGCATCTGCAGTTGTAGCTGCGCAGCAGCCTCTGCTCAGGCTAGGGAATGTGCCAGGCTGTCCCGGCATCAGGCTTGTACTAGTGCATCTTCAGTTGTAACTGCGCAGCAGCCTGTGCTCAGGCCAGGGAAGATGCATGGCTGGCCCAGGAGCAGGCTTCTGCTACTGAATCTGCAGTTGTAGCTGCGCAGAAGCCTGTGCTCAGGCCAGGGAAGACATCTGGCTGGCCCAGGAGCAGGCTTCTGCTACTGCATCTGCAGTTGTACCTGCGCAGCAGCCTGTGCTCAGGCTAGGGAAGGTGCCAGGCTGTTCCCGGAGCATGCGTCTGCTAGTGCATCTGCAGTTGTAGCTGTGCAGCAGCCTGTGCCCAGGCCAGGGAAGATGTCTGGCTGGCACAGGAGCAGGCTTCTACTAGTGCATCTTCAGTTGTAGCTGCGCAGCAGACTGTGCCCACGCCAGGGAAGGTGTCAGACTGTCCCAGGGGAAGGCTTTTACTAGTGCATCTGCAGTTGTAGATGCGCAGCGGCCTGTGCTCAGGCCAGGGAAGGTGCCAGGCTTGCCCGGGAGCAGGCTTCTACTAGTGCATCTGCCATTGTATCTGCGCAGCAGCCTGTGCTCAGGCCAGGGAAGATGTCTGGCTGGCCCAGAAGCAGGCTTCGACTAGTGCATCTTCAGTTGTAGCTGCGCAGCAGACTGTGCTCAGGCCAGGGAAGATGCCAGGCTGTCACAGGAGCAGGTTTCTGTATCTACAGTTGTAGCTGCGCAGCAGACTGTGCGCAGGCCAGGGAAGGTGCCAGGCTGTCCCGGGAGCAGGCTTCTGCTAGTGCATCTGCTGTTGTAGCTGCGCAGCAGCCTGTGCTCAGGCCAGGGAAGATGCCTGGCTGTCCCGGGAGCAGGCTTCTGCTAGTGCATCTGCAGTTGTAGCTGCGCAGCAGCCTGTGCTCAGGCCAGGGAAGATGCGCGGCTATCCCGGGAGCATGTTTCTCCTAGTGCATCTGCATTTGTAGCTGCACAGCAGCCTGTGCTCAGGCCAGGGAAGGTGTCAGGCTGGCCCGGGAGCAGGCTTCTTCTAGTGCATCTGCAGTTGTAGCTGCGCAGCAGCCTGTGCTCAGGCCAGGGAATGTGCCAGGCTGTCCCGGGAGCAGGCTTCTGCTAGTGCATCTGCAGTTGTAGCTGCGCAGCAGCCTGTGCTCAGGCCAGTGAAGATGCCTGGCTGTCCCAGGAGCAGGCTTCTGCTAGTGCATCTGCAGTTGTAACTGCGCAGCAGCCTGTGCTCAGGCCAGGGAAGGTGCCAGGCTGGCCCGGGAGCAGGCTTCTTCTAGTGCATCTGCAGTTGTAGCTGCGCAGCAGCCTGTGCTCAGGCCAGGGAATGTGCCAGGCTGTCCCGGGAGCAGGCTTCTGCTAGTGCATCTGCAGTTGTAGCTGCGCAGCAGCCTGTTCTCAGGCCAGGGAATGTGCCAGGCTGTCCCGGGAGCAGGCACCTGCTAGTGCATCTGCAGTTGTAGCTGCACAGCAGCCTGTGCTCATGCCAGGGAAGATGCCAGGCTGTCACAGGAGCAGGCTTCTACTAGTGCATCTACAGTTGTAGCTGCACTGCAGCCTGTGCTCAGGCCAGGGAAGATGCCTGGCTGTCCCGGGAGCAGGCTTCTGCTAGTGCATCTGGTGTTGTAGCTGTGCAGCAGCCTGTGCTCAGGCCAGGGAAGATGCCTGGCTGTCCCGGGATCAGGCTTCTACTAGTGCATCTTCAGTTGTAGCTGCGCAGCAGCCTGTGCTCACGCCAGGGAAGATGCATGGCTGGCCCAGGAGCAGGCTTCTGCTACAGCATCTTGAGATGTAGCTGCGCAGCAGCCTGTGCTCAGTCCAGGGAAGATGCATGGCTGGCCCAGCAGCAGGCTTCTGCTACTGCATCTGCAGTTGTAGCTGCGCAGCAGCCTGTGCTCAGGCCAGGGAAGGTGCCAGGCTGTTCCCGGAGCATGCTTCTGCTAGTGCATCTGCAGTTGTAGCTGCGCAGCAGCCTGTGCTCAGGCCAGGGAAGATGCCAGGCTGTCCCGGGAGTAGGCTTCTACTAGTGCATCTGCAGTTGTAGCTGCGCAACAGCCTGTGCTCAGGCCAGGGAAGATGCCTGGCTGTCCCGGGAGCAGGATTCTGCTAGTGCATCTACAGTTGTAGCTGCGCAGCAGCCTGTGCTCAGGCCAGGGAAGGTGCCAGGCTGTTCCGGGAGCATGCTTCTGCTAGTGCATCTGCAATGTAGCTGCGCAGCAGCCTGTGCTCAGGCCAGGGAAGATGCCTGGCTGTCCCAGGCGCAGGCTTCCACTAGTGCATCTGCAGTTGTAGCTGCGCAGCAGCCTCTGCTCAGGCTACGGAAGGTGCCAGGCTGTCCCGGGATCAGGCTTCTTCTAGTGCATCTGCAGTTGTAGCTGCGCAGCAGCCTCTGCTCAGGCCAGGGAAGATGCCTGGCTGTCCCAGGAGCAGGCTTCCACTAGTGCATCTGCAGTTGTAGCTGCGCAGCAGCCTCTGCTCAGGCTAGGGAATGTGCCAGGCTGTCCCGGCATCAGGCTTGTACTAGTGCACCTTCAGTTGTAACTGCGCAGCAGCCTGTGCTCGGGCTAGGGAAGATGCATGGCTGGCCCAGGAGCAGGCTTCTGCTACTGAATCTGCAGTTGTAGCTGCGCAGCAGACTCTGCTCAGGCCAGGGAAGATGCCTGGCTGTCCTGGGAGCAGGCTTCTACTATTGCATCTGCAGTTGTAGCTGCACTGCAGCCTGTACGCAGGCCAGGGAAGATGCCTGGCTGTCCCGGGAGCAGGCATCTACCAGTGCATCTGCAGTTGTAGCTGTGCAGCAGCCTGTGCCCAGGCCAGGGAAGATATCTGGCTGGCATAGGAGCAGGCTTCTACTAGTGCATCTTCAGTTGTAGCTGCGCAGCAGACTGTGCCCAGGCCAGGGAAGGTGCCAGGCTGTCCCAGGGGAAGGCTTTTACTAGTGCATCTGCAGTTGTAGATGCGCAGCAGCCTGTGCTCAGGCCAGGGAAGGTGCCAGGCTTGCCCGGGAGCAGGCTTCTACTAGTGCATCTACCATTGTAGCTGCGCAGCAGCCTGTGCTCAGGCCAGGGAAGATGTCTGGCTGGCCCAGAAGCAGGCTTCGACTAGTGCATCTTCAGTTGTAGCTGCGCAGCAGACTGTGCTCAGGCCAGGGAAGGTGCCAGGCTGTCCCAGGAGAAGGCTTTTACTAGTGCATCTGCAGTTGTAGCTGCGCAGCAGCCTGTGCTCAGGCCAGGGAAGATGCCAGACTGTCACAGGAGCAGGTTTCTGTATCTACAGTTGTAGCTGCGCAGCAGACTGTGCGCAGGCCAGGGAAGGTGCCTGGCTGTCCCGGGAGCAGGCTTCTGCTAGTGCATCTGCTGTTGTAGCTGCGCAGCAGCCTGTGCTCAGGCCAGGGAAGATGTCAGGCTATCCCGGGAGCAGGTTTCTCCTAGTGCATCTGCAGTTGTAGCTGCACAGCAGCCTGTGCTCAGGCCAGGGAAGGTGCCAGGCTGGCCCGGGAGCAGGCTTCTTCTAGTACATCTGCAGTTGTAGCTGCACAGCAGCCTGTGCTCAGGCCAGGGAATGTGCCAGGCTGACCCGGGAGCAGGCTTCTGCTAGTGCATCTGCAGTTGTAGCTGCGCAGCAGCCTGTGCTCAGGCCAGGGAAGATGCCTGGCTCTCCCGGGAGCAGGCTTCTACTAATGCATCTTCAGTTCTAGCTGCACAGCTGCCTGTGCTCAGGCCAGGGAAGATGCCTGACTGTCCCAGGAGCAGGCTTCTACTAGTGCATCTGCAGTTGTAGCTGCACAGCAGCCTGTGCTCAGGCCAGGGAAGATGCCTGGCTGTCCCGGGAGCAGGATTCTGCTAGTGCATCTACAGTTGTAGCTGCGCAGCAGCCTGTACTCAGGCCAGGGAAGGTGTCAGGCTGTTCCGGGGGCATGCTTCTGCTAGTGCATCTGCAATGTAGCTGCGCAGCAGCCTGTGCTCAGGCCAGGGAAGATGCCTGGATGTCCCAGGAGCAGGCTTCCACTAGTGCATCTGCAGTTGTAGCTGTGCAGCAGCCTCTGCTCAGGCTACGGAAGGTGCCAGGCTGTCCCGGGATCAGGCTTCTTCTAGTGCATCTGCAGTTGTAGCTGCGCAGCAGCCTGTGCTCAGGCCAGGGAAGATGTCTGGCTGGGCCAGGAGCAGGCTTCTGCTAGTGCATCTGCAGTTGTACCTGTGCAGCAGCCTGTGCTCAGGCCAGTGAAGATGCCAGGCTGTCCCAGGAGCAGGCTTCTACTAGTGCATCTGCAGTTGTAGCTGCACAGCAGCCTCTGCTCAGGCAAGGGAAGATGCCAGGCTGTCACAGGAGCAGGCTTCTACTAGTGCATCTACAGTTGTAGCTGCACTGCAGCCTGTGTTCAGGCCAGGGAAGATGCCTGGCTGTCCCAGGAGCAGGCTTCCACTAGCGCATCTGCAGTTGTAGCTGCGCAGCAGCCTCTGCTCAGGCTAGGGAATGTGCCAGGCTGTCCCGGCATCAGGCTTGTACTAGTGCATCTTCAGTTGTAACTGCGCAGCAGCCTGTGCTCAGGCCAGGGAAGATGCATGGCTGGCCCAGGAGCAGGCTTCTGCTACTGAATCTGCAGTTGTAGCTGCGCAGAAGCCTGTGCTCAGGCCAGGGAAGACATCTGGCTGGCCCAGGAGCAGGCTTCTGCTAGTGCATCTGCAGTTGTAGCTGTGCAGCAGCCTGTGCCCAGGCCAGGGAAGATGTCTGGCTGGCACAGGAGCAGGCTTCTACTAGTGCATCTTCAGTTGTAGCTGCGCCCAGGCCAGGGAAGGTGCCAGGCTGTCCCAGGGGAAGGCTTTTACTAGTGCATCTGCAGTTGTAGATGCGCAGCAGCCTGTGCTCAGGCCAGGGAAGGTGCCAGGCTTGCCCGGGAGCAGGCTTCTACTAGTGCATCTGCCATTGTAGCTGCGCAGCAGCCTGTGCTCAGGCCAGGGAAGATGTCTGGCTGGCCCAGAAGCAGGCTTTGACTAGTGCATCTTCAGTTGTAGCTGCGCAGCAGACTGTGCTCAGGCCAGGGAAGGTGCCAGGCTGTCCCAGGAGAAGGCTTTTACTAGTGCATCTGCAGTTGTAGCTGCGCAGCAGCCTGTGCTCAGGCCAGGGAAGGTGCCAGGCTGTCCCGGGAGCAGGCTTCTGCTAGTGCATCTGCTGTTGTAGCTGCGCAGCAGCCTGTGCTCAGGCCAGAGAAGATGCCTGGCTGTCCCGGGAGCAGGCTTCTGCTAGTGCATCTGCAGTTGTAGCTGCGCAGCAGCCTGTGCTCAGGCCAGGGAAGATGCCAGGCTATCCCGGGACCAGGTTTCTCCTAGTGCATCTGCAGTTGTAGCTGCACAGCAGCCTGTGCTCAGGCCAGGGAAGGTGCCAGGCTGGCCCGGGAGCAGGCTTCTTCTAGTGCATCTGCAGTTGTAGCTGCGCAGCAGCCTGTGCTCAGGCCAGTGAATGTGCCAGGCTGTCCCGGGAGCAGGCTTCTGCTAGTGCATCTGCAGTTGTAGCTGCGCAGCAGCCTGTGCTCAGGCCAGGGAAGGTGCCAGGCTGTCCCGGGTGCAGGCTTCTGCTAGTGCATCTGCAATGTAGCTGCACAGCAGCCTGTGCTCAGGCCAGGGAAGATGCATGGCTGGCCCAGGAGCAGGCTTCTGCTAATGCATCTGCAGTTGTACTTGTGCAGCAGCCTGGGATCAGGCCAGGGTAGGTGCCAGGCTGTCCTGGGAGCAGGCTTCTGCTAGTGCATCTGCTGTTGTAGCTGCGCAGCAGCTTGTGCACATGCCAGGGAAGGTACCAGGCTGTCCCGGGAGCAGGCTTCTACTAGTGCATCTTCAGTTGTAGCTGCACTGCAGCCTGTGATCAGGTCAGGGTAGATGTCTGGCTGTCCCAGGAACAGGCTTCTACTAGTGCATCTTCAGTTTTAGCTGCGCAGCAGCCTGTGCTTAGGCCAGGGAAGATGCATGGCTGGCCCAGGAGCAGGCTTCTGCTACTGCATCGGCAGTTGTAGCTGCACAGCAGCCTGTGCTCAGGCCAGGGAAGATGCATGGCTGGCCCAGGAGCAGGCTTCTGCTACTGCATCTGCAGTTGTAGCTGCACAGCAGCCTGCGCTCAGGCCTGGGAAGGTGCCAGGCTGTCCCGGGTGCAGGCTTCTGCTAGTGCATCTGCAATGTAGCTGCACAGCAGCCTGTGCTCAGGCCAGGGAAGATGCATGGCTGGCCCAGGAGCAGGCTTCTGCTAATGCATCTGCAGTTGTACTTGTGCAGCAGCCTGGGATCAGGCCAGGGTAGGTGCCAGGCTGTCCTGGGAGCAGGCTTCTGCTAGTGCATCTGCTGTTGTAGCTGCGCAGCAGCCTGTGCACATGCCAGGGAAGGTACCAGGCTGTCCCGGGAGCAGGCTTCTACTAGTGCATCTGCATTTGTAGCTGCACAGCAGCCTGTGCTCAGGCCAGGGAATGTGCCAGGCTGTCCCTGGAGCCTGCTTCTGCTAATGCATCTGTAGTTGTACTTGTGCAGCAGCCTGGGATCGGGCCAGGGTAGGTGCCAGGCTGTCCTGGGAGCAGGCTTCTGCTAGTGCATCTGCTGTTGTAGCTGCGCAGTAGCCTGTGCGCATGCCAGGCAAGGTACCAGGCTGTCCCGGGAGCAGGCTTCTACTAGTGCATCTGCAGTTGTAGCTGCGCAGCAGCCTGTGCTCAGGCCAGGGAAGATGCCTGGCTCTCCCGGGAGCAGGCTTCTACTAATGCATCTTCAGTTCTAGCTGCACAGCTGCCTGTGCTCAGGCCAGGGAAGATGCCTGACTGTCCCAGGAGCAGGCTTCTACTAGTGCATCTGCAGTTGTAGCTGCACAGCAGCCTGTGCGCAGTCCAGGGAAGGTACCAGTCTGACCCGGGAGCAGGATTCTACTAGTGCATCTTCAGTTGTAGCTGCACTGCAGCCTGTGCTCAGGCCAGGGAAGATGCCTGGCTGTCCCAGGAGAAGGCTTCTGCTAGTGCATCTGCAGTTGTACCTGTGCAGCAGCCTGTGCTCAGGCAAGGAAATATGCCTGGCTGGCCCAGGAGAAGGCTTCTGGTACTGCATCTGCAGTTGTAGCTGCGCAGCAGCCTGTGCTCAGGCCAGAGAAGATGCATGGATGGCCCAGGAGCAGGCTTCTGCTAGTGCATCTGCAGTTGTAGCTGCACATTAGCCTGTGCTCAGGCCAGGGAAGATGCATGGCTGGCCCAGGAGCAGGCATCTGCTACTGCATCTGCAGTTGTAGCTGCACAGCAGGCTGTGCTCTGCCAAGGAAGATGCCAAGCTGTCCCGGGAGCAGGCTTCTACTAGTGCATCTGTAGTTGTACCTGTGTAGCAGCCTGTGCTCAGGCCAGGGAAGATGTCTGGCTGGCACAGGAGCAGGCTTCTACTACTGAATCTGCAGTTGTAGCTGGCATTAGCCTGTGCTCAGGCCGGGGAAGATACATGGCTGGCCCAGGAGCAGGCTTCTACTAGTGCATCTGCAGTTGTAGCTGCACAGCAGCCTCTGCTCAGGCCAGGGAAGATGCCAGGCTGTCACAGGAGCAGGCTTCTACTAGTGCATCTACAGTTGTAGCTGCACTGCAGCCTGTGTTCAGGCCAGGGAAGATGCCTGGCTGTCCCAGGAGCAGGCTTCCACTAGTGCATCTGCAGTTGTAGCTGTGCAGCAGCCTCTGCTCAGGCTAGGGAATGTGCCAGGCTGTCCCGGCATCAGGCTTGTACTAGTGCATCTTCAGTTGTAACTGCGCAGCAGCCTGTGCTCAGGCCAGGGAAGATGCCTGGCTGTCCCAGGAGAAGGCTTCCACTAGTGCATCTGCAGTTGTAGCTGTGCAGCAGCCTCTTCTCAGGCTAGGGAATGTGCCAGGCTGTCCCGGCATCAGGCTTGTACTAGTGCATCTTCAGTTGTAACTGCGCAGCAGCCTGTGCTCAGGCCAGGGAAGACATCTGGCTGGCCCAGGAGCAGGCTTCTGCTACTGCATCTGCAGTTGTACCTGCGCAGCAGCCTTTGCTCAGGCCAGGGAAGGTGCCAGGCTGTTCCCGGAGCATGCGTCTGCTAGTGCATCTGCAGTTGTAGCTGTGCAGCAGCCTGTGCCCAGGCCAGGGAAGATGTCTGGCTGGCACAGGAGCAGGCTTCTACTAGTGCATCTTCAGTTGTAGCTGCGCAGCAGACTGTGCCCAGGCCAGGGAAGGTGCCAGGCTGTCCCAGGGGAAGGCTTTTACTAGTGCATCTGCTGTTGTAGATGCGCAGCAGCCTGTGCTCAGGCCAGGGAAGGTGCCAGGCTTGCCCGGGAGCAGGCTTCTACTAGTGCATCTGCCATTGTAGCTGCGCAGTAGCCTGTGCTCAGGCCAGGGAAGATGTCTGGCTGGCCCAGAAGCAGGCTTCGACTAGTGCATCTTCAGTTGTAGCTGCGAAGCAGACTGTGCTCAGGCCAGGGAAGGTGCCAGGCTGTCCCAGGAGAAGGCTTTTACTAGTGCATCTGCAGTTGTAGCTGCGCAGCAGCCTGTGCTCAGGCCAGGGAAGATGCCAGGCTGTCACAGGAGCAGGTTTCTGTATCTACAGTTGTAGCTGCGCAGCAGACTGTGCGCAGGCCAGGGAAGGTGCCAGGCTGTCCCAGGAGCAGGCTTCTGCAAGTGCATCTGCTGTTGTAGCTGCGCAGCAGCCTGTGCTCAGGCCAGGGAAGATGCCTGGCTGTCCCAGGAGCAGGCTTCTGCAAGTGCATCTTCAGTTCTAGCTGCACAGCTGCCTGTGCTCAGGCCAGGGAAGATGCCTGACTGTCCCAGGAGCAGGCTTCTACTAGTGCATCTGCAGTTGTAGCTGCACAGCAGCCTGTGCGCAGTCCAGGGAAGGTACCAGTCTGACCCGGGAGCAGGATTCTACTAGTGCATCTTCAGTTGTAGCTGCACTGCAGCCTGTGCTCAGGCCAGGGAAGATGCCTGGCTGTCCCAGGAGAAGGCTTCTGCTAGTGCATCTGCAGTTGTACCTGTGCAGCAGCCTGTGCTCAGGCCAGGAAATATGCCTGGCTGGCCCAGGAGAAGGCTTCTGGTACTGCATCTGCAGTTGTAGCTGCGCAGCAGCCTGTGCTCAGGCCAGAGAAGATGCATGGATGGCCCAGGAGCAGGCTTCTGCTAGTGCATCTGCAGTTGTAGCTGCACATTAGCCTGTGCTCAGGCCAGGGAAGATGCATGGCTGGCCCAGGAGCAGGCATCTGCTACTGCATCTGCAGTTGTAGCTGCACAGCAGGCTGTGCTCTGCCAGGGAAGATGCCAAGCTGTCCGGGGAGCAGGCTTCTACTAGTGCATCTGTAGTTGTACCTGTGTAGCAGCCTGTGCTCAGGCCAGGGAAGATGTCTGGCTGGCACAGGAGCAGGCTTCTACTACTGAATCTGCAGTTATAGCTGGCATTAGCCTGTGCTCAGGCCGGGGAAGATGCATGGCTGGCCCAGGAGCAGGCTTCTACTAGTGCATCTGCAGTTGTAGCTGCACAGCAGCCTCTGCTCAGGCCAGGGAAGATGCCAGGCTGTCACAGGAGCAGGCTTCTACTAGTGCATCTACAGTTGTAGCTGCACTGCAGCCTGTGTTCAGGCCAGGGAAGATGCCTGGCTGTCCCAGGAGCAGGCTTCCACTAGTGCATCTGCAGTTGTAGCTGTGCAGCAGCCTCTGCTCAGGCTAGGGAATGTGCCAGGCTGTCCCGGCATCAGGCTTGTACTAGTGCATCTTCAGTTGTAACTGCGCAGCAGCCTGTGCTCAGGCCAGGGAAGATGCATGGCTGGCCCAGGAACAGGCTTCTGCTACTGAATCTGCAGTTGTAGCTGCGCAGAAGCCTGTGCTCAGGCCAGGGAAGACATCTGGCTGGCCCAGGAGCAGGCTTCTGCTACTGCATCTGCAGTTGTACCTGCGCAGCAGCCTTTGCTCAGGCCAGGGAAGGTGCCAGGCTGTTCCCGGAGCATGCGTCTGCTAGTGCATCTGCAGTTGTAGCTGTGCAGCAGCCTGTGCCCAGGCCAGGGAAGATGTCTGGCTGGCACAGGAGCAGGCTTCTACTAGTGCATCTTCAGTTGTAGCTGCGCAGCAGACTGTGCCCAGGCCAGGGAAGGTGCCAGGCTGTCCCAGGGGAAGGCTTTTACTAGTGCATCTGCAGTTGTAGATGCGCAGCAGCCTGTGCTCAGGCCAGGGAAGGTGCCAGGCTTGCCCGGGAGCAGGCTTCTACTAGTGCATCTGCAGTTGTAGCTGGCATTAGCCTGTGCTCAGGCCGGGGAAGATGCATGGCTGGACCAGGAGCAGGCTTCCACTAGTGCATCTGCAGTTGTAGCTGTGCAGCAGCCTCTGCTCAGGCTAGGGAATGTGCCAGGCTGTCCCGGCATCAGGCTTGTACTAGTGCATCTTCAGTTGTAACTGCGCAGCAGCCTGTGCTCAGTCCAGGGAAGATGCCTGGCTGTCCCAGGAGAAGGCTTCCACTAGTGCATCTGCAGTTGTAGCTGTGCAGCAGCCTCTTCTCAGGCTAGGGAATGTGCCAGGCTGTCCCGGCATCAGGCTTGTACTAGTGCATCTTCAGTTGTAACTGCGCAGCAGCCTGTGCTCAGGCCAGGGAAGATGCATGGCTGGCCCAGGAACAGGCTTCTGCTACTGAATCTGCAGTTGTAGCTGCGCAGAAGCCTGTGCTCAGGCCAGGGAAGACATCTGGCTGGCCCAGGAGCAGGCTTCTGCTACTGCATCTGCAGTTGTACCTGCGCAGCAGCCTTTGCTCAGGCCAGGGAAGGTGCCAGGCTGTTCCCGGAGCATGCGTCTGCTAGTGCATCTGCAGTTGTAGCTGTGCAGCAGCCTGTGCCCAGGCCAGGGAAGATGTCTGGCTGGCACAGGAGCAGGCTTCTACTAGTGCATCTTCAGTTGTAGCTGCGCAGCAGACTGTGCCCAGGCCAGGGAAGGTGCCAGGCTGTCCCAGGGGAAGGCTTTTACTAGTGCATCTGCTGTTGTAGATGCGCAGCAGCCTGTGCTCAGGCCAGGGAAGGTGCCAGGCTTGCCCGGGAGCAGGCTTCTACTAGTGCATCTGCCATTGTAGCTGCGCAGTAGCCTGTGCTCAGGCCAGGGAAGATGTCTGGCTGGCCCAGAAGCAGGCTTCGACTAGTGCATCTTCAGTTGTAGCTGCGCAGCAGACTGTGCTCAGGCCAGGGAAGGTGCCAGGCTGTCCCAGGAGAAGGCTTTTACTAGTGCATCTGCAGTTGTAGCTGCGCAGCAGCCTGTGCTCAGGCCAGGGAAGATGCCAGGCTGTCACAGGAGCAGGTTTCTGTATCTACAGTTGTAGCTGCGCAGCAGACTGTGCGCAGGCCAGGGAAGGTGCCAGGCTGTCCCAGGAGCAGGCTTCTGCAAGTGCATCTGCTGTTGTAGCTGCGCAGCAGCCTGTGCTCAGGCCAGGGAAGATGCCTGGCTGTCCCAGGAGCAGGCTTCTGCAAGTGCATCTTCAGTTCTAGCTGCACAGCTGCCTGTGCTCAGGCCAGGGAAGATGCCTGACTGTCCCAGGAGCAGGCTTCTACTAGTGCATCTGCAGTTGTAGCTGCACAGCAGCCTGTGCGCAGTCCAGGGAAGGTACCAGTCTGACCCGGGAGCAGGATTCTACTAGTGCATCTTCAGTTGTAGCTGCACTGCAGCCTGTGCTCAGGCCAGGGAAGATGCCTGGCTGTCCCAGGAGAAGGCTTCTGCTAGTGCATCTGCAGTTGTACCTGTGCAGCAGCCTGTGCTCAGGCCAGGAAATATGCCTGGCTGGCCCAGGAGAAGGCTTCTGGTACTGCATCTGCAGTTGTAGCTGCGCAGCAGCCTGTGCTCAGGCCAGAGAAGATGCATGGATGGCCCAGGAGCAGGCTTCTGCTAGTGCATCTGCAGTTGTAGCTGCACATTAGCCTGTGCTCAGGCCAGGGAAGATGCATGGCTGGCCCAGGAGCAGGCATCTGCTACTGCATCTGCAGTTGTAGCTGCACAGCAGGCTGTGCTCTGCCAGGGAAGATGCCAAGCTGTCCCGGGAGCAGGCTTCTACTAGTGCATCTGTAGTTGTACCTGTGTAGCAGCCTGTGCTCAGGCCAGGGAAGATGTCTGGCTGGCACAGGAGCAGGCTTCTACTACTGAATCTGCAGTTGTAGCTGGCATTAGCCTGTGCTCAGGCCGGGGAAGATGCATGGCTGGCCCAGGAGCAGGCTTCTACTAGTGCATCTGCAGTTGTAGCTGCACAGCAGCCTCTTCTCAGGCCAGGGAAGATGCCAGGCTGTCACAGGAGCAGGCTTCTACTAGTGCATCTACAGTTGTAGCTGCACTGCAGCCTGTGTTCAGGCCAGGGAAGATGCCTGGCTGTCCCAGGAGCAGGCTTCCACTAGTGCATCTGCAGTTGTAGCTGTGCAGCAGCCTCTGCTCAGGCTAGGGAATGTGCCAGGCTGTCCCGGCATCAGGCTTGTACTAGTGCATCTTCAGTTGTAACTGCGCAGCAGCCTGTGCTCAGGCCAGGGAAGATGCATGGCTGGCCCAGGAACAGGCTTCTGCTACTGAATCTGCAGTTGTAGCTGCGCAGAAGCCTGTGCTCAGGCCAGGGAAGACATCTGGCTGGCCCAGGAGCAGGCTTCTGCTACTGCATCTGCAGTTGTACCTGCGCAGCAGCCTTTGCTCAGGCCAGGGAAGGTGCCAGGCTGTTCCCGGAGCATGCGTCTGCTAGTGCATCTGCAGTTGTAGCTGTGCAGCAGCCTGTGCCCAGGCCAGGGAAGATGTCTGGCTGGCACAGGAGCAGGCTTCTACTAGTGCATCTTCAGTTGTAGCTGCGCAGCAGACTGTGCCCAGGCCAGGGAAGGTGCCAGGCTGTCCCAGGGGAAGGCTTTTACTAGTGCATCTGCAGTTGTAGATGCGCAGCAGCCTGTGCTCAGGCCAGGGAAGGTGCCAGGCTTGCCCGGGAGCAGGCTTCTACTAGTGCATCTGCCATTGTAGCTGCGCAGTAGCCTGTGCTCAGGCCAGGGAAGATGTCTGGCTGGCCCAGAAGCAGGCTTCGACTAGTGCATCTTCAGTTGTAGCTGCGCAGCAGACTGTGCTCAGGCCAGGGAAGGTGCCAGGCTGTCCCAGGAGAAGGCTTTTACTAGTGCATCTGCAGTTGTAGCTGCGCAGCAGCCTGTGCTCAGGCCAGGGAAGATGCCAGGCTGTCACAGGAGCAGGTTTCTGTATCTACAGTTGTAGCTGCGCAGCAGACTGTGCGCAGGCCAGGGAAGGTGCCAGGCTGTCCCAGGAGCAGGCTTCTGCAAGTGCATCTGCTGTTGTAGCTGCGCAGCAGCCTGTGCTCAGGCCAGCGAAGATGCCTGGCTGTCCCGGGAGCAGGCTTCTGCTAGTGCATCTGCAGTTGTAGCTGCACAGCAGCCTGTGCGCAGGCCAGGGAAGGTACCAGTCTGACCCGGGAGCAGGATTCTACTAGTGCATCTTCAGTTGTAGCTGCACTGCAGCCTGTGCTCAGGCCAGGGAAGATGCCTGGCTGTCCCAGGAGAAGGCTTCTGCTAGTGCATCTGCAGTTGTACCTGTGCAGCAGCCTGTGCTCAGGCCAGGGAATATGCCTGGCTGGCCCAGGAGCAGGCTTCTGGTACTGCATCTGCAGTTGTAGCTGCGCAGCAGCCTGTGCTCAGGCCAGAGAAGATGCATGGCTGGCCCAGGAGCAGGCTTCTGCTAGTGCATCTGCAGTTGTAGCTGCACATTAGCCTGTGCTCAGGCCAGGGAAGATGCATGGCTGGCCCAGGAGCAGGCATCTGCTACTGCATCTGCAGTTGTAGCTGCCCAGCAGCCTGTGCTCTGCCAGGGAAGATGCCAAGCTGTCCCGTGAGCAGGCTTCTACTAGTGCATCTGTAGTTGTACCTGTGTAGCAGCCTGTGCTCAGGCCAGGGAAGATGTCTGGCTGGCACAGGAGCAGGCTTCTACTAGTGCATCTGCAATGTAGCTGTGCAGCAGCCAGTGCGCAGGCCAGGGAAGGTGCATGGCTGTCCCGGGAGCAGGCTTCTACTGGTGTATCTGCAGTTGTAGCTGGCATTAGCCTGTGCTCAGGCCGGGGAAGATGCCTGGCTGTCCCGGGAGCAGGCTTCTGCTACTGCATCTGCAGTTGTAGCTGCGCAGCAGCCGGTGCTCAGGCCAGGGAAGGTGCCAGGCTGTCCCAGGAGCGAGCTTCTACTAGTGCATCTGTAATGTAGCTGCTCAACAGCCTGTGCGCAGGCCAGGGAAGATGCATGGCTATCCCGGGAGCAGGCTTCTACTAGTATATCTGCAGTTGTAGCTGCGCAGCAGCCTGTGCGCATGCCAGGGAAGGTACCAGGCTGTCCCAGGAGCGAGCTTCTACTAGTGCATCTGTAATGTAGCTGCTCAACAGCCTGTGCGCAGGCCAGGGAAGATGCATGGCTATCCCGGGAGCAGGCTTCTACTAGTATATCTGCAGTTGTAGCTGCGCAGCAGCCTGTGCGCATGCCAGGGAAGGTACCAGGCTGTCCCGGGAGCAGGCTTCTACTAGTGCATCTGCAGTTGTAGCTGCTCATCAGCCTGTGCTCAGGCTAGGGAAAGTGCCAGGCCATCCTGGGAGCAGGCGTCTTCTAGTGCATCTGCAGTTGTAGCTGCATAGCAGCCTGTGCGCAGGCCAGGGTAGGTGCCAGGCTGTCCCTGGAGCCTGCTTCTGCTAGTGCATCTGCAGTTGTAGCTGCACAGCAGCCTGTGCTCAGGCCAGGCAAGATGCCTGGCTGTCCCGGGAGCAGGCTTCTACTAGTGCATCTTCAGTTGTAGCTGCGCAGCAGTATGTGCTCAGGCCAGGGAAGATGCATGGCTGGCCCAGGAGCAGGCTTCTGCTACTGCATCTGCAGTGGTAGCTGCGCAGCAGCCTGTGCTCAGGCCAGGGAAGGTGCCAGACTGTCCCGGGAGCATGCGTTTGCTAGTGCATCTGCAGTTGTAGCTGCACAGCAGACTGTGCTCAGGCTAGGGAAAGTGCCAGGCCATCCTGGGAGCAGGCGTCTACTAGTGCATCTGCAGTTGTAGCTGCACAGCAGCCTGTGCTCAGGCCAGGGAAGGTACCAGGCTGTCCCGGGAGCAGGCTTCTGCTAGTGCATCTGCAGTTGTAGCCGCGCAGCAGCCTGTGCGCATGCCAGGGAAGGTACCAGGCTGTCCCGGGAGCAGGCTTCTACTAGTGAATCTGCAGTTGTAGCTGCTCAGCAGCCTGTGCTCAGGCTAGGGAAAGTGCCAGGCCATCCTGGGAGCAGGCTTCTACTAGTGCATCTGCAGTTGTAGCTGCACAGCAGCCTCTGCGCAGGCCACGGAAGGTGCCAGGCTGTCCCTGGAGCCTGCTTCTGCTAGTGCATCTGCAGTTGTAGCTGCACAGCAGCCTGTGCTCAGGCCAGGGAAGATGCCTGGCTCTCCCGGGAGCAGGCTTCTACTAGTGCATCTTCAGTTGTAGCTGCACAGCTGCCTGTGCTCAGGCCAGGGAAGATGGCTGGCTGTCCCAGGAGCAGGCTTCTACTAGTGCATCTGCAGTTGTAGCTGCACAGCAGCCTGTGCGCAGGCCAGGGAAGGTACCAGGCTGACCCGGGAGCAGGATTCTACTAGTACATCTTCAGTTGTAGCTGCACTGCAGCCTGTGCTCAGGCCAGGGAAGATGCCTGGCTGTCCCAGGAGAAGGCTTCTGCTAGTGCATCTGCAGTTGTACCTGTGCAGCAGCCTGTGCTCAGGCCAGGGAAGATGCCTGGCTGGCCCAGGAGCAGGCTTCTGTTACTGCATCTGCAGTTGTAGCTGCACATTAGCCTGTGCTCAGGCCAGGGAAGATGCATGGCTGTCCCGGGAGCAGGCTTCTACTGGTTTATCTGCAGTTGTAGCTGGCATTAGCCTCTGCTCAGGCCAGGGAAGATGCATGGCTGGCCCAGGAGCAGGCTTCTGCTACTGCATCTGCAGTTGTAGCTGCGCATCAGCCAGTGCTCAGCCCAGGGAAGGTGCCAGGCTGTCTCGGGAGCAGGCTTCTACTAGTGCATCTCTAGTTGTACCTGTGCAGCAGCCTGTGCTCAGGCCAGGGAAGGTGCCAGGCTGTCCCAGGAGCGAGCTTCTACTAGTGC
Source organism: Ambystoma mexicanum (assembly GCF_040938575.1). NCBI lineage: Eukaryota > Metazoa > Chordata > Amphibia > Caudata > Ambystomatidae > Ambystoma > Ambystoma mexicanum. Next base: position 50,401,431 of record NC_090925.1, on the reverse strand, counting down.
ATCTGCAATGTAGCTGCGCAACAGCCTGTGCACAGGCCAGGGAAGGTGCATGGCTGTCCCGGGAGCAGGCTTCTACTAGTGTATCTGCAGTTGTAGCTGCGCAGCAGCCTGTGCACATGGCTAGGGAAAGTGCCAGGCCATCCTGGGAGCAGGCGTCTACTAGTGCATCTGCAGTTGTAGCTGCACAGCAGCCTGTACGCAGGCCAGGGAAGGTGCCAGGCTGTCCCTGGAGCCTGCTTCTGCTAGTGCATCTGCAGTTTTAGCTGCGCAGCAGCCTGTGCTCAGGCCAGGGAAGATGCCTGGCTGTACCGGGAGCAGGCTTCTACTAGTGCATCTGCAATTGTAGCTGCGCAGCAGCCTATGCTCAGGGCAGGGAAGATGACTGGCTGGCTCAGGAGCAGGCTTCTGCTAGTGCATCTGCAGTTGTACATGTGCAGCAGCCTGTGCTCAGGCCAGTGAAGATGCCAGTCTGTCCCGGGAGCAGGCTTCTACTAGTGCATCTGCAGTTGTAGCTCAGACGCAGCCTGTGCTCAGGCTAGGGAAAGTGCCAGGCCATCCTGGGAGCAGGCGTCTACTAGTGCATCTGCAGTTGTAGCTGCACAGCAGCCTGTGCTCAGGCCAGGGAAGGTACCAGGCTGTCCCGGGAGCAGGCTTCTACTAGTGCATCTGCAGTTGTACTTGTGCAGCAGCCTTGGATCAGGCCAGGGTAGGTGCCAGGCTGTCCTGGGAGCAGGCTTCTGCTAGTGCATCTGCAGTTGTAGCCGCGCAGCAGCCTGTGCGCATGCCAGGGAAGGTACCAGGCTGTCCCGGGAGAAGGCTTCTACTAGTGAATCTGCAGTTGTAGCTGCTCAGCAGCCTGTGCTCAGGCTAGGGAAAGTGCCAGGCCATCCTGGGAGCAGGCTTCTACTAGTGCATCTGCAGTTGTAGCTGCACAGCAGCCTCTGCGCAGGCCACGGAAGGTGCCAGGCTGTCCCTGGAGCCTGCTTCTGCTAGTGCATCTGCAGTTGTAGCTGCACAGCAGCCTGTGCTCAGGCCAGGGAAGATGCCTGGCTCTCCCGGGAGCAGGCTTCTACTAGTGCATCTTCAGTTGTAGCTGCACAGCTGCCTGTGCTCAGGCCAGGGAAGATGGCTGGCTGTCCCAGGAGCAGGCTTCTACTAGTGCATCTGCAGTTGTAGCTGCACAGCAGCCTGTGCGCAGGCCAGGGAAGGTACCAGGCTGACCCGGGAGCAGGATTCTACTAGTACATCTTCAGTTGTAGCTGCACTGCAGCCTGTGCTCAGGCCAAGGAAGATGCCTGGCTGTCCCAGGAGAAGGCTTCTGCTAGTGCATCTGCAGTTGTACCTGTGCAGCAGCCTGTGCTCAGGCCAGGGAAGATGCCTGGCTGGCCCAGGAGCAGGCTTCTGTTACTGCATCTGCAGTTGTAGCTGCGCAGCAGCCTGTGCTCAGGCCAGAGAAGATGCATGGCTGGCCCAGGAGCAGGCTTCTGCTAGTGCATCTGCAGTTGTAGCTGCACATTAGCCTGTGCTCAGGCCAGGGAAGATGCATGGCTGTCCCGGGAGCAGGCTTCTACTGGTTTATCTGCAGTTGTAGCTGGCATTAGCCTGTGCTCAGGCCAGGGAAGATGCATGGCTGGCCCAGGAGCAGGCTTCTGCTACTGCATCTGCAGTTGTAGCTGCGCATCAGCCGGTGCTCAGGCCAGGGAAGGTGCCAGGCTGTCTCGGGAGCAGGCTTCTACTAGTGCATCTCTAGTTGTACCTGTGCAGCAGCCTGTGCTCAGGCCAGGGAAGGTGCCAGGCTGTCCCAGGAGCGAGCTTCTACTAGTGCATCTGCAATGTAGCTGCGCAACAGCCTGTGCACAGGCCAGGGAAGGTGCATGACTGTCCCGGGAGCAGGCTCCTACTAGTGTATCTGCAGTTGTAGCTGCGCAGCAGCCTGTGCGCATGGCTAGGGAAAGTGCCATGCCATCCTGGGAGCAGGCTTCTACTAGTGCATCTGCAGTTGTAGCTGCGCAACAGCCTGAGCTCAGTCCAGGGAAGATGCCTGGCTGTCCCGGGAGCAGGCTTCTGCTAGTGTTGCATTTGTAGCTGCTCAGCAGCCTGTGCTCAGGCCAGGGAAGATGCCAGGATGTCACAGGAGGAGGCTTCTATTAGTGCATCTACTGTTGTAGCTGCACTGCAGCCTGTGCTCGGGCCAGGGAAGATGCCTGGCTATCTCGGGAAAAGGCTTCTGCTAGTGCATCTGCAGTTGTAGCTGCGCAGCAGCCTGTGCTCAGGCCAGGGAAGGTGCCAGGCTGTCCCGGGAGCAGGCTTCTGCTAGTGCATCTGCAGTTGTAGCTGTGCAGCAGACTGTGTCCAGGCCAGGGAAGGTGTCAGGCTATCCCGGGAGCAGGCTTCTGCTGGTGCATCTGCTGTTGTAGCTGTGCAGCAGCCTGTGCTCAGGCCAGGGAAGATGCCTGGCTGTCCCAGGAGCAGGCTTCTGCTAGTGCATCTGCAGTTGTAGCTGTGCAGCAGCATGTGCTCAGGCCAGGGAAGATGCCAGGCTGTCACAGGAGCAGGCTTCTACTAGTGCATCTACAGTTGTAGCTGGTCAGCAGCCTATGCTCAGGCCAGGGAAGATGTCTGGCTGGCCCAGGAGCAGGCTTCTGCTAGTGCATCTGCAGTTGTACCTGTGCAGCAGCCTGTGCTCAGGCCAGTGAAGATGCCAGGATGTCCCGGGAACAGGCTTCTACTAGTGCATCTGCAGTTGTAGCTCAGACGCAGCCTGTGCTCAGGTCAGGGAAAGTGCCAGGCTGTCCCAGGAGAAGGCTTTTACTAATGCATCTGTAGTTGTAGCTGTACAGCAGCCTGTGCTCAGGCCAGGGAAGATGCCAGGCTGTCCCGGGAGCAGGCTTCTACTAGTGCCTCTGCAGTTGTAGCTGCACAACAGCCTGAGCTCAGTCCAGGGAAGATGCCTGGCTGTCCCGGGAGCAGGCTTCTGCTAGTGCATCTGCAGTTGTAGCTGCGCAGCAGCCTGTGCTCAGGCCAGGGAAGGTGCCAGGCTGTTCCGGGAGCATGCTTCTGCTAGTGCATCTGCAATGTAGCTGCGCAGCAGCCTGTGCTCAGGCCAGGGAAGATGCCTGGCTGTCCCAGGCGCAGGCTTCCACTAGTGCATCTGCAGTTGTAGCTGCGCAGCAGCCTCTGCTCAGGCTACGGAAGGTGCCAGGCTGTCCCGGGATCAGGCTTCTTCTAGTGCATCTGCAGTTGTAGCTGCGCAGCAGCCTCTGCTCAGGCCAGGGAAGATGCCAGGCTGTCACAGGAGCAGGCTTCTACTATTGCATCTACAGTTGTAGCTGCACTGCAGCCTGTGTTCAGGCCAGGGAAGATGCCTGGCTGTCCCAGGAGCAGGCTTCCACTAGTGCATCTGCAGTTGTAGCTGCGCAGCAGCCTCTGCTCAGGCTAGGGAATGTGCCAGGCTGTCCCGGCATCAGGCTTGTACTAGTGCACCTTCAGTTGTAACTGCGCAGCAGCCTGTGCTCAGGCCAGGGAAGATGCATGGCTGGCCCAGGAGCAGGCTTCTGCTACTGAATCTGCAGTTGTAGCTGCGCAGCAGACTCTGCTCAGGCCAGGGAAGATGCCTGGCTGTCCCGGGAGCAGGCTTCTACTATTGCATCTGCAGTTGTAGCTGCACTGCAGCCTGTGCGCAGGCCAGTGAAGATGCCTGGCTGTCCCGGGAGCAGGCTTCTACTAGTGCATCTGCAGTTGTAGCTGTGCAGCAGCCTGTGCCCAGGCCAGGGAAGGTGCCAGGCTGTCCCAGGGGAAGGCTTTTACTAGTGCATCTGCAGTTGTAGATGCGCAGCAGCCTGTGCTCAGGCCAGGGAAGGTGCCAGGCTTGCCCGGGAGCAGGCTTCTACTAGTGCATCTTCAGTTGTAGCTGCGCAGCAGACTGTGCCCAGGCCAGGGAAGGTGCCAGGCTGTCCCAGGGGAAGGCTTTTACTAGTGCATCTGCAGTTGTAGATGCGCAGCAGCCTGTGCTCAGGCCAGGGAAGGTGCCAGGCTTGCCCGGGAGCAGGCTTCTACTAGTGCATCTGCCATTGTAGCTGCGCAGCAGCCTGTGCTCAGGCCAGGGAAGATGTCTGGCTGGCCCAGAAGCAGGCTTCGACTAGTGCATCTTCAGTTGTAGCTGTGCAGCAGACTGTGCTCAGGCCAGGGAAGGTGCCAGGCTGTCCCAGGAGAAGGCTTTTACTAGTGCATCTGCAGTTGTAGCTGCGCAGCAGCCTGTGCTCAGGCCAGGGAATATGACAGGCTGTCACAGGAGCAGGTTTCTGTATCTACAGTTGTAGCTGCGCAGCAGACTGTGCGCAGGCCAGGGAAGGTGCCAGGCTATCCCGGGAGCAGGCTTCTGCTAGTGCATCTGCTGTTGTAGCTGCGCAGCAGCCTGTGCTCAGGCCAGGGAAGATGCTAGGCTATCCCGGGAGCAGGTTTCTCCTAGTGCATCTGCAGTTGTAGCTGCACAGCAGCCTGTGCTCAGGCCAGGGAAGGTGCCAGGCTGGCCCGGGAGCAGGCTTCTTCTAGTGCATCTGCAGTTGTAGCTGCGCAGCAGCCTGTGCTCAGGCCAGGGAATGTGCCAGGCTGTCCCGGGAGCAGGCTTCTGCTAGTGCATCTGCAGTTGTAGCTGCGCAGCAGCCTGTGCTCAGGCGATGGAAGGTGCAAGGCTGACCCGGGAGCAGGCTTCTATTAGTGCATCTTCAGTTGTAGCTGCACTGCAGCCTGTGATCAGGTCAGAGTAGATGTCTGGCTGTCCCAGGAACAGGCTTCTACTAGTGCATCTTCAGTTTTAGCTGCGCAGCAGCCTGTGCTTAGGCCAGGGAAGATGCATGGCTGGCCCAGGAGCAGGCTTCTGCTACTGCATCGGCAGTTGTAGCTGCACAGCAGCCTGTGCTCAGGCCAGGGAAGATGCATGGCTGGCCCAGGAGCAGGCTTCTGCTACTGCATCTGCAGTTGTAGCTGCACAGCAGCCTGTGCTCAGGCCAGGGAAGGTGCCAGGCTGTCCCGGGTGCAGGCTTCTGCTAGTGCATCTGCAATGTAGCTGCACAGCAGCCTGTGCTCATGCCAGGGAAGATGCATGGCTGGCCCAGGAGCAGGCTTCTGCTAATGCATTTGCAGTTGTACTTGTGCAGCAGCCTGGGATCAGGCCAGGGTAGGTGCCAGGCTGTCCTGGGAGCAGGCTTCTGCTAGTGCATCTGCTGTTGTAGCTGCGCAGCAGCCTGTGCACATGCCAGGGAAGGTACCAGGCTGTCCCGGGAGCAGGCTTCTACTAGTGCATCTGCATTTGTAGCTGCGCAGCAGCCTGTGCTCAGGCCAGGGAATGTGCCAGGCTGTCCCTGGAGCCTGCTTCTGCTAATGCATCTGTAGTTGTACTTTTTCAGCAGCCTGGGATCGGGCCAGGGTAGGTGCCAGGCTGTCCTGGGAGCAGGCTTCTGCTAGTGCATCTGCTGTTGTAGCTGCGCAGTAGCCTGTGCGCATGCCAGGGAAGGTACCAGGCTGTCCCGGGAGCAGGCTTCTACTAGTGCATCTGCAGTTGTAGCTGCGCAGCAGCCTGTGCTCAGGCCAGGGAAGATGCCTGGCTCTCCCGGGAGCAGGCTTCTACTAATGCATCTTCAGTTCTAGCTGCACAGCTGCCTGTGCTCAGGCCAGGGAAGATGCCTGACTGTCCCAGGAGCAGGCTTCTACTAGTGCATCTGCAGTTGTAGCTGCACAGCAGCCTGTGCGCAGGCCAGGGAAGGTACCAGTCTGACCCGGGAGCAGGATTCTACTAGTGCATCTTCAGTTGTAGCTGCACTGCAGCCTGTGCTCAGGCCAGGGAAGATGCCTGGCTGTCCCAGGAGAAGGCTTCTGCTAGTGCATCTGCAGTTGTACCTGTGCAGCAGCCTGTGCTCAGGCCAGGAAATATGCCTGGCTGGCCCAGGAGAAGGCTTCTGGTACTGCATCTGCAGTTGTAGCTGCGCAGCAGCCTGTGCTCAGGCCAGAGAAGATGCATGGCTGGCCCAGGAGCAGGCTTCTGCTAGTGCATCTGCAGTTGTAGCTGCACATTATCCTGTGCTCAGGCCAGGGAAGATGCATAGCTGGCCCAGGAGCAGGCATCTGCTACTGCATCTGCAGTTGTAGCTGCACAGCAGCCTGTGCTCTGCTAGGGAAGATGCCAAGCTGTCCCGGGAGCAGGCTTCTACTAGTGCATCTGTAGTTGTACCTGTGTAGTAGCGGTGTGCAGTCATAATGTCGACATCAATAATGTCGACAGTCAAAATGTCGACAAATTAATGTCGAAAAACAATAATGCCGACAAACAAAAATGTCGACATTATTCGATATTTTTTCGACATTAATTTAGTGTATGCATAAATAAATAAATAAATATATATATGATGTGTTGAGTATGAGGGGTGGTTGGGGGGGTGTGGGGGGGTGGCAGGGGGGTGTTGGGTGAGGGGGGGTTGGGGGGGGACCCCCCCATAGTAAATACAATTTTTATTTATTTAATTATTGAATAAATAAATAAATAAATAAATAAATAAATAATTGGTATGTGTTGAGTATGAGGGGTGAAAGGGTGGTTGGGGGGGTGTGGGGGGGCGGCAGGGGGGTGTTGGGTGAGGGGGGGTCGGGGGGGGACCCCCCCATAGTAAATACAATTTTTATTTATTTAATTATTGAATAAATAAATAAATAAATAAATAATTGGTATGTGTTGAGTATGAGGGGTGAAAGGGTGGTTGGAGGGTGTGGGGGGGGTGGCAGGGGGGTGTTGGGTGAGGTGTTGATAGTTTTAAGGGTTTATAGTCATAATGTCAAAAAAAAAAATGTCGACATTTTTTTTTCGAAAAAATGACTTTTTACATTATAAGTATAGGATGTCGACATTATTATTTTCGACATTTTTTTTTCGACATTTTTGTCTGTCGACATTTTTTTTTCGACATTATGACTATAAACCTGTAGTAGCCTGTGGTCAGGCCAGGGAAGATGTCTGGCTGGCACAGGAGCAGGCTTCTACTACTGAATCTGCAGTTGTAGCTGGCATTAGCCTGTGCTCAGGCCGGGGAAGATGCATGGCTGGCCCAGGAGCAGGCTTCTACTAGTGCATCTGCAGTTGTAGCTGCACAGCAGCCTGTGCTCAGGCCAGGGAAGGTACCAGGCTGTCCCGGGAGAAGGCTTCTACTAGTGAATCTGCAGTTGTAGCTGCTCAGCAGCCTGTGCTCAGGCTAGGGAAAGTGCCAGGCCATCCTGGGAGCAGGCTTCTACTAGTGCATCTGCAGTTGTAGCTGCACAGCAGCCTCTGCGCAGGCCACGGAAGGTGCCAGGCTGTCCCTGGAGCCTGCTTCTGCTAGTGCATCTGCAGTTGTAGCTGCACAGCAGCCTGTGCTCAGGCCAGGGAAGATGCCTGGCTCTCCCGGGAGCAGGCTTCTACTAGTGCATCTTCAGTTGTAGCTGCACAGCTGCCTGTGCTCAGGCCAGGGAAGATGGCTGGCTGTCCCAGGAGCAGGCTTCTACTAGTGCATCTGCAGTTGTAGCTGCACAGCAGCCTGTGCGCAGGCCAGGGAAGGTACCAGGCTGACCCGGGAGCAGGATTCTACTAGTACATCTTCAGTTGTAGCTGCACTGCAGCCTGTGCTCAGGCCAAGGAAGATGCCTGGCTGTCCCAGGAGAAGGCTTCTGCTAGTGCATCTGCAGTTGTACCTGTGCAGCAGCCTGTGCTCAGGCCAGGGAAAATGCCTGGCTGACCCAGGAGCAGGCTTCTGTTACTGCATCTGCAGTTGTAGCTGCGCAGCAGCCTGTGCTCAGGCCAGAGAAGATGCATGGCTGGCCCAGGAGCAGGCTTCTGCTAGTGCATCTGCAGTTGTAGCTGCACATTAGCCTGTGCTCAGGCCAGGGAAGATGCATGGCTGTCCCGGGAGCAGGCTTCTACTGGTTTATCTGCAGTTGTAGCTGGCATTAGCCTCTGCTCAGGCCAGGGAAGATGCATGGCTGGCCCAGGAGCAGGCTTCTGCTACTGCATCTGCAGTTGTAGCTGCGCATCAGCCGGTGCTCAGGCCAGGGAAGGTGCCAGGCTGTCTCGGGAGCAGGCTTCTACTAGTGCATCTCTAGTTGTACCTGTGCAGCAGCCTGTGCTCAGGCCAGGGAAGGTGCCAGGCTGTCCCAGGAGCGAGCTTCTACTAGTGCATCTGCAATGTAGCTGCGCAACAGCCTGTGCACAGGCCAGGGAAGGTGCATGACTGTCCCGGGAGCAGGCTCCTACTAGTGTATCTGCAGTTGTAGCTGCGCAGCAGCCTGTGCGCATGGCTAGGGAAAGTGCCATGCCATCCTGGGAGCAGGCGTCTACTAGTGCATCTGCAGTTGTAGCTGCGCAACAGCCTGAGCTCAGTCCAGGGAAGATGCCTGGCTGTCCCGGGAGCAGGCTTCTGCTAGTGTTGCATTTGTAGCTGCTCAGCAGCCTGTGCTCAGGCCAGGGAAGATGCCAGGATGTCACAGGAGGAGGCTTCTATTAGTGCATCTACTGTTGTAGCTGCACTGCAGCCTGTGCTCGGGCCAGGGAAGATGCCTGGCTATCTCGGGAGCAGGCTTCTGCTAGTGCATCTGCAGTTGTAGCTGCGCAGCAGCCTGTGCTCAGGCCAGGGAAGGTGCCAGGCTGTCCCGGGAGCAGGCTTCTGCTAGTGCATCTGCAGTTGTAGCTGTGCAGCAGACTGTGTCCAGGCCAGGGAAGGTGTCAGGCTATCCCGGGAGCAGGCTTCTGCTGGTGCATCTGCTGTTGTAGCTGTGCAGCAGCCTGTGCTCAGGCCAGGGAAGATGCCTGGCTGTCCCAGGAGCAGGCTTCTGCTAGTGCATCTGCAGTTGTAGCTGTGCAGCAGCATGTGCTCAGGCCAGGGAAGATGCCAGGCTGTCACAGGAGCAGGCTTCTACTAGTGCATCTACAGTTGTAGCTGGTCAGCAGCCTATGCTCAGGCCAGGGAAGATGTCTGGCTGGCCCAGGAGCAGGCTTCTGCTAGTGCATCTGGTGTTGTAGCTGTGCAGCAGCCTGTGCTCAGGCCAGTGAAGATGCCAGGCTGTCCCGGGAACAGGCTTCTACTAGTGCATCTGCAGTTGTAGCTCAGACGCAGCCTGTGCTCAGGTCAGGGAAAGTGCCAGGCTGTCCCAGGAGAAGGCTTTTACTAATGCATCTGTAGTTGTAGCTGTACAGCAGCCTGTGCTCAGGCCAGGGAAGATGCCAGGCTGTCCCGGGAGCAGGCTTCTACTAGTGCCTCTGCAGTTGTAGCTGCACAACAGCCTGAGCTCAGTCCAGGGAAGATGCCTGGCTGTCCCGGGAGCAGGCTTCTGCTAGTGCATCTGCAGTTGTAGCTGCGCAGCAGCCTGTGCTCAGGCCAGGGAAGATGCCAGGCTGTCACAGGAGCAGGCATCTACTAGTGCATCTACAGATGTAGCTGTGCAGCAGACTGTGCGCAGGCCAGGGAAGGTGCCAGGCTTTCCCGGGAGGAGGCTTCTGCTAGTGCATCTGCTGTTGTAGCTGTGCAGCAGCCTGTGCTCAGGCCAGGGAAGATGCCTGGCTGTCCCAGGAGCAGGCTTCTGCTAGTGCATCTGCAGTTGTAGCTGTGCAGCAGCTTGTGCTCAGGCCAAGGAAGATGCCAGGCTTTCACAGGAGCAGGCTTCTACTAGTGCATCTACAGTTGTAGCTGCTCAGCAGCCTGTGCTCAGGCTAGGGAAAGTGCCAGGCCATCCTGGGAGCAGGCTTCTGCTAGTGCATCTGCAGTTGTAGCTGCACAGCAGCCTGTGCTCAGGCCAGGGAAGATGCCAGGCTATCACAGGAGCAGGCTTCTACTAGTGCATCTACAGTTGTAGCTGCACTGCAGCCTGTGCTCAGGCCAGGGAAGATGCCTGGCTGTCCCGGGAGCAGGCTTCTGCTAGTGCATCTGCTGTTGTAGCTGCGCAGCAGCCTGTGCTCAGGCCAGGGAAGGTGCCAGGCTGTTCCCGGAGCATGCTTCTGCTAGTGCATCTGCAGTTGTAGCTGCGCAGCAGCCTGTGCTCAGGACAGGGAAGATGCCAGGCTGTCCCGGGAGTAGGCTTCTACTAGTGCATCTGCAGTTGTAGCTGCGCAACAGCCTGTGCTCAGGCCAGGGAAGATGCCTGGCTGTCCCGGGAGCAGGATTCTGCTAGTGCATCTACAGTTGTAGCTGCGCAGCAGCCTGTGCTCAGGCCAGGGAAGGTGCCAGGCTGTTCCGGGAGCATGCTTCTGCTAGTGCATCTGCAATGTAGCTGCGCAGCAGCCTGTGCTCAGGCCAGGGAAGATGCCTGGCTGTCCCAGGCGCAGGCTTCCACTAGTGCATCTGCAGTTGTAGCTGCGCAGCAGCCTCTGCTCAGGCTACGGAAGGTGCCAGGCTGTCCCGGGATCAGGCTTCTTCTAGTGCATCTGCAGTTGTAGCTGCACTGCAGCCTGTGTTCAGGCCAGGGAAGATGCCTGGCTGTCCCAGGAGCAGGCTTCCACTAGTGCATCTGCAGTTGTAGCTGCACAGCAGCCTCTGCTCAGGCTAGGGAATGTGCCAGGCTGTCCCGGCATCAGGCTTGTACTAGTGCACCTTCAGTTGTAACTGCGCAGCAGCCTGTGCTCAGGCCAGGGAAGATGCATGGCTGGCCCAGGAGCAGGCTTCTGCTACTGAATCTGCAGTTGTAGCTGCGCAGCAGACTCTGCTCAGGCCAGGGAAGATGCCTGGCTGTCCTGGGAGCAGGCTTCTACTATTGCATCTGCAGTTGTAGCTGCACTGCAGCCTGTGCACAGGCCAGTGAAGATGCCTGGCTGTCCCGGGAGCAGGCTTCTACTAGTGCATCTGCAGTTGTAGCTGTGCAGCAGCCTGTGCCCAGGCCAGGGAAGATATCTGGCTGGCACAGGAGCAGGCTTCTACTAGTGCATCTTCAGTTGTAGCTGCGCAGCAGACTGTGCCCAGGCCAGGGAAGGTGCCAGGCTGTCCCAGGGGAAGGCTTTTACTAGTGCATCTGCAGTTGTAGATGCGCAGCAGCCTGTGCTCAGGCCAGGGAAGGTGCCAGGCTTGCCCGGGAGCAGGCTTCTACTAGTGCATCTGCCATTGTAGCTGCGCAGCAGCCTGTGCTCAGGCCAGGGAAGATGTCTGGCTGGCCCAGAAGCAGGCTTCGACTAGTGCATCTTCAGTTGTAGCTGTGCAGCAGACTGTGCTCAGGCCAGGGAAGGTGCCAGGCTGTCCCAGGAGAAGGCTTTTACTAGTGCATCTGCAGTTGTAGCTGCGCAGCAGCCTGTGCTCAGGCCAGGGAATATGACAGGCTGTCACAGGAGCAGGTTTCTCCTAGTGCATCTGCAGTTGTAGCTACACAGCAGCCTGTGCTCAGGCCAGGGAAGGTGCCAGGCTGGCCCGGGAGCAGGCTTCTGCTAGTGCATCTGCTGTTGTAGCTGCGCAGCAGCCTGTGCTCAGGCCAGGGAAGATGACAGGCTATCCCGGGAGCAGGTTTCTCCTAGTGCATCTGCAGTTGTAGCTGCACAGCAGCCTGTGCTCAGGCCAGGGAAGGTGCCAGGCTGGCCCGGGAGCAGGCTTCTTCTAGTGCATCTGCAGTTGTAGCTGCGCAGCAGCCTGTGCTCAGGCCAGGGAATGTGCCAGGCTATCCCGGGAGCAGGCTTCTGCTAGTGCATCTGCAGTTGTAGCTGTGCAGCAGCCTGTGCTCAGGCGATGGAAGGTGCAAGGCTGACCCGGGACCAGGCTTCTATTAGTGCATCTTCAGTTGTAGCTGCACTGCAGCCTGTGATCAGGTCAGAGTAGATGTCTGGCTGTCCCAGGAACAGGCTTCTACTAGTGCATCTTCAGTTTTAGCTGCGCAGCAGCCTGTGCTTAGGCCAGGGAAGATGCATGGCTGGCCCAGGAGCAGGCTTCTGCTACTGCATCGGCAGTTGTAGCTGCACAGCAGCCTGTGCTCAGGCCAGGGAAGATGCATGGCTGGCCCAGGAGCAGGCTTCTGCTACTGCATCTGCAGTTGTAGCTGCACAGCAGCCTGTGCTCAGGCCAGGGAAGGTGCCAGGCTGTCCCGGGTGCAGGCTTCTGCTAGTGCATCTGCAATGTAGCTGCACAGCAGCCTGTGCTCATGCCAGGGAAGATGCATGGCTGGCCCAGGAGCAGGCTTCTGCTAATGCATTTGCAGTTGTACTTGTGCAGCAGCCTGGGATCAGGCCAGGGTAGGTGCCAGGCTGTCCTGGGAGCAGGCTTCTGCTAGTGCATCTGCTGTTGTAGCTGCGCAGCAGCCTGTGCACATGCCAGGGAAGGTACCAGGCTGTCCCGGGAGCAGGCTTCTACTAGTGCATCTGCATTTGTAGCTGCGCAGCAGCCTGTGCTCAGGCCAGGGAATGTGCCAGGCTGTCCCTGGAGCCTGCTTCTGCTAATGCATCTGTAGTTGTACTTTTTCAGCAGCCTGGGATCGGGCCAGGGTAGGTGCCAGGCTGTCCTGGGAGCAGGCTTCTGCTAGTGCATCTGCTGTTGTAGCTGCGCAGTAGCCTGTGCGCATGCCAGGGAAGGTGCCAGGCTGTCCCGGGAGCAGGCTTCTACTAGTGCATCTGCAGTTGTAGCTGCGCAGCAGCCTGTGCTCAGGCCAGGGAAGATGCCTGGCTCTCCCGGGAGCAGGCTTCTACTAATGCATCTTCAGCTCTAGCTGCACAGCTGCCTGTGCTCAGGCCAGGGAAGAATCCTGACTGTCCCAGGAGCAGGCTTCTACTAGTGCATCTGCAGTTGTAGCTGCACAGCAGCCTGTGCGCAGGCCAGGGAAGGTACCAGTCTGACCCGGGAGCAGGATTCTACTAGTGCATCTTCAGTTGTAGCTGCACTGCAGCCTGTGCTCAGGCCAGGGAAGATGCCTGGCTGTCCCAGGAGAAGGCTTCTGCTAGTGCATCTGCAGTTGTACCTGTGCAGCAGCCTGTGCTCAGGCCAGGAAATATGCCTGGCTGGCCCAGGAGAAGGCTTCTGGTACTGCATCTGCAGTTGTAGCTGTGCAGCAGCCTGTGCTCAGGCCAGAGAAGATGCATGGCTGGCCCAGGAGCAGGCTTCTGCTAGTGCATCTGCAGTTGTAGCTGCACATTATCCTGTGCTCAGGCCAGGGAAGATGCATAGCTGGCCCAGGAGCAGGCATCTGCTACTGCATCTGCAGTTGTAGCTGCACAGCAGCCTGTGCTCTGCTAGGGAAGATGCCAAGCTGTCCCGGGAGCAGGCTTCTACTAGTGCATCTGTAGTTGTACCTGTGTAGTAGCCTGTGGTCAGGCCAGGGAAGATGTCTGGCTGGCACAGGAGCAGGCTTCTACTACTGAATCTGCAGTTGTAGCTGGCATTAGCCTGTGCTCAGGCCGGGGAAGATGCATGGCTGGCCCAGGAGCAGGCTTCTACTAGTGCATCTGCAGTTGTTGCTGCACAGCAGCCTCTGCTCAGGCCAGGGAAGATGCCAGGCTGTCACAGGAGCAGGCTTCTACTAGTGCATCTACAGTTGTAGCTGCACTGCAGCCTGTGTTCAGGCCAGGGAAGATGCCTGGCTGTCCCAGGAGCAGGCTTCCACTAGTGCATCTGCAGTTGTAGCTGCGCAGCAGCCTCTGCTCAGGCTAGGGAATGTGCCAGGCTGTCCCGGCATCAGGCTTGTACTAGTGCATCTTCAGTTGTAACTGCGCAGCAGCCTGTGCTCAGGCCAGGGAAGATGCATGGCTGGCCCAGGAGCAGGCTTCTGCTACTGAATCTGCAGTTGTAGCTGCGCAGAAGCCTGTGCTCAGGCCAGGGAAGACATCTGGCTGGCCCAGGAGCAGGCTTCTGCTACTGCATCTGCAGTTGTACCTGCGCAGCAGCCTGTGCTCAGGCCAGGGAAGGTGTCAGGCTGTTCCAGGAGCATGCGTCTGCTAGTGCATCTGCAGTTGTAGCTGTGCAGCAGCCTGTGCCCAGGCCAGGGAAGATGCCAGGCTGTCCCGGGAGTAGGCTTCTACTAGTGCATCTGCAGTTGTAGCTGCGCAACAGCCTGTGCTCAGGCCAGGGAAGATGCCTGGCTGTCCCGGGAGCAGGATTCTGCTAGTGCATCTACAGTTGTAGCTGCGCAGCAGCCTGTGCTCAGGCCAGGGAAGGTGCCAGGCTGTTCCGGGAGCATGCTTCTGCTAGTGCATCTGCAATGTAGCTGTGCAGCAGCCTGTGCTCAGGCCAGGGAAGATGCCTGGCTGTCCCAGGAGCAGGCTTCCACTAGTGCATCTGCAGTTGTAGCTGCGCAGCAGCCTCTGCTCAGGCTACGGAAGGTGCCAGGCTGTCCCGGGATCAGGCTTCTTCTAGTGCATCTGCAGTTGTAGCTGCGCAGCAGCCTGTGCTCAGGCCAGGGAAGATGTATGGCTGGGCCAGGAGCAGGCTTCTGCTAGTGCATCTGCAGTTGTACCTGTGCAGCAGCCTGTGCTCAGGCCAGTGAAGATGCCAGGCTGTCCCGGGATCAGGCTTCTTCTAGTGCATCTGCAGTTGTAGCTGCGCAGCAGCCTGTGCTCAGGCCAGGGAAGATGTATGGCTGGGCCAGGAGCAGGCTTCTGCTAGTGCATCTGCAGTTGTACCTGTGCAGCAGCCTCTGCTCATGCCAGGGAAGGTGCCAGGCTGTCCCGGGAGAAGGCTTTTACTAGTGCATCTGCAGTTGTAGCTGCGCAGCAGCCTGTGCTCAGGCCAGGGAAGGTGCCAGGCTGTCCCGGGAGCAGGCTTCTGCTAGTGCATCTGCTGTTGTAGCTGCGCAGCAGCCTGTGCTCAGGCCAGAGAAGATGCCTGGCTGTCCCGGGAGCAGGCTTCTGCTAGTGCATCTGCAGTTGTAGCTGCGCAGCAGCCTGTGCTCAGGCCAGGGAAGGTGCCAGGCTATCCCGGGAGCAGGTTTCTCCTAGTGCATCTGCAGTTGTAGCTGCGCAGCAGCCTGTGCTCAGGCCAGGGAAGGTGCCAGGCTGGCCCGGGAGCAGGCTTCTTCTAGTGCATCTGCAGTTGTAGCTGCGCAGCAGCCTGTGCTCAGGCCAGGGAATGTGCCAGGCTGTCCCGGGAGCAGGCTTCTGCTCGTGCATCTGCAGTTGTAGCTGCGCAGCAGCCTGTGCCCAGGCGAGGGAAGGTGCAAGGCTGACCCGGGAGCAGGCTTCTACTAATGCATCTTCAGTTGTAGCTGCACTGCAGCCTGTGATCAGGTCAGGGTAGATGTCTGGCTGTCCCAGGAACAGGCTTCTACTAGTGCATCTTCAGTTTTAGCTGCGCAGCAGCCTGTGCTTAGGCCAGGGAAGATGCATGGCTGGCCCAGGAGCAGGCTTCTGCTACTGCATCGGCAGTTGTAGCTGCACAGCACCCTGTGCTCAGGCCAGGGAAGATGCATGGCTGGCCCAGGAGCAGGCTTCTGCTACTGCATCTGCAGTTGTAGCTGCACAGCAGCCTGTGCTCAGGCCAGGGAAGGTGCCAGGCTGTCCCGGGTGCAGGCTTCTGCTAGTGCATCTGCAATGTAGCTGCACAGCAGCCTGTGCTCAGGCCAGGGAAGATGCATGGCTGGCCCAGGAGCAGGCTTCTGCTAATGCATCTGCAGTTGTACTTGTGCAGCAGCCTGGGATCAGGCCAGGGTAGGTGCCAGGCTGTCCTGGGAGCAGGCTTCTGCTAGTGCATCTGCTGTTGTAGCTGCGCAGCAGCCTGTGCACATGCCAGGGAAGGTACCAGGCTGTCCCGGGAGCAGGCTTCTACTAGTGCATCTGCATTTGTAGCTGCGCAGCAGCCTGTGCTCAGGCCAGGGAATGTGCCAGGCTGTCCCTGGAGCCTGCTTCTGCTAATGCATCTGTAGTTGTACTTGTGCAGCAGCCTGGGATCGGGCCAGGGAAGGTGCCAGGCTGTCCTGGGAGCAGGCTTCTGCTAGTGCATCTGCTGTTGTAGCTGCGCAGCAGGCTGTGCTCAGGCCAGGGAAGATGCCTGGCTCTCCCGGGAGCAGGCTTCTACTAATGCATCTTCAGTTCTAGCTGCACAGCTGCCTGTGCTCAGGCCAGGGAAGATGCCTGACTGTCCCAGGAGCAGGCTTCTACTAGTGCATCTGCAGTTGTAGCTGCACAGCAGCCTGTGCGCAGGCCAGGGAAGGTACCAGTCTGACCCGGGAGCAGGATTCTACTAGTGCATCTTCAGTTGTAGCTGCACTGCAGCCTGTGCTCAGGCCAGGGAAGATGCCTGGCTGTCCCAGGAGAAGGCTTCTGCTAGTGCATCTGCAGTTGTACCTGTGCAGCAGCCTGTGCTCAGGCCAGAGAAGATGCATGGCTGGCCCAGGAGCAGGCTTCTGCTAGTGCATCTGCAGTTGTAGCTGCACATTAGCCTGTGCTCAGGCCAGGGAAGATGCCTGGCTGGCCCAGGAGAAGGCTTCTGGTACTGCATCTGCAGTTGTAGCTGCGCAGCAGCCTGTGCTCAGGCCAGAGAAGATGCATGGCTGGCCCAGGAGCAGGCTTCTGCTAGTGCATCTGCAGTTGTAGCTGCACATTAGCCTGTGCTCAGGCCAGGGAAGATGCATGGCTGGCCCAGGAGCAGGCATCTGCTACTGCATCTGCAGTTGTAGCTGCACAGCAGGCTGTGCTCTGCCAGGGAAGATGCCAAGCTGTCCCGGGAGCAGGCTTCTACTAGTGCATCTGTAGTTGTACCTGTGTAGCAGCCTGTGCTCAGGCCAGGGAAGATGTCTGGCTGGCACAGGAGCAGGCTTCTACTACTGAATCTGCAGTTGTAGCTGGCATTAGCCTGTGCTCAGGCCGGGGAAGATGCATGGCTGGCCCAGGAGCAGGCTTCTACTAGTGCATCTGCAGTTCTAGCTGCACAGCAGCCTCTGCTCAGGCCAGGGAAGATGCCAGGCTGTCACAGGAGCAGGCTTCTACTAGTGCATCTACAGTTGTAGCTGCACTGCAGCCTGTGTTCAGGCCAGGGAAGATGCCTGGCTGTCCCAGGAGCAGGCTTCCACTAGTGCATCTGCAGTTGTAGCTGTGCAGCAGCCTCTGCTCAGGCCAGGGAAGGTGCCAGGCTGTTCCCGGAGCATGCGTCTGCTAGTGCATCTGCAGTTGTAGCTGTGCAGCAGACTGTGCCCAGGCCAGGGAAGATGTCTGGCTGGCACAGGAGCAGGCTTCTACTAGTGCATCTTCAGTTGTAGCTGCGCAGCAGACTGTGCCCAGGCCAGGGAAGGTGCCAGGCTGTCCCAGGGGAAGGCTTTTACTAGTGCATCTGCAGTTGTAGATGCGCAGCAGCCTGTGCTCAGGCCAGGGAAGGTGCCAGGCTTGCCCGGGAGCAGGCTTCTACTAGTGCATCTGCCATTGTAGCTGCGCAGTAGCCTGTGCTCAGGCCTGGGAAGATGTCTGGCTGGCCCAGAAGCAGGCTTCGACTAGTGCATCTTCAGTTGTAGCTGCGCAGCAGACTGTGCTCAGGCCAGGGAAGGTGCCAGGCTGTCCCAGGAGAAGGCTTTTACTAGTGCATCTGCAGTTGTAGCTGCGCAGCAGCCTGTGCTCAGGCCAGGGAAGATGCCAGGCTGTCACAGGAGCAGGTTTCTGTATCTACAGTTGTAGCTGCGCAGCAGACTGTGCGCAGGCCAGGGAAGGTGCCAGGCTGTCCCAGGAGCAGGCTTCTGCAAGTGCATCTGCTGTTGTAGCTGCGCAGCAGCCTGTGCTCAGGCCAGGGAAGATGCCTGGCTGTCCCGGGAGCAGGCTTCTGCTAGTGCATCTGCAGTTGTAGCTGCACAGCAGCCTGTGCGCAGGCCAGGGAAGGTACCAGTCTGACCCGGGAGCAGGATTCTACTAGTGCATCTTCAGTTGTAGCTGCACTGCAGCCTGTGCTCAGGCCAGGGAAGATGCCTGGCTGTCCCAGGAGAAGGCTTCTGCTAGTGCATCTGCAGTTGTACCTGTGCAGCAGCCTGTGCTCAGGCCAGGGAATATGCCTGGCTGGCCCAGGAGCAGGCTTCTGGTACTGCATCTGCAGTTGTAGCTGCGCAGCAGCCTGTGCTCAGGCCAGAGAAGATGCATGGCTGGCCCAGGAGCAGGCATCTGCTACTGCATCTGCAGTTGTAGCTGCACAGCAGCCTGTGCTCTGCCAGGGAAGATGCCAAGCTGTCCCGGGAGCAGGCTTCTACTAGTGCATCTGTAGTTGTACCTGTGTAGCAGCCTGTGCTCAGGCCAGGGAAGATGTCTGGCTGGCACAGGAGCAGGCTTCTACTAGTGCATCTGCAATGTAGCTGCGCAGCAGCCAGTGCGCAGGCCAGGGAAGGTGCATGGCTGTCCCGGGAGCAGGCTTCTACTGGTGTATCTGCAGTTGTAGCTGGCATTAGCCTGTGCTCAAGCCGGGGAAGATGCCTGGCTGTCCCGGGAGCAGGCTTCTGCTACTGCATCTGCAGTTGTAGCTGCGCAGCAGCCGGTGCTCAGGCCAGGGAAGATGCCTGGCTGTCCCAGGAGAAGGCTTCTGCTAGTGCATCTGCAGTTGTACCTGTGCAGCAGCCTGTGCTCAGGCCAGGGAATATGCCTGGCTGGCCCAGGAGCAGGCTTCTGGTACTGCATCTGCAGTTGTAGCTGCGCAGCAGCCTGTGCTCAGGCCAGAGAAGATGCATGGCTGGCCCAGGAGCAGGCATCTGCTACTGCATCTGCAGTTGTAGCTGCACAGCAGCCTGTGCTCTGCCAGGGAAGATGCCAAGCTGTCCCGGGAGCAGGCTTCTACTAGTGCATCTGTAGTTGTACCTGTGTAGCAGCCTGTGCTCAGGCCAGGGAAGATGTCTGGCTGGCACAGGAGCAGGCTTCTACTAGTGCATCTGCAATGTAGCTGCGCAGCAGCCAGTGCGCAGGCCAGGGAAGGTGCATGGCTGTCCCGGGAGCAGGCTTCTACTGGTGTATCTGCAGTTGTAGCTGGCATTAGCCTGTGCTCAGGCCGGGGAAGATGCCTGGCTGTCCCGGGAGCAGGCTTCTGCTACTGCATCTGCAGTTGTAGCTGCGCAGCAGCCGGTGCTCAGGCCAGGGAAGGTGCCAGGCTGTCTCGGGAGCAGGCTTCTACCAGTGCATCTGTAGTTGTACCTGTGCAGCAGCCTGTGCACAGGCCAGGGAAGGTGCCAGGCTGTCCCAGGAGCGAGCTTCTACTAGTGCATCTGTAATGTAGCTGCTCAACAGCCTGTGCGCAGGCCAGGGAAGATGCATGGCTATCCCGGGAGCAGGCTTCTACTAGTATATCTGCAGTTGTAGCTGCGCAGCAGCCTGTGCGCATGCCAGGGAAGGTACCAGGCTGTCCCGGGAGCAGGCTTCTACTAGTGCATCTGCATTTGTAGCTGCTCAGCAGCCTGTGCTCAGGCTAGGGAAAGTGCCAGGCCATCCTGGGAGCAGGCGTCTACTAGTGCATCTGCAGTTGTAGCTGCACAGCAGCCTGTGCACAGGCCAGGGAAGGTGCCAGGCTGTCCCTGGAGCCTGCTTCTGCTAGTGCATCTGCAGTTGTAGCTGCGCAGCAGCCTGTGCTCAGGCCAGGGAAGATGCATGGCTGTCCCGGGAGCAGGCTTCTACTAGTGCATCTTCAGTTGTAGCTGCGCAGCAGTATGTGCTCAGGCCAGGGAAGATGCATGGCTGGCCCAGGAGCAGGCTTCTGCTACTGCATCTGCAGTGGTAGCTGTGCAGCAGCCTGTGCGCATGCCAGGGAAGGTACCAGGCTGTCCCGGGAGCAGGCTTCTACTAGTGCATCTGCAGTTGTAGCTGCTCAGCAGCCTGTGCTCAGGCTAGGGAAAGTGCCAGGCCATCCTGGGAGCAGGCGTCTACTAGTGCATCTGCAGTTGTAGCTGCACAGCAGCCTGTGCTCAGGCCAGGGAAGGTACCAGGCTGTCCCGGGAGCAGGCTTCTACTAGTGCATCTGTAGTTGTACTTGTGCAGCAGCCTGGGATCAGGCCAGGGTAGGTGCCAGGCTGTCCTGGGAGCAGGCTTCTGCTAGTGCATCTGCAGTTGTAGCCGCGCAGCAGCCAGTGCGCATGCCAGGGAAGGTACCAGGCTGTCCCGGGAGCAGGCTTCTACTAGTGAATCTGCAGTTTTAGCTGCTCAGCAGCCTGTGCTCAGGCTAGGGAAAGTGCCAGGCCATCCTGGGAGCAGGCTTCTACTAGTGCATCTGCAGTTGTAGCTGCACAGCAGCCTCTGCGCAGGCCACGGAAGGTGCCAGGCTGTCCCTGGAGCCTGCTTCTGCTAGTGCATCTGCAGTTGTAGCTGCACAGCAGCCTGTGCTCAGGCCAGGGAAGATGCCTGGCTCTCCCGGGAGCAGGCTTCTACTAGTGCATCTTCAGTTGTAGCTGCACAGCTGCCTGTGCTCAGGCCAGGGAAGATGGCTGGCTGTCCCAGGAGCAGGCTTCTACTAGTGCATCTGCAGTTGTAGCTGCACAGCAGCCTGTGCGCAGGCCAGGGAAGGTACCAGGCTGACCCGGGAGCAGGATTCTACTAGTACATCTTCAGTTGTAGCTGCACTGCAGCCTGTGCTCAGGCCAGGGAAGATGCCTGGCTGTCCCAGGAGAAGGCTTCTGCTAGTGCATCTGCAGTTGTACCTGCGCAGCAGCCTGTGCTCAGGCCAGAGAAGATGCATGGCTGGCCCAGGAGCAGGCTTCTGCTAGTGCATCTGCAGTTGTAGCTGCACATTAGCCTGTGCTCAGGCCAGGGAAGATGCATGGCTGTCCCGGGAGCAGGCTTCTACTGGTTTATCTGCAGTTGTAGCTGGCATTAGCCTGTGCTCAGGCCAGGGAAGATGCATGGCTGGCCCAGGAGCAGGCTTCTGCTACTGCATCTGCAGTTGTAGCTGCGCATCAGCCGGTGCTCAGGCCAGGGAAGGTGCCAGGCTGTCTCGGGAGCAGGCTTCTACTAGTGCATCTCTAGTTGTACCTGTGCAGCAGCCTGTGCTCAGGCCAGGGAAGGTGCCAGGCTGTCCCAGGAGCGAGCTTCTACTAGTGCATCTGCAATGTAGGTGCGCAACAGCCTGTGCACAGGCCAGGGAAGGTGCATGGCTGTCCCGGGAGCAGGCTTCTACTAGTGTATCTGCAGTTGTAGCTGCGCAGCAGCCTGAGCGCATGGCTAGGGAAAGCGCCAGGCCATCCTGGGAGCAGGCGTCTACTAGTGCATCTGCAGTTGTAGCTGCACAGCAGCCTGTGCGCAGGCCAGGGAAAGTGCCAGGCTGTCCCTGGAGCCTGCTTCTGCTAGTGCATCTGCAGTTGTAGCTGCGCAGCAGCCTGTGCTCAGGCCAGGGAAGATGCCTGGCTGTCCCGGGAGCAGGCTTCTACTAGTGCATCTGCAATTGTAGCTGCGCAGCAGCCTATGCTCAGGGCAGGGAAGATGACTGGCTGGCTCAGGAGCAGGCTTCTGCTAGTGCATCTGCAGTTGTACATGTGCAGCAGCCTGTGCTCAGGCCAGTGAAGATGCCAGTCTGTCCCGGGAGCAGGCTTCTACTAGTGCATCTGCAGTTGTAGCTCAGACGCAGCCTGTGCTCAGGCTAGGGAAAGTGCCAGGCCATCCTGGGAGCAGGCGTCTACTAGTGCATCTGCCGTTGTAGCTGCACAGCAGCCTGTGCTCAGGCCAGGGAAGGTACCAGGCTGTCCCGGGAGCAGGCTTCTACTAGTGCATCTGCAGTTGTACTTGTGCAGCAGCCTGGGATCAGGCCAGGGTAGGTGCCAGGCTGTCCTGGGAGCAGGCTTCTGCTAGTGCATCCTGCAGTTGTAGCCGCGCAGCAGCCTGTGCGCATGCCAGGGAAGGTACCAGGCTGTCCCGGGAGAAGGCTTCTACTAGTGAATCTGCAGTTGTAGCTGCTCAGCAGCCTGTGCTCAGGCCAGGGAATGTGCCAGGCTGTCCCGGGAGCAGGCTTCTACTAGTGAATCTGCAGTTGTAGCTGCGCAGCAGCCTGGGATCAGGCCAGGGAAGGTGCCAGGCTGTCCCTGGAGCAGGCTTCTGCTAGTGCATGTGCAGTTGTAGCTGCACAGCAGCCTGTGCTCAGGCCAGGGAAGATGCCTGGCTCTCCCGGGAGCAGGCTTCTACTAGTGCATCTTCAGTTGTAGCTGCACAGCTGCCTGTTCTCAGGCCAGGGAAGATGGCTGGCTGTCCCAGGAGCAGGCTTCTACTAGTGCATCTGCAGTTGTACCTGTGCAGCAGCCTGTGCTCAGGCCAGGGAAGATGCCTGGCTGGCCCAGGAGCAGGCGTCTGCTAGTGCATCTTCAGTTGTAGCTGTGCAGCAGCCTGTGCTCAGGCCAGGGAAGATGCCAGGATGTCCCGGGAGCAGGCTTCTACTAGTGCATCTGTAGTTGTACCTGTGCAGCAGCCTGTGCTCAGGCCAGGGAAGATGCCTGGCTGGCCCAGGAGCAGGCTTCTGTTACTGCATCTGCAGTTGTAGCTGCGCAGCAGCCTGTGCTCAGGCCAGAGAAGATGCATGGCTGGCCCAGGAGCAGGCTTCTGCTAGTGCATCTGCAGTTGTAGCTGCACATTAGCCTGTGCTCAGGCCAGGGAAGATGCATGGCTGTCCCGGGAGCAGGCTTCTACTGGTTTATCTGCAGTTGTAGCTGGCATTAGCCTGTGCTCAGGCCAGGGAAGATGCATGGCTGGCCCAGGAGCAGGCTTCTGCTACTGCATCTGCAGTTGTAGCTGCGCATCAGCCGGTGCTCAGGCCAGGGAAGGTGCCAGGCTGTCTCGGGAGCAGGCTTCTACTAGTGCATCTCTAGTTGTACCTGTGCAGCAGCCTGTGCTCAGGCCAGGGAAGGTGCCAGGCTGTCCCAGGAGCGAGCTTCTACTAGTGCATCTGCAATGTAGCTGCGCAACAGCCTGTGCACAGGCCAGGGAAGCTGCATGACTGTCCCGGGAGCAGGCTTCTACTAGTGTATCTGCAGTTGTAGCTGCGCAGCAGCCTGTGCGCATGGCTAGGGAAAGTGCCAGGCCATCCTGGGAGCAGGCGTCTACTAGTGCATCTGCAGTTGTAGCTGCACAGCAGCCTGTGCGCAGGCCAGGGAAGGTGCCAAGCTGTCCCTGGAGCCTGCTTCTGCTAGTGCATCTGCAGTTGCAGCTGCGCAGCAGCCTGTGCTCAGGCCAGGGAAGATGCCTGGCTGTCCCGGGAGCAGGCTTCTACTAGTGCATCTGCAATTGTAGCTGCGCAGCAGCCTATGCTCAGGGCAGGGAAGATGACTGGCTGGCTCAGGAGCAGGCTTCTGCTAGCGCATCTGCAGTTGTACATGTGCAGCAGCCTGTGCTCAGGCCAGTGAAGATGCCAGTCTGTCCCGGGAGCAGGCTTCTACTAGTGCATCTGCAGTTGTAGCTCAGACGCAGCCTGTGCTCAGGTCAGGGAAAGTGCCAGGCTGTCCCAGGAGAAGGCTTTTACTAGTGCATCTGTAGTTGTAGCTGTGCAGCAGCCTGTGCTCAGGCCAGGGAAGATGCCAGGCTGTCCCGGGAGCAGGCTTCTACTAGTGCATCTGCAGTTGTAGCTGCGCAACAGCCTGAGCTCAGTCCAGGGAAGATGCCTGGCTGTCCCGGGAGCAGGCTTCTGCTAGTGTTGCAGTTGTAGCTGCTCAGCAGCCTGTGCTCAGGCCAGGGAAGATGCCAGGATGTCACAGGAGGAGGCTTCTATTAGTGCATCTACTGTTGTAGCTGCACTGCAGCCTGTGCTCGGGCCAGGGAAGATGCCTGGCTATCTCGGGAGCAGGCTTCTGCAAGTGCATCTGCAGTTGTAGCTGCGCAGCAGACTGTGTGCAGGCCAGGGAAGGTGTCAGGCTATCCCGGGAGCAGGCTTCTGCTGGCGCATCTGCTGTTGTAGCTGTGCAGCAGCCTGTGCTCAGGCCAGGGAAGATGCCTGGCTGTCCCAGGAGCAGGCTTCTGCTAGTGCATCTGCAGTTGTAGCTGTGCAGCAGCATGTGCTCAGGCCAGGGAAGATGCCAGGCTGTCACAGGAGCAGGCTTCTACTAGTGCATCTACAGTTGTAGCTGCACTGCAGCCTGTGTTCATGCCAGGGAAGATGCCTGGCTGTCCCAGGAGCAGGCTTCCACCAGTGCATCTGCAGTTGTAGCTGCGCAGCAGCTTCTGCTCAGGCTAGGGAATGTGCCAGGCTGTCCCGGCATCAGGCTTGTACTAGTGCACCTTCAGTTGTAACTGCGCAGCAGCCTGTGCTCAGGCCAGGGAAGATGCATGGCTGGCCCAGGAGCAGGCTTCTGCTACTGAATCTGCAGTTGTAGCTGCGCAGCAGACTCTGCTCAGGCCAGGGAAGATGCCTGGCTGTCCCGGGAGCAGGCTTCTACTATTGCATCTGCAGTTGTAGCTGCACTGCAGCCTGTGCGCAGGCCAGGGAAGATGCCTGGCTGTCCCGGGAGCAGGCTTCTACTAGTGCATCTGCAGTTGTAGCTGTGCAGCAGCCTGTGCCCAGGCCAGGGAAGATATCTGGCTGGCACAGGAGCAGGCTTCTACTAGTGCATCTTCAGTTGTAGCTGCGCAGCAGACTGTGCCCAGGCCAGGGAAGGTGCCAGGCTGTCCCAGGGGAAGGCTTTTACTAGTGCATCTGCAGTTGTAGATGCGCAGCAGCCTGTGCTCAGGCCAGGGAAGGTGCCAGGCTTGCCCGGGAGCAGGCTTCTACTAGTGCATCTGCCATTGTAGCTGCGCAGCAGCCTGTGCTCAGGCCAGGGAAGATGTCTGGCTGGCCCAGAAGCAGGCTTCGACTAGTGCATCTTCAGTTGTAGCTGCGCAGCAGACTGTGCTCAGGCCAGGGAAGGTGCCAGGCTGTCCCAGGAGAAGGCTTTTACTAGTGCATCTGCAGTTGTAGCTGCGCAGCAGCCTGTGCTCAGGCCAGGGAAGATGCCAGGCTGTCACAGGAGCAGGTTTCTGTATCTACAGTTGTAGCTGCACAGCAGACTGTGCGCAGGCCAGGGAAGGTGCCAGGCTGTCCCGGGAGCAGGCTTCTGCTAGTGCATCTGCTGTTGTAGCTGCGCAGCAGCCTGTGCTCAGGCCAGGGAAGATGCCAGGCTATCCCGGGAGCAGGTTTCTCCTAGTGCATCTGCAGTTGTAGCTGCACAGCAGCCTGTGCTCAGGCCAGGGAAGGTGCCAGGCTGGCCCTGGAGCAGGCTTCTTCTAGTGCATCTGCAGTTGTAGCTGCGCAGCAGCCTGTGCTCAGGCCAGGGAATGTGCCAGGCTGTCCCGGGAGCAGGCTTCTGCTAGTGCATCTGCAGTTGTAGCTGCGCAGCAGCCTGTGCTCAGGCGAGGGAAGGTGCAAGGCTGACCCGGGAGCAGGCTTCTACTAGTGCATCTTCAGTTGTAGCTGCACTGCAGCCTGTGATCAGGTCAGGGTAGATGTCTGGCTGTCCCAGGAACAGGCTTCTACTAGTGCATCTTCAGTTTTAGCTGCGCACCAGCCTGTGCTCAGGCCAGGGAAGATGCATGGCTGGCCCAGGAGCAGGCTTCTGCTACTGCATCAGCAGTTGTAGCTGCACAGCAGCCTGTGCTCAGGCCAGGGAAGATGCATGGCTGGCCCAGGAGCAGGCTTCTGCTACTGCATCTGCAGTTGTAGCTGCACAGCAGCCTGTGCTCAGGCCAGGGAAGGTGCCAGGCTGTCCCGGGTGCAGGCTTCTGCTAGTGCATCTGCAATGTAGCTGCACAGCAGCCTGTGCTCAGGCCAGGGAAGATGCATGGCTGGCCCAGGAGCAGGCTTCTGCTAATGCATCTGCAGTTGTACTTGTGCAGCAGCCTGGGATCAGGCCAGGGTAGGTGCCAGGCTGTCCTGGGAGCAGGCTTCTGCTAGTGCATCTGCTGTTGTAGCTGCGCAGCAGCCTGTGCACATGCCAGGGAAGGTACCAGGATGTCCCGGGAGCAGGCTTCTACTAGTGCATCTGCATTTGTAGCTGCGCAGCAGCCTGTGCTCAGGCCAGGGAATGTGCCAGGCTGTCCCTGGAGCCTGCTTCTGCTAATGCATCTGTAGTTGTACTTTTGCAGCAGCCTGGGATCGGGCCAGGGTAGGTGCCAGGCTGTCCTGGGAGCAGGCTTCTGCTAGTGCATCTGCTGTTGTAGCTGCGCAGTAGCCTGTGCGCATGCCAGGGAAGGTACCAGGCTGTCCCGGGAGCAGGCTTCTACTAGTGCATCTGCAGTTGTAGCTGCGCAGCAGCCTGTGCTCAGGCCAGGGAAGATGCCTGGCTCTCCCGGGAGCAGGCTTCTACTAATGCATCTTCAGTTCTAGCTGCACAGCTGCCTGTGCTCAGGCCAGGGAAGATGCCTGACTGTCCCAGGAGCAGGCTTCTACTAGTGCATCTGCAGTTGTAGCTGCACAGCAGCCTGTGCGCAGGTCAGGGAAGGTACCAGTCTGACCCGGGAGCAGGATTCTACTAGGGCATCTTCAGTTGTAGCTGCACTGCAGCCTGTGCTCAGGCCAGGGAAGATGCCTGGCTGTCCCAGGAGAAGGCTTCTGCTACTGCATCTGCAGATGTACCTGTGCAGCAGCCTGTGCTCAGGCCAGGAAATATGCCTGGCTGGCCCAGGAGAAGGCTTCTGGTACTGCATCTGCAGTTGTAGCTGCGCAGCAGCCTGTGCTCAGGCCAGAGAAGATGCATGGCTGGCCCAGGAGCAGGCTTCTGCTAGTGCATCTGCAGTTGTAGCTGCACATTAGCCTGTGCTCAGGCCAGGGAAGATGCATAGCTGGCCCAGGAGCAGGCATCTGCTACTGCATCTGCAGTTGTAGCTGCACAGCAGCCTGTGCTCTGCTAGGGAAGATGCCAAGCTGTCCCGGGAGCAGGCTTCTACTAGTGCATCTGTAGTTATACCTGTGTAGTAGCCTGTGGTCAGGCTAGGGAAGATGTCTGGCTCGCACAGGAGCAGGCTTCTACTACTGAATCTGCAGTTGTAGCTGGCATTAGCCTGTGCTCAGGCCGGGGAAGATGCATGGCTGGCCCAGGAGCAGGCATCTACTAGTGCATCTGCAGTTGTAGCTGCACAGCAGCCTCTGCTCAGGCCAGGGAAGATGCCAGGCTGTCACAGGAGCAGGCTTCTACTAGTGCATCTACAGTTGTAGCTGCACTGCAGCCTGTGTTCAGGCCAGGGAAGATGCCTGGCTGTCCCAGGAGAAGGCTTCCACTAGTGCATCTGCAGTTGTAGCTGCGCAGCAGCCTCTGCTCAGGCTAGGGAATGTGCCAGGCTGTCCCGGCATCAGGCTTGTACTAGTGCATCTTCAGTTGTAACTGCGCAGCAGCCTGTGCTCAGGCCAGGGAAGATGCATGGCTGGCCCAGGAGTAGGCTTCTGCTACTGAATCTGCAGTTGTAGCTGCGCAGAAGCCTGTGCTCAGGCCAGGGAAGACATCTGGCTGGCCGAGGAGCAGGCTTCTGCTACTGCATCTGCAGTTGTACCTGCGCAGCAGCCTGTGCTCATGCCAGGGAAGGTGCCAGGCTGTTCCCGGAGCATGCGTCTGCTAGTGCATCTGCAGTTGTAGCTGTGCAGCAGCCTGTGCCCAGGCCAGGGAAGATGCCAGGCTGTCCCGGGAGTAGGCTTCTACTAGTGCATCTGCAGTTGTAGCTGCGCAACAGCCTGTGCTCAGGCCAGGGAAGATGCCTTGCTGTCCCGGGAGCAGGATTCTGCTAGTGCATCTACAGTTGTAGCTGCGCAGCAGCCTGTGCTCAGGCCAGGGAAGGTGCCAGGCTGTTCCAGGAGCATGCTTCTGCTAGTGCATCTGCAATGTAGCTGCGCAGCAGCCTGTGCTCAGGCCAGGGAAGATGCCTGGCTGTCCCAGGAGCAGGCTTCCACTAGTGCATCTGCAGTTGTAGCTGCGCAGCAGCCTCTGCTCAGGCTACGGAAGGTGCCAGGCTGTCCCGGGATCAGGCTTCTTCTAGTGCATCTGCAGTTGTAGCTGCGCAGCAGCCTGTGCTCAGGCCAGGGAAGATGTCTGGCTGGGCCAGGAGCAGGCTTCTGCTAGTGCATCTGCAGTTGTACCTGTGCAGCAGCCTATGCTCAGGCCAGTGAAGATGCCAGGCTGTCCCGGGAGCAGGCTTCTACTAGTGCATCTGCAGTTGTAGCTGCACAGCAGCCTCTGCTCAGGCCAGGGAAGATGCCAGGCTGTCACAGGAGCAGGCTTCTACTAGTGCATCTACAGTTGTAGCTGCACTGCAGCCTGTGTTCAGGCCAGGGAAGATGCCTGGCTGTCCCAGGAGCAGGCTTCCACTAGCGCATCTGCAGTTGTAGCTGCGCAGCAGCCTCTGCTCAGGCTAGGGAATGTGCCAGGCTGTCCCGGCATCAGGCTTGTACTAGTGCATCTTCAGTTGTAACTGCGCAGCAGCCTGTGCTCAGGCCAGGGAAGATGCATGGCTGGCCATGAGCAGGCTTCTGCTACTGAATCTGCAGTTGTAGCTGCGCAGAAGCCTGTGCTCAGGCCAGGGAAGACATCTGGCTGGCCCAGGAGCAGGCTTCTGCTACTGCATCTGCAGTTGTACCTGCGCAGCAGCCTGTGCTCAGGCCAGGGAAGGTGCCAGGCTGTTCCCGGAGCATGCGTCTGCTAGTGCATCTGTAGTTGTAGCTGTGCAGCAGCCTGTGCCCAGGCCAGGGAAGATGTCTGGCTGGCACAGGAGCAGGCTTCTACTAGTGCATCTTCAGTTGTAGCTGCGCAGCAGACTGTGCCCAGGCCAGGGAAGGTGTCAGGCTGTCCCAGGGGAAGGCTTTTACTAGTGCATCTGCAGTTGTAGATGCGCAGCAGCCTGTGCTCAGGCCAGGGAAGGTGCCAGGCTTGCCCGGGAGCAGGCTTCTACTAGTGCATCTGCCATTGTAGCTGCGCAGCAACCTGTGCTCAGGCCAGGGAAGATGTCTGGCTGGCCCAGAAGCAGGCTTCGACTAGTGCATCTTCAGTTGTAGCTGCGCAGCAGACTGTGCTCAGGCCAGGGAAGGTGCCAGGCTGTCCCAGGAGAAGGCTTTTACTAGTGCATCTGCAGTTGTAGCTGCGCAGCAGCCTGTGCTCAGGCCAGGGAAGATGCCAGGCTGTCACAGGAGCAGGTTTCTGTATCTGCCATTGTAGCTGCGCAGCAGACTGTGCGCAGGCCAGGGAAGGTGCCAGGCTGGCCCGGGAGCAGGCTTCTTCTAGTGCATCTGCAGTTGTAGCTGCGCAGCAGCCTGTGCTCAGGCCAGGGAATGTGCCAGGCTGTCCCGGGAGCAGGCTTCTGCTAGTGCATCTGCAGTTGTAGCTGCGCAGCAGCCTGTGCTCAGGCCAGGGAAGATGCCTGGCTGTCCCAGGAGCAGGCTTCTGCTAGTGCATCTGCAGTTGTAGCTGTGCAGCAGCCTGTGCTCAGGCCAGGGAAGATGCCAGGCTGTCCCGGGATCAGGCTTCTACTAGTGCATCTTCAGTTGTAGCTGCGCAGCAGCCTGTGCTCACGCCAGGGAAGATGCCAGGTTGGCCCAGGAGCAGGCTTCTGCTACTGCATCTGCAGTTGTAGCTGCGCAGCAGCCTGTGCTCAGGCCAGGGAAGGTGCCAGGCTGTTCCCGGAGAATGCTTCTGCTAGTGCATCTGCAGTTGTAGCTGCGCAGCAGCCTGTGCTCAGGCCAGGGAAGATGCCAGGCTGTCCCGGGAGTAGGCTTCTACTAGTGCATCTGCAGTTGTAGCTGCGCAACAGCCTGTGCTCAGGCCAGGGAAGATGCCTGGCTGTCCCGGGAGTAAAGGATTCTGCTAGTGCATCTACAGTTGCAGCTGCGCAGCAGCCTGTGCTCAGGCCAGGGAAGGTGCCAGGCTGTTCCGGGAGCATGCTTCTGCTAGTGCATCTGCAATGTAGCTGCGCAGCAGCTTGTGCTCAGGCCAGGGAAGATGCCTGGCTGTCCCAGGAGCAGGCTTCCACTAATGCATCTGCAGTTGTAGCTGCGCAGCAGCCTCTGCTCAGGCTACGGAAGGTGCCAGGCTGTACCGGGATCAGGCTTCTTCTAGTGCATCTGCAGTTGTAGCTGCGCAGCAGCCTGTGCTCAGGCCAGGGAAGATGTCAGGCTGGCCCAGGAGCAGGCTTCTGCTAGTGCATCTGCAGTTGTACATGTGCAGCAGCCTGTGCTCAGGCCAGAGAAGATGCCAGGCTGTCCCGGGAGCAGGCTTCTACTAGTGCATCTGCAGTTGTAGCTGCACAGCAGCCTCTGCTCAGGCCAGGGAAGATGCCAGGCTGTCACAGGAGCAGGCTTCTACTAGTGCATCTACAGTTGTAGCTGCACTGCAGCCTGTGTTCAGGCCAGGGCAGATGCCTGGCTGTCCCAGGAGCAGGCTTCCACTAGTGCATCTGCAGTTGTAGCTGCGCAGCAGCCTCTGCTCAGGCTAGGGGAGATGCCTGGCTGTCCCGGCATCAGGCTTGTACTAGTGCATCTTCAGTTGTAACTGCGCAGCAGCCTGTGCTCAGGCCAGGGAAGATGCATGGCAGGCCCAGGAGCAGGCTTCTGCTACTGAATCTGCAGTTGTAGCTGCGCAGCAGACTCTGCTCAGGCCAGGGGAGATGCCTGGCTGTCCCGGGAGCAGGCTTCTACTATTGCATCTGCAGTTGTAGCTGCACTGCAGCCTGTGCGCAGGCCAGGGAAGATGCCTGGCTGTCCCGGGAGCAGGCTTCTACTAGTGCATCTGCAGTTGTAGCTGTGCAGCAGCCTGTGCCCAGGCCAGGGAAGATGTCTGGCTGGCACAGGAGCAGGCTTCTACTAGTGCATCTTCAGTTGTAGCTGCGCAGCAGACTGTGCCCAGGCCAGGGAAGGTGCCAGGCTGTCCAAGGGGAAGGCTTTTACTAGTGTATCTGCAGTTGTAGATGCGCAGCAGCCTGTGCTCAGGCCAGGGAAGGGGCCAGGCTTGCCCGGGAGCAGGCTTCTACTAGTGCATCTGCCATTGTAGCTGCGCAGCAGCCTGTGCTCAGGCCAGGGAAGATGTCTGGCTGGCCCAGAAGCAGGCTTTGACTAGTGCATCTTCAGTTGTAGCTGCGCAGCAGACTGTGCTCAGGCTAGGGAAGGTGCCAGGCTGTCCCAGGAGAAGGCTTTTACTAGTGCATCTGCAGTTGTAGCTGGGCAGCAGCCTGTGCTCAGGCCAGGGAAGGTGCCAGGCTGTCCCGGGAGCAGGCTTCTGCTAGTGCATCTGCTGTTGTAGCTGCGCAGCAGCCTGTGCTCAGGCCAGAGAAGATGCCTGGCTGTCCCAGGAGCAGGCTTCTGCTAGTGCATCTGCAGTTGTAGCTGCGCAGCAGCCTGTGCTCAGGCCAGGGAAGATGCCAGGCTATCCCGGGAGCAGGTTTCTCCTAGTGCATCTGCAGTTGTAGCTGCACAGCAGCCTGTGCTCAGGCCAGGGAAGGTGCCAGGCTGGCCCGGGAGCAGGCTTCTTCTAGTGCATCTGCAGTTGTAGCTGCGCAGCAGCCTGTGCTCAGGCCAGGGAATGTGCCAGGCTGTCCCGGGAGCAGGCTTCTGCTAGTGCATCTGCAGTTGTAGCTGCGCAGCAGCCTGTGCTCAGGCGAGGGAAGGTGCAAGGCTGACCCGGGAGCAGGCTTCTACTAGTGCATCTTCAGTTGTAGCTGCACTGCAGCCTGTGATCAGGTCAGGGTAGATGTCTGGCTGTCCCAGGAACAGGCTTCTACTAGTGCATCTTCAGTTTTAGCTGCGCAGCAGCCTGTGCTTAGGCCAGGGAAGATGCATGGCTGGCCCAGGAGCAGGCTTCTGCTACTGCATCGGCAGTTGTAGCTGCACAGCAGCCTGTGCTCAGGCCAGGGAAGATGCATGGCTGGCCCAGGAGCAGGCTTCTGCTACTTCATCTGCAGTTGTAGCTGCACAGCAGCCTGTGCTCAGGCCAGGGAAGGTGCCAGGCTGTCCCTGGTGCAGGCTTCTGCTAGTGCATCTGCAATGTAGCTGCACAGCAGCCTGTGCTCAGGCCAGGGAAGATGCATGGCTGGCCCAGGAGCAGGCTTCTGCTAATGCATCTGCAGTTGTACTTGTGCAGCAGCCTGGGATCAGGCCAGGGTAGGTGCCAGGCTGTCCTGGGAGCAGGCTTCTGCTAGTGCATCTGCTGTTGTAGCTGCGCAGCAGCCTGTGCACATGCCAGGGAAGGTACCAGGCTGTCCCGGGAGCAGGCTTCTACTAGTGCATCTGCATTTGTAGCTGCGCAGCAGCCTGTGCTCAGGCCAGGGAATGTGCCAGGCTGTCCCTGGAGCCTGCTTCTGCTAATGCATCTGTAGTTGTACTTGTGCAGCAGCCTGGGATCGGGCCAGGGTAGGTGCCAGGCTGTCCTGGGAGCAGGCTTCTGCTAGTGCATCTGCTGTTGTAGCTGCGCAGTAGCCTGTGCGCATGCCAGGCAAGGTACCAGGCTGTCCCGGGAGCAGGCTTCTACTAGTGCATCTGCAGTTGTAGCTGCGCAGCAGCCTGTGCTCAGGCCAGGGAAGATGCCTGGCTCTCCCGGGAGCAGGCTTCTACTAATGCATCTTCAGTTCTAGCTGCACAGCAGCCTCTGCGCAGGCCACGGAAGGTGCCTGACTGTCCCAGGAGCAGGCTTCTACTAGTGCATCTGCAGTTGTAGCTGCACAGCAGCCTGTGCGCAGGCCAGGGAAGGTACCAGTCTGACCCGGGAGCAGGATTCTACTAGTGCATCTTCAGTTGTAGCTGCACTGCAGCCTGTGCTCAGGCCAGGGAAGATGCCTGGCTGTCGCAGGAGAAGGCTTCTGCTAGTGCATCTGCAGTTGTACCTGTGCAGCAGCCTGTGCTCAGGCCAGGAAATATGCCTGGCTGGCCCAGGAGAAGGCTTCTGGTACTGCATCTGCAGTTGTAGCTGCGCAGCAGCCTGTGCTCAGGCCAGAGAAGATGCATGGCTGGCCCAGGAGCAGGCTTCTGCTAGTGCATCTGCAGTTGTAGCTGCACATTAGCCTGTGCTCAGGCCAGGGAAGATGCATGGCTGGCCCAGGAGCAGGCATCTGCTACTGCATCTGCATTTGTAGCTGCACAGCAGGCTGTGCTCTGCCAGGGAAGATGCCAAGCTGTCCCGGGAGCAGGCTTCTACTAGTGCATCTGTAGTTGTACCTGTGTAGCAGCCTGTGCTCAGGCCAGGGAAGATGCCAGGCTGTCACAGGAGCAGGCTTCTACTAGTGCATCTACAGTTGTAGCTGCACTGCAGCCTGTGTTCAGGCCAGGGAAGATGCCTGGCTGTCCCAGGAGCAGGCTTCCACTAGTGCATCTGCAGTTGTAGCTGTGCAGCAGCCTCTTCTCAGGCTAGGGAATGTGCCAGGCTGTCCCGGCATCAGGCTTGTACTAGTGCATCTTCAGTTGTAACTGCGCAGCAGCCTGTGCTCAGGCCAGGGAAGATGCATGGCTGGCCCAGGAGCAGGCTTCTGCTACTGAATCTGCAGTTGTAGCTGCGCAGAAGCCTGTGCTCAGGCCAGGGAAGACATCTGGCTGGCCCAGGAGCAGGCTTCTGCTACTGCATCTGCAGTTGTACCTGCGCAGCAGCCTGTGCTCAGGCCAGGGAAGGTGCCAGGCTGTTCCCGGAGCATGCGTCTGCAAGTGCATCTGCAGTTGTAGCTGTGCAGCAGCCTGTGCCCAGGCCAGGGAAGATGTCTGGCTGGCACAGGAGCAGGCTTCTACTTGTGCATCTTCAGTTGTAGCTGCGCAGCAGACTGTGCCCAGGCCAGGGAAGGTGCCAGGCTGTCCCAGCGGAAGGCTTTTACTAGTGCATCTGCAGTTGTAGATGCGCAGCAGCCTGTGCTCAGGCCAGGGAAGGTGCCAGGCTTGCCCGGGAGCAGGCTTCTACTAGTGCATCTGCCATTGTAGCTGCGCAGTAGCCTGTGCTCAGGCCAGGGAAGATGTCTGGCTGGCCCAGAAGCAGGCTTCGACTAGTGCATCTTAAGTTGTAGCTGCGCAGCAGACTATGCTCAGGCCAGGGAAGGTGCCAGGCTGTCCCAGGAGAAGGCTTTTACTAGTGCATCTGCAGTTGTAGCTGCGCAGCGGCCTGTGCTCAGGCCAGGGAAGATGCCAGGCTGTCACAGGAGCAGGTTTCTGTATCTACAGTTGTAGCTGCGCAGCAGACTGTGCGCAGGCCAGGGAAGGTGCCAGGCTGTCCCAGGAGCAGGCTTCTGCAAGTGCATCTGCTGTTGTAGCTGCGCAGCAGCCTGTGCTCAGGCCAGGGAAGATGCCTGGCTGTCCCGGGAGCAGGCTTCTGCTAGTGCATCTGCAGTTGTAGCTGCACAGCCGCCTGTGCGCAGGCCAGGGAAGGTACCAGTCTGACCCGGGAGCAGGATTCTACTAGTGCATCTTCAGTTGTAGCTGCACTGCAGCCTGTGCTCAGGCCAGGGAAGATGCCTGGCTGTCCCAGGAGAAGGCTTCTGCTAGTGCATCTGCAGTTGTACCTGTGCAGCAGCCTGTGCTCAGGCCAGGGAATATGCCTGGCTGGCCCAGGAGCAGGCTTCTGGTACTGCATCTGCAGCTGTAGCTGCACAGCAGCCTGTGCTCAGGCCAGAGAAGATGCATGGCTGGCCCAGGAGCAGGCTTCTGCTAGTGCATCTGCAGTTGTAGCTGCACATTAGCCTGTGCTCAGGCCAGGGAAGATGCATGGCTGGCCCAGGAGCAGACATCTGCTACTGCATCTGCAGTTGTAGCTGCACAGCAGCCTGTGCTCTGCCAGGGAAGATGCCAAGCTGTCCCGGGAGCAGAGTTCTACTAGTGCATCTGTAGTTGTACCTGTGTAGCAGCCTGTGCTCAGGCCAGGGAAGATGTCTGGCTGGCACAGGAGCAGGCTTCTACTAGTGCATCTGCAATGTAGCTGCGCAGCAGCCAGTGCGCAGGCCAGGGAAGGTGCATGGCTGTCCCGGGAGCAGGCTTCTACTGGTGTATCTGCAGTTGTAGCTGGCATTAGCCTGTGCTCAGGCCGGGGAAGATGCCTGGCTGTCCCGGGAGCAGGCTTGTGCTACTGCATCTGCAGTTGTAGCTGCGCAGCAGCCGGTTCTCAGGCCAGGGAAGGTGCCAGGCTGTCTCGGGAGCAGGCTTCTACCAGTGCATCTGTAGTTGTACCTGTGCAGCAGCCTGTGCTCAGGCCAGGGAAGGTGCCAGGCTGTCCCAGGAGCGAGCTTCTACTAGTGCATCTGTAATGTAGCTGCTCAACAGCCTGTGCGCAGGCCAGGGAAGATGCATGGCTATCCCGGGAGCAGGCTTCTACTAGTATATCTACAGTTGTAGCTGCGCAGCAGCCTGTGCGCATGCCAGGGAAGGTACCAGGCTGTCCCGGGAGCAGGCTTCTACTAGTGCATCTGCAGTTGTAGCTGCTCATCAGCCTGTGCTCAGGCTAGGGAAAGTGCCAGGCCATCCTGGGAGCAGGCGTCTACTAGTGCATCTGCAGTTGTAGCTGCACAGCAGCCTGTGCGCAGGCCAGGGAAGGTGCCAGGCTGTCCCTGGAGCCTGCTTCTGCTAGTGCATCTGCAGTTGTAGCTGCGCAGCAGCCTGTGCTCAGGCCAGGGAAGATGCCTGGCTGTCCCGGGAGCAGGCTTCTACTAGTTCATCTTCAGTTGTAGCTGCGCAGCAGTATGTGCTCAGGCCAGGGAAGGTGCATGGCTGGCCCAGGAGCAGGCTTCTGCTACTGCATCTGCAGTGGTA
Source organism: Ambystoma mexicanum (assembly GCF_040938575.1). Lineage (NCBI taxonomy): Eukaryota > Metazoa > Chordata > Amphibia > Caudata > Ambystomatidae > Ambystoma > Ambystoma mexicanum. The sequence goes on along the minus strand of NC_090925.1, from coordinate 50,365,888 downwards.
GCTGCGCAGCAGCCTGTGCTCAGGCCAGGGAAGGTGCCAGACTGTCCCGGGAGCATGCGTTTGCTAGTGCATCTGCAGTTGTAGCTGCACAGCAGACTGTGCCCAGGCTAGGGAAAGTGCCAGGCCATCCTGGGAGCAGGCGTCTACTAGTGCATCTGCAGTTGTAGCTGCACAGCAGCCTGTGCTCAGGCCAGGGAAGGTACCAGGCTGTCCCGGGAGCAGGCTTCTACTAGTGCATCTGTAGTTGTACTTGTGCAGCAGCCTGGGATCAGGCCAGGGTAGGTGCCAGGATGTCCCAGGAGCAGGCTTCTGCTAGTGCATCTGCAGTTGTAGCCGCGCAGCAGCCTGTGCGCATGCCAGGGAAGGTACCAGGCTGTCCCGGGAGCAGGCTTCTACTAGTGAATCTGCAGTTGTAGCTGCTCAGCAGCCTGTGCTCAGGCTAGGGAAAGTGCCAGGCCATCCTGGAAGCAGGCTTCTACTAGTGCATCTGCAGTTGTAGCTGCACAGCAGCCTCTGCGCAGGCCACGGAAGGTGCCAGGCTGTCCCTGGAGCCTGCTTCTGGTAGTGCATCTGCAGTTGTAGCTGCACAGCAGCCTGTGCTCAGGCCAGGGAAGATGCCTGGCTCTCCCGGGAGCAGGCTTCTACTAGTGCATCTTCAGTTGTAGCTGCACAGCTGCGTGTGCTCAGGCCAGGGAAGATGGCTGGCTGTCCCAGGAGCAGGCTTCTACTAGTGCATCTGCAGTTGTAGCTGCACAGCAGCCTGTGCGCAGGCCAGGGAAGGTACCAGGCTGACCCGGGAGCAGGATTCTACTAGTACATCTTCAGTTGTAGGTGCACTGCAGCCTGTGCTCAGGCCAGGGAAGATGCCTGGCTGTCCCAGGAGAAGGCTTCTGCTAGTGCATCTGCAGTTGTACCTGTGCAGCAGCCTGTGCTCAGGCCAGGGAAGATGCCTGGCTGGCCCAGGAGCAGGCTTCTGTTACTGCATCTGCAGTTGTAGCTGCGCAGCAGCCTGTGCTCAGGCCAGAGAAGATGCATGGCTGGCCCAGGAGCAGGCTTCTGCTAGTGCATCTGCAGTTGTAGCTGCACATTAGCCTGTGCTCAGGCCAGGGAAGATGCATGGCTGTCCCGGGAGCAGGCTTCTACTGGTTTATCTGCAGTTGTAGCTGGCATTAGCCTGTGCTCAGGCCAGGGAAGATGCATGGCTGGCCCAGGAGCAGGCTTCTGCTACTGCATCTGCAGTTGTAGCTGCGCATCAGCCGGTGCTCAGGCCAGGGAAGGTGCCAGGCTGTCTCGGGAGCAGGCTTCTACTAGTGCATCTCTAGTTGTACCTGTGCAGCAGCCTGTGCTAGGGCCAGGGAAGGTGCCAGGCTGTCCCAGGAGCGAGCTTCTACTAGTGCATCTGCAATGTAGCTGCGCAACAGCCTGTGCACAGGCCAGGGAAGGTGCATGGCTGTCCCGGGAGCAGGCTTCTACTAGTGTATCTGCAGTTGTAGCTGCGCAGCAGCCTGTGCGCATGGCCATGGAAAGTGCCAGGCCATCCTGGGAGCAGGCGTCTACTAGTGCATCTGCAGTTGTAGCTGCACAGCAGCCTGTGCGCAGGCCAGGGAAGGTGCCAAGCTTTCCCTGGAGCCTGCTTCTGCTAGTACATCTGCAGTTGTAGCTGCGCAGCAGCCTGTGCTCAGGCCAGGGAAGATGCCTGGCTGTCCCGGGAGCAGGCTTCTACTAGTGCATCTGCAATTGTAGCTGTGCAGCAGCCTATGCTCAGGGCAGGGAAGATGCCTGGCTGGCTCAGGAGCAGGCTTCTGCTAGTGCATCTGCAGTTGTACATGTGCAGCAGCCTGTGCTCAGGCCAGTGAAGATGCCAGTCTGTCCCGGGAGCAGGCTTCTACTAGTGCATCTGCAGTTGTAGCTCAGACGCAGCCTGTGCTCAGGCTAGGGAAAGTGCCAGGCCATCCTGGGAGCAGGCGTCTACTAGTGCATCTGCAGTTGTAGCTGCACAGCAGCCTGTGCTCAGGCCAGGGAAGGTACCAGGCTGTCCTGGGAGCAGGCTTCTACTAGTGCATCTGCAGTTGTACTTGTGCAGCAGCCTGGGATCAGGCCAGGGTAGGTGCCAGGCTGTCCTGGGAGCAGGCTTCTGCTAGTGCATCTGCAGTTGTAGCCGCGCAGCAGCCTGTGCGCATGCCAGGGAAGGTACCAGGCTGTCCCGGGAGCAGGCTTCTACTAGTGAATCTGCAGTTGTAGCTGCTCAGCAGCCTGTGCTCAGGCTAGGGAAAGTGCCAGGCCATCCTGGGAGCAGGCTTCTACTAGTGCATCTGCAGTTGTAGCTGCACAGCAGCCTCTGCGCAGGCCATGCAAGGTGCCAGGCTGTCCCTGGAGCCTGCTTCTGCTAGTGCATCTGCAGTTGTAGCTGCACAGCAGCCTGTGCTCAGGCCAGGGAAGATGCCTGGCTCTCCCGGGAGCAGGCTTCTACTAGTGCATTTTCAGTTGTAGCTGCACAGCTGCCTGTGCTCAGGCCAGGGAAGATGGCTGGCTGTCCCATGAGCAGGCTTCTACTAGTGCATCTTCAGTTGTAGCTGCACTGCAGCCTGTGCTCAGGCCAGGGAAGATGCCTGGCTGTCCCAGGAGAAGGCTTCTGCTAGTGCATCTGCAGTTGTACCTGTGCAGCAGCCTGTGCTCAGGCCAGGGAAGATGCCTGGCTGGCCCAGGAGCAGGCTTCTGTTACTGCATCTGCAGTTGTAGCTGTGCAGCAGCCTGTGCTCAGGCCAGAGAAGATGCATGGCTGGCCCACGAGCAGGCTTCTGCTACTGCATCTGCAGTTGTAGCTGCGCATCAGCCGGTGCTCAGGCCAGGGAAGGTGCCAGGCTGTCTCGGGAGCAGGCTTCTACTAGTGCATCTCTAGTTGTACCTGTGCAGCAGCCTGTGCTCAGGCCAGGGAAGGTGCCAGGCTGTCCCAGGAGCGAGCTTCTACTAGTGCATCTGCAATGTAGCTGCGCAACAGCCTGTGCACAGGCCAGGGAAGGTGCATGACTGTCCCGGGAGCAGGCTTCTACTAGTGTATCTGCAGTTGTAGCTGCGCAGCAGCCTGTGCGCATGGCTAGGGAAAGTGCCAGGCCATCCTGGGAGCAGGCGTCTACTAGTGCATCTGCAGTTGTAGCTGCCCAGCAGCCTGTGCGCAGGCCAAGGAAGGTGCCAGGCTGTCCCTGGAGCCTGCTTCTGCTAGTGCATCTGCAGTTGTTGCTGCGCAGCAGCCTGTGCTCAGGCCAGGGAAGATGCCTGGCTGTCCCGGGAGCAGGCTTCTACTAGTGCATCTGCAATTGTAGCTGCGCAGCAGCCTATGCTCAGGGCAGGGAAGATGACTGGCTGGCTCAGGAGCAGGCTTCTGCTAGTGCATCTGCAGTTGTACATGTGCAGCAGCCTGTGCTCAGGCCAGTGAAGATGCCAGTCTGTCCCGGGAGCAGGCTTCTACTAGTGCATCTGCAGTTGTATCTCAGACGCAGCCTGTGCTCAGGTCAGGGAAAGTGCCAGGCTGTCCCAGGAGAAGGCTTTTACTAGTGCATCTGTAGTTGTAGCTGTGCAGCAGCCTGTGCTCAGGCCAGGGAAGATGCCAGGCTGTCCCGGGAGCAGGCTTCTACTAGTGCATCTGCAGTTGTAGCTGCGCAACAGCCTGAGCTCAGTCCAGGGAAGATGCCTGGCTGTCCCGGGAGCAGGCTTCTGCTAGTGTTGCAGTTGTAGCTGCTCAGCAGCCTGTGCTCAGGCCAGGGAAGATGCCAGGATGTCACAGGAGGAGGCTTCTATTAGTGCATCTACTGTTGTAGCTGCACTGCAGCCTGTGCTCGGGCCAGGGAAGATGCCTGGCTATCTCGGGAGCAGGCTTCTGCTAGTGCATCTGCAGTTGTAGCTGTGCAGCAGACTGTGTGCAGGCCAGGGAAGGTGTCAGGCTTTCCCGGGAGCAGGCTTCTGCTAGTGCATCTGCAGTTGTAGCTGTGCAGCAGCATGTGCTCAGGCCAGGGAAGATGCCAGGCTGTCACAGGAGCAGGCTTCTACTAGTGCATCTACAGTTGTAGCTGCTCAGCAGCCTATGCTCAGGCCAGGGAAAATGTCTGGCTGGCCCAGGAGCAGGCTTCTGCTAGTGCATCTGCAGTTGTACCTGTGCAGCAGCCTGTGCTCAGGCCAGTGAAGATGCCAGGCTGTCCCGGGAACAGGCTTCTACTATGCATCTGCAGTTGTAGCTCAGACGCAGCCTGTGCTCAGGTCAGGGAAAGTGCCAGGCTGTCCCAGGAGAAGGCTTTTACTAATGCATCTGTAGTTGTAGCTGTATAGCAGCCTGTGCTCAGGCCAGGGAAGATGCCAGGCTGTCCCGGGAGCAGGCTTCTACTAGTGCCTCTGCAGTTGTAGCTGCACAACAGCCTGAGCTCAGTCCAGGGAAGATGCCTGGCTGTCCCGGGAGCAGGCTTCTGCTAGTGCATCTGCAGTTGTAGCTGCGCAGCAGCCTGTGCTCAGGCCAGGGAAGATGCCAGGCTGTCACAGGAGCAGGCATCTACTAGTGCATCTACAGTTGTAGCTGTGCAGCAGCCTGTGCGCAGGCCAGGGAAGGTGCCAGGCTTTCCCGGGAGGAGGCTTCTGCTAGTGCATCTGCTGTTGTAGCTGTGCAGCAGCCTGTGCTCAGGCCAGGGAAGATGCCTGGCTGTCCCAGGAGCAGGCTTCTGCTAGTGCATCTGCAGTTGTAGCTGTGCAGCAGCTTGTGCTCAGGCCAGGGAAGATGCTAGGCTGTCACAGGAGCAGGCTTCTACTAGTGCATCTACAGTTGTAGCTGCTCAGCAGCCTGTGCTCAGGCTAGGGAAAGTGCCAGGCCATCCTGGGAGCAGGCTTCTGCTAGTGCATCTGCAGCTGTAGCTGCACAGCAGCCTGTGCTCAGGCCAGGGAAGATGCCAGGCTGTCACAGGAGCAGGCTTCTACTAGTGCATCTACAGTTGTAGCTGCACTGCAGCCTGTGCTCAGGCCAGGGAAGATGCCTGGCTGTCCCGGGAGCAGGCTTCTGCTAGTGCATCTGCTGTTGTGGCTGTGCAGCAGCCTGTGCTCAGGCCAGGGAAGATGCCTGGCTGTCCCAGGAGCAGGCTTCTACTAGTGTATCTGCAGTTGTAGCTGCGCAGCAGCCTGTGCGCATGGCTAGGGAAAGTGCCAGACCATCCTGGGAGCAGGCGTCTACTGGTGCATCTGCAGTTGTAGCTGCACAGCAGCCTGTGCGCAGGCCAGGGAAGGTGCCAGGCTGTCCCTGGAGCCTGCTTCTGCTAGTGCATCTGCAGTTGTAGCTCAGACGCAGCCTGTGCTCAGGTCAGGGAAAGTGCCAGGCTGTCACAGGAGCAGGCTTCTACTAGTACATCTATAGTTGTAGCTGCACTGCAGCCTGTGCTCAGGCCAGGGAAGATGCCTGGCTGTCCCGGGAGCAGGCTTCTGCTAGTGCATCTGCAGTTGTAGCTGCGCTGCAGGCTGTGCTCAGGACAGGGAAGAGGCCTGGCTGTCCCGGGAGCAGGCTTCTGCTAGTGCATCTGCAGTTGGAGCTGCGCAGCAGCCTGTGCTCAGGCCAGGGAAGGTGCCAGGCTGTCCCGGGAGCAGGCTTCTGGTAGTGCATCTGCAGTTGTAGCTGCGCAGCAGACTGTGCTCAGGCTAGGGAAAGTTCCAGGCCATCCTGGGAGCAGGCTTCTGCTAGTGCATCTGCAGTTGTAGCTGCACAGCAGCCTGTGCTCAGGCCAGGGAAGATGCCAGGCTGTCACAGGAGCAGGCTTCTACTAGTGCATCTACAGTTGTAGCTGTACTGCAGCCTGTGCTCAGGCCAGGGAAGATGCCTGGCTGTCCCGGGAGCAGGCTTCTGCTAGTGCATCTGCTGTTGTGGCTGTGCAGCAGCCTGTGCTCAGGCCAGGGAAGATGCCTGGCTGTCCCAGGAGCAGGCTTCTGCTAGTGCATCTGCAGTTGTAGCTGTGCAGCAGCCTGTGCTCAGGCCAGGGAAGATGCCAGGCTGTCACAGGAGCAGACTTCTACTAGTGCATCTACAGTTGTAGCTGCACTGCAGCCTGTGCTCAGGCCAGGGAAGATGCCTGGCTGTCCCAGGAACAGGCTTCCACTAGTGCATCTGCAGTTGTAGCTGCGCAGCAGCCTGTGCTCAGGCCAGGGAAGATGCCAGGCTGTCCCTGGAGCAGGCTTCTACTAGTGCATCTTCAGTTGTAGCTGCACTGCAGCCTCTGCACATGCCAGGTAAGATGCCTGGCTGTCCCAGGAGCAGGCTTCCACTAGTGCATCTGCAGTTGTAGCTGCGCAGCAGCCTCTGCTCAGGCAAGGGAAGGTGCCAGGCTGTCCTGGGATCAGGCTTCCACTAGTGCATCTTCAGTTGTACCTGTGCAGCAGCCTGTGCGCAGGCCAGGAAAGGTGCATGGCTGTCCCAGGAGCAGGCTTCTACTAGTGCATCTGCAGTTGTAGCTGCTCAGCAGCCTGTGCTCAGGCTAGGGAAAGTGCTAGGCCATCCTGGGAGCAGGCTTCTACTAGTGCATCTGCAGTTGTAGCTGCACAGCAGCCTGTGCGCAGGCCAGGGAAGGTGCCAGGCTGTCCCAGGAGCAGGCTTCTGCTAGTGCATCTGCAGTTGTAGCTGTGCAGCAGCCTGTGCTCAGGCCAGGGAAGATGCCTGGCTGTCCCGGGAGCAGGCTTCTACTAGTGCATCTTCAGTTGTAGCTGCACAGCTGACTGTGCTCAGGCCAGGGAAGATGCCTTGATGTCCCAGGAGCAGTCTTCTACTAGTGCATCTTGAGTTGTAGCTGCGCAGCAGCCTGTGCTCAGTCCAGGGAAGATGCATGGCTGGCCCAGCAGCAGGCTTCTGCTACTGCATTTGCAGTTGTAGCTGCGCAGCAGCCTGTGCTCAGGCCAGGGAAGGTGCCAGGCTGTTCCGGGAGCATGCTTCTGCTAGTGCATCTGCAGTTGTAGCTGCACAGCAGACTGTGCTCAGGCCAGGGAAGATGCCTGGCTGTCCCGAGAGCAGGCTTCTACTAGTGCATCTGCAATTTTAGCTGCACAGCAGCCTGTGCTCAGGCCAGGGAAGATGTCTAGCTGGCCCAGGAGCAGGCTTCTGCTAGTGCATCTGCAGTTGTACCTGTGCAGCAGCCTATGTTCAGGTCAGGGAAAGTGCCAGGCTGTCCCAGGAGAAGGCCTTTACTAGTGCATCTGTAGTTGTAGCTGTGCAGAAGCCTGTGCTCAGGCCAGGGAAGATGCCAGGCTGACCCGGGAGCAGGCTTCTACTAGTGCATCTTCAGTTGTAGCTGCACTGCAGCCTCTGCACATGCCAGGTAAGATGCCTGGCTGTCCCAGGAGCAGGCTTCCACTAGTGCATCTGCAGTTGTAGCTGCGCAGCAGCCTCTGCTCAGGCTAGGGAAAGTGCCAGGCCATCCTGGAAGCAGGCTTCTACTAGTGCATCTGCAGTTGTAGCTGCACAGCAGCCTCTGCGCAGGCCACGGAAGGTGCCAGGCTGTCCCTGGAGCCTGCTTCTGCTAGTGCATCTGCAGTTGTAGCTGCACAGCAGCCTGTGCTCAGGCCAGGGAAGATGCCTGGCTCTCCCGGGAGCAGGCTTCTACTAGTGCATCTTCAGTTGTAGCTGCACAGCTGCGTGTGCTCAGGCCAGGGAAGATGGCTGGCTGTCCCAGGAGCAGGCTTCTACTAGTGCATCTGCAGTTGTAGCTGCACAGCAGCCTGTGCGCAGGCCAGGGAAGGTACCAGGTTGACCCGGGAGCAGGATTCTACTAGTACATCTTCAGTTGTAGCTGCACTGCAGCCTGTGCTCAGGCCAGGGAAGATGCCTGGCTGTCCCAGGAGAAGGCTTCTGCTAGTGCATCTGCAGTTGTACCTGTGCAGCAGCCTGTGCTCAGGCCAGGGAAGATGCCTGGCTGGCCCAGGAGCAGGCTTCTGTTACTGCATCTGCAGTTGTAGCTGCGCAGCAGCCTGTGCTCAGGCCAGAGAAGATGCATGGCTGGCCCAGGAGCAGGCTTCTGCTAGTGCATCTGCAGTTGTAGCTGCACATTAGCCTGTGCTCAGGCCAGGGAATATGCATGGCTGTCCCGGGAGCAGGCTTCTACTGGTTTATCTGCAGTTGTAGCTGGCATTAGCCGGTGCTCAGGCCAGGGAAGGTGCCAGGCTGTCTCGGGAGCAGGCTTCTACTAGTGCATCTCTAGTTGTACCTGTGCAGCAGCCTGTGCTAGGGCCAGGGAAGGTGCCAGGCTGTCCCAGGAGCGAGCTTCTACTAGTGCATCTGCAATGTAGCTGCGCATCAGCCGGTGCTCAGGCCAGGGAAGGTGCCAGGCTGTCTCGGGAGCAGGCTTCTACTAGTGCATCTCTAGTTGTACCTGTGCAGCAGCCTGTGCTAGGGCCAGGGAAGGTGCCAGGCTGTCCCAGGAGCGAGCTTCTACTAGTGCATCTGCAATGTAGCTGCGTAACAGCCTGTGCACAGGCCAGGGAAGGTGCATGGCTGTCCCGGGAGCAGGCTTCTACTAGTGTATCTGCAGTTGTAGCTGCGCAGCAGCCTGTGCGCATGGCCAGGGAAAGTGCCAGGCCATCCTGGGAGCAGGCGTCTACTAGTGCATCTGCAGTTGTAGCTGCACAGCAGCCTGTGCGCAGGCCAGGGAAGGTGCCAGGCTGTCCCTGGAGCCTGCTTCTGCTAGTGCATCTGCAGTTGTAGCTGCGCAGCAGCCTGTGCTCAGGCCAGGGAAGATGCCTGGCTGTCCCGGGAGCAGGCTTCTACTAGTGCATCTGCAATTGTAGCTGCGCAGCAGCCTATGCTCAGGGCAGGGAAGATGCCTGGCTGGCTCAGGAGCAGGCTTCTGCTAGTGCATCTGCAGTTGTACATGTGCAGCAGCCTGTGCTCAGGCCAGTGAAGATGCCAGTCTGTCCCGGGAGCAGGCTTCTACTAGTGCATCTGCAGTTGTAGCTCAGATGCAGCCTGTGCTCAGGCTAGGGAAAGTGCCAGGCCATCCTGGCAGCAGGCGTCTACTAGTGCATCTGCAGTTGTAGCTGCACAGCAGCCTGTGCTCAGGCCAGGGAAGGTACCCGGCTGTCCTGGGAGCAGGCTTCTACTAGTGCATCTGCAGTTGTACTTGTGCAGCAGCCTGGGATCAGGCCAGGGTAGGTGCCAGGCTGTCCTGGGAGCAGGCTTCTGCTAGTGCATCTGCAGTTGTAGCCGCGCAGCAGCCTGTGCGCATGCCAGGGAAGGTACCAGGCTGTCCCGGGAGCAGGCTTCTACTAGTGAATCTGCAGTTGTAGCTGCTCAGCAGCCTGTGCTCAGGCTAGGGAAAGTGCCAGGCCATCCTGGGAGCAGGCTTCTACTAGTGCATCTGCAGTTGTAGCTGCACAGCAGCCTCTGCGCAGGCCATGCAAGGTGCCAGGCTGTCCCTGGAGCCTGCTTCTGCTAGTGCATCTGCAGTTGTAGCTGCACAGCAGCCTGTGCTCAGGCCAGGGAAGATGCCTGGCTCTCCCGGGAGCAGGCTTCTACTAGTGCATCTTCAGTTGTAGCTGCACAGCTGCCTGTGCTCAGGCCAGGGAAGATGGCTGGCTGTCCCAGGAGCAGGCTTCTACTAGTGCATCTGCAGTTGTAGCTGCACAGCAGCCTGTGCGCAGGCCAGGGAAGGTACCAGGCTGACCCGGGAGCAGGATTCTACTAGTACATCTTCAGTTGTAGCTGCACTGCAGCCTGTGCTCAGGCCAGGGAAGATGCCTGGCTGTCCCAGGAGAAGGCTTCTGCTAGTGCATCTGCAGTTGTACCTGTGCAGCAGCCTGTGCCCAGGCCAGGGAAGATGCCTGGCTGGCCCAGGAGCAGGCTTCTGTTACTGCATCTGCAGTTGTAGCTGCGCAGCAGCCTGTGCTCAGGCCAGAGAAGATGCATGGCTGGCCCAGGAGAAGGCTTCTGCTAGTGCATCTACTGTTGTAGCTGCACTGCAGCCTGTGCTCGGGCCAGGGAAGATGCCTGGCTATCTCGGGAGCAGGCTTCTGCTAGTGCATCTGCAGTTGTAGCTGCGCAGCAGCCTGTGCTCAGGCCAGGGAAGGTGCCAGGCTGTCCCGGGAGCAGGCTTCTGCTAGTGCATCTGCAGTTGTAGCTGTGCAGCAGACTGTGTGCAGGCCAGGGAAGGTGTCAGGCTATCCCGGGAGCAGGCTTCTGCTGGTGCATCTGCTGTTGTAGCTGTGCAGCAGCCTGTGCTCAGGCCAGAGAAGATGCCTGGCTGTCCCAGGAGCAGGCTTCTGCTAGTGCATCTGCAGTTGTAGCTGTGCAGCAGCATGTGCTCAGGCCAGGGAAGATGCCAGGCTGTCACAGGAGCAGGCTTCTACTAGTGCATCTACAGTTGTAGCTGCTCAGCAGCCTATGCTCAGGCCAGGGAAGATGTCTGGCTGGCCCAGGAGCAGGCTTCTGCTAGTGCATCTGCAGTTGTACCTGTGCAGCAGCCTGTGCTCAGGCCAGTGAAGATGCCAGGCTGTCCCGGGAACAGGCTTCTACTAGTGCATCTGCAGTTGTAGCTGCGCCTCAGCCTGTGCTCAGGCCAGGGAAGGTGCCAGGCTGGACCGGGAACAGGCTTCTACTAGTGCATCTTCAGTTGTAGCTGCACTGCAGCCTGTGATCAGGTCAGGGTAGATGCCTGGCTGTCCCAGGAGCAGGCTTCTACTAGTGCATCTTCAGTTTTAGCTGCGCAGCAGCCTGTGCTTAGGCCAGGGAAGATGCATGGCTGGCCCAGGAGAAGGCTTCTGCTACTGCATCTGCAGTTGTAGCTGCACAGCAGCCTGTGCTCAGGCCAGGGAAGATGCATGGCTGGCCCAGGAGCAGGCTTCTGCTACTGCATCTGCAGTTGTAGCTGCGCAGCAGCCTGTGCTCAGGCCAGGGAAGGTGCCAGGCTGTCCCGGGTGCAGGCTTCTGCTAGTGCATCTGCAGTTGTACTCAGCCTGGGATCAGGCCAGGGTAGGTGCCAGACTGTCCTAGGAGCAGGCTTCTGCTAGTGCATCTGCAGTTGTACCTGCGAAGCAGCCTGTGCTCAGGCCAGGGAAGATGCCTGGCTGTCCCAGGAGCAGGCTTCTACTAGTGCATCTGCAGTTGTACCTGTGCAGCAGCCTGTGCTCAGGCCAGGGAAGGTGCCAGGCTGTCCCGGGAACAGGCTTCTACTAGTGCATCTGCAGTTGTAGCTCAGACGCAGCCTGTGCTCAGGTCAGGGAAAGTGCCAGGCTGTCCCAGGAGAAGGCTTTTACTAATGCATCTGTAGTTGTAGCTGTACAGCAGCCTGTGCTCAGGCCAGGGAAGATGCCAGGCTGTCCCGGGAGCAGGCTTCTACTAGTGCCTCTGCAGTTGTAGCTGCACAACAGCCTGAGCTCAGTCCAGGGAAGATGCCTGGCTGTCCCGGGAGCAGGCTTCTGCTAGTGCATCTGCAGTTGTAGCTGCGCAGCAGCCTGTGCTCAGGCCAAGGAAGATGCCAGGCTGTCACAGGAGCAGGCATCTACTAGTGCATCTACAGTTGTAGCTGTGAAGCAGCCTGTGCGCAGGCCAGGGAAGGTGCCAGGCTTTCCCGGGAGGAGGCTTCTGCTAGTGCATCTACAGTTGTAGCTGTGCAGCAGCCTGTGCTCAGGCCAGGGAAGATGCCTGGCTGTCCCAGGAGCAGGCTTCTGCTAGTGCATCTGCAGTTGTAGCTGTGCAGCAGCTTGTGCTCAGGCCAGGGAAGATGCCAGGCTGTCACAGGAGCAGGCTTCTACTAGTGCATCTACAGTTGTAGCTGCTCAGCAGCCTGTGCTCAGGCTAGGGAAAGTGCCAGGCCATCCTGGGAGCAGGCTTCTGCTAGTGCATCTGCAGTTGTAGCTGCACAGCAGCCTGTGCTCAGGCCAGGGAAGATGCCAGGCTGTCACAGGAGCAGGCTTCTACTAGTGCATCTACAGTTGTAGCTGCACTGCAGCCTGTGCTCAGGCCAGGGAAGATGCCTGGCTGTCCCAGGAGCAGGCTTCTGCTAGTGCATCTGCTGTTGTGGCTGTGCAGCAGCCTGTGCTCAGGCCAGGGAAGATGCCTGGCTGTCCCAGGAGCAGGCTTCTACTAGTGTATCTGCAGTTGTAGCTGCGCAGCAGCCTGTGCGCATGGCTAGGGAAAGTGCCAGACCATCCTGGGAGCAGGCGTCTACTGGTGCATCTGCAGTTGTAGCTGCACAGCAGCCTGTGCGCAGGCCAGGGAAGGTGCCAGGCTGTCCCTGGAGCCTGCTTCTGCTAGTGCATCTGCAGTTGTAGCTCAGACGCAGCCTGTGCTCAGGTCAGGGAAAGTGCCAGGCTGTCCCAGGAGAAGGCTTTTACTAGTGCATCTGTAGTTGTAGCTGTGCAGCAGCCTGTGCTCAGGCCAGGGAAGATGCCAGGCTGTCCCGGGATCAGGCTTCTACTAGTGCATCTGCAGTTGTAGCTGCGCAGCAGCCTGTGCTCAGGCCAGGGAAGATGCCAGGCTGTCACAGGAGCAGGCTTCTACTAGTGCATCTATAGTTGTAGCTGCACTGCAGCCTGTGCTCAGGCCAGGGAAGATGCCTGGCTGTCCCGGGAGCAGGCTTCTGCTAGTGCATCTGCAGTTGTAGCTGCGCTGCAGGCTGTGCTCAGGACAGGGAAGATGCCTGGCTGTCCCGGGAGCAGGCTTCTGCTAGTGCATCTGCAGTTGGAGCTGCGCAGCAGCCTGTGCTCAGGCCAGGGAAGGTGCCAGGCTGTCCCGGGAGCAGGCTTCTGGTAGTGCATCTGCAGTTGTAGCTGCGCAGCAGACTGTGCTCAGGCTAGGGAAAGTTCCAGGCCATCCTGGGAGCAGGCTTCTGCTAGTGCATCTGCAGTTGTAGCTGCACAGCAGCCTGTGCTCAGGCCAGGGAAGATGCCAGGCTGTCACAGGAGCAGGCTTCTACTAGTGCATCTACAGTTGTAGCTGCACTGCAGCCTGTGCTCAGGCCAGGGAAGATGCCTGGCTGTCCCGGGAGCAGGCTTCTGCTAGTGCATCTGCTGTTGTGGCTGTGCAGCAGCCTGTGCTCAGGCCAGGGAAGATGCCTGGCTGTCCCAGGAGCAGGCTTCTGCTAGTGCATCTGCTGTTGTGGCTGTGCAGCAGCCTGTGCTCAGGCCAGGGAAGATGCCTGGCTGTCCCAGGAGCAGGCTTCTGCTAGTGCATCTGCAGTTGTAGCTGTGCAGCAGCCTGTGCTCAGGCCAGGGAAGATGCCTGGCTGTCCCAGGAGCAGGCTTCCACTAGTGCATCTGCAGTTGTAGCTGCGCAGCAGCCTGTGCGCAGGCCAGGGAAGGTGCATGGCTGTCCCAGGAGCAGGCTTCTACTAGTGCATCTGCAGTTGTAGCTGCGCAGCAGCCTGTGCGCAGGCCAGGGAAGGTGCATGGCTGTCCCAGGAGCAGGCTTCTACTAGTGCATCTGCAGTTGTAGCTGCTCAGCAGCCTGTGCTCAGGCTAGGGAAAGTGCTAGGCCATCCTGGGAGCAGGCTTCTACTAGTGCATCTGCAATTTTAGCTGCACAGCAGCCTGTGCTCAGGCCAGGGAAGATGTCTGGCTGGCCCAGGAGCAGGCTTCTGCTAGTGCATCTGCAGTTGTACCTGTGCAGCAGCCTATGTTCAGGTCAGGGAAAGTGCCAGGCCATCCTGGGAGCAGGCGTCTACTAGTGCATCTGCAGTTGTAGCTGCACAGCAGCCTGTGCGCAGGCCAGGGAAGGTGCCAGGCTGTCCCTGGAGCCTGCTTCTGCTAGTGCATCTGCAGTTGTAGCTCAGACACAGCCTGTGCTCAGGTCAGGGAAAGTGCCAGGCTGTCCCAGGAGAAGGCTTTTACTAGTGCATCTGTAGTTGTAGCTGTGCAGCAGCCTGTGCTCAGGCCAGGGAAGATGCCAGGCTGTCCCGGAATCAGGCTTCTACTAGTGCATCTGCAGTTGTAGCTGCGCAACAGCCTGAGCTCAGGCCAGGGAAGATGCCTGGCTGTCCCAGGAACAGGCTTCCACTAGTGCATCTGCAGTTGTAGCTGCGCAGCAGCCTGTGCTCAGGCCAGGGAAGATGCCAGGCTGTCCCTGGAGCAGGCTTCTACTAGTGCATCTTCAGTTGTAGCTGCACTGCAGCCTCTGCACATGCCAGGTAAGATGCCTGGCTGTCCCAGGAGCAGGCTTCCACTAGTGCATCTGCAGTTGTAGCTGCGCAGCAGCCTCTGCTCAGGCAAGGGAAGGTGCCAGGCTGTCCTGGGATCAGGCTTCCACTAGTGCATCTTCAGTTGTACCTGTGCAGCAGCCTGTGCGCAGGCCAGGAAAGGTGCATGGCTGTCCCAGGAGCAGGCTTCTACTAGTGCATCTGCAGTTGTAGCTGCTCAGCAGCCTGTGCTCAGGCTAGGGAAAGTGCTAGGCCATCCTGGGAGCAGGCTTCTACTAGTGCATCTGCAGTTGTAGCTGCACAGCAGCCTGTGCGCAGGCCAGGGAAGGTGCCAGGCTGTCCCAGGAGCAGGCTTCTGCTAGTGCATCTGCAGTTGTAGCTGTGCAGCAGCCTGTGCTCAGGCCAGGGAAGATGCCTGGCTGTCCCGGGAGCAGGCTTCTACTAGTGCATCTTCAGTTGTAGCTGCACAGCTGACTGTGCTCAGGCCAGGGAAGATGCCTTGATGTCCCAGGAGCAGTCTTCTACTAGTGCATCTTGAGTTGTAGCTGCGCAGCAGCCTGTGCTCAGTCCAGGGAAGATGCATGGCTGGCCCAGCAGCAGGCTTCTGCTACTGCATTTGCAGTTGTAGCTGCGCAGCAGCCTGTGCTCAGGCCAGGGAAGATGCCAGGCTGTTCCGGGAGCATGCTTCTGCTAGTGCATCTGCAGTTGTAGCTGCACAGCAGACTGTGCTCAGGCCAGGGAAGATGCCTGGCTGTCCCGAGAGCAGGCTTCTACTAGTGCATCTGCAATTTTAGCTGCACAGCAGCCTGTGCTCAGGCCAGGGAAGATGTCTAGCTGGCCCAGGAGCAGGCTTCTGCTAGTGCATCTGCAGTTGTACCTGTGCAGCAGCCTATGTTCAGGTCAGGGAAAGTGCCAGGCTGTCCCAGGAGAAGGCCTTTACTAGTGCATCTGTAGTTGTAGCTGTGCAGAAGCCTGTGCTCAGGCCAGGGAAGATGCCAGGCTGACCCGGGAGCAGGCTTCTACTAGTGCATCTTCAGTTGTAGCTGCACTGCAGCCTCTGCACATGCCAGGTAAGATGCCTGGCTGTCCCAGGAGCAGGCTTCCACTAGTGCATCTGCAGTTGTAGCTGCGCAGCAGCCTCTGCTCAGGCTAGGGAAAGTGCCAGGCCATCCTGGAAGCAGGCTTCTACTAGTGCATCTGCAGTTGTAGCTGCACAGCAGCCTCTGCGCAGGCCACGGAAGGTGCCAGGCTGTCCCTGGAGCCTGCTTCTGCTAGTGCATCTGCAGTTGTAGCTGCACAGCAGCCTGTGCTCAGGCCAGTGAAGATGCCAGGCTGTCCCGGGAACAGGCTTCTACTAGTGCATCTGCAGTTGTAGCTGCGCCTCAGCCTGTGCTCAGGCCAGGGAAGGTGCCAGGCTGGACCGGGAACAGGCTTCTACGAGTGCATCTTCAGTTGTAGCTGCACAGCAGCCTGTGCGCAGGCCAGGGAAGGTACCAGGCTGACCCGGGAGCAGGATTCTACTAGTACATCTTCAGTTGTAGCTGCACTGCAGCCTGTGCTCAGGCCAGGGAAGATGCCTGGCTGTCCCAGGAGAAGGCTTCTGCTAGTGCATCTGCAGTTGTACCTGTGCAGCAGCCTGTGCTCAGGCCAGGGAAGATGCCTGGCTGGCCCAGGAGCAGGCTTCTGTTACTGCATCTGCAGTTGTAGCTGCGCAGCAGCCTGTGCTCAGGCCAGAGAAGATGCATGGCTGGCCCAGGAGCAGGCTTCTGCTAGTGCATCTGCAGTTGTAGCTGCACATTAGCCTGTGCTCAGGCCAGGGAAGATGCATGGCTGTCCCGGGAGCAGGCTTCTACTGGTTTATCTGCAGTTGTAGCTGGCATTAGCCGGTGCTCAGGCCAGGGAAGGTGCCAGGCTGTCTCGGGAGCAGGCTTCTACTAGTGCATCTCTAGTTGTACCTGTGCAGCAGCCTGTGCTAGGGCCAGGGAAGGTGCCAGGCTGTCCCAGGAGCGAGCTTCTACTAGTGCATCTGCAATGTAGCTGCGCATCAGCCGGTGCTCAGGCCAGGGAAGGTGCCAGGCTGTCTCGGGAGCAGGCTTCTACTAGTGCATCTCTAGTTGTACCTGTGCAGCAGCCTGTGCTAGGGCCAGGGAAGGTGCCAGGCTGTCCCAGGAGCGAGCTTCTACTAGTGCATCTGCAATGTAGCTGCGTAACAGCCTGTGCACAGGCCAGGGAAGGTGCATGGCTGTCCCGGGAGCAGGCTTATACTAGTGTATCTGCAGTTGTAGCTGCGCAGCAGCCTGTGCGCATGGCCAGGGAAAGTGCCAGGCCATCCTGGGAGCAGGTGTCTACTAGTGCATCTGCAGTTGTAGCTGCACAGCAGCCTGTGCGCAGGCCAGGGAAGGTGCCAGGCTGTCCCTGGAGCCTGCTTCTGCTAGTGCATCTGCAGTTGTAGCTGCGCAGCAGCCTGTGCTCAGGCCAGGGAAGATGCCTGGCTGTCCCGGGAGCAGGCTTCTACTAGTGCATCTGCAATTGTAGCTGCGCAGCAGCCTATGCTCAGGGCAGGGAAGATGCCTGGCTGGCTCAGGAGCAGGCTTCTGCTAGTGCATCTGCAGTTGTACATGTGCAGCAGCCTGTGCTCAGGCCAGTGAAGATGCCAGTCTGTCCCGGGAGCAGGCTTCTACTAGTGCATCTGCAGTTGTAGCTCAGACGCAGCCTGTGCTCAGGCTAGGGAAAGTGCCAGGCCATCCTGGCAGCAGGCGTCTACTAGTGCATCTGCAGTTGTAGCTGCACAGCAGCCTGTGCTCAGGCCAGGGAAGGTACCAGGCTGTCCTGGGAGCAGGCTTCTACTAGTGCATCTGCAGTTGTACTTGTGCAGCAGCCTGGGATCAGGCCAGGGTAGGTGCCAGGCTGTCCTGGGAGCAGGCTTCTGCTAGTGCATCTGCAGTTGTAGCCGCGCAGCAGCCTGTGCGCATGCCAGGGAAGGTACCAGGCTGTCCCGGGAGCAGGCTTCTACTAGTGAATCTGCAGTTGTAGCTGCTCAGCAGCCTGTGCTCAGGCTAGGGAAAGTGCCAGGCCATCCTGGGAGCAGGCTTCTACTAGTGCATCTGCAGTTGTAGCTGCACAGCAGCCTCTGCGCAGGCCATGCAAGGTGCCAGGCTGTCCCTGGAGCCTGCTTCTGCTAGTGCATCTGCAGTTGTAGCTGCACAGCAGCCTGTGCTCAGGCCAGGGAAGATGCCTGGCTCTCCCGGGAGCAGGCTTCTACTAGTGCATCTTCAGTTGTAGCTGCACAGCTGCCTGTGCTCAGGCCAGGGAAGATGGCTGGCTGTCCCAGGAGCAGGCTTCTACTAGTGCATCTGCAGTTGTAGCTGCACAGCAGCCTGTGCGCAGGCCAGGGAAGGTACCAGGCTGACCCGGGAGCAGGATTCTACTAGTACATCTTCAGTTGTAGCTGCACTGCAGCCTGTGCTCAGGCCAGGGAAGATGCCTGGCTGTCCCAGGAGAAGGCTTCTGCTAGTGCATCTGCAGTTGTACCTGTGCAGCAGCCTGTGCCCAGGCCAGGGAAGATGCCTGGCTGGCCCAGGAGCAGGCTTCTGTTACTGCATCTGCAGTTGTAGCTGCGCAGCAGCCTGTGCTCAGGCCAGAGAAGATGCATGGCTGGCCCAGGAGCAGGCTTCTGCTAGTGCATCTACTGTTGTAGCTGCACTGCAGCCTGTGCTCGGGCCAGGGAAGATGCCTGGCTATCTCGGGAGCAGGCTTCTGCTAGTGCATCTGCAGTTGTAGCTGCGCAGCAGCCTGTGCTCAGGCCAGGGAAGGTGCCAGGCTGTCCCGGGAGCAGGCTTCTGCTAGTGCATCTGCAGTTGTAGCTGTGCAGCAGACTGTGTGCAGGCCAGGGAAGGTGTCAGGCTATCCCGGGAGCAGGCTTCTGCTGGTGCATCTGCTGTTGTAGCTGTGCAGCAGCCTGTGCTCAGGCCAGAGAAGATGCCTGGCTGTCCCAGGAGCAGGCTTCTGCTAGTGCATCTGCAGTTGTAGCTGTGCAGCAGCATGTGCTCAGGCCAGGGAAGATGCCAGGCTGTCACAGGAGCAGGCTTCTACTAGTGCATCTACAGTTGTAGCTGCTCAGCAGCCTATGCTCAGGCCAGGGAAGATGTCTGGCTGGCCCAGGAGCAGGCTTCTGCTAGTGCATCTGCAGTTGTACCTGTGCAGCAGCCTGTGCTCAGGCCAGTGAAGATGCCAGGCTGTCCCGGGAACAGGCTTCTACTAGTGCATCTGCAGTTGTAGCTGCGCCTCAGCCTGTGCTCAGGCCAGGGAAGGTGCCAGGCTGGACCGGGAACAGGCTTCTACGAGTGCATCTTCAGTTGTAGCTGCACTGCAGCCTGTGATCAGGTCAGGGTAGATGCCTGGCTGTCCCAGGAGCAGGCTTCTACTAGTGCATCTTCAGTTTTAGCTGCGCAGCAGCCTGTGCTTAGGCCAGGGAAGATGCATGGCTGGCCCAGGAGAAGGCTTCTGCTACTGCATCTGCAGTTGTAGCTGCACAGCAGCCTGTGCTCAGGCCAGGGAAGATGCATGGCTGGCCCAGGAGCAGGCTTCTGCTACTGCATCTGCAGTTGTAGCTGCGCAGCAGCCTGTGCTCAGGCCAGGGAAGGTGCCAGGCTGTCCCGGGTGCAGGCTTCTGCTAGTGCATCTGCAGTTGTACTCAGCCTGGGATCAGGCCAGGGTAGGTGCCAGACTGTCCTAGGAGCAGGCTTCTGCTAGTGCATCTGCAGTTGTACCTGCGAAGCAGCCTGTGCTCAGGCCAGGGAAGATGCCTGGCTGTCCCAGGAGCAGGCTTCTACTAGTGCATCTGCAGTTGTACCTGTGCAGCAGCCTGTGCTCAGGCCAGGGAAGGTGCCAGGCTGTCCCGGGAACAGGCTTCTACTAGTGCATCTGCAGTTGTAGCTCAGACGCAGCCTGTGCTCAGGTCAGGGAAAGTGCCAGGCTGTCCCAGGAGAAGGCTTTTACTAATGCATCTGTAGTTGTAGCTGTACAGCAGCCTGTGCTCAGGCCAGGGAAGATGCCAGGCTGTCCCGGGAGCAGGCTTCTACTAGTGCCTCTGCAGTTGTAGCTGCACAACAGCCTGAGCTCAGTCCAGGGAAGATGCCTGGCTGTCCCGGGAGCAGGCTTCTGCTAGTGCATCTGCAGTTGTAGCTGCGCAGCAGCCTGTGCTCAGGCCAAGGAAGATGCCAGGCTGTCACAGGAGCAGGCATCTACTAGTGCATCTACAGTTGTAGCTGTGCAGCAGCCTGTGCGCAGGCCAGGGAAGGTGCCAGGCTTTCCCGGGAGGAGGCTTCTGCTAGTGCATCTACAGTTGTAGCTGTGCAGCAGCCTGTGCTCAGGCCAGGGAAGATGCCTGGCTGTCCCAGGAGCAGGCTTCTGCTAGTGCATCTGCAGTTGTAGCTGTGCAGCAGCTTGTGCTCAGGCCAGGGAAGATGCCAGGCTGTCACAGGAGCAGGCTTCTACTAGTGCATCTACAGTTGTAGCTGCTCAGCAGCCTGTGCTCAGGCTAGGGAAAGTGCCAGGCCATCCTGGGAGCAGGCTTCTGCTAGTGCATCTGCAGTTGTAGCTGCACAGCAGCCTGTGCTCAGGCCAGGGAAGATGCCAGGCTGTCACAGGAGCAGGCTTCTACTAGTGCATCTACAGTTGTAGCTGCACTGCAGCCTGTGCTCAGGCCAGGGAAGATGCCTGGCTGTCCCGGGAGCAGGCTTCTGCTAGTGCATCTGCTGTTGTGGCTGTGCAGCAGCCTGTGCTCAGGCCAGGGAAGATGCCTGGCTGTCCCAGGAGCAGGCTTCTACTAGTGTATCTGCAGTTGTAGCTGCGCAGCAGCCTGTGCGCATGGCTAGGGAAAGTGCCAGACCATCCTGGGAGCAGGCGTCTACTGGTGCATCTGCAGTTGTAGCTGCACAGCAGCCTGTGCGCAGGCCAGGGAAGGTGCCAGGCTGTCCCTGGAGCCTGCTTCTGCTAGTGCATCTGCAGTTGTAGCTCAGACGCAGCCTGTGCTCAGGTCAGGGAAAGTGCCAGGCTGTCCCAGGAGAAGGCTTTTACTAGTGCATCTGTAGTTGTAGCTGTGCAGCAGCCTGTGCTCAGGCCAGGGAAGATGCCAGGCTGTCCCGGGATCAGGCTTCTACTAGTGCATCTGCAGTTGTAGCTGCGCAGCAGCCTGTGCTCAGGCCAGGGAAGATGCCAGGCTGTCACAGGAGCAGGCTTCTACTAGTGCATCTATAGTTGTAGCTGCACTGCAGCCTGTGCTCAGGCCAGGGAAGATGCCTGGCTGTCCCGGGAGCAGGCTTCTGCTAGTGCATCTGCAGTTGTAGCTGCGCTGCAGGCTGTGCTCAGGACAGGGAAGATGCCTGGCTGTCCCGGGAGCAGGCTTCTGCTAGTGCATCTGCAGTTGGAGCTGCGCAGCAGCCTGTGCTCAGGCCAGGGAAGGTGCCAGGCTGTCCCGGGAGCAGGCTTCTGGTAGTGCATCTGCAGTTGTAGCTGCGCAGCAGACTGTGCTCAGGCTAGGGAAAGTTCCAGGCCATCCCGGGAGCAGGCTTCTGCTAGTGCATCTGCAGTTGTAGCTGCACAGCAGCCTGTGCTCAGGCCAGGGAAGATGCCAGGCTGTCACAGGAGCAGGCTTCTACTAGTGCATCTACAGGTGTAGCTGCACTGCAGCCTGTGCTCAGGCCAGGGAAGATGCCTGGCTGTCCCGGGAGCAGGCTTCTGCTAGTGCATCTGCTGTTGTGGCTGTGCAGCAGCCTGTGCTCAGGCCAGGGAAGATGCCTGGCTGTCCCAGGAGCAGGCTTCTGCTAGTGCATCTGCTGTTGTGGCTGTGCAGCAGCCTGTGCTCAGGCCAGGGAAGATGCCTGGCTGTCCCAGGAGCAGGCTTCTGCTAGTGCATCTGCAGTTGTAGCTGTGCAGCAGCCTGTGCTCAGGCCAGGGAAGATGCCTGGCTGTCCCAGGAGCAGGCTTCCACTAGTGCATCTGCAGTTGTAGCTGCGCAGCAGCCTGTGCGCAGGCCAGGGAAGGTGCATGGCTGTCCCAGGAGCAGGCTTCTACTAGTGCATCTGCAGTTGTAGCTGCGCAGCAGCCTGTGCGCAGGCCAGGGAAGGTGCATGGCTGTCCCAGGAGCAGGCTTCTACTAGTGCATCTGCAGTTGTAGCTGCTCAGCAGCCTGTGCTCAGGCTAGGGAAAGTGCTAGGCCATCCTGGGAGCAGGCTTCTACTAGTGCATCTGCAATTTTAGCTGCACAGCAGCCTGTGCTCAGGCCAGGGAAGATGTCTGGCTGGCCCAGGAGCAGGCTTCTGCTAGTGCATCTGCAGTTGTACCTGTGCAGCAGCCTATGTTCAGGTCAGGGAAAGTGCCAGGCCATCCTGGGAGCAGGCGTCTACTAGTGCATCTGCAGTTGTAGCTGCACAGCAGCCTGTGCGCAGGCCAGGGAAGGTGCCAGGCTGTCCCTGGAGCCTGCTTCTGCTAGTGCATCTGCAGTTGTAGCTCAGACACAGCCTGTGCTCAGGTCAGGGAAAGTGCCAGGCTGTCCCAGGAGAAGGCTTTTACTAGTGCATCTGTAGTTGTAGCTGTGCAGCAGCCTGTGCTCAGGCCAGGGAAGATGCCAGGCTGTCCCGGAATCAGGCTTCTACTAGTGCATCTGCAGTTGTAGCTGCGCAACAGCCTGAGCTCAGGCCAGGGAAGATACCTGGCTGTCCCGGGAGCAGGCTTCTGCTAGTGCATCTGCAGTTGTAGCTGCGCAGCAGCCTGTGCTCAGGCCAGGGAAGATGCCAGGCTGTCCCGGGAGCAGTCTTCTGCTAGTGCATCTGCAGTTGTAGCTGCGCTGCAGGCTGTGCTCAAGACAGGGAAGATGCCTGGCTGTCCCGGGAGCAGGCTTCTGCTAGTGCATCTGCAGTTGGAGCTGCGCAGCAGACTGTGCTCAGGCTAGTGAAAGTGCCAGGCCATCCTGGGAGCAGGCGTCTACTAGTGCATCTGCAGTTGTAGCTGCACAGCAGCCTGTGCACAGGCCAGGGAAGGTGCCAGGCTGTCCCTGGAGCCTGATTCTGCTAGTGCATCTGCAGTTGTAGCTCAGAAGCAGCCTGTGCTCAGGTCAGGGAAAGTGCCATGCTCTCCCAGGAGAAGGCTTTTACTAGTGCATCTGTAGTTGTAGCTGTGCAGCAGCCTGTGCTCAGGCCAGGGAAGGTACATGGCTGTCCCAGGAGCAGGCTTCTACTAGTGCATCTGCAGTTGTAGCTGCTCAGCAGCCTGTGCGCAGGCCAGGGAAGGTTCCAGGCTGTCCCTGGAGCCTGCTTCTGCTAGTGCATCTGTAGTTGTAGCTGTGCAGCAGCCTGTGCTCAGGCCAGGGAAAATGCCTGGCTGTCCCAGGAGCAGGCTTCTGCTAGTGCATCTGCAGTTGTAGCTGTGCAGCAGCCTGTGCTCAGGCCAGGGAAGATGCATGGCTGGACCAGGAGCAGGCTTCTGCTAGTGCATCTGCTGTTGTGGCTGTGCAGCAGCCTGTGCTCAGGCCAGGGAAGATGCCTGGCTGTCCCAGGAGCAGGCTTCTGCTAGTGCATCTGCAGTTGTAGCTGTGCAGCAGCCTGTGCTCAGGCCAGGGAAGATGCCTGGCTGTCCCAGGAGCAGGCTTCCACTAGTGCATCTGCAGTTGTAGCTGCGCAGCAGCCTCTGCTCAGGCCAGGGAAGATGCCTGGCTGTCCCAGGAGCAGGCTTCCACTACTGCATCTGCAGTTGTAGCTGCGCAACACCCTGTGCTCAGGCCAGGGAAGGTGCCAGGCTTTCCCAGGAGAAGGCTTTTACTAGTGCATCTGCAGTTGTAGCTGCGCAGCAGCCTGTGCTCAGGCCAGAGAAGATGCCAGGCTGTCCCGGGAGCAGGCTTCTACTAGTGCATCTGCAGTTGTAGCTGCGCAACACCCTGTGCTCAGGCCAGGGAAGGTGCCAGGCTGTCCCAGGAGCAGGCTTCTGCTAGTGCATCTTCAGTTGTAGCTGCACAACAGCCTGAGCTCAGTCCAGGGAAGATGCCTGGCTGTCCCGGGAGCAGGCTTCTGCTAGTGCATCTGCAGTTGTAGCTGCGCAGCAGCCTGTGCGCAGGCCAGGGAATGTGCCAGGCTGTCACAGGAGCAGGCAACTACTAGTGCATCTACAGTTGTAGCTGTGCAGCAGCCTGTGCGCAGGCCAGGGAAGGTGCCAGGCTTTCCCGGGAGGAGGCTTCTGCTAGTGCATCTGCTGTTGTAGCTGTGCAGCAGCCTGTGCTCAGGCCAGGGAAGATGCCTGGCTGTCCCAGGAGCAGGCTTCTGCTAGTGCATCTGCAGTTGTAGCTGTGCAGCAGCTTGTGTTCAGGCCAGGGAAGATGCCAGGCTGTCACAGGAGCAGGCTTCTACTAGTGCATCTACAGTTGTAGCTGCTCAGCAGCCTGTGCTCAGGCTAGGGAAAGTGCCAGGCCATCCTGGGAGCAGGCTTCTGCTAGTGCATCTGCAGTTGTAGCTGCACAGCAGCCTGTGCTCAGGCCAGGGAAGATGCCAGGCTGTCACAGGAGCAGGCTTCTACTAGTGCATCTACAGTTGTAGCTGCACTGCAGCCTGTGCTCAGGCCAGGGAAGATGCCTGGCTGTCCCGGGAGCAGGCTTCTGCTAGTGCATCTGCTGTTGTGGCTGTGCAGCAGACTGTGCTCAGGCCAGGGAAGGTGCCAGGCTGTCCCAGGAGCAGGCTTCTACTAGTGTATCTGCAGTTGTAGCTGCGCAGCAGCCTGTGCGCATGGCTAGGGAAAGTGCCAGACCATCCTGGGAGCAGGCGTCTACTGGTGCATCTGCAGTTGTAGCTGCACAGCAGCCTGTGCGCAGGCCAGGGAAGGTACCAGGCTGTCCCTGGAGCCTGCTTCTGCTAGTGCATCTGCAGTTGTAGCTCAGACGCAGCCTGTGCTCAGGTCAGGGAAAGTGCCAGGCTGTCCCAGGAGAAGGCTTTTACTAGTGCATCTGTAGTTGTAGCTGTGCAGCAGCCTGTGCTCAGGCCAGGGAAGATGCCAGGCTGTCCCGGGATCAGGCTTCTACTAGTGCATCTGCAGTTGTAGCTGCGCAGCAGCCTGTGCTCAGGCCAGGGAAGATGCCAGGCTGTCACAGGAGCAGGCTTCTACTAGTGCATCTATAGTTGTAGCTGCACTGCAGCCTGTGCTCAGGCCAGGGAAGATGCCTGGCTGTCCCCGGAGCAGGCTTCTGCTAGTGCATCTGCAGTTGTAGCTGCGCTGCAGGCTGTGCTCAGGACAGGGAAGATGCCTGGCTGTCCCGGGAGCAGGCTTCTGCTAGTGCATCTGCAGTTGGAGCTGCGCAGCAGCCTGTGCTCAGGCCAGGGAAGGTGCCAGGCTGTCCCGGGAGCAGGCTTCTGGTAGTGCATCTGCAGTTGTAGCTGCGCAGCAGACTGTGCTCAGGCTAGGGAAAGTTCCAGGCCATCCTGGGAGCAGGCTTCTGCTAGTGCATCTGCAGTTGTAGCTGCGCTGCAGGCTGTGCTCAGGACAGGGAAGATGCCTGGCTGTCCCGGGAGCCTGCTTCTGCTAGTGCATCTGCAGTTGTAGCTGCGCTGCAGGCTGTGCTCAGGACAGGGAAGATGCCTGGCTGTCCCGGGAGCAGGCTTCTGCTAGTGCATCTGCAGTTGTAGCTGCACAGCAGCCTGTGCTCAGGCCAGGGAAGGTGCCAGGCTGGCCCGGGAGCAGGCTTCTTCTAGTGCATCTGCAGTTGTAGCTGCTCAGCAGCCTGTGCTCAGGCCAGGGAAGATGCCAGGCTGTCACAGGAGCAGGCTTCTACTAGTGCATCTACAGTTGTAGCTGCACTGCAGCCTGTGCTCAGGCCAGGGAAGATGCCTGGCTGTCCCAGGAGCAGGCTTCTGCTAGTGCATCTACTGTTGTGGCTGTGCAGCAGCCTGTGCTCAGGCCAGGGAAGATGCCTGGCTGTCCCAGGAGCAGGCTTCTGCTAGTGCATCTGCAGTTGTAGCTGTGCAGCAGCCTGTGCTCAGGCCAGGGAAGATGCCTGGCTGTCCCAGGAGCAGGCTTCCACTAGTGCATCTGCAGTTGTAGCTGCGCAGCAGCCTCTGCTCAGGCCAGGGAAGGTGCCAGGCTGTCCCGGGAGCAGGCTTCTACTAGTGCATCTTCAGTTGTAGCTGCACTGCAGCCTCTGCACATGCCAGGTAAGATGCCTGGCTGTCCCAGGAGCAGGCTTCCACTAGTGCATCTGCAGTTGTAGCTGCGCAGCAGCCTCTGCTCAGGCAAGGGAAGGTGCCAGGCTGTCCTGGGATAAGGCTTCTACTAGTGCATCTTCAGTTGTAGCTGCGCAGCAGCCTGTGCGCAGGCCAGGGAAGGTGCATGGCTGTCCCAGGAGCAGGCTTCTACTAGTGAGTCTGCAGTTGTAGCTGCTCAGCAGCCTGTGCTCAGGCTAGGGAAAGTGCTAGGCCATCCTGGGAGCAGGCTTCTACTAGTGCATCTGCAGTTGTAGCTGCACAGCAGCCTGTGCGCAGGCCAGGGAAGGTGCCAGGCTGTCCCAGGAGCAGGCTTCTGCTAGTGCATCTGCAGTTGTAGCTGTGCAGCAGCCTGTGCTCAGGCTAGGGAAGATGCCTGGCTGTCCCGGGAGCAGGCTTCTACTAGTGCATCTTCATTTGTAGCTGCACAGCTGACTGTGCTCAGGCCAGGGAAGATGCCTTGATGTCCCAGGAGCAGTCTTCTAGTAGTGCATCTTGAGTTGTAGCTGCGCAGCAGCCTGTGCTCAGTCCAGGGAAGATGCATGGCTGGCCCAGCAGCAGGCTTCTGCTACTGCATTTGCAGTTGTAGCTGCGCAGCAGCCTGTGCTCAGGCCAGGGAAGGTGCCAGGCTGTTCCGGGAGCATGCTTCTGCTAGTGCATCTGCAGTTGTAGCTGCACAGCAGACTGTGCTCAGGCCAGGGAAGATGCCTGGCTGTCCCGAGAGCAGGCTTCTACTAGTGCATCTGCAATTTTAGCTGCACAGCAGCCTGTGCTCAGGCCAGGGAAGATGTCTGGCTGGCCCAGGAGCAGGCTTCTGCTAGTGCATCTGCAGTTGTACCTGTGCAGCAGCCTATGTTCAGGTCAGGGAAAGTGCCAGGCTGTCCCAGGAGAAGGCCTTTACTAGTGCATCTGTAGTTGTAGCTGTGCAGAAGCCTGTGCTCAGGCCAGGGAAGATGCCAGGCTGACCCGGGAGCAGGCTTCTACTAGTGCATCTTCAGATGTAGCTGCACTGCAGCCTCTGCACATGCCAGGTAAGATGCCTGGCTGTCCCAGGAGCAGGCTTCTACTAGTGAGTCTGCAGTTGTAGCTGCTCAGCAGCCTGTGCTCAGGCTAGGGAAAGTGCTAGGCCATCCTGGGAGCAGGCTTCTACTAGTGCATCTGCAGTTGTAGCTGCACAGCAGCCTGTGCGCAGGCCAGGGAAGGTGCCAGGCTGTCCCAGGAGCAGGCTTCTGCTAGTGCATCTGCAGTTGTAGCTGTGCAGCAGCCTGTGCTCAGGCTAGGGAAGATGCCTGGCTGTCCCGGGAGCAGGCTTCTACTAGTGCATCTTCATTTGTAGCTGCACAGCTGACTGTGCTCAGGCCAGGGAAGATGCCTTGATGTCCCAGGAGCAGTCTTCTAGTAGTGCATCTTGAGTTGTAGCTGCGCAGCAGCCTGTGCTCAGTCCAGGGAAGATGCATGGCTGGCCCAGCAGCAGGCTTCTGCTACTGCATTTGCAGTTGTAGCTGCGCAGCAGCCTGTGCTCAGGCCAGGGAAGGTGCCAGGCTGTTCCGGGAGCATGCTTCTGCTAGTGCATCTGCAGTTGTAGCTGCACAGCAGACTGTGCTCAGGCCAGGGAAGATGCCTGGCTGTCCCGAGAGCAGGCTTCTACTAGTGCATCTGCAATTTTAGCTGCACAGCAGCCTGTGCTCAGGCCAGGGAAGATGTCTGGCTGGCCCAGGAGCAGGCTTCTGCTAGTGCATCTGCAGTTGTACCTGTGCAGCAGCCTATGTTCAGGTCAGGGAAAGTGCCAGGCTGTCCCAGGAGAAGGCCTTTACTAGTGCATCTGTAGTTGTAGCTGTGCAGAAGCCTGTGCTCAGGCCAGGGAAGATGCCAGGCTGACCCGGGAGCAGGCTTCTACTAGTGCATCTTCAGATGTAGCTGCACTGCAGCCTCTGCACATGCCAGGTAAGATGCCTGGCTGTCCCAGGAGCAGGCTTCCACTAGTGCATCTGCAGTTGTAGCTGCGCAGCAGCCTCTGCTCAGGCTAGGGAAAGTGCCAGGCCATCCTGGAAGCAGGCTTCTACTAGTGCATCTGCAGTTGTAGCTGCACAGCAGCCTCTGCGCAGGCCACGGAAGGTGCCAGGCTGTCCCTGGAGCCTGCTTCTGCTAGTGCATCTGCAGTTGTAGCTGCACAGCAGCCTGTGCTCAGGCCAGGGAAGATGCCTGGCTCTCCCGGGAGCAGGCTTCTACTAGTGCATCTTCAGTTGTAGCTGCACAGCTGCGTGTGCTCAGGCCAGGGAAGATGGCTGGCTGTCCCAGGAGCAGGCTTCTACTAGTGCATCTTCAGTTGTAGCTGCACAGCTGCGTGTGCTCAGGCCAGGGAAGATGGCTGGCTGTCCCAGGAGCAGGCTTCTACTAGTGCATCTGCAGTTGTAGCTGCACAGCAGCCTGTGCGCAGGCCAGGGAAGGTACCAGGCTGACCCGGGAGCAGGATTCTACTAGTACATCTTCAATTGTAGCTGCACTGCAGCCTGTGCTCAGGCCAGGGAAGATGCCTGGCTGTCCCAGGAGAAGGCTTCTGCTAGTGCATCTGCAGTTGTACCTGTGCAGCAGCCTGTGCTCAGGCCAGGGAAGATGCCTGGCTGGCCCAGGAGCAGGCTTCTGTTACTGCATCTGCAGTTGTAGCTGCGCAGCAGCCTGTGCTCAGGCCAGAGAAGATGCATGGCTGGCCCAGGAGCAGGCTTCTGCTAGTGCATCTGCAGTTGTAGCTGCACATTAGCCTGTGCTCAGGCCAGGGAAGATGCATGGCTGTCCCGGGAGCAGGCTTCTACTGGTTTATCTGCAGTTGTAGCTGGCATTAGCCGGTGCTCAGGCCAGGGAAGGTGCCAGGCTGTCTCGGGAGCAGGCTTCTACTAGTGCATCTCTAGTTGTACCTGTGCAGCAGCCTGTGCTAGGGCCAGGGAAGGTGCCAGGCTGTCCCAGGAGCGAGCTTCTACTAGTGCATCTGCAATGTAGCTGCGCATCAGCCGGTGCTCAGGCCAGGGAAGGTGCCAGGCTGTCTCGGGAGCAGGCTTCTACTAGTGCATCTCTAGTTGTACCTGTGCAGCAGCCTGTGCTAGGGCCAGGGAAGGTGCCAGGCTGTCCCAGGAGCGAGCTTCTACTAGTGCATCTGCAATGTAGCTGCGTAACAGCCTGTGCACAGGCCAGGGAAGGTGCATGGCTGTCCCGGGAGCAGGCTTCTACTAGTGTATCTGCAGTTGTAGCTGCGCAGCAGCCTGTGCGCATGGCCAGGGAAAGTGCCAGGCCATCCTGGGAGCAGGCGTCTACTAGTGCATCTGCAGTTGTAGCTGCACAGCAGCCTGTGCGCAGGCCAGGGAAGGTGCCAGGCTGTCCCTGGAGCCTGCTTCTGCTAGTGCATCTGCAGTTGTAGCTGCGCAGCAGCCTGTGCTCAGGCCAGGGAAGATGCCTGGCTGTCCCGGGAGCAGGCTTCTACTAGTGCATCTGCAATTGTAGCTGCGCAGCAGCCTATGCTCAGGGCAGGGAAGATGCCTGGCTGGCTCAGGAGCAGGCTTCTGCTAGTGCATCTGCAGTTGTACATGTGCAGCAGCCTGTGCTCAGGCCAGTGAAGATGCCAGTCTGTCCCGGGAGCAGGCTTCTACTAGTGCATCTGCAGTTGTAGCTCAGACGCAGCCTGTGCTCAGGCTAGGGAAAGTGCCAGGCCATCCTGGGAGTAGGCGTCTACTAGTGCATCTGCAGTTGTAGCTGCCCAGCAGCTTGTGCTCAGGCCAGGGAAGGTACCAGGCTGTCCTGGGAGCAGGCTTCTACTAGTGCATCTGCAGTTGTACTTGTGCAGCAGCCTGGGATCAGGCCAGGGTAGGTGCCAGGCTGTCCTGGGAGCAGGCTTCTGCTAGTGCATCTGCAGTTGTAGCCGCGCAGCAGCCTGTGCGCATGCCAGGGAAGGTACCAGGCTGTCCCGGGAGCAGGCTTCTACTAGTGATTCTACAGTTGTAGCTGCTCAGCAGCCTGTGCTCAGGCTAGGGAAAGTGCCAGGCCATGCTGGGAGCAGGCTTCTACTAGTGCATCTGCAGTTGTAGCTGCACAGCAGCCTCTGCGCAGGCCATGCAAGGTGCCAGGCTGTCCCTGGAGCCTGCTTCTGCTAGTGCATCTGCAGTTGTAGCTGCACAGCAGCCTGTGCTCAGGCCAGGGAAGATGCCTGGCTCTCCCGGGAGCAGGCTTCTACTAGTGCATCTTCAGTTGTAGCTGCACAGCTGCCTGTGCTCAGGCCAGGGAAGATGGCTGGCTGTCCCAGGAGCAGGCTTCTACTAGTGCATCTGCAGTTGTAGCTGCACAGCAGCCTGTGCGCAGGCCAGGGAAGGTACCAGGCTGACCCGGGAGCAGGATTCTACTAGTACATCTTCAGTTGTAGCTGCACTGCAGCCTGTGCTCAGGCCAGGGAAGATGCCTGGCTGTCCCAGGAGAAGGCTTCTGCTAGTGCATCTGCAGTTGTACCTGTGCAGCAGCCTGTGCCCAGGCCAGGGAAGATGCCTGGCTGGCCCAGGAGCAGGCTTCTGTTACTGCATCTGCAGTTGTAGCTGCGCAGCAGCCTGTGCTCAGGCCAGAGAAGATGCATGGCTGGCCCAGGAGCAGGCTTCTGCTAGTGCATCTACTGTTGTAGCTGCACTGCAGCCTGTGCTCGGGCCAGGGAAGATGCCTGGCTATCTCGGGAGCAGGCTTCTGCTAGTGCATCTGCAGTTGTAGCTGCGCAGCAGCCTGTGCTCAGGCCAGGGAAGGTGCCAGGCTGTCCCGGGAGCAGGCTTCTGCTAGTGCATCTGCAGTTGTAGCTGTGCAGCAGACTGTGTGCAGGCCAGGGAAGGTGTCAGGCTATCCCGGGAGCAGGCTTCTGCTGGTGCATCTGCTGTTGTAGCTGTGCAGCAGCCTGTGCTCAGGCCAGGGAAGATGCCTGGCTGTCCCAGGAGCAGGCTTCTGCTAGTGCATCTGCGGTTGTAGCTGTGCAGCAGCATGTGCTCAGGCCAGGGAAGATGCCAGGCTGTCACAGGAGCAGGCTTCTACTAGTGCATCTACAGTTGTAGCTGCTCAGCAGCCTATGCTCAGGCCAGGGAAGATGTCTGGCTGGCCCAGGAGCAGGCTTCTGCTAGTGCATCTGCAGTTGTACCTGTGCAGCAGCCTGTGCTCAGGCCAGTGAAGATGTCAGGCTGTCCCGGGAACAGGCTTCTACTAGTGCATCTGCAGTTGTAGCTGCGCCGCAGCCTGTGCTCAGGCCAGGGAAGGTGCCAGGCTGGACCGGGAACAGGCTTCTACTAGTGCATCTTCAGTTGTAGCTGCAATGCAGCCTGTGATCAGGTCAGGGTAGATGCCTGGCTGTCCCAGGAGCAGGCTTCTACTAGTGCATCTTCAGTTTTAGCTGCGCAGCAGCCTGTGCTTAGGCCAGGGAAGATGAATGGCTGGCCCAGGAGAAGGCTTCTGCTACTGCATCTGCAGTTGTAGCTGCGCAGCAGCCTGTGCTCAGGCCAGGGAAGATGCATGGCTGGCCCAGGAGCAGGCTTCTGCTACTGCATCTGCAGTTGTAGCTGCGCAGCAGCCTGTGCTCAGGCCAGAGAAGGTGCCAGGCTGTCCCGGGTGCAGGCTTCTGCTAGTGCATCTGCAGTTGTACTTGTGCAGCAGCCTGGGATCAGGCCAGGGTAGGTGCCAGACTGTCCTAGGAGCAGGCTTCTGCTAGTGCATCTGCAGTTGTACCTGCGAAGCAGCCTGTGCTCAGGCCAGGGAAGATGCCTGGCTGTCCCAGGAGCAGGCTTCTACTAGTGCATCTGCAGTTGTACCTGTGCAGCAGCCTGTGCTCAGGCCAGGGAAGGTGCCAGGCTGTCCCGGGAACAGGCTTCTACTAGTGCATCTGCAGTTGTAGCTCAGACGCAGCCTGTGCTCAGGTCAGGGAAAGTGCCAGGCTGTCCCAGGAGAAGGCTTTTACTAATGCATCTGTAGTTGTAGCTGTACAGCAGCCTGTGCTCAGGCCAGGGAAGATGCCAGGCTGTCCCGGGAGCAGGCTTCTACTAGTGCCTCTGCAGTTGTAGCTGCACAACAGCCTGAGCTCAGTCCAGGGAAGATGCCTGGCTGTCCCGGGAGCAGGCTTCTGCTAGTGCATCTGCAGTTGTAGCTGCGCAGCAGCCTGTGCTCAGGCCTAGGAAGATGCCAGGCTGTCACAGGAGCAGGCATCTACTAGTGCATCTACAGTTGTAGCTGTGCAGCAGCCTGTGCGCAGGCATGGGAAGGTGCCAGGCTTTCCCGGGAGGAGGCTTCTGCTAGTGCATCTACAGTTGTAGCTGTGCAGCAGCCTGTGCTCAGGCCAGGGAAGATGCCTGGCTGTCCCAGGAGCAGGCTTCTGCTAGTGCATCTGCAGTTGTAGCTGTGCAGCAGCTTGTGCTCAGGCCAGGGAAGATGCCAGGCTGTCACAGGAGCAGGCTTCTACTAGTGCATCTACAGTTGTAGCTGCTCAGCAGCCTGTGCTCAGGCTAGGGAAAGTGCCAGGCCATCCTGGGAGCAGGCTTCTGCTAGTGCATCTGCAGTTGTAGCTGCACAGCAGCCTGTGCTCAGGCCAGGGAAGATGCCAGGCTGTCACAGGAGCAGGCTTCTACTAGTGCATCTACAGTTGTAGCTGCACTGCAGCCTGTGCTCAGGCCAGGGAAGATGCCTGGCTGTCCCGGGAGCAGGCTTCTGCTAGTGCATCTGCTGTTGTGGCTGTGCAGCAGCCTGTGCTCAGGCCAGGGAAGATGCCTGGCTGTCCCAGGAGCAGGCTTCTACTAGTGTATCTGCAGTTGTAGCTGCGCAGCAGCCTGTGCGCATGGCTAGGGAAAGTGCCAGACCATCCTGGGAGCAGGCGTCTACTGGTGCATCTGCAGTTGTAGCTGCACAGCAGCCTGTGCGCAGGCCAGGGAAGGTGCCAGGCTGTCCCTGGAGCCTGCTTCTGCTAGTGCATCTGCAGTTGTAGCTCAGACGCAGCCTGTGCTCAGGTCAGGGAAAGTGCCAGGCTGTCCCAGGAGAAGGCTTTTACTAGTGCATCTGTAGTTGTAGCTGTGCAGCAGCCTGTGCTCAGGCCAGGGAAGATGCCAGGCTGTCCTGGGATCAGGCTTCTACTAGTGCATCTGCAGTTGTAGCTGCGCAGCAGCCTGTGCTCAGGCCAGGGAAGATGCCAGGCTGTCACAGGAGCAGGCTTCTACTAGTGCATCTATAGTTGTAGCTGCACTGCAGCCTGTGCTCAGGCCAGGGAAGATGCCTGGCTGTCCCGGGAGCAGGCTTCTGCTAGTGCATCTGCAGTTGTAGCTGCGCTGCAGGCTGTGCTCAGGACAGGGAAGATGCCTGGCTGTCCCGGGAGCAGGCTTCTGCTAGTGCATCTGCAGTTGGAGCTGCGCAGCAGCCTGTGCTCAGGCCAGGGAAGGTGCCAGGCTGTCCCCGGAGCAGGCTTCTGGTAGTGCATCTGCAGTTGTAGCTGCGCAGCAGACTGTGCTCAGGCTAGGGAAAGTTCCAGGCCATCCTGGGAGCAGGCTTCTGCTAGTGCATCTGCAGTTGTAGCTGCACAGCAGCCTGTGCTCAGGCCAGGGAAGATGCCAGGCTGTCACAGGAGCAGGCTTCTACTAGTGCATCTACAGTTGTAGCTGCACTGCAGCCTGTGCTCAGGCCAGGGAAGATGCCTGGCTGTCCCGGGAGCAGGATTCTGCTAGTGCATCTGCTGTTGTGGCTGTGCAGCAGCCTGTGCTCAGGCCAGGGAAGATGCCTGGCTGTCCCAGGAGCAGGCTTCTGCTAGTGCATCTGCAGTTGTAGCTGCGCAGCAGCCTGTGCTCAGGCCTGGGAAGGTGCCAGCCTGTCCTGGGAGCAGGCTTCTGCTAGTGCATCTGCAGTTGTAGCTGCGCAGAAGACTGTGCGCAGGCCAGGGAAGGTGCCAGGCTATCCCGGGAGCAGGCTTCTGCTAGTGCGTCTGCTGTTGTAGCTGCGCAGCAGCCTGTGCTCAGGCCAGGGAAGGTGCCAGGCTGTCCCAGGAGCGAGCTTCTACTAGTGCATCTGCAATGTAGCTGCGCAACAGCCTGTGCACAGGCCAGGGAAGGTGCATGACTGTCCCGGGAGCAGGCTTCTACTAGTGTATCTGCAGTTGTAGCTGCGCAGCAGCCTGTGCGCATGGCTAGGGAAAGTGCCAGGCCATCCTGGGAGCAGGCGTCTACTAGTGCATCTGCAGTTGTAGCTGCACAGCAGCCTGTGCGCAGGCCAGGGAAGGTGCCAGGCTGTCCCTGGAGCCTGCTTCTGCTAGTGCATCTGCAGTTGTTGCTGCGCAGCAGCCTGTGCTCAGGCCAGGGAAGATGCCTGGCTGTCCCGGGAGCAGGCTTCTACTAGTGCATCTGCAATTGTAGCTGCGCAGCAGCCTATGCTCAGGGCAGGGAAGATGACTGGCTGGCTCAGGAGCAGGCTTCTGCTAGTGCATCTGCAGTTGTACATGTGCAGCAGCCTGTGCTCAGGCCAGTGAAGATGCCAGTCTGTCCCGGGAGCAGGCTTCTACTAGTGCATCTGCAGTTGTATCTCAGACGCAGCCTGTGCTCAGGTCAGGGAAAGTGCCAGGCTGTCCCAGGAGAAGGCTTTTACTAGTGCATCTGTAGTTGTAGCTGTGCAGCAGCCTGTGCTCAGGCCAGGGAAGATGCCAGGCTGTCCCGGGAGCAGGCTTCTACTAGTGCATCTGCAGTTGTAGCTGCGCAACAGCCTGAGCTCAGTCCAGGGAAGATGCCTGGCTGTCCCGGGAGCAGGCTTCTGCTAGTGTTGCAGTTGTAGCTGCTCAGCAGCCTGTGCTCAGGCCAGGGAAGATGCCAGGATGTCACAGGAGGAGGCTTCTATTAGTGCATCTACTGTTGTAGCTGCACTGCAGCCTGTGCTCGGGCCAGGGAAGATGCCTGGCTATCTCGGGAGCAGGCTTCTGCTAGTGCATCTGCAGTTGTAGCTGCGCAGCAGCCTGTGCTCAGGCCAGGGAAGGTGCCAGGCTGTCCCGGGAGCAGGCTTCTGCTAGTGCATCTGCAGTTGTAGCTGTGCAGCAGACTGTGTGCAGGCCAGGGAAGGTGTCAGGCTATCCCGGGAGCAGGCTTCTGCTGGTGCATCTGCTGTTGTAGCTGTGCAGCAGCCTGTGCTCAGGCCAGGGAAGATGCCTGGCTGTCCCAGGAGCAGGCTTCTGCTAGTGCATCTGCAGTTGTAGCTGTGCAGCAGCATGTGCTCAGGCCAGGGAAGATGCCAGGCTGTCACAGGAGCAGGCTTCTACTAGTGCATCTACAGTTGTAGCTGCTCAGCAGCCTATGCTCAGGCCAGGGAAAATGTCTGGCTGGCCCAGGAGCAGGCTTCTGCTAGTGCATCTGCAGTTGTACCTGTGCAGCAGCCTGTGCTCAGGCCAGTGAAGATGCCAGGCTGTCCCGGGAACAGGCTTCTACTAGTGCATCTGCAGTTGTAGCTCAGACGCAGCCTGTGCTCAGGTCAGGGAAAGTGCCAGGCTGTCCCAGGAGAAGGCTTTTACTAATGCATCTGTAGTTGTAGCTGTATAGCAGCCTGTGCTCAGGCCAGGGAAGATGCCAGGCTGTCCCGGGAGCAGGCTTCTACTAGTGCCTCTGCAGTTGTAGCTGCACAACAGCCTGAGCTCAGTCCAGGGAAGATGCCTGGCTGTCCCGGGAGCAGGCTTCTGCTAGTGCATCTGCAGTTGTAGCTGCGCAGCAGCCTGTGCTCAGGCCAGGGAAGATGCCAGGCTGTCACAGGAGCAGGCATCTACTAGTGCATCTACAGTTGTAGCTGTGCAGCAGCCTGTGGGCAGGCCAGGGAAGGTGCCAGGCTTTCCCGGGAGGAGGCTTCTGCTAGTGCATCTGCTGTTGTAGCTGTGCAGCAGCCTGTGCTCAGGCCAGGGAAGATGCCTGGCTGTCCCAGGAGCAGGCTTCTGCTAGTGCATCTGCAGTTGTAGCTGTGCAGCAGCTTGTGCTCAGGCCAGGGAAGATGCTAGGCTGTCATAGGAGCAGGCTTCTACTAGTGCATCTACAGTTGTAGCTGCTCAGCAGCCTGTGCTCAGGCTAGGGAAAGTGCCAGGCCATCCTGGGAGCAGGCTTCTGCTAGTGCATCTGCAGCTGTAGCTGCACAGCAGCCTGTGCTCAGGCCAGGGAAGATGCCAGGCTGTCACAGGAGCAGGCTTCTACTAGTGTATCTACAGTTGTAGCTGCACTGCAGCCTGTGCTCAGGCCAGGGAAGATGCCTGGCTGTCCCGGGAGCAGGCTTCTGCTAGTGCATCTGCTGTTGTGGCTGTGCAGCAGCCTGTGCTCAGGCCAGGGAAGATGCCTGGCTGTCCCAGGAGCAGGCTTCTACTAGTGTATCTGCAGTTGTAGCTGCGCAGCAGCCTGTGCGCATGGCTAGGGAAAGTGCCAGACCATCCTGGGAGCAGGCGTCTACTGGTGCATCTGCAGTTGTAGCTGCACAGCAGCCTGTGCGCAGGCCAGGGAAGGTGCCAGGCTGTCCCTGGAGCCTGCTTCTGCTAGTGCATCTGCAGTTGTAGCTCAGACGCAGCCTGTGCTCAGGTCAGGGAAAGTGCCAGGCTGTCACAGGAGCAGGCTTCTACTAGTGCATCTATAGTTGTAGCTGCACTGCAGCCTGTGCTCAGGCCAGGGAAGATGCCTGGCTGTCCCGGGAGCAGGCTTCTGCTAGTGCATCTGCAGTTGTAGCTGCGCTGCAGGCTGTGCTCAGGACAGGGAAGAGGCCTGGCTGTCCCGGGAGCAGGCTTCTGCTAGTGCATCTGCAGTTGGAGCTGCGCAGCAGCCTGTGCTCAGGCCAGGGAAGGTGCCAGGCTGTCCCGGGAGCAGGCTTCTGGTAGTGCATCTGCAGTTGTAGCTGCGCAGCAGACTGTGCTCAGGCTAGGGAAAGTTCCAGGCCATCCTGGGAGCAGGCTTCTGCTAGTGCATCTGCAGTTGTAGCTGCACAGCAGCCTGTGCTCAGGCCAGGGAAGATGCCAGGCTGTCACAGGAGCAGGCTTCTACTAGTGCATCTACAGTTGTAGCTGTACTGCAGCCTGTGCTCAGGCCAGGGAAGATGCCTGGCTGTCCCGGGAGCAGGCTTCTGCTAGTGCATCTGCTGTTGTGGCTGTGCAGCAGCCTGTGCTCAGGCCAGGGAAGATGCCTGGCTGTCCCAGGAGCAGGCTTCTGCTAGTGCATCTGCAGTTGTAGCTGTGCAGCAGCCTGTGCTCAGGCCAGGGAAGATGCCAGGCTGTCACAGGAGCAGACTTCTACTAGTGCATCTACAGTTGTAGCTGCACTGCAGCCTGTGCTCAGGCCAGGGAAGATGCCTGGCTGTCCCAGGAACAGGCTTCCACTAGTGCATCTGCAGTTGTAGCTGCGCAGCAGCCTGTGCTCAGGCCAGGGAAGATGCCAGGCTGTCCCTGGAGCAGGCTTCTACTAGTGCATCTTCAGTTGTAGCTGCACTGCAGCCTCTGCACATGCCAGGTAAGATGCCTGGCTGTCCCAGGAGCAGGCTTCCACTAGTGCATCTGCAGTTGTAGCTGCGCAGCAGCCTCTGCTCAGGCAAGGGAAGGTGCCAGGCTGTCCTGGGATCAGGCTTCCACTAGTGCATCTTCAGTTGTACCTGTGCAGCAGCCTGTGCGCAGGCCAGGAAAGGTGCATGGCTGTCCCAGGAGCAGGCTTCTACTAGTGCATCTGCAGTTGTAGCTGCTCAGCAGCCTGTGCTCAGGCTAGGGAAAGTGCTAGGCCATCCTGGGAGCAGGCTTCTACTAGTGCATCTGCAGTTGTAGCTGCACAGCAGCCTGTGCGCAGGCCAGGGAAGGTGCCAGGCTGTCCCAGGAGCAGGCTTCTGCTAGTGCATCTGCAGTTGTAGCTGTGCAGCAGCCTGTGCTCAGGCCAGGGAAGATGCCTGGCTGTCCCGGGAGCAGGCTTCTACTAGTGCATCTTCAGTTGTAGCTGCACAGCTGACTGTGCTCAGGCCAGGGAAGATGCCTTGATGTCCCAGGAGCAGTCTTCTACTAGTGCATCTTGAGTTGTAGCTGCGCAGCAGCCTGTGCTCAGTCCAGGGAAGATGCATGGCTGGCCCAGCAGCAGGCTTCTGCTACTGCATTTGCAGTTGTAGCTGCGCAGCAGCCTGTGCTCAGGCCAGGGAAGGTGCCAGGCTGTTCCGGGAGCATGCTTCTGCTAGTGCATCTGCAGTTGTAGCTGCACAGCAGACTGTGCTCAGGCCAGGGAAGATGCCTGGCTGTCCCAGGAGCAGGCTTCTGCTAGTGCATCTGCAGTTGTAGCTGTGCAGCAGCCTGTGCTCAGGCCAGGGAAGATGCCTGGCTGTCCCAGGAGCAGGCTTCCACTAGTGCATCTGCAGTTGTAGCTGCGCAGCAGCCTCTGCTCAGGCCAGGGAAGATGCCTGGCTGTCCCAGGAGCAGGCTTCCACTACTGCATCTGCAGTTGTAGCTGCGCAACACCCTGTGCTCAGGCCAGGGAAGGTGCCAGGCTTTCCCAGGAGAAGGCTTTTACTAGTGCATCTGCAGTTGTAGCTGCGCAGCAGCCTGTGCTCAGGCCAGAGAAGATGCCAGGCTGTCCCGGGAGCAGGCTTCTACTAGTGCATCTGCAGTTGTAGCTGCGCAACACCCTGTGCTCAGGCCAGGGAAGGTGCCAGGCTGTCCCAGGAGCAGGCTTCTGCTAGTGCATCTTCAGTTGTAGCTGCACAACAGCCTGAGCTCAGTCCAGGGAAGATGCCTGGCTGTCCCGGGAGCAGGCTTCTGCTAGTGCATCTGCAGTTGTAGCTGCGCAGCAGCCTGTGCGCAGGCCAGGGAATGTGCCAGGCTGTCACAGGAGCAGGCAACTACTAGTGCATCTACAGTTGTAGCTGTGCAGCAGCCTGTGCGCAGGCCAGGGAAGGTGCCAGGCTTTCCCGGGAGGAGGCTTCTGCTAGTGCATCTGCTGTTGTAGCTGTGCAGCAGCCTGTGCTCAGGCCAGGGAAGATGCCTGGCTGTCCCAGGAGC
The DNA here is from genome assembly GCF_040938575.1 of Ambystoma mexicanum. NCBI lineage: Eukaryota > Metazoa > Chordata > Amphibia > Caudata > Ambystomatidae > Ambystoma > Ambystoma mexicanum. The sequence continues at coordinate 50,327,510 of NC_090925.1, read as the reverse complement.
AGGCTTCTGCTAGTGCATCTGCAGTTGTAGCTGTGCAGCAGCTTGTGTTCAGGCCAGGGAAGATGCCAGGCTGTCACAGGAGCAGGCTTCTACTAGTGCATCTACAGTTGTAGCTGCTCAGCAGCCTGTGCTCAGGCTAGGGAAAGTGCCAGGCCATCCTGGGAGCAGGCTTCTGCTAGTGCATCTGCAGTTGTAGCTGCACAGCAGCCTGTGCTCAGGCCAGGGAAGATGCCAGGCTGTCACAGGAGCAGGCTTCTACTAGTGCATCTACAGTTGTAGCTGCACTGCAGCCTGTGCTCAGGCCAGGGAAGATGCCTGGCTGTCCCGGGAGCAGGCTTCTGCTAGTGCATCTGCTGTTGTGGCTGTGCAGCAGACTGTGCTCAGGCCAGGGAAGGTGCCAGGCTGTCCCAGGAGCAGGCTTCTACTAGTGTATCTGCAGTTGTAGCTGCGCAGCAGCCTGTGCGCATGGCTAGGGAAAGTGCCAGACCATCCTGGGAGCAGGCGTCTACTGGTGCATCTGCAGTTGTAGCTGCACAGCAGCCTGTGCGCAGGCCAGGGAAGGTACCAGGCTGTCCCTGGAGCCTGCTTCTGCTAGTGCATCTGCAGTTGTAGCTCAGACGCAGCCTGTGCTCAGGTCAGGGAAAGTGCCAGGCTGTCCCAGGAGAAGGCTTTTACTAGTGCATCTGTAGTTGTAGCTGTGCAGCAGCCTGTGCTCAGGCCAGGGAAGATGCCAGGCTGTCCCGGGAGCAGGCTTCTACTAGTGCCTCTGCAGTTGTAGCTGCACAACAGCCTGAGCTCAGTCCAGGGAAGATGCCTGGCTGTCCCGGGAGCAGGCTTCTGCTAGTGCATCTGCAGTTGTAGCTGCGCAGCAGCCTGTGCTCAGGCCTAGGAAGATGCCAGGCTGTCACAGGAGCAGGCATCTACTAGTGCATCTACAGTTGTAGCTGTGCAGCAGCCTGTGCGCAGGCATGGGAAGGTGCCAGGCTTTCCCGGGAGGAGGCTTCTGCTAGTGCATCTACAGTTGTAGCTGTGCAGCAGCCTGTGCTCAGGCCAGGGAAGATGCCTGGCTGTCCCAGGAGCAGGCTTCTGCTAGTGCATCTGCAGTTGTAGCTGTGCAGCAGCTTGTGCTCAGGCCAGGGAAGATGCCAGGCTGTCACAGGAGCAGGCTTCTACTAGTGCATCTACAGTTGTAGCTGCTCAGCAGCCTGTGCTCAGGCTAGGGAAAGTGCCAGGCCATCCTGGGAGCAGGCTTCTGCTAGTGCATCTGCAGTTGTAGCTGCACAGCAGCCTGTGCTCAGGCCAGGGAAGATGCCAGGCTGTCACAGGAGCAGGCTTCTACTAGTGCATCTACAGTTGTAGCTGCACTGCAGCCTGTGCTCAGGCCAGGGAAGATGCCTGGCTGTCCCGGGAGCAGGCTTCTGCTAGTGCATCTGCTGTTGTGGCTGTGCAGCAGCCTGTGCTCAGGCCAGGGAAGATGCCTGGCTGTCCCAGGAGCAGGCTTCTACTAGTGTATCTGCAGTTGTAGCTGCGCAGCAGCCTGTGCGCATGGCTAGGGAAAGTGCCAGACCATCCTGGGAGCAGGCGTCTACTGGTGCATCTGCAGTTGTAGCTGCACAGCAGCCTGTGCGCAGGCCAGGGAAGGTGCCAGGCTGTCCCTGGAGCCTGCTTCTGCTAGTGCATCTGCAGTTGTAGCTCAGACGCAGCCTGTGCTCAGGTCAGGGAAAGTGCCAGGCTGTCCCAGGAGAAGGCTTTTACTAGTGCATCTGTAGTTGTAGCTGTGCAGCAGCCTGTGCTCAGGCCAGGGAAGATGCCAGGCTGTCCTGGGATCAGGCTTCTACTAGTGCATCTGCAGTTGTAGCTGCGCAGCAGCCTGTGCTCAGGCCAGGGAAGATGCCAGGCTGTCACAGGAGCAGGCTTCTACTAGTGCATCTATAGTTGTAGCTGCACTGCAGCCTGTGCTCAGGCCAGGGAAGATGCCTGGCTGTCCCGGGAGCAGGCTTCTGCTAGTGCATCTGCAGTTGTAGCTGCGCTGCAGGCTGTGCTCAGGACAGGGAAGATGCCTGGCTGTCCCGGGAGCAGGCTTCTGCTAGTGCATCTGCAGTTGGAGCTGCGCAGCAGCCTGTGCTCAGGCCAGGGAAGGTGCCAGGCTGTCCCCGGAGCAGGCTTCTGGTAGTGCATCTGCAGTTGTAGCTGCGCAGCAGACTGTGCTCAGGCTAGGGAAAGTTCCAGGCCATCCTGGGAGCAGGCTTCTGCTAGTGCATCTGCAGTTGTAGCTGCACAGCAGCCTGTGCTCAGGCCAGGGAAGATGCCAGGCTGTCACAGGAGCAGGCTTCTACTAGTGCATCTACAGTTGTAGCTGCACTGCAGCCTGTGCTCAGGCCAGGGAAGATGCCTGGCTGTCCCGGGAGCAGGATTCTGCTAGTGCATCTGCTGTTGTGGCTGTGCAGCAGCCTGTGCTCAGGCCAGGGAAGATGCCTGGCTGTCCCAGGAGCAGGCTTCTGCTAGTGCATCTGCAGTTGTAGCTGCGCAGCAGCCTGTGCTCAGGCCTGGGAAGGTGCCAGCCTGTCCTGGGAGCAGGCTTCTGCTAGTGCATCTGCAGTTGTAGCTGCGCAGAAGACTGTGCGCAGGCCAGGGAAGGTGCCAGGCTATCCCGGGAGCAGGCTTCTGCTAGTGCGTCTGCTGTTGTAGCTGCGCAGCAGCCTGTGCTCAGGCCAGGGAAGGTGCCAGGCTGTCCCAGGAGCGAGCTTCTACTAGTGCATCTGCAATGTAGCTGCGCAACAGCCTGTGCACAGGCCAGGGAAGGTGCATGACTGTCCCGGGAGCAGGCTTCTACTAGTGTATCTGCAGTTGTAGCTGCGCAGCAGCCTGTGCGCATGGCTAGGGAAAGTGCCAGGCCATCCTGGGAGCAGGCGTCTACTAGTGCATCTGCAGTTGTAGCTGCACAGCAGCCTGTGCGCAGGCCAGGGAAGGTGCCAGGCTGTCCCTGGAGCCTGCTTCTGCTAGTGCATCTGCAGTTGTTGCTGCGCAGCAGCCTGTGCTCAGGCCAGGGAAGATGCCTGGCTGTCCCGGGAGCAGGCTTCTACTAGTGCATCTGCAATTGTAGCTGCGCAGCAGCCTATGCTCAGGGCAGGGAAGATGACTGGCTGGCTCAGGAGCAGGCTTCTGCTAGTGCATCTGCAGTTGTACATGTGCAGCAGCCTGTGCTCAGGCCAGTGAAGATGCCAGTCTGTCCCGGGAGCAGGCTTCTACTAGTGCATCTGCAGTTGTATCTCAGACGCAGCCTGTGCTCAGGTCAGGGAAAGTGCCAGGCTGTCCCAGGAGAAGGCTTTTACTAGTGCATCTGTAGTTGTAGCTGTGCAGCAGCCTGTGCTCAGGCCAGGGAAGATGCCAGGCTGTCCCGGGAGCAGGCTTCTACTAGTGCATCTGCAGTTGTAGCTGCGCAACAGCCTGAGCTCAGTCCAGGGAAGATGCCTGGCTGTCCCGGGAGCAGGCTTCTGCTAGTGTTGCAGTTGTAGCTGCTCAGCAGCCTGTGCTCAGGCCAGGGAAGATGCCAGGATGTCACAGGAGGAGGCTTCTATTAGTGCATCTACTGTTGTAGCTGCACTGCAGCCTGTGCTCGGGCCAGGGAAGATGCCTGGCTATCTCGGGAGCAGGCTTCTGCTAGTGCATCTGCAGTTGTAGCTGCGCAGCAGCCTGTGCTCAGGCCAGGGAAGGTGCCAGGCTGTCCCGGGAGCAGGCTTCTGCTAGTGCATCTGCAGTTGTAGCTGTGCAGCAGACTGTGTGCAGGCCAGGGAAGGTGTCAGGCTATCCCGGGAGCAGGCTTCTGCTGGTGCATCTGCTGTTGTAGCTGTGCAGCAGCCTGTGCTCAGGCCAGGGAAGATGCCTGGCTGTCCCAGGAGCAGGCTTCTGCTAGTGCATCTGCAGTTGTAGCTGTGCAGCAGCATGTGCTCAGGCCAGGGAAGATGCCAGGCTGTCACAGGAGCAGGCTTCTACTAGTGCATCTACAGTTGTAGCTGCTCAGCAGCCTATGCTCAGGCCAGGGAAAATGTCTGGCTGGCCCAGGAGCAGGCTTCTGCTAGTGCATCTGCAGTTGTACCTGTGCAGCAGCCTGTGCTCAGGCCAGTGAAGATGCCAGGCTGTCCCGGGAACAGGCTTCTACTAGTGCATCTGCAGTTGTAGCTCAGACGCAGCCTGTGCTCAGGTCAGGGAAAGTGCCAGGCTGTCCCAGGAGAAGGCTTTTACTAATGCATCTGTAGTTGTAGCTGTATAGCAGCCTGTGCTCAGGCCAGGGAAGATGCCAGGCTGTCCCGGGAGCAGGCTTCTACTAGTGCCTCTGCAGTTGTAGCTGCACAACAGCCTGAGCTCAGTCCAGGGAAGATGCCTGGCTGTCCCGGGAGCAGGCTTCTGCTAGTGCATCTGCAGTTGTAGCTGCGCAGCAGCCTGTGCTCAGGCCAGGGAAGATGCCAGGCTGTCACAGGAGCAGGCATCTACTAGTGCATCTACAGTTGTAGCTGTGCAGCAGCCTGTGGGCAGGCCAGGGAAGGTGCCAGGCTTTCCCGGGAGGAGGCTTCTGCTAGTGCATCTGCTGTTGTAGCTGTGCAGCAGCCTGTGCTCAGGCCAGGGAAGATGCCTGGCTGTCCCAGGAGCAGGCTTCTGCTAGTGCATCTGCAGTTGTAGCTGTGCAGCAGCTTGTGCTCAGGCCAGGGAAGATGCTAGGCTGTCATAGGAGCAGGCTTCTACTAGTGCATCTACAGTTGTAGCTGCTCAGCAGCCTGTGCTCAGGCTAGGGAAAGTGCCAGGCCATCCTGGGAGCAGGCTTCTGCTAGTGCATCTGCAGCTGTAGCTGCACAGCAGCCTGTGCTCAGGCCAGGGAAGATGCCAGGCTGTCACAGGAGCAGGCTTCTACTAGTGTATCTACAGTTGTAGCTGCACTGCAGCCTGTGCTCAGGCCAGGGAAGATGCCTGGCTGTCCCGGGAGCAGGCTTCTGCTAGTGCATCTGCTGTTGTGGCTGTGCAGCAGCCTGTGCTCAGGCCAGGGAAGATGCCTGGCTGTCCCAGGAGCAGGCTTCTACTAGTGTATCTGCAGTTGTAGCTGCGCAGCAGCCTGTGCGCATGGCTAGGGAAAGTGCCAGACCATCCTGGGAGCAGGCGTCTACTGGTGCATCTGCAGTTGTAGCTGCACAGCAGCCTGTGCGCAGGCCAGGGAAGGTGCCAGGCTGTCCCTGGAGCCTGCTTCTGCTAGTGCATCTGCAGTTGTAGCTCAGACGCAGCCTGTGCTCAGGTCAGGGAAAGTGCCAGGCTGTCACAGGAGCAGGCTTCTACTAGTGCATCTATAGTTGTAGCTGCACTGCAGCCTGTGCTCAGGCCAGGGAAGATGCCTGGCTGTCCCGGGAGCAGGCTTCTGCTAGTGCATCTGCAGTTGTAGCTGCGCTGCAGGCTGTGCTCAGGACAGGGAAGAGGCCTGGCTGTCCCGGGAGCAGGCTTCTGCTAGTGCATCTGCAGTTGGAGCTGCGCAGCAGCCTGTGCTCAGGCCAGGGAAGGTGCCAGGCTGTCCCGGGAGCAGGCTTCTGGTAGTGCATCTGCAGTTGTAGCTGCGCAGCAGACTGTGCTCAGGCTAGGGAAAGTTCCAGGCCATCCTGGGAGCAGGCTTCTGCTAGTGCATCTGCAGTTGTAGCTGCACAGCAGCCTGTGCTCAGGCCAGGGAAGATGCCAGGCTGTCACAGGAGCAGGCTTCTACTAGTGCATCTACAGTTGTAGCTGTACTGCAGCCTGTGCTCAGGCCAGGGAAGATGCCTGGCTGTCCCGGGAGCAGGCTTCTGCTAGTGCATCTGCTGTTGTGGCTGTGCAGCAGCCTGTGCTCAGGCCAGGGAAGATGCCTGGCTGTCCCAGGAGCAGGCTTCTGCTAGTGCATCTGCAGTTGTAGCTGTGCAGCAGCCTGTGCTCAGGCCAGGGAAGATGCCAGGCTGTCACAGGAGCAGACTTCTACTAGTGCATCTACAGTTGTAGCTGCACTGCAGCCTGTGCTCAGGCCAGGGAAGATGCCTGGCTGTCCCAGGAACAGGCTTCCACTAGTGCATCTGCAGTTGTAGCTGCGCAGCAGCCTGTGCTCAGGCCAGGGAAGATGCCAGGCTGTCCCTGGAGCAGGCTTCTACTAGTGCATCTTCAGTTGTAGCTGCACTGCAGCCTCTGCACATGCCAGGTAAGATGCCTGGCTGTCCCAGGAGCAGGCTTCCACTAGTGCATCTGCAGTTGTAGCTGCGCAGCAGCCTCTGCTCAGGCAAGGGAAGGTGCCAGGCTGTCCTGGGATCAGGCTTCCACTAGTGCATCTTCAGTTGTACCTGTGCAGCAGCCTGTGCGCAGGCCAGGAAAGGTGCATGGCTGTCCCAGGAGCAGGCTTCTACTAGTGCATCTGCAGTTGTAGCTGCTCAGCAGCCTGTGCTCAGGCTAGGGAAAGTGCTAGGCCATCCTGGGAGCAGGCTTCTACTAGTGCATCTGCAGTTGTAGCTGCACAGCAGCCTGTGCGCAGGCCAGGGAAGGTGCCAGGCTGTCCCAGGAGCAGGCTTCTGCTAGTGCATCTGCAGTTGTAGCTGTGCAGCAGCCTGTGCTCAGGCCAGGGAAGATGCCTGGCTGTCCCGGGAGCAGGCTTCTACTAGTGCATCTTCAGTTGTAGCTGCACAGCTGACTGTGCTCAGGCCAGGGAAGATGCCTTGATGTCCCAGGAGCAGTCTTCTACTAGTGCATCTTGAGTTGTAGCTGCGCAGCAGCCTGTGCTCAGTCCAGGGAAGATGCATGGCTGGCCCAGCAGCAGGCTTCTGCTACTGCATTTGCAGTTGTAGCTGCGCAGCAGCCTGTGCTCAGGCCAGGGAAGGTGCCAGGCTGTTCCGGGAGCATGCTTCTGCTAGTGCATCTGCAGTTGTAGCTGCACAGCAGACTGTGCTCAGGCCAGGGAAGATGCCTGGCTGTCCCAGGAGCAGGCTTCTGCTAGTGCATCTGCAGTTGTAGCTGTGCAGCAGCCTGTGCTCAGGCCAGGGAAGATGCCTGGCTGTCCCAGGAGCAGGCTTCCACTAGTGCATCTGCAGTTGTAGCTGCGCAGCAGCCTCTGCTCAGGCCAGGGAAGATGCCTGGCTGTCCCAGGAGCAGGCTTCCACTACTGCATCTGCAGTTGTAGCTGCGCAACACCCTGTGCTCAGGCCAGGGAAGGTGCCAGGCTTTCCCAGGAGAAGGCTTTTACTAGTGCATCTGCAGTTGTAGCTGCGCAGCAGCCTGTGCTCAGGCCAGAGAAGATGCCAGGCTGTCCCGGGAGCAGGCTTCTACTAGTGCATCTGCAGTTGTAGCTGCGCAACACCCTGTGCTCAGGCCAGGGAAGGTGCCAGGCTGTCCCAGGAGCAGGCTTCTGCTAGTGCATCTTCAGTTGTAGCTGCACAACAGCCTGAGCTCAGTCCAGGGAAGATGCCTGGCTGTCCCGGGAGCAGGCTTCTGCTAGTGCATCTGCAGTTGTAGCTGCGCAGCAGCCTGTGCGCAGGCCAGGGAATGTGCCAGGCTGTCACAGGAGCAGGCAACTACTAGTGCATCTACAGTTGTAGCTGTGCAGCAGCCTGTGCGCAGGCCAGGGAAGGTGCCAGGCTTTCCCGGGAGGAGGCTTCTGCTAGTGCATCTGCTGTTGTAGCTGTGCAGCAGCCTGTGCTCAGGCCAGGGAAGATGCCTGGCTGTCCCAGGAGCAGGCTTCTGCTAGTGCATCTGCAGTTGTAGCTGTGCAGCAGCTTGTGTTCAGGCCAGGGAAGATGCCAGGCTGTCACAGGAGCAGGCTTCTACTAGTGCATCTACAGTTGTAGCTGCTCAGCAGCCTGTGCTCAGGCTAGGGAAAGTGCCAGGCCATCCTGGGAGCAGGCTTCTGCTAGTGCATCTGCAGTTGTAGCTGCACAGCAGCCTGTGCTCAGGCCAGGGAAGATGCCAGGCTGTCACAGGAGCAGGCTTCTACTAGTGCATCTACAGTTGTAGCTGCACTGCAGCCTGTGCTCAGGCCAGGGAAGATGCCTGGCTGTCCCGGGAGCAGGCTTCTGCTAGTGCATCTGCTGTTGTGGCTGTGCAGCAGACTGTGCTCAGGCCAGGGAAGGTGCCAGGCTGTCCCAGGAGCAGGCTTCTACTAGTGTATCTGCAGTTGTAGCTGCGCAGCAGCCTGTGCGCATGGCTAGGGAAAGTGCCAGACCATCCTGGGAGCAGGCGTCTACTGGTGCATCTGCAGTTGTAGCTGCACAGCAGCCTGTGCGCAGGCCAGGGAAGGTACCAGGCTGTCCCTGGAGCCTGCTTCTGCTAGTGCATCTGCAGTTGTAGCTCAGACGCAGCCTGTGCCCAGGTCAGGGAAAGTGCCAGGCTGTCCCAGGAGAAGGCTTTTACTAGTGCATCTGTAGTTGTAGCTGTGCAGCAGCCTGTGCTCAGGCCAGGGAAGATGCCAGGCTGTCCCGGGATCAGGCTTCTACTAGTGCATCTGCAGTTGTAGCTGCGCAGCAGCCTGTGCTCAGGCCAGGGAAGATGCCAGGCTGTCACAGGAGCAGGCTTCTACTAGTGCATCTATAGTTGTAGCTGCACTGCAGCCTGTGCTCAGGCCAGGGAAGATGCCTGGCTGTCCCCGGAGCAGGCTTCTGCTAGTGCATCTGCAGTTGTAGCTGCGCTGCAGGCTGTGCTCAGGACAGGGAAGATGCCTGGCTGTCCCGGGAGCAGGCTTCTGCTAGTGCATCTGCAGTTGGAGCTGCGCAGCAGCCTGTGCTCAGGCCAGGGAAGGTGCCAGGCTGTCCCGGGAGCAGGCTTCTGGTAGTGCATCTGCAGTTGTAGCTGCGCAGCAGACTGTGCTCAGGCTAGGGAAAGTTCCAGGCCATCCTGGGAGCAGGCTTCTGCTAGTGCATCTGCAGTTGTAGCTGCGCTGCAGGCTGTGCTCAGGACAGGGAAGATGCCTGGCTGTCCCGGGAGCCTGCTTCTGCTAGTGCATCTGCAGTTGTAGCTGCGCTGCAGGCTGTGCTCAGGACAGGGAAGATGCCTGGCTGTCCCGGGAGCAGGCTTCTGCTAGTGCATCTGCAGTTGTAGCTGCACAGCAGCCTGTGCTCAGGCCAGGGAAGGTGCCAGGCTGGCCCGGGAGCAGGCTTCTTCTAGTGCATCTGCAGTTGTAGCTGCTCAGCAGCCTGTGCTCAGGCCAGGGAAGATGCCAGGCTGTCACAGGAGCAGGCTTCTACTAGTGCATCTACAGTTGTAGCTGCACTGCAGCCTGTGCTCAGGCCAGGGAAGATGCCTGGCTGTCCCAGGAGCAGGCTTCTGCTAGTGCATCTACTGTTGTGGCTGTGCAGCAGCCTGTGCTCAGGCCAGGGAAGATGCCTGGCTGTCCCAGGAGCAGGCTTCTGCTAGTGCATCTGCAGTTGTAGCTGTGCAGCAGCCTGTGCTCAGGCCAGGGAAGATGCCTGGCTGTCCCAGGAGCAGGCTTCCACTAGTGCATCTGCAGTTGTAGCTGCGCAGCAGCCTCTGCTCAGGCCAGGGAAGGTGCCAGGCTGTCCCGGGAGCAGGCTTCTACTAGTGCATCTTCAGTTGTAGCTGCACTGCAGCCTCTGCACATGCCAGGTAAGATGCCTGGCTGTCCCAGGAGCAGGCTTCCACTAGTGCATCTGCAGTTGTAGCTGCGCAGCAGCCTCTGCTCAGGCAAGGGAAGGTGCCAGGCTGTCCTGGGATCAGGCTTCTACTAGTGCATCTTCAGTTGTAGCTGCGCAGCAGCCTGTGCGCAGGCCAGGGAAGGTGCATGGCTGTCCCAGGAGCAGGCTTCTACTAGTGAGTCTGCAGTTGTAGCTGCTCAGCAGCCTGTGCTCAGGCTAGGGAAAGTGCTAGGCCATCCTGGGAGCAGGCTTCTACTAGTGCATCTGCAGTTGTAGCTGCACAGCAGCCTGTGCGCAGGCCAGGGAAGGTGCCAGGCTGTCCCAGGAGCAGGCTTCTGCTAGTGCATCTGCAGTTGTAGCTGTGCAGCAGCCTGTGCTCAGGCTAGGGAAGATGCCTGGCTGTCCCGGGAGCAGGCTTCTACTAGTGCATCTTCATTTGTAGCTGCACAGCTGACTGTGCTCAGGCCAGGGAAGATGCCTTGATGTCCCAGGAGCAGTCTTCTAGTAGTGCATCTTGAGTTGTAGCTGCGCAGCAGCCTGTGCTCAGTCCAGGGAAGATGCATGGCTGGCCCAGCAGCAGGCTTCTGCTACTGCATTTGCAGTTGTAGCTGCGCAGCAGCCTGTGCTCAGGCCAGGGAAGGTGCCAGGCTGTTCCGGGAGCATGCTTCTGCTAGTGCATCTGCAGTTGTAGCTGCACAGCAGACTGTGCTCAGGCCAGGGAAGATGCCTGGCTGTCCCGAGAGCAGGCTTCTACTAGTGCATCTGCAATTTTAGCTGCACAGCAGCCTGTGCTCAGGCCAGGGAAGATGTCTGGCTGGCCCAGGAGCAGGCTTCTGCTAGTGCATCTGCAGTTGTACCTGTGCAGCAGCCTATGTTCAGGTCAGGGAAAGTGCCAGGCTGTCCCAGGAGAAGGCCTTTACTAGTGCATCTGTAGTTGTAGCTGTGCAGAAGCCTGTGCTCAGGCCAGGGAAGATGCCAGGCTGACCCGGGAGCAGGCTTCTACTAGTGCATCTTCAGATGTAGCTGCACTGCAGCCTCTGCACATGCCAGGTAAGATGCCTGGCTGTCCCAGGAGCAGGCTTCCACTAGTGCATCTGCAGTTGTAGCTGCGCAGCAGCCTCTGCTCAGGCTAGGGAAAGTGCCAGGCCATCCTGGAAGCAGGCTTCTACTAGTGCATCTGCAGTTGTAGCTGCACAGCAGCCTCTGCGCAGGCCACGGAAGGTGCCAGGCTGTCCCTGGAGCCTGCTTCTGCTAGTGCATCTGCAGTTGTAGCTGCACAGCAGCCTGTGCTCAGGCCAGGGAAGATGCCTGGCTCTCCCGGGAGCAGGCTTCTACTAGTGCATCTTCAGTTGTAGCTGCACAGCTGCGTGTGCTCAGGCCAGGGAAGATGGCTGGCTGTCCCAGGAGCAGGCTTCTACTAGTGCATCTTCAGTTGTAGCTGCACAGCTGCGTGTGCTCAGGCCAGGGAAGATGGCTGGCTGTCCCAGGAGCAGGCTTCTACTAGTGCATCTGCAGTTGTAGCTGCACAGCAGCCTGTGCGCAGGCCAGGGAAGGTACCAGGCTGACCCGGGAGCAGGATTCTACTAGTACATCTTCAGTTGTAGCTGCACTGCAGCCTGTGCTCAGGCCAGGGAAGATGCCTGGCTGTCCCAGGAGAAGGCTTCTGCTAGTGCATCTGCAGTTGTACCTGTGCAGCAGCCTGTGCTCAGGCCAGGGAAGATGCCTGGCTGGCCCAGGAGCAGGCTTCTGTTACTGCATCTGCAGTTGTAGCTGCGCAGCAGCCTGTGCTCAGGCCAGAGAAGATGCATGGCTGGCCCAGGAGCAGGCTTCTGCTAGTGCATCTGCAGTTGTAGCTGCACATTAGCCTGTGCTCAGGCCAGGGAAGATGCATGGCTGTCCCGGGAGCAGGCTTCTACTGGTTTATCTGCAGTTGTAGCTGGCATTAGCCGGTGCTCAGGCCAGGGAAGGTGCCAGGCTGTCTCGGGAGCAGGCTTCTACTAGTGCATCTCTAGTTGTACCTGTGCAGCAGCCTGTGCTAGGGCCAGGGAAGGTGCCAGGCTGTCCCAGGAGCGAGCTTCTACTAGTGCATCTGCAATGTAGCTGCGCATCAGCCGGTGCTCAGGCCAGGGAAGGTGCCAGGCTGTCTCGGGAGCAGGCTTCTACTAGTGCATCTCTAGTTGTACCTGTGCAGCAGCCTGTGCTAGGGCCAGGGAAGGTGCCAGGCTGTCCCAGGAGCGAGCTTCTACTAGTGCATCTGCAATGTAGCTGCGTAACAGCCTGTGCACAGGCCAGGGAAGGTGCATGGCTGTCCCGGGAGCAGGCTTCTACTAGTGTATCTGCAGTTGTAGCTGCGCAGCAGCCTGTGCGCATGGCCAGGGAAAGTGCCAGGCCATCCTGGGAGCAGGCGTCTACTAGTGCATCTGCAGTTGTAGCTGCACAGCAGCCTGTGCGCAGGCCAGGGAAGGTGCCAGGCTGTCCCTGGAGCCTGCTTCTGCTAGTGCATCTGCAGTTGTAGCTGCGCAGCAGCCTGTGCTCAGGCCAGGGAAGATGCCTGGCTGTCCCGGGAGCAGGCTTCTACTAGTGCATCTGCAATTGTAGCTGCGCAGCAGCCTATGCTCAGGGCAGGGAAGATGCCTGGCTGGCTCAGGAGCAGGCTTCTGCTAGTGCATCTGCAGTTGTACATGTGCAGCAGCCTGTGCTCAGGCCAGTGAAGATGCCAGTCTGTCCCGGGAGCAGGCTTCTACTAGTGCATCTGCAGTTGTAGCTCAGACGCAGCCTGTGCTCAGGCTAGGGAAAGTGCCAGGCCATCCTGGGAGTAGGCGTCTACTAGTGCATCTGCAGTTGTAGCTGCCCAGCAGCTTGTGCTCAGGCCAGGGAAGGTACCAGGCTGTCCTGGGAGCAGGCTTCTACTAGTGCATCTGCAGTTGTACTTGTGCAGCAGCCTGGGATCAGGCCAGGGTAGGTGCCAGGCTGTCCTGGGAGCAGGCTTCTGCTAGTGCATCTGCAGTTGTAGCCGCGCAGCAGCCTGTGCGCATGCCAGGGAAGGTACCAGGCTGTCCCGGGAGCAGGCTTCTACTAGTGATTCTACAGTTGTAGCTGCTCAGCAGCCTGTGCTCAGGCTAGGGAAAGTGCCAGGCCATGCTGGGAGCAGGCTTCTACTAGTGCATCTGCAGTTGTAGCTGCACAGCAGCCTCTGCGCAGGCCATGCAAGGTGCCAGGCTGTCCCTGGAGCCTGCTTCTGCTAGTGCATCTGCAGTTGTAGCTGCACAGCAGCCTGTGCTCAGGCCAGGGAAGATGCCTGGCTCTCCCGGGAGCAGGCTTCTACTAGTGCATCTTCAGTTGTAGCTGCACAGCTGCCTGTGCTCAGGCCAGGGAAGATGGCTGGCTGTCCCAGGAGCAGGCTTCTACTAGTGCATCTGCAGTTGTAGCTGCACAGCAGCCTGTGCGCAGGCCAGGGAAGGTACCAGGCTGACCCGGGAGCAGGATTCTACTAGTACATCTTCAGTTGTAGCTGCACTGCAGCCTGTGCTCAGGCCAGGGAAGATGCCTGGCTGTCCCAGGAGAAGGCTTCTGCTAGTGCATCTGCAGTTGTACCTGTGCAGCAGCCTGTGCCCAGGCCAGGGAAGATGCCTGGCTGGCCCAGGAGCAGGCTTCTGTTACTGCATCTGCAGTTGTAGCTGCGCAGCAGCCTGTGCTCAGGCCAGAGAAGATGCATGGCTGGCCCAGGAGCAGGCTTCTGCTAGTGCATCTACTGTTGTAGCTGCACTGCAGCCTGTGCTCGGGCCAGGGAAGATGCCTGGCTATCTCGGGAGCAGGCTTCTGCTAGTGCATCTGCAGTTGTAGCTGCGCAGCAGCCTGTGCTCAAGCCAGGGAAGGTGCCAGGCTGTCCCGGGAGCAGGCTTCTGCTAGTGCATCTGCAGTTGTAGCTGTGCAGCAGACTGTGTGCAGGCCAGGGAAGGTGTCAGGCTATCCCGGGAGCAGGCTTCTGCTGGTGCATCTGCTGTTGTAGCTGTGCAGCAGCCTGTGCTCAGGCCAGGGAAGATGCCTGGCTGTCCCAGGAGCAGGCTTCTGCTAGTGCATCTGCGGTTGTAGCTGTGCAGCAGCATGTGCTCAGGCCAGGGAAGATGCCAGGCTGTCACAGGAGCAGGCTTCTACTAGTGCATCTACAGTTGTAGCTGCTCAGCAGCCTATGCTCAGGCCAGGGAAGATGTCTGGCTGGCCCAGGAGCAGGCTTCTGCTAGTGCATCTGCAGTTGTACCTGTGCAGCAGCCTGTGCTCAGGCCAGTGAAGATGTCAGGCTGTCCCGGGAACAGGCTTCTACTAGTGCATCTGCAGTTGTAGCTGCGCCGCAGCCTGTGCTCAGGCCAGGGAAGGTGCCAGGCTGGACCGGGAACAGGCTTCTACTAGTGCATCTTCAGTTGTAGCTGCACTGCAGCCTGTGATCAGGTCAGGGTAGATGCCTGGCTGTCCCAGGAGCAGGCTTCTACTAGTGCATCTTCAGTTTTAGCTGCGCAGCAGCCTGTGCTTAGGCCAGGGAAGATGAATGGCTGGCCCAGGAGAAGGCTTCTGCTACTGCATCTGCAGTTGTAGCTGCGCAGCAGCCTGTGCTCAGGCCAGGGAAGATGCATGGCTGGCCCAGGAGCAGGCTTCTGCTACTGCATCTGCAGTTGTAGCTGCGCAGCAGCCTGTGCTCAGGCCAGAGAAGGTGCCAGGCTGTCCCGGGTGCAGGCTTCTGCTAGTGCATCTGCAGTTGTACTTGTGCAGCAGCCTGGGATCAGGCCAGGGTAGGTGCCAGACTGTCCTAGGAGCAGGCTTCTGCTAGTGCATCTGCAGTTGTACCTGCGAAGCAGCCTGTGCTCAGGCCAGGGAAGATGCCTGGCTGTCCCAGGAGCAGGCTTCTACTAGTGCATCTGCAGTTGTACCTGTGCAGCAGCCTGTGCTCAGGCCAGGGAAGGTGCCAGGCTGTCCCGGGAACAGGCTTCTACTAGTGCATCTGCAGTTGTAGCTCAGACGCAGCCTGTGCTCAGGTCAGGGAAAGTGCCAGGCTGTCCCAGGAGAAGGCTTTTACTAATGCATCTGTAGTTGTAGCTGTACAGCAGCCTGTGCTCAGGCCAGGGAAGATGCCAGGCTGTCCCGGGAGCAGGCTTCTACTAGTGCCTCTGCAGTTGTAGCTGCACAACAGCCTGAGCTCAGTCCAGGGAAGATGCCTGGCTGTCCCGGGAGCAGGCTTCTGCTAGTGCATCTGCAGTTGTAGCTGCGCAGCAGCCTGTGCTCAGGCCTAGGAAGATGCCAGGCTGTCACAGGAGCAGGCATCTACTAGTGCATCTACAGTTGTAGCTGTGCAGCAGCCTGTGCGCAGGCATGGGAAGGTGCCAGGCTTTCCCAGGAGGAGGCTTCTGCTAGTGCATCTACAGTTGTAGCTGTGCAGCAGCCTGTGCTCAGGCCAGGGAAGATGCCTGGCTGTCCCAGGAGCAGGCTTCTGCTAGTGCATCTGCAGTTGTAGCTGTGCAGCAGCTTGTGCTCAGGCCAGGGAAGATGCCAGGCTGTCACAGGAGCAGGCTTCTACTAGTGCATCTACAGTTGTAGCTGCTCAGCAGCCTGTGCTCAGGCTAGGGAAAGTGCCAGGCCATCCTGGGAGCAGGCTTCTGCTAGTGCATCTGCAGTTGTAGCTGCACAGCAGCCTGTGCTCAGGCCAGGGAAGATGCCAGGCTGTCACAGGAGCAGGCTTCTACTAGTGCATCTACAGTTGTAGCTGCACTGCAGCCTGTGCTCAGGCCAGGGAAGATGCCTGGCTGTCCCGGGAGCAGGCTTCTGCTAGTGCATCTGCTGTTGTGGCTGTGCAGCAGCCTGTGCTCAGGCCAGGGAAGATGCCTGGCTGTCCCAGGAGCAGGCTTCTACTAGTGTATCTGCAGTTGTAGCTGCGCAGCAGCCTGTGCGCATGGCTAGGGAAAGTGCCAGACCATCCTGGGAGCAGGCGTCTACTGGTGCATCTGCAGTTGTAGCTGCACAGCAGCCTGTGCGCAGGCCAGGGAAGGTGCCAGGCTGTCCCTGGAGCCTGCTTCTGCTAGTGCATCTGCAGTTGTAGCTCAGACGCAGCCTGTGCTCAGGTCAGGGAAAGTGCCAGGCTGTCCCAGGAGAAGGCTTTTACTAGTGCATCTGTAGTTGTAGCTGTGCAGCAGCCTGTGCTCAGGCCAGGGAAGATGCCAGGCTGTCCTGGGATCAGGCTTCTACTAGTGCATCTGCAGTTGTAGCTGCGCAGCAGCCTGTGCTCAGGCCAGGGAAGATGCCAGGCTGTCACAGGAGCAGGCTTCTACTAGTGCATCTATAGTTGTAGCTGCACTGCAGCCTGTGCTCAGGCCAGGGAAGATGCCTGGCTGTCCCGGGAGCAGGCTTCTGCTAGTGCATCTGCAGTTGTAGCTGCGCTGCAGGCTGTGCTCAGGACAGGGAAGATGCCTGGCTGTCCCGGGAGCAGGCTTCTGCTAGTGCATCTGCAGTTGGAGCTGCGCAGCAGCCTGTGCTCAGGCCAGGGAAGGTGCCAGGCTGTCCCCGGAGCAGGCTTCTGGTAGTGCATCTGCAGTTGTAGCTGCGCAGCAGACTGTGCTCAGGCTAGGGAAAGTTCCAGGCCATCCTGGGAGCAGGCTTCTGCTAGTGCATCTGCAGTTGTAGCTGCACAGCAGCCTGTGCTCAGGCCAGGGAAGATGCCAGGCTGTCACAGGAGCAGGCTTCTACTAGTGCATCTACAGTTGTAGCTGCACTGCAGCCTGTGCTCAGGCCAGGGAAGATGCCTGGCTGTCCCGGGAGCAGGATTCTGCTAGTGCATCTGCTGTTGTGGCTGTGCAGCAGCCTGTGCTCAGGCCAGGGAAGATGCCTGGCTGTCCCAGGAGCAGGCTTCTGCTAGTGCATCTGCAGTTGTAGCTGCGCAGCAGCCTGTGCTCAGGCCTGGGAAGGTGCCAGCCTGTCCTGGGAGCAGGCTTCTGCTAGTGCATCTGCAGTTGTAGCTGCGCAGAAGACTGTGCGCAGGCCAGGGAAGGTGCCAGGCTATCCCGGGAGCAGGCTTCTGCTAGTGCGTCTGCTGTTGTAGCTGCGCAGCAGCCTGTGCTCAGGCCAGGGAAGGTGCCAGGCTGTCCCAGGAGCGAGCTTCTACTAGTGCATCTGCAATGTAGCTGCGCAACAGCCTGTGCACAGGCCAGGGAAGGTGCATGACTGTCCCGGGAGCAGGCTTCTACTAGTGTATCTGCAGTTGTAGCTGCGCAGCAGCCTGTGCGCATGGCTAGGGAAAGTGCCAGGCCATCCTGGGAGCAGGCGTCTACTAGTGCATCTGCAGTTGTAGCTGCACAGCAGCCTGTGCGCAGGCCAGGGAAGGTGCCAGGCTGTCCCTGGAGCCTGCTTCTGCTAGTGCATCTGCAGTTGTTGCTGCGCAGCAGCCTGTGCTCAGGCCAGGGAAGATGCCTGGCTGTCCCGGGAGCAGGCTTCTACTAGTGCATCTGCAATTGTAGCTGCGCAGCAGCCTATGCTCAGGGCAGGGAAGATGACTGGCTGGCTCAGGAGCAGGCTTCTGCTAGTGCATCTGCAGTTGTACATGTGCAGCAGCCTGTGCTCAGGCCAGTGAAGATGCCAGTCTGTCCCGGGAGCAGGCTTCTACTAGTGCATCTGCAGTTGTATCTCAGACGCAGCCTGTGCTCAGGTCAGGGAAAGTGCCAGGCTGTCCCAGGAGAAGGCTTTTACTAGTGCATCTGTAGTTGTAGCTGTGCAGCAGCCTGTGCTCAGGCCAGGGAAGATGCCAGGCTGTCCCGGGAGCAGGCTTCTACTAGTGCATCTGCAGTTGTAGCTGCGCAACAGCCTGAGCTCAGTCCAGGGAAGATGCCTGGCTGTCCCGGGAGCAGGCTTCTGCTAGTGTTGCAGTTGTAGCTGCTCAGCAGCCTGTGCTCAGGCCAGGGAAGATGCCAGGATGTCACAGGAGGAGGCTTCTATTAGTGCATCTACTGTTGTAGCTGCACTGCAGCCTGTGCTCGGGCCAGGGAAGATGCCTGGCTATCTCGGGAGCAGGCTTCTGCTAGTGCATCTGCAGTTGTAGCTGCGCAGCAGCCTGTGCTCAGGCCAGGGAAGGTGCCAGGCTGTCCCGGGAGCAGGCTTCTGCTAGTGCATCTGCAGTTGTAGCTGTGCAGCAGACTGTGTGCAGGCCAGGGAAGGTGTCAGGCTATCCCGGGAGCAGGCTTCTGCTGGTGCATCTGCTGTTGTAGCTGTGCAGCAGCCTGTGCTCAGGCCAGGGAAGATGCCTGGCTGTCCCAGGAGCAGGCTTCTGCTAGTGCATCTGCAGTTGTAGCTGTGCAGCAGCATGTGCTCAGGCCAGGGAAGATGCCAGGCTGTCACAGGAGCAGGCTTCTACTAGTGCATCTACAGTTGTAGCTGCTCAGCAGCCTATGCTCAGGCCAGGGAAAATGTCTGGCTGGCCCAGGAGCAGGCTTCTGCTAGTGCATCTGCAGTTGTACCTGTGCAGCAGCCTGTGCTCAGGCCAGTGAAGATGCCAGGCTGTCCCGGGAACAGGCTTCTACTAGTGCATCTGCAGTTGTAGCTCAGACGCAGCCTGTGCTCAGGTCAGGGAAAGTGCCAGGCTGTCCCGGGAGCAGGCTTCTACTAGTGCCTCTGCAGTTGTAGCTGCACAACAGCCTGAGCTCAGTCCAGGGAAGATGCCTGGCTGTCCCGGGAGCAGGCTTCTGCTAGTGCATCTGCAGTTGTAGCTGCGCAGCAGCCTGTGCTCAGGCCAGGGAAGATGCCAGGCTGTCACAGGAGCAGGCATCTACTAGTGCATCTACAGTTGTAGCTGTGCAGCAGCCTGTGGGCAGGCCAGGGAAGGTGCCAGGCTTTCCCGGGAGGAGGCTTCTGCTAGTGCATCTGCTGTTGTAGCTGTGCAGCAGCCTGTGCTCAGGCCAGGGAAGATGCCTGGCTGTCCCAGGAGCAGGCTTCTGCTAGTGCATCTGCAGTTGTAGCTGTGCAGCAGCTTGTGCTCAGGCCAGGGAAGATGCTAGGCTGTCATAGGAGCAGGCTTCTACTAGTGCATCTACAGTTGTAGCTGCTCAGCAGCCTGTGCTCAGGCTAGGGAAAGTGCCAGGCCATCCTGGGAGCAGGCTTCTGCTAGTGCATCTGCAGCTGTAGCTGCACAGCAGCCTGTGCTCAGGCCAGGGAAGATGCCAGGCTGTCACAGGAGCAGGCTTCTACTAGTGCATCTACAGTTGTAGCTGCACTGCAGCCTGTGCTCAGGCCAGGGAAGATGCCTGGCTGTCCCGGGAGCAGGCTTCTGCTAGTGCATCTGCTGTTGTGGCTGTGCAGCAGCCTGTGCTCAGGCCAGGGAAGATGCCTGGTTGTCCCAGGAGCAGGCTTCTACTAGTGTATCTGCAGTTGTAGCTGCGCAGCAGCCTGTGCGCATGGCTAGGGAAAGTGCCAGACCATCCTGGGAGCAGGCGTCTACTGGTGCATCTGCAGTTGTAGCTGCACAGCAGCCTGTGCGCAGGCCAGGGAAGGTGCCAGGCTGTCCCTGGAGCCTGCTTCTGCTAGTGCATCTGCAGTTGTAGCTCAGACGCAGCCTGTGCTCAGGTCAGGGAAAGTGCCAGGCTGTCACAGGAGCAGGCTTCTACTAGTGCATCTATAGTTGTAGCTGCACTGCAGCCTGTGCTCAGGCCAGGGAAGATGCCTGGCTGTCCCGGGAGCAGGCTTCTGCTAGTGCATCTGCAGTTGTAGCTGCGCTGCAGGCTGTGCTCAGGACAGGGAAGAGGCCTGGCTGTCCCGGGAGCAGGCTTCTGCTAGTGCATCTGCAGTTGGAGCTGCGCAGCAGCCTGTGCTCAGGCCAGGGAAGGTGCCAGGCTGTCCCGGGAGCAGGCTTCTGGTAGTGCATCTGCAGTTGTAGCTGCGCAGCAGACTGTGCTCAGGCTAGGGAAAGTTCCAGGCCATCCTGGGAGCAGGCTTCTGCTAGTGCATCTGCAGTTGTAGCTGCACAGCAGCCTGTGCTCAGGCCAGGGAAGATGCCAGGCTGTCACAGGAGCAGGCTTCTACTAGTGCATCTACAGTTGTAGCTGTACTGCAGCCTGTGCTCAGGCCAGGGAAGATGCCTGGCTGTCCCGGGAGCAGGCTTCTGCTAGTGCATCTGCTGTTGTGGCTGTGCAGCAGCCTGTGCTCAGGCCAGGGAAGATGCCTGGCTGTCCCAGGAGCAGGCTTCTGCTAGTGCATCTGCAGTTGTAGCTGTGCAGCAGCCTGTGCTCAGGCCAGGGAAGATGCCAGGCTGTCACAGGAGCAGACTTCTACTAGTGCATCTACAGTTGTAGCTGCACTGCAGCCTGTGCTCAGGCCAGGGAAGATGCCTGGCTGTCCCAGGAACAGGCTTCCACTAGTGCATCTGCAGTTGTAGCTGCGCAGCAGCCTGTGCTCAGGCCAGGGAAGATGCCAGGCTGTCCCTGGAGCAGGCTTCTACTAGTGCATCTTCAGTTGTAGCTGCACTGCAGCCTCTGCACATGCCAGGTAAGATGCCTGGCTGTCCCAGGAGCAGGCTTCCACTAGTGCATCTGCAGTTGTAGCTGCGCAGCAGCCTCTGCTCAGGCAAGGGAAGGTGCCAGGCTGTCCTGGGATCAGGCTTCCACTAGTGCATCTTCAGTTGTACCTGTGCAGCAGCCTGTGCGCAGGCCAGGAAAGGTGCATGGCTGTCCCAGGAGCAGGCTTCTACTAGTGCATCTGCAGTTGTAGCTGCTCAGCAGCCTGTGCTCAGGCTAGGGAAAGTGCTAGGCCATCCTGGGAGCAGGCTTCTACTAGTGCATCTGCAGTTGTAGCTGCACAGCAGCCTGTGCGCAGGCCAGGGAAGGTGCCAGGCTGTCCCAGGAGCAGGCTTCTGCTAGTGCATCTGCAGTTGTAGCTGTGCAGCAGCCTGTGCTCAGGCCAGGGAAGATGCCTGGCTGTCCCGGGAGCAGGCTTCTACTAGTGCATCTTCAGTTGTAGCTGCACAGCTGACTGTGCTCAGGCCAGGGAAGATGCCTTGATGTCCCAGGAGCAGTCTTCTACTAGTGCATCTTGAGTTGTAGCTGCGCAGCAGCCTGTGCTCAGTCCAGGGAAGATGCATGGCTGGCCCAGCAGCAGGCTTCTGCTACTGCATTTGCAGTTGTAGCTGCGCAGCAGCCTGTGCTCAGGCCAGGGAAGGTGCCAGGCTGTTCCGGGAGCATGCTTCTGCTAGTGCATCTGCAGTTGTAGCTGCACAGCAGACTGTGCTCAGGCCAGGGAAGATGCCTGGCTGTCCCGAGAGCAGGCTTCTACTAGTGCATCTGCAATTTTAGCTGCACAGCAGCCTGTGCTCAGGCCAGGGAAGATGTCTAGCTGGCCCAGGAGCAGGCTTCTGCTAGTGCATCTGCAGTTGTACCTGTGCAGCAGCCTATGTTCAGGTCAGGGAAAGTGCCAGGCTGTCCCAGGAGAAGGCCTTTACTAGTGCATCTGTAGTTGTAGCTGTGCAGAAGCCTGTGCTCAGGCCAGGGAAGATGCCAGGCTGACCCGGGAGCAGGCTTCTACTAGTGCATCTTCAGTTGTAGCTGCACTGCAGCCTCTGCACATGCCAGGTAAGATGCCTGGCTGTCCCAGGAGCAGGCTTCCACTAGTGCATCTGCAGTTGTAGCTGCGCAGCAGCCTCTGCTCAGGCTAGGGAAAGTGCCAGGCCATCCTGGAAGCAGGCTTCTACTAGTGCATCTGCAGTTGTAGCTGCACAGCAGCCTCTGCGCAGGCCACGGAAGGTGCCAGGCTGTCCCTGGAGCCTGCTTCTGCTAGTGCATCTGCAGTTGTAGCTGCACAGCAGCCTGTGCTCAGGCCAGGGAAGATGCCTGGCTCTCCCGGGAGCAGGCTTCTACTAGTGCATCTTCAGTTGTAGCTGCACAGCTGCGTGTGCTCAGGCCAGGGAAGATTGCTGGCTGTCCCAGGAGCAGGCTTCTACTAGTGCATCTGCAGTTGTAGCTGCACAGCAGCCTGTGCGCAGGCCAGGGAAGGTACCAGGCTGACCCGGGAGCAGGATTCTACTAGTACATCTTCAGTTGTAGCTGCACTGCAGCCTGTGCTCAGGCCAGGGAAGATGCCTGGCTGTCCCAGGAGAAGGCTTCTGCTAGTGCATCTGCAGTTGTACCTGTGCAGCAGCCTGTGCTCAGGCCAGGGAAGATGCCTGGCTGGCCCAGGAGCAGGCTTCTGTTACTGCATCTGCAGTTGTAGCTGCGCAGCAGCCTGTGCTCAGGCCAGAGAAGATGCATGGCTGGCCCAGGAGCAGGCTTCTGCTAGTGCATCTGCAGTTGTAGCTGCACATTAGCCTGTGCTCAGGCCAGGGAAGATGCATGGCTGTCCCGGGAGCAGGCTTCTACTGGTTTATCTGCAGTTGTAGCTGGCATTAGCCGGTGCTCAGGCCAGGGAAGGTGCCAGGCTGTCTCGGGAGCAGGCTTCTACTAGTGCATCTCTAGTTGTACCTGTGCAGCAGCCTGTGCTAGGGCCAGGGAAGGTGCCAGGCTGTCCCAGGAGCGAGCTTCTACTAGTGCATCTGCAATGTAGCTGCGCATCAGCCGGTGCTCAGGCCAGGGAAGGTGCCAGGCTGTCTCGGGAGCAGGCTTCTACTAGTGCATCTCTAGTTGTACCTGTGCAGCAGCCTGTGCTAGGGCCAGGGAAGGTGCCAGGCTGTCCCAGGAGCGAGCTTCTACTAGTGCATCTGCAATGTAGCTGCGTAACAGCCTGTGCACAGGCCAGGGAAGGTGCATGGCTGTCCCGGGAGCAGGCTTCTACTAGTGTATCTGCAGTTGTAGCTGCGCAGCAGCCTGTGCGCATGGCCAGGGAAAGTGCCAGGCCATCCTGGGAGCAGGCGTCTACTAGTGCATCTGCAGTTGTAGCTGCACAGCAGCCTGTGCGCAGGCCAGGGAAGGTGCCAGGCTGTCCCTGGAGCCTGCTTCTGCTAGTGCATCTGCAGTTGTAGCTGCGCAGCAGCCTGTGCTCAGGCCAGGGAAGATGCCTGGCTGTCCCGGGAGCAGGCTTCTACTAGTGCATCTGCAATTGTAGCTGCGCAGCAGCCTATGCTCAGGGCAGGGAAGATGCCTGGCTGGCTCAGGAGCAGGCTTCTGCTAGTGCATCTGCAGTTGTACATGTGCAGCAGCCTGTGCTCAGGCCAGTGAAGATGCCAGTCTGTCCCGGGAGCAGGCTTCTACTAGTGCATCTGCAGTTGTAGCTCAGACGCAGCCTGTGCTCAGGCTAGGGAAAGTGCCAGGCCATCCTGGCAGCAAGCGTCTACTAGTGCATCTGCAGTTGTAGCTGCACAGCAGCCTGTGCTCAGGCCAGGGAAGGTACCAGGCTGTCCTCGGAGCAGGCTTCTACTAGTGCATCTGCAGTTGTACTTGTGCAGCAGCCTGGGATCAGGCCAGGGTAGGTGCCAGGCTGTCCTGGGAGCAGGCTTCTGCTAGTGCATCTGCAGTTGTAGCCACGCAGCAGCCTGTGCGCATGCCAGGGAAGGTACCAGGCTGTCCCGGGAGCAGGCTTCTACTAGTGAATCTGCAGTTGTAGCTGCTCAGCAGCCTGTGCTCAGGCTAGGGAAAGTGCCAGGCCATCCTGGGAGCAGGCTTCTACTAGTGCATCTGCAGTTGTAGCTGCACAGCAGCCTCTGCGCAGGCCATGCAAGGTGCCAGGCTGTCCCTGGAGCCTGCTTCTGCTAGTGCATCTGCAGTTGTAGCTGCACAGCAGCCTGTGCTCAGGCCAGGGAAGATGCCTGGCTCTCCCGGGAGCAGGCTTCTACTAGTGCATCTTCAGTTGTAGCTGCACAGCTGCCTGTGCTCAGGCCAGGGAAGATGGCTGGCTGTCCCAGGAGCAGGCTTCTACTAGTGCATCTGCAGTTGTAGCTGCACAGCAGCCTGTGCGCAGGCCAGGGAAGGTACCAGGCTGACCCGGGAGCAGGATTCTACTAGTACATCTTCAGTTGTAGCTGCACTGCAGCCTGTGCTCAGGCCAGGGAAGATGCCTGGCTGTCCCAGGAGAAGGCTTCTGCTAGTGCATCTGCAGTTGTACCTGTGCAGCAGCCTGTGCCCAGGCCAGGGAAGATGCCTGGCTGGCCCAGGAGCAGGCTTCTGTTACTGCATCTGCAGTTGTAGCTGCGCAGCAGCCTGTGCTCAGGCCAGAGAAGATGCATGGCTGGCCCAGGAGCAGGCTTCTGCTAGTGCATCTACTGTTGTAGCTGCACTGCAGCCTGTGCACGGGCCAGGGAAGATGCCTGGCTATCTCGGGAGCAGGCTTCTGCTAGTGCATCTGCAGTTGTAGCTGCGCAGCAGCCTGTGCTCAGGCCAGGGAAGGTGCCAGGCTGTCCCGGGAGCAGGCTTCTGCTAGTGCATCTGCAGTTGTAGCTGTGCAGCAGACTGTGTGCAGGCCAGGGAAGGTGTCAGGCTATCCCGGGAGCAGGCTTCTGCTGGTGCATCTGCTGTTGTAGCTGTGCAGCAGCCTGTGCTCAGGCCAGAGAAGATGCCTGGCTGTCCCAGGAGCAGGCTTCTGCTAGTGCATCTGCAGTTGTAGCTGTGCAGCAGCATGTGCTCAGGCCAGGGAAGATGCCAGGCTGTCACAGGAGCAGGCTTCTACTAGTGCATCTACAGTTGTAGCTGCTCAGCAGCCTATGCTCAGGCCAGGGAAGATGTCTGGCTGGCCCAGGAGCAGGCTTCTGCTAGTGCATCTGCAGTTGTACCTGTGCAGCAGCCTGTGCTCAGGCCAGTGAAGATGCCAGGCTGTCCCGGGAACAGGCTTCTACTAGTGCATCTGCAGTTGTAGCTGCGCCTCAGCCTGTGCTCAGGCCAGGGAAGGTGCCAGGCTGGACCGGGAACAGGCTTCTACTAGTGCATCTTCAGTTGTAGCTGCACTGCAGCCTGTGATCAGGTCAGGGTAGATGCCTGGCTGTCCCAGGAGCAGGCTTCTACTAGTGCATCTTCAGTTTTAGCTGCGCAGCAGCCTGTGCTTAGGCCAGGGAAGATGCATGGCTGGCCCAGGAGAAGGCTTCTGCTACTGCATCTGCAGTTGTAGCTGCACAGCAGCCTGTGCTCAGGCCAGGGAAGATGCATGGCTGGCCCAGGAGCAGGCTTCTGCTACTGCATCTGCAGTTGTAGCTGCGCAGCAGCCTGTGCTCAGGCCAGGGAAGGTGCCAGGCTGTCCCGGGTGCAGGCTTCTGCTAGTGCATCTGCAGTTGTACTCAGCCTGGGATCAGGCCAGGGTAGGTGCCAGACTGTCCTAGGAGCAGGCTTCTGCTAGTGCATCTGCAGTTGTACCTGCGAAGCAGCCTGTGCTCAGGCCAGGGAAGATGCCTGGCTGTCCCAGGAGCAGGCTTCTACTAGTGCATCTGCAGTTGTACCTGTGCAGCAGCCTGTGCTCAGGCCAGGGAAGGTGCCAGGCTGTCCCGGGAACAGGCTTCTACTAGTGCATCTGCAGTTGTAGCTCAGACGCAGCCTGTGCTCAGGTCAGGGAAAGTGCCAGGCTGTCCCAGGAGAAGGCTTTTACTAATGCATCTGTAGTTGTAGCTGTACAGCAGCCTGTGCTCAGGCCAGGGAAGATGCCAGGCTGTCCCGGGAGCAGGCTTCTACTAGTGCCTCTGCAGTTGTAGCTGCACAACAGCCTGAGCTCAGTCCAGGGAAGATGCCTGGCTGTCCCGGGAGCAGGCTTCTGCTAGTGCATCTGCAGTTGTAGCTGCGCAGCAGCCTGTGCTCAGGCCAAGGAAGATGCCAGGCTGTCACAGGAGCAGGCATCTACTAGTGCATCTACAGTTGTAGCTGTGCAGCAGCCTGTGCGCAGGCCAGGGAAGGTGCCAGGCTTTCCCGGGAGGAGGCTTCTGCTAGTGCATCTACAGTTGTAGCTGTGCAGCAGCCTGTGCTCAGGCCAGGGAAGATGCCTGGCTGTCCCAGGAGCAGGCTTCTGCTAGTGCATCTGCAGTTGTAGCTGTGCAGCAGCTTGTGCTCAGGCCAGGGAAGATGCCAGGCTGTCACAGGAGCAGGCTTCTACTAGTGCATCTACAGTTGTAGCTGCTCAGCAGCCTGTGCTCAGGCTAGGGAAAGTGCCAGGCCATCCTGGGAGCAGGCTTCTGCTAGTGCATCTGCAGTTGTAGCTGCACAGCAGCCTGTGCTCAGGCCAGGGAAGATGCCAGGCTGTCACAGGAGCAGGCTTCTACTAGTGCATCTACAGTTGTAGCTGCACTGCAGCCTGTGCTCAGGCCAGGGAAGATGCCTGGCTGTCCCGGGAGCAGGCTTCTGCTAGTGCATCTGCTGTTGTGGCTGTGCAGCAGCCTGTGCTCAGGCCAGGGAAGATGCCTGGCTGTCCCAGGAGCAGGCTTCTACTAGTGTATCTGCAGTTGTAGCTGCGCAGCGGCCTGTGCGCATGGCTAGGGAAAGTGCCAGACCATCCTGGGAGCAGGCGTCTACTGGTGCATCTGCAGTTGTAGCTGCACAGCAGCCTGTGCGCAGGCCAGGGAAAGTGCCAGGCTGTCCCTGGAGCCTGCTTCTGCTAGTGCATCTGCAGTTGTAGCTCAGACGCAGCCTGTGCTCAGGTCAGGGAAAGTGCCAGGCTGTCCCAGGAGAAGGCTTTTACTAGTGCATCTGTAGTTGTAGCTGTGCAGCAGCCTGTGCTCAGGCCAGGGAAGATGCCAGGCTGTCCCGGGATCAGGCTTCTACTAGTGCATCTGCAGTTGTAGCTGCGCAGCAGCCTGTGCTCAGGCCAGGGAAGATGCCAGGCTGTCACAGGAGCAGGCTTCTACTAGTGCATCTATAGTTGTAGCTGCACTGCAGCCTGTGCTCAGGCCAGGGAAGATGCCTGGCTGTCCCGGGAGCAGGCTGCTGCTAGTGCATCTGCAGTTGTAGCTGCGCTGCAGGCTGTGCTCAGGACAGGGAAGATGCCTGGCTGTCCCGGGAGCAGGCTTCTGCTAGTGCATCTGCAGTTGGAGCTGCGCAGCAGCCTGTGCTCAGGCCAGGGAAGGTGCCAGGCTGTCCCGGGAGCAGGCTTCTGGTAGTGCATCTGCAGTTGTAGCTGCGCAGCAGACTGTGCTCAGGCTAGGGAAAGTTCCAGGCCATCCTGGGAGCAGGCTTCTGCTAGTGCATCTGCAGTTGTAGCTGCACAGCAGCCTGTGCTCAGGCCAGGGAAGATGCCAGGCTGTCACAGGAGCAGGCTTCTACTAGTGCATCTACAGTTGTAGCTGCACTGCAGCCTGTGCTCAGGCCAGGGAAGATGCCTGGCTGTCCCGGGAGCAGGCTTCTGCTAGTGCATCTGCTGTTGTGGCTGTGCAGCAGCCTGTGCTCAGGCCAGGGAAGATGCCTGGCTGTCCCAGGAGCAGGCTTCTGCTAGTGCATCTGCTTTTGTGGCTGTGCAGCAGCCTGTGCTCAGGCCAGGGAAGATGCCTGGCTGTCCCAGGAGCAGGCTTCTGCTAGTGCATCTGCAGTTGTAGCTGTGCAGCAGCCTGTGCTCAGGCCAGGGAAAATGCCTGGCTGTCCCAGGAGCAGGCTTCCACTAGTGCATCTGCAGTTGTAGCTGCGCAGCAGCCTGTGCGCAGGCCAGGGAAGGTGCATGGCTGTCCCAGGAGCAGGCTTCTACTAGTGCATCTGCAGTTGTAGCTGCGCAGCAGCCTGTGCGCAGGCCAGGGAAGGTGCATGGCTGTCCCAGGAGCAGGCTTCTACTAGTGCATCTGCAGTTGTAGCTGCTCAGCAGCCTGTGCTCAGGCTAGGGAAAGTGCTAGGCCATCCTGGGAGCAGGCTTCTACTAGTGCATCTGCAATTTTAGCTGCACAGCAGCCTGTGCTCAGGCCAGGGAAGATGTCTGGCTGGCCCAGGAGCAGGCTTCTGCTAGTGCATCTGCAGTTGTACCTGTGCAGCAGCCTATGTTCAGGTCAGGGAAAGTGCCAGGCCATCCTGGGAGCAGGCGTCTACTAATGCATCTGCAGTTGTAGCTGCACAGCAGCCTGTGCGCAGGCCAGGGAAGGTGCCAGGCTGTCCCTGGAGCCTGCTTCTGCTAGTGCATCTGCAGTTGTAGCTCAGACACAGCCTGTGCTCAGGTCAGGGAAAGTGCCAGGCTGTCCCAGGAGAAGGCTTTTACTAGTGCATCTGTAGTTGTAGCTGTGCAGCAGCCTGTGCTCAGGCCAGGGAAGATGCCAGGCTGTCCCGGAATCAGGCTTCTACTAGTGCATCTGCAGTTGTAGCTGCGCAACAGCCTGAGCTCAGGCCAGGGAAGATGCCTGGCTGTCCCGGGAGCAGGCTTCTGCTAGTGCATCTGCAGTTGTAGCTGCGCAGCAGCCTGTGCTCAGGCCAGGGAAGATGCCAGGCTGTCCCGGGAGCAGGCTTCTGCTAGTGCATCTGCAGTTGGAGCTGCGCAGCAGACTGTGCTCAGGCTAGTGAAAGTGCCAGGCCATCCTGGGAGCAGGCGTCTACTAGTGCATCTGCAGTTGTAGCTGCACAGCAGCCTGTGCACAGGCCAGGGAAGGTGCCAGGCTGTCCCTGGAGCCTGATTCTGCTAGTGCATCTGCAGTTGTAGCTCAGAAGCAGCCTGTGCTCAGGTCAGGGAAAGTGCCATGCTCTCCCAGGAGAAGGCTTTTACTAGTGCATCTGTAGTTGTAGCTGTGCAGCAGCCTGTGCTCAGGCCAGGGAAGGTACATGGCTGTCCCAGGAGCAGGCTTCTACTAGTGCATCTGCAGTTGTAGCTGCTCAGCAGCCTGTGCGCAGGCCAGGAAAGGTGCCAGGCTGTCCCTGGAGCCTGCTTCTGCTAGTGCATCTGTAGTTGTAGCTGTGCAGCAGCCTGTGCTCAGGCCAGGGAAAATGCCTGGCTGTCCCAGGAGCAGGCTTCTGCTAGTGCATTTGCAGTTGTAGCTGTGCAGCAGCCTGTGCTCAGGCCAGGGAAGATGCATGGCTGGACCAGGAGCAGGCTTCTGCTAGTGCATCTGCTGTTGTGGCTGTGCAGCAGCCTGTGCTCAGGCCAGGGAAGATGCCTGGCTGTCCCAGGAGCAGGCTTCTGCTAGTGCATCTGCAGTTGTAGCTGTGCAGCAGCCTGTGCTCAGGCCAGGGAAGATGCCTGGCTGTCCCAGGAGCAGGCTTCCACTAGTGCATCTGCAGTTGTAGCTGCGCAGCAGCCTCTGCTCAGGCCAGGGAAGATGCCTGGCTGTCCCAGGAGCAGGCTTCCACTACTGCATCTGCAGTTGTAGCTGCGCAACACCCTGTGCTCAGGCCAGGGAAGGTGCCAGGCTTTCCCAGGAGAAGGCTTTTACTAGTGCATCTGCAGTTGTAGCTGCGCAGCAGCCTGTGCTCAGGCCAGAGAAGATGCCAGGCTGTCCCGGGAGCAGGCTTCTACTAGTGCATCTGCAGTTGTAGCTGCGCAACACCCTGTGCTCAGGCCAGGGAAGGTGCCAGGCTGTCCCAGGAGCAGGCTTCTGCTAGTGCATCTTCAGTTGTAGCTGCACAACAGCCTGAGCTCAGTCCAGGGAAGATGCCTGGCTGTCCCGGGAGCAGGCTTCTGCTAGTGCATCTGCAGTTGTAGCTGCGCAGCAGCCTGTGCGCAGGCCAGGGAATGTGCCAGGCTGTCACAGGAGCAGGCAACTACTAGTGCATCTACAGTTGTAGCTGTGCAGCAGCCTGTGCGCAGGCCAGGGAAGGTGCCAGGCTTTCCCGGGAGGAGGCTTCTGCTAGTGCATCTGCTGTTGTAGCTGTGCAGCAGCCTGTGCTCAGGCCAGGGAAGATGCCTGGCTGTCCCAGGAGCAGGCTTCTGCTAGTGCATCTGCAGTTGTAGCTGTGCAGCAGCTTGTGCTCAGGCCAGGGAAGATGCCAGGCTGTCACAGGAGCAGGCTTCTACTAGTGCATCTACAGTTGTAGCTGCTCAGCAGCCTGTGCTCAGGCTAGGGAAAGTGCCAGGCCATCCTGGGAGCAGGCTTCTGCTAGTGCATCTGCAGTTGTAGCTGCACAGCAGCCTGTGCTCAGGCCAGGGAAGATGCCAGGCTGTCACAGGAGCAGGCTTCTACTAGTGCATCTACAGTTGTAGCTGCACTGCAGCCTGTGCTCAGGCCAGGGAAGATGCCTGGCTGTCCCGGGAGCAGGCTTCTGCTAGTGCATCTGCTGTTGTGGCTGTGCAGCAGACTGTGCTCAGGCCAGGGAAGGTGCCAGGCTGTCCCAGGAGCAGGCTTCTACTAGTGTATCTGCAGTTGTAGCTGCGCAGCAGCCTGTGCGCATGGCTAGGGAAAGTGCCAGACCATCCTGGGAGCAGGCGTCTACTGGTGCATCTGCAGTTGTAGCTGCACAGCAGCCTGTGCGCAGGCCAGGGAAGGTGCCAGGCTGTCCCTGGAGCCTGCTTCTGCTAGTGCATCTGCAGTTGTAGCTCAGACGCAGCCTGTGCTCAGGTCAGGGAAAGTGCCAGGCTGTCCCAGGAGAAGGCTTTTACTAGTGCATCTGTAGTTGTAGCTGTGCAGCAGCCTGTGCTCAGGCCAGGGAAGATGCCAGGCTGTCCCGGGATCAGGCTTCTACTAGTGCATCTGCAGTTGTAGCTGCGCAGCAGCCTGTGCTCAGGCCAGGGAAGATGCCAGGCTGTCACAGGAGCAGGCTTCTACTAGTGCATCTATAGTTGTAGCTGCACTGCAGCCTGTGCTCAGGCCAGGGAAGATGCCTGGCTGTCCCCGGAGCAGGCTTCTGCTAGTGCATCTGCAGTTGTAGCTGCGCTGCAGGCTGTGCTCAGGACAGGGAAGATGCCTGGCTGTCCCGGGAGCAGGCTTCTGCTAGTGCATCTGCAGTTGGAGCTGCGCAGCAGCCTGTGCTCAGGCCAGGGAAGGTGCCAGGCTGTCCCGGGAGCAGGCTTCTGGTAGTGCATCTGCAGTTGTAGCTGCGCAGCAGACTGTGCTCAGGCTAGGGAAAGTTCCAGGCC
This sequence comes from Ambystoma mexicanum, assembly GCF_040938575.1. Lineage (NCBI taxonomy): Eukaryota > Metazoa > Chordata > Amphibia > Caudata > Ambystomatidae > Ambystoma > Ambystoma mexicanum. Next base: position 50,296,986 of record NC_090925.1, on the reverse strand, counting down.
ATCCTGGGAGCAGGCTTCTGCTAGTGCATCTGCAGTTGTAGCTGCGCTGCAGGCTGTGCTCAGGACAGGGAAGATGCCTGGCTGTCCCGGGAGCCTGCTTCTGCTAGTGCATCTGCAGTTGTAGCTGCGCTGCAGGCTGTGCTCAGGACAGGGAAGATGCCTGGCTGTCCCGGGAGCAGGCTTCTGCTAGTGCATCTGCAGTTGTAGCTGCACAGCAGCCTGTGCTCAGGCCAGGGAAGGTGCCAGGCTGGCCCGGGAGCAGGCTTCTTCTAGTGCATCTGCAGTTGTAGCTGCTCAGCAGCCTGTGCTCAGGCCAGGGAAGATGCCAGGCTGTCACAGGAGCAGGCTTCTACTAGTGCATCTACAGTTGTAGCTGCACTGCAGCCTGTGCTCAGGCCAGGGAAGATGCCTGGCTGTCCCGGGAGCAGGCTTCTGCTAGTGCATCTGCTGTTGTGGCTGTGCAGCAGCCTGTGCTCAGGCCAGGGAAGATGCCTGGCTGTCCCAGGAGCAGGCTTCTGCTAGTGCATCTGCAGTTGTAGCTGTGCAGCAGCCTGTGCTCAGGCCAGGGAAGATGCCTGGCTGTCCCAGGAGCAGGCTTCCACTAGTGCATCTGCAGTTGTAGCTGCGCAGCAGCCTCTGCTCAGGCCAGGGAAGGTGCCAGGCTGTCCCGGGAGCAGGCTTCTACTAGTGAATCTTCAGTTGTAGCTGCACTGCAGCCTCTGCACATGCCAGGTAAGATGCCTGGCTGTCTCAGGAGCAGGCTTCCACTAGTGCATCTGCAGTTGTAGCTGCGCAGCAGCCTCTGCTCAGGCAAGGGAAGGTGCCAGGCTGTCCTGGGATCAGGCTTCTACTAGTGCATCTTCAGTTGTAGCTACGCAGCAGCCTGTGCGCAGGCCAGGGAAGGTGCATGGCTGTCCCAGGAGCAGGCTTCTACTAGTGAGTCTGCAGTTGTAGCTGCTCAGCAGCCTGTGCTCAGGCTAGGGAAAGTGCTAGGCCATCCTGGGAGCAGGCTTCTACTAGTGCATCTGCAGTTGTAGCTGCACAGCAGCCTGTGCGCAGGCCAGGGAAGGTGCCAGGCTGTCCCAGGAGCAGGCTTCTGCTAGTGCATCTGCAGTTGTAGCTGTGCAGCAGCCTGTGCTCAGGCTAGGGAAGATGCCTGGCTGTCCCGGGAGCAGGCTTCTACTAGTGCATCTTCATTTGTAGCTGCACAGCTGACTGTGCTCAGGCCAGGGAAGATGCCTTGATGTCCCAGGAGCAGTCTTCTAGTAGTGCATCTTGAGTTGTAGCTGCGCAGCAGCCTGTGCTCAGTCCAGGGAAGATGCATGGCTGGCCCAGCAGCAGGCTTCTGCTACTGCATTTGCAGTTGTAGCTGCGCAGCAGCCTGTGCTCAGGCCAGGGAAGGTGCCAGGCTGTTCCGGGAGCATGCTTCTGCTAGTGCATCTGCAGTTGTAGCTGCACAGCAGACTGTGCTCAGGCCAGGGAAGATGCCTGGCTGTCCCGAGAGCAGGCTTCTACTAGTGCATCTGCAATTTTAGCTGCACAGCAGCCTGTGCTCAGGCCAGGGAAGATGTCTGGCTGGCCCAGGAGCAGGCTTCTGCTAGTGCATCTGCAGTTGTACCTGTGCAGCAGCCTATGTTCAGGTCAGGGAAAGTGCCAGGCTGTCCCAGGAGAAGGCCTTTACTAGTGCATCTGTAGTTGTAGCTGTGCAGAAGCCTGTGCTCAGGCCAGGGAAGATGCCAGGCTGACCCGGGAGCAGGCTTCTACTAGTGCATCTTCAGATGTAGCTGCACTGCAGCCTCTGCACATGCCAGGTAAGATGCCTGGCTGTCCCAGGAGCAGGCTTCCACTAGTGCATCTGCAGTTGTAGCTGCGCAGCAGCCTCTGCTCAGGCTAGGGAAAGTGCCAGGCCATCCTGGAAGCAGGCTTCTACTAGTGCATCTGCAGTTGTAGCTGCACAGCAGCCTCTGCGCAGGCCACGGAAGGTGCCAGGCTGTCCCTGGAGCCTGCTTCTGCTAGTGCATCTGCAGTTGTAGCTGCACAGCAGCCTGTGCTCAGGCCAGGGAAGATGCCTGGCTCTCCCGGGAGCAGGCTTCTACTAGTGCATCTCAGTTGTAGCTGCACAGCTGCGTGTGCTCAGGCCAGGGAAGATGGCTGGCTGTCCCAGGAGCAGGCTTCTACTAGTGCATCTTCAGTTGTAGCTGCACAGCTGCGTGTGCTCAGGCCAGGGAAGATGGCTGGCTGTCCCAGGAGCAGGCTTCTACTAGTGCATCTGCAGTTGTAGCTGCACAGCAGCCTGTGCGCAGGCCAGGGAAGGTACCAGGCTGACCCGGGAGCAGGATTCTACTAGTACATCTTCAGTTGTAGCTGCACTGCAGCCTGTGCTCAGGCCAGGGAAGATGCCTGGCTGTCCCAGGAGAAGGCTTCTGCTAGTGCATCTGCAGTTGTACCTGTGCAGCAGCCTGTGCTCAGGCCAGGGAAGATGCCTGGCTGGCCCAGGAGCAGGCTTCTGTTACTGCATCTGCAGTTGCAGCTGCGCAGCAGCCTGTGCTCAGGCCAGAGAAGATGCATGGCTGGCCCAGGAGCAGGCTTCTGCTAGTGCATCTGCAGTTGTAGCTGCACATTAGCCTGTGCTCAGGCCAGGGAAGATGCATGGCTGTCCCGGGAGCAGGCTTCTACTGGTTTATCTGCAGTTGTAGCTGGCATTAGCCGGTGCTCAGGCCAGGGAAGGTGCCAGGCTGTCTCGGGAGCAGGCTTCTACTAGTGCATCTCTAGTTGTACCTGTGCAGCAGCCTGTGCTAGGGCCAGGGAAGTTGCCAGGCTGTCCCAGGAGCGAGCTTCTACTAGTGCATCTGCAATGTAGCTGCGCATCAGCCGGTGCTCAGGCCAGGGAAGGTGCCAGGCTGTCTCGGGAGCAGGCTTCTACTAGTGCATCTCTAGTTGTACCTGTGCAGCAGCCTGTGCTAGGGCCAGGGAAGGTGCCAGGCTGTCCCAGGAGCGAGCTTCTACTAGTGCATCTGCAATGTAGCTGCGTAACAGCCTGTGCACAGGCCAGGGAAGGTGCATGGCTGTCCCGGGAGCAGGCTTCTACTAGTGTATCTGCAGTTGTAGCTGCGCAGCAGCCTGTGCGCATGGCCAGGGAAAGTGCCAGGCCATCCTGGGAGCAGGCGTCTACTAGTGCATCTGCAGTTGTAGCTGCACAGCAGCCTGTGCGCAGGCCAGGGAAGGTGCCAGGCTGTCCCTGGAGCCTGCTTCTGCTAGTGCATCTGCAGTTGTAGCTGCGCAGCAGCCTGTGCTCAGGCCAGGGAAGATGCCTGGCTGTCCCGGGAGCAGGCTTCTACTAGTGCATCTGCAATTGTAGCTGCGCAGCAGCCTATGCTCAGGGCAGGGAAGATGCCTGGCTGGCTCAGGAGCAGGCTTCTGCTAGTGCATCTGCAGTTGTACATGTGCAGCAGCCTGTGCTCAGGCCAGTGAAGATGCCAGTCTGTCCCGGGAGCAGGCTTCTACTAGTGCATCTGCAGTTGTAGCTCAGACGCAGCCTGTGCTCAGGCTAGGGAAAGTGCCAGGCCATCCTGGGAGTAGGCGTCTACTAGTGCATCTGCAGTTGTAGCTGCCCAGCAGCTTGTGCTCAGGCCAGGGAAGGTACCAGGCTGTCCTGGGAGCAGGCTTCTACTAGTGCATCTGCAGTTGTACTTGTGCAGCAGCCTGGGATCAGGCCAGGGTAGGTGCCAGGCTGTCCTGGGAGCAGGCTTCTGCTAGTGCATCTGCAGTTGTAGCCGCGCAGCAGCCTGTGCGCATGCCAGGGAAGGTACCAGGCTGTCCCGGGAGCAGGCTTCTACTAGTGAATCTACAGTTGTAGCTGCTCAGCAGCCTGTGCTCAGGCTAGGGAAAGTGCCAGGCCATGCTGGGAGCAGGCTTCTACTAGTGCATCTGCAGTTGTAGCTGCACAGCAGCCTCTGCGCAGGCCATGCAAGGTGCCAGGCTGTCCCTGGAGCCTGCTTCTGCTAGTGCATCTGCAGTTGTAGCTGCACAGCAGCCTGTGCTCAGGCCAGGGAAGATGCCTGGCTCTCCCGGGAGCAGGCTTCTACTAGTGCATCTTCAGTTGTAGCTGCACAGCTGCCTGTGCTCAGGCCAGGGAAGATGGCTGGCTGTCCCAGGAGCAGGCTTCTACTAGTGCATCTGCAGTTGTAGCTGCACAGCAGCCTGTGCGCAGGCCAGGGAAGGTACCAGGCTGACCCGGGAGCAGGATTCTACTAGTACATCTTCAGTTGTAGCTGCACTGCAGCCTGTGCTCAGGCCAGGGAAGATGCCTGGCTGTCCCAGGAGAAGGCTTCTGCTAGTGCATCTGCAGTTGTACCTGTGCAGCAGCCTGTGCCCAGGCCAGGGAAGATGCCTGGCTGGCCCAGGAGCAGGCTTCTGTTACTGCATCTGCAGTTGTAGCTGCGCAGCAGCCTGTGCTCAGGCCAGAGAAGATGCATGGCTGGCCCAGGAGCAGGCTTCTGCTAGTGCATCTACTGTTGTAGCTGCACTGCAGCCTGTGCTCGGGCCAGGGAAGATGCCTGGCTATCTCGGGAGCAGGCTTCTGCTAGTGCATCTGCAGTTGTAGCTGCGCAGCAGCCTGTGCTCAGGCCAGGGAAGGTGCCAGGCTGTCCCGGGAGCAGGCTTCTGCTAGTGCATCTGCAGTTGTAGCTGTGCAGCAGACTGTGTGCAGGCCAGGGAAGGTGTCAGGCTATCCCGGGAGCAGGCTTCTGCTGGTGCATCTGCTGTTGTAGCTGTGCAGCAGCCTGTGCTCAGGCCAGGGAAGATGCCTGGCTGTCCCAGGAGCAGGCTTCTGCTAGTGCATCTGCGGTTGTAGCTGTGCAGCAGCATGTGCTCAGGCCAGGGAAGATGCCAGGCTGTCACAGGAGCAGGCTTCTACTAGTGCATCTATAGTTGTAGCTGCACTGCAGCCTGTGCTCAGGCCAGGGAAGATGCCTGGCTGTCCCGGGAGCAGGCTTCTGCTAGTGCATCTGCAGTTGTAGCTGCGCTGCAGGCTGTGCTCAGGACAGGGAAGATGCCTGGCTGTCCCGGGAGCAGGCTTCTGCTAGTGCATCTGCAGTTGGAGCTGCGCAGCAGCCTGTGCTCAGGCCAGGGAAGGTGCCAGGCTGTCCCCGGAGCAGGCTTCTGGTAGTGCATCTGCAGTTGTAGCTGCGCAGCAGACTGTGCTCAGGCTAGGGAAAGTTCCAGGCCATCCTGGGAGCAGGCTTCTGCTAGTGCATCTGCAGTTGTAGCTGCACAGCAGCCTGTGCTCAGGCCAGGGAAGATGCCAGGCTGTCACAGGAGCAGGCTTCTACTAGTGCATCTACAGTTGTAGCTGCACTGCAGCCTGTGCTCAGGCCAGGGAAGATGCCTGGCTGTCCCGGGAGCAGGATTCTGCTAGTGCATCTGCTGTTGTGGCTGTGCAGCAGCCTGTGCTCAGGCCAGGGAAGATGCCTGGCTGTCCCAGGAGCAGGCTTCTGCTAGTGCATCTGCAGTTGTAGCTGCGCAGCAGCCTGTGCTCAGGCCTGGGAAGGTGCCAGCCTGTCCTGGGAGCAGGCTTCTGCTAGTGCATCTGCAGTTGTAGCTGCGCAGAAGACTGTGCGCAGGCCAGGGAAGGTGCCAGGCTATCCCGGGAGCAGGCTTCTGCTAGTGCGTCTGCTGTTGTAGCTGCGCAGCAGCCTGTGCTCAGGCCCGGGAAGGTGCCAGGCTGTCCCAGGAGCGAGCTTCTACTAGTGCATCTGCAATGTAGCTGCGCAACAGCCTGTGCACAGGCCAGGGAAGGTGCATGACTGTCCCGGGAGCAGGCTTCTACTAGTGTATCTGCAGTTGTAGCTGCGCAGCAGCCTGTGCGCATGGCTAGGGAAAGTGCCAGGCCATCCTGGGAGCAGGCGTCTACTAGTGCATCTGCAGTTGTAGCTGCACAGCAGCCTGTGCGCAGGCCAGGGAAGGTGCCAGGCTGTCCCTGGAGCCTGCTTCTGCTAGTGCATCTGCAGTTGTTGCTGCGCAGCAGCCTGTGCTCAGGCCAGGGAAGATGCCTGGCTGTCCCGGGAGCAGGCTTCTACTAGTGTATCTGCAGTTGTAGCTGCGCAGCAGCCTGTGCGCATGGCTAGGGAAAGTGCCAGACCATCCTGGGAGCAGGCGTCTACTGGTGCATCTGCAGTTGTAGCTGCACAGCAGCCTGTGCGCAGGCCAGGGAAGGTGCCAGGCTGTCCCTGGAGCCTGCTTCTGCTAGTGCATCTGCAGTTGTAGCTCAGACGCAGCCTGTGCTCAGGTCAGGGAAAGTGCCAGGCTGTCCCAGGAGAAGGCTTTTACTAGTGCATCTGTAGTTGTAGCTGTGCAGCAGCCTGTGCTCAGGCCAGGGAAGATGCCAGGCTGTCCCGGGATCAGGCTTCTACTAGTGCATCTGCAGTTGTAGCTGCGCAGCAGCCTGTGCTCAGGCCAGGGAAGATGCCAGGCTGTCACAGGAGCAGGCTTCTACTAGTGCATCTATAGTTGTAGCTGCACTGCAGCCTGTGCTCAGGCCAGGGAAGATGCCTGGCTGTCCCCGGAGCAGGCTTCTGCTAGTGCATCTGCAGTTGTAGCTGCGCTGCAGGCTGTGCTCAGGACAGGGAAGATGCCTGGCTGTCCCGGGAGCAGGCTTCTGCTAGTGCATCTGCAGTTGGAGCTGCGCAGCAGCCTGTGCTCAGGCCAGGGAAGGTGCCAGGCTGTCCCGGGAGCAGGCTTCTGGTAGTGCATCTGCAGTTGTAGCTGCGCAGCAGACTGTGCTCAGGCTAGGGAAAGTTCCAGGCCATCCTGGGAGCAGGCTTCTGCTAGTGCATCTGCAGTTGTAGCTGCGCTGCAGGCTGTGCTCAGGACAGGGAAGATGCCTGGCTGTCCCGGGAGCCTGCTTCTGCTAGTGCATCTGCAGTTGTAGCTGCGCTGCAGGCTGTGCTCAGGACAGGGAAGATGCCTGGCTGTCCCGGGAGCAGGCTTCTGCTAGTGCATCTGCAGTTGTAGCTGCACAGCAGCCTGTGCTCAGGCCAGGGAAGGTGCCAGGCTGGCCCGGGAGCAGGCTTCTTCTAGTGCATCTGCAGTTGTAGCTGCTCAGCAGCCTGTGCTCAGGCCAGGGAAGATGCCAGGCTGTCACAGGAGCAGGCTTCTACTAGTGCATCTACAGTTGTAGCTGCACTGCAGCCTGTGCTCAGGCCAGGGAAGATGCCTGGCTGTCCCGGGAGCAGGCTTCTGCTAGTGCATCTGCTGTTGTGGCTGTGCAGCAGCCTGTGCTCAGGCCAGGGAAGATGCCTGGCTGTCCCAGGAGCAGGCTTCTGCTAGTGCATCTGCAGTTGTAGCTGTGCAGCAGCCTGTGCTCAGGCCAGGGAAGATGCCTGGCTGTCCCAGGAGCAGGCTTCCACTAGTGCATCTGCAGTTGTAGCTGCGCAGCAGCCTCTGCTCAGGCCAGGGAAGGTGCCAGGCTGTCCCGGGAGCAGGCTTCTACTAGTGAATCTTCAGTTGTAGCTGCACTGCAGCCTCTGCACATGCCAGGTAAGATGCCTGGCTGTCTCAGGAGCAGGCTTCCACTAGTGCATCTGCAGTTGTAGCTGCGCAGCAGCCTCTGCTCAGGCAAGGGAAGGTGCCAGGCTGTCCTGGGATCAGGCTTCTACTAGTGCATCTTCAGTTGTAGCTACGCAGCAGCCTGTGCGCAGGCCAGGGAAGGTGCATGGCTGTCCCAGGAGCAGGCTTCTACTAGTGAGTCTGCAGTTGTAGCTGCTCAGCAGCCTGTGCTCAGGCTAGGGAAAGTGCTAGGCCATCCTGGGAGCAGGCTTCTACTAGTGCATCTGCAGTTGTAGCTGCACAGCAGCCTGTGCGCAGGCCAGGGAAGGTGCCAGGCTGTCCCAGGAGCAGGCTTCTGCTAGTGCATCTGCAGTTGTAGCTGTGCAGCAGCCTGTGCTCAGGCTAGGGAAGATGCCTGGCTGTCCCGGGAGCAGGCTTCTACTAGTGCATCTTCATTTGTAGCTGCACAGCTGACTGTGCTCAGGCCAGGGAAGATGCCTTGATGTCCCAGGAGCAGTCTTCTAGTAGTGCATCTTGAGTTGTAGCTGCGCAGCAGCCTGTGCTCAGTCCAGGGAAGATGCATGGCTGGCCCAGCAGCAGGCTTCTGCTACTGCATTTGCAGTTGTAGCTGCGCAGCAGCCTGTGCTCAGGCCAGGGAAGGTGCCAGGCTGTTCCGGGAGCATGCTTCTGCTAGTGCATCTGCAGTTGTAGCTGCACAGCAGACTGTGCTCAGGCCAGGGAAGATGCCTGGCTGTCCCGAGAGCAGGCTTCTACTAGTGCATCTGCAATTTTAGCTGCACAGCAGCCTGTGCTCAGGCCAGGGAAGATGTCTGGCTGGCCCAGGAGCAGGCTTCTGCTAGTGCATCTGCAGTTGTACCTGTGCAGCAGCCTATGTTCAGGTCAGGGAAAGTGCCAGGCTGTCCCAGGAGAAGGCCTTTACTAGTGCATCTGTAGTTGTAGCTGTGCAGAAGCCTGTGCTCAGGCCAGGGAAGATGCCAGGCTGACCCGGGAGCAGGCTTCTACTAGTGCATCTTCAGATGTAGCTGCACTGCAGCCTCTGCACATGCCAGGTAAGATGCCTGGCTGTCCCAGGAGCAGGCTTCCACTAGTGCATCTGCAGTTGTAGCTGCGCAGCAGCCTCTGCTCAGGCTAGGGAAAGTGCCAGGCCATCCTGGAAGCAGGCTTCTACTAGTGCATCTGCAGTTGTAGCTGCACAGCAGCCTCTGCGCAGGCCACGGAAGGTGCCAGGCTGTCCCTGGAGCCTGCTTCTGCTAGTGCATCTGCAGTTGTAGCTGCACAGCAGCCTGTGCTCAGGCCAGGGAAGATGCCTGGCTCTCCCGGGAGCAGGCTTCTACTAGTGCATCTCAGTTGTAGCTGCACAGCTGCGTGTGCTCAGGCCAGGGAAGATGGCTGGCTGTCCCAGGAGCAGGCTTCTACTAGTGCATCTTCAGTTGTAGCTGCACAGCTGCGTGTGCTCAGGCCAGGGAAGATGGCTGGCTGTCCCAGGAGCAGGCTTCTACTAGTGCATCTGCAGTTGTAGCTGCACAGCAGCCTGTGCGCAGGCCAGGGAAGGTACCAGGCTGACCCGGGAGCAGGATTCTACTAGTACATCTTCAGTTGTAGCTGCACTGCAGCCTGTGCTCAGGCCAGGGAAGATGCCTGGCTGTCCCAGGAGAAGGCTTCTGCTAGTGCATCTGCAGTTGTACCTGTGCAGCAGCCTGTGCTCAGGCCAGGGAAGATGCCTGGCTGGCCCAGGAGCAGGCTTCTGTTACTGCATCTGCAGTTGCAGCTGCGCAGCAGCCTGTGCTCAGGCCAGAGAAGATGCATGGCTGGCCCAGGAGCAGGCTTCTGCTAGTGCATCTGCAGTTGTAGCTGCACATTAGCCTGTGCTCAGGCCAGGGAAGATGCATGGCTGTCCCGGGAGCAGGCTTCTACTGGTTTATCTGCAGTTGTAGCTGGCATTAGCCGGTGCTCAGGCCAGGGAAGGTGCCAGGCTGTCTCGGGAGCAGGCTTCTACTAGTGCATCTCTAGTTGTACCTGTGCAGCAGCCTGTGCTAGGGCCAGGGAAGTTGCCAGGCTGTCCCAGGAGCGAGCTTCTACTAGTGCATCTGCAATGTAGCTGCGCATCAGCCGGTGCTCAGGCCAGGGAAGGTGCCAGGCTGTCTCGGGAGCAGGCTTCTACTAGTGCATCTCTAGTTGTACCTGTGCAGCAGCCTGTGCTAGGGCCAGGGAAGGTGCCAGGCTGTCCCAGGAGCGAGCTTCTACTAGTGCATCTGCAATGTAGCTGCGTAACAGCCTGTGCACAGGCCAGGGAAGGTGCATGGCTGTCCCGGGAGCAGGCTTCTACTAGTGTATCTGCAGTTGTAGCTGCGCAGCAGCCTGTGCGCATGGCCAGGGAAAGTGCCAGGCCATCCTGGGAGCAGGCGTCTACTAGTGCATCTGCAGTTGTAGCTGCACAGCAGCCTGTGCGCAGGCCAGGGAAGGTGCCAGGCTGTCCCTGGAGCCTGCTTCTGCTAGTGCATCTGCAGTTGTAGCTGCGCAGCAGCCTGTGCTCAGGCCAGGGAAGATGCCTGGCTGTCCCGGGAGCAGGCTTCTACTAGTGCATCTGCAATTGTAGCTGCGCAGCAGCCTATGCTCAGGGCAGGGAAGATGCCTGGCTGGCTCAGGAGCAGGCTTCTGCTAGTGCATCTGCAGTTGTACATGTGCAGCAGCCTGTGCTCAGGCCAGTGAAGATGCCAGTCTGTCCCGGGAGCAGGCTTCTACTAGTGCATCTGCAGTTGTAGCTCAGACGCAGCCTGTGCTCAGGCTAGGGAAAGTGCCAGGCCATCCTGGGAGTAGGCGTCTACTAGTGCATCTGCAGTTGTAGCTGCCCAGCAGCTTGTGCTCAGGCCAGGGAAGGTACCAGGCTGTCCTGGGAGCAGGCTTCTACTAGTGCATCTGCAGTTGTACTTGTGCAGCAGCCTGGGATCAGGCCAGGGTAGGTGCCAGGCTGTCCTGGGAGCAGGCTTCTGCTAGTGCATCTGCAGTTGTAGCCGCGCAGCAGCCTGTGCGCATGCCAGGGAAGGTACCAGGCTGTCCCGGGAGCAGGCTTCTACTAGTGAATCTACAGTTGTAGCTGCTCAGCAGCCTGTGCTCAGGCTAGGGAAAGTGCCAGGCCATGCTGGGAGCAGGCTTCTACTAGTGCATCTGCAGTTGTAGCTGCACAGCAGCCTCTGCGCAGGCCATGCAAGGTGCCAGGCTGTCCCTGGAGCCTGCTTCTGCTAGTGCATCTGCAGTTGTAGCTGCACAGCAGCCTGTGCTCAGGCCAGGGAAGATGCCTGGCTCTCCCGGGAGCAGGCTTCTACTAGTGCATCTTCAGTTGTAGCTGCACAGCTGCCTGTGCTCAGGCCAGGGAAGATGGCTGGCTGTCCCAGGAGCAGGCTTCTACTAGTGCATCTGCAGTTGTAGCTGCACAGCAGCCTGTGCGCAGGCCAGGGAAGGTACCAGGCTGACCCGGGAGCAGGATTCTACTAGTACATCTTCAGTTGTAGCTGCACTGCAGCCTGTGCTCAGGCCAGGGAAGATGCCTGGCTGTCCCAGGAGAAGGCTTCTGCTAGTGCATCTGCAGTTGTACCTGTGCAGCAGCCTGTGCCCAGGCCAGGGAAGATGCCTGGCTGGCCCAGGAGCAGGCTTCTGTTACTGCATCTGCAGTTGTAGCTGCGCAGCAGCCTGTGCTCAGGCCAGAGAAGATGCATGGCTGGCCCAGGAGCAGGCTTCTGCTAGTGCATCTACTGTTGTAGCTGCACTGCAGCCTGTGCTCGGGCCAGGGAAGATGCCTGGCTATCTCGGGAGCAGGCTTCTGCTAGTGCATCTGCAGTTGTAGCTGCGCAGCAGCCTGTGCTCAGGCCAGGGAAGGTGCCAGGCTGTCCCGGGAGCAGGCTTCTGCTAGTGCATCTGCAGTTGTAGCTGTGCAGCAGACTGTGTGCAGGCCAGGGAAGGTGTCAGGCTATCCCGGGAGCAGGCTTCTGCTGGTGCATCTGCTGTTGTAGCTGTGCAGCAGCCTGTGCTCAGGCCAGGGAAGATGCCTGGCTGTCCCAGGAGCAGGCTTCTGCTAGTGCATCTGCGGTTGTAGCTGTGCAGCAGCATGTGCTCAGGCCAGGGAAGATGCCAGGCTGTCACAGGAGCAGGCTTCTACTAGTGCATCTATAGTTGTAGCTGCACTGCAGCCTGTGCTCAGGCCAGGGAAGATGCCTGGCTGTCCCGGGAGCAGGCTTCTGCTAGTGCATCTGCAGTTGTAGCTGCGCTGCAGGCTGTGCTCAGGACAGGGAAGATGCCTGGCTGTCCCGGGAGCAGGCTTCTGCTAGTGCATCTGCAGTTGGAGCTGCGCAGCAGCCTGTGCTCAGGCCAGGGAAGGTGCCAGGCTGTCCCCGGAGCAGGCTTCTGGTAGTGCATCTGCAGTTGTAGCTGCGCAGCAGACTGTGCTCAGGCTAGGGAAAGTTCCAGGCCATCCTGGGAGCAGGCTTCTGCTAGTGCATCTGCAGTTGTAGCTGCACAGCAGCCTGTGCTCAGGCCAGGGAAGATGCCAGGCTGTCACAGGAGCAGGCTTCTACTAGTGCATCTACAGTTGTAGCTGCACTGCAGCCTGTGCTCAGGCCAGGGAAGATGCCTGGCTGTCCCGGGAGCAGGATTCTGCTAGTGCATCTGCTGTTGTGGCTGTGCAGCAGCCTGTGCTCAGGCCAGGGAAGATGCCTGGCTGTCCCAGGAGCAGGCTTCTGCTAGTGCATCTGCAGTTGTAGCTGCGCAGCAGCCTGTGCTCAGGCCTGGGAAGGTGCCAGCCTGTCCTGGGAGCAGGCTTCTGCTAGTGCATCTGCAGTTGTAGCTGCGCAGAAGACTGTGCGCAGGCCAGGGAAGGTGCCAGGCTATCCCGGGAGCAGGCTTCTGCTAGTGCGTCTGCTGTTGTAGCTGCGCAGCAGCCTGTGCTCAGGCCAGGGAAGGTGCCAGGCTGTCCCAGGAGCGAGCTTCTACTAGTGCATCTGCAATGTAGCTGCGCAACAGCCTGTGCACAGGCCAGGGAAGGTGCATGACTGTCCCGGGAGCAGGCTTCTACTAGTGTATCTGCAGTTGTAGCTGCGCAGCAGCCTGTGCGCATGGCTAGGGAAAGTGCCAGGCCATCCTGGGAGCAGGCGTCTACTAGTGCATCTGCAGTTGTAGCTGCACAGCAGCCTGTGCGCAGGCCAGGGAAGGTGCCAGGCTGTCCCTGGAGCCTGCTTCTGCTAGTGCATCTGCAGTTGTTGCTGCGCAGCAGCCTGTGCTCAGGCCAGGGAAGATGCCTGGCTGTCCCGGGAGCAGGCTTCTACTAGTGCATCTGCAATTGTAGCTGCGCAGCAGCCTATGCTCAGGGCAGGGAAGATGACTGGCTGGCTCAGGAGCAGGCTTCTGCTAGTGCATCTGCAGTTGTACATGTGCAGCAGCCTGTGCTCAGGCCAGTGAAGATGCCAGTCTGTCCCGGGAGCAGGCTTCTACTAGTGCATCTGCAGTTGTATCTCAGACGCAGCCTGTGCTCAGGTCAGGGAAAGTGCCAGGCTGTCCCAGGAGAAGGCTTTCACTAGTGCATCTGTAGTTGTAGCTGTGCAGCAGCCTGTGCTCAGGCCAGGGAAGATGCCAGGCTGTCCCGGGAGCAGGCTTCTACTAGTGCATCTGCAGTTGTAGCTGCGCAACAGCCTGAGCTCAGTCCAGGGAAGATGCCTGGCTGTCCCGGGAGCAGGCTTCTGCTAGTGTTGCAGTTGTAGCTGCTCAGCAGCCTGTGCTCAGGCCAGGGAAGATGCCAGGATGTCACAGGAGGAGGCTTCTATTAGTGCATCTACTGTTGTAGCTGCACTGCAGCCTGTGCTCGGGCCAGGGAAGATGCCTGGCTATCTCGGGAGCAGGCTTCTGCTAGTGCATCTGCAGTTGTAGCTGCGCAGCAGCCTGTGCTCAGGCCAGGGAAGGTGCCAGGCTGTCCCGGGAGCAGGCTTCTGCTAGTGCATCTGCAGTTGTAGCTGTGCAGCAGACTGTGTGCAGGCCAGGGAAGGTGTCAGGCTATCCCGGGAGCAGGCTTCTGCTGGTGCATCTGCTGTTGTAGCTGTGCAGCAGCCTGTGCTCAGGCCAGGGAAGATGCCTGGCTGTCCCAGGAGCAGGCTTCTGCTAGTGCATCTGCAGTTGTAGCTGTGCAGCAGCATGTGCTCAGGCCAGGGAAGATGCCAGGCTGTCACAGGAGCAGGCTTCTACTAGTGCATCTACAGTTGTAGCTGCTCAGCAGCCTATGCTCAGGCCAGGGAAAATGTCTGGCTGGCCCAGGAGCAGGCTTCTGCTAGTGCATCTGCAGTTGTACCTGTGCAGCAGCCTGTGCTCAGGCCAGTGAAGATGCCAGGCTGTCCCGGGAACAGGCTTCTACTAGTGCATCTGCAGTTGTAGCTCAGACGCAGCCTGTGCTCAGGTCAGGGAAAGTGCCAGGCTGTCCCGGGAGCAGGCTTCTACTAGTGCCTCTGCAGTTGTAGCTGCACAACAGCCTGAGCTCAGTCCAGGGAAGATGCCTGGCTGTCCCGGGAGCAGGCTTCTGCTAGTGCATCTGCAGTTGTAGCTGCGCAGCAGCCTGTGCTCAGGCCAGGGAAGATGCCAGGCTGTCACAGGAGCAGGCATCTACTAGTGCATCTACAGTTGTAGCTGTGCAGCAGCCTGTGGGCAGGCCAGGGAAGGTGCCAGGCTTTCCCGGGAGGAGGCTTCTGCTAGTGCATCTGCTGTTGTAGCTGTGCAGCAGCCTGTGCTCAGGCCAGGGAAGATGCCTGGCTGTCCCAGGAGCAGGCTTCTGCTAGTGCATCTGCAGTTGTAGCTGTGCAGCAGCTTGTGCTCAGGCCAGGGAAGATGCTAGGCTGTCATAGGAGCAGGCTTCTACTAGTGCATCTACAGTTGTAGCTGCTCAGCAGCCTGTGCTCAGGCTAGGGAAAGTGCCAGGCCATCCTGGGAGCAGGCTTCTGCTAGTGCATCTGCAGCTGTAGCTGCACAGCAGCCTGTGCTCAGGCCAGGGAAGATGCCAGGCTGTCACAGGAGCAGGCTTCTACTAGTGCATCTACAGTTGTAGCTGCACTGCAGCCTGTGCTCAGGCCAGGGAAGATGCCTGGCTGTCCCGGGAGCAGGCTTCTGCTAGTGCATCTGCTGTTGTGGCTGTGCAGCAGCCTGTGCTCAGGCCAGGGAAGATGCCTGGCTGTCCCAGGAGCAGGCTTCTACTAGTGTATCTGCAGTTGTAGCTGCGCAGCAGCCTGTGCGCATGGCTAGGGAAAGTGCCAGACCATCCTGGGAGCAGGCGTCTACTGGTGCATCTGCAGTTGTAGCTGCACAGCAGCCTGTGCGCAGGCCAGGGAAGGTGCCAGGCTGTCCCTGGAGCCTGCTTCTGCTAGTGCATCTGCAGTTGTAGCTCAGACGCAGCCTGTGCTCAGGTCAGGGAAAGTGCCAGGCTGTCACAGGAGCAGGCTTCTACTAGTGCATCTATAGTTGTAGCTGCACTGCAGCCTGTGCTCAGGCCAGGGAAGATGCCTGGCTGTCCCGGGAGCAGGCTTCTGCTAGTGCATCTGCAGTTGTAGCTGCGCTGCAGGCTGTGCTCAGGACAGGGAAGAGGCCTGGCTGTCCCGGGAGCAGGCTTCTGCTAGTGCATCTGCAGTTGGAGCTGCGCAGCAGCCTGTGCTCAGGCCAGGGAAGGTGCCAGGCTGTCCCGGGAGCAGGCTTCTGGTAGTGCATCTGCAGTTGTAGCTGCGCAGCAGACTGTGCTCAGGCTAGGGAAAGTTCCAGGCCATCCTGGGAGCAGGCTTCTGCTAGTGCATCTGCAGTTGTAGCTGCACAGCAGCCTGTGCTCAGGCCAGGGAAGATGCCAGGCTGTCACAGGAGCAGGCTTCTACTAGTGCATCTACAGTTGTAGCTGTACTGCAGCCTGTGCTCAGGCCAGGGAAGATGCCTGGCTGTCCCGGGAGCAGGCTTCTGCTAGTGCATCTGCTGTTGTGGCTGTGCAGCAGCCTGTGCTCAGGCCAGGGAAGATGCCTGGCTGTCCCAGGAGCAGGCTTCTGCTAGTGCATCTGCAGTTGTAGCTGTGCAGCAGCCTGTGCTCAGGCCAGGGAAGATGCCAGGCTGTCACAGGAGCAGACTTCTACTAGTGCATCTACAGTTGTAGCTGCACTGCAGCCTGTGCTCAGGCCAGGGAAGATGCCTGGCTGTCCCAGGAACAGGCTTCCACTAGTGCATCTGCAGTTGTAGCTGCGCAGCAGCCTGTGCTCAGGCCAGGGAAGATGCCAGGCTGTCCCTGGAGCAGGCTTCTACTAGTGCATCTTCAGTTGTAGCTGCACTGCAGCCTCTGCACATGCCAGGTAAGATGCCTGGCTGTCCCAGGAGCAGGCTTCCACTAGTGCATCTGCAGTTGTAGCTGCGCAGCAGCCTCTGCTCAGGCAAGGGAAGGTGCCAGGCTGTCCTGGGATCAGGCTTCCACTAGTGCATCTTCAGTTGTACCTGTGCAGCAGCCTGTGCGCAGGCCAGGAAAGGTGCATGGCTGTCCCAGGAGCAGGCTTCTACTAGTGCATCTGCAGTTGTAGCTGCTCAGCAGCCTGTGCTCAGGCTAGGGAAAGTGCTAGGCCATCCTGGGAGCAGGCTTCTACTAGTGCATCTGCAGTTGTAGCTGCACAGCAGCCTGTGCGCAGGCCAGGGAAGGTGCCAGGCTGTCCCAGGAGCAGGCTTCTGCTAGTGCATCTGCAGTTGTAGCTGTGCAGCAGCCTGTGCTCAGGCCAGGGAAGATGCCTGGCTGTCCCGGGAGCAGGCTTCTACTAGTGCATCTTCAGTTGTAGCTGCACAGCTGACTGTGCTCAGGCCAGGGAAGATGCCTTGATGTCCCAGGAGCAGTCTTCTACTAGTGCATCTTGAGTTGTAGCTGCGCAGCAGCCTGTGCTCAGTCCAGGGAAGATGCATGGCTGGCCCAGCAGCAGGCTTCTGCTACTGCATTTGCAGTTGTAGCTGCGCAGCAGCCTGTGCTCAGGCCAGGGAAGGTGCCAGGCTGTTCCGGGAGCATGCTTCTGCTAGTGCATCTGCAGTTGTAGCTGCACAGCAGACTGTGCTCAGGCCAGGGAAGATGCCTGGCTGTCCCGAGAGCAGGCTTCTACTAGTGCATCTGCAATTTTAGCTGCACAGCAGCCTGTGCTCAGGCTAGGGAAGATGTCTAGCTGGCCCAGGAGCAGGCTTCTGCTAGTGCATCTGCAGTTGTACCTGTGCAGCAGCCTATGTTCAGGTCAGGGAAAGTGCCAGGCTGTCCCAGGAGAAGGCCTTTACTAGTGCATCTGTAGTTGTAGCTGTGCAGAAGCCTGTGCTCAGGCCAGGGAAGATGCCAGGCTGACCCGGGAGCAGGCTTCTACTAGTGCATCTTCAGTTGTAGCTGCACTGCAGCCTCTGCACATGCCAGGTAAGATGCCTGGCTGTCCCAGGAGCAGGCTTCCACTAGTGCATCTGCAGTTGTAGCTGCGCAGCAGCCTCTGCTCAGGCTAGGGAAAGTGCCAGGCCATCCTGGAAGCAGGCTTCTACTAGTGCATCTGCAGTTGTAGCTGCACAGCAGCCTCTGCGCAGGCCACGGAAGGTGCCAGGCTGTCCCTGGAGCCTGCTTCTGCTAGTGCATCTGCAGTTGTAGCTGCACAGCAGCCTGTGCTCAGGCCAGGGAAGATGCCTGGCTCTCCCGGGAGCAGGCTTCTACTAGTGCATCTTCAGTTGTAGCTGCACAGCTGCGTGTGCTCAGGCCAGGGAAGATTGCTGGCTGTCCCAGGAGCAGGCTTCTACTAGTGCATCTGCAGTTGTAGCTGCACAGCAGCCTGTGCGCAGGCCAGGGAAGGTACCAGGCTGACCCGGGAGCAGGATTCTACTAGTACATCTTCAGTTGTAGCTGCACTGCAGCCTGTGCTCAGGCCAGGGAAGATGCCTGGCTGTCCCAGGAGAAGGCTTCTGCTAGTGCATCTGCAGTTGTACCTGTGCAGCAGCCTGTGCTCAGGCCAGGGAAGATGCCTGGCTGGCCCAGGAGCAGGCTTCTGTTACTGCATCTGCAGTTGTAGCTGCGCAGCAGCCTGTGCTCAGGCCAGAGAAGATGCATGGCTGGCCCAGGAGCAGGCTTCTGCTAGTGCATCTGCAGTTGTAGCTGCACATTAGCCTGTGCTCAGGCCAGGGAAGATGCATGGCTGTCCCGGGAGCAGGCTTCTACTGGTTTATCTGCAGTTGTAGCTGGCATTAGCCGGTGCTCAGGCCAGGGAAGGTGCCAGGCTGTCTCGGGAGCAGGCTTCTACTAGTGCATCTCTAGTTGTACCTGTGCAGCAGCCTGTGCTAGGGCCAGGGAAGGTGCCAGGCTGTCCCAGGAGCGAGCTTCTACTAGTGCATCTGCAATGTAGCTGCGCATCAGCCGGTGCTCAGGCCAGGGAAGGTGCCAGGCTGTCTCGGGAGCAGGCTTCTACTAGTGCATCTCTAGTTGTACCTGTGCAGCAGCCTGTGCTAGGGCCAGGGAAGGTGCCAGGCTGTCCCAGGAGCGAGCTTCTACTAGTGCATCTGCAATGTAGCTGCGTAACAGCCTGTGCACAGGCCAGGGAAGGTGCATGGCTGTCCCGGGAGCAGGCTTCTACTAGTGTATCTGCAGTTGTAGCTGCGCAGCAGCCTGTGCGCATGGCCAGGGAAAGTGCCAGGCCATCCTGGGAGCAGGCGTCTACTAGTGCATCTGCAGTTGTAGCTGCACAGCAGCCTGTGCGCAGGCCAGGGAAGGTGCCAGGCTGTCCCTGGAGCCTGCTTCTGCTAGTGCATCTGCAGTTGTAGCTGCGCAGCAGCCTGTGCTCAGGCCAGGGAAGATGCCTGGCTGTCCCGGGAGCAGGCTTCTACTAGTGCATCTGCAATTGTAGCTGCGCAGCAGCCTATGCTCAGGGCAGGGAAGATGCCTGGCTGGCTCAGGAGCAGGCTTCTGCTAGTGCATCTGCAGTTGTACATGTGCAGCAGCCTGTGCTCAGGCCAGTGAAGATGCCAGTCTGTCCCGGGAGCAGGCTTCTACTAGTGCATCTGCAGTTGTAGCTCAGACGCAGCCTGTGCTCAGGCTAGGGAAAGTGCCAGGCCATCCTGGCAGCAGGCGTCTACTAGTGCATCTGCAGTTGTAGCTGCACAGCAGCCTGTGCTCAGGCCAGGGAAGGTACCAGGCTGTCCTCGGAGCAGGCTTCTACTAGTGCATCTGCAGTTGTACTTGTGCAGCAGCCTGGGATCAGGCCAGGGTAGGTGCCAGGCTGTCCTGGGAGCAGGCTTCTGCTAGTGCATCTGCAGTTGTAGCCACGCAGCAGCCTGTGCGCATGCCAGGGAAGGTACCAGGCTGTCCCGGGAGCAGGCTTCTACTAGTGAATCTGCAGTTGTAGCTGCTCAGCAGCCTGTGCTCAGGCTAGGGAAAGTGCCAGGCCATCCTGGGAGCAGGCTTCTACTAGTGCATCTGCAGTTGTAGCTGCACAGCAGCCTCTGCGCAGGCCATGCAAGGTGCCAGGCTGTCCCTGGAGCCTGCTTCTGCTAGTGCATCTGCAGTTGTAGCTGCACAGCAGCCTGTGCTCAGGCCAGGGAAGATGCCTGGCTCTCCCGGGAGCAGGCTTCACCTAGTGCATCTTCAGTTGTAGCTGCACAGCTGCCTGTGCTCAGGCCAGGGAAGATGGCTGGCTGTCCCAGGAGCAGGCTTCTACTAGTGCATCTGCAGTTGTAGCTGCACAGCAGCCTGTGCGCAGGCCAGGGAAGGTACCAGGCTGACCCGGGAGCAGGATTCTACTAGTACATCTTCAGTTGTAGCTGCACTGCAGCCTGTGCTCAGGCCAGGGAAGATGCCTGGCTGTCCCAGGAGAAGGCTTCTGCTAGTGCATCTGCAGTTGTACCTGTGCAGCAGCCTGTGCCCAGGCCAGGGAAGATGCCTGGCTGGCCCAGGAGCAGGCTTCTGTTACTGCATCTGCAGTTGTAGCTGCGCAGCAGCCTGTGCTCAGGCCAGAGAAGATGCATGGCTGGCCCAGGAGCAGGCTTCTGCTAGTGCATCTACTGTTGTAGCTGCACTGCAGCCTGTGCTCGGGCCAGGGAAGATGCCTGGCTATCTCGGGAGCAGGCTTCTGCTAGTGCATCTGCAGTTGTAGCTGCGCAGCAGCCTGTGCTCAGGCCAGGGAAGGTGCCAGGCTGTCCCGGGAGCAGGCTTCTGCTAGTGCATCTGCAGTTGTAGCTGTGCAGCAGACTGTGTGCAGGCCAGGGAAGGTGTCAGGCTATCCCGGGAGCAGGCTTCTGCTGGTGCATCTGCTGTTGTAGCTGTGCAGCAGCCTGTGCTCAGGCCAGAGAAGATGCCTGGCTGTCCCAGGAGCAGGCTTCTGCTAGTGCATCTGCAGTTGTAGCTGTGCAGCAGCATGTGCTCAGGCCAGGGAAGATGCCAGGCTGTCACAGGAGCAGGCTTCTACTAGTGCATCTACAGTTGTAGCTGCTCAGCAGCCTATGCTCAGGCCAGGGAAGATGTCTGGCTGGCCCAGGAGCAGGCTTCTGCTAGTGCATCTGCAGTTGTACCTGTGCAGCAGCCTGTGCTCAGGCCAGTGAAGATGCCAGGCTGTCCCGGGAACAGGCTTCTACTAGTGCATCTGCAGTTGTAGCTGCGCCTCAGCCTGTGCTCAGGCCAGGGAAGGTGCCAGGCTGGACCGGGAACAGGCTTCTACTAGTGCATCTTCAGTTGTAGCTGCACTGCAGCCTGTGATCAGGTCAGGGTAGATGCCTGGCTGTCCCAGGAGCAGGCTTCTACTAGTGCATCTTCAGTTTTAGCTGCGCAGCAGCCTGTGCTTAGGCCAGGGAAGATGCATGGCTGGCCCAGGAGAAGGCTTCTGCTACTGCATCTGCAGTTGTAGCTGCACAGCAGCCTGTGCTCAGGCCAGGGAAGATGCATGGCTGGCCCAGGAGCAGGCTTCTGCTACTGCATCTGCAGTTGTAGCTGCGCAGCAGCCTGTGCTCAGGCCAGGGAAGGTGCCAGGCTGTCCCGGGTGCAGGCTTCTGCTAGTGCATCTGCAGTTGTACTCAGCCTGGGATCAGGCCAGGGTAGGTGCCAGACTGTCCTAGGAGCAGGCTTCTGCTAGTGCATCTGCAGTTGTACCTGCGAAGCAGCCTGTGCTCAGGCCAGGGAAGATGCCTGGCTGTCCCAGGAGCAGGCTTCTACTAGTGCATCTGCAGTTGTACCTGTGCAGCAGCCTGTGCTCAGGCCAGGGAAGGTGCCAGGCTGTCCCGGGAACAGGCTTCTACTAGTGCATCTGCAGTTGTAGCTCAGACGCAGCCTGTGCTCAGGTCAGGGAAAGTGCCAGGCTGTCCCAGGAGAAGGCTTTTACTAATGCATCTGTAGTTGTAGCTGTACAGCAGCCTGTGCTCAGGCCAGGGAAGATGCCAGGCTGTCCCGGGAGCAGGCTTCTACTAGTGCCTCTGCAGTTGTAGCTGCACAACAGTCTGAGCTCAGTCCAGGGAAGATGCCTGGCTGTCCCGGGAGCAGGCTTCTGCTAGTGCATCTGCAGTTGTAGCTGCGCAGCAGCCTGTGCTCAGGCCAAGGAAGATGCCAGGCTGTCACAGGAGCAGGCATCTACTAGTGCATCTACAGTTGTAGCTGTGCAGCAGCCTGTGCGCAGGCCAGGGAAGGTGCCAGGCTTTCCCGGGAGGAGGCTTCTGCTAGTGCATCTACAGTTGTAGCTGTGCAGCAGCCTGTGCTCAGGCCAGGGAAGATGCCTGGCTGTCCCAGGAGCAGGCTTCTGCTAGTGCATCTGCAGTTGTAGCTGTGCAGCAGCTTGTGCTCAGGCCAGGGAAGATGCCAGGCTGTCACAGGAGCAGGCTTCTACTAGTGCATCTACAGTTGTAGCTGCTCAGCAGCCTGTGCTCAGGCTAGGGAAAGTGCCAGGCCATCCTGGGAGCAGGCTTCTGCTAGTGCATCTGCAGTTGTAGCTGCACAGCAGCCTGTGCTCAGGCCAGGGAAGATGCCAGGCTGTCACAGGAGCAGGCTTCTACTATTGCATCTACAGTTGTAGCTGCACTGCAGCCTGTGCTCAGGCCAGGGAAGATGCCTGGCTGTCCCGGGAGCAGGCTTCTGCTAGTGCATCTGCTGTTGTGGCTGTGCAGCAGCCTGTGCTCAGGCCAGGGAAGATGCCTGGCTGTCCCAGGAGCAGGCTTCTACTAGTGTATCTGCAGTTGTAGCTGCGCAGCGGCCTGTGCGCATGGCTAGGGAAAGTGCCAGACCATCCTGGGAGCAGGCGTCTACTGGTGCATCTGCAGTTGTAGCTGCACAGCAGCCTGTGCGCAGGCCAGGGAAAGTGCCAGGCTGTCCCTGGAGCCTGCTTCTGCTAGTGCATCTGCAGTTGTAGCTCAGACGCAGCCTGTGCTCAGGTCAGGGAAAGTGCCAGGCTGTCCCAGGAGAAGGCTTTTACTAGTGCATCTGTAGTTGTAGCTGTGCAGCAGCCTGTGCTCAGGCCAGGGAAGATGCCAGGCTGTCCCGGGATCAGGCTTCTACTAGTGCATCTGCAGTTGTAGCTGCGCAGCAGCCTGTGCTCAGGCCAGGGAAGATGCCAGGCTGTCACAGGAGCAGGCTTCTACTAGTGCATCTATAGTTGTAGCTGCACTGCAGCCTGTGCTCAGGCCAGGGAAGATGCCTGGCTGTCCCGGGAGCAGGCTTCTGCTAGTGCATCTGCAGTTGTAGCTGCGCTGCAGGCTGTGCTCAGGACAGGGAAGATGCCTGGCTGTCCCGGGAGCAGGCTTCTGCTAGTGCATCTGCAGTTGGAGCTGCGCAGCAGCCTGTGCTCAGGCCAGGGAAGGTGCCAGGCTGTCCCGGGAGCAGGCTTCTGGTAGTGCATCTGCAGTTGTAGCTGCGCAGCAGACTGTGCTCAGGCTAGGGAAAGTTCCAGGCCATCCTGGGAGCAGGCTTCTGCTAGTGCATCTGCAGTTGTAGCTGCACAGCAGCCTGTGCTCAGGCCAGGGAAGATGCCAGGCTGTCACAGGAGCAGGCTTCTACTAGTGCATCTACAGTTGTAGCTGCACTGCAGCCTGTGCTCAGGCCAGGGAAGATGCCTGGCTGTCCCGGGAGCAGGCTTCTGCTAGTGCATCTGCTGTTGTGGCTGTGCAGCAGCCTGTGCTCAGGCCAGGGAAGATGCCTGGCTGTCCCAGGAGCAGGCTTCTGCTAGTGCATCTGCTTTTGTGGCTGTGCAGCAGCCTGTGCTCAGGCCAGGGAAGATGCCTGGCTGTCCCAGGAGCAGGCTTCTGCTAGTGCATCTGCAGTTGTAGCTGTGCAGCAGCCTGTGCTCAGGCCAGGGAAAATGCCTGGCTGTCCCAGGAGCAGGCTTCCACTAGTGCATCTGCAGTTGTAGCTGCGCAGCAGCCTGTGCGCAGGCCAGGGAAGGTGCATGGCTGTCCCAGGAGCAGGCTTCTACTAGTGCATCTGCAGTTGTAGCTGCGCAGCAGCCTGTGCGCAGGCCAGGGAAGGTGCATGGCTGTCCCAGGAGCAGGCTTCTACTAGTGCATCTGCAGTTGTAGCTGCTCAGCAGCCTGTGCTCAGGCTAGGGAAAGTGCTAGGCCATCCTGGGAGCAGGCTTCTACTAGTGCATCTGCAATTTTAGCTGCACAGCAGCCTGTGCTCAGGCCAGGGAAGATGTCTGGCTGGCCCAGGAGCAGGCTTCTGCTAGTGCATCTGCAGTTGTACCTGTGCAGCAGCCTATGTTCAGGTCAGGGAAAGTGCCAGGCCATCCTGGGAGCAGGCGTCTACTAATGCATCTGCAGTTGTAGCTGCACAGCAGCCTGTGCGCAGGCCAGGGAAGGTGCCAGGCTGTCCCTGGAGCCTGCTTCTGCTAGTGCATCTGCAGTTGTAGCTCAGACACAGCCTGTGCTCAGGTCAGGGAAAGTGCCAGGCTGTCCCAGGAGAAGGCTTTTACTAGTGCATCTGTAGTTGTAGCTGTGCAGCAGCCTGTGCTCAGGCCAGGGAAGATGCCAGGCTGTCCCGGAATCAGGCTTCTACTAGTGCATCTGCAGTTGTAGCTGCGCAACAGCCTGAGCTCAGGCCAGGGAAGATGCCTGGCTGTCCCGGGAGCAGGCTTCTGCTAGTGCATCTGCAGTTGTAGCTGCGCAGCAGCCTGTGCTCAGGCCAGGGAAGATGCCAGGCTGTCCCGGGAGCAGGCTTCTGCTAGTGCATCTGCAGTTGGAGCTGCGCAGCAGACTGTGCTCAGGCTAGTGAAAGTGCCAGGCCATCCTGGGAGCAGGCGTCTACTAGTGCATCTGCAGTTGTAGCTGCACAGCAGCCTGTGCACAGGCCAGGGAAGGTGCCAGGCTGTCCCTGGAGCCTGATTCTGCTAGTGCATCTGCAGTTGTAGCTCAGAAGCAGCCTGTGCTCAGGTCAGGGAAAGTGCCATGCTCTCCCAGGAGAAGGCTTTTACTAGTGCATCTGTAGTTGTAGCTGTGCAGCAGCCTGTGCTCAGGCCAGGGAAGGTACATGGCTGTCCCAGGAGCAGGCTTCTACTAGTGCATCTGCAGTTGTAGCTGCTCAGCAGCCTGTGCGCAGGCCAGGGAAGGTGCCAGGCTGTCCCTGGAGCCTGCTTCTGCTAGTGCATCTGTAGTTGTAGCTGTGCAGCAGCCTGTGCTCAGGCCAGGGAAAATGCCTGGCTGTCCCAGGAGCAGGCTTCTGCTAGTGCATTTGCAGTTGTAGCTGTGCAGCAGCCTGTGCTCAGGCCAGGGAAGATGCATGGCTGGACCAGGAGCAGGCTTCTGCTAGTGCATCTGCTGTTGTGGCTGTGCAGCAGCCTGTGCTCAGGCCAGGGAAGATGCCTGGCTGTCCCAGGAGCAGGCTTCTGCTAGTGCATCTGCAGTTGTAGCTGTGCAGCAGCCTGTGCTCAGGCCAGGGAAGATGCCTGGCTGTCCCAGGAGCAGGCTTCCACTAGTGCATCTGCAGTTGTAGCTGCGCAGCAGCCTCTGCTCAGGCCAGGGAAGATGCCTGGCTGTCCCAGGAGCAGGCTTCCACTACTGCATCTGCAGTTGTAGCTGCGCAACACCCTGTGCTCAGGCCAGGGAAGGTGCCAGGCTTTCCCAGGAGAAGGCTTTTACTAGTGCATCTGCAGTTGTAGCTGCGCAGCAGCCTGTGCTCAGGCCAGAGAAGATGCCAGGCTGTCCCGGGAGCAGGCTTCTACTAGTGCATCTGCAGTTGTAGCTGCGCAACACCCTGTGCTCAGGCCAGGGAAGGTGCCAGGCTGTCCCAGGAGCAGGCTTCTGCTAGTGCATCTTCAGTTGTAGCTGCACAACAGCCTGAGCTCAGTCCAGGGAAGATGCCTGGCTGTCCCGGGAGCAGGCTTCTGCTAGTGCATCTGCAGTTGTAGCTGCGCAGCAGCCTGTGCGCAGGCCAGGGAATGTGCCAGGCTGTCACAGGAGCAGGCAACTACTAGTGCATCTACAGTTGTAGCTGTGCAGCAGCCTGTGCGCAGGCCAGGGAAGGTGCCAGGCTTTCCCGGGAGGAGGCTTCTGCTAGTGCATCTGCTGTTGTAGCTGTGCAGCAGCCTGTGCTCAGGCCAGGGAAGATGCCTGGCTGTCCCAGGAGCAGGCTTCTGCTAGTGCATCTGCAGTTGTAGCTGTGCAGCAGCTTGTGCTCAGGCCAGGGAAGATGCCAGGCTGTCACAGGAGCAGGCTTCTACTAGTGCATCTACAGTTGTAGCTGCTCAGCAGCCTGTGCTCAGGCTAGGGAAAGTGCCAGGCCATCCTGGGAGCAGGCTTCTGCTAGTGCATCTGCAGTTGTAGCTGCACAGCAGCCTGTGCTCAGGCCAGGGAAGATGCCAGGCTGTCACAGGAGCAGGCTTCTACTAGTGCATCTACAGTTGTAGCTGCACTGCAGCCTGTGCTCAGGCCAGGGAAGATGCCTGGCTGTCCCGGGAGCAGGCTTCTGCTAGTGCATCTGCTGTTGTGGCTGTGCAGCAGACTGTGCTCAGGCCAGGGAAGGTGCCAGGCTGTCCCAGGAGCAGGCTTCTACTAGTGTATCTGCAGTTGTAGCTGCGCAGCAGCCTGTGCGCATGGCTAGGGAAAGTGCCAGACCATCCTGGGAGCAGGCGTCTACTGGTGCATCTGCAGTTGTAGCTGCACAGCAGCCTGTGCGCAGGCCAGGGAAGGTGCCAGGCTGTCCCTGGAGCCTGCTTCTGCTAGTGCATCTGCAGTTGTAGCTCAGACGCAGCCTGTGCTCAGGTCAGGGAAAGTGCCAGGCTGTCCCAGGAGAAGGCTTTTACTAGTGCATCTGTAGTTGTAGCTGTGCAGCAGCCTGTGCTCAGGCCAGGGAAGATGCCAGGCTGTCCCGGGATCAGGCTTCTACTAGTGCATCTGCAGTTGTAGCTGCGCAGCAGCCTGTGCTCAGGCCAGGGAAGATGCCAGGCTGTCACAGGAGCAGGCTTCTACTAGTGCATCTATAGTTGTAGCTGCACTGCAGCCTGTGCTCAGGCCAGGGAAGATGCCTGGCTGTCCCCGGAGCAGGCTTCTGCTAGTGCATCTGCAGTTGTAGCTGCGCTGCAGGCTGTGCTCAGGACAGGGAAGATGCCTGGCTGTCCCGGGAGCAGGCTTCTGCTAGTGCATCTGCAGTTGGAGCTGCGCAGCAGCCTGTGCTCAGGCCAGGGAAGGTGCCAGGCTGTCCCGGGAGCAGGCTTCTGGTAGTGCATCTGCAGTTGTAGCTGCGCAGCAGACTGTGCTCAGGCTAGGGAAAGTTCCAGGCCATCCTGGGAGCAGGCTTCTGCTAGTGCATCTGCAGTTGTAGCTGCGCTGCAGGCTGTGCTCAGGACAGGGAAGATGCCTGGCTGTCCCGGGAGCCTGCTTCTGCTAGTGCATCTGCAGTTGTAGCTGCGCTGCAGGCTGTGCTCAGGACAGGGAAGATGCCTGGCTGTCCCGGGAGCAGGCTTCTGCTAGTGCATCTGCAGTTGTAGCTGCACAGCAGCCTGTGCTCAGGCCAGGGAAGGTGCCAGGCTGGCCCGGGAGCAGGCTTCTTCTAGTGCATCTGCAGTTGTAGCTGCTCAGCAGCCTGTGCTCAGGCCAGGGAAGATGCCAGGCTGTCACAGGAGCAGGCTTCTACTAGTGCATCTACAGTTGTAGCTGCACTGCAGCCTGTGCTCAGGCCAGGGAAGATGCCTGGCTGTCCCGGGAGCAGGCTTCTGCTAGTGCATCTGCTGTTGTGGCTGTGCAGCAGCCTGTGCTCAGGCCAGGGAAGATGCCTGGCTGTCCCAGGAGCAGGCTTCTGCTAGTGCATCTGCAGTTGTAGCTGTGCAGCAGCCTGTGCTCAGGCCAGGGAAGATGCCTGGCTGTCCCAGGAGCAGGCTTCCACTAGTGCATCTGCAGTTGTAGCTGCGCAGCAGCCTCTGCTCAGGCCAGGGAAGGTGCCAGGCTGTCCCGGGAGCAGGCTTCTACTAGTGCATCTTCAGTTGTAGCTGCACTGCAGCCTCTGCACATGCCAGGTAAGATGCCTGGCTGTCTCAGGAGCAGGCTTCCACTAGTGCATCTGCAGTTGTAGCTGCGCAGCAGCCTCTGCTCAGGCAAGGGAAGGTGCCAGGCTGTCCTGGGATCAGGCTTCTACTAGTGCATCTTCAGTTGTAGCTGCGCAGCAGCCTGTGCGCAGGCCAGGGAAGGTGCATGGCTGTCCCAGGAGCAGGCTTCTACTAGTGAGTCTGCAGTTGTAGCTGCTCAGCAGCCTGTGCTCAGGCTAGGGAAAGTGCTAGGCCATCCTGGGAGCAGGCTTCTACTAGTGCATCTGCAGTTGTAGCTGCACAGCAGCCTGTGCGCAGGCCAGGGAAGGTGCCAGGCTGTCCCAGGAGCAGGCTTCTGCTAGTGCATCTGCAGTTGTAGCTGTGCAGCAGCCTGTGCTCAGGCTAGGGAAGATGCCTGGCTGTCCCGGGAGCAGGCTTCTACTAGTGCATCTTCATTTGTAGCTGCACAGCTGACTGTGCTCAGGCCAGGGAAGATGCCTTGATGTCCCAGGAGCAGTCTTCTAGTAGTGCATCTTGAGTTGTAGCTGCGCAGCAGCCTGTGCTCAGTCCAGGGAAGATGCATGGCTGGCCCAGCAGCAGGCTTCTGCTACTGCATTTGCAGTTGTAGCTGCGCAGCAGCCTGTGCTCAGGCCAGGGAAGGTGCCAGGCTGTTCCGGGAGCATGCTTCTGCTAGTGCATCTGCAGTTGTAGCTGCACAGCAGACTGTGCTCAGGCCAGGGAAGATGCCTGGCTGTCCCGAGAGCAGGCTTCTACTAGTGCATCTGCAATTTTAGCTGCACAGCAGCCTGTGCTCAGGCCAGGGAAGATGTCTGGCTGGCCCAGGAGCAGGCTTCTGCTAGTGCATCTGCAGTTGTACCTGTGCAGCAGCCTATGTTCAGGTCAGGGAAAGTGCCAGGCTGTCCCAGGAGAAGGCCTTTACTAGTGCATCTGTAGTTGTAGCTGTGCAGAAGCCTGTGCTCAGGCCAGGGAAGATGCCAGGCTGACCCGGGAGCAGGCTTCTACTAGTGCATCTTCAGATGTAGCTGCACTGCAGCCTCTGCACATGCCAGGTAAGATGCCTGGCTGTCCCAGGAGCAGGCTTCCACTAGTGCATCTGCAGTTGTAGCTGCGCAGCAGCCTCTGCTCAGGCTAGGGAAAGTGCCAGGCCATCCTGGAAGCAGGCTTCTACTAGTGCATCTGCAGTTGTAGCTGCACAGCAGCCTCTGCGCAGGCCACGGAAGGTGCCAGGCTGTCCCTGGAGCCTGCTTCTGCTAGTGCATCTGCAGTTGTAGCTGCACAGCAGCCTGTGCTCAGGCCAGGGAAGATGCCTGGCTCTCCCGGGAGCAGGCTTCTACTAGTGCATCTCAGTTGTAGCTGCACAGCTGCGTGTGCTCAGGCCAGGGAAGATGGCTGGCTGTCCCAGGAGCAGGCTTCTACTAGTGCATCTTCAGTTGTAGCTGCACAGCTGCGTGTGCTCAGGCCAGGGAAGATGGCTGGCTGTCCCAGGAGCAGGCTTCTACTAGTGCATCTGCAGTTGTAGCTGCACAGCAGCCTGTGCGCAGGCCAGGGAAGGTACCAGGCTGACCCGGGAGCAGGATTCTACTAGTACATCTTCAGTTGTAGCTGCACTGCAGCCTGTGCTCAGGCCAGGGAAGATGCCTGGCTGTCCCAGGAGAAGGCTTCTGCTAGTGCATCTGCAGTTGTACCTGTGCAGCAGCCTGTGCTCAGGCCAGGGAAGATGCCTGGCTGGCCCAGGAGCAGGCTTCTGTTACTGCATCTGCAGTTGCAGCTGCGCAGCAGCCTGTGCTCAGGCCAGAGAAGATGCATGGCTGGCCCAGGAGCAGGCTTCTGCTAGTGCATCTGCAGTTGTAGCTGCACATTAGCCTGTGCTCAGGCCAGGGAAGATGCATGGCTGTCCCGGGAGCAGGCTTCTACTGGTTTATCTGCAGTTGTAGCTGGCATTAGCCGGTGCTCAGGCCAGGGAAGGTGCCAGGCTGTCTCGGGAGCAGGCTTCTACTAGTGCATCTCTAGTTGTACCTGTGCAGCAGCCTGTGCTAGGGCCAGGGAAGGTGCCAGGCTGTCCCAGGAGCGAGCTTCTACTAGTGCATCTGCAATGTAGCTGCGCATCAGCCGGTGCTCAGGCCAGGGAAGGTGCCAGGCTGTCTCGGGAGCAGGCTTCTACTAGTGCATCTCTAGTTGTACCTGTGCAGCAGCCTGTGCTAGGGCCAGGGAAGGTGCCAGGCTGTCCCAGGAGCGAGCTTCTACTAGTGCATCTGCAATGTAGCTGCGTAACAGCCTGTGCACAGGCCAGGGAAGGTGCATGGCTGTCCCGGGAGCAGGCTTCTACTAGTGTATCTGCAGTTGTAGCTGCGCAGCAGCCTGTGCGCATGGCCAGGGAAAGTGCCAGGCCATCCTGGGAGCAGGCGTCTACTAGTGCATCTGCAGTTGTAGCTGCACAGCAGCCTGTGCGCAGGCCAGGGAAGGTGCCAGGCTGTCCCTGGAGCCTGCTTCTGCTAGTGCATCTGCAGTTGTAGCTGCGCAGCAGCCTGTGCTCAGGCCAGGGAAGATGCCTGGCTGTCCCGGGAGCAGGCTTCTACTAGTGCATCTGCAATTGTAGCTGCGCAGCAGCCTATGCTCAGGGCAGGGAAGATGCCTGGCTGGCTCAGGAGCAGGCTTCTGCTAGTGCATCTGCAGTTGTACATGTGCAGCAGCCTGTGCTCAGGCCAGTGAAGATGCCAGTCTGTCCCGGGAGCAGGCTTCTACTAGTGCATCTGCAGTTGTAGCTCAGACGCAGCCTGTGCTCAGGCTAGGGAAAGTGCCAGGCCATCCTGGGAGTAGGCGTCTACTAGTGCATCTGCAGTTGTAGCTGCCCAGCAGCTTGTGCTCAGGCCAGGGAAGGTACCAGGCTGTCCTGGGAGCAGGCTTCTACTAGTGCATCTGCAGTTGTACTTGTGCAGCAGCCTGGGATCAGGCCAGGGTAGGTGCCAGGCTGTCCTGGGAGCAGGCTTCTGCTAGTGCATCTGCAGTTGTAGCCGCGCAGCAGCCTGTGCGCATGCCAGGGAAGGTACCAGGCTGTCCCGGGAGCAGGCTTCTACTAGTGAATCTACAGTTGTAGCTGCTCAGCAGCCTGTGCTCAGGCTAGGGAAAGTGCCAGGCCATGCTGGGAGCAGGCTTCTACTAGTGCATCTGCAGTTGTAGCTGCACAGCAGCCTCTGCGCAGGCCATGCAAGGTGCCAGGCTGTCCCTGGAGCCTGCTTCTGCTAGTGCATCTGCAGTTGTAGCTGCACAGCAGCCTGTGCTCAGGCCAGGGAAGATGCCTGGCTCTCCCGGGAGCAGGCTTCTACTAGTGCATCTTCAGTTGTAGCTGCACAGCTGCCTGTGCTCAGGCCAGGGAAGATGGCTGGCTGTCCCAGGAGCAGGCTTCTACTAGTGCATCTGCAGTTGTAGCTGCACAGCAGCCTGTGCGCAGGCCAGGGAAGGTACCAGGCTGACCCGGGAGCAGGATTCTACTAGTACATCTTCAGTTGTAGCTGCACTGCAGCCTGTGCTCAGGCCAGGGAAGATGCCTGGCTGTCCCAGGAGAAGGCTTCTGCTAGTGCATCTGCAGTTGTACCTGTGCAGCAGCCTGTGCCCAGGCCAGGGAAGATGCCTGGCTGGCCCAGGAGCAGGCTTCTGTTACTGCATCTGCAGTTGTAGCTGCGCAGCAGCCTGTGCTCAGGCCAGAGAAGATGCATGGCTGGCCCAGGAGCAGGCTTCTGCTAGTGCATCTACTGTTGTAGCTGCACTGCAGCCTGTGCTCGGGCCAGGGAAGATGCCTGGCTATCTCGGGAGCAGGCTTCTGCTAGTGCATCTGCAGTTGTAGCTGCGCAGCAGCCTGTGCTCAGGCCAGGGAAGGTGCCAGGCTGTCCCGGGAGCAGGCTTCTGCTAGTGCATCTGCAGTTGTAGCTGTGCAGCAGACTGTGTGCAGGCCAGGGAAGGTGTCAGGCTATCCCGGGAGCAGGCTTCTGCTGGTGCATCTGCTGTTGTAGCTGTGCAGCAGCCTGTGCTCAGGCCAGGGAAGATGCCTGGCTGTCCCAGGAGCAGGCTTCTGCTAGTGCATCTGCGGTTGTAGCTGTGCAGCAGCATGTGCTCAGGCCAGGGAAGATGCCAGGCTGTCACAGGAGCAGGCTTCTACTAGTGCATCTACAGTTGTAGCTGCTCAGCAGCCTATGCTCAGGCCAGGGAAGATGTCTGGCTGGCCCAGGAGCAGGCTTCTGCTAGTGCATCTGCAGTTGTACCTGTGCAGCAGCCTGTGCTCAGGCCAGTGAAGATGTCAGGCTGTCCCGGGAACAGGCTTCTACTAGTGCATCTGCAGTTGTAGCTGCGCCGCAGCCTGTGCTCAGGCCAGGGAAGGTGCCAGGCTGGACCGGGAACAGGCTTCTACTAGTGCATCTTCAGTTGTAGCTGCACTGCAGCCTGTGATCAGGTCAGGGTAGATGCCTGGCTGTCCCAGGAGCAGGCTTCTACTAGTGCATCTTCAGTTTTAGCTGCGCAGCAGCCTGTGCTTAGGCCAGGGAAGATGCATGGCTGGCCCAGGAGAAGGCTTCTGCTACTGCATCTGCAGTTGTAGCTGCGCAGCAGCCTGTGCTCAGGCCAGGGAAGATGCATGGCTGGCCCAGGAGCAGGCTTCTGCTACTGCATCTGCAGTTGTAGCTGCGCAGCAGCCTGTGCTCAGGCCAGGGAAGGTGCCAGGCTGTCCCGGGTGCAGGCTTCTGCTAGTGCATCTGCAGTTGTACTTGTGCAGCAGCCTGGGATCAGGCCAGGGTAGGTGCCAGACTGTCCTAGGAGCAGGCTTCTGCTAGTGCATCTGCAGTTGTACCTGCGAAGCAGCCTGTGCTCAGGCCAGGGAAGATGCCTGGCTGTCCCAGGAGCAGGCTTCTACTAGTGCATCTGCAGTTGTACCTGTGCAGCAGCCTGTGCTCAGGCCAGGGAAGGTGCCAGGCTGTCCCGGGAACAGGCTTCTACTAGTGCATCTGCAGTTGTAGCTCAGACGCAGCCTGTGCTCAGGTCAGGGAAAGTGCCAGGCTGTCCCAGGAGAAGGCTTTTACTAATGCATCTGTAGTTGTAGCTGTACAGCAGCCTGTGCTCAGGCCAGGGAAGATGCCAGGCTGTCCCGGGAGCAGGCTTCTACTAGTGCCTCTGCAGTTGTAGCTGCACAACAGCCTGAGCTCAGTCCAGGGAAGATGCCTGGCTGTCCCGGGAGCAGGCTTCTGCTAGTGCATCTGCAGTTGTAGCTGCGCAGCAGCCTGTGCTCAGGCCAAGGAAGATGCCAGGCTGTCACAGGAGCAGGCATCTACTAGTGCATCTACAGTTGTAGCTGTGCAGCAGCCTGTGCGCAGGCATGGGAAGGTGCCAGGCTTTCCCGGGAGGAGGCTTCTGCTAATGCATCTACAGTTGTAGCTGTGCAGCAGCCTGTGCTCAGGCCAGGGAAGATGCCTGGCTGTCCCAGGAGCAGGCTTCTGCTAGTGCATCTGCAGTTGTAGCTGTGTAGCAGCTTGTGCTCAGGCCAGGGAAGATGCCAGGCTGTCACAGGAGCAGGCTTCTACTAGTGCATCTACAGTTGTAGCTGCTCAGCAGCCTGTGCTCAGGCTAGGGAAAGTGCCAGGCCATCCTGGGAGCAGGCTTCTGCTAGTGCATCTGCAGTTGTAGCTGCACAGCAGCCTGTGCTCAGGCCAGGGAAGATGCCAGGCTGTCACAGGAGCAGGCTTCTACTAGTGCATCTACAGTTGTAGCTGCACTGCAGCCTGTGCTCAGGCCAGGGAAGATGCCTGGCTGTCCCGGGAGCAGGCTTCTGCTAGTGCATCTGCTGTTGTGGCTGTGCAGCAGCCTGTGCTCAGGCCAGGGAAGATGCCTGGCTGTCCCAGGAGCAGGCTTCTACTAGTGTATCTGCAGTTGTAGCTGCGCAGCAGCCTGTGCGCATGGCTAGGGAAAGTGCCAGACCATCCTGGGAGCAGGCGTCTACTGGTGCATCTGCAGTTGTAGCTGCACAGCAGCCTGTGCGCAGGCCAGGGAAGGTGCCAGGCTGTCCCTGGAGCCTGCTTCTGCTAGTGCATCTGCAGTTGTAGCTGCACAGCAGCCTGTGCTCAGGCCAGGGAAGGTGCCAGGCTGTCCCGGGAACAGGCTTCTACTAGTGCATCTGCAGTTGTAGCTCAGACGCAGCCTGTGCTCAGGTCAGGGAAAGTGCCAGGCTGTCCCAGGAGAAGGCTTTTACTAATGCATCTGTAGTTGTAGCTGTACAGCAGCCTGTGCTCAGGCCAGGGAAGATGCCAGGCTGTCCCGGGAGCAGGCTTCTACTAGTGCCTCTGCAGTTGTAGCTGCACAACAGCCTGAGCTCAGTCCAGGGAAGATGCCTGGCTGTCCCGGGAGCAGGCTTCTGCTAGTGCATCTGCAGTTGTAGCTGCGCAGCAGCCTGTGCTCAGGCCAAGGAAGATGCCAGGCTGTCACAGGAGCAGGCATCTACTAGTGCATCTACAGTTGTAGCTGTGCAGCAGCCTGTGCGCAGGCATGGGAAGGTGCCAGGCTTTCCCGGGAGGAGGCTTCTGCTAGTGCATCTACAGTTGTAGCTGTGCAGCAGCCTGTGCTCAGGCCAGGGAAGATGCCTGGCTGTCCCAGGAGCAGGCTTCTGCTAGTGCATCTGCAGTTGTAGCTGTGCAGCAGCTTGTGCTCAGGCCAGGGAAGATGCCAGGCTGTCACAGGAGCAGGCTTCTACTAATGCATCTACAGTTGTAGCTGCTCAGCAGCCTGTGCTCAGGCTAGGGAAAGTGCCAGGCCATCCTGGGAGCAGGCTTCTGCTAGTGCATCTGCAGTTGTAGCTGCACAGCAGCCTGTGCTCAGGCCAGGGAAGATGCCAGGCTGTCACAGGAGCAGGCTTCTACTAGTGCATCTACAGTTGTAGCTGCACTGCAGCCTGTGCTCAGGCCAGGGAAGATGCCTGGCTGTCCCGGGAGCAGGCTTCTGCTAGTGCATCTGCTGTTGTGGCTGTGCAGCAGCCTGTGCTCAGGCCAGGGAAGATGCCTGGCTGTCCCAGGAGCAGGCTTCTACTAGTGTATCTGCAGTTGTAGCTGCGCAGCAGCCTGTGCGCATGGCTAGGGAAAGTGCCAGACCATCCTGGGAGCAGGCGTCTACTGGTGCATCTGCAGTTGTAGCTGCACAGCAGCCTGTGCGCAGGCCAGGGAAGGTGCCAGGCTGTCCCTGGAGCCTGCTTCTGCTAGTGCATCTGCAGTTGTAGCTGCACAGCAGCCTGTGCTCAGGCCAGGGAAGATGCCTGGCTCTCCCGGGAGCAGGCTTCTACTAGTGCATCTTCAGTTGTAGCTGCACAGCTGCCTGTGCTCAGGCCAGGGAAGATGGCTGGCTGTCCCAGGAGCAGGCTTCTACTAGTGCATCTGCAGTTGTAGCTGCACAGCAGCCTGTGCGCAGGCCAGGGAAGGTACCAGGCTGACCCGGGAGCAGGATTCTACTAGTACATCTTCAGTTGTAGCTGCACTGCAGCCTGTGCTCAGGCCAGGGAAGATGCCTGGCTGTCCCAGGAGAAGGCTTCTGCTAGTGCATCTGCAGTTGTACCTGTGCAGCAGCCTGTGCCCAGGCCAGGGAAGATGCCTGGCTGGCCCAGGAGCAGGCTTCTGTTACTGCATCTGCAGTTGTAGCTGCGCAGCAGCCTGTGCTCAGGCCAGAGAAGATGCATGGCTGGCCCAGGAGCAGGCTTCTGCTAGTGCATCTACTGTTGTAGCTGCACTGCAGCCTGTGCTCGGGCCAGGGAAGATGCCTGGCTATCTCGGGAGCAGGCTTCTGCTAGTGCATCTGCAGTTGTAGCTGCGCAGCAGCCTGTGCTCAGGCCAGGGAAGGTGCCAGGCTGTCCCGGGAGCAGGCTTCTGCTAGTGCATCTGCAGTTGTAGCTGTGCAGCAGACTGTGTGCAGGCCAGGGAAGGTGTCAGGCTATCCCGGGAGCAGGCTTCTGCTGGTGCATCTGCTGTTGTAGCTGTGCAGCAGCCTGTGCTCAGGCCAGGGAAGATGCCTGGCTGTCCCAGGAGCAGGCTTCTGCTAGTGCATCTGCAGTTGTAGCTGTGCAGCAGCATGTGCTCAGGCCAGGGAAGATGCCAGGCTGTCACAGGAGCAGGCTTCTACTAGTGCATCTACAGTTGTAGCTGCTCAGCAGCCTATGCTCAGGCCAGGGAAGATGTCTGGCTGGCCCAGGAGCAGGCTTCTGCTAGTGCATCTGCAGTTGTACCTGTGCAGCAGCCTGTGCTCAGGCCAGTGAAGATGTCAGGCTGTCCCGGGAACAGGCTTCTACTAGTGCATCTGCAGTTGTAGCTGCGCCGCAGCCTGTGCTCAGGCCAGGGAAGGTGCCAGGCTGGACCGGGAACAGGCTTCTACTAGTGCATCTTCAGTTGTAGCTGCACTGCAGCCTGTGATCAGGTCAGGGTAGATGCCTGGCTGTCCCAGGAGCAGGCTTCTACTAGTGCATCTTCAGTTTTAGCTGCGCAGCAGCCTGTGCTTAGGCCAGGGAAGATGCATGGCTGGCCCAGGAGAAGGCTTCTGCTACTGCATCTGCAGTTGTAGCTGCGCAGCAGCCTGTGCTCAGGCCAGGGAAGATGCATGGCTGGCCCAGGAGCAGGCTTCTGCTACTGCATCTGCAGTTGTAGCTGCGCAGCAGCCTGTGCTCAGGCCAGGGAAGGTGCCAGGCTGTCCCGGGTGCAGGCTTCTGCTAGTGCATCTGCAGTTGTACTTGTGCAGCAGCCTGGGATCAGGCCAGGGTAGGTGCCAGACTGTCCTAGGAGCAGGCTTCTGCTAGTGCATCTGCAGTTGTACCTGCGAAGCAGCCTGTGCTCAGGCCAGGGAAGATGCCTGGCTGTCCCAGGAGCAGGCTTCTACTAGTGCATCTGCAGTTGTACCTGTGCAGCAGCCTGTGCTCAGGCCAGGGAAGGTGCCAGGCTGTCCCGGGAACAGGCTTCTACTAGTGCATCTGCAGTTGTAGCTCAGACGCAGCCTGTGCTCAGGTCAGGGAAAGTGCCAGGCTGTCCCAGGAGAAGGCTTTTACTAATGCATCTGTAGTTGTAGCTGTACAGCAGCCTGTGCTCAGGCCAGGGAAGATGCCAGGCTGTCCCGGGAGCAGGCTTCTACTAGTGCCTCTGCAGTTGTAGCTGCACAACAGCCTGAGCTCAGTCCAGGGAAGATGCCTGGCTGTCCCGGGAGCAGGCTTCTGCTAGTGCATCTGCAGTTGTAGCTGCGCAGCAGCCTGTGCTCAGGCCAAGGAAGATGCCAGGCTGTCACAGGAGCAGGCATCTACTAGTGCATCTACAGTTGTAGCTGTGCAGCAGCCTGTGCGCAGGCATGGGAAGGTGCCAGGCTTTCCCGGGAGGAGGCTTCTGCTAGTGCATCTACAGTTGTAGCTGTGCAGCAGCCTGTGCTCAGGCCAGGGAAGATGCCTGGCTGTCCCAGGAGCAGGCTTCTGCTAGTGCATCTGCAGTTGTAGCTGTGCAGCAGCTTGTGCTCAGGCCAGGGAAGATGCCAGGCTGTCACAGGAGCAGGCTTCTACTAGTGCATCTACAGTTGTAGCTGCTCAGCAGCCTGTGCTCAGGCTAGGGAAAGTGCCAGGCCATCCTGGGAGCAGGCTTCTGCTAGTGCATCTGCAGTTGTAGCTGCACAGCAGCCTGTGCTCAGGCCAGGGAAGATGCCAGGCTGTCACAGGAGCAGGCTTCTACTAGTGCATCTACAGTTGTAGCTGCACTGCAGCCTGTGCTCAGGCCAGGGAAGATGCCTGGCTGTCCCGGGAGCCGGCTTCTGCTAGTGCATCTGCTGTTGTGGCTGTGCAGCAGCCTGTGCTCAGGCCAGGGAAGATGCCTGGCTGTCCCAGGAGCAGGCTTCTACTAGTGTATCTGCAGTTGTAGCTGCGCAGCAGCCTGTGCGCATGGCTAGGGAAAGTGCCAGACCATCCTGGGAGCAGGCGTCTACTGGTGCATCTGCAGTTGTAGCTGCACAGCAGCCTGTGCGCAGGCCAGGGAAGGTGCCAGGCTGTCCCTGGAGCCTGCTTCTGCTAGTGCATCTGCAGTTGTAGCTCAGACGCAGCCTGTGCTCAGGTCAGGGAAAGTGCCAGGCTGTCCCAGGAGAAGGCTTTTACTAGTGCATCTGTAGTTGTAGCTGTGCAGCAGCCTGTGCTCAGGCCAGGGAAGATGCCAGGCTGTCCCGGGATCAGGCTTCTACTAGTGCATCTGCAGTTGTAGCTGCGCAGCAGCCTGTGCTCAGGCCAGGGAAGATGCCAGGCTGTCACAGGAGCAGGCTTCTACTAGTGCATCTATAGTTGTAGCTGCACTGCAGCCTGTGCTCAGGCCAGGGAAGATGCCTGGCTGTTCCGGTAGCAGGCTTCTGCTAGTGCATCTGCAGTTGTAGCTGCGCTGCAGGCTGTGCTCAGGACAGGGAAGATGCCTGGCTGTCCCGGGAGCAGGCTTCTGCTAGTGCATCTGCAGTTGGAGCTGCGCAGCAGCCTGTGCTCAGGCCAGGGAAGGTGCCAGGCTGTCCCGGGAGCAGGCTTCTGGTAGTGCATCTGCAGTTGTAGCTGCGCAGCAGACTGTGCTCAGGCTAGGGAAAGTTCCAGGCCATCCTGGGAGCAGGCTTCTGCTAGTGCATCTGCAGTTGTAGCTGCACAGCAGCCTGTGCTCAGGCCAGGGAAGATGCCAGGCTGTCACAGGAGCAGGCTTCTACTAGTGCATCTACAGTTGTAGCTGCACTGCAGCCTGTGCTCAGGCCAGGGAAGATGCCTGGCTGTCCCGGGAGCAGGATTCTGCTAGTGCATCTGCTGTTGTGGCTGTGCAGCAGCCTGTGCTCAGGCCAGGGAAGATGCCTGGCTGTCCCAGGAGCAGGCTTCTGCTAGTGCATCTGCAGTTGTAGCTGCGCAGCAGCCTGTGCTCAGGCCTGGGAAGGTGCCAGCCTGTCCTGGGAGCAGGCTTCTGCTAGTGCATCTGCAGTTGTAGCTGCGCAGCAGAATGTGCGCAGGCCAGGGAAGGTGCCAGGCTATCCCGGGAGCAGGCTTCTGCTAGTGCGTCTGCTGTTGTAGCTGCGCAGCAGCCTGTGCTCAGGCCAGGGAAGATGCCTGGCTGTCCCAGGAGCAGGCTTCCGCTAGTGCATCTGCAGTGTAGCTGCGCAGCAGCCTGTGCTCAGGCCAGGGAAGGTGCCAGGCTGTCCCGGGAGCAGGCTTCTGGTAGTGCATCTGCAGTTGTAGCTGCGCAGCAGACTGTGCTCAGGCTAGGGAAAGTTCCAGGCCATCCTGGGAGCAGGCTTCTGCTAGTGCATCTGCAGTTGTAGCTGCACAGCAGCCTGTGCTCAGGCCAGGGAAGATGCCAGGCTGTCACAGGAGCAGGCTTCTACTAGTGCATCTACAGTTGTAGCTGCACTGCAGCCTGTGCTCAGGCCAGGGAAGATGCCTGGCTGTCCCGGGAGCAGGATTCTGCTAGTGCATCTGCTGTTGTGGCTGTGCAGCAGCCTGTGCTCAGGCCAGGGAAGATGCCTGGCTGTCCCAGGAGCAGGCTTCTGCTAGTGCATCTGCAGTTGTAGCTGCGCAGCAGCCTGTGCTCAGGCCTGGGAAGGTGCCAGCCTGTCCTGGGAGCAGGCTTCTGCTAGTGCATCTGCAGTTGTAGCTGCGCAGCAGACTGTGCGCAGGCCAGGGAAGGTGCCAGGCTATCCCGGGAGCAGGCTTCTGCTAGTGCGTCTGCTGTTGTAGCTGCGCAGCAGCCTGTGCTCAGGCCAGGGAAGATGCCTGGCTGTCCCAGGAGCAGGCTTCCGCTAGTGCATCTGCAGTGTAGCTGCGCAGCAGACTCTGCTCAGACTAGGGAAGGTGCCAGGCTGTCCCGGGAGCAGGCTTCTGCTAGTGCATCTGCAGTTGTAGCTGCGCAGCAGCCTGTGCTCAGGCCAGGGAAGATGCCAGGCTGTCACAGGAGCAGACTTCTACTAGTGCATCTACAGTTGTAGCTGCACTGCAGCCTGTGCTCAGGCCAGGGAAGATGCCTGGCTGTCCCAGGAACAGGCTTCCACTAGTGCATCTGCAGTTGTAGCTGCGCAGCAGACTCTGCTGAGGCTAGGGAAGGTGCCAGGCTGTCACAGGAGCAGGCTTCTACTAGTGCATCTTCAGTTGTAGCTGCGCAGCAGCCTGTGCACAGGCCAGGGAAGGTGCATGGCTGTCCCAGGAGCAGGCTTCTACTAGTGCATCTGCAGTTGTAGCTGCTCAGCAGCCTGTGCTCAGGCTAGGGAAAGTGCTAGGCCATCCTGGGAGCAGGCTTCTACTAGTGCATCTGCAATTTTAGCTGCACAGCAGCCTGTGCTCAGGCCAGGGAAGATGTCTGGCTGGCCCAGGAGCAGGCTTCTGCTAGTGCATCTGCAGTTGTACCTGTGCAGCAGCCTATGTTCAGGTCAGGGAAAGTGCCAGGCCATCCTGGGAGCAGGCGTCTACTAGTGCATCTGCAGTTGTAGCTGCACAGCAGCCTGTGCGCAGGCCAGGGAAGGTGCCAGGCTGTCCCTGGAGCCTGCTTCTGCTAGTGCATCTGCAGTTGTAGCTCAGACACAGCCTGTGCTCAGGTCAGGGAAAGTGCCAGGCTGTCCCAGGAGAAGGCTTTTACTAGTGCATCTGTAGTTGTAGCTGTGCAGCAGCCTGTGCTCAGGCCAGGGAAGATGCCAGGCTGTCCCGGGATCAGGCTTCTACTAGTGCATCTGCAGTTGTAGCTGCGCAACAGCCTGAGCTCAGGCCAGGGAAGATGCCTGGCTGTCCCGGGAGCAGGCTTCTGCTAGTGCATCTGCAGTTGTAGCTGCGCAGCAGCCTGTGCTCAGGCCAGGGAAGATGCCAGGCTGTCCCGGGAGCAGTCTTCTGCTAGTGCATCTGCAGTTGTAGCTGCGCTGCAGGCTGTGCTCAAGACAGGGAAGATGCCTGGCTGTCCCGGGAGCAGGCTTCTGCTAGTGCATCTGCAGTTGGAGCTGCGCAGCAGCCTGTGCTCAGGCCAGGGAAGGTGCCAGGCTGTCCCGGGAGCAGGCTTCTGGTAGTGCATCTGCAGTTGTAGCTGCGCAGCAGACTGTGCTCAGGCTAGTGAAAGTGCCAGGCCATCCTGGGAGCAGGCGTCTACTAGTGCATCTGCAGTTGTAGCTGCACAGCAGCCTGTGCACAGGCCAGGGAAGGTGCCAGGCTGTCCCTGGAGCCTGATTCTGCTAGTGCATCTGCAGTTGTAGCTCAGAAGCAGCCTGTGCTCAGGTCAGGGAAAGTGCCATGCTCTCCCAGGAGAAGGCTTTTACTAGTGCATCTGTAGTTGTAGCTGTGCAGCAGCCTGTGCTCAGGCCAGGGAAGGTACATGGCTGTCCCAGGAGCAGGCATCTACTAGTGCATCTGCAGTTGTAGCTGCTCAGCAGCCTGTTCTCAGGTTAGGGAAAGTGCCAGGCCATCCTGGGAGCAGGCTTCTACTAGTTCATCTGCAGTTGTAGTTGCACAGCAGCCTGTGCGCAGGCCAGGGAAGGTGCCAGGCTGTCCCTGGAGCCTGCTTCTGCTAGGGTATCTGCAGTTGTAGCTGCGCAGCAACCTGTGCTCAGGCCAGGGAAGGTGCCAGTCTGTCCCAGGAGCAGGCTTCTGCTAGTGCATCTGTAGTTGTAGCTACGCAGCAGCCTGTGCTCAGGCCAGGGAAGATGCCTGGCTGTCCCAGGAGCAGGCTTCTGCTAGTGCATCTGCAGTTGTAGCTGTGCAGCAGCCTGTGCTCAGGCCAGGGAAGATGCCTGGCTGTCCCAGGAGCAGGCTTCTGCTAGTGCATCTGCAGTTGTAGCTGCGCAGCAGCCTCTGCTCAGGCTAGGGAATGTGCCAGGCTGTCACAGGAGCAGGCTTCTGCTAGTGCATCTTCAGTTCTAGCTGCACAGCTGCCTGTGCTCAGGCCAGTGAAGATGCCAGGCTGACCCGGGAGCAGGCTTCTGCTAGTGCATCTGCAGTTGTAGCTGTGCAGCAGCCTGTGCTCAGGCCAAGGAAGATGCCAGGCTGTCACAGGAGCAGGCATCTACTAGTGCATCTACAGTTGTAGCTGTGCAGCAGCCTGTGCGCAGGCAAGGGAAGGTGCCAGGCTTTCCCGGGAGGAGGCTTCTGCTAGTGCATCTGCTGTTGTAGCTGTGCAGCAGCCTGTGCTCAGGCCAGGGAAGATGCCTGGCTGTCCCAGGAGCAGGCGTCTGCTAGTGCATCTGCAGTTGTAGCTGTGCAGCAGCTTGTGCTCAGGCCAGGGAAGATGCCAGGCTGTCACAGGAGCAGGCTTCTACTAGTGCATCTACAGTTGTAGCTGCTCAGCAGCCTGTGCTCAGGCTAGGGAAAGTGCCAGGCCATCCTGGGAGCAGGCTTCTGCTAGTGCATCTGCAGTTGTAGCTGCACAGCAGCCTGTGCTCAGGCCAGGGAAGATGCCAGGCTGTCACAGGAGCAGGCTTCTACTAGTGCATCTACAGTTGTAGCTGCACTGCAGCCTGTGCTCAGGCCAGGGAAGATGCCTGGCTGTCCCGGGAGCAGGCTTCTGCTAGTGCATCTGCTGTTGTGGCTGTGCAGCAGCCTGTGCTCAGGCCAGGGAAGATGCCTGGCTGTCCCAGGAGCAGGCTTCTACTAGTGTATCTGCAGTTGTAGCTGCGCAGCAGCCTGTGCGCATGTCTAGTGAAAGTGCCAGACCATCCTGGGAGCAGGCGTCTACTGGTGCATCTGCAGTTGTAGCTGCACAGCAGCCTGTGCGCAGGCCAGGGAAGGTGCCAGGCTGTCCCTGGAGCCTGCTTCTGCTAGTGCATCTGCAGTTGTAGCTCAGACGCAGCCTGTGCTCAGGTCAGGGAAAGTGCCAGGCTGTCCCAGGAGAAGGCTTTTACTAGTGCATCTGTAGTTGTAGCTGTGCAGCAGCCTGTGCTCAGGCCAGGGAAGATGCCAGGCTGTCCCGGGATCAGGCTTCTACTAGTGCATCTGCAGTTGTAGCTGCGCAGCAGCCTGTGCTCAGGCCAGGGAAGATGCCAGGCTGTCACAGGAGCAGGCTTCTACTAGTGCATCTATAGTTGTAGCTGCACTGCAGCCTGTGCTCAGGCCAGGGAAGATGCCTGGCTGTCCCGGGAGCAGGCTTCTGCTAGTGCATCTGCAGTTGTAGCTGCGCTGCAGGCTGTGCTCAGGACAGGGAAGATGCCTGGCTGTTCCGGGAGCAGGCTTCTGCTAGTGCATCTGCAGTTGGAGCTGCGCAGCAGCCTGTGCTCAGGCCAGGGAAGGTGCCAGGCTGTCCCGGGAGCAGGCTTCTGGTAGTGCATCTGCAGTTGTAGCTGCGCAGCAGACTGTGCTCAGGCTAGGGAAAGTTCCAGGCCATCCTGGGAGCAGGCTTCTGCTAGTGCATCTGCAGTTGTAGCTGCACAGCAGCCTGTGCTCAGGCCAGGGAAGATGCCAGGCTGTCACAGGAGCAGGCTTCTACTAGTGCATCTACAGTTGTAGCTGCACTGCAGCCTGTGCTCAGGCTAGGGAAAGTGCCAGGCCATCCTGGGAGCAGGCTTCTGCT
Source organism: Ambystoma mexicanum (assembly GCF_040938575.1). NCBI lineage: Eukaryota > Metazoa > Chordata > Amphibia > Caudata > Ambystomatidae > Ambystoma > Ambystoma mexicanum. The sequence goes on along the minus strand of NC_090925.1, from coordinate 50,254,400 downwards.
AGTGCATCTGCAGTTGTAGCTGCACAGCAGCCTGTGCTCAGGCCAGGGAAGATGCCAGGCTGTCACAGGAGCAGGCTTCTACTAGTGCATCCACAGTTGTAGCTGTGCAGCAGCCTGTGCTCAGGCCAGGGAAGATGCCTGGCTGTCCCGGGAGCAGGCTTCTGCTAGTGCATCTGCTGTTGTGGCTGTGCAGCAGCCTGTGCTCAGGCCAGGGAAGATGCCAGGCTGACCCGGGAGCAGGCTTCTACTAGTGCATCTTCAGTTGTAGCTGCACTGCAGCCTCTGCACATGCCAGGTAAGATGCCTGGCTGTCCCAGGAGCAGGCTTCCACTAGTGCATCTGCAGTTGTAGCTGCGCAGCAGCCTCTGCTCAGGCAAGGGAAGGTGCCAGGCTGTCCTGGGATCAGGCTTCTACTAGTGCATCTTCAGTTGTATCTGCGCAGCAGCCTGTGCGCAGGCCAGGGAAGGTGCATGGCTGTCCCAGGAGCAGGCTTCTACTAGTGCGTCTGCAGTTGTAGCTGCTCAGCAGCCTGTGCTCAGGCTAGGGAAAGTGCTAGGCCATCCTGGGAGCAGGCTTCTACTAGTGCATCTGCAGTTGTAGCTGCACAGCAGCCTGTGCGCAGGCCAGGGAAGGTGCCAGGCTGTCCCAGGAGCAGGCTTCTGCTAGTGCATCTGCAGTTGTAGCTGTGCAGCAGCCTGTGCTCAGGCCAGGGAAGATGCCTGGCTGTCCCGGGAGCAGGCTTCTACTAGTGCATCTTCAGTTGTAGCTGCACAGCTGACTGTGCTCAGGCCAGGGAAGATGCCTTGATGTCCCAGGAGCAGTCTTCTACTAGTGCATCTTGAGTTGTAGCTGCGCAGCAGCCTGTGCTCAGTCCAGGGAAGATGCATGGCTGGCCCAGCAGCAGGCTTCTGCTACTGCATCTGCAGTTGTAGCTGCGCAGCAGCCTGTGCTCAGGCCAGGGAAGGTGCCAGGCTGTTCCGGGAGCATGCTTCTGCTAGTGCATCTGCAGTTGTAGCTGCACAGCAGACTGTGCTCAGGCCAGGGAAGATGCCTGGCTGTCCCGAGAGCAGGCTTCTACTAGTGCATCTGCAATTTTAGCTGCACAGCAGCCTGTGCTCAGGCCAGGGAAGATGTCTGGCTGGCCCAGGAGCAGGCTTCTGCTAGTGCATCTGCAGTTGTACCTGTGCAGCAGCCTATGTTCAGGTCAGGGAAAGTGCCAGGCTGTCCCAGGAGAAGGCCTTTACTAGTGCATCTGTAGTTGTAGCTGTGCAGAAGCCTGTGCTCAGGCCAGGGAAGATGCCAGGCTGACCCGGGAGCAGGCTTCTACTAGTGCATCTTCAGTTGTAGCTGCACTGCAGCCTCTGCACATGCCAGGTAAGATGCCTGGCTGTCCCAGGAGCAGGCTTCCACTAGTGCATCTGCAGTTGTAGCTGCGCAGCAGCCTCTGCTCAGGCAAGGGAAGGTGCCAGGCTGTCCTGGGATCAGGCTTCTACTAGTGCATCTTCAGTTGTAGCTGCGCAGCAGCCTGTGCGCAGGCCAGGGAAGGTGCATGGCTGTCCCAGGAGCAGGCTTCTACTAGTGCATCTGCAGTTGTAGCTGCTCAGCAGCCTGTACTCAGGCTAGGGAAAGTGCAAGGCCATCCTGGGAGCAGGCTTCTACTAGTGCATCTGCAGTTGTAGCTGCACAGCAGCCTGTGCGCAGGCCAGGGAAGGTGCCAGGCTGTCCCAGGAGCAGGCTTCTGCTAGTGCATCTGCAGTTGTAGCTGCACAGCTGACTGTGCTCAGGCCAGGGAAGATGCCTTGATGTCCCAGGAGCAGTCTTCTACTAGTGCATCTTGAGTTGTAGCTGCGCAGCAGCCTGTGCTCAGTCCAGGGAAGATGCATGGCTGGCCCAGCAGCAGGCTTCTGCTACTGCATCTGCAGTTGTAGCTGCGCAGCAGCCTGTGCTCAGGCCAGTGAAGGTGCCAGGCTGTTCCGGGAGCATGCTTCTGCTAGTGCATCTGCAGTTGCAGCTGCACAGCAGACTGTGCTCAGGCCAGGGAAGATGCCTGGCTGTCCCGAGAGCAGGCTTCTACTAGTGCATCTGCAATTTTAGCTGCACAGCAGCCTGTGCTCAGGCCAGGGAAGATGTCTGGCTGGCCCAGGAGCAGGCTTCTGCTAGTGCATCTGCAGTTGTACCTGTGCAGCAGCCTATGTTCAGGTCAGGGAAAGTGCCAGGCTGTCCCAGGAGAAGGCCTTTACTAGTGCATCTGTAGTTGTAGCTGTGCAGAAGCCTGTGCTCAGGCCAGGGAAGATGCCAGGCTGTCCCGGGAGCAGGCTTCTACTAGTGCATCTGCAGTTGTAGCTGCGCAACAGCCTGTGCTCAGGCCAGGGAAGATGCCTGGCAGTCCCGGGAGCAGGATTCTGCTAGTCCATCTGCAGTTGTAGCTGCGCAGCAGACTGTGCTCAGGCCAGGGAATATGCCTGGCTGTCCCGGGAGCAGGCTTCTGCTAGTGCATCTTCAGTTGCAGCTGCGCAGCAACCTGTGCTCAGGCCAGGGAAGGTGCCTGGCTGTCACGGGAGCAGGCTTCTGCTAGTGCATCTGCAGTTGTAGCTGCACAGCAGCCTGTGCTCAGGCCAGGGAAGGTGCCAGGATGTCACAGGAGAAGGCTTTTACTAGTGCATCTGCAGTTGTAGCTGCACAGCAGCCTGTGCTCAGGCCAGGGAAGATGCCTGGCTGTCCCGGGAGCAGGCTTCTACTAGTGCATCTACAGTTGTAGCTGCACTGCAGCTTGTGCTCAGGCCAGGGAAGATGCCTGGCTGTCCCAGGAGCAGGCTTCCACTAGTGCATCTGCAGTTGTAGCTGTGCAGCAGCCTCTGCTCAGGCTATGGAAGGTGCCAGGCTGTCCCGGGATCAGGCTTCTACTAGTGCATCTACAGTTGTAGCTGCACTGCAGCTTGTGCTCAGGCCAAAGAAGATGCCTGGCTGTCCCAGGAACCTGCTTCTGCTAGTGCATCTGCAGTTGTAGCTCAGACACAGCCTGTGCTCAGGTCAGGGAAAGTGCCAGGCTGTCACAGGAGCAGCCTTCTACTAGTGCATCTACAGTTGTAGCTGTGCAGCAGCCTGTGCGCAGGCCAGGGAAGGTGCCAGGCTATCCCGGGAGCAGGCTTCTACTAGTGCATCTGCTGTTGTAGCTGTGCAGCAGCCTGTGCTCAGGCCAGGGAAGATGCCTGGCTGTCCCAGGAGCAGGCTTCTGCTAGTGCATCTGCAGTTGTAGCTGTGCAGCAGCCTGTGCTCAGGCCAGGGAAGATGCCAGGCTGTCACAGGAGCAGGCTTCTACTAGTGCATCTACAGTTGTAGCTGCTCAGCAGCCTGTGCTCAGGCTAGGGAAAGTGCCAGGCCATCCTGGGAGCAGGCGTCTACTAGTGCATCTGCAGTTGTAGCTGCACAGCAGCCTGTGCGCAGGCCAGGGAAGGTGCCAGGCTGTCCCTGGAGCCTGCTTCTGCTAGTGCATCTGCAGTTGTAGCTCAGACACAGCCTGTGCTCAGGTCAGGGAAAGTGCCAGGCTGTCCCAGGAGAAGGCTTTTACTAGTGCATCTGTAGTTGTAGCTGTGCAGCAGCCTGTGCTCAGGCCAGGGAAGATGCCAGGCTGTCCTGGGATCAGGCTTCTACTAGTGCATCTGCATTTGTAGCTGCGCAACAGCCTGAGCTCAGGCCAGGGAAGATGCCTGGCTGTCCCGGGAGCAGGCTTCTGCTAGTGCATCTGCAGTTGTAGCTGCGCAGCAGCCTGTGCTCAGGCCAGGGTAGATGCCAGGCTGTCCCGGGAGCAGTCTTCTGCTAGTGCATCTGCAGTTGTAGCTGCGCTGCAGGCTGTGCTCAAGACAGGGAAGATGCCTGGCTGTCCCGGGAGCAGGCTTCTGCTAGTGCATCTGCAGTTGGAGCTGCGCAGCAGCCTGTGCTCAGGCCAGGGAAGGTGCCAGGCTGTTCCGGGAGCAGGCTTCTGGTAGTGCATCTGCAGTTGTAGCTGCGCAGCAGACTGTGCTCAGGCTAGTGAAAGTGCCAGGCCATCCTGGGAGCAGGCGTCTACTAGTGCATCTGCAGTTGTAGCTGCACAGCAGCCTGTGCACAGGCCAGGGAAGGTGCCAGGCTGTCCCTGGAGCCTGATTCTGCTAGTGCATCTGCAGTTGTAGCTCAGAAGCAGCCTGTGCTCAGGTCAGGGAAAGTGCCATGCTCTCCCAGGAGAAGGCTTTTACTAGTGCATCTGTAGTTGTAGCTGTGCAGCAGCCTGTGCTCAGGCCAGGGAAGGTGCATGGCTGTCCCAGGAGCAGGCTTCTACTAGTGCATCTGCAGTTGTAGCTGCTCAGCAGCCTGTTCTCAGGTTAGGGAAAGTGCCAGGCCATCCTGGGAGCAGGCTTCTACTAGTTCATCTGCAGTTGTAGTTGCACAGCAGCCTGTGCGCAGGCCAGGGAAGGTGCCAGGCTGTCCCTGGAGCCTGCTTCTGCTAGTGCATCTGTAGTTGTAGCTACGCAGCAGCCTGTGCTCAGGCTAGGGAAGATGCCTGGCTGTCCCGGGAGCAGGCTTCTGCTAGTGCATCTGCTGTTGTAGCTGTGCAGCAGCCTGTGCTCAGGCCAGGGAAGATGCCTGGCTGTCCCAGGAGCAGGCTTCTGCTAGTGCATCTGCAGTTGTAGCTGCACTGCAGCCTCTGCTCAGGCCAGGGAAGATGCATGGCTGTCCCGGGAGCAGGCTTCTGCTAGTGCATCTGTAGTTGTAGCTGTGCAGCAGCCTGTGCTCAGGCCAGGGAAGATGCCTGGCTGTCCCAGGAGCAGGCTTCTGCTAGTGCATCTGCAGTTGTAGCTGTGCAGCAGCCTGTGCTCAGGCCAGGGAAGATGCCTGGCTGTCCCAGGAGCAGGCTTCTGCTAGTGCATCTGCAGTTGTAGCTGCACTGCAGCCTGTGCTCAGGCCAGGGAAGATGCCTGGCTGTCCCAGGAGCAGGCTTCCACTAGTGCATCTGCAGTTGTAGCTGCGCAGCAGCCTGTGCTCACGCCAGGGAAGATGCCAGGCTGACCCGGGAGCAGGCTTCTACTAGTGCATCTTCAGTTGTAGCTGCGCAGCAGCCTGTGCGCAGGCCTGGGAAGGTGCATGTCTGTCCCAGGAGCAGGCTTCTGCTAGTGCATCTACAGTTGTAGCTGCGCAGCAGCCTGTGCGCAGGCCAGGGAAGGTGCATGTCTGTCCCAGGAGCAGGCTTCTACTAGTGCATCTGCAGTTGTAGCTGCTCAGCAGCCTGTGCTCAGGCTAGGGAAAGTGCCAGGCCATCCTGGGAGCAGGCTTCTACTAGTGCATCTGCAGTTGTAGCTGCACAGCAGCCTGTGCGCAGGCCAGGGAAGGTGCCAGGCTGTCCCAGGAGCCTGCTTCTGCTAGTGCATCTGCAGTTGTAGCTGTGCAGCAGCCTGTGCTCAGGCCAGGGAAGATGCCTTGATGTCCCAGGAGCAGTCTTCTACTAGTGCATCTTGAGTTGTAGCTTCACAGCTGACTGTGCTCAGGCCAGGGAAGATGCCTTGATGTCCCAGGAGCAGTCTTCTACTAGTGCATCTTGAGTTGTAGCTGCGCAGCAGCCTGTGCTCAGTCCAGGGAAGATGCATGGCTGGCCCAGGAGCAGGCTTCTGCTAGTGCATTTGCAGTTGTACCTGTGCAGCAGCCTGTGTTCAGGTCAGGGAAAGTGCCAGGCTGTCCCAGGAGAAGGCCTTTACTAGTGCATCTGTAGTTGTAGCTGTGCAGAAGCCTGTGCTCAGGCCAGGGAAGATGCCAGGCTGTCCCGGGAGCAGGCTTCTACTAGTGCATCTGCAGTTGTAGCTGCGCAACAGCCTGTGCTCAGGCCAGGGAAGATGCCTGGCTGTCCCGGGAGCAGGATTCTGCTAGTCCATCTGCAGTTGTAGCTGCGCAGCAGCCTGTGCTCAGGCTAGGGAATATGCCTGGCAGTGCCGGGAGCAGGCTTCTGCTAGTGCATCTTCAGTTGCAGCTGCGCAGCAACCTGTGCTCAGGCCAGGGAAGGTGCCTGGCTGTCACGGGAGCAGGCTTCTGCTAGTGCATCTGCAGTTGTAGCTGCACAGCAGCCTGTGCTCAGGCCAGGGAAGGTGCCAGGATGTCACAGGAGAAGGCTTTTACTAGTGCATCTGCAGTTGTAGCTGCACAGCAGCCTGTGCTCAGGCCAGGGAAGATGCCTGGCTGTCCCAGAAGCAGGCTTCCACTAGTGCATCTGCAGTTGTAGCTGTGCAGCAGCCTCTGCTCAGGCTATGGAAGGTGCCAGGCTGTCCCGGGATCAGGCTTCTACTAGTGCATCTACAGTTGTAGCTGCACTGCAGCTTGTGCTCAGGCCAAAGAAGATGCCTGGCTGTCCCAGGAGCCTGCTTCTGCTAGTGCATCTGCAGTTGTAGCTCAGACACAGCCTGTGCTCAGGTCAGGGAAAGTGCCAGGCTGTCACAGGAGCAGCCTTCTACTAGTGCATCTACAGTTGTAGCTGTGCAGCAGCCTGTGCGCAGGCCAGGGAAGGTGCCAGGCTATCCCGGGAGCAGGCTTCTACTAGTGCATCTGCTGTTGTAGCTGTGCAGAAGCCTGTGCTCAGGCCAGGGAAGATGCCTGGCTGTCCCAGGAGCAGGCTTCTGCTAGTGCATCTGCAGTTGTAGCTGTGCAGCAGCCTGTGCTCAGGCCAGGGAAGATGCCTGGCTGTCCCGGGAGCAGGCTTCTACTAGTGCATCTTCAGTTGTAGCTGCACAGCTGACTGTGCTCAGGCCAGGGAAGATGCCTTGATGTCCCAGGAGCAGTCTTCTACTAGTGCATCTTGAGTTGAAGCTGCGCAGCAGCCTGTGCTCAGTCCAGGGAAGATGCATGGCTGGCCCAGGAGCAGGCTTCTGCTAGTGCATTTGCAGTTGTACCTGTGCAGCAGCCTGTGTTCAGGTCAGGGAAAGTGACATGCTGTCCCGGGAGAAGGCCTTTACTAGTGCATCTGTAGTTGTAGCTGTGCAGAAGCCTGTGCTCAGGCCAGGAAAGATGCCAGGCTGTCCCGGGAGCAGGCTTCTACTAGTGCATCTGCAGTTGTAGCTGCGCAACAGCCTGTGCTCAGGCCAGGGAAGATGCCTGGCTGTCCCGGGAGCAGGATTCTGCTAGTGCATCTTCAGTTGTAGCTGCGCAGCAGCCTGTGCGCAGGCCTGGGAAGGTGCATGTCTGTCCCAGGAGCAGGCTTCTGCTAGTGCATCTACAGTTGTAGCTGCGCAGCAGCCTGTGCGCAGGCCAGGGAAGGTGCATGTCTGTCCCAGGAGCAGGCTTCTACTAGTGCATCTGCAGTTGTAGCTGCTCAGCAGCCTGTGCTCAGGCTAGGGAAAGTGCCAGGCCATCCTGGGAGCAGGCTTCTACTAGTGCATCTGCAGTTGTAGCTGCACAGCAGCCTGTGCGCAGGCCAGGGAAGGTGCCAGGCTGTCCCAGGAGCCTGCTTCTGCTAGTGCATCTGCAGTTGTAGCTGTGCAGCAGCCTGTGCTCAGGCCAGGGAAGATGCCTGGCTGTCCCGGGAGCAGACTTCTACTAGTGCATCTTCAGTTGTAGCTTCACAGCTGACTGTGCTCAGGCCAGGGAAGATGCCTTGATGTCCCAGGAGCAGTCTTCTACTAGTGCATCTTGAGTTGTAGCTGCGCAGCAGCCTGTGCTCAGTCCAGGGAAGATGCATGGCTGGCCCAGGAGCAGGCTTCTGCTAGTGCATTTGCAGTTGTACCTGTGCAGCAGCCTGTGTTCAGGTCAGGGAAAGTGCCAGGCTGTCCCAGGAGAAGGCCTTTACTAGTGCATCTGTAGTTGTAGCTGTGCAGAAGCCTGTGCTCAGGCCAGGGAAGATGCCAGGCTGTCCCGGGAGCAGGCTTCTACTAGTGCATCTGCAGTTGTAGCTGCGCAACAGCCTGTGCTCAGGCCAGGGAAGATGCCTGGCTGTCCCGGGAGCAGGATTCTGCTAGTCCATCTGCAGTTGTAGCTGCGCAGCAGCCTGTGCTCAGGCTAGGGAATATGCCTGGCAGTGCCGGGAGCAGGCTTCTGCTAGTGCATCTTCAGTTGCAGCTGCGCAGCAACCTGTGCTCAGGCCAGGGAAGGTGCCTGGCTGTCACGGGAGCAGGCTTCTGCTAGTGCATCTGCAGTTGTAGCTGCACAGCAGCCTGTGCTCAGGCCAGGGAAGGTGCCAGGATGTCACAGGAGAAGGCTTTTACTAGTGCATCTGCAGTTGTAGCTGCACAGCAGCCTGTGCTCAGGCCAGGGAAGATGCCTGGCTGTCCCAGAAGCAGGCTTCCACTAGTGCATCTGCAGTTGTAGCTGTGCAGCAGCCTCTGCTCAGGCTATGGAAGGTGCCAGGCTGTCCCGGGATCAGGCTTCTACTAGTGCATCTACAGTTGTAGCTGCACTGCAGCTTGTGCTCAGGCCAAAGAAGATGCCTGGCTGTCCCAGGAGCCTGCTTCTGCTAGTGCATCTGCAGTTGTAGCTCAGACACAGCCTGTGCTCAGGTCAGGGAAAGTGCCAGGCTGTCACAGGAGCAGCCTTCTACTAGTGCATCTACAGTTGTAGCTGTGCAGCAGCCTGTGCGCAGGCCAGGGAAGGTGCCAGGCTATCCCGGGAGCAGGCTTCTACTAGTGCATCTGCTGTTGTAGCTGTGCAGAAGCCTGTGCTCAGGCCAGGGAAGATGCCTGGCTGTCCCAGGAGCAGGCTTCTGCTAGTGCATCTGCAGTTGTAGCTGTGCAGCAGCCTGTGCTCAGGCCAGGGAAGATGCCTGGCTGTCCCGGGAGCAGGCTTCTACTAGTGCATCTTCAGTTGTAGCTGCACAGCTGACTGTGCTCAGGCCAGGGAAGATGCCTTGATGTCCCAGGAGCAGTCTTCTACTAGTGCATCTTGAGTTGAAGCTGCGCAGCAGCCTGTGCTCAGTCCAGGGAAGATGCATGGCTGGCCCAGGAGCAGGCTTCTGCTAGTGCATTTGCAGTTGTACCTGTGCAGCAGCCTGTGTTCAGGTCAGGGAAAGTGACATGCTGTCCCGGGAGAAGGCCTTTACTAGTGCATCTGTAGTTGTAGCTGTGCAGAAGCCTGTGCTCAGGCCAGGAAAGATGCCAGGCTGTCCCGGGAGCAGGCTTCTACTAGTGCATCTGCAGTTGTAGCTGCGCAACAGCCTGTGCTCAGGCCAGGGAAGATGCCTGGCTGTCCCGGGAGCAGGATTCTGCTAGTCCATCTGCAGTTGTAGCTGCGCAGCAGCCTGTGCTCAGGCCAGGGAATATGCCTGGCAGTGCCGGGAGCAGGCTTCTGCTAGTGCATCTTCAGTTGCAGCTGCGCAGCAACCTGTGCTCAGGCCAGGGAAGGTGCCTGGCTGTCACGGGAGCAGGCTTCTGCTAGTGCATCTGCAGTTGTAGCTGCGCAGCAGCCTGTGTTCAGGCCAGGGAATATGCCTGGCAGTGCCGGGAGCAGGCTTCTGCTAGTGCATCTTCAGTTGCAGCTGCGCAGCAACCTGTGCTCAGGCCAGGGAAGGTGCCTGGCTGTCACGGGAGCAGGCTTCTGCTAGTGCATCTGCAGTTGTAGCTGCACAGCAGCCTGTGCTCAGGCCAGGGAAGGTGCCAGGATGTCACAGGAGAAGGCTTTTACTAGTGCATCTGCAGTTGTAGCTGCACAGCAGCCTGTGCTCAGGCCAGGGAAGATGCCTGGCTGTCCCAGGAGCAGGCTTCCACTAGTGCATCTGCAGTTGTAGCTGTGCAGCAGCCTCTGCTCAGGCTATGGAAGGTGCCAGGCTGTCCCGGGATCAGGCTTCTACTAGTGCATCTACAGTTGTAGCTGCACTGCAGCTTGTGCTCAGGCCAAAGAAGATGCCTGGCTGTCCCAGGAGCCTGCTTCTGCTAGTGCATCTGCAGTTGTAGCTCAGACACAGCCTGTGCTCAGGTCAGGGAAAGTGCCAGGCTGTCACAGGAGCAGCCTTCTACTAGTGCATCTACAGTTTTAGCTGTGCAGCAGCCTGTGCGCAGGCCAGGGAAGGTGCCAGGCTATCCCGGGAGCAGGCTTCTACTAGTGCATCTGCTGTTGTAGCTGTGCAGAAGCCTGTGCTCAGGCCAGGGAAGATGCCTGGCTGTCCCAGGAGCAGGCTTCTGCTAGTGCATCTGCAGTTGTAGCTGTGCAGCAGCCTGTGCTCAGGCCAGGGAAGATGCCAGGCTGTCACAGGAGCAGGCTTCTACTCGTGAATCTACAGTTGTAGCTGCTCAGCAGCCTGTGCTCAGGCTAGGGAAAGTGCCAGGCCATCCTGGGAGCAGGCGTCTATTAGTGCATCTGCAGTTGTAGCTGCACAGCAGCCTGTGCGCAGGCCAGGGAAGGTGCCAGGCTGTCCCTGGAGCCTGCTTCTGCTAGTGCATCTGCAGTTGTAGCTCAGACACAGCCTGTGCTCAGGTCAGGGAAAGTGCCAGGCTGTCCCAGGAGAAGGCTTTTACTAGTGCATCTGTAGTTGTAGCTGTGCAGCAGCCTGTGCTCAGGCCAGGGAAGATGCCAGGCTGTCCCGGGATCAGGCTTCTATTAGTGCATCTGCAGTTGTAGCTGCGCAACAGCCTGAGCTCAGGCCAGGGAAGATGCCTGGCTGTCCCGGGAGCAGGCTTCTGCTAGTGCATCTGCAGTTGTAGCTGCGCAGCAGCCTGTGCTCAGGCCAGGGAAGATGCCAGGCTGTCCCGGGAGCAGTCTTCTGCTAGTGCATCTGCAGTTGTAGCTGCGCTGCAGGCTGTGCTCAAGACAGGGAAGATGCCTGGCTGTCCCGGGAGCAGGCGTCTGCTAGTGCATCTGCAGTTGGAGCTGCGCAGCAGCCTGTGCTCAGGCCAGGGAAGGTGCCAGGCTGTCCCGGGAGCAGGCTTCTGGTAGTGCATCTGCAGTTGTAGCTGCGCAGCAGACTGTGCTCAGGCTAGTGAAAGTGCCAGGCCATCCTGGGAGCAGGCGTCTACTAGTGCATCTGCAGTTGTAGCTGCACAGCAGCCTGTGCACAGGCCAGGGAAGGTGCCAGGCTGTCCCTGGAGCCTGATTCTGCTAGTGCATCTGCAGTTGTAGCTCAGAAGCAGCCTGTGCTCAGGTCAGGGAAAGTGCCATGCTCTCCCAGGAGAAGGCTTTTACTAGTGCATCTGTAGTTGTAGCTGTGCAGCAGCCTGTGCTCAGGCCAGGGAAGGTGCATGGCTGTCCCAGGAGCAGGCTTCTACTAGTGCATCTGCAGTTGTAGCTGCTCAGCAGCCTGTGCTCAGGCTAGGGAAAGTGCCAGGCCATCCTGGGAGCAGGCTTCTACTAGTGCATCTGCAGTTGTAGCTGCACAGCAGCCTGTGCGCAGGCCAGGGAAGGTGCCAGGCTGTCCCTGGAGCCTGCTTCTGCTAGTGCATCTGTAGTTGTAGCTACGTAGCAGCCTGTGCTCAGGCCAGGGAAGATGCCTTGCCGTCCCAGCAGCAGGCTTCTACTAGTGCATCTTGAGTTGTAGCTGCGCAGCAGCCTGTGCTCAGTCCAGGGAACATGCATCGCTGGCCCAGCAGCAGGCTTCTGCTACTGCATCTGCAGTTGTAGCTGCTCAGCAGCCTGTGCTCAGGCCAGGGAAGGTGCCAGGCTGTTCCGGGAGCATGCTTCTGCTAGTGCATCTGCAGTTGTAGCTGCGCAGCAGACTGTGCTCAGGCCAGGGAAGATGCCTCGCTGTCCCGAGAGCAGGCTTCTACTAGTGCATCTGCAATTTTAGCTGCGCAGCAGCCTGTGCTCAGGCCAGGGAAGATGTCTGGCTGGCCCAGGAGCAGGCTTCTGCTAGTGCATCTGCAGTTGTACCTGTGCAGCAGCCTGTGATCAGGTCAGGGAAAGTGCCAGGCTGTCCCAGGAGAAGGCTTTTACTAGTGCATCTGCAGTTGTAGCTGTGCAGCAGCCTGTGCTCAGGCCAGGGAAGATGCCAGGCTGTCCCGGGAGCAGGCTTCTACTAGTGCATATGCAGTTGTAGCTGCGCAACAGCCTGTGCTCAGACCAGGGAAGATGCCTAGCTGTCCCGAAGCAGGATTCTGCAAGTGCATCTGCAGTTGTAGCTGCGCAGCAGCCTGTGCTCAGGCCCGGGAATATGCCTGGCTGTCCCGGGAGCAGGCTTCTGCTAGTGAATCTGCAGTTGTACCTGTGCAGCAGCCTGTGCTCAGGCCAGGGAAGGTGCCAGGATGTCCCAGGAGAAGGCTTTTACTAGTGCATCTGCAGTTGTAGCTGCACAGCAGCCTGTGCTCAGGCCAGGGAAGATGCCTGGCTGTCCCGGGAGCAGGCTTCTACTAGTGCATCTACAGTTGTAGCTGCACTGCAGCTTGTGCTCAGGCCAGGGAAGATGCCTGGCTGTCCCAGGAGCAGGCTTCCACTAGTGCATCTGCAGTTGTAGCTGCGCAGCAGCCTCTGCTCAGGCTACGGAAGGTGCCAGGCTGTCTCGGGATCAGGCTTCTACTAGTGCAACTGCAGTTGTAGCTGCACAGCAGCCTTTGCTCACGCCAGGGAAGATGTCTGGCTGGCCCAGGAGCAGGCTTCTGCTAGTGCATCTGCAGTTGTACCTGTGCAGCAGCCTGTGCTCAGGCCAGTGAAGATGCCAGGCTGTCCCGGGAGCAGGCTTCTACTAGTGCATCTACAGTTGTAGCTCAGCCGCAGCCTGTGCTCAGGTCAGGGAAAGTGCCAGGCTGTCCCAGGAGAAGGCTTTTACTAGTGCATCTGCAGTTGTAGCTGCACAGCAGCCTGTGCTCCGGCCAGGGAAGATGCCAAGCTGTCACAGGAGCAGGCTTCTACTAGTGCATCTACAGTTGTAGCTGCACTGCAGCCTGTGCTCAGGCCAGGGAAGATGCCAGGCTGTCCCGGCATCAGGATTGTACTAGTGCATCTTCAGTTGTAGCTGCACAGCAGCCTGTGCTCAGGCCAGGGAAGATGCATGGCTGGCCCAGGAGCAGGCTTCTGCTACTGAATCTGCAGTTGTAGCTGCGCAGCAGCCTGTGCTCAGGCCAGGGAAGACGTCTGGCTGGTCCAGGAGCAGGCTTCTGCTACTGCATCTGCAGTTGTATCTGCGCAGCAGCCTGTGCTCAGGCCAGGGAAGGTGCCAGGCTGTTCCCAGAGCATGCGTCTGCTAGTGCATCAGCAATGTAGCTGCGCAGCAGACTGTGCTCAGGCCAGGGAAGATGCCTGGCTGTCCCGGGAGCAGGCTTCTACTATTGCATCTGCAGTTGTAGCTGTGCAGCAGCCTGTGCTCAGGCCAGGGAAGATGTCTGGCTGGAACAGGAGCAGGCTTCTACTAGTGCATCTGCAGTTGTAGATGCACAGCAGCCTGTGCTCAGGCCAGGGAAGGTGTCAGGCTTGCCCGGGAGCAGGCTTCTACTACTGCATCTGCCATTGTAGCTGCGCAGCAGCCTGTGCTCAGGCCAGGGAAGATGTCTGGCAGGCCCAGAAGCAGGCTTCGACTAGTGCATCTTCAGTTGTAGCTGCGCAGCAGACTGTGCTCAGGCCAGGGAAGGTGCCAGGCTGTCCCAGGAGAAGGCTTTTACTAGTGCATCTGCAGTTGTAGCTGCGCAGCAGCCTGTGCTCAGGCCAGGGAAGATGCCAGGCTGTCACAGGAGCAGGCTTCTACTAGTGCATCTACAGCTGTAGCTGCGCAGCAGACTGTGCGCAGGCCAGGGAAGGTGCCAGGCTATCCCGGGAGCAGGCTTCTGCTAGTGCATCTGCTGTTGTAGCTGCGCATCAGCCTGTGCTCAGGCCAGGGAAGATGCCAGGCTGTCCCGGGAGCAGGTTTCTCCTAGTGCATCTGCAGATGTAGCTGCGCCGCAGCCTGTGCTCAGGCCAGGGAAGGTGCCAGGCTGGCCCGGGAGCAGGCTTCTACTAGTGCATCTTCAGTTGTAGCTGCACTGCAGCCTGTGATCAGGTCAGGGTAGATGCCTGGCTGTCCCAGGAGCAGGCTTCTACTAGTGCATCTTCAGTTTTAGCTGCGCAGCAGCCTGTGCTTAGGCCAGGGAAGATGCATGGCTGGCCCAGGAGAAGGCTTCTGCTACTGCATCTGCAGTTGTAGCTGCGCAGCAGCCTGTGCTCAGGCCAGGGAAGATGCATGGCTGGCCCAGGAGCAGGCTTCTGCTACTGCATCTGCAGTTGTAGCTGCGCAGCAGCCTGTGCTCAGGCCAGGGAAGGTGCCAGGCTGTCCCGGGTGCAGGCTTCTGCTAGTGCATCTGCAGTTGTACTTGTGCAGCAGCCTGGGATCAGGCCAGGGTAGGTGCCAGGCTGTCCTAGGAGCAGGCTTCTGCTAGTGCATCTGCAGTTGTACCTGCGAAGCAGCCTGTGCTCAGGCCAGGGAAGATGCCTGGCTGTCCCAGGAGCAGGCTTCTACTAGTGCATCTGCAGTTTTACTTGTGCAGCAGCCTGTGCTCAGGCCAGGGAAGGTGCCAGGCTGTCCCAGGAGAAGGCGTTTACTAGTGCATCTGCAGTTGTAGCTGCGCAGCAGCCTGTGCTCAGGCCAGGGAAGATGCCAGGCTGTCCCAGGAGCAGGCTTCTGCTAGTGCATGTGCAGGTATACCTGTGCAGCAGCATGTGCTCAGGCCAGGGAAGGTGCCAGGATGTCCCAGGAAAAGGCTTTTACTAGTGCATCTGCAGTTGTAGCTGCGCAGCAGACTGTGCACAGGCCAGGGAAGGTGCCAGGCTATCCCGGGAGCAGGCTTCTGCTAGTGCATCTGCAGTTGTAGCTGCGCAGCAGCCTGTGCTTGGGCCAGAGAAGATGCCTGGCTGTCCGGGGAGCAGGCTTCTGCTAGTGCATGTGCAGGTATACCTGTGCAGCAGCCTGTGCTCAGGCCAGGGAAGATGCCAGGCTGTCACAGGAGCAGGCTTCTACTAGTGCATCTACAGTTGTAGCTGCACTGCAGCCTGTGCTCAGGCCAAGGAAGATGCCTGGCTGTCCCAGGAGCAGGCTTCCACTAGTGCATCTGTAGTTGTAGCTGCGCAGCAGCCTCTGCTCAGGCTATGGAAGGTGCCAGGCTGTCCCGGGATCAGGCTTCTACTAGTGCATCGTCAGTTGTAGCTGTGCAGCAGCCTGTGCTCAAGCCAGGGAAGATGCATGGCTGGCCCAGGAGCAGGCTTCTGCTACTGCATCTTCAGTTGTAGCTGCGCAGCAGCCTGTGCTCAGGCCAGGGAAGACGTCTGGCTGGCCCAGGAGCCGGCTTCTGCTACTGCATCTGCAGTTGTACCTTCGCAGCAGCCTGTGCTCAGGCCAGGGAAGGTGCCAGGCTGTTCTGGGAGCAGGCTTCTGCTAGTGCATCTGCAGTTGTACCTGCGAAGCAGCCTGTACTCAGGCCAGGGAAGATGCCTGGCTGTCCCAGGAGCAGGCTTCTGCTAGTGCATCTGCAGTTGTACCTGCGAAGCAGCCTGTGCTCAGGCCAGGTAAGGTGCCAGGCTGTCCCAGGAGAAGGCTTTTACTAATGCATCTGCAGTTGTAGCTGCGCACCAGCCTGTGCTCAGGCCAGGGGAGGTGCCAGGCTTGCCCTGGAGCAGGATTCTACTAGTGCATCTGCAGTTGTAGCTGCGCAGCAGCCTGTGCTCAGGCCAGGGAAGACGTCTGGCTGGCCCAGGAGCCGGCTTCTGCTACTGCATCTGCAGTTGTACCTTCGCAGCAGCCTGTGCTCAGGCCAGGGAAGGTGCCAGGCTGTTCTGGGAGCCGGCTTCTGCTAGTGCATCTGCAGTTGTACCTGCGAAGCAGCCTGTACTCAGGCCAGGGAAGATGCCTGGCTGTCCCAGGAGCAGGCTTCTGCTAGTGCATCTGCAGTTGTACCTGCGAAGCAGCCTGTGCTCAGGCCAGGTAAGGTGCCAGGCTGTCCCAGGAGAAGGCTTTTACTAATGCATCTGCAGTTGTAGCTGCGCACCAGCCTGTGCTCAGGCCAGGGGAGGTGCCAGGCTTGCCCTGGAGCAGGATTCTACTAGTGCATCTGCAGTTGTAGCTGCGCAGCAGCCTGTGCTCAGGCCAGGGAAGATGTCTGGCTTATCCAGGAGCAGGCTTTTACTAGTGCATCTGCAGTTGTAGCTGCTCAGCAGCCTGTGCTCAGGCCAGGGAAGGTGCCAGGCTGGCCCGGGAGCAGGCTTCTGCTAGTGCATCTGCAGTTGTACCTGCGAAACAGCCTGTGCTCAGGTCAGGGAAGATGCCTGGCTGTCCCAGGAGCATGCTTCTACTAGTGCATCTGCAGTTGTACCTGTGCAGCAGCCTGTGCTCAGGCCAGAGAAGGTGCCAGGCTGTCCCAGGAGAAGGCTTTTACTAGTGCATCTGCAGTTGTAGCTGCTCAGCAGCCTGTGCTCAGTCCAGGGAAGGTGCCAGGCTGGCCCGGGAGCAGGCTTCTGCTAGTGCATCTGCAGTTGTAGCTGCGCAGCAGCCTGTGCTCAGGCCAGGGAAGGTGCCAGGCTGTCCCGGGAGCTGGCTTCTGCTAGTGCATCTGCAGTTGTAGCTGAGCAGCAGCCTGTGCTCAGGCCAGGGAAGACGTCTGGCTGGCCCAGGAGCCGGCTTCTGCTACTGCATCTGCAGTTGTACCTTCGCAGCAGCCTGTGCTCAGGCCAGGGAAGGTGCCAGGCTGTTCCGGGAGCAGGCTTCTGCTAGTGCATCTGCAGTTGTACCTGCGAAGCAGCCTGTGCTCAGGCCAGGGAAGATGCCTGGCTGTCCCAGGAGCAGGCTTCTGCTAGTGCATCTGCAGTTGTACCTGCGAAGCAGCCTGTGCTCAGGCCAGGTAAGGTGCCAGGCTGTCCCAGGAGAAGGCTTTTACTAATGCATCTGCAGTTGTAGCTGCGCACCAGCCTGTGCTCAGGCCAGGGGAGGTGCCAGGCTTGCCCGGGAGCAGGATTCTACTAGTGCATCTGCAGTTGTAGCTGCGCAGCAGCCTGTGCTCAGGCCAGGGAAGATGTCTGGATTGTCCAGGAGCAGGCTTCTACTAGTGCATCTTCAGTTGTAGCTGCGCAGCAGACTGTGCTCAGGCAAGGGAAAGTGCCAGGCTGTCCCAGGAGAAGGCTTTTACTAGTGCATCTGCAATTGTAGCTGCTCAGCAGCCTGTGCTCAGGCCAGGGAAGGTGCCAGGCTGGCCCGGGAGCAGGCTTCTGCTAGTGCATCTGCAGTTGTACCTGCGAAGCAGTCTGTGCTCAGGCCAGGGAAGATGCCTGGCTGTCCCAGGAGCAGGCTTCTACTAGTGCATCTGCAGTTGTACCTGTGCAGCAGCCTGTGCTCAGGCCAGGGAAGGTGCCAGGCTGTCCCGGGAGCAGGCTTCTGCTAGTGCATCTGCAGTTGTAGCTGCGCAGCAGCCTGTGCTCAGGCCAGGGAAGATGCCAGTCTGTCCCGGGAGCAGGCTTCTGCTAGTTTATGTGCAGGTATACCTGTGCAGCAGCCTGTGCTCAGGCCAGGTTAGGTGCTAGGCTGTCCCAGGAGAAGGCTTTTACTAGTGCATCTGCAGTTGTAGCTACGCAGCAGCCTGTGCTCAGGCCAGGGAAGATGCCAGTCTGTCCCGGGAGCAGGCTTCTGCTAGTTTATGTGCAGGTATACCTGTGCAGCAGCATGTGCTCAGGCCAGGGAAGGTGCCAGGCTGTCCCAGGAGAAGGCTTTTACTAGTGCATCTGCAGTTGTAGCTGCGCAGCAGCCTGTGCTCAGGCCAGGGAAGATGCCAGTCTGTCCCGGGAGCAGGCTTCTGCTAGTTTATGTGCAGGTATACCTGTGCAGCAGCCTGTGCTCAGGCCAGGGAAGGTGCCAGGCTGTCCCGGGAGCTGGCTTCTGCTAGTGCATCTGCAGTTGTAGCTGGGCAGCAGCCTGTGCTCAGGCCAGGGAAGACGTCTGGCTGGCCCAGGAGCCGGCTTCTGCTACTGCATCTGCAGTTGTACCTTCGCAGCAGCCTGTGCTCAGGCCAGGGAAGGTGCCAGGCTGTTCCGGGAGCAGGCTTCTGCTAGTGCATCTGCAGTTGTACCTGCGAAGCAGCCTGTGCTCAGGCCAGGGAAGATGCCTGGCTGTCCCAGGAGCAGGTTTCTGCTAGTGCATCTGCAGTTGTACCTGCGAAGCAGCCTGTGCTCAGGCCAGGTAAGGTGCCAGGCTGTCCCAGGAGAAGGCTTTTACTAATGCATCTGCAGTTGTAGCTGCGCACCAGCCTGTGCTCAGGCCAGGGGAGGTGCCAGGCTTGCCCGGGAGCAGGATTCTACTAGTGCATCTGCAGTTGTAGCTGCGCAGCAGCCTGTGCTCAGGCCAGGGAAGATGTCTGGCTTGTCCAGGAGCAGGCTTCTACTAGTGCATCTTCAGTTGTAGCTGCGCAGCAGACTGTGCTCAGGCAAGGGAAAGTGCCAGGCTGTCCCAGGAGAAGGCTTTTACTAGTGCATCTGCAATTGTAGCTGCTCAGCAGCCTGTGCTCAGGCCAGGGAAGGTGCCAGGCTGGCCCGGGAGCAGGCTTCTGCTAGTGCATCTGCAGTTGTACCTGCGAAGCAGTCTGTGCTCAGGCCAGGGAAGATGCCAGTCTGTCCCGGGAGCAGGCTTCTGCTAGTTTATGTGCAGGTATACCTGTGCAGCAGCCTGTGCTCAGGCCAGGTTAGGTGCCAGGCTGTCCCAGGAGCAGGCTTCTACTAGTGCATCTGCAGTTGTACCTGTGCAGCAGCCTGTGCTCAGGCCAGGGAAGGTGCCAGGCTGTCCCGGGAGCAGGCTTCTGCTAGTGCATCTGCAGTTGTAGCTGCGCAGCAGCCTGTGCTCAGGCCAGGGAAGATGCCAGTCTGTCCCGGGAGCAGGCTTCTGCTAGTTTATGTGCAGGTATACCTGTGCAGCAGCATGTGCTCAGGCCAGGGAAGGTGCCAGGCTGTCCCAGGAGAAGGCTTTTACTAGTGCATCTGCAGTTGTAGCTGCTCAGTAGCCTGTGCTCAGGCCAGGGAAGGTGCCAGGCTGGCCCGGGAGCAGGCTTCTGCTAGTGCATCTGCAGTTGTACCTGCGAAGCAGCCTGTGCTCAGGCCAGGGAAGATGCCAGGCTGTCCCGGGAGCAGGCTTCTACTAGTGCATCTGCAGTTGTAGCTGCGCAACAGCCTGTGCTCAGGCCAGGGAAGATGCCTGGCTGTCCCGGGAGCAGGCTTCTACTAGTGCATCCTCAGTTGTAGCTGCGCAGCAGACTGTGCTCAGGCCAGGGAAGATGCCTGGCTGTCCCGGGAGCAGGCTTCTACTAATGCATCTTCAGTTGTAGCTGCTCAGTAGCCTGTGCTCAGGCCAGGGAAGGTGCCAGGCTGGCCCGGGAGCAGGCTTCTGCTAGTGCATCTGCAGTTGTACCTGCGAAGCAGCCTGTGCTCAGGCCAGGGAAGATGCCTGGCTGTCCCAGGAGAAGGCTTCTACTAGTGCATCTGCAGTTGTACCTGTGCAGCAGCCTGTGCTCAGGCCAGGGAAGGTGCCAGGCTGTCCCAGGAGAAGGCTTTTACTAGCGCATCTGCAGTTGTAGCTGCTCAGCAGCCTGTGCTCAGGCCAGGGACGGTGCCAGGCTGGCCCGGGAGCAGGCTTCTCCTAGTGCATCTGCAGTTGTAGCTGCGCAGCAGCCTGTGCTCAGGCCACGGAAGGTGCCAGGCTGTCCCGGGATCTGGCTTCTGCTAGTGCATCTGCAGTTGTAGCTGAGCAGCAACTCGTGCTCAGGCCATTGAAGGTGCAAGGCTGACCCGGGAGCAGGCTTCTACTAGTGCATCTTCAGTTGTAGCTGCACTGCAGCCTGTGCTCAGGTCAGGATAGATGCCTGGCTGTCCCAAGAGCAGGCTTCTACTAGTGCATCTTCAGTTTCAGCTGCGCAGCAGCCTGTGCTAAGGCCAGGGAAGATGCATGGCTGGCACAGGAGCAGGCTTCTGCTAGTGCATCTGCAGTTGTAGCTGCGCAGCAGCCTGTGCTCAGGCCAGGGAAGATGCCTGGCTGTCCAGGAGCAGGCTTCTACTAGTGCATCTGCAGTTTTACCTGTGCAGCAGCCTGTGCTCAGGCCAGGGAAGGTGCCAGGCTGTCCCGGGAGCAGGCTTCTGCTAGTGCATCTGCAGTTGTAGCTGCGCAGCAGCCTGTGCTCAGGCCAGGGAAGATGCCTGGCTGTCCAGGAGCAGGCTTCTACTAGTGCATCTGCAGTTGTACCTGTGCAGCAGCCTGTGCTCAGGCCAGGGAAGGTGCCAGGCTGTCCCAGGAGAAGGCTTTTACTAGTGCATCTGCAGTTGTAGCTGCGCAGCAGCCTGTGCTCAGGCCAGGGAAGATGCCAGTCTTTCCCGGGAGCAGGCTTCTGCTAGTTTATGTGCAGGTATACCTGTGCAGCAGCATGTGCTCAGGCCAGGGAAGGTGCCAGGCTGTCCCAGGAGAAGGCTTTTACTAGTGCATCTGCAGTTGTAGCTGCGCAGCAGCCTGTGCTCAGGCCAGGGAAGATGCCAGGCTGTCCCGGGAGCAGGCCTCTGCTAGTACATCTGCATTTGTAGCTGAGCAGCAGCCTATGCTTAGGCCAGGGAAGATGCCTGGCTGTCCCGGGAGCAGGCTTCTGCTAGTGCATCTGCAGTTGTTGCTGCGCAGCAGCCTGTGCTCAGGCCAGGGAAGCTGCCAGGCTTTCCCGGGAGCAGGCATCTGCTAGTGCATCTGCAGTTGTAGCTGTGCAGCATCCTGTGCTCAGGCCAGGGAAGATGCCAGGCTGTCCCGGGAGCAGGCTTCTGCTAGTGCATCTGCAGGTGTACCTGTGCAGCAGCCTATGCTCAGGCCAGGGAACATGCCTGGCTGTCCCAGGAGAAGGCTTCTACTAGTGCATCTGCAGTTGTAGCTGCGCAGCAGCCTGTGCTCAGGCCAGGGAAGATGCATGGCTGGCCCAGGAGCAGGCTTCTGCTACTGCATCTGCAGTTGTAGCTGCACAGTAGCCTGTGCGCAGGCCAGGGAAGGTACCAGGCTGTCCCGGGAGCAGGCTTCTACTAGTGCATCTGCAGTTGTAGCTGCGCAGCAGCCTGTGCTCAGGCCAGGGAAGATGCATGGCTGGCCCAGGAGCAGGCTTCTGCTACTGCATCTGTAGTTGTAGCTGCACAGCAGCCTGTGCTCAGGCCAGGGAAGGTGCCAGGCTTTCCAGGGAGCAGGCTTCTACTAGTGCATCTCCAGTTGTATCTGCACAGCAGCCTGTGCGCAGGCCAGGGAAGGTAGCAGGCTGTCCCTGGAGCCTGCTTCTGCAACTGTATCTGCAGTTGTACCTGCGCAGCAGCCTGTGCTCAGGCCAGGGAAGATGCCAGGCTGTCCCGGGAGCAGGCCTCTGCTAGTGCATCGGCAGTTGTAGCTGATCAGGCCAGGGAAGATGCCAAGCTGTCCCTGGAGCCTGCTTCTGCTACTGCATCTGCAGTTGTACCTGCGCAGCAGACTGTGCTCAGGCCAGGGAAGATGCCAGGCTGTCCCGGGAGCAGGCTTCTGCTAGTGCATCTGCAGTTGTAGCTGCTCAGGCCAGGGAAGATGCCAGGCTGACCCGGGAGCAGGCTTCTGCTAATGCATCGACAATTGTAGCTGCGGAGCAGCCTGTGCTCAGGCCAGGGAAGGTGCCAGGCTGTCCCGGGAGCAGGATTCTACTAGTGAATCTGCAGTTGTAGCTGCACAGCAGCCTGTGCTCAGGCCAGGGAAGGTGCCATGCTGTCCTGGGAGCATGCTTCTACTAGTCCATCTGCAGTTGTAGCTGCACAGAAGCCTGTGCTCAGGCCAGGGAAGATGCATGGCTGTCCCAGGTGCAGGCTTCTGCTACTGCATCTGCAGTTGTAGCTGCGCAGCAGCCTGTACTCAGGCCAGGGAAGATGCCTGGCTGTCCCAGGAGCATGCTTCTACTAGTGCATCTGCAGTTGTACCTGTGCAGCAGCCTGTGCTCAGGCCAGAGAAGGTGCCAGGCTGTCCCAGGAGAAGGCTTTTACTAGTGCATCTGCAGTTGTAGCTGCTCAGCAGCCTGTGCTCAGTCCAGGGAAGGTGCCAGGCTGGCCCGGGAGCAGGCTTCTGCTAGTGCATCTGCAGTTGTAGCTGCGCAGCAGCCTGTGCTCAGGCCAGGGAAGGTGCCAGGCTGTCCCGGGAGCTGGCTTCTGCTAGTGCATCTGCAGTTGTAGCTGAGCAGCAGCCTGTGCTCAGGCCAGGGAAGACGTCTGGCTGGCCCAGGAGCCGGCTTCTGCTACTGCATCTGCAGTTGTACCTTCGCAGCAGCCTGTGCTCAGGCCAGGGAAGGTGCCAGGCTGTTCCGGGAGCAGGCTTCTGCTAGTGCATCTGCAGTTGTACCTGCGAAGCAGCCTGTGCTCAGGCCAGGGAAGATGCCTGGCTGTCCCAGGAGCAGGCTTCTGCTAGTGCATCTGCAGTTGTACCTGCGAAGCAGCCTGTGCTCAGGCCAGGTAAGGTGCCAGGCTGTCCCAGGAGAAGGCTTTTACTAATGCATCTGCAGTTGTAGCTGCGCACCAGCCTGTGCTCAGGCCAGGGGAGGTGCCAGGCTTGCCCGGGAGCAGGATTCTACTAGTGCATCTGCAGTTGTAGCTGCGCAGCAGCCTGTGCTCAGGCCAGGGAAGATGTCTGGATTGTCCAGGAGCAGGCTTCTACTAGTGCATCTTCAGTTGTAGCTGCGCAGCAGACTGTGCTCAGGCAAGGGAAAGTGCCAGGCTGTCCCAGGAGAAGGCTTTTACTAGTGCATCTGCAATTGTAGCTGCTCAGCAGCCTGTGCTCAGGCCAGGGAAGGTGCCAGGCTGGCCCGGGAGCAGGCTTCTGCTAGTGCATCTGCAGTTGTACCTGCGAAGCAGTCTGTGCTCAGGCCAGGGAAGATGCCTGGCTGTCCCAGGAGCAGGCTTCTACTAGTGCATCTGCAGTTGTACCTGTGCAGCAGCCTGTGCTCAGGCCAGGGAAGGTGCCAGGCTGTCCCGGGAGCAGGCTTCTGCTAGTGCATCTGCAGTTGTAGCTGCGCAGCAGCCTGTGCTCAGGCCAGGGAAGATGCCAGTCTGTCCCGGGAGCAGGCTTCTGCTAGTTTATGTGCAGGTATACCTGTGCAGCAGCCTGTGCTCAGGCCAGGTTAGGTGCTAGGCTGTCCCAGGAGAAGGCTTTTACTAGTGCATCTGCAGTTGTAGCTACGCAGCAGCCTGTGCTCAGGCCAGGGAAGATGCCAGTCTGTCCCGGGAGCAGGCTTCTGCTAGTTTATGTGCAGGTATACCTGTGCAGCAGCATGTGCTCAGGCCAGGGAAGGTGCCAGGCTGTCCCAGGAGAAGGCTTTTACTAGTGCATCTGCAGTTGTAGCTGCGCAGCAGCCTGTGCTCAGGCCAGGGAAGATGCCAGTCTGTCCCGGGAGCAGGCTTCTGCTAGTTTATGTGCAGGTATACCTGTGCAGCAGCCTGTGCTCAGGCCAGGGAAGGTGCCAGGCTGTCCCGGGAGCTGGCTTCTGCTAGTGCATCTGCAGTTGTAGCTGGGCAGCAGCCTGTGCTCAGGCCAGGGAAGACGTCTGGCTGGCCCAGGAGCCGGCTTCTGCTACTGCATCTGCAGTTGTACCTTCGCAGCAGCCTGTGCTCAGGCCAGGGAAGGTGCCAGGCTGTTCCGGGAGCAGGCTTCTGCTAGTGCATCTGCAGTTGTACCTGCGAAGCAGCCTGTGCTCAGGCCAGGGAAGATGCCTGGCTGTCCCAGGAGCAGGTTTCTGCTAGTGCATCTGCAGTTGTACCTGCGAAGCAGCCTGTGCTCAGGCCAGGTAAGGTGCCAGGCTGTCCCAGGAGAAGGCTTTTACTAATGCATCTGCAGTTGTAGCTGCGCACCAGCCTGTGCTCAGGCCAGGGGAGGTGCCAGGCTTGCCCGGGAGCAGGATTCTACTAGTGCATCTGCAGTTGTAGCTGCGCAGCAGCCTGTGCTCAGGCCAGGGAAGATGTCTGGCTTGTCCAGGAGCAGGCTTCTACTAGTGCATCTTCAGTTGTAGCTGCGCAGCAGACTGTGCTCAGGCAAGGGAAAGTGCCAGGCTGTCCCAGGAGAAGGCTTTTACTAGTGCATCTGCAATTGTAGCTGCTCAGCAGCCTGTGCTCAGGCCAGGGAAGGTGCCAGGCTGGCCCGGGAGCAGGCTTCTGCTAGTGCATCTGCAGTTGTACCTGCGAAGCAGTCTGTGCTCAGGCCAGGGAAGATGCCAGTCTGTCCCGGGAGCAGGCTTCTGCTAGTTTATGTGCAGGTATACCTGTGCAGCAGCCTGTGCTCAGGCCAGGTTAGGTGCCAGGCTGTCCCAGGAGCAGGCTTCTACTAGTGCATCTGCAGTTGTACCTGTGCAGCAGCCTGTGCTCAGGCCAGGGAAGGTGCCAGGCTGTCCCGGGAGCAGGCTTCTGCTAGTGCATCTGCAGTTGTAGCTGCGCAGCAGCCTGTGCTCAGGCCAGGGAAGATGCCAGGCTGTCCCGGGAGCAGGCTTCTGCTAGTTTATGTGCAGGTATACCTGTGCAGCAGCATGTGCTCAGGCCAGGGAAGGTGCCAGGCTGTCCCAGGAGAAGGCTTTTACTAGTGCATCTGCAGTTGTAGCTGCTCAGTAGCCTGTGCTCAGGCCAGGGAAGGTGCCAGGCTGGCCCGGGAGCAGGCTTCTGCTAGTGCATCTGCAGTTGTACCTGCGAAGCAGCCTGTGCTCAGGCCAGGGAAGATGCCAGGCTGTCCCGGGAGCAGGCTTCTACTAGTGCATCTGCAGTTGTAGCTGCGCAACAGCCTGTGCTCAGGCCAGGGAAGATGCCTGGCTGTCCCGGGAGCAGGCTTCTACTAGTGCATCCTCAGTTGTAGCTGCGCAGCAGACTGTGCTCAGGCCAGGGAAGATGCCTGGCTGTCCCGGGAGCAGGCTTCTACTAATGCATCTTCAGTTGTAGCTGCTCAGTAGCCTGTGCTCAGGCCAGGGAAGGTGCCAGGCTGGCCCGGGAGCAGGCTTCTGCTAGTGCATCTGCAGTTGTACCTGCGAAGCAGCCTGTGCTCAGGCCAGGGAAGATGCCTGGCTGTCCCAGGAGAAGGCTTCTACTAGTGCATCTGCAGTTGTACCTGTGCAGCAGCCTGTGCTCAGGCCAGGGAAGGTGCCAGGCTGTCCCAGGAGAAGGCTTTTACTAGCGCATCTGCAGTTGTAGCTGCTCAGCAGCCTGTGCTCAGGCCAGGGACGGTGCCAGGCTGGCCCGGGAGCAGGCTTCTCCTAGTGCATCTGCAGTTGTAGCTGCGCAGCAGCCTGTGCTCAGGCCACGGAAGGTGCCAGGCTGTCCCGGGATCTGGCTTCTGCTAGTGCATCTGCAGTTGTAGCTGAGCAGCAACTCGTGCTCAGGCCATTGAAGGTGCAAGGCTGACCCGGGAGCAGGCTTCTACTAGTGCATCTTCAGTTGTAGCTGCACTGCAGCCTGTGCTCAGGTCAGGATAGATGCCTGGCTGTCCCAAGAGCAGGCTTCTACTAGTGCATCTTCAGTTTCAGCTGCGCAGCAGCCTGTGCTAAGGCCAGGGAAGATGCATGGCTGGCACAGGAGCAGGCTTCTGCTAGTGCATCTGCAGTTGTAGCTGCGCAGCAGCCTGTGCTCAGGCCAGGGAAGATGCCTGGCTGTCCAGGAGCAGGCTTCTACTAGTGCATCTGCAGTTTTACCTGTGCAGCAGCCTGTGCTCAGGCCAGGGAAGGTGCCAGGCTGTCCCGGGAGCAGGCTTCTGCTAGTGCATCTGCAGTTGTAGCTGCGCAGCAGCCTGTGCTCAGGCCAGGGAAGATGCCTGGCTGTCCAGGAGCAGGCTTCTACTAGTGCATCTGCAGTTGTACCTGTGCAGCAGCCTGTGCTCAGGCCAGGGAAGGTGCCAGGCTGTCCCAGGAGAAGGCTTTTACTAGTGCATCTGCAGTTGTAGCTGCGCAGCAGCCTGTGCTCAGGCCAGGGAAGATGCCAGTCTTTCCCGGGAGCAGGCTTCTGCTAGTTTATGTGCAGGTATACCTGTGCAGCAGCATGTGCTCAGGCCAGGGAAGGTGCCAGGCTGTCCCAGGAGAAGGCTTTTACTAGTGCATCTGCAGTTGTAGCTGCGCAGCAGCCTGTGCTCAGGCCAGGGAAGATGCCAGGCTGTCCCGGGAGCAGGCCTCTGCTAGTACATCTGCATTTGTAGCTGAGCAGCAGCCTATGCTTAGGCCAGGGAAGATGCCTGGCTGTCCCGGGAGCAGGCTTCTGCTAGTGCATCTGCAGTTGTTGCTGCGCAGCAGCCTGTGCTCAGGCCAGGGAAGCTGCCAGGCTTTCCCGGGAGCAGGCATCTGCTAGTGCATCTGCAGTTGTAGCTGTGCAGCATCCTGTGCTCAGGCCAGGGAAGATGCCAGGCTGTCCCGGGAGCAGGCTTCTGCTAGTGCATCTGCAGGTGTACCTGTGCAGCAGCCTATGCTCAGGCCAGGGAACATGCCTGGCTGTCCCAGGAGAAGGCTTCTACTAGTGCATCTGCAGTTGTAGCTGCGCAGCAGCCTGTGCTCAGGCCAGGGAAGATGCATGGCTGGCCCAGGAGCAGGCTTCTGCTACTGCATCTGCAGTTGTAGCTGCACAGTAGCCTGTGCGCAGGCCAGGGAAGGTACCAGGCTGTCCCGGGAGCAGGCTTCTACTAGTGCATCTGCAGTTGTAGCTGCGCAGCAGCCTGTGCTCAGGCCAGGGAAGATGCATGGCTGGCCCAGGAGCAGGCTTCTGCTACTGCATCTGTAGTTGTAGCTGCACAGCAGCCTGTGCTCAGGCCAGGGAAGGTGCCAGGCTTTCCAGGGAGCAGGCTTCTACTAGTGCATCTCCAGTTGTATCTGCACAGCAGCCTGTGCGCAGGCCAGGGAAGGTAGCAGGCTGTCCCTGGAGCCTGCTTCTGCAACTGTATCTGCAGTTGTACCTGCGCAGCAGCCTGTGCTCAGGCCAGGGAAGATGCCAGGCTGTCCCGGGAGCAGGCCTCTGCTAGTGCATCGGCAGTTGTAGCTGATCAGGCCAGGGAAGATGCCAAGCTGTCCCTGGAGCCTGCTTCTGCTACTGCATCT
This sequence comes from Ambystoma mexicanum, assembly GCF_040938575.1. Lineage (NCBI taxonomy): Eukaryota > Metazoa > Chordata > Amphibia > Caudata > Ambystomatidae > Ambystoma > Ambystoma mexicanum. The sequence goes on along the minus strand of NC_090925.1, from coordinate 50,227,464 downwards.
GCAGTTGTACCTGCGCAGCAGACTGTGCTCAGGCCAGGGAAGATGCCAGGCTGTCCCGGGAGCAGGCTTCTGCTAGTGCATCTGCAGTTGTAGCTGCTCAGGCCAGGGAAGATGCCAGGCTGACCCGGGAGCAGGCTTCTGCTAATGCATCGACAATTGTAGCTGCGGAGCAGCCTGTGCTCAGGCCAGGGAAGGTGCCAGGCTGTCCCGGGAGCAGGATTCTACTAGTGAATCTGCAGTTGTAGCTGCACAGCAGCCTGTGCTCAGGCCAGGGAAGGTGCCATGCTGTCCTGGGAGCATGCTTCTACTAGTCCATCTGCAGTTGTAGCTGCACAGAAGCCTGTGCTCAGGCCAGGGAAGATGCATGGCTGTCCCAGGTGCAGGCTTCTGCTACTGCATCTGCAGTTGTAGCTGCGCAGCAGCCTGTACTCAGGCCAGGGAAGATGCATGGCTGTCCCGGGAGCAGGCTTCTACTAGTGCATCTGCAGTTGTAGCTGCGCAGCAGCCTGTGCTCAGGCCAGGGAAGATGTCTGCTGGCCCAGGAGCAGGCTTCTGCTACTGCCTCTGCAGTTGTAGCTGCACAGCAGCCTGTGAGCAGGCCAGGGAAGGTACCAGGCTGTCCCTGGAGCCTGCTTCTGCTACTGTATCTGCAGTTGTACCTGCGCAGCAGCCTGTGCTCAGGCCAGGGAAGATGCCAGGCTGTCCCGGGAGCAGGCTTCTGCTAGTGCATCGGCAGTTGTCGATGATCAGGCCAGGGAAGATGCCAGGCTGTCCCTGGAGCCTGCTTCTGCTATTGCATCTGCAGTTGTACCTGCGCAGCAGCCTGTGCTCAGGCCAGGGAAGATGCCAGGCTGTCCCGGGAGCAGGCTTCTACTAGTGCATATACAGTTGTAGCTCAGCCGCAGCCTGTGCTCAGGTCAGGGAAAGTGCCAGGCTGTCCCAGGAGAAGGCTTTTACTAGTGCATCTGCAGTTGTAGCTGCACAGCAGCCTGTGCTCAGGCCAGGGAAGATGCCAAGCTGTCACAGGAGCAGGCTTCTACTAGTGCATCTACAGTTGTAGTTGCACTGCAGCCTGTGCTCAGGCCAGGGAAGATGCCAGGCTGTCCCGGCATCAGGCTTGTACTAGTGCATCTTCAGTTGTAGCTGCACAGCAGCCTGTGCTCAGGCCAGGGAAGATGTCTGGCTGGCACAGGAGCAGGCTTCTACTAGTGCATCTGCAGTTGGAGCTGCGCAGCAGCCTGTGTTCAGGTCAGGGAAAGTGCCAGGCTGTCCCAGGAGAAGGCCTTTACTAGTGCATCTGTAGTTGTAGCTGTGCAGAAGCCTGTGCTCAGGCCAGGGAAGATGCCAGGCTGTCCCGGGAGCAGGCTTCTACTAGTGCATCTGCAGTTGTAGCTGCGCAACAGCCTGTGCTCAGGCCAGGGAAGATGCCTGGCTGTCCCGGGAGCAGGATTCTGCTAGTCCATCTGCAGTTGTAGCTGCGCAGCAGCCTGTGCTCAGGCCAGGGAATATGCCTGGCAGTGCCGGGAGCAGGCTTCTGCTAGTGCATCTTCAGTTGCAGCTGCGCAGCAACCTGTGCTCAGGCCAGGGAAGGTGCCTGGCTGTCACGGGAGCAGGCTTCTGCTAGTGCATCTGCAGTTGTAGCTGCACAGCAGCCTGTGCTCAGGCCAGGGAAGGTGCCAGGATGTCACAGGAGAAGGCTTTTACTAGTGCATCTGCAGTTGTAGCTGCACAGCAGCCTGTGCTCAGGCCAGGGAAGATGCCTGGCTGTCCCAGGAGCAGGCTTCCACTAGTGCATCTGCAGTTGTAGCTGTGCAGCAGCCTCTGCTCAGGCTATGGAAGGTGCCAGGCTGTCCCGGGATCAGGCTTCTACTAGTGCATCTACAGTTGTAGCTGCACTGCAGCTTGTGCTCAGGCCAAAGAAGATGCCTGGCTGTCCCAGGAGCCTGCTTCTGCTAGTGCATCTGCAGTTGTAGCTCAGACACAGCCTGTGCTCAGGTCAGGGAAAGTGCCAGGCTGTCACAGGAGCAGCCTTCTACTAGTGCATCTACAGTTTTAGCTGTGCAGCAGCCTGTGCGCAGGCCAGGGAAGGTGCCAGGCTATCCCGGGAGCAGGCTTCTACTAGTGCATCTGCTGTTGTAGCTGTGCAGAAGCCTGTGCTCAGGCCAGGGAAGATGCCTGGCTGTCCCAGGAGCAGGCTTCTGCTAGTGCATCTGCAGTTGTAGCTGTGCAGCAGCCTGTGCTCAGGCCAGGGAAGATGCCTGGCTGACCCGGGAGCAGGCTTCTACTAGTGCATCTTCAGTTGCAGCTGCACAGCTGACTGTGCTCAGGCCAGGGAAGATGCCTTGATGTCCCAGGAGCAGTCTTCTACTAGTGCATCTTGAGTTGTAGCTGCGCAGCAGCCTGTGCTCAGTCCAGGGAAGATGCATGGCTGGCCCAGGAGCAGGCTTCTGCTAGTGCATTTGCAGTTGTACCTGTGCAGCAGCCTGTGTTCAGGTCAAGGAAAGTGACAGGCTGTCCCGGGAGAAGGCCTTTACTAGTGCATCTGTAGTTGTAGCTGTGCAGAAGCCTGTGCTCAGGCCAGGGAAGATGCCAGGCTGTCCCGGGAGCAGGCTTCTACTAGTGCATCTGCAGTTGTAGCTGCGCAACAGCCTGTGCTCAGGCCAGGGAAGATGCCTGGCTGTCCCGGGAGCAGGATTCTGCTAGTCCATCTGCAGTTGTAGCTGCGCAGCAGCCTGTGCTCAGGCCAGGGAATATGCCTGGCAGTGCCGGGAGCAGGCTTCTGCTAGTGCATCTTCAGTTGCAGCTGCGCAGCAACCTGTGCTCAGGCCAGGGAAGGTGCCTGGCTGTCACGGGAGCAGGCTTCTGCTAGTGCATCTGCAGTTGTAGCTGCGCAGCAGCCTGTGTTCAGGCCAGGGAATATGCCTGGCAGTGCCGGGAGCAGGCTTCTGCTAGTGCATCTTCAGTTGCAGCTGCGCAGCAACCTGTGCTCAGGCCAGGGAAGGTGCCTGGCTGTCACGGGAGCAGGCTTCTGCTAGTGCATCTGCAGTTGTAGCTGCACAGCAGCCTGTGCTCAGGCCAGGGAAGGTGCCAGGATGTCACAGGAGAAGGCTTTTACTAGTGCATCTGCAGTTGTAGCTGCACAGCAGCCTGTGCTCAGGCCAGGGAAGATGCCTGGCTGTCCCAGGAGCAGGCTTCCACTAGTGCATCTGCAGTTGTAGCTGTGCAGCAGCCTCTGCTCAGGCTATGGAAGGTGCCAGGCTGTCCCGGGATCAGGCTTCTACTAGTGCATCTACAGTTGTAGCTGCACTGCAGCTTGTGCTCAGGCCAAAGAAGATGCCTGGCTGTCCCAGGAGCCTGCTTCTGCTAGTGCATCTGCAGTTGTAGCTAAGACACAGCCTGTGCTCAGGTCAGGGAAAGTGCCAGGCTGTCACAGGAGCAGCCTTCTACTAGTGCATCTACAGTTGTAGCTGTGCAGCAGCCTGTGCGCAGGCCAGGGAAGGTGCCAGGCTATCCCGGGAGCAGGATTCTACTAGTGCATCTGCTGTTGTAGCTGTGCAGAAGCCTGTGCTCAGGCCAGGGAAGATGCCTGGCTGTCCCAGGAGCAGGCTTCTGCTAGTGCATCTGCAGTTGTAGCTGTGCAGCAGCCTGTGCTCAGGCCAGGGAAGATGCCTGGCTGTCCCGGGAGCAGGCTTCTACTAGTGCATCTTCAGTTGTAGCTGCACAGCTGACTGTGCTCAGGCCAGGGAAGATGCCTTGATGTCCCAGGAGCAGTCTTCTACTAGTGCATCTTGAGTTGTAGCTGCGCAGCAGCCTGTGCTCAGTCCATGGAAGATGCATGGCTGGCCCAGGAGCAGGCTTCTGCTAGTGCATTTGCAGTTGTACCTGTGCAGCAGCCTGTGTTCAGGTCAGGGAAAGTGACATGCTGTCCCGGGAGAAGGCCTTTACTAGTGCATCTGTAGTTGTAGCTGTGCAGAAGCCTGTGCTCAGGCCAGGAAAGATGCCAGGCTGTCCCGGGAGCAGGCTTCTACTAGTGCATCTGCAGTTGTAGCTGCGCAACAGCCTGTGCTCAGGCCAGGGAAGATGCCTGGCTGTCCCGGGAGCAGGATTCTGCTAGTCCATCTGCAGTTGTAGCTGCGCAGCAGCCTGTGCTCAGGCCAGGGAATATGCCTGGCAGTGCCGGGAGCAGGCTTCTGCTAGTGCATCTTCAGTTGCAGCTGCGCAGCAACCTGTGCTCAGGCCAGGGAAGGTGCCTGGCTGTCACGGGAGCAGGCTTCTGCTAGTGCATCTGCAGTTGTAGCTGCGCAGCAGCCTGTGTTCAGGCCAGGGAATATGCCTGGCAGTGCCGGGAGCAGGCTTCTGCTAGTGCATCTTCAGTTGCAGCTGCGCAGCAACCTGTGCTCAGGCCAGGGAAGGTGCCTGGCTGTCACGGGAGCAGGCTTCTGCTAGTGCATCTGCAGTTGTAGCTGCACAGCAGCCTGTGCTCAGGCCAGGGAAGGTGCCAGGATGTCACAGGAGAAGGCTTTTACTAGTGCATCTGCAGTTGTAGCTGCACAGCAGCCTGTGCTCAGGCCAGGGAAGATGCCTGGCTGTCCCAGGAGCAGGCTTCCACTAGTGCATCTGCAGTTGTAGCTGTGCAGCAGCCTCTGCTCAGGCTATGGAAGGTGCCAGGCTGTCCCGGGATCAGGCTTCTACTAGTGCATCTACAGTTGTAGCTGCACTGCAGCTTGTGCTCAGGCCAAAGAAGATGCCTGGCTGTCCCAGGAGCCTGCTTCTGCTAGTGCATCTGCAGTTGTAGCTCAGACACAGCCTGTGCTCAGGTCAGGGAAAGTGCCAGGCTGTCACAGGAGCAGCCTTCTACTAGTGCATCTACAGTTTTAGCTGTGCAGCAGCCTGTGCGCAGGCCAGGGAAGGTGCCAGGCTATCCCGGGAGCAGGCTTCTACTAGTGCATCTGCTGTTGTAGCTGTGCAGAAGCCTGTGCTCAGGCCAGGGAAGATGCCTGGCTGTCCCAGGAGCAGGCTTCTGCTAGTGCATCTGCAGTTGTAGCTGTGCAGCAGCCTGTGCTCAGGCCAGGGAAGATGCCAGGCTGTCACAGGAGCAGGCTTCTACTCGTGAATCTACAGTTGTAGCTGCTCAGCAGCCTGTGCTCAGGCTAGGGAAAGTGCCAGGCCATCCTGGGAGCAGGCGTCTATTAGTGCATCTGCAGTTGTAGCTGCACAGCAGCCTGTGCGCAGGCCAGGGAAGGTGCCAGGCTGTCCCTGGAGCCTGCTTCTGCTAGTGCATCTGCAGTTGTAGCTCAGACACAGCCTGTGCTCAGGTCAGGGAAAGTGCCAGGCTGTCCCAGGAGAAGGCTTTTACTAGTGCATCTGTAGTTGTAGCTGTGCAGCAGCCTGTGTTCAGGCCAGGGAAGATGCCAGGCTGTCCCGGGATCAGGCTTCTATTAGTGCATCTGCAGTTGTAGCTGCGCAACAGCCTGAGCTCAGGCCAGGGAAGATGCCTGGCTGTCCCGGGAGCAGGCTTCTGCTAGTGCATCTGCAGTTGTAGCTGCGCAGCAGCCTGTGCTCAGGCCAGGGAAGATGCCAGGCTGTCCCGGGAGCAGTCTTCTGCTAGTGCATCTGCAGTTGTAGCTGCGCTGCAGGCTGTGCTCAAGACAGGGAAGATGCCTGGCTGTCCCGGGAGCAGGCGTCTGCTAGTGCATCTGCAGTTGGAGCTGCGCAGCAGCCTGTGCTCAGGCCAGGGAAGGTGCCAGGCTGTCCCAGGAGCAGGCTTCTGGTAGTGCATCTGCAGTTGTAGCTGCGCAGCAGACTGTGCTCAGGCTAGTGAAAGTGCCAGGCCATCCTGGGAGCAGGCGTCTACTAGTGCATCTGCAGTTGTAGCTGCACAGCAGCCTGTGCACAGGCCAGGGAAGGTGCCAGGCTGTCCCTGGAGCCTGATTCTGCTAGTGCATCTGCAGTTGTAGCTCAGAAGCAGCCTGTGCTCAGGTCAGGGAAAGTGCCATGCTCTCCCAGGAGAAGGCTTTTACTAGTGCATCTGTAGTTGTAGCTGTGCAGCAGCCTGTGCTCAGGCCAGGGAAGGTGCATGGCTGTCCCAGGAGCAGGCTTCTACTAGTGCATCTGCAGTTGTAGCTGCTCAGCAGCCTGTGCTCAGGCTAGGGAAAGTGCCAGGCCATCCTGGGAGCAGGCTTCTACTAGTGCATCTGCAGTTGTAGCTGCACAGCAGCCTGTGCACAGGCCAGGGAAGGTGCCAGGCTGTCCCTGGAGCCTGCTTCTGCTAGTGCATCTGTAGTTGTAGCTACGTAGCAGCCTGTGCTCAGGCCAGGGAAGATGCCTTGCCGTCCCAGCAGCAGGCTTCTACTAGTGCATCTTGAGTTGTAGCTGCGCAGCAGCCTGTGCTCAGTCCAGGGAACATGCATCGCTGGCCCAGCAGCAGGCTTCTGCTACTGCATCTGCAGTTGTAGCTGCTCAGCAGCCTGTGCTCAGGCCAGGGAAGGTGCCAGGCTGTTCCGGGAGCATGCTTCTGCTAGTGCATCTGCAGTTGTAGCTGCGCAGCAGACTGTGCTCAGGCCAGGGAAGATGCCTCGCTGTCCCGAGAGCAGGCTTCTACTAGTGCATCTGCAATTTTAGCTGCGCAGCAGCCTGTGCTCAGGCCAGGGAAGATGTCTGGCTGGCCCAGGAGCAGGCTTCTGCTAGTGCATCTGCAGTTGTACCTGTGCAGCAGCCTGTGATCAGGTCAGGGAAAGTGCCAGGCTGTCCCAGGAGAAGGCTTTTACTAGTGCATCTGCAGTTGTAGCTGTGCAGCAGCCTGTGCTCAGGCCAGGGAAGATGCCAGGCTGTCCCGGGAGCAGGCTTCTACTAGTGCATATGCAGTTGTAGCTGCGCAACAGCCTGTGCTCAGACCAGGGAAGATACCTAGCTGTCCCGAAGCAGGATTCTGCAAGTGCATCTGCAGTTGTAGCTGCGCAGCAACCTGTGCTCAGGCCCGGGAATATGCTTGGCTGTCCCGGGAGCAGGCTTCTGCTAGTGAATCTGCAGTTGTACCTGTGCAGCAGCCTGTGCTCAGGCCAGGGAAGGTGCCAGGATGTCCCAGGAGAAGGCTTTTACTAGTGCATCTGCAGTTGTAGCTGCACAGCAGCCTGTGCTCAGGCCAGGGAAGATGCCTGGCTGTCCCGGGAGCAGGCTTCTACTAGTGCATCTACAGTTGTAGCTGCACTGCAGCTTGTGCTCAGGCCAGGGAAGATGCCTGGCTGTCCCAGGAGCAGGCTTCCACTAGTGCATCTGCAGTTGTAGCTGCGCAGCAGCCTCTGCTCAGGCTACGGAAGGTGCCAGGCTGTCTCGGGATCAGGCTTCTACTAGTGCAACTGCAGTTGTAGCTGCACAGCAGCCTTTGCTCAGGCCAGGGAAGATGTCTGGCTGGCCCAGGAGCAGGCTTCTGCTAGTGCATCTGCAGTTGTACCTGTGCAGCAGCCTGTGCTCAGGCCAGTGAAGATGCCAGGCTGTCCCGGGAGCAGGCTTCTACTAGTGCATCTACAGTTGTAGCTCAGCCGCAGCCTGTGCTCAGGTCAGGGAAAGTGCCAGGCTGTCCCAGGAGAAGGCTTTTACTAGTGCATCTGCAGTTGTAGCTGCACAGCAGCCTGTGCTCAGGCCAGGGAAGATGCCAAGCTGTCACAGGAGCAGGCTTCTACTAGTGCATCTACAGTTGTAGCTGCACTGCAGCCTGTGCTCAGGCCAGGGAAGATGCCAGGCTGTCCCGGCATCAGGATTGTACTAGTGCATCTTCAGTTGTAGCTGCACAGCAGCCTGTGCTCAGGCCAGGGAAGATGCATGGCTGGCCCAGGAGCAGGCTTCTGCTACTGAATCTGCAGTTGTAGCTGCGCAGCAGCCTGTGCTCAGGCCAGGGAAGACGTCTGGCTGGTCCAGGAGCAGGCTTCTGCTACTGCATCTGCAGTTGTATCTGCGCAGCAGCCTGTGCTCAGGCCAGGGAAGGTGCCAGGCTGTTCCCAGAGCATGCGTCTGCTAGTGCATCAGCAATGTAGCTGCGCAGCAGACTGTGCTCAGGCCAGGGAAGATGCCTGGCTGTCCCGGGAGCAGGCTTCTACTATTGCATCTGCAGTTGTAGCTGTGCAGCAGCCTGTGCTCAGGCCAGGGAAGATGTCTGGCTGGAACAGGAGCAGGCTTCTACTAGTGCATCTGCAGTTGTAGATGCGCAGCAGCCTGTGCTCAGGCCAGGGAAGGTGCCAGGCTTGCCCGGGAGCAGGCTTCTACTAGTGCATCTGCCATTGTAGCTGCGCAGCAGCCTGTGCTCAGGCCAGGGAAGATGTCTGGCAGGCCCAGAAGCAGGCTTCGACTAGTGCATCTTCAGTTGTAGCTGCGCAGCAGACTGTGCTCAGGCCAGGGAAGGTGCCAGGCTGTCCCAGGAGAAGGCTTTTACTAGTGCATCTGCAGTTGTAGCTGCGCAGCAGCCTGTGCTCAGGCCAGGGAAGATGCCAGGCTGTCACAGGAGCAGGCTTCTACTAGTGCATCTACAGCTGTAGCTGCGCAGCAGACTGTGCGCAGGCCAGGGAAGGTGCCAGGCTATCCCGGGAGCAGGCTTCTGCTAGTGCATCTGCTGTTGTAGCTGCGCATCAGCCTGTGCTCAGGCCAGGGAAGATGCCAGGCTGTCCCGGGAGCAGGTTTCTCCTAGTGCATCTGCAGATGTAGCTGCGCCGCAGCCTGTGCTCAGGCCAGGGAAGGTGCCAGGCTGGCCCGGGAGCAGGCTTCTACTAGTGCATCTTCAGTTGTAGCTGCACTGCAGCCTGTGATCAGGTCAGGGTAGATGCCTGGCTGTCCCAGGAGCAGGCTTCTACTAGTGCATCTTCAGTTTTAGCTGCGCAGCAGCCTGTGCTTAGGCCAGGGAAGATGCATGGCTGGCCCAGGAGAAGGCTTCTGCTACTGCATCTGCAGTTGTAGCTGCGCAGCAGCCTGTGCTCAGGCCAGGGAAGATGCATGGCTGGCCCAGGAGCAGGCTTCTGCTACTGCATCTGCAGTTGTAGCTGCGCAGCAGCCTGTGCTCAGGCCAGGGAAGGTGCCAGGCTGTCCCGGGTGCAGGCTTCTGCTAGTGCATCTGCAGTTGTACTTGTGCAGCAGCCTGGGATCAGGCCAGGGTAGGTGCCAGGCTGTCCTAGGAGCAGGCTTCTGCTAGTGCATCTGCAGTTGTAGCTGCGCAGCAGCCTGTGCTCAGGCCAGGGAAGATGCCTGGCTGTCCCAGGAGCAGGCTTCTACTAGTGCATCTGCAGTTTTACTTGTGCAGCAGCCTGTGCTCAGGCCAGGGAAGGTGCCAGGCTGTCCCAGGAGAAGGCGTTTACTAGTGCATCTGCAGTTGTAGCTGCGCAGCAGACTGTGCACAGGCCAGGGAAGGTGCCAGGCTATCCCGGGAGCAGGCTTCTGCTAGTGCATCTGCAGTTGTAGCTGCGCAGCAGCCTGTGCTTGGGCCAGAGAAGATGCCTGGCTGTCCGGGGAGCAGGCTTCTGCTAGTGCATGTGCAGGTATACCTGTGCAGCAGCCTGTGCTCAGGCCAGGGAAGATGCCAGGCTGTCACAGGAGCAGGCTTCTACTAGTGCATCTACAGTTGTAGCTGCACTGCAGCCTGTGCTCAGGCCAAGGAAGATGCCTGGCTGTCCCAGGAGCAGGCTTCCACTAGTGCATCTGTAGTTGTAGCTGCGCAGCAGCCTCTGCTCAGGCTATGGAAGGTGCCAGGCTGTCCCGGGATCAGGCTTCTACTAGTGCATCGTCAGTTGTAGCTGTGCAGCAGCCTGTGCTCAAGCCAGGGAAGATGCATGGCTGGCCCAGGAGCAGGCTTCTGCTACTGCATCTTCAGTTGTAGCTGCGCAGCAGCCTGTGCTCAGGCCAGGGAAGACGTCTGGCTGGCCCAGGAGCCGGCTTCTGCTACTGCATCTGCAGTTGTACCTTCGCAGCAGCCTGTGCTCAGGCCAGGGAAGGTGCCAGGCTGTTCTGGGAGCAGGCTTCTGCTAGTGCATCTGCAGTTGTACCTGCGAAGCAGCCTGTACTCAGGCCAGGGAAGATGCCTGGCTGTCCCAGGAGCAGGCTTCTGCTAGTGCATCTGCAGTTGTACCTGCGAAGCAGCCTGTGCTCAGGCCAGGTAAGGTGCCAGGCTGTCCCAGGAGAAGGCTTTTACTAATGCATCTGCAGTTGTAGCTGCGCACCAGCCTGTGCTCAGGCCAGGGGAGGTGCCAGGCTTGCCCTGGAGCAGGATTCTACTAGTGCATCTGCAGTTGTAGCTGCGCAGCAGCCTGTGCTCAGGCCAGGGAAGATGTCTGGCTTATCCAGGAGCAGGCTTTTACTAGTGCATCTGCAGTTGTAGCTGCTCAGCAGCCTGTGCTCAGGCCAGGGAAGGTGCCAGGCTGGCCCGGGAGCAGGCTTCTGCTAGTGCATCTGCAGTTGTACCTGCGAAACAGCCTGTGCTCAGGCCAGGGAAGATGCCTGGCTGTCCCAGGAGCATGATTCTACTAGTGCATCTGCAGTTGTACCTGTGCAGCAGCCTGTGCTCAGGCCAGAGAAGGTGCCAGGCTGTCCCAGGAGAAGGCTTTTACTAGTGCATCTGCAGTTGTAGCTGCTCAGCAGCCTGTGCTCAGTCCAGGGAAGGTGCCAGGCTGGCCCGGGAGCAGGCTTCTGCTAGTGCATCTGCAGTTGTAGCTGCGCAGCAGCCTGTGCTCAGGCCAGGGAAGGTGCCAGGCTGTCCCGGGAGCTGGCTTCTGCTAGTGCATCTGCAGTTGTAGCTGAGCAGCAGCCTGTGCTCAGGCCAGGGAAGACGTCTGGCTGGCCCAGGAGCCGGCTTCTGCTACTGCATCTGCAGTTGTACCTTCGCAGCAGCCTGTGCTCAGGCCAGGGAAGGTGCCAGGCTGTTCCGGGAGCAGGCTTCTGCTAGTGCATCTGCAGTTGTACCTGCGAAGCAGCCTGTGCTCAGGCCAGGGAAGATGCCTGGCTGTCCCAGGAGCAGGCTTCTGCTAGTGCATCTGCAGTTGTACCTGCGAAGCAGCCTGTGCTCAGGCCAGGTAAGGTGCCAGGCTGTCCCAGGAGAAGGCTTTTACTAATGCATCTGCAGTTGTAGCTGCGCACCAGCCTGTGCTCAGGCCAGGGGAGGTGCCAGGCTTGCCCGGGATCAGGATTCTACTAGTGCATCTGCAGTTGTAGCTGCGCAGCAGCCTGTGCTCAGGCCAGGGAAGATGTCTGGCTTGTCCAGGAGCAGGCTTCTACTAGTGCATCTTCAGTTGTAGCTGCGCAGCAGACTGTGCTCAGGCAAGGGAAAGTGCCAGGCTGTCCCAGGAGAAGGCTTTTACTAGTGCATCTGCAATTGTAGCTGCTCAGCAGCCTGTGCACAGGCCAGGGAAGGTGCCAGGCTGGCCCGGGAGCAGGCTTCTGCTAGTGCATCTGCAGTTGTACCTGCGAAGCAGTCTGTGCTCAGGCCAGGGAAGATGCCTGGCTGTCCCAGGAGCAGGCTTCTACTAGTGCATCTGCAGTTGTACCTGTGCAGCAGCCTGTGCTCAGGCCAGGGAAGGTGCCAGGCTGTCCCGGGAGCAGGCTTCTGCTAGTGCATCTGCAGTTGTAGCTGCGCAGCAGCCTGTGCTCAGGCCAGGGAAGATGCCAGTCTGTCCCGGGAGCAGGCTTCTGCTAGTTTATGTGCAGGTATACCTGTGCAGCAGCCTGTGCTCAGGCCAGGTTAGGTGCCAGGCTGTCCCAGGAGAAGGCTTTTACTAGTGCATCTGCAGTTGTAGCTACGCAGCAGCCTGTGCTCAGGCCCGGGAAGATGCCAGTCTGTCCCGGGAGCAGGCTTCTGCTAGTTTATGTGCAGGTATACCTGTGCAGCAGCATGTGCTCAGGCCAGGGAAGGTGCCAGGCTGTCCCAGGAGAAGGCTTTTACTAGTGCATCTGCAGTTGTAGCTGCGCAGCAGCCTGTGCTCAGGCCAGGGAAGATGCCAGTCTGTCCCGGGAGCAGGCTTCTGCTAGTTTATGTGCAGGTATACCTGTGCAGCAGCCTGTGCTCAGGCCAGGGAAGGTGCCAGGCTGTCCCGGGAGCTGGCTTCTGCTAGTGCATCTGCAGTTGTAGCTGGGCAGCAGCCTGTGCTCAGGCCAGGGAAGACGTCTGGCTGGCCCAGGAGCCGGCTTCTGCTACTGCATCTGCAGTTGTACCTTCGCAGCAGCCTGTGCTCAGGCCAGGGAAGGTGCCAGGCTGTTCCGGGAGCAGGCTTCTGCTAGTGCATCTGCAGTTGTACCTGCGAAGCAGCCTGTGCTCAGGCCAGGGAAGATGCCTGGCTGTCCCAGGAGCAGACTTCTGCTAGTGCATCTGCAGTTGTACCTGCGAAGCAGCCTGTGCTCAGGCCAGGTAAGGTGCCAGGCTGTCCCAGGAGAAGGCTTTTACTAATGCATCTGCAGTTGTAGCTGCGCACCAGCCTGTGCTCAGGCCAGGGGAGGTGCCAGGCTTGCCCGGGAGCAGGATTCTACTAGTGCATCTGCAGTTGTAGCTGCGCAGCAGCCTGTGCTCAGGCCAGGGAAGATGTCTGGCTTGTCCAGGAGCAGGCTTCTACTAGTGCATCTTCAGTTGTAGCTGCGCAGCAGACTGTGCTCAGGCAAGGGAAAGTGCCAGGCTGTCCCAGGAGAAGGCTTTTACTAGTGCATCTGCAATTGTAGCTGCTCAGCAGCCTGTGCTCAGGCCAGGGAAGGTGCCAGGCTGGCCCGGGAGCAGGCTTCTGCTAGTGCATCTGCAGTTGTACCTGCGAAGCAGTCTGTGCTCAGGCCAGGGAAGATGCCAGTCTGTCCCGGGAGCAGGCTTCTGCTAGTTTATGTGCAGGTATACCTGTGCAGCAGCCTGTGCTCAGGCCAGGTTAGGTGCCAGGCTGTCCCAGGAGCAGGCTTCTACTAGAGCATCTGCAGTTGTACCTGTGCAGCAGCCTGTGCTCAGGCCAGGGAAGGTGCCAGGCTGTCCCGGGAGCAGGCTTCTGCTAGTGCATCTGCAGTTGTAGCTGCGCAGCAGCCTGTGCTCAGGCCAGGGAAGATGCCAGTCTGTCCCGGGAGCAGGCTTCTGCTAGTTTATGTGCAGGTATACCTGTGCAGCAGCATGTGCTCAGGCCAGGGAAGGTGCCAGGCTGTCCCAGGAGAAGGCTTTTACTAGTGCATCTGCAGTTGTAGCTGCTCAGTAGCCTGTGCTCAGGCCAGGGAAGGTGCCAGGCTGGCCCGGGAGCAGGCTTCTGCTAGTGCATCTGCAGTTGTACCTGCGAAGCAGCCTGTGCTCAGGCCAGGGAAGATGCCAGGCTGTCCCGGGAGCAGGCTTCTACTAGTGCATCTGCAGTTGTAGCTGCGCAACAGCCTGTGCTCAGGCCAGGGAAGATGCCTGGCTGTCCCGGGAGCAGGCTTCTACTAGTGCATCCTCAGTTGTAGCTGCGCAGCAGACTGTGCTCAGGCCAGGGAAGATGCCTGGCTGTCCCGGGAGCAGGCTTCTACTAATGCATCTTCAGTTGTAGCTGCTCAGTAGCCTGTGCTCAGGCCAGGGAAGGTGCCAGGCTGGCCCGGGAGCAGGCTTCTGCTAGTGCATCTGCAGTTGTACCTGCGAAGCAGCCTGTGCTCAGGCCAGGGAAGATGCCTGGCTGTCCCAGGAGAAGGCTTCTACTAGTGCATCTGCAGTTGTACCTGTGCAGCAGCCTGTGCTCAGGCCAGGGAAGGTGCCAGGCTGTCCCAGGAGAAGGCTTTTACTAGCGCATCTGCAGTTGTAGCTGCTCAGCAGCCTGTGCTCAGGCCAGGGACGGTGCCAGGCTGGCCCGGGAGCAGGCTTCTCCTAGTGCATCTGCAGTTGTAGCTGCGCAGCAGCCTGTGCTCAGGCCACGGAAGGTGCCAGGCTGTCCCGGGATCTGGCTTCTGCTAGTGCATCTGCAGTTGTAGCTGAGCAGCAACTCGTGCTCAGGCCATTGAAGGTGCAAGGCTGACCCGGGAGCAGGCTTCTACTAGTGCATCTTCAGTTGTAGCTGCACTGCAGCCTGTGCTCAGGTCAGGATAGATGCCTGGCTGTCCCAGGAGCAGGCTTCTACTAGTGCATCTTCAGTTTCAGCTGCGCAGCAGCCTGTGCTCAGGCCAGGGAAGATGCATGGCTGGCACAGGAGCAGGCTTCTGCTAGTGCATCTGCAGTTGTAGCTGCGCAGCAGCCTGTGCTCAGGCCAGGGAAGATGCCTGGCTGTCCAGGAGCAGGCTTCTACTAGTGCATCTGCAGTTTTACCTGTGCAGCAGCCTGTGCTCAGGCCAGGGAAGGTGCCAGGCTGTCCCGGGAGCAGGCTTCTGCTAGTGCATCTGCAGTTGTAGCTGCGCAGCAGCCTGTGCTCAGGCCAGGGAAGATGCCTGGCTGTCCAGGAGCAGGCTTCTACTAGTGCATCTGCAGTTGTACCTGTGCAGCAGCCTGTGCTCAGGCCAGGGAAGGTGCCAGGCTGTCCCAGGAGAAGGCTTTTACTAGTGCATCTGCAGTTGTAGCTGCGCAGCAGCCTGTGCTCAGGCCAGGGAAGATGCCAGTCTTTCCCGGGAGCAGGCTTCTGCTAGTTTATGTGCAGGTATACCTGTGCAGCAGCATGTGCTCAGGCCAGGGAAGGTGCCAGGCTGTCCCAGGAGAAGGCTTTTACTAGTGCATCTGCAGTTGTAGCTGCGCAGCAGCCTGTGCTCAGGCCAGGGAAGATGCCAGGCTGTCCCGGGAGCAGGCCTCTGCTAGTACATCTGCATTTGTAGCTGAGCAGCAGCCTATGCTTAGGCCAGGGAAGATGCCTGGCTGTCCCGGGAGCAGGCTTCTGCTAGTGCATCTGCAGTTGTTGCTGCGCAGCAGCCTGTGCTCAGGCCAGGGAAGCTGCCAGGCTTTCCCGGGAGCAGGCATCTGCTAGTGCATCTGCAGTTGTAGCTGTGCAGCATCCTGTGCTCAGGCCAGGGAAGATGCCAGGCTGTCCCGGGAGCAGGCTTCTGCTAGTGCATCTGCAGGTGTACCTGTGCAGCAGCCTATGCTCAGGCCAGGGAACATGCCTGGCTGTCCCAGGAGAAGGCTTCTACTAGTGCATCTGCAGTTGTAGCTGCGCAGCAGCCTGTGCTCAGGCCAGGGAAGATGCATGGCTGGCCCAGGAGCAGGCTTCTGCTACTGCATCTGCAGTTGTAGCTGCACAGTAGCCCGTGCGCAGGCCAGGGAAGGTACCAGGCTGTCCCGGGAGCAGGCTTCTACTAGTGCATCTGCAGTTGTAGCTGCGCAGCAGCCTGTGCTCAGGCCAGGGAAGATGCATGGCTGGCCCAGGAGCAGGCTTCTGCTACTGCATCTGTAGTTGTAGCTGCACAGCAGCCTGTGCTCAGGCCAGGGAAGGTGCCAGGCTGTCCAGGGAGCAGGCTTCTACTAGTGCATCTCCAGTTGTATCTGCACAGCAGCCTGTGCGCAGGCCAGGGAAGGTAGCAGGCTGTCCCTGGAGCCTGCTTCTGCAACTGTATCTGCAGTTGTACCTGCGCAGCAGCCTGTGCTCAGGCCAGGGAAGATGCCAGGCTGTCCCGGGAGCAGGCCTCTGCTAGTGCATCGGCAGTTGTAGCTGATCAGGCCAGGGAAGATGCCAAGTTGTCCCTGGAGCCTGCTTCTGCTACTGCATCTGCAGTTGTACCTGCGCAGCAGACTGTGCTCAGGCCAGGGAAGATGCCAGGCTGTCCCGGGAGCAGGCTTCTGCTAGTGCATCTGCAGTTGTAGCTGCTCAGGCCAGGGAAGATGCCAGGCTGACCCGGGAGCAGGCTTCTGCTAATGCATCGACAGTTGTAGCTGCGGAGCAGCCTGTGCTCAGGCCAGGGAAGGTGCCAGGCTGTCCCGGGAGCAGGATTCTACTAGTGAATCTGCAGTTGTAGCTGCACAGCAGCCTGTGCTCAGGCCAGGGAAGGTGCCATGCTGTCCTGGGAGCATGCTTCTACTAGTCCATCTGCAGTTGTAGCTGCACAGAAGCCTGTGCTCAGGCCAGGGAAGATGCATGGCTGTCCCAGGTGCAGGCTTCTGCTACTGCATCTGCAGTTGTAGCTGCGCAGCAGCCTGTACTCAGGCCAGGGAAGATGCATGGCTGTCCCGGGAGCAGGCTTCTACTAGTGCATCTGCAGTTGTAGCTGCGCAGCAGCCTGTGCTCAGGCCAGGGAAGATGTCTGCTGGCCCAGGAGCAGGCTTCTGCTACTGCCTCTGCAGTTGTAGCTGCACAGCAGCCTGTGAGCAGGCCAGGGAAGGTACCAGGCTGTCCCTGGAGCCTGCTTCTGCTACTGTATCTGCAGTTGTACCTGCGCAGCAGCCTGTGCTCAGGCCAGGGAAGATGCCAGGCTGTCCCGGGAGCAGGCTTCTGCTAGTGCATCGGCAGTTGTCAATGATCAGGCCAGGGAAGATGCCAGGCTGTCCCTGGAGCCTGCTTCTGCTATTGCATCTGCAGTTGTACCTGCGCAGCAGCCTGTGCTCAGGCCAGGGAAGATGCCAGGCTGTCCCGGGAGCAGGCTTCTACTAGTGCATATACAGTTGTAGCTCAGCCGCAGCCTGTGCTCAGGTCAGGGAAAGTGCCAGGCTGTCCCAGGAGAAGGCTTTTACTAGTGCATCTGCAGTTGTAGCTGCACAGCAGCCTGTGCTCAGGCCAGGGAAGATGCCAAGCTGTCACAGGAGCAGGCTTCTACTAGTGCATCTACAGTTGTAGTTGCACTGCAGCCTGTGCTCAGGCCAGGGAAGATGCCAGGCTGTCCCTGCATCAGGCTTGTACTAGTGCATCTTCAGTTGTAGCTGCACAGCAGCCTGTGCTCAGGCCAGGGAAGATGCATGGCTGGCCCAGGAGCAGGCTTCTGCTACTGAATCTGCAGTTGTAGCTGCGCAGCAGCCTGTGCTCAGGCAAGGGAAGACGTCTGGCTGGCCCAGGAGCAGGCTTCTGCTACTGCATCTGCAGTTGTATCTGCGCAGCAGCCTGTGCTCAGGCCAGGGAAGGTGCCAGGCTGTTCCCAGAGCATGCGTCTGCTAGTGCATCAGCAATGTAGCTGCGCAGCAGACTGTGCTCAGGCCAGGGAAGATGCCTGGCTGTCCCGGGAGCAGGCTTCTACTATTGCATCTGCAGTTGTAGCTGTGCAGCAGCCTGTGCTCAGGCCAGGGAAGATGTCTGGCTGGCACAGGAGCAGGCTTCTACTAGTGCATCTTCAGTTGAAGCTGTGCAGCAGACTGTGCTCAGGCCAGGGAAGGTGCCAGGCTGTCCCAGGAGAAGGCTTTTACTAGTGCCTCTGCAGTTGTAGATGCCCAGCAGCCTGTGCTCAGGCCAGGGAAGATGCCAGGCTGTCACAGGAGCAGGCTTCTACTAGTGCATCTACAGTTGTAGCTGCGCAGCAGACTGTGCGCAGGCCAGGGAAGGTGCCAGGCTATCCGGGGAGCAGGCTTCTGCTAGTGCATCTGCTGTTGTAGCTGCGCATCAGCCTGTGCTCAGGCCAGGGAAGATGCCAGGCTGTCCCGGGAGCAGGTTTCTCCTAGTGCATCTGCAGTTGTAGCTGCGCCGCAGCCTGTGCTCAGGCCAGGGAAGGTGCCAGGCTGGACCGGGAACAGGCTTCTACTAGTGCATCTTCAGTTGTAGCTGCACTGCAGCCTGTGATCAGGTCAGGGTAGATGCCTGGCTGTCCCAGGAGCAGGCTTCTACTAGTGCATCTTCAGTTTTAGCTGCGCAGCAGCCTGTGCTTAGGCCAGGGAAGATGCATGGCTGGCCCAGGAGAAGGCTTCTGCTACTGCATCTGCAGTTGTAGCTGCGCAGCAGCCTGTGCTCAGGCCAGGGAAGTTGCATGGCTGGCCCAGGAGCAGGCTTCTGCTACTGCATCTGCAGTTGTAGCTGCGCAGCAGCCTGTGCTCAGGCCAGGGAAGGTGCCAGGCTGTCCCGGGTGCAGGCTTCTGCTAGTGCATCTGCAGTTGTACTTGTGCAGCAGCCTGGGATCAGGCCAGGGTAGGTGCCAGACTGTCCTAGGAGCAGGCTTCTGCTAGTGCATCTGCAGTTGTACCTGCGAAGCAGCCTGTGCTCAGGCCAGGGAAGATGCCTGGCTGTCCCAGGAGCAGGCTTCTACTAGTGCATCTGCAGTTGTACCTGTGCAGCAGCCTGTGCTCAGGCCAGGGAAGGTGCCAGGCTGTCCCAGGAGAAGGCGTTTACTAGTGCATCTGCAGTTGTAGCTGCGCAGCAGCCTGTGCTCAGGCCAGGGAAGATGCCAGGCTGTCCCAGGAGCAGGCTTCTGCTAGTGCATGTGCAGGTATACCTGTGCAGCAGCATGTGCTCAGGCCAGGGAAGGTGCCAGGCTTTCCCAGGAGAAGGCTTTTACTAGTGCATCTGCAGTTGCAGCTGCGCAGCAGCCTGTGCTCAGGTGAGGGAAGGTGCCTGGATGTCACAGGAGCAGGCTTCTGCTAGTGCATCTGCAGTTGTAGCTGTGCAGCAGCCTGTGCTCAGGCCAGGGAAGGTGCCAGGATGTCCCAGGAAAAGGCTTTTACTAGTGCATCTGCAGTTGTAGCTGCGCAGCAGACTGTGCACAGGCCAGGGAAGGTGCCAGGCTATCCCGGGAGCAGGCTTCTGCTAGTGCATCTGCAGTTGTAGCTGCGCAGCAGCCTGTGCTCGGGCCAGAGAAGATGCCTGGCTGTCCGGGGAGCAGGCTTCTGCTAGTGCATGTGCAGGTATACCTGTGCAGCAGCCTGTGCTCAGGCCAGGGAAGATGCCAGGCTGTCATAGGAGCAGGCTTCTACTAGTGCATCTACAGTTGTAGCTGCACTGCAGCCTGTGCTCAGGCCAAGGAAGATGCCTGGCTGTCCCAGGAGCAGGCTTCCACTAGTGCATCTGTAGTTGTAGCTGCGCAGCAGCCTCTGCTCAGGCTAGGGAAGGGCCCAGGCTGTCCCGGGATCAGGCTTCTACTAGTGCATCGTCAGTTGTAGCTGTGCAGCAGCCTGTGCTCAAGCCAGGGAAGATGCATGGCTGGCCCAGGAGCAGGCTTCTGCTACTGCATCTTCAGTTGTAGCTCCGCAGCAGCCTGTGCTCAGGCCAGGGAAGACGTCTGGCTGGCCCAGGAGCCGGCTTCTGCTACTGCATCTGCAGTTGTACCTTCGCAGCAGCCTGTGCTCAGGCCAGGGAAGGTGCCAGGCTGTTCCGGGGGCAGGCTTCTGCTAGTGCATCTGCAGTTGTACCTGCGAAGCAGCCTGTACTCAGGCCAGGGAAGATGCCTGGCTGTCCCAGGAGCAGGCTTCTGCTAGTGCATCTGCAGTTGTACCTGCGAAGCAGCCTGTGCTCAGGCAAGGGAAAGTGCCAGGCTGTCCCAGGAGAAGGCTTTTACTAGTGCATCTGCAGTTGTAGCTGCTCAGCAGCCTGTGCTCAGGCCAGGGAAGGTGCCAGGCTGGCCCGGGAGCAGGCTTCTGCTAGTGCATCTGCAGTTGTACATGCGAAACAGCCTGTGCTCAGGCCAGGGAAGATGCCTGGCTGTACCAGGAGCAGGCTTCTACTAGTGCATCTGCAGTTGTACCTGTGCAGCAGCCTGTGCTCAGGCCAGGGAAGGTGCCAGGCTGTCCCAGGAGAAGGCTTTTACTAGTGCATCTGCAGTTGTAGCTGTGCAGCAGCCTGTGCTCAGGCCAGGGAAGATGCCAGTCTGTCCCGGGAGCAGGCTTCTGCTAGTTTATGTGCAGGTATACCTGTGCAGCAGCATGTGCTCAGGCCAAGGAAGGTGCCAGGCTGTCCCAGGAGAAGGCTTTTACTAGTGCATCTGCAGTTGTAGCTGCGCAGCAGCCTGTGCTCAGGCCAGGGAAGATGCCAGGCTGTCCCCGGGAGCAGGATTCTACTAGCGCATCTGCAGTTGTAGCTGCGCAGCAGCCTGTGCTCAGGCCAGGGAAGATGTCTGGCTTGTCCAGGAGCAGGCTTCTACTAGTGCATCTTCAGTTGTAGCTGCGCAGCAGACTGTGCTCAGGCAAGGGAAAGTGCCAGGCTGTCCCAGGAGAAGGCTTTTACTAGTGCATCTGCAGTTGTAGCTGCTCAGTAGCCTGTGCTCAGGCCAGGGAAGGTGCCAGGCTGGCCCGGGAGCAGGCTTCTGCTAGTGCATCTGCAGTTGTACCTGCGAAGCAGCCTGTGTTCAGGCCAGGGAAGATGCCTGGCTGTCCCAGGAGAAGGCTTCTACTAGTGCATCTGCAGTTGTACCTGTGCAGCAGCCTGTGCTCAGGCCAGGGAAGGTGCCAGGCTGTCCCAGGAGAAGGCTTTTACTAGTGCATCTGCAGTTGTAGCTGCTCAGCAGCCTGTGCTCAGGCCAGGGACGGTGCCAGGCTGGCCCGGGAGCAGGCTTCTGCTAGTGCATCTGCAGTTGTAGCTGCGCAGCAGCCTGTGCTCAGGCCAGGGAAGGTGCCAGGCTGTCCCGGGAGCTGGCTTCTGCTAGTGCATCTGCAGTTGTAGCTGAGCAGCAACTCGTGCTCAGGCCATTGAAGGTGCAAGGCTGACCCGGGAGCAGGCTTCTACTAGTGCATCTTCAGTTGTAGCTGCACTGCAGCCTGTGCTCAGGTCAGGATAGATGCCTGGCTGTCCCAGGAGCAGGCTTCTACTAGTGCATCTTCAGTTTCAGCTGCGTAGCAGCCTGTGCTCAGGCCAGGGAAGATGCATGGCTGGCACAGGAGCAGGCTTCTGCTAGTGCATCTGCAGTTGTAGCTGTGCAGCAGCCTGTGCTCAGGCCAGGGAGGTGCATGGCTGGCCCAGGAGCATGCTTCTGCTAATGCATCTGCAGTTGTACTTGTGCAGCAGCCTGGGCTCAGGCCAGGGTAGGTGCCAGGCTGTCCTGGGAGCAGGCTTCTGCTAGTGCATCTGCAGTTGTAGCTGCGCAGCAGCCTGTGCTCAGGCCAGGGAAGATGCCTGGCTGTCCAGGAGCAGGCTTCTACTAGTGCATCTGCAGTTGTACCTGTGCAGCAGCCTGTGCTCAGGCCAGGGAAGGTGCCAGGCTGTCCCGGGAGCAGGCTTCTGCTAGTGCATCTGCAGTTGTAGCTGCGCAGCAGCCTGTGCTCAGGCCAGGGAAGATGCCTGGCTGTCCAGGAGCAGGCTTCTACTAGTGCATCTGCAGTTGTACCTGTGCAGCAGCATGTGCTCAGGCCAGGGAAGGTGCCAGGCTGTCCCAGGAGAAGGCTTTTACTAGTGCATCTGCAGTTGTAGCTGCGCAGCAGCCTGTGCTCAGGCCAGGGAAGATGCCAGGCTGTCCCGGGAGCAGGCCTCTGCTAGTACATCTGCAGTTGTAGCTGAGCAGCAGCCTATGCTTAGGCCAGGGAAGATGCCTTGCTGTCCCGGGAGCAGGCTTCTGCTAGTGCATCTGCAGTTGTTGCTGCACAGCAGCCTGTGCTCAGGCCAGGGAAGCTGCCAGGCTGTCCCGGGAGCAGGCATCTGCTAGTGCATCTGCAGTTGTAGCTGTGCAGCATCCTGTGCTCAGGCCAGGGAAGATGCCAGGCTGTCCCGGGAGCAGGCTTCTGCTAGTGCATCTGCAGGTGTACCTGTGCAGCAGCCTATGCTCAGGCCAGGGAACATGCCTGGCTGTCCCAGGAGAAGGCTTCTACTAGTGCATCTGCAGTTGTAGCTGCGCAGCAGCCTGTGCTCAGGCCAGGGAAGATGCATGGCTGGCCCAGGAGCAGGCTTCTGCTACTGCATCTGCAGTTGTAGCTGCACAGCAGCCTGTGCGCAGGCCAGGGAAGGTACCAGGCTGTCCCGGGAGCAGGCTTCTACTAGTGCATCTGCAGTTGTAGCTGCGCAGCAGCCTGTTCTAAGGCCAGGGAAGATGCATGGCTGGCCCAGGAGCAGGCTTCTGCTACTGCATCTGTAGTTGTAGCTGCACAGCAGCCTGTGCTCAGGCCAGGGAAGGTGCCAGGCTGTCCAGGGAGCAGGCTTCTACTAGTGCATCTCCAGTTGTAGCTGCACAGCAGCCTGTGCGCAGGCCAGGGAAGGTAGCAGGCTGTCCCTGGAGCCTGCTTCTGCTACTGTATCTGCAGTTGTACCTGCGCAGCAGCCTGTGCTCAGGCCAGGGAAGATGCCAGGCTGTCCCGGGAGCAGGCTTCTGCTAGTGCATCGGCAGTTGTAGCTGATCAGGCCAGGGAAGATGCCAAGCTGTCCCTGGAGCCTGCTTCTGCTACTGCATCTGCAGTTGTACCTGCGCAGCAGCCTGTGCTCAGGCCAGGGAAGATGCCAGGCTGTCCCGGGAGCAGGCTTCTGCTAGTGCATCTGCAGTTGTAGCTGCTCAGGCCAGGGAAGATGCCAGGCTGACCCGGGAGCAGGCTTCTGCTAATGCATCGACAGTTGTAGCTGCGGAGCAGCCTGTGCTCAGGCCAGGGAAGGTGCCAGGCTGTCCCGGGAGCAGGATTCTACTAGTGAATCTGCAGTTGTAGCTGCACAGCAGCCTGTGCTCAGGCCAGGGAAGGTGCCATGCTGTCCTGGGAGCATGCTTCTACTAGTCCATCTGCAGTTGTAGCTGCACAGAAGCCTGTGCTCAGGCCAGGGAAGATGCATGGCTGTCCCAGGTGCAGGCTTCTGCTACTGCATCTGCAGTTGTAGCTGCGCAGCAGCCTGTGCTCAGGCCAGGGAAGATGTCTGCTGGCCCAGGAGCAGGCTTCTGCTACTGCATCTGCAGTTGTAGCTGCACAGCAGCCTGTGCGCAGGCCAGGGAAGGTACCAGGCTGTCCCTGGAGCCTGCTTCTGCTACTGTATCTACAGTTGTACCTGCGCAGCAGCCTGTGCTCAGGCCAGGGAAGATGCCAGACTGTCCCGGGAGCAGGCTTCTGCTAGTGCATCGGCAGTTGTCGCTGATCAGGCCAGGGAAGATGCCAGGCTGTCCCTGGAGCCTGATTCTGCTATTGCATCTGCAGTTGTACCTGCGCAGCAGCCTGTGCTCAGGCCAGGGAAGATGCCAGGCTGTCCCGGGAGCAGGCTTCTGCTAGTGCATCTGCAGTTGTAGCTGCTCAGGCCAGGGAAGATGCCAGGCTGTCCCGGGAGCAGGCTTCTGCTAATGCGTCGACAGTTGTAGCTGCGCAGCAGCCTGTGCTCAGGCCAGGGAAGGTGCCAGGCTGTCCCGGGAGCAGGCTTCTACTAGTGCATCCGCAGTTGTAGCTGTGCAGAAGCCTGTGCTCAGGCCAGGGAAGATGCATGGCTGTCCCAGGTGCAGGCTTCTGCTATTGCATCTGCAGTTGTAGGTGCGCAGCAGCCTGTACTCAGGCCAGGGAAGATGCATGGCTGTCCCGGGAGCAGGCTTCTACTAGTGCATCCGCAGTTGTAGCTGTGCAGAAGCCTGTGCTCAGGCCAGGGAAGATGCATGGCTGTCCCAGGTGCAGGCTTCTGCTACTGCATCTGCAGTTGTAGCTGAGCAGCAGCCTGTGCTCAGGCCAGGGAAGATGCCTGGCTTTCCCAGGAGCAGGTGTCTAATAGTGCATCTGCAGTTGTAGCTGCACAGCAGCCTTTGCTCAGACCGCAGAGGATGCACAGCAGACCTAGGAGCAGGCTGGTACTGATGGAGGTGTGGCTGTGCCAGCATCTGCAGCAGCCTATGCCCAGACCATGGACGATGCCCAGCTAGGCCGAGTACAGACTGTTGCTGATGTATCTGTGGCTATTCCTGCATTGGCATCAGCCTGGGCTCAGGTCAGGAAAGATGCTCTGCCAACCTGGGTGTAGGTTGTTGCTCATGCAGCTCCAGTTGTAGTTGCATCAGCAGCACCCTTTGTTCAGGCTGGTGAGGATGCATGGCTGGCATGGGAGAATGCTGCCACCACCTTCTCTGCTGCTCTCTTGCTATTAGCATGCAGCAATGTAGACCTTTTCCACCACATGGTGGAGGCCAGCATGCATCATACCCAGTCAAAGATTACCTTAATTGGGCTGCTGATGGAGCAGTCCCTCAACCATATGCAGCTATATGTGGGGAGGGAATCTTCTTCTGCCTCAACCCTCCCTTCCTCTGTTCCTACTTCATCACAGCAGTTCTCCTACTGGCCCTGTGGTTGTCAATCGTAGATGGTGTGGACAAAATCTTACAACCCAACAGAGTCCTGTTCACAAGCAGCCACAATGAGGGAAGCTGTTGCAACATCCCATCGCACAGCTGTTCCTCTTCCTTTCGTGGCATGCTTGCCACATTATGTAATTTATGATTGACAGAATTATGTCTCATATTTTGTATGCATATTTCTGTGGACATTCTCTGTGCTTCCTGAACATTCACATGATCTTGGACTACTTATGGGATGGATTCTCCCTGGATACTTCTTCCAATGCACAATGTTTGACCCCAAAGGGGCAGTAACACCCTTTGAACCATCATTGTTTAACAATGTTTAGTTAGCAAGCACCGTTGTCTCCACTCGTTTGTTTATTGGGTACGGGGGAAAGGGGCAGTGAGGAGTTGGGGCATGCTCTGTTGGGAAGAGATGCTGTTTCCTCTTCTGGAAGAAGTTGATGATTTCATCCAACCGCACAAGTCCATCTATGTGATCATGTGGTGCTGGGGCTCCGGTGTCTCCCCGTCACGGCCCGGGGTTCCATCATCCAAATCAGGATCTTCTTCTTTCTCATCAGGAATGGGCACATTCTGGCAGATGGCAATGTTATTGAACATGGGCCACATGTCAACGATGAGGCATACCTTCTCTGCACGATGCATGAAAGCACCATCTGTTTTGTGGAGGCTCCTCATGTGGTTCTTCAGAACCCCAAATGCATGCTGAGTGGGGTTCCTGGTGCGGGTGTAAGCAGCATTGTACCATTGTGGTCTAAGGTTAACAGGATTTAAGTCCAACAACCAGATGGCGAAAAACAATACTCTAAGGAAAAAGGCTTGGTGCACCCTTTTGTAAGAAGAACAAGAGCTTTATTTGTATACAAAAAGAAAATGGTGACAGGGTATTATACGTCCTCAATTTCCCTTCTTCAAAGCAAACAGCACATTATGACAGTGGAAATCGTCATCTGTGACGCACACAATATACAGTATTCATCCCCCACCTTCATAGGTTGCCATCTATATACATAATACTGGTTACATATGTCCCCCCAGTTCATTGGCCACATCCTCTTCGACTCCAACTTCTTCACAAGTGGGTTCCTATCTCTTGCCCTTACGTTGCTGTTAGGTGATTTGTTAAGTTATTGAAATCACTGCCCTGCCCCGAGGCTTAATCATGTGATGTGCATCTGTCCATCAACATGAGCTCAGTGGATAACTTCGACGTCAGTCTGGTCCTTGAGAGTAAAGCAACTCTTCTCTCATCACAGACACACAGGTACCCCCACAATGCCTTCCTGTCGCAATCTTGTGTGCATTAGCATCACCCTTTGCTCCCCCTTGTACGAATCACACGTTGTTCTCTGCTCCCCCCTTATCAGCTATCCCTCCGGGGTATGAGGGGAAGCGGACCTGGTTCTGCGGGTCCCACTTATCAGTCTAATTTGTGAAGGATTTAGGAGGTTTGCTCACAGGCATCTGGTAGTTCAAATGAGATGGCCATTATCCTGGTGGTGCTGGTGTTCTAAATCTCAACTTGTGTTCTGGCAGCTATAGACATCTGCCCTGGCTAACATGGGTTTGTCCTTCATGACCAGCCACAGCCCTTCTCATATTAGGCCATTCACATAACTTTCTAGTTTTGCAAAGCTCTAACAGGATACATCCGTGTGTGTGTGTACGTGTTCCCTACCCCTACCTGAAATATATGAGCACAGGGCCTCGTACTGTGTTCTCAACACGGCATGCAAGGACCCAGGCCTAACTTCATTTATGGTGACACTTCTATATTTCTCATCAATCTGACGGGGAAATATACCATGTGTGGTGTATGCACTCAGTATATCTAACACTCTACGGGGCTGATTTTAGTTTTTCTTAAACCTAAACAATTTTCTCCAATCAATACTCCCCACACTACTAGGGACGTTTATTTCCATTAATCAGCATAGATGTGTGTTGAGCTGGCCTTAGCTGGGGAAATGTATGCCTCACGAATCCCTTTAAACGTGTATTCCCATTATGATTGCAGCGGTAATGAATAAACAAAGTACATGAAGTGTGATCACAGGCTGGATAGTGCCTGGGCACGGCTATTTGCATCAGTCAAATGAGCTCTGTCAGGGTCATGATGTACAATATTATCTCCTGCCTTTCTCAGACAGTTCAGAAGAGGTAGAAAGGCAAACAGACAGGCTAAAATGATGGCACCCACTGATATAGCCATGCTTGTCCTTCACGTGATCTCCTTGGTGGCCGGGCTGATGGGACACATGTTCATCCTTAAAGTGAGTTTCTTTGAAAGGATCCATGGCAGCCATGACCTGAGGCCCTTTGACCTCATCCTCTCCAGTCTTGCATCATCAGACATTGGTCTTCTGTGTGTTTTCTTTGTAGTTCAAATAAGTCGATTTTTCTTTGTAGAATTGCTCTCGCTGGACAATGCCTGGACTGGATTCAGGTTCACTTTGCTTTGCCTTCACTGTTGCAGCCTCTGGTTCACCACCTGGTTCTGCCTCTACTGCCTGGTGAAAATGGTTATCTTCACTAATCCGTTCTTAGTGCGGTTGGTAAAGATCTTCCTGGAGAACGTCTGCTGGCTGCTTCTAATAACTGCTCTTATTTCACTGGCCACCTGTCTTCCATTAGTCGTTACTTTGGATTTTCATACTGGAGCCATCGGTCTGGCAAATACTTCAATTTCCACTCAATCAAATGCTTCCCTCAATGTTTCAATGACAAACGTGAATACAACAAACCATGTGAGAAATCAGTACTTGGTGTACCCTCTCAATATATTGCCAAACTTTGCAATATTCCTCTTTTCGGCTGTAGCAATCCTAATCACCCTCTGCAGACACATGAAGCGGATGGAGCAGAGTGGCAACGGCTTCAGGAGCCCCAGTCTAGGAGCTCACTCTGGAGCTGTGAAAACTATAACAGCTCTTCTCATCTTGTATTCTGTATTCGCTTTGGCTTGGCTCACCAGATCCTATTGTGGGTCCGCAGATAATAGCCCATTGATGTTATTATGTGTCCTCATTATCTCTTATTTCCCAGCCTTCAACTCCATCATCTTAATCCTGCGGGTCTCCAGAATGAAGAAAACACTGGCGGGAATCTGTTCTCTTGCTGCGTGTAGAAGTGGAGAGGAAACCTGAGGTCCTGTTTTCTTGCTTCCAAATCCTAAATGCATTACCATTAATCCATAGGCTCGAGTTACATGTAGAGCCAGTCTGAGTACATTCTCAAGGGTAGGAATGTGTTTAATGTCACTGTCAGAGTTTGAATGGTTTCTCAGCTATTTGTAGAAGTGTTTGGATCTGTTTTGGTGATAAATGACACATCCAAATGCAAGTCAGTCCCTGTTTCTGGAATCCAAGCACATTATTGTCACCAGGATAATACATGCATGTGGAGCCTCGGATCAGGAAGAGACCTTTTAGGGTGCACGTATATTCTTTCCTACCACCTCTACTCTAGAACACATGATTGTCTTCTCTTAAATCCATTGATGCATGTCCCCGTTAGTCCCTGGTAAACACGTGAAGACCTGGGTATGCTGTGAAGACCTGGCTCTGTTAAGAATCTCCTCAGTTAACAGCAGCCGACTTCATATTGTCAAGAAGCTTCTTGGTGTAGATGCGAGTTACAGAAATGATTTAACATAACATGTCCTTAAGTATGTAATAGCAAATCTTAATAAAATCTCAATGTCACTTTTGAAAAATATTGCATGTGCTACTTGCCTTGATAGTGTTCATTTAAAATATGCATGCATGCACACAACCTATTGATCTCGTCAGACCTCGCTATTGCACGGTGCTAGTGTTATTGTATTCTTCATGTAGGAAAAGGTACTACAGGGTACTTGAGGTGCGAAGAGCCTCATATATTCCTTCTAAAGCAGGTGGAATCCCCAGTGTGAAGAAATCAGGGAAGATGAGTCTTTAAGCCATGCTCAGTCTTCAACCAAAGGCATTATCAGCTGCACTGGACTGTTCCCATGAAATCCATGTGAGTTTCTAATGGGTCTGGAATTGATACAGACTTTCTCCATTTTCCGAGGGTAAAATGTGGAGAGGAATGACAGCATTCCTCTTCATCCAATATTCAAATGTCAGACCCTGCACCAAGAAACAAAGATGGTGTCTTGTACATATTTTACCAAAGACACACACATGCTTGATCTGCACTGGCTGCAAGCATATTTTCTGGATTCATACTTAATATAAATGCAGTGCCTTTTGAAACCCGACTTTTCCAAGCAAATCATGGTCTGTAGGGTTTGGCACTCATCTGTGTGGTGTAGTTGACATGATTTTAGAATAATTGAGCTGGATTGCTGGTCAATACTGAGCAATTCCAATTTCACGGTGAGGGGAGTATTTGAAAACACAGTCCACTCTAATGTTCAGCTT
This sequence comes from Ambystoma mexicanum, assembly GCF_040938575.1. NCBI lineage: Eukaryota > Metazoa > Chordata > Amphibia > Caudata > Ambystomatidae > Ambystoma > Ambystoma mexicanum. The sequence continues at coordinate 50,199,043 of NC_090925.1, read as the reverse complement.
CAAAGAAGAAGCCCAGGGATTGCATTACAGAGGTTTGAGCTCAGTGCACAGACAACATTCTGCTTCATTTGCCCTGCAGAAGGACCTCTTTGGTTTTATAGAAGGTGCCACTAGGCCCTCCTGTAATACTGAAGAGGTGCCCTGCTCCTGAGTGCAGGCACATTAATGATGTGGCATTCCCTCAGTTGCATGGGGCATATATATGCAAATGAGGGAAACTGATTCTACAATTTCTTGACCTCCTTCCTGTGGGACCGACCATCCCAGGTCCAACTTGGGTCCTTTCTCTCCACCACCTCGATTTCCACATGAGGTGTTCCCCAGGGCTCTATCCTCTCAAACTGGATCTTCAATGTATATCTGCCCCCGACCCCTGGCCCACCTGATCTCTACTTTCTCCTCTAACCTTCAGTGTTATGCATATGACACATACCTCTCTTTCAGGCTACTCTCAGCCTTCTCTCCCTCCTCACTCATTCCTGACTGACTATCAGTTCAGGGATGGTGCACCTCTAATGACCTCTGCCTTAATGCCAGTATGACAGAGATTCCTGTAACGCTCACCTGATTCCCGCAGAGGCGCCGGTCTTGACTGGGTGAATGCCGTGTCTTCAAAGGTGATGTGTAACACAAGGTTGGCTCTTTGGGCTGGACCTCTGTGCACTGTATGTCTGACTTGAAGAGTAAGATGTCTGCAGATAGAAAATATGGGATTAATGAACTGGGGTTATTGGGTGCCTCTCTCCTCTTCCCTTTCTCTTCTCCTGTAGAACCTCAAAGGTTAACGCCCTCACCTTAGGTAAGTGAACGCCGAGCTCTCCATCTGCCTCGGGGCAGGGTGCCGTAACCAGTTTCTTCACTGGATAAGGGTGCAGGCCTCTTGACCTCAGAGGACTGCTGTCCGTCGTTAACTGCACGAACGGTAAGTTCTGGGCACTTCAAATGTCTTAAAAGTCTTTTGTAATGATATCTCTTGTTTTGCAGGGTTCCGGCGATGGTGGATGGCGGGCTGATGAGAGTTGAGGATCGAACCCGCGTGAGGAATAGAAGCGCCTGGAAGCACGTAAGTAAGCGCTTGTAGCCTGCTTCACGATGCGCACTAACTGTCCCTTTTATCTTGCAGGTACAAGTTCGGAGCTTTAGAGAAGCTGAAGGGTGCTGGAATACCCACTGGATTCGGCGTGGGAAGGAGTAATGGCACGTGACTAATAAAGTTGCCCAATGTCTTTAAACGCACCTTCTTTTGTCTTTCAGATGCGGGATGCAGCGCCGAAGGCCTCCGGAGCGTGCGAAGAGCTGGTAAGCTTTTGTCTTTCAGATGCCGGAATGCAGTGCGAAGACCTCCGGAGCATGCGAAGAGTAGGTAAGCCTTTGTCTTTCAGATGCCGGAATGCAGCGCGAGGCGTTGGTGACAGCCGATGGACCAGGTAAGAGATGCGCTGCCACTGAAGACCGTAGTGCTAACCTGTTCTTTCTTTGTCTTTACAGGTGCTGCTGAAGACTGGATTCCAGGATGGTAAGCCTTTGTTCCCTTAGGCCCAGGATCAGAAGCAGAAGACACGATGAGCGTTCTGCTGCAGAGAATGCAGAATAACGCAAAGCAAGATTCATCCATCGGGTGTGGTTTAAATAGCCTCCTGTAGTGCTTAGGTGTCTCCTTCCACAGCCACGCCTAGGTAAGAAAAGAGTTCCTGCTTTCCAGAAGAGTTCCAGTGTTCTGAACCTAGGGAGTGGCTCCTGCCCCACCCAACAGGAAAAGTAGTCCCAAACAGAAGAGGATCAGGGGTTCAACTGGCAGGTAAGTAAGCAGCATGGTCTGCTGCAGGTAAGTCCACCCAAGCATTATGAGCCCGGCGCTTCCAGCGCTGGGACTGGGCATCTTTATGAGCCTGGTGCCACTGGCGCCAGGACAGGGTCCAAAAGGTCCCAATTGGGACTGGCTGGCACTCGGAACCGGGGTTATGGGTCTGCTTCCAAGGGAGTCGGGCAAGTCCTGATCTTTTGGAAGCAGAGATCATGACAATTTCAGACAGTGCAAGAGCTAAGACATAGATAGGAAGGAAATAGGAACAGACAGACGACTACTGTACTAGGCCTGACAACATTTCTGATAGAGGCGGAGAATTATAAGAGATAAGGGAGAGGAGAGAAGAAAGAAGGGAGAGGAACAAAACAAGCGACTATCGTGTTAGGCCTGATGAAATTTCAGATAGTGCTGGAGGGGGGCACAAGTAAGGGAGGGGGGAGGAGACAAACAATTATTGCTATCATACTAGGTCCAGGGACAATTCTGATAGAGTAAGTGCATAGAAAAAAGTAAGGGAGGAGAAGGGAGAGGAGGAGAAAACAGAGAATAAACAGTGAACGGGGGACCAGAGGGAGCTTGGGGCGCAGAGGGACAACATGGGGGACCACAGGGGTGGGGGGCACAGAGATACATCACAGGGGGGCAGGGGGTGGGGGCACAGAGAGAACATCACAGGGGAACAGGGGCGGCACAGAGCGTCACCATGGGGACCAGAAGGGGATGGGGGCACAGAGAGACATCACAGGGGACTGGGCGGGAGTGAGGGCACAGAGAGACAACACAGGGAACCAGAGGGGGTAAGGGAACAGCAAACAACATGGGGGACCAGGGAGGGGGTGGGGGCACTGCTAACAGCACGGGGGACCAGGGAGGGGGTGGGGGCACAGGGATACAACACAGTGGACAAGAGGGGTGTGGGTGCACAGCAAATATTATGGGGGAAAATTGGGCACAGCAAACATCACGGGGGCCAGGAGGGGGTGGGGCACAGGGAGACAACACAGGAGACAAGAGGGGTTGGGGGCACAGAGAGACATGGGGGACCAGGGAGGGGGTGCGGGCACAGCGAACATCAATGGGGACCAGTGAGGGGGTGGGGGCACAGAGAACATCAAGGGGGACCAGGAATGGAGTGGGGGCTCAGGGACACAACACTGGGGGCCCGAGGGGCCTGGGGGCACAGCGATCATCATGGGCGCCAGGGAGGGGGCACAGGGTGACAACACAGGGGACCCGAGGGCGGTGGGGTGCACAGCAAACATCAACGGGGGCCAGGGTCGGGGGACAGGGAGCCAACACAGGGGACAAGAGGGGGTTGGGGGCTCAGAACACATCACAGGGGATAAGGGGGCACAGCAAACATCACAGGGGACAAGGGAGGGTGTGGGGGCACAGGGAGACATCCCGGGGGACCAGGGAGGGGGCGGGGGCACAGCAAACATCACAGGGGACCAGGGAGAGGGTGGGGGGCACAGCAAACATCACAGGGGACCAGGGAGAGGGTGGGGCACAGGGAGACAACACAGGGGACAAGAGGGGGTGGGGGGCACAGCGAACATCACAGGGGACCAGGGAGGGGATGGGGGCACAGCGAAGATCTTGGGGGACAAAAGAGGGGTGGGGCACAGAGAAACATCATGGGGGACCAGGGAGTGGGTGGGGCTTAGGGAACATCACAGGGGCCAGGGAAGGTTGGAGGTACAGGGAGACAGAACAGTGGACCAGAAGGGTGTGGGGGGAACAACAAACATCACAGGGGGCCAGGGAGGGGGTGGGTGCACAGCATTACAGTGGTGGACAGGGGGCAGACAGGGACCTTACAAATCAGGCCTTAGAGGTGGGCCGGAATTCATCTGCCGGCATGCCTGATTGGTCGAGTAGTAGTCAGCTAGAACCAATCACAGGCGAGGCAGATGAGGGGCTCACTCACCTCAAACAACAAGAAATATGAAAGGCCATGTTGGAAGAGGCCTTAGGTACGGCACAATGTAGATGCAGGCAAAAACAAGTGCACAATGCGGCAGTAGGTACCAAATGTTCAAAACTAATTGGATTTATTTACCATGAATATGAATGTACAGAGAATAGCAATGAGTATATTTTTTTGGCGGAGGCACTGAAGAAGTACACATTGTGGACATATGTATTCCACTGAAGTGTGGAAAACGCGTTGTCATAGTGTTTTCGCTACAAGGAATTGTACAGAGTATTACATGCTGATCATTTCATCTTGAGATTTCGTTGGACCTTGGATAGGTCAGCAGGATCAGTGACTGTGCATTTCAGGAATTGCACATAGAGACTAGCAATGAAAATCTAGTGACATCAATTGGTGTATGTAAATTAAAAAAACAATACCTCCCAAAAAACTTTGCAAGAACAGCTCATATGCATACTTTATTGAATATTAACATGAATAATTTTGAAAAAAATTATCAATTCCACATATCAGGGAATTGGTGTGACTGAGGGATAGTTTAAAAAAAATGTTTTATTGTGTCAGTAGTTTAGCACATTTTGTGTCAGGGATTGCCCGAACAGGTACATAGGCAACTCAAAAACCTAGTAGGAATAGAATCAAAGCCATGGGCAGAAATATGGTTGACTATAGTGCATCACCGTCGACTGTTACAGGAGAAAAACAGGAAGAGGGAAAATGCTACAAAACTTGAGGAAGCTAAGTTATTGTAGAATAAATTGTCAAAATATGCCATAGAAGGGCCAGTATTGACAAGTGGAGAAGTACTGGGAATACAGCAAGCAGTGGGTACAATACAGGTGAATAATCAGCGCTCGATGGACCATTGGATGAATGGGTTTGTGTCACGAGGCAGAGGAATGGGCTATCGCAGATGGGGTGGTTTTCTGAATAATCAAAACGTTTTCAGAATACGCAGAACGATAATCAGAATGTGCAAGGATGATTTAATCCAGAGGGACAAGTCAGAAGGGCTCCTCCTGTATGTTGGACATGTGGGATGACAGGGAACATTGAGCATGTACGTGGGAGCCAAGGGTATTTACAAAATGGGCAATTCTCAAGAGGGGGTCAGCTTATCCTCCAGCATATAGCACACAAGCTAGGAATGAGTTTGCCCAAGATCAGACAGTGTATCAAGCGCGAGCGCTGCAAATACAACAGGCATTGCAGCCACAGCAAGCACCATTGAACCCTCTACAAGGACAGTCACAACATGCCCCCATGCAGATACAGCAGAACGCAAACATGAGACAATTGTTGTCACTGTGGTGGGAGGAAGTCCTTTCACAGGTACAGGTGTATGTATGCATCCACAATAGGACAGCTCACAGGGCGACTTGACTCCAAGAGGAACCAATGGTTGATGTGATGATAGGAAGCAAATCTTTTTCTTTTTTAGTAGACACTGTTGCAACTCACTCATGTATACGAGAGGGAAAATAGCCAATGTCGGGAATTGCCATGACTGCTCAGGGAATCTCTGGAGCTACGAGTCGAATTCCTTTTAGTGACGAATTACCAGTCTCCATAGGAGAGTGTGACTTGTCTGTTCCATTATTGTATTCAAGGCAGACACCAGTTAACATTCTAGGACGAGATTTAATGACGAAGCTTAATATGATGATGTCTTTCACTTATGAGGGCATAGTGTGCGCCACTCCTGGGATACATTATATGAATGTGGGCAAATTTATATTGGCATTTATAGGGAAAATGGCTCTGCGAGGAATGCCACTGGAACCAGAGGTTTTTCTTCATGGGGTACATATTCTGTTGACATGGCTACCCGGCTTAGTGGTAAAGATTATGAGAGTACCTGATGAATTTCTGTTCAGACCACAGATACCTATGGATGAAAAGGGGGGACAGACTATTCCCCTAGAGTTAGATGCAGCCATAGTACAAGGGGAAATGGCAATGCTCAGAGAAATAGATAACAAGGGCAGGCCATGGGGAACAGTGATTGCCATTGGCGAAGGGTGTAGACTGACTGATGTCACTGACGATGACATGTTTAGAGATGACCCAACAAATGATGAAGTAATATTCGAGATGAGCATTACATATTGGATTAGAATAGAAAAAAGAATGACGAAGCAACCCGCATTTTTTGCTGAAGATCGAAAAAGTGCCAAGTGCTTTATGGACTACAGGCTCTTATGATGTAGGCCTACCGAAGGGGTTAGGGGAGATTAAGATAAAACTGTACCAGGAGCAATTTTACCTTGAGCAAGACAGTACCCAATGTCTCGAGAGGAGGATGAAGGTATTTTTAAGACTGTTTCAGCACTGATGGAACAGGGTATTGTGATACTGTCAGAAACATTGTGCAATATAGCAGTGTATCCTATCAAGAATTCAAAGGGGGGGCGTGGAGATTTTTTCAAGATATGAGACAGATTAACCAGATTGTAGAGGCAGAGTTTCCTTTAGTTCCTAATCTGGCGACGATAATCTGCAGTATCCCTGTCGAAGCATGATATTTCATGGTGATTGACTTGAAAAAAGCGTTTTTATCAATCCCGTTGCACAAGGACTCACAAGACTTGACTTCCTTTCGTTCCACCAAATCCAACTGAAACACACTTGTTTGCCCCAGGAGTACTGTGAGTCCCCATCAATCTTTAATAGGGTCCTTCAGATGGACCTAGCCAATATTGATTTGAAGAGCATTGTGTTACAGTACGTAGATGCTATTCTTATTTGTTGCACAACAGAAGATGAGTGCAGGCAAGACTCAATTCAGTTAATGACTGTCCTAGCAGACAATGGATACAAGGTAGACAAAGAGAAGTTACAGTATTGTCAAGAAGCGGTGGTGTACATAGGCCAGTTGATTTCACATGGGGGAAAGAGGGTTACACCTGAAAGAACTGAGGTGATCATGAAAACAGCAAAACCGCACACAGTAAAACAAATGCAGCAGTTTTTGGGACTATGCAATTATGTTAGAGCATGGGTGTTTGATTAAAGTTCATACACGAGACCCATTTTGCAGGCTTTAAAGAAAGCACAGGTAAATGAAAAGAAGATAGAATGGTCTGAGGAAATGGAGGAAGGTGTTTGAATAGTTGAAGAAAGCAATTTGTACAGCTCCTGTTTTAGGAATTCCCAATTATACTGAGGGGTTCTTTTTGTTTTCACACACAAATGGGACAGTCATGACAGCAGTGCTTACACAGAGGGCTACATTAGGGTATAAACCTCTGGCATACTACAGTGGGATTCCAGATCTAGTTATGAAGGGACACTTTCCTTGCGAACAGTCGCTGGCAGCAGCCACGTTTGCAATTGAGAAGTCTACTAGCATCCTAATGGGTTGTTCTATGATGCTTTTTGTGGAGCATGCTTTCTTTGATATTTTGGAGAAACCTAAGGGTACGTTGACATCTTAGAGAGCTTCTGCGAATAAGGTGATCATATCAAATCGAGAGATTAAAATAGTCAGATGTAAAATAGTGAACCCTGCCATGGTTGTAGCTGAACCTGTGGCAGAGGGTGAGCATGTGCATTCTTGTGCAAACTATGAGGAGTTTTACAATGATATACCGTGCATAAAAGAGAATGCATTAGCAGGGGGGAGATTCTCGTTATTGATGGTTCTTCGAAAATTGATCAAACTAGTGGGAAAAGACATTGTGGTGCAGCTCTGGTGAGAGATAGATCAAACATCGAATTTGAGGTTGTAGCAAGTGCAAGTCTACCATCTCACTAGCGGCATAATTTGTGGCGCTTATTGTCATGCTCGAGAATCATGCAGACCAGGAAGAGACGGTGTACAGTGACTCTGCATATGTGACGTCAACCGTACACGCAGGTAAGCAAATTGGAAAAGCAGTACAGGCTTATTAAGGCACTACAACTCCTAGTAGCCATAGAGATAATTAAATGTGCAGCACATACTAAACAAACTGACTTTATTTCTTGCGGAAGCGAAGCCGCAAACGTGGAGGCCAAAAGGGTTGCATATTCACCAGATATTTCAAGTTCTGATACTCCAGATGTAAAAGAGAAAGTAGTCACGATTATGATAGTGAATGAAGGGTTTAATCATTTACCAAGAACACAGTTAATGGAAATTCAGGGCAGTGCACCACCGGAAGAACAAGAATTATAGAAACAGGGGGGGGGGTGTTCCTTGTCCCCCTCAGAAGCTTTGTGGCGACAAAACAGCACTGGAAAGCCAGTGATGCTAGTAGCATTGAACAGCTGCACTACCCTGCACATGCAACTAGGGAAAGCCTTGCAGAAGCTATTGTGGAAGACTGGTTCATACTGAACCTGTTCGAACACGTTGCATTTTGTGTAGTAAATTGCATTGTATGTCAAAGGTTTACTGCTGGGCATACACTGTGAACAATTAGAGGAGTGATTCCTAGACCAAATGGTGTGTCCCTTCTCCAGATAGATCAAAGCAGGTCCTTGTACACACCCTGATACCACTTGCGCAGCAACGTTTTTAGTACGAGAAGTCTTCCCAAGATGGGGAGTGTGTGAGGTGCTGAGATCCGATAATGGGCCCCATTATGTTGATGAAGTATTTGAAGAGATTAGTCTATTATTGAATATTAGACATAAGCTTTCTTCTGCTTATCACCCACATGCAAACAAGATATGTGACAGACTCATCGGTCTTCTTAAAGAGAGGATTGCATAGCATAAGTTGAAACTGAAGGAGGGATGGCTATACTGCCTACCCCTGGCCTTATACGCATTAAGGAATCAACCTGGATCAGACCGCCAGCTCATACCCCACGAGCTAGTGACAGGGAGATGAATAAGAACACCTGTGTCTCCTCCATCGAGGAGCAGAAGTGATGCCCAGAAGACTGCAGAAATGTTAGGAAATTAGTTATGTGCGTATTTGATAGGTATGACCGCTAGTATCTCTGTCATTTCAGATCAACTCAAGCGCCAGAAGGGTTCAGTACCTACACTTTTTGATAAGGATGCAATATTGATTCAGAACTTTACTAGAAAGTGGCATGGGACTCACTTTGTTGGACCTTACATTGCAGAAGATATTACACCCTCAGCAGTAAAAGTACAAGGAAGAAGATCTTGGATCAATCTTAACGACATGAAGCAATACACTGGCGAGACCGCAGTACCCCTAACGATTGATTCGGAAGCAAGGCAAGAAGAAGAAGTTAAGCGGGTGCAGCCCCGATCGATGACGACGAAGAAGGATGATAAGGTTGCTGATTAAATAAATGCAAGTTTGCATTTGGACTGTGGCTCGCCCTGGACACTCTTTATAGATATTATAGCAGGAGTACAAACTCAGTCCTTGAGTCACAGGAATCTTTACAAACTGAACTTTAGAAAGTTGTTGACATATGTTTGAGTGCCAACATCTAATAAGAGAGTGGAAGCATGAACAATACGCAGATTCTTTTCATACAGCGCAATTGTTTGGTTAAGCTTATGATCTTGGCAGATGCCGACACCCATATGCTCTTACTCGCTGTTTTCATTTAATTCTTCGAGCTAACCCTGCTCTTGTTGGGCGCAGTGTCGACATATGCACTTTTATATTTCTGCATGATCCTAAAAATGGCAGTGCAATCAAGAGGCTGCTTATGGCGATAATTGAGCCGATCCTAAAGCTACCTGATCATTTAACAGAGTTGCCTCATTTAAAAGGTTTTTTCCTTCCTTAAAGCAGTATACAGGCACAATGAGAAAACTTGAGAGTGGTGCAGTTTTGGAAAATGAGCAAGCCCAAGAGATACCAGAATGGCACAAGTGGTGGGGGTTAATATGTTGGTTTGCAATACACACATGTACTATTATGCGTTGTGCTTCTTTGTTCCTTCTGATTTATTACTTTATTGATCCGAAGAAGGTAGAAGTCCCCTTGATTCTTGCCACCCCAGTGACTCAAGCAGAATTGCCTCTTACTGATAGACCAAAACATTGTGTTATCCCCAGAGAGCAGAGCTGCTTTAGAGTTATTTCCCTGGGCTGCAACCATTATGTTGGGAAGATACAAGAGAATCATAGGGGACGATGATAATGAAATACATTATTACTTAGACAGCACAGCATATTTGGGTAATAACATGTGGCATCAGAACATGAAAAAGGTGGGAGAGAGGACGTCCAAAGAGAGTTGTCATGTCTGTTCTCTCATACCTTATACCATGGGGACTTCTGAGTTATTCATAGCTAGAGAAGTAGCGATCCAGAAAGCTCATTCCTGACGCACCTTGCACTCTGCCAAGCAAGAGGACAGTTCCAAGGTTGAACAGCATCCTTGGTATGGGTGACTGAGAAGACATCTCCAAGAGAAGATAACTATGTACAAGACTTAAAGACAAGAGAGAAATCAGGGACAAGGAATCTAGTGATAAGATATGAACGGCCTGGAATAAACGAAGCAGGAATCCGAAGAGAAGAAAACAAGATGCTGAATTGCCATGGCAAGAATCAAGAAGAGATACAAAGATGTAAGGAAAGAGATCAGCTGCAAATCAAGGGAACAGTGCTGACTCCAGAAGGATGGGCTGAAGGCCTGATTGTGTGCAATGCAACAGCAATAATGGGATTGTATGAGCCAGTTATAGATACCGTAGAGACTGAATGCAAGCATCATTGGCCAAAGATTGCAAAGCTGTTGACATGGGTCGATGATAGAGGAGGACCTTTGCAGATCGTGCCTCTAGCTAGTGCAGTGCTGTGTTTCCGAAACAATGGCACGAGAAAAGTTGGAATGAATTAGCAGTGTGGTCGAAGCTGTCAAGCTGAAAGATGAAGAAATCAGAAAATACATCGAAGCAAGCATTCATGCACCTGTGGGAATGAAGTTCCTGTATCCAAAGAACCACAAGAAGTATTTGGGATGATGGATCTACTGTAGTCTGAGTGGACAATGTAGCCTTATGACCTGGAGTGTTGATGACCATGTAAAATCGGCAGGATCTTGTTACGTTTACGTGGCCCCTCCCGGAGCGTTTGGACCCTCTGGTTGATGGACACTGCTGGGGCGTGCGAGCTGGGGCTGTATGCTGGGACCACACCTGAAGCAAGGAAGTAGATGTTACTAGGTGAACTCTTAGATCCCCCTACTCCCCTGCCAACCCCTTTGGTTCACTGGTATTCCCAATGGGTTCTCAGCTCACCTGAGGTTTTATATTGGTGAGCTCTCCATCCTGCAGTCTCTCGCAGGGGCGCTATGCTCCAATGTCATTGTGATGCTGCACCAGTTACGTCACTGGTGCTCAAACCCAGTCCAGCTGCGGCTTGAGGGTGAACCTTGTTGCCTTTTATAAGGTAAATCTTGTTTTATGGGCCTTGGGCCTGGTTGAACAGTCTTTTCTGTTAAATGCTGGTGTCAATGGAACTGAGGTCCTGTGCCTTCCGGGCGATGCTACTGGCCGTTTTGTGCTGTGGAGTGGTAAGCGGGTAAGCTTTGCAGCAGGCGCTGCTTGCGAGATGCAAGCGTCACTGAAGGGGTGGCCATGAGCCACAAAGATCAGCTGTTTCTGTTCAAGGAACCGCTGCTCGCTGTATGCGTGGTGCTGTGAGCGCGTTGGCTCTGCTCTTTATATTTGAAGCTAACTGACTTGCCTTCTCCCTTTGTCTTGCAGGTGGATGCCCAGAAGCGGCAGCAGTATGCATGCTTAGACGTCGGCGTTGCTGAAGCTTCGGTTGCTGAGCCGTGAAGAGACGTGAGGAGCCGGTTGAGGGATAAAGTGCAGAGCGGCTGCTACGCGACATCGATGGTAAGTTTTAACTTTGTGTCTAAGTTGCTTCCAGAATGTTCACCTCTTTAACATTGATTTCTTTGCTTTACAGGTCAGAGGAGCGCCGATAAGCATCACGCTGCATCTTGCAGAATAACGCAAAGCACACCTGACTTGCTGAGCATGGCTTATATAGCCAGCCACTCCCAGCAAGAGGACAGCAGCTCATAACAATGTTCTTTGGTCCATTGCACCACCATCTTGTGGGAACCAGGAAGTCTCTTGTCCTCCTACCATACCTATGTCTCATGGTTATGAGATAGGCGCCAGACGCGGCGGGAATGAACCCAGCATGCTTTTCTTCCATGGAGCTTGGGTCTGCATGAACCATGAGCAAGGGAAGAACCAGGCAACTTATATATACAGCATGAGAGGGTGTGTGCTTGCGAGGTGGTGTTGGTGGCCATGCATGTTCTCCCCCCTAAGGCCCCCAGGGTGGGTTGTCAGGTCCAGGTTTAGTTGGATGGTTCTGATGAAACCTTTTAACTAATTGGGATGCATGGATACTGCTACTGGGCTCCCATGTTCTATCTTGTGGCTCGTACCTTTTCTAATCTACCAGGTAGTATAAAGTTTTGCGGACTATTCTGGAATCTAGGATGTCCTTGACCTCGTATTCCAGTTCACTTTCTACTGTTATTGGGGCTAGAGGTGCCTGAACGCAAGTGCCGGGTTGAACTGGTTTCAGTAAGGATATGTGAAAAACTGGATCTATCCACATATCGGAGGGCAGAGCTAGCCTCATCGCAACAGGGTTAACTACGGCCTTGATGGTATATAGACCCAAGTACTTGGGATGAAATGTTCAGGCCCCTTTCAAAGGAATGCGTTTAGTGGCCAGTCAAACTGCGTCCCCCACTTGATAGGCAGGGGCCTCTTTTCGGTACTGGTCTGCAAACCTCTTGTGCATTTCCTTAGCTAGCATCAGTTGTTCAGTTAACTCCTGAAATACTTGGGAAATGGTTGTGTGCAAAGTCTTTACCACTAGCATTTCTAGCTCTGCCGGATGGAGGTCTGCGGATGTCGCCGATATAGTACATAGAAAGGACTATGTCCAATATAGGCGTGGTTCGAATTGTTGTATACATACTCAGCTATCCACAACACATCTACCCACGTATTTTCTGTCTGATGAAGCATGCATCGCAGATATTGTTCTAATGTTTCATTAGTTTGTTGTGTTTGGCCATCGGTCTGGAGGTATAGGCTCATGGATAAACACATATCAATCTTTGCCAAGTCTATTCTGCATGCTTTTAGCCTGGGATCATCAGATCCTATTATGATTCCTCAAGTAGCAGCCCACTGATCATATTATGCACCCTCTTTGTCTCTTATTACCCAGCCCTGGCTTGCATCATCATAATCCTGCAGAGCTCCAGAATGAAGAAGACACTGGCACGAATTGTATCTCTTGCTGTGTGCAGAAGTGGAGAGGAAACCTGAAGTCCATGTTACCTTGCTTCCAAATCCTTATGCATTACCTTTATTCTGTAGGCTAGAGTTACATGTAGAGGCAGTCTGAGTACATTCTCAAGGGTAGGATTTTTTAAAAATTATTACTGTCAGTGTTGGAATGGATTCTCAGCTATTTAAATAATTGTTTGTATCTGTTTTGGTGATAAATTGCATATCCAAATGCATGCCACTCCCAGTTTCTGGAATCCAAGCACATTACTGTCACAAGGATAATACAAGCATGTGGACCCTAGGATCAAGAAGAGTGCCTTTAGGGGGCACACTAATTCTTTCCTGCCACCTCTACTCTAGACCAAATTATTGTCTTCCCTTAAATCTGTTGATAGCTACATGTCCCTGCTGCTCCCTGGTAAACACGCAAATACCTGGTTCTGTTAAATATTTCCTCAGTTAAACGGAGGCCCCACTTCATAGTGCCAAAAAGCTTTTTAGTGTAGATGCGACTTACAAATATGATTTATCAAAACCCGTCCTCAATATGTAGTAGAATTTTTAATAAAATCTTTGTGACACAAGATACTTGCCATCTAATACTTGCCTGGATAGTGTTAATCAAACACGCTATTACACAGTTCAACAGAACTTCATCAAGCTCAAACCATGTGTTGCTTGAAAATGCTTAATGTTATTTAATTCTTCACATGTGAATAAGCACTACAGGGTACTTGATGTGCGAAGAGCCCCAGATATTCCTTCTAAAGCAGGTGGGATCCAAGTGTGAAGGAATCAGCGAAGATCAAGTTTTAAGACATGCTCAGTCTTCAACCAAAGCCATTATCAGCTGCATTGGACGGCTCCCATTAAATCCTTGTCAATTTCTAATGGGTCTAGAATTGATGACCTTTCCTGGTGACTTCACAAACATACAGACCTTCTATATTTTCCAAGTTTAAAATGTGGCGAGGAAATACATCATTCCTCTTCATCCAATATTCAAAGGTCAGTCCCCAGCAGGAATGAAGCAGAGATGGCGTCTTGTGCATAGGTTACCAAACAAACACACATGCTTGATCTTCACTGGCTGCAAGCTCATTCTCTGGATTCAATCATAATCTAAATGCAGCGCCAGATGAAATCTGACTTTCCCAAGGAACTCGTGGTCTGTTGGGTTTGGCACTCATTGGTGTGCTGTAGAGTAATTGAGCATGATTGCTGGTTGATACAAAACAATTCCAATTTCATGGTGAGTAGAGTAATTGAAAACGCAGTCCACTCTAATGTTCAGCTTCAAATAACAAGCCCAGGGATTGGATTACAGAGGTTTGAGCTCAGTGTGCAAACAGCACTTTGCTTCATTTGCCCTGCAGAAGGGCCTCTTTGGTATGATATTAGGGGCACTCGGCACTCCTGTAATACTGAAGGCTCACCCACTCCCTGAATGCGGGCACATTCATGAGGTGGCCTTCCCTTTTGGCATGGCGATTATGTATGCAAATGAGGGAAACTGATTCTACACATTCTTGGTATTAATTATCAGCATTTCGCCCCCAAGAGGGGGGGTGTGTGCCCACCTTTAAGCCTCTGTTCGGAGTTGATGGAGTTGTGGCTGTCCTTGTTTTCAACATGGGGCCCAATCTCCGGGCTCTGCTTACTGCTTCCTGCAATGCGGCAGGTGGAGCCCATGCATATATTTATTAATTAGGCCCCTGAGGACCATCTACACTGTGCATGCACATGACGTGCAGCCTTTTCCAGTGCAAGGTACTGAGTAAGGTTATAGTCCGGTTTAGGACGATTTTCCCACATCAAAAGGTTTGTATGAACCTTTTGATCTAAAAATGCTACCACCAAAGGTTCGAACACCAAAAGTTCAAACCTTTGGTGGTAGCATTATAAGAAATAAACAGGGGCTGCTGGGGTATCCCCTGCATCACCCATCTCACTATACTTCATTTTATAGTGAGCGGGGGCTGCGGGGGAAACCCCTGCAGCCTTCCGTTTAAAAAAAAAAAGTAGGGGCGGCAGTGGTACGATTGGAAGAGGGGAAGTTTGAAGTGATTGTATAAAAGAGGTTGCCAGCCCACTTTTCTGGCACAAGCAGCTGAGTTAATGGCATTAATTGAAGCCCTACATACAGCCAGGGGAAGCGCAGTAACAATATACGCTGACTCAGCATATATGACTACAGTGCATGGGGGACTAGCACGATGGCGAAGGAGAGGATTCAGAAGGGCAGATGGGTCCCCTGTGTAGCACGCTGAGCTACTTGCAGAATTGATTGAGGCGTTAAAAGAGCCTACAGTTGTAGCGCTGGTAAAATGCCAGCGCCACACAAATAAGAGTGACGTCATCTCGCTAGGTAACGCGGCAGCGGAGGCCACCACGAAAGAAGCAGCCTACTTCACTAAAGAAATAGTAGGTGAATGTGTGTTGCAGAAACATGTGGAAGAAGAAGATGGGGAGAGATATAACTCCATGCCAGTTTCACAGATACTAGAACTGCAGCAGGATGCACCACCAGAGGAAAAAGAGCTATGGGGAAAGAGATGGTGTTTGGTGACAGAACAATACAGGTAAAGCAGTGATCCCAGCTAAATTACTAGATACATTCAAGCAACTCCACTTTCCAGCCCACAAAGCAAAACAAGATATCACTGCGGATATACAGCAATACTGGTTTGTGCCAGGGTTGAATGAGCAGATATCAAAAATGATAATAGAATGTACCACCTGCCAAACATATAATTCAGGAATGACATTAAGAACACTACAAGGAACACTGCCCCGGCCCATTGGTCCATTGCGTGAATTGCATATTGATTATGCAACATGGGAGAAAGGTGCAATGGATCACGATATGTGATAATGGTGGTCTGTCCCTTTTCATGGTGAGTGGAAGCAGGTCCCGGTTGCGAAACACACAGCAAACTTTTTAGTGAGGGATGAATTTCCCCGCTGGGGAATATGTGATGTAATACGCTCTGACAACGGAACACATTTCGTCAATGACCTATTCAAAGCAGTGACAACGACGTTGGGCATTCCCCACAATTTGTGCACCATTAACCTACCACCCGCAATCAAATGGAATTTTGGAAAAAATAAACAGCATTCTGAAAAGCATACTGTCCAAATTGTGTCACCCACTAAATAAAAATTGGGTGTATTGCCTGCCGTTGCTGCTGTTTGAATTGAGAAACCAGCCTAGTAAAGACCACCCTTTGTCCCTGCATGAAATAGTAACAGGAAGACGCATGCACACAGCATTCTCCCCTTTACGAAGACAATCTGATGCACACAGATGTGTAACAGTATTGGGGGAAGAATTTCAAGACTACTTGAAAAAACTGACGAGAGTGGCATGCATGATTGCAAAACAACTAGCTTCCCCTTCACACAAGAAAATGCAAGTGACACAATGACACCAGCCATGGATAGCCCCAGCTGCCAATTGATGCCAGGGGAGTTGGTATACGTGTGAATCTTCGTACGTCAGTAGAATGCTGCCAGGTTTCATGGACCATATGAAGTAATATATTGCACACCCACTACGGTAAAGGTAAAGGGCCTGAAATACTGGATCCATTTATCTGACGTGCACAAGGTGTACGATAATGTAAGATAAAACTAAGAAGAAGACAGGTTGGAAGGAGCAACACAGATGTGATAATAACCATAAGTGAAAAATAAAATACAGATGAAAGCAACTGCTACAGTAGGAAGAAATACAGATGAAAGGTGATTAGAAGTAAAAAGGACAAGAGTAAAAGAAAAACTAACTTGTAAATAATATAACTGTTGTAATATGAACACAGAGAAAAGGATGACGCAGTAATAGAACAATATTATTTTAGTGTCCATTTCCCTATTCCTCTCTGTCTCTCTCCCTCTCTATTTCTCTTTTTTCCCAAAGAGAATACAAATATATATGGTTTTAAGTATGTTTAACAATTATGATAGGAATAAGATGTATAAAAAGTAGAATGGAAAACAAAAGGTGATAAAACAAAAGTAGAATGAGAAATAATATTTATATGAATGTGTACTTAACCACCTTTTATATCTCACTCTGTAGGATCTCCCATGGCAAAGACAGGGGCCCCCAATGTCAACAACAGTAGTATACAAAGAGATAGGAACAGAGAAAATAGTTTA
The DNA here is from genome assembly GCF_040938575.1 of Ambystoma mexicanum. Classification (NCBI taxonomy): domain Eukaryota; kingdom Metazoa; phylum Chordata; class Amphibia; order Caudata; family Ambystomatidae; genus Ambystoma; species Ambystoma mexicanum. The sequence continues at coordinate 50,181,933 of NC_090925.1, read as the reverse complement.
AGAGATTATTCTTATGAATGGGGACAATTTTGTTGTGCGATTATTTTCTTTTCCATGATGTTGGGCCTTGTGTTGTATTGGGCGATATCATTTATATCTATCGACATAAAGGAGGGGGAGGAGGGGTGAAATTAGTAAAACAAGGGACTCATCTCATATGGGATGGATTTAAATTGATTTGGGCACACAGGGTCCATAAAAATGACACACTCAATGAAAATTACACAATCAGCACCCCTGTATTAATTGATCCTATAGCCCATTATAATGACTCTGGGTTTAATATCCATAGGATGAATGACCCAGACCCTTCTGACTTTCCATGGTGGAACAATGAACTCTATACAAACACACAAGCTGCCTCAGTCACCAAGAGTATAAGAGATGCAAATGACAGAACTATAGAAAAATATGTTGCAATGTATAATGAGTGGGAAAAGGGGGGAGGTGGAATATTCCCAATTAGAAATGGGGCAAAAAGAAAAATACCAGACGGCCTATGGGGGAATAGAAGAAGGAAAAGGGGGCGGGGCGGACAAAATATGATGAATACCATGGGCTAGGGTTGGATACAATAGAAGATCCACAGTATCCACACCAGTCTAACAAATGATATGCATACACGAGCACAACAGCAAAGCAGACCACAAATGAGAGTTGTTATGTATGCTCATTAATACCCCACGCCTCAGGTACACCCATGGAGCTGTTGCCACAAGCGTCACCTATTGAAGAGGCCCAATGTCTCCTTCATCTCGTATTCTGCAGAATAAAAAACACTTTTTAAGCACACACGGTTTCATTTGAAATGCTACAGGATGAGAAGACGTGCTACAACAAAGCAAGGGGTGATCTGCCTGAAAGAGCCTTTTCTCATAATCAAAGGAACATTATTCTCAGACAATAAATGGCAAGAAGAGCACATAACATGCAAAGCAGAAGCGCTGAAAGGACTGTCAGATGAAAAATTGCAGTGAATGCAGAGGACATGCACCCCGATATGGACACACCATATTACAAAACTCACGTGGATCACAGCCCTCTAAAAACCATTGAAGCTACAGACAGAAATTCTGTATGAGTTGTGCTTCTATGGAGAAGGAAGAACACATCTGGGCACAAACAAGAACTGTAGTAAAACTCTCATCATCCCAGATATGAAAAAAGGTGCAGCTGCATTAATGGGCACTTACTGGATTTGCGACAAACAGGCATACTTGCACCTTCCCCAGTCTTGGAGGGGCACGTGCGCCTTGGCAACACTGCATTCCAATCTAATTGTAATACCTGAAAGCCACATGCAAGGGGGCTGTCCACAAAAAAGTATCCTGAGCCCCTACCAACGGCTGCAGAACATCCCACCTATGTCCTCTCTGAAGAACAGCTGCAGAGCACAATCTCTCGAAAAAGAAGATCCTCAAATTATTATTTCCAAGTCATCCTCCCAACTTTTGGCACAAATTCCTGATCGATTTAGGCTGTTCACATACCCTGTGACGTTTTTCGCATTCCTCGTTCCAAGCATTCAGGCACAAGCAAATGCAAAATGGCCCCAGATCACTCGTTGGGAGCTGATCCAACTGGCCAATGACACAGAAAAGGGGTTCAACGTGATAAAGGTGGAGCTGAGGGCCCTGCGGCTGATGACGATGCAGAACAGTTATGTCCTAGACCTGTTGACAGCAATGGAGGGAGGTGTTTGCTGAAAAATCAGAGCGCATGTTGCACGTTCGTACCTTCTGCAGAGGTGGACAATGGAACATTGTCTCATATTATAGCAGTGGTGCACAGCCTTGGAAAGCATATGAAAGAAGAAGGAGGGGTACAGCCCAGTACTTGGCTCAACGACATGTTTTCATGGGTCCCATCTTGACTCGGAATGACTGTCAAGCTGTTGATACCTATCATCGTCTTTTTCCTTTTACATTTTTGTGTGTGCAAATTAGGACTCAAGTGTTGCGCAAATGCAGTACCAAGCAGTGCCATGATGATGGTGACAATGGGCCGTGCAGCAGGAGTGGTACAGAGCCGACATGATGCACAAGTTCAAACAGGAAACGACTCTGAGCAAAAATATAGAATGACCGCTATATATAATACTGGGTACATTGTAGACCTGCTAAACCACACAACCATAAAGGAGCCCCGTATATTAGAATGGTATGATGAAGTTTGGGTGGACCTGGAAGGGGATGGGGGCTGTATTTATATGACGTGCACCCCTGATGAATATGCACGGGCAGGGGAAGCCTGAGGGTGGTATGTAGGGCCTGGATGCCGTGAAAGGGGACCCCAGCCTGTTATGAATCATTAGCTGAAGAAGCAGAATGCAGAAGGCTGGGAGAGTTATAATATTTGTTACTTAAGTAACCAAAGGGGGGAATGTAAGGAAGGAAGTGACTTTTTCAAACCCCCTCCCCTATATTCCAGTCCAACTATACAGAATACGCTTGCACCGAGGCTGACCATGTACCACTGCATGTGCAACTCATATAGGTACCCAACTATGACTCCATTTTGTATTAGGCCTAGGCGGGCCCATAGGAACACCAAACTGCAGGTTGACGCCTCTCCTCATCAGCGTCCGCGCACGGAGAGGAAGCCAATGCCCCTCCGCCGCCTCTCTGGTGTCTCTGTGACTGTCCTGTTCTCACGGAAGACTGGGCGTGAAAAGCTACAAACTAAACACTTTATCTCATGCCTTCCTCCTTACATCACTGCCCTGTGAATGACTTGGCCAGGGCCTGGTCTGGAAAAAATCATCCATCTCCACAAACCTGCCTCTGTACCCGCAGACCTTACTCGGAAGACATATTACTCACACAACCCCTAACCTCGCATCTTTTTTTGATGTAACAGATGAATGTTCACAACTGTGTGCCATTCAGATTCACCCCTATCACTAATCCTGCGTGTGACCATATATCCTACCTTGTACTAAAACATAATAAAGCAGCCTTCATGAGATCTAAATGAATACTTGATAAATGTGTTAACTGACTGATTTTAGTAGATAAGATATTTGGGCCCATGTGCCCCTGCTTCACGGTTCAGGTCAACTGTGTCAACATGATATATGCATATGTACAATGTCAGAAGAGCCATGTGACATGATGTAAATTACGTGGCCTAAAGGGCGGCAATAACTGAAATGTGCCTTGTAGTAAATCGGACATTGCTAGGTTTGTATAATATAATGTATACAAAGGTACAACCCCAGCTTGAACCAAACCCCTCACATTTCCTATGCAGGAACGGTGCATGCAGAACCCATTCAAGATCCATTTTGTGTATTTCCAATTCCATTGTCTTTACCAGACCATTTTCTAGCAACTACCAGGCCTCCTCTACCCGCAGCAGCGCTGTGCACAACGAGCACTGATGACCCCCACCTTTTTCCCCTCATGCGCCTGTGCTGCCTAAGCTCCTGTCTCACGGATTTCTCGATGTTACAAATGTATCCTTTTATCCTTCCACTGGGTCCGTGCTCCCCATGCCCCCTGTAAGAAACGATTCCTACACCTTTCACCTGGTCAATGACTTGAAGTGAACTAATTAAAGTGTACAGGTGAAATATATGGTTTTCTCTCTAAATGTCAAGATGTAGCGGATGATCATTTATTGCATACTCTGAAGCAATGTGTAGATTAGATAGTTAGCACCAGCCACCTCACCCAGAAACAACATGACCTTCACATCGCACCGACCAGCCCAGCTGATTCACGTGATGTCCGACCTCCCGCCAAGTCGCCATCCAATCACATGGAACCGGCCTATAAACATCTATACTGCGCCTGCTGCCCCATCAATCAAAATGTAATGTTTGTAATGTATGTATTCCGTCATCAATGATGCTGTAACCCTTTAAAATGTACTGACAGTGTATGGTTTGGAATAGCGCTCTCGGAGTAAGCAGAGTCCCCTGCATGCCCTCTCTTATCTAGATAAACTTGACCTCTTAACTTCACCCGCACTTGGTCTTGGTCTCATTCCCTACTGGGGTGTGTACATTATTGACTCTCATGGGGAGTTTGTGGTGCATTTTGGGGGACTGCTCACTTTCATTGGCCTCTGTAATACCTGAGGCAATCCAGCGGGATATAGATGCTTTGGAAGCTGGTTTAACTAACAGGTCTCCAAATGTAAGAAAGAGCTGTGAGAAGCTTCTTTGTTCACTCGTTCTATCGAGGTAAAACTTCAGTGCCCGCCTGTTATCCAGGTTATGTACCTCTCTTGGAATCAGATGCCGTATTAGGGGAAAAGAGAGGCAAGGAGATTGATTGGTTCAAATGAAAATCAGTAACCGCCTTAGGCAGGAAAGAAGGATGAGTGTGAATCACAACCTTATCGCTGTGGAAAATGAGGAATGGATGTTCCACTGAGAGACCTTGGAGCTCGCTTACTCGCCTTGCTGATGTTATTGTGATGAGAAAAGCAACCTTCCAAGAGAGGTACTTAAGATAGGTAGTGGCCATGGGTTCAAATGGCATATAACATAATGCAGTGAGAACTACATTTAGATCCCATTTGGGATGAGGAGTCTGCACCAGCGGGAAGAGATGAAGAAGATCGCAAAATGCCTTTTGATTACTGGATTAGTCAATGAGAAAGAACAGCTGTCTCTGGACAGGTAGGACGCAATGGAGGATAGATAAGTCCTACATGACAGAACATGAATGCCAGAAGCTGACAGGTGAGACACAAAGGATAGAACGTGTTGACCGAAGCATGCCTGCGATCGAGCTGTTTAGCTCAACACCAATGGCAAAAACAGTGCCATTTCCTCCTGTACTGGGCCCTTGTGGAAGGTTTCCTGGCCGCTTGGATAATTCACATGTTGTCTTTGGACAGATTGGACTGCACTAAAGATCTAAACTCAGGTACACGGCCGCCAAGCTGAACGATTACGGGGAGGGGTGCCACAGCTGGTGAACCAACTGATGCTTTAGTTCCGATAAACCAGAATCTGGCTGGCCCCAAGGAGCCATGAACAGGAGAGTGCAATCTGATTTGGTCCTGAGCTTGCAGAGTGACTGATGAATCAGTGGCAATGGAGGGAAGGCATAAGCTTTCATGTTGTCCCACTGAATCTCGAGGGCATCCCCCAGGGAGGACGCTCCGAGCCCATCCCTGGACGCATAAAGAGGACGTATCTTTTTTGAAGAAGTTGCAAAGAGGTCCACCTCTGGAGTGCCCCAATGATGGAATCTGTTGGAGAGGACATTGCTGTTCATTTCCCACATGTAACTGGCTGCTGACTGACGACTGAGTGAATCTGCAGTCACATTGCTGTGACCTGGGATGTGTGGCTCAGATAGAGGGCCAAGGGTCCCTAGGAGGGAGGAAAGAAGAGTGTGGTCATAGCATGAGAGGGGGGTGGTGACCGGATTAGAGATAGGGATATCACCAGAGATGAGGGCATCAAGAGTGTGACCGGCAGAGTGAGTCAGGCAGGAAGGAAGAATAGCGAGAGAGAGAGGGAGTCACAGATCTGAGAAGTGGATGATTCAAGAGAGTCATAGTGGATGTTGAAGTCAACAAGAAGGAGGAATTTAAAGAAGAGGTTGAAAGGAATGAGGCAAGTTCAGTCCATTCAGAGAGAAAGATGAGGATAGGGCCAAGGGAGTCTGTAGATAGTGGCGAGGGTGAAAGAGAGAGTAGGCAAACCCCAAGCCTACAGACGAGGCATTCAAAAGAGGAGTAGGATTGAGTAGGAATGATGGAATCAAGGAACCACTCAGGGAGGATCAAGGCCGCTCCACTTCCAGGCCTGTTGGGTATGGGTTTGGAGAGTATTTTGCAGCCCTCAGGCTGGAGAGTGTAAAGAACAGTGACAGAGCTGGCATTGAACCATGTCTCGATAAAATCAAGGACGTCGACATCAAGGTCTTCGAGAAGGAGACAGATGTCAGAGGAGTGTTTGCCAGCAGAGCGAGAATTCAGAGTAGCTAGGTGAAGCTGGTTATCACCTTTGAAGTTTTTCCGAGGGTGTGTTCTGGAGTGTGGTACTCCCATAGGTGGTGGTGGTGGAGAGGTGAGGGGAGAGGAAGCAGGGGTGGCAGGAGAAGGGAGGAAGTTTATGAGAGAAGGCAGGCACCGGTCGAGAAGTAGAAGAGTAGATTGTGACTCTTTTGCCATGATAGTGCTGTTGTGATAGACATTAATGATACATCTAGAGGATGAGAAGTAGTGCCACCATTATGGGTCGAGGAAGAGAAAGAAGAAAGAGTGGAGACCAGATGGGGGGGCCCGTAGGTCAGTAGAGGGGACAGTGAAGAGGATCTCTGTAATAGTCAGTCTGGAAGTGGCATTAACGTAAGTGTCTGCAATAAGTAGGCCTGGATTAGAGAGTATTACAGCTTTCTTTCAGCTTTTTTCTTCCAGACATCGTGAGAGAGCTAGGATAAGTGATAGAATAGCAGTTAGAATAGATAGGAGAGATGGAGAGTGCCATGAGGGTAGGTGGGAGAGAGTGTTAAGCAGGCATGCTGCACAGTGCACAGGAATTCATCAAGTGGCCTAGCAGCAGGTAGGCACAGAGTAGGAGGTGTGAAATGGAAGATAATCAGTGCACAGGACAAAAAAGCACACCTAGGTTTGAAATTGCCAAAAAGCACTAATACAGCACAAAATTCAGGATGCAGTAATTTGAAAAGCACACTTAGACTTGAATTTGCCAAAAACCCACTAATACAGCAAACCTATGAAGGTTGCATGTGATTTAAAAAGCACACCTAGATTTGCACTGTGATTTAAAAAGCAGACCTAGATTCGAATTTGCCAAAAGGTACTAATACAGCACAAAATTGAGCTAGACGATATTAAAGGTGCTCTTAAGAGTAATTATGGGTTTGGCACTAGCAGGCAACAGAAAGAAAGCTATATGCGAATTTTAGCCAGATACACATATCAAGGAGGCAGCAGATACAGGTTGCAGTCAGGCTGTGGGGCAAGGGATGCAGGATTCAGCAGGCAATCAAGTCAAGTGTTGTAGACCAGGAACAGGTGATCCGGGGATGCTTACCAGTACAATGTAGTAGAACATTTATCATGGTCCAGAGTTGCAGGGGTACAGTAAGTTTGGACATTCTGTAGCGTGGGCCAGGGGAAAGATGCAGGATCGCTCCCTCCAGCACCGGCCAGGGCCAGACAGGGGCCTTTGTGTGGGCGTTTGCGCTGAGGGCCAGGTCTCACCTGCCGGCTCTCAACAGGCCAGAAGAAACCAGCAGTGGCCAATCAGGCATAGACATTCAGGGCATCATGGCAACGATCTTTGAGTGAAGAAGTGCGGCCATCTTCAAGCAGGAAGCACACATTGCATGCAATGATCTTATGCAAAGTGCTCCATGTGATTTTGGAAATTCAGGCACTAAATGGATTTAAATAGCACTATGAACATAGCGGTCTTCTGCCAGAGTGATGGATATTGCACACAAAGCTTTCCGTGCACGTTTCCGTTACCTCGTGGATAAGGTTCGGCAGGCCTCAGGGATCCATGCTGCTGTTGCTGTCAGGTGAGAGCAGGGACAGCCTGCGACTACCACCCAAGAACAGCAGGAGAAAATATGTCAATGGAAGTTTAATGAAAGTCAGAAATTAGCATGTTCAGTGGAAAAAAACATGATTTTCATGTCAAGGAACAGAACAGGGATATGGGGCTTAGTTCTGGTCAGGGGCCAAGTGTTTGGTAGGTTTGAAATGATATAACTGTTTACTAGGCACTGTGGTTCCCTCGGGAGCTAATGGAGAGCAATGACCTTATAGGATGTGATGTTGCACAGTGAGTGCTGACCCCTTTCCGTTCAGTCTGCAGAGCCTTTCTGTGTGCCAGGCCCATATTTGGCTCTATTGGATGCAGAAAGTGCCACAGTTGCTAGGAGCATCATTGGTGAGATCGAGCACCCATGTCAGCTCTTGTCTGTACCTGCACTTTGCTACTATGATGCAGATCATTGTCATGCCCCATTCTCTCCTGAGCTCTGAGTATGTCACCAAAAATCACAGGCAAGTGAAACCACAAAAATGGCAGACCTCTTGGAGACACACGTAGGCTTGCTTGTGTCTCTCTGGGAGGCTCCCAATTCTTTAGTGGGCAGACGGCTCTTCAGAGTTTTCGTTGCATACTAAAAGGCTTCTATCTAGTGAGGAATGTAGCTCTCAGCTTTTATAGTTATTTTCTCTGACAGTAGCCACCCCCACCCCATTGAGAACACAAAATAATTATTTTTCACAGTGTTATAATAAAGTGCTTCTGTGATTGAAAGTGCTATAAATAGCTACGTATAAAGGTGGATGCAAATGTAATCTCTGCAAAGTGGAAGTTGGGCATTTCATTGGAGATAAACTGAAACAATAAATGGAGAGGTGCTTATTCTGTAGTGTCGGGGAGGGTCTGCTAACACACATAAACAGAGGACACCACTGTGACCCCCTTTTAACCCACGCCATGCCATACTAGGTGCCCTGAATCTGCCTCTTTACAGTTCTGGTGACATCTACTGCTCTATCCCCCTCTAGACATCATATTATCACTTTCTCTACACCCCATGGTGTCCCCAATCTCTTGCTTTCAGTGACTGGTTTAGCAGATTGTGTCATCACATAGCAGGTATTGGCTTAGATTAATTCCAAGAGGTTGTACCCAAGACCTTCAGGAATCCACATACTGCCACGTTAGCATTTACAGCCATGTCTCCTATTTGTTTCCACTATTAGCTTGCTCTTACCATGCTTGACAAGTGGTTAATTCCCTGTCCTGATGTTGGTGTACAATATCTATGAAATTTTCTTTTCATTAATCTGCATTGATTTGTGTTGATCTGGCCTTAGCTGGGGAAATGTATGCCTCACAAATCCCTTTAAACGTGTATTCCCATTATGATTGCAGCGGTAATGAATAAACAAAGTACATGAAGTGTGATCACAGGCTGGATAGTGCCTGGGCACGGCTATTTGCATCAGTCAAATGAGCTCTGTCAGGGTCATGATGTACAATATTATCTCCTGCCTTTCTCAGACAGTTCAGAAGAGGTAGAAAGGCAAACAGACAGGCTAAAATGATGGCACCCACTGATATAGCCATGCTTGTCCTTCACGTGATCTCCTTGGTGGCCGGGCTGATGGGACACATGTTCATCCTTAAAGTGAGTTTCTTTGAAAGGATCCATGGCAGCCATGACCTGAGGCCCTTTGACCTCATCCTCTCCAGTCTTGCATCATCAGACATTGGTCTTCTGTGTGTTTTCTTTGTAGTTCAAATAAGTCGATTTTTCTTTGTAGAATTGCTCTCGCTGGACAATGCCTGGACTGGATTCAGGTTCACTTTGCTTTGCCTTCACTGTTGCAGCCTCTGGTTCACCACCTGGTTCTGCCTCTACTGCCTGGTGAAAATGGTTATCTTCACTAATCCGTTCTTAGTGCGGTTGGTAAAGATCTTCCTGGAGAACGTCTGCTGGCTGCTTCTAATAACTGCTCTTATTTCACTGGCCACCTGTCTTCCATTAGTCGTTACTTTGGATTTTCATACTGGAGCCATCGGTCTGGCAAATACTTCAATTTCCACTCAATCAAATGCTTCCCTCAATGTTTCAATGACAAACGTGAATACAACAAACCATGTGAGAAATCAGTACTTGGTGTACCCTCTCAATATATTGCCAAACTTTGCAATATTCCTCTTTTCGGCTGTAGCAATCCTAATCACCCTCTGCAGACACATGAAGCGGATGGAGCAGAGTGGCAACGGCTTCAGGAGCCCCAGTCTAGGAGCTCACTCTGGAGCTGTGAAAACTATAACAGCTCTTCTCATCTTGTATTCTGTATTCGCTTTGGCTTGGCTCACCAGATCCTATTGTGGGTCCGCAGATAATAGCCCATTGATGTTATTATGTGTCCTCATTATCTCTTATTTCCCAGCCTTCAACTCCATCATCTTAATCCTGCGGGTCTCCAGAATGAAGAAGACACTGGCGGGAATCTGTTCTCTTGCTGCGTGTAGAAGTGGAGAGGAAACCTGAGGTCCTGTTTTCTTGCTTCCAAATCCTAAATGCATTACCATTAATCCATAGGCTCGAGTTACATGTAGAGCCAGTCTGAGTACATTCTCAAGGGTAGGAATGTGTTTAATGTCACTGTCAGAGTTTGAATGGTTTCTCAGCTATTTGTAGAAGTGTTTGGATCTGTTTTGGTGATAAATGACACATCCAAATGCAAGTCAGTCCCTGTTTCTGGAATCCAAGCACATTATTGTCACCAGGATAATACATGCATGTGGAGCCTCGGATCAGGAAGAGACCTTTTAGGGTGCACGTATATTCTTTCCTACCACCTCTACTCTAGAACACATGATTGTCTTCTCTTAAATCCATTGATGCATGTCCCCGTTAGTCCCTGGTAAACACGTGAAGACCTGGGTATGCTGTGAAGACCTGGCTCTGTTAAGAATCTCCTCAGTTAACAGCAGCCGACTTCATATTGTCAAGAAGCTTCTTGGTGTAGATGCGAGTTACAGAAATGATTTAACATAACATGTCCTTAAGTATGTAATAGCAAATCTTAATAAAATCTCAATGTCACTTTTGAAAAATATTGCATGTGCTACTTGCCTTGATAGTGTTCATTTAAAATATGCATGCATGCACACAACCTATTGATCTCGTCAGACCTCGCTATTGCACGGTGCTAGTGTTATTGTATTCTTCATGTAGGAAAAGGTACTACAGGGTACTTGAGGTGCGAAGAGCCTCATATATTCCTTCTAAAGCAGGTGGAATCCCCAGTGTGAAGAAATCAGGGAAGATGAGTCTTTAAGCCATGCTCAGTCTTCAACCAAAGGCATTATCAGCTGCACTGGACTGTTCCCATGAAATCCATGTGAGTTTCTAATGGGTCTGGAATTGATACAGACTTTCTCCATTTTCCGAGGGTAAAATGTGGAGAGGAATGACAGCATTCCTCTTCATCCAATATTCAAATGTCAGACCCTGCACCAAGAAACAAAGATGGTGTCTTGTACATATTTTACCAAAGACACACACATGCTTGATCTGCACTGGCTGCAAGCATATTTTCTGGATTCATACTTAATATAAATGCAGTGCCTTTTGAAACCCGACTTTTCCAAGCAAATCATGGTCTGTAGGGTTTGGCACTCATCTGTGTGGTGTAGTTGACATGATTTTAGAATAATTGAGCTGGATTGCTGGTCAATACTGAGCAATTCCAATTTCACGGTGAGGGGAGTATTTGAAAACACAGTCCACTCTAATGTTCAGCTTCAAAGAAGAAGCCCAGGGATTGCATTACAGAGGTTTGAGCTCAGTGCACAGACAACATTCTGCTTCATTTGCCCTGCAGAAGGACCTCTTTGGTTTTATAGAAGGTGCCACTAGGCCCTCCTGTAATACTGAAGAGGTGCCCTGCTCCTGAGTGCAGGCACATTAATGATGTGGCATTCCCTCAGTTGCATGGGGCATATATATGCAAATGAGGGAAACTGATTCTACAATTTCTTGACCTCCTTCCTGTGGGACCGACCATCCCAGGTCCAACTTGGGTCCTTTCTCTCCACCACCTCGATTTCCACATGAGGTGTTCCCCAGGGCTCTATCCTCTCAAACTGGATCTTCAATGTATATCTGCCCCCGACCCCTGGCCCACCTGATCTCTACTTTCTCCTCTAACCTTCAGTGTTATGCATATGACACATACCTCTCTTTCAGGCTACTCTCAGCCTTCTCTCCCTCCTCACTCATTCCTGACTGACTATCAGTTCAGGGATGGTGCACCTCTAATGACCTCTGCCTTAATGCCAGTATGACAGAGATTCCTGTAACGCTCACCTGATTCCCGCAGAGGCGCCGGTCTTGACTGGGTGAATGCCGTGTCTTCAAAGGTGATGTGTAACACAAGGTTGGCTCTTTGGGCTGGACCTCTGTGCACTGTATGTCTGACTTGAAGAGTAAGATGTCTGCAGATAGAAAATATGGGATTAATGAACTGGGGTTATTGGGTGCCTCTCTCCTCTTCCCTTTCTCTTCTCCTGTAGAACCTCAAAGGTTAACGCCCTCACCTTAGGTAAGTGAACGCCGAGCTCTCCATCTGCCTCGGGGCAGGGTGCCGTAACCAGTTTCTTCACTGGATAAGGGTGCAGGCCTCTTGACCTCAGAGGACTGCTGTCCGTCGTTAACTGCACGAACGGTAAGTTCTGGGCACTTCAAATGTCTTAAAAGTCTTTTGTAATGATATCTCTTGTTTTGCAGGGTTCCGGCGATGGTGGATGGCGGGCTGATGAGAGTTGAGGATCGAACCCGCGTGAGGAATAGAAGCGCCTGGAAGCACGTAAGTAAGCGCTTGTAGCCTGCTTCACGATGCGCACTAACTGTCCCTTTTATCTTGCAGGTACAAGTTCGGAGCTTTAGAGAAGCTGAAGGGTGCTGGAATACCCACTGGATTCGGCGTGGGAAGGAGTAATGGCACGTGACTAATAAAGTTGCCCAATGTCTTTAAACGCACCTTCTTTTGTCTTTCAGATGCGGGATGCAGCGCCGAAGGCCTCCGGAGCGTGCGAAGAGCTGGTAAGCTTTTGTCTTTCAGATGCCGGAATGCAGTGCGAAGACCTCCGGAGCATGCGAAGAGTAGGTAAGCCTTTGTCTTTCAGATGCCGGAATGCAGCGCGAGGCGTTGGTGACAGCCGATGGACCAGGTAAGAGATGCGCTGCCACTGAAGACCGTAGTGCTAACCTGTTCTTTCTTTGTCTTTACAGGTGCTGCTGAAGACTGGATTCCAGGATGGTAAGCCTTTGTTCCCTTAGGCCCAGGATCAGAAGCAGAAGACACGATGAGCGTTCTGCTGCAGAGAATGCAGAATAACGCAAAGCAAGATTCATCCATCGGGTGTGGTTTAAATAGCCTCCTGTAGTGCTTAGGTGTCTCCTTCCACAGCCACGCCTAGGTAAGAAAAGAGTTCCTGCTTTCCAGAAGAGTTCCAGTGTTCTGAACCTAGGGAGTGGCTCCTGCCCCACCCAACAGGAAAAGTAGTCCCAAACAGAAGAGGATCAGGGGTTCAACTGGCAGGTAAGTAAGCAGCATGGTCTGCTGCAGGTAAGTCCACCCAAGCATTATGAGCCCGGCGCTTCCAGCGCTGGGACTGGGCATCTTTATGAGCCTGGTGCCACTGGCGCCAGGACAGGGTCCAAAAGGTCCCAATTGGGACTGGCTGGCACTCGGAACCGGGGTTATGGGTCTGCTTCCAAGGGAGTCGGGCAAGTCCTGATCTTTTGGAAGCAGAGATCATGACAATTTCAGACAGTGCAAGAGCTAAGACATAGATAGGAAGGAAATAGGAACAGACAGACGACTACTGTACTAGGCCTGACAACATTTCTGATAGAGGCGGAGAATTATAAGAGATAAGGGAGAGGAGAGAAGAAAGAAGGGAGAGGAACAAAACAAGCGACTATCGTGTTAGGCCTGATGAAATTTCAGATAGTGCTGGAGGGGGGCACAAGTAAGGGAGGGGGGAGGAGACAAACAATTATTGCTATCATACTAGGTCCAGGGACAATTCTGATAGAGTAAGTGCATAGAAAAAAGTAAGGGAGGAGAAGGGAGAGGAGGAGAAAACAGAGAATAAACAGTGAACGGGGGACCAGAGGGAGCTTGGGGCGCAGAGGGACAACATGGGGGACCACAGGGGTGGGGGCCACAGAGATACATCACAGGGGGGCAGGGGGTGGGGGCACAGAGAGAACATCACAGGGGAACAGGGGCGGCACAGAGCGTCACCATGGGGACCAGAAGGGGATGGGGGCACAGAGAGACATCACAGGGGACTGGGCGGGAGTGAGGGCACAGAGAGACAACACAGGGAACCAGAGGGGGTAAGGGAACAGCAAACAACATGGGGGACCAGGGAGGGGGTGGGGGCACTGCTAACAGCACGGGGGACCAGGGAGGGGGTGGGGGCACAGGGATACAACACAGTGGACAAGAGGGGTGTGGGTGCACAGCAAATATTATGGGGGAAAATTGGGCACAGCAAACATCACGGGGGCCAGGAGGGGGTGGGGCACAGGGAGACAACACAGGAGACAAGAGGGGTTGGGGGCACAGAGAGACATGGGGGACCAGGGAGGGGGTGCGGGCACAGCGAACATCAATGGGGACCAGTGAGGGGGTGGGGGCACAGAGAACATCAAGGGGGACCAGGAATGGAGTGGGGGCTCAGGGACACAACACTGGGGGCCCGAGGGGCCTGGGGGCACAGCGATCATCATGGGCGCCAGGGAGGGGGCACAGGGTGACAACACAGGGGACCCGAGGGCGGTGGGGTGCACAGCAAACATCAACGGGGGCCAGGGTCGGGGGACAGGGAGCCAACACAGGGGACAAGAGGGGGTTGGGGGCTCAGAACACATCACAGGGGATAAGGGGGCACAGCAAACATCACAGGGGACAAGGGAGGGTGTGGGGGCACAGGGAGACATCCCGGGGGACCAGGGAGGGGGCGGGGGCACAGCAAACATCACAGGGGACCAGGGAGAGGGTGGGGGGCACAGCAAACATCACAGGGGACCAGGGAGAGGGTGGGGCACAGGGAGACAACACAGGGGACAAGAGGGGGTGGGGGGCACAGCGAACATCACAGGGGACCAGGGAGGGGATGGGGGCACAGCGAAGATCTTGGGGGACAAAAGAGGGGTGGGGCACAGAGAAACATCATGGGGGACCAGGGAGTGGGTGGGGCTTAGGGAACATCACAGGGGCCAGGGAAGGTTGGAGGTACAGGGAGACAGAACAGTGGACCAGAAGGGTGTGGGGGGAACAACAAACATCACAGGGGGCCAGGGAGGGGGTGGGTGCACAGCATTACAGTGGTGGACAGGGGGCAGACAGGGACCTTACAAATCAGGCCTTAGAGGTGGGCCGGAATTCATCTGCCGGCATGCCTGATTGGTCGAGTAGTAGTCAGCTAGAACCAATCACAGGCGAGGCAGATGAGGGGCTCACTCACCTCAAACAACAAGAAATATGAAAGGCCATGTTGGAAGAGGCCTTAGGTACGGCACAATGTAGATGCAGGCAAAAACAAGTGCACAATGCGGCAGTAGGTACCAAATGTTCAAAACTAATTGGATTTATTTACCATGAATATGAATGTACAGAGAATAGCAATGAGTATATTTTTTTGGCGGAGGCACTGAAGAAGTACACATTGTGGACATATGTATTCCACTGAAGTGTGGAAAACGCGTTGTCATAGTGTTTTCGCTACAAGGAATTGTACAGAGTATTACATGCTGATCATTTCATCTTGAGATTTCGTTGGACCTTGGATAGGTCAGCAGGATCAGTGACTGTGCATTTCAGGAATTGCACATAGAGACTAGCAATGAAAATCTAGTGACATCAATTGGTGTATGTAAATTAAAAAAACAATACCTCCCAAAAAACTTTGCAAGAACAGCTCATATGCATACTTTATTGAATATTAACATGAATAATTTTGAAAAAAATTATCAATTCCACATATCAGGGAATTGGTGTGACTGAGGGATAGTTTAAAAAAAATGTTTTATTGTGTCAGTAGTTTAGCACATTTTGTGTCAGGGATTGCCCGAACAGGTACATAGGCAACTCAAAAACCTAGTAGGAATAGAATCAAAGCCATGGGCAGAAATATGGTTGACTATAGTGCATCACCGTCGACTGTTACAGGAGAAAAACAGGAAGAGGGAAAATGCTACAAAACTTGAGGAAGCTAAGTTATTGTAGAATAAATTGTCAAAATATGCCATAGAAGGGCCAGTATTGACAAGTGGAGAAGTACTGGGAATACAGCAAGCAGTGGGTACAATACAGGTGAATAATCAGCGCTCGATGGACCATTGGATGAATGGGTTTGTGTCACGAGGCAGAGGAATGGGCTATCGCAGATGGGGTGGTTTTCTGAATAATCAAAACGTTTTCAGAATACGCAGAACGATAATCAGAATGTGCAAGGATGATTTAATCCAGAGGGACAAGTCAGAAGGGCTCCTCCTGTATGTTGGACATGTGGGATGACAGGGAACATTGAGCATGTACGTGGGAGCCAAGGGTATTTACAAAATGGGCAATTCTCAAGAGGGGGTCAGCTTATCCTCCAGCATATAGCACACAAGCTAGGAATGAGTTTGCCCAAGATCAGACAGTGTATCAAGCGCGAGCGCTGCAAATACAACAGGCATTGCAGCCACAGCAAGCACCATTGAACCCTCTACAAGGACAGTCACAACATGCCCCCATGCAGATACAGCAGAACGCAAACATGAGACAATTGTTGTCACTGTGGTGGGAGGAAGTCCTTTCACAGGTACAGGTGTATGTATGCATCCACAATAGGACAGCTCACAGGGCGACTTGACTCCAAGAGGAACCAATGGTTGATGTGATGATAGGAAGCAAATCTTTTTCTTTTTTAGTAGACACTGTTGCAACTCACTCATGTATACGAGAGGGAAAATAGCCAATGTCGGGAATTGCCATGACTGCTCAGGGAATCTCTGGAGCTACGAGTCGAATTCCTTTTAGTGACGAATTACCAGTCTCCATAGGAGAGTGTGACTTGTCTGTTCCATTATTGTATTCAAGGCAGACACCAGTTAACATTCTAGGACGAGATTTAATGACGAAGCTTAATATGATGATGTCTTTCACTTATGAGGGCATAGTGTGCGCCACTCCTGGGATACATTATATGAATGTGGGCAAATTTATATTGGCATTTATAGGGAAAATGGCTCTGCGAGGAATGCCACTGGAACCAGAGGTTTTTCTTCATGGGGTACATATTCTGTTGACATGGCTACCCGGCTTAGTGGTAAAGATTATGAGAGTACCTGATGAATTTCTGTTCAGACCACAGATACCTATGGATGAAAAGGGGGGACAGACTATTCCCCTAGAGTTAGATGCAGCCATAGTACAAGGGGAAATGGCAATGCTCAGAGAAATAGATAACAAGGGCAGGCCATGGGGAACAGTGATTGCCATTGGCGAAGGGTGTAGACTGACTGATGTCACTGACGATGACATGTTTAGAGATGACCCAACAAATGATGAAGTAATATTCGAGATGAGCATTACATATTGGATTAGAATAGAAAAAAGAATGACGAAGCAACCCGCATTTTTTGCTGAAGATCGAAAAAGTGCCAAGTGCTTTATGGACTACAGGCTCTTATGATGTAGGCCTACCGAAGGGGTTAGGGGAGATTAAGATAAAACTGTACCAGGAGCAATTTTACCTTGAGCAAGACAGTACCCAATGTCTCGAGAGGAGGATGAAGGTATTTTTAAGACTGTTTCAGCACTGATGGAACAGGGTATTGTGATACTGTCAGAAACATTGTGCAATATAGCAGTGTATCCTATCAAGAATTCAAAGGGGGGGCGTGGAGATTTTTTCAAGATATGAGACAGATTAACCAGATTGTAGAGGCAGAGTTTCCTTTAGTTCCTAATCTGGCGACGATAATCTGCAGTATCCCTGTCGAAGCATGATATTTCATGGTGATTGACTTGAAAAAAGCGTTTTTATCAATCCCGTTGCACAAGGACTCACAAGACTTGACTTCCTTTCGTTCCACCAAATCCAACTGAAACACACTTGTTTGCCCCAGGAGTACTGTGAGTCCCCATCAATCTTTAATAGGGTCCTTCAGATGGACCTAGCCAATATTGATTTGAAGAGCATTGTGTTACAGTACGTAGATGCTATTCTTATTTGTTGCACAACAGAAGATGAGTGCAGGCAAGACTCAATTCAGTTAATGACTGTCCTAGCAGACAATGGATACAAGGTAGACAAAGAGAAGTTACAGTATTGTCAAGAAGCGGTGGTGTACATAGGCCAGTTGATTTCACATGGGGGAAAGAGGGTTACACCTGAAAGAACTGAGGTGATCATGAAAACAGCAAAACCGCACACAGTAAAACAAATGCAGCAGTTTTTGGGACTATGCAATTATGTTAGAGCATGGGTGTTTGATTAAAGTTCATACACGAGACCCATTTTGCAGGCTTTAAAGAAAGCACAGGTAAATGAAAAGAAGATAGAATGGTCTGAGGAAATGGAGGAAGGTGTTTGAATAGTTGAAGAAAGCAATTTGTACAGCTCCTGTTTTAGGAATTCCCAATTATACTGAGGGGTTCTTTTTGTTTTCACACACAAATGGGACAGTCATGACAGCAGTGCTTACACAGAGGGCTACATTAGGGTATAAACCTCTGGCATACTACAGTGGGATTCCAGATCTAGTTATGAAGGGACACTTTCCTTGCGAACAGTCGCTGGCAGCAGCCACGTTTGCAATTGAGAAGTCTACTAGCATCCTAATGGGTTGTTCTATGATGCTTTTTGTGGAGCATGCTTTCTTTGATATTTTGGAGAAACCTAAGGGTACGTTGACATCTTAGAGAGCTTCTGCGAATAAGGTGATCATATCAAATCGAGAGATTAAAATAGTCAGATGTAAAATAGTGAACCCTGCCATGGTTGTAGCTGAACCTGTGGCAGAGGGTGAGCATGTGCATTCTTGTGCAAACTATGAGGAGTTTTACAATGATATACCGTGCATAAAAGAGAATGCATTAGCAGGGGGGAGATTCTCGTTATTGATGGTTCTTCGAAAATTGATCAAACTAGTGGGAAAAGACATTGTGGTGCAGCTCTGGTGAGAGATAGATCAAACATCGAATTTGAGGTTGTAGCAAGTGCAAGTCTACCATCTCACTAGCGGCATAATTTGTGGCGCTTATTGTCATGCTCGAGAATCATGCAGACCAGGAAGAGACGGTGTACAGTGACTCTGCATATGTGACGTCAACCGTACACGCAGGTAAGCAAATTGGAAAAGCAGTACAGGCTTATTAAGGCACTACAACTCCTAGTAGCCATAGAGATAATTAAATGTGCAGCACATACTAAACAAACTGACTTTATTTCTTGCGGAAGCGAAGCCGCAAACGTGGAGGCCAAAAGGGTTGCATATTCACCAGATATTTCAAGTTCTGATACTCCAGATGTAAAAGAGAAAGTAGTCACGATTATGATAGTGAATGAAGGGTTTAATCATTTACCAAGAACACAGTTAATGGAAATTCAGGGCAGTGCACCACCGGAAGAACAAGAATTATAGAAACAGGGGGGGGGGTGTTCCTTGTCCCCCTCAGAAGCTTTGTGGCGACAAAACAGCACTGGAAAGCCAGTGATGCTAGTAGCATTGAACAGCTGCACTACCCTGCACATGCAACTAGGGAAAGCCTTGCAGAAGCTATTGTGGAAGACTGGTTCATACTGAACCTGTTCGAACACGTTGCATTTTGTGTAGTAAATTGCATTGTATGTCAAAGGTTTACTGCTGGGCATACACTGTGAACAATTAGAGGAGTGATTCCTAGACCAAATGGTGTGTCCCTTCTCCAGATAGATCAAAGCAGGTCCTTGTACACACCCTGATACCACTTGCGCAGCAACGTTTTTAGTACGAGAAGTCTTCCCAAGATGGGGAGTGTGTGAGGTGCTGAGATCCGATAATGGGCCCCATTATGTTGATGAAGTATTTGAAGAGATTAGTCTATTATTGAATATTAGACATAAGCTTTCTTCTGCTTATCACCCACATGCAAACAAGATATGTGACAGACTCATCGGTCTTCTTAAAGAGAGGATTGCATAGCATAAGTTGAAACTGAAGGAGGGATGGCTATACTGCCTACCCCTGGCCTTATACGCATTAAGGAATCAACCTGGATCAGACCGCCAGCTCATACCCCACGAGCTAGTGACAGGGAGATGAATAAGAACACCTGTGTCTCCTCCATCGAGGAGCAGAAGTGATGCCCAGAAGACTGCAGAAATGTTAGGAAATTAGTTATGTGCGTATTTGATAGGTATGACCGCTAGTATCTCTGTCATTTCAGATCAACTCAAGCGCCAGAAGGGTTCAGTACCTACACTTTTTGATAAGGATGCAATATTGATTCAGAACTTTACTAGAAAGTGGCATGGGACTCACTTTGTTGGACCTTACATTGCAGAAGATATTACACCCTCAGCAGTAAAAGTACAAGGAAGAAGATCTTGGATCAATCTTAACGACATGAAGCAATACACTGGCGAGACCGCAGTACCCCTAACGATTGATTCGGAAGCAAGGCAAGAAGAAGAAGTTAAGCGGGTGCAGCCCCGATCGATGACGACGAAGAAGGATGATAAGGTTGCTGATTAAATAAATGCAAGTTTGCATTTGGACTGTGGCTCGCCCTGGACACTCTTTATAGATATTATAGCAGGAGTACAAACTCAGTCCTTGAGTCACAGGAATCTTTACAAACTGAACTTTAGAAAGTTGTTGACATATGTTTGAGTGCCAACATCTAATAAGAGAGTGGAAGCATGAACAATACGCAGATTCTTTTCATACAGCGCAATTGTTTGGTTAAGCTTATGATCTTGGCAGATGCCGACACCCATATGCTCTTACTCGCTGTTTTCATTTAATTCTTCGAGCTAACCCTGCTCTTGTTGGGCGCAGTGTCGACATATGCACTTTTATATTTCTGCATGATCCTAAAAATGGCAGTGCAATCAAGAGGCTGCTTATGGCGATAATTGAGCCGATCCTAAAGCTACCTGATCATTTAACAGAGTTGCCTCATTTAAAAGGTTTTTTCCTTCCTTAAAGCAGTATACAGGCACAATGAGAAAACTTGAGAGTGGTGCAGTTTTGGAAAATGAGCAAGCCCAAGAGATACCAGAATGGCACAAGTGGTGGGGGTTAATATGTTGGTTTGCAATACACACATGTACTATTATGCGTTGTGCTTCTTTGTTCCTTCTGATTTATTACTTTATTGATCCGAAGAAGGTAGAAGTCCCCTTGATTCTTGCCACCCCAGTGACTCAAGCAGAATTGCCTCTTACTGATAGACCAAAACATTGTGTTATCCCCAGAGAGCAGAGCTGCTTTAGAGTTATTTCCCTGGGCTGCAACCATTATGTTGGGAAGATACAAGAGAATCATAGGGGACGATGATAATGAAATACATTATTACTTAGACAGCACAGCATATTTGGGTAATAACATGTGGCATCAGAACATGAAAAAGGTGGGAGAGAGGACGTCCAAAGAGAGTTGTCATGTCTGTTCTCTCATACCTTATACCATGGGGACTTCTGAGTTATTCATAGCTAGAGAAGTAGCGATCCAGAAAGCTCATTCCTGACGCACCTTGCACTCTGCCAAGCAAGAGGACAGTTCCAAGGTTGAACAGCATCCTTGGTATGGGTGACTGAGAAGACATCTCCAAGAGAAGATAACTATGTACAAGACTTAAAGACAAGAGAGAAATCAGGGACAAGGAATCTAGTGATAAGATATGAACGGCCTGGAATAAACGAAGCAGGAATCCGAAGAGAAGAAAACAAGATGCTGAATTGCCATGGCAAGAATCAAGAAGAGATACAAAGATGTAAGGAAAGAGATCAGCTGCAAATCAAGGGAACAGTGCTGACTCCAGAAGGATGGGCTGAAGGCCTGATTGTGTGCAATGCAACAGCAATAATGGGATTGTATGAGCCAGTTATAGATACCGTAGAGACTGAATGCAAGCATCATTGGCCAAAGATTGCAAAGCTGTTGACATGGGTCGATGATAGAGGAGGACCTTTGCAGATCGTGCCTCTAGCTAGTGCAGTGCTGTGTTTCCGAAACAATGGCACGAGAAAAGTTGGAATGAATTAGCAGTGTGGTCGAAGCTGTCAAGCTGAAAGATGAAGAAATCAGAAAATACATCGAAGCAAGCATTCATGCACCTGTGGGAATGAAGTTCCTGTATCCAAAGAACCACAAGAAGTATTTGGGATGATGGATCTACTGTAGTCTGAGTGGACAATGTAGCCTTATGACCTGGAGTGTTGATGACCATGTAAAATCGGCAGGATCTTGTTACGTTTACGTGGCCCCTCCCGGAGCGTTTGGACCCTCTGGTTGATGGACACTGCTGGGGCGTGCGAGCTGGGGCTGTATGCTGGGACCACACCTGAAGCAAGGAAGTAGATGTTACTAGGTGAACTCTTAGATCCCCCCTACTCCCCTGCCAACCCCTTTGGTTCACTGGTATTCCCAATGGGTTCTCAGCTCACCTGAGGTTTTATATTGGTGAGCTCTCCATCCTGCAGTCTCTCGCAGGGGCGCTATGCTCCAATGTCATTGTGATGCTGCACCAGTTACGTCACTGGTGCTCAAACCCAGTCCAGCTGCGGCTTGAGGGTGAACCTTGTTGCCTTTTATAAGGTAAATCTTGTTTTATGGGCCTTGGGCCTGGTTGAACAGTCTTTTCTGTTAAATGCTGGTGTCAATGGAACTGAGGTCCTGTGCCTTCCGGGCGATGCTACTGGCCGTTTTGTGCTGTGGAGTGGTAAGCGGGTAAGCTTTGCAGCAGGCGCTGCTTGCGAGATGCAAGCGTCACTGAAGGGGTGGCCATGAGCCACAAAGATCAGCTGTTTCTGTTCAAGGAACCGCTGCTCGCTGTATGCGTGGTGCTGTGAGCGCGTTGGCTCTGCTCTTTATATTTGAAGCTAACTGACTTGCCTTCTCCCTTTGTCTTGCAGGTGGATGCCCAGAAGCGGCAGCAGTATGCATGCTTAGACGTCGGCGTTGCTGAAGCTTCGGTTGCTGAGCCGTGAAGAGACGTGAGGAGCCGGTTGAGGGATAAAGTGCAGAGCGGCTGCTACGCGACATCGATGGTAAGTTTTAACTTTGTGTCTAAGTTGCTTCCAGAATGTTCACCTCTTTAACATTGATTTCTTTGCTTTACAGGTCAGAGGAGCGCCGATAAGCATCACGCTGCATCTTGCAGAATAACGCAAAGCACACCTGACTTGCTGAGCATGGCTTATATAGCCAGCCACTCCCAGCAAGAGGACAGCAGCTCATAACAATGTTCTTTGGTCCATTGCACCACCATCTTGTGGGAACCAGGAAGTCTCTTGTCCTCCTACCATACCTATGTCTCATGGTTATGAGATAGGCGCCAGACGCGGCGGGAATGAACCCAGCATGCTTTTCTTCCATGGAGCTTGGGTCTGCATGAACCATGAGCAAGGGAAGAACCAGGCAACTTATATATACAGCATGAGAGGGTGTGTGCTTGCGAGGTGGTGTTGGTGGCCATGCATGTTCTCCCCCCTAAGGCCCCCAGGGTGGGTTGTCAGGTCCAGGTTTAGTTGGATGGTTCTGATGAAACCTTTTAACTAATTGGGATGCATGGATACTGCTACTGGGCTCCCATGTTCTATCTTGTGGCTCGTACCTTTTCTAATCTACCAGGTAGTATAAAGTTTTGCGGACTATTCTGGAATCTAGGATGTCCTTGACCTCGTATTCCAGTTCACTTTCTACTGTTATTGGGGCTAGAGGTGCCTGAACGCAAGTGCCGGGTTGAACTGGTTTCAGTAAGGATATGTGAAAAACTGGATCTATCCACATATCGGAGGGCAGAGCTAGCCTCATCGCAACAGGGTTAACTACGGCCTTGATGGTATATAGACCCAAGTACTTGGGATGAAATGTTCAGGCCCCTTTCAAAGGAATGCGTTTAGTGGCCAGTCAAACTGCGTCCCCCACTTGATAGGCAGGGGCCTCTTTTCGGTACTGGTCTGCAAACCTCTTGTGCATTTCCTTAGCTAGCATCAGTTGTTCAGTTAACTCCTGAAATACTTGGGAAATGGTTGTGTGCAAAGTCTTTACCACTAGCATTTCTAGCTCTGCCGGATGGAGGTCTGCGGATGTCGCCGATATAGTACATAGAAAGGACTATGTCCAATATAGGCGTGGTTCGAATTGTTGTATACATACTCAGCTATCCACAACACATCTACCCACGTATTTTCTGTCTGATGAAGCATGCATCGCAGATATTGTTCTAATGTTTCATTAGTTTGTTGTGTTTGGCCATCGGTCTGGAGGTATAGGCTCATGGATAAACACATATCAATCTTTGCCAAGTCTATTCTGCATGCTTTTAGCCTGGGATCATCAGATCCTATTATGATTCCTCAAGTAGCAGCCCACTGATCATATTATGCACCCTCTTTGTCTCTTATTACCCAGCCCTGGCTTGCATCATCATAATCCTGCAGAGCTCCAGAATGAAGAAGACACTGGCACGAATTGTATCTCTTGCTGTGTGCAGAAGTGGAGAGGAAACCTGAAGTCCATGTTACCTTGCTTCCAAATCCTTATGCATTACCTTTATTCTGTAGGCTAGAGTTACATGTAGAGGCAGTCTGAGTACATTCTCAAGGGTAGGATTTTTTAAAAATTATTACTGTCAGTGTTGGAATGGATTCTCAGCTATTTAAATAATTGTTTGTATCTGTTTTGGTGATAAATTGCATATCCAAATGCATGCCACTCCCAGTTTCTGGAATCCAAGCACATTACTGTCACAAGGATAATACAAGCATGTGGACCCTAGGATCAAGAAGAGTGCCTTTAGGGGGCACACTAATTCTTTCCTGCCACCTCTACTCTAGACCAAATTATTGTCTTCCCTTAAATCTGTTGATAGCTACATGTCCCTGCTGCTCCCTGGTAAACACGCAAATACCTGGTTCTGTTAAATATTTCCTCAGTTAAACGGAGGCCCCACTTCATAGTGCCAAAAAGCTTTTTAGTGTAGATGCGACTTACAAATATGATTTATCAAAACCCGTCCTCAATATGTAGTAGAATTTTTAATAAAATCTTTGTGACACAAGATACTTGCCATCTAATACTTGCCTGGATAGTGTTAATCAAACACGCTATTACACAGTTCAACAGAACTTCATCAAGCTCAAACCATGTGTTGCTTGAAAATGCTTAATGTTATTTAATTCTTCACATGTGAATAAGCACTACAGGGTACTTGATGTGCGAAGAGCCCCAGATATTCCTTCTAAAGCAGGTGGGATCCAAGTGTGAAGGAATCAGCGAAGATCAAGTTTTAAGACATGCTCAGTCTTCAACCAAAGCCATTATCAGCTGCATTGGACGGCTCCCATTAAATCCTTGTCAATTTCTAATGGGTCTAGAATTGATGACCTTTCCTGGTGACTTCACAAACATACAGACCTTCTATATTTTCCAAGTTTAAAATGTGGCGAGGAAATACATCATTCCTCTTCATCCAATATTCAAAGGTCAGTCCCCAGCAGGAATGAAGCAGAGATGGCGTCTTGTGCATAGGTTACCAAACAAACACACATGCTTGATCTTCACTGGCTGCAAGCTCATTCTCTGGATTCAATCATAATCTAAATGCAGCGCCAGATGAAATCTGACTTTCCCAAGGAACTCGTGGTCTGTTGGGTTTGGCACTCATTGGTGTGCTGTAGAGTAATTGAGCATGATTGCTGGTTGATACAAAACAATTCCAATTTCATGGTGAGTAGAGTAATTGAAAACGCAGTCCACTCTAATGTTCAGCTTCAAATAACAAGCCCAGGGATTGGATTACAGAGGTTTGAGCTCAGTGTGCAAACAGCACTTTGCTTCATTTGCCCTGCAGAAGGGCCTCTTTGGTATGATATTAGGGGCACTCGGCACTCCTGTAATACTGAAGGCTCACCCACTCCCTGAATGCGGGCACATTCATGAGGTGGCCTTCCCTTTTGGCATGGCGATTATGTATGCAAATGAGGGAAACTGATTCTACACATTCTTGGTATTAATTATCAGCATTTCGCCCCCAAGAGGGGGGGTGTGTGCCCACCTTTAAGCCTCTGTTCGGAGTTGATGGAGTTGTGGCTGTCCTTGTTTTCAACATGGGGCCCAATCTCCGGGCTCTGCTTACTGCTTCCTGCAATGCGGCAGGTGGAGCCCATGCATATATTTATTAATTAGGCCCCTGAGGACCATCTACACTGTGCATGCACATGACGTGCAGCCTTTTCCAGTGCAAGGTACTGAGTAAGGTTATAGTCCGGTTTAGGACGATTTTCCCACATCAAAAGGTTTGTATGAACCTTTTGATCTAAAAATGCTACCACCAAAGGTTCGAACACCAAAAGTTCAAACCTTTGGTGGTAGCATTATAAGAAATAAACAGGGGCTGCTGGGGTATCCCCTGCATCACCCATCTCACTATACTTCATTTTATAGTGAGCGGGGGCTGCGGGGGAAACCCCTGCAGCCTTCCGTTTAAAAAAAAAAGTAGGGGCGGCAGTGGTACGATTGGAAGAGGGGAAGTTTGAAGTGATTGTATAAAAGAGGTTGCCAGCCCACTTTTCTGGCACAAGCAGCTGAGTTAATGGCATTAATTGAAGCCCTACATACAGCCAGGGGAAGCGCAGTAACAATATACGCTGACTCAGCATATATGACTACAGTGCATGGGGGACTAGCACGATGGCGAAGGAGAGGATTCAGAAGGGCAGATGGGTCCCCTGTGTAGCACGCTGAGCTACTTGCAGAATTGATTGAGGCGTTAAAAGAGCCTACAGTTGTAGCGCTGGTAAAATGCCAGCGCCACACAAATAAGAGTGACGTCATCTCGCTAGGTAACGCGGCAGCGGAGGCCACCACGAAAGAAGCAGCCTACTTCACTAAAGAAATAGTAGGTGAATGTGTGTTGCAGAAACATGTGGAAGAAGAAGATGGGGAGAGATATAACTCCATGCCAGTTTCACAGATACTAGAACTGCAGCAGGATGCACCACCAGAGGAAAAAGAGCTATGGGGAAAGAGATGGTGTTTGGTGACAGAACAATACAGGTAAAGCAGTGATCCCAGCTAAATTACTAGATACATTCAAGCAACTCCACTTTCCAGCCCACAAAGCAAAACAAGATATCACTGCGGATATACAGCAATACTGGTTTGTGCCAGGGTTGAATGAGCAGATATCAAAAATGATAATAGAATGTACCACCTGCCAAACATATAATTCAGGAATGACATTAAGAACACTACAAGGAACACTGCCCCGGCCCATTGGTCCATTGCGTGAATTGCATATTGATTATGCAACATGGGAGAAAGGTGCAATGGATCACGATATGTGATAATGGTGGTCTGTCCCTTTTCATGGTGAGTGGAAGCAGGTCCCGGTTGCGAAACACACAGCAAACTTTTTAGTGAGGGATGAATTTCCCCGCTGGGGAATATGTGATGTAATACGCTCTGACAACGGAACACATTTCGTCAATGACCTATTCAAAGCAGTGACAACGACGTTGGGCATTCCCCACAATTTGTGCACCATTAACCTACCACCCGCAATCAAATGGAATTTTGGAAAAAATAAACAGCATTCTGAAAAGCATACTGTCCAAATTGTGTCACCCACTAAATAAAAATTGGGTGTATTGCCTGCCGTTGCTGCTGTTTGAATTGAGAAACCAGCCTAGTAAAGACCACCCTTTGTCCCTGCATGAAATAGTAACAGGAAGACGCATGCACACAGCATTCTCCCCTTTACGAAGACAATCTGATGCACACAGATGTGTAACAGTATTGGGGGAAGAATTTCAAGACTACTTGAAAAAACTGACGAGAGTGGCATGCATGATTGCAAAACAACTAGCTTCCCCTTCACACAAGAAAATGCAAGTGACACAATGACACCAGCCATGGATAGCCCCAGCTGCCAATTGATGCCAGGGGAGTTGGTATACGTGTGAATCTTCGTACGTCAGTAGAATGCTGCCAGGTTTCATGGACCATATGAAGTAATATATTGCACACCCACTACGGTAAAGGTAAAGGGCCTGAAATACTGGATCCATTTATCTGACGTGCACAAGGTGTACGATAATGTAAGATAAAACTAAGAAGAAGACAGGTTGGAAGGAGCAACACAGATGTGATAATAACCATAAGTGAAAAATAAAATACAGATGAAAGCAACTGCTACAGTAGGAAGAAATACAGATGAAAGGTGATTAGAAGTAAAAAGGACAAGAGTAAAAGAAAAACTAACTTGTAAATAATATAACTGTTGTAATATGAACACAGAGAAAAGGATGACGCAGTAATAGAACAATATTATTTTAGTGTCCATTTCCCTATTCCTCTCTGTCTCTCTCCCTCTCTATTTCTCTTTTTTCCCAAAGAGAATACAAATATATATGGTTTTAAGTATGTTTAACAATTATGATAGGAATAAGATGTATAAAAAGTAGAATGGAAAACAAAAGGTGATAAAACAAAAGTAGAATGAGAAATAATATTTATATGAATGTGTACTTAACCACCTTTTATATCTCACTCTGTAGGATCTCCCATGGCAAAGACAGGGGCCCCCAATGTCAACAACAGTAGTATACAAAGAGATAGGAACAGAGAAAATAGTTTAAGAGATTATTCTTATGAATGGGGACAATTTTGTTGTGCGATTATTTTCTTTTCCATGATGTTGGGCCTTGTGTTGTATTGGGCGATATCATTTATATCTATCGACATAAAGGAGGGGGAGGAGGGGTGAAATTAGTAAAACAAGGGACTCATCTCATATGGGATGGATTTAAATTGATTTGGGCACACAGGGTCCATAAAAATGACACACTCAATGAAAATTACACAATCAGCACCCCTGTATTAATTGATCCTATAGCCCATTATAATGACTCTGGGTTTAATATCCATAGGATGAATGACCCAGACCCTTCTGACTTTCCATGGTGGAACAATGAACTCTATACAAACACACAAGCTGCCTCAGTCACCAAGAGTATAAGAGATGCAAATGACAGAACTATAGAAAAATATGTTGCAATGTATAATGAGTGGGAAAAGGGGGGAGGTGGAATATTCCCAATTAGAAATGGGGCAAAAAGAAAAATACCAGACGGCCTATGGGGGAATAGAAGAAGGAAAAGGGGGCGGGGCGGACAAAATATGATGAATACCATGGGCTAGGGTTGGATACAATAGAAGATCCACAGTATCCACACCAGTCTAACAAATGATATGCATACACGAGCACAACAGCAAAGCAGACCACAAATGAGAGTTGTTATGTATGCTCATTAATACCCCACGCCTCAGGTACACCCATGGAGCTGTTGCCACAAGCGTCACCTATTGAAGAGGCCCAATGTCTCCTTCATCTCGTATTCTGCAGAATAAAAAACACTTTTTAAGCACACACGGTTTCATTTGAAATGCTACAGGATGAGAAGACGTGCTACAACAAAGCAAGGGGTGATCTGCCTGAAAGAGCCTTTTCTCATAATCAAAGGAACATTATTCTCAGACAATAAATGGCAAGAAGAGCACATAACATGCAAAGCAGAAGCGCTGAAAGGACTGTCAGATGAAAAATTGCAGTGAATGCAGAGGACATGCACCCCGATATGGACACACCATATTACAAAACTCACGTGGATCACAGCCCTCTAAAAACCATTGAAGCTACAGACAGAAATTCTGTATGAGTTGTGCTTCTATGGAGAAGGAAGAACACATCTGGGCACAAACAAGAACTGTAGTAAAACTCTCATCATCCCAGATATGAAAAAAGGTGCAGCTGCATTAATGGGCACTTACTGGATTTGCGACAAACAGGCATACTTGCACCTTCCCCAGTCTTGGAGGGGCACGTGCGCCTTGGCAACACTGCATTCCAATCTAATTGTAATACCTGAAAGCCACATGCAAGGGGGCTGTCCACAAAAAAGTATCCTGAGCCCCTACCAACGGCTGCAGAACATCCCACCTATGTCCTCTCTGAAGAACAGCTGCAGAGCACAATCTCTCGAAAAAGAAGATCCTCAAATTATTATTTCCAAGTCATCCTCCCAACTTTTGGCACAAATTCCTGATCGATTTAGGCTGTTCACATACCCTGTGACGTTTTTCGCATTCCTCGTTCCAAGCATTCAGGCACAAGCAAATGCAAAATGGCCCCAGATCACTCGTTGGGAGCTGATCCAACTGGCCAATGACACAGAAAAGGGGTTCAACGTGATAAAGGTGGAGCTGAGGGCCCTGCGGCTGATGACGATGCAGAACAGTTATGTCCTAGACCTGTTGACAGCAATGGAGGGAGGTGTTTGCTGAAAAATCAGAGCGCATGTTGCACGTTCGTACCTTCTGCAGAGGTGGACAATGGAACATTGTCTCATATTATAGCAGTGGTGCACAGCCTTGGAAAGCATATGAAAGAAGAAGGAGGGGTACAGCCCAGTACTTGGCTCAACGACATGTTTTCATGGGTCCCATCTTGACTCGGAATGACTGTCAAGCTGTTGATACCTATCATCGTCTTTTTCCTTTTACATTTTTGTGTGTGCAAATTAGGACTCAAGTGTTGCGCAAATGCAGTACCAAGCAGTGCCATGATGATGGTGACAATGGGCCGTGCAGCAGGAGTGGTACAGAGCCGACATGATGCACAAGTTCAAACAGGAAACGACTCTGAGCAAAAATATAGAATGACCGCTATATATAATACTGGGTACATTGTAGACCTGCTAAACCACACAACCATAAAGGAGCCCCGTATATTAGAATGGTATGATGAAGTTTGGGTGGACCTGGAAGGGGATGGGGGCTGTATTTATATGACGTGCACCCCTGATGAATATGCACGGGCAGGGGAAGCCTGAGGGTGGTATGTAGGGCCTGGATGCCGTGAAAGGGGACCCCAGCCTGTTATGAATCATTAGCTGAAGAAGCAGAATGCAGAAGGCTGGGAGAGTTATAATATTTGTTACTTAAGTAACCAAAGGGGGGAATGTAAGGAAGGAAGTGACTTTTTCAAACCCCCTCCCCTATATTCCAGTCCAACTATACAGAATACGCTTGCACCGAGGCTGACCATGTACCACTGCATGTGCAACTCATATAGGTACCCAACTATGACTCCATTTTGTATTAGGCCTAGGCGGGCCCATAGGAACACCAAACTGCAGGTTGACGCCTCTCCTCATCAGCGTCCGCGCACGGAGAGGAAGCCAATGCCCCTCCGCCGCCTCTCTGGTGTCTCTGTGACTGTCCTGTTCTCACGGAAGACTGGGCGTGAAAAGCTACAAACTAAACACTTTATCTCATGCCTTCCTCCTTACATCACTGCCCTGTGAATGACTTGGCCAGGGCCTGGTCTGGAAAAAATCATCCATCTCCACAAACCTGCCTCTGTACCCGCAGACCTTACTCGGAAGACATATTACTCACACAACCCCTAACCTCGCATCTTTTTTTGATGTAACAGATGAATGTTCACAACTGTGTGCCATTCAGATTCACCCCTATCACTAATCCTGCGTGTGACCATATATCCTACCTTGTACTAAAACATAATAAAGCAGCCTTCATGAGATCTAAATGAATACTTGATAAATGTGTTAACTGACTGATTTTAGTAGATAAGATATTTGGGCCCATGTGCCCCTGCTTCACGGTTCAGGTCAACTGTGTCAACATGATATATGCATATGTACAATGTCAGAAGAGCCATGTGACATGATGTAAATTACGTGGCCTAAAGGGCGGCAATAACTGAAATGTGCCTTGTAGTAAATCGGACATTGCTAGGTTTGTATAATATAATGTATACAAAGGTACAACCCCAGCTTGAACCAAACCCCTCACATTTCCTATGCAGGAACGGTGCATGCAGAACCCATTCAAGATCCATTTTGTGTATTTCCAATTCCATTGTCTTTACCAGACCATTTTCTAGCAACTACCAGGCCTCCTCTACCCGCAGCAGCGCTGTGCACAACGAGCACTGATGACCCCCACCTTTTTCCCCTCATGCGCCTGTGCTGCCTAAGCTCCTGTCTCACGGATTTCTCGATGTTACAAATGTATCCTTTTATCCTTCCACTGGGTCCGTGCTCCCCATGCCCCCTGTAAGAAACGATTCCTACACCTTTCACCTGGTCAATGACTTGAAGTGAACTAATTAAAGTGTACAGGTGAAATATATGGTTTTCTCTCTAAATGTCAAGATGTAGCGGATGATCATTTATTGCATACTCTGAAGCAATGTGTAGATTAGATAGTTAGCACCAGCCACCTCACCCAGAAACAACATGACCTTCACATCGCACCGACCAGCCCAGCTGATTCACGTGATGTCCGACCTCCCGCCAAGTCGCCATCCAATCACATGGAACCGGCCTATAAACATCTATACTGCGCCTGCTGCCCCATCAATCAAAATGTAATGTTTGTAATGTATGTATTCCGTCATCAATGATGCTGTAACCCTTTAAAATGTACTGACAGTGTATGGTTTGGAATAGCGCTCTCGGAGTAAGCAGAGTCCCCTGCATGCCCTCTCTTATCTAGATAAACTTGACCTCTTAACTTCACCCGCACTTGGTCTTGGTCTCATTCCCTACTGGGGTGTGTACATTATTGACTCTCATGGGGAGTTTGTGGTGCATTTTGGGGGACTGCTCACTTTCATTGGCCTCTGTAATACCTGAGGCAATCCAGCGGGATATAGATGCTTTGGAAGCTGGTTTAACTAACAGGTCTCCAAATGTAAGAAAGAGCTGTGAGAAGCTTCTTTGTTCACTCGTTCTATCGAGGTAAAACTTCAGTGCCCGCCTGTTATCCAGGTTATGTACCTCTCTTGGAATCAGATGCCGTATTAGGGGAAAAGAGAGGCAAGGAGATTGATTGGTTCAAATGAAAATCAGTAACCGCCTTAGGCAGGAAAGAAGGATGAGTGTGAAGCACAACCTTATCGCTGTGGAAAATGAGGAATGGATGTTCCACTGAGAGACCTTGGAGCTCGCTTACTCGCCTTGCTGATGTTATTGTGATGAGAAAAGCAACCTTCCAAGAGAGGTACTTAAGATAGGTAGTGGCCATGGGTTCAAATGGCATATAACATAATGCAGTGAGAACTACATTTAGATCCCATTTGGGATGAGGAGTCTGCACCAGCGGGAAGAGATGAAGAAGATCGCAAAATGCCTTTTGATTACTGGATTAGTCAATGAGAAAGAACAGCTGTCTCTGGACAGGTAGGACGCAATGGAGGATAGATAAGTCCTACATGACAGAACATGAATGCCAGAAGCTGACAGGTGAGACACAAAGGATAGAACGTGTTGACCGAAGCATGCCTGCGATCGAGCTGTTTAGCTCAACACCAATGGCAAAAACAGTGCCATTTCCTCCTGTACTGGGCCCTTGTGGAAGGTTTCCTGGCCGCTTGGATAATTCACATGTTGTCTTTGGACAGATTGGACTGCACTAAAGATCTAAACTCAGGTACACGGCCGCCAAGCTGAACGATTACGGGGAGGGGTGCCACAGCTGGTGAACCAACTGATGCTGTAGTTCCGATAAACCAGAATCTGGCTGGCCCCAAGGAGCCATGAACAGGAGAGTGCAATCTGATTTGGTCCTGAGCTTGCAGAGTGACTGATGAATCAGTGGCAATGGAGGGAAGGCATAAGCTTTCATGTTGTCCCACTGAATCTCGAGGGCATCCCCCAGGGAGGACGCTCCGAGCCCATCCCTGGACGCATAAAGAGGACGTATCTTTTTTGAAGAAGTTGCAAAGAGGTCCACCTCTGGAGTGCCCCAATGATGGAATCTGTTGGAGAGGACATTGCTGTTCATTTCCCACATGTAACTGGCTGCTGACTGACGACTGAGTGAATCTGCAGTCACATTGCTGTGACCTGGGATGTGTGGCTCAGATAGAGGGCCAAGGGTCCCTAGGAGGGAGGAAAGAAGAGTGTGGTCATAGCATGAGAGGGGGGTGGTGACCGGATTAGAGATAGGGATATCACCAGAGATGAGGGCATCAAGAGTGTGACCGGCAGAGTGAGTCAGGCAGGAAGGAAGAATAGCGAGAGAGAGAGGGAGTCACAGATCTGAGAAGTGGATGATTCAAGAGAGTCATAGTGGATGTTGAAGTCAACAAGAAGGAGGAATTTAAAGAAGAGGTTGAAAGGAATGAGGCAAGTTCAGTCCATTCAGAGAGAAAGATGAGGATAGGGCCAAGGGAGTCTGTAGATAGTGGCGAGGGTGAAAGAGAGAGTAGGCAAACCCCAAGCCTACAGACGAGGCATTCAAAAGAGGAGTAGGATTGAGTAGGAATGATGGAATCAAGGAACCACTCAGGGAGGATCAAGGCCGCTCCACTTCCAGGCCTGTTGGGTATGGGTTTGGAGAGTATTTTGCAGCCCTCAGGCTGGAGAGTGTAAAGAACAGTGACAGAGCTGGCATTGAACCATGTCTCGATAAAATCAAGGACGTCGACATCAAGGTCTTCGAGAAGGAGACAGATGTCAGAGGAGTGTTTGCCAGCAGAGCGAGAATTCAGAGTAGCTAGGTGAAGCTGGTTATCACCTTTGAAGTTTTTCCGAGGGTGTGTTCTGGAGTGTGGTACTCCCATAGGTGGTGGTGGTGGAGAGGTGAGGGGAGAGGAAGCAGGGGTGGCAGGAGAAGGGAGGAAGTTTATGAGAGAAGGCAGGCACCGGTCGAGAAGTAGAAGAGTAGATTGTGACTCTTTTGCCATGATAGTGCTGTTGTGATAGACATTAATGATACATCTAGAGGATGAGAAGTAGTGCCACCATTATGGGTCGAGGAAGAGAAAGAAGAAAGAGTGGAGACCAGATGGGGGGGCCCGTAGGTCAGTAGAGGGGACAGTGAAGAGGATCTCTGTAATAGTCAGTCTGGAAGTGGCATTAACGTAAGTGTCTGCAATAAGTAGGCCTGGATTAGAGAGTATTACAGCTTTCTTTCAGCTTTTTTCTTCCAGACATCGTGAGAGAGCTAGGATAAGTGATAGAATAGCAGTTAGAATAGATAGGAGAGATGGAGAGTGCCATGAGGGTAGGTGGGAGAGAGTGTTAAGCAGGCATGCTGCACAGTGCACAGGAATTCATCAAGTGGCCTAGCAGCAGGTAGGCACAGAGTAGGAGGTGTGAAATGGAAGATAATCAGTGCACAGGACAAAAAAGCACACCTAGGTTTGAAATTGCCAAAAAGCACTAATACAGCACAAAATTCAGGATGCAGTAATTTGAAAAGCACACTTAGACTTGAATTTGCCAAAAACCCACTAATACAGCAAACCTATGAAGGTTGCATGTGATTTAAAAAGCACACCTAGATTTGCACTGTGATTTAAAAAGCAGACCTAGATTCGAATTTGCCAAAAGGTACTAATACAGCACAAAATTGAGCTAGACGATATTAAAGGTGCTCTTAAGAGTAATTATGGGTTTGGCACTAGCAGGCAACAGAAAGAAAGCTATATGCGAATTTTAGCCAGATACACATATCAAGGAGGCAGCAGATACAGGTTGCAGTCAGGCTGTGGGGCAAGGGATGCAGGATTCAGCAGGCAATCAAGTCAAGTGTTGTAGACCAGGAACAGGTGATCCGGGGATGCTTACCAGTACAATGTAGTAGAACATTTATCATGGTCCAGAGTTGCAGGGGTACAGTAAGTTTGGACATTCTGTAGCGTGGGCCAGGGGAAAGATGCAGGATCGCTCCCTCCAGCACCGGCCAGGGCCAGACAGGGGCCTTTGTGTGGGCGTTTGCGCTGAGGGCCAGGTCTCACCTGCCGGCTCTCAACAGGCCAGAAGAAACCAGCAGTGGCCAATCAGGCATAGACATTCAGGGCATCATGGCAATGATCTTTGAGTGAAGAAGTGCGGCCATCTTCAAGCAGGAAGCACACATTGCATGCAATGATCTTATGCAAAGTGCTCCATGTGATTTTGGAAATTCAGGCACTAAATGGATTTAAATAGCACTATGAACATAGCGGTCTTCTGCCAGAGTGATGGATATTGCACACAAAGCTTTCCGTGCACGTTTCCGTTACCTCGTGGATAAGGTTCGGCAGGCCTCAGGGATCCATGCTGCTGTTGCTGTCAGGTGAGAGCAGGGACAGCCTGCGACTACCACCCAAGAACAGCAGGAGAAAATATGTCAATGGAAGTTTAATGAAAGTCAGAAATTAGCATGTTCAGTGGAAAAAAACATGATTTTCATGTCAAGGAACAGAACAGGGATATGGGGCTTAGTTCTGGTCAGGGGCCAAGTGTTTGGTAGGTTTGAAATGATATAACTGTTTACTAGGCACTGTGGTTCCCTCGGGAGCTAATGGAGAGCAATGACCTTATAGGATGTGATGTTGCACAGTGAGTGCTGACCCCTTTCCGTTCAGTCTGCAGAGCCTTTCTGTGTGCCAGGCCCATATTTGGCTCTATTGGATGCAGAAAGTGCCACAGTTGCTAGGAGCATCATTGGTGAGATCGAGCACCCATGTCAGCTCTTGTCTGTACCTGCACTTTGCTACTATGATGCAGATCATTGTCATGCCCCATTCTCTCCTGAGCTCTGAGTATGTCACCAAAAATCACAGGCAAGTGAAACCACAAAAATGGCAGACCTCTTGGAGACACACGTAGGCTTGCTTGTGTCTCTCTGGGAGGCTCCCAATTCTTTAGTGGGCAGACGGCTCTTCAGAGTTTTCGTTGCATACTAAAAGGCTTCTATCTAGTGAGGAATGTAGCTCTCAGCTTTTATAGTTATTTTCTCTGACAGTAGCCACCCCCACCCCATTGAGAACACAAAATAATTATTTTTCACAGTGTTATAATAAAGTGCTTCTGTGATTGAAAGTGCTATAAATAGCTACGTATAAAGGTGGATGCAAATGTAATCTCTGCAAAGTGGAAGTTGGGCATTTCATTGGAGATAAACTGAAACAATAAATGGAGAGGTGCTTATTCTGTAGTGTCGGGGAGGGTCTGCTAACACACATAAACAGAGGACACCACTGTGACCCCCTTTTAACCCACGCCATGCCATACTAGGTGCCCTGAATCTGCCTCTTTACAGTTCTGGTGACATCTACTGCTCTATCCCCCTCTAGACATCATATTATCACTTTCTCTACACCCCATGGTGTCCCCAATCTCTTGCTTTCAGTGACTGGTTTAGCAGATTGTGTCATCACATAGCAGGTATTGGCTTAGATTAATTCCAAGAGGTTGTACCCAAGACCTTCAGGAATCCACATACTGCCACGTTAGCATTTACAGCCATGTCTCCTATTTGTTTCCACTATTAGCTTGCTCTTACCATGCTTGACAAGTGGTTAATTCCCTGTCCTGATGTTGGTGTACAATATCTATGAAATTTTCTTTTCATTAATCTGCATTGATTTGTGTTGATCTGGCCTTAGCTGGGGAAATGTATGCCTCACAAATCCCTTTAAACGTGTATTCCCATTATGATTGCAGCGGTAATGAATAAACAAAGTACATGAAGTGTGATCACAGGCTGGATAGTGCCTGGGCACGGCTATTTGCATCAGTCAAATGAGCTCTGTCAGGGTCATGATGTACAATATTATCTCCTGCCTTTCTCAGACAGTTCAGAAGAGGTAGAAAGGCAAACAGACAGGCTAAAATGATGGCACCCACTGATATAGCCATGCTTGTCCTTCACGTGATCTCCTTGGTGGCCGGGCTGATGGGACACATGTTCATCCTTAAAGTGTGTTTCTTTGAAAAGATCCATGGCAGCCATGACCTGAGCCCCTCTGACCTCATCCTCTCCAGTCTTGCATCATCAGACATTGGTCTTCAGTGTGTTTTCTTTGTATCTGAAATACGTCGATTTTTCTTTGTAGAATTGCTCTCGCTGGACAATGCCTGGAATGGATTCAGGTTCACTTTGCTTTGCCTTCGCTGTTGCAGCCTCTGGTTCACCACCTGGTTCTGCCTCTACTGCCTGGTGAAAATTGTTATCTTCACTAATCCATTCTTAGTGCGGTTCGTAAAGATCTTCCTGGAGAATGTCCGCTGGCTGCTTCTGATAACTGTACTTGTTTCACTGGCCACCTGTCTTCCATTAGTCGTTCCTTTGGATTTTCATCCTGGAGCCAGTGTTTTGGCAAATACTTCAATTTCCACTCAATTGAATGCTTCACTCAAGGTTTCAATGATGAACGTGAATAGGACAACATTTTCCAAGAAAGCGTTCTTGGCATACAGTCTCAATACACTGTTCAACTTTGCAATATTCCTGTTTTCGGCTGTAGCAATCCTAATCACCCTCTGCAGACACATGAAGCGGATGGAGCAGAGTGCCAATGGCTTCAGGAGGCCCAGTCTAGGAGCTATCTCTGGAGCAGTGAAAACTATAACAGCTCTTCTCATCTTGTATTCTGTATCATTTTTGGCTATGATCATCATATTCTATTATGATTCCTCAACTAGCAGCCCACTCATTGTAACATGCATCCTCATTTTCTCTTATTACCCAGCTCTGACTTGCATGATCCTAATCCTGCGGGTCTCCAGAATGAAGAAGACACTGACGGGAATCTGTTCTCTTGCTGCGTGCAGAAGTGGAGAGGAAACCTGAGGTCCAGTTACCTTGCTTCCAAATCCTTAATACATTACCTTTAATCCATAGGTTAGAGTTACATGTATAGGCAGTCTGAGTAAATCCTAAAGGGTAGGATATTTCTTTTAATATTACTATCAAAGTTGGAATGGTTTCTCAGCTATTTGTAGAATTATTTGTATCTGTTTTGGTGAATAATCACATATCCAAATGCAAGTAACTCCCTGTTTCTGGAATCCAAGCACATTATTGTCACAAGGATAATACATGCATGTGGATCCTTGGATCAAGAAGAACCCCATTAGGGTGCAGTGTATGCTTTCCTGCCACCCCTACTCCAGAATAAATGATTGTATTCCCTTAAATCCCTTGATAGCTACATGTCCCCACCGCTCCCCAGTAAACACGTGAAGACCTGGTTCTCTTAAGCATTTCCTCAGTTAAACTTTGGCCTGCCTTCATAGTGCCAAGAAGCTTTTTGGTGTAGATTGGACAAATATGATTTACCATAACATGTCCTCAAGTATGTAATAGAATATCTTAATAAAAAATCACTTTTTAAAAATATTGCATCTGATACTTGCTTTGATAGTGTTAATGTTAAATGTGCACCCACACAACATATTAATATAGTCACCCATTGCAAACTCGCTATTGCATGGTTCGACAGTACACCATCAAGATCAAACCATGTGTTATGATATCATATGATATGATTTGGTATTTATAATGCGCCTTTACACAAGTGTTTCTGGGTGCCACAAGATGGAGGAGGGGAGACAGAGGGAAGACAAGACGAACGATCTTACTAGACCTTGTGACATTCAGATTGTGCAAGTGCACTGAGAAGTGCAGGGGCGAGGATTTGGGGAGAAGTGCAGGGAAGGGGTATGAGGGGAAGTGCAATCAGGGCAGCAGGGGAGTTAGTGCAAGGGACGGCAGAGGACTACACAGCTGTAGTCCGAGACGGGAAGAGCTGTGTAGGCCAGAAGGCAGTGCAGGTTGACTGGTCAATGAGAGGGGGGCGTGGTATCCTGTGTGACTCTGAGGGCAACCACACCACCAGTCAGGGTGAGCTGACATGTATATTAGCAGAGGAGAGGGAGAGAAGGAAGACAAGAGGAGGAACTTCGGGTGATCTGGCTCAAGAGGTTTCTGGATCTGAGAGGGACAGGGAGGCAATTCCAGAGGGATGCAGCTGCAGAGGGAAGACATCTATCACCCTCCATTTGTATGAACAACCGTCTCACCCGCAGAGAGTTTGAGGTAGCTGAGAGGAGGGTTCTAGAAAGAAGGTATTTAGGAAGAGAGTGTTGGATATAGAAAGGACCACAGCCCCAAAAAAGCCTTGTGGATGATGCAGAGGGGCTTGAAATTGATCCTCGCGGCACCATGGAACCAGTGTAGTGATTTCAGAGCTGGAGAGATTTGGTCCCTGGGTTTGAGGCCAAGGATAAGTCTTGCAGTCCTGTTCTGGAATAGTTGGAGTGGGCAAAGGGTAGGGTTAGGAAACTGAGAAAGAGGCTCTTGCAGTAGTCCAGCCTGGAGAGACCCAGAGCTCTGGATACAGAAGGCTTCTGGGGGAAGGTGAGAAAAGGTAGCATACCTCTGAAGAGGTGCAGCAAGAAGTGGGCCTTCTTGGCAAGGTCCATGATGTGTGGAGAGAAGAAGAGAGTGGAGTCAAACATGACGCCAAGGTTTTTGGCCTCACAAGAGGGTGGTGGGAGGGAGCTCAAGGAGGGTGGTCAGAGGGAGAGAGGAAATGTGGGAGCAGGGGTACCAATGAGAGGAATCTCTGTCATACTGGCATTAAGGCAGAGGTCATTAGAGGTGCACCATCCCTGAACAGTGGATAGTCAGTCAGGAATGAGTGAGGAGGGAGAGAAGGCTGAGAGTAGCCTGAAAGAGAGGTATGTGTCATATGCATAACACTGAAGGTTAGAGGAGAAAGTAGAGATCAGGTGGGCCAGGGGTCGGGGGGCAGATAGACATTGAAGATCCAGTTTGAGAGGATAGAGCCCTGGGGAACACCACATGTGGAAATCGAGGTGGTGGAGAGAAAGGACCCAAGTTGGACCTGGGATGGTCGGTCCCACAGGAAGGAGGTCAGCCACACCAGGGCCTGACCAGTGATGCCAAGGTTCACACTGAGATGGTTGATCAGGGAGGCGTGATTGACCGTGTCAAATGCAGAGGAGAGGTCAAGGAGGATTAGGACAGAGTGAGAGCTGGAGTCAAGGCTGGAGAGCAGATATTTACAGGAGCTCAGAAGAGCAGTTTCTGTGCCTCTAGCTGATTTGAAGCCAGACTGATGGTCATGGAGATAACCAGCAGATTCTGTGTGGAGGAATAATAATAATAATAATAATAATAATAATAATAATAATAATAATAATAATAATAATTTAGCATTTATATAGCGCTACGAACCCTCAAGCATCTGAGCACTGCTTATTATTACCCAAAGTGTGTGGTGCTCATTTATCAACCTTGGAAGGATGAAAGGCTGAGTTTGGCCCTGTCGAGATTCGAACCTGCGTAAGCAGGTTTTGCATAAATATCATAGCGAACATTGACTGAGAGGTGGCCAATTTCTCAAGGAGATTGCCCAGGGAAGGAGTGATAGAGATCGGGTGATAGTTGGCTGGGCAGGAAGGATCAGCAGAAGGCTTTTTCAGGAGGGGGTGCACAAGGGAGTGCTTGAAAAGAGAGGGGAAATATTCAGTAGCAAAGGAATGATTGCAGAAATCGCCCAAGACTAGAGTGAGGGAGACAATGTTGTCCTTAATAGTTCTGGAGGAGCAGGGGAGCACCTGTTTGGATGAAACTTTCATAGATCGGACTTGTCTAGAAACATTATCAGGTGTTATAGGAGATAGAGAGGAGAGAAGGGAGGAGAGTTAAGGGTTATCAGAAGGGGCCTGTGAGAGGTAGAGGGAGAGAGATGAGGATAGGAGGATGGTGTGGACAGGATGTCTGGAGTTCTAGTGTTGAAATGAGAAGCCAGGGCTGTACAGAGGGCCTAGAAAGAAAGAAGAGAGGTAGAGACTGCTGTCAGATTGGCGAGCTCCTTTCAAATTTTAAAAAGCTTGGCTGTGCAGTTAGAGGCCATAGAGACGTGGGCTTGAATGTGGACCCACTTTTTGGACATGACAAAGAGTCTGTATTTCCTTTGGAGCAGGCAGCAGGCCAGTTTGTCAGAGGATGTGTGCGAAGCCCTCCGCTTCCGCTCGGCCGCTCTTCACTTGCGCTTCAGCGGTGCCAGGTCGGAGTCATACCAAGAATTGCACTTGGAGGCAGTCTTCAGACGGATCCTCATGACAG
This sequence comes from Ambystoma mexicanum, assembly GCF_040938575.1. NCBI lineage: Eukaryota > Metazoa > Chordata > Amphibia > Caudata > Ambystomatidae > Ambystoma > Ambystoma mexicanum. The sequence continues at coordinate 50,140,225 of NC_090925.1, read as the reverse complement.
GGGCAAGGATATGGTTAGAATTGGAGATAGAGAGATGCAGGTTGGAGAGGGAGGTGTCAGAGTGGGATTCAGTTGCAGGGGTAGGAGGAGGAGTGAAAGTAGAGGCAAAAGCAGCAACTGACACCCGGTTCATAGGTCGAATTACTGCAAAGGAAGTGGCAGTGCTGGGGTAGGTTTTGCCAGGGGAACAGACAGTTTCAGGTGAGAGGAAAGCAGAAAGTGGTCAGTCCAATAGATTGGAGTAGTGACAGGGTTAGAGAGGAGATGAGAGCATTAAAAGAGTGTCTGGCTGAGTGTGTCAGACGAGATGGAAGAATCGAGAGGGAGAGAGAGTTGCAGACGTTTCTGAAAATCCCAGAGTGGTCCAAGTGGATATTGAAATCTCTGAGGAAGAGAGGGTTAGAGGTAGAGGCAACGAGAGAGGGGGATAGATCAGCCCATTCAGTGAGCAAGAGGACATACTGGCCAGGTGGCCTGTAGATAGTGGCCAGAGTCAACGAGAGGCCCGGAGAGATGGAGAACCGGCAGACCAAGCATTCAAAGGAGGAGTAAGCCTGGGTGGCAATGATAGAGGCAGCGACCCACCCAGGAAAGATCAGTGCCACTCCACCTCCGGACTGATTGGTCCTGGGTTCGGAGAGGATGGTGTAGCCCTCAGGGAAGAGAGTGTCAAAACAGACAGAGCTGGCTGTGAACCAAGTCTCAATAAGAGTGAGAACATCCAGATCAAGGTCTTCGAGGAGGTGTTCCTTTATTTCTTCATATGTGAATAAGCACTACAGGGTACTTCATGTGCAAAGAGACGCAGATATTCCTTCTAAAACAGGTGGGATCCGAGTATGAAGGAATTGAGCAAAGAAGAAGCTTTAAAACATGCTCAGTCTTCAACCAAAGCCATTATCAGCTGCATTGGACGGCTCCCATTAAATCCATGTCAGTTTCTAATGGGTCTGAAATTGATGGACTTTACTGCTGACTTCACAAACATACAAACTTTCTCTATTTTCCAAGGATAAAAGGTGGAGAAGTAAGACAGCATTCCTCTTCATCCAATATTCAAAGGCCAGTCCCCAGCACGAATGAAGCAGAGATGGCGTCTTGTGCATAGGTTACCAAACAAACACACATGCTTGATCTTCACTGGCTGCAAGCTCATTCTCTGGATTAATTCTTAATCTACATGCAGTGCCAGTTGAAATCTGACTTTTACAAGGAAATTAAGGTCTGTTAGGCTTGGCACTCATAGGTGTGGTGTAGTTGACATGAGTTTAGAGTAATTGAGCTTGATTGCTGATTAATACTAAACAATTTCAATTTCACTGTGAGTTGTCTATTTGAAAACACAGTCCACTCTAATAAGAACACCCCCAGAGATTGGATTACAGAGGTTTGAGCTCAGTGCACAAACAGCTCTTTGTTTCATTTGCGCTGCACAAGGACCTCTTTGGTATGATATTAGGGGCACTAGGCCCTCCTGTAATACTAAAGTTTTACCCACTCCCTGAATGTGCACACATTCATGAGGTGGCATTCCCTCACGGCATGGGGCATACATATGCAAATGAGGGAAACTGATTCTACACATTCTTGGTATTAATTATCAGCATCTCGCCGCCAAGAGGGGGGTTGTGCCCACCTTTAAGCCTCTCTTCGGAGTTGACCCTCAGGTCAGGGACGTCATTTAGGGGTCTGACTGGGGATTGGCCCGCAAACTCTGTCAATCTCTGTGACCTCTGGCATTCGTCCAATCAGTGGAGGAGGGGGGCATGGCCACAGCTTCGAGCATGCTGTGCTGCATGCTCGTGGGTCCTCCATTTTGTACTGTTTTCCAGCAGAAGAAGTTGTGTGCTCCTCCTGTGTAGGAAGGCAAGAAGGCCAGCTAAAAACGTGAGTAGTTTACTGTTTGGGGTTGGGTGGCACTGGTAGTGTGGCTGACTGTGTGTCTGACTGACTCGCTCGGGCGGGTGTGTGTGCTGGGTGGCTATTAGTTACTGCATCACTGCGTCACTGCGTGTATTGTTGTGCATGGTTGGTGCCGCGCCTCTGCAGCTTCCGGCCAGGTTGAGGTCAGGGGCGGGTGTGTTCATGTGTTGTTTGGAATGCTCTGTGCTGCCGCGGCACAGGGCCTGGCCTGGCAGGCAGTTCAAAACCGCGCCCGTGTAGGACACACCATGGCGAGGCCCGGCGGATGCTCGCCTTCAGCCCTGGCAAGGTCCGGCGGGTGCTCACCTGTGGCCGTGGGATTTAAAAAAAAACTTTTTCCAAAAAGGTGAGAACAGTCTATTGGGGAATATCCCCTTGTGCTATTTACTGCTCCTTTGCCCAGTCGCATCACCCCCCATGTCCCTCTGCCCTCCCTGCCCTAAAACTGGATATTTAAGACTCTTCTATTTATTTGATAGTTGGGCTGGTTGCAGAAATTCTTAATCTTGTTATCCCCTTGTCCTGGATCACTGCTTGCCCTTTTTGGGAGTCCTATTTTGGTTACGTTATCCCCACCTGGCTTTTGGGGCAAGAGCGAGTTTTGGGATCTTTGTAACGCATTTCTCCTCTGCCCCATAGTTGGGCACCCGCCTTGCAGCTGGAAGAGGACTGTAATCTGCTGGCTCCAGAGGGGCGGGCTTGGCTTCCATCCAAGTTGTTTGCTGGCCAAATTTCCAAAGTTTAGAATGCAGGCATTTCAGTCCAGGGAATAGTAAACGGGCAGCGACGAGAAGCGTTTTGGTCAAAATGCTCTGCTATTTAATTTCTAAATGCACATTGTTTCTCAAGAAAACTGAAAATATAATGGTATTTGGAAAGAAAAATTGGATTTTCAGGGCGACGAAAAGGGTCTTCTGGCAGAGGTTGTTACAGCCAGGGGACGGAGGCTCCATACGAGTAGGGGTGTTAGGTTTTGCACCCACCTACATGTATCCATGTGAATAAATACAGCCTGGGAGATTAGGGTTCGCCACCCGGACAGCATCCATGCTTCCCCCTAGACAGTGTGTGATGCAGCAAAGGATTGCTATAACTGAACACACTATGAGGTCGGTGGTTTCTGGACGAGTGGAGAAGACATGTCCTCTGTGTAGCCCCCATCATGCCTGCAAGTAGCGGGGTGATCAGTGAGCAGAAAGCCCCAGGGTTACCCCAGCTGCCCTAAAGTTGCGTGCACTGGACTGGGGAAAGAGAAAATGTCCCACTGATGGCAATGCCACGGATAATGTATTATGCCTGGTGTGACCTGTTTGGGAAGAAAAAGCCATGTGGGCCTTCTTCGGATACAGGGTGCTTCGGTGGGGACAGCGAGAGGCGGTACCATGTGGAAGTCTGTCTTTGGGAAGGACCCACATGCCGCCTGGCTAAGGCAAGACTGGGTGCCAGCCTTACCATGAACCCACAATGGTTGAGGGTTACTGAGGGGAGGGGGGCGGTCAAGCAGCTTAGGAAAGGACCCCTAACGGTGATCCAGAAGTGAAATAACCCACGGGTGTCGGGCCGGATTGCAAGCACACTGGAGCCGTCCTCTAGATTAAGGAGAAACTCATGCTGTAAGGGTGACACCAGGGATGGGTGGTTGGGCGAAAACTAAAGCATCAAGGTCCATAGGCACAGAGCACTCTAGAAGGTGGGAGGCCCAAGTCCTGGCACCAGTAGGAAATGTATCCGCAGAGGAGTAAAAAGTAGGGGTCGGTGAAAACTGAACATTATTCTGCTCTGTAGGTCTCTTTGGCAAAGGATCGAGCGACGGGCAGGTCCCATCCCCACCCTGAATGCCTGTTCTGGAGGCACCAAGAATTAAAGGATCTGCCGAGTAAAGTCCAAACGAGGACACATTCCCGGTGAGATGTGAGCACCCGAGAAGATGGAACAGCAGGTGGGAAAGTGGTGCACCCCAACCTCCCTAACTAAAGTAGATGGAAAGAAGAAGAAGGTTTCTAGAACAAGGGTCTACAGCCTTCTGCTCTACAGATGTTTCGCACTACAACTCCCATCAGCCTTAGCTACTATAATCAATGGTGAGGGATGATGGAAGTTGTAGTCCAACACATCAAGAGAGCTGCAGGTTGCAGACCCCTGTTCTAGAGAGCAACAGATCCTGATGGCAGGAACCAAAGATCTAAATAATAAAAGACCACTCCCTGAGACCCAACAGAATGAGCACCCCAGTGATTCCACTAAGGGTGATGGTATTGGTCCTGCTTTGTCTGCGTTCTATTGGCTGGTGGAACTTTCAGTTCTGAATATGGATAACAGGCCTGGCAAAATGTAGCTGCAAACCGTACCCGGGTCGAGAGGCGGGTGGGAGCAAGTCACCCTAACCTTCAGGAATTTGGACCTCGGGGGCAGGAGAACATTGTGGAGGCAGCAAGAGATGCCTGGAGCCTTAGAAACAAGAACTTCAAATATTTTCTCCTCTTCACTTATGCAAGTACCTTGAAGAGATACCGGAAGATGATCAGGCAGCAGTATTTGCCAATGCACTAATCAAACCCATTTTAAACTTAGCTCTAGGTTCTGAAGGAGATGCAAATCGGAGATATCTGGCTGTTTGGTGCAGGAGTAATGAAGTCCACGAAACAAGAAAATGGGGTAAGTGCCAAAATCATTAAAAACTGTGGATGCCATACAGGTTTTCTGGTAAAATATTCTCCCTCACCCCTCTAATCCTGGCTTTCCCCTATCCCCATGCCCGCCTATCCATCCCTGTCCCCGCAGAATGTGATTTCGCTCTGTAGTCCTGTTGAAATAACAGGTCGGATCCACATAAAGAGGGGATTTAGGTTCATACACTTCGCGTGGCAACATGGACCTTGACACACTGCTACATATGATGATCCATTCCTTTATGAAATGTTACAATACACTGATATCGTAACCATATTTTTCTTAGTGTGCTGAGGGATAATGCTTTAAGAGGCCACTTCCCGTGATGTCATGTGGGAGGCGTGGTCAAATGACATCACTCCATGTGGGGGGCATGGTCAAACGACACCACTTCCAGTGATGTCGAGTGGGAGCGTGGTCAAATGACATCACTTCCTGTGATGTCACTCTTGGGGGGGTGGTATTGTGATGTCACTTCCGCTACCCCTGGCATTTTAGTGAAATGACGTCCCTGCCTCAGGTCATTGCTTGGGTGTGGCTTTCCTTGTTTTCAACAATAGGGTGCAATCTCCGGACTCTGCCTACTTCTTCCTGAACTGCGGTAGGTGGAGCCTGTGCAGTTATTAAGTAGGCCCCTGAGGACCATCTACGCTGTGCATGAACATGACCTGCAGCCTTATCCAGTGCAAGGTACTGAGTAAGGTTATAGTCCTGCGCAGCTTTATAGCTCACATGCCTAACTTCATTGGTGTGTTCCAGCAACACTCTTCTGGACAGCTGCTAAATTGCAAATCATGTAAGCCAAAAGTCATGGTGTTGCAAAATTACCTGGTGTTTTTATTTTGTGATACTTCTGAATATAGTTCTTTCTAGACTCTTAAGGTTTCACTGTTTGTTATGGTTCCTACTTTTTCTATGGCCTCGAGGTGAGACTTTTCTAGCACTCCCTCTTTAGCAGTTAATAGAAATTCTTGTTACACTCTGTATGTGTGTGAGATTCCTTGTTTCATTTATTATTCATTATTATTAAGGCATGTATTGAGTGCAGACCTATCTTCGGGAAGCAACAGAACGCTTTGCAATCATATGGTGGAAGAACATGGTGAGAGAAGAGAAACAGGGAGTGGGGAGCTAACAGGGGAGGGCAAGGGCGGGCACTTGACAAAAAAGGGATTTAAAACAACAGGTGGGGAAGTGTGGGGAGCAGATCACCCAGTCTCAGGTAGGGTGGGGAGAGGAGGGTGTCTATTCGTAGATGTTAGGGAGGAGCAATGTGAGCTCAGTCTCAGCATAGGGGTGTCTACTTTTTAACTTTCGGAAGTTTTATTGGTACCACATTGGGGCAAATAGCAGCACTTTTAAAGTCAGTGTTACATTAAATCAATAAGACCCGAGGTGTGAGGCACATCAGTGGTCAGCAAATTGCCCAGGCCTGAGTTAAAGTGGGCCTGGCAGCATTATCTGACCAGTAATGCCCTGCATTGAGAGGTTTATAACTAATAACACACTGTCATGATTTCTGGGGTAATAATAGCTTTCCTTTTTAGTTTAGCAACAGCACAATTGTTGTGTCACAACTTATAAAAAAAACTACACAACAAAATGGCCACCTAGAATGCAGGGAAAATGGAACTACACGCTTCATTAAAAGTATAGCGGTTAAGGAAGAAATTAGAGGTAACGGAATTACTGCAACTTTACAGGTATGGTCCTGGAGCTGAGGATTTACCTCCAGCAAAATACTGCAGGTAGATCATGCGGCTCTCTGCAGAAAAATCAACGAAATCAGCAGAATGAGCACGGCGGAATTACCGCTGCAGTAATTCTGCCAAACAAATCCCCATCGAGTCCTATGGACTAAATGAAATGGGGAGTCACGCCACCATTGCCACTTGTCATTCAGCTGTAATTTGCCAGACCAGGTGGCGGTAACCGTAATTCACTTTGGTGGTATCTGAGAAGATTTACCACACAGATACCACCAAACTGAAACACGGGTGTTGCAGAGAGCCGGTGACAGGGAGGTGGCCATAGGTGAAAGGGGCCTGGGATGAGTAGGCATGTGGAGTGGGTGGGAGAGGTGGAAATGGTGAGCGGGTAGTCAAGGAGTGTGGGGAGAGCAAAAGCGTTGCCCTCAGAGACAATGTGGTGCCCTCCTGTTGCTCAGGATGCGCAGAAGCGAGGCAATACCAAGAAGTAAAGCTTGCCTTCCAAACTTCCGGATTGCCTGGAAGGTGTCATTATGTTACCCCACCTCCCTTGCTAATACACAATAATGCCTTTGAGGTGCTGTTGCAGCTCTTTCATTCTGGAGATTTGTTGTTACTTTTCTATAGATGTATTCAGAAGTTCAGTTGTTGATATTGGGCAGTAATGAGCCCCGTTCATGTTCTGCTGGTCTGGCCTTCTCAGAGGCACTTCTTAGTACGCTCAGTACTTGTGTACAGAACAGGGGTTCTATGGGTCATGTTGGGCCAATGTCTCGCATGTGCAATCTTTAGTGCAAGTGTTGTCTGAGACTTCTCGGCAGGAGATGAATAATGTAAGAGATTATGTGTGGGGAAGCATCATTTGTTATTTTCACCAGGGTCAAACCCAGGATAACATTGGCTACATTTATTTTCTTTCCTGTTTTATCCTGTTCATGATTTCAATGTCTGTACCTACTGGCCTGGCCTAATAGCAGAAAAGATGATCACCAGTGTCTAAATTCATCAGCATATGATAGTGCAAAGCACCCTCCTTTTCTCTTATGTGTTTGGATAACAAGACTGCTGCCCCCACCCAAAGGCTTCTGGCACATGGCCACTCTACCCTGTGCAACCCATTATGACATCATCGGAAGAATATGTGCAAGGGATATAAGGCGGGAAGTGGAGATGATTCAGGAAAAGGTGCCCTTTGTGATGGGCAATGCAGTGCCTCTGTGTATCAATGGTTTTCTATTGAGTATCCAGTGCATTACCCTGTAGTTGGTGAACTAAACTGTAGTGTCTGAGGTCCAGAAATGTTAACAGGTTGCAGTGATGACGCAGGAGCCGGCAGGTATAAAAGATAAGTGCTTTATTGCTGTTACAGTGTATAAGCCAGAAGATGTGGGGAGAGCTAATGTAATGGCATCCTTCTGGTAGCATATCGCAGCCTGAAGCCCTAACTATAGTTCTTGGAACTCTGAGGGAACACCAGGTTCCAGGCTGCACCAACATTCCATGGCTTGCAATGCCTTGTGCAATACAAGCCTACACTACACATCCCCTCTCCTTAAAAAGAAATAAATCAAACAGAAACTCATATCATCCTGTGCAGAAACCTTCATCACGCACACCCAACAACAACCTCTTCATAAATAAACTACATTTGCAACGAACTAGGGTGTCGATTCATGGAATTAATGTGCGCTGAAAATTCCCGCGCAGTGGTGCCAAAACGTGCGAATCGCAGTAAAAGTGCGAAAATCACAGTGCAAGTGCGAAAATCGCAGGGAAATCAGCGCACATCGATTCATGGAAGTCCGTGCGCGAGAAAAACATTGGATGTGCGCTGAAAAAGTGACCGCGCACGCCGGCGCACAGGTCATCCAACAGCGTGCGCCACGGCCACTGCGAAATCGCACATAGCGCGGCGCACATCACAAAAGTAGGCGGAACACGGGGCGTAACACTCGGAATGGGGAACAACGCATGAAAATATGGGCGTCACGGGGGAAGTACGGGAGGCAAGTGCGTGGAACGCCCACACGCTCGCCTACAACCCGTATTCATGGAATCGAATAGGGCAAACCAGTGCACGGTGAAAGACGCACACAGGGCCAAACAAGTATGCCACAAGAAAGCAGGCGGTAGCGTCCCTGCGCCTGAAATAAATGTGCGCCAAAATGTGCGCTAACAAAAAGCACCCATATGCAGCCATGATGAATGGTCCATACAGTGGCTCTCTGGGACAAATGAGATGCAAAGGGGTACCGACAAACACAGACACCCGCTGTGTGAAAAATAGCGTGTGTGTGTGTTTCTGGGTGCGCGGGAAGTTCCACACGCGATTGGCCTGGGTACGTGTGATTCGGGGTGCGTGGGAAGTTCCACTCGCGATTGGCCTGGGTACGTGTACTTCGGGATGCGCAGGAAGTTCCACACGCGATTGGCCTGGGTATGTGTACTTTGGGTGCGCGGGAAGTTCCACACGCGATTGGCCTGGGTACTTGTGTTTAGGGATGCGCGGGAAGTTCCACACACGATTGGCCTGGGTACGTGTACTTCTGGGTGCTCGGGAAGTCCCACACGCGATTTCAGCAGGGTACGTGTATTTCGGTGGTGCCGGGGAATGCTACACGTGATTTAGCCGTGTGGGTCCTCCCAGGTGTTCCCTCTACACCCTCCACGGCCCCTGCAGGCAGCCCACACCACAGGGGACTACCCTGCACCCCTGCTCATGTCCCACAGGCAACCCATCCACCATGGCCATGCCCCCCAGCCAACCCACATGTCACCTTGCACTACTGATCACCAACACATGTCTCCCAGCACCCCCACCCCCCAGCACTGTGGGGCACCCTCCACCATGGCCCCACTCATGTCCCCCTGCACCCCACCCACCAGCATCCAGGGGCACCCTCCACCAGGCCCCCACTCATGTCTCCCATCACCCCCACCCCCCAGCAGTGCAGGGCACCCTCCATCAGGCCCCCACTCATGTCCAACTCATGTGTCCCATCACCCCCACCCACCAGCAGTGCAGGGCACCCTCCACCAGGCCCCCACACATGCCCCCTGCACCCCCACCCCTCAGCATCCAGGGGCACCCTCCACCAGGCCCCCACTCATGTCCCCCTGCACCCCCACACACCAGCATCCAGGGGCACCCTACACCAGGCCCCCACTCATGTCTCCCAGCACCACCACCCCCCAGCAGTGCAGGGCACCCTCCACCAGGCCCCCACTCATGTCCAACTCATGTGTCCCATCACCCCACCCACCAGCATCCAGGGGCACCCTCCACCAGGCCCCCACTCATGTCCAACTCATGTGTCCCATCACCCCCACCCACCAGCATCCAGGATCACCCTCCACCAGGCCCCCAATCATGTCCAACTCATGTCTCACATCACCCACACCCCCCAGCAGTGCAGGGCACCCTCCACCAGGCCCCCACTCATGTCTCCCATCACCCCCACCCCTCAGCAGTGCAGGGCACCCTCCACCAGGCCCCCACATATGTCCCCCTGCACCCCCACCCCCCAGCATCCAGGGGCACCCTCCAACAGGCCCCCACTCATGTCCCCCTGCACCCCCACCCACCAGCATCCAGGGGCACCCTCCACCAGGCCCCCACTCATGTCCAACTCATGTGTCCCATCACCCCCACCCACCAGCATCCAGGGGCACCCTCCACCAGGCCCCCACTCATGTCCAACTCATGTCTCCAATCACCCCCACCCCCCAGCATCTAGGGGCACACTCCACCAGGCCCCCACTCATGTCTCCCATCACCCCCACCCCCCAGCAGTGCAGGGCACCCTCCACCAGGCCCCCACTCATGTCTCCCATCACCCCCAGCCCCCAGCAGTGCAGGGCACCCTCCACTAGGCCCCCACACATGTCCCCCTGCACCCCCACCCCCCAGCATCCAGGGGCACCCTCCACCAGGCCCCCACTCATGTCCTCCTGCACCCCCACCCCCCAGCCATGCAGAGCATCCTCCACCAGGCCCCCACACATGTCTCCCATCACCCCCACCCACCAGCATCCAGGGGCACCCTCCACCAGGCCCCCACTCATGTCCCCCTGCACCCCCACCCACCAGCATCCAGGGGCACCCTCCACCAGGCCCCCACTCATGTCCAACTCATGTCTCCCAGCACCCCCACCCCCAGCATCCAGGGGCACCCTCCACCAGGCCCCCACTCATGTCTCCCATCACCCCCACCCCCCAGCAGTGCAGGGCATCCTCCACCAGGTCCCCACTCATGTCCAACTCATGTCTCCCATCACCCCCACCCCCGAGCATCTAAGGGCACCCTCCACCAGGCCCCCACTCATGTCCCCCTGCACCCCCACCCCGCAGCATCCAGGGGCACCCTCCACCAGGCCCCCACTCATGTCTCCCATCACCCCCACCCCCCAGCAGTGCAGGGCACCCTCCACCAGGCCCCCACACATGTCTCCCAGCACCCCCACCCCCAGCATCCAGGGGCACCCTCCACCAGGCCCCCACTCATGTCTCCCATCACCCCACCCCCAGCAGTGCAGGGCACCCTCCACCAGGCCCCCACACATGTCTCCCAGCACCCCCAACCCCCAGCAGTCCAGGGCACCCTCCACCAGGCCCCCACTCATGTCCAACTCATGTGTCCCATCACCCCCACCCACCAGCATCCCGGGGCACCCTCCACCAGGCCCCCACTCATGTCTCCCATCACCCCCACCCCCCCAGCAGTGCAGGGCACCCTCCACCAGGCCCCCACACATGTCCCCCTGCACTCCCACCCCCCAGCATCCAGGGGCACCCTCCACCAGGCCCCCACTCATGTCCCCCTGCACCCCCACCCACCAGCATCCAGGGGAACCCTCCACCAGGCCCCCACTCATGTCTCCCAGCACCCCCACCCCCCAGCAGTGCAGGGCACCCTCCACCAGGCCCCCACTCATGTCCAACTCATGTGTCCCATCACCCCACCCACCAGCATCCAGGGGCACCCTCCACCAGGCCCCCACTCATGTCTCCCATCACCCCCACCCCCCAGCAGTGCAGGGTACCCTCCACCAGGCCCCCACTCTTGTCTCCCATCACCCCCACCCCCCAGCAGTGCAGGGCACCCTCCACAAGGCCCCCACTCATGTCTCCCATCACCCCCACCCCCCAGCATCCAGGGGCACCCTCCACCAGGCCCCAATCATGTCCCCCTGCACCCCCACCCACCAGCATCCAGGGGCACCCTCCACCAGGCCCCAATCATGTCCCCCTGCACCCCCACCAACCAGCATCCAGGTGCACCCTCCACCAGGCCCCCACTCATGTCTCCCATCACCCCCACCCCCCAGCAGTGCAGAGCACCCTCCACCAGGCCCCCACTCATGTCCAACTCATGTCTCCCATCACCCCCACCCCCCAGCATCTAGGGGCACCCTCCACCAGGCCCCCACTCATGTCCCCCTGCACCCCCACCCCCAGCATCCAGGGGCACCCTCCACCAGGCCCCCACTCATGTCTCCCATCACCCCCACCCCCCAGCATCCAGGGGCACCCTCCACCAGGCCCCCACTCATGTTTCCCATCACCCCCACCCCCCAGCAGTGCAGGGCACCCTCCACCAGGCCCCCACACATGTCCCCCTGCACCCCACCCCCCAGCATCTAGGGGCTCCCTCCACCAGGCCCCCACTCATGTCTCCCATCACCCCCACCCCCCAGCAGTGCAGGGCACCCTCCACCAGGCCCCCACTCATGTCCAACTCATGTCTCCCATCACCCCCCAGCATCTAGGGGCACCCTCCACCAGGCCCCCACTCATGTCCCCCTGCACCCTCACCCCCTAGCAGTGCAGGGCACCCTCCACCAGGCCCTCACACATGTCTCCCACCACCCCCACCCCCCAGCAGTGCAGGGCACCCTCCACCAGGCCCCCACACATGTCACCCTGCACCCCCACCCCCCAACATCCAGGGGCACCCTCCACCAGGCCCCCACTCATGTCCAACTCATGTGTCCCATCACTCCCACCCCCCAGCAGTGCAGGGCACCCTCCACCAGGCCCCCACACATGTCTCCCATCACCCCCACCCACCAGCATCCAGGGGCATCCTCCACCAGGCCCCCACTCATGTCCAACTCATGTCTCCCAGCACCCCCACCCCCCAGCATCCAGGGGCACCCTCCACCAGGCCCCCACACATGTCTCCCATCACCCCCACCCCCCAGCATCCAGGGGCACCCTCCACCAGGCCCCCACTCATGTCTCCCACCACCCCCAACCCCCAGCCGTGCAATTTGCCTGGGTATGTGTATTCCTGAGGTGCGCGGGTAGACTCCCACGCGATACCAGCAGGCTACGTGTATTACGGGGTTGGCGGGAAGGTACACACGCGATTGCCCTGGGTACGTGTATTTCGGGGTGCGTGTGAAGTTTCACACGCGATTTTGCAGGATACGTGTATTTCGGTATGCGCGTGAACTTCCACACGCGACTGGGCCTGGGAGAGCGTGTTACGTGTATTCCTGGGGTGGGCAGGAAGATTCACACGGTCGCCTACAACGCGCCGAAAAATAAATGGTCCAATCCTGAAACACATACGCTAGCATGAAGCAGGCGTACGTCGACCCGCGCAGCATAAAAGTGAGCGCAAGCAACAAACAAGCTCAGACGCCAGGATGAATATACCGTTCCTAGCAGCAGTGGCCGTGGGTTACCAAAGGAGGAGGAGAAGGATAGTGAGGGCCCGAATTTTCACTCCCAGAACCAGCCTTTTTGGGATGCCTGATGACCAGGTGTATGGGAGGTACAGGTTTCCACCACACATAATACTGGACCTGGTCAGTGAGTGGGAGGATGACCTCACATCACCCACCCTGTGCTCCCAAGCAGTCAGCCCCCTGGAGAAGGTCCTTAATGTACTGCACTTCTTGGCCACTGGATCATTTCAGCAGACAAGTGCCATAGTGGGTGGGGTGTCACAGGCCACGCAGTCACGCTGCCTACACCAGGTCTTGAACATCATCACTGCACGCCCATCAGTCCGCAGGCACATATACCTGCCCAGGACACCTGCAGAAAGGCAGGCTGCCGCCCTGGATTTCTACGGTGTGGCACAATTCCCCAAAGTGCTAAGTGCCATTGACTGCACCCATGTGGCACTACATCCCCCCAGGTCATCTGAGCACATCTATAGGAACCGCAAGCACTGGCATTCCATCAACGTGCAGGTAGTATGTAATGCCAAGGGAATCATCACCTCAGTATATGCCAACTATCCAGGGTCCACCCACGACAGCTTCATTTACCGAATGTCTACCCTAAACCGGGACCTAGAAGCTGGGCGGCATGGCGATACATGGTTGCTTGGTGAGTATGAATGCCACTGCACATGCATGCATGTCAAACGCAGAGTTATGTCACTACCCCACCAATGATACCCATCACCTCCTCACCAGGGGACAGTGCCTACCCTCTGAGCACCCACATGATGACGCCAATTCGGAACCCCATCACGCCTCCCGAGGTAAGATACAACACAGCCCATATTGCAACCCGGGGCATAGTGGAGCACGCATTCGGAGTGCTCAAGTCACGCTTTCGCTCCCTTGACCGTTCTGGCGTGCAGCTGTTATATGCGCCCCCAGTAGTGTGCAGGATCATAGTGGCAGCATGTGTCCTGCACAATGTTGCAACACGCCAGGGCCTGGCTGTGGACATGGTGGTGCCCCCACATCCCCAACCACATGCACGCCCGCTGCTCATGGGAGGGGAAAGGGCACGGGGTGAGGCAGCCCGTACGCAGCTGGTGGCTAATTACTTCACACAGAAATCACACCCCTGTGGAGTGCACACAGCCCTGGCACATACCATCTGATAAGCAATGATGATTCGACCTAACAATTATGACGAACAAAGGGACAGTCAACTGTCAGAACCATAGCAGCCTGAGATTGTTCATGTGGAAGTGTCACAATGTGTGCATCCCTACCTACACAAACACCACCAATGCAGTGTCATCAAAAGACACACTTCCATGCTGCAGAAATGAATGCCCACTTGCAAAATACTACATGAGAACAGTGCCATGTCACCCAACCCCTCCCCGGCACAGCCACACAACACAACATGGCATATCATGCAATGTGAGAGCAAACAAATGAATCCCCACAACATGCCCCAAGTGTCACCAACTACAGTGTCCCTAATGGAAACTGGCCACACATAACATGCTCACAGTAATGCAGGACCTACAACACACATTACCAAATACTTACCAAGAATACCAATCACCTACACAACCTCCAACCTACCTTAAACATGACATTACAGACTTATAAAATTGGTAGCCTCACTACCTGATAATGCCAGCACTTCGAACACTTCCAAGTATACAGTGTTAGCACCACGCAAGAGTGTAGGTGCACTGCTTACAACATGGACTCCAATTCCAAGGTAGACCGCCTTGTGAAGACATGAGAAATGGACCTGCAAATTAGGAGGATGAGATGGATGCAGAGGCACATATCAATACACCATGCAGTGTACAATACAACAACAATATGCACTAGGAATGCATACACAGTATTGACTACAGACTGCCCACACATCAAATGGGAGTCCAACGTCACCATGTACGTCAATGTCACTTGGGCGCACCCTTTGCAAGCCCATGGAAACAGGAAGCAGGAGGGGTGTGTGTCACACAAACCCAAGCATCTGAACCAAATTCATGACAAGCCTACATGTGCCCAGCCACAATACAGCGTATGCTCACGGGAGCCACACAAGGCAACACACTGTCCCCAAAAAAAAATTTTTAAAAAAAAGAAAAGAAAAAAATCAGAAATGGCCATGAATGGGCCCAGGGGGGTGGGGGAGGCCACCCAGGAGGTCCGAGGACAGGGTGCACACCAAAACCCACCTGTGTGGATCTTGCGAAAAAAAAAAAAAAAAACACCTCCATGGGCTCATGGCCTGCACATCTACCCTATTGTGAGAGAATCACTGCTGTCACTCTCCTCACCCTCTGCAGCTGCATCAGGAGGTGGTGGCACTATGGGAGGCAGCCCACGCAAAGCCCTAGTCTGTTCCTCCATGGCAGCAAGCATGCAGGTGTGGAAGGTCTCGTTCTGGAGGATAATTGTGCGTAGGTCCCCATGCAACAACTCATGGGATGCCCGGACCTCCGCCCTAGTTGCCTGCATCTCAACTGAGGTCGTACGTGTGAGACGCTCCAGCTGCTGTTCTGTCCATCTGTTTGTTGAAGGCTCAAGCTCAACAAGAGTCGTCCTGAGGTGAAGGAGTTCCACCCTCAGGGCTTCCCTGTGGCCCTGGGACTCTATGGAAATGGCTTCCCGCAGAGTCGCCAGTGCCGCCCGCCTGTCCCTGTCATACGCCAACATGTCCTCCCTGTGTGACTGGCAGATGGAGTCTGTTGCCTGCTGTAGTCGCTCCATCAGCCTTTCGGGGGGGACAATGGAAGTGGCCACCCTATCCATGGCCTGAGCCATCATCTCTGATGATGCTGCCTGTTGGGTTGCCATACCGTATATGGATTGCTCCCATGCTGTATTGCCAGGTGGCATACGGCCACCACGTCGGCGGTTACCACACCTGTCTGGGGCAAGGTGAACTGCGCCTTGCTGTGCCGGCACTGCCTGAGGCTGCAGGACTGCATTCCCCCTCTGATCTGCTGGCCCAGGAACAGGATCAGATGTTGCGGAGTGTGACCCTGCATCCATAACCACCAAAGGCGTACCTGCCAACACTAACATCCCCATTGAGGGTCCTAACCCTGGTGCAGGTGGGTCGGACAGAACAGAATCCCTCCCAGGAACACTCACCTGCGACGGCACATAGGTCTCATCATCCGATTCGACACCTGAATACAGCTCGGGGGAGGTGCAGCCAGAGACACCCCTTGAGAGCACGACCTGCAGCAGTTGTGGGTTCTCACCCACCACCACACCACGTCCCTCACTGGTGGTCAGTCGGGCCTGAGACCCCTCCTGGGTCTGCACCATCTCCACAACCCCAGCAGTATCAAGTGTGTCATTCCCTGCAAAGACATGAAAGAAAACAAATGGAAACAGGCATTAGCACTATGGCACACAATTAGGGCTGAGAAGCTACAGAAACAGTACTTGATTGACACATGTCCCACATGACTAAAACCCTCCCATGCATGCACCGTCACTGCGTGTGAAGGGGAGGCAGATGGCACACATTGATGACACCAAGATGGAAGATGAACACATTTGCTGCATGCTGCCTAGCAGTGGCAACACACATTGGCCTGTGATTTGCAGGTCAAATACACATGCCATTACACAGATGGCATGTCCCCTAGCCATAAAGTGAAGAGGGAGAGGACGGCACCAATTGTTCATTCAGTCTAGTTTGCTCATGAAATTGATTTTTTCATTGAAATGGTTCAAATGTTTAACCTGGAGCTGCCAGTCCATAATGGTCCTATAGCACAGGGACATGTCTAAACAAATCATGTCCAGGAAACAAAGCCAGTCCACTGTACCATAGCAATGTCAGACATGTGACAATAGGACTGAGAAATGCCTAGTAAAAGTGGTGGTATACAAACAATCTGCCTGAATAAACAGAGGAAAATAAGCAACAATTTTGTGGCAAGATGACACTTCAAGGGCAACCGGCGTGGTGTTGGGCTGGATGTCTAATGTTGGCAGAAGGGATACTGCTATACCCAAATGCTGGTGCGCAGAATGTATTGGATGAGGCACATGGGTGACCCAAACCACTCAGGGACACACACCCTCACCTGGCACCCAAACAGAAGCCCTCACACACACACCATGCACATGGATGACACACACATGCATGTGCACTCACCGGACAATGCCTCGTAATCTGCCAGTTCTCCCACGCCTTGGATCTGTTCCTCCGTGACGTAGGTCCCAGCAACCTGCTCATCTGGAGTGAGTTCTATATCCTCTGCTGGAGACCCACCTCCAGTCACTAGAGTAGCGGCATGACTTGAGGCCAACTTATTCTTTGCCCTGCGCTTCAGGTCATTCCAGCGCTTGTAGCATTCAGTAGCTGTGCGCCTCACGATTCCAAGGGCACTTATGATGTCCGCGATGGTCTGCCAGTGTGCCTGACGTTGTGCAGGTGTGGTCTTGGATCCTGCAACAATCACCATTTCGCAGTCATGTGCGGACACATACTCTACAAGTGCATTCAGTTTGGCCTCATTGAAGCTGGGCTTCCTTGACGGGCCGGACTGTGTAGCCGTGTCTGGGGCATCAGCCTCTACTGGACGAGCACTCTTCCTCTTGCGCTTGGAAGGTGGTGGGGATCCTGAGTGTCCTACGCCGCTCTGGGCACTAGGGGCAGGAGCCCCGGTGGACTCTGTACTAGGAGTGTGGGATTGCACACTCAGCATGGGAGTTGGTGCAGGCATTAGCTCAAGTGTGATGGTGTCAGGGGGAATGTCAGCAGGATGGACTTGGACCAACACTGTCCTGGCTGGGTGTGTGAGAGGTGGGGTTGATGGAGCCGCAGCTGCCCCTGCAGCCTCCCCAGCCTGCCTACGCAGGGCAGCAGATGACCTAGCTGCCCCTGATCCACGTGGCCTGATGACACCAACGTGCACCGGCGCACGTGGCCTAGACCTGCTGACCTGGAAGTCAGCCATGGAGTCACCCTGTGCCAGGTCTGGTTCCATAGTGGGCTGGTCCAACAAGGGCTGAGCATGGGTGGTGTCAGCCACGTTACCCTCAACCAGGGGGGGGGCATGGGTGTCCCTGACTGCTCCTCCACAAATGGGGGGCTAGGGGCACCCTGCAAGTCACGGCCACGTCCCCTACCAGATCCACCACGGCCACCACTTGGGGCTCGGCCACCTTTGCCACCCTTACGGCTTGTTCGCCTCCCAGCCATGGCACTGATGTTATTGTGCGTATGGGAGTCGCTGTGAACTATTGTCCTGGGCAATTGGGGGTCAAAGGGGTTGGGTACCAGAGGTAATTGTACCCTAGTGCTCTAGCAAGGCTGTATGTCACCCCTGGGGAAAGATGACGAGTCACGCAACGCACAGGCACCCCATAAAAGGGAAGTAAGGTGCACGCAACCCCTCCTAGACCACGTGTGTGGAAAAATAAACCTGCACTACGCTGTGGCACCCAGAAACACAAGAATGAACAAATGTGTGTCACACGCAGCCCAGAATGACCTCTGAAGGGGTATGCGACACACGGGGCAAGCACAGATGTTAAATACGTGCGCGACTCACCGTCTGCCAGGAACAAAAGCGTGAAAAATATGCGCGTGTGCGCGTTGGCAACACCCCCGCCAAAAGAAGACTTGTACGCTGTCTGAGGAGACAGGACAACAGTAGAAGGGAATGCTGTTTGAGGAAACAGGCCCAGGAAAAAGAGGAAAAGAGAAAAAGCTGTCAGAGGTAACAGGGAGTACGAACTTGAAACGCTGTGAAGTAAATCGCGTGTGAACCGACAAGAAGTACAGATTTCACCCACTCGCTCTCCACGAAAAGCAACAAGAAAATGTCGTTCTACACGTACCTTTTATACACATGTCACAGACACGCATACGCGATGAGGCCTTTTCCACCAATTACACGCTTTGACACTCTGACGTGTATCTTTTTTTTTACACGCGCCATTCTCTACGGCCATGCGCGTGACGTCATAGCTGTGCATGGGGGCCTTTGGGCCAATGAAATCGCGTTTGCGTGCAGACGCGCTTACGCGCTAAGGGCCTTTCCTCGAATTACACGCAGACATGCAGGATTTTCACGTGCCAAATCACTCCGTATCAAGCTGGCCACGCGTAGCACACGGAAGACCACACGCCTGCCCAGAGAGCCAATTTACTGCCCCCCAGAGCCCCAAGCACGCTCCGACCTGCCATCTGCTGCTGCCTGACTTCCTGCTGCCCACGTGCCCTGCCATTTGCTGCCTGCACATCAGCCAGGGGTGCTGTTGCTGTGACCACCCCTGCTGGAACCGAAGACTCCCGACTGGGATTCCATCGCTCCACAGCCCAGCCCCAGGACCCAGTTGCCCACCCACCCCTGCCTCTGGGGTTGTTATGTCGGGCACTGCAACATCTGGCACCACTGACAACCCCAGGCCAGAGAGGCAGAGGGGCACCAGCTTCAGTGCCACAGAAGTTGGTGTCCTGGTGGAGCAAGTCCTGGGGCAGTATGATGCCCGCTTCGGAAGTGTGCGCGCCGACAAGGATGGATGGACTCGCATCTGGACGGACATCGTGACTGCTATCAACACGGAGGGGGTGGCAGTCTGCGACTTTCAACATGTCAAGAAGCGCTGGGAGGACTTCAGGTCCAGGACCCTCAACAAGGCCCGGCGCCTCTTGAAGGCAGCGGATGCTAAGGGATGTCGGGGCCACTTGTCGGAAGATCAGATGAGGGTCCTGGAACGCATATCCCCAGTGCTCCACGTCCAGGTCCTTTAGAGGCAGACCCGTCTGGAGTCGAGCGGTAAGTGTACATGCATCATGATTGTAAGCTGTGCTTGTGGTGATGTGCCAGTAGTGTTCAGGTTGCACATCTGTTTGTATGGGGCCGAGTATGGGTGGGGGTGTACAGGGCCGTGAGGCTAACACATGCGAGGGCTGTCATGTGTGAGACATGGATGGTGCTTGTGTATGTAGGCTTGCATGCCAAATGCAGTTGTGTGGGCACACATGTTTGGATGAATGTGTATGTAAGTAGGCATGTTCGTGATGTCACGCATGTATGTTGTTTTCAGCTGCATGTATCAGCACTGTGTACATTTGCATGTGTGTGTATTTGACAAGGGTGCAACAGTGATGCAACATGGATGCATGTGACAGCGGGATGTGGAAGCCTGATTGGCAGATGTGACATGGATGCCCATCGGAACACTGCGACAGTTGGCAGAGGTGTACACATGCATGCAAGTGTGGTGGTGTGCGTGCATGTTTAGTGCACTCCCTGTGTTGCATGTGATGTCCCGCTCACCTTTGCCTGCTCATGCTGTTGTATGTGTATGGATGGTGCTGGCAGTTGCGATATGGCTGTGGTATGGCTCTTGTGTGCAAGTTGAAATGACATGTGTTTTATTTCTCCCTGTCTGCAGCGTCAACTGATGAAGAGGGTGGAGAAGGTGCTGTGGAGCACAGCGGCGGGGATCGCACCGCCAGCTGGAGACGCAAGGCCCGGCTCCCCTCCCAGGTTGTGATCTCGTCGGGGAGTGAGGAGTCCGGTGCCGCGTCCCAGGCCGCAGCTGCCGGGGGGACGTCCAAGAGGCAGAGGTTGGAGTTGGACTCCTCGGCAGCAGAAGGGGCAGCTGCGACCCCGCAGGGCCCAACGGGGGAAGATGGCACAGAGTCAAGCAGGTTGGTGGGGAGTTTGGTGGAGGAGGAGGCCGTGCAAGCAACAGAGACGGGGTCTGGAGGTGGGGATCCCACTGGTGCTAGTGGTGCAGTGCAGGACCAGGGACAGGAGGCAGCACAGGTCGCCGCGGAGGTGCCTGTGTGCAATCCTGTCCCTGATTCTATCACTGCATCATCTTGCACCAGCAGGGATGCCTGCGTCCAGACCCGTTTTCAGGCAGGGGATGTGCTCACGACAACTGGCCTTCCTCTGCCTGCGGATGTGGCTCTCCGGGTCCGGGTTGAGCCTGTCCTGACTGGTGTGGTGTTGCGTCAACGGGCCATGCGAGGTGACCTGCAGTCTTTCCATGAGGAGACTGCACGTCATCTCGAATGGCTCGTTGACCGCATCGGCGTACTGGGACAGGTCACCCAGGCCGGATTCCTCTGTTTGATGGGGCTTGCTCAGACCCCCACCTCAACTGAACCCCCTATGCGCCAGTCGTCCTCGTGCCATCTTCCCACCCATTAGTCACCTGGGTGCCCTGTGGAGTTGCCTCTGACGGTGCGGCCAGGCTGGTGGAGGAGGCATCCCTGCCACAGTCGGGAGTCGGACGTCCAGCAGGGGTGGCCACATCAACGACTGCACCCCAGCCAGCGGAGGATGTGCAGGCAGCAGGAGGCAGTGCACGGGCAGAGGCACAGCAGCAGCAGCAACATGGTGGGAGCCATGATGGCTCAGGGCCTTCGACATCGGAGGGGCAGCCATCGGCCGGAGGGCAGGAGGACCCAGGACGGGAAGTGTCATCCGTGTGGCAGCGGTTGGGCCACGCCATAGATGTGGAGCGGCAGCGGTCCGAAGAGGCACGGCTCACGATGGTCAGAGCGGAGAACTCCATGCGGAGGGCCCTGAGGCGGGCCGAGTGCCTCGAGGCAATCCGCAGGGAGTTGGGGGTGAACATGTCGACGGCCCTGCGGACCCTCGGGGCCATGGAGGAGGACCGCCTCCGGGACATTGAGCAGGAGTTCGATGATGCCCTGGCCCGGAACATCCCGAAGTGAGCCGTCGGACTAGCCCGCTGCCCTTGTAAATAGTTTTGTAGTTAGTGTTAGGTTTCCTTTGGTTTTGCATTTTTTTTGACCTTTTGGACAATGGCCCACATTTTTGTATATAGTTTCTTTTTTTTAGGTAGTGTTATTAGATAGGTTTAATTTCTTCTGTTGGGATCGTGGACCCTGGATTGTTTATCTGAATATAGTTGACTTTTGGATTTTCATTTTTTTTTTATGATTTACCCATGGAGCAATGGTTTTCGATTTTAATTTTCCATTGGATTTACTTTTGTGGACTGTGACTTTGGACACCTTTCCTTTGGATTATGATTTGTGGTTTTCCATTATTTCACGGATATGCTGTTTTTTTTTTTAAATTTCCATTATTGTTTGTTTATTTTTTATTCAATTTATGTTGCTTTTAATACATATTTTTTCTTCAAACTTCAATGTGTAGTATCATCTCATTGGTTTCATGTATATCATGATATGGGTTTTGACATTCACTGACACCCATTGGGTGTATGTGAGGGACATGTGTTCATTTCCAAACTTGCAATTGGGATTCTATCATGTTATTGCCATTTCTAAGTGGGTGGATGCAATACTCGGGTGGGTGTTTGGCATTTGGAGGCTGACCATAAGGGCCAGGTATCGAGATTGTGATGACATGTCGGCTGGGGGACATGAGTGGGGGCCTGGTGGAGGGTGCCCCTGGATGCTGGGGGGTGGGGGTGCTGGGAGACATGAGTGGGGGCCTGGTGGAGGGTGCCCCTGCACTGCTGGGGGGTGGGGGTGCTGGGAGACATGAGTGGGGGCCTGGTGGAGGGTGCCATGCACTGCTGGGGGGTGGGGTGATGGGAGACATGAGTGGGGGCCTGGTGGAGGGTGCCCCTGCACTGCTGGGGGGTGGGGATGGTGGGAGACATGAGTGGGGGCCTGGTGGAGGGTGCCCTGCACTGCTGGGGGTTGGGGGTGCTGGGAGACATGAGTGGGGGCCTGGTGGAGGGTGCCCCTGCACTGCTGGGGGGTGGGGTGCTGGGAGACATGAGTGGGTCCTGGTGGAGGGTGCCCCTGCACTGCTGGGGGGTGGGGGTGCTGGGAGACATGAGTGGGGGCCTGGTGGAGGGTGCCCTGCACTGCTGGGGGGTGGGGGTGCTGGGAGACATGAGCGGGGGCCTGGTGGAGTGTGCCCCTCCACTGCTGAGGGGTGGGGGTGGTGGGAAACATGAGTGGGGGCCTGGTGGAGGGTGCCCTGCACTGCTGGGGGGTGGGGGTGCTGGGAGACATGAGTGGGGGCCTGTTGGAGGGTGCCCCTGCACTGCTGGGGGGTGGGGGTGCTGGGAGACATGAGTGGGGGCCTGGTGGAGGGTGCCCCTACACTGCTGGGGGGTGGGGGTGGTGGGAGACATGAGTGGGGGCCTGGTGGAGGGTGCCGTGCACTGCTGGGGGGTGAGGGTGCTGGGAGACATGAGTGGGGGCCTGGTGGAGGGTGCCCCTGCACTGCTGGGGGGTGGGGGCGGTGGGAGACATGAGTGGGGGCCTGGTGGAGGCTGCCCCTGCACTGCTGGGGGGTGGGGGTGGTGGGAGACATGAGTGGGGGCCTGGTGGAGTGTGCCCCTGGATGCTGGGGCGTAGGGGTGCAGGGAGACATGGGTGGGGGCCTGGTGGAGGGTGCCCCAGGATGCTGGGGAGTGGGGGTGCTGGGAGACATGAGTGGGGGCCTGGTGGAGGTTGCCCCACAGTGCTGGGGGGTGGGGTAGTGGGAGACATGAGTGGGGGCCTGGTGGAGGCTGCCCCTGCTCTGCTGGGGGCTGGGGGCACAGGGGGACATGCGTTGGTGGGCAGTAGTGCAAGTTGACATGTGGGTTGGCTAGGGGGCATGGGCATCGTGGATGGGCTGCTGCGGGACATGTGCAGGGTAGGCCCCTGTGGTGTGGGCCACCTGCAGGGGCCGTGGAGGGTGTAGAGGGTACACCTGGGAGGACCCACACGTGCAATTCACGTGTGGTGCTCCCCGCGCACCCCTGGAATACACGTACCCTGACGGAATCACGTGTGATACTTCCTACGCACCCTGTAATACACGTACCCTGCTGCTTTTGCGTGTGATACTTCCCGTGCACCCCTGGAATACACGTACCCTGATGGAATCGCGTGTGATACTTCCTGCGCACCCCTGAAATACACAACCCTGCTGCTTTTGCGTGTGATACTTCCCACGCACCCCTGGAATACACGTACCCTGCTGCTTTTGCGTGTGATATTTCCCACGCACCCCTGGAATACACGTACCCTGATGGAATCGCATGTGATACTTCCCGTGTACCCCTGAAATGCACGTACCCTGCTGTTTTTGCGTGTGATACTTCCCGCGCACCCCTGGAATACACGTGCCCTGATGGAATCGCGTGTGTTACTTCCCACGCACCCCTGATGTACACGTACCCAGGACAATCGCGTGTGAAACTTCCCGCGAACCACTGAAATACACGTTCCCCGCTTGGCGTTTGCTGTTTGGCAGCCCTGTGAACTGGTCCAGGGTTAGCGCAGCCCTTTGCGATGATTTGGGAATTTTGAAGGCTTTTCCTTGCGCGAGGGCGTTCTGCAGGGTCACTGCGCCACTCTACGCCACGGCTTGTTTCGGAGGCTAAAATCCATAAATACGCTGTGCGATGAAAAGGATTTTTTCGCACGCGGCTGGCACAGTGTATCGCACAGGGACACTGTGCTCCCGCCGGGTGTGCCACTTTTGTGCGAATTTCTATGAATTACCCTCAAAGTGTATACAATAATCACGCACACCAGACTCACACCACCACAGTGCTTCCCCAAGGAGCACACAGAAAAATTGGAAAGGATAGAAACGCGACAAACAAAACAAAGAGCACACAAAAACAGATGCCAGTGTTGGAGGAACACAGCATCAAGAACAACAGATACATGTTAATTACACATGTGAAATGTTTCAAGAACAAAATACATTAGCATGCAAATAACTGGTAACTCACGCTCTCACATTCTCATTTATATATTATCCCATGGTCATTCAATATCCTCATTTATTCCTCCCTTGATGACATAATTCATACTCAGTTGGAAGAACAGAGACATAAACATGCAAATAACCAGTAACTTATATAGCGCTCTCACAATCTCATTTATATATTATCCCATGGTCATTCAATGTACTCATTTATTCCTCCCTTGAGAACATCAACCATACTCATCACCAATGAAGTCATTACCTAACCATCTTTATGGTGGCATAAGCAAATTACCCATATCATGTCGGGCCTCCTCTACCGATAACATTAGTGAAATAATATGTAATGTAAAATGAATTCATCACTTATTATCATAACCGCATTAGAGGATAAAACATCCATCCTCTTTAAACTTAAATAATGCAGAAACCCTTGAATTTAGGTAAGGCACTTTCAGATGCACAAAGGTGGTGCTGCAGTACACATCAACCCTCTCCCCAGCAAGTGGTGGTGATCAGGCACCACTCACAGGACAGACACGCTATGGATGGATGGAGCATGCTTCATTGTAGACATGGATCAAATTTGCAAGCATAGCACCTAACCTGTGCCCCGCTTAACTCCTATTAAAATTATGTTTCAAATAATATCATTTAAATATCCCACCTTTGAATAAACGTTTCCATACTTTACATATATATATATATATATATATATATTCAATGAAAAAACAAAAAACTTTGTTAAAGGGACGTTATGGTTAAGTTGCACTAATGAAAACCTATGAAATTGAATTAAAAAAATGTGTTAAAAGGCCGTTATGGTTAGAAGTAAAATCGGAAAACCCCTGAAATTCGCCAGTTATGGTAAGCAAAGCAACCATAACTTGTGCCACCACCGTGCACTGATAAGACTAACACGCAGGACATCAAAGATTACATCACAAATATCATTAGCAGTGCACGGTGGTGGTGGTGAGTTATGGTTGCTTAGCTTACCATAACTGGCTAATTTCAGGGGTTTTCCAATTTTACTTGTAACCATAACATCCTTTTAACAATGATTTTTTACTGAATTTCATAGGTTTTGCTATTTGCTATTTATGCAACTTAACCATAATGCCCCTTTAACAAAGTTTTTTCATTGAATTTCATAGGTTTTCATTAGTCCAACTTAACCATAACGTCCCTTTAACAATGTTTTTTTACTGAATTTCATAGGTTTTTAGTAGCGCAACTTAACCATAACTTCCCTTTATCAAAGTTCTTTTTACTGAATATACATTTTGATAGAGTGAATTTGATATATGTTTTGTTTACTAGGATTCCCTTACTTTATATACATGTAACATAGAACATGTTGAACCCCCTGTTAGTGATTTTAATGTCCTCGGACTATGGGTATGTCCGCGAACGGACGCGGACAACATCAACACTACCCAAAAACTCAGGGGGTATCTTGTATTGTTCCATCATGCCATATAAACACTGCACACGTTCAAAAAGCAGCACATAAACACATTATATGTAATAATAAATAAGAAGTGGAACCTATATATCTAACACATCAACCATCCATTTAAATGCCGTACGTAGTAAAATTAAATATACCAAAACAAAAAAGATATGCCTCCAACATAATTACCTCACAGAAAGTGCAGAGCTAGAAGCAACAGTAGACCTACACCACAGTACGACTACAACTTACCAAAACTAGAAAGTAAACTTCATTTTCTTATATATTTCTAAACTTTTTGTATTAGATACACTAAAATTAATATATTTATGTTTTTCACACAGAAATGTGCAGTATTTTGGAATGGCTTGAGGAACATTTTCCACGTGAGGAAATGTCTGAAGACAGTGATAGTATGGTACACACTTCTCTATATAAGCACATTAATAATCATTACTTTATGTGTACTTAACATATATATATATATATATATATATATATATATATATATATATATATATATATATATATATATATATATATATATTTATATATATATATATATATATATATATATATATATATACATATATATATATATATATATATATATATATATATATATATATATATATATATATATATATATATATATTTATTTTTAACAGACCATACAAACATTGAAAATAATACACCAAAAGACACATTGAAAAAGACTCTGCAATGCATGGAACAGAAAATGTACATGCTCAAAGAAAATGTCAATGTTTTGAAACAGTTTGTGGAGGACCACATAAAAGAAAAAATTAAATACCATTGCCCCACATGTACCTGTTCCCCCTCTCCATGTCCCAGTCAACTATACCCAAAACCCCAACACCAAGAAAAACGTTTTGATGAGATTTCAATCCCTTCATCCCCTCCCATCCATCCTCTCCAAACCCCTAATTCTCCTATATTTGTATCCGTTTCTGCTTCCCCCTCTCTTTCATAAATTGTGTATATGTATATAATAAAAATTATTATTATATGATGTTTCTTTTAATGAATTCCTTGGTGTCTTATTTTTTTTTTAAAAGCAGTTAAAATGTCCGCAGACAGCGCGCCTGTCTGGAATGTCCCTAATTAACAAAATGGGGATATCCTAAGGACACCATACCTGTCCGTACCATTTGCAAGCAAAGATGGAACTGTTCTTAGAACACACCCGGTGTCTGGGATGTCCGTAAATGAACAAAATGGGGGTGTCACCTGTCCGTACCGTTCGCAACCAAGATGGAACTGTTCTTAGAACACAACCGGTGTCTGGGATGTCCGTAAATGAACAAAATGGGGGTGTCACCTGTCCGTACCGTTCGCAACCAAGATGGAACTGTTCTTAGAACACACCCGGTGTCTGGGATGTCCGTAAATGAACAAAATGGGGGTGTCACCTGTCCGTACCATTCGCAACCAAGATGGAACTGTTCTTAGAACACACCCAGCGTCCGGGATGTCCGTGAATGAACAAAATTGGGATGTCCTAAGGACACTATACCTGTCCGTACCATTCGCAACCAATATGGAATTGTTCTCAGAACACACCCGGTGTCCGGGATGTCCGTAACTGAACACAATGGAGGAATCCTAAGGACACTATACCTGGCCGTACAGTCTGCAAAACATCTACGCACATGCGCACCACACCCGTAAATCCTGCGAACATCGCGCCTGTCCGTAACTGTCCGTCTCACTTGGGTGCACTTTTAATTTGTTTGTGGACCTGAACACTGTCCGTAGAACACCCGCGCGCATGCACACAACCGTTCCCGTGCATTTAGTGTCCTGTGGACACCCGTTCCCTTCACGGGCGTGTTCCTGACATCATCATGTGAACGGCACTCACGCTGAGCGTGTGTCCTAATTTGCGGACACTGTCCGGTTCCCCAACATTTTAAAATAACTTTTTCAGACAATCCAAATTATTTTACAGTAAAAATGCACCATTGCACATGTCCCAGACAATGACCCTGCCTTTCCACATACTTTTTGGAATATTTTGAGCCTTTTTGGGTGTTTGATCTGTTCGCGAAGCACACCCCTCAACCCCTATAAAGGGCCACACCCCAGAGCTGATCTTCATTGTACTTCTGGCTATTGCAAATTGACTTTTGCTGCCTTTGCTGCACTTGCTGAGATTATCTCATCAACCCTGATGGCATCCATGGCTTCTGTTGCTACATCTGCCTCAGCACCACCCCCAAACCTTCCACCACCACCACACCAAGGGCCTGCAGAGGGGAACAGGTGTGAGGATGTAGAGAACGAGGTTGAAGAAGATGAAGAGAATGAGGTCAAGGAACTCCCTACTACCAGCACTCGCCGGGAGTCTTGGGTGTGGCGATTGTTTACCATTCATGGTAACGTACCAAAAGCACGTGCAAACAAGGTCACCTGCAAACTGTGCAAAATGGTGCTGAGTCGTGGGAGATGTGGTTCATACAGCTTTGGTACGACATCCATGAAGCGACACCTAACGTCGTTCCACAGTGGGGAAATTTGCAAGGTTGTACCTTGTGATAAACGTAGTAGGTTGAGTTCCTCTACAGCATCCTACGTTTCTGCTCCTCTCACCACAAGAGACACTCCTGTGGGAGAGCACATCAATCCAGCTGCTTCACAGGCCGTTCGCAATGCTGTTGACCCTTACCTTTCGAGGGTCACAATAGGGTGTATGTACTGCGACTACGGTCACGGAGCACCAGAAGACCTGCTACCTACCTAAATAAGGCCCACCCTACATCTTCCTCTCTCCACCTGCCCTTTCTTATCCCCATGGTTGGTGTCCCTTCCTTACCCTCCTTTCCCCTCCTCTCCTAGTGTGTTGTGTGTAAAAAAACAAAAAAAATATAAAACAACAAAAATAAAAAAAAAAGGCTCTTTTCAGAGCCGCCTTTCACTGTTTTAAAATAAAGTGGCAAATAAACAGTGCAGGACCCTGTGCATTTTTTGGAAGTCCACGGACAGTCCTAGGACATATAAAGTTTTAGGTTGCTGCCCTAGCAAAACCAATGCACTTTTCTCTGGGAGGAAGTGGTGGCTCTGAAAAGAGTCTTTTGGTGGTGTTTTTGTGTGTTTGAAAAAATGTGAGAAGGAACAGTAGTGAAAAGATGTCTTAGTACTACTCGTCCCACCTGAGAAGACAGGGTACACTCGGTACATCAGAGCCCACCACTAGGGGTTCAGGTAGCATAGGTAACACAGTGGCCTTCAGGTCTATTTTTTCTCAAGCCAATTTAACTTGGATCTCTTTCCTAGGGTATATCTTCACAACCCCATGTACACACCTGATAGGAATGCTCATGCCTATCTCAGGAGTATCAACTACCAGTTCCACGCTGACTGCCTTGTTCAGTCTTACAGAGTCGATCATGGCTCTCGTGGGGCGCCCATCCACTTCTGCTTCACAGGTGTACACATATGGAGATTTTATGGGATGTTCTGTTTCTGGGTAAGTTCCCTTCCTTGGGTACATCGTAGACACCGATATCCATAGGTTCTGCTCAATTTCTTTTTGGGCATAGATGGACTAGGTATCCCCACTCTCCACAATGGAACCATTGGGGACCTCTTGGCCCCATCCCTGGAGGTCGGTTCGGCATATTTCCTTTTCCTCTGGTTGCATCCTGAGCCCTTCTACTACTCATTTATTTGGGAGGCTGGACCAGCGTCCTGCAGGGGGTCTGGTCATAGGGGTGGCTGGTTCGCCTGTCGCTCAGCCTCTTTGGGTATAGGTCATCAGCCTCCCCTGTGCAGCCTTTTGTTAGGCAGAGACTATTTTGACAGCTTCAGTGAAACTGCATATATGATGTCTCACCCAGCATTCTGACGCCATTTGTTACCCTGGTCCTTTACTCTGTAGAACAATTGCATGGGAGTTTCATCCTGCAATCGTTTTGTTTCTCAGAATTGTATTCTGTAGGCTTCCTCATCTTGTCCTAGTCTTTCAGGGACAACGCTTTTCATATCCACGTACATTGTGTCTGCTGTTGGATTTGCCACCTGGCATGCACTCTGCATTTCCCCGGTCATCAATGGGGCAATATAGTGGCACTGTCTGTCCGGTGGCCATTTTGCATTGTGCGCCACCCTTTCAAATTTCACAAAGAAGTGAGCCGGGTCTTCTCCGGTGTGTACTTCTGCAGGACCGTGGCTGGTAAATGCATATGTCTCCTTAAATTTGTTGCGTCTATCATTTTTGCCTGCTGCACCTGAATTGCCTGCTGTAATGCTTGTCTGTCCGCCTGTGCCTGTTGACTCTGCAATTGCAGTGACTGTTGCAGTTGGTGTTGTCCCTCATTCGGGGCCTTGATTAGCGCTGTCAAGGTCTTCCTCACTATTCCACCAGTTGCCACCATTTGTGAGATTAAGGTGAGGGAAATAAGGACAACGCTCTGGTTTGCTGTCTCTATAAAAACCTTTATTTAACTTTTCCATCGATTCTCTTAACTCTAATCCTCTGGGGCTGAATCTGATGTGCCTCGCATCAGTTCTCCCTCCTTTTCTCTGTTTTCTCCTGCCGTGTTTCTTTTTTTTATATATGGCAGGCTTCTATGCTATCCCCTATTTGTTATCTTGGTATTCTCTTTATTGTGTAAGGGGAGAAGAGGTAGACTGTCTTTGGTGGTCCTTCCCCATGGTAGCCTTCTTCTGCATGTGACTGTTGTCTCACCCTCTCTCTCTGACTCTTCCCTGGTTAACTGGCAGCTTGTGCTGGGTATTTGAATGGCACACGGGAGCAGAATGGAAGGCCCTATCAGGGCTTGGAAAAGAAAAGAATAACCCAGTCGGCTCTTCCTCCACCATCGTTGAAGTCTTTCTTGGGAATTGCTCCTCCCTCCGCTCTCGAGCGGGTGATGTATCTGTTGAGCCGGCACCGCTGTTTACTCTGCTACAGCCTGGAAAGCAGCTGCTTTGAAACCAATGTGAGGAGTGGTGCAGATCCCTCCGGTGGTCTGCCGTTCTCCTCACATCTCCGACTACCTTCAGCCCAACAGGGCTCTGCTGCGTCTGCTCCTCCCTCATCCAGCCCAACGGGGCTCTCTTTGTGGCAACGGCTCCTCACTGCTTGAGCCCAATGTGGCACAACCGCATCAGCTCCTCACTCCTTCAGCCCAACGGGGCTCAAAAGCATTGGCTTCTCACTCATTGTTTTTAATACGCCCACACCAAACCGTCCTCCTCTTCGTCTCCCGCTCGAGCTTCCTGGAGAGTGAAGAGAAAAGCACTGTCAGTCCGCCATGCGCCTCCAATTCCCCATAACACCCATCAGTAATTTTAATGTTTTCCCTCCTCCTCCAGTCAGCTTCCCACCCTTTCCTTGCCATAGTGCTCTATGCTGCCTTCATCCTTGCGTCATTCTCCTTCACTACCTCACACCCTTTTACCAGTGAATCACCCCATACCTCAGTAAATGAGTCTGACTTTATCTGGAATGTTGTTTGTTACTTAGCTTAACCGTTCCATTGACTTTCTGATCTACTATAAGTACATGCAGAGATGTAATTGATCATGTACCTGTAACCTATAACATGCTGTATCTGCCAGACCGTGCTTATGAAAATGCCAATAAATAAAGTTCAAATAATAATAAGGTGGTCACAGAATTACGTCCCATGAATACACTGCTGGGTGGTATGCCTCTTCTAAAAAACTAATACCGCCAAACTTTAACACAGCCCCTAAACTAATAGACCACGCCACACCTGACTAGTAGACAAGTCTGAATTTCTATGGAATGTTTGTTTGTAGTTTAGTTCAACTAGTTCCATTGGCCTTTCTGAGCAGCTGAACAATTAGCCGAGATGTGATTGTATCATTTCTTTTACTATTGTGAGTTACTGTAATTACTGTACAGTATTTTTGAAAATGCCAATAAACTAAATTTAAAATGGCATGATGTCATATCATCTGTTATAAAATACTATGTAATTATGTATAATGTCATACATCTTGATATATCAAGTCATGTTGTGTCATATCATATGTCATGATATATCATTTTATTTCATGACAGATCATTTTACATCATGTTATGCTATTATAGTTCATATAATCCTGTCTTGTTATGTCATGTATTGTCACGATATGTCATACAATGCCAGGTCCTGTAAAGATATGTCATGTCATGCCATCATGTATTATATCATAGACATGCCATGTAATGCAAGTCATATCATGGTTTCTGTTGCCATAATATGTCGTATTTGCCACATTATGATAATTAACATACAATGCCATCATTACAGGTTATGCCACGTCATAGCATTCCCAGTAATCTTGGCATTTTAGTAACTTCCCAGTGTAAGACTCCCAGTTTGACATTACATATAACATTACCCTTTATGATGAGCTCATATTTGTGCAGTCCCAGCATAAACTCAGTTTAACATTCACATTAAGCTTGCAGTTTGACATTACTAGTGAACCTGACATTCCCAGCAAGCTTGCCGTTTGACATTTGCAGTAAGTTCCCATCTTGATATGATCAATAAAAACCCAGTACCACATTCAGAGGAAGCTCTCATTTTGGCATCCCAATAATCTTGATTGCAGAGTAAATTCTAAATTTGACATTCCATTTAGATCCCAGTTTCACATTCTCAGCAAGTTTACTGTTTTTCAATCCCAGTAAGCTCATAGTGTGACATTCCCCAGATATTCCAAGTTTGACATTACTTGTATGATTGGCATTCCAAGTAAGCCCCAAGTTTAATATTTCAAATACATTTTAGATTGATTTAATGTGTACATGTCCAGTTTCTGTAAGCAAAACTAAGAACTAACTTTCGTTGTGAGTATGATCAGGAAATAGATTAATTCTTTTTTTGTTTTTTGTTACTAAAAGAACGTTTTGTTTTCAGGATTACTGAATGTACTACCACTTTATTTACTAAGATACTTACTTTAAGTTTGTGGTGTGCTAACCTGAATGTATATTGTGATTTATTTCTTTACACCCTTAACACTTTGAATGAGCAGCGGAGAAGGCGGGTTGTGATATGGGGTGGGCAGAGGAGTGTTTCTGAGAAGAGGATGAAAATAGTAACATCATTTTTGTGAAGTCAAGGTACATGGTGTCCACTAGGCCAGGCTGGATTTCATGTACATTTGATAAGGGTTCAAGTCTGTTTAGGGTTTGGGGTTGCGCTGACTAGAATTATATGGTTAACATACGGACCAATTCTCCTCTCAAAAATAAATAGTTAATACTAGTTTTGTGGGAAAATGTATATTGCTATTAACCCTAACATTCTAGGTACTGTTTTGATTGAAACAAAAAGCTAAAGCAAGCATCGCCTCCATTACTATGAATCATGGAGCGGCTATAGTTGGTTCACATAGCACACATGGCTGACCATGTATGTAATGTGAGGTGTGGCCAACTGCCTAAATATGGCCTTGTCAAATAGACATTCCATTGACAAAATTCAGAGTCACAAGAGGGACAACCAATGTACCCATGATCAATTCAATGTATCCAGGATACCATTGACAACTGCAATTACAGGGCAGTGAGGGGTGACTCTGTGACTGTGAGGGCTTGGTCTGTATGGGCTTTGAGATGTATCACAGGGAGACATGAGTGCTGGCACAAGACTGCCATTTTGACGCTTTTTAACAGTTCTGTTCTGTTAGAAGCACTCTTCAGTGTGTTTGGCCACTCATAAAGACTGCTCGATGCTTAATGGATTATGGGATAATTTATATTGAATGAGGCACAATGAAAAGCTGCATAAAGCTGTAGCCCATGGCTCAATACCAGCTGAAAAGGAAAAATAATAATACATGAAAATGTATAAACCTGTGAAAAACCTTCCAGTGACAGCTAATATTGGGGGAAAGGCTCCAATATAAAGGCTGTGAAAATGAAAGACTTACACAGACTCAGAATGCCATGTACTGCCCACGCACATCATTAAAGAAGCCTTCCTCCTACCTGTGCCTTCACCCCGGGGGAGAAGATAGTAAAGGCACCCTTAAGAGGGATTATGGGTTTGGCACTAGCAGGCAGCAGACTATGGACCTAATTCATGGAATGATTCACGCAGAAAATAGGGGGTATGTGTGTGAAATCATGCGCAAGTGCCAGTTTGTGTTTTCATGGAACACAATGGACACCGCACTGGTCCAACACGTCACTGTGACACCATGAATGCCTTGCTCGAGACCCGTAACAAAGGGACATTGGGTTCTGCGCAGTCACCTAAAAAGGGGACGGAACACGTGGAATGGGGAACAACAGGTGAACATTTGGGTGTTATGGGGGATGTACCAAAGTAAAATCCTTGCAACGCCCATATGCACACTAAAAACCTGTATTCATGGAAATGAACAGGGCTCGCCGGCACGTGGTAAAATACGTGCAAATTCTGAAAAACATACGCCACGCGATAGCTGGCGGATACGTTAAAGAGCACAAAAACAAATGCATAAAAAGGCTGCACGATCGACAAACATGTATATCCAGCTATGATGAATGTGCCATTTGTGGCAGCAGTGATCGTGGGACACCACAGGAGGAGAAGGAGGATGGCCAGGGCCCAGATTTTTCTACCCATGACCAGCCTTTTTGGGATACCTGATGACAAGGTCTGTGGCAGGTATAGGCTCCCAAGCACTGAGCTATTTGGAAAAGGTGCTCAGTGTCCTGCATTTTTTGGCCACTGGGTAATTTCAGTGGACAACTGCCTGCCATAGTTGGGGGCATTTCACAGCCCATGCAGTCATGTTGCCTACAACAGGTTTTAGAAATCATGACTGTACACTCCTCAGTCCGCAGGTACATCTACATGCCCAGAACACATGCAGAAAGGCAGGCAGTGGTCCAGGATTTTTATGGGGTGCAGCACTTCCATAGAGTACTTGGTGCCATCGATTGTGCACATGTGGCTCTACATCCACCTAGGATGACAGAGCACATATATCGTAATCGCAAGCACTGGCATTCCATCAATATGCAGGTTGTATGTGATGCCAAGGGTAAAATTACTTCTATATATGCAAACTATCGAGGGTCACCCAAGATAGTTTCATATTCGGAATGCCACCCCTACACCGGGCCCTGGAAGCTGGGTTGCATGGCAACCCATGGCTCATTGGTGAGTACAAATGCCCGTGAACATGCATGCATGTCACACACACACAAGTAAACACCAATGACAAACATCTTCGCCTCTACAGGGGACAGTGCCTACCCTCTGAGTACCTACATGATGACGCTAATACAGAACCCTGCCACACCAGCACAGGTAAGATACGACACCACCCATATTGCAGCTCGGGGCATAGTGAATCGCACATTCGGAGTGCTCAAGTCATGTTTCCGCTCCCTTGACCACTCTGGTGGTGAGTTGCTATATGCACCACCACTAGTGTGCAGAATAATTGTGGCAGCATGTGTCCTGCACAATGTTGCAACATGGCATTGTGTACCAGTAGACATGGTGGTGCCCCCACACCCACAACCACATGCACGCTGCTCGCGCATGGCAGGTCAAAGGGCACGTGGCAAGGCTGCCCATAGCCAGCTTGCGGCTACATTTCCCAATTAAAATCCAACCCCTGTGGAGTGCACACAGCCCTGGCACATTCCGGTACCATTCAATGATGACAAAGGGCCAATAATATGTGTCTACCAAACCACCCTAAGAATGTGTCCCTGCAAGTGCTACATTGTGTGCATCCCTTAGAACCAAAACTAATTTCATTTTGGGTTTCCAAAAGAAACACATAGATGAGGGTCTTTGCCACTACAACCATGCCAATCTAGACATCCAATTGCATGTGTGTCACATAAATCGTCCCATAAGTAAAAAAAATGAATTTGCATTTATAAAGTGCACAACAAGCCGTGGCCATCACAGCGCTGTTACAGATGGCTTACTTAGTTACATAAGTGCTTGTCAAAACATACATGTTGACTAGCCCCATCTTGCAGGGTGGTAGCAGCATAAAAATGCAGAAAGTCATTTTAGGTGGCCGTGACTAGGAGAGGGAAGAGGGGTGGGGGAGGACAACGAGAGGGGGGTGGAGTGCACACACAACATCACATTCAACCAGGGGGGGCACACACAACATCACAGGTGACCATGGGTGGGGTAGGGGCACACACAACATCACATACGACCAGGGGTGGTTGGGGTCACACACAACATCACAGGCAACCATGGGGGGCACATACAACATCACAGGTGACCAGTTTGGTGGCAAACATAACATCACAGGTGACCATAGGGGAGGGGTGGCATACACAAAGCCTTCACGGGAGACAAGGGGAGTGAGGGGCACACACATAGCCATCAGGGGGGACAAGGAGAGTGAGGGGCACACAAACAGCCATCATGGGTGGCAAAGGGGTGAGGGGCACACACACAGCAATCACGGGGACAATGGGGGTGAGGGGCACACAGGTAGCCATCACGGGGGACAAGGGGGTTGAGGGGCACACACACAGCCATCATGGGTAGCAAGGGGGGTGAGGGGCACTCACACAGCCATCAGGGGGTGCAAGTAAGGTGAGGGGCACACACACAGCCATCATGGGTGGCAAGGGGTGTGAGGGGCACACACACAGCCATCA
Organism: Ambystoma mexicanum; assembly: GCF_040938575.1. Lineage (NCBI taxonomy): Eukaryota > Metazoa > Chordata > Amphibia > Caudata > Ambystomatidae > Ambystoma > Ambystoma mexicanum. The sequence continues at coordinate 50,103,475 of NC_090925.1, read as the reverse complement.
CAGGGTCAAGAGGGGTGAGGGACGCACACAGCCATCAGGGGGTGCAAGTGGGGTGAGGGGCACACACACAGCCATCACAGGGGGCAAGGGGGTGAGGGGCACACACACAGCCATCATGGGGCAAGGGGGATGAGGAGCACACACACAGCCATCACAAGGGGAAAGGGGGGTGTGGGGCACACACAGATCCAACACAGGGGACAAGAGGGGGTGAGGGGCACACACACAGCCATCACGTGGGTGGCAGGAAACTGCTTCGGTCCCGACACATGGGGAGAATCAGAACTCATATATGGGCCAGCTTGCCCCTCCCTAGTTCCCTCGCTCGTTCACACTCTCGGGTAACTGTGCCACGTAAATCTAAGTCCATGAACATCTGCCGTTTAGCAGTTAGATGGCGTTGGAAGTTACCATGGAAACGAGGTCCTTCCGCATTCATTCAGTCACATGTCTTTTCACATTAAGCTTTGTTTTCACCATGTCACATGACCTATGGTTCCCACTTATGCCTCACCCATCCTTGAATCACTGCTTCTGAATTTGTTTTCTACGGCCATTGAAACTTTGTTTTGGAACTGTTTTCTTGGTTATCTACCTGGCTACGTCCTACGGAATTTCCTTGTCTTGCTCCCTGACTGTCTTTTCGTGAAATCCACCTTGTGACCCTTGCAACGCTTTTTGACCTGCTTCGTCTGCTGTTTCTGTACTCATTCTGCCTGCACGGATACTGACCCGGAATTCTCGACCATTTTTCTGTTTGCTCACCTTTGTGCTCATTCACTCATTCGACCACTGCCTCCGCATTACCTTACCTTGAGACTCTCTCCTTCGTGTGTACCTGGACTGCCTTCAGGAATTCATTAGGCATCCTCGTGCCGGCGGGTGTTAGGCGGAGCAATTCTTCGCTTCACTGGAACTTGCACTGTTTCCTGGGAACTCTGGTAGGCGTCCTCGTGCCGGCAGGTGTTAGGAGGAGCATTTCTTCACTCCGCTGGTGCAAGGACTGTGTAACAGTGGGTAGGTCTTTCCATCTTCCATTCCTCTCAAAACCTACTTCAATCTACAGAATCCACTCTCGGACATATGGTAAGAGGTATTTGTCTTGTTTTTTCATACTGTTCATGATACTGCTACTCTTCTTGCTTAACTAAACCCACTCATTATACTGTTATCCACTTCTTAGGATACGCCTGTTGCTTATCATCAGGAGCACTGACCTTAGTACTGGAACATTATCTGCTAGTCGAAAGGTACTGTTTCCTTGATCCTGCATTGACATTTGTTCACATGTATTATTTGGTATTAACGTGCAGGTCAGCGGTATCCTGTGGCGTCCAACCATCTTTGGGTCAATTAACTCCTCAGGCGATTGTTTTTACATCCCTGAGAGGTACATTGGCAGAAAGATCTCGTCGGCTACACGATGGGTTCAAACTGCCGGAGCAGAACTTCAACCAGGAATACTTCAGAGTTCTGACAGGGGGCAAGAGGGGTGAAGGGCACACACACATCCATCACGGGTAGCAAGGGGGGGAGGAGGACACACACAGCCATCAGGTGGTGCAAGTGGGGTGAGGGCACACACACACAGCCATCACAGGGGCCAATGGGGGCTAGGGGCACCTACACAGCCATCACAGGGAGGGAAGGGGGTAAGGGGCACACAGACTCCTTTCTGCATCTAAGTTGTAAACCTCCTTGTCTTATGTGCCCTGCTACTCGAGGGTCCGTCGCGCACAATAAATAAATAAACAAACAAAACAAACAACACAGCCATTACAGTGACAAGGGGGGTAAGTAGCATACAAACAGCCATCACAGGTGGCAAGGGGGGCCAGGGGCACACACAAAGCCATCACGGGGTGCAAGTGGAGTGAGGGGCACACACACAGTACCCCGTTCCTATGCAAACACCACCAAAGTACAAGTAAAGGCCATGCACTCCCCTGTCCGTGGCACTCACTTGCCTTGAATACGATGCACACCATCGGGACACACTCTACCTACATGGAATGAAATGCAGAGTAACAGCACAAAATACATGCACATACATGAACTCAGTTAATGCCAGAAAGAAAATATGCATAAACCACAGAGTTCAGGAGCAACACAGGGTGAATTGCCATTGAAATTGATATGTACAGGAGTACAGTCTACCACACCAGAGAGAGAGAGAGAGAGAGAAAGAGAGAGAGAGAGAGAGAGAGAGAGAGAGAGAGAGAGGTACAGAGAGGAAATGACAGATCAAGGACTCCATGGCCTGGTTTATGGATGTACAATGACATGCTGCACAGCCGGTGTACCCATTGAGGTATCCGCATAGGTAGCTTACACAGTGACATGAGCTCCAAAAACAATACCACAACACCATGTAAGCATGCAAAGGACATATAAGAGCACCGACATGTGCAGCAAAGATGACCAACAAGGAAGCATGCACAACATGCAAGACAGTGCAACTGCTTACCAAATAACTGTGTCTGAATAGTGTAAATCCCACATGACCTTCACCAGTAAGTCTGGTTCATAATTTGTTAAAGGAACAACATTGTCTGGTGGAGGGCATTAGGAGTGTGGACTTCGAATGGTGCAGGATATCTCAGCCAGGACAGCAGTCACTGTCAAATCACGGATTACTGGAACAACATGGGAGAACATATTAAAACACACATTGTTCAGTATAATTGTAACAGCACAGACGTGCCATGGATAAACAAAGCTTTGATTACCTGCACATGCCACCCGGTGCACCCCCATGCAGACATGCTAGATGAGTTAACGAGGCATGCCTGCACGTACACCACTGCACATCTATAGTCCCTGAGGAGTTAATGGCACACCTCAAAGGCAATCAATGCAAAAAATAACAAAGACCACAACCAGAAAAGGGCAAAACAAAATATGACATGCCAACATCTGGTCCAGGGGGAGGGGGTTGAAAATAAGGAAAATAAATGTCCATCGTGGACCGGGAGAACCACCCAGTAGGGTGGAGGGGCAGGGTGCACATCAGCACCCATGTGTGTTGAAGTTGAAAAAACAATTCCCTCCATGGGTACATGGACTGCACGGCTGTCATGGATTGGGTGGGCTGATGCTGCTGTCACTGCTGTCACCACCTTCCTGTGTAGAATGGGAAGGTGGTAGTGGTAAGAGAGGTTGACCATGTATGGCCCTGGCCTGGTCCTCCATGGCAGGGCCAGGCGGGACCCAGGTGAATTCATCTGGAACATGAAGCCTCGGAGGTCTGCATGCAACACAGCACGGGATGCACAGAGTTCTTCCGAGATGGTGTGAGTCAACAGTTCCATCTGCTGTTGGCACTGTGTACTGTGGGCTGCCTCTCGCACTTCCATTGAAGCTCTAAGGGCCAGTAACTTTCGCCTCAGGGCTGCCCTGTGGGCCAGACCCTCTGCAAGCAGGGATGCCTGCAGAGACTTCAGTTCGGCCCGTCGGCTCCTGTTGCTTGCCTCCATGCACAGCATGTGCGAGTAGCATGTGGACCGCAATGCCTGCCACTGGTGCTCTACCTTTGTGTTTGTCAGGAGAACATGCAATTGGCCACCCTATCCATGCCCTGAGCCAACATCTCATAGGAAGCACCCTGTTGCTGTGCAATATGCAACATTGACAGCTCCCACACTGTCTCCTCAGCTGTGACACGTCCGCCACATGATCCAAGGGATCATGGGCCTTGATATGCATCCTTCCCTTGTTCAACCATCCCAGGATTGGAAGCCAATAGAGTGGAGCGTGGCAGCCGTAACCACCACAGACAGACGTGGCAACACTGACATGCCCTGTGAGGGGATGTTACCCCCTGCAGACACACAAGCTACATCAGCACCATCAGTTGATACACTCACCTCCAACAGCATAGAAGAATGGGTGCACGGCTCACCATCAGAGCCACTGGTATCATTGGAGGTGGACTCATACTGAGTCATGCCCCGGATGGACTGTAGCACCAGTGGATACTCATGGGCTGTCACAACACGTCTTCCACTGGTGCTCTGTTGGGGCTCAGCCTCCGTTCCGCCTTTGCCTCCTCCCCTAAATCTGGTGACTCATCACCTGCACATGGACACATAAAAACATGAAGAATCATGTTCATTGTATCTACTACATGCATTGTCATCACAATGCTGTCCTGCAATACATTTAGATGCATGCTAACATGCCATAATTTACATTAACACACCAGGTACACCATGTACAGAAATCCCAGAAATCATGGTGTATGTAGACTTGCCACCACATCCCCTGTCCCTCACCATGTAAGCACTGCAGACATTGCCAACAGACATGTGTAGAGTCCCAGGTGTGTGATGTGGAGAGAGTGAGCAAAACACATTTGGGATTGTTCAGGGTTTTAACCTGAAGACCTCCCTAGTCAACATTTTCACATAATACATTCTTCAGTATTTAGGATTTTTAATAGTTTTCATTGGCACAAAATGTGGCCCTAGTCTAACTTGCCCTTCAACTATGCTAAATTATACCCTTGTGTTTTCCTTGCACTAGCTTGCACTGGTTGATCCGCTTATCTAGGGTTAGGGGATAGTAGAAAAGAATCTTGCCCTATCACTAGCCTTCTACCACACTCGAAAAAGACCAGTATGATAGTTCAGGTATATTTAAGAGGCACATGCCATAACCATCAGGGCATGTGTCATCTGCCTTGCAAATGAAGAGGCTCATATGTTTTATTGGTTTTCTTTGTTCGGTAGTAACAATAAAAAGTGGATGAAAATGTCTTAGATTTATTTTATAAAAACAGGGTGGTATCCCTTTTCAAAAGAAACTGTTCTGTTTGTGTCTTTGGTTATAGTAAAAGACACACAACTGAGCAGGACTATGTCAGATATTTCTAGGCAGAATTGTAGTTGTTCAGTAATACAGCCCCATGAGTTCCACAGTGTGTGTCCCCTTTCTTTTGGCTCAAACTGTATCCTCCCTGGATTTGTTGGAAGGATCTATATCCAGCTTTTCACCATCTCATTGGTAAATTTTTGAGAAAAGACTGGAAAGAGCCTACCGGTTTCAGTGGACAGATATACTTACGCCACTTTCTTCAGGGCTAAATTGTAGCACAATTCAGAGTGCTGCTTAGGTCATTTTCAGCTCTGTATGTATGATCCTAAAGGTACACCACCTGCAAGTGAGAGATAATGGGGTATGGGATATGGAAGGAGATACATAACTTGATTAGATCTCTATGTCTCTAGAATTATCACAACACTACGGCACGCATAAAAAAGAGAGAGTTGTAGCTGCTTACCCTGCTCTTTTATTGAGACTTTCAAAGAATAGTTCTTTAGAGGGTGTGGTTCGAGTTGTTGGATGTCGTCTTCCTGGATGCCTGAATTACTGTCATTCCATGGTACCTAAAATGATTGTCAATGCATTACTAGGGTATTCTTGCCAAAAGCGTAATTTCTTTCCCAGTGTTCGGATGTCAGTTACAGCATCGGGCAGTTGCAGGGATAGTAGTGTAAAGGAAGAGCTCTCTTACCTATCATGCAGCTGATCAGGAGCTTGTCTGTATCATTCTTATGTACGGAGCGTTCCGCGAGAAACTCTGTGTCTGCTCCGTCATGTTTGTTATTCGTTTGTGTTGTTTCCCATGCGCATGCTCGAAAGCGAGACACTTGCTCTGCGTGCGCATGCGCCAGGGCGAGACGCTCACTCTTTGTGCGCACGCACCAGAGCTTGGACATGTTATTACGGATGTGCATTGTCTGCCACACTAATTTGTCCAAACAAACTACTGACTGCTAATTAATTAGCATGCCTTTCCTCGATGGCAATGTATAAATGTTCTGTAGGGCCTTTCCTATGGAGGATGTGCACTATCAAAGGGATCTATTATTTCCAGGCCCGGGGGGGGGGGTGCATTCACATTTTTCACAGTTCAAATGACACGCTATAATATCCTGTGGGTGTTGCCAAAGGTCAGTATCTAGATGTGTGGATAGAGCTGCTCATGAATTGCTGTGTAGTACCATTCCTCAGAGGGATATGTATTCTCCACAGGGTCTGTTGTTGCACAACCCAGAGGGAGTGCTATGAATAGGCATTCACTGTTGCTAAAGACAGATGGCACGCTATCAACTCGTATGATAGTTCAAGTGAGTTGTTGTACTGGGCCGTTCCTGTTGAGACTCAAACTTGCATTGTTAGTCTTATCCATATTACTCATGTCAGCATCTGCATGATGGGTATTAGAGGGTGGCCAATGTTTGCCAGCTTGTTGGTTCATTTAAGCCGATGGTGTCTGTCTTGAGCGTAAAGATCCACAGTTGGTCTCTTCTGTAGAGTTGGTTGTGAAGGTTCTCACCTCTTCTAGGTACATCTATTTTTTCAATGATTGTCCAGGTTAGATCATTTGGCCCATGTTGGATTTCTATGCAGTGTTCTACCACATGTACAGCCAACTTTTTAGTTCAAATGCATGACCTGTGTTCTGCCATTCTGGTTCTGATGGGTCGTGTAGTCATGCCCACATAACATTTTTGGCAAGGGCAAGTTATCAGCTAGATGACATTATTGCTGTAGCAATTTGTGAGTGTTCTTCGGTTCAATGGGTAATGCCACCCAATGTCAATGGTTAGAGATCTTTTGGTGGTGGCACAGGCGCTACACCCACCACATGACATATGTCCAGTTGGTGGTGTCTGGTTCCAGAGAATGTTGGTCTAGTCTCTGGTTCTTTATATGTGTGGACCAACGAGTCGCGTAGGTTGCGTCTTCTTATCATGGCTAACCTCAGTGTTTCCAGAGTGGTATCCCCCACATTTAAGATTATTTTATTTTCAAATTTGTTTATTAGCATTTATCATTTAATACAGTTGCGGGACACCGGAAGTGTCCATGGTTCGAGGATAATGAGCATCTCAGAGTGAAACATTAACAAATTAACATTAGAACATTAACTATCTCCCAGTGTTTTCTTTTTTTGGTGAAGTTGCTTGGTGGACCGGGGGGGTGGGGTGGGTCAAGGTGGTCTGGAGGTGGGTGGGGGGCCATGCCTGTAAGAGCCCAGCGAGGTGGCCACAAAATAGGCACTGGTCCTGTCAATTCAGTTCGTGGGTCTGTTTTCGGTAGATTCGTGCCAGTTCACGGGGGCTTGTCGTCTGAGGGGTAAAACAAGGAGTCTGTGAGTTCCTTCCAAGCCTCCAGGGTCATACTAGAGTTATCTGTAGATCTAGCTACGCTGTCCTCCCAAGCCGTTGTTTCTGCTTGTACCCAGCGTTTCAGCTCTGATTGCCAGCTTTTCCGTTGGGGTCCAGTTGTTTTTTTCCAAGACATTGCCATAGTCCTCTTTGCCAGTATACACATGATGTCCATTAGTCTGATGAGGTGCTTGAGTTTGGCCGGTCTGGTGTAGGTGCCCAGTAGGCATTCTTCCGGGGACCATTTGTAGCTAGTCACCCCCAGACTGTCGCTTGTCTGCTGTATGGCAGTCCATAGGGATTTTGCCTTAGTGCACCACCAGAACATGTGGATCAAGTCCGCATTCTGCTGTCCACACCATGTGCAATGTGAGGGCGACATATTATTGAATTTTGACAGCCTGAATGTGCGGTGCAACAGGTTGAGTTGTATTTGTCTGAATCTATGATTTCTAGAGACTGACTTGGGAAATGTCAAGGCCCTCTCCCATTCTCCGTCTGACATTTCCCGGCCCATGTCCGCCTCCCATTTGGCTCTCAAATCGGCACTCCGTGGATTGGGGATGTCGCTTAGGTGGCCGTAGATCTGGGACACCGGCCTCCCTCCTTCACCCAAGGCGTAGAGTAGAGTAATCAGGGGGTTTGATTCAGGTTCTTCCGGCCATGACATCCACTTGGTTCGTGCTGTGGTTCTCAGCTTCTGGTACCACAGGAACTGGCCCATGTGGACACCATCTACTTCTTGAAGAGTTTTAAAATCCTTAAACGCCCCATCCATAAATAAGTCCCCCATGAGTACATCCCTTTCCTTTCCCAGTATCTGAGATGATGTAGATCTGTGAGGGATCCACATAGGTCCGAGATTAGTGGTATGTCCGGGGAGTACTGGCTCTTAGCGCAGGTAAGGGTTTCTGTCCTACACCAAATTTTGTGACCCAGAATGGCCATGTAAGGGGCATTTTGCATCAGGTGGGAGGGGGCCCAGATGAGTTCTCTCATATGCAACGGGGGTACTAGGGTCTGTAGTAGGGGGGTCTCAGATGTGGCTTCGTCTGCCAGCCATTTGGTGACAAAGCTAAGCTGTGCTGCCAAATAATACTTCTCAAAGTTTGGGAGTTGGATTCCCCCCTGGGTGTATGGTAACATCAAGGTGGAGAGTGCTATTTTGCGTCTCCCTGACCCCCACAGGAAATCTCGGGTTATCCTTTCTAGCAGGCGGAAAAAGGGCGCTTTGATGTAAAAGTGTATATTTTGAAACCCGTATAAGAATCTGGGAAGGACAATCATTTTGATTATTGCAGCCCTACCCATCATGGAAAGGGGAAGTTTCGCCCAGAACTGCATGGATTTCCTCAGGGCAGGAATCACAATTTTCGTGTTATGCTCATGCATTAGTGTAGGGGTATGCATTATGTGTATCCCTAAATACTTGAATGAGGTCAGCTCCCACTGTATTCCTATCGCGGGGAGTTCTGTTATGTCTTTCCTCTTGATGCCTGCCAGAGGGAATAGGCAGGATTTTGCCTTGCTGAACTGTATGTCAGATTGTATGCCAGAGAATTTTGCAAAGTTGTCTAAGACATCTAACATCGTGGGCACGTTGTTTTGTGGGTCCCTAACGTACAGTAGTACGTCGTCTGCGTAAAGAGAGATAACATGGTCGATTCCCCCAAGCCTTATCCCAGCGTCAAAAAATGGTCTACGGAAGTATATTGCTATGGGTTCTAGCCCTAGTACGTAAAGCATGGGGGAGAGCGGGCATCCCTGCCTGGTGCCCCTACATATGTCCCAGGCCTCAGATATGTATTTTCCCGTTTTCACTCTGGCCGTGGGTTTGGTATAAAGTATCTTGATCCATCTAATGAACCCCGGGCCGAAACCAAAACCCACAAGAACCTCCACTAGCCACTCCCAAAATACAGAGTCGAACGCCTTAATGGCATCAAGGGACAAAAGTGCATATGTCTCCGTGTTAGCCTCCGTCTGCGCAATAATCTGTTGTACTCTTCGTAGGTTCATGGTCGTGTTCCGGCCTGGTATGAAGCCAGACTGATCTTCATGCACTACCTCCCCTATGATTTTGGCCAGTCTATTCGCCAATACCTTAGTCAATATTTTCACGTCGTAATTAAGCATGGCTATCGGGCGGTAGGAGTCACATCTGTCGGTAGGCTTGTTAGGCTTGATAATTGGAATCAACAGGGTCTCCCTCATGCTATCAGGAAGTATCCCTCTCTCATGTGCTTCCTGAAAAACCTCAAGTAACAAGGGTGCGAGGGAGGTCTCATATGCCTTATAAAACTCAGTGGGCAGTCGGTCACTCCCCGGGTCTTGCCTGTGGCCAGTGACTTGATTGCCTCTGTTATGTCCTCAACAGTAATATCTGCGTCAAGCGCTTCAGCTTGTTCCGGGGTCATTTTGGGGAGTCCTATTTCCTCCAGGGTATCTATGATTTGCTCTCAGGGGACCTGGTCCTCGTGGGAATAGAGGTGTTCATAGAAGCCCTTGAAGGTTTCGTTTATATCTTGCTGTGCCTGTACTACCTTGCCATCTGCGGTCTGTACCATGGTAATCATGTGCTTGGGGTGTTCCTTCCTGCATAACCAGGCCAGCATTCTGCTAGGTCTATCGGCTTCTCTGTGCGTTCTACATGTTTTGGTGGCATAGTCAAATTTGGCTAGTCTTTCCCATGCCAGGGCACATTTAACTCTGAGTTCCTTAAGGTTGTCTTCTCTCTGGTGAGTGTTCACCGGGGTAGCTTCAAGCTGCTCAACCTGTCTTTCCCACCGGTCTAATTCCCCCCTCAATTGTTTCCTGATGCCCCCTGCTTTCGTGATGATTTCTCCCCTCGTCACTACTTTTAGAGCATCCCACATCGTGCTCAGGTGGGTAACGCTCCCCGTGTTCCTCTCAATGAAGCTATCTATGAATTCATGCAATTCTTCCCTGAACGTCGGGTCAGTTAGGGCGTCTATTGGCATTCTCCACATAGGGATAGGGGGCCTGGGGCCAGTTTGATTCCATTCTATTAGGAGCGGCGAGTGGTCGGAGATAGTTCTTCCCAAATATTGTGCTTCATCTATTTGTGACAGGTGTTCTTTGCCTATGAAGATGTAGTCTATCCTTGTCTGAAGATCATGAGGGGAGGAGAAATATGAATACCCCCGGAGGTCAGGGTGACGCTCTCTCCAGATGTCGGCTAGGTTCAATCTATCTGTTAAAAAGGACAGAGTCAGGGTTGCCGCTGAGGGGCCTTTCGGGTGGGCCAGGGACCTGTCAAGGTTCGCATTGTGGACACAATTAAAGTCTCCCCCCCAGAAAAAAATACCATGTCTGTAAGGTGCGATTTTAGCATACATAGAGGTCAAGTGAGCTGGAATGTTAGCATTGGGCAGGTAAGAGTTCACTAGGCAAATTTCTTCCTGTTCCAATCGGCCCCAGAGAATTACAAACCTGCCTTCAGGGTCTATCTCAGACTTGAGTAAGTGGAATGGGAGTTGGGGGTGGATCCAAGTGTAGAGGCCTCTTGCGTATTTAGAGTAGGTAGTACCCACACCCTGTCCTCCCCAATGTTCCCCCAGTCTAGCCAGGGAGTCCGCCGTGCAGTGTGTCTCCTGCAGGAATGCTATTTGCACTCTTTTTCTGTTCAAGTAGGACTTGATTCTGTTTCGTCGCAAGTAGGTTCCCAGGCCCCTCACATTCCAGGTCAACATCTTTATTTTTGTGCTAGATGCCTTGTCGGGTCAATCGAATTGTCTCTGAATCCCTCCTGAACCCGCCGATAACTTCTGAGGGTTCACTTGGTCCTTGCCCTTTCCCTTCCCGTCCACCTTCTTTAGCAACTTTTGTTTCACTCGTAGGAGATTCTGTAACTGGAGTAACTCCCATTACTTTGAATGGGGAAAACAAACAAAACAGGTTGTACATTCCCTAGCAGTTGCTCCCAACTTGCAATGCTCAGAGACTCCTGGCCTTCCGGATCAGGTTGTGTGTGAGCAGACTGCTTACACAGTTTTCAGTGGGGTGGGTTGCCTTACTTTTGCTCGTATGGTCCTTTGAGCTCTCGTCCGGTAGAGCTTGCTTCACAGAAGAATTACCTTGTATTGTGCATGAGTGGGGTCGGGCATTATGTGGGGAATACCCTTTTCTTTTACTATCTAGTGGGTATCTTATCAGCCCCGATCCGATTTTGGTAGTTCTTTTCCGTCATCAGCCAGGTTATTATGTTCAAGCCACATGTTGGCCGCGGCTGGAGTCTCTAGGAATGTCGCTTTGCCGTTATAGAGAACCTTAAGGCGTGATGGGTAGAGCAGCATGTATTTCAGGTTAAGTTTCCTTAGTCGGGCTTTTATTGGGATAAAGGAATTCCTTGCACGTTGCACTGCAGGAGTATAGTCGGGGTATATAACTATTGTCGAATCTTTCCTCTTTATCTCCCCACCTTCTCTGGAGTATCTCAATATGGTTTCTCGATCCCGGAAATTCAAAATCTTAGCTATAATTGGGCGGGGATGGGAACCAGGCGGAGGGCGTTTCTGAAGAGATCTGTGGGCTCTTTCCACGGAGAATCCTTGGGAGAGGTTACCCGGACCTATTTCCTGTAGCAGCAGTGTTTCGATGAAGTCTGTCGGGTCCGGGCCCTCCAAGTCCTCAGGGACCCCTAGTATGTGAATATTATTTCGGCGGGCACGCCCTTCGGCCTCCTCGGAGCGGGCCTCCAGCCTAGCCACTTTCTGCTCCAGATCTAGGACCATCCCCTTTAGATCTCGGTGTCCTCCACGTTTTCCTGGAGAGTAGTCTCTGCCACCGTGACCCTTTCAGCTAAGTTGCGGGCGTCTTGACGCATGAGCTGCATGTTGGATTTTACCTCTTCCAGTCTTCCATCAAGCGATGTACGGAGGGCCGCTATTGCTTGCAGTACTTGCGTATGTTTGAGATCCTCCCCTTGTTGGGGCAGTTCTTCGACCGGCTCTGACTCTTGTTGTGGCTGCCTTTGGGGTCTAACTGTTGTGAAGGAATCCATTGTGACCAATTTCGGCTTGCCCCTGGGGGGAGACATTATTGGCTAATTTGTTTCAGATGTCAAGAAGCCCTTAGCAAATCCGTATCTGGCAGCCCGGATATGGTTTCACGGATGCACCTCTCACGCCTCCAGGGGAGTTGGATGGGAGTTGGATGGGGTATTGTTTCCGCTGTTTGGATTGCTGATCCGGCCTGATGTAGGCCTTAGCTGCCCGTTGGCTTCAGGGCCTCAGCCTCACCCTTGCCACTGTGTTTAACAGGGAGCTGCCCAAGGGCCTAACTGTGGTATCTTAGCCTGTGAGTTTAGGTTTGATTATTTCAAAAGGCCGTACTCTCGGAAGCTTATCAGGTGTTTGTGAGGGTGGACCGGTGGGTGGGATCCCCCACTTGTGTAGTCAGTGGGCTGGCTGTGGGGGCGGTGTTTCGGCCCCCTGTAGGGTGAGTCCCCAGGGGGTTTGCTGCCCACCCCGACTCTTCTCCGGGAGCCTCAGCAAGGGGGCCCTGAGTGATTCTTCCGAGCATCCAGGTGCTATCAGCACGCACCCCCTCTCTCTCGAGCCCGTTGGGCGGGGCAGGGGCCCACTTCGCGCCCTCCTCCTCACCTGCAGCGCCTGCCAAGCTCGGGGCCTGCGCACTTCAGAGGCCGCCGATCGGACCTCACTGCCGCCGCCCCAATCCAGCGGGGCCCGATGTAGCTGTTCGCGGCCCCGGTCCGCTCCACCTCCGGCAGCCGCAATCACTCCGTGGGCCCGGGCTCTGCAGCTCCTCCGCGGCGTCCTCTGTGTTGAGGCGGAGCCGGAGCGCGATCGATCAGCCGGCGCAGCCTCGGTGTAGGCACACGTCTCCTGCTGCAGCGCGTCCCCGCGGCTGCGGCCCTAGACTCGGCGCTCAACGGGCGCAGCCATCTTGCGGGTCCTGGGGGCTCGACTTTGGGCTCCTCGTTTCTTGCCTTAGGTTCTCCGATTCGAGCCAGGCATCAGGACGAGTGTTGGGAAGTGGTTCCCCTCTTGTTTCGTCCAGTCTGCATCTGGATTGCCAACCAATTATAGCGATATTCTTTCGAAATTACAGGATCACGGACGGAGCTCCATAGGGGCCTGTCTTTACTGCATGCGTGCAGGCCACGCCACCTCCCCCACATTCAAGATTGGCCAGAGATTCGGAACCTCCTTCTTTATTTGGTTATCCAGTGGTGAGAAACTTAGTACTGCTGTTATTTTTCCATCTTGTTTATCATGTTTAGCATGATTTTCCAGGGTGATATCCCGTGGAATGTTCCTTGCTCTTTTGTGTGCTCTTCTGACTAAGCGTTTGGGATATCCACAGGGCAAGAGCTTGGTGGCTGGTTGTTTTGATTGTTGTTCATAATCAACCACATTAGAACAGTTCCTTCTGTAGTGAAGAAACTGCCCAAAGGGCAGGTTGCTCCGCAGACTGGCTGGGTGATAGCTGTCGAAGGTCAGAAGCAAGTTTCTGTCTGAAGGCTTGTTGAATACTGTGGTTGTGATAGGTTCATTCCTTATTTCAAGATTTAGATCCAATAAGTGGATTGATACCTGGCTCTGTGTTTCTGTGAGGTTGAGAACAATGTTTTGCTCATTAAGGCATGGCATGAAGGTGGCCAGTTCCTCTTCACTACCCAACTTGAGGCTTGGTTCTCGCTTGCGCCTCGTATCACAGTACCCACTCGCTGCAACAATTAATACAGCCACTGGCACTAGCTACCACGATTCGCGCCCCACCACACCTCTAGCCTACAATCCCTCTAACGACAGCATACAGGCTCACCACGCTACCTCAGTTGCTACTACCCAACCTAGCCTACCTTGTGCCTTATCAATCAGGAACCACAAATTAGCATCTAGATGCACACATTGGTCTTACCACACTACCAGCCCTGCATCAGGCAACACCTGCAGTTCCAGCCCTCACAAACCACAACACCTTTTTACTCCTACCTCGAATACTCAACAAGACAACGTTACCACGGTCCCTAAGCTCAAAGGTGCTCTTATAAACGCACGTTCTATCCAAGCTCACGCCCTTGATATTGCTGATCTCATTGTCTCAGACAACCTGGACCTACTTGCAGTCACGGAAACTTGGCTGCACGCAGCCTCTGGACCCTCTCTGACACTCGCTATCCCTGACAACTACACCATAATCAGGTGCGACAGAGATACCAACCAAACTAAGGGCGGCGGCTTAGCCGTCATATTCAAGAATACGCTTAACATCAGAATTGCGGACAGCCTTCAGTTACGCTCAGCTGAATCGCTTTCTCTCAAACTATCTATCTCGCCCAATCACACAGCCACTGTTCACCTAATTTACAGGCCTCCTGGACCCACATCTACCTTCGTTGAAGACATCTCCTCTATTCTAGCATCCAGTGCGAAGCCTAGTTCCCAAATCATCATCCTGGGTGACTTCAACCTGGGTTACTTGGACAAGAATGACACCAAAGCCTCAGATCTTGCAAATGTCCTGACTGATTTCGGCTTCACACAACATGTCACAGAGCCCACCCACATCAAAGGTCGTACTCTTGACTGGATTGCCGACATGAACTGTGCCCTTAATGATATTACTGTTTCCCCCTGCGCTTGGTCTGACCACCATCTTATTTCGTTCTCTATTAACACTAGCCCTCCTGAGGACACACAAAACCTTCCACCGCCCACGCGCACACGGAATAAAAAAGACATCACTGTTGAGAAACTCTTAGCACTCATCCTCCCATTATTGCACGCTGCTTCAGAGTCCTGCACTGACCCCACAGCATTAGTAGACACTTATAATCGTGTTATGCTAAAAGCCCTTAATACTATCGCCCCTATCAAACTGCGTAAACAAAAACCACGGACCCACTTGAACTCTTGGTTCACTCCGCAACTACGTGACCTACGCAAAGAAAAAAGAAAAGCAGAGGCCTCATGGAAAAGTATCCCCTCCCTGGCCAACAAAAATAATCTTACGCTAGCCACCCTGGCCTATAAAGAAGCCATCCTTGCTGCCAAAAAGGAAGCTTATAATAAAAGAATCACCCAAGCCCGCTCTAACACTAAGGAACTGTTTAAGATACTTAAGGAACTGGAGTCCCCTATCGCTCCTCTCAATAAGTGTACCCCTGATACTGATTGGTGTACAAACATCCAAAAAGCTTTACTAGACAAAATCACCACTCTCCAAACTAAAATCAAAGCAAAAAAAAACTACCTCTCAAGCTCAACGAGCACCACCCTGAATTATAAAATACAAGCACTCAAACACAACTTCAAACCATTCAGCTTCTCTCCCCTCTCCATCAAGGAAGTAGAAATCATTATATCTAAACTAAAACCTTCCAATTGCCAAGGTGATGCATGCCCCGCTGTCATCATTAAGGAAGCCGCACCCAAGCTCGCCCCATTTATTACCTCCTTCATAAACGCCTCCTTTGAATCAAGCACCGTACCTGACAACCTTAAGGATGCCTGGGTCATACCATTAATTAAAAAAGCCAATCTTGACCCCAGCAACCCTTCAAACTACAGGCCCATCACCACTGTGCCTTTCCTGCTTAAAATCCTTGACCGCGCAGCCTATCTCCAAATCCAGGAGTATCTCGAACGCAACAATCTACTAGGGCTGAGACAATCTGGTTTCCGTCCCAGGCATGGCACTGAGACAGCTTTACTGGACCTGAAAACCCAAATCGAGGACCTGAAAGACAAGGGCAAATTGGCACTCCTGCTCCTCCTTGATCTCTCAGCTGCCTTCGACCTGGTTGACCACCAAATTCTCTGTCATCATCTCAAAATCGCTGCCCACTTCTCGGAAGCAGCCACTTCTTGGATCAGTTCATTCCTTGCCAACAGAACCATGAGGGTCTTCTCTCCACTAGCAGCGGCTGACCCCTCCCACGTCCCCTGTGGAGTCCCACAAGGATCCTGTGTATCTCCCACCCTTTACAATGTGTTTACTAAACCACTCTTTGATATCCTTGATTATCTGGGTGTCTCCTACACTAATTATGCGGATGACACCCAGATACTCATCCCTATCACTGGTGATTTTGTAACCGATTCAAAATCTCTTAATACGGTCTACTCCGTCATCCAGGCATGGATGGCCAATCATGGGCTCTGCCTTAACGACGAAAAAACAGAGTTAATCATCCTGGGCTCCCAAACTAAACTCGCGAAACTTGACGCCAACTACAATTCCTTCACTATTGACGGGATTGACATCAAAGTGACCAATGTCACCAAAACTCTAGGAATCTACCTTGATTCTACCCTGTCCCTCACACGACAAACCAATGCAGTTGTCTCTGCATCGTCCTACACCTGCAAATTGATTACAGCCTGCAGGCCATTCCTGACTCCAGACAATTGTCTGACCCTCGCGAGAACCCTCATCTTATCCAAAATAGACTATTGCAATGCCCTATACCTTGGGACGAGCCAAAGAAATCTGGACAAACTACAGGTCACACAAAACAACGCCATTAGGGCAACATTCAACATACCTAGACGGAATCATATAGCCACTATCAGACGCAACATCCAGTGGTCACCTATCTTGCACCGCATATCACTCAAATCACTTGTACTCACACACAAGGCACAGAACAATGCAGCTCCAGCCTACTTAATATCACGTTTCTCGCATCACACAGCCACCAGACCCTTGAGAGCTGCCCAGGTGCACACTTTGGACATCCCCAGCTTCAAATTACGCTCGGCAGGAGGGTCAAGTTTTCCGGTCCTTGCTGCCAAGCTCTGGAACTCACTCCCCAATGCACTAAGGAACATTCCGCTTTGCCACGTATTCAAAACCAAAGCTAAACTTTGGTTACGGGAACAAGACATCCTGTAAATTTGTAACTGCTCACAGCGCGTACCCTTCTACTGTAACCTTGGGTACTGCTACTTTGTTGTTATTATCTATGTCATTTTCACCCGTTATGTTATACTGTATCATTGTCATTTTCACCGTTCATGTTATACTGTATCACTACCTATGTAACTGTTAACCTCTTCTCCTGGAACCTGTAACTTCTCCTCTGCAACTTGTAACTGCCTACTAAACATGCGCCCGCAAGCCTCCGGGCAAGGTGCGCAATACAAATAAATAAATACAAATATAAATACAAATACCCTTAAATATCATCAGTATATCATCTATATATTTTGACCATAGTTCGATCTTTTCAATCCATGGATTGTTCTCACAGTAGTCTCTCCAAGTCTGCGACATATAGATTGGCCAGGCACGGTGCGAAGGTAGCGCCCATCGCTGTGTCTTTGTAAATTAAATAGTTTTTTGTTAAGGCTATCTCTGGCAGTTGCAATATCAGCGTAATACGTGTGTTGATCGGTGGATCAGTCTGTCTTAGAACTTGTTCTACCACTTTCAATGTTGCTACCTGTGGTATCCTTGTATTTAAGGACTCAATGTCCAGGGTCACTAATAAATCCTGTGTGGAATTGAAAGCGTGATTTTTCACTAGGTTGAGCACCGCAGTTGTATCCTTAAGGTTCAACCTCATTTTTGCCACTTCAGGTTTTAGAAAAAAGTCGACATACTGTGACAGGGGTTCCAAAATGGACCCTATTTCTGAAACAATTGGTCTACCTGGGGGTGGTGTCTTGCCCTTATGCACCTTGGGTAGAGCATAGAAAGCTGGTTTCTGGGTGTCTTAGAGCTAAGGAAATCATATTCCTTGGCACTGATTAATTCTTCAGCAATGGCTTCCTCCAATATGGGTTAGATCAGTCGGCATATGTCTTCGATTGGGTCACTTCCCAGTTTTCTGTAGCTGTTGTGGTCATTCAATAGATCCATGACAATTTTTCTGTAGTATGTGGAGTCCATGATTAGAGTCGCCTCACCTTTGTCTGCAGGTTTGATTGTGATCAGATCATTTTCAGTAAGTGATTTGAGGGCTATTTTATCTTGTTTGGAGAAATTCTTGTACCTCTCAGTGGTGTGTTTTTCTAACTCTTCAAGTCATTTAATAAGGGCTTTCTTGAAGGTTATTGATTCTGGGGTTATTCCATTTGGAGGCGGGTAATATGTTGATTTATTTTTTAGATTGGTTGCACATTTTTCTTCCACAGTGTTGATGGTGCCAAAGAATTGTTTTAAGCAAGTCTTTCTATGTATCGTACCAACAAATCAAGGAAGGAGTAAGACTGAACTACAGTTTGAGCCCAAAGAAAGGGGGGACACACTGTGGAACTCATTGGGTTGTATTACTGAACAACTACAATTCTGCCTAGAAATATCTGACAGTAGTCCTGCTCAGTTGTGTGTTTTTTACTAAAACCAAATACAAAAACTGAACAGCTTCTTTTGAAAAGGGATAACACCCTGTTTTTATAGAAATCTAAGAAAAGTTCATCCACTTTTTATTGTTTCTGCAAAACAAAAATAACAAATAAAACATAAGAACCTCTTCATTTGTAAGGCAGAACACACAGGCCCGGATGGTTATGGCATGTGCCTATTAAATATACCTGAGCTATCATAATGTTCTTTTTCGAGCGTGGTAGAAGCCTAGTGATAGGGCAAGTTTCTTCTCTACTATCCCATGACCCTAGATAAGCGGAGAAACCAGTGCAAGCTAGGGCAAGGAAAACACAAGGGTATAGTTTAGCATAATTGAAGGGCAAGTTAGACTAGGGTCACATTTTGGGCCAATGAAAATATTAAAAATCATAAATACTGAATACTTTATTGTGGAGAGAGTGAGGACATGTCCTGGAAGATAGGAAGAGGGGACAGTTTTAGTTTTGCATTATCTGGGAAATTAATTAGGATATTGGTAGAAATGTCGGCTTCCTTTAATATTGTGCAAAAATGGGCAAGCCAATTTGGCAATGGGATTTTTTGTCCGTGGTTAGGCAAGCTTTTAAAGTTAGCAGCAGAGACGAGTGATTGGGCATGGCGGTCAGGAACTTTTTATGGGCTGCTAGCATTTGCCAGGCTAGTATTGAGGATAAAAATATTAGTCCCATTTTGTATCTGATCATTGCTATTGGTGTACTCATTGGAAAGGATAATATTTGTATCCAGTATCCCCCTTTAAATAAGTTCCAATGTGGGCATTTTAGTAGCATTGCAGTTTGTGCTCCATATGTAACAATGGGTACCACCTTTTGTCTGTAGAATGTTCTTGCTGGAATATTTGAAAATGTCCCACACTTATTTTGAAGTGCTAGACCTTGAAGAGCATGATGGTTCATTTTAGTTCTCATTTCTAATTTGAATGGTAGGTCTGATATGTGAGTGTTAAGATTCATACCCAGGTATTTATACTGGCGAACTTGTGTGCGAGAGAATTTGGAAAGGGTCCAGTTGAATTTGTAGTTATGAGCAGACCTATTATGGCGAAGTACCATTGCGTTTGATTTTTCACATTCATGGTAAGGTGGTTGCCCGATGCATATTTATCTAACGCAGTTAGTTTTCTTTGTAGACCAATGGGTGTTCTATCTAATATCAAAAGGTCATCGGCGTATAGGAGCCATGAGATTCCTCTTAGACCCAGCTTCAGGGGGAATGAGCAAACTGCCTGGAATACTTGATTAATATCATTAATATAAAAATTAAATAAAATTGAAGTATGCAGCCTTGTTTAAGTCCCATTTTAGTTAAAACGTTGTCTGACAAAAGACCATCTTCTGTGAGTTTGACTTTTATTGAAGTGTTAGTATAAAATTCACGTATTAGATATAAGATGTATGGTGGGCAGTTGGCATAAAACATTTTTTCCCATAAAAGATCACGTGACACGCAGTCGAAAGCCTGCTTAAAATCAATAAAAGCAAGAAAGACTGGTCGCTTATATACGAGTGCTTGTTTCTTAATGGCGCTTAAAATTGTTACGTTGAAAAAATGTCTGACTCCTTTGATAAAACGAGATAGATGTATATCTAAAAAAACACTAATATTCATCCATATGTTAAAACCCCTCAGAATTAGTCGTGCAAATATTTTGCCTGGTAAATCAAGGAGTGCGATAGGCCTATAGTTCGTTGGGTCGTTTCGAATCCCTTTCTTAAAGATTGGTATAAACATTGATTTAGTCCATGATGGTGGTATTAGCCCTGTGCATATAACTTTATTGTAGATTAATATTAGAATTTGGTGCCCATTGTTTCGGGTGGGCTTTTAGGGTAGCATTGGTTAGGGTGTCTGGTCCAGGAGCTCTCGATGAGCTTAGTTTTTTTATCAGAAAAACTATATATAGTTTCACGGAAATTAATTGGCTACAGTCTGGAGTGGATAAGTTCCCTGATGTTTTATTTTTCTGAGTCTGCATTGAGTAGGCAGTAAAGTGATTAACCCATTCTGTGTTAGCTATTGTATTCCGTAAAAGAACTTCTGTTGCACATTTGTGTTGAGTGTGCAGCATCTTCCAGATTTGAGAAATTGACTCAACCGTTATAGCTACTAGCATTTCTTTGGCGTTAATTTGCTTTTTATTAAAGTTAATTTGTTTTACTTTATTTCTATGAAGATTTTTCAGAGTGCTTTTTTGTTGAACATTTGCAAGGCTCTATAATTTTCTCAGATTGTATCGCAATTTTTGTTTCAACGTTTGGATCTCTTTGTCAAATTTATGTTTGTGTTTAAAGACTGGGAGTCCTAATGAAGATGCTGATTGTTTGATTAATTTGAAACAATCCGTATATATTGGTGGGCTCTGTCAAGTATCTTGTATAGATAGTGTTAATTGGGTTTTTAGTATTTCTATTTTGGGGGGGACCAACTAAGTCGATTTCTGCCTTGATTAAGTTTGAGTGGAATGGATATGAATTCTTTTGTTGGTGATAAACAAGGGATTCATTTCACTTGTAATATCTTGTGATCGCTTGCTGAGTTATCTATGATCTGGAATAAGTCATTCTGTTGTATGGAATTTGCAGAGATAAACACATAATCTATAATAGAGGACAAAGATCCTCTTGTCGAGGTGGCAGCTGCTGGAACATCGCCTGTCATATTGCAGTTAAGCATAATGAAATTGCGGGTTGACATAAGTGTCATTCACTTATCCGCATGGGTGGGACATTGCTTTACATTTGTCGTGGTGCAGTTAGTGTTCAAGTTGCCTGATATAATGGTTGTTTGGGTTAGGGGATTAAGGAGGGTTTAGTCTAGCATAGCTTCTACGTGCATAATTAAGACATCCTCATTAATTGCTATGGGGTTCCAGTACAGATTCAATAGGGCGCAATATGGGTGGAGTGGATGGTACGGATTTGGTGTTGATAGTTTTACTAGCTGAATCCTAGAACAAGGCATCACCCAGGAGTGTAGTTGAATATGAGATTCGAATTTGACCGCTACAAGTAGCCCAACTGTGGGTCATCCTTTAAAAACACTTTTTGCAGGGACGTGCAACACTTGGAATTTTGGCCAGACTGGTTGGCCAGTTTTCCAAGTCTCTTGAAATAGTATAATGGCATTGGTACTTAGTACTTTTGCTTTTGATGTGAGGAGGTGAGAAAACCCTCTGGTATTCCATACTACTAGAGTGCATGCGTGTAAATTCTGTTTTAGGTGTATCTAGAGGATGTCAAAGCGAGAGTTGGTTTCTACAGCCTTAGAAATCCATGTCCATTTAGGATTGAGGCAGGAAGGTGTATTTGGCTTAGGTATATCTGGCCGATCGCGCGCGGTTTGTCTACAGGTGCATTTGCACTCGGTTGCAGGAGCGGGTACAGATGCTTCCTCACACGGTTCAATTTTGTCTGAAGATAAATCGGATTGAATTTGCATTAAAAAGCCACATGATAAGATTTTGTCTTTCATTCGCCAGAGTAGGTTTTTCCCAATTTTTGATGAGATGGTGAGGGCTACAGTATCCATGTTAGGGGAGTCAATGAAGATTATCGATTTTAAGTCCAACATTGAAAGAACGAGCTTGTCCGAATCCAAAAAAGTAATTCTGTTGGGGTTAGAAATCGAATTGTCTAAGGGAACATGTGTAAGCTTTGGTTGTATTGGAGTGGGATCAGTCGGGCAGTCTCTTTGTGCATGAGATTCAGGCTCCCTTGTATTTACTTTCTCTAGATTAAATAGTTGGGTTCTCTTATGTTCTAGGGTTTTAAAGATTGAATAATCTAGGTCTAAGTTGACACAAATAATTTGACGATTATTAGACACTTGAGCATTTGGGTAGTGTAAGCTTTGATGGATGATTTCAGCTTGCAGGGGTGTTTGGGGTTGGGATAAACAGACAGATTCATGAGTTCATCATTAATAATCACATCCTCTCTATTGGCAATAGGTAGACTCATAAAATTGACAGGGATATCATTTGAATTAAGCATACTCTGTGATGGCTCTTTAGAGATGTCAAGCCAGAGAGCAGGATCTTCAGAGACCTCTATGGAGACTGTCGGATACATGCTTGTTTCCATTATGCCAAGTGAGAAAATCATTCAAGATTTTGATCATGGCCATTTTATCCATCATTGGCCAATTTCATTGTTCACAGTATGCTGATCATTGCCAGACTCTCCCTGACCCACAAATGTGCCTTGTAAGTTTCGAGTATGCATAGAAGGTGAACAAAAATGAAAAAGCACTGAGGATGTGCTTCTTTCATTTGTGCTCATTTCAGAAATACACAGGTCACTTTATTCCCAAAGGGACCTGCACAGTTCAGGGGGGCTGGAGAGCAGTGCAACAAATATGCTGGCCAGCTCCTTGCATACATATGTTTTGAGCAAGTTCTCCCGACACTAATGTATTACAAGACACCAACACCCTTGTGTGTGCTTGCATACATGAGTGTTGGGTAAGTTCTCCCGACACTAATGTTTTACAGGACACCAACACCCATGTGTGTACTTACATACATTAGTGCTGGGCGAGTTCTCCCGACACTAATGTATTACAGGACACCAACACCCATGTGTTTGCTTGGAGCACATTTAGAGCGACAGACCCTGGAAGGGACCTGTTAGTAGATAATAGTAATTTTATAGGCCACAATATTCCCACTTAGAACATCAATCTCACTTTATAGTGTGACTATACAATTATTTGTGGTTTATTATGTCCAGTTTGCACATTTGCCAGTGTCAATTATGTTCAATTAGACACATGCAGGCAGCTTTCATCATTCTCAGTTAACATGTGTTCGAGTTTACATTTTCTGTGACTAGCACAATTATTGGAAGGAATCAATATGCCCAAAGTGTGGTATACTTGTGGGTTAGTAGAAAGACCATTATTTATTCAATCATTTCCAGTCCAAATACTGTCATGTTTTCATTATACACAGTTAGCCGATCAATGCCAACACCCACATTACTGCTTGCTCCTGCAGACCTTATCTTGAGCATGTTCCAGGTAGAGGGAGGGTGGCAATGTTTCCATCAGCTCACAAGTCCAGCCAATACAGCTCTTTCTAGTGATGACATATGAGTCAGCCATGTTCTTCTTATCTGCTAACGACTTTGTGTAGTTGCTATGGTTACTGCATGTCCCTCTCAGTTCCCATCCAACAGCAATACATTGTGGAAAGGTAGGCCTAGAGCTAGGCTGCTCACAGAGCCCGCTAACAGTATCTGACAGGCCTAGACTGAACTCCAGGTTAGACTTAGAGAACCTAACTTCTACAGATATAGTTGTTATGCAGAGGACAGTATCTGCTAGGCCTGGACTAGACTCCAGGTCAGACCTTGAGAAACCTAACTTTCACTGATATATTTGTTATGCAGCAGACAGTATCTGGCAGGCTTGGACTGGACTCCAGGTTACACTTAGAGACCCTAACTTCCCTATCTTCTGAACCTATATTTGTTAGGCATCAGACAGTATCTGGCAGGCCTGGACTGGACTCCAGGTTACACTAAGAGACCATAACTTCTACTGATATGTTTGTTATGCAGCAGACAGTATCTGGCAAGCTTGGACTGGACTCCAAGTTACACTTAGAGACCCTAACTTCTATTTATATATTTGCGGCATGGCTGCCTCCAAAACCGGGTCCGAGTTCCCTGAATGGGGAATTACCGGGCCATTCTGAGTTTGGAGGGCCCGGTAATTCCTCTCTCAGGGAACCCGGTCCCAGACCTTCCCCATTCCCATTCCCAATCGAGCCCACATAGGGCTCCATGGGAATGGATGCAGGGAGCTAACAACGGGCCGATTAGGACTGGCACGTTGTTAGCTCCCTGGTCCCCTCGCCGGACCTCATAATCAGGCGGAATGGGTTCAACGGGTCCGCATCCATTTGCGGCACCCGTTAACCCATTCTGCCAGGGTCGTAATGAGGCCCCATAACTTCTACTGATATGTTTGTTATGCAGCAAACAGTATTTGGCAGGCCTGGACTGGACTCCAGGTTACACTAAGAGACCATAACTTGTACTGATATATTTATTATGCAGCAGACATTATCTGACAGGCCCGGCTGGACTCCATGTCAGACTCAGAGACCCTAACCTTTACTGATATGTTTGTTATGCAGTGATATATAAGTCATTTCAGAACAGTGCATTATTCAACAACATTTACACCAAGCATTGGGAAGCCATAGGAAGTTCAGGCAGGGTTCTTAAAGGGTACTACATGGTTTCTCCTACAGCATTTTAAAAGTGACCTGTTTCATTGTGACATGTTGATCATGACCATTTCCCCCTTTCTCATAATGGGGTCTTCCCCATACCGCCAGTCGTCTCCCCACCTTGCACACAAATGCTCACGCTTCCTTTCCCCCTAGCCCGATCCACAAACAGTCCACTTTTAACATGTTGGAGGTCAAATAACTTGTCTTGAAAGAGTGCAAACTCCACCTCAGTTAACAGTTTTCTGATGATGAACAACCAATCAGGTCAAGGCACCAGGTGAGGCTGAAGCTGCTGGCCCACACCTTCCATCCAGCGCATAGAGCTGGTCCCAGCAAGCGAGGCACTGCTCTTTTGCCAAATTCTTCCCTATCTTCCCCAAAGGCTATGCATCCATTGGCTTCCCAGTAACCTCTTGTGTGCCTCAACAATGGTATTTCGAAGTAACTGCAGATATAAATGTATACCGAAACGTATATTTTCTATTGTATGCAGACCATATTAGTTAATTTTAAGTCACTTGATTTCTCCTTTATGACATTTGACAAATCAAACCATTTTCAGCATTTATTTTCTAGGCTGCCTGCATCCTCTCTTTTTAATAAATGAGCTCATTGTATCGGTAGACATTTGCCTGGTGCTGGATGATTTGCGTTGCATGATTACATTGAAGGTGCACTTATGGTATGAATGGAGCAGACATAAGAAAACAAGGATCCGGATGCGTGAAAACAGCTCAGAAAGTGATGGTCTGGCACTTTGCATCAGCCAAATGAGTTCTCTCAGACTCTCGGTGAGATGGCATTTAACTTCTGCCTTATTTCAGAAAGTTCAGTAGCAGTGGAACTCAACACATGATCTCCTGTGGATAGAAAGATTTTGGTGGGATCTGGTGTCCAATGTTGCGAAGGGGAAATGATGACCCCATCATATGCAATCCTTATTGCCCTTTACGTGATCTCCTTGGTGACTGGACTGATGGGAAACGTGTTCATCCTCACTGGGAATTTCATTGAGAGGCTCCGAAGCAACAGTGATTTCGGCTCTTCTGAACTCATCCTCTGCAGTCTTGCTTTCTCTAACATTGGACACGCGTGTGTTTTCCTTGTACTACAAGCCAGTCCGATGGTATTTCAAGCACTCTATTTACTGGACAGAGTTGTGAAGGGATTCATTGTTACTCTGCTTTGGCTTTGCTGCTGTAGCGTCTGGTGTGGCACTTCTTTCTGCATATACTGCTGTGAGATCGTGAGCTTCACGCACCCATTCCTAGTCTGAATAGTGAAGATTTTCATGAATAATGTGTCCTGGTTGCTCCTGGTCTCTGTGTTCGTTTCATTGTCCATGTGCCTTCTCATCACCTTTATTTCTGATCTGCAACCAGCAGTCCAATGTCTGAATGATATTTCAATAAACAAAAATTCAAATACCTCACTCAATGGTTCCACGACTGGTCTGAGTTTATTTAAAATTTTTAAGAAAGAGAACACTGGGTTTGTCATCAATTTATATTTAGGGTTTGCAACATTCATCTTCTCGATTTTGGCAATCCTTATCACTCTCTTCAGACACATGAAGAGGATGGGACGTATGCACAGAACTTCAGGAACCCAAGTCCGGATGCTCTCATGGGAGCAGTCAAACGAGTGGCCTCCCTCCTTGCCCTCTACATTCTGCATAATGAACTGCATCACATCTTTCCTTGAATTTCAACCTAGCAGCCCACTGTACTTAGTGTGTAAACTCATGTTCTCTGACCTCCCAGCCCTCAACTCCTTGATCTTTATCCTGAGGCTCTCCAAACTGAAGAAAGCACTGGCCGGGATCGTTCCATGTGCAGCTTGTTGCAGAATGTGGGTGGGGCGCCTTGAAGCTCCTACTTCCTGGCGCTGAACTCCTCGATCTTAATACTGAGGATCTCCAAACTGAAGTCTCGGGAGGATAGCTAAGTGGCAACCTGCTCGCCTTGGAAGCAAGATGACTTGGAGCAACACAGGTTCGATCCCTGGGTCTGTGCTTAGAAACCTCTGGGTATTTAGCACATTATAAATAACCTATCATATCAACGTGAAGAAGACACTGGCCGGGATCCTTCCATGTGCAGCTCATTGCAGAATGGGCACAGATTGAAGCCCCTCCTTCCCGGCACTGACCTCCATGATCTAAATCCTAAGGATCTCCACACTGAAGAAGACAATGGCCGGGATCCTTCCATGTGCAGCTCATTGCAGCATGGGAACACCTTGAAGCCCCTCTTTCCCGGCACTCAACTCTTTCATCTTAATCCTGAGTATCTCCAAACTGAAGAAGAGACTGGCTGGGATCTTTCCATGTGCAGCTCCTTGCAGACTGGGGGCGGTTGGAAGATCCTACTTCCTAGCCCTGAGTTTCTTCATCTTAATCCTGAGAATCCCCAAACTGAAGAAGACACTGTCTGGCATTGTTGCATGTACAGCTCGTTGCAGAATGGGGGCGGCTGGAAGATCCTATTTCCTAGCCCTGAGTACTTTCATCTTAATCCTGAGAATCTCCAAACTGAAAGACACTGGCTGGGATCGTCCCATGTGCAGCTCATTGCAGAATGGGGGCTGTTTGAAATCACTTGAGCACATTATCACATACATATATCTCTAGCTGCAGTGAGTAATGCCAGGCCAACATGTTCGGTGGCCCATCAGATCACTAGAATTGAAGGTATTTTATTTTTCACGCAACTTTTCAAACTTTTTAGGAAATGTATCCGGCCATATTCAAGGCATCCAAGGGGTACCAATTAGGTTCCTAAAATTGGGGGCAAACTGCTTCCACCCCAGAGAGTCTTATTAACTCCCTGGCAGGACCCGGCACAACAGTGGGGCGGGTTAAACTCTTTTCTATTTCCAGCACTCTAGTGAGTCAAATGGAAAAACACAACTATGCATGTGTAGTGGGATGGGGTGGCCATGGCTTATAGTGGGGAGCAGAGATGTTTTAGGAGTAGAGGGGGTGGGTGGAAGGAAATGGTTAACAATTCCAAAAGAAACCAGCAAATACTCACGGGAAATAGGTGTGGCTCTGAGGCCAAGTCTTATTAATGAGTTTGTATTTGCAATGAATCTTAGTTGGTTGTTACAGTTAAAAGAACACTACGGCCCTCATTACGACCCTGGCGGAATTCGCGGTGCAAAATGCACCGCGGAGCATGGCGGAAAGCCGCCGATAGCGCCATGGGGGTTGGCGGATTTACCACCCCATGCTGACCTTGGCGGAGCGGTAAATCCCCAATCCCCATTTTACCCTTCCCCATTCCCATTCTTGCCCCATAGGGTATAATGGGAGTGGGGAAGGAGTTAATTACGCCGCCGTAAAGTACGGCGGCGTAATTAACAACGAGGTCCCTTAGCGCCATGGTTTTCTCCGCCCGGTAAAACCAGGCGGAGAAAACCTCCATGGCGCTAAGGGAACTCGTAGTAGGGCGGACGGGTCCGCCGCGATTACCGCTGGCGGTATCCCACTCCGCCAGGGTCGTAATGAGGCCCTACATATTTAGACTCCCAAAAGCACATTAGAACACTTTGTAGTTTAAAATTCCTATATTATTAAATGTTAAAAACGTAGTGTATACAAAAAAACGTATTCTTTCTTACACTATTTACAAATTCAAGTTCACAAGCAAATATTTAGAATCCTTTAGCACTTGTCCTCCTGTGCACCCATTCTAGCAAAGGACACATTAATTCACGCCTGCTTAATGTCGGTGTTCTTTACCCGCATTGCCAGTCCCATCGCCTGGAGTCAGGCATTAATCCAATATTGGCGAGTGTGACCTGCAAGTTCAGTGTTCATACATTCATTTGGAGCTGTATTTTTTCTAATATCACAGTTATTGTTGGAGAGATGTCTAAGTCTTTTGAACAGCCTTGGGCATGCATGCATTTTGATAATGTGTCAAACATCCACAGACATGCTGCCGATCCAGAATTGGATTGCCATAGATAAAAAAGTATCACCTGCGAACGTCATGTGGATATCAGAAAATATAGCTATGAAGGTACATTCTAAAAAGTTGTGAATGAGAAAAATGTGCGTGCAAATACGTGAGCCACGTGTGCAATAGATGCGTGACTAGGTGTCAGAAGAGGACAGGGAGGAGAAGGAACAATGATACCATGGAATTCCCTTTGCATTCTGGAAATGCGAAAGACGGTGGCCGGAGAGAGACATTGCAAATGGCAGCCAAGCCCATGCAAACCCTGGTGACTCACAGAGCAGAAGAAAAGCAACTGCTCCTGTTGCCAGTCAGGTTCTTAACTGGCAACATACGCAGAAGCGGCGCTCACTTTTTTCACTCATTATTTGAACCACTTTTGTATTCACTGGTTCTTTTTGTAGTGCATTAGTTGTCAGTATGTCTTAACACGTGACAATCCCGTGTGTAAGCGAGGATCCACCCAGGCGTGCTAGACGCCAGTGGAGCATGCCTGGTCCTGCAGGCAGATCTACTGATGGATGCAAATGCCATCCCGCTGCTTATAGCAGAGAGTGGGCCTTTGATGTCTGAGTAGTTGTGGTTGAGTGGAAGGCAATAGGAGCGTGCCACCGGGTCAGGTGAGGGAGAAGTGTGTGTAGATGACCATATTCACACCCAGGTTATATTATTCTATGTTGGGGCAGGTGGATGAGGGATAGTGATTGGCGGTCCTTGTGCTTTGCATTATCTGTTTCACTTGAGATGCACTGACCTTGTGTGTGGTGGTAGCATCTTCTATGATGAGTGCTACAAGTATAATGCAATCCCATTTCCTGTGTAGATGCCTCAGCTGGTGGTTTTCGTGATAGGAGGTGGTCCAGGCAGCGGACACAGGATTATGGGAGGAGTAGTTCTAGGCAGGGTTATGCTTGTGCACCCACCAAGGAGATATTAGTAGCCAGAAGCTCTTTTGTGTATGTATTTATTTTATTTGGTGCTGTTCGTGGCACCACATGCAAATAAGAGGATTCGGGGCACTGGGGTTGAGCAGAGGGGGAAGGGGGCATGACAAAGGCAAGGGAGAGCTGGAGTGATGAGAGACACAGGTTTGGTAAGCACAGGTGAATTCAAATCACCCTGGTGAGCAGGAATCCGCAAGGTTCCTATAGTCTTAAGAACGCCAATATGCAACAATGGATTTTCAGAGGTTTCGATTTGGTACTATTGCAAGAGACTTGGCTGTTAGGTTCTCTTGTCGTGGATGGCTTTACTATAGTGGAACACCCCGCGACCCATTTGAATGAGGGCTGCCTGTCTGGTGGTCTCCTAATAGCAACTAGAAACTCTACTTTTTTGAGTTTGATTAAAAAACCAATTGAAAACAGGGGAATCTGCTCCCCTAGGGCAACATTTCGGGTAAACAGATGCATTAGAACCTTAGTTCTGATTAATGTATATTGGAACCCCACCTCTTCTGGATTAACAACGATTTCTGATGATCTAACCTCTCTGCTCTGTACAGTAATGAGTGATATCGAGAATACTGACATAGTACTAGGCATTGATTTAAACTCTGCTTATATATCAGTGACAGATAGGAACAACGTAAATAGTTCATGGGTCAGGAATGGTGAAAGAAGGAGGGAATTCATGACTGAATGGAATCTACATATGGTTAATGGTTCTATCCGGGGTGTGCAAGTAGTGAATTCTACTTGAACGAACTGTCAGTACAGCTCAATGATAGTCTATCGGTTTTTGTCACGGTCCTTCATAGAAAGCTGCGTTAGGTTGGATTATTCAAGACGGATGAAAGCAATCACAGTATCTTGTCAGCAAGCCTTTATCTAGGTAATCGCTATAAAGCCCCTCCAGAAGTCAACCAAGGTGAAAATAGGGTCCTGAAGTTTTATAAAGATGGTAAATCTCTAACTTTAAAACTTGAACGTTGCCTAGTGCATGTCGAAGAAATATATATTTTGTTGGACTGTAACCCTTTTAATACACCAAACTGAACTGAGGCCTTGAAAATCCGCACTCAATGAGTTTGAAGGGTGTGACCTATCATCAACATGAATTTGACGAAGCAACCCGAGATAAGAAGAAAGATTTGAGAAGACCTATCAGAGCCCTTAATAATGAACTGGGATAGGCCATGGTACTAGCCACTGAGCGTAAATCTCTGATTAGTGGCTATAGGAACTGGTCAAAATCCCACTGCGCTCTTAGACTTCAACGTTATGGGGAAACCATGTTAAGGAGCCTATGCAGGAATAACTTGAAGAACTTTTGGGAGTTAGTCAACCAAAACAAGAGATCTCAATTGGGGCTGCAGTGCAACACTGTTTCGGAGGAGACGTGGTGCTCCCATTTTTTAAGCTGTACGGTCCATTGGCTGCTGAGAGTAATATCTGTTCTCCCAAATCCTGTTGGGCCTTGACCATATGAAGGAGCTTGTTGAGGATCTGATAGTAAGGGCTTCTCCCTACAGAGCACTGGGTCCAGGTGACCTTTTGAATTCATATACTGAAATTGAATGCCCCCGTCTGGTCAAGGATCCTCTATAATCTGTTTGAGAATATCCTGCAGTTGCAGGAAACTCCACCCGCGTGGAGCTCTGCCATCATTGTCCCAATCTTCAAGGGGGGGGGCGATAGAGCGGAGGCGGTCAACTACCGCCCGATCCCTCTCATTGACGGCGACAGTAAGATCTTTGCAGCTGTAGTTTTGAGTGAATTGGAGGCTTGGGCGAAGGGTATTGGACTCATGCAGAAATTTCAAACCGAGTTTAGAGAGGCCTGTCTGCCTCACTGAATGGATTGGTCCTGCAGAAGCTAATAGGTAGATCTTGGTCAAAGGTGGGTCCAGTTCTATATGCTACCTGGATTGACCTGTCTCTGGCTTTCAACACAATGAATAGAAAGAGGTTGGGGTTTTAATTACAGCAATGGAGCTTTCCTGCAGAGCTACTGGCTATCATCATACATCTGCATACTAACACATAGATCCAATCAGATTAGATCGAAGGGGTTCCCTCTCTGTTTCAATTTCAATGGGTAGAGGAGTTAGGCGGGGGTGCATTCTGGCTCCCTCCCTATTTAACCTCTACCTTGCTGATTTGAACAAGGCTTTATTCAATTGTGCACTTGCGGCCCCGAAGATTGGGAGCCAACAACTGTCATGGCTCACTTATGCGGACGAGGTGGCCCTGATGGACGTCACACCAATAGGCCTCCAACGCCTTATAAGGGGTTTTGAGGAATATGCAGTGAGTAATGATTTAATAATTAATCCTGCTAAAACAAACATTGTTTGCATCTCTCCCCCTGGCAGGCACATTCCACATTTCAAATGACACTTGAATGGCGTCCTCATCCCGGTGAAGCTGGAGGTTAGGTATTTGGGCTTGATTTTGTATGCTTATCGATCAGTCACGAAGGAGACAAGGCACTTGGGAGGTATAATAGATCAGTTAATTTGCCTGATAAAAAAGATCTAATTGAAGTATTGTAAATTCTCGTTGGTCCCCCGAGTTGTTTCTATGAAAGCAAGGTGATCCCCAAGGTCTGATATGGGCTGGACTCAAATTTCCAGGCCTGGTCAGATAACTGGTCGAGGATGGAGGGGAGACTTTGGGAAAATGTATTAATCCTCCCCGAGTCCCTTTCAGTTTCTAGCATAAAGTATGAATTGCACCTGAGCTCTCTGGAAGAACTGTTGGAACAGAAAATACTTTCCCTATATCAATCCATTCTGATCTCGAAGGTGGGCTGTCTCCATGAAGATGTGGCTTTCCGTATGAAACAGGGTAACTCCCCATATTTGACGAGACTGGAAAAGCTAGCCAAAAATATCATTACCCGCTTAGAGAGAGCCCCAAAAGACTTGGTGGGGAATCCCGAAGGTATTAAAAAAGCTATTCTTACCTGGAATTGGATTCAAACAATAGATTCTGTTCGAAGACTAAAACTGGAACAGAGAGTGAGATTTCTCGGTCATTTTGTCCTTAGTCAACCTACGCTTCAGACGGTTGAATTTTGGGAGAGACCTGCCTCCGGTTATTAAACTAAATACACCTTGGGGGTACTAAAACTGTTGAGGCCTGCTGTTTAATTTAATGACCCGGTTGCTTGTTTCCACTCATTGATTCTTTTTATTTCTCTCTTTTCTTCCGTTTCTCCTTTTCTTTAAATTGAAATTATTTATTAGTTGTAAACTGTGATGAATATTACGTTCTTCAATCATGAGTGTACATTTTATCATGTACATTTTATCATGTAAAATTATGTGGTTTGTAAAAAGCTGATTTTCACTAAATACAATAAACATAAATGTTAAATAAATTAAATCACCCTTATACTGTGATGCATCGCAGCTGCTGGAGGCACACCATTTATAATGTTTAATTATCAGCATTTGAGGCTGGTATGTTTAACAATAATTCTGCCCTAGTCTAGTGGGTCTTAGGGTTTGAGACTTAAGAAGGTTTCGTGGAGCCTGGGTCAAGACCTTCCATGTGAGATGGGCATTTGAGCGTTGCATAAACTTCAAAGTAGAGTACCGCTGTTAGATGCATAGTGAAGATTCCATATTGCCGGGTCGCGGGTGGCCAGACCCTTTCCTCCTCTCTTCTTCAGTCAGTTTGTAGGTTGGAGTCAATTTGATGACCTCGAATGCAAGGTTCTGAAGGGCTGCATTTCCTGACGTGTTTATTGATTTAAGAGGGGCCGGCATCCATATGGTTTTCTTGGTAAAGTATAGTTCTTTAGGTTCAATGAGGTATTCAATGGGGAGCCAGTTGAGATTAGGCAGGGTTCCAGAGGGATGGCCATGTCTTTTTAGACACACAATCACATTTATTTATGTATTCATATAGAGGAGGAACAATGCTCTTTTGATCAGAAAATAACGTAAAATAGATACAAATTCAGATTTGATGGGAAGCAGCAAGTTTCTTACAACTGGGTGACTTTGAGGGACTTTCTGACCAGGTTATGGAGGAGAGTGAATGGAACAGTCATGGGGACAATACATAAGTGGACATACATAGATAGCCTTTCCTGTTTTCAGTGAAATCCGATAAACACCGTAACAACACCCCTGGAAGAAAATGTGCCTCCTAGGATTTAACTGGAGAACACTGTTTCACCTTTCCCAGTGGTGCCTTAGTATGAGCAGGGATGGGGTGAAGTTTGGAGTTGAAGGGGTGGCTGGAGAGGGGGCTTGGCAGACAATAGATAAAGGTCCCTACTGCCTGGATCCTTGTTTGCTTTCTCCCATTGCTTCCCCTCCTGTCCCCTGACCTTATTGAAAAACACTGCACATTCAATGTTACATCGTTTAATTTGTTAAAAAAAATATATTCATATGTGGTCAGAGCTATTTTTAGGAATTGTAGACAAATTGCAGCCATTTGTATGGTTGCTTATTCACGTCTTCAAATTGGCTAAAATTCCTCAAAATAGTCCTTGATCACTGAAAAATATTTGTATTTACAACAAATGGTTTAACGTGGATTTTTCAGTGTCTCAGTTTGTGGTCAGAGACCCTCTGTGTATGTGTATCTGTCTGGAGGAGAGCAGAACATTATCAGCTGCCTGACAGCTTTAAAAAGAAAGCTGTGTGAGGCTTCCATGTACGAGGCCTGCGTGAGGCCACGTTGTCACAGTCATCTCCCAACCTCATGTGGCTCTATAGAGCACCCGCACCCAGCAGCCCATCAGAAGCTGTAGGCCCCTTAATTGATGCTTAGCACTTTCTTTCTTCAAGGAGAGTTTTAGTTTTTAAATTAGGAGCGATTTATAAATGGTGGCTCATTTAAGGAATACATGTGGGTGGACAGCGCAACTTGAGGACGGACGTAACCCCTTGCATTTATTTTTAGTTTGGCAAGCTTGCTCAAGTATTTGGCTATGAGGATTGTACCCAGGTGACATGTTCCCGCTGCAGACGCTTACCCACAAGAAAACAAGCACTTGTATTGGGATTTTGATTTCCAGGGAATATTTCACTACAGATTGCTGGGTTTAAAGGTGAGAACCTATTATACTTTTGCAGCATTTATATCGGAACATTTCCTCTCTCAGGTTATTTTTCTGGTGTTCATTACGTTTTTATAAAAGTCCAATGCTCTTTTGTCCTGCACACTTCCGTCTAAGGGGAACGTCAATTGAACTACATTTGTATATTTCACGTTAAAATATGTTCACTTACTGTGCTTATATTCATGGGTGCCAGCTTTTGATTTTCGCTATGGGGACAAAAGCTCCCACACAGAGTGAAGCAAGAGAGCCGTGCTCATCCCCAGTCAACACAACACTTTTACAGCACATGTTGCAGCAGGATTAGGACAAAAGCCATATGATTTACAGGAAGCGATAACATATAACATCTCAGCAACACTCACCTAACCTGCTGAGTTGCCTTTGAACAATTCTGCTATAGGATTCCCTGATATTCCCACACCAGGAAAACAGTTTTGGTCTGCTCACCCCATCCAATCAAGTCTCAGGGGGTACATTAATGAGACTCCCTTTCTCATTTTTTAGTGAGCAACACTTGATAAACAGTTATTATCTGCTTGGAGTTTATTTATTTTGACAATCAGAATAATCCTTATCTCCACAAAAGTGAATGCTCCCCGGAAAAATCCTTGTATCATGCTATGCCTTATCTGCTAAAATTAGAAGTTTGTACAATGTGGAAAGATCCTTTTCACAAATCAGTCTTCATGGGAAGAGAAGAAAGGGCAAGGATGGGTAAAGAGTCCCTGAAAAAGCGTGAGCACTTTGAGGTGTTAAGAGTGAAAACATTTGGGACCTACTGGTACTCATGATCTGTTTTTACAAGGAATGTGTTATGGAATAAATGCATGTGAGAAAACAGTATTAACTTAGTTATCAGAATAACGAAAATCCTGGCAGTGATTGATGAACAGTTATCGTTATCTGTGATGCATGGAGAAACAGTGCACTTGGAATAATTTAATGGGAACATGAAAGAAAGGATACCCACAAATGTTTTTAGTTTGCATTAAAAGGCAGAATTATAAAAGAAAATTTAATGGAAATTGGAATGAAATGATCTTAAACTTTTTAGACGAGTTATCTAGATATAAAGTATTGTTTATGAAGATTTGAATTTATAATTATGGTGGCATAAGAAAGAATTGTTATATGTTCTAATTATTTTATACTTGTAAAGGTTTTCTATGTAACCAATCACAATTAAAAAAAGTGTGCCATAATTTACTACAATCATTTTGACTTGTAGAAATGTTACATATTACTGGATTAACACATTCATCTTTACTGTCCGGAAAGTGTTCATAAATTCTTGCTCTAAGAGACATTACTCTACTTATGCACGCAATGAAACAATAAAAGAATATTTGTGTGTTTACACTGGAAGAAACAGTTTTCTGCGATTGTTTGAAGTGGGCAAACGGGAAAACACTGATAAACACAGATCCCGGAACTTTTTGAAAACACTGAAAAAACACCCCGGAAGTGAACATTAATAAACCCCTAAAACAGGAAACCCTATACATAGATTAAGGACAACAGACATTGGACATTTTTATGTGCAGGTAGGTGGTACGGCTAGCTGATTCAGGATCTGACCATGATGGGTGAAGTGCTAGAGTGAAGGCAGAGGAAGTGAGGGACAAAGGCAAGTTAGAATCAAGGGGAAAATGTTAGCTAGCAGGCACATGAGAGGTAAGTTAAGAGGGTAACTCGGGTGCGAGGAGGTAGGCTTTTAGAGTTGGAACAAGAACTCAAACAGGTGTAGAGTGTAAAGAGTAGTAGACCCATGTCGTCAACTAAACAAGGCAGCGCAAGAAGCAAAGTGAGTCGCTGCAATTTTAAAGTGCAGCACGCCCGTTGCATCCCAGCTAGCTTTGGGATTTA
The DNA here is from genome assembly GCF_040938575.1 of Ambystoma mexicanum. NCBI lineage: Eukaryota > Metazoa > Chordata > Amphibia > Caudata > Ambystomatidae > Ambystoma > Ambystoma mexicanum. Next base: position 50,066,841 of record NC_090925.1, on the reverse strand, counting down.
TACATTCCATTGAAGAATTATTATTATTATTATTATTATTATTATTATTATTATTATTATTATTATTATTATCATTATTATTATTAATTGTTATTGGGCTTTTTTTAGCATGGACCTAGCTTTGAGAAGCAACAGAGCGCTTTGTAAGTCATGGGGAGTTACACAATGAGGAAAGAAGAGATACAACTGAGCTGAGGGCTAACAACTGGCGAGTGGGAGGACAGGCAATTTGGCAACAAGGGATTTACAAGCAACCGGGACTGGAAACAGGGGAGAGCAGAACGGACAATCTCAGGTGAGGTGGGGAGTGGAGGGTGTGTGGACTTGGGTGTTAAAGAGGAGCCATTCTCTGAAGAGGAGCGACTTTAGCTCCTTTCTGAAATGTAGAAGTGAACAAGGTAAGCCTCGTCTTGAAGGGGATAAGGTTCCATATTTTCGGGGCTTAGTCAGAAAAAACCTATCTTCTGATTCTTTCCTTCTTGCACCAGCAGAGTTCAAGTCTACAAATGTCCTTACTACTGGTGGATACCACCCAGTCATTTCATCTAACACAAATCAGACTGGTACAATTAATCTAAGACCATAATACCAAAAATACTGAAAATATTAAATAAATATATATAGGGTGGTGGGGCTAAAGGGGTTAAAATGAGTCAGGATGGGGTTGGGTGGCATAAAAAGCATAGGAAATCTGGGAGTTTGTGGGGGAACCCCAACCCAAATTGAAAAAAAAGGAATCAGTGCTTTTGTTATTATGGTCGCCATGAAATATACCACTCTGATTTTTATGTCTGTAATCTCACATATAACCCATCGTAGGCCCCTGTATATGTTGAGCTTCTCAGCAAGGTAGCTTGGGGACTTGAGGGTGATGACCAGATGCAGCAGGATTTAAAGGTGGTACGTGCTTGCAGCAGGAGCCAGTGCAGTTCGATTTGAGTCAAGGCGATGTGGTTGAATTTTCAGAATCTTTCATGATTGGTGCAGCAGCATGAAGGACACATCTCTGGGGTTCCAGTCTAGGGGCCTGAAGGCCTTCCAGAAGGGCATTACCCCATCCAGGTGGGAGAGGACCAAAGCTTGAACAGCAAATCTGAACTCGTTTACTTGGATGAATGGATTGATATTCTGCAGGAGGGAGGTACATGCTGTTTGAGACATCTTTGCTATGTGCTCCTTGAAGGCGAGGTGGCTGTCAAAGTAGAATCCAAGGGACCTGGCAAAGGTGGTTACCTCGGGTGTGAAGACCCCAAGGGTCATAGCATAGAGACACGTCTGAATATCAGGGTGTTCACTGCTATTGGCCAGCAGTCGGAATTCGGTCTTGCATGGATTGAGCTTCAGGTATGCAGTGGACATTCAGGACTGGATCATTGTGAGAAAGGCCTTGAGCCTGTCTATGTCATTTATTCAGGATATCACAAGGTAGAGTTGTTTGTCAGCTGCACATTGGTGGATGTGAATGATGTGTGGAGCCAGGAGGGTTCTTAGTGGTTTTGTGTAAAGGGTGAAGATCATGAGGGGGAGGATGGATCCTTGAGGGACTTCACAAGTGCTGGGTAGAGATGGCGATCTGGAGAAATCCACTTGGATGAACTGGTTGTGGTTTGCAAAGTTGGATTTGAATGATCTGAGGACAGTCTCACTAATCACTATGCAGCGATGTAGAATGTCATTGAGTGGCTGGTGGTCTAGTGTATCAAATACTACTGAGAGGTCAAGTATAACTAGGATACTTGATGATAGCTCAGTGGCAATTAGTTTGTCTTGGAAGCAAGACAATTCAGAGCAACACAGGTTTGAAGGCCAGTCCTGGGCTTAGAGACTAGTCTCCAGTATTAAGCGCATTAAATTAGGAGGCAAGGATTGTGAAAACAAAATCAAAATATCGAGGCTGAGTACCCCAAAAGGAAATATACCGAACAAGGGTTACAAAGGAACATACAAAGTACTTTATTTTATACTGAATCCAGTTACAAAAAATAGAGCAAAATCAAATAGCTATCGGCCCTCAGTACAACACAACGAACTCCAGCGTGGTTCAGTGTGTTCAGTGAGAGATGTTGTACATTAGAATGCATTCGCTTTTTATACATTTGGTGGGCACGATGTCCAGCCCCACTTCGGGTTAATATTCCTTTTAATACATCACCGATCTAGGGTTTGTGCCAAGTCTCAAACAACCGCATATAACTGGTTTGCCTTTAATACATGTATCAACAAGCCTATGCAATAACTGTGTATTCTAGGATTTTCCATGCAGGCCTTCTCAAACATTAATACAATGTAGTTAAACAGGTGTTCTTCGTTCAGTATTTGAATACATTGTCTCAACATATGCTCGTGGATTAGTTTCATTGCAAGAGTAATCCTTCTACGCATAGGTCAACGAAGGACAAGGTCTCAGTTCACGACCTCAACAAGTGGCCTGCAGGCAAGTTACACATTAGCTATGTACAGAGGTCAAGACGGCCATGTTTTATTCTGGAATGACATTGTCCACCATTTTAACTCACAGGGTGACTTTTACAAAGCAAGGCCTAAAATGGCGGTTTGACCTAAAATGGTGGCTTACATGGATTTAAGGTCAGGACCTTACAACACGGATTTCTTTCGCAAGCGACTTTCGAGCAGCTTGGCGCAGGCCAATATTAATATATTTATTACAATAGGAGGCACGATATACTTTCTCTTTCAACAGGATAGCCATCGTCAAGGATGTTAAGGGCATTGTTGATCACCATGATGGTAGCCACTTCTGTGCTGCATCTGGTTCTGCGATTGGACTGAAGGAGGTTATTGGAGTCGATTAGTTCGAGGAATTGCATGCTTTCTCAAGGATTTTATCTAGGAAGGGAAATGGGTGAGAGGGTGGCAGATGCGAAGTTCTCTGGAATCCAGTGTTGGTTTCTTGAGATAATCAAGGATTTGTCCCGCCTTGAGGATTGAGTGGATGGTACGTGGAGGGAGGGAGCTGTTGATGATTGCCAGGTAAGGACAGAGTACTTCAGTTGGTAGGTTCTTGTGTGCAAAGGAAGGTGGGATGCTGTCCACATACAAAGAGGTCTTGAGGGATGCTAGGATGGCAGTAAGATCTTCCATGGTGATTGTCTTGAAAGTTGTCCAGATAGTGTCTTTCTAGTCCAGAAGTTTTGGAAGAGACCAAGGGAGACCGGTTGTGCAGATTTGGGCCGTTTTGGCAGGGAAGCTACCTTTTGAAAACATTTCCAAGAAGCAGTTTCTGAGGTTCTAGTTGAATTAAGGTCACAGAAGATACTTCTTGATGAAGAGAGGAACCAGAGATGAAGATTTCTCTGTGAAGAATGGACTCGCCAGCTACGACAGAGAGTCGGACGAACAATACCCATGGTCCAAATTCAGTTCTGCAGCAGGTGATTTTGCAGTGGCTGTTGTTTTGTGACCACCATAGGTCCCAGCAATGAAACATCTGTGCAGGAGAGACTCACAGGCTCTTGTGGAGGACAATTATTGAAGACTCCTGTGTGGCTCCTGGTTCAAGGCCCTGAGCCAGAGGGGCAGAAATGCAAGGAAGCTCCAGTCATTTAGTAATTCAGTGATTCTCTGTCATCACAGGCAGATGAGGTGGCTTATAAGGGTGGCATTGGCATAAGAAGACCCAAGGGAAGAGTGATTATTGGAGAAATGCTTGCAAAGTCACACCCGAGTGGGGCCATATAGTGATAATAGAGATTTGGGTTTCTTCTTGTTCACTCTTGCTCTCCTGTAATGACAAGGTAAACTCTCTACTAGTCTGCCTCGTGTTTTCCTCTTGTCACCTCTAATGGTATCTGCTTGTGTGGATGGAGTGTCCCTATTTATCGTTGACCAGCAACGGATGAACGTATTCCACCTTCCATGTCCTTAAAGAGTATGGTTCTGCAGCAGTTGTATTCAATTCATAGAATAGCCTGAAAGTTCAGGGGTGGTATTGAGTAACTAGTGTAAAACCTTAAGGTAAACACACCATTCTCTTGGTGTCCTTGGAATCAAATGCTATTGCGTTGTTGAGCAGAATTTACAAGTGCTGACCTTTGCTTCATGTTCTCTCATTTCCTTGCCGGAGGGAACATTGCACTTCCAGACCCTCCCCAAATGGAATCCAAGTCAGACGTCAATGTACTGTTGCTAAATATTGCTATCAGAGATACAGCAAATATTTTAACACTAACCAGGTCTTTGCTTCTTCGGCGCCTGAAGGAGCAGAGCTGTGCGGTCCAGCAAAGCAGATGCTTGTCCTCAGGTTACTATTCTCAGAGAGGGAGCGCAATCCGTCAATGACAGCTCCTTGGAAGGGCTGGCATGTGCTGTGGATGTGCAGGCCTTATACTGGCTCAGCCAGGGAAGCCTTGAGGCCTTTGAAATCTCAAGAGACTTCTGTGCACTCTCATTTTCAAATGATCTTGGGGCTCTGCAGAGTTTGTGGGCCTGCATGAGCCCTTCACTGTTCCTGTGTTCTTCACTTTTCTGCTGTGTATGCTGAGTGTGTGTTGTGTTTGCTGTTTCCACAATGGCTCTTCACCAATCCTGCTGGCACATGACGGCCAGAGCGTCCTCTTGCCAGGGTGGTCACGACACCCTGTTGCCTGATGCCTCATCTGCTGGTGAAAGGTCCCACTGGTGCAATATTCCATGTGTGCACAGGTGGTTGGGCAGGTAGAGAAAGAGGGGCAATTGGGGCTGCTTCTGCCAGCATGTCCGATACCATAAACAGGCAGGTGTGCTCTCCTGTCTCCACCACTAAAGGGTGCTTTGGAGGGCAGGGGGGGCCCTGGAAGCTGATATGCAGACACTGGAACTAGCAAGACCATTCATATTTTCAAAAGCTTATGCATTGCCTTGGATAACAACAAGTAGCACTTTTTGGGTATACCAGGCGTCACTGTTGTCTTGGATATGTTGCATACACCAGTGCTTCCATGCCCCCTGCAGTCTTCTACTGTGGCAAGGTAAAATGTCACAGAACTTTGACGAGGTAGGTACTTTCTGGGCCCATGTTCTGTGATGTCCTCTGTCCTGCTGAATCTTGACACGTGACATTCGTGCCTGCTTTGCCACCTCTGCAAGTGCAGGGACAGGTGCATAGGCCTCAATGTATTTATACTCACGATACAGCTCCCCTCCAACTGGGCTGTTCCATCTCCTCCTGAGCCACACATGTACCCTCTCCTCATCTATCTATGGCCAGCCTAAAAACAAAATAATGGTACAGCAGCAACCACAGCACATCTGAAAGGACAGTGTCTTTCTCCTGTGCTAAGCCATTTAATCTTGCCCCGTCCTCCCCAGTCATATACACATCCCCAACTATAAGGACTCCCTTCAGCAGCCCAGCATCTTTCATCTGTGGCAGTAGCAAACCTTTATTGTCACCCCTCTTTCCCTTGACCCCCTTAGCACTGGCAAACTGTCCTTCCTGCTGCATAACAAATATATCAGTGTAAAAACAAATTCTATTTGGTACCTCATGATAATGTATATTGGACAAAGCACATTCGCATCATGCCACATTACTGCAATGAATAGCTGGCTACGTTGCCATTTTGTTTTAGCTGCCATTTTGACTGCTTTCTGCTTTTTGCTTATTCTGTGATTTCTATCTGACCACGGTAGAACACTGCTGCATAAACCTCTGACACACAAAGACATGTATGCACATTCTGCCAAGCGTTTTGTTTGTCTTACATTGTAGAACCTTGAAGTTTCGTAGAAGCACCACTAATCAGCAATTTAGGTGTAATCCTGTCCCGGCAGTATCCTCCCCCACTAGACTGTTAATTATAATAATGTGCAACTGAACATGCTCCTCTAGAGGAAACCTTATTGTTGAGCTATAGAGCAGACTGACCTTAGGCTCTAGGAGGACACAGATAATCTGTGCGAAGAATGTTACCTTGTACTAGAGAACACAATATGCCCCCACACACTACATTTGCCCTGTTCCCAGACAGTAAATTGTCTGCAGGAAGACGGCAGGGTATGCAGTATGTTGTCATGGTAATACCATCTACGTGGACAGGTCACGAACCCTATGGTCCCCATCACATGTGGAGGTTGGACAAGTCTATTGAATGCTATCCTGAAAGTATATATGTAAGATGTTTTCTGTGCCTCCCTCTCTCACTCTTCACAGTGTCTGCATGCACACATTGTGGGTTGCTGAGATCCGAATGATCATTTTATAATAGACAATTGTTACTTTGACCACTTGACTGGCGTATTTCTATTATTTGGTAGTAAGCCTCTCATGTTGGTCTTTCAGTAAAAGGTAGTCTCTAAGTCTAACCTGGAGTCCAGTCCAGGCCTGCCAGATACTGTCTGCTGGATAACAAACATATCAGTAGAATGTAGCGTCTCTAAGCCTGACCTGGAGTCCAGTCCAGGCCTGTCAGATACTGTCTGCTGCATAACAAATATATCAGTAGAAGTTAAGGTATCTGAGTCTGACCTGGAGTTCATTCCCGGCCTGCCAGATACTTTCTGCTGGATAACTAATATATCAGCAGAAGCTAGGGTGTCTAAGTGTAACATGGAGTCCAGTCCAGGCCTAGCAGATGCTGTCTGCTAGATAACAAATACATCTGTAGAGGTTAGGGTCTCTAGGTCTACCCTGGAGCCCAGTCCAGGCCTGCCAGATACTGTCTGCTGGATAACAAATAAATCAGTAGAAGTTATGGTCTCTACATCTAACCTGGAGTCGAGTCCAGGCTTGCCACATACTGTCTGCTGGATAACAAATATATGGGCCTCTCCTGAGGGGCTAACTAAATGATGATAACAGTATGCTGTGCCGGTAAGCAACTCATCAGACCTGTACCCCACAATCCTTCTTCCACATCCTTTAGCTTGAAGGCTAACTCCAGGGCTACAAGCCAAATATGGTTGTTTTTCCCACCTCATCTGGCCGGACTAAGTCCTAGACAATGTGCCACCTGGGCTTTCCTTGGGTGACACTACTTGAAATTCTTGATATGATACATGATATGACATTTGTAACGGGCCTATACACACATGTTTCGAGGCGCGACGAGGCAAGGGCTGGGGGAAACAGAGGGAGACAGACAATGATCTTACTAGGCCAGGTGTCATTCAGATGATCACGCAAGTGCATGGGAAGGAGGAGAGGGATAAGTGTGAGGGGGGATGGGAGAGGAGAAAGTTCAATACATGGGATAGTAGAATAAATAAGATAATAGAACTGGCAGATGGTGGCAAGTGCAGGTAAGCGCAAACATAAGTGCTGGTAGGGGGACTGTAGGGATATAGACAACCGTCCCCAGTGTGGGAGTTGCCAGGGAGGCAGTGCAGGTGTGCAAATTGCAGGGCCAGGGCCTGAGATCAGATGGGTGGGCAGGTAACCAGGGAAGTTTCAGCCAGGAATTTAGCAGGGTAGAGGGGGAGAGAACTCAGAAGCAAAGAGAAAGTTTTTGAGGTGCTTCCGGAACTGGAGATGGTTCTCTTCAAGTTTCAGGGAGGCCCCTGCCGAAGAGAGAGATCTGCCACCAACTCGTTGCTTGTAGAAGCAACTGACCCTGAGGGAGTTGGAGGCGGATGAGCAAAGAGCTCGAGTAGGAAGATATTTGGGAAGAGATAATTGAAGGCATTGCAACCCGAGTCCCCAGAAGGCCTTGTGAACAATGCAGAGGGTTTTGAACATAATCCTCGCACCCATTGTGAGCCAGTGCAGATATGTCAGTCCTGGAGAGAGACGATCCCTGGGCTTGAGGCCAAAGGCAAGTCTCGCAGTCCTGTTCTGGATAAGTTGCAGAGGGCGGGGAGTAGAAGAAGGCAGATTTAGATTGAGGCTGTTACAATAGTCCAGTCTAGTAAGAACCAGGGCTCTGGAGATGGTGAGCTTCTGGGGGAAGGAGAGGAAAGGAAGAATACCTCTGAGGAGGCGTAGCTGGTAGTGTGACTTCTTAGAGATGTCAGAGATGAGAGGAGAAGAGGAGAGTGTGGAGTCGAAGGTGACCCCAAGGTTGTTAGCCTTGCAGGTGGGAACAGGAAGAGGGCCAAGAGAGGCCGGCCAGAGAGCTGCAGGGAAGGACAGAGTGGGTGCCAATGAGTAAAATCTCAGTCTTGCTGGCATTAAGGCAGAGGTCATTGGCGGCACACCGCTCCTGGATAGCAGACAGAGATGAGGGAATGAGATGGAGGAGGCAGAGGGTAGCCTGAAAATGAGTTGGGTATCATCCGCATAGCACTGAAAATTGGGGCAGAGAGCAGTGATGCAATGGGCTAGGAGTGCCAGGTATTGGTTGAACGGCCAGGGAGAGAGGTTAGATCCCTGGGGGCCACCACAGGTAGATAAAAAGATATCCGAGAGGAAGGACCTAAGGACCTAAGGAAGGACCTAAGTTGGACCTGGGAGGGTCGGTTGGAGAGGAAAGAGGTCAGCCACGCCAGAGCCTGACCAGTGATACCCAGGTTATCACAGAGACGGTTGAGCAGGATGGCATGGTTGACAGTATCGAAGGCAGAAGAGAGGTCAAGCAAGATGGGGGGACAGGGGGTGTTAGAGTCAGGTTGGAGAGCAGATCTTCATGGATGTTCAGGAGAGCAGTTTCTGTCCTTCGGGCATCTCTGAAGCCAGACTGATGGTCATGAAGACAAGCAACAGATTCAGTGTGTAGATTAAGCTGGGAGATGGGCAGTTTCTCCAGGAGGTTGCCCAGGAAGGGAGTGATGGAGATTGGGCGATAGTTAGTCGGGCAGGAGGGGTCGGAAGAGGGTTTCTTAAGGAGGGGTTGCACAAAGGAGTGCTTCCCTCCCCTCTAGAGGTCTGTTTGCATGCCTCCCTCTGGTCCTCAAGTTCTAACTTGTGTAATATAGCTACATTGAAAACCTCCTACTACAATAGATTGGCCCAGGTATATTGTTGCAGGGTTTGCAGTTGAACGAGCCAACCAATCCCCCCAAAAGTGTCCACCCCTGGATCCCACCCTAGACCAGTGATTGCTAGGATCCTTAACTTCCAAGACAGGGAGGTAATCTTACGACACTCCAGGGAAGGGCCGATATACTACGCGGCAACTCCAAAATCGCTATTTATCCAGACTGTACTCCTGCAGTTCAGAAGGCTAGAAACACATTTCAAAGCGAGGCTCAGGCAACCAGGGCTCAAATGTATGATCATATACCATGCAAGACTGACAATCCTTTACAATGGCAAATCATACTTTTTGCATAGTCCTGATGCTGCTAACCTCTGGATGGACACACAAATTTGGCTGATAAGGGTGGCTTAGACACCTGACAATATGAATGGCCTGCAGGGTACCACTACAATCTTCTGCTCCTTGGAAAGGTACTGCCCGCCCCCGCCGATGTGGGATACCTTTGGACAGATGATTGAATCTACACTGAACATATGCATTGCTCCATATTGGACAGGAAAGCAAGACTGTACCTCCTGGCCCATTTTGCTGGTTTCCCTTGATTAGTGCTACTGGGTCTCAAACCAGATGCCTCTACAAATACTTCTTCTATAAGGTGGTGGTGAAATCCAGTTACCCGCTGTTGGTCTTGCCTGCTCACGAGTTGACTCTGGGTACTGGCCTGTTGCTGGTCCGGCTAGCTGGTACAAAACCGCCTATCCAGGCCCAGTTGGAACATGAATTCCTGAACAAAGTGGTTCTGTTGGCAATGTTTTGAAGTTGTATTGTTAATTTTACATTTTCGTTCACTCCATGCAGTACGGCACAGAGGGGTAATGTCTGGCATAACTGGCGGATGCTGGGGTGGCTGTTTAGTGAAGTCAGGGATAACGCTTTATGCATTACAAACAAAGCTCACACACTCCTTGCTCTGTGGGGGTTGTGGTTGAGTGGGAAATTAGTCCTGAACAAGCAGAGGAGCCCCATGGGACTTGTCGGGGCTCACCAGCACATGGCAATACCATGGCGACACCACTTTATGGGGAGGTGACTTTAACTGTGTGAGAGATGTAACACTTGACAGATCCTTTCCCACGCGGCAACCCCCCCATCTGCCATAGCCCTAAATGTCACTTTAACAGATCTAGTCCTAGTTGACATCTGGAGAGAGCTGCATCCAAATACAAGGCAGTACTACGATTACTCTTCTCCCCACAAACTACACACTAGAATTGACAATCTCTTTGTTGGGTCGGGGCACTGAACTGAATTCTGCAGTGTGGAATACATGGGCCACACAATGTCAGATCACTCTCCACTCATGGTTGATTGCAAATGTATTAGCTCCAGATCCCCTATCCCGACATGGCGCGTGCCTACTATTGCATTGACTGACACGTTTTTCAGGAGAGAGCTATTAACATCCTCGACTAACTTTTTCGATCATAATGTCGGAAGCGTGGACAGCTGGAGCACATCTGGGATACAATAAAAGTAGTAACCAGAGGAGATGCCATGGCGAGTATCTGTGGCATTCACCGGAACATAAGGGAAGAGCTGGGGGCCATTGAGGAGCAGATTAAATTGCTAGAAGCCGAACACCCGAACTGTCAAGTGACTGAGGATAAACTGGCTGAGATCCGCTCTCAGTGTCATGAGGCATGGGGGAGACTGTCTAAATTCTCCTATGCCACGAAGACGGTTCTGGCCCACACAGAGGGAGATAAACCTGGGAGACTATTTTCCTGGCGATGTAAACGTGAACACCCTAGACCCCCAACCATGCTGCTCCTCGATGAGTGTGGGGCTCTGTGGAGATCCCAACAGGCGATCATTGATATTTTCACTACTTACTATATGCAACTGTACAGCCACGATAGTTCCCCAAGAAGATATAAGGGAAGCTCTCTCACTGATTCAGCTCCCAAAACTTGCTGCTGACCAGCAAACCTCGCTCGAGCAGCCCATCACTTTGGAAGAAGTAGGTGAAGCAATCACATCCCTCGCTAACTGTAAGAGGTAGTGATGGACTCCTTCTGGAGTTCCACAAGGAATATGACCCTACTCTAGGCCCTATCCTCCTAAAGGTCTTGGAAGAGGCATTCGAGAAGGGCATACTGCCAGCTAGCATGAGGGAGACCCTGGTGATACCCATTCCCAAACCTGGGAAACCAATGGACAGGTGCGATTCTTATCACCCTCTTGAGATGTTGAACAATAACATCAAGATACTCACAATGGTTCTGGCGGTGCACCTTCATAAATTAATTTTGTCCCTGAGACCAAACTGGTTTTGTGCCAGGTCGCAGTACCACCCTGAACCTCTGTAGTCTTAAGCATATTATTGACCAAACAAACTGTCAAGAGGAAGGCAATGTGGTGGAGTCCCTAGATGCCATCAAGGCTTTTGACTGTGTATACTGGGAATGGTTGCTTGCCTCGCTATCGAGTTTTGGGCTGGGAGAGAACTTCATCAGATGGGTAGTGTTGTTGTACACCTCACCAACAGTGCAAGTGAAATCTGGCTGCCAGATTTCTGGGGTATGAAACATATGCCAGGACCCCGTCAGGGCTTCCCACTATCGAACCCCTAGCAGCATGCTTGCGCCAGAAATACCTGGATGCGGGCATCATGGTCAGTTGGTCCAGACACTTGATATCACTGTATGTGGATGATGTTCTGCTCTACCTATGTGAGCCTCACTACAATCTCCCCATGATCCTGTGCTGAATAGATTTGCGGAATTATCCAGGATCTCCTTCAGTAGATGGAAATACTGTCTCTTCCCTTTGGGCGGTCTTCGTGGACAAAGGCTGGCTGCCCTACCTGATTTGGGCCTACTCTGGGAGACGTATCCTATTAGGTACCTGGGAATACAAATCACACATATACCATAGGACACGCATAAACATAATACACTCAAAGTGGTGGGTGTCCTCAAGAAATCCATGTCCTTCTGGTCTCGGTTGCCAATTTCGCTCATGGGCAGACATGCCATAGTCGAAATGGTTTTCCTTCCAAGGTTCCTTTACAATTTCACTAATGTCCACCACTATATAGAGGTAGCCTTTTTTTGCCTTTAGACTCTTTGATCAGAGAATTCCTATGGGGCTCTGGTCGTCACAGACTGTCCCTTGCTACGCTGAGCCTACCCTACAGAGACGTTTGGGTGCAGCTGCCAAGGCTTGAGTTGTATTATCTAGCTGCCCAATTGAGCTTTGTTGTGAAATGGCTATCAGATGGCCCTACATCAGAATCAGCACTGCTCCGACACTTAGTGGCACCAGCAAAGCTTAAAGAGATATTGTGGCTTCCGGAATGTTGCATGAACTCCCTGCCTTTACTTGGCGAGTTTGATCTAGTACTCTGAAGTTGCTTAAAATGGGCTGTCCTTACTCCCCTAATTTACCAATAGTGGCTTATGTGTGTGCCAGCCGAGAAGACATGTGCACCTCTAAACGCTGGGAGGAATATGGCATATACACCTTGGGGTCCTGTATGATAATGGTAGGTTCAAGGACCTGATGGATTTGAATCTCCAGTTAGTCCTGCCCAAGGGCCGTTTCTTATGTACATGAAGGTGAGGGGGGCATCAACACTTAGATGGAGTGGGTGGTCTGAGGAACCAGCAGAATCAACATTCCTGGCCCTACTCACTCGAGGATGGCTGAAGGCCTGTAACGAGGTTATCCGGCTGCTTACTGGGTGGCTCCAGCGTTAGAAACTCTGGTCTGAGACTTAGATGGGAGACTGATGTGGGCACCGCACTCACTGACAAGGAGTGGGAGTGTGTGCTAAGTTTCCCCAAAATCACAGAATCCTAGGTTGAGGCTGCTGCAGATTAAAGTCCTTCACTGCACCTATATGACCCCTTTCAGTGTCGTCAAATTCAGCAAAAACTCTCGGTCTCTCTGCCCCTGGTGCCACCAGGATAACGCGGACCATATACACATGTTCTGGAAATGCATGAAAGTACAGTCTTTCTGGTCCTGAATCGAACTGGCTCGCAAAGGGGCTGCAGCGTCTAGATACAACTGGACCCCGATGGAGTGCCTGTTCGGTCCATATTACAGACAGGGCAGACACAAACATGTCATCAGATTTATGGACAGATTTATACTTGCCAAGAGGAGAATTGCCATATCATGGAGATCCCCGAGAGCCCCCCAATTCAAATTATGGTTGTATGACTTTGAAACCTGGTGTAAAGATGAAATGAGAGCATGGCCCGGGTCATTGCACTCTGACGAGCGCGATCCCGCTAAAGCCTGTGTAGCCTGGAAATCACTTGTTCTCAGTATGTTTCATCCATCAGATGATAAAGTGCCATGAACACCCCAGTTACCTATGGTCAGCTTGTGTTTGATTTTAAGTAATAGTAGCCCCCTTCTCTCCTGACCCTACCCTCAACTGGATGTGGGATCCTGTGCCTGATCACTCTGTATCGCCCAAAACACTGCGCCTCTTCTAGACCCTTTGTCCCGATCCTTAACCTGGGTCCAAACCGGCATTATGTATAGAAGGTTTGTGTTTGTAGAGGGGCAGATATATACATCTGCATGAAATCCTGCCCCCCCTACATCCCCTGTATTGGAGACAAGAGACTGTGCCTAATCTGAACCAGCTATCGTGCCAATACCGCAGTGAGTATTTGCAAGGAGATATCCATTGAGACAACCCTTTCAAATGTACCCTGCGCCTGATCACTCTGTAGTGCCCAAAACACTAACCCTCTTCTAGACCCCATGTCCTGACCCATACCCTATTACTTAAATGACTCGCAATCCCTGATTACAGGTTCCAATAAACCACACTTGACTTGAACAGAACATCAAACGTCAATAGCTACTTGGGAGCATTGCACGAGTGAAACTGCAGCTTCCACCCGTGGAATTAGGGAGAGATTGTTGGTGGGGATAGCAGACTGTGGTTGCCGGGAGTGGGTACAGCCCACATTAGATGTCCTCTTATTCACAAAGTTGGAGGTGGGTTGAGGGTGACTAAATACCAGCCTGACTTCCATATGGTGATCCACTCTTTTTTGCACTCAGCCCATGAGTTAAGTATGCACATGAGATATCAGAGGGCCAATCAGGCCGTAGCCAACGGGAAGGCCCAATTGCGTTTTCCCCAATGCCTCCATCATGACTCCAATTAAGACCCAGAGGAAGGAGAAAAAAGGAAGTTGGAGGTGGGTGGAGAGTGGAGGCCAGAGAACAGGAAGCAGTTAGGAAGCGGAAATAGGGAAAGGAAAAAGATGGAAGATGGTATGGAGAGGAGGAAGGCCCGCAAGGAGAAGTGATTGAAAGGGGTCATGGGAAGGAATAGGGCTAAGTCGCTGATGGGAAAGGAATAGATCAAGTGGAGGAGCAAATCAAAGCAGAACGTCAGTCGAGCCGTGAGGAGGAGAAGAAAAGCCAAAAGAGGGACATTTATTGGGGGGAGGTAGTGAAAAACAGATCAGGGGTGGTGCCATGTGGGCATGCAATTTAGCCAAGTACGACTGACTAGACCATGTGTGTGGAAACCCTGCTTAACCTGTGTCTGTAAACTGATGGGATACATGTGCATTCACTCCTTAATATAGAAAAAATGGCGGGCAGCAATCATACTGGGCCTAGTGGGGTTGTTAAGACTTCTAGAGAGTCAGGAAGCAAGTGATTGCTGACACTGTGCGGTGGCAGATAGAGATGTCCCTGGCAGGGCTCATAATGATAGGCCTTATCCATACACTCATGACCGAATCATGACCAGAGCAAATTCATCTGACATTTCTTCATAGACACAAACTCGCCGCAGTGGAGCGCTGATCCAGACCAGTGCTTCATGTTTTCATGCTCGGAACATTCAGTCTGGCTTCAAGACTTGATTGAAATCTTCTGATCAATTTAGCTTGCACTTAGAGAGCCTCTTTTAGAACGTGACAGCATCTTTGTGAAATATATTCACACCTATTGGTTCTTTGCCCCTCTGCACTTTTATCAGATGCATCCAACCGCAGTTTGCCCTTTTGCTCCTTTTCAGCAGGTTTATGTGCAAATACATCTTTTATTTTACACTATCCCTGTGTTTCAAGACTTCTGGTTATATTCCTGGTTACAATTTTCAGGACCAAACTGAACTCTCATGAGCTTGCATATCTTGCAATGTCATATGTGACAACAGATACACAACACTGTGCTTGCTGTCCCCTGCGGGCCAGCACCCTAAGCCACTGCACAATTCACCTAGCCAACTTTAACTTTTAATCATGAAAGTTCTGGACGCTAAAACTTTTAATCATGGATTGACTCGAGCTGCAGTTAAGGAAAACAACTTTTACTCAAGCATGTCTTCGAAATGCTATTCTTGGCTGAAATCTTTAATTGGGCATGGTCTCCAGGTGCAGGTGATGTCTAAACCCTTTCCCAGGGCTTGGTCTCCTGCTGGTTAGGGCAAACAGTTACATCAGCCAAAATCTGCAGGTGTCTATATTACCATGGGCGAAAGAAAGGGCAGTCTCATAGAGCAGGACGTGCTCAATTTCATCTGACCAGCTTCCTTCCTGTGCCGGGGTCCTGATGCGAATTCTGATATCTAATATCCTCCAAATACTTTCTCTTGTTCCAATGCTGAGCGCTTTCTTTTTAGGAGGTGAAGCTGCTGCTCTGCCATTGGATGTGGCTCCTTGCCATGTAAGTGTTTTATAACATTTTCAGACTGAGCAATTATCGTGGAGAAGCCTGTGTATGGTACTGGTTCTCCATCCATGGAATAGTGAGGTGGGTATAGTATGGCCCCCATCATGCATAACTCTGAATAGGAATAGACCCTTGAGCCCCAAGCCCTACATATCCTACCGACACCCCTCCACCCCGTCCCATGTTTTGTAAGAGGATTCAATTCAACACTACAGCTAAGTCAATGCCTAGTCTGGGATACTGAATGGAAACCCTTATTGATATATCTTTACGTCCAGTTCATGCGTTCTGGATGACTACCCCTATATAACACCCCTCTCTTGGAATCCCCCTGACCCCACTGAGCCAAGAAGTAGTTCTGTTTTGCAAGTTTAAAAGGTTTATTTGATAATTTAAACAATATATATATATATATATATATCACTTTATAATAAATTAATAATTGAATATCACACTTAATCTGAGCAGTAATCAATAATGGATAGTCCGGCACTAGCACACTTGTGAATAGGAACAGAAGAATAAGGTGGTAGAGAATGCTTTATATAAGTTCAGATGGATGCAATGTTGAATGAAATGCAATACAGAAAATACTCAATATGATTTCAACAAAACAATGTAATCACTTTTCTCTGGCAATCCACTCCCCCCCTTTATGCAATGCAAGGAAATGGAAGGAAAGCACACAGTTCTCAGAAATGCAATCAAATGTAATTCAGTTCACCCCAGCAAGCTTAGACTACAGAAGTTTGAAACACAGGCCCAAAATGCTTTTATATGTGCTGGCAATGAAGTGAAAAATATGCTAAAACGCTTTTAATTCCCTCTAGAGGTTCAGGGTGAATGGTATCTAGTTTGAATGAGTTCAGGATCACTTTAGCAAGGATCTAGGAGTAACTAGCAGGTTAAACGAATTTTTGGCAAAGGAAAGCAATGAAGCTGCTGTTTTCACACGGGCTTGGATTTTTAACCAAATTGCAAATCGCGGTAAAATTCGCGAGTGCAAGAATTGTGATTACGGCAAAAGTATGAGGAGTAGGCTTGTTGGAAAGGTAAGATTCTAAGTTTTCAGAGGAAAGTTAAACCAAGTTCCTAGCACACACAGTTCCAGAGTTATGAACGATTTTGTGAAGGTTGTTTTTCGGATTTGAAATTTTAAAAGTTCAAAGAGACAGGTTACAGCTTGCTGATAGAAATGACAGGTGACAGCTTTTAGGCAGTTCTGGTTAGATTAAAATAGATTGAATTATATTATTTTAACTAAGAGATTGGTTCTGCACAGTTCTGCTAGGTACTCACAATATATTTTTGAATTAGGCCTCGCCACGGATCTGGTCAGGTTTTGGACTGGACTCCGGTCTGGTCTGGGTCTCTTCACAGTGATCTGGGTCAGCTCTCTGGTTCTGCTAACAGCGGTCTGGGTCAGCTCTGCTCTGCTGGTCTAGCCTCTCTGGATTCTGGATACTGCTCTGCTTTCTAGGTACTGCTACAGGTTCTGGTGATTGATGGATTTGAAGTCTGGATCTCTGGATGTGAAGTCGTCGATCAGCATGCTCCGCAGCAAATGGAATTGAATCTCCTCTCTAGCTTCCTGTGGCTCTTTTTATGTCTTTTGAAAGTGGGTGTGTGTGCAGCATCACTAGCCAGCCCCTCTTTCAACTTGTCATTGGCCCAATTCTCCCCTCTCCCATGATTGGGGAAGGAACTGTGAGTCAGAGTGATGCTGTAGGTTTTATGGGTCAGGGGATCCTCCCCTGGTCAGTTTGCCCACAAATCTATATTTGATTCAAAATGCACATTTCTCAAATACATAGTGGTTTGTCATTGCATGTACATATTACCTATCACATGAGGTAGTCTCTGTCCCAAATCTGCTCTTCCTAGGAGCTTGGGTTAAAAAATGGCAATATATTTCACTTTTTGGTCGGGTTACCAATATTGGATTTTTCCCAGCATTTACACAGATGTGCCCATGGTGTGTGGGCATTAGGTGGTGGAGTGTCAGATTTTTAACACACATACATTTAGAGTAATATCCTCTTTTCCGCTAAAACCCCCCTGAACATACCACCGGGTTCTAACACGTCTTCAAATGTGCACAGAAAAATCACAAGAATAATGATATCACTTATAAAATTTTCACAAGTCCGCTCTATGAATGATCCATCTTTTTAGATTTATGTTCTGGCCCCAAAGGGGTGTGGTTTCCCCCCAGCACAAGGTTGAATTTCTGGTTTTTCCAGTTCTGCCAAGCCAGCTTGCTCTCACAGGCAGTGCTCCTCCCCTTTCCTTCCAGGAGGAAGCCACTTTTACGACGCCCCCCAATAAAACATTTGCCTGAGTCAGGACAGGGTTTTGTTCAATTTCCTGCAGAGCCCAGGTAATTCAATCAGAGAAGTGTCATATCCCTTTTGGTGCGAACAGCAAAAGGCAGCTAGGCATGGGAACACAGCTGTTGTGCAAGTCTCAACTCCTGTCGGGGGTAGCTGGTGGGCAGAATTCAGTTTCATTAAGCCAGGTTTCAGATAAAATGTCACTTTTTGTTCCCCAGTTTAAGTCAAGACAATGTTTACATATGCAGCTAGAATGCTGATTCTAAGTTCAAAACTATGACATTTTAACAGTGACAAACTATGTGGCAGTCACAAGTCTGTCCCTCAGTTTATTTACACATTTCGATTTTTGGTAATTTTATATCCAGTTTCAGTTTAAGCCGCTGCAGACCTGCAGAGCTCAGCCAGTCTTGTTATAAACCTTCAAGTCACTTCAGAATATAACTTTACATTGTATCCACCTCTTAGTAAGTCTTTCTTTGGCCTGCTTTGGGTTCATTTATTCAGTTTTACACAAATGTCTGGTGTTGTTTTAAAACGCCGGCTTTCTGATAGTGGTGAGTACTGGTAATGCAACCATTTTGGGGATTTAAGAAAATGAATTGCCCACAGTTCTAGGTTGCTTTTGGCAATCAGCATTGCCATTCACAATAGTTTCAGGCTACTGTGTGGGTAGTCCAATGGTGGTTTTAGGCAGTGCCCTTCTGTGCCCATAACATCGGCAAAAATGGGTGGCAGCCTATTCTTCATTCATTTCCCTGGGCATTTTCTGGGAAGCTCTGGCCATCATGATGTTTTCAATGCCAGTACTGCACAGTTTTTGTGGTAGGGCTCTGATGCCTGGGTAAAAACATCCCACAAGCCCCCCTCTTGCGATGGCCATTCTGTTTCACTGATGGAACTCGCAAGATCTGGGATGTTTCCTCATCTTCTTCAATAGATGGCACAGTTCAGCATCTTTTCCTCCATCCGGTACTGATCGATCGGTTCTCCTCGCCGGTCCTGATGGGAAGATTGGGCGGTACCCTGGGCCCCTTGCGTCTCTACTCCCGGTCTCCGGATCGTCCTCCCTGGCCAGTCTCCAGGTTTTCTTTCTCCTAGGACGACAAAGGAAGAGCGGCAATACCTATTCATAGACATTTTTCCCCCACCATTGATATAGTGGGGTGGCATATAAATTTATAGTCAAAACATATGAACATGCACATTTCTTTTTGCATTCAAAAACGAAAACACCCACATTGAGAAACTCAGAATTTGATAGGCGATATATAGGATATTTTAAGTTAGAACTGAATTAATCTGAGACAGTACCCTCTAGGATTCCAGAGGATTCCTCCAGTTGTTGCAGAGTGTGCCTGGGTTGGCAACACTTCAACTGGTTAATGTGGACCCACTTGTCTTCCTCCTCTGCAAAACCGCCTTTGGGGATGCGGATCTTGTAGGCCACAGGGGAGAGATCTTGTCTATAATCTCATAGGGTCCCTTCCATGTAGGCACAAATTTTCGCTGCTTGGCCTGGTTCCTTTGGAAATTGTATAGATAGACCCGGTCCCCCACCTGATATTCCTTCCTGGAAGTTTTCAGGTCATAGTGGGTCTTCATACTCTCAGCTGATCTTTCTAGATTCCGCTGAGCATAGGCAAAAGCATGCTGAAGGTGTTTCCTTAAATTCTCCACATACTCATGAGTTGTGGAGGCATTTATCAACGTTTGCTCTTGGGTTCTGTAGAGCAAATGCTGAGGAAGCACCATCTTGCGTCCAGTCATCAACTCAAATGGTGACATTTTGGTTGCAGATGAAGGGGTAGATCTGATGGCCATTAGGACCAGAGGTAATCGGATATCCCAACTTGGCCCAGAATCTGCCACAAACTTCTTTAATATGCTCACAATGGTTCGTTTATATCTCTCTACTGCTCCAGAAGAAGCTGGCCGGTAAGCAATATGCAACTTCCTTTTGACCCCCAGTATCTCCCACATCTTTGTCATTACTTCACTGGTGAAGTGGCTAACCCTGTCTGACTCAATCCTTTGAGGTAGACCGAAACGGGAAAAGATGTGGTTAATCATCAGGGCAGCTGCAGTTTCTGCCTTGCAATTTGGGGCTGGGAGACATTCCACCCACTTGGTAAACAAGCATGTAACGGTCAACATGTACTTGTTTCCTCTAGTCGAGCGAATCACAGGGCCTACAAAGTCGATTTGTAAATCTGACCATGGCAGTGTCATCCCCCTCTTTTGGAGGGGTGCACGGTGCGTGAGGGATGATGGCTGAAATTGTGCACACACAAGACACCCCTTCAAGTATTGGTCAAGGTCCTGCCCCATGTGTGGCCAGTATGCAACCTCTCTTAAGATTTCCAATGTTGTGTGAAACCACCTATGACCGGCGGTGGCCGCATCATGGGCGTGACTTAACATCAGGCTTCGGAATGAGGTAGGAACCACCCACTGATCGTGGCCAGCTTTCGATTTCCTTACCAACAAACCGTCTTGGATTCGGAACATTTTTGGACATTTCATCAGCACTCTTAGGTCCTCTTTCCCAATGTAATCGGTATCCGTCAGGGGAAAGTTCCCAGGGTCCTCAATGTGGTGGTAAAACTTACCAATTATTGGATCCCCCTTCTGAGCTGTAATTAAATCAGCATCAGGGGTCTCCTTACTCCATTGTGCAGTGGAAAGATCATTGTGAGCATTTGTCTGGGACCTAGTGATAACAGTGACCTGGATTTCCCCCAACAGGGACTCAATCTCAATTAGATCCCCTTGGATGGCCCAGATTTTGGCCAGCTGATCAGCTAAGTCATTTCCAGTTTTGTCTGGTCCCTCTACTTTGGAATGACCCTTGATCTTTTTCCAATAGATGGTCATCTCATTCGAGGTGACCAGATCATCAATGTTTTGGATCAACTTCCCATGTTTCAAGGGTTTGTTGTTAGCACATAACATGCCTCTGGTTTTCCAATTAACCAGGTGCTCCACGAACCCGTTCCGTACATAATCAGAATCTGTGATTATGACCAATTCATGGAGTTGATGTTGGACAGTGGTGAGGATGGCTTGATGCACAGCCATCAACTCTGCCACCTGACTACTTTGGGGACCAATTTTGTATCCAGCGGATGGTTCTGGGGACTCATTCACCCATGCATTCCCTACGCCGGCCACCAGTTCTTTCTCCCCGTTGTTGTCAACATGGTAAGAGCATCCATCCACATAGACAGTGGGCATTCCCTCACACTTGTCCTCTTCAAAGACTTTGTGTGGGGAATTAAGGTATGCCTCCGTGTTGTCCTTGATTTTTAGACTTTCGTCCTCGAGACAGTTTTCTCTGGCAAAATCATGCACGTCAGCCAGACCTTGCGCGAGGGGACTCTTCTTGTTTTGGCCATATCTGACCTCCACAGGAAAGCCTTGCATTGACAGAATCCAGGAAGTAATTTGGGAATTACTCACATTTCCGGCCCGGATTCTGTCACTTTGGAGATATTGCAGAGGCTGGTGTGGGGTCTCCACTATGATGTGTTCCCCCTGGATAAACGGGCGGTAATTCTTCAATGCCCACACCGTTGCCAGGAGTGCCTTCTCACAATCGTTGAATTTTTCCTCCACAGAGGATAAAGTTTTGCTCGCATAGGAGATTACTTTATTGACCTTGTCATGCTTTTGGTATAATACTGCTGTCAAGCACGTATTAGAGAACCCCGTCTCCAGGAAGAACTCCTTGTTTCTGACAGGGTAAGCTAGGCAAGGCACTTGTGAGAGGCTTCTTTTGAGTTGTCTTACTGCCTCGGCTTGTTCTGGACCCCATTCCCACTTGACCCCCCCTTCAGGAGATGAATCAGGGGTCTGGTGATTTCTGCGTAGCCCTCAATGAACTTTCTGCTGTAATTAGTCAGTCCAAGGAGGCTCCTTAGTTCCCGCAGAGTTGTGGGGTCTTTCAGTTTTTGGAGTGCTTCCACCTTCTTTTCCTGGGGACAGAGACCCTGAGGAGTAATCTCATGCCCCAAGAAATTAACACGGGTTCTACACCACTGTGCTTTCTGAAAGGAAAGTTTTGCTCCGTCGGCCCTCAACTGCGTCAGAACATAACGGATCTCCGCTATGTGTTCCTCCACAGATGAACTTTTGATGAGGACATCATCTACATCAGCCAGGTTACCCCTTGCACCCAGGTCGGGCATGGCCTTGTGTAGGAAAATGTTGAATTCATTGCCGGAGTTGAGGTATCCGAAGGGAGTCCGGGTCCATGTGTACTGCTGGCCCCCAAAGGTAAAAGCCAGCTTGTATTGGTCCTCCCTACTGACAGGCACAGTCCAGTATCCATTGGTCAGGTCTATTGCAGTGAATACCTGTGACCCCTGGATCTGGGCCAGCCGTTGGTCAATGTAGGGCAGAGGCCATCGGGACGTATGGACCCGTTTGTTGAGCTCCCTGAGGTCGGTGCAGAGTCTCCACTGGCCGTTTGGCTTCAATATTCCCAGCACCGGATTATTGAAGGTGCTGTGAACTGGACGGATTATTCCCCGGGACTCAAGGTTCTTAATTATTTCAGTAAGGGACTCCATGGATGCGAGAGGCAAACGATATTGCTTCACAAACACTGGAGTCATGCCAGGGTCCGTGGGGATTGTTGTTGTGTGGACGTCGGTGCGGCCACAGTCATATGAGTCTACCGCAAAGAGATCTTGGAAATCCAAGAAAACTTGTTTCAACTTTTGCTTTTGTTCCAGAGTCACACAGGCATCAGCTAGGTTGACTCTCTCTTCCACCATCTGCCTGAAGCCTGGAAAGACTTCTGGTTTGGCTATCTCAGCAGCCTCCTCCAGCTGGGTGGAGAAGTCCCTGGTCAAAGTGCTGATTTGGACTGGAGGCCTCAGGTGGGAAAGGCAGCCCTCATGGACCTGGAAAATCACCTCATCCCTCCTGAAGTCACAAGTCACATCTTCCTTACCATAAGGGCAAGAAGTGTACACCAGGAAGTTCCCCCCATGCCGGGTAAAAATCCTGTCTGGTGTTGTATTGTCATCACTGTCACTGTAAAAGCAGTCCTTGGGGATTGGCCCCAACAGCTCATTACCTAAATCGATGGAAAAATGTCGGTCATCAACCGCCATTCCAATAATGGTGCCTGCGGCTAGAGTAATACTCTTTAAGTCGCTGTTATCCACCTCTATTATAATGGTGTCATGTTCTATGTTGACTAATGGAGTTGGGTTTACCCCCAACCCTTGCTGTTGGAGAGAAGCGTTTGGATGTATGTAAGCATCAGGGTTTTTCAAATGTTGTCCTCTTTTAGCTTTCACTTCCAGGGAGAATTGTCGGGTCCTTTCTGGGATGGTGACTTCCTCTTTGATCTGAATTTCAACTGCATAAGGTAGCAATTGAGCTGACCTAAATGCTTTTTCTGGATCATCAAAGCCCATGGGATTATCCGCTAATCGGGACCAAGCTTTGAAGTTTATTAGGTCCAAACTAATGGCAAAGCGATTGAGAATGTCACTGCCTAAGTAAAAGGCGGCAGTGACGTCTCGCACGACCCAACAATTATGGACTATGCTCTTGTTGCCAATGGAGATTTTGAGCATACACCTGCTTGGCAGGAGCTGTTTGGAATTAGGTGCTTCCAGGTCCATTTCCCATTTGTCTATCAGTTTGAATGTGGGAATGGCTGGATCTTTTGGGTGTTGGCGGAACATGGCTTCACTGATGAAGCTCTTACCGTTGTTCACACACACTCGATCGAGAACAGAGTCCTTCCCATCATTTAACTGAACAGGGATGAACAACTGCTCTCCAATTTGCTGAATATCAGCCAGGCTCTGAGCTGATTTCACATCTTTCTGGACTATAGGAGTGGGAGTTTCTGATTGTGGATTGGTAAAGAATTTCAGGGTGTTTCCTTCCAGTGTGGAATACCACCTTAAACTGGAAGGAAGGTTGATTTTCAGAAATAGAGAGGACCCCCCATCACCAGTCTGTTGTCCTACTGCTATTACTGTCACGTCGGGAGTTTGGTTGTTCTGGAAGTGAAATTCTACTTGGTCAGATTTTTGTTCAACCATGTGGCATGTGCCGTTTAAACTAACATGGTTGACACTCTGTTTTAATTTTATGGGTGGGCTAGTCTGGGTCCAGAGGACCTTGTTTACGCAATCTATTAGGGGTGACAACCTTCTCAGGAGGTCATTCCCTAGTAAACAAGGGGTGCCCTCTGGAGTCACAAATATGACCAGGTGTTTCAACTTGTGTCACCCAATTTTAATGTCCAAATCTGCCGTCCCCTCGACAGGAATTTCCTTCCCGTCAAAGTTCTGGAGTTGTCCAGGAAGTGAGGTGAGAGGAATTTGGTAATTCCTTCCCCTTCCTTCATTCAGTTCATCAAAGGCCCTTCTGGACAGAAGGGTTGCTTGAGATCCCGTGTCCACCAGCGCTGAAATCGTACCCTGCCCCTGTACTTGTACCGGGGCATAATATCTTCCCTCCTTCTCCTCAAGGGGGCACAGATAATGCACATTTCTGGACAACTGGTGGGCTAACTTTCTGGTTTTGGACATTGCAAGAGAAGAAATTTGGGCAGAATTCTGTGGAGAGCCTTGGGAATCTGAAAGAAAAAGTTGGCAACTGGAGATCAGAGCCATTGTGGGTTCCCCTGGTTCCGGTTCTGGGCCGCCCCCCCCTTTTTGGAGGCAGTCATCAGGATGGGTTTGAACCAGGGGATTTTGGTATTGTGGGTTCTGGGATGAGATGATGGGCGGCGGTAGCTCAGTCTCCATATCTCCCCAGTCTGAATTGGCATCCCTTGGGACCCATTTTTCCTTGGGAGGAGTTCCCCCATCTCTGAAGGAGAAGGTCCTTTCCCCAGGATCCTCTGAGGATCCCTCTCCCTCAAATTGGAAGACCTGTACCTCCTCCACAAAGTGGGTCTGTTTGGGTCCTTTGTTTCTCCTACCCCCCCTCTGCTCCTTGGGAGGCAGGCTTTCAGGGGCAGGAGATTTTGTTTCCGGTTCCTGGTTTTCCAGGGGCTGTTTACAAGTTGGGAAGGAAGCTTCCTCCAAGGCTTTACACCCCCCTTCCCCTTGTGCCTCCTCCCTAGGAACCGGTTTGTTATCGGGGTGCTGCCCCCGTCATTGTTCTGGAGTACCAGGTCCAGAGTTTGGGGCATTCTGCGGTGGCACACTCATCTGAGGGTTCTGTTGAGCCCTCAGTATGTGACCCAGATCCCGTGCCATATTTTGGACCTGGCGCTCTAACTGGGAAACCCGCTCAGGCTGATACGGGGCTCTATTTTCTCCCCTGGGCTGATCCCGGGAAGGGTAGCTATCCCTTCTCTGGTAGTACCCCGGGTTGGGAAGATTTTGGTACCCCTCCACCCTTGGCCTCCCCTCTCCCGGATTCGGTTTTCTGGGCTCAGGGAATTGGGGAAAGAAGGATGGATGATTTTGGGGCTGGAAATTGGGTGGATACCTGGGGAAAAAGTTCTGCCCAGGATTTGGAGAATTTCTGCCCTCCTGGGGGAAGTTAGGATGGAAGTTCCCCGGGTCAGGTGCTTGGCTGGATCCCCCCCTTGGGCTGGAGGAGTCCACACATAACCCAGGATTGGTCGGTTTCCCTTGCAGCGGGGACTTACATAGTCAGGGGAGCGGGGGACCCCATTTGTGGGACTACCTCCTCGACTCCCTGTCTGTGACTGGCCCGAGGGATTTCTGGGCTTAGGATTATTAGGTGCAGGTAGGTTTTTAGGCCCTCCCATCTCCAAGTCTAAAACGGGGGCAACCTTTACCTCTGCCACCTTGGCAGCAGCAGGGGTGCTGTTGGTTTTGGGGTTTTTGAGCGCATTATTTTTATTTTCTATGGGCTTCTGCACCTCATAGATCCGGGTAGCCTGTTCAATGACCCAGTCTAAAGATCTTTTCTCGTGAACATCTCTCACGAGCTGGGTCATGATATATTTGGGCAAGGCATGGAAAAATGTATTGACAAATTCTCTGTTGTCTGTGCGCACCCTTCTGGTGGTCTGCGCAAAGGCACGTTTCAGTTCTTGCACGAATTATTGTGGGGCCTGATCCTCCCCACATTGCAAATTGTAGGCTGCTTTGCTAGCCTCTTGAGGATTTCTGTGAACAGAAAAATGTTTCAAGATGGCCGCCTTATAGGTGGACCATCTTAAATGATTTTGGTCCTCCAGCCCCGCAAAGAAACTGGAGTATTCTGGGGAGAATGTCCATTTAACGTACTGGATGCAGCTACTGCTGTCCTTCAAATGGAAAGTCTCCATCATTTGCTCATAGAGCTCCAAGTGTTCCCATACGGAATACTTGGCGTTCTTATGATAAGGCGTGATAACACTTCTTATTGCCTTTATTTGCTTCAATGGGTCCTGAAGCAAGGCCCTTTTTGCCTTATTGGCCTTTTTGGTTCGGGTAACCCTGGTCCATTCATCCTCTGACTCAGAGGCACTGCTCCCAGAGGTTCCTGTCTGATCTTCCAGGTTTTCCCGGATTCTGCGAGCCTGGGAATGGCTGGCAGAATGTGGGGACCTGGTCTCCTGTGTCCTGTACCATTCAGAGGAGTCTTCATATTCCTGTTTGCTGCCAGGATTTGATGGGTACCCCCCCCCACTGACCTAACTGGGCAGAGGTTTTCAGGATGCCCTTAATGGGCCTACTCTCCTGGGGTTCCCCACTAAATTGCACTGTGCTTGGGTGCCCATACCCGGATGCCCGCCCATCCATTCCTGGGAGGTACTGGCCTATGAGCCCCCTGCTTCTGGCTGGATAGTAATCTGCCATCCCTGTGGCCCGGTGCTCATGTGCGCCAGGGGACATGGGGGTGGCAGAGTCCAGGGACTGAGAGAGATAAAGGCCTCTGGTACTAGGGCTCCTGAGGTTATGCTCAGGAGTTTCCCTTTCCCAGCGAACCTGGTCTCTATCCGCCCCTGCTCCCTGTTGCAATGCAAGAGCCTGCGCCTTCAGTTCCTCAGTTAAGGCCTTACTAGACTCTATCAGTCTCTCCTGCATCGCTACCTGTTGTTGGAGCCTAACATTGTGCTGGCAGAGAGCCTCATTCTCTCTCTACGTTTCCTGATTGGTCCTGGAGCACTGGGCCAGTCTTTGCTGCAGGAGGGTTACCTACCCTATTGGCCTGCTCCTGTCTTGCCAGAGCATCCTCCACCCTCCTGGTGTGCTCTAGCAAGTCCTGGTGTTCTCTTTGGAGGTCACCCAGTCCCTGGTGGGCCAGGTGATTTTCTTCCATTTTTCTTCTTAAGTGGCAGACTTCCTGGCCTAAGGTGTCCCTTTCCTGAACAAGAGCTTGAATTTGTGACGCCAGGTCGTCCCTTTGCCTTTGGAAGGCACCAGCTTTCTGGCGCTCCTGATCAAACTCTGCCTGGGTATCCAGGTCTTTCAGGATCAGTTTATTGCTCTCCTCTTTCTCTCTGTCTAGTTGGATTTGCAGGGTGGCTACCTGCTCTGTGCATGCCCTGTTGAAATTGATCTGTTGCTCCAGCTTTTCCTGGCTCTGCAGTAGGGAGTCCAAACTGTCTTGGTGTTCCTTCTGCAAAGCCAGAATTCTGGTATCCTGGTCAGCCTTTTCCTGTTGCAGGATATCCATATCCTTCTTTATTTTAATGATGTGCTGTCTACTCTCATTTTCGGACTCCTGGCTTCCCTGCAGCCTCTGCTCAGAAGAGACCAGGTCAGATTGGACCTTCTCTAACGCCATCTTTCGCTTATTCACCAGATCTTGGCTTTCAGTACATTTATCCTGCATGTCTCCCATATATAGGTAAAGGTATGCCGCTATGCTAATCATCTTGTCTTGTTCATCCTTAGCTTTAGGAGCCATGTATAGTTCACTCAGGGCCACATGTAAGGGACCCTGATCTCTCCATATATCTGACCCTGTTTCAGTGACCTGTTGCGTGATGGCCTGCAACCAGACCATGCGGTCCTGGTGAGTCCACTCACCTCTCACAAATAACTTATGTAAGAAGTGCTCTCTGGCTATTTTCATGTCTACTAAGGTCGTCATTCTAGAGATTGGTCTCTGTCCTGACTTACAGAAATTAGTGTTTTATTTTTGAAAAACAGACCTTTTTCTTAGAGCGTTCCTTTGAGGAGTGCTTTACAGCGTAACACAGCGTGGTGATCCGACCGGATGTGTGTATCTGGTCAGCTGACACACTGTATTATTTCTGCACAAATGGTAAATCTAACCCAGAATATCCCGGATGAGCCCCCACTTTGTAAGAGGATTCAATTCAACACTACAGCTAAGTCAATGCCTAGTCTGGGATACTGAATGGAAACCCTTATTGATATATCTTTACGTCCAGTTCATGCGTTCTGGATGACTACCCCTATATAACACCCCTCTCTTGGAATCCCCCTGACCCCACTGAGCCAAGAAGTAGTTCTGTTTTGCAAGTTTAAAAGGTTTATTTGATAATTTAAACAATATATATATATATATATATATATATATATATATATATATATATATATATATATATATATATATCACACTTTATAATAAATTAATAATTGAATATCACACTTAATCTGAGCAGTAATCAATAATGGATAGTCCGGCACTAATACACTTGTGAATAGGAACAGAAGAATACGGTGGTAGAGAATGCTTTATATAAGTTCAGATGGATGCAATGTTGAATGAAATGCAATACAGAAAATACTCAATATGATTTCAACAAAACAATGTAATCACTTTTCTCTGGCAATCCACTCCCCCCCTTTATGCAATGCAAGGAAATGGAAGGAAAGCACACAGTTCTCAGAAATGCAATCAAATGTAATTCAGTTCACCTCAGCAAGCTTAGACTACAGAAGTTTGAAACACAGGCCCAAAATGCTTTTATATGTGCTGGCAATGAAGTGAAAAATATGCTAAAACGCTTTTAATTCCCTCTAGAGGTTCAGGGTGAGTGGTATCTAGTTTGAATGAGTTCAGGATCACTTTAGCAAGGATCTAGGAGTAACTAGCAGGTTAAATGAATTTTTGGCAAAGGAAAGCAATGAAGCTGCTGTTTTCACACGTGGCTGGATTTTTAACCAAATTGCAAATCGCGGTAAAATTCCCGAGTGCGAGAATCGTGATTACGGCAAAAGTATGAGGAGTTCTAGGCTTGTTGGAAAGGTAAGATTCTAAGCTTTCAGAGGAAAGTTAAACCAAGTTCCTAGCACACACAGTTCCAGAGTTATGAACGATTTTGTGAAGGTTGTTTTTCGGATTTGAAATTTTAAATGTTCAAAGCGACAGGTTACAGCTTGCAGATAGAAATGACAGGTGACAGCTTTTAGGCAGTTCTGGTTAGATTAAAATAGATTGAATTATATTATTTTAACTAAGAGATTGGTTCTGCACAGTTCTGCTAGGTACTCACAATATATTTTTGAATTAGGCCTCGCCACGGATCTGGTCAGGTTTTGGACTGGACTCCGGTCTGGTCTGGGTCTCTTCACAGTGATCTGGGTCAGCTCTCTGGTTCTGCTAACAGCTGTCTGGGTCAGCTCTGCTCTGCTGGTCTAGCCTCTCTGGATTCTGGATACTGCTCTGCTTTCTAGGTACTGCTTCAGGTTCTGGAGATTGATGGATTTGAAGTCTGGATCTCTGGATGTGAAGTCATCGATCAGCATGCTCCGCAGCAAATGGAATTGAATCTCCTCTCTAGCTTCCAGTGGCTCTTTTTATGTCTTTTGAAAGTGGGTGTGTGTGCAGCATCACTAGCCAGCCCCTCTTTCAACTTGTCATTGGCCCAATTCTCCCCTCTCCCATGATTGGGGAAGGAACTGTGAGTCAGAGAGATGCTGTAGGTTTTATGGGTCAGAGGATCCTCCCCTGGTCAGTTTGCCCACAAATCTATATTTGATTCAAAATGCACATTCCTCAAATACATAGTGGTTTGTCATTGCATGTACACATTACCTATCATATGAGGTAGTCTCTGTCCCAAATCTGCTCTTCCTAGGAGCTTGGGTTAAAAATGGCAACATATTTCACTTTTTGGTCGGGTTACCAATATTGGATTCTTCCCCGCATTTACACAGATGTGCCCATGGTGTGTGGGCATTAGGTGGTGGAGTGTCAGATTTTTAACATACATACATTTAGAGTAATATCCTCTTTTCCGCTAAAACCCCCCTGAACATACCACCGGGTCCTACCACGTCTTCAAATGTGCACAGAAAAATCACAAGAATAATGATATCACTTATAAAATTTTCACAAGTCCGCTCTATGAATGATCCATCTTTTTAGATTTATGTTCTGGCCTCAAAGGGGTGTGGTTTCCCCCCCAGCACAAGGTTGAATTTCTGGTTTTTCCAGTTCTGCCAAGCCAGCTTGCTCTCACAGGCAGTGCTCCTCCCCTTTCCTTCCAGGAGGAAGCCACTTTTACGACGCCCCCCAATAAAACATTTGCCTGAGTCAGGACAGGGCTTTGTTCAATTTCCTGCAGAGCCCAGGTAATTCAATCAGAGAAGTGTCATATCCCTTTTGGTGGGAACAGCAAAAGGCAGCTAGGCCTGGGAACACAGCTGTTGTGCAAGTCTCAACTCCTGTCGGGGGTAGCTGGTGGGCAGAATTCAGTTTCATTAAGCCAGGTTTCAGATAAAATGTCACTTTTTGTTCCCCAGTTTAAGTCAAGACAATTTTTACATATGCAGCTAGAATGCTGATTCTAAGTTCAAAACTATGACATTTTAACAGTGACAAACTATGTGGCAGTCACAAGTCTGTCCCTCAGTTTATTTACACATTTCGATTTTTGGTCATTTTAAATCCAGTTTCAGTTTAAGCCGCTGCAGACCTGCAGAGCTCAGCCAGTCTTGTTATAAACCTTCAAGTCACTTCAGAATATAACTTTACGTTGTATCCACCTCTTAGTAAGTCTTTCTTTGGCCTGCTTTGGGTTCATTTATTCAGTTTTACACAAATGTCTGGTGTTGTTTTAAAACGCCGGCTTTCTGATAATGGTGAGTACTGGTAATGCAACCATTTTGGGGATTTAAGAAAATGAATTCCCCACAGTTCTAGGTTGCTTTTGGCAATCAGCATTGCCATTCCCAATGGTTTCAGGCTACTGTGTGGGTATTCCAATGGTGGTTTTAGGCAGTGCCCTTCTGTGCCCATAACATCGGCAAAAATGGGTGGCAGCCTATTCTTCATGCATTTCCCTGGGCATTTTCTGGGAAGCTCTGGCCATCATGATGTTTTCAATGCCAGTACTGCACAGTTTTTGTGGTAGGGCTCTGATGCCTGGGTAAAAACATCCCACAAGCCCCCCTCTTGCGATGGCCATTCTGTTTCACTGATGGAACTCGCAAGATCTGGGATGTTTCCTCATCTTCTTCCAATAGATGGCACAGTTCAGCATCTTTTCCTCCATCCGGTACTGATAGATCGGTTCTCCTCGCCGGTCCTGATGGGAAGATTGGGCGGTACCCCGGGCCCCTTGCGTCTCTGCTCCCGGTCTCCGGATCGTCCTCCCTGGCCAGTCTCCAGGTTTTCTTTCTCCTAGGACGACAAAGGAAGAGCGGCAATACCTATTCATAGACATTTTTCCCCCACCATTGATATAGTGGGGTGGCATATAAATTTATAGTCAAAACATATGAACATGCACATTTCTTTTTGCATTCAAAAACGAAAACACCCACATTGAGAAACTCAGAATTTGATAGGCGATATATAGGATATTTTAAGTTAGAACTGAATTAATCTGAGACAGTACCCTCTAGGATTCCAGAGGATTCCTCCAGTTGTTGCAGAGTGTGCCTGGGTTGGCAACACTTCAACTGGATAATGTGGACCCACTTGTCTTCCCCCTCTGCCAAACTGCCTTTGGGGATGCAGATCTTGTAGGCCACAGGGGAGATCTTGTCTATAATCTCATAGGGTCCCTTCCATGTAGGCAAAAATTTTTGCTGCTTGGCCTGGTTCCTTTGGAAATTGTATAGATAGACCCGGTCCCCCACCTGATATTCCTTCCTGGAAGTTTTCAGGTCATAGTGGGTCTTCATACTCTCAGCTGATCTTTCTAGATTCCGCTGAGCATAGGCAAAAGCATGCTGAAGGTGTTTCCTTAAATTCTCCACATACTCATGAGTTGTGGAGGCATTTATCAACGTTTGCTCTTGGGTTCTGTAGAGCAAATGCTGAGGAAGCACCATCTTGCGTCCAGTCATCAACTCAAATGGTTACATTTTGGTTGCAGATGAAGGGGTAGATCTGATGGCCATTAGGACCAGAGGTAATCGGATATCCCAACTTGGCCCAGAATCTGCCACAAACTTCTTTAATATGCTCACAATGGTTCGGTTATATCTCTCTACTGCTCCAGAAGAAGCTGGCCGGTAAGCAATATGCAACTTCCTTTTGACCCCCAGTATCTCCCACATCTTTGTCATTACTTCACTGGTGAAGTGGCTAACCCTGTCTGACTCAATCCTTTGAGGTAGACCGAAACGGGAAAAGATGTGGTTAATCATCAGGGCAGCTGCAGTTTCTGCCTTGCAATTTGGGGCTGGGAGACATTCCACCCACTTGGTAAACAAGCATGTAACGGTCAACATGTACTTGTTTCCTCTAGTCGAGCGAATCACAGGTCCTACAAAGTCGATTTGTAAATCTGACCATGGCAGTGTCATCCCCCTCTTTTGGAGGGGTGCACGGTGCGTGAGGGATGATGGCTGAAATTGTGCACACACAAGACACCCCTTCAAGTATTGGTCAAGGTCCTGCCCCATGTGTGGCCAGTATGCAACCTCTCTTAAGATTTCCAATGTTGTGTGAAACCCCCTATGACCGGCGGTGGCCGCATCATGGGCGTGACTTAACATCAGGCTTCGGAATGAGGTAGGAACCACCCACTGATCGTGGCCAGCTTTCGATTTCCTTACCAACAAACCGTCTTGGATTCAGAACATTTTTGGACATTTCATCAGCACTCTTAGGTCCTCTTTCCCAATGTAATCGGTATCCGTCAGGGGAAAGTTCCCAGGGTCCTCAATGTGGTGGTAAAACTTACCAATTATTGGATCCCCCTTCTGAGCTGTAATTAAATCAGCATCAGGGGTCTCCTTACTCCATTGTGCAGTGGAAAGATCATTGTGAGCATTTGTCTGGGACCTAGTGATAACAGTGACCTGGATTTCCCCCAACAGGGACTCAATCTCAATTAGATCCCCTTGGATGGCCCCGGTTTTGGCCAGCTGATCAGCTAAGTCATTTCCAGTTTTGTCTGGTCCCTCTACTTTGGAATGACCCTTGATCTTTTTCCAATAGATGGTCATCTCATTCGAGGTGACCAGATCATCAATGTTTTGGATCAACTTCCCATGTTTCAAGGGTTTGTTGTTAGCACATAACATGCCTCTGGTTTTCCAATTAACCAGGTGCTCCACGAACCCATTCCGTACATAATCAGAATCTGTGATTATGACCAGTTCGTGGAGTTGATGTTTGACAGCGGTGAGGATGGCTTGATGCACAGCCATCAACTCTGCCACCTGACTACTTCAGGGACCAATTTTGTATCCAGCGGAGGGTTCTGGGGACTCATTCACCCATGCATTCCCTACGCCGGCCACCAGTTCTTTCTCCCCGTTGTTGTCAACATGGTAAGAGCATCCATCCACATAGACAGTGGGCATTCCCTCACACTTGTCCTCTTCAAAGAATTTGTGTGGGGAATTAAGGTATGCCTCTGTGTTGTCCTTGATTTTTAGACTTTCGTCCTCGAGACAGTTTTCTCTGGCACAATCATGCAAGTGAGCCAGACCTTGCGCGAGGGGACTCTTCTTGTTTTGGCCATATCTGACCTCCACAGGAAAGCCTTGCATTGACAGAATCCAGGAAGTAATTTGGGAATTACTCACATTTCCGGCCCGGATTCTGTCACTTTGGAGATATTGCAGAGGCTGGTGTGGGGTCTCCACTATGATGTGTTCCCCCTGGATAAACGGGCGGTAATTCTTCAATGCCCACACCGTTGCCAGGAGTGCCTTCTCACAATCGTTGAATTTTTCCTCCACAGAGGATAAAGTTTTGCTCGCATAGGAGATTACTTTATTGACCTTGTCATGCTTTTGGTATAATACTGCTGTCAAGCACGTATTAGAGAACCCCGTCTCCAGGAAGAACTCTTTGTTTCTGACAGGGTAAGCTAGGCAAGGCGCTTGTGAGAGGCTTCTTTTTAGTTGTCTTACTGCCTCGGCTTGTTCTGGACCCCATTCCCACTTGACCCCCCCTTCAGGAGATGAATCAGGGGTCTGGTGATTTCTGCGTAGCCCTCAATGAACTTTCTGCTGTAATTAGTCAGTCCAAGAAGGCTCCTTAGTTCCCGCAGAGTTGTGGGGTCTTTCAGTTTTTGGAGTGCTTCCACCTTCTTTTCCTGGGGACAGAGACCCTGAGGAGTAATCTCATGCCCCAAGAAATTAACACGGGTTCTACACCACTGTGCTTTCTGAAAGGAAAGTTTTGCTCCGGCGGCCCTCAACTGCGTCAGAACATAACGGATCTCCGCTATGTGTTCCTCCACAGATGAACTTTTGATGAGGACATCATCTACATAAGCCAGGTTACCCCTTGCACCCAGATCGGGCATGGCCTTGTGTAGGAAAATGTTGAATTCATTGCCGGAGTTGAGGTATCCGAAGGGAGTCCGGGTCCATGTGTACTGCTGGCCCCCAAAGGTAAAAGCCAGCTTGTATTGGTCCTCCCTACTGACAGGCACAGTCCAGTATCCATTGGTCAGGTCTATTGCAGTGAATACCTGTGACCCCTGGATCCGGGCCAGCCGTTGGTCAATGTAGGGCAGAGGCCATCGGGAAGTATGGACCCGTTTGTTGAGCTCCCTGAGGTCGGCGCAGAGTCTCCACTGGCCGTTTGGCTTCAATATTCCCAGCACCGGATTATTGAAGGTGCTGTGAACTGGATGGATTATTCCCCGGGACTCAAGGTTCTTAATTATTTCAGTAAGGGACTCCATGGATGCGAGAGGCAAACGATATTGCTTCACAAACACTGGAGTCATGCCAGGGTCCGTGGGGATTGTTGTTGTGTGGACGTCGGTGCGGCCACAGTCATATGAGTCTACCGCAAAGAGATCTTGGAAATCCAAGAAAACTTGTTTCAACTTTTGCTTTTGTTCCAGAGTCCCACAGGCATCAGCTAGGCTGACTCTCTCTTCCACCATCTGCCTGAAGCCTGGAAAGACTTCTGGTTTGGCTATCTCAGCGGCCTCCTCAGCTGGGTGGAGAAGTCCCTGGTCAGAGTGCTGATTTGGACTGAGGCCTCAGGTGGGAAAGGCATCCCTCATGGACCTGGAAAATCACCTCATCCCTCCTGAAGTCACAAGTCACATCTTCCTTACCATAAGGGCAAGAAGTGTACACCAGGAAGTTCCCCCCATGCCGGGTAAAAATCCTGTCTGGTGTTGTATTGTCATCACTGTCACTGTCAAAGCAGTCCTTGGGGATTGGCCCTAACAGTTCATTACCTAAATCGATGGAAAAATGTCGGTCATCAACCGCCATTCCAATAATGGTGCCTGCGGCTAGAGTAATACTCTTTAAGTCGCTGTTATCCACCTCTATTAGAATGGTGTCATGTTCTATGTTGACTAATGGAGTTGGGTTTACCCCAACCCTTGCTGTTGGAGAGAAGCGTTTAGATGTATGTAAGCATCAGGGTTTTTCAAATGTTGTCCTCTTTTAGCTTTCACTTCCAGGGAGAATTGTCGGGTCCTTTCTGGGATGGTGACTTCCTCTTTGATCTGAATTTCAACTGCATAAGGTAGCAAATGAGCTGACCTAAATGCTTTTTCTGGATCATCAAAGCCCATGGGATTATCCGCTAATCGGGACCAAGCTTTGAAGTTTATTAGGTCCAAACTAATGGCAAAGCGATTGAGAATGTCACTGCCTAAGTAAAAGGCGGCAGTGACGTCTCGCACGACCCAACAATTATGGACTATGCTCTTGTTGCCAATGGAGATTTTGAGTATACACCTGCTTGGCAGGAGCTGTTTGGAATTAGGTGCTTCCAGGTCCATTTCCCATTTGTCTATCAGTTTGAATGTGGGAATGGCTGGATCTTTTGGGTGTTGGCGGAACATGGCTTCGCTGATGAAGCTCTTACCGTTGTTCACACACACTCGAGCGAGAACAGAGTCCTTCCCATCATTTAACTGAACAGGGATGAACAACTGCTCTCCAATTTGCTGAATATCAGCCAGGCCCTGAGCTGATTTCACATCTTTCTGAACTATAGGAGTGGGAGTTTCTGATTGTGGATTGGTAAAGAATTTCAGGGTGTTTCCTTCCAGTGTGGAATACCACCTTAAACTGGAAGGAAGGTTGATTTTCAGAAATAGAGAGGACCCCCCATCACCAGTCTGTTGTCCTACTGCTATTACTGTCACGTCGGGAGTTTGGTTGTTCTGGAAGTGAAATTCTACTTGGTCAGATTTTTGTTCAACCATGTGGCATGTGCCGTTTAAACTAACATGGTTGACACTCTGTTTTAATTTTATGGGTCGGCTAGTCTGGGTCCAGAGGACCTTGTTTACGCAATCTATTAGGGGTGACAACCTTCTCAGGAGGTCATTCCCTAGTAAACAAGGGGTGCCCTCTGGAGTCACAACTATGACCGGGTGTTTCAACTTGTGTCGCCCAATTTTAATGTCCAAATCTGCCGTCCCCTCGACGGGAATTTCCTTCTGTCAAAGTTCTGGAGTTGTCCAGGAAGTGAGGTGAGAGGAATTTGGTAATTCCCTCCCCTTCCTGCATTCAGTTCATCAAAGGCCCTTCTGGACAGAAGGGTAGCTTGAGATCCCGTGTCCACCAGCGCTGAAATCGTACCCTGCCCCTGTACTTGTACCGGGGCATAATATCTTCCCTCCTTCTCCTCAAGGGGGCACAGATAATGCACATTTCTGGACAACTGGTGGGCTAACTTTCTGGTTTTGGACATTGCTAGCGAAGAGATTTGGGCAGAATTCTGTGGAGAGTCTTGGGAATCTGAAAGAAAAAGTTGGCAACTGGAGATCAGAGCCATTGTGGGTTCCCCTGGTTCCAGTTCTGGGCCACCCCCCCTTTTCGGAGGCAGTCATCAGGATGGGTTTGAACCAGGGGATTTTGGTATTGTCGGTTCTGGGATGAGATGATGGGCGGCGGTAGCTCA
Organism: Ambystoma mexicanum; assembly: GCF_040938575.1. Classification (NCBI taxonomy): domain Eukaryota; kingdom Metazoa; phylum Chordata; class Amphibia; order Caudata; family Ambystomatidae; genus Ambystoma; species Ambystoma mexicanum. Next base: position 50,029,721 of record NC_090925.1, on the reverse strand, counting down.
GTCTCCACATCTCCCCATTCTGAATTGGCATCCCTTAGGACCCATTTTTCCTTGGGAGGAGTTCCCCCATCTCTGTAGGAGAAGATCCTTTCCCCAGGATCCTCTTGGGATCCCTCTCCCTCAAATTGGAAGTCCTGAAGTGTATAAACTGCCTATAAAAACTAAACAAATCACCTGCAGGTGTTGAATTGATCTGATGCAGCACCAACATGCTGTGTGGACAGTGATGCTGCAGGACACTCAGACAATAAAGCGTAGCTTAGAGTAATCACATGTCACTATGTGTAGAGCATAGTCGCAGGACATGCCCTTTCACTGTCCTGCAGGCAACAGGGCTGACTTATCTGTGACCACCTGTTCACCAGAAGGCTATCAGGACATCATTATGGTCACATGGTTCTTTAATCACTGTGGCAATAGTTGAAGGCAGCTCATTATTCTGCAAATGAATGAAGTGCCTCGGTATGAGGCGTTTAAAGAAGAAAGTTAGAGTAGCCCTAACAGTTCACTCTTCCATTATAACACTGGAAAGTTGGGGAGCCGCTGTAAACAGTGGGTGAGTGCAGGGCCTGGCAGCAGCTGAGCTAGGGATGAGTAGCAAGAACGAGGGTTGACGCTGGAGCTGCAGGGGTATTAGTCAGGGTGGTGCAGTCGTTTGTTAAACTCTCAATAATGGAACAGCAGCTACATAGTGTTATAGCCTTAGTAGACAAGAACACTGTGGCCTTAACACCCGATCCGGCGGGCCAGTTCGGGTGTTATCGGCACAGGGCCCAAGATAAATGCCTTAGCGGAGTGAGGACGTTTAAAGAGGGGCCCGGGCCGATAACACCCGATCCATACAGAGCCCCTCTTCCCTTTCCATGGTGGCCTGCAGAATGTATGGAGAAGGAGCTGATGCGGCCGCGGTACTCGCCGCCGCTGAAAAAGGGTAAGTGGGGGGTGAGGATAAAAAAAGAGGGAACAGAGTGTGGGGGGAAGATGGCGGCGGGCAAGCCGATCGTCAGACGGATTGGACCGTGGGCTTGTACCAGCGGTTCAAGCCTGCGTTCCTAGCCATCTGATTGGCTGGGTCCCCCACCCGGGTGGTAATGTAGATTTGTGTGATGATGCAAGAAGTATCCGGCTTGCGCTGCTGTAATTCTAATTCCATTTAAGGCCCACTCTAAGGCAACAGACTGTTCGCAAAGGTTGGACCTTGTAGTGGCAAAGACATGTGCAGGAATGTTGAGAAATGAGAGTTTAAGAAGAGTGAAAGTTATACTTTAGGGTTTTCCTTAAAATGTGGTGCCTTTCATAGGGGGTGATGGGTTGTGCTGCTTCAGGGGGATTGGATGGGGAGGGGCACTGTTTTTTTATCATATGAGCGACCAGCCTTTCTTGTGGTACTGTGTAACACAATCCCGATCAGTCATCTTTTGTTGCTGGTTGTGGCTGCTGTGCTAGTGCTTCCTTTTGGTTGAGAAATGGTTTATTTCATGGAAGTTGGTGGGGTAGGGAAGTGTTCTTTCTTTTAATTTTGCTGTCTTTCCCCAAAAAAGAAAGTAAAAAATGAACTGCGGACTCGCCAAAGAAGGGGCGGTGCTTCCACAATGGATGAGGGGGTGCTGACCCACGGAAGAACTATCCTATTATGGACGAGCTGCACCAGCCCAGAACTCCTGGGTTTCCCTTTGAAAGTGTAGATCCCCAGTGCTGCTCAATGAGCCCTGGAAGACGGAAGAGGGTGGTTATTTTGCTTCCCCAGCCTTGAATTCTCCATATGGGATGCCGGGCGGGGAACTGCACATGTGTATGTGTAATGGGACACTCCTGCACCTCTGCAAACATACAGACAGACATGGGTGCCATGTCATCAGCGCTCCAGCTTCCAGGTTTCTGTTCTTGTGCGCAAGAGTCAGAGGAGCAGGATCTGGAACCGGGCTGAGGAAAATGCAAAATGTTATTTTGTCTGTGTATGTTGATATGTTTTGATATATGGGTAGTTGCGTGTGTGTGAATGAGTGAGTGAATACTGTGTGAATTCTGTTAGAATGCGTGACTATGTTTTTAAATGAGCGAGTGAATGCTGTGTGAATGATGTTCAAATGTGCGAATATTTTATTTTATGTTATGTTAAAGGTTTATTACTATTACCTATTACTATTACCACCTGCATGGTTTCTTGGTGCTCTGGTGGATCTGTAAAGCAGGGGGGGGGGGCAAGTTAGTAGGACTGAGCAGGAGAAAAAACAAGAGAGCTGTGATGTGTTGTTGACAGCTTCAGTTTGGTTGACACCTTTCACTGAGCGTAGATGTGTTTTTTTTTCTGTTGGTACAAGCCAGGTGCTGTTGGGGAGGGAATCTCTGGTTTGTTTTGATTTTATGGTGTAGTGAAGGGCGTGCCGTCTGTTGTGCTGTAGAGGTATGTTTGTGTTTAGTCGAGTTTGAGATGTGTTCAAATGAGTGTGTGAATGTTGTATGAATGCTGTTTTAAATGAATGCTGATTGAATATGTGTTTGAAAGAGTGATTACTTTTAAATGAGCAGGTGAATACTGTTTGAATGCATGAATGTGTGTTTGAATGACGAGTGAATGTTGTGTCAATGCTTTTTTAAATGAAGGCTGATTGAATGTGTGTTTGAATGAGTGATTATGTTTAAATGAGCAGGTGAATACTGTTTGAATGCATGGATATGTGTTTGAATGAGTGATTGAATGCTGTGTGAATGTTTTTTTTAAATTAATGCTGTGGGAATTCTGTTTGAATGTGTGTTTGAATGAGTGATTAAGTTTGAGTGTGCTTGTGTTGGGTTTGTGCCAGCCTGGGAGGCTGATTTGGTCATGGGGAGGGATCTGGGGTGAAGGAGGAGGAGATAACTTTTACTGGGCATCTATGATACATGATACATGACCGGTAAATGCATGTCATGCCACAGTAAGAAGTGGCTAGACTTACTGCATCAAAATGCCAGGCTACGCACATGATAGCACTTATGCTTGCTTTAAAGGCGTGATAAAGCAAGCATGATCAATTTTATTACGCAGCTTAACTGTATTATAGATGTCCAGTGAAACATGTCATGACACAGTAGCTTTACTACACCAACATGTCAGCCTAATAATAATAATAATAATAATAATAATAATAATAATAATAATGTATTACCTTATCAAAATGTGTACTAAATTTATTGACCTTGGAAGGAGGATCGGCTGAGTCGACCTAGCTGGGATTAAAATCGGTGAACTGCAGGTCACACACCAATCTCAGGAGCTAGCGCTCAACTGACCGAGCTATCTTACCGGCTAACATATAATACCACTTATCATGATTGCTTTAAAGGCATGTTGAAGCAAACATGATAAGTGTTATTACGTGGCTAGATTGGCATTTTAGTGCAGACAGTCTAGCCAATTCTTTTTTGGCATGACCTTTTCTACTGGGATTTATGACAAAGCAACCATGATGACCGTTATTACATCACTAGACAGGCATTTTGGTGCAGCCAGTATAGCATGGCATTTTTATTGGGCATTTATGATGAAGCCAACATAAGTGTTATTAAATGTCTGGACTGGCCTGCATTGGAGCAGCCAGTTTAAACATGTTTTCTTATTGTGGCTTAGGATGTTTAAGGGCAAAGCCAGCAGGAGTATTTCCTTATCTGCGGTTACTGGCATGTATTATCTGAGCCAGGTAGACTTTTTTTCTTATGATATCAATACTGGCATTATGTGCAAATATGAGTATGTACTTATGTGTCTGTAATTGTATGGGAATACTGGTGCACAAAGGTGCAGGTATGGGCCAGGCCAGTGTGAACATGTTTTTATACTGGAATATATTGTGGGAAAAGGCATCATAGAAAGGCTCTCGTGCACTGTTGGTGAATTGCATCTATCGGATTTTGTAATTACTCTAAAAAAACAGATTACCAATCGTCTGGCTTTTTCATAGAAGGTATGTGTAGTGCACCTACACATACCTTCTTGTAACTGCTCTTCGCTTAGTGTATGCTCTCCTTGTGGTTAGACAGCACTGTCCCGCACACAGATGGTATTGGGTGGGCATTGCGGTACACTGCCACATCCATCTTCTAGAGGAATCCAGCAACGGCACAGAAGGTCATTATCACTCCATTGATATTGTGTCAGATTTAGTGTAAACCTGACTGATAAACCACCCAATGAGGCACTGGCAGCAGAACATGTATGAAGATATTCTAACAGCAAGTGCTGGTGATTTCATGATCCAGTGGGACCGAGTCTAAGAATGACCATGCAGCCCTAGTTGACTGAAGTGCATACAGTGCGTGTGTGTGGCATCACGACACTTTCAGGTTCCATATCCCACTGGTAAGTGGGTTGAATTTGATGGGCAGGCGAGGTGGTGGGCCTGAACATGAGTTGGTGCACCTCCTAAATCATCCTAATCTGAATGTCCTGCCTCTGTTAATTCAACAGCAGAGTGCCCCACCTGCATGCCAACACCCAGGAACATCTGCTGTGAGGGCAAGGCTATGAGGGCAAGGCTGTGAGGGCAAGATGTGAGTGTACATGGGCCCAAAATGATGCAGGAGCTATTGCATGAAAAGGAAGAAAAACACATGTGGGTCCATTGGTAAAGCATGCAGGGGACCACCGACGCATGCACTTACGTGTTGTTGGGTCCCCTGCATGTGACTCCCATCACCCTGAAAGCAGAGTGTAAAAGTAAAGAGTAAAATCAGCCGGAAATGCCTTTACTGCACTTTCACCCTCTGCTTTTAGAGAAACAGAGCAAAGACTGTGCATTGCACTTTGCAGACAGCGTGTTCTGATGGATTCCAATGCAATCTGCCAGCGATTGAAATTCATAAAAAAGCCTCACCCCGGGGAAAACTCGGGTGTTCCTGTAAGACGGAGAAGGACAGCAAGCTGAGATGCACACCCCACTTTGCTGCCCTGCTACGACTTGGAAGGGCTCCAGAATCGGCCACAGCATCGCACTGAGGCATTCCTGTGCATTGAGGCATTGAGTGCATTGAGGCATTCCTGTGCATTGAGGCATTGAGTGCATTGAGGCATTCCTGTGCATTGAGTGCGTGTACACCTCTATTTAAAGTAAAACATGGCCCTGTACCCTTTGATCCAGAATACATTTATCTGTGGTGGTCATTAGACCACCAGAAGCTGTCTTGTCTTTGAACAAAAAACTGCAAAGGCTGACAAACACATGAAACAGGCTTGTTGTGCTATGCACCCTGCCTCTAGAACATGATACCAACATTGCAAAAACTGTATTTGAGGTAAGACCTGAAGACCTTATATGTCAAAAAACACCTTACCAATTGCAAATCACTCTGCTCAACCCTTATTCTCCCACTCTAGAGCTCCCTGTCCAAGGCCGGTATTTGCAACCGGCGGACCAGATGGCTGCCTTGATTTCCAGCTTAAAGGGGGTGCCACAACAACGGGCAGCAAAGGTAGGTATATCTGTGACAGCAACTGATTAAGGTTGGCTGGCTCAGAGTAAGCAGTCTTGCTCTGCAAGAGGCCCTGCCTTGCCCAATGAGCTGCAACTCAATTGAAGCATGTTAAAAGCAAAATCTGTTTGGTCCGGGGCGCCACACTGCATGTGCTGTGCGGGAGCGGAGAGGTTGGTTTGAGCTGATGGTTCAAAGCCTGCTGGCTGTCTGTGATCTCTGAGCAGCCCAAGTTCATTAAGCTGATCCACTGTAAGAAGCAGTGTGTCCAGGAGAAAGCAAGGACTGTGGGGGTCAGGAGGCCACTTTCTGTGTACTCCGTCTTCTGTTGCCTGCCTCTGGCCCCATGCATGTGCTAACGTAAGTGAATGATGGATGCTTGTGTAACCGTCTCACCATGCATGCAGTAAGGTAAGTGAACAGTGAATGCTTATGTAATGGTCTCCCCATGCATGCCGTAAGGTAAGTGAATGGTGAATGCTTGTGTAACCATCTCCCCATGAACGAAGGAAGGTAAGTGAATGGTGAATGCTTGTGTAGCAGTCTCCCCATGCATGTAGGAAGGTAAGTGAATGGTGAACGCTTGTGTAACGGTCTCCCCATGCATGCGGGAAGGTAGGTGAATGGTGAATGCTTGTGTAACTGTCTCCCCATGCATGCAGTAAGGTAAGCGAATGGTGAACACTTGTGTAACTGTCTCCCCATGCATGCGGGAAGGTAAGTGATTGGTGAACGCTTGCGTAGTGTCTCCCATGAATGCAGTGTCATGACCCTTACCCCTGGCCCTCACTGGCAGGTCAGCCTTCCAGTTAGGGCCAGGTCAAAGGCCTTAAAACCTCATCCAAGACTCTCTTGGAGTCAGGCCTGGCGCCTTTGGCACCAGCCTCATAACCATCATGAAGACCAACATTAGAATGGGACTATTTACTTGGGACTATTTAACTTGGGGGGTTCAGCCAACATGGAGGCACACACATAGCTCAGTTACAAGGAACTGAGCTATGCGGTCTAGTCTTTTGGGTGTGGCAGGCCTGGGACTACTTTACCTGGACTACTTTGGGTGTGGCAGGCCTGGGACTATTTTACCTGGACTACTTTAGCTGAGACTATTTAAACTGCACCCAAACAGCAGAACATGCTTTGTGTTATTCTGCTGTGGGCAGCGTAACGCTCACTGTGTCCAGTTCTTTGATGCCAGTTTACCTGAAACCAAGGACCTGCAGAGATGGAAAGAACACTACAAAACTTACCTGGAACAGTATCCTGTCTTCAATCCATCGCTGACTTCAGTTCCACTCACATGAAGGTACAAACTCCATCATCCGGCACCGCATACATCCTGGAATACCATAACCTGGAAAGAGGAGAAAGAAAGACTGCATTAGTAAGCGTTTACTCACGTTTCCTCCCGATCGAAGAAAGCCACACAATTCTTACCTGGGTAGTCATCTCCTGGTCAGTATCATCGCTGGAACATTACGGCGCTCAGCGAGGAACTTCGCGACCTGCAAGGAGAGAAAAGACACAGGTTAGCAATATAAAAGGCGCAACAGCGCTGCGCATCGCGCATTACTCACCGGACAGCATCGCGCACACAGCGCTTTCGCCTACCGGCCCATGCTCATCTTCAAACTGCATGACAACACCAAAATACCTTTCCATACCTAAAAGGAAAGAAGCAAGACATTATTATTCAAACTAAGAGGAACATAAGAGCTGCACATAAAGACTGTAATGCAGCAAACCCACGGAGTCGCAGCAGGCCTGGATTCCCACAGGGGTGCTTGCACCAGTTAAGTAACTTGGTCGCTGCTCGCCCCCCACATCTACGCGTCACTGCCATGAGGAGCAGGACGGAGAATCCACCTTTTACAATATTAAGGTGAGGAGAAGGCCCAAGGGGGAGGAAGGAGTTGAGGCCAAGGGAGGTGGGAAAACATAAAGACAATCTGGTATTGAATCCAGCTCTCCTATATTGCGGACCCATCTTTAACCAGAGGCCTTACCAAGGGACCGGGAGAGGGTTTGAGAGTGAAAATCATCCAACCAGGGCTGGGTGGCGTCCCCGTGGATACCAGGTGAGCGTAACAGAACGCGAAGCCTCAATAATATTATCCACCTGGGCGTCAATGAGACTTCAGAGATTGACCAGTTAGCTCAGTTGTTGGGGCAATTATGCGCTGAAGTTCATTCAGGCAAGAAAACAATGCTCTTAGGAGGGATTTGATTGTTAATAAGGATCGTACCAACAAAAGAATTAGACAATTGCTCCAATCACAGGCAGGACAGACCCCATTGCCTGATAACATTCCGCCAGCACATGTACCAACTTCTACCAATCCAGTACAAATAACCCTTCCTGGGGCAGTTCCTTTAGCTCCACCTGAACGATTTACAGGGGACCCCAAGAAGTATGCAAGGTTCATGAACCAGTGTCGTCTTCATTTCCTTTGCAGACCTGGGTTTTTCCTAACGAACAAGCGCAAGTTGCTTTTGTTTTGTCATATCTGAGCGGCAGTGCTGCGAATTGGTTGGTACCATTGGTAAATCAGCATGACCCGTTGTTACATGACTTTGGGGGTTTCCAGATGGACATGGAAAAACCCTTTGCTCGTCATACCCAAGGCCAAGCATTAGACAACAAACTTCAGTCACTCCGACAAGGAAGTGAAGAATTGCTTACATATTTAGCAACATTTAACAGACTAGTTGTTGAAGCTGGGTGGCCTGAGGAAAAACGGATCACACTATTTCATCAGGGTCTATGAGGGGAACTAAAGGATGTCCTTGCTCAGGTGTTTAACCCACCTAAAGACTGTGCAAAATTCATCAACCTTGTACTGCAATTAGATCACAGATTACAAGACCGAAAAGCGGACTGGATAAGGTTAGACACTCGAGCTGTGTATGTCCGGTCAAAGGATAATGTTCCCACTACATTGGGAAAAACGGTAGAACCCATGCAAATCGGAGGTGTACGGCCCCCTTTAACTAAAACTGAAAGAGACAAGAGAATGCAACAGCAATTATGCTTATATTGGAGAAAATCAGGCCACTTCCTCAAAGAATGTCCAGTGAAACTACCAAGGAGAACTTTTGGAGCCACAGAGAAGGAAGATAATAACAAGGAGTTGGAAAACTATCAAGCCCGGCAAGCATAGAGGTCCGCTTGTCGAGCGAGAAGGATGAGCCACAGACCTCACACTTTGCATTACCAGTAATTTTGATCAATCACCAACAAGCGTCTAGGATTCATGCTGTCGAAGCATACATATACAACAGAACAGTTGGTAATTATGTAGACCAAGATCTGGCAGCAGAGATGGGGCTTACCTTATGCTCTAAGTCGACTACTGAAAAAGTTACTACTGTTGATGGGACAGAAGTAGCTTCCGGACCAGTAACCCAATGTACAGCAGCACTAACCCTACTGTGCCAGAATGGACACCTAGAATCTATTGCATTCGATCTCATCAAAGCTCCTCAGTTTCAACTAATCTTAGGGATGCCATGGTTGGTCGTTATCAACCCTCTAATTGATTGGCGTGCCAAGAAGTTGGCCTTTTCCGATGATTGTGCTCACACCTGTTATTACCCAGAAAAGGGGAAAACAGACTTATGTACATCTGCTACTCCCAGTATGGTGGCCATTGTACTAGGTGTGACTAGTACTCTACCAAATGAATACCAAGATTTTCAAGACGTGCTCCAGAAAGAACAAGCCAATACTATACCACTGCACAGGCCCTACGTGTGATGCTTGAAATGCATCGGAGGGACAGGGTGTTAGGCAGAAACCTGTGCAGTTATGATATGATATGATATGATATGGCATTTGTAACGCGCCTATACACAGGTGTTTCAAGGCGCGACGAGGCAGGGAGGGGAGGAAACAAGGGGAGACAGACAACGATCCTACTAGGCCAGGTGTCATTCAGATCGCGCAAGTGCAGGGGTGGGGGAGGGGGAAAAGTGCAAGGGGAAGGGGAGGGGGGAAGTGCAGTACAAGGTAAGTGGCGTAAAGTAATAAATAAATAGGGCCAGCTGGTGGCAAGTGCAAGGTAAGTGCAGAACAAGTGCTGGAAAAGGGGGGGGGGGCTGTAGGGATACAGAGACAGTGCCGCAGTGCAGAGGGGTTCCAGGGCATCAGTGCAAGTGGAGAGTGGCTGGGCCCAGGACCGAGGCCGTTAAGAGTGGTCCAGTTGCAGAATCAGTGCAGTTTCAGTGAAGAATATTAGCTGTTCAGCAGGGGAGAGGGAGAGAGAAAGCAGAGGCAAAGAGGAAGGTTTTGAGGTGCTTCCGGAACCGGAGATGGTTCTCTTCAAGTTTCAGGGAGGCAGGAAGGCTGTTCCAGAGGGAGGCCCCTGCCGCGGAGAGAGATCTACACCCAGCTCGTTGCTTCGAGAAGCGGCTGACCCTGGGACCACTGCAAAAGATTTAAGACTACAGGTGTTTGGCAGTAAACCCACTTGGTAGCAGTCTGTACCACACAGATTCACTTGGTAGCTGTGGCTGAGCAGTCAGACGTCCCTCAAGAAGAGTTAGGCAGTATACAGAATATTCACAATTGGTCAAGAGAACACAGTAGAACAAGTAAACACTGACTAGGGCTTGGTGTAAAAGAGATATAATTATTTATTTTAAAACCACATCTAGAAAAACACACAGGCACTAATATTAAGCAGTTTAAAAACACGGTCACTAAAAGATATACACTCCCTTAAACGAATACTAGACAAGTCTTAAGTAAAGCCCCACTTATTTTCAGACAGCGGTGAGCGCTTAACATAGATGGCACTCTAATAGTTCATTTTAAAAAGGGAGAGAAGAGCAGAGAACAAATTGAAACAGATCCCAACACTTTTATCAGGACATAACAAGAGAGGAAGGCAAAGTAAAACCGTGAAGTTAGAGTTCAAGCGGCCGGATCCACTTCAGGGGATCCAAACAAAATGTGTCCAAGATCACACGGTTGCAGTGCACAAAAGTCTTGTAGCGGTTCAAAAAGGAGTTGGACCAAAGAAAGGGACCAGTTAGAGGGTCAAGGCGGCCAGCCCAGTCCAGAAGGTTAAGGGGTTATTATTACCTTGTAGCAATCTGTAGAGAGGGAGGCCTGGCGGACACGGTACGTTAAAGTGGTGAGAACGCTCCAGCGGAGGCAGTTGTTCCTGGCAGCGGGTGCAACTCGGTGCTTCGTCCGGGGGAAGAGAGGATCTCGTCTTGGAGGAAGACAGGAGTCTGTTGCACTGCCAGGGAAGAAACCAGCCGCAGAGTTTCTCAGGTACAAGGAGCGGTCCGGTGATTCGCGGTTCAGTGGTGAGTGGCTATCCGGCCGCCGGGGTGCTTTGCACGGGCAGTTCGACCACAAACCGGGCTGGGGTGCGAAGAACGAAAGGTAAACTGGTTGTGCCCACCAGTCAGGGGAAGAAGCCTCTCCAGCCGGGAGATCTTCTCTGTCATCGGGAAGTGGTGAGTCGGTTCTGCAGGGCTCCACCGGTGATGTCGTCGTGGTAGGTCGGCTCAGCTTCTCCCTCGTAGGATTCTCAGGTCCTGTGGCGACTTCTGAAGTTCCAGTCCCCAAAGCCCTGCTTTTATGCAGCATACCCCCATTCACTCAGCCTAGCTGTCACTCAAACATGCAAAGTGGTGAGCCGGCCGGCTCACCACTTGGGCCAATCACACAAGAGTGCGACCTGAGTTACCAAGGTAAATTGGTCCAGGGTGCCTAAACCCCCTCCCACACCCCCTGTGGTACGCAGACAGAGTGGCACCACTTTTGGAGGCTTCTGTGGAGAAGCCCACCAAAAAGTGGAACAAAGGGCTCGACTTGGGTTGGAGTCACAGAAGAGAACACAAACGCCATTCTAGAATCGAGTCTTGGCAAAAAATACCAACCGGAGAATTAATATTAATTAATTAAACCGGCGGTATGTTCGAGGATATGAGAATTAAATAATTAAAGTTGGTAGCCTCGAACAATGGGAAAATCCCATAAGAAAATATTCGCGGTCGAATCTAAAAAGTAGTTTCCACTGCCACCAGCCAAAACTCGATCGGGGGGACGGAGACGTGCCCCCTCGACTAACAAACCCTGGGGCAATCGAATTGCCCCGACCGGTACGTCCACAATATGATGGATTGTAATGGTTTTTGTTAATAATTTGGGACTAGTAAAGCCAATGGTGACTTTACATGCCCTGGGAGACAGTAGTCAGTCCCAGGGTATGGAGTCTATGGTGGGGTGTCACTATGACACCCCTGTGTTACTGCATGCAGGGTGCTGTGTAACACACATAGGAAAAACGCATGAGACCTTATGGAGTAAAGGACCCCATAGCCCATAAAACACATTACCAGTCAAAGGAATACCATGAATCATGTCCAAGAGTGGGAGAAAAAGAGTCTCACTCTTGGCAGGAGAAAAAAAACAAACTCCAGAAATCCAGCAAAGCTGCTGGGGGACTCACTAGGGTAGGAAATTCAGCCTAAAGAGAGAATTCTCCCTAACACTCGCCCCTCCCAGACTAAGGGACAGGAGGATTTAATCCACTCCTGGATGAACCTCATACCTCTAGTTGATGACATACATCCTAGAGAGTCCATCAGCATTTTGGTGGTGACATCCTGACCTGTGCTCAATGGTGAAATCAAACCCTTGAAGGCAGATTGACCATCTCAATAGTTTTGGATTTTCCCCTTTCATTTGCATTAACCATCTCAAGGTTTGGTGGTCAGTCTGAATGACAAAAGTAGATCCATACAAGTATGGTCTAAACTTCTTCAGTGACCACACAATAGCAAAGCATTCTCTTTCGATTGTTGCCCACCTTGTCTCAGGATCCTTCAGCTTTCGGCTGATGAAGCAAATGGGGTGCTCCCTACCTTTCCCATCCAGTTGATTGAGGACTGCACCTATTCCTACATTTGAAGCATCTGTTTGCACAATGAAAGTTTGGTGGTAGTCAGGAGCTCTGAGTACAGGGGCTTGGCAAAGAGCCTTTTTCAGGGTTTCAAATGCCTGATTGCATTCCTCATTCCATCTAAACTTTTTAGGGAATTTGGGAGAGGAGATGACATTCAGTGGAGAAGCTCTGGACCCATAGTTCTCAATGAAATTCCTGTAATACCCATTGAGACCTAAGAAGGCTCTCACCTGGGTCTGAGTAGTAGGTGTTGTCCAATTTTGCACAGCTTCAATCTTACTGGGCAAAGGCCTTATTTCTCCACCTCCTACCTCATGTCCAAGGTAGACCACTTTACTCTGTCCAATCTAGCATTTACTTGCCTTTATGGTCAGATTGGCCTTTCCAAGAGCCTGCAAAACATATCTCAGGTGGTCCACATGTTCCTCCCAGGAATTGCTGAACACTGCTATGTCATCCAAGTATGCCATGCAGAAGTCCTCCATCCCATTCAGAACCTGGTTTACCATCCTTTGAAACGTAGCAGGTGCATTTTTTAATCCAAAAGGCATAACCTTAAACTGTTATAAGCCAATTGGGGTTTTAAATGCAGTTTTCTCCTTGGCATGGTCTGTCAGGGCTATTTGCCAATAGCCCGACGTCAAGTCAAATGTGCTGAGGAACTTTGCTGCACCAAGTCTATCCACCAACTCATCTGTCCTTGGCAAAGGGTGGGCATCAGTCTTGGTGACTGCATTAAGAGCTCTGTAGTCCACACAGAATCTAAGTTCTTTAGATCCTGCCTTTGGTACTAACACTGCTGGGCTAGACCATGGACTAGTAGAGGGCTCTATTACCCCGGATCAAGCATCTTGTTGACCTCACCTTTGATGTGGGTTCTTACATTTTCTGACATTCGATATCCTCTGCTTTTGACTGGCAGACATTCACCAGTGAGTATGTCATGCTGTCCCCAAGGGGTCAAGCCTGGTGAAAGTGAGAACAGAGAGGCAAACTGATTCAACATAGATTTGCACTCTTCCTGCTGCTCAGGTGTCAGATTTGAAGAGAGATTTACTTACTCCTTCAATCTTTTCATCCAAAGGTAAGCCTCTGAGGAGATCAGGAAGAGCTTCACTCTCTTCTTCTTCCCCTGATGATGCTAGAAGCAAAGCTCCTACATCAGGTCTGGAGACATACGCTTTTATTCTGTTGGTGTGGAAGACTGTTGGAGCCTCCTTGGGGTTGCCCAAGTCCACCAGATAGTTGACCTCTCCAAGTTTACCCACAACTTTGAAGGGTCCCATCCATTTGTCTTGCAAGGCCCTCTGCCTTGTTGGAATCATAACGAGAACTAGCTGGTCTTGAGTAAACTCAACCATGTTAGCCTTTTGGTCATGCCAGTGCTTGACCAATGCTTGTCCAGCTTTAAAGTTATCACTTGCTTCTGCCATCATTTGTGACATTCTCCTTTGGAGACCTATCACATAGTCAGTCACTCTGACTGGCTTGGGGGAAGGGGCACTCTCCAGCCCCTCCTTGATCTGGGCCAATGGACCTCTGACCGGATGACCATAGAGAAGTTCAAAGGGAGAGTAACCTACTCCCTCCTGAGGGACTTCCCTATAAGCAAAGAGAAGGCATGGCAGTAGAAGGTCCCACTTTCTTTTAAGGGGGTCCTCTAAAGCACCTATCATGCTCTTCATGGTTCTGTTGAACCTTTCAACCAGTCCATTTGTCTGAGGGTGGTATGCGGTTGAGAACTTGTAAGTAACTCTGCAGGTTTTCCACATGGCTTTCATGTAGTGGGACATAAACTTTGACCCCCTGTCAGAGATTTCTTCCTTAGGAAACCCAGCCCTGGTAAAAATACCAAGGAGGGCCTTAGCCACAGCCGGAGCTGTAACAGTCCTCATAGGAATTGCCTCAGGGTACCTAGCAGCATGGTCTACCACAACAAGTATAAACCTGTTGCCTGAGGAAGTTGGAGGATCAAGGGGACCAACAATGTCAATCCCTACTCTCTCAAATAGGACTCCCACAACTGGGAGAGGCACTAAAGGTGCCACATTCTTGGAGCCAACCTTAACCGAAGTCTGGCAGGTGTGGCAGCTCCTGCAGTATTTATCTACTTCGGCCCCCATTTTTGGCCAGTAGAAGTAGAGTGAGAGCCTTTCCTTAGTCTTCTTGAAACTCAAGTGACCAGCCAAAGGAATCTCATGGGCTAACTGCAAGAACTGTGGTCTGTTCTCTTGGGGTACTACAAGTCGTTTGTTGTCCCCAGGTGCAGACTCAGTTGGTTCACTGTAGAAGAGGCCATCTTCCCAGTGTAACCTATATTTCCCAGGCTCTTGCCCTTCAGCCTGAGCATCTGCCTGGTGGCGAAGACCTTCCAGAGTTGGACATTCTCTCTGTCTCTTACTGAAGTCTGCCCTGTTGGGTCCACCTTCTGCCAGTAAAGACTTCAGCTCAGGATGGTCAACAGGATCCAGATCTCCAATGAGTTCCTGGCCTTCCACTAGCTCTTCTTCAGAGTCTTGTTCAACCACACAGGGTTGTACATCCCTCTCAGGCTCAGCTGGAGGGGGAGTTACGGGTGTAACTTTGGACAACCTAGAGGAAGTCCTTGTTGGCTGCACTGGAGTGCTGACTGTTGGTTTCTTGTTAGAAGTCTTAGGTTTCCCCTTTGCTTCTGGTTTCTTAGAGACAGCAGCTGACATCTCCAGTGGAGCAGGAGTGATTTCTTTCTTCATCATCTCCTTGGGCGTACCTCTCATGGTTCTCTCCCTTGCAGGTCTGGTGAGCTCCTGTAACCTTTTACTAGGAGGTCTGGGGGTATGTGACACTACTCCAAGAGTTTTCAAGTCATTACCCAGCAGAACCCTTCCTGGTATCTGACTTTGTATGCTGACAGGTATCTTCACAGTCATGTCATTACACTGGATGAGAACTGGTAATTGGGGAAGCATCTGCACAGGCCCTCCAGCTAACTTGGTGAGGCGTTTGGGTGCCTTAGCAACATCCTCAGCCTGAAAAAAATGATTTGTCCACCACAGTTATGCTGGCCCCAGTGTCCTTAATGGCAGGAGTCTCCTGACCATTCACCTGGACACTGTCCTTTTAATACTCTTTAGTATTATCTGGGATAGAATTATAGACATCTAAGTTCTGCTGTTCCCACAGACCCAGAGACACTAAATTAACACTAGCTGAGACTCCAATGGGTTCATCAGCTGGTGATAGAAAGTTTCCACTTGCCATTTGGACTTCCTCCTCTGGAGCGAAGGCTAAGGAGACAAGCTGGACCCCTGAAGGTTTACCCTTACATCTGGGATCTCCTTTCACATGGTCAGTAGAGCCACAAACAAAGCATTTACCAAATGCTTTCTGGAATGGTGGCTTGTTCTGACCTCCTTCTGGTTTGGCACCAGGAGGTACACTAGCCTGATTTGGTTTCCCTGGTGGCTTACCCTTTTGGTTCTGTTTGGGGCCCTCTTTGGAATTGGAATTATTGGAGTTCTCTTTGGAGTCCTTTTTCGGCTGTTTTTCCTCATCCTTTTTCTGAGTAGCCCCAGAATCCTTGTGAGTGGCCCTGTTGGCAACCCAGAAGTCAGCAGCCTTAGCTAACTTCCTGGAATCTAATTCCTTTGAATCAGCCAAGTGCTGTCTGAGCTCAGGAGAGCAGGCATCATAAATTGACTCCAACATTACAAGATTCTTCATTACTTCATAAGTGTTAACTCTGTAACCCTTAATCCATCCCTCTAAGTTTTTCAAACGTTCACTCACCCAGGTAGCCCAAGGGGTACCATCATGCTTTTTGAGGGTCCTAAACCTCTTAAGTTACTGGGAAGGGGTCTTCCCAAATCTAGCTATCAAAGCTAGCTTCACACATTCATAATCCTTCTTATCCACCTCCCCCAACTCCATTACCACATCAGTTGCAACAGGGGGAAGCCTAGAGAACAACCAGGGAAGTAACTCATTCCCTGTGATATCCTGGAGCCCATGATTATACTCAAACATTTTTAACCAATCCAACACATCCAATCTAGGTTCATACATACCCACTAATTCCTTAGGCATCTGCGGTCTTTTGGGACTGGAGCTCCTAGAGGAACCAGAGGAGAGTGAAGCATTTTCCACAGACAACTTTTTCATTTCTAACTCATGATTAAGCTCTATTTCTCTGAGTCTTAACTCAGTTTGCTTCTGCTCAGCCTGGGCATTCATTCTTCTGAACTCTAGCTCTTGGTTTCTTTCAGATTGAACTAAAAAGCGTTTGTACTCTAATTAAAGCTTCATTTTTTCAAGTTCAAAATAGGCAGGGTTACATGTGGGACCTGGTATGGGCCCAGTAGGTACAGTAGGTAAGGCAGACAGAGGCTCAAAGTGGCTAACTTTATTAGGTTCACTCTCCTCTTCTGACTCATTCTCAAGACTTTGATTCAGATCAATACCATCACTGTTTTCTACATTTGCTGGGGGGGTAGATTCCTCTGTACCTCCCAGACTTTGGTTTTCTAACAATCTTTCTATAAGTTCCATTTTCTTTCCCTTCTCAGAGAGATTCTTATGTCTACACAATACTTTTAAGCAATCAGCAGTTTTGGCAGACAATGATTCTAGGGTATACCTCTCCATAGCAGACATAGTTTAGAAAATCAGCTTTTTTTAGTGCTAAACTCTGTGGTTAGTTGTCCTAAAGTGTCCAACAAGCACACTAAAGTGTATACTCAATACAAATCCCACCGCTGTACACTAGTGTTAGGCAGAAACCTGTGCAGTTCCCTCTGGGACCACTGCAAAAGATTTAAGACTACAGGTGTTTGGCAGTAAACCCACTTGGTAGCAGTCTGTACCAAACAGATTCACTTGATAGCTGTGGCTGAGCAGTCAGACTTCCCTCAAGAAGAGTTAGGCAGTATACAGAGTATTCACAATAGGTCAAGAGAACACAGTAGAACAAGTAAACACTGACCAGGGCTTGGTGTAAAAGAGATATAATTATTTATTTTAAAACCACATCTAGAAAAACACACAGGCACTAATATTAAGCAGTTTAAAAACACGGTCACTAAAAGATATACACTCCCTTAAACTAATACTAGACAAGTCTTAAGTAAAGGCCCACTTATTTTCAGACAGCGGTGAGCGCTCAACATAGATGGCACTCTAATAGTTCATTTTAAAAAGGGAGAGAAGAGCAGAGAACAAATTGAAACAGATCCCAACACTTTTATCAGGACATAACAAGAGAGGAAAGCAAAGTAAAACCGTAGAGTTCAAGCGGCCGGATCCACTTCAGGGGATCCAAACGAAATGTGTTCAAGATCACACGGTTGCAGTGCACAAAAGTCTTGTAGCGGTTCAAAAAGGAGTTGGACCAAAGAAAGGGACCAGTTAGAGGGTCAAGGCGGCCAGCCCAGTTCAGAAAGTTAAGGGGTTATTATTACCTTGTAGCAATCTGTAGAAAGGGAGCCCTGTCGGACACAGTACCTTAAAGTGGTGAGAACGCTCCAGCGGGGGCAGTTGTTCCTGGCAGAGGGTGCAAGTCGGTGCTTCATCCGGGGGAAGAGAGGATCTCGTCATGGAGGAAGACAGGAGTCCGTTGCACTGCCAGGGAAGAAACTAGCCACGGAGTTTCTCAGGTACAAGGAGCGGTCCGGTGATTCACGGTTCAGTGGTGAGTGGCTATCCGGCCGCCGGGGTGCTTTGCACGGGCAGTTCGACCACAAACCGGGCTGGGGTGCGAAGAACGAAAGGTAAACTGGTTGTGCCCATCAGTCAGGGGAAGAAGCCTCTCCAGCCGGGAGATCTTCTCTGTAGTCAGGAAGTGGTGAGTCGGTTCTGCAGGGCTCCACCGGTGATGTCGTCGTGGTAGGTCAGCTCAGCTTCTCCCTCGTCGAATTCTCAGGTCCTGTGGCGACTTCTGAAATTCCAGTCCCCAAAGCCCTGCTTTTATGCAGCATACCCCCATTCACTCAGCCTAGCTGTCACTCAAACATGCTAAGTGGTGAGCCGGCCGGCTCACCAATTGGGCCAATCACACAAGAGTGCGACCTGAGTTACCAAGGTAACTCGGTCCAGGGTGCCTAAACCTCCTCGCACACCCCCTGTGGTACCCAGACAGAGTGGCACCACTTTTGGAGGCTTCTGTGGAGAAGCCCGCCAAAAAGTGGAACAAAGGGCTCGACTTGGGTTGGAGTCACAGAAGAGAACACAAACGCCATTTTAGAATTGAGTCTTGGCAAAAAATACCAACCAGAGAATTAATATTAATTAAATAAACCGGCGGTATGTTCGAGGCTATGAGAATTAAATAATTGAAGTTGGTAGCCTCGAACAATGGGAAAATCCCATAGGAAAATATTTGCGGTCGAATCTAAAAAGTAGTTTCCACTGCCACCAGCCAAAACTCGATCAGGGGGGACGGAGACGTGCCCCCTCGACTAACAAACCCCGGGGCAATCGAATTGCCCCGACCAGTACGTCCACAATATGATGGTTTGTACTGGTTTCTGTTAATAATTTGGGACTAGTCAAGCCAATGGTGACTTTACATGCCCTGGGAGACAGTAGTCAGTCCCAGGGTATGGAGTCTATGGTGGGGTGTCACTATGACACCCCTGTGTTACTGCACAGAGGGTGCTGTGTAACACACATAGGTAAAACACATGAGACCCTATGGAGTTAAGGACCCCATAGCCCATAAAACACATTACCAGTCAAAGGAATACCATGAATCATGTCCAAGAGTGGGAGAAAAAGAGTCTCACTCTTGGCAGGAGAAAAAAAAATAAACTCCAGAAATCCAGCAAAGCTGCTGGGGGACTCACTAGGTTAGGAAATTCAGCCTAAAGAGAGAATTCTCCCTAACACAGGGCCTCTGTATCCTTGTCCTTTACTGCTTTTTATCGTGTGTTCTGTCGTGTTTTCCGCACAGGAGTTCAGGTGGGACTCCTGACGGTGCAGCTCTCTCTCTTTTGGTTTTGGTGAACAGACCCATGGGATACTCTTATGGCACCCATGGGTAGCGGTGCAACCCTGTGCCCCTAGTGTATGTTTCTGGGCACCTGTGTGTGACCCAAAAAGCAGGGTACGGGCTGGTGGCAGCTCCGTGCTGAAATGACTGGTGCCCTGAGCGTCCTCCATTTTGGGATGCCCAGGCCCTGTCATTGGAATCGGTAGATTCCGGTTGGAGACAAAATCACCCCCATGGCCTCTTGCTTTCCATTACCTTTTACCTTGAGCTTCCTGAAGTACCGGGAAGCCTTGCCTCTGTCCTTTTCCCCTGACTGGCTGTTGGGTGGAAGTTGCGTATATGGTAGTGTGGGGAAGTGCCGACCAGACTGGCTGGAGCCTTCTCAACGACCGTATGTTGTGGGTACGCCTGTGGGTGGGACCTGGGTTATTGGAGTGTGTGACAAATATACATTCTATGTTGTGGCTGTCTAGTATCTGGTGGTTGACACAAAGGTTGAGACAGCCCTGCCCGAAACTTGTATGAATGCAGCTTGGAGTGTTGAATGGCTCTGTACTTGTCCCAATACACATAACTTGTTGTGAGTGTCTGGAGAGAAGTGAATGGCCTGAATGCCCTGTGTGCCTGATTGGCTGCCTGTCTGCATGAATGATCATAGTCGTGATTGGATGCTTGAGTGTGACCCAGCGAAATGAATGGGAGATCAACAGTATATCTGGGGACCTTTCACTGCTAGGAATCGTGTTCAGAAGCTGAAGTCCACTACGACGAGTAACTGGAGTAACTAAGTTTGATCCTGAAGCCCTGCTGGACGTGAAAAATTGCTGTTAATCTCCTTCGCAATCTGAAAGCTGCTGTGCTTCAAGAACTGACCCAGAGAGGACCTGGTAAGGCGCCCTCTTCCCAAGCAATGAGGGACCATCGTGCACAGCTGATCTTTGCCTAAGTTCCCTGGTAGACCGACCTTCGACAGGCTGCCGACGCAATACGGGGATTGCTACGGAACTCCAAGGAGAAGCGCCCGGACTGTTGTCTGCCACTGTTGACGACCGCCGTCGCTGACTGGAGCCGCCGTGCTCCCGTTGCCTAAGAACTTCATTGATCTAAGGACGCTCTCGTCCGCATCGTCGCTGCTGTATCCTGCTGGAGAAGGCGCCAAGGAGCATCCACTGGTGGGTTTTCCCGCCACCCAAAGACCACAGAGACGCCAACGACTCTACGCCCTTGCTGGGCCACAGTTCTTCGACTCTTTGCGGTCCAGAACTATCGACACCGAGGTGCCCCGCACGCCTCTTCCTGGCAAAGACGTTTACGCTTCCCCGTCAATGAGCACCGCTAGGAACAACGCAGACACATCACCATCGTAGCTCGACCTGTTCTCCGTCGGACGTTCGCCGACCCGTGACTCCTGCCTGAAAGGGAGGACGCTCAAGAAGGGGCGTTGATTCCCTGACGCGGAACGCTACAACGTCAAGGTACTTTAGGGTTGCAGAACTATTGGAAAGTCTAGTGTGAACAATATATGGACTGGGCTTGTATCTTTCTTCTACAGGTCGCCCAGGTGGGAGGATCTCCACACAGAACTGTGTCTAGTGGTACGGGACCAGTATTCTGCCAATTGCTCAACCATCTTGCTTTCCTTCCTCTCTCTACTGCTGGTTTCCTCTTTATTCTGATCTGATCTGTGTGTCATTCTGACCCTATGCACTTTAATGAGATCTAATACCGTTAGTGGTACCACTTTAGAAACTGTATATATTTACCATTGCTGATTTTCGGAGTACAAAGTGAGTTATCATGATATTGTATATATCTTTGAACATTAATTATATAAAGACTGTGTTGGAACCGATACAGTGTGTGGACATTCCTTTGTGGGTGCTTGGGGACTACACTGTACTTAAGAACCAGCTCGCATCACCTCCCGAGAAGCTAGGCCTTGATTGCTCGATCGCAACTACCAATAATAGGCAGGGGTCTCTGTGCCTCCCCTCTACCATATAGAGAGCGGAAGTGCAGACCCCCCCCTCTGGTCTACACTACGATTGTCAGATCGACCTCATACCTGGTGCACAAATTCCTTGTGGCCGAATCTATGCACTTACTGAACCAAAAAACCTCCATTTGAAATCGTATCTTGATCATTACCTGGCAAATGGATGTATCCGCCTGTTTAAATTACCGGCAGCCAGTCCTTATTCTTCGTACCTAAGGAGGAAGGAGATTTGAGGACGCATTAAACCAGATCACAGTAAAAAAACGTTATCCACTGCCTATTATTCCTGAATTATTGGATCAAGTCAAAGACACCCAAATCTATACCAAACTGGACCTTAGGGGGCGTACCATCTTGTTCGAGTGAAGAAAGGAGACGAATGGAAAACCACCTTTTGTACCAAATACGGCTTGTATGAATACCAGGTAATGCCTTTTGGACTTTGCAATGCTCCCGCTGCATTCCAGTACTTTATGAATGATATTTAGCGGGAGTTCATCGACGTTTGCGCCCTGGTTTACATTGGTGACATCTTAGTGTATTCTGCTACAAAAGAAGACCATGTCAGGCATGTCCGCTCCGTCCTTACTAAACTCTGCCAACATAAACTGTATGCTAAACTCGAAAAATGCTCTTTTCATGTCACTGAAGTGGAGTTCCTCGGTTTTATCCTCACACCAAAAGGTATCAGAATGGATAGGCACAAGTTAGATGCCATTCTTAACTGGCCGTCACCAACTTCATTTAAAGGAATCCAGAGTATGTTAGGCTTTGCAAACTTTTACCGCCAGATTTTTCCCAAATAGTGCATCCAATTACATCACTATTGAGAAAAAAAAAAAAAAAACTTCCATTGGACCAAAGAAGCAGAGAAGTCCTTTCAAGAACTTAAGAAAAAAATCACTTCTTCTCCAGTTCTATGGCATCCTCACCCAGACCTCCCTTATATAGTTGAAACAGATGCCTCTAGCATGGCTATGGGAGCTGTTCTCTCACATAGGGACACAGGAACTGGCCAGTTACACTCTGTGGCCTTCTGGTCACGAAAATTCTCACCTCCCAAACTCAACTATGCTATCACAGACAAAGAACTCTTGGCTATAAAATCAGCTTTCAAGGCATGGCAACACTATCTCCTTGGTGCTAGACATAATGTCACGGTCATAACTGATCATCGAAACCAGCAATACCTAAAAACAGCAAAGGCTCAATCATCCCATCAACTGCGGTGGGCTCTTTTCTTTGCTGAATATGACTATGTGATCACCTACCACCAGGAGTCTGAAACGGAAAGGCAGACGCCTTGTCTCGCATGGGAGTTGATGAAAAGGTATACATATCTCCAGATCCAGTACCCATCATTCCAGAAGACAAACTCCTATGTCTGATGACAACATTGACACAGGGTGAACTCCAAAACAAGATCCAACTCTTAATGGATCCCACTCTCTCACAAGAGTGGTGTACTCAAGGAGCACATTACACCATTAAAGACCAGTTACCATATTTTACGAACCGTCTATACTTGCCAAGTAAAGATTTACAAGAGCAGGTTAGTTCGGGTTATCACGACTCCCTGATTTAAGGTCATCCTGGAATTGCCAAAACTCTAGCTAAAGTAAAAACGAAACTATTGGTGGCCCACATGGCGTAAAGACATCATACAATTTATCCAATATTGCGGTGTGTGTGCACAAAACAAGTCCCAAAAGCAGAAACCAGCTGGTCTTCTCCAACCATTGGAAATTCCTCCTGCACCATGACACACACTGTCCCTTGATTTCATTACAGATCTACCTCCCAGTCAAGGATTCAACACCATTTTAGTAGTTGTAGACTTGTTCTCTAAAATGGCACACTCTATTCCTTTTAAGGGTCTTCCAGTTTAGCAAAAGTATTCCTGGAGGAAATTGTACGGCTACATGGCTTTCCATCGGTCTTGATTTCAGATCGAGGTAGTCAGTTTGTATACAACTTCGGGAGAAAATGCTGTTCAATGGCCCAAATTGACATTCGACTATCCACACGTCACCATCCTCAAACAGATGGCCAAACAGAAAGAACAAACCAAACCCTTGAGCAATACTTACGTTGCATGTTACCTCAAGTGGAAAGAAATTGGAAGGACTTGTTATGGATAGCTGAATATGCCTATAATAATTCATTAAACACTAGCACTGGACAAACCCCTTCCTACACTATATATGGTAGACATCCACGTACTTCAGAATTGGATCTCCCAACCCCTTTGGAAATGCCAGCGGTTAAAACCCTACATACGACTATTTCCCAGGCCTTCAAAGAAGCAGCAGAACATTTACTCCAAGCCAAGAACAGACCAAAGAAATTTGCTGACCAACATCATAGTAAAGTCCCTGACTATCAAATTGGAGACAAGGTCTGGTTAGCATCAAAATATGTGCCCATAAAAGGGACTCAGGCCTTTCGTCCCCGATATCTGGGACCTTATTCTATTGAATCCATAATAAATCCAGTGGCATTAGCCGTACCACCCACTATGCAGATTCACCCTGTGTTTCACGCATCACTCCTGAAACCGGTACAAGTTGGTACTCGGGTTACAACACCACCAAAACCAGTATTAGTTGAAGGAGGATCAGAGTTTGAAGTAAAGGATACCTTAGACTCAAAATACACCAGATCCAAACTATACTACTTAGTTGATTGGAAGGGATACGGCCTGTTAAGCGGCTTCACTTCAACACTACAGCTAAATCAATGCCTAGTCTGGGATGCTGAGGGAAACCCTTATTGATATATTTTTAGGTCCAGTTCATGTACTCTGGATGACAACCCTTATATAACACCCCTCTCTTAGAATCCCCCTGACCCCACTGAGCCAAGAAGTAGGTCTGTTTTGCAAATTTAAAAGGTTTATTTGAGAAATATAAACAATATATATATATCACACTTCTATAAATAAATTGATAATGGATATTACACTTGTGAATATGAGCAGTAATCAGCAAGAGGTAACTTATGACTAGGAACAGAAGAATAAGGTGGGAAAGAATGCTTTATATGGTTCAAGGAAACGCAATGATGCATGAAATGCAGTACAGAAGATAACTTGATATGGCTTCAACAAAAGACAATGTAATCACTTTTCCCCTGGTGGCAATTCACCCCCCCTATATGCAATGCAAGGAGATGGAAGTAACACACACAGTCTTCGGGAATACAATCAAATACAATACGGAATTCAGTTCCCCCCGCAGCAAGCTTAGATGAAACAGGCAGAAGTTTGAAAAACAGGCCCAAAATGCTTTTAAATGTGATGCAATGGATGGGAAAATGTGCTAACTGATTTTAATTCCCTCTAGAGATTCAGGGTGAGTGAGAGATGCTTGTTGGTATTAGTTCAGGCTCACTTTAGCAATGCTCTATGAGTTATTACCAGGTTGCAAACGGATTTTTAACAAAGGAAAGAATGGAGCTGCTATTTTGACAAGTGGAGAAATTGAGCCAAAATCGCAAATCGCGGTACATTTCACGAGTGCGTGAATCAAGATTGCGGAGAAAGTATAGGTTCGTTGGAAAGCCTAGAATCACAGCTTTAAAATGAAAGTTAAATTTCGTTCCTAGCCCAAACGGTTCCAGAGATACGGACGATTTAATAAAGGTAGATTTTCAGATTTAAAGTAAAACTCAAAATGACAGGTGACAGCTTGCAGCTGCAGAATTGACAGGTGACAGTTGTGCAGCTTTAAAAATGACAGATGACACGATTTCTAGGAGGCAGTTCTACTTAGGTTAAAATAGCTTGAATTAGATTATTTTAACTAAGAGATTGGTTCTGCACAGTTCTACTAGGTACTCACAATATAAATTTGAAATAGGCCTCGTCACGGATCTGGTCAACACGTCCGGCGGCGGTTCTGTCTGCTCGGCAGGTCAATCAGGCACCGGTTCTGCTCACAGCGATCCGGATCTCTGGTTCTGCTCACAGCGGTCTGGGTCAGCTCTGCTCTGCTGGTCTAACCTCTCTGGATAAAGCGGCCTCTGGTTCTGGATACTGCTCTGCTTTCCGGTCCGGATCAAGTGGATTCTGGATGTAACACTGCTTTCTGGGTACTGGCAAAGGTTCTTGGCAAAGAATTCAGACAGCTCGCCCGGCTGTGGAATAGTTTGCAAATGATTTTAAGGATGATGAGGCCTGCTGAGAAGAGTTCTCAGTTTGTGGGTTTAGGCCCTTGCTTTAAGTTCTGAAGTAAATTTCTGGTCTCTGAAGATTGATGGGTGTGAAGTCTGCAGTCTCCCGGCAGAGCGTCCCGCAGAAAATGGAATTGAATCTCTACCTGTCCCAGCAGTCTCTTTTTATGTGTTTTGGAAGTGGGTGTGTGTGTGGCATAACTGAGCCTGCCCCTCTCTACTTGTCGTTGGCCAATTCTCCTCTCTCCCATGATTGGGGGAAGGAAATGGATTGTCATCATGATGAGGTCTGTTTATGGGTCAGAGGATCCTCCCCTGGTCAATTTGCCCACAAATCTATATTTGATTCAAATACATATTTCCCAGATACACAAGTGGTTGACATTACATGTACACATTATATATTCCTTATGGTCCATGCTTGTCCGCCTCTGATCTTCCTGGGGGCTTGCATTAAAAAAATGACAACATTTTGCGCTTTTTGACTGGTTTACCAATATCGGACATTTACCAAACATTACACACATGTGCGCAAGGAGTATGGACATTAATTGATGAAGTGTCAGATTTTTAACATGCAGACATTTGGAGTGAGACCCTATTTTCCGCTCGCAACCCCCTAGCATACACCACAGGGTCCTAACACCTCTTAAAACGTGCACAGAAAAAACACAAGAATAATGATATTACTTATATAATTTTGACCAGTCCGCACTATGAGTTATCTATCTTTTTAACTTATGCCTTGGTCAA
Organism: Ambystoma mexicanum; assembly: GCF_040938575.1. NCBI lineage: Eukaryota > Metazoa > Chordata > Amphibia > Caudata > Ambystomatidae > Ambystoma > Ambystoma mexicanum. Next base: position 50,003,464 of record NC_090925.1, on the reverse strand, counting down.
AAAGGGGTGCGGCTTCCCACATCACATGGTGGAAGAACTGGTTTATCCACTTCCCCCAAGCTCAGCTGGCTCTCACAGGCACTTCTCCTCCCACTTCTCCCAAGAGGAAGCCACTTTACGGCACCCCCAATATAACATTTGCCTGAGTCCATTGTTCAGTTTCCTGCAGTTGCCCCTCCCCTAATCTAATCAGAGAGGTGTCAACTCCTTTTGGTGGGGAAGCAGGATGCAGCTAGGACTGGGAAGAGTGGCTGAGCAGGTTTCTCCTGTCGGGGGTAGTTGTCAGGCAGAATTCAGCTAAATGTCACTTTAGTTCCCAGTTTAAATACAACTTACAATTTTTACCTATACATTAAATAATTACTTCCTTCAAGTCATTTCAGAATATAGTTTTACATTGTATCCACCTCTTAGGAAGTCTTTCCTTGGTCTGGGTTGGGTTCCTCTGTTCAGTTTTACACAAAAGTCTGGTGGTTTTAAAACGCCGGCTTTCTGATAGTGGTGAGTACCGGTATTGCAACCATTTTTGGGATTAAGAAAATTAATTCCCCACAGTTCTGAGTTGCTTTTTGGCAATCAGCATTGCCATTCCCAATGGTTTCAGGCTACTGTGTGTGTAGCCCAATGGTGGTTTTAGGCAGTGTCCTCCTGTGCTCACAACTTAGGTAAAAATGGGTGGCAGCCTATTCTTCATGTTTTCCCTGTGCACTCTCTGGGGAGTTCGGGCCATCATGATGTTTTCCATGCCAGTACTGCACTGTTTTATGGTAGGGCTTGGATGCATGGGTAAAAACATCCCACAAGCCCCCCCTCTTGCGATGGCCATTCTGTCCTTTCACTGATGGAACTCGCAAGATCTGGGATGTTCGCCTCCTCTTCTTCCAATTCCATAGATGGCACAGTTCAGCATCTTTTCCTCCCTCCAGTCGATCAATCAGTTCTCCTTGCTGGTCCTGATGGGAGGATTGGGCGGTACCCCGGGCCCCTCGGATCTTCGCTCCCGATCCCCAGGTCGCCTTCCGTGGTCAGTCTCCATGTTTTCTTTCTCCTAGGACGACAAAGGAAAGCGGCAATACCTATTCATAGACATTTCTCCCCCACTATTGATATAGTGGGGCGACATATACATTATATACTTTAATAGACACAGCATTCCAATTTTTAAAAACAAGTTATGATTCAGAGACAGTGGCTTACAAGCGTCATAATATTTTAGAGACTATGCATGGGATATTTTAGGGTTGGAACTGAATTACTCTGGAGCGGCCCCCTCTGGTATTGCAGAGGACTCCTCCAGTTGCTGCAGAGTGTGCCTGGGATGGCAACACTTCAGCTGATTAATATGGACCCACTTATCTTCCCCTTCCACCAAATTACCTTTGGGGATGCAGATTTTGTAGGCAACAGGGGAGATCTTGTCTATAATTTCAAAGGGTCCCTTCCATGTAGGCAAAACTTTTCGCTGTTTGGCCTGGTTCCTTTGGAAATTGTATAGATAGACCCAGTCTCCCACATCATATTCCTTTCTGGTGGTTTTCAAATCATAGTGCGTTTTCATACTCTCAGCTGATCTTTCTAGATTCCGCTGAGCATAGGCAAAAGCATGTTGGAGGTGTTTCCTTCAATTCTCCACATACTCATGAGTTGTGGAGGCATTTATCACTGTCTGCTCTTGGGTCCTGTAGAGCAAATGCTGAGGAAGCACCATCTTGTGTCCGGTCATCAACTCAAATGGTGACATTTTAGTTGCAGATGAAGGGGTAGATCTGATGGCCATTAGGACCAGAGGTAGTCGGATATCCCAACTTGGCCCAGAATCTGCCACAAACCTTTTTAAGATGCTCACAATGGTTCGGTTGTATCTCTCCACTGCTCCAGAAGAAGCTGGCCTGTAAGCAATGTGTAGCTTCCTTTTGACCCCCAGTATCTCCCACATCTTTGTCATTACTTCACTGGTGAAGTGGCTACCTCTGTCTAACTCAATCCTTTGAGGTAGACCAAAACGGGAAAAGATGTGGTTAATCATCAGGGCAGCTGCTGTTTCTGCCTTGCAGTTTGGGGCCGGGAGACATTCCACCCACTTGGTAAACAAGCATGTAACGGTCAACATTTACTTGTTTCCTCTAGATGAGCGAATTACAGGTCCTACAAAGTCGATTTGCAAATCTGACCAAGGCAGTGTCATCCCCCTCTTTTGGAGAGGCGCACGGTGTGTGAGGGATGATGGCTGAAATTGTGCACACACAAGACACCCCTTCAAGTATTGGTCGAGGTCCTGCCCCATGTGTGGCCAGTATGCAACCTCTCTTAAGATTTCCAGTGTTGTGTGAAACCCCCTATGACCGGCGGTGGCCGCGTCATGGGTGTGACTTAACATCAGGCTTCGGAATGAGGTAGGGAACACCCACTGATCATGGCCAGCTTGGGATTTCCTTACCAACAAACCGTCTTGGATTCGGAACATTTTTGGACATTTCATCAACATTCTTAGGTCCTCTTTCCCAATGTAATTGGTATCCGTCAGGGGAAAGTTCTCAGGGTCCTCAATGTGTTGGTAAAACTTACCAATTATTGGTTCCCCCTTCTGAGCTGTAATCAAATCAGCATCAGGGGTCTCCTTACTCCATTGTGCAGTTGAAAGATCATTGTGAGCATTTGTCTGGGACCTAGTGATAGCAGTGACCTGGATTTCCCTCAACAGGGACTCTATTTCTATAAGATCCCCTTGGATGGCCCCAGTTTTGGCCAGCTGATCAGCTAAGTCATTTCCAGTTTTGTCTGGTCCCTCTACTTTGGAATGACCCTTGATCTTTTTCCAGTAGATGGTCATCCCATTCGATGTGACCAGATCATCAATATTTTGGATTAACTTCCCATGTTTCAAGGGTTTGTTATTAGCACATAACATGCCTCTGGTTTTCCAATTAACCAGGTGCTCCACGAACCTGTTCCGTACATAATCCGAATCTGTGATTATGACCAGTTTGTGGAGTTGATGTTGGACAGCAGTGAGGATGGCCTGATGCACAGCCATCAATTCTGCCACCTGACTACTTCGGGGACCAATTTTGTATCCAGCGGAGGGTTCTGGGGACTCATTCACCCATGCTTTCCCTACGCCGGCCACCAGTTCTTTCTCCCCGTTGTTGTCAACATGGTACGAGCATCCATCCACATAGACAGTGGGCATTCCCTCACACTTGTCTTCTTCAAAGACTTTGTGTGGGGAATTAAGGTATGCCTCCATGTTGTCCTTGATTTTTAGACTTTCGTCCTCGAGACAGTTTTCTCTGGCACAATCATGCAAGTCAGCCAGAACTTGCGCGAGGGGACTCTTCTTGTTTTGGCCATATCTGACCTCCACAGGAAAGCCTTGCATTGACAGAATCCAGGAAGTAATTCAGGAATTACTCACATTTCCGGCCCAGATTCTGTCACTCTGGAGATATTGCAGAGGCTGGTGTGGAGTCTCCACTATGATGTGTTCCCCCTGGATAAACGGGCGGTAATTCTTCAATGCCCACACCATTGCCAGGAGTGCCTTTTCACAATCATTGAATTTTTCCTCCACAGAGGATAAAGTTTTGCTCGCATAGGAGATTACTTTATTGACCTTGTCATGCTTTTGGTATAATACTGCCGTCAAGCACGTATTAGAGAACCCTATCTCCAGGAAGAACTCCTTGTTTCTGACAGGGTAAGCTAGGCAAGGCGCTTGTGAGAGGCTTCTTTGGAGTTGTCTTACTGCCTGAGATTGTTCTGGACCCCATTCCCACTTGACCCCCCCCTTCAAGAGATGAATCAGGGGTCTAGTGATCTCTGTGTAGCCTTCAATGAACTTTCTGCTGTAATTAGTCAGTCCAAGGAGGCTCCTTAGTTCCCGCAGAGTTGTGGGATCCTTCAGTTTCTGAAGTGCTTCCACTTTCTTTTCTTGGGGACAGAGACCCTGAGGAGTAATCTCATGCCCCAAGAAATTAACACGGGTTCTACACCACTGTGCTTTCTGAAAGGAAAGTTTTGCTCCGATGGCCCTCAACTGTGTCAGAACATAACGGATCTCCGCTATGTGTTCTTCCACAGATGAACTTTCGATGAGGACATCATCTACATAAGCCAGGTTACCCCTCGCACCCAGGTCGGGCATGGCCTTATGTAGGAAAATGTTGAATTCATTGCCGGAGTTGAGGTATCCGAAGGGAGTCCGGGTTCATGTGTACTGCTGGCCCCCAAAGGTAAAATTCAGTTTGTATTGGTCCTCCCTACTGACAGGCACAGTCCAGTATCCATTGGTCAGGTCTATTGCTGTGAATACCTTTGACTCCTGAATCTGGGCCAGCCCTTGGTCAATGTAGGGCAGAGGCCACTGGGAAGTATGGACCCGTTTGTTGAGCTCCCTAAGGTCGGCACAGAGTCTCCACTGGCCGTTTGGTTTCAATATTCCAAGCACCGGATTATTGAAGGTGCTGTGTACTGGACGGATTATTCCCCGGGACTCAAGATTCTTAATTATTTCAGTAAGAGACTCCATGGATGCGAGAGGCAAACGATATTGCTTCACAAACTCTGGAGTCATTCCAGGGTCCGTGGGAATTGTTGTGGTGTGGATGTCGGTGCGACCACAGTCATATGAGTCTACCGCAAAGAGATCTTGGAAATCCAAGAAACTTGTTTCAACTTTTGCTTCTGTTCCAGAGTCACACAGGCATCAGCTAGGTTGACTCTCTCTTCCACCATCTGCCTGAAGCCTGGAAAGACTTCTGGTTTGGCTATCTCAGCAGCCTCCTCCAGCTGGGTGGAGAAGTCCCTGGTCAGAGTGCTGATTTGGACTGGAGGCTTCAGGTGGGAAAGGCAGCCCTCATGGACCTGGTAAATCACCTCGTCCTCTCTGAAGTCACACGTCACATCTTCCTTACCATAAGGGCAAGAAGTGTACACCAGGAAGTTCCCCCATGCCGAGTGAAAATCCTGTCTGGTGTTGTGTTGTCATCACTGTCACTGTCAAAACAGTCCTTGGGGATTGGTCCTAACAGTTCATTTCCTAGATCAATGGAAAAATGTCGGTCATCAACCGCCACTCCGATAATGGTGCCTGCGGCTAGAGTAATACTCTTTAAGTCGCTGTTATCCACCTCTATTGGAATGGTGTCATGTTATATGTTGACTAATGATGTTGGGTTTACCCCTAACCCTTGCTGTTGGAGAGAAGCATTTAGATGTATATAAGCATCAGGGTTTTTCAATTTTTGTCCTCTTTTAACTTTCACTTCCAGGGAGAATTGTCGGGTCCTTTCTGGGATGGTGACTTCCTCTTTAATCTGAATTTCAACTGCATAAGGTAGCAATTGAGCTGACCTAAATGCTTTTTCTTGATCATCAAAGCCCATGGGATTATCCGCTAATCGGGACCAAGCTTTGAAGTTTATTAGGTCCAAACTAATGGCAAAGCGATTGAGAATGTCACTGCCTAAGTAAAAGGCGGCAGTGACGTCTCGCACGACCCAACAATTATGGACTATGCTCTTGCTGCCAATGGAGATTTTGAGCATACACCTGTGATGTTTGGAATTAGGTGCTTCCAGGTCCATTTCCCATTTGTCTATCAGTTTGAATGTGGGAATGGCTGGATCTTTTGGGAGTTGGCGGAACATGGTTTTGCTGATGAAGCTCTTACCGTTGTTGACACACACTCGAGCGAGAACAGAGTCCTTCCCATCATTTAACTGAACAGGGATGAACAATTGCTCTTCAATTTGCTGAATATCAGCCAGGCTCTGAGCTGATTTCACATCTTTCTGGACTATAGGAGTGCGAGTTTCTGATTGTGGATTAGTAAAGAATTTCAGGGTGTTTCCTTCCAGTGTGGAATACCACCTTAAACTGGAAGGAAGGTTGATTTTCAGAAATAGAGAGGACACCCCATCACCAGTCTGTTGTCCTACTGCTATTACTGTCACGTCTGGAATTTGGTTGTTCTGGAAGTGAAATTCTACTTGGTCAGATTTTTGTTCAACCATGTGGCAGGTGCCGTTTAAACTAACCTGGTTGACACTCTGTTTTAATTTTATTGGTCGGCTAGTCTGGGTCCAGAGGACCTTGTTTACGCAATCTATTAGGGGTGACAACCTTCTCAGGAGGTCATTCCCTAGTAAACAAGGGGTGCCCTCTGGAGTCACTACTATGACCGGGTGTTTCACCTTGTGTCGCCCAGTTTTGATGTCCAAATCTGCAGTCTCCTCGACAGGAATTTCCTTCCCGTCAAAGTTCTGCAGTTGTCCAGGAAGAGAGGTGAGAGGAATACGGTAATTCTCCCCACTTCCTGCATTTAGTTCGACACAGGCCCTTTTGGACAGAAGGGTAGCTTGGGATCCAGTGTCCACCAGTGCCGAAATTGTACCCTGCCCCTGTACTTGTACCGGGGCATGATATCTTCCCTCCTTCTCCTCAAGGGGGCACAGATAATGCACATTTTTGGACAACTGGTGGGCTAACTTTCTGGTTTTGGACATTGCTAGCGAAGAGATTTGGGCAGAATTCTGGGGAGAGCCTGGGGAATCTGAAAGAAAAAGTTGGCAACTGGAGATCAGAGCCATTGTGGGTTCCCCTGGTTCCGGTTCTGGCCGCCCCCCCCCCTTTTTGGAGGCAGTCACCAGGATGGGTTTGAACCAGGGGATTTCGGTATTGTGGGTTCTGGGATGAGATGATGGGCGGCGGTAGCTCAGTCTCCATATCTCCCCAGTCTGAATTGGCATCCCTTGGGACCCATTTTTCCTTGGGAGGAGTTCCCTCATCTCTGAAGGAGAAGATCCTTTTCCCAGGATCTTCTGAGGATCCCTCTCCCTCAAATTGGAAGACCTGTACCTCCTCCACAAAGTGGGTCTGTTTGGGTCCTTTGTTTCTCCTACCCCCCCTCTGCTCCTTGGGAGGCAGGCTTTCAGGGGCAGGAGATTTTGTTTCCGGTTCCTGGTTTTCCAGGGGCTGTTTACAAGTTGGGAAGGAAGCTTCCTCCAAGGCTTTACACCCCCCTTCCCCTTGTGCTTCCTCCCTGGGAACCGGTGGGTTATCGGGGTGCTGCCCCCGTCATTGTTCTGGAGCACCAGGTCCAGAGTTTGGGGCATTCTGCAGTGGCATGCTCATCTGAGGGTTCTGTTGAGCCCTCAGTATGTCACCCAGATCCCGTGCCATATTTTGGACCTGGCGCTCTAACTGGGAAACCCGATCAGGCTGATACGGGGCTCTATTTTCTCCCCTGGGCTGATCCCGGGAAGGGTAGCTATCCCTTCTCTGGTAATACCCTGGGTTGGGAAGATTCGGGTACCCCTCCACCCTTGGCCTTCCCTCTCCCGGATTAGGTTGTCTGGGCTCAGGGAATTGGGGAAAGAAGGATGGATGATTTTGGGGCTGGAAATTGGGTGGACACCTGGGGAAAAAGTTCTGCCCAGGATTTGGTGAATTTCTGCCCCCCTGGGGGACGTTAGGAGGGAAGTTCCCTGGGTCAGGTGCTTGGCTGGACCCCCCCCCTTGGGCTGGAGGAGTCCACACATAACCCAGGATGGCTCGGTTTCCCCTGTAGCGGGGACTTACATAGTCAGGGGAGCGGGGGACCCCATTTGTGGGACTACCTCCTCGACTCCCTGTCTGTGACTGGCCCGAGGGCCTTCTGGGCTGTGAATTATTTGGTGCAGGCAGGTTTTTAGGCCCGCCCATCTCCAAATCTAAAACGGGGGCAACCTTTACCTCCGCCACCTTGGCAACAGCAGGGGTGCTGTTGGTTTTGGGGTTTTTCTGCGCATTATTTTTATTTTCGATGGGCTTCTGCACCTCATAGATCCGGGTAGCCTGTTCAATGACCCAGTCTAAAGATCTTTTCTCATGAAAATCTCTCACGAGCTGGGTCATTATGTATTTGGGTAAGGCATGGAAAAACGTATTGATAAATTCTCTGCTATCCGTGCGCACCCTTCTGGTGGTCTGCGCAAAAGCACGCTTTAATTCTTGCACAAACTCTTGTGGGGCCTGATCCTCCCCACATTGCAAATTGTAGGCTGCCTTGCGAGCCTCTTGAGGATTTCGGTGCACAGAAAAATGTTTCAAGATGGCCGCCCTGTATGTGGACCACCTTGAATGGTTTTGATCCTCCAGCCCTGCAAAGAAACTGGAGTATTCTGGTGAGAAGGTCCACTTGACGTACTGGATGCAGCTACTGCTGTCCTTCAAATGGAAAGTCTCCATCATTTGCTCATAGAGCTCCAAGTGTTCCCAAACAGAATACTTGGCGTTCTTATGATAAGGCGTGATGACACTCCTTATTGTCTTTATTTGTTTCAATGGGTCCTTAAGCAAGGCCCTTTTTGCCTTATTGGCCTTTTTGGTTCGGGTCACCCTGGTCCATTCATCCTCTGACTCTGAAGCACTGCTCCTAGAGGTGCCCGTCTGATCTTCCAGGTTTTCCCGGATTCTGCGAGCCTGGGAATGGCTGGCAGAATGTGGGGACCTGGTCTCCTGTGTCCTGTAATGCTCAGAGGAGTCTTCAGATCCCTCCTTGCTGCCAGGATTTGATGGGTACCCCCCCCCCACTGACCTAACTGGGCAGAGGTTTTCAGGATGCCCTTAATGGGCCTACTCTCCTGGGGTTCCCCACTAAATTGCACTGTGCTTGGGTGCCCATACCCAGATGCCCGCCCATCCATTCCTGGGAGGTACTGGCCTATGAGCCCCATACTTCTAGCTGGATAGTAATCTGCCATACCCGTGGCCCTGGGCTCATGTGCGCGAGGGGACATGGGGGTGGAAGAGTCCAGGGACTGGGAGAGATGAAGGCCTCTGGTACTAGGGCTCCTGAGGTTATGCTCAGGAGTTTCTCTTTCCCAGCGAACCTCATCCCTATCCGCCCCTGCTCCTTGTTGCAATGCAAGAGCCTGTGCTTTCAGTTCCTCAGTTAAGGCCTTACTAGACTCTATCAGTCTCTCCTGCATCGCTACCTGTTGCTGGAGCCTATCATTGTGCTGGCAGAGAGCCTCATTCTCTCTCTGTGCCTCCTGATTGGTCCTGGAGTACTGGGCCAGTCTTTGCTGCAGGAGGGTTACCTCCTGAGTCCCATCCCTACTGGCCTGCTCCTTTCTTGCCAGAGCATCCTCCACCCTCCTGGTATGCTCTAACAAGTTCTGGTGTTCTTTTTGGAGGTCACCCAGTCCCTGGAGGGCCAGGTGATTTTCTTTCATTTTCCTTTTTAAGTGGCAGACTTCCTGGCCTAAGGTATCCCTTTCCTGACTAAGAGCGTGCATCTGTGCCGCCAGGTGAGCCCTTTGCCTTTGGAAGGCACCAGCTTTCTGGCGCTCCTGGTCAAACTCTGCCTGGGTATCCAGGTCTTTCAAAATCAGTTTATTGCTCTCTGCCTTCTCCCTATCTAGGTACCTTTGCAGGATGACTACCTGCTTAGCACATGCCCTATTGACGTCTAACTGTTGCTCCAGCTTTTTCTCGCTCTGCAGTATGGAGTCCAAACCTTCTTGGTACTCCTTCTGCAAGGCCAGAAATCTGGTATCCTGGTCAGCCTTTTCCTGTTGCAGTACATCCATATCCTCCTTTATTTTAGTGATGTACTGTCTGCTGTCCGTTTCTGACTCATGGCTCCTGAGCAGCCTCTGCTCAGAAGAGTCCAGATCAGATTGGGCCTTCTCTAACGCCATCTGTTGCCTATTTGCCAGATCTTGGCCTTCAGCACATTTGTCCTGCATGGCTCCCATATATAGGTACAAATATGCCGCTATCCTGGCAATCTTATTATGTTCATCTTTGGCTTTAGCGGCCATATAGAGTTCACTCAGGGCCACATGTAGGGGACCCTGATCTCTCCATTTATCTGACCCTGTTTCAGTGACCTGTTGCGCGATTGCCTGCAACCAGACCGTTTGGTCCTGATGAGTCCACTCACCTCTCACAAATAGCTTATGTAAGAAGTGCTCTCTAGCTATTTTGATGTCTACCAGTGTCGTCATTCTGGAATTTGAGTTCCTTCCTGACTTACAGAAGTTTGTATTTTATATTTTCAAAACAGACCGTTTCCTTAGAGCGTTCCTTTGAGGAGTGCTTTACAGCGTATCACAGCATGGTGATCCGACCGGATGTATGTCTCCTGTCAGTTAGCACACTGTATTAATCTGTACAAGTGATAGATCTAACCCAGAATCTCCGGCTACGAGCCCCCACTTTGTTAAGCAGCTTCACTTCAACACTACAGCTAAGTCAATGCCTAGTCTGGGATGCTGAGGGAAACCCTTATTGATATATTTTTAGGTCCAGTTCATGTACTCTGGATGACAACCCTTATATAACACCCCTCTCTTAGAATCCCCCTGACCCCACTGAGCCAAGAAGTAGGTCTGTTTTGCAAATTTAAAAGGTTTATTTGAGAAATATAAACAATATATATATATATATATCACACTTCTATAAATAAATTGATAATGGATATTACACTTGTGAATATGAGCAGTAATCAGCAAGAGGTAACTTATGACTAGGAACAGAAGAATAAGGTGGGAAAGAATGCTTTATATGGTTCAAGGAAACGCAATGATGAATCAAATGCAGTACAGAAGATAACTTGATATGGCTTCAACAAAAGACAATGTAATCACTTTTCCCCTGGTGGCAATTAACCCCCCCCTATATGCAATGCAAGGAGATGGAAGTAACACACACAGTCTTCGGGAATACAATCAAATACAATACGGAATTCAGTTCCCCCCCCAGCAAGCTTAGCGGAAACAGGCAGAAGTTTGAAACACAGGCCCAACATGCTTTTAAATGTGATGGCAATGGATGGGAAAATGTGCTAACTGATTTTAATTCCCTCTAGAGATTCAGGGTGAGTGAGAGATGCTTGTTGGTATTAGTTCAGGCTCACTTTAGCAATGCTCTATGAGTTATTACCAGGTTGCAAACGGATTTTTAACAAAGGAAAGAATAGAGCTGCTATTTTGACAAGTGGAGAAATTGAGCCAAAATTGCAAATCGCGGTAAATTTCGTTAGAGCGTAAATCGCAATTGCGGAAAAAGTATAGGGAGAAGGAAGTCGGTTCTAGGTTCGTTGGAAAGCCTAGAATCACAGCTTTAAAATGAAATTCGTTCCTAGCCCAAACGGTTCAAGAGATACGGACGATTTAATAAAGGTAGATTTTCGGATTTAAAGTAAAACTCAAAATGACAGGTGAAAGCTTGCAGCTGCAGAATTGACAGGTGAGAGTTGTGCAGCTTTAAAAATGACAGATGACACGATTTCTAAAAGGCAGTTCTACTTAGGTTAAAATAGCTTGAATTAGATTATTTTAACTAAGAGATTGGTTCTTCACAGTTCTGCTAGGTACTCACAATATAAATTTGAAATAGGCCTCGTCACGGATCTGGTCAACACGTCCGGCGGCGGTTCAGTCTGCTTGGCTGGTCAATCAGGCACCGGTTCTGCTCACAGCGATCCGGATCTCTGGTTCTGCTCACAGCGGTCTGGGTCAGCTCTGCTCTGCTGGTCTAGCCTCTCAGACAGCTCGCACGGCTGTGGAATAGTTTGCAAATGATTTTAAGGATGCTGAGGCCTGCTCAGAAGAGTTCTCAGTTTGTGGGTTTAGGCCCTTGCATTAAGTTCTGAAGTAAATTTTTGGTCTCTGAAGATTGATGGATGTGAAGTCTGGAGTCTCCCGGCAGAGCGTCCCGCAGAAAATGGAATTGAATCTCTACCTGTCCCAGCAGTCTTTTTTTATGTGTTTTGGAAGTGGGTGTGTGCGTGGCATAACTGAGCCTGCCCCTCTCTACATGTCATTTGCCCAATTCTCCCCTCTCCCATGATTGGGGGAAGGAAATGGATTGTCATCATGATGAGGTCTGTTTATGGGTCAGAGGATCCTCCCCTGGTCAATTTGCCCACAAATCTATATTTGATTCAAATACATATTTCCCAGATACACAAGTGGTTGACATTACATGTACACATTATATATTCCTTATGGTCCATGCTTGTCCGCCTCTGATCTTCCTGGGGGCTTGCATTAAAAAATGACAACATTTTGCGCTTTTTGACTGGTTTACCAATATCGGACATTTACCAAAAATTACACACATGTGCGCAAGGAGTATGGACATTAATTGATGAAGTGTCAGATTTTTAACATTCTCCCAAGAGGAAGCCACTTTACGGCACCCCCAATATAACAGTTGCCTGAGTCCATTGTTCTGTTTCCTGCAGTTGACCCTCCCCTAATCTAATTAGAGAGGTGTCAACTCCTTTTGGTGGGGAAGTAGGATGCAGCTAGGCCTGGGAAGAGTGGCTGAGCAGGTTTCTCCTGTCAGGGGTAGTTGTCAGGCAGAATTCAGCTAAATGTCACTTTAGTTCCCAGTTTAAATCAAACTTACAATTTTTACCTATACATTAAATAATTACTTCCTAAGTCATTTCAGAATATAGTTTTACATTGTATCCACATCTTAGCAATTCTTTCCCTGGTCTTGGTTGGGTTCCTCTGTTCAGTTTTACACAAAACTCTGGTGGTTTTAAAATGCCGGCTTTCTGATAGTGGTGAGTACCGGTATTGCAACCATTTTTGGGATTAAGAAAATGAATTCCCCACAGTTCTGAGTTGCTTTTTGGCAATCATCATTGCCATTCCCAATGGTTTCAGGCTACTGTGTGTTTAGCCCAATGGTGGTTTTAGGCAGTGCCCTCCTGTGCTCACAACATAGGCAAACATGGGTGGCAGCCTATTCTTCATGTTTTTCCTGTGCACTCTCTGGGGAGTTCTGGCCATCATGATGTTTTCCATGCCAGTCCTGCACAGTTTTATGGTAGGGCTTGGATGCATGGGTAAAAACATCCCACAGGCCCTCAAGACAGAACGTCTCCCCATGCATGCAGTAAGGTAAGTGAATGGTGAATGATTACGTAACGGTCTCCCCATGCATGTGGTAAGGTAAGTGAATGGTGAACGCTTGTGTAAATGTCTCCCCATGCATGTGGTAAGGTAAGTGAATGGTGAATGCTTGTGTAACGGTCTCCCCATGCATGCAGTAAGGTAAGTGAATGATGAATGCTTCTTCGTTCACCGCTCTTAACTCCCTACTTTTACTCCCCGGTCCTCTATTCTGGTCATGTATCTCCCACTCTAGTCTCCAGTCTCCCTCTACTTGCCCTCTCCTGATTGCCCTCTGTTAAGCCCTCTTGGGCAAGGGCAGACACCAGATACAATCGCTCTTAGTGCCATCTTATCCACACACAGGTTCCTGCACTGAGCTGACAGTGGGAGAGCCGCAGCCTCCCTAACCTTCAGCAAGAAACATGGACAGGAGATGCATCACAAGCCCCCCTGCTCAGACTGTCCCTATGATTCCAGTTGCAGGTAGCGCTCACATGCCCCCCTGCCGGCACTGTCCCTATGATTCCAGTTGCAGGTAGCGCTCTTAGCTAGAGATATTTAAAAATATGTTGACAGCTCTGGCAAATCCAAGAAACACCACTACATTGGGACTTCACCCCGACCAGTACTGCCCCGTCAGACCCCCTCTAAGCAAGGCCACGGGGCAGTACTAATGTCTCTCAGTTCAGCTGTTCTTCGCCCATGGGTGCTTCTCTTACTGCACAGAGTGAAGACCGAGGTTTATTTGAAAGGAAAACGTGGAGGTGCTTTATGGAGCATTTTCATAATTTTGCACGTGAGCGTTCAGAACCACAAAAGTGCTTTCCTCTGCAATTTATAGGGCAACTAAAAGTGTCACTTCTTTTTGGTGAAAGCATTTAGATTTAATATTTATTTATTTATTCGTATTTGTTAAGCGCACAGAATCAGCCCTGAGGCATCGTGGCGCTGGTTACAGAGATAGCGCTGGTTACAGGAATAGCGCAACTTAGTTACAGCATAGAGGCATACAAGCATACAGGTTTAGACAATAACAATATTTAGCAATGTGTGCCTGTTTGGCTGTAGGTAGAGGAAATTTAGTTAAAGAGAGAGGTTTTGAGTTTTTTTCTAAACGCTGTGAGGGAGCCTTCTGCTCTTAGAGTGTGGGGGAGATTGTTCCAGAGTTTGGGTGCTATGTAGGGGAAAGCCCGCCCTCCTGCTGTAGTCTTATTGATGCGTGGCACAGTGAGTTGGTTAGTGTAGCACAGTCTGGTAGGTCTGGATGAGGTCGGTCTGAGAATAGTGTCTGAGAGATATGATGGTGCAGTGTGGTGGATACATTTGTGGGTGGTAGTCAGTACCTTGAAGGTGATGCGTTCTTTGACAGGGAGCCAGTGAACTGATTGTCTTGCCAGTGAGATGTGGTCCCTTTTGGGGATGCTTAAGGCTGCTCTTAGGGTGTTATTTTGAGTGACCTGAAGTTTATTTAGGTTTTTTTCAGAGGTGCCGGCTAGGAGTGCATTGCAATAGTCAAGTTTAGCGCCTATGGTAGCTCTTGCTATTGATAGGCAGTTTTCTTTGGAGAGGAATGGTTTGATGGCGTTGATTAATTTAGTGCTTAGTGCAGATGCGGAGACAATGGCACTAACTTGTTTGTCCATAGACAAGGTTGCATCAATGTAGACCCCTAGCGTTTTCACAGAAGATAGGACTGGGATAGTGCAGTTGTCGATGTTGAAATTGGCATAGCGACTATCTAGCCTGGCCAGTGTTGATTTTTGGCCGAGGATAAGGATTTCAGTCTTATCCCCGTTAAGACATAGGCCGTTAGTGGCCATCCAGGCTTGAATGGTGGCGTATATGTGTTTTGGAGCCAGAGCGTCTTTGTGGTATGAGCCTGTTAGTGGGAGGAGCACTTGGGTGTCGTCTGCGTAGTTGGTGTAGGCAATCCCAAGTGCATCCAGTTTATCGAAAAGGGGCTTAGTGAATAAGTTGTATAGCGTATGTGCTGTACAAGAGCCTTGAGGGACACCGCAGTGTATTATAGATGGTGTTGCGTTGGAAGTGTTAGAAAAGACTTTCATGGCCCTCCCTTCAAGAAATGATGTTATCCATGAGGTGGCTTGGTCAGAGAAGTGTGCAGAGTGGGAGAGGTGTGAGGTGAGGGTCTTGTGGTCCACTAGGTCAAATGCCGCTGAGAGGTCGAGGAGAAGTAAAAGGGCGGGTTTACCTGTGTCCATATCTTGGTTATTTGGTTTTTAAGGTCCAGCAGAGCAGTCTCTGTTCCATGACCTTTACGGAAGCCTGACTGTCTGGTACCTAGGATGGGGTTAGTTTCAAGGTATAGTTGGATTTAGCTGTGTGCCACTTTATCTTAAATCTTGAGAAGGAAGGGGACTGTAGTTATAGGTCTGTAGTTGTTATGCACTGTGGGGTCGAGAGTGGGCTTTTTTAGAAGTGGGCGCACCCAAGCTTCTTTGAGACTGTCTGGGACAGAGCAGGTCTTGATTGAGGCAAGTGGTTCAGCGCAGTCCTTGATCAACTTTGGAGGGCATGTATCGGCTTTGCAAGTCGATGGTTTCAAATGTTTCAGAATGTCCAGGACTTCTAGTTCTGAAACTTCGTTAAAGGCAAATTTGGGGATGTTAATGGTTTTGCTAGACGATTGAGAATCTGAGTGCCGACTCTTTTTTGGGCAGGGTATTGTAGTGGTCACAGATTTTGTTTTGTAGGAGGTCTATTTTGTTGAGCATGGCGGCTTGGATACTCTTGCACCAGCCTTCATCCTTAATGATCTCGTCAGTGGAAGTAGGAGGCACTGTGAGCTCTTTAAAGATGGAGAAGAGTTCTCTTGAGTGGCACTTCGAGTCTGATATTCGACGGTTGTATGATTCATATTTGGCATTGAAGATGGCGGTTTTGTATTTTTTTTGCAGTGTCTTTGAATAAGTCTTTGGTGATGTTGCATGGGTTGGCCTGCCAATTTTTAAGTGCTTGGCGCTTTTTGTTACGCAGAGCTTGGAGGTCCTCTGTGAACCATGCGTTAGAATGGAAAGACTTTTTTTCTTTTTTCTATTCTAGAGGAGCAATGGAATTTATAGCATTGGTGAGCGTATCCTTGAGTATGTCTGCTAGGATGTTAGGATCTTGTGGGAAAGGTGGGGCGAGGCCTTGAGGAAGGAGGTTGCTATTTTTTTCTTGGGATCTTTGTAGCCTAGATTAAGATCACCTAGGAGTAAGGTTTTGGTGGAAGTTTTCGCTGAGAATGTGCGTGATTTGCCCTTGAAAATCAGCTGGGAGTCCTGGGGGCCGGTAGATGACATGAATGTTAATGGTGTTGTTGTGAGAGAGGGGTAGTTTGGCCGATAGTATGTCTGCATTCCCTTCCCATGTGCGGGGTGTGGGTCTGATATGATGGATGTCTTTATAGATTAGGGCAACCCCCCCTGATTTTGTAGGTCTGTCTTGCCTAAGGATGGAGTAGCCTACTGGCACAGCTAAAGTAATGGCGGGGCATGAAGCTTCATGTAGCTAGGTCTCGGTGATGGCTAGCAGGTCTAAGTCGAGACTGGAGATGAGCTCATTGATTTCTAAGGCATGGGCAGTGAGCGATCGAGTGTTAAGTAATGCACATTTGAATATTGGCACTACCTGACTTCTGTTGAGAGGCTGCTCTTTTGTTTGTTTTTTCTGCTTGAGGTTGGATGGGATGGATGGTTTAGGAGTGGGTGTGAGGCTAGTACACGGTGTGAGGATGTGAGGAATCCTGGCCATAAGGTTGTGGGAGACGGATGTGCGGGAACCTAGTCTATAGTTTCTGTGTGATGTTGGGATGTGTTACGAAGAGAAGGACCTAGGTAGTGTGCGCGTCCTCAGTCTGCACAGTCTGGTGCAGCTATTAGGTATAAAGGTGTGAGGTTGCGTGGTGTCGGGACTAGTGTGAGAAGGTGTTGAGTTTGTGTTGGACGGCGTCATGATGCTGGAGATAGGTAAGCAAGAGTGTAGATAATGTCGTCCATATATTGTGGTGGCGAGGAGTGTGGCTATGAGTAGTAGAGTGTTAATCTGGTGGTGCAGCCCTGGTAACATGCTGAAGTACTCTGTTGTGCACGTGCAGGGAGACGAAGCTGAGCAGCGGTGGTTCTGGTAGCGGGAGGCGCTAGCTGCCTAGAGGATGTCAGATGGTAGAAATGTGCAAAAAGCATTCACTGTCTACAAATACGTAGTGAGGCATTTTGAATCATGAGTATAAGATTTTAGCATTGCAATGCGACATGTGCAGATGTAGGCAAAGTTACTGGTACAAGGAGTGACTTACAAGATAGAATCATATCGTGATTTACGCAATTCAGAGTCTGGGGGCAATGCAGAGCAGTCTTGGTGTGAAGTGTTCTACTCACGTAGCCTTCGAGTCCAGGGAGGGCCAGCTCTGTGACTCCAGAGGCGAACAGGGGCAAACAGGAAGGGCCTTGCTCTCTGGGCCTTCCTCGATTGGGCCGGCTTCCACCTGCCGGCGGGCTGGCACGCAGAAGAATGAGACGCGTTGCTAGGCAACGCAGAAAACAAAGGCGGCGGCCATTTTGGGAGGCTCTTTCGGCGGCGTGGTGCAGGCAGTGGGCTTCGGGTGCCTGAGGGGATTCACTGCGCACTCGTGACTCGTGAGTGAGGCTCACCTAGAGAAGCACAGGGAGTGCTTCACAGCGACTGCTCCAGCAGCGCTGTACAGATGGGCACGGCTGCTCCTGCAGACCGTGTGGAATGTAGGCGGTCGATCGGGGCTGGGGGAAGCATCAAGGCAGGATCCTCTATATAACAGGTTAATGTGAGTACATATCATCATCACCGGATGCAGGCACTGCAAATGATGCGTGTGCGAGGCATCCATGTTTGCAGCTTGTTCATACAGACCTGGCAGGGGCAGAACCTTGCATTAACCAGTTTCGTCACTCTCACTATCGCGTTTAGAAAAAAAAGAAAAAAAAAACTGTAGTCCATTCCTGCACTTTACATGCACTCTTTCAAATGTGCCATGACAAACATGACCAAACTGCATTAAAATAAAGGAAGTGAGGAACGCCATGAAGAGTGGCAGGCTGGCAGCTGTATAGCCTGGGGTTACAAACCCTGAGGTAACATTTGTTGTTAGTGTGCCTAGGCAGGCCTTCGGCAGGAAATTTTGGCTCTGGGTGGACCGGGGCCACCTCTGGTGGCAGGAATCGCTTCTATTGATGTTTGTTTGTTTTGCTCCCATAAGGTTTCCAAGCGCTCCCCTAGACCAGTAAAATGAATGAAAGAACTTATGTGGGGGAGGAGGGATTGGGCCTAAATGAGGATCTGCTGGTGGGGTGGAGATATGCTAAAGACCGTACAGAAGGCTTCTAGTGGCTATGTGAGGGTGTCTCAAGAAGTACAGTTTGGATACAAGCCCTATGAAGGTGACTGCACTGAAGGTTAAATGAAGGTTTAGATAACTCTCATTTCATAGGGCTAAATGAGAGCGAGATAAATGTTAATAAAAGGGGATGGCTGGGACAATATGAGGACATGCAAGGCCTTCTGTGAGGGTCCCCTAAGGTTTGCAACTCTACAAAGTGATGGGTGGAAAACTCTGTGATTAATCATAATCAATGGCAATTGTTATGGAGAGCCTGTGAGTTAATAGTTGCCAGCCTGCTGTGCCTTTCAAAGAAGGAAAAACATAAAGAAATCAGTATTGGTCAAACCCCAAAAAAGGCAATCCGTCCCAAACTACTAAACCACATCCAGGTTCTAATCAGCACATGGGCCAGCAGTTCAAGGTGCGACGGCTTCTATTGGCGGAAGTATCAAGACCAATTTTCACATGGAAGGTCCCGCTCTGTAACGGCACATACAAGTTAAAACACAATGGAATTTCCAGTGGTTATCATTATTTCACAGATTTCTATCCATCTGTTTTTTTGTATTTTGTTGTCAACAGTATGGCCCTTTAAGGGAACGTTGGGGGGTATGCGTTTGACCATAAATAGGCCCCTTTCTTGCCTTGACTTGTGAACCAAGTTGCACCACACAGATGAGGGATAAAATGACTGAAACATGTCTGTGATCGCTTACAATTCAAATCAAAGGGAACTTTGCCTCGCTGTTCCTGGGTAGTCAAAGTGCTGTAATGCAAGCTATCCCGATCAGTTACCCATGGTTATGAGCCTTTCATATCTTTTCAGTGTGTATGGTAATGAGAGAGTGTATGAGGATGTGCTGAAGTGATCTGCGGTAATTTGCTAAAAGCTAAATGGAGATGACAAAGATGTACCACGCCTAGGGTGCAATCTGGTCTAAGACCGGCCCTACCCCTTTCTCCTGCTCCAATACCAATCCCAGCTTCTCGGCTACCCCTGTCTCCTTACATATGTCTAACACCATGCGTATATCCCATTCCTTCCCAACTCCGTGTGTGTATTGTAAATTCCATACAGATTATTCCTGACAATATGGGACGCTGTTAGGGACCCGGCCATTCCCTGCCTACCTTTGATCAGGCTATAAATGCATGTGCATTTTACAACTCCTCTCACTTCTTCTCACTTCTGACTACAATCATCAAAGGGGCGTTTATCCTCAAAGCACTTCAAGGCCATATCTCAAGAGGGGTCAATGTGAGCAGTAGAGTGGTTACACAAAGATTCACAGTGACACGTATTCAAATAAACACTAAAACTCAGGGTTTCTTGTTGAAACAATTATTTATTTATTTACCGGTCATTTGTATAAGCCTTCTTTAGAAGGGATCAATGTAATAGTAACACACAAATAGCTTCAAAATACACACTCTTGGTCTCTAAACCAGCAAACACCCATTTGGGATGTCATACAGACTCTTCCAACACCCTCAGGTGACATCAATAGTTAGGACACTGTAGACATTGATAGACTGATTCTCAATGTCACTGGGCCTAGTAAGATAGTTGTTTTTGTTCTCTCCCCTGTTCCCCTCCCTTTGCCTGGTCGTGCTCTGAAACACCTGTGTATGAGCGCGATATAAATAAAATATCATATCATATCATATTACTGTTAGCATTTAGAATAGTACTGAGATTTGTCAATGAAAAAGTTATTAGAACAAACAAGAGTTCTCAAATATTAAACAGGCAGATACTTTTCAGCCTCCCCAATGTCAGAGGAGAGAAGAGTATTTCAGTGGAAACAGGCTAGGCCAAAGTCAATAGGCAAAAGTCTATGTAGCTGAAGCACTTCTTGCCGGTAAGTAAGAAAAGTCTTTGCACAATGTTTTAGAAGTCTTTAGTGAAGAAGAAGAATTAATATAGGGCCACAGGCTGTTAGGCTTGTGAAGAGTAGAAACAAATCTACAACAAGAGGTAAGTTCTCTTAGACTTTACAGTACCTTTATCAGATGACTTCTGTTCCTGTGCAGCTCTGCAGATCCTGGTGTTCCTGGGCCTCAGTCGTGGGGACAACAGGGGGGACGTCTGGGGAGTCCTGCACTGCAATGGGACGGTTACTGACAGCAATTGGCTATCTTCCAGCAAGTGGCAATTCGGTGTTTCAGCTCCTCGCATCTACCGCAAACAGCACCACTGCGGTTCCTGACTGTCAAGATGGGCTTTCCTTGCATCTGGGGTCCAGCACTCTGTTGAGGTGGCTCAGGCATGGTCAGTCCTGCTTCCTAGGAGTCGGGAGGATCTTCCTGGAACTCTTGGTCAGCTTAAAAACAACGCACACTAACTGGTGTTCCTCTCCCTGGTTTATTCGGTTCCAGTAGCAGCTCTGTGAAATTTCAACCAGCTCAGAGAAGGATGTCCAGGTGGTTTACTTTGGATTTGATTGGTCCCAGCAACTCAAGGGGAGAAGTCATCCTTGCAGGGCTTCTCTGTCGATACGAATTCAGAGCTTTAGCAAAGCAGCAAGGCTTCACCGGGCAAACCAACGGTCCAGGAGTTGCAGCAGGCGTTTTCTTCAAGTTCCTCTTTAGATTCATTCGCCCAGTGGTCGACTCTGCCTTCCAAGCCAAGAAGCCTCGCCTTTTATGCAGGTTTCCCCCATTCATTCCAGCCGGGCTGTCAATCACCCCGTAGGGTGGCTGTCCTTGCCGGACACCCAGCCGGCCAATCACCAAGGAGTGCATTTCTGTCTCCTAGGAGACTAAGCAGAGGGAGTTTTGTGCACCTCCCTCACTTCTTGCCCTCACCAGACACCCTGGAGCCAGAGGCGGGTTTCACTCGTGAAGCCCACCAAAGACAAAATGAACAAAGGGACCAAACCTGGTTTATCAGACAGAGTAAATCTCAAGAAGGACCTGGCAACAAAGAAATGGGGAAACAAGAAGACCAGGGCCATTTTGACGAAAATGGCACCCAAGGGTGCTTGCTGCAGCTGCGAATGCAGCCCGCGGTAAAGACACGCCATGGTAGTCAAAAGCAAACCACTGCCACCAGCCATTCATCAAGGAAAGGGTAACAAACATTTGACATGAGAAGTTAGAAAAATGGGATACTAGGTAGCCCCTCCAGCACCCTATTGTAAGCTAGGGTGTGCTGGGTCTAAACAGTTACAATTGTAAAGTACAGTTAATTTCACTTTTCTGCCCTTGGAAACAGTAGTTATCCAAGAGAAAAGGTATTCAAACCTTTGGGAAACTCTTGAAAGACTTCCCTGTAGCACTGCACTGAAGGTGATATGTGCTACAATGTAAAAAGATGCCTATGGAGTTTGTCAGACTCCAAAAACAAAAAGGAACACAGAGTTAAAATCACATTAAAATACATGAGAGAGTGGGAAAAAGGGTCTCACTCTCTCCAGAAAAAAATGAAAAAGTCCTAGAGTCCAGCAAAAGAGCTGGGGGTCTCTAAGGTAGAGAGGAATTATACATTTCTGAGAATTCCCCCTAACAGCGTGATACAAATATCAAATAACATAACATATGACATATAAACATAGGCATGCATGCCAAACAGACACGCAATACAATCCCAGATGTATTGTGGAGTGGCCCACCTATACCCTATACATATTCCCCAGTGGTGACTTCGGAAAATGTACGGTTCTGTAGCCCTCCACCTTCCATCTATGTTCCCTACCTTTTCCCTTTCATCATTGATGTCATCAATGTGGTTATGGGGCGCAAACTTTAGATGGCTTTAACAGAATTTTAGGGGGGTTTTTTGCGTTAAGTTCTCACCTTAATGTCCCTGAAACATATGTTTTTTCCTTGAATTTCAAAGGTTTTGTTACAATGTATCGCTCCCCTTAACGTCCCTGCTAAAAATGTTTTTTCTTGTTATTCCATAGATTTTTTCGGCACATGGCTAGTGACCCACTGTATATGAGAGAACACTACCAGACCATTAGCCATGGACTTTGGCCATGGCCGGTGGGCACGGTCACTCTATATTTGAAAACACCTGCAACCCATCACTCAAAGACTTTCATCAATCACAGACAGATTTTGACCTCTTTTGACCATGGTATTGTTCTGTTTGCAGGCTTTGAGAACTCACAATGTGTCTAGGCAGTATGCAGTGAGATTCAATTCTTTGCCAAGGATCACACTCTTTAGTTAAGCAGCGTGCTACAAGCCACTTGTTTTATGGCCTGTCTCTTGGTGACTGTTGTGATATATCACACATCCCCAACTAACTGCATTTAAGCAGCACAGAAAAGGGTAAAAAATGATTTGCTGCAGGAATAACCTATTCCCAGGTACCTCTGCCCCCTTAGCGAAAAATCAATAGCTGGCACCAATGAATATGCGCACAGTAAGTGAACATATATCTTAAAGTGAAACATACAAATGTAGTTCAATTGACCTTCCCTTTAGGAGAAAATTGGCAAGACAAAATAGCAATGGACGCTTAAAAGCAAATAATGAACTCCAGAGAAATAGCCCGAGAGAAGAAATGTTCCAATAAATATGCTGGACAAGTATAAAAGATGCTATGTCTCCCATCCATGCAGTAACCAGGACCAACCCTGCTTAGCTTCAAAGCTAGGAAGGGGCAGCCCCCTCAGGCCATGTTGCTCTAAGCGGTCTTTTAACTTGGGCTTGTTTATTAGGCAACATGGCATTAAGGGGCTGGTCCTGGTTACTGCATAAATGGGAGACTCGCCTGTCGCAGGCCATGGCCAGTGATTTTTCACACCGGCGTCACTGTAGCTGTAAATAAAGCTTTTATTTTAAAAAAATGTTTTCTATAGCTAAACCCTTGGCTATCTGTAGTCATAATTTAAGAGTGAATATCGGAAAAACAGCCGGAAAAAACGTCTGTGCCTGCTGCCCACACACCCATGATTATAGAAGCATGATTGAACATTCACTTTAGTTTGGACAGTAACACTTGAGAGCATGGCCTTCCATCGGCCCACATCAGCATAAAAGCAAAGGAGGGATATCTCTTAGCTGTGTCTGTTTAACCTTTATGATTGGAATCAATGTTGGTGTGTAGAAGTGTTGGGGCTGAATAAGTGGTTTAGCGACTACTCATCCATATATATATTAATTTTGTTGCACAAATGCACACCGTATTAACACATAGAAGCGTTAACTCTGCTTGTACTGATTGCCACTTCTCGCCATGAGAGAAGCATTTACTTTTGCTGGCAGGGTTTGCATGGAAATTCAGAGTTTGCTCAACACTCAGAATGAGAGTGGAATAATGTGCGGGATTAACACTGACAGCTATCAAGCAGCTCTCCCCTTCTTGGTGGATCTGGTTTGTAGAACAGGAAAAGCATTTTTGATTTGACTATCTTGGTGCTCAGACAAAGTGTGCTCTAGGTTCTTTTCCAGGAAGCCACAATGCACCTTCTGTATGATTCACTTTCCTTTTCTGTTTTAAATTCACGCTATCCAGTTGGCCAAATGTTCATTCTCTATATAATGAAAAATTACATGTGCTCAAAAATTCTCCCCCCCTCTTTACCTACTTGAATTCTTGTTGCACCATCTCTAGTCCATCAACCATTGCCCCTGTGCTACATTATTTCTTTATCTTGTTCTCCATCGTGTTCCTTCTTTTCTTGTTCTCTGGAAGATGCACTCCTCTTTTCTCTCTTCCCCATTATTTCCTGGTTCATGTTTCCTGTCTCTCCTTCTGACACCTTTGATCATGTACACAGTGTCTTGCCTGTTTATCTCTCTCGCTTTCTCTCCTGTCAAAGAATTCACCCCTACCTCCCTACTGCCCTTTCATTGTGGTGGTATTTGTTCAATTAGTCAGTTGCTGCCTGGGTGCTTCTCCTTTGTGATCATGCTTACTAGATCGAGGTTGGGCATCTTGCCCCTAGCAGCAGGTACCTGCAGAAGGAAAGGGGGAGGAAGTCCCCTGTTCCCATGTGGGGCTATAGAGAACCTGGTTCATTTATACTTGTTCTCCCCCATTTATGCAGCTCTTATGAAGACCGGGCTGGTAGGGGACTCAGACACTACAGACCTACCCTTACTTTTCTACTTATGTGTTCCGGGGTGAAAGTTACATTCGCTCTGGGTTATTATTTACACAGAGTGTGGCCACATAGAAGGAGGGCTATTGGGACCTTAGAAGAATGATCATGCTGGGGTACGGTTGAGCAGGGGAGGCTGGGGGAAATGCACTCCTTAGGTGCCAAATATTGATGCTTCGACAGGCCCTTAGAATTACATAACAGAGTAACCCTTATTAGGGTCTGAACGTTGCTTGGGGGTGGACTAATTCACAGTGTGCTTTCTATTGGTAGTGTTCTTCTACTGCTCGAAGTATTCTTCAAATTGCATCTCTTGGTAAGGATTTCATGACATTTGTCTTGATATGTATAGTATTTGGTTTTAGATTAAGACATTATTTATGCTGTTTATGCTTGTTTGTTTGTATTTGCAAATCTTTATGGGGGTTTCAACCAAAATAAAGAAACTGAATTGAATGTTTAGTAAGTCTAACATTCACCCTGGTTTAAAAAAATAACACTGAATTTGCTTTTAGATAACATCTGAACATCTAAACGCATGTGCACTAGGGCACACATGCATAAGACTGCTTGCGTACTATGTTTGTTGTGTAACATTAAGGAAATGTGTCCACTGCATGTATAGTACACTAAACAGTCTGAATTATTTGTGAGCAAGTGAACACTTTGTTTTAGATAATATAGATTGGGGAAATCCTGTGCGCTCAATTCCTTATAGCCTAAGCAACAACATGATGGCAAATGCATTTGCTCCATTGCTTTTCCATAAGGTCAAGATTTACATAACTTGCCCCCAGGATGGTGTTGTAGCTCTTCCATTAGGTAGAGTCATGGATATCAATGCGATGCTGTTCAGTGCAGAGAACCCTCCAATGACTTCTGTACTCTCTCATGTTCCGGGTGAAAGGAGACAGGAGACAAAGGCTTAATCTCACATTGCTGGAAAGGTTCTCCTTCAGTGACTGAAAGACAAGGATTCTGAAGTGTAGCAAGCGAACACTGAAGCCGCTCTCATTATATTTTTTGGTAATGGCAACCTTGGGCTCCATGAGTACTAGGAGTTGGCAGATGATGCCATTGTAGGAGAGGGCAGCAAAAGATGACACCTTTATTCAACTGTTATATATTCATGCAAAGGTCTTTTCTGAACAAGAATTGTCTTTTTCTTTCTATTTAGGTAATTGCTGTAGAAAAGCAGAAGTTTCTTTTGGCAGATGGGAGATGACAACCTCACATCTTGGATAGAATTTATCCTGGTTGGGTTCCTAGAGAAACATACTACCTCAGACTCAAATCTCCCAGGACCCTACATTGGGTATCCTGGCAATATTGTCTCCACCAGTGCCATTCCTTGGCCGTTCCACAAGAAATCCAAACTGAACCTTTTTTGACAAGCTGGTGGATAGTCCTCACACACTATGTTCAAGTCTTGGGGTGCTCAATGGCAAGTGTCTACTTCCTTCCTCTTTGGCACATGGGTCGCTATGGATCATTGTACCACTATTACACAATCTTATGTGTAGCAAGGGAACACTGAAGCCTATTTCATTATCTTTCTTCAGTAATGGCCACCTTGGGCTACATGAGTACTAGGGGTTGGCAGATGATGTAATTGTAAGAAAGGGCAGCAAAAGATCACACTTTCAATTCACTGCTATATATTCATGCAAAGGTCTTTTCTGAACAAGGATTGTCTTTCTCTTTCTATTTAGGTAACTGCTGTAGAAAAGCAGAATTTTCTCTTGGCAGATGGGAGACGACAACCTCACATCGTGGACAGAACTCATCCTGGTAGGGTTCTCTGACATTCCCCAGCTCTGTGTTCCCCTCCTTGTTACAGCTCTGATTATATACCTCGTTACCATTTCAGGTAACCTTCTGGTCATGTCTGTGATTTACTCTGATTCACATCTACACACACCCATGTACTTCTTCCTCACCAACCTGTCAACTGTTGACATCTGTTACACTTCTATTATGTTCCCGAAAATGCTGACCAGCTTCTTTATCCTGAACCCGCGGATCACTCTTCAGGAGTGCCTGGTGGAGGTGTTCTTTTTCATGGGAATGGCTGCTACAGAATTCTCCCTCCTGACCATCATGTCCTTTGATCGCTACGTTGCTATCTGCAATCCCTTTCGCTATGTAATGACAATGAACAAGTCGGCGTGTCTCCAGTTAGCCACGGGAGCCTGGATCGGTGGCCTCTTAGTGCCTGTATTTAATGTCATCCAATTGTCAAAATTCTCATTCTGTAAGTCTCATGAAATCAATCACTTCTTCTGTGACTTCACAGCTCTGATGAAGCTCTCCTGCACCAGCACCACCTCCATTGAAATAATCACTATTACTCTCGGTGTAATAGTGGTCATTTGTTCATGTCTCCTGGTCCTTGCGTCCTATGTCCAAATCATCTCTTCCATCCTCAAAATTCAGACAACAACTCAGAGAAGTAAGGCGTTTTCCACCTGTGCCTCTCACCTCACAGTAGTGGTCCTATTCTATGGAGTACTCATGTTTGTCTACTTAAGACCAGAATCTACATACTCAGTGAGTCAGAGCAAACTATTGTCCTTATTCTACAGTGGGGTGCTCCCGATGTGTAACAGAGGGGGAACAGGATAAACAAACTAAGTACAATCAGGTCATGCAGGTGTAGAGACGGAAATGCGAGGAAGGGAGGGGGAACAAGTATGCCCACTCCAACAGGGCTCTGGGTTTAGTATAGGGAGGTTACCCCACTCATGGAACGTATGCTGAAGTGCGGTAGTACTGAACAAAAGGCAGAGGCTGGAGGCAAGTGCAGAGACTGGCTGGGGTGGCTGGGACCTGTGAGGCTCTGGAGGTGAACCAGGCGACCAGTCTGCAAAAAGATGAACAGAGTTAGGGAAGAGAAGGAGGAGGGAGGCAGGAGAGAAAAGAAAGGAGGTTAGCAGGGGAGAGGGAGAGAGAAAGAGGAAGAGAAGAGAAAGGTCTTGAGGAGTTTCTGGTTTAAAGAGCTCTGACTCAAGACTGAGAGGGGCCGAGAGGCTGTTCCAGAGGAAGGCACCTGCAGAGGAAAAAGATCTAACCCCTAATCTCTGATTGGAAAAACTGCTCACCCCCAAAGAGTTGGGGGAGGACCATTGTAAAGCACATAAGAGGTGAGGTACACATTTAAGTCCTGGAGTTGCGTGAAGGGATGACTCAAAACCCTACAGGTAGCCCCAAGTAGGAATGTTTTCAGAAAAAAACACCACACTTTGGGAATCATAAGCACAAATATTAAGTTATTATTATTTAAGTTTGTTCGAGTAGGGGGCGTATGAGGGCTGTTAAGCGGCTTCACTTCAACACTACAGCTAAGTCAATGCCTAGTCTGGGATGCTGAGGGAAACCCTTATTGATATATTTTTAGGTCCAGTTCATGTACTCTGGATGACAACCCTTATATAACACCCCTCTCTTAGAATCCCTCTGACCCCACAGAGCCAAGAAGTAGGTCTGTTTTGCAAATTTAAAAGGTTTATTTGAGAAATATAACAATATATATCTATCACACTTTTATAATAAATTAATATTGGATATCACACTTAAAATATGACAGTGATCAACAATGGATAATGTTCTACGGGTAGACTGATTTGGTTACTTAGAAGTAGTATAGAGGATGAGGTAGCTGAAATGCTTTATGGTTTCAAGGAAATGCAAGGTGGAATAAATGCAGTACAGAAACTAATCTGATATGGTTTCACAAGAGATAATATAATATAGATAATATGTTCACTTTTCCCCTGGTGGCAATTCACCCCCCCTATATGCAGTGCAAGGAGATGGAAGTAATACACACAGTCTTCAGGAATACAATCAAATACAATACGGAATTCAGTTCCCCCCCCCCAGCAAGCTTAGAGGAAACAGGTAGAAGTTTGAAACACATGCCCAAAATGCTTTTAAATGTGATGGCAATGGATGGGAAAATGTGCTAACTGATTTTAATTCCCTCTAGAGATTCAGGGTGAGTGAGAGATGCTTGTTGGTATTAGTTCAGGCTCACTTTAGCAATGCTCTATGAGTTATTACCAGGTTGCAAACGGATTTTAACAAAGGAAGGAATGGAGCTGCTATTTTGACAAGTGGAGAAATTGGGCCAAAATCGCAAATTGCGGTAAATTTCGCGAGTGCGTAAATCGCGATTGCGCTAAAAGTATAAGGGAGTCAGTTCTAGGTTTGTTGGAAAGCCTAGAATCACAGCTTTAAAATGAAAGTTAAACCACGTTCCTAGGACAAACAGTTCCAGAGATACGGACGATTTAATAAAGGTAGATTTTCGGATTTAAAGTAAAACTCAAAATGACAGGTGACAGCTTGCAGCTTTAAAAATGACAGATGACACGATTTCTAGGAGGCTGTTCTAATTAGGTTAAAATAGTTTGGATTAGATTATTTTAACTAAGAGATTGAGTTCTGCACAGTTCTGGCGGACACTCACTCCTAATTTTGAAATGAATGGGCCTCGTCACGGATCTGGTCAACACGTCCAGCGGCGGTTCTCTCTGCTTGGCGGGTCAATCAGGCACCGGTTCTGCTCACAGCGATCTGGATCTCTGGTTCTGCTCACAGCGGTCTGGGTCTGGTCTGCGGTTCCGGCAAAAGTTCTTGGCAAAGAATTGAAACAGCTCGCCCGGCTGTTGAATAGTTTGGAAAATATTTTGAGGCCTGCTGACAAATACTTTTGCTTGCAGTGGGCCTTCTTGGTTCAAAGTTCTGTAGTCTCTGTTTAGCTTGGAAGTCTAAGTGTTGGATCTCTGGATGTGAAGTCGTCGGTCAGCATGCTCCGCAGCAAATGGAATTGAATGTCCCTACCTCGGTTTCAATGTTCCTTTTTATGTGTTTTGAAAATGGGTGTGTGCCTGGGCCTAGCTAAGCCTGCCCCTCTCTACTTGTCATTGGCCCAATTCTCCCCTCTCCCATGATTGGGGGAATTGGGTTGTGAGTCAGAGTGATGAGGTCTGTTTATGGGTCAGAGGATCCTCCCCTGGTCAATTTGCCCACAAATCTATATTTGATTCAAATACATATTTCCCAGATACACAAGTGGTTGACATTACATGTACACATTATATATTCCTTATGGTCCATGCTTGTCCGTCTCTGATCTTCCTGGGGGCTTGCATTCAAAAATGACAACATTTTGCGCTTTTTGACTGGTTTACCAATATCGGACATTTACTAAAAATTACACACATGTGCGCAAGGAGTATGGACATTAATTGATGAAGTGTCAGATTTTTAACATGAAGACATTTGGAGTAAGACCCTATTTTCCGCTAGCAACCCCCCAGCATACACCACAGGGTCCTAAAACCTCTTAAAACGTGCACAGAAAAATCACAAGAATAATGATATTACTTATATAATTCTGACAAGTCTGCACTATGAGTTATCTATCTTTTCAAAATTGTGCTCTGGCCCAGATGGGTGTGGTTTAGGTTCCAAAGCACATGGGGGATGCTTCTGTCTGCCCCTGTCTCCAGCTCGGGAGGCTCCCAGAGGGACTTCTCCTCCCACTTCTCCCAAGAGGAAGCCACTTTATGCCCCCCCCAATATAACATTTGCTTGAGTCCAGGACAAGGCTTTGTTCAACCTACTGCAGGTGCCCCTCCCCTAATCTAATCAGAGAGGTGTCAACTCCTTTTGGTGGGGAAGCAGGATGCAGCTAGGCCTGGGAAGAGTGGCTGAGCAGGTTTCTCCTGTCGGGGGTAGTGGTTAGGCAGAATTCAGCTAAATGTCACTTTAGTTCCCAGTTTAAATCAAACTTACAATTTTTACATATACATTAAATAATTACTTCCTTCAAGTCATTTCAGAATATAGTTTTACATTGTGTCCACCTCTTAGCAAGTCTTTCCTTGGCCTGGTTTGGGTTCCTCTGTTCAGTTTTACACAAAAATCAGGTGGTTTTAAAACGCCGGCTTTCTGATAGTGGTGAGTACCTGTATTGCATCCATTTTTGGGATCTGTCTTGAATTACTGCATTTCAATAGAGTGGTCTTTTGCTTGATAGTATAGGACCCTTGCTTAACATTGTTTTGATGGCATCCTTACAGTAGAGTGGTGATGTGGAACCCCCCACAAGAAGGTTGTATCTTTGGAGTGGTCTAGTGCCAACTGCGCAGTTCTCCTGGATTCTGGGGTGAATGTGGGCGGCGATAGCTCATCCCTACATCCACCCAGTTTATTGATTTAGTTTGTTCTGGGATATAATAATGGGTGGCGACAGCTCATCCCCACATCTACCCAGTCTAAGGATTCAACATGGGTCAAAACCCTTGACAGGGCAGAAAAACTGGTTATCTTATGCCTCTGTCCTCAGCATCCAAGAGGTTTCTCGCACCTTGAGGTTTCTTCCTTAGTCGGTCAGATAGCACAGCGAGTTGAATGCTCACCCCTGATACCTGTGTGCAGCCTGCTGTGTGGCATGTTTGAATCTCAGGAAGGTCAACTCAGCCTTTCATCCTTCCAAGGTCAATAAATGGAGCAGCACTATGTGGGATAATAATGTCATCTGTTATTTCAGCGCTCTGAGACTCATGGGTGTGTAGCACTATATAAGAAATAGATATTATTATTATTATTATTATTATTATTACTATTATTCTTTCTCACAGTGCCCTCCTCTGCCTGCAATGTCTCTCCTTCTCTGTAAATGAGTCCCTCTCAGATATGGGTCTGATCAGAGATGTTTGATTTTCCTTCCCCATCATGTGAAAGTTACATCAAGTGATCTTCCAGAGTCCTTACTATTCTCCAACCAACATGTCATATATTGGTTCCCAGGAAATATAAAACTGTTCACGCTCGGAGACAAGCTTTCAGGCTCTTACAAAACTTTTCTTTCTCAAGCCTTCAATAAATTGAATCTATTGCTTCCAAATCCATCTTTAATAGACTTTCCTCAAAGAGTCTATTCAATTTTCAGTCTTGTCAAAGGTCCTCATTACGAGTGTGTCGGTATGCAGTAAAAGTGCAGCTAATGGAAATAGCTCCAATTTTACCATGCCATTGAATAACGGATCCCAGAAAATGGGTACTAGTTCTGCTGGTGGAATATGTGGCGATGGACTTACCTCCGGAGTCAATCCTGCCATGTTTAGGGAGTAATTCTGCTAGCACTCATTCTGTTACCGGAATTAGCGCTGATGAATTTACCTTCGGAGTTAATCCTGTCATGTTTTGGGAGTAATTCTGCCAGCACTCATTCCGTTACCGGAATTAGCACCAATGGACTTACCTCCGGAGTTAATCCTGTCATTTTTGGAGTAGTTCTGCCAGCACTCATTCCGTCACTGGAATTAGCGCCGATGGATTTACCTCTGGAGTTAATCCTGTCATGTTTTGGGAGTAATTCTGCCAGCACTCATTACGTCACTGGAATTAGCACCAATGCTAATTGACATTGTTCACTAAATGACTCTTCAACATATATAGGGCCTGATTCATGGAATTTTCGAGCAGAACTCGTGCAAGGGCCGCACGCCAAGAAGGACACTGCATGAGTCACGCCCAATTCCTATTCATGGAATTGTTTACGCAAAGTAACAGTATTTGCAAGTCACGGCTGAAACGCCCCCGACACACCCACATGCAAAGCAGGAAACTGCCAGACTAGCTACCTTTGTACAGTCCCCCAGGCGCAAATACACGCACCCTTCAAACAGTGCGTGGGGTCCCCCATAAGCAGGCCTGCGACCCGGGGAGCATGTTCCCCCATAATGTATCCGGCAACCCAACAACATGCATATGAAAAATCGTAACTCAGCAAAAACTTCTGCAACTCACTCCTTGCAGGATACAATGCCAGAAATATCAGAAAACTGCAAGTGGTGCAAAACAGCGCATTAGAGCAGCTCTCAACATACCTAAACATGACCAAATCTCCACAGCCAGATGCAATATCCACTGGCTACTGGTATGCGATAGGATCAAATTCAGGGCCCTCTCACTAACACACAAATGCCTCTCCAACAGCGCCCTGGCCTACTTGACTTGCAAACTCTCGAAAACACAATCTAAAAGACCCACCCGATCCACCTAGGCGACAAAACGCAGTTGGCTCTAGCTTCCCGGTGTTTGCGGTTCATGTTTCGGACTACTATACCCTGTCGCTGCCTTTAATTCCCTTAATGGATATAATCTATCATCTTCTGCACTATCGTCATTTACTTCAGGCACTGTAGGGGTAGCAGAAGGCTCAAAAACCCCTGTCTTTACACTGGTTAAGCATCCAGTCTTCAGGAGGCGGGTCTTCCTGTTCCTCCTGGTACATCTTCCATAGCTCTAAACTAGGTAACCTTTTGTCAAATGTCTTCCCCATATACGCAGCGTGCAAGTATGTGGTCATGTGTTGCAAACCACTTTTCTGCACTATATTGCTTAAGCATGGGTGCATGTATTGGCAGGTGCTTACACAGGTTTCAAAGTGGATTTACATCCCCCATTGTGACACGTCTCAATTGACAGTCATTATTTCACACAAAAAGAATACGTTTCAGAAAAACAATAAATATGAACGTGCACAAATCATTGCCGCTGTAAAACTTTATTTCATACTTTACTTGAATTTACCTATTCAGTCAATACCAACAATGACTAAATAAAATAGACGTGTTCACTCTCAACCTCTTAACACTTGTCACTTTTCGACATCTCATTGTTTTCTCTATACACACAATTCATAACATACACAAACAGAAAGACTTGGCCGGCCTCAACATATATCTCCTTTCAGCAATCCTCGCTGCTATTCTTACCCCTAAATGTACTCTGATGGGAGTGTAAGTTATTTCCTTTCACAGACCTTGTCTAGCACGTAGCCTATTATATCCACTTGGATTTTGAAATAACTTCTTCTAGACGTTCCTGAACGTAGGATTTCTGGGCTCTCATATGGATTGCTCCTCATCCATATACCTTAGTGGACGCTCTTCGTCATTAACTAAATACACAACCAACCCTCCGTTACTCTCTTCCCATTACCACTTTTTCCTAATTAATATTCATTCATATTTTGCCACCTCACTCAATCTACTCACCATTCGTTTTTTGGCTCCTGGCCCTCAGGATCATCTCCTCCTCAATCAGCCACCATCGCCTTTGGTCCGCTCAGCTCCCTGTAGAAATCAGGAGGGGATTTTGTGAAAGGGGGACCCGTCCCACCTATCTCTAATGTCTTGCAAAATCTTTTTTGGCTGCTATCCACAGGAAGCCTCGTGGTCCTCCTGTTAAATGGCAGAGGAGGTCTGATATTCTGAGACCCTTAAAAGCTTACTAGGTCGGTGAGTCTTTAACCATCCTTTGAGCTACCACGAGAACCCCAGTACCTGGGTAGCAATACGTTTAAGATGAGGTAGCAATACTCAGAGATAGATGGGGATGCAGAAATTACTCATACACCAATAATCAAACTGAATCAGGAATTTGGCAAAACTCTGTTCTGTTTTATTAACAATTATCTAAAACAGGGAGTACAATGAACATCATCCGATGTCTGGTAGTAAAATCTCAATGTATCATATAGAAAACACCCTATATACTAGAAATGTGTCATCATAGACGTCATTGTTACACTCACCTGGTCTCTACAGGGGCGCCGAACAAAGCTTGACGGTAACTCTCTCCACCAGCGTCACTCGTAGCGAAGTGATGAATGACTGCACCTGCCCTCTCAATTTTGTCCTTCCGACATGAAGGAAGATTTGCCTAAAATATTGAAATGAGATGTTAACTAGCCATAAGGAGGAGGACCGACTTCCACCTCCCGTGACCTCCTAGTGCACCCCTCTACTATGTCTCACCTTAATGTTATGAATGGCGGGCTCTCCATCCTGCAACTGTATGCAGGGGTGTGTAGCAGTTCAAGGATCTAGTTACTTCACTGATCCTGCAGATTACTGTGACTATGAGGGTAAGTCTTTATGCAATAATCCTTGGTATGGATTGCTTTAGAGTTCAAGTTGCCAAAAGTTCACTCCTGGGTTTTTCCTTTGCAGATTCCCCTTTGGTGCACCTGATGAAGAGTGACTCCTCTCTGAAAATAGAGAGCAGAATTCCAAGTTGAGTTTCCACACCTGCGCGATGTGATAATGTCTAAATATACAGTATTATTCTTCTGTGCAACTAACCTGCTGTCCCTTTTCTATTCTGCAGGTGCAGTGTCTCCGGAGCGGCGATTACGTGATGGTGTCTCGAGGAACCGCAAGATAGTGCAGCCTTCAGGTGAGTATTAATGCTGCGTCAGATTGTATGTCTTTAAAGAGGCGCAGCTCACATGATGCTTTCTTTTCTGTTCAGTAGGTGCGGCAGCTCCGGAGCGGTGTTCGCGTGATTGTGCTTCGACGGATCGCAAGAGTGAGCATCATTGTGGTGAGTATAAACACTGCACAATACTGCAATGTCTTTAGCGTGGTTCTTTGCTCTGTGCGGTTAACCTGGTGTTCCTTTTCTGTTCATCAGATGCAGAGGTTCCTGAGCGATCGAGATGGAGCATCAGGTAAGAGTCTTCTTCTGTTCTCTCCTCTCTCTTCCTTTCTTACCTTGCAGGCACGGTTCGTGAAGACCTGGACGGGCATGGCTGAAGACCGGGCTGAAGCTTCCAGCATGGTGAGCATTACGCTGTAGGAGTGCAGAATAACGCGAAGCGTGTTCTGTTCTGAGGCTGTGGTTTATATAGCCTCAAGAAGTAGTCCCTCCAACCACACCCTTTCAAAGTAGTCCCAGGTAAAGTAGTCCTTCCAGCATGCCTCAGACTGGGCTGCACGTGATCCCTCTTCTCCTGTAAACTGTCTTTCTTGAGAGGGCAATATGAGCCTGGCGCCAACGGCGCCAGGACTGAGTCCTGGAAGCCCTTATGTAATCCTTTGGGGCCTTAAAGGACCCCAAAGGTACTAGTACCTGGGGCAGGTCAGTCTTCTCCCGATGTCTGTGGCCAAGTACCTTGACAGCACTCCCCCCCCAAGGCCCCTCCCAAGGTGGTTTGATTTGCTGGTCCAGGCTTGGTCGGGTGGTTTTGATGGAACTGCTTTACTAAACGTGGCGCATGAACGTAGTCACTTGGCTCCCATGACCTTCCTTGTGGTCCATAGCCTTTTCAGTCAACTAGATAGAATAGTTTTGATTTGACAAACTTTGATTTCAGAATTTCTTTAACTTCGAATTCTGGTTCACCATTTACCAGGATTGGTTTTGGTGGTTTCGTTATCCGAGTTCCAGGTTGTACTGGTTTCAGAAGAGAAATGTGAAATACGGGGAGGTAACTCCAATTTTACTGCCACTGGATTAATGATGGCCTTAATGGTGTATGGTCCCAAATACCTGGGATTAAATGCGTGGGTTCCTTTAAGTGGGATGTGCCTTGAGGCTAGCCAAACCTCATCTCTGATCTGGTATTTTGGGGCTTCACTCCTATGTTAATCTGCAGTTGTCTTGTATCTTTCCTTAGCTTGCTTTAAATGTTCTGTCGCCTTCTTGAAAGCATGTGTAATGGTAGCGTGCAAACTGCTTACAGCGGACATTTCCAAGTGTTGAGGTGAGTCGAGTTCAGAGGTTTGTGGATGCATTCCCTATATTGTGTAGAATGGACTCTTCCCAGTGCTGGAGTGCAAAGAGTTGTTGTAGGCATACTCGGTTATCCATAAAATGTACTTCCAGTTGCCTTCCGTTTGGTGTAACATGCACCTTAGGTACTGTTCCAATCTTTGATTGGTTCTCTCGGTTTGACCATCCGTTTGAGGATGGTGGCTGGTCGAAAGTCTTACGTCAATTTGGGCCAACTGGCAACATTTCCTCCAAAACTGTGAAATAAACTGACTGCCTCGATCGGAAACTAGGATGGAGGGGAATCCGTGTATCCGGACAACCTGTTCAAGGAACTCCTTCGCCAGAATTGAAGCTGAGGGAAAACCTTTTAACGGAATGAAGTGGGCCATTTTGGAAAATAAGTGTACTACCACTAAAATGGTGTAGAAGCCATTACAGGGGGGAAGATCAGTGATAAAATCAAGGGACAATGTATGCCAGGGTGTAGGTGTAACGTCCAGGGGTTGTAGTAAACACAATGGTTTCTTTTTCTGGGCTTGCCACATGATTGCACAAATTGTTTAATGTCTTTACGCCATGTGGGCCATCAAAAACGTCTCTTGATCTTGGCTTCGGTTTTTGCAATTCCAGGCTGGTCTTCCACCAAAGATTCATGGTAATTGGAGATAACCTGTTTCTGAAGTTCCAGACTAGGCAAGTAAAGGCGCCCTTGGAAATAAGGTAAATGATCAATGACTGAATGATATTTGCTTTTAGTTGACCAATCTTGTAAGGCCTTGGAGTCGAGGAGATGCAAAATCTCCTTGTGGATGTCGTCCAGGGTCAGCGAGGTAGTTATCCCCAGGATTCTTCCTCCAGGGATTATGGGCGCTGGGTCCAGATTCGAGTATGCTTCTTCCATCCCTATGCGGGACAGAGCATCTGCCTTGGTCGTTTCAGCAACCAGGTAGGTAAGTAATCCGGAATCGTATTCCGTGAAAAATAACGCCCATGGGAGTTGATGAGAGGACTATGCCTTGGCCGTCTTTAGATATTGTAAGTTCCGATGATCTGTAATTACCATAATGGTGTGTCTGGTTCCTAGGAGATAGTGTCGCCAAGCTTTGAATGCTGCCTTGATGGCTAGAAGCTCCTTGTCGGTTACGGCATAATTCAATTCAGGTGCTGAGAATTTCCGTGACCAAAAGGCTACTCAGGGTCTTTTTGAGAAAGGACTGCCCCCATTGCCAAACTGGAAGCATCAGTTTCTACCACGTACGGGAGATCTAGGCATGGATGCTTTAAAACTGGGGCTGAGGTGCATTTTCTATTCAGGTCTTGGAAGGCTCTTTCCGCTTCATCAGACCACTGAAAGCGTTTGTTCTTTCGTAATAAAGATGCAATGGGATGCACCAAATGTGAAAAGCCTGGAATGAATCTACGGTAGAAATTTGCAAATCCAAGCATGCTCTGAACTCCTTTGATTTAAGTTGGGGAGGGACATTTCAGGATGGCATCTACTTTCCGCAAATCCATCCGAACACCACATGGAGTCAGGACAAACCCTAGAAACTCGACCTCAGTAGTGTGGAAGAAACATTTTTCTAATTTGGCATACAGTTCATGTTGCCGAAGTTTTTCAAGTACAGTGTGGACGTGCTTCACATGGTCCTGCTCAGAAGATGAGTACACCAGGATATCGTCTGTCAATGTATACGACGACACAGACATCAATTAGCTCTTGAAGGACATTGTTCATAAAATATTGAAACGCTGCCGGGGCGTTACAAAGCCCACAGGTCATCACCTGATATTCGAATAGCCCATACTTGGTACGGAAGGCGGTCTTCCATTCGTCCCCCTTTTTGACTCGTACGAGATGGTACGCCCCTCTGAGATCCAACTTAGTGTAAATACCAGCGTCCTTTACTTGGTTCAGCAGTTCCGGGATTAGAGGCAGAGGGTACCATTTTTTTTACAGTTACTTGGTTTAATGGGCGGTAGTCAATACACATTCTTATATCTCCTTCCTTTTTAGGGACGAAGAATAAGGGCGAGGCCACCGGGGACTTGGACGGGCGAATGAAGGCGTTAACTAGGTATTGATCTAAGTATTGTTTTAGATGAAGATTCTCGGGTTCCGTGAGGGCGTAGATCCTACTGCATGGAATTTGAGCACCAGGTATAAGATCAATCTAACAATCATATGGTCTAGGAGTGGTAAAGTGTTGGCTTGGTCTTTCTGGAAAACATCCTGAAAATCCTGGTATTCCTGGTGTAGCAGATTTGTCGGACTCATGATTGTTGCAATTTTCTTGGTTGGGGATTCTTCCGGATAACAAGTATGAGCACATTCTGAGAAGGTCACCCTCTTATCACTCCAGTCTATGCAAGGATTCTGTGTTTCTAACCATGGCATTCCCAGAATTATTTGGAATTGTGGAGCCTTTATTAAGTCGAACACAATGGCTTCTCGATGCCCATCTTGGCCCAACAGTGTCATCTCCGTCGTTGAGTGTGTTACAGGACCAGAAGAGATCTCCGTTCTGTCGATGGTGGTGACTAAATCAGTTGTGGCCTTTTCGCAAAGAGGAAGACTCATCCTTGTAGCCAATTCCTGGTCCATATAGCTGGGCTCCGCTGTCGATGTAAGCTCTGACCGCAAGCATACGAGACGGTTGCTGGTGACTAATAAGGATCATTGGTAAAGCTAGGTGCAAGGTCTGGGTGTCCTTCTTTTTGCTGGACAAGCGGACCTCTACGCTTGTCGGGCCGGGTAGTTTTCTGGCTCTGATTCAGCACTGACCTTGTCGGCGACCCTGACTGCCTTCTTGGGTGACTTTACTAGACAGTCTCGAAGAAAATGGTCAGCTGTTCCGCAATATAAGCACAAAGGTTGTTGCCTTCTCTTGTCTCTCTCTGTTTTAGATGGCGGCCCCCGAACTCCTCCAATTTGCATGCGTTCGGACGTGTCTGTGTTTTTGGAGGTGTTGTCTCTTGGTCGCACAAACATCCGATTCTCAAACCTAGCTCGGTGAGCCTTCCGGTTCTGTAGTCTGTGGTCCAGCTGTACCACCAAGTCAATGTATTTCGCACATCTTGAGGTGAGTTGACCACTTGAGCCAAGACGTGTTTTAATTCACCTCTCAACCCACAATGAAATAACATAGTTCTTTTGTCTTCAGGCCAACTGGTTTCCACCACTAATCTATTGAAGGTTGCAATATATGTTAACAGATCCTGGTTCCCTTGACGTAGAGACAGAAGTTCGTTATCTAAAGCTTGGCCTTGGGAATGACAGCCAAATAACTCCATATTCTACTGAAACCCCTGGAAGTCTCGGAGGAGGGGGTCATCTTGATTAACTAGTGGTATGAACCAGTCTGC
This sequence comes from Ambystoma mexicanum, assembly GCF_040938575.1. Taxonomy (NCBI): domain Eukaryota; kingdom Metazoa; phylum Chordata; class Amphibia; order Caudata; family Ambystomatidae; genus Ambystoma; species Ambystoma mexicanum. The sequence continues at coordinate 49,964,201 of NC_090925.1, read as the reverse complement.
AGCACTGCCACTGAGGTATGACAGTACAAAGGTGACTTTTGATTGCTCATTCGGAAAGGCTCCAGGCCTACATAGGAAGTGAAGGCAGCACTGGTTCATAAAAAACGCAAACCATTTAGGGTCTCCCGCAAAGCGTTCTGGTGGAGCCAAAGATATAGCTCTAGGAAGGACCACCTTCACTGGGTTACTTGACTGAGTTGGGGCTGATGCCCCCATTCCAGGTAACGACGTGTGGCCAGCTTTGGATTAGAGTAGTTGCCTGGCTAGGTCATCGGTACGCTCTTTTGCCACAATCAGTTCTCTTCTTAGAACGTTGGTTTCTTGTCAAGCTGAATGCATCTCAGCTCTGAGTTCCCCCAGGAGCTGGGCTAATTGGTCAGTGTCTGAGTTTTCCATGGCGCCCGGGTGTGAAGGCTTCGCGTTCTGTTATGCTCACCTGGTCTCCCCAGGGGTGCCGAACGAAGCTGGACAGTAACTGTCTCCACCAGCGTCACTTGTAGCGAAGTGATGAATGACTGCACCTGCCCTCTCAGTTTCGTCCTTCTGACACAAAGGAAGATTTGCCTAAAATGTTGAAACGAGATGTTAACTAGCCATAAGGAGGAGGACCGACTTCCACCTCCCGTGACCTCCTAGTGCACCCCTCTACTATGTCTCACCTTAATGTTTTGTATGGCGGGCTCTCATCCTGCAACTGTATGCAGGGGTGCGTAGCGGTTCAAGGATCTAGTTCTGCCTGATCCTGCAGATTACTGAAGAGTTCCAGACAACTATGACTCTGAGGGTAAGTCTTTATGCCAATACTCCTTGGTATGGATTGCTTTAGAGATCAAGTTGCCAAAAGTTCACTCCTGGGTTTTTCCTTTGCAGATATCCCTTTGGTGCACCTGATGAAGAGTGACTCCTCTCTGAAAATAGTGAGCAGAATTCCAAGGTGAGTTTCCACACCTGCGTGATGTGATAATGTCTAAATATACGGTATTGTTCTTTTGTGCAACTAACCTGCTGTCCCTTTTCTATTCTGCAGGTGCGGTGCCTCCGGAGCGGCGATTATGTGATGGTGTCTCGTGGAACCGCAAGATAGTGCAGTCTTCAGGTGAGTATTAGTGCTGCGTAAGATTGAATGTCTTTAAAGAGGCGCAGCTCACCTGATGCTTTCTTTTCTGTTCAGCAGGTGCGGCAGCTACGGAGCAGCGATCGCGTGATAGTTCTTCGACAGATCACAAAAGTGAGCAGCATTCTGGTGAGTATAAATGCTGTGCAATGCTGCAATGTCTTTAATGTGGTTCTTTGCTCTGCACGGTTAGCCTGGTGTTCCTTTTCTGTTCAGCAGATGCGGAGGCTCCCGAGCGATCGAGGTGGAGCATCATGTAAGAGACTTGTTCTGTCCTCTCCTCTCTATTCCTTTCTTTACTTGCAGGCACGGTTCGTGAAGACCTGGACGGGCGTGGCTGAAGACCGGGCTGAAGCTTCCAGACACGGTGAGCATTACGCTGCAGGAGTGCAGAATAACGCCAAGCGTGTTCTGTTCTGAGGGTGTGGTTTATATAGCTTCAAGAAGTAGTCTCTCTAACCACACCCTTTCAAAGTAGTCCCAGGTAAAGTAGTCCCTCCAGCATGCCTCAGACAGGGCTGCATGTGAGCCCTCTTCTCCTGTAAACTGTCTTGCTTGAGAGGGTAATCCTTTGTGGCCTTAAAGGTCCCCATAGGTGCTAGTACCTGGAGCAAGTCGATCTGCTCCCAATGTCTGGGGGCAAGTACCGTGACAGTCATACTACGTGGCAAACTAAGAAAACCTAACTTCGATTAGGGTTGGTTAACATGGAGCATCTAAGTATACGTTCCATACTGATGGGGTTGTGATGGGATCTCTAGGATCAGGTGGACAATTAAGCCCATCCCAAGTGCAAGTCATCTTCCGTGTCATGCTAATACACAATGTTCTGTTGGTTACACAAACTATGGGGCTCCTAACTACGTGGCCCTCTATAATTGGTTGGCACGCATGTACCCTTCTGGAATATTCAACTTGCTAGCAGCAAGCAAGCTGGTTAATCTAGGTCTGGGACGGTTAGCCTTGTCATGCCTCCCCACCCAATTAGCCCTCATCCCTCATCACTCCTGCGGTCTGCCATTCAGTTAAGGCTTTGAACTTGGCCTTGTAGAGCTCCCCAAGTCTGAGAATAAGAGGGAGTATGAGCATGGCCTGTCTTCTGGTTTCGGTGTAGCTTGACCCAAAATCTATTTCCATCTGATCATGTGATTGGAGACCACGTTTTCAAGCTCTTCTGTTGCATAAAATAATATTAAATGATGAACTCTTGGCACCTTCAATGTCTTTCCATTACTATTTTGAACATACAATGTTGTAAATCAATTAAAGGTGGCCCGACTGGATTTCTTGATGAACGGTGGAGGTAATAAATCTCATGACTATGACGTTGTGTTAGCTGAAAAAAGGAGAGAACTGAGATCTAGCATCAGGGAATTGAAAACAGGCCCTTCCTAAAAATCAAGCTAAGCTATGAGCTACAATGAAAAATTGGACTAGATATCAACATGTCGACTCAAACAATGTGATATTTAGATTATACTGTTCACTTTGAAATCAAACGACAGCATTGACTTTCGGCAATTAGTGAATTCCATGAATCATGCACACGCTCGTTTGCAAATTAATGCAGTTTCTGAAACGTAGTGAATAACACATTTCTCACAATTATATGCCCCCCAATCGTCTTTTTGGATGCTCTTAAATCGGAGGATAATTTAAATCATTGGTCAATAGTTTTTACTCCCCAAATAGTATGTGATGTAATTGTTAGAGCAAATGGTTCTAAATCACCAGGTCCCAATAGTTTCTCTAATAGACTCTTTAAAGGAAAATCCTGGTGGGTGGGCAATCACTGATATATTGACAACCTGCAGATTACTTATAACATGGAATCTTTCTTATATAATTCTCATCTACAAACGTGGTTCTCTTAAAGATCCATGGAACTACGGCCCAATTTCAATAATTGACACAGGCAGTAACATTTTTTGCTGCCATATTACTGCAACGTCATGAGTGCTAGAAGTGGGGTGGTTGAGAAAATGGCAGGTTGGTTTTAGAAAATCTCCAGGGACAACTTTGAATGGATTTCACCTTAATTGTTTTCAGGCTTCTGTAATTAATGGTAGCTACAAGGCAATCCTTGAATCCTTGGATCGTCAATTGATTTAAGCACCGCTTTCGATCTGGTAAGTCGTAATAGACTTTGGTGGAAATTGAGTAATTGGGGTATTCCCCTGGGATTACTGAAGCTTCTTATTCAACTACACAAATCTACCCAGGTGCAAGTTCGATTGAACAATTTGGGTGCTCTAGCAAGAGAAATATCAGTAACTAATGGCTTGCGACATGGTTGTATCTTCGCCCCAGTCTATTTAATCTTTACATTTCTAATGTGTGAGAAGAGATAGAAGGTGCAGCCTTGGCTTCCCCAAGGCCTGGACATCTGAGGCCTTCATGGATTGCCTACGCTGACAATTTTCTCTTGATCGACACTTCAGTTGTGGGACTGCAAAGTACTCAATGCTTTTAAGGAATATGCAGATAGTAACTATTTGAGAATTAAAGCGCAAAAAAACACACATCTTAACCTTTAGGTATATAAATCGTGTCTCAAGAGAAAACTGGTATATGAGTGGATGTCAACAAGGTAAAGTCGGGGAGTTAGTTTACCTAGGATTTTATATTTTAGGAACCCCAAACCAAGAAAGATTGTCCAATTTCATCAATCGTAAATCTAATGAATTAATTACCAAATGAAATTATTTAAACACAAATACTGCAAACATTCATTGATCCCAGTAGTGAATTCATATATGAGTACCCCTGTCACTAAATTATTATATGGTGCAGAGATTTATCTGTTTGGGGACTGTGGATTCTACAGAAAATTGAAAGTAAAACATGGTGTAGAGTCTTGGGAATTCCAAATGCAGTGCCTACCAAAGCAATACTATTCGATCTTGGAATATATGGCATTAGGCTAGTGGTTTTCTTTCTTATTTAAATTGCTTTGTCCATGTGCTGATTCATTATATGAGGATACAAATAAAATCTTGACCTCTAGAAGGTAAAATCAGTTATGGCCTTTGGACTTCACCGTGAAAGCATTTTCAGTTTTTAATTTGTTTTAATTTTTTATATTGTGCATTTAGTTATATATAAACAACTTTTTGCACCAAAAAATACAACTTTATATACATGAAGTTAAAATGAATATTACAAAAACCAACAATTACATAAAAATCAGGAATACAAAAGTTCATATCTAATAAAGATATAAATAGTAGTATAAACCACATTAAAATATTGAAAATGGACAACTGACTGAACTAGCATGACTATTTAATTCATCAGGACTGTGGTGTTTGGGCGACCCTCCTCAGAATCTCCTGGCATACCGCGTATGCTACAGCCGTAATTACTAAAGAATGCACTCCAAGAATAGTTGACCAGAACTGATCCCCAGTGATATCCTCCATTTTAGAGACGAATTTTGAATAACCTTTTATGTAACAGGTATTCAAAACAGGGCATGATGTAAATAAGTGTCGCATTGACTCAAGTTTGTTCCTACATAGGCGACAGTGACATTATAATAAAGGGAAATTTGACCATGAACACGTCACCTCTTTTGTGTGAAGCAAGTTAACACACAAAAGCCAAATAAAGCGCTTTAAACCTATGGAACAATGTTTAGTCAGGTAGCTACATGGTGTAAAAAAGGGGAAGCTCTGATGTGAATACTCATTGTAATTTCTTTTCCCATTAAGTGCCTCAACATTCTTAGTTCGTTCCCAAAGTCTTGATTTATGTTTTATTTTTATTTCGTAATTGGGTTCAGTGTCAAGAATGTTGGCCTCATAATTGAATGAGTCAAGATACCCTAAGCCTTTGGGGATCATTACAAAGTGGGCAGTAAGGGATTACCGGCACCGGTAAGGAGACTGGTGCCGGTAATCTCTTACCACCCTATTTCAAGGTCCCTTAGCGGGAACCGTAAAGGACGTGTGGTCTGACCACACGTCCCTTACGGGTCCTGCTAAGGGACCAGGGCGCTAATAACGGTCTTGCAAGTCGCGAGCCCGTTATTAGCGCCCTCCCCATTCCCATTGAGCCCTATGGGGGCTCAAATGGGAATCGGGAATGGCTCCTTCAATGGGGACTTACTGGTCCACCCAGGGTCGGACTACACCAGTAAGTCCCCATTGAACAACACCAGTGCCGGACCCGTTATTGGTGGCAGTCATGGTGCAAATAGCGCCATGACTACCACCAATCACGGAATGAGGCCCTTTGGCTTGTAAATATGTCATGAAACAGTTTTTCGTATTCCTACATTATTCTCCTTGCCTGCCCAAGGCTTGATATAGCTCATTCGAGTTATTACTTGTTTTTGGGCATTTTGGATATAGTAAAGTTCTGCATGTATGCCATATTGCTGTTAATGACTGCGTTTCGAAGGCATACAGAATTGACGGGACAGTACTCATAAGATAAATCTCTAGCGAGCCTTCTATGTTGTGTCCCCCATAATTAGAAACATAATGTTTCAGGGCCAACCATTTGTTCCAGATCTTTTCTGTGATAAGTTTGGCGTATTCCAGTGGTATGCGGTTAGACATCACCGGAAAAAACAGTGCCACATTCTGTATTTGTTGCACAAATTGTTGTTTATCTGTCTAATAGTTGCTTAGACAGATTGTTTTGGTTTTTGTAGTATTCACAATCAAGCATATACATATTTTTGGTGCAAAGGTATTAGCCTCCTGAAATTCTTGCTCGAGATCTGCGGTGTATAGATTATATAAAATAGGGCCCAATAAAGAACCCTGTTTTAAACCTCTATTGGTTTTAAAATGACGAGAATGTTCTCCTGGTTGGTTCAATCAAATTGTAACTGATGTATATGTGTACAATTGTTGTATATGGTATAATATAGTAGTATTGATTTCAAGTTTCTTTCATTTTTGCCATGGAATAGGCTGAGAAATATAATAAAAAGCCTTAGAGAAATTGACAAAGCAGCAATACAATGACTTGCCTAATTTCTTGCTATAATCCTCGATTAGATACTTGAGAGTGCAGATATTCGTGGTTGTGCTATCGCCTTTCCTAAATCCTTCTTGGAATTTGCTAAACACATGTTTTTTCTTGCAACCATGTTCTTAATTTGCCCAAGATAATACTAGAAAATATTTTTGGGCTGGTATCCATCATAGCATGCCAGCGGTAGTTAGTGGTGCCAGCCGGTCGCCCTTTTTAAAAATGGGCACCAGTACTGATTTCCGCCAGCTTGGGAGGACGCAGCCTGTTAAAACAACATGCTCATATAACATTTTTAGTATCTTTGCCTGTAATTCTGGGTGTCCTCTAAATACCAAATTAGGGATATCATCAAGGACTGGTGCCCGAGATGCCTTAAGTTTTGTTTTAATATTCACCAATGTATACTCTTCAATAGCAAATCCCGTAGGGGGGTTGCTATGGCTCGATGTATCTGCAGTAAAACTGGGAGAGGAAACATCATTGTAGAGTTCTTGTATATACATATAAGCCAACTGTCCTCAGAAATTGGATTGAGTTCTTTAGGTCATGTGGCTTTGTGGAAATCGTTATACATTGCCCAAAACTGACGTTAGTCATTTGTTCTCAGCCAAGAAAATATTCTCATCCAATAAGAATGATTGGTTGACCTTCTATGTTGTTTTAACCAGTTGTTATACTGGGCAGATAATCTTGTGATGTGTTCTTGTTTTCGGGTTGGGTTTAACTTATAAAGGCGTCTTGTAGCTGCCCGATCGCTTCTCAAAACGCATTTTGTCTCGTCTATTTTTGAATAAAATGACACATCATGCTTCTTCCCATCATAGTTGGTCACCTTGTTCTGTTTTTCAAGACCTTTTGGGTCACAATAGATATAAAACTCCTTAGATCCAAGTTTAACTCTTGCAAAGCACCGGCTATGCTATCAGAGTCATAGAGAAGGAAACTGTTGGTTATATTTATATTTTTAGAGCACCACAGTAATCTATTACCTTGTATATTGGAAATAATATCCAACTTTCTACATTTACTGGCAATAATTGACTCCATATCTATTGACCAAGTTAGAATAGCATGGTCACTTATATCTGTGAATGTAATTTTAACAGGGACGCATTAGAGCACAGTCAGTTATAACATAGTCTATATGTGATATTGCTATACCATTTAACAAAACACCAATGGTCTTGCCAAGTTTCTTAACAGAAAATGTAAATTGTGCAAGATCAAAAAATCCAACGAGGTGTGACCAATAACAATTCGTTTTTGATCTCAAGTGACTAAGCTGGTGGAGGTCCCTACTGTTAAAGTCACTGGCTACGACAATATGTCCACTGGGAGAGGGCTCATACCATTGCAGTATTATATAATGTATAATACTGTGAATGTATTTGATGTGGGAGCCCTGTGGAGGAAAATAGATGTTTATAACTAAAGTTGACCTCAAAATATAGAGACCAAAAAGTACAGTCCCCCCACAAAACACAAGCAGAAAAACCCACACTCCTTAGCGGAACTCCAAAAAATGTATCAAATTTTATTCAGTCTTATAAAAATGATCTAAAAAGTCAAAACATTTTTGTTAAAAAACAACAACACAAGGACAAAGTGCATGTGACAATAACTGATTTTACAATCTTCCTTTACACTTATTTAGCACTGATGTCAGGTTGACTTCGGAACAAAACCACCTTCAAGTTTGATTTAACATATACAGGTGAGACAATAATCCCTCGCCTGGTTTCGAATAGATAGAAAAAACACACACATAAGACTAGTACATATCATTACTAGTATTTTGCCTCGACATGTTTCAGTTCTTCGGATTTAATACAGAACTTTCTTCAGGAGGAACAAAGCTTAATTTGTCACTTCGACCTTGACATCATTTCTAAGAACACTAAAAAGATGTGATCTTGATATTGTTTTTCACAGGTGGGGAAATAAAAACAAACAAGGAGCAAAATTAGCCCATTGTATACATTTCTATTTACAACTACAAGAAAAAATAATAAATATGATTCTGTCTACCTAGAGGTAGAACATTAATTATTTACCTCGAGGTTCTGTGGGTAAATCCTCAAAAACATGTACTGGAATTTCGAAATATGTCAGTCCCACCAGGTCCCAAACTTAATTAGGGCGGGTAATCTGTAATAATACAGAAATTGTGTATCAGACTTAAAGGAGAACCCAAGGAACACACACTGCCGCTGTGCGTACCTGATCGAATTTAATATCATCAAGAAACAGACCTAAAAAAACTGACCAACACTACAGGGGCGTTGCTATACAACCTCTTGTCACACTTCATTGAACAGTAGGGGGTACCGCCTTCTCGAGCTGTCCAAGCGCTAATCAAAAGACTCAAGGATAATAGGATCTCACAGGTTTGAGGGAGAGTGATTCCCCGGGGGGGCAAATGACAATGCACGCTGAAGGCGGAACAGCCCAACATTGTTTCCCATACAAACCTCACACTCAACACACTAGCTTACCGCAAACAAGTTTTTGCAGCCTCCTGGTTTCTTCCTAAAGTTGGATGAAAACAAAAGGGGCACAGGGCCTCCAAACGGCGGTGCAGAACTGGTTCCCTGCAGAACTGAAATGGAAGGCTTCAGTTAGGAGCGTGGACTTCACTTTCCAAAGAGTCTATTTTGACTAGCTATTCACTCGCACCTAAGTGTACTTTGAAAATGACAAGACTAAGATCTAAATGCTTACCAGGGGAAGGGTTTTCAAGTTAGTTAATCCTTATCCACAAGGGCGCAAGCCGTTTCTCTCTGCTCATGGAAGATGTCCCGTTCGAACTTGCAGTTTCGAATGTCCGCGGTAAATGCCGTGTTTACAGTAGTAGTCATGTTGCTAGTGCTGGTTTTAAAAGCTTCAGAAGCTGCTTACATTAGTCCATTTTTGTTGTTGTTTGCCCTAGCGCGCTGTTCACACAGCAATATGGTCAAACGTGCGGTGCTGTTGCTGGTATCTAGACCCAACAGGAAAACAGATAGACACTTACATCATGCGGATACCATCACGTCTGTAAATGGAGACATCCCTTAGATTCACAGCTCTTCTCCCTATACATGGGGACATAAGTTAGCAAACATCTTATTACACTGTGAGTTTTCAGAGTTCGAATCACACCATCTTGTTTATCTGTTTTCCTGTAAGGATAAGGATTAACTAACTTGAAAACCCTTCCCCTGGTAAGCAAGGTCCATACTAAAGGACTCCATCACCTCTGGCACCTTTCCAGAGACCTTAAACTAGCACATGTCAAACTGCTTCTAAAAAAGCCATCCCTCGACCCCCTTGACCCAAAGAATTACAGGCCGATCTCCAACACCAGATTTCTCGCATAACTCATTGACCGGGCTGCATACTCCCAGCTCAAATGCATTGTAGAATACAACAAACTACTCTACCCTGTGTAATCAGGCTTCATGCCGTGCCATGGGACAGAAACCACTCTGATCTCAATCTGGGATGATCTCCAGGTTGCAGAAGACTCTGAGGGTTGGGCAACGCTGATTCTCCTTGATCTGTCAGAAGCCTTTGTCACAGTTAACTACTCTATACTCCCTGACTACCTCCACTCCCTAAGTATCCGTGGCTCAGCACTCAAATGGAGGGCCTCCTTCCTCAGCAACAGGAAACAAATTGCTTTCCTCTCCCCTTTTGTCTGAACTGCTCGCGCTGTGAACACTGGAGTACCCCAAGGCGCATGCCTCTCTGATCTCCTTTTCAACCTCAATCTGACCACCCTACCAGGAATCATCCACATGCACATCCTCTCCTGTTACAACTACGCCGATGATACCAAAATTATCCTAAGAATTCCCAAAACAAGCACCAACCCTCATCCCGACCTTGAAGCTTGCCTCAGTGATATTGACCGATGGATGACAAGAAACAACCTACTTCTGATCCCAGATAAAACTGAAATCAAGGTGTGCGGCAATGCGATGCTGGAAATGCATTGGAGTTACAGGTCCTCCCTGTCCTTGTCCTGGAGTCCTTTTTCATTTGTGTTCTGTATTGTTTTTTTGCCCAGGAGTCGATGTGGGACTCCTGGCAGTGCAGCTCTTCCTGTTTTCCGTTTGTACAGACCCACGGGATACCCTTATGGCAACCATGGGTGGGGGTACAAGCCTGTGCCCCTAGTGTATGTTATTAAGCACCTGTGTGTGGCCCACATAGTAGGGTATGGGCTGGTGGCAGCTCCATGCTGAATTTAACAGGTGCTCTGAGTATCCTCCAGTTTGGGATACTCAGGCCCTGCCATTGGAATCAGTTGATTACTGATAGGAAACAAGATGGCCCCTGTAGCCTCTTGCTTTCTATTGCCTGCTACCTTGTTTTCCCAATGTCCTGGGAAGCACTGACTCTGTCCCTTCCCCCAGACTGGCTGTTGGTTGGAAGTTCCATATATGGTGTTGTTGTGAAGTCCAGGTCAGATTGGCTGGAGCCTTCCCAGTGACTGTATGTTGTGGGTACACCCTGTGGGTGGGACCTGGGTGAATGGAGTGTGTGACCAATATTCACTTCTTGTTGTGGATGTCTGGTGGCTGGTGTTTGACACAATGACTGAGACAGCCCTGCCCGAAACTGGTATGAATGCAGTGTGTAGTGTTGAATGGCTTGGTACTTGTCCCAATCCACATTCCTTGTTGTGAGTGTCTGAGAGGGAAGAGAATGGCCTGAATGCACTCTATGCCTGATTGGCTGACTGACTGCTGAATGCCCTTCTGAGTGATTGGTTGCCTGAGTGTGACCCAGCAGAATGAATCTGAGATCAACTCGTATATCTGGGGGCCTCTCACTGCTAGAAATCGTTCAGAAGCTGAAGATGAAACGCCTAATCTCGAAGCCGAGCCTGAAGAAGAAGGTTGACTGCTGTCTCCCTTCACCAGAATCTGAAAGCAGAAAGCCGTTGAGACTGATCCAAGAGAGGACCTGGTTAGGCGCCCTCTTTCCGTGCTCCAAGGGGCCATCGAGCACTGCTAACCTTTGCCGAAGCTCCCTGGAAATCAAACCCTTGAAAGGCTGCCGACCTTATTCTGAGACTGCTGAGGAGAACGAAGATAAGCACCTGACATTCTGTCCACCATCGTCGACCAGGGTTCGCAGGGCTGCTGTAACCGCTGGAGGCTCGTCGAAGCCGTGGTACCCAGAAGAGGGAACACGATTGATGACCGGAGCCGCACGCTCCTTTGCCTAACACGTCTGATTCACGGACGTGCTCGTCCACATCACCACCCGCCATATCCTGCAGGAGAAGGCCAGGCCGTTGACACACTAAGGAGCATCCGCCGGTGGGTTTCCCAACACCCAAAGACCATAGAGACGCCGGATGACTCAACGCCTTTGCTGGGCCACAGTTCTTCACAAACTCTTTGTGGTCCTGAACTATCAACATTGAGGTGCCCCGCAAGCCTCTTCCTTGCACGACATCTTCACTCCGTCGTCGAAGAGCACCACTGGGATCAAGCTGCCACCTCGATGCCGAGTTCACTTTCTTCGAGAGATATCAAGCGCTCAAGAAGGATTTGTTGACGATCCGACGTCGAACTCTGCTATTCCAGGTACATTGGGTGGTAGAAACATTGTAGAAGGAAATAAGACTTATAGAACAATATATGGACGGGGCTTGTGGTATATGTTTACTTTACAGGTTGCCCAGGTGGGCGGATCTCCACATATAATTGTGTCTAGTTGGAAGGGGCCAGTATTCTGCCAATTGTTCTAAACAACTTATTTCCTCCTATGTCTATTGTTGGCTACCTTTATTAAGTGATTTGTGTGACATTTAACCAGAGTACAGTTGATGTACTTTAATGGAATCTAATAATAATTGTGGTACCACTTAGAATTGTATATATTTGCCATTGTAGATAGACTACGCAAAGAAAAACGAATTGCAGAATCCCACTGGAGAAGCAATCACTCTCTAGCTAACAAATCACGCGTACTCCTGGCCACCCTTAACTACAAGGAAGCTATATTCCAGGCAAAAAAAGACACATATAACAAACGCATCGAGCAAGCCAAATCTAACACCAAAGAATTGTTTAAAATTCTAAAAGAACTTGAAACTCCTGTTACCCCACCTGACACATGTACCAAAGATAGCACCTGGTGCTCCAAAATCCAAGAAGCTCTCCTAGGTAAGATTGCCACTCTCCAAATTAAAATTAACAACAAACAATCTAGCCTTCAATCCAACCCTCTACAGATCCCTATACCTACCACAAACCCCTCTATCACAGACTCTCTGACTCCTTTTAGCTTCTCTCCACTCTCCATTCTCGAAGTGGAAAAGATTATCACTAGCCTTAAACCGTCCAATTGTCAGGGTGACCTCTGTCCTGCACCTATTATCAAGGAAGCTGCTCACGACCTAGCACCTTTCATCACTACGCTCATCAACTCCTCCTTTAGCTCTGGGATTGTACCGGACAATCTTAAGGATGCATGGGTCATCCCGCTTCTGAAAAAACCTACCCTCGATCCCAGTATACCTACAAACTACAGACCAATTACCACTGTACCTTTTTTACTAAAAATCCTCGACCGCGCGGCCTACCTACAAATTCAGGAATACCTTGAATCTAATAACCTTCTGGGACTCAGGCAATCAGGCTTCCGGCCTCGCCATGGCACTGAGACCGCCCTTATTGACTTAAAAACGCAGATCGAAGATCTCAAAGACAAAGGCAAACTGGCATTATTACTTCTCCTGGACCTCTCTGCTGCCTTTGATCTCGTCAATCACAAAATTCTCTGCCATCACCTCAAATCGGCCGCACACTTCTCAGAAAATGCCGCCACTTGGATCAGATCCTTCCTGGATAATAGATCAATGCGTGTATTCTCCCCACTTGCGGCCGCACCACCCGCTCCGGTCGCCTGTGGTGTGCCTCAAGGGTCTTGTATCTCGCCCACGTTATATAACGTGTTTACCAAACCCCTTTTCGATATTTTGGATCACTTGGGCGTCACGTATACCAATTACGCTGATGACACACAGATACTCATCCCCATCACAGGCGATTACACAACTGACTCCCTTGCCATCAACTCCATCTACCAGGTCATCCAAGCGTGGATGGCCCAGCACGGCCTCTGCCTAAATGATGAAAAGACAGAGCTCCTCATTCTTGGTTCACCACAAAAACTCACTAAACTTAACCCTGCCTTCAAGTCTTTCACCATCGATGGGAATACCATCCCGATTGCTAAGGACACGAAAACCCTTGGGATTTACATCGACTCAACCCTATCCTTGACTAGACAATCCAACGCAGTCTCATCTGCAGCAGCGCTTACTTGCAAGCTCATCACCGCCTGTCGCCCGTTCCTAACCACTGCCAACTGCGTAACCTTGGCCAGGACCCTTGTTCTATCCAAGGTTGACTACTGTAATGCCCTCTATCTAGGTACTAATCTCCGCAACTTAAATAAGCTACAAATTGTCCAAAACAATGCGATCAGAGCGGCCCTTAACATTCCTAGGCGCCAGCATATATCTGACACCAGGCGCAACCTGCACTGGCTCTCTATCCCACAGCGCATCTCCTTGAAGTCCTTGGCTCTCACACACAAATGCCTCCACAACCAAGCCCCTCGCTACCTGGCTAACAGATTCTCTTTCCACAATTCCACCAGACCTCGCAGAGCGGCCCAAGCCAACTGCCTTGTCATCCCGCGCTTTAATCTCCTAAGATCTGGTGGAACCAGCTTCCCCATCCTGGCAGCCAAACTTTGGAACTCACTCCCCAATGACCTTAGAGCAGAACCTTCCTTCCTGAAATTCAAATATCTTACCAAAGCATGGCTATCCGCCCAAGACTGCTAACATCAGCTCACTGCCCTACTTGCACTTTGACCTACTCGGCATCCCTTATTAACTATCCTGTAAATCACTGCCTTATCGATATTCATTTGAATGTATATGTTGTAAATTTTGTATATCTTCCTGTAATAATCTTGTAATACTCTGTCACATTGCCTTGTCATGCTTTCATCTTGTTGTAACTAAGTTAAGCGCCCGGATGCCCCTGGGCCTGGTGCGCTATAGAAATAAATAAAATACTAAATACTAAATACCTGAGCACAAAGTGAGTTATTGTGATTGTGTACATAACCTTGAACTTAATTATATAAAGACTGTGTTTAACTAATACAGTGTGTGGGCATTCCTTTGTGGGTGCTTGGGGACTACATTGTAATTAAGAAACAGCCTGCATCACCTCCTGAGAAGCTAGGCCTTGATTGCTCGGCTACGTTACCAATAATAGAGAATCTTGGCTGGGGTCTTCTGTGCCTCTCCTCTGCCATATAGAGTACAGACAGCCCCCTCCAGTCTTTACACTGGTGGCAGCGGTGGGATGCTTATGGTTTTAAGAATCAGTGTATAACCATGCCACTTACAAAATATCTGCACTTTGTTAAATTGTGGTTTAGTTGTGTGCAAGATAACTGCATTACAAGCAATGGAGTCTATTACAAATGGTAAATTGACTAGGATGAGCTTAGAGGCTCTCCAAAGTGCGTGTGAAGCCAGGGAGTTAGACTTTGTGGATAAGTCTAGGGCTGAGCTGATAGCTGCCCTGGTGGACTACCAGACTGATGGTGAAACTCTTGAAGGGGGTATCTAACCAATGAGGACTCTGCGCCTGGGGTTGTTGCTGAATCTGTTTCTGGGAATACCACCATTCCTGCTGTCTCTGTTCCAACCCCCAGCAATTCTGTGGAACCTGAGAGTTATTAACAATGAAATTTGCCTTTGAATACCGCAAGTTGGAAATACAAGCTGAGTTTAAGACAGAGGAGCTGGCACAGCAAGTGGAACTCAAGAATAGGGATCTTGAACTCAAAGACAAGGACACTGAATGTCAGAGGATCCAGCTAGAGAAAGCTAGAGTGGAGACTTCAGCTAAATCAGTTGAGAATGGTAGGTTCCCAGCCACCAGGTTTATGAAATATTTGGTTGGTGTGTTTGTGGAGGGTTCTGATATCCTCCAATGGATCGAAGCATTTGAAATGGCATGTGAAATTCATGATGTTGATAAGAGAGATTGGGCTAAGTGTTTGTTAAGCAGAGTGCCTCAGACTGGTTATGACTGTTTTCTGAAACTGAGTGTGTAAGAATGGGGTCAGTATGAATGCATGAAGTCTGCTTTGATTGCCAGGTTTGGCACGACACCTACCCAATACCTTAAAAGGTTCAGGGATTTTATGAAAAGGAGAGAATGGCCCTCATTCCGAGTTTTGTGGTAGTCATGGTGCTATTTGCGCCATGACTGCCACCAATAACGGTACCGTGTCCAGATTGGTGCAATGGGGACTTACTGGTCTAGTTCAACCTTGGCGGGACCGGTAAGTCCCCATTCACCAAACAATTCCCCATTCCCATTTGAGCCCCCATAGGACTCAATGGGAATGGGGAGGGCGCAAATAATGGGCTTGCGAATGTCAATCGCGTTATTTGCGCCCTGGTCCCTTAACGGTTCCTGTCCATAACGCCAGGTCAGACCAGACATTAAAAGAGGGACCCGCTAAGGGACCTTGTAGTAGGGTGGTAAGGGATTACCGGCACCGGTCTCCTTACCGGTGCCCGGTATCCCTAACCGCCAACCTCGGAATGAGGGCCAATGTTCTTGAGTTGACTGGGTGAGTGCTGCACACATGAACATGATGGGGTGTATTGATGGTTTCAAAGTGAAAAAGTTTGTTGAATTGTCTCATCTTCTGTTTTTTTGAGCATTTTCCTTAAGCCTGTTCACCAGAGCTGCGTCAGTATGTTGCTGACCAGAACATTTTGGATACCGTTAAGCTGGCTAGGTTGGCTGACAAGTGGGTCTCCCACCGGGTGTCCCAGAAGGACTCCAGTGGGAAGGACAAGGACAAAGAAAAGGGGACCTCTCAGAAAGCTGAGGAGTCCCAAAAGCAATCACAGTCGGTAAACCAAAACCTTCCTCTCTTAAGACCCAAAAATCTAGTGGGGATAAATCATATGTCGGTGGGAATAAGAGTAGTGGTCCACCTGCTGCAAAGCAGGCTCCCAGTGGTTCCAGTACCGTACCCCGCATTCCTGGCACTTGTTGGGACCGTAGGGCTCTGGATCACAAGAAGGATATCTCCATGTGTAAAGGTAAGGCACTTGGAGTACAGGCTGTCAGCCTGAGCTACCCTTACTCCATGTCTGAGGTGGAGGCCACTGTCCTCCCCTCTTCTACAGGAAACACATTTGGTTCCCCTGTAGAGATTTCCTTAGTGTCCCTTGGGGCCTGGTACCAGTACTCAGAAGTACTGGCGACAATCCCACAGAACACCCGTTGGTTTCTGAGAAGTGTCCTCTTGAATGGCCAGCCTTCTACTGCTTTGAGAGACACTGGGGCAAGCAGGATATTGGTGGACAGGACCCTGCTCAAGCCAGAGGACTATGTAGGTGTTCCTCTGAGAACCATCAGGATAGCTTCTGGGATACCAAATTATCGCTTGTAGCCTTAGTCACACTCATGATTGGAGACAAGACAGCAAAGCTTCCTATCCTGGTTCAGGACAATGTCCCTGCTTACATTCTGTTAGGAAATGATCTAGTAGAGTTGGGGTTGATCTCGGATGGTCTATCCATGACTGCTACTGTTGTCACTAGGTCACAGGTGACACAGGGTCTGGCTGTGAGTCAGGTACCCGAGCCAAAGGCGAGGCCTAAGGCAAGAAGATGGAAGAACAAGAAGGCCACCTCTGTGAAGGGGGCTCCTTCTCTTCCTACTGTTCCTACAGCACCCATTGGGATCTATGCTCCAGACGGGCTGGGTCCAGTGGAAAACCCAAACTCAACTCCTAAGGGAGTAGAGACAGAAGACTCTCCTGTGGGAGAGGTTCTCAACCCGGAGGACCACCCCGACCTTCAATGCTTGTTGGCTGAAGGGGGACCCTCCCGGACGGACTTCTGTAATGGACAGAGAGAGTGCCACTCTCTCGAGGGTCTGAGGAAACAGGCCCTGTCCCAGGCACAAGGAGAAGTGCCTAGGACATTCCGGATGTATTGGGAGGGTGAGTTCCTTGTTAGTGAGCCCACGAAGCCTGAACCTGGTGCCCACAAGAGGTTGGTGGTACCCCAGATTCACAGGCCCTTCCTGTTGCAGTTGGGGCATGAGGTGCCCCTAGCTGGTCATCTTCGTACGAAGAAGACTAAGCAGAGGCTCTCTGCCCATTTCTACTGGCCCTGGATGGGAATAGAAGTGGAGTCCCACTGCAGGACCTGCCCAACTTGTCAGTTTTTTGGCAAGACTGGAGCTAGGGTCATTGCCCCACTGCAGCCATTGTGTTATGCTCACCTGGTCTCTGCAGAGGTGTTGGGTCATGGTTGCAGCCCACCTGGGGGTCAGGTCGCTTGGGTCCGACTTCACCATCTGTGCTTATGTGGTGACTGGTGGTAATAGGTGATGCTGCTCAGGACTGCTCCTGCATGGAGAATAGGGGGGCGTGAGTATGGTAGCTTGTGTGCCTGATCCCCTTCCAGACCCCTTCTCCCAAACCGTGGTGGTACCCGTGGGATGCGCTGTCTCTGGAAAGCTCACCTGTTGATTCGTTTTGGCGAGCACTCCATCCTGCTGCTTCTGGCAGGGGCGCTTGTATGATCTGGACCAAGTTCCTTCACTGGTCCCTTGCACGTGGTAGTCCAGTCCTGCTGCAACTAAACCACTATACTACAGGTAATTGTTCCTGTTAGCATCAGTGATCGAAGTGTACGAAAAGAAGTAGTGGAACTATGTTCCCTGCTGGCCTGCCCCTGCTCTCCACAAACCCCATTGCCACAACCCCTCCCACACACAATACACCCCCCAAACACTTGCACCTGCTTTTTAAGGGAACGTTAAGTGCGGCCCTAGGACGGATGTTCTAACCTTGTCTTTCTTCTTCTTCACAGGGTCCGAGTTTGTGGATTCAGAGTGCGGTTCTGCAGCATCGGGATCAAGATCACTGAATGTCAGGAGATGAGTCTGCAGATGAAGCCATGAAGCACCGGTTTCCTGAAGTTGAGTATACAGGAGAACACCTGGTTTCAAAGGTAAGTAAACTGGTCCAAGTAGCGGTGAGTGTCAGGTTGCATGCAAGTGTACAGTAACGCGAAGCACCTGCCTTAAGGATGGAGCAGCTTATATAGCTGAGCTTCTAAAGCCACACCCACCAGGTTCAGCCTGCCTGCCGCACACTGCCACACCTGATGAGTCAGCACATGAAGACCAGGCCTAGGGAGCCATACCTAATGAGTCAGCACAAGAGGAAGTTGTCTGGAATAAAGGCTTTCAGCTCCTGAAAAGTTCTTGAAAAATAAAAGCACACCTGCACTAAAATAAAGTGTTCCTGCTCACATCTCTATATGAGCCTGGCACCAAAGGCGCCAAGACTGAGTCCAGCCAGGGCCCCTGTGTTTATGGGTCCCAAAGTGACATAAGTGAGTCTAGTGACCCATTGACCCCATCACTAGATGGTGTGGTTTATGTATTCTGGGGCCTGTGGCCATGACAGCACTCCCCCTCAATACTGCTCTCATGGGTGGATTCCCCCCTGGCCCTGGTTTAGTGGGGTTATTGCGGTGGTACTGCCTGATTAATCGTGGTGCGTGGACATGCTCACTGGGTTCCCAGATCTGATCTTGATGTCCATAACCTTTCCAGTCTCTAAGGTAGTATAACTTGGACCGGTCCATCTTAGAGTCTAAGATCATTTTAACTTCGTATTCTGGTTCTCCTTCAACTATTTCCGAATCCGGTGGAGTATCGATCCACTTACCTGGTCTCAATGGTTTTAGGAGGGAGACATGAAACACCGGGTGGATCCGCATGTGGCTCGGTAATTCTAATTTCATGGCCGCAGGGTTGATCACAGCCTTGATAGTGTAGGGTCCCAGATATCTGGGATGGAACGTCTGTGGTACCTTCAGGGGGATGTTTTTGGATGCTAACCAAACCTTGTCTCCGACTTGGTAGTTGGGGGCTTCTGTGTCGATCCGCAAACTGCTTCTGTTTCTCTTTGGCTCTGGCAAGATGCTCTGCTGCTTCCTTAAAAACCTGGGTGATGGTTTTGTGTAAGGTTGTTACAGCAGGCATTTCTAATGATTCGAGTGGGTCGAAAACGGATGTCTGTGGATGTCAACCATACACTATGTAGAATGGGCTTTGTCCCGTACTGGTGTGAATGGAGTTGTTATATGCGTATTCTGCTAACCAAAGTTTGTCCTTCCAGGTATCCTTGGTTTGTTGCAGCATACACCTTATGTATTGCTCCAGGGTCTGGTTAGTCCATTCGGTCAGGCCGTCGGTTTGGGGGTGATGGCTTGTAGATAACCGGAGGTCGATTTTGACAATTTTACAACACCTTTTCCAGAATGCAGAGACAAATTGAGTTGCTCGGTCTGATATCTATATTGATGGGAACCGGTGTAGCCAGACGATCTGTTCCAAAAACACAGTTGCCAGAGTAGAAGCAGTTGGGAGACCTTTCAGGGGAATAAAGTGGGCCATTTTGGAAAATAGATCTACGACGACTAAGATGGTATTGTATCCATTACAGGAGTGAAGGTCTGTAATAAAATCTATTGATAGAGTATGCCAAGGTGCTGGGGGTACTTCTAAAGGACTTAGCAGACCTGTGGGACTTTGTTTTTGGGACTTGTGTTTTGCACAGGTGCCACAGGTTGCGATGAACTGGACAATGTCCTTTCGCCAAGTTGGCCACCAGTAATTTTTCTTTATTTTAGCTTGGGTTTTGGCTATTCCCGGATGCCCTTCTACTAATGAATTGTGATGGTTTGCGATGATTTGATTCTGTAATTTCTTATCCGGGATGTACAATCGTCCTTGGTAGTATGGTAGGTTGTCCACAATCGTATACTGGTCTCCTTTCCCTAGCCATTCCTGTTGTGCTGGTGGACCATCAAGTGTTGCAGGTCAGATTTTAAGTTGTCTAGAGTGGTGGTTGCGGAATCATGCCTTGGATTCGTCCTTCAGGGATGATGGCCACGGCGTCTGGTATAGTGAATGCCTCTTCTCCCTCACTCATGCGAGACAGGGAGTCCGCTTTTCCCTTGTGTACTATGGGTCTATAGGTGATGACAAAGCCGTATTCCGCAAAGAAGAGAGCCAGCAGAGTTTGCGTGATGATTGCGCTTTAGCGGTCTTCAGATATTGTAGATTGCAATGATCTGTGATGACAGTGAATGTATGTCTAGCTCCAAGAAGATAATGGGCCTCATTACTAGTCCGGCGGTAACCGAGGCGGTAAAACCACCTTGTTACCGCCGGACTCGTATTACCATTCCGCCTCCGTGATTCCCGGAATTATCGGAGCATTACAACCGCGGTTTTCCGGGAATCATGGAGGCGGAATGGTGTTAATCCCATTCCCATTGAGTCCTATGGGACTCAATGGGAATGGGGATCATGGAAACACGGCAGCATCTCGTAATGCTGCCGGTGTTTCCTCGTCCGCCTGCAGGCAGGCGGTGTTAAACCTGCCAGGTCAAACCTGGCGGGAACATCACCTCCCGCCTGCAGGAGTCAGGATCAGGCGGTCCGGAAACAACGGTGGCGGCGGGTTTACCGCCACCGTTATTTACGGACCGTCTGATTTGTAATGAGGCCCAATGTCTCCAGGCTTTGAACGCTGCCTTAATTGCTAGCAGTTCTTTATCAGTGATTGCATAATTCAATTCAGGGGCTGTAAACTTTGCGAGAGCAGAATGCCAAGGGATGCAACTGACTTGTTTTGGGGTTTTGTTGTTACAGGACTGTTCCCATTGCTATGTTGGAAGCATCAGTTACGACCACGTACGGTAGTTCTGGTCAAGGATGCCATAGAATTGATGCTGTGGTAAATCATTGTTTTAGATCATGGAAGGCTTTTTCTGCCTCTGCGGACCAATTAAATTGTTTATTTTTCCCTAGTAAAGAGGTGATTGGGTGGACGATCTGGGAGAACCCGGGAATGAACCAGCGATAAACATTTGCTTACCCGAGTACACTCTGTATTCCCTTTATGGATGTTGGTGAGGGCCAGTTAAGGATAGCGTCTACCTTGTGCGTGTCCATGCGTATGCCCCGTGGTGTGAGAATAAAGCAGAGGAATTCTACCTCTGTCACATGAAAGCAGCATTTCTCCAATTTGGCATATAGCCGGTGTTGCTGCAGTTTCTCCAAAACTGTCCAGATAAGGTTGAGGTGGTCCTCCTTGTTGGTGGAACAGATAAGAATGTCATCAATATAGACAAGAGCGCAGACGTCCAAGAGTTTGCGGAGCACTTCATTCATTAAAAATTGGAATGCCGCTGGGGCATTACATAGTCCGAAGGGCATAACCTGATATTCATGAAGGCCATATTTTGTGCAAAAGGCTGTCTTCCCCTCGTCTCCTTTTTTTACTCTTGCTAGATGGTAGGCCACTCGTAAGTCTAGTTTTGTATATATCTTAGCATTTTTGACTTGATCCAAGAGCTCGGGATAAGTAGTAATGGGTACAATGTTTTTACCGTGATCTGGTTAAGTGCTCTGTAGTCAATTCAACTTCTCAGGTCTCCCTGCTTTTCAGGCACAAAAAAGAGGGGCGAGGATGCAGGGGACTTGGACGGATGAATGAAGCAATTTTCCAGATACTGATCGAGGTAGGTTTTTAGATGCTGGTTTGCAAGTTCTGTTAGGGCGTACATCCAACTGCAGGGAACTTGCTCCAGGTACCAGATCAATATGGCAGTCATACGGTCTGTGCAGAGGTAGGGTGTTTGCTTTCTCTTTTTGAACGATATCTTGGTAATCCAGGGATTCAGGTGGTAGTGAACTGGTGAGGCCCAGTATGGTTTCTTTCTTCGACGAACCTGGGTTGGTAGGACCTTTTAATGAGAATCCCTTGCTATAACAGGTGTCGGCACAGTCTTGGGGAAAGGTCCGAACTTGTTTACGCCAGTCAATGCTGGGATTGTGGGTCTCCAGCCAGGGCATTCCCAATATCATCTGGAACTGTGGAGCGCTGATGATTTCGAAGGTGATGACCTCTTGATGACTGTCCCGACACAGGAACGTGACCTTCTCGGTGTAATGCATCACTGGGCCGGATGATAGCTGAGATCCATCAACTGCTTTGACGTTTCCCAAAACCTGCTTCTGTCAGAGAGAAATGCTTATCTGGGTAGCCAGATCATGGTCCATGTGATTTCCCACAGCCCCACTGCCAATGTATGCCTCCAAGGCATGTATTTTCAATGGTTGCTTGTGGTTTACCAGGAGCACAGGGATGACTAGATGTGAGGTCTGTATAGGTTTCTTTTCACCGCTCGACAAGTGGACCCCTACACTTGCCGAGCGTTGGATTTTCCAGAGTCCTGTTCTTCTTCACCCTTGTCAGTTGCTCCAACTGCTTTCCTGGGTGGTTTCACCAGGCATTCTCGGAGATAGTGACCTGCCTTACCACAGAACAAACAAAGCTGCTGCTGTCTTCTTTTCTCCCTTTCTGCCTTGGTGAGTGGGCTCTGCAAGCCTCCAATCTGCATTGGCTCGGACTGATCGTGTATTTTGGTTTGATTCTCTCGGGGTCGCATGTAGACAGACCGCCCCTCGGCGTTGGCCGATCAATCTTCCAATCCTGTAATCTGCGATTGAGCTGCACTGTCACGTCGATGTATTCAGCACATCCTTCTGGGGGATTTACTACTTGGGCTAATAGGTCCTTAAATTCCCCTCAAAAGCCTCAGTAAAAGAGCGTTGTTCTTTTCTCCTCTGGCCAGTTAGTTTGTGCTATCAGACGATTGAAGGAACTGATATATGTTAGTAGGTCTTGATTACCCTGTCATAGTGATAACAGTTCATTGTCCAGAGTCCACCCTTGATTATGACGTGAAAATAGTTTCTCCATTTCACGCTTGAAATCTACGAAGTCTTGAAGCAAAGGATCATCCTGGTTTACCAAGGGTATTGATCAGTCCGCTGCACTACCTCCCAAATATGAGAGTACAAATGCCACTCTCGCTTGATCATTGGGAAATGCCCCAGGTCGGCACAAGAACTGTAGGCGACATTGATTCATAAAGATGGCATACTTATTCGAATCGCCTGTGAGGTGTTCTGGTGGGGCCAGGGGAACCCCCCCTGGAAGAACCACCTGTACTGGCATGTGGGGGCACCGCAGGAGGGACATACCCCGGCAGTGGGACCTGGCCTGCCTGTGCCTGGAGCATTTGCCTTGCTAGTTCATCTGTCCACTCCGGTTCACAATTAGATCCCTCCTTACGGCATTGGTTTCCTGTCTTGAGGCATGAACTTCAACCCGTAACTCTCCCAGTAATCGGGCCAACCGGTCCATTTCAGAGTTTCCATAACACCCAGGCAGAGATTCGAAGAGGCTTTGTGTTCTGTTACGCTCACCTGGTCTCTGTGGGGTGTTGGAACACGGTTGCAGCCCTCCCGGGGGTGAGTTCGCTTGGGTCTGACTTGGCCCTCTGCGCTTATGTGGTGACTAGTGGTAATAGGTGATGCTCCTCGGGACTGCTCCTGCGTGGAGAATAGGGGGACGTGAGTATGCCAGCTTGTGCACCTGATCCCCTTCCAGACCCCTTCTCCCAAACCGTGATACCCATGGGATGCGCTGTCCCTGGAAAGCTCACCTGTTGATTAGTTTTGGCAAGCACTCCGTCCTGTTGCTTCTGGCAGGGGCGCTTGTATGATCTGGACCAAGTTCCTTCACTGGTCCCTTGCACGTGGTAATCCAGTCTTGCTGCGACTAAGCCACTATACGTCAGGTAAGTGTTCCTGTTTGCCTTTGTCTTTCCTCGTCTGTTTTTGTTGTATTGTAATGTTTGTTGTATTGTATTGCTGTCTGTCCCACTTTTGATGTTTGCTCTTTTGCTTTCTTCACTTGCAGGTGATGTTGCCGGCCCAGCAGAAGCTGCGGAGCTTGAGGCGGCAGCAGGAGGAAATGAGGAACAAAGCTGCAGCGATACAGTAGCTGGTAAGTTGTTAACTAGGGGGCGCACAGGGTTCAAATGTGGCACCGCCCTAGGACGGATGTTCTAAGCTTTTTTTAAACATTTTCTTTAATTAGTTAGTTAAACAAACAATACAAACCAAACTTGCAGTACATACAATAACATTTCAATTATATATCACTTGATTGTGTTCACTGCTTCCCATATCCAACCCCCCCGTTACGAGCCCACTTCCTCTAATGCTCTGTTCCCGAGTCTTGCGAGAGGGTGTTCCTTTCCATGGGTTCCGTTGGGTCTCGCATTGACCCAAATAACTCTGCTATTAATAATTTCCATGTCATCAGGGTCTCAGTCTCCTCCTCCCCCTACATTGCTAGCTTCCTGCCATACCATAGTTTCTGCCTCCGCTCATTTCTGCAAATCCTTCCACCATACCTCCACTCGTGGGTTGTGGCATGTCTTCCATCCCATAGCAATTCTTCTCTTTGCAAGTGCATATGCCAGGTCCTTTAGTTTGCTCACATGCTTAAGTTTCCGTGGCCTAGGGAACCCCCCTAACAAGCAGGCCCACGCTGTATCCACCACGATCTTGATACCTCTTTCTGCTAGCTTGTGTGCCCCTTCGCTCCAGAAGCGCTCGATAACCGGACATGACCAAAACATATGCACCATGCCCACATTCTCTTCATCACATTTAGGGCATGCTTGCCGTCCTGCATTTTTAAACCTAGATATCCTCTGGGGTGTCATATACGCTCTGTGCGTGATATACAGTTGTATCTGCTTTAGTCTGGCATTCCTCAACACCTTCCTATGATACCCTTGGGCTCTTTCCCACATCCCATCATCCATCAGGGCTCCCACTTCCCTTTCCCAGTCTTATCTCAATTGTACTACCTCCTTCCCCACTTTAGACATCCCCATCTCGTATATTCTAGATATCTCGTGTCGCCCGTCTGCTATGTCATATATCATGTCTATAGTAGCATCTGGTTCCTCCTCCAGTACTAGTTAAGGCCACGTTTTCTTAATTCTCCGCACCAGTCTATGATATGTGTTATACTGGCCTGTATGTAGCCCGGTTTCCTCCCCAACACCTCACAATCTATTATGGTCCCCTCTTGCCAAATATCTCCCATGGTAGCTATTCCAACTGTTTCCCAATGGTTTCTGATTATCATCCGTAGTTGCTTTTCTCCACCCGCTAGTGCAACCAGTGGGACTTGAGGGGAACATGGGGATGGGTTCTCCATTATCTGGCAGGCCTTGTGCCACATCCTCCATCCAAGTACCATCATCTTGGGACGCCCTTCCACTTCAGCTTTGGGCAGCCACATAATCTATCTTTAGTAAAATGGGGCACAATCCTGTCTGAACAACCTGGATTCCGAGGTACTCTCCTCTGAGAGCCATTTGGCCACGTATTGCAGCTGGCCTTCTACATAATAGACTTCATGATTAGGCAGTTTAATACCCCCTCTCTCATATAAATTCTGTAGCTTCCAGAGAGCCACTCTGTTCCGTGTACCATGCACAAGAAGTCCCTACACATACTGTCCAATCTAGTGAACTTCTTTGGTATCCAGTACGGGATGTTCCCAAAGTAGTGTAGGAGCCTAGGCAGGACCACCATCTTCAACATCGCCCCACGCCCCATCATTGTTAAAGGCAGCTTTACCCACAACCTCAGGCAATTTTTGATTTTCTTAATGGCTACCTCTGTGTTGCACCTATGCTCCTCTTCCACCGTGTGGTATATATCCCTAGATAGTGAAATGTGCTAACCACCCATGGTATCTGTAACACCGGTAGTTGTTTCAAGGGGATCCCTTTATATCCGCCTAATGGGAACATGCTGGACTTCTGAGGGTTCACCGCTATACCAGACATCTCCGCATATCTTTCCATTACTTCCAAAATATATTGGAGGTTTTCCTCCGGATGTCACAGATACAACAGCACATCATCTGCACATAAGGATATCAGATGTCGTTCACCCCCCACAGCGATACCTATCGTATCATATTGTTGCCTCAAGTAAATCGCTAAGGGTTCCAGAGCCAATGTATAGAGCATAGGAGACCATGGGCAGCCTTGTCTGGTGCCCCTACGGAGTTGCGACCTTTCCGATAGCGCTGCTCCAGTTTTAACTCTGGCCAGCGGTTCACTGTATAACATTTTAGCCCACTGTAAATATCCAAGACCCATCCCATAGCCAGCCAGGGCCGCCAACAACCATGGCCGTTTGACCGAATCAAAGGCCTTTATTGCGTCCAGTGACACAACTGCCAGTTCACCTTCATTCTCGTTTCCATATTCAATGACTCTGTGGAGCCTTCTAAGATTGTTGGATATGTTTCTATTAGGGATATAGCCTGTCTGGTCCGGATGTATTAATTTACCAATGACCCTCCTCAATCTATTTGCCAAAACGGCCGTCAGTATTTTACTGTCTTGATTTAACATTGATAGGGGTCTGTATGAACCGCAGCTATGCCCGGGCTTATTAGGTTTAGGTAGCGCTATTATAATCACTTCTCTAAGTGACTTTGGCAGTCTGCCCAGCTCATATGCCTCATTCAACATATCCAACAGCGGGGGAAGCACCTCTCCTTTGAATGTTTTGTAGAATTCACTTGGGAGTCCATCAGCCCCCGGGGTCTTACTAGTGGGCAACTGTCTCACCACCTCCTCTAGCTCCTCTAGAGTGATCGGCACATCCAGCTCTCTCTTTCCTCAGCACTAATCTGCGGCAATCCTATGTCCTCCAATGTTTCTACTATCGTCGCGCGATTATCCTCCCCATAATCTCCATATAGCCGCCCGTAATAGTCTGCAAACTCCTGGTTGACTTCCTCTTGGGTATCAAACACCCTTCCGTCTTCTCTTGTTATTGTTCTAATCGTGGGTCTAGGGGTTTCACTCTTATATAGCCATGCCAAATTCCTCCCTGGTTTATCCCCTCCTGCATGCTGTCTCTCTATATATTTTTTGTAGTTGAGGTTACACAGTCTCTCCTAGTGCCCAGCACATTTCTGCTGCAGCCTGAGTATCAGATCAGTGTCTTCTTTTGTGTTATTACCTCCCTCCAGTGCCCTTTCCAATTCACCCTCCGATTCCTACAGGTCAGCCAGGATTCCTCCTTGCAGTCCTTTAGATTTTGCTATAGCTACCCCCCTCATCACAACCTTGAAAGCCTCCCACAATGTGCCTGCTGAGTCCATACTGCCAATATTTGTCTAAAAATAGTTAACAATCTCCTCCCTCATATCCTCCCTGAAGAGGGGGTCTCTCAGCGCCTCTGCTCTGAGGCGTCATGCCGGTATCCTCGCCCTTGGGGGACGATATTGCAATCCAAGGATCAAAGGAGAGTGGTCTGAAAGGACCCTCGCTTTATATTCAACGTGCGTGATCTCTGTCATTATCTCTGGTGTGACAAAGACATAGGCCCTCATTACAACCCTGGCGTTGGACCATGGTGCTAATAGCACCATGGTCCATGGCGGTAACTTACCGACTCCGCCATGGCGGAATGGGGAATTACCGCCCCATTCCGAGGTTGGCGGGGCGGTCATTCCCCATGCCGCCATTGCCCTTCCCCATTCCCATTTTTGCCCCATAGGGCTCAATGGAAATGGGGAAGGCGCTAAGTACGGTGCCGCAATTTGCTTAGCACCAAGGTCCCTTTGCGGGTTGGATTTTAACACCTGCAAAAAGCAGGCGTTAAAATCGCCAACCCGCAAAGGGACCTCGTAATCAGGTGTTAAGGGGTTAACACCAGGGTTGTAATGAGGGCCATAGTCTAGCCTTGTAAGCAATTGCTGCGGGACAGAATAGTGCGAATATTGCCTCTCTTGGGGGTGTCGTGCCCTCCATCCATCTCCGAACCCAAAGTCATTCAGCAGTGTCTGCAGCGCTTTAGCAGCTTGGACAGGTCTCTACATTTTCCCATCTGATCTGTCTACCTTAGGGTTTACTACGCAGTTAAAGTCCCCCCCCAGATCACCGCACTCCCACACACATGCTGAGGTTGTTACACAATGTTTTAAAATATGCCGTTGTATTTTGGTTCGTGGCGTACGTATTTACAAGGATTATCTCCCTATTTTCCACCAATCCCCTTATTATAACCATCTTCCCGTCCGTCTCGACCACCGTCTGTAGCAGCTGAAATGGGATGTGTGGCGTTACCCAGATAATCACTCCCCTAGCATATGCAGAATATGACAAACCCACCACAGTCCCCTTTCATTTCTTCCAATCATCTCCATCTTGTCTCGCGTCAGATGCGTCTCTTGCAGTAAGGCTATATCTATCTTCTGTCTACGTAGGTATAGCATGACCTTATTCCTCTTCAAATAACTATTGAGCCCCCTGACGTTTCAAGTTAACTACTTTAATGTCCCCCATGGCATGGTAGAATCCCACTCCTCCTTTCTCCTGTATAGTCCAAATCCCTTTGCTTAACTCGTCTATATAGGCGTGTTTCCCAACTTAAACTCCCTTAACTAAAAACACAACAAACCCCTCACCCTCCCTCCCTCCCACCTCCCTTCCCTGTCCTAAAAACACCCTCCCCAACTGTTGCCCAGCTCAGGCACCCTCGCATCTAGCCCTTTCTGGCAATAGCCTGTACTCTCGGCTCAGCAGGGTGAAGTCGCCCTAATGGCAGCCTTGCTACTAATTCCTGGGGGTAGGTTGCCTTAATCCTGCTGCTCCTGCTTACTTCAAATTCACTACGCCTAGTGCTACACAGTTTACTGGTGCATTTTATTCACTATATTCCAGTCCAACAGGGTCAGTGAGTCCAAAAGTTCCATAATGCAGTTACTGGGACTCCCCTCCCATTTATCCCCTTAATATTCACAATACATCCTCCTCACTTATCATCCTCCTGACGATTCTGCTCTTCATCCCGCTCCGGACAGCCCTGTAAGTCCAGCCATGCCGCCGCTTAGCCTGGGGTATAAAAAAAACGCTATACTTTTATGCAAGACTTTTAGCTTTGCAGGGTACAGCAACATGTATTTGATACCAGCCATGCACAGTCTCCTCTTGACCACAACATAGCTGTACCGCTGTCTTTGCACTAACATAGTGTAGTCAGGGTACACCGTGATGTTGGTAGATGCCCTTTCAATCGTTCCACCTTTGCGAAAGTACTCCAGGATCTTCTCTCTGTCTTTGTAATTCAGGATCTTTGCAATTATCGCTCGAGGTGGGGCCCCAGGTCGTAGTTTGCTCATCAGGGCCCAATGTGCACGTTCAACCGTAAACCCCTGTGAAAGCTCATCTGCTCCTATTTCTCGGAGGATCATATTCTCCACATAATCCGTGGGGTCCTGGCCTTCTTCCCCCTCCGGCAGGCCGACCACCCGGATGATGTTTCATCTTGCACTGCCTTCTGCTTCTTCTGCTCGGTTCTCAAGACTAGCCACCTGCTGCTTTAGTATGTGGCCCTCCTTCGTATTACTTGTGCTGATATCTGTATTGGTCTTTACGGCACTCGCCAAGCCACTTGTCCTTTCTGCCAGCGCTCTGACGTCTTGTCGCAGCAGAGTGACTTCAATTCCAACTGCATCTATTTTATTCTCCAGGGCCGTCCGTAGATCCACCATCGCTGTCCCCCATGTGGCCCTCAGCTCTGTTATAGCTGCTAGAACCAGGTGGTTTTCTCCTTCTGGGGTACCATCCACGGAGGCCGCTGCTGCGCTTTGAGCCGAGGCAGTAGGCGTCTGCTGCGTCCTGGCGAAGGTCTCCATTGTGGGTTGCTTGCTCTTGGCCCTCGCTCCTTTCACCGACATCATGCAATCCTGCATACGTATCCAGTTCCAGCTCCCCTGTATTGTGCTAGTTGTATTTCCTGGTGTTACTGTGACTCCCCCAGGGAAGTCAGGCCTAGGAGTGTCGTCCTCAAGGGGCTGCGGTATATTGTGGTGTGTAAAGTTAAGTTTTGAGTGGGCTGTGTCCTCCCACGTACCTTTTCTGCCTATTGTGATCGATACTCCATTCGCATGTTCTCGAGGATCTGTAGATGCACCCTCCACTCCACTGCCACTATGCCGCAGGCCTATATGGCACTTAATGTTGTGTGTTCATCCTAATGGGAACCTTTCTGCAGCGTCAGCATTCTGTAACGCTCACCTGGCTCCCACGGAGGCGCTGACCTGCTCTTGATCGCTGTGACCTCTTCAAGCATGATGCGCAGGATTCGAAACACCGACTGAACTGGACCCCCCAAATCTGGCTTGTCTGGCCCGGAGAAAAATCTTTCTGTAGGTGGAGAAAGGGGATTAACTGTCTGCAGAGTATTGTGATTGCTTCCCACCTCCCCTTTGCTCTTCTCTGACCACCTCCGAAATCCCCAATTAAGGCTCACCTTAATGTTTGAATGGATGAGCTCTCCATCCTGCTTCTGGTGCAGGGGCGCGTATTTGACCAGTTACTTCACTGGTTTCGGAAGGCGAAATGCCGTAAGTATGCAGTTTAAAAAGTTCCAGAGTAGAGTCTTCTCTTTGTTTGCTTTTCTTAACCTGCGATCTGTCCTTATTTTCAGGTGCAGAGTGGAAGTGATGCTTCGAGGGATATTGCCGGAGATAAACTCAGGTGAGTTCATGATAAAATGATCCCTTTAAATTTCTTTGGATCCCTCTAGTAATGACTTTCTTTTTTCCCCTTAGGGGCCGGGGTGCGGTACCAGGCCAAGAAGTGGTGCCGACCCGAAATGAGGAGTGGTTCCGTCAAATATGGCCAGGTAAGTCTTGTGACGGAAAATCAGGCTTTCCTCACTTGTTCCTCCTGCTCACCTTTTGTCTCTTCTTCTCCCCTGCAGGTGCAGAGATGTGGCGGAATGCCCAGAAGGTCGCGGTGGATAGTGAAGAGCCCACAAGGCAGGTGAGTGATGCGTGGCGCTGCAACAAGTAGTGCGATGCTTTTAAAGAATGTCTATCTTCAGGATCGCTGGCGTGATGGTTCCGGACACAGGTAGGAAGTTAGATTAAGTTCTTGGTTTTCACCTTTTCTCTTCCCTTCCTTCCCTTCAGGTATCCCAGGATCGAGGCGGGCGTGGCTGGAGGCAAGATGCAGGAGCAGGCACGGTGAGCGTTCAGCTGCTAGATGCAGAGCAACGCGAAGCACGTGTGGCAGTCCGGGCGTGGTTTAAATAGCCTTGGAAGAAGTTCCAGGTAAGTATTCTTCCACGGTCCCCACCCAAGTAAAATAGTTCCTTTGATAAAATAGTCCCTCCTAAGCCTCATTTGGCTTGAGGCTTCATGCAGCATGGTCTGCATCAGGTAAGTGCACCAAACACCCTCTTTTATGAGCCTGGCGCCTATGGCGCCAGGACTGATGTCCAACATGAGTCTGGCGCCAAAGGCGCCAGGACAAAGTCCAAAGAGCCCCTATTAGGGGCCGCTGGGCTTTTACCCGAGGGTATGATGCCTGCTCCCGGGGGTGCTGGGCCTGTCCTGGTGCTCCGGGGGTAGGCATCATGACACATTCAGCCTGCTTGGCGCCTTCCTGCTTGTTATGCCGTCACCAGCAACAGTCCAGGATAGATTGGGTTCTTGCTCCTTTTAGGTAAAGTGATGCTAATGTCTTCCTATGCTTCCATTTGCATAGCAGCGTGCCCCACTTCGTTGTATCAATCCCATCTACTCTTAGGGATGGCCACTTCAGCTTTGATCTCTGAACCAGTGTCTCCCAACCAAGGCAGAAGAGCACTCCCCCTGCCAAGCCCAATGTCTTTCATGCACCAGTATGGCACTTCGTTATGTAGAGCAGCACTCTAGCTGTCGTCTCACTTAGTCATCTGCCCGCCGCTGTAAGCAGAAACTGTATCCTGCCAGCCACGTTGATTCCTCACACAGCATGGCTTGCATCACATCGATTATACAACATATCAGTGGTTCTGTTTGACGGCGCTTCGCAAGTGGTTACAGCTGCAGGCACGTAGAACGTTCAGTACACGCTCGGGGCTTCACAATCGTTAAATAGCTCCTCCACAGAGCTACTGTTCTGCGTGAAGACCACTCCGCCGCAAACAATCCAATGTTTTATATCAGTTGTGCGGAGAAAAGAGCATACATGTGCGGGCAGCGGGGGAACATGTGAAGACCAGTTGTCTCTGGCTGGGGGCCACGTGAGCGCTAGATGCCGGTCCTCAGCCCCTCATGCGCACGGTCGCTGTATTCATGTCCCAGATCTGCTCGACGCTCCGAATATCAAAACAATGACTTGTGGTTTACGTAGGCAGCCACCGCTCACCAAGTCAAAGGCGAGGCATGCACCCGCCAGAGCTCCATACTGCCCCCAAAGGCCAGCGCTCTTCTTTTCGTCCGGCCGCTCAGGTCTAATAAGCTGCTCCCGCTGCCTCGGCTGCGAACCCATTGTTGTCCGCCATCTTAGATACTTTGTCTCCGTGCGGCCACAGTCCTCAAAGTCAATTTTCTGCTGGGTATTACACCCGATTTACTTGCTTTTCATAGTCATTGCTGGGCACCCATTTGCACGCCTGTGCTTTCATTCCTCAGGCATATAAGTCATTTTTAAAGCGTAGTTTCCCGGATCAATGTTGGATCCACAGGAGCTGCTCAGCAAGGCACGTCCTACACAATGGCTAGATAGCCACGCCCCCAATGTTCTAAGCTTGTCTTTCTTCTTCTTCACAGGGTCCAAGTTTGTGGATGCGGAGTGCGGTGCAGCGGCATCAGGATCAAGATAACTGGATGCCAGGAGTCGAGTCTTCAGATGAAACGATGAAGTACCAGTTTCTTGGAGGTGAGTATGCAGGAGAACGCCTGGTTTCAAAGGTAACTAAACTGGTCCAAGCGGCGGTGAGTGTCACGTTGCACGTGAGTGCACAGTAACCCGAAACACTGGCCTTAAGAATGGAGCAGCTTATATAGCTGAGCTTCTGAAGCCACGCCCACCAGGTTCAGCCTGCCTGCCATGCCCTGCCACACCTGATGAGTCAGCAAAAGAAGACCAGACCTAGGGAGCCACACCCGATGGGTCAGCACATGAGGATGTTCTCTGGAATAAAGGCTTTCAGCTCCTGGAAAGTTCTTGTAAAATAAAAGCACTCCTGCACTGAAATAAAGTATTCCTACTCACATCTCCAAAGGTACCAGGACTGAGTCCAGCCAGGGCCCCTGTGTTTATGGGTCCCAAAGGGACATAAGTGAGTCAAGTGACCCATTGCCCCCATCACTAGATGGTGTGGTTTATGTATTCTGGGGCCTGTGTCCATGACAGCACTCCCCCTCAAGGCTGCTCTCATGGGTGGATTCCCCCCTGACCCTGGTTTAGTGGGGTTATTGCGGTAGAACTGCCTGATTAATCGTGGAGCGTGGACATGCTCACTGGGTTCCCAGATCTGATCTTGGGGTCCATAACCCATTGCCTGTGGTGGGCACACCATTTGAGAGGGTGGGCATCAACATTGTCGGTCCCCTTGACACTCCCACTTCAGGTGGACATCAGTTCATCCTGGTCTTGGTTGATCATGCCACCAGGTATCCTTTGGACTGTTACTGCGAAGGTGGTTGCCAGGGCTCTCCTGGGGATTTTCACCTGTGTTGGATTCCTGTCATGCCTGCCAGTCCTCGCTTACCTCTTCTATCGGGACTTCCCCCAGGACTGTGACGCTGCCTTCCCACACTTCCAATAGAACAGCCAGACCATTCTTCACTCGTTGGAGGCTGTTCGGTACCTTGCCCGGGAAGCAATCTCCATTACAATCACGTTTGTAATGTTACGTGGTACGCAAGCAATCACGTGATCTGTGTGCGTATATAGCAGTGCATGTTAATCCGCTTGCTGCTTCTTATCGTAATTTTTCCTGGCATTTCGGAGATGCTTATGCTTTTCTATTTTCCGTGACTCACATTCGCCTTTCAAGGTTTCCGACCGCAGCTTTTCATCTCCAGCGGTACGTGCTCACTTTGACTTTGTTCCAAACAAGGTTCCTTTTTCAATCCACACGGAACAGATTGGTCTTTCCGATCCTCTTCGTGCTGACTCCCTCTCAGCATGGCAATTTAGCCTGACGGCTTGCTGTCATAGCGGTATCCCCGCTATAGCTCATAGATGGTAACTTATGTTGTGCTCTAACTGGCATAGTGCTAGCAGGGACCGGATTTCCTTTTCCTTCTGTTTTCCTCACGCAAGACCAGCCTATGACTTTTGATATATTTGTTATCATCACAAGGGCATTTCAATATTCCTTCCAGTACCTCAAAGACTTTGAACAACAACTTCTATTTTCAACATCAGAACACCCTATAGGAATCATCATTTACCTCTGGATACGTCCCCATCCTGAGTGCACCAACCCGATACTAGTGTGGCCCTCGTGCCGTTCGGGATTAGTCCCCTACTAACTACCCTTTCCTTGTCGTTGTTTCCATTTGGATTACCTAGTGTTCCTATGAAGACTTACCTGAGACAGTCTTAGGCAGGTTAGTGTGTTGTTGATTCACCCATACTCTTAATATAGGCATTAGATTTGTTATTAATGTAGTGGTTATTTGTTTTGCAGTCTGGAGAGTTGTTGTTTCTTCCACGCACTTTCCACTGATTACTCACTCTGGCTGTCAGGTTTTACAGCCAGAGAGTGACATCAGTTGGAAGGTCTAATTTGATTGGATGCAGTCCAGACCTCAGTCCACTCCTCATTCTTCAGGAACGGCTCTCACCCTATATCCTTTAAAGTGTTACACGACCTGTATCCTTTGCTTGGTATACTATTGCAGCATGATCTGATTTATGACAATTCCCTAAGGAGGTTGTCTCTGACAGAGGATCCAACTTCATGTCTAGTTACATGAAAACCATGTGGAAAGAGTGCGGTTTAACCTACAAGTTCTCCACTTCTTACCACCCCCAGACCAATGGTCTGGTTGGGAGGTTTAATAAAACTCTCAAGGGCATGCTAGGTGCTTTGGAGGAGCCCCTAAGGAGGAAATGGGATCTCCTCCTGCCATGCCTGCTGTTTGCTTACAGAGAGGTACTTCAAGAGGGTGTTGGTTTCAGCTCCTTTGAGTTGCTCTTTGAACATCCAATGAGGGGGCCCCTCGCCTTGATCAGAGAAGGCTTGGAAGCCACCCCTCCCGATCCCGCCAAACAAGTGGGGGACTATGTGTTAGGCCTCAGACGGAGGATGACACAGATGATGGGTCAAGCAACGGCGAATCTCAAGGCCAGCCAGGAATTGAACAAATACTGGCATGACCTTAAAGCATCGCAAGTGGAGTGGACTCCGGGACAGGAGGTCCTCGTGATGGAGCCTACCAAGCCTCGGGCATTGGCAGATAAATGGACTGGACCCTTCAGGATAGTCTCCAAAATGGGCGAGGTCAATTATCTGGTCGACATGGGAATCTCAGGAGTAGCCCCTCAGGTATTCCATGTTAATAGGCTCAAGCCGTTCCACAGGCGAGCAGAAGTCTCATGTCTCTTGCTGGCTTCAGAGCAAGAAGAGGATGAGAGTGAGCCCCTTCCTGATTTGCTGCATAGCAACCCTCAGGATGGCTCAGTGGAGGGAGTGCAGTTCTCTCCAGATTTGACAACCGAGCAGCAAAGGGCCTGCCGGACTTTGCTCCAGCAGTATGCCTCTCTGTTTTCGCTGATGCCAGGCCTTACACTGTGGTGTAAGCACGAGATTGACACTGGTGACAGCGTGCCTGTCAAGAGCAGGAGCTACCGAATGTCAGATACGGTTAAGAACCACTTCCAGGCTGAGGTCGCCAAGATGTTGGATCTGGGTGTTATTGAACCCTCAACCAGTCCCTGGTCCAGTCTCGTGGTCCTTGTCCCCATGGCAAGTTCCCAGGCAGGTACCAAGGATGGAGGTTCTTTGTGGACTACAGAGGTGTCAATGCCGTCACCAAAACTGACGCACACCCATTGCCCAGGGCTGATGAGCTCGGGGACACCATAGGTGCTGCCAAATGTGTGAGCTCCTTTGACCTTACTTCAGGCTGTTGGCAAATAGATCTGACGGACAATGCCAAGGAAAAGACAGTATTCGCCACACCTGAGGGACTCTACCAGTTTAGGGTCATGCCTTTTGGGTTGAAGAATGCCTGTGCCACCTTCCAGAGATTGGTCAATCACGCGCTCAGTGGGCTGGAGGCCTTTTGTGTGGCCTACTTAGACAACATTGCCG
Organism: Ambystoma mexicanum; assembly: GCF_040938575.1. NCBI lineage: Eukaryota > Metazoa > Chordata > Amphibia > Caudata > Ambystomatidae > Ambystoma > Ambystoma mexicanum. The sequence goes on along the minus strand of NC_090925.1, from coordinate 49,927,946 downwards.
TCTTCAGTTCCACCTGGGAAGAGCATTTGACACATCTGGATAAGGTTTTGCAGGCCTTGAAAAGGGGTAACCTCACTATCAAGGCCACCAAGTGCCAGATAGCTCAGGGGAAGGTCACGTATCTTGGTCATGAAGTAGGAGGGGGTCAAATCCAACCTCTCCCCAGTAAAGTACAGGATGTACATTTCTGGGAGACTCCCACTACTCAAACCCATGTGAGAGCCTTTTTGGGCTTCACTGGGTATTATCGCAATTTCATTGCAGACGATGGAACCATAGCTGCACGACTGACAGCTCTGACTACACTCAAACAGCCTAGGAAGGTTAATTGGACTGAAGACTGTCAGAGGGCCTTTGATGGCTTGAAAGAAAGTCTGTGTAGGGTACCTGTGTTGTGTGCACCTTCAGCACACCCTTTATAGTCCAGATGGATGCCTGCGACACCGGAATAGGAGCTGTCTTGTCCCAGTTAGATGACAAAGGGAGGGAACACCACATCATATTCATCAGTAGACAACTCAAGGGTAGAGAACTTAGGTGGGCTACTGTTGAAAGGAGTGTTTCAGTATAGTTTGGAGCGCTAGGCGTTTTAGGCCCTACCTTACGGGGTCTACCTTCAAGGTCCAAACAGATCATAAGCCCCTGAAGTGGCTTATGCAGACGAAGGGTGAAAACCCGAAACTGCTCAGGTGGTCCATTAGCCTGCAAGAGCTAGACTTCACCATAGAGCATAGACCAGGGAAGAGTCACAATAATGTAGATGGCCTTTTCAGAAGGTATGTTGACCGTCTTGATGAGGGTGTCTATCTCATGGGAGATTAGACATCCTAACCTCAGTCTGGGTGGTGACTGTGATGCTGTAAATGCATTGCCCTGTCCTTGTCCTGTAGTCCTTTTTCATTTGTGTTCTGGATTGTTTTCTGCCCAGGAGTCCATGTAGGACTCCTGGCAGTGCAGCTCTTCCTGTTTTTGGTTTGGTGTACAGACCGATGAGATACCCTTAAGGCACACATGGGTGGGGTAAAACCCTGTGCCCCTAGTGTATGTTTTTGGGCACCTGTGTGTGGCCCACAGAGCAGGGTATGGGCTGGTGGCAGCTCCATGCTGAATTTGACAGGTGCTCTGAGTATCCTCCATTTTGGGATACCCAGGCCCTGTCATTGGAATCAGTTGATTCCTGATAGGAAACACGATGGCCTGTTACCTTGTTTTCCCAAAGTCCTGGGAATCCCTTACTCTGTCCCTTCCCACTGACAGGCTGTTGGGTGGAAGTTCCATATATGGTGTTGTTGTGAAGTCCAGGCCAGACTGGCTGGAGCCTTCCCAGTGACTGTATGTTGTGGGTACACCCTGTGGGTGGGACCTGGGTGAATGGAGTGTGTGACCAATATGCACTTCCTGTTGTGGATGTCTGGTTTTTGGTGTTTGACACAATGACTGAAAGAACCCTGCCCAAAACTGGTATGAATGCAGTGTGCAGTCTTGAATAGCTGGGTACTTGTCCCAATCCACATTCCTTGTTGTGAGTGTCTGAGAGGGAGGAGAATGGCCTGAATGCACTGTTTGCCTGATTGGCTTACTGACTGCTGAATGCCCTTCTGAGTGATTGGTTGCCTGAGTGTGACCCAGCAGAATGAATGGGAGATCAACTAGTATATCAGGAGGCCTCTTACTGCTAGAAATCGTTCAGAAGCTGAAGTTGGAACTGACAGTCAATCTCGAAGCCGGGCCTGAAGAAGAAGGTTGACTGCTGTCTCCCTTTGCCGACATCCAAAAGCCGAAAGCCGTCGAGACTGATCCAAGAGAGGACCTGGTTAGGCGACCGCTTCCCGTGCTCCGAGGGACCATTGAACACCACTAACCTTCGCCAAAGCTCCCTGGAAGTCAGACCCTCGAAAGGCTGCCGACCGGAGACTGGGACCGCCGAGGAAAAAGAAGATAAGCACCCAACATTCCATCCACCATCGTTGACCAGAGTTCACAGGGCTGCTGTAACCACTGGAGGCCCGTTGAAGCCGTGTTGCCCAGAAGAGGGGACCGCTTGATGTTGTGCCGCCGACGACCAGAGCCACATGCTCCTTTGCCAAGACTTCTGATTCACGGACGCGCTCGTCTGCACTGCCGGTGAAGGCCAGGCTGTTGACATGCCGCGGAGCATCCGTCGGTGGGTTTCCCTCCACCCAAAGACCGTAGAGACGCCGGACGACTCGACACCCTTGCTGGGCCACAGTTCTTCACAAACTCTTTGCGGTCCTTAATTATCGACATTGAGGTGCCCCGCACGCCTCTTCCTTGCAGGACGTCTTCACTCTGTCTTCGACTAGCACCGCTGGGACCGAAGCAGCCGCCTCAATGCCGAGTTCACGTCCTTTGAGGGATTTTCGACAATCCATGGCTCCTGCTTTAAAGGGAGAGGCTCAAGAAGGATCAGTCGACGACCCGATGTCGAGCTCTGCTATTCCAGGTACATTGAGGTGATAGAAACATTGTAGAAGGAAATAAGACTTATAGAACAATATATGGACTGGGCTTGTGGTATATTTTTACTTTACAGGTTGCCCAGGTGGGGGGATCTCCACACAGAATTGTGCTAGTTGGTAGGGGCCAATATTCTGTCAATTGATCTAACCAACTGCGTTCCTCCTATGTCTATTGTTGGTTACCTTTATTACTTTATTTGTGTGACATTTAAACAGAGTACAATTGATGCACTTTAATGGAATCTAATAATAATTGTGGTGCCACTTAGAATTGTATATGTTTGCCATTGTAGATTTACTGAGCACAAAGTGAGTTATTGTGATTGTGTACATAACCTTGAATTTAATAATATGAAGACTGTGCTTAACTCATGCAGTGTGTGGAAATTCCTTTGTGGGTGCTTGGGGACTACACTGTACTTAATAACCAGCCTGCATCACCTCCTGAGAAGCTAGGCCTTGATTGCTCGACTAAGTTACCGGTAATAGAGAATCTTGGCTGGGGTCCTCTGTGCCTCTCCTCTGCCATATAGAGAGCAGGAGTACAGACACCACCTCCAGTCTTTACAGGCAATACTGTGCTTCTCCGGCACCCGCTCCCATGCCCCCCATCCCTTGGCACCCCTCTGCTGCCTCCAAAATAGTCAAAAACCTTGGCTGCACTATGGACTCCTGCTTACCCTCTCCTGTCAGATCAATAATGTATCAAAATGATGTCACTACCACCTCAAACTCCTTGGATGCATTTTCCCTTACCTCACCTATCCCAACAGACTCGCCGCTTTTAGGTCCATTGTTATGTCAAGACTGGACTAAGCCAACTCCTTATACCTGGCAGCGCCAAAATACCAACTTAACAAAACTCCTAAGAACCCAAAAAGCTACCACCAAACTCCTTCTCGCCTTGGGACACAGAGAACATGTCTCCTCCCGCTCTCCGTGCCCTTCACTAGCTCCCTGTAGGATGAAGAGCCACCTTCAAACCCTATGTATTATCCACCGAGCAGTGCATAAAACCGGCCCAACATACCTACAAGAGAAGATTAAACCCTACTTTCCATCATGCGCTCTAAGATCAAGCACTGCCCTCTTACCAGTGATTCCAACCTCCAATTCAGTCAGGATTGGAGGATACGCCTTATCAACCTTGGCTCCAACTCTGCGGCACTCACTCACCCCACACATTCGACACACCCAAGACTACATGGCCTTCCGCAAAGCTCTAAAAATCTGTCTCTTTCCGCAGATCAGATTAAGATCATCTCCGGCTGCTGAAACCCCAAAACACCATAGACCATGACTTGATTGACATTACACTGGAAAATAATCACAGCCTGTAGAAAAAAATGTTCAAGGAAATACCAAGCAATTGGGACACTGAAAGTGACTAATAGGTCACCAAGACAGAATCAGGAAACGGTTACCATAGATGACAACCTTATCGTTCTGCAGGTGCTAAATGTATGACTGCTGACTATCCGCTTCCCGAGTCTACTACACATGCCTAGCTGCCTCCTGTGCCACCTTAGCGTTCTTCAGGCGCTAAATATATGACTGCTGACTATTGTTAGGGAGAATTCTCTGTTTAGGCTGAATTTCCTAACCTAGTGAGTCCCCCAGCAGCTTTGCTGGATTTCTGGAGTTGTTTTATTTCATCCTGCCAAGAGTGAGACTCTCTTCCTCCCACTCTTGGACATGAATGTGGTTAATTCCTTTGAATGTCAGTGTGTTCGATGGGCTATGGGGTCTTTTACTCCATAGGGCCTCATGTGTTTTGCTATGTGTGTTACACCTCACCCTCCGTGCCGTAACACTGGGGTGTCCTAGAGGATCCCCACCATAGACTCCATACCCTGGGACTGACTACTGTCTCCCAGGGCATGTAAAGTCACAATTGGCTTTACTAGACCTAAATTTACTAACAGAACTAGTACAAACCATCCTATTGTGGACGTACTGGTAGGGGTAATTCGATTACCCATGGGTCTGTTGTTCGAGGGGGCACTGTCCCATCCCCCCTCGTCGAGTTTTGGCTGGTGGCAGTGGATACTACTTTTTATATTCGACCGCAAATATTCCTATGGGATTCTTCCCATTGTTGGAGGCTAATACTTTTTCACATTAGTCTCTAACATACCGCCGGTTTATTTGTCTTAAATAAATCCACCGGTTGGTATTTTCTGCCAGAACTCGTTTTTTAAAATGGCGTATGTGTTCGCCTCAGTAACTCCGAAACCAAAGGCCCTTTGTTCCACTTTTGGCGGGCTTCTGCACAGAAGCCCTCCAGAGTGGTGCCATTCTGTCTGGGTACCACAGGGGGCGTAGGAGGGGGTTTAGGCACCCTGGACTGAGTTGCCTTGCCAACTCAAGTCGCACTCTGGTGTGATTGGCCCAAGTGGTGAGCCGCCTCGCTCACCACTTAGCGTGTTTTGATTGACAGCTAGGCTGAATGAATGGGGGTTTTCTGCATAAACGCAGGGCTTTTGGGACTGGATCTTCAGAAGTCGCCACAAGACCTAAGAATCCGACGAGGGTAAAGCTGAGCCGACCTGCAACGACGACACCTCCGGTGGAGCCCTGCTGAACCGACTCACCACTTCCCAACGACAGAGGAGATCTCCCTGCTGGAGAGACTTCTTCCCCTGACTGGTGGGAACAACCAGTCCCTTGCTTTTTCTTCGCTTCCAGGACGTCTAGTATTGGAATTGCCCGTGCTGAGCACCCCGGCAACCGGATAGCCAGTAACCACCGTACCACGACCAAAAGGTGGTGCCTTGTGATGGAGCACTCCGAGGCTGGTCTCTTCCCTGGTGGTGCAACGATCTTCAACTTTTCTTCGACAACGAGGTCATCTCATCTTCTGGCAAAGCCCCGACTTGCATCCACCACCAGGAATAACTGCCACCGCCGGAGCTGTCGCTTCACTTATAAGGTACTGTGTCCGCCTGGCTTCCCTTGTGACGGTTAGCGTGAGGTGTCTTAAATCCTTACCTTTCCATTGGGTCACCTCCAGACCTTCTTAACTTTTGTTCTGAAACTGGTCCAACCTTAATGTGACATTTTGCTACAAAGACTTGAAGTGCATTTCCACTGTGATACTTTTGGGACATACAGCCTTGTCTCTCTCCGAGTGGGCCTGGCCTCTGAACTTTGTGATCTACAGTAGACCCTGCCTTGCTTGCCTTGCATTTGCTTTGTAAAAGTGTTGTCACTGAGTTGGTTTCATACCCTGCCTTTTCTCTCCCTGTCTAACGAATATTAGAGTGCCATCGAGGTTAAAGCATTCACCTCTGTCTGCAAATAAGTGGTGCCGTTGAACCTAGACTTGTCGAAATATTGCTAGGGGATTGATATACTTATAGTAATTGTGATTGAAGTTGCTTGCCGTATTAGTGCCAGTGTGTTTTTCATAGATGTGTCCTTAAATAAATAATTATATATCTTTACACCCAAGCTCTGATCATTGTCTGCTTGTTCTACTGTGTAAATTGCCCTGTCTTGTATACTCCAAATACTGCCTAACTCATCTTGAGAGAAGTCTGACTGCTCAGCCACAGCTACCAGGTAAATCTGGGTGGTACAGACTACTACCAATTGGGTTTACTGCTAACTCCTGTAGACTTAAACTTTTTGCAGTGGTCCCAGAGGGAACTGCACAGGTTTCTGCCTAACAACTATCTGCTTCCTGAGTCTACTGCACATGCCTAGCTGCCTCCTGTGCCACCTTAGCGTTCTGCAGGTGCTAAATATGTGACTGCTGACTATCCGCTTCCTGAGTCTACTACACATGCCTAGCTGCCTCCTGTACCACCCTATCGTTCTGCAGGTGCTAAATATGTGACTGCTGACTATCCGCTTCCCGAGTCTACTACACATGCCTAGCTGCCTCCTGTACCACCTTAGCATTCTGCAGGCGCTAAATATATGACTGCTGACTATCCGCTTCCTGAGTCTACTACACATGCCTAGCTGCCTCCTGTACCACCTTAGCATTCTGCAGGCGCTAAATATATGACTGCTGACTATCCGCTTCCTGAGTCTACTGCACATGCCTAGCTGCTTCCTGTACCACCTTAGCATTCTGCAGGCGCTAAATGTATGACTGCTGACTATCCGCTTCCTGAGTCTACTACACATGCCTAGCTGCCTCCTGTGCCACCTTAGCGTTCTGCAGGTGCTAAATATGTGACTGCTGACTATCCGCTTCCTGAGTCTACTACACATGCCTAGCTGCCTCCTGTACCACCTTATCGTTCTGCAGGTGCTAAATATGTGACTGCTGACTATCCGCTTCCTGAGTCTACTACACATGCCTAGCTGCCTCCTGTGCCACCTTAGCGTTCTGCAGGCGCTAAATATATGACTGCTGACTATCCGCTTCCCGAGTCTACTACACATGCCTAGCTGCCTCCTGTACCACCTTAGCATTCTGCAGGCACTAAATATATGACTGCTGACTATCCGCTTCCTGAGTCTACTGCACATGCCTAGCTGCTTCCTGTACCACCTTAGCATTCTGCAGGCGCTAAATATATGACTGCTGACTATCCGCTTCCTGAGTCTACTACACATGCCTAGCTGCCTCCTTTGCCACCTTATCGTTCTGCAGGCGCTAAATATATGACTGCTGACTATCCGCTTCCTGAGTCTACTAGACATGCCTAGCTGCCTCCTGTACCACCTTAGCGTTCTGCAGGCGCTAAATATATGACTGCTGACTATCCGCTTCCTGAGTCTACTACACATGCCTAGCTGCCTCCTGTACCACCTTAGCGTTCTGCAGGCGCTAAATATATGACTGCTGAATATCCGCTTCATGAGTCTACTACACATGCCTAGCTGCCTCCTTTGCCACCTTATCGTTCTGCAGGCGTTAAATATATGACTGCTGACTATCCGCTTCCTGAGTCTACTACACATGCCTAGCTGCCTCCTGTACCACCTTAGCGTTCTGCAGGCGCTAAATATATGACTGCTGACTATCCGCTTCCTGAGTCTACTACACATGCCTAGCTGCCTCCTGTGCCACCTTAGCGTTCTGCAGGCGCTAAATATATGACTGCTGACTATCCGCTTCCTGAGTCTACTACACATGCCTATCTGCCTCCTGTGCCATCTCCCTCTGGATGCAGCTATCGCAAAACGCGTGAATGTAATCCTGAACAGTGGGTTCGTAAGAATATCACACCCACTCTGGACACTCGCCTCTCCTATCACTACACTCACTCTCTAGTCTACACCAACACACAATAGAGCGCAGCTACACCCCTCGATCAATTTCGGCATAGCTGCACACATGCAAACAATACTCCATGAACACCTCAACATCCTGATAGAACTCAGCTATACCCCACGAAAAATTGGCCCAGCTGCTCACATAAGCGTCCTACACAGGCTTAATGCCACCAGAATGCAGTCTCGGAGACCAACCACCAGACTGCACACATTCAAGTGATCTCTCAATACCATCACGTTAGGGTGGAGCTACCATCAGGCAAATGCATCAGCTGCTCACATATTGAGGGCACCCAAGCATCCAATAACACCCTACTCTCTCGACTGACCTGGACTATGGTCCCGAGGGCGTTCAACCCACAAGCGCTTTGAGGGCATACCAATGATTTATAGAGCGCTATATAAATGCCAAATAACATGAAATAAAAAAAAAGTGGTCACTGTGTATTGCAATAGTTGCCTTTTTAAATTCAATTGATTTGAATGCTACTGAAAAATGAAATGTTCTTTTATATTTTTTTTAATGAGGTAAAGATTGTGATGTATGAGTTTTACTTTGAAATGTTGATATTGGAAAAGGTGTTCTTTTTTCTTTTCTTTCTTTTTCTAGTAATTGTTAATTTGATGTATATTGTTATTTTTTCTTTCAACAATATTTTTTTGTCTTGCTTTTTTTTTAATGTATTGTGAACATTGAACTGAAGTTTAGCATATAAACACTTAAATAAAAAAAATGATAATAATAATTACCAATGCCAATCCTTGAAATCATGCATATTGAGCCAAATGTGCATAGCACAAAGTGCACCAGAAAAGCTTTGTGATTTGGTGAGGAAGGATAGCTCAAGGGCAACACATTTGTCTTGGCATCAAATCAACGCAGCACAACACAGTTTCATATCCCCATCCCATTCTTATAAACCACTTGCTAGTATTAAGCACTTTATAAAAGAACAATTATAATAATTTGGGGAAAAGGCGCATTTTATTCACATTTCTACCTCAAGGTAAAATCATATGGATCTATATAAAATGCTGCCAGCATTTCTCAATGGGATATATAAATCACAAAGCTAGCTGGGATGCAATGTACAATTCCAGCGGCTCACTTTGCTTCTCTCACTGCCTTGTTTAGTTGACCACATGGGTCCGCAACTCTTTACACTTTACACCTGTGCTCTTGGGGCGCTAATCCCTCCTTTGGGTACTCGTACCAACTTTTCATGGGCGACACCACATTCTTCTTCTTGTTTCCTGAACTCTCCTCTGATCTCTCTATCAAAATGTCCAACGGTCTCTCTGCCATTAAATATTGGATGGCTTCGTACTCTCGGATGTTAATATCTTCCAAAACAGAGGTGCTCTTCTTCCCTGCCAAAAGCTCTCTCTCCTCTGCCTAAGCAGTTCCCATCTGACACTCTCCCCTACTCTTCTTCAGCGCAAACCTCACGTGATCTATGACCCTTCTCATACCTTCTATTCGTTCCTCTCCAAAACTGGAAGAGCAGCTCACCTCAACCTCCTAAATAATATTAAAATCAGGCACCTCCTTCCTTTCAACAGCACCGAGAATCTCTTAACCACTCTTGTCTTCTCTAAACTGGACTACTGTACCTGTAACTGTGTCCTCGTGCTTTCTGTCCTCTCGACAAGATCATTATCCTAATTACCAGAACTCTCTTTGAACTCCCTCACTTCATACCTACTTCCACATACTGTCACCAGGCTGGATGGCTAATGATGCAAAACGGGCCATATTTAAATTTCTTCTCCTGGTTCACAAATCTATCCATAGTAAGACACCACTGTATCTGTCCTCCTCTATCCAACTCTACAAGCCTACTTGTAATCTCTGCTCTGCCTCCTCGACTACCGTTGTGGCTCCATGTCCTCCCTGTGCTTCCTCTCTCTTCTGCTCTTTCTCTCTTCTTGCTCCACTTGCATAGAATTCTCTTCCCCCCGGACATCCGAGAAACAATCCACACTGATTTGTTCAAAAACAAACTAAAAGCCTACCTCCTCGCCTCTGAGTTACCCTCTTAACCTACCTCTCATATGCCTGCTAGGTAAAATGGTTCCCTTTCCTCTAACCTGCCTCTGTCCCTCACTTCCTCTGCCTCCACTGTAGCACTTCACCCATCATGGTCACATCCTGAGCACAGCTGGCCATACCGACTACCCGCACTTAAAAATTCCCAATGGTCGCTGTTCTTCATCTATGTATGTCCACTTATGTAGTGTCCCCGTTGACTGTTCCATTTAATCCTCTCCATAACCTGGACAGAATGTCCATCAAACTCACCCAAGTGTAAGAAACTCGCTGCTTCCCGTCAAATCTGATTTCTTATCTATTGCAAGTCCTTTTGTGATCAAAAGAGTATTGTTCCTCCTGTATATAAATAAATGAATACACCTGATCATGGGTCTAAATAGGCTTGGCCATCCCTATGGAACCCTGCCTAATCTCAACTGGCTCCCCATGGAATAGCGCATTGAGCCTAAAGAGTTTTAATTTGCCAATAAAACCATATGGATTTTGTGCCCCTGTTAAATCACTAAACTCATCAGGAAATGCAGCCCATCCTGAACCTTGTATTCGAGTGCAGCAAATTGACGCCTCCAACCTACACACTGGCTGAAGAACACAGGAGGAAAAGGTCTGGTCACCCAGGCCCCGGAAATGTGGAACACCCATCCTATGCACCTAAGAGCAAAAATGCCCATCTCACATGGAAGGGCTTGGTCCAGCCTCAATGAAACCTTCTAATGTTTCCAACCCTAAGATCCACAATGGTGTGCCTAAGGCGGCTGTGATGCATCACGCATGACAGTGACGTCAATCAACCTGTGCTTACGAAACCTGCGTCTTTCGCCCCATCACACTCCCTTCCCTTTTTCATGCCGCCTATGTTAATGTTAATGTTAAAGGACATTTGTACCGCACACTATCACCACCGTAGTGGTCCCTTGGCGCTCTGGCAGCTCTGAAAGAGGAGGGGAGGTTGAGTTAGTGGGAGGAAGCAGGAAAAGTGCAAGAGAGCAGTGATGTGCTGTTGGAGGCCTCAGCCCGGTGGGTCCGATGGCTGGGCCTGGGGTGTTTGCGGCCGGTAGTCGTTGTGTACTGTTGTGCAAGGCTATGTGTGTTTTTGTTTTGTTGTTGCAATGTAGTGAAGTTTGTGTGGTTTGTTGTGCTGTAGGTTTTGGTTGTGTTTGGTTTGGAATTTGAGAGGTGTATGCAGAAAGGGAAATTGTTAGTAGTGTTGGTTAGTTTGCGTTTCTATGCTGAATTGAAGCGCTCGGCTTGCTTAGTCTCCCCTTTTGCGGCTCTGTCCTGATCTGGGTCTGACTGGCATGCAGGTTCCATACTCCTCTAGTCCCCGCGTTTAACATGCTCTCTCATGGCTCCCCTTATCCTCCATTTAGACTCTAGTGGCCAGTGCATCTGCTAATGACAACCTCTCCGGTAGTGGGTAGATTGCCAATGTCTCGATAATTCCACACCAACGTGGTACCTGGCAGTAGTTAAGTTACGGGCGGGCGAGAGTGTTGGTGGGATTGTCTGGGTTAGTTGACTCAGTCTCCGTGCGTGCCGCCTGTGTTCCTGTCTATCCGATGTCACCCGTCCAGCTGCCGTGGGCTTTACTCTACCCGGTCAGGGATGTCCGTGTCTTTCCGGTTTAGTTATCCTTTTTACCAGTTTCCTTTTACCGGTTTAGTCTGCGGTGTTGTAGAGCCAGGTTTTCAGTGATTTCCTGAATTTTAGGTGATCTTCAGTGTTTCTTATTTCCTTTGGGATGTTGTTCCAGGTTTTTGCGGCTAAGTGGTAGAAGGAGGTGCCTCCAAGTTTTTTCTTGAGGTATGGTTTGAGTTTCAGGCGGATTTCGTTGCTCGATCGGAGGGGTCTATCCCCTCTGCTCAGCCCCATTGCCCTGAATCATCCTATTTACATGTGGTGCGATGAGCAGCACCAAATAAAATAAATAAATAAGGCCACTTATGGCGGTTATACAAGCCCTGACTTGAACTACTCCTGCCGAAAGCCACGTGTCCACTGCGTGGACCACCTCCTGTCATGCAAGCCATCAGAACTACTCTTACCAGAATGTCACACAAACCACCAGAACTACGGAATCCTGTGTCCCCTGCATGGACCACTGCCTAGCATCGAAAGCCACCATCTCAGGTATCTACACAGGAAATGGGATTGCATTATACTTGGAGCACTCATCATAGAGGATGCTGCCAACACACACAAGGTCAGTGCATCTCAAATAAAACAGATAATGCAAAGCACAAGGACCGCCAATCACTATCCCTCATCCACCTGCCACAACATAGAATGATATCACCTGGGTGTGAATATCATCAGCTACACACACTTCTCCCTCACCCGACCGGGCGGCATGGTCCTATTGCTTTCCACTCAACCCTCAACTACCAGACATGAAACGGCCCACTCTCTGCCATGCGCAGCAATGCCACTTGCATACATCCGTAGTTCTGCCTGCAGCACCTGGCAGGCCTCTATCCTCCAGCTTGCCCGTGTATTACGGTACGCCACTTACCCATGGGATTATAACGTGTCAAGACATACTGATAACCAACGCAATACAAAAAGAACCAGTTGATATTCAAAAGTGTTTAAAATAACGAGTGAAAAAAGTGAGAGCCGCTTCTGCGTATGTTGCCAGTTCAGAACCTGGCAACAGGAGCAGTCTCTTCTCCTCTGCTCTGTGAGTCACCAGGGTTTGCATGGGCTTGGCTGACATTTGCATGTCTCTCTTCGACCACCGTCTTTCGCACTCCTATAATGCAAAGGGAAATTCCATGGCATTATTGTTCCTTCTCCTCCCTGTCCCCTTCTGACACCTAGTCACGCATCTATTGCACACGTGGCTCACGTATTTACACGCATATATTACCTGTTTGCACTTGTGCGAGCATTTTTCTCATTCAAAACCTTTTTATAATTTACCCTGATAGTTATATTTTCTGAAATCCACATGCCTTTCGCAGGTGATATTTTTTACTTCCATCTATGGCAATCCAATTCTGGATAGGCAGCATGTCTGTGGATGTTGGAAATATTATCAAAATACATTCATGAACACGGCTGTTCAAAAGCCTTAGAAGTTCTTCCAGCAATCAATATGGGTCCAAAAGAATGTATTAACACTGAACCTGCAGGTGACACTCGCCAATATTGGATTAATGCCTGACTCCAGGCGATGGGACTGGCAATGCCGGTAAAGAACACCGACATTAAGTAGGCGTGAATTAATGTGTCCTTTGCTAGAATGGATGCACAGGAGTACAAGTGCTCAAGGATTCTAAATATTTGCTTGTGAACTTGAATTTTTAAATAGTGTAATTATGAATATGGCGTTTTTGTATATATTACGTGTAAGGTGGTTCTCCCAAGGAAAGAGGGGGGTGGCAAGAGTAGCTACCTGTAGTAGTCCTGGGCGAGGGGTACTACACCTTACCACACACATGTGCAAATGTGAACCCAGGGGGGATGGTCTATACTTGGCTTATGGGCAGTCCAGGGCCACTGGTCAGCTGCCTCATGGGTGCACCAGGTCAAATAACCAGTCACAGCCTGATATGATGTGGATAGAGTACAACTCCTTCTTTATATAATCAGTTAAAAGCACTATATATACAACTGAGGGTTCCCAAGTTACATGGCAGTTACCAAGTCCTCTAGTACAATTGCGGAACAGTCTCATATTTTCACATTTTTACACTTGCCTCCAAGAGTTATACTTCTCATTTACCCCAGTATGACACTGGAGGACAGCAATACCCTTCAAAATGGGATCCCACTCAAACTGTTTACAGTGGGATCAATAATGACTTAACTACAGTCTCATTTGAATAAACACATAACTGGTTCCCTTTAGGTGGGAGCACCCCAGCACATTCTGTAGCACATATGGCAAGTAACCAACTGCTGTGCAACCAATAAGAACATATTCTAGTAATAATTATGCACGAGTTAGAAAACTAATACTTTACTTTCACTGGCAGCCTGTTTGGTGAGCGATATATTTGTCACTAATGATAACCCCACAACTCTTTCACACCAGTGTTATAATGGTAAGAGGGATTACTCTCATATGGTACCTGGCAGACCCCTTTTCTACTTGCGCGGTACTTGCTGGAAAGACTTGCCACATAGATGAATAACCACTCTTTACTTCATGGGAGGCATTGGTGAGCGTGGTTTTACACATTAGACAATTTAACCCTCTTTCACTTCATGAAGCACATTGGCGAACATGGATTGGAACTTAAAATAAATAAACCCTCTTTCACTTCATGAGGTACATTGGCACACATGGGTTGACCCATCAGGTAAGTAAACCCTCTTTCAGTTCATGAAGCACATTGGCACACGTGCATTGACACATTAGATAATTAAATTGGGGCCTCCCTCTGGAACAGCCTCGAAACTTGAGGAGAACCATCTCCGGTTCCAGGAGCACCTCAAGACCTTCTTCTTTGCTTCTGCTTTCTCTCCTCCTCTCCCCTGCTGATCTGCGGTCTGAACCTGAAACTGCACTGGTTGCCTGGCTACTCTCTGATCTCAGGACCAGTTCCCCTACCCGCAAGTTGCACACCTGCACTGCCATTATGTCAACCCTTGACTCATGGACTGTTCTGTATCTCTACAGCCCTGACTAACCCTTGACACCTGATGTTTGCACTTGCCCTTAATAATTAATAATAATTTAGGTTTTCTATGGTGCCATGAACCCTCAGGCATCTGAGCGCTGCTAATTATTACCCACGGTGTGTGGTGCTCATTTATTAACCTTGGAAGGATGAAAGGCTGAGTTTGGCACCTGCCGGGATTCGAACCTGCATCAGCAGGTTCAGCACTGATCTCAAAGCGAGCGCTCTACTTGCTGTGCTATCTGACCAGCCCTTGCACTTGCCAGCTGCTGCCCACACTTTTAATTATTGTATTATTTTTCTTACTATTATCCTATGTACTGCACTGCCCCTGCCCCTTTTCCCTCCGCACTTTTCCCCTTCCCCACCTCCCCTGCACTTGCGCAATCTCAATGTCACCTGGCCTAGTAGGATCACTGTCTCTGTCTTCCCACTGTTTCCACTCCCTTGCCTCATCACTACTTGAAACACTTGTATATAGGGGCGTTATGAGTGCCATATCATATCATCATAAACCCTCATTCACTTCATGGGGTACACTGACGAGTGTGGGTTGTCACATTAGATAAGTAAACTCTCATTCACTTCTTGGGTTACTTTACCGAACGTGCATTGATGCATTAGATAATTAAACCATCTTTCACTTCATGAGTTACATTGACAACCGTGGGTTGACACATTAGGCAAATAAATACTCTTTCACAGTGTGTGCCCCTTCGCAAAGACGGCCGGCTAACATTTAGGCCCTCTTATAAGGTGTGCACTTCCCTCCAGTCGACCATACAAATCCCCTCGTGATTGGCCACCTCCCCTGGTTTGGAAAAAAAGAACAAATAGGGAAGGGGAAAGAAGAACTAAAATGCAATGTCCGGCAGAGGACCCTGACCCAAGCTCAGAGTTCTGACAGAAACTGACAGACCACTTTGTCTCGCAACGTACCATTTTAAACGTAAGACAAACTCCTACGAATGACCCCCTATCTGGGAGGTTTTCTACCGTATCCCTTCTCTCTCTCTCTCTCTCTCTCTCTCTCTCTCTCTCTCTCTCTCTCTCTCGCTCTCCCATTCTCTAACAGGCCACTTAACTATAGAATACGCAATAACCAGTTAACTTGAATATTCCCCTATTTTTGCTTCAAAGTATCGCCGTCACAGGAAACACAACCTGGGCTGAACAGATTGTGAAGGCCATGCAAAAAACATTTCTACTTCTCACGGGTCGCACTAAGCTGCCAGCTCCGGAGGTTTGTTCTTCACTCCTACTTCCCGTCCCAGAAAAATGGGGAAAGGCTGACTCGCGTCTGGTACCGTCTGTCTGCTACCAAAAGAGGCACACTCTTATGGGAGCAGCCAGCCTGAACTGAGCTGTCACACTACGTGCTTGGCGCTTCATCTACCGTGAGGAGGGGAGAGTGCAAACCGGCCAGGAAGACTCTGGAGAACCTCATCAGCACAGAGCACCAGGATGCCCTACATGCTCTTCAGGGCAACGTTCTCTCCCTGACTAGGTGGCTTGCCCCCACTATATCTTAATCATGGTATTGTCCACCTGTCCCCAGGGCAGAGGACCGGTGACAGGATCTTACTCAAAATCCCCTCATGCACATTTTAGTTCCTCCTGGGGCAGGCCGTACCAAATCCCCCGGGTCCAGAGAGGAAATGGGTGGGGGTTTAAATACATTCTTAACATTTAATGATATAGGTATTTTAAACTAAAAAGTGCTCTAATGGGCTTTTTGGAGTCTAAATATGTAATGTTCTTTTAACTTTAGCAACCAACTAAAACTCACTGAAAATACAAACTCATTTTAAGATTTGACCAACGAACACAAACGTATCTAGGGAAAAATCGTGGGCCACAGAACCACACCTATTTCCTGTGAGTATTTGCTTGCTTATTTTGGAATTGTGAACCAGTTCCTTCCTCCCACCCCCTCTACTCCTAAAACAGCTGTGAACGAGCTGCAGTTGGAAGGATCCCAGCCAGTGTCTTTGTGAATTTGTAACACTCAGGATTAGTATCTAGGATTTCAGTGTCGGGAAGGAGGGGCTTCAAGCTGTCTCTCTCCTGCAACAAGCTGCACATGGAAGGATCTCGGCCAGTGTCTCCTTCACTTTGAAGATTCTCACTATTAAGATCGAGGAGTTCAGCGTCAGGAAGTAGGAGCTTCAAGGTGTCCCACCCCCATTCTGCAACGAGCTGTACATGGAACGATCCCGGCCAGTGCTTTCATCAGTTTGGAGATCCTCTGGATTAAGATCACAGGTTTTAGAGTTGGGAAGTAGGAGCTTCAAGCCACTCCCATTCTGCAATGAGCTGCACATGGAACAATTCTGGACAATGTCTTCTTCAGTTCAGGAGATCCACAGTTCAGGAGATCCACAGGATTAAGATGATGGAGGTCTGAGCTGGAAGGAGGAACTACCAGCCGGCCTCATTCTGCAACGAGCTGCACATGGAATGATCCTGGCCATGTCTACTTGTGTTTAGAGATCCTCAGGATTAAAATCAAGGAATTCAGAGTTGGGAAAAAGGAGCTTCAAGCCACCTCCATTCTGCAATGAGCAGCACATGGAACAATCCTGGCCAGTGTCTTCTTCAGTTTGGAGAGCCTCGTGATTAAGATCACAGAGTTCAGAGCTGGGAAGGAGAGGCTTCAAGCTGATCCCCATTCTGCAGTGAGCAGCACATGGAAGGATCCCAGCCGGTGTCTTCTTCAGTTCGGAGATCGTAAGGATTAAGATCATGGATTCAGGGCTGGGAAAAGGAGGTTCAAGTTGTCCCCGTTCTACAATGAGCTACACATGGAAGATTCCGGACTAGTGTCTTCTTCAGTTTCGAGATCCTCAGGATCAATATCAAGGAGTTCAGGGCTGGGAAGTAGGAGCTTCAAGTTGTGCTCATTCTGCAACGAGCTGCACATGGAACGATCCCGGCCAGTGCTTTCTTCAGTTTGGGTATCCGCAGGATCAAGATCAACGAGTTCAGGGCTGGGAAGTAGGAGAACATGATAAGAAATGCTAAGTACAGTGGGCTGCTAGGTGGGAAATCATGGAAAGATCTGATGCAGTTCATTATGCAGAATGTAGAGTAGAGGGCAAGGAGGGAGGCCACTGTTTTGACTGCTCCCATGTGAGCATCCAGACTTGGGTTCCTGAAGTTCTCTGCATGCTGACCCATCTGCTTCATGTGCCTGAAGAGAGTGATAAGTATTGCCAAAGTCGAGAAGATGAATACTGCAAACCCGAACAATAAATTGATGACATACCCAGTGTAATCTTTCGTAACACTCTTAAACAAATTCGGACCAGTCGTGGAACCATTGAGTGAGGTATTAACATTTTTGTCTATTGAAACATCATTCAGACCTTGGACTGCTGGTTGCAGATAAGAATCGAAGGCGATGGGGATGCACGTGGCCAATGAAACAAACACAGAGACCAGGAGGAACCAGGACACATTATTCATGAAAATGTTCACCATTCGGGCTAGGAAGGGGTGCGTGAAGCTCACGATCTTCACACAGCAGTATATGCAGAAAGAAGTGGCAAACCAGACGCTACAGCAGCGAAGCCAAAGCAGAGTAACAATTAATCCATCCACAACTCTGTCCCGTGAATTGAGTGCTTGAAATAACATTGGACTCATTTGTAGTACAAAGAAAACACATACATGTCCAATGTTGGAGAAAGCAAGACTGCAGAGGATGAGTTCAGAAGAGCCTAAATCTCTGTTGCTTCGGAGCCTTTCAATGAAATTCACAGTGAGGATGAACACGTTTCCCATCAGTCCAGTCACCAAGGAGATCACGTAAAGTGCAACAAGGATTGCATATGCCAGTGTCATCATTCCCCCTCCGCAACATTGGACTCCAGATCCCACCAAAATATTTCTATCCACAGGAGATCATGTGTTGAGTTCCACTGCTACTGAACTTTCTGAAATAAGGCAGAAGTTAAATGCCATCTCACCGAGAGTCTGAGAGAACTCATTTGGCTGATGCAAAGTGCCAGACCATCACTTTCTGAGCTGTGGTCATGCATCCGGTTCCCTGTTTTCTTATGTCTGCTCCTTCAATGCAATCATGCGATGCAAATCATCCAGCACCACGCAAATGTCTAGTGATGAAATGAGCTCATTTATTAAAAGGAGAGGATGCAGGAAGCATTGACAATAAATGCTGGTCACAGTTTGATTTGTCAAATGTCATAAAGGAGAAGTCAAGTGACTTAAAATGAACAAACATGGTCTGTATACAATATAAACCATGCATTTGGGTACACATTGATATCTGCAGTTACTTCGAAATAACATTGTTGAGGCACACAAGAGGATACTGGGAAGCCAATGGATGCGTAGACGTTGGTGATGAAAGGAAAGAATTTGACAAAAGAGCAGCGCCTCGCTTGCTGGGACCAGCTCTATGTGCTGGAAAGAAGGTGTGGGCCAGTAGCTTCAGCCTCGCCCTGCATCTTGACCTGATTGGCCAGTCATCAGCATCAAACTGTTAACAGAAGTGAGTTTGCATTCTTTCAAGAAGTCTGCAGTTATTTGACCCTCATCACAAGTTGGGCACTAACCCTGGCGATATTACTGCTGGGGCTATTAGCCCTGCCACCAAAACCCCTGGCGCTATTAGTGCCGGACCACGGGTTTGGCAGAATGGTGAGTCCCCATTCCCCATTGGGCCCATTCGGGAATTTCCCATTCCCCATTATGCCCAATGGGGAATGTTTGGCACTATTACCACCGGCGCTGTTACTGCCGGCGGTAATAGCGCTGAAAATTGGCAAAATCTCAGCGTATTTGCCCCCATCTCAGAGCAGGGGGTAAATCCGCCAAAACTGTGATTTGGCAGACCCTTAAATTAGGCGGTAATAGTGTTACCATACATTTAAGGGTTACCACCAAACTCGTGATGAGGCTCTTTAAACGTGGGCTGTTTGTTTCTGGATCAGGATAGAGGGAAAGGAAGGGTGAGCATATGTGTGCAAGGTATGGGGACAACTCGCGGTATATGGAAGGCCCCATTATGAAGAAGGGGGAAATGGTAATGATCAACATGTCACAATGAAACAGTTCACTTTTAAAATGCTGCAGGTGAAACCATATAGCACCCTTTAAGAACCCTGGCCAAGCTTCCTATGGCTTCCAAATGCTTGTTGTAAACCCCAACAAACTGCAATTTCAAATAAAAACTCACCTCATTGCTTTCACATAGAATCCTCACTTCTTGTTCCGTGGAAAAAAAGTGTAATGTTCAAATATACGGGGTGCCCGCAGTCAGCGGGCCAATCATGCTAAATGAAAAACATCATCCCCACGATATGCGTACCATTTCTCGCAACTGTAGTCAGTCCCCGGTTAAATCTGCATGTGAACCCCTGTAAACTGTGGCTGCATCCTGCTACACTGCATATGCGCACCCCTACCGTCAATCAGCATCTCAACTACACACAGAGTAGGAGGTGAGATTGTTCCTCTGGCATAATCACTTTAAAGCCTCTACCCTTCCTGCGTGGAGGGGACTAATGTGTGTATTGCAATATGTGCTTTTATTACTTGCACTTTCTAAGCAAAGTGCTGTATTTACCTGACACTAGTACTGCGGCCAGTCCGCTTTCTATTGTTATAGTGGGCCTTCTTCTGCTCACACCCAGACTTTTCCGGCATTAAATGTGCTGTGAGTCTCGTCCGCGCAGAGGGCGCGCCGTCAGAGCACCAAAGACATGCTTAGTGCACCAAAGGCATGCTTAGTGCAAGCCCATCTGTACCTGACCGTGCATGGACATTACAGGACGGGCAGACCCTTCCTGATACTCTTTCAGGACTTAATTTCCTGGAAAACACTGCTCTGGATAGTAGCACTCTGCTGTCCCAGGCTCCTCCGAACACTATATGGCCTACAGGCTTTATTAAACCCCCTACTTCTCTTAAATCAAATTGGCTGCTGACCCACAGTGCAGGCTCCTAAATACTCGCTCGCTAGTGGCACATTCTATGGAATGCTATGACTTAGTTTCTCATCATTTACCTGATGTATTGTTTCTTACTGAGACGTGGTTGGGTGAGGCATCAGGCCCATCTATTGTGCAAGCCCTTCCTCCCAATTATGTACTGGTGCACGTGGAACGCATGGCAGCTCATCCTGGTAGTGGAGTGGCCATGATTCCTAAAGACAATTACACGGTTATATGCACAGTCCCTAAGCATTGCCTTAAAATGGAATGCTTATTAGCCCGCATTACTGTTTCTCCCACTTCTACCCTTACAATTTTGGTGGTCTATTGGCCTCCTGGGGCCGACAGTATGTTTCATGTAGAATTTCCAGCACTGGTGATAGAACTGCAGATCAAACACCCCGACTTGTTCATTGTGGGCAATTTTATTCTCCCGTTAAACTCTGCCACTGCTGGGCCATTTTATTCTCCCGTTAAACTCTGCCACTGCTGGGCCTGTGGCAAACTTTATGGCTTTGAGGCATAACCTAGGGCTTCCTCAGTGGGAGGTTGAACCCACCCACCAAAAGGGTACTGTCCTGGACCTGATATTTGACTGTGCAGCGTCCATCTGCACTGGCTCGCCTAGTCCAGTAATATGGTCCGATCACTTCCTGGTCCCATTTTCTATTTTTCGTAGGGCACCTTCTCTGCCTCTGGCAAAGCCCTCCTTTCATAAGCGTAGTTGGCACAGGGTGTCTAACACTGAGATCACTACTTCCTTGAAAGCACATTGTGGGTAGGCAGCCGATTGCTCCCTGGCCACTTTGGATGCCGCGTTTAAATTGACTGCTGATTCGTTGGCTCCCCTCAGATTATGTAAGCAGAGAACTCGTTCCCCTGCGTTGTAGACAGGCTTACTCCTCTGATGCCAAATTTACTTTTTGCCTCACCCTTACTGCCTATCACAAAGCAGTTATAAATGGGAAAAAAACCTTTTTTCGCTCACAAGGTACAAGGTGCCCTTAATAAACCTAAGGCCCTTCTCAATCTTGTGCATTCTTTATCCACTCACGAGAAGGCACATGCTAAGGTGCCACATGCTAAGGTGCACCCTTTGCAGGCTCTGTGTGATTCTCTCTCCTCGTTTTTTGTGACTAAAATCACTGCTATCCGGGATGATATAAACAGGGAGATACCTCAGTTACCTTGCCATATGACCCTTGCTGAGCTTCCCCTTGCTCAGGTGCGATGGTCCACATTCCCCATGTTCTCCGACACAGACGTACTTGAGGCAATCCAGCACCTTAAATCAGCCTCCCCTGTGGATACCATACCCTTGACTCTTCTGAAGGAAGCCTCAGGGGCTCTGATTGCCCATATTACTACTGCGGTCAATGCTTCATTTATTAGTGGGGTGATTTGGCACTTAAGAGTGGAGGAGATGATTACTGCTGCACTTTGTCTCCATTAGACCTTGAAGTGAACAGAGAAAAGAGGGGACAGAGAGCACAGAGGGCAAGAGAGGAATGCAGGGTGAGCTGTGCTTTCATTGAAGAGGGCAACTTAAATAGTTATATTTGCTACACACGTGTCCATTTGATTAGCAAACTGACAGAATTGCATAGCAAATTGCTATGAAACACTGCTTATTTTATGCCTTTTGTAGCCCTACATATCTGCACCATAGATAGCCACTAGGACAGATCTGTCTAGATAAGTAGGAAGGATTGACTCCAAAGTACTCCCTCCTAAACTCCTAAGTCTATCTCTGCAGCATCCGACACACATAGGTTTGATTATTTTGATATTAGCACTAGGATCCTTTGCAGCCATAAATTAAACAAACCTGATTACCAACAGCTTTAAAGATCTTGTAGTACGAGCTGTTAAATGCACATCTTCCACACATGGCACACGTATTCCTTCCTGCTGTTTTCTGAGTATCGGACCTTAGTTTGCAAATAATGAGTTTACATATAAGTTAAACAGCAATGGAGCTAACACTCCATGCAGATTCCTCCTTGAAGTATACACTACGTTCTGAGGCCAAGAGAGATCTATCTCCAATTATCTGGATTGATTGTTTTAGACCTGGACCCCACGCACTAATAGTACCTATGTACCATTGCCATGACTTGGTTTGATAATTGCCTCCTCCAGATATGCCCTATGTTATCGGTCCAGGAGAGGTCTATCCTTGCTAATCTTA
Source organism: Ambystoma mexicanum (assembly GCF_040938575.1). NCBI lineage: Eukaryota > Metazoa > Chordata > Amphibia > Caudata > Ambystomatidae > Ambystoma > Ambystoma mexicanum. The sequence continues at coordinate 49,905,399 of NC_090925.1, read as the reverse complement.
CTTATTTGGAATTATTTTAAGCAGAACTACATACAAGTGCCACTTAAACCTCTGCTTATCCTACTTATCTGCGAATGTATTGAGCAGTACTAATTAACAAGGGCCTTCTAGCACCTATATTGAAACAATAAGATAACCAAATCTGGTTGTCATTGTCCAACCCTCATGGATGTTCTTGGATCATGTGATGCTTAATCTGAAGTGTCTGGGAATTGATCCCGGAACTCCTTTCACGTGGGGCACAGTAGCAACTGTATTCTTATGCTTTATTAGGCTTGCTCTTTGTCTCTTGCTGTTATTCACCACGCTCTCCTATCAGATAAGCGCTTGAGCTCTCTAGCACACCCAGCTCTCGCAAGGAACTTGGATGCAGTGTAATTTCACAAATTCAGACCATAAACTAAGGCGGAAATACCTGACCACCCACTCTAAAGAATTACCCAGGACCTGAAAATATGGATCCAATAGAACTTATGCTCTAACTTTAGTTTCAGCTTCAAGGGAATAAACTCTAGATATCAGGCAATGAAACTGGCGTTGCAAGTACCTGCAAGGTATTTCAATGTTTTGCATGTACCTGTGGTAGTCAGACATGGCACAAACAATAATGCCTAGCCAGATGTTAGACCTGAGTAGCAGTCACCATTTCTAGGATGTACTCGTACGTCCATTAGTACAAAACGTGATGCAACCGCACACTGAGAAGGGGCCACCAACAAGCAACTTCAGACTCAGCAAGACCCAGGGATGGCCATAGCCACTGATGCTGGACTGCGTTCATGAGCACCAGCCATGATTTTTAGGATGTACTGGTAGGACCGATGGAATGATACTGGATGCAGAGGTACTCCAATAAGCAACTACAGGCACAACAAGACACAGGGATGACCATAGCATAATAGCCCAAAGGGAGATACTGTCACCTTGACGGGCATGTGAAGCTAATTAGGAACATGGTCACCCTACAAACCACACGGACACTGAAACAAACCAAAATATGCTAACTCTCTGCTCTGCAAACAAACAATAGAATACAGCCTTACTCCTCGACCAATGTGGCCTACCTGCACAAATACTTATTGACCTCCATCATCACTTCAACAGTCTCGAACGAAGCTATACCCCACAAAAATCAGCCAAGCTGAACACATTATCCCATTGAAATACTCTACTACCACCAGAATGCAGCTATCCAAGTCCAAATGGCCTTACTGCACATATCCTACTGATCTCACACAACCACTGCCACATGCCTAGCACTAGATTGCAGCTACACAACATGTAATCCGCCCAGGCTGCACACATACCAAGTGCATCCAAGCACTATTTACTACTCTACTCTCTCCACTGACCTGGACTACGGTCCCTGAGGGCGTACAACCCACAGTGTGTTGGAATCATACCAATGGGTAAAAGGCACTATACAAATGCCCAATAACATAACATAAGATAACATAATATAACCATGTCTAACCCCTCAACTCATGGTAAAGGCTGTATCTCAATTCCCGGACTGGTCAAGATGTACTCTGGAAATTCAATTCTCATGGAGAGCCACCAATATAGAAAGGAATGGCTTAGGTAACTCTAGAATGGATAACCATTTCGATAATTTGACACTATTATCATGATCAAAGACTGAACTTAAGTCCATAAAGCCTAGATAAATTGGACACCCATGCCCAATAACGAATGCTAAGAACCTGCTCCACAGTTCCACTCCTCTGTCAAAACCAGACTACTCTTCAGCCAGTCTCTTATTTGTTTTAACTGAATCAAAAAATGTTTGCAAGACCATTCATGGTTTCATAAACATGGTCTCTGGTCTGGGCAGATAGCTCTAACTGATAGGACTCTGTTAATGCCCTCTCCAGTGTGCCTGGATATACATGCATTATGTTGGCTACTGCTACATTAGATGGAATCTTTGTAAAGTTTAATTTCTTTAAACTTTGAGCTACTTTTGCGAGATAACAATGTTCATGCAGATGACATTGGGCCTCATTACGACCCTGGCGGTAAGGGGTTAACGCCAGCGTTAGCTGCGCCGACCCCTTACCGCCAATTACGAGGTCCCTTAGCGCCATGGCGCTTTTAACACCTGCTTTTAGCAGGTGTTAAAATCCATGGCGCTAAGGGACCATGGAGTTAATTACGCCACCGTAATTTACGGTGGCGTAATTAACGCCTTCCCCACTCCCATTATGCCCTATGGGGCAAAAATGGGAATGGGGAAGGGTAAATGGGGATTGGGGACTTACCGCCACGCCGACCTCGGAATGGGGCGGTAAGTCCGCCAACCACCATGGCGTAAACGTAGTTTACGCCATGGTGGTAAAGTCACGGCCCAGGCGGTAACTTACCGCCTGGGTCGTAATGAGGCCCATTGTTTAGCTCCACTGCCCAAGTCAATTGTAATGCCTACATCAAAAGGTCCCCCTGCTTATTCCAGAGCACATGTCAAATGCTGGGATCTGCAAAAGTCACTCTTAAACATCATCACAGAGAGCACATACAATCTAATCAAATCTTTTGTAAGGGTGAAATCTTGTTATCTTTTCCAACATTACCTAAGGTGTCAGAAAGGGCCAATGACATGGACCCAGGATTATCATTCACATTACTGTGAGAACAACCCTTAAAGGTCAAAATTAGATTATCATTCCGCAAACCCTCCATCACGTGTCCAACCATGTGCATAGGTAATGCACTTTGCTGTTGATGAGATGGTGAATGAGATTAACACCCAAGCTTTAAATCAGACACCACTTCCTCCATAACATACACATCATTTTCCTCCCAATCCCAAGGCTTCACCAATTTCAACCAATTTCAACATATAAGACACCTATCATCCACAATAAGGTTAGTCTATGTATAAGCATTCTGAGTCAACCTCAGTGGGTTTTTGTTTGACTTCACTTCAGACGTCATAATGACTTTGCTCGGCATTAACACAGATTTCGCAGGAACATCAACCTGATGAATACTGTAATGCTGGTGATGCCTCTTGGAGGGACATGGCCTCCTAAACCCGTCCTACCACTTCTCTGTGTTTTTCCTGTATGTTTTATGCCTCTGAGGACTAGTCTGGACCTCTGGCAGTGCAGCTATTCATGTTTCCTTTTGTGGACAATGCCCATGGGGTACCCCTATGGCACCCATAGCTGGGAGTACAGCTTGTACCCGTAGTGTATGTTTATGGGCACCTATGTGTTTCCCACAGACCAGGGTATGGGCTGGTGGCAGTTAGATGCTGACTTGACATTCAAGTGCTCTGGGGCTGTGATGCCTGTGGCCATCTTTAACTAGAGTGCAGTCTCCTGCATATCTCTGTGGGGGTTGTGGCTGCTGTGCTGGAGGGTCTTTTTGGTGTTCTTGGAGGCAGCCTGGGGGAGAGTGAGCTTCTGCTCGCAGGTCCAGACAAGCTTCTTGTTTAAGTGGCTTTAATATAATTTGTACACCATACGCAAGGTATACACTTTAAAGTAAGTCCACAGTTTCAGGGAAGTGGACAAAGACACTCAGACAGACAGACTGGTGGACATCCATGCTCTTGCTAGGCCCAAATCTAACTGACACTCCTAGAACATTAATTCAGATACAAGCATAGAATTCCACTGTCATACATTTCACTCTGACATCACAACAATGACATCCTTAAGAGACATACAACCACAACAATTCTTCCTCTTTTAAACTATCAAAACATTTGCGTACAACATAAACACAGTGACAGGGCAAATGCACACCACGAACAACACGCCACAAAGCACAACTAGAAATGACACCACCAGGAGGAATATGACCAGCATGAACGCCCTCAACCAAACACACCACATTCACCTCCACAGATTACAGGTGGCCTCCATGTTAACCCATGCAAGGGAACCAAGAGACACTAGGAACTACCAAAGGCAAACCAACATTGTGTGCAGTCAGAATCCGAAACACATGAATGGAGAAACCAATAAAACCAAATCCCATGCAAGAAGGCAACAAAGCAAAAGCAAAACAGACTCAAGCCACTATGCAACATGTCGACGCTTATCCACTAGGCACAATATCGTGCCATCCACAGATATAACTACTCAAACTATGCTCCCAAATGCAACCAAAATATCAACCAATCTATGTAAACCAATCCACATTTCTAGTCTCAGCTGCTCACCACAACCGTGACCATCAACATACCTAAAAATGCAGTATAGACCTCAGCCATCAGCTCCATCCACAAGGCTCCTGCAGCACCCCACTGCAACCGTGAAAAACTAAAACAACACCTGAACCGACCAATATAGACCTCAATGCAAACCTTGCCCCTAAGCCACATGCAACACCCCACTGCATCTGTGATCATTTGTGAACCTTAAACACCTAACTATGACAAGAAGCACTAGATACATGCAAACACATCCACACACATAAGGACCAAACAGGATAAAACAAATGCTACATCACATTTACCAACTTTCCATGCGGTTTCACATAGAGAAACCTCTGTGAATAGCTCTCTACCCTCATTTCCAGATCCAAAGCCAATCATGTGCTGACTACCCAGCACACACCTCTCCATATACCCATCAATGCTTGTTTGTTTGTTTGTTTGTTTGTTTGTTTATTTTATTTATATAGCGCTCCTGACCCAGGAGTAAATGGGTGCTTAAGGAGAGGTTACACATATACAATATATATAGCGAATGCAGTTATACATTTAGAGTTAATATACATTAGAATGGTATATACTGTGAATATAGTAGACAGGGTCTTAGACCCGCTTGTAATTAGTTTTATCCAATAGCCAACCAATGGCTAGTTTCCTGAAATGTTGGAATGATTCAGTAGATTTGATATTCAATGGTAAGGTATTCCAGAGCTGAGGGGCGAGGACCATGAAGCTAGAGCCGCCGGCTCTTTTAAAGGAGAATCTGGGAACCATGTTGGAGTGTTGGAGGATCTAGTGGTTCTAGTGTTTGGTTTCAGAGTGAGTTTATTAGTGAGATAGGGGGGGCTAGGTCGTTTAGGGCTTTGAAAGTGAGGCAGAGAATTTTTAAGTCAATTTTTTGTTGAATGGAGAGACATTTACAAGAAATTCTGATGGGGGAGATATGCTCTCTCCTAGGAATGTTTAGTGCTGCTCGCAGCACGTTGTTTTGGAGAACCTGAAGTTTATTGATTACACCTTGGTTGGCGCCTAGGTACAGGCTATTGCAATAGTCAAGCTTGGATTGTATAAGAGGCCAGGCCAGTGTGAGGCAGCTGTTAGTGGATAGAAATAGCCTACAGGCTCTAATTAGTTTCCCAGTGTAGGCTGTTGTTGAGGCGGTCATGTTGACTTGTTTAGCAAGGTTAGTGTTGGCATCAATGACGATGTTGGTGTAGTCAGGTGCTGAGTTTCTGTAGGTTGTTGGGTGATCCGACTAGGAGGAGCTCTGTCTTCTCATCATTCAGGCAGAGGCCGTGTGTGGCCATCCATGCCAGAATGATGGAGAAGATGTTGTTGACCCTGGTGACGTCAACAGTGTGGTTGCCAGTGATGGTGAGGAGTATCTGGGTGTCATCTGCGTAGTTGGTGTAGGTGACACCCAGATGGTCCAGCCTGTCAAAGAGAGGTTTCGTAAAGATATTGTAAAGCGTGCGGGAGACACAAGATCCTTGTGGGACACCGAAAGTGATGGGAATGGGGTCTGCTGCAGCCGCAGGTGAAAAGACCCTCATGGTTCAGCTGGCTAAGAAGGACTGTATCCACATGACGGCTGAACAGGAGAAGTGGGCCACCGAAGGGAGGTGATTGCAAAGTATTTTATGGTCCACTAGGTCGAATGCTGCTGAGAGGTCTAGAAGGAGTAGGATGGCCACTTTACCTTTGTCTTTGATGTCATCGATCTGACTTTTGAGGTCAACAAGGGCAGTTTCTGTTCCATGTTGGGGTCGAAAGCCAGACTGACGCAGCCCTAACAATTGATTGGACTCTAGGAATCCTGAATTTGCAAGTAGGCGACTCTATCACGGATTTTTAGCAGGAAGGGGACCGTAGTGATAGGCCTGTAATTAGTTGGAATGGATGGGTCTAAGGATTGTTTTCTAGGAGAGGAAGAACCCATGACTGTTTCAGATTGTTGGGTATAGAGTTAGTGGAGAAGGATAGGTTTATAAGTTTGGAGATGAAGGGGGATAGGTCCCTCGCTTCATCTTTGATGATCTGGGCAGGGAAGCTGTCCCCTTTGCAATTAGAAGGTTTGAGGGAAGCTATAATTTTTTGGACTTCTGGTATAGTAACCTTTTTGAAAGTGAAACCTGAGGTGATATTGGTGGGGGTGATTATGCTAGGGGTGGAGGAGTTACAGTTGGAGAGTTGTAGTCGTTTGGCCTCAATTTTAGTTTGTAGGCCCGTGATTTTGTTGGCAAGAGCATTTTGGATGCTAGTGCACCAGGGTTTGTCTTTCACACAGGTGTCTGTAGGTGGGTTGGGGTTTTCTAATTCCCTCAAAATGGTGAAGAGTTCTTTAGTAGAGGAGGCTGCCTTGTCTATTCTCATGTTGTAAGCTTCCTTCTTGGTACGGATTATCTCTTTGTTGTAGTGGGAGGATGTGGTCATGACATTGGTTTTATTTTCAGCCGATGGGGTTGTTTTCCATATGGTTTCCATTTTGGCTTTCTCTTTCCTGAGAGTTTTGAGTTCAGGAGTGTACCAAGAGTTCAGGTGCGCTCTAGGTTTGCCTTTACGAAGCTTTAGTGGGGCCACGGCGTCAATGGTGTTAGTCATAGCATCATTATAGGTGCTGACTAGGAGGTTAAGGTCAGCAGTTGCTGGAAGCGAATTTAGGATAGGGAGAATCAGAGGTGTGAGGGTGTCTGCCGTAATGTTGCACTTGTTTCTGGTAAGGCATATGTACGCGTATGTGCACTGTTTGGGATTGGGGTTATTAGTGCTGATATCAAATGGTATGAGGAGATGGTCTGTCCATACAAGAGGTAGGGGGGCTTTGCAGGTGATGTTGCAATTGTGGGCTACGACCCAGTCAATGGTTCTGCCTTTCTGGTGGGTGGATAGTGTGTTGACTTGAGTATAGTCGTGCTCCGATAGGGCACTAGCGAGAGAAGAGGCAGGAGTATCATTGGGGTCGTTGTAGCCTAGATTGAAGTCTCCTAAAATGATGTTTTGTGAGAGAGGTTTTCGGCTATTGGAGAGGTGATGTCTTCCTCAAAGGTGCCTGTGGGACCTGGGGGGTCTATATATTAGGTGTAGGGTGATTGTGCTCTTAGGGGTAGTTTTTATTTTGATTGTAAGATGTTCGCATGATTCTAATGGAAGGTAGGTGATAGATCTGATGTCGAGTGAGGATTTGAAGATGAATACAACACCTCCTCCTCAAGCATTGGGTCTATCCGCTCTAAGGATAGAGTAGTTGTTGGGAACAGCGAGGGTAAGGTAGGGACCTGCCGCTTCATGTTACCATGATTCAGTAGTGGCAAGCAGGTCAAGGTCTGCTGAGAGGATAATATCAGCGATTTCAGAGGGATGGGCCACAAGGGATCTGTCATTGAGTAGGGCTCCTTTTAGAAATGTAGTGTTCGTGCTATTATTATTAATAGCCTTAGACAAGGGTATTACAGGTGTCTTCTTAGGTGTGGTGATGGTGTGCAGTCTGGAGGCTAGTCTGTTATTGCGGGTAGAAAGATCAGGGTTGGCTGAGGGCCTGTGCTCTAGTGGTTTGGGCTGGTTGGTATTGGAATCAGTGTAGTTATTATCAAAGGTGCTGGGAATGTTGAGTGGGTTGCTAGCTGGAATGATATCTGCTGTAGCACTGAGATTTGCAGTGTGATGTCTGTGGACAGAATGAGGGAAAGGTGGTAGGGTAGTCAGGAAAGGTGTGGGACAGGGGATAGGGTGGTGTCTTGGGCAGCTGAGTTTGGCAAGTCCGTTGCTATATGAAATGTAGCTATTTCCGCTGCATGGTGTATTGTTGTTCAGGACACAAAAAGGGAACATAATGAAGATGAGCCAGGGGAGCATAAGTGTGAGTACAGGGTGGTCTGGGCTGTAGAGCTAAGGAAGATGACTTATTTAGGGCACTGTGGACTAGGTGCTGGCAGGTGGGTACAGTGGGACTCATAGGTTGAGTCAATTTAGCTATCACAATGCAAGATTAGGCTAGTGCAACTTTGTAAGACAATGCAGGAATAGGCTGGTTCGACTTTGTTACCTCAGTATAAGAATAGGCTAAATCAACTCTGTAATCACAATGCAAGATTAGGCTAAATCAACTCTGTTAACACAATGCAGGAGTAGGCTGATCCAATTGTTAGGTGCACAGCAAGAATCAAACGTTTATACTGGTACTGTGCAGAAGCCAGAGCCATAGAGTGTAATAAGCGCTACGCAGATGTGGTGAATATCAAAGTTAAGTTGGTATAGGTTGTATGATCAGATTGCAGCCCCGGCAGTTTGCGGGCGAGGAGTGACAGAGTTAGTTAGCGCAGAGCACGAATTCAATGACTAGCACGCTTACCCTGTAAGTTGGAGGATTAGCATTAAAGGTGCAGGGGTCGTGGCCTCGGCTTGACGGCGTAGACAGGCTCGAGACAGGCTCCATGCCTTCGTGGTGTGCCTTAGTAGGTGGGCCGGCTTACAGCCTGCCAGCTGGTGATTGGCAAGAAGTATGGGAGGCAATCCAATCACAGTGCGCGCAGTGCTGTGGGCCCGGGTGGGTAGCTGTGGGGATGGCGGTCGGCCAGGTTGGAAAGTGGAAGTCCTCGTGGCTTCCAATGGCAAAGGGGTGCACTCCAGTGCAGAGTGTAAGCAGGTCCTGGGTGAGTGGGGCAGCAGGGCAATGCCAGGAATGGGCGGATATAATATTAATTATATTGCCGCAGATTCGAAAAAAAATGCGTTCGCATTGCACATTTCTAAGGTGCAGCTGGGGGAGGCATATGGTCTACCTTGCAACTGGTGGTGTTCACAGGCATCGGTTCTCGTGCCTACTGCTCCTGCAGTGGAGGGACAGAGCTCCTGCTCCTCCAGGCTACGGATCAGCTGATGCGCATCACCCATCACCCACCTGTCTATATATTAAATAATTTGGACTATCCTGCACGACCTGCACATATACATGATAAACGCTGATCTGCCCACATGTACGGATTATTACTCTTTTTCCTGAATCCTAAATGACTAATGTCCCCGCCTGACCCAACACAAGGCCACACAATGGACATGCGACAGCCTGGAATTAACAGGACTCAAAACCTACCATATCCTTGCCCAGCCGCCTAATCTAATCTGAATCCAATTCTAGACTAATGAGGATGCATACACAAAAGATAAAGATCATTTAAAGAGACAGCCCTCCCACAACTATAATTACTATTCCTCCTTTAGAGCTGAGTCCTCTAATAGCAGCAAAGGATTTAACTCAGGATCAAACTCTTGAAGAGCGGCTAGAAATGTACTGCTAGTGGGGCATGGCCAAATGGAGGATGCTCTGTTCTTCCCTCTACTGATGCCTAAATGGTGCAACATGGTGGTGGGCACACACCGAACTCCAAATGAGGTGTGCACATATCTCTGCCCTGTAGAATAGGACAGCAACCACATGCAGATCTGTGGGGAAGTGTGACAGGACACAGACCAGTACCAAGATGGCAGCCGCAATGGCATTTTTCTGACCACAGTGGCACACTTCGAAATTAGAAAAGCATAGAGCTCCCAGGGACGCAGTCCAAATGAACACGGCAGAAGAGTGTAGAGAGGAGGCTTGATTGTGGTGACTGCAGGCTGAGGTGAGGAGTGAGCCGGGTCACAGGAGGAGTGGGAGAGCCCCACAGTGGGCCGCAGAATGAGAAGCACAAGCAAGGAGCAGCTCCACTACAAAAGATACCCATGGCACAATCCCTCCAGCACCCGACGGTCACCCCAGGGAGTCGGCCAATCTAGGTTGAATCCTATGTGTTTTTAGGGACACCCCCGAGGATCACCCTGCTTAAACAGGACAGGAATCTCATGCATGGATAGTGAAAAAGAGGACGTGGCACCAGGGAGACACAGAGATGAGTCATGACCTGGGCAAGCACTTCATGTGCGCGAGTGAGATTGGATGGTTGGGATGAGTGGTGTGGCTGTGCGGACATAGTGTGGTCCAGCAATAAATGGAGAGGCAATGGCTTAAGGCATCATTCTGGCTAAACCAGCAGATTAAGCAACTGAGCGGCCGACACACTGTTAGGCAAGGTGTGCGAAGGGTGCACAGGTGCCATTACATACCACTCAGGAGGGCATCATGGCAGCAAAGCATAAGCCAGTGAGGGGGACAGATGTGCTAACAATGCAGGGGGCAAAGCAGAAGTCTAAGAAGGGTGAAGTCCCAATTGTGTCACAAGTACACCAAGAGCCAGGAGAACAAGCAGACCTAGACATGCCAGTGGCCAGAAAAGACCTGCAGCAACTTTGAATGATGATACTAAATAAATTCAGAATAGTATGGCAGAACTACTCACCAAAATATCTATGCTGGATACGAGATTCATTTAGGCTGCACTGAGGATCAGCAAAGTAGAGGACAATGTGCACAACCAGCAATTAGAAGTGCCAGGGTTCCAAGAGATATGGGTATTGGAGGTTGGGATGCAGATGAGCTGGATGCATGCAAAGTTGTTGCAGAGGAACTGGGCCTCTTGGAATAAAGGCACAGGGGGCTTCTGGTACCGCGGTTCATAGAGAAAACTTCTGGTGGATGCAGGTGGGATAGTGGGGGAAGGGATAGTAGCAATAGCCACAGCGGTGGCCCGTGTACAAGCAGCTATTAGGGGACTATTTGTGAGAGGAAGTGGAGTGAACCGGGAGGTTGGGGACAGGTGGAAACAAGGCCCTTTCCCAGAGAGAAGGAAGGGAGAAATGTGTTATTCTGAGATTCATGGTGGGGGGAGTCGGAGGGTAGTTGAAAAGTTGAAAGTTATTATTGTTAAAATGTTGATTATTATGGCAGGTACAGTAATAGGACAATAGAGAGGACGAGGAGTCCGGCTAGCGGTGACCGTTTTCTACCTTACATTGAGGGAGCTATGGAACATGGGATCTGATTAATACATAAATATCCAAGATTAATATATTTGCTTGGAATGTCCCGGGATTAAATGTGGCATGTAAGAGAGTTTCTATTTTGAGATGCCTACAAGATATAAAAGCAGGACTATCTCTCTAGTACCCTTCACTAAACTTTACGAGACACTAATTGAAAATGTGAAAGATGTCACAACATTACTGGCCTTAATGAATTCAAAACTCTTACATATCGAAACATTGCACAGCGGCCAAAGTTCAAAACAAGATGATGTAACCCAGAAGCTAATGGCAGGTCTAGCATCAGTCAATGATGGCAAACAAAATGACATGCTTGATAAGAAACTGCTTGCTGAGGTAGCAAAGGAAGCCCTGTCTTTGTTTTGTAAATTCTACTCGAATGAGCTTCCAAGGGTTGTACAGCAGCCGGTGAAAAGAGTCACGGCCATTGAGATCGGTTCACTTCTAATACAAACAGGAGACCCAATAGACAATGTTGTCTAAATTAATGCCAACACGGAAATTAAGGATGCCTCGCCTGCAGTGGTAATTGATGTTGAGAACTATGTCAACACCAGAGTCATACGTGGTGAAGTAGTTGATCATGGCGAGATTGTGGACACCGCCTTTCATATGGCATTTTTACAAGCCAGAAGTTCAACTAATCTGGCTTTGCTGGACAACCAAAGTGCGTCTGACTCAACGCCTCAATTGCCAGCTGTCGGTCAAACCTCTGGTCCAGAAGCAGTAGACGGTGTCAGTGCAAAGTCAGCGAGTTTGTTTCCAATCTTTGGAGGGCAGGAGGTTGAGTTACAAAAAAGGGTGGAAATCAAAAATAAAAACGCTCCGCAAAGTAAAAAGCAAAAAAACATGCCAGGACGTAAGCAGAGCAAACAAAGAGGTGCCCGGAAATTTCTTCGTAACATCAATATGTCACAATTTGTAGATAAAGCGATCACCACATGTCGGAAATTGAATGAATCAACTAAGGAGCCAATAAAGGCTGTAGCACAAGTGACGGCACTTAAATTGAACACAGCAAGTGGTTGTCTAAGTGAAGTGGAAATGGCTAACCAAGATGAGCTGCTGGATTTATCGGTTTATGAGGACATTGCTGGAGAAGAGGAGGCCTCACGGAATCAGCCGTTTGAGGCCGCAGCCATAACAAAGGATCTCATTTTACCTTCTAGACAGGTGGAATTCAGCGCTCCCCAGAAAGTCGAAGCAGGCCAACTGAATCCTAACATGACTGGGTTACAAGAGCCCCTAAATAAAATAAAAATTACAGCATCAGAGACAGGGGGCTGGACCTTTTCCTACATTCAGGTTGAAGCAGCGGCCGTCAATGAAGAATTGACACCATTAAGTCCTGTGTTTGCAACCTTACAAGATAAAAGGGAACGTTCAAGACTTATTCTAGAATTAAAATATCCGGAGCGTGGGTGCAAGAGTCAGCCCCCGATAAACTGTTTAAATCTTGAAGGATATCGCTGTGAACCCGAAGGTGGACTCGAAGAAGGTTGGTGTCTCTTCGTCACGGAAAGCTGAGCACCAACATTCCGGAGACCTGGCAAACAGACAGAAGAACAATTATGGGCAGACAACAGTTCACCCCTTGGAGGTTACATTGACGATTAAATTGATGTTGGAGAGGATTGAGTCAGGTGATAAATTGATTCTGAACCGTGCAAATGTAATAGGATTGCTCCATCATGTACCCCGTCTAAGAGCGTTAGGTTCTAAAGACTTAAAAATAGTGAAATTTCCTGGTGAAACTTGTAATGACAAGGTCATATTACCTGTGGTCTCCAACATAATTGCAAATGCAATTTTAGAAGCAGGGGAAGACCTCTTGTCTTTGGGGTTTGACATCTATAAAGTAAATGACCACTCACAATGTGAAACATCAGAGGGTATGGCCGTAACAGGCGTTGCCTCGGTTACTCAAAACATCACACCTAACTCCAGCGAGCAGTCACTTAAAAATGCATCAATTAATCAAATTTTGAAAGGACAACTGTGTTCGAGGGAGGCGGCTCCCAAAACAAACTCAGCCGATTTAGTAGGACACAGAGTGACATCCGTTGGCCAAGAGGTGGTGCCTAGTAAAAATCCAATGGAGAACATTCAAATTACTCTAAATAGTGTAAGACTAAGTGATAACAGTGCCACCATACTAGCAAGCAGCGCTTTGGGTAAAGAAGACAGCCGAGACTGGAATTGGCTCGCCACCGCCTTGAATACCAAAACCTCAAGTTAATGCCCAAAGAACAAGGAAGTACAGCTCTGCTCTTTTACGTCATGGAACACGCGTGGCTTCATGCACTTGTTAAATAACGACTGGCTTCTCAATTTGCAACTGGTGTGTCTTCAAGAAACCTGGATGCTAGAAACACCAGTGATCTCAGAGTTCGAATTTGCACTGAACCCTGCCATCAGGGCCGAAAAGGAGAGGCCTAAAGCTGGCCTTCTAACAATGATTACCGGCTATTAAACTCTAAGAATCACACTTCATACATTCAAGTATCTGAGATAGGCAAAATCAATCCCGCGGGAAAGGAGCTAGATATAATCCAGATAATAAACCTGTACTGGAACCATCGTTGGACAGGCTCCTACCCGTTCCTCGATCAAGTCACAACAATCATTGACAATCTTCTGGAAGTAAATAGAGGGACTGGAATGATAATATGTGGTGATTTAAATATCGACTTTTTTAAGCCTCAGAATCCAGCTAAATCACAACTGGCGATAGACTGGTCGGAAGAACTGAATGCAAGAGGATTAACAATGTTAAACGGTTGCACGCAAGGGGATACTCCGGCAAAGACTACGTGACATTGTGTTGGCCAATCATCAACCATCGATTATATCTTTATTTCGGACTCAATGCATGGCAGGATATATTCTTTGAAAGTTCGGGCAATGCAACACAGTGACCACGAATTATTAGAGTTGAAATTCTAAATCGTGGTAGTAGATCAACCTCGACAGTGGAGAACGAAAGTGGTGGTTGAATCTAACCGTTTAAGAGTGAGGCTGGAGGAACCCGAGGTGACCAGGCTATGTAACCAATTTAAGAGCAGTCCGGAGGAGGTTGAGTATGCCTCGTTACTGTGTCAATTCAAAGTAAAGAATACTGGATTAAAACATCCATCATTTCAAAACAAACATCGTTTTGACATAATAGTGATGAAGCGCAAAAGATTGATGCGAGCCGAAATTTGGAGAAACAACCAAGGGGCAAAGTGTGAAATAGCGTCAAAAATAGAGTCACAAAACAAGTCTATAAAAACTGGCTAAAAAGCCATACATTTTTATTACATCACCAAGACGCGGAGGCCATGCTGAACACCCTAATAACCAAGAATAGTGGAGAGTTTTGGCGTGTCATTAATCGTATGGAATCACCACAGGAAGCTTTGCAAGTGTCTATGGTAACAGAACTCGAGTGGGTGAAGCAATTTACAACATTATACAACAAAAACCCATTCTTGATGCCTCTAACAGTGCTTGATCCTACACCATGGGGCTTACAATTCCCGAGAGAAGCCATTCGTGAGGTTATCGAGAAAGCCAAAAACTCTAGGCCACCCGGTCCTGACGGGTTGTCGAATGTTATGATTAAACAGTTTCCTGACCTCTGGGCTGATTTATGTGTTGACTTATTCGCAAGAATAAACAGGCACCGTCAGTTGCCAAGTTCTTGGAAAGCAGGGATAATTGTCCCAATTTTCAAAAAAGGCGACAGAACGTCACCTAAAAATTATCAGCCAGTGGCATTGCTTGATGTCTTAGGTAAGATCTACGCCACATTGTTACAAAAAAAACTGGTCAACTGGGTTCAAGCAGCGAAAAGGGTTGATGAAAGACAAGCAGGTTTTGTTAAAAACGTTGGGTGTTCACTGAACTTACTTGTCTTGAATTTATTGAAAATGGAAGCACTGCATACAAACAGCAAAATCTATCTCGCATTTGTGGACTTTTCCTGCGCCTTTGATATGATCGACCGTGAGCGACTGGCAAAAGCTAGATCTATGGGGTTGCCATGCTGGTCTATTAGAGGCTTTCAAAGAACTACATACAGATACATTGATCACTATTTGTTTAGACCAGTCAGGTTCCCTATCAGCTCAGATTAGACACATAAGGGTGTTAAACAAGGTTGCCCGTTGGCAGCTGCAATTTTCAGCCTTTTCATCTCAGATATTGGTGGTGCAATATCTTCAGTGAGGGCATTTCCACCTAAGCTCAATTCATCGCCAATAAATTGGATGTTGTATGCTGACGATTTGGTTATCTTGGATTTGACCCCGATTGGCTTACAACGCAAACTAGAAGCTGTACAGAGGTACGTGAATTTAAACAACCTGAAAATCAACGCCACAAAGAGTGAAATACTGATATTTCATAACTCAATTGCAACTCTGAGATCAATGGAGACAAAGTTTGTGTGGAAACTTGGGCAAGACAGATTACGATTATCGAAAAGCATGAAGTACTTGGGCATGATAGTAAATTCCAGCATTTGTTACGACCCATGGACACGCGCATCAAAGAGGAAATGTGGGCAATTAGCATTTCAGGGCCTTTTGCTACATAGAAAATTCTCGATGCAACCTCTGAGAAACGTCTACGTACACAAAGTGTCGCCGATCTTAACTTACGGAGCAGACAACGCTTTTGGAGGCTCATCATATCATTGGGCATCGCTCGAGCATATGTTCTGGACTAAAGCCTTAAGTCTGCCAATCGGAATTTCGACAGCATGCATAAGATACGAATTGGCATTCATTTCGTTGCATGCTAGGATCACCTGGAACCAACTGGTCTTATATCGGAAATCCAGAGCTCAGGAAGGAATTCTGCAATTTTGTATATTTCACAACGCGCCTTCGAGTGGAACTGATATCGTCTCCTTATGGTCAAAATGTTGTGAAGATCTCTTACTTGCAAATAACATTAGCCTGGACACCCTACATGAAAATCCCACGCCAGCAAAAGTAAAGATCTGGCGGGCAGATTGGGAAGCCACGTGTAGTGAGCGTCTTGGCGCTAGAGCAATGACAAACGCACCTGCAGAAGCAAGAGGCTACAATGTGCTACAAAAATATCTACACTTATTTCCAAGTCCGAAAGCCCGCAGACTCTTTTTGCTGTTTCGCCTAAACGCCTTCAAATCCAAACAGCGATACAGCCATTGGGCCTGCAACGCAGGAGTGAATCCCTCCTGCCGGTCCTGTAACAAAGAAGTGGAATCACTTAAACATCTTGTGTTGTTCTGCCCGGAACTAAAAGATGTCTGATCAATTCACCTGGGCCGGTGGAATGATGGGCATCAGTTTGTGAGCGCAGAAGAATGTTGGATGAGAATGTGGAACGGCACTGGCATGAAACTAATCTTGCCATTAACATCTTTTTTGGCTTCAATTGAAGAGAGGTTAAACATGGATGCTCAGCATCAGACTGATTAACCCCAAACATTAACCCCAAGTCACAGAGAGTCACTTAAGCTGACTAGACTGGAGTAGGATGACAATGGAGGATGGAGGGAGGAGTTGTTTGGGGTTTTTGTATTGTGTATTGTTGTATTTTTGTATTTTGCAGTTGGGCTGATGGTTTTGATTGGTTTTGTGTAATATTTTAAAGGTTTGAATTTAAACCAATAAAAAATTATAAAATAAAATAAAAAAAGCAGGACTAGTTAAGCTTCAAGAAACACATGTGGCCACACAAGATAAACACAGGCTACGCGATAGGGAGTTCCCTCTTCAATACCTGGCCCATAGCGGATACTAGTGATATCGTTTGATAAAGAGTGAGTGTTCCAGCTATCTGGGTTACACAGAGACAAAGGGGAAGATTTATAATGGCAAAAGGCAAGTGATTTCGGAAACATGATGATTAACGCACCAAATGAGAAACAGATCCACTTCTTGCAAGACCTACTGCATCCACAAGCATCATTCATAGAGGGCCACGTGATTTTGGGGGGGTGGACTTAAATATGCCCCCTGATTCCTCAGTGGACAAATTGTGAAGCCCCTCCGAGATGGACTTTGGCCAAGATCCCTTTTCTTCACCCAAGGAAAAGGGATTAAACCCATTTCTCTCATGTGCATCGCAGTGTCTAGCGGATAGACATGTTATTGCTATCAGCTAGTCTAGCACCCTACATGGAGATAGGCAATGGCATTAGAGTACTGTCATATCACGCACCCATTCAGGTCACAATTAGGACCATAGGACTGGCAACTCCAAAGCGATGCTCTTGGAAACCGTATGATCCCATTCTTAGAAACCCACCCGTATGAGAGGGAATCACATTGGTTACCTAACACAACTTCATGGAGAAAAAGTCTCCAGACTTGGAGCTGGGAAAAGTCTGGGACGGAAATAAAGCGATCGGGAGAAGAGAACACGTGACCTATGCCAGCCAGTTTACCTCTACTCCTGCAGGGCCGCAACTCATGGTTGCACCCACAGCTTTTACTTTTTCCCAGTCACCAGAAGCATAGGAGTGTTCTCCTACATCTGCATCTGCAGTCAGCTACCGCTCTCAACACACCTCCAGTCTATACATTCCCACAGGCCCTTTCTCCAAGACAACGCAGAACACCAAAAGACTAACTCCGCCCTACCGACCCAGCTCCACTTAGCGCTCACACCTTATTACCTTTGAATCCATTGTCTGACACTCACTCCGCACATCTTGCCAGGAACACCTCTCATGATGCTATTGTGACCGAAGCCAATGCTGCTTGCAATTACATGGAATCTGCCCCCATGACCGGTGCAGCTGTATTCTATGGTGCCTGTTATGTAAAAGTACTCAACAATGCATCTTATAATATATGTCCTGCACACATGCCCAGCTCAAATGCATGCTATACTCAGAAGGCCTGCAATGTTTCATCTCTGGCCCCCTTGCCCAATGTAAATGTATTCAATGATGTATGTTATGATATATATTCTGCTCCCAAGCCCAGATCAAATGTATGCTAAGCTCAGAATGTCTGCAATGTTTCACCTCTGGCCCCCTTGCCCAATTCAAATGTATTCTATGGTTCCTGCTATAATATGTGCTCCGTCCCCATGTCCAGTTCCAATGTATGTCATGATCAGGATGCTTGCAATGTTTCACCTCGGGCCCCCATGCCTAATGCTATTGTATTCTATGAGGCCTGCCATGATTTGCCTCCCTCCCCCATGCCTGATGCCAGTAAATCACCTATTCCTCGTGCCATCAAGAACCCTGCTACCGGTTCCTGGCCTCACAGACCCCCTACAAACACAACGCCCCCTGGATCCATAGTGCTCCCTGCACCTTCCCCCTTCCTGCCTGCCCTTATCTGGATCAGATCTCCTACTCAACACAGAAGTCAAACAACCATCCCAAAGTACCGCCAATCTGCCCCTTCGCCCATCTCCTCAGACCTCATAGTCAATCTTGACTTTCAACCAATCAAAACTATTCCATCCATTATGCCTAGACCACCACCTGCAATTCCAGCCACAACCAGAAAGCCTTCCCCCCTCCCTCTATATTGCTGCCACACACCCGTAGTACTGTGACCAACATGCACCTCATACCCCCCTTGCAGCCTCCACTTCCCACCTCTCACAGCTGCACATGGCACCCTTCCTGGGCACAGCACATCTACCTAGACTTGGCTCCAGTCTGACTGACCCCCAAACCCTCCCAATAGATATTACCACCATGCCCATACTGACAGTACCAAAACATCACCCCTCACATCAACTGCATGCACCTCAGCTACGACCAAGCACTCCTCCATCCCCCCACTGCCACTGTCATCATCCAAGCCCCCACCTGGCACCCCATGTCCATCACAATTAAGAGCACAGAACACATTGCATGTGCACTTACCAACACTTGCTCTATCTGTGCCCACACCACTGACATCCGTGACCTCATATTGTATAATAAGCTTGATGTATTGACTATAACGGAAACATTCAAGCTGACAGAGAGGGCAAGCAAGGAGGAAGAGTCGTCATCATCTCCAAATCCTCCCTCCTCATCAGAGCCTCCCCCTTCCAGACACTGCCGGGCTACAAACATCTGCTAGCCACGATCAAGTCCACCCCCCAGATCACCATTAACATTCTATTACTCTACCGACCAACCCAACCACATGGGCACACCTGACGCAGACGTTACTCTGCTCATCACCCTTCTCCTAAAACAAAAAGTTTACTCTTAGATGACTTCAACCTAGCTTTCAAAGACCTTGCGGACCAGAAGGCAACAGCCCTCACCTCAGCTCTCGAGGAGAAGAATTTCTCCCAAGCCATCCTCACCCCCACCCATGACAAAGGAAGGATCCTTGACTGGATACTCTTCACAAACATATCTGGCCAAGTCTCTTCCATCAGCCCTGTACCATGGACCGACCATTCACTGATCTGCTTCACCATGGCCACTGCCCCCTTCGCCTCCCACAAAACATGTAACCCCAACGTGTTATGGCTAGACACACCTGTAAATGTACTAAAGAAGTAATGGAACCCGTCATCCTGGCCTCCCTTGAATCATTGCACTCTAGCACTAATCCAGAAGTCATCCTCTCTGTCTACAACACTGCGCCCCTCAACGCTCGAGACCAGCTGGCCCCCCTCAAAACCACAACATGCAAAAAAGGAACTTCCATAGCTGGTGGACAGATGAACTATTCTCCCTCCACAAACAAAAACGTGCTCGCTAACACATATGGAGAAAAAAACCACCCCGCCAGTAAGGCAGCCTTTAACCACTCTGCTAGTGCCTAACAAACAGCCATTCTGCCCACTAAAGCCAACATTTATAATGTCAGAATTGCTGAAGCAAGCTCCAATACAAGAGAGCTCTTCAGAATCCATCCTGTAAGACCAATCCCCCACTGACAGTTTCCCTAAAAACAAAGCTTGATGCTCTCTCATTCCATCATCCCTAGCAACCAAAACCCTCAACCTAAGGTACAAAACCACTCTAGAAAATCCAGCCTCCCGCCCTCGCTGTTGGCCTCATTTGAATCCATCTCTACCACTATACTCACCATCCCACTATTTCACTTTTCCAGAGGTGCTCACCACCATCCAATGTCTGAAAGACTCAAACTGCTCTGGCAACATCTGCCCAGCCTACCTAGGTAAAAAAGGGTGGAGAAGACAGTTACCTTTAAGCAGCTTCCAAAACAGTGGTTTGGAACCCACTGGTGCCCTATCCAACAGAGAGTGGGACACAGAGAGGGCAGAACTATAAAAATGTACAGATCGATATGTAGATGCCAGAAGTTGAGCCTGATCAGACATATCAAGTCATCAAAAGCCCTGGATAAAGAGGGGCAATCATTTGAAACAACACACCATAAAGGCATCAACACACTTGAGAAACACCCCTAGACATTCCTCTTCTGTACTCAACCACACCTCATAGGAGCCATGCTGGACCCTAGAGTCTGATCCCATCTCACTATGTACTGGCAACAAATAAGAATAGAGAGCTAATCCCATAGCAGCCTGCCCTGCTCTGCACCACTGCTTCCGATGCACCCCCACAGCTCTACCATCATTGTTCATGTACACCGAGAATTACTCAGTCTACAAGAGAGCAAATGAGGGTCAATAGAACACCATGGTCACCTGCCATGTCTGTTTCAGGACTTTGGAACATAGTTTTTATGGACAATTGTCTTGATAATGATTTATGAGTCAATTGGCTGCTAGTATAAGGCTTCTGGGGCTGGAGCAATGGTCCCAGAGTTTGAATGGGAAAATTAGCCTGGTTTCTTTGTTCTGTAGTAGATGAATTTGATTAGTCCCAGACTTTCCTGGTGCATCTTGAGAAATGGAACATCTTCCTTGGTTAGCATTCCGAAAAAAGGGACAGGCATGACTGTCATTGGTGATAATTATTTACAAAAATACTGCACAGTACAGAGCAGTACAACATAGAATGCAAAGTGCATAGATTGGCTTAAAAGGGGAAACACCATGATCGACTACCTGGATAGCAGCATGGAAAGGGGATTTTAGGAACACAAGAATGGACAAAGGCCAGGCAAGGAATATTCACCAAGGGTGCTTCATGAAGAATCATTTGAGGGGATGAAGAGTGTTCTGAGGGTCTTCTCTGAGTGCATGTGGAGTAGTAAAAGTAGGATTTTAAGAATCTCCTTGGATCGTCTTGCGAGGATAGCTCAGGGGCAACGTGCTCGCCTTGGAAGCAAGACGACATGGAGCACCACAATTTCGATCTCCCGGTCCGTGCTTAGAAACCCCTGGGTATTAAGTGCGATATAAATAACCTTTTTTATTTATTTATTTATTAACATTTATATAGCGCGCAGCAGCCCTTAAGCATCATGGTGCTGTTACAGAGATAATTGAGGGTTTTGCAAAAAGCTGTGAGGGGGGTTTCAGCTCTGAGTTCGTTCGGCAAGGCATTCCAAAGTTTGGGAGCTAAATGGGGAAAACTGATTCCCCCTGCTTCGGCTCTTTTGATGGGAGGTATGCACAATTGGTTGGCGTAGTGACTTCTCCTGGGACAAGAGGAGGTGTCTCTGGTGATAGTTTCAGATAGATAGGGTGGGGCAGTTAGGCTGAGGCATTTGTGTGTTAAGGTGAGGGTCTTAAAGGTGATCCGCTTCCTTTACCGGGAGCCAGTGGGAAGCCTGTCTAGCCTGCGTGACATGGTCTCTTTTGGGGATACTAAGGGCTGCTCTGAGCGCGTTATTTTGTACTATTTGGAGCCTGTTTAGATTTTTGCCCGAGGTGCCTGCAAGGAGAGTATTACAATAATCCAATTTGGCTCCAAGAGTGGCTTGGGTGATGGAGAAGCAGTTTTGACTGGATAGGAAAGGTTTTATGGCATTTAATAGTTTGGTGGTATGGGCGGAAGTGGAGGCAATGGCATTGACCTGTCGAGTCATCTATAAGGTGGAGTCTAGGAAGACTCCAAGGGTCTTTACCGAGGAGGAGACAGGGATGATGGTGTTGTTGATGGTGAAATTGCAGTATTTTTGGTAGAGCGTGAGCAGTATTTCTTTAGGGCCTAGGAGGAGGATCTCTGATTTGTCCCCATTTAGGCACAGTCTATTGGCTGCCATCCAGGCTTGGATGGTGACGTATATTTGAAGGAGGGCAGCTGCATCTTGGTCATAAGATCCGGTGAGAGGGAGGAGTACCTGCGTATCATCGGCATAGTTAGTGTAAGCTATGCTGAGAGAGTCGAGTTTGTCGAAGAGTGGCTTTGTAAACAGATTGTATAGTGTGGGCGCAGTGCAGGATCCCTGGGGATCACTGCAGTGGATGGTGGTAAGGGCTGCGTTAGCCTGGTCAGAGTAAACCTTCATGGCTCGGCCTTCTAGGAAGGATGTTATCCATGAAAAGGCCTGTTTGGAGAAGTGAGCTGCATTGGAGAGATGGGAGGTAATAATCTTGTGATCAACGAGATCATTCGCAGCCGAGAGATCCAGGAGTAGTAGGAGGGCGGGTTTGCCATTGTCCATTATCTCCGTAATTCATTTTTTTTTAGATCCGGGGGGCGGTTTCTGTGCCATGGAATTTGGGGAAACCTTATTGCCTTTTACCTAGGATGGCGTTAGATTCCAGCTAGTGTTTATCTAAGATTTTAAGTAGGAATTGGACAGTGGCATGGGACGGTAGTTGTTGGGGCAGAAGAAATCAAGGGAGTTTTTTTGTAGAACCGGGCGGACCAATGCTTCTTATACACTGAGTGGTGTGGTTCCTGTGGAGAAAGAGGCATTGATGAATGCTGTGAGGATCGGAGTTAGTGTGTCAGCGCAGTCTTTAATGATGTCAGGTGGTCAAATGTCTCCTTTACACGTGGAAGGTTTAAGATGCTGTAGGAGATCGGAGACTTCCGATTCTGAGATGTCTCTGAAGGAGAAGAGAGGGGTGGAAGGATTGTGAGGAGGGTTGTTAGGCATGGCATGCCGGTCAGGCTTGGATTTAGGTAGTGCTTTGCGTTGTGTTTGTATTTTGTCTTGGAGAGGTTTGATTTTGTTAAAGAAGGCTGCCTGTATGCTGGAGCACCAAGTGTTGTCTTTAATGATCTCTTCTGGACTGGAGAAGGGAGTGATGAGATCTTTAAAAATGGAGAACATTTCTTTAGATTTAGAGTTGGCGTTGGTGATCCGTAGGTTGAGGGATTCGGACTAAGGTTTGAATATAACTTTTTTATCATATCATATCATATTATAGTGAAAGTGCACACCACTGAAAAGAACAGAGGAAGTGTGTTGTGCAAATGGGGACTTGTGAATAGGTCTTTGCAAAAGAAGTGTTGTGCAAAGGACATATAGGACATAGAGTAGTTGAATAAGCAGGCTAGATGTCTAGCTTTCAGTGATGGCGTATGTGTTTGCTACTATGGTGAATCTATCTGCAGCTATTCCATAGACATTATGAAATTCAAGGAGCTTTCTCACATTACATAGCTTGAAAGATCTCAGCGGATACAGAATCATGATACGATGCATGACATGTCAGGAGGACCAATGCATCCTTACTTCAGTAAAGTTATTGACATGTCACTTTTTGCAGCTCTAGGTTAGTCTTGACCAACACTTGGAGTCAGGTGTGCTCACTTCCTCCAGGCATCATGCTGAGACGCTTGGTTCCAGGTGAGGGAGATGGGGCTGCACAAGAGGGCATTGGTAATGTATATAAGCAGGGCAAGATTTGCAGGGACAGCGTTTGACTGGTTGGTTATCAACATTTGCATGTCTCTCTCCTTTAGTAGATCCTATAATCCCATAGGCTGTTAACATCAATTCCTTCATAAATTATGCAACTCTGCTCCCCTGGTCCATCTGCTCTCCTTTGCCTCACCTTCTTCAAAGACTGGCCGAGGCCCACCCATACTTCAAATTGCATATGTTGTAAGAGGATTCAATTCAGCACTACAGCCAAGTCAACGCCTAGTCTAGAATACTGAATGAAAACCCTTATTGATATATCTTTATGTCCAGTTCATGCGTTCTGGATGACTACCCCTATATAACACCCCTCTCTTGGAATCCTCCTGACCCCACTGAGCCAAGAAGTAGTTCTGTTTTGCAAATTAAAAGGTTTATTTGAGAAGTAAAGCAATATATATCTATCACACTTTATAATAAATTAATAATTGAATATCACACTTAATCTGATATGATAAAGATTAACAACGGAGAATCTGGCACTAGCACACTTCTTTATAATCACTAAGGAGTTGACATGAAATGGATAAGATAGCACACTGGTAAATAGGGACAGAAGAATAATGTGGAAGAGAATGTTTTATAGGGTTCAAGGAAATGCAAGGTTGAATGAATGAAATGCTGTATAGAAAATACTCAATATGATTTCAACAAAACAATGTAATCACTTTTCTCTGGCAATTCACCCCCCCCTTTTATGCAATGCAAGGAAATGTAAGGAAGCACACAGTTCTCAGAAATGCAATTCCAATGTAATTCAGTTCACCCAGCAACTTAGACTACAGAAGTTGAAAACACAGGCAAAATGCTTTTAAATGTGCTGGAAATGAAGAAAAAAATATGCTAAAATGCTTTTAATTCCCTTTAGAGGTTCAGGGTGAGTAAAATCAAGTTAATATTAGCTCAGGCTCACTCTAGCAGTGATGCAGGGATAGTTTTTATGAGGCAAACGATTTTTTTTCAGAGGAAAGCAAAAGCAGGAATCTTTTTGCAAGTGGAGAAATTTTCAAATCGCGGCAAAATTCGCGGATGCGTCTGGCGCGATTACAGAGGAACTACAAGGACTATCACTATCGTTTTGGGGTCCTAAGAAAGCCTAGGATCTCAGCTTCCAGATGAAAGTTACTGCAAGTCTCTAAGACAAACGGTCGCGGAGATATGAGCGATTTAGTAAAGGTCATTTTTCAGATTTGAAATTTTAAAGTTCAAAGTGGAAAGTGACAGCTTTTACTAGAAATGACAGGTGACAGCTAGGGGGCAGTTCTACTTAGGTAAAATAGATTGAATTAGATGAATTTAAACTAAGAGCTTTGGTTTGGTACAGTTTTGCTAGGTACTCACACTATATTCTTGAATTAAATGGGCCTCGTCACGGATCTGGTCAGGTTTTCTTCACTCGCCACGGACGGTCTCTCCGCACAACGGTCTGGTCTCTGGAACTGCTAACATGGGTCTGGGTCAGCTCTGCTCTCTCTCTGGGTACAGCACTGCTTCTGGATTCTGGAGATTGATGGATTTGAAGTCTCTAGTTTGTCTCTCTGGAGGTTTGATGGAGGTAAATATGGATTTTTCCGGCAGAGCTTCCAGCGGCAGATGGAAATGAAGGTCCCTATCTGTCCTGACTGTCTGCTTTTATGGGTTTTGAGAGTGGGTGTGTATGCAGCATCACTAGACCCTACCCCTCTCCACTTGCCATTGGTCCAGCTTTCATTTCTCCCCTGATTGGGGGAGCTAAGTTGTGTCAGAGTGAAGTCATTTTATGGCTTGCAGAGAGGACACTCCCCAGTCAAATTGCACACATTCTATATTTGATAACAAAAGACATATTTGCACAGGTACACATTTGTTTAAAATGACATACACACATGAGGCATTACTGATGTTAGCCCCTGTTCTGACTCTGGCGTTTCTAGGAGCTTGCATCCAGAAATGGCAATATTTTGCGCGTTTTAATGTGCCAAACAACATTGGATCTTCATTAAATTTTATACAACTGTTCCTCACATATCTACCCACATACCAATGCATTTTCGTTTGTCTAGCTGAAACAGGGAGTCTGTAATATTAATAAACAGCAGGGTTTTGTCCCAGAATATCCCACAATTTGGAGTTTGGGCTTGAATTAAAGGTACATTTTTTAAATTAAGGCTCTCAAAGTTATACATTTCTGTCATTTGATTACAAAGAGTTATCAGTGTTTTTGTAAAATATATATTTTGCTTTCAAGTCAGTTCAGAGTGTTGAGGTCCGCCTCCAAGACTTGGGTGGGTCAGTCCTCTGGGCAGGCAGGCCTTTGTTGACAGCAAACATTCAGAATTAACATATTCCTTTCAGAGGAAAGGGTCCTTTGTGTGGTGTCCTGCAAGCTCAGATCAGGAGGCCAGGGAGCCACTTTGCATTTAATTAACAGAACCCTGTGATTTCCTGGCTCCTTGTGTTGAGTTCTGAAGTGTCAAGAGTTCTCAGGACAGGCAACCCCTTTGAACTTTTAATGACATGGGACCCCTTTCTTTGCACTTAGACAGTTTTGCAAGACAGCTCTCCTGTCAGAGTTTAGACCGCTAGCGCCACCATCAGGATTTTGTGGTTACTGCATCCATCCTTGGGATTTTTTTTTTAGATTGATTCATTTCAGCAAGTGATATTACATGGAGTATATTGTCCATGTTCAGGACATGGCATTGGTGTGTTTCTGAAGTAAAGTAATTCTGTGCCCATGATTTTGCCATATTTGACATTCAAGAAAAAAATGAATTCCCAACAGTTATGGCTTTGCTTTTGGGAACCAGCATTGCCTCTCTGAGCTCACAACATAGGCG
Source organism: Ambystoma mexicanum (assembly GCF_040938575.1). Lineage (NCBI taxonomy): Eukaryota > Metazoa > Chordata > Amphibia > Caudata > Ambystomatidae > Ambystoma > Ambystoma mexicanum. The sequence goes on along the minus strand of NC_090925.1, from coordinate 49,878,796 downwards.
AAATGGGATTTTCCTGTGCATTTTCTGTGGAGCTCTGGCCATTATGATGTTTTCAATGCCAGTAATGCACAGTTTTGAGGTAGGGCTCGGATGCATGGCTAAAAACATCCCACAATGTCTAATGATGGAAGAAATCCCACTATGCAGAATCTTTCCCTTTAACGAAAGAGAATAGGCATTTTGTATGTATTCACATTTTTCACTGCATTCTACTAACCATTAAATGAAATATGTCACAAAGATTCCTAGGAGCAAGAAGTATTGGTAAGTTCCTTTATTTGGAAGAAAAGCTAAATGAAAAGCACCATCTTGGAGTATAAAACGGGTTTTCCCACAACTAAAATGTGTTAGAAAAGCTTCTCCTCTATCTAGGTGGGCCCTCTCTGTCTCTGAGAAGTTCACACAGTCCTTTCCAGTTATGCCAGCCTCTCATACCTCTCTGGCACTTCCAATGTCCTTCCCCATCCTTTCGGCATCCCCCTTAGTTCCTTTGTCATTGTTGACTCTCTGGTTTTCCGGAACCCTTTGTCACGCGTCCTAGCTGTTGATATTCTGCAGTCCGATAGACCAGGACTCATTGGTGGGGCATAGTCTCCACAGCAGATATGTCACTGGGAGTAATCCCAATCCCAGTCTGACTACAGGAATGCTCTCCTCTACCTCCTCAGCCCCACCTTCACCACCTTCTCCTCTCTTGCACTCTCTTCACCTCCTGAGGTTATCTCATTCATCTGTGAATGAGATTGCATCAATTCTGTTACCACCTTCTCCTCTGTACTATCTATGCCACCTGATCTATCACCTCCACCTCCTCGATATTACTGTCACTAACTGCTAGCACCTTCACCTCCTCAGTACCTCATTCCCCTCACCTGATGATACCACATTATCCAATATCCTTGTTCTTACCACCTCCTCCTGACAACCACAGTTTCCTCTTGATTCTGCCACCTCCTTCGCACACTGGGTATTACCACCTCCTTCTTCACTCTCTCAGCTCTCACCACTTTCTTCTGCTTACCATTGTTTCCACCATTTCAACCTAGTCTGTCTGTCCAGCTTCTGCACTCTCCACCTCTTGCCCATCTCTCGCCACCACCATGCCACCACCAAATTCAAGCCTCTGACTCAATGCTCACTGACTGGGGTCTCTGGGCTTCATACTGTTCTCCATTTGGGATTTTCAGACCCTGCACTCCACAACCAAAGATCAGCAAATTTAAATCTGCAAAAACTCAAGTTGAGTCCTAAGGACAATTGGGATCAACACTGCAACAGCACCACTTGCAATCTGCTGGTAAATACACTGCACTGAGTGGCAGTAAAAGTACACACATTTGATACTAATTCCATAAACAAATGCATAATCACCACCATACCCATAATAGGATGCATAATATTAATGAAGCATTCATGAAATTGACTCTGGGGGAAAGGAGGGCTTTGCTTTTTAATGTTAAGACTTTGGTTCTGCCAACAAGGAGCTTCAGGCTCTCTGGATGGGGCTGGAGCTCACTATGCCAGTTCAGAGCAGCCTTACTTAGGAACTGCTGAGGGTCAAGGGTCACAGGACCCTCCTGTCTTACATTACTGGGGAGCTGAAGAGAGCTGTGGTCACCACGACTCACACTTCTGACTTCAATGCACATGTTTTTGAGAATCAGCAACTATGCTCTTATTATGTTATAGAGCTGATTTTCATAAAACCTGGACCAGATCATCTGATCTGGTGGATCACATTCAAATGGATTGTGGAAGGGTTCCCCTTCATTGGGTGCCCTCAGCCTTCACCCCACAGAACAAGCACATTTAGTTAACACATAGAGCATTTCACACCACCCCTGTTTCTCCAAAATGGCAGTTCCCATTTGCCTCTAGTGAGGTGCTTATGATTCCCAAAGTGTGGTGCATTTTCTAAAAACATTTCTACTTGGGGCTACCAGTAAGGTTTTTGAATCATCCCTTCACGCAACTCCAGGACTTAAATGTGTACTCCGCCTCTTATGTGATTTACAATGGTCCTCCCCCAACTCTTTGCGGGTGAGCCGTTTTTCCAAACAGAGATTTATCCTCTGCAGATGCCTCCCTCTGGAACAGCCTCCCTGCCTCCCTCTGTCTTGAGACGGAACACCTTAAGTTCCGGAAACACCTCAAGACCTTTCTCTTCTCTTCCTCTTTCTCTCTCCCTCTCCACTGATAACCTCCTTTCTTTTCTCTCCTGCCTACCTCCTCCTTCTCTTCCCTAACTCTGTTCAGTTTTTTGCAGACTGGTCGCCTGGTTCACCTCCAGAGACTAACACATCCCAGGTCATCCCTTCCAGTCTCTGCACTTGCCTCCGGGCCTCTTCACATTGTTCAGCACTACCACATTTCAGCATACCTTCCAAAAGAGGGGTAACCTCCCTGTACTCAACCCAGAGCCCTGTTGAAGAGGGTGTTTTTGTTTCCCCCTGCCCCCGCATTTCCATCTGTACACCTGCATGATGTGATTTTACTGAGGCCTAGTAAGTTTGTTTGTCCTGTTCCTCCCTTTGTCTCCTCTACTTAGCTTGATTGCTCCTGAAATGCTTCATGCAAGGTGTTTACACAAATTCCTTTGGATATTCCTTTTTATATGAGACCCACACTTGAGGCCGAATACATTTTTTCATATTTCCTACAACTCACCTTTGCATTAAAAGATACATATTATACTACATGCATAGTCAATTTGTTCTTGGCAACACTCCATTTTCACTGTGACTCAATAAAGTGTTGTTTCCAATGCATTTGGCAACATAGAGAAGACAGATCATTGTACAATGAAATTAATTGTGTGGTAGCTTTTCATTCTAAAACCTCTTACATTTTATTCTTTGCAAAGCACCTTTGAAGTCTTTGTTTTTAAGAGTGTAAATTATGGGGTTACACATTGGGAGCACCCCGCTGTAGAATAAGGAGAATATTTTGCTCCGACTCACTGAGTATGTAGAGGCTGGTCTTAAGTAGACAAACATGAGTACTCCGTAGAATAGGACCACTACTGTGAGGTGAGAGGCACATGTGGAAAACGCCTTACTTCTCTGAGTTGTTGTCTGAATTTTGAGGATGGAAGAGATGATTTGGACGTAGGATGCGAGGACCAGGAGACATGAACACATTACCACTATTCCGCCGAGAATAATAGTGATTAGTTCAATGGTGCTGGTGCTGGTGCAGGAGAGCTTCAGCCGAGCTGTGAAATCACAGAAGAAGTGGTTGATTTCATGAGACTTACAGAAGGAGAATTTGGACAATAGAATGACATTAAATATAGGTACTAAGAGGGCACTGATCCAGGCTGCCGTGGCTAACTGGAGACACACAGACTTGTTCATTGTCATTACGTAGCGAAAGGGATTGCAGATAGCAACGTAGCGATCAAAGTACATGATGGTCAGGAGGAAGAATTCTGTAGCAATCATTCCCATGAAAAAGAACACCTCCACCAGGCACTCCCGAAGAGTGATGCGCAGGTTCAGGGTAAAGAAGCTGGTCAGCATTTTGGGGAACATAATAGAAGTGTAACAGATGTCAACAGTTGACAGGTTGGTGAGGAAGAAGTACATGGGCGTGTGCAGATGTGAATCAGAGTAAATCACAGACATGACCAGAAGGTTACCTGAAATGGTAACCAGGTATATAATCAGAGCTGTAACAAGGAGGAGAACACGGAGCTGGGGAATGTCAGAGAACCCTACCAGGATGAATTCTGTCCAAGATGTGAGGTTGTCGTCTCCCATCTGCTAAGAGAAACTTCTGCTTTTTTACAGCAATTACCTAAATAGAAAGAGAAAGACAATTCTTGTTCAGAAAAGACCTTTGCATGAATATATAGCAGTTGAATAAAAGTGTCATCTTTTGCTGCCCTCTCTTACAATGACATTATCTGCCAACCCCTAGTACTCATGGAGCCCGAGGTGGCCAGCCTGAAATCAATAACTGAAGAACAGGCTGTTTTTCCAGCAAAGAGGCAAATGCCTGAAAAAAGATCATGAAAGAGGCTTCAGTGTTCCCTTGCTACACATCAGATTGTGTAACAGTGGAAGAGCGATCCATGGTGACCCATGTGTCAAAGAGGGAGGAAGGAGACACTTGGCTTTGAGCACCCCAAGACTTGAAGATAGTGTGTGAGGACTATCCATCAGCTTGTCTGAAAAGGTTCAGTTTGGGTTTCATGTGTAATGGCATAAAGATTGGCACTGGTGGAGACAAGACTGCCAGGATACCCAATGTAGGGTCCTGGGAGATGTGAGTCTGAGATAGTATGTTTCTCTAGGTTTCATTATATCTTGCAGGGTCAAGGCACAAGAACGAGTGAAATCTTGGGGTTTGACTGTATTTGCAGATCAGGTTCCTAGCATGCCTTGAGTGAAATGATTCTGAACGTATCCAAGGTTTTGCAAAATATCTAACATTGGGAGAATAATGACTGTTTGGAAATTTCTTTGAAACTCTTGTTGGCAACATTGGTGCCCAGAGGATACATATGTGAAATGACTAAGCCAGAGATGACCCAGGAGACATTCTGCTGATGATAAGTCATGCACTGGGAGACAGGTGTCTCATTTCGTACCTTTGGAATCTGCTTTACCAAAGCTCTTCAGAGTTTCTCTTGGAATCCTTGCTTTTCAGTCCCTGAAGGAGAACCTTTATAGCGATGTGAGATTAAGCCTTTGTCTCCTGTCTCCTTTCACCCGGAACCTGAGAGAGTACAGAAGTCATTGGAGCGGTCTCTGCTTTGAACAGCATCACATTGATATCCATGACTCTACCTAATGGAAGAGCTACATCACTATCCTGGAGACAAGTTATGCAAATCTTGACCTTGTGGAAAAACAATGGAGCAAATGCATTCGCCATCATGTTGTTGCTTAGGCTTTATGGAATTGAGCACACAGGTTTTCCCCAATCTATACTATCTCAAACAAAGTGTTCACTTGCTCACACATTATTCAGACTGTTTATTGTACTATACATGCAATAATCACATTTCTTTTAATGTAACACAGCAAACACAGTACACAAACAGTTTTTTACATGTGTGCCCTAGTGCAAATGCTTTAGATGTTCAGAGGTTATGTAACAGCAAATTTAGCGTTAAAAGCATTTGCTTGATTTTTTTAAACCATGGAGAATGTTTTCAGACTTACGAAACATTCAATTCAATGTCTTTATTTTGGTGGAAACCCCCATACAGGTTTTGCAAACACAAACAAACAAGCATAAAACATTTCTTAATCTAAAACCACATACTATAACTATCAAGACAACTGTTATAGAATCCTTGGCAACAGATGCAATATGAACCATACTTCAAACAGTAGAAACACACTACCAATGGAAAGCACACTGTGAATTAGTTCTCCCCAAGCAACGTTATGACCCTTATAAGGGCTAATCTATCATGTAATTCTAAGGGCCCGTTGAAGCATCAATATTTGGTACATAAGGAGTGCATTTCCCGCAGCCTCACCTGCTCAACCATTACCCAGCACGATCATTCCTGTAAGGTCCCAATAGCCCTCCTTCCTTGTGGCCTCACTCTGTGTAAATAAGAACCCAGAGCGAATGTAACTTTCACCCCAGAACACATAAGTAGAAAAGTAAGGGTAGGTCTGTAGTGTCTGAGTCCCCTATCAGCCCGGTCTTCATAAGAGCTGCATAAATGGGGCAGAACAGGTAACCAGGCTCTCTATAGCCCCACATGGGCACTGGGGACTTCCTCCCCCTTTCCTTCTGCAGGTACCTGCTGCTAGGGCCAAGATGCCCAACCTCGCTCTAGTAAGCATGATCACAAAGGAGAAGCACCCAGGCAGTAACTGACTAATTGAACAAATACCACCACAATGAAAGGGCAGTAGGGAAATAGGGGTGAATTCTTTGACAGGAGAGAAAGCGAGAGAGATAAACAGACAAGGCACTGTGGACATGATCAGAGGTATCAGAAGGAGAGACTGGAAACATGAACTAGGAAATCAGGGGAAAGAGAAAAAAGAGGAGAACAAGAAAAGGAGGCATACGATGGAGAAAAAGATAAAGAAATAATATAGCAAGGGGCAATGGTTGATTATTAAAGAGGATCAGAAGAACTAGAGATGGGGTAACAAGAATTCAAGTAGATAAAGAGGGGGGAGAATTCTTGAGCATATATAATTTTTCATTATAACGAGAATGAACATTTGAACAAATGGATAGCGTGAACTTGAAAAAGAAAAGGTGCATTGTGGCTTCCTGGAAAAGCACTTAGAGCAGACTTTATTTGGGCACCAAGATCGTCAAATCAAAAATGCTTTTCCTGCTCTACAAACCAGATCCACCAAGAAGGGGAGAGTTGCTTGATAGCTGTCAGTGTTAATCCCACACATTCTTCCACTCTCATTCTGAATGTTGAGCAAACTCAGAATTTCCGTGCAAAGCCAGCCTGGAAATCTAAATGCTGCACTCATGCTGAACAGGTGGCAATCAATAATAGCAGAGTTACTGCTTCTATGTGTTAATACTACGTGAAGATGTGCGACAAAATTACTTCTCTGCTGGAATATAGGGGTGAGTAGTCACTACACCGCCCACACGTCTACAAACCAACATTGATTCCAATCATAAAGGTTAAACAGACACAGCTAAGAGATATACCTCCTTTGCCTTTTATGCTGATGTGGGCCGAGGGAAGGCCATGCTCTCAAGTGCTACAGTCCAAACTAAAGTGAATGTTCAATCATGCTTCTATAATCATGAGTGTGTGGGGAGCAGGAAAAGAGTTGTTTTTCCTGGCTGTTTTTCCTATAGTCACTGCTATATTATGGCTACAGATAACAGAGTGTTTAACTATAGAAATATTTTTTTAAATAAAAGATAAATTTACAGCTACAGTGATGCCGGGCCTGAACAAACATTGGCCATGGCCAGCGACACACTAACCAGGTCCAGCCCCTTCATGCCATGTAGCCTAATAAATGAGCTACAGTTACAAGACCACTTCGAGCAACATGGCCTGAGGGGGCTGGCCACTTTCTAGCTTGAAAGCTAAGAAGGGTCGGTCCTGGTTACTGCATGGATGGGAGACAGTCCACAGTCCTGGAAATTTGTGTTTTCTTAGTTTGAAATATCCCATAACACACTGAAAACACAGAAAACATACAGCATCCACATTATTTTTCTTAAACCGTGCTACTTCAGTCCGTGAATTACTAAGAGACCAATTTGTTTGTCTTTTGCTGAACTGCATTCGGGTATTTGTAGTCTCCCAGTCAAGATGGGGGGAATAATGTCACAATTGTACTCTTTTTGCCTAACATAGTTCTATAAGGATTTATATATTTGAGGGACACTATGGTATATGTACTTTTCAGGTTATCTTTATAAAGCAGAGTATTGTTGAAAGCCAGACGTGGAGTGAGGAGGGGAAATGATGAGAAGGCAAGTAAGTCATGAGTAGTTGCCCATGATGTGACAATAGAGTTTGCAATCCTGGACACTGGTGCAGTTATTTGCCCCTGATTGCGGCTGCTTTTCAGGCACAGGTAAAGGACACAGGTGGGTGGACAGCGGAACTTTTTTTCAGCTGTGGATGCAACCTTTTGGGTTTCTTTGAGGTTGGCAAGCTTGCTCAAGTATTTGGCTACCAGGGGGGCGTGGCTTGGCAGCCATGGAGTAGGGCTGCTCTTCGCGTGAGCTCCCATATATCCGGATTCGATCCTGAAGCACATGATGACAACTGAATGAGAAAGCAAAAAAGAAGATATCTATACGTGTCTGAATTCATGGAGCTTGCATTGCTGCTCCTGCTGTGTGAAAGGCCGGGCTAATTTGGAAGATAAGGAGGAAAGAAAGCTAACGTGAGACTTCGGATAGTACATGACAAGATGGCGGACGCCCGGTGACCGAGAACAAAGGACTGTGCTGGGGCGCAGAACTGCGCTGGGAGTATGGAGACAGAGAGACATCGAGAGTTTAAACGCTCTCTAACAGAACTCTGAGGACGCGGGCGATGTTGGTCTTGCATACTATGATACATTTGTGGCAATCCAGAATAAGGCTCCCCAAGGAACAGAGGGAATCGTGGTGAGCCGTGCTGGGGAAGCAGGGGGCTTTGGAGGAGCCCAGCCGCACAACACCAGAAGCATGCGGAGTTCGAAGAGCAGCCACGGTCCCGGAGCCTCAGCGGTGATACATTGTTGAATTGTGATGCAGCTCGCAAGGCTCCCATCTAAGAAAAGAGGGCAGCGGCGAGCGGCAACGAGCGGCCGCAGAGAAGCGTGCAGGCCCGCCTGCACACTGAGAAAGACAAGTGGAGCCCGGTCGGCCGCTGTGACACTGACAGTAAATACAGTACATTACTAACCACACTGGGCCTGGAATGAGAACTGCCTGGCAGTGCCAGAAGAAACTGGCAGTCATATTTGGGCCTGGGGGCTGGCATGGAGGTGGCCTGGTAAATCTGTCAACCGCGAGCGTTTCCACATCCAAGCTAAGTCTGACGACACCACGATAAAGTACACCCCCCCCACTCTATGGGGGAGATGAGAGTATAAAGGTCAGCGGATGAGCTACACATGGTCACATGTGATGAGCCAGTGGACCTGCTCGAGCCCGCTGCCAGTGTGACACACGGAGCCTAGTCCAGCTGGCCCACAGTACAGGCGCGCACTGCCAAGATTGGAGTGCAGCTGCATTGTAACGTGGGAGGGCACAGTCCACCCCGGGGGCTAACAATTGGCTCTTGGATGCCCCTTGCGAGGCCCGCCCGGGCCCATGTGCCAACAGCAGATTCATCCCTTCGGAGCTGGAGAGAGGGAAGGCTTGCCCATAATCCTTTGGCACGGCGCCATGTCCAGAAAACCACCAAGAACGAAAAGTAAGCAGCTCACGCTGGAAGAGTACACCGGAACACCGCCGGGCCCGGAAGGAGCCAGGAGAAAAGATAAAACCCCCGCTGGGAACGCAGCCACCATGGGCACCAATCAGGAGGTCCTTGCGGCGATCAACGATCTGTAAGTAGCCTGGGAGACCAAACTGGGTCTAGCTATGACTGAATTGAAAGCAGCACTGGAGCTGAAAGTCGGGCAGTGCAGGAGGAAGTGAATCTTCTCCGACAAGATGTCAGGTCGCTGGCAGAACACGCAGAGAACCTGGAAAAAGAGGTGGGCCCGAACACAGCGAACTGTGCAATGCATAAAGCAGAGTTGCACGTCCTAGTGCAACGCGTGGGTAACCTAGAATTCAGAGCGGAGGAGGCGGAGGGACGTGCCTGAAGGAATAACATCTGCATTGTTGGCTTGCCGGAGGGGGCCGAGGGACCTAACCCTACAGAGTTCATTCAATCTATGCTGCTACAGGAGGTAACCGGAGGAGTTTTGTCCCAGGGGTTTGCGGTGGAGAGGGCACACAGGGCTCTAATGAGGAGGCCGCCACCAGGCAACCCCCCTAGGTCGGTGATCGCCAAGATCCTAAACTATCGGGATCAAGAAAGAATCCTTGAACACTTCCAGAAGGGTGGAACAATACAAAGAGGACCAGCAAGTATAATCGCATACTCAGATTACACCTTGTTGGTGGAACGTAGCCGCATGAACTTTGGGGCCGTGAAAAGAAGATTGCGTGAAGCAGGCTACAAGTATATGCTGCTTTACCCGGCAAAGATGAAGGTGTTCCATTAAAACAGAACTTTATTTTTCGAAACCCCCGAAGAAGCTATGGGGTGGCTCGACACGCAGAGCTGCCCCCAGGAGACGGGCATCCAGATGGTGGAAGGAGAAGAAAGAGATAAGTAACCTATGAAAGGGGCACTAACGGGTGCCGCAGCCTAAGACTATGAGACTTGCCTTTTGCAATACAGGTGGCTTATGTGCTGGCATGATCAGTTTGGAAAGGGACATGATACGGGCGCACTTAGACTTTTAACCTAGTTAGGGAGTCTCTCAGAGCTAGTCCTCAAACCCCCATTTAGAGTAGTTTAGTTAGGTCACTGGTAGTCCGGTGACACCCTTCTGGGATTCTCCTCGTCATACCGACGCAGGACCAGAAGCAGGGTTGTATGCGATCCGGGGATGGAGCTGGGCATTTGTTGGGATTGGGTGGGGAGGGGGGAGGCAAAGGGTGGTGTGTGGGGGCTTGTTGTTGGGAATAGGAAGATGGGGGAGTTTGTTGGGGGCGGGTGGGTGTCGAGCCAATATGGGAATCTTAGCAGGCGGGAAGGAGGGCGGAGAGGGAGGGCAGGATATCGCATTTATGGCGTTGGGGTGCCTTAGAGTGGTTACCTGGAACGTTAGGGGCCTCAATAGTTACTTGAAGCGCAATAAAGTTATGATGTACCTGCAAAGGATGAGGGTCGACATAGCACCATTGCAAGAGACCCACCTCACCTGGGAGAAGTTGGAGGTGGTCAAGAAGAAGTGGAGGGGGAGCGTAGCGGGTGCCACATATTCGGCCTACGCAAGAGGAGTCATCACCTGGATAGCACCTCAAGTACCATTCCAATTGCTTCAGTCCACAGGAGACCCAGAAGGCAGATTGATTGTTGTTAGGGGGATGCTAGAAAACTGAGAAGTGAGTATTGTAAATTTATATGCCCCCAACCAGGATACAGCAGAGATACAGCAGACTAGACTGGGTGGTGGGATCCTATGGGGAGGAGACTTTAATTGTGCACTGGATCCCAGGGTGGACAGATCAGACAGCAGGCTAGACAAACCCACCCCGGCTGCAAAGGTGTTAAAGGCCCTCCTGAGAGACTTTGATCTAGTGGATGTCTGGAGGCAGCTGCACCCAGTAGATAGGCAATACTTGCATTATGCGGCACCACATGTTCAGCACACAAGACTGGACTATGTGTTTGTCGCTGCAGATCTGGTAAGTGGGATGAGAGGCGCGGAATATAAGGCCAGGGTGCTCCCGGACCACTCCCCTTTGGTCCTGGATTGGCAACACCAACCCCTTAGAGCACGGATTCCAACGTGAAGCTCAGAGCTGAGGCTCTGCAGGATTCGGGATTCCGGGAGGATTTAAGGGAGGAGATCACAGAAAGCTTTGAGATTAATACTGGCAGTGTTCGATCCTTGGGAACTGTGTGGGAGGCATTTAAAGTGGTGGTGCGGGGGCAGCTATGTCGAAATCCAGAGGGCTCCAGGGGGCAACGAAAGAAAGCTGTGGGAAACGGAGGAAGAGCTGGAAGATATTATGCGTAGGGGAGGCACCTCTAGGGAGGACGGGGCCAGGATGAGACAGCTCCAACAAGCTAGTGTTGAACATTGGGACAGGTTATGTAAATGAAGTTACAAGAAATATGTGGAGAGACAGCATGCGGGAAGAGACAAACCTGGAAGGTTGCTGGCCTGGCTATATAAGAGCGAGGTACCAAGGCCTGCGATCAGGGAAATTAGAGGGGAGGGAGGTTGGATCCTGAACACCCAGGAGGGAGTGAATGATGAGTTCCTAGGATACTACAAAGGGCTCTATGAGGACCCAGGCGGAGCTGGAGACCACGAAATCCGGGATACGCTAGGAGACATAGGCCTTCCTACCTTAGATGACCTGCAACGGGCAGACCTAGATGCCCCAATCACAATAGAAGCGCTTGAGTTAGTGATTCGTCATCTGCCCACCTGTAGGGCTTCGGGGTCAGATGGGCTTCCGAGCGAATTCTACAAAACCTACAAACAAGAGCTGGTTCCCCCATTGCTGGCAATGTTTAATGAGGCGTATGAGCAGGGTGGGTTGCCAGAGTCCCTACGAGAGGCGGTAATCATTCCGCTTTTAAAGCCAGGCAAGCCAAGCACAGACTGTGGGTCATATAGACCCCTATCGATGCTCAACCAGGATAGCAAAATCCTTACGGCAATGCTGGCGAACAGGCTCAAACGTGTCGTTGGCAAACTGCTGCACCCAGACCAGACAGGTTACGTCCCTGGTAGGAATATAACCGATAACCACTGGAGACTGCATCATATTATTGATCAGACTGGGGAGGACCCGGGTGAGCTGGCGATCGTCTCGCTTGACGCGGTCAAGGCTTTTGACTCAGTGAGGTGGCCCTGGCTGTTGGTATGGGTCCCAGGTACCTTAGGTGGGTTAAAATGCAATACAGCTCCCCAGTTGCCAGTGTTAAAACGGGTGCCATGATCTCAGACAAATGGCAACTTAGCAGGGGCACCAGACAGGGCTGCCCCTGGTCACCCATGTTGTACATATTAGCGTTAGAGCCATTGGCTGTCTGTCTCAGACAACAAAACGGGGAAATTGGGATTTGCACCGCGGGCGGTCCGCATCTCATTTCATTATATGCTGACGACATGCTGTTGTATCTGCGCTTTCCATAAGAGAATACACAATATATCCTGGAGGTGATGGATTGTTCTGCTGCCCTTTCCGACATAGCGGTAAACCCCAAAAAATATAGCATGTTCCCCTGGGGAGATACAGACATGTCCCACCAGAGGGTTTGCCGGTATTGCCAATACTGGGTCGTTCCATTATCTCGGAATAGACATATACCATACAACAGCGGAAGAACATAAACAGAACACGGTGAAGGCAGTGGAAGGTATCCAAAATAGCATGGGATTCTGGTCCAGTCTGCCCCTGGCCATGATGGGGAGGGTGGCTCTAATCAAGAATGTAGTCCTGCCCAGACTGTTACATTTCTTCGTAAATATCCTGCATGTGATCCCTAGGCGCTTCTTCGCTGGTCTCCACAGCTTGTGCAGGGGCTTTATATGGCACAACTCTAGGAAAAGGGTGGCTCTTTGGAAATCACAAAATGTGTGTGATAGGGGGGGAATAAACCTGCCAAATTTTGAGTTATATTATCTAGCGGGACAAATGCAATATGTGGCCAGGTGGCTGTCTGAGGAAGAAACAGCGGAAACCAGGTTGTTGTGCATGGAACCGTCTCCCTACTTCCTTAGAGAGGTGGTGTGGCTGTCTAAGCCTAAGGTACTGGAGATGGCGCGGCTGTTGGTGCTAGGTTGGGAGGTTTGGCATAGAGCATGTCAGATGGTGGGATATCCGGCCCCGTTCTCTATGCAGGTGCCGTTGGCGGCGCTATGCAGAGAGGATCCCCAATTGATACAAGGGGTCCGTAAATACTGGGAGCCGATGTGACTGGCCACCCTGGGAGACAAATGTCAAGAAGGAGAGGTGGTAGAATTCCAGAAATTGGTGGAGGACACCGGGGTGCACAAAGGGCAACATATAACCCACTCCAAGTTTGTTAAGCGGGTGCGGGAAAAATGGCCGGCGGTGGTGCTCACGGAACAACCGGATGCCACCATGGAGATGATATATGACATTTCGGAGGGTGGGCACACGATATCCCACATATACTAGCTACTGGGGTCCAAGGTGGGGAAGGATAGAGCCCAGATATATCATAAGAAAGTGCGAGGCTGCAACAGGTCCAATTATACATCACACACAGGGCATATTTAACCCCTAGTAAGATTGCTAGGTTCGGGGGCCAGATGATTCAGAGATGCCCCAGGTGTGGGGATGAGGAAGCCGGGATGCTACATATGTTCTGAGGTTGTCCGGAGGTGGGCAGATTTTGGTCTGAATTAAAGATACGCCTGTCGGAAAAAGGCATTATGCCGGAGGTGTAGTCGGCCTGGGCATGCATGCTAGGAGGTTTCCCTAGGCCACGTCATTTGAGGCATATTAGCAAGATGAAGGACCTGGCATACATCCTGGCCAAAAGGAGGATTGCTATGTGCTGGAAGGCAGCTCGCAGGCCCAGGATGGAGTTGTGGTGGGCTGACCTCCTGAAGTGGGCTGAGGCTGAAATGGCTGTTTGGTTCGAAGCAATCAGCAGGGGTGGTGAGGAGGAGGTAGGACCCTTAATCGAATGGAGGCAATTGGTGGCCGACATGGTGGGCCCTCCCATTCCCGATCACAGTGATGATGATATGGATGAGAGGAGGATAATAGACCCGCCTGAGGATGCACCGGCCGATGATACGGACATTATGGCTCAAGTTGGGGGGGAGGGAGGGAACGGTACCGAAGAACATAGTCTGTAATAATATCTTGTTGACCTGAATATGGAAGTCCTAGTTATTGTATTGTTTGGTGTGTTGTTAAAAATAATTTTAAAAGTTTCAAAAAAATAAAAAGTATTTGGCTACCAGGATTCGTCTCAGGTTGCCATGCGCCCAGTGCAGATGCTTACCCACAAGACCACAATCACTTGCTTCATATTAGCATTGTGTTTTCTGAAGAACTTTTTTGGACAGATTGGTCGGTTTAAAATGGTGAGCACATTTTATACTTTGCAAGCATATTTATTGTAACATTTCCTTTCTCAGGCTATTTTTCCAGTGTTCATCATTTGTTTTTAACAGTCGAATGCTATGTTGTCTTGCAAACTTTATTCTAAGGAGAAGGTCAATTGAACTGCATTTGTATATTTCACTTTAAGATATATGTTCACTTACTGTGCGCATATTCATGGGTGCCAGCTTTTGATTTTTCGCTATGGGGGAAGAGGTACCTGGGCATAGGTTATTCCTGCAACCAATCATTTTTTACCCTTTTCTGTGCTGCTTAAATGCAGTTAGTTGTGGATGTGTGATACATCACAACAGTTACTAAGAGACAGGCCATAAAACAAGTGGCTTGTAGCACGCTGCTCAACTAAAGAGTGTGATCCTTGGCAAATAATTGAATGTCACTGCATACTGCCTAAACACATTGTGATTTCTCAAAGCCTGCAAAAATGTACACATAACAATACCACCTTCAAAACAGGCAGGTCGATGAAAGTCTTTGAGTGATGGGTTGTAAGTGTTTTCAAATATAGAGTGACTGTGCCCACCGGCCATGGCCAAAGTCCATGGCTAATGGCCTGGTAGTGTTCTAAAATTTACAGTGGGCACGGCCGTAGGAATTGGCCACTGGCTATGTGCCGAAAAAATCTATGGAATAACAAAACGTTTGATATTCAAAGAAAAAACGTTAGTTGCAGGGACGATAAGGTGAGCAATAGATTGTAACAAAACCTTTGAAATTCAAGGAAAAAACATATGTTTCAGGGACATTAAGGTGAGACGTTAACGCTACAAAATCCCTAAAATTCAGTTAAAGCCATCTACATTTACACAAGCATACACACAAACATACATATCAGCATACACATACAAAATAACATTTTGCATTTTCCTCAGCCCGGTTCCAGATCCTGCTCCTCTGGCTCCCGCACACAAGAACAGAAACCAGGAAGCCGGAGCGCTGACAACATGGCACCCATGTCTGTTTCTATGTTTGGAGAGGTGCAGGAGCGTCACATCACACATACACACGTGCAGTTCCCCAGCCGGCATCCCATATGGAGAATTCAAGGCTGGGGAAGAAAAATGCCACCTCCCTGGCATTTCAACGCTCACTGAGCAAGCGCTGGGGAACTAAACTTTCAAAGCGAAACCCAGGAGTTATGGGATGGTACAGCTCGTCCATAATAGGATGGTTCTTACGTGGGTTAGCGCCCCCTCAGCCATTATGGATGCACCGCCCGTTATTTGGCGGGTCTGCAGTTTTTTTTTAACTTAATTATTTGGGGAAAGACAGCACAATTAAAAGAAAGAACACTTCCCTACTCCCTCCCCAACTTCCATGAAATAAACCATTTCACAACCAAAGGGAAGCATAGGAGCCGCACCCAGCAACAAAAGATGACTGATACGGGTTGTGTTACACAATACCACAAGAAAGACTCTTTGCTCATATGATAAAGACAGTGCCCCCTGCAAATCCCCCTGAAGCAGCACAACCCATCACCCCCTATGAAAGGCACCACATTTAAAGGGGAAAACCCCTGAAGTATATCTTTCACTCTTCTTAAACTCTCATTTCTAAACATTGCTGCACGTGTCTTTGCCACTACAAGGTCCCACCTTTGCAAACAGTCTGTTGCCTTAGAGAGGGCCATAAATGGAATTAGAATTACAGCAGCGCCAGCCGGATTCTTCTTGCATCATCACATGAATCTACATTACCACCCAGGTGCGGGACCCAGCCAATCAGATGGCTAGGAACGCAGGCTTGAACCGCCGGTACAAGCACGCATCCAAGCCGCCTGACGAACGGCTCGCCCGCCGCCATCTTCCCCCCACACGATGTTCTCTTTTTTTTAATCCTCCCCCCCCACTTACCCTTTTTCAGCAGCGGCGAGTACCGCCACCGCATCAGCTCCTTCTCCATACGTCCTGCAGGCCACCATGGAAAGGGAAGAGGGGCTCTGTACGGATCGGGTGCTATCGTCCAGGGGCCCTCTTTAAACACCCTGGCTCCGTAAAGCCTTTAACTTGGGTCCCATGCCGAAAAAACGCCCGATCTGGCCCACCGGATCGGGTATGTTAATGTCACAGTGTTCTTGTCTACTAAAGCTATAGCACTATGTAGCTGCTGTTCCATTATTAACAGTTCAACCATTAAAAACAAAAGACTGCACCACCCTGACTAATACCCTTGGAGCTCCAGCGTTAAACCCTCATTCTTGCTACTCATCCCTAGCTCAGCTGCTGCCAGGCCCTGCACTGACCCACTGTTTACAGCAGCTCCCCGACTTTCCAGTGTTATAATGGAAGAGTGCACTGTTAGGGCTACTCTAACTTTCTACGTTAAATGCCTCATACTGAGAATATTGAGATGCATTCACCTATTGCCACAATGATTGCACTACCATGTGAACATAATGATGTCCTGATAACCATTTGGTGAGCAGGTAGGTCCCAGATAAGTGAGCCTTGTTGTCTGCAAAGCAGTGAAAGAGAATGTCCTGCGACCATGTTCTACACATAGTGACATGTGATTACTGAAATCTATGCTTTATTGTCTGAGTGTCCTGCAGCATCACTGTCCACACAGCATGTTTGTGCTGCATCAGATCTACTCAATACCTACAATTGATTTGTTTTGTTTTTATAGGCAGTTTATAAAATGTCAGGCATGCAAAGCTGCTCACTTCAGGGCTTTTGATTGATTGATATTTTATTTCTATCGCGCTCTTACACAAGTGTTTCAGAGCGTGACAAGGCAAGGGAGGGGAACAGGGGAGAACAAAACAGCGATCTTACTAGGCCCAGTGACATTGAGAACGCGCAAGTGCATGGGAGAGGGGGAAGGGAAAAGTGCATGGAAGGGGGGAGAGGAGGAAAGTGCGAAGCAGAGGAGAAACAGATAAATAACAATACATAAATAATAAAGGCAACAAACGGTGGTAATGCAGCCAGCAATTTGCAAGTGCTAGGTTTAAGGCAGGAGACAGGGTAGGTCCGATAAGTGCAGAAAGAAAAAGGAGGGGCTGTATGGGTACAGATACAGACCCCAGTGCAAGGGGTGGCCCGGAGGCAGTGCGGAAGTGTGACAGGATGAGCAGGTACCTGGGCCCAAAAGACAGAGGGTGGCCAGGTGCACGGTGCCAAGAGAGAACAGATCAGCAGGGGAGAGGGGGAGTGACGGCAGAAGAAAAGAGGAAGGTCTAGAGGTGCTTCCGGAACCGGAGATGGTTCTCCTCAAGTTTTCGAGTTGCAGGGAGGCTGTTCCAGAGGGAGGCCCCAGCCGAAGACAGAGATCTGCCCCCAGCTCGTTTCTTAGAAAAACAACTGACCCTGAGTGAGTTGGAGGTAGAGGAGCGAAGAGCTCGAGAGGGGAGGTATTTGCAGAGGGATAGCTGAAGGTATTTTGGACCCAGGCCCCAGAAAGCCTTGCATCCACTGGGAGCCAGTGAAGAGATTTCAGAGCTGGAGAGGTACGATCCCAGGGCTTGAGGCCAAGGACAAGTCTCGCAGTCCTGTTCTGGATTAGTTGCAGAGGGCGGAGAGTAGAGGCAGGTAGATTTAGAAAGAGGCTGTTACAATAGTCCAAGCTAGAGAGAACCAGGGATACTTGCTTGGGATACCATGAGCTTCTGGGGGAAGGAGAGGAAAAGCAGAGTACCTCTGAGGAGGTGCAGTAGGAAGTATGACTTTTTAGAGAGCTCAGAGATGTGGGCGCAGAAGGAAAGGGTGGAGTCAAAGATGACCCCGAGGTTCTTAGCCTCGCAGGTGGGGGTAGGAGGAGGGCCAAGGGAGGCCAGCCAGAGAGTGAGGGGAAAGGATGCTGAAGGTGTGCCGATGAGGAGGATCTCCGTCTTGCTGGCATTCAGACAAAGATCATTGGCGGCACACCATTCTTGAATGGCAGTTAGGCAATCAGAGATGAGAGAGGGAGAGGAGGTGGCAGAGGGCAGCCTGAAAATGAGTTGAGTGTCGTCAGCGTAGCACTGGAAATTTGAGCAGAAAATGGCAATGCAGTGGGCGAGAGTTGCCAGGTATTGGTTGAAAAGCCAGAGCGAGAGGTTAGACCCCTGGGGAACACCACAGGTAGAGAGGAACATAGATGAAAGGAAGGACCCGTTGGACCTGGGAGGGTCGATCTGAGAGGAAAGAGGTCAGCCAGGCCAGAGCCTGATCAGTGATACCCAGGTTTTCACAGAGACGGTTGAGCAGGATGGTATGGGTCACTGTGTCGAAGGCAGAAGAGAGATCGAGGAGGATGAGGACAGAGGGAATGTTTGAGTCAAGGTTGGTGAGCAGATCTTCACGATGTTCAGGAGAGCAGTTTCCGTGCTTCTGGCAGCTCTGAAGCCAGACTGGTGGTCATGGAGACAGGCAACAGAATTGGAATGAAGTTTAAGCTGAGAGATGGCCAACTTTTCCAGGAGTTTGCCAAGAAAGGGAGTAATGGAAATTGGACGATAGTTAGCTGGACAATAAGGATCAGCTGTGGGTTTCTTGAGAAGAGGATGCACAAAGGAGTGCTAAAGAGGGGAGGGGAAGGATCCAGAGGCAAAGGAGTGGTTGCAAAAATCTGCGAGGGCCGGAGCGAGGGTGTCAATGTGGTCCTTGATGGTTTTAGAGGAACAGGGATGAACCTGCTTTGAAGAGGCTTTTATAGATCGGACTTGTCTAGCAACCTCGTCAGGGGTGAAAAGAGGAAAGGACGAGAAGGATGGTGGGAGGGTGGCTAAAGGAGGGTCAGCAAGCACAGATGGAGAGGGAAGAGGAGGAGTGTGGGTGGAGAGGGTGGACAGGATGTCCTGGCTTTTTTAAATGAAGTGAGAGGCAAGGGCATTGCAAAGAGCCTGGGAGGCAACAGGAGGGGTAGAGACTGCAGCAGGCTTGTGTCATGATGCCTACCTCCAAGGAGCCAGGTCCGACCCAGCAACCCCAGAGGCAGACATCATTTCCCCCAGGGGAGTGCCAGCGGGCCCAAGCTGGGGCCCTTTGGACGCAGTCCTGGCGCCTTAGGCACCAGGCTCATGTTGGACCTCTGTCCTGGCGCCTCTGGCGTTTCCCCGTAAGGGCTGCGCACGCGGCGGCGTGACGTTGCACCTCGCCGCGTGCGGCTTAAATAAACGGGGCGTTCCCGGAAGCATTAGAGCGACCGGGAAGCCCGAACCTGATGGACGTGTGCGTGTGAGCTCTGTTGGGTTGGGGGCTCACGGGCACGCCTGGGGGCAAAGGACAGACCCCCAACAGTGGCGACGAGTGTTGTCGGATGCCCGGGCCCGGCGGTGAAAGGCGTCCGGAATTTTTTCAAACAAACGGAATGTTCACGGACGTTTCGTTTCATGCCGTGGCTGCGGACCGCGCACGCGGCTGGCAGCCATTTTGTATACGAGGCCGCAGAACTTCTCGGAGCTCCGGTTCGGACCGAGAAGGTGATCCGGGTCTAATTTTTGGATTTTGTGGTTGCTGAGTGCATGACCTGCACGCCCATACCCAATTTGTGTGTTTTCATCAGGTTTTGGGACTACTACGTCGAGTGTAAGCCAGGATAAGGACTAATATGGTAGGGCCTGCCTAGTCCAGTCCATACACGTGGCTCAATTTTTGGGACTTCTATACGGCAGTGCTTTGCTGCAAGGCGGCAACAAGGCACTTCCTCGCCCCCTTCATCATCAGGACACTCTTTTTGATCCTCTTCATCATCACGAGGTGGTGGTCGTTCTGGGAAGTTCTTCGTGTGTCTGCACCAGGCTGTGTGTGGCAGAGGGGTGCATCCTTCCGCATGGTGATGGTGGGAATCTGAGTTGCGGCCCCAGGTCTGGTAGTGGGGTGCCTGTGCGCTCAGTCCCATGTCCGACAGCGACCAGGACGGTGACACCGCGGATCCTGGGGAAGAATCTCAGGACGAAGGTCAGGCGGCCCAGCCTGCAGCTCTGCAACCGCTGCCACCGGGGAATCAGGGGCCTGCACCACAGGCACCACTAGGGGCACTGCCTGTTGCTCCACAGGGCCCCCCATTATGGCTCAAGCTAGAGCCCAGGTGGCCCTGCAACCGATACCAGAATTCGATCCTACGGGCCCCCCGTCCAGTCTGGGGCCCCGATGGAAGAGGTGGGTGGCCCGCCTGGACATGTACTTCAGGGCTGCTCAAGTGGATGATGATGACAGCATGGTAGCCACCATGCTGTACTCGGCAGGAGCCGCGGTTCAGGAGATCTTCGAGTCGCTGACTCCGGTGGACCAGACCTATGGTGAGGCGAAAGCGGCTCTCCTCGCACACTTCCTTCCACTTGCCAACGTGGACTTTGAGAGATTCGTGATGCTGTCGGCCAAGCAGAAGGATGATGAGACCCTGGACACGTTTTACGGCCGCCTGCGCCGCCTTTCCCAAGGGTGCGCGTGGGGGGACGCGGAGGACATGATACGGACAATGCTGATCCAAGCATGCTCCTCCGGCAAACTGAGGAGACAGGTCCTCAGAGAGCCGGGAATCACTCTGTCCCGTATACTAGAACTGGGTCGATGTCACAAAGTGGCTGAGGCACGGGCAAACAAGATGGAAGCGGGTTCACGCTCGATCAAGGCCGAAGAGGTGTGCGCTGTGTGGCGGGGCGGCAGAGGAACAAGAAGGCCTGGTGGAGCCCCCCGAGACAGGGGAGGAAGATCGGGGGAGTCATGTCAGAAATGTGGCTATGACCTCCCCCACCCCACAGAGTGCCCAGCCGCAGGAAGAACATGCGGCCGATGTGGGCTGCCGGATCACTTCTCGAGAGTGTGTAAGTCGGCTCTACCTGTCATGGTACCCAGAGGACCTGCCCGAATCTGGACTCCGCGCCAAACCCGGCCATCCAACGTGGCCCAGGTGGATCAAGCGGAAGAGGAGGCTCAGGCAGAGGAGGCTGAAGTAGAGGAGGAGGAAAACATCTTCTTCGTCTCAAGCATGGGGATCCTGAAAGGCAAAAGCAGGAGACAGCCAAGGTGCGTGGTGGAGGTGAACCGCTCGCCTGTTCCCGTGCTGGTGGACACCGGGGCATCGGTCAATGTTATGGCGAGAGGACAATATGACGCTCTTGACCCATTACCGAACCTGGCTGCGCCAAGAGCTCGCATCTTCGCCTTCGGTGGACTTGAGCCCATACCGCTGGACGGAGCGTTCGTGGCGAAGGTGGAGCATGAAGGCTCGAAGATCAGAGCCCGGTTCTATGTGACCCCCATAAGCAACAACACCCTGCTGAGCTGTGCGGCTGCGGAGGCACTCGGGATAGTGAGTTTTGCGTACTCAGTATACTTGGAAGATATCAACGATCTGCTGGACAAGTACGCAGCCCTGTTCAACGGCATTGGGAGAATGACCGGTGATCCAGTCCGGCTACACATTGACGACTCAGTACAACCAATTGCCCTGAAACACCGGAGAGTTCCTTTTCATCTGAGGGAGCAAGTCGACAAAGAACTGGACAACCTGGTGGCCTTGGACATCATCGAGAAAGTGGAAGGCCCAACACCATGGGTGTCCCCCATTGTCGTGGCCAGGAAACCAAAGCAGCCGGACTCCGTTCGCATCTGTGTGGATATGAGGCTACCCAACAAGGCCATAAAAAGGGAGCGACACCTGACCCCAACCATCGATGACATAATTGCTGAGGTACAGGGGGCCAGATTCTTCTCCAAACTCGACCTCAGAGCAGGGTACCATCAAGTTGTCCTCCATCCGGAGTCCCGGTACATTACTACATTCACCACCCACCGGGGACTCTACAGGTACAAGAGGTTGAGCTTTGGGGTATCGTCGGCTGCCGAAGTGTTTCAGAACATTGTCCGGGGTGCACTTGCTGATCTTGAAGGGGTAGTGATGACATTTTGGTGTTTGCAAAAACACGGAGGTGATCCACCTGAAGCGCCTGGTCGAGAGACTACAGTCATTGGGCCTCACCCTCCATAGGGACAAGTGCGAATTCTTGCGCCCTTCAATAGAATTCTTTGGGTTCGTGTTCAAGGAGGAAGGGGTGTCACCCGACCCGCGGAAGGTTCAGGACATAAAGAGTGCACAGCCCCCGGAATCCGTGTCGGAGGTGAGAAGTTTTCTGGGCATGGTGACCTACTGTGGTCGGTTCATCCAAAACCTGGCCTCGAGGTCTGAGCCGCTCAGAGCTCTTACCAAGAAAGAGACCGCCTGGCACTGGGGTCCACTGGAACAGTCGGCGTTCGAGGACATCAAGAGCGCCCTAACAACGGAAGACACCATGGCGTTTTTCGACCCGGCGCTACCCTCGGAGATTGTGGTCGACGCCAGTCCGTTCGGCCTGGGGGCGGTCCTGACCCAGGTGGACCGGGATGGAAACCTCCGGCCCGTAGCATACGCCAGCAAGGCGCTCTTGGAAACGGAGCAGCGGTACTCCCAGATCGAGAGGGAGGCCCTGGCGGTCTTGTGGGGATGCCGACATTTTCGCCTCTATGTGCTGGGGCGCCCGGTGACTGTGGTGACTGATCATAAACCCCTGCTCCCGATTCTGGCAGGCTCGTCATCTAAGCCCCCGGCCAGAATTGAGAGATGGATGCTCGCATTGCTTGAGTACGGGGTAACGCTTGAATACCGGCCAGGTGCCAACAACGCAGCGGACTTCCTTTCCCGTCATCCCGGAGTGCGTGGGGGAGTGGCGGGAGACACCTGCGCAGAAGAAGCGGACGACCATGTCCGGATGGTGGTGGAGGGAGCAACACCAAATGCACTGCCCCTGTCGGAGCTGGAGGCTGCGGCGGCCGAGGATGGGTGCTTCCAGATACTGAAGCAGTCGATGCAGAGCGGTTCCTGGAAGCGCGTCTTGGAAGCTCTCGCAGGGCGGACCCATGAGGCGAAGACCGCCCTTGAACAGCTGTGGAAGGTGAAAGATGAGCTGTCCTTCTCGGAGTCGGGGCTCCTGCTCCGGGGGGATCGCATAGTGGTCCCCCACTCCAAAGTGGGTGAGGTGATCGCTTTGGCCCATCACAGACATCAGGGCGCTGCCAAGACGAAGGCGAGGCTGCGGATGAAGGTCTGGTTCCCGGAGCTGGAGAAAAGGGTCGATGACTTTGTGGCAGCCTGTGTATGGTGCCAGGCAGCCTCCCCGGTGCAGAGGGAACCGGCTATCGAAGCAATGCCTCGAGGGACCAGGGCCTGGGAGGTCGTGCATGCGGACTTTGGGTCCACGTCCGTGGGCACCCATTTTCTGGCCATAGTCGATGAGTACTCCCGGTACCCCGAAGTGGAGTTTGTGGAATCGGTGGCATTCGAACATGTGGTAGTCGGCGTGGAAAAGATCTTTGCAACCCACGGATTTCCCCTGGCCCTGTGCTCGGACAATGGGTCGCCATTTCAAAGCGAACGTTTCTCAGAGTTCCTGGCCAGCTGTGGAGTTCCACATCGAAAGATATCCCCTCTGTGGCCTTGGGCCAACGGCGATGCGGAAAGACTGATGCGAACACTAAACAAGACATTTCGGATTGCGCAAGGACAAGGCCAGCCCCTCCAATGGGCATTGTATCAATTCCTGAGAGTGTATCGCACCACCCCACATGCCTCCACTG
The DNA here is from genome assembly GCF_040938575.1 of Ambystoma mexicanum. Classification (NCBI taxonomy): domain Eukaryota; kingdom Metazoa; phylum Chordata; class Amphibia; order Caudata; family Ambystomatidae; genus Ambystoma; species Ambystoma mexicanum. Next base: position 49,854,953 of record NC_090925.1, on the reverse strand, counting down.
GTGTCGCCCCGGCGGAAGTGCTGTTCCGGCGATGCCCCCGGGATCTACTGCCAGAGGTACAGGAGAGAGAACCCGGGATTATCAACGACCAGCAGGTTGAAGCCGACCGACTGGCCAGGATCAGCCAAGAGAACGTGCACCGGGGCCTGCGGCCCCAGCGGCTGGAACCCGGGGATGAGGTGCTCATCCGGAACCGCCATCCTCACGGGAAGTTGTCCCTACCTTATGAACCAGCGCCTCTGGATGTGGTCGCCGTGAAGGGGTCAATGGTGACGGCCTCCGATGGGCGAACGGCTGTCACCCGTAATGTCAGCTTCTTCAAGAAGCTGGGGGACTCAAGAACTGAACCCCCTCTGGATCCTGGTGTCACCGAGATCCCTGAGGAAGATGGGCCCCCTCTCGGTGTCCCGGACTCTCCGTGTCGGGATGCTACTGGTGATGGACTGCCGGTGCCGGAGGTGAGCGGGAGGTACCCCCAGAGGGCTGGGCGAGGGAAACCCGCTTACCTCAGTGAGTATGTGTTGGGACAGTTGGAGAGTCGTCCGGGGTGAGGGTGGCTGACATTAAAGGGGCCTGGGTCCAGTTTGGGCAAGTTGTTTGTTGTGTGATATGTTGTGTTTAACTAATAATGTAACTGTGTGTCCTCCTGAAAAAGGAGGAGTGTGGCGTTGCCCCGTAAGGGCTGCGCATGTGGCGGTGTGACGTTGCACGTCGCCGCGTGCGGCTTAAATAAACGGGGCGTTCCCTGAAGCATTAGAGCGACCGGGGAGCCCGAACCTGACGGACGTGTGCGTGTGAGCTCTGTTGGGTTGGGGGCTCAAGGGCACGCCTGGGGGCAAAGGACAGACCCCCAACAGCGCCTTAGGTGCCAGGCTCATAAAGCTAGTGTTCAAGTGTTTTAAAGTGCACTTACCTGATGCAGACCATGCTGCCACATCCAGGCCCTCGTGAGGCCTGAATGGAACTACTTTACCTGTGGGATTACTTTCCACCCGGGTGTGGTCGGGGAAGGATACATACCTGATTGGAGGAAGGATACACACTTGGAACTTCTTCCAAAGCTATTTAAACCACACCCGATCAGCAACTCACGCTTCGCGTTGTTCTGCTCCTCGCAGCTGGACGCTCACCGTGTCAGCTCCTGCATCTGGACCTCAGCCACACCTGTCAGTATCCTGGGTCACCTGCAAAGGGAGACAAAAGACCTTACCTGCTAAATCAGCACCACAGAGACATCACACCGACGATCCTGAAAAGGAAGACATCATTTTAAAAGCATTTTGCTACGATCGCTGCAGCGCTGCATTTCACTCACCTTTCCTGGATGCCACCATCTTCAGCAGCGATCATCCGGATCCACAGCCACTTCCCAGAGCCTAGAGAGAAAGACAAGAACAAGGTGAGAGAAGGAAGGGAATAGGAAAAGCTCAGTTTCCTTCTAAGTCTTACCTGTTGGGTCATTCCCATTTCATTTCGGGTCTTGCCACTTCCAGGCATCCGAACCCCGGCCCCTATGGGGAAAAAAGACAAAGACATTGAATGAGCGAATGCAAAGACATTACCCGAGCGCTCATCCAGAACTTACCTGTCATTTACTGGAACGGCACGTTTCACTTCGGGTCGGCGCCATATCTCCGGCATTCCGAACCCCGGCCCCTAAGGGGAAAAAGACAATGAACATTATTATTAAGCTTGGACTTTTGAACTTGCAACAGAACTTTTACAGAGCCTGGGTTTCAACGCGCCCCTGCATCAGAAGCAGAATGGAGAGCTCATCCTTCCTGACCCTAAGGTGAGACTTCACGGGGAATCGTGGAAGGGTATCGTGGAGGGTTGGAAGAGAGTGGGAGGCTTGAGCATAACTCAGTCAGTAGGTAATACACGCTTTTCACACACAGGGGAATATTCCTGCGAGCCGGAGAAGCCAGAGTGGAGGGGCTCTTCCTGTCCATCTTCAAAGTCCTGCGCTTCACCGTTGAAGAAGCATCAGCACTCGAAGCCAGACCTGCGCCTCCATGGGAATCAGGTGAGCGTTACAGAACGCGAAGCCTACCCACAATTTCCCACCCGGGCGCTATGGAGACTTCCAAGACTGACCAGCTGACCCAGCTTTTGGGGGAATTACGGGCAGAGGTGCATTCAGCCCGCCAGGAGACTAACGCTCTCAAAAGAGAACTGATCTTATCCAAGGAAAGAACAGATGACCTAGCCAAAAGGTTATTACAGGCCCAGGCAGGGCACACTCCTTTACCTAATTCCGGAGACATTTCCACATCAATGGGTTTGAGTAACCCGGTACAAATTAATCTACCTGGACACATGCCTTTGGCTCCGCCTGACCGTTTTGCGGGGGATCCCAAGAAATATGCCGTCTTTATGAACCAATGTTGTTTACACTTTCTATGCAGACCCGGAGCCTTCCCTAACGATCAGACCAAGGTAGCCTTTTTACTATCTTACCTCAGAGGCAGTGCTGCCAATTGGTATATTCCATTGGTAAATCAGGATGATCCCATTCTCCAGAATTTTCAGGTCTTCCAGGCCAGCATGGAAAGATTGTTCGCTTGACACTCTCAAGGACAGGCCCTTGATAACGAACTGCTATCCTTACGACAAGGTAATCAGGATCTTCTGTCCTACATTGCCACCTTTAACAGACTGGTTGTGGAAACTGGATGGCCAGAAAACAAAAGGATCACATTGTTTCATCGAGGCCTGCGCGGAGAGCTTAAGGATGTTCTAGCTCAGATAGTAAACCCACCCCAGGTCTGCGCAGACTACATAGACTTGGTGGTTCAACTTGATCACAGACTTCAAAATAGAAAAGCAGATCGGTTCAAGTATGAAAACCAATTACCGATCAAAACCCACGCTAACTCCAAGAGTACCGACGTATCTGAACCTATGCAAATCGGTGGCGTTAAAGGACCATTAACGCAGAAAGAACGAGAGAGAAGGCGGCAAATGCAACTTTGTCTGTATTGCGGGACTTCCGGTCACTTTCTTCGAAATTGTCCAGTTAAACCACTTAAGAAGGTGGTTGGAGTTACTGATAACGACACCTGATTCGGGAAACGACCTAGCCCGACAAGCGTAGGGGTCTGCTTGCCGAGCTTGAAAACTAACTCTTTGACCTCGCATTTTGTCATGCCAATGGTGCTCGTGGACCCAAAACAGCCTCAACAGTTGTATGCTATAAAAGCATACATCGACAGTGGAGCTATTGGAAATTACATAGACCGTGAATTGGCTTCCAGGATTAAGCTTCCTCTCCGCCCGAAAGTAACCCAAGATGTCATTACTACAGTAGATGGAACCGAAATAGCCTCAGGGCCAGTAAAGCATTCCACTGTTGAAGTGACTCTGGTGGGTCAGGATGGACATCAGGAAGCAATCGTGTTTGATGTGATCAAGGCCCCACAATTTCAAGTAATTCTTGGAATTCCTTGGTTAGAAACACATAATCCCAGAATTGACTGGCGAGCAAAGAAGATATCTTTTCCTGATTGTGAACCAACGTCTTATCCAAGAAATCCAGCTATGGGTCTAGCCTCAGCCACTTCCACCCCTGTACAGCTACCGTCAGAATACCAAGAATTCCAAGACGTTTTTCAGAAAGGACAGGCTAACACGTTACCTCCCCATCGGTCTTATGATTGCCAAATCGATCTGGTACCCAATGCTCAACTACCTTGTAGTAGGATTTATGCTCTTACGGAACCTGAGAACCTGCATTTGAGTCAGTATTTAGATCAGTACCTAGCCAACGGTTTTATTCGCCCGTCCAAGTCTCCTGTCTCTTCAGCTCTGTTCTTCGTGCCGAAAAAAGAAGGCGACCTTAGAACGTGTATAGACTATCGCGCCCTAAATCAAATAACGATTAAGAATCGTTATCCTCTGCCCTTGATCCCTGAGCTTATCGACCAGGTGAAAGACGCTTGTGTGTACACCAAGTTAGATCTCCGAGGAGCTTATCACCTGGTGCGCATAAAAGAAGGCGACGAATGGAAGACTGCATTCCGCACCAAATTTGGGCTCTTCGAATATCAGGTGATGCCCTTCGGGTTGTGCAATGCACCTGCCGCCTTTCAGTACTTTATGAATGATGTTCTTCGGGAACTTATCGATGTCTGTGTCATTGTTTACATTGACGACATCCTGGTGTACTCTTCTTCAGAATCTGATCACAGAAAACATGTTAGGACAGTTCTTGAAAAATTGCGCCAGCACAGACTATTTGCAAAACTCGAAAAATGCGTTTTTCATACCACAGAAGTTGAGTTTCTCGGATTCATCCTGACACCTCAAGGAGTCCGAATGGACTCGCGAAAGGTGGACGCCATCCTCAAATGGCCATCTCCTAGCTCGGTGAAGGGAGTTCAGAGCATGCTCGGCTTTGCCAATTTCTATCGAAGATTCCCGAACAGTCCCACCCATCACCGCTCTCCTAAAGAAAAACAAACGCTTCGAATGGACTCTTGAAGCCGAACAAGCCTTCCAGGACCTGAAAACCAAATTCACCTCTGCACCTGTACTGAAACACCCGCACCCAGATCTCCCGTACATAGTGGAAACCGATGCATCCAGTTCGGCCATGGGAGCTGTCCTGTCACAAAGAGACCCAAAAACTAACCAACTACACCCAGTGGCCTTTTGGTCCAGAAAATTTTCTCCTCCTGAAATCAACTACGCAATTACTGATAAAGAGTTACTGGCCATCAAATCTGCTTTCAAGGCTTGGCGTCACTACCTTCTCGGGGCAAGACACACCATTACCGTAATTACGGACCACAGAAACTTACAGTATTTAAAGACGGCCAAAGCTCAATCTTCACGACAACTCCGATGGGCTCTATTCTTTGCGGAATTTGATTTTGTAATTACCTATCGCCCTGGCTGCAAGAATGGAAAAGCGGACGCCTTATCCCGGATTGGCATGGAAGAACCTAATTCGAGCTTAGAACCTGTGCCCATCATACCTGAGCAAAGAATCTTAGGCTTAACTTCATTGCACACTATTGAGGACATCCAAACGCAAGTAAAACAACTTCTAGACTCTTCAACCTTACTGGAATGGAGTCAGAAGGGTCCTCATTACACCGTTAAGGATGACTTACCCTACTTCCAGGAGCGGTTGTTTCTGCCAAGTAAAGAATTGCAAGAACTTGTTATTGCCCATCATCAGGAATCTTTAATGGAAGGACATCCTGGTATCGCTAAAACGGAGTAAAAAATCAAACGTCACTTCTGGTGGCATTCTTGGAGAAAAGACATAAAGTCTTTTGTTCTGTCTTGCGGAATTTGCGCCCAAAACAAGGCTCAAAAGAAAAGGCCAGCCGGCCTACTTCAACCCTTGGATATTCCACCGGCACCATGGCACACCCTGTCAATGGACATTATAACCGACCTGCCTCCTTGTGCTGGTTACAACACGATCCTTGTAATTGTGGACCTATTCACCAAAATGGCCCACTTTATCCCTTTAAAGGGTTTGCCTTCTGCTTCCACCTTGGCCAAGGAATTCCTGGAGAATATAGTTTGCATACATGGTTTCCCTTCCATATTAGTCTTGGATTGTGGAAGTCAATTTATCTCCCATTTTTGGAAGAAGTGTTGCCAACTAGCACAAATAGATGTGCGGTTATCCACCAGCCACCACCCCCAGACCGACGGACAAACCGAGAGAACCAATCAGACTCTCGAGCAATATCTTCGGTGCATGTTACACCAATCCGAGTTAAATTGGAAAGACATCCTTTGGATCGAAGAATATGCATACAACAATTCAGTGCATTCTGGAACCGGACAAACCCCCTTTTATACTTTGTATGGTCACCATCCTCGGACCTCTGATCTAGATCCACCTCTGACCCTGGAAATGCCCGCAGTAAATCATCTGCATTCCACAATAACCCGAGCCTTCAAAGAAGCTGCAACTCATTTACAGCAAGCCAAGAAAAAGTATAAAGAAAACGCAGATTTGCACCGAAGTAAAACTCCTCCTTACCAAGTAGGAGACCAGGTATGGCTAGCAACTAAACATTTATCCCTCAAGGGCCCGCGAACCTTCAATCCCAGATTCATAGGACCTTATCCCATCAAGGCTATAATCAACCCAGTGGCCTTTAAACTGGATCTACCGTCCAACATGCATATACATCCAGTTTTTCATGCATCACTTTTGAAGCCCGTACAACCAGGAACCCGATTGTCCAAGCCTCCAGATCCAGTTCAAATTGAAGGGGAATTAGAATTCGAAGTTAAAGACATTTTAGACTCCAAGGTGGTAAAGTCGAAACTCTTCTATCTTGTTGACTGGAAGGGATATGGACCTCAGGAGAGATCGTGGGAGCCTAGTCACCATGTCCACGCACCTCGACTGGTACAAAGGTTTCACCGGAGATTTCCGAACAAGCCAAAACCCCCGGAGGGAAGAACCTTGGAGGGGCCTTGAGGGGGGGTACTGTCATGATGCCTACCTCCAAGGAGCCAGGTCCGACCCAGCAACCCCAGAGGCAGGCATCATTTCCCCCAGGGGAGTGCCAGCGGGCCCAAGCTGGGGCCCTTTGAACGCAGTCCTGACGCCTTGGCGCCAGGCTCATGTTGGACCTCTGTCCTGGCTGCTTAGGCGCCAGGCTCATAAAGCTAGACATGTGTTCAAGTGTTTTAATGTGCACTTATCTGATGCAGACCATGCTGCCACATCCAGGCCCTTTTGAGGCCTGAATGGAACTACTTTACCTGTGGGAACACTTTCCACCCGGGTGTGGTCAGGGAAGGATACATACCTGATCGGAGGAAGGATACACACTTGGAACTTTTTCCAAAGCTATTTAAACCACACCCGATCAGCAACACACGCTTCGCGTTGTTCTGCTCCTCGCAGCTGGATGCTCACCGTGTCAGCTCCTGCATCTGGACCTCAGCCACGCCTGTCAGTATCCTGGATCACCTGCAAAGGGAGATAAAAGACCTTTCCTGCTAAATCAGCACCACAGAGACATCACACCGACGATCCTGAAAAGGAAGACATCATTTTAAAAGCATTTCGCTACGATCGCTGCAGCATTGCATTTCACTCACCTTTCCTGCCTGCCACCATCTTCAGCAGCGATCATCCAGATCCACAGCCACTTCCCAGAGCCTAGAGAGAAAGACAAGAACAAGGTGATAGAAGGAAGGGAATAGGAAAAGCTCAGTTTCCTTCTAAGTCTTACCTGTTGGGTCATTCCCATTTCATTTCGGGTCTTGCTGCTTCCAGGCATCCGGACCCCGGCCCCTATGGGGAAAAAAGACAAAGACATTGAATGAGCGAATGCAAAGACATTACCCGAGCGCTCATCCAGAACTTACCTGTCATTTACTGGAACGGCACGTTTCACTTCGGGTCGGCGCCATATCTCCGGCATTCCGAACCCCGGCCCCTAAGGGGAAAAAGACAATGAACATTATTATTAAACTTGGACTTTTGAACTTGCAACAGAACTTTTACAGAGCCTTACCTGAATAGTCAAGCTTACCTGAACTCCCATCAATCCTCAATCCAGTGAAGTAACTGGGTTTCAACGCGCCCCTGCATCAGAAGCAGGATGGAGAGCTCATCCTTCCTGACCCTAAGGTAAGACTTCACGGGGAATCGTGGAAGGGTATCGTGGAGGGTTGGAAGAGAGTGGGAGGCTTGAGCATAACTCAGTCAGTAGGTAATACTCCCTTTTCACGCACAGGGGAATATTCCTGCGAGCCGGAGAAGCCAGAGTAGAGGGGCTCTTCCTGTCCATCTTCAGAGTCCTGCGCTTCACCGTTGAAGAAGCATCAGCACTCGAAGCTAGACCTGCGCCTCCGTGGGAATCAGGTGAGCGTTACAGGTTGACCAGCTCCTTGCAGATTTTAAAGAGTTCGGCCGAGTTGTTAGATGCCGCAGAGACATGAGCTTGAATGTGCACTCTCTTCTTGGTGAGGACAGAGAGTCGGTATTGCCTTTGTAGCAGGCGACTAGCCAGTTTATCAGAGGATGTACAGGAAGTCCTCCATTTCCTCTCAGCTGCCCTATAATTGATGAGGTGAGGGAAGCACCTATCAAAGAGGAGGAGATTGGCCTGAGAGCCTTGGACCATGACAGTGCTATTTAGGTAGACTGTAATGATGACTTTAGAGGAGTCGAAGGAAGCCATGAGAACTTCCCAGCGAGTGCCACCATGAATGGGAGAGGAGGAGATAGGGCAGAGCACAGAGACCATATGAGGAGTCCATAGATCTGGCGAAGGAACGGCAAAGAGGATGTCGGTAAGGGTCTGTCTGGCGGAAGCATTGGAGTAGATGTCGGCGATAGGAAGACCAGGATTAGAGGCCAAGATATCCTTTTTGAACATCTTCCTACCAGACGTAGTGAGAAGGGAAGGATAGTCAATGGAGAAGCAGTTGGAGAAGATAGGAGAAACAGAAAGCGCCATTGGGGTGGAAGCGAGGAGAGGATGGAGATACTGGGGGGGGCTAAGGCAGGTAGGTGTGAGACAAAAGAGAGTGGTGAGGTCACTGGGCTGGCAAGTTACAGAGAAGAAACAGTATACAATCAAAATACAGAGAATTTTGCACTGGTCAGCAAGATATGACTTTTAAGAGCAAAGCAAAAACAGCAAGATTTGACTTTTAAGAGCAAAACAAAAACATCAAGATTTGACTTTTAGGAGCAAAGCAAAAACAGCAAGATTTGACTTTTTAACACAAAGCAGAAACAGCAAGATTTGACTTTTAAGAGCAAAGCAAAAACAGCAAGATTTGACTTTTAAGAGCAAAGCAAAAACAGCAAGATTTGACTTTTTTAATCTTGGAATCGGATGTTGGCAAAGGGTTTAGGAAGCTCTGCGCTGCAAGATGACAACAGCTTGCAATGAAGGTGTGGGAGGAGGGTCACATGGGTAGAAGCTGCAGCACTGACAGGTCTGAATCTCCTGCATCTACTTATTACAGTTATTTGGGGACCAATGGCTCTGAGAGACCAGTTCATTGAAGCAGCTGTTACGTTATTACTTATGTGTCAAGTGCCTGCGAATTGGCTTCTTGGAGCTATTTCCTCTGCAAAGGCATCACTGCATGACTGCCACCCAGCTCACTTGGCTAAAAGGCAGGTCCTAAAGCCACAACGGTCATCAACTGCCACCTTCACAAGTGATAAGAAGGCTGTGCCACAGACTAAGTGGTCATGTGTCATGCCATCTGGCCATGCCTTTTTACACGTGTGTGTCTGCAGCAGCTGAGCCGTCTGCTTTGATCTTTGTAATTCTTTAGTTCTACCTATTTCTCTGTTAGTTACAATTTTTCCAGAATGTTCTGTTTGAAGCTACATCTTCCAAGACATGGTGAAAGTAAAGGGGAAGGGTTAAGGTTGTGGTGTTGAAAGCTGACACATAGCTCATTGGGTTAGCATCCCTGATGCTGTGATCAGTATTAGTACAGGCCTACTAGACTTTTTTCCATGAAACCTGACACAGCGATTCACACCAGTTATTACAACACAAAGGTAAGTTAATTTGCAGATGCGTGTGTTTCACACTTCTGACAGTGTCCCACATGTTCCAGTTAAACAGCATATGATATTTCATGATAGACATAGCCTAATATGACAGCGACCTCATTTAAAACACACACACATCACAGCTCTACATTCTACAGTCCCAGACAGCTTAGGGTGCAGGCCCGCAGGGGACAGCAAACACAGTGTTGTGCATCTGTTGTCACATATAACACTGCGAGATATGCAAGCTAATGAGAGTTCAGTTTGGTCCTGAACATTTTAACCAGGAATATAACCAAAAGTCTTGAAACATAGGGAAAGTGTAAAAAAAAAGATGTATTTGCACATAAATCTGCTGAAAAGGAGCAAAAGGGCAAACTGCGCTTGAATACATCTGATAAAAGTGTGGAGGGGCAAAGAACCAATAGTGTGGATACATTTGACAAAGATGCTGTCACTTTCTAAAAAAGGCTCACTAAGGTCAAGCTATATATAAGAAGATTTCAATGAAGTCTTGAAGCCAGACTCAATGTTCTGAGCGTGAAAACATCAAGCACTGGTCTTGATCAGCACTCCACTGCGGCGAGTTTGGGTCTGTGAAGAAATGTCTGATGATTCCCATTGGTCATGAGTCTATTGATAAGGCATATTATTATGAGCCCCCGCAAGGGACATCTCTATCTACCACAGCACATTTGCTTCCTAACTCCCTGGAAGTCTTAACAACCCCATTGGGCCCAGCCTGATTGCTACTAGATATTTCCTTCTATCTATTACTGGAGGATAAGGGGTGAATGAACATGGATCCCAACAGCTTCCAGACACAGGCTAACCAGGCTTTCCACACACATGGTCTAGTCATTCGTGCTTGGCAACACCCCTGATCTGTTTTTCGCTACTCCCCCCCAATAAATTACCCTCTTTAGGCTTTCCTTCTTCTCCTCACGCCTCCACTGCCGTTCTCCTCCACTTCATCTATTGCTTTCCCATCAGCGACTTAGCCCTATTCCTTCCCCCGACCCCTTTCAGTCACTTCTCCTTGCGGGCCTTCCTCCTCTTAATACCATCTTCCATCGTGTTCCTTTCCCTGTTTCCGCTTTCTAACTGCTTCCTGTTTTCTGGCCTCCACTCTACACCCGCCTCCAATTTCTCACACGTCCTTTTTTCACCTTCCTCTGGGTCTTAATTGAGGTAATGATGGAGACATTGTGGGCCTTCCCATTGGCTAGGGCCTGATTGGACCTCTGATAGCTCATGTGTTATTTCACTGATTGGCTGAATCATGGCTCCATGAAAAACGGTGGATCGCCATATGGAAATCAGGCTGGTATTTTTTCACCTTCGGCCCACCTCCAACATTGATTAAGAGGACATCTAATGTAGGGCTGTGCCCACTCCTGGCACCCGCAGTCTGCTATCCTCACCAACAATCTCTCCCTAATTCCACGGGTTGGCGTTGCAGTTTCACACGTGCAATGCTTTCAAGTAGCAATTGACGTGTAATGTTCTGTTCCTCGCTTGCAGGAAGTGTGATTTGTTGGAACCTGTAATCAGGGCGTACGAGTCATTCACCTAATAGTGTACGGGTCGGGACATGGGGTCTAGAAGGAGCATAGTGTTTTGGGCGCTATCGAGTGATCAGGTGCAGGATCCCACATCCAGGCATGGGTAGGGTCAGGAGAGAAGGGGGCTACTATTACTTAAAATCAAACACAAGCGGACGATAGGTAACTGGGGTGTTCATGGGGCTTTATCATCTGACGGATGAAACATACTGAGAACAAGTGATTTCCAGGCTACAAAGGCTTCAGCAGGAACACGCTCATGAGAGTGCAATGACCCGGCCAATGCTCTCGTTTCAGCTTCACGCCAGGTTTCAAAGTCATACAACCAGCATTTAAATTGGGGGCCTCTCGAGGATCTCCAAGACACACCAATTCTCCTCTTTCCAAATATAAATCTGTCCATAAATCTGATGACATGCTTGTGTCTGCCCTGTCTGGAATATGTATTCAACAGGCACTTCATCAGGGTCCAGTTGTATCTAGACACTGCAGCCTCTTGGCAAGCCTGTTCGATTCGCGACCAGAAAGACTGTACTTTCATGCATTTCCAGCATGTGTATACAGTCTGTGTTATCCTGGTGGCACCAAGGGTAGACAGACAAAGTGTTTTTGTTGAATTTGGCGACCCTGCTAGGGGTCATATAGTGAAGGACATTAAGCTGCAGCAGCCTGAACCTAGCATTCCGTGATACGTTTTTGGGGAAACCTAGCACACACTCCCACTCCTTGTCAGTGAGTGTGTTGCCAGTCTCCCATCTAAGTCTCCAGCCTGAGGTACTAATACTGGAGCCATCCAGTAAGCAGCCGTATAACCACGTTACAGGCCTCCAGCCATCCTCCAGTGAGTAGACCAGGGCCAGGAATGTTGATTCTGCTGGTTCCTAAGTGTTGATACCCCCCTCACCTTCATGTACCTAAAAAACTGTCCCTGGGGCAGGCATAACTGGAGATTCAAATCCACCAGGTCCTTGAACCTACCAATATCATACAGGTCCCCCCAGGTGTATATGCCATATTCCTCCCAGCGTCTAGAGGTGCACAGCTCTTCTCTGTTTGCACACACATAAGCCACTATTGGTAAATTAGGGGACTAAGGGCAGTCCATCTTAAGCACCTTCAGAGTGCTTGACCAAACTTGCCTACCTAGCCTGACAAGTAGAGGCAGGGAGTTCATGCAACATTCCGAAAGTCACAGTATCTCTTTAAGCTTTGCTGGTGCCACTAAGTGTCAGAGCAGTGCTGATTCTGATGTAGGGCCATCCGATAGCCATTTCACAACAAAGTTCAATCGGGCAGCTAGATAATATAACTCAAGCATTGGCAGCTGCGCCTCAACCTCTCTGTAGGGAAGGCACAGCGTAACAAGGGACAGTCTGTGATGGCCAGAGCCCCACAAAAAATCTCTGGTCAAAGAGTGTCAAAGGGGAAAAAAAGGCTACCTCTATGACTATGGCGATTCTGCCCATGAGCGACAGTGGCAACCAAGACCAGAAGGACATGGATTTCTTGAGGTCACCCACCTCTTTGAGTGTATTATGTTTATGTGTGTCCTTTGATGTATGGGTGATCTGTATTCCCAAAAAATACATCACTCAGAGGAGGCCCGAGTCAGGCAGGGCAGCCAAGCCCGCTGAAATGGAAGAGACAGGATTTCCACCTATTGTAGTCGATCCCGGATAATTCCGTAATTCTATCCTGCACATCTAGGATCATGGGGAGATTGTGGGGCGGCTCACATAGCTAGAGCAGAGCATCATCTGCAAACAGTGATATCAAGTGTCTGGACCCATCGACCATGATGTCCGCGTCAACGTATTCCTGGTGCAAGAATGCGCTGGGATTTCCATAGCTAGTATGTATAGCATGGGTGAAAGTGGGCAACCCTGATGGGTCCCCCGGCATATGTTCCATACCCCAGAAATCTGGCAGACAGATTTCACTCATGCGGTTGGTGAGGTGTACAACCACACTACCCATCTGATGAAGCTCTCTCCCAGCCCAAAACTCCTCAGCGAGGCAAGCAACCATTCCCAGAATATTGAGTCAAAAGCCTTGATGGCATCTAGGGATGCCACCACATAGCATTCCTCTCGAGAGTTTGTTTGCTTAAGGCTATGCCGAAGTCTGCAGAGGTTCAGGGCAGTACTGCGACCCGGCACAAAAACAGTTTGGTCTATGTGTATCAGGGAGGAAATTAACTTGCGAAGGTGCACCACCAGAACCGTTGTGTGTATCTTGACGTCATAGGTCAACATCGCAAGAGGGCGATAAGAATCGCACCTGTCCATTGGTTTCCCAGGTTTGGGAATGGGTATCACCAGAGTCTTCCTCATGCTAGCAGTAGTATGCCCTTCTTGAATGCCTCTTCGAAGACCTTTAGTATTGGTGCTAGAGTAGGGCCATATGTCTTGTAGAACTCCAGATGGAGTCCATCACTACCCAGCATCTTACAGGTAGTGAGGGGTGTGATTGCTTCACCTATTTCTTCCACAGTGATGGGCTGATCGAGGGAGGTTTGCTAGTCAGCAGCGTGTCTCGGGAGCCAAATCAGTGAGAGAGCTTCTCTTACATCTTCTTGTAGAACTATGTTATCTGGCTGCACAATTGCGTATAGTAAGTAGTGAAGATATCATTGATCACCTGTTGGGATCTCCACAGAGCCCCACAATTGTCATGGTTGCGGGTCATGTTTACAGAACCATGCCAATAGTCTCCCAGGTTTATTTCCCTCCATGTGGGCCCGAGCCATCTTCGCGTCATAGTCGAATTTAGACAGTCTCCCCCATGCCTTATGACACTCAGAACGGATCTCAGCCAGTTTACCCTCTGTCGCTTGACAGTTCTGGTATTTGCTTCTAGCAATTTAATCTCCTCAATGGCCCCCAGCTCTTCCCTTAGTTTTGGTGAATGCCACAGGCACTTGCTATGGCCTCCCCCTGGTTACTATTTTCATTGTTTCCCAGATGGTGCCCCAGCTGTCTATGCTTCTGACATTATGATAACAAAAAGTTAGTCAAGGATGTTAGTAGCTCTCTCCTGAAAAACTTGCTGGTCAACACACAAGTAGACATGTGCCATGTCGGGATAGGGGGTCTGGAGATAATACATTTCTAAACAACCACGAGGGGAGATTAATCCGACATTGTGCGACCCATGTATTCCGTGCTGCATAATTCAGTTTAGCGCTGTGGTAGCTGGGGTGGTTGTCGTGGGGGAAATTGTCTGTTGAGCGTTATATCTCGCCACAGTTAAAGAAACCTCCCCATAAAGTGAAGTGTAGCCATGTTATTGCCATGTGTCGGTGAGCGCCGACATGTCCCAGGAGGCTCCCCTGCTTGTTCAGGACTAATTTCCACTCAATCCTGAACCCCACAGAGCCAAGAGTATGTAAGCATGGTTTGTAATGCGTAAAACGTTATCCCAGACTTCACAAAACAGCCACCCCAGCGTTCACCAGTTATGCCAGAAATCCACCCCTGTGTGCAGTACTGAATGAAGTAAACAAAAACGTAACATTAACAACAGAACTATAAAATATTGCCCAACAAAACCACTTTATTCAGGCATTCCGGTGCCAACAGATCCTGGAGAGGCCCTTTTGTACCAGCTAGCCGGACCAGCAACAGGACGGTACCCAGTGTCAACTCGTGAGCGGGTGAGTTAGACCAACAGTGGGCAACTGGATTTCACCACCATCGTATAGAAGTATTTGTAGCGGCTTGAGGTCTAAGAACCAGACCACTAATCAAGGTAACTTACGGACGTGCTTTCCTGTCCAATAAGGATCAACGCATATGCTCAGTGTAGATTCAATCATCTGCACAAAGGTATCCCACATCTTCCAAGGTGTGGAGGATTGGAGTGATGCCCTGCAGGCCAGTCATATTGTCAGGTGTCCCTTCCTTGGAGTGTCATAAGATTAAATCCCTGTCTCGGAAGTTAAGGATGTTAGCAACCACTGGTCTAGGGTGGGATCCAGGGGGTGGCCTCTTTTGGAGGGATCGGTTGGCTCGTTCAACTGCAAAACCCTGGAACAATTTACCTGGGACAATCTCTTGTAGTAATAGGTTTTCAACGTAGGAGGTTGGGTCCAGGCCTTCAGTTCCCTCTGGCACCCCAAGCACACGTATGTTTTTCCTACATGATCTGCTTCAGCATCCTCAGCACGCATTTCCAGCATAGCGTTCTGTCTTTCCAGCTCCTTGACTCTCACCTCTAGGTCTTGTAAAGTCCCAATCCCCGACTTGCACGTGCAATACCTATAAATGTGACACACTCCAATGGGGAATGAGACTAAGAGAACAGGCTGCAAGAGTTACGTTTTGTTTATGTAAAATTGTCATCCAGAGAACTCTGCTGCCCAAGAGCGCTCTGGCAAATAACACACTTAGAATTGATTAAAAGGGCAAAAAAAGTCATCAGTGATGTCAGATACAAATGTTACAAAAGTTCATTATGATTGGACAAAAGACCAAAATGGATTGGTGCATGTAGGCGCTGCTCCTCTGTGGTTGGCTGCTTGGTTGGCGGGAGGGTGAGAGTCACGAGGTCCACCTGTCTGTGTTCAGGCGTGATGAGTGTCAGGTTGCGGTGAGGTAGGGCAGGCCCTAACTAAGCTAACGTGAGATACTACCATTAGACATGCACTAAATAATAGTCACTACAGTTCCTTTGACTATATCATCATAAATCTATAAATCGTGCCCATATAATCACAGCATTATTCATTGGGACTTATATGAAGTACCAAGCTTAGGGTCTTGGTCAGTAAGATAACATTGGCTGTGGGGTGGGTCCAGGCGCATCAATGAGGCTAAAAGACATTCTGACATTTGTTAGTTCTGGGGTGCAATATACTGTGATAGAGGTCTGATGTTAGTTGGGGGCGCACTGGGGTGGGCTCACAGAAGGGTCACACCTCTGGTACATCAAGAGAATACCTTGCGGGGACACAGGGTTATAGTGGCAGCAATTTTCCAACAGCGGGGTAAGAGGGCACGACAAGTTTGTGGAGATTGATGGACTAAAGGTCATGTTCCAGGCCGGTTCACACATGGGAC
Organism: Ambystoma mexicanum; assembly: GCF_040938575.1. Classification (NCBI taxonomy): domain Eukaryota; kingdom Metazoa; phylum Chordata; class Amphibia; order Caudata; family Ambystomatidae; genus Ambystoma; species Ambystoma mexicanum. The sequence continues at coordinate 49,838,817 of NC_090925.1, read as the reverse complement.
AGTGATCTCAGAGGAAGAGTGAAAATGTTACATTGGTGTTTTTGTTTCAATTGCCTCCGGCTCATCCGTGAGAATGGAGCTGCAAAGCTTTCAGGCACAGTGAGAAAGGGTGGGGGCCATGAGCGCGGTGTGCGCGGCGCTGCAGAGGGGAGAGTATTTTATTTCGTATTATCGCAGTGATACTGTTATGCTCACCTGGACGGTAAGCATTGACTCTGAAGTCCCAGGCGGGATTGGTAAGTATCAAGTTCAAAGAGTTCAATGTGCCCGATGTTCACTCTTGTCCCCTTCCTTCCTTAAGTTGCAACTGAGTTTGTGAGAAGAAGGTCTCGTAGCTGCTGCTGGTGTTCAGGTAAGAATCTGTGTTACCCAACGCTGTCCGGTAACTATTGCATGCGTTAACGTGTTGTTTTTCTCCCTCTTTACAGGTGCAGCATATGAAGATATGGAGAATAATACCGCCGGTGGTAAATCAGGTAAGTCTATGGTGGTACGAGGTATTTGTTGATTCCCTTGGCTCACCTTGTTATTCTTGTGCCCCTAGGTGCCGGAGTACGGCGAAGAAATGATGGAGACAGTGCTGGATCGAAAGATGCTGTGAGAACTGGTGAGTATGGCGCCGTGCTGGAGCTGGAGAAGCGACGCGTGCAGGACTGATGTACTTTCCAGGTCGGGAGATGAAATGGATCCGGAATCAGGTGAGGAATTTGAAATAAGTTTGTTTTCTAACCTTGTCCTTTTCTTCCTCTTTATTCTAGGAGCTCCGTCTTCGAGGCGGGCGTGGCAGAAGACTGGATGCTGGCTGTAGGCACGCGGGCGTGGCAGAAGACTGGATGCTGGCTGCAGGCAGGGTGAGAGTCACGCTGCTGGATGCAGAATAACACGAAGCATGTGCTTCTGTTCGGGCGTGGTTTAAATAGCCTCCAAAGTAGTCCCAGAAAAGAAGTTCCCCAGGACCACACCCGAGTAAAAAATAGTCCCTGTAGTAAAATAGTCCCATCCAGGCCTCACGTTGGCTTGGATTTATTTGCAGCATGGTCTGCATGAGGTAAGTAATGTCTATGAGCCTGGCGCCTATGGTGCCAGGACTGATTTTTATCATGAGCCTGGTGCCTACGGCGCCAGGACCGAACCCAGACAGCCCCTAGCTGGGGCTGCTGGAGTTTTTGTAAATGTCTGGATGCCTGCTCCCGGGGCTGATGGGCTTGATCCGGATGCCGGGGGGCAGGCATCATGACAGCACTCACCCCCAATGCCCTTCCTAAAGTTGTTCTTCCCCTTGGCCCTGGTTTGTCTGGGAAGTTCCGATGGAATTTCTTCACCAACCGAGGTGCATGAACGTGGTCACTAGGCTCCCATGACCTTTCCTGTGGTCCTGAACCTTTCCAGTCGATTAAATAAAAAAGTCTTGATTTAACCAACTTAGAGTCCAGGATATTCTTTACCTCGAATTCAGGTTCTCCATCTATTAGGATGGGGTCAGGTGGTTTGGCAAGTCTTGTCCCTGGTTGAACTGGTTTCAGAAGTGAAACATGAAAGACAGGATGGATCCGCATATTAGAGGGTAATTCCAACTTGACGGCCATCGGGTTGATAATGGCCTTAATAGTGTAAGGTCCCAAATACCTAGGATTAAAAGTCTGAGTTCTTTTTAGAGGTATGTGTTTTGTAGCCAGCCAAACTTGATCCCCAATCTGATATCGTGGAGCATCGCTTCTAGGTTGATCAGCATTTTTCTTATATTTCTCTTTCACTTGTTTCAAATGTTCTGTTGCCTCCTTAAAGGCTTGTGTAATAGTAGAGTGTAAATGAATAACTGGAGGCATTTCTAAGTGCTGAGGCGAATCGAGTTCTGAAGTTCGAGGGTGATGTCCGTATATGGTATAGAAGGGGCTTTGTCCGGTTTCAGAATGTACTGAGTTATTGTTTGCATATTCGGAAATCCATAAAATATCCTTCCAATTGCTTTCGGTCTGGTGCAGCATGCAACGTAGGTACTGTTTAGGGTCTGGTTGGTCCTCTCTGTCTGACCATCGGTCTGGGGATGGTGACTGGTTGATAACCTCACGTCGATTTGCGCCAATTGACAACATTTCTTCCAAAATTGTGAAATGAATTGACTGCCTCGGTCAGAGACCAATACGGAAGGAAATCTGTGTATTCGAACAATGTTTTCGAGGAACTCCTTGGCCAAAATTGAAGCAGAAGGTAATCCTTTTAAAGGAATAAAGTGGACCATCTTGGAAAACAGATCCACAATAACTAGGATGGTGTTAAATCCATTACATGGAGGTAGATCTGTAATAAAGTGTAAAGACAAGGTGTGCCATGGTGTAGGTGGAATATCCAAAGGTTGTAAAAGGCCAGCGGGCTTTTTCTTCTGGCTTTTGTTTTGGGCGCAAATGCCACAAGACATCACAAATGACTTTACGTCTTTTCACAAAGTGGGCCACCAGGACTGTCTCTTAATTTTCGCTTCAGTTTTTGCGATACCTGGGTGCCCTTCCATCAGGGTGTCATGGTAATTGGAGATGACTAGTTCTTGTATTTCCTTGTGTGGTAGAAATAGTCGTCCTTGATAGTAAGGTAGGTCATTGATGACTGAGTAGTCCGGGCCTTTCTTTACCCAGTCCTGCAGGGTTGCTGGATCGAAGAGTTGTTGGACTTTTGAATGAACATCTTCTAGTGTCTGTAGAGTAGTTATGCCAAGAATTCTTTGCTCGGGAATTATTGGCACCGGTTCCGGGTTTGCATATGCTTCTCCCATCCCTATTCGGGATAAGGCATCTGCTTTGCCATTTTTCGGCCTGGTCGATAAGTGATCACGAAATCGAATTTGGCAAAGAACAATGCCCATCGAAGTTGTCGCGATGATTGGGCTTTGGCTGTTTTTAAATACTGCAGGTTCCGGTGATCAATGATTACGGTAATGGTATGCCTGGCACCAAGAAGGTAGTGCCGCCAAGCCTTAAAGGCGGATTTCATAGCTACTAGCTCTTTATCGGTAATCACATAGTTTAACTCAGGTGCTGAGAACTTTCTGGACTAAAACGCTCCTGGGTGAAGTTGACCGGTTTCAGGATCCTTCTGGGACAGGACAGCTCCCATGGCTAAACTGGATGCATCAGTTTCTACTATGTATGGAAGCTCAGGGCGTGGATGCTTTAAGACAGGGGCTGATGTGAATTTCGCTTTCAGCTCTTGGAAGGCCTGTTCAGCCTCTTCGGTCCACAAGTGCTCGGGGGTAGGCATCATGACAGAGACCTAGTCCAAACATGGAGTCGAGGGTACACAAAATGGAAGCCCAAGTGTCCTGCACAACAACCCCGTATCTGCTACTGTTAGCATGCCTACGAGCAATGGAAGCGCTCCCCATTATTGTGCGAGCAAGTGGTTTACATCGTGCTGAATGTACGAGGGGGTCTAAACTACCCCTCACTCCCACACATTCCCCCCTTTCATTACTTGTAAAGTAACAAACTACTTTTTATTATTATTCTCATTCCGATAATACTCTTATTCTGCTACTGCCTCGTCCCATGCAGGTGTACCCTTTATTGGCATCCAAGCCCTAGATACATGCATACTCATCAGGTGTACATGTCATATATATTCCTCCATCCCCATTCAGGTCCACCTACACTTCCCTGTACCATTGCAGCTCCCGTGGTTCTTTAATTGTTGTGTGATATAGACTATCCACCCTATACCCATGTTGGCGATAGACAGCTGTCATGCGGTATTTTGGTGCATTTTGTTCTTCAGTCTGTATTTATGCATCTATAATGGTTGCTACCGTTGTCTGTTTGCCCATTGTTGCCATCATCATTGTTGAACTAGGCATTGATTTCGCACAATATTGGATTCCTAGTTGGCACACACAGAAAAATAGTAAAATAAAAAGGATGACTGGAACAACATTTTTCATCATGATGCTGAACCAGGACGGTATCCAATTGAACATGTTATCGAACCAGTTGCTCGGCTCTATTCCTCCTTCCTTCAGCATTCCTTCCCCCAGGCTGTGGACTGCCGAGATGACATGGGAGAAGGACCCATTATCCGCATCTTCAGAAGGTACGAATGTACAGCATGCGCTCCCGATTTTTCGACAAACACTGCCATCCATTGCTGTGAGAAGGTCCAGTACGTATCGGTTCTGCATTGTCATTAGGCCAAAGGTGCGAAGTTCCACCTTGATCACATTGAATCTCTCTTCAGTGTCGTTGGCAAATTGGATCAGTTCCCAGCGCACTATTTGCAGCCATTTGGCGTTCGTTCGTGCCTGAAGTCCTGGCGTTAGGAGGGAGGCAAAGAAAGTTTCTGCTGAATTGAACAACTTGTATTTTGCAGGGATCTCAGCCAGAAGGTTGGATGACTCGCTGGAGATATAGTTTGATGACCTCCTTTTGCGGGACTCTCTGTCTTGTTGCTCATTTTCAGACAGAATGTCGTATGTGGGAGGCTCTGTGGTTGCTGGTTGGAGTGCTGCCGATGTGTCAGCCGAATCTCCTGCTGCCGATTTGCCATCCGAATGCCCTGCTGCCGATATGCCAGCCGAGTCTCTCCCCCCTTGGATCTTACTTTCTGGAATCACCATTAGCGCTGAATGCAGGGTGGCAAGGGCGCAAGTACCCTTCCATGATGATGCAGGTAAGCTTGTTTGCCACACACCCAGTACATGTCCATGAGCGCTGCTGTACCCTTGTTCATATCTGGGATGATGATTGTTTTGTTGCATTGCTTGTTGGACCCCATCTGCACCTTCCCTTCGCCGTGAAAACAAAGTTCATGCAGAATTTCCTTCTGGGTTTTGATAGGTTTCTCGAGAGCAGTAACCCACTTAGATTTTGCAATATGCTTGGAACCAGACTGAAGCACACGTTTCTTTGACCCACTGAAAGTTTTCTTCAGTTAGTCCTCGTAGTGCCTCAGCTTTGCACGTGATCGTCTCGTCATGCCACTATCTCTCTGTAAACCTTGTTCCTTTGATGGCAAAAAATGTTTCTTTGAGGCAAATCACTCCTTGCGGCTTGCTCGTGCAAGTTTTCTTGTTCTGCAGCATTTCTATTGTAACTGTGTGTGACTGGAAGGTACTCTGAATTCTACATAACACAAAATTAATTAACATTGGGCATCCGACAAGGGCATTTTTTGAGGTACAAGTATTTTAGGTGTGCCTGATGTGTGCGGTATGAGAGAGCAAACATAGCAGCTCTCATTTGTGGCTTGTTTTGCTGTTGCACTCATGTCTGAGTACCATTTATTAGATTGGTCTGGGTGGCGGGGGTCTTCAATTTCGTCTAATCCCAGGCCATGGTACACGTCATATCTTTTCCCTCCCGCCCCCATTTTCTGTCTCCTCCACCCCCTTCCCTGTTATTTATCAGTTTCACACTTCTATAGTTAATGTGTGTGGAATTCTGAAGCAGCATTAATTGTGGCATGCTGCACTTTAGACACTGTTTCTGTTCCCGGCATTACAAGTGAGAGAACAAAGCTCTTGCCGGCAGTTGCATTGCTGTGACCCACTTCCTGGAGGAGGCAGAGCTAGTGCTGCTCATGTGTGCGGTCATGTGATTGGACCAAGCCCTCATTACTGCGCCCGAGTCGCCCGAGCGGCGTATGTGTGAGGAATTCTGAAGCAGCATTAATTGTGGCACGCTGCACTTTAGACTCTGTTTCTGTTCCTGGCACTGAGAGTGAGAGAACAAAGCTCTTGCCGGGAGTTGCATTGCCATGACCCGCTTCCTGGAGGAGGCAGAGCTAGTGCTGCTCACGTGTGCGGTCATGTGATAGGACCAAGCCCTCATTACTGCGCCCGAGTCGCCCGAGCGGCGTATGTGTGAGGAATTCTGAAGCAGCATTAATTGTGGCATGCTGCACTTTAGACTCTGTTTCTGTTCCTGGCACTGCGAGTGAGAGAACAAAGCTCTTGCCGGGAGTTGCATTGCCGCGATCCGCTTCCTGGAGGAGGTGGAGCTAGTGCTGCTCACGTGTGTGGTCACGTGATTGGACCAAGCCCTCATTACTGCGCCCGAGTCACCCGAGCGGCGTATGTGTGTGGAATTCTGAAGCCGCATTAATTGTGGCACGCCTCACTTTAGACTCTGTTTCTGTTCCCGGCACTGCGAGTGAGAGAACAAAGCTCTTGCCGGGAGTTGCATTGCCGCGACCCGCTTCCTGGAGGAGGCGGAGCTAGTGCTGCTCACGTGTGCGGTCACGTGATTGGACCAAGCCCTCATTACTGCGCCCCAGTCGCCTGAGCGGCGTATGTGTGTGGAATTCTGAAGCAGCATTAATTGTGGCACGCTTTACTTTAGACTCTATTTCTCTTCCCGGCACTGCGAGTGAGAGAACAAAGCTCTCGCCGGGGGTTGCATTGCCGCAAGCCGCTTCCTGGAAGAGGCAGAGCTAGTGCTGCTCACGTGTGTGGTCATGTGATTTGACCAAGCCCTCATTACTGTGCCCGAGTCGCCCGAGCGGCGTATGTGTGTGGAATTCTGAAGCAGCATTAATTGTGGCACGCTGCACTTTAGACTCTGTTTCTGTTCCCGGCACTGCGAGTGAGAGAACAAAGCTCTTGCCGGGAGTTGCATTGCCGTGACCCGCTTCATGGAGGAGGCAGAGCTAGTGCTGCTCACGTGTGCGGTCACATGATTGGACCAAGCCCTCATTACTGCGCCTGAGTCACCCTTGCGGCGTTAAGCCCGACAGGGGTAAATGGCGCCAGCTGTTGTGCGGCTGTTTGGCGCTGCAGGCAAGAGGATCATACGCAAGTAGTTTTTGAGTGCGTTAGCGCTGATTCATCTAACCTCAGAGACACTTCCCGTTGTCAACCGTAAGTAAAATGCAACTCCGCACTTTAAAAACTGGTATGCCCCATCAAGTAGATCCTTCAGCAGTTAGAGGGGAAAGAATACTATTAACCCCTGCACCGCGGCAGCGCACTGCAAGTATGACATGTACCACTCCTCGCTCCTACAAAATCGATAGAAAGAGGCACGGCTCTGTTGAATTTGGGGAACTGTAAAGACATTCATATTTATTGGAAAGAGGCAAGAGAAAAGGCCATTGCCAGCACTGGTGGGAGGATGGAGCAGCTTCAAATAGGAAACACAGGCACCATGAGTTTGCCTGGGACCATAACTCCAAGCACAACACTGAAATCATGTCAATCAAATTATACACTTCCAGATATTGCAATACCTGTAGCGCTTGAACTTCAGGCCATCCACATATCCCGCCCTGAAGGTTCTTCAATCTCAGACAGTGCTTTACTAAAAGCTATCCCACCAACAGCTAAAATAGCATCACCAAATCTAACAACGTACCTGAGTGTAGATGCGGCAGTGATTGATCTAGACCCTGAAGGTACGGCCTTTTCAATACAAGCAATCTGTCTAAATCCCCAGTGCTGTTTGACTCCCCCGAAGAGGGGGATAATAGCTCTGCTTTAAGTGTGTACTTGATGCAGCCAACTCCCAGAAAACCTCCAAATCTGCCTCTAATGGACACAGAGCACCCTAAGGAAATGCACAATGGAAAGTTACTTGAAGTAACATTGCATGCCATGAACATGGCTATCCAGGCATTAGGTAAATTGAGTCTATTGATTCAAAATTGGCCAAACAGTCAACTAATATGGAAGATATACGTGTTTGGCAAGAAACATTTGAGCAACACCTCATCACTAGAGTTTTGCCGCAGAGTCCAGTTAAAAAATCAAAACAACTGGGGATAGCAGTTGCGTGCCAAACCTCAAGTGTTACCAAATCCCTTGACCCGGACAATCCCAAAAAAACAAGTACAACTCCTTCATACGTTGAAAAAGTCATAGTGGAAATTACAGAACCATCTAAAGCCCAGCAAGGCAAAAAAATGACAGGGAAATCAGTTACCAACAATGACCAAGAAGATTCGTCAAAAATGGATTATACAATCTTTAAGGCAGGTAAAACAGGCACTCCTGCGGAAAAGGACATAAATAAACCCATTAAAAACTCCAGGAAAGAAAAGAAGGGAGTGGCAGTAAGTACTAAGCCATTCTTTAAGGCTATCACCCTCCCTCAAAAAAACACAATCTCTGCTTCCCAGGCGATGAAGAAAAAATATAAACAACAAACATTAGTAAAGGAGAACAAAAGCTCAAAGAAAGCTCTGGTTAATCCGATGGTATACGAACCATTAGATGATTTATTACAACATATTGATCACAGTAACTCACATCTACTGAGTCTAATGATCAAGTAGAAAAAAATGCAAAACCTGATAGTTCCAAAGCCGGAGCAATTGCAGTGGCACAAGGCCGCAATTTAGAAGCATTGAACCAACACAGACTGGAGATACAGAAAGCGGTAGATGCCTATATGGCCAGCCACAGAGCTCCGGAAGGGGATATACAAGGCGTAATGAATGAACCGCAGAAGCCATCAACCGAGTCAGAGAAGCGTGGAATCAGGCTGTTGGAAGGAAGGGCGCAAGAGGGGGAAGAAAAGTCTAGTTATATTCAACATAAGGGCGTAATACCTCTACACCCTTGTGATTCATTTTCAGATCCGGCAGCAATGCAAGGTTTTCATCACACATCCAAAATGGTGAACAACGAATATGCAGTTAGTAGTTCACATAAGAATGCTGAGGTTCTACACATAATTGAAGCAGCTTTGAGATCTATGGAAATCAGCCACAAATCAGGAAACTTAGTCAAGGCTCAGTCAGAGGAAATGAAAAATGAAAGGAATGAGAAAGCTAACTTTAACCTCAAACCCGGACCGAAACACTTGGCAACATACTCCTTGACACTAGCATGTTGTCCGCCCCCTGGAGTTCAATATGATCTGAACAGGAGATCAGTAATAGCTATCTTCTCAGAAATAGCAGAGCTAGAAGACATTACATCCTCTGACATTGACTGTGTAGAATTTTCCAAAGATGGCAAACTCGACTCGGTTCAACTTTGGCTAAACTCACGAGTCATTCAAAATGTAATATGGTCATCAAAAAAAGCCTTATACAATCTGGGTTTTGAATTAAGTCTCGAAACATCTCCCAATACAAAGCAAGGTAGTGAATTAAACCAAGTAATCGACCACAGAAGAAACACAGTTCAAGAGAAGGAAGAAAAAATAAGACAAGAAATGCCTCACACTTGTCAATGCAAATGCTCTGAGAAACTATGATAGCTAGACAGATTAAAGTACAAAAACCTAGCGACACTCTCAAGTTGGAACACAAGAGGGGTTACTAATTTACTTAACAATGATGACAGTAATTTAGGAGCATCAGACATTATATTACTACAGGAAACCCGGTTGACGTCGGTTCCTGTATGGGATAATCATGATATCTTTTTAAACCCTGCACTTAAAAATTCCTCTGGAAGACCATCATCGGGACTTTTAATTGCTATTAAATCCACGAAGGTCACATCATCAGAATTATGGGCAATGCCAAATAATCATATGTTCTTGGAAAGGCGGTCTTCGGGAACATTGGTTACGCAATTCTGAATATATATTGGAATAGCATGGCTATAACAGATTCCAAATTCTATCATGATCTATCAATGCTTTTAGATGTAATTGAAACCGACTTCACAATATCATATGTAGTCGTGGCAGGTGACTTCAATATCAACTGCTGGGAAAGCAAAACACAAAGTGAAAAACTTAAAACGCACAGATGGAAGCTATTCATAAAACATTGTAATCTTCATATGCTTAATGGAGCATTTAAACCAGACACGCCGCCCCATGCAACGTGGAAACGTGGTAGCAACCATTCCATAATTGATTACATATATGTAAACACAAATTTATGTGCAGCGGTAATGGGGTTTGAAGTATTGCACTCATATAAAAGTGATCACAATATTTTGACAATGACTTGGGAGTGCGAATACCCAAAAATAATTGGCAACAATATGCTGCAAAAAGCCCACTTAGGTGTCAATCCTGGAATGAATCGCCTTAGATGGTCTGAGGAAAATTTATATTTCAACAAACTTCTGGAAAATTCAATGTCTAGGGATGTGGGTAGTTTGGGCTATCTGGGAATGGAATACAGCAATGTAATGCAACTCTTTCAGCAGCCCAAATCAACATACACCAAATCATTAGCCAGACCTCACCTCCACTCACTCGATCTGGCACTGAAATCGAGAAAAAGAGCATATCGAGCGGAGGTAAGGCACATTGCTAGAAACTCACCGGATCAGAAGGCACCGCAACTTAGGAAGGCTAAAAACGGATATATAAAGTGGGTCAGACAACATCGAGCCCAATTGTACCAAAACGATGGTGCAAATATGTTAAGTATTTTAGCCACTAAAAACACTGCAAAAATGTGGTCAATCATTAACCAAGCAACAGTTAGCTCACAGGTGGCAATTCAAGCAAATGCAGTGAATGAACAACAATGGGTACAACACTTCACAAAACTTTACCCCAGACAGTGATTGCCCTAAAGATAACAAAGCTATGCGGAAATTCCATCTAGAATTTGATCAGGAGGACATACGGCATCTGATCAAATCAACAAGCAATTCGAAGGCGCTTGGTCCTGATGGGCTATCCAACTATCAGCTGAAATTGCATCCAGAATTGTGGGCATCTATACTGTACAAAATATTTATGGCCATAAATCAAGAGCAAGCAATCCCTAACAGCTGGACTCATGCCATAACTGTACCCCTATTCAAAAAGGGGGATCACCAACTTCCAACCAGCTACCGACCAATCTCACTGCTGGATGTGCCGGGAAAAATGTATGGAAGACTATTATTAAAAGAATGAAACAAATGGACCACAGATCAACATCTAATTGATCCTTTTCAAGCATGCTTTGTATCGGGGTTGGGTACGGCCCCTAACATTTTATGCCTGAACTTGATAGAACAGCAATATGCAGAAAAAGGCTGATCACTATACTTGGCATTTATCGATTTTCAGGCAGCTTTCGATTCGATTGACAGAACCATACTATACAATAAACTGAAAAAACATAATTGCCCTACTTCCATATTAACCTTGATCATGCTACTCCATACGAATACCACAATGCAAGTACGTTTAACATATGGGGGCCTCTTAACAGCAATGATAGCCACGGAGAGAGGTTTGAAACAAGGATGTCCACTTGCATCATTTTTATTCAATTTTTTCATCTTGGACATGGGGGACATATTCACTAACATCATCTGTGACGCTCCAAAGCTAGGCAATCAAAAAATAAAATATCTATTGTACGCCGACGATTTGGTAATAATGTCCCAAACCCCTAGTGGTCTGCAGAATATGTTACAAGCCTTAGACTCGTACACAAAAAAGAACAACATGATTATAAACATCAACAAATCACAGCTGGTGGTATGTACGCCAAAACCACCTAAAATAAAAAGAAGACAAACGGGCCCGTGGAGAATTCAAAATACAATCTTGGCCGAAGTGGACCATTATAAATATCTTGGAATAGTGTTCTCAAATACTATTAATCAAATTCATCATAGAATCAAACTAGATTCCAAACTTCGAGCTCTAACATCGCAAGCCAAAATACTAGCATACAAGTTTGGGAAATTCTCACTCAAGCATGTTCTGTCATTCTACCAAATTAAAGTAATCCCAATCTTGATATACGGCATGGAGGCCTTCTGCACTATAAAAAAAGAAAATTGGAACAAAATGGAAGCCAGTTTTTGGAAGAAAGTTCTGAATTTGCCTAACTGCAACCCCCTACCTTTGATCCGATACAAATTGGGGTCACTTTCCTTGTATTCTCAATTATTATGGAAAATGTTCTCCCTACTATGTAAATGTATACTGAGCATTCGAATGCACAATGTGTTGGGGATAGCAGCAAAACACTTACTATCAGATCGTAATCGTAATACACTATCAAAAACTTGGTGCAAAACAACATATAATGCTATGCCAGAAGCAGCTATCGATCTGGAACTACTAATGACCAATACAAGGATTTTGATATTTTGTTGTTTGGAGAAAAAAGGTATAGACAAATGGCGGAATATTTGACTAAATGCCCCTCACCATACATTCAAGCTCAGTACATGCGCTTTAGGTTCAACTTGTGGCACACTCGTGAAGTATTGGTGCGAAGAGGAATAATCTCGAAAAACTTAATACATTGTCAATATTGCTTAAATGAATGTGAACCTGAAACATTGAAACACTTTGAAGTGGGAGAATGGAAGAACAGGCTCCCGCCCTTCCCCTCTCACGCTTGGCCTAGAGGATCACGGGCCAGACACCCGCCACAAGAGGAGTTTGCCTATCTACCGGACTACCAAATACCCTGGTACAGGAACATACGGATGTGCCCATCTACCTGCCCAACAGCCCGCCATGTCCATGCCGACACATGCGGCACGGACCAACTCGACTAAACCTACACGTCGTTAGAGAAGCCATGACGACCTAGCCAACGGTCAGCACACCTGTGCAAATATACACACCGGACACTCCCGCACCAATCCACACGAAGAATATACTCAGTGCTATGACGTAGGTGACAGACATACTCACGGACGTACATCTTTATTATTTTCCACATAGGCTTTCAAAATGCAGAAACGCAAGACGCATCATGAACTTATATAAAAAAGGCTTGCTCACGCTTCTTCTAAGAGCCATGTACCACAATGAAGAATATAACGGGGACACGATACTGAGGATAGAGCAACATGATACCGTAACCTAAAGCGCTCTGCATCAAACGGTCCCACCTATGCACCAGGCCCAAGTAGGCCGCAGGCAAAAGCTTCCATGAACTTATTCCCTGCACTGGTCAAGACAATGCTATGCAGCGCCGTCTTCTACCCTCTTTCGGAGGTAGGATCCCTTACTTTTTTTATCTCTATTTCCACAACAACCTAATAGCCATATAAAGGATAGGTAAGAAAAAGCCTCAGTCACATTCACACAGACCCTAAACTATACCCTCAGTTCAGTTTCTGTTTTTATTTTCCCCTATTTTATCCCTTTTTACATTTTTATACCCCTTTCCCAATTTTTCCTTGCTCCTTTGAGAGTCTCGCAACCAGTACTCACATGTTCAGTAGGGTGGTCCGAGAGCCACCGTTCATGGTCTATCCACAATCTGGTCTACACCCCAACCAAGCCCTGTCCCGCCTTGGCGAGCAGTTGTAGTTGGGTATTTGGGAAACGGGAACCCTTGGAACCTCTTGTTTGTGCACGCAAACTGGTCAACCGCGGAGGTAATGTTTTTGCTGGGGGCGTTCTGGATCTCACCGCACGGCACAGGGCCTCGGGGCACCTGTCCAAATCATGTTGCGGGGGTCACCAAATATAAAGGCCCACTCCCTGACTTGCACGTGCAATACCAATAAATGTGACACACCCCAATGGGGAATGAAACTAAGAGAACAGGCTGCAAGAGTAAAGTTTTGTTTCTGTAAAATTGGCATCGAGAGAACTCTACTGCCCTAGAGCGCTCTAGCAAACAACACACTTACATTTTATTAAAAGGGCAAAAAACGTCATCAGTGATGTCAGAAACAAATGTTACAAAAGTTCATTATGATTGGACACAAGACCACAATGTATCGGTGCGTGTAGGCGCTGCTCCTCCGTGGTTGGCTGCTTGGTTGGCGGGAGGGTGAGCATCACAAGGTCCATCTGTCTGTGTTCATGACGGGGTGAGTGTAAGGTCGCAGTGAGGTAGGGCGGGCCCTAACTAAGCTAACGTGAGATACTACCATTAGACACATAATAGTCACTACAGTTCCTTTGAGTATATCATCATAAATCTCTAAATCGTGCCCATATAATCACAGCATTATTCATTGGGACTTATATGAAGTACCAGAGTTTAGGGTCTTGGTCAGTAAGATAACGTTGGCTGTGGGGTGGGTCCAGGCACATCAAAGAGGCTACAAGACATTCTGACATTTGTTAGTTCTAGGGTGCAATATACTGTGACAGAGGTCTGATGTTATTTGGGGGAACACTGGGGTGGGCTTCACAGCAGGGTCACACGTCTGGTACATCAAGAGAATACCTGGCGGGGACAAAGGGTTATAGTGGCAGTAATTTTCCAACAGCGGGGGTAAGAGGGCACGGCAGGTTTGTGGAGATGGATGGACTAAAAGTCATGTTCCAGGCCAGTTCACACATGGGACAGTGATCTCAGAATAATCGTGAAAAGGTTACATTGGTGTATTTGTTTGAATTGCCTCTGGCTCATCCGTGAGAATGGAGCTGTGAATCTTTCAGGCACAGTGAGAAAGAGTGGGGGCCATGAGTGAGGTGTGCGCAGCACTGCAGAGGGTGGAGAAGCCTTTTTGTATTATCGCAGTGAGGCCTAGTCCAAGGATGGAGTCGAGGGTACACAAAATGGAAGCCCAAGTGTCCCGCACAACAACCCTGTATCTGCTACTGTTAGCATACCTACGAGCAATGGAAGCGTCCCCCATTATTGTGCGAGCAAGTGGTTTACATTGTGCTAATGTATGAGGGGTTCTAAACGACCCCTCACTCCCACACAGTCTATAGTGGTTACCACAGTGTCATTCAGTAGGGACTCTGCAGTTGTGACTCTCTCAGACAACTGCTGACATCCTGTCGGAATAGTTGTACATCAACTTTTACCTCATCTATGTGTTGCTGTATACTGGGACCTACTGTGCTCTCTCCCCACTGGTTGCCTCGCCCTGGCATGGTGCAGTTTGTTGCGGTGCATTGTGGTGCAAATGTCCCAGAAACTGTGCATTCTAGGGTTGAGGACCGGTCTTTCTACGATCACATTGAGGTCTTGCCGATTTCAGGCATCCGTCTCATATGTGAAGCTGCTGAAATCTGGGGAAAAGGGTGTGGTGTCCAGATGTTATGTTGCAATTTCAACTCTAATAACACATCTGGTCTCATAATGTCGAATCACATTGCTAATGTGAACAATAAAGTGTGCCGTCGCCTAAGAACTGTCTCTGACCAAGGAACCTTAAGGTCTTTTTGCCAACTGGTAAAACTGGGAGAACTTTCCCAACGGCCGACAGCCCCTTATTAAATCGATTCAGACTGCTTGCAATTTTGAAAAGCATTCCATGGCTCTCTTCAATTAAAAGTAATTATCTATTATGCATAGAGTTACCTAAGCGGGATAGTCCTGCAAATTGGGCATTTATTAAATTGGCCTCATCAGGTATTGCTTCTCTACTTGGTGCCTGCTCTGGTGCATTATTGGTGCTGGGGTTCAGGCTGATGGTGTGTCATGATGGGATCAGGAGACGGTGTACAAGTGAAGTAGACCTGAGGCCAAGCCTAGTAACGCGCAACGTGTTGCCTGACCGAATGGCCAAGGGGACGAGGTAGTGTCTGCGTACCCTTTGAAGATTCTTTCCTGAAATATTTAATTTATTTATTAATGTGTTAACAGCTTAACATAAGCTTTTCACATATAAATCAATAAAACATTTTGTAGAATAAAATTCTATTTAGATAAAACAAAGATAATATCATTAATTCATATCTAATAGTAATAATAATGTAACTTATAAAATAGACATTCAAGCTATATTATTATAAGACTTGCATGTCAATAGCTCGTATAAACCTTAACTGGTACAAACAGCCATAAGACTAGTTGTAGTCACAATAATAAAAATAGGTAAAATGTCTCTTTATAGCTATTTCTAATAATTTTTCAATTGTTAGCCATACATTATATACAGCAATATAGAGCTTCATTCCTGAGCCATTAAGCGCTCTAAGCCAAAAATCTTCGCTGCAAATATGATCCAAATGGTGGACAAAGTCCCCATAACAAGTTGCATAGGTTTTTTGCATGGCCGAGCATCTAGTTAATACATGTTTTCCTGTTTCAATCACCATATTATTCATGCATAATCGACAGGATCGTTCTATATTGGTGAGATTACTCATAATTCCGCTGATGGCCAATACCGGCAGTTGGTCCGTCCGCAATAATATAATAAAACGTCTTAATCGCGGAGAGGGGCATAGAGAGAGATAGGGAACCGGTTTCTTAAATATGTAACTCATATGTTGGACAAATTTATATCGTTTCAATTCTTCCAAGTGTGCATAGTTTTCAATCCAATCATATAATTCTGATTTTTTAGATAAGGCACATAAGGTAGAAGTTCGAATGCTGTTATGCCTATTTGACCAGCCAATCTTTTCCAGATATTCCTCCATTTGTTTTTTCATTAGAGGAAATGAAGACGATTTATTTATTTCCTTGTGTAATGTGTTCAGAAGAGGATTTTCTGTAACTAGTGACATCTTCAAATATAGTTCAGCTCTTTTTCTGAGAACTTGTGCTTTTAAAGATATCAGGCCCAGTTCAAGTCTTAGGATAGCCATTGGTATACAATTTCCAAATCCATGAGCTGCAGAGCTTCTAATCCATAAGTAATCATAGGAGTTAGTACCTGTAGATACAATTGTCGTGCAGCCCAGACTGTGTATCCACAGTGAGAAGTAGAGAAACGATATATTAGAGCACTGATTTGTGCCTCTCTCGTGATTCTGACCTGCTTACACATCGCATATTGACCCTTTGGCTCTATTTCAATTCCCAAGTATCTATAAAAGGGAGTGTATTGAAATCCGGACCCTTGTATTTGTAGACACACTCTGGCGATTTTCTTATTGCTGATGACCATCATCTGGGTTTTGTCTAAATTGATAGAAAGGCCATTCCTATTGGCATAGCTCCATAATGCCTCTGCAGAATTTTGGAGACCTTTGATAGTATGGTCCATAATACCTATATCATCTGCATATGCTAGAACTGCACAGTGAGCTAGGCCAATCTTAGGTGGACAGTTATGGACTTCAGATAAGGCTTTTGGAATGTCATGAACAAAGAGATTATACAATGTTGGTGCTGTCACGCAGCCTTGCTTGACACCTCGCAATTGGTCGATCTTATTGGTCCTGTTACCCTTTGCATCTAATTTTAGAGAGACTGTGGTATCCCAATGTAACTGTTTGAGGTAATATAATATTCCCTTCGGGCAACCTAGATTTTCTAATTTGGTCCACAACAAGTCTCTCGGTACTAGATCAAAGGCAGCCTTAAAATCAATGAATAATATGTATAATGGAGGACTTCCGGGAGATCTGGCCTTATTCCGGAGTATATCCATTATAATAAGGTTGTGTACCGTAGAGTATCCACTCCTGAAGCCACATTGGAATTGGTCCAAGATCTTTTCTCTGTCCATCCATGTATGGAGCTCTTGAAGTAAATATGTCAAAAATAATTTGCCAGTGGAATCCAACATAGATAATAATTGATAGTTTAAGGGGTCGGTACGACATCCCCTCTTGTATATGGGGACCAAGATTGCAGTTCGCCAGGAGTCCGGTATAAGGCCGTTTTTCAAAGTTTTTTCAAACAGTATTTTCAGAACCTCTGCCCAATATTTAGGGTTGCCTTTTAATATAACATTCGCTAGGCCATTGGGCCCGGGCGCTCTCGATGATTTGAGTTTATTGATCATGATTATCAATGAATCGATCGACACCTTGAAAGGAGGGGCAGGGCTGTTCCAGACTGTCGGCACCATAGTCAGATCAGATAGCTGGTTATTGCGACTTCTCAAAAATTCCTCCCAGTGGCCTTTGTCAATTGGATTGTTAAGACTACTATTCGTTTCGCCTCTGGCCTGTCTGAATAGACTCCATATGGAGCGGGAATTTCTTGTGCATAGTATTTGAACTGTCTTTTGACATTTAGCTAATTTGGATGCATAGCGTTTTTGTCTAAGTCAAGATCTAAAGGCGTTCTTGCGTTTCTTACTGGAAATCAGATAACTATCCCAGGTGGTAGAGTTTTTCTGTAGCATCCTAAGTTCTGCTCTTAAGATTATTTTAGCGTCTCTGATTTCAACATCAAATGTATTAGTTATTTTAGCATCAGGAGCAATTATGTTGACATTCACAGCCGCATACTTGTGTGAGAAGGAAGTTATCCACTTTTCAATATCGTTGCCGGACATTCTGAGAAGAGCAGCATGACCAATATTTGGCGTTTTATTCATAGCATCTACAGCTTTTGTGATATTTTTGTCTGACCAGCGAATATTTGAAGAGGTGTGGTTCGTTCTCAAATCGCCGATCGATCGAGGGCAAATATGATGAAGAACAAAATTAAATGTTAACAATAGAGAGGAATGATCGCTCCAATCGTTGTCACTAACCTTCATATCCGCAGTCAGATTAGCCATTGATGGACTTACAAAGATATAATCTAGAGTACTGCGGGCTCTGGTATTTCTCCAAGTAGATTGACCTGGATCGTCACTAGGAGTTCTACCATTCAGGATTTCAAAATCCCAAGCATTAAAAAAATTGAACCACAGCAGTCCCTCCGAATTTGCCTCCTTATGCCACATCGTACCTGTATTCTTCAGCAAAGGGTTATTGGTCTTACTCATTGGACCCACAATATGACAGTTGAAGTCACCTACAATTGTTACTAGATTGTGGTCAGCATCTACCATATAAACCATCAGTAACGAATGGCATGCATCCCGAATGAGGTCTCTATGTGGGGATTCAGGTGGATTGTAGAGATTAATCACTAACATCTTCTCCATTTTATCTTTACCGGTGAGTTCAATCTCAACTGCTAATACATATTTGTCAAAGTTCGAGTGGATCCTCAATGATTTTAGTGGGTGTATGATTCCTGTTATAAGGCCCCCATACAGTCTTCCCTTGGGACCCTTTTTGGCTAATTCCTGATGAATTGAATATCCATTGAGAAGTGCCTGGGTGGTGATCCACGTCTCTTGTAGACAAATACATGTTTTCCCCACTAGCAGAGAAGAGGAGCCCACTGCCGATAATAAGTGGCTAAATCCCAGACAATTCCATGTGATTAGACTTTGATCTCATTGGGATAAGGAAAGCGACGGCAAAGATTCAGCAAGCCATTTAAGCACATTTTGCACATCCGCTAGTTGTACTGCATTGCCTTTAGGTAATTTCGGTGCTATAATTTCAACTGCTTTGGTGCTAGGTGTATGTATTGGCCATTGTGGATCGATTATATTTGGATCAGCATCTACTTCAATATCCACTTCCCGTAAGCTTGCTTTATAGCTGCAAATCAGATTGGCAGTGGCTAAAAATGTACAGTGTAATGTCGAGGTATTAGAATTATTTGCTTTCAAGGGCTCCACATATTCAAAGTCTTCTGATCTCAGCACCCTAAACTGTGGTATAGAATACAGTCTAGTCAACAGCGCCGATCTAAAGAGCCAATCGTGATCACTGTTTTGGTACAGGTTTTTAATAATACATATCCTTCCACCTTGATATGGTATATTGTTGCCTTTGTCGTTGTTTTGGAGTTCCCCTAATGGAACAGATACTATATCTGTTCGAGCTGGATTAGTTGGTATGGCATTTGTAATGTCAACTGCGGGGTTGTCCATCAGCTCATCAAGACATGTTGAATGATCTGAATCTATCTCATCTGCTTGAGGTTCAATAATACTCTTATTAGACACAATCTGCTCAACTGTATTGTTGATAGTGCTCTTCTCAAGAATTAGGCAACTGGTCAGTTTATTCTCCCTGCTAGCAGTGCCTTTATTCTCTCGAGGTCCCTTGCATTTGGGTTTTTTCTTGTCTTGTTTAGGGGTGCTGCCTTTGGTAGGAGTAGATATTTCTTCTTCCTGGTCCACTGTGTCCGGTGGTCTTAAGGTTGCCAATTGGCGCTTTTTCCTCGCAAGGGCTCTTTTCACCAGTCGTCGCTGTTTACGTGAGTAGAAAACATCCTTATTCGTTGTGGTGTTAGAATCGATGTCTTCAATCTCCGGGCAGTCTGGCGGGATGATCTTCTCTTCCTTGTGAGGCAGATCACTTTTACCATTATTTGCTGATGGTAAGGTAAGAGTGACTTCCAATATCCTCCCACACATCTTTAAAAGGATGTTCAGACCAAATTGCAAAGATACAACTGAAGATTGCAAGTCACCCAAGGTTATCTGACTTTCCGCTTGATCCCTATCGCAATCAGGTTCTGAAGATTCCAAATGTACATCCAAATTTGGAGAAGCTAATAGACTGTTGTATGTTTCCCGCTGTGTGTGAGTAGGCAGATGTTGATAGCTATCATTCTGGATAGCCGAATTGCTTACTGGGTAAGGAGTCATAGATCTCTGCATAGATAAACACAAGTCCAATAGCGAATTGTTATCTATTACACTTTCACCAAGTGCTTCCATAGAGGTATTCATACCAGAACCCCCTGTAGATTTATCCATCAGGAGTGTTGGTGTTGTAATATTAGCAGTATCAGGAAGCGAGAAAAAATCAGTGATTGCTCCTTTCTCCACAGGTGCTTCTTTGGATCCTTTGTTTCTATTTGCTTTTATTGTCGGGGTTCTGCTCTTCTGATTACGTAGATTATATCTCGTTGCAGAGCATTTCCTAACTGATAGCATATTAAGTCTTGAAATGCTTCTTTAATATTCTCTAAAAACTCAGTGTCACGTATATAGAGACACAGTTTAGAGCAGTGTATTAGCAGTTACCTGGGCTAAGTATGCCTATAAGCTCGGTTGCAAGCAACTGATCACAGTTATCCACATGGAATTCAGGTAGTCACAGAGAGCTGATTGCATATAAAGTATGAAGGCCAGATCCAAGGGTGACCTACAGTCTCCTACTGAGGTCGAACGTATGGCACTGCAGCCTCCAGACCCAGGGCAAAGTACATGTTAGGTCCTTCAAAATAGGACCTAGCAAGGGCCAAGTCAAACGGCCCAGAAACGAAAAGAAAAAGAAAAAGAAAAAGTAGCCGGGTTTTCTTAAAATAAATCTTACCAAGTGCCCAGCCCTCGCCCTCACATGGGCACTTCTGCTGGTAGGCAGGTTTTCACAGCTCCGGCCACCCTCGGCTTCCCTGCAGGTCCTTAAGCCACCCGTGTAATCTCCGCAGCCACTGCTCAAGGACCGCCGTAATCCCAGGCCGCGATCTCACGTGTAGCAGCCGCTTGCTCACCGCTTGCCCACCGCGACCCCAATCGCTGGGTTATGGCCGCTGATGTAGGCTACGGTCGCTGCTGTAGGCGTACAGTATACCGGGGTAGCAGGGGATCGTGAGCTTCCGCAACGCTGTTCTCTCCCGCAGCCTTCGCAGCCTTCGCGGTTAGAGTAACAGACCCGTCGATACGTGTCAAGCGTCAAGCCGCACCACGTTCCAACGCTCGCTCGCGTAACAGAGCACAGACTGGCCACTTCCGACACTCAACCGCTTAACCTCCTTCCGTCCCAGTTAATGGTCCCTGAAATATAGCAGGCCTAAATAAAGTCATATGCAAACCAGATTGGTGCAAATTTTGCTAGAGAACATCAGGTGTTGATGTTCCAGGAAACATGGGCTTTAAGACCTCTGAATTGCCAGGGATATACAAACTATACCATCCCAGCTACCAGGGGCTTAAGGGGAAGACTGTGGAGGGGCCTTCAGATATGGATTGACGCCAAACTTGAATGGAAATTGGCTAATGTAGAAACTCATTCAGTGGGCCTCCAACTTCTCTCGGCGGCAACAAAAGGGTCAGATCGATTTTTACGAATGAATTTTTATAATAGGCCTAATGGGACCCATGCAGAGTTATACTGCTGAAACTACAGGAGATGAACTGTTCAAATAATCCTCTAATTCTCCATAGCAAATTCTGCATTGTTGCTGGAGATATGAACCTTCAGCTAGAACCCCTAAAAGAACCTTCCGAAATATGCGATGACCAAGATATAGCCTGGTCTATCCCTATTCTATTGCCCCCTGCCCCCCAAAAAGGTCCACAAGTGGGTGGTGGAATCAGCCTGTGCTATCGCTAATCTGAACCTTAGGGTTGGTAATTGCAGATTCCATCTGACCAGCCTGCAAAGATAATATTCAATGGCTGTAATGGCTCGTCACGTATTGATCATATATTCATTACAGCCAGTAGCTGGTCTAAGGTTTTAGAGTTTAAAGTGGCTGAAAGAAGTGAGAGCGATCATTATCTCCTTATGATTACATTTTGTACAATAGGTTTAATATTGCCTCTAATGCATGGCTCAGTTCAGACTCAATCCTTGACAACCTCGGCCAATGTAAGGAAAACAATCAAATGGCTTAATTGGATGGATACAACCAAAAGTATACGACGCCATTAAAGATAACTTGGGCACATCCATACCAATAGCTTGCATGGTAGATTGATCATTGCAGAATTTGAATGAATAGGCAGGAAATAATCCCATTCTCAACATATGCAGTAGGTCGATCAAATACAAAGGCGATGGTGACAAAAGCCCTCGCAGCACAAGTCTGCAGTGTTGAGCGACGGAGGTGCGCAGGAGACGCTGCTTGACAAAATGTAGCACGTTTGCAACGTCCAAGCTTCCGAGCCTATATAATCCGAGCTTCAGACCCTCTACGGCAAAGCCCTCGCAGGACAAGTCTGCAGTGTTGAGCGACACAGGTGCGCTGTAGACGCTGCCCTACAAAATGTAGCACGCTTGCTATGTCCATGCTTCCGAGCCTATATAATTTGAGGTTTGGAGCCTCTATGGCTAAGCCCTCTCAAGACAGGTCTGTGGTGTTCGATTGACGCAGTTGCGCATTATACGCTGCCCAACAAAATGTAGCACATTTGCTACTTAGAGACTTCCGAACCTATATAAACTGAGGTTTGGACCCTCTGCGGCGAAGTCCTCGCACAACAAGTGTTTTGCGTTGAGCGACACAGGTGCGCAGGAGATGCTGCCTGGCAAAATGTAGCATGTTTGCTACGTTCACGCTTCTGAGCCTATATAATCCGAGGTTTGGGCCCTCCGTGGCAAAGCCCTTGCAGGACAAGTCTACTGTGCTTAGAGATGCAGGTGCGCAGGAGACGCTGGCTGATGAAACGTAGCACGTTTGGTACATCCACACTTCTGATGTCTATATAATCCGCGGTTCGGTCTCTCTGTGGCAAGTCCTCGCAGGACAAGTCTGCAATGTTGCGTGATGCAGGTGCGCAGGAGATACTGCCTGATAAAACGTAGTATATTTGCTAAGTCCACAATTCCGAGCCAATATGATTTGAGGTTCAGACCCCCTCAGCAAAGCACTTGCAGGACAGGTCCACGGTGTTTAGCGATGGAGGTGCACAGGAGACGCTGCCCGATGAAACGCAGCATGTTTGCTACGTCCATACCTCCGAGCATATATACTCTGACGTTCGGACCCTCTGCGGCAAAGCACACGCCGGACAAGTCCACGGTGTTGAGCAATACAGGTGCGCTGGAGACGCTGCCCTATGAAATGTAGCATGTTTGCTACGTTCACGCTTCTGAGTCTGTATAATCCAAGGTTCGAACACTCTGCGGCAAAGCCCTTGCAGGACAAGTCTGCTGTGTTGAGCAACATAAGTTTGCAGGAGACACTGCCTGATGAAACATAGCATGTTTGCTACATCCACGCTTCTGTGCCTATATAATCTTATGTTTGGACCCTCTTTGGCAAAGCCCTCACAGGAGAAGCCCACAGTGTTGAGTGATGCAGTTGTTTGGTGGCGAAGGGGTCTGCCGTGTAGACAGTGAGTGCGAACTACTCACCCTCATGTCTGCAGCCCCCAAGTGAGAAGTTGTGGGGAGTTAGCTTGCTCTGGGCTTCTTAGCCCTTCTTCTGATTTGTGCCCTTCTCCCCTGACTTCTGACCCCCTCAGACCTGTCCATCTGCTTGTGCCCCCTAGTGTGGTTCCAGCGCTCTCTTGCATTGCGTTGCATTCCCTCACCCCTTCCATCCTTGTCTTCCTGCCTGAATGTCCTCTGTCTGCGTGGTTCCCTTGCATTCCTGGATCACGTTTGCTCCGTGCCCCTTCCAGCTTTGCTGCATTCGTGTCTACGCGTCCTCTGCCCACGTGGTTTCCTCGCATTCCTCGATCGCATGTGCTCCGCGCCCCTCACCATCCTTATCCCCATACATACCTCCCTGTCCTCTGCCCACATGGTTTGATCGCATGTGCTCCACACCACTTCCATCCGTGGCTACGTTCATGCCTGCACATCCTTTGCCCACATAGTTCCCTCCCAATCCTTGATCATGTGTACCCTGTGCCCATCCATCCTTGGCTACGCTTGCACCAGCGTGTCCTCTGCCCGCGTGGTTCCCTTGCAATCCTTGATCGCATGTGCTCCGTGCCCCTGCCACCTTTGGCTGAGCTCGAGCTACACATCCTTTGCATATCCCTGCTCGCGCTACCGTCCTCTACCCTCCTCCTCCCAGCCCTTTTTCCCCATCCTAAACCCTTCCCTTACCCCTTTGTTACTACTCTGAACTCTGCTGCTTTCTTCTCCTAGGCCCCTTTCTGCTTGACAGCTCTGTTCTTGTGTCTGCTATCTTTGACTGCTGTGTACTTGTACTTCCGGCTTCTGTACGTTTTTCACTCTCCTCCATTAGGCTTCCCCGATCATTGTTCTGTTACTTAGCCCTCGCTCTGACTTTTTGCTCCCCCACATCGTACTGCTGCCACCCTTGTTCTGTTCCTTATTTCTTTTAGGTTCCCTCGTTCTTACTCTGTTAACTGGTTTGTTACAGCCACATGACTGCTCTTGTTTTTTTGTCTCATCAAGCCCATTGTGAATAGAAATGAATTGTTCTTGTGTTGTCCTTGTCTCGTCTGCTTGCATCCCTCCTCTTGTGCTTGCCCCTAGTGTCTCCTCCCCTCACCTGTGTTTCCCCACACCTCACTTTCCCTCTCTCCCCTTTCCCCCCTCTTCCCGCACTCTGCATCCTATATTGTGCTCTCTGTCCCTCCTATCTCCTCTAAGTGTGTCCCTATTGACTATCCTGTCCTTCTTACTGAGTCTGGTAGGAAGAAGTTCAAAAGGGATATTCTGGTCTCCAACCTAGGCCTCCATGTCGCTGATACCTACACCAGCGATTCCTCGGGGCAGACCCTTACTGACATCCTTTTTGCTGTTCCTTTGCCAGACCTATGAACTCCATATATGGTCTCTAACCATTTATGGTGGCACTCGGTCGGAGGCCCTCCTGGCCCCCTTCCACTCCTCTAAAACCATTACTAATGCTTACCTGAGGTTTACCAACGTCTTATCAAACTTGACCAGGACTTCAAGTCATTCACCATTGATGGCAACGTCATTAAGGTTTCTAAGGATACTAAAACGTTAGGAATCTACCTTGATTCCACACTATCTCCTGCCGACAAACTCATGCTGTCAGTTCAGCATCTACTTATAAATGCAAACTTATTACTGCTTGTAGACCTTTCTTAACCACTCATAATTGCATCATCTTGGCTAGAACACTTGTTATGTCCAGGATAGACTACTGTAGTGCCCTTTATCTAGGAACTAGCCAGGCTAACCTTAACAAACTACAAGTCATTCAGAAAAATGCCATCAGAGCGGCATTAAACATACCTAGAAACCACCACATCTCCAACCACAGAAGTCTTCTACATTGGCTTCCAGTTAAGCACTTGCCCTGACTCACAAGTGTCTGTCCACTCAGACACCCACCTACTTAGCCAACCGACTTACACCCCATACTTCCACTTGTCCTATGAGCGCTGCCCAAGTCCATAGCCTATCCCTTCCTAGATTCAAATTACAAAAAGCCGGTGGGATGAGCTTCTCCGATCTGGCTTCCAAGTTCTGAAATATTCTTCCCAATGCTATTAGAGCCGAACCGTCCTTCCAATCTTTCAAGAGTAAAGCCAAATCATGGCTCTTCACACAAAATTTCTGAGACTCCCGGTGCTCTACTGCCATGCTAGTACTTACTTTTTATTCAGCCTCTTGGTATGTATTCTACTTCTGTATGAGGTTATGACTCTGTGTATACTTCACCCACATAAATTACTGCTCATATTGTGTCCTGCTTCCCTCCCTCACTTTTGACCCTACTCTTAAGCCTGAGGTTTGCTTATCCTTGCCTGTACTTGTATGTTGCATACTATTGCTGTACATATGGTGTCATACAGGAGTCCTACCGACATGTTATTGTAAGCTGGTAGTGGCTCATTGGTGTTTCAATTTGTAACTGTAGCTTTGTTCTCCTAAGATTATGCGCCCAAATGCCTTTGGCCGGCGCGTTTTACAAATAAACAAAATACAAAAAAATATAAATACCTAAATGGCACCGTCTTAGTCCAAGGCCCTCAGGCCAACCTCCTCCTTTTTGATAGATGTGTCACGTGCCTCATCCATTTCCTTTCTTCTCCTGCTGTCCCTTTTTTCCCTTCTCTGGCTCCTCTGCATCCACTCTCTGCCACCTCTTTGGCTTCCTCTATTCATTCTCTGGCTGCCCTGTTGCCTCCCTCCTCTGCCATCTCTCTGGTGTCTTCAGCCTCCTCCTTGGCAACCTTGCTGTCTCCTCTGCCAATCCTCGGGCTCCTTCTACACTTCCGCAGGACAAAACTCTGACCTGTACCCCTCCACGGAAGTCTTTGAAGGGTAGCAACCTTCTCCACTTTGCCACTCTCAACTCTCGCTCAGCTGTCAAACACTCCTAATACATCTGCCGTCTCCTCCAAGGACTCGACCTTGATGTTCTCAGTGTGACCGAGACATGGTCACGGCCAGATCTGTCATGAGTTTTGAAACTCTCCTCCCGGATGGCTACAATATCCTCTCCGCGCTCAGTTCCAACCGTCCTGGTGGGGGTGTAGCCTTGATCTTCCTGGAGTGGATCTTTGCCTCTAACATTTCTATGGAGGTCTGCCCCTCTTTTGAATGCCTGGTCTGCAGGCTCTCTCTCTCTCCTGACCACTCTCTTACTGTGGCTACTATTTACCGGCTGCCTGGCCAGGTAACCTCCTTCCTCTCTGAGTGGGCAGACCTCTCCTCCTCCCTCCCTGCCTCTACCACTCAACTCCTCCTCCTCTGACCCCTCAACATCCACCTGATGCTTCCTGTCCCTCCTCTGGACCCTTTCACAACCTCTGCAATTCTCTTTCTTTCTCTAGTCTTCCCTCTGGCCTGACTCACTCTGCAGGGCACACCTTGGATGTTATGATCTCCTCTGACCTCCCCCTCTATAATGCTCTCACCACTCCTCTCTCCTGGAGTGACTACTTTCTCTTCTCCTATCATCTCTCTCTACTCCTCAGGCCGAGCCAACTCCAGCACTGCCGCCCACCTTCTCGGTCATCCGACCCATGAAGTGTGTGTCAGTTGAGGCTTTCGCTGCCACTTTCTCTCCCCCTCCTGCACCTCTGGCTGACTCACATCTTGACACAGCCCTTTCCAACCTCCATTCTTCTATCTCTGACACTCTTGATGTACTTGCCCCTGTCATGAGGATCCGCATTAAGCCCAAAGCCAAGTGCAACTGTTAGTATGACTCAGACCTCGTCAGCCTTAAACTCAAGTGTAGGGTGGCTGAGAGGAAATGACAGGCATTATGTACACCCCCTGACAAACTGGCCTTCTGCCTGCCCCAAAGGCAGTGCCGACTCTCTGTCCACACTAAGAAGAGAGCTCACATCCAAGCCTGCCTCTCTGAGGCATCTAACAACTCGGCTGAACTCTTTAAAATCTGCAAGGAGCTGGCCAATCCTGCTGCAATGTCTACATCTCCTGTCACCTTTCAGGCCCCCTGCATGGCCTTGGCTCCACATTTTCTCTAAAACCCAGGACATCCTGTCCACCCTCTCTTCCTCTCCTCCTTCTTCCTTTAAGTTCTCCTCTTAGTCTGGCCTTCTTGTGGCCACCTCTCCTCCTCCCTTCTCTTCCTTTCCTTTGTGCACCCGTGACAATGTTTCTAGACAAGTCTGATCTATGAAAAGTCTCATCAAAACAGGTTCTTCCCTGTTCATCCAAAACCAGCAAGGATCATATTGACACTGTTGCACTAGCCTTGGCCAACTTCTGCAACCATTCTTTGCCACTGGAACCTTCCCTTCCCCCTTGAAGCACTCCCTTGTGCACCTCTTCTTAATAAACCCTCAGGCGACCCCTCCTGTCCGGCTAACTATCGCCCAATCTCCATTACTCCTTTTCTGGCCAAACTCTTGGAAAAGCTGGCCATCTTCTAGCTTAACCTTCACACTGGTTCTGTTGGTTGTCTCCATAACCATCAGTCTGGCTTCAGAACTGTCAGAAGCACAGAAAATGCTCTTCTGAACATCCGTTAAAACCTGCTCTCAAGCCTTGACACTAACCATCCTTCTGTCCTTATACTCCTCGATCTCTCTTACCAATACCTAGCACCTCTCACCCACCGCAAATTTGCTCTCTGTTCCAACTTTCAGTGCTATGCGGATGACACTCAGCCACCTCTTCTTCCTCGCTCATCCTGGAGTGTCTGTCCACAATCCAGGAGTGGTGTGCTGCCAATGATCTCTGCCTTAATGCCAGTAAAATGGAGAGCCTCCTCACCCTGCTCACCAGCACCTTCCTTTCCTGTCACTCTCTGGCTGCTCCCACTCTTGGCCCTCTTCCTACTACTGTGAGGCTAAGAACCTCAGGGTCATGTTCGACTCCACACTCTCCTTCGCTGTTCACAGCTCTGATGTCTCTAAGAAGTCAACGTACCAGCTGCACCTCCTCAGAGGTAGTTGTCCTTTCCGTACTTTCCCCCACTGTCGCTAGAGCTCTGGTTCTCTCTAGGCTAGATTACTGCAACAGCCTTTTTCTAAATCTACTAGCCTCTACTCTCCGTCTTCTTCAACTCATCCAGAACAGAACTGCAAGACTTGTCCTTGGCCCCAAGCCCAGGGATCCTATCTCTGGAGCACTGACATCTCTTCATTGGCTCCCAGTGGTGGAAAGGATCACGTTAAAGAACCTCTGCATCGTCCACAAGGCTTTCTGGGGCCTGGGACTGCAATACCACCAACTCTCTCTACTGAAATATCTTTCTTCTCGAGCTCTTCGCTCCTCCACCTCCAACTCCTTGAGAGTCTCCTTGAGAGCCAGTCACTTCTCCAAGCAACAAGTTGGGGGCAGATCTCTTTCTTCGGCTAGTGCCTCCCTCTGGAACAGACTCCCTGCCTCTCTGAAACTTGAGCAGAACCATCTCCGGTTCCAGAAGCACCTCAAGACCTACATCTTTGCTTCTGCCCTCTCTCTTCCTCTCCCCTGCTTATCTCCTGTCTGATACATGTACTGGTTACCTGGCAACCCTCTGAATTCGGGCCCAGGTACCTGCCTGTCCAGCTGCAAACCCACACTGCCTCTTAGCACTCTTAGCACCTCCTGCACTTGTGATTTGTATCTATAACCCTACAGTCCCCTCTCCTGCACTTATTAGACACTTGTCTGCACTTCTAACACTCACACTTGCCACCTACACTCCATGTTTTTTCCTGATTTCTTGTCCTGCACTTGTCCATCCCACCCGGAAACTTCTCCCCTCCCCGCTCCTCTGCACATGCGCGATCGAATTTCACTAGGCCTATTAAGATTGTTTTTTTTGTCCTCCCTATCTTCCCCTCCCTTGCCTTGTCGCGCCTTGAAACTCTTGTGTATAGATGTGTTATAAATGCCATATCATATCATATCATATCAAATCCCTGGTATGACCGGGGCTGCACAAGGGCTAAGAAAGCTATCATTTTAGGTAAAGGATCTGGTGCAGCCCTTGATAAGCACCGCCATTCGAGATTCTAGGGCAAAATACATGGCACTACATTCTAGGAAAAAAAGACAGTACATCAAATCATGGTGGGAAGCCCTGGGTATGGCAATAGCGCAGGGAAATAGTGTTGACTTTTGGGGATTAGTATCATCAAGCGAGAAGAATGCGAGAAGAATGCCAATCAAGTCTTGCAATGCTTTATTTCTGCTTATGTGTGGTGGGGGTACTTCTCTAATCTGTATCCGAGCACAGAGCCATTTATAGAGATTTCCTTATCGAAAAAAGTAAACAACTGGATTATGCCTGGGCAGTGACATATCTCAACTGAAGAATTGAAGAGGTAAAAAATGCATTGTGCCACCATAAATCGGGTAACGTGGATGGCCCTGACTTGGTACTGGTCGATTTTCCAAAATATGACCTAATGGTCCGGGTTCCAAATCTATGCAAGGTGTTTAACGCTGCTATCTGCTCTGGAGTAATCCTGAAGACTTGGTAAAAGGAGATCATAGTCCCCATTTATAAGAAAGGGGGACGGGCCTCCCAGAGAACTATCGTCCCATCTCATTATTAGATTCTGAAGGGAAGATGTTTGGTAAGATCATCCTGACTAGACTGCAAAATTGGGCAGATGAAGCTGGGATTATCACTGAAGCGCAAACCGGCTTTTGTGCCAGTAGAGGAACCGCGGATCACTGTTTTCTGCTGACTTTATTAATCCAAGAATACGTATTCCTAGCAAAAACTAAACTGTATACATTTTTGGGGAATTTGAAGTCTGCTTTTGACTCTGTTTAAAGAAATACACTTTGGCGGGTATTAAGTGAACGGAATCCACCTATACCATTGTTTGATTCTATCAAATTGCTATACTCAGAAACTGAGGCACCTATGATATGATATGATATGATATGATATGATATGATATGATATGATGTGGCATTTATAACACGCCTGTACACAAGTGTTTCTAGATGTGACTAGACAAGGAGGGGGAAACAAAGGGAGGACAAAACAACAATCTTATTAGGCCTTGTGTCATTCAGATCACGCAAGTGCAGGGAAGATGTGCCAGGGGGGAGGGGAAGGGAGAAGTGCAGGTAACTCAATAAGTGCAGCCAGTGGGTGGCTATAAGTGCAGAGGGAGGGGACTGTAGGGTTGCAGATACAAATCCTTAAGTCATAGGGAGCCCGAAGCAGTGCAAGGGCAACTGGACATGCAGAAGCCTGGGCCCCAGTTCAGAGGTAACCAGGTGACCAGTGCGAGTAGCAGTCAATTACGCTATGGATAAAGTGGGGAGCAATCAAGACCGTTTGCTGTGAACAGAGGGGTGCACCAGGGTTGTGTTGTGGTGCCCCTTCTCTTCCTAATCTATATACAGGGTATAATAGATGCATTAGAAAGGGGTGCTCTCGACCCTCCAAGAATTGCAACTAGCAGATGGCCTACACAGTTCTAGCTGATGATGCAGCCATCTTGGCTACTTCTCCAAAAGGTTTAGAGACAGGATTGGCTATTTTTATGAGTAAATGTAGCGAACTTGGCCTTGAATTAAATGCTAAAATAAACAAAGGTTCTAGTTTTTAAACCTCCCTTTGTGAAAAGCAAGTAAATGATACAGCGCCGGAACAAGTCAAATCTTTGATTACTTGGGACTCAGATTCCAATGTCTGACCACCTGGCTAAGACCAAGATGAGCATGGGAAAATATAGTGGTGGGACTCATTCTTTTTTCAAAAGCCACGGTAGTGGGGCAATTTCACCAGCCTTGGAGCTTTATGACAAGCAAGCTTTGCCTGTAGCTCTATATGGGTCGGACCATTGGGTTGATATCAAATTGTTCGCTCTGTCATGTATCGAAAACATGTTTTTGAAAAGCTTCTTTTATTGCCCACAAGTGCTCCAACTTAATTGGTGCTAATTGATTTTGGTATCTTTCCCATAGCGGACCAGATTACTTTATTGGGTGAGATTATGGATTTCCCCAGGGCTATTAACATACCGGGAGGCCCTAACGAATGTCTTACTCCTGGAGGGGGCAAGGGGCTGTGACTGGTTGGCCCATGTAAAAAAAGTACTGTTTATGTGGGACATGAGAGCCTTCTGGGATAATCCCTTGAACTGCTGGAAGTCTTCAAAGTCTTCAAAGGCAGAGCTTAACGTGAATGCCAAAAGGAAATCCCTGGCACAGTTGCTAACAAAACGAGCCTCCTTGAAGTGCTATAGACAATGAAGAGATGGGGAGGAGGGGAGGGAGAATGAGACAGACAAGTGGCTACATTACTATGCCTGAAGACAATTGAGGTAGTGCCGGAATTTAACAAGAGGGGCGGATGTAGTGGGGTTTGGAGTAAAGGGAGAAGGAGAAGAACAAAACAAGCAACTATCATACTAGGCCTGATGACATTTCAGATAGTGCTGGAGTGTGAGAGGGAGGAAAACACATGGGGGGAGGGGGAGACAAACAAGCTGCTATCAAATAGGTCAGAAGACATAAGTGATACAGTAAGAGCTATTGGCAGTGATAGGGAGGGGAGGAGGGGTAGGTAAGAGAATGAGACAGACAAGTGGCTAAATCACGATGCCTGATGACAATTGAGGTAGTGGCGGAATATAACAAGAGGAGGGGGGGAGGTGGTGATTGGAGTAAGGCAGAAGGAGAAGAAAAAAACATGCGCCTATCATACTAGGCCTGACAACATTTCAGATAGTGCTGGAGGGGGCGAGGTAGGAGAAAACAAATGAGGGGGGTAGACAAACAAGTAGCTAATAAACAGGTCAGGCGACATATCTGAATAGCATATGTGCTAAGGATACCGTGAGGGGAGAGCGGAGAGGATGGAACAGCAAGAAGAGGGAATTCAAGTCAGCAGATATCTCAAGCCAACGGGGGACCAGGGGTGGTGTGAGGCACACAGACATCACATGGGACAAGAGGGCTGTGTGGAGAGAGGTGGAGAAAATAGAGGGGAGTGTGAATACAGTTGCAGGAGTCAGAAATAAGATGAGGAAGGTCACAGCATGATTCGGGCCACCATGAGTACGAGATGAAGTGGAAGTCCAGCATGAAAGTTGAAAGAGGGTGAAGCACCATGAGTCCATGTGTCCATGAGTCCATAAAAAGTCAGAAATCCCAGTATTGGCCACATGCCGGTGGTGGTGAACAAAATGTATCAAGACAGCTCCTGCAGAAGGGGATGGGGGCACAGAGGAACAGCACAGGGGACCAAAGTGGGGTGAGGAGTACTAAGAGACAAAACGGGGCAGCAGAGGGGGTGGAGGGTCTAAGATACAAAGCAGGGGACCAGAGGGGTTGGAGGGCACTAAGAGACAAAATGGGGGAACAGAAGGGTAAGGGGGGCACTAAGAGACAAAACGGGGGACCAGCGGGGGTTGGGAGCAGCCAGAGACAAAACGGGGACCAGAGGGGGGTGGGAAGTGTACCTGAACCGGACAGGGAGCAGACAGGGGCCTTCGTAGTGGGCCATAGATCAGTGGGCCGGCTCCCACCTTCCGGTTCCTGCTATTGGCTAACCAAGCCAAGGGCAACCAACAGGAGGGGGATGCTGGTCCAGGCCATGGAGGAAGGCACACAGGGATCATAATGTGGCCATGTTGGAAAGGCAGAGGGCACACTTGATGTGCATTAGTAAAATGCCAAAATCGTCAGAATCTGCTATGAATCAGCAGGTACAGGCATACATTGAAGCATTAACTTAATTGGTATGAACACTCTGCACTCCCTAGTTAATTATTTCTGAATCAATGATGGCTAGTATTTTATATATTGAAAGAAGAATAAGTTTAAGAGTATTTTGAGGTGCAGAGGAGAAAAAGACAGCCTTGACATCTAGTCTGTACCACATATATGAACAAGAGAAAAAGTTCCCAATTAGGGAACTTGCACCCCCTGCTCACTATCAGTTGTCTGAATACTCAGACTAGTAATTCAAGGTACACTTGTAGACATCATTATACAGTATTCAATAAACATTGAATATAGCCATACTTCATTTATTAAAAAAAAAAAAGTGTTTGAGTGGGTCTAAACAACCAAAAAATTAATCGACATGCAAGCGAGAATGAGGTGCGATTGAGAAAAGTGAAACTTAGGAAGGATATTCGTTGCATGTCTACACGGGGCATAGTAGAACGGAAAAAAGCAACCAACAAATTGAAAAACTCCTACAAAAATTGGTTGAAACAGCATAGAGCCCAGAGGATCTTGCAAGATGCTAAAATGATGTTGTATTCATTGGCTTCGAAAAGCTCTGCATTGATCTGGGGATTAATAAAAAATATATATGTACCCGTACAATCTATTTGTCAAGTTAATGCGGTCCCCAAGGAGGTATGGATGGAGTACTAGTCATCCTTATATGTGAGCACTGTATGGGCTAACTGGCATCCAGGTGTAATTCCTAAGAGAACAGTACAGTTAAAAATTATGGAGGAGAACATAGTATATCACATAAAAAACTAAGCTCATCAAGAGCAATTGGCCCTGATGGGCGCTCTAAACTCAATGCTTAAAGAACATCCACAAGCATGGGCCTCTATTCTGAGGGTAATATTTGACCAAATCATATATACAAAGATACTTCCAGCATCTTGGCAGTAATCTATTATAGTTCCCATTCATAAAAAGGGGGATAGAACGGACCCTAGGAACTATAGGCCGGTGGCTCTATTGGATGCACCAGGCAAGTTATTTGCTCGATTTGTATTGGACGAATTCAATCAATGACCCCTTTCAGAAGGGCTTTTGAACTGCAGTTAATTTACAGGTCATTCATGCTATTAAAAAACATGAATTGCAGGCGAAACAAAAGTTGTATATGGCATTTATAGATCTTGAGACTGCCTTTGACTCTGTGTCCAGGCAGTCACTGTTTAAAAAAGCTGACCAATAAAAAGTGTCCTGAACATTTGAAATTCTGGATTCAAGAATTTCACACAAACACATCAATCCAGGTCAGAATATCACTGGATGGCACCTTGACTCGCTGCATCCACACCGATAGAGGATTGAAGCAGGGATGCCGAATGGCCTCCTCGCTATTCAATTTCTATATAGCAGATCTGGCGGATGAATTCAGGAGTGTCGTGTCAGATTCACCACAGTTTGTGACAGTTGCGATCTACTGGCTGTTTTATGCTGATGACCTAGTTTTGCGAGCAAAAACAGCCAGGGGGCTACAGGGGCTTTTGGATGTATTAGGTACATATGTGAGAAACAACGAATTGAGTATAAACTTACCAAAATCGAACACAATGAAGATTGGAACAATGCATAATAAAAAAAGTAGCTCATCTATCCTGGCATCTGCAGTCTCAGTGTCTTGAAAATGTTAAAGAATACAAGTATCTGTGACTTAATATGAATGTTTTTGACTCTGATATGCCGTATTATAATGAAATCCCAGGGAAAATGAAAACCTCTATTGCACAGGCCTCATTGCTGAATTATAAATATAGAATTTTCTCTTTGAAGCCAATAGTTATTTTCTACTGTCAGAAAGCTGTTCTGACAGTGATATATGGCGCTGAGACCATGTCTTGGAAGGATGAGTTGTTTTGGTCAGTTTTGGAGGGCTCCTATTGGAAATCACTGCTGAAGCTACCTAAATGGGTTTCAATCTACTTGGTTCGATACGAGTTGGGGCTGACTTCGCTCTACACAATGTATATGTGGAAATTATGTTGCATAAATCGTAAATGTTTGATAACATCAGAAATGAATACAATTATGCAAATATTGTCTACATATATAGTGACGAAGGATCATTGTGCTATGGCTATATGGAGGAGAAAGGTTCAAGAATTCCTGATGAATGCCAATGTGTCAGATGATATGCTAATAAACAATCCAATGAAGGCCAAGAGGAAAATACTGCTATGGGATTGGTGCAATACTTATGATAAATGTGTAAATAGCAAACATGGAATTGATCACAAGGTTGAGATAAAAAAGCTAAGAAAAGCAGAAGCATACTTATCAAAATGCCCAGGAACAAAATATAGGGATATGTTTTTGAGATACAGATTGAATATATGGCATACTAGAGACATGTAAGGATATTTGGCGTGTTACAGTACAGAGTACAGTAATACTGCACAAGTAGCACATTTATTTTTGCAGCACCACCACCACAAGGGTGCGGTGCATTGCTATATGGGTTAGCAGATTAACAAGGAAAGACAGGCTATTCAGTCAAAAACGATTTTAACATATAAGATGCAAATCTATTTTTACAGTTAAAAGCACACGTGTTCATTTAAAAATGCACACTATTTTTCACCTGAAATGCCTATGGTGCGAGAGACACATTTGAAAATTAACAGCTAACCTATTAACCATTAACCTGACTAATAAAACCTTATTTAATATAACCCACTAATAAAATGTGTTCTCCACTGCAGAATTAGGCATACTCTGAAAACCATTTAAATGTGTGTGCAGATTTTTTTCTCTTCTCTTCTCTGCCTGATTCTCCGTGTTTTTGTGCACAGTAACTGCAGGAGAAGGAAGTCAGATTTGCAACAATTGCAAATGTATAAGCAAAGCTATTGTTGAAGAGTAGGAGGATGAGAGATGATGGATTTCATTGGGACACGTCATACAGAGGGCTGAGAGGAAAGTTTTAGTGGGCAGTATCAGAAAAAAAAGAGGGAGACATCTTTCTGCACTACTGGGGAGAAGACCTGGCTGTGGGGTCCTGACTGAATGCAGATTCCTGTGTCCTGCTGCAGTCGAGATTGGGGAGAGCTGAAAGAAAAACCTTTCCACTGGCTGAGGCATTCCTATCTGAAAAAGCTGAGAATTCCAGGCAATGACCCCGGCTTGAGAAGGCAAGCGTTCCTTTTTGCTGGAGTTAATCCAAGAGAGCCACATTCACAAAGAGAACAACTAAAAAGATAAGGTAATGAGAAGTGTGGGAGCTGAGTGTGTACGGTAATATGCAGTCAGTGTAGGATTCCTGTGCGTGTCTTAATCAAATACCAATGTTGCAATTTGAGTTCTGTTCTCCGCCACGCTCTTTGCAGTGTGTCATAGACAATGCTTTGACTGTACCATTTTATTTATTTCTGTAAAGAATGAGATCGTGTCTAAATGCAGCTTTTATAATACAGAAAATATTTGAAAACAGACGGGTGTTTTATTTTCTATTTACCATTACAATGCCGATGATGTGGGGAGATTTTTAAACAGTGCAATGGTCATTTTAAGACAGATGTGTGCATGTCAGAATCAGTATGAATAATTGTGAGTGACTGTAGCATAGCTTGTTGGAGGTACATGAGCCAACGGGAAGAGAGACTCTCTGAACATAGCTCCCTACCGTATATAAGGTAGTGGAAATTACCACAAGACTACCACATATAGCTCTCTGTCGTAAATAAGTCAGTGAGTTCGCCCATGGTGGCACACCAACACTATCACTGGAAATGTGGTATTCCTAGAATGCAGGTCTGAGGTCTCTCTAGTGATCACACGAAAAATCTAAGCAAAGATAAGGGATTCTGGACATTGGGGCCACAAATAAAACAAGGGAATTATGCTCACCAAAATACCACCAACCACGTATACCAAATATGCAGGTCTGGGTGCTGAAATAATGCATGTCCATTGTATTATTGTTGCACATGGCCAAATCTGAATACAAAGAGTGATTATTGCTAAGTTATTTTTCGGCGGTAATAAAATACCGTCAGGCCCCAAATCTCCACAAAATACCCTACATATTTATGGTGCGTTGCAGGCCGGGAAAGTGATCATAGAGTACCTACTGGGCGTGGCAAGCGTGTCTCACACTGCCATTTGCACATTAAAGGGAACCCATTTTATAATAGCAGTGTGCCACTAAAAACGAATTTCAGAATGTCACAAAGGGAAACCACATTCTCAGATCTAGTGCAATATTTAGAGGCAAA
Organism: Ambystoma mexicanum; assembly: GCF_040938575.1. Lineage (NCBI taxonomy): Eukaryota > Metazoa > Chordata > Amphibia > Caudata > Ambystomatidae > Ambystoma > Ambystoma mexicanum. The sequence continues at coordinate 49,801,277 of NC_090925.1, read as the reverse complement.
GTTATTTGCACATGGGAATTGGTCTTCGAATAGCACGTTAGAATGGAATAACCGCATTCAGGGTGAGGTGCAGAAAGAAAAACTAGACAATATTTTTGCAGAAGGCAGCATAATTCAGGTCTGCCTTACAAGATTATTGAATGCAGCCGATAAAAGTGCAGAGAAAGACTGTTTAATACGGCTATGCGGCAAAATATGGTTTATTTTAAACAAGTCCCTGCGAATGCAAGAGAATGATACTCAGCTAATTAACAGGTTAAAGACTGAATTAGATGGGGCAAGTAAAAATCAGGAAATGTTGAGAGCAGAATTGGATGTATGCCAAAAAGACATGCAATTAAAATGCAGAGACTTTGATACTCAGTTATCCAAAAGCAAGAAACAATTTGAAGATAGTGAGCAAGAATTGACACACTTAAAAGCCTTAGTGGATCACATTAGGCAGGATAAAGATGAGGTTGTTTCAGAAATGCAGATTTTACAAAAAGAACATTGTGAAAAAGAAGGTGATCTCCAGAGTGCAGAACAAGAAATGATTAAAATGATTCAAGAAAGAGACAAAAGAAATAAAGAGTTCAATGAATGCCAAATGCAAATGTGCGACATGCAGGAGGCGATTAATAAAATGAGCGATGAAAATAATTATTTGCAGAATGAAGCAACTAGACTCCTTAAAAAGTGTAAGGACTTAGAACAGCAAATGTGCATTCCCAGGTCCCAGGAGAGGCGGCAGGGTACCACATTCAATGGAGTGGAGGTGAATTCTAGCTCTGCCCAAAGCGCCCTTGGGGGATTTGATACTCCCATTGGGGGCAGCCACCAATCTCATACACCTGAAAACAGGATTGAATCACAAAATAGTGCAATTCCATGCATTGCAACAAGTAGCCCCATAAAAATAATGAAATCCATTAAAGCCCTGATCAAACCATTTAAAAAGGGAGGTGAATGCTGCATTGAGGATCACTTAGAAGCGGTACATGACATTTTTATAAGCACTCCAGATACCTAAGGAACAGTACAGACAATATTTTCATTTAACTTTAGATGCCAGGACGGCCAGCATCATAAGGGGATTAAATGAACAGCAGAATATGACATGGCTGGAGTTTGAAAAAGAAATTAGGTGTCATTTTTCTCCTTTTCAGTCATTGCAGGAGGCAAAGAAAGTCGCGTACACTATTACTGCTGGACCTAATACATCCCCTCGCCAATTTTTACAAGACTTAAAAAGAGCATTCTCTCGCTTTGATGTATCTTTTGACTCAAATTCCAATGAGTTTAAAACCACATACTTCTATGGGCTACAGAAAGACATCATATCCCAATTGGTCCGTGAATTTGACCGTGACAAGTCCCTTGAATGGATTGTACATCAAAGCACCAAGCTATATGAGGTACTCTATTGTCAGGGTAGAGAAAGTGATAAAATGAAAGATACTAGGCCTAAATCTAAAGAACCCTCAGCCACAGTAATGGAAATCAGGTCAGCCAAAATGTCCCTTGAGTCTGCTCAAAGCCAAGGTAAAAATAATGTGACACCTGAACAAAGGGGTAATCAACAAAGATCGCCATTTCCTGTACCAATGTTCCAAACACATGATCCTAGTAATAGAGAGAGCTACATCAGCCCTAGATATTTAGGGGATAGACCCCGGGTAAGATATCGGCCTGATATGGCAGGTATGAACAATAACCAGAGACAAAATCAAGATCAAAGAAATGATGGTCCCTACCAGTCATTGGGGACACAGAGCAGATTTGATCCCAACACCATGATATATGGTAATCAGGATAGGCCCCGATATGTGGATCGATTTACTGATAATGGAAATCAACATAGGGGCCAGTACCCACAATCTGAGAGACAGGACATGAGGCAAAACGTGAACTACAGTCCACGCCAGTACGATGATTCCCCACCAAGGGACTATAATCAAAGGATGGGTGCAACCCGCTCCCCTCCACAAATGAATCAAGAGTTCAGAAACCATCCCAACCGGTATCAATCACCTGAGAGGTATCAGAATAGATCCAATCAGGGGGAAAACAACCAATATCGACCTAGGCCACAGAAAGAGGATCCTAGAGAGATGGAAAGGTTCCAGTGCCTTGAGGCCCAAGTGAAAATGTTAGCTGAGCAAATAGGAAAACTCTATACAGCGCAAAAACAACCTTCCAAAGAGGGGGCTGATGGCCATAGCAATGACCGGGGGGCTTCCGAAAAGTGACTAAGTACTCATGATAATCGCAGTGCCAAAATGACAGATTGCTCTGATATAATTTTGCATGACAACTCTGAGGTGACTAATGGATTAAAAATGAAAGTACCAGTAAATGAAATTGTGATAGAAAGTGCAAATACTTCTAAAAAAGAGGTACGGTTTAACTTAGAGCTAAATAAAACAGTAAAGATTTGCACAAATGAAAAAGAAACATTAGGAATTCCAAAAGAACAAAGGGACAGATTTAAGAAAAATGACTCATGCATGGGGAATACCAGTGAACAGGGAGTAAGTGGGGATGCCATAGCTCCTTCCCTGGGCAAGCAAAACAATGACCAAACACAGACAGAAAAAGGAAATACTCACAAGGAGGGTACAAGTCAATCACCTGAAGAATTCTTTGAGCCACATATTCTTGAAGAGGCTGCAAGGGCTGGTATTACACTAAATGATCACAAATGCACAGAATTAAAAAATGACAAATTGCTGAATGATGTTGTTACACACGTTCAGTTGGAAGGTTGTAATGTGGTCTCTGATGTTACCCAGATGGATGGGCGAACAGTGGCCGCACTCCAAAAAACTTCTGATCATGGAGAAATGAATAAAATATCTCGCACAGAAATGGGTAAAAAGGAGGGAAAAATGTCTTTTCATTTACCAATGTGCTTAGCCAAAAGTGAAAAAGACCTGAGAAAGGTGAGCCCTGAAATCAGTAAGAATTCACATTTCTTATGTGTATTAGAGGAAGTTGAGGACAGATATTATGCACCCATCACTGTAGAAGAAAAATGCCACACCTTTGCTATGATTGACACTGGCGCACAGGCCACAATTATGTCCAAGGAGCTGGTAAAGAGTATCAATGAAGGGAGGCCTCCACAGAGTCAGATCACAGTGAAGGCAAATCAAGGCCCAGTGCATAACTTTAATGGGGAGGAGGTGCCCATCATAGGTGTAACTGAGGTTGACATAAAAATAGGAAAGCACAGAATGAAACAAGAGGTATTGATCACATCTATTTGTGAAATTCCATTTCTGATGGGGACAGATTGCCTGAAAAGATTGTCTCCTCTCATAGATGGGGTGAATGGAGTGCTGTGGTCCTTAACCAAAAAACCATTGAGGCCTAAGAAACTAAAATCACAAAACAGCAATATAAATGAATGTCACACCGTTGCCAAAACAAATGATGTTGTGGAGGTATATCTCCAGAATAGCTGCATACCTAGTGTCACTGTTATATTAATGTGTCAAGACAAAGATCAGAGCGACAATGAAAAACTACCTGTACAAATATACTTGGACCCAAGGAAAGATTGGCAGACTGCTATAGATGAGCACACATTACGTTTTTACTTAAAAGAGAATACATGCAAACAGAATATTGTTCCTAAAACAGATTCAGAAAAACACATTACCACTCTGGCAGAAATACACATGGAAGATGAGCAACCATGGGTTCACGTTGGTATAAATGATTATCTTAAAACAATAAAAGCCACTTTAGCGCTTGAACATGAAAGGAGTTTCATTAATGAGAAATTGTTGCAAAAAATTATGGAGAGGGAAGAAATCCCGAAATTTAGGATTAAAAACCAATATGTTTCTGGGTTGGACAGTCCAGACTTTGAAAACCGAATTGCAGGCAGATGCATGCTTAAAATTAGCATTGGGCAGAAAACAATTTACCATAATGTATGGATAGTGAGTGGAGCACAAAATGAATTTTACATGGGCAATGACATCATGCACAGAATGTGTATGGTGTTAGATTTCCTTAATCAAAAAATATGGTCACGCCTAGGTGGGCTGGCACCTGAATTTGAAGACAAAAGAAGGGCTTATCATTGTGCACAACTGGTTCCTTATGCCATCGAATTACAAATAAGGAAAGATACTATTATTCCTGCATTTACAAAACAGTTTGCAATAACACTGAAATGCAAAAATGGGCAGCAGATGAAAGGCTCTGATGCATTTGTATGCCTGAATGAATCCATAAAACAGCAAGGCCTGGATTATGAATACATTCCATTGGTAGACATTGGTGAAGGATCTGTAAAAATCATGGTAAATAATAAAGGTTGTCAGGATATTCATTTAGAGGAAAACTCCCCATTAGGAATGGCCATACAAAAATCACATTATACGGCAGATTTAAATAACATGGTGATTGGGAATATTCCTGAAAAATATGTAGATGCCAAGGGCGAGTTGCCAGAACACCTGGACTCTCAGCCCAAAGGAATATTTAAAATTCATTCTGTGTATCCTTATGATTCAAATGAGACAGTGTGCTGCCATCAAGAGGATTGCATAATATTTAATTTAAATGAAAATGAAACAGGAAATCAGCCCATTGAAGTGGAAGCTGATATGCCAAAATATTTAAAAGTGGCAGCTCTACAAAAAGACACAGCCACACAGTTAGAGGAAAGCGCTGAGATTCCTTTACCAGAAGAGTTTCCAGAATTTTCCAGAATGGTAGAAGAGCAGATCTCCTTAGCGGATGCATGTGGCAGCGATGAGGATCGACGCAATCTGAGGGAAATATTTATGGAGTTTAAGGATGTATTTGCAAAAGATGCTTATGATTGTGGTTTAACTGATTTACATGTGGCCACACTACCAGAAGGTTGTAGCAGAAATCCAGTGTTTGTACGCCAGTATAGACTACCGCTGGCATGTTTAGAATAATTGGCAGAGATTATTAAAAATTTGGAATCACGGGGAATAATTAGGCCCATTCATAGCACATCCAATACGCCTATTTTAGGTGTGTTAAAGCCAAATGGTCAATGGCGGCTGTGTGCAGACTTAAGAGAGTTAAATAAAAGAGTACCAGTATCTAGGTGGCCACTACCATTCATTGATCAGGGCCTAGCTCAGATACATGGTTCAAATGTATTTACCACGTTAGATCTCACATCTGGATATTGGTGTGTGCCATTGGCAGAGGAGATACAACACCTATTTTCCTTTACATTTGACAGGACTCAATATGCCTGGCTTAGAGCTCCGTTCGGGTACATCAATAGTGGGAGTGAATTTGGCATATTTTTGAGAAAGGCCATGCCGGATGCAGCGGAAAGAGGAACAATAGTTTATGTGGATGATGTCCTGATAAAAAATGTAAGCCTTAAAAGCCATTTTGATGAAATAAGACATATACTTGGCCAATTGCAGAAAACAGGCGCCAAAGTATCTTTGCAAAAAGCACAATGGTGCAAGAAAAAAGTGAACTTTCTAGGGCATGAAGTGACTGAACATGGGCTAAATCCACAAAGGAAGAAAATAGAGGCCATTCAAAGATTAAAAGATCCTAAAAATGTGAAAGGAGTAAAAAGTTTATTAGGGATGACAGGCTATAACAGAAAGTTCATTGAGAATTATGCAGAAATCACTCAACCATTAACTAAACTGCTTAAACTAATTACTCCCTGGAGATGGGAAAGAGAGCAGTCTGATGCAGTGGCTAGATTGAAGGAATGTCTTGTAAAGGCACCATGTTTAGCATACCCCATAAAGGACAGGGATTTCTTTATAGAAATAGGCTTTTCTGAACATTGTATGTCAGCAGTGTTATCACAAAAACACGATTTGAATCACAAAACCATTGCATATGCAAGTAAGGCATTTTCCCAAGTTGAAATGAAATTTAATGGATGTGAGAAGGCCCTATTAACCACTGTGTGGGCGCTACAACATTTTCGCCCCATTGTTCAGGGCGAAAAGGTGATTGTTGAAACAAATCATCAACCTTTGCAATTTTTAGAGAGTAAAAGAATTAGATCAGGCAATCTAGCGCAATCCAGAATCACTTCATGGACGCTGGCATTACAAGGTTTTCCCGTAGAAGTAAGATATGGACAAAATAAAAAGAGCCCAATTGCTCAAGGGTTAGCTGACTTACATGACTGTGCAGCTGAACAAATACCAAATGAAATGGAAGTGGAAACTAGTTTACAGGAATTTGAACAATCATCACACAAAGCTTTTGATGAAAAAACATGCAAGGATTTGCCAACTGTATATGTGGATGGTTGTGCTTTTCACATTGAAAATGACAGTAATAAACAGTTAGTGGCAGGAATAGGAAATGTCTGGTTGAAATGTGAAGGCGTTCCCAGTATAGGGATGAGGATTGGAGATAGGAGCAGTCAGGTGGCGGAATTGGCAGCGATCTATAAAGCAATTGCTACTGCAGTTGATAAAAAGTTCAGTGAAATTGTCCTGGTGACTGATTCTGACTATGCACGGAATAGCTTTGTGGAGTATTTGCCTGGTTGGAAAGCAAGAGGCATGGTTACATACAACAAAAAGCCACTTAAACATGGAAAAATGATACAAGCCATAGACAAATTGGTGTCAGAAAATAATTTAACAATATACTGGAGAAAAATTCGTGGGCATTTAAAAACACCAGGAGAGGATAAGGAGGGAAATGATAAGGCAGACCATCTGGCTAAGATTGGGGCTGTGATGGGAGAATTGCTACCTATTGATTATTTAATGGGTGAAATACAAATTGATGCAGTCACACGTTCTAAAGCACCAAAGGAGGTAGATCAACCGGTGGTGCAGTGGAGTCATGACACGCCAGACCAAGATTTGATTGAGGCACAAAAGAATGATCAAATTTTGGGAATCTATTATAATCATTTGATAGATCCTGAACAAAATCCTGTAACAGAAAAAGATTGTATGGGAAAAGAAGAGTTGAGGGTGTTATTAAAGAACAAAACACGAATTAGATTACAGGATGGGCTCATGATTAGAGAGTCCATAACAGGGCAAATACAGTGGGTAGTACCCCTTTCATTCAGAGGACTAATGCTACACCATGCACATGATGCCATAACTGCAGGCCATAGAGGTTCACAAAAAACATTAGAAATACTAAAAGATTATGCTTACTGGCCACATATGTCCCAAGATGTGGAATTATATACTAGAGGATGTCTAGTATGCGCCCAATTTAAACCTGCTTCACCAATGCATAGAGCACCATTGATGAAAAGAGGCCTAACCCTCCCATGGTCAGATTTGCAAATAGACTATGTAGGTCCTTTAAAAAGGTCGAGCAGGGGACACCGTTATATTTTGAGTGTGGTATGTTTGATGTCGAAGTGGATTGAGTGCATTCCTGCACCAGATTGTAGTGCGCAAACAGCAGCCACATTACTGGTGAACCATGTGTTCTCAAGGTTTGGGTTGCCACAAAGAATTGAGTCAGACAGAGGAAGTCATTTCACAAGTACTCTAATGAGTAAGGTATGGCAAATACTAGGTGTGAAAAGGAAACTACATATCGCATATCGGGCGGCGTCTTCAGGTACAGTTGAAAGAAGCAATAGGTCTGTTGTGGATATTTTAAAGAAATTTGTGGCAGAAGCAGGTTCCAGCTGGGATTTACGTTTACCATTGGTTTTGATGGCAATCAGGTCGACTCCTGCCAAAGCAACAGGTGTTAGCCCCCATGAGGTCTTAACAGGTAGGAAAATGGTGTTACCACAACATCTACTATACAGAACACATGAGCAAACTCTTGTGAGTGCATCCACAGTTCATGAATATATTGATGAACTGAGGAGGCATTTGCAACATGCATTTGCTTTTGTGCAGAGAAATCTGGAAAGAGCTGCTGACAGTGCAAAGTCATATTATGATAAAAAGACATCAGCAAAGGAATACAGTGTAGGGGATCAGGTGTACAAGTTTCATTTTGGAAAAAGTAAACAGAAAAATTCTAAATTTCTAGCAGCTTGGCAGGGGCCATTTCGAATTATAGATAAAGTCTCTCCTGTAGTGTATAAAATTTTGAAAAATGAAGGTGAAACAGCAATAGAGCAGTTTGTCCATGTAAATCAAATCAAACCATGCCATCCCAGACATGAGATCAGGCAGCTTGAGCATGTAGAAACAGATAGAGTCCCTTGAGAAAATAAATGAGTACAATCAGGAGGCAGTGACAAAGAAGTCAAAAAAAATTTGATTGTTATGATGGCACATAAACACTGTAATATATGTAAAAATATATAATATAAATATATAAATAAATAAATAAATAAATGCACATATAACAGAAGCTCGTGGTTGGTGTGCAGAGAGAAAGTGTATTAAATATTGAATGCTGTTTTATATATGCTTGTTTTCTTTTAACTTGTATTTGATTTCAGAAAAAAAAAACTGAAAAAAATATAAACGAAATATTTTTACCAAGCATGTTTTATTTTTGGCAAAAGGATGAAGTTAGTATTGTGCTATGTACTTAATCTGTTTATTTTCTATTTTGATTTAGACAATTAACATTATTTGGTCGGAGGTTCCGGGATCAGAGGCCACGGGAGACGATGGAGTCCTGGAGTCCCCTGGATGAAGACCAAAAGATGCCTGCCTCCAGGTGGAGGTGAAGACAAAATAACCGGAATGCCAAAAGAGATGACTACTGTGGATTCAAGATTGCCAAGATGAAAGAGTACTCGAATGAACCGAATAACATCGCTGGTCGGGACATACCAAAAGAGACAAAACAAAAGTTCCGGCATATGAAGTTCCACGTATTTATTATTTTAATTATTTATTTTAACTTGTTATATTACTTATTTGTTTTAGTTAGTTGTTTTATTTCATTGTTTTTAATTGACTTGGAAAATTTAAACTTAAAGTAATGCCACTTCCACTGAGAAGGCAAATGTAGAACATTTTATGAACTGATGGACTCAGATGAAATGTTGATTGCAAATTTTCATTGATGCACATGAATATTCATTTTGTTGGATTGCTATATTGTAAAAAAAATAGAACAAGTTGTTTTTAGGAATTGGCTTGGATTATAGCCAAGTTCTAAAAACAAAAGGAGGGTATATGTAAGGATATTTGGCGTGTTACAGTACAGAGTACAGTAATACTGCACAAGTAGCACATTTTTTTTTGCAGAACCACCACCACAAGGGTGCGGTGCATTGCTATATGGGTTAGCAGATTAACAAGGAAAGACAGGCTATTCAGTCAAAAACGATTTTAACATATAAGATGCAAATCTATTTTTACAGTTAAAAGCACACGTGTTCATTTAAAAATGCACACTATTTTTCACCTGAAATGCCTATGGTGCGAGAGACACATTTGAAAATTAACAGCTAACCTATTAACCATTAACCTGACTAATAAAACCTTATTTAATATAACCCACTAATAAAATGTGTTCTCCACTGCAGAATTAGGCATACTCTGAAAACCATTTAAATGTGTGTGCAGATTTTTTTCTCTTCTCTTCTCTGCCTGATTCTCCGTGTTTTTGTGCACAGTAACTGCAGGAGAATGAAGTCAGATTTGCAACAATTGCAAATGTATAAGCGAAGCTATTGTTGAAGAGTAGGAGGATGAGAGATGATGGATTTCATTGGGACACGTCATACAGAGGGCTGAGAGGAAAGTTTTAGTGGGCAGTATCAGAAAAAAAAGAGGGAGACATCTTTCTGCACTACTGGGGAGAAGACCTGGCTGTGGGGTCCTGACTGAATGCAGATTCCTGTGTCCTGCTGCAGTCGAGATTGGGGAGAGCTGAAAGAAAAACCTTTCCACTGGCTGAGGCATTCCTATCTGAAAAAGCTGAGAATTCCAGGCAATGACCCCGGCTTGAGAAGGCAAGCGTTCCTTTTTGCTGGAGTTAATACAAGAGAGCCACATTCACAAAGAGAACAACTAAAAAGATAAGGTAATGAGAAGTGTGGGAGCTGAGTGTGTACGGTAATATGCAGTCAGTGTAGGATTCCTGTGCGTGTCTTAATCAAATACCAATGTTGCAATTTGAGTTCTGTTCTCCGCCACGCTCTTTGCAGTGTGTCATAGACAATGCTTTGACTGTACCATTTTATTTATTTCTGTAAAGAATGAGATCGTGTCTAAATGCAGCTTTTATAATACAGAAAATATTTGAAAACAGACGGGTGTTTTATTTTCTATTTACCATTACAATGCCGATGATGTGGGGAGATTTTTAAACAGTGCAATGGTCATTTTAAGACAGATGTGTGCATGTCAGAATCAGTATGAATAATTGTGAGTGACTGTAGCATAGCTTGTTGGAGGTACATGAGCCAACGGGAAGAGAGACTCTCTGAACATAGCTCCCTACCGTATATAAGGTAGTGGAAATTACCACAAGACTACCACATATAGCTCTCTGTCGTAAATAAGTCAGTGAGTTCGCCCATGGTGGCACACCAACACTATCACTGGAAATGTGGTATTCCTAGAATGCAGGTCTGAGGTCTCTCTAGTGATCACACGAAAAATCTAAGCAAAGATAAGGGATTCTGGACATTGGGGCCACAAATAAAACAAGGGAATTATGCTCACCAAAATACCACCAACCACGTATACCAAATATGCAGGTCTGGGTACTGAAATAATGCATGTCCATTGTATTATTGTTGCACATGGCCAAATCTGAATACAAAGAGTGATCATTGCTAAGTTATTTTTCGGCGGTAATAAAATACCGTCAGGCCCCAAATCTCCACAAAATACCCTACAGACATTCTGGCTAAATGGAAGCTAATACCTAGAAAGATGATTCTTTGCAGATTCGGTAAAGACCCGGAAGTGAAGGAAACATTACATCATTTAATTGCCATCTGCCCTTCTCTAATTGAAAAAAGAACTGTGCTTTTCAAATCACACTGTGAGGGTTATACATTACTAACAAGTGACTCATTGTGGTGGTATATATATAACACCAGGTTAACAAAAGTAAGAATTGCAGTAGTCCATTTTTTATTGGCCTTGAAATTAACAGATGACAACAATTGTGTTGGGTTTGGATGATCCCTATTGAGTGTGGTTGTAAGAAAACTTGACTTATTAATTTATAATTATTGCTGGTTGTGGGCTGTGAAAACAAAAGTAATGAAGAATATAGTACCCCTGTGCTGTTTTTGTTTAATTGTATTTACATAACTAGAAAAACTGTGTTAGTTAGTGATAATGAGTATTTATTTTAAATTGTTAAGTTGTTAAAGATGAATTGAAATGTTTTAATTTTATTTTCCTTTTTACTACTTTTTTAAATATATTATATTATTGAAAAGTTGATTCCAAACTGATGGAAGCCGCGTTTATTAAAATCAACACCCTTGGGCTTGGCTCAACTTCGTCCAACTCTTTGCCTTAATTGCCTCCTCTTGCTATGAGGCCAGCAATGGATGTCCTTCACAACCATGACATCCGATGTCTACCTGACAGTAGACTTGAATTTTGATAACCAGAATCTGCACGTCATCTCTATGGACGATGTTAGCCTTGTGAAAATCATTTATTTTTGATTGTGCACAAGTAAATAAAAAAAAAAAATATATATATTATTGAAAAGTTGATTTATCAACTGTAACAATAAATAAAAAATAAAAAAATAGACATTTACCAAATGACAATTGGTCTATAAAAAATTAGAAAATGACAATTTAACAGTTATTTATCACAAGAATCTTCTTTTTATTCATTCATGATGATGATGCAGAGAGGGCCCAATGCTTTTCGAGTGAAAGTCACTCTTGATCAGGGGCATATGAGATTCTATAGAGAAAGTACATATGAGATAGCTCTTAGTGTGGCTTATGTACTATATCACCGTAATTCAAACATTCATTACATTTGCATATTCAATATCTCAAGAGAATGATTTAACTTGAAGACAGAGAATAGAAAAAAGAAATTTGACTCCATGGTTCCTACATACATCGCATGTACAATGTACAATTTCATTTACTAATTTGCCCTTGAAGTATCCGTGTGGGTGTAATTTGTGAGGCATTATCACAACAACATCCGGTGGACACAAATATCACAGATACTAGGGAGTGTAAAGGCTGCTGATAGGTAGGAGAGTACTTTTTTTTTTTTTTTATTTATTGTTTGGCTGTATGGAACAACCTTTCAACAATTACAAAATGGATAAAAACATATCAAAAACATATTACAATTCAATTAATCAATATATAACACATTTTTAAATTTTGCACCTGACACCCAATATATAAAAGATTTTAGTAGCAGCAGCATTTTTTTTTTTTCCCCTTTTTCTCTCATTTTTTTTTTCCTTTCTTTCTTTCCCTTCTATCACCATTCTCTCATGACAGCATTCACAATCACCTTGGATATAATTCATTTAAAAAGCCTGTTGTAGCTAATCTAATTGACATTCTCTTTGTACCAAAAATCAATAGCCATAATTCTTCCATATCAGTTACAGTTTGCGTTGTAAAGCAATGGAAATAGTATTTACAAAGTATAACATATAATGCAGGACAGTAGACAATAACATGTTTCAGCGTTTCTGCGTTTGCAGGATCCATACAAAAACGGCAGATATTCTCGCTGGCATCAATTAGTTTTCGCCTAAATAAAATATCCCTTGTATGCCACAAATTTAGACGAAAACGAATATAGTCATCTCTAAATTTTGGAGATGGATATTTTAAAATGTATGGTTCCGCAACTCTAAATTTTTTATGGCCAAACTGGGCAGTGTTCCAATCTTTAGAATGGGAACATTTTTCCAAGGTATGTATCCAGTCTTGCCGATATAGTTTAGTTTTAGCTTGCGTTGGATTATGAATTAAAATATCTACGGAGATGTCCGCATCTGAAAGGATATTTATAGCTGTGTTTAACCAGCATTTTGGGTATTGATGATCTGAGTATAGTAAATATTTACCCAAGATACCGGATATGTCTAGACATTGTAATGACAGGATGCATTTTCTCAACAAGGCTAACAATTTCCATGCAATAGTACTGTATAGCGATAGCAGCCCTAATTCAAAACGAATCATTGCAATGGGGACACAGGTAGGCAAATTAAAAATTGAGCGCCAATATTTTCCTTCTAATCGATCCCACACTAAACGGGGCAGCATCGATGCAGCTTCAGAGCCATACGAGATAATGGGTTTTAGTTTCATGGAATAGAATGATATTATATGATTGCATGTAAACTTTCCAAATTTATATAAAATGGCCTTAGATTGGGAAATTAGGGTTTGCAGTTTCAATTCAAGTTCTTTTTTAAGCACCTATTCATTGTTACCCTGGGTGATCATAATGCCCAAGTATTTATATGTTGAGGTTAGAAGAATCGACTCCTTTTTTATATACCACTTGTATTGAAAGTGTTTTGTCATTTTACGATTTTGGCACATCATAATTTGAGTTTTCGTTAAGTTTACAGTCATAGCATTTTCTACAGTATACTCCGATAATCCATTAATCAAACGTTGCAAACCTGCAGGAGTTTTTGATAATAGAACAAGATCGTCTGCATAAAGGATCCATGGTATCTGTTCCTGATCTAATTTAGGAGCATCAGAGTTAACATTCTGAAACTTTTCACCCATATCAAGGATGAATAAGTTAAACAATGTAGCTGCCAAGATGCATCCCTGTTTTAGTCCTCGATATGTTAAAATGGGGCGGGTTAGTATCCCGTCACGAGTAAGACGAATATGAACTTATGTGTTTTCATGAAAGATAGAAATTAACTTAACCAAAGAATAGGGGCAGCCCAATAGTAGCAATTTTTGCAGCATTAGATTGCGATCTATAGAGTCGAATGCTTCCTTGAAGTCTACAAAGGCAATGAATAGCGATTGTTTTTGCTGACAACAGAGTGCCTTGATTGCAGTCAAGGAGACAATATTTATAGCCGTTCCCTTACCAGCTACAAATCCTGTTTGAAACCTGTCTCTCATATTTGATGAATTAATCCATTGTTGGAGATCTCTTAGAATTAATGAGGCAAAGATTTTCCCAGGAGCATCTAACAGGGCAATTGGCCTATAGTTTGCTGGGTTTTGTCTATCGCTTTTTTTATAAATGGGTACAATTAATGAAGTACACCATGATTTAGGGATCTTTTGGGTAATTACAACTTGCGAGAAGATTTCAAACAGGATGGGGGCCCATAGGTCCGGAAATTCTTTTAGCATGGCATTAGAAAGACCATCGGGCCTGGAGCACGGTATCTACTTGCTTTGTGGATAAGATTAAGAATATCGTCCATTGTAAAATCTATTGAGAAGGATCCCTCAAGTTTTACAGGAGGTACGCAATTAGTAGAAGGGAGAAGAGCATAAAGATCAGTAAAATGGGAGATCCATATGGTATAAGCAACGTCATTAGTCTGCATCTGACATTGAGTGGTGTTATATGTGTCTGATATTAATGTCCAACATCCTGCAGTGTTTTTAGTCAACATTTTAACTAACATTGCCTCACCATCTTTCTGGTATAATAAAGAACGATAAGTTCTTCTCCAGTTCCTATGTTTAGTTTTAATTGCTTTAAGAGCAGCTAAGCGCTGATCTACTGGTAGAGATTGAATCGCTTTCTTATTTTTTCGAAATAGAGCTTTCGTTTTCTGCATATCTTGGTTATAAGAGTGTGCTGCAACCGAAGATCTTGTTATCTTAGTAGAACCGGCAAATTGATACATTAGTTTTGTATAATCAATATCAGAATTACAATGGTTTAGCGAGGTTTCGCTTGATGTTTTAAGAGAATCTGTGAAATGTAATAGTTTCGTACTGGTCCATCGTAGGCGATTTCGACCAAGATTCGCTTCAATAGTTCCTTCCATTGTTATAGGAGTCATAGGTGGAGCAGTGCTTTGATCAGTACAGTTCAGTGGCCAGTGAAGATGTAACATATTGTGGTCACTAGCCGAAGATGGCAGAACCTGAAACCCTTTTAGGAGATAGAACAAGGAGCGGCTAACATAAATGAAATCAATAATAGCCACAGAACTACCCCTTTTCCATGTCGGATGGGGAGGAGAGTCCTCAGGAAATGATCCGTTTACCATGAACATGTCTTTCGATTGTATAAACGCATTCCAGCTTCGTACTCGATCGTCAGATAACACTTTGCTACTATTTAGACAATGGAGATTTAAATCTCCCGCTAAAATTATGTGCATTTGTTTCTTGTATTGATGTATTTTTTCCCATAAGCGTTCAAGGGAGCGCAAGTAGGAATCAGTGGAAAGAGCAACTGGATTCCAATATGTATTAATCAAAGAGTATTGACAATCGTCAATAGATAGTTGTGCTAGCTGGAGATACGGAGTCAAGAATTCATGTGAAATAACACTCATGGGTGGAGATGTTTTCAGCATGATTAACAGGCCAGACATTGGTCGACCTTTAATAGCAGAAATAGCAGGATTAAGGATGGGATAATACCCATCCCATGACGGGCAGTTAGTTAGCCATGTTTCCTGTAATAATATAAAATTGTACTCTCTTAGTTTAATGACAGCATCGGAGAAAAGATGTTTGAAGCCTCTAGTATTCCAGCTTAACAATGAAAGATGCTTACTAGGGGAGACGCTATGCTTGGGAGGTAGAACACCGACATTCACACTGTTGTTTACATTGTGAACCACTCGAGTTCACTTTAGTGGAGGTAACCAATGTTATTTGTGCATCTTTATATGGGACTGTAATAGCAGAGCTTCTTTGATGGTCAATAGTAAGCTCAAAGCCCAGATCCCACAAGGCTGCGCGAGCGGCCCAAAGAGTATTTAGAACCACTCTTGAGCGGAGCCAGATTCGCACTAAGGACAGGTCGTTATTATTTAAGAATTCAACTTGTTCAATATCAGCAGAATTAATGTCCTCCAATGCGTATATATCACCAAAAATAGCTAAAAGGCTAGCACGATTCAAATCATATGAGTGATATGGCAAAGGTCTACATTTAATAATTAATGAGTGAAGATTTTGTTTTACATCGGGTTTTTTCAGTCTATTTAGTGTACTTTCTGGATTCCAGATGAGTGTCGCATGAGGACTTACGTGTTTAGTAGGGACAAATGGAATTTGTTTTGAAGTAGAGGCAGCAAATACAGATTGGTTTAGATTCAAAGTAGTAATAGATGAAGGTAATTTCTGCCCGCCTTCGTCGTACTTAGTGCTATTATCAGAGGACTGGTGATATTTTAGCATGTATTGTTCAATGGCTGAAGCTATAATACGATCTAAGGTTGGTGGCATGGAAGATAAATTACATTGATCCATTTTATTCGCATCTGCCAAGGATGGAAGAGAAAGCGACTGTGGTACTGATTTTATTGTAGAGGGTAATCTAAGTTGAGATAGCTTATTGGCTCCAATTTGGGAAAGAGCACTATCTTTGATTTTAGATCCATCACTAATATTAGATTCAGCCGGAGTAAGTTTAAGGCTTTTAGCTTCTAAATAAAGGTCTATTTCTTTGCGCAGCTCTGAGCGTTTTAAACACAACTCAGTATCAAATAGATCTTTCGCTTTTGCAGCACTGATTGATGTTGGGTGATTATCAATTATCGCAGACTCATTGTCAATCAAAGCCACAATATTATTTAGGGGCGAATGTTCAGCTGGAGGTTGTACATTTACAGGTTCTTTTAAGCTTTTCTCTGCAGCGATTTTTGCATATTTATCTCGTACTGCTTTAGCAGCTATAGTCATTTTATTTTTGGCAGGTGGTTTTAGCCCTTTCAAAAATGATTTGGCGATCGAGGAGGGAATGTGCTGCTTTGGTTGATTTTTTGTTTTCTTTTTTAAGGGGCTTGTATGAGTCCGTTTGGCCGGGACAGCACCCGAGAAAATTGTGAATAGTTCGTTAGAAGGTTGTGATTCATTCGCTGATGGTGAGAGCAACACAGTATTAGGTAATGGACATACAGGAGCACACTTCTCAGTAGGGGAATGAAGTTCTCGAATAATATGTGGAAATGTAGGGAGGGTACATTGGACAGATGTAGCCGTATTTGTCATGGACAGTTTTGGTTTTTCTAATGGATTATGGGAAGAATCATTAGTTGCTTCCTGCTGTAATAATACAGCAGAAGTTAACTTTGATTTTTTAGGAGAGATAGGGGCAGTGTCATTATATGATTTCAACTGTTGTAAACGAACTGTTGTAAACGTAGTTGTGATTGCCATCTAATTAATTTAATAAGTTGCTTATCTTGGATTTTAAGTTTTTCATCCAAGGTCTCACATAGTTTAAACAATGATGATATAGCCAGATTCATAGCGTGCAAGGTGGTTTCAATTAGTACTGTAGAAGACAAACATGCAGTAGAAGGAGGGGGTAAAGAAGGCAAGGGCATGGAAGGAGAAAGAATGGGTTTCGGCATGGTGTCAGACCGTCTGGGAGTAGGCGCTAAATATGAGGATACAGACATATGTTTCTCATCATCAGAGTATATGTGGGAGATTTCTGGTAATTCGTAGTTTGCTTCAAGCACCACATTAGTATCGATAAAGGATGAATTAGGACAATGGTTAAGTTCGTCTTGAACCTTTATAAACTCATCAGCCAATATTATAACCGTAGGGTTAAAAGGTGTACCACACATAGAAGGAATATACGAAGTAGCTGGAGTTAATAGACCATTTGACCCAGATGTAACTAAAGGCTTGCTAATGGGCATAAATTTATCATTCTGCGGTAACTGTGTGCTCACTTCTTTTGTGGCCTGTGGATCTTTGTCGCTTAATGATTTTCCCAGATCAGTATAGGGATCTGTCAAAGAAGCCGGTTGTATCGGAATTTCACTATCTTTCAGCATAGTTATATCTGAAATAGAGCGCTTGGGTTTAGGCTGCATTATAGACGATGGAATGTCAGACATAGCACAATTATCAGGTAAATCACTGCTACAGGGCCTTTTGTCTTTGCCCATAATGGCAAGCATCTCCTGTATATCACGAGACGCTACTGTTACTTTAGATCTCGCAATTTTAGGAACTCGGGAAGCTGAAGTCACTTGTGGACGCGGTGTACTGCCCATTATTTTTCTTTTCTGAAAAGCTAAAGGCGGGGAAGAGGATGGAGCTGCCGCCAGCTTGTTTGATCTAAGATAATAAAAGCGTCGGCGCATTTAATACGCCACCCAGAAGAGCACTTGAATTACTATTTCAATTAGAAAGGATAGATTTTTTTCCTCTTTCTTCACGAAGCAATAATATTCATCCAAATAGTCTGAGGCAGTTATTCAGTTTTCAGGGAAGGGAACGCCCGACAGCTTGTGGAGCTGCCAGAGTCCGACTCTCCACCCCAAACCCTGAGAACTAGTCAAATAAGTGTAAGTGTGGTTAGCAGCTGAGAGCTTTGATTCAGACCACTCACCGATCACAGCCGAACAGCATAACAGCGACTCCAGCCCTTACTTCCTCCAGGGCTTAACGCCGCAAGGGTGGATATACCGGCAATTTATGCTGGGCTGGAATCACGTGACCACTCACGTGTGCGCGCTAGGCCCCGCCTCCTCCAGGAAGCAGGGGAAGCAGCAAGAGCTCGGCTCGCAGTGCTGCAGGGCACAAGTTGGGTTTTGCAGGTAATTTTAAAACGCTCCGATCATGAAGAGCACCTTCCAAATGTTCAGGAACACACGCCGCTCGGGCGGATATACCGGCAATTTATGCTGGGCTGGAATCACGTGACCACTCACGTGTGAAGCAGCAAGAGCTCGGCTCGCAGTGCTGCAGGGCACAAGTTGGGTTTTGCAGGTAATTTTAAAACGCTCCAATCATGAAGAGCACCTTCCAAATGTTCAGGAACACACGCCGCTCGGGCGGATATACCGGCAATTTATGCTGGGCTGGAATCACGTGACCACTCACGTGTGCGCACTAGGCCCCGCCTCCTCCAGGAAGCAGGAGAAGCAGCAAGAGCTCGGCTCGCAGTGCTGCAGGGCACAAGTTGGATATTGCAGGTAATTTTAAAACGCTCCAATCATGAAGAGCACCTTCCAAATGTTCAGGAAGTACTTGTATGCAGAAAAAGGCTCAAGTGAGGATACCCAAACTAGAAGAAAAAGCTTCTGATAAAGGTCAAAGGTTATTGGCCTTCTTCCAGGAAAAGCCCCCAGAAATATGATAGGAAATCCTAGCTGCATGGAGCATCAGCACCCACAGAAAAGAAGAGTAATGTTACTTCTAACACCGTGACATCAACATCCGCAATATACCAAGGCTGTCTTCCATGTGGGTATGTAATCCGAATGAAAGGCGATGCAGTCTATAAGGGAAGAGACAGACAGGCAATAGTCCGAGCTGGCCTCATGGAAGATGCCATCATCAACGAGGGCATCCTAGTGGATTTCCATTAGGCCAGGAAGTGGCTCAATGTGTCCTTGTAACTCTGAGTGGGAAAAGTATCACGCCGCTTTAAGGGGATGTAGGGTGCACTGTATGACACCAGCCCAGATTGCAAGCTCAGAGGGTTTCATGGTTCCAGCCAATGCCCACTGGCAATGGTAGAATCCTGCGGAAGGAGAGAACCCTCCAAGCAGTGCATAGCGGTAACAGACTCCATTCCAGTGGATTGTCTGTTAGGGAATGACTATTCTAATCCCAAGGTTGTCACCAGGTGTACGGCTAAGGAAACAGCCAGAGGAGAAGCACTTGAGACTATGGGCCCAGCGGTTCTTCCTTCTGGAGAGTGCATGAGACTCCGGTAGTGCCTAGTCCAGATCC
Source organism: Ambystoma mexicanum (assembly GCF_040938575.1). Classification (NCBI taxonomy): domain Eukaryota; kingdom Metazoa; phylum Chordata; class Amphibia; order Caudata; family Ambystomatidae; genus Ambystoma; species Ambystoma mexicanum. Next base: position 49,781,518 of record NC_090925.1, on the reverse strand, counting down.
CAATCCCACTGAGGCACCTGCTCATATGGGACAGTGCCATTATTCTGCCTTCTGTGATAGCATTTGGTTCAGTGATCTCAGGGTTGCCTAGTTGCATAGCAAAGCAACCTGAGATGTAGGCAAGACAGCATCAGGCAAAGTGGACCTCCCAGAACTTAGTGAGTTGTCCTCAGCTAAACCCCCAAGTTAGGCTGACTGTTTGCAAGGCACAGAGAGACTGTCGCGCTGCAGCAGGTCTGGGGAAGCAGACAGGGGAACAGGCTTTTGATGAGTAACCTGTATTGCTCAAGGTTAACTGGGGGAATGGTCTTGTGTATATTGAGCCCACAGATTCTGAGGCAACCAGAGATTAGTTGTTCCCCAGTGGCACAGGAGGGTTCTCCTATTCTTGGCTTTTGACTTTCCTTAGGCAGGTCACTTAGGAGTGATTAAGGCAGGTGGACTGCTAATTTTGACTGGCCCCAATCGGTCCAAGTCAAGAAAGGTGACTTGTAAAAGCACCCGAGGAGAACATGGGATGTTCTCCTACTCAGCCTGATGGTCACCTACAGATAAGTGCCACGGAACAGAGTAGAGTTTATTGTATTTGTTCTTCTGTTTGCCCATCCTGTGCGGGATCCCCTAATTCTGGTGCAAGAAGAATGGGAGTGTAACCCAGTTTGTTTTCCCACAATATAGTGGATTATGTTCTTGGGTTAAGATACAGATTTTCACAGTACATGGACAGGTCTAAAGACAATCTGAAAGCCCGGCCCAGGAGTTGATGAAATGCTAGCATGACTAGAAGTCAAGTCCGTAGCTACTCTCCAGGACAGATAGTCTGGATTATTGAAACTGGCAAACACAGTCTACTACAAGATATGTTGCCTGGAGTCTATGTGGTTCTGGAGAAGATCAATGAGGTGAACTACTTTGTTGATACTACGGCGGCCCACAAGCAGATGCAGTGTTTTAACATGTGGAACATGAAGTGTGATTTCTTATTCTGCTCAGACCTGCTTCGTGAATTAAAGCAGGCCAGCAACTATCTTCCCCAAGTTATGTACCAGGTTTGCAAGTGCATTCACCATGGTGATCAGGTAAAGTGCTCTCTGCATGTAAAGTGCTTTCTGCTGGCTACTGAATGCTTGATACGTGCTTGTTGAGTCCTTTGACAATCACAAGTGTTTATCATTTGGGGATCAGGTGAATGTACACATATTATTATGCTATCCAGAGTTAGGAAAAACCTTTTTAACACATGTTTGTTTACAAAGGCACATTTTAATAAAAGTACAGAGCAGCCAAATAGGGCATGGCCAATCATATGATTTTGTGTGCTGATTTGCTGTTAACACTAACAGCAGAAGTTATCAGTAGGAGATACATAAGCAATAAACCCTGAGCTGCGGTAATGCCCCTGCGGCGAGGGGCGTATTGCTAATAGTACCCCGGTCAGAAACAAAACAAAAATCAAAGAAAATGGCAGCCGGGAAAGGGAAAACAGAGTCTGCTTTCCCTTTCTGTGGTGGCTATCGGGAGCGGATGCGCTGGCACGTTCACTCCCGAAAAAGTAGAAATAAGAAGGTAAGTGGGGTTGGGAGGGCGGGGAGGGCATTGTTTGCAAGGAGGGGAGGAAAAAATAAACTTACCTGACTCTCCGGCGGGGCAGGATGACAGCCTCCAGCTGTGTGGAGGCACGGAGTGGGGATGGCTCTGTTTTGAGGCTCCTCTTTGGCTAAGGGCCTGCCACAGCCCCCCGCCGGGAGCAAAGGAATGGAATCCTGCCCGAGGGATTCCCGGTCGGGTAATGCCCCAATGAGGGCCAATCAGAATGTTTGTTTCATTCTGGTTGACCCTCGCCGAGCACTAATTACACATGATGACTAGCTCAAAATTATTGGATCTATTTATCAGTTTGTCAAAATATATTTAATCTACCCTCAATTACTAACTAGTTGTGCAGAAACCTGTAATTCTAGGCTTGACTAAGTTAAATGAGCAATTGATGGTAACATACACCCATAGTCCTCTTTCCTGAAGCTCATTCAGAAACTGAGCAAGAGATATCCAGCCTCTGAACATGAATATCTGGACCAATAGCAAAGGCCTTCTAACCGAAGTGTGTGTCTCCATCTTTGATGCTTATTATTGAAACCATCTGCACTGTCACTTCAAAGGTGACCATGTGCTAATGACTAAATGTGTGAAATCAATGTATCAATGGCATTCTATGGCAATGATGGATTCCCCGTCTCATAAGCACTGTAGATTTTACAACTAAAACGACGAAATCCAAAAGGTCTCTCTTAATGTCTTGGATTCTTGTCTGCCCCCCCACCCCCAAATTGAACAACATTTCAATGTCTGAGCAAAATATCTTTCAGATGCGCAGTAGAGTGTTTCTGAGAATTACCTGATGAGCTACTGATGCCGGATGTGAGCTCCATGATCGTCTTACCTGGTGATCTTGCTGTTTCACCTGCATATTCCAGGGGGACAGATATTGGATTAAATAAACATGTTTGGCCTCATTGCAAGTTTACAGGTATCCGTCCGGTAATCCCAGCAGAAAATGGCAAACGCTCATATGGTTACCGGCACCTGTCTGCTGGTATTACCGACAGATTACAAGTGTCGGCTTAAATGGTAAATCCCCATTGAATGGAGTCCCATTGGACAGTATGGGGGGATTTTACCAGTATCACCGGCAAGAATGTTACAGTGTCAGTAATACCAGCAGTGTTTTTCTGATAGGGGTCAGGTTTCCCACCCTCCATCCCTACGGGCAACTTTGTACTGGGCAACTTATAATGAGGCCCACATGGACTCCTATGCATTGCGTAGTCACATAGTTTAATCTTTGGTCCGGTTCTTCGATGGGTCAGTGTGCCACATGTTTTGCACTGTCATATTTTGGGCAATTCAGGCACAGGGAGGTGCCACGTTTGTGTCTTTCTGTACTAGTAATGATTTTACTAGGATGTCCCTGATGTTGCATGCATTTACCCAGTTCCAGACCCATTGGTGGAACCCTCCTTTGCTTGGATTGTGTGACATATTCTGTAAAAGGTTATTGGACGCATTAATCCCTCTTGTCGTTCAGGTTTAACTGGATCAGCTAGAATGTCATCCAGCTCCATAGCATATGCAGGATCATAACTTAGGTTCTTCATGGAAACCGTGTTCCATAAGTGCTTGAAATAGCGTCGTCCCTACAACCACAAAGTCACCATCTTTGCTACCAATCCTGCGGGCTCCCGAGAATTGGAAAAAACGGCAATGGATTGAGAAATGCCAGTGGATGAAACCAAGTTAATTGAAAATATGTATTCCGATCAGTCATTTTGCTGTTTACTCGCCTGTGGAAGAAACGAAGCCAACACAATATTATGTTTTAAGAATTGTAAGACATTGAGACATTGTATTACAATTTGCTGCAATAAGAACAAACTGATAGTATGGGCCCTTCTAAAATTCCTGCATCAACTTACATTCCCATCCCCTGTACACCTGATATATCAAAAGTGATGGGAACGAAAATACTAAAGTGCATGATCTAATTCAATCTTGAACCTGGTGAGGTGCCTTTTTCTGCTTAAGAGGCAATTCCCTGCTAAGTCCTTCTTCTGTTTCTCTCGTAGTTCATCATCCGAGGCACCTGCAATGCCTTATCACGTGACCAACTCCATTGCTAAGCAGTATGCAGTTTTCCAATATCTCACCTACTCATCACTTTTCAGTGCAGGTCCTGCAGGACTGATATAAGTGAACAATATGCTCTTATAACGGTGTCCTTACATAAAGGAGCCACCATGGAAGAAGCCCAAAACAGCCAACTAAAGAAAGACACAGGAGGATAGCATTGAATCATTCCACCACATGGCTTAATAGTTTGGTATTTGCTTCTGAGTCCAAAACATGTATAACGGGCTTGCAATGTTCCAGCATGAACCTGATATCACAATGATGGGATTTAATTAATCCACTACTACCTTCCAATCCTCCACCATTCTGTGAGAATAAATCAATGACATCAGCAATGAATGTTGTGTAAAAAATAATGTAAGTGTTCTCCACTCACATTGTTCTTGAACATGATGCAGAGTGCACACCCCATGCTTTCATTTGCGTGAAGTTCCTATATAAACATGTTACTTCAAGCATAACTAACCAGCTTGATTGAACAGGTGGCATGTTCTTAGAGACAATGTCATGTCCTTCATGAAATAATCCCCTTTACTATCAACAGCTGTACATAATAATCAATTGGGCATTGATAAGGGTTCAAACATACGTTTTCTTTGACATACACATGCTATTTCTGGGTGCGTGAGGGGTTGTAATCTCTTGGGGATGTGTGGCAAACACACAAGCCATCCGTTTTAGACTAAAGATATGCCTGATATGTGCCTGTGTGAATCCCTGATTTGAAACATTTGCAGTTCTACTTCAAAGGGTCATGATCGTTTTTTGTATGTTTGTGTGACTGACAATCATCTTTCTGTCTCATTAATGTAACCCACCCTGTTTAGAAACAGAAAGGGGTCATTTTCTTGGTGTTGCAAATTCCACTCAGCCAAATCCAATGTGGAAATGTCTCTCATTGTAGAGGTTCTATTATAGACCCCATACCAATTCTGAACTATATGCATTGAGTCAAACAAACAGTAGATCCATCTGTAATATGAAATGAATACACCGTCCACTGGGATCGACTACATTTGGGAGCATTGCTCCTCCTCTTTTTCAGAAGGTCAGGATAAACATTGGATGAATTCTTCAAAAAAAAAAAAAGCACTAGCCGGGCACCTTGATTCTTTTTGGACCGTTGAGTCCCTACCACAGGAATGAGAGTTTCTTCGGCACCGACACTTTCTGGGTTGAACTCAAGGCATACTTCCTGTTTTCACACAGCCATTTGTCATCCAACCCTTCGGATCTAAGATCATTTCACAGTTTTACTTAGCTAGTTCATTTATCCAATTATAACTCTCCCTACCGAATTTATTGAGTTTGTTCAGCCAATCAGATTTGTATAATCTCCTTAAGTAGTTGATATAAGGCCCAGCTGACTTACTTTTGCTTTTTGGGCTTTGTAGGATGTGCGCTTTTTGCTCCTGTGCACATTCCCTTTAGTGACCCTTTTTAAAATGTAAACAAGTTAAAAAAAAAGAATCCAGGCCCTAGCGCCATTACCCCAAAAAATGCAAATATACAATGTTTTCATGTCCCAGTTTCTCCCTGTGTGTTTGTTGTTGTCGCCTTCTCTCCCCACTTTCTGTTCTGTCTGTTTGCATGAGTAGTATAGTAGTTACTAGGATTTGTTCAGTTTTTGGAATCCTGGGGTTTGACAGTGACCTGACTTTCCTGAGGTTGTATCTGGGTTCAGGGTATTAAGAGAGAGGTCCTGCCTCTGAACAGGAGGATGAATGGCTTCAAAAGGGGCCAATACCCAGAGGAAAACCTCTCTGCTGGTTGGTTGAAGCACAGGAAGTGCAGCGTGTTTGAGCCTGAGATGATGGGCACATGTGATGGCTGCTAGGCAAGGATCTGGATAGCTGGTGTGGACAATAGACCACTACAGAACTAGTCCAGGCAGGCAAAAGACCGAGAGAGACCAAGGAGGAGGATGGCAGCATAGCCTGCAGGTGAACCTGCTGCACAAGCAACAAACGATAAACAGGAGAGAGAGACAGGATGGGCATTGAGCTGAAAAGGGGTACCTAAAGCAGGAGAGATACAGTGGGGAAAAACAGCCTGTGGGTGATGGGCCAAAAGGAGCCTTACTGGGCAGTTATGAACTGGAGGATGCCAGCAGGGTGTAGAAATGCCTGCAAGTGCTTCAATATGAACCGGAAGCAGATCCGCTATCTTGATGGGGACGACATGCGTGGCTAGCGGCGTCACACTTTTTGGTTGGGCCCATGCCAGTTCCAGCACCAAAGGCATGACAGTGCCCAGTTAGCTGTGGTATCATGCCGGGTCCTCATAGGGTTTTATTTTGGCTTGGTTTGTTTTGTTGTTTCACATTTTTAGGTTCTAGGGCTATGCTTATATACATTTATCAACATTGCCATTTGCGGTTCATGTGATGAGCATGTGATGCTGGGAGGAGAAGAGGAAGGCAATGCAGGGGTGGATTCCCTCCATGATGTTTGAATTGTGGGACCCGGGACATGCAACATTCCCAATCCTCTGAGTCCACAGAGGCGGCTGAGACATTATGAGGGCTCAGAAGAAGGAGCGGGGAAAGAGGCAGGACCAGCAGTGGAAGCCTTGATTAGTAGCACAGAGGCTGCAGTAACACGTGGAGTGGTGGACACACCCATTGAGGCAGGGGAAGTAGTGCCCCTAGTATATGCACTCTCAAAGGAAGGAGAGCCAAGGTCTCTTTAGGACCACCCACAGGGGAATGGCAGTGAGGGCTTTAATGCATATCTCCACAGGGACTGGGCCAGTGGTGGCGCACGGGGCATGCTCCTGATCTGGGAGGAGGGGCGAGCAGCAGCAAGTAATTTGAGGGGGCATGGGGCAGCTCTTATCTGGTTGAGGGACATTGAGGAAATATTGGACTCCACCATCCAGGTAGGGGGTGCTGCTGATGATAAGGGGGTTGTCCGACAGGGGGAGTGTCAGGGAGGAGCGGTAAGCAGATATATGACGCCCATGAAAGTGACAGAGTTCTGTGGGATCACTGGAGAGCTTTACTAAATACTCTGAGAGAGTTTGATGGCTTTGGTGGGCCCTTTGAAAACATAATGAGAACCTTAGTGGGTGGTGACACCCTATGAGAGAACCTTAAAATGGTATTGGGTAAATCTACTATTCCAGATTTACAGGTGTCTGTCTGGCATTTAATACACTGTCCATAATCTGGTAGTTCAAGAACCGGGTCTGTGCGCAAAGGATATTTCCAGTGCTGAAAAGTTGTTCGGCAGGCCTGCTGTCAATTCTGTGCAAGCTGCATACGCACAGGCATGACATGGGGTCTCATGTCAGATACAACTTCTTGGGGGTGTCCCACTTGAGAGAAGCTGCCTTTCCTCTCACAAGGCTACGCAACCACAGGTAATGGATTCAACAGGGTCTTAGTTTTCATCTCCTCTCTAGCCAGTTCCTATGCAAGGTGGGAATGAGTGCAATAATGATCCCATTTTAAAATACACCTGGGATGTGTAGGAATGATCTGATAAGCTGTCTGATGTCCCAGGCACCTATACGCGACAACAAGTGCATCAGGAGCAATGTCCAGTAGGAATCTCATTTTTCCTGGGTGCACAACCAATGCTTCACTGTACCCTGCATCAGAATTCTTGGCCTGTCAGTGATCATGTCAGCCCTTTTGCCTTGCAACTGCTTCTGGTATGGAGTAGGCCACAGATCTCGCTCAGTTCCTACGCCTCTTGTTGCAGTAGGCCAGGACTCTCATCCGGCACCTGTTTCCCTGTCTGCTTCCATAGGCCTGCCAAAGTGGGACAGGTCCACTGTTCTGGGAAAAGGTGGTCATCCTGACCTTGGCCTCCAGCTGAGGACCACTCGCTCAGTTCTGGCAGGCCCCTCAGGGCTAAAACCACCATGCCCACCATCTCAGGTGACATTTCTGTGCCTTTATGCAACTCTGAGATCACTGAATCCTGTGCTACATCCGTTAACACCTCAGTGACCACATGGCCCAATCCCACAGTGGTTGGTGCCTCATGGAACTTCAGGTTAGGACTGGGAGTTACTGGTGATACTGGCTACTTGCACACTCCAGCATGAAGTGCTTCACAGACTTAGCCTTCAAGGCCTTCCTCAATCATGGCTCGGTAAGTTCCTCAACTACGACCTGGGTCAGGGAGGTCATTACCCAAAAGACACGCTACTGATATTGAGTCTTTGCAACACAGTGTAGGGCAGTTTTACCTATATATTTGAGGTCTCCCATTGCCATGGGATAGTCGCTAAGACTATCAAACACCCTCACCGGCTAGTTTCAACCTGTGGCGTACTGTCCTTCCTTCACCCATTGTGTGGCAGCAGTGATTCTAGCAGCAATGTCATGAAAACAGGAGATCCATTTCCCCTTTTATGGAAGGTTCCCGAAACATATGAGAATTGGCACGAACTGGGGCCCGCTCTCGGCTTTTGGTACTGATCCCTCAAAAAAGCATTATGGAACTTTTGGTCACTACCTGACTTAGTGGGACTTTGTCTGTTAAGGTCCTCACACTGACTTTGGCCTCATCTATGAGAACAACAACCACAATGGCATTTTTGGAGTTACCCTTGCAGGCCTCACTTTCTATGTGTCTAAATCCCACACAGAAACAACCTCTTTGTGTTGAGGGTGCGGGTGCTGGAAGTGGGGTTGGGGGAATTACTGTAGCAATAATCTTGCCTCACCCATTGCCCCATTGCAAATGGAGGTGATACCTCCTCTAACCACTTCAATGTTCAAACCTATGATTGTTCATGGGGCTAAAACAGGTGGCACCATTAGCCTCTTAATTTCTTTAAAATGAAATCTAAGTAGCATAATTTAATGGGGGGAGAGCCCCCCCTTCTATCTTCATTTTTGTTCCACAAGCCTGTTGAACTTTGTTGAGGCATTTGCTCTCGTGTAACCCCACATTACTTGTGAAGATACTACCCTCAGCTTGTTAAGCACTAGCCTCCCACATGGGACTAGCCTTCAGAAGGCATATTCAAATCCTGATTGGGCCAGTTCGACCCTTCAGGATATTGTGATTGTCCCATTGAGGGGCTTGGGAAAGGAAAGGATGGACTCAGGTGCTGTTCAGGGGCCTCAGACTATGTGAATAAAGGTCCAAACGATATCTGAAAAAACCATGTCTTCGGTATTCTGTGGCATCTCAATTGTTCATAGTAAGTTGAGGATGGAGAAGTGAGATTGTATTAGTGACATGAAGACACGTATTTTGCAATATAACACTTTTCTTTTCGTGCAGCTGCAAGAAATTACAATTCAATCAAGACAATGCGCCACTGCCACGGTACTGTTGGAAGGGCTATGAGCTAAATAATTAGTACATTTATTTATTTATTTATTCACATTTATTAAGTGCACAGCAGCCTGGAGGCATTGTGGCGCTAGTTACAGACAGTTCACATGGCTACAGAATGAAGGAACTATTGCAGTCATATATACAAGCCTGAGGCAAGACAAGCTGTAGGTCAGTTGAAGAGTAAGGTCTTGAGTTTTTTTAGGAAGGTGAGAAGAGAGTTTTCTGTTCTGATGTCAGTGGGTAGAGTGTTACACAGCTTGGGGGCTATGTAGGGGAAGCTCCTACATCACATGCAGTGTGTAGTGTTGTGTACATGGATTATTAACATAGGTGATCCCATTTAGCATTAGGGGCAATGAACGGGGGGTGACTTTGGGCACTAACAATCAGTATAGGGGTGAGTTGTGTGGGCTAGATTTATTGGGTCACAGAATCTGATAGTACTAACACTGCAGCAGGTGCTCAAACTCCACTGACTCTGCCAATTTCAAAAATAGAGCAAAAATTGAAAATGAAACAGCAATGAGGTGAAATACAGAATGCACAGTCAAAGACCTTGAACATAAATGCTCATTGTGCAAACAAAGCAAGCACAGGAAGAAAGGAAGGGAGAATGTTTCAGTTTTCTGATCTGCAGGAAGAGATGATGAGCAGGAATGCAGTTTAGAATTTGCCAAGAACCAGGGGGTGTGAGTTAGACTAGAAAAGGGGTGAGGGAGTCAGTGTTATGCTCACCTGGTTCCCACAGGGGCGTCGATCGGACCCGGACAGCTGCAGTCTCCACCAACGTGATGCGTAGTGCAGCGATGACTGTCTGGACTGGCCCGCCTAATCTCGTCTGCTTCATCCGTAGAAGTATTCTCCTGCAAGTGGAGAAAGGGATTTAGCCACCCGTGGATATGAGTGATAGCCCCCTCCCACTGTTCTCGTTCTCCCTTCTTGTCACCTCCGATATCCCCTTTGAGGAACCTCACCTTATGTTTTTAAATGATGAGCTCTCCATCCTGAGTGGATTGCAGGGGCGTGTTGATGCCAGTTACTTCACTGGTTTGAAGGCGTGGGAGAGTTCCGGAGAGTATTGACTCTGAGGTTCCTGGCAAGGTTCGGTAAGTATCAAGTTCATAGAGTTCAATATGTCCGATGATTCATTCTTGTTTCCCCCTTCCTTCCTTGTCTTGCAACTAAGATCGTGAGAAGATACCCCTCGTGGCAGTTGGTGGTGCTCAGGTAAGAGCCTGTATTACCCGACGCCGTCCGGTAAATGTTGCCGGTGTTTAACGTGTTGTTTTCTCTCCCTTTGCAGGTGCGGCACATAAAGATGTGGAGAGTTATAGAATAATGCCTCTGGTGGTAATCAGGTAATTCTATGATGATAAGTGTTTTATTTGTTGGTTTTCTCAGCTCACCTTGTTCTTTTCTTTTGTCCCTCAGGTGCCGGAGTTCGGCGAAGAAATGATGGAGGCAGCGCTGAATCGAAAGATGCTGTGAGGATTGGTGAGTATGGCGCGGCGCTGCAGCTGGAGATGCGATGCGTACAGAAATTATGTTCTTTCCAGGTCCGGAGGCGAGATGGATCCGAAATCAGGTGAGGAATTCGAAATAGTTCATTTTCTAATCTTGTCCTTTTCTTTCCTCTTGGTTTTAGGAGCTCCAGATTCGAGGCGGGCGTGGCAGAAGACTGGATACAGACTGCAGGCACGGTGAGCCTTACGCTGCTGGATGCAGAATAACGCGAAGCGTGTTCTGTTGTTCGGGCGTGGTTTAAATAGCTTCCAAAATAGTTCCAGGTAAGAAGTTCCCTAGAACCACGCCCGAGTAAAAAATATTCCCTGTAGAAAAATAGTCTCATCCAGGCCTCACATTGGCTTGGACTCACTAGCAGCATGGTTTGCATCAGGTAAGTAAAGTCTATGAGACTGGCGCCTATGGCGCCAGGACTGATTTCCATGATGAGCCTGGTGCCTAAGGTGCCAGGACTGAACCCAAACAGCCCCCAGCCGGGGCTGTTGGGGTTTTAATAAGGATCGGGATGCCTGCTCCCGGAGCTGATGGGCTTGGTCCTGATGCCCGAGGTAGGCACCATGACACCACTCACCCCCAAGGCCCCTCCTAAAGTTGTTCTTACCCTTGGCCCTGGTTTGTCTGGGAAGTCCCGATGGAATTTCTTCACTAACTGAGGTGCAAGAACGTGGTCACTAGGCTCCCATGACCTTTCTTGCGGTCTGTAGCCCTTCAATCGATTAAATAAAAAAGTTTTGATTTAACCATCTTGGAGTCCAGGATATTTTGTACCTCGAATTCAGGTTCTCCATCTATCAAGATGGGGTCGGGTGGTTTGGTTAATCTTGTTCCTGGTTGAACTGGTTTTAAAAGTGAAACATGAAAGACAGGATGAATTCGCATATTAGAGGGTAATTCCAATTTGACGGCCACAGGGTTGATAATGGCCTTAATAGTGTAAGGTCCCAAATATCTAGGGTTAAAAGTCTGAGTCCCTTCAGAGGTATGTGTTTTGTAGCCGGTCAAACTTGATCCCCAATCTGGTATTGTGGAGTTTCACTTCTGTGTTGATCAGCATTTTTCTTATATTTCTATTTTGCTTGTTTCAAATGTTCTGTTGCCTCTTTAAAGGCTTGTGTAATAGTTGAGTGCAAATGACTAACTGCGGGCATTTCTAAATGCTGAGGCGAATCTAGTTCTGAGGTTCGAGGGTGATGTCCATATATGGTATAAAAGGGGCTTTGTCCGGTTCCTGAATGTACAGAGTTATTGTAGGCATACTCGGAAATCCATAAAATATCTTTCCAATTACTTTCGGTCTGATGTAGCATGCAACGTAGGTACTGTTCAAGGGTCTGGTTGGTCCTCTCCGTCTGACCATGAGTCTGGGGATGGTGACTGGTTGATAAACTCACGTCGATTTGCGCCAATTACAACATTTCTTCCACAAAATGTGAAATGAATTGACTACCTCGGTGAGAGACCAATACGGAAGGAAATCTGTGTATTTGAACAATGTTTTCGAGGAACTCCTTGGCCAGAATTGAAGCAGGAGGTAATCCCTTTAAAGGAATAAAGTGGGCCATCTTGGAAAGAAGATCCACAATAACTAGAATGGTCTTAAATCCATTACATGGAGGTAGATCTGTAATAAAGTCTCAAGATAAGGTGTGCCATGGTGTAGGTGGAATATCCAAAGGTTGTAAAAGGCCAGCTGTTTTTTTCTTCTGACTTTTGTTTTGGGCGCAAATGCCACAACACATTACAAATGACTTTACGTCTTTTCGCCAGGTAGGCCACCAGAATTGTCTCTTAATTTTAGCTTCAGTTTTTGCGATACCTGGGTGCCCCTCCATCAGGGTGTCATGATAATTGGAGATGACTAGTTCTTGAAGTTCCTTGTGTGGTAGAAATAGTCACCCTTGATAATAAGGTAGGTCACTGATGAATTTGTAGTCTGGGCCTTTCTTTACCCAGTCCTGCAGGGCTGTTGGATCGAAGAGTTGTTGGATCTTTACCTGAATATCCTCTAGTGTCTGTACAGTAGTTATGCCAAGAATTCTTTGTTCTGAAATTATAGGCACCAGTTCCGGGTTTGCATATGCTTCTCCCATCCCTATTCGGGATAAGGCATCTGCCTTGCCATTTTTACAGCCTGGTCGATAAGTGATCACGAAATCGAACTTGGCAAAGAACAATGCCCATCAAAGTTGGCGTGACGATTGGGCCTTGGCTGTTTTTAAATACTGCAGGTTTCAGTGATCGGTGATGACAGTAATGGTATGCCTGGCACCGAGAAGATAATGCCGCCAAGCCTTGAAGGCGGATTTGATGGGTAATTACTCTTTATCGGTAAACGCATAGTTTAATTCGGGTGCCGAGAACTTTCTGGACCAAAATGCTACTGGGTGAAGTTGACCAGTTTCAGGATCCTTCTGGGACAGGACTGCTCCCATGGCTAAACTGGATGCATCAGTTTCAACTATGTATGGAAGTTCAGGGCGTGGATGCTTTAAGACAGGTGCAGACGTGAATTTTTCTTTCAACTCTTGGAAGGCCTTTTCAGCTTCTTCGGTCCACAAGAAGCGTTTTTTTTTTCGCAAAAGTGCTGTGATGGGGTGTACAACATGTGAGAAATCCGGGATGAATCTGGGGTAAAAATTAGCAAATCCGAGCATGCTGTGTACCCCTTTAACTGAACTGGGTGATGGCCACTTGAGAATTGCGTCCACCTTTCGAGAGTCCATTCGGACTCCTTTTGGAGTCAGGATAAATCCGAGGAATTCAACTTCCGTAGCATGAAAAACGAATTTTTCCAATTTTGCATATAACTTGTGCTGGCGTAGTTTCTCAAGGACTGCACGAACGTGCTTCACATGGTCTGATTCTGAGAAGAGTACACTAGAATATCGTCTATGTATACAACAACACAGACGTCAATGAGTTCACGAAGGACATCATTCATAAAATACTAGAAGGGTGATGGTGCATTGCACAACCCGAAGGGCATCACCTGGTATTCGAATAACCCGTACTTAGTGCGAAAGGCAGTCTTCCATTCGTCGCCTTTATTTACACGTACCAGATGGTATGCCCTTCGGAGATCTAATTTAGTTTAGATGCAAGTGTCCTTTACTTGGTCTAGTAATTCGGGGATCAGAGGCAATAGGTATCGGTTCTTAACCGTGATCTGATTTAATGCGCGGTAGTCTATACACGATCTGAGGTCACCTTCCTTTTTAGGCACGAAGAACAAAGCTGAAGATGCAGGGGACTTGGATGGACGAATGAAGCCATTAGCAAGGTATTGGTCCAAGTATTGTCGCAGGTGAAGGTTTTCGGGTTCCGTAAGGGCGTAGATCCTACTACATGGAGGTTGTGCACTGGGTATGAGATCGATTTGACAGGCCTGTTCTTTTTGAAAAACATCCTGGAATTCTTGATATTCCTGAGGTAACTGCACGACTGGAGTAGCAACTGTGGCCAGGCCATGGCTCAAGGGTTTTTCCGGGTAACAAGCATGTGCACAATCCGGGAAGGTTATTCTCTTCTCTTGCCAATCAATACAAGGATTATGTGTTTCCAACAAAGGTATCCCCAGTATTATTTGGAACTGCGGGGCTTTGATTAAATCAAACACAATAGTCTCTCGATGCCCATCTTGACCCAATAATGTCGTCTCTGCGGTGGAATGAGTTACAGGCCCAGAGGCAATTTCAGTTCCATCGACTGTGGTGATGACATCCGAAGTGGTCTTTTTGCAGAGAGGTAGATTCATCCTAGTAGCCAATTCGTGGTCCACATAGTTTCCTATGGCCCCGCTATCAATGTATGCCCTTACTGCGTGCATGCGTGATGGCTGCCTTGGATCCACAAGGACCATTGGTATGATGAAGTGCGAGGTCTGAGTATCCTTCTTCAAGCTCGGCAAGCGGACCTCTACACTTGTCGGGCGTGGTCGTTTCCCGAATCAGGCTCTGTTTGATTTTTATCAGCAACTCGGACTACTTTTTTTGGATGGTCTTATAGGCTAATCCCATAGAAAATGTCCTGAGGTCCCACAGTACAGACATAATTGCATCTGCCGCCTCCTTTCTCTTTCCTTTCGAGTTAAAGGTCCCTTGACCCCCCCAATCTGCATCGGTTCTGGTGCATCTGTTCCTTTGAGGGCGACATTGGGTTTAACCAATACCCGATTCTCGAACTTAGCTCGATCAGCCTTTCTAGTCTGAAGTTGGTGGTCTAACTGGACCACTAAGTCTATATATTCTGCGCAATCCGGAGGTGGGTTCACAACTTGGGCCAAAACATCTTTGAGTTCACCCCGAAGTCCCCGATGAAATAATGTAATTTGTTTTACCTCTGCCCATCCAGTTTCCACCACCAACCTATTGAAGGTTGCGATATAGGTTAGTAGATCATGGTTACCTTGTCGTAAGGATAAGAGTTCATTATCCAGGGCCTGTGCCTGTGAATGTCTGGCAAATAGTCTCTCCACGCTCAATTGAAACCCTTGGAAATCCCGAAGAAGAGGGTCATCCTGGTTGACTAGTGGAATTGACCAATCCGCTGCGCTGCCACTAAGGTGTGATAGTACAAAGGCTACTTTGCAGGGGTGCGTTGATGCCAGTTACTTCACTGGTTTGAAGGCGTGGGAGAGTTCCGGAGAGTATTGACTCTGAGGTTCCTGACAAGGTTCGGTAAGTATCAAGTTCATAGAGTTCAATATGTCTGATGATTCACTCTTGTTCCCCCCTTCCTTCCTTGTCTTGCAACTAAGATCGTGAGAAGATACCTCTTGTGGCAGTTGGTGGTGCTCAAGTAAGAGTCTGTATTACCCGACGCCATCCGGTAAATGTTGCCAGTGTTTAACGTGTTGTTTTCTCTCCCTTTGCAGGTGCGGCACATGAAGATGTGGAGAGTTATAGAGTAATGCCTCCGATGGTAATCAGGTAAGTCTATGATGATAAGTGTTTTATTTGTTGGTTTTCTCGGCTCACCTTGTTGTTTTCTTTTGTCCCTCAGGTGCCGGAGTTCGGCGAAGAAATGATGGAGGCAGCGCCGAATCGAAAGATTTGAGGCGGGCGTGGCAGAAGACTGGATACAGACTGCAGGCACGGTGAGCGTTACGCTGCTGGATGCAGAATAACGCGAAGCGTGTGCTGTTGTTCGGGCGTGGTTCAAATAGCCTCCAAAGTAGTTCCAGGTAAGAAGTTCCCGTAGATCCACGCCCGAGAAAAAAATAGTCCCTGTAGAAAAATAGTCTCATCCAGGCCTCACATTGGCTTGGACTCACTAGCAGCATGGTTTGCATCAGGTAAGTAAAGTCTATGAGACTGGCGCCTATGGCGCCAGGACTGATTTCCATGATGAGCATGGCTCCTAAGGCGCCAGGACTGAACCCAAACAGCCCCCTGGATGCTTGCTCTGGGAGCTGATGGGCTTGGTCCTGATGCCCAGAGGTAGGCATCATGACAGTCAGAAGATACTGGAAAGTGCTTGAATGTTCTCACATGTGATGAAGTTAGAAGTGACTTCATGAGATGGGCTGGAGACTAATTGGGTGACATCATAGGGTTGGAGACAGAAATGTATAAATCCATAGGAGTGATATGATTGAGAAGTGGTGTTCTGGTAAAGGTTTGAAAGGAAAAGAAAGGGAGCAGGGAGGGGGTCCATTGGTTCTTCCTGGGTCCTTGCCCTGTCAGGTATGCTGTTGGAGTTTCCTGAAGAGAGGGAGAGCTGCCTTGTGCTTTCTGTCTCTTGCTGGGCTCTTGCTGGGCATTGCCCGGTCAATCCTGTGGAAATAGAGGCTGGACATGGAGGAAGGAGGGGGAATGCTGCATAGATGTGTCTCTGGAGACCACAGCGGAGACTGGTGTAGCTGCCAAAGGGAGTTTGGAAGACCATGTTCAGTCAAGGGCAGAGCTGGCAGATTCGAGCTGATTGTATCTCGGAGCCATAATAAAATACAGAGCTTAGCCTAGTGTAAGTATAAACAGGGCATTAATCATTCAATTTGGCAATGAATTAGCTAGGACCCTTTCTGCAGGGTACTGTAATTTGGCCCAGTGTCAAAGTGACACAAAAGGCACATCTTCATCTGTCACTGAGGTACAGAGTGACCGATGAAGTAGCCTGATTCAAAATTTAGTAACTGGGAGCACTGTTTCTTTCACACAGAAGGAGTCACTATCTCCATTATCCATAATTTCTCAAACTCAGTCTCGCAACAAACCCAACATTAGCTAAGGGGAGGGGAAAGTAAATGAATCTATATCTATATCTATAGTACATTTGATTTCATAGCCAAAGTACTAGCCAGTGGGTCTAAGTGTGGTACTGAACCAATGCAAAGTGTTTTCCTGTTTTTTCTCATGTGTTCATTCAATGTTTATTTCCAATGTTTCTATGCTTTACACTGTACAATATTTGAGATGGTTCGATTGACTACATATTCACTTTTTCTCTCGCTGATTGAATGAATATGAAAACATGTGGTGGCTATTATTGTGTCTGGCCTTTATTGTGCAGCCTGTCCAGTTGATGGTTTCCAGTGTAACAAGAACATGGTGTGTGCCTGACTCAGTATAAATGGTTCAATGTGTTCAAATCGCATCAAAAATGGCTGTGGACACAAAATATTGCTTCAAAAAGGCTGTGGTTTTTCCACCGAAATCCATGTAAAGGATGGGGGGACACCCCTGCAACCCCCAGACCCATTATACCATTTAAGGTGAGCGGGGGACACCCTGCAACCCTCGCTCCGCTTATATGGTGTAATGGGGTACACCTTTAATGAGTCAAACCATGGCATTTTTGCCATGATTTTTTGTACAGGCGCCATTTTTGCTGCAATTTTATCACTGCATACCGTATAAAGCCTTTTGGTGTTTAGCCAAAGATCCTGTTAATGCAACACAATTGTGTCAAAAATTCCTATCCTATTCCTATCCAAAGATAATATATAACAATGTGTGTTTTGCATACTCTATGTGTTATCAGAACATTGCCATACTAATTTTCCTTCTTCCAAGAAACTAAACTCTGGACACCCTAGGCAGGGGGGCGTGGCACCACTTCCCTGACCAGCCTAGACACTCTTATACTCTATTGTGGTGATTTGGTGAAAGATTAAAAGCAACGTGCAAGGCATGTACTCCAAAGCTCAATTTCACTGTCATGCACGCTGTCCCTTGTATTTGGCTTGGACTGAATAGCTTTTTCTTGAGTGCCTGGAAAAGACACTTGTCCAGTCCGAGCATGCTTAAACTTAAAGGCAGGGATGGTCTATAGTTTTTAGTCTTGGATTCCAGCTATTCTAACTTTTAAGCAGATCAGCTGCCATTTTGGATTATTTTTTTTCTGTGATGCTGTGGGCAGCTTGGTTGCTGCTGCTGTTTTGAATCTTCCCTTCTGGCTGCAGACTTTACCTTCAAGGAGCCCATTCTGGCTGTCTCGTAAACTCTGCAGGTAAATTAAATCCTTTGTCTGGAACTGTGAGACCGAAAACTCGTTCAGCTCTATTATGGCAATGATAAAGAGTTTGGTGGGCTTCACTGGACGGTAACCACCCAGGGCCCATGCTATAGGCCTGAGCAAAGCAACCCCTCCAGGAGATAATAGCAATTTAAAAAACAAACAAAAGATGTCTGTGCTGCTCCATTCGCAGCAGTGGGCAGGGAGAGTCAGGATTGCCAT
Organism: Ambystoma mexicanum; assembly: GCF_040938575.1. Taxonomy (NCBI): domain Eukaryota; kingdom Metazoa; phylum Chordata; class Amphibia; order Caudata; family Ambystomatidae; genus Ambystoma; species Ambystoma mexicanum. Next base: position 49,763,327 of record NC_090925.1, on the reverse strand, counting down.
AGAAATGGAAGGCGTGGCTCCCCTCGGAACCCCTCTTCCGTTTCCATAACATAAACAGGAGGCCCGGCGGTGCAGCCCGGGAGGAGGAGCCCTGTGTAGGCAAGGCGAGGAGAGTGGAAGTTGTTGAGGGGCTGGATATGCGTGTGGGAGGCAGAGGAGGAAGGAGAACAGGCACCACCAGGTAGAGGATGAGTGCACAGAGCCCTCGGGTTGCTCCAAACCCAACTTGCATCATTAAATTAAGCACAGGTTTGGAGCAACATGATAGGCTGACGCATCCGTCAACAGTGATAGTGTGTGTTGGCGTTTCTTCTGTTCATTTCAATGAAGTTGTTTGCTATAGAAGAATGTCTTCTGTCTGGATTCCATCTGTAGAGAAACATGAGATTCCCTTTCCTCAAGGCTCTCTGTAGTGCGGGCAAGGATAGTACTCATCTCGGAGAGTCTGTTTCATTTTCAGAGGGAACAGTAGCACTTGTCTGCGTCACCCTCTGTGTTTAGTGCCTTCCCCCCCCTGTTAGTTCTCCCCTTCCCTCTTCCTTGCACTTGCACGATCCGATTAACACAAGGCCTAGTAAGATTGTTGTTTTGTCCTCCCTGTGTTCTCCCTCCTTGTCTTGTCGCGCCTAGAAACACTTGTGTACAGGTGCGTTATCATATCAAATATCATATCATGTGCCGGTCCTCCATAATTGTTCTCTTCAGAGTGGGGAACACATTTCTCTGGGCTGAACGGAAAGGGGAAACCCAGATTTCTCTGGGTTTCTCCTTTGTGAGAGAGGGGAATTCTGGGCTTGTAGTCCTTTTTTAGCTGACCCTTCCTAGTGCTCTGAGAAAGAGGTCCTGGGATATATTTATAAGGCTATTTCCTGCCTCGTAGACTTGTATCTACCACTTCCATGTACTTGTGATAATGACTTTGTGGTCACTCAGTCATACGCCCCCTTTTCTATTCAAGACCATATGGTACTAGAAGCAGGCACATGAAAGTGTTTGTGTAGATAATATATCATTTAGTCTTAACATCAGGCTAAAAGAAAATGCAGCAAAATAAAATGAATTCCGAACCCCTTTGTGGAGACATTACTTTGTTGAATCAGACAGTATACAAAATGACTGATAAAAAGATTGCTGTGAGAAATCAAAGCGTGCCACGTTGGAAAACGCTATTGTATTCATGACATGTAAAGAATTGGCTGCAGAAGTACTGTGTCATCAGATAGTAACGGTGCTTCAATACTAATGTGTTCTAAGGTTACACATGTTTCTCTTTTCACAATTGACCACTTACAGAAGGAAAATCATTGCACATTGTAACTCATTGTGTGGTAGATGTTGACTCTAACATTTCCTACATTTTATCCTTTGCAAGGCTCCTTTGAATTCTTTGTTTTTAAGAGTGTAAATGATGGGGTTACACATCGGGAGCACCCCGCTGTAGAATAAGGAGAATATTTTGCTCTGGCTCACTGAGTACGTTGAAGCTGGTCGCAAGTAGACAAAGATGAGAACGCCATAAAATAGGACCACTACTGTGAGGTGAGAGCTGCATGTGGAAAACGCCTTACTTCGCTGAGTTCTGGTCTGGATTTTGAGAATCGATGAGATGATTTTGACATATGACGAGAAGACCGGGACACATGAACACGTTACAACTATTGACCCTAGAGCAATAGTGATTATTTCAGTGATGCGGTTGCTGGTGCAGGAGAGCTTCAGCAGGGCTGTGAAGTCACAGAAGAAGTGGTTGATTTCACGGGACTTACAGAATGAAAATTTGGAAAATAGGATAACATTAAATATAGGCACTAAGAGGCCACCAATCCAGGCTCCAGCGGCCAACTGAATGCAGACAGACTTGTTCATTATCATTACGTAGTGGAAGGGATTGCAGATAGCAACGTAGCGATCAAAGGACATGATGGTCAGGAGGGAGAATTCTGTAGCAATCATTCCCATGAAAAAGAACACCTCCACCAGGCACTCCTGAAGAGTGATCCGCGGGTTCAGGATAAAGAAGCTGGTCAGCATTTTCGGGAACATAATGGAAGTGTAACAGATGTCAACAGTTGACAGGTTGGTGAGAAAGAAATACATGGGCGTGTGCAGATGTGAATCGGAATAAATTACAGACATGACCAGAAGGTTACCTGAAATGGTTACCAGGTATATAATCAGAGCTGCAACAAGGAGGGGAACACGGAGCTGCGGAATGTCAGAGAACCCGACCAGGATGAATTCTGTCCAAGATGTAAGGTTGTCGTCTCCCATCTGCAGAGAGGCACTCGTAGTTTTTCTAAAGAAGTATTTGTCTAAATGGAAAGAAAAAGACAATTCATGTTCAGAAAACGCCATTGCATGGATATAGAGCAGCTGAACAAAAGTGCCATTTGTGCAATGGAGTTCCCAGTCAACACTACTAGGTGGCTGAAGAGCAAGCTCCCTTTTCCAGCAAATAAACAGAAGCCAATACAGTAAATAAGATAATGAAAGATGCCTCAGTCTTTCATATTATCACATTATATGTGCAGCAGTGGTGCAGAGACCCAGAAAGGCCCATGTATCCAGGAAGGAGTGAGGAGCGATTCTCGCCTTTGCGTCACTGCAGCCAAGACAAGAAGACAGAGCGTGAGTGAAGTATCTCTGTACACAAATTGAATGTTGAAATGTCTTTATTTATGCATAGGTATTACAACCCACTGGTCATCATAGCACACAGAGCATAACTGAAGTTTTCTTGTGCATCATTCCTCCTGCAATTCCATTCACATCATTCTAGCATCCTCCCTTCCTATAACATTCTAATTCCATTACTATAGTCTCTCTGCATATATTAATACACATACAAAGTGAATCATAAAACAAAAGCATACCTAACTAACAATGACAGTTAGATACTATAGTAAGCCCTACCTAATGCTTGAGATTTGAGGAGCATCATTGGTTTCTTGAGGAATCGTGTAAGTAGTGGCACTGGTGGAGATAAGAATGGCAATATTTCCAATATAGGGTACTCTGAGAAATAGAGCTTAGCCATTACCTCTCCGTAGATTTTACTATATCTTGCTGAGTCAAGGCACATGTTAGAGTTTGAGGTTTGCGGTGAGGGTGTATGTATTTTTTGAGACTCTTTCAACATCTTTCTGACAACATGTGTGTCTGGAGGCGTGATATGATGAATGTGTGAAAGGATTATGCCAGAGTTCTCACTGTAGACAATCTGCTGATTATGAGCATTGCACTGGGGGACAGGTGTCTTGTTTCTTCCATTTTGTATGTGCTTTACCAAACCAATTCACAGTCAGTCCTGGGATCCACACAGTTCAGTAACTGAAAGTCAACCTTGACAGCACTGTGTGATTAAGCATTTGACTCCTTTCTCCATTCTTCCTGCAACTGAAAGAGTACAGAAGGCACTTGAGAGGTCACTACACCGGACAGCATTCTTCACTGACTCTTTTTACTAACCCAAAAACATCTTCCCGGGACATGTTTGTGCACAAACATGGAGAAATGCATTTGGCCCCAGTGTTGGTGCTTACCTTACATGGAGTTGAGCTAAACACGTGTTCACATATTTAGACTATTTATTGCAGTATGCATTCCATTAAGCATACAAAGAAATTCAGTCAACACACTTAAAAAATTGATGTACAGAAAAATTGCAAAAACAGTTGATTCATGTTTGCCCAAAATATGTTTGAATGACACTGATTGTTCAAAACACCTGTTTCATCAATTCCATGTTATCTAGGCAGAGAAGTTGGTGTTGATTTCATTTGTTAGCACTGTTGCAAATATTTTGCTTACTAAACATTATAAGCCTGTTAAAAACATGCCGCTATATTGAACGGCCAAGTGGGAGGGAGAGGGTGAATTCTCAAAATGCAGAGAAATTCAGAGAGAGATAAACTGCCAGGACACAGTGGATATTCTCCTTGTATAAGAAGTGGTGGGAGTAGAAGGAATAAACATTAACTGTGGAATTAGAGAGAGAGAAAGAGAAGGAAAGAGAGAGATAGAGAGAGGGAGAGAGAGAAAGACAGAGAGACCAAGAGAGAGGTGACAGAGAAGAACTTGAAGAGAACAAGAAAAGGGGGAATCATTGTTACAGGAGAACATGAACAATAAGAGATTGCACTAGGGACTATGGTTAGTGGAGAATAACAGAATCAAGAGAATTAGATACGGTAAGAACGATTTCAGGTAGATAAAGAGACGGGAGAGTCCTGGGACATAAGGGTATTGCATTAAATAATGAACACATATTTTAACAATGGGAGAGTGTGAGAATGGTTTCAAAAAGGAAAGTGAATCATAAAGAAGGTTCAGCGATAAACAACAAAACTGGTGATGACCACTGAGAGTCAAACATAGCAGAGAGCCTCTGAGGCCGCAGACAGTCAAATCAGAAATTTGCCTTGTGTTCTACAAATCAGCTACATACAATGGCAGGATTTGTTTGATATCCACCAGTATATTCTAGGACTCTCATTCTGATTGTTTAGAAAAATATGATTTTTTGAGAAAATTCTGCCTGTTAAAATAAAAGCTCCCCTCATCCTGAACAATCCTAATCAATACACATACAGGCCGAACAGCGCAAGCGGCGAAAGCATGCAAAAGTGTGTGAATCGCAGTGCCAGTGCGAAAATCGCAGCGAAACCCGCGCACAGCGATTCATGGAAGTCTATGTGCGTGGAAATCCCAGGATATGCGCCAAAATTATGCGTGGCGCACGCTGGCGCACACGTCTCCAAACAGTGTGCGCTACGCGCACAACGAAATCGCACATAGTGCGGCGCACACAACAAAAGTAGGAGGAACAGAGGGCGTGACACGCGGAATGGGGAACAACGCATGAAAATGTGGGCGTCACAGGCTAAGTACAGCAGGCAAATGTGCGGAACGCCCACACGCATGTTCAAAACACGTATTCATGGATTCGAACGGGGCTAACGCGTGCGCCAAAAAAGATGCGCTAATCCGGAAACACGTCAGCAGGAAGCAGGCATACGTGGACCCGCGCAGCATAAAAGTGCACGCAAAAAACAAACAAGCTCAGACGCCAGAATGAATATACCGCTCCTAGCAGCAGTGGTCGTGGGATACCGCAGGAGGAGGAGGGTAGTCAGGCCCAGCATTTTCACACCCAGAACCAGCCTTTTTGGGATGCCTGATGACCAGGTGTATGGGAGGTACAGGTTTCCACCTCACATAATACTCGACCTGGTGAGTGAGTGGGAGGATGACCTCACATCACCCACCCTGTGCTCCCAAGCACTCAGCCCCCTGGAGAAGGTCCTCAATGTACTGCACTTCTTGGCCACTGGATCATTTCAGCGGACAAGTGCTATAGCGGGGGTGAGGGGTGTCACAGGCCATGCAGTCACGCTGCCTACACCAGGCCTTGGCCATCATGACTGCACGCCCATCAGTCCGCAGGCACATATACCTGCCCAGAACACCTGCAGAAAGGCAGGCTGCCGTCCAGGATTTCTACAGGGTGGCACAATTCCCCAAAGTCCTAGGTGCATTGATTGCACCCATGTGGCTTTACGTCCCCCCAGGGCATCAGAGCACATCTTTAGAAACCGCAAGCACTGGCATTCCATCCACGTCCAGGTAGTATGTGATGCCAAGTGAATCATCACCTCAGTATATGCCAACTATCCAGGGTCCACCCACGACAGTTTTATTTACAGAATGTCAACCCTAAACCGGGTTTAGGTTACAAGCTGGTTGGCATGGTGATACATGGCTGCTCGGTAAGTATAAATGCCACAGCACATGCATGCATGTCAGATACTGAGAAATGTCACAACCCCACTAATGATACCCATCACCACCTCCCCAGGGGACAGCGCCTACCCTCTGAGCACCCACATGATGACGCCAATTCGGAACCCCTCCACACCACCCGAGGTAAGATACAACACAGCCCACATTGCAACCCGGGACGGAGTGCTCAAGTCACGCTTTTGCTCCCTTGACCGTTCTGGCGGGCAGCTGTTATACGCTCCCCCAGTAGTGTGCAGGATCATAGTGGCCCCCACATCCCCAACCACATTGGCACGGGGTGAGGCAGCTCGTACGCAGCTGGTGGCTAATTACTTCACCTAAAATCACACCCCTGTGGAGTGCACACGGCCCTGGCACATACCATCTGACAATCAATGATGATGACATATGGGACAGTCAACTGTCACAACCATACCAGCCTGAGATTGGTCTCCTGGAAGTGTGCATTGTGTGCATCCCTACCTACACAAACACCACCAATGCTGTGTCATCAAAAGACACACTTCTATGCTGCTAAATTCATTACCCCCTTGCAAAATACAACATGACAACAGTGCCATGTCACCCAACCCCTCCCCAGCACCGCCACCCAACACATCATGGCATGTCATGCTATGTGAGAGCAAACAAAGCAATCCCCAAAACCTGACACAAGTGTCACAAAGTACAGTGTCCCTAATGGAAACTGGCCACACACAATATGCTCCCAGTAATGTAGAACTAACAACACACATAACCAAATACTTACCAACAATACAATGCAGCTACACAACCTCAAACATAGCAAAAACATGACAGTACTAAGTTAAAGTAGTGGTAGTCGTACAACCTGTTTATGCCAGCACATCGACCCCTTCCAACTGTACAGTGTTGCTGCCACGCAAATGTGTAAGTGCACTGCTTACAACATGAACTCCATCTCCAAAGTAGATGGCCTTGTGAAGACATGAGGAATGAACCTGCAAATTAGGTGGAAGACATGGATGCACAAGCACATATCAATACACCATGCAGTGTACAATACAACAACAATATCCACTAGGAATGTATACACAGTATTGACTACAGACTGCCCACACAGGTCATGGGAGTCCAACGTCACTGTGTAAGTCACTGTCACTTGGGCACATCCTTTGCAACCCCATGGAAATGGGAAGCAGGAGGGGTGTGTGACTCATGAACCCAAGCATCTAACCCAAACTCAGGATAAGCCTGCATGTGCCCAGCCGGAATACAGTGGATGCCCACGGGAGCCACACAAGGCAACACACTGTAAAAAAATTTCAAAAATCAAAAATGGCCATGTGGGGGCTGGGGAGTGGAGAGGCCACCCAGGAGGTCCGAGGACAGGGTGCGCACCAACAGCCACCTGTGTGGATGTTGGGAAAAAAAAACACCTCCATGGGCTCATGGCCTGCACGGCTATGCCAATGTGGGAGAACTGCTGCTGTCGCTCTCATCACCCTCTGCTGCTGCATCAGGAGGTGGTGGTGCTATGGGAAGCAGCCCACGCAAAGCTCTGGTATGGTCCTCCATGGCAGCAAGCATGCCGGTGTGAAAGGTCTCGTTCTGTAGGATTATAGTGCGGAGATCCCCATGCAGCACCTGACGTGATGCCGGATCTCCTCCCGAGTTGCCTGCATCTCAGCTGAGAACAAACGTGTGAGCCGCTCCAGCTGCTGTTCTGTCCTCAAGTTAGTGGAAGCCTCAAGGTCAACAAGAGTCTCCCTGAGGTGATGGAGTTCTACCCTCAGGGCTTCCCTGTGGCCCTGGGACTCTATTGGTATCGATTGGCGTAGAGTCTCCAGTGCCGCCCGTCTGTCCCTGTTGGACGCCAAAATGTCCTCCCTGTGTGATTGGCAAATGGAGTCTGTTGCCTGCTGTAGTTGCTCCATCTGCCTTTCAGGGGGGACAATGGAAGTGGCCACCCTCTCCATTGCTTGAGCCATCATCTCAACTGATGCTGCCTGTTGGCTTGCCATACCGTACATGGATTGTTCCCATATGGTATTGCCTGGTGGCGTACGGCCACCGTATCGGCGGGCACCACACCTGTTTGGGGCAAGGCGATCTGCGCCTTGCTGTGCCAGCACTGCCTGAGGCTGCAGGACTGCATTCCCCCTCTGATCTGGCCTAGGAACAGGATCAGATGTTGTGGAGTGTGACCCTGCATCCATAACCTCCAAAGGCGGACTTACCAACACTGACATCCCCATAGAGGTTTCTACCCCTGGTGCAGGTGGGTTGGACAGAACAGAATCCCTGCCAGAAACACTTACCTGCAACGGCACATAGGTCTCCTCTGGACAGAATGGTCTGCAGCAAGATTGGGTTCTCACCCACCACCACACCACGTCCCCCACTGGTGCCCGGTCGTGCCTGAGATTGCTCCTGGGTCTGCACCATCTCCTCAACCTCAACAGCATCAAGTGCATCATCCCCTGCAAAAACATGAAAGTCAAAAAATGGAAACAGGCATTAGCACCATGGCACACACATAGGCCTGACAAGCTACAGAACCAGTACATGATTTACACATGTCCCACATGACTATAACCATCCCATGCATGCACTGTCACTGAGTTGGAAGGGGAGGCAAAAGGCAGACACTGATGACACCAAGATGGAAGAGCAACACATTTGCTGCATGCTGGGTAGCACTGCCATCACACATTGGTCTGTGAGTGGCATGTCCAATACACATACACGACACATGCCATCACACAGATGGCATGTACCGTAGCCATGGTACATTCCACAAGTACATCCATATGTCAGTGAATGAGTACTGTCAGCCATCCATGTGAGATGGACATGATGAGATGAAAAATGCCACATAGTGTGACAAAATACGCATGTGCCACACACTGCAACACATCCAGTGTACAAAAATACAGTGATTGCAGGCCGATGTACACATCAATGGTTGTGCACTTCAACATGACAGGAAACAACTATCATGTTCCACATACAAACAGGCCCCAAAAATGTATGTGATCAGGCCAATACTCAATCAGCCTGAATGGTCAAATCATTCACCTAACAAGGTAACACATGTGGCCAATGTGGGGTTCATCAATGACAGAAGTATGTCACAAATGTGACAATAGGGCTGAGGAATGCGTAGCAAAAGTGGGAGAATTGAAACAATCAGCCTGAACGAACACTGAAAAATACAAACAATGTTGTTGCAAGATGCCACTTCAAGGGCAACTGCCGTAATGTTGCGCTACATTACTACTGTTGGCAGAAGGGATACTGTCACACCCAAATCCAAGGCCGCTGAATGTTTTGGATGAAGCGCATGCGTGACCCATACCACCCAGGCACACACACCCTCATCTGGCACTCAATCAGAAGCCGTCACCCAAACAACATACACATGCATTACACACACATGCATGGGCACTCACCAGACAAAGCATCATAATCAGGTAGGTCTCCCACACCTTGGATCTGTTCCTCTGTGGCGAAGGCCCCAGCAACAAACTCATGTTCAGTCAGTTTGTTGTCCTCTTGTGGAGACCCACCGCTAGTCACCAGAGAAACGGCATGATTTGAGGCCAGCTTGTTCTTTGCTCTGCTTTTCAGGTCATTCCACCGCTTGTTGCAATCATCAGCTGTGCGCCTCACAAATCCAAGGGCACTTATGCGGTCCGCGATGGTCTGCCAGTGTGCCCTACGTTGACCAGTTGTGGTCTTGGACCCTGCAGTCACCAACATTTCGCGGTTATTTGCTGACACATAGGACACAAGTGCATCAAGTTCTGCGTCATTTAAGCAAGGCTTCCTTGACGTGCCAGAGTATGTAGCCGTGCCTGGGGTCTCAGCCTATCGTGCCAGAGCACCCTTCTTCCTCTTCTTTAAAGGTGAAGCGGAGCCAGAGTCAGTAGGGGCAGAATCACCGGTGGACTGGGTAGTAGGAGTGTGGGAATGCACAATGACCATAGGTCTTGATGCAGGCATTGGTTGCAGGGTAATGTTGGCAGGGGGACGTCAGTTGGATGGACCTGGACTGACACTGTCCTGGCTGGGAGAGTCAGAGCTGGGGCGGATGAAGCTGCAGCTGCCCCTGCAGCCTCCCTACCCTGCATACTTGGGGCAGCAGATGACATAGCTGCCCCAGATCCACGTGGCTTGGAGACAACAACTTGCACCGCCACACGTGGCCTAGACTTGCTGACCTGGAAGTCAGTCTGGGAGTCATCCAGTGCCAGGTCAGGTGCCACAATGGGCTGGTCCAACAGGGGCTGAGTTGGGATGGTGTCAGCCACGTTTCCCTCAACCATGGGGGGGGTCATGGGTGTCCCTTATAATTCCTCTCACTTGGGGGTATAGGGGCACCCTGCAAATCCGGGCCACGTCCCCTACCGCGCCCATCACGCCCACCTTTTGAAGGTTGGCCACCTTTGCCTCCCTTACCGCTTGGTCGCCTCCCAACCATGGCACTGATGTTGTTGTGCGTACGGGAGTTGCAGTAAACTATTGTCCTGGGCAATTGGGGGTCAAAGGTGTAGGATACTAGATGATATTCATACCCTAGTTCTCTAACAAGGCTGTCTGTGACCCCTGGGGGAAGATGACGGGTCACGCAACGCACAGGCAGCCCAAAATCAAAAATAAACGAGCACGCAACCCCTCGTAGACCACGTGCGTGAAAAAATGAACCCGCACTACGCTGTGGCACCCAGAAACACAAATATAAGCATACAGTTAATACACGCAGCCTACAATGACCTCTGAAGTGGAACGCGACACACGGGGCAAGCACAGTTGCTAAGTACGTGCAGAACTCACCGTCTGCCTGGAAAAAGAACGTGAAAAATACCCGCGTGTGCGCGTTGGCAACACCCCCGCCAAAAGAAGAATTGTACGCTGTCTGAGGAGACAGGACAAAAGGAGAAGTGAACTCTGTTTGAGGAAACAGGCCCAACAAAAAATCAGAAAAGAGCTGTCAGAGGTAACAGGGAGTACAAACTAGAAACGCTGTGAAGTAATCGTGTGTGAACTGACAAGAATTACAGATTTCACCCACTCGTTCTTCACAAAAACCACGTACAAGGAAATGGCGTCTTACACGTAGCTTTTAAGCCGGTCCACACGTACACGTCAGATACGTGTGTACGCGGACCCTTTCCTCCAATTACACGCGATGACACTCGTACGTGCAGTTTTTCCACGTGTGCTCTGTCATCACGTGCTATGAGGGAAACACCCGTGTGTGTAATGTAACTTACGCGCTTACGCGCTAAGGCGATGACACTCGTACGTGCAGTTTTTCCACGTGTGCTCTGTCATCACGTGCTATGAGGGAAACGCCCACCCGCGTAATGTAACTTACGTGCTTACGCGCTAAGGGCCTTTGGTCCAATGAAATTGCGTGCGTGTGCTGACGTGCTTACGCGCTAAGGCCCTTTCCTCAAATTATACGCTGACGTGCAATTTATTCACATGCCAAATCACTCCGTATCACGATGGCCAATCGAAAACACACGGAAGACCACACTCCGGCCCAGAAGGCCGAATTACTGCCCCCCAGAGCCCCGAGCACGCTCCCACCTGCCATCTGCTGCTGCCTGACTGCCTGCTGCCCACGTGCCCTGCCATTTGCTGCCTGCACGTCAGCCAGGGGTGTAGTTGCTGTGACCACCCCTGCTGGAACCGAAGACTCCCAACTGGGATTCCATCGCTCCACAGCCCAGCCCCAGGACCCAGTTGCCAACCCACTCCTGCCTCTGGGGTTGCCATGTCCAGCACAACACCATCTGGCAGCATTGGCAACCCCCAGCCAGAGAGGCAGAAGGCCACCAGCTTCACTGCCACCGAAGTTGGTGTCCTGGTGGAGCAAGTCCTGGGGCAGTATGATGCCCTCTTTGGAAGTTCACGCGCCGACAATGAAGGATGGACCAGGATCTGGATGGACATCGTGACTGCCATCTACGCGGAGGGGGTGGCAGTCCACGACTTACATCATGTCAAGAAGCGCTGGGAGGACTTCAGGTCCTGGACCCTCAACAAGGCTCGGCGCCTCGCTAAAGCAGCGGATGCCAAGGGGCGCCGGGGCCAGCTGTTGAACCATCAAATGAGGGTCCTGGAACGTATATGCCCAGCGCTCTACGTCCAGATCCTTGAGAGGCAGACCCATCTGGAGTCGAGTGGTAAGTGTACATGCATGTTGATAGTACGCTGTGTGTATCGTGGTGTGCCAGTAGTGTGCAGGTTGCACATGTGTTTATGTAGGGTCATGTAGAGATGTGTATGGACATGAGCGTGAGGCTGCCACACGTGAGTCCTCTCAGTTGTGAGACACATTGATGGTGTATGTGTTGGTAAGCATGCTGGGCAAATGTAGGTGTGGGAGCACACATGTTGGAATTTCGGTGTATGTACATTGGCATGGTTGTGACATGGATGGTGGTTCATAATGCATGTATCTGCACTGTGTACATGTGCATGTATGTGTATCTGACAAGTGTGCAACTGTGATGCAACATGGATGCACGTGACACTGATATGTAGAAGGATGAATGGCAGGTGTGACATGTATGGCGATCCAATCACTGCAACAGTTGGAGGAGATGTAGACATGCATGTAAGTGTGGTGGCGTGTGTGCATGTCTAGTGAACTCCTTGTGTTTCATGTGATGTCAGGGCCACCTTTGGCTGTTCATGCTGTTGTATGTGTATGGATGGTGCTGCCTGGTGCAATATTGCTGTTGAAATGTTCATGTGTGTGAGTTAAAATGACATGTGTGTCGTGGAGTGTGATGCCGTGTCTGTAGTTAAACAATGCCACTCATGTGCAACTGTCATGTGTGTATCAGTCCATTGTACAGTGCCCTGATGCCTGTGTTTTATCTCTCCCTGTCTGCAGCGTCAACTGAAGAAGAGGGCGAAAGGGTGCTGTGGAGCACAGCGGCAGGGATCATGCCGCCAGCCGGAGACGCAAGGCCCGGCTCCCCTCCCAGGTTGTGATCTCGTCGGGGAGTGAGGAGTCCGGTGCTGCGTCCCAGGCCGCAGCTGCCGAGGGAAGGTCCAAGAGGCAGAGGTCATAGTTGGACTCCTCGGCAGCAGAAGGGGCAGCTGAGACCCCACAGGGTCTGACGGAGGAAGATGGCACAGAGTCATCCAGGTTGGTGGGGGGTTTGGTGGAGGAGGAGGCCGTGCAAGGGACAGACACGGGGTCTGGAGGTGGGGATTCCACTGGTGCTAGTAGTGCAGTGCAGGGGCAGGGACAGGAGGCAGCACAGGCCACCGCGGAGGTGCCTGTGTGTAATCCTGTCCCCGATCCTGTGATTGCATCATCCCGCACCAGCAGGGATGCCTACGTCCAGACCCGTTTTCAGGGAGGGGATCCGCTTACAACAACTGGCCTTCCTCTCCCTGCGGACGTGGCTATCCGGGACCGGGTTGAGCCTGTCCTGGGTGGGGTGGCGTTGCGTCAACGGGCCATGCAAGGTGACCTGCAGTCTTTTCATGAGGAGACTGCACGTCATCTTTAATGGCTCGTTGACCACGTTGACCTACTGGGACAGCTCACCAGGGCCGGATTCCTCCGTTTGCTGGACCTTGTTCCGACCTCCTCCTCAACTGAACCCCCTATGCGCCAGTCGTATTCCATGCCATCTTCCCACCCATGTATCACCTGGGTACCCTGTGGAGCTGCCTCTGACCCTGCGGCCAGGCTGGTGGAGGACACATCCCTGCCATAGTTGAAGGTCGGACGTCCAGCAGGGGTGGCCACATCAACAACTGCGCCCCAGCCGGAGGAGGATGTGCAAACAGCAAGAGCCAGGGCACAGGCAGAGGCACAGCAGCAGCAGCAACAAGGTGGGAGCCATGATGGCTCAGGGCCTTCATCATCGGAGGGGCAGGCATCGGCCAAAGGGCAGGAGGACCCAGGACTGGAAGTGTCTTCCGTGTGGCAGCGGTTCGGCCATGTTATAGATGCGGAGCGGCAGCGGGCAGAAGAGGCACGGCTCATGGTGGTCAGGGAGGAGAACTCCATGCGGAGGGCCCTCAGGCAGGCCGAGTGCCTCGAGGCAATTCGCAGTGTGTTGGAGGAGAACATGTCGTCGTCCCTGCGAACCCTCTGGGCCATGGAAGAGCACCGCCTCTAGGACATTGAGCAGGAGTTCGATGATGTCCTGGCCTTGGACATCCAAAAGTGAGCCGTCGGACTAGCCCGCTGCCATTGTAAATAGTTTTTAGAGTTAGGTTTCCTTTTCGTTTTCCTTTTATTTGTGGTCAATGGAAAATGCCACACACATTTGTATATAGTTATATTTTTAGGTAGTTTCTTAGGTAGGTTTCCTTTGTTTAGTTGGGCTCATGGACCCTTTACATCGTTGGACAATGGATTGATTTATTTTTGGGATTTTTGCACATGGATTAATGGATTTTTATTTTGGACAATGGATTGTATATAGTTACATCATGGATTCATTTGGATTTTTTTTTTCATTATGGACATGGAGTAATGTTTTTTTTTTCAGGACAATGTATTGTTAATAGTTGGACTATGGATTGATTTCGCATTTTTATTTATCATTATGAACATGAAACAATGGATATCTTTTGTTTACCTTTTTTTGGATTTGCGTTGGTGGAGGGAGAGTTTGGACTGTTTTTCTTTCAAATTTTTTTGCATTGATTATCATTTTCATTCTTTCATCTTTTTCACATGCTTTTCATTTCATGTTTGATATTTTGGTATGCTTTCATTTCCTTTATTTGTTTATGTACATAATACATTTTCATATTTTAGTTCCATGTGTGGGATTTGCTCATTGGGTTGATGCATGTGAAATTGTGGGTTTACACAGGCAATGTCAACCAGTGTATGTGTGTGATGGACATGTGTTGATGAACATAGTTGAGCTTTGGTTTGTGTCTTGAGATAGGCATGTCAATGTGGGGTGGATTGGGAAATCATTGCATCTCAAGAATGGGGTGGCGTGATGTGGTATTTTTTGGTGTAGAAGTGGGCCATGACTGTGCATCTTTATTTCGTGTAGGGGGGACATGAGTGGGACATGAGTGGGGGCCCACTGGCAGGTGCCCCTGACTGCTGGGGGGTGGGGGTGCAAAGGAACATGAGTGGGACATGAGTGGGGACCTGCTGGCAGGTGCCCCTGACTGCTGGGGTGTGGGGGTGCAAAGGGACATGAGTGGGGGCCTGCTGGCAGGTGCCCCTGACTTTTGGGGGGTGGGGGTGCAAAGGGACATGAGTGGGGGCCTGCTGGCAGGTGCCCCTGACTGATGGGGTGTGCGGGTGCAAAGGGACATGAGTGGGACATGAATGGGGCCCTGCTGGCAGGTGCCCCTGACTGCTGGGGGGTGGGGGTGCAAAGGGACATGAGTGGGGGCCCGCTGGCAGGTGCCCCTGACTGCTGGGAGGTGAGGGTGCAAAGGGACATGAGTGGGACATGAGTGGGGGCCTGCTGGCAGGTGCCCCTGACTGCTGGGGGGTGGGGGTGCAAAGGGACATGAGTGGGTGATCAGTAGTGCAAGCTGACATGTGGCTTGGCTGGGGGGCATGCCCATGGTAGGTGGGCTGCCTGCGGGACATAACCCGGGGTGCAGGGTAGTCCCCTGTGGTGCAGGCTGCCTGCAGGGGCCGTGGGGGGTGGAGAGGGAACACCTGGGAGGACCCACACTGCCAATTCACTTGTAGGACTCCCCACACGCTCCCCCGAAATACACGTACCCTGCTGAAATCGCGTGTGTGACTTCCCTCGAACCCCAGTAATACATGTACCCCACTCGCAATGGCCCTTTTGCGTATGAAACTTCCCGCGTACCCCCGAAATACAAGTACCCGGATCCAATTGCCTGTGAGACTCCCTGCGAACCCCGTAATACACGTACCCTGCTCCAATTGCGTATGAAACTTCCCGCGAACCCCAGTAATACACGTACCCCACTCGCACAGGGCCTATCGCGTGTGAAACTTCCCGCGCACCCCCGAAATACACGTACCGGATCCAATCGCGTGTGAGACTTCATGCAAACCCCATAATACATGTACCGTGCTCCTGTAACGCTCACCTGATTCCCGTAGAGGCGCCGGTCTTGACTGGGCGTATACCGTATCTTCAAAGGTGATGTAACACACGGCTGGCTCTTTGGGCTGGACCTCTGTGCGCTGTATGTCTGACTCGAAGGGTAAGATGTCTGCAGATAGAAAATATGGGATTAATGAACTGGGTTATTGAATGTCTCTCTCTTCTTCCCTTTCTCTTCTCCTGTAGAACCCCAAAGGTTAACGCTCTCACCTTAGGTAAGTGAACGCCGTGCTCTCCATCTGCCTCGGGGCAGGGTGCTGTAACCAGTTTCTTCACTGGATAAGGGGAGCAGGCCTCTTGACTTCAGAGGACTGCTGTCCGTCGTTTACTGCACGAACGGTAAGTTTAGAGTAATTCTAATGTCTTTAAAGTCTTTAGTAATGATGTCTCTTGTTTTGCAAGGTTCCGGCGATGGCGGATGACGGGCTGAAGTGAGTTGAAGATGGAGCCCGTGTGATGAATAGAAGCGTCTGGAAGCACGTAAGTAAGCGCTTGTTGCCTGCTTCACGATGCACTCTAACTGTCTTTTTATTTTGCAGGTACAAGTTCGGAGCGGCTGCAGGGTGCTGGAATACCCACTGGGTTAGATGTGGAAAGGAGTAATGGCACGTGAGTATTAAAGTTCCCCAATGTCTTTAAACGCACCTTGTTTTGTCTTTCAGATGCGGGATGCAGCGCCGAAGGCCTCCGGAGCGTGCAAAGAGTTGGTAAGCTTTTGTCTTTCAGATGCCGGAATGCAGTGCGAAGACCTCCGGAGCGCACGAAGAGTAGGTAAGCCTTTGTCTTTCAGATGCCGGAATGCAGCGCGAGGCGTTGGTGACAGCTGATGGACCAGGTAAGTGAAGCGCTGTCACTGAAGACCGTAATGCTAACCTGTTCTTTCTTGTCTTTATAGGTGTTGCTGAAGACTGGATTCAGGATGGTAAGCCTTTTTCCTTAGGCCCAGGATCAGATGCAGAAGACACGATGAGCGTTCTGCTGCAGAGGATGCAGAATAACGCAAAGCAAGATTCATCCATCGGGTGTGGTTTAAATAGCCTCCTGTAGTGCTTAGGTGTCTCCTTCCACAGCCACGCCTAGGTAAGAAAAGAGTTCCTGCTTTCCAGAAGAGTTCCAGTGTTCTGAACCTAGGGAGTGGCTCCTGCCCCACCCAACAGGAAAAGTAGTTCCAAACAGAAGAGGAGCAGAGGCTCAACTGGCAGGCAAGTAAGCAGCATCGTCTGCTGCAGGTAAGTCCACCCAAACATTATGAGCCCGGCGCTTCCAGCGCTGGGACTGGGCATATTTATGAGCCTGGTGCCACTGGCGCCAGGACTGGGTCCAAAAGGTCCCAATTGGGACTGGTTGGCACTCGGAACCTGGGTTATGGATCTGCTTCCAAGGGAGTTGGGAAAACCCTGACCTTTTGGAAGCAGAGATCATGACAGCTCCAAACATCACGCGAACCCCAGTTATACACGTACCCCTCTCGCACAGGCCCTTTCGCGTGTGAAACTTCCCGCGCACCCCCGAAATACATGTACCCGGATCCAATCGCGTGTGAGACTTCACGCGAACCCCAGTTATACACGTACCCTGCTCGCACAGGCCCTTTCTCATGTGAAACTTCCTGCGCACCCCCGAAATACATGTACGGGATCCAATCGCGTGTGAGACTTCATGCGAACCCCATAATACACGTACCCTGCCCCAATCGCGTGTGAAACGTCACGCGAACCCCAGTTATACACGTACCCCACTCGCACAGGCCCTTTCGCGTGTGAAACTTCCCGCGCACCCCCGAAATACATGTACCCGGATCCAATCGCGTGTGAAACTTCCCACGCACCCCTGAAATACACGTACCGGATCCAATCGCGTGTGAGACTTCACACAAACCCCATAATGCACGTAACCTGCTCCAATCGCGTGTGAAACATCACGTGAAACCCAGTTATACACGTGCCCCACTCGCACAGGCCCTTTCGCGTGTGAAACTTCCCGCGCAGCCCCGAAATACATGTACCCGGATCCAATCGCGTGTGAAACTTCACGCAAATCCCAGTAATACACGTTCCCCACTTGGCGTTTGCTGTTTGGGAGCCCTGTAAACTGGTCCAGGGTTAGCGCAGCCCTTTGCGCTGGATTGGGGATTTTGATGGCTTTTCCTTGCGCAAGGGCGTTCTTGTGGGCGTAACTGGTACTGCAGCAGGGTCGCTGCGCCACTCTGCGCCACGGCTGGTTTTGGAGGCTAAAATCCATGAATACGCTGTGCGCAGAAATCGATTTTAGCGCATGCGGCTGGCGCATATATTTGCACGCGCACACTGTGCGCCAGCCGCGTGCGCCACTTGTGCGCAAAATTCTATGAATTACCCTTATAGAGTCTCTATGTGTTGCTACTGTGTGCATGTGATATAACAACTGAAGGGAGAAATCTGGCATGCCTGTGTGAAAGCCACCTGTGGGGGTGATATGGCATACAGGATATGTGACCTGACATACACATCATCTCTCGGTTGATATCAGAGCATGTTATAACACTATCTGCCACAAGTCTTCTTCAGGCTATTCTATGTATTTATTTTTCTTTATAGCACCCTACATGGAAGGCTTGTAGCTAAATGTGCCCTGGGAAATTTGGTTGAGGTATGGAAAATACAAAGAAGGGAGATAGAAGAGTGGGTTTGTTTAAAATGAAACAGTGGAATAGGAAGGGGGTTTAGGTGGACATAGTCATAATATGTCTGTGGCTGAACTGCTTATTTATTTATGGGATTTATAAAGTGTGAATCCAGCAGGGAGGCAGTGATATATAGGGGACAGACACAGGGGCTAAGAAATTAAGGGTACATGAGTAGCAGAGTACCTGGGATGGATAGGTAGATCAAGGGAGGGGAGGAGCCTAGATGGGGAGAATAAGTGCTGACCAGATTGGAAAATGATTGGTGGGATGCTCTTCGAATTCTGGGATCACCAGATCCTCTGTGAAGTGCAGTATGGAGGGAGTTAGGGGGCGCAATCTTATCTACGTGTGTACCTTTTCCCAGGGACAGAGTGCATTGGAGGAAAATACCTTATCCAGTTGTTCTGCTCTTACATTTAATTCTTTCCAGCCTGGCAACATGGACTGTATTCTGGATACACTACACAGACATGCGTTACACAGTTAGACATGGACCTTCTTTAAAGTGCAAGTGTCTAAGATTCTTATTTTATCGAGAAGAACACGGTTACATTTGTTACATTTAGTTTCAAGTGAATTGCCTGCAGTTGAGATTTTTAGGACATCAGTTGATGGAGGCGTATTTGAGCAATTATGTAGCATGTTCTTGAATGCATTTTGGTCATTTTTCTTCAATTATTAGCTTTTGCAATACATGTTCCATAGTTGTGGGCATATGTACAATTGCATATTACCCTTTGTGACAAATCCCTGGATGGTGTCCCTTCTCCCCAAGGGGCAGCACCTTCCCATGGTGCCAGGGAGGTGAGGTTGCTACCCTATAGTTCCACTGAGGGTGGTTCTCAGTGAGTGGATCTTCTGGGAGTAAATCCCCTATGGGGTTATTGATGAGCTGGGGAGAATTATGTATCCCCATAGCCTACCTTACCCTGACCCACCTTCCTCACCAACCCCACACAATACACTTCCCAATGTTCCTATCTGTTTCCTTAAAAACAATAAGGTAGGAAGTACTGAGACGAGGAAGAGTGTGGACTATGAGGGAGAGACCAACAGACTCACTAGGAGACCCTAAAATCAGTAATGAGATGATCAGGAATGCATAGAGCACCTCTATGAACCACAATGAACTGTATAGTCATTATAGATTGTCTATTGGCCAAGCAACAAGTGAAATAGAAGTGAGAATTTCAAACACAGAGATAGATCCTCCGAGGAGGAACCAGGTGCTGGGGAGACCATGGCTGGGAGTTGAAAGAAGCCAGCAAGGACAGGACGCTTCCATGTCCACAGAACCTCTCCCCAGAGTTCCATCATGGTTGGGCTGTGTTTGAAAGCAGGAGAACGAAGCAACAGCTGTTCTAGAGAATCAGAGAGCTTGAGTCACTGCACAGTCACCACAGAGCTTGGTCGAAGAACAAAGTTTCCGAACAGTGGCCATGAGACACAGAGAGAGCCGTGTGAGTACAGTGAGCAACCAGAGAAGGCTTGGGAGACTGAGAGGCTTGCTATGAAGCCTGAGAGAGTGTACTGTTGTGCAATACGGGTTTGGTACCTAGAACCTGGGAGAAGTGTCATTCAAAGTCATCTTCTTCATGGGAGTCCCTGTCACAAAAGGAAATCAGAACTGCCTTGATCACTAATAAAAGAAGAGAAGAAAAAGGGTCTGGAACCCGAAAGAGAAAAACCAAAGGGGTCTTGGACCCAAGAGAAAGAAATTACATCCCGGGTCATCTTCTTTGAAGCAGTCCCTGTCATCCAGGGAAACCAGGGCTTTCTTTATCACAAATAAGAGAAGCGAGCAAAAATGGGTTTGGGACCTGAAAGAGAAGAACCGAAGGGGCCTGGGAGCCTAGAGAAAGAAAACCAATAATGAACTGAATCCAAGGCCATCACACTAGTCACAATACCCGGCAGGATAGTGAACCAGATGGACTGTGAACACAGAAGCAGTGTGGACATTGCAAGAGACACCAGGGGAAGGGTGAAATGCCCCCTTTAGTTTCTATACATCAAGGAAGACGCCAAGAGAAGGTACTTGTTTCCTTGTACCGGGAAAGCTGTTGTGAGAAAGGACAGGGAAAGGGAGGCATACTCTCTGGTGTTGATTAACATTCTGAAAGGAGTCAAGAGAAAGGAGTCACTCTCTTGGCACCTTGAAGAGCCTACGAAAGATCAGGGAAAGGGAGGCATGCCCCCTGGTGTTGATAAACATTGTGAAAGAAGCATAGAGAAGGGAGTAATTCGACATTGTGAACTACACTATAAAGGCCAAGAAGGGGACGACGTTGGGGACATCACTGAGATGCCTGAAAAAGGCTAGGAGGGGAGGGAGCTATCCCTCCACTTGTAAGAAGACACAAAACGTTTTTTATATGTGCCTTATTGGAGTCCCAATCCAAAGGAAACATTTGAGACTTTTGATTTGTACTCCTTTGAGAAAAACATTTAATCTGGACAAAGAATACCACCCCTCTTCCTTAAGTATTAGTTCATAGTGTAAGGGTTGGAAATAGGTTGGACACAGGACGACACATTCTTTTTCTCTGAACTGAGATCCTGACACATTACTTAGTATTTAGTTGAGGCAGGGAAATCACTCTTAGAATTAGGGCCAGATAAGATTTTCCCTTTTTGATGTCTTAAAGGATAGTTCCGGGACTTTTTTTTTATTGTCCCTACGGTTCGGCCATGTGTTTTTAAGCATAAATCGGGAGATCGTAGAAAACTTTCCTATGGACCTTACCCGACTTTTCGTCCATTAACGCACTCGAAAACATCCGCCATTTTATGATAATCCTATCATTTCCCCCCATCGCCCTGGCTCACCTGCTTTTGCGGCACTAAATCAAATCCCCCGCCCCTGAAACAGACTTGATCAAAACATTCATATTCCCCGCCTCTATCCGTGACGTGACTGAGCTGCGTAGGCAAACGCGCCCAGGCGTCTTCTACGCGACTCCACACAGAACCAGGAAATCAACACAGATGAGCTCACACAACACAGCGCGCCACAATTGGGAATATGAAACTGTACTTTTAAATTAAACCGCAAGATTGTAAATTTGGTAAAGTACATTTATTTGACATCAAATGTTTTGAGAATATTCAGCGATTTGCATTTTTATTTGCTCACGTTCCAAAAAGTTCGTTTCGAGGCACACGATGTTCCTTTGCTGTACACAGGGTCTTAGATCATCTCACAATACAGCGCCACAATTTGGAATATGAAACTGTGGTTTAAAAGCAAACGGCAAGATTGTAAATTTGGCAAAGTACATTTATTTGACATCAAATGTTTTGAGAATATTCAGCGATTTGCATTTTTATTTGCTCACGTTCCGAAAAGTTCGTTTAGAGGCACACGATGTTCCTTTGCTGTACACAGGGTCATAGATCAATGAATTTTTATTTGCTCTCGATCCAAAATATTTCGTCTTGAGGCAAGCGATGTTCGTGTGCAGTAGACAGGGGGTTGGTTTACGATAAAATAAGCTCTTCGGTCGCACTGATAATCGCATGGCTGTTCCAACAACGAGGCACTAGGCCACCACAACGGTCTGTATGTTGCATCTAGCCGTTAGTACCGCGTAAGGGCATACTTGTACTTGGCGATCGTCCCACAAAATGGTCAGGGTGCTAACGTTGTTCACGCGGAGAAGCAACTGGCGGTTAAAAAACCCATCCGCCGGTGTCTGGTACTCGTGACACAGACAATAATGGACGATGTATCTATTTGAAAAACATAAAAAAAGGAAATTAGTCTCACCATCAGATCTTTATTAAAATTATTCATTTTATATATTAGGTCTGGAAATTATTTCATAGCTAGGACAGTGCAACTGGGTTTTATACGTCAAGGGGGGCTGTAGGATACTGAGACAGTCCCCCAGTGCAGGGGTTGACAGGGAGTGCAGGTGGAGAGTGGAAGGGCCCAGGACCGAGGTCGCAGACAGTGGACCAGTTGTAGCAGGGGAGAGGGAGAGAGAAAGCAGAAGCAAAGAGGAAGGTTTTGAGGTGCTTCCGTAAAAGGAGACGGTTCTCCCCAAGATAGTGCGCGGTACAAAACAATATGCCACATAGAATGAACAAGTACAACTTAACCCGTCTTTAAAGCTACTGTATAGTAATTAAATTGCGGTATAAACTCATCTAAAGAGTTACTTACATTATATTTGCATTTTCCATTGTGTCTGTGCGTAGGGCAGCCCCGAAATACCACTCCTTCTATGCCGACGTTTTATTTCTTCTAATGAACGAACATGAAATGGCTTTCGTTTCTGAAATTATATTCATTATCGTTTCTTACGTGGTCCCGGCCTGTCAAGGTCAAATAACAATAGAACCTTATACTGAGTCGTGGGCCATTCTGGCACCCGAGAAAAAATCAAAGCAGCTGACCTTCACTTTGAACGAACACACATTCCTAGTTAGCTACATTCAGTGTAAGGCCGTCTTACAGGACTTGAAATTTACACTCCATCTTTGCATTTTGTCTGCGTGCTTTGCAGCCCCACAGAACCATAAATACGGAGACATTCTATATTTTTTGAAAAATCATTTATATTACTGTTTGGTTTAATTTAATGCGCAAATGAACAAGGTTGGATAGATAAACATATTCAATGGGCCTGCGACATAAGGAGACTCGAGAGAACAGACAATCAAATTACAATCATTTAAACCGTGATGTGTATTTCTCAATGAGCTCTTCTTTAGGTGGACATGGAACAGAGGCAATGTTGGGTGGCAATGCAGTTGTCACCTGCACAGGTTTGTTCACAACTCCATTTATGTGCCTATCTAGGACGTCAACAATAAGTCTCTCAATAAACTCATATTGCATATCCTCAAACACTGGTTTGATCACCCATTGTTTACTTCTTTTAGTGAAGGCCTTATTGTAGCGAAGCGTCCCTAAAGTTCCGGTCGTCCTACTTTGTTGACGGCCAACATTATGGTTATGTGCCAAGACCGCTAAAAGAGTCTGATTTATCATGCCCTCCATGCCAAAATGCAATCGTTTTGGCCTTTACTTTAGGCACATATTGTGGAACACCTCCAAATCTCCTGTGTGGCAGAATTCCGTGAGTCCCCTCAAAGCTTTTGTTATAGTTTTAGCAAATACAATCTTTTCAATGGCTTTGTGAGTGGGTGATGAAGGAATCAACCACTTCTTCTTCCGTGCCTCCTCTGTGGACAAATGGCCATGTTCACAATTGTGGAAATGTTGGTTCGTGTTCCAGCGGTGCACGTTTGTACAGTGTAGCATTACTGACCGCCATTTTTCCAGTAGAATTTCCAACGACCCTCCACATGTTTTTGAGCTCCACCAAAGATGGTTGCTGATTGACTTGGACCACTGTGAAATACCTTGCATATCTTTTTTTTTACCTGCAGCCGACAATTTTTTATTGATTGTTTTTGCAAGATGCCAAACGTCAAATTGGTGATTTATATTTTTGTACTCTTCTCTCATTGTCTTGGCAATTGAAACGTGTCTGTCCGTGGCTATCAGGTCGATCACCATTCCCCGCGATTGTAGTTCTTGCAATGATGCTACAAAGCCAACTTTCTCCATGGCCACTGAGGATGTACTTTGTGACACCTGCACGACCACCGAACTCACAATTTTCTTACTTTCCATGTCCTGAAAGTGGTAGGTGCAGTACTAGGCTGAAAATCCTGGGCTGTCGCACTGTCCATCACCGGCTAGCCTGAACCGTTTGCCCGCGAATGTACTATCAATAGACATTTTTTCCATTCTCCAAGCTTCGCAATGAAATGGATTCCCACAAACTGAAAGAAAGACTCTAATTTTTTAAAACTTGAACCACTAAAAAGTGCAGCCGCTGCACAAAGTAGATTGCCTGCTGGCAGTTGTCCCAGCATGGGTTGTGCAGACCATGAGAAAGGATGATATTTTGTACAGGTGGCATGTATTTTAAGGTTAGTGCCTCGAATTGCACGAGTCACATTAATCAATGGCTCCCCACATACTTCCCCACCTACCGAATGCCCACATTTCAACCGAATAATAATATCAATCAAACAACTATCGAATACAATGAATTTGGCCTCTTTCCTTATACTGTCACTCTGCATCCCAGCTGGTTCGGCCTGTAACGTTGAGGACATGTCACTCACATGAAAGGTAGAATCTCTGATATCGTCTTCCGCTATGTTCAGTGATATTGAAGGTGTTTCATTGTAGTCCACTTCATTCTCTTCCATTGCAACATCTGTTCCTTCTCCGGCAATGGGTGAATAGGACAATTTCTTCAACTTTCTCGCGGTCATAGTTTTTGCGGGTGTGGATTCTGTGAATTTATCTCCGACTGCATCCGAACTACCAGGAGGACATTCACTATCAATGGCTGCATGTGGTATAGCTCCGTTGTCAATCACTTCATATTCTTCCCATTGGCACGATGCATCTCCAGTCTCAAGTCCCTGCCAAAAGGTTTGACAAGCAACATCTCTCGTTCGCTTCACTGTCTGTGTAGATCTAGTTCGTACACCCACTCGCAACTAGAGGACAGATTGGAAAAGGGATGTTCAGTTTAAACACAACTTACAGTATTGAACTATTAACAGTGAAAAACAACATAATATAGTGACCAGGACACTAACCTTCTTTTGCTTTTTTTTCTTTGAAACGTTCTTGCCTCGAACTTCAACATCAGGACGCTGTTGCTCCGACTCGTGTGTGCATGTCTCCACTTCCTCTTGCGCTGCAACGACTATATTTTCATGATAAGCACATCCATCACGCACTGACGCTCCATCGACTCCCTGAAACATAGAACTTTCATTAGTATGTATAATAATATCGAAAACACAAAATGTACTTGGGGACCAATACCCACGTACATCTCAATAGCAAAACACGAATGAACGCTTTGTGTAGAACATTCAAACGACAATTATTCACGCATTGTTGATCTAGTTATATGGAACTGTCAAGATCCATACCTCGGGCTCCTCATAGACTTCCATTGATGATATTATTGAAGATGATGCTTCAGTGACTCCCTGAAACACAGTAATTGCATTAGTATGGTTTTCTATTTTGATAAAAAGAACAGAAACTTTGTGCAGGCGTGAACGGCTCATCTAAATAGACCTGCACAAATGATCAGTTGTCTAAAATAAATAATGGATATGTAAATATGATTCGATTTGCTTGATCGTTGGAAGTGTCACCACCCAGAGATCTGCATCAACTACTAGGGGTGATGTTCTTGTAGAAGAAGCTCCGTCATCTCCCTGAAACATAGTACTTGCGTTAATAAAGAAGGAAGTATGGCGGATGTAATCACGTCATATGATTTAGCTTGATCGAACTGTCAGTATCCATACCTCGAAATGCATAAGAACATCAAGGGACGATGTAACTGCGGTGCACACTTCTGCAAGCTGTTGCGCCGACCCGTAACTGCATGCTCCCCCTTCTTCTTGGACTAATGCTCCATCGACTCCCTGAAACATAGGACTTTCATTAGTAATGAACACAAATTGAAAAAAGAAGACACATAGGAGGGCGACGGAACTGTCCTGAAACGTACCTCGAGCATCTGAGTGACATCAACGGTAGTCGTCAATACGTTGGACTCCTCAGCATCTCCCTGAAAGACAGTACTTGCATTATTTTGGATAACAATAATTATAACTGAAAACAAAGACTAGAGGACGAGTACAAGGGTGTACCATTAGGTAACATAATTACACGATAAATTAAAACTATTGATTTACATGCCTAAAACAAGTCAGTGGCAGAATAGCCAAGTAAGATTACCCGATAGGCGCTTGAAGTGGCTGATGACTGCAATAACGACACGGATGGAGAATCTTCCGCCTTCATATTGAGTGGATACATAAATGGGGAAATTATTGTTAGCTAATGCTACACACTACCGCAAGGCCGAGAGATAAATACGTAAACTTGACTCACCAGTGGAGGGATGTGGACGAATAGAGTGGGAATAGCGGTTGAGAGCAATTTTCGCCTCGCTCGCGGTGTGTTCTTCTTTATTAGCAATGATGTGGAGTACATGTCAGAGGTAAAGTGCCTGCTGCAGATGCGGTATCGATCACCCCTCTTGTCCGCAAAGACCTCTAGGACTCTACTTTCAAGCTCAGACGGTGGATATCCGCAATATCGGACCCATTCTCTTATCTGATCTATTGTCTTAGGGAAAACATGCATTACAGTACCTTCAGATTTATTATGGGTCTTCGAAGGGCAACCGCCAATGGAACAGGCAGGCATTGTGGAAAGTTCTGAAAAGTAAAGATCAACAATTCTCTATGAATACCAATGTAAACTCAGAACATGTGACTAGTTCCTTGCATGTACTGTCTTGAACGAAAAGAAATTGGACGCAAAATGATTATGGTACATGGCCTTACCTTGACGAACAAACAGTTAGATGCAGGGATCAGAGTAGTTTCTTGTCGTAGAACAGGGAGCAGTTCACAGGTTGCAAACTGACGAGTTTCCTCGAAGTGGTCACGGAAGTTCACAGAGACGAAGAGCAGATAACCAGCACCTTCACGGGTTGACTAGCAAAGCGCAAAGAAGTGCTCATTAGAAATATGAAGTGGGTTATAAAGAATTCGAAACAGGGGTGTGTTTGTGAATGAATGACGTGTATATGTCGTGGCATTATGTGGATTGCAGAGGGCCGTCCAGCGTGAGGGGGGATGCTTGGCAGGAGACACGGGGTCTGGAGGTAGACATGGGAACAACAACCCATGCTCTATAGACCACTTTGAAGTGTACATGGTCTTTGGCACCTCTTGGCCTTTATCGCTCCCTGACTGCTCCAGTTGCCAGCACAAGTACCCCGGTGCGAACTGCCTTTGATAGGGCGGGGGGTGGATTGGGGCGGTGGTCGTGCAGACAAGACACAGGAAGACTCGTGAATGGAGACACACTTATGTGGATTGCAGGGGGCCGTCCAGCGTGAGGGGGGATGCTTGGCAGGAGACACGGGGTCTGGAGGTAGACATGGGAACAACAACCCATGCTCTATAGACCACTTTGAAGTGTACATGGTCTTTGGCACCTCTTGGCCTTTATCGCTCCCTGACTGCTCCAGTTGCCAGCACAAGTACCCCGGTGCGAACTGCCTTTGATAGGGCGGGGGGTGGATTGGGGCGGTGGTCGTGCAGACAAGACTCGTTTGCCGCAGGGCCTCACCAAGGAGAGGCCATCTAACTGCATGTAAGAGGCTGGCTGCAGGATCTAGTACATGGAAGGCAGGGGGGTGAGTTTATAAATACCTCACCCTCCCAGGAGAATATATGGGTGCAGTTCACCCTGGAGACCCTGGATGCCTAGGCAGTTAGTCAGCAGCAGGCTGGCCTGTGGTGGCAAGGCGGCACGGGCCAGAGGTGGTCATCTCTGTACCCGGTGCCCAAAAGGATGATTTATTATGATCAACCATATTTACCTATAACCATGTTTTGTATCAATAAAATACAACGGCCTTCCTTTTATTGCCAACGCTTGAACAAATCAAAACAACCATTGTTAAAATATATGTTGGGTTTTATTTTAGATCTTAATTTCAATTGAACATAAATAATAAACATTACACATTGTAAATTTGCGGTTGCAGCACATCCAGGGAAAATCCGCGGTATTGTCCACTGTCGCTGGGGAAATGTTGTCTAATGGCAAGTACCGCACAGGCAGGTATTACTCTCCGAACGCGGTGTCCGAGCCTCCCGTGAAGCCACCAAGTGAAGCAACGATAGGCCACCAGCCTGTACCACCTATGAAAACGAAAGATGCAAACTGTATTAAAATGACAAAACTTTCTTATCACTGTCGATTCAGGTAAAAAATGTCATTCTGCTTTGAAAAAAATTCTATCTAGAAAATGCACAATATGGAACCAATTTACATGCATTCGAATGATATGTAGATGTAATTTTATATGTGGGAGACGACCATGACATAGTAGTGGCATCACTGACATCACAACCAGAGTATACTTACTCGTTACTCGGATTACGCGGACGAACAGTGCCGCGAAGTTCGTGCATAAGCACCATCATCATCCTCAACACGGTCTGTGAGAGGCAGGCTTCCCTGAACTCTGGCAGCTCAGTGATGCATTGCGGACTTGGCTCGCCTTCCGAAATGTAGGCCAGGCATCCCGAGTTTTCTCGGCAGCAGCAGTTCTCCTCCTCAGTTGGCATTAGCTCGCACCGATTGCACGTGCACCAGGTGGAGACGCCGTCCATGCGACATGGTCCAGGCTCTTCATCCGTTGACTGGTCCTCCCAAATGCCGTCCGAATCCCCATCGTTTTCGCGTGCTTGCCTTTCCAGTAGTTCTTCCTCGGTGTACTCGGGCTCGTACATATACGGCATTATTGTAGCCATTGTGTGGTAAAGAAAGTAAAATAATTTATAGCGGTGGTACTGGTATCTGTTCACACGGGCTACAATCAACGAAGGTAGCTGACCAGAGCACAGAAACGAGTCACAGAATACTCAAAGTAACACAGAGAGAGGAATGGATTCGAAAATCTGCTGCTGTGTGTTGTGAAACGGTCTGTTTATACTTATTGAGGAAAGAGGCGTCCTGCCATTTCCATGGCGACACTTCATTAGCTGAGGCGCAGCGATTGTTGACACGAAACGGGGAATGGGCGGTACGCGTCTGCTGATGTCAGGCTCAGGGGTGGGGGATTTGATTTAGTGCCGCAAAAGCAGGTGAGCCAGGGCGATGGGGGGAAATGATAGGATTATCATAAAATGGCGGATGTTTTCGAGTGCGTTAATGGACGAAAAGTCGGGTAAGGTCCATAGGAAAGTTTTCTACGATCTACCGATTTATGCTTAAAAACACATGGCCGAACCGTAGGGACAATAAAAAAAAAGTCCCGGAACTATCCTTTAATAATGAAGGTCCTTAGCCAAATGCATGCCACCTGTATGTCGGTCTCCTTCTTCTACACCCTTGCACCTTACAGATCATTCCTTGTGCTTTTCAATTGGCAGAGGTGGAATCTTCGGAGTAGAATACCCTACAAGCGGTGCCAACCGAGGTGCATGCTCACCAATATGTCTGTCAATCAAATTGAGTTAGATATGAACCCTATGAATCCCATTGTGGCACACACACACACACACACACACACACAAAACTGACACACAAACTACACACAGAAACACATGCACACACATGCACCCACACAACACACACACAAACACACACACACACATACTCACACACACACATAAAACAGACACACACACACAACATACACCCACACACACACACGTGCACACACCGACAGACACACACACCGACACACGCAAACTATAAAGATCAAATCTCCAGGGCTGATATTTCTAAGAGAAGGGATCTTTCTTAAATACTGTCTTATTGGGTCGTGAAATAATCTTACAATGTTTTTTAGACAAATCCTTATACCATTTCTGCTGGAAATCCGACATTGGCTGGTTTGTCAGTCATGGTTACACCTACACCATGTCAATGAAGTGAGGACGTTCAGTGTTATTGCTGGACTCAGAATGGGGCTAACGGCAAGTTATACATGCAGTGCAAACATATTATGCAGCCCTATACATTACACAATTCGGCATGTCTATGGATCCAGAACTGCCCTCTAGTTAATGGATCCTGAATAGTCAAGAGTTGCATTTTCCTGATGCTGTGAGTGAAAGCCACTCGCCAGTGCATTAGAAGTTCACCTCATGATCAGCCAAAATATTCAAAATCAGAAACATGTATTTTACAAGTCAAAGTAAAAAATGTGCTTAAAGTAAAATTTCTCCTTCGAAGGTTCCTCTTAAATTGTCTGGAAAATCCCCAAAATTAATGCATCTTTCACTGGTACTAAACCCTAATTCCACAACGTTGTTATTAATGTCTTTTCTACTGAAAGGTGCAGCCCCTTTGACCAGTCCATTAATCTAGAGCCGGTCATGGCAGCAGTGCCAGACGGTATTCTTCCTCCGTCATCATGCGAACATGCATTGCCCCTGGTCCATTTTAAAGGGCTAACACTATGCCTCCTCTTTTCTATTCTTAAGCATCCAAACATTGAAGGTAATCTACTTCGCCACCCCTAATGTATACCTCGGGACCTTAATGGTTAACCCTCTTAAAATTCCTGGTCCTCATTGCTTTTAAGGACAGACTGGAAGAGGGTATTCCCTGTGAAATTGCTCACAGCCTAGTCTATCACTGACTACCTTCAGCAGGAATCTTTCTACCTGGCCTTCACCCATCTCATCTAATAGTGACGTCATTTAATGCTGCAGTTCTTTTCAGTAATATCTGCATGCAGGAGATAAAGTAATTGTTATTGTTGAACTGTTTTTGTTTGAGCCATTCCATTGTGGCATCTTTTGCCAATTGTGTTTTGATTTAGTGACAGTTTACTCAACACATTCCCAAAGTTCTGTGCCTCCATATTTTCCCGGTACCACCGAGCCCCACCTCCCTGTGCATAGTTTATTCTCCATAACTCTTGAGGAGAGTTATGGTCACCTAGCTTTAATCATGTGCTTGACTATGGATCTTGTCTCTTAGCTTCATCTATGTTTTCACTTTCTTATATTTGTTTTCTTATCTTCGTAAAATTAGATATTCTCTGCCTGATTCATGGAATTATTTGCGCTGAAAATTGGGGGCATGCGCGCATGTCCCTGTTCGTCGACTAATGAACACAATGCGTGGGTCTTACCCGGGACTTGCAAGGAATCCGTGCCGGTCCTACACGTCACTGCGACACCAGAAATACCTTGTGCGAGACTCCTAGCAAAGGACTGGCCGGGTCTGCGCAGCCACCTAAAAAGCGGGCGGAACACGTGGAATGGGGAAGAACAAGAAAAAATGTGGGCATAATGTGGGACGTTCCGACAGGCAAAACACCCATATTCATGGAACTGAACAGGGATCGACGTCACGCAAAAAAGCATGTGCAAATCCCGAAATACCTATGCCACGCGATAGCGGGCATAAACGTCAATGCACACACAAAGGAATGCATAAAAAGCATGCACGATCAACACTCACATGTATACAGCTACAATGAATGTACCATTTGTTGCAGCAGTGATGGTGGGACACCACAGGAGGAGGATGGCCAGGGCCTGGATCTTCCACCCAAGAACCAGCCTTTTTGGGATGCCTGACGACCAGGTCTATTCCAAGTATAGGTCCCACCCATATCATCCTAGACCTGGTCAGGGAGTGGGAAGATTACCTCACATCAACCACCCTGGGCTCCCAAGCACTGAGAACTCTTGCAAAAGGTGCTCACTGAACCCCAATTTTTGGCCACTGGCTCATTCCAGCAGACCACCGCCATAGTTGGTGGCATTTCACAGCCCACGCAGTCATACTGCCTACACCAGGTGTTGGCTTTAATAACCGCACGTCCTTCTGTCTGCTGGCATATCTATATGACCAGAACACCTGCAGAAAGGCAGGCAGTGGTCCAGGATTTGTATGGGGTGGCACACTTCCCAAAAGTGCTTGGTGCCATTGATTGCACCCATGTTGCTCTACGTCCACCTCGAGCAACAGAGCACATCTACTGCAAACGGATACACTGGCACTCCTTCAATGTTCAGGTTGTGTGTGATGCCAAGGTCATCACTACTTCAGTCTATGCCAGCTATCCTGGCAGCACCCATGATAGTTACATCTTCAGGATGTCCCCCCTACACCATGCCCTGCAAGCTGGGAAGCATGGCAACACACGGCTCATTGGTGAGTATGAATGAAATTGCACATGCATGTTGCACACCGAGAAATATACACGGTCAACAAATGACAAACATTCTCACCTCTACAGAAGACAGTGCCTACCCTGGGAGCATATACATGATGACTCCAATATGCCACCCCAATACACCTGCTCAAGTAAAATACAACACTGCCCAGTTTCCGGAATTTAAGGAGATAATGCTCCAGATAGAGGGCAGCAGGGAGCCGATTCTGAGGATAAAGATCTCCCTCAAAATCTCTGCCTTGAGAACTGGCTCAATGGGAGGGAGTGTATTAATGTAGGCATTGATGCAGGAAGGTAGGCCCCAAGCCCCAGAAAGCCTTTTGGACAATGCATAGGGTCTTAAATTTCACACTTGCAGCCACGGGGAGCCAGTGCAGGGGGTTCAGTGCAAGACAGATGGAGTCCCTGGGCTTGAGGCCCAGGATAAATCTTGCAGTTATGTTCTGGATGAGTTGTAAAGGGCACAGAGTAGAAGCAGGCAGTATTGCAGCCTGGAGATAAGCAGGGCTCTGGTGACAGTGACCCTCTGGGTGAAAGTGAGAAAAGATAGAGTGCCTCTGAGGAGGTGGACCTGATAGTTGGACTATCTACAGATGTCTGAAATGTGACATGAGAATCAGAGAGTGGAGTCAAAGCAGCCCACAAGGAATGTTCATCCTTGCAGGTGGGTGCGGCTGCAGGGCCAATGGAGTCTGGGCAGAGTGAAAGTGGGAAAGCGGGAGTAGGGGTCTCAATGCAAACCATCCCAGTCTTGCTGCCGTTAAGGCAGAGGTTGTTTGCAGCACACCATTGTGGACAGAAAGTCAGATATGAGTGAGGACGAGGAGGAGAGTGAGGGTAGCCTGAAAGAAAGTTGTCCCATATCCACATAAAACTGGACGTTACAGGTGAAAGTGGCAATTCCATGTGGAAAGGCAGCCATGTTCATGTTGAAGAACCAGGGGTATAGTTGAGATCCCTGGGAGATGGCACAGGTTGAAAGGCTTTGCGTACCACCTGGGATGGTCTGTCAGAAAGAAAGGAGGTTAACCACGGCAGAGTCTGATCCGTGAACCCTGTGCACCATACTGTAACGCTCACCTGATTCCCGCAGAGGCGCCGGTCTTGACTGGGTGAATGCCGTATCTTCAAAGGTGATGTGTAACACACGGTTGGCTCTTTGGGGTGGACCTCTGTGCACTGTATGTCTGACTCGAAGAGTAAGATGTCTGCAGATAGAAAATATGGGATTAATGAACTGGGGTTATTGGGTGCCTCTCTCCTCTTCCCTTTCTCTTCTCCTGTAGAACCCCAAAGGTTAACACCCTCACCTTAGGTAAGTGAACGCCGAGCTCTCCATCTGCCTCGGGGCAGGGTGACGTAACCAGTTTCTTCACTGGATAAGGGTGCAGGCCTCTTGACCTCAGAGGACTGCTGTCCGTCGTTAACTGCACGAACGGTAAGTTCTGGGCACTTCAAATGTCTTAAAAGTCTTTTGTAATGATGTCCCTTGTTTTGCAGGGTTCCGGCGATGGCGGATGGCGGGCTGATGAGAGTTGAGGATCGAACCCGCGTGAGGAATAGAAGCGCCTGGAAGCACGTAAGTAAGCGCTTGTAGCCTGCTTCACGATGCGCACTAACTGTCCCTTTTATCTTGCAGGTACCAGTTCGGAGCTTTAGAGAAGCTGAAGGGTGCTGGAGTACCCACTGGATTCGGCGTGGAAGGCGTAATGGCACGTGAGTAATAGAGTTGCCCAATGTCTTTAAACGCACCTTCTTTTGTCTTTCAGATGCGGGATGCAGCGCCGAAGGCCTCCGGAGCGTGTGAAGAGCTGGTAAGCTTTTGTCTTTCAGATGCCGGAATGCAGTGCGAAGACCTCCGGAGCATGCGAAGAGTAGGTAAGCCTTTGTCTTTCAGATGCCGGAATGCAGCGCGAGGCGTTGGTGACAGCCGATGGACCAGGTAAGAGACGCGCTGCCACTGAAGACCGTAGTGCTAACCTGTTCTTTCTTTGTCTTTACAGGTGTTGCTGAAGACTGGATTCCAGGATGGTAAGCCTTTGTTCCCTTAGGCCCAGGATCAGAAGCAGAAGACACGATGAGCGTTCTGCTGCAGAGAATGCAGAATAACGCAAAGCAAGATTCATCCATCGGGTGTGGTTTAAATAGCCTCCTGTAGTGCTTAGGTGTCTCCTTCCACAGCCTCGCCTAGGTAAGAAAAGAGTTCCTGCTTTCTAGAAGAGTTCCAGTGTTCTGAACCTAGGGAGTGGCTCCTGCCCCACCCAACAGGAAAAGTAGTCCCAAACAGAAGAGGATCAGGGGCTCAACTGGCAGGTAAGTAAGCAGCATGGTCTGCTGCAGGTAAGTCCACCCAAGCATTATGAGCCCGGCGCTTCCAGCGCTGGCACTGGGCATCTTTATGAGCCTGGTGCCACTGGCACCAGGACAGGGTCCAAAAGGTCCCAATTGGGAATGGCTGGCACTCGGAACCGGGGTTATGGGTCTGCTTCCAAGGGAGTCGGGCAAGTCCTGATCTTATGGAAGCAGAGATCATGACAGTACCCCCCCTCAAGGCCCCTCCCAAACCGGGCTTCTCCGGGGGTTTGGGCTTGTTAGGAAATGTTCGATGAAATCCTTTGATTAGACGAGGCGCGTGGACATATTCTGCAGGTTCCCAGGATCTTTCTTGGGGACCGTAGCCTTTCCAGTCAATCAGGTAAAATAGTTTAGATTTGGAGATCTTGGAATACAGGATGATTTTGACTTCAAACTCGAGTTCTCCGTCAACTAGAATAGGTTTTGGAGATTTAGTTAGTCGGGTTTGAGGTTGCACGGGTTTTAATAGAGAGACGTGGAAGACCGGATGTATCTTCATGTGAGGGGGCAAGTCCAACTTGACCGCTACTGGATTTACTATGGTAGTGATGGAATAGGGACCAAGATTTCTTGGGTTGAATGTGCGTGGTCCTTTTAGAGGTAGATATTTGGTGGATAACCAGACTTGGTCTCCTACTTGATACTGGGGGGCTTCCTTCCGATGTTGGTCTGCGCTTTTCTTGTATTGTTCATTAGCCCTTTGAAGGTGAGAAACGGCTTCCTTAAAGGCTTGGGTGATTGTAGAATGCAGGTGGTCTACTGCTGGTGTTCCAAGATCTTGGCGTGGATCCAACTCCGAGGTTCGAGGGTGACTACCGTATAAAAGAAAAAACGGGGTCTTCCCAGTTCCCGAGTGGACAAAATTATTGTAGGCATATTCGGCTATCCAAAGGATATCTTTCCAAGTTTTTTCAGTTTGTTGTAGCATGCAGCGCAAATACTGTTCCAGAGTTTGATTGGTCCTCTCGGTTTGTCCGTTGGTTTGAGGGTGGTGGCTGGTCGAAAGTCTCACATCAATTTGAGCCGACCAACAGCAACTTCGCCAAAAATGAGAAATAAATTGACTCCCTCGATCCGAAATTAGAACTGAAGGAAAACCATGCAGTCGGACGATGTTTTCGAGAAATTCTCGGGCCAGAGTTGCTGCTGTTGGTAAGCCTTTGAGTGGAATGAAATGCGCCATCTTGGAGAATAGGTCCACGATTACTAGGATCGTATTGTATCCGGAGCATGGAGGTAGATCGGTGATGAAGTCCATAGAAAGCGTATGCCAAGGGCGAGGTGGGATGTCAATAGGGCGTAAGAGGCCGGCTGGTTTTTCCTTTTGACTCTTGTTTTGGGCGCATACTCCACAGGACATTATAAAGTCTCTGATATCTTTTTTCCAAGACGGCCACCAGAAGTAACGCTTGATCTTTTCTGAGGTTTTGGCCATACTGGGATGACCTTCCATTAAAGAATCGTGATAACAAGAGATTACCTTTTTCTGTAAATCTGTGCTGGGCAGGTATAACCGTTCTTGGAAATATAATACTTTGTCCTTCACCGTAAAGTCCTTTCCCTACAGATGCCAATTCTGTATGTCTGCTGGAGTTACCAGTAGCCTGGCTTTATCCTTAACTTCCTCTATGGATTGTGTGGCGATTACACCCAGAATTCTTTGTTCGGGAATGATAGGTACAGGTTTAGGATTTATCAAATGTTCTTCCACTCCCATCCGAGAAAGGGCATCAGCTTTACCGTTTTTTGTCCCAGGTCGATAGGTGATTATGAAGTCAAACTCGGCAAAGAATAGTGCCCAACGGAGTTGCCTAGAGGATTGAGCTTTTGCAGTTTTCAAATATTGCAGGTTTCGGTGATCTGTAATCACAGTAATGGTGTGTCGGGCCCCCAGAAGATAATGCCGCCAAGCCTTAAAGGCGGACTTGATAGCTAGAAGTTCCTTATCAGTAATAGTGTAATTGATTTCAGGAGGCCAGAATTTGCGGGACCAAAATGCCACGGGATGCAACTGACTGGTTACTGGGTCCTTTTGTGATAGAACTGCCCCCATGGCAAGGCTCGAAGCATCAGTTTCAACGATGTAGGGGAGTTCTGGGCGAGGATGTTTTAAGATCGGTGCAGAGATAAATCTAGTCTTCAAATCCTGGAAAGCTTGTTCCGCCTCGGTAGACCATTCAAAACTTTTGTTTTTCTTTAACAAGGCGGTGATGGGCTGGACTATTCGAGAGAATTCAGGGATAAACCTGCGGTAAAAGTTAGCGAAGCCTAACATGCTTTGAACACCTTTTACAGAGGATGGCGATGGCCATTTGAGAATTGCATCGACCTTCTTTGAATCCATACGCACTCCGCTAGGTGATAATATGAATCCCAAGAATTCAACTTCAGTCACGTTGAAAACACATTTTTCCAACTTAGCGAAAAGTTTGTGTTGACGCAATCTCTCGAGGACCATTTTCACGTGTTTCCGATGTTCAGTTTCCGATGAAGAATAAACGAGGATGTCGTCAATGTAAACAACAACACACACATCTATGAGCTCTCTGAGGACATCGTTCATAAAATTTTGAAAGGCGGCCGGGCCATTGCAAAGTCCGAAGGGCATGACCTGATATTCAAATAGCCCATACTTGGTGCGGAAGGCCGTCTTCCATTCATCGCCCTCTTTTACTCGTACCAAGTGGTAGGCTCCTCTAAGATCCAGCTTGGTATATATGCATGCTTTTCTGACTTGGTCCAGGAGTTCAGGGATCAAAGGTAACGGATATCTATTCTTAACGGTGATCTGGTTCAGGGCGCGATAATCTATACAAGTTCTAAGGTCCCCTTCTTTTTTTGGAACGAAGAACAAAGCTGAGGAAGCAGGGGACTTGGAAGGACGAATAAACCCATTCGCTAGGTATTGATCTAGGTATTGTCGGAGGTGAAGATTCTCAGGCTCGGTGAGGGCATAAATTCTACTACAAGGAGGAGTAGATCCAGGTATCAGGTCTATCTGTCAGTCATAAGACCTATGAGGAGGTAGAGAGTTAGCCTGATCCTTCTGGAAAGCATCTTGGAATTCAAGGTATTCAGGAGGTAACTGGGGAGCCTCCGAGGAAATTGCTGCCAGTGCAACACCAGGTCGAGGGTGACAAGTAGAGACACATTCTGGAAACTGAACCGTTCTTGCTCGCCAATCGATCTGAGGATTGTGCTTTTCTAACCAAGGATATCCTAGAATAATCTGGAACTGAGGGGCCTTGATCACATCAAACACGATCTTCTCATGGTGTCCATCTTGACTTATTAGCGTCACTTCTTGGGTGGTATGCGTTACTGGTCCGGAGGCTATCTCTGTACCATCCACCGTAGTAATGACGTCCTTTACAGCCTTTGGACAAAGAGTCAGATTCATCCTCAAAACCATTTCATGATCCACATAATTGCCGATGGCACCGCTGTCGACGTAAGCTTCAATCGCATGTAATCGATCTCGATGTTCAGGGCTAATGAGGACCATAGGTATCACGAAATGCGAGGTCACGGAACTTGTTTTAACGCTCGGCAAGAGGACCTCTATTCTTGTCGGGCGAGGTCGTTTCCCTGCTCAGAATTTGTGACCCTGGTAACTGCAGCTCCTACTGCCTTCTTGGCTGGTTTCACCGGACAGTCTCGAAGAAAGTGCCCCGAGTTTCCGCAATAGAGGCATAATTGCAACTGTTTTCTCCTTTCCCGCTCCTTTTGTGTTAGTGGTCCTTTCAGGCCCCCTATTTGCATGGGTTCCCCGGAGTCTACTCCTTTGGTAGGAGTTGGTGATTTGGAAAATACTCGAGCATCAAACTTGGAACGATCGGCCTTCCTGTTCTGCAGTCTGTGGTCAATTTGAACGACTAAGTCAATATAGTCCGAACAGTCTTGCGGGGGATTCACTACTTGGGCTAACACATTTTTGAGCTCTCCACGTAGACCTCTATAAAACAGCGTAATCCTTTTGTCCTCAGGCCATCGAGTTTCCACAATCAGTCTGTTGAAAGACGCAATATAAGCCAAAGGGTCTTGATTACCCTGTCGCAATGAAAGGAGCTCATTGTCCAAGGCCTGCCCCTGTGAATGTCTTGCAAACAGTTTTTCCATACTGAGCTGAAAAGCTTGAAAATCATGGAGAACCGGATCATCTTGATTAACTAGAGGGATCGACCAGTCTGCCGCATTGCCACTAAGGTACGAAAGCACGAAAGCTACCTTAGCTTGATCAGTTGGAAAGGCTGCTGGCAGGCATAAGAAGTGCAACCGGCACTGATTAATAAATACTGCAAACCTCTTTGGGTCACCAGAGAATCGTTTGGGCGGAGCCAGAGGTACATTCCCAGGTAGGTTGATCTGCACTGGGTTCGTAGAGGATGTTGAAGGAAGATTTGCCCCTGATGCGGGTAACGGAGTTTGTCCGGCTTGTGACTGTAGCAATTGTCTAGCGAGATCGTCTGTTCGCTCCTTGGAAATAATCAGTTCCCTTCTTAAAGCATTTGTTTCCTGACGGGCTGCATGCACTTCTGATCTTAGTTCCCCAAGTAACTGGGCTAGCTGGTCGGTATGCGAGGTTTCCATAGCGCCTGGGTGGGAGTTTTGCGTAAGGCTTTGCGTTCTGTAACGCTCACCTGATTCCCGCAGAGGCGCCGGTCTTGACTGGGTGAATGCCGTATCTTCAAAGGTGATGTGTAACACACGGTTGGCTCTTTGGGCTGGACCTCTGTGCACTGTATGTCTGACTCGAAGAGTAAGATGTCTGCAGATAGAAAATATGGGATTAATGAACTGGGGTTATTGGGTGCCTCTCTCCTCTTCCCTTTCTCTTCTCCTGTAGAACCCCAAAGGTTAACGCCCTCACCTTAGGTAAGTGAACGCCGAGCTCTCCATCTGCCTCGGGGCAGGGTGCCGTAACCAGTTTCTTCACTGGATAAGGGTGCAGGCCTCTTGACCTCAGAGGACTGCTGTCCGTCGTTAACTGCACGAACGGTAAGTTCTGGGCACTTCAAATGTCTTAAAAGTCTTTTGTAATGATGTCCCTTGTTTTGCAGGGTTCCGGCGATGGCGGATGGCGGGCTGATGAGAGTTGAGGATCGAACCCGCGTGAGGAATAGAAGCTCCTGG
Source organism: Ambystoma mexicanum (assembly GCF_040938575.1). NCBI lineage: Eukaryota > Metazoa > Chordata > Amphibia > Caudata > Ambystomatidae > Ambystoma > Ambystoma mexicanum. The sequence continues at coordinate 49,723,518 of NC_090925.1, read as the reverse complement.
AAGCACGTAAGTAAGCGCTTGTAGCCTGCTTCATGATGCACACTAACTGTCCCTTTTATCTTGCAGGTACCAGTTCGGAGCTTTAGAGAAGCTGAAGGGTGCTGGAGTACCCACTGGATTCGGCGTGGAAGGCGTAATGGCACGTGAGTAATAGAGTTGCTCAATGTCTTTAAACGCACCTTCTTTTGTCTTTCAGATGCGGGATGCAGCGCCGAAGGCCTCCGGAGCGTGTGAAGAGCTGGTAAGCTTTTGTCTTTCAGATGCCGGAATGCAGTGCGAAGACCTCCGGAGCATGCGAAGAGTAGGTAAGCCTTTGTCTTTCAGATGCCGGAATGCAGCGCGAGGCATTGGTGACAGCCGATGGACCAGGTAAGAGATGCGCTGCCACTGAAGACCGTAGTGCTAACCTGTTCTTTCTTTGTCTTTACAGGTGTTGCTGAAGACTGGATTCCAGGATGGTAAGCCTTTGTTCCCTTAGGCCCAGGATCAGAAGCAGAAGACACGATGAGCGTTCTGCTGCAGAGAATGCAGAATAACGCAAAGCAAGATTCATCCATCGGGTGTGGTTTAAATAGCCTCCTGTAGTGCTTAGGTGTCTCCTTCCACAGCCTCGCCTAGGTAAGAAAAGAGTTCCTGCTTTCTAGAAGAGTTCCAGTGTTCTGAACCTAGGGAGTGGCTCCTGCCCCACCCAACAGGAAAAGTAGTCCCAAACAGAAGAGGATCAGGGGCTCAACTGGCAGGTAAGTAAGCAGCATGGTCTGCTGCAGGTAAGTCCACCCAAGCATTATGAGCCCGGCGCTTCCAGCGCTGGGACTGGGCATCTTTATGAGCCTGGTGCCACTGGCGCCAGGACAGGGTCCAAAAGGTCCCAATTGGGACTGGCTGGCACTCGGAACCGGGGTTTTGGGTCTGCTTCCAAGGGAGTCGGGCAAGTCCTGATCTTTTGGAAGCAGAGATCATGACACATACCCTTTGTAGTTGTCCCCTTCTGGTGCGGTGGGTCTGAATAACCAACATATATGTCAAATGTGTAATCATTGAGAAATCCTGAAACAGTATGTCCGAGCTCAGAGTGTGCATGATGCGCACAAACATGCCCCTATTGTGGGGTGTTACAAACGAAGCGCAGTATACACCAACCAAATAATCACCATTCCATAACTAACTATATAAAATCACATCTTACCCTGTCCCCTTGGCATGCATTTGACAGTCAAATTTCATTCCATGAAATAGCCATCATTCCCTGATGTAAGGATCTGCAGACAAAAAACAAAATGAAACATAGTTCAGCTAACACATACATGCCCCTAAAAAAGTAAGATCCATGGACACCCCTCAGTGACATATAACACATGCAAATAGCAACTCCCAAGACAACCATCTACATGTGTCCCAGCACACATGTACAAACACCTGCACACTGCATTCAAATCATCCCCCACACTGCCTGTCCCCCTCAAAGACATGGAGCAAATTTGCATGTCACAAATCCCCATTCATTACACAATGTCACATACACAATGCATGCATCACTCAACATGCTGCATGAACATGTGAAGACATCACATATGCAGATAATTGATCACGACAAATAGCTGGTACACCCCTGGAAGATTACCAATGCAATGAGAAGGCTGCCCATTAAGTGCGTACATTATCAATAAACATATGTGTTGTTCATTTGTCAGGCACTCATCCAACAACCCCAAATATTTCTAAGCACACAGGGCAACAGGGTGGGGACAGGGTAAGGTAACAAAGCAATTACTAACAGAGATTAATGAAACAATCAAAACTACAAAGGAATCATGACAATAAGTGGGAGTGGAGACGAACCCACAATGCCCTGTGAGTGTTTACAACGTGCAAGTGTCCAGTTGAGGGTGGTAAGGGAAAAGCTTCTGATTAGTTCATGGAGAACAGCTTGGGGTGAAGTGCCACAAAATGAAACATAAATGTAAGTGCAACCGTGGTGAGGCTGAGCGTGGGCAAGTGCAGTATATACACAGTTCATTAGATGATACATGTGGGGGGGGGTTAGGGCTCCAAGGACACATAAGCACCCTGTGCATCATGCACACTACTGTATCAATAGCACAGCAGAGGGGGGAGAAGGAAGAAGGGAAGAGAAAGGACTTGAGGATTGTTGTAAACTTAAGGAGGTCCTGCTCAAGATGCAGAGGGAGAGTGAGGCTATTACACAGAAGGCAGCACACAGAGGAAATTGATCCACCAACAGCCCTTTCTATACCAAAGTCCTTCACACGCAGGGAGTAGTTGTCAGAGGAATGCAGGAGTATAGAAGTGGAATATTTGATCAGTAAGCATTGAAGATAGAGTGGTGCCCGGCCCCAGATAGCCCTGTGGATGATACACAGGGATTAAAGTGTAATCCGTACTGAGACTATGAACCACTGAAGGCTTTGTAGTGCAGGAGAGATGCGGTCCCTGGGCCTGAGGCCATTGATAAGTCTTCCTGCCCTAAACTCAAGGGTTCAAGGGTGGACCAAGGAACACTAAGGAGGAGGCTGTTGCAGTAGAGTAGCCTGGAGAGATCCAGAGCACAGGTAACATTGAGTCTCTGGGGGAAGGTGTGGAAGGGTACAGTTACTTTGAGAAGCAAGAGCTGAAACTGGGACTTCTTGACAATATCATGCATATGAGGGATGAAGGAAAGCGTGTAGTCGAAGATGACTCCAATATTCCTGACATCGGATGAGGGGGCAGGTGGTGAGCCCATGGAGGAAGGAGAGAGTGAATGGCAGAAGTGGGCTGCAGGAGATCCAATAGGGACAGTCTCGGTTTGTATGGCGTACATGCCGATGTCCATAGCAGTGAACTAGGCCAGGATGGCTGAGAGGCAGTCAGGGTGAATTTCAAGTGTGTTAGTAGGAACTTTGCAGAAAGTAGTGTGTTGTCAGAATAGCACTGACATTTGTGGGAGAATGACTCAATGAAGCGCAGCAGTAGGGAAATGCATATTTTAAAGATGCATGGAAAAAGAATGGAGACCTGCGGGACGCCACAGGTGTAGAAGGAATTAGGGTAGGAGAAAGGGCACAGAATGGTTTTGTAGGAATAGTTGGTTAGGAATGAGCTAAGTCAGCCCACTGCCCCCTCCGAGATAACACGTGTTGCATGGATCATTTCAATGAGGATGGAATGGCTTACTGTGTCAAATGCAGATGATATATCAAAGAGGATGAGGACATCAGGGGATTATGAATTGAGGGAGGCTAGCAGTTCTTCATGGGTGTACTGGAGATCAGTGTCAGTTGGTCAGGAAGGTTGGAATCCACACTGGTGTCCATGTACACTGCCAACAAGTAAGTCATAGACGTCCATTTGTGGTAGGGCAAACTTCTCAATCAGTTTCCCCATGAATGCAGGGATTGAAATAGGGCATAAGTTGGTGCGCCAGGAAGGCTCAGCAGATGGTATAGTAAGGATGGGGAGGGAGTGTTTGCGGTATGATGGAAACAAAACAGCAGCAAATGATTGTTTGCAGAGAACAGCAAGAGCAGGTGCCAGAGAGGAGATGTTGCCTTTGATGGTTTTGGTTGAGCACTGGCCCATTTCTGGATGAGCACTGGCCCACCAGTTTGGATGAGGCCTTCATGGAGTTGCCAACTCTGATGACTTCTTCCCAGGGACACATGAAGGAGGCCAATGAGGTTGTGTATGTCCTGGGTTTCTAAAAATAAATTACATGGAAGTGCATCATGAAGGTACTGTGAAGGAGTAGGTGCATAAGATACAGTGGAGGATTTTGCAAGTACATAAATACTTACCTCTTGCACTCCCACCAGGACCATGCTTGAGCTCACAATGGAATGCTGGCCACTGAGGGAACTGCTATGGAAGAGATTAGCAGACAACAGAACGCAATGTGATAAGGAAGCAACACTAAATGCATGCCAAAAGTAGGATGCAAACCAAAAGAGCATGGTCCTTGTCACAGCATACAAATGGCCAAATACTGCATTCAATCAAATGAAGCAGTACCATGCACCCAGCTGTGGTGAATTTTATGCTGCAAACACCATGGTGCATGCATGCATGCAAAAACACCAACAATAGTAACACTAATGTGCTGGTACACAATGTAGAATTCCTAACAAAAAAACATGAATACCCACAGGATTTAAACTGGTGCTGCACACCATAATGGCTGATTCATAATCACGGCATGCCAAAGGTGCCACCGAGACATAAACCCACAAATGCTGCAAGGGACGTGAAGTGTCACTCATTACACATGATCAAAGTGCCATGAGAGATACATCACATAACCAGCAACACCTGTCACAGGCCACAAACAGTCAGCAATGCTACCCACTCCCAATCAACAATGAAAAGCCCACGCAGTTTCAATGCCCACATATTATAATGTGAAAACAGCGTCCTCACGAATCAATGAACATGACACCATGTCCAGACACATCATTAGAAACACACCCTATGAACCATGCACCCATTAAGAATTACTGGTGGCCCACAAGGCAAGTCAATCCCAAGTGAACAAATACAGTCCTACACTCACATGTAAACACCAGACCTACTGACCAGTGCCTCCCTGCACGCTCACTTCTACTTCCAGAGAGTATGCAGGTAGTTTGTGGGCTAAGTGACCCTCCTGGGCCTGCTTTGTTTTTGAATTTGCCTCCATTTTCCTGTACCCAGACCCGTCCAAGCCCCCTGCTGCTCCCGACACCTTCCACATGCCTCCTCCTCCCTCCTCCCATCACCCAGCCTGGTCCCGGACCCTGATTGGGCAATTTAGTAAACCATGGCTGGTGTACTGACCAGCACCTTCCTGCATGCTCGCTTCCACCTCCAGAGCATCTGCAGGTGAGTTTGAGGACTAAGCAACCCTCCTGGGCCTGCTTTGTTTTTGAATTGTCCTCAATTTTCTTGTACCCAGACGCGGTCTGAGCCCCTTGCTGCTCCTGACACCTTCCTCCTCCATCTCTCTCCCTCCTCCCACGTCCCAGACCGGCCCCGGACCCTGATTGGGCAACTTGGTAAACCGTTGGCTGGTGTACTGACCAGCGCCTCCCTCCACACTTGCTTCCATCTCCAGAGCATCTGCAGGTGAGTTTGAGGACTAAGCGACCCTCCTGGGGATGCTTTGTTTTAGAATTTGCCTCCATTTTCCTGTACCCAGACCCGGCTCGAGCCCCTTGCAGCTCCCGACACCTTCCACCTCCCACTCCCTCCCTCCTCCCACCTCCCAGCCTGGCCTAGGACCCTGATTGGGCAATTTGGTATTCGGTATTCAATTTGGTGCTCCTGTTTCCCATCTGGAGCTCCGAGGTAAGGTTGCATGGCAAACAGCGTCCTGTGCTGCATTAGCACACCCATCTAATCTGCCCTAATATTTCAAACTTAGTAAAAATCCTTCTGGAGTTAAGGTTAAGGCTAGTTAAGGTGCTCTCGGCACCTTAACTAGCCCCGACCAACCTCCTGATTCTCCCTCCCACCTCACGGCCTCCTAGCTCAGTGATTGGGCAGTGTTTCTTGCACCTGAACATGCCCCTCCTATACTCCTGACCCACCCCTCCTGATTAGGCAACTCCCTTATTTAATAGTCCTTCCCAGGGCAGCCCTCTGCCCGGCAGCCCTTACGGCTAAGGGCCCTGAGGCAAAGGGCGGTTCGTACAATGGCGGCTCCGAACTGTGTCAGCAAGTGTCATCAGGCGAAGCCAGTGAAGCCAGAAGTCAACTGACACCAACAAAAACTGTAAGTGTGGCATGGGTGGGGTGTAGAGCAATTACTCTATTCCAGAAAGCTGCGCTACTCTACCTTACCTCTCGATAACATAGACTGCCATAGATTTACACCATGCATACTTAGAAAGATTTGTGACCACCAGCCTGAATCTATTCATGACTGGATTGTAAATGTTGCCTTGCATTGCATACAAACTTACATGTCAATGTTAGCATGTGCCACACCTAGACGGAATTGTTAACATTAGCCTGTGTCGCATCCAGATAGGATTATCAATGTTAGCATGTGCCACACTTAGACTAAACTTGTGAATGTTAGCATGTGCCACACTTAGACGGAATTGTTAACATTAGTCTGTGTTGCATCTAGATAGGATTATGAATGTTAGCATGTGCCACACTTAGACGGAATTGTTAACATTAGCTTGCATCACATCTAAATAGGACAATGAATGTTACAATGTGCCACAGTTAGATGAAACTTGTGAATGGTAGCATGTGCCACAACTGGATGCAATCATCAACATTAGCATACACCGCATCTAGATAGGACTATGAATGTTAGCATGTGCCAAACTTAGAGGAAACTTGTGAATGTTAGCATGTGCCACATGTAGACGGAATTGTTAACATTAGCCTGCGTTGCATCTAGATTAGATTATCAATGTTAGCATGGGCCACACTTAGCAGAATTGTTAACATTAGCCTGCGTCACATCTAAATAGTACCATGAATGTTAGCATGTGCCACACTTAAAAAAAACTTCTGAATGTTAGCATGTGCCACACATAGATGGAATTATTAGCATTAGTGTGTGTCGCATATAGATAGGATTATGAATGTTAGCATGTGCCACACTTAGAAGGAATTGTGAACATTAGCCTGCATCGCATGTAGATAGGATTATGAATGTTAGCAAGTGTCACACTTAGACGGAAATTTTTATCATTAGCCTGTGTTGCATCTAAATAGGACCATGAATGTTAGCATGTGCAGCACTTAGACGAAACTTCTGAATGTTAGCATGTGCCACACTTAGACAGAATTCTGAACATTAGCTTGCGTCACATCTCGACAACTAGATAGGATTGTTAATGCCCGACATAGCCACAGTTAGATAGAATATCGATTGTTTGCCAGTGCCAAGACTAGACTGCATAGGGAATACTATATAGGCCGGATTAACATTAAAATTAACATTAACAAGTGAAACTCGTGCTTCAGACACAAGCACATGTTTAGAAGAACAGAGTCACTGAAATCACTGATGCAAGTAACTAGATAGCACGTTGTGGTAGCATGTTGCAAATGTTGGTTGGGTATGCTGGTGAGAATGACTACTGTCACACGACCTTGTGCAACGGATGTACAATACATGGGTTTTAGCCACTCTTGAGTACACTGGGCATGAGTCAGTGCACCATGAAAGGTTCAGCCAGGGCAGTCATCAAAATGCAGGCAGAAATGCAACACATACATACATCTTTGTTTGGTTTCCCTACATGTACTCAGGATGCACAATATTGGTCACTCACCCGACATGCCCTCATAATCTCCCATTCCTTGCACCTGATCCATATGAATGAATTGGCTCATATCCTGTTGATGCAGGGGGAGCTCTTCCTCCTCGGATGACCCCCCCTCCAGTTGCCATGGCAGAGGCGAGGTTGGCACCCATCTTCGACTTGGAACAAATGTTGAGGTCATTCCAGTATGCTTCTCATACCCTAAGGCATTTATCTCATCTGTGACATGCTGCCAATGCACCATACCCTGAGCAGGTGTATGTGTGCTCCCCGGTTGGAGGCCCATGTCATGGTGGTGGTCTGTCACTTAGTCCGGACCAGGAGTTCTTCATCATTGAAGTTCCTCTTCTTCAACGTGCCGGTACCCTGTGCTGTGCCATGGGGCTGAGTCTGTTCTTCTTGGCACGTAATGTTGGCGTTTATCTTGTGTGGCGGGGACCACTCAGGGCCCCAAATGCTGTACCACTAGTGGCCTGGGACACCCACTGGTGCTTTGACAGCAGCTTCCAGTGCAGGTCCCTTACCCTTCCGGCCTGGGACAGCAGCTTCCACTGCACATTGCTTACCCTTTGGGGCTGGGACAGCAGCTTCCACTGCATGTCCTTTACCCTTCGGGGCTGGGACAGCAGCTTCCACTGCATGTCGCTTGTCCTTTGGGGCTGGGACAGCAGCTTCCTCTACACATCCCTTACCCTTTGGGTCTGGGACAGCAGCTTCCAGTGCACGCCCCAGGACACTTGGGGGTGGGACAGCAGCTTCCACTGCATGTCCCAGAACCCTTGGGGGTGGGAGAGCAGCTTCCATTGCAGGTCCCGGAACCATTGGGGGTGGGACAGCAGCTTCCACTGCAGGTCCCTGAACCATTGGGGGTGGGACAGCAGCTTCCACTGCATGTCCCTGACCCTGACTCCGTCCACCTCTGTCACCTTTCCCTCTTGGAGCCTTTCCACTCATTTTACAGGTGTACTTGAACAATGGAAGGCAACACCAAGCAATTGTCTTGGGCAATTCTAGTGAGAGGGCAGTGTATGTGATGGAAAATGTACTTCTGTGGTCTAGCAAGCCTCAAAAGTACCCCAGGTGATACAAATATGGGATGTGTAATGCACAGGCACCCCAATTATGTAACAAATGTATATGCAAGGCCTCGATAGCTTCTGTAAAAAGAAAAATCATTACATGATATGCTGTGGCACCCAGCAACACAAAAAATGTGTATGGGAACCCCAGAAAGCTACTGTAAAGTTAAGAATAGAAGTACACGATACTCAGAGGCACCCAGAGTATGAAAAATGCATACGCAACTCACATTTAGCCTCTGAAAATATAAAGGTAGATGCGCGTATGTGCGGAGGAAAATCCCCCACCAAAATAAGAACTTCTTCCAATCCCTGAAGTGAACAAATGCCTGGCACCCCAGAAATTGCAGTATTCCACTTGTCTCTCTACTCCTATTCGCATGTACGATTGGAGTTGCTTCTACGCATACTAATGTATCCCCTATTCTGGCGTGCTCAATGCCAGTGCGCAGCACGTGTCACGTAAATTACGCTCTGAGGGCCTTTCCTTGGATTTCACGTGTGCACGCTAATTTCAAACACGCAAAGTAACCGTCACTCTGTCTCTGGCTGCCCACACATTATATACGGAAGACCCACGCTACTGTCTCTGAGTCATTTTACCTGCCTCCTAATGCCCTAAGCTGCCGCCCACCAAGCCATCCGCGGCTGCCTGCCCAGTGTGTGTGCCTGCTGCGCACCTGCCCTGCGTTTTGAATGCCTGCTGTCCAGCCATTGCCAGTGCTCCTATCCTTGGCCCTGTAATCACCTCAGCTGATTTACTGGATTCCCAGCATGCCATAACACAACCACCTCTCCACAGCCTATTTCCAGAACCAACTTGCCCACCCACACCTGCCTCTGGGGTTGCCATGTCAGCACCATCATCCTCTGACCAGAGTGGTAACCCCCTGGGAGTGAGGCAGAGGCCTGTCAACTTCACTGCCAGAACAGTTGACATCCTGGTAGAATCCTGATCCTGGTCCTGGAGAATGATGATGTCTCTTCAACCCATCGATGCAAGTCAACAAGAAAGGACGTCAGCAGATCTGGGACGGGATAAGGGATGCCATCAATACGGAGGGGGGCATCCCAGACCTTCAAGAAGGTGCATAAACTCTGGGAGGCCCTTAAATACAGGACCTAGATCAAGGCCCTGCGCTTCATTGAGGTCGGTGCATCCGTGGAAGTGCACAGTGCACACAGGTGCCGGCTGTCGATTACCAACATGCAGGTCTTGGATAAGTTTTACCTGGCGCTGCACACCCAGGTCTGCGAGCTGCCCCAACGTCTGGAGTCGACTGGTTAGTAGCCATGAGTTGCTGTGCTGTACAGTGCATGTCCATGTTGCTGCATGTTAGGAGTAAGCCCCTTATGGTTGCAGCAAGTATGTCTCTGAGACAGATGTCTGCGTGCATGCACCAGGCATTGCTCTCCATGTGTGCATTGGACCATATGTATTTTGAATGAGATGTCTCTTGCATTGTGTGTTGAAGTGCTGCCTTTCAGACCGTGCACATGTTTTGTTATTTGTGTCAGAGACGTGCCCATGTGACAAGTGTGACAGTTAAGGTTGTGTTGCCCACGTCTTGTGCATGCATGATGGTCATGTGTATGTGGTAAAGATGGGAATGTGTGACTGGCCATCACTGATGCCTGGATGCAAAACGTGGATTTAGATGCCTGATGTAGTCATGTAGGGCGATTACAGTTAAGGAGACTGATGTGATTGCTCACCACACTGCTTGTGGACTCTCTGTTGATGTGTGTGCATGACATGTGTCATGTGTATGTGCACATGATGCATGTGTGTGTAGCATACACAATTGATTGGTAGTGAGAGTGCCATGTAGCCTGATGTGAATGTCTGGAGTGATGGGAACACATGTATCTGCGTGTATGTGGATTACATGTCCATGTTTGTTGTGGTGGAGGATGATGGTTGTTCCCTTGAGTAGTCAAGTTCATGTGACTGCTGGTATTGTCACAACAACATTGGTGCAGTCCACTAGTGTTTCTGTTCTGTCTCCTTTTCCACAGTTGCATCTGATGAAGAGAGCAGAAGCAGTGCTGTGGAGCATGGCAACAGGGATACCTCCACCAGGCATAGGCGCAAGGCCCAGCTATTCCCGCATGAGAGCACATTTTAGGGGAGCGAGTTGGTTAGAGCCGCACCGGTACCATTGGGTAATACTGCTCGGGGTAAGTCCGAGAAGGCAAATGTGGGACAGGTGATGCCACATATGGGCCATCCATTGTGGAAGACGACCCAGAGTCATCCACGTTGGTGAGGTGGAGGTGGAGGAGGTGGCCGTTCAAGCACAGCCCATGGGGTCAGGTGGAGGTGCTGATGTTGGCGTGCCTACTGCACATTCTTGTCCAAGCGGATGCAGCTGTATGCACCTGCCAGGATGTCTCCACCCAGACCCAGCCCCTGGTGTTGGCTGTGTCCACCCAGACTGACACCCCCTTACCATCTGCTGTTACATCCAGGAATATGTGCTACCCCTGCAGGCTGGGGTGGTAAGGGTACAGCTGTCATCCGTGATGATGTGCAGGCTACACATAGACTGCTTGCACATCATCACAATGAGGTATGCCGTCTTGTCAGCTGGCTTGCAACATGCTTGTTCCAGTTTGTGCTGCATGGGTTGTTTACTAATGCAACCCCCTCGTCTTCCACCCTTGTGCACCAGTCCCACCCACATTGCCCAGTCTGGTGGAGCCACCATCCCTGCCCAAGTTTGGAGTTGAAGGTCAAAAGACTGAGGTGGTCAACGTGCCTACCCATGCAATGACAGGGTCACTGGCAATAGAGGGACAGCAGGCACCCACACGCAGGGCACAGGACGTACGCCCTCAGGTATCGTCATCAGCCAGGAGAGTGTACGCACAAAGCAGGCACTGGGCTTTAAGGCAGCAGCAGGCATTAAGGGGGAGGCTACATTTCTCAGGGCCTGACATTGAAATGGGACAGGTGCATGACGTGAGGCAGGAGGAGAACGTGGATCTCAGATAAAGGATGACTTCAGTGTTCCAACATTATGGGCAGCAAATTGGAGTGGAGAGGCAGAAGGTTTGGGAGGCAAGGATTGTGTTGGCCATGGCTGGGGTTGAACTGTGTTGGGAAAGGAGGCGGACTGCCATCCTGGAGGAGACTTGCAGGGAAGCCAAGGTGATAGAGAAACATATGCTGGAGGCCCTGCAAGCCCTCGAGGCAACAAACAGAGGCCCGCCTGGGGAGTGAGGACGTGGCACTTGACTCAGCCCTATTGGAGAGCCTGAGCGAGATTGGGGATGAAGAGATGGACTAGCCCACTGCCTGTGTAAATAATTATTTAGGTGTAGGTTTCCTTTCTTCATTTATTATTTTTCCAAGACTTTTCAGACATTCCTTCCCCTTTTTTTCTGCATATAGTTATTTAGGAGTAAGGTATATTTTTTATTTTACAATTTGACATGGACAACTTTGGCATCATTGGAAAAATGTTCTTGTACATAGTCATACAATATATTTCATTGTGTTTGTCAAATTCAACAGCTTGTGCAGTTCATTTGTGTGTGAGCCTGTTTGCTAGTTCCATTTTGAGCCAGTGCATCTCACCATTGCAACTCATGTGTCTTGTTGCATGAATGCTTGTGTATTTTTGTTGATGGAATGGCTGTGGATGGTAGGATGCACATGTGCCTGACATGTGGTGGTGTGTCAATCAGACTATTGGGTGTGCACTGTATATTTGGATTTGCATTGATATGTGCTGCTTCACTCTGTGTTTGGCATCGGTGTGGTTGGGATGAAGGGAGGTGGGCTCGCTGTGGGAGTGTTCCATGTTCACTGTCAAAGCACATTACTTTGTTATTGCTCTTTTAAACGCACGTCATCCATACACCTTCACCAGCATGTATAATCATGCAATGCCTTCTCTCATGTGTTGATCAATGTCAACCACTGGAATGCAGTAGTGCCACAAATTTGATATTCCAGAGTGGCTGAACAATTCACCAGTCTCTGTGAGTCATGCTCTCTGCGACTGCCCTACGATCACCCATGCATTGACCACTCATGTGATAGTTCCCTGACAGCTATTTTTCCACCCATCTCACTCATGCTCAGGCTGTGACATGCCTGCCCATTGTGTGTGGATCTTGCACCAAGTTCTATTATGTTTGCTTCTGTCTTGGGCACACATTCTGTCACTGTGCTTTGATGCCTTGGCAATGTCATGGGCAGCATGCACATGTTTTTGCACTCACTTGTCACATGTGTATGTTGGGGGATGATTAGAGCTTCGAAGGGTGTGTGAGCAGATGCTCTACTCATGGATGGACCTCCGGTGATTGCAGTTGATTTGCAGGATTCATACTCAGGTTGCAATACACAGTGCTGTCACAATACAGAAGTTCAGGTGAGCAACAGACATTCATTGTAGTGGTGATGTGTCATACTGTCAGGGTACTGTCAGGGTACTGCCTGTGGGGGGTGTCACAGGTGAGTGGGGCTGGTGTTCCATCTGGAGGGGGCTGCCTGCGGGAGGTGTCCTGTCTGGTGGGGGCTGCCTGTGGTGGGTGTCAGCGGTGATGGGGGATGAGGGTTGGTGTCTCGTCTGGAGGGGGCTGCCTGTGGAGAGTGTCCCATCTGGAGGGGGCTACCTGTGTGGGTGTCAGTGGTGATGGTGGCTGGGGGCTGGTGTCCCATCTGGAGGGGTTCTGCCTATGGGGGGTGTCCCATCTGAAGGGGGCTGCCTGTGGGGGTGTGTCCCGTTTGGAGGGGGCTGCCTGTGGGAGGTGTGAGCAGTGATGGGAGTTGAGGGGTGGTGTCCCGTCTGGAGGCGACTGTCTGTGGGAGGTGTCAAAGGTGAGTGGGGTTGGTGGGGGGGTGCACAATATGGAGGGGGTTGCCTGTGGCAGGTGTCACCAGTGATGGGGGCTGAGAGTGGTGTCCCATTTGGAGGGGGCTGCCTTTGGGGAGTGTCAGCTGTGATGGGGGCTGGGGAATGGTGCCCCGTCTGGAGGGGGCTTGCTGTGGGGGGGTCAGCAGTGATGGCTGCTGGGGGGTGTCCCATCTGGAGGGGGTTGCCTGTGGGGATGTCAGCAGTGATGGGGAATGGTGGTGGTGTCCCATCTAGGTGGGCTGCCTGTTAGGGGTGTCACAGGTGAGTGGCGCTAGGGGTGGCGTTGAGTCTGGAGGGGGTTGCTTGTGGGGGGTCTCACAGGTGAGTGGGGCTTGGGGGTTGTCCAATCTGTAGGGGGGTGCCTGTCAGAGGTGTCAGCGGTGATGGGGGAAGGGGGTGGTGTCTTGTCTGGAAGGGGCTTCCTGTGTGGGGGTGTTAGCATAGATGGGGGCTGGGGGTAGTGTCCTGTCTGGAGGGGGCTGCCTGAGGGGGGTGTCAATGGTGATGGGGGCTAAGGTTGGTGTCCCGTCTGGAGGGGGCCGCATGTGGTGGGGTGTCACAGGTGAGTGGAGCTGGGGGTGGTGTCCAGTCTGGAGGGACGCTGAATGTGGGGGTTGTCAAAGGTGAGTGGTGCTGGGGAGTGTGCTATGGTGGTTTAGGTGCAGTAGGGGGTATGTGGCCAGGATGGGTGCTGAGGGTTTTGGGGGGGAAGAAATGTTTTAGTAAGGGGTGTAGCCTACACTTACGCTGGTGTACGGTCTGGGCTTGCAAGATAAAACACACATTTTCGCTATGCTGCGGCCTGGGAATGAGAGGTTTTGTCACAAGGGAGGGCATGCGTTTTTGCTAGGGTGAGGCCTGGGAATGCAAGGTTTTGTAGTGCGATTTCACTGGGGTACGTGCTGGGCTTGGGAGGTGGGGCATGCATTTCGCTGTGGTGCAGTCTGGGATTACGAGGTTTTGTCGCAAAATTTTGCTGGGGTTCTCGATGCTGGGTCAGGGTTGGCGCTGAGGCTTGCGCCATGTTAGTCATTTCACTTGCTTTTTGGTGTGCATGGGGGAATTTTGGAGGCATTCCTCACGCAGTTTGTTGTTACTTGCGTGACGGCTAGAAATGCGTCTTGAAATCCATGAATATGCATGGCAAGCACCTTTTTTTCTGCGCCACGGCTCACGCAGGTTCCTTCTCACTGTGCAACCTTTGCGCCATTTCTGTGCAGGATTCCATGAATCGGGCCCTCTGTGTTCATTGATCACAGTATTTCTGCAATATGTTTCATCCAGGGTGATTTCTAGCCCTCTATCCCCCAGTCTATAATCTTAAAGTGCCTTATTGCTTCTCCTGATGCTGTCTTCCCTGGACATTCTGAAGTAATATGGGAATTAACTCTATACAGGCCATTTGTGTCTTTGTGTTCCTGTGCAGGATCAATGCATCATCAGTATACAGACCGGAACAGCAACAGAACAACCCACCATTGATAATCACTTGTTCCTTCCTGAGCCAGACATCTTGCTGCTGAGCTGACAGCCTTTATGACCACTTCATTAATCTTGTTTTGCCCCAGGGAGTAGTTCCTTCAGATCTTAAACTCGCTACAGTTTCCCCTCTTTAAAAAAATATAATCTGGACCTCAATATTTTTGCAGAATTATCACCTGCTTGCTGGCCTCCCATGGCCAGGAAAGATTCTGGAGAAAATTGTGGCTAACCAACTCCAGGATCATGTTGTGCATCACTCGCTTCTGGACACCTTTCAGTCTGGATTTCTCCCTAATCATGGGACCGAAACAGCACTGTTAGCAGTCTAGGACAGTCTTCTTGAGTGGGCAGACAAAGGGGAACTTTCCCTTGTGGTACTGCTAGATCTCCCCACAGCATTTGATACGGTGGATCATAACATTCCACTCTCCCATCTGAAATCAGTTGGTAGAGTCTCAGACAAAGATTTCTAATGGTTTCATTCATTTCTGACAGAGCCTTCTCAACGGGTCAAGTGTGGTCAATTCATCTCTGATTCCCTCCTCTTATGCTGTGGTGTTCTTCAGGGTTCGGCACGTTTTCTGCTTCTCTTCAATTCTGTACATGAAGCAGTTATATGACACCTTTAGAAGTTTCAACGTTTACTCATATGCTGACGACACACAGCTCTTTGAGAATTTGACCTATGTCGCCACATTGAAGAATGCGGGCTGTATTTGGCTAACCAACCTGGGTAGTGACTCCCAGGTTGGTGCCAAAGTACAGTACGTTTTCCACTCTCTTCATCTTCTTCGTCTGGCACTTCCTTTTATTCTTGCAAATGACCACTCACTCTATAATAGCAGGTACTCATGTCAACTCACATTTGGACTACGGCAATAGTCTTCTTGAAGGCAGTCCAGAAAGACATGTGTCCAGACTGCAGAGAGCACAAAACACAACAGTTGGGCTCACTTGTAAATTTTCTAAAATAACACATATTTCAGCTTTATGCCAGTCCTTGCACTGGCTTCCTCTTCTGGAGAGAATTACGTTTAAGATCCTGTGCCTCATTTTCAAGTGTTTGCAGAACCTTGCACCTTCCTATCTGGACAACAAACTAAATTGGTATCAGTTTAACCAATCCTTAAGATTAGCCGACAAATGGTTGCTTGTCGTCGCTCCGTCATGCTGCTCCTGTACAGGAGATCACAGTTCTCAGTCTATGGTCCTAATCTTTGGAACTTGCTATTTTTGCATCTCTGTTACAGTACTAATCTTGTACACTTTTGGAAATTGCTATGTTTGACTTAATTAAAGTCTAAGATACAATCAGAAAGGAAGAGGTGCCAGCATGCATCCTTTTCTAACTCCTTTTCCATGCAGAATTGTTGAGTTTGGTTGTATCTTTGAGTGCTTAAGGTCTTGTTATAAACACATTTTGATGTTCTGGTACCTTTAGATCGGTGAGGGCCAGGTTCTTAGGTGCATGCAAACATAGAAAAGTGTTCTTCCATCAAGGAAGAACACTCCTTAAAAGCACTATATTTTGTCAAAATGAGAACAAGGCTGCCTGGCATCACATCCTTGAATTGTGCATGTCCCTGAATTAAGGCATTACTGTAGTGGTAGCTGCAATCAGCAATGCAGGGCAGGCACTGCGAGAGCTTCTCTTACCAAAAGCCCTTGTTTTGCATGTAAAATAAGGAGTTACAATAGGACAACTCTGAGGTGTTGTTAACATCTGCTGCACACTTTCATCTTTATAATTAAAGCATCTCTTGGTCTACAGTGACTTTTCTCATTTACTTAAGGGACAAGGACACTTTTGTGAATAAGAAAAGTGGAAGACTTTTTAGAAATGCTCGCAATGTAACTGGTGCACATGCTGTCCCCATACATATTGTATCAACGTTTACAGCTGGAAAGCACCACATCGCCCCTCCAGTTTTTTCACCCACCTCGGAATGGTGGTGTTGAAAATCATAGGGGAGAATGTGAGTTTCTTCACTAATTGTATCCCGTGCTCACAACAGCTATGGGCTGCCGTGTAAGCAGCCCATAATGTGTCACAGGTCATTGAATCATTTTCTTATTTTAAAGTCTATGAAACAGTTTCCCTAAATTAGAGCTAGTTTTTCAGTCTGACCCAGCTTGTCTAACCCAATCTTATGATTGAAACAGCAGTCAGATCTTGAAATCTAAGTTTAATAGAGACATTGGTATGTATGTAAGTAAGCACTTCAGAGATTTCTGTATTTCAACAGCATTACTCTTTCTCTCAGTCATGGCGGCCACAGGCAATATTCCATTTTCCTCAAGCATTCTTTGGATAGTTATTAGGGAGAATGTTTATTTCAGTGCTAATTCCCCCCACCTTACAGAACCCCAGCTCTTTTGCTGGACTCAGGACTTTTTAATTTTAACACATGAGTGAGTTGGTCCTTTTTCTCACTCTCTCATGTGTTGCTCCCTGATTTGGATTTCATGTTTTCAGTGTTTTTGGAGTCTGCCAAACTACACAGGCATCTGCCTTTTGTATAGTGACACACAGCACCCTCAGTGCAGTGTCACTGAGAAGTCCTTTGGATTTCAATTAAGGTTTAACTACCTTTTCTTGGGTGAACTGCTCTTCCCAAGAATAGTAAGGTGAAATTGATCTTACCTTTTCTCTTTGTGGGTCCAGCACACACCATCTTATGTAGAGTTCTGCAGGGTTATTTGTAGCCCCTTACCCTTCTTTCTCGTGTAACATTTGTTTGTTACCCTCACTACTTTAAATGGCTGGTGGCAGGGTTTTCATTTTTACTACCAGTGTGCTTTTTTACTGCAGGCTGATCCCTCAGCTAAAATATAGAACCTGTGGGTGACCATTTTTTTTTTTAAATGGCTCCTGTCTTATTTGTTCGCCATTTTCTGTTTGTGAGGTCTTTCTTGGCTTTTTCTCTGTGCATTGTGACAGGTTTCAGCCCTTTGTGTGTTTTGCCTTTGGTGGGCTTCAGCCCTGAAGCCCGCCCCTGGCTCCAGTGTGCCTAAAAGTACAGGATGTGAGGGAGGGTCCCGAAAAATCCCCTGTCCTTTGTCTCTAGGAGTGCCTGAATGAAGCCAGTCCTGATTGGCTGGATGGCTGCCCTTAAAACACAGCCACCCTGCTGTGTGATTCACAGCCTAGGCTGTGAATGAATGGGAAAACGTGCTTAAAAGACGAAGGATTTTGGGACTAGAGGCAGATTCGACCACTAAAGAAACATCCAATGAAGAAACCATGAAGAGAAGCCCACTGCAACCTCTTGGACCTTGAAATGCCTGGTGAAGCTCTGCTACTGTGCTGATCTCCTTTATCACCTCAACAGAGATGTTCTGGACGGAACGACTTCCCCCCTTGGGTTAGTGGGACCAACTAACCCTGAGATGAACTCCATTTTGGGGCAATCCCCGACTTGCTGTGCCCTCTGTTGCTGCAGAAGCTCAATGCCTGTGGTCGAGTGTCCATAATCAAGTGCAACGTCTGTCGTTGAACGAATCAGGCCAAAAGCTCCAGGAGCATCCTAAGAACACTCCAGAAGCAGGAAATCCTGATCCAGAGTCCCCTCACCAGAGACCAGGATAGAGGGAGCAAGGAAAGTCCAACCAGAGATATTCGATCTGCATCAGTGCTGTTTAGAAGGTGCTGAAACCGCAAAATGCTGCTGAATCGAAGAGAGTCCGTAGTTTCCAAAGTCTTTCCCGAGTAATGCCGCAGGAGCCCTGCAGACGTCCTCCCTCTTGTCCCCACGACTGAGGCTCAGGAACCAGGGTCTGCATAGCTGCAGCAAGTTGACATCCAGCTGGGCCACTTTTCTTCTAACCAGAGGTACTGTTTGGGTTTAGGGGTACTTGGCTTCTTGCCTTAAGTCATGCTATCTCACTTGAGATTTGCACTTGCTTAACTCACTGAGTGGAGTTCAACTCCCGTTTGCACAGGCCTAACAGCTTTTGTGCTTTCAGTGATTTTCTGTAAACAATCTGACTTTGTAAACATCTTTATCCAAGATGTTCATCAGAACTCTGTCCAAATGACTTTGGCTGTCCTGCCTCCCTAAAGGCGCTCTTCTAAATCCATTGACTTTGGAATTGCTTGTCCCTCCATAGGTTGAATACTGTTACTGCTGGGAAATGCTTATCTAGACTTCATTGGAGGATTCAGTTGGCCTCACATTGTTGTAGAAAGTGTGTTAACCTTTTACTTTCCTTAACCATTCCTTTGTGAAACTCAGAGTCTACAAAATATATTGGTGTTTTTATATATATATATATATATATATATATATATATATATATATATATATATATATATATATATATATATATATATATATATCTCAATAAGGCCCATATTTTGAATAAAAGGTACACACCTTTTATTCATATGGCATTATTAAATGTGATTCACTTCTTAGGCTATTGTTCAGGGGTTTGTGGTATGGTTTACAGTTTGAATTTTTCATGCTATGGCAAAAGCTTTCCCTCCTCTTCCCTTTCCACCATCCATCTCTCCCGCTCACACTCCTCAATGTCCTTCAGTCCTTCTTCTGCATCATCCCTCTGCTCGCTCCATCCTTTCCTCAGTATTTGTTCCTTACTCACTTCTTTTTCCAAACCCACTTACCCAAACTCTTTATCTTCTGCAGGCGGCCCGTTCCCCTCCATCCTCTAACCCCTACATTTCTATCGCTCACCCTCTCTCTGCCTCTTTCTTTCCTCCCTGTGTTTACCTACCATCCCCCCTCACTTTTTCCCTTTCTCTTCCGCTCCCTGTCTAGTTTTCCCACAGTCTCTGTCTTTGCATTTCTCCCTCAGAGTCTCTTTTGCAGCTGCACCCTCTGGTCGCACTCAATGTCCCACAGCAGTTGCGTTAACATGTCAAGCTATATTGATAATTGAAACCTGCAGCTTTCAGGTGAAAACAGATGTCTGCAAAAGGTGCTTGCTTATAGTAAAATACTGACTTATCTTACTGGGCCTGGTCCCTGTGACTGGTAGATATAGCACAGCTCATTTCAGCCTGCTGCAGATGTGCCCTCTATCTTACTGCATGGAAATGCAACTACAAACCCTATCTGTGCTAACATTGAATTCTGCCCATTAGGAGGAGAACTATTAAAGTGTGGATCAGGTCCGACGCCTCACCTCCAGCAAATCACAGGACTCGCCATCTTTGATAGGGTGGCACCATTTAGATAAGGGACAGGGGACTGTGTCTTGCATGGGACGTCATCCTGCAAGGGGGCTGGGCTCCCTGTCCTTGCTCTTCATGAGAAATGAGGACAGGTGAGGTTCCTGATGTAAATTATGGTTCTCTAAATCATGACGCAAGGTAGGGTACAGTGAACAGGAGGGTACAGTGAACAGGAGGGTGGAGTTATCAGGAGGGTGCAGTGATCAGGAGGGTGCAGTAATCAGGAGGGTGCACTGCTGCCTGGCAATAGAGGCCAAAGGGGTTTACACCCCGCAAGGAGAAGGCAATGGCACCTAATGGTACTGTGCAATTGAAACATATAAATGTACAGGTGAATCAATGATCTGTATATCAGGGTGCCACCTTACCTGTGCCGATGAAGAGGTGGGCACCAAACAGAGAGCGAGGGCACCAGGAAGGCTCCATAGAGAGGTGAGGTTTGGGAAGAGAGGGTCAGCCGACCAGCTATTTGACAGAGAGCGAGGGGCACAGAGAGACTGAAGCAACATGGGAGAGCAGTAAGGACATAGACAAAAACAGTGACTACCTCCATGCTAAAGTCAACATCGCTCACAACTGCACCATCTCAGTGCACCTGGTCTACCGGCCACCTGGACCAGTAGGAGACTTCCAAGCAGCCCTTACTCCTATCTGACAACCTAAAGAAATCCTCAAATGCTATATTACTAGGAGACCTCAACCTGGGCCTTAACGACGATAATTACCTTGCTGCTAAAGCACTCAATACAACTCTTGATACAGCAACACTGTTACTGGTCACACTCACAAGCAGGGTCGGTCCCTTGATTGGGTCGCCCAACACAACGGCCCTCTCATAATCACTGCCAACTCACCACCCCCCTGGTCTGACCACCACATTATCTACTTCAGCACCCCTACTGCCAGAAACAAACATATCCCAGCTCCACCCATGCCACGTACCCTCGCAAGGAGCTCCAGGCAACTCACTAAAGAAAGCCTTCAGACCGCCGTTCTCAAGTGATCCAGAAATCCTGGCACTGACTTACAACAAAGCCATCAAGGCAGCAGTTGCAGATATCGCACCACTAAAACTATGAAAAGCCAAACCCACAGGGCACACCAATGCCTGGTTTACCACCGACCTCTTGGCACTGCAAACCAAGAAACGTGCAGCCCTAACACTCTGGCAATCCACCAAAACCGATAAAGCTAAACTTGAATTCAAAAATATTGCTAAAGAATACAAACAAGCCATGATTAGAGCCAAAGCTGCCTCCTTTGAAACCAGAATCCAAGAAGCGCAATCCCACACCAAAGAGATATTCTCCATTTTTAGGGACCTAGAAACCCCCACACCCACACCACAGAACTTTAATAAAGACAACACTTGGTGCGAAGGAATCAAATCAGCCATGCTTAACGAATTAAACACACTCCAAACCAAAATTGAATCTTCCGGACAAACTTTGAAAACCACACCCCATCTGACCTCTGCACCACCACCCAGGGACCTCTGCGCTCCCTTCTCCTTCAACAAAATTGAAGAAAAGGACATGATTAACATCATGAAATCCATTAAGCCATCCAAGTGCAAAGGAGACACATGCCCAGGGCCAGCTAGTATCATCAAAGAATGCGCCAGCCCACTCGCACCATTCCTTACAGCATTTGTGAACGCCTCATTCGCCACTGGCAGAGCCCCCACCTGCCTCAAAGAGGCTTGTGTATGTCCACTTATAAAAAAGCCTATTCTGGACCCAACATCTCCCAACAACTATAGGCCCATCACCATGGTGCCCTTTCTGCTCAAAATACCAGATAAAGTCGCATACCTCCAGGGGTACGCCAATCAGGCTTTCGCCCAGGACATGGGACAGAATCTGCGCTACTGGACCTAAAACAGCAGATGGATGAGGCTAGGGACGCCGGTAAACTGGCTCTCCTCCTCCTAGATCTCTCTGCAGCATTTGACCTTGTTGATCACACGGTTTTATGCCACCACCCAACCACCGCAGCCAAATTCTCATCAGACGCCACCGCATGGATATCATCCTTCCTGCAAGGTAGCACCATGCAAGTCTTCTCAGACTCAGCCTCACCAACCATAATTCTGTGTGGTGTACCACAAGGGTCCTGCATCTTGCCCACCCTCTACAATATTTGTACGCACCCCCTCTTCCTCATTCTCGACACGCTGGGTATCTCATATACTAATTACGCTGATGATACCCAGATCCACCTTACCCTAACAGGAGATTATGACACCGACTCCATTACCCTAAATGACAGCTTCGATGGCAGTAAATGGTCTATGCCTGAACTCTGACAAAAAAGAGCTACTCCTATTCGGTACCAATGAGACACTCAAGAACCTCGACCCTAAGTCCAGCCACTTCAGCATTGACAATATCAGTATCCCAGTTGCCAGTGCAGTAAAGACTCTGGGAGTCTACCTTGACTCTAAACTGTCGATGACCAGACATGGCAATGCCATCGCTTCTGCAGTGGCCTACCACGCTAAACTCATGACAGCAGCCAGACCATTCCTATCCAAAGAAAATTCCATTACCATTGCTCGAGCCATAACTGCATCAAGACTGCACTATTGCAATGCCCTCTTCTTAGGAACCTCCACAAAAACTTAGCTAAACTACAGGTCTTTCAAAATAATGCCCTACGCGCAGCCCTAGGCATCCCTAAAAGACAGCGCATCACAGCTGCAAGGAAAGAAGGCCACTGGTTTCCAATCAAAGAGAGAGTCATCCTTAAAGCCCTTGCTCTGACACACAAATGTATACACCAACCCGCTCCCACCTACCTCTCTGAACAAATCCACTGTTAACATTAGCCTGCGTCACATCTAAATAGTACCATGAATGTTAGCATGTGCCACACATAGACGGAATTATTAGCATTAGTGTGTGTCGCATATAGATAGGATTATGATTGTTAGCATGTTCCACACTTAGATGCAATCGTCAACATTAGCCTGTGTCGCATCTAAACAGGATTATGAATGTTAGCTTGTGCCACACTTAGATGCAATCGTCAACAATAGCCTGCGTCGCATCTACAGGATTATGAATGTTAGCCGGTGCCACACCTAGATGGAATTGTGAAGATTAGCATACACTGCATCTAGATAGGACTATGAATGTTAGCCGGTGCCACACTTAGAAGGAATTGTGAACATTAGCCTGCATCGCATGTATATATGATTATGAATGTTAGCAAGTGTCACACTTAGACGGAAATTTTTATCATTAGCCTGTGTTGCATCTAAATAGGACCATGAATGTTAGCATGTGCAGCACTTAGACGAAACTTCTGAATGTTAGCATGTGCCACACTTAGACAGAATTGTGAACATTAGCTTGCGTCACATCTCGACAGCTAGATAGGATTGTTAATGTCCGACATAGCCACAGTTAGATAGAATATCGATTTTTTGCCAGTGCCAAGACTAGACTGCATAGGGAATACTATATAGGCCGGATTAACATTAAAATTAACATTAACAAGTGAAACTCGTGCTTCAGACACAAGCACATGTTTAGAAGAACAGAGTCACTGAAATCACTGATGCGAGTAACTAGATAGTACGTTGTGGTAGCATGTTGCAAATGTTGGTTGGGTATGATGGTGGGAATGACTACTGTCACACGACCTTGTGCAACGGATGTACAATACATGGGTTTTAGCCACTCTTGAGTACACTGGGCATGAGTCAGTGCACCATGAAAGGTTCAGCCAGGGCAGTCATCAAAATGCAGGCAGAAATGCAACACATACATACATCTTTGTTTGGTTTCCCTACATGTACTCAGGATGCACGATATTGGTCACTCACCCGACATGCCCTCATAATCTTCCATTCCTTGCACCTTATCCATATGAATGAATTGGCTCATATCCTGTTCATGCAGGGGGAGCTCTTCCTCCTCGGATGACCCCCCCTCCAGTTGCCATGGCAGAGGCGAGGTTGGCACCCATCTTCGACTTGGAACAAATGTTGAGGTCATTCCAGTATGCTTCTCATACCCTAAGGCATTTATCTCATCTGTGACATGCTGCCAATGCACCATACCCTGAGCAGGTGTATGTGTGCTCCCCGGTTGCAGGCACATGTCATGGTGGTGGTCTGTCACTTAGTCCGGACCAGGAGTTCTTCATCATTGAAGTTCCTCTTCTTCAACGTGCCGGTACCCTGTGCTGTGCCATGGGGCTGAGTCTGTTCTTCTTGGCACGTGGTGTTGGCGTTTATCTTGTGTGGCGGGGACCACTCAGGGCCCCAAATGCTGTACCACTAGTGGCCTGGGACACCCACTGGTGCTTTGACAGCAGCTTCCAGTGCAGGTCCCTTACCCTTCCGGCCTGGGACAGCAGCTTCCACTGCACATTGCTTACCCTTTGGGGCTGGGACAGCAGCTTCCACTGCATGTCCTTTACCCTTCGGGGCTGGGACAGCAGCTTCCACTGCATGTCGCTTGTCCTTTGGGGCTGGGACAGCAGCTTCCTCTACACATCCCTTACCCTTTGGGTCTGGGACAGCAGCTTCCAGTGCACGTCCCAGGACACTTGGGGGTGGGACAGCAGCTTCCACTGCATGTCCCAGAACCCTTGGGAGTGGGAGAGCAGCTTCCATTGCAGGTCCCGGAACCATTGGGGGTGGGACAGCAGCTTCCACTGCAGGTCCCTGAACCATTGGGGGTGGGACAGCAGCTTCCACTGCATGTCCCTGACCCTGACTCCGGCCACCTCTGTCACCTTTCCCTCTTGGAGCCTTTCCACTCATGTTACAGGTGTACTTGAACAATGGAAGGCAACACCAAGCAATTGTCTTGGGCAATTCTAGTGAGAGGGCAGTGTACGTGATGGAAAATGTACTTCTGTGGTCTAGCAAGCCTCAAAAGTACCCCAGGTGATATAAATATGGGATGTGTAATGCACAGGCACCCCAATTATGTAACAAATGTATATGCAAGGCCTCGATAGCTTCTGTAAAAAGAAAAATCATTACATGATATGCTGTGGCACCCAGCAACACAAAAAATGTGTATGGGAACCCCAGAAAGCTACTGTAAAGTTACGAATAGAAGTACATGATACTCAGGGGCACCCAGAGTATGAAAAATGCATACGCAACTCACATTTAGCCTCTGAAAATATAAACGTAGATGCGCGTATGTGCGGAGGAAAATCCCCCACCAAAATAAGAATGTCTTCCAATCCCTGAAGTGAACAAATGCCTGGCACCCCAGAAATTGCAGTATTCCACTTGTCTGTCTACTCCTATGCGCACGTACGATCGGAGTTGCTTCTACGCATACTAATGTATCCACTATTCTGGCGTGCTCAATGCCAGTGCGCAGCACGTGTCACGTAAATTACGCTCTGAGGGCCTTTTCTTGGATTTCACGTGTGCACGCTAATTTCAAACACGCAAAGTAACCGTCACTCTGTCTCTGGCTGCCCACGCATTATATACGGAAGACCCACGCTACTGTCTCTGAGTCATTTTACCTGCCTCCTAATGCCCTAAACTGCCGCCTACCAAGCCATCCGCGGCTGCCTGCCCAGTGTGTGTGTGCCTGCTGCCCACCTGCCCTGCGTTTTGAATGCCTGCTGTCCAGCCATTGCCAGTGCTCCTGTCCTTGGCCCTGTAATCACCTCAGCTGATTTACTGGACTCCCAACATGCCATAACACAACCACCTCTCCACAGCCTATTTCCAGAACCAACTTGCCCACCCACACCTGCCTCTGGGGTTGCCATGTCAGCACCATCAACCTCTGACCAGAGTGGTAACCCCCTGGGAGTGAGGCAGAGGCCTGTCAACTTCACTGCCAGAACAGTTGACATCCTGGTAGAATCCTGATCCTGGAGAATGATGATGTCTCTTCAACCCATCGATGCAAGTCAGCAAGAAAGGACGTCAGCAGATCTGGGACGGGATAAGGGATGCCATCAATGCGGAGGGGAGGCATCCCAGACCTTCAAGAAGGTGCATAAACTCTGGGAGGCCCTTAAATACAGGACCTAGATCAAGGCCCTGCGCTTCATTGAGGTCGGTGCATCTGTGGAAGTGCACAGTGCACGCAGGTGCCGGCTGTCGATTACCAACATGCAGGTCTTGGATAAGTTTTACCTGGCGCTGCACACCCAGGTCTGCGAGCTGCCCCAACGTCTGGAGTCGACTGGTTAGTAGCCATGAGTTGCTGTGCTGTACAGTGCATGTCCATGTTGCTGCATGTTAGGAGTAAGCCCCTTATGGTTGCAGCAAGTATGTCTCTGAGACAGATGTCTGCGTGCATGCACCAGGCATTGCTCTCCATGTGTGCATTGGACCATATGTATTTTGAATGAGATGTCTCTTGCATTGTGTGTTGAAGTGCTGCCTTTCAGACCGTGCACATGTTTTGTTATTTGTGTCAGAGACGTGCCCATGTGACAAGTGTGACAGTTAAGGTAGTGTTGCCCACGTCTTGTGCATGCATGATGGTCATGTGTATGTGGTAAAGATGGGAATGTGTGACTGGCCATCACTGATGCCTGGATGCAAAACGTGGATTTAGATGCCTGATGTAGTCATGTAGGGCGATTACAGTTAAGGAGACTGATGTGATTGCTCACCACACTGCTTGTGGACTCTCTGTTGATGTGTGTGCATGACATGTGTATGTGCACATGATGCATGTGTGTGTAGCATACACAATTGATTGGTAGTGAGAGTGCCATGTAGTCTGATGTGAATGCCTGGAGTGATGGAAACACATGTATCTGCGTGTATGTGGATTACATGTCCATGTTTGTTGTGGTGGAGGATGATGGTTGTTCCCTTGAGTAGTCAAGTTCATGTGACTGCTGATATTGTCACAACAACATTGGTGCAGTCCACTAGTGTTTCTGTTCTGTCTCCTTTTCCACAGTTGCATCTGATGAGGAGAGCAGAAGCAGTGCTGTGGAGCATGGCAACAGGGATACCTCCACCAGGCATAGGCGCAAGGCCCAGCTATTCCCGCATGAGAGCACATTTTAGGGGAGCGAGTTGGTTAGAGCTGCACCGGTACCATTGGGTAATACTGCTCGGGGTAAGTCCGAGAAGGCAAATGTGGGACAGGTGATGCCACATATGGGCCATCCATTGTGGAAGATGACCCAGAATCATCCAGGTTGGTGGGGTGGAGGAGGTGGCCGTTCAAGCACAGCCCATGGGGTCAGGTGGAGGTGCTGATGTTGGCGTGCCTATTGCAGTCATGTCCATGGAGCATGAGGCTGTGCAGGCCATCCTTGCAGTGCCTGTGCACATTCTTGTCCAAGCGGATGCAGCTGTATGCACCTACCAGGATGTCTCCACCCTGACCCAGCCCCTGGTGTTGGCTGTGTCCACCCAGACTGACACCCCCTTACCATCTGCTGTTACATCCAGGAATATGTGCTACTCCTGCAGGCTGGGGTGGTAAGGGTACAGCTGTCATCCGTGATGATGTGCAGGCTACACATAGACTGCTTGCACATCATCACAATGAGGTATGCCGTCTTGTCAGCTGGCTTGCAACATGCTTGTTCCAGTTTGTGCTGCATGGTTTGTTTACTAATGAAACCCCCTCCTTGTCTTCCACCCCTGTGCACCAGTCCCACCCACATTGCCCAGACTGGTGGAGCCACCATCCCTGCCCAAGTTTGGAGTTGAAGGTCAATCGACTGAGGTGGTCAACATGCCTACCCATGCAATAACAGGGTCACTGGCAATAGAGGGACAGCAGGCACCCACACGCAGGGCACAGGACGTGCGCCCTCAGGTATCGTCATCAGCCAGGAGAGTGTACACACAAAGCAGGCACCAGGCTTTAAGGCAGCAGCAGGCATTAAGGGAGGGCCTGACATTGAAATGGGACAGGTGCATGATGTGAGGCAGGAGGAGAACGTGGATCTCAGATAAAGGATGACTTCAGTGTTCCAACATTATGGGCAGCAAATTGGAGTGGAGAGGCAGAAGGTTTGGGAGGCAAGGATTGTGTTGGCCATGGCTGGGGTTGAACTGTGTTGGGCAAGGAGGCGGACTGCCATCCTGGAGGAGACTTGCAGGGAAGCCAAGGTGATAGAGAAACATACGCTGGAGGCCCTGCAAGCCCTCGAGGCAACAAACAGAGGCCCACCTGGGGAGTGAGGACGTGGCACTTGACTCAGCCCTGGTGGAGAGCCTGAGCGAGATTGGGGATGAAGAGATGGACTAGCCCACTGCCTGTGTAAATAATTATTTAGGTGTAGGTTTCCTTTCTTCATTTATTATTTTTCCAAGACTTTTCAGACATTCCTTCCCCTTTTTTTCTGCATATAGTTATCTAGGAGTAAGGTATATTTTTTATTTTACAATTTGACATGGACAACTTTGGCATCATTGGAAACATTTTCTTGTACATAGTCATACAATATATTTCATTGTGTTTGTCAAATTCAACAGCTTGTGCAGTTCATTTGTGTGTCAGCCTGTTTGCTAGTTCCATTTTGAGCCAGTGCATCTCACCATTGCAACTCATGTGTCTTGTTGCATGAATGCTTGTGTATTTTTGTTGATGGAATGGCTGTGGATGGTAGGATGCACATGTGCCTGACATGTGGTGGTGTGTCAATCAGACTATTGGGTGTGCACTGTATATTTGGATTTGCATTGATATGTGCTGCTTCACTCTGTGTTTGGCATCGGTGTGGTTGGGATGAAGGGAGGTGGGCTCGCTGTGGGAGTGTTCCATGTTCACTGTGAAAGCACATTACTTTGTTATTGCTCTTTTAAACGCACGTCATCCATACACCTTCACCAGCATGTATAATCATGCAATGCCTTCTCTCATGTGTTGATCAATGTCAACCACTGGAATGCAGTAGTGCCACAAATGTGATATTCCAGAGTGGCTGAACAATTCACCAGTCTCTGTGAGTCACGCTCTCTGCGACTGCCCTACGATCACCCATGCATTGACCACTCATGTGATAGTTCCCTGACAGCTATTTTTCCACCCATCTCACTCATGCTCAGGCTGTGACATGCCTGCCCATTGTGTGTGGATCTTGCACCAAGTTTTATTATGTTTGCTTCTGTCTTGGGCACACATTCTGTCACTGTGCTTTGATGCCTTGGCAATGTCATGGGCAGCATGCACATGTTTTTGCACTCACCTGTCACATGTGTATGTTGGGGGATGATTAGAGCTTGGAAGGGTGTGTGAGTAGGTGCTCTACTCATGGATGGACCTCCGGTGATTGCAGTTGATTTGCAGGATTCATACTCAGGTCGCAATACACAGTGCTGTCACAATACAGAAGTTCAGGTGAGCAACAGACATTCATTGTAGTGGTGATGTGTCATACTGTCAGGGTACTGCCTGTGGGGGGTGTCACAGGTGAGTGGGGCTGGTGTTCCATCTGGAGGGGGCTGCCTGCGGGAGGTGTCCCGTCTGGTGGGGGCTGCCTGTGGTGGGTGTCAGCGGTGATGGGGGATGAGGGTTGGTGTCTCGTCTGGAGGGGGCTGCCTGTGGAGAGTGTCCCATCTGGAGGGGGCTACCTGTGTGGGTGTCAGTGGTGATGGTGGCTGGGGGCTGGTGTCCCATCTGGAGGGGTTCTGCCTATGGGGGGTGTCCCATCTGAAGGGGGCTGCCTGTGGGGGTGTGTCCCGTTTGGAGGGGGCTGCCTGTGGGAGGTGTGAGCAGTGATGGGGGTTGAGGGGTGGTGTCCCGTCTGGAGGCGACTGTCTGTGGGAGGTGTCAAAGGTGAGTGGGGTTGGTGGGGGGGTGCACAATATGGAGGGGGCTGCCTGTGGCAGGTGTCACCAGTGATGGGGGCTGAGAGTGGTGTCCCATTTGGAGGGGGCTGCCTTTGGGGAGTGTCAGCTGTGATGGGGGCTGGGGAATGGTGCCCCGTCTGGAGGGGGCTTGCTGTGGGGGGGTCAGAAGTGATGGCTGCTGGGGGGTGTCCCATCTGGAGGGGGTTGCCTGTGGGCATGTCAGCAGTGTTGGGGAATGGTGGTGGTGTCCCATCTAGGTGGGCTGCCTGTTAGGGGGTGTCTCGTCTGGAGGGAGCTGCCTGTGGGGTGTCACAGGTGAGTGGCGCTAGGGGTGGTGTTGAGTCTGGAGGGGGTTGCTTGTGGGGGGTCTCACAGGTGAGTGGGGCTGGGGGGTTGTCCAATCTGTAGGGGGCTGCCTGTCAGAGGTGTCAGCGGTGATGGGGGAAGGGGGTGGTGTCTTGTCTGGAAGGGGCTTCCTAGATGGGGGTGTTAGCATAGATGGGGGCTGGGGGTGGTGTCCTGTCTGGAGGGGGCTGCCTGTGGTGGGGTGTGACAGGTGCATGGAGCTGGGATTGGTGTTCAGTCTGGAGGGGGGCTGAATGTGGGGGTTGTCACAGGTGAGTGGTGCTGGGGAGTGTGATATGGTGGTTTAGGTGCAGTAGGGGGGTATGTGGCCAGGATGGGTGCTGAGGGTGTTGGGGGGGAAGAAATGTTTTAGTAAGGGGTGTAGCCTACACTTACGCTGGTGTACGGTCTGGGCTTGCAAGATAAGACACACGTTTTCGCTATGCTGCGGCCTGGGAATGAGAGGTTTTGTCACGAGGGAGGGCATGCGTTTTTGCTAGGG
Organism: Ambystoma mexicanum; assembly: GCF_040938575.1. Taxonomy (NCBI): domain Eukaryota; kingdom Metazoa; phylum Chordata; class Amphibia; order Caudata; family Ambystomatidae; genus Ambystoma; species Ambystoma mexicanum. Next base: position 49,693,017 of record NC_090925.1, on the reverse strand, counting down.
TGAGGCCTGGGAATGCAAGGTTTTGTAGCGCGATTTCACTGGGGTACGTGCTGGGCTTGGGAGGTGGGGCATGCATTTCGCTGTGGTGCCGTCTGGGATTGCGAGGTTTTGTCGCAAAATTTTGCTGGGGTTCTCGATGCTGGGTCAGGGTTGGGGCTGAGGCTTGCGCCATGTTAGTCATTTCACTTGCTTTTTTGGTGTGCATGGGGGAATGTTGGAGGCATTCCTCACGCAGTTTGTTGTTACTTGCGTGACGGCTAGAAATGCGTCTTGAAATCCATGAATATGCATGGCAAGCACCTTTTTTTCTGCGCCACGGCTCACGCAGGTTCCTTCTCGCTGTGCAACCTTTGCGCCATTTCTGTGCAGGATTCCATGAATCAGGCCCTCTGTGTTCATTGATCACAGTATTTCTGCAATATGTTTCATCCAGGGTGATTTATAGCCCTCTATCCCCCAGTCTATAATCTTAAAGTGCCTTATTGCTTCTCCTGATGCTGTCTTCCCTGGACATTCTGAAGTAATATGGGAATTAACTCTATACAGGCCATTTGTGTCTTTGTGTTCCTGTGCAGGATCAATGCATCATCAGTATACAGACCGGAACAGCAACAGAACAACCCACCATTGATATTCACTTGTTCCTTCCTGACATCTTGCTGCTGAGCTGACAGCCTTTATGACCACTTCATGAATCTTTTTTTGCCCCAGGGAGTAGTTCCTTCAGATCTTAAACTCGCTACAGTTTCCCCTCTTTAACAAAATATAATCTGGACCTCAATATTTTTGCAGAATTATCACCTGCTTGCTGGCCTCCCATGGCCAGGAAAGATTCTGGAGAAAATTGTGGCTAACCAACTCCAGGATCATGTTGTGCATCACTCGCTTCTGGACACCTTTCAGTCTGGATTTCTCCCTAATAATGGGACCGAAATAGCACTGTTAGCAGTCTAGGACAGTCTTCTTGAGTGGGCAGACAAAGGGGAACTTTCCCTTGTGGTACTGCTAGATCTCCCCACAGCATTTGATACGGTGGATCATAACATTCCACTCTCCCATCTGAAATCAGTTGTTAGAGTCTCAGACAAAGATTTCTAATGGTTTCATTCATTTCTGACAGAGCCTTCTCAACGGGTCAAGTGTGGTCAATTCATCTCTTCAGGGTTTGGCACGTTTTCTGCTTCTCTTCAATTCTGTAAATGAAGCAGTTATATGACACCTTTAGAAGTTTCAACTTTTACTCATATGCTGACGACACACAGCTCTTTGAGAATTTGACCTATGTCGCCACATTGAAGAATGCGGGCTGTATTTGGCTAACCAACCTGGGTAGTGACTCCGAGGTTGGTGCCAAAGTACAGTACGTTTTCCACTCTCTTCATCTTCTTCGTCTGGCACTTCCTTTTATTCTTGCAAATGACCACTCACTCTATAAAAGCAGGTACTCATGTCAACTCACATTTGGACTACGGCAATAGTCTTCTTGAAGGCAGTCCAGAAAGACATGTGTCCAGACTGCAGAGAGCACAAAACACAACAGTTGGGCTCACTTGTAAATTTTCTAAAATAACACATATTTCAGCTTTATGCCAGTCCTTGCATTGGCTTCCTCTTCTGGAGAGAATTACGTTTAAGATCCTGTGCCTCATTTTCAAGTGTTTGCACATCCTTGCACCTTCCTATCTGGACAACAAACTAAATTGGTATCAGTTTAACCAATCCTTAAGATCAGCCGACAAATGGTTGCTTGTCGTTGCTCCGTCATGCTGCTCCTGTACAGGAGATCACAGTTCTCAGTCTATGGTCCTAATCTTTGGAACTTGCTACTTTTGCATCTCTGTTACAGTACTAATCTTGTACACTTTTGGAAATTGCTATGTTTGACTTAATTAAAGTCTAAGATACAATCAGAAAGGAAGAGGTGCCAGCATGCATCCTTTTCTAACTCCTTTTCCATGCAGAATTGTTGAGTTTGGTTGTATCTTTGAGTCTTTGAGTGCTTAAGGTCTTGTTATAAACACATTTTGATGTTCTGGTACCTTTAGATCGGTGAGGGCAGGTTCTTAGGTGCATGCAAACATAGAAAAGTGTTCTTCCATCAAGGAAGAACACTCCTTAAAAGCACTATATTTTGTCAAAATGAGAACAAGGCTGCCTGGCATCACATCCTTGAATTGTGCATGTCCATGAATTAAGGCATCACTGTAGTGGTAGCTGCAATCAGCAATGCAGGGCAGGCACTGCGAGAGCTTCTCCTACCAAAAGCCCTTGTTTTGCATGTAAGATAAGGAGTTACAATAGGACAACTCTGAGGTGTTGTTAACATCTGCTGCACACTTTCATCTATATAATTAAAGCATCTCTTGGTCTACAGTGACTTTTCTCATTTACTTAAGGGACAAGGACACTTTTGTGAATAAGAAAAGTGGAAGACGTTTTAGAAATGCTCGCAATGCAACTGGTGCACATGCTGTCCCCATACATATTGTATCAACGTTTACAGCTGGAAAGCACCACATCGCCCCTCCAGTTTTTCCACCCACCTCGGAATGGTGGTGTTGAAAACCATAGGGGAGAATGTGAGTTTCTTCACTAATAGTATCCCGTGCTCACAACAGCTATGGGCTGCCGTGTAAGCAGCCCATAATGTGTCACAGGTCATTGAATCATTTTCTTATTTTAAAGTCTATGAAACAGTTTCCCTAAATTAGAGCTAGTTTTTCAGTCTGACCCAGCTTGTCTAACCCAATCTTATGATTGAAACAGCAGTCAGATCTTGAAATCTAAGTTTAATAGATACAATGGTATGTATGTAAGTAAGAACTTCAGAGATTTCTGTATTTCAACAGCATTACTCTTTCTCTCAGTCATGGCGGCCACAGGCAATATTCCATTTTCCTCAAGCATTCTTTTGGATAGTTATTAGGGAGAATGTTTATTTCAGTGCTAATTCCTCCCACCTTACAGACCCCCAGCTCTTTTGCTGGACTTAGGACTTTTTAATTTTAACACATGAGTGAGTTGGTCCTTTTTCTCACTCTCTCATGTGTTGCTCCCTGATTTGGATTTCATGTTTTCAGTGTTTTTCGAGTCTACCAAACTCCACAGGCATCTGCCTTTTGTATAGTGGCACACAGCACCCTCAGTGCAGTGTCACTGAGAAGTCCTTTGGATTTCTATTAAGGTTTAACTACCTTTTCTTGGGTGAACTGCTGTTCCCAAGAATAGGAAAGTGAAATTGATCTTACCTTTTCTCTTTGTGGGTCCAGCACACACCATCTTATGTAGAGTTCTGCGGGGTTATTTGTAGCCTCTTACCCTACTTTCTCATGTAACATTTGTTTGTTACCCTCACTACTTTAAATGGCTGGTGGCAGGGTTTTCATTTTTACTACCAGTGTGCTTTTTTACTGCAGGCTGATCCCTCAGCTAAAATATAGAACCTGTGGGTGACCATTTTTTTTAAATGGCTCCTGTCTTATTTGTTCGCCATTTTCTGTTTGTGAGGTCTTTCTTGGCTTTTACTCTGTGCATTGTGACAGGTTTCAGCCCTTTGTGTGTTTTGCCTTTGGTGGGCTTCAGCCCTGAAGCCCGCCCCTGGCTCCAGTGTGCCTAAAAGTACAGGATGTGAGGGAGGGTCCCGAAAAATCCCATGTCCTTTGTCTCTAGGAGTGCCTGAATGAAGCCAGTCCTGATTGGGTGGATGGCTGCCCTTAAAACACAGCCACCCTGCTGTGTGATTCACAGCCTAGGCTGTGAATGAATGGGAAAACGTGCTTAAAAGGCGAAGGATTTTGGGACTAGAGGCAGATTCGACCACTGAAAGAAACATCCAATGAAGAAACCATGAAGAGAAGCCCACTACAACCTCTTGGACCTTGAAATGCCTGGTGAAGCCCTGCTACTGTGCTGATCTCCTTTATCACCTCAACAGAGATGTTCTGGACGGAACGACTTCCCCCCTTGGGTTAGTGGGACCAACTAACCTTGAGATGAACTCCATTTTGGGGCAATCCCCGACTTGCTGTGCCCCTCTTTTGCTGCAGAAGCTCAATGCCTGTGGTCGAGTGTCCATAATCAAGTGCAACGTCTGTCGTTGAACGAATCAGGCCAAAAGCTCCAGGAGCATCCTAAGAACACTCCAGAAGCAGGAAATTCCGATCCAGAGTCCCCTCACCAGAGACCAGGACAGAGGGAGCAAGGAAAGTCCAACCAGAGATATTCGATCTGCATCAGTGCTGTTTAGAAGATGCTGAAACCGCAAAATGCTGCTGAATCGAAGAGAGTCTGTAGTTTCCAAAGTCTTTCCCGAGTAATGCCGCAGGAGCCCTGCAGACGTCCGCCCTCTTGTCCCCACGACTGAGGCTCAGGAACCAGGGTCTGCATAGCTGCAGCAAGTTGACATCCAGCTGGGCCACTTTTCTTCTAACCAGAGGTACTGTTTGGGCTTAGGGGTACTTGGCTTCTTGCCTTAAGTCATGCTATCTCACTTGAGATTTGCACTTGCTTAACTCACTGAGTGGAGTTCAACTCCCGTTTGCACAGGCCTAACAGCTTTTGTGCTTTCAGTGATTTTCTGTAAACAATCTGACTTTGTAAACATCTTTATCCAAGATGTTCATCAGAACTCTGTCCAAATGACTTTGGCTGTCCTCCCTCCCTAAAGGCGCTCTTCTAAATCCATTGACTTTGGTATTGCTTGTCCCTCCATAGGTTGTAGCTTGTTGAATACTTTTACTGCTGGGAAATGCTTATCTAGACTTCATTGGAGGATTCAGTTGGCCTCACATTGTTGTAGAAAGTGTGTTAACCTTTTACTTTCCTTAACCATTCCTTTCTGAAACTTAGAGTCTACAAAATATATTGGTGTTTTATATATATATGAACAAGCCACTGGTTAGTGGTGAAACGCGTCAGGCTGCCGTCTGGCTAAGCTAAATTAGCACTGGGAGAACACTTTTTATCTGCTGCATATGTAAAATAAAGGCTGTTATATTTCACACAACCTACGATGCAGTATTTGCTGTTGGACTTTCGTGATTATTTGGATCATTGGAACACTTTTTTGTTCGTGGAGTGCTGCTCGCTTGAATAGTTTCCGCCCGAAGCTGTTTGTTTTTGAAATATATATATATATATATCAATAAGGCCCATATGGCATGATTAAATGTGATTCACTTCTTAGGCTATTGTTCAGGGGTTTGTGGTATGGTTTACAGTTTGAATTTTTCATGCTATGGCAAAAGCTTTCCCTCCTCTTCCCTTTCCACCATCCATCTCTCCCGCTCACACTCCTCAATGTCCTTCAGTCCTTCTTCTGCATCATCCCTCTGCTCGCTCCATCCTTTCCTCAGTATTTGTTCCTTACTCACTTCTTTTTCCAAACCCAATTACCCAAACTCTTTACCTTCTGTATGCGGCCCGTTCCCCTCCATCCTCTAACCCCTACATTTCTATCCCTCACCCTCTCTCTGCCTCTTTCTTTCCTCCCTGTGTTTACCTACCATCCCCCCTCACTTTTTCCCTTTCTCTTCCGCTCCCTGTCTAGTTTTCCCACAGTCTCTGTCTTTGCATTTCTCCCTCAGAGTCTCTTTTGCAGCTGCACCCTCTGGTCGCACTCAATGTCCCACAGCAGTTGCGTTAACATGTCAAGCTATATTGGTAATTGAAACCTGCAGCTTTCAGGTGAAAACAGATGTCTGCAAAAGGTGCTTGCTTATAGTAAAATACTGACTTATCTTACTGGGCCTGGTCCCTGTGACTGGTAGATATAGCACAGCTCATTTCAGCCTGCTGCAGACGTGCCCTCTATCTTACTGCATGGAAATGCAACTACAAACCCTATCTGTGCTAACATTGAATTCTGCCCATTAGGAGGAGAACTATTAAAAGTGTGGATCAGGTCCCACGCCTCACCTCCAGCAAATCACAGGACTCGCCATCTTTGATAGGGTGGCACCATTTAGATAAGGGACAGGGGACTGTGTCTTGCATGGGACGTCATCCTGCAAGGGGGCTGGGCTCCCTGTCCTTGCTCTTCATGAGAAATGAGGACAGGTGAGGTTCCTGATGTAAATTATGGTTCTCTAAATCATGACGCAAGGTAGGGTACAGTGAACAGGAGGGTACAGTGAACAGGAGGGTGGAGTTATCAGGAGGGTGCAGTGATCAGGAGGGTGCAGTAATCAGGAGGGTGCACTGCTGCCTGGCAATAGAGGCCAAAGGGGTTTACACCCCGCAAGGAGAAGGCAATGGCACCTAATGGTACTGTGCAATTGAAACATATAAATGTACAGGTGAATCAATGATCTGTATATCAGGGTGCCACCTTACCTGTGCCGATGAAGAGGTGGGCACCAAACAGAGATCGAGCGCACCAGGAAGGCTCCATAGAGAGGGTGAGGTTTGGGAAGAGAGGGTCAGCCGACCAGCTATTTGACAGAGAGCGAGGGGCACAGAGAGACTGAAGCAACATGGGAGAGCAGTAAGGACATAGACAAAAACAGTGACTACCTCCATGCTAAAGTCAACATCGCTCACAACTGCACCATCTCAGTGCACCTGGTCTACCGGCCACCTGGACCAGTAGGAGACTTCCAAGCAGCCCTTACTCCTATCTGACAACCTAAAGAAATCCTCAAATGCTATATTACTAGGAGACCTCAACCTGGGCCTTAACGACGATAATTACCTTGCTGCTAAAGCACTCAATACAACTCTTGATACAGCAACACTGTTACTGGTCACACTCACAAGCAGGGTCGGTCCCTTGATTGGGTCGCCCAACACAACGGCCCTCTCATAATCACTGCCAACTCACCACCCCCCTGGTCTGACCACCACATTATCTACTTCAGCACCCCTACTGCCAGAAACAAACATATCCCAGCTCCACCCATGCCACGTACCCTCGCCAGGAGCTCCAGGCAACTCACTAAAGAAAGCCTTCAGACCGCCGTTCTCAACTGATCCAGAAATCCTGGCACTGACTTACAACAAAGCCATCAAGGCAGCAGTTGCAGATATCGCACCACTAAAACTATGAAAAGCCAAACCCACAGGGCACACCAATGCCTGGTTTACCACCGACCTCTTGGCACTGCAAACCAAGAAACGTGCAGCCCTAACACTCTGGCAATCCACCGAAACCGATAAAGCTAAACTTGAATTCAAAAATATTGCTAAAGAATACAAACAAGCCATGATTAGAACCAAAGCCGCCTCCTTTGAAACCAGAATCCAAGAAGCGCAATCCCACACCAAAGAGATATTCTCCATTTTTAGGGACCTAGAAACCCCCACACCCACACCACAGAACTTTAATAAAGACAACACTTGGTGCGAAGGAATCAAATCAGCCATGCTTAACAAATTAAACACATTCAAAACCAAAATTGAATCTTCCTGACAAACTTTGAAAACCACACCCCATCTGACCTCTGCACCACCACCCAGGGACCTCTGCGCTCCCTTCTCCTTCAACAAAATTGAAGAAAAGGACATGATTAACATCATGAAATCCATTAAGCCATCCAAGTGCAAAGGAGACACATGCCCAGGGCCAGCTAGTATCATCAAAGAATGCGCCAGCCCACTCGCACCATTCCTTACAGCATTTGTGAACGCCTCATTCACCACTGGCAGAGCCCCCACCTGCCTCAAAGAGGCTTGTGTATGTCCACTTATAAAAAAGCCTATTCTGGACCCAACATCTCCCAACAACTATAGGCCCATCACCACGGTGCCCTTTCTGCTCAAAATACCAGATAAAGTCGCATACCTCCAGGGGTACGCCAATCAGGCTTTCGCCCAGGACATCGGACAGAATCTGCGCTACTGGACCTAAAACAGCAGATGGATGAGGCTAGGGACGCCGGTAAACTGGCTCTCCTCCTCCTAGATCTCTCTGCAGCATTTGACCTTGTTGATCACACGGTTTTATGCCACCACCCAACCACCGCAGCCAAATTCTCATCAGACGCCACCGCATGGATATCATCCTTCCTGCAATGTAGAACCATGCAAGTCTTCTCAGACTCAGCCTCACCAACCATAATTCTGTGTGGTGTACCACAAGGGTCCTGCATCTCGCCCACCCTCTACAATATTTGTACGCACCCCCTCTTCCTCATTCTCGACACGCTGGGTATCTCATATACTAATCACGCTGATGATACCCAGATCCACCTTACCCTAACAGGAGATTATGACACCGACTCCATTACCCTAAATGACAGCTTCGATGGCAGTAAATGGTCTATGCCTGAACTCTGACAAAACAGAGCTACTCCTAGTCGGTACCAATGAGACACTCAAGAACCTCGACCCTAAGTCCAGCCACTTCAGCATTGACAATATCAGTATCCCAGTTGCCAGTGCAGTAAAAACTCTGGAAGTCTACCTTGACTCTAAACTGTCGATGACCAGACATGTCAATGCCATCGCTTCTGCAGCGGCCTACCACGCTAAACTCATGACAGCAGCCAGACCATTCCTATCCAAAGAAAATTCCATTACCATTGCTCGAGCCATAACTGCATCAAGACTGGACTATTGCAATGCCCTCTTCTTAGGAACCTCCACAAAAACTTAGCTAAACTACAGGTCTTTCAAAATAATGCCCTACGCGCATCCCTAGGCATCCCTAAAAGACAGCACATCACAGCTGCAAGGAAAGAAGCCCACTGGTTTCCAATCAAAGAGAGAGTCATCCTTAAAGCCCTTGCTCTGACACACAAATGTATACACCAACCTGCTCCCACCTACCTCTCTGAACAAATCCACTCCATCTCCACAACCAGATCTACTAGAACGCCCTATGCGAAGATGCTCACAGTGCTTAAATCCAAGAGAACTCGAGCTGGTGGCACCAGCTTCCCCTACCTAGCAGCCACGCAATGGAATGCCCTGCCACCTACACTCCGAGGGGAAACCTCACACCTGGCCATCAGAAAATCTGCCAAAACACTACTTTTCACCTAACCACTCCACACCAGACACACTAACCTACACCTGCCTAAATGCAAAATGTAATGTAATGCTTCACCTAAATGAATATTGTAATTGATTGTTCCTGTAACTAAGTTTAACTACAAGTAACAGTGCCGCGATGCCTAGGAGCTGCTTTGTGTGCTATACAAATGTAAAAATAAAATAAATAAAAATCATAAATTCCTTCTGGCCTCTTTCATGCTCCCACAGCTTTGGCTGCCCCCCAATCAGGTCTCAGGGCTGTCGATGGCCGGCCTTCCACTGTAAAGTGAGCAGCACTTCCGAATTCTGCAAGATGCCTGATAACCCTGCGGCCTGCCTGCACCCAGTGTTGTATTTACTATTTCTTTTGCCCTAGCCCAATAAAGTGAATCCACCCCTCAAATTCACTTTGTTCTTTTCTCAGACTCCCCATTTACTGTAAAGATATAGAAATATAAACATTAAATTGGACACTAAAAAAAGTGTGGTCCCTTCACGCTTTACAAAGCCCAAGATGGCACAGTTTACTTAAGTGGAAACTCACGTTATGGCCTTGCTCTTGCGGCAAGTGTGCATTTGTTCTGAAAGTTCGACTTTAAAACACAAAAATAAGACTCTGCTCTTTAAGGAACCACAGATCACATGTTGAACCAACCGATGAACGCATGATTTAAGACTGGCAAGGCATCCTGGAAAATGTAGTCCAAGTAAGAAAGTGTGCAAAAGAGATTGTTTGAGAAAGAGCCCTCATGCTGAATTCTGGGAAACTTCAGAAGAGGTACCAGCACCTCCACAAGACCCTGCATGATGGAGAAAGGCCCTGATGCTGCATTCTGGGAAACTTCAGAAGAAGTACCAGCACCTCCACAAGACCCTGCATGATGGAGAAAGGCCCTGATGCTGCATTCTGGGAAACTTCAGAAGAAGTACCAGCACCTCCACAAGACCCTGCATGATGGAGAAAGGCCCTGATGCTGCATTCTGGGAAACTTCAGAAGAAGTACCAGCACCTCCACAAGACCCTGCATGATGGAGAAAGGCCCTGATGCTGCATTCTGGGAAACTTCAGAAGAAGTACCAGCACCTCCACAAGACCCTGCATGATGGAGAAAGGCCCTGATGCTGCATTCTGGGAAACTTCAGAAGAAGTACCAGCACCTCCACAAGACCCTGCATGATGGAGAAAGGCCCTGATGCTGCATTCTGGGAAACCGTGACAGTAGCAAAGCATAAAGAAGTCCCTGTAAGAGAGAGCGGCCATGATACTGAACCGATGCATTCTGGGAAATGGAATTTCTAAAAGAGGCAACAGAACACCATACATTTCTGAAAGTCTAATCTGAAATATGAAGTTAATTTGTTAGAATTTAAAACCATTAAATACTAACGCATTGTACTTAAATAAAGAACATTCTTGTCTTCGCTGCCAGGAAGCGGTCCCTAGAGCGAGCCCCCACAATGACATGCATCACAGCTTCGAAGTACACAGGAAAAGTGTGCTCTGCATGACTGGGCCTGATTCACAGAGGCGTGTTATAATGGCGCAATCCCATAGGGAAACGTTCTGTGAATCAGACCCTATACAGTGCATAATGGTATGTCTCTTACATTTCGGGGGAAAATGAGTGGTGAGCCACCAACGAGGTATGCACTCCCGAAAACAAGTAAACATGGCTCTGTGGGGGTACAGCAGTCAATGTGTCCCCAGGTAAGACACGTGAATGCTGTGTGATAAGAGCAGCAACATGTAGCATGTTCATACTAGACCCAGGCACAGTTCGAGTTGCCTACTAGACGCTGTGCACCACAGTTAAACGTAGCCTCGACTGTATTTAATTGATGCATGTTGGTTGCCAAGCAGACCAATGATCAACTTTTTTAAAACTTCAAATTTGCATCATAAGCGGCATGTCTGTGCCAAAAACAAAGACACATAGGTGACCTGTTACATGCTCTGGTTGGCACAGATAAATATTGCATAGGTTGGTTTTGTAAGTGGTTTGTGTACTTTTAAAGTAATTTCTACAAACAGGATTATTTTAACGATTGAAAGACAATAATTAATACATATTAGCACCAACAAAAGGTGAAAAGATACCTGATCAAGTGCTAAATTTGCACCCTAACTTCACCATTTAACTAAAGTGTGATCCTGGCAGATCATGTGTCTCCTTCTGACTGGCCTGGGTGGCCCTATCACTTCACAGAGTAGGCTATTATTATTATTTTCTTTTTAAACCGCAATCCAGGATGCTGGACTGACTGTACTGGGGGTCCATTCTGTCTATTCATATTTTGCACATCATAAGTTCTTTGTCTCACGGCTAGCGCACACATTGAGCAATGTGACTCCCATAACTCCCACAAGTATCAACTACTGATGCCACGTGCAGGCAGGAATATCAATGCATATTCAAATGAGCAGAAGTCTTGGTTTAGTGCGTCATGCTAACAGGCCACACGCAGCACATGCTTCTTCATAGAGCGGAGAAGCCGAGGCTGCACTAAATTCACAAACATGTTCTACAGGCTCGTGAATGCAACGAAGTAAGGATGTCCTTGCAACTTCCTCCATGTGCGGACAAACATGCCTGTAGAGATCAGGTGCAAAGGGTGACGTGAACAGTGTCTACGAATACAAATGACCGGTGGCACGGGCTTTACAAGTCTCTGCTCGTTGCACACTTTTATGTAAATTGCTATAAGAAATATACGTATATTTGTGTACATTTCAAAATAACTAAAGTGTTTTGATTGTCCGCGGGTCCCCTTCCAATCTTCCCTCCAATCCAAAGTGGTGTTCGAAAAGCAGCCCAGAGAGGAAGGCGCGCAGATCACCCCGGGAAGAAAGAGCACAATCTGCTCGTGCTAAACGCACCATATGCCAGATTACAGAAGGTTTGCACCGGTGCAAGTGCAACATTTGCACAAAATTAGCACCAGGGTGAAGTTTGCCCTATTTTCAAAAACACTGGGACATATTAGAAAACTTGTGCACCATGACAAGTGCAATTTGGCATGGTATATCAGCTAACTGCACTTGTCATGGTGCAATAGTTTTCTAATATGTCGTGGTATTTAAAAAAAAAATAGGGCAATCTTTGCCCTGGTGCTAATACCATGCACCTTTGCACTTGCACCAGTGCAACGTTACTGTAATCTGGCCCCAACCACTTCATGCATGCTGAGGTCACTTAGTGACTTTACAGTCACTTTGTGCATTTCCACAGCCGCTCACTCGCTCGCTCACTCACTCACTCACTCACTCACTCACTCACTCACTCACTCACTCGCTCACAGACGAGGCAGGGACAGTGTCACTCTGTTTGAATTCAAAACACTCTAAAACAAAGCAATTTAAAATTAAAAGCAAACACTTTTTGTTTAATTATGCCGCCTCGATTACAACCTGCTGCTACCGCCTGCACCCAGCATAAGAGGAACAGAAGCCCTGCCCCCAGTCACTACGAATTTTTGTGTGCGTTTTAATAGTTTCCTTGCACTGCAATAGTGCTATTCAAATGCTTCCGCAAACAAACAAATCACAAGTGGGGCAAAAAGACGCTGCGGTCCCTGTTATTCAAGCAGTACGGGGGCAGGTACCACCCCTGCCCACGTGTACTTGGTGCACGTGCTCGCTTGCTCACTCACTCACTCACTCACTCACATCTGTGACCTAATGAAGATTCTCTTTTGAAATGTATTTAAAATGGAAGGTTTTCTTCCATGACTTAGAGTGAATAGCCATAGGTGCTTTCACTGAATATGACCTTATCCCTATCATGCATGTTCTAATAGTTTGATAATCCACCCATTTTCCCTGTGCAACATGCCATGCAGAAATCATTGGCTGTCCGATTTCCTGCACCATTTAATAAGGGGCAACACGATTGGCTAGCTGAATAACAGCAAATCGGCGTGGTCTGGCGCATAGACCAATTACCTAAAGGCTATATTTGTGATGTGCAGAATTTGGGGGAGGTCCTACTGACCCTGACTTACAGTCCCCGGGCAGCCCACCAGTTAAGTGGAGGCTCACTTAGGTCTCTAATAAGCGTACTAAAAGTCACGGTTTCATCATGGGACATTTAGAAACAGACTGCGGCTGACACTCGGAAAGCGGGAATGGCCCACGGGTCTGGAATTCAGCTCTCAGACCAAGGATGAGTCTAAGGGCCAGATTGGGCTTGGGCCTGGGACCCGGAACGGGCCCCAGTGCTGAAAACGAATTCTACTGTTCGGAGCACCATCCCTAGATTATGGGGTAAAATCCACAACCTTAATCCTTCCCCTTTACCCTTGCACGTACCTGCACTATTTGGTTTCAAATGAAACATTCTGAAGAAATGGTAACAGCGTAAAAAATAGAAAAACTAAAGACTTTCCCCAAACATCGAAGTTTAAAAAGAAATGTTTGGCAAACATCTGCCGTGGGAGAAATGATGCATAGAAGGTGAATTAAGAAAGATACCCTAAAACCGACTTCAACTACATTGAGAAACCTTTAAATATAAAAAGTTACAGTAAAGTTCCAGCCATGGAATGGGGTGTCAGTAGGATATGTAGGGGCTCGAGTACAAAGGGTCTATTCCTATTCAAAGCTATGCATGATAGGGGGCCATAAAATACTAACCCCACTCGTCCACGGATTGATAACACAGAACACACAGACTTTCACTCAATAATTGATCAGTCTAAAAGTGTTATAAAAAACTTACAGTGCAAATTGTCTCATCAAGTGGTAGGTCAGAAACTCGGACTAAGAAAGTGTGCTCCGCGTTGGAAAAAGAGAAAGGATGTTGCCTCGGAGGATATTAGACATCAAAGTTTATTTACAGCAGTATTCTGGAATGGGAAATGCGCTTTTCAGATTAAATTCAGCAATGCCTCCTCTTTAAGAGCTCCCTTTCTTTCAGCCATGGTTATATAGAGGTGCCAGACGCATCCGCGGTTCAGCTTCACAGACACTGTCCCTGGAGCTTAGGGCACATCTAGCCAACACCTGGAGTTGGCTACTGATGCAAATGTTATTCACACACAGCGGGAGACCAAGGATGATTAAAGGTTTTAGCCATCACTTGCATCTGGAGACCATGCCTTATTAAAAGTTTCAGCAGCTCGAGCTGTGCCTGTGTAAAAGTGATTCCCATTATCTGCAGCTGGATTTGATTCCTCAGTAAAGGTTTTAGCCTCTAGACAATTCATGATTACAAGTGTAAACTGACCAAGGCTGATGCAGGCCCTAGGAGAACTGGGCTGCTGCTTAGGGTGCTGGCCAGCAGCATACAGAGCCAGAGAGCTAGGAGAGCTGGGCTGCTGCTTGGGGTGCTGGCCAGAAGCATACATAAACAGAGGGCTAGGAGAACGGGGCTGCTGCTTAGGGTGCTGGCCAGCAGCGTACAGAAACAGAGGGCTAGGATCACTGGGCTTCTGCTTTGGGTGCTGGCCAGCAGCTAACAGAAACAGAGCGCTAGGAGAACTGGGCTGCTGCTTAGGGTGCTGGCCAGCAGCATACAGAAACAGAGCGCTAGGATCACTGGGCTGCTGCTTAGGGTACTGGCCAGCGGCATACAGAACCAGAGAGCTAGGAGAGCTGGGCTGCTGCTTGGGGTGCTGGCCAGCAGTATACAGAAACAGAGGGTTAGGAGAACTGGGCTGCTGCTTAGGGTGCTGGCCATCAGCTAACGGAAACAGAGGGCTAGGAGAACTGCGCTGCTGCTTAGGGTGCTGGCCAGCAGTATACAGAAACAGAGGGCTAGGAGAACGGGCTGCTGCTTGGGGTTCTGGCCAGCAGCTAACGGAAACAGAGGCCTAGGAGAACTGGGTTGCTGCTTGGGGTGCTGGCCAGCAGCTAACGGAAACAGAGGGCTAGGAAAACAAACTGGGCTGCTGTTTGGGGTGCTGGCCAGCAGCATACAGAAACAGAGGGCTAGGAGAACGGGCTGCTGCTTGGGGTTCTGGCCAGCAGCATACAGAAACAGAGGGCCGTATATCACTGGCCACAAAAGCAAAGCCGAAAAACAAGCAAACACAAGTTCCCTTAGGCTCTAGAAGCTGTTAACAAGAAGCAGAACCACAGACTTGAATATGGTATAAAATATTTATTTGTGTGCAAAAACAACTGAGGAGGAGCAAATGTGCACACTAAGATTGGATGTATCTCCTTAAACGGGTTGAGGGTAAAGAACCAATATGTTTGGGGACACTTCACAAGGTTTTGCCACTTTGTAAAAGATGCTCTCCAAGTACAATCAATATTGGTCAGAAATATTGAATCAGGTCTTGGAGCAAGAGCCAAAGTTCTGTGCTTGAACAATTCACTCACCGTTTTTGGTCATCTCTTCAATCTTGGGAGTTTGGATCTGTGAGGAGATGGCCAATGACCAGCAAGATGTCCCCCTTCAGTCATGAGAGTATTCTTATGGATCAATCATTATAAGCCACCTTTTAGGGTGCACACTTGTTAGAACTGGTTATTATGGTCCACCCCAAGGCTCACACGTAGGGACATCTCTGGATGTCAGGCACCCTAGGGAGTCATAGTGTCAGCAGTTATTTTCCCTATGGCTGTAGCACAAGTTTGTTTAGCACTTCCTGAGCCCTCGCCAATACCACTGGGTCTATTTGATCGCTCCTTCATATATTTTTATTACATGGGTGCAAGAGCTTAGACCCCACCGGCTTCCAGGCACATTGTAACCAGGATTTCCATAGACCTTGCAAAAGCATCCTGCCTTGGTTCCAATGCACGCCCACATGGCAGGCCCTCTGATCTGTTTCCCCCTTCCTCCTCCCAATAGATATCCCTCTTTAGGCTTTTCAGCTCCTCCTCATGCCTCCATGTTCTTCGTTCTCTTGCTCCTCCTCTTTCCTCTGTTTGTGCCCATCAGCCACATAACCCTATTCCGTCTTCCTCTCTAATCCAATCACCTGCTCATGTGCTCCTTCCTCATCTTCTTACATCTGCCATTGTGTTCCTTTCCCTGCTCCTGCTTTTTAGCTGCCTACTGTTCTCTGGACATCACTTCTCACTCCTCCCTGTGTTTCCTCCCTTCTTTATAACATCCATCTGAGTCTTAATTGGGGCAATGGATGGATAAACTGTGGCCACCTGTGTGGAGAACACGATCGGGCTCGCCAGTTCGCTATTTCCTAAACAGACTGCTGTTTAAGCCGCGATTTACCATGTGTATGCTTAACTCATGGGCTGAGTTATGGCTCCATGAGAGTGCATGCTAAAAACAGAGGACTGGGTGGCTCTATAACCCAAGTGCAAAAAACAATGGACTGGGAGGATCCATAAATCAAGTACATAAAACAATGGACTGGGTGGCTCCATTACCCAAGTACAAAAAACAGGGGACTGGGGGGCTCCATTACCCAAGTACAAAAAACAGTGGACTGGGTGGCACCATGACCCGTGTACAAAAAACAGTGGACTGAGTGGCTCTATAATCCAAGTGCAAAAAACAATGGACTGTGTGGATCCATAACCCACATACAAAAAACAGTGGACTGGGTGGATCCATAACCCAAGTACAAAAAAATATGGACTGGGTGGCTCCATGACCCACATATAAATAACAGTGGATTGGTGGCTCCATGACGCAAGTGCAAAAAACAGTGGACTGGGTGGATCCATGACCCAAGTATAAACAAACAATGGACTGGGTGGCTCTATAATCCAATTGCAAAAAACAGTGGACAGGGTGGCACCATTACCCGTATACAAAAAACAGTGGACTGGGTGGCGACATTACCCAAGTACAAAAAACAGTGGACTGGGTGGCACCATTACCCAAGTACAAAAAACAGTGGACTGGGTGGCTCCATTACCCAAGTGAAAAAAAAAACAGTGGACTTGGTGGCACCATAACCCGTGTACAAAAAACAGTGGACTGGGTGGCTCTATAACCCAAGTGCAAAAAACAATGGACTGGGTGGCTCCATAACCAAAGTACAAAAACAGTGGACTGGGTGGCACCATTATCCAAGTACAAAAAAAGTGGACTGGGTAGCACCATAACCAGTGTAGAAAAAACAGTGGACTGGGTGACTCAATAATCCAAGTGCAATAAACAATAGACTGGGTAGATCTATAACCCACGTACAAAAAACTGTGGACTGGGTGGATCCATAACCCTAGTATACAAAACTATGGACTGGGTGGCTCCATGACCAACGTATAAAAAACAGTGGACTGGTGGCTCCATGACCCAAGTACAAAAACAGTGGACTGGGTGGCTCAATAATCCAAGTGCAAAAAACTGTGGACTGGGTGGCTCCATTACCCAAGTACAAAAAACAGTGGACTGTGTGTCACCATGACCCGTGTACAAAACACAATGGACTGTGTGGCTCCATAACCCAAGTGCAAAAAACAATGGACTGGGTGGCTCCATTACCCAAGTACAAAAAACAGTGGACTGGGTGGCACCATGAACCGTGTACAAAACACAGTGGACTGGGTGACTGTATAACTCAAGTGCAAAAAACAATGGACTGGGTGGCTCCATAACCGTAGTACAAAAAACAGTGGACTGGGTGTTCCATTACCCAAGTACAAAAAACAGTGGACTGGGTGGCACCATGACCCGTGTACAAAAACAGAGGACTGAGTGGCTCTATAATCCAAGTGCAAAAAACAGTGGACTGGGTGGCACCATGACCCGTGTACAAAAAACAGTCGACTGGGTGGCTCTATAACCCAAGTGCAAAAAACAATGGACTGGGTGGCTCCATGACCCAAGTACAAAAAAACAGTGGACTGGTTGGCTCTATAACCCAAGTGAAAATAACAGTGGACTGGGTGGCTCGATGACCCAAGTACAAAAAACAGTGGACTGGGTGGTCCATTACCCAAGTACAAAAAACTGTGGAGTGGGTGGCACCATGACCCGTGTACAAAAAACAGTGGGCTGGGTGGCTCTATAATCCAAGTGCAAAAAACAATGGACTGGGTGGATCCATAACCCAAGTGCAAAAAACTGTGGACTGGCTGGATCCATAACCCAAGTACAAAAAACGATGGAAAGGGTGGCTCCATGACCCAAGTACAAAAAACAGTGGACTGGGTGGCACCATGGACCGTGTACAAAACACAGTGTATAACTCAAGTGCAAAAAACAATGGACTGGGTGGCTCCATAACCCTAGTACAAAAAACAGTGGACTGGGTGTTCCATTACCCAAGTACAAAAAACAGTGGACTGGGTGGCACCATGACCCGTGTACAAAACACAATGGACTGCGTGGCTCCATAACCCAAGTGCAAAAAACAATGGACTGGGTGGCTCCATTACCCAAGTACAAAAAACAGTGGACTGAGTGGCACCATGAACCGTGTACAAAACACAGTGGACTGGTGGCTGTATAACTCAAGTGCAAAAAACAATGTACTGGGTGGCTCCATAACCCTAGTACAAAAACAGTGGACTGGGTGTTCCATTACCCAAGTACAAAAAACAGTGGACTTGGTGGCACCATGACCCCTGTACAAAAAACAGTGGACTGAGTGGCTCTATAATCCAAGTGCAAAAAACAGTGGACTGGGTGGATCCATAACCCAAGTACAAAAAACAGTGGACTGGGTGGATCCATAACCCAAGTACATAAACGATTGAAAGGGTGGCTCCATGACCCACGTATAAAAAACAGTAGACTGGTTGCTCCATGACCCAAGTGCAAAAAAATAGTCCACTGGGTGGCTCCATGACCTAAGTACAAAAAACAGTGGACTGGGTGGCACCATGAACCGTGTACAAAACACAATGGACTGCGTGGCTCCATAACCCAAGTGCAAAAAACAATGGACTGGGTGGCTCCATTACCCAAGTACAAAAAACAGTGAACTGGGTGGCACCATGAACCGTGTACAAAACACAGTGAACTGGGTGGCTGTATAACTCAAGTGCAAAAAACAATGGACTGGGTGGCTCCATAACCAGGGTACAAAAAACAGTGGACTGGGTGTTCCATTACCCAAGTACAAAAAACAGTGGACTGGGTGGCACCATGACCCGTGTACAAAACACAGTGGACTGAGTGGCTCTATAATCCAAGTGCAAAAAACAGTGGACTGGGTGGCACCATGACCCGTGTGCAAAAAACAGTCGACTGGGTGGCTGTATAACTCAAGTGCAAAAAACAATGGACTGGGTGGCTCCATGACCCAAGTACAAAAAAACAGTGGACTGGTTGGCTCTATAACCCAAGTGCAAATAACAGTGGACTGGGTGGCTCGATGACCCAAGTACAAAAAACAGTGGACTGGGTGGTCCATTACCCAAGTACAAAAAACTGTGGAGTGGGTGGCTCTATAACCCAAGTGCAAATAACAGTGGACTGGGTGGCTCGATGACCCAAGTACAAAAAACAGTGGACTGGGTGGTCCATTACCCAAGTACAAAAAACTGTGGACTGGGTGGCACCATGACCCGTGTACAAAACACAATGGACTGCATGGCTTCATAACCCAAGTGCAAAAAACAATGGACTGGGTGGCTCCATGACCCAAGTACAACAAAACAGTGGACTGGTTGGCTCTATAACCCAAGTGCAAATAACAGTGGACTGGGTGGCTCGATGACCCAAGTACAAAAAACAGTGGACTGGGTGGTCCATTAACCAAGTTCAAAAAACTGTGGAGTGGGTGGCTCTATAACCCAAGTGCAAATAACAGTGACTGGGTGGCTCCATGGCCCAAGTACAAAAAACAGTGGACTGGTTGGCTCTATAACCCAAGTGCAAATAACAGCCGACTGGGTGGCTCTATAACCCAAGTGCAAAAAACAATGGACTGGGTGGCCCGATGACCCAAGTACAAAAAACAGTGGACTGGGTGGTCCATTACTCAAGTACAAAAAACTGTGGAGTGGGTGGCACCATGACCTGTGTACAAAAAACAGTGGACTGGGTGGCTCTATAATCCAAGTGCAAAAAACAATGGACTGGGTGGATCCATAACCCAAGTACAAAAAACAGTGGACTGGCTGGATCCATAACCCAAGTACAAAAAACGATGGAAAGGGTGGCTCCATGACCCACGTATAAAAAACAGTGGACTGGTGGCTCCATGACCCAAGTGCAAAAAATAGTCCACTGGGTGGCTCCATGACCCAAGTACAAAAAACAGTGGACTGGGTGGCACCATGAACCGTGTACAAAACACAGTGTATAACTCAAGTGAAAAAAACAATGGACTGGGTGGCTCCATAACCCTAGTACAAAAAACAGTGGACTGGGTGTTCCATTACCCAAGTACAAAAAACAGTGGACTGGGTGGCACCATGACCCGTGTACAAAACACAATGGACTGCGTGGCTCCATAACCCAAGTGCAAAAAACAATGGACTGGGTGGCTCCGTTACCCAAGTACAAAAAACAGTGGACTGGGTGGCACCATGAACCGTGTACAAAACACAGTGGACTGGGTGGCTGTATAACTCAAGTGCAAAAAATAATGTGCTGGGTGGCTCCATAACCCTAGTACAAAAAACAGTGGACTGGGTGGCACCATGACCCGTGTACAAAAAACAGTGGACTGAGTGGCTCTATAATCCAAGTGCAAAAAACAGTGGACTGGGTGGATCCATAACCCAAGTACAAAAAACAGTGGACTGGGTAGATCCATAACCCAAGTACAAAAAACAGTCCACTGGGTGGCTCCATTACCCATGTACAAAAAACAGTGGACTGTGTGTCACCATGACCCGTGTACAAAACACAATGGACTGTGTGGCTCCATAACCCAAGTGCAAAAAACAATGGACTGGGTGGCTCCATTACCCTAGTACAAAAAACAGTGGACTGGGCGTTCCATTACCCAAGTACAAAAAACAGTGGAATGGGTGGCACCATGACCCGTGTACAAAACACAATGGACTGCGTGGCTCCATAACCCAAGTGCAAAAAACAATGGACTGGGTGGCTCCATTACCCAAGTACAAAAAACAGTGGACTGGGTGGCACCATTAACCTTGTACAAAACACAGTGGACTGGGTGGCTGTATAACTCAAGCTCAAAAAACAATGGACTGGGTGGCTCCATATCCCTGGTACAAAAAACAGTCGACTGGGTGTTCCATTACCCAAGTACAAAAAACAGTGGACTGGGTGGCACCATGACCTGTGTACAAAAAACAGTGGACTGAGTGGCTCTATAATCCAAGTGCAAAAAACAGTGGACTGGGTGGCACCATGACCCACGTATAAAAAACAGTGGACTGGTGGCTCCATGACCCAAGTGCAAAAAATAGTCCACTGGGTGGCTCCATGACCCAAGTACAAAAAACAGTGGACTGGGTGGCACCATGAACAGTGTACAAAACACAGTGTATAACTCAAGTGCAAAAAACAATGGACTGGGTGGCTCCATAACCCCAGTACAAAAACAGTGGACTGGGTGTTCCATTACCCAAGTACAAAAAACAGTGGACCGGGTGGCACCATGACCTGTGTACAAAACACAATGGACTGCGTGGCTCCATAACGCAAGTGCAAAAAACAATGCACTGGGTGGCTCCATTACCCAAGTACAAAAAACAGTGGACTGGGTGGCACCATGCACCATGTACAAAACACTGTGGACTGGGTGGCTGTATAACTCAAGTGCAAAAAACAATGTACTGGGTGGCTCCATAACCCTAGTACAAAAAACAGTGGACTGGGTGTTCCATTACCCAAGTACAAAAAACAGTGGACTGGGTGGCACCATGACCCCTGTACAAAAAACAGTGGACTGAGTGGCTCTATAATTCAAGTGCAAAAAACAGTGGACTGGGTGGATCCATAACCCAAGTACAAAAAACAGTGGACTGGGTGGATCCATAACCCAAGTACAAAAAACGATGGAAAGGGTGGCTCCATGACCCACGTATAAAAAACAGTGGACTGGTGGCTCCATGACCCAAGTGCAAAAAATAGTCCACTGGGTGGCTCCATGACCCAAGTACAAAAAACAGTGGACTGGGTGGCACCATGAACCGTGTACAAAACACAGTGGACTGGGTGGCTGTATAACTCAAGTGCAAAAAACAATGGACTGGGTGGCTCCATTACCCTAGTACAAAAAACAGTGGACTGGGCGTTCCATTACCCAAGTACAAAAAACAGTGGACTGGGTGGCACCATGACCCGTGTACAAAACACAATGGACTGCGTGGCTCCATAACCCAAGTGCAAAAAACAATGGACTGGGTGGCTCCATTACCCAAGTACAAAAAACAGTGGACTGGGTGGCACCATGAACCGTGTACAAAACACAGTGGACTGGGTGGCTGTATAACTCAAGTTCAAAAAACAATGGACTGGGTGGCTCCATAACCCTGGTACAAAAACAGTGGACTGGGTGTTCCATTACCCAAGTACAAAAAACAGTGGACTGGGTGGCACCATGACCCGTGTACAAAAAACAGTGGACTGAGTGGCTCTATAATCCAAGTGCAAAAAACAGTGGACTGGGTGGCACCATAACCCGTGTACAAAAAACAGTCGACTGGGTGGCTCTATAACCCAAGTGCAAAAAACAATGGACTGGGTGGCTCCATGACCCAAGTACAAAAAAACAGTGGACTGGGTGGTCCATTACCCAAGTACAAAAAACTGTGGAGTGGGTGGCACCATGACCCGTGTACAAAAAACAGTGGACTGGGTGGCTCTATAATCCAAGTGCAAAAATCAATGGACTGGGTGGATCCATAACCCAAGTACAAAAAACAGAGGACTGGGTGGATCCATAACCCAAGTACAAAAAACGATGGAAAGAGTGGCTCCATGACCCACGTATAAAAAACAGTGGACTGGTGGCTCCATGACCCAAGTGCAAAAAATAGTCCACTGGGTGGCTCCATGACCCAAGTACAAAAAACAGTGGACTGGTGGCTCCATGACCCAAGGGCAAATAACAAAGGACTGGGTGGCTCCATAACCCAAGCACAAAAAACAGTGGACCGGGTGTCACCATGACCCGTGTACAAAAAATAGTGGACTGGGTGACTCCACAACCCAAGTACAAAAAACAGTGGACTGGGTGGCACCATAACCCAAGTACAGAGAACAGTGGACTGGGTGGCTCCATTACCCAAGTACAAAAAACAGTGGACTGGGTGGCTCCATAACCCTAGTACAAAAAATAGTGGACTGGGTGGCACCATTACCCAAGTACAAAAAACAGTGGACTGGGTGGCTCCATTACCCAAGTGGAAAAAA
Source organism: Ambystoma mexicanum (assembly GCF_040938575.1). Taxonomy (NCBI): domain Eukaryota; kingdom Metazoa; phylum Chordata; class Amphibia; order Caudata; family Ambystomatidae; genus Ambystoma; species Ambystoma mexicanum. The sequence goes on along the minus strand of NC_090925.1, from coordinate 49,669,837 downwards.
AACAGTGGACTGGGTGGCTCTATAACCCAAGTGCAAAAAACAATGGACTGGGTGGCTCCATAACCAAAGTACAAAAAAAATGGACAGGGTGGCACCATTACCCAAGTACAAAAAACAGTGGACTGGGTGGCTCCATTACCCAAGTGCAAAAAACAGTGGACTGAGTGGCTCCATAACCCAAGTACAAAAACGGTGGACTGGGTGGCACCATTACCCAAGTACCAAAAACAGTGGACTGGGTGGCTCCATTACCCAAATACAAAAAAAAGTGGACAGGGTGGCACCATGACCCGTGTACAAAAAACAGTGGACTGAGTGGCTCTATAATCCAAGTGCAAAAAACAATGGACTGTGTGGATCCATAACTCACATATAAAAAACAGTGGACTGGTGGCTCCATGACCCAAGTGCAAAAAACAGTGCACTGGGTGTTCCATTACCCAAGTACAAAAAACAGTGGCTTGGGTGGCACCATGACCCGTGTACAAAACACAATGGACTGCGTGGCTCCATAACCCAAGTGCAAAAAACAATGGACTGGGTGGCTCCATTACCCAAGTACAAAAAACAGTGGACTGGGTGGCACCATGAACCGTGTACAAAACACAGTGGACTGGGTGGCTGTATAACTCAAGTGCAAAAAACAATGGACTGGGTGGCTCCATAACCATAGTACAAAAAACAGTGGACTGGGTGTTCCATTACCCAAGTACAAAAAACAGTGGACTGGGTGGCACCATGACCCGTGTACAAAAAACAGTGGACTGCGTGGCTCTATTATCCAAGTGCAAAAAATAATGGACTGGGTGGATCCATAACCCTCATACAAAAAACAGTGGACTGGGTGGATCCATAACACAAGTACAAAAAAATATGGACTGGGTGGCTCCATGACCCACATATAAATAACAGTGGACTGCTGGCTCCATGACCCAAGTGCAAAAAACAGTGGACTGGGTGGCTCCATGACCCAAGTATAAACAAACAATGGACTGGGTGGCTCTATAATCCAATTGCAAAAAACAGTGGACAGGGTGGCACCATGACCCGTGTACAAAAAACAGTGGACTGGGTGGCGACATTACCCAAGTACAAAAAACAGTGGACTGGATAGCACCATAACCAGTGTAGAAAAAACAGTGGACTGGGTGACTCAATAATCCAAGTGCAATAAACAATAGACTGGGTGGATCTATAACCCACGTACAAAAAACAGTGGACTTGGTGGATCCATAACCTTAGTACACAAAACTATGGACTGGGTGGCTCTATAAAACAAGTGCAAAAAACAGTGGACTGGGTGGCACCATGACCCGTGTACAAAAAACAGTCGACTGGGTGGCTCTATAACCCAAGTGCAAAAAACAATGGAGTGGGTGGCTCCATGACCCAAGTACAAAAAAACAGTGGACTGGTTGGCTCTATAACCCAAGTGCAAAAAACAATGAACTGGGTGGCTCCACATCCCAAGTACAAAAAACAGTGGACCTGGTGGCACCAGAACCCAAGTACAGAGAACAGTGGACTGGGTCGCTCCATTACCCAAGTACAAAAAACAGTGGACTGGGTGGCTCCATAACCCAAGTACAAAAAACAGTGGACTGGGTGGCACCATTACCCAAGTACAAAAAACAGTGGACTGGGTGGCTCCATTACCCAAGTGAAAAAAAACAGTGGACTGGGTGGCACCATGACCCGTGTACAAAAAACAGTGGACTGGGTGGCTCTATAACCCAAGTGCAAAAAACAATGGACTGGGTGGCTCCATAACCAAAGTACAAAAACAGTGGACTGGGTGGCACCATTACCCAAGTACAAAAAAAGTGGACTGGGTAGCACCATAACCAGTGTAGAAAAAACAGTGGACTGGGTGACTCAATAATCCAAGTGCAATAAACAATAGACTGGGTGGATCTATAACCCACGTACAAAAAACTGTGGACTGGGTGGATCCATAACCCTAGTATACAAAACTATGGACTGGGTGGCTCCATGACCAACGTATAAAAAACAGTGGACTGGTGGCTCCATGACCCAAGTACAAAAACAGTGGACTGGGTGGCTCAATAATCCAAGTGCAAAAAACTGTGGACTGGGTGGCTCCATTACCCAAGTACAAAAAACAGTGGACTGTGTGTCACCATGACCCGTGTACAAAACACAATGGACTGTGTGGCTCCATAACCAAAGTGCAAAAAACAATGGACTGGGTGGCTCCATTACCCAAGTACAAAAAACAGTGGACTGGGTGGCACCATGAACCGTGTACAAAACACAGTGGACTGGGTGACTGTATAACTCAAGTGCAAAAAACAATGGACTGGGTGGCTCCATAACCGTAGTACAAAAAACAGTGGACTGGGTGTTCCATTACCCAAGTACAAAAAACAGTGGACTGGGTGGCACCATGACCCGTGTACAAAAACAGAGGACTGAGTGGCTCTATAATCCAAGTGCAAAAAACAGTGGACTGGGTGGCACCATGACCCGTGTACAAAAAACAGTCGACTGGGTGGCTCTATAACCCTAGTGCAAAAAACAATGGACTGGGTGGCTCCATGACCCAAGTACAAAAAAACAGTGGACTGGTTGGCTCTATAACCTAAGTACAAAAAACAGTGGACTGGGTGGTCCATTACCCAAGTACAAAAAACTGTGGAGTGGGTGGCACCATGAACCGTGTACAAAAAACAGTGGGCTGGGTGGCTCTATAATCCAAGTGCAAAAAACAATGGACTGGGTGGATCCATAACCCAAGTACAAAAAACTGTGGACTGGCTGGATCCATAACCCAAGTACAAAAAACGATGGAAAGGGTGGCTCCATGACCCACATATAATAAACAGTGGACTGGTGGCTCCATGACCCAAGTGCAAAAAATAGTCCACTGGGTGGCTCCATGACCCAAGTACAAAAAACAGTGGACTGGGTGGCACCATGGACCGTGTACAAAACACAGTGTATAACTCAAGTGCAAAAAACAATGGACTGGGTGGCTCCATAACCCTAGTACAAAAAACAGTGGACTGGGTGTTCCATTACCCAAGTACAAAAAACAGTGGACTGGGTGGCACCATGACCCATGTACAAAACACAATGGACTGCGTGGCTCCATAACCCAAGTGCAAAAAACAATGGACTGGGTGGCTCCATTACCCAAGTACAAAAAACAGTGGACTGAGTGGCACCATGAACCGTGTACAAAACACAGTGGACTGGTGGCTGTATAACTCAAGTGCAAAAAACAATGTACTGGGTGGCTCCATAACCCTAGTACAAAAAACAGTGGACTGGGTGTTCCATTACCCAAGTACAAAAAACAGTGGACTTGGTGGCACCATGACCCCTGTACAAAAAACAGTGGACTGGGTGGCTCTATAACCCAAGTGCAAAAAACAATGGACTGGGTGGCTCCATAACCAAAGTACAAAAACAGTGGACTGGGTGGCACCATTACCCAAGTACAAAAAAAGTGGACTGGTTAGCACCATAACCAGTGTAGAAAAAACAGTGGACTGGGTGACTCAATAATCCAAGTGCAATAAACAATAGACTGGGTGGATCTATAACCCACGTACAAAAAACTGTGGACTGGGTGGATCCATAACCCTAGTATACAAAACTATGGACTGGGTGGCTCCATGACCAACGTATAAAAAACAGTGGACTGGTGGCTCCATGACCCCAGTACAAAAACAGTGGACTGGGTGGCTCAATAATCCAAGTGCAAAAAACTGTGGACTGGGTGGCTCCATTACCCAAGTACAAAAAACAGTGGACTGTGTGTCACCATGACCCGTGTACAAAACACAATGGACTGTGTGGCTCCATAACCCAAGTGCAAAAACAATGGACTGGGTGGCTCCATTACCCAAGTACAAAAAACAGTGGACTGGGTGGCACCATGAACCGTGTACAAAACACAGTGGACTGGGTGACTGTATAACTCAAGTGCAAAAAACAATGGACTGGGTGGCTCCATAACCGTAGTACAAAAAACAGTGGACTGGGTGTTCCATTACCCAAGTACAAAAAACAGTGGACTGGGTGGCACCATGACCCGTGTACAAAAACAGAGGACTGAGTGGCTCTATAATCCAAGTGCAAAAAACAGTGGACTGGGTGGCACCATGACCCGTGTACAAAAAACAGTCGACTGGGTGGCTCTATAACCCTAGTGCAAAAAACAATGGACTGGGTGGCTCCATGACCCAAGTACAAAAAAACAGTGGACTGGTTGGCTCTATAACCCAAGTACAAAAAACAGTGGACTGGGTGGTCCATTACCCAAGTACAAAAAACTGTGGAGTGGGTGGCACCATGACCCGTGTACAAAAAACAGTGGGCTGGGTGGCTCTATAATCCAAGTGCAAAAAACAATGGACTGGGTGGATCCATAACCCAAGTACAAAAAACTGTGGACTGGCTGGATCCATAACCCAAGTACAAAAAACGATGGAAAGGGTGGCTCCATGACCCACATATAAAAAACAGTGGACTGGTGGCTCCATGACCCAAGTGCAAAAAATAGTCCACTGGGTGGCTCCATGACCCAAGTACAAAAAACATTGGACTGGGTGGCACCATGGACCGTGTACAAAACACAGTGTATAACTCAAGTGCAAAAAACAATGGACTGGGTGGCTCCATAACCCTAGTACAAAAAACAGTGGACTGGGTGTTCCATTACCCAAGTACAAAAAACAGTGGACTGGGTGGCACCATGACCCATGTACAAAACACAATGGACTGCGTGGCTCCATAACCCAAGTGCAAAAAACAATGGACTGGGTGGCTCCATTACCCAAGTACAAAAAACAGTGGACTGAGTGGCACCATTAACCGTGTACAAAACACAGTGGACTGGTGGCTGTATAACTCAAGTGCAAAAAACAATGTACTGGGTGGCTCCATAACCCTAGTACAAAAAACAGTGGACTGGGTGTTCCATTACCCAAGTACAAAAAACAGTGGACTTGGTGGCACCATGACCCCTGTACAAAAAACAGTGGACTGAGTGGCTCTATAATCCAAGTGCAAAAAACAGTGGACTGGGTGGATCCATAACCCAAGTACAAAAAACAGTGGACTGGGTGGATCCATAACCCAAGTACAAAAACGATTGAAAGGGTGGCTCCATGACCCACGTATAAAAAACAGTAGACTGGTGGCTCCATGACCCAAGTGCAAAAAAATAGTCCACTGGGTGGCTCCATGACCTAACTACAAAAAACAGTGGACTGGGTGGCACCATGAACCGTGTACAAAACACAATGGACTGCGTGGCTCCATAACCCAAGTGCAAAAAACAATGGACTGGGTGGCTCCATTACCCAAGTACAAAAAACAGTGAACTGGGTGGCACCATGAACCGTGTACAAAACACAGTGGACTGGGTGGCTGTATAACTCAAGTGCAAAAAACAATGGACTGGGAGGCTCCATAACCAGGGTACAAAAAACAGTGGACTGGGTGTTCCATTACCCAAGTACAAAAAACAGTGGACTGGGTGGCTCAATAATCCAAGTGCAAAAAACTGTGGACCGGGTGGCTCCATTACCCAAGTACAAAAAAAAGTGGACTGTGTGTCACCATGACCCGTGTACAAAACACAATGGACTGTGTGGCTCCATAACCCAAGTGCAAAAAACAATGGACTGGGTGGCTCCATTACCCAAGTACAAAAAACAGTGGACTGGGTGGCACCATGAACCGTGTACAAAACACAGTGGACTGGGTGACTGTATAACTCAAGTGCAAAAAACAATGGACTGGGTGGCTCCATAACCGTAGTACAAAAAACAGTGGACTGGGTGTTCCATTACCCAAGTACAAAAAACAGTGGACTGGGTGGCACCATGACCCGTGTACAAAAACAGAGGACTGAGTGGCTCTATAATCCAAGTGCAAAAAACAGTGGACTGGGTGGCACCATGACCCGTGTACAAAAAACAGTCGACTGGGTGGCTCTATAACCCTAGTGCAAAAAACAATGGACTGGGTGGCTCCATGACCCAAGTACAAAAAAACAGTGGACTGGTTGGCTCTATAACCCAAGTACAAAAAACAGTGGACTGGGTGGTCCATTACCCAAGTACAAAAAACTGTGGAGTGGGTGGCACCATGACCCGTGTACAAAAAACAGTGGGCTGGGTGGCTCTATAATCCAAGTGCAAAAAACAATGGACTGGGTGGATCCATAACCCAAGTACAAAAAACTGTGGACTGGCTGGATCCATAACCCAAGTACAAAAAACGATGGAAAGGGTGGCTCCATGACCCACATATAAAAAACAGTGGACTGGTGGCTCCATGACCCAAGTGCAAAAAATAGTCCACTGGGTGGCTCCATGACCCAAGTACAAAAAACATTGGACTGGGTGGCACCATGGACCGTGTACAAAACACAGTGTATAACTCAAGTGCAAAAAACAATGGACTGGGTGGCTCCATAACCCTAGTACAAAAAACAGTGGACTGGGTGTTCCATTACCCAAGTACAAAAAACAGTGGACTGGGTGGCACCATGACCCATGTACAAAACACAATGGACTGCGTGGCTCCATAACCCAAGTGCAAAAAACAATGGACTGGGTGGCTCCATTACCCAAGTACAAAAAACAGTGGACTGAGTGGCACCATGAACCGTGTACAAAACACAGTGGACTGGTGGCTGTATAACTCAAGTGCAAAAAACAATGTACTGGGTGGCTCCATAACCCTAGTACAAAAAACAGTGGACTGGGTGTTCCATTACTCAAGTACAAAAAACAGTGGACTTGGTGGCACCATGACCCCTGTACAAAAAACAGTGGACTGAGTGGCTCTATAATCCAAGTGCAAAAAACAGTGGACTGGGTGGATCCATAACCCAAGTACAAAAAACAGTGGACTGGGTGGATCCATAACCCAAGTACAAAAACGATTGAAAGGGTGGCTCCATGACCCACGTATAAAAAACAGTAGACTGGTGGCTCCATGACCCAAGTGCAAAAAAATAGTCCACTGGGTGGCTCCATGACCTAACTACAAAAAACAGTGGACTGGGTGGCACCATGAACCGTGTACAAAACACAATGGACTGCGTGGCTCCATAACCCAAGTGCAAAAAACAATGGACTGGGTGGCTCCATTACCCAAGTACAAAAAACAGTGAACTGGGTGGCACCATGAACCGTGTACAAAACACAGTGGACTGGGTGGCTGTATAACTCAAGTGCAAAAAACAATGGACTGGGTGGCTCCATAACCAGGGTACAAAAAACAGTGGACTGGGTGTTCCATTACCCAAGTACAAAAAACAGTGGACTGGGTGGCACCATGACCCGTGTACAAAACACAGTGGACTGAGTGGCTCTATAATCCAAGTGCAAAAAACAGTGGACTGGGTGGCACCATGACCCGTGTACAAAAAACAGTCGACTGGGTGGCTGTATAACTCAAGTGCAAAAAACAATGGACTGGGTGGCTCCATGACCCAAGTACAAAAAAACAGTGGGCTGGTTGGCTCTATAACCCAAGTGCAAATAACAGTGGACTGGGTGGCTCGATGACCCAAGTACAAAAAACAGTGGACTGGGTGGTCCATTACCCAAGTACAAAAAACTGTGGAGTGGGTGGCTCTATAACCCAAGTGCAAATAACAGTGGACTGGGTCGCTCGATGACCTAAGTACAAAAAACAGTGGACTGGGTGGTCCATTACCCAAGTACAAAAAACTGTGGACTGGGTGGCACCATGACCCGTGTACAAAACACAATGGACTGCGTGGCTTCATAACCCAAGTGCAAAAAACAATGGACTGGGTGGCTCCATGACCCAAGTACAACAAAACAGTGGACTGGTTGGCTCTATAACCCAAGTGCAAATAACAGTGGACTGGGTGGCTCGATGACCCAAGTACAAAAAACAGTGGACTGGGTGGTCCATTAACCAAGTACAAAAAACTGTGGAGTGGGTGGCTCTATAACCCAAGTGCAAATAACAGTGGACTGTGTGGCTCCATGACCCAAGTACAAAAAACAGTGGACTGGTTGGCTCTATAACCCAAGTGCAAATAACAGTCGACTGGGTGGCTCTATAACCCAAGTGCAAAAAACAATGGACTGGGTGGCTCCATGACCCAAGTACAAAAAAACAGTGGACTGGTTGGCTCTATAACCCAAGTGCAAATAACAGTGGACTGGGTGGCTCGATGACCCAAGTACAAAAAACAGTGGACTGGGTGGTCCATTACTCAAGTACAAAAAACTGTGGAGTGGGTGGCACCATGACCCGTGTACAAAAAACAGTGGACTGGGTGGCTCTATAATCCAAGTGCAAAAAACAATGGACTGGGTGGATCCATAACCCAAGTACAAAAAACAGTGGACTGGCTGGATCCATAACCCAAGTACAAAAAACGATGGAAAGGGTGGCTCCATGACCCACGTATAAAAAACAGTGGACTGGTGGCTCCATGACCCAAGTGCAAAAAATAGTCCACTGGGTGGCTCCATGACCCAAGTACAAAAAACAGTGGACTGGGTGGCACCATGAACCGTGTACAAAACACAGTGTATAACTCAAGTGAAAAAAACAATGGACTGGGTGGCTCCATAACCCTAGTACAAAAAACAGTGGACTGGGTGTTCCATTACCCAAGTACAAAAAACAGTGGACTGGGTGGCACCATGACCCATGTACAAAACACAATGGACTGCGTGGCTCCATAACCCAAGTGCAAAAAACAATGGACTGGGTGGCTCCATTACCCAAGTACAAAAAACAGTGGACTGGGTGGCACCATGAACCGTGTACAAAACACAGTGGACTGGGTGGCTGTATAACTCAAGTGCAAAAAATAATGTGCTGGGTGGCTCCATAACCCTAGTACAAAAAACAGTGGACTGGGTGTTCCATTACCCAAGTACAAAAAACAGTGGACTGGGTGGCACCATGACCCGTGTACAAAAAACAGTGGACTGAGTGGATCCATAACCCAAGTACAAAAAACAGTCCACTGGGTGGCTCCATTACCCATGTACAAAAAACAGTGGACTGTGTGTCACCATGACCCGTGTACAAAACACAATGGACTGTGTGGCTCCATAACCCAAGTGCAAAAAACAATGGACTGGGTGGCTCCATTACCCTAGTACAAAAAACAGTGGACTGGGCGTTCCATTACCCAAGTACAAAAAACAGTGGAATGGGTGGCACCATGACCCGTGTACAAAACACAATGGACTGCGTGGCTCCATAACCCAAGTGCAAAAAACAATGGACTGGGTGGCTCCATTACCCAAGTACAAAAAACAGTGGACTGGGTGGCACCATTAACCTTGTACAAAACACAGTGGACTGGGTGGCTGTATAACTCAAGCTCAAAAAACAATGGACTGGGTGGCTCCATATCCCTGGTACAAAAAACAGTCGACTGGGTGTTCGATTACCCAAGTACAAAAAACTGTGGACTGGGTGGCACCATGACCTGTGTACAAAAAACAGTGGACTGAGTGGCTCTATAATCCAAGTGCAAAAAACAGTGGACTGGGTGGCACCATGACCCACGTATAAAAAACAGTGGACTGGTGGCTCCATGACCTGTGTACAAAACACAATGGACTGCGTGGCTCCATAACGCAAGTGCAAAAAACAATGCACTGGGTGGCTCCATTACCCAAGTACAAGAAACAGTGGACTGGGTGGCACCATGCACCGTGTACAAAACACTGTGGACTGGGTGGCTGTATAACTCAAGTGCAAAAAACAATGTACTGGGTGGCTCCATAACCCTAGTACAAAAAACAGTGGACTGGGTGGCACCATGAACAGTGTACAAAACACAGTGTATAACTTAAGTGCAAAAAACAATGGACTGGGTGGCTCCATAACCCTAGTACAAAAACAGTGGACTGGGTGTTCCATTACCCAAGTACAAAAAACAGTGGACTGGGTGGCACCATGACCTGTGTACAAAACACAATGGACTGCGTGGCTCCATAACGCAAGTGCAAAAAACAATGCACTGGGTGGCTCCATTACCCAAGTACAAGAAACAGTGGACTGGGTGGCACCATGAACAGTGTACAAAACACAGTGTATAACTTAAGTGCAAAAAACAATGGACTGGGTGGCTCCATAACCCTAGTACAAAAACAGTGGACTGGGTGTTCCATTACCCAAGTACAAAAAACAGTGGACTGGGTGGCACCATGACCTGTGTACAAAACACAATGGACTGCGTGGCTCCATAACGCAAGTGCAAAAAACAATGCACTGGGTGGCTCCATTACCCAAGTACAAGAAACAGTGGACTGGGTGGCACCATGCACCGTGTACAAAACACTGTGGACTGGGTGGCTGTATAACTCAAGTGCAAAAAACAATGTACTGGGTGGCTCCATAACCCTAGTACAAAAAACAGTGGACTGGGTGTTCCATTACCCAAGTACAAAAAACAGTGGACTGGGTGGCACCATGACCCCTGTACAAAAAACAGTGGACTGAGTGGCTCTATAATTCAAGTGCAAAAAACAGTGGACTGGGTGGATCCATAACCCAAGTACAAAAAACAGTGGACTGGGTGGATCCATAACCCAAGTACAAAAAATGATGGAAAGGGTGGCTCCATGACCCACGTATAAAAAACAGTGGACTGGTGGCTCCATGATCCAAGTGCAAAAAATAGTCCACTGGGTGGCTCCATGACCCAAGTACAAAAAACAGTGGACTGGGTGGCACCATGAACCGTGTACAAAACACAGTGGACTGGGTGGCTGTATAACTCAAGTGCAAAAAACAATGGACTGGGTGGCTCCATTACCCTAGTACAAAAAACAGTGGACTGGGCGTTCCATTACCCAAGTACAAAAAACAGTGGACTGGGTGGCACCATGACCCGTGTACAAAACACAATGGACTGCGTGGCTCCATAACCCAAGTGCAAAAAACAATGGACTGGGTGGCTCCATTACCCAAGTACAAAAAACAGTGGACTTTGATTGGCACCATGAACCGTGTACAAAACACAGTGGACTGGGTGGCTGTATAACTTAAGTTAAAAAAACAATGGACTGGGTGGCTCCATAACCCTGGTACAAAAACAGTGGACTGGGTGTTCCATTACCCAAGTACAAAAAACAGTGGACTGGGTGGCACCATGACCCGTGTACAAAAAACAGTGGACTGAGTGGCTCTATAATCCAAGTGCAAAAAACAGTGGACTGGGTGGCACCATGACCCGTGTACAAAAAACAGTCGACTGGGTGGCTCTATAACCCAAGTGCAAAAAACAATGGACTGGGTGGCTCCATGACCCAAGTACAAAAAAACAGTGGACTGGGTGGTCCATTACCCAAGTACAAAAAACTGTGGAGTGGGTGGCACCATGACCCGTGTACAAAAAACAGTGGACTGGGTGGCTCTATAATCCAAGTGCAAAAATCAATGGACTGGGTGGATCCATAACCCAAGTACAAAAAACAGAGGACTGGGTGGATCCATAACCCAAGTACAAAAAACAATGGAAAGAGTGGCTCCATGACCCACGTATAAAAAACAGTGGACTGGTGGCTCCATGACCCAAGTGCAAAAAATAGTCCACTGGGTGGCTCCATGACCCAAGTACAAAAAACAGTGGACTGGTGGCTCCATAACCCAAGCACAAAAAACAGTGGACCGGGTGTCACCATGACCCGTGTACAAAACACAATGGACTGGGTGGCTCCATAACCCAAGTACAAAAAATAGTGGACTGGGTGGTCCATTACCCAAGTACAAAAAACAGTGGACTGGGTGGCTCCACAACCCAAGTACAAAAAACAGTGGACTGGGTGGCACCATAACCCAAGTACAGAGAACAGTGGACTGGGTGGCTCCATTACCCAAGTACAAAAAACAGTGGACTGGGTGGCTCCATAACCCTAGTACAAAAAATAGTGGACTGGGTGGCACCATTACCCAAGTACAAAAAACAGTGGACTGGGTGGCTCCATTACCCAAGTGGAAAAAAAACAATGGACTGGGTGGCTCTATAACCCAAGTGCAAAAAACAATGGACTGGGTGGCTCCATAACCAAAGTACAAAAACAATGGACAGGGTGGCACCATTACCCAAGTACAAAAAACAGTGGACTGGGTGGCTCCATTACCCAAGTGCAAAAAACAGTGGACTGAGTGGCTCCATAACCCAAGTACAAAAACGGTGGACTGGGTGGCACCATTACCCAAGTACCAAAAACAGTGGACTGGGTGGCTCCATTACCCAAATACAAAAAACAGTGGACAGGGTGGCACCATGACCCGTGTACAAAAAACAGTGGACTGAGTGGCTCTATAATTCAAGTGCAAAAACAATGGACTGGGTAGATCCATAACTCACATATAAAAAACAGTGGACTGGTGGCTCCATGACCCAAGTGCAAAAAACAGTGCACTGGGTGTTCCATTACCCAAGTACAAAAAACAGTGGCTTGGGTGTCACCATGACCCGTGTACAAAACACAATGGACTGCGTGGCTCCATAACCCAAGTGCAAAAAACAATGGACTGGGTGGCTCCATTACCCAAGTACAAAAAACAGTGGACTGGGTGGCACCATGAACCGTGTACAAAACACAGTGGACTGGGTGGCTGTATAACTCAAGTGCAAAAAACAATGGACTGGGTGGCTCCATAACCATAGTACAAAAAACAGTGGACTGGGTGTTCCATTACCCAAGTACAAAAAACAGTGGACTGGGTGGCACCATGACCCGTGTACAAAAAACAGTGGACTGCGTGGCTCTATAATCCAAGTGCGAAAAATAATGGACTGGGTGGATCCATAACCCACATACAAAAAACAGTGGACTGGGTGGATCCATAACCCAAGTACAAAAAAATATGGACTGGGTGGCTCCATGACCCACATATAAATAACAGTGGACTGCTGGCTCCATGACCCAAGTGCAAAAAACAGTTTACTGGGTGGCTCCATGACCCAAGTATAAACAAACAATGGACTGGGTGGCTCTATAATCCAATTGCAAAAAACAGTGGACAGGGTGGCACCATGACCCGTGTACAAAAAACAGTGGACTGGGTGGCGACATTACCCAAGTACAAAAAACAGTGGACTGGATAGCACCATAACCAGTGTAGAAAAAACAGTGGACGGGGTGACTCAATAATCCAAGTGCAATAAACAATAGACTGGGTGGATCTATAACCCACGTACAAAAAACAGTGGACTTGGTGGATCCATAACCCTAGTACACAAAACTATGGACTTGGTGGCTCTATAAAACAAGTGCAAAAAACAGTGGACTGGGTGGCACCATGACCCGTGTACAAAAAACAGTCGACTGGGTGGCTCTATAACCCGAGTGCAAAAAACAATGGAGTGGGTGGCTCCATGACCCAAGTACAAAAAAACAGTGGACTGGTTGGCTCTATAACCCAAGTGCAAAAAACAATGAACTGGGTGGCTCCACATCCCAAGTACAAAAAACAGTGGACCTGGTGGCACCTTAACCCAAGTACAGAGAACAGTGGACTGGGTCGCTCCATTACCCAAGTACAAAAAACAGTGGACTGGGTGGCTCCATAACCCAAGTACAAAAAACAGTGGACTGGGTGGCACCATTACCCAAGTACAAAAAACAGTGGACTGGGTGGCTCCATTACCCAAGTGAAAAAAAACAGTGGACTGGGTGGCACCATGACCCGTGTACAAAAAACAGTGGACTGGGTGGCTCTATAACCCAAGTGCAAAAAACAATGGACTGGGTGGCTCCATAACCAAAGTACAAAAACAGTGGACTGGGTGGCACCATTACCCAAGTACAAAAAAAGTGGACTGGGTAGCACCATAACCAGTGTAGAAAAAACAGTGGACTGGGTGACTCAATAATCCAAGTGCAATAAACAATAGACTGGGTGGATCTATAACCCACATACAAAAAACTGTGGACTGGGTGGATCCATAACCCTAGTACGCAAAACTATGGACTGGGTGGCTCCATGACCAACGTATAAAAAACAGTGGACTGGTGGCTCCATGACCCAAGTACAAAAACAGTGGACTGGATGGCTCAATAATCCAAGTGCAAAAAACTGTGGACTGGGTGGCTCAATTACCCATGTACAAAAAACAGTGGACTGTGTGTCACCATGACCCATGTACAAAACACAATGGACTGTGTGGCTCCATAACCCAAGTGCAAAAAGCAATGGACTGGGTGGCTCCATTACCCAAGTACAAAAAACAGTGGACTGGGTGGCACCATGAACTGTGCACAAAACACAGTGGACTGGGTGGCTGTATAACTCAAGTGCTAAAAACAATGGACTGTGTGGCTCCATAACCCTAGCACAAAAAACAGTGGACTGGGTGTTCAATTACCCAAGTACAAAAAACAGTGGACTGGGTGGCACCATGACCCGTGTACAAAACACAATGGACTGCGTGGCTCCATAACCCAAGTGCAAAAAACAATGGACTGGGTGGCTCCATTACCCAAGTACAAAAAACAGTGGACTAGGTGGCACCATGAACCATGTACAAAACACAGTGGACTGGGTGGCTGTATAACTCAAGTGCAAAAAACAATGGACTGGGTGGCTCCATAACCCTAGTACAAAAAACGGTGGACTGGGTGTTCCATTACCCAAGTACAAAAAACAGTGGACTCGGTGGCACCATGACCCGTGTACAAAAAACAGTGGACTGAGTGGCTCTATAAACCAAGTGCAAAAAAACAGTGGACTGGGTGGCACCATGACCCGTGTACAAAAAACAGTCGACTGGGTGGCTCTATAACCCAAGTGCAAAAAACAATGGACTGGGTGGCTCCATGACCCAAGTACAAAAAAAAAGTGGACTGGTTGGCTCTATAACCCAAGTGCAAATAACAGTGGACTGGGGAGCTCGATGAACCAAGTACAAAAACCAGTGGACTGGGTGGTCCATTACCCAAGTACAAAAAACTGTGGAGTGGGTGGCACCATGACCCGTGTACAAAAAACAGTGGACTGGGTGGCTCTATAATCCATCCAAGTGCAAAAAGCAATGGACTGGGTGGATCCATAACCCAAGTACAAAAAACAGTGGACTGGCTGGATCCATAACCCAAGTACAAAAAACGATGGAAAGGGTGGCTCCATGACCCACATATAAAAAACAGTGGACTGGTGGCTCCATGACCCAAGTGCAAAAAATATTCCACTGGGTGGCTCCATGACCCAAGTACAAAAAGCAGTGGACTGGGTGGCACCATGAACCGTGTACAAAACACAGTGTATAACTCAAGTGCAAAAAACAATGGACTGGGTGGCTCCATAACCCTAGTACAAAAAACAGTGGACTGGGTGTTCCATTACCCAAGTACAAACAACAGTGGACTGGGTGGCACCATGACCCGTGTACAAAACACAATGGACTGCGTGGCTCCATAACCCAAGTGCAAAAAACAATGTACTGGGTGCCTCCATAACCCTAGTACAAAAAACAGTGGACTGGGTGTTCCATTACCCAAGTACAAAAAACAGTGGACTGGGTGGCACCATGACCCGTGTACAAAAAACAGTGGACTGAGTGGCTCTATAATCCAAGTGCAAAAAACAGTGGACTCGGTGGAACCATGACCCGTGTACAAAAAACGGTGGACTGGGTGGCTCTATAACCCAAGTGCAAAAAACAATGGACTGGGTGGCTCCATGACCCAAGTACAAAAAAACAGTGGACTGGTTGGCTCTATAACCCAAGTGCAAATAACAGTGGACTGGGTGGTCCATTACCCAAGTACAATAAACTGTGGAGTGGGTGGCACCATGACCCGTGTACAAAAAACAGTGGACTGGGTGGCTCTATAATCCAAGTGCAAAAATCAATGGACTGGGTGGATCCATAACCCAAGTACAAAAAACAGTGGACTGGGTGGATCCATAACCCAAGTACAAAAAACGATGGAAAGGGTGGCTCCATGACCACGTATAAAAAACAGTGGACTGGTGGCTCCATGACCCAAGTACAAAAAATAGTGGACTGGGTGGTCCATTACCCAAGTACAAAAAACAGTGGACTGGGTGGCACCATGACCCATGTACAAAAAACAATGAACTGGGTGGCTCCACAACCCAAGTACAAAAAACAGTGGACTGGGTGGCACCATAACCCAAGTACAGAGAACAGTGGACTGGGTGGCTCCATTACCCAAGTACAAAAAACAGTGGACTGGGTGGCTCCATAACACAAGTACAAAAAACAGTGGACTGGGTGGCGCCATTAACCAAGTACAAAAAACAGAGGACTGGGTGGCTCCATTACCCAAGTGAAAAAAAACAGTGGACTGGGTGGAACCATGACCCATGTACAAAAAATAGTGGACTGGGTGGCTCTATAACCCAAGTGCAAAAAACAATGGACTGGGTGGCTCCATAACCAAAGTACAAAAACAGTGGACTGGGTGGCACCATTACCCAAGTACAAAAAACAGTGGACTGGGTGGCTCCATTACCCAAGTGCAAAAAACAGTGGACTGAGTGGCTCCATAACCCAAGTACAAAAAACGGTGGACTGGGTGGCACTATTACCCAAGTACCAAAAACAGTGGACTGGGTGGCTCCATTACCCAAATACAAAAAACAGTGGACAGGGTGGCACCATGACCCATGTACAAAAAACAGTGGACTGGGTGGCGCCATTACCCAAGTACAAAAAAACTGGACTGGGTAGCATCATAACCAGTGTAGAAAAAACAGTGGACTGGGTGACTCAATAATCCAAGTGCAATAAACAATAGACTGGGTGGATCTATAACCCACGTAAAAAAAACTGTGGACTGGGTGGATCCATAACCCTAGTACACAAAACTATGGACTGGGTGGCTCCATGACCAACGTATAAAAAACAGTGGACTGGTGGCTCCATGACCCAAGTACAAAAACAGTGGACTGGTGGCTCAATAATCCAAGTGCAAAAAACTGTGGGCTGGGTGGCTCCATTACCCAAGTACAAAAAACAGTGGACTATGTGTCACCATGACCCGTGTACAAAACACAATGGACTGCGTGGCTCTTTAACCCAAGTGCAAAAAACAATGGACTGGGTGGCTCCATAAACCTAGTATAAAAAACAGTGGACTGGGTGTTCCATTACCCAAGTACAAAAAACAGTGCACTGGGTGGCTCCATGACCCAAGTACAAAAAACAGTGGACTGGTGGCTCCATGACCCAAGTACAAAAACAGTGGACTGGGTGGCTCAATAATCCAAGTGCAAAAAACTGTGGACTGGGTGGCTCCATTACCCAAGTACAAAAAACAGTGGACTGTGTGTCACCATGACCCGTGTACAAAACACAATGGAATGCGTGGCTCCATAACCCAAGTGCAAAAAACAATGGACTGGGTGGCTCTATTACCCAAGTACAAAAAACAGTGGACTGGGTGGCACCATGAACCGTGTACAAAACACAGTGGACTGGGTGGCTGTATAACTCAAGTGCAAAAAACGATGGACTGGGTGGCTCCATAACCCTAGTACAAAAAACAGTGGACTGGGTGTTCCATTAACCAAGTACAAAAAACAGTGGACTGGGTGGCACCATGACCCGTTTACAAAACACAATGGACTGCGTGGCTCCATAATTTAAGTGCAAAAAACAATGGACTGGGTGGCTCCATTACCCAAGTACAAAAAACAGTGGACTGGGTGGCACCATGAACCGTGTACAAAACACAGTGGACTGGATGGCTGTATAACTCAAGTGCAAAAAACAATGGACTGGGTGGCTCCATAACCCTAGTACAAAAAACAGTGGACTGGGTGTTCCATAACCCAAGTACAAAAAACAGTGGACTGGGTGGCACCATGACCCGTGTACAAAAAACAGTGGACTGAGTGGCTCTATAATCCAAGTGCAAAAAACAATGGACTGGGTAGATCCATAACTCACATATAAAAACAGTGGACTGGTGGCTCCATGACCCAAGTGCAAAAAACAGTGCACTGGGTGGCTCCATGACCCAAGTACAAAAAACAGTGGACTGGTGGCTCCATGACCCAAGTGCAAATAACAGTGGACTGGGTGGCTCGATGACCCAAGTACAAAAAACAATGGACTGGGTAGTCCATTACCCAAGTACAAAAAACAGTGGAGTGGGTGGCACCATGACCCGTGTACAAAAAACAGTGGACTGGTGGCTCCATGACCCAAGTGCAAAAACAGTGGACTGGGTGGCTCAATAATCCAAGTGCAAAAAACTGTGGACTGGATGGCTCCATTACCCAAGTAAAAAAAAACAGTGGACTGTGTGTCACCATGACCCGTGTACAAAACACAATGGACTGCGTGGCTCCATAACCCAAGTGCAAAAAACAATGGACTGGGTGGCTCTATTACCCAAGTACAAAAAACAGTGGACTGGGTGGCTCCATTACCCAAGTACAAAAAACAGTGGACTGTGTGTCACCATGACCCGTGTACAAAACACAATGGACTGCGTGGCTCCATAACCCAAGTGCAAAAAACAATGGACTGGGTGGCTCTATTACCCAAGTACAAAAAACAGTGGACTGGGTGGCACCATGAACCGTGTACAAAACACAGTGGACTGGGTGGCTGTATAACTCAAGTGCAAAAAACAATGGACTGGGTGGCTCCATAACCCTAGTACAAAAAACAGTGGACCGGGTGTTCCATTACCCAAGTACAAAAAACAGTGGACTAGGTGGCACCATGACCCGTGTACAAAACACAATGGACTGCGTGGCTCCATAATTTAAGTGCAAAAAACAATGGACTGGGTGGCTCCATTACCCAAGTACAAAAAACAGTGGACTGGGTGGCACCATGAACCGTGTACAAAACACAGTGGACTGGATGGCTGTATAACTCAAGTGCAAAAAACAATGGACTGGGTGGCTCCATAACCCTAGTACAAAAAACAGTGGACTGGGTGTTCCATGACCCAAGTACAAAAAACAGTGGACTGGGTGGCACCATGACCCGTGTACAAAAAACAGTGGACTGAGTGGCTCTATAATCCAAGTGCAAAAACCAATGGACTGGGTAGATCCATAACTCACATATAAAAAACAGTGGACTGGTGGCTCCATGACCCAAGTGCAAAAAACAGTGCACTGGGTGGCTCCATGACCCAAGTACAAAAAACAGTGGACTAGTGGCTCCATGACCCAAGTGCAAATAACAGTGGACTGGTTGGCTCGATGACCCAAGTACAAAAAACAATGGACTGGGTAGTCCATTACCCAAGTACAAAAAACAGTGGAGTGGGTGGCACCATGACCCGTGTACAAAAAACAGTGGACTGGGTGGCTCTATAATCCAAGTGCAAAAAACAATGGACTGGGTGGATCCATAACCCAAGTACAAAAAACAGTGGACTGGGTGGATCCATAACCCAAGTACAAAAAATGATGGAAAGGGTGGCTCCATGACCCACGTATAACAAACAGTGGACTGGGTGGCTCCATTACCCAAGTGAAAAAAAACAGTGGACTGGGTGGCACCATGACCCGTGTACAAAAAACAGTGGACTGGGTGGCTCTATAACCCAAGTGCAAAAAACAATGGACTGGGTGGCTCCATAACCAAACTACAAAAACAGTGGACTGGGTGGCACCATTACCCAAGTACAAAAAACAGTGGACTGGGTGGTTCCATTACCCAAGTGCAAAAAACAGTGGACTGAGTGGCTCCATAACCCAAGTACAAAAAACGGTGGACTGGGTGGCACCATTACCCAAGTACCAAAAACAGTGGACTGGGTGGCTCCATTACCCAAATACAAAAAACAGTGGACAGGGTGGCACCATGACCCGTGTACAAAAAACAGTGGACTGGGTGTCGCCATTACCCAAGTACAAAAAAGTGGACTGGGTAGCACCATAACCAGTGTAGAAAAAACAGTGGACTGGGTGACTCAATAATCCAAGTGCAATAAACAATAGACTGGGTGGATCTATAACCCACGTACAAAAAACTGTGGACTGGGTGGATCCATAACCCTAGTACACAAAACTATGGACTGGGTGGCTCCATGACCAACGTATAAAAAACAGTGGACTGGTGGCTCCATGACCCAAGTACAAAAACAGTGGACTGGGTGGCTCAATAATCCAAGTACAAAAACAGTGGACTGGGTGGCTCAATAAACCAAGTGCAAAAAACTGTGGACTGGGTGGCTCCATTACCCAAGTACAAAAAACAGTGGACTGTGTGTCACCATGACCCGTGTACAAAACACAATGGACTGCGTGGCTCCATAACCCAAGTGCAAAAAACAATGGACTGGGTGGCTCCATTACCCAAGTACAAAAAACAGTGGACTGGGTGGCACCATGAACCGTGTACAAAACACAGTGGACTGGGTGGCTGTATAACTCAAGTGCAAAAAACAATGGACTGGGTGGCTCCATAACCCTAGTACAAAAAACAGTGGACTGGGTGTTCCTTTACCCAAGTAAAAAAAAAAGTGGACTGGGTGACACCATGACCCGTGTACAAAACACAATGGACTGCGTGGCTTCATAACCCAAGTGCAAAAAACAATGGACTGGGTGGCTCCGTAACCCTAGTACAAAAAACAGTGGACTGGGTGTTCCATTACCCAAGTACAAAAAACAGTTGACTGGGTGGCACCATGACCCGTGTACAAAAAACAGTGGACTGAGTGGCTCTATAATCCAAGTGCAAAAACAATGGTTTGGGTGGATCCATAATTCACGTATAAAAAACAGTGGACTGGTGGCTCCATGACCCAAGTGCAAAAACAGTGGACTGGGTGGCTCAATAATCCAAGTGCAAAAAACTGTGGACTGGATGGCTCCATTACCCAAGTAAAAAAAACAGTGGACTGTGTGTCACCATGACCCGTGTACAAAACCCAATGGACTGCGTGGCTCCATAACCCAAGTGCAAAAAACAATGGACTGGGTGGCTCTATTACCCAAGTACAAAAAACAGTGGACTGGGTGGCACCATGAACCGTGTACAAAACACAGTGGACTGGGTGGCTGTATAACTCAAGTGCAAAAAACAATGGACTGGGTGGCTCCATAACCCTAGTACAAAAAACAGTGGACTGGGTGTTCCTTTACCCAAGTAAAAAAAAAAAAAAGTGAACTGGGTGACACCATGACCCGTGTACAAAACACAATGGACTGCGTGTCTCCATAACCCAAGTGCAAAAAACAATGGACTGGGTGGCTCCATAACCCTAGTACAAAAAACAGTGGACTGGGTGTTCCATTATCCAAGTACAAAAAACAGTGGACTGGGTGGCACCATGACCCGTGTACAAAACACAATGGACTGCGTGGCTCCATAATTTAAGTGCAAAAACAATGGACTGGGTGGCTCCATTACCCAAGTACAAAAAACCGTGGACTGGTTCGCACCATGAACCGTGTACAAAACACAGTGGACTGGATGGCTGTATAACTCAAGTGCAAAGAACAATGGACTGGGTGGCTCCATAACCCTAGTACAAAAAAACAGTGGACTGGGTGTTCCATGACCCAAGTACAAAAAACAGTGGACTGGGTGGCACCATGACCCGTGTACAAAAAACAGAGGACTGAGTGGCTCTATAATCCAAGTGCAAAAAACAATGGACTGGGTAGATCCATAACTCACATATAAAAAACAGTGGACTGGTGGCTCCATGACCCAAGTGCAAAAAACAGTGCACTGGGTGGCTCCATGTCCAAGTACAAAAAACCGTGGACTGGTGGCTCCATGACCCAAGTGCAAATAACAGTGGACTGGGTGGCTCGATGACCCAAGTAGAAAAAACAATGGACTGGGTAGTCCATTACCCAAGTACAAAAAACAGTGGAGTGGGTGGCACCATGACCCGTGTACAAAAAACAGTGGACTGGGTGGCTCTATAATCCAAGTGCAAAAAACAATGGACTGGGTGGATCCATAACCCAAGTACAAAAAACAGTGGACTGGGTGGATCCATAACCCAAGTACAAAAAATGATGGAAAGGGTGGCTCCATGACCCACGTATAAAAAACAGTGGACTGGTGGCTCCATGACCCAAGTGCAAAAAACAGTGCACTGGGTGGCTCCATGACCCAAGTACAAAAAACAGTGGACTGGTGGCTCCATGACCCAAGTGCAAATAACAGTGGACTGGTTGGCTCGATGACACAAGTACAAAAAACAAAGGACTGGGTGGCTCCATAACCCAAGTACAAAAAACAGTGGACTGGGTGTCACCATGACCCGTGTACAAAACCCAATGGACTGGGTGGCTCCATAACCCAAGTACAAAAAACAGTGGACTGGGTGGTCCATTACCCAAGTACAAAAAACAGTGGACTGCGTGGCTCCATGACCCATGTACAAAAAACTGTGGACTGGGTGGCTCTATAATCCAAGTGCAAAAAACAATAGACTGGGTGGATCCATAACCCAAGTACAAAAAACAGTGGACTGGGTGGATCCATAGCCCAAGTACAAAAAACTATGGACTGGGTGGCTCCATGACCCACGTATTAAAACAGTGGGCTGGTGGCTCCATGACTCAAGTGCAAAAAACAGTGCACTGGGTGGCTCCATGACCCAAGTGCAAATAACAGTGGACTGGGTGGCTCGATGACACAAGTACAAAAAACAAAGGACTGGGTGGCTCCATAACCCAAGTACAAAAAACAGTGGACTGGGTGTCACCATGACCCGTGTACAAAACACAATGGACTGGGTGGCTCCATAACCCAAGTACAAAAAACAGTGGACTGGGTGGTCCATTACCCAAGTACAAAAAACAGTGGACTGCGTGGCTCCATGACCCATGTACAAAAAACTGTGGACTGGGTGGCTCTATAATCCAAGTGCAAAAAACAATGGACTGGGTGGATCCATAACCCAAGTACAAAAAACAGTGGACTGGGTGGATCCATAGCCCAAGTACAAAAAACTATGGACTGGGTGGCTCCATGACCCACGTATTAAAACAGTGGGCTGGTGGCTCCATGACTCAAGTGCAAAAAAACAGTGCACTGGGTGGCTCCATGACCCAAGTACAAAAAACAGTGGACTGGTGGCTCCATGGCACAAGTGCAAATAACAGTGGACTGTGTGGCTCAATGACCCAAGTAAAAAAAAACAGTGGACTGGGTGTCACCATGACCCATGTACAAAACACAATGGACTGGGTGGCTCCATAACCCAAGTACAAAAAACATTGGACTGGGTGGTCCATTACCCAAGTACAAAAACAGTGGACTGGGTGGCACCATGAGCCATGTACAAAAAACAGTGGACTGGGTGGCTCCATAACCCAAGTACAAAAAACAGTGGACTGGGTGGATCCATAACCCAAGTACAAAAAACTGTGGACTGGGTGGATCCATAGCCCAAGTACAAAAAACTATGAACTGCGTGGCTCCATGACCCAAGTACAAACAACAGTGGACTGGGTGGCTCCATAAACCAATACAAAAAACAGTGGACTGGGAGACAGGATAGCTTTGCATCGCCTCTGACCTGACTCCAACAGTTCTGCATTTAAAAAGAAAAAAACACACAATTCCCCTTCTGCTCCCCGACTCCCCCACCCCGCACTTCATACACACGTTTTCTCACCCTCATACAAACACACACACACACAACACCCACACTACACATAAACTTACCACTGACTCCCACAGCTCCTACTCTCCATCTCGCCGTACCTGTCAGCCCCTGCACACACCTGTGTGTGGCACAGGGGCTGACAGTTCAATTCTGTGTGCAGTCACACAGCAGTCTTTCTAAATCGGTCTTTTATCCTTTCAGAAAAAAGAAAAAAGTAATTTGACCTAATACCGACACTAACATCCTGCCTCTGAGGACTTCAAAACGGGGCTGTGTTGCCCGCCAGTAACCTGGCCAGCAGAAAGCTAGCCTGCTAGTATATCCTAGACATATAACACAAAATGGTCCCTCCTATCTTCACCTTACCACCACAACAAGCATTACAATAAGTGCCTTTTGTTAAATGAAAGTAGACATGTTTTTATTTGACAGAGCTTGGGTTACTGATTGTTGGTATAGCTGTCTTTTACTAGAGGCCTCTAACAGTGTCATTAAAGCAGAAGTACAAAAACAACCTGTCCTAGTGACTCTGCAATTGAACCACACCTGCAGAACAATTGGCAAAACCCTTTCAAGTCGATAGCATCCATGATTCGGGCGATTTAGCCATCCTGCTCCTCAACAGTGTTAGACCTCGTTCATCACGACATCCTCTGCCAACACCTGTCTAACTTCCACTTCTCTTATCAGGTGGCTTGGTGGATCAAATCATTCTTGAGTGAACGCATCTCTAGGGTTGTCATTGGTGACTTTTCTTCTGATAACATTCCCGTCCCATGCAGTGTCACTCAGAGCTCCTGCATCTCCCCGGCCCCTTAAAAAACCTATACCAATCCACTATTTAATCACTTTGATGCCTTGGGTAGCCCTTAACCAACTTTGTTGAAGACATGCAAGTTCTGCTGCTAATATCGGGGAACTACGCCCAGAATGTCGACATGATCAACAGGACATTCAGGGGGTAATTCATAGAATTTAGCACACAAGTGGCGCACGCGGCTGGCGCACAGTGTGCGCGTGCGAATCTCTGTGCCAGCCGCGTGCGCTAAAATCCATTTCCGCGCACAGCGTATTCATGGATTTCAGCTACGAAAACCAGCCGTGGCGCACAGTGGCGCAGCTACCCTGCAGCAGCGCCAATTACGCCCCCAAGAACGCCCCTTGCACAGGGAAAAGCCATCAAAATCCCCAATCCAGCGCAAAGGGCTGTGCTAACCCTGTACCAGCACGGCAAGTGGGGAACGTGTATTACTGGGGTTCGCGGGAAGTTTCACACGCGATTGGCCCTGTGCGAGTGGGGTACGTGTATATCAGGGGTGCGCGGGAAGTTTCACACGTGATTTCAGCAGGGTACGTGTATTTCAGGGGTGCGTGGGAAGTTTCACACGCGATTTCAGCAGGGTATGTGTATTACTGGGGATCGCTGGAAGTTTCACACGCGATTGGCCCTGTGCGAGCGGGGTACGTGTATTACTGGGGTGCGCGGGAAGTTTGACATGCGATTTCAGCAGGGTACGTTTATTTCAGGGGTGCGCGGGAAGTTTCACACGCGATTTCAGCAGGGTACGTGTATTACTGGGTATCGCAGGAAGTTTCACACGCGATTGTCCCTGTGCGACCGGGGTACGTGTATTACTGGGGTGCGCGGGAAGTTTCACACGCGATTTCAGCAGGGTACGTATATTTCAGGGGTGCGCGAGAAGTTTCACACGCAATTTTAGCAGGGTACGTGTATTACTGGGGATCGCGGGAAGTTTCACATGTGATTGGCCCTGTGCGAGCGGGGTACGTGTATTACTGGGGTGCGCGGGAAGTTTCACACGCGATTTCAGCAGGGTACGTATATTTCAGGGGTGCGCGGGAAGTTTCACACGCAATTTTAGCAGGGTACGTGTATTACTGGGGTGCGCAGGAAGTTTCACACGCAATTTCAGCAGGGTACATGTATTTCAGGTGTGCGCGGGAAGTTTCACACGCGATCCCAGCAGGGTATGTGTATTACTGGGGATCGCGGGAAGTTTCACACGCGATTGGCCCTGTGCGAGTGGGGTACGTGTATTACTGGGGTGCGCGGGAAGTTTCACACACGATTTCAGCAGGGTACGTGTATTTCAGGGGTGCGTGGGAAGTTTCACACGCGATTTCAGCAGGGTATGTGTATTACTGGGGATCGCGGGAAGTTTCACACGCGATTGGCCCTGTGCGAGTGGGGTACGTGTATTACTGGGGTGCGCGGGAAGTTTGACATGCGATTTCAGCAGGGTACGTTTATTTCAGGGGTGCGCGGGAAGTTTCACATGCGATTTCAGCAGGGTACGTGTATTACTGGGGATCACAGGAAGTTTCACACGCGATTGGCCCTGTGCGAGTGAGGTACGTGTATTACTGGGGTGCGCGGGAAGTTTCACACGCGATTTCAGCAGGGTACGTGTATTACTGGGGTTTGCGGGAAGTTTCCCACGCGGTTGGCCCTGTCCAAGCAGGGTACCTGTATTACTGGGGTGTGCGGGAAGTTTCACACGCGATTTCAGCAGGGTACGTGTATTTCAAGGGTGCGCAGGAAGTTTCACACAGGATTTCAGCAGGGTACGTGTATTTCAGGGGTGCCGGGGAGTCCTACACGTGATTTGGTAGTGTGGGTCCTCCCAGGTGTTCCCTGTACACCCTCCACGGCCCCTGCAGGCAGCCCACACCACAGGGGACTACCCTGCACCCCTGGTCATGTCCCGCAGACAGCCCACCCAACATGGGCATGCCCCCCAGCAAAGGCACATGTCTCCTTGCACTACTGATCACCAACTCATGTCCCCTTGCACCCCCACCCCCCAGCAGTGCGGGCCACCTGCCAGCAGGCCCCCACTCATGTCCCACTCATGTCCCCTTGCACCCCCACCCCCCAGCACTGAGGGGCACCTGCCAGCAGGCCTCCACTCATGTCCCACTCATGTCCCCTTGCACCCCCACCCCCCAGCATTGCGGGGCACCTGCCAGCAGGCCCCCACTCATGTCCCCTTGCAACCCCACCCCCCAGAATTGCGGGGCACCTGCCAGCAGGCCCCCACTCATGTCCCACTCATGTCCCCTTGCACCCCTACCCCCCAGCATGGAGGGGCACCTGCCAGCAGGCCCCCACTCATGTCCCACTCATGTCCCCTTGCACCCGCACCCCCCAGCATTGTGGGGCACCTGCCAGCAGGCCCCCACTCATGTCCCCTTGCACCCCCACCCACCAGCAGTGCAGGGCACTTGCCAGCAGGCCCCCACACATGTCCCTCAAACACCACACCATGACTATACAGACCCATGGCCCTAATGCCAACCCAAATCCCACCCCTCCACCCCCCAGTGCAAACACCCAACGAACCACTGCACCCACTCCCTAGTAAATCACCCATTCCATGATAGTCTGAAAAGAACCAGCATGCCCATCAGCACATGTCCTACAGAGCCACACATTTGCAACACATGACTGTGCCAATGCTCATGGAGACATGCACCAAAATCATCACTGTACACCACACCAATAATGTTGAATAAGGAAATGTATTAAAAAATATAACAAATGTCAAAATGAAAAGCACACATGCAAATGAAGAAATAATATTTGAAATAAGAAAAAGAAACTCAAATTCAAGCAAGAAAAGAAATCTAAAATATGAAAAAATATAAGTGGTGCATCCCAAAAGTCCATAGAACGAAATCCAAAGATGAAAAGCATAAAAAAACATTACTCCATGTGAATATGACTAAAAGAAAGTATATACATATCCAGAAAATTGAAAAAGAAAGTCTGAAGGGTACACTATCCCAAAAGCAAATGAAACCTAACAAAAACCCTATCTAAAATACAACTATATACAAAAAGTGAAGCAAAGTCAGTGGACTCCAAATCATAATAATAAAGAAATGAAACCTAAACCTAAATAACTATATACAAAGGCGGCGGGCTAATCCGACGGCTCACTGGTTGATGTCATGGGCCAGGGCATCATCGAACTCCTGTTCAATGGCTTGGAGGCGGGCATGTTCCCTGGCCGCGAGGTCTCACAGGGATAATGCAGTGTCCAGCTCCAACTCCCTGTGAATACCGTCGAGGCACTCAGCCCGCCTCACCACCCTCCGCATGGAGTTCTCCGCCCTGACCATTGTGAGCCGTTCCTCCTCCGCCCGCCGCCGCTCCGCACCTATCTGCTGGCCCAACCGCTCCCACACGGAAGACACTCCCATTCCAGGGTTCTCCTGCCCTCCGGCCGATGCCTGCCCCCCGATGTTAATGGCCCCGAGCCATGATGCCTCCCACGTCGAGCCTGCCGCTGCCTCTGACGCAACTGCCTTTGCCAGCACAACGGCATCCAGGCTGTTGGAATCCACTGACGCCGTCGTGCACGTGCCCTGCCCGATGATGCCGTCACATCCTCCATCTGCTGGGGTCCAGTTGCTGGTGTGTCCGCCCCTGCTGGACCTCCGACTCCCGACTGTGGCAGGTATGGGATCTCCACCGAGCTGGCTGCGTTGGTCAGGGCAGGTCTACAGGGGGCCCTGGTGGCATCTGGGCCGGCATCTGGGCCGGAAGACGGCATGGAGAATGACTGGCGCATAGCCTCCACAGAGGAGGAGAGGGTCGCCAGAGTGGCCGACACATGTACGAAACCCTCGACCACGGCCGCTCCCAACTGGGCCACGTTGGCACGGTGCTCTTCGTGATGACGTGCGTAATCCACCCAGGAAGCATGCACGTCATCACGAATGACACCCGTGCACAACGCCACACCAATCAGGACCTTCTCCATACGGCCAGGGGTCCCCTCGTCCGCAGGTGGAGGGGAGGCAGATGACATGGACATCCCCCTACCTGCGGACGGGCCTGGGATGGGGCATCCCTGCTGGTGCATGGTGGTGCAGTCACAGTGTCAGGGACAGTGACATGCACAGGCCCCTCCATGGCAACCTGTGCTGCCTTCTGCCCCTGGACTGCACCACTTGCACCAGCAGGGATGCCCCCACCAGGCCCCATGTGCGGCTCAGTAGCGGCCTCCTCCTCCTCTGTGGAAACCACCAACCTGGATGTCTCCACCCCGTCTTCCGCCATTGCAAGCCCCTGTGGGGGCTCACCCACCCCTTCCGCTGCAGCCGTGGGGGCATCCCCGCCTCTTTGCTCCACAGCGCCGTCTACGCCCTCTTCTTCACTTGGCGCTGTGTAGAGGGAGACATAGAACACAAGCATCAGGGTACTGTACAATGGTCCCCTAGACAGGAAGCAATAGCAGATGAGTGGCACTGTCAAAGATCACTTCCATCATGTCCCTCCACAACTCATGGGTCAGTGCAGGCAAAACACATGCAGTAACAGGCATGGCGCATGCTATGGACATTAGCATACATGTCCAAGGGACTCTTGAAACATACAATGTTGTTTTGGAACTCACATGCATCATGGGTATGCCTATCACATGCACACACTTCACCGTAGTTTCTTCCATCTGGACTCGTACACCCCAGACACAGTGGATACAAGGATAACAAGGCTGCATCAGTGATTCTGAACATTGTCACAGACATGTGTCATGCATCCATGGCATTCACAAGTCACAGACACACAGGTCAGACACACAGACATGGACACCATACATGTACATGGCATCAGCACCCATCCCTCACCCCCACCCATGTCCAGAAACAGAGACTGGCATGCTCTCATGTGTCCATTCCGCGTAGGGCTCCCCATGTTGCATTTAAACACGTACACCAACCGTGTGCTTCACACATTACTGGTCTCACATGCATGACCATGATGTCCCTGCACACACACATGCGTACATGGCCTATGTCACACATACAGGCAAGTATCAGACAACCAGCACACTGCAACATGCCCTGTCTCACACAGCAATGCTTGGCCACTTACCGCTCGACTCCAGATGGGTCTGCCTCTCAAGGATCTGGGCATGGAGGGCTGGGCGAACGCGTTCGAGGACCCTCATCTGGATGGTACTCATGCTGCCCCGGCCCCCCTCCACGAGGCGCCGGGCCTTTATGAGGGTCCTGGACCTCAAGTCCTCCCAGCGCTTCTTGACTTGCTTGATGTTGCGGGTTGCCACCCCTCCGCGTTGATGGCAACCACAAAGTCGTCCCAGATCCTGTCCCATCCTTCCTTGTCGGCGCGTGATGATCCGAAGAGGGCATCATAATGCCCCAGGACAAGCTCCACCAGGACACCAACTTCCTTCTGACTGAAGCTGGTGGCCCTCTGCCCCTCTGGCTGGGGGTCGCCAGTGGTCTCAGATGGTGTTTGTCCCGACATGGCGACCCCCGAGGCAGCCGTGGGTGGGCAACTGGGTCCTGGGTCTGGGCTTTGGAGCGATGGTATCCCAGTCGGGAGTCTTCTGTTCCAGCAGGGGTGGGCACCGCAACTGGACCCCTGCAGATGGCTGATGTGCAGGCACCAAATGGCAGGGCACGAGGGCAGCAGGCAATCAGGCAGCAGCAGATGGCAGGTGGGAGTGTGCTCGGGGCTCTGGGGGGCAGTGATTCGGCCTTTTGGGCAGGAGCGTGGTCTTCCGTGTGTTTTCGCGTGGCCAGCTTAATACGGAGTGATTTGGCACGTGAAAAAATTGCACGTCAGTGTGTAATTCGAGGAAAGGCCCTTAGCGCGTAAGCGCGTCTGCACGCATACGCGATTTCATTGGACCAAAGGCCCTTGGTGCGTAAGCGCGTCAGCACGCATACGCGATTTCATTGGACCAAAGGCCCTTCAAGCCTAAGCGCGTCTGTGACGTATCGCGCACAGGCGTTGCCCTGGCAGGGCTTGAAGATCCCACGTGGATCTCCATTGTTCTGTACGTGGGGGTGCGGTGCGTGTGTTTTCCAGGCATTGGGGTTCACACGCTATTACTTCACAGTGGGTGGGTGTTGGTACGCGTTCTTCTACACGCAGACGGTGAGTGGTACCCCGCTCGCCCAAGGCCTATCGCGTGTGAAACTTGCCGCGCACCCCCGTAATACACGTACCCCACTCAATCGCGTGTGAAACTTCTAGCGGACCCCGTAATACACGTACCCTGCTGAAAACGCGGGTGAAACTGCAACTGCATGTGAACCCCGTAATACACGTAGCCTGCTGAAAACACGGGTGAAACTGTACGCAAACCCCAGGAATACACGTACCCCGCTCGCTAGCACAAGGCCAACATTCCTGGGGGTCAAGTGAATTTTTACCCATGATAGGCCCTGTGCGAGTGGGGTACGTGTATTTAAGGTGTTCGCGGGAAGTTTCACACGTGATTTAGCTGTCAGTCCGACGGCTCACTTTTGGATGTCCCGGGCCAGGGCATCATCGAACTCCTGCTCGATGTCCTGGAGGCGGTCCTCTTCCATGGCCCCGAGGGTTCGCAGGGACGATGTCATCTGGAACTCCATTTCCCTGCGAATGGCCTTGAGGCACTCGGCCCGCCTCAGGGCCCTCCGCATGGAGTTCTCCACCCTGACCATTTTGAGCCGTGCCTCTTCCGCCCGCTGCCGCTCCGCATCTATTGCATGGCCCAACCGCTGCCACACGGAAGACACTTCCCGTCGAGGGTCCTCCTGCCCTCTGGCCGATGCCTGCCCCTCCGATGATGAAGGCCCCGAGTCATCATGGCTCCCACCTTGTTGCTGCTGCTGCTGTGCTGCTGCCTGTGCCCTGGCTCCTGCTGCCTGCACATCCTCCTCCAGCTAGGGTGCAGTTGTGGAGGTGGCCACCCCTGCTGGACGTCCGACTCCCGACTGTGGCAGGGATCTGTTGTCCACCAGCCTGGCCGCAGGGTCAGAGGCAGCTCCACAGGGCACCCAGGTGATACATGGGTGGGAAGATGGCATGGAGGACGACTGGGGCATAGGGGGTTCAGTTGAGGAGGGGGTCGGAACAAAGTCCAGGAAACAGAGGAATCCAGCCCTGGTGAGCTGTCCCAGTGGGTCACCGCGGTCAACGAGCCATGCGAGAAGACGTGCAGTCTCCTCATGAAAAGACTGCAGGTCACCTCGCATGGCACGTTGACGCAACGCCACCCCACCCAGGACAGGTGCAACCTGGTGCCGGATAGCCACATCCGCAGGGAGAGGAAGGCCAGTTGGTGTAAGCCAATCCCCTTCCTGAGAACGGGTCTGGACGTAGGCATCCCGGATGGTGCAAGATGATGCAGTGACAGGATCAGGGACAGGATTGCACACAGGCACCTCCGCGCCGGCCTGTGCTGCCTCCTGTCCCTGGTCCTGCACTGCACCACTAGCACCAGTGGAATCCCCACCTCCAGACCCTGTCTCTGTCCCTTGCACGGCCTCCTCCTCCACCAAACCCCCCACCAACCTGGATGACTCCATGCCATCTTCCTCCGTTGGGCCCTCTGGGGTCTCAGCTGCCCCATCTGCTGCCGAGGAGTCCAACTCCGACCTCCGCCTCTTGGACCTCCCCTCGCCAGCTGCTGCCTGGGACACGGCACCGGACTCCTCACTCCCTGACGAGATGACAATCTGGGGAGGGAGCCGGGCCTTGCGTCTCCGGCTGGCGGTGCGATCCCTGCCGCTGTGCTCCACAGCACCTTCTCCGCCCTCTTCATCAGTTGACGCTGCAGACAGGGAGATATAAAATACAGGCATCAGGGCACTGTACAATTGACTCATACACACATGACTGTTCCACATGAGTGGCATTGTCAAACTTCAGACATGGCATCACAATCCCCAACACACATTTCATTTTGACTCACACACACTTGAGCTATTCCACAGCCATATTGCAACTGCCAGCACCATCCATACACATAGAACAGCATGAGCAGCCAAAGGTGAGCCAGACAGCACATGAAACACAGGGAGTGCACACACGCCAACACACTCACATGCATGTGTACACCTCCGCCAACTGTCGCAGTGTTGAGATCGGCATCCATGTTACATCTGCAAATCTGTTTTCCACATATCAGTGTCACATGCATCCATGTTGCATCACTGTCGCACCCTTGTCAAATAGACACACATGCACATGTACACGGTGCACATACATGCAGCTGGAACCAACATCCATGTGTGACACCACAACCATGCCAACTGACATACACAGTAATCCAAACATGTGTGCTCACACATCTGCATTTGGCTTGCATGCTTACCCACACATACACCAGCCATGTGTCTCACACATGAAAGGACTTGCATGTGTCTGCCTCACAGCCCTATACATACACATCCATACATGGCCCTATAAAAACACATGTACAACCTGCACACTACTGGCACACCACCACACGCACAGCTTCCAATCAGTATGCATTTACATTTACCGCTCGACTCCAGACGGGTCTGCCTCTCAAGGACCTGAACGTGGAGCGCTGGGTATATGCGCTCCAGGACCATCATCTGATGTTCCGACAGGTGGCCCCGGCGCCCCTTAGCATCCGCTGCCTTCAAGAGGCACCGGGCCTTGTTGAGGGTCCTGGACCTGAAGTCCTACCAGCGCTTCTTGACATGTTGGAAGTCGCGGTCTGCCACCCCCTCCGCGTTGATGGCAGTCACGATGTGCGTCCAGATCCGAGTCCGTCCTTCCTTGTCGGCGCGGGAACTTCCGAAGAGGGCATCATACTGCCCCAGGACTTGCTCCACCAGGACACCAACTTCGGTGGCAGTGTAGCTGTGGCCCTCTGCCTCTCTGGCTGGGAATGCCAGTGGTGCCAGATGGTGTACTGCCCTACATGGCAACCTCAGAGGCAGGAGTGGGTGGGCAACTGGGTCCTGGGGCTGGGCTGTGGAGCGATGGTATCCCAGTCGGGAGTCTTCAGTTCCAGCAGGGGTGGTCACAGCAACTGCACCCCTGGCTGATGTGCAGGCAGCAAATAGCAGGGCACGAGGGCAGCAGGCAATCAGGCAGCAGCAGATGGCAGGTGGGAGCGTGCTCGGGTTCTGGGGAGCAGTGATTCGGCCTTTTGGGCAGGAGCGTGGTCTTCCGTGTGTTTTCGCGTGGCCAGCTTGATACGGAGTGATTTGGCACATGAAAAATGTGCAAATTTGCGTGTGATTCGAGGAAAGGCCCTTAGCGCGTAAGCGCGTCAGCACTCGTATGCGCTTTCATTGGACCAAAGGCCCTTCAAGTGTAAGCGCCTCTGTGACGTGACACGCGAAAAACTGCACGTCCGCGTGGGAATGCGTGTAATCCGAGGAAAGGGCCCATGCGCGTAAGTGACGTGATGCGCACGGGCGTTTCCCTCAGCACGGGTTAAAGGTGAGCAGGGGCATCAGTTCGCTGTACGTGCCTTTCGTGGAGCCCGACATGTGTTGCTTCTTCCTGTTGTTTTCGCACGCCATCTTAACTTCACAGTTATCAAGGACGTAGCTCTTCTTTTGGAGGGGGTATTGGCTACGCGTGTTTTTCTGCATCACGCTAGTCAGACGGTGAGTCACACGCTATTTTTCCCACTGCGGGTGCCCCTGTGTATCGCACCCATTTTTGAGGTCATAGTAGCCTGCGTGTCCCACGCGTACGCGTTATTCGTGTTACTGGGTGCCACCGCGTACTGCGGGAGGTTGATTCCATGCACATAGGCTGCAGGGTTGCGTGCACGGTTTTACTGCAGTTTTGGGGTGCCTGAGCGTTGCGTGACCCGTTACTACATCACTGGGGTCACATACAGCCTTGCAGGTGCAGGGGGCCTGTTAACATCTTGCTTCCCACCCCCTTCACCCCAATTGCCCAGGTCAATTGTGGTGTACACCTCCCATTGGCACTACTCCATCTGTGCCGGCACTGCTACATCTGTGCCATGGTTGGGAGGCCACCAAAGGTGAGGGGCACCTCAGCTGGGCATACTCCTCGTGGCGGGCATGGTCGGGGACGTGGCCATGGTGACCAGGGAGTAGGGGGACTCCAGGTGTCCAGGGCGGCCACAGAGGGTGAAGAGGCAGGGGTGCGCCACTTGAGCACAATGTTGTGCCATGTGTTGGTGTAGTCATGCCACCACCCCCTGTGGTTCCGGGGGATGCAGCTTCTGCATCTGGCACTGGCGCCCGTGTGACCCGGCAGTCCGTTCCATCGACTGCCACGGGCCCAAGGGTAGTGGTAGCTGCAGGTGCAGTTGTGGACACCACCACCCAGGCTCAGGGTCTGCCAGCGCAGGCTGCGTTGGCACTTGAGGAGCCCTTGGTAGATTTCCAACAGGCACGGAGCGAAACCATATGGGCACGCAGGTCTGCTCTGACCAAGACACGTGTCCCTGGGGAAGTTATGTCATCTGCTGCCCCGAACAGCCGGGTGTTGGCAAGTGCAGGGGTAGATGCACCCAACAACACCCCGGTTGTGAGTCTGCCAATCAGGACCGTTGTAGTCAATGACCCTGCCACAGCGGTGTTAAGGAGAATTCTCTGTTTAGGCTGAATTTCCTAACCTAGTGAGTCCCCCAGCAGCTTTGCTGGATTTCTGGAGGTTGTTTTTTCCATCCTGCCAAGAGTGAGACTCTTTTTCTCCCACTCTTGGAAATGAATGTGGTTAATTCCTATGAATGTCTATGTGTTCTATGGGCTATGGGGTCTTTTACTCCATAGGGTCTCATATGTTTTGCTATGTGTGTTACACTGCACCCTCCGTGCCGTAACACTGGGGTGTCCTAGAGGATCCCCACCATAGACTCCATACCCTGGGACTGACTACTGTCTCCCAGGGCATGTAAAGTCACCATTGGCTTTACTAGACATAAATTTACTAACAGAACTAGTACAAACCATCCTATTGTGGACGTACTGGTAGGGTTAATTCCATTACCCCTGGGTCTGTTATTCGAGGGGGCACTGTCCCGTCCCCCCTCGTCCAGTTTTGGCTGGTGGCAGTGGAAACTACTTGTTATATTCGACCCCGAATATAATTCTATGGGATTCTTCCCATTGTTGGGGACTAATACTTTTTCCCGTTAGTCTCTAACATACCGCCGGTTTATTTGTCTTAAATAAATCTATCGGTTGGTATTTTCTGCCAGAACTCGGTTTTTAAAATGGCGTCTGTGTTCGTCTCTATAACTCCGAACCAAAGGTTGAGCCCTTTGTTCCACTTTTGGCGGGCTTCTGCACAGAAGCCCTCCAAAGTGGTGCCATTCTGTGTGGGTACCACAGGGGGAGTGGGAGGGTGTTTAGGCACCCTGGACTGAGTTGCCTTGCCAACTCAAGTCGCACTCTGGTGTGACTGGCCCAAGTGGTGAGCCACCCCGCTCACCACTTAGCATGTGTTGATTGACAGCTAGGCTGAATGAATGGGGGTTTTCTGCATAAAAGCAGGGCTTTTGGGACTGGATCTTCAGAAGTCGCCACAGGACCTAAGAATCCGACGAGGGTAAAGCTGAGCCGACCTGAAACGACGACACCTCCGGTGGAGCCCTGCTGAACCGACTTACCACTTCCCAATGACAGAGGAGATCTCCCCGCCGGAGAGTCTTCTTCCCCTGACTGGTGGGCACAACCAGTCCCCTTTGCTTTTTCTTTGTTCCAGGACGTAGTGGTCGAATTGCCCACGCTGAGCACCCCGGCAACCGGATAGCCACTAACCACTGTACCGCGAACAAAAGGTGGTGCCTTGTGACGGAGCACTCCGTGGCTGGTCTCTTCCCTGGTGGTGCAACGATCTTCAACTTTCCTTCGACGACGAGAGCATCTCATCGCTTGGCAAAGCCCCGACCTGCATCCACCACCAGGAACAACTGTCCCCGCCGGAGCTGTCTCTCCACATACAAGGTACCGTGTCCACCTGGCTTCCCTTGTGACGGTTAGCGTGAGGTGTCTTAATCCTTGCCTCTCCATTGGGTCGCCTCCAAGCCTTCTTAACTTTTTGTTCTGAACTGGTCCAATCTTTCTGTGACAATTAGCGACCAAGACTCGAAGGGCATTTCCACTGGGATACTTTTTGGGACATAGCGCCTTGCCTCTCTCCGAGTGGGCCTGGCCTCTGAACTTTGTGATCTACAGTAGATCCTGCCTTACTTGCCTTGCATTGTTTCGTAAAAGTGTTGGTACCGAGTTGGTTTCATACCCTGCCTTTTCTCTCCCCTCCTAACGAATATTAGAGTGCCATCTAGGTTAAAGCATTCACCTCTGTCTGCAAATAAGTGGTGCCGATGAACGTAGACTTGTCGACATATTGTTAGAGGATTGAGATACTCCTAGTAATTGTAATTGAAGTTGTTTGCTGTGTAAGTGCCAGAGTGTTTTTCATAGATGTGTTGTTATAAATAAATACCTATATATCTTTACACCAAAGCTCTGTTCCGTGTCTGCTTGTTCTACTGTGTAAATTGCCCTATTTTGTATACTCCACATACTGCCTAACTTTTCTTGAGAGAAGTCTGACTGCTCAGCCATAGCTACCAGATGAATCTGTGTGGCACAGACGGCTACCAAGTGGGTTTACTGCCAAACACCTGTAGGCCTAAATCTTTTGCAGTGTTCCCAGAGGGAACTGCACAGGTTTCCGCTTAACAAGCGGATGTTGCTGCGCACGGTCCATTAGAGGGCACCCAGCTGCCACTGACACAAGTCAGGCCTTTGGTCGTCCCTCCACCTGCCACTCCCTTGGCTCAATCCACCGAACCCACTGGCCATACTGGTCAGGGCGGCATTAGCCAGCCAGGGTCTGCGCCACAGTCCAAGAGAAGGAAGGTTGCACCTGCAGCACAGGCTGGGACCCCACACACAGCCACGACCTCCTGCACGTCGAGGAAGAAGCCTTTCTGCAAGCAGGAACTTGACTTCCTCGTGGACTACGTGCGGGGCCACAGCCGTGCATGGTAGTGGGTGCCAATAGTCAGACTACGACTGCCCACCGTGACACCCACTGGAAGCATGTTGCTGTGTCAATCTGGAAAAATGAATACCCTTCATTTGAATGATAGACGTAACTTGATGGCCGTGGGCCAACCGTCTTATGCACCGAATTATAGAAATATAAACTGCTATGCTTGACCGACGAGCGGCCATTTTAAATGTAGCAAGAATCGCCATTTTGCTTGTTAACCATTGCTCATTGCTTTCTGTCTAAAAACTGCTTTGCAGCTTGCAATTCTTGCGAATTCTGCTTACTTTGCTCAACTGTTAACATTGGTGTCTGAATATGAAAGGACAAGGTCGCGGGACTGAAGAGTTTGCTGAAACTCCTCATGAGTAGCCCAGAGAGGAATGCCCACGCTCCCTCTCTGTAGCCTTGGGAGGAAGCTGCAGGGCATTTAATCACTTCACAGCTGCCAGCTGGTCTCGTACGATGGTAGAATATGTTAGGATAATACAGTTAAAGGCTTGAATAATGCTTCTCTTACGGACCCCCTTTGCAAAACCCTTTAGAACGTGTCGGCTCCCAGGACACAAATAGTACCTTATAGATAGCAAAGCTTGGAATGTGGCTCTTCCCCCGTGTACAGATTGCTTCCAAGCACAGAACCACCGTGTTCTAAAAGATGCCTCTGCACTTTCTAAATTGCACATTGTTACTAGAATAGACATCGAAAGCATTATAATCGTCATACTCGTCGGATATGTCCATCGTCATCCCGAGTTCAAAGGAACTTAATACAGAGGGGTGTTGAACATGACTTTGTTGATTGTATGATATGCATTTTGTATATATGTAACTGATGTACGTAATTCGCTCTCCTGCGTCCCTCAAGGTGTAGGAAACTCACGTCGCGGGGCGTGATATCAGAATTGGCCAATTGATACCATCTTTTTCTTGCAATAAACCCTAGCATTAGGAATTTGAAACCTTGTGTCTGACGCATCTTTTCCTGTATGGTCATTGCCTTGTTTCCATAGCACGAGGGACCCCTAGGGGCCCCTTTCAGCGGAACATGTCAGTTCATTCGGCCATGAGGTGCGCACGGTGCAAGAGTGCAAAAAGCGTTGGAATGACCTCAAACGCAGCGCTAAGGCTAAGCGTGCCTCAAATTACAACTTGACTCTGGTGTCTGGCGGTGGGCCTGCACCAGAGGAGGAAGAGCTCACTCCGCATGAGTCACTCGTTGCGGAGTTCATACCACCTGAATCGGTCGAAGGAGTGGGAGAGATGCTGGACTTTGATGCCCAGTCCAGTGAGTGTTGGTGCGTGTTTGTTGAGGACGTGTGCGTTTTACTTGTAGGATGTGTTGTGCATGATTGCCACTACATGTGACGTGTACATGGTTCTGATGTGTAAGTAATGCAATGCTTCCGTGATGCATGTCTGCTCTGCTGGATGGTGGACATGTGGAGCAGACGGGGACTGTCTGCATCACCACTATTGCACCCTACTCACATGCTGGTTACCAGTATACCACTCCGGTCCATGTTCCAGCTCACTGGCCCTTCTGCATGTGGCGTGGGGTGACCTTCCTCTCAGCCCAGGCACAATGTCATAGCATGACTGACGTGCATGTGTCCTCTGCCTGCATGTGGGTACTCCATGTAGGCATGCTCCCTTGCCCCTCCTCTGCCACTCTGCACCCCAGTTCCACCTTTGCACTGGTCTGCTTCAATCTTGCCATTGTGTACTTTCCTGTTCATGCGTCCTGTGTACATGCTAATTTCCAGCGTACAATCTGCCAGACATATGCTGTGTGGTACAGCCTTAGTACTTGATGCAGGGTATCTCACTTGTACTGTGCATAGGTCAGAAGCCCCACAGGGACATGAGGGCCCATTCATGCTCCATGTGCATTGCACGCATGCCCCTATGTGTCCTTGACTGGATGATCACTGTAATACAAGTCCTGGGTGACATATATTGCATGGCATCTCATCAGCCTTCCCATGTCAACTGTGGCTCAGTACTGCGCTGCACACATGTTTAGGGTCTGACAATCTGTGTGGGTCACAGGCCTCAGCCTGTTTTAATGGCCAATGACCCTGTCCGACTGTTTTAGTGTCTTCTTGACACGTGGGCGGCCTCCAGAGTTTTCATTATGTGTCCTGCTTACTGTCCCATCATCATTTGCAGTGTTGTCACTTGAATCACATTAAGCTGTTGATGCCAGTCAACACTGCCTGTCAATATACATGTCTATGGTCAGCCTTTTGATACCATGCTAGGCATCCCTGCTTTTGTACTTGGGTGGAGGGGTGCTTTGCTTGTAGATATGCAACCCATTGAATGCACAGTGCACGTGATGCCTGAATTTGACCTTGCACTGCCTTCACATTTCCTGACACACACCATGGAGTCCTTGTACATGTAGGTAGTGAGTGACATACACATTTGCTGCACTGCATAGACCCACTTCTATGCAAACTGCCACCTTTCAACAGGTCTGATCACAGAAGCAATTCAAAGTTGACCCAGCATGCATGCCAGGTTCTATTTTGTGTGTCACATGTCTGCCTGATGTGTTTGTTGTCGGTGTGTGTGTGTGTTGTGTGCTTCTGACATGTGTAGAGACCTTTTTTCTCTCAATTTTTCAGGTGATGACGCAATGGAGGCGGAGGATGGTGTTGTCATGCCAGACACAGGGTTGTTACCACTACATCAACCCAGCACAAGTGGGGGTCGTGGGGTGGTAGGCCACGAAAACCCCCAAGTGCTACAGTCCATCTTGTCTCTGGCTGCCTATGACTCCAGCCCTGATGGCGACTCTGACGTCCATGTCGAGTTGGATGAGCATCAAGCCCCTGTGTCAGGGGTGAGTGATTCTGATGTGGACACTCCTCTGTCCGCGACACCTGCACTGAGGGGTCAGACAGTCTTGGTTCCTCCGCCCGTGGTGGATCGGGACGCAGGGTCACCCTCCAAACCAGTCACTGGTGTGCCTGAGACATCATGTCGACGGGGGCATGTAGCCGTGCAGCCGCGGGCAGTGCCAACACAGCGAGGACACCCAGTCCTTGGGTCCCGCAGGGGTCAAGCCCAGCAACGCGGTCGCTGCGCGCAACCGCAGAATACTGAGTGGGAGCAAGACATGACTGCCAATTCAGAACAGCAGGGGGCAGCAATGGAGAACATCGCTGAGAGCATGGAGCGTCTGGCCCGATCTGTATTCCCCCCTCCTAGAAAGGTGCTTCTCCAGCAGCAGGCGGCACGGTCCACGGCCCGCTTGCTCAGGCTGGGCATGGCGGCCTCAGACAGGGCACACCAGGCTGAAATGTCGTCTCTGCTTAAAGTAATTGCTGCTCACGCAGAGGCGCACATGGATGTACTGAGGGAGGAGTATGCTTCCCTCAAATCCACTCTGGGTGTCCTTATGATGTCCCAGAGGCAGCTGGCAGAGGAGAGGTTTGTACAGTTTGAGCATACCATCTCGGCTGAGCTACAGGCTTGCAGGGAGGTGCAGCGGTTGTCCAACCAGGCCTTGCAGGAGGAACTCCGTGTTACACGTGCTACCTTGCAAGAGGAAGCACGTGTATCACGTGAGGTTCTGCATGCAGACCTACGTCACATCGCCACACAGAACCAGACTCACCCGTCCGGCAGACTTGCTGCCGTCGAGGGGTAAGCTGCGGCTAGGCGTGGCCAGGCTATTGTGCCACGTCCTCCTTTCCAGGATGAGCCAGACAACCATCTATCTCCCACATAGGTTGGGCTGTGCAGGTGTTGAGACCATGGATTTTTTTTTTTTGGCTCAGCATCATCGCATGTGGGTGTTGAGCAGCACCCTGTACCTCCCCCCTCCTGGGTGCCTTCCCTCCCCCCCGGGTCATATGTGGCCATTTTTGATTTTTCTTTTAGTTTAGTTAGTTAAGTTTCTGCTTGATAGTTAGTTTAATTAGGTAATGTAGGTTATTAGGGTAGGGTATTAAATAGGCAATGACAGTGTAACATCAGTCTCAGACTCAGACTTGCACATCAAAAAGCAGGCATTAAAAACACATAACGACAGGGAAAGGCAGGACAAGGGAGGAATTTGATTCAACCTACAGGCTGAGTAAAAATTGTGCCACCCCAATCTTTTTGAAAAATAGACTTTCAACAGACATGGCCATGATGATGACGCACAACGTTGCTACATCGACAGTCTTTCTTTCGATGGGTTTTTTACCAAATGTATTTTATCAAAATAATTCATCAAAAAATATATGGGGTACTGGGTATGGGTATATGAGGGGTAGGGGGAGTAGGAAAAAGTGTTAAATTAATTGGGGAACGGGGCGTTAGGTGACCCTCCACATTAAAAAATTCAAAAAATGTCAA
Organism: Ambystoma mexicanum; assembly: GCF_040938575.1. Classification (NCBI taxonomy): domain Eukaryota; kingdom Metazoa; phylum Chordata; class Amphibia; order Caudata; family Ambystomatidae; genus Ambystoma; species Ambystoma mexicanum. The sequence continues at coordinate 49,628,110 of NC_090925.1, read as the reverse complement.
TGAGTTTCATTTCGAAAAAAACGTTTTGGTAAAAACCCCATCGAAGAAAAAGACTAATGTTGATAACATAGAACCGATGATGTCATAGTGGAGGACATTGTATGCAAAGGACAAAATGCAAATAGTAGACTGCCTTAATTTGGTCTTCTGGGCAAAAAAGGGTCCATCCGTACAATTTTCAACATCTGTAAGGTGCAACAAAGCATGACGTCACCTTTCCAGGTTTTCTTTCGCATTTTATAGTGCAAATAGTGTCATATTGCTTGTCCCTCTTAGGTTGTAGCTTGTGTAATATTGTTACTGCTGCGAAAGGCTCATCTAGACTTAATTGGAGGATTCTGTTGTTCTCACATGTCCTGAGAAACTGTTCTAGCCTTTTTTTACTTCCCTTAACCCTTCCTTTCTGCAACTCAGAGTTTACCAAAGAGTTAGTGTGATATATGGATGAAAATACTATCGTTGTGATTGAAGTCACCTCCGGATGTAGGAGAAGTTTATAAAGCATATCTAAAGATTGTCCACTAGCTCGACTAAGTCTGACAAGTAATTTCAAAGTTTACTTGAATTGTTACAATCAATTGCCTTTTTTAGAATGCTTATTTAAAACTGCTGTTAAATAAATAAATAACTATTTATAACTGAAACCTTGAGTATAAGTGTTACTTGGCTACGTGTTTTGACTGATTTCATCTTTACAGTTCTACAGCTCACATTTAACCCTCTTGAGATAGGCCTGGCTGCTCAGTTACACTATCAACTTGTGTAGTGCAGACCTATGGCAAAAGGTGGGTTACCTAAAACCAAGCAGAGAAGGGTTGTGTAGTCTCACACAGTGTGACTGCGCAATTCTTACCTGACAGGGACAAACATATTTGGAGTGACACATTTGTGTGTATCAATGAAATCATGAGACAACAGGGGATAGAATGGGAATACAAACCATTGGTCGAAGTTATGATATAATATGATATGGCATTCATAACACACTTATACACAAGTGTTTCAAGGTACAACGAGGCAAGGGGGGAACAGAGGGAAGACAGAGACAAGGATCTTACTAGGACAGGTGTCATTCAGATCGCACAAGTGCAGTGGAAGGCTAAGGGGAGAAGTGCGGGAGTGGTATGGGTAAGCGGACAGTGCAGAACATGGGAAAAAACAAATAGAATAAATTAAAGCAATAATTAAAAGTGCAGCAAACTGGTGGCAAGTGCAGGGGTAAGTGCAGACATCAGGTGTCAAGTGCTGGTAGGGACTATAGGGATACAGAAAACAGTCCCAAGTGTGGCGGTTGCCAGGGAGGCAGTGCAGGTGTGCAATTGTCGGGTGGGGGGACCTGCACCCGAGATCAGAGGGTGGACAGGTAACCAGTGCAGTTTCAGCCAGGAGTTTAGCAGGGTAGAGGAGGAGAGAAAGCAGCAGCAAAGAGGAAGGTTTTGAGGTGCTTGCGAAACCAGAGATGGTCCTCCTCAAGTTTTCAGGGAGGCAGGGAGGCTGTTCCAGAGGGAGGTCCCATCCAAAGAGAGAGATCTACCACCAACTCGTTGCTTGGAGATGTGACTGACCCTGAGGGAGTTGGAGGCGGATGAACGAAGAGCTCGAGAAGGAACATATTTGGGAAGAGAGAGTTGAAGGAATTGAGTCCCCAGGCCCCAGAAGGCGTTTTGCACAATTCAGAGGGTTTTGAACTTAATCCTCACAGCCACTTGGAGCCAGTGCAGAGATTTCAGTCCTGGAGTGATACAATCCCTGGGCTTGAGGCCAAGGACAAGTATCCCAGTCCTGTTCTGGATGAGTTGTAGAGGGCGGAGCGTAGAGGCAGGCAGATTTAGAAAGAGGCTGTTACAATAGTCCAACCTAGAGAGTACCAGGGCTCTGGAGACAGAGAGTTTCTGGGGGAAGGAGAGAAACAGAAGAATACCTCTTAGGAAGTGCAGCTGTTAGTGTGACTTCTTAGCGATGTCAGAGATGTGAGGAGAGAAGGAGAGTGTGGAGTCGAAGATGACCCGAGGTGTTTAGCCTTGCAGGAGGGAGCAGGAAGAGGGTCATGAGAGGCCGGCCAGAGAGTGCTAGGAAAGGAAGGAGCGGGTTTGCCTATGAGGAGAATCTCCATCTTACTGTCATTAAGGCAGAGATAATTGGCACAGCACTCCTCGATAGCAGACAGACAGTCAGAGATGAGAGAAGGAGAAGAGGTGGCTGAAGGTAGCCAGAAAATGAGCTGACTGTCTTCTGCATACCACTGAAAGATGGGGCAGAGAGCGGCAATGCGGTCGGCAAGAAGTGCCAGGTATTGGTTGAACAGACATGGAGAGAGGTTAGACCCCTGGGGAACACCACAGGTATAGATAGAGATAGAGGAAAGGAAGGACCCAAGTTGGACCTGAGAGGGTCGATCAGAGAGGAAAGAAGTCAGCCACACCAGGACCTGACCAGAGATACCCAGGTTATAACGGAGACGGTTGAGCCGGATGGCATGGTTTACCATGTCAAAGGCAGAAGAGATATCAAGTAAGATGAGGACACAGGGGGTGTTGGAATCAAGATTGGAGAGCAGGTCTTCACGGATGTTCAGGAGAGCAGTTTCCGTGCTTATGGCGGCTCTGAAGCCAGACTGATGGTCATGAAGACAACCAACAGATTCAGTGTGAAGATTAAGCTGGGACATGGCCTGCTTTTCCAGGAGTTTGCCCAGGAAAGAAGTGATGGAGATTGGGCGGTAATTAGCCAGGCAGGACGGGTCAGCAGAGGGTTTCTTAAAAGAGGGTGCAGAAGGGAGTGCTTCAGGGGGGATGGGAAGTCTCCAGTGGTGAAGGAGTGGTTGCAGAAGCCGGCGAGAACAGGAGCCAGGGAGTCAATGTGGTCCTTGATGGTTTTGGAGGAACAGGGGTGAATGTTTTGATGATAATTTCATAGATCTGACTTGTCTAGAAACTTTGTCTGGGGAGAACAGGGGGAAGGCAGAGAAGGAGGGAGGAGAGGTGGCTGAAGAAGGGCCAGAAGAAGAGCAGTGAGTAGAAGGATAGGGGGAGAGGAAGAGACAGAGGACAGGAAGCCCTGAGTTTTAGAGATGAAGTGAGAAGACAGAGCCATGCAGAGGACCTGGGAAGGGACAGGAGAAGTAGAGACTGCAGCAGGATTGGCCAGTTCCTTGCAGATTTTAAAGAGTTTGGCTGAGTTGTTAGACGCCACAGAGACGCAGGCTTGGATGTGAACCCTCTTCTTGGTGCGGACACAGAGTCGGTATTGCCTTTGGAGCAGGCAGCAGGCCAGTTTGTCAGAGGATGTAGCAGAAAGTAGTGGTGAAAGCCTCAACTGACACACACTTCATGGGTCTGATAACCAAGAAGGTGGGCGGCACTGCTGGAGGTGGTTTGGCCTGAGGGGTAGAAATGGTGAGTTGGGAGGAAAGGAGAAAGTGATCACTCCAGGAGAGAGGTGTGGTGAGAGGGGTAGAAAGGGGAAGGTCTGAAGAGATCAGAACATCCAGAGTGTGCCCTGCAGAATGAGTTGGTTCAGAGGGGAGGTTAGAGAGTCAGAGTGAGTTGCAGAGGTCGTGAAAGAGTCCAGAGGAAGGACAGGAGCATCCAGGTGGATGTTAAAATCACCAAGAAGGAGTAGTTGAGTGGTCGAGACCAGAAGGGAATAGGAGAGGTCCACCCATTCAGAGAGGAAGGAGGAGATCTGACCAGGTGGCCGATAGATATAGTAGCCACAGTAAAGGAGTGGCTAGGAGAGAGAGAAAGCCTGCAGATGAGGCATTCGAAAGAGGAGTAGGCCTGCAAAGGAATGACAGAGGCAGGAATCCACTCATGGAAGATCAGGGCTACCCCCCTCCTGAATGGTTGGCCCTGGGCGTGGAGAGGATCGTGTAGCCGTCAGGGAGGAGAGTGTCAAAGCTCATGACAGAGCTGGTCGTGAACCCTGTCTCGGTTAGACCGATGAAATTGAGGTCAAGTTCCTCAGATGTCAGAGGCGTGTTTGACAGCTGAGCGAGAGTTAAGAGTGGCAATATGGAGGAGGTTGCCATCCTTGAAAGAATTCTGGGGAGGGTTACAATGAGAGGTACGCCCTGGTGAGGTGTAGAAGAGGCCCGAGGGGGACAGAGGAGGGTGGAGGAGAGGGCAAGGTAGCCAAGGAGAAGATAGCAGGGTGAGGCAAGGAAGCCGTGGAGGGAAGAGGGTGGAGAGCGGGAGAAGGAAGGAAATTGATGAGGCGCGGGAAGTATCTATTAAAGAGGAGAACATTGGCCTCAGGGCCTTGGAGTAAAACCGTGCCTTTCAGGTAAACATTTATGATGACCTTAGAGGAGTGGAAAGAGGCGAGGCGGTCCTCCCAATGGGTTCACCATTAATGGGAGAAGAAGAGAGAGGAGTCCATAGGTCTGGCGAGGGAACAACGAAAAGGATGTCGGTGTGGGTTTGCCTGGAGGAGGCACTGATGTAGTGTCAGCGATAGGGAGGTCTGGGTTGGGGACCAGGATGTCCTTTTTACACTTCTTCCTACCAGATTTAGTGAGGAGAGCAGGATAGTCGATAGAGAAGCAGTTAGAAAAGATACGAGAGACAGAGAGCACAAATTGGGGATGTTCCCATCCGTATACTAATGGATTACAAAGATGTCAGGAGATTAATTTGGATGAAGGTGCAGCATTGGGATGGCCATTCAAAATTCACACCACACTACTATTCATCAGAGGAAAGAGTCCATCAAATTCGTGCAGGATATGTAAAGAGTTAGAGACGGTAGAAAGGTCCGTCACCTTTTAACCTCCTGCCCGGCATTGAAAACTCTGAGAAAGGCCTACTTATCAACTGTCTTGGAGCCCTTTAGTCTACGGGAAGAGGAGACTTGGTGGCAGCACCTAATCAGTGGTCAGAGAACGTCCTGGGCAATTGCTGCAGCAAAGATCCTGCAGCAAGCTTTCATTCTGATAGAACAAAGAAACAAAGAGGAACTGAAAAGCTGAGCCTCTCAAGCCTCCTCTCTCTGTCTCTCTCTCTCTCCTCTCTCTTTTTCTCTTTCTCTCAAGGGCCCTTTCCTTTGAAAACAAGAGAAACAGACTGTGACAGCTTTGTTAAAACCAATGAATCTCTTTTTGGAAAATACAAAAAAAAAATTAAAAAAAATAAATAAATCACACCACACTGCACATTTGAACACACAATTATTGCAAATATTCCTGAAAACTATGTCACTTCACAAGGTGAGCTGCCTGAGATTTTAGACTCTGAACCAAAGGGGTTTTTCAGAATTCAGTCAGTGTATCCTTACGAGCCAAAAGATGTGATTTGTCATCTACAGGATGTTGCCATTCTATTTTGGGTGGATCGCAATGAAGGAGAACAGCACATTGAGATGGAGGCTAAGGTGTCACGATATTTAAGGGGGGTGTCTGTCCAGAAAGATACTGCCCCACAATTAGAGGAAAGTACATACATTCCTCCTCTGCAGGATTTCCCAGAATATTCTAAAATGGTAGAGGAACAAATCCAAGCTGTGGATACAGGTACAAATGAGTTGGAGAGAGACCAGTTGAGGGAAATATTTTTAGAATTGAAGGATGTATTCAACAGAGATGCATTTGACTGTAGGCATACTGATCTGCCTGTCACTACATTGCCAGAAGGCTATGGTAAGGAACGTGTCTTTGTCAGACAATATAGGATACCCTTGACCTGTTTAGAGACATTGCGGGAAATAATAAAAAGCCTAGAGTCCAGAGGGATCATTAGACCTATTACAAGTACATCAAACATGCCTATGAATTTCTCTGAATGAGGCACTTCCTACCGTATGCATCTGAGAGAGGAGCTGTGGTTAATGTGAATGCCATCCTGATTAAGAATGAGTACATAAAGAGCCATTTCAGTGAAATAAGACATGTGCTCATCCAATTGCAAAAGGCTGGGGATAAGGTATCATTGCAGGAGGCACTGTGGTGCAGAAAGAGGCTAAACCTTTTGGGACTTGAAATCACAGACCAGGGATTCTCACTAAGACTGGTAGTTAGACGCTCAAGAAGGACACCTTGGTCTGCAATACAGGCATTCCCATTGCAGACACCCATGTCAGAGCTTCCACCAGACAGACTCTCACCGACATCCTCCTTGTCATTCTTTCTCCCAACCTTTGGACCCTTCATTTGGTTGCACATCTCTCTCCTTCCTCCTCTTCTCTCATTAATGGTGGCACTAGGTGAGAGGTCCACTTGGCTTCCTCCAATCCTCTAGAGTCATAATTAATGGCTATCTAAATGGCATTGTCATGGTACAAGACCCTCAGCTCAATCTTCTACTATTTGAAAGGTGCCTCCTTCACCTCATCAACTTCTTGCCTTCTCCTGCCATTCCTGCTACCACTTCTCTGGCTCCTCTGCCTCCTCCTTCTTCTACTGCTCTGGCTCCCATTCCATCTACTACATCTCTGGCTCCTTGGCCACATCCGTCCTCCACCTCTCTGGCTCCCTTGCCATCCACTACCTCTCTGGCTCCACTGACGCCTCCTCCTTCCACCTCTCTGGCTCCTCTGCCATTTCTGATGGGTACTCCTCTTCCCTCTATCCCTCCCGGAAGTCTTTCAAAAGTGGCAACATGGCTACTCTCAACTCTCACTCTGCTGTCAAACACTCCTCTGACATCTTCCAACTCCTTGAACTCCTGGACCTGGATATTCACGCTCTTACTGAGACATGGTTCAAGTCCAGCTCTGTCAAAAGTTTTGACACACTCCTCCCTGAGGGCTAAAAGATCCTCTCTGAGCCCAGGCACAATATGCCTGGAGGCAGAGTGGCCCTTATAGTTCCTGAGTGGATCCCTACTTCCATCATCCCCACTCAGACCTATTTCTCTTTAGAATGCCTTGTCTGCAGTCTCTCTATTTTTCCTGGCCTCTCTCTGACCTTGGCCACCATCTACAGGTCACCTGGCCAGATCACCCTCTTCCTCTCGGAATGGGCTGACCTCCCTTCCTCTCTCCTTTCCTCCACCTCCCAGCTTCTCTTCTTTCAGGATCTCAACATCCACATTGTTTCCTCAGACTCCTCTGAGCTTTTCCACATCCTATGCAACTCTCTTTCCCTCTCCATTCAATCCTCTGTTTGGACTCACTCTGCCGGACACACCTTGGTTGCTCTCATCTCTTCAGATATCCCCCATTCCAGTCCTCTCACTACTCCTCTCTCCTGGATGGACCACTTTGTTCTTTGTTCTCACTTGAATCTTCCTGTCCCCTTTGCAAATGCCCACCCAGCACTAACTCCTCCCTTTGCAGTCACTCCAACCTTCACCTTTCCATCTCTAACACTCTGGAAATCCTTGCCCCTGTCATAAGGATCCACCTGAAGCCTGCCACCAGTGCAGCTCTTGGTCTGACTCCAATCTGGCCACTCTGAAATGTAAGTGCAGAGTAGCTGAATGGAAGTGGGGAGCTTTGGGTGCACCCTTTCACAAACTGAACTGCCTCCAGCTCCAAAGGCAATACAGGCTCTCCATGTTGTCTAAGAAGGGGGGCCATATTCAAGCCATATTCAAGCCTGCATCTCTGCAGCCTCTAACAACATGGTCGAACATTTCAAAATCTGCAAGGAGCTGGCCAATTCTACTGCAGTATCTACCTCATCTACATCTACCCAGGCCCTCTGCAGGGCTCTGGCTTCCCATCTCACCACTACAACCCAGGACATCCTGTCCACACTCTCCTCCTCTTCTCATTCTCTCCCTCTATCTCTCTCAGGCCCTCATTGGCTGCCCCTCTCCTCTCTTTCTTGCCTCCCTCTCTCATGTAACACCTGATGTTGCTTCCAGACAAGGCTGGTCTATGAAAGTCACATCCAAACAGGTGACCCCCTGCTCCTCAAGAACCTTTAAGAACAACATTGGTTCTTTTGCTCCAGCATTGGCCAATTTCTGTAATCACTCATTCACCATTGGATGTTTCCACTCTCTTCTCAAGAGATCCCTTGTGCAACCCCTACTAAAAAAGCCTTCTGCCAACCTCTCCATTCCGGCAAACTATCTCCCCATCTCTATCACTACTTTCATGGGCAAACTCCTGGAGAAGTTGGCTGTCTCCCAGCTAACCCTACACACTGAATCAGTTGGTTTTCTCAATGACCATCATTCTGGCTTCAGAGCAGCCAGAGGCACGGAAACTGCACTCCTTAACACCTGTGAATATCTGCTCTCTAATCTTGACTCTAGCCTTCCCTCTGTCCACATTCTCCTTGACCTTTCCTCTCCATTTGATACGGTCAACCCCAACATCCTGATTATACATCTCTGCGAGTATATGGGCATCATAAATCGGACTCTGGAGTGGCTGACCTCCTGCCTCCTGGACCGGCCCTCCCAGGATCAGCTTGGTTCCTCTCTCTCCAACACTTCTCTCTCCACATGTGGTGTTCCCCAGGGCTTTATCTTCTCCCGCTGGCTCTTCAATGTCTAATTGGCCCCTTTGGCCCTCCTAATCTCTACCTTTTCCTATAACTTTCAGGGTTATGCAGATGACACACAACTCTCTCTGCTATTCAGGAATGGCCCGCCTCTAATGGTTTCTGCCTTAATGCCTGTAAGACTGAGATTCTGCTCTTCGGACCCCTTCTCCCGTATTTCCTCTCTCACTCTGGCCGTCCTCCTTGGGCACTCTGCCCTGACACTCTTGTGAGGCAAAAAACCTTGGGGTCATCTTCGACTCCACTCTCTTCTTTTCTTCACACATCACAGACCTTGCCAATAAGTCCCATTTCCAGATGTACCTCCTCAGAGGCATTCTCTCTCTTCCCGCCCATGGCGCTTTCTGTTTCTCCCATCTATTCCAACTGCTTCTCTATCAACTATCCTTCCCTTCTCACTAAGTCTGGAAAGAAGAAGTTTAAAAAGGATATCTTGGCCTCAAACCCAGGTCTCCCTATCGCCGATACCTATTCCAGTGCCTTTTCCAAACAGACGCTCACTAACATCTTCTTTGTCGTCCCTTCGCCGGATCTATGGACCCCGCATATGATCTCTGTGCTCTGTCCTGTCTCCTCCTCCGCCATTAATGGTGGCACTCGCTGGGAAGTTCTTATGGATTCCTTCGACTCCTCCAGAGTCATCCTTAATGTCTACCTAAGTGGCACTGTCATGGTTCAAGGTCCTCAGGCCAATCTTCTCCTCTTCGATAGGCAGTTCCCTCACCTCGGAACTTCCTTTAATCTCCGGCTGTCCCCTCCTCCTACTCCTTGGCTACCTTGCCCACTCCTCCTCTGCCCCACTTTGGGCTCCTTCCACACCTCCGCAGGGCATACCTCTGATTTGTACCCCTCCCTGGAAGGTCTTTAAGGCAGGCAACCTTCTTCATCTTGGCACGTTCTGCTGTCAAACACTCCTCTGACATCTGCCACCTCCTTGAAGAACTGGACCTTGATGTCCTCAGTCTTACAGAGACATGGTTCACGGCTAGCTCTGTCACAAGCTTTGACACTCTCCACCCATCCTCTCCACACCCAGATCCACCCGGCCTGGAGTGGATGTAGCCCTGGTCTTTCCTGGGTGGATTCCTGCCATTATAATTCCTACTCAGATTTACTCCTCTTTTGAATGCCTTGCATGCAGGCTCTCTTTCTCTCTCCTAGCCACTCTCTTACTGTTGCTATTCTCAACACCCCCTGGTCAAATCACCTCTTTTCTCTCAGAGTGGGCTGACCTCTCCTCCTCCTTGGTGACCTCCACATACACATTGGCGCTCCCTGTCCCTCATCCAGCATAGCGGTTTCTGTCCCGTGCAGAGCTCTGAAAGCCAACTGGCATACCCCCAAGATGTTCTGTTCTTCGATATGACTTTGTAGCGGCAAATAGGCTACCTAATACATGATCTTGAGGATAAAAGCAACGTTTGTGATAGGCCGGTAGTTTTCTATCTAGTTGGAAGAAATGCTGTTGTCCATTGATGGTGGCCAATTGATTTTTATTGTATTCTAGACATACATTTCCAATTTGCCATATCGCTGGCAGTCATATCTTTGATGATAAGTGGATTAACAATGCCCTCCATCCAAATGTGCAACTGTGGGGTAAAATGGTTCACTTTAATAGTATATGGAATGGATGGTATTCTTCCTTCCTTCTGCACTGAAAGTGACCTCAGGAAGATGTGGGCAAGCCTGGGAAATGCCACCAAAAGATAGTGGGCCTCATTACGTGGAGGGCGGTAAGGGGTTAACGGCGCCGGTAGAGCTGGCAGCGCCGTTAAACCCCTACCGCCTCATTACGAGGTCTGCTCGCGGGTTTTGTGAGCAGACCAGGATGCCAACAACGGGCCCATCATTAACGGGCCCATTATTAGCATCCTCCTCATTCCCATTGAGCCCTATGGGGGCTCAAATGGGAGTGGGGATGTACAGGGTCCGGGTTCCTTGAATGGGGAAATACGGGGCCCTCCAAGGTCAGAATGGCCCGGTATTTCCCCATTCAAGGAACCCGGTACCCGGTACCCGGTATGGGGTAGCCATGCCGCTAAAAGCAGCATTGGCTACCTCCATACTTGTAATGAGGCCCATAGACTTGCTTGGGTTAACATACAGGTTGCAATCATGCATTTATTCTGTTTTTTCGATGAGAAGAATCTCAAGAAAATTGGCTGTCTTGGCATGAGAACGACATCATGGACGCACAACAGGGTACCATGTTTGTTTCGCTTCAATTTTTCCAGCATTGCAGTTAGATATGCTAGGAACAGGGAAAGAGAGTTGGTGTAAAGATTACACAAGAGGGGTGCAAGAAGGCACCCCTGTCTCACACCCTTAATACTAGGAAAACCTTTAGTGCACTCTCCTTGTGAACCAATGTGGAGTTGCCCGTGTCCATAACTTTCAGTATCATAAATAGTCCTTACCGCGCTTGCTGGTCTCTTAGTAGAGCTCATAGCATTCCCCTGTCTACATTCTGAAACACAGCTAACTGATTCATGAAGGAGACATAAAACAGGAACTGTTTACCCTGCAAAAATTGTCGGGATGCTTGTTTATAGACTGTTTAGCCAACTAAGCCCTACAGATCAATTTTCTGTAATATGATTTATTAACTATTTATACTGAGATTTAAAATATTTATGATATGACGTTTTTGTTGTAGGTTGGGTTGATTGAAGTAAGAGGCCAGAATCATTATAATTTTGTTATTTTGTAATACTTATGTGAACTTTGCAAACACCCATTTTGTGATCAGAGCTTTCTGGACATTTGGATTATATTGATTCATGATTGTGTTTGTAGCTGTACTTTTATGGCACTTATTTTGCTGAACAAAGATTTCTGAATTGAATTGACTAGTATGTGCTGTCCAAATCACTTTGATCTTGCGTCATGCGTCTGTAACCTGCTCTGCCAGGCATCCAGCATCTCTGGAGTATAAGGGCTTTTACATAGGGGCATGAAATGAGGTATGAATTGTTCACAGTGTTGTTGGAATGTCAACCTCTGGATGGCCTGAGGATCTTGGAATTCCATTATCGTGTTGTGCTCATAGTCCGGACTTTCCTAAGAAGGATCTAGTGGAAAATATTCCATGCTATGGCTAAAGGGAAGCAGGGCAAGCATCTGTCTCTAAGCTGAGTGTGATACAGAGGGTGGAGCAGCACCCTGAAAAGTTTAAAATACACGTGTCCATACAGGAATAATGGGTGAAAACTGATCATTCACATGTCTTGGTGCATTCCAGATCAGGCAAGTGCTAAAATGTGGGAGAACGGAGAGGAGCATAATCAGTACATAGTCTAAAAGATTAGATAAAAAGGAATTGGGGAGCTAGAAAAGATAAAATAGGTTTGTCATAGTTCCTAGCGGGACACTTTTCAAATACGGGTGTGTAAGACCCAAACAAGGGGCCGGCTAGAATGTCAGAATAAATATGGTGCTAGGCATTACTTCAAATGCAAGATGCTTTCAGACCCTTTAAAAAAGCTGTTGTCATGGCCAATTCTCACTGTCTTCACGAACAGGTGCAGTCTTAAGCCAATAAACCCAACACAATTGTTTTCACCATAGATACACTCGTCTTCCCAAGCTGTTACCGTGCAATTCTCTACTCCTTTGTTCCAATTGGATATTGACTTTGATGAGTATATCCTCTCTTGGTCGCTGCATGCGATGATATTCCGGCCAATGCTCATTAGGGGCATCTCTAATTATTGGTCATGCTTGACATTACTGCAGCTTTTGACACTGTAGACCATGCTATTATTGACAGGGTTGTCCATTCATACCTTAGCATGGTTTAGGGGTTTCCTTGCAGATTGAGCTCAAATGTTCATGGTTGGCTCATTTGTATTGAGTCCTATCCAGGTAGGTTGTGGTGTCGCTCAGGGATTTCCTTTGTCCCTGCTGCTTTTTAATATTTATTTTTAATGTTGGAGGAGTATCTTTCCGAATTCCCAGCAGCAGTATCACTCTTTTTTCCACCAAGGTATTTTCCCACTCAGTGGAAGGCCTTGGTGAGGTTTGCCAATGGATGATTTGCACTGGTCTCCAGCTCAGTCTGGCTAAAACTAAGCTTTGCTGCTGGTTTTCAAACACCTTGTTAACAATCCTCAGTGTGTTCCCCGTCCCGCAACCCTATTCAGATTATCCACACGTGTCTTCACCAGTGTGAGGAATTTGGGGGTCATCTTGGCTCCTGGTTTTCACTCTGGCACCCAATAAATGAAGTGGTCAGATCTGTATTCTTCCGTCTCCGTCTACATAGGCGGAGCTTTCCCTTTATTGCTAAGGCTTAGGGGTTAGGCGTCCGGAGAGGGCACACTCTTAAACTCGCAATTGAACAACGACAACGCTTTGTATCTAGACCTTTCTAATAGGTTTTGACATATGTTGAATGTTTTTGAAAATACTGCTGTTCATCCTATTTTTTGACATCCCAAAAATTGTTCTAGTTCCTCCTTTCACCTTGACCTCCACTGGCTCCCAGCCCATCAGCATGTTATCTTTACGATCTTATGTCTTATATATAAGTGAACTTAAGATTGCCCCAACTTACTACGGCTAGTATTGCTCCATATAACCCAGTCAGAAGTCTACAGTCAGAGAATAAAAATGTGCTCACTATTCCATGTACCCGTTAGACCACGGGAGGTGACAGGTTCTTCTCCATGGCAGGGACTATACTCTGGAATCAGTTGCCCTTGGACATTCACTGAGCAGATTTCTTGTGTGTGTTCAGGAAAACATTTAAACATTTCTTTTCTCATTAAATAGGACCTTCTTCAGCTTTCCATGTTGTGCTTGTGTTGTCCCGTCTGACCGTAGATACAATTTGTCCCGCCTAGTTATGTGTGGATGTGCACATTATAAATGTGATAAATGGAATGCAAAACAAATCAATCAATAGTTGTTGTAGCCAAGTACAGATCCAGGATGTCCTTAGTTAGACAGTTAGACAGGCTGAGCCACTGTAACCTGGCCAGGAAGGTGGCGATATTGAGGATTTTGTAGCAAGCTATTCAGTCAATGAGTGTCTGAAGATGAAGGCTTTTAGTTGTTTTCTCAAACTAAGGTGGAGAGGAAGGTTATTCAGGGGGGGCAGTGTATATCAATGTGTGGGATCTTCTGCTGCCAATGCTCATCTTCATTGTCTGTATTTATTTATTTACATACAGGAGGAACAATGCTCTTTTGATCACAAAAGAATGTACAATAGATAAGAAATCAGATTTGATGGGAAGGCAGTGAGCTTCTTACAACGGGGTGAGTTTGTGGGACATTCTGACCAGGTTGCAGAGGGGAATAAATGGAACAGTCACTGTCACTGGGGACAACCACAATTAGACATGCATAGATTAAGGACATTGAACATTGGACATTTTTAAGTGCAGATGAGCAGTATGGCAAGCTGTGCTCAGAATGTTGTCATGATGGGTGAAGTGGCTAGAGTGCAGGAATAGGAGGTGTGGTGCGGAGGCAGGTTGGAGGTATGGCAGATGAAAGGATGGTTAAGACGATACCTCAGAGGTGAGGAAGTAGCTTTTTAGCTTGGTTTTGAACAAATCTCTGTTGACTGTTTCCCCAATGTCCGGGGGAAGAGAATTCCATGCAAGTGGAGCATGAAGAGAGAAGGAGTGGAAGCGAGAGAAAGCACAGGGAGAGCACAGATCCACAAGGGTAGTAGAGGAGGCAGAGAGGAGATTATGAGATGGCCTGTAGAGTTGGATACAGGAGGATAGATACGGCGGTGCCTTACCATAAATAGATTTGTGGACCAGGAGAAGAAATTTAAATCCGCCCTGTTTTGCATCATCAGCCATCCAGCCTGGTAACGGTATGAGCGATTAGATGTGAAGTGAGGGAGTTCAAAGAGAGTCCTGGAAGCACAGTTAATGATCTTCTCAAGAGGGCAGAAAACATAGTTGGGGAGACCAAAGAAGATGCTGGCAAATTAGTCCAGTTTCGAGAAGACAAGAGTTGTAAAGAGATGCGCAGTGGTATTGAAAGGAAGGAGGTGCCTGATTTTCCTAATATTTAGGAGATTGAGTTGAGCTGCTGTTCCAATTTTGGAGATGAAAGTAGAGAATTTATGAGAAGGGTCATAGATGACACTGAGGTTTCTAGCTGAGGAAGAGTAGGGGAGAGTGTCAGTTGGGGACTGGATAGGCAGAGGAAGAGATGAGTGAGAACTTTTGGCAATGAAGAAGAGCCCCTCTGTTTTGGTAGAGTTTAACATCACAGAGTGCAAAGCCATCCAATATTAAATGGCAGAGAGACCATTGGAAATGTTGATAGAGAGATCAGAGGAGAGTTCAGAAAAAGAGAAGAAGATGTGGGTGTTGTCTGCGAAGAGTTGGTATGAGAACCCAAAGGAGAATATTAGTGCCCCAAGAGCAGAGGTGTAGAGTGTAAAAAGGAGCAGACCCAAGACAGAGCCTTGTGGAACACCAACAGTTAGAGGAGTGAGGTGAGAGGTGTTGCTGCCCCAGGAGACAGAGAAATGGAGAGGTGAAAGTCAGGATTCAATGAAGGCCAAGGGCTCAATCATGAATCCTAAGAAGAAAGAGAGTATTAAGAAGACTAGCATGATCAAAAGTGTCAAAGGCACCAGACAGGTCAAGAAGAATTAGGATAGAGGATAGGTTGGAGTGCTTAGCAGAGGCAATGATGTTGGACACATCTATAAGAGCAGTTTCCATGGAGTGGCGGGAGCGGAAACCTGCTTGTAGGAGTCTCAAATGTTTTTAATGTCTAAGAAATTAGTAAGATGGTTGAACATAACTCTTTCGAATGCTTCAGAGTACTGCGGAAGGAGAGAGTTAGCCGTTAGCTTTGACTTAGCCCATGGATTTTTTATGAGAGGGATGACCGTGGCCATTTTAAAAATAGAGGGAAAGCAAGCAGAGTCCCATAACATGTTTTAGAGTTCAGCTAGGTAAGAGGCCACTAAAGGGGAAATAGACTTGACTAGCTGAGGAACAAGAGGGTCTGATGGGGCACAAGAGGGGTTAGCCTTCATCAGTAAAGATAGCAGCATTAGTGTGACTAAAGTGGGAGTAAGAGGTGAAGGATGATGGTAGAGTAGGCGGAGGGAGCATGAAGAAGTTCAGGAGAGAATCTCTAATTTTGGACATGTTTGCAGTGAAGAATTCAGTGAGGTTGTTACCTGTGAGAGTGGAGTTGATAGTTATACCCTTGAGAGGAGTGAGGAGTTAGTTTAGGGTGCCCTCTAGCTGGCAAGAGTGATTGGATTGAGAGTCAATGAGGTTTAGGTAGAATTCACTTTTTTCGCATTATCAAGAGTCGACTTAAAGGAGTTCAGGACAGAGAGGTGCATGTTCTAATGCAAGTGGGTATGTCTCCATTTGCAAAGCAGCCAACACATTTCTGTGCAGAGAGAGTGAATGAATGGAGTAACCCAGGCTGAGGATTCTGAGACTTAGGGGTGAAAGTTAGCAGTAGGAAGTGAGAGGAGAATAAGTCATCAGTAGGGATTGGAATCTTGTGAAGGCAGTGTTGGTGGAAGAGGCATCGGGTGTGAAGGAGGATAGGGAGAACTGTACGTTGAAGAGAAAGGGGGGACTGACAGAAGGTACACATTTCCTTTTAGGGGAAGCAAGTGGTGAGGAAATGTCAGAGGGTGGACAAGAGAGGGTGGGGCAAAGTGATCAGATATGGATTGTCTGACAGTAGTACTTGTGGTTGAGAGAAAAATGGAGATGAATAATAGATCCAAAGGGTTACCGCCTGTGTGGGTACGTAGGTTATGGATAGAGTGGAGAGCATGGTCACTAAGAAAGGACTGACGCTCAGATTTCTGAGATGTGGTTGGAAGGGGAAGGTTGTAGTCACCTAGGAGAATGATGTGATATTTAGTGGAAAGTGGATGAAGGAGTTGCCCAAACTCATCAAAGAATGGTCCATTGGGACTAGGAGGGTGATAGATTGAGATGATTTGAACCGAGTGAGGCAGAACAATAGTAGTGATGGTGAATTCAAAAGAGGTAGAAGAGGATATGGCATTGGAGATTTGTGAGGCATTGAGGCGGGAAGAGAGTAGGTGTCCAACGCCTCAACCTCTGCCAGTCAGTCATGAAAGCAGTGGGGGGGATTTTCATCGAGATGGCAGATAGAATTCTTCTTGAAGTTCGGCATTTCAGTGTATTTAGCAGAAGGTTTTGATATCAGTCCACAGACTCACAGAGAGTTCCAGGGCTGGGCTGCATGGTGGATGCTTGCAGTCCAGCCAGCAAGCCTTTTATTCCTAAATCAGCCTCTTAGTGACTGCACCTGCTCACAGGCTGTTATCCTAGCTATGGAATGGGGGGGGGATTCCAGACCAGTGAGGCTGCTTCTGTACACCTTTGGATGATTTAAGAATTTAAGTAAAGAGGTCTTTCAGATTTAACCCCAAAATCAACGGTGAGCACTGATTTGAAGACGTTGGATTTGATGGACTGTACGTTTATGGAAAACCATGTTGAGGTTTTTGCAATTACTAATGCAGGGTAAGACAATGCCTCTGCTAACTCCAATTTTGTGGGACATGTCAAGAAAGATTACAGTGGATTTTAGGATGGGGAGGTGGTCGTTTGATTTCTTTCATCTTAGAGACATTGAGAGGAGAGTGTGGATAACCCATGGTAGGATGCTAGGAAAAAGGGAGTGTGGTAGAGAGTATCCTCGCTATGAAGGGAGGAGTGAGTGGAACAAAAGCTCACTGAAGGAGTAATAGAGTGGGGCACATGCCTATGGGAGGAAGTAGGGAGGAAGTAGGATAACAGAGCAGAACTGACATAAGGGAAGGGAACAAACACTCTGAACAAGGAAGGTAATGTGAGTTGTGAAGAGTGCAGGAACTCAGTGGCATGACACAACACTGCAACAGAGAGGGA
Organism: Ambystoma mexicanum; assembly: GCF_040938575.1. Lineage (NCBI taxonomy): Eukaryota > Metazoa > Chordata > Amphibia > Caudata > Ambystomatidae > Ambystoma > Ambystoma mexicanum. The sequence goes on along the minus strand of NC_090925.1, from coordinate 49,610,761 downwards.
AAGGGGCTAATATACCCGTTTCTGGCGGAATTATCAGTTGTCTTTCTGGGGGGATTCATCAGGAATAAAAGTCCAGCAGAACAAACCATGGAAGGTAAAGGAACTGGAACACCAGACCAGGGCAGGTAGAGGCTAGTGGAATATCAGACTGGGCCATACAGTAAGGAGCTGGATATCAGCTTGGACCATTGGACGTTGGACAATTGGTACAGGGAAGTCAACAAACTATGATAAAGTGTGGGAGAGAATGAGCAACACCAGACTATAGCAGGCAGTAAATTGAAACACACGATTAAAGACAAATGATGACAGTGACAGAGGAACTGCATATTCTGCACTATTATATTTGTTATCAAAAGGACTACATTGAACACGAATATCATCTTTACAATAATTGCCAAAATAATCCAACACATTAAGTGGGAGATACGCCAGACCCCCGATGGGCATCATTTGATTTGTGGATGTGGTATTATGTGCTGATATTGAACCTTCATAACACACTACAAGTAGAAAATGATTCAAATAGTGATGTTCTGAATAGAGAAACAATTCAATCTAATTAGGATAAACAAGACAACATGTAATCAGGAATGCTGCAGGTGTGGAATGAGGGTGTCAACCACTCCCGGCTCCAGGGACCATGTCTCAGAAGAGCTGAGACAGAAGTAATGTGTCTGCAATCACTATATAAGCATGTCCTGGAGGAAGGATGCGAGTGAATAGAGCCGGGCCTTAGAAGAAGCAGGCCCAAAGGTAAAGATTCTTTTAACTACTCTGTTTCCTCAAAGCTGACTTAAAGACATGATTTCTCTCCGCCTGCATGTGGCATAAGGGGCTCTCTTTTGATGAAGTGGAGCAGGTGAGCTACTCCTGGAGGGAGCTATTCCAGGTGCAAGAGTGTGAAATAGCCTTTCGAGCGGACACCAAGTTGAGCTTTGTCTTTGCACGGTTCTGGGAGGCATAACACAATCATGCCCCCGTTCATCGCTGCTTTGCATTCATGTGCATTACTCTTTTTTTGGTCTGTGCTTTGTTTTTTATTTATTTTATTTTATTTAGAGATATAGTTTATTACACAAACCTTTGGCTACATCCCAATTGAGTTAAAATGCATTCCTCTTTTTCACAATTCATTTAATTTAAAAGGTCTCCACGTATAAAATAAAAATGAAATCCTCACATCCATTTACCAGTATCCAGTTAATATGTCAATTTTTTTTTTCCACAATCCAAAATGTCGAACCAAAAGTGCTGATTTGTTTTTTCCGAATGTATTGTTTTTTTATTTTATAGGGTTTAGTCTTGTTTAGTTATATATGTTTTGCACTAAATTCTTACAAAAGTGGAACATAGTTGGTGTCTACGCCTCTGTTTGTCATTTTCTCGCTAAATCCATGAATAAAAGTACCACATCTAGTGAGCTCATAGGTAAGCCATTCCTACATTGTGTAATGTCCTGTGTGAAATGACAACACTTGCTATGTTGCCTCAAACCTAAAGACCATGTCCATTTTAATAGTGCATGGTCACTATTTGGCCAATTGAGCACTTTCATGTTTTTAACTTGGTCTACCTGCTTATGCGAACGATCGAAATAGTCCAGGAATCTGGACTGAGCTACATTAGACCAAGTCGGGATGCTTGTGATGGCACCCATCGTTTTCCCTTTCAGCATATGCATATCTCTTGCCAACATTGCATTAAACCACTTTCTGATTTTGAAGTCACCTTTACATAAACCACGCTTCACGTCATAACAACTCCCAGCTAACATATCAAACTGGGAGATATTTTAATCTGCACCTAGCTCCACCACAAGGTCATCAAATATATATTTACAAGAAGAAGTTTCGGCTTAGAGATGGGGTGCGGCGCGTCATTTTGTAGTACAAGGAACTGCACGAAACAGTTTGGAGCTCCTTCAGCAACCGGTTAGAACCCTGCCCCATTTTTCACTAATGTCAGAAAACCTGAGGCCGGCCTTGTTCTAAGGCCTCGATAGGCCGAGTTTAAGAAGGTGGTATATCACTCGGCCAGGGGCAGATGTTGTATACATGTTTCCTGGAGACAGAGTACATCAACATTTTCACTGCAAAGTTGATCATTGCCAAACAGGTGTATAAAGCCCTGGGTATTCCAGGAGCCAATAATCCATTCATCTTCTTTAGAGGAGATTGGCTGTTACTTGTTTTTACTTAGAAACCTTTCCAGTAAAAATGAAGGAGGGGTGTATGCCAAATTTCTGTCTTTGATTGAATTGCCCAGGACATCAATATGCCTCTGCGATGAGGCTTGTTAGCAGACAAAGGTCAACTTTATCCGGGGGTTTAAATTACTGGTAGCCAGGGCCTGATTCCCTATCAGGAGACCTCTCCCATGGTTCTTATTTTCAGGGCCCCTTAAAGTTGCTCAAACAAATGCTTGTCAGGGTTATTAATCTTGTCTAGCAGATTTACCGTGCCACGAGGCCCAATCTGGCTTCACGTGACTTGAGGGGTCCATTAATGCATAGCCCTTTGGAAGGAGTAAGTGAGCAGCTTCCATCATGAACGATTTAATCTCAATCGAAGACAGATGTAAAACAAACTTATCCAGATCGCTTTCCCTAGGAAATTCAATGGTTTTGAATGTCATATGTATTGACTCCCTCTCACTGTGCTTAGAGAGGCATCAGCTTCACCTCACTGATGATCCCCAACAAGGGTGAAACACGTGTATGGGGTTGCTGGTGGTACTCTCGTTCAGGTTGGAATTGCCATTGCATTTCGGTGCTGGACTGCCCCTGGGCAGGACAAAGACTGATATGCAAATGGATATTTCCCATCTGTGAAAGGCACAGTGAGTAAAAGCAGTGGCTGCGAACTCTCAAGTGGTTAATAACCACTGAAGAGGTTATCAAGTCTGTTCTTTCGAGAGAGGGGCGCCCGCTACCTTTGCAAAAATGTATTGACAAATCTCAGTAGGAGAATGTGGTGCTGTAATCTGATTCATTATCAAGCCATCATCCACTGTTAGCACATGCTCCAGCTGCAAATAAAGACCCTGGCGCGACTTTCTGTTGCCCCCAGCAAATTACCCTGCAGATCTATGCTCCCGGAAATCCAATTTGCCAGTCTTTCGGTCATCTTGGGAGGATATTTTGTTGGTTGCTTTTGAGGCTATGGTTGTAAATTCCTGGTGGCTCCCCTGGTTAGCCGAGTGGAATTTAAAATCTGCCATCAGTAATTTTTTGCAGAATCTATAGGATCGTAGTCTGGATCCGTAGGGCCATGATTTTTGTGTATTTCTGCCCTCTCCAAGTTAGTATCACCCGGAGGCAGTTTTTTATCTGCCACACTCTTCGTTGTTGATTTTTTTGCTGTTCGAAGGGACAAACCTTCGGCACATTCCAAGCTAGCATTGAGGTCTGAGATTATATAGCGACCGGGCGTCCCTTTGTCAACAGCTCAAAAGGTGCAGCGGCCTGTCTATTGGCACCCGACAAGTCAGCCTTGTCATCTTGATCAAACAAATAGGTTCAACGGTCCAAACGATCAGTGTTCACAAATAGAGATGAAGGGTGATTTTTGGCAGGTGAAAGCACACCGTCAATTTTGCGCTGCACTGCTGTCATTGGATTTTGTTCCAAGTGTTGATCAAGAGTTGGTCATGAGGCTCTCTCAATTTAATTGTTTTAGAGAGAGTTGACGGAGAGGATAAGTTGAGAAAGAAGTTTGTTGTATCATTGAACTTCTTGTATTTGAATGAGCTACATCCATAGACTTTTTTTGGTTGTAATGGCTCTCTAGGGTACTTTATTTATTTATTTATTTATTTATTTACTTAGACATTTGTAAAGCGCACCAAACCTGGGGGCATCTGGGCGCTGGTTTACATGAAGGCAGTGGTTGCACTTGGTTAGAGCAAGGTTGCAGACATAGGTGGTACATAGTTACAGTTAATGTTTACAATAGTTAGAAGCATATTTGTTATGTACAAGCTTATCTAGAGCTATATTTCTGAGCAGGGTGGAGGTGATGGTGCCAGGAGTTGTTAAGTTGGGCGGGTTCAGTCTAAATTTGGGCGTCTTGAGAAAAGAGGCAGGTTTTGCAGCCTTTGTAAAAGGACCATAAGGAGTCCTCAGATCTTAGGGCCAGAGGCAGGGCGTTCCAGAGTTTAGCAGTGATCAATGGGAAGCTGTTATCCCCTCCTTTCTGGCGTCTGTATATAGGAATGTCAAGTCAATGTGAATAATCAGTCTGGGTAGGTCTGGAGGACAGATTATTTGAGAATTTTCTGGACAGGTACGTAGGGACTGTGTTGAGATGCATTTGTGGGTCAATGCTAGCTCTCTTGTGCCAGAGCTTGCTTCTTCAGTTCTCCTGTTGCATGTGGTGCTATGGCTAGTTTGCAGAATAGCTTGTTTATAATTTCACAAAGGGTTGTAAAATGCTGTTTGTTCTCGTCGGAAGGTATTTTTATCCAAACAGTCTCCGCTGCTCCTTTTGAGGATCGTAGGGTTGTGACGCTGGGGTTGTACCACAAATTGAGATGCACGCTTGGTTTAGGCTTATGGATGCTCAGAGGTGCTAATTTGTTCATGGCTTTGAAGAAGGTTTGGTTATATAGCTTGACCATGGCAGTGGAGTCAGTGTTTGTGTGTGGATGAGAAGTGAGCGGTAGCAACATGGGGAGTAGGATGGCTGGAGAAATGTTCAGTGAGTTTCTCAAGAGGGGAGCCGGTGCTGGTTGGGATGAAACCACCGAGTGAGCTGTCTCTTTAATATTGACGGTGATAACATTGTGATCTGACCATGGACAAGGATCGCTGGTTAGAATGTTGGTGTTGCAGTTGACGTCTGCTTTCCAATCTAGTGTAAGGCCTTTATCATGGGTGGGGCTTGAGATCAGGTGGGAGAAGCGTAGGGATTCAATGGTGTTGGCTAGTGTGTGTGCGTGCGGATCAGCTAGGTCATTTAGGCCTAAGTTGACATCTCCCAAACAAATGATTTTGGAGGAGGGCTTTGTGTTGGTAGAGGGGAGTTGCGCAATGTCTTCCTTGAAGGAAAGCAGTGGGCCTGGAAGTCTGTAAATTAAATGGATCCTAAGGGTGGTTGTAGCGTATAAAGCAATTTTGACTGAGAGCAACTCGGCTGAGCTGATGGATTGGTTGTGAATTTCTTTAAGGGGTAGTATCTTTTATGCAATAAAGGTGACTCCATATCCTTTGGATACTAGTCTATCTTTCCTGAAGATAGAGTAACTATCCAGGATGGCTAGGGAGAGGGGTGGACCAGCAGCTTGATGGAGACATGTTTCTGTGATGGCTGTGAAGTCTAGTTTGTTGGTGGTGATGAGGTCGGAAATGTCGAGGGCATAGTCAAGGAGGCATTGATGAGTGCTCCTGTGAGGAGTGTTGTGGTATTCACTTTAGTGTCAGAGGTGGATATGATCTTGCTAGGTATGTGTTCTAAGCTAGCAGGGGATTCAGCTATAGAAGAGGCTTTGACCAGTACTGTGGATGCTGTGTCTAGGTTGGTGTTGGTAAGGATGATGGCTGGGGAAGCTGTCATTAGGGTAGCGTGAGAAATGCATGAGGCAACATCACACTTGAAGGTATTAGGCACAGGGGAGAGCGTTGTTTCCCCATTGTGTATATAGTAAGTGGCTGGAAGGGGTTGTTGATGTGTTCTCGGGGGGGCGGGGAGAAGGCTCTCGAATTGAGGTGTGCATTCCACCAAGTGATCGGCAGGGTTGTTGTTTGTAGATACTGCCAGCATGTAGCTAGGCGAGACACGTGTCTTGTCAATGGGACAATGTTACCTAGTGCTTGAGCTTGGCTTATATCCTGTGTCTCGTGGGATAGATGTGGTGTTGAGTGCACATGCTTTGGGCATGGAGAGTGATGGTGGGATGTCGTGTGAGTCTGGGAGATTTTTGGGCATTTTTAGGGTGAGTGTGCATTTATAGTTGTTGGTGGCAAGCTGTGAGTTGTTGGTAGGACAGGTAGTTGGATTTAGGTCTCCCATGGCATGGTGGGGCCAGGCAGGGTTAAGGCCGGGTCAAGTGAGTGGGGGTTTGGTAGAGGGCAGCATTGCACAGTGATTGTCTGGTGAGACCAGCTGTTGGGGTTGCAATAGTTTGTCGGAGTCTGGCAGTAGTGGGTTCAGCGATGTGGGTTGGGTTCGCAATGCACGAGGAGCAGGCGCTGAGTGGGGCTCATAGGTGATAGCTATAGCATGTGCTGTTATTGGATGGATAGAAATTAGAGCGGATTGGAACAGCTGGGTCTGAGCTGCTGGAAGTCATTGGACTGGTTGTTGTGGATGCATCTTGGAATTGCAGAACAGAACAGAGGTGCTTGGGTGTGAAGCACACAGGAGAAGAGACAGTTGTTTACAGGGGATGGAACCCAAGTTTGAATTTCCAGATTTCTAGGCAGGCCTTGATATTGTGGCAATGCACCGTGGTTAAAGCCTGTTATGGCGACTAAGTCTGATTTTTAAGGTCAATGTAGGCAGTTCAGTATATCTAGAAGTGAAGTTTGAAAAGGCACATCTAAATGCAATATATTAAGGCCAAGTGAGCACATCAGCACATCTAAATGCCATATTTTAGTCCAAGGTGAGCACATCAACATGTCTCAATGCAATATTTTGAGGCCAAAGTGAGCATGTCAACACATCCATCTAGATTCGAAATGTAATGGGGTACATCTAAATGCAATTTTTCTAAAGGCAAAATGAGTACATCAACATTTTTAAATGCAATGTTATTAGGGCGTATTTGAACTCGAGTTGTGAGGGCCATGGTAGAGCTGCTAGCGGTTGGGTCAAAAAGGGAGGTGGGTGCGTTTGCCAGGGGGCTTACCGGTGTAATTTTCATTTTCTTCCTTTTTTGAAATATAGGAAATGGTGAGTCCAAGCCATTGGTCGCTTGGATAGAAATGCCCTCTCTCTGCCTCTCCAAATTGGGATCCACAAGCACATTTCCCCTTATTGTTTGGCCCTGCTTTGGACTGCTCGTTGTCCAATGTAGACGTGTGGGCATTTGTGTTATATTGGGACAAACCAATTTCCACTTTTCCGGTTATGAAAGGACAATGTGGCTTGTTAAGTCTATAGTGCAGGCCAGTTCATCGGTGGCCGTTTTTGTCCATAGTTGCACTAGGTAGTATGTGGATTAGAGGCATCTCTTGACAGTTAGGTTCGGCAGGAGGAGAACCTCTATTCTTTGGATACTTTTTTTCTTGCGAAGTCTCCAGAAGGGTACCTAGAATATTTCCTTTGTCAGCACGCTGAAAGTCCAGTGTTTCTGGAATTGTTTTCTGGAGGTAGGTCAATTACGCTGCCTCATTGTCCACCCTTGTCTGGAGCATTGTAATGAATGATTCAATATAAATCATTTTCATATGGATCATAGCCAAAAGCGTAGCGTGGTCCTTGAAGGATTCATTTATCATCTCGTGAAGTTTTATAAATGGTGTCAAAGCAATAGTTACTGCTGACATGACATTCGCTTGAATGTTGAAAGTCATGGAACTTGGGAAGTGAGCAGGACAATGAAGTGTTCTAAGTGAAAATGAATTGTCTTCCAACGACGATATAGAAGTGGAACTAGATGGTTGTTTTTTCGCAGGATGGGGAGGCAAGTCAGTAGAAAAGGAGAACAACCATACTTGAGTTTGGGAGACCTCCTCAGCATTGCCACCTTTGGACGAGGGCTTGAGAACAGGCTTCTGTGCAGAATTCATGGAGTTTGAATGAACCAATTTCACATTGTAGATTTCCCTTATTGGAAAATGAATTAATCAAGTCTGAGTTGTTCTCCTTCACCTTATGGTCCAAGTCATTTTCAAAGTCCCTGACCAGATGAGCAGCAAGAGCCAAGGGCATACCTATTTTTCTTCGGGCATTCATTGCCCAAAATGCTCAACTGAGGCCTAGGTAAATTTACCAGGGTCTCCTTGTGTGGTAGGGGAAGCGACGCAGACCACAAGCTTTGAGCGTCAGGGGTTGCCAATTCATCAGAAGTTGTTGGAAGCTTGATGTTAGGCTGAGAGGGCTTCAAAGGCTCTAGTTATTTGTAGGGGCTGGGACAGGCCACACACAAAGGCTTCCTGTCTGGAGCCTGTCGTGAGCTGACTGAGCCTGGGCCAGGAAAGCTGCCCGAAAATACCCATGACTCAGTCCCGGGAGCACCAGCTTGCATCTTTACCAACTCGCTTTTGTAACCTGCACAACAAACCATCACGTCGCTCCTCCACAACGTTGCACTCCTACTATGCCGGTTCATCCTGCCACCTGACGCTGTGAAACATCGCAATACGCCAGGTACTGTGCATATATGCAAATATCTCCCAGTGTCTGGTCGCCCTCTACCTAAGCACGCCACACTGCCTTTGCATCATTCCACCGCCATCATTTTATATAAGCACAACCTCGCTGTGACAGTATCTGCCACCCTGCGCTTATCCACCACTCAGGCTGCCCCTCCTCAAAGTATCATAACATCACCACCTATGTATATGCTCACCTACCGCTGCAACGCTAAGCTCATTGTGGTGCATGCTCATGTGTACTGTTTACTGTGTATCCTGCTTATCGCTATGTCTGACTATTCCACACCTAGGTGCTTTTTAACCAACGTGACTATAGTGCACCTAGGTGCACTATGACCAACTGTATTATTGGATCTAAATGCATCACTAGCCAAATGTTTTCCCCAAATCTAGGTGTAGTCTAACCTTATGTGCTATTTCGAATCTAGATGCTTTTTCAACCAACGCTATTATAGTGCTTTAAGGTGCACTTTGACCAACTGTGCCATTGAATCTGGTTGTATTTCTAGCCAAATGTGTTTCCCAAATCTAGGTGTAGTCTAACCTTATGTGCTATTTCGAATCTAGATGCTTTTTCAACCACAGTTATTATAGTGCTTTAAGGTGCACTTTGACCAATTGTGCCATTGTATCTGGTTGTATTTCTAGCCAAATGTGTTATCTTGAAAATAAAGGCTACCCCTCCACTTTTTAGTCTAAATTACCATTCCCTGACTTCAAAAACTGATGCACCCTAGCTCGAGTGCATTACACCTAAACCAGTTACTGCTCCTCAAGCCTAACCTACCCAGCTCAAACCAGCCACTATCAGCCATACTAACCGCCCCCCCCAACTAGTGCCACCAGCCTCCAGCATTACGTACCGCTGTTGCCAGACCATGATCTTCCGGCTCGCCCTAATCATGTTCCCTTTCTGCATAACGCTGGACAACGTACCCTGTAGCAGTAACAGTTACATAGCCTACCACGACGGCCTGGCTAAACTAGGGTGCCCAAGACACCACCCCATCCCTTGCCCCACACCGTTCCTACCCTCTGTATCCCCCTTCCCTCCCACTCACCACCACCCACATACTTCCCATGTCAACCTAGGCCCCCCAGCCAACACAACACACAGCCACCCCAGTCCTATCGCTAAGTCCAACCATTCTAAACTGAACACCAAACATCCCGCCCGCTCCAAGCCTCCTGGCCTGACCCCCCTCCTTCACTCCCAACCTCACAGCACGCAACAACAGACTAGGCACCAGGCTCACCTTACAACTACTAAGCCCGACTCCAAACCTAATACCAAAACCAATACAAAGCACAATGCGCCACACAAGCCCTTTCCTCCCCCACTAAAAGGTGCCCTACTCAATGTCAGATCCCTGGCTGCCCACCCCACAGAAATTGCCGACGTCATTCTTGCCATACCGGACAAATACTCTATCCTCAGAGACCTAACGCTAGAGGTGGAAGCGTAGCGATCATCTCCAAATCCTCCCTAGACCTCAGATCAGCCTCTACAGTGTCTCTCACATCCTGCGAGATACTCACAGCCAAACTGCAAACTTCCCCCACAACCACGATCACCCTCCACCTCATATACAGACCCCCAGGCCCACCTGGAGTCTTTGAAGAAGACATCACATCTCTCATCACTGAAAATTCCAAACCATCAGCAGAAATTATGATCCTCAGGGACTTCAAGCTCGGTTACCAGGACCCGAACGATGCCCATGCTGCATCCCTAGCCAATGTCCTAACAGAACATGACTTCCACAACTCATTGTACTCCCCACCCACCAAAAGGGCAGAACCCTTGACTGAGTAGCAACTTACAATTGCAATACAACCTGCAAGGACCCCCATCCTATGGCATGGACTGATCATCACATGATTCCTCTTGAGGTCAAGATTAATCAGGTACTGCCCAATAAATACCCCCCGGCACCAGCCTGTCCCACCAGGAATAAACGCAACATCACTGCTGAAGCCCTACTACCACTGGTCTTAACCACCCTCAATGCTCTCCCAGCCAATGCTGACTTAATCCTGCTGATTGACACCTTCAGTGATTCCATGGCTAAGGCAATGGATACCGTTGCCCCACTGAAACTACGCAAAGATAAACCTAAAGCTCATCTGAACTCGTGGTACACCGCTGAGCTCAAATTACTCAGGAAAAAGAAAGCCAAGGCACAACTCACATGGAAGACTAACCCGTCAGTGGAAAACAAATCCAACCTCACAAACTTATCCTCACTTTACAAAAGCGAGATAATTCACACCAAAAAAGATGTATACCACACCAGGATTACTCAGGCAGGATCCTCCACCAAAGAATTATTTAAAATTCTGAAGGAACTAGAAAATCCTATTTCACCTCCAGAAACCTGTTTGAAAGACAAACCTTGGTGCACCAGCATCCAAAATGCCCTCAACAACAAAATCACAGTACTCCAAACCAAAATTGAGAACAAATGCCAACAACTCTCCAATAACAAAATCACAAACCCTAGCCTACCCACGCCCAACAATACTAGCTCTGGCTTCTCGTTTAAGAAAGCCACCATTACGGAAGTCCAAAAAATCATCATCTCCCTAAAACCTTCGAACTGCACAGGAGACAGCTGCCCCGCCCAGCTTATAAAAGACGCAGCTAGAGAGCTTTCCCCCTTCATCACCAAACTTATTAACCTATCCTTCATCAATAATTCAGTCCCCAGCAACCTAAAACAATCATGGGTTCTCCCACTCTTGAAAAAACAATCCCTAGACCCAGCCATACCCACCAACTACAGGCCCATCACCACAGTCCCATTCCTACTAAACATCCTAAACAGAGTCGCCTACATCCAAAATCAGGAATACCTGGAATCCAACCAATTGCTAGGAATACATCAATCTGGCTTCAGACCTCAACACGGAACAGAAACCGCCCTTGTTGATCTCAAAAGCCAGATTGATGAAATTAAAGACAAAGGCAATGCCGTAATCCTACTCCTACTAGACCTCTCAGCGGCCTTTGACCTGGTCAGCCACGAAATCCTTTGTAGTCACCTAGCCACCACAGCCCACTTCTCCTCCTCTGCCATCACATGGATACAATCCTTCCTAGCAAACAGAACCATGCAGGGTTTCTCAACAACAGCTGCAGCAGACCCCATCCCCATCACATGCGGGGTCCCACAGGGATCCTGTGTATCCCCCACTTTGTACAATATATTTACAAAGCCTCTATTTGACCAACTGGACCGTCTGGGTGTCACCTACACAAATTACATAGATGACACCCAGATACTCCTCACCATCACAGGCAATCACCAAGCAGACGTCACCCGGATCAACAAAATATTCTCCATCATTCAGGCATGGATGGCCTCGCATGGCCTCTGCCTGAATGATGAGAAGACAGAGCTCCTCATCGTCAGCTCCCCCAACACCCTAACTAAACTCAATCCCAGCTACAATAACATCACAACGACGGCCACGCCATCACTATTGCCAAAAGCGTGAAAACCCTTGGCTTCTATCTGGATGTCAACACCAACCTCTCCAAACACACCAATATGATCGCCTCAGCCTCTGCCTACACCGGCAAGCTCATTAGGGCCAGCAGAACTTTCCTATCACCCAACAGCTGCCTCACACTCACCAGAGCCCTCATACAATCCAAATTGGACTACTTCAACAGCCTGTACCTATCCGTACTTAACAAGCTACAGGTACTTCAAAATAACGCTCTGCGTGCAGCCCTCAACATTCCCAGATGAGAGCGTATTTCCACTACTAGGAAAGCCTGCAATAGCTCTCCATACGCCAGAAAATTGATCTAAAAACCATCTGCCTCACGTACAAGTCCCTCAATCACCTAGCACCGCCATATCTAGCTAACAAATTCACCATGAAACCTGCTACCAGAACCACCAGATCCTCCAACACTCTATGCTTGACAGTGCCTAGATTCCACCTAAAAAGAGTTGGAGGGACCAGCTTCACAGTACTTGCCTCCCAACTCTGGAACACCCTACCTCTCAACATCAAAACTATTGAGTCCTTCCAGATCTTCAGGAAGCAGGTCATCAGCTGGCTCCTAAACAAAGAGTAGCTCCACTAACACCTGACCTCACACCCCCTGCTTGGTAAACTGGCTCATGATCTGTATATGACTGTATATTGAAACTGTATATTGCTAACTGTATATTATTCCAACACTTAAACTGTAAACTGTATTACATTATATTATATATGCATGTATTATAAGTATGTATGTACGAAGTATGCAACACAAAGATACTTCTCAACAATGTAACCGTCTTCTTAAGCGCCCTTCTACCCCTGGGTTTGGAGCGCTATACAAACAAACAAACAAAATCGGAGACAAGTCTGTCTCCAAGATATCTGCATCAGTTAAATCATTGATGTTTTCCCTCAAACGTGATGAGTCAAAAACTGAAATAGATGAATGGAGCTTACTGTTTATTTGAATAGGGGGGCCTAAAAGGGTTTTGCTGAATTCCCAAAGTAGGTCCGGAGAGGTCAGTGGTGATTTATTTTCTTTCAATGCTCAAGTGAGCTTGACACATTCCTACCCTCTGTTGAATCCCTCACCCATATGTTAGCATCCTTCAAACACATTTCCGAGGGGGTCTGCTGCACCGGACTGTGTGACTCCGAAGACTACATCAGTGCCTTGAAGGGTTGCACTGGTAGAGGGTGCATATAGATTTTTATGGAACCTTGCATCCCTTCTTTGAGTGAGCGAGTGTGTTGCTGTGTTGTAGGGCAGGATGGTTTTACTTCTCGGGTAATTTTCCCTCGCTCATGAACTAATCCCTGTAATGGGAGGAAAGCGGGAAGAGTGTGTCACACTACTGTGAAACCTGAATAATCATGGTCAATAGCCAGGCAGCAGCATCAAGAAACACGTCTTACCGCACACTAGCAGCAACCCAGAAGGTCACCTTCTTCCCCTGGGCTTCTGGGGAAAGTGGGAAAAACACTCCCAAACACTCTGCGATGCTCTTCATCCAGAGGGTAGGTTTTGAAGAGTTACCTCTACCTGCAGGAATCAACAGCAAAGAAAGACTCAGCTCTGTAACTCCACATGGGAAACACTCCCAAACAATCTGCAACGCTCAGCATCCAGAGGGTAGGTTTTAAAGAGTTAGCTCCACCTGCAGGAATCACCAGCAAAGACAGACTCGCCGCTGCAACAGAGGAAAGAGACTCTGCATGGGAAACACTCCCGAAAACTCTGTGACACCCCATGTATCTTACCCAGTGAGTTATTACAGAAAGGTATCCCCAGTCGTTACACTTTAATATGGAATATCTGTTCACATATCATTTATCAGTTGCATCAATCAATAGAAATGAAGAGTGAACAGACTACTTTCCTCCAAGGGATTTTATTTGTAACTCTAACCCCAGTCCTTGTTGTTAACCTGCTAAAACCTGGAAAACCTGGAAAAACACTTCCAAACACTCTGCGATGCTCTTCATCCAGAGGGTAGGTTTTGAAGAGTTACCTCTACCTGCAGGAATCACCAGCAAAGAAAGACTCAGCTCTGTAAATCCACATGGGAAACACTCCCAAACAATCTGCAACGCTCAGCATCCAGAGGGTAGGTTTTAAAGAGTTAGCTCCACCTGCAGGAATCACCAGCAAAGACAGACTCGCCGCTGCAACAGAGGAAAGAGACTCTGCATGGGAAACACTCCCGAAAACTCTGTGACACCCCATGTATCTTACCCAGTGAGTTATTACAGAAAGGTATCCCCAGTTGTTACACTTTAATATGGAATATCTGTTCACATATCATTTATCAGTTGCATCAATCAATAGAAATGAAGAGTGAACAGACTACTTTCCTCCAAGGGATTTTATTTGTAACTCTAACCCCAGTCCTTGTTGTTAACCTGCTAAAAAATAAATCACACCTAGACATGTGCATTAATGAAAAACCAATTTAAGATACCCAAGACTGGTACCTTTGTTTACATGAATTATTCACCAAAGCGAAGACGCCTAATTTTGGTAATATTTTCCACGTGTGTAGTTATCATATATAAGAGCATACAGTTCAGTGGACATCTTTGTAGTGTATGTAGTCATTACCTGGTGCATTTCAGTTGCAATATTGGAAGAGGAGCACTTTAAAAATGAATAGTACCATCAAATCTACTTGAGAAAACAAAGTGCTACTCAAAATAATTGTGAAATGTTTATAAGTGGTTCAATTTTTAAAAAGTAAGGTCTACAAAATGACATTCCATGTAAGTCATCATAGTATGTAGAGAATGTAACATTCTCCTACCTGGCACAAATAAGCTCCCATATTGGAAGATACACTTATTAACAAGCAGTGATATATCATGGCAGAAGGTGGACTCAAGATGGCAGAAATGTTTACTTGAAAAATAGCAGTCGAGCATTGCATTTAGTGGAAAACCTATCATTGTGAGTTGTTTCTCTCTTGTTTGTATGAAAACTTCCGTATTGTTGTTAAATGCTCCTTTTGCTACCATCTTGACAATTTCCTTGGTCTATCCTCTTTGTTATAATATATTATTTAAAATCCACAAATTAATTTGATATTTTAGTTTAAGAAATGTTGCCACCAATTCACAATGTATTAGAACATTTTTTATGGATTAGGGCGTGTATATTAGGAACGAGGATCAACATTAAAGCGCGTAACATCTGGGAGTTTAGATGCCAAATTCGCAAATAATAAATACAGTTCAAAGACACCTTGCCCAAATAAATTGTATAAACTGTAACATTGTAGAAAAATAGTTCCAATATTAAATTGAATTAATTAGTAAATATATTAAGTATGAAACTCTCAGAAAAAAGTAATTAGGTGAAACGTCTAGGTAGATTTATATTGTGGGATAACCTTCTTAAGATGGCCGCCGCTATAATGGCATATGGAGACAGCGATGAGGGACAACCAGGTTGTCGTGGTAACAATTAAACAATGCTCTGCGCGTGGCCAGCACTTCCAGTTGACTGGAGCCGACACGAGGGACTTTGTAACAACGCTAACACAGGTAAGTGAGGATTAAGGGACGGATTTCTCTGTCTGCATGCATCGCTATTTAACGTGGCAATGTTTAGCTGTAAATACGGTTTGGACTCGGTCACGGACAGGCCGAAAAATATGACAGGCTGGCTTTTAAATGACATGGGGGGGACAAATATTAGAATGGAACACGTAACACAAGTTATGTGGACATGTATAAACATATTATGAATATATATGGAATACCAAATGCATTTAGAGTTATGACAATGGAAAGACATAAATGGAAAGCTATAATATAAGGAATTAATGCAGTGAACAGGTGCACACTGACATTTACTATCTGTTGCAGGGATTAACCCGTGATTTAACATTTTGATTCTCGGTAAGCAGAAATGATCCTTTTCTCTTAAAAAGGGCATTTAAAGTAGTTATACCAGATGCGGTGGCACTTTAACGCGTTATATACTTGTAAATAAGTTTAAGTTGTAAGAGCACGGAGATACATTGATACAATACTTGTGAATCATTCTAGGTAAATTGCATGCATGTAATTGCAATGCATGAATCACGGGTACTACTAAACAGAAATGGACAAATGGTGGGGTTAGTCTAGAATGTAGGGGTAGATTATCCATGATAATTAATCATATATACATGTTTTTCTTTTCTTCTTTTTGTCCTTTATTTTTGCGTTTCTCAAAAAATATGTATTCTCTTTTTCGTTTCATTGGCTATCTTCCCCGATTTCAATGTATGTGCAAATGTGTATGCATATTTGGTTACATGCTTATTTAATTTTTCTCTTTTATGTACTTTAATGGTGAATGATGAATGCAATCAAACTTTTTTCTTTTCCTTCGAACGCATGTTTAAACTTATTGAATCTATCAAATGTATACTAACTGCTAATATATTGAAGAAAGTACTATAAAGGATTTTTGCCCATAAAAAGTCACTGTTTTGAAAAAGGCCCTTGAGAGGCTGAAACACGTGTTAACAAAAAAGTGGGCAATGGAGTCAATACAAAAATAAACAAATTACTCCAGTAATATTGAATGAAGTGTGACCAATTTTCACTTATTCAAGAAGGTGGCACCGTTTAAGGGTGTACCTACTACTCATTACTTAAACCAAGGGAGGGAGGGGAATGGTCCTTCCCTAAACCGACACACCAACGCGACACCAAACCAAAGGATATATACTAAGGTTGCTTGCTTAATTAGCTGCACCCGGAGGAAATCCCCAATTCATATACTTTTATTTAAAATCTTGGCTTCAATTTTGTAATCTTCCCTGCTACTGCTATTTCTTAACAGTTATAGGAATGTGCCCAAACAGTAGGTTTGTCGTCTCACCTATTGCATGATGATTTTGAAAATATAATAAGGCATTTTACTCACTTTCTTTATGGGATGGCCTAATTCCTAACCTGCCATATCCTTGCTTTATGGTAATATCTCAAAATTGTATGGTATTTATATTAGTATTTGCATCAGTATTGTCCTTAAATTAAAGGAAATGTGGTTGTTGTTCCATCTGTAGAAAAGCAGCCACATTGTTTTTTGAACCACTCCAGACACAGGTGATGTCATCTATGTATCATTTCCATGTGTTCATGTTATTTTATTGGGGCTAGTATTTACGTGAATGAGTGATACCTCAAAATATTCTATATAGACGTTTGCCAAATTGGGAGCAATTATGGCTCCCATAGCTGTGCCTTCAATGTTTCGATATGTACACCTCATAAACTGGAAATAGATATGTTGAAAAGCCAATTCTGTACACTATAAGATCAATGATTTGCCTACAGAATCACTATCTTCAAATGATCAAAAACACTCTTCTACAACCTCTAAAGTGGGAACTTGAGAAACGTTTGTGTATAATAAAATGATGTCATGCAGTTCATCTGCTTTTCATAATTTATTTGTAGATTTTTTTGTCCATTCATGTATTGTGATTTCCACTAAGTGTGATGGAAGTCCACTATTTTCCATTAATGATTTCTGCCATCATGTGTCCAACTTCAGATATTATATATCATGATATGGAGACTGATATATGCCATAAAGGAGGCATGTTAACTTCTCTACATACTATGATGACTTACATGGAACGTAAATTCTAAATCCTTACATTTCTCAAAATGTAACCACATATATACATGAAGTCATTCTTTAAACAATACATAGTTGCATCCCAAGTGCATTTGATGGTACCATGTGTCCAAAATGTTGACTGAAATGTGCCACTTAATGACTACATGGCCTATGATGATGCCCCAAAATTAAGAATGAAAATGGGTAAATCCCCTTTTCTATGCATTGGTTCCTTCTCAGCATGGTGGGAACAGACCGATATGCAAATTGCTATTTCTAATCTGTGTAAGGTATATTGAGCTAAAACCTGGTTGTAGACCTTCCTGAGGAGTTGCAAACATGCCTACAACAGATTATTTGAGTCATGTTTGTTCTAAGTAGTGGGGTTCCAACATTTTATAACATGTTGTAAAACCTGACGTTTAACCCTTAGTAAAGGTAATCCAGACGTGGACCTCTTGCTCACTGTGCTTAGGAAGGCTTTGCTTCACCTCACTGATAATGCCCAAAAGGGCTGAAACACATGTCTGGGTTAGCTGATGGTACATTTGTTCAGATGAGAATTATCTTGCATGTTTATGCTGGACTCTGCTTGTGGGTGGGAAGAGGCTGATATGCAAATGGATATTACTCTTCTGTAAAAGTACAGTTAGCTAAAACATGGTTGCCATCCTTCATGATTGAGAAACATCCTATACAGCAGGTTACCAGAGCCATTTTCATTCTCAGTTAAGGGGTTCCCCAGTTTACCCCCTAGAAATCTCTACTATATTGTCCTTTAGAGACAGAAAGTCAACCATATAACCTACTAACAGTGGGCTGTTATAGCAGGAACCGGTTATAGGTTATTGGGCATTGCTCCTGCGTTGCATGCCATATGATGGAAATATATGTTGCTCTGATGGATCCAGGCAGATATCCATTGATATGACCCTTCAAAATATTTTCATACACGAGCAGCTACATGGAATCCAGATTGACTCCCACCACTTAAAATCCATTCAGAATGAATGCAAACCACATATTAGTATTTAAGAGATAGAGGGTTTGCCTGAATCTATGAGCTATTGGCCTATTAATAACATACTCCATCAATAGCCCATTTTCACAAGTCAGAAAAACCAGCACACATTTCCCTTGCTTTACCAGAATACAGCAACACAAGCTAGAGAAAGTAGTGGGCTTACAGTGACAACTTAGGGACCTCACTGCTAGATTTGTCCGTATCTATATCTCTAGCAGTGCCAAGCTTTAATACTTATTTCTGCAAGAAACATCCCATGGTGTTTTTAACCAACACTGCCTTGAACATAATCCTCTACAACCCATCATCTCCCATTGCTGGTAATAGAGTGGTTCCAGTTAAGGCAATCCGGACCCCACATGTTGGAGGCTGACTCACAGATGGTTCTGCATCACAAAGTGATGGTAAGCAGAGCGAAGCCAGGAAACTTTGCAATCCATGTTTTTGTTCTCTGTCTTCCATAGAACTGACATTCAGTGATCTGGCATATTTGATTATCCGGCACCATTGTACTCTCATTATTGCCAGATAATTGAGCTTTTGCTGTTTTCACCTCTCCTGCTTATAAAGTGCCTTGATGGCCGGTAGCCTCTCCCCATTCCTCCTAGTTTCTGGGATCCTGAGTTGCACAGTACTAGTATTGCGCACTATGTTACCAACACCAACCATGAGTCCACACTGCACAGTGTAATATGTTAAATAGATACAATAAAACTGTTTCAGGCTCTCACACTAACATTTCTTTAGAAATGTCAATTTGTAGGCTGAAATGTTGATATTGTTATAAATGCATAAACGTACACACAATTCTGCACATTTTTAAGAGGTACCTTTTCTTTTGTTGCAGCTGATCACATACAACCAAAATAGATGCAGCCCTAGACAGATGGATGCAGGAAATCACACATCTTGGACTGAATTTATTCTTGTGGGATTTGCAGATATTCCTTATTTGCGAATTCCATTCCTTGTTGGATCTCTGCTGATTTATCTGGTGACTATTGCAGGAAATCTTCTTGTCATGTCAGTTATTTACTGTGACTCCCATCTGCACACGCCCATGTACTTCTTCCTCACCAACCTGTCTTTGGTGGACATTTTATACACCTCTGTTATGGTCCCAAAAATGATGGGCAGCTTTGTTATAATGAAGCAGGGGATCACGCTACTGGAATGCCTGTTGCAGCTGTACTTTTTTGCAGCCATGATTACAATAGAATTCATTATCCTAACTATCATGTCCTTTGATCGCTATATGGCTATCTGCAATCCCTTACACTACACGATGACCATGAATAAATCTGCATGTTTACGAATGGCTACTGGAGCTTGGATTGCTGGCCTCATGGAGCCAATATTTCACACTGTACAAGTATCTAAATTCTCTTTTTGTAAGACTCTTGAAATTAACCACTTCTTCTGTGATTTCACAGCCCTGCTGAAGCTTTCATGTAGCAGCACAATCACCATTGAAAGAATGACCGTTGTTATGTTTGTATTAGTCATATTTTCTTCATGTCTATTCATTTTCTCATCATATGTCAAAATCATCTCAGCCATCCTGAAAATACAGACCAATACCCAGAGGAGCAAGGCCTTTTCCACCTGTGCCTCACACCTCACAGTGGTGGTGCTTTTCTTTGGAGTTCTCATCTTTGTTTACTTACGACCAGCCTCAATGTACTCAGTGAATCAGAGCAAAATATTCTCCTTAGTCTACAGCGGGGTGATCCCAATGTGTAACCCCATAATTTACACTCTAAAAAACAAAGAATTCAAAGAAGCTGTGCAGAGAAGGAGATGTGTAAAATGTTAGAATGAGTAAAGAGCCCTCATTAAAATGCATTAACAATTTGTAATGAATGTAATCATATACTGGGTAATCGTAATGCATGTTCTGGAAACACAATCTTCTGTAAATTCAATTAAAGCCCACCTAAGCCATGCAGGTGTGGTAACGGAAATGCTTTCGCAACATTGATATTGTCGAGTTATGCTGGGAAAGACTTATATTCTTTTCCCAAAAGCAGATTGCTCTGTTCCAGGGACGTCAATTCACCACAGTGCCAGGGAGAGAGGAAGTGATACTTGGTTGAACTGAAATCAAATACTTAGCCTCTTCCAAATGGGATTTAGGAAGTCATATAAAACTCTTACAAGTATCTGCACATTGCAATATTTAATAGCTGAATTCGAACATAAGAAGGGCAGCAATTTATATTGTTGTTATGTGGCTTTTACAAAGGTCTTTGATATTTTTTCAAGATCAATGTTGTGGGAAAAACTTAAGAAGCGTGCCATAGATCCAACCTTACTGCACCATATCTCTCACTCACTATTCTCCCCGCTGGCCCAACTCATTCTGCAGGGCACACTCTTGATGTTCTAATCTCCTCAGACCTTCCCCTCTTTGTCCCTCTCACCACTCATCTCTCCTGGAGTGATTGCTTTCTCCTCTCCTCCCACCTCACCTTCCCTACCACTCAGCCAAGCCACTTCCATCTCTGCCACCCACCTTCTCGGTCATCTGACCCATGAATCATTTGTCAAATGAGGCTTTCACCACCACCTTCTCACCCCCCGTCCCCCTTTGGCTGACTCTCATCCTGCCACAGCCCTCTCCACGCTCCACTCTGCTATATCTGATACTCTTGATATCCTTGCCCCTGTCACGAGAATCTGCCTGAAGCCCAAAGCCAAGTACAACTCCTGGTACGACTCAGACCTCGTCACCCTAAAACGCAAGTGTAGGGTGGCTGAGAGGAAATGGCGTGCTTCAAGTACATCCTCTCACAAACTGCCCTGCCGCCTGCTGCAAAGGCAATACTGGCTCTCTGTCCTAACCAAGAAGAGAGCGCATATCCAAGCCCGCCTCTCTGCAGCATCTAACAACTCGGCTGAACTCTTTAAAATCTGCAAGGAACTGGCCATCCCTGCTGCAGTCTCTACCTCCCATCTCCCCTCCCAGGCCCTCTGCACAGCACTGACTTCTCACTTCATATCTAAAACTCAGGACATCCTGTCCTCTCTCTGCTCTTCCTCTGGCCCTTCTGCAGCAACCTCTCCTCTCTCCTTCTCTGCCTTTCCCCTGTTCTCCGCAGATGAGGTTTCTAGACAAGTCTGATCTGTAAAAGTCTCATCGAAACAGGTTCACCCCTGTTCCTCCAAAATCATCAAGGACCACATCGACTCCCTGGCGCCTGCCCTGGCTGATTTCTGCAATCACTCCTTTGCCACTGGAGTTTTCTCTCCCCCCCTGAAGCACTCCCTTGTGCACCCCCTTCTTAAGAAACCCTCTACCGACCCCTCCTGCCCAGCTAACTATCACCCAATCTCCATCGCTCCCTTCCTGGGCAAGCTCCTGGAGAAACTGGACTTCTCCCAGCTTATACTCCACGCTGAATCTGTTGGTTGTCTTCATGACCATCAGTCTGGCTTCAGAGCTGCCAGATGCACGGAAACTGCTCTCCTTAACATCCGTGAAGACCTGCTCTCCAACCTTGACTCTAACACCCCTTGCGTCCTCATCCTGCTTGATCTCACTTCTGCCTTTGACACTGTCAACCATACCATCCTGCTCAACCGCCTCTGTGATAACCTGGGTATCACTGATCAGGCTCTGGCGTGGCTGACCTCTTTCCTCTTCGACGGACCCTCCAAGGTCCAACTTGGGTCCTTCCTCTCTGCTATCTTTTTCTCTATCAGTGGTGTCCCCCAAGGGTCTATCCTCTCCCCCTGGTTGTTCAACCAATACCTGGCTCTTCTGGCCCACGGCTCTCTTTCCCAACCTTCAGTGCTATGCTGATGACATCCAGCTCATCTTCAGGCTCCCCTCAGCCGCCTCCTCTACACCCCAAATCTCTGACTGTCTGTCTGATATCCAGGAGTGGTGTGCTGCCAATGACTTTTGCCTTAATGCCAGTAAAACTAAGATTCTCCTCATCAGCACACCTGCTCCCTCCTTTCCTGTAGTCTCTGGCTGGCCTCTCTTGGCCCTCTTCCTGTTCCCACCTGCAAGGCTAAAAACATTGTGGTCATTTTCGACTCTATACACTCCTTCTCTCTTCACATCTCTGACATCTCTAAGAAGTCACACTACCAGCTACAACTCCTCAGAGGTATTATTCCTTTCCTCTCCTTCCCCCAGAAGCTCACTGTCTTCAGAGCTCTGGTTCTCTCTAGACTGGACTAGTTCAACAGCCTCTTTCTAAATCTGCCTACTTTTATTCTCTGCCCTCTGCAACTTATCCAGAACAGGACTGCGAGACTTGTCCTTGGCCTCAAGCCCAGGGATCGTATCTCTCCAGGACTGACATCTCTGCACTGGCTCCCAGTGGCTGCGAGGATTACTTTCAAAACCCTCTGCATCGTCCACAAGGCCTTCTGGGGCCAGGGGCCTCAATACCTTTAACTCTCTCTTCCTAAATACCTTCCTTCTAGGGCTCTTCGCACATCTGCCTCAAACTCCCTCAGGGTCAGTCGCTTCTCCAAGCAACTAGTTGGTGCTAGATCTCTTTCTTCAGCTGGGACCTCCCTCTGGAACAGCCTCCCTGCCTCTCTGAAACCTGAGGAGAATCCTATTCGGTTCCAGAAGCTCCTCAAAACCTTTCTCTTTACCTCTGCTTTTTCTCCTCCTCTCCCTACGGACTTCCTGGCTGACACTGAAACTGCACTGGTTACCTGGCCACCCTGTGATCTCAGGCCCAGGTCCCCTCCCCCACGAGCCGTACTCCTGCACTGCCCCCCTGGCAATCCCCGCTCTTGAGACTATTTTCTGTACCCCGACAGTCCCGCCACCAGTACTTGACACCTGATGTCTGCACTTACCCTTGCACTTGCCACTTGCTGGCCGTACTTTACTTATTGTTATTTATTTCCCAAACCCATGTACTGCACTGTCCTCTTCCCCTTCCCTCCGCACTTCTCCTCCTTCCCCTTCCCTTGAACTTGCACGATCTGAATGACACCTGGTAGGATCGTTGTCTGTCTTCCCTCTGTTCCCCCTCCCTTGCCTCGTTGCGCCTAGAAACACTTGTGTATAGGCCCGCTATAAATGCCATATATGATATGATATCATATCATATTCAACAGCTCTATATGTATACTTCAATAAGCATCCAATTAAACGCAGATGGTACACACACAGAATACAAACAAATAGGGGCCTAAAACAAGTCTGCATGTTGGGTCCTGTTCTAAATAATTTATATACAGCTAACATAGAAAGGGAGTTACATAGTGCCCGAAACTTCCCACCAAAAATAAACGGCACCTATAGAAGTTGTCCTATGTGGACCACTTAATTCTATTTGATTGCACCCCAATTGGCCTGTTGGCATCACAGGAAGTGATGTCACATGACATTTAACTTAGATGGCATTTGTTCCTCTTTAACCCTGGTGACATCATCAGAAGTGGCTTGTCAGCACAAAACAAAGTCCATAAATGTTAACTTTTTTAAATACCAAATAGGTACTAAAGCAGACAAGAATATTTTAGATACCATTCACATTTTAACAAGGTGTTGCCTTTATATGCCATGAATGGGGTCATGATATGATAGGGTAAAACCCAATAGAATCACCATAGGTCGAGGCACTGCCATATGTATGCCACTTCAGCATTGGACGGGCAGTTACTTCCACACTATGCCAGTTATAGCTGCATGTTTGTATATGATAAGTAGAGCCCAACAATGGCAGATGCTGCGATATTACAGTAACCAAAAATTCAAGAGATGCAAGTCACCAACAATGCACACGAGCCTTAATGCTTTTATTCACGATAATTATTTGTTATTTATATAGCGCCTTTGCCAAAGACTAAACATAGCACATAATTACATACAATTATCATTCTAACCGAAGTTGGTATGCATTATTCAACCCTGGAAGAATGAAAGGTTGAGTTGGCCTTGCCGGGATTCCAACCTGCAACCTGCACATCACACATAGATCACAGCAGTGAGCGCTCAAACTGCTGAGATGTCTTACTGATTTGCTATGAAAAATGCAATGCCACAATAAGTAAACATGTCAGAACTGGCTGCACAGTGTAGTTTAGGCACATAATAACACCTATGTTTGCTGTAGCCTTGATGATGCACAGTAAAATATTCAATGCTACAGTAAGACATACGTTGATGGGTTGCACCAACATGCCAAATCAAACCACCTAATAACACTTATCATGCTTACTTTATAAAATATGCCCAGAAAAATATACCATGCCACAGTAAGGAAAGACTAGACTGGTTCCATGCCAGTCTAGCTAGGTAATTCAACTTATCATGATTGCTTTAGTAGAGCTCCCATTACAAAATGTCAAGCCACAGTAAGAAATTGCTAGACTAGCCACACCAAAATGCAGTCTAGCCACATAATGCTTATTTCATTATGTGTGCCACAAACATATGTCATGACACAGTAGGAAAAGGCCATACTGGATGCACTTAAATGCCAGGCTACACAGGTAATACCACTAATCATGTTTACTGTATTATAGATGCCCAGTAAAAATGTCATGCCACAGTAATAAAAGACTAGACTGACTGAAACTGGGATTACTATATAGAAGGCAAACCTCTGGGGAAGGCCTAAATAAGCCTCAATTGATAATACCCAAAACTAATCGGAATATCATGCTAGAAAGTGCACACTTGACAGTGGGAAACTTGGGACAATCTAAAACCCAAGCTCACATCAGTGGGAAATTCTATTGGCTGGGTATCCATGCTGACATACAGAACTTAATTCCGACATGTGAGATATGCCAATAAACTCACATATTCTCCTACCTGCCCCTCTACACCCATTACCGATAATAGAAGTCCCTTTTTCTAGAATCGGGATACCGTCTCAAAGGCAGCTACCCGATTTCGAGAGCACATGAAACTCCTCTGGAGTCTAGTCCACATTCAAATGGAGAAAGCTCAAGCCCAACAACAATTTAACAACGACAAGAAGGCACATCTAAGGTTATTTTCAGTAGGACAGAAAGTGTTAGTCCTTCTACCTACCTCTGAAAATAAACTTGTTCCAAAGAGGCACAGGCCGTATGAGGTACTAGAGAAAACAGGAACCTGTATTACAGACCAATGCCTCCCTCACAGGGTTAGGAGCAGCATTATTGCAAATACACAAAGGATTTGATCACCCCATCCTATTCACTAGTAGTAAACTCTTCCCAGAGAGAACTACTCTGTGTTGGAACTGGTAGCCCTTGCCATCAAATGGACAATTATCCATCTTAGATACTACCTTTTATGGTGAAAATTCACACTCATCACTGACCACTCACCTTTATTATGGATAAGTCAAAGAAAGGACTCTGACCTTTGAGTCATGTGATGGTTCCTAGACCTGCAACCCTACTGTTTCACCATGGAACACCAAAAAGGTAAAGAACATGGCTTCCCTTTCCGTATGAAACAGATGTGGCTACATTGCATAGGAGAAGGGTATGTGAGAAACCAAAGGGCGTCTCACCTGCTGGTACCCTGGGATCTCTCTCTCAGGTGGCCAGGGCCTGGCCATCGCCTTTGTATCCAGACCCGGGGGGCGGACCAGTGTGTGAGGATCACCTGGGTGAGGGGTCTTCGGTGAGTGGGGTGAGGCAACCGATGATGAGAAATGGTAGTCCCCCCTTTTCCATATCCATGCCCATTATATTTTATAGGATTCTCCAATGTCCCTACCCCACCCTCCTTTCTGCACAAATACTGGGCTGAGGAAGAGGGTGACTGAGAGCAAAGAGTATATCCCTTACATATCTCATCGGACATGCCCCGCTAATTGGGTCAGGCAATGTCAGGCACTTTAATATAATATATCTATAATCACATTCATCTGATATCTGTTAGCTCTCCACATGCAGACAAAAGGCGGAACATAGAGACACACTCTGAGCAAGGTGGAACACGAGAAGGAGCAGATTTTCTAAGGCAAAGGCAAACCCACTGGAGCAGAATGACTGATCAAGGGATGATAGAAAATGGTAGGGAATACCAGGAGATCCCTGCAGGAGGTTGTTGCTTCCAAAGAGCCGTGAAAGATACACAGGGAAGGCCAAATCCCAGACAAGAAGAGTGCATTGTGTTTCAAGAATGCCAGCAACCCTCACTGGTGAGCAACAGAGTTGGGGAGGTGAGGCCAAGTCTGTGGTATTAACCTTAACTGGTGAATTAAATCTGCAAAGACAAGAAAGGAATGCACACAGTCAGTGAGTTAGCAAATATCCTGAAAAGCCGGTGTGTTTTTAGGAAAGATTGAAGTTGCAACAAAATATCTCAAAGGCTGTGCACGTACTGATGAGATGCGAAGGAAAAAAGACCTGTGGTGAACTTTAAATTACTGATAACTGTGAATCCAGTGATACAGAGTAGTGGAGTGGTCCGGTGACAGAAAATAGCCCACTCGAAAGTCGCCACAAAATATGTAATATCTTGTTATAAAGCAGCAAAGGGAACAAACTACTTTAGGAGAAAGATGTCTATGAACATTTGTGCTTATGGTACTGAGCTACCAAGACCAAGAGACACTGGGGCATATAACACAAGAGTGTGAGCTGAAGAGAAAGTCAAAGTGGTCCTGCGGAGATCTATAGTAAAAGCCTCGCACATGAGAAGTCTTCTCATGAGAAAGGTCTGAGCCTGACTGAGGGAGACTGGAAGCATGATAAGTTATGGGAAGGGAACCCCTTTATGAATGTGAATAAAGCTTGGAAAAGGGAACACCTGCAAGTGCTGAGGAAGATCCATGTTGAATCAGGTACTTTTTGGTTGACAGATCCGAGTCCGACCGAGGGATACCTACCTTAAGTCTTTGCTTTGAGAGGTCCGAGCCTGAATGAGGGAGGCATGGGTGAACATTTGTTGAACTGTGAAATAATTTTTGAAAGCTGGAATAAGTGACTTCAACATGGAAGGATAAGTGGGCCTCCATTCGCATTTTGAACAGCGTTTGTTTTGGGAACCTTAGCCAGAGTATGTCATCCTGTTTCCAGGGGCCATCTTACGCCATGCTGTCCAACGTGGGAAGGAGAGCTGACTCAGCCACGTTGATTCATTATGTTGTAACACTGACTTTCCTTTGCATACATATTCCCCTTTACACACTTTTTGTATAAGAGATAGGGCAGACATTAGGTTTTGTTAGTATAGGCCATATTGATTTGACATAGGGCCTCCTTACACGTTAGACGGTAAGGGAATAACGGTACCGGTAAGGGATTACGGGTATCGCTAAATTCCCTAGCTAATCACGACCCGGACTAGCCGCTATTAGCGGTACCGCTAAGAATGGTGCCACTAATAGCGGCCAGTCCGTGGGCGCGCGACCCATCAGGTCGGAAATAGCGGCATGGCGCTAATAGCACGCCATTACAAGGCATGCGGACATGCAAATAGCGGCATGGTATTGGCCGAAGAAGCCCATACCGGCATGGAGGAAATACCGGCATCGCGAACCACACGTTAAGAGAGCTGAGTAGTGTCCCCACCTGCCACAGGTGGCCACAACAGCACAGGTGGAGGCAATGGAGACTGGAGCAGCACAAAAGGAGCACACCACACCCCTTCCCACACCCCTTCCCACACCAAGATGGTTCAAATACTTGCAGCATTACATGGGCATGAGGACATGATTGCTTTGCAATACCAACAACAACAGGCAGCACAGAGGAGACACAGGGGGAGGAGTATGGCGATACTGGCCCAGCAAGCCACACCAGTGCACCCAGTCATACCACAGAGGCAGCCAGAAATCCCCAGGATTCTAGCCATTCCATTCAACCTAACCCCTGAGCAGATACACACCCTGTGCCGCCTGGACCGGGATACCATCACCACCATGGTGGACATGAATCACAACAACATAGTGAGCCACATAGACATCCATACTGCCATCCCCCCTCTACTGAAGGTGGTAACTGTGCTCCACTACCTGGCCACAGGCACCTACCAGCATACGGTAGGGCAGATGCATGGCATTTCACAACCAGTATTCACACGCACGCTGACCCAGGTGCTCGATGCCCCCCTGAAGCACACAAGTGAACACATATCCCTGCCACGGACAGCCCAGGAGATCTCCAACAACAAAGTTGGCATCTACTCACTGGCATGCATCCCAAGTAGCATCGGGGTAATCGACTGTACCCATGTGGAAATGGTGCCCCCACATCACAATGAGGCTGTCTACCAAAACAGAAAGCATTACCACTCCATCAATGTCCAAATGGTATGTGACTCAAAAAAGAGAATAACACATTGTTGTGACCGATACCCCTGATCAACCCGTGAATCAATGGTCCTGCGGAACTCAATGATACCACGCAACATGGAGCGCCATGCTGGACAAAGTTTGTGGCTACTTGGTGAGTAGCAGGGCAGGCACATGCCAGTGTGATGTGGGGTGTGTTTGGGGGGGAGAGATGCATACTCCAACTTGTTGTGGAATGTCGTCCGTACAATAAAGGGACATACAGATGTACGCCAATGTCCACCAACGCAGCCCACAATGGAGAGGACACAAAACACATGCAAGTAGTAAACTGCACAACAAAGAGATCAATCCATAACGCAATACATGACACATCTATCCACATGCACATTGCACATCATACCATACCCTACATGACACAAAGCTGCTACATGCAGCCAATATGCATAATGTAAATGTGCGTTGAACAACATCACAACAGATATGAGTGCATGCAAATGGATCACCCGTAGCCATTGTACAGAACCACACCCGTAAACCACTACTGGTGTGCCGCTTCACAGCATGGGGACATTGGAATCATAATGGCAGCACACGAGCAGTGTCGTACAAAGGTTGCCTGGGCTCAGGAACACCTAGGACCTGTTCACACCCAGGAGATGGGAAATACTGCCGGAGCATGCATGGTGCACGTCCACTTGCAGGGACTAGCTTACCTTCTCACATTGCAGTTACACTGATCGTCTCCATGCATGCTGGAATTCGTGGATGCCAATCACAATGCTAACAGAAATTAGTGTGAAATGTCCAGGTTGTAATTGAGGTGACCTGTAACAAGGCCCCATTGTTCCAGCCATGCAGGGGATGCTGCCTATCCCCTGAAGAGTTGGCTCCTTACCCCTATACGGAACCCACAGAACAGGCACGAAGAGGAATAGAACCTTGCACAGAACCGGACCCGCATCGTGATTGAGCAGGCATTTGGCCTTCTGAAGACACGGCTCCGGTGCCTAAGCTGTCCGGGTGAGGCTCTCCTGTACGGCCATGATAAAGTGCCGAAGATGACCACGGCATGTGTCATGCAGCACAATATGTGTATCAGACGGAATGTGCCTATGCCCCCTGACATTGACATGCAACCACCTGATGAAGATGATGTTGATGGGGATGAGGATGGGGGAAATTGCCCGGCAGGACATGCAAGAGGCGATGGCCAGGAGGGACACAATGTGCGTCAGAATCTGATATATCAAATATTCTGAGAGACAAGGGTCAACTCATTTGGATGGAGATGGGTATTGTTGCCCTGCTGTATGTGGTGAGGCGCTTAATGGGCCCTGTTCCCAATAAAGTACACATACACAATGATGAAGACCAAGCCTGTGTTTCAACTTGTCAACAGTGTATTATGATTAATTCGTGAACAAAAAGTGCATGGCCCCAACTGTGCAAACACCCTTTCCCCCCTCCCCCCACAGCACTCCCAAAAACACCCTTTCCCCCCTCCCCCCACAACACTCCCAAAACACCCTTTCCCCCTCCCCCACAACACACCCAAAAACACCCTTTCCCCCTCCCCCCACAACACCCCCATGTGTGCCTTTTAGTGCATAGGTGTCCTGCTGCACATGGGCCAGCTAGTTCTTGCTGGCCCTACTTCTCATGACCTCCACCGCCATTGGGAGGTTGGGATGGCGTGCGCCTCATGGTGCGCAAGGAGCGGCGGCAGGGCCTTGTCTGACGTAAACTCGCAGAGGAGGAGGTGCCCGGTTGATCCTGTGGTGAAGGGGGATATTGTCACTCCATAGCATCTGCTATGTGTGTGCGGACCTGCCTCAGTTGGGTCATCTCCTCGCACAGCCTGTTTGTGCAGGCATCCATGCCCTCTCTTGTCTGGCTTGCATTCAACCTAACCTCCTCCCTCAGACGGGCTGCCTCTTCCACATGCTGACCAACCAGCGGTGTAATTTCCACCTGCCTCTGGCTGATGGTTGACAGGTCATGGCGACTGCGTCCAGCTCTTGGGGGTGGCTGCTGCGCCCTGGTCCATGCCTCGGCCATCAGGTGAGGACACCTGAGGGCTCCAGCGCCCTTCCACGCTGTTGTTGCCAGATTGTCCATGGCTACTTGATTGCGATGGTGGCCGTGGGCTTGGCTCAATGGATTGCGGGGGGCTGGGTGTCTGCCTTTGCGTTTCAAGGTCAATGGTCTCCTCCACGTCCGACAGCGGCACGGTGGCTGCTGCCTCACCAGTGGAACTGGTGGCAGCAGAGAGCGGGCCCTCCATGATTGTTTCCAATGACGGGGGGAACATTGCCGTGGGTGCAGCAATTGTAGCAGCCGTGGCTTCAGGCCGTGTTGAACTGGCGCTCTTGCTGCCTTTACCCCTCTGCTGGTGCTCACTCCTCCCCGTGCCCCTTGAGGTGGTGGCAATGTCCCCTGTCTTCTGTGTCCTGGCCTTTTTCTTGGCTGGGGGAGCATGTGTCACAGTGCCCTGTTCATCACTGTCTGTCTGTGATCCTGTGGGGGACAAAAATAGGGAATATCATCGGTGATGGTTCTACGTGCCTTATGCAGAATGATTACGTCATGCCGCTCTATGCATTGGGACCTCTTTAGTTGGGAATCCGGTAATGGGGAGGTCGGGTGGGTCATGCATGAATGGGTCTGTGTTGCACGTGTATGTGGTGATGCGTGCATGTGTGTGTGTTGGGGTGTGACACTCACATTGGCAGGGTTGTGTGCATGTATGTTTGTGGCTGGATCCATGGGCTGATTCTGGACTCAGATTTGGGGGCCCCTCACCCTTCACAGTGCATTTTTTAATGTGTACACTCACCTCCATCTGATGAAGTGGGCGCACCACGCTCCATGTCTCTGACTCCCTCGATGGATTCCACTCAAATTGTGCTGGCGCAGGTCTCCTCCCACTACCGGAGTTTGATTGGTGAATCAGCGCCACCTCTTGTGGCCATTGCCAGGTTGCGATTTGCAGCCAGTATGCTGCGGACCCGGAGCCGTAGATTGTCCCACCGCTTTCTGCAGTCCTTGACAGTGCGGGTGGTGGTGCCCACCGCACTGACTTTGTGGGCAACCTCTGCCCAGATAGCCTTTTTCTTCACGAGTGTCTCACGCCGCATGTCATTGGGGAATACAACATTGGCATTTGCGGCAAGGGTCTCGGTTAACATGATCAGCTCCTCACTGGTGAATTTTTCTTTGCGCTGCCGATCCACGCCTTTCTTGATGGCCTTTGGCATCGTCAGGGTATCCGGGATGATTTGGTGTTGGAGTCGTGTGGAAACAGGTCCTGGGTGCTGAGTATGGCAATGGATTGTGTTTTTAAAGATGGCCGCCGTGCTCTTTCCCGTTCCTGTGCGATGACGCTATTTCCGGTTCCGCAATTTTACGGTCACCGCTAATATTTGCATGTAGCGGGAGGTCGGAAGTGCTATCAGCGCTTTCGTCGATGCCGGTAAGGGACTTTTTGGGGTCTTTTGCCGCATGGTAGTAGGGTCATTACCGGCATGGCGCTGTGCTTGTGTCCATGTACTCGTAATGCCACCCTATTAGCGGCATCATGCCAAGCCGGACACGTTAATAGCGCCAAGCCGGTAATGGCCGAATTTTACCACCTAACATGTAATGAGGCCCATAGACTGATTAGGACTGTATTTTCTGTATTATTTAATGGTAGAGAGTGCTCCCATTTTAGCTATAGGGCAGAGTAGGATTTACTCCAAACCCCAAGAAGATGATAAAGGTTTTGAAATGTGTAACGTATGTGTCAGTGTCATACTTGTGATACCATACCTCTTTTACAGAAGGCAGATGTAATCCCTTGAATGAATTGGAGATTGGCAGAGGGATTCCGCAATTGTTTCTGACCAGCAATAAACAATGTTTGAGGTTAAAGTGATTGAAGCCCAGGAGTTTCAACTGTATTTTCAGTTGTGCTGTGCATGATAAAATAGCAGTTATGAAGATTTGGATGTTCCAGTGGAGGCCAGTGAACCGGGGTAAGAGATAGTTATCAATAGTTCAAAGAGAACCTGTTTACTAAGCCTTCTTCATATTGCTTGAAGTATTTATGCAAACCGTGTGCAATTAAGAGTTAAGGTTTAAAGGGCTCAGGCAAGTTTTTACTAGTTTTTTCTAGTAATGAATTATGTTTTGATACAAATGTTTAACTGGTTGATGATGCCATGACCTAACATTGACAAATCCTACATGTGAGCTGAAGATGGTAGTTAAGATAAAGGCTAACAATGAGAATGTAGGAATTTGTGAAAGATGGAATTTCTTTGAAGAGGTTTTGTCCAATCACATGTGTGGGGGATTGTAATAAAGTATCTGGGAGTGTTTTAACTGTTGCAAAAATAAATATAAGGTGTCAACTTATATGGTTCGTTGAGACTTGGGTTAGTTTGGTTCCACAACACCTTCTAAATGATGATTGTACAATAAACTTGCTTTACTTACAAAACGTGCGCTCTTTCATCAGGTGGTGGGCCCGCTTGGGTTGAGGTAATTAGGGGTCCACCCCACACGATGACATCAAAGCTATGAGAGGAAACAGAGTAGGGAAGGTAGTCAGGGGAGAAGAGAAAAAGAGGGGGAGAGGAAGAAATCGTCTGCTTTGCTGGGAAGTAGAGAACTTCTGTCTTACTGGCGTTGAGCATGAGCGAGTGAGAAACCATCCATTATTTGATGGCAGAGAAACAGTTTGACAACTTGTCGGATAAGGAGGGAAAGGAGAAGAAGATCCGAGTGTCATCAGTGAAAAGCTAAAAGGAGAAGCTATGAGAGGAGATCAGGGCACCAAGAGCAGAAGTATAGCTAGTGAAGAAAAGTCGACCAAGGACAGACTCTTCGGAAACTCCAACTGTTAGGGTGTTGTTTGGGGAGGAAAGGCTGTTCCAGGATACCTGAAAGTGTCTAGGGGCAAGGTATAAAGCAAACCAAGCAAGGGCCTTATCACTGATAGCCAAGGAGAGATCATGAACAGAGAAGGTCAGAATGGTTGACAGTATCAGAGAGATTGGGAAGAATAAGAATAGATGATTGGTTCTCATGACGTGCAGAAAAGTTGAAGTTGCTGAAAATGAGGAGAGCTCTCTCGGTAGAATGCAGAGGTTGGAGTGTAAAGGGAACCGTAAGCCCAAAGCTGTACAATACTGGTCACTGCACCATTTTGCATGGGGAAACAAGGTTTATAACATGAAATACGGTCTCAGATGGTCCTGTGGAACCAAACTGACACAGAGCTGATCATGCTCCAAGAAATTCCAGGTTCTATAGCGGAAAACTTTAAATTTGCATGCATAGGTTGAAATGTTATCCCATCACCCTCATTGGCCACTACCTAAAGAACATGCTAGTATCCCCTATAGTCCCTGGGCTGATTCACCACACCTTATCTAAACCCATTACGCTGTTCACGTGGCCCAGTACATCGACACTATTGAATCCAGGTACGGGATTGGCTAATGAGTATATTGACACACTAATAAATTGCGACCATCAAGTAATGTGCACTCTGATCCAGACATGTTCAAAATAAACCCTGGTTTGATAAGACAATGGGCCTTCTCATTAAACCAGATGTCGCAGCGCACAAAAGCTCCACCCCAACCTTGTACTGAATGTATTGGCATTGCCTCTGCTCCTCCTATACAAATCATGGAACATTCCAGACAGGCTCCCCTTTATCTCCTTCAAGGTCCATGTGCCCAGTAATTAAGTCACCTGGGCACCACTCTTGAGTCTAAATTCCAGCGATGTATTTGCTTTGGTTATGCATTCAAATAGGATGACCACTCCTTGGAGGATGGCAGTAGTGTTCTAAATCTTTGCTTGGCCTATTGACATCACAAAACCTCATGCCCTATTCTCATGAATTTGCCGTTCAAATGGCACATACCTACTTTCACTCTCGAGCGCTGACGTCCCCACTGTGTTCGGCCCTTGCAACTGGATACAATTAACGTTTATTGGTGCACTCTGTGTGCCTCTGACCTCGGCTTCTCTCCTGGGGACAGAAAAGAGATTTGTCTTGTGACTGAGCTATATGGAGCTGCAGTTCCACATCAAGGTATGTGTTCAATTCTATTAATTGTGTACTAGGCCTAAAAATCCAATATGGGGGCACATCTGCCATATTAACATGCTGACCTTGCTCCTACCACAGTACCTTTCTGACTCCATCTTCCACCTTGTTCAACTCTTTCCTCGCACCTCACTTAAGAACATAACTTTCTATACAACTACTAAACACTGAGCCTATAGCACTGCCCTATTTATAACCTCTGAAACTGCAACTTTCATATATTTGGTGCTCCTTCTATGTTGCTATAGGTGGGTGTCAAAACAAACTACAAGTCATACGTGTGCCTTTTGTCATGTAAAACTCACCCTGCTCACACTGTGGTAAGTGCTAATAGGTTTTTCCCAGCCTGAACCATATTGCCTGTTTGAAGAGGGCCCTGGTGGTTATGAGTACCAAGGAACTCAGTGAGTCAATTGAATACTACTCGCTGTATGACTTTGGAATAGTGTGGTAGAAGAGAGACCGAATGAAAGTTGGCAGGACATTTAGGATTCAGACCAGATTTCTTAAGGTGAGGGATGTAGCATTATCAAGAGAGCTAAGATGTGGAGCAATGCTGGTAGCTATGTGCTTCACAATGTGCATCTGCAGTGGGTCAGTGGGGACACAGGAAGGGTTAGCTATGAAGAGTAAGGCAATAATCTAATCAGAGTTAATGGGTGCAAAGGAAGATGTAGTAGTGGGAGAGGAGGGTAGTTGTGGTGGAGAAAAGTGGGCAGGAAGAGAGGATAGAAGGTAAGTAGCAAGGGTATTGGAAATGTTGGAAATTCTAGAAGCAAAGTCGAGAACAAGATCATTTGCAGAAAGAGTGGAGGAGATGGAGGAGGGTTTAAGAGGCGAAAGAATCGAGTTAACAGATTTTTTGAGGCGCCTGAGTTGGGAGGATTGAGACGATGAAAGTGAGATAGAAGTCATGTTTGGCAAAGTCAAGAGCTGAGGGCTAGTTTTGAAGAACAGTGAGGTAAAGTTTGAGATCTGAGGAGTGTCTTGACCTTTGCCAAGTGGGAAGCTTTTTCCGTATTGTTATTCTTTTAATCGGTGTAATCCAAGGCAGTGGAGGGGAGGTTTTGGGAGTCAATGTGGAAAGAGAGTGGAGAGAGGAGAAGGGAGGATAGAGACCAGTGTTAAAGTTAGTAAAGGCTTTTTTTGGAGGATGGAAAGGTGAGTTCAGCATAGGAGGAGAGAGAGAGTGGTGTTGGTCAGAGAGGTAGTCAGGGAGTTTGGAAGAGGGAAACTTGCACTTAGTAACAGTAGTATTAGATGAGAGAGTGAGGACGCAGCATGAGTGGACATTGAGGCAAACCCGGTAGCATGCTCAAAGAGAGAAGGAGCGGTGGAGATATTAGAAGCAGATAGTTGAGGGGAGAGGAGAATAAGGTGGAGGGAGCTTCCATTTGAAATGGTGATCAGAGAGTAGAGAGTGGACAGACGAGAGTGAGTGGTTAATGAGAAGAGAGCTACAATCAGTGGATAGAGCAGAAGAGAGAGAGGGGAGGTTAAAGTCGCCATTGACAATGAGATGGTGACCGGGAGGGAGAGTCAATTAATTGGGAGAGGTGGTCAGAGAATTGACCTAGCAGACCAGGTGGAGAGTGATTGTTCAGATAGTGCATTCGAAAGAGGGAGAACGAGCAAGATCCCGGCTTTGGTAAGAGTAATGAGGTAAACTGAAGGAGAAATAGAAAGAAAGACGTCGGGGGTAAAGGAGGGTTTCTTACCGTCAGACTGCACACTCCAAAGAACAATAGAAAGATAGGGAGATGTAGAAGCACAAAGACGCTGAGTCTGAGAAATAGAGTGGCACTGGGGGTATATTCGAGTATAGAAAGTGTAATGAAAGCTATGGTTGGAGTTGGTTTTGTCAGTGGAGAGAGTAGTGGACCAGGAAGAGGAATGGAGTCAAGGAGAAGAGATTATAGGGATGGAAGACAATTGAGAGATGAGGAGAGCACAGAGAGAAGTAGAAAGGAAAGGAAGGGATAGCATGAGAATTGCACAGTGCGGGTGAGGCTGAGAAGAAGCAATAATGGGTGCTTGAATTAAATTAGTTGAGGCTTTAATGCTCCCTCAATTGGATTATTGCATCATCTTGCTAACATGCCCCACGCTTAAGTATCCGATCGAGAAACTGCAGTTCCAGAACCATGCAGCCAGACTAATACAAATTGATAGAAACATATTTATTATTGCTAATTTAATTTCATTCCATTTATTAGATTCATAAAGCACCTTTCGCAAAAGGCGCTGATTCAAATGATAACAAAACAGCACCATAAATATGAGTAATACAAAATAAAATAAAAATCAGAGAAAAGACTACTAAGAATGACACAGACATTTAGTTATTAGAAAGAAAAGAAAAAAAGGTTTTGAGATTAGTCTGGAAAATGCTAAGAGAAGGGAAAGAGGTTGAAATTTCCATTGCTTAGGAGCAAAGAGGGTAAAAGAATGGAAATGCGACGAAGAACATGGGGGTTCAGGAACAGCATGAAGGAACTGATTCTGAGAACGAAGAGTCCAGGAAGGAGAATTAATAGAAATAAGCAAAGAAAGATAAATAGGGGAGAGAACATGAGTACACTTAAAGCTACCTAAAGAAAATTGAGAGAAAGTGAAAAAGAAAACCAGACTCAAAGGACAGCAGCTATATAGAAAGTAAAGAAGATGTGAGCGAGGAGAAAGAGAAAAAACAGGAGACAGACAGAAGAATGATAGATAGAGGGAAGAGGGAGAAGATGAGATTCCGGGTGACCAGCACAGAGGGATGAGCAATAGTCAAGGCAAGAACAAAACAAGAAATACGAGGTTTAGTAGCACAGAGGAAAGATAAAACTGAGCCCAATAAATATTGAAAAGAGTAAAACCACAGGATTGGGAAACATGAAGAGAAAAATAAAGAGAAGGCTCAACAATTACACCCAAGATACAGGCAGAGGGACAAAAGGGGGGACTAGAAGGAGGGACTGAGAGGAAGGAAGGAGAATGGGGCGGCAGATCGTAGCAGCAGGAAAGAAAAGGATCTCCGTTTTTGAGGGATTAAGATGAAGAAAGTCGGATGACATCTACATTTCAGTGAAAAACCAGTGTGGCCAAACCTGGATTAACAACGCATACGGAATAGTAATGGCGTTTGTCACACTCTAGTCCGTGCACATGCGCACTATTGTCACTTGTTTATACTTCACTTTTAATGACATCTATTTAAGCAAAGAATGGGCAGACCAAGAAGTTATCTTTTTTGGTTTGATACCAAGGTAATGTTACTGAACATTGGAGTACAGCATGATAACAATTCGGACAAAACAGTCTTAAGCCTCAGATTTTGGAAATGCCAGTTAGCCTAATGATGATTTTGCATAAAATAATGAACAAAAAGGGACATGGAACCAACACATGTTGCGACATATTGTGCCGTCTATCAGTGATCTGCTGAGATGTACTAAGGATAAACAGATGACTCTGGTCCGTGTCATCATGTGACAACTTAATAGTGGGATTCCCATGTTGCAGGATCTCCAGACTGTCATGGCGTGCCTGGTGGTCTCGCGCCCACAACCCTTTCTATGCTTAAAACTAATTTTACAAGAGTTTGTGAGTCCAGTCAGCATTTTATCTCATATGACTCATAGTAAGGATGACCCTTGTGTCCCTCCATCCCACCTTAAGCACTGGGCCTCATTACGGGTCTGGCGGTAACCGGGCCGGTGCTACTGGTAGGTTGCCACTGGACCCGTAAAAAATTACAGCCGACTGACTCCCTGGTAACACCCGGCTATTCCAAGTCCAGCGGCCGGGAAGTCAGGCGCCGGCAGTTTTGTTACTCCCCATTCCCATAGAGTCCAATAGAGAGGTTGTTAACGGTGTTGGTGCTTCTGTGACAGCTTTGCCTGCCGTGAACGCTGTGCTTGGCAGGATCAGACCTATCCGGCACAGCGGCTCTGGCAGGCAAACCAGTAGTTTGCCTGTCTGGAAACAACGGTGCCGATAAGCTTACCGGCACTGTTGTTTCCGGACAGGCAAACTTAGAATGAGGCTCACTGTCAGTTGTATGAAAAGACTTTCAATGTGGTACCTCATTTACTGAGCAGTGCATTTCATGAGCTAAAGAAAACAACATTTAACCAAATAAATGTCATTTCAATGTATCATCTCAGGAACTAATGAGTTTGGACTCAATAAATGTGCTATTAAAAATGTAATTTAATATGTTTTATTAGGAAAAATAAACCACTTCTTAAGTTTACTACACAAGTCAAAATCATACCTACTTCCAATTAAATTCATTTCCCAGCATATTGTTCACAATTAATGAGCATATGAATTCACATCTCATTCTGAGCAGGTGCTGAAAATAAAAGCAAGTTTTCATACAAACACACGATCAGCTGCTCTCTCACCAAGCCCTCAATTGCAGATCAAAACCTTTTGGAATGATCAAGACATAGTAAAACAAAACACCAGGATGATTGCCAGGCACTGGTCTATCCTATGTGGAGAATTGGTCCTAAATCATGCATCTCTTACACAATGACTGATGTCACTTCAGCTGACGCAAGACCTGTCTGCAATTCAGCAAGATACACCAACGCGGAATGCGCTTTATCACATCCCAGAAGAGAAATATATGGGTGATTTTAGGTGTAACGCGTTATCATTGCACCACTCGTGTTTACTCTGTGCAGAGTGCAAGGACAAAGACGAGCTGACGTAGCCTTCCTTTGCAAGCCACTCTAAAGAGCCCTTTTTGGAAGGAATTACAATGAAGTGTCACTGATTGAGCTCGCCGGGGGAGGGGGCGGGGGGTGTACTGGCCTATAGAGAACTCTGGAGATTTCCGGATAGGCCTCTGCACTCTTGTGTGAGAATCTATTTCATTTCCACATTTTCTCATAGGAAAAGGGTTGGGCTTGTCGAAAATGTGTGATATGGGGCCACTTTGAACATTATTTGCAGGGCCTCTCTTGGTTCCCAGTCCACCCCTGAGTGCACGTTTTAATATCCAGTGTGAAATCTCAATAAGGGATGTTTTCTCAAAAGGCCCAAGTTCTGTTGTAAGAGTGTGAAGTACTTTTGCAGAGGATAGCGCTTTCAGTGTTTACCATTGTCTTTCATTAGAAACTCCCAAGCCTGGATAATTGCTAGAGGAGGGGAATGCCGACAGGAATGGCACTTCATGCGATCTTTACCCTTCTTTTGTTAGAATGGATAACATTGGTAGGCAAGAATGGAAGTGAGCCAAGGTTAAGGTGGTTTATGAGTGGCAGCATCAGGCTGAAGAGAAGAGAAGGAAAAAGAAGAAGGAAGAGATGATAGAAGTAAGGAAAGAAAAGAAGATGAATTAACAGAAGAGAGATTTTGATGAGTAGAAATAAGTATAAAGCAAGGGAAGGAAGAGGCAGAGGAAGAGATAGAGAGAGAGAGAAACAAAGTAAATAATGAACCGAGAGATAAAGCGGTTGAACAGTTGTAGGACTAGGAGAAGGAAAGGATGAAACAATAAGACCAAAACAAGAACCCGATTGGTGAGGAAAGGAGACTAAAAGAGAATGCAAATGATATAAATCATCAAGAAATAATAGTGAAGAAGTTGAACTTGGGGCCCAGGTGGGTCGATTGTCATGCAGTTGGATGGGAAACAGAATAACTTCATACACCAATATTCAGACCACTCAGAAAGATGGCAAAGTCCTTTATGGCTGTTTTATTATCAATTGTCCAAAACAGGGAGTTGCAACGGACATCAATGGACGTTTGAATGTATTCTCGAAGCAGCATAGAAAAAATTACATTTATATAACAAAAATGTGTCATACGTGATGTCATACTACGTGGCAAATAAGAAAAACCTATGGGGAATTATGATAGGACTAAGGGGAACATCTAAGCATACTTTCTATAAGGGATCAGGTTATGATTGGGTCTCTGCAGTCAGGTGAACAACTCATGCCCACCCCTACTGCAAGTCATCCCCAACAGTTATTAGAAATGAGGAACATCATTGGCTCTCAACCTATAAGGCCCTTCGTTATACGCCCTCTACAATTGGTTGGCATGCTCGTGCCAAGTCGGGAACATTCGATTCACTAGCAGCACATACGCTCCTACCCCAGGTGCCCAGGGGTGAACTCAACTTCACCTCCCCACCTAATCAGCCCAAAATCTCTCCTCGCCCATGCCAACTGCCAGGACAATTCTCTTTGAACTTGGCCTTGCAATATATTTTCTTCTCTGGGAATACAAGGGGGTATGGGCACATGCTTATCATAGTTCCAGAACAGCATGTCCAACTCTATTTCCATCCTTTGTCCATGTGACAGGAGACCGCAATTCTGCCCATTTTGCAGCATTTAATTGTCTTTAATTAAGAGAACTTGGCACTCATGGTGTTCTTTCCTTGCACCTTAATAAGTGATGATCCAGCTTCTCACGTTCTTATCCTTTGAGAATAGATAACCAGTCTTGGCTGCCTTCAGTCTTTTCATCAGACCAGACAGCCCTTCTCGTTCTTTCCAAGCTCATAGCTAATTCTTTGCTGTGACACAGCTTTCCGATCTACTTTCTCTGTGGGTATGAGTTTACTTGTCAAGGAGTTCCCTCCTTCTCACCTGAGTCCGTTCTTTACCGGCGTCCTTGGTTGATGCCTTCTTACGGATGGAGCGGGTTTTGAAGAAGGCGGCCCGTGTCGCTGCCGAATCCAGAATGTGTTCAGTTTTCCAGGAGGCCGAACCCAGGAATCCAGGAGGCAATGCAAGTTCGCTAGAACTCGAATCCAGGAGGTAGATGAAGGGGGAGGACAAGGAAGGGAAAGCGGGAGTGGAAAAGGAGTAGAACCGCGAGCTACGGAGCACACGTCTGGTCGCTACTTTGCAATAGCATTGAGACGCACAGAGCCACGGAAGGCGTGGTCTAGAAATAGAGAAGGGCTACGTCCAGCACATGGAGCGAGAAGGGAATACGCTGGACGGCCATATTGGAAGTATTAATGTGAACAAGCCCGTTGTGACAGGGACCATGAAGCCCAAAAGTGGCGCACCATGCGATTCATGACAGCATGCCTCTTCCGAAGACCCTTCCCTCCTGGTTTGCCCGGGTGGATGAGGTGGAACCTTCTGAGCAGCCGTGGGGCCTTGATGTTTGAGACAGGCTCCCAGGTTCTTTCGCTAGGACGATATACTTTCCATTCAACCAGGAATTGAAGCTGCCCCTTCTATACCTGGAATCACAAATCCGAGATACCTCATATTCCAATTGGTCATCGACCAGTATAGGAGGAGGTCTGGAGGATTTTCGGGAGGATGGATAGTAGGGTTTCAGTAAAGATGTGTGAAAAACTAGGTGTATCTTCTTCCAGGATTCTGGCAATTTGATCCGATAAGAAACAGGATTTATAATATCTTTAATGGAAAATGGACCATAGTACCGAGGGGCCAGTTTACTAGGCCGTAGATGTCGGGGTAGTAATTTTGAGGATAATCAGATCGGATCACCGACTGCATAAGAAGGGCCAGGTTTTCTTCTGGAATCTGCATATTTCTTGGTCTGTTTCCTGGCCTTCTCCAAGAATTCCTTGGCTTCCTTATGTATGCTGACAAGGCTTTCGATCCAGGAGTCAACTGTAGGTACTGGTGTAGATTGAGGAAGAACAGAAGGCAGGACCGATGGATGAAATCCTTGACTGCAATAAAGCGGGCTGATCATAAGTGCCAAATAGTCAGAATTGTTGTAGGCGAATTCAGCCACGGGTATCAGGAGTGACCAGTCATCCTGGACCTTGGTGGCGAAGCATCGAAGATACTGTTGCAGGGTTTTATTGACACATTCTGTGATTCCGTTGGTTTGAGGGTGATAACCTGATGAAAGGGCACGTTGGATCCCTAAGCATTGACAGAGATGTTTCCAGAATTGTGAGATGTATTGAGGTCCGCGATCCGATATAATCTTGGAAGGGAGTCCATGCAAACAGAATATGTGTTCCAGGAGGATTCCTGCTAGTTCAGAAGAGGATAGTAATTTACGCAGGGGCGTCAAATGAGCCATATGAGTGAATAAGTCTGTGGTAACCATGATGGTGGTGTACCCATGGGAAGGTGGCAGTTCCACTATGAAGTCCGTAGCGATAATCTCCCAAGGCCTTGTTGGCAGTGTAGGTTGTAGTAGAAGGCCAGCTGGTTTCTTGTTATCGTGTTTATTTTGGCTACAGACAACACAGGATTGAATGTACTGCCGTACGTCGGTTCCCATCCTAGGCCACCAGAATTGCCTTTGTATTAGACAGAGGGTATTGGTGAAACCACGATGTCCGGAGTGTAGGGGATCATGACAAAGATTCATTATTCTCTGTTGTAGTTTTTTTTGTAGGGATGACCAATACATTGTCCTTGAACAAATAACCTTCCCGGACCTTTATATTCCATTGATTTCTTTTGGATGTGTCCTTCCACAGATCAGAGGATTGGGTGTGGGCATGGATTTCTTCAAGGAGGTTGACTGCCTGGCCCACAAAGATCGTGGGGGAAAACATCTGAGGATATGCCTTGTCTTCAGTGGGCTCGTAGTCAGGTCGTCGAGATAAGGCGTCAGCAATTAGGTTTTGTGATCCTGGAACATGAGTGATATGAAACTGGTACTGGGCAAAGAAATAGGCCCAACGCGCCTGGCGACTGTTCCTACACTCCGAAGACTGCAGAATCTGGAGGTTCCGGTGGTCCGTACGGACCTGAACTGGATGTTTAGCTCCCAGAGGTAAATGTCGCCACTCAGTGAAGGCTTGGCGAATGGCTAACAATTCTTTTTCCAGGACTGAATAATGTGTTTCACTGGGAGTCAGGGTTTGTGAGAGGTAAGCAATTGGGTGTTCCAGTTTATCTCTTAATTCTTGTTTCAGGACTGCGCCAATGGCGTAATTTGAAGCATCCGTTTCTACCAGGAAGGGATGGCTAGTATCGGGTTGAGCCAAGATAGGAGCTTGTGTAAGCTCTGCCTTTAAACGCTGGAACGCCATATCTTGTGGTGTTGACCAGAGGAAGGGAGTGTCTTCTTCTTCAGGAGAGCAACAATCGGTTGTACTATCTCAGAGAAATTAGATATTAATTTCCGGTAGAAATTGGCAAGTCCCAGGAAAGATTGAACTTGTTTCACGGAAGTAGGAGCAGGCCAGGTCAATATGGCTTTTACCTTTGAAGGATCCATACCAATTCCTTCTGGGCTAAGAATAAACCCTAGGTAATGAACAGAGGTTACATGAAACAAGCATTTGTCAGGTTTGGCCAGGAGTTTATGATGTTGGAGTCTCTGCAACATTGCCTTCACATGCTCTTCATGTTGTATAGGGTCCTTGGAAAAGATCAGTATGTCATCCAGATATACAATAACATAGAGAAACAGCATGTCAGAAAACACCCTGTCCGTAAAGCGTTGGAAAATTGCCGGGGCATTAGCCAGTCCGAAGGGCATGACTAGATACTCATAATGGCTAAAGGGTGTTCTGAAGGAGGTTTTCCATTCATCCCCTTCCCTGACACGGATCAAATGATAGGCGCCCCTGAGATCCAACTTGGTGAATATTACTGCGCCTCTCACGGCTTTCAGGATATCCGAAATCAGGGGTAACGGGTACCAGTCTTTGAGGGTGCATTGATTTAGCCCGCGATAATCAAGGCAGGGTCTGAGTTCCTTGGTATCC
Source organism: Ambystoma mexicanum (assembly GCF_040938575.1). Classification (NCBI taxonomy): domain Eukaryota; kingdom Metazoa; phylum Chordata; class Amphibia; order Caudata; family Ambystomatidae; genus Ambystoma; species Ambystoma mexicanum. Next base: position 49,566,282 of record NC_090925.1, on the reverse strand, counting down.
TTCTTCGGAACAAATAATAGAGAAGCACCAGCAGGAGATTTCGAAGGTCTTATGGTGCCATTTTCAAGGTTGGTATCCAGGTATTCTCTTAGGGCCTTCTTCAGGGGTTCGGAAAGAATGAACATCCTGCAGAAGGGAATCACTGCAGAGGGTTCCGTATCTATTGCGCAGTCTTCAGGTCTGTGTGGGGGTAATGCCTGGACAATGGCAGTCGAAAACACATCAGCATATGCTTGGTAGGCCTCAGGAACTTGCATGACATTGGATACCATTAGTGGTGTCTGTTGTCCCTTTGTTGGTTCCTTTGGGTGTGTTAATGGAGGTTCTAGGGATAGACAGTGAGACATGCAAAACTCTAAGCCTAGGAATAGAGAACCCGCAGACCAGTTGATATATGGGTTGTGTTTCTGTAGCCAGGGCATGCCCAATACCAAGGGGTAATGAGCTGACTTAATAATGTCAAACCTGATCAGCTCCTGATGGTGATTTATTGAAAGCCGGATCTCCTTGGTCTGCAGGCTTATGGGCCCTGATGTGAGGGGTCTTCCGTCGATAGCTTCCATAGGTTGCATGGTGCTTCGTGTTTCGTAGGGAATCCGATGTTTAGCAACCCACTCATGATCGATTAATATTCCCGTAGCTCCGCAGTCTACCAGGGCCAAAATGGAATAGTTTGTATTCTTGGATGGTGATAAAAAGGCCTGTAGTACCACCAAATTGTTTTGTCCAGGAGAGTTCAAGGATGGAATGGATGTGGAGCAAACATCTCTCTCCCGAAGCTCTGCTCCATCTAGGATCGGGAGCTGGCGTTTCCTCAAATGATACCTTGGAAGGAGTTCCCCTGGATTTTTTCTTTTCTGACTTCCTTTCCTGGATACGGAAGTCAATCTGCATGGCAAGATCCATTAGTGCTTGGAACGAGCTTGGTCGTGCCACTCTGGCCAGCTCATCCTTAATTTCTTCGTTGAAACCTCTCCTGAAAAGGGTAAAACTCGCCTCAGTGGACCAGTGAGCTTGCTTTGCCAGTTGTTTAAATCGGGTCACATACATGAGCATATCCTGGGTCCCTTGCTGAAAATCTAACAAGCGTTCTTGTGCGCTGAAAACCTGCTCAGGGCGGTCAAACATGCCTTTAAGGGCCCGTATAAACCCATCATAATCGTCCAAGAGGGCATCACTAGAGTTAACAAGGGGAGTGGCCCAAGTTAAGGCATTCCCGGAAAGGTGAGAGATTATAAAACCCACCATGGCCCTGGGGGTCGCAAAATAGTAAGGCTTGAAGGTAAAGTGAACCAAGCACCAATCCAGGAATGCATGAAGGGTTTTTGCTGAGCCTTCGTATTTATCCACAACGCCGCCCAGTATAACACTTTCTTTTGTAGTAGAATCCCGGGATAGGACCAATTGTTTGAGAGCAGCGTTCTGCGCTTTCAGATTCTGTACCTCAGTTGATAGTTCCTGCATACGACGCAACAGGTCCTGCACGGCAGCATCCATGTCGATATCGCTTTCGATCGGGTGGCGTCTCAAACTGTCAAGGAGGTCCCTCCTTCTCACCTGAGTCCATTCTTTACCGGCGTACTTGGTTGATGCCTTCTTACGGATGGAGCGGGTTTTGAAGAAGGCGGCCCGTGTCTCTGCCGAATCCAGAATGCGTTCAGTTTTCCAGGAGGCCGAACCCAGGAATCCAGGAGGCAATGCAAGTTCGCTAGAACTCGAATCCAGGAGGTAGATGAAGGGGGAGGACAAGGAAGGGAAAGTGGGAGTGGAAAAGGAGTAGAACCGCGAGCTACAGAGCACACGTCTGGTCGCTACTTCGCAATAGCATTGAGACACGCGGAGCCGCGGAAGGCTAGAAATAGAGAAGGGCTACGTCCAGGGCATGGAGCAAGAAGGGAATATGCTGGATGGCCATATTGGAACTACTAATGTGAACAAGCCCGTTGTGACAGGGACCATGAAGCCCAAAAGGGGCGCACCCTGCGATTCATGACATTACTAAAATATAACACCAATGTCCACCTTCCAGTCATGCAATCTTCATTCCGCACACTCGATTTTTTACTCTGTCATCAGATTCTATAAGGTCCATACATTCACTTCTTCAGCCAGTCTCCTTGGTGTGTCACACTCACTTCTTGTGATGTCACCAACTTCTCTTTCTCTCATTTTCATATTCCTACAGGAACCTCTTCCAAGAGATTGTCATCTCTTCGAGGATCCATCAGGTAAGGTTTTCTTAGTGGATACCTTTTCTCGAATACGAACGTAGAATCATCCCAACTGATGGTGTAACACATGCTGCAATTTCCGGCTGCTAGCATATAGGTAGCAGGGGGTAGGGCATCCTGCAGAGGCATTCGACTGCTCCTCTACAAAGTCTCTCAGAATGAAAATAAACGGAGGAAAAATGAGCGAAGATGATCAATAAAGTCAACAGTGTTCCCAGGATAGTAAGAAAAAGAGGAAAAATGATACTCAAACAAAGCAAATATCAGAAGTCCAAAAGGAGGGGGTAAAAGAGTCCAAGAAGAGTTTGAGAGTGCACCGGCACCACCACTGCACCTGGACACATGGGGAGTATGAGAAAAATGGGCAGAAGAAGCTTAAAAAAGAGCAGGTACAGAAGAGTTGTCAGAAGTGATCCAAGTCTCAGTGAATTGAAAGAGACTTATTGCAAAGGGAGAGGGCATTAAGAACACCAAAATTAAAAACAGGTACAGCCTCAAGCAAAATAGAACAGAGAGAAACATTGGAAGAGTCAAATAGGGCTAGACATGTAAAAATATGCAGAGAGAAAAGAAATATTGAAGGTAATGTAACATAGTGCGGCGCATAGTCAGGCACCAACAGGGGCAAACAATGCCCTTAGAAGGGTCGCCCCTTTTGAATGGGATGCCAGGGCTACAGATGCCCTGGCATTGCTTCCAGAAATAGAGGTCACGTGACTGTTCAGCTGGTCAGGAGCAAGGGCCAGCAGGCCAGTTTCACGGTGCTATATGACTACAGAAGACAGCCACATAAATTATAGTTGCAGAGAATTTAAGACACATTCGAATAATACGGGCCTTGGATACTATCTAAAAGTTTCCATCTACCTTAAAATTCAGGAAACAACAAAGAGGAGGACATGTGTTTTGTAACCTAGCCTTAAAAATGTTGCACAGCTGGACTGTTTTGAGTTGAAACTGGAAGATCATTGCAAAGGTCACAGCCACGCATGCCAATCATATGTAAGGGGAAGTTCCAGAATCCTATCTCCTCCAGCCTGGAACTGGCGAATCAATGTGAGAGTCTCTTATAAAACCCTATGCCTTGCCCACAAGGATGCACCTGACAAAGGCCAGGAGAAGCAGCATGACCCATGTAAATCTACTTACCTGGAAGGGCCCTGGGATCTATCAGCAAATATCCCATCAGCACTTATAGATTTAGTAAATCCAGCGCCGGAGGCAATAGATGTACCATCAACTCGCCATGGCGCTAAACCACCCCCCGCCCCCAATGCTTGAGACAGCATGCCAGTCACCAATTCAAGAGAGGGGGTCTACTTTGGGTGAAGGGTAAATCTATCAGTGGTGTCCACTGTGTTTGGGGCCTGAACTCAAAGACTCAGTAAGTGATTGGGTAATCAATGCAAATGTTCTTGAAAGGCACCTGTGAATGACCCAGGATCTATATAATGCACCCCTTCTCCTCCTCCCACTTCCCGGTGCTTCCATTTAAAGCCTCCTGGCTCACAATGCAAACTGCATGAAACTCAAAATAAAAATGAAAAAGCAATGCTTCAAACTGATGTGTTCATTGTATCCACAATGCAAAAGCAACCCCACACCCAAACACAGGGACACAAAGATTGCGAACACACCTCCCCCGCAAGCTCAGATTCATACAATAACACCAGGATACCATCAGGATTGTAGTGAGGTGAGCGAACAGTTCTGCAGGACTCACTGTACTTTGAGTAGGACGTAGCAGATATTCCCAGCAGGAGAGCAACACCTTCAATGCATAGTTGCAACATGGCTTGCGATACTCACATTTGCAAAGTACCAGAACTTCTACACAGGACTGCAATACTTGAAAAGAAACAGTAGCAGTACTTGTTTGCAAGAATGTAGGGATGTGATTGGGTTGGTGAAAAATAAACCTCTATATGACGGCAGTCTATGAATAGAGACATGTCTGACCCTTGTGTGCAAGACTGCACTACTCTGATTTCCACATTATCAAATATATAATGCATGCTGTGATGTTGAGGGTCCTGACCTTTACCTTGGCCAGAGGTTTCTGAATTTTTGCCATAGGGCTGGTAAACTCAACTTTCTGTAGACATGTATTTATTTATGTATGTTTGTATTTATTTATTTATTTATTTATTTATATGGTGTACGTTTGTAAGATGTTTATACATCAAGCAGTTGTGTTTCAAAGCGCCCACAGGGCAAAGGGGAGAGAACAAGGGAACAAAACATAACAATGGACAAAACAACAATGGTGAACAAAGGCAGAGGTGGTCCTACCAGGCCTTGTGAACATTCAGAATGTGCAAGTGCAGAGCGGGAAATGGGACAGGGGAGAAGGGGGTAAGTGCTTGAGGTACCACAGGGGGGGAAGTGTTAAGGAGCTAATTGCAGGGCAATAGGCAAGTGCCAGGCAGTGACCACTTGGTAGGAGAGTGATCACCTGCCAGTATGGTAAGGGCAGGCCTGTGGGACAACACAGGCCAATGGGGGTCCAAAGGAAAGTGCAGCCGGAGGGCGGAGTTTGGAGGCGATTGGACAGAATGTCCGGACCCAGCAGGACTTATAAGGGTCCAGGCTGCCAATCTCAGCAACTGTGGAAATTAGCATGAGAGGGAGAGGGGAAAGGAGGAGGAGAAAAGGAAAGTCTTGAGGAGCTTGTGGAATTTGAGGAGATCTGGCTAAAGACGGAGAGGAAGGGGGAGGCTGTTCCAGAGGAGGGGGCCAGCCGAGAGGAGGGCTCAGCCACCCGCTCGCTGCTTAGAGAAGCCTTTAACAAGCAGCGAGTTGGAGCCAGAGGATGGGAGAGATCTGGAGGGAGAGTATTTGGTGACAGAAAGTTGTAGATAGCGTGGTCCCAGGCCCCAGAAAACCTTATGGATGATGCAGAGGGATTTTAATTTCATTTTTGCAGCAACCGGGAGCCAGTGGAGGGACTGTTGCAGTAGTCCAGCCTAGAGAGTGGCAGATCTCTAGAGACATTGAGCTTCTGGGGAAACGTGAGGAAAGGGAGGAGGTAGAGATGGAAATGGGCCTTCTTGGCGGGGTCAAGGATATGAGGAAGGAAAGGGAGAGAGAAGTCGAAGGTGACTCTGGGGTTTCTGGCATTCGAGGAAGGAAATGGGGAGAGCCCATAGAGGGTGGCCAGAGTGAAGGGAGAAAAAAAGGAACAGGGGTCCCATATAAGTATTCATAAGGGATTTGAATCCTTGTGTTTGCCCTGAGGGGTGTTCAGCCTCCAAGGTCAGTTGCCCTTATGGTCACAGTGTCGTCTGAGGAAGGATGTTTGCTTGGTATGTTTAATGAGTTCCAATGGTCGGCTACAGCCTATTCTGCACAATTGTAGCAAGTTACAACCTGCAGAATCACGGGGTGATGCAATGGGAACACCTATACGGTTGAGCCAAGAGAACGGGACATTACTTGTCCTACATGCTCATTGCACTTGCAGCTTTATGGAATGTTCTTAGATGAAAAGTTTTTTAATTAATATTAATCAGTGGCATGGCTCTGGGCAACATCCCAGACCATGCCTAGCCATTAAAGCAGGGAAAAGATCAAATGCAATGTAGGCTGTGTCCTTCCCAAAAAGGGTCAGCTTGGCCAGCACAGCTATGTTTCTGCACGACACCACACGCACCTCCAACATGGTTCAGTCTAATTAGGTATCGATAGTGAGGTGTAGCTTGGGTTTCTAGGAACAGCAGGTTGGGTCCCATGTTTCGGCTAACCTGCCTCAATCAGGGTCTATTTGTAGAACCAAATGTTGATGGCTAGAAAGTTTTCCATTAAATATAAACACTGGCATTGGGATGATCAAACCTTCAGATCATTAGTTTGCTTTGTGTAACCATCCAGACTGCTTCAAGGGTTGCAGGGACAAAGCCAGATGGCCTGATGACTGACTGGTACCTGGATTCTTTCTAGATTGCACATCTGAGTAACATGCTCAGAGGAAGCATGTGAATGTTCGCATGCAGTTTTCATGCAGTAACTGCGTGGGCACCACCACAATCACTGCATGCAACCCAGTGATTGGCAGCTGTGTTGGTGGCACCACTCTCAATATTCCAACATAACTGTAGAGCACACACCACTATCAAGCTGCACTAAGAAATCCAAACCTATGCATAATTCCCAAAAAGAGAATCCAAACCATCAATTGCGGCAAAGCCCTGCCAGATTGGGAAATGCCAATTCACCCTTCCCAGTGTCTTCTTTTCTGGACTCACCATGTGCAGCTAGCTTGAAAGCTCTCCAGACCTCTATCCTAAGATGATTGGCTGGGACCCAGAAGAGCAAGGATACCAGGTCCATGAGTGCTAGGTGCACCAGAGAGCCAGCAGCCTCACTGACCTGTGGCTTTGACAAACATCTGTTAAGCAGCTATTGTGTGTGCCCTGACTGCTCCATGATGTAGCCCCAGAGATGGCAGGATATATGCTGAATTGCTTATGGATATGTTGGTGTTTAACAACGAAAAAGAGTTTCCAAGAGCCACAATTACTGCAACGTTGTATGAACAGAGTTTTCCAAGCATCTTCTGAAGTCACACGCTATAATTTGAGGCCACAAAGTTATACTTTTGATAGAACATGCCATGGAAATGGTTGAAATCATAGTGATGTGCTCTGGTGGGAGCACTGTGGCTGCAGTAGTCACGTCCAACTTTACCTGTCACTGAGGAGCAGTGGACATTGTGCCTATGTTTAATGGAGCAATGCCATGAATTTCCTCTGCAAATGTCTCTTCTTACCACACCTATTGCTCATATTTGCCTTTTGTGACCCACAAAGCCATACCAGACAATTTCAAACTAATACACACCAACAGAGAAAAACGAAGAAGAGTCGGAATCGCAATGGCTCACAAAGACCACATATGCGCCACAGCACTCCCCTCAATTGACATAGAAGACTGCAAATCTCTCCTCATCGAGCTCAACGACCAAGCCAAAGTAATGTTTCTTCTGATCTAGAGACCACCCTCCTACAACCCAAACTTTGCAACAAAGCTCACTGACTCCATGGCCAACCTTTCCACCTATCATGATAACTTTATCGCCCTGGGATATTTCAACATCTGATTCAAAAGAGAGAATAAAAACGCAAAAAAACTCACTCAGCATCCTTATGGAAACACTCCACTTCAAACAAATGTGTATGCATACACCCACAACGCTACACACGTTGCACTCACTTTTAGCGCTTTTATTGTTTTAATTTCTTAATTTTTTAAGTGAATTTCCTTTCCTTGTAAATTGGTGTTCTCACTGTTCGAGCTTCGAATCGCAGTCTTATTTTAATTTTCGACCTCCATGCATTGCCGTTAGGAAGTCTTTCTTCCCTACTGATTGGCAGCACAAGGGGATCTATTTAGGAGACAGTTTCCCCAACAGCGCTGTTGGGAAGAACTCTCAGGTATACCATAGGGGCATTGGAAGTCATTGGCATTGGAAGTCTGAGGACTCTTGCAAGGCCCAACACCCTGCCCAGGATAAACGGAAGACTCACACAATGGCAAGTTCAAACTGCAGTTTCAGACAACCCCAACAGGGATCAGCACAGGAACAGGAGAAATCCATGCATGGCTCACTCTTTCACGGCTGGCAGGCTGGTTTTAATCCGATATTTCATCAGCCTGATGTCACAATCTGGGTCCTTCTCCAGAAAACCTATCGGGCCACACAATTGGGTATTGAGTGTCATACCCCCCATAGTGGACTATATAGATGTTATTGAACTGTCTCTCGTATGTCAGGTGGCTGGCCTAATCCATCCCTAAGTTACTATCTGTAACAATGTTGCAGTGGGGTGGGATTACCGTTGGTTCTTGCCTGTTGCTACCCACCCATAGGGTACTAAACTGTGATTGGCTAGAGCGGACGTTCCCCAGGCCTGGTATCGGCAAAGATTCTCAACTCTCTGTGTACATTTTCAAGGTTATAAGAATGACTATGTGTCTGCATTGTAACTTGTGTGTACCACTTTAGTCTATGAGAGTGCTCTCCTGCTCGGTGCAACACTTGTCTCATATTGTGGCATATTTATTGCAGTCTTCTGTCTGGTAGCCTGAGACCTGTTCCATTACCCACCAATGGTCGCTGTCCATTGTCTGCTTCAGCCAGGTCACGTGTTCAGCCACCATGAATTTCTGCTGTGCAGCTCTGAATTATGAGAATTTAATAGTCATTTCTGCAGCTGGTCCCTTTGTCGTCTGTGGATTGGAATGTTATCTGTATCTGTTGGCCTCGGCCGTGGGTCCTGTTTCACACATCTTGTTATTTGTCCAGGCTGAATCAGCTCAGCTCGTCTCTTGTTCTGAGGCTCGAGGCCTGCTGTAATTTTCCTAAACAGTGTCTCTAACGATGTCAGCAAATTGGCTTCGTGGTGCTTTATTGAAGACTCTCAATTGAAGTGTCTTTGGTTATGCCCTGAGCCTCCTCATCCATGCTGGGGTAAATTCATACCGCACCTGGTCTGTAGGGCTGGTTGAGGGTGTATGGCAGTCCAAAAAGAGTTGGGTGACTGCAGTGTTTCCTGGCCTTCTTCTGTGCCATAAATTTCAGAGGAGGAGGAGGAGAGGATATTCTTCCCCATCCCTCTTCAGTCCCCCCTCTGGTTGACCTGTCGATCACGTCATTATATGACGGTCCTTTGGCTCTGGGCTGTCATATCTTCGTTATTCCTCTGTGGTGTCCATAATAGTTGGAATGACCAGTTCATGGAACAGCACACTCCTTCAGGGTTTCACAAAACCCACTTCCCTTCATAGTACTTTGCATCAAATGGATTGTCAAATTTCATTGTTTCGGTTGGGAACAGATCTCATTGAGTAATTCTTCCTCTTATCTTGTCTCTTTCTGCGACAATGTAGTCCTTTGCCCCACCTATGTTCACACACATCAGGATATCATTCCAATAGCTTCTTCATTTGTTTCCTTGCACTTTTCCATGCAGATTTTGATCCCACACATTGATGTGGCTGCCAGTACCAGTGCTCCCATTATCACTTTTAGTCCATCTGATAGCCATGAGGGCATCCAGGACCAAATGTACACTATCCTGCTCTTGTCTTTTCCTGCCTCCCTCGCTTCATCTTCCATTTTGGCATGCATCTGTGCTTGTTGTGCCACTGCATCTGTTAGAGTTCTGTTATCTTCATCGTTGGCAGGTATGAATGTGCAACAGGAACTCCCTATCTGTGCACAACTTGCACAACTCCTCCTTCCATAGCCGTGATGAGATCCAGAACATACCTATTCTGGAGCACGACCAACCTTATTGCTCTGAGCTTTTCTTTTATGGTGTTGAAACCATTCACAGTAGAGTTAATCTTTACAATCAGCTCCCAGCAAGGGATCTGTAACCACTTGGCATTCGTGTATGCCTGTACGGAGGGTATTATTGATGCAGAGAACATTTGTGTCCTGCTGAACAGCCTGTGTTCCGCTGGTTTCTCATCTAGTGCTGTTTCAGATGCTTCTGAGGAATGATTCCTCCCCTCTTCACTCTGCTCGAACCTGCTCGCTTCTCTGCTTTCTCTGCATTGGCTGTTGGTGCCACTTCGATCTCTTCTTTCATTTGTTGTTCATTTTTGTGAACACATCAAGCTTTATGTCCTTCCTTGGCACGACCAGTGAAGGCATATCTGTGTGAACCAATGAGCAAACTCCTCCCCAATCAGGTGGCATCTTCTCATATGCTTTCGATCCACAAGCCCAATAGTGATCCATCAGCACTGCTGTTCTCGCTCCCATAGCTGTGAGTTGTTCAATTGTTTTGCACCCAACATTCTCGCCAACTTCAACTTTTCCATTGTTCTGATAGCACAGAGCTGGCATCTTTAGAGGGAATATCGGCATCGGCCCGCTTAATTTTCTACCCATGTCAGTAACGTTGCACTCGCGTCCCATTCCTTAAGGCACTTGTCATTTTCTTCTTGCACTTTGTTCACTGACGACTGGGCTAGCATCAGTGATTTGCTTCCCCCCACTCCATCTTGCCATCCATCGTGTGTATACACTGCTCCATATACTAGTTGTGGTCTTTCCCAGCATCCAGGCTCTCCTCCAATCTCCCTCACTCTTGTCCAGGGACATGGCAGTTCCTTCAATGTAATAGTCTCTGTTTCTCCCTTCTCAGGTCTGTCAGTTATGTACTGTACAGCTTCATCTACCTGCCAATAGTTATTCATCATGTCTAATGTCTTTATGTAGTTACATGTGTATGGGTATGTTCCCTTGGACATCAATCTCAACATTGCTGACTTCCCTTGAAATCTTCCTCGTGTTCGCACCATCGTAAGATACATCAGGAACTGTGCTCTTGCTTCTGGTATTTCAGTTGATATGAATGTCCTAGAGGTACTCATTGCATAGGGGAATAACAAGCAGACATAACAGCTCTCCCCAGTGGTTTCCTTACCAACTTTTGTGATGTGTTTGTACGACATGTTGTTAGACACTCGAGCACTGCCAATCAGATACATGTCGACTCCCTTCATGTCTGTGTCAACACTGCACTTATCTCTCCTTACCTTATCAGCAGTATTCTCTTGCCCACCGAACATGCTCGTTCCACATGCTTGAGTCAGGGGAATGTTTGTATAGGGCACATCGGTATCTGTAACAACAACATATAATTACCAGAATACAAATCCAATCAATCCACTGGGAAGTAACACACACACAACATAATGATAATGTTCTTTATTGTTTCCCTCATCCCCACTTACTATGCTTGATCCTCGCAGCCTGAAGATATAGTTGCCCACCTGAAATGCTCGATGAAAGGCATTATTTTGTTAGTATTGTAAGAACACTCTTAAGTCCAATGGACCAAGCAATCACTAATTGCAAAGGCAAACATCACCTCACACACCTTTCTTACTGATGGGTCTCTTAACATGGCCAGTACTGGGTGTTCACCGTGCTAAAGTTGTGGGTATGTTTGGGCCAAGTACTCTACGAAGACAAAATAATATACTCCAAGGGATTATGCTCTGAATCGGTTGGGTCTGCGTGAACAAACTGGTTAGAGAAAGTGTCTGGGTGACGGGTGGAAGATAACATAGGGGAAGACAAATAGTACAATCCCCACGGCATACAAGTAGGCCCTGCGGGTGCGGGTGTGGGTGCGGAATGGGAAAATAAACAGACAGTGTATCCTTAATCTTTTTCTAAAAGTGTTTCAGTCGCTGCTTGGGAGCATGTGACCATTGGGTGTCCTTGTCTCCCTAGTCGTATACGTTCAGAATGCACTTGTAGCTCTTCTAGGTGCTGAACGTTGGCCCTGTTGGTCATGGAGATTTTGTTGCCAGGTGAGGCCAATGCTTTGTAGGGCTTGACATCTTGCAGGTGGTTACAGGCCACCTTACCTACTGACTTGACAGCATGGTCAGCCACCTGCTCGACCACGTGAGGGCGGTAAACCAGGGAGATAGGGTCTTCCCCTTTTGTGTGTACTTAACACCTCACTATTGCTACCTTTGTTGGTTATGCAATCACCTGATCAATCTGTCCAATAATAGTGCATGCTGCACTGGAGTCCCATCCGCTCTCCTGAGTGTCCTGTTGATGTCACTAAGGTGGAATCAGAATAGATTGTAACTTCTCTCTCTACACTGTCCACATGGGAATGGGAATGGGAAAATAAACAGACAGTGTATCCTTAATCTTTTTCTAAAAGTGTTTCAGTCGCTGCTTGGGAGCACGTGACCATTGGGTGTCCTTGTCTCCCTAGTCGTATACGTTCAGAATGCACTTGTAGCTCTTCTAGGTGCTGAACGTTGGCCCTGTTGGTCATGGAGATTTTGTTGCCAGGTGAGGCCAATGCTTTGTAGGGCTTGACATCTTGCAGGTGGTTACAGGCCACCTTACCTACTGACTTGACAGCATGGTCAGCCACCTGCTCGACCACGTGAGGGCGGTAAACCAGGGTGCGTTCCAGCACCAGATACATTTATGCATGAGAATGATGGTGGCCTTTTTCACAGAGATTTTTAGTTCACAGTCTTGTGGTGCATTGTCACAGTCCATATCTACGCTGTCTTCTGGCCTCCCCTGGATTCGTGAGGTACTCATACATGTCCTGTCCTAACACATATGCACTATTCTCGCAGTCTTTCAGTGCCCTTGTGGGAGGAGTCAGAGTAAGATGCATGCGCCATCAAAGGCATTATTTTGTTAGTATTGTAAGAACACTCTTAAGTCCAATGGACCAAGCAATCACTAATTGCAAAGGCAAACATCACCTCACACACCTTTCTTACTGATGGGTCTCTTAACATGGCCAGTACTGGGTGTTCACCGTGCTAAAGTTGTGGGTATGTTTGGGCCAAGTACTCTACGAAGACAAAATAATATACTCCAAGGGATCATGCTCTGAATCGGTTGGGTCTGCGTGAACAAACTGGTTAGAGAAAGTGTCTGGGTGACGGGTGGAAGATAACATAGGGGAAGACAAATAGTACAATCCCCACGGCATACAAGTAGGCCCTGCGGGTGCGGGTGTGGGTGCGGAATGGGAAAATAAACAGACAGTGTATCCTTAATCTTTTTCTAAAAGTGTTTCAGTCGCTGCTTGGGAGCACGTGACCATTGGGTGTCCTTGTCTCCCTAGTCGTATACGTTCAGAATGCACTTGTAGCTCTTCTAGGTGCTGAACGTTGGCCCTGTTGGTCATGGAGATTTTGTTGCCAGGTGAGGCCAATGCTTTGTAGGGCTTGACATCTTGCAGGTGGTTACAGGCCACCTTACCTACTGACTTGACAGCATAGTCAGCCACCTGCGCGACCACGTGAGGGCGGTAAACCAGGGTGCGTTCCAGCACCAGATACATTTATGCATGAGAATGATGGTGGCCTTTTTCACAGAGATTTTTAGTTCACAGTCTTGTGGTGCATTGTCACAGTCCATATCTACGCTGTCTTCTGGCCTCCCCTGGATTCGTGAGGTACTCGTACATGTCCTGTCCTAACACATATGCACTATTCTCGCAGTCTTTCAGTGCCCTTGTGGGAGGAGTCAGAGTAAGATGCATGCGCCATCCTGTCACCACCTCATGGGGCGTTAAATGGTGGTTGGACCCTGGCTTATTGCGCAGTGCAAACAGTCCAAGGGGCAAACAGTGCAACCAGTTTGTCTTGGTGCTTTGCTGTGTCTTGGATATGCACTCCTTTAAGAGTCCGTTCAGGTGTTCACACATGCCATTTGCTTGCAGGTGGTATGCACAGGCAAACTTATGCTGGACGCCTAGCAGGATTGTGATGTGATGAAACATTTTGTTGGTGAAGTGAGGGCCGTTGTCAGATCGCAGGACCTCACACATGCCCCATCTCGGGAAAACCTCCCTAACCAAGAACTTGTCTGCTCTAAGGGCAACTGCATATGAACAGGGAGCTGCCTCAATCCACCTGGAGAGTGGGCAGACAACCACTATCATGTAGCGGTATCTTTGGCAGACTTGGATCATATCCACATAATCCATGTGTAAATGCAGAAATGGGCCTACTGGTTTTGGTATGGCTCCTCTCACAACTCTCAGAGTTTGCCCTGCTGGTTGGCAGGTCAAGCAGTTATTCACAAATTCAGCCACATGTTCATTTAAGTTGGGACAGAACCACTTTTCTCCAATGCATGTAGCAATGACCTCCTTCCCTGTGTGTGTTGGGTAGTGCAATTGTGATAATGCTGTCTTCAATAATGCCAGTGGCATGACCACCTTTCCTGTGTTGTTCCGTCACCATAAGGTGTCTGTTGGAGACATTGAGCACCCTCTCCTCACCCATAGCTCCTTCTCCTCCTTGGGCGAAGCTCCCTGCAGATCCATAATCTGTGTCTCTGGTAATAGATTGTAACCCCATTTCAGCCCCTCCTTGTACAGTGTTTCTCTCCATTATTTCCCATAGTTCCCCAAAATATGCTGTGCATTTGTCCCCGAAATCTGCTGCTTCATTTCCTCTTGAGATAGGGTCTTCCCCTTTTGTGTGTACTTAACACCTCACTATTGCTACCTTTGTTGGTTATGCAATCTGTCCAATAATAGTGCATGCTGCACTGGAGTCCCATCCGCTCTCCTGAACCCTCTCCTGAGCCATCATGCCAGTCCTGAGTGTCCTGTTGATGTCACTAAGGTGGAATCAGAATAGATTGTAACTTCTCTCTCTACACTGTCCACATGTGCTAGTGCGTCATTGTGCTGTATCTGTGCTAATTGCTGTGCGTTCCCTCACATTTTTGGTGCTTGTAAATACTGCAATATCGGTTTTGACATCAATGGTACCTGCATTTGTGTCTGTGATGCTTATGTCTGTGCTTGTGGCGCTTGTTGATACGTTCCCTGTATCTGTCCAAACTGTTGCTGGTCCTGCGCATAATAATCATCCTGATGCCCTTGATATGGCTGTTGGCCCTGCCCCCCCAGTTCTGTTGCATCTTCCTGGACCGGCCTACTCTTGAGATGTGGCCTATCTGCCCACAGGTCCAACACTGTGGTGGCTCCCTCCCTTGGCCTTGGAAACCCCCCCGAAATCATCCCCTGGTTTCTGCTGCATCTGTTGCCCATATCCCATAACCCACCTGGAAACCCTCCTTGATTATGAAACATCTGTGGTCCGAAGCGACGCCCTCTCTGTTATCCTCCCCTTCCTCAGAACCCTTGTTGTGGGCCGCCCACCCCATGTATCCTCCTCCCATGGGCGGTGTGAACTGTTGGGGTCATGGCTGTTTCTGCTGATGCTGCGCTTGTGTGGTGGGGCTGGTTATGACTGCCTCTTCCATCACATACTTCAATCGATTTTTCTGTACTAGTTTCACTTCATCTGCCTTCCTGTCCTCTTCCGTTTTCTTAACCTTCGCCTGCCACAGCCTATAATGGTGAACTATTGTGAGCTGTATCTCTGGTCATCCTTTCACCTCCATCCCTACTAACTTTCTTAGACTCCCTGCACTACTTCTGGTAGCCCCTCTATTAGTATATGATAGAACATTGCTACTGTTTTGTCCCAAGGCTCTCGAGTTTAAAGGCGTCAAAGCTCTTAAATCTCCTGAATGTACTGCATAGGGTCTTCATATTCCCACATTTTGTGTGACGTAATGGCCCCAATGTCTGACGTGTCTGGATATTGTGTCTTCAATGCTTGCCATACTGCCACCCTGCAGTTTGCAAATGACGATTCATCATGGACTGTGTTTTGTGTTTTCACCGCTGGAACCCCGCCCACTTCCATACGTCATCAGATGCTTTTCCTAATATTGCTACTCATAGTTTTTACATCACCCACTGCTAGCATACTGTATATTGTCATTTTATGATCTCATACATCAACTTCCTAGCTCCTGCACTCAACGCTGGTAGCCTACACTTCACGTTCTCCTTGTCGGTGTGTTTCCATGGCACATACTGATGTTTCACCCCTCCTCTCTCTAATAAGGGCATCTGTTGTAGGGCACTTGAGTATTAGATTTAATATTCTGCACCCCTCAACACTCCAGCAGTTTTGTTTATGCTTTACCCAATTTTGGCCTTTCCCAGTTTGTTCATGAACCCACCCATCAGCTAAGGGGTAACCTAGATCTGATTTTATCATCAGATTCAAGTCTTTCAGTTTTACCTGCTAAGCAGGTTCTCTGGTCTGAACGCTATCTCGTCCCCTTCCTTGGGTCTGGGGCCCCCTGTCTAGACACGGCTATGCCAAAAAGGAATTGGCGGTCTGTGGATCTGGCCCTTATGGTGTCCTTGGTTAAGTTCAATTGTCCTACTGACATGCCAATGGATTTCAATACTCTATCCTAAGCACTTTTGTTTGCGGCTAACAAGCTTTCCCGCTTAAACACACTTATGTGCATAAGCACCCTGCCCAGTCATGGTTCTCTGAAGAACTTGGGCTGGCCAGTCTAGGGCTTCATCAAGCAGAACGCAAATGACGTGTGGCCTATGGCTCTACCGAAAGGATGAATTTTGTCACCCTTTCTAAGAGTTACCACTCAGCCATTCGTCTGGCTAAAGAATTTCTTTGCTCAGAGGGTCACAACTCCTCTTAACTCTTCCAAGGAGCTTTTCGCTCTTGTGAAATATTTCTCTTCCACTGCTCGGTTTTGACCGACAGTAGCTCCTTCACAGTCATGCTGTGACGCCATGGCTAGGTTTTTCTAAACTAAGATTGAGGGTATTCGAGATGGAACCCGCTTGGTGCGGACGGGTTCTTTTTTGTCAGACGATCTGTTCTGTCAATGGGCAGTTGGTCCAATTTCATGTTTTCTCTGACAAGGCTGTTTCTCAGGCGTCTGTCAGCTTAACTCATCAGCTCCATCTGATCCTGCCCCACTCAATGTCCTTAACCCCTTCACTGCTGAGGGTTTTCCCTCGCAATGCTGATCCCTTTTTGATAGATTTCGGTATGTCGCATTCAATCCCTTGTAACTTTTATGTTAAGAGATATATCTCTGCAAAATGTGGCCCCTTTTGTTACCACATGTAGGCAGTCAAAATGCCACATAGGATTCATAGTTTGCTGTGTGGGAGAAAATAACAAAAAGAGCACATTTTGTGTTTGATCAGAACATGCCAATAAAATGATGTACAAAGAAGCCTGTGTTTTTTTCCTTGTAAGAGCTAGAGACAAATGGTTTGCTGGTCTGAATTCACCATTTTCCAGGCTTTCAAGAACAGATTGAGTGGAAACAAAAAAACATATTTTTATAAGGTTACCATCAGTTTTGTGAGAGGTAGGCGATTTTCCACTTTTTTTCCATTAGGACACGTGTGGACGGAATGGAAGAGGATGGTAGGAAAGCTGAATGGGAAGACAGAAAGGCACACATTTTTGAAAAATAAACAAAATTCCACGTTTAGGAAGGTGTAATTTGCGCAGGTCAGGCAACAACTATTTAGGTAAAATTGCCATACTTTTGGAAAAAGTGGAAACATGACAAAAAGAAAGGTATGTGCTGGAAATGTTTGGACCTGTAAGGGAATGACTTCTGTGAATATTGAAAAAAGCAATGCACCGCTACATTCCCCTACCCTTCTAGTTAGGAAATCACACAAAAAGAAAGGTATGTGCTGGAAATGTTTGGACCTGTAAGGGAATGACTTCTGTGAATATTGAAAAAAGCAATGCACCGCTACATTCCCCTACCCTTCTAGTTAGGAAATCACACATTTTTCACAATGTTTCACAAAACAAGAAATACCACAAGCCAAAAATAGAGCCTTGGTAAACAGGATTGTTATGCTCACAGCCTAAACAGATGTACTTAGCATGTGAAAATAAGGAAAACAAATGTGGTAGGGAGTGGTAAGCATACATTTTTTGAAAGAGCACAGGCAGACCTTTTGAAGGATAGGTGGCTTGTGCGGGTTACAAAAGCATACAGTGCCTAAAGCAGCGACTAAATGTAGGTTACATTTGGGAAATGAAAGGGTTGTATAACAAAGTGCAGTAGCAAATGTATGAACATTTTATCAAACCAAGAGAAAACAACAAATGTCTTACCTTCACACATTCCCACAGGTGTCCCGATGAAAACAGTATCTCTCATGTGTGTTCACCTACCTGGGTACAAAGGGAGAAGGCTAAACCCTTGGTTCATAAAATGTCCTGGGAAGACTGAATTTGGCTTTGTGGACAACCCACAGATTTGGCCTTGGGGTGTCACAGCCACCAAGGAAAACGGGGAAACCCATGCATTTCTGAAAAGAAGACGCAAATAGAAATCCACAAAGGTTTGATTTACAAATAGTCCTAGAATGTATTACCTACAAGGCCTGGCAAGTCCAAGATTTTGGGAAAAAAAACTTTTCAGACATTTGACACCAGGAAACTACCAAAACCTGCAGCCAAAAAAACGTCTTGCATTCCCACATGTCCACTGGTGTCCCAACGAAAACGGTACCTCACATGTGTGTGTGCACCTTCCTGGGCACAAAGGGAGAAGGCTAAACCTCTGGTACATCAAATGCTCTGGGAAGACTGGATTTGGCTTTGTGGACTACCCACTGATTTGGGCTTGGGGTGTTGCATTTCTGAAAAGAAGAGGTCCGACTTGCAAAAATAGCCCTAGAATGTATTATCCACCATGGCCCAACAAATTCTAAAATTTAGGGAAAAAAAAACATTTTCAGACATTTGTCACTAGGAAACCACTGAAACACACTGCCAACAACACATGTACTACCTTCCCACATTCCCACAGCTATCCCAGTGAAAACAGTACCTCACATGTGTGGGTGCACATACCTGGGCGCAAAGGGAAAAGGCTAAACCACTCCTACCCCAAAGGGTTTCGGGAGAGGAACTTTTTAGGATTTTCATCTTGTGGACAACCTACAGATTTGACCCTGTGGTGTCAAAGCCACTAAGGAAAACAGGCCACCACATGCATTTCTGAAAAGAAGATACCTGTGGGAATCCACAGAGGTCTGACCTGCGTTAATCGCCCTGGAATGTATTACCCACAAGCCCCAACAAAGTCCATAATGTAGGGGAAAAAAACAATTTTCAGACATTTGCCACACGGAAACCACTAAAACACGCTGCCAACAACACATGTACTACCTTCCCACTTTCCCACAGATGTCCCGACAAAACGGTACCTCACATGTATGGGTGCACCTACCTGGGCACAAATGGAAAAGGCCAAACCACTGCTATTGCCAAAAGGTTTTGGGAGAGGACATTTTTAGAATTTTGGCCTGGGGTGTTGCAGCCTCTAAGGAAAACAGGGAACAGGGAAACAGCTGCCTAAGGCCAGGGACATAACCCCTGAATATTCTGGAGCGCTGGTTGGGCTGCGCTACAGAATTTCCCTCAGGGAGGACATAAGGACCCCGCCTGGGCTCCCTGGGACAATGGCAAAACTTGGGGATGGTCGCCCATATGGGACACAGCCTCCCAAGGTCACAGACATTACCATCGACAATCCTGCAGCTCTGGCTGACCTGCGTTACAGCTTCTCCCTTCAGGAAAGGTCTTGGATCCTGCCGGGGCTCACCGGGATTGCCGCTGGACTTGAGGATGGTCACCCTACAAGGGAGACAGGTGCCCAAGGCAAGGGTCACCAGCCCTGACCATTTTGGAGCTCTGGCTGGGCTGTGTTACAGCTTTTCTCTTCAGGGAAGCATTGTCACACTGCCAAGGCTCCCTGGGACTGCCACTGAACTTTGGGATGGTTGACTAACAAGGGACACAGGAACTCAAGGCTGGGGGCAGCAGCCCCGACTTTCCTGCAGCTCTGGCTAGGCTGTGTTACAGCTTTTCCCTCCAGGAAGGGATGGGACCTTGCCGGCGCTCCCTGTGACCGCTGCTGAATTGGGGCGGTCGACCAACTAATGAGACAGGTGCCCAAGGTGACAGGCAGCACTCCCGGCTGCCACAGAGCTCTGACTGGCCTGCGTTACAGCCTTTCCCTCCAGGGCGGGATGGGGACCCCACAGGCGCTCCTTGGGACCGGTGCTGAACTTGGGGATTGTTGCCCAACATGCAAGACAGGTGCCACATGCTGGGCACATCACCCCCGACCATTCAGGAGTTCCGGGCGGCCTCTGTTACAGATTTTCTCTCCAGAGAGGGATGGGGACCCTTCCGGCCTCCCTGGGGCTGGCGCTGAACTTCAGGATGGACGACCAATAAGGTAGACAGGTGGCCAACCCTGAAGACAGCACAGCTGCCCATCCCGGAGCTCTTGCTGTGGTCAGCAGTCCTGACTGTTCTGGAGCACTGGCTAGGCTGCGTTACAGTTTTTCCACCCAGGAAGGGATGGGGACCTTACGACAATAGAAAATGGACCCTGGTATTGGGCCTAAAGCAATCCACTGTATAATCAATGAATAATATTTATATCAAAAAATATGTTTTATTCTTTTCAAGATGACACTTAAGGTATTGTTTGTTTGTTTGTTTGTTTGTTTGTTTTATTTCTAATGCGCTCCAGACCCGTAGGTAGAAGGGCGCAGCAGGTAGGATAATGCGAAACTTACATTGTTACAGATTATACAGGATACAGTAAAAGTTATACATATTATACAAGATACAGTAATGGATATTATAGATAATATACAAGTTGTGCAAATTATACAAATTATACAAATTATACAAGTTACAGTAATAGTATACAAATGTATACAAATGTGCAGGACCATCATCGTGAAGGTCGATGAATTACATAGAGGATGGTACGCATAACATATCGTGGGAAGGAGGAGAGGGACAAGTGTCAAGTCTGGGAATATTATAAGCCTAAATCTAGTGGTCGTTGGAGATAAGATATTGGATAGCATTCCTTCTGAATAGTGAGTACGGCTGGTCTGCTCTTAGATTGTTGGGTAATAGATTCCAGGTTTTGGCCACCTTCACAGGGAAACTATTCCCACCGACCGTGGTAAGTTTAAATCTAGGTACTACCAGACAGTTAGTATTGGTAGCTCTGGTAGGTCTAATAGAGGTTTTTTTTTGCATTTTGTTCGTGAGGTAGCTTGGGGCGGCGTTGTTAAGAGCTTTATGTGTCAGGGAGATAATTTTTAATTGAATTTTGTGGTTTGTAGATAACCATTTGTGTTGGCGTCTAATGGTGGAGATGTGTGTTCTTTTGTTTATGCCAAGCGCTGCTCGCAAAGCATTATTTTGGAGCGTTTGAAGTTTCTGTATGGTAGATTTGTTGGCACCACTGTAAAGGGCATTACAGTAGTCGATCCTGGAGAGGATAAGTGCTCTAGCCAAGATCATGCAACTGTCATTAGAGAGGAAGGGCTTGCCTGCTCTTATCAGTTTGCAGGTGTATGCGGTGGTAGAGGCCAAGGATTTTAGTTGTTTGTCGAAAGATAGTGTGGAATCCAAGTAGAAACCGAGGGTTGTTACTTCCTTGGAGACCCTGATAGGATTTCCATCAATATTGAAGGAGGAGAATTCCTGACCTAATTTTTTGGTGTTCATATGTGTTCCCAGGATTATCAACTCCGTCTTGTCGTCATTCAAGCACAAGCCATGTGTGGCCATCCATGCTTGAATAACGAGATATACCCTATTCACCAATTCCGAGTCCTTCCTATGATCCCCAGAAAGCGGGAGGAGAATCTGTGTATCATCTGCATAGTTAGTGTAGGTGATACCCAGAAGGTCTAGATCATCGAACAAGGGCTTGGTGAAGATATTGTATAGGGTAGGCGAGACACAGGAGCCCTGGGGAACGCCACATAATATAGGGGTAGGGTCAGCTGCGGCCGATGGGGAAAAAACTCTCATTGTTCTTTCGCTGAGGAAGGATTCGAGCCATTTGATGGCCTCAGGAGAGAAATGGGCAGCAGAATCCAGGTGTTTGCAGAGTACCTTGTGATCGACCAAGTCGAATGCTGCAGAGAGATCAAGTAGGAGCAGGAGTGCTGTTCCTCCTCCATCCCTCAGCTCGTCGACCTGCGTCTTTAAATCAATTAAGGCGGTTTCTGTTCCATGAAGTGGACGGAAACCAGATTGTCTTGCTCCTAGGAGCTTATACAGGTCAAGGTGTTTTTGTATCTGAATATAGGCAGCTTTGTCCAATATTTTGAGGAGGAATGGCACAGTGGTAATGGGGCGGTAGTTGGTTGGGATAAGTGGGTCTAAGGTCTGTTTTTTGAGAAGTGGGAGCACCCAGGAATGTTTTAAATTGGCTGGGATAGTGCCTGATGTGAAGGAGACATTGATTAATTTAGAGATAAATGGTGAGAGGTCTCTGGCAGCGTCTTTTATTAACTGTGCTGGGCAGATATCACCCTTGCAGTTAGAAGGTTTGAGTGAGAGAATGATTTTTTCTACTTCTAGTGGGGATGTTTTGGAGAATTGAAATTTGTTGTTTGCCTCTGGTGGGATACTATATGTAGAGGTGTTAGGGTAGTGCTGAAGGTTGAGCATATCTTTTTTTTGTTGTATTTTGGTTTGAAGTGTATTGATTTTATTTGCTAGCGCATTTTGAATATCTGTGCACCAGGTCTTATCCTTGGTAACTAAGTCTGGTATGGCTATTGGTGACTCTAATTCCTTCAGTATGGCGAAGAGTTCTCTCATGCTAGAATTAGAGTTGGTGATACGTTCATCATAGGAGTTCTTTTTGGCAAGGTTCACTTCTTTTTTGAAGTGAGAGGAGATGGAGGATAGTTTTGCTTTATTTTCGATAGAGGGACATAGTCTCCAGGAGTTTTCACTTTTTCTTTTTAGGAGTCGTAAATCTCTCAATTGGGGAGTGAACCATTTGTTAAGGTGCGCTTTGGGTTTGCTTTTTCTAAGTTTGAGCGGGGCGATTTTGTCCAGTGTGTTGAGCATAATTTTGTTATATTCTTCAACTAGAGTACTAGGGTCTAGATTGTCCGATAGAGCGTTTAACGTGGGTAGGATGGCAGGGATGACTTTTTCCGCTGTAATACTCTTTTTGTTTCTGGTTAGACAAGGCGGGGCTAGCAATGGGACCGTCGGAGAGGGTCTGGCTGTAGATAGGTTAAAGGTTACAAGAGAGTGATCTGTCCATGATTGGGGAGAGATGGAAGTGATGGAGGCGGTGCAGTTGTAATCTGCTATCCAGTCTAGTATTCTCCCTTTGGAGTGAGTGGGTCTGTTGACTTTCTGAGACAGGCCTGATGCATTGATGGTATTGGCTATGTCTGAGGCTTGTTTGTCCGTGGGGTCATTAAAGCCAAGGTTAAAATCTCCTAATAATAGAAGCTGGGAGGTAGGTTTAATGTTGTTGGTGATCAGGCTATGCAAGTCCTCGTCGAAGGTACCGAGAGGACCTGGGGGTCTATAAATTAGGTGGATGGTGAGGGTTTGTATGTTACTTATCTGGAATTTGACCGAGATATTTTCACAGGATTGTAGGGTTTGAGGAGGGGATGTTCTGAGAGAGAGGCTCAATTTGGAAATGATGGCAATTCCGCCACCTCGTGTGCCATCCCTATCTTGTCTTGTTATGGTGTAGCCTTCTGGAATGGCTAGCATTAGAGATGGTCCAGCTGCGTTATGTAGCCAGGTCTCGGTTACTGCCAGGAAGTCCAGATTGTGTTCTGTAATGAGGTCGGCTATGTCGAGGGCATGGGCGACAAGGGATCTCGCATTCAGGAGTATTGATTACTCATCAGTCACATGAAATCATAATAATATTTGACATCTTTTCAGTCTTCTCACCAACCATACACACTTTCATTCCATACCCTTAATGATTGATCTCAACCAACACAAATACAGGAGCATTTTCCTGTATACAAATACCATATATCAATGTACAATTTTTGTTACACCAGTGACCGTTCTTTGTGTGCATACATGCCAAAATAGCTCCACAGCTTATTTGCTGGATCTACATATGTTTCAGTCGTATAAATGGCCATTACACAATTGGCCCATGATACAATGACCTTCTTCAGGATCAAGCCAGACTTCAACTCTGATCTGGTCTATACAATGTGAACGGTGTCTTCCAGTACATATCTACAATAAACAATAACATCACATTAATCTCTAGCCCCTTGCTTATGACGACACAAGATACTTGTGTGTATGTCAGAAAACGACAATACTAGTTAACACTCACCTCCGCGTTTATATGATGGTGGTAGGGTCAACAAGGGAATTTATCCATCAAGCCTTCCAGCACAACGTGTTAAGGGCAGCCTGAAAACCAACCAGGAAAACCACAAAAACACAGTGAACTCAGTTATCCCTGTCTTATCAATATAGGTCAGAGTTTAAATCACTAAATCAGTGTCATCCCAACTGCAAGGCTGTCTTGAGGCTGTGAAGGAGTGGATGGGCCACAACTGGCTTACACCTAATGGGGACAAGACTGAGGTTCTGGTTCTGGGTGTTTCTTCTGCCTCATTCTGTGCAGAGTCATTGACTTCTTCTTGCTTGCCCTTGTCATTTGGTGACTTTCCTATTCCAGTGACGGTTATAGAAAATCTGGGGGTCTACTTATCTTCATCTCTTTCTATGGCTTTGGAATTGCCTATGCTTGCCCATGAACTCCAGCCTGTGGCTACTCATCCCTCAACCATTGCCAGACTTCCAATGCCACGGTTCATCAGTGACAAACAATCTGCTCCAATTTCAGTCACTCATAGTTGGCCAGATATGCTTTCCACAATTTGCCAGTGTGCCAAACCTGCCACAAAAAAATATAAAAACAGCAGTACCAATTTGGTGGATGAGCAGAGCAACACCGCAACTGACTATCATAGCAGTTACCCTTAAACATTGGAAGGAGCATGTATTAGACCAACTCAGTGCTAGCTGCTAAGCAATGTCCATTCCCTGACACATCCACACCCAATGGGTTAGCATGAACAATTTGTCCCTTAGCACGTTCCTGACGGTGGCATAGTTACTCAAACTAGATCTGGTCAGCGCAGGAACATGACTTGTCTAGTGGGTCATAGAGAGCAGAGCTGGCAAGGGCAATGCTCTCGGGTACTGCATGTGTTTATACACTTCACTATAGCTAAGGATGATGTGAGATAACTGTTGGTGAAATTCCCCACCCCTTGCTTCAAAGACAAGGTGGTGAGTTTTCATTATGAAGTGGGTGACAGGTGTGCTTACTGTGTGTATGAATGCACTTAAGAGGCACCTGGAAGAACATTTGCATAAATATAAGGAGGATCACACAGTGATCTCTCTTCAGGGAAGCATTGCTCCAGGAAGGGATGAAGACTTTGCAGCGCTCCCTGTGACCTCTGCTGAACTTGGGGACGGTCGACCAACTAATGAGACAGGTGCCCAAGATGGAAGGCAGCACCCCCGGCCACCACAGAGCTCTGGCTGGCCTGCGTTACAGCTTTTCCCTTCAGGGAGGGATGGGGACCCCACATGTGCTCCCTGGGACCGGTGCTGAACTTGGGGATGGTTGCCCAACGTGGGAGACAGGTGCCAAATGCTGGGCACATCACCCTCGACCATCCAGGAGTTCCGGCTGACCTCTGTTACAGATTTTCCCTCCAGAGAGGGATGGGGACCCTTTCGGCCTCCCTGGGGCTGGCGCTGAATTACGGGATGGTCGACCAACAAGGTAGACAGGTGGCAAACCCTGAAGGCAGCACCGCTGCCCATCCTGGAGCTCTGGCTGTGGTCAGCAGCCCTGACTATCCTAGAACACTGGCTAGGCTGTGTTACAGCTTTCCCCCCCAGGAAGGGATGGGGACCTTGCCAGGACTCCCTGTGACAGCTGCTGAACTTGGGGACAGTCGACCAACAAGGGAGGTAGGTGCTCAAGCCAGGAGGCAGCTTCCCCAGCTTTCCCAGAGCACTGGCTGGCATGTGTTACAGCTTTTCCCTCCAGGGAAGGATGAGGACTCTGCCGGAGCTCGCTGGGACCGCTGTTCAATTTGGGGATAGTATACCAACAATGGAGACAGGTGCCCAAGGCCAAGGGACTCAGCCCCGACCGTCCTGGAGCTCTGGCTAGGCTGTGTTACAGCTTTCCCTCCAGGAAGGGATGGGGACCCTGCCGGAGCTCCCTGGGACCGCCGTTGAACTTGGGGATAGTATACCAACAATGGAGACAGGTGCCCAAGGCCAAGGGAATCAGCCCTGACTGTCCTGGAGCTCTGGCTAGGCTGTGTTACAGCTTTCCCTCCAGGAAGGGATGGGGACCCTGCCGTTGTTCCCTGGGACCTGTGCTAAACTTGGGGATGGTCTCCCAACATGGCAGACAGGCACCAAAGGCTGGAGAAAGCACCGCCGGCCGTCCTGGAGCTCTGGCTCGAATGCATTACAGCCTTTTCTTCTGGGAATGAATGGGGACCCTGTGGGGGCTCCTTGGGAGTGCTGCTGGACTTGTGGATCGTCATCAAACATGGGATACAGGTGCCCAAGGCCAGGGGCAGCAGCTCTGGCCTCCTGGAGCTCTGTCTGGGCTGAGTTACAGCTTTTCTCTCTGGGGAGTCATTGGCACCAAGTGTCTGCTGATGTCATCACAGCATCCCCTCGACCCCCATGCACGTAAGTCCTCTGCTTCACTGTCTGGGGGTCAGAAGGGTCGCTGCAGCAGCAGGGGGGGCAATCCACCCCCCCAAAGTTAAGCAGTGAGGAGGACACAGTATCTCATCCCTTGCACTGGAAACGTAGTGTGGAGGACGAGATACCTCATTTACAACACTTAAGGGGTTAAAGACATTCCACCAGACATAATATATTTGGTCACCCAAGTTGTTAATGTTTCCTAGCACTCAGGTTCTATTCCTGAAGTACCTAAGCAAGCCATTGTGATCCCCTTGCTGAAAAAAATGTCACTGGATGAAACTGAATTGTCTAATTTACATCCTATTTTTCTTCTTCAATTCCCTATGAACCTTTTGGAAGTTTTTACTTCTCTTCTGTTTTCCTTCATTGAGTCCTCCTCTTTGTTGCACCCATTCCAGGCAGGTTTTCAGCCAGGGAGAGGGACCGAGAGTGTCTTGGTTATGTTTGTGGATGATGTAGCCAGGCTGGTTGAGAGGCACCTTGAAGTACAGTTGTATCAATAAACGGAGGATCACACAGTGGAGACACAGCACAGCAATTAGCAAGCTAGGGGTACTCATGGCTGCAGCAGATATGGGGGCCAAAGCAAAGGCTCACAGGTCAAGAGGCAAAGATGCTGGTCAATGGCTGATCTTACCCATCACTGTTCCACCCTTAACAGAAAAAGAGAACTGAGAGACTGGGTATCAGAGCACACATCCATGATGGTTCCTTAATACCCAGGGAGTTGAGTTGGTTTACTTTCCCTTTATTAATTACATGGGCCCAATCCAATACAACATTCCTAACTGAAAGCACCTTCAGCTTGAGTTGCTGATCTTGACTTCAACCCATTGAACATATCAAGGCACCATAAACAACAGGCATTTATGTTGTTTACATAGCATCAGTGATTGGTAATGACCTGTAATAAATACATATGTTCACGTGTACCAACAACTAAAACACAAACCAAAAAGCATCTGTGATGTGCATACATGTATGGTTACAGGTTACAGTTCAACACAGTCTGTAGGCACTAGGCAAGAGCAAGATTCCAAGAGCATCCTCCTTGTCTATGACCCACATCATACCTTGACAGGTGGCACTTCCCAAGCGGCTCATTCACGGGGGCCTTGTGTCAGAGGGGGAAAACATTCCCTGTGTCATTGGGCCCCAAGCAGCTACTTCTGTGCTCACTTCTCTCAACCCACCATACACTGCTGTGTGCCAAGTTGTGGTCTTGGCCATTGCTCAGCATTCTAAGTCTGCCCACTGGGTTCCTCTGCCAACTTCCAGTCCATTTTGCAATTCTATGTTTGGCTGACACACAGAATAGTTCCTTCATCCTGGTGAGGTGTGATGTGTGTTTCTTCCCCCTCTAATATAATCCCAACAAGCAAGCTTCTGGGGGTAATGTAATATTGATGGTTGCAGGAGCATTGTGTCTAATGAAATCTCATTTGCTAGCCAGCTAATGACAAACTGCAGCTGCCCTGCAAAATAATATATCTCAACATGGGGCAGTCTGATCTCGCCGTTACTGCAGAGCCAATGCAGTGTGTTCAGTGCAATTCTGCTCTCCCACACCCATAAGAATGCTCTGGCTACTGAATCTAGCTCACTGAAACACCTCTTGGGTATGTTGTAGGGTATATTAATAAAATGGTGTAGCAAGCGAGGGAGCACCACCATATTTAAAAAGGCAGCTCTGCCCACCATTGACAGGGGCAGACTCCTCCAGAATAATATGGATTTTACCATGTAGTCTACTTCCCTCTGTGTGTTATTATAATGCGAAGATGTGAAGTCACGCCACACGTATACTCCCAGGTATTGGAAGGTGTCTGGGTTCCACTGCAGTCCTAGGTCAGGCAGCCGATCCCAGTCTAGACCTGTAAGGCCCACCAACGGGAACAAGCAATACTTGTCATGGGTAATATGGATGCCGGAGAGTTCCGCAAAGTGGCCCATTATATCCAAAATATACTGTAGGTTGACTTCTGGGTTGTTGACGTAGAGCAGCATATGATCTGCATACAATGAGATCAGGGGCCTGACTCCATCAATCAAGATTCCAGCGTCAGCATACTCTTAGGAACACAGTGAGTGATTCAAGAGCATGGATAAAACACAATGCTACATTATAAATAATGACAAACTAACATACAGCAAGAGGAGAGAAAAGCAGCTATGACAAGAAACTGGAAAACAGAAACTAGGAAAGGGTAAACAAATATTTTGGGTAGTTCTGTTCTTAGTATCATCGACAGGAAAGGATTTTTTGGCTTTGAATTTTTCTCTCTGAAATGAGCTAAGACTAAAGTACAAAGTTTTTTTTCATATGGGTGAAACTAACAAACTACTGAGCAAACAGTAAGGGGACAAATTGGCACAACATGCGGACAACAAAAACACTCCTAAAAACAGCAATATCCTCAACAACTAAAAAATCTAAAACTGCTTGTACAAACACCCAAACATCCGTCCAGAACTGTCCAAATGTGCCAGGTACCCTATGTGATCCTGTCCTCTCTAACAGCTTCCCTCATAACCTAGCAAAATCCAAAGGAACAGGAAGTTACTGGGCCTTTTATAGAGCAACACAATTCCACTAGGAGTAGTTTGGGTCTCTGATTTGACTGAACAATCTAGACAAATCAGCACAAGAGGGCTTTGTTCGGCTGAGAAAACCTGGGGAGTAATCCCAACATTTGACCTGAGAATGAAGGCTCCTTATATTATTCTGAGATGCCTGGGAATCCGCCACTAGTTGGATGCAGGCATTGACCATGCAAAGAACATGCTGTACACTCAAGGTATGGGAAGACTCATGGCAAAAAGATGTGGGGGGATGTGGGTCTTATTTAATTATGTGTGTCTCGGCCTCGTCAAACATGTAAAGGCTGAATTGACCCTGCTGCTAGATTTAACTTGCGAAGTGCAGGCTTGCTCCAAGCGAAAGGCCAGTGCGTTACTCATGAACTATCTATCTATTAATCATAGCTTTTTTGGGGTGCGTCTAAATACCGAAATGCTATTATAGTCCAGATAAGTAGATCGCCACTAGCATGCTAACATGTGTTCTTTTCTTATTTGGCAGGTCTTAGTTCAGGGGAGAACCAATGATGTTTGCGTTGTCAAACAGATTTTTGGATGGCATATGAGGGAGAATGCCATCCAAGAAATAAGAGACATTGCAACATCAATTAGGAGGGCCCTTTCTGGTAGACAATGATCTCAGGATGTTTCCTGAGTGCCTCTAATTGAAGTTTTTTCCATTGGCAGTCATGCGTGTGCGCTTTGGCTGTTCTGGGTTGAATGGGATTACAGGCATCTAGAACATATTCAAAGACTAAACCTCCACAAGATATCCCAGACCATCAAAACATATTTGCCATGCATTCCAGGATGCAAGGAATAAAGACTGTGTGGAAAAAACCTTTGTCACCACCTGCCTTAACCTTTGGAACACCCTGTCCATATCAGTTCGGAATAAAACCACAGAAGAATCATCTTATTCCTACTGGACTTGAAGTATTTACTCGCATGTAATTGGCTATTGTTAACTTGTATGATATGCAAGATAATGTGGAATGACACATGCATATGAGTCATGATCAGTTTGATGCCCCCTTTGATGTCCCTCGCGTCAACCCCCTTTGTACATTGAATTGGTTGCCTGTAATGTAGTACATTTAAATCCCAAATAAAATATACAAGTTATTGGCACCCACAACGGGGGGGGCAGCTAATCAGGTTCCTTGGATCGCAGGCTGAAACGGCTAATCTTATCCTGCATTCCATGGAAACTAGAGGCTGCTTCCCCGCCCTGAACCGGCATCTTTCCCCCACCCTCCCTAATCATTTTTCTTACTGTTCCCTCCACCCCTGCTCCGTCCCACATAATTATTTTTATCGGCAGTGGCAGCACCCTATCCACCGCTGGCGCGCTTCTGCTGCCGCTCGGTGGCCAACATGGAAATGAAAGATGTGCCCCGCCTTCCAGATCCATGGTGGCCATCTTGTGCCAGTATTTTAGTTCAATGAGCGGGACGCCACACACGTCCTGTTCGTTGAATGAAAACACATTTTTATTAACACCCAGGCTTTATGGATTGGAAACTGCACTGCTAATAGCTTTAAAACCCTCTCTGATGGGCTGGATCAAGTCTTATCATCCCAGGGACTCTTGTCAAAAGCCCTCGCTTTGCTCTGGCCTTTTAGCCGGACGCCAGGATAATAAGACTCAATCGGGCCCGCCGGACCAGGTCTTAACGCTATAGTAGTGAAAGCAACATATGGCATAGAGGGGAAGCAGAACGGAATGCGCTGTCCACCAGTGAATAACCACATTAAGAACAGAACAAGATGAAATCAAAATGGCAACTTATTGACCATGAATCACCTTTATAATCATTACCAAATCATCACTGAAAGACCAGGCATAGCAAATGTGGCTCATGCCACATACTAGATGCCCTCATTTGATTGTTGGGATTTCATTATGTGCTGAGTTTGCCTCATCATTAAAACTCATAAAGGGACTTTCCAAAGAATTGGATGATAGATGTTAACTGAGATAAATAAACAGCATTTTAATCAGTAAAGTTCTGATGCCGCAGGTGTGTAATGTGGATGTGAGCCACTTCCAGCTCCAGGGACCATGTCTCTGAAGAACAGAGACAGATGCAGTCTATATGCTATCTCTATATAAGCACGTCCGGAAGGAAGGGAGTGAGTGCTAAGAGATGGACGGGAGAAGAAGGAGACTCAATGCTTAATTTCATCTTGGCTGCTGTCTTTCTGGGCTACAAACCTTCTGCATGTCATCATTACCCATCACCTGTAAGACTTCATCCATTCCCTTCCTTCAAAAGCAGAAACCACTCTCCTTTTCTAAAGTGGAACAGCCAACCTCCCCCTGGAGGAGACTGTCCAGAGTGTAAGTAGTTCTAATACCTTCTAGACCGAAAATAAAAACATATGTTTTGTCTTTTTCCATGTAAGTCTTCAGGTTGGAATGCACAAAACATCCATGTCCCTCTACATGGGTGTTTGAAAGTCTACATGAATCTTTGTTGTATGTCACTGTTTTTCCCACAGACAAATATGCATTAAGGTGTGCAGTGAACCCCTGCGCACTCTTCTCCCACCACCCAATCCATTGCATTTCATTTAATACATGTGGCCCTATTAGCCACTCCTGCTGCAAAGGAGGAAGAAGCTTTAGGTTTGTAGTTTTATCACCTACCCACCCGCCAAAAGAACCTACACCCACAATTTGTATCTGATGGCTGAAGTGGTGGCATTCCTCAATTCTCATTGCCATGATATAGTTGTGGATCCTGTAAACCAGGTGGTCCTGGGGAAGTGCCTGGAAGCAGAAGAGGTGCATTGAATACAGGTTCCATAATTACACTATTCCCAGACACAAAGTTTGCATCCACATCTTAAAGATGTGATTGATTTAACTGATTTCAAACCATTCTTATTCACATTATTTCAAGGGTAAGTGGGCAAGTTTCATAGTACGCTAGATTAAGATTATAACATAGCTGACTAGGCTACATGGCTGTGGCACAGAAGGGTTGACATTCATATCACTTGATGAAGTTTTCACTTGCTTGCATCTTTTCAAAGTCAACAACAAGAATACCTAAGAGTTGAACCTTTGTAACACACGTTATTAGACCCAGAAGACACACCACATCATGGATGATCTATCTTGAGTAAATGTTCAATAGTTCATATTATTTCCTATGCATGTTTCATTTTCCTATGTTTGATTGAGCACAACAAGCAGGAACCTTCCACCCTAGTCCCCACTGACCTTTCCCCCTCCCTCTTTGACTTAGGGATGCCTCATTCTTAAGGAGAAGTAACCCCCCAAAATGTCAGCTAAGACAGAGACATGATCCCCTGGGTAAAGATGTCCTTTATTTTCACCTTCACTTGAGACCTCAAACATTCAAACAGATCCCTCTATGCTAGTAACCAGCATCTGCATCCTTATGGTCGCACATTTTTCAGTAAATTAGTAAGTAAACGCTATTGATCAGATTTCTCCATTAACATAAATCATTAAACACAGCATTGCAAAAGAAAGAATTATACACAATTTAAAATCAATTAAAACACAATGTTAAAAAAGGAATTCTCCCCACTTCAGTATCAATTTAAAACTTTCTTCGAACGTCTTGCTCACGTAGTTACCCAAGTTAAAAATAAAATCAAAGTCCGGGCATTTACAAATAAAATACGGTGCCGCTTTACAGTCCTTTATATTATTTTACAGAAAAAAGGGCCTTAACCAATCTATTTGCAGATCTAAGAACCACCTACAGATTAGCTAAAATTGCTTCAGATCCGCCCTTACTTTTAGCCAACACTTACAGTTTTTCTCCTAATCCCTGATTGCTGCAGCCTTTTAATGGTAATAATAAAATAGAGCGCCTGCAGTTGGGTGAGGGATACTACACACATTGCCCCCCTGCTCGGCATGGAATCTCTAGCTGAAAACAGCCTAATGCCTGAACTGCATTCCAACCCCGGATTAAGTCCCTATTAGGTATCCCCTCTTTGACCCTTGATTTTAGTTCTGTCAGGCTCAGGTCTCTTGCTGCAGTCAGAGACTCAATCCATGCTGTCAGCAGTGTGTTAAAACCCTCCCAAAACCGCTTACATTTTAAAGATAAACCAGAGCCTGACATCTCTGATAACAGGAACTGAATATTGTCATTTTTCTGGGAACCTACACAACCATTGAAAAGAAGGCGCCTCGTCTCAATTTAGCTCTTGTGGCTATCCTTGTGACCCCCAGCTCCAAACGCAGAGTGCAATTTGGGGTTCCTATTGGGAGACCCGTCACCCTTTTCATAATTTTATTTTGGGTGACTTCCAACTTCTCACAGTTAGAACTCCCCCAGATTTCACTGCCATAAAGTAGCATGTTCCTCACCTTGCACTTATAGAACTCTATCGCCTTACCCAGCATGCACCCACCAAATGTGTGGTAGAATCTAATTAACCCTTTGAACGTGGACCTGGCCTTTATATACACCAAGTCTATATGCTTTCCCCACTCCCCATTACTGTCGAAGGTCAGCCCAAGCTAACAAAACAAATCCACAACTCTATTTTCTCACTATTGAGAAACTATGAATAACTAACCTTCTTCCTACTATTACTAAAAACTAAAATCTTAATTTTATCCCTATTCAAGATTAACTTATTAGCCTTAAAATACTCAGCCGCATAGAAAAGGCCTACTTGTAGCCCCACAGGCATCAGGTCGATCAGCATATAACAGTGCATCGAAAGTCTTGCCTCCCAAATGGGGTGGGATGGTCCCAGAGCTGCCTAAAATGGCTTACAACGGACACAGAATTAAAGATAGCCTAACTTTTAATGGCACCTTTTACACAGCCTGAATAACTGCAAGTCTGCAATGAATTCCCCAACCTGCAATGGGGTCCCTGCAAGGCGGGCCCCATCTTCCCAATGTTCTCTAAATTGGCTTTTAAATACCTAATTATGAGAGAATCTGGTTAAAGGTAAAGGATACACATCTGAAATGATCTGCACACTGGTAATGTTCCTGTGCATATAGCTGTGCCTTGCTGGCTCCTTGCATCCATCATGTCACTGATCAAGGGTTTTACTAAGATATCTGATCACACGATCACTTGGGTCCAAACTGAGGTTTTACTGCTTAACAAACTTACTACGCCAACTGTGCAAGATTGTGTGAATCTCACCAGGAAACCCAATGGCCTTGAATACTTGCAAATCCTAATCTCTCATTCCAAACCTGAAACTGTAAACACGAATGCTATGCTGGCCAGACCCGAGACTCGATCAGGACCCAGATTGGGAGATGGTTGCCACATTTTATGTCTTGGCGCCTTACACTGTAATCGGTCAGGATTATTGTGGCTCCTCAAATCCCTCATTCACTGTCCACTCTTTTTATATTTGATGCTCTTGCAATTCTTTGCATAATTACTTTGATTGATGTCCGTGGTCTTATGTCACACTGATTAAAATAAAAACCAACCTGTGACTGAAAATGAAGTAGTAAAAGGCACTTCCCAGCTTTCCATGACTATCACTCCACCTTCCTCTTATGGCAATCCAGGCTTTGGCATGCTGTGGTTCTACACCATAGCCACTGCATGGTACCCAAGGCTGCATTTCCCTTTTCCATAAACCTATACACTAGATGTTGCTATTGTTAGGGACAGACTCCCAGGTATGCCAGAGGGATGCTGGGGGTCCGCGGACTCCCCATAATAAACAGAGATGGCAAGTACACACTGTGGTTTATAACAGCCAAAACCAACAGGGACGGATACAAGAACTCAGAAATATGCCAGCATGTCACACAGTAAATGGCACACAGGCCACGTTTGTTTAGAAAACACGTCACTGCTCTATCATCACTTCGGGTGTTCTCCAACAACCTATCACGGCGTGGGATTGGCCGCCAGAAGCATAATAACCTATGTGGCTAAATATACATGTTATTCTACTGGCTCTTGTATGTCAGGTGCCCAGCCTGTGCCTTCCCCAAAATCTATCTTACAAAATTATTGCAGAGCAGTGTGCCCACCATTAGTTCTTACCCGTTGCTTACCCCTAGAGTGTTAAACTGTGATTGGCTAGAGCTGACATCCCCAGACCTGGGAACCGAAAGGGTTCTCAGCTCACTGTGCACATTTTCAAGGTGCTGTGAATGAGTATGTATCTGAATTGTAACTTGTGTGGACAACCGTTGCTATGAGACCATGTCCCGCTTCATCGCAACATTTTGTTAAATATTTGTTGCAGCCTGGAACGGGCATCCTGGGATCGGCTCTCCTTTCTCACCCCTGATCCCTGTCCATTGTCTGCTTCAGCTGCATCCCATGTCCAGAGACCACGAAACTGAGATTGAGCTCTGCAGCTCCGAATTATGAGGATTTATTCCGTTTCTCTGCATCTGGTCCCTTTGTCATCTAAGGATTGGAATGTCTCTGTATCTCTTGTCCTCGGCTGTGGGTCTCGTCTCACACGCCTGGCTCCCTTAGCAGCCTGAATCAGCTCAGCTAATTTCATGCTCAATAATTTGAGGCCTGCTGTAATGTTCCTAGACACTATAATGCAATATCTACATTGGCCATGCTATGCTATATTCTCCATAGGTTAGTCACACTTGGCTCTGAAAGGTCCTATAGGTGCTACTGCAGTTCCATAGAGTTATTTGCATGTAAGCATCTGCAAGCTTTTGCTTAGGAACTCTTGTGTCTTTCTGTGTCTTTCTGTGTTGCTGCATTTGGCTAATGGAAAAAAATAATAAAAGCAATGACAGTATGTATATTGATCTCTCCTATAACTATAGAATTGTATGTTCGTGTTCTTCATTTATTTGAGTGTGCATGTGTGTACCA
This sequence comes from Ambystoma mexicanum, assembly GCF_040938575.1. Lineage (NCBI taxonomy): Eukaryota > Metazoa > Chordata > Amphibia > Caudata > Ambystomatidae > Ambystoma > Ambystoma mexicanum. The sequence goes on along the minus strand of NC_090925.1, from coordinate 49,530,647 downwards.
CAGTGCAGATTGCACGTGTGCTTCATGTCTAACACTGCTATGTTGTGGTGTCTCTAGTGACGTCAGCAACATGGCTTCTTGGTGCTTAGTTCAGGCTGTCCATATAGGTGTCTCTCACCATGGCTTTTGGCTCTTCATTTACACATAGATAGATCTGTACTTCGCCAGGGCAGTGTGGCTGACTGAGAGGATAACTCTCAATGTATTTATCCATCATTCGTGCATTTGGGATTCGTCTGAAATAGAATGGGTGATTGCGATGTTTTCTGCCCTTCCGTCTTGTCCTGAACCTGAAGGGAGGGGGGTGGTGGCAAGATCCCGACTCCCTCTTCATTATCCAGATCACACAGTTCTCCATTCAGGCCTTCAATGTTATGTTTGCGCACAGCAGTCGATCTCTGGGAGACACAATAGATGCCTACCCATGTTTTAAGGTGAACAAGAGTTTTCTAGCCTTATTGCAATAAGAAAGGCATGCCACGTGTTAGCCAAGTAACTCTATCAAATAATCAAATTATATAACACCCTCAATGACGAATTGAAACTTCCTTCCTTCCTACAGTTTAGATTTGCTACCAATGCAGCACTCCTCAGTGGGCCCTTCCACGCTGTCTAGTTAATCTACAGGTGTTATTGTGCTGTGCTGGGGAATTTCAAAGTGCCTCAAAGGTGCAAGAACTTTAGAGAACCCCAGCTCTGTACAAAATGACATGTACAGTACATATGGTGGAAGATTATCCTGGCATCCTTGAAGCTAAACAACAGTTTCATATCTGAAAAAGGCATTAAACATCTATAAAGATACACAATCCCAATTCTAGTTAATGTCCAGTATGCCCTTAGCTCCCTCATGGCTGCTTAAAGCTGCACTGGAAGCCAATGAGCTGTTAGTTCTGTAATTAACATTTAGGCTCCCTCTATCGCTCGTTCTGGAAAATGATCCTCTTGATCTAGAACATAAACTAACCACTGCCTCTCTGTATGATCATGGAAGGGGTAGCTGCCTCTTGCACTACACCATCTGCTTCAGTATTACATTGTGTAGATAAGGAGTGAGGCCTTAAAACCCAGTATGACTTGTGGGATAAGCCATATCAGTTTGCCAATATTGCCAGATCATGTCTTGCAATGCATCCCTGCTTGCTGCTGTCAACCTCAATTCCTCTTATTATCACACCCTAATCCCTACTCTATGTTTCCTCCTGCTCGCCCCGTCCCTTCCTTGAAGCCTTTTCAAGAACTAGATGAAGGTGGAAAAGGATGGGAAACCCAGGCTAATAAATAACAACTAGATATTCTGTGCTACCTTCAGTGAAATCAAAGGGAACAAACTAAAGTAATCATGCAGCAATGGAAAAATTGTATTTGGGTTTCCGACTACTCCCGATTATGACCGGTTGTAGTGGTATTTTATTCTGGCTAATTTAATGCATGGAATACATCTGAAGCTGTAAAGCGGACCTATGTGTAGTGTCATGCGCCGTTTACTCCTATGTCTATTTCCAAGTGTATCCGCTTAGAATTTAGATGACAATGAATTAAAAAAATGCCCTTCAGTTATTGAAAAGGATATGTAGTCCTCACAGTGCAGTGGGCTGGTATAACAGAGCCTGAACCCGAGTCATTGCTGGTTGCTCTGACTTTACATGCCACATAATGGAAATGCTGACACATAATGGAAATGCTGAGTGAAGGATCTGGGAAAAGGGTCATGTACATGAACCTTCTACACATGTTCTGCTAAAACAGCTCCCAGCAACCATGAGCACATACATCTCAAATAAATTGCTGAAAATAAAGAATCTCCCCAAAGAACATATTATTATCAAAATAATCGGGGCTTTTCCTGAACCTATCATCCTGAGGCCCATTAATGCCCCCTAAAGTAATAGTCCTCAACCCACAATCTTAAAATGGACCTTCTACCTTGATTCAATCAAAATATAGCGACCTAAACTAGAACGAGAAGGGGGCATCATAGAGCCAACTCACGGTACCCCAAACAGTTCCAGTGTTTATACCATTGCACCTGAAACAGGGTCGGACTGGGACAAGAAATGCGCCTGGTCATACCAAAAAAAGTGGCCGCCCCTCGCCTCACGACCCTTGACCTCTGATGATGTCATATGACCCCACCCCAAAGTGACATCCCAGGAAGCAATGGAACACGACCTTTCACCCCTTGACAAAACAGGAAGTGTCATCCAATAGCATTGTTCTTAAGTACACTAAATTACTGTCAATCCAAGCAGACGCACAAGGCCAAATGATGATATGTTATTGTATAGCTCTTCAGATCTTTTTTATTGAACAAATATGCATACAATATCACCCAACCTGTGTTGGTACTCATTTATCGACCTGAAACCAAATATGGTTGAAGCTTTGACAACTGATACCACATTAAACAGAACACTCTATTATCCACTGCTTCCCATTACTTGTACCAACACCTTTCATAGAGGGGAAATGCTGAATAATAAAGTTTGGAGGCTAAATAACTGAGTAACATTTGTTATTCCCCTTTTTGCATTCTATTTGTTGGGATTACATACGTTATCTGGCATATTTGATTATCTGGCACAATGTATTCTCCATTGGTGCCAGATAATCAAGTCTTTACTGTATTCACCGCTGCTGCTAAGCCATTACAACATGCTTCCAGATTGAAATTTTAAGTGTTTGATGATACTTGTAGTAATAAGGCATTTATTTCAGTGCCATTAAGGCACACTATTATGTCAACATGACATACAACTCAAAGCTAAACAGTCATATACATGTAGAAAATACCTTTCACAAGTTCTGAGCTGCTTGCTATATTATTTTCTGCGATTATTGCAATTGCTATGATGGAAACAAACTCACATGTGATGTGGAAGTGCGTGAGGTTGTTGTGCTGTAGAGGTAAGGTTGTGTTTAGTTCAGAGTTGGAGAGGTGTATGCAGAAGGGTGAATTTTTCGTAGGGTTATTTAGTGGCAGTACTTTTCCTACCCTCACTGTTCTGACGAATTGCGGCCCATATCCCGCTCCTGTCATACATTCTGGTGTGCAGCAATTACCATCCCCACGGGTTCCTACATGGGTCATGTGTTCCATGTGCCCTGCAGTCTGTCCCTGTGGGATATGGTCCACTAGCACAAGTGGGTTAAATGTGAAATATTACTTCCTAACACAGATGACCTGAATTTGTGTGATTTATGACTGACTAACACAGTTGGACTTTGTTCTAGTAGGTAATAAGAGTGGTGAAGCATTTAGTGGAGTACAGTAATGGTGTAAAGCCATGCCCAGACCACACTTACCTTATCAGTCGCCTCCGGTTGACTGCAGCAGGCTTCCCAGCTAGCATGGGCAGACACGGACTGGAGCTGCACATTAACACAATTACACAATGCACACATTAACACACTTTTTGTTTCAGGGCTCTGGGACTGCTAAAACTGTCTTTTTCTTTTCTTTTAGCTAAACAAACACAATATGAATGCAAGTATATCTGGACAGATGGGAGAAGAGAATCAGACGTATTCGACAGAATTTATTCTGGTGGGTTTTGCTGATATTCCGAACCTGCGGATGCCTATTCTTGTTGGATCTCTCCTGGTTTATCTGTTGACTATTGCAGCAAATCTTCTCGTCATGTCAGTTATTTACTGCGACTCCCATCTGCACACTCCCATGTATTTCTTCCTCACCAACCTGTCTTTTGCAGACATTTCTTGTACCTCTGTTATTTTCCCCAGAATGATGGGCAGTTTTCTTATATCGAACCCGCATGTTACTCTCCGAGAATGCCTGATCCAGGTGTACTTTTTTGCAGCCATGCTTGCAACAGAATTTATTATTCTGGCCATAATGTCCTTTGATCGCTATATGGCAATCTGCAATCCTTTACACTACACAATGACCATGAATACATCTGTGTGTTTCCGAATGGCTGCAGTAGCTTGGATTGTTGGCCTCCTGGAGCCAATTTTCCACATCATCCAAATATCTACATTCTCTTTTTGCAAAACCCTTGAAATTGACCACTTCTTCTGTGATATTACCGCTCTGATTAAGCTCTCCTGCACCAGCACCGTCACCATTGAAAGAATGACCTTTATTCTGGGTGTGATAGTGGTATTTTCATCATGTGTTTTAATACTGTCATCATACGTCAAAATCATCTCAGCCATCCTGAAAATCCAGACCAATACACATAGGAGCAAGGCTTTCTCCACCTGTGCCTCACACCTCACAGCGGTGATCCTTTTCTATGGAGTTTTAATTTTTGTTTATGTACGACCAGCGTCAACGTACTCAGTGAGTCAGAGCAAAATATCCTCCTTAATCTATGTCGGGGTGATCCCGATGAGTAACCCCATAATTTACACTATAAAAAACAAAGAATTCAAGGATGCTTTTAAACGAAGGAAGGTGTAAAATGTTAGAACAAATCACTAGACTCCAATAGAATAAATTATCAATTTGAAATGATCGCAATGAAATTTGTTTGATCGCAATGCCGTTGCTGAAAACCCAATCTGCTGTAGGTTCAAAAAAGCAGAACAGTGATGTCAAGCCCAAATATAGAATGAATGTTTGGGTACGGGAACACTTTCATGGCACTGGCAAGGGTGAGTTGTCTTGGGAAAGAGTTATGTTCTTTGGTCTCAATTAAAAAGGGTTGTAGTAGCTATGCCCTTTAATTGTGTACTGCACAGGGGTGATGGTCTGTGCCCTAAATTGATCATAACAACAAACATGTTACTTTAGGCTATGCTTAGAAAATGGCCAGTGGTATTTTGGCTATAGAATGCTATCACTGCAGTCAAGTATTCAAATATAGAGTGTGATTTCTTCGGCCACAGAGCAGCGTTTGAGAGAACAGAATAGAACAGTGCTGGAGGACTGGTTATATTATGCGTCGGGAATGCACAGTTTTTCTCGTCAAGGCATAAATACTTTCAATAGATAGTTGTATGTTGGCCTGCAACAATCATATGTTCAAAGTAGCTGAACCTTTCTGCTGGACAGCAGTACATACACAGAAATAATAGCATTACTTTGTTGCAGGAATTCGTTGATGTGAGTGGTGTGAGCAGGTCATCTGCCTAACTTTGTGGACACATGGGCTGGGTGCCACTGAAAGCTGGAGGATCCAGGGCAAGTGTACCGCCCTCAATGAATGACTGCTCGCATGCAGGGGACACACAGCGTTAAGTCCCACCGATTGACGCAAGGTCAGCTGAAGAGAGCTAAAGTAGCAAAAAACCAGACCCAAAACTACCAGCAAATAAATAGATACATTTGCATGTAATGGAAATCATTTCCAGAAATTAATAATTGGTAGAAAGAAAAGATGAGATTTCATGGTTAAGAAAGCTTTTCTTGTTTTTCAGTGCACACCTTGGGGAAGCAGGGGACTCCAGCTCAGTACAGACTGCATCAGAGATGGTTGCAGAGCGAGAATTGGAATCTAGAATGGTCAGAGTTGCTACAATAGTCTTTCCAGCTCATATTACCCAGGTCACATTAACCAATTATTCTGAGCCCTGCCTACATTCACATAGGTGCAGATCCTCACCTAGAGTCCCAACCAGGTGGAGTGGGATTCTCTATATAAGCCATGAGGCTCAGTCTGACAGTGTATGCTATCTGGAAAGGAGCAACAGAGAGGTGTTCTGTAGCAGGTGGTGAGAGGAGATACGTTAAAGAGGAGAGTCTGTAGGGAAGAGAAGAAAGGGAGGAAGAGACAGTAGAAAACTGGAGGTTGGAGGGCTACAAACAAGAGGGGGAGAGGAGGTAAATTGAATCCCAGTATTGCAGGAACTGGTTGAGAGTGTGAGACCATGTTGTCAGTCCAGGAACATTCTGGTAGACCAGATCAGCCATAGGCAGGACTTAGAGGCGGGAGGAGACTTGAGTCATTGTTGCCTCATTGAATGTGAGGGAGCTTGTTTCAAGCTCTGAGAGATTGAGAGTTACACAAGGACCAGGACACTAGAAGAAGAAGGTGGTTGGGTACAGAACCTTGGAGGAGAACGCAAGGACTGGTTGAGAATGGAGCGGAGTAAGAATTTAAACTCTTTTGTGCCCTGATATAAGAGACCCAGTGTCTGATGGGCGTCAGCTACCCAAGTTGAGCTGCTCAGCTTGAAAGTCATGGTGTACCGGGCCCCACAGATAGGTGGTTTTCTACCTGAAAAAAAAAATAAAGGGCTATGACGTTGTGTGTTGGTTGTTCCAATACATATTTTTGGAGAACCGTATAATTGAATTGGGGAAAAATAAACTATGTTTCAGAACTGAAATTCCATTGTTTGCCTTAATTTGTTCTACTTGACTTTGTGTAAATTAATTGGTTAAAAAATACACCTCTCCAGGTTTGAAGCTCATTAATTGGGATAGTCATTACACGTTTGTGAAAGATGAATCATTCTTTCCAATGTTGGCAATATTCTATGAACATTGTGAGCTTGAAGGTCGAAACTTGACATCAGCTGTGACGTCTCTCAATGTCTGCCATTTTCCTGACTTTTAAACACATGTTATTTCTGATTATGTGTACATGTAATGCCTCACTAGAGATGTAAATCCTGTACATGCCTCCTGTGAGGTCCTTGTTTTATCGGGGTGCGGTGTCTCCAAAGGACTGCATTCCCTGCACTGTTATCCTTCCATGGTTGGTTAGGTAGATTCCACTGGTAGGGAGTGAAGGGATGCGCCGGCAGTAAGACTGCAATACAGTGAGTCTAAATATTTTACTTTGGGGTTCATCACACCTGCGCCGGTATCCCGCTGGAAATTCCAGCAGGATACCGGCAAACAGTATAACCGCTCCCGCTGCCTGATATTCTGGAATTAACAGGATATTACAGGTGGGGGGCAGGGTGGCAACTTTAAATCCATGAAGTCAACTAGGACTCCATGACGGGGATTACCAGTATAACCAGCACTGGTAATACCAGTGCTAGAAATTACAGCTGTTTTTTGCCAGTGAGGGCCTGAATTACATCCAGCTGTTAGTTGGAGGTAAATCAGGAATCCCCACCAGCACAATTGTACTCTGCCAGTGGGGAAAAGAGCCTGTGTATGGAAATACCAACACTTTTTTCTGGACTAATGACCCCCTTTGTGTTCCATGAGAGGGAATGTGACACATATGTTGCCATATAAAATCATTGTATTTGCTGACTGCCCCAGAAAATTGGCTGTTTCTGAGTGTCTGGATGCTTTGAAGGAAAACACCTTTGCACAGAATGTCTAGGAAGGTTTGTATTTGGCAACCAACAAGTGATTAGGTGGCCACCAAAATGTTAAATGGATGCAAGCCTGTGATTGAAGCTGAGATAATATTCCGCTCCCAAGATTCCTATGCAACCTAAGACTGCACACTTATACAGTGATGGACCAAAGTAGCCCCCCGAAAGTAAAGACGCCAACCCAGATGAATTGTGAGATACCTCTGTCAAGCTCCAATGCTTCCAAGTCACCATTCTGAGATAACGCATGGCCTGTATCCATGTACAGCATCCTTGTTCCAATAAACAGATGTGGGGGGAGTCCTAATGTTTCATCCTCTTAACCCAGGAGGACCAGCACCATTTGCAACATCTCCAAAGCTTCTCACCTGGGAAATGTGGCTTTGATCATTGTATTTTGATAATGCATCGAGGCAAGAACAGACATCTTCTGTGAGCAATGACTGGTGTAGAATCAGTGACCTGTGACCATGGGAAGCATCATATGAGCAGATACTCTCATGTCTAAGCCAAGCTAGTTTCTGAAATGATTGAATATCTGCTGAAATGTAAATGTTCCCTTTTTGCAATTAAAACCAAGTGAGAGATTATCCAAGTGACACCATGACTGCAGGTGTACGCCTGGGCATAGTAATGTACAGGCCATGGTCTGCTAAAGTCTCAATGGAGTCCTATGAGAGATACACTGGATGAAACATGCATGGCATACAGCTGAACGCTTTTGATGCAAAAGCTTTTGGATGTACAGTTCCTTCCTTAAAAATAAAAATACATGGGAGTGATGGAGTAGTGATGCAGTAGTTTGACATGAGGCTCAGAACTGTATGTATGTTTTCTTTACCCGCAGATTTCTTTTTTACACACAGGTCATGCAGAGCCATTGGAAAACATATGCGTAGATTTTTATGAACAGAACTTCTATTTTGCTTTTCCAACAATTACATTTGACCAGTCTTTCCATAAATTGAGGAAAGATATGAAGAACTGGCTTATCACCAACGATGCACCCTACTAGCCCCGTCAGCCCGCCTTAACCTGAACCCTGTAGAGTATACCCCATCAACTCACACCGACTGTAAATACCTATTGCACAACATGACTCGGTCCACCTTACGTGTACATAACCTTTGTTGCAAATAATATGAATTACTTTTTGTAAATGACTGTATTTTTCGTGTAATGTTAACTGTAAATTCTGTGTGTAACTCAGAAACTGCATGCCCTTGTAATGTGCCAGATACCTCATGGTGTGGTGTGCACTATAAATAAATAAACAAATAAAACAAACAAACAATACTTTGCAAGTCACACTCATTTTACGGAGTGCCACCTACTCTGCTTTCCTTTCCATCCACCCTCCCAACAAGCCTGCTGCCTTTCATGGGTATCCTGGAGATCCTGACAAAACACCATTTGTCTTCATCCCCTTTTCATCATGTCATGTGTTTGGTTTCTTTAGTGCAAACATCTCAAGTTCTGCTACCAATGCTGAATGTTGTACTTGAAAATGTCTAGAAGGAGGCATGCAGTTAGTAGGTTAGAAAGAGTAAGGCCAAAGCAAACCATCATTGATGGAGCAAATGCACAACAGGTGCAGAATGTTCACTAGTCCTTAGAAACTGATTGGGGGAGGACATCCAGTGCAGAATAGGAACAATAGATCACTGAACAAGAGCCCAACACCTCCAGCCCTGCCCCCCCATTTCCACATTCCTTGATTCAGAAGACCAATAATGAAATATGCAAGAAGACGCAGCATTTGAACCTTGTAAGAGAAGCATGGAATCACAAGTATGACACTGACACAAGAGCTAAACATTTCAAAACTTTTATTAAAGTCTTGGGGTTTGGAAAATCTCCTAGTTTGCCCTATTGCTATGATGATAGTAGTCTATTCCTAGTCAGGTCAAAATGTCAAATCAAAATGGCCTGTACTAACAAAACCTAATGCCTGCCCTATCTCTTATACCAACATTGTGTAAAAGGGAATGTGTATGCAGCAAACGTCGATGTGATCACATAAAAGATCAAGGTGGCTGAGTCAGCTCTCCTCACTACATTGGACAGCATGGAGTAAGGCGACCCCGGTCGACAGGATGACACACGTTGGCTCAGCTTCTCAAAAGAAAGGTCATTCAAAATGTGGGTCGAGGCCCGCTTGGCTTTCCACATTAAAGTCACTTATTTCCAGTTCACCAAAAGTTCTTTCACAGTTCAACAAAAGTTTTGAAGGTCTACCTCTGTCGGGCTCAGACCTCTCCAGACATAAAGTACCTGATTCAACGTAGATCTCTCTCAGTCAGGCTCGGACCTCGCAATCACATCACTTGAAGGGGTTCCCTTCCCCAAGCCTCAATCACATTTGTTAGGGGTTCCCTTCCCCTAACTTATTTACTGTTTGTGGTCTCCCTCAGTTGGGATCGGACCTTTAACTGATGTTGAAGACTTTCAAATGTGCAAGGCCTTTTACATAGACCTCTGCAGGTTCACTTCGACTTTCAATTCAGCTTTCCCTTATGTTGTTTGTCCCAGTGTCTCTTGGACTTGTTCTATAACACACTTGGAAAAGTTCAAATAAATTGTTCTCTTAAACATATCACTTTTTAACTTCCCCCTTCGACAGAATTAATCTTGATCATTGCACATTTCATAGTTCATTCTCTTTGTTGCTTTACAAGAAGACAGCAAAGATTTCGCAGAGACATTCGAGTGGGCTATTTCCTTTCACTGGACCACTCCACCACTCTGTATCACTGGCTTCACAGTTTTCAGTAAACTTTAAAGTTCACTTTGTATTTGCTTTCTTTTGTGTCTCATCTGCACGCACGCAACCTTCAATCAGAGATACACTGTTACAGCTCCTATCTTTCCTTGACACAAACCATCCTTTCACGTTTTTCGCTAACTCACTGGTTGTGTGCATCCCTTTCATGCCTTTGCAGCTTTGATTTACGAGTCAAGGTTGATATCACAGGCTTGCCTCGCCTCCCCAACTCTGCCATTCATCTTGGAGGGATGCTGGTGTCCTCGTAACACAATGCAGGCTTCTTCTTGTCTGAGATTTGGCTTTCTCCGCATACACTTTGCGGTTTCCCTGAGGCAACAACCTCCTGCAGCGATCTTCAGGGTTTCCCTACTCTTTGCCCTTGTCGCTCGATCGGTCGTCTTGCTCCACTGGGCTCACCTTCATCTCGGAAGATCTGCTCCTTCTCGTGCCCCATCTTGCTCAGAGTGTGTCATTATGTTTTCCGCCTTTTATCCATGTTGGGGGAGCTAATGGATATCAGATGTATGTGATTAATGTCAAGTGCCTGACTTTGCCTGACCTTATTAACAGGATATATAATGTTGGCCTCTTAACTCAGAGTCCTCCTCTTCCTCGGCCCAGTGTTTGAGTAGAAAGGGGGGGAGTTGGAGAAACCTATGAAATAGGATGGGGTATGGGCATGGAAAAATGGGGGGATACCCTGTCTCGCCATCGGTTGTCTCAGCCCCACTCCCCGAAGATCCCCCACCAAGGTGGTCATCCCACACTGTTTCAACCCCAGGGTCTGGGTCCAAAGGCGATGGCTGTGCCCTGGCCACCTGAGAGAGAGACCTCGAGGACTAGCAATTGGGACACCCTTTGGTTTTTCGCAACCTCCAGAGGAGCTTTGGGCATCTATTGAATGAGAATGTAGAAAAGGGCCATAGGGAGTTGGCATTACACATCAAGAAGGAGGGTGAAACATTGGGCCACTGCTAGGGGTCACCTGTTTTGCTATTAATTTCAGTCTCTTGGAATAATCAGAGCAGGAATAACTCATGTCGTCTGCCCCAGCCTTTCATGGACTCCACACAGGCACCTATGCACCTGCAAAGTTCACTGCTGCTCGTCTGATCCACACCGTAGCCTGCAATCCATAGAGGGCACCCACCCATTCAGGGCGCCCTCTTGTCTCCAATTTACATTAATTATTCATTGCACCGCCTGTTGCTGCCCCTAATGGCAGACAACCCTTGATCCTGCCCAGTTCTTCCAAAGAAAAACAGGACAGGTAGACCGTTGCTCCACTACACACTGAGAAACTATTAGTTCAGAGGATAATCAGGTCTTTATTTGCATCTGCAAACAGTCTCAGTGACATGCCCCAGTCTGTAGAAAAACAGGTGATGACTCGACGGTTTAGAATTAATCTTAGCCATGACTGGGCATGCCGCGCAGTGACTGGCACTATCATAGCTGTGGATAAAACTTCCAATTGCTGCTTCGATTATCCGTGCCTGCATTTCACCCAAACAATTTGCTTGTGGCTATTATTTACAAAAGAAATTGTAATAATAATTGTATATATGTGTGTGTATTCAGTTATTGTGGGTAATTGCATTTTTAGATATATACAGTAAAAGAGATAATGGGAAAACGGTGTAGTAGCATGAATCGATTCTGAAGCGGTAGAGTGAGTGGTTAGTGGTCAAGAGGGTAAGGGTAGAGGAGGTGTAGGTAGAGTGTATGGATGGAGAAAAACATCAAGGGGATACAATGGTGGTACAAAGGATGTATGTCGTGTGAGTATGTGGGGTAGTCAGGATTAGGTAAGAAGGGACAGAATAAAGAGGGAGGTAGTATGGCGGGTGGTTGGATGCACAGAGCTAGAGACACTAGCCATGGCCACAGTAATAAGTCATAATTTGCACTTTTCAGTCTGTATAAAAAAGGAAATATACTTAGAAAACATACTTTATGAAATACAATTACAGTTGCACACATATGTTGAATATTTTTGACCCTCATAAGTAGTACATTGTATGCACTATCTTTCCTACAACATTTATGCATAGTACACTGTTGCTGTCTTCACATATAATAATCATTGGGTTGTAATTAAAAAACCCATTGAAGAAAATGAGAGCTCCATGTGAATGACCACCATTCCCCGTGGAAGAGGCTTCCTGGAATGAAGACCTGTCCAGACTAAGTAGGGGTATAGAGGGCATGGAAAAGTTATATCAATAAGGGAAAACACAGTAGGGGTAGAATGAGGGTAGAAAACGTATCAGTAGGATGAGTGGGTGGGGTTACTCAGGGTTAGATAAACTGGGTATAGATAACAGGGGGGGTATAGTGGGTGGTTGCAGTGGAGAGGGTGGTATATGTTGAGAAAAGGTAGAGAAGGTGGGATGCAATACATGCACACAGGTAGAATCACTGCCCATGGCCACAGTAATATGTCCACAGTGATTATGTCACAATTTGCACTGCTATGACTTGGCCCTGCAACTGTTCCATCACATGGCTTGGGCACATGTGTCCTTATCAATCATCTACTACGTGTCCACTGCAATGATGATAATAATACATACAAGAAGACCCATGACCACCACAAGGTGAGGATGCATGGCCATCGTTCATTACATCGGAGAGTATCTGCACCTCCTCCATCACCACCTCCATCCACCATCACAACACCTACAACCAGCATCAAAGCCACATCTTCTCTAAAAAAAAATCCACCTGCTGCCATTCTACCGGTACCCAATGTTTCAGTGATGAAAATTGTAAGCACTATATGCCATGATTGCATCGTCCCAGCCATGGCCACAGTAATAGGAAAATATAATTAGACAACATACTTTATGAAAAACTATTATTTACAGTTGTAGACATATATTAATTCCCCAAAGCTATGTGTAAACATTTTTTAAAAAGGTTCTAATTTTATATTGAAAAATAACCACAGAAAAAGGAAAGTTGTTGAATATGAATGCTGTTCTTTTAAAATTGTATTTTTTAGCACCATTTAATTGAAAGTTATTTAGCATGAGTGAATTAGCAGCACCACCATATGAACCTTTTTTACAAGTAAGTATAAAGCATGGCACTACATGTAATCTGGTAGCAGTGCTTATAAAATAGTGTAGCTTCATATTTAGGGAAATATGCTACATTTTAGGGATAGCTATTTAATAGCATCCCAGTAAAACACTGATAATGCATAGGTGTGAAGAGTGGGTCCCAAGAGAGGGTCCCAAGAATGCCCCTCCTCACCACCAGATTCATGACACGACAAAGAGCCAGAAACGCTTGCAGTCACTCATCCTATTTCGGACGAATCCCGAGTGCACCAATGATTGACAAGTACACAGAAAGGAAACCTCTCAGCCAGCCCTACAGACCGAATCCAATACACATCTTCATCGGTATAGGAGAAGAAACAGAGATCCTGGACAGAAACACATATATGGACAGTCTCGACTAAGCACCAAGAAGCCACAATGATGACGTCACTAGTGACACCACGACGAAGCAGCGTTAGGCATGACGCATATTGGCAGTCCTGCACCACATTACACGAACACATGTTTGCATACACGAAGAACATGCTTACACAGTTCTATAGTTAGATGTCAGATACATCTAGATACTGTCAATGCTTTTATTATTTTCTCATTAGTCAAATCCAGTAGTGCAGAAGAGCAGGGCACAAGAGATCATGAACAAGCTTGCAGATGCTTAACGTGAACAACCCTATGGGACTGCAGTGATATATATGGAACCTGACAGGACCATGCGCGACTAACATATAGAACACTTGAATAACATGAACATGTAGAATGTATATTATACGTCTAAGAAAATTACAGAAGGCCTGAAGCCACAGAGCCTGATACAAGGAGAGCTGATTCAGGCTGCACAGAGCACGAAGCAGGCTCACAGCCAAGGTCAAAGATATGCAGACACATTCCAATCGTCAGATGACAAGGGGACCACCTGCAGAGAAACAGAATCAATCCTCATAAATGCAAGCTGAAGAGCTTGATTTTGTGGTCTCTATGCATGTGGTATAGCCAGACGAGACAATGGACAGTCACATGTGGTGCGAGAGCGGAGCTGATCCCAGCAAGTCAGACCCAGATGACAACAAGTGTTGCAACGTAAGGAGTGCTTACTCATAGGCAAAGGTGGTACACACAAGTTACAATGCAGACATATAATCGTCCACATGACCTTGAAGAGGTGCACAGAGGGCTGAGAACCGAATCGAGTCCCAGGCCTGGGGAGATCAGCCCTAACCAATCACAGTTTAGATAGTCATGGGTGGATGGCAAAGGGTACGAACCAGTGGTAAGCCCATTACTCTGCAACAATGTAATAGATAGTTTCTTGGGTACGGGACAGGCCAGCCACCTGACATGCAAGCACCAGTAGAATAACCTCTATAGGGTACCCCTATATGAAATAGTACTCTCGATACCCAATCCTCTGTGGTTTTCCAGGGAAGGGCCCATGTGATGAAGCAATACTTGTACAAAAATGGACAGCATGCCATGAAGAGCTGAGAAGTACTGGGGAATTTCAATTGTCTTTTATGATCCCTGTTGGTTTTTGCAATAAACGGCAGTTCTAACCTGCCTTTGTCTGAGTCCTCTGTTTATTCTGGGGAAGGGCGTAGGGGCCCTTGGGTGTCAGGCAGACCCCCAGACCTCTGGTATACCTTGAGAGAAATTACGCCAACAGGTGTATGAGAAGCACTAACATGTTTCTAATTCTATACAGTTAAGAAGAATACTCTTTCTAAGCACGTTTATAGTACAATTAATTGCCACTTGATGTGAGCAGGTGGAAAATAGTGGCAATATATGCCATCTTTAGCAGTGATTAAAATAGCTGACACTCAACAATGCAAAGAAACCTTTAAATATGTAAATATACTAGAATATAATATTTACTTTCACTTCAGCCACACACTCACCATATGTAGAGTGTGATTTCTGAAGTCAGAATGAGACAAGTGTACAAAATGGTGGCTTTTTTACTTACCAAAATCAATAGCACAAAAGGAGACTATAGTAAGCAAAGTACTAAAATGGCTGACACATTTTCACTGTATCCTATCACAGACAAGTACTCAATTACAACAGTAAAAGCAATTAATTGAAAAGACTGAAACACCAAAAAAACTATATTTATTCAACCATCTTTTATAGCCGCCGCTATTAAACCATGCAGCTAATAAAACCCTCAGAGCCGCAGACACGCGTACATTTTTTACTGACTCAAAAGCAGACCTTGCCAATCTTTATAAGTTCAAATGAGACAATGGTAGAGGTGAGGACATGGCATCAGAAACATTTGTAATATGGTGTGATCTAACATCCACAGAATAATATGATTATTGTACAGAAATGTATGGCTTAATACCTGCGGCTATTCACATAGGTGTGTGTACAACAGCAACGAATCAACTAATGTGATAATTTATACCTACAGGCATATCAACACCCAATGAAGTTATTTGTTTCATAGCCGCTGTTAGGGAGAATTCTCATAAATGGCTGATTTCCCTTACATACTGAGTCCCTCAGCAGCTTTGTTGGATTTCTAGGATTCATTTTTTTCACCTGGTAAGAGTGTGAGCCATTGTTCCCATTCTTACATGTGTTTTGCTATGTGTGTTTCTACTTTTTGTGTGATCTTGGCCACTGGAGCCTCACCTACTCCAGGGCACCCCATTGTTCATGTGTGTTACACAGCACCTTCGGTGCAGTGACACAGGGTTGTCTTTTAGACTTCCCACCAACTGCATTTTCTGGCTGACTACAGTCCCCCAGAAAAGGGTAAAGTTGCCATTAACTTTACCTTAGTCACTTTAAACCACAGACCCAGTACACCCCATCTTCCATGGAGTATTGAAAAGGGTTAATTCTTATCCCTTTTTGGGACATTGTTTCACTCGCTTTACATTAAGACGTGGCTGGTGGCAGTGGTATCTACCCTAGATTTTCTACCGCGATTATCTTATATATAAACGTGGTAATGTTTTAGGCTATTATATTAGCCTCAAACATAAACTCGCTTGACCAAATACATTTTATTTTGACTCTGGCCGGGTTTATTTGCCATTTCTTTTTGTTAAAGTCTTTCTCGTGTTTTACTCTGCACGCCAAACCAGGTTTGGTCCCTTTGTTCATCGCTTTTTAGCGGGCTTCCACACAGAAGCCCTCCTTTAGGCGCCTGAGAGTCTGGGTAGGCAGGATGTGAGGGAGGGGTTTTAGGACGCCTGCCATGGGTTCCCTTGGTAACCCAAGTTGCACTCCTGTCTGATTGGCTAATGGGACTGGCCTTGCCAAGCCAGACACCCTGCTGTGTGATTGACAGCCCGGCTGTATGAATGAGGGAAAACTGCATAAAAAGCAGGTGTCTGGGACTGGAAGAGCAGAGTCGCCACTGGAACGAAAGAACCAATGAGGAACTGGAAGAAGAGGACCCCTACAACAACGGAACCGCCCGGTGAAGCCTTGCTGCAGGTTCGAATCTCCAGAATCTGACGACAGAGAAGATCCTCCAGGAAACTTCTTCCTTGAGCTGGTGGGACCAACCAGTCCACCCAAATTGCAAGCCAGGATGCCTCCTCTGGTCGAATTTGCTGTACAGAGCTACAGTGGGCCAGATAGCCAGGAAGGTCGGACCCTGCTTGGGTTTTAAGGAGCGCACCTTTTATTTGTTGCTTTGCTGTGCTGCTGGTTTCTTCCCTGGGGAGTGCAGGACCCTCCAGTCTTCCTACTTCTGATCAGTCCAACAGTCACTTCAGGAACCGTGAGCCTGCAGGAACTACCAGGAACTTCTGCCTCAACTACAGCTCCCTCTCCGTTTTAAAGTACTGTGCAAATCCGGTTGTGCGTTTCGTTCAGCCGCGGTGAAAGTGTTTGAAATCTTTCTCCAATCCAAGGGCTTGTCCTTCGCTTCTCTTTGAACTTACTTTTCTATCAACCAACCTCATCCGGAAACCGTGCCAAAAACTTTACCGCTGCTTCACTGAACTGTATTATATTGAGCAAAAGACTTTTGAACCATTGACTTTGGCCCTAAGCCTTTTCTATCTGATTTTATCATTGTAGTTTTTCGTGTTCGCTTGCCCTGAGTACTTATCTGTTGGTGTGGATCCTTTTCTGTTAACTTTTGTCTTTCCCTCCTTTTTAAGTAGCTGGAGTGCCATTTTGCTCCCACTTCATTTTGTGAGATTAACTTGTCTGGAATTTAAGGGACGTGGTTTTGGTGTATTAAGAGTGTGAATTTTAGACTGCTCATAATAGTGTAATGGTATACAACTGAAGAGTGAAATAATTGTATATACTTTTACTTGAAAACCTTGAGTCAGTGTTTGCCTGAATCATAGTAATTGCTGTCCTTTGTGTAACTATTTGATACTGCTCACTTACTCTTGAAATAAGTCTGGATGCTCTGCTACTGGTACCACTTTCACTGTGTACTACAGGCTTGTACCAAAGGTGAAATTGTACTGTCACTTGTAGTCTTAATTGTGTGTGGTCTTCCCAAAGGGAACTGCATATAATTCTGCCTAACAGCCGCGGCTATCTAGAAAAACAGTGAAAAACAAATGATTTCCTGCACTCCCAAGACCTTTCCAAGTGCCTGCAACGTCTACGCCAGCCCCCCCCCTGTCCCCTGAAGGCCTCCTCACCTCTCCTGCCCTCTCCCATTACCGCTATAACACTTGTAAATTCTGTGACAGAGTTTCCATAAAAATGTCGGGAAGCCAGGGATATGCTATCCGGCAACATAAGCAACATACCATTGAATTTTCTATAGACGTGAATACATGTGGCCCTGTAGATAGCCATGAGTACATGCCACACTCTTTGCTGAGAATATCCACATGTGTGGCTCACCTAATCACATCACTTGTGACGTTGCTGCTGCTATTTAAAAAAAAAATTATAAATTTGTGTATTCAGTAGTCCTTGTAAATTGTATATTGTGATAAATACAGTATAAGAGATTATGGGAGAACAGTGTGGAAGCATGAATAGATTCTGTAGCGGTAGAGTGGGTGGGTAGGGGTCAAGATGATGGGGTTAGGCTGGGTAAGGGTAGTTAGGTTGTGGGTAGAGTGTATGGATGGGGAAGACATGGTGGGTATATGATGGTGGTACAAAATAGGTTTGTACGGGAAATAGGTGGAGATAGCCAAGATTAGGTAAAATGGGATAGAATAAAGATGGAGGGAGTATGGTGGGTGTTTTGGGTAGAGAAGGTGGGGAGGTTGGGTGGATGTAGAGAAGGTGGGATACGGTAGGTGCTCAGAGGTAGAGCCACTAGCCATGGCCACAGGAATATGTGCACACTGATTATGTCACAATTTGCATTTTCTGTCTGTAAAAAAACATGATATGATATGATAAGATAGGTTATTTATAACACGCTTAATACCCATAGGTTTCTAAGCGCGGACCCAGGGATCGAACCTGTGTTGATCTGTGTTATCTTGCTTCCAATGCGAGCACGTTGCCGCTAAGCTATCCTCCCGAGACTAGCATACATTTATTATTATTATATTATAGTTAAGGTGATTCGGAGACACATAGGAACCTCTCAAAATTCTATTGTTGATAACTTTTGACTGAAATTCCGAAAGTGATTTAAAGTCTTCGGGCCCCCCCCCCAGACTGCAAAAGTCTGTAAAGATTTGCTAATAAATAAGAACGTCATTAAGCATCACACATTTTTTCTTACTTCCCATTCATTTTCCCATGGAAAAAAAGGTTGAATTTTGCCAAAGGGCACAGCCAAAACGCTGGACAGCTTTGGTACCAGGTCTGAAACAACTTGGGCACAAAGCATTCCAAAGATGCAAGAGATATTCACGGCTATAGCTGAGGTCTTGGGAAAATGAAATGCAGTAAAATGCTATTTGCAGGTCCAAACACATATGAATGCCATCATGGTAGAGGTGGGGGGATGTCTAGAGGGCACTGAGTGAAATGTGGAAGTTGGAGGGGGTCCAGAGACCGAGTTCGCAACACAAAGCTTTCCTTAGCCTCAGCAATAGCCGTGAATAGCCGACATCTGAAATCAAACTGCATCACAGAAACAGTGTGTGATGTGGGGGAAAAAGGAGAGGTCGTATGAGGCCATCTTGCGAGTGGGGAGAGCTAGCACAGATGAGGGGGGCATTTGGTGAGGTGCTGGGGGTGCAGGAAAGCATTTGTTTTGTGGCCATTTTGCTGATATTCGCAGCTATATCTGAGGCTACAAAAGACTACAGATAACCGCGGGTACGAGTAGTTCTGTTCCCGCAGCTATATATTTTGGGTTGTCAATGTTTCATTTCTTTTGTAAAGTTATTTCTATAGATATAGTAAAGTTGGGTGTGAAATATCACTGGCAATGGCCAAAGGTGATAGTCTGTGACCTGGTAGGTATTTGGGACTCTTTTTTATTTTGACTATTTTTTTTAATATTTACTTGTTATATGTTATGCTATGTTATGTTATTTTGCACTTATATAGCGCCTTATATACCACTGGTATGGTCTGAACGCCCTTGGGAACCGAAGTTCAGATCAGTAGAGAGAGTAGAGAGAGTCAAAGGTGTGTGTGAGCACCAGATATGTGTGCAGCTCGTGCGGTATTCGTGTAATAGCTGCTTCTTAGCGGTAGGTGTGGTGGTTGAGAGATCAGGAGAATGTGTTCGTTCTGGCAGGATTTATCCGGAAAGGCTGCGGCTGCGTTAGGCCTGAGGAGAACGCCTGGCTGGTGGGTGTGAAACCAGCAGTGTTTACTTAGAATGATGTGGAGTGAGCGGCGGATGTTGATATGAGAACAGTTATACCGAATGGTGTCATAGTATCCCTGTGTTCTAGTTGAGTGGTGATGTAAAGGAGAGAGTAAGCATGATGGTGTGATATGAAGGGTTATATGCTCTTTCAAACGTTCTCTGCATTCCAAACCATACTACATACGTCACGCAATTCTATGCGCTCCGGTCCGTGCCGTGCATTCCTATCCACTCCATGCACCCCAGACTGGTCCAATACACTCCGGTCTGCCTCGCACTCGAGTCTGCTCCACGCATGTCCTCTTGTCTGCCCCACGCATGCCCTCTTGTCCGCCCCACGCATGCCCTCTTGTTCGCCCCACGCATGCCCTCTTGTCCGCCCCACGCAGGCCCTCTTGTCCGCCCCACGTACGCGCTCCTGTCTGCCTCATGCTCTGTGCATTCAGTAGCTCTACGTACTCATCCATTCTACGCACTCGTCAGTACTGGATGCATCTATGCACGTTCGTTCTACGTACTTGTGCGCTCTACGCAACACGTCAGTTCACTCTGGGCACTCGATCGCTCCAGGCGATTCGGCTCCATTCACCAATTAAGGTTTTTACAAGACGTAGAAGAAGATAGGAGAAGAAAAAAAACTTTAACATTTGTATGACTTATTCTCTGTAGCTGAATTGCAGAAGGACAAATGGACGAAAACTGAATCCAGACTGTTAATAAGGTTTACTTGGGAAAGTTGCCAAATTAGTCAGAAAAGTGAAGAATCTAGAACTTCAGAAAAAGAAGCAGAGTGCTTATGTGTTTTTGTGTAGCTTGCAGTTTATGTTGGCTATGTGTTTTAAGGCTTTTGTATATGTGAGACGTAGGAGAAAAAGATAAGAACATTTGGCAACAGCTTATAGATATTGGGAATGTAAAAAAAATGTGGTGTGTTTCTATTGGTGCACAATTGTTTATACAATGGGAGTGTGACTGTACCAGACTGACGTATGTTTGATGTTGAGTTAACAAACTAAAGCACTTAACAAGGTGGGCTGCCAAAATGCATCACTGCCTCAGTCTTAAATATGTACATATTTCCCAGGACAGAGTTCAATTAGAATTAAGCCTCATCTTCAGCTCTATTTTGTGTGGAACTTTATCAAATCTTCAATAAACAACCTGGGATGCACAACAAGACCAGCTTTTCCCACAACAAGGCTCCATTCATCCTATCAAATGTGGCAGTCTTTTCTATCAAAGCTCTATAAAGTGGCATGTCTCCCTATTTCAAAGTGTGAATTTGGTAAAACAGCACACTTATCCAATCACAGAGGTGCTGATATTTGCCTGCAGCATTAGCCCAGTAATATCAAGATGCTGGGTAATAAATGAGCATTCGACTTTAAAGTGTTGTTAGCAAGCCCTTCAAGGCCAGAAGATCTGGAACTAATCATTTTCATGCTTTGAGATACTCACATGTAAACATTCGCTGCCACATCTGAAATTGATTTAGTTCCTCAACAGAAATATCATCACCCACCTAGTTTGATTGGCTAGGTGGCTTCCCTGCCAGGTCAGCCACCCTGCCGTGTTATTGACAGCCATGCTGTGTGAATGGGGGATTTGGTGCATATAAAGCCAGTCTATGGGACTGGATGGCAGAGTCGCCACTGGAACGAGAGAACCAACGAGAAGCTGAAGGAAGATGACTGCTGCAGCTTTGACGAGATAGGAGATCTGCAAGGAATCTTCTTCCCTTGAGCTTGGTGGGAACAACCAGCTTGCCAACACAAGACACTGGTCCTCATCCTGGTCGAATTTACTATGCATCGCTGCAGTAGATTGGATAGCCAGTGGGAAGAGAACCAGTTGGGGTTTTAAGGAGCGTTTTGCTCCACTGCTGGCTTCTTCCCAGGGCAGTGCAGAACCTCCAGCCGTTCTCCTTCTTGTCACCACGACGGAAGCTTCAGGAACCGC
This sequence comes from Ambystoma mexicanum, assembly GCF_040938575.1. NCBI lineage: Eukaryota > Metazoa > Chordata > Amphibia > Caudata > Ambystomatidae > Ambystoma > Ambystoma mexicanum. Next base: position 49,508,881 of record NC_090925.1, on the reverse strand, counting down.
AAACCTGCAGGACCTGCCAGGAACAACTTCCTCAGCTAAAGCATTCTTCTTCTTTGAAGGTACTGCGTAAATTTGGTTGTTTGTTCCGTCCGACCATGGAGAAGCGCGGGAAATCTTTCGCCTCTACGAAGGCTTGTCCTTTTCTTCTCCTTTAAGTAACTTTTCCTCCGACCAACTTCATTTTGAAATCTTGGCATAGACTTAACCACAAACTATTTTGAACTGTCTGATCCTCTGCAAAGACTCTATTGACTTGAATCCTAGTTGTAGTAAGCCTTTTCTAGATTGCACTGCCTATAACTTGTTGGTGCTATTGATTTTGGATAACCTTGTCTTTCCTCCCTTTTAAATTGCTGGAGTGCCATTTTGCTCACACTTCATTTTGAGCTTAACTTGTCCAGAATTGATTGAGTTTTGTTGTGCTCTATTAAGACTGTGATTTTCTGCTGCTTTATAATAGTGAACTGTTTTCCAAATGATGTGTAAATACATGTATATTCTTTTACACAGAAACCTTCAGTCAGTGTTTGTTTGAACCATAGTAATTGCTGCCCTTTGTGTAACTATTGATACTGCTCACTTTACTCTTGAGATAAGTCTGGCTGCTCAGCCATCGCTAGCACTTTACTGTGTAGTACAGGCTTGTACCAAAGGTGAATTTGTACTTACACTTGTAGTCTTAATTGTGTGTAGTGTTCCCAAAGGGTACAGCACATGATTCGGCCTAACACCTTCACCATGTGGTCACATTCTTTATCAGCATTTGTCAACCTGTGAAAGAATCGGTTGCTCTGGCACGGAAGATCAGCTCACACTACATCTGGGCATACCTTTTCAAAAATGCACTGCACCAACTGCACGTGCGCCACACGTTGTCACTGCACAATCTGAAGATCACACTGGGAATACACTGGAAATCTACTCTGCACGTGTTTTTACAGGCTTTCTGAGCAGTGCAATGCTATCAACGATTACTGCAAAACTCACAGCACAGATCCAAATGGGCACTTTTGACAGCTGTCAGAGGCAACTTGTCTGTAATCTGTGCTCTGCCATATCACCTTTTAGAGGAGACAACAACATTGCTCAGCTGTCGCAATGTGTCTCCCTGTCATGTAACTGCTTGCAATAAACCATTCCAACATGGTGAAGGCCTGTGCCTTGGCAAGCAAATGAGAAAGGCACAGCAAGAAGTATGTTTAAACTCGTATTGTTATACATGAGTAGTAGGATTTAATGTTATCATTGCTTCCTGCTGGCTGCACCCACATTTCAGAGAAATTGGGTGAAGAACTTGCACCAAACATCACAAGAAAGCAACACTGTGCATATGTGAAAGGATGCCTTGCTGCAGTGCTTGCAACATCAAGTTGAGAAAGAAAGCCGGCATCAGGAAAATCATCAACAAGCCTACAGTTAGCCATCTACACCCAGACTATCAAGTTCAACATTGACATCATCAATGGGCAGTAAATCACTGACACCTGTTGAAAGCTCTGTAAGTAGTGCATGTTCGGGTGGTCAAGAAGAGTCCCCATGATTATGAGGCTTCATGTTGCGCGTACCATATTAATGACTGGGGTTGGCGGCGAACTGGGCGCAGTGGTGCAATTTCATATTGATCAAGTGTAGTTAATTTTGAATGGGATATGTTACTTTTAGCATTACTGTTGTTTAGAATTGATACGTATTAGAGTTGCACGCGCATAGAAAGATATGATGTTAAAACCACAAATGTTACATGAACACGATTTACACATGGGGTGCTCTGAGGTACACGGAATCTGGGAGATGGAGAGAGTTTCAATGCACATGAGGGGGTCCTTTCCTTGAAACCCCGTGATAAAGAGGGAATAATATTTATAAGACATACACACTGAGAAACATATAAAAGGAGGTTTAATAAGGATGTTATATAAATCTGCATTTAATGGGGTTTTGCAAGTTTATTTGGACTTTGCAGTTAGCAGTTGCATGACACATATTAGGCAACTGGGACATTCTGGGTTTTGCAGGTTTGGGGGGGTTGATATGATATGATATGATGATATGATAGTTTATTTATATAGCACCTATACACAATGTGTTTCAAAGCGCTTCAAAGCAAGGGAGGGAACAAGGGAAAATACAATGACATTATTACAGGCCATGAACAGTAAGGATGTGAAATTAACTATCATACTCGGCCTGACGACATTTTAGATAGTGCAAGAGCTAAGACATAGATAAGGAAGGGAGGGGGAGAGTGGGAAGGACATGGAAACAGACATGCGACTACCGTACTAGGCCTGATGACATTTCTGGTAGAGCTGGAGAAAAACAAGAGATGAGGGAGAGGGTTGCAGAAAGGTAGGGCAGGAACATAACAAGCGATTATCATACTAGGCCTGATGACATTTCAGATAGTGCTGGATGGGGGGTGGGGAGGAAAAAACCAGGAAGGGAGGGGGGAGGAGACAGACGAGGTTGCTATCATACTAGGTCCAGGGACAATTCTGTGTAAGTGCATAGAAATAGTAAAGGGAGGAGATAGGAAAAGGGAGAAGGGAAAGGAGGAGAGAACAGAGAGTTAGCCGTCAAAAGAGTGGAGAAGCAAGAAGGGAGAATGGAGATGATATTCAATGAACGTCCTAATTGTGTGTGGTGTTCGCAAAGGGTACTGCATATAATTCTGCCTAACACATATGCTGAGGTACTTTTCTTTCCAGACCTCTTGCTCATATCCCCACCCCGACTTCAGGATGTTCATTGAATATCATCTCCATGCTCCCTTCCCCACTTTCCCATTGCCAAGAAAATCCCATGAAAATCATCAGCTTCCTGGGTGCGCCCATGCAAGGGACGTATATCCACAGTTTTAAGATCACATGAGGTCGGTATTGGGTCCATGCTCTTCCTTCCCTGCCTCCCTCTTTATGGCCCTGGCTGTCTGTTAACGTGATTGGGGGAGAAAAGTCACTCGCAGAATCGCATTGTAGCGATACCTTTGCCCAGAAGTGCTTATTATTAAACCACATCATTATCCCCTTGTTGCCGTTGTACTTTGATTTGGTCTATATCAGCCATCTCCTATGCAAGACCTGGTAATTGATTTTCAGTGGAAGTTTAGTACAGCGTGATTCAGTGGTGGATCTATAGGGTGAGCAAGAGGGCAGCCTCGCACTTGGAAGAAACTCCATGTTCTGATGCTCTGCCCTACTGCCTTATTTGAACTGATGCTAAACCTATCCTGCAAGCAAGCACTGCACATTTTATAAATATGTGCAGGACCTATACGTTTGAAAAGAGGATCTGTGTCTATTGCAATTTTTGACATCCAGGATGTCAAAGAGAGGTTTTGTGAATATGTTGTAAAGGGAAGGGGAGACGCAGGAACCTTGGGTCAGGCCGCAGGGGATAGGGATGGATGGGATGCTGGCAGTGTCTAAGAAGACTCTCATAGTTCTGTCTTCCAAGAAGGAGGATATCCAAGATGTGGCATCAGGAGAGAAATTGGATGAGTTGATGAGGTGGTGACATACAGTGGGGTGGTCTACAAGCTTTATGTTGACTCATTTGAAGTCAGTTAAGGAGATATATACACGACTGAGACTGCTATATAGTTTGTGGGATTCTAGAGCTACTAAAAAATGCAAGATACCCTGCGGGTGCAAAGTGCGTTTTTACACTATTCTACTAAAGTAGGCTGTAGATATCGTTTAAACAATTGATCAAAAGCACTTTAAAACACAACCTACAACTGTGGAACTATTAAAATTGTTAAAATGCATAAAATACTAAATTACTATATTGGACCCTTCATTGAAACAGAATCTAGCAACAACCAGTAATGAAATATAAGTATAAATATGGAGCGACTCTTCCACTATCCCTTAATCTCTGTTATCTCTTAGGGCGCACAAGTGGACACAGTAAATCAGAATGATGCCAGTGAGTGCCAGAGGAACGCTGACTGGCATATGGGCCTTCCAATCATTGAGTACATAGGATGGTAAGACGCACACCTTCTTCATCCGCTTCTATGTGATTGAATGTGATTTATTGGAGGAGATTTGGTTGAATCCGAATCCATCGAATGTTTTGTTCTTCTTTTAAGCCATTTTGCTGTAAATAAATGCAGGGGGGAGAACCCCACAGGATCCCCTGGCCACCAACCTTAATTTTTACCCTTACTCGCTCCCACATACTTGCAGCCACATACGTCTGAGGGAAATTGATGCATTAGGCTTTGACCAAATCTCCTGCAATTAAACCTCCCTATCCCCTTCATCCAGCAAGTAATCAAATCAGAGCTCAACACTTCTAAATAATCCACAGACCTCAGTTCTCAATAGCTTGCTTTTCCAAAAATCGCTTGACCCGGGCTGGGATTTCAAGGCACAAGCCTTCCAACGAATGTTCACTCTCTGGCACCAGCACCTACTCCAAAATAAGTGGACTGGTAAGCTCTCTCACACCCGCTAACACAAGGCACCCTGGGGTGTCCTGGCTGCCAATCCTCTCACAATATGTAGCTCCTCTTCATAGAGGCCCGGGCAATCCAAGGAGAATCCAAGTTAGAACAGGTTTGGGTCAGAGGTGCAACACGACTCAGGCGTAGCCCACGGACACGCAGCCTGGATCAGTTTGGGTTGTGAAGTGCAGGTGTAGTATTAAGTGTATTAAGTGTAGAAAATTAGCAGCAGGAAGCTGGGACAGTCTTTCTCAAATGGGCCAAAGTGAACACCACGCCACAGAAAAACAGACGTGCACAGCACTGCACGGGGAAAGGCTTTTCTTGCAGCAGTGTTTTAGGGAGAATTCTGTGTAAGGCTAATTTCCCAAACCTAGTGAGTCCCTCAGCAGCTTTGCTGGATTTTTGGGGTTTATTTTTTTCTCTCCTGCTAAGAGTGAGATTCTGTTGCTCCCACTCTTAGACATGATTTGAGGTGTTCTTTTCACTTTCCATGTGTTTTATGGGCTATGGGGTCTTTTACTCCATAGGGTCTCATGTGTTTTTTTATATGGGTTACACAGCACCCTCCGTGCCGTAACCCAGGGGTGTCGTAGCGACCCCCCAACATAGACTCCATACCCTGGGACTGACTACTGTCTCCCAGGGCATGTAAAGTCACCATTGGCTTTGCTAGTCCCAAATTATGAACAGAAACCAGTACAAACCATCATATTGTGGACGTACTGGTCGGGGCAATTTGATCGCCCCGGGGTCTGTTGTTCGAGGGGGCACGTCTCCGTCCCCCCTGATCGAGTTTTGGCTGGTGGCAGTGGATACTACTTTTTATATTCTCTAGGTCTGTTACATTTAAGACAAGTTATTAGGAATATAAACACTATTTATGATGGATTTGGGTACTCTTTGTCCAAGCAATCCCCTGGGAAATATAGTTGCAAGTGGTGCATTCTTAAGCATGCTAGTGGGCAAGAAACATTGTTCACACATTGGAACTTTTGAAGACCACTTTACAGAAGGGGTGGGATTCTTCCTTCATATTGTACACACATGTCTGTGGTTGTAAATCTCACTTGTTAAGTGCACTCTCTTGACATGGGGTCAGCTTGCATTTCGCATGTTCATACCTGTGGCAGGGTGGACTTAGCCATTCATCGCTCGAGGTTGATGAATACAGCACATTACATTGGGTAACATCCGTTCTTAAAGAATTTAGAAGCAGGAAGAATCTAGCAAGAAACACTATACTAAAGTAAAAATCATTTCTATGTCACTAAGAAATTATTTTCAGTAACGTAAATGAATTGCAATAGGTAGCTACACCAATTAATTGTGCACAATTTGTAGTTCATTCCCCTTAGCAACCCATTAGTCAAATGCCAAATAAGCAAAGCATCATTCAATGTGAATTTTCCCATCAGGCACTGCAATACAAGTAGTATGTAACATTTGTGCCAATTTTGATGCATAGGGCCAGCAAACACAAACTTCACATGTAAAGAAACTGGCATAAGCAAATTGTTTAAGAAGGAAAGTTTGAGCATGCATGCCACTTATTTGCCCAATATTTGGGCACCAGCTGTATAAAGGCACAGAAGTTGGCAATTGTCACCAGAACACAAACACAGGCATTTGGTTTGATTATTTTTCCCAATAATGCACTTACATACTGGAAAGAAGAATCAGAAGATGAGAATGTCTTCACAAGGATTATGCAATTATTGTGGAACATTTTGGACCAAAAAATTGCATTTTGGCAACAAATGCAAATCATACATGTACAGAAGAAGCTTATTGGAACTTCCTTGACAATTGGGCATTGAAGTCACTTATTTTCTTACTTATATTCGTACTATTCGACGACGAACCTGAGTGCAGCAGGAGAAGGCTCTGTTGGCAGCAACATTATCTTTTTAGATTGTATTCTTGATCCAGCCAGCGATGCACCTCATAGTGTACCAGAACTCCAAGTGGCATAGAACTTCTACAGTGCTAAAATAGAAATTGTCTGAATAAGGTTCGATTCAATGGGGAGGCATTTTGACTTCTGATTACAGAGCAGTACAATGGGTATTCACATGGATGGCCAGGCCAGCTTAGTTTCTGTGCTTCAGGTTCTCTTCAATCACTGGGGACTGTCATCTGAAGCCCCTAGGGATTAATTTCTGTAGCCACCCCCCATGCTCCCTGCACCCACCTGGCCTGCCCCACCACTCAGACCACTCTACTGATGCATCCACAGCTAAAGCTTCAACAACTAACAGTATGTCATGCCTGTCAAATAGAGTACGCTGATTGGCTAGTCTTCCTGTACAGTTCTGGCTCAGGGTACACTGCCATTGTTGTCTCATCCTGAATGTCCATCTTCTTAGCCTCCACACAATGACCCAGAACAACTGGCGAGCAACATTTTAGGGTCCGGAGAGCAACATGTTGCTCGCGAGCTACACGTTGGGGATCACTGCACTAGTGAATACATGCATCCACTGAATAAGACACAAACACACTGCCTGTCTGTGATAAGATCAGACATAATGGATGTAGGACGCTTTCCCCAAGACTCTAATTGGGGGCTGGACTATACTAAGGTGACCCTGGCAAATCATCCCAGAACATCAGGTCTCTTGTTGATTGATGCTAGGACATTGCAGCCAGTGGATCTGGACATTGAACTGAGAGGGAGGGCGCCCCCAGAATGCAAGAGAGGAGAGAGGCAGTACATAACACACCTAATCCAACAGAAGTGTTGAGGACAAGCCTTCCATTACACTCTGCCTCTACTTGACATGTTTTGACATCCCCACAATGTGACATGTTTTGTATCTAATAATAAACACAGTGAAAATGATGTCTTTGAACATTGCAGGTCTGCTAAAACATACGGTTGACTTGGATAAACTGTCTCAGAGACAGGAGACATGGGTGACCGAGTAATATATATGGAGAGATTCTCTATGATCACTATTCTATTTTCTAAACACAGAAGTGGAATTGGACATCCCAGTGGTGGTTTGACTGTTTGGATTAATCCTGCCTTCAATGTTCAAGTTGTTGTAGTGGAAACTCATCACTGGATTTACAATGCTTGATTGTTACTGTCAGGCCTGATTTGAAATTCTGTATTTCTAACATCTACAATGAGCCCTGTGGTGCAAATGGGATGGATACTCTAAATAGATTGGACGGGCTGAAGGTTCATTTAGCACAGAAATATGGCAACCACTGGAAAACCATAGTATTGGGTGATTGAAATGTATAGTTTGAGCCACTCGTGAATTTAATAGAATCTATAGAAGATGAGGATGTTATGTGCGGCAGCCCTGATTTGGTGGCTCCAAGCAAACAATCAGGCTATAGATATGCTCTCCAAAGTGCTGAATCCCTTTTTAGAACTGGCTTGTGGGCCTGTAATGGTAGATGGGCCCCAGATATTCCACCTGTCCTGATATTCTGAAATGGGGACAGGTGTAGCCACCTTGACTATGTTTGGTTCACCTATCCTTTTGGGGCACTCTTATATCCTGTGAAAATCAGGAGGGAATAGATAGTGACCATTAATCACCTCATTGTGCCCTGTCTCGTGACGGTAGGGCTAAAACCCATCCAGCCCAAAACATGTAAATATCAAGTAATAAACACAGATTAAAATGGATGACTCTGCCATTGCAGCTAATCTGGTAGAGGCACATCAAGTGCCAATGCCAGAATTCGCCACGTCTGGTGGTGCTACCTCTGAGAATAACACGAATATTACTGAGTCTGCCTCTGGGATCTCGTCTATATTTGGTAAATATCTGACAAAGCCAGCAAGGGAAATAATGGACCGCCTACTACAAAAAGGCAGTGCAGTGCAGTGAAATCTAGACTTGTGGGCGTTGCAAAAAAGAAACAGAGATCCTAGGATTAGGAAAGATCTATGTTCCAATAGGAAAAAATACAAGAAAATGATGATTAGAAAAAATGAGCGAGTTATATGGGTGTATGGGACTCACTAAAACATTCACTGAGTGAACAGCGGCGAGGAAAGAGCAGTCTGCTGCTCTCCAGTTTTGGCGTTCCGTGTGCAGCGGTCTAGACGTTATTTTGGAGCAGCTACAGTAACTTCCTGTTGAAATCATAAAACCTCAATCTAGCACGAAGCATGGAGAGCAAAGAACAGTGAGGAAAGAGCAGTCTGCTGCAGTCCACCACAGAATTGCGTTATGCACAGAACCTCTGCCTCCATCTCCGGTGAGTCAACAATGTGTGTACAGTAAAGAAGTTCAAAGACTTTCAAAGAAGTTATAAGTAAGCTCACTGTCAGCTGCGGTCAGATATTGGCACCAATGGTGTACAACCTTGTAACCGTGCGGTAGGAAGGCGTGTCAACTTCAATTGAAAACTTAATTTGTATCTGGGAGGCGCCAGAGCTTTCAAAACACTGTGCAGTGGAGTGAGGGATTGACTATAATTGGATGCGCAAGTCTGCGAAATACTCTCTGAGTCCTCACCAGCACGCCATGTGGAAATGAAAGTTTAATGGAGGTTGTGCCACACTGTTTGACATTTGCACGAAAGAAAAACGTTAAGCATGAATGCTGTATGCAAACATACTCGGCAGCTTCCTGAGGAATGGACTTTTAGAAAATGAAAATGAGTGTGGGCAACGTAGGAGTAATGGTCCAGAGTTTGTCAAGAGTAACCTCCCCAACTTTAATGAATAGAGAGGAATGCACATCTATGGAAATGCCTTCCCCACCCCCAATGACAGTTGATAGTGTTGCTCAGACTGCATACTTGAGAAGGGTAGAGCTATCCACTGTTCAGGATAAATGGAGGCCCTGATGATATTTAGGTGAGAGAAGATAGCGTTCTTTGGAACACACGGATGAGCCACCCGAGGTTGACCTTAGTAAACAACTCTTCTCCTCTGCCTTTCCTGTGGAGCGACAGAGGATTTCTGCTTCACCGGACGTATTTGCCCGGGTGTCTCCAAACTCACCAATTCCTACAGATTTTGCATATGTTACACCCTCATCAAGAAGAGTCTCTTTCTTTCCCCTTAATCAACCAACACCAGAGCTACAGGGCACAGAACTGGCGTTGTATGCCCTTAATTCTGCACTAACATCTCTATTCAAGACGTTTGAAGTGATTAGGGAGATGACTTTAAAGGTGAGGCTTCCACTTTGACTCAATTGTTGGCAAAAATGAATTACATACAGTGCTTCATTTTGACAATCTCTAAGGCAGGCCCCCCTTTGCAAGTAAATGTGTGTGCACCTGGGAGGTCAGCTCACAGAGGTGAGGCTGAGGACAACTCAATCATTTCAATACTTGACCAATTTATGTGCATTTATGTGCCGGCGCAGCGGACGGGTGCAGCAAGCCCGTCTGTGCCCGTCCGTGTTGCGGCCGGGGATGTGCAAGGAATTTTCTATACTAAGACAGATTTAACAGCTTTGGCTCCTCCTATGACCACATTTCCTCCCGGTTGGGCCATTAGCCCTCTGGATAAGACAGCTCTACTCCAATCTCCACCCAAAGAATTGCCTAGCTCTGATGTATGTACACTTCTTCTTTTGAACACTCGTTCGCTCCCTGCTCATGCTGACCAAATACTATTTCTGCTGGACGATCACCGCCCGGCTTTATTATCCCTGACCGAGACTTGGTTGCAGGCCAATTCCACCCCCTCTCTCATCCAGGCCATTCTGCCTAATGACTGCATTACGCATGTTGACCGCCAGGCACTGCACCATGGTGGCGGCATTGCAGTTATTTCTAGTTTTAATCTCACTATAACTCAATTGAACTGTCCCCATGATAGTCCTATGGAAGCTCTGCTCTTTAGATGTGTCATCTCACCCATTAATACTTGCCACTTTTTACTTATTTATCATCCTCCCGGTTCCCAAAGTCTTTTCTGTGACTGTTTCCCCAACCTCCTAGCCAATTTGCAACTTCAATATACTCACCTGGTGGTTCTGGGAGATTTTCTTTTTTTTAAATTTGATTTTATTAAATTTTCAATGTAACATATACAAAAAACATATAGGTGCTATAGAGGAAATAGCCGTCAAACAAAGTACAGAGAAGTAGTTCAACTGTCTTCTTTCAAACCCTAAGAGCCATGATCACAAAACACATATTACCCCAAACAACCAACCGTCCTCCCTAGAAAAGTGTTATGGTAAAAACACCATACATGTTCAGATTTGTGTCTGATACTCTACTGGAGGTTAATGCGTAGGAAGCAACCACGGTCTATAGATGCTCTCCAAAACGCCATTTCTGCATATCACTTATGTCATGCTCTCAATTCATTGTCGTCAATCCCCCACTCCCAGACATTGAGTTGCCTCACTGCTGAATCACCAATCGAATGTCCGGTTCACGGACCGGCAACGTACTTATCAATGAAGTCCTTCCATAGAACTTCGTATTGGGTGGCTTTCCCATGTAGACCCGCAGTAATCTTTTCCATTATACAAATGTTAGTGGCCACATTTTCCCATTCCTTCTTGCTCAGGGTCCTCTCTGCTTTCCACTTTATAACTATACATGCCCGAGCTGCTAGCAGTAAAGGACCAGCCAATCCTGTAACCCTCACATATGTATCCTCATTTTTCTCTAACCCAAACAGCACCAGAAAAGGCGACACCTCGTGTTGGATCCCCTCCACAACTTAAGTCCAACCAAGAACTTCATCACAGAACACTCTCACTTTGGAGCACCCCCACCACATGGGTCAATAATTTGCATCCTGCCCACATTGACACCAGGGTAGGGGACTCTCTGCCTGAAACATCTTGGACAATCTATGGGGATCATATTGCCATCTATGAAGCAGTTTGACATCATGCAATTTATACAGGGAGGCGATAGGCACGCTAAAGGAGCCCTTGCACAGCTTAGACCGCAGGACAGGGTCAATTTCCATATTCATATCTGTTTCCCATCTCTGTCTGAGTTTGGTTGTAGATTCCCCTTGGGTGTCTATATAAATACAAATAAATGAGATCAAACTTTTAGTGCCAGCGAGGGTGTTAAGAAGTACCTCAAAGGGGGTAAGCTATCTTTGTATTTTCTCCTTCTATGCTTCTCTCATCAATATACCCTTGAGCTGAAGAAAGTCAAATACTGGTAACTTTCCTATACCCAGTGCGGTTTCGAGGTCAGTGATTGCAATGAACTTGCCACTCTCCCAGAGTTGCCCGACCTTTGCAAGGCCCACTTCAAACCAGCCCTGAAACCTCCCATGATCTGGGATTTCCTCTCGGATACTCGGTGCCCATATGTGGCTCAAAGGGGACGCCATGTCGTGATGCCTTGCATGTCCGTACTCTCCCTCCAGATTTCCCAAATTATGCCCAAGATTGGATGCTGCCGTATCTTCTGCCTTAGTTTATCCTTTGGGACCCAGAGCCATTCCGCTAAGGTGGCCGGAGTAAAACTGTAATTGTCAAGGTTTACCCACTGTAAATGTGTTGGTTCCTCAAGTGTGGAATTAATACTCAACTGAGCTGCTACATAGTATTTTTTGATATCAGGTAGGCCCACTCCCCCCTTTTCTTTCGACAGTGTCAATACCTCATTTGAAATTCTTGTTTTTTTTCCCCTGCCATAGGAACCTCAATATAGCCTTCTTTACTTCCCTGAAAAATGATTTTGGTATCTTAATTGGGAGCATCTGAAAGGGATATAGAAATCACGGAAGACACATCATCTTAATTGCCTTTATCCTTCCAATCCATGAGACCGTAAGTTTCTGCCACTTAATCAGTTCCAACTGGAACGTCTCGTTCTGGGAGATTTTAATGTCAAATTTAGTCTCCCAGACCCCCAGCTGTCAATGTGTTTACTAATAGTTTGCCAGACCTTGACCTCCACCAGCATGTGAATAGTCCTACTCATACACTTGGCAACATGTTAGATCTGATCTTCGCCAAAGAAACATTCCTGACTATCCAGTCAGTTGAACCCATGCGCTGGTCTGATAATTTCTTGGTCGCCTGCACCCTTGAAGTATTGGACAGATCTCCCATGATTTCATTGTGTAAGACCTGGCAGCACTCATGGTGTAAAGTCGATACCCAAAGCATGGTTAAATCTGTGCTAAGTGCAATACTACCACAGTGACCTCTCTCCCCCTTCTTTCTCAAGCGATCTTAGAGGCTGCTACCTTGGCAGCTCCTCTACGCTTGGTCCAGCCTGGGAGGCTGCCATCTGAGCTGTGGTTCACTGAGCAGCTGAAGGATGCCTGGCTCACACTGAGGCAGGCGGAAAGAATATGGAGGATATCATATGACCCAATTCAAAAAGTACAATACAAAGCCTGTGCAGTAGCTTATTTTGGTGCCATCAAAGCTGCTAAAACACTATATCATACTACTAAAATTGAGTCTGCATTGTGTGAGCCTAGGGCCCTCTTTTCAGCAGTTAAGGCTCTTTCCACTTCTGAAAAACTGGCCCCCAAGGTTGTTCCTACTCAGGAGCTATGTGATGCACTGTCGCAATTCTTCATTGAGAAGTTTGATACGATTCGACAAAATATTTCAACAATCATCAAGGTAGTGCCACCCACTGGTAATAATTCTACTTGCCCTCAGACCATCTCGGGTCTGACCAGAAATAGTTGGTCTACTTTTCCCAGGTTCATGGAAGAAACAGTTCTGGCAGATATTTTAAAAATGAAATCATGTTCCCCGTCTGACGCCATTCCACTTTGTGTCATGAGGAGATCTCTCCGGACAGCCTTCCTGAGATCGCAGCGGCCATTAACGATTCATGCCTGTCTGGGTTGGTTCCTCACAAACTCAAAGCAGCTAGTGTTATTCCTCTCCTCAAGAAGCCCTCTCAGGACCCTGCGGTTCTTTCCAATTTTCGCCCTATCGCTCTTCTGCCCCTTCTTTCTAAACTTCTTGAATCACTTATGTCCCCTCTGCTTTCCACCTTTCTTGAATCCTCCCATCTTTTGGACTCTGCCCAATCTGGCTTCCGACCTGGTAGGGGCACTGAGAGTGTTCTTGTCGCTGTCCAGGATGATATGGCCAGGCTGGTTGATTCAGGTGGAGTTATGATATGATATGATATTTTATTTGTATCGCGCTCGTACACAAGTGTTTCAGAGCCCAACAAGGCAAGGGAAGGGGACATGGAAGAACAAAACAACGATTTTACTAGGCCCGGTGACATTGGGATCGTGCAAGTACATGGGAAAGGGAAAGGGGAAAAGTGCATGGAAGGCGGAGAGTAGAAAGTGCAGAGCAGAGGATAAACAGATAAATAATAATAAATACAAATAAAATCTATAATGAAGCAATAAACTGGGGTAGTGCAGCCAGCAAGTGGCAAGTGCTGTGTTTACGGCAGCAGAAGTGGGTAAATCTGATAAGTGCGTAAAAAGAAGAAAATGGGGTTTGGGGGACTGTATGGGTACAGATACAGTCCCCAGTGCAAGGGGTGGCCGGGAGGCAGTGCAGAAGGGTGGCAGGGTGAGTAGGTAACTGGGCCAAGGGGACGGAGGGTGGCCAGATGCAAAATGGCAAGAGAGAGCAGATCAGCAAGGGAGGAGAGGGAGCAAAGGCAGATGCAAAGAGGAAGGTCTGGAGGTGCTTCTGGAACCGGAGATGGTTCTCCTCAAGTTTTAGAGTGGCAGGGAGGCTGTTCCATAGGGAGCCCCCGGCCAAAGACAGAGATCTACCCCCGGCTCGTTTCTCTGAGAAACGACTGACCCTGAGGGACTTAGAAGTAGAGGAGCAAAGAGCTCGAGAGGGGAGGTATTTGCAGAGGGATAGCTGAAGGTATTTTGGACCGAGGCCCCAGAAAGCCTTGTGGAAAATGTAGATGGTTTTAAATGTAATCCTTGCATTCACTGAGAGCCAATGGAGAGATTTGAGAGCTGGAGAGATACGATCCCAGGGCTTGAGGCCAAGGACAAGTCTTGCTGTCCTGTTCTGGATTAGTTGCAGAGGGCGAAGAGTAGAGGCAGATATATTTAGAAAGAGGCTGTTACCAAGGGCGCTGCTAGGGGGGGCTAAGGGGGATATAGCCCCTGATCTTTTGGTTGTAGTCCCAGATAGAAACTCAGGAGCTACAGCCAAAAGACCAGCTAGCCCCCAGTCCCAACAGTTCTGACATCAGCTTAGCCCCGGGTCTTTTCCAGACCTAGCAACTCCCCTGGCTGTTACAATAGTCCAACCTAGAAAGAACCAGAGCTTGGGAGACAGTGAGCTTCTGGGGGAAGGATAGGAAAGGAAGAGTGCCTCTGAGGAGGTGTAATAGGAAGTTTGACTTTTTAGAGACCTCAAAGGTGTGGGCGGAGAAGGAAAGTGTGGAGTCAAAGATGACCCTGAGGTTCTTAGCCACACTGGTGGGGATAGGAGGAGGGCCAAGCGAGGCCGGCCAGAGAGAGAGGAGAAAAGATGGAGAAGGGTTGCTGATGAGGAGGATCTCTGTCTTGCTGGCATTCAAAGATCATTGGTGGCACACCAATCTTGAATGGCATTGAGGCAATCAGCGATGAGGGAGGGAGAGGAGGTGGCCGAGGGCAGCTTGAAAATGAGTTGAGTGTTGTCAGCGTAGCACTGGAAATTTAGCGTAGAGTGGCAATGCAGTGGGCCAGAGTTGCCAGGAATTGGTTGAAAAGCCAGGGTGAGAGGTTAGACCCCTGGGGAACACCACAGGTAGAGAGGAAGATAGAGGATAGGAAGGACCCCAGTTGAACCTTTGAGGGTCAATCAGAGAGGAAAGAGGTCAGCCAGGCCAGAGCCTGAGAGTGATACCCAGGTTCTCACGGAGGCAGTTGAGCAAGATGGTATGGTTGACTGTGTCGAAGGCAGAAGAGAGATTGAGTAGGATGAGGACAGAGGGAATGTTAGAGTCAAGGTTGGAGAGCAGATCTTCATGGATGTTCAGGAGAGCAGTTTCCATGCTTCTAGCTGCTCTGAAACCAGACTGGTGGTCATCGAGACAGCCAACAGAATCAGAATGACGGTTAGGAAGGATCAGCTGTGGGTTTCTTGAGAAGAGGATGCACAAGAGAGTGTTTCAGAGGGGAGGGAAAGATCCTGAAGCAAAGGAATGGTTGCAAAAATCGGCAAGGGTTGGAGGGAGGGTGTCAATGTGGTTCTTGATGGTTTTAGAGGAACAGGGATGAACCTGTTTTGACAAGGCTTTCATAGATCGGACTTGTCTAGCGACCTCATCAGGGGAGAAGAGAGGAAAGGAAGAGAAGGCGGGTGGTTAAAGGGGGGTCAGCAAGCGCAGACTGTTAGGAAGAATTCTCATTTTATGGCTAATTACCCTCACCTAGTGAGTCCCCCAGCAGCTTTGCTGGATTTCTGGAGTTATTTTTTTCACTTGGTAAGAGTGTGCCTCTTTTTCCCACTCTTACCTGTGTTTTTGCCATGTGTGTTTCATCTGCTTTTGTGATTATGGACTCTGGAGTACACCACTTCAGTAGCCCCCTTCTTTTGTGTGTTACACAGCACCTTCAGTGCAGTGACACAGGGTTGTCTTTTAGACTTCCCACCTACTCCATTTCTGAGGATGACTACTGTCCCCCAGAAGAAGTAAAAGTTGCAATTAACTTTACCTAGTCATTTAACCACAGATCCAGTACACCCCATCTTACATGGAGTACTGGAAAGGGTTAATCCTTAGCCCTTTTTATCTGTACCTCCTAGAGCATTGTTTCGCTCTTTTAACATTTAAACTTGCCTGGTGGCAGTGGTATCTACCCTAACTTTTCTAGCGCGATTATACTATATAAACGTGGTATTGTTTTAGGCAATTATATTAGCCTCGAACATAAACCCGCTTGACCAAATAATCTTTATTTTGGCTCCGGTCGGGTATATTTGCCATTTCTTTTTGTTAAAGTCCTTCTTGTATTTTACTTTGCGTGGCAAACCAGGTTTGCCTTCTTTGTTCACTGTCTTTTGGTGGGCTTCTGCCAAGAAGCCCTCCTCCAGGCGCCGGGGTGTCTAGGTGGGCTGAATATGAGGGAGGGGTGTAGTCACCCCCTGCACAGGATATCCTAGCAAACCCAAGTCGCACTTTGTCATGATTGGCTGAGGTGGTTATCCGGGCTGAACAACCCCCCTGCTGCGTGATTGACAGCCAGGCTGTGTGAATGGGGCATTTTCGCATAAAAGGCAGGTCTATTGGGCTAGAAGGCAGAGTCGCCACTGGAACTACAAGGAACCGAAGAGAAGCGGAGAAGAAGATGGCTGCTGCAACTACCCCGTCCCGGTGAAGCCCTGCTGCAGTCCTGAGCTATCTACCCTTCGACGACCAGAGAAGATCCAGTTCAGATCTTCTTCCCTTGAGCCTGGTGGGGATAACCAGCTCATCTTCCACAGCCAGAGGATCCTCTTCTTGGTCAAAATCACTGCACACTGCTGTAGTGGTCCGGATAGCCATCTGAAGAGCCTCTCCTGTTTTTAAGGAGCGCACCTTTTATTCACTGTCGCTGCTGCTGGCTTCATCCCTGTGTGGTGCAGACCCCTCTAGACCTCCTCCTTCGTACCGAAGCTCCAGGAACCGTGGGTCTGCAGGAAACTACCAGGAACAACTGCCGTGGCACCAGCTTCTTCATTGTATAAGGTACTGTGTTCTGCTTGAGGAATTAGGGTGAATCCCTTTTCTTCGCCCCCAAGGCCTGACCTTGTCTTTCCTCCTTCTTATAACTTTTGCTTCCTCTGTTGACAATATCTAAGTACTCCTGGCAACGTTGAATCTTGAACTGTCCGACTGTGTGATCCTCAACAACAGGAACTTAACACTGGCTCCAGCCTATTGACTCTTGAATTTCTGTCAACGAGTGTTCTCTGATTCTGTCTGCCTTGACAAAAGTATCGCCTATGATTTTTGCCCCCCACTCTCTCTGGTTAACTCAGGTGCTAAGTGTGTTTTTGCCCCTGTAACATTTCTTGTCGCGGATACGCGTATCTTTAGTAAGACCGAACTGTCATTACTGTCAAAAAGTGATCACATACGTATTCCCTGTAACGTCTTTTGTTTCACAACACCGGCCCGTTAAAACATAGGGTACTTACCTTGAGTTAGAGTATACCAAAGTGAAGTGGTTGGTTTTAGTGCATTTTACGTGTGATTTTGAATTAATAGAAGTGTTGTGTTTATAACAAACGGTTTAAAAATAAATGTACTTATATTTTTTACCTGAAACTTTGAGTCAGTATTTGCTTGAGTCACAGTAATTGTGGTCCCTTTGTGTAATCTCTGCTACTGCTCATATACTTTTGAGATAAGCCTGGCTGCTCCACTACTGCTACCACTTTAACATAGTAGGCTAGGCTTGTACCAAAGGTGAACTTGTATTACCACTTGTGGTCTTAATTGTGTGTAGTGGTCCCTAAGGGCACTGCACAAGATTCTGCCTAACACAGATGAGGCGGAATAGGAGGGCGAGGGGAGGATAGGATGTCCTGGGTTTTTGAGATAAAGTGAGAGGCAAGGTCATTGCAGAGAACTTGGGAGCTAAGAGGAGGGGTAGAGACTGCAGCAGGGTTGGCAAGCTCCTTGCAGATTTTGAAGAGTTTAGCCGAGTTGTTAGATGGCGCAGAGACACGGGATTGAATGTGGACTCTCTTCTTGGTGCGGACAGAGAGTCGGTATTGCCTTTGGAGCAGGCGACAGGTCAGTTTGTCAGAGGATGAACAAGAAGCCCTCCATTTCCTCTCAGCTGCCCTACACTTATGTTTAAGTGTAGCTAGGTCAGAGTCATACCAGTAATTACACTTGGCTTTGGTCTTCAAGCGGATCCTCATGACAGGGGCACGAGCATCAAGAGTATCAGAAATGGAAGGGTAGAGAAGGGACAGGGTTGTGTCTGGGTGTGAGTCAGCTAGAGGAGGAGAGGTGGGAGAGAAGGTAGCAGCGAAAGCCTCAACTGACACACACTTCATAGGTCGGGTGTCCAAGAAGGTAGGTGGCAGAGTTCTGGTGCACTTGGCTTTGGGGAAGAGAGTGAGAGATGAGAGGAGAGAAGGCAGTGGAAACTTTAGGAGAGATGAGTGGTCAGATGGATAGAGAGGGGGAGGCAGAGGAGATCAGGACTTCAAGTGTGTGTCCTGCAGAGTGCGTCGGGCCAGCACGGAGGATAGAGAGGGAGAGGGAATCGCAAAGGTCGTGAAAGAGCAGAGATGAGGGACAGGGGGAATCGAGGTGAATGTTGAGGTCACCAAGGAGGAGGAGTTGAGTGGTAGAGGTCAGGAGGGAGGAGGAGAGGTCAGCCCACTCAGAAAGAAAAGAGGAGATTTGCCCAGGGGGCCCGGTAGAGAGCAGCAACAGTAAGAGAGTCGCTAGGAGAGATTGAGAGCCTGCAGACAAGGCATTCAAAAGAGGGGTAAATCTGAGTGGGAATGATAGTGGCAGGAATCGACTTGGGAAAGATCAGGGCTACAACCCCTCCGTTAGAGCCCTGATTTTTTTAGATCTCTCAGCGGCCTTTGACATGGTCGACCACTCCATTCTGCTGTCCCGCCTGGCCCAGCTAGGCATATCAGGACAAGTACTGGCCTGGTTCACGTCTTTCCTGGCAGACGGGTCTCAGACTCTCTCTAAGCCCCCCTTTCTCTCAGTTCCTTGTCACCTCAGTTGTGGAGTCCCCCAAGGCTCTTCCTTGTCATCTATTCTTTTTAATATGTATATTTGGGCCCTTGTTTGTTTGATCCACTCCTTTGGCATCAGATGCTACTCTTATGCTGGCGACCCTCAAATGTTGATCTGGTTAGATCTTGATCCTGCTCAGGTGTTGTTGTGCTTACAGGAGTGTCTGATGGCCGTGGGAGAGTGGATGACCTTCAATTCGCTCAAATTGAATGGTGACAAAACTGAGGTGATTGTGGTGGGTCGTCCTCCTGATGCCACTTTCTGGGTGTCCTCTTTTTGGCCGTCATCCTTGGGCTCTCTTCCTGTGCCAGTCGCCAAGGTAAACAACTTGGGAGTTATTCTGTTTGTGACACTCTCTATGGACAATCAAGTTACTGCAGTCTGTCAAGCCAGCCACTTTCAGCTGAAGATCTTGAGGAAGGTGTTACCCATGATCCCTGCCCCACTGCGTCCTCCAGTGATGGCAGCTATGGTGCTATCTCGGCTCGACTACTGTAACTCCCTGTACCTGGCTCAACCCAAGGGACTGATCTGCCGGCTGCAACGCTTGCAGAATCTTGCTGCCCGGGTCGCTACTGGCTCCCGATTGCCCAGCGGGTCTCTTTCAAAGCTCTGTGTATAGTCCATCATGCCCTCCACGATCAGGGCGCCGAATATTTCCAATCTCAGGTCACCCGCTATCTTCCCAGCTGTTGTTTGTGCTCCACCTCGTCAAATTGTGTGGTGGTCCTGACCTTGAAATGGGTATGGGTTGGTGGCCAAGCCTTCTCTACTGCTGCGGCTATTTTATGGAACGACCTCCCACCTGCTATTAGGAAAATCACTAATTACCTAGCTTTTAGGAAAGATATAAAACCCATCTTTTCTAGGCTTTGGCTCTATGACTCCTCCTTGTCTCCCCCTCTCAGCGCCATGATGGCTTTGGGTGATGGTGTGCTTTATAAGTAATGCTAACATAACATAACATAACAAATGAGCTAAAATACAAAATGGAGTCCAAAAAACTATACAAGACGCAGTGTGGATGGCACATTACTCCAATCAGAGGGAGATGGGTTTACGAACCCCACATTTTTAGCCATAAATCAGGTGTTGTCTGCTACAAAGGAACTTGAATTAAACACGGCTCAGACTAAGGGGGCTCAAGATCAAGCGTGCCAAATTAATGGTACTTGTGAGAAAGAGGCACCTCTAACCACAAATTATATTAGTAAGGCCAATAAATATAAAAATAAGGCAAATAAGAAAGGATCAAGGTATGGACTATAATGCTTAGCCTTGCAACATGATCTTGACATCTTGAAATATTAACATAAATTGTTTGGACAATGATAAATATTTCTCAGACCTGAGTAGGACTGTCTTGTCATGAAACCCAACATGTCTACAGATACAATAGCCTGTGAGTGACATTGGAATTAAATATCCTGTCCCTGCCCTGTCCACCACAACGAGGTGAGTAGACATCGACCGAATGATGACCCTTAGATGTTCTATTCACATGAGCATGTGTTCACCGATTATAGACCTCCCCCTTGTTTACTTAGTTTTTACTTAGATGTTATGTTTGTTTTTAATTCTAGAAACTAGAAGTATCACTGGGGTCGGAAGACAAAAAGATTCCATAAAACCACTTATCCTTGTCCTGATGAAGTCCTGGAATGAATAAAAAGAAGACCAAGGCTAGATGTGGTCAATCTCTACCATATGGGCCGAAACGCACTGTGTCGGCATAATATTTTGCAATTTCATCCATTGCTAATCCTTCCCTTAGAGGTGATAGGTAGTGAGCATGTTAGAACTTTGGAGAGTAGATCCTCTGGAACTCAACTGTTGTAGTATCTTTTCATGTACCACCCACACATGTGATACTAATTTAGATTTAATATATACGTTTAGAAATGTGTCAGTTTGACTGTTTTATGTATATATGTTTATATAAATAGAGAAAAAAAATGGTTTGTGAAACACAGGCACTCAAGATGAGTAAAGAATAAAAAATATGGTTTCCTGTTTGCTAAATTGTTTTCAATTTTGAGGTCCGGTCAAAAAGAAGTTGATATGTTTGAAAACTTCAGGGTGTACATTTGGTTGTGATAATTGAAAAATCATTTGACATGTAGCAGCAGGAGGTAGTTTGTCTTTCCCTGTTTGCTGTATACACGATTATTACCCTGATATAAGACAGACCCCTTGTTAAACAAAAATATAGGGTAAAACCTGCTGTATGGTTATATAAAGCTGGCCTTTGATAAGCCTTTGAATAATTGTATATAAACGTTATATTATTTCTATTTATCAAAAAGAACATTTTAAAAAATGTTCTATCAAAAAATGTGGTTTGACAGCAAAAATGTTGGATATCAAAAACATTTTTTAGATAAAAAAATAGAAAAATTTGATATCATTTTTTTTACATCAAACATGTTTTAAATCAAACATTTTTATATCAAAATTATATTGGCTTGTTTAATAGCAAAATTATATCGAGTATTACATAAAAATATAAACAATAAACTGTGATATATAAACATGTGATTGCAACATTATATCAGAATTTTCTATGTAAAAATATTTTTAAAAATGTTTATCAAAATAACTTTTTTATATCTGAATTCAGAAATTCGGCATAACAAATTCTATTGCAAGCATTGTGAACATATTATGCCAAAAGCTGCACTATTTTTTTTTTTAAACAGCTGAGTTGCAGGGCCTGGGAAAGTGGAATTGTTTGATTTTGTGAAAAGCAAAAGTTTGTAATATAAGGGTGTGCTTGATAAATAAAATAAAATAAAATAAAATTGAAGATCTAATTCCATGGCTACAAAAAAGCTGCATGTAGCATGCTGGGACACTGTATTCTACCATTCTCCCTGTTGTGCAGAAAGCAGTGTTCCAGCAACACAGCCACAGCATGCCTTTATGAAAATACAATGGCAGGGCAGAGAATTCACAGATGACCACACACACACGAGTCCCGGAGCTCTGACTCAACCATTTCTGTTTCTCTGTTTATTACAAATGATATGAAGCCACGTCAGAATGATCCAACCTTGCAATGAAACACTGAGGCTATTGTAATCACGCACTGCCATGTGCCTGGTGTGACTAAACTGTATTTGCATGGCACCATTCATTGTAAAGGAAGCTAAGCCCCAAGGCGCCTGTAATCTTCAGCCAGCTTGTGACTTCTGTGCCTCAAAGACCATGTAAATGACCCATTGTATTCTAAATGCCCCGTGACTTTTCAAAGGACACCAGTAGCCTGCACAGGGAATAGTCCAAATGGGGGGTCTTCTGCTGAGGGGGTGGGAGGTGGATGTCTTCAAAAACCCTGCTTTGGAACCCGGCCAGAACATTGCAGTGGATTTTGGGACATTTACAAGGCCCAGCTGGAACTGAAGACCACAGGACATCTGTTATCCGGTGACAAAAGAGGCATTCTACTTTTAAAAAGTGAGTTGATTATATGTATTTACTGCAAGCTTGTACATAGCAGTGTTTTAAAATTGTACAATTTTTAAACAAGATGTGAAAACCATTTTAAAAATGTATGTTCTGAAATCCAGCCCTCTGTATTTTAATTTAATGGTGCAAAAAGAGTTTATAAAACAACATGTCTGCATTCTTTAGCTGCAGGCAGGATACACTGCTAGCCTACATTTTTATATTTTTAAATTTAAGTGCACCTGGAAATGCGAAAAACTGGAGAATCTGCCCGGCGCAATCATTTTGTAATCCGCATTTTATGTGGTTTTACCGGAGAGGATCTTTGACACATTGGCTTTTAGGTCATTAAACTTTCTTAAATGTGGAGCTGGTTACAAAATTTCCAGCAGCGGGGACATTCTTTTTCTAAAATGAAAGCCTAGGGTCTATCGCCACTTAAAGTACTGACAGCACACACAATAATAAAACAAGCAGTGTGGTTTTACGTAATTAAACTTTTTAAAGGCCGATCTCTGACTATACAAACAAGCAACATGAAGCATTGTGAACTGAAACACAGCACATGTCTGAATAGGCCTCTCTGTGAAGGAAATCCCACTTTTTTATGACACAGCACTAAAAAAAATAAAACAGGTTGCCAGCAGCTGTAAAACGAAATTATATTTTCAGGAGCATGCAATATCATGGTGTGGGCATTTTCTAAATGTTTTTTTAACAAAATAACTCTTGCCACCTGCTAGCATGCAGAGGAAGGGGTTGTGTAGCCTGGTATCCATAATGACAAATACGTGCGCATTAGAGAAGCATGTGCAGGTATCCCAGCATGAGCCTCTTGGTGAGTTTAAATCACATCGAATGGCGCATCTTTCAAGCTTCTAAAAGTTGATAAAACAAACGTTACTACATCTGCATGCTTCTACCCAGCATTTAAGCGCCATGTCGAAACTTACACCGAATTGATAATAAAAAGCTGTAAATAAAAAACATGATGTATTATACATCTTGAAAACTGTATAAAACACATACAATATATATCACACACAAAACAGCTTTAGAATATGTAATTAATCATTCAGCATATAGTGCACCAGTCCAGCACCAATGTAAAAAACACTGTGTGAGCATTTGCCAGGCATTCTACGGCACCAGTTTAGAGAAATAAGGTAAATAATTTGGGGCGTTGGAGCCACGCGGCCCTGTGTATGAAACAACTCTATGTGTCGGGCCCCCAGACACTCTTAGGGTCCAATGGGCGAATCAGAAAGAACTTTGATCCTAGGGCCCCCCCAGACTTTCCTTGGGGCCCCCCATGGGATGAATGAAAAAAAGACATTCCATTGATGAACCAAAAATAACTTTGATCGTAGGGGCCCCCCAGACATTCCTGGGGCCCTTACGATCACCAGCCAAGATGACCCATCCTTGGGGCATTTAAAACATTAATGATGTGTTGATCCCAAGAGAGGCAGGCGGTCCTGTTGATAAATTCACCAAAGAAGCTGCATATGCACCCCAGATACATTGGGCTTTATCGCTGTAACAGCACTGTCAGACCCCATCCATGGGTCATTGAAACATTCCAAATGTGTTGATCCATGCAGGTTGCATCATTCCATTCACCTCGGGACATCCAAGAGTTGTTGAACCAGCTTCCAAAAGCGCCATCCCCGCTCCATCCTGCCATCCATGATCTGCTGAATCACTCGCTCTATAATTGCTCTATAATTCACATCCAGAGAGTGCATGTCTGTACCATTCGTGTGTTTTAGGCCATTTCTATTAAAACTGAGAAAATTAGAATCAGCATCTTATAATGTTATGATCTTATATTCTGGCTCAGGGTTTAAATATTGAGTCACAGCGGCATTAAACGTTTCAACTGCTTGTGTGATCTGTGACATATTTACAAACCGGACATTCTTTTATAAAAGGCGCTGTTATATTTTAAATCATGACACACAGTTAAGAAAACAACACAATGGCGACTATGTAACCATCAGGCACAGTGCAGCCTTTTGAAACACTAAAGACAGCTGTGGGATCACTGCTGCAATACCTCAGCTGTCCCGAATTGTCCACAATGCCGTCATGTCCCTAACAGTCCAAATGGTCGCACTGTCCCTGATCCTCCAAATGGTTGCACTGTCCCTGATGGCCAACTGTGCTCTCCAGCAAATTTGAAAGACCTCCCATGTTTAAAATACATATTTAATATCACACATGCACACACGCGCACACATACACACACACACGCACACACACATGCACCCAGACAAGGACACACTTTTCTGGAATTGGTGCTTGTAATAATACACATGAACACAACTTTCTGCAGTATGTGCTTAACACGCTGAGCTATCTTCTGAACCACCACCGTACCTAGGTTTACCAAAATGTATTTAAACTTTCACTATTGTAAGTGTTCAATGCAGTTTGTGCTTAACACACTGAGCTATCATCTAAAACCATCATCACGTCTAACTTTATCAAAATGTATTTCCACTTTGGCTAATATAAATGTTCAATACAGCCCAGCAGAAATGTGAGTCGGGATAGTTTGATCAGTGCGTAATTGACAATACCAGCTGTGCGATAGTGTTAGAGCTGCAGCAGCAAGCAGTAATATATCCAGCCATGCCTTAACTGAAATAGAGCGCTGTAAACTACCATGTGGATATTTAAACATTCTCACACCCATTGGTTGAAACAAAATACAAGATATTTGGTTAGTGGTTGGTAATTAACAAAGACATGCTGTGTGCCATATCACAAAGCCTTGTGTCATTAGCCCCCAGGCTTTCATGTACACACACACAGAATAAATCCACTGGGGGAACCTTTGCAAGCAAGCTTTCTAAAACTACCCTACAACAAACATAAAATATTGCAAAAATACAGGCTGGAAGATAATATTGAGAATAAACATGTTTTGTTTTAAAATATCTGTTTGCAACAGTTGAATAAAAATACATAGGGCCTCATCACAAGTTGGGCGATAACCCTTAAATGTGGCGGTAGCGCTATTACCGCCACATTTAAGGGTCGGCCAGATCATGGCTTTGGCGGATTTCCCCCAGCTCTGAGCTGGGGGGAAATCCGCTGCAAATCTGCTGATTTTCGGCATTTTTACCGATGGCTGGAAATCCGCCAGCAGTAATAGCGTGAGTTTTCCCCATTGGGCCTTATGCGGAGTGAGGAATTCCCCAATACCTGTTCCGCCAAACCCGTGATCCGGTGCTAATAGCGCTGGGGGTTTTGGTGGTAGGGCTATTAACGCCAGCACTAATAGCGCCAGCGTTACTGCCCAACTCGTGATGAGGCCCATAGTGCTAGATTCTAGAACAAACTTTAAACAAACTGACTTACATATTGCCCCCGCCCATAGACAAACACCTGTATTTTGCCCACAGAGCATATTAAATAGCTTGTAAAAACACATTGCTTATCCTGCATATTTTATTCAATAGCTGGTCTTCAAAAACTTCTAAACATTTCTACAGTTTCTCCATTTCCAGATAACACATATCTGTGCCTTGAGCCTATTCATAGCGCTAGAAATACTGTTCTCTATCTTTATATATTTTATGCTTTTAAAACATAGCAACCTGGTCAGAAAAAAAGTTATTTAGTTATAGGCCTTTACATACAGACTAAGCACATTTTGTTTTAAAATGTATGTTTTGCCAATTTTAAATAGAATCAACTCACTTTTTAGAAGGAAAATACCTCTTTAGTCCGATGGTCGCTTCGAACTGTGGGGCATCCAATTCTCCCAAAATCTGGATCGATATTTTGGGTCGGCTTCCTGGCTGTGCTTTTGAAGACATTCAGTTAATTCCCCCCTTATCAGAACATCCCTCATCCTGCCTATGACAATATTCCACGTGCAGGCTGGTAGGCCCTTTGAAAGGCCCATTAGTCACAGATAATTTACCATGAATGGCCGGAATGGATGCCAATTAGACACACCACTTGCATGATAGCTTGCTCTTGATTACAATAACCTCGGGGGTCCTGTGACTTTACAATGAATGGGGCCATGAAAATACAATTTAATCAAGCCATGAACAGGCGGACGCGTGAATTTAGTAGCCCTGGGACTTCATTCTGCTATCTGTTCCATATAAATTACTAATACACAACAAGCCCAGCCCAAAATAGCTGAGTCAGATAGCCGGGCCTTGTGCAACTTACGCAGCTTCATAAAGGCAAGCTGCAGATGTGTCGGCGCGAACACTGTGTTTTTGCAGTACCGTCAGAATGATTGCATCCAGTGCACTACCATTTTTTGCATGCTTGTCTGTGTTGTCTGGAACCGTGGAATTAGATCTTATTTTTCATTTTGTTATACATTATAAACTACATATTCACAAATGTCACCATTTAAAAACAATAACAAATAGCACAGCTTTTGGCATAATACGTTCACAATGCGTCAGGACATGCCCAGACATGCCGCAGCATTTCTCGGCAACTTAACAATGCTGCCAAACATTGACATAAATCATTTTTTAATTTTGGTATAATTTTTTGGGATGTCATCCCTTTCTATAAATCCATATAATTTTAATATACAAAAAAAATGTTGATATCAGTTTTTTTAAATTTTGATATACACATTGTGATATCATTTTGATATCCAAATGTTTTGATTGTGATATAAAATTTCAGATATTTTGATTTAACAAATGTGATATAAAAACAATAATTATGATGTAAAAAATTACCAATATAATTCTTATAACACATTTATTTTATATAAAAAAATATATTTTTGATATCAAAACATGTTGATATAAAAAAATACAAAATATACAATATAATTTTAATATGAGACCTTTTTTATTTTTGATATTTTTGATATATACAAATAATATAAAATGTATATAAAATCTGTTGTACAATTGTATCAAATCTATATAAAATGATGATGTCAGTAAGGTCCAAACCACTCATGCATCATCGCTGTGTCACCAAACCCTAACACTCGCCATCTAACTCCTCACAACCCACTTTGCCCTCGACCAAGCAACAGCGCGCACACGCTCTCCCATATTAAAAACATTTTGATATATACTTTATATCATTTCGATATAAACTTTATATCAAACTGTATCAAAGTACACAAACACACTTTATATATCCATTTATATAAAATGGATATCAAATCGATATACAATTTGATATTGAAACATTTTGATATCAACAATTAATCAATATCAAATTCCATATGAAAAAGAAATCAAACCCATATCAAAAGGGGGCAGAAATAAGGACACCAATGGTGCATTCCCACCTGTCTAAAATTTTACATTGCGTCACTGGGAAAGGTGCCATAACACACTTCCTTAAAGAAATAATGGAAGGGGACCTTGAGTAGTTAAATTTGAGCATTTTGACTGTGCATATGAATGATCCCGTCTCCTTTTCTCATAATTCAAGCATATTGTTGGATATTGCAGTGGACATGGTAGCCCTCTATGATGTAGAGGAGGATAATCTACTGGATACATAGAGTCATTATACAGGTACAGCCGGGCCTTCACGTGAAGAGTGTTATGACAGTTTGAACAACCATCAGTATCTGACACAGAGGTTATCCAGGGCCCAGGGACCTCCAAGGGAGGAAACATTGGGGCCAAAATATAATGAAGACACAAAATTTAACTCGAGAGAAGGGAACAACGTCAAATACAATATCCTTAGGTGCACCTCAGGCAAAGAAACATAATGTAGCAGGAAACACTTATTGGTCAAAAGGCCCCTTTGCAAGAATGTAATTCGCCCAAAGGGCATGTCATGAATAATTCACAACATGAAATGTCTGAATCTAAACATATGCAGGCCGATTCATGGAATAATTAGCGCGGCGCAAGTGGGCAAAAACGTGCGAATCGCAGTGGAATAGCGAAAATCGCAGTGCAAGTGCGAAAATCGCACGAAAAGCAGCGCACGTCGATTCATGGAAGTCCGTGCGCGAGAAAACCAGCGGATGTGCGATAAAAAAGTGCGCCGCGCACGTTGGCGCACAGGCCATCTAACAGCGTGCGCCAGGTCACAGCGAAAATCGCACAGGCCACAGCGAAATTCGCACATAGCGCGGCGCACGCAACAAAAGTAGGCGGAACACGGGCGTAACACTCGGAATGGGGAACAACTTGCAAAAACGTGGGCGTCACGGGGGAAGTACAGGTCACAAGTGCGCGGAACGCCCACACGCTCGCCTACAACACGTATTCATGGAATAGAATAGGGCAAAAAAGCGCACGCTCAAACCAGCGCACAGACACAAACACGACCGCCACAAGAAAGCAGGCGGTAGCGTCTCTGCGGCTGTAAGAAATGTGCGCCAAAAGGTGCACCAACAAATAGCACCTATATACTGCCATGATGAATGTCCTATACTGTGGCCCTCCAGGACAAATGACGTGCAAAGGGGTACCCACAAACACGGACACCCGCTGACAAAAAATACGTGTGCGTGTATAC
The DNA here is from genome assembly GCF_040938575.1 of Ambystoma mexicanum. NCBI lineage: Eukaryota > Metazoa > Chordata > Amphibia > Caudata > Ambystomatidae > Ambystoma > Ambystoma mexicanum. The sequence continues at coordinate 49,479,873 of NC_090925.1, read as the reverse complement.
CGGGGTGCGCGGGAAGTCTCACACGCGATTTCAGCAGGGTACATATATTACAGGGGTTCGCGTGAAGTTTCTCACGCGATCGGGCCTGGGGGAGCGGGCTACGTGTATTACAGGGGTTCGCGTGAAATTTTTCACGCGATCGGGCCTGGGGGAGCGGGCTACGTGTATTACAGGGGTTCGCGTGAAGTTTTTCACGCGATCGGGCCTGGGGGAGCGGGCTACGTGTATTTCAGGGGTTCGCGTGAAGTTTTTCACGCGATCGGGCCTGGGGGAGCGGGCTACGTGTATTTCAGGGGTTCGCGTGAAGTTTTTCACGTGATTAGCCAGGGTACGTGTATTTCAGGGGTGCGCGGGAAGTTCCACACGCGAATAGCCTGGGCGCGTGTATTTCAGGGGTGCGTGGGAAGTTCCACACGCGAATAGCCTGGGCGCGTGTATATCAGGGGTGCGCGGGAAGTTTTACACGCGATTTCAGCAGGGTACGTGTATTTCAGGGGTGCGTGGGAAGTTCCACACGCGAATAGCCTGGGCGCGTGTATATCAGGGGTGCGCGGGAAGTTTTACACGCGATTTAAGCAGGGTACGTGTATTTCAGGGGTGCGTGGGAAGTTCCACACGCGAATAGCCTGGGCGCGTGTATTTCAGGGGTTCGCGTGAAGTTATTCACGCGATCGGGCCTGGGGGAGCGGGGTACCACTCACCGTCTCCTTGCGTGTAGAAGAACGCGTAGCCAACACCCGCTGTGATGAAATAGCGTGTGAACCCCAACGGATGGAAAACACACGCACCGCACGAAAAGCACGTACAGAACATAAAGGCATGCGGGATCACCAAGCCCTGCCAGGGCAACGCCCGTGCGCAAAACGTCACGGACGCGCTTACGCTGTAAGGGCCTTTGGTCCAATGAAATCGCGTACGGGCAACGCCCGTGCGCAAAACGTCACAGACGCGCTTACGCTGTAAGGGCCTTTGGTCCAATGAAATCGCGTACGCGTGCTGACGCTCTTACGCGCTAAGGGCCTTTCCTCGATTTTCACGCTGACGTGCAGGATTTTCACGTGCCAAATCACTCCATATCAAGCTGGCCACGTGAAAACACACGGAAGACCACGCTCCTGCCCAGAAGGCCGAATTACTGCCCCCCAGTGCCCCGAGCAGCCTCCCACGTGCCATCTGCTGCTGCCTGCCTGCCTGCCTGCTGCCACTGTGCCCTGCCATTTGGTGCCTGCACATCAGCCATCTGCAGGTGTCCAGTTGCTGTGTCCACCCCTGCTGGAACAAAAGACTCCCGACTCGGATAACATCGCTCCACAGCCCAGCCCCAGGACCCAGTTGCCCACCCACTCCTGCCCCTGGGGTTGCCATGTCGGGCACATCAACATCTGGCACCAGTGGCAACCCCCAGCCAGAGGGGCAGAGGGGCACCAGCTTCACTGCCACTGAAGTTGGTGTCCTGGTGGAGCATGTCCTGGGGCAGTATGATGCCCTCTTCGGATCGTCCCGCGCCAACAAGGAAGGACGGGACAGGATCTGGGCCGACTGTGTGGTTGCCATCAACGCGGAGGGGGTGGCAACCCGCACCATCCAGAAGGTCAAGAAGCGCTGGGAGGACTTGAGGTCCAGGACCCTCATGAAGGCCCGGCGCCTCGTGGAGGGGGGCCGGGGCCGCATGAGTTCCATCCAGTTGAGGGTCCTGGAACGCGCACACCCAGCGCTCCACGCTCAGGTCCTTGAGAGGGAGACCCGTCTGGAGTTGAGCGGTAAGTGGCCAAGCATTGCTGTGTGAGACAGGGCATGTTGCAGTGTGCTGGTTGTCTGATACTTACCTGCATGTGTGACATAGGCCATGTACGCATGTATGTGTGCAGGGACATCATGGGAATGCATGTGCGACCTGTAATGTGTGAACCGCACGGTTGTTGCATGTGTTTGAATGCGACATGGGGAGCCCTGTGCAGATTGCACACATGAGAGCATGGCAGTCTCTGTTCCTGGACATGGGTGGGGGTGAGGGATGGGTGCTGATGCCAGATACATATGTGGTATCCATGTCTGTGTGCCTGACCTGCGTGTCTGTGACTTGTGAGTGCCATGGATGCATGACACATGTCTGTGACAATGTACAGATTCACTGATGCAGCCTAGTCATCCTTGTATGCACTGTGATTGGGGTGTACGGGGCCAGATGGATGTGACTGAGGTGAAGTGTGTGCATGTGATAGGCATGACCCATGATGCATGTGAGTCCCATTACATTGTATGATTCGAGAGTCCATTGGACATGCATTGAAATGTCCATGGCACGCACCATGACTGTCACTGTGTGTGTTTTGCCTGGACTGACACATGTGTTGTGGTGTAACATGATGGAAGTGTACTTTGACAGTGGCACTCATCTGCTATTGCTTCCTGTCTAGGGGACCGTTGTACAGTACCCTGATGCTTGTGTTCTATGTCTCCCTCTACGCAGCGGCTAGTGAAGGAGAGGGCGGAGACGGCGCTGTGGAGCAAGGCGGCGGGGATGCCCCACGGCTGCAGCGGAAGGGGTGGGTGAGCCCCCACAGGGGCCTGCTACGGCGGTAGACGGCGAGGAGCCATCCAGGTTGGTGGTTTCCACAGAGGAGGAGGAGGCCGCCACTGAGGCGCACATGGGGCCTGGTGGGGGCATCCCTGCTGGTGAAAGTGGTGCAGTCCAGGGGCAGGGGCAGGAGGCAGCACAGGTCACCGTGGAGGGGCCTGTGCATGTCGCTGTCCCTGAACCTGTGGGTGCACCACCTTGCACCAGCAGGGATGCCCCATCCCAGGCCCGTCCGCAGGTAGAGGGGATGTCTATGTCATCTGACTCCCCTCCACCTGCGGACGAGGGGACCCCTGGCCGTGTGGAGAAGGTCCTGATTGGGGTCGCGATGCGCACGGCTGTGATTCGTGATGCCGTGCGTGCTTCTCAGGAGGAGCACGCACGTCATCACGAAGAGCACCATGCCGACGTGGCCCAATCGGGATCGGCCATGTTCGGGGGTTTCCTGCATGTGTCGGCCAATCTGGCGGCCCTCTCCTCCTCTGTGGAGACTATACGCCAGTCGTTCTCCTTGCCGTCTTCCGGCCCAGATGCCACCAGGGCCCCCTGTGGACCTGCCCTGACCAATGCAGCCAGCTCGGTGGGGATCCCATCCCTGCCACAGTTGGGAGTCAGAGGTCCAGCAGGGGTGGACAACACAGCAACTGGACCCCAGCAGATGGAGGATGTGACGGCATCATCGGGCAGGGCACGTGCACGACGGCGTCGGTGGTTTCCATCATCCTGGATGCCGTCGTGCTGACAGAGGCAGCGGCGTCAGAGGCAGCAGCAGGCTTGACGTGGGAGGCATCATGGCTTGGGGCCATCAAGATCAGAGGGGCAGGCATCGGCCGGAGGGCAGGAGAACCCTGGGATGGTAGTGTCTTCCGTGTGGGAGCAGTTGGTCCAGCGGATAGGTGCGGAGCGGCAGCGGGCAGAAGAGGAGCGGCTCACCATGGTCAGGGCGGAGTTCTCCATGCGTCGGGCGTTGAGGCGGGCTGAGTGCCTCGCGGAAGCTCGCAGGGAGTTTGAGGTAAACATGGGGTTATCCCTGCGAGACCTCGGGGCCAGGACAGAGTCCCGCCTCCAGGACATCGACATGGAGTTCGATGATGCCCTGGCCGGCAACATCACAGAGTGAGCCGCAGGACTTGCCCGCTGCCATTGTATATAGTTATATAGTTAGTGGTAGGTTTCCTCTAATTTTTTTTTTTTTTATTTGGTTGCGATTGGACAATGCGCCACTTTTTTGTATATAGTTCAGTTTTTAGTTAGTTGACATAGTTAGGTTTCATTTGGTTGGGCTCATGGACCCGGGATTGTCTTGTAAATAGTTATTCTATGGATTTTTTTATTTCTTGGATTTTTTTCATGGACATTCATCTTCTTTCTGTTGTTTTGCTTTGTGGTTTTTCTAATTTCATTTCCATTCAAGTTGATTTTCAATACATTTTTATTTTCATCCTTCAATGTGTCGTATCATCTCATTGCTTTCATGCATGTCATGTTGGGTGTTTTAACATTCACTTGCAGCCATTGTGTGTGACAGACATGTGTTCATTTGCATTATTTACATTGGGTGTGTAACATGTAATTGCCTTTGATATGTGGGTGGATGTGATAGTTGGTTGGGCCTTTTGGCAGGGGAGGATGGCCATTACGGACATGATTGGGGATTGTTGGGACCCAGGTGCAGGGGGGCATGGATGGGACATGGGCGAGGGCCTGCTGGCAGGTGCCCCACAGTGCTGGGGGGTGGGGGTGGTGGGGGACATGAGTTGGACATGGGTGGGGGCCTGCTGGCAGGTGCCCCACAGTGCTGGGGGGTGGGGGTGGTGGGGGACATGTGTTGGACATGGGTGGGGGCCTGCTGGCAGGTGCCCCACAGTGCTGGGGGGTGGGGGTGGTGGGGGACATGAGTTGGACATGGGTGGGGGCCTGCTGGCAGGTGCCCCACAGTGCTGGGGGGGTGGGGGTGGTGGGGGACATGAGTTGGACATGGGTGGGGGCCTGCTGGCAGGTGCCCCACAGTGCTGGGGGGTGGGGGTGGTGGGGACATGAGTTGGACATGGGTGGGGGCCTGCTGGCAGGTGCCCCACAGTGCTGGGGGGTGGGGGTGGTGGGAGACATGAGTGGGGGCCTGGTGGGGGCTGCCCATTGTGGCAGGGGGGTGGGGGTGCAGGGGGACATGAGCAGGTGTGCAGGGTAGTCCCCTGTTTTGTGGGCTGCCTGCAGGGGCCGTCGAGGGTGTACAGGGAACACCTGTGAGGACCCACCCAGCCTAATCGCGTGTGGCACTTCTCGCGCACCCCTGAAATACACGTGCCCTGCTGAAATCACGTGTAAAACTTCCCGCGCACCCCTGAAATACACGTGCCCAGGCTATTCGCGTGTGGAACTTCCCGCGCACCCCTGAAATACACGTACCCTGGCTAATCGCGTGTATAACTTCACGCGTACCCCTGATATGCACGTTACCCGCTTTGCGTTCCTTGTTTGGCAGCCCTGTAAACTGGTCCAGGGTTAGCGCAGCCCTTTGCGATGATTTAGCGATTTTGATGGCTTTTCCTTGCGCGAGGGCGTTCTTGGGGGCGTTACTGGCGCTGCTGCAGGGTCGCTGCGATACTCTGCGCCACGGCTGGTTTGGGAGCCTAAAATCCATGAATACGCTGTGCGCGGAAATCGGTTTTAGCGCACGTGCCTGGCGCAGACAATCGCACGCGGACACTCTGCGCCAGCCGCTTGCGACACTTTTCTGCGAAATTCTATGAATTACCCTGATAGACTTCTATTAGAAAATGTATTTGTACAAGATGAACCTTTAATTCTTAACTGTCCTTTTGTTTTAGGTCTGTTTCAGGAAGTTCTGAAACTTGCGAGCTATGGCGTCCCGTGACATTGATTGTGTCAAGGTCATTGACCATGTGAATAATTTAGTGATCCTCAACTTCACTTCAAGAGTGGTATGTGAGGTGATCATGAAGGAAGCAGGTCCACTTAGGAAAATGGTGTTTCACTTAATCTCATATGTAGGGAAGGAGCAACTAATATCAAAGTGAATTTTACTACACGGAGACTGATCTGAAAGATTATAAAGTTTCAGTTGCCGGTTCAGGTGCATTTCCAAGGGAAGTGGCCAAGATCTATGTCGCCAGGGTGGCCAGTAGGGATAATTCAAACTGGTAATGGTTGGCGTGAACATTGGTACAAACACAGGATAGAAAGCTGAATTGAACCAAGACCCAGCTTCGTCTTAGTCAAAAAAGTACTGGCCATTGTTTTATGGAACACAAGGGATCATTTTCACTTGAAAACTAGTGAAGAATTGGGTTAATCACTAAGTATGGTTCGTTGATGGGCCTTTTATTGATATCGGTTTCCTGAGAGAGACCAAATCCATTAAGGGTCGTCCATTGGGGGGACTGTTGGTGGCAGTCAAAAATGGATGTGGTTTATACATCATAACTCAACAGGATATCACTAGAGGGGCTTTAGCTGTAGTATTGTTAAGAACACAAGGTCATTCAGACCACAAGTGTTTGATGATAAATATTTATTGGTATGGAGGGGAAGCCCCACTTAGAGTTTTCTTGAAGACAATTTGGAATTGTATGGAAGAAAGGTTAAGTATATATCCATACGGTCACATCATCCTAGCCAGAGACCTATATTTTGTATGTACTGATGATGACTCTGTAGTTAACTCAGTTAAGATGAATAGGGATAGTTATACAAGGATTCAAGGTGCTGCTTGGTTAAATAGTATGAGATGAATTGGGGTGACTATGTTGAATGGTAACGTAATTGGTGATATTCCCAGACAAACATCATGGAAGAGGGGATGTTCCTCGATCCTGTTGAACTCTATATGTGTGGACAAATTCCTTCTTTAATTATGCTCAAATTTTAGAATGATACCCACTATGTTGAGTGACCATAGTATGTTAAAAGCTACGTTTTCTTTGGTTATTATAGATCCAGAAATAACCACAATGTTGTAGGGCACTAAAAACCTTGGTGGAAACAGTTTTTCTGGGAATATGAGAACTACAAATTTGGTGAATGATTTCTTAGATGAAGTACTAGCGAACTCCACGTTAGAATGGAAATTAGAGACATTTAGTGCTGTTGGGTTTGCAGTTTTCCTGGAAACATCTTTGAATAGTTTGGTGCACAGTAATCAGACGGGTGGTACGAAAAACAAAAAATAAACATGCTTTCGATGTTGAGATAAGAGACAAAGAGACGATTCTTAGATCAGATGTACGTAAGATGAAAAGTGTAGTATATGACCAGAAAGAGATTGTGTTCATGGGAATAATAAATACTAGGCGGACACACTGTAATTGGCTAAAAAGCCATAGAAGTAAATTACTCCGTAGAGATGGCGAAGCCATGTTGGAGATTTTGATATCTTAAAAGGACATTAATTTTTGGGCAGTGATACATTCAATGAATGATAGACAAGACATTATTCAAGCAATTCCCATACCAGAAAATATGTGTGACACTCACTTTTGTAAATTATATTCACATCATAACTAGAGAGTTATGCCAGATTGTGATATAGACAAGAAGGAGGTTACTTATGATACCCATACATTGTCATGATTCCTGCCCCTCATGTCCCCAGCCCTCCAAGATGTCAGGCTGGAGCCAGGCCATGATCACCTACATGGCCCTCAAGGGCCTCTCCATCCCTCCAAAGACCCTCTTGGAGTCAGACTTGGCGCGTGTGGCACCAGACTCACTTACTCCCATAGGATAACATTGTGGATTGGACTTGTAGTGCTTTGATGGGGACAAGGTGGATGCCAAGATGGATGCCCCCACATATTTCGGTTCCCAGAACTGCATGTGCAGTCTAGGCTTTTGGGTGTGGTTCAGCCCAGAGACACCTGGGATATCCAGAGACTATTTAAGCCACGCCCAGGCTGAGAAACATGCTTTGTGTTTTCTGCACCTGCAGCGTGACACTCACCGTGTTCGGATCGGTCTCCAGTAGACCTGCATCTTTCTTCTGCGCTCAGCTCCTGTAAGAACAAGAACAGCATTACGAACAGCCTTTCCTTGAGACGCTTCTGCCCATCATTCATCGCTTCTTCTGTTCTGCGGGCATCTTCGGCGGTGTCATTCCCATCCCGGCACGCCGCTTCCTAAGGAAAAGGGAAAAGAACAGAAAAAAGGCATTAGTAAGCATTCAGCAAATCTTTGCTTATTTAAAGACTGTACGACCTTCAAATGCTTACCTGAATCCCAGCCACTCTGGGGGAACTCTGTCTCCGGAACTTCTCATCCATCTGCAAGAGGGAAAAGACACTCCAAGTTAGCATGGAAACATCTAGAGGCGCCGCATACCGCGCTTACTCACCGCATTTCTTCTTCATAACCGGCATCCACGCTGAAAACGTGGCGACACCTAATAGACAGAGAAAAATAACTCAGTTCAATATAAATACGAAAGGGTCGCATCGCGCTCTCACTCACCTTCAGCGCTACTCATCTCAGCAGCAGGTCGCCATCCCCAGACGCCGGCCATCATCTAATGAAGGAAAGGAACGAAGTTGGAGGACTGTTCAAAAGACTCATTTATACTTACCTGTCAGACTCTTGCCAGTGAAGTAACTAGGCAGCAACGAGCCTGCATCAATCAATGCGCCCCTGCGCTCAAAGCAGGATGGAGAGCACACTTTCGAAGAAAACAAGGTGAGCTGTGGATCAAAGGGAAGGGTTGGACCCCTGGGAAGAAGGGGTTCAAGCACACAGAGAAAATAGGGAGTTAAACTCTACCAATCCTGTGTTTCATGCCCAGTCTCCAGTCGAGTAGACTCCAGGGAAGGGTTTGAGGTCGTAAGAGGTCAGAACAGGCTGAGTGACATCCCGGTGGATACCAGGTGAGCTTTACAGAAAACAAAGCCTCACATCAAAATCCACCTGGCATCATGGAAATGTCAGAAACCGACCAGTTAGCCCACATGTTGGGGCAGCTACGTTCTGAAGTACATGCAGCCAGGCAGGAGACCAACACCCTGAGGAGAGAGCTGATAGTAGCCAAAGAACACACTGATGATTTAAGCCAGCAACTTCTCCAGTCACAAGCAGGGCATGCACCATTGCCGGGAAGCGTGCCCTCGATGCCAGCACCATCAGCCAATCCCGTTCAGATAACCCTTCCTGGGGCGTTCCCCTGGCCCACCCGAACGGTTTACAGGGGATCCCAAGAGGTTTGCAACGTTCATGAACCAGTGCCGCCTGCACTTCCTTTGTAGACCAGGGGCCTTTCCGGGTCGCTTTTGTGCTATCCTACCTGAGTGGTAGCGCTGTCTGTACCCTTTGTGGCCCAAGACGATCCTTTGCTGCATGACTTCAGAGGCTTTTAGCAGGAGATGGAAAAGCTGTTCGCAAAGGTCATTTCCTTAAAGAGTGCCCTGTGAAGCCACCGAGAAGGACGGTAGGGGCCACGTACAAGGAAGATACCATCAAGGAATCAAGGAATCGGAAAACTCCCCAGTGCAGGGGTCCACTTGTCGAGCGAAGAAAGTGAACTACAGACCTCCCATCTGTGGTCTTGATCAATCACCAACAACCATCTCGGATGCACGCAGTAAGAGCGTACATTGACAGTGGAGCCGTTAGGAATTGCATCGACCAGGATCTTGCGGCAAAGATGGGGCTTCCGTTACGCCCTAAATCAACCAACGACACTGTTACCACTGTCGACGGCACGGAAAGCTTCTGTTCCAGTATCCCAATGCACTGCAGCTTTAACCCTTTCGTGCCAGGATGGACACCAAGAATCTATAGTTTTCAACCTCATTAAGGCAGCACAGTTCCGGTTGATTTTGGGAATGCCATGGTTGGTAGCTCACAATCCTCAAATCGATTAGCGAGCAAAAGAATTGGCCTTTCCCGAGACTTGCGCCCACACATGTTATCGCCAAGAGAAACAACCAATAGACACCAATGGACACCAGAACCTCCACGCTTGTGACTGTGAATACCAGGACTTTCAAGATGTCTTTCAGAAAGAACAGGCTAATACCCTGCCACCGCATAGACCACACGATTGCCAAATCGACCTGATACCCGGCGCACAAATCCCTTGTGGGCGAATTTACGCACTTACGGAACCAGAAAACCAGCACCTAAAGGCCTATCTTGACCAGTTCCTGGCCAACGGGTTCATCCATCCCTCGAAGTCTCCAGCAGCCAGTCCTCTATTCTTTGTACCGAAAAAGGAGGGGGACTTGAGAACGTTCATCGACTATCGCGCACTGAACCAGATTACCATAAAAAACCGCTACCCCCTGCCACTGATCCCTGAATTGCTTGATCAAGTCAAAGATGCCCAAATCTACACAAAACAAGACCTGAGGGGGGCATATCAACTTGTTTGCATAAAACAGGAGGACGAATGGAAAACCGCTTTTCCTACCAAATACGGCTTGGCCTTTGCAACGCGCCTGCAGCATTTCAATTCTTCATGAACGATGTCCTACGGGAATTGATTGATGTCTGTGCTCTAGTGTACATCGACGATATTCTAGTATATTCCGCATCAAAGCAGGACCACGTTAAACACGTCCGATCCGTACTGGAGAAACTCTGTCAACACCAGCTCTACGCCAAGCTCGAAAAGTGCTCATTCCACGTCTCCGAGGTGGAATTCCTGGGCTTTATTCTCAGTCCGAATGGAATCCGAATGAATGTACACAAGGTAGATGCTATCCTGAACTGGCCATCTCCAAATTCATTCAAGGGGGTTCAAAGTATGATGGGTTTTGCAAACTTCTACAGCCGGTTCATCCCAAGATTTTCGCAAATCATACACCCATCATGTCATTGCTAAGGAAAAGCAACAAAAAGATCCAGTGGACAACAGAAGCCGAGGAAGCTTTCCATGAACTCAAAGCAAGATTTACATCTGCCCCAATCTTATGCCACCCTCGCCCTGATCTCCCATACCTGGTGGACATGGATGCCTCAACCATGGCTGTAGGAGCCGTCCTCTCACAAAAGGACCCCAAAACGGGCCAGTTACACCCTGTTGCCTTCTGGTTGTGTAATATCACACCCCCTGAACTCAATTACGCTATCACAGACAAAGAACTGCTGGCCATTAAGTCAGCCTTTAAGGCATGGCGGTACTACCTCTTGGTCGCTAGATGCACAATCACTGTAATAACTGACCACCGGAACCTCCAGTACCTAAAATTGGCACAGGCCCAATCCTCACGACAACTACGTTGGGCTCTTTTTTTTGCTGAATATGACTATGTGATTACATTTCGACCAGGGGTGAAAAACGGGAAGGCCGATGCCCTTTCCCGTATGGGTGTGGAAGAGCAAGGGTATCAGACCCCAGACCCAATAGCAATCATCCCGAGTGACAAGCTCCTAGGAATCACAGCAACCATAACTCAGAAAGAATTACATGAAGAAATCCAAAACCTGCTGAGTCAGGAGCAATTACAAGCGTGGAGTGCACAAGGCGAACATTACATGAAAAAGATCAGTTGCCCTACTTCAGGAATCGTTTATTCTTACCAAACCAAGAACTATGAGAACAAGTTCTGTCTGGTTATCATGATTCCTTGATCGAGGGCCATCCCGGAATCGCTAAAACCCTAGCCAAGGTAAAACGAAATTATTGGGCGCCCACGTGGCGTAAAGACATTATCCAATTCATCCTATCTTGTGGAGTGTGTGCTCAAAACAAATCATCCAAGCAGAAACTGACTGGGCTATTACAACCATTGGGAATCCCACCAGCACCCTGGCACATGTTGTCCCTCGATTTTATTACTGACTTACCACCCAGTCAAGGGTTTAACACTATTCTTGTGGTCGTGGACCTATTTTCAAAAATGGCACATTTCATTCCTCTTAAGGGGCTCCCAAATGCTTCCACTCTGGCGAAGGTATTTCTTAAAGGCATTGTACGGCTCCATGGGTTTCCTTCCGTTTTAGTCTCAGACCGAGGTACTCAATTTGTATCTAACTTCTGGAGAAAATGCTGCTCTATGGCCCAGATCAACATCCGGCTATCCACCAGTCACCATCCCCAAACGGATGGTCAAACTGAGAGGACAAATCAGACACTCGAGCAGTATCTGCGTTGCATGTTACACCAAGCTGAAGGAAGCTGGTTCGACCTATTGTGGATAGCTGAATATGCTTATAATGATTACCTACACACCAGCACTGGGCAGACACCCTTTTATACCATGCATGTCAGGCACCCACGTACTTCTGAGTTGGACGTTCCTACAACCCTGGAAATGCCAGCAGTCAAAATCTTGCACACAACCATTTCTCAAACCTTTAAAAGGGCAGCTGAACACCTACTTCAAGCTAAGAATTGCCAAAAGAAGTTTGCTGATCAACACTGAGCAAAGGCCCCCAACTACCAAGTGGGAGACAAAGTCTGGCTGGCGTCTAAACACCTGTCCATTAAAGGAACCCAAACTTTCCGTCCAAGATACCTGGGTCCATTCACCGTCACCTCTGTGATAAATCCTGTGGTGGTCAGGCTAGCTTTGCCGTCAAACATGCAGATTTATCCCGTGTTCCACGTGTCTCTCCTTAAACCTGTTCAACCTGGGACCTGGGTAGCAACGCCACCGCAGCCAGTAGTAGTCGCTGGGGAACTAGAATTTGAAGTCAAGGACATCCTGGATTCAAAGTATGTCAGATCCAAATTATACTACTTAGTAGACTGGAAGGGGTATGGTCCACAAGACAGGACATGGGAGCTTTGTGAGTACATCCATGCTCCTCACTTGCTTAGACGATTTCATCAAAACCATCCAAACAAACCAGGACCAGACAGAAGAGCCACCTTGAGAGGGGCCTTGGGGGGGAGTGCTGTCATGATTCTTGCCCCTCATGTCCCCAGCCCTCCAAGATCACAGGCTGGAGTAAGGCAGCAATCACCTACATGATTCTCAAGGGCCTCTCCATCCCTCCAAAGACCCACTTGGAGTCAGACTTGGCGCTTGTGGCCATCATCTAATGAAGGAAAGGAACAAAGTTAGAGAACTGTTCAAAAGACTCATTTATACTTACTTGTCGGACTCTTGCCAGTGAAGTAATTAGGCTGCAACGAGCTTGCATCAATCAACGCGCCCCTGCGCTGAAAGCAGGACGGAGAGCACGCTTTCCAAGAAAACAAGGTGAGCTGTGGATCAAAGGGAAGGGTTGGACCCCGGGGAAGAAGGGGTTCAAGCACACAGAGAGAATAGGGAGTTAAACTCTACCAATCCTGTGTTTCAGGCCCAGTCTCCAGTCGAGTAGACTCCAGGGAAGGGTTTGAGGTTGTAAGAGGTCAGAACAGGCTGAGTGACGTCCCTGTGGATACCAGGTGAGCGTTATACCCATATGGTACTAAAAGGGAACAAATTCAAGAAATGATTATGAAAGCAAGTAATTCTTGTGCGCCCTAGCCAAACATTCTGGCGAATAATGTATTCAAATCATCCTCTGAGACTTGGTCCACTATTGCAACCCTGTATAAGGGGCTGCGTTCTGAACTTACAAACTACTGCCCTCTCGCAGTGATGGACGTTGATAGTAAGATTTTTGCAGTAAACATTTTGAGCCACCTGACCATGTGGGTGGAAAGTAAAGGTCGACCAACCATTTTTCAGACAGGCTTTCGAAAATCTATGGGAATATTTTTTTTTGAAGTCCCTTTTTGAAATGACAGAGGGTAAAAAATATAAATCCACAAAGATAGCTTTGATTGACTTGTCCATGGCCTTTTACATGGTGGACAGAGAAAGGTTATGTTCTAAGCTGGCGAAATTGGTAATTCCAGGTGGGCTGCTCTATCTTATTATTAAAATATATGCAAACACAAAAATATAAGTCGGACAAGCTACATTGACCAACAATATGAGGACCATATCTGGGCTAAGACATGAGTGTATTTTGGCTACACGGGCCTCATCCATAGTTGGACGGTATCCCTGCGGTAATTGTGCCGGGATACCACTGCAAGCCCAGGAGAAAACAGAGGATGAAACGTTCCCTTAAGGGGAATACTTTGGAGAGAGTTGATATTTTTTAATCCAACAATATGGCCAAATGTCCAGACTGAATGTCAAGTACTGTAACATCGCCATGCGTCCTCAAATTAAGTTTTATGAGGATAAAGTAGTCCCTATGGTAATATATGGGACACATGTCATGCAAGGTGATGTGACTAATATTTTAAATTATTGTGAATACTTAATATGGCATTAAGAGCTCAGGTTGCCTCTATGTATGCCCCATGTGGCCATAAGGTATGAACTAGCCCTCAAGTCATTGGCAGTTTGGAATAATTGCTTATGCCTCTGCATATACTTGAAAATATTGCAACTATCTACAAATTCCCTCTAAGAGGTGATTTCGGGTGCTTTTTAAGGTGGTTGTGAACCATGGGCAACTATGTTTGTTGGAATGTGTGAACTATAGTTATTAGAGATGGGCTGCAATCCCAAAGATTTAGTTGAAAATCCATCTAGGGTCAAAACTATATTATATGAACAAGATTGGATTGCAACCTTAGAGAATATGCATGTCAATGATCCATTTAAATACGGTGTACAGGCGATTGGGTACCATTGCTCTGCATCTCTTTATTTTTCCGAACAGCCTTTCACATTACCATTTTATGCATTTCAGGTTAGAGATTGTTAAAACGAGTTCTATTGTTCTGCATTGAAAGTTAATTTTACCTGAAAATGAGTATTGTAGGTTTTATGAGGATTTTAACTTAGTTAAAACATTGAGACGTAATTCTTGAATGTCTGGCATTGATGGTACAACAAATGACCCATTTAAAAAACATTTTGGGTGATCAGACTAATGGTAACGTAGATGTAGTTTGGAGTAGAATTTTAATGGGTTATCCAACATCAGCGGCAATAGTTGATGCAATTGAAATTATTTGAAGAAGAGGATAAAAAATAAGTATTCAATGACATAGAATAATATTTCATCATTGTGATGTTGTATGAAATTGGATATGATTTTAGTGAAATTTAATTTAAGTCTGTATGAAATGATGTATGAACCATCTATTTTAACTAGTTTGGAAATGTTGAAATCAGTTTGGAAATGTTTTACTGCTGTGTCGATTGTAAAGGTTGGTGAATATCAACCATATACAATAACAAAACAAAAATAAATATTCATTGGAGAAAAAAAGATGCAAAAGAATGTTTAGAGAATTGCCACCAGGGGCAATTGTAAATATCCAAACACAGTAGGAGTAGTAATTACAGAAATAATGTGCGTTGAGCATTTCTCCAGCCTTTATCAGGAATCTTGATCCGTTTTTGAGAGCCATACCAGATTGGCTTGGTTATAGGTCCCTGGGAATACCCCTGCGTATATTGAGTATACATGAAATAGCACTTGCAGTGAGGTCCCAAATTCTGGGGAATGACACCGGCCCTGACCACATGCCGAAGACCTATATAGGAGTAATTTAGAAATATGAGTTCCTTACTTACATATATTATTTAACAACATCTTTCAGAGTAGTTTGAAGCCTCCGATCTGGAACCTAGCAGAGGAAGTTCTTATATTTAAAAAAGTGGGATTCGGGAGCCCCAGTAATTATAGGCTGATTTCCCTACTGTGTGTTTCCAGTAAAACCTTGTAAAATCCTTTACACTAGGCTAGACATCTGGGTGGAGGATGAGGAGGCTCTGAGCCATCTCCTAGTAGGTTTCAGGAGAAGATTGAGCACAATAGTCTTACAAGGGATACTCTATATTCAATATTCTAGCTTCCAAGCACAGAAGTGGGGTTGTGCATCCCAGTGGTGGTTTGAGTGTGTGCATTAATCCCGCCCACAACGTACAAGTTATGGTACTGGAAAGTCAATCCCTGGATTTACAATGCTTGATTGTTACGGTCAGCTGAAAAAAATATGGGAACCACTGGAAAACAATATCTCTTCCAGAGCCAGCCTTTCTACAATTCCACAAGTAACCTGAAACACTAGAAGCGTTGACATATGGCACAAGCATTGAATGCAACAATCTACTAACTGCCCCTTGCCTATGGTGGTAATAGTTCTGTACCAATAAGGGAAATGCTGAATAATACGCTGTCGATGCCAGATAACTGATTCACCTTTGTTATTCACATTTTTGCACTGTGTTTGGCCCTCTGTATCCAGATTACCAACATTGAGTTATCTGGCATATTGTATTATCTGGCAAAATGTATTTTCCATTGATGCCGTAAAATAAAGCTTTTACTGTATTCACCTGTTACGCTCAGCCATTATTCCAGGGTTCCAGATTTTCTTAAAGGGACTTGATTGCAGCCATAAAGCATTTCAGTGCCATTAATGCATAATATGATACCATCTTTAACCACAACTCAACACTACGCAGTGACAAGCATGCAGAAAATACCATGGACAAGTCCTGGGCTCCTCACTATATGTTTTCCGGTGATGTTTGCAATCTGTCTACTGAAAACAACTTTGATGCAATGGATCACAGTGAATGTTCACAGACACAATGTATGTTTCAGAGCCCTGAATCTGCTTCCATTTTAAGAGTTGTCTTTTTCTTTCATGTTAGCTGATAAGACACAACACAAATAGAAGTAACTCTGGACAGATGAGAGAAGTGAACCAGACATCTTCGACAGAATTTATACTTGTGGGTTTTGCTGATATTCCGAACCTGCGCATTCCCATTCTTGTTGGATCTCTCCTGGTTTATCTGGTGACTATTGCAGCAAATCTTCTCGTCATGTCAGTTATTCACTGTGACTCCCGTCTACACACTCCCATGTACTTGTTCCTCACCAACCTGTCTTTTTCAGACATTTGTTACACGTCAGTTATTTTCCCAAAAATGATGGGCAGCTTTGTTTTACTGAACCAACATGTCACTCTCCTGGATTGTCTGATCCAGCTGTACGTGTTTGCAGCCATGGTTGCAACAGAATTCATGATCCTTTGATCGCTATACGGCTATCTGCAATCCTTTTTTTGTTTTTATTTGTTTTGGTTCAAAATACAAGATAAAGAACCTTTATAAACGTTTTATATTTCGACAGTTACAATACAAAATTCCTCTTTGAAATTCCACAAATTTCATTAAATTTCTTAGAAAAGAAAGAAAGTCCTAATTTTAAGCGTGGAATATAATTCAAATAAAAAAAGAAATCTACTGAAACTCATATATATGAAACATAAAATCACTTAGATTCGATGAATATGAATTCTTTTTCAATAAGCTTACAACATGATACAGTTGCATATATTAGGGACTTATAGTTTCCTTGCATCATTCTTACCCATAAAGCATTCAAACAGTCATCATATTCAGTGGTTACAAATTTCATCAATAGCATAGTTTGTTTTTCTTTAAAATGCGGACAGTATAAAATCAAATGTTTAAGTGTCTCTTTAGGCTCAACACATTCAGGGAACAAGATTGTTCATTAATTATGCCATCGTTTCCCTTGTGCCAAAATTGAATCCTTTCACTTTTATGGTATAGGTTAAACTTCTATAATGGTTGCAGGGAAATAAATCAATGTAAGAGAATCTAGGAATATGTTTTTTTTTTTTTTGTGTGCTGCATATTCTGAATACATTTTATATTTCCCAATTTGTTCAAGTGTTGTAATCCAATCTAATTCAAAAAGTTTTTTCTTTGAATACCCTGGTCGAAAATATACTTCCTCAACTGACAATTCCGCTTCTCTCAAGATTAACTTCATGTTTGATTGATACTCTATTAGGGAAGGCGTTTCACATGAACTCAAGTTACCGCTCAAAAATGTGTAAAGACTGTTTCGTGGCAGCATGTTTTAGCATAGGTAGTTAGCTGTCGCCATTTCCTCCTTGTAGATAAAGCCACTAAACCAAGTTTGTGCCTGATTATAGGGTTGGGTAAAGACATGGGAAAGAACATGGCAGACATTGACATAGTGCCCTGTAGGGAGTCTAACTGTGTACTCATATCACATAAGCAAATATCCAAAGCGTACAACAAAACACTTTCTACTTTTAACATATAGAAATCAATCAGCGGCACTAGTGAGAATTTACAATATTTAGCATAAATCAATTTCATTTGTGATAGTAAAGGCCTGCTCTTTTGATATAATATTTCCCTCCAAGCTGCAATCAAATTTTTCTTTGCTACATTGTAACCAAGATAAATCGTACTATTGCTCAATGATATTGCAGTCTTCATGAGATTCCACTGATAGATTTTACATCTGTTACCGTTACCAAACCTCATAATAGCCGTTTTAGCAGGATTCGGAGAGAGGCTGTGGGCACTTGCAAATGCTTCAAATAGTTGTAATTTTACTTGTAAGCCATATGGAGTGGGATCAAGTATAATAATATCATCGGCAAATGCAAGCCATTGGAGGCGTAAGGCCCCCACATTCACAGAGAATACCTTCTTGGCACTCCAGGTATAATACAGATCAGCTATATATAGGTTAAAGAGGGTAGCTGCTAAAGTACACCCCTGTTTTAAACCCAAATATGTTTTTATTGGCATAGTACTACATCCGTCATCAGATAGCTTCATTTTGTAAGATGTGTTCGTATGGAGTTTGATAAGCCAGTATAATAAATGTGGCAGAATTTCCATCTTCATCATTTTTGTCCATAGAATATTCCGTATTACAGTGTCAAATGCTGATGAGATATCAATAAAAGCAATATAAACAGGATTTGCTTGCTTAATATAAGCCCCCTTGATGACATGTGCCATTATCAAGGCATTAAGTGAAGTGCTCATCATTTTGCAAAAGCCTGTCTGATTCTTAGAGTACAGATCATGATTTACAATGAATTATTCCAATTCACATAGCAGGAGCTTTGCAAATTTCTTAGCTTCCGTGTCAATTAACGAGATGGGCCGATAATTAGCTGGCTTCAATGGATCACCTTTCTTATAGATTGGGATTATGTTTACTGAAAGCCATGAGCACGGGACTGTACCAGTTCAAATTACTGATTGAAATTTTATTTTGAGAATTTCTGCCCATAAATCAGGGTCGGTTTTATAGACACATGGAGGTAGTCCATCTGGTCCTGCTGATTTTGAGTATGATAATTTAGCAATTGACCATTTGATGTCATCTATTGACCAGTTAAGGCGGCTCATCTCATTGTAACAGAGCGACACTTCAGGTACATGCATAAATCTTAGTGGAAGCTGATAGCAGATATATAATCACACCAAGTTTTATCTGGAATACAATCCGGCATGGGCAATCAAACCTGTTTTTCAGAACTTTTTATAGTTCACCAAATTGTGCTACCATCATGTGTGCATATTGCTCTAATTAGTGAGCAGTTGATCTTATTGTATTGCCTATCCGTGCATTTTTCACTTTCTGTTTATATTTGAAATAGATCAATTTACGTTGAGATTGATAAGTCACATCATCGTACATTTTGGTTATCAAATGTCGAAGTTCCTTATTTTTCTCACGTTTAAGTATTTTACAGTTTGGATCATACGGATGAAAATGTTTCTTGTTACTAAACTTCACACTAAGAGCTACCAGACCTCTTCTTACTGTGTCTGAGCACCCATCTGATATCTCTGTGACTGATTTTGTATTATCGCATTTGATCTTATCTATATTTTTTGTTACATACCTTCCAAAGTAGTTGCAAAGCCCTGTGCTCCATCTAAGCGATAACTGATATCGATCGACCTCAGGGAAAACTACAGTAGGATCTACTTGCAATACAGCACTATCATATTGTAATACAATTGATATTTGCGAATGATCACCAAAATGTATCGGGTTAATCAGCAAGTAAGTTATTAGACAAAAATATGTGATCAATCAACGATGAGTGATTACCACGTTTCCAGGTAAGTCCTGGGCATGTTTCATTTGCTTCTACCATGTCCAAATCCCAATCCTGAAAATATGATATCCAAGCAGCACCTCTCATCCTGGCATTTATCTTACTAGTAAATGCTTCGTCTGTCTGGCTTTTACGGCATTCAAAGTAAAAATCACCACCAATTACAATTTCAAGAGGACAGTAGTTGTTCACAGCACTTTCAAGACATTCATCAATTTCATCAAACATTTCTTCTAGTTTAATTATAGAAGGGTTCCAGTATAAAGAAATTATTAGAATATTACTGCAGTTTTCCTTAGACTTCATCAGTATTATACCCAGTAGATTCCTAGATTCCCATACCAGTTTGGTATTTACATTCATAGTATTTTTGACTGCAATAGCTAAGCCACCCGAGGGCCGCCCTTGATTTAATTTTAAGGCAGTGACACAGTAAGTGTTATAACTAGGCAACAAAGGGGGGCTAAGTTTCATAGTTCCTTGAAAGAGTATAATGGAAGGACGTTTATTTGTAGGAAGTAAATTAAACCATTGCATTTTATTTTGGAAACCACATGAATTCCAAGAAAGAACCGTGAGTTTGTTGGTACACGGTGGCTATTTTATTTTAAAATTTGTTTATTGGCATTTATAGTTATCATCATCATACAATATATTGGCCAGCTTCTTTACTCAGAATAGCCGACTAATATGTAGAAGTTGTGCCTTCTCAAATAAACAACAACTTACAAACAACAAATTAACAGTAACTGTCTCCTTAGTGGGGGGGGTAACAGTTGTCAGGTTTCCGGAATAGGCAGGTGGTTGGGCGGCAGGAAGGGGTGGGTGAGATCTTATCGGGCACCCAGCTGGGGCCGCTCCTGGTCTAGATTTCAGTATCTTAGCTGGCCATGTGGGTCAAATGGTCTGCCGGGTGAATCATTCAGGGGGGTTTATCGTCAGAGGAGCGGGACAGCTTAGACATCGTGTCTTTCCATGCTGCTAGGATGGTTACTGATGTTTTACAGTTCAACAAAGCAGTTAACATAGGCTTAAGCCAGGGAAGTCCTGTATTTTTAGCAATTAAATTCAGTAATGTTCGATCATCAATTTCACTACCTTTCATCTCTATTTGAAATTTCGAGTCATCAGTATCAGTTACAGGCATAGATGAATATGCGAGAAATTCATTCGCAGCAGTTTCATCCGAGAAGATCGTTAATGTGAGCCCTTGTTCTTTAATTTCCTCTTGTTTCAGCCATAGAAATTTCATAACTGACTCTGATGGCAAGTAACATAAAGATATTTTATTGTTAAAACTTGCAAGTGATATTCTCAAAATATCTTCGAATTTTAGTATCCTTAGTTGGGAAATTCTTGTGAACAAGGCAAGTAAATAGGGCCGATGTATACGAGCACCGCCTAATGCAGTCGTCATACCATTGAGTCCAATTATGAAAGACTTTTTATTTAAAGCCAAGTCCTGGGGTTGGGCGCCTTGTAGCACAGTTTCGGTATTCTTACATGAATTAAGGAACTTCTGATTCAATTTGGTTACAACCGGTATATTAACTTTCTGGATTGCTTTCCTTAGCATTTCTAGCGTGTCTACCTGAGTGGAGTTTGAATACTCCACATTTGAAGGAGCAAGCAGCACCTTACTCAGTCCCAAGCCATGTACTGCTATATTACGATTTTCATAGTCCTCTGGAAGAGAGTTGCTCATATTCACCCTTTGTTCCATTTCGATGCCTTTTGGGAGAGGTTCATCGGTTTTTGTTAAGGTGGTCACTTTGCTGACCTCATTAACATTGATTGAATTGTTCCCCTGTGGACACATATTTGTCATGTCGGGAGCTAGTGTAGTATTAGCCATACAAAGCTCACTATTAATTATCTTCTCATGGTTAATTGAGATCACTCTTGGATTCTGATTGAGCATGATTATACCAGGTTTTGAACTCGAAACAGTCGTGTGACTCCTACCACATACCGGAAAATAACTATTTGAATTTGGTTTCACAGTTTTTGGTGGCCGGCCCTTATCATTGGGTTTCAGTACTATGTCATTTGAAGGTTCATTGGTGTTCAGATTTGTAGGATTCTTGAATTTAGAAGTCAAATTCTTAACTTGTGTCGTCTTTAGGGTATGAACCAAAGTGTTACTTGTTGAAGTTTCAATATTTCTAGCTACTGTAGATATTAAGGAGTTTGTTACTAAGTTGGAGCTAACAGCGGCCAGACCCTCTTGAGTTCTTTGACTGGGGTCGCTATGAACTATTCCTTCATTCAGTTTGCTTAATTCGAGATTTGAAGAACCATTTAGGTCGCTTGCTACTTCCAATTTGTTCATGCATTTTAACTGGCACTTTTTGTCCTTAGCAAGGGCCTCCTTATGTCGCCTAGCTTGACGTTTTGTAGCACGCAAATGCATTTTTTTAGTGCAACGAGAGTAGGTTGACGTTGGGGGGAGTTTCAATGTTCCCCTCTTGGTTCGTTATATCCATAGCTTTTAAGAGTGCCGATGGACTATCAGGGGCTTCAGCTTGTTGTACCGAATTAGCGAAGAATTGTGTGATCATGGTATTTGATACTTCAATCATTGCTTTTAACTCTTTCAAACTCCGTATTGCAGTTACAAATTGCTGTGTTAGAAGATGAAGTGGAAAGTGTGAGAGCTGGTTCAACTATTGTGGTTTGACTATCCGATGATAATAGTACTGAATCAACATTGTATTGTGTGCTTTTATTATTTAGCAAAAGATTAGTTTTCAGGGACTGTTTATAAAAGGTAACTTTATTCTTTGTCCTTAAAAGGTCATCAGCTATTAAAAAACCCTCCCACTTATCAATTTTTGAGCATATATGGTGCATGGTAGATTTTATTTCTCTTAATTCAAGATGAGTCAGGTCGTGTCCTTTATCTAGTAAGTCCAGTATTTTAATTATAACAGGAAAAGATTGAGATGACCAATCTTAGTTAACCACTGGGGTATTCGGATGGTCAATAGATGTGGAGTGGGAATCAGTTGTACGCATCTTGGTATAATCAGGAGAGTATGTCAATTCCTTAGGCATAGATTGATTATTGATATCAGTTCCAAGATCATTAGTAGCACTATCGTCGTTAATATATACCGTTGATGAGTTGAATTTATGATTTATGTCTATCACGGGTCTTGATACTAACGGGGTAAGAATTCCAATGGAACGCCTAACCAGTTCGTCTAAGGCAGCCATCTTATTCAATGCAGAGTCAAACTGCTCATTAGTAACAGGTGATGCAATACAATTTAAAAGGTCTGTCCTAAGCATCAATTTCGCTGCACTTTGCGCCTCTTTATTGTTAAAAATTCAACATGTTCAGAATTAACAGTACATTCAGAATCTTTGCCATACATTTTGGCAGCATGGATTATATTCAGAGCACATTTTACGTCTCCGTGGCATATATCAGTAACAGAGTAATCAGATCTTGGCGGCTCAGCATAAAAGGTACGGCCGGCACATATTAACGATTCAATGGTTGAGCAGGTTAGCGCAGGCAGATTCACTGTATTACAGCGACTGCTGCGCAATCCGCTCGCCATGCTTTCCTTAGTCACGCTAATCTCTACTTTATTAGTTAACGTTCTCCAAGTATACAAATTAGAACCTAGGATATACTTCGTCTCTATACTCTGCTAAAATGCAAAATATTTTGGGCACGTTGGAGCACAATGTATCATGTGTAAAGATTTCTTAGCAGATTATTTTAAAGCACTGCTTACCATCCTAATTTACACCGTAATTCGGTTGGTATTTCCAACGGTGAGCGACGTTGCCAGTTTCGAAAAGCAGACCAAGCTTCATACATACAGCGACAAAATATAATAAATTATAGAAACAGACTAAAATAAATCCTAGTAACAGCAGCTGTGGGCTGTGCGCTGGGAGCTGGCGAGCCAGCGAACAGCAAACAGCAGCACCTACGCAAGCACTTGATGCGCGCGCGCAGATGCGCGCGGCCCGAGGTTTATGTAGCCTTCTGGGTAAAAGGGGGGGACGATATCTGTAAAAAATATACGCTCTATTAGTGTTAACTTTACTAATCTATATATATTGAGTCATTTTTAAATACATATTGTGTAAGCCGTAGTAAAGTATGCCCAGAATAAAGTCCAATCTGATAGCAGTGAAGTAATGAAGCAGTCCGATCCAGGAGCATCGTCGGTTGCCAGCAAGCACTTGATGCGCGCGTGCAGATGCGGCAGCCCGAGGTTTATGTAGCCTTCTGGGTAAAAAGGGGCAGAGCTATCCAGAATAAAGTCCAATCTGATAGCAGTGAAGTAATGAAGCAGTCCGATCCAGGAGCAGCGTCGGTTGCCAGCAAACAGCAGCACTTATGCAAGCACTTGATCCGCAATCCTTTACACTACACGATGATCATGAATAAAACTTAGTTTTTCGAATGGCTGCTGTCGCTTGGATTGCTGGCCTCATCGATCCAATTTTCCACATCGTCCAAATAACCACCTTCTCTTTTTGCAATACCCTAGAAATTGACTACTTCTTCTGCGATATTAAAGCTCTGCTGAAGCTTTCCTGCACCAGCACTGTCACTATTGAAAGAGTAACCTTTCTTCTCAGTGTGATACTGTTTTTTTCCTCATTTCTTTTAATCCTCTCATCGTACGTCAAAATCATCTCAGCCATCCTGAAAATCCAGACCAATACCCAGAGGAGCAAGGCCTTCTCCACCTGCGCTTCTCACCTCACAGTGGTGGTCCTTTTCTATGGAGTTCTTATCTTTGTTTTCTTATGACCAGCCTCAATGTACTCTGCGAGTCAGAGCAAACTATTCTCCTTAATCTATATTGGGGCCATCCGTTTGGTAACCCCATAATTTACACTGTAAAAAACAAAGAATTCAATGTTGCCTTGGAAAGAAGATGTAGAAAATGTTAGAATGAAAAACCAACCTACTATATAATATTCTTTCATCACAATGCGGGCACGGTAAACCCACTCTACTGAATGTTTAACAATGCACAAGAGCAATGTCAAGCCCAAGTATTCCATGCAGGTGTGGAAACAGGAGCACTGTCACAATATTGACAAGCGCGCAGTGTCTTGGGGAAGAGTTGTATTGTTTGGTGCTAAAAAATAAGTACGCCATTCATCCCCTTTCAGTGTTTAGTGCTCAGGAGTGATGGTTTATAATTATTAGCCAGACAAAAAGACTATGTGACCCAGGTGATCATAACAACAAACATTAAATACCTTAGGCTCTGCTTAGAAATTGGTCAGTGTTTGTAATGTTTACACTGTATTTACTGAAGTCAAGAATTTAAATAGAGATGTAATTCCTACTACCAAAATGCAAACTATGGCACACACACATGCTATACATAAATAAAACTGCCATTTGAGAGACACACAATAACACTTAACCAGACCTTCTGTACAGGGTCTGAGTGAATAGAATGGAACAGTGCTTGAGGACTGGTTGTACTGTGAGTTCGGCATGACGTGGCGCCAGCTTCCCCGTTCAAGCTGCCAACCATTGGAAATCCTTACCTCCCACCGTTAGAACGGAACCCTCCTTCAGAGCCTTCAAAACCAGGGCAAAAATATGGCTCACTGATAAGATTAACATCTGAAGCCCTGGCTGCCAGTGGACTATCATATCTGCATTATTCTGATGGTTATGCCCTTAACTGTATTTATCTGACTGCCAGACCTCTCTCCAACGTTGGGCGACCTACCTGCTGACTTCCTATGTATACCTATTTTTGTAAGTATGTTTCCATAACATATTAAGTTTTCCCGCGCCCAGTTACCTCAGGGTTAGGTGCTGGATACAAATAATAAACAAATACAAATGAGTAGTTTTTTTCTCAGCAAGTTGTCAATGCTTTCAAAGGATAGTTCTATGCTGGCCTGCAATAATCAAAATGTAAAAGTTCATGGCTTTTCACCTGGAGAGCAATATATCAAAAGAAACAGTGGCATTACTTATTTGCCAGAATTCTGTTATATGTGTGGTGTGATGAAGACCCCTGCCTAACTTTGGGGCCTTTCATGAGCGTGGTCAAAAAGGTTTGGTTCCACCACAAGCTGGAGGATGCCATGCCTACAGACCACCCTCAATAAGTCGCTGCTCGCAAGCAGGGGATACCCCCAAAGTAACCCCCCATTAACCTTGGTCTGCTAAAGAGAACTTCAGAGAGCTAAAGTAACAAATAGCCAGACTCAAAACCATCAGCAAAGATGTGGATACATTTCCCTTTAAGGGTAATCATTTTCAGACACGGGATGTGGTACATTTACAGGTTCAGCACAGTTCAAAACAAAGTATTTTCCTATAAATAGAAACACTATTAAAGTATTTTCCTAGTAATAGAAACGCTGTAGGGTCCACAGATCAATGTTTCATATCTGTGGCTCGCTGAAGGAAATGAGAAACAAAGCTATTGTACCATTGTTCTCCAACAAAGAACGAAGGGTACCCCAGAGATACAATATTTAACATTTCTTATCTAGAGAGTCTTTTTAAAGTAAACAAGGGGTTTTCATATTTACCAAAGCTGTTCCTGTTTTCCAGTGCACATGCTAAGGCAACAGGGGACCACAGCTCAGGATAGATTGCATCAGAGATGGTTGATGAATGGAAAATGGAATCTAAAATGGTGCCATACCTTAAAATAGCTTAGTCCCATTCCCATTCCAGCCCACATTACTCAGGACACATTAACCAGTCATTTTCCATCCAGCCCAGACTCACTTAAGTGCAGACCCACAGACAGAGTCCCAATCAAGGGGCAGAGGAATCCCTGTATATACTCACAGCAGCTCAAAGTGTGGGTTGTTGGGGAAGAAACTGGAGACAAGAGTTTGCTGGTGGTTGGTTAATGGGGATAAGTGTTACGCTCACCTGGTTCCACGGGGGCGCCACCCAGCAGTTGGGGTTCAGATATCCGTCCTTGCGATGCCCAGATGCGACCAGCGGGAGAGTTCTGCCTGGAATACAGGTAAACTATGATCAGGAATGGGCAACTGGGGCAAACAGCCTCCCGCCTACCCGTAGGTCTGCGACCCTTCTGGACTTCTCCTCACCTTGTTTTAGATGTTGGCGGGTTCTCCGTCCTGCTGTCTTGGCAGGGGCGCGTTGAGCTTGGTGGGCAATGGCGATCGAGTTGCTTCACGGAGGCCAGCCTGTCTTGAGTCTTTCAGGTAGGTCTTATTTCTGTGAATATTGCTGTACTTGCAAGCCTTTTAAACAATGTCTTTTTCTTCCTAGGTACACGGAAGTCCAATATGTGGCAAGGCGGAACCTGTGTTTCGCCAGTAAGTATGGGAGTTTTTGGAGCACCTTGATGCGGTAAGTAAGCGCTATGCGCTGCGCTTAAGATGCCTTTGCTAACCTGTTATCTTTTCCTCTCCACAAGTCGCGGTACTCCCCCGGAGTATGGAATTTCCGTCGTGATGCTGATTGAGGAGCGGCCAGCGAGGTGAGCCTTAAGGCACAGTTCTTTAATTGTACAATGTCTAATGCCTTGTTTCTTCTCTTTTACAGGTCCTTCTATCCGGGGGAGCGCTGGTTCCAGTATGATGGTCGGAAGAGCTGCGGACCACTGGTGATGAAGTTCAGGTAAGCTGCTGCTTTTTTCTCACAATGTCTTCTCCTTTCCTTTGCAGGTGCTGTCCTTACGAGGTTCGTGGCTGAAGCTGAACACGGTGAGCGTTACGTTGCAGTAATGCAAACTAACGCGAAGCGTGTCAGTCTATTTGGGTGTGGTTTAAATAGCTTCAAGAAAGAAGTCCAGGTGAAATAGTCCCCATGATACCACACCCAAAAACACTACACTGCAAGCCTGGTTTCAAAGAGCCAGGTTGTGAGGATGCCTCCACATGATTGGCATTAAGGAAAAGTAGTTCCCAAGCACAAGTCCATATTCAAAAATGAGCCTGGCTCCAAAGGCGCCCGGACTGGCCCCAAGAAGGCCTATGCTGCAATTTCTTTGGTTTAGTGGGAGCATGAATCAAGACTCTCCCGGGTCCATAGGTTGGCCAGGGGGTCTTCAGAGTGTGGGTTGTGACAATAAGTTACAGAGGAGTGTATAGAGGGAAGATGAGAAGGAGAGAAGGTAGCAGAACAGGGTGATGAGGGAGTATTGAAGTTTGGAAGTCTAAAACCAAGAGGGGGAGACAGGGATATGCTGTCCCACAGTAGTGGAGGAGGAAGGTGAGAGAATAAGGCCACCTAGACATTTTAGGAAATGTATGGCATACCAAGACAGTCATCAGCAGGACTTAGAGGTGGGAGGAAGCATGCGTCATTGTTGGCTCAACAACTGTGAGAGAACCTATTTCATGTTCAGAGAGGATGTGAGTGAAACAGGGAACAAGAAACCAGACGAGGGAGATGGTCAGATAGAGGACCATGGAGAGGAAACATTGGACTGGTTGAGAATGTGAGGGATGAGGAAAACGTTGAAACTCTTTTTTGCCTTGCTACTTGAGACCCAGCATCTGATGTAAGTAAATTAGCTAAGCTCTGGAAGCTCTGCCTGGAGGTTTGTATTGTTAGATAGTTATGGGGTTTGATAGTTATGGGATGCAGGACCTCAGAAAATCCACATATAGGTGGTTTACATCCTGGAGATGAGAAGAAAGGACTGAGACTTTGTGTGCTCATAGTTCCTACGCATACTTTTGTAGCGGCATAGAACTGAGTTTGTGAAAATAAACTACTCTTGAGAAATTAAATTTCATAGTCGGCCTCTTTGTTATGTTATGTGATGTTGCTATATACCGCACACCGATACCACCCAAGGCCACAGATGAGTGATGCTCTCAGAGTACCTGGAGTACACAACCGTGTGAAAGCCACAGAGAAAGCTTAGGAATGTTTGCACTTGGCAACCACCAAAAGATAGGGTGGCCACCAGGACTTTGAATGGATGCAAGCCTGTGAGGACAGCTGAGTTGCTGTTCTGCTCCCAAGATTCCTATATAGTTTTAAGACTGCAAAACCATAGAGTGCTGGACCAAAATAGCATCCCAAAAGCAAAGACACCAACTGAAGTTGACATGTACGAAAACTGTGCCAAGGCGCAAGCCTTCCAAGTCACAATTCTGAGATAGGACTCTGCCAGTGTGTGTGCACACCAGCCATTTTCCAATGATCAGATGGGGGCCATCCTGGTACCTTCTTCTTCTCTTAACCTAGCAAGTCTAGCACACTTTGCGAGCTCCATATCACCTCTGACCTGGGAAGCCTGCCTGTGATCTCTGTCCTCATAATTACCTATTGAGCAAGGACAACATGTTTCGGAGAGCAATGACCAGCAGCAGAAACAGTGGCCTATGACTTTGTCAAGAATGTTTTTGGGAAGCTGATACTATCATGTGTAACCGAAAATAGTTGCTCATATGATCGAATATCTGTTGAAGTGTGAGTGGTCATTTTAGCAATGAAAAAAAGTGAGAGATTTTCCTAGTGCCACCATTACTGAACACAGTTGTTGCCAGGGCACAGACCTTTAAATGTAAAAACTCCAAATGGTGTCTAATAAAAATAAGGTATACACTGTGTAGACCATGCCATGCAAACAGCAGAGGTTTGATGATACACCAGTTTTGAATGCAAAGTTCCTTCCTTGAAAATACAAAAAATACCTTAGGGTCATAGAGGAGTATGACAGGGTCAGGTACTTGACCCTGGCAGGAGAAACAGACACTGCTCCTAGGTGGGATAGGAGTCCAACCAAGCATATGCCAGAGCTGGTCCTACCCCGGAGGTGGGGTGAGGGAGATGGGGCGGCGCCCCAGTGCTGGAACACCTGGAATATGCCTTCATTGTTAATAATGGTACCACTTCCAATCACCCAATGTCATTCATCCTCGTTTCTGGACAGAATTCTCTTTGATTTATTGCAGAACTACCAGGACTGACATTTCATGAGGTAACGCAGGAGCCCAGTGGACTGCTGAAGGAGGCCATCAACTGCAATGCAAAGTATGGCATTCCAACATCTGTCACACACTGATGAGAGAGACATAACCCACCCTGCCACACTGGGAGTGGAACACCAAACTGAAATCAAGGAGCGGAGACCACAGAGACTCGCAGAAATCACCCCCACAAGAAAGGATTGGAAAGTAACCCATAAAAATAATGCAAGTAGGACAAATAATCATTGCACCACTTTGCAAGGGAAAACAAGGTTTATTACATGCAAAAAGGTCTGACAAAGAGCTCATCTTATCTCAAGATGTTACATCTTTTATAGCAGAGAAACTGCACATTAACAATACTTTGCATAATAATGAGTATAATATAATCCCTTCACCCTCACTGGCTACTGCATATAGAAAATGCAATTCCCCCCTGTAGTCTCTAAACCCATTCCCCTAAACATGTGGTCACATACATCGTCACAATCAAATCCTGGTACCTGATTAGTGGTTACCCATTATTGATATATTTATAAATTGAGACCATAACGTGATGTTCACCCCCCACTCCCAGTCGCAATCTAAGTAACTTGGCGTGGCCAACTCTGCACCAGTAGACAATAGGCCTTCTCATCGACCCAGACAGCATGGCGCCACAAGATGCTTTCCCTGCCCTATTCTTAATTTATTGGCATCACATCTGCTCCTCCTATCCCAAATCAAGGAACATTCTATACATGGCTCGACTCCTTATCTACTTTCAACCTCAGGTGCCCAGTAATGACGTGACCGTGGGAACCATTCTAGAGTCTGAATTTCGGGGTTTATTCGCTTTGGCTTGTTTGTCTACGTGTAATTCATATGGGATGACCGCTCATTGGGGAGGGCAGTAGTGCTCTAAATCTTCATCTTGCCATTGGCATTGCAAGACCTTGTGCCCTGTTCTCATGAATTTGTCCTTCAATGTGCGCATCACTACCGATCACAATCCGGTTGACCCTATTGAAGCTCTGCAGCTGGACACAATTAGCACTTAGCAGTGTACCGTAGGTGCCCCCTACTTTGGGTTCTCTCCTGGGGAATGGGAAAGGGTATTTGCTTTTGGAGCTCAACTAACAGAGCCACAGCTGCACATCATGGTCTATGTTCTATTTTATTCATCAAGTGATATGCTTTAACATCCAAAATGGCAACACTGATGCCATGTTAACACACCAATCTTGCTTCTACCACGATACCTTGCTGGCTCCATTTTGCACCTAATTTTATCTATCCCACACATCACAATTGAATACGTCACTACAGATACAGAACTTTAAACACTGGGCATATGGGTTGCCCTACATATGACGTTTGCTACCACAACAATGATACATTTTGTTGCTCTTCAGTGTGAGTATCTAATATGTGTCAAACCTAACTAAAACAACATGTTCTTTGCCACACCACCTTCAATCTGCTCCAGAGATAGTTCATTGTAATAGGTCCGAATAGTTTTGGCCTAGCTGGGGTGCTGTATGTGCATCCCAACATCCCCCCCTTTAGTTAATACTCTGTTAACTAACCCTGCTCCCTCTGTCCTCCTACACTCATCATACTTAGATAGCCATATTTAATTATCTATTTACTATGCCCCGAAGCCCGCAGGCATCAGGGCGCACATCAATCACAGACATATGTAACATTTAACAATAATGACAGAACGTGTCGTAGGTAAAAGCAGTCTCATTTAAATAAGATTGTCGTCATTCATTTAAGAAAGGTGACAAGCCTCTTCTCCTTCTGCATGTCAACAGGCAGACTATTCCAGGCAATTTCAGCGTGTACTGGGAAGGAATGTCCATTCCCTCTTGTTCTCTTGACATTTAGGCATACAACCCGAAATGTGTCTAGTGGCTCTCATCTGGGGTTGTAGAACAAGGCTTTATTTAAGGTATAAGGGTGCAGATCCAAATAGACATTTATGAGTCACAGTAGTTATTTTAAAAAGAATCCTATATGCCACTGCCAACCAGTGGAGTTCCTTTCTGGAAGTGGTAATGTGCTCTCCCCTAGATGTATTCTTAACAATACGCACTGTGTCATTTTGTAACATTGGGAGTTTGCCCAACCCAAGAGTGCATTGCAATAATCTCATCTAGGCATGATGGTTGCCCGTACCAGGGTTTCACAATTCGTATTACTTAGATATTATTGTATTAATCTCAATAGTCTATGGTGGTACTGAGAGTTTGTTACTATGCTGTCTACATCAGCATCCACACCTGTACTTTAATACAGTGGCCATCTATAGTTTTCAAAGCATGGATCCATTTTTGCTCTGGCTTGTGGGGACCCACATATCAAAAGCTCCGTCTTTGCACTGTTGATGCAGAGAGCTGTCATCCAGTACTTCACCATTTTATAAATGCCTTTGTAAACCAGGCCCCAAGTCTCGTCAAAAATGTTGCACATAGGGAGTATATAAACATTAAAGAAAACCGGGGACAGGCATGAACCCAGAGGAAATCCACAGGTGGATATTTTATGAGTGGACCATCCCTGAACCCAACAAACTCTTGATTTCCTATTGGAAAAAAATGACTCGATCCACCCAATAGACCCATCCGCACAGTGACATACAGTAGACAATGTGTTCAAAAGCTTTCCATGATCAAGAAGATTGAAAGCTGCTGATAAATCGTGCAGAAACAGCCCAGTGTTGCATCTTTGTACGATATCGTATATCTGTGTTTGCAAATGAAATAATGCACTTTCCCTCCCATGATTGGATCTCAAACCAGACTGTCTGGGATGTAAAATACTGACACAATCAAGGTTCTCTTGAAATTGCACGTGACTACCCTGTCCACAATTTTCAAAAGAAAGGAGACATTCATAATAGGCCTGAGGTTATTAGCGTCTTTAGGATCCTGTCCAGTTTTTCTTTTAAACGGTGTAACCACTACACTCTTAATGACATCTAGAATCATTTTATGAAAGAAAGAAGCATTAGTAAAGCGCATCAGAAATGGTGCAAACAATCAAATATTATTCTAATGAATTTTAGTGGCAATTATGTCTTGGCAATTGGTTCTTCAAATTGGGAAGGGCCCTAAAGAGAGGGTCCCGAAGATGCCCCTACTCGCCCCCAGGCTCATGTTGGGACAAAGTGCCAGAAATGCTTGCCGCAATTCATCTTATTTTGGACACATCCTGAGTGCACCAATGATTGACAAGTACACAGAAAGATATCCTCAGAGCCAGCCATACAAGCTGAACACAATGAATATGTTTACGTGTGTAGGAGAAGAATCATAGATCATGGACAGAGAAACCTATATGGACAGCCTCAACTAAGCTCCAAGAAGCCACGGTGTAGACCTTATTAGTGACATCACAACATAGAGCATTAGACATGAAGCACACTTGCAGTCCTGCACCTCATTACACAAACACACATTAATATACATGAAGAACATGCTTAACACGTTTGATAGCTAGAGGACAGATACATACACATACTGTCATTTATTGTATTATCTTTTCATTAACAAAAGGCAGTAACGCAGAATCGCAAGGCACAAGAGATCCTGAGCAAGCTTGCAGATGCTTATAGCAATTATCAAGTGGGCATACAGAAGTATATGTGGAGCCTGATAGAGCCATGTACAACTAACGTATAGGGAACCTAGTATAACATGTACAGTGTAGAAACTGCATTATAAGGTTTAGGAAAATTACAGAAGGCCACAAGCCACAGAGCATGACATGAGGGGAAGATGATTCAGGCTGCACAGAGAGCAAGGCATGCTAGACAGGTTCACAGCCAAAGTCGGACATACAAGGACACAATCCTATCTCCCGATGACAAAGGGACCAGCTGCAGAAAAACAGAATAAATCCTCATTAATGTGTTCTGAGGAGCTCAAATGTGTGCTCTCTAAACACGTAGTACAGCCAAATGATACAATGGACAGTCATCCGTGGTGTGAAGGCAAAGCCGATCCCAGCAAACCAGACACAAACAACTAGTGTTGCAAGGTCTGAAGCGCAGTTTCATAGGAAAAGGTGGTACACACAAGTTACAATACAGACACATAATCGTTCACATAACCTTGAAGAGGTGCACAGCGAGCTGAGAACTCAATCGCGTTCCATACATGGGGAGATCAGCTCTAACCAATCACAGTTTAGAAACCCTGGGGTGGATGGCAAAGGGTATGAACCAATGGTTAGCCCATTACTCTACAACAATTTAATACATAGTTTCTTGAGGATGGGACAGGCCAGCCACCTGACATGCAAAAGCCAGTAGGATAGCATCTATAGGAGACTATATAGGTTATAGAGCTATCAATACCCAATCCGTCATGCTGATAGGTTTTTTGGGGAAGGGCTCAAGTGATGACCCCAGAGTCAAACAAAACCGGGCTGGATGCCATGGAGTGGTGAGGAGTACCAGAGAATTCCTGTTTTCCTGTATGTATACCTTTTGGTTTTATCTGTAATAAACCACAGTTTGTACTTGCCGTTGGCTGAGTCCTCCATTCGTTCTGGGGAGTGTTTTGGGCCCTCAAAGTCTGCAGAACCAAAGCCATACTCTGGCATACCTGGGAGTCCCTCCCAACAGCCCCTATCACATGAGTCAAAGACTTATTCTCTGCATCATTTGGGGGATAGACATACAGCAGGACAGTGCAATTTTCTTGCATACTGCCCATTCCATAGTTGTGAGCAGATCTGGAACATATTGATTCTGGAGATTCATAAACCAGATTGTCCTTAACTCACTCTTTATTGAGCTAAGGCCCATCTCGGTCTAGTTTGCCATCTGAAGCATCTCCCATCTGGTTGTCGACAGCCATTTTGCATTAGCTTCAGTATGGATACATGGCACCAAAAGGGAGGCTAAAAAAGGACTCTCTTTTGGTAAATAGGTGGTATGCTCTGGAATCACCTTCAATTTCTTTGAGGAGTCTTTCAATTAATAGTTTTATCTCTTCTGATGATGAATTCTTGGTGAGCGATGGGTACGCCTATTGGATGGGGCTTAGTTGGTTCTGGGGTGGTCAGCGATCATACGCCCTACCATGGTGGAGGAAGGTGCAAACATGCATATTGTCCACGCACCCAGCACACATCCATCAAGGCTGTGGTACCTTCAGTCAGGTCAGGGATAAACCACGTTTTATTACACTGACTGTTCTTATGGGTATGGTGGCATTTCTTCACATGCAAAATAACTATTCTGCTGGTCTTGTACTTTGGCTGGTGTTTCGCTTAACTCAATCCATGTCAATTTTGACATGTAGTTAACCCATGTTCTGCCACAGTTCTGATTCACACATGCCACCACTTCCTCTGGAAATCCTGCTAAGCCTCCCGCTGCACAGCTCTCTTCTCCTGCCACCCACCGATTGTTGAAAAACAACCCTCCCTCCATCTTCAACAATGGTTGTACCTTGGACCATGCTTGCTCCTTCAATTTAGCACATTATTCATCATCAATGTCCATTATTACTGCTTGGACAGTATGCCCCTGGGAAAGGCTTTACACGCTGCACAGGGACAAACATTGGGCCATAAGAGGCAAAATTTCTTGGGGTATAAACAGCTTCGGTGTGCCCATCCCATGAGGTATCAAAGAGCATATATGGCAGCTCTTGTTTGACTTCTCCCTCACCACTTCACACATGCTATTATACCACATGTTGTCTGATTACGGGTGGTGCACATCAGCCACAGTGTCAAAGATAAACCCTTTATAGTGGTTGTACTATATTTCTTCGTCAGTTTCCCTCCTAATTCATTTTATCCTTAAATGTGTACCATTTTCAAAAAACATATCTAAAGCCCCCCTTTATATGTCCCCACCATACCAAACAACTCCCAAAACATACTATACAACCTACAAATAAAAAACAACAAATACACCATAGCATATGTATTACATGGCATCTGTACTGTTGTGCCTGCAGAGGAAGAGAAAAAACATACATCCACGCAAATAAATGTAAATCTTTTCTCATGGTAAAGATATATATCTACTGCAATATCAAAACAAATGCAGCAAAATATACTAAAATCTTAGTGAACAAATGGGCCACCAAATGCGCCAATCTTGTGCTGAAGAAAATAGTTTCATCTTGAGAAGCAAGTCAGTCAGTCAGGTGAGAAGGCGGAGCAGTGTTCAGGGCTTTCCGACCATCGGATAGGTTAACCCAATACCACAACTCTTTCACAGAGCAGAGGGGGTGACAAACATTACAGTGAATGGGCCCTAGAACCTCTGTTGTTTCCAGCAGTGTACACAATTCTGAAAGTAAATTGTCTTTCCGGGAAACAGCTGTGGCAGTGATATGTTCAATTTGTCTGCCGCTGATGCTGCAGCTGTGTCTTCTCTTCAAGGAGTAATCTGGTAAGTTAAAACTTTTACACACCTTGTCAATTCCTGCAAATACCCCTGAAACTCTTCCCCCAATACTCCTGCTGCCATGTGAGCATCTGATGCTGTGTGCATAGGAGTAAGAGGTGTGTGCATACTTCTCCCCGTCACTATCTTTTGCGGGGACAAGTCAGTCTTGCTGGGCTGTGTTCTCAGGATAAACAGAGCCAGGGGGAGACATTGCACCCAGTTCCTCCCTAACATTACACATAACTTAGACAGTTAATGTTTCAAAAGTACATAATCTTCTCCACAATTCTGTTGGCCCAAGGATGATATATTGAGCACAGTTTGTGCTTTATCCCAATAGGAATACTATTTCCTTAAATATAAATTAAAAAAGTGTGTTCTGTTAACAGATTGTATGACCTCACACAGCACCAGTGAGGAAATACACTGAGTACCAAGAATTTCACAACTGACTTTGCATCAGGTTGTGCGCAGGGACCAGCCTCAACCCAACGTGAGAACACATACACTACAACAATAGGGTAACAATAATTACTGCACCTGTTGATCATATCCTGGTAATAGTTGTGAAGCTCCTGGAATGGCACATTGGGACGGGGCAATGTGCCATGCAAGGTCCTAAGCATCTGGCCAGAATTGTAAAGATGACACATTTTGCAATTTGCCACACACGTGTTGATGAATTCCTGTAAATTGGGGACAAACCAGTCCACCTGAGTGTCAGAAGCAATATGCTGTTTAGAAACATGTGCCGGGTAGGGCTGCTGATCCAAAGCAACTGTAAGCAACTCCTGTGGCATTACCACCTTACCTGTAACGTTTTGTCTCCAAATCAGATCAGTTGATGAACCCGCTTTATCCAACGATCCTTCTACTGAGTTGCCTGCCTTTATAATTCAATTATTTATGTAATCGGTACTGCAATGTATTGGATTGCAAACTGCAACTGTTGGTTTGCCACCTCAGGGTATGCAGTGACATCTGGATCCCTGTTATATGCCACTTCTTTGGTCTATGTCTCGGGGCTGTCTCCCGATCAGTCGTAGAAGAGCCAGCAACAAAGAGAACCACCCCTTCCTCAAGCTCTTTAGCTCTCTAGCTCTTATTAAATTATGGGCCTTTGCATCCCAAGGCTCTTTGTGTAGTTAAAGTGGGTTTAGATCTTTCAAGAATATCAAAAACATGACCGAACACCCCATAGTGATTGTCTCTGATTGTTTTATGGCAAAGGCTGCAGTAGCCAGTGTTTGCTCACAAGCAAAATTACCCTGCATTACCAAATCTAGTATAGCACTGTAATATGCTAAGGGTTTATGTTAGTGAAATGTGTGCTGAGCAAATTCAGAAGTCATTATTTGCCCATTGCAATGTCAGAACAAATACACTTATTTTGCCTAATCAGGGGTTGCTAATACTGGTTTGTTGCTTAGGGCTTCTTTAAGCGCCTGGAAACATGTAATCATTTCTCCCATCAATATAAGTGACCTCTTCCTGTTTTGTGCCTCGTTGAGCAACTGCAGTAGGGGTTTTATGTAGTAGAATAGTCAAAAATTCATGTTCTGCAATAGTTACAAAATTGTTGCATTTCCTTCACGGTCACGGGCTGTGGTGTGTTCTGTACTGTGGACACTCTTTCTGATGTTAATCATTTCCCTTCAGAGTATATAATCTGTCCCAAGGACACTACCTCTTTCTGATAGTACTGCATTGTGTCCTTGTCCACTATGCATCTTTTGTCTGTGAGCAACTGCAACAGTTTAATCAAATGTTCTCTACAGACATCTTCTCTTGCGCTGCACACCAAGAGGTCATCTACATACTGGATGACTGTACTCGGTACATATATGTTGCCCAAATCCATGTGGAATACTCTGTGAAAAATGCTTGGGGACTCCCAATAGCCCTGAGAGACTCTAGAATGTTGGAACCCTTTCCTGCGATAAGTAAATGTTGTGAGATATTGAGAATCGGGGCGCAATGGAATAGAAAAAAAATGCATTCTTTAAATCAATGACAGTAAAGTGTGTGGCCTCAGTTGGTACACTGCAAAGGATCATGCATGTACAACTGGAAATTCAACCTCAACAATGTTATTTAATTGGTGTACATCCTGTATCATCCTCCAACTTGACCCCTTCACTTTTTTGACAGTGTATATGGCTGTGGTACAAAGGGATTCAGATGCCTTGCTGCCATAACACAATGATTGTTTTATGTATTCCCTCATCACCCTCTCTGCACAATGGGTACTGTCACACTCTCTGTAACACTGCTCCTGGTTTCAACTTCATATGCACTTCCCCTATGCTCTTCAAGTACCTTACACCATGGTGGGTGGTCTGTCCATAAAGTGCTTGGGACCTGTAACAAAGCATTCTCTAAGTGTGCAGGCATGCATCTAATGATTTGTATAGGCCACAAGGCATTCTTATGTTTAATCATTATTTGACATGGTATACAAACTGCAAGATCATTTCACCATCATTGTCTCGGCATCCTGAAAGAAGTACCATCTGATAGCATCAGAACTACCTCATAATCTGCAATCAACCCCCGCCCCCAGCAAATCAAGTGTAATGCTGGTACCCAGAGTATAATCGTTGGGCTTTGCAGACTGAAACACAAATTCTGTCAGCACCCTCCATGGCTTGTTTCCAAGACCCCTTCCGTCCCCCAAACCCTCACCAGAAACAACCGCAACATTACCTTACAAAACCTCCGCCCACTTATAAACAATACCTGTACCCCTACAAACTACGCCAACCTAGATGCGGAGAAACTTGCTGACCTCTACAACAAAACGATAGAATCAGCAGTAGACACCATCGCTCCTCTCAAACCCACCAAAGCCAAACCGGCAGCCCATATGAACAAATGGTTCACACCAGAGCTAAAAATCCTCCGAAACTCCAAACGAGCCGCAGAAGCCACCTGGAGAAAAACGCCCAACCTCGCCAACAAAACTCAACTCTCGATAGCTGCCACCACCTACAAAACTGCTATCCTCAAGGTCAAAAAAGAGTCATATGATAACAGAATTGAGAGCGCCAAATCCAAAACAAAAGAGCTTTTCAACATCCTCAGGGAACTCGAATCCCCCCCCACACTTGCTGAAACCTGCGTGAAAGATGCAGATTGGTGTGAGAGGATTCAAAAAGCCCTAGCAGACAAAATCACCATGTTACAATCCAAAATCGGACAGAAAAAGCTCAACCTAGCCAAAAAAACAAACCATCCACCGTCAACCACCCCTAAAACGTCCACTTGCCCCCCCTTCTCCTTCTCACCAGTTTCCACTAAAGAAGTAGAAAGCATCATTAAGGGCCTCAAGCCCTCTAGATGCCAAGGGGACTCATGCTCAGCTCCCATCATCCAAGAAGGCGCCAACACTCTGGCCCCCTTCATAACAGCCCTCATCAACGCATCCTTCAAATCAAGCTCAGTGCCTGGCAGCCTCAAGGAGGCCTGGGTCATGCCACTTCTAAAAAAACCTAATCTAGACCCCAATACCCCAACTAATTACAGGCCAATCACCACCGTTCCCTACATCCTAAAGATCTTAGACAGAGTGGCCTACCTGCAAATACAGAAGCACCTGGAAGACAACAACCTCCTGGGTCTCAGACAATCCGGCTTCAGGCCAAGGCATGGAACAGAGTCAGCCCTACTGGACCTAAAAATCCAGATGGACGAGGCAAAGGACAAGGGTAATCTAGCCATTCTCCTACTGCTAGATCTATCAGCTGCCTTCGACCTCGTCGACCATCAGATCCTCACGGAACATCTGATGACCTCAGCGGCCTTCTCTAACCAGGCGACTGCCTGGATCCAGTCCTTCCTAGCCAACCGAACCACCCGGGTCTTCTCCCCGGGGGCATCAGCACTCCCTGTCCCCATTACCTGCGGCGTTCCTCAAGGCTTGTGCGTCTCACCGACCCTATACAATATCTTCACTAAGCTATTGTTTGACCGCCTAGATAACCTAGGTGTCACGTACACAAACTATGCTGATGATACCCAGGTTCTCATCACCCTATCGGGGTGCTACGATGAGGACTCCACCAGAATCAACAACCTTTACTTGGAGATCCAAGCCTGGATGGCAGAGCACGGTCTATGCCTCAACGATGAGAAAACTGAGCTCCTTCTTGTCGGCTCCCAACCACGGCTAAACAAACTAGACCCCCGTTACGCGTCCTTCAACATAGACGGTAACCTAATCACAGTAGCCAAAGAAATTAAAACCCTTGGGGTTTATCTAGACTCTACTCTCTCACTCAAAAGACAGGTGAACGCCACTGCCTCATCCACAGCTTACACCAATAAGCTCATCAACGCATGCAAACCTTTCCTATCACCCTCCAGCTGCATTACACTAGCCAGAGCGTTAGTGCTCTCAAAAATTGACTACTGCAATACCCTCTTTCTCGGCTCTTCAGAACGCAACCTGAACAAACTACAGGTGCTTCAAAATAATGCCATCAGAGCCGCCCTCAGTATCCCACGAAACGGCCACATCTCCAGCATCAGACAAGATGCTCACTGGCTCCCGGTACGAGACAGAATCACTCTCAGATCCCTCGTCATCGTCCATAAATGCCGCTCCAATGATGCACCCAAATACCTGGCAGACAAGTTCCACAATCACACCTCAACTAGACCAACTAGAACGCCATACTCACATTGCCTTTCCGTTCCTAAATTCTCCCTAAAAAAAGCAGGTGGCGCCAGCTTCCCGGTCCTGGCTGCCAAACTATGGAACGCTTTGCCACCAAACCTTAGAGCAGAACCCTCATTTTGGACTTTTAGAGCCAAAACAAAAACATGGCTTTCCAACAAAAACGCTGCTTAATGTACTTCCTCTCCGCATGTCTCTGTTGACCACCTGTAACCCGGTCTGCTACACCTATTGTTGTTTTATCACAGTCTGTATTGTATATTTTTACCATGTTGTAACTGTTTCTAAGTCTCCGGCGCCCAGTTAGCCCAGGGTTCGGCGCGCGGTACAAATAAATAAACTAAACTAAACTAAACTAAACTAATACCTGGCACCCAAATCAACAACACTGTACTCCATATATAAACAAATCCAGGTGCAATGTTATTCCTCTAGTGGCACCATCACTATACAATGCTCACGTACCCACCAGCGCTCTAACATAACACAAATTCCTGGTGTAGAGCACAATACCCTTTCTTCCAAAAATGAAATTGTCATGTTGAACTTGATTAACAGATCCCTGCCTAACAAGTTCATAGGAGTTACATTTGAAAACAATAGTGGAGCTAACACCTCTTTGTTACTCAGCTTGATGAGTAAGTCTTCTGAATATGGAACCAAATGTATTGCTCAAGAGAACCCTGGTGTGTCCATTACTTTACCTGATAAGGAAAAGTGCCCTTCCTTTTCTGCATGATTTTGTCACACCTGTGTCATCCATGAAAATAATGATGTGTTGCCTATCTCTACACCTACCAGCGGTTCCTCTTTCAGGATGGCAATAACTGATAGGACTGCATACGCCAAAGCTTTATTTGGGCTGTCCTAATATGGGTGGGTGTTCATTCCTAGGAACACAAAAGTGTTACCTCCCATCACACTCGCCCCTTGGTATTGTAGCCTGGTGCTATCTGGTAGAGCATTTTTATTCTATACCTATGGTACTGACTGTTTTGTTTGTTTTTGTGTGTACACATGTGCATTATTTAGTGCTAGCGGCTGACCCTGCTGCTGTTGCACCTGTTGTGGTAGTGGCAGCTGATACTGGGGCTATTGTCCCTGCTGTGGCGTCTGTGCATGTGCTGTGCCATATGGGGCGCTTGGAGGCATCATCCCATACTGCTGTGAATATGTGGCTGGGGCCATAGGCCCACTGGGATATGTGTGGGGATCATACGCAGCTGCTTGATCAATTTTACCACATGACCAACACAGCCCTGGTCTAGCAAACCTCTGCCCCATCCCACCAATCCTCCTCCTTTTCTACCTCCTAAGAATCATTGAAAGCCCCCTCTTCCTCTTGCATAGCTTACCTGGTAGCATCCCTGGTACCTTCTGTTGTTTGGATAGTATTCACATTCTCCTGTCCATTCTGGCACCACCCTTGTGTCCACCGGAACCACTCGCTGCTCTCCCTGCACCACAGGTGGACCCATGATCACTTCTCCCTCTATGCTCATATTCGCTCATTTCTTCTGTAATAACTTTGCTTCAGCATTATCCTCCACTTCTTTCCCATCTCCTCTGGTCTTTTGCAATGATGCACTATAATTGCCCGAATCTCTTATCATCCCTTAGCATTGATCCCTACTACCTCATCCAAATCTCTCTGCACCTCCTTTGGGAGTGCCATTCTTCAACATGTTATCAAATATTGCAATAGCCTTATCCTATGATTCCTCTGTCTCTGCCCTCAACATCTCCTGTATCTGTAATATGTATTGTGATGGGTCTTCATTATCCTTCATAGTGCATGCCATAATTGACTATATCGTAGGTGTATCAGGATACTAATTTCTTAAGGCAGCCCACACGCTAGCCTATCATTAAAATGTGCCCCATCATGATAGTCATCGCCCATACCTAACCCTGGATATCCTGCAAAGCTCTTCAAGTCGGCACTGGGACTGGTCGCTGCAAATGGGCGCCGCACCCCACAATGCATTTATGAGACATCCTGACCTCACAAAGAGTATGGGATCACATTAGGGTCACCAAATGGAAAGGAAAGCAACCCAAAAACTGCCTGTAAAAATAATCCAAGAAGGCCACATAATCACTCACCTTTTTGCAAGGGAATGTTTATTACGTGCAGACAGGACTCAGATGGTCCCATGGAACTTAACTTCCACAGAGCTCATCTTATCTAAAGCCATAACATCTTTTACATCGGAGAAACCGTACATTAACAATACTATGCATAATAATGAGTACAACATAATCCCCCCAGTACCCATAGAGCATGCAAATCCCTCCTTGCTATAGTCTGCATACCGATTGGCCAAAACTAATTAAATCCATTCCCATAAAAATGTGGTCCCCTACATCATAATTATCAAATCCAGGTACCCGAGTGGTGGTTTCCCATTATTTATATATAGCCCTAAATTGAGACATCACGTGATGTGAACCCCCCAATTCCAGATGCGATCAAAGTAACTTGACAATACCAACTCTGCACTAATAGACAATAGGTATTTTCATCGACCCAGATACCATGGCACACACAAGCGGCCTCCCAGACCTTGTACTTAATTTGTTGGCATCCCCTCTGCTCCTCTCATCCCATGCCATAGAACATTCCAGACTCGGCTCCCCCTTATCTCCTTCAATCCCCAGGTGTCCAGTAATGACGTGACGGGGTACCGCTCTTGTGTCTGAATATCACAGATGTATTTCCTTTTGGTTCTGTGTCTACTTGTAATTCATATGGGATGCCCGCTCATTGGGGAGGGCAGTAGTGCTCTAAATCTTCATCTTGCCCATTTGCATCACATCATCACATCCCCGCACTGATACATTTGTCCTTCAATGGGCACATCACTACCAGCTCACATTCCGTTCCCATCCTAGTCAAGCTCTGCAGTTGGACACAATTAGCACTTAGCAGTGTACCATGGGTGCCTCTGACCATGTGTGCCTCTGACCTTGGTTTCACTCCCGGGGAAGGGAAGAGGCTTTTGGAGCTGAACTAAAAGAGCCGTATCTCCACATCATGGCCTACGTTTTATTTTATCCATTGTGTACTAGGCATTAACATCCGAATTGGCGACACTGCTGCCATGTTAAAACACCAATCTCACTTCTACCACAATACCTTGCTGGCTCAATTTTCCTCATGATTTGATCTTTCCCAGACATCACACTTCACTATGTTACTACCAGTAAAGAACTTAAAACACTGTGCCTATATGCTGCTCAATCTATGGCCTCTGCTACCACAACAATGATGCATTGTGTTGCTCTTTCAGTGTTGCTATTTGTGAGTATCTAATATGTGCCAAACCTAACTAAAACAACGCGTGCTTTTGCCACACTGCCTTCAATCTGCTCCTGAGAGTTCATTCTAATTGGTCTTTCGCAACCGAATAACTTGGCCTGGATGGGACTCTGTACATGCACCCCAACATAGTACACATGATGGCCCCACCCCAGGGAAAGGAATAGCTTCTCCTTGGGCCCCAGTGACAGGTGAGCCCATATCCCAATGGAGAGGAGAGGGAAGGGCAAACATAGAAAGCCACAGGTATGAAAGGCCTGAAGAATCCACATAAAGTGAAAGTTGTTTGAGTGTGGTTAGGCGGTACAGAGATGGACCGAGAGAACAGGAGGAGGTTAGTAGGTGGATCAGAATGCAGGACAGTCTGTGGAAAAGTTGGATAAGGAGCGCAGGTAAGGTTCCATGTGTGAGAGAGGGTTGGACCAAGTGGAGTGAATGGATCTATGATTGTCAGAGGGAATGTGGGAGTGAGATGGGGTGGAATGATAGAAGAGGTTTGGGGTATAGAGGCTGAAGAGAGGGAGAGAGAGAGGTGAATAGTAATGGGAGAGAGGGAAAATACACTGTTGTACAGGGAAAGGTTTGAGGTATGAGAGAGTACTAGGTAGAGATGGGGAGTGGTAAACATAGGAGGGGGAGGAGTATGAAAAGACTAGCAGGACGGAATTGGAATGAAGTGGGGGAAGGCAGTAAAAGAGACAGATGAGAGGGGTGCAAGTATTGGGAGTAAGACAACCTGAAGCAGCAGGATTGATGAGGCGATGATGGAAGAGTAGGAGGGAGAAGATGACAGAGGGAGCAGGAGGAGAAAGGGAATAGAGAGGGTGGACCCATAAGAGCAGGGAGAGATGTGGAAGGAAGTGAGGG
Organism: Ambystoma mexicanum; assembly: GCF_040938575.1. Classification (NCBI taxonomy): domain Eukaryota; kingdom Metazoa; phylum Chordata; class Amphibia; order Caudata; family Ambystomatidae; genus Ambystoma; species Ambystoma mexicanum. The sequence goes on along the minus strand of NC_090925.1, from coordinate 49,435,261 downwards.
AACATAGACACCCTTTGGATCCTCATTGAAATGATCGGATGGGAATACTAGAGTAGGGAACCCTTAGGAAGGCAGAGGAGGAGATAGATAGATAAGGCCTTGGCCTTCAGTCTCTTCCGCTGTAGATAGACTAGATGACATAGCTGGGGTTCCCGATCTCTAGTGTTGAAAGGGAAGCCTAGGTTACAGTACAGAGCTCCATGGGAGGTTGAGGAAACAATTGGAACAACTCCTTAGCTGAATTGGACTACAGTCTCAAAACCTTCATCAGGAAGATTTCAAAATGTTGTTAATAAAAAACCCTTGAAACTTATTTCAGACTCTTGATATTCTCACAGCCGTCTGTGACAGTAGGGAGTCACTACTGAAAGTGTTTTCTCCTTCCCAGGTATTTCTATTTAACCTAGCTCACACAAAGCAATTGAAAAACACCTATGTATATATTTACAAACCCAATTTATTTTAAACCTTTCCACCAAGGATCATACTTTGAAAGTCACACTAATTTTAAGAGTGTTAACACATTTGGTTGAATTTTTGCGCTCACATCATGCCTCATGCGTTTTAAGTGTATTCTTGGGATCCTCACAGAAACGTGTAAAACCATCACGTGCAAAAAATGGAATGCAATGGTGAAAAGAAGACACACACTCTTTAGGGAGGCTATTCATCCCTGCATGGAACTCTTCCAGATGGGATGGACCAAAGTTATATCCCTAAATGAAAGATGAGCTAGGGCACTAGTAAACATACACTACAAAATATGTCTCCCAACGTGCTATTCAAAATGCATTCAATATAATACATGTTTACAGTAACAATAAAAGTGTGAAAGGTCACCCCACCTACTAAAAACAAACTCAAATTTGAATAGTTCAAAACATAACTAACAATTTCTATTGATCACATGTAAAGCTATCATGAACAACACACAAATGACTAAACATTATAGGTAACATGTAAAAAACAAACAGACAACAATGTATACATGCCTCCTCCTGAAGGGGCCATCATATAGCTATGCCGCACAGCTCAGCTGAAGGTTTGTCTGGAACATTGGGAATAGAGAGAAAATTCAAGCAAAATGCTGCTCTCCATCCATTTGTCCCGTCCATCTTTAAGAAGCCCCAACATTGATTTTTGCTGGGAGACACACGGGCCCTTGTGACCATGGGGGAACGTGGATCTTTGCTTTCAGGCCATAAACAAGTAGACCCCACCCATCTTTGATAATTAGTCATTGAAATCACCCAGAAAGAAGAACAGGGCATCTTCCCCCCCATTAATTCCCTCCATCCTTGAGCTATGGATCCTCAGAATTTCCATAGCACAGAATAGACAGGACAGATCAGCAAATATGTTACACATTTTCACTGTGGTTTACAGGGCATTCCATCGATCATCCCCCTGGTAAATTCACCTTTTTAAGGATGCTCCTGTAGGTATTTATCAAACCTTTCATGTGCATAAAAGTCTATTTTGCCTATAGAAAATCATAAAAAGGAAATATGTTTTTTTGAACAGGTGAAAGGAGTCACTGAGGTTTATGTGTTTTAATGAGAAAAAAATGCTGCAAAGGATGTGAACTAAAGCACAATGAAAGCTTTAAACAAAGCAATGTTCAAATACACAAACAAAAGAAACAAAGGGGTACACAGAAAAACTCCTACTACCAGCACCTAACAAAAGAACTTGAGCAATAATTAAAAACTATTCAGAATGTGCTTCTTAACCGCTCCAAAACCCTCCAGGTGTGAGGCTAATGTGTCAAATCGACATCCAAAATGTAGAACAGTGCAGCAACAATGTCATAGAGCTTTAATGTTTATTTTAGTGATTCAAGTGTTATTACTGGGTTCTTAAATGCCTTTGATGATGGTCTGTGATCCCTAATGCAGCCCCTTATTCTTACAAGACTCAAACTGTACTTCAAGGGCCAGAAGAATGACATGGTTTCCATCCTTATCATAAATACCTTATCATTTCATATCATATCATATCATCAGGCCTGTATAATCTCCTTTTAATGATTCCAAACACGTATTCAAGCATGCCTATTAGACATATTTAAATGACAATTGAATACCCTTTAAAAAAGGCAAACTCTAGAAAGTGGGCATTGAATAGAAAGACCCTTTGGCTTATCCTCTGTGATAAACAGACAACATCGAGAAGGAGGTTCTTCAGTGGCAAGTGACAAACTCTGGATTCTGCAGACTTCTCTTCAGGATATGCCAGCGGTCAGACCTCCGATGGGACTGGTCAAAGGAAGACGATGCAAGAGGAAGACAATTCCAAGGAAGAGGATGAGCAGGACAAGAAAAGAAACGTGTAGAAGGCAGATAACGTTTTACTCTTCTTTTATTTTGCCATTTTAAAAAAAATGTATCCCTATGTTTCATAAATCATATAATGAATCATTTGAAAATAAATCAGAAAAAAGATCCGATGATGTGCAGGTTTAGCTCTTGGCCCAATGATCTATGCAGGTGTTTGTCCACAAAAATCACAACTTATGAAAACATTTGATAACTGTTTGACATTTCAGGGGCTCAGAGAATTATGATTCCCAGGTGCCCCATGCAAAGCTGTCCCATCTGCTCCCCATTCCAAGAGAGGGAGGCTGGAAGGTGGGGCCAAAGCCCTATAAAACCTCAATGGCTCAGTTATGGGAGCTGGCTGGAGGGGGAGACAAGAAGCGAGCAAAGGAGCTGAAGGCTGGAGAATGAAGCAGAGCCCCTGGAGCCCGGGAGGGCAGGAGGCAACATGCTGGAGGAGAGGCTCAGATATCCGGGGAAAGGTGGAGACACAGAGAGGGCTGCAAGAAAGAGAGCCAGGGATCTGGTTAAAGGCAGACACTGCAATTAGGGAGTTATGAGACCCGGACACAAAGTCCACAGATGTGCAGAGAAATGGGAGAAATAGAGAACAGTTGTGGAAATAGCCAAAAGGGTTGAAGAAGGTGTGAGATTTTGGAATACATTGAAAGTGGTGAAGAAATTGGGAGAGTTGAAAGGGACTAGAAGTAGCTTAAGTGTTGTGAGTCATGGGGTGAGAGTGTTGAAGAAGGGGGAGAGCTGTGAGATAATTGGGCTATCTTAAGTGGTGTTAGAGAGGGGCACAACAGGATGAAGATGGAGAGTAGAATACATGGCTACCAAAATAATTATTGGAGAGCAACGGATAAGAAAAGGACAGTGGATAGGGGAAAGGGTAGCAGAGGGGCGGAAGACGTACTGATGGCAATGAAGGAATGGCGATACCTCGAGAATGCAGAGTAGGAGATGACAGAAAGAAGTGAAGTGCGAACCTTGGCTGTCATCCCGTAGATGAGGGAGAAGATAGCAGGTGAAACGGGGGAAGTGAAAGAGAGGTCTGTTAAAGGACTAGGGGAGGGGAGATTAGAGCAAAGTGGCAAGCAGAGAAATGTTAGGACAGAAGTCATGGAGGTGAAGATAAAAAGTGTACACCCAAGAAGACAAATATCCAAGGGCAAGAATTTGCGGGGACGAAATTTGTGAAGAGACGCTGGGCAGAGAGAGAGATTAGAGAAACTGTCTGGAGGAGGAAAGCGCTGATATAGGACAACAAAGTGCAGAAACTAGTCAGAATCATGTCCCAGCATCAGAGCAGCCTCCTGTTCTCCTCCAGATCAAATCCATTGCAGCAGGCCCAACTCTCATGACCCCGCTTATGGAATCCACCCACAAGATCCATTATGGCACTAATAGTCAAGTAAAAAAGACCCTGAGAACTGTGGGGAACAGAGTGTGGGAGAACTCTAGAGAAACAACTCCAAGAAATGTTGAAAATATGGAATGCAATCCCTTAAACCCTGAGTCTGTGGACTTGTAAGCAAAGTGTGGATTTTGTTGGGGGACATGTAGCCCCTGGACATAAAGAGTACTGGCAGAATTTGTGTTGGCACACTTTTCTTTAACAAGAGACATTTTCTTTGACTACGTTTGCCGGAGCACTACCCTACCCTACCAAGGAGAAGAACCATATGCCTACATCAGCTGGCCCTGAGCACATGTAGTAATACACTCCTGATACACTCCTGATTCCTTATTCTGGCATGTTTGTAGTGTTTAGGCAGATGTACAGGGGACAGGGTGCAGTCTTCTCTCCATTATATGATCCGTCTGATTCATAAAGAAATTATTTCCATTTCGGTTTGCTCCCGTAAAGGAAATATGTCTTTATGAAGTCAGACTGACTTCAAAAAGAAACTATTTCTTTTTGAAAGCATTGGGCTTCCCCACCACCCCATGGTCGAGGTCCACTGCACATGACGGGAACACACGTTCCTGGCTGCTGCTTGGAGCTAAAGGCCTTATTCCCCGGTGGATTAAAAAAAAGGTAAGAACATTTATTTTGTTTAAATGTGTGTGTGTGCATGTAAGTGTGTGTGTACATATGATGTAATGTTTGTGAATGAGTGCATGATGAGTGGATGCCTGGGTCTGCCTGTGTGTATGTTGAATGTATGGTGACAGGGTGCACATGTAAATGCACGGGTAGCTGGGTGTGTGTGCGTGTGAGTGTATGCTGAATGATGGGTGTGTGCCTCATACCTAAGAACTGGGACGTGGAAGAGAGACATGGAGGTAATTCTGGGCAGAGGAGCTATTTTTGGGGGTTGTGGTGGGAGGGAGAGGGGATTTGTGGGGTGTTACAATTAACACATAGCGACTCTCTAGCACTCACACCATCTCCTAACTCTTCTCAGCACTCATCCATATGCCTGAACTCATGGGTTGCTGTCTACTGGAGCCTGGCCAGTCCTCCTAAGCCTTATTTGTCGAAATGCACACACACATTCTGATCTTACTCTGTGACCTCCAGCACTCTGGACTTCGGTCCCTGAAGGTGTTCCTACCACCAGCACATTGAGACTTTAATAATGGTAAAATGCACTATATAAATGACAGCTACAATACAATACAATATTTGGTATTACTGGCTAGACAGGCATTTTGGTGCAGCCAGTCTAGTCATTTATTACTTTTGCTTGACTTTTCTTTAAATGGGCATATCTGATAAATCAGTCCTGCCAAGTGTAATTACCTGCTAGACTGGCATTTGGGTGCTGCCAGTCTAGCCGTTTCTTGCTGTTGCATTGTATATTTTTCTGGGCATCTGTGATAAAATAATCATTATAGGTGTCCTCTCATTCTTGGTCCTATTTTCCTTTCTTTACTGCTGAGGGTGTCCTGGCTGCCACAACCATGGTGAAATTATCTTCTCTCCCTAAACCAAACCCCCCTTTGGGTTCTCTAGGAAATTATGCCTGGCATAGTCCCTTGGGTTTCCCAGACGATCAAACTTTTGTGTACTGAGGGGCTGGTTCCCTGTTTTTTTCAGTCAGGTTTTTGACCGGGCTGTGGCACTGAGAGCATCCCTGTGTCAGCTATGGGCGACCTGGCTCGGCTATCAGATCAGGGTGGAGTAGGAGGACTCATTCTCTTGGATTATTCAGCCACCTTTGATAAAGCGGATCATCCCACCCTGCTGGCCACCTGCTCAGGTCAGGTCTCTCAGGCCCAGACCTATCTTGGAGCTCCTCTTTTTTTATGACAGAAGTCACATTCTTTCACTTTCTTCTTTTCGCTCTGGTTCAAATGCTTTTTCTTGTGGTATTCTGCAGGGTTCTGAGTTGTCCCAGATATTGTCCAATGTCTTTATCCAGCCACTGATCAGTTTCATCCACTCCCATGGCCTCCGTTGCTACTCCTATGCTGATGAAACCCAGATTATTATACAAATTAATCAGGAGCAATGAGATGGCACTTCTCACTTGGAGGGTGCCTGTTGTTCACCATGCAGTGGATGTGTAACAACTGGCTGAAATTGAATGGGGACAACTAGGATATTTTGGTGGTTGGTTCCTATTCTGCCACCTAAATGTGGACATCTGCTTTCTGACCTCCTTCTCTTGGTTCTCTTTTTATTCCTGCATCTGTGGTGAAAGATTTGGGTGTAAAGCTCACCCCTTCTCTCTCTATGGAAGCTCACATTAGTGATTTATGACAGTCTGGCCACTTCCATCTAAAAATCTTGTGGAAAGCATTACCTTGTCTGCCCGCAGCGGCGCATGCCCCAGTTGAGGCAGCATTGGTGTTAAGCCGGATTTATTATTGTAATACCTTATTCATCGGCTGCAAATCTTGCAGAACATTGGGGCTAGGGTGGCTACTGGCTCTCCCTATAGATTTGCATTGTCTCCCAGTCGAGAAGTGGGTTCCGTTTAAATCACTTTGCATTGTGCACTAAGCCTTTTATGGTCAAGGTGCTGAATACCTGCAAGTTACGTTTCAGCGACACATTCCAGGTCCACATCTCCGTTCTCAAGATAGATGTCTAATTCAGACTCTGCATTATAGAGTGTGTAGAACTTGTGTCCGAGCTTTTCGATTGCTGCTGGTGAGTTATCAAATTCCACAATCTCTTAGTGCCACCGATAATCATTTAGCATTTAGACGTGTTTTAAAGACCTTTTGGTTTTAGATTGCTCTTTTGCAGTCATCTGTGCCTGTTGGATATCCACCACCAAGATACCATAACGCATATCTTTCTGGGCATCTATGATAAAATAAGCATGATAAGTGTTATTGCTTCGACTGACATGCTGGTGCAACCAGTCAAGGTATGTCTTAATGTGGCATGGCATGTTTTACTGTAACATGTGATTATGTATCTAGACTGGTCTATATTGTGCAGCCAGTCATTTTTTTTTTTAAATCATATTTTATTGAATATCGCATCTGTTATAACATCACATAGCATTCCAGAGGAAAGATTAACAAAGAGAATAATTATAACATAACCCCCCCCGAGCCCTCCCTTATCCCTCCCCCCTCCCACCTCCAGTTCAAAGTATCATTTGCTGTCTGCTTAGCAGGTTCGTGAAGGGCATAGCGGTGTTAACATGATGTATTATTTTGCACGCCAAAGTCATGAGCCAAGTTTTGAAAGGTTTTCAAGCAAGTTGAGTTACTGGGTGGCAGCCTGTCTTCCTCGGGAGAGGAGCTCCTGTGGAGGGTGCTTCGCTTTAGGCGGGGTGACCGTATTTATCGAAGAAGGGCAGCCATATTTCTTCGATGTTGGACTTAGCCTTGTCAAGTAGATGAGTAAGGAATTCCATGTCATAGATAGCACACACTTTGGTGACCTATGCTTTTTCCCCCGGCATTCCGGGGTTCTTCCATTTCTGTGCCAGACAGCATCTAGCTGCCACCAGCATGATCTGTAGCATATGGTCTTGGGTGTTTTCGTGGTCATCACCAGAGTCTATACCAAAAAGGAGAAGCCAGGGGCAGGAGGATTGTTCGACCCCGTCCACTCCTTTGATCCAGGTTAATACCTCTCCCCAATGCTTCTGGACCACTGGGCACCCCCACCACATATGGATATAATCTCCCTTCGCTATTCTGCATTTCCAGCAGTGTGGGTCGTATCCTGGCCTCATTCTAGCAATCCTCTGTGGGGGGTAGTGCCAGCGGTGCAAAACCTTGAGGGCCTGGTGGCGATATTGAAGTGAGGCCGTGGACCGGTTGGCCCGCCTGCACATTGCTGCCCATCGTTCATCATCAATTTCCTCTCGTAGGTCCCTCTCCCACTGCGTGCATGCCGGTGGTGGGTCTCTTGGGGCGGAGAGCAGAAAGAGTTGGTAGAGGCGGGATATTATCCCCTTAGAGCCCCTGGCAGAGAGGAGGAGCCTCTCGAAATCTTTGAGGTCCCTCCAAAGAGTGTCCCCCCACGATGGCTCGGTGAGGACTCCTTTGAGTTGAAGATAGCGGAAGGGGGATAGAGTGCCTATTCCAAGGGCCTCCTCTAAGTCTCTCAGGGATAGGAACATGCCCCCTACCCAGAGATGGCCAGTCCTTCTAAGGTCAGCTTCAAACCACGATTGGTATGCCGCGGGCTCGGCTATCTTGGCTAAGAAGGGGGGGCACAGATGCAGCTCAATGGAAAGGGCCAGGTCGTGAGCCAGTCATAGTAGCCTCCCTCCCTCCACAGGGACCACAATACTTTTAGGACTGGGTGGTTCAAAACACTTCTAGGGATGTTCTTTCTAGGGACCCAGAGCCATTCTTCTATTGTGACGGGTGAAAGAACCCTGTTATCCATGGCTACCCATTGTTTTTCAGTACCTGGAGTGAAGTGTTCAACCAGGACCCTCAGCTGGGAGGCCCTGTGGTATGTTTATAAGTCGGGGTATCCTACCCCGCCTTCCTCCTTTGGCCTGGTTAATACCTCATGAGAAATCCAATGTTTTTTGCCTGACCATAGGAAGTTGAGAAGGACTCGCTTCGCTTCCACAAAGAATTTTTTGGGGATCAGCACCGGGAGCATTTGGAAAAGGAACAGGAACTTGGGGAGGATAACCATTTTTATAAGATTAAGGCATGCCATCCAAGAGAGGCCCGACCTTGCCCACCTCTCTATATCTTTTCTGATCGCAGCCCAGAGGGGGGGGAAGTTAGCCGGGTATAGTTCTTCAGGGTCATGTGTGATCTGGACCTCCAGGTACTGGAATCCCACCTCTCAGAGACTAAAGGGGAGCCCACCCACATAGGTTACTTCTGGATCCGGGAGGTTCCCCCTATAAATGCCACCGATTTCTCGAGGTTGACCTTATACCCTGACAGTTCCCCATAGCGAGAGAGACCCTGTAGGAACCTGGGGACTGTCTGGGACGGTTTTGTAATGTAGAGCAGTGCATCATCTGCGAAGAGGCATATTTTACAATGTGTGTCTCCTATCTGTACCCCCCTGATAGCTTCATCTGTGTGGACAGAGATCGCCCATGGTTCCATCACAAGTGCAAAAATTAGCGGGGACAGAGGGCATCCCTGTCATGTGCCGCGTTCAAGGGGGAACATTCTCGACTCCGTCCCATTAGCCACCACTCTGGCGGAGGGAGAGGAGTAGAGCGCGGACATCCAACCGAGCCACCTCGGGCCCATTCCCAAAGTTGTGAAGACTTCCCCCATGAAAGCCCAACTGACCCTATCAAAAGCTTTCTCTGCGTCAAGGGCCAGTGCGCCCTCCTCGCGAACCACCCTGGAGGTGAGCACATGAAGAGTTTTTCGCATATTATCAGAACCCTGTCTGTTTAAGACAAATCCCGCTTGGTCGCGGTGTATCCAGCGAGGGAGGCAGCGTTCTAATCTGGAGGCCAGGATCCTTGCGAAAATCTTGGCGTCCAGGTTGAGGAGCGAGATAGGTCTATAGGACCCGCATTCCATCTGGTCCTTACCGGGTTTAGGTATTACAGTGATGAGGGCCTGTAGGAACGTCGGTGGGATTGAGTCTCCGCTCTTAATCTGATTAAATAATTTTGCCAGTGGCTTCAGCAGAACCGATTGGGTCTGTTTATAGAAATCGGCCGTATAGCCGTCACCCCCTGGAGCCTTTCCTGCTTTCAGCCTCTTGATGGCGCCCTCCACCTCCTCCTCCGATATCTCCCCCTCCAAGGCCTCTAGTTCTGCTTCTGATAGCCTAGGCAGGGGGTGTTCTGCCAGATAGGTGCGGATATCATCTAGTGATTCACCTGCCTGTCTGGAGTAGAGTTTGCTGTAGTAGTCAGCAAAACATTCCGCTATTTCTTCCCTGCCCCCACAGGTCCCTCCGCTTCCGTCCTTAAGACGAGCAACTCCTCTCTCGATTCTACAGCCTCTAGCTCTTTGTGCTAGTAGAGTCCCAACTCTGTCCCCTCGTTCGTAGTACCTTTGCTTGGTGTATCGCATTTTCTTAATGACTTCCCCTATGAGGACCGTGTGGAGTTCTTGCCTTTTGCCCTGCATCTCTTCCAGGAGAGCCCCCCGGTCTACCCCTGGGAGGCCTAGCTTAGCACGCAGCCCACCCAATTCCGTGCGGATCTTATTTTCAATTAGGCCCCATTCTCGTTTGCCCCTTGAGCCCTCTGCAGTAAGGAGGCCCCTGAATGTTGCTTTTGCAGCCTCCCACACCATAGACATATCGGTCTCACCGTTATCGTTTATATCGAATTAGGCCAACATTTCTTTCTTCATGAAGTCCCGAAATATGGGGTCTCGGAGGAGTGTGTTGTTGCATCGCCATCGGGAGGATCTTGGGAAGATGGGTAGAGACCAGTTGGCTATAAGCAGTTCATGGTCAGACCATGTTATGGCTTCTACTTTTGGTTGTGACACCACCCTGTTCCCCTATTCGGAAACCAACAGAAGATGAATTCTGGTATGGGTACAGTGTGGGGGTGAGAAAAAGGTGTAACCGCCCTGGCCTGGATGCGCTGCACGCCAGACGTCCACCCAATAGTGTTCCCTCAGCAAAGTTTGCATGGCTAGATTGTCTTTGGAGAGCAATTTGGGTATCCCTCCCTTTGTGGACCATCGGTCTAGATGAGGATCCAGTATCAGGTTAAAATCCCCACCCAGTACCATGGCCCCTTCCTCCCATTCGTCCATGAGATTGAGGATTTGGGTATGGAAAGGTATTTGTCTCGAGTTGGGTGCATATAAAGTGGCTAGGGTGATACGTTCCCCCTCATAGTTTCCCTTAATACCCAGGAACCGGCCCCCGAAGCCCCGCTTGGTTTCTACTCAAATGAGATTAAACGTCCTGCCCAGGAGAATGCCCACCCCCTCCTTCTTAGAGCTCCTCTGAGAGGCCCAGTAGTTGCTACCGATCTCTTTCCCCTTTATTTTCGATTCCTTTCCTTGCTTGTAGAGAGTTTCCTGCAGGGAAAGGACTGTTAGGCGTTGTTTTCGGAACATGTTACTCGTTAAGGACCTTTTGTTCTCGGAGTTGAGGCCCTTGACGTTCAGCGTGCCTATTTTCCCCTCAATCATTTTCATCATGTGTATTGTGCTCTCTGAACCCTTTTGAGTGTTCGCTACTTAAAGCCCGTTGCAAAACCCGTGTCTGTGACTTGAGCTGGATTCCCCTCTTCCCCTGAACCCTGACAAAAACTCCATCCCGCCTCCCCCCTCCCTCCTTCCCTTTCCCTTACCCGTTTTGTAGGGCATTCGCTGCCTGCTCCCCTGGAGGGGTTGAAGCGAGCAACGAACCGCCAGGGTCACTACCCCGGCCCCAGGAAACAGAATTTTTTAATATGAAACCTTACGCCAGGCCTTTTTCCGCTATGTGTTTGCCTTCTAGCACCAGTGGTGAGGATCCGGTGGGGGCACCCCCACCCCCCCGCGGCTCAGGCCCGTGGGCAGCTTCACTAGACCCCCTCAGCACATATCGCAACTCGGAGTCCCTGGGCACCAGCACATCTCTGAAGAGAAACACCAAGTGTCCCAAATAGCCCCAAAATGGGCAACTTTTCAACTCCGACTTAGGTTGTTTAAACAAAGAACTTCCCGCCTGGTGTGGGGAAAACATATAATGCCCAACAAGGTCCTCAGATGCCCGAGGGTTATAAGAGAACATAGATTGAGCCTTGGCATGATGAGTGTGCACAAAATGAAGGAATCTCTGATGCTCCTTGTGGACAGCCAAGGCATTGATTAAGCCTCAGATGCTACTTATGTTATCATGTAGGGTCCCCCCGATCTGTTGAGGGGTGTCTGGTCTTCCGAAATTTGTGTGAGCCTTTGACTTTTAGCTTCCCCTGTGAGGGGTTTGGGCCCCGAGGGGCACGGCTTTTGTCCCTGTCGGTTCCATTTTGATCTGTAGATGATCTCACATGGTCACCCATGAGGTCCTCTGCGGCCCTTTGAATGTATACTTCTGCGACTAGCTGGTATCTCTGGCCCTGCCATTCGAACGCTAGGTAGAATGGATGACCCCTCCAGCTATATCGTACCCCCTTCTCTTGTAGCCATCTGGTGATAGAGCTGCATTTCTTTCTCATCTGGAATGTGTGGGCAGAGAGGTCCTGGTATATTGTCACCCTGGAATTCCCGTGCTGAATGTCCCGTAAGGTTCTCACCCTCTCCAGCACCCTAGCTTTGTCCCTATAGTAATGAAATCTTGCTAGGACCGAGCGGGGGCCCCTGCCGCCGCCACCGGCCCAGTGGACCCTGTCGAGCAGGAGAGTTTTGCCTGAGTCCGATCCCAGGACAATTCTAATGATGTCCTGGATTTTGTTTTCCAGACGTCTCCTCAAGGCCGAAGATTCTTAGGTTATTTCTCCTCTCCCGGTTTTCCATATCATCGACCTTGAGCCGGAGATCTTCCTCACGGCGCTGCAGCTCCTTAAATCTGACGTCTATTTGTGCTTCAAGGAGGTCCGCTGATACCTGGTTATTTTCGACCCCCTCCATTCGGTCCTCTACCGTGGAAACCTTGGTCATAAGGTCAGCCAGATTAGCCCCCATGTCTGTCCTCATACCCCTGATCTCCTCGAGGATCATTTGGATGTTGCACTGCATGGCGTTCATGTCTGGGGGCTGTGCGGTGGTGGGACCAGTTTCCATTGCGTGATTTCTTGGGGTGAACTGGTACTTCGCAAGATTTTCCCTCCAGTTCATGTGGTATTAACCTCCTCTGGATATCCTCGAGGGGGGTCCCAGGGCCCTGAATTGTCGTCCCCGCCGTGATAGTTCGAATCCCTGTGATTGTCTTCGAATGGTGGTGCTATATGTCGATGTCGGTGCTCCGTTCTATGGTGTACCTCATTAGTTTTGCTGGGTGCACAGCCACCCGTAGCGTGGCCCAGAGCCGCCGAGGTTCCCCAGCCCTCTGTGGCGCCCCTCTCGGGGGGTCCGGGCAGGCCTTGGCAGGTAGCTGGAGGTTTGATATTAAGGGTCTCCTCGGGTGGGGATGGTTCTGCCCTGTGTCACCTCGATGTGGGGGGCCACCTGCGCTGTTGTAATGGTTGCAGGGGGTGGTGATGTGGGTGTGGGCTCTAAAGGGGACTCCGGGGTGGAGGACGTTGCTGTGTCTCACCTGGATCCAGCTCCTGGGTTGCTGTCGCGTGGGTTAGCGCCCGCTGTGAAGTGCTGAGGCTGGTTGGTAAGCAGGGGGGCCCCAGCTCTGGTCTGCCGTGTAGTGTGGAAGCAGGGCTAGGGGGCCCAGCGGCTGGACCCCTTTGGGTGGAGCCTGTGTTAGCAGATGGGCTGGCTGTGGGGTGGGGTGCCCAGGTGTGCTCCCGCGTTGGCCTGAGCCTACCCTGCCGTTTTCAGGGGCTCCTCCGCCCGCTTTCACTGCCCCCGGGGGGGATGGTGTAGGGCAGGCTTCCGCAGCATTGGAGGTAATGGTGCAGTGCGGGGGTGTGGAGGAGGGACCTCGCCGGCAGCGTTGGGTAGCGGGTGGAGAATCTCCCGAGAATGGGGCCCGGGCGTGCTCCCGCGTCGGCCGGGCCGAGATGTGTCTGTCAGCTGGGCCGGTGGGGTGGACACGGCCCCACAGGCGCTGTTCCTCCTGCAGGGGGTGGCCACGGACCGCTGGCCTCACGGGGCGGGAGGGCGGGTCACCGGCAGTGAGCGGAGGTCTTCTGGATGCCCGCCCAGCCTCGGGACGCTATGCTGGGGAGCGTTCGCTTCGCGGGTGAGCTCAAGCAGAGGGCCGGCTCCTCCTCTCGGCGCATGGGCGGACAGCGCTCGATCCCCGCTGAGGATGTCGCTCGAGGGCGTCCGAGGGAGGGGGAGGGCCGTGCTCCACGGGCAGCCAGCAGGTGAACGGAAGCACCCCCGTGGACCGCGCCAGCACCCTCAGGCTCCTTAACGGTTCCCCAATTCAGGTCGCAGCAGCAAACTGTCATGATGCCTACCTCCAAGGAGCCAGACCAGGCCCAGTTACCCCAGAGGCAGACATCATGTCCCAGAGGGAAGTCTCAGCAGCCCCAAGTAGGGGCCCTTTGGACTCAGTCCTGGCCCCTTTGGCGCCAGGCTCATATTGGACAACAGTCCTGGCGCCATGGGCGCCAGGCTCATAAAAGATGACTTTGTGTTTAAAGGTGCTTGGTGTAAACTTACCTGATGCAGACCATGCTGCAACATCCGGGCCATCTAGAGGCCTGAATGGGACTACTTTATCTTTGGGGACTACTTAACCACACGGGTGTGGCCAGAGGAAGTATACATACTGAGAGGAAGGATACATACCTGGAACTACTTCGAAGGCTATTTAAGCCACGCCCAAGCAGCAACTCACGCTTCGCGTTGTTCTGCATCTAGCAGCTGGACGCTCACCGTGTCTGCTCCTGCATCCTGACTTCTACCACGCCCGCCAGCATCCTGGAACACCTGCAAAGGGAGAAAGGAAGAGAATAGGAGAAAGAAGAGTCCTTACCTGCTAAAGCCGCTTTCCGGAGACATTTCGCCGACGATCCTGAAAAGGAAGACATTCATTTTAAAAGCACATTGCATCGATCGCTAAAGCGCCGCATTCCACTCATCTTTACTAGGCACCTCCATGTTCATCAGCGACCATCTGGATCCGCAACCACATTTCAGCGCCTAGGGAGAAAAAGACAAGAACAAAGGTGAGCTAGGGAAGAGAATAAGAAACCCTTAATTTGCCATCATAAGACTTACCTGTTGGGTCATTCCCACTTCATTTTGGGTCGGTGCCGCATCCTGGCATTTCCGGACCCCGGCCCCTAAGGGGAAAAAGAGACATCAGCGTTAGTGAGCGAATGCTAAGACATTACCTGAACGCTCATTAAAGATTTACCTGATATCTACTGGAACTGCACCTTTCACTTCGGGTCGGTGCCATATCTCCGGCATTTCCGAACCCCGGCCCCTATGGGGAAAAAAGACACAAGCATTAGTGCATTAATGCAAGAACACTAAAGGAACCTCTCATCAAACAACTCACCTGAGTTTCCTTCGCCGGTTCCATTGCTCATCTCGGAATCTTTGTTCTGCACCTGAAATAGAGACAACGGACAATTATTATTTCGGGCTCATACTTATAAACAGAATTCTCACAGTACTTTACCGGGAAGGTCAAGCAAACTTGAACTCTCTACAATCCATGATCCAGTGAAGTAACTGTATTGCAACGCGCTCCTGCATTAGAAGCAGGATCGAGAGCTCGTCCTTTCAGACCCTAAGAAGGATATTTCTGCGAGTCAGACAAGCCAGATTTGAAGGTCCGGTCCAGTCCATCTTCCGAGTCCTGCGCTTCACCAAAGAAGAGGCAACAGCACTCCCAACCAGGCCTGCGCCTCCGTGGGAGTCAGGTGAGCGTTACACAAACGGGGCTCAAGAGGTTTCAGGGCATATCTTCTGTCATGTTTCCTGGGGCCATACGGGGAGCTAGAAGCTTAGGCAGCCATCTTGCCTGCGCCCCCTGGTGGCCTCGCAGCCAGTCATTTTTAATAGCAAAGCATTACATTAAATAAAGCAATAATGTTCCTGTGCACTGTTGGTGACTTGCATGTATTGGATGTTTGGATTGGTGTTACCCTTCTAGCCAGTTTTACTCAGAAAGTGTGCTGCATAATCCTTAAAACTCATATTTATGTATTTCTCTTGTGTGTATTGGCAAGTGTCTAGGCCATCCCAGAATGTGGCACAACCCAAGATGAGTTGCTGAGCTGGGGTGGGGAGCAGGGAGGCGCTCAGCATGGCTTGCCACTGGCCCCCCAAATGTTGTGCTATGCCACTTTAATTGTGGCTGTCGATAGCTGTGAGGAGATGGGAGTGGGCCTGTGCCAAGCACATACATTTAGATATGAAACGCATGCAGTGGCTGAAAGGATCCCTGTTTTCTTCCTCAGGTTCACTGTGGTGTTGCTGTTGCTACCTTTCTGCTCTATACATTTCACCAGAGCGTTACTTGCAGGAAGCAGGCACCAGCCTGGTGTACAGCATCACTTGAACTTTATTGTAAATGTGACCAGGACTCTCTAAGGTGCTCCTGCAGTCTATCCTGATTGTTATGAAGGTGTCCTTGGCAAGGTTGATCACTTCTCCATGGTCTCCACTACCTCACACTTGCTACTGTCGACAAACCTTCTCAAAAGTCCTATTAGTTTCATTTCACACTTTGAACGCTTGTTCCTCACTGGTGACATCCATATACGTTATTCTGTATATTTCCTTTTCTTGGTGAAAGTTGTCAATTGGTATTCATGCTGTCTAGGTTGCATTGCCATGGTCAAGCCTTCTAAGTAGTCACCTTATACGCTACCTCAGAAGGTGTACCTGACTCCTATGCTAGAACTGAGCAGATTTCACATTTGCTACTTCTTTAACCCTTATTTTCTTCTAGCATTTAGCATCTCCCTTGGGTCAGTCCTCTAGTTCTTCTTTTTCTGACCATGTTCACAAGATGATGGCTACAGCGGTAGATGCAAAGAATGATCTCTCTGCCCCACTTGATTTTCTCTACAACAAAGTCAGTCTGAATAACAGCAGTGCTTGCCTCAAGAAAGCACTTCATGGCAAAATGTAACTGAAGCATTGCCGCCGTCCACAAGTACATTACTTAAATGAAATATTAAATATATTGACAAAAATCAATCTATGGTGGAAAAATGTAAGATGCAATACAGACTGAATGCTCAGTTTTGACAATTTGGAAGGTGAAATGTCCACCGATCATAGGCACATTAATAACTAAACCCAAAAAAGAATGAAGAATTTCAGGATTCATGGCATCACAGGGGGTTCTGAAATTGAAGAACCAGTTGCCCTTGTCACTGACTGTTTCCCTCAGTCCTCACACTGCTGCACAGAACATCATTAAGCCATCAGAGAGCACCCATTCTTGGTCCCATGCAATGTCCAAGCACACAGGCAAACCCAGAGGGAGCATTTTCCATGTACTGAGATTTATCAATGTTCTGGAGTTCCTAAATGTGGCCAGACAGATGGGCCAGAGTGAATGGGATTAGTGGGGACTTCTGTATCTATATAAAATGTCCATCCTTGACCTTGACTGCAAGTTTGAATGAGGGGAGTAAGACTAATATATGGAATGCTTCTACTCATCCTAGTCATACCCAAGGGTCATGAGTATATGAAGAGAGTAACCATTATAATTGGGACACTCAAACTCGTCCCAACCACGATAAAGAAAGGACATTGAGGAAAGGAGAATTCTAGAATCAATATAAAGAGGAAGATAGCAATTTCTATGGTAGTGACCGAGAAGGGGTAAACCATAATAAAGTGAAAGGAAAAGAATAAAACGGAAAGAAGCAGAAAACAAATAAAAAACATTACGACCCTGGCGGTAGGGGGTTAACGGGGCAAGAGTGATCCCCCATTGCATCAGTCAAGATTTGTGAAACTGTTTGAACAGGGACACAAATATAACAGGTCACATGACAGGCAGCCCCTTTTCAATGCTAAACTGGCTTTAAATTTTGGCAATAGAGATCTTGCCCTTCTTTTTTCGGAGAACTCTCGATTCTTGTAGCTTTTTGGAAAAGCTGATAATTGCTGTTAAATTTCCTGCTGCTTTTTTCTCTTGAAAGGCTGTAGGGCATTTGTACGAGAAGGTTATGGCTATGGTATGGTGGGATTGCAGCAGTCTGTGGACCAGAAAATCCACATAAAAGGGGCATGTGGACTAGCAGTCAGATCATTGACTGCATGGCCATCAGAGCAAACTGTGTGGAATGTTCATCCTCCAACAGCCAAGAGTTGTCCTGGAGTAATGCAGTGAGGGTGAAAGTATATGCAGCTCAACATCGAGCATGGTTGCGCATGCTAGTGTGTCAGGAAAGAAGCCAGAGGGAGATGGTGCAGGGGGCGAATGCACCCTGACTCTTCTTAATTTGCATGTGTTTATTTTATTTCTTTAGTCGTTCATAGCTACCCTGTTCACAATTATAAAAAATGTGTCTACAAAATAAATCCACACTATCTCCTGAAATGTACATCAGCAAAGCATACATTAACGGTATACTTCTAAAAATGTCAATAATATACTTAGATAATGTTTCTAGTATTACATAAGATTGAAATGGAAAAGCCATATTCACATTCAAATTCTTATACCCAATACAACTGCCTCTCATTTCCCCAAACCAATTTCATCATATACAACATTCTTTCACAATGTCAAATATTGTTTTTGTGTAGCGCATCAAACCTAAAATTAATGTGATCCCATTTTCTAATATACTCCACAAAGCTTATGTAGCAATAAAATGAAGATTACATAAAATGTGTGCAAATATTCTCGGTCTTGTATATTCCATACATTCACAATATAGGAGCACATGTTTTGAAATTCTAATCTGATTTGCTTCTTTACATATACATATCCTACAAGTGTATTCTCCCCTTTCAAGATTTTGTTTAGGACCATTAAAAGGGGTTAATAGATCAAATAAAAATATCAAATACAAGCCCTGATATCTACACAGAACTTTTCTCAAATACATAATTGGGTATGGATCTCAGGAGGAAATTGTTTATACTCTATTAATGTTTCATATTTTCTCAGGCAGGTCCAATTCTCAATCTTATCCTGCTGACATAATTTAGTTTTTTTGTACAAATGCAGGGCGTCCAATGGCTTCATCTGTACACAAGTTCAAATCTGCCAAAAACTCTTTTCATGCACATTTGGACAATTTTGAGTGTGGATGTAGTTCTTGTCTATTTTGCTGTTTTAAGAGTAGTTATATTTTTTATTTTTGTGCCGATTTGTCTTCTTGGTGTTTGTTCGGTATTGTGTTAGTTTCCCCCATATATAACACTTTGCATAATACTATTGGCTCATTTTTCTTCCGTTTCCTGTGATGAAAATGTAAAATTCAAATGAAAGATTCCATTCCAAGATCCAACCACTAGAAAACCCACAAAGCACCTAAAATACTGGCAAAAAAAAAAATAGAACTACTCTTAAAACAGCAAAATAAACAAGAACTAAATCCAAACTCAAAATTGTCCAAATGTACAAGAAACCCTCTCTGTGGGAGTCTGCCCTGACTAATCACCTTAACAGGAATTTAGCTGGGCCTATTATGGAGCCACAAAATTCTGCTAGATGATTTGTGGTCCCTGATCTAGTTGAACAAACCTGACAAATCAGCCCTAACAGGGCTTTGACGAGCTGACCAAACCTGACAAATGAAGCCCAAGATTTGATTTGAGAATCAAGGCTCTTGCTATGATTGTGCAAACTAACTTGGAAACCACAACAAGTTTGACCAGGGATTTGACCATGCCAAAAATCAATTGTACACTCAAGGTATTGGTCGAATCATGCCAGAAAGATGTGAAGGGGCCGTGGATCGTATTTAATTAAGTTTGCCTAGGCCTCCTAAGACCATGAAAGGCTGCATCGGCCCTGGCGCAGGATTTATTTTGCTATGCGCAGGTTTGCCCTTAGTGAGAGGCCAATGCTTTACTCGTGAGCTATCCGCCAATAAGCACAGCCGTGTCTTGGGTGTATCTAATTACCAACTTGCCCGAAATTGTAGAGGACCATTGGCATTCTAAAAGTGTTTTTCTTTATTGGACAGGTTTTGCTTCTGGAGATAACCAATGTTGGTGTGTTGCCAGACACATTTCTGGAGAGTGCATATGGTAGAATGAATTCCAAGCCTCCATTAGGGAGCCAGGTAAAACATGCACAACATGCCATTTCAGCCTCTATTGAGGTACCTCGTTCTGGCAGACAATATCTAGGATTTTTTTCCGAAAAGCTCTAATAGAAGTGCGTTCCAGCAAAAAACATGCTTGTTTTCTTTGGCTATTCTAGGTTTGATGGGGTTACAGTACATCTAGAAAGTTTTCAAATGATAAAACTCCCCAAAAAATCCAAGTTCAACCAGAAAAGCATCTACTGTGCACCCCATGATTCCAGAAATCAGTAACGG
This sequence comes from Ambystoma mexicanum, assembly GCF_040938575.1. NCBI lineage: Eukaryota > Metazoa > Chordata > Amphibia > Caudata > Ambystomatidae > Ambystoma > Ambystoma mexicanum. Next base: position 49,415,532 of record NC_090925.1, on the reverse strand, counting down.
GTGCATAAGGATTTGCTGTCATTGCTTGTAATCTGTGGCACACCTCCCAGTCCACATCAGACAGGAACAAAACCACAGACAATCATCTTTTTTTACACTGGCCTCTTAGCACTTATGCACTAGAAATCTTTTTTTAATTAATTTGCTTGTTTTGCAGGTAACATGGAATGCCACGTGTGTGAGTCATGATAAGTTTGATGTGCCCTTAAAGTGCCTACTGTTTCAACCCCTTGCACTTTGAAGCGCAGTGTGTTGTATTATCTAAACAAAAATTACAAAGGCAGGGGAGAAGATGGACATGAGTCCAAAGCAGGGACTAGTAGTGAAAGCACCATAAGTCATATAGGATGGATGGTGGGGCGGGCAGAACTAAAAGTGTTACCATTCAGAAAATGACCACATTAAGGACCAGTGAAGCAAACATCATGGGTGTGACACATGCTGGGCAATTCATTAACCCTCATTTGTTTTTTGTGATGTTATTATGTGCTGTGTTGAACACATCATATAGCTCAAAATGTTATTGTGCTGAAAAACAGGGATTTTACAAAGAAAGGTCTCAATACATGTTAATTGCGATAAACAACACTTCAATCAGTAAAAATCTGTCGCTGCAGGTGTGAAGTGAGGACGTGAGCCTCTTCCAGCTCCAGGGACCATGGGCCTCATTACACGGTAGGCTGTAAGGGTTTACCGGTACCAGTATTTTACCAGTACCGGTAAACCCTTACCGCCTTACTACGAGGTCCCTTTGCGGGTTGGAGAATTTAACGCCTGCTTTTTGCAGGTGTTAAAAACCAACCCGAAAAGGGACCAGGGAGCTAATTACGGTACCGCAATTTGCGGTGCCATAATAAACACCTTCCCTATTCCCATTATGCCCTATGGGGCAAAAATGGGAATGGGGAAGGGCAATGGGGGAAGGGGGAATTACCGTCCCACCAACCTTGGAATAGGGCAGTAATTCCCCTTTCCACCAAGGCGGTGCCGGTATTTTACCGGCATGGACCAAGGTGCTAATAGCACCTTGGTCCACCGCCGTCCATGTAATGAGGCCCCATGTCTCTGAAGAGCCGAGGCAGATCAACTTGTAAATGCGCTGGCTCTATATAAGCAGGTCTGGGAGGAAGAGAGAGAGCGCTTAGAGCTGGCTGGGAAAAGACATAGGGCCTCATTACACGGAAGGCGGTGAGCCATGGCGCTATTAGCGCCATGGCTCATGCCGGTAAAATACCGGCACCGCCTTGGCGGAAAGGGGATTTACTGCCCCATTCCAAGGTTGGTGGGGCGGTAAATCCCCCTTCCGCCATTGCCCTTCCCCATTCCCATTTCTGCCCCATAGGGCTCTATGGGAATGGGGAAGGCGCTAATTACGGCACCGCAATTTTGCGGTGCCGTAATTAGCTCCGAGGTCCCTTAGCGGGTTGGTTTTTAACGCCTGCAAAAAGCAGGCGTTAAAGCACCAACCCGCTAAGGGACCTCGTAGTAAGGCGGTACTGGTGAACGGTCACCGTTACCATTAATGGTGGCCGTTAACCATTACCGTCTTCCGTGTAATGAGGCCCATAGGCTCCATGCTGAGACTCATCCTAACTGCTGTCTTTCTGCTGCACAAACTTACTACATGCCATCATTTCCCCTGCTTATGAGACCTCATCCATTCCCTACTTTCAGAGGCAGAATGCATTCTTCTTTAGTGAAGCCAAGCAGCCGACCTGACCCTGGATGAGACTGTCCAGGAAGGAAGTATGTGTAATATTTTCCAGACTGAAAAAAAAAAAAATCGAGTTTGTCTTTTTTTCAGTTCTGTGTTAAGATGATGCAAAACACAACAGTGTTTGAAAATATACTTTTTTATGTGGTATGTGTATTGTTTTTAAATTCAGGCTTGTGTATGAAAGGTAGGTCCCCCTGCCCATCTTTCCTATCAATCCAATCATTGTATTTGAATTCATGCTTGTTATTGTATTGGCCACTATTGGCCACTATTGGCCACTGCTCCTTTGTCTCCCACGAAAGTTCAAAGGAAAATAGTATGTTGTACTTTTTCTTCCAACAAACTCTGCTGCGTTACCTATACTCCAAAAAAACGACAGGAAGAATAAGTGTTTGATGGCTGGAACAGTGTCATCTCTGAATGCTTTACACTGCTATAATATAGTGGATGATAGCCTAGACAGACAATCCAGGTTTAATCATGTTATGAGTTTTACTGGATGCAAGTCTTAGCCATATTGTAATTTGTAATTTATTTATTTGTAATGCGCACCAAACCCGAGGGTAGGAGGGCGCAGGAGCAGCAGGGTTATTCAAAGCTTAGTTACCCTTCACATAGCATTGCATTGCAGTATTTACAGTAAATTACCATCGGGTAGAAAACAGTTACAGCAATCATGATAAAGACAAGGAAGTATGCAGGTTACATGAGTATATATATTTACAAGGTGGGTATGCAGGTTTACGAGTAAACTTATTTACTAGGTGTGTACCGGGTCTGGGTAGGATGGGATTAGCAGTCATTGTTCTTTAGCCAGTGTATGTAGTTGCGCCTAAAGTGTGAGTAGGTTTGGGGTGTCCTTAGTGGGGGTGGTAGGGAGTTCCAGTGCTGGGCTGCTTTCACTTGGAAGCTGTTGCCCCCCATTTTGGTGCGTTTGAATCTGGGGACAGTGAGTAGATTGGTGTTGGAGGTTCTGGTAGGTCTGTTGGACGAGTGTTTGCTTATTCTGTCGACTAAGTAGCTGGGGGCGGCGTTGTTGAGGCACTTGTGTGTAAGTGAGGCTACTTTGAGCATGATTTTGTCTGTAGTTTTGAGCCAGTTATGGGCTCTCCTAGTGTTGGAGATGTGTTCTTTCTTGGGGATGCTGAGCGCTGCTCTGAGAGCGTTATTTTGCAGCATCTGTATTTTGTTGATGATCTGTTTGCTAGCTCCTACGTAGAGGGCATTACAGTAGTCCAGTTTTGATAGTATGAGGGCTCTGGCTAATGTAATGCAGCTCTGGGTGGATAGGAAAGGTTTGGCTGCTCTTATGAGCTTACATGTGTAAGCCGTGGAGGAGGCCAAGGAGCTGATCTTTTTATGGAAAGAGAGGGAGGAGTCAATGTATATTCCCAGGGTTTTTACTTCCTTGGCTACTTTAATTAGGTTTCCGTCTTTTCTGAAGCTGGTGTAATTGTGGTCTAGTTTGGCTAGGTTTGCAGTGGATCCAAGTATGATGAGTTCAGTCTTGTCATCATTCAGGCATAGACTGTGTGATGCCATCCATGCCTGGATGATGAGGTACACCCTGTTCACCAAGGCCAAATCATGGTTGTAATCTCCCATCAACGGGATGAGGATCTGGGTATCATCGGCATAGTTAGTGTAGGTGATACCCAGACCATCTAGATCATCAAACAAGGGCTTCGTGAACACGTTGTACAGTGTAGGTGAGACGCAGGAACCCTGGGGTATTCCGCATGTAATGGGGACGGGGTCTGCGGCCGCTGTGGTAGAGAAGACACGCATGGATCTATTGCTGAGGAAGGACTCGATCCGGCCGATGGCTTCTTGGGAGAAGTGGGCCGCAGAGTCGAGGTGATTGCATAGGATTTTGTGGTCGACCAGGTCAAATGCTGCGGATAGGTCTAGGAGGAGCAGTAGGGCAGTTTTCCCATTGTCTCTCAGAGTGTCGATTTGAGCCTTCAGGTCGATAAGGGCTGTTTCTGTCCCGTGTTGGGGTCTGAAACCTGATTGCCGAATACTGAGTAGATGGTTTGATTCGAGGAATTTTTGTATTTGTTGGTAGGCTGTCTTGTCTAGAATCTTGAGCAGGAAGGGAACGGTGGTAATGGGTCTGTAGTTGGTGGGAATGGACAGGTCGAGGGAAGGTTTTTTGAGAAGGGGGAGGACCCATGACTCTTTGAGGTTGCTGGGGACGGTGCCTGAGGAGAAGGAAGCGTTGATAAGTCTTGTGATGAATGGCGAGAGGTCTCTTGCCGCATCTTTAATGATTTGAGGGGGGCAGAGGTCGCCCTGACAATTGGATGGCTTTAGACTAAGGATGATTTTTTCCACTTCTAGAGTGGAGACCTTGGAGAAGCTAAAGCGGGAGGGGGTAGGCAACGGGAGTTGGGGCATGGGGCGCGGGGTCGTGTTGATAGGGTTGGTCTGTTTAGTTAAGGATTCTTTCTTGTTTTTAATTTTAGTTTGGAGGTTTGTGATTTTATTGTTTAGGGCATTTTGGACACTAGTGCACCATTGTTTGTCCTTCACACAGGTGTCAGGAATTAGCACTGGTGTTTCCAGTTCTTTAATTATTGTGAATAGCTCTTTGGTACTGGAGTTAGATTGCGCGATTCTCATGTTGTAGGATTCTTGCTTGGCAGCTATAATTTCTTTTTTGTAGTTGGATCTTATTTTATTGAGTATTGATTTATTGAGGTCTGTGGGAGATTGTCTCCAGGCCTGTTCCTTTTTGCGGTTTTCTGTTTTGAGAGTTTTAAGGTGATTAGAGAACCAGTGGTTGAGGTGCTTTTTGGGTTTGCATTTTCTTAGTTTTGAAGGTGCAATGGAGTCTAAGGCTGTGCGCATGATTTTGTTATAGCCTTCGACGAGGTCATGGGGGTTGGGGGTGGCGGGGAGTTGGTTAAGTGTAGGGAGGATCAGAGGGATCAGATTTTCCACTGTGATCTTTTTCTTGCTTCTCGTTGTTAATGATGGGGCTCGAGGCTTCGAGGGTGAAGGAGAGTAGGTGGTGGTCGGACCAAGGTTGGGGGGAGTTGTCAGTGATGGCGGCCACGCAGTTGAAGTCTGCGACCCAGTCAAGGGTTCTCCCATTGTTGTGGGTGGGGCCAGATACTTTTTGGGTGAAGCCTAATTCAGATAGGGTATTGTTGATGAGGGTGGCGTGGTGATCTTTGGGGTCTTTAAAACCTAGGTTGAAATCTCCAAGGAGAAGACTCTGGGAGGAGTTTTTCAGGTTGTTAGTGAGGATGGTGCTAAGGTCTTCCTTGAAGGATCCTAGAGGTCCGGGCGGTCTGTAGAGTAGGTGGATGGATATCGTTTGGGATTTAGTAGTGGGCAGCTTGGCTGTGAGTGATTTGCATGATGGGAGGTGGGTAGAGGAGTTGAGTCTGATGTTGAGACGTGTTTTGGCAATTATAGCCAGGCCACCACCTCTTGATTCTGTCCTATCTGCTCGGAGGATGGTGTAGTCGTGTGGGATGGCTAAGGAGAGGGCTGGTCCGGCGGCTGTGTGGAGCCAGGACTCTGTTATGGCTAGGAAATCTAAATCTGCTGCTAGAATGAGGTCCGCTATATCTGTAGCATGGGCTATTATAGAGCGAGCGTTAATGAGGGCTCCTTTTATGGGTGCATCTCTTGTCTTAGTGGGGGTGGTGGTGGTGGCTGTGTTGTCGGTTTTGTGTCTGGACGTAGTAGTTTGTGGGGTGGGCTTGGGTGTTTTCATCGTAAGGTTGGCACAGGTGCTAGCGAGATAGGAGCAGTTGGTGAGTTTGTGTTGGGTCAAGTCCCTGGCTCGTGGCTCGTGCAGTTTAGGAAGTCTGGACCGTAGTCTAGCGTTTCTTTCAGAGAAGCTGCATGGCAGGGAGGTAAGGGGTAGCATGATTCTGGGGGGAAGATCTGAGGGGGGTGGTGGGGTGGTGCAGATGGAGGCCAGGCTTAGGGTGGAGCTAGATGGGCAAGTGAGATTAATGAGGTGGAGAATAGTTCTCAGCAGTATTGAGTAGGTGCCTGGCAGGAACATTGTATAGGTGGTCTGTGCTAACACAGTGGCTGGGTTCAAGATACAAGGTAAGTTGAAACAATGTCTAGGTTCACGGTGCAAGGTAAGTTGAAACAGTGCCTGGGTTCAAGATACAAGGTAGGTTATGCCAAAGGTAAGTGGAACAGTTTCATAGTATGTTAGAGCGGTCACAAACAAACTCACCTGCTGAACACGGCGCTGCAGGCAAAGATGGGCATTTCAGATGATTAAGTCTTCAATCTCTTCTATCTTTTCAAAGTGAAATAAAACAATACTGCAGAGTTGGAAGGTTGAACCAGGTTGTGAAGTATATGTCTTAATGCTGGAGTAAATGGATAATGGTTGATATAATGGCCAATTGGTGTTTTTTTTTGCATTTTATAATGATGGCAAACAGACATCTTTCATTATTTGGTTTAAGGATGCCTCATAATTGAGGAGAACCAGCCCCCCCCCCAAAACGTCAGATAAACAGAGAATGAATCACCCGGGAAACATTTCCCCTTTTTCCCCCATGATTTGAGAACACACACTTTCAACCAGCTCCCTCTACACTAGTCACCAGTGTGTGAGTCCTTATGGACTCAGATTGTATAAGAATGGCTTTCATTTGGCACATTATAAAGCACAGCCTGGCTCTCACTCATGGGTGTAGGATATGGAGGGGCACAGGGGGAGGGGGGACAAATCCCCCACACAATTATAAGTGGGAGGGATAGAATGGCATTCATCCCCCCAGAATAAAAGTGTTTTGTTGTGTCGTGCACAAGCCCAGTTCAGTGCACTGCTCTGCAGTTGAAAAAGTCTGCAGGCTGTGAGGCTGCTGCAGCCGTCACTCTGCGTGCATGCAAAAAAGTAAACGTTCTTATGCAGACTGAAAGGTACATTTATTTGCTCGCATCTGCGCATTTGGAACGTGCCCGGGGAACAGACTGCACGTGCCCCTGCGCAGTGCACTGCTGCGCAGTAGCCTCAGCCTGCATTTTCTTCCAGAATGAAGGGAGCAGACAGGCTCTGGGTGTGCTGCTGACTGAGAACTTGGCTGGGCCGGCCTCTGCTGACGGCATTATCGATGAGGGAGAGAGGGACAGAGACTGTCTACTCGACAGCTACGAGCTACCTACTAGGGGCGGGTATGTAGCAGTGAAATCTCTTGCTCTTGGGCAACCGATTTATAGTGCCAGCTCTGCATTCCAGTTATATGAATGCATCGCATGACCCTGTAAAACAAAAGAGTGATCAATAATCAATGATACAACATGCAGAATTCTTTAAATGCAACCAAACTGCAATTATTTGTCTGTTCTGTCACCTCCAGGCCCTCTGGGTGCCACCAATAATATTATGAACCTGACAGTCACGGTCCAGCGCTGTTCTAATTGGCTGCTCTACTCATTGGCACCCCATGCATTTAACCAATGTGTCTAAGATTTAAGAGTGCGATGAATGATTATAGCTAGGGCTGGCTGCTTAGAGCGGCTGGCCTTTAGGTGCGATGGAAAAATTATCTGAAAGCGAGGCCATGCACGCAGAGCGGTGTCTGGTCCTGTTACAGTATGCAGTGAAAATGATTCTGGCCCAATGTCCGCGTCTGCTAAAGGGCGAAATGTTTTAATCACCAGTGTCCCCACTCCACCAGCCGTGCCTTTCATCTTCAGGTGCATAATGACAAATTATAGAGAAGAGAATCATTTGAAGTTTCTAGATGGCGGGCGGGCGCAGTCCCAGAATCCAGGGGTTGTACGGCAGCATGTAATCCGCCAGAGTAACTAGTCATATCAAATGGATTTAGATGCTGCTGGAAAGGGAAATCTAATTGTTAGACTGTGAAAGCTTCTCGGGGAATCTGCTTTAATGATTGCGTTTGTAATCCCATTTGCATGATGTGAATAGCAATTGTGTCTTGTGCGGTACCGCACTGGCAAACTGGGTTTACATGAGGAGAGGTGGAGAATAATGTAGCTAGCTCAGGGGCAGCCTGGGATGTTACATACCACCTTCCCCTTCACACACGTCATTGCCTTATGTCTTGATGCAGACAAAGATTTCTACATCCATTGCTAAAACAAAAACGATCCTGTTTCACTGCGAAATAGTTCAATGCTCGCTCTCTGGCTGGCTGTCCTCACATGCAGACTATGGCCCAAGGCAATTGTGTGCTGGATGACATTAGTAATGTGGTGACCTTTTAGTAAATGGTATTTTTACCCAACTTCGATGGTACTCAAGACCTCAGAAAGAAGATGGGCTCAGTCAGCCCTGCCTGCTTTGAATCTTTGTTCGGCATCCTGACCAGGCCCAGGTGAAGATGTGTGGGGGCCCATTTGTGTCGGGCCCTGCTGGGCAGATACAGCAGTCGTTTCTTAACTTTCCTGTTTGTGTGCGTCACATGCTTGGTGACGGTGCGCTATATAAATACCTTTAACATTAACATGCTTCCCAAACAGGAAAGTTAGGAAAGGACTGTTGCATCTGCATTAAGCAAGTTTCCAGCACCCGAGTACAGATGAATGACACATTTCCCATCGTGAAATGTGAGCCAAATCATTACAATTCATTTAAAACACAAAACAAATACCATTAGAAATCCCTAAAATCACTAAAAGGAAGTTAAACAAGGTTTTTAAATACAAAATCCAATGCAAAGACAAAATCAAACTCACAAATCAAGAGCATAATTATGTTGTTCGCACTGTGTTGATCATAGGCTCAACCTTGTGTGCTGTGTTTATGGACCCCAAGCAATAGCTGGAATCATTTCTTGCATGTGCCTCTCAGTTACAGATGAGGCGGTTAGAGGCGGGTGGCTTCCTGGGAGTTCCAAGCAGTGTCTTGAAGTGGCTCTGCAGCTCTTGGTCGCTTCCATCACTAGCATTTTTAGAGGTTATTATTCCAGTCTCTCCAGGTTATGTAGCTCTCAAAACACGAATGCCGTAGTAAGGTTTTTTACGTGACTCCTTTGGGTATACCTTGTCCCAGTTCTTGAAATCCCTTTCCATTTTGTTTGTAAACCACTTGGTATTCAAACAGGAAGTCATGGTAAGTGAGAGATGCTTTATAACTAGATGAGCGTTAGGGATATGCAAATGAGCAAACCTTTTAGGGATGGGGATTGTGAAACACCGGTCTTCCAAATGAAAGTAAGAACTACAACGAGGCAGACCTAACTTGGCAGTATATAGATGATAGAAGCAATTAAGCCATTTCTATTTGTTTTTGGCTTTGCAAGCTCTACCTGTGCCTGTTCCCTCTGCCCTCAAACTCTGCACTGTGAAACTCTCTGCTGTTAGGGGCTGCATCAGATAAGTCTAATCGACAAATAGTACTTATATGTAATTTCATACGTACTGCCATTTTAATTTTGTGAAAAGTCGAGTTCTTTAACTAAAACACAATAAATAAATAAAACAAGCAAAGTCCCCAAGGTGCCCCCTCCCCCCCATATTTTATGTGTATCCTATGCCCCTGCTCTTGCTTGCACATTTTGCACAGCATGAATAACTGCAATTCTCCAATGAACTTCCACGCCTGTCATGGCGTACCTGCAAGACCCTATTTTGCATATATTGGCCTTTAAACTCATACCTATGAGGGAATCATACTGCCACGTGAAATGTTTGGGTCACAGGTAAAGAATGCACATCTGAATCTATCTGACCCACGGGGGATGGGTCTTGTGCATAAAACTGCGCCTCGCTGCTCCCTTCCATCCATCATGTCGTTGATCAGGGATTATTGTGCGATATCTGATTATAAGATTAATTGGGACAACCATAAGGTTTTACTGCTTAACAAACCCACGAACCAACTTGGCTTGATTTTGTGAATCTCACCTGGAGACATATTGGGCCTCATTATGAGCTTGCCGGTCTGGATACAACAGTACCGGTAAGCTTGCCTGTACCATTGCATCCGGACTGGCAAACTCCGAGTTGTGCTTGCGGGTGCCTTTCATTCCGCCAGGCACTCACAAGCACAGCATACCTGCAGCACAGGCACCGTTATGAACGGTGCCGGTGCTACAGGCCTCCCCATTCCCATTGAGCCCGAATGGGCTCAATGGGAATGGGGATCACCCCATTCCGGCACCCACGAATGGGCAATTACCGGGTCCGGAAGGGCCGGAATACCCCAGTAATTCCCCATTCGTGGGTGTCGGACTTTCTTGCAAGTTTGGAGGTACCCTTGGCAGTTCCTATTCTCTCATTACAGAACTGAAACGTTAAATAGGAATTCTGACCAGATCCAAGATGTATTGCGAGCCAGATTGGAGAATGGTCGCCACTTTTCGGTTTTGCTGCATTTGGTGGCGCTAGAATATAAAAAAGAGAAGTAACTTTGTGAAGCAGATATCTGGTTGGCATGGTAACTGGGCACGCCCAGAATGAAAACGGAAAATAACTATTTGTTAATGTTGGTGCCCTTACACTGTTTAAACAAATGTGCATGGATTTAAGACCCATTCTGGTAATCACGCGTTTTGTTTGACGTCATGTTTGCTTTCATGTTCTCTCGGGTGCGCAGTGATCTTTCCTTTTACAGCTGCTCATCCCGTCCATGTGCTGAGGTTCTTTTCTTTCCAGACCTCTCACCCATATCCCCACCCCCACTTCAGGTGTGTTCATTGAAATATCGTCTCCATGCCCTCTGCCCCACTCTCCCAGTGACCAGAAAATCCGATGCAAATGATCAGCTTCCTGAGGATGAGAGGCGGCCCTCTACGGCGTGTGCATGCATGGGGTGTGTGTCGTGTGAAAGTTTATTAATACATTTTTTGTGGGAACATTGTTGTGCAATTTTGAAGATCACATGAGGTTCGTAGTGGGTCCATGTTCCGCCTTCTCTCCCTCCCACTTCTTGACCATGGCTGTCCGTTAACGTGCCGTGGGAGAACTGTTGCAGAGATATCTTTGCCCAGAATTGCTTATTATTATTGAAACGTAGCATTATCCCCTCACTGCCATTTTACTTTGGATGCTTCTATATTAGACATCTCCTGTGCAAGTTCTGGTAAAAGGTTTCAGTGGAAGTACAGTGGATTCAGTGGTGGATCTGTAGGAGGAGCGAGGGAGTGGCCTCCTCTGGGAACACACTCCATGTCTCGAAGCCCTGCCTTGGTGCCTTATTTCAGCTAATGCGAAACCTAAACTGCAATCAAGCACTGTACATGTGTCACTTGCATTGCATTTGACACATATGCACAGGATATAGACCTTTTAAAAGAGGATCTGTGTCTATTGCAATTTTCGCACATTGCAATGCAAGCTCCGAAAGTCTCCATACCTTTGCGTTCGCCCAATGCTTTCATTCAGGCCACCAAGACGCGACTTCGCTGAACTTATTGTTGAACTCGGAATGAAGTCAGGCGAGCGTCCTCCTGACAATGTTGCAGAGTCGGTAGCAAGCAGCCGCTGGCAGTGGCAATCCAAGTCTTCCAACAGCTCAGCTGCGAGAATGACTTTGGTGCAACAGGTGGTAGTATAGTAGCTTGTTGCTTATAAGGTGCTTTTATCCCATTAGTATGGCCTCAATGCACTTGTGCCAAGAATGTCCTCGGGGGACTGAAGTCCAAGGTATTGAATCATTTTAGAAAGGATTAGAATGCATGTGTGCATTTGGCCAAAATAGGGATTTGGATGGGATGGTCGAACCTCAGTAAGCTGCCGAGGATGGTCAGGCATGTGGATGGTTGCTGAAAGGTGGTCGGGAGAGTGCATGAGCGCAAGAGAGTCGTTATGTGTCCAGCTTAACCCAATGTTTTGTCGTACAACGTTTGTTAGTTTGGAGTATGGAGGTGAGTTCATGCAGGTAAGAGGCCATGATGTCCACTGAAGTGGTACGTAAATATGTACCTTGAGCCTCCATGGTGTAGCCTTGTAATCAGACTGTCCGGTCTACTCTGAGATTATGCTTTACCTTGCTCTGGAGAATATACTGGGGAGACACTGACTGTGTCAAGCCCTAGGTGTCATGAAGGTAATCGTGAAATGGGGAAAGATTGTCAGGTTGCTGGAGGGTTGCAGGTTGCTGGATGGAGTAACCAGGTTTTGAGGGCTTTGTACGTTTTCTTTTCAGAGTTTCTGGAACAACACCTTGACCCTCTAATCTGGGAGCTGCTAGGTGGAAATATGCTGCCAGAGGACTTCATCTGGTTGAGGAGAGGCCTAGTTGCTTGGGTTCTGTATGGGTAATTAGGAATGGAGAGGGGACATGAGAGAACCGTGAAATGAAACAATTCATTTTCATTTATCGACAGTGCGACCGACTGCAATTCAGGCTCAGAGTGAAGGGCCCTCTGCGGTCAGGCACACTTTGCTCCCACCTATTCTGCCATTAATGGACTCAAGCTTCTTATAAACAAAGAAATCTAGTGCTTTTGAGAGTGCAGTGGGACTTAAGCTTAGGTGTCTCCACTCTGCAAACAGACCCCTCATTTGACTGTTGATACTACTAGACGTTAGACTTCCCTTTATTGGCAATGCTTTTTTCTGAGGTTCCTGTTGGGTTTTCTTTTAAGAATAAAAAGCCAGCCTTTTGCTTCATCTTTCATCCCTGACATTGGAAATAGTGTTTGCCTTAATCTAAGGGAACGTCACTTCTCTTGGATGTTCAGCAATGCAGCTATGAAGGAGACGTGCTGACTTGAATGGCCAATTATATCTTCTTTGCTGAAGGAGCGTAGCAGGTACTGTTTATCATGCAGTTGCACGGATCAGTTGTGAATAAGAGCACTGCACATTACCTCCACAAGGACAGCTGTTTAAAGTCCACTTACATAAATACTGAAGAAAGTTTATGGGCCTCATTACGGGTCTGGCGGTAACCATGCCGGTCATACTTGCCGGTTGCCGCCCGACCCGTAAAGATTTATTGGTGCCTGACTTGCTGGTAACACCGGGGGATTCCAACCCCAGTGGCCGCGAAGTCAGGCACCGGTAAAATGTTGTTCCCCATTCCCATAGAGCCCCATAGTGGGGACCACGGAAGCACTGGCACCGTTAGTAACGGTGCAGGTGCTTCCGTGACGGTCTGCCTAACATGGCCTTTGTGTCCAGTATGGTCCGACCTGTCGGGAGAGTGGCTCTGGCAGGCAGACCTGTAGTATGCCGGTCCGGCATGCTTGTAATGAGGCCCAATGTTTTTGTGTTTGTCAGTCGGGAGTTGGGAATGTAATGTTTGCAAGGTAATGTTCCCACTTGCTATACTTTGTGTAAAATGATGCTGTATAACGCAACTTCTACCCTCTTGCTGGCTACTATAGTACGAGTATGGTGGTGGGGGTTAAAACAGTGGTGAATCCATTACCGCTTTGTCACCGCTCAACCGTACAGGTTTCTGATAAAATCATCAGAATTACTAGCAGCGAAATCACCGCTGGTGGTAATTCCACCAAAATCCCCATGGAGTCTTTTGGGTTCCAGAAATGGGGATTAACGCTGCCCTACCACTACTTTTAATCCTGCTGTGAATCTGTGGAACCAAGGGGTGGTAACATTAAGCGAGTGTGGCAGTAATTCAACAGAGTTACCGCTGGATCACCACCAGACTCATAATGAGGCCCTTTACCTATTTCACAGGGCAACATTAATGCTATCACTTAGCAGTGCACGGTGGTGGCACTTATGTGTGCTTACCTTACCATAACTGCCACATTTCTGGGGTTTTTCGATAATTTAGCCACATCTATAAACAATGCTAATCTATCATTATACCGTGCACCTGGCAGGCTCGGGGAATGGCACAGGGGGAGTCTTGAGGCCAACCTGACCCACACACACACACACATTTCACTCCCACCCGACCGCGTCATTCACTTCCAGGGCTTCCACCCTGGCTTTTGGACTATCATTTATCCCTGTCTGTGCCTCGCAATATAATGTGATTGTAACCTAAACGTGGAAGAAACATTCTCTTAGATCTTCATGGTTTATTAGTTTATAGTCGGTGGTCTGGGGTCAGCTTGTATCTCGGAATTCAGGGGTCTTGGCATTAGGGCAGCTGTAGGGGCTATAACTCTTAGTTGGCTGGATGGGGGTCGGAGGCCTGCTTTCGTCTGTTTGCGATAACACGTATGCCGCCAGGCGCTCAGCTCTGTCCCATGGCCTTGCAGGGCACATCCTTTTAAAAACAAACACTATAGTGACAATCTTCAAACAAAGGACGTGTTTCTGTGGAAACTGGTGGTGTGGGCCTTTCCCATGAACCCCTTGGTCCCATCCAGATTTCCCATTCAGGCTTGGTCCATTACAGTGTTTTGGATGCAGTTTGCCTCACCTTAAATCGCCTAGGGTGGTCGATGGGTTTGCCAACCTTCACAACACTATCACTACATTTCAACTTACAAAAGCACACTTCAGTCCGTCACACCTGTGCCTGTGTGTGGGCACAATAAAGAACACAACACATATTTCCCCCATAACACAATATACAGAATGAAAGCTCTCATTACCAGTTTCTTGTTTTTCGATAACATACTGGGCAGTGATATGGATTTTTGTAAGTCAGTTGGCCAATCATAGCACAGCTTAAATTGTCTATCTTAGCCACAGGCATAAATGGCATGCACTGAGTTTTGACACTAAACAATATGTCATCCCTGCTTTCGAAATGAAACCATGTTCACCTAAATTGGTGATTGAATACATGTGCATTTTCCCAGAGCCGTTCTCCCACTTCACAACTTCAACCGCTTTACGATGACTTGGGGATTAATATCGCTGCGACAAGGAATTCAACCACCCTGTTAGACCAGCCATTCCTATATACTTTTTTGACTTGACTTTTAAAAACATTTATTCGATTATTGAACCATAAAAGAACATCCTCACATTACGCTATTACATACCAAAACATTTGGTACAAGTTCATAAATCAAGATGGAATAGCATTCAGTATGTCCAAATTCCAAAAGCAATCAATTGCTGTTTTGCAAAGGGGGAGAGATTCTGGTGACTTCCGGTCTCGCAGCCTCCCAGCTGGCTAATGTTGATCATCTCTAACTAAGACAACAGCTCATAATTTAACCGCAGCATTATTCCCCTTTTCTTTGTAACCCAGCATATCAATTGTATGACCTAGCATGACTTCAAGAAGAACCAAGGTTCAATTCATTCAGATTCTAAAACTTATCAATAAAAACGGATGACTCTATGTTTTTAGGGAGGAGAGATTATAATAGCAGATAGTAGAATGTTCATACTCACAGCCTCCCAAGCAGACACGTTGGAATCATCTGTGACTAAAACAGCTGTTCATATGTTAAACATTGCAATACCCATGGCGTCATGCTATGTTCCATTGTACTCCAGTATTTCATTTCTAGGCCCTAGTATTACATGTGCTCTGGGGGGGGGCGGAGCAACCAGTAATAGGGAACAGGATTGGAAGCTTGCGGCTTCCCTGGTATCAAACACAGAGTCGTCATCAATCATAAGGGCGGTAGCTACCATTTTGTTTGCCTCAACAGTCAGGCCCTGTGTATGAATTTTGATATTTTATCAACCCTTCCTGGATCATCAGTTAACTTACATAGGTCCAAGGCTTCGGTGGCTGTGTGGACATCGGCTTGGCTCATCAGAGATTTTCCAGATAGTTTTCTTAATTCACGGGTGACGGGGCAGAGGAACATGATGTGTATAATAAATGCCCTCACTTGCGTTACACGGGGGGAACTCGCTCATGTTTCCTGGCCTCCAAGAGGCAGTACATTTGCCACTTTCAGAAAACCCAATCTTTTGTTGATGAAAAGTGCCTGGGCATACACTGGTTTGATCTAGTCCATATCCTAAGCCTGCCTTAACTGTGCTATTCTGGTGCATATTTTAGGATCCTACATGCTGTGACCATGTGCGCTCTGTATAGTTCTCCACACATCTCAGCCTTTATACCTTTGCACTTTAATGTGTTTATCAGCTGTGGTTGGGTCCATGCTTCCTGCTCACTTACAGCACAAAGACTATTCTAACACCTATCAACCATGGCAATTTCATTGCTCCCTCCTGACTCACCAAGTGAGTCTTATCGGTCCTAAATGGATCAAGTTCAGACGTCCCCCAAAGACGCAGCCAATAAAGGATTGCTTTGGCAGCGGCATTTGCATTGATTGGGGTTAGATCTAATTCGAGGTGCAACAACGCATTTGGCATAGATGAACGGAGGCACAATAGTTGCTTCAGAAACTTGTTTTCTACCTTTCTCATCGCCTTCAGGTCTTCAACTCCCCATAGTTCTGCCCCATTGAGGGCAGCTGCCAAGGCCTGCTACTTGTATAAGTCCAGAGCATGGGAAACGGCACCCCGCGGTGATTGTTGAAAAAAGCACGAGTGCCGCCACTATACTTTTATAACATAACCGTGGCTCTCGCGCTTTGACTTGTGCAAATGCCACTATCACTGAAACAGATTGCAAAGTTTTCATAACGGCTTACTTGTTCTAGTGGTTCCCTCCCTGCATTAATGCCAAGTTGCACTCTTTTATCAAACCTGTGTCTGATGACCATTGTTTTTGTTTTCAGAGACCGTTTTAGCTCATCACATGTATTTAAAAAAGCTAGCAAGTACTGTTTTAATACCTGGGGGGAAGTCGACAGGATCATCTCCAAAAACAAACCAGGGTGGCTCAAATTCCCCAGCTTTAGCGGATCCCTACCTTCTGCCAATAGATGTTTCACTACTTCCTCTATATATATATATACAAAACAAGAGAGGAGCCAAAGGGAAACCTTTGCGTACTCATTTGCTGACATCAAATGTATCAGTGTTCTTGCCTCCAAGTCCCACTCTGACTACGGCCTTGTTCTCTTTATACAGGGATTTAATGGCCCTAAGAAGTTCCTCTGGCAGTCCTCTTTCCTGTAGGACTTACCATAACAATGTGCGCGGGACGCAGTCAAAACCTGTCCTGAGGTCCACAAAGGTAGCATAGAGTCTCATCTTCCTAAGGATGGTATATTTCTGTATAATATTATAGAGACGGAAACTCTGGTCTAGTGTGCCCTTCCCCCTCTGGAACCCACCCTGAAGCGTGCCTATGATATGATTTTCTGTGGCCCATGCCTGTACTTGCCCTGATAATACCTTGGCAAAGATTTTACCGACACTGTCTAGCAAGGAAATTGGGCGGTAATTAGCAGGGCTCTCCTTATCCCTTGTTTTTGTAGATAGGCACTGAATCGGTAGTAACACATACCTCAAAAAGCTTCCATATGATTGGGCCTATAGAACTGGTTCTTCCCTATATAGATCTATCAATACTTTGTCGGGGCCCGCCACCTTCCCGGTTTCAGCCAAAATGACTGCACCTAAAGTTCTGACCCTTATAAAAAATCTGAAAATGCATACCACCAAAAGTTCGAACACCAAAAGTTTGAACCTTTTGTGGTATGTATTTTAGGTAGGTAAAAAAAAAAAAGACTGCGCGGCTGTGCGTGTCCCCCGCAACAACTCACTCACCATACTATACAGTATAGTGAGCGAGGGTTACAGGGGACACCCCTGCACATCACTGACAAAAAGTAAAAAAAGAAAGAATAGAAAAGGAACCAGCAGAGCCGGTTCCCGATGACAGAAGTGAAAGGGAACCAGTGTTGCAAGGACACAGCGCATCAGAAAGAAATGTAAGTAGGGTGGCGGATGTTGGGGGTTTGAGTGGGGGTGTGTTGGGGTGTGGGTGGGGGTGTGTGTTTGTATGGACGTGGTGTTTTTTGAATGGATGTCCGCATGGGAAATTGTTGAACAATTTTGTAGTGCGTACATTTCTCATGCAGACCTTTTGCATGCAGTGATTTCCATCAAAGGAAAATCACATAGATCTGCGTTCCCAGCCTTCTGTGACTAGATGGCAATTGCCACGTCTTTAATGCTGAATGAGGGTCCCTCATTGTTCTCTCGGTTCTCCATGGTAGCCCTTGTAGGCATATCCTCCATCTCTCCTCCGTATAATCGGGAGAAATGGTAAAACCATGCCTCTGCTGTTATGCTGCCCTGAATCTCTGCATTCCTTCTCACCTCAGCACTGACACCAGCTTCCAAAATGTGACATAGTCCCTCAAGTCAAGTGCACGGATTGTAAGTGATCCGACCGCGCCTGATTTAGCCGCGGCAGGAAAGTTTGCATGAGAAAGGTGCGAACTTGCACCTTTCTCATGCGAACACACTTACATTCTACGGGGGCTGCAGGGGTTTCCCCCACAGCCCCCGCACACTATACTCTAAAGTATAGTGAGCGGGGTGTTGCGGGGGACACCCCTGCAGCCCCTGCAGTCTTTTTTTTACTTACCTGCAATGCTACTGTCGGGGGGAAATTCTGCCGGGGTCGGCCGGGCCGTCCGCAGACCTCCGGGCAGGGAGGCCCCAACTCCTCCCGTATATCCCAGATGAGATAGAGTATGAGACACACACAAGGAGCAAGGCGACTCTGCTGTTTATTTATACAAAACGGCAGGGATGGGTCAAGGAGCGCACGCGTTCGTCCTGACACACACATAATCGTGGGGCTCGCAGGCCCTTTTTACTACATTATGACGCGCTACTTGCGTCACTTCAGAAAGTTAACAAAAAACCTATCGCCACTCTTAATTGGTTGCTCGAGTGGTAGGGTTAGTATAGTACACATATAGAGAATGATATTAGTGGTCAAGGTGTAGTCAGGTGGTATATCTGGGTTGTCCCTTCAATTAGATACATAAGAATTGTTACATGAAGACCCCTGAGGATTGGCTAATGTTACTGACGTCTGAGATAAGGGCCCCATGTTCTGATTGGTGCATCCGTGAGCTCCCCAGCCTGGGACCACCGTTGTTCCCAGCTCTCGGTGTACCTGTGTTTGCAACAATGTTTCAATATGGGTACGTGCAGACAATGTGAGGACTTATTCATAGGTGGAAGGCTGACCGCTCCTACTGTAGCAGGTGTCCATTGAGCCTTTCAAGTGTCTCGGCCTGTGTCTCGTAGTGAGGGACCCAGACGCCTTTTCTCTCCTGGGTTTTGGCATCTCGTCAGGTTCGGCTTGGTCACGTGGGGAGGGACCGTGTTTGAGGCAGAATTCTGCACAATTAATATTGCTTTTCCACTGTGTGTCTGGTTTAATTTGTAAATATGACTTTAACGTTGGTACGCGGAGTGCGAGGTTGCAACATCGTGCCTTTGATGATTTGTTCTTGGATGTGGGTTTGCAACATTGCGACCTTGGCTGGTTGCTCCACCAGGCTCATTCTGCAGGATCAGCAACCTGACTTTTGTTTTGTTAATGTCCACGGGAACTCTTGCTTGAGGCCTACTTGGGCCTGGTGCATAAGTGATCCATTTCGTGCATGGGTGCTTTAGGTTATAGTGGCATATATTTCCATGACCCGTATCGTGTTTCCATTATACCTCTCATGGTGGTAACGGGTTTCAAGAGAAGCGTGAGCAAGCGTTATAGATGAGTTCATGATGCATCTTGCGGTTTTGCATTCTGAAAGCCTATGTAAAAATAATAAAGATGCACGTCCGTGAATATGCCTGTCGCCTACGTCAGAGCACTGAGTATGTTCTTCGTGTAGATTGGTGTGGAAATGTTAAGTGTGTATATTTGTACAGATGTGCTTCCCGTTGTCTAGGTCGTCATGGCATCTCTAACGACGTGTGGTTTTTAGTCTAGCTGATCCGAGCCGCAGGTGTCGGCATGGCCAGTGCGGGCTGCTGGGCAGGCAGGTGGACACATCCGTATGTTCCTGTACCAGCGTACCTGGTCGTCTGGTAACTGGACAAACTCTTCTCGCGGCGGGTGTCTGGGCCGTGACCCTCTAGGCCAAGCGCGAGAGGTGAAGGACGGGAGCCTGGTCTTCCATTCTCCCACTTCAGTCCCCCCTCTGGTCGACTTGTCGACCACAAACATATCCTTCTCGTTATCTCCTCTTACCCTCCATATCTTAGTTATCCCTCCGAGATGTCCATAATGGTTTACATGATCTTCAAATGACCAATACATGTATTCACATGTTCCTCCAGGAGTACAGTATACCCATCTTCCTATGTAGCTCCTGGGGTTCCTTGGGTTCTCGATCTTCACTGATGGTGGGTCTAGATGATTGGTGATGATTTGGGTGCGCAACTTCTCCCTTTCTTGTATTATCACACCTGTATGCTGGCCGTCATCTGCTGGCATTAAGGGGTGCATTCCCACCATTTCCAGCAACTCGTCAGTCGTGCGTGCCTTCCGGGCCTTCCAAAATCTAATTATGATCAGGGCAGCTCCAGCCAAAATAGCACATCCCACTATTATTTTCAGTCCATCTGACAGCCAAGATGGCATCCATGACCATAATAGTGAAAACCAGCTCTTATCCTTGTTTACACCGTTACTTTCGTCCATCATTTTGGAGTGCATCTGGGCCAGTTGTGAAACTGCTTCTGTCAGTGTACCATTGTCAGCATCGTTGGCAGGTATGAACGTACAGCAAGATTGTCCTATCTTTGCACAAACTCCTCCTTCCATTGCTGTGAGAAGGTCCAATACATATCTGTTCTGTAGTGCTACCATCCTTACAGCTCGCAGCTCCTCTTTAATTGCGTTAAACCCATTTACTGTTGAATTGATGGTCATCATTAGTTCCCACCTGGTTATTTGGAGCCATTTTGCGTTTGCGTATGCCTGCAGTCCCGGATGTATTATTGAGGAGAAGAACATTGCTGCTCTGCTGAATAGTCTGTGTTCTGGCGGTATTGATGTTAGTTCCGTTTCCGACCTTCCCCACAGGTAATTTCCGGTCAATGGCTCTCCTTGTCTTTTTCTCCTATTTAGGACAGTATCATTGCTGTTGGTCCTGTTTCCTTGCTCCTTCTGAAGTGGTGCAGATCTCTTTCTTCTCTTATCCCCTTCATCCATTTTAGGAAATTTCGCCACATCGACATGCTTCTTAGGTACCACTAGTGATGGTACATTGACGTGTACCATTGTGCACACACCATTCCACAGGGGAGGCAGTGTATGATATGCCTTTTCTCCACAGGCCCAATAATGGTCCATTATTACTGCTGTTCCCGCTCCCCCCTCAGGTAACTCCATCACGCTTGCACAATTGGTGTTATATCCTACGTCCACCTCTCCTTTATGCTGGTAGCATACTTTGGGCGCAGTCAATGGTAGTATAGTTATCGGGTCTTCATCTTCTTCTACCCACGTGAGCATTGGTACATATTTGATCCACGTCGTCCAACATCGATGATTGTGTGTCTCGATAGTTGAGATAGTTTCTTTTGTTACCATGTTGCTGCCAATCACTCCTATCTCCCAGCTGTTGCCCAGGTACACCTTTCCTGTTATCGTCAGTAGCGGCCTTTCCCAGCATCCTTGTTTACCCGGAACTTCAGTGGCGTACCAATCACATGGTAGATACTGCAGTGTTACCTTCTTTGTTTCTCCTTTTGCAGGGCCACTTGTTATGTACCTGAATGCTTCAGCATGTAAACTGGTCTTGTGATAACTCAGATAGGTCTTGAGGAAGTTGTTTTCATATGGGTATGAGTCTCGTGTTTTCCATGTCATGTGCACTACTGTTCCTTGAAATCTTCCTTTCGTTTGGAACAGGGCCAAATATATTATGCACTGTGCTGTTTTTTCATCTATTTCTGTGGCAACAAATGTTCGTGAAGCGCTCATGGCGTATGGTATTAACGAGCAAACATAACAGCTATCCTCAGTTGTCTGCTTACCAATGCGGGTCATGTGCTGGTACCATATGTTGTTTGTGACGTGTGCTGAATCTTGTACATAATTATCAATACCTTTATTGTCTGAGTACGTGCTGCGTTTAACTCTATTTTGCTTGGGTGCAAAATTACTATTACCACCTGACGTAACACCTGTTGCAGCAGGGGACGGGGGTATATTAAGTTTGGGTGCAGCAATAAAATCGATAGCATAGCTGTACTGCCAGACAGAGGCAGCCAAGAACCCGGTGATCATAAAAATCCCTATTATTTTTATTACATATGCTAATTTCACCGGCATTTTGCTCTTACCTTGCTGCGGTCCTGGCAGCTTATTCTTGCGACGTTACAGTTGCCCGCCTGAAAATTCTCAAAAGTGCTCGTTATTAAATGTTAGTTTTGTTTCCTTTAAGCTCTCCCTATCAAGTAGTCATTCAGTGCCCAGGCGAAGAGCTGCTCCCACGCTACTCTAAGTGATGGGTCTCTTAGGACCGACAAGTATGGGTGGAGGTGGGGCATGTGATATTCTATGGCCAGGAGGAAGGCTGTGTAGTAGACACGTACCCTTCTCCTTTTTAAGTATGTTGGCCTCTTTATTTCGTATACAAATTGGTGTGATAATTCTTCTGGGTAGTTATCGTCTGGCAGCACCATCTACACCTGCACACTGAATTCGTTAATTAGCTTTTCTTAACAATATAATATTACGCAGTTCCTGTATGTGCGAGAGAAAAAAGAGAACATTCACGTGTTTACATGTGTATTAGTGCAAGCATGTCCTTCAGTTTTAGTTACAACTGTACTTAGCAGTCAATGGGGGGGGGTTTGTGCTCAAGTGGCGGAAGTATTTTTACTCTTTGAGCGAGTGATCATGGGGTGGGCAGTATGGGGATCACCCCCTTCTTCGTCAGTTATTGTCTCCGAGGGAACAATTGGGTCGTTGTCTGTGGTGGAACTTTCTTCCGCTGTCGGGGATGTTGTTGCTGTTCTTCCAATGGACCTGCCGTTGGCGCTGGGGCGGGTCTGTAGTTTGTAGATCTTTACGTCATGTAGGTGGTTCCAGGCACGCTTATCCTTTAGTTTTACTGCTCTTGTTGATACGTCCTCTACCAGATGGGGGCCAGTGAACCTCTTGTCGTTCCACTTTCTATTGAAATTGCGAAGTAGTACGTGGTCACCTTTGGCAAGTTTGCACGAGTTCTCCTTTCCCAATTCCGTACTTTCGTCTTTTTCTTGATTGCTGGTAGACCCGCCCCGTGTGCGCTCGAGCTGTTGAGACACAAACACGACACTAGTAATCAAAGAAGACACATATTGATACATTTCATCACCTAACACATTCGCTGAACTTTCGTTGTCGGTGAATGCCCTTGACGTTGGTGTTAGGGGAAGGCGCATTTGACGTCCAGTAACCACTTCGTGAGGGGTGAGGTGGTGGTCGGACCCTGGCCTGTTTCTGAGTTCAAACAATGCTAACGGAAGGCAATACAACCAACTTTTCTTTGTTGTTTGTTGTATTTTAGCAATTGCCTCCTTCAATAGGCCATTCAGGCGTTCACATACACCATTAGCCTGTGGGTGGTATGCACATGCAAATTTGTGTTTAATGTTCAGCAGGGATGTGATATGCTGGAACATTTCATTTGCGAAATGGGGGCCGTTGTCTGATCTTAACACCTCGCACACTCCCCACCTGGGGAAGACCTCCCTTACTATGAATTTGGCTGCTCTAAACGCATCAGGGTGTGAACAGGGCCCTGCTTCAATCCACCTAGAAAATGGGCATACTACTACAATCATATACCTATTGCCTTGACAGATGTTGATCATATCAACATAGTCAATGTGAAGGTGCCGAAAAGGTCCTTCTGGCCGGGGTATGGTACCTCTTATCACTTTTAGAGTATGACCGGCCGTAAACTGTTGACATGTTAGGCAATTGCTGATAAAATTTGACACATGGAAGGTTAACTCGGGACAAAACCAATCTTCTCTAATTCGTGCTGCAATTATTTCCTTGCCTGTATGGGCAGGGTGATGTAATTGGCTCAAGGCGGTATTTAACAGTGCCAACGGTATTACAACTTTCCCAGTGCCACCCTGGCGCCATAGTGCGTCGGTTGGTGACATTGTGCATCCTCTTTTCACCCATACTTCTTTTTCGGCCATTGGTGCGGCCGCTTGTAGCTCCATAATCTGTGTGGCTGGGAGATGGGTGTACCCTTCTCTTATTAACATCTCCCTCGCTATTCCCCTCCCTCTCCCTCTCTGTGAGTCTGTGGGGTTCCATATCTCACCAAAATATGCAGCATATTTCGCATGTGCGTCTGCTGCTGCATTTCCTTTTGAGACGTAGTCTTCTCCATTGGTGTGTGCGGTGCATTTTACTAGGGCTAGTTCTTGGGGGTCGTTTATTACTTCAATTAGTTCAGCCAACAAGAGGGCATGTTGTACTGGAGTGCCATCAGCTCTCCTAAACCCTCTTCTTCTCCATTTTGATAGCCCTGAGTGGACAGTGGATGTAACGTATGCACTGTCGGAATATATAGTTACTCTTTTATTAAAACTTTCCTTTAATGCCAATATTAGTGCAACGAGTTCCGCCGCTTGAGCAGAGTAATGCTGTGGTAATTGTACACACTTCATAGCCACACACACCGGCGCCTCCATCATTTTTACTACTGCTGCCCCAGTCCTTCGTATCCCATCTCCTTGATCAATAGTTGATGACCCATCAATAAACAAAAGCTCACCTCCCTCTAGTGCGTTTTCTTCAACTTTCCTAGTACATGAGTATATTTCAGTTACTTGGGTGCAGTCGTGGGCGTAATCTCCCTCTTCAATTACTTCTGCTAGGAACCTTGCAGGGTTAACCGTGCTACATCTAACAATTGCTAGTTCAGCTTTAGACAAAATAATCTCATAACCTGATGCCCTCTGTGTCGTTAATGTGGACTTAGGTTTATTCAATATCGCAAATAGTGCATGTTCCACAAATAGTGTAGTTGGACACCCCATAGTTATTGCTGATGCTTTTTCTACTGCAAAAGCAGCTGCAGCGAGACCTTGTTCACAAGAGAAGTGGCCTAACATTATAGGGTCTAAGTGACCGCTGTAAAATGCTACTGGTTTATAGCCCATGCTAGTTTTTTGGGCCAACACTGCTTTCATCACTGCTGAGTCGCAATGTGAAAATATAAAGAAGCGCCGCTCATAGTCTGGGGATGCCAGTACTGGAGCAGTTGATATCGCGTCTTTTAATTCGTCAAATGACTCCCTCATTTCCATAGTCCATCCCAACTTTTTCTCCCCTTTATTTGCTTCCTTCAAACCCTCAAGCAGGGGTCCTATGTATGAGCTGTAATCAAATACCCATGCTCTACAGTAGTTGCACAGCCCCAGAAATTGCTGCAGTTCTCTCACAGTCTGTGGCACGGGAGTGCTTGAGATGGCCTGTGCTCTTTGTGGTGCAATCCTTCTTCCATGTTGGGATATCAGTTGGCCAATGTAAAGTACCTGTTCCTGGCAGTATTGTATCTTTTCCATGTCTACCTTGTACCCCTTTTCTGCCAGTATCGTCAACATTTTTAAGGAGTCCTCTCTACATTTACTTTCGTTTGTACTGCAAATTATTATGTCATCCACATACTGTAACACTGTGCTTTCCACCTCAACGTTACCCAAATCCATCTGTATTACTCTATTGAAAATTGAGGGCGATTCACAATACCCCTGTGGTAATCTGGTATGTTTCCACTTTGTATTTCGGTAAGTGAAGCTTGTCAAATCTTGTGAGTCTGGGTGTAATGGTATTGAGAAAAAAGCATTTTTAAGGTCAATCACTGTAAATCGTGATGCTTCTGCTGGAATGCCACACAATATTGTGGCCGGGTTTGCTGTTACTGGATACTCTGCTTCTACTATGTTGTTCAAGGGCCTGAGGTCCTGTATAAAGCGCCAAGACCCCCCTTTAGCCTTGCGCACCGGGTACACAGCTGTGTTACATGGTGATTCTGAGGGGACCAATATGCCATTGTTTATAAGGGCCGTTATGGTTTCATATATGCCCTCATCTGCCTCTTTTGACAATGGGTACTGTTTAACTCTTGGTAGTATGGCACCTTTTTTCAATTTTATCCTTACACCCCCTATGCTTTTTATGCATCCCACGTCATAAGGGCTAATAGTCCATAATGATTTGGGCACCTTTGACATATCCTCCTTAAAAAATGGGACTGGGGTGCCTGCGGGTGCCTCAAGTGCCATTGCAATTTTCTGTGCTACTTGTTTGTGGGCCACTCTTAGCCATATTTCTACACTCATCATGAACACCATTTCATTTTCTTCCTTTTCTTCTGAGAACAGCTCTTCATCTGACACCTGGGTCAGCCTACATCCTTCTGCTAGTGCTATCACCGCCCTCCATGCTCTCCCTTCTTTATCTTGGGCGTGCACAGCAACATAATCAGCTGTTGCAATAATGCTCTCAATGTCCACTACAAACACCTTCCCTTCTAGTTCATTAACTGGTGTTTCTGGTCGGAATAGATAGGCTGCTGGTCTCCTCCATATTTTCCCTTCTATCCCTGGCATCCATGCAAATGCCATGTCTGTGCCATATTGGAATATCTCGCCATCTACTGGCTCCGCCCTAATCGCTGTCTGTCCACAGTATGCTTGCAAAATCTGTCGTGCTGCGAGCATGTTAATCCCTGGAGTAGAGCAAATTATGCCATCCTCTGTAAAGGAGATCGTCATGTTCAACCTGTTCATTATGTCCCTCCCCAGTATATTTACTGGTGAGGCACTATAACACAAAAGTGGAACTGACAGATCATAATCTCCAATAGATAAGGGAACGTTATCAGTAAATGGAACCAACCCTTTAGCCCCAGAAAATCCTTGGGTGTTCATGGCTTCGCCTGACATCTTAAATTTACCTTCCCTTATGCAAGACCGGGTTGCCCCGGTGTCAACAAGAAATGATAATTTTTTGTCACCTATCGTTACCTCTATGCGTGGTTCCTCCGCACTATTAGGTGTTACTGACAGGATGGGACACACCAAGGCCGTCTGTGGGCTGGCCTATTGGGGGTACAATGATTGGCCATTCCCTGTGTAAGGGTTGTGTCCCAACACCGTCACCCCACCCAATTGTGTTCGTTCATTTTGGGGTGGTGGTTGTATTAACGCTACTTGTTGTTGTGGCGGTGGCAGGTACTGTGTTATTTGTTGTTGTGGCAGTGAATAGGTTTGTGGCTGTTGTGGTTGTTGTGGTTGGCCACTCCCTTGTTGTGACATCTGCTGTTGTTGTGTGCCCTGCTGTTCTTGTGAGGTCCTAGGTTGTGCTTGTTCATTCCATGCTGGTGTTCCTGGCCTGACCCTACATGTACGTGACATGTGTCCTAATAGTCCGCAGCTCCAACACACGGGTGGTTCCCGGTTTTGCCATGGGAAGCTCCCTGTGTTGTCCTGGTATACGGGTTGCCCTGTGGGGTAGTTATTTCTTAGTCCCCCAGCCTGTTGTTGGGTATTATATCCATATCCTCTCCCCCTCATAAACCCTCCTCTCCCTCTGTTATAACTATAATACCCAGTTCCTTGCATTGGGTACCCTCCTCCCATGTTTGGTGCGTGTAATTGCAGAGGCGGCACTTGCTCCATTACCCCTTGTGGAGGCGCTATTTGAGCGGGATCTTGTGCAGCCACTACTTGCGTTGGGCTTTGGGCCATTGGTGTGGGCGTAGTTATTAGTGCCCCTTCCATTGTGTATTTAGTAAGTTTTTTCTGTACTAATTTGGCCTCCTCTGTTTTCCTGTCCTCCTCCTTTTGTTTCATTTTTCCTTGCCATGTCCTGCAGTGATGTACTATAGTCAGTTGTATTTCTGGCCATGGTTTTGCTTCCATCCCCACTACTTTCTTTAGTTGTTTTTGAACTCCTTCTGGGAGCCCTTGTACTAGTATATGATAAAATATGGCTGGTGTTTTGTCCCATTGTTCTCTAGTTTCCATGCGCCACTTCTCTTGAATATCCTGGATATAATCAACAGGATCCTCATTTTCACCCATCTTACGGGAAGTAATGGCTCCTATGTCTGATGTGTCTGGGTACTGCACTCTCAGTGCCTGCCATAGCGCATGTCTGCAGTTTGCAAATGGTGCTCCATCATGCGATGTGTTCGTTATTGTTACCCCATGGAATCCCGCTCTTTTCCAAATGTCATCCGCTCTATCCCCTAATATTGATATTAACAGGCCCTTCACATCTCCTACTGCTAGTTTCTGTCCTGCGGTGTGTTTTTCCATTTCATATATCCACTTGCCCCCACCTCCACTTAGTGATGGGAGCCTACATTTTATATTTTCCTTATCCGTATGTTTCCAAGGTACATACTGTGGTCTAACCCCTCCTCTCTCCAGCAGTGGCATTAAATTCTGTCTTGCGTCACCCTTTACGCTCCATAATGTTGAGTCTTCACACCCCTCCTCTTCCCCCGTTTTTTTTACTACTTCAAATTCTTCCTTACTACCTCTGCTCCTACCTCCCTCTTCTTCCTTTCCCCTTTTTTCATCATTTCCTGTGTTCAATATGGGTATGTTTATTTGTCTGTCTTGCCTGCGACTAGGGAGGTCCCTAAGCCGACATGCATAAGGTGTAAGTTCATTCATGAAGGGCGCGAGCTTTATTCTGTGCATAGAGCGCGCGGTAGTTGAACATGTAGGGCGTGACGTGGGAGGGCGCGATGGTGATGTTGGTGGCGTGGTTTCATTGGTTTGTGTTTCCCCTATTCTTTTCACTTCCTCCTTACTTCTCTCCAGCTCCTCCCATCTTCTACTCATCCAGGGCGAATCTATGTTTGTTCTAGTGAGGTATAATTTATCTAAGCTTTCCCTTTCACTCTTCCTTCCATCCTTCTCCACTCCTCCTTCCTCCTCACTGCAAAAATCGTTCATAAATGGCACCCCCCACTCTGCCTTTTTTCCTTTTATTGTTACTGTTTTTAAGTCTATGAGGTCTCTTTCTCCCTTTCCGTTGTTACCAACTGTTCCCCTTAGTGCTGATGTTGTTGCTACCTCTCTACTTTTATATACATCTCCCCATCTCTCACTCTCCCAACCCCTCTCTTCTCTTCCTCCTTCACTCCTCTCCTCCATTTCCCTACTATTTTCCTCCCTTTTCCTTTTCAATTCCTCCATTACTTCATTGCTCATCTGTTCCAATATCCTTTCATCCTCTTTCTTCCTTTCCCATTTCACCCTTTCTCTTTCTACTATACTCTCTATTACCTTCCCCTCTTCATATTTCTTAGCTGCCTCTGATATTATCCTCCTCCTCCATATTTCCATTTCTTTTTCCTTTTCTTCTTCTTCCTTCTTCTTTTCTCTCAGCACTACTCTTGATACCCTATCTGCTGCTCCTTTTACCCTTTCAGCTTCTCTCTTTTGCTCCTCACTTCGTTCCCTTAATTTTTCCAATTCGTCCTTACCTTCTTTCCTTTTCCTCACTCTCTCTCTTTCCTCCCCCTCAAGTTGTTTGATCAGTTCATTCTGCTCATCCCTTAGTTTTGCTAATCTTTCCTCCAAAATCTCTTCCTTCTGCCGTAGTAGCTCCTCTCCCCTCATTTCACTCTCTCTGGCACTATCCTCGTTTGTTCTCTTTACCGCCTCCCTTTCTTCTCCAGTTAGTGAGCCCCGTAATTTCAACAATATCTGTGCAGCTACCCACTCATCGTTTCCTATCTCTACAGTCTGCTCTTCTCTAATCCTTCTGTCCCCCATTGGTATCTTCCCATGAGCCACATATGGTGGAGGGCTGTATGCCGGGTTTGAGTATCCTTCAGCCGCTCTTAACTGTCCTATTTCTCCTAATTCTCTTAAAGGGTACAACCCTCCTCCCTCTGTTTTCACTCCCGGTGTTATGGGTATCTCATTGCTCGGTTCCTTTTTTATGTCGTCTGATTTATTAATCTTTTCTCCTCCCTGTCTTTCGTTCCCCGTATTCTTTGTGCTTTCGCACTCCTTTTCCCCACCCGTTCCTTCTTTTTTAATCTCCTTTTCTTCCGGCGTTTCCCCCATAGTGAACATTCCATTTGGTCCTGGTCGAGACCCCTGGAACATCCTCCATAAGTTAAACACCTCCACATGGTTTGCCAACTTCTTCCCCTTGTATGTATTGTGCAGATGGTTTAGTAGTGAATGCTGGGCATATGGATCGAAACTGCCATTAGGCGGCCATGGTGTTAACATTTTATTGTCTGTCCCCTGGGTCCACTCTATGCTGTACTTAATTAACTTCTCCCTATGTGGTGGCAGTGTGGTGCATATGTGCTGTAGTGGGGTAGTGAGGGTGTTCCCCCACCCTCCCGACCCTCTCCCGTATGACATAATTTCACTCCCCTTGTTACCCTTCCCCTTACTTAGCAGTTTACAATATACAACCTTGTATTGCTTACCTCGCCCCGCAAGTGTGGGGACTTACGACAATCCTTTGACAAATTATTCAATAATAATAAATATGATGTTATATTATATTCCTTCCCCTACGGCCCCCTGCGGCCGAAGCGCACGCAGCCCCCTGCGGCTGCGTACCCCTTACGAAGATCTTATACAGTCGTCCTGTTTCTCCGTTCTCCTCCCCCTTTTACACTTGCCGTGGCCGGCGTTCTCCGTGCGCAGCCACGCCCCTTTCCCCATCTTCTTTCGATCCACTGGTTTATAGTTTATCTCCGTACCAGCTCCTTTATCATGCTTCTCTTCCCCACCATTCTCAAACCCAAAATTCCTTGTGCTCGCAATATCCTATTAAATCCCTACTGGTGACGTCACCGATTTCTTCGAGCTACTGGTATATTCTTGTTATGTTCTTTAAGTTCAAAATACACTTGCAATCTACCCCGCTAACCCTACAGCTGTCTTCCTGTCTCTCCTGGAACAAGGTAATCTCATCAATAATATAACCGGACTGCGCACGCTGCGTCGCCTCGCGTGTGATACGCCCCTCAACAGGAGGGCTTAACCAGCCAATTATCTTCCGTTTTGGGCAACTATGTAACTAGCTACCGGCCACAGGGAAACGTCATCTACCTATCGAGTTTCTTGCTCGAACAATAGGGAACCTCATCTACTCATTGATCAATAAATGTCAAGTCGTAGGAAACCACACACACCCACCCTCACACTTAGTCGCAATTTAAGCCATCAGTTTCTTACGAGCGGCTGCACGTGATGTTTTCGTGCCCCGCCCCCTCTTTCGCGTAACGTTAGCTGACTGTTACGAGCGGCTGCACGTGATGTTTTCGTGCCCCGCCCCCCTCTTTCGCGTAACGTTAGCCGACTGTTCTCGCACTCGTTTCGCTACCACTCATTCCATTGACAACACTCAGTTAAACCTTCGCCGCACATCTTTACAATACCTCCCCCCTCCCTTATTTACTTCCTCCCCCTCCCACACAATTTCGCATTGCTTGTTGTGCGTGTCATGCTCACCAAGTTCTCTCGATGCAGGGCCGCTCGACTGCGTGCACCCTCCAAGCGGCTCGCCACCTCCCCTCGTCTGGACCACGTCTGGACACTCGCCGACCGCGGGCGGGATACTTCTCAACGGGCTCCCGAGGGCCAATATCCGGATTGCGCTGTCCGGTCTTCTCGCGGCTCCGCGATGGTCCTGTAGTCCTCAGAAGGGGGCAACGGCAGAGGGGGCCGCGCCGCCGGGCCTCCTCGCAACGGGAGTGCCTGGAAAAACTAAAAATAAAAGTTGATCTTAAACAGATCTCAGCAGTGCCTCCAACTTGTCGGGGGGAAATTCTGCCGGGGTCGGCCGGGCCGTCCGCAGACCTCCGGGCAGGGAGGCCCCAACTCCTCCCGTATATCCCAGATGAGATAGAGTATGAGACACACACAAGGAGCAAGGCGACTCTGCTGTTTATTTATACAAAACGGCAGGGATGGGTCAAGGAGCGCACGCGTTCGTCCTGACACACACATAATCGTGGGGCTCGCAGGCCCTTTTTACTACATTATGACGCGCTACTTGCGTCACTTCAGAAAGTTAACAAAAAACCTATCGCCACTCTTAATTGGTTGCTCGAGTGGTAGGGTTAGTATAGTACACATATAGAGAATGATATTAGTGGTCAAGGTGTAGTCAGGTGGTATATCTGGGTTGTCCCTTCAATTAGATACATAAGAATTGTTACATGAAGACCCCTGAGGATTGGCTAATGTTACTGACGTCTGAGATAAGGGCCCCATGTTCTGATTGGTGCATCCGTGAGCTCCCCAGCCTGGGACCACCGTTGTTCCCAGCTCTCGGTGTACCTGTGTTTGCAACAATGTTTCAATATGGGTACGTGCAGACAATGTGAGGATTTATTCATAGGTGGAAGGCTGACCGCTCCTACTGTGGCAGGTGTCCATTGAGCCTTTCAAGTGTCTCGGCCTGTGTCTCGTAGTGAGGGACCCAGACGCCTTTTCTCTCCTGGGTTTTGGCATCTCGTCAGGTTCGGCTTGGTCACGTGGGGAGGGACCGTGTTTGAGGCAGAATTCTGCACAATTAATATTGCTTTTCCACTGTGTGTCTGGTTTAATTTGTAAATATGACTTTAACGTTGGTACGCGGAGTGCGAGGTTGCAACATCGTGCCTTTGATGATTTGTTCTTGGATGTGGGTTTGCAACATTGCGACCTTGGCTGGTTGCTCCACCAGGCTCATTCTGCAGGATCAGCAACCTGACTTTTGTTTTGTTAATGTCCACGGGAACTCTTGCTTGAGGCCTACTTGGGCCTGGTGCATAAGTGATCCATTTCGTGCATGGGTGCTTTAGGTTATAGTGGCATATATTTCCATGACCCGTATCGTGTTTCCATTATACCTCTCATGGTGGTAACGGGTTTCAAGAGAAGCGTGAGCAAGCGTTATAGATGAGTTCATGATGCATCTTGCGGTTTTGCATTCTGAAAGCCTATGTAAAAATAATAAAGATGCACGTCCGTGAATATGCCTGTCGCCTACGTCAGAGCACTGAGTATGTTCTTCGTGTAGATTGGTGTGGAAATGTTAAGTGTGTATATTTGTACAGATGTGCTTCCCGTTGTCTAGGTCGTCATGGCATCTCTAACGACGTGTGGTTTTTAGTCTAGCTGATCCGAGCCGCAGGTGTCGGCATGGCCAGTGCGGGCTGCTGGGCAGGCAGGTGGACACATCCGTATGTTCCTGTACCAGGGTACCTGGTCGTCTGGTAACTGGACAAACTCTTCTCGCGGCGGGTGTCTGGGCCGTGACCCTCTAGGCCAAGCGCGAGAGGTGAAGGACGGGAGCCTGGTCTTCCATTCTCCCACTTCACTACTACCAAATGTTCGAACTTTTGGTGTTCGAACCTTTGGTGGTAGCATTTTTCGGTCGTATTGTACGGTCGGACCTTTTTTTTCGGTCCGATCATACAATACCTATCTATGGCGCTGCCCTTTGTAAAAGTGTTTACCATCTTCTATTTTCCTGGTTTTACCATTCTACCCTGGACAAGGCTTTACGTTTTATTTGTCGAAAGGGAAGATTCTTGTAACCACTTTCCTGAAGTTCCCCATCACATGGAGAGCTTGCACATCAATTAGGCTGATCTTTTAGACATGGGTGATGATGTTGTCGTAGAGGCACTGACTAAAATCCCCTTGTTTTAATTGCACCCATTTAACGGCGCTACGGCCCTGACCGGTAACTTCAATAGCCTGGTTAGGTGCCTCCATATCTGATGGTGATAATACAGGGCACTCACATACATGTGTCAATACTAAGGGCCTATGATCACTCTCAAATTTTACTACACATGTTCCTATATACAAAGAGCATCTTGTGGGCGAAATCCAAAGGTGAGTCTTGCAAAACAGGGAGGCTTCAAGGCTGTACGTTTGATGTTGTTAGAGCGGTACCATTTACACAAGTAGTTTGTGAAATGGAGTAGAACAGATTTTCTTGGTTTATAAAGTGCCTAACATGATGCAGACCCATCTCCTTCCCCATCTACTTGTAGGGAACATTTAGGACAGGTGAATGCAGGAATGGGCAAGGCCCGCTGAAAGTTGTGTAAACACCTTCTGCAATAGTGACCTGCAGCCTCCTCTTTAGTGTTTTGACATTCAATGATTTTCAATATGTAAGATTTGCTCTGTGAGTTACCTGTTTCTTAAGATCCACAGGCAGGTGTCCTCACAATATTAAATATTAATACAAAGGTATACAGCACAGGGTGGGATACAGAGGGGCACAGGGCAGGAATACAGCTGTACAGGGTGGCAGGGACGAGAGGGGTGGACAGGTAATAGCGAGTCGGAAGGAGGTTCCATAATCTTGGGGCATAGGCAGAGAAGGCATGTTTTTGATCCTTTCCTTTTTGCAGCAGTGGATTTAAAGTCTGTATGTGGCCTGGCTTCTGTTGGTGTGCTGTTGGCCAGAGATGCTGATTTTCTCTGTGAGGTAGCTCGGTGACTTAAGGGCGACAGTCTTATAGATGATGCAGCAAGACTTGAAGTTGATATGTGCGTGTAGTTAGTGACAGTGAAGGTCGATGAGGGCCCTGATGATGTGCTTGTGTCAGCCTAGACCCTTGATGAAGAGTGCTGCCGTATGTAGGGCACTTCTCAGGGGCACAAGGGAGGGCGAGAGGCCTTTGAGGAGGGCATTGTCCCCATTTAGGTGGGATAGAACCAGTGCTTAAATGGTGGATCCAATGCTGTCCTGAGGGAGGAAGGGGTTGACTTTCCTCAGGAGGGAGAGTTGATACCAAGTGTCTTTAAGGACATGTGTGTGTCGATGTGGAAACCAAGGCACTCGGCACAGGAGGTGAACTTGGGTGTGAAGCCCTCTGGGTTCATGGTTAATAGCCATATCTATATGTCTGGGTGTTTGGTGTTGCTGGTGAGGAGTAGTAATTTGGTCTTGGAGGGGTTATGTTTCAACACTTGTGTATAGGCGCGTTATAAATGCCATATCATATCATATCATATCATATCAAGTATGCACTGGACATCCAAGACTGGATCAGCAAGAGGCCGTTTTTGAGCCTGTGTAATTCCTTGATCTGGTTGAACTTTAGGTATAGCTGTGTGTCATCAGTGTATTGGTAGATGTGGATGTTGTGTGTGGCTAGGAGGGCTCACAGCAAATATATGTATTAATCACTAGGGAGAGGATGGAACCCTGCAGGACTCAACATGTGACTGGTATCATTGGTGATCTAGAGGAGTCCATCTGAACAAACTGGCAGTTGGCGGGGTAGGACTTGAACAAGCGTAGGACAAGATTGCTGATCCACATGTGCTGATGCAGGGTGTCCATGAGCGCCTGGTGCTCTACTATGTCGAAAGAAGTGGAGTAGAAACAGGAGGCAAGGGTGGCTGTTGACAAGGATTTTGAGGGCCTCATCGCCACCTTTAAGGTTGGCGTATCTGTGCTGCATCTGGGTTGAACCCGGATTGGTAGGTTTGGAGGAGATTGTTCGTGTAGATGTGTTGCTGCAGTTGTGCAGCTACTGCTTTTGAATCTGCTTACCTTGGAGAGAAAGATGGGTGATGGAGCAATAGTTACCTACGTTATTGGGATCGAGATTGGCTTTCTTTAGCCGACAGAGGACTTGTCCTGTATTTGAGGCCAATGGGAGGGTGCCTTGAGTTAGGGAGCTGTTGATGATCTCCAATTAGGGAAGGAGAGATTCTACGGGGAGGGTTTTGAGGATGGATGCTGTGAGGGTGTATTTGTATATGACGTGGCTTTGAGGGTGGCCAGAGTTTCTACCAGGTCCTCTGTAGAGAGTGTCTTGATTGTTGTCCAGGGTGTGGAAATTTCACAAGGTGGGCCGTGAGTGAGGTATGTGTATGAAGAGCTGGTGTCCGTGTGCTGGCAACTCTTGCTGATTTTGTCGATGAAGAAGATTGACTGCTGACCCAGTGTTTGACCGCTTTGAAGAGGGCACTGCTTTGTTCTCAGCTTCTGCTATGGTTTTCCGATAGTAAGAGGTTTTGGCTGTGTTGATTAGTTGTCAGTGGGTTGCTGGGAGTTCCTTGATGAGCACCAGTTCAGAAGCGCTACTGGAGTGGTGCCAGGCTTTCTCTTGTTTCCTGATGACTCTTTTTTCTGACGTCTGAGTTCTTGCATGTACCAGGGTGCTGACAGTTTTAGTTTGCAGGTGCCTTGTTTCAGAGGCTTGTGTCTTATATTGCAGACATCAGCATCGAGAACATTTTATTTATTTATTTGAATTTATATAGCGCACTTGCAGCCTGGGGGCATCGAGGCTATGTTACGACAGGGTAGCTTAGTTTCATGACACAGGATTGCTAACTGGTTACTTTCGGTGTAGCAATGTTGTGGAAGGTTACAGAAATAATGATGATGCATAGTAGGTATACAGTATATGAGCGGGAGTCAATTAGTAGTCAATTATTCTGTGTATTGTTGCTAACATGATATCTATCTATTCACTCTCCCCTGCCAAAATTCATGCCGTCTGCTGCCATTCCTTCCCCTGCCTTGTGTGCTGTCATTTCTTCCCATCCCCGTTTGTGTTGCCATTCTTTCCCCTCCTTTTTGTGCTGCCATTCCCTCCTCTCCTTCTTGTGCTGCCATTCCCTTCCCTTCCTCTTGTGATGCCATTCTTTCCCCTTCCTTTTGTGATGCTCTTTTTCCCCTCCCAATTTGTGCTGCCTTTCATTTCCCTCCCTCTTTTGCTGCCATTTCTTCCCCTCCCCTGGTGCTGTGATTTCTTGCCCTCCCTAGTTGTGCTGTCACAACTTCTCCTTCCCCTTCACACTTTCAGTTCTTCCGTCAAATGTTGTGCAATGCTTGCATGTACTGTTGCTCGCCTGCCAGGCTTCTATTGATTGTGCAATTCTCCATAAAGCTGTGCTTTACATCCGCCAAAAGCAAAACCATTCCTCTTTACCCCCCCCCCCCCATGCTAAATTTAAAGTGCATTAATCCCAGTACAATTGCCTTTGGCAGTGCTTGATTTTTCTTGGTGGGGTACCCTGAAATGCATAGTGATTTAAACTGTTATCCATGTTCTTAGGACAAAGTAATTAATATAACGACTCTACAAAATGAAGTAGTAAGAGGTGTCAATCACTTCCCAGCTCCGCCTTCCTCTTAAGTAATTCCATACACTGGCATGTTATGTCACTAATCATTGTACGCACCCAAGCCTGAGTTTGGAGAGAGAAGTTTGGGACTCTCTCTCCCCGTTTTCCCATTTCCACGTACCCTATTTGCATTTAAATATTACCATCCAGGTACGCAATTCTCCATGCAAGCCTTCAATGTAATACTATGTGTGGACAGTCCCCTTCCATGGGACACAGTAGATGTCATGCTTTAAGGTGGACAAGTGATGACTGTTTTAGCTGTAGTGCGTTGAGAAAAGCATGCATCCTGTTAACTAAAACATGAATCAGTTATCACCCACAAACACCAAATCAAACTTCCTTAACTTTCTACAGAATAGATCTGTTATGAAGCCACCACTTCTCAGTGGGTCCAGCATCCCTTTCTCTTTGATCTACAAGTGATATTACGTTGATGACTGAGCTGGGGAATTTCAAAGTCGAGGAAAGGCTCAAATCATTAAAAGAATCATAACTATCTACAAAATGAAATGTGCATCATCATGGTAGGGCGACTGGTCTAGCATCCTTGTTGCTAAGCAGCAGTGTGGTCTCAGGAGCAGGTGTCACTCCTCTACCCGGGCTGTAGCACTTGCACACTCTGTGCAGTGGCTACGGCCCAGGATGCTCCAGTCCATGACATGGCTGTTTAAAGCTAAACTGGCAGCCAATGAGCTTAGTTGGTTCTGCAATGACCATGATCTGTAAAATAATCTGCCTGATCAGAGCATAAACTGGCTACTAACTCTCTTTATAATCATGGCAAGTGTGTCTACAACTGATACCACATCATCTGCTCCAGTATTCAATTGTATAGATCAAGAGTGATGCCTTGATCCCAAAATAATTTATCAGATACATCATATTAATTTGAGCTATTCTTATATCATATTTTGCAGAACTTCCCAGCTTTCTGCTGTTCACATGCCTGCTTCTTCTTTTCGTACCCCCAAACCTTTTTCAACTGCTCTCTCCTTATCCCTTTCTTGCAGCCTTTTCAGAAACTAGATGAAGTTGAAATGGAAAGAAAAACAAAGAAAAAAAAAATACCAAGTGAAGTTTCTGGACTACCATCAGTGGAATGCCATGGGGAAAAAAAACAACAGTAATCCTGGATGGATCAGTGATAATGGTATAGTTAGGTCTGACTACTCAGATTAGGACCCGACGTAGTGGTGTTTACCTCTGGCTCTTTTTCTGCATAGAATAGCTGTGAAGTGGTAATCAGGACCCATGTGTAATGTCATGATAACTATATCCATATGTCTGCTGTTCCAAGTTTATCCCTTAAGAATGTTGATGACAATAAATTAGAACAGAAATCATTGCCCTTCTGTAATTGTAAAGTATGTGTAGGTCTGACCGGGCAGCGGCTTACTGCAGAAGAGACTCGGGTCAGAGCATTGGACGTACCTCGGACTTTACACGCCACATAATAGACCATTGAGTGAAGTATCCATGAACAGGGCAGTTTACATGACCCACACTTTTTCTGCTAAAACAGTTCCCAGAAACCAGCAGCACACAAGTTTCAGATACAATTAAAAAAATTAAGAAACAGGGTTTTTCCTGAATCTATCAATGCTTAATGACACTTAATAAACTCCTAAACTAAGACCTCACCTCCCACTCTTAAAATCAAGCATGCTTCTATCTTAATTTGACAAAAATAGAGCAATAATAAACTAAAGCAAGGAGGGGCTTACAGCGCCAACTCACCCCATCCTGTATTTTCCAGAATCAATACCTCTTCCAGTGCCAGCCTTTCTACTATTCCGCAAGCCACCTGAAACAGTAGAAGCGTTGACATATGACACAACATTGAATGCAGCAATCTACTAACTGCCCCTTGTCAATAGCCGTTATAGTTCTGTACCAATAAGGGAAATGCTAAATTATAAACTGCAGATGCCAGATCAGTGATTGAATTTTGTTACTACCATTCTTGCACTGTTTTTGGCCCTCTGTCACTCAGATTACCAATATTGAGTTATCTGGCACAATTGATTTCCCATTGATGCTAGATAATCACATTTTTATGGTATTCACTTGTTCTGCTCGGCCATTAATCCATGCTCCAGATTTCCTTAAAGGGCTTAAAGGGACTTGATGACAGGATGCCTTTCCCCCTTTCTCCTGTATACCTGAGGTCATAAGGCATTCCAGTACCATTGTTGCACAACATTATATCATCATTAACCACAACTCAACACTACACAGTGACAAACATGTAGAAAATACCTCATTATTTCCTGAGATGATTGCAATTGGTCCACTGAAAACAAACTCTGATGCAATTTGATCACAGTGAATGTACAAAGACACAAAGGTAGGTTTCAGAGCCCAGGATCTGCTTTTTAAGAGTTGTATTTTGCTTTTATTTAAGCGAATCAGACACAACACAAGTAGAAGTAACTCTGGACAGATGGGAGAAGTGAATCAGACATTGAGGATAGAATTTGTTCTGGTCGGTTTCTCCGATATTCCGAACCTGCGGATGCCCATTCTTGTTGGATCTCTTGTGATTTATCTGGTGACTATTGCAGCAAATCTTCTCCTCATGTTGGTTATTT
Source organism: Ambystoma mexicanum (assembly GCF_040938575.1). Taxonomy (NCBI): domain Eukaryota; kingdom Metazoa; phylum Chordata; class Amphibia; order Caudata; family Ambystomatidae; genus Ambystoma; species Ambystoma mexicanum. The sequence continues at coordinate 49,376,376 of NC_090925.1, read as the reverse complement.
ATTGTGACTCCCGTCTGCACATTCCCATGTACTTCTTCCTCACTAACCTGTCTTTAGCAGACATTGCTTACACGTCTGTTATTTTACCAAAAATGATGGGCAGCTTTCTTTTACTGAACCCGCTTGTCACTCTCCAGGAATGTCTGATCCAATTGTACTTTTATGGAGCCATACTTACAACAGAATTTATCATCCTGACCATCATGTCCTTTGATCGCTATACGGCTATCTGCAATCCTTTACAATACACAATGATCATGAATAAAACTGTGTGTTTCCGAACGGCCACTGGAGCTTGGATTGCTGGCCTCATAGAGCCAATTTACCACATAGTCCAAATATCTAAATTCTCTTTTTGCAAGACCCGGGAAATTGACCACTTCTTCTGTGATGTTGCAGCTCTGCTGAAGCTCTCCTGCACCAGCACCGTCACCATTGGCAGAGTGAGCTTTCTTCTGGGTGTGACAGTGATATTTTCCTCATGTATTTTAATCCTCTCATCCTACGTCAAAATCATCTCAGCCATCCTGAAAATCCAGACCAATACACAGAGGAGCAAAGCCTCTCCACCTGTGCCTCGCACCTCATAGTGGTGGTCCTTTTCTATGGAGTTCTCATCTTTGTTTACATACGACCTGCCTCATTGTACTCAGTAAACCAGACCAAATTATTCCCCTTACTCTATATTGGGGTCATCCCTTTTAGTAACCCCATAATTTACACTGTAAAAAACAAAGAATTCCAGGATGCCTTGAAAAGAAGGAGATGTAGAACATGTTAGAATGAACAACTAGAATAATATGTAATATTCCTTCATCACAATGCAGGCACTACAAACCCAATCTGCTGTATTTTTAACAATGCACAAGAGTGATGACACAATTTTTCCATGCAGGTGTGGAAAAAGGAGCATGTTCACAATATTGGCAAGCATGGGGTGCCTTGGGGATGAGGTGTATTCTTTGGTGTCATGAAATAAGTGTTGCATCTATCTGTGTGTAGTGCTCAGGTGTGATGGTTTATAATTATTAGCCAGATAAAACACTATCGACCTCATTCTGACCCTGGCGGTAAGCGGTTAATGGTGCCGGTAAGGATTGTAAGAGGATTCAATCCAGCACTACAGCTAAGTCAATGCCTAGTCTGGGATACTGAATGGAAACCCTTATTGATATATCTTTATGTCCAGTTCATGAGTTCTGGATGACTACCCCTATATAACACCCCTCTCTTGGAACCCCCCTGACCCCACTGAGCCAAGAAGTAGTTCTGTTTTGCAAGTTTAAACGGTTTATTTGAGAATGTAAACAATATATATATATATATATATCATACTTTATAATAAATTAATAATTAATATCACACTTCAGAACATGAGCAGTTAACAACAATGGGTAATGTTCTACTAATAAACTGATTTAATTACCCAGGAGTAGTATAAAGGATGAGGTAGCACACTTGGGAATAGGAACAGAAAATAAGGTGGTAGAGAATGCTTTATCTAGTTTCAGATGGATGCAATGTTGAATGAAAATGCAATACAGAAAAAACTCAATATGATTTCAACAAAACAATGTAATCACTTTTCTCTGGCAATCCACTCCCCCCCTTATGCAATGTAAGGAAATGAAGAGGAGAGCACACAGTTCTTAGAAATGCAATCAAATGTAATTCAGTTCACCCCAGCAAGCTTAGACTACAGAAGTTTGAAACACAGGCCCAAAATGCTTTTATATGTGCTGGCAATGAAGTGAGGAATATTCTGAAAATGGTTTTAATTCCCTTTAGGAGGTTCAGGGTGAGTGAAATATTCTTGGGATGAGTTCAGGCTCACTTTAGCAAGGATCTAGGAGTAACTAGCAGGTTAAACAAATTTTTGGCAAAGGAAAGCAAGGAAGCTGCTGTTTTCACACGTGGCTGGATTTTTAACCAAATCGCGAATCGTGGCAAAATTCACGAATGCGTGAATCACGATTACGGCAAAAGTATAAGGAGTAGTCGGTTCTAAGCCTGTTGAAAAGCTGAGATTCTAAGCTTTCAGAGGAAAGTTAAACCAAGTTCCTAGCCCAAACGGTTCCAGAGATACGGACGATTAAATAAAGGTAGTTTTTCGGATTTTAAATTTTAAAAGTTCAAAGCGACAGGTTACAGCTTGCAGCTAGAAAATGACAGGTGACAGTTCTACTTAGGTTAAATAGATTGAATTATATTATATTAAACTAAGGGATAGGTTCTGAGTTTTGCTGAGTACTCACAAGAGATTTTGGACAGGAAGGCGACTTTGTCACGGATCCGGTCACTCCGCACAGCACTTCACAGCGATCTGGTCTCCGGTTCCGAGTACAGCTCTGCTTTCTGGGTCACTGGCACTGCTCCTGGATCTTGGGTTCTGCTGGTCTGGTCTAGCACCGGTCTGCACGGCTCCTGGTCCCGCTTTCTCCGGACACAGCGCTGATCTGCACGGCTCCTGGACACTGCTACCGGTCCCGGCAATGTTCTAGGCAGGGAATTCAAACAGCTCGCCCGGCTGTTGATAGTCTGCAAATGGTTTTTGGGCCTGCTGACAAATACTTTTGCTTGCAGTGGGCCTTCTTGGTTCAAAGTTCTGTAGTATCTGTTTAGCTTGGAAGTCTAAGTGTAGGATCTCTGGATGTGAAGTCGTCGGTCAGCATGCTCCGCAGCAAATGGAATTGAATGTCTCTACCTGTCCCAGCAGTCTCTTTTTATGTGTTTTGAAAGTGGGTGGAGAGGCTAGCTTTCTAGGCCCAACCCCTTCAGTGTTCTGATAGGTTGGAGAATTCTTTGCGTTCTCACTGGAGAACAGGATGGTGTGTCAGAATGATGTAATTTAATGGCTTGCAGAAAGGACACTCAATTACACACAAATCTATATTTGACCTAAAGACATATTTCATAGATACACAGTGGTTTGAAATTACATGCACCCATCACGGATCACATGAGGTATACTCTGTTCAAACTCTGATGTTTCTAAGAGCTCGCATTCAGAACTGGCAACATTTTACGTTTTTTTAACTGGTTTTGCAACATTGGTTTTTCATTAAAAATTATACACATATACACGGCCTGCCCATACATACTCCAGTAAATTTCCATGTCTCTAGCTTAAACACAGAGTCTGTGGTGTCAATAAATAGCGGGGTTTTGCCCCAGAACATCACACAAATTCCCAACACGTCTTAAAACGTGCACCGAAAAATCACAAGAATTATGGTATCATTTAATAATTTTGACAAGTCCGCACTGTGAGTTATACATCTTTCTTAGAATCATATTCTGGCCAACAGGGGTGTGTCTTTTCAGGTCACATGGTGTAGAAACCAGTTTATCCAGTTTCTGCCAAGCTCAGAGACCCTGCCCCTCCCAGCTTCTGCCAAGAGGAAGCTATTTTGCGGCCCCCAATATAACATTTGCCTGAGTCAAGGAAGGGCTTTGTTCAAAAGGAAGCCATTTACGACCACCCAAATAAACCATCTGCCTGGGCCCTTTCTTTAGTTTCTTGCAATCCCCTGGTAATTCAATCAGAGAATGTGTGACCTCCTTTTGGCAAGAGCAACAGAATGCAGCCAGGCCTGGGAATGCATTTGTTGGGCAAGCCCCCACTCCTGTCGGGGGTAGCTGTCTGGCAGAATTCCAGTTTCCTTAAGCCAGGTTTCAGGTAAAATGTCACTTTTTGTTCCCCAGTTTAAGTCAAGACAATTTTTATATATGCAGCTAGAATGCTGATTTTAAGTTCAAAACTATGACATTTTAACAGTTACAAACTATGTGACACTCAAAAGTAAGTCACTCAGTTAATTCAAATATCTCGATTTTGGTGGTTTTAATCCAGTTTCAGTTAGGCGGCTGACATGCATAGCTCAGCAAGTTTTGTTATGAACATTGTTTTGGGCTCTTCATCTTCCCAGATTTAGTATGCACACATACTTCATTCTGCCAGATGTCCGCTGGTGTTCAGTGAGATTTTTGGATGTGTTGCAATGTTTGAAAATAGGCTTTTTGAGCTGGCATTCAGAGAAACAAAAGGTGATTTTAAAGTGCGTTTTTTCCTTTGGCACACATTTCACTCATGGCACCCCGGCCCATCCTGCTCGAACTGGTGGGTGGAAAGTTAGGCAACCATTTTGGTGTGCGCACAAACTGCGTGGTTCTTCTGGATTCTGGCGCACATGTGGGCTTTTTGGCCATCTTGGATTTTCTAAGCCCACAGCACCAAATGTTGCAGCATGATAGCTCAAACATCGGTCAGGACAACCAAAAAAGCCCCCCCACCCGACTGCACTTTAAATCTGAGTCGATGGGGAGTCGGGTGCACAGAAGGTGATGACCCACGCACTGGTATGTCCGCATAATCTTCTTCCAATTCTGCAAATGGCACAGTTCAGCATCTTTTCCTCCATCCGGTACTGATCGATCGGTTCTCCTCGCCGGTCCTGATGGGAATATTGGGCAGTACCCCGGGCCCCTTGGGTCTCGGCTCCCGGTCCCCGGATTGTCCTCCTTGGCCAGTCTCCAGGTTTTCTTTCTCCTAGGACGACAAAGGAAAAGCGGCAATACCTATTCATGGACATTTCTCCCCCACCATTGATATAGTGGGGTGGCATATATATTTTAGAACTCAACAGATATGAACATGCACATTTTTTTAAATGAAGAGACAGGAACACATAAACTTGAGAAACACAGAATTTGATAGGCTATATGTAGGATCTTTTAGGGTTGGAATTGAATTACTCTGGGGCGGTACCCTCTGGGATTGCAGAGGACTCTTCCAGTTGCTGCAAAGTGTGCCTGGGATGGCAACACTTCAACTGGTTTATGTGGACCCACTTGTCTTCCCCCTCTGCCAAGCCGCCTTTGGGGATGCGGATCTTGTAGGCCACAGGGGAGATCTTGTCTATAATCTCAAAGGGTCCCTTCCATGTAGGCAAACATTTTCGCTGTTTGGCCTGGTTCCTTTGGAAATTGTATAGATAGGCCCGATCACCCACCTTATATTCCTTCCGGGAAGTTTTCAGGTCATAGTGGGTCTTCATGCTATCAGCTGATCTTTCTAGATTCCGCTGAGCATAAGCAAAAGCATGTTGAAGGTGTTTCCTTAAATTCTCCACATACTTGTGAGTTGTGGAGGAATTTATTAGTGTCTGCTCTTGGGTCCTGTAGAGCAAATGCTGAGGAAGCACCATCTTGCGCCCAGTCATCAACTCAAATGGTGACATTTTGGTTGCAGATGAAGGGGTAGATCTGATGGCCATTAGGACCAGAGGTAATCGGATATCCCAACTTGGCCCAGAATCTGCCACAAACTTTTTTAAGATGCTCACAATTGTCCGGTTGTAGCGTTCCACTGCTCCAGAAGAAGCTGGCCTGTAAGCAATGTGTAGCTTTCTCTTGACCCCCAGTATCTCCCACATCTTTGTCATTACTTCACTGGTGAAGTGGCTACCTCTGTCTGACTCAATCCTTTGAGGGGGACCAAAACGGGAAAAGATGTGGTTAATCATCAAGGCAGCTGCCGTTTCTGCCTTGCAGTTTGGGGCTGGGAGACATTCCACCCACTTGGTAAACAAGCATGTCACAGTCAACATGTACTTATTCCCCCTAGCGGAGCGAATCACGGGGCCTACAAAGTCGATTTGTAAATCTGACCATGGGAGTGTCATTCCCCTCTTTTGGAGAGGCGCCCGGTGTGTGAGGGATGTTAGCTGAAATTGTGCCCACACAAGACAACCCTTCAAATATTGGTTGAGGTCCTGCCCCATGTGTGGCCAGTATGCAACCTCTCTTAAGATTTCCAATGTTGTGTGAAACCCCCTATGACCGGCGGTGGCCGCATCATGGGCGTGACTTAGCATCAGGCTTCGGAATGAGGTAGGAACCACCCACTGATCGTGGCCAGCTTTGGATTTCCTTACCAACAAACCGTCTTGGATCCGGAATATTTTTGGACATTTCATCAACACTCTTAGGTCTTTCCCAATGTACTCGGTATCCATCAGGGGAAAGTTCTCAGGGTCCTCAAGGTGTTGGTAAAACTTACCAATAATTGGATCCCCCTTCTGAGCTGTAATCAAATCAGCATCAGGGGTCTCCTTGCTCCATTGGGCAGTTGAAAGATCATTGTGAGCATTTGTCTGGGACCTAGTGATAGCAGTGACCTGGATTTCCCGCAACAGGGACTCTATTTCGATTAGATCCCCTTGGATGGCCCCGGTTTTGGCCAGCTGATCAGCTAAGTCATTTCCAGTTTTGTCTGGTCCCTCTACTTTGGAATGACCCTTGATCTTCTTCCAATAGATGGTCATCCCCTTCGAGGTGACCAGATCATCAATGTTTTGGATTAACTTCCCATGTTTCAGGGGTTTGTTATTAGCACATAACATGCCTCTGGTTTTCCAATTAACCAGGTGCTCCACGAACCCGTTCCGTACATAATCCGAATCAGTGATTATGACCAGTTTGTGGAGTTGATGTTGGACAGCAGTGAGGATGGCCTGATGCACAGCCATCAATTCTGCCACCTGACTACTTTGGGGACCAATTTTGTATCCGGCGGAGGGTTCTGGGAACTCCTTCACCTATGCATTCCCTAGGCCAGCCACCAGTTCTTTCTCCCCGTTGTTGTCAACATGGTAAGAGCATCTATCCACATAGACAGTGGGCATTCCCTCACACTTGTCCTCTTCAAAGACTCTGTGTGGAGAATTAAGGTATGCCTCCATGTTGTCCTTGATTTTTAGACTTTCGTCCTCGAGACAGTTTTCTCTGGCACAATCATGCAAGTCAGCCAGACCTTGCGCGAGGGGACTCTTCTTGTTTTGGCCATATCTGACCTCCACAGGAAAGCCTTGCATTGACAGAATCCAGGAAGTAATTCGGGAATTACTTACATTTCCGGCCCGGATTCTGTCACTTTGGAGATATTGAAGAGGCTGGTGTGGAGTCTCCATGATGATGTGTTCCCCCTGGATAAACGGACGGTAATTCTTCAATGCCCACACCATTGCCAGGAGTGCCTTCTCACAATCGTTGAATTTTTCCTCCACAGAGGATAAAGTTTTGCTCGTATAGGAGATTACTTTATTGACCTTGTCATGCTTTTGGTATAATACTGCCGTCAAGCACGTATTAGAGAACCCTGTCTCCAGGAAGAACTCCTTGTTTCTGACAGGGTAAGCTAGGCAAGGCGCTTGTGAGAGGCTTCTTTTGAGTTGTCTTACTGCCTCGGCTTGTTCTGGACCCCATTCCCACTTGACCCCCCCTTCAGGAGATGAATCAGGGGTCTGGTGATCTCTGCGTAGCCCTCAATGAACTTTCTGCTGTAATTAGTCAGTCCAAGGAGGCTCCTTAGTTCCCGCAGAGTTGTGGGGTCTTTCAGTTTCAGAAGTGCTTCCACTTTCTTTTCCTGGGGACAGAGACCCTGAGGAGTAATCGCATGCCCCAAGAAATTAACACGGGTTCTACACCACTGTGCTTTCTGAAAGGAAAGTTTTGCTTCGGCGGCCCTCAACTGGGTCAGAACATAACGGATCTCCGCTATGTGTTCCTCCACAGATGAACTTTTGATGAGGACATCATCTACATAAGCCAGGTTACCCCTTGCACCCAGGTCGGGCATGGCCTTGTGTAGGAAAATGTTGAATATATTGCCGGAATTGAGGTATCCGAAGGGAGTCCGGGTCCATGTGTACTGCTGGCCCCCAAAGGTAAAAGCCAGCTTGTATTGGTCCTCCCTACTGACAGGCACAGTCCAGTATCCATTGGTCAGATCTATTGCAGTGAATACCTGTGACCCATGGATCTGGGCCAGCCCATGGTCAATGTAGGGCAGAGGCCATCGGGAAGTATGGACCCGTTTCTTGAGCTCCCTAAGGTCGGCGCAGAGACTCCACTGGCCATTCGGCTTCAATATTCCCAGCACCGGATTATTGAAAGTGCTGTGGACTGGACGGATTATTCCCCGGGACTCAAGGTTCTTAATTATTTCAGTAAGGGACTCCATGGATGCGAGAGGCAAGCGATATTGCTTCACAAACACTGGAGTCATTCCAGGGTCCGTGGGGATTGTTGTTGTGTGGATGTCGGTGCGACCACAGTCATATGGGTCTACCGCAAAGAGATCCTGGCAATCCAAGAAAACTTGTTTCAACTTTTGCTTCTGTTCCAGAGTCACACAGGCATCAGCTAGGTTGACTCTCTCTTCCACCATCTGCCTGAAGCCTGGAAAGACTTCTGGTTTGGCTATCTCAGCGGCCTCCTCCAGCTCGGTGGAGAAGTCCCTGGTCAGAGTGCTGATTTGGACTGGAGGCCTCAGGTGGGAAAGGCAACCCTCATGGACCTGGAAAATCACCTCATCCCTCCTGAAGTCACAAGTCACATCTTCCTTACCATAAGGGCAAGAAGTGTACACCAGGAGGTTCCCCCCATGCCTGGTGAAAATCCTGTCTGGTGTTGTGTTGTCATCACTGTCACTGTCAAAACAGTCCTTGGGGATTGGTCCTAACAGTTAATTTCCTAAATCGATGGAAAAATGTCGGTCCTCAACCGCCATTCCAATAATGGTGCCTGCGGCTAGAGTAATACTCTTTAAGTCGCTGTTATCCACGTCTATTGGAATGGTGTCATGTTCTATGTTGACTAATGGTGTTGGGTTTACCCCTAACCCTTGCTGTTGGAGAGAAGCATTTAGATGAATATAAGCATCAGGGTTTTTCAATTTTTGTCCTCTTTTAACTTTCACTTCCAGGGAGAATTGTTGGGTCCTTTCAGGGATGGTGACTTCCTCTTTGATCTGAATTTCAACTGCATAAGGTAGCAATTGAGCTGACCTAAATGCTTTTTCTGGATCATCAAAGCCCATGGGCTTATCCGCTAATCGGGACCAAGCTTTGAAGTTTATTAGGTCCAAACTAATGGCAAAGCGATTGAGAATGTCACTGCCTAAGTAAAAGGCGGCAGTGACGTCTCGCACGACCCAACAATTATGGACTATGCTCTTGTTGCCAATGGAGATTTTGAGCATACACCTGCTTGGCAGGAGATGTTTGGAATTAGGTGCTTCCAGGTCCATTTCCCATTTGTCTATCAGTTTGAATGTGGGAATGGCTGGATCTTTTGGGAGTTGGCAGAACATGGCTTCGCTGATGAAGCTCTTACCGTTGTTCACACACACTCGGCCAAGAACAGAGTCCTTCCCATCATTTAACTGAACAGGGATGAACAACTGCTCTCCAATTTGCTGAACATCAGCCAGGCTCTGAGCTGATTTCACATCTTTCTGGACTATTGGAGTGGGAATGTCTGATTCTGAATTAGTAAAGAATTTCAGGGTGTTTCCCTCCAGTGTGGAATGCCACCTTAAACTGGAAGGAAGGTTGATTTTCAGAAATAGAGAGGACCCCCCCATCACCAGTCTGTTGTCCTACTGCTATTACTGTCACATCTGGAATTTGGTTGTTCTGGAAGTGAAATTCTACTTGGTCAGATTTTTGTTCAACCATGTGGCACGTGCCGTTTAAACTAACATGGTTGACACTCTGCTTTAATTTTATTGGTCGGCTAGTCTGGGTTCAGAGGACCTTGTTTACACAATCTATTAGGGGTGACAACCTTCTCAGGAGGTCATTCCCCAGTAAACAAGGGGTGCCCTCTGGAGTCACTACTATGACTGGGTGTTTCACCTTGTGTCGCCCAATTTTGATGTCCAAGTCTGCAGGCCCCTCGACGGGAATTTCCTTCCTGTCAAAGTTCTGCAGTTGTCCAGGAAGAGAGGTGAGAGGAATATGGTAATTCTCCCCCCTTCCTGCATTTAGTTCATCAAAGGCCCTTTTGGACAGAAGAGTAGCTTGGGATCCAGTGTCGACCAGTGCCAAAATTGTACCCTGCCCCTGTACTTGTATCTTCCCTCCTTCTCCTCAAGGGGGCACAGATAATGCACATTTTTGGACAACTGGAGGGCTAACTTTCTGGTTTTGGACATGGCGAGAGAATACATTTGGGTAGAATTCTGTGGAGAGCCTGGGGAATCTGAACGAAAAAGTTGGCAACTGGAAATGGTTTCGGGTTCTGGGCCGCCCCCCTCTTTTTGGAGGCAGTCATCAGGATGGGTTTGACCCATGGGATTTTGGTATTGTTGGTTCTGGGATAGAATGATGGGCGGCGACAGCTCAGTCCCCACATCTACCCAGTCTGTTGATTCGGTTTTAGGTTCCCCTGGTTCCGGTTCTGGGCCGCCCCTGCCTTTTTGGAGGCAGTCACAAGGATGGGTTTGAACTAGGGGTTTTTGGTATTGTTGGTTCTGGGATAGAATGATGGGCGGCGACAGCTCAATCCCCACATCTACCTAGTCTAGGTTGGAATCCCTTGGGACCCATTTTTCCTTGGGAGGAGTACCCCCATCTCTGGAGGAGAAGATCCTTTTCCCAGGATCCTCTTGGGATCCCTCTCCCTCAAATTGGAAGACCTGTACCTCCTCCACAAAGTGGGTCTGCTTGGGTCCTTTGTTTCTCCTACCTCCTCTCTGCTCCTTGGGTGGCATACTTTCAGGGGTAGGAGATTTTGTTTCCGGTTCCTGGGTTTCCAGGGGCTGTTTACAAGTGGGGAAGGAAGCTTCCTCCATGGCTTTACACCTCCCTTCCCCCCTGGGAACCGGTGGGTTTCGGGGTGCTGCCCCCGTCATTGTTCTGGAGCACCAGGTCCAGAGTTTGGGGCATTCTGCGCTGGCATGCTCATCTGAGGGTTCTGTTGCGCCCTGAGCATGTGACCCAGATCCCGTGCCATGTTTTGGACCTGGCGCTCAAGTTGTAAAACCCGCTCAGGCTGATGCGGGGTTCTATTTTCTCCCCTGGGCTGATCCCGGGAAGGGTAGCTATCCCTTCTCTGGTAATACCCTGGGTTGGGAAGATTCAGGTACCCCTCCACCCTTGGCCTCCCCTCTCCCGGATTAGGCTGTCTGGGCTGAGGGAATTGGGAAAAGAAGGGTGGATGGTTTTGGGGTTGGAAGTTGGGTGGATACCAGGGGAACAAGTTCTGCCCAGGATTTGGGGAATTTCTGCCCTCCTGTGGAAAGTTAGGAGGGAAGTTACCTGGGTTGGGAGCTTGGTTGGATCCCCTCCCCTTGGGCCTGGAGGAGTCCACACATAACCCAGGATTGGTCTGTTTCCCTTATAGCGGGGACTTACATAGTCAGGGGAGAAGGGGACCCCATTTGTGGGACTACCTCCTTGACTCCCTGTCTGTGACTGGCCCGAGGGCCTTCTGGGCTGTGAATTATTTGGTGCAGGCAGGTCTTTAGGTCCCCCATCTCCAAATCTAAAACGGGGGCAACCTTTACCTCTGCCACCTTGGCAGCAGCAGGGGTGCTGTTGGTTTTGGGGTTTTTGGTCTGATTCTTATTTTCCACTGGTTTCTGCACCTCTTAGATGCGGGTGGCTTGCTCAATGACCCAGTCTAAAGATCTGTTCTCATGAAAATCTCTCACGAGCTGGGTCATTATGTATTTGGGGAGAGCATGGAAAAATGTGTTGACAAATTCTCTGCTGTCCGTGCGCACCCTTCTGGTGGTCTGCGCAAAGGCAAGCTTCAATTCTTGCACAAATTCTTGTGGGGCCTGATCCTCCCCACATTGCAAATTGTAGGCTGCCTTGCGAGCCTCTTGGGGATTTATATGCACAGAAAAATGTTTCAAGATGGCCGCCCTATAGGTGGACCATCTTGAATGATTTTGGTCCTCCAGCTCTGCAAAGAAACTGGAGTATTCTGGGGAGAATGTCCATTTGACGTACTGGATGCAGCTACTGCTGTCCTTCAAATGGAAGGTCTCCATCATTTGCTCTAAGAGCTCCAAGTGTTCCCACACCGAATACTTCGAGTTCTTGTGATAAGGCGTGATGACACTCCTGATTGCCTTAATCTGTTTTAAGGGGTCCTTAAGCAAGGCCCTTTTTGCCTTATTGGCCTTTTTGGTTTGGTAACCCTGGTCCATTCATCCTCTGACTCAGAAGCACTGCTCCCAGAGGTGCCCGTCTGATCTTCCAGGTTTTCCCGGATTCTGCGAGCCTGGGAATGGCTGGCAGAATGTGGGGACCTGGTCTACTGTGTCCTGTGATGCTCAGAGGAGTCTTCAGATCCCTCCTTGATACCAGGATTTGCTGGGTACCCCCCACACTGACCTAACTGGGCGGAGGTTTTCAGGATGCCCTTGGTGGACCTACTCTCCTGGGGTTCACCACTAAATTGCACTGTGCTTAGGTGCCCAAACCTGGATGCCCGCCCATCCATTCCTGGGAGGTACTGGCTTATGAGCCCCATCCTTTTGGCTGGATAGTAATCTGCCATCCCTGTGGCCCCGTGCTCATCTGTGCCAGGGGACATGAGAGTGGCAGAGTCCAGGGACTGGGAGAGATGACGGCCTCTGGTACTAGGGCTCCTGAGGTTATGCTCAGGTGTTTCCCTTTCCCGGCGAACTTCATCTTTATCAGCCCCTGGGCTTTCAGTTCCTCAACCAAGGCCTTACTAGACTCTATCAGTCTCTCCTGCATGGCTACCTGTTGCTGGAGCCTATCATTGTGCTGACAGAGAGCCTCATTCTCTCTCTGTGCCTCCTGATTGGTCCTGGAATACTAGGCCAGTCTTTGCTGCAGGAGGGTTACCTCCTGAGTCCCATCCCTACTGGCCTGCTCCTTTCTTTCCAGAGCATCTTCCGCCCTCCTGGTGTGCTCTAACAAGTTCTGATGCTCGTTTTGGAAGTCACCCAGCCCCTGGAGGGCGAGGTGATTTTCTTCCATTTTCCTTTTTAATTGGCAGGCTTCCTGGCCTAAGGTATCCCTTTCCTGAGTAAGAGCCTGCATCTGTGCCACCAGGTCGTCCCTCTGCCATTGAAGGGCACCAGCTTTCTGGCGCTCTTCATCAAACTCTGCCTGGGTATCCAGGTCTTTCAAAATCATTTTATTGCTTTCCTCTTTCTCTCTGTCTAGGTGGCTTTGCAGGGTGACTACCTGCTCTGCGCATGCCCTATTGAAGTCCAGTTGTTGCCCAGCTTTTCCTGGCTCTGCAGTAGGGAGTCCAAACCTTCTTGGTACTCCTTCTGCAAGGCCAGAAATCTGTTATCATGGCCAGACTTTTCCTGTTGCAGGATATCCATATCCTCCTGCATTTTAATGATGTATTGTCTACTCTCGTTTTCTGACTCCTGGCTTCTGTGCAGCCTCTGCTCACAAGAGAACAGGTCAGATTGGGCCTTTTCTAACGCCATCTGTTGCCTATTTGCCAGATCTTGGCCTTCAGCACATTTGTCCTGCATGGCTCCCATATATAGATACAAATATGCCGCTATCCTGGCAATCTTATTTTGTTCATCTTTGGCCTTAGGAGTCATATATAGTTCACTCAGGGCCACATGTAAGGGACCCTGATCTCTCCAGATATCTGACCCAGTGTTAGTGACCTGTTGTGTGATCGCCTGCAACCATACATTTTGGTCCTGTTCAGACCATTCACCTCTCACAAACAGTTTATGTAAGAGGTGCTCCCTCGCTATCTTCATATCTACCAAGGTCGTCATTCTGGAGATTGATTTTCTTCCTGACTTACAGAAGTTAGTATTTTATTTTGCAAAACAGACCGTTTCCTGAGAGCGTTCCTTTGAGGAGTGCTTTCACAGTTTAAAACAGCGTGGTGATCTAACCGGATTTATATATCCTGTCAGATGGCACACTGTATTAATCTGCACAAGTGATAGATCTAATCCAGAATCCCCGGCTACGAGCCCCCACTTTGTTAAAGACTCCAATCAAGCAGTCCCACTAAGTCAGTGCCTTGTCTGGGATTGCTCAAGGGAAGCCCTTATTTATAAATTTTTATGTCCAGTTCGTGTACTCTGGATGACAACCCTTATATAACACCCCTGTCTTAGAATCCCCCTGACCCCACTGAACCAAGAAGTAAGTTTGTTTTGCAAATTGAAAAGGTTTATTTGAGAATTAAACAATATATAGATATATCACACTTTTATAATAAATTAATAATTGATATCACACTTAGACATATCATAGTGAGTGATCAACAATGGATGATGTGATACTAGCACACTGGGTAATTACTTAGGAGTAGTATAGAGGATAAGGTAGCTGAGAATGCTTTATATAGTTCAAGGAAATGCAAGGTGGAAAAGAAGCAACACAGGAATAAACTTGATATGATTTCAGCAAAACATAATATAATCATTTTTCCCCTTTTGGCAATTCAGCCCCCCCTCTTTGCAATGTAAGGAGGTGGAAGTGACACACACAGTTCTTCAGGAATACAATCACAGTACAATCCCAATTCAGTTCCCCCCTAGCAAGCTTAGATCAACAGGGATGATTTTAAACACAGGCAAAGTACTTTAAAGGTGGTATGCAAAGAAGTGAAAAATATACTCAAATTGCTTTTAATTCCTTATAGGAGGTTCAGGGTGAGTGATAGCTACTTTAAATTAATTCAGGATCACTTTAGCAATGCTCTATGAATGATTGTCAGGTTGCAAACGAATTTCAGCAAAGGAAAGCAAGGAGCTGCTATTTTTACAAGTGAAGAAATTGAGCCAAATAGCAAATCGCAGCAATTTTTCCGAGTGCGTCGAGCGCGATTATGGAATATCTATAAGCAGGTTCGTTGGAAGGCTTAGAATCTTAGCTTTAAAATGACAGTTAAAACTCGCTCCTAGCCCCAACGGTTCAAGAGATACAAACAATTTCGTGGAGGTAGATTTTCAGAATTGAAATTACAGTTTCAGAATGACAGATGCGCTTTGGAAGGTTTTGAATCTACAGGATGGACACGATTTCTGATGATGCAGTTCTAATAGATTAAAATAGTTTGAATTAGATTATTTTAAACTAAGAGATTGGTTTTGCACAGGCCTCAGGATACGCACTCCTAATTTTGGAAGGACTGGGCCTTGTCACGGATCTGGTCGACGGGTTGGATTGGACTTCTGGCGATTTCTGGTACTGGTTCTCTGGTTCTGGTCTGGTCTGTGGTTCTGCTAGTGGTTCTGGATACAGCGTCTGGTCTGTGATTCTGGATTCAGCACTGCTTTCTGGGTCTCTGGTTCTGTTCTGGATACACAGGATTCTTAGCAAGCAGCAAACCGCACAGCCCGGCGGTTTTATTCTGATGTGCCCTTTGGAGATCTGGGGTAATCAGTTTGCAAAATTGTAAGGCCAGCTGAGAATACTTTAGCTTGCAGAAGGCCTTCTTGGTTCAAAGGTCTGTAGTCTATCTGGAGTCTGGAGTCTCTGGATGTGAAGTCTGAAGTCTGGATGTGAAGTTGTCTGTCAAAATGCTCCGCAGAAAGTGAAAAAGAAAGTCCCTACCTGGCTCCCAGTGGCTCTTTTTATGTGTTTTGAAAATTGGTGGGTCGGCTAATTCTGCATGCCCAACCCTCTCAAGATTTGATAGGCCAAAGGATTCTTTGGTCCCTGATTTGAGAAAGGATAGTGTGTCAGAGTGATGTCAGCCATTTACGATCTATTGAAGAAACGCCCCTTTGCTTTTACCTTAGAAATCATTTTTCATAACTACACATATTTCCCAGATACACAGTTGTTTGACATTACATGTACATATTACAGATTACTTAAGGTACATTCTGGGCCAACTCTGATCTTCCTGGAGGCTTGCATTCTAAAATGACAACTTATTTTCGTTTTTAGTTGATTTACCAATATCAGACGTTTACCAAAAATGGCACACATGTACACCGCCTTTCTACCCATATTCCAGTAAATTTTCATTTTTCTAGCGTGAACCCCGTGTCTGCAATCTCCATAATTCATGGGGTTTTGCCTCAGAACATCGTACGGAATTGAGTTTGGATTTAAATTGTAGGTACAAATTCCATTTTAAGGATCTCCAAATTGTACATTCCTGTCATCTGGTTACAATTAGTTATCAGTGTTTTTATAAAACATATATTTGCCTTCAATTCAATTCACAAAAAGTGTCTGGGTCCGCCCCCAGAAACTTGGGAGTCAGGGATCACATGTCTCTTCTGCCAGGCAGAGCTCTTTTTACAGTCCACACCCAAATTAGCATACCCCATTCAATGCCCAGCCTCTTGCAATGTTAATTGAATCAGCCTGTCTTCAGGTAACAGCAGGTGTTTACATTCTTAATTAACCAAAAAGGCATTGAAGTTTCCAGCTGTCTCAGGAGGCTGGCAACTCCTGAAGTACAGTTCTACTGTCAGAGTTTAGACCGCTAGCGCCAGCTTGTGTCCAAAGCTGGTACTGCACCTATTTTTTTAGGAGTTGTCTTGAATTTGACAGGAGGATTTTGCTTGACAGCTCTAATCCTTGCTTCCATTGTTTTGATGGGCATCCTTACATTAGAGTGGTGATGTGGAACCCCCCTCAAGAAGGTTGAATGTTTAGCATGCTCTTGTGCCCCTGATTTTAGCAACTTGTCCACATCAATTAAAAATGGATTTTGAACAAATTGAAATGGACATTTTGAGCTTGCACTTCAGAGAAACAGCAGTGATTTCAAGGCGCTTTTGATCTAAAAGGCACTGCTATTTTTCCTTTGGCACCACCTTTCACCCCTGGCGCTTCTGGTCCATCACGCTTGCACTGGTGGGTGGCAGGTTAGGCGACCATTTTGGTGTGCGCAAAACTGTGTGGTTATCCTGGTTCTGGTATAGAATGATGGGCGACGACAGCTCAATCCCCACATCTACCCAATCTATTGATTTAGTTTTGTTCTGGGATAGAATGTTGGGTGGCGACAGCTCATCCCCACATCTACCCAGTCTATTGATTCAGTTTTTGTTGTCGCCTAATAATTCAACATGGGTCAAAACCCTTGACAGAGTGGTAAACTGAGCAAAGTTCATGATTAATCCCCAGGAGGGCTGTAACCTCCTTAAACAAATAATTGGCAAAATGTTTCCATTGTCTGACCTTAATTCATCATAAATGCCCTGCCTTGGAAAAACCTCTAGAATGAGATATCTTCCTACTGATTTTGCATCAATATGGGCACAGCGTCCTACCTCAAGCCAACGTGAAAAGGCACGTGCGATAACAATCATATAACGATAAGAAGCACATCTATCTTGCATGTCAACTTAGTCAATATGCAAGTGCCGGAAGGGCCCCTTTTGTTGTGGTAACATTGCTTTGGCAGTCTTCAGTGTGTGCCCCGCCAGCAATTTCTGGCAAGTCATGCGTGTGCTTATAAATTCAGCCATAAGTTCATAAACACTGAACATGAACCAACTATCAATAATCTCTGAGGCCTTGTCTTCTTTTGAAACTTGGGTAGGAAAATGGAGCTGCTCTAGTGATACATTTAGCAATTGCTTAGGCATAACAGGAGTTCCTGTGCTATTCTGTCTCCACACTAAGTTTGTGGGGGAGAGGGAACACCCTCTTTTTACCCTTAGCTCTTTCTCCTCTTACGATGCTTCGCCTTGCAGTTCTATTAAGGTTCAGCTGTAGGGTTTTTCTCATTTCCTTTTGACAACACCACCATCATGGGTATTTTTTCTTTTTTTTTTTACAGGGGAGCAGTATTGTAGTCCCTTCGGGCAAGTATGCTTCTTCTTTGGGTGCCCTGTTGGCCATGTCGTTACCATGTGAAACAAAATCCTAGCCGCCGGTTTGGGCGGAACATTTTATTATTGCTACCTCTACTATTAGGGGTGTACCTCAATTAATTGGGCCAACAAGTCTGCATGCTGGATGGGGGAGCCATCACTCCTTTTGAACCCCCTCCTTTCCCACCAAGCCAGCCTTGAGTGTACCGTAGACATGAAATACAGCGGGTCTGAGAAAATATGGACCATGTGCCCCTCTGAAATGGTTTGCGTTGTTATTAACACCACAAGCTCTGCTGTTTGTGCTGAATAATCTTCTGGCAGTCGTGTTTGAGAAAAGATGACAAAGTCTCCACCTTGGTGGTATACCACTGCAGCCCTCATGTGTCGCCACTCTGTGCTTGTATCAATCATCGAAGACCCGCCAACCAAGAGAATGTCTCCCCTCTTTCACCTGGGGGTTCCCTTCCATCCTGTCCATGTACGAGGTGCAGTCATGCACATATTCTCTCTGTTTATCAGGCTCTGCTATGAATGCTGCTGGGTTCACAGCATGATACCTAACAACCTCAATCGATCGCTGTGTGTGTCAGAATGACCTTGTATCCCAAGACCATCTGTGTCATCAATGTGGATTTGGAAAAGCAATTACACCACACACATAATCACTGGGAATCCCATTGCTATTGCTGCTGCCTTCTCGATGCAAGCACTTGTTTGCATGGAAAATGACCCTGCATTACCAGATCCAACAGACCACTATACGACGCCAGGGTCTTGTGTCCCTGTGGCTTCTTTTGGGTGAGGACAGCCATCATCACCTTGCCATCTGCATGTGCAAACAAATGAGGTCGGCAACATTTTCGTTCATCTCTGCTGTGCATTTGATGGGGCTCTTAACTGTTTATGGTTCTTTGTGAGCCTGGAGAAGGACCATGATCATTAATGAATAATCAACCACCTAAGTTGGCAGTCTACATGACCACCAGTCTGGATTCCGAGTATCCAGAGGCATGTAAACTTCTCTTCTGAACACCTGTGAAGAACTGCTCACATCTCTTGACTCCAATTCCCCTGCTGTCCCCATCCTTCTAGATCTCTCTTCTGCATTTGACACAGTGAATCATTCCATCCTCATAAAAAGGCTTCCTGACACCCTTGGCATCTCAGAGCGGGCACTGGACTGGCTTACCTCCTTCCTAACTGGCCGTTCCTCCAAAACCATTCTTGGCACTTCCTCCTCCCCTTCTTCCTCTGCTTCCTCTGGCATCCCCCAGGGCCCCATTCTTTCACCATGGCTCTTATACATATAGCTTTCTCTACTGGCACGATTAATTTCCTCCTTCTTCCCCAACATCCAGTGCTACACTGATGATACACAACTTTTCTTCAAGCTTCCCACTGGCCTCCTTCATCCCTGACTGCCCCTCTGCCATCTAGGCCTCATGCACTGCCAATGACCTCTGCCTCAATAGCAGCAAACAGAGATTCTCCTTATTGGGTACCCTGCATCATACTTTTTCCCTGCACTCTGGCCTTCTTCCATGCCCCCCCCTGCTATCTGCACTATCTATCTGCACTATAGCTAGGATTCTCTGAGTCATCTTCAACTCCTCCCTTTGCTTCATCCCTCATGTTCAGGACATTGTCAAGAAGTCCCACTTTCAGCTCTTCCTTCTCAATTGGACTCTACGCTTCCTCACCTTCCCCCCCAGAATCAATGTTACCGTGCTATGGTTCTTTCCAGGCTAGACTATTGCAATAGCCTCCTCCTTAATCTTTCTTCCTCCACCCTGTGACCCCTCCAGCCTCAAGCCCAAGGATTGCATCTCTCCTGCCCTAAAAAGCCTTCACTAGCTCCCGATCTCAGCACGGATTCATTTGAAATCCCTCTGTATCATGCACATGGCTATCTGGGGTCGGTGACCACTCTATCTTCAACACGTCCTGACACATTACTCGCTGGTGGGCGATCACTTTCCTCGGCTGGCTCCCTTCTGTGGAACAGCCTCCCACTCCCTCTGCATCTTGAGCAAGACATCCTTAAGTTCCAAAAAAGCATCAAGATCTTTCTCTTTACCTCCTCCTTCTCCTCCTCTCTTCCCTGATAAATGCACAGCAGTGTAACTGATGTGCAGGTCCCTTATGTGTCCTCGGTGCCTTGACACCCCACATGTCTCATCTCAACCGCTGTCGTTCTTTCTACTGCACTTACTTGGCTCACCCACTCATTGATGGTTACATTCTTCTCCTCTCAGCACTTACCCCGAATACTTCTCCATGAGCATCAAAGCACCTTATCCCTCACCCCTTCCCCCTCTGCACTTGCACATTCTGAACACTCACAAGGCATAGTAGGTGTATATCCCCTTCCCTCTATTCTCAATGTTTGTTTGTACTATTAATGCAATTATCAACCATTGCTGTAATTCATTGTCTACCTCCCCTCTCCCCACCCTGTTTGCCCTGTGGGCGATTTGAAACAGTTTTTCTAATTTTATAAACTCCTAATAAGTGAACAATAAATACATAAATTAAATAAGCCCTACAGTAATTGCAAAGACCCAATAATTGCTACATCTCTTTTATTGTGCAGGGCGGTTGTGTTCTGTGTATGGCCTTCACTCTTTATGGTGTTATCTTTCGACCATCTGTTGATATTATCTGTCCCAAGTACACCACCTTTTTCTAACAATACTGTAGGTTCTCCTTGTCTACCTTGTATCTTTTATCTGCTAGCAGTGTCAATAGAGTTCTTGGGTCTTGTCTGCACTGTTCATCTGTGGTATTGCACAGTAGGAGGTCATCCACATATTGTATCACTGTACTGGGTACCTGCAAATTGCTCAAATCCATTAGGATCATCCTGTTGAACACACCGGGGGATTTGCAGTACCTTTGTGTTAGCCTCTTGTACTCAAATCTGGTCCAGCAATAGATAAACACAGTGAGATATTTTGAGTCAAGGTGCAATGGGATGGAGAAGAAGGCATTTTTCAAATCGATCTCTGTGAAATATTTTGCATTTGTGGGATATTACACAACATTGTGGTAGTGTTTGACACAAGTGGAAATTCAGCCTCTACCATGTTATTTAGGGGGCGGAGGTCCTGTTTAAATTTCCACGCCCCCCCTTTTCGTTCTTTATCGGGTATATTACTGTTCTGCATGGGGACCTTGAAGCCTGTATTATGCCCTGCTGCCACAGCATTAGGAGTGTGTCATCAATGCCTTTGTCTGCCTCTTGGAAGAGTGGATACTGTTTCACCTGGGGCAACATTGCCCCTTCCTTCAGCTTTATGCAAACTGCCCCTGCTCCTTTGAGCACTCCTACAACATGGGGCCCCTTGGAACCTTCTTTAGATCTTCCCGAAAGTAGGCATCCTGTCTTCTCATCACCTGTATGAGTTGCAGTACTCTATGTTTCATCACTCTGATTGTGCAGGGGATGTGGAGCTGGAACACCATATCTACCTCCTCGCCCTCTGCGAACACCTGCTCATCAGTCACATAAGTTATCATTAGTATGGGGTCAATACAAAGAACCGTACGCCATTCTATGTCATTCTCATCTTTCCCACATAGTATCACCATGTCTCTCCTGATGACTGCCCCATCTAGCTGCAACAATACCTGTGTACCTGGGCAACTTCCTTTTGCACTGAATGCCTGAAAAGAAACTATGTGGCCAGTTGGAATGTCTTCCCTTTCATCCCAGGAACCCACCCCAACAATACTTGGACCCCATACAGGAACACCTCGGGTATATTGGCTGTCCTCGCAATGTACTGGGTGCACAGTACGCTTATATTATGGCCACCACCCTTTGCGGCTAGACGCCAGGTGTGGAACACACCATTCCCTTTTCTGAGAATGAAATTGTTGCATTTAATTTACTTAACACATCCCTTCCCAATATGTTTATGGGAGTGTCTTTTCAATACAATAGAGGTGCCACAAGGTGTTGTGTCCCCATTGTTAACTGTAGATCCTGTGTTTGCTGGAACTGTGATAATAGCCCCAGAGGAGACCTGTGTGTCCATTACTTTCTCAGACAGTGGGAACCTACCCTCCCTTATGCAAGATTTGGTGGCCCCTGTGTCTATCAAAAAGGAGAAATCTTTCTGTCCTATCTTCACTGCTACCTTGGGTTCCTCTCCGGGGCCTTCATTTAATGCAAGGACTGGACACACATGCACTTTCGGTGGGCACTCCTAGTTTGGTGTCAGGCCATGCTAGACCGGGAAAGGGTTCTTTCCCAAAGCTTTTGCTCCAACATAGTTGGGAACTATACTCTGGCCTAGCAGTATGATGTCCCCTTATGGGTGTGCCTTTGCAGGCTTTCAGTTCACTCGCTGGTAGCCCTGTGGTCCCTTCAGGTCCTGCTTGGGTGGGCATCTGCTTTTGCTGCACCAGGGGTTGCTGGGGTTGTGGGGATGTCTGCTTGTAGGTGGGCAACTGATACTGCAGTTGCCGAGCTCCTACCTGTGGCCCCCAAGATTGCAATACAGCCGTGTCCATATGGTCACATTCATGCAAAGAGGCCCTGCTGCCCATAAAGGAAGCATGGCCCTACGAACATGGGTCCTGCCCCCCTATACCCAAAACCTCTGCCTCTTTGTGGATACCACCTACCCTGTTGGTAATACCTCATTGATATGTTACTCCCCCCTTGGGAGTACATGCCTGGCTGTTGGATCCCCCACTGCTGAGAATACTGTGGCAGAGGATATCCCCTTGCTATGCCCCTCACATCACCAGAAACCCTCCCTGCTGGGGGTAGACACCTATAGAGGACCTGTGGGCATGGCTGATTCCATTTAGAGCTCTCCTAGATTATTTTGTTCCAACTGCGCTTCTGCCTTGGCAGCATTGTCCACCGTATTGTTCTCCCTTTCTTGATTTCTCTTGCAATAGCGCATGAAAGTTACTTGTATTTCTGACCACCCTTTTGCCTCTAGCCCCACTATTTTCCTAGGGATGTCAGCACATCTGAGGGGAGTCCTCAAACCAATATAAGGTAAAATAGGGTATCTTCTTATCCCATGACTATTTGTTCTCCTGTGTCCACATCTCCTGCATCGGTCGTATATATTTTGCAGGGTCTTTGTCTAGTTTAGTATCGATCTCATATCCAAGGTATTGGGGTACAAATCCCATAACACTTTCCATGTGTGGGCACAACAGTTATTAAAGGGTACCCCATTGTTTATATTGCTACTCAGCTACACCCCGTTATATCCTGCTTGTTCCCATATTTTGTTTCCTCACACGCCTACTGTTACTGCGAACAAGCTCTTCAAATCACAAACCGCTAGTGAGACCCCTGCTGTCTCTTTTTCAAATGCATATATCCATTTGCTCACTCAGGCCGCAAGGGAGGGTAAACTGCATATTAAGTTGTCCCTATCCCTTGTCTGCTATGGTATGTAGCACACTTCTCCCCTCCCCTTCTGCAACAGGGATATTTGTGTTTGGGGCCTGACAGTCATAGTGGGGCCTTCGCCACTGCCATTTTTGTCTTTCTATTGTGAAGGGATTTTGACCAATCTCTTCACTGTCTCCCTCTGATCCTCTTCTTCTTTTCCTTTTGTCCCCTCTCCTTCTCCTTATCTGCAACCCATGGCTCCTTATCATCGATACTCATGCCCATCCCTCCATCTTTGTCCAAGGCACTAATGTCCTCTTCCATCATGTCTGGCCCTACTTTGCCTTTGTCAGACCCCTCATTGTCTAGTTTGAACTTTATTCTTCCTGAGGTCCACCCCTCTGATCTCCTCATGCATCTGACTCCTTCTCCTTCCTCTGCACCTCTTTTCTATCACCCTCTCTGCCTCTTCAAACATTGAATCCAACTATTGCTGAGTGCTCTCTTATATGGGCATCATCACGAGTTAGGTGGTGGCCATTAAATGCAGGGGTAACACTATTAGTGCTGCATTTAAGGGCTGGCCCTATTATGAGTGGGGTGGAAAGTTTGGAGTTTTACCTTGGGAGGTAATAATCCTGCTTTCTACCTGTTTTGGGCGCTATTAGCGCAGCGCTTATTCCGCTGGCGCTAATGGTGCCATGAAACCCCCACTGAGTCAAATAGACCCAATGGGGAATGGGAAATAACGGTTAGCCCACTACTCGTGATCTGGCGCTAATAGCTCAGGACAGAGTAGCAGTAACGCTGTTTGCTATGGCGGTATCCCGGGCCCATGTCTGCTAAATATTTCCTGCTTCCCTTTTCCCTCTTGTCATTTACGTTGCCTTTGAGCTTGTCTTTTCCCTTTTGTGACTTTTCCCTATTCAGAGACACCCATTGGGTGTTGGTGTATACTGCATAGGGAGGGGCTGGTGCACTAGCTCATGTCTCCCTGTCCCTATACTCCCCACCCTCTTTCTTGGGCTTGGCTCCTCCTTCTTCTCTTCATACACCTTCCAGAGCCCTAGAATATTGCCTCTTCTTATGTTTTGAGCCTATATGTAGCTAATAAAAATTGAAAACATGCTGTCTATTATTCCACTATCGAAACATACCTTCTACTGGCCAATTCCAGAAGCACTGTCTCGCTGTGTGCCGAGCCCAGTGAATGTTGTACTTTAATATTTTATCACAATACTGGTGCAACTTATTGAGTGACATTCCCGCCCCCCACCCCTTTTAACTTCTACTATGTTTCCCTTTAAACCATCCCCTTATTACAAATGCCTGTCAAGCCATCCACCCCTTTTTCTCACTCCCACCTCTCACATACACCCACTTTCTTCTCAACACACATACATACTTACCCTATCGACATTCACTGGCCCTCTTCACAGGCCCACCCACTCACACCTATCACTCTTACCGGCCCTCCCCACAGGCCCGCCCACTCACTCAATGTTAGTACAACAATGGCCTTCTCTGCGGTCTCACCGAATCCTTGTGTATTCTATGATAATATGCAAATTCCAGGCCACACCCCCTCCAACTTCACATTTCCCTCTACACACGGCAAGTCCAATTTTATGCACGTTAATTCTGACGTTTGCCCTTCTGCCCAAGCCTGCCCAACATAGAACACCAAACAACGCTCCCACAATACTGCCCCACCAAAGACAGTAAACATACTCAACAACTATGATCCTCCTGCGTGCAGTCTCTCAATACATCAATAATTCATCAACACCCCGTCCCCAAAAATTATGCAACTATCCAATTGCCTGCACTATGCACATTTCCCTCTAATGGCGTCCAACACCTTCTATGCACCCTTCTGCTCTAGCTTGGATTTGTCTACCACACACCAGCCCCATATTGGAGGGGTGGAATTAATATATACTACTATGGCCGATCGTCCTCCCACCTTAAGGATGCGTACTATACACCATCACAAAATTCCTACCCCCCTCTGTGGGCATGCAACCACGGTTTTGCATGTTCATTCAAGGGTACACTGATGAGCCCTAGAGAACCTCGAGTCTTCCTTGCACCGAGCCTTCCCTCTGGCATACACCTCCATCCGAGCGCGGGCGGTGCTCGGGACCAGGCAGACCTTTGTGAACTTGGCGTATGCAGGGCCTCCTCGTTGTACACATTCAACTGGTCTCACTCGCCTGGCCCATGCCCCCCGGGGAGTGCGGACAGAATACCCTCAGCCTGTCGAGGGAACTGAGGATCTCGCTGGGGCCACCAGAAGTGTCAGGGGTACTCTACGTCAGATAACAGTAATATCACCAAAGCAATCCAAAAAGGAGCGTACACCAAGCAAGAAGTAACACTGTTTATTATAGGCCACAGGCAGCTTAGAGAGCACGGTTCAAACAGCACAGTGCCATAGAACTCTGGGAAAAGGGCTGTCAGACAACCCTTTTCAGTGCAGCACACTGTGGGCCCACTTTTTTGTACATAATTGACATAATTTGCATGATTGTAATTGAAGCATTTAGAATGTTCCCTATGAAGCTGATTGGTGGGACTACATCGGCCCCTTATGCATAAGCATGCATTATACAGTTATGATTGGAGAATGCCATCCTGACCCCCTATTGTCCAACACCACTCCATGTGTAGTCACATACCTTCCCACACCACCCCACAATGGTGTGTTCAAACATTACGTGATTGAGCTGACCCCTGGCACTTAATTTACCTGCCATTGGTCTGCTCCCATCGAACAACCTGAGCTTGGCAATGGGGAGACTTTCACACGGCATCTGACCAATGAGATGCCCCACAAACATCCGCAAGGACACAACAAACTGTCCCACCCTGAGAACATCAAGGCCTCTCCCTTGATTGGTTCCTCACTACTTGTCCCCTCGCACCACAACCCTCTTCCGCTGCTCGTCTGCCAAGGCGCAATTTGAAACCGCTGGCCCCATTGTGGTTCAGTTTTATTTTACTACATTTAATTTATGGTTCCCTACTAATTCTCTGCGGGCACCCAGGAGCCTCACTCACTGACCTCGAATGCATCTGCTGCTCACATTCTCCTGGGAACGGCCAACATGCCTTCAGCATGCTGCTGCAGCTGAAAGCTCGAAAGATTCATGGGCACGCATGATCTGAGACCTATACTCCGAATAGGCTATGACACCGTGGCCATAATGCTTTTTCTACACACTACCCTTCCTCTTACCCATACCCCCTGCGTGCCCCTCACCCCTCTTCCCCTGGACTTCTCCTGCTGCGCCTGCACATGCATTACACAGCACAGTGATCAATGTGGTCCTTATCCCCAGAGGCCCCCTCCATCTGCCCACTACGTCCCCTCTCTCATACTGTGACGTAATTGATAAGTGCGCCCCCTTTGGCAGCTCTGAATCTGCACCTTTACTGCTTCAGTGGCTCTGTAGGGCTGAGCAGATGTATTCATCTGTCATCCCTGATCTCCTGCAGAGCAGTAGTCATTTTGTCACCATGCCGGAGGAAATCTTGAGATCCGATGGGCATCCCTGTAAATAGCATCAATAAGCATCGCACCAGCACAAGTCCACACCATTTTCCTGGAATAAACAGCAGTTATTTTATTCCTTGAGACAGCAAGCCCTACTCCTGTACCCATGTAATCAGAGAATAACTTCGCCATAAAAGTACACCATCACACATACAAATTAATAGTGAAACAAATAAACACACATCCTTCTGCCTTGCTATTGAGCCAGTTACATCTCCCGGCCACCCGACTGTTATATCATAACGGGTGCATTTGTAGAGCATGTTCATCCCCAGAAGGGCATCTTTGTGCCATTGATAGATACCAAGTGTTTATTGTTACCCAACTTAATGATGCTCATTTCTTCGACCTCAAGGATGAAGGGCTGAGTAGACCTGCCGGGATTCGAACTGAGCCACAGACCCAGTTATCCCACAGGCTCCAATCCCGTTAGGGTTCACTTCATGTCAGATCATAGGGAGTGCAGTTGCCCAGAAGTTCTTTTCCCCATCGGCACTACATTGGCACATGAGGGCACCTGGCGTTGTGGTTTATTTTCAATAATGTACTTTGAATGAGCTCCAATTGTGCTGTTTGATACACAGTGGCCACTCTCTGCTCCCGGAATTCAATCCGTAGTGAGTCAAAAGCACTCGCTCCCTGGTGGTGCAGCCTGGCTGCAGTTTAAGAAATCCTTGCGGATTACAGATAGACATCCGCGTATAGTACAGAACCAGAGGGTGCATTTATGTATGAGAGCTTCCCTGGTTCCTGGGTGGTCAGAGGCCAGGTTGGGGACCTTGTGCAGTAATGCTATCCGTCCTAAGCAGCCCCCTCTCACCCTGCTGTTTCTCATACCCTGTAGTGGACTTGGGTGTCGCATAGCCAGCCTTGCTAGCCGACTTGCCGGCCAAAAAATGGAAACCTGGTGTGTAGACTACCTGCCCGCTACAGGCCGATGGACGTGGCGGTGCTGTGCAATCCTCTAGGCTCGGGAAGGGGGCAGGGTGGCTTGGATGGTTTAAACTGTGGGGCCGCTTGTCGGGCAGTGAACTTTTAACCCCAGTGCTCTCTCTGCGACTGTATTCCCCGGCCCAGCCATAGTGATACCAGTCATGGTTATGGGGACATTGGGCTTTGGGCCGCAGTGATGACATCCATGCTAGTCAGTGGCTCCGCCATGGTTCCCCCCTCCATGAACTTCGAGAAAGGCCAGAAATAGTGTCCTTAGTGCCACCAGCTCAGGGAGGCACACATACTGAGCATACTAAAGGGTTAACGGGGGGGCAGGCATACCTAGCACACTAGAGGGGTAATGGGGGGACAGACATATCTAGCACACTGGAGGGGTAACAGGATGGGCAGGCATACCTAGCAAAATGGAGGGCTAACGGGGGGCACACATACTGAGCACGCTAGAGGGGTAACGGGGGGCAGACATACCTAGCACACTGGAGGGGAAACGGGTGCAGACATGCCTAGCTCACTGGAGGGGTAACAGGGTGGGGCAGACATACCTAGCACACTGGAGGGCTAATGGGGGGGCAGGCATACCTAGCACACTGGAGGGGTAATGGGGGCCAAACATACCTAGCACACCAGAGGGGTAATGGGGGCAGACATGCATAGCACACTGGAGGGCTAACGGGGGAGCAAATATACCTAGCACACTGGAGGGGTAACGGGGGCAGTCATATTTAGCACACTGGAGGTGTAGCGGGGGCAGACATACCGAGCATACTAGAGGGGTAACGGGGGGCAGGCATACCTAGCACACTGGAGGGGTAATGGGGGCAGGCATACCTAGCACACTGGAGGAGTAACGGGTGCAGACATACCTAGCACACTAGCGGGGTAATGCGGGGGCAGACATACTAAGCACACTGGAGGGGCAACAGGGGGTAGACATGCATATCACACTGGAGGGGTAATGGGGCAGACATACCTAGCACACTAGAGGGCTAACGGGGGCAGGCATACTTAGCACACTGGAGGGGAAACAGGGGGTGAGACATACCGAGCACACTAGAGGGGTAACATGGGGGGCAGACATACATAGCACACTGGAGGGCTAACGGGGGCAGACATACCAAGCACACTGGAGGGGTAACGGGGGGCAGACATACTGATCACACTAGAGGGGTAACGGGGGGCAGACATTCCTAGCACACTGGAGGGGTAACAGGGGGGACAAACATACCTAGCAAACTGGATGGATAACGGGGGGCATGCATACCTAGCACACTGGAGGGCTAAGGGGGGCAGACATACCGAGGACACTGGAGGGGTTACGGGGGGCAGAAATACCTAGCACACTGAAGGGCTAACAGGGGGCAGACATACCAAGCACACTGGAGGGCTTCCAGGGGGCAGACATACTGAGCACACTAGAGGGGTAACAGGATTGGCAGACATTCCTACCACACTGGAGGGGTAACAGGGGGGGCAGACATACCTAGCAAACTGGATGGGTAACGGGGGGCATGCATACCTAGCAAACTGGAGGGCTAAGGGGGGCCAGACATACCGAGCACACTGGAGGGGTAACGGGGGGCAGAAATACCTAGCACACTGGAGGGCTAACAGGGGGCAGACATACAAAGCACAATGGAGTGGTAACGGGGGCAGACATACTGAGCACACTAGAGGGGTAACGGGGGGCAGACATTCCTAGCACACTGGAGGGGTAATGGGGGGCAGGCATACCTAGCACACTGGAGGAGTAACGGGGACAGACATACCAAGCACACTGGAGGGGTAACGGGTGCAGACATACCTAGCACCCTAGTGGGGTAATGGGGGGCAGACATACTAAGCACACTGGAGGGGTAACAGGGGGTAGACATGCATAGCACACTGGAGGGGTAATGGGGGCAGACATACCTAGCACACTAGAGGGCTAACGGGGGCAGGCATACCTAGCACACTGGAGGGGAAACAGGGGGGCAGACATACCGAGCACATTAGAGGGGTAACATGGGGGGCAGACATACATAGCACACTGGAGGGCTAACGGGGGCAGACATACCAAGCACACTGGAGGGGTAACAGGGGGCAGACATACTGAGCACACTAGAGGGGTAACGGGGGGCAGACATTCCTAGCACACTGGAGGGGTAACAGGGGGGACAAACATACCTAGCAAACTGGATGGGTAACGGGTGGCATGCATACCTACCGCACTGGAGGGCTAAGGGGGGCAGACATACCGAGCACACTGGAGGGGTAACTGGGGGCATAAATACCTAGCACACTGGAGGGCTAACAGGGGGCAGACATACCAAGCACACTGGAGGGGTAACGGGGGGCAGACATACTGAGCATACTAGAGGGGTAACGGGGGGCAGGCATACCTAGCACACTAGAGGGGTAATGGGGGGACAGACATACCTAGCACACTGGAGGGGTAACAGGATGGGCAGGCATACCTAGCAAAATGGAGGGCTAACGGGGGGCACACATACTGAGCATGCTAGAGGGGTAACGGGGGGCGACATACCTAGCACACTGGAGGGTAAACGGGGGCAGACATGCCTAGCTCACTGGAGGGGTAACAGGGTGGGGCAGGCATACCTAGCACACTGGAGGGGTAATGGGGGGGCAGGCATACCTAGCACACTGGAGGGGTAACGGGGGCCAAACATACCTAGCGCACCGGAGGGGTAATGGGGGCAGACATGCATAGCACACTGGAGGGCTAACGGGGGCAGATATGGCTAGCACACTGGAGGGGTAACAAGGGGCAGACATACCAAGCACACTGGAGGGGTAACGGGAGAGCAAATATAACTAGCACACTGGAGGGGTAACGGGGGCAGTCATATTTAGCACACTGGAGGGGTAACGTGGGCAGACATACCGAGCATACTAGAGGGGTAACGGGGGGCAGGCATACCTAGCACACTGGAGGGATAATGGGGGGCAGGCATACCTAGCACACTGGAGGAGTAACGGGTGCAGACATACCTAGCACACTAGCGGGGTAATGCGGGGGCAGACATACTAAGCACACTGGAGGGGCAACAGGGGGTAGACATGCATATCACACTGGAGGGGTAATGGGGGCAGACATACCTAGCACACTAGAGGGCTAATGGGGGCAGCCATACTTAGCACACTGGAGGGGAAACAGGTGGGCAGACATACCGAGCACACTAGAGGGGTAACATGGGGGGCAGACATACATAGCACACTGGAGGGCTAACGGGGTCAGACATACCAAGCACACTGGAGGGGTAACGGGGGGCAGACATACTGAGCACACTAGAGGGGTAACAGGGGGCAGACATTCCTAGCACACTGGAGGGGTAACAGGGGGGACAAACATACCTAGCAAACTGGATG
Source organism: Ambystoma mexicanum (assembly GCF_040938575.1). NCBI lineage: Eukaryota > Metazoa > Chordata > Amphibia > Caudata > Ambystomatidae > Ambystoma > Ambystoma mexicanum. The sequence continues at coordinate 49,345,524 of NC_090925.1, read as the reverse complement.
GGTAACGGGGGGCATGCATACCTAGCACACTGGAGGGCTAAGGGGGCAGACATACCGAGCACACTGGAGGGGTTACGGGGGGCAGAAATACCTAGCACACTGAAGTGCTAACAGGGGGCAGACATACCAAGCACACTGGAGGGGTTCCAGGGGGCAGACATACTGAGCACACTAGAGGGGTAACAGGATTGGCAGACATTCCTACCACACTGGAGGGGTAACAGGGGGGCAGACATACCTAGCAAACTGGATGGGTAACGGGGGGCATGCATACCTAGCACACTGGAGGGCTAAGGGGGGCCAGACATACCGAGCACACTGGAGGGGTAACGGGGGCAGAAATACCTAGCACACTGGAGGGCTAACAGGGGGCAGACATACCAAGCACACTGGAGTGGTAACGGGGGCAGACATACTGAGCACACTAGAGGGGTAACGGGGGGCAGACATTCCTAGCACACTGGAGGAGTAATGGGGGGCAGGCATACCTAGCACACTGGAGGAGTAACGGGGACAGACATACCAAGCACACTGGAGGGGTAACGGGTGCAGACATACCTAGCACACTAGCGGGGTAATGGGGGGGCAGACATACTAAGCACACTGGAGGGGTAACAGGGGGTAGACATGCATAGCACACTGGAGGGGTAATGGGGGCAGACATACCTAGCACACTAGAGGGCTAACGGGGGCAGGCATACCTAGCACACTGGAGGGGAAACAGGGGGGCAGACATACCGAGCACATTAGAGGGGTAACATGGGGGGCAGACATACATAGCACACTGGAGGGCTAACGGGGCAAACATACCAAGCACACTGGAGGGGTAACAGGGGGCAGACATACTGAGCACACTAGAGGGGTAACAGGGGGCAGACATTCCTAGCACACTGGAGGGGTAACAGGGGGGACAAACATACCTAGCAAACTGGATGGGTAACGGGTGGCATGCATACCTAGCACACTGCAGGGCTAAGGGGGGCAGACATACCGAGTACACTGGAGGGGTAATGGGGGGCATAAATACCTAGCACACTGGAGGGCTAACAGGGGGCAGACATACCAAGCACACTGGAGGGGTAACGGGGGGCAGACATACTGAGCACACTAGAGGGGTAACGGGAGGCAGACATTCCTAGCACACTGGAGGGGTAACAGGGGGGGCAGACATACCTAGCAAACTGGATGGGTAACGGGGGCAGAAATACCTAGCACACTGGAGGGCTAACAGGGGGCAGACATACCAAGCACACTGGAGTGGTAACGGGGGCAGACATACTGAGCACACTAGAGGGGTAACGGGGGGCAGACATTCCTAGCACCCTGAAGGGGTAACGGGGGAGCAGACATACCGAACACACTAGGGGGGTAACAGGGTGGCAGACATACGTAGCACACTGGATGGATAATGGGGGGGCAGACATACCTAGCACACTGGATGGGTAACAAGGGGGCAGACATACCAAGCACACTGGAGGGTTAACGGGGGCAGACATACCGAGCACACTAGGGGGGTAACGGGGGACAGACATACCGAGCACACTAGGGGGGTAACAGGGTGGCAAACATTCCTAGCACACTGGAGGGGTAACAGGGGGCATACATATCTAGCACACTAGAGGGGTAACAGGGGTTGGGGCAGACATACCTACCACACTGGAGGGGTAACAGAGGGGGCAGGCATACCTAGCACACTGGATGGGTAACAGGGGGGCATATATACCTAGCACCCTGGTGGGTAACAGAGGGCAGACATACCTAGTACACTGTAGGGGTAACAGGGGGGCAGACATACTTAACACACTGGATGGGTAACAGGGGGCCAGACATACCTAGTACACTGGATGGGTAACAGGAGGGCAGGCATACCGAGCACACTAAGGGGGTAACGGGGTGGCAGACATACCTAGCACACTGGATGGTTAACTGTGGGGCAGGCATATCTAGCACACTGGTTGGGTAACAGGGGGGCAGACAGGGGCAGACATACCTAGCACACTAGAGGCGAAATGGGGGCAGACATACTGAGCCCACTGGAGTGGTAACGGTGGGGCAGACATACCTAGCTCACAGGAGGGGTAATGGGGGGCTGACATACCAAGCACACTGAAGGGGTAACAGGTGGGACAGACATACTGAACACATTGGCGGTAACGGGGGGGCAGACATACCTAGCACACTGGAGGGGAAATGGGGGTAGACATATCTAGCACACTAGAGGGGTAAAGGGAGGCACACATCCGAGCACACTGAAGGGGTAACGGGGGTCAGACATACTGAGCACACTAGAGGGGTAACAGGGGGCACACATACCTAGCACACTGGAGTGGTAATGGGGGGCAGACATACCTAGCTCACTGGAGAGGTAACGGGGAGGCAGACATAAAAAGCACACTGGAGGGCTAACAGGGGGCAGACATACCGAGCACACTGGAGGGATAATGGGGGGGCAGACATACTGAGCACACTGGATGGGTAACGGGGGGCAGGCAAACCTAGCACACTGGATGGGTAGCAAGGGGCAGGTATATCTAGCACTCTGGATGGGTAACAGCGGGGCAGACATAACTAACACACTGGAGGAGTAAAGGGGGGCAGACATACCAAACACACTGGTGGGGTAACGTGGGGGATAGACATACTGAGCACACTAGAGGGGTAAAGCAGGGGCAGACATACCGAGCACACTAGAGGGGTAACGGGGGGCAGGCATATCTAGCACACTAGAGGGGTAATGGGGGAGCAAACATACCAAACACACTGGAGGATTAACGGGAGCAGACATACTGGGCACACTTGATGGATAACGGGGGCAGGCATGCCTAGCATACTGGAGGGGTAACAGGGGGGCAGACATACCGATCACACTAGAGGGGTAACACAGGGGCAGAAATACCGGGCACACAAGAGGGGTAATGGAGGGCAGGCATACCTAGAACAATGAAGGGGTAACGGGGGAGCAAACATACCTAGCACTCTGGAGGTGTAACGGGGGAGCAAACAAACCTAGCACACTGGAGGGCTAACGGGGGGCACACATACTGAGAACACTAGAGGAGTAACGGGGGGCAGACATACCTAGCTCATTGGAGGGGTAACAGGGGAGGGCAGACATACCTAGCACACTGGAGGGCTAATGAGGGGGCCGTCATACCTAGCACACTGGAGGGGTAACGGGGTCAGGCATACCTAGCACACTGGAGGGCTAACGGGAGCAGACATACCGAGCACACTGGAGGGGTAACAGGGGGCAGATATACTGAGCACACTAGGGGATAACGGGGGGACAGACATACCTAGCACACTGGAGGGGTAACCGGGGGAGACATACTGAGCACACTGGAGGGCTAACTGGGGGCAGACATTCTGAGCACACTGAAGGGGTAATGACATACCTAGCACACTGGATAGGTAACAGGGGGGCAGGCATACCTAGCACACTGGATGGGTAACGGGAGCAGACATACCTAGCACACTGGAGGGGTAATGGGGGGCAGACATACCAAGCACACTGGAGGAGTAATGGGGGCAGACATACCGAGCACACTCTGGGGGTAATGGGGTGGCAGATATACCGAGCACACTACAGGGGTAACGGGGGGCAGGCATACCTAGCACACTGGAGTGGTAACGGGGGAGTGTTAGGGAGACTTCTCATTTATGGCTAATTTCCCTCACCTAGTGAGTCCCCCAGAAGCTTTGCTGGATTCTGGAGTTTATTTTTTTCACTTGGTAAGAGTGTGAGCTTTTCCCCCACTCTTACCCATGTTTTGCCATGTGTCGTTTACCTGTTTTTAGGATTGTGGACTCTGGACACACCACTTCTGTATCCCCCTTCTTTTGTGTGTTACACAGCACCTTCAGTGCAGTGACACAGGGTTGTCTTTTAGTCTTCCGACCGGCTCCATTTCTGGGGCTGACTAAAGTCCCCCTGAAAAGGATAAAGTTGCCATTAACTTTACTTAGTCAATTTACCACAGATCCTGTACACCCCATCTTCCATGGAGTACTGGAAAGGGTTACTTTGTATCCCTTTGTATCTGTACCGCCTAGAGCATTGTTTCACTCTTTTAACATTTAGACCTGGCTGGTGGCAGTGGTATCTACCCTAACTTTTCTACCGCGATTATACTATATAAACATGGTATTGTTTTAGGCTATTATATTAGCCTCAAACTTAAACCCACATGACCAAATACTTTTTCTTTTGGCTCCGGTCAGGTTTATTCGGCATTTCTTTTGGTTAAAGTCCTTCTTGTGTTTTACTTTGCACGGCAAACCAGGTTTGCCTCCTTTGTTCACAGTCTTTTGGCGGGCTTCAGCTCAGAAGCCCTGCTCCAGGTGCTTGGGTGTTTAGGTGGGCTGAATGTGAGGGAGGGGTGTAGTCACCCCCTGCAGAGGGTATCCTAGGAAACCCAAGTCGCACTTTGCCATTATTGGCTGAGGTGGTTGTCCGGGCCGGACAACCCCCCTGCTGCGTGATTGACATCCAGGCTGTGTGAATGGGGGATTTTCGCATAAAAGGCAGGTCTCTTGGGCTAGAAGTCAGAGAGTCGCCACTGGAACTACAAGGAACCGAAGAGAAGCGGAGGAGAGGTCGACTGCTGCAACTATCGCGTACCAGTGAAGCAATGCTGTAGTCCTGAGCTATCTACCCTTCAACGACTAAGAGAAGATCCAGTCCAGAGTCTTCTTCCCTTGAGCCTGGTGTGGATAGCCAGCTTGTCTTCTTCAGCAAGAGGAATCGCTTTGTGGTCGAAATCGCTGCACACTGCTGTTGTGGTCCGGCTAGCTACCTGAAGAGCCTCTCCTGTTTTTAAGGAGCGCACCTTTTATTCATCGTCGCTGCTGCCGGCTTCATCCCTGTGTGGTGCAGACCCCTCCAAATGTCCTCCTTTACATCGAAGCTCCAGGAACCGTGGGTCTGCGGGAAACCAACAGGAACAACTGCCGTGGCACCAACTTCATCCTTTAAAAAAGGTACTGTGTCCTGCTTGAAAAATTTGGGTGAATCCCTCTTTCTCTTCCTTAAGGCTTGTCCTTACTTTTACCTCCTTTTTATAATTTTTGGTTCCGAACATTGACAATGTCAAAGTACTCTTAGCTACGTTGAATCGTGAACTGCCCGACTGTGTGATCCTCGACAACAGGCACCCGCTGTCACTTGACCCTGGCTCCAGCCCGTTGACTCTTGAATTGCTCTTTACTTATGTGTCTGCCTAACTATAATATTCCATATGATTTTTGCCTCCAAATCCCTCTGGGTATCTCATGTGTGTTTTTGCCCCGGGAGCATTTCTTGTCATGGTTACGTGTTTATTTAGTAGACCGAACTGTCAAAAAGTGATCGCAATCGTAATCACGCTAATGTGTCTTGTTTCATAACACCGGTCCATTCAAACACAGAGTACTTACCTTGAGTCATACCGTACAAAGTGAATTGGTTAGTTGTAGTATATTTTATGTGTGGTTTGGAATTTAATAGAAGTGTTGTGTTTATAACAAATGGTTTAAAAATAAATGTACTTATATTTTTCTACCTGAAACCTTGAGTCAGTGTTTGCTTGAGTCACAGTAATTGTGGTCCCTTTGTGTAATCTCTGCTACTGCTCATTACTCTTGAGATAAGCCTGGCTTCTCCACTACTGCTACCACTTTAACATAGTAGTACAGGTTTGTACCAAAGGTAAAACTTGTATTGCCACCTGTGGTCTTAATTGTGTGTAGTGATCCCTAAGGGCACTGCACAGGATTCTGCCTAACACTGGTGTACAGCGGTGAGGATTTGGAAGTAGAGTGATTACACTTAGAGTGCTGCTATTGCTTGGGTTCAACTAACCACAAGGCTAACACCACTAATTCTATTTTACTAAGAAATCATGTACAATATGGAAAACTACACTGAAGAGGGTCTCTTAAACTACACTGCTGAGGTTTTAAGAACCATGTGTAGAGAGAGGAGTCTCTCTGGTAAAGGAAAGAAATCTGAATTGATTGCAAAGTTAATGGGAAAACAAAGTCTGGAGAGTGGGCCAGAAGGGCCTACCCCTCCAGCAAATGTGGATACTGGTGTTTCTGATTCTGAGAGTGTTAATTTTGAAGAAGTAGACGAGTCCTTGTTAGGAAACCCTACAACTCTTTTGCCTGCTCAGAAAACACAACCTCTATCCACAGGGACCCTCACAGGCCCTTCACTTACTCCAGAGTTTATTGCACTTGAGAAAATGAGACTTGAATTGGAAGTGAAACCTATTAATGCACAAACTGCCATGAAACATCAAGAGTTAAGGCTCAGAGGAATGGGGCTGAATCATGAACTAGAGATGAAGAAATTATCTGTAGAAAATGCTTCTCTCCCACAGTCCTCTAGGTCTTCCAGCCCTAAGAGACCCTGTATGCCAAAGGAGATGATTGGTATGTATAAGACTAAACTTGATGTTTTGGATTGGTTAGCAATGTTTGAGTACAATCATGGGATTCAAGGTATCTCCGGGAATCAGTTGATTCCTTGGATTTTCTCTGCGCTTCCCCCTGTTGCAAGTGATGCTGTAATGGAGTTGGGGGAGGAGGATAAACAGGATTATGAGTGTGTGAAACTAGCATTAACAGCTAGTTTTGGGAAGACCCCTTCCCAGTATCTTAAGAGGTTTAGAACCCTCAAAAAGCATTATGGTACCCCGTGGGCTACCTGGGTGTGTGACTGTTTGAAGAACTTAGATGGTTGTGTTAAGGGTTACAAAGTGAGCACTCATGAAGGTTTGAGGAATCTTGTAATGTTGGAGTCTATTTTTGATGTCTGCTCTCCTGAGCTTAGACAGAACTTGGCTGATTCAAAGGAGATAGATCCAAAGAAGTTAGCTAAGGCTGCTGACTTCTGGGTTGCCAACAGGGCTACTCACAAGGATTCTGGGGCTACTCAGAAAAAGGATGAGGGGAAGCAGCCAAAGTAAGACAACAAAGAGAATTCCAATAATTCCAATCAAAAAGAGGGCCCCAAACATAACCAGGGTAAGCCACAAGGGAAACCAAATCAGGCTAGTATACCATCTGGTTCCACACCAGATGGAGGTCAGAACAAACCCCCATTCCAAAGAAAATTTGGGAAATGCTTTGTTTGTGGGTTACCTGGCCATGTGAAAGGAGATCCCAGGTGTAAGGGTAAACCTTCAGGGATCAACACTGTCTCCTTAGCCTTCTCCCAGGTGGATGAAGTACTTATAGCCAGTGGAAACTTTCAGTACTAGCTGATGAGCCTATGCGAGTCTCAGCTAGTGTTTCTTTAGTGTCCTTGGGTCTTTGGGAACAACAGAACTTAGATGTCTATAACTCAATCCCAGATAATACTAAAGGATATTACAAAGATAGTGTTCTTGTGAATGGTCAGGAAACACCTGCCATCAGAGACACTGGAGCCAGCATAACTGCAGTTGATGAATGTTTTTTCAAGGTGGAGGATGTTGATAAGGCACCCAAACACCTAAGCAAGTTAGCTGGAGGCCCTGTGCAAATGGTTCCCCAGTTACCAGCTCTCATCCAGTGTAATGACATGACTGTCAGAATACCTGTAAGTGTGCAAAATAACGTACCTGGGAGGGTCCTGCTGGGTAATGACCTTAAAACTCTTGGAGTTGTGTATAGCACCCCCAGCCCTCCCAGCAGAAGGAAGCAGGAGCTCACTGGGTCTGAAAGGGAGAGAACCTTGAGAGGCTCTCCTGGGGACATGATAGAGGAAACTATCACTGCAAGTCTACAGGACTTACTTACTGCTATTGCAGGTCAGAAAGAGACAAAGGGGAATCCCATGTCTGCCAGCAACAAACCAGCAAGCACTCCTGTGCCCAGAAGGACATCTCCAAGACTGTCCAAAGTCACATCTGTGACTCCTCCTCCAGCTGAGGCTGAGTGTGAGGTTCAACCCTGTACGATTAAGCTAGATACTGAGGAATCCGATCTAGAAGAAGATCTTACTCTGGTAGGGGATCCTGACCCTGTTGACCATCCTGAGCTGCAATCATTACTGGCAGAAGGTGGACCTAACAGGGCAGACTTCAGCAAAGGACAAATCGAGTGTCCTACCCTGGAAGGTCTTCGCCTACAGGCAGCTTCTCAGCTCAATGGGACTGAGCCTGGAAAGTATAGGTTGCACTGGGAAGATGGCCTCTTCTACAGTGAACCAACTGAGTCAACCCCTGGAGACTGCAAGAAACTTGTAGTACCTCTAGTGAACCGACTCCATTTTCTGCAGTTAGCTCATGAGGTACCTTTGGCTGGTCACTTAAGTTTTAAGAAGACCAAGGAAAGGCTCTCTCTTTACTTCTACTGGCCTAAGATGGGCTCAGAAGTAGACACATTCTGCAGAAGCTGCCACACTTGCCAAACCTCTGGCAAGAGTGGAGCCAAGAATTTGGCTCCCTTGGTGCCCCTCCCAGTGGTGGGAGTTCCTTTTGAGAGGGTTGGGATTGACATTGCTGGTCCTCTTGACCCTTCCACATCTTCAGGCAACAGGTTTATCCTGGTTGAAGTGGACCATGCCACTAGATTTCCTAAAGCCATACCTATGAGGACTGTTACGGCCCCGGCTGTGGCTAAGGCCCTACTTGGTATTTTACCAGGGTAGGTTTTCCTAAGGAGGTGATATCTGACAGGGGACCACATTTTATGTCCCACTACATGCAAGCCATGTGGAAAACCTGTGGAGTCACCTACAAGTTCTCAACTGCCTACCATCACCAAACCAATGGGTGGTGGAGAGGTTTAACAGAACTAAGAAGAGCATGATAGGTGCTTTAGAAGAACCCCTTAGAAGAAAGTGGGACCTTCTACCTACTGCCATGCCTTCTCTTTGCATATAGAGAAGTCCCTCAGGAAGGAGTAAGATTTAGTCCCTTTGAACTTCTCTATGGCCATCCAGTCAGAGGTCCATTGGCCCTGATTAAGGAGGGGTTGGAGAGTGCTCCTTCCCCCAAGCCAGTCAGAGTGACTGACTATGTGATAGGTTTCCAGAGGAGAATGTCACACATGATGGCAGAGGCAAGTGATAACTTGAAGGCTGGTCAAGCTCTGGTTAAGCATTGGCATGACCAGAAGGCTAACATGGTTGAGTTCACTCAAGACCAGCTTGTTCTTGTTATGGTCCCAACAAGGCAGAGGGCCCTGCAGGACAAATGGATAGGACCCTTTTAAGTTGTGGGTAAACTTGGAGAGGTGAACTATCTGATGGATTTAGGCAATCCTAAAGAGACTCACAGAGTCTTTCACACCAACCGTTTAAAGGCTTATGTCTTTAGACCTGACATATGAGATTTGCTCCTAGCTTCAGCTCAAGAAGAGGAGGAGAGTGAACCTCTGCCTGACCTTCTCAGAGGCATACCTTTAGATGAGCAAGTGGAAGGAGTTAATCTCTCTTCCAGTCTCACATCTGACCAGCAGGATGAGTGCAAATTACTGTTAAATCAGTTTGCCTCATTGTTCTCACTTTCACCAGGCTTGACCCCTTGGGGCCAGCATGACATACTCACTGGTGACTGTTTGCCTGTCAAAAGCAAGGGGTACAGAATATCAGACAATGTAAGAACCCATATAAGGAATGAGGTCAACAAGATGCCTGATCTCGGTGTTATAGAGCTCTCTACTAGCCCCTGGTCTAGCCCAGTTGTGCTTGTACCAAAGGCAGGATCCAAAGAGTTGAGATTCTGCGTGGACTATAGAGCTCTAAATGCAGTCACAAAAGCGGATTGCCCATCCTTTGCCTAGGACAGATGAGCTGGTGGACAAACTTGGTGCAGCCAAGTACCTCAGCACATTTGACCTAATGTCAGGCTATTGGCAAATAGCCCTGACAGACCATGCCATGGGGAAAACTGCATTCTCCACCCCTGCTGGCCTCTACCAATTCAAGGTAATGCCTTTTGGACTAAAGAATGCACCTGCTACATTTCAGAGGATGGTCAATCAAGTTCTGAATGTGATGGATGACTTCTGCATGGCATACTTGGATGATATTGCAGTGTTCAGCCCTACATGGAAGGAACATATTGAACACCTAGGATATGTACTGCAGGCTCTGGAACAGGCCCATCTGACCATAAAGGCAAGAAAATGTCAAAATGGTCAGAGTACAGTGGTCTACCTTGGACATGAGGTAGGAGGAGGTTAAATAAGGCCATTGCCTAGCAAAGTACAAGCTGTACAAAACTGGGCCAGCCCTACTACTCAAACCCAAGTGAGAGCCTTCTTAGATCGTACTGGGTATTACAGGAACTTCATAGAGAACTATGGCACCATAGCTTCTCCCTTGAATGTCATCTCCTCTCCCAAATTCCCTAAATAGGTCAGGTGAAATGAGGAGTGGAATCAAGCCTTTGAAGGTCTAAAGAAAGCCCTTTGTCAAGCTCCAGTCCTAAGAGCTCCTGACTATCACCAACCCTTCATTGTACAAACTGATGCTTCTAATCTAGGTATAGGGGCAGTCCTTAGTCAACTGAATGAGAATGGTAGGTAACACCCCATATTTTTCATCAGCAGGAAGTTAAAGGATCCTGAGACAAGGTGGGCAACAATAGAACGAGAATGTTTTGCTATTGTGTGGTCACTGAAGAGGTTTAGACCATACTTGTATCGATCTACCTTCATCATTCAGACTGACAACCAACCCTTGAGATGGCTGATGCAAATGAAAGGGGAAAACCCAAAGTTACTCAGATGGTCAATCTGCCTACTAGGATTGGATTTTTCCATTGAGCACAGAGCAGGAAGTCACCACCAAAATGCTGATGGTCTCTCTAGGATGTTTTTAACCGACTAAAGGTATGAGGTCCATCCAGGAGTGGATTAAATTCTCCAGTCCCTTAGTCAGGGGGGGGCGAGTGTTAGGGAAAATTCTCATTTATGGCTAATTTCCCTCACCTAGTGAGGCCCCCAGCAGCTTTGCTGGACTTCTGGAGTTTATTTGTTTCACTTGGTAAGAGTGTGAGCTTTTCCCCCACTCTTACCCAGGTTTTTCCATGTGTCTTTTACCTGAGTTTAGGATTGTGGACTCTGAAGTACACCACTTCAGTAGCCCCCTTCTTTTGTGTGTTACACAGCACCTTCAGTGTAGTGACAGTGACACAGGGTTTTCTTTTAGACTTCCCACCGGCTCCATTTCTGGGGCTGACTACAGTCCCCCAGAAAAGGGTAAAGTTGCCATTAACTTTACTTAGTCAATTTACCACAGAACCAGTACACCACATCTTCCATGGAGTACTGGAAAGGGTTTCTTTGTATCCCTTTATATCTGTACCTCCTAGAGCATTGTTTTGCTCTTTTAACATTTAGACTTGGCTGGAGGCAGTGGTATCTACCCTAACTTTTCTACCCGCGATTATACTATATAAATGTGGTATTCTTTTAGGCTATTATATTAGCCTCGAACTTAAACCCGCTTGACCAAATACTTTTTCTTTTGTCTCCGGTTGGGTTTATTCACCATTTCTTTTTGTTAAAGTCCTTCTTGTGTTTTACTTTGCACGGCAAACCAGGTTTGCCTCCTTTGTTCACCGTATTTTGGTGGGCTTCTACTCAGAATCCCTCCTCCAGGCGCCTGCATCTTTAGGTGGGCTGAATGTGAGGGAGGGGTGTAGTCACCCCCTGCACAGGGTATCCAAGGAAACCCAAGTCGCACTTTGCCATGATTGGCTCAGGTGGTTGTCCGGACCGGACAACCCCCCTGCTGCGTGATTGACAGCCAGGCTGTGCGAATGGGGAATTTTCACATAAAAGTCAGATCTCTTGGGCTAGAAGTCAGAGAGTCGCAATTGGAACTACAATGAACCGAAGAGAAGCGGAGGAGAGGTCGGCTGCTGCAACTATCCCGTACCGGTAAAGCTCTGCTGCAGTCCTGAGCCATCTATCCTTCAACGACTAAGAGAAGATCCAGTCCGGAGTCTTCTTCCCTTGAGCCTGGTGGGGATAACCAGCTTGTCTTCTTCAGCCAAGGAATCCCTTTGTGGTCGAAATCGCTGCACACTGCTGTAGTGGTCCGGATAGCCACCTGAAGAGCCTCTCCTGTTTTTAAGGAGTGCACCTTTTATTCATTGTCGCTGCTGCCCGCTTCTTCCCTGTGTGGTGCAGACCCCTCCAGACGTCCTCCTGCACATGAAGCTCCAGGAACAGTGGGTCTGCGGGAAACCAACAGGAACAACTGCCGTGGCACCAGCCTCATCCCTTGAGAAAGGTAGTGTGTCCTGCTTAAGAAATTTGGATGAATGCCTCTTTCTCTTCCTTAAGGCTTATCCTTACTTTTCCCTCCTTCTAATAACTTTTGCTTCCAAAAATTGACAATATCAAAGTACTCTTGGCTATGTTGAATCATGAACTGTCCGACTGTGTGATCCTCGACAACAGGCACCCAGTGTCACTTGACCCTTTAACTCTTGAATTCCTGTTTATGAATGTTCTTCGATTCTGTCTGCCTAGCTATAATATTGCCTATGATTTTTGCCTCCAACTCCCTCTGGGTATCTCAGGTGCTAAGTGTGTTTTTGCCCCGGTAGCATTTCTTGTCACGGATACGCGTTTATTTAGTAGACCAAACTGTCAAAAAGTGATCGCAATCGTATTCACAGTAACAGGTCTTGTTTCATCACAACGGTCCATTCAAACACAGGGTACTTAACTTGAGTCATACTGTATAAAGTGAATTGGTTAGTTGAAGTATATTTTACGTGTTGTGTTTATAACAAATGGTTTAAAAATAAATGTACTTATATTTTTCTACCTGAAACCTTGAGTCAGTGTTTGCTTGAGTCACTGTAATTGTGGTCTCTTTATGTAATCTCTGCTACTGCTCATATACTCTTGAGATAAGCCTAGCTGCTCCGCTACTGCTACCACTTTAACATGTAGTACAGGCTTTTACCAAAGGTAAAGCTTGTATTGCCACCTGTGGTCTTAATTGTGTGTAGTGGTCCCTAAGGGCACTGCACAGGATTCTGACTAACAGGGAGCAAACATACCTAGCACACTGGAGGGGTAGCAGGGGGGCGGACATACCTAGCACACTGGAGGGTTAATGGGGGCAGACATACCTAGCACACTGGAGGGGCAACGGGGGGCAGACATACCAAGCACACTGGAGGGGTAACAGGGGGCAGACATACCTAGCACACTGGAGGGCTAACAGGGGCAGATATACTAATCACACTGGAGTGGTAACTGGGGCAGACATACTGAGCACACTGGTGGGGTAATGGGGGGCAGACATACTGAGCACACTAGAGGGGTAACAGGGGTTGGGGCAGACATACCTAGCACACTGGAGGGGTAACAGAGGGGGCAGGTATACCTAGCACACTGGATGGGTTACAGGGGGGCAGACATACCTAGCACACTGGATGGGTAACAGGGGGGCCGACATACCTAGCACACTGGATGGGTAACAGGGGGGCAGACATACCAAGCACACTAGGGGGGTAACGGGGTGGCAGACATCCCTAGCACACTGGATGGGTAACAGGGGGCAGGAATACCTAGCACACTGGATGGGTAACGGGGGCAGACATACCAAGCACACTGAAGGGGTGATGGGGGGCAGACATACCTAGCACACTGGAGGGGTAATGGGGGGCAGATATGCCTATCACACTGTAGGGGTAACAGGGGCAGACATACCAAGTACACTGGAGGGGTAATGGGGGCAGACATACCTAGCACACTAAAGGGCTAATGGGGGGCAGACATACTTATTACACTGGAGGAGTAACGGGGCAGACATACCAAGCACACTAGGGGGTAACGGGGTGGCAGAAATACCTAGCGCACTGGAGGGGTAACGGGGGGCATACATACCTAGCACATTGGAGGTATAACGGGGGCAGACATACCTAGCACACTGGAGGGGTAATGGGGGCACACACACTGAGCACACTGGAGGGGTAAAGGGGGGCAGACATACTGAGCACACTAGAGGGGTAACGGGGGTTGGGGCAGACATACCTAGCACACTGGAGGTGTGATCGGGGGGCAGACATACCTAGCACACTGGAGGGGTAACAGAGAGGGCAGACATACCTAGCACACTGGAGGGGTAACAGAGAGGGCAGACATACCTAGCACACTGACGGGGTAACAGAGGGGGCAGACATACCTAGCAAACTGGAGGGGTAATGGGGGGCAGACATACCTAGCACACTGGAGGGGTCTGAGTTTGACACCTCATGTAACTCAAAATGTTATTGTGCTTCAGAACAGTGACTTTCCAAAGAAAGGTCACAATACAAGTTAACTGCGATAAACAACACTTCAATCAGGGATGTTCTGCCGCTGCAGGTGTGGAATGATGATCTCAGCCTTTTCCAGCTCCCGGGACGATGTCGCTGAAGAGCCGAGACGGATCATCTAGTATTTGTGCTGTCTCTATATAACAATGCCTGGAGAAAGAGTGCTTAGAGCCGGCTTGGTGAAGAAGTAGTCTCCATGCTAACTGCTGTCTTTCTGCTCCACAAATTTACTACGTGCGATCATTTCTCCTGCTTATGAGACTTCATCCATTCCCTACTTTCAGAGGCAGAATGCACTCTTCTTTAGTGAAGTGAAGCAGTCGACCTGACTCTGGATGAGACTGCCCAGGGAGTATGTGTAATGCCTTCTAGACTGAAAACAAAATTATGCGGTGAAAATTATGATGCAAAAAACATCCAAGTCACATTACATCAGTGTTTGAAAATATCCATATTTTTATTTAATTTACTGTGGTATGTGTGATTTTTTTTCCCCTTCTGGCACCCCTGTCCATCTTCCCTAGCCACCCAATACAATTAATGCCTGTGAATCTATTGGCCACTGCTCCTTTGTCTCCCACAAAAGTTCAAACGAAAAACATTATGTTGGACTTTGTTTTTCAACAAATGCTGCTGAGTTACCTATACTCCAAAAACAATACATGAACAATTAGTGTTTGATGGATGGAGCAGTGCTTTTTCTGAATGCTTTACACAGCTATAATATAGTGCATGATAGCCCAGTCCAACAATCCATGTTTAAAGGTGTTATGAATTTTACTGGAGGCAACTCTTCCTTTTACATATTATGCCAGAGGTAAGTGGACCAGTTTCATAGTATGGTAGAGCAAGATCACAAGCGAGCTCACCTGCTTAACACGGCGCTGCAGGCACAGGTGTGCATTTCAGATGATTAAGTCTCCAATCTCTTCCATCTTTCAATATGAAATAAAACAATACTGCAGAGTCGGAAGGTTGGAAGAACTCTTACTCGAGCCAGGTTGTGAAGTATCTCTCTTAATGCTGGAGTAAATGTATATAATGATGGCAAGCATAAATCTTTCCTACTATGGTTTAAGGATTCCTTGTCCTTGAGGAGAAGCAGTCCCCCAAAACATCAGCTAACACTTAGAATGAATCACCCAGGAGATTTCCTTTTTTTTCACCCTGATTTGAGAATGCAAACTTTTAACCAGCTCCCTCTACACCAGTCACCAGTGTGTGAGTCCTTATGGGCTCACATTTTACAAAAATGGCTTTCATTTGACACATTATAAAACACACCCTGACTCTTACTGGCACATTTTGTGCTGCCTGAATAACTGCAATACTCCAATGAACTCCCTCACCTGTCATGTCGTACCTGCAAGGACCTATTATGTCTATCTTGGCCTTTAAACTCATACCTATGCGGGAATCCCACTGTCACTTGAGATGTTTGGGTCAAAGGTAAAGAATACACATCTCAAGCTATCTGCATCACAGGTGATGCGTCTCGTGCATATCACAATGCCCATTTGCTCCCGTCCATCCATCATGTCATTGGTCAAGTGTTACAATGAGAGATCTGATTATAAGATTAATTGGGACAGCAGTAAGGTTTTACTGCTTAAAAAACTCAATGCACCAACTTTGCCTGATTGTGACTCTCACCAGGAAACCTAATGACATTAAACACTTGTAAATCCTATTCTTTCATTCCAGAACTGAAACTCTAAATAGGAATGCTGGCCAAGATGCATTGCAAGCCAGATTGGACATGGTCGCCACTTTTTGTTTTGACGCATTTGATGGGACGAGTGCCAACTATATGCCAAAAACATTGTTTAAAGAAAATAAAGAAGAGAAACAACTTTGAGAAGAAGATATCTGGTTGGTATGGTAACGGGGCAATATAGGAATACAATGGGAAAATTACTATTTCTAATTGTTTGTGCACCTCTAATTGTTTAAACAAATGAGCGTGGATTTAAGAATCATTATGCCAATCACGAGTTTTGTTTAAAAGCATGTGTGCTTTTATTTTTATTCAGGCCATGCAGTGATCCTTCCTTTTACAGCTTCTCAGACCGTCCATGCGCTGTGGTGCTTTTCTTTCCAGACCCCTTACCCATATCCCCATCCCCACCCCCACCTCAGGAGAGTTGATTGAAATATGGTCTCCATTCTCCATTCTCCACCCTCCCATTGCAGAAAAAATCAGATGAAAACAATGAGTTTCCTGATGCCGGGAGGCAGCGATCCAGAAATGATAAAAAAATGTGTATGTAGAATAATCAGCAGTAGTCGGAAGCATAACAAGTATTTTTATTTTTGACATGACGCTGAAAAGAGGTGATTAAATCCGCAGAAACATGGGTAACGTTGGAGGTAATAGCTAGCGAACATTGCATGTTTCGCAACCTCATAATGCTGATTCGGTTCATCGATTGATTAATCCCAGTCTTTCCATTCCTCACAGAACGTTATTATATGCCATCAGCGACTTTCATTAGTCGCACATGGCGTTACATTACAGAGAACAAATACGTGGTTCACATTAGAAATGCGCTAGTTCACATTCGCACACTCTCAGAAACAGTAGGCTAACATGTTGCTCCTTGTCGCTGGAACCACAAAAGGACATATTGGTGTCTGGAGATCGTCCCAGATGATCGTTTTCACAGATGAGTTGTTGATGATTATTGTCAAACTACGGTAAAAAGAATCTGTCAACCGGTATACTAAACCTGTGACAGGCACAGGCTGGTACAAAATAGCGGTGTAAAATCGAGAATGCAAAAATATATTTCTGTACCCACTTCATCATTGAATAAACACAGTACATATTTATGTGAAGTATCAATTAAGTTACAATTAACAGGCACAATGCCTATTTTTTTGCGTTGAATTCAACATTCATCCATCACAAGGTTAATCATGTAGCATACAGCACATGCTCACTTGCTTAAATATTATTTAAATCTTTCCTTACATGGTTTGCTGTGTTTCCATTCTCTATATGTGACGGATGGCCAACCTCTTCTAAAGACAGGTGTCGTTAATTGAAATTTAAAATTACTATGTTAGCTTTCCATATAATGAATCTTATCAATTCTATGAGGATATTCAACAAATTTTGTCCATCAAAATTGTTAGTGTGGTGGATTCAAGGACAAGTTATTCACACGTGAGAATGGGACCCTTCATCCAGCGTTCAGTGTGTGCCAGAGTGAGTTTAACTTTTGGGAACAAATGCCAAAAAATGCACAAAAATCAGTGTAGTGAAAAACAACAAAATGTTTCAAATATCACACATGAGGAATTATTTACTTACATTTTAACGGTATCAATGCGCGTGGCCCCAATAAGGGCAATTTCGCAAAATGATTTGTTGACTCTCGGATTTAGGACAACACGTGCAATGAGCATCAATAACAAAAAAAAAATAACTTCACTACATTTCTAGCATTCCTCCAATCAGTTCAGTTTTTATAGGCTTACCAGCTTCTGTGTGCATCTATTACAGCAGTCACAATGATTTCTGCATTGATGCAGGTGTGCCTGGTTGTCCTCCACATGTGGCCCTCCACAGTAAGATGTAATTGTGCAAAGGCCACAAGCACATGTTGAAGGTGCACTTTGGAAGATGTATTCCTTCGTCCGTTATTTAAATGTTGGCTTGCAATGCGGCACATTAACCTTTGGTCTATTGCAATCCTTGCGTCATTCGGATCATGCGAGTGCAGAAACAAGAAGTGGTGTGGGAAGGGATATGGGAGGGGGGTGTAGGCCAGGCAGAAGGGAAAATGCTTGGGTGGGAGTGAGGTGCGGGGCAAGAGGAGGTTTGTTTGTTACTTTATTATTTGTAGGGCGCCCTAAACCCTTAGGTAGCTGGGCGCACAACATAGCAAGATTACTTATAGCTTGGTTACATTTGCATAGATAGGTATATACAGGTACATAAAGGTTAGGTTACAGTTACATAGTTGCAGATATATACATGTGCATGGGTCGGTGTAGTAATGATTGCAGTTAGTTAAATTAATAATTTAGTTTGCATAGTTACAGGTATGTACATGTTCATGGGTAATAATCGTAGGTGCACGATTGCTGACTGAGAAGACAAGGGAGAGAGCGAGCATATGTGACTATGGTTTATTTGTCTTTGTGACGTAGCCAGTTGCGGGTGTTGCGCTTGAAACTATTAT
The DNA here is from genome assembly GCF_040938575.1 of Ambystoma mexicanum. Taxonomy (NCBI): domain Eukaryota; kingdom Metazoa; phylum Chordata; class Amphibia; order Caudata; family Ambystomatidae; genus Ambystoma; species Ambystoma mexicanum. The sequence continues at coordinate 49,327,076 of NC_090925.1, read as the reverse complement.
AGGATTGTTCTCTTCTTAACTTGACTGGTATACTAGTGCAGGGGGGAGAGGGCCAATAGGGCTACACAAGTGCTAAGGGGAGGCCTGGTGGGCAAGTGCCAGGGGAAGCAGAGTGTGAGAACAATATGCTAAGGGCAAGGACAAGGGTGGACCATGATTTTAAGGTATTCACACGGGGGGCGTGGCCAGCACACATGCAGTGAGGACAGACATCCGAAGAGCTCCTGGTCCGCGATCCTAAAAAAGATTACAACAGTGCATTAATCTTTCTGCTAATATAATAAAACCACATACACTTGTGGGGGAACCACTTCCCAACGCTTGACTCCGCTCCTGGAGATAATCGGAGGCGCAAAGGGTGTAAACGCGAAGATAAAAGAAGCCCCCCGGTGACTCTCAAGATGGCGGCGCTCGCCAGAGAAGGGAACGCTGAAGCATATTGTAGCGAGCGCAGCTAGCTCGTTCAACAACGAAGGTGTGCCACCATAAACAGCATTCCCCTTGGGAAGGGCGCAACGCCAACTCTCCCATTCCATCAAAGACAGCAGCGGCGTACAGAGTAGCTGCGCAGCGCAGCACCCAACGAACGGAGCGGGAGGCACCGATGCTGTGAGCCACCCTGGAAGAGCTAAGAGGGCAAGACGCTGGACTTGGAGCGGCTGACAGAGCGTTGAAAGCCTTGCTCCGCGCAAGCTATCGGATGTGCAGGGACCAGCACGTCCCATCGAGAAGGAGCGGAGAGAAGCAGCTCCAGCCTTAGCCGAGTGGAGTGAACAACGGCCCAGCGGCCAGGGGAAATAGTGAGTAAGAAAGAGCGTGGGCTGGACCCCCTCCATACTGCTAATAATAAAGACACAAGGGTGCGGCTGACTTCTTGGCCGACATGGCCCTCCAGCCAGGGGGAGAACCCAGCCGGATCTGCAAGCACAGGGCCGGATTGAGGTATCTGAAGGGGAACACGAGTGGGGCGCCGCGGGCTGGAGGCCGGGGAGGAGCATTGGGCACAAGCGGTGAAGGGCGGACATCCAACATGAACCACGGGTGCAGAGCGGCCACCGCCTAGAAGGATAGTGCCACCCAAGGCAATCACTGCCTCTCAATGTGCCTTGCACCTCAGCATTAGTGGAGTGCTAACACTTGCCCTAATCAGAGGTGGCAGAATATAGCGACACCAGGCTGTCCAGCTTTTGCAGTAACATACACTGGTGGGACTTGCAGCAAAGGGACTCAAGCTCTAGTACAAGTGCCACAAATGTGAATAAAAGCCCCACCCCCACCAAATGGCCAGGGCCAACATAAGTGGACACAGGGTACCTCATTACAACTTCCCTGGTCCGAACTGCGGTGATTCCGCAGCAGCGGTAACAAAGTTTCTGCGTCCGCAAGGTTGCAGAAAGACCGGCCGATTACATGCTGTCGGTCACACGCACCACACAGATGCGGAAACGGTGTAACCGCCGCCACGGAAAAACGCACGGAAATGGACATAGCAGCGCCACAAGTAGAGCAAAACCCATTTCCGACACCGTCGCCACGGACACGGAACCGGAAATACCATGATCGCCAAAACAGGAAACAGAGCGGCAGCCTTCATATAAAGCACAATCCATTGCCATCCAGAGTCAGCACAAGCAAAATCCACACTTTGAGAAGCCAAAAGGGACCACCAACATGTCTGCCAGGATTCCAGCCCAGAGGTAGCACAAACAGCGCTTAAGCGAGGCAGAGCTAACTGTTCTGGTTCAGCACATTGTGGAGCATGCTGAGATGCTGTTCAGTGCCGATCAACGGCGTGCTACGCAGCAGCCGAGGAAGGAAGTGTGGGTGGAAGCAGCACCAAGTGCACCGCTGTGGGCGTGACTGTGAGGAGCGTAAAGGACTGCCACAAGCGGTGGGATGACCTGAGGCTGAGGGTGCGGAACCTGATCTCCACACACCACCAACGCAGCAGTGGGACAGGTGGAGGAACCCCTTCCCCACTGAGGCTGCAAACATGGGAGGAGCGCTGCAGCAGTGTCCTCCACATTGAGGGCATCCATGGGATCAGGGATGCTGAGGCAGGAGTGAGTCCACCTGCAGATGCTAGTAAGTGCGTAAATTTGAATGCCATATGATATTGATGCCAGGAGTGGCACAAAGGACCCATTAACAACCCCCCCTGGCAGTGCATGACGGGCCAAAGGACCCTTAACAACCCCCCCGCAGTGCATGACTGGGCCAAAGGACCCATTTACAACCCCCCCACACAGGCAGTGCATGACTGGACCAAAGGACCCATTTACAACCCCCCCCCCCCCGGCAGTGCATGACTGGGCCAAAGGACCCATCATGATCCAGATGGTGACCCATATCACTACAATGCATTACCGGCAACAAGCAGATGCATGTAAATGCTACAATTAAACGATCAACCTGTATAATGCATTTGATGCACCCATCAGGCACCACCACATAACTAAATGCATTCCCTCTGTGTCCCCACAGCCGTATCGAGTGACAGTGATACTGCACAACAGCCCAGGCAATCAGCTCCTGCACGTGTGCAAGCCAGCGCCCCTGCCCAGGAGGATGCTGCCAGAAGTTCGACATCTCTGCCCCCAGTAGCAACTACAACACATGTGCCTGCCACCATCACCAACATCTCCACCATGTCCACGCTGCCTGATGCAACACAGGTGCCACGGGCACCCATCATGCCAATGCAACCCACCGCAGAGAGCATCTGTAGTGCAGAGGAGGCAGCATGTAGTGACAGCAGTGCCCCGACAGTACACTCTGATACAGGGCCACAGGGGTAGGTGTCCACCCTGAATGACTTGGAATCGTTCCATCAGCTGGAGTTCAGCCCCACAACACTCCACAGTCCTATGAGGTCACCTACCCCCTCAATGGCAGAGCTAAATTCCTGCATGCAGCAGATGGAGGAGCAGCATGCTACCCTCACCCAGCTGGTGGAGAGGCAGCTTGAGCAATCTAGGCTGCAGAGGGAGTGCTACAGCACATCAGTATGTCGCCTCTCAAGGTCCATTGCACGCTTTGCCAGCACTATAGTCACCCTGGCACGCCATGTGCAGGAGGGCAATGACAACACCTTGAGGGTGATTGAGTCCATGTTGATTGGCCAATAGGCGAATCTTGCACATATGCCACCTATTCCAGATTCTGTACCATCCAATACCACCACCCCATCCAGCTCCACCACTGCCAGTCCACAGAGGCGCTCGAATTCGCTAACAGGGCTCTCAGGCAAGGATGCACAAGCACATAAGCACACACGGAAATGATGGCATGTGTGTTGGGCACTGCATGGCACATGTGGACTAGAAGGGTGTGTGGGGGTGGGTATGTTTGGCTGGTGGGGGAGCTCCATTAGGGGGTTTGAATATTGGGGCCTGGTTGGGGGTGGGTACGTCTGGGTGGTGGAGGAGGTCCATTAGGGGGTTTGAATATTGGGGCCTGGTTGGGGATGGGTACGTTTGGGTGGTGGGGGAGGTCCATTACAGTGTTTGAATATTGGGGCCTGGTTGAGGGTAGGCACGTTTGGGTGGTGGGTGGGCACGGGTGTACAGCTTCCCTAACCATTGCACCTCCTTCCCTGTTGTTAATTCATCAATATATCATCATTTTAAAAAAAAACATACATGAGTGGACATCCATCATTTCATTTGCAGTACAACAATTCATTTATTGGCATCACCATATCCATGCATTGCTGTGGATGTGCTGTCTCTCAAAAGTAAATGTGAATCAGTGCATCCCGTGCTCGTTGTCCATCTAGTGGACCCCAGGAGGAGGTTGTGCCATCCCATCCCCATCCCCATCTCTGTCTCCATATCCAACCCCATCTTCATCATCTGCATCTGGGGGCATTGGAATGTTCCTGCGCAGGCACAGATTGTGCAGCATGGCACAAACAAGCGTGATTTTACCCGTCTTCATTGGGCGGTACAGCAGTGATCCGCCAGATCAGCTCAAACAGCGGAACCGGGCTCTATGTATGTAATGGTATCCATGTTGCAACCAATCTAAATAAAGTTGTTAAAAGAAACAGGTGTATTTCTATACAGGATGACATGACAGGCAAGATCCGAAAAATCCAAGAGGACATAGCAGCTAGGGGTGCTGCAAGGTCTGGAAAAGATCTGGGGCAACCCAATGCTGGGACTGCTGTGGCTCGGGGATAACTAGTCTTTTGGCTGTAGCCCCTGAGCTTCTAACTGGGGCTACAAACAAAAGAACCAGGGCTACATCCACCTTAGTCCCCCTAGCAATGCTTCTGATTGCATCCAAACGTAGCGCTTTGGACAGAAGCGGTACACATATCTAAACCTTTAGATCACATGTTTCCTCACCTATTTTTAAGTTTAGGGCAGTCACAGAAATCGAAATATCAGCAGTTCTGTAAAAACATAAACCCACACATTGCAAGGGGGACATCTGACCCGCTCTCGTGGTCAAATCATGTGCCACTCAGTTTCAACCATTGATAACCAAGTTTGTGAATGCCTCCTTTCTGGAAATTTGGATAAAATCATCCATCAAGCAGGCATGGATCTCTCCCCTGATAAAGAAGTCCTCTCTCGACCCCAGTGTGCCTGTTAACTATCATCCTATCACCAGCATACCCTGGATATACAGATTCAGGACTTTCTGTCTACACATAATATCCTGGGTCGGAAGCAATCAGGGTTTAAGAGTGCCCATAGCACTGAGTTCACATTGCTGGATCTCAAGGCTACCATCTGCATATTTTTGAGGAAGGGGGCAAAGCACTCCACATGCTTCCGGTTCTGTCTGCCGCTTTTGACTTGGTGGACCATCCAATATGAATCTGTAGACTTTTCTTCTTGACCTCCTTCTCTCCAGCAGGTTGTCTGGTGACGTATGGAGTACCACAGGGCTCCTGTGTATCTCCAATGCTTTGTAACATCTTTACCTTTCCCCTGCTGGATGTCTACAACATACATTGACTTGTTCCACTGACAGTTAATTACAGTCAGCCTGGATAGTGAACAATGGATTAGCACTCAATGATGCAAAGACTGAGCTTATGATAGCTGGAAGAGCGCCCCAGTTGTGTTAATAGAGTCCTCAGTATTGTAAAGGATTTCAATTGGGCGTTACACTCCGGACCAGGGCCCTTGCCCTTAACCTTGGATGTGACGCTCAATTAGATTGCTTTTCTTTGTTTCCTAGAATTCAGATTGAGCTGGCACACAACCCGTCTCACCCCCCATTTTTACAAATACCCCGGGTCACTATGGACGATGGTAAAATTATGGATTCAGTTTGCATAATTCTGTATTCCTGTATGTATTATTGCCTTATTGCTACATTAAAACCTTCAAGTGGCAAATATTCCAACGGGAGTGCGCCGTCCTGAAGAAGATGGGCATCAACCATGAAACAGCTTAGATTCTCCGCACCATCGAAACTACTTCCTGTGTATATGTCAGACCTAGTGTATATAGTAGGTCATGACAGTACAGTAGTCGACGTATGGCACCCCTTTTTCTAATTAGGAATTATTATTGCCTTGTCCATATATTTTTGTGGTTTTCTCTACATTGTTAAATGTGGCCATAGCCTCTGACCACCAGCCGGGTGACCCTCTTCAGCCGACTTGAGGTTCAGACAGCTTGGCAACATGAAGTTAATACTGACTGAATTTTCAGTCTGGTTTTATATTGGCACTTTGTTTCACTATGCACTTTATTCTACTAAAATATGCTGCTATTTAGAGATGAGCTTGTAACAAAATTTAAAATTTAATATGTATGTTTTAAACAAATGAAATTTAAATAAAATATTCATGTTTTTCAATTATTGTTTGGTTTATATGGCCTGATCTGTGATTCCGAATTTCGGGGGCCACCTCTCTCCCCAACCCATTGCCGGTCACCACTTTAACTTGAATTTTGTTTCCGCTGACACACTCTCTGTTCACTACACTATGGACGATGAACCAGGCCGATGGGTGGTAATACAATATTTATTTATTTTATAATTCAAATGAAACACAATTTTAATATTGGGCAGCAATCACCAATGGGGTGATAGTTACACTGCAAACTGATGAAATACACTTGGCTAACCTCCTACTGGAACGTATTCAAAGCACAGTTGAATGGAGCAATTTTACAGTTGGGGTGGATGGCACCTGAGTTAAGATTTCCCCCTGCAAAGCACTCTCAAACCCCTCTTAATCGAATCCGACCTTTCCTCACGAAATGGGAGGCAAAATCAGGTTTTAAAACCTTTGCAATTGCAGTAAATAATTCTCAGAGTCAGTAAATAAATAATTCATGTGTGGTCAAATCAAAGAGGTAAATATGATTTATCACAGTATTAGGACTGTAAAAACACTGGCAACTACAAGGCAAAGTATAATCAAAGAGCATACAGTTAAAAAATCTACTTTGAAAGTAATAACACAGTGCAGCCGAAATCACACGCACAGAACGTGTATTTGCTAAATTATATGGGTTTAAATGTCAAAACGTCTTGAAAAATGGGTCAAATAAACAGAATCGGAATGCTGTTTTTAGGCTGGGTGATGGATGCACATCATAGAGGTAATATGAATGTGAAAGAGTGCCTATAGCGGAATAACTGGATGAGATTTCAATGCGAAAGGAGATTCGGTTTTGGGAAAAAAAAACAATTAAAACAGAAAAGCGGTTTAAAAAGGAAAGGACAAGTTTCACTTAAACTAGATTTAATAATATCAATGACTAGATTGTTTAAGAAAGACACGGTACGCTCCAAAGTTAATTTGCAACGTTAACCTTTTCACCCAGCGTTCAGCTCAATTTGGGAATTCATTTAGATTATTCAAAGTATGACCACCAGAAATGAATAGAAGAATGACGCTAAAGCTTGGAGATCAAGGACAGGATGCACAAAGAATTCGGACAGTTTGAGCAAGTTATTAGGGTATTGATGGGATTACTTAGCGATTAGGACAAAGACAAGGTATCAAGTTGCGGTATGTTATGTGTTGCTATGGGATGGGAAATACTCACAATCAGCTCCTGAGTTTGGGATTTGGTACAGCCAACAAGGTTTCTGGACAGCAAGGCAATATCTCGTCCAAGTTACAGCAGCGGACTCTCCTAGCAGAACAACAGCCGGGCCTGTCTAGTCACTGGATAGCACGGTTACAGCTGACATGCAGATGGTGGTCTGGTCACAGGATACTCCCAAAAGGGTACCACAGCTTTTCCCCCTGTTTATTGGGATTTTTGGATCAATGGTCCTGCCTGGATAGGGTCAGCTATACTCTGGCCTGGCAGTAGAATCTGGAATCTGGCAAGATGAATGTGGAATATCAGGAACTGGAAAATTCAGACGAGAGTGTCTCTCTCTGTGAGCTCCCCCCCTTTTTTTTTTAAAGGCGGCTGACATCATAGGATTTATTGTTGGGCAGAACTATGCTAGACCTACCCCTCAGAACCGGACATGTCAGCCTATGTTGGTCGCCTCCACAAGGAGGCGACTCAGTTTATGGGGTTGTGTTTCATGAGGTACAAAATAGTCATTTTTGCAAAAATAAATCTTAACATAAATCACACATTTATACAGTTGTGGCACTTTTGCAAATTACATAGGCAAATTGCATATTTCATACAGAACATGGTATTCGAACTCCCAGGTCTGTACAACATTATTTCGCCCTTTTAATATTCTTTTGCGATTTTTAGTGGGAACCGGTTCACCCAAAATTCCACAATTTTAGATATCTGTTCATATTATCATATTTCCATTAATCTTTAACGTTCCACCATATGTACTCTTCCCATGATTCACATTTACCTGGCGTTTGCGTCGCATACATGCTATGAGAAGCCACAAAAATTACATTTAAACTGTAAAACGTTTACATTACTGCCTTGCACGGTTGCAGAAATAACATTCTTAAAGTTTATTAATAAAAAAGTTATTTTAAGCCAGATGGGCTGGCCCTTTGTCCTCCAACTAAGGCCATTTCTTCCCAGGCTATCATCAAATGTCAGTTTAGCCCAGGGCTGCCATGGAGTTTCTCAGTTTGAGTGAATGGTAGGTGTCACTTCCAAACGTAACACGTAGGTGTCCTGGAACTCTATTGTGTCAAGCTGGAGCTAGCCACAAAGTCTGATAGGCAGAACTATATTCTTCCTCTTGGTCATTCAAGGTTTCCAGGAACAAAAAGTAACATGTAGGGGTTGCAGGAATCCATTGTGGCTCCTTTTGGGGGAAGGCCACTCATGTTGCCAGCACACAAATGTCCTTTGAAGCTAAGCAGGAAACCTGTTTGGCTAGTTCCCCAGTACAGCCAATGCATTCATTTATTTATTTTATATTGTTCTGGATCAGAAGCAAGTCTGTTGAAATAAAACATTATATTAGATGTTACCCAAACCCCCCTCACATTTCTAGGTAAGGGCAGGACCTTATTCAACATTACATGTTTAAAACAGATATTTTTCTTGTTTGCAAAAGCACATTTTTACACTTGGTGAATTCTGCTGGATGTCCCTTTCAAATTCGGTTTTCTCTACCATCTGGATTCCAAACATTGTTTGCAGCCTAGTCAGTGTCTCTTACCCAGAAATCTGTTCAAGGCACAGGTACACTGAAAATGACATATGTACAGAGAGGTAGGGTTTCTTTTGAAGAGTTTCTTTTTGACATTTTGTAGCATAAAAGTCAAGCGTCTTTCCATACGGCCGAGAGTAAAGTTTCTGGTGATTTCCCAGATCTTCAGTCATTCAGTGATCATGCTTTCTTTTGCTGGAGCACAATCTGAATATGGAGGGGCAGAACTCGATCTCCAAGGATCAGAATTGTGTAATGTTGAGCAGATGAAAAAAAGACTCAGGGCACCATCATTTTAAATGCCAAATATTTCTTTTTTCAAGGGGAAATGATGAGCCAGAAGAAAAACAGTGCTGCTTTTGAATTCTCTTCTTTGGTGCACCTAAGAAAACACCCTGGCAGCCTTTCTGGGTGTGCTCCCTGTTCCATCTTGCCCAATAGGTGCTTTGCAAGACAGTGCAGCCATCATTGTGTAGCTGAAAAATGCAGTTTTGATGCGAGGCAAGGGTGCTCAAAGGAGCTGGCGCAGCCATTCTGCTGGTAACTGCAGAAGTGCAGCTTGGTGATGGAGGGGGATTCTGATGAGTGGGTAAATGTACCCCACAGTATCTGCAATTTTGGATTTCAGGTTGTGCCATTGTCAAACTACAGAAGTTCAAGACCCTGTAATTTTGGATCAGGGACTTCTCTTGGCCCAAGACCATACCGTGGTCCACAATACACCTCTGTTCCATGAATCATGCTGTTTGAACCTTTGGGCCCACATATCCCAAGAACCCCACTCCCCCTCACCTAGCAAACAATCTCCAGAGCAGGAAAATCCCATCAGTGCTCCAAAGTGATCCCCAAGAGAAACCCACACTCTGAGGACAACATGGGGCTGCATCCCAGCCAAACAGCCCAATGCATTACCACCACAGGCAGGAGTGAATCCATAATGGGCCTGATAAATGTTCTGAGTCCCCTGCAGGGTACATAACTCCTGGAAAGTAAGCCAATCACAAGCTAATTATAATTTGAGGACGCAGATGCAGACCCTCACCCAGACTTTAGCCTAGGGGATGGGCCACCACAAAATATATATATATATTCAGTGAAAAAACATTGTTACTGGGACGTTATGGTTAAGTTGCAGTAATAAAAACCTATGACATTCAATGAAAAATCTTGGTTAAAGGGACGTTATGGTTAAGTTGCACTAAAAAAAACCTATGAAATTCAATGAAAAAACTTTGTTAAAGGGACGTTATTGTAAAGTTACACTAATAGAAACCTATGAAATTAAGTTAAAAAACATTGTTAAAGGGACGTTATGGTTCCAAGTAAAACCGAAAACCCCCTGAAATTCGCCAGTTATGGTAAGCTAAGCAACCATAACTCGCGCTGCCACCGTGCATTGCTAAGACTAACACCCAGGACATCAAAGATGACTTAACAAATGTCATTGATGACATCACTGATGATGTCACATGTACATTTACTTTTCATGAAAACTCGTTAGAAGGTATTCTCATTATAATGGTGACCAAAAAGTGGCAAGAAATATTGGAATAAATATAAAGTGCTAATTAGTACATACATTAAGTAACGCTTTGATATAAATAGCATTCTATTATGAAGTTCTATCCAGTATACTAAGCTACTCATGTAGAAATATAGGCATTGTGTGCAGCATATATGATGGAGGTGCAATATTCATAAGCTTGCCATGTTGAATAGTGAAATGATAACTGGTTTCTTATTAGAGTTTTGTGTACTGTGGAACAGGTGATAAGTAGGTAATACAACCCATTTACTACATAATTGCATTATTATAGACAAAACACAAAGAGATAACAACACATACAAATTTGAGTATATACAAGGACTTTGAAGTAAGGAAAAAAACAGCAGTAGTAGCAGTATCTAACTGATTACGTTTATGCAGAGAAATGATTGCTCTATTTGAAAGGTGCCACTTACCCTATGCATATGTATCACATGATTTGACTGGACCCTAAGGGAATTACTGTAAGAACATACTTGAAGGATAAGTCTACAAATAGAGTACCTTTTCAATTTGTAATTCCTGACTGTTACTGAAGGAAACCATGTGGCCAAGATATCGCAATAAAGGAAAAAAGGGGGAGCCAGACATGTGATGTCATCAGTGATGTCATCAATGACATTTGTGATGTCATCTTTGATGTCCCGGGTGTTAGTCTTAGCAATGCATGGTGGTGGCGAGAGTTATGGTTCCTTAGCTTACCATAACTGGTGAATTTCAGGGGTTTTTCGGTTTTACTTGGAACCATAACGTCCCTTTAACAACGTTTTTTTTACGTAATTTCATAGGTTTTTATTAGTGCAACTTTACCATAACGTCCCTTTAACAAAGTTGTTTCATTCAATTTCATAGGTTTTCATTAGTGCAACTTAACCATAACGTCCCTTTGACAAAGTTTTTCCATTGAATATAGATATAGATAGCATGAATTTGCTAGGTTTTTAGTAGGATTCCCTTAGTTTATATACATGTAACATAGAACATACTGAACCCCCTGACCCACATAGTGGTTCTGATGTCTACGCACCGTGCGCATGTCCGAGGACTGACTCGGTCAACATCAACACTATCAAAAAGCTCAGGGGTATCTTACGTTGTTCTGTCATGCAGTAAAAAAACTGAACATGTTCAAAGAGCAGCATACAAATAAATTACATTAAAAATAAATAGAAAGTGCAAACTGTATATGTAAGGCACTAACAGTCCAATTGCATAGCATATGGAACATACAAAAAAAAATAACATATGCCTCCAGCAGAATTACCTCACAGAAACTGCACAGCAAATATCAACAGCACACCTACAAAGCAGTAACAGCAAAACTAAAAAACAAACTGGTAAGTACACTACATTAATTCCTATATTTATAAACTTTCTGTAGTAGCGTACACTGAAAAATAATTTTCTTTTTTTTTACACAGAAATGTCTAGTACTTTGGAATGGCTAGAAGAACATTTGCCTCAGGAAGAAATGAGTGAAAACAGTGATACTAATGGTAGACACTACACTTCTCTAAATAAGCCAATTAATAAACATTATTTTATGTGTACTTAACACATTTTATTTTTTTAACAGAACATACAGACAATAAGAACAATACTGAAACAGACACCTTGGAAAATCATCTGCAGCGTTTAGAGCAAACAATGGATCAATTAATGACCAATTTCATTATTTTGAAAAACTTTGTAGAGAACCATATAAAGAATAAAATTAAATTTCACTGCCCCACATGTACCTCTACCCCTTCTCTATAACCCAGCCAATCATCCCCAAAAAAATCCCCATCACGAAAAAAGTTATGATGAGACATTAATCACTTCCTCCCCTACCATCCAACATGTACAAATCCCTAACTCCACTGTATTTGTATCAATTTCTGCTTCCCCCTCTCTTTCATAATTTTTATATTTGTATACAATAATAAAATATTATGTGTGCTGTTACTATATTCATCTGTGTTTTTTTAAAGGCTGTTAGTGTGTCCGTGGACATCGTGGGTGTCCAGAATGTCCACAATTAACCAAAATGGGGGGTGTCCTAAGAACACTATACCTGTCCGCACTGTCTGCAATCAAAATGGAGGTGTCCGCAGGACACTAAATCAGTCTGCATGTCTGCAATTATTCAAAGTAAGGTGTCCTAAGAACATACGCCCTGTTCGCATTGTCCTCAACCCAAATGAATATGTCCACAGAACACATAGACCGTCCGCCTGTCCGCAAAGTGTGACGCACATTTAATTTGTTCGGGGACCTGAATACTGTCCGTAGAACACCCACACACATGCGTAACACACCCTTGAGTCCTATGAACATCGTGCCTGTTCATAAATGTCAGCCGCACGTGTGTCACATTTTTAATTAGTTCGGGGACACGAACACTGTCCATCGAACACCCGCATGCGTACACCCGAACGCGCACATCTGGTGTCCTATGGACAACCGTCCCATTCGCAAACGTGTCCGCAATGTCATCATGTGACCGCACCCACGCTAAGCGTGGGTCCTTCTTCGCGAACACAGTCCAGGGCCCAAGACACAAAAAAAGTGCTTTTTGAGCAATTCAAGGTATTTTCCTGTGACACGTCACCCTTGCACATGTCCCAGACAATGTCCTTAATAATCTGCAATATTTTTGGAACTTTTTAAACCATTTTTGGTGTTCGAAGTGTTCGCGGACAGCGTGGCTGTCTGCGAAGCATTTCCCAGCACCCCTATGAAAGGCCACACCCCAGCGCTGCTTCTCATTCTGTTTTTGGAGTCATAGGACAGACACTGCTGAATTTTATATTCTGCAAATTGCTGCCTTTGCTCTGCCTCCTGACACCACTGAAGATGGCAACCATGGCTGTTGCTGCTCCTGCTGGTGCTACCTCTGCTTCAGCACCCCCCCTGACCCCTCCACCACCACCACCTCCCCAAGGGCCTGCAGAGGGGAATAGACATGAAGATGCTGAGGAGGATGAAGAGGATGACAAGGATGAGGTAGTGGAAGTCCCTACTACTAGCACTCACCGTGAATCCTGGGTGTGGAGGTTGTTTACCACTCTTGATGGAGAACCGAAAGCTCGTGCAAACAAGGTGCGCTGCACTCAGTGCAAGTTGGTGCTGAGTCATGGAAAACCAGGTTTGTACAGCTACGGTACTTCCTCAGTGAAGCGACACCTAAGGTCGTTCCACAGTGGGGCTATTCGTAAGGTTGTACCTTGCAATAAACAGAGTAGGTTGAGTTCCCCTGCAGCATCCTCTGTTTCTGCTCCTGCCACCACAAGAGGAACTCCTGTGGGGCAGCCCATCCCTCCAGCTGCCTCGGAGGCCATATGTGATGCTGTAGACCCTTAACTTTTGAGGGTCACAGTATTGTGTATGTACTGCAATTCAGTACTCTGCATGGGGGAGACTCTTCGAAGTACTTTCGAGGCTGCGGTCCGGGAGCATAAGAAGGACTGCCCACTACCTAATTAAGGCCCACCCTACATCTTCCTCTCTCCACCTGCCCTTTCTTATCCCAGTTATTGGAGCCCCTCCTTACCCTCAATTCCCTTCCTTTCCTTATGTGTCATGCCTGAAAAACCACCAAAAATACAGAAAAAAACCCACAAAAAAAGGCTCTTTTCAGAGCTGCCTTTCACAGTTCAAAAATAGAAATGACAATTAAATGCTGCAGGGCCCTGTGCATATTCGGAAGTCAGCGGACAGACTGCGGACATTTAACATTTTTGTGGTGCTCGCCTATCAAAACCATTGCACTCTTCTCCGGAAGGAAGTGGTGGCTTTGAAAAGAGCCTTTTTGTGGTGTCTTTTTCTGTTTCTAAAACTTCAAATGGTCAACACTAAATGGAAAAATGATTGCTATAATTCCAAAAAGGGTTGCAATGTATTTTGTATATTTCGCCGAAAAGTCTGATTGCCAGCATAAGTAATATGTACTTCCTTTCAACTAAAAATGTGTGTACTAGGGAACATAATATTTTCATTGTGAAAAGAGAACATGCCAACATCTCTCAAAAATCAAAAACAGTCTTGTTGACATTGCGCCTCACTTTCTCCATTTGTGGACCAAATGAAGAAGAACGCAGCCAAATTTGTTAAACATGTAAAACATGTAATAACTACCTAACAATTCAAGACTTACAGCACTTGTGCTGGTACAAACAATACATATGAATAACCACAATGCATACAAATCAGAGGCACATACCGGGAAACTAAAGTAAGGAAGAAAGAAACAGCATCATCAGAAAATATTAATGACTAAAGTTTATCTTCATGTATAGAAATGAAATGTGTGTTTGAGGCCTGCTCATTTACCCATGTATGTGCACCATGAGCTGAGACCAAAAAATAAGCACTTAAAGAACATATGACAAGGTTAACATCTAGATATATAGCACCTTTTTCAATTTTAATAATCTGACTGTCAGTGAGCAAAACCACCTGGCCTATATATGTCAGTGAACAAAAACAAGTGGGCCAGATATGTGATGTCATCTTTGATGTCCTGGGTGTTAGTCTTAGCAGTGCACAGGGTTGTGGGTTGAGTTATGGTTGCTTAGCTTACCATAACTGGTGAATTTCACCGGTTTTCGGTTTTACTTGTAACCATAACCTCCCTTTAACAAAGGTTTTTCATTGAATTTCATAGGTTTTTTATTAGTGCAAATTAACCATAACGTCCCCTTAACAAAGTTTTTTAATTAAATATATATACCCGCTCTCATGCCCCGTGTCTCCCTCGTGTTCCCCCCACCCCCGCTCCTGCCCCGTGTCTCCCTCATGTACCCCCTCACCCCCCGCTCATGCCCCGTGTGTCTCCTGTTGCCCCCACCCCCGCTCATGCCCTGTGTCTCCCTTGTGTTCCCCCAACCCCCACTCATGCCCCCTGTCTTCCTCGTGTTCCCCCCACCCCCACGTGTGTCTCTCCCCTCCCCCCACCCCTGCTCATGCCCTGTGTCTCTCCCCTTCCCCCCACCCCCCGCTCATGCCCTGTGTGTCTCTCCCCTTCCCCCCACCCCCCGCTCAAGCCCCGTGTGTCTCTCCCCTTCTCCCACTCATGCCCCAGGTCTCTCTCCCCTTCCCCCCACCTCTGCTCATGCCCCGTGTCTCTCTCCCCTACTCCCCACCCCCGCTCATGCCCCATGTCTCTCTCCCCTTCCCCACCCCCTGCTCATGCCCTGTGTCTCTCACCCCTTCCCCTCCACCCCCCGCTCATGTCCTGCGTCTCTCTCCCCTTCCCCCCACCCCCGCTCATGCCCTGTGTGTCTCTCCCCTTCCCCCACCCCCCGCTCATGCCCCGTGTCTCCCTCCTTTCCCCCACCCCCGCTCATGCCCCGTGTCTCTCTCCCCTTCCCCCCTCCCCCTGCTCATGCCCCGTGTGTCTCTCCCCTTCCCCCCCACCCCCCGCTCATGCCCCGTGTGTCTCTCCCCTTCCCCCCACCCCCCGCTCATGCCCCGTGTCTCTCTCCCCTACTCCCCACCCCCCGCTCATGCCCCATGTCTCTCTCCCCTTCCCCCACCCCCTGCTCATGCCCCGTGTCTCTCACCCCTTCCCCTCCACCCCCCGCTCATGTCCTGTGTCTCTCTCCCCTTCCCCCCAACCCCCGCTCATGCCCTGTGTGTCTCTCCCCTTCCCCCACCCCCCGCTCATGCCCCGTGTCTCCCTCCTTTCCCCCCACCCCCCGCTCATGCCCCGTGTGTCTCTCCCCTACCCCCCCGCTCATGCCCCGTGTCTCTCTCCCCTTCCCTCCACCCCCCGCTCATGCCCCGTGTGTCTCTCCCCTTCCCCCCCACCCCCCGCTCATGCCCCGTGTGTCTCTCCCCTTCCCCCAGCCCCCGCTCATGCCCCGTGTGTCTCTCCCCTTCCCCCCACCCCCGCTCATGCCCCGTGTCTCCCTCTTTTCCCCCCACCCCCTGCTCATGCCCCGTGTGTCTCTCATCTTCCCCCCACCCCATTCATGCCCCGTGTGTCTCCCCTGTTCCCCCCACCCCCCACTCATGCCCCGTGTGTGTGCCCTGTTCCCCCACCCCCGCTCATGCCCTGTGTGTGCCCTGTTCCCCCTACCCCCGATCATGCCCCATGTGTGCCCTGCTCCCCCCACCCCCACTCATGCCCCGTGTCTCCCTCGTGTTCCCCCCACCCCCGCTCATGCCCCGTGTCTCCCTCGTGTACCCTCTCAACCCCCGCTCATGCCCCGTGTGTTACCTGTTGCCCGCACCCCTGCTCATGCCCCGTGTCTCCCTCGTGTTCCCCCCACCCCCGATCATGCCCCGTGTGCGCCCTGCTCCCCCCACCCCCACTCATTCCCCGTGTCTCCCTCGTGTCCCCCCACCCCCGCTCATGCCCCGTGTCTCCCTCGTGTACCCTCTCACCCCCCGCTCATGCCCCGTGTGTCTCCTGTTGCCCCCACCCCTGCTCATGCCCCGTGTCTCCCTCGTGTTCCCCCCAACCCCCACTCATGCCCCGTGTCTCCCTCGTGTTCCCCCCACCCCCCAATCATGCCCTGTCTCCATCGTGTACCCCCTCAGCCCCCGCTCAAGCCCTGTGTCTCTCCTGTTGCCCCCACCCCCCGCTCCTGCCCCGTGTGTCTCCTGTTGCCCCCACCCCCCGCTCATGCCCCGTGTGTCTCTCCCCTAACCCCCACCCCCCGCTCATGCCCTGTGTCTCTTTCCCCTTCCCCCCACCCCCGCTCATGCCCCGTGTCTCTCTCCCCTTCCCCCCACCCCCCGCTCATGCCCTGTGTCTCTCTCCCCTTCCCCCACCCCCAGCTCATGCCCCGTGTCTCCCTTGTGTTACCCCCCCACCCCCCGCTCATGCCCCGTGTCTCCCTTGTGTTACCCCCCACCCATGCCCTGTCTCCCCTGTTAACCCCACCACCCGCTCATGCCCCGTGTCTCCCTTGTGTTACCCTCCCAGCCCCCGCTCATGCCCCGTGTCTCCCTCCTTTCCCCCCACCCCCAGCTCATGCCCCGTGTGTCTCTCCCCTACCCCCCACCCCCGCTCATGCCCCGTGTCTCTCTCCCCTTCCCCCCCAACCCCCGCTCATGCCCCATGTCTCTCTCCCCTTCCCCCCACCCCCGCTCATTCCCCGTGTCTTTCTCCCCTTCCCCCCCACCCCCTGCTCATGCCCTGTGTCTCTCTCCCCTTCCCCCCACCCCCCGCTCATGCCCTGTGTGTCTCTCCCCTTCCCCCCACCCCCCTGGCTCATGCCCTGTGTCTCCCTCCTTTCCCCCATCCCCCACTCATGCCCTGTGTCTCTCCCCTTCCCCCCAACCCCGCTCATGCCCCGTGTCTCTCTCCCCTTCCTCCCCCACCCCCGCTCATGCCCCGTGTGTCTCTCCTGTTCCCCCCCACCCCCGCTCATGCCCCATGTGCGCCCTGTTCCCCTCTCCCCTGCTCATGCCCTGTGTGCGCCCTGTTCCCCCCACCCACGCTCATGCCCCGTGTCTCCCTCGTGTTCCCCCCACCCCCCGCTTATGCCCCGTGTCTCCCTCATGTACCCCCTCATCCCCCGCTCATGCCCCGTGTGTCTCCTGTTGCCTCAACCCCCGCTCATGCCCTGTGTCTCCCTTGTGTTCCCCCAACCCCCACTCATGCCCCGTGTCTTCCTCGTGTTCCCCCACCCCCCACTCATGCCCTGTCTCCATCGTGTACCCCCTGACCCCCCCTCATGCCCTGTGTGTCTCCTGTTGCCCCCACCCCCAGCTCATGTCCCGTGTGTCTCTCCCCTAACCCCCACCCCCCGCTCATGCCCCGTGTCTCTCTCCCCCTCTCCCCACCCCCCGCTCATGCCCCATGTCTCTCTCCCCTTCCCCCCACCCCCCGCTCATGCCCTGTTTCTCTCTCCCCTTCCCCCCAGCCCCCGCTCATGCCCTGTGTCTCTCTCCCCTTCCCCCCACCCCCCGCTCATGCCCTGTGTGTCTCTCCCCTTCCCCCCACCCCCCTGGCTCATGCCCTGTGTCTCCCTCCTTTCCCCCCATCCCCCGCTCATGCCCTGTGTCTCTCCCCTTCCCCCCAACCCCGCTCATGCCCCGTGTCTCTCTCCCCTTCCTCCCCCACCCCCCGCTCATGCCCCGTGTGTCTCTCCTGTTCCCCCCCACCCCCGCTCATGCCCCGTGTGCGCCCTGTTCCCCCCTCCCCTGCTCATGCCCTGTGTGCGCCCTGTTCCCCCCACCCACGCTCATGCCCCGTGTCTCCCTCGTGTTCCCCCCACCCCCGCTTATGCCCCGTGTCTCCCTCATGTACCCCCTCATCCCCCGCTCATGCCCCGTGTGTCTCCTGTTGCCCCAACCCCCGCTCATGCCCTGTGTCTCCCTCGTGTTCCCCCAACCCCCACTCATGCCCCGTGTCTTCCTCATGTTCCCCCACCCCCCCACTCATGCCCTGTCTCCATCGTGTACCCCCTGACCCCCCCTCATGACCTGTGTGTCTCCTGTTGCCCCCACCCCCCACTCATGCCCCGTGTGTCTCCTGTTGCCCCCACCCCCGCTCATGCCCCATGTCTCCCTCGTGTTCCCCCCACCCCCCGCTCATGTCCCGTGTCTCCCTCCTTCCCCCCACCCCCCACTCATGCCCCATGTGTCTCTCCCCTCCCCCCACCCCTGCTCATGCCTGTGTCTCTCCCCTTCCCCCTACCCCCTACTCATGCCCCGTGTGTCTCTCCCCTTCCCGCCACCCCCCGCTCAAGCCCCATGTGTCTCTCCCCTTCCCCCACTCATGCCCCTGGTCTCTCTCCCCTTCCCCCCACCCCCGCTCATGCCCCATGTCTCTCTCCCCTTCCCCCCACCCCCTGATCATGCCCCGTGTCTCTCACACCTTTCCCCTCCACCCCCCGCTCATGTCCTGTGTCTCTCTCCCCTTCCCCCCACCCCCCGCTCATGCACTGTGTGTCTCTCCCCTTCCCCCACCCCCTGCTCATGCCCCGTGTCTCCCTCCTTTCCCCCCACCCCCCGCTCATGCCCCGTGTGTCTCTCCCCTTCCCCCCACCCCGCTCATGCCCCGTGTCTCTCTCCCCTTCCCCCCACCCCCGCTCATGCCCTGTGTGTCTCTCCCCTTCCCCCCACCCCCGCTCATGCCCCGTGTGTCTCTCCCCTTCCCCCCACCCCCCACTCATGCCCCGTGTGTCTCTCCCCTTCCCCCCCACCCCCGCTCATGCCGTGTCTCCCTCCTTTCCCCCCACCCCCTGCTCATGCCCCGTGTGTCTCTCACCTTCCCCCCACCCCAATTCATGCCCCGTGTGTCTCCCCTGTTCCCCCCACCCCCCACTCATGCCCTGTGTGTGCGCCCTGTTCCCCCACCCCCGCTCATGCCCTGTGTGTGCCCTGTTCCCCCACCCCCGATCATGCCCCTTGTGCGCCCTGCTCCCCCCACCCCCGCTCATGCCCCGTGTCTCCCTCGTGTACCCTCTCACCCCCCGCTCATGCACCGTGTGTCTCCTGTTGCCCCCACCCCTGCTCATGCCCCGTGTCTCCCTTGTGTTCCCCAACCCCCACTCATGTCCCGTGTCTCTCTCCCCTTCCCCCCACCCATGCCCCGTGTCTCCCTTGTGTTACCCCCCACCCATGCCCTGTCTCCCCTGTTACCCCCAACCCCCCGCTCATGCCCCGTGTCTCCCTCCTTTCCCCCCACCCCCAGCACATGCCCCGTGTGTCTCTCCCCTACCCCCCACCCCCCACTCATGCCCCGTGTCTCTCTCCCCTTCCCCCCACCCCCCGCTCATGCCCTGTGTCTCTCTCCCCTTCCCCCCACCCCCGCTCATGCCCTGTGTGTCTCTCCCCTTCCCCCCACCCCCCCGGCTCATGCCCTGTGTCTCCCTCCTTTCCCCCCACCCCCCGCTCATGCCCCGTGTCTCTCCCCTTCCCCCCCAACCCCGCTCATGCCCCGTGTCTCTCTCCCCTTCCTCCCCCACCCGCCGCTCATGCCCCGTGTGCGCCCTGTTCCCCCTCCCCTGCTCATGCCCCGTGTGCGCCCTGATCCCCCCACCCGCGCTCATGCCCCGTGTCTCCCTCGTGTTCCCCCCACCCCCCCGCTCATGCCCCGTGTCTCCCTCATATACCCCCTCATCCCCCGCGTGTCTCCTGTTGCCCCAACCCCCGCTCATGCCCTGTGTCTCCCTTGTGTTCCCCCAACCCCCACTCATGCCCTGTGTCTTCCTCGTGTTTCCCCCAGCCCCCACTCATGCCCTGTCTCCATCGTGTACCCCCTAACCACCCACTCATGCCCTGTGTGCCTCCTGTTGCCCCCACCCCCCGCACATGCCCTGTGTGTCTCCTGTTGCCCCCACCCCCGCTCATGCCCCGTGTCTCCCTCGTGTTCCCCCCACCCCCCTCATGCCCCATGTGTCTCTCCCCTCCCCCCACCCCTGCTCATGCCCTGTGTCTCTCCCCTTCCCCCCACCCCCTGCTCATGCCCCGTGTGTCTCTCCCCTTCCTCCCCCATCCCCCGCTCATGCCCCGTGTGTCTTTCCTGTTCCCCCCACCCCCGCTCAGGCCCAGTGTGCGCCCCTGTTCCCCCCTCCCCCACTCATGCCCTGTGTGCGCCCTGTTACCCCCACCCGCGCTCATGCCCTGTGTCTCCCTCGTGTTCCCCCCACCCCCGCTCATGCCCCGTGTCTCCCTCATGTACCCCCTCATCCCCGCTCATGCCCCGTGTGTCTCCTGTTGCTCCCACCCCGCTCATGCCCTGTGTCTCCCTCGTGTTCCCCCAACCCCCTCATGCCCTGTGTCTTCCTCGTGTTCCCCCCACCCCCCACTCATGCCCTGTCTCCATCGTGTACCCCCTGACCCCCTGCTCATGCCCCGTGTGTCTCCTGTTGCCCCCTTCCCCCACTCATGCCCCGGGTCTCTCTCCCCTTCCCCCCACCCCTGTCCATGCCCCGTTTCTCTCTCCCCTACCCCCCACCCCCCGCTCATGCCCCATGTCTCTCTCCCCTTCCCCCCACGCCCGCTCATGCCCCGTGTCTCTCACCCATTCCCCTCCACCCCCTGCTCATGTCCTGTGTCTCTCTCCCCTTCCCCCCACACCCCGCTCATGCCCAGTGTGTCTCCTGTTGCCCCCACCCCCCGCTCCTGCCCCGTGTGTCTCCTGTTGCCCCCACCCATGCACCGTGTCTCTCTCCCCTTCTCCCCCACCCCCGCTCATGCCCCGTGTCTCTCTCCCCTTCCCCCCCACCCCCTGCTCATGCCCTGTGTGTCTCTCCCCTTCCCCCACCCCCCGCTCATGCCCCGTGTCTCCCTCCTTTCCCCTCACCCCTCGCTCATGCCCTGTGTGTCTCTCCTGTTCCCCCCCACCCCCCGCTCATGCCCCGTGTGTGCGCCCTGTTCCCCCACCCCCACTCATGCCCTGTGTGCGCCCTGTGCCCCCCTCCCCCGCTCATGCCTCGTGTGTGCCCTGTTCCCCCCACCCCCGCTCATGCCCCGTGTCTCCCTCGTGTTCCCCCCACCCCCCGCTCATGCCCCGTGTCTCCCTCGTGTACCCCCTCACCACCCGCTCATGCCCCGTGTGTCTCCTGTTGCCCCAACCCCCGCTCATGCCCCCCCACCCTCCACTCATCCCCCCCCACCCCCAGCTCATGTCCCGTGTCTCCCTCCTTTCCCCCACCCCCGCTCATGCCCTGTGTCTCTCCCCCACCCCCGCTCATGCCCTGTGTCTCTCCCCTTCCCCCACCCCCCGCTCATGCCCTGCCCTGTGTGTCTCTCCCCTTCCCCCCACCCCCCGCTCATGCCCCGTGTGTCTCACCCCTGCCCCTGCTCATGCCCCGGGTCTCTCTCCCCTTCCCCCCTACCCCCTGCTCATGTCCTGTGTCTCTCTCCCCTTCCCCTCCACCCCCCGCTCATGTCCTGTGTCTCTCTCCCCTTCCCCCCACCTCCCGCTCATGCCCGATGTGTCTCTCCCCTCCCCCCAACCCCTGCTCATGCCCCGTGTGTCTGTGACCTTCCGCCCACCCCCCGCTTATGCCCCGTGTGTCTCTCGCCTTCCCCCCACCCCCGCTCATGCCCCGTGTCTCCCTCCTTTCCCCCACCCCCTCCTCATGCCCTTTGTGTCTCTCCTCTTCCCCCACCCCCTTTCATGCCCCGTGTGTCTCCCCTGTTCCCCCCACCCCCCGCTCATGCCCCGTGTGTGCGCCCTGTTCCCCCACCCCCGCTCATGCCCTGTGTATGCCCTGTTCCCCCACCCCCACTCATGCCCCGTGTGCGCCCTGTTCCCCCCACCCCCACTCATGCCCCGTGTCTCCCTTGTGTTCCCCCCACCCCCGCTCATGCCCCGTGTCTCCCTCATTTTCCCCCCACCCCCCACTCATGACCTGTCTCCATCCTGTACCCCCTCACCCCCCGCTCAAGCTCCGTGTGTCTCCTGTTGCCCCCACCCCCCGCTCCTGCCCCGTGTGTCACCTGTTGCCCCCACTCCCCGCTCATGCCCCGTGTCTCCCTCGTGTTCCCCCCACCCCCGCTCATGCCCCGTGTTTCCCTCGTGTTACCCCCTACACCCCGCTCATCATGCCCCATGCCTCCCTTGTGTTCCCCCCACCCCCCGCTCATGCCCCTTGTCTCTCTCCTTTCCCCCACCCACGCTCATGTCCCGTGTGTGCCCTGTATCCCCCCTGCTCATGCCCCGTGTCTCCCTCGTGTTCCTCTCCACCCCCCGCTCATACCCCGTGTCTCCCTCATGTTCCTCCCCACCCGCTGCTCATGCCCCGTGTCTCTCTCGTGTTCCCCCACCCCCGCTCATGCCCAGTGTTTCCTTCCTTTTCCCCCCACCCCCTGCTCATGCCCCATTTGTACACTGTTCCCTCTCACCCCCTGCTCATGCCCATGTGTCTCCCCTGTTCCCCCCACCCTCGCTCATGCCCTGTTGTGTTCTCTTTATACACCCTGCCTTCCCTTTCCATGGTGGCCCTCAGGCGTCCCGGTGTAGGAAGGAAAAACTTTTTTTTTTTTTACCTCCCGGCGTTCCCACTTTGAGGACATAAGATGTTAGTGGTCTTCATCTATTGAAAAGGATGTTATGGTGACGTTGTACTAATAAAAACCTTTAAAATGTAGTTAAAAAAAATGTTACAGGACGTTATGGTTAAGTTGCACTTATAAAAACCCATGAAATTCAATGAAAAAACTTTGTTAAAGTGACGTTATGGCTAAGTTGCGCTACTAAAAACCTATGAAATTCAGTGAACAAAACCTTGTTAAAGGGACATTATGGTTAAGTTGCGCTACTAAAAACCTATGAAATTCAGTGAAAAAACTTTGTCAAAGGGACGTTGTTATGGTTCCAAGTAAAACCGAAAAACCCTTGAAATTCGCCATTTATGGTAAGCTAAGCAACCATAACTCGCGCCACCACCGTGCACTGCTAAGACTAACACCCAGGACATCAAAGATGACATCACAAATGTCATTGATGACATCACTGATGACATCACATGTCTGGCTCACTCTTTTTTCTTTTGCTGACATATCTAGGCCACATGGTTTTCTTCAGTAACAGTCAGAAACTAAAAATGTTATTGTATTTGTAGACGTATCCTTCAAGTAGGTTCTTACAGTAATTCCCTTAGAGTCCAGTCACATCATTTGAAACATATACATATGGGAAAACACAAGCTTGAAAGACAGCAATCCTTTTTGTGCATAAAGATAATCAATAGACTTATGAGCACTTTCTGATAGTTCTGTTTTTTTTTTTTTTTATGGCTGTACTTTCCCTGTATATGGTCATATTTGTATACATTGTACTCACACTACTTTCCTTAGGGTCCAATCACATCAAGTGATACATATACATAGGGTAAATAGCAGCTTTGAAACAGAGCAATCATTTATTTGCATGAAAATAATCAGTTACGTTATGAATTGTTTCTGCTACTACTTGTGCTTTTTTGCTAACTTCACTTTCCCTATATATATACCCATATTGGTATGTGTTCTTGTGTCTTTGCGTTTTGTCTATAGTAATGCAATTATGTAATACATGTGTTTTATTAGCTACTTATAACATATTTCACAGTACACAAAAATCTATTAAGAAAATAGTTATTTCATTATTCAACATATTAACATTACGAGGGTTTTTCGGTTTTACTTGGAACCATAACGTCCCTTTAACAAAGTTTTTTCACTGAATTTCATAGGTTTTTAGTAGTGCAACTTAACCATAACGTCCCTTTAACAAAGTTTTTTCATTGAACTATATATATAGTTATGGTTAAGTTGCTGTTTCCATAGGAAGCGCCCTTTTTGGCTGGCTTATAACTTCGATCTCTCTGGACGAATCCTCAGCAAACTTTGCAAAAAAAGTATATAGGTCACTCTGAATTGTTTTGAAATGTTTGGTGTGGTTTTGTCCAGGGGGGGGCAAAGTTATAAGGGGGGTCCCAAAACTTCTTTTTTTCCCATAGACTGAATGGGGAAAAAACTTTGCTCACGCCTACAGCCCAAACCTCTGGACGGATTTTCATCAAATTTGGACCAGGAGCAGCGCCTTGGTCCCGAAAGCGTGCTTTTGCAAATCTGGTGAAAATCCGTCCAGTAGTTTTTTTTAAAATGACCAAAAAGTAGGTCACAATAAATTAGTAATATCTATATTCGGTCCGCGGACACACTTCCCTGTTCGCTCCGCAGACAGTGTCCTGATTGGCCGACTGGCTTGCGTCATGTCTGCGGACATGCAACGTGGTCGCTGATTGGACGGTGGAGAGCGTGAAGCGCATCAGATTTTCGGGAACGTCCACCATCTTGGATTTGCGGACGTCCGCGGACACCGCAGTGAAACTTGCTTGAGAATACTATTTAGTTGAGTGTGTTGGTGTGTAAAGCTGTTTGAGGAGGGTGAGGGAGTAAGAGATGGGTTAAATATTGTATTTATTTAGGTGGTAGACCCCCCTGTTGTGTTCGCTTTGTCCACGGACAACGCGGATGTCCTGACATGTTCTAAATGGGGGTGTTCTGAGGACACTACGCCTGTACGTATTGTTCACAAGCAAGCTGAAACTGTTCTAAGAACACACGCAGTGTCCTGAAATGTTCGAAAATAAACGAAATGGGTGTGTCCTGAGGACGGTATGCCTGTCCATTTTGTTTGCAGGCAAGTTGAATCTGTTCTAAGAACACATCATCTGTCCTGGGATGTTCGTCAATAAACAAAAGGGGGGTGTCCTGAGGATGGTGGATGTTTGTCAATAAACATAATGGGGGTGTCCTGAGGACTGTATATCTGTCCGTACTGTTCGCAAGCAAGTTGAAATTGTTCTAAGAACACATGAAGTGTCCTGAGATGTTTGTAAATAAACGAAATGGGGGTGTTCTGAGGACACTACGCCTGTACATATTGTTCGCAAGCAAGGTGAAACTGTTCTAAGAACACATGCGGTGTCCTGAAATGTTAAAAAATAAACGAAATGAGTGTGTCCTGAGGACGGTAAGCCTGTCCGTTTTGTTCGCAGGCAAGTTGAATCTGTTCTAAGAACACATCATATGTCCTGGGATGTTCGTAAATAAACAAAATGGGGGTGTCCTGAGGACGGTGGATGTTCGTCAAAAAACAAAATGGAGGTGTCCTGAGGACTGTATGCCAGTCCGTACTGTTCGCAAGCAAGTTGAAATTGTTCTAAGAACACATGAAGTGTCCTGGGATGTTTGTAAATAAACGAAATGGGGGTCTTCTAAGGACACTATGCCTGTACGTATTGTTCGCAAGCAAGCTGAAACTGTTCTAAGAACACACGCGGTGTCCTGAAATGTTTGAAAATAAACTAAATGGGTGTGTCCTGAGGACGGTAAGCCTGTCCGTTTTGTTCGCAGGCAAGTTGAATCTGTTCTAAGAACACATCATGTGTCATGGGATGTTCGTAAATAAACAAAATGGGGGTGTCTTGAGGATGGTGGATGTTCGTCAATAAACAAAATGGGGGTGTCCTGAGGACGGTATGCCTGTCCGTACTGTTCGCAAGCAAGTTGAAATTGTTCTAAGAACACATGAAGTGTCCTGGGATGTTTGTAAATAAACAAAATGGGGTTGTACTGAGGACACTACGCCTGTACATATTGTTCGGAAGCAAGCTGAAACTGTTCTAAGAACACACGCGGTGTCCTGAAATGTTAAAAAATAAACAAAATGGGTGTGTCCTGAGGACGGTAAGCCTGTCCATTTTGTTCACAGACAAGTTGAATCTGTTCTAAGAACACGTCATGTGTCCTGGGATGTTCGTCAATAATCAAAATGGGGGTGTCCTGAGGATGGTGGATGTTCGTCAATAAACAAAATGGGGGTGTCCTGAGGACGGTATGCCTGTCCGTACTTTTTGCAAGCAAGTTGAAATTGTTCTAAGAACACAAGAAGTGTCCTGGGATGTTTGTAAATAAACAAAATGGGGGTGTTCTGAGGACACTACGCCTGTACGTATTGTTCGCAAGCAAGCTGAAACTGTTCTAAGAACACTTACAGTGTCCTGAAATGTTCGAAAATAAACGAAATGGGTGTGTCCTGAGGACGGTATGCCTGTCCGTTTTGTTCGCAGGCAAGTGGAAACTGTTCTAATAACACATGCAGTGCCCTGAAATGTTCGTAAATGGACGAAATGGGGGTGTCCTGAGGAAGCTGTCCGTATTGTTCGCTGGCAAGATGAAAGTGTTTTAAGAACACATCATGTGTCCTGGGATGTTTGTAAACAAACAAAATGGGGGTGTTCTGAGGATGCTATGCCTCTCCGTACTGTTCGTAGGCAAGCTGAAACTGTTCTTAGAACACTCATCATGTCCGCGGACATTAAAAGTGCCCATATGGCATAGTTAAAATGTTTGTCTCTATGGGTGTGATATGCTACGGTGGTTGTGGACAGGGCATAGAGTCTTGGGAGCATGGCCATATGGCCATGCTCCCAAGACTCTATGCCCTGGCCACAACCACTGCAGCATATCACACCCATAGTGGCTTATAACTTTGGGATCCAAGAACAAATTTATAAGCAACGAAGCTATAAGCCACTATGGGTGTGATATGCTGTTGTGGTTGTGGGCAGGGCCTACAGTCTTGGGTGAATGGACAAGACCAAATTTATAAGCACCAAAGTTATAAGTCACTATGGGTGTGATTTGCTGTGATGGTTGTACTTATTATAATATACTTACTGTTTGGTTTAGTAACTGGAGTACATGTATTTCTTGTTCATTTCTGTGATAAAAGAAAAGATCATGGTAGTTTTGGTATTTTGTAACGACATATAACATTGAATAATCAACTTTTTTTTTACCCTCATATTTAGTAGATTACAAACCAGTGTACTGTGCAATTTGCTCAGTTTCTGTGTCGGTTGCTAAAATCATTGGGTCTGTGGGAGAAAAAAAAAATTCATGTTGGATTAAAAAAAAACTTTTTTTTGTCATGCTGTTTTCAGTGTTCACTTGTTGTTTCTGGCTAATGCTCTATATATTGGCTTGCTGCAGATTTCTGGAGCAGTTAGATACCTGTTGACATATCCTTACAGTTTATTTTTTGTTATAATGAAGTGGTATTGATTTATCTGTTTGGATATTGTAAAATTTTGGGGCATTTAGGTACCAGTTGGTGTATTTTAGTTGTCTATGTTTTTTGTTATAATGTAGTGGTATTGATGTATCTGTTTGCTTATTGAAAATCTTGGCATAGTTAGATACCAGTTGGCGTATTCTAACTGTTTATTGTTTGATATAATTTAGTGGTATTCATTTATCTGTTTAGTTGCTGTAGAATCTTGGGGCAGTTAGATACCTGTTGGCATATTCAAACAGTCTATTTTTTGTTATAATGAAGTGGTATTGATTTATCTGTTTGGCTATTGTAAAATTTTGGGGCAGTTAGATACCAGTTGGCATATTCTAATTGTCTATTTTTTTTATATAATTTAGTGGTATTCATTTATCTGTTTAGTTGTAGAATATTGGGGCAGTTAGATACCTGTTGGCATATTCTAACTGTTTATAGTTTTTTTATAATTAAGTGGTTTTTATTTATCTGTTTGGTTATTGTAAAACTTTGGGGCAGTTAGATACCAGTTGGCATATTCTAACTATCTATTTTTAGATATAATTTAGTAGTATTCATTTATCTGTTTAGTTGTTGTAGAATCTTTGGGCAGTTTTATAGCTTTTGGCATATTGTAACAGTTTATAGTTTTTTAATAGAAGTTTAGTTAATGTTTAAGTACAGTTTAGTTAATAAATTGTGGTTTTAAGAAGATTTAACAAGCATTTGTAACATTTGCAGGTAATCTCTGCTTTAGAGTAATGGTACTATCATTACATTCAAACCATCCACATTTTTTTTTAATATATGCAGTATAGTGACCTGCATTGGTTGTTGCTCGTGTGTGGTAAATTATACCTATTGTTGTGAAGGTTTTCATACCAAGTGATACTTGACCATGTGTGAATCCAGTCAGCTTGCAGTTTTTTTTTGGTACCCTCTGCATTGTAACGTAGAAGCATTAGTATTTACTATGTGTTTGCATTAGTAAGGTGGAGCGATTATCCGAATTGCAGGTAGTACATAATCTACCATGGTTTGCATTTTGTACAAGTTGCTCAAATGGAACGGATTCACAATTAGGTATTGATACATACACAACGCTCATTGGTGATTTGTTCTTGTGTCACATTGTTGCAGAGAGTGCATGTATGTTTGCACATGTATACAATCTGGAAGATTTCATTTATAGGTATGTTTTTGTTTTCCAGTACTTGTATTAAGCACATTCGAAATTCTTGTGGATCTTCATGTGAGTTTATAATGAATTTCACCATTCCAGCACAGTAGTCCAATTGTTGTCTTATTCCATAAACACTATACATGCTGTCAGGATTGTTTGTTGCATTTCTATGAAGTACTAACATTTGCAAACACAATTGGTCTGTACTGTGTAAGTAAATGTTGTCAACAATTGGTGGTAATTGAAATAGAATATTCATTGCTACATTTGCGTAGCAACTTACAGCAATTACATTTGGAAGTTTAAACGGACAAGGTAGTTCTGTATTTGAGTGCTTTTTTTGGAGTTTGTCTTCCTTCTTTGAAGAAGTACCTGGTTTACTTTCCCTAATAGGTTCTTTTTTGCTTGTGGTACTTGATGAAGTATTAGTTTCTTTTAATCTCTTTGGAGGATTTGCAGTGACATCCTGTTGCATTTCTGTTTGATTTAGTTTTCTTTTAGAACATTTTACTTTTTGTGGAACAGGATATGTTTTTAGATGGGGGGTGTATAGTGAACGAAGTCTATTGTATTCTAAAATGCAATGTCAGGTGTCTTGACCTACGTTTGAACTATTGTTCTACAACATTTGGTGCTGTGGGCTTAGAAAATCCAAGATGGCTGAAAAGCCCACATTTGCGCCAGAATCCAGGAAAGCCGCACAGTTTTTGCGCACACCAAAATGGTCGCCTGACCTGCCACCCACCAGTGCGAGCGTGATGGGCCAGAAGCGCCATGAGTGAAACATGGTGCCAAAGGAAAAACAGCAGTGCCTGTTAGCTCAAAAAGCGCTTTGAAATCAAATTTGTTTCTCTGAAATGCAAGCTTGAAATGCCTATTTCAAACATTGCAAGATATTCAAAAATCTTACTGAACTCCAGCAGACGTCTGGTAGAATGAAGTCTTGTGTGCATACCAAATCTGGAAAGATGAAGAGCCTAAAATAATGTTCATGACAAAACTGGCTGAGCTGTGAATGTCAGCAGCTTAAGTGAAATTGGACTTAAAGCCACTAAAATCAAAATGTTTAAAATAAATGAGTGATTTACTTTTGAGTGTCACATAGGTTGCAACTGTTTAAATGTCATAGTTTTGAACTTAGAATCAGCGTTCTAGCTGCATGTGTCAAAATTGATTTGAATGAAGAAAAATGGGAACAAAAGTGACCTTTGGCTGAAGCTTGGCTTAAAGGGACTGAATTCTGCCCGGCAACTACCCCCGACAGGAGTTGAAACTTGCCCAGCAACTGCATTCACAGGCCTGGCTGCATTCTGCTGCCCCCACCAAAAGGAGATCACACCTCTCTGATTGAATCAGAGGAGGAGTACCTGGGACTGCAGGAAACAGAACCATGAACTTTCCTTGGCTCAGGCAAATGTTAAATCAGGGGGTCGTAAATGGCTTCCTCTTGGAAGAAACTGGGAGGAGCCCTGCCCCTGTGAGCCAGCTGAGCTTGGAGGCGGGGACAGACAGAAATTCCCCCATGTGCTTTGGAACCTAAAAAACACCCATCTGGGCCAGAGCATAATTTTAGAAAGATGGATAATTCATAGTACATAATTGTCAAAATTATATCAATAATATCATCATTCCTGTGATTTTTCTGTGCACATTTTAAGAGGTGTTAGGACTCTGTGGTATGTTCTGGGGGGTAGTAGCAGAAAATAAGGAATTATTCCAAATGTATGTATGTTAAAAATCTGACACTTCATCATCTGATGCCCATATTCCTTGCGCACATTTGTGTAGATTCTGGAAAAGTTTAGAGGTTGTGTTCTGGGTAAAAAGGGCAGAATCCTGTCAGAAGTGGACACAACATCTTACAAAGAGAGGGATCGGATGGTTTGGTGCTACAGAAAATATGTTAACTGGACATATAATATTAGAAACATTGTACATAGATAAATATGCATTTGGATCAAAGATAGATTTGTGTGCAAAGTGACAAGGGGAGGATCATCTGACCCATAACATACCTCATCACGATGACACTCCATTTCCTTACCCAAATCAAGGGAGAGAGGAGAACTTGGCCAATGTTAAGTTGCGAGGGGCAGGCTTAGTTATGCCCAAGCACACACCCATTTTCTAAAGACATAAAAAGAGCCACTGAGACCCAAGGAGGGACATTCACTTTCCACTTCAAACTGATTTCTTGCGAAGCACTTTGCCGGACCAGACAATATCCAGAAGGACCATAGACTCCAGATAGACTCCAGAACTTGAAGCAGAGAGGCCTGAACCAAAAGCTGAATCCTTCTCAGCAGGCCTCAGAATCCAGCAACCTAACCAAACCATTCAACAGCCGGGTGAGCTGTTTGATTCTGGCTAGAACTCTGTGCCAGAACCCAGAAAACAGTACTGTATCCAGAGAGACCCAGACCAGACCACTGTACAGTGCCAGGAACTTTTGTCAGAACCAGAGATCCAGACCAGCAAAGCAGCGCTGACCCAGATAGCTGTGAATTCAGAACCACCTGCCGGAAGTCCAGTCCCAACCTGACCAGATCTTGACGGCCTATTTCAAATTTATAGTGTGAGTACCCAGCCAGAACTGTGCATAGTCCTCTATTAGTTTAAAATAAGCTAATCCCAGCCAATTCAACCTGCCTAGAACTGCATTAGAAATTGTGTGTTCATATTGTGACTTTAAAGCTGGGAAAGTGTCATTTGCCATTCTGAATCATTATTTCATTTCTGAAAATCTACCTCCACAAAATCGTCTCTATCTTTTGAACCATATGTGCTAGGAATGAGATTTAACTTTCATTTTAAAGCTAATATCCTCAGCTTTCCAACGAACCTAAAACGTTCTACTCCTTATAGTTTTTCCGTAATCGCACTTTACGCACTCGGAAAAAGTGCAGCGAATTGCAATTTGAATTGAATTTCTCCACCTGTCAAAATCGCTGTCTTTTCCTTGCAACTGCTGAAATCCATTTTCAACCTGATAATCCCGGATGAATCACTGATAGTGTTGACCTGAACCAATCTTAAGTAGCTATCACCTACCCTGAATCTCCTATAGGGAATTAAAATCATTTTTAGCATATTTTCACTTCTTTGCAAATCAATTTAAAGTATTTTTGCCTGTGTTTTAAAATCATCCCTGTTGCTCTAAGCTTGCTAGGGGGGGAACTGAATTGGTATTGCATTTGATTGTAATCCTGAAAATGGTGTGCTCCCCTTCCATCTCCTTATATTACATAGGGGGGGAGTAAATTGTCCAAGGAAAAAATGATCATATTATCTCTTGTGGAAACCATCTCAGTTACTTCTGTGCTGCATTCTTTTCCATCATTGCATTTCCTTGAACCCATAAAAGCATTCTCAGCTACTTTATCCTCTCTATACCAACTCCTAAGTAATTAAAAAAGTGTGCTAGTGTAATATTAGCCATTGTTGATCACTGTCATATTCATAAGTGTGCTATCAAATATTAATGTATTTATAAAAGTGTGATATATATATCTTGTTTAATTATTCAATAAATCTTTTAATTTGCAAAACAAACCTACTTCTTGGCTCAGTGAGGTCAGGGGGATTCAAAGAGAGGGGCGTTATAGAAGGGTTTATCATCCAGATCTATGAACTTGTCATAAAAATATATAAATAAGGGCTTCCCTTGGGCATCCCAGACTAGGTACTGACTTAGTTGGAGTACTGAATTGAAGTCACTTAACAGAATGGGGGCTCGAGCCGGGACATCTGGATTAGATCTACCACTTGTGCAGCTTAATACAGTGTTCTAACTGACAGGATACATAAATCCTGTTGGATCAAGACGCCATGTTACACTGTAAAAACGGCCCTCAAAAGAAGGATGCTCTAAGGAGACGGTCTGTTTTGCAAAATAAAATACAAACTTCTGTAAGTCAGGAAGGAAATCGATTTCCAGAATGACGACATTGGTAGATATGAAGATAGCTAGAGAGCACGTCTTACATAAACTGTTTGTGAGAGGTGAATGTTCTGAACAGGACTAGAATGTGTGGCTGCAGGTGATCACACAACAGGTCAATGCGACTGGGTTAGACATCTGGAAAGATCAGGGTCCCTTACACGTGGCCCTGAGCAAATTATACATGGCCCCTAAGGCCAAAGATGAGCACAACAAGATTGTTAGGATAGCGGCATATTTGTATTTACATATGGGAGCCATACAGGACAAATGTGCTGAAGGTCAAGATCTGGCGAATAGGCAACAGATGGCATTAGAGAAGGCCCAATCTGACCGGGTCTCTTCTGAGCAGAGGCTGCACAGGAGCCAGGAGTCATAAAATGAGAGTAGACAGTATCTCATTAAAATCAAAGAAGAAATAGGTATCCTGCAACAGGAAGTCTAACCAGGATACCAGATTTCTGGCCTTGCAGAAGGAGTACCAAGAAGGTTTGGACGCCCTACTGCAGAGCCAGAAAAAGCTGGAGCAACAACTGGACTTCAATAGGGCATGCGCAGAGCAGGTAGTCACCCTGCAAAGCCACCTAGATAGGGAGAAGGCAGAGAGAAACAAACTGTTTCTGAAAGACGTGGATACCTAGACAGAATTTGAGGAAGAGTGCGAGAAAGCTGGTGCCCTTAAAAGGCAGAGGGACAACCTGGCGGCACAGATGCAGGCTCTTACTCACGAAAGGGACACCTTAGGACAGGAAGTCTGCCAATTAAAAGGAAAAATTGAAGAAAATCACTTGGCCCTCCAGGGACTGGGAGACCTCCAAAAAGAGCATCAGAACTTGTTAGAGCACACCAGGAGGGTGGAAGAGGCTCTGGCAAGAAAGGAACAGGCCAGTAGGGATGGGACTCAGGAGGTAACCCTCCTGCAGCACAGACTGACCCAGTACTCCAGGACCAACCAGGAGGCACAGAGAGAAAATTAGGTTCTCTGTCAGCACAATGTTAGGCTCCAGCAACAGGTAGCCATGCAGGAGAGACTGATAGAGTCTAGTAAGGCCTTAACTGAGGAACTGAAAGCACAGGCTCTTGCATGGCAACAGGGAGCAGGGGCTGATAGAGATAAGGTTCGCTGGGAAAGGGAAACACCTGAGCATAACCTCCGGAGCCCTAGTACCAGAGGCCTTCATCTCTCCCAGTCCCTGGACTCTGCCACCCCCATGTCCCCTGGCGCACATAGGCACAGGGCCACAGGGATGGCAGATTACTATCCAACCAAAAGTATGGGGCTCATAGGAAAGTACGACCCAGGAATGGATGGATGGGCACCTAAGTACAGTGCAATTTAGTGGGGAACCCCGGGAGAGTAGGCCCTATAAGGGCATTCTGAAAACCTCTGCCCAGTTAGGTCAGTGGGGAGGTACCCATCAAATCCAAGCAGCACGGAGGAATATGAAGACTCCTCTGCGTGCCCCAGGACACAATTGACTAGGTCCCCACATTCTTCCAGCCATTCCCAGGCTCGCAGAATCCGGGACAACCTGGAAGATCACACGGGCACCTCTGGGAGCAGTGCTTCTGAGTCAGAGGATGAATGGACCAGGCTTACCCGAACCAAAAAGGCCAACAAGGCAAAAAGGGCCTTGCTTAAGGACCCCTTAAAACAGATTAAGGCAATAAGGAGTGTCATCACGCCTTACCACAAGAACGCCAAGTATTCTGTTTGGGAATACTTGTAGCTCTATGAGCAAATGATGAAGACTTTCCATTTGAAGGACAGCAGTAGCTGCATCCAGTATGTAAAATGGACATTCTACCCAGAATACTCCAGTTTCTTTGCGAGGCTGGAGGACCAAAATCATGCAAGATGGTCTACCTACAGGGCGGCCATTTTAAAGCACTTCTCTGTTCACCAGAATCCCCAAGAGGCTCACAAGGCAGCCACATTTGCAATGTGGGGAGGATCAGGCCCCACAAGAATTTGTGCAGGAATTGAAGCGTGCCTTTGCACAGACTACCAAAAGGGTGCACACAGACAGTAAGGAATTTGCTATCAATTTTTTCCATGCCTTGCCCAAATACATCATGACCCAGCTAGTTAGAGATTTTCATGAGAAAAGGTCACTAGACTGGGTCATTGAACAGGCTACCCAGATCTATGAGGTGCAGAATCCCATAGAAAATACAAATAATTGCCAGAAAAGCCCCAAATCAACCAGCACCCCTGCTGCTGCTAAGGTGGCAGAGGTAAAGGTCACCCCCATTTTAGATTTGGAGATGGGGGGCCTAAAAAATTGCCTGCACCGAATAATTCTCAGCCCAGAAGGCCCTCGGGCCAGTCACAGACAGGGAGTCAAGGAGGTAGTCCCACAAACGGGGTCCCTCGCTCCCTTGACTATATAAGTCCCCGCTACAAGGGAAACCAACCAATCCTGGGGTATGTGTGGACTCCTCCAGCCCAAGAGGGGGATCCAACCAGGCACCCAACCCAGGGAACTTCCCTCCTAACTTCCCACAGGAGGGCAGAATTTCCCCAGGTATCCACCCAACTTCCAGCCCCAAAATCATCCATCCTTCTTTCCCCAATTCCCTGAGCCCAGACAACCTAATCTGGGAGAGGGGAGGCCAAGGGTGGAGGGGTACCCAAATCTTCCCATCCCGGGGTACTACCAGATAAGGGATAGCTACCCTTCCCGGGACCAGCCCAGGGAGAAAACCGAACCCTGTATCAGCCTGAGCGGGTTTCACAGTTAGAGCGCCAGGTCCAAAATATGGCACGGGATCTGGGTCACATGCTGAGGCCTCAACAGAACCCTCAGATGAGCATGCCGGCGCAGAAAGCCCCAAACTCTGGGCCTGGTGTTCCAGAACAATGACGGGGGCAGCACCCCGATAACCCACCGGTTCCCAGGGAGGAGGCACAAGGGGAAGGGGGGTGTAAAGCCTTGGAGGAAGCTTCCTTCCCCACTTGTAAACAGCCGCTGGAAACCCAGGAACCAGAAACAAAATCTTCTACCCCTGAAAGTCTGCCACCCAAGGAGCAGAGAGGAGGTAGGAGAAACAAAGGACCCAAACAGACCCAGTTTGTGGAGGAGGTACAAATCTTCCAATTTGAGGGAGAGGGATCCTCAGAGGATCCTGGGAAAAGGATCTTCTGCTTCAGAGATGGGGGAACTCCTCCCAAAGAAAGATGGGTCCCAAGGGATTCACATCTCAACTGGGGAGACATGGGGACTGAGCTAGCGCCGCCCATCATCTCATCCCAGAACCAACCGCATCAAAATCCCCTGATTCAAATCCATCCTGGTGACTGCCTCCAAAAAGGGGGGGGTGGCCCAGAACCGGAACCAGGGGAACCCATAATGGCTCTGATTTCCAGTTTCCAACTTTTTCTTGCAGATTCCCATGACTCTCCACAGAATTCTGCCCAAATCTCTTCTCTCGCAATGTCCAAAACTAAAAAATTAGCCCACCAGTTGTCCAAAAATGTGCATTATCTGTGCCCCCTTGAGAAGAAGGGGGGAAGATACTATGCCCCGGTACAAGTACAGGGGCAGGGTACAATTTTGGCACTGGTGGACACTGGATCCCAAGCTACTCTTCTGTCCAAAAAGGCCTTTGATGAACTGAATTCAGGTAGGGAGGAGAAATACCAAATTCCTCTCACCTCTCTTCCTGGACAACTTCAGAACTTTGACGGGAAGGAAATTCCCGTCGAGGGGACTGCAGATTTGGACATCAAAATTGGGCGACACAAGGTAAAACACCCGGTCATAGTAGTGACTCCAGAAGGCACCCCTTGTTTACTAGGGAATGACCTCCTGAGAAGGTTGTCACCCCTAATAGATTGTGTAAACAAGGTCCTCTGGACCCAGACTAGCCGACCAATAAAATTAAAACAGAGTGTCAACCATGTCAGTTTAAACGGCACATGCCACATGGTTGAACAACAATCTGACCAAGTAGAATTTCACTTCCAGAACAACCAAATTCCAGACGTGACAGTAATAGCAGTAGGACAACAGACTGGTGATGGGGGGTCCTCTCTATTTCTGAAAATCAACCTTCCTTCCAGTTTAAGGTGGTATTCCACACTGTAAGGAAACACTCTGAAATTTTTTACTAATCCACAATCGGACATTCTCACTCCAATAGTCCAGAAAGATGTGAAATCAGCTCAAAGCCTGGCTGAAATTCAACAAATTGGAGAGCAGTTGTTCATCCCTGTTCAGTTAAATGATGGGAAGGACTCTGTTCTCGCCCGAGTATGTGTGAACAACGGTAAGAGCTTCATCAGCAAAGCCATGTTCCGCCAACTCCCAAAAGATCCAGCCATGCCCACGTAAAAACTGATAGACAAATTGGGAATGGATCTGGAAACACCCAATTCCAAACATCTCCTGCCAAGCAGGTGTATGCTCAAAATCTCCATTGGCAACAAGAGCATAGTCCATAATTGTTGGGTCGTGCGAGACGTCACTGCCGCCTTTGACTTAGGCAGTGATATTCTCAATCACTTTGCCATTAGTTTGGACCTAATAAACTTCAAAGCTTGGTCCCGATTAGCGGATAATTCCATGGGCTTTGATGATCCAGAAAAAGCATTTAGGTCAGCTCAATTGCTACCTTATGCAGTTGAAATTCAGATTAAAGAGGAAGTCACCATCCCAGAAAGGACCCGATAATTCTCCCTGGAAGTGAAAGTTAAAAGAGGATAAAAATTGAAAAACCCTGATGCTTACATTCATCTAAATGCTTCTCTCCAACAGCAAGGGTTGGGGGTAAACCCAAAACCATTAGTCAACATAGAACATGACACCATTCCAATAGAGGTGGATAACAGCAACTTAAAGAGTATTACTCTAGCCACAGGCACCATTATTGGAATGGCGGTTGATGACCGACATTTTTCCATTGACTTAGGAAATGAACTGTTAGGACCAATCCCCAAGGACTGTTTGACAGTGACAGGGATGACAATACAACACCAGACAGGATCTTTACAAGGCATGGGGGGAACTTCCTGGTGTACACTTCCTGCCCTTATAGTAAGGAAGACATGACTTGTGTCTTCAGAAGGGATGAGGTGAATTTCCATGTCCATGAGGGCTGCCTTTCCCACCTGAAGCCTGCAGTCCAAATCAGCACTCTGACCAGGGACTTCTCCGCTCAGCTGGAGGAGGCCGCTGAGATAGCAAAACCAGAAGTCTATCCAGGCTTCAGGCAGATGGTGGAAGAGAGAGTCAACCTAGCTGATGCCTGCGTGACTCTGGAACAGAAGCAAAAGTTGAAACAAGTTTTCCTGGATTTCCAAGATCTCTTTGCGGTGGACTCATATGACTGTGGTCGCACCGACATCCACACAACAATTCTCACAGACCCTGGCATGACTCCAGTGTTTGTGAACCAATATCGCTTGCCTCTCGCATCCATGGAGTCCCTTACTGAAATAATTAAGGACGTTGAGTCTCGGGGAATAATCCGTCCAGTACACAGCACCTTCAATAATCCGGTGCTGGGAATATTGAAGCCAAACGGCCAGTGGAGACTCTGCGCCGACCTTAGGGAGCTCAACAAACAGGTCCATACTTCCCGATGGCCTCTTCCCTACATTGACCAAGGGCTGGCCCAGATCCAGGGGTCACAGGTATTCACTGCAATAGACCTGATCAATGGATACTGGACCGTGACTGTCAGTGGGGAGGACCAATACAAACTGGCTTTTACCTTTGGGGAAAGTACAACACAATCGAAAACAGTGGACCAGTGGAATGGGATGACGCAACAAATTATTAACTCAAGTACAAATTTTAATAATTCACTACTATAAATTTCACATCATTAGTGCATATATGTTGTAGAATCATAAAATACAATTTATCACTTCCACACTCCTATCTCAAGCATTCATTCTTAATCCCATACTTTCAACAACAACTCATCATCAGTAAAACCACATTAGCATAACCAGATAATGTAAATTATTGTAGTTCCTCTAATATTCCTATATTTATGACCCAATCTATAGTATCAGGTGTCAGAAACTCTGGCATTACAATTATTCCAGAGATGCACTGTAGATCGTCGACACGTGTTTTGGTCACAAAGACCTTCTTCAGGACGTAGGGCACCCAATAGTACTACTGCCCTTCTTGGACACGTATGAGTCATTGTTCATTCTAAAAAACATATACAATCATAAAAACAACGTCATCCCTTTCTATTTCAACAATGACAATATATTGTCAAAAAGTGTCTTGTAACTAGAAACACATCGGCCTACTCACCCCCAGGAATTTATTCAAAGGTATGCAAGTTGGCGCAAGGAAAAAATCCTCCACAGGATTCAGCAACACTTTAGATATCCTGCAGATCAGTAAAACAAAACGTGCCATTTTAGTTTGATTCTAATCGCCACCACTGTTGCACATTTTTCTTGCTTAGCCCAACTACAATAAAAATAAAAAACAAAAAGATGTGTTTACACATACCACTTCCATCCAGTGTAGATTTATTTAAGGCGTAACTCTGCACGTATTCGGTGCAGTCCCCAACTTTCTTTTCATTGGTAAATCAAGTCCACTGTGATTACTTCCACAGACCCAAATGCGGTCAGTACCACTATATCAAAATATCAAAAGAGAGGACGAACATAGTTGATCACTTGTACCTCCATACCGTGGAGACTCACTAAATACCACCCTATATCACAAACTGGGATATAAAATAAAATACAATACACCCGGCATAATGCCCATGGTGGGGGAATCACCGTGACCCATGGAGGTCCCTTATCCCCTAACTCAACCACCTCTCATACGGTCCCACCTCCGTGCTTTCCCGTGTGTCCTCTCATTACATTTCCTCCTTAAGTTTACCGACGCAAGCCGACATCGATACTCATAGCTCACTAATACGCGGTGTGGTACAGATTCCAAATTCCAAATTACAAGAATGTGATCCCGCAAGACACACATATCGCGTACACCCGTGCGCTTATCACTGCAGCCACTCGAGATCACAGTGTACTCGCACTCACCAGCATCAGCTTGTCGGTATAACCTCGAGCAACACGTCTCCTCGCAGTTTGCCAAACACCGTGTCCGGTATAATACCTCCATTTAAACACACGGACGTCACTGCACGGGCCACCGACATAGAAGAGGGACCAACAAACCTCCTCACAGGGCTGCCAACACAAAAACGGGACTGACAACCAGCCGTTCAACAGTGATCGACACTTACTTCCCTATACCTCTAAATGCATAGGATACTAACCATATTTCCCATATGTTTGTGAACCACTGTCGCAAGCAGCACGCAATTTTTTCTACATTTTTTTATTATTATTTTTTATTTTTATTTTTTATTTTTCATTTATTCTTTAGTTCGGGGCCAAGTTTTATGATAAAAAAGGTGTCCCTGCAGACTGCTATATGTGGGGAAAACAAAACGCGAGGTTAGACAACGGGTCTCTGAACATCGCAGCTGCATAAGAAATAAAGTGGCGGATAAACCCTTAGTTGACCATTTCACGAAATTCCAGCATAAAGACACTGATTTACGATGGTTTGTACTCCAACACATAAGGAACAACATGAGAGGTGGAGATATGGGGGTGATACTACACCGCATAGAACAGAAATGGATTTATACTCTTGATACTGTTCGGAAAGGACTCAATGTTTCAGTTGAGTGGAATAAACTGATGTAAATACATAAACAGAAGTAGAACGGAACAGAAGTAGAATATCTGAACAGAAGTAGCTCTGATACTATTTGTGTATATATAAGAGTATGTGGCATGTGGCACCAGAAAAAAATATGCCATAGTTTGCAGCAAATAGTATATGAAGTAAATATTGCTTTCAGAAAAATTGTTGTAATAACTATTCACTATTTGTCATGTGTTTTGGCGAATGCATCACCATGTGAGAGACGTCTTATGGGTACCATATGTTAAATGTTGGTGTAACGACACACAATGTGTACCAAAAACAAAAAAACAAAAAAATAAACCGTATGAACCATGTCTGTTTAATTATGACCGTATCTAAAGTACTAGGGATTTTTTATCATAAAACTTGGCCCCGAACTAAAGAATAAATGAAAAATAAAAAATAATAATAAAAAAATGTAGAAAAAATTGCGTGCTGCTTGCGACAGTGGTTCACAAACATATGGGAATTATGGTTAGTATCCTATGCATTTAGAGGTATAGGGAAGTAAGTGTCGATCACTGTTGAACGGCTGGTTGTCAATCCCGTTTTTGTGTTGGCAGCCCTGTGAGGAGGTTTGTTGGTCCCTCTTCTATGTCGGTGGCCCGTGCAGTGACGTCCGTGTGTTTAAATGGAGGTATTATACCGGACACGGTGTTTGGCAAACTGCGAGGAGACGTGTTGCTCGAGGTTATACCGACAGGCTGATGCTGGTGAGTGCGAGTACACTGTGATCTCGAGTGGCTGCAGTGATAAGCGCACGGGTGTACGCGATATGTGTGTCTTGCGGGATCACATTCTTGTAATTTGGAATTTGGAATCTGTACCACACCGCGTATTAGTGAGCTATGAGTATCGATGTCGGCTTGCGTCGGTAAACTTAAGGAGGAAATGTAATGAGAGGACACACGGGAAAGCACGGAGGTGGGACCGTATGAGAGGTGGTTGAGTTAGGGGATAAGGGACCTCCATGGGTCACGGTGATTCCCCCACCATGGGCATTATGCCGGGTGTATTGTATTTTATTTTATATCCCAGTTTGTGATATAGGGTGGTATTTAGTGAGTCTCCACGGTATGGAGGTACAAGTGATCAACTATGTTCGTCCTCTCTTTTGATATTTTGATATAGTGGTACTGACCGCATTTGGGTCTGTGGAAGTAATCACAGTGGACTTGATTTACCAATGAAAAGAAAGTTGGGGACTGCACCGAATACGTGCAGAGTTACGCCTTAAATAAATCTACACTGGATGGAAGTGGTATGTTTAAACACATCTTTTTGTTTTTTATTTTTATTGTAGTTGGGCTAAGCAAGAAAAATGTGCAACAGTGGTGGCGATTAGAATCAAACTAAAATGGCACGTTTTGTTTTACTGATCTGCAGGATATCTAAAGTGTTGCTGAATCCTGTGGAGGATTTTTTCCATGCGCCAACTTGCATACCTTTGAATAAATTCCTGGGGGTGAGTAGGCCGATGTGTTTCTAGTTACAAGACACTTTTTGACAATATATTGTCATTGTTGAAATAGAAAGGGATGACGTTGTTTTTATGATTGTATATGTTTTTTAGAATGAACACTGACTCATACGTGTCCAAGAAGGGCAGTAGTACTATTGGGTGCCCTACGTCCTGAAGAAGGTCTTTGTGACCGAAACACGTGTCGACGATCTACAGTGCATCTCTGGAATAATTGTAATGCCAGAGTTTCTGACACCTGATACTATAGATTGGGTCATAAATATAGGAAGATTAGAGGAACTACAATAATTTACATTATCTGGTTATGCTAATGTGGTTTTACTGATGATGAGTTGTTGTTGAAAGTATGGGATTAAGAATGAATGCTTGAGATAGGAGTGTGGAAGTGATAAATTGTATTTTATGATTCTACAACATATATGCACTAATGATGTGAAATTTATAGTAGTGAATTATTAAAATTTGTACTTGAGTTAATAATTTGTTGCGTCATCCCATTCCACTGGTCCACTGTTTTCGATTGTGTTGTACTTTGCCTGAAGGACCAGGGATTAAATTGCAGGCATACCCCTTTCATTATTACTACTACTTTTACCTTTGGGGGCCAGCAGTACACATGGACCCGAACTCCCTTCGGAAACCTCAACTCCGGCAATGAATTCAACATTTTCCTACACAAGGCCATGCCCGACCTGGGTGCAAGGGGTAACCTGGCTTATGTAGATGATGTCCTCATGAAAAGATCATCTGTGGAGGAACACATAGCAGAGATCCGTTATGTTCTGATGCAGTTGAGGGCCGCCGGAGCAAAACTTTCCTTTCAGAAAGCGCAGTGGTGTAGAACCCGTGTTAATTTCTTGGGGCATGAGATTACTCCTCAGGGTCTCTGTCCCCAGGAAAAGAAAGTGGAAGCACTTCAGAAACTGAAAGACCACACAACTCTGCGGGAACTAAGGAGCCTCCTTGGACTGACTAATTCCAGCAGCAAGTTCATTGAGGGCTACGCAGAGACCACTAGACCCCTGATTCATCTCTTGAAGGGGGGGTCAAGTGGGAATGGGGTCCAGAACAATCCGAGGCAGTAAGACAGCTCAAAAGAAGCCTCTCACAAGCGCCCTGCCTAGCTTACCCTGTCAGAAACAAGGAGTTTTTCTTGGAGACAGGGTTCTCTAATACATGCCTGACTGCAGTATTATATCAAAAGCATAACAAGGTCAATAAAGTAATCTCCTATGCGAGCAAAACGTTATCCTCTGTGGAGGAAGAATTCAACGATTGTGAGAAGGCACTCCTGGCAACAGTGTGGGCATTGAAGAATTACAGCCCGTGTATCCAGGGGGAACACATCATAGTGGAGACTCCACACAAGCCTCTGCAATATCTCCAAAGTGACAGAATCCGGGCCGGAAATGTGAGTAATTCCCGAATTAGTTCCTGGATTCTGTCAATGCAAGGCTTTCCTGTGGAGGTCAGATATGGCCAAAACAAGAAGAGTCCCCTCGCGCAAGGTCTGGCTGACTTGCATGATTGTGCCAGAGAAAACTGTCTCGAGGATGAAAATCTAAAAATCAAGGACAACATGGAGGCATACCTTCATTCCCCACACAAAATCTTTGAAGAAGACAAGTGTGAGGGAATTCCCACTGTCTATGTGGATGGATGCTCTTACCATGTTGAAAACAATGGGGAGAAAGAACTGGTGGCCGGCGCAGGGAATGCATGGTTGAATGAGTCCCCAGAACCCTCCGCTGGATACGAGATTGGTCCCCGAAGTAGTCAGGTGGCAGAGTTGATGGCTGTGTATCAAGCCATCCTCACTGCTGTCCAACATCAACTCCATGAACTGGTCATAATCACAGATTCAGACTATGTACGGAACGGGTTCGTGGAGCACTTGGTTAATTGGAAAACCAGAGGAATGTTATGTGCTAATAACAAGCCCTTGAAACATGGGAAGTTAATCCAAAATATTGATGATCTGTTCACCTCGAACGGGGTGACCATCTA
The DNA here is from genome assembly GCF_040938575.1 of Ambystoma mexicanum. Classification (NCBI taxonomy): domain Eukaryota; kingdom Metazoa; phylum Chordata; class Amphibia; order Caudata; family Ambystomatidae; genus Ambystoma; species Ambystoma mexicanum. The sequence continues at coordinate 49,283,137 of NC_090925.1, read as the reverse complement.
CTGGAAAAAGATCAAGGGTCATTCCAAAGTAGAGGGACCAGACAAAACTGGAAATGACTTAGCTGATCAGCTGGCCAAAACCGGGGCCATCCAAGGGGATCTAATAGAGATTGAGTCCCTGTTGGGGGAAATCCAGGTCACTGCTATCACAAGGTCACAGACAAATGCTCGCAATGATCTTTCAACTGCACAATGGAGTAAGGAGACCCCAGATGCTGATTTGACCACGGCTCAGAAGGGGGATCCAATAGTTGGTAAGTTTTATCAACACATTGAGGAACCTGAGAACTTTCCCCTGACGAATACCGATTACATTGGGAAAGAGGACCTTAGAGTGTTGATGAAATGTCCAAAAATGTTCTGAAACCAAGATGGTTTGTCTGTAAGGAAATCCCAAGCTGGCCATGATCAGTGGGTGGTCCCTACCTCATTCCAAAGCCTGATGTTAAGTCACGCCCATGATGCGGCCACCGCCGGTCATAGGGGGTTTCATACAATACTTGAAATCTTAAGAGAGGTTACAAACTGGCCACACATGGGGCAGGACCTCGACCAATACTAGAAGGGATGTCTTGTGTGTGCACAATTTCAGCCAACACCCCTCACGCACTGTGCACCTCTCCAAAAGAAGGGGATGACACTGCCATGGTCAGATTTGCAAGTCGACTTCATAGGCCCCGTGATTCGCTCCTCTAGGGGACATAAGTACATGTTGACAGTGACATGCTTATTTACTAAATGGGTGGAATGTCTCCTGGACCCAAACTGCAAGGCAGAAACAGCAGCTGCCCTGATGATCAACCACATCTTTTCCCGTTTTGGTCTACCCCAAAGGATTGAGTCAGACAGAGGTAGCCATTTCCCTAGCGATGTAATGACAAAGATGTGGGAGATACTGGGGGTTAAAAGGAATTTACACATTGCTTACCGACCAGCTTCTTCTGGGGCAGTAGAACGTTACTACCGAACCATTGTGAGCATCTTAAAAAAGTTTGTAGCAGATTCTGGGCCAAGTTGGGATATCCGATTACCTCTGGTCCTAATGGCCATCAGATCTACCCCGTCATCTGCAGCTAAAATGTCACTGTTTGAGCTGATGACTGGACGCAGGTTGGTGCTTCCCCAGCATTTGCTCTACAGGACCCAAGAGCAAACCTTGATCAATGCCTCCACAACGCATGAGTATGTTGAAAATTTAAGGAAACGCCTCCAACATGCTTTTGCCTATGCTCAGCAAAACCTAGAAAGATCAGCCTATAGCATGAAGACTGATTATGATTTGAAGACTACCAGGAAAGAATACAATGTAGGAGACCGGGTCTATCTATACAATTTCCCAAGGAACCAGGCCAAACAGCGGAAATCTCTGCCTACATGGAAGGGACCTTTTGAAATTGTAGACAAGATCTCCCCAGTCGCCTACAAGATCCGCATCCCCAAGCGTAGTTTGGTGGAAGGGGAAGACAAGTGGGTCCATATAAATCAGCTAAAGTGTTGCCATCCCAGGCACACTCTGCAGCAACTTGAGGAGTCCTCTGCAGTCTCAGAGGGGGCCGCTCCAGAGTAATACAAGTCCAACCCTAAAATATTCCACATATAGCCTATAACATTCTATGATTCTTGAATACAAATGTCTCCTGATGTAAAAAATGTATATGTTTGCCCCACCATTAATAGTGGTGGTGAAAATGTCTACGAATATGTTTCTGCCGCTTTTGCTTTGTCATTCTAGGAGAGATGAAACCATGGAGACTGACCAAGGAGGACGACCCGGAGACCGGGAGCAAAGATCCGAGGGACCCGGGTTACCGCCCAATACTCCCATCATGACTGGCAAGGAGAACTGATCGATCCACCCTGATGGAGGAAAAGATGCTGAACTTTGCCATCTGCAGAATCAGATGAAGATGATGCGGACATCCTAGCGCGTGGATCAAAACATCCTTTGCACCCAACTCCCCCTCGAATCGAAATCAAAGTGCAGTTGGATGGGGGGGCTTGTCAGGTGTCTTGACCCACATTTGAACTATTATGCTACAACATTTGGTGCTGTGGGCTTAGAAAATCCAAGATGGCTGAAATGCCCACATTTGCGCCAGAATCCAGGAAAGCTGTGCAGTTTTTGCGCACACCAAAATGGTCACCTGACCTGCCACCCACCAGTGCGAGCGTGATGGGCCGGAAGCGCCATGAGTGAAACGTGGTTCCAAAGGAAAAACAGCAGTGCCTGTTAGCTCAAAAAGCACTTTGAAATCACATTTGTTTCTCTGAAATGCAAGCTCGAAATGCGTATTTCAACCATTGCAAGATATTCAAAAATCTTACTGAACACCAGCAGACGTCTGGTAGAATGAAGTCTTGTGTGCATACCAAATCTGGAAAGATGAAGAGCCTAAAATAATGTTCATGACAAAACTGGCTGAGCTGTGGATGTCAGCAGCTTAAGTGAAATTGGACTTAAAGCCACTAAAATCGAAATGTTTAAAATAAATGAGTGATTTACTTTGGAGTGTCACATAGGTTGCAACTTTTTAAATGTCATAGTTTTGAACTTCGAATTATCGTTCTAGCTGCACACCCACTCCCTCCTTCACTGCAGCTCTCTGGCCGGCCTCTCTTGGCCCTCTTCCGGCTCCTACCTGCAAGGCAAAAAACCTCGGGGTCATCTTCGACTCCACACTCTCCTTCTCTCCTCACATATCCGACGTCTCTCAGAAGTCACACTACCAACTACACCTCCTGATAAGTATCCTTCCTTTCCTCTCCTTCCCCCAGAAGCTCACTGTCTCTAGAGCCCTGGTTCTCTCGAAGCTGGACTACTGTAACAGCCTCTACCTAAATCTGCCTGCCTCTACTCTCCGCCCTTTGCAACTCATCCAGAACAGGACTGCGAGACTTGTCCTTGGCCTCAAGTCCAGGGACCGTATCTCTCCAGGACTGAAATCACTACACTGGCTCCCAGTGACTGCGAGGATCAAGTTCAAAACCCTTTGCATTGTCTACAAGGCCGTCTGGGGCCTTGGGCCAAAATACCTTCAACTCTCTCTTCCTAAATATCTTCATTCTCGTGCTCTTCGCTTATCCGCCTCCAACTCCCTCAGGGTCAGCCGCTTCTCCAAACAACCAGTTGGGGGCAGATCTCCGCTGCAGGGGCCTCCCTCTGGAACAGCCTTCCCGCCTCCCTGAAACTTGAGGAGAACCATCTCCGGTTCCGGAAGCAACTCAAAACCTTCCTCTTTGCCTCCGCTTTCTCTCCCCCTCTCCCCTGCTAAAATGACTGAAACTGCACTGAATCTGCAACTGGGCCACTCACCGTTCTCGGTCCGTGGCCCAGCCACTCTCCCCTGTACTGCCTCCCTGGCAACCCCTGCACTGCGGGACTGTGTCTGTATCCCTACAGCCCCCCTTCCCAGCACTTGTCTGCACTTACCTCGCACTTGCGACCAGCTGGCCCTTGTTATTTATCATGTATGCTATAACCCTGAACTGCACTTTTCCCTCTACCTTTCGCCCCCTGCACTTTTCCCTTCCCCTCTACCCTTGCACTTGCACGATCTCAATGACACCTGGCCTAGTAGGATCGTTGTCTGTCTCCCCTTGTTCCTCCCGCCCCCGCCTCATCGTGCCTTGAAACACTTGTGTATAGGTGCGTTACAAATGCCATATCATAGCTTATCATATCATGTGTCAAAATTGTAAGTTTGATTTGAATGAAGAAAAATGGGAACAAAAGTGACCTTTGGCTAAAGCCTGGCTTAAAGGAACTGAATTCTGCCCGGCAACTACCCCCGACAGGAGTTGAAACTTGCCCAGCAACTGCATGCACAGGCCTGGCTGCATTCTGCTGCCCCCACCAAAAGGAGATCACACCGCTCTGATTGAATCAGGGGAGGAGTACCTGGGACTGCAGGAAACAGAACAATGAACTTTCCTTGGCTCAGGCAAATGTTAAATCAGGGGGTCGTAAATGGCTTCCTCTTGGAAGAAACTGGGAGGAGCCCTGCCCCTGTGAGCCAGCTGAGCTTGGAGGCGGGGACAGACAGAAATTCCCCCATGTGCTTTGGTACCTCAACCACACCCATCTGGGCCAGAGCATGATTTTAGAAAGATGGATAATTCATAGTACATAATTGTCAAAATGATATCAATATTATCATCATTCATGTGATTTTTCTGTGCACATTTTAAGAGGTGTTCTGACTCTGTGGTATGTTCTGGGGGGTAGTAGCGGAAAATAGGGTATTACTCCAAATGTATGTATGTTAAAAATCTGACACTTCATCATCTGATGCCCATATTCCTTGCGCACATTTGTGTAAAATCTGGAAAAGTTTAGAGGTTGTGTTCTGGATGAAAAGGGCAGAATCCTGTCAGAAGTGGACACGACATCTTACAAAGACAGGGATCGGAGGGTTTGGTGCTACAGAAAATATGTTAACTGGACATATAATATTAGAAAAATTGTACATAGATAAATATGCATTTGGATCAAAAATAGATTTGTGTGCAAAGTGACAAGGGGAGGATCCTCTGACCCATAAACATACCTCATGACGATGACACTCCATTTCCTTCCCCCAATCAAGGGAGACAGGAGCACTTGGCCAATGATAAGTTGCGCGGGGCAAGCTTAGTTATGCCCACGCACACACCCATTTTCAAAAGACATAAATAGAGCCAATGAGACCCAAGGAGGGACATTCACTTTCCACTTCAAACTGATTTCTTGCGAAGCACTTTGCCGGACCAGACAATATCCAGAAGGACCATAGACTCCAGATAGACTCCAGAACTTGAAGCAGAGAGGCCTGAACCAAAAGCTGAATCCTTCTCAGCAGGCCTCAGAATCCAGCAACCTAACCAAACCATTCAACAGCCGGATGAGCTGTTTGATTCTGGCCAGAACCCTGTGCCAGAACCCAGAAAGCAGTACTGTATCCAGAGAGACCCAGACCAGACCGCTGTGCAGTGCCAAGAACTTTTGTCAGAACCAGAGATCCAGACCAGCAAAGCAGAGCTGACCCAGATAGATGTGACTTCAGAGCCACCCGCCGGAAGTCCAGTCCCAACCTGACCAGATCTTGACGGCCTATTTCAAATTTATAGTGTGAGTACCCAGCCAGAACTGTGCATAGTCATCTATTAGTTTAAAATAAGCTTATCCCATCCAATTCAACCTGCTTATAACTGCATTAGAAATCGTGTGTTCACTCTGTGACTTTAAAGCTGTGAAAGTGTCATTTGCCATTCTGAATCATTATTTCATTTCTGAAAATCTGCCTCCACAAAATTGTCTGTATCCTTTGAACCATATGTGCTAGGAACAAGATTTAACTTTCATTTTAAAGCTAATATCCTCAGCTTTCCAACGAGTCTAACACTTTCTACTCCTTTTAGTTTTTCCGTAATCACGCTTTACGCACTCTGAAAAAGTGCCACAAATTGCAATTTGAATCAAATTTCTCCACCTGTCAATATCGCTGTCTTTTGCTTGCAACTGCTGAAATCTGTTTTCAACCTGATCATTCCTCATGAATCACTGATAGTGTTGACCTGAACCAATCTTAAGTAGCTATCACCTACCCTGAATCTCCTATATTGCAAATCACATTTAAAGTATTTTTGCCTGTGTTTTAAAATCGTCCCTGTTGCTCTAAGCTTGCTAGGGGGGCACTGAATTGGTATTGCATTTGATTGTATTCCTGAAAATTGTGTGCTCTCCTTCCACCTCGTTATATTGCATAGGGGGGGATCGAATTGTCCAAGGAAAAAGTGATCATATTATCTCTTGTGGAAACCATCTCAGTTGCTTCTGTGCTGCATTCTTTTCCATCATTGCATTTCTTTGAACCCATAAAAGCATTCTCAGCTACTTTATCCTCTCTATACCAACTCCTTAGTCATTAAAAAAGTGTGCTAGTGTAATATTAGCCATTGTTGATCACTGTCATATTCATAAGTGTGGTATCAAATATTAATTTATTTATAAAAGTGTGATATATATCTTGTTTAATTTTTCAATAAATCTTTTAATTTGCAAAACAAACCTACTTCTTGGCTCAGTGAGGTCAGGGGGATTCAAAGAGAGGGGCGTTATACAAGGGTTTATCATCCAGATCTATGAACTTCATAAAAATATATAAATAAGGGCTCCCCTTGGGCATCCCAGACTAGGCACTAACTTAGTTGGAGTACTGAATCAAAGTCACTTAACAGCAAGGAATATCAGTGTTTACTCTACTTGCATCAAAGTTGATTATAAATAGACCGTCAAGTGTAAGTAAGCGTGATAGTGCTACGTAGCTCATGCCTTCTTTAAAGACTGTGTTACTAATGTCTACCAATGCTTTTTCTAGGGTAAGACCTTGTGATTTATGAATGATGACTGCGTATGCAAGAGTTAGAGAAAATTGTTGTCTGCGTACATACATGTCTTTGAAGAGAAGGAATCGAGCTCCTGAGCGTCCTATCCTTTTCACTTCTGAAAGTTTGTCAAAGAGAATATTGACAAACTGAATGTTGTTGTCACATGGGTATATTTGAAAGCCAACAACTGTACCCAGTGCTCCATTAACTAGCCCTTGATCCACGTCAAGGTTACGTTTAAGCATTTCTCTGCAATTTAAGGATAATTTTTGTAATCCAGCTGTGTTGGAGATTGAATTTAATTTTCTAAACTATGAAGTCTCGTTGTGGCTTGTTCACACATGGGTAGTGTCATACCATGTATGTCTAGTTTGTTTGTGGCGCTAATTTCAATTATTGGTTGCATTTCTTTTTTTACCATTGTTTCATTGAATTTGAAACAGCTTGCAAGAGTTGGCATTAAGACCATACAATTGACATTTTTGTGGACTAATTGTTCCATAACATCCGTAGCACATGCATTATCACCATAAAATGCATAACTGTGCTGGGTTTTCAATATTGCTTGTGCTTCTTGAGATAATATACAAACTCTAACACTTTGAAGATTTTGGCATAAGTGAGATCTGCAGATTGCCGCATGTTTTCTGTTAATTATCTGTATTGGAAATGTTGCCAAAGGTTGACATTTCCAATGCTGCCAACAGTTTTACGGCAGAGTTTGTGTCCTAAGGTTTTAAAAATAGGCTCAACTTTCACTCGTATCAATTGAAGAAGATCTCCGAAAACAATAATGTGTTTTCCTCCAAAGAGCTCTTCGTAGTTTGTTTTGAGTACTTCTTGTAATCTGAGGTGAATCAAAGCCAGCATTAGGTTGGAGACCATGCTCACTTCATCTATTAGTAGCATTTTTAATACTCTGCGTAGTTCAATTGCAGCTTCTGTAGAAAGTTTGTAATAGTCTAATTTGTTTTGGTTTTCTACTGGCAGGAGTAGTAATCGGTGTAAAGTGATACTGCCTATGTTGTAGGCAGCTAAACCTGTGGGGGCAGTGACAACAGCTGACAGTTTGTTGTTTGTCAATTGTTGAAGGAATTTACTGATGATTTTGATTAAGAATGTTTTGCCAGAACCAGCTTCACCAGTGACGTACAGTAGTATAGGTTTGTAATTTTGGCAGGTGCATTCTTTGTTTTCATGTTGTACACCATGTGCAATTTCTTTTGTTACGTCTTCAAAAATGCTACGTTGCTCATTGTTTAGTTTTAACTGTAGTATAGTTAAGTCTTCCTTATCTTCATACTGACACATGGTGTTTTCTACTTCCGTCATAGCTAATTCTGCCTCATTTGTTATTAGTGGTTCTCCCAGTGGTTCTTGGCTTCCTGTTACAGAAGGTTGACTACTGTCAGGAGTGTCCTTATCTAGTTGGGCCTGGAGTTCTTCTTCGTGTTGCTGTTATTTGTGCAACATTGTTTTGTACTGTGTAAAGTTTACATCAGTTATAGTGCTTTCATTTGCTTTGAAACGTCTTCATAGGAGTCATAGTTATCTAGTATTTCTTCTTCTTTACTCCATGGTTTAAAGAGTTGTAGCACGGACATATAATATAGTTCTTTATGTTGAGGAGTCTTTAATGAAAATTTGATGTGATTCATTAAATTTGGTTTGGTGAGTTTTACTACTAAGCTGCCTTCACAATTTGACACTCTGTATTTACCTTTTTTTATCAGCTTTTTTATTATTTTTGTATGTGAAGTTTTGGGCTATGTGGTATAGACACATGGTTTCCAAAGTGGTACTTCTGTTTGGGGAGTATGTGTTCAGTAAATTGTTTTTAAAATGTCTTGGCTGTTGGGATCATGTTTGGCTATTGTTTCTATATCTTTGTATGATTTTGGAACTCTTTTTTCTAGATTTAGCAGGACCAAGACTTAGCCATACTATATTTTCAGATTTTCCATACAAAGCAGTACCAGTTAAACGATCTGCTGCTTCATAGGAGCCACATTCTCCATGGGAGAGCATTTTTATGCCCAAGCTGTATAATTTCTGAGACAGTGTTTTGTCTGATGACAGGTAATTCCATAGGTCTTGGAGCTCTGTTTTTTCTGCTTTGGTTAAGTATGCTGTAACATATCGTGCAACTGCAGTGGAATTGTCTGCAATGTACTGCACATCTATGTTTGCATTCCATAAGTGGGCAATGATTGCATTATAATCATTGATATATTTTTCTTCTTCTGTTCTTTTTATGTAATATGTATTTTTAGGTGATTTACCTTTAACACTATGTCTAACTGAAGACATGAAGCTGTTCACTTGACCTGTTTTTGTAACTGGTCTAGGGAAACCAAAGCGGCATTTGGTGTGTATTTCCCTTTGTTTTTGTATTTGCGACGACAATATTTGCCACATTTGTGTCTTTGAAATTGTAAAATTTGTGCATGAAGATCAATATTTGTTGCTTGTGATGGAATTTCACAAGTGACATATTTTTCAATAAACTGTAACACAGTGGCGTCATTGTCTTGACCAAATTTAGGAGAATCTTTAATCCATAAAAGCATGTGGATATGTGGTGCTCCTCTGGCTTGGTATTCTTTTCTCAGAGGGGAGGACAGTTTTATTACAAATAAAGTGTAGCATAGCATAGCAATGAAGCGATGGTGAAAATATCTTGAAACATTAACAGGATCTAGAGAACAAAGTTCTACAGGTGTTAGTCTATCTATGTTTGTTTTGTTTGATATGCGTAGGAAATCGTGTAAATCTTCCCATGCATTTTCTGCACAACTTAATGTAACAAACCAAGTGGGTGGGGCAAGGTTTCTTATCATACAACGTACATCTCCATGACGCCAAACCAATACTCTTTAGTCCATGCATGGTTGCTAATAGATTTGTAATATTTGATTGTAAAACCTCATCTTTTTGTTGCACTTTTTGTATTAATTGTGTAGCTGACATATTTTGAAAGTGGGATCCTGATTTTAATGTGTGTGCAACTTCATAACATAAAGTTGCTAGTTCACTTTCAAAGAGTAGGTGGAATATGTATTCCACATTTTGTCTAAAACTGGGATCTTCAGAATACATCCTCAACAAGCGGTATTCTGATGCTGTTATTTGAATAGGTCTATCATCGTACCTTCCTCCTTTGCCAGTAGGAAATAGTAGAGGAAAAGCACGTGCTTCTATACTTTTTTCCCATATGCTTATTGGTGATCCTTTTGTTTGTCGCATTTGGTACGTTTCTAGTGCATCTTCTACAGTGTCATTAGAGTGAAATGGATGAATTGTATAATGGTCTAAAATATTGGATACTGTAGCAGGATCTAGGAGCTCAAATTGACCAGCTACTTGTGATTTCAGTGGTATCCTTCAAGTTTTCTTCAATATTAATTTGTTTGTAGTATTCATTATTGTCTTTTAGATATTGCAAGGCTTGTCTAACTTTATGTAAATCTACCAGTTATTGCCAAATTTCTTTGTCTTTTGTAGGTACACCATTTACTAAGATAATTAAAGATTGTTCCATTGGACGTTGCACTCCTAGAGTGTGCACATTTTGTTTTAGATCTAATGGTAAATACATTACTTTTCCACAAATACCTTTCACTAATTCAGAGGGAGGTAATTTTGCTGTTTTTGGTTGAAGGCGTATTATTGCTTGAAAGGGGTGCACTGTTTGAATTATGATGCTCTCATATAAATTGAGTTGTTGTGGGGGTTTTGGTAGTGGAAATAATTCCAAATTATTTGTGATAGCACGTGAAGGAGTTTGGTTGTTGTGAAGTTTTGTATTGCAGTAACGGCAAAGTAGTAATGGGTCAGTTATTTCGTATTTGTTTTCTGCTATAAGGTAGAGAGCTTATTCAAACCATTTAGAATCTTCATTGTCTTCTATTTTGTATGTTAGGTCTACAGTTTTTGTGTTACTTTTATAAAAAGTTCTGCGGCAACATACACACACATGGTTTGGTACTTCAGCAGATGTACTTTTAAATTTCAGTATTTCTTTTTTATATGTTTGTAGTAGAAGGTTGCCATGCATAGAATTGTTGCTAATTTGCTTTAAAGCAATTTCATTCTGTAAGTGGCTTTCACTTCCAAAATATTTTTTCTGGATATAGTCGATTTCTTCAAGTAGGTCTTTTGCTGTACCATGTAGAAGAATGTTATTTAAATTGGCTAGTGCTAAAACAGGACTTTTAGCACAGTACAGTTTATAGACTAGATTTCTTATAGTTGAATGATGTGTTGTGATGGAAGGTGCTTTTGCAAATAGGTCCTGAAATGCAGGCCAATGAATGTCCTTGCAGTCCTGTGTACTTCCACACTGGGCAGGTATCCATATTTTGCAGTAGTTTAATTTTGATTTTGTCTTTGCCTTTCACATATTGATTGAGGAATTGGCGTAAAGACTTGAAAGATTTTTTGGGAATGTTACACATTGACGTGCATGGCCATTTGTATACTATACATTCTGATTCATTTGAATGGAGAGGTAATTCTAAGTTTTCTGGGGATATTTTTGTAAGCAGTGTTTCTTGTTCCATTATGGTATTATTAACTTCGTCATAACCTCGTCCACTGCTATGTATGGCAATTGTATTTGTTTGCTTTTGTTTGTATGCTTCTTCATTAAAATATGGTTCTGTGCTTGTAGTGTGACTCCACTCACCTCCACATATTTAAGAAGTTATTTCTGTTGACATTTCATTTATTGAGAAGTCTTTTTTGTAATTTAGTCATTAGTTTTGTTAGTGGTTTCATTTTGTTTAACACTAAAATAAATAACTTTCTTTTGAGAAGGATTGCACTGTCTATCAAAGCTTCTAAGATTAATTTCCTGCGATAGGTTTTAAGGGTTGTGCCTGATTTCTCTCCTCTTTTTATAAGATTTTGAAGGGCTCTGTGACGGAACATTTTTGTTAAAATACTTTGGTATGCTTACTTGGCACTATATCAAGATTTATAGGAGCAGTTTTATCTGTAGTGGTAGCTGAATTTTTGTTATTTGTTTTCTGGTTCGTTTTACATTTTGATAGAGGAGGCAACGTTTCTGTACTTGAAGCTTGATTTGTTTTGCTAAATGACTGTATTAGCTGTTTTGTTTGAACTTTTTTTACAAATTCTGCTAGAGATGGATGGTTATTTTGGACACTTCTATTTCCATTTGCTCTGCTTCTGTGTTGCTTTCTACAGACTTTTTTGGTAGGCATGCTTTAGGGTCTCTTGAAAAAAATAAAGAAGGTATGGGTTGGGGTGTTCTGCAATGTATGTGTGCTGTGTGCATGAGTGTCTGAGTATGATGATAAAGATGTATGTGATGGTGTGTGATTGTGTATTGGGCAACTACAACTAGTTGGGATGGGTATTCTTGAATTTATGTGCTACTAAACTGGGGTTCAGATGACAGTAGAAAGTAAGGTAGTGGTGTGGAGAAGTACAAATAGTAAATCTAATGGTATACAATTAAAACAATTGTTTGTTGTATAATATCAAAATTCTAGGGGCTGGGTTGGGTCATTTGTGGGCCAAAAAATAGGAATTTGTGTGCTACTCTGCCTGTAAATCTCTGTTTAAGAAATGGGGATTTGTGGACACAATGGTGCACAATCTCTATTTGTAGGCGCAGAAATAGCATGCACTAACCTTACGGTGTGTTTGAGTAATAGTACAAATATTATGGTGGTATTTAACTTACTTTGTTTCTGGAATGAGTTGTTCTTTGTACTTCAAATTCGGCTGCTTCTTTTCAGGAGAGTGGTCTTCACTGCAATCATAAAGGAAACAAATGAGTAATGTTGTTTGTCTATAGCACTGATTTTAATTTAGACATTGCTTTTTGTTTGATATTTGAACATACTGTGTGCATGCAATTTTGTTTGAGTATGTTAACTTTTTATATTGTACTTTAAATATGTTAGTTCAACATGCTTTGCAAATGTGTGTGTAAAAAGAAATTAAATAGCAGATAGGTTTGGAAGTGACAGTTGATTATAGGAGATGGGAAAAATGACAGTAAATTCATTTTATAGGTTATACAGGCTAAAAGTCAGTTAATCTGTTTATATGAATCTATAAGAATTGTACATGTACTATACAGAAAATATGCATACCTGTAGTTTGTGTTTATGCATATGGATATGCATGCAGCTGCAAGTAGAAATCTTGGAGACTTGTACAGTATTTCTTGTAGAAGGTGCTTTCCAATGATATGACACTTGTACTGAGAGAGATTAACAGTACATTTGAAGTGCTGATCTATGATGATGCAGTTAGATGTAGAGGTCTTGGATGTGATTGGTGGATGGTCGTGTGACTGCTTAGCTATATCCAATGAGGGAATGGCACAGAAGGTGAAATGGAAATGGTAGAAGGACTGTCCATGTTACGATATGTCCGCAGACATGGCGGTAGTCGCGGACATTGCATGTTACAGCCAGGGATTTTGGGGTGGGGAGGCATGTAAATGTGAATGAGCAGAGCAAGGGATTGGTCAGTAAAGTGTAGTGGGTGTGTTGTGCCAGGAGAGAGTTTCTCAGATACTCTTTTTGCTGAGAGAAGAACAGATAGCTATGGCTGTGTGTTTCAGAAAACAGATTGTTTGGATTTTGGGAGACTCGTGGATACATTGGTTGGAGGTGCATGCAGAAAGCTGTGGAGTATCTGTAGATCTTGGATTCCCACATGTGGAAGTGCACTGGCATGGAGTATGTGGAATGAAGTGGTTGGACTTGCTACCTCTCTGTGCTACTTTGGAGACAGAGCAACATCCAGACATAATTGTAATTCATTGTGGAGGGAACAGTTTAGGACATGTGTCTGGAATTTCTTTGCAATTTGCAATGAAAGAAGGACTTGGGAAGGTCATAGACATGTTTCCAAATTCTCAAGTAATTTTTTCACGGATTGTGCAGAGTCAAATGTGGCTTTGTTCTTCTTCATTTGGTCCACAAATGGAGAAAGCAAGGCGCAATGTCAATAAGGCTGTTTGTGCCTTTCTAAGAGATGTTGGCATGTCCTCTTTTTACAATGAAAATATTATGTTTCGTAGCACATACATTTTTCGCAGAGATAGAGTCCATCTTACTTATGCGGGCAATCAGATTTTTCTGAGAAATGTACAAAATGCATTGCAACCTTTTTTGGAATCACGGCATCCATTTTATAGTAAGTGTTCAGCATTTCATATTTTTCAAACGCAAACACCACCAAAAGGCTCTTTTCAGAGCCACCACTTCCTCCCTGACAAAACTGCAATGGTTATGATAGGGCAGCACCCCAAAATGTTAGATGTTCGCGGACTGCCCGCGGACTTCTAAAAAATAAACAGGGCTCTGCTTCATTTATTTTCACTTCTATTTTTAAACTGTGAAAGGCGGCAATGAAAAGAGCCTTTTATTTTTATTTTTGTTGTTTTTTTGTTTTTTGTTTTTTATACGCGACACACTAAGAGAGGAGGGAAAAGGAGGCTAAGGGGGGACACCAACCACGGGGATAAGAAAGGGCGGGTGGAGAAATATGTAGAGTGGGTCTTACTTGGGTAGTGAGCAGATCTTCTCGTGCTCTGAGACCAGAGCCTCAAAAGCACTTCGAAGTCTCTCCCCACTGCAGAGTACTGCATCGCAGTACACACACACAACTGTGACCCTCGAAAAGTAAGGGTCATCAGTATTGCATATGGCCTGTGAGGCAGTTTGAGGAATACACTGTCCCACAGGAGTGTCCCTTGTGGTGACAGGATCAGAAACGGAGGCTGTAGTAGAGAAAGTCAACCTACTATGCTCCTCGCATGGTACAACCTTGCGAATGGTCCCAGTGTGAAATGACTTTAGGTGTTGCTTCATGGTAGTTGTCCCAAAGCTGTATGAACCAGGCCTCCCGCGACTGAGTACCACTTTGCACTTGTTGCAGGTGACTCGGTTCGCACGCGCCTTAGGTACATTAACATGAATGGTAAATAATGGCCACACCCAAGACTCACGTCGAGTGCTGGTAATAGGGAGTTCCTCTATCTCATTCTCATCATCCTCTTCATCCTCCTCTGCATCCTCACTCCTGTTCCCCTCTTCAGGCCCTTGGGGAGGTGATAGAGGGGGTGGGGTGGTGCTGAGGCAGATGTAGCACCAGGTGGAAGTACTGCAGCCATGGATGCCATCAGGTTTCAGAAGAAAATCTGGAAAGTTGGCAGCAAAATGCACTGTGTTCTGTAAGATAGCCAGAAACACAATAAGAATGAGCTTTAGGGTCTGATCTTTTATAGAAGTGCTTGTGCCCTGTTCGCGGACATACGCGCTGTCGGCGGACAGATCAGACACCAAAAAAGGTTCAAAAAGTCCCAAAAAGTATGTAGAAACTCAGGATTACTATGTGGGAATTGTGCTATGGTGAGTTATTATTGAAAAATATTGTGGATTGCTTGAAAAGGTAGTTTTAAATTGTTCAGGGACACGGTTATATGATAGCTTTGTGAAAATGTCCGCGAAAGGAGCGGATGTCCACAGGACATCAAATGCACTGAAAATGTTTTGCGCATGTGCGTTGGTGTTCTACGGACACTGTTCGGGTCCTGAAACTAATTAAAAGTGCGTTACAAGTGAAACAAACAGTTACGAACAGGCGTTTGTTCTTAGAACAGTTTCAACTCGCTTGCGAACAATACGGACAAGCATAGAATCCTCAAGCACCCCATTTTGTTTATTTGCGAACATCCCGGGACACTTGATGTGTTCTTAGAACAGATTGAACATGCTTACAAACAGCACAAACAGGTCTAGCGTCCTCAGGACACCCCCATTTTTTTTATTTATGAATATTTTAGGGCAGCGTGTGTGTTCTTAGGACAGTTTCAGCTTGCCTCCGAACAATACGGACAGGTATAGCGTCCTCAGGACACCCCCATTTTGTTTATTTACGAACATTTCAGGATACTGTCTGTGTTCTTAGAACAGTTTCAACTCGCCTGCAAAGAATACGGACAGGTCTAGCATCGACAGGGCACCCCCATTTTGTTTATTTACGAACATTTCAAGACACAGCGTTTGTTCTTAGGACAGTTTCAGTTTGCCTCTGAACAATACGGACAGGCATAGCGTTCACAGGACACACCCATTTCGGTTATTTACGAACATTTCATGACACTGCATGTGTTCCTAGAACAGTTTCAACTCGCCCGCGAACAATACAGACAGGTATAGCATCATCAGGACACCCCCATTTTGTTTATTTACGAATATTTCAGGACACCGTGTGTGTTCTTAGGACAGTTTCAGCTTGCCTCCGAACAATACGGACAAGTATACTGTCCTTAGGACACCCCCATTTTGTTTATTTACAAACATTTCAGGATACTGCCTGTCTTCTTAGAACAGTTTCAACTCGCCAGCGATCAATACGGACAGGCCTAGCATCCTGAGGACACCCCCATTGTGTTTATTGACGAACATTTCAGGACACCGCATATGGTAGTTTGATTGCGGACATCCCGAACATCAGCTTTGTTCTTAGATCAGTTTCAACTTGCCTGCGAACAGTACGGACAGATATTGGGCCTCATTATGACCCGTGAAAATTGAATGCACATGTGATGTCATCACTGATGTCATCAATGACATTTGTGATGTCATCTTTGATGTCCTGGGTGTTAGTCTTAGCAATGCACAGTGGTGGCGCGAGTTATGGTTATTTAACTTACCATAACTGGTGAATTTCAGGGGTTTTTCAGTTTTACTTGGAACCATAAAGTCCCTTAACAGTTTTTTTTACTGAATTTCATAGGTTAGGTTTTTAGTAGCGCAACTTAACCATAACGTTCCTTTAACAAAGTTTTTTTACTGAATATATATATATATAATAACAAAAGGAAATTGTTGAAGGAAATGATGGTTTAGTTGCGCTATTAAAAACTTATCACCTTTACTGAAAACACTATGCTAAAGCAACTTTACTGTTACAGTGCCTTCTAAAAACCTATGAAATTCACTACCAAAAAACATTGTTGAAGGGATGTTATGGTTAAGTTGCGCTACTAAGAACCCATCCCCTTTACTCAAAAAACTATGCTAAAGGAAGGTTCTGGTTACAGTGCCCTACTAAAAACCTATCAAATGCAGTGAAAAAACTTTGGTAAACGGACATTCTGTCTCAGTTACCTTAAGAAAAATCTACCAAATTCAGAGCAAAAACATTTGCTACAGGGATGTCACAGTTACTTTTCACTAACAACAACCCATGCACACTATGGTTACAAGTAAAACCGAAACACCCCAGAAATTCACCAGTTATGGTGATCTAAGCAACCGTAATTTGCGCCACCACTGTGCACTGCTAACACTAACACCTATGAAACTGATGACATCACATGTCTGGCGCCCTCCTTTTTTGTTTACTGATGTATCTAGTCCAGGTGGTTTTCTTCACTGACAGTCAGCAACTAAACAGTCAAAAGGTACAATGTTTGTAGAGTTTACCCTTCTCATATGGTCTTGCACTACTTTCCGTACGGTTCAGTAATATCATTTGATACATGTACCATAGGGGAAGAAGCAAGCCTGAAACACAGCAATTATTTCTATGCATGAAGATAATCAGTTAGGTTATGACCACGTTCTGCTAATAGTGCTGCCTTTTTGGCTTAATTTACTTTCCCAATATGCTCTTACTTGTATGCGCTGTGCTCTGTTCATGTTTTGTGTGTACTAGTACAATTATGTAGTAAGTGAGGCATTGTTAGCTACTTATTACATGTTTACAGTACACACAACTCTGAAACAAAAGCATTCATCATTTTACTATGCAGCATGGCAAGATTGTGAATATTGCACCTCTATGGAGCATGCTGTAGACAATGGGCCTCATTATAAATTTGCCGGTCTGGTAACAACGGTACCAGTAAGCTTGCCGGTACCATTGTTACCGGACCGGCAAACAACAAGTTCTGCTCGTGGGTACCTTCCCGCCAGCCAGGACTGTCCTGGTGAGCGTACCGGGACGCGCGACCTGAGAATGTCGGATGCACCAGCACCATTCTGAATCCGATCTCCCCATTCCCATTGAGCCCAATCAGGCTCAAAAGGGAATGGGCAGCATTATATTCCTTCACCCGCAAATGGGCAATTACTGGGCCTGCAGGGTCGTAATGAACCAGTAATTTGCCATTTGCGGGTGCAGGAAAAGTCTGCAAGTTTGGCGGCAGCCTGCCGGTTTTACCGGCAAGGCTACCGCCAAACTTGTAATGAGGCCCAATGCCTACGTTTCTTCATGAGTTGGTTCCTATACTGGAAAGATCTCTGTGTGGCAATGGATTGTGTTATGAACTATGTATCTCATGATAGTTCTCCCAATGACCTCTGGTAGTTTCCTGCCAACATTATTTTGAAAATCCCTTGTGGAGGCTTTTCATGAAAAGTAAATGCACATGTGATGTCATCAGTGAAAGACATTTGTGATTGTGATTGACAGCCTTTGGCCATGCACCCAATAGTGTAGGTCTTGGCCACACCCACTGCCACGTAATCCAGCCATGTGTGGCAACATGTCAGCAAGTATCACAATCCACACACATACCACAACCACCGACACTCCGACCCAAGCTCTGCGCTGTTATACGACTATCACTAGAAAGCTTCACCTTCTACAAGAATCTACAAACTTAACACACCCTACGGTACCGCTACCCACTTTCATTCACATACTATGCTGTTACTGCCAGCCCAACCCATCCAACCAACCATATTTGCATGTCAGCTGCCTTCTGGTGCTTTATCAAGTCTACAATGTGCTCCACAACCATTCTGTAAAGTTGAGGAGTCTGTGACAGATGCAGTGTAGAGTGCTTGGCTGCGGTGGGTGTGGCAAAGGCATAGACTATTGGGTGCATGGCCTATGGCCTACAGCCTTTGTCCATGCACCCACTGGTCTAGGCCTTGGCCACACCCATTGCAACATAATGCAACCATGCATATGATATGATATGGCATTTATAACACGCCTATACACAAGTGTTTCAAGGCGCAACAAGGCAAGGGGGGGGCAAAGGGAGGACAGACAACAAGCCTACTAGGCCAGGTGTCATTCAGATCGCACAAGTGCATGGGAAGGGGGGAAAGGAAAAGTGTGAGGGAAAGGGGAAAGTGCAGTACATGGGAAGTGGAATAAATAAGATACATAAAACACATAAAACAGCCAGCTAGTGGCAAGTACAAGGAAGTGCAGACAAGTGCTGGAAAGGAGACTGAAGGGATACAGAAAACGGTCCCCAAGTGCAGAGGTTGCAAGGGAGGCAGTGCAGGAAGGCAGTTAACAGGACCTGGTCCAGAGATCGGAGAAGGTGGCCAGGTAACCAGTGCAATTTCAGTCAGGAATTCAGCAAGGGAGGGGAGGAGAGAAAGCAGAAGCAAAGAGGAAGGTTTTGAGGTGTTTCCGGAACCGGAGATGGTTCTACTTGAGTTTCAGGGAGGCAGGAAGGATGTTCCAGAGAGAGGCCCCTGCCGAAGAGAGTGATATGCCACCAACTCGTTGCTTGGAGAAGCGACTGACCCTGAGGGAGTTGGAGGCAGATGAGCGAAGAGCTTGAGAAGGAAGATATTTAGGAAGAGAGAGTTAAAGGTATTTCAGCCCCAGACCCCAGAATGCCTTGTGTACAATGCAGAGGGTTTTGAATTTAATCCTCGCAGCCACTGGGAGCCAGTGCAGACATTTCAGTCCTGGAGAGATACGATCCCTGGGCTTGAGGCCAAGGACAAGTCTTGCAGTCCTGTTCTGGATAAATTGCAGAGGGCGGAGAGTGGAGGCAGGAAGATTTAGATAGAGGCTGTTACAGTAGTCCAGCTTGGAGAGGACCAGGGCTCTGGAGACAGTAAGCTTCTGGGGGAAGGATAGGAAAGGAAGAATACCTTTAAGTAGGTGCAGCTGGTTGTGAGACCTCTTAGAGATGTCAGAGATGTGAGGGGAGAAGGAGAGTGCAGAGTCGAAGATGACCCTGGGTTTTTTTGCCTTGCAGGTGGGCGAGGGAGGAGGGCCAAGTTGGCCACATACCATCATGTGCTCAAGTACCACATTTCATAAACGTACCACAGCCACTGTCACTACTAACCAACCTCCACACCGTAATATAGCTATTCATGGACACATAACGCAGCCTCCGGCACACTTACCCACTTCCATTCACATAGAATGTCTCCCAGCTCTCTATTCAGTACAGAAAAGCAATACATCATACTGCAGTACAAAAGTCACCACTCTGCGCAATGCACACTACGCAATCCCCTACGATATGCAGTTTAGTCTGTCTCCACTTCTATGCACACACTATTGAAGAATTGCGCCCAATTCACACACTGCAGTATCCATGCACATAGAAGGTGCACTTCACCTCTACCCTCTTCAATACTGTCAGTATTACAGCACTGCACTCAGTAGACTCACTGCACAACTGGTCGCTGCAGTAGCTGCAGCCATGTATTAAACACTGTAGGATGTGCTAAGAAGCACCACACCCATGCAATTAACCATCTATGCAATGCTGATGTTCCACACACAGAAGGGAACAATGTGAAACCTAATTCCAACCACGGCACGTAGTTGTCGCTGCAAGGCCTCCATCCATGCAACACACCGGAGTACATGCTATCGTATAATGTGCATGTCATGTGCAATACACTTCCCTTCTGCAATTGAGCTTCCACCAGTCACCACGGAAATAGGTCTCCACACCATCTATTGTGCCGTAACGAAGGCAGCCTGCATGCAGCACACATGGGAGGTCGCTGTGCAGAGACCTGCAAATTGGCGCTGTACGCAAGGACACTGCTGGCACATCAACGTCCTCGTCCATCTACTGACGTATCTCACATGATTCACTTCTCACTGCCCCACCCTTTCCATCCCTTCTTTCCACCACCACAGAGCGTAATAACATATGTGTTGCAATGCACTCCCTGTCTGCTATTCAGGTACCACCGGTTAGCACGGTAAGAGGTTGTGGCACGTGCTAGCGTGCCGTAATGAAAGCTGCCTTCATTCAGCACACATGGTTGTGGCATGTGCAGGGACTGGCGAATTAGTGCGCTACACACGGATACTGCAGGCACACCATCGTCTTTGTCTACCTAATAATCATATATCTGTGATGAACCACTTCTCTCGCCCCCACCCTTTTCATCCCCTCTTCCCACCGCCACATGCCATACATCATGTTTGTCAGTCCCTTTTGGCGCCACACTGTCCTCTGATACACCATGGCAGCGTTTCCCAAAAACGTTGATGCACAGCATGCTTCCCTCCAGCCAACCACCAGCCGCGTCCAACGTTCGCCGGCATCATGCCGTGCAGCAAGCCAATGACACTTCTTTTTGCGGGACGTACATTTCAGTTTTTTGCAACAAAAGTACTGGTCAGATTTCCACCAAACACACAAAAGCACGCTTTCTGACCCAAGCCCCCGCTCCTGCCACAAATTTGGTGAAAATCCATCCAGCCGTTTGGCCTGTAGTCGTGCGCAAAGTTTTTCCCCATCAAGTCTATGGTGAAAAAAAGGGTCCCCCCTGCACGAAACCTCACCAAACTTGTCGAAAAAATTCAAAGTGGGCTATAAACTACTTTTGCAAAGTTTGGTGAAGTTTACTCCAGGTGGAGCGCATTTATAAGCCGCTGGTAAATGGTCTTCCTATGAGTTTAGCAACTTAACCATAACTTAAATTAGATGTATAGTTTAGAGAGTGTTGCCACATGCTCAGCATGAAGGAATGAGGGAGAGAGCGTTTGGCGGAAGTCATATCGTGGCTTGACCTGTAGGAGGCAAATAGAAGCAGATTGTTCAAGGCTGAGTGCTTACAGAGGAGGGTTTTTTCAGAGAGAAGGGTGAAGAAATAGCTGGAGACAGAAGGGGGAGAAGGAAGTCATAAATGTGTTGGATACTGTTAAAAAGGGATGGGGTTGGTGGACAGCACTTTCAGGAGGCGGGCAGCCATAGTGAGGAGAGTCAGAGAGAATATAAAGAGTCTGAAAATGGTAAAAGGATATCGCTGGAGAATAATTTGAGTAGGAATTTGGTGTAAAATAACTCAAGAAGAAGAGGGTTGGTCAGTGTGAAGGGGATTGGTGATATACCTAAGATTAAAGAGGTTAGGATGACAGAGGAGTTTGGTAGCGTATATCAGAAGAAGGACCCTGGTTTCAGAGAATGTTGTTGAGGAGTAAATCGGGAGGAGTACGTTTGAACCACTGAAAAGGAGGATGGAGACAGTGAAAGGAAGTTTGGGGGAGAATATCAAGAGTTAAGAATTATGGAAGGTGGTCATATTTTTATGTTTTTATTATTATGAATGTGATTAGCTCATATTGAGCTTTAAACATATTAAATATATAACACATAGAACACAATTCATCTAAGCAATGTGAAACACTGTTATACATAAAGATCCATGGACATATATAATAATACATGCATTAAAATAAAGGTTATGCATATTCCTATTCTTCATACTCACATTAACTATAATACATCCATTCCCATTACTCCATTCTAATGATTCTTGTCTAAAAATTCATTATCATTTATTATCCATTCGAAAACAACATTTCTACCTGCTTCCATATATAGTATAAAGCAATATGCAGCACCTTATTCTCTGTATTCAGACAATACATCCAACAGTCTTCTTTTATGCTATCATAGTTATTGACAAAACCGCCTAATAAGGGCATGGATAGTGGCCCATTTTTCCTACATCCTGCTAGGACATGCCTTGCCTATTCTTCAATATTTCGTCATCTGTAAATACGGCATGTTCTTTCAGGATTGGGCCTTCAGCAGCCAATACTGGAAGCCTATTTGTGCGCAGAAGCAATATAAATCCAGCCAAACTTGTAGCAGGGCATAACAAAAGGTACCTCTGTGGTTTCTTAAAATTATAAGTTACCCGCAAAATTGCTTTGTATTGTTTTAATCTAGCTATATGGTCATAGTTATTCAACCAATCACACTTTCCTAGTTATCGTAGGAATTGTGTCTTCAGTTCGGGGGATTCACTCCCCCAATTGGGTACCGGCCGATCATCTCAAAAGTGGTTTCACCATTAGTGTATAATTCTCGAGTTGCCCTACGTCACATACCTGACCCAAGAGTTTTAATAATGGCCATTTAGGGTTAGTTTTTGATTGTTATAAAGAACTGAACTGTCTGTGTGCCATGGCTGACAGTGACAGCTAATCCAATTCCAATTGTAGCAGCTCAATGGGAACACACAGGGCCATTCCGAGCATCCTCCTCCAAAATGTACCATCTATCACCTTCAGCCACGTGAGATCCTGCATCGTTAATGACTATTCACCATAAAGCATACTGGCACAGAAGCATTGTTTATACAAAGGGCCTCATTACGAGGTTGGAGGTAGCCATGGTAGTATTAGCACCATGGCTACCCCCTTACCGCATACCGGGTCCGGGTTCTCGGAATGGGTACTTACCGGGTCATTCCAACCTAGGAGGACCCGGTAAATCCCCATTCTGAAAACCATTCCCCATCCCATTCAAGCCCCCATACGGAGCTGGTAAAACCAGGCGCCCTTAGCAGGACCCGCTAAGGGACCTCGTAATGCGTTGGTAAGGGGTTAACAGCAACGGCACCCTTACCATTGCCGTTAACCCCTTACCGCTGACCTCGTAATGCAGCCCAGTGTCAGGATACTTTCAAGGCTGAAGCCCGAGGATTCTACCACAAATGTTAGCACAACAGCCTCCTTACTTTAAGTAGAGATAATTTCAGCATAGTTTCTACTAGTTGACAATTCAAGCCCTAGATATTTATAGCTAGCAACATACTGAATATGATTCACATTTACCACAAATTCAGGCTTTCCAGTTTTCCTGCCAGTGAAGAATAGCCCATTTTCATCTGCATATTTGTACAGGCCATCCAGTAATCTGTTTGCCCACATATACGTAGGATCAAAGATCACCAGATCATCTGCATATGACAGGCTACATATTTTTCCAACGGCAAGTCTAGACAAGCAATTGTCAATAGTTCTCAAAACACCAGGCAAATTTGAGAAATATATGTTAGCAGAGGAGCAAACACGCCTCCCTGTTTTATACCGTTATTGACAATTACAGGGCCCATAATGGCTCCTCTGCTGTCCAACCTAACCTGAACACTAGTGTTTTTTTCATGTAAGATCTAAAAGCACTTAATATAGAACCAGGGCACCTCAAAGCCTCAATTTTCAACCACAATCACAGAATCAAAAGCAGTGCAGAAAACCGCCAAAACTGCGTACAGTCCCAGACTTTCTTTCAGGCATTAAGTATCATCTTATCCAGGAGCCTTAAATTATGGATCATGCCTGAAGCCCGTTTAGAATGTATCCAACAATTGTATGGAATCCACACACCTTTGAATTTGATAAATGACTCTGCTAAACTGGAAAAGAGGAGAACACTTAGGAAAATGCAGAGAGAGTTGAATGAGATTTTGAGATCTCTTCATGCTAAAATGCTCTTATTTTGAGTATGGTGAGAAATGCGACCGCTGGCTTGCCTACAGATTAAGACAGCAACAGTCGGAAGGGACAATCACCTCTATTAAAAGAAAGAATGGTCTGGTGACTTTTGATCCAAAACAGATTAATGTGACGTTTAAGGAATATTATACGAAACTGTATTAAAATGAATTGGGTGTCAGTGGTTTGGATGAGTCATTTTTGGATGATCTGGAGATACCTAGAGTGAATGATTTAGAGAAAGCCATGTTGGGTGAAGGTGTGACTGTGGATGAATTGAGGGCTGCTATTGGAAAACTAAACTCAGGCAAGTCTCCTGGTGCTGACGGTCTGCCTGCTGAATTTTGTAAAATCTTGCCTGATTCGGCAGTGGAACTTTTGCGGGATAAGTATATGGAGTCTAGGGTAGTGGGTCTTCTTCCTGCTTCTACCAATCATGCTGTTATATCGTTTTTTCTTAAGAAGGATAAAGATGGTAGCTTGACATTGAACTATCGTCCGATCAGTTTAATTAATACGGATAACAAGATATTGGCGAAATTATTGGCCATGTGTTTACAGACTTTACTTGTGAAGCTGGTGCACACTGATCAGTCAGGTTTCATTCACGGTCGGAGAACATCTAGTAATATTAGGAACTTGTTGCTGTTAATGACACATGCACAGACTTTGGAAGATGATGTGGCCATTTTTTCTTTAGATGCAGAAAAAGCATTTGATTGTGTTGATTGGAAGTATCTTTTTTCAGTATTACGTGCTATGAACTTGGGAGAAGAATTTATTTCATGGGTTGCTCTGCTATATGCTTGTCCAACGGCCACTGTCAGAACTAATGGACAATTATCAGACTCTTTTGTACTGCCGAGGGCTATGAGAGGGGGATGTCCGTTGTCTCCTCTGATATTTATTTTGGCCATGGAACCATTGGCAATTGCCTTGGTGCGATGTGGGAATACAAGGCCTGAACTTTCATGGTGCCGATCAAAAGTTGTGGTTTTATGCGGATGATCTGCTACCACTATTGCGGAATTTGACAGTGTCCCTTCCGGCCTTGTTGGATGTTTTAGATAGATTTCATGCGGTGGCGGGATTTAAGGTCAATTGGTCTAAATCAGTTGTGTTGCCGATTTCAGGATACTGTGATAAGAATTTGTTTACTGGACTTGGGTTTCAGTGGTGTGAAAGGAAATTAAATATCTGGGTATAAGGCTGACCCCACTGGTGGATGAGATGGCGGTGGTGAATATAAGTGAAGTGTGTAGCGATTCGAAAATGAGCATTTTGAGGTGGTCTCTGCTTCATTTGTCTCTCTGGGGCAAGGTGAACGCTCTAAAAATGGGAGCAGCTCTGAAAATTAATTACATTCTGGGTATGCTTCCGGTGAAGATTGGTCAACTATATTGGAAAAAAACTGATGGTTTGTTACAGTCCTTTCTTTGGGATAATAAGCCACCACGGCTAAAATTATGGAAACTTCAGTTACCTGTGGAAAAGGGGGGACTAGGAGTACCGAACTTCAAAGCATATCATTTAGCTTTTTCCAGTCAATTCATTGTACCCTTTTTGGAAGATCCACCTGCTAAATGGGTAATTGCTGAGGCGAGTTTGTTGGGTCTGCTGCCTCCTAGGGCGATTCTCACAGCAATGAACAAATTGTGTAGGAAATCGCCTTTGACAGTTTTTTTGAGAGAAACGTGGAGGAATATACATGAATTGCTAGGATCGGTTGCTTTGAAAACCACTCATGCATCCATTTGCTTGAACCCGCTGGTTTCTGTTGGAGGTAAGACTTTATTTTGGCCAGACTGGTTTCTGAGTGGAGTTTACTGGATTGGCAATGTCTTTATGGATGGTGAGTGGATTGGAGAATGAGAGTTATGTGCAAAATTGAACATTGACAATTTCCGACCTGATGATTTCAGAAAATTGAAAAGATGTATTGGTGATGTAGTGGAGCAAGGGATGCGGTGGTGAATCTCTTTCTTAAGCAAAGGGAGCCAGGTGGTTCTTCAATTGCTAGCAGGATATACAATTGTATTGTGTCTGCTTATAAGGAGAACTCTGAATTAAGGGATGAGTGGGGACGGAGATTGGGTTGTGAGATTTCGCCCGAGATGTGGTTGGAAATATGTACGAATGTTAAGCTTTGTGCTATTAATTTGGAGGAACGGTCGAGACAAATAAAGATCCTCAATAGGGTGTTTTGGAGCCCAGAACGAATGTTCAAGAGAGGGATGGTGGATTCGAATGAGTGCTGGTGTTGTGGAAATGAACTGGGTAGTTTGGAACATCTGCTATGGGAATGTGTGCGTGTACGAGGATTCTGGCACGATGTTTGTTGTGGCTGTTTGCGTGTTTTGAACCTGGATAATGAGTTGGATTTCAAGATGATGATTTTGGGAGGTGGTGAGTTGCTTGAGGATCTCTCTATCTCTCGGAAAAAGTTTCTGCTCCATGGTGCTAGTTTGGGAAAGAAGTTGGTTTTGAGGGGCTGGAAAACACGGATTGCACCTGCTGTTCAGGATTGGATTGAGCGGATGTCCGGTCTTGCAACTATGGAAAGGGTGATTTATAAGAGACAAGGGAAGTTAAGATTGCATGGAAAGATTTGGGATGACTTTCTGAGTATATACTAGTTCTTTCTGGTTATGTGTATATAGTATTCTGCATGTAATTCACTGTTTTGTATTTATTGTTTTGATTGACTTGCTTGATTATCTTTGTGTAAATCATACAAATAAATAATTTAGCAATTTCATCGAGCAGAAAAGATGCAGATATGTTGCCAGAAATATCAAGAAGAGATACAAATCTATAATTTTACGGATCCATATGTTTGCCTCTCTTGAATGCCGGAATTAATACAGCTTTCTTTGAGGATGCTGGTATTACGCTCTCTGTGCATACCTTGTTATACAAAGCTTCCAATATTGAGGCCCAGACCTCTGTATCTCTTTTTAATACTACATTTGCAAGGCTGCTAGGGCCTGGGGCTCTGGAGCTTTCGAACTTAGATATCTTATGCAAGATGTATTTTTTCTCAATTACCATATTAAAGCCACTGTGTACCTTTTATGTGGGTTTGGCAGAGACTGTTGGGCACATCATTCTCAGTTATGTAATTGCGCCATTCTGCTGAACTGACAGGATTGACTATGTGGTTTTGTTTAAGGCTCTGGTGTTACCCAAGAGCTTCCACATTTTCTTATGATCCTTCGTTGAGACCACCTCGACCAAGTGCTGCGACTGTGCATTTCTAAAGGATGTGCACCACCAGTGTATCTACCTCCCAAATGTGTTCTTTATCTGCTTAATTCCTTTGATCTTAATATATGTTATGAGAGTATTAGACTTAGGGGCCCGAATGGTCTAGCTCTTCTCCCGCTTGGCATCTGTAATTTCCTTGTCGAAATAATGTTGAGGGACACCTTTGGTTGACACTCTATAATTGTCTTTTTGAATTGCAATTATTGCGACTGAGTCTCTAAACCAGTCTTCCATCCCATTAACCAACAGGCTACCAAACCTTACCAGATCCACTGCGCTAAAATGACAAATTAAGTTTTGCACTTTTCCCTAGTTTCCTTGGGTCCATCTTATCCTGTTTCCACAAGGATTTATGTCACAGTCTCCTATTTCCTCTTCTCTGTTAACCATGCTCCACCCCTCAAAGTTTAGATTACAAATGCAGTGATCACTATATTAAATTTCAGTAATAACCCAGTGTCGCCACTTTATTGCCCGGATGCCATTTGCAATCACCAGGGCGATCACCTTATGCTCTACCATTCATCATAGTAAAGCCCCAATCATAAAGGTGGTCATGTGGATTGGGGAAGACACCAGGAGGTTGGTAGAGGAAATCAAGAGGTTGGAACAGAGGGGAAGGAGAAGGTCACTTAGCCCCTAAAGACTTGAAGAAGTGGAAGATGACGAGCCTTCCGCACCTTGGCAAGGGAAAGTTGGCAATGAGGTTACAACCTTGAGGAAGGGAATAAAGTGGAAATGAGGTAAAGAGAGGAGAAGAGAGAAAGGCAAGATAGATCAGGAGTTAATCACTGCATATTTAACGCTGGACAGGTGTTAGAGGTGGGCATATAAAGAATCAGACAACAGAGAGTTGGCTTTATGATACAATAGATAAATAATAGGACTGAATGCAAGATATTGGAAGGCAGAGGCAGGATGGTCCAGTAGCCTCAGACTCAGGCCAGGGACCCTCCTCCATGGCACTGGCAAGTGCAAGGTGGAGGGCCTCCCCTGTGAGGTTACGTATGTTATGTTATGTTATGTTACTTTGCATTTATATAGCGCCTTATGTACCATTGGTATGATCTCAAGGTGCTGGTAGGTTCAACGCCCTCGGGAACCCAAAGAAGAATTAGATGCATCTCCTTTATTGAGAAGTTCTAGGCATATCTTTCTCTGTTTGTGGAAGCACAACAGAAACCGCAGCAAGACAGGGAGTGACATAGCTGTGGTCATTAAGAGGGAGACATTTTGAGGACAGGACAAAGGGTTTGAAATATCCCCAAACTTACAATAGATATTGGCAAGGAGTAGGTTTCAGAGCATCCATTTGCACACAAAAACAATAGATTGGAACAGAGAACTGATAGCCTGGGTCTAACAACCCACATCCAGAAGGTTTCTTTGGATGTTGAGACACCAGGAATTACGTTGTTTACTTTCCCTTCCTTTATTCCATTGGCTCTATCTGATAGAACATTGCCAAATAAAAGCACCTTTAACTTGAGGTATTGGTCTTGGCTACTTCTTGTCCCATTGTCAGTGCATGACAATACTGAGAAATGTGAGCTTCACCAAAGGAACTTGACTGAAACCCTGTAAGTAAGTCAAGATTCAAGGCACAACCTATTATAGAAATAATGACAGAATAATACAACAGCAAGAGGGAAGACAAGACGACAACAAGAAGTAGCAGGCAAGGGAAATTAGGAAAGGGGAAACCAGTATTTTAGGTGTTTTGTGGGTTTTCTGGGGATTGGAACTTGGAATGGAATCTTTATTTTGAATTTTACATTTTCATTACATGAAACGGAAGAATGATTAGGCAATAGGAATGTGCAAAGGGTTATGTGTGGGTGAAACTAGCACAATACTAAACAAACACCAAGCAGACAAATCGACAAAAAAATGAACAATAGAAATACTCTTAAAACAGCAAAATAAACAAGAACTAAATCCAAACTCAACATTGTCCAAATGTACTAGAAACCCTCTCTGTGGGAGTCTGCCCTGACTAATACCTTAATTCCATATAGGAACAGGAAGTTAGCTGGGCCTATTGTGGAGCAACGACATTCTGCTAGATGATTTGAGCGCTATGAATTAGTTGAACAAACTTGACAAATCAGCCCTAGGAGGGCTTTGATGGGCTGAACAAACCTGACAAATAAAGCCCTGGATTTGCCCTGAAAATCAAGGACCTTGATATGATGGTGCGATACTTGGAAAACGCCCAGGGATTTGATCATGCCAAAAACCTATTGTACACTTAAGGTATAAGGAGAATAGTGCCAAAATGATTGGAAGGGCGATGGGTTGTATTATTAAGTTTGCCTAGCGTGCTAAAACCATGACAGGCTGCATGGCCCTGGTGCAGGATTTAACTTGCAATGTGCAGGTTTGCCATTAGTGAGAGGCCAATGCTTTACTCGTGAGCTATATGTCAATAAGCACAGCCTTGTCTTGGGTGGATCTAATTACCAGTTTATCATCAGAGTCTGGATATGTGGAGGGCCACAGGCATTCTAAAAGTGTTTTTCTTTATTAGGCAGGTTTTGGTTCTGGAGACAGCCAATGCTGGTGTGTTGCCAGGCACATTATTGGAGAGTGCATATGGTAGAATGATTGTAAAGCCTCCTTGAGTAAACCAGGTAATAAACGCATAACGTGCCATGTAAACCTCTACTAGTGCACCTCATTCTGGCAGACAGGGATCCAGGATGTTTTCTGAGCGGCTCTAACAGAGTGCATTCCAGCAAAAAACATGCTGGGGTGCCTTGGCTGTTCTAGGTTCATTGGGATTACAGTACAGCTAGACACTTTTCAAACGATAAAACACCCCCATAAAATCACAGTCCAACCAGAAGAGCATCTACTGTGCACCCCATGATTCTAGAAATCAGGGACCGGTGCATACAGATTTGCTGTCATTGCTGTTAACATTTGGGACACCACCCAGTCCATATTAAACAGGAACAAAACCGCAGAACAATCCTTTTTTGTTACACTGACCTCTTAGCACTTACGCACTAGAAATCGTTTTTTATTAATTTGTGTGTATTGCAAGATAACGTGGAATGCCACATGTGTGTGAGTCATGATCAGTTTGAAGTGCGCTTAAAGTGCCTTCTGTTTGAACCCCTTGCACTTTCAAGTGCAGTGTGTTGTATAACCTAAAGAAAAATACCAAAGGCAGGGGAGAAGATGGACATGAGTCTAAAGCAGGAGATAGTAGAGAAAGCAACATAGGTTGTATAGGAGGGATGGGGGGAGGAGGGGCAGACCTAAATGTGTTTCCCTCCAGAAAATGACCACCTTAAGGACAGTGATATATGAACTCAAAATGATAACTTACTACACAATCATTACCAGTAAAGCACACCTCATGGGTGTGACACATGCTGGGCAATCCATGGCCCTCATTTGTTTATTGTGATGTTATTATGTGCTGAGTACGACACATCATACAACTAAAAATGTGATTGTGCTTCAAAACACGGTCTTTCCAAAGAAAGATCACAATACATGGTAATTGTGATAAACAACTCTTCAATCAGTAAAGTTCTGACGCTGCAGGTGTGGAAAGATGATGTGAGCCTCTTCCAGCTCCAGGGACCATGTCTCTGAAGAGCTGAGACAGATCAACAAGTCTATGTGCTGTCTCTATATAACCAGGTCTGGGAGGAAGAGAGAGAGCGCTTAGAGCCGGCTGGGGGAAGACATAGGTTCCATGCTGAGACTCATCCTAACTGCTGTCCTTCTGCTCCACAAACGTTCTACATCTCATCATTTCTCCTGCTTATGAGACTACATCCATTCCCTACTTTCAGAGGCAGAATGCACTCTTCTTCAGTGAAGTGAAGCAGCCGACATGACCGTGGATGAGACTCTCCAGTGAGTAAGTAGGTGGGATACTATCTAGGCTGAAAACAAAATTATGTTCTGTCTTTTTTCAGTTCCGTGTTAAAATGATGATGCAAAAATCATCCATGTCATATTACATTGTTGTTTGAAATAATACACTATTTGTGAAAAATGTAATGTGGTGTGTGCTTTGTTGTTGTTCCCTTCAGGATTGCTTATGAAAGGCAGTGTACCCCTTCCCATCTTCCCTAGCCAGCCAGTTCATTGTATTTGAATGAATGCCTGTGATTCTATTGGCCACTGCTCCTTTGTCTCCAACAAAAGTTTAAAAGAAAAACATTATGTTGTTCTTTTTCTTCCAAAAATGCTGCTGCGTTACCTATACTCCAAAGAAAATAGAGCAACAATTAGTGATTGATGGCTGGAGCAGTTTCATTTCTGAATGCTTTACCATGCTAGGATAACCTAGACAGGGGGCATAGTGTTTGGTTGGGTTGGGGGCCATGGGGCATAGTGTTTGGTTGGGGTGGGGGTCATGGGGCATAGTGTTTGGTTGGGGTGAGGGGCCCATGGGGCATAGTGTTTGGTTGGGGGTTAGGGGGGTGAGGGGGCCATGGCATGGGGCATAGTGTTTGGTTGGGGGTGAGGGACAGGGGGCATAGTGTTTGGTTGGGGGTGGGGGCCATGGGGCATAGTGTTTGGTTGGGGTGGGGGCCATGGGGCATAGTGTTTGGTTGGGGTGGGGGTCATGGGGCATAGTGTTTGGTTGGGGGTGAGGGGCCCATGGGGCATAGTGTTTGGTTGGGGGTTAGGGGGGTGAGGGGGCCATGGCATGGGGCATAGTGTTTGGTTGGGGGTGAGGGACAGGGGGCATAGTGTTTGGTTGGGGGTGGGGGCCATGGGGCATAGTGTTTGGTTGGGGTGGGGGCCATGGGGCATAGTGTTTGGTTGGGGGTGAGGGGGCCCATGGGGCATAGTGTTTGGTTGGGGGTGAGGGGGCCCATGGGGCATAGTGTTTGGTTGGGGGTGAGGGGGCCATGGGGCATAGTGTTTGGTTGGGGATGGGAGCCATGGGGCATAGTGTTTGGTTGGGGGTGAGGGGGGTGAGGGGGCCATGGGGCATAGTGTTTGGTTGGGGTGAGGGACAGGGGGCATAGTGTTTAGTTGGGGGTGAGGGACAGGGGGCATAGTGTTTGGTTGGGGGTGGGGGCCATGGGGCATAGTGTTTGGTTGGAGGTGAGGGGGCCATGGGGCATAGTGTTTGGTTGGGGGTGAGGGGGCCATGGGGCATAGTGTTTGGTTGGGGTGAGGGGGCCATGGGGCATAGTGTTTGGTTGGGGGTAAGGGGGCCCTGGGGCATAGTGTATCTAGGGTCAATAAAATATATATAAGTTAATTAAACAGGCGAGATACAATAACTAAATAGAAATAAATTATAACAATGGAAAATGTGTAGTACAAAATGTAAGTTTGAAATGCAAATAAAAATCGTTACCCCTCAAAAACATTCTTTTTCCATGTGTTTAGTTCAAATTGGGGGTTTAAAAAGCCTCCTGCCACGCCCCGCCTACCGCCCCACCCACATTTACTTTTCGGCCCACTATAGCCCTCATGTAAGGTACTTTCGGCCCTCTGTCAAAATCAGTTGTGCACCCCTGACCTAGACCCACAATCCATGTATAAACGTGTTTTGAGTTTTACTGGAGGAAAGTCTTAGCCATATTAGGCAAAAGGTAAGTGGACCAGTTTCATAGTATGGTAGCGCAAGACCACAAGCAAGCTCACCTGCTGAAAACGGCGCTGCAGGCAAAGGTGGGCATTTGAGACGATTAATTCTTTAATCTCTTCTATCTTTTCAAAGTGAAATAAAACAATACTGCAGAGTTGGAAGGTTGTAAGAACTCTTACTCGAGCCAGGTTGTGAAGTATCTCTCTTAATGCTGGAGTAAATGGACAATGGTTTATATAATGGCCAATTGATGTTTTTTTTCACATTTTATAATGACTTCAAGCAGGCGTCTTTCATCCTTTGGCTTATGGATGCCTCATCCTTGAAGAGAAGCAGCCCCCCCAAAACATCAGGTAAAACAGACAATGAATCCCGCGGGATACGTTTCCCCTTTTTACACCCATGATTTGAGAACACAAACTTTCAACTAGCTCCCTTTACACTAGAACCCAGTGTCTGAGTCCTTTCATTTTGGCACATTATACAACACAGCCTGGCACTCACTGGCATATTTAGTACAGCAGGAATGACAGCAATTCTCCAAAGATCTCCCAAACCTTTCATGGCATACCTGCAAGGCCCTATTTTGGATATATTTGCCTTTAAACTCATACCTATGAAGGAATCATACTGTCACATTACATGTTTGGGTCAAAGGTAAATAATACAAACCTGAAGCTGTTTGCACCACAGGTGATGGGCCTTGTGCATACCACGGCGCCTTGCTGCTCCCTTCCATCCATCATGCCATTGGTCAAGGGTTCCAATGAGATATCTCTTTATAAGATTATTTGGGGCAACCATAAGGGTTTACTGCTTGACAATCCCACTAACCAACTTTGCTTGATTGTGTGAATCTCACATGGGGATCCAATGAATTTAAATACTTGTAAAGCCTATTCTTTCATTCCAGAACTGAAACTCTAAATAGTAATGCTGGCCAGATCCAAGACGCATTGCAAGCCAGATTGGGGAATGTTCTTTTGGTTTTGGTTTTGGTTTTGGCGCATGTGGTGGCACGAGTGCCAACTATGTGATAAAAACGTTGCTACTAGAAAATAAAGAAGAGAAGTAACTTTGTGAAGCAGATATCTGGCTGACATCGTAACTGGGCACGCTAGGAATGAAAGGGGAAAATAACTATTTGTTAATGTTGGTGCCTCTCCGCCATGCGTGGATTTAAGAACCGTTCTGCTAATCACGAGTTTTGTTTGAAAGCGCGTTTGCTTTCATGTTCTCTCGGAACGCGCAGTGATCTCTTCATTTACAGCTGCTCCATTTTCTGAGGTGTTTTTCTTTCCAGACCTCTTATCCACATCCCCACTCATCACTTCAGGAGCGTTCATTGAAATATCGTCTCCATGCTTCCCCACCATCCCATTACAGAAAAAATCCCATGGAAATGATCTGCTTGCTGTGGCCGGGAGGCGGCCATCCAGGGCGCATGTATGCAAGGGATGTGTGTCTGTGTGAATCTGTATTAATATGTTTATTGTAGGAACATTGTTGCACAGTTTTGAAGATCGCATGCGGTCTACAGTGGGTCCATGCTCCGCCTTCCCTCCCTCCCCCTTCATGGCCCTGGCTGTATGTTAACGGGGCTGTGGGAGAACTGTTGGGTTGAATGCGAGTGCAGAGATATCTTTGCCCAGAATTGCTTATTATTATTGAAACATAGCATTATCCCCTTGGTGCCATTCTACTTTGGATGGTCCTATATTAGACATCTCCTGTGCAAGTCCTGGTAATGGTTTGCAGTGGAAGTTTAGTGCAGTGTGATTCAGTGGTGGAGCATTAGGAGGAGTGAGGGGCGGCCTCCTCTAGAGCACACTCCATGTCCGGATGCACGGCCCTACTGCCTTATTTCAGCTAATGCGAAACCTAAAATGCAAGCAAGCACAGTCAACGTGTCACGTGCATTGCATTTAACACATACGCGCAGGACGTAGACCTTTTAAAAGAGGATCTGTGTGTGTTGCAAATTTTGCAAATTGCATTGCAAGCTCCGAACGTCTGTATGCTCTCCATGCCCTACCTCTTCATGCCGGGCCCAGCGCTGGCCAGGGTGCATCACAGAGATTACTTAACATGTGAACAAGATTCACAGCGTTTTACCCAATGCTTTCATTCAAGCCAGCAAATCAACAAGACGCAGCTTCTCAGAACTTATAGTTGAATTCGGAATGAAGTCAGGCGAGCGTCCTCCTGACAATGTTGCAGAGTCGGTAGCAAGCAAGCAAGCAAGCAAGCAGCCGCTGGCAGTGGCAATCCACGTCTTGCAACAGCTCAGCTGCGAGAAGGACTTTGGTGCATCAGGTAGTAGCAGGTAGCAGTAGTTTGTCATTTATATAGCACCTTTATCCCAATAGTATGACCTCAATGCGCTTGTGACACGAATGTCCCCGGGGACCGAAGTGAACGGTATTGAATCATTTTAGAAAGGATTAGAATGCATGTGTGCATTTGGCCAAAATAGGGATTTGGATGGGATGGTCGAGCCTCAGTAATCTACCCAGGATGGTCAGGCATGTGGATGGGTGCTGAGAGGTGGTCGGGAGAGTGCATGAGTGCAAGAGAGTCGTTATGTGTCCAGTTTAACCCAATGTTTTGTCGTACGACGTAGCTGCATTCATATGGCTGAGATGTTGTCATTTGTTTGTTAGTCTGGAGTATGGAGCGAGTACATGCAGGTATGCGGCCATGATGTCCACTGAAGTTCTGCATACATATATATCTTGAGCCTCCAGGATGTAGCCTTGTAATCAGATTGTCCGGTCTACTCTGAGATTATGCTTTACCTTGCTCTGGAGAATATACTTGCTGGGGAGGTACTGACAGTGTCAATCCTGGGTGACATGAAGGCAAACTTGAAATGGGGAAAGATTGTCAGGTTGCTCGAGGGTTGCAAGTTGCTGGAGGGAATAACCAGGTTTTGAAGGGCTAGTTTGTTTTCATTTGCCCCTCCCCCTGGGGCTGCTAGGCATGGTGGAACAATGCTGCCAGAGGACTTCAAAATGTTTGAGGTGATGCTTACTTGCTTGGGTTCTGTATGTGTATTTACGCCTGGAGAGGGGGCGTGAGAGGGGGAGCATGAGAAAAAAGAAATCTAGTGCTTTTGAGAGTGCAGTGGGTCTTAAGCTTAAGTTTACTTGTCTCCACACTTCAAACAGACCCCTCATTTGACCGTTGATGTCACTAGACGTTAGACTTCACTTTCTTGGAATTGATTTTTGATGAGGTTCCTGCTGGGTTTTCTTTTAAAAATAAAAGGTCAGCCTTTTGCTTTATCTTTTATCCCTGGCATTGGACATAGTGTTTGCCTTAACCCAAGGGAAGATCACCTCTCTTGGATGTTCAGGAATGCAGCTACGAAGCAGATGTGCTGACTTGAACGGCCGATTATATCTTTTTTGCTGATGTTGCATAGCAGGTACTGTTTATCATGCAGTTGCATGGATCAGTTTAAGATAAAAGCACTGTTCATTACCTCCACGAGGGCAGCTATTGAAAGTCTGCTTTCAGCTGTTTAAAGTCCTCCCTCAGCCCTGTGCCTGCACCCACCTGCTCGGCAAAAACCTTGGGGTCATCTTCGACTCCAAACTCTCTTTCTCCTCTCACATCTCGGACATCTCTAAAAAGTCCACTTACCAGCTGCACCTCCTCAGAGGCACCATTCCCTTTCTCACCTTCCCCCAGAGGGTCACTGTCTCCAGAGCCCTGGTTCTCTCAATGCTGGACTACTGCACTACCTCTTTCTCAACCTCCCCGCCTCTGCTCTGCCCCCTCAGCAACTTATCCAGAACAGAACCACAAAACCTATCCTTGGCCTCAAGCCCTGGAACCGCATCTCTCTGGTGCTGAAATCCCTCCCCTGGCTCCCCATGGCTGCAAGGATCAAGTTTAGGACCCTCTGCATTTTCCACAAGACTTTTTGCAGCCTGGGACCTACCTACCTGCAATGTTGCCTTCTCGAATACTGTCCCTCCTGAGCCCTGCGCTCATCTACCTCCAACCTTCTGCAAGTGATCTGGTTCTCTAACCAGAGATTTGGATGGAGATCTTTATCCTCAACAGGGGCCTCCCTCTGAAACAGCCTCCCTGCTGCCCTCCGTCTTGAGCTTGATCTTTTTAAGTTCTGGTAACTCCTTAATACATTCCTCTCACTCCTGTCTCCTTTCCCTTCCACATAGCATGCCGACTGGCCACGGGGCATACCGCAACATCTCACAGATCCATGGCCCCCTCGTCAGTCCTCCAGCTCTTGCCTCTGTGTCTGCACTTGCCCCATTGCTACTGTACTTGGTCACAACCCATGAGAACGACTTTCCTCATAACTTACACGTTTTCTGACTAACCGGTCGCACTTGTTCCCTCCAATCCCCCTTGTACTTACCCCCTCCCCTCTCCTGTACCTCTGTGCACTTACTCGATCTGAACGTACCATGCCTGAAGATCGTGTATCATTTCTCCGCTGTCTCCCCTCCTGCATGGTCGCACCCTATGCTCTGGAAAAAACTGCAGAATCTTCAACAAACCTATTTGCTTTTATCTACCCTGTTAAATATATGTATGCACTTACTCTGCCTGGGCAGAGTTTGTATCATTCAGAAATGCAAGGGATCTGAATGACTTGTTTTTTCTCCCCTTGCCCCACCCTCTATGAGCGTTTTGAAACACTTGTCTTGTGTATGGGCACTATACAAATTACCATATATAAATACTGAACAAAGAGTTGGGAATGTTATGTTTGCAAGTTAATGTTCCCAGTTGCTTTACTTTGTGTAAAATTGTGCTCTATTACGCAACTTCCATCCTTTTGGTGGCTACTATGGGCCTCATTACGAGTATGGTGATGCGGGTTAATACGGTGGTGAATAGATTACCGCTTCATAGCTGCTCAATTGTACTACAGGTTTCTGATAAAATCATCAGAATTACCAGCAGCAAAATCACGGTGGTAATTCCACAAAATCCCCATGGAGTCCTATGGACTCCAAAAATGGGGATTAACACAGCCCTACCACAACTTTTAATCCTGCAGTAAATCTGTGGCACCAAGTGGTGGTAACAGTAAGTGAGTATGGCAGTAATTCAGTACATATACTGCTGGATCAGCACCTGAATCATAATGAGGCCCTTTACCTATTTCTCAGGGCAACATTAAAGCTATCCCTCCCCACATAATCCAAAATAAGTGTGTGAGGTGTAGAAGATATTAACAAGCTCTCAGGCAGCACACACGTATCACCTTTCCCAGCTGGTGCTAATGAATTTGGAAGCATGGGTTTGCTTTTTGAACACTGCATTTATCGCACAGCATCTTATAGAACCTTCAGGGTCAATTTCAGATGAAATGGTTGCAAGGCCCCAACCCATGCCTCTCGTATGTCGCAAAGCTTTTGTCACTTCTTGGGGCGCAGCTGCAGGTGTCTCTGCTGTGCCATTTGTTTTTAATCAAGACTTAATCTGAGATTGTGGTGCTGCTGCTTTGAAATAAAAGCAATATACGTTCTGCACCTAAGAGAATTATATGTGTAATAATACTAAGTCCTATATATATTAGTTAAAGCTGTATTTGTACATTCAAAATATGGCAAACTGCAATTGCCATTAATTGAAATCCAATTGGGACTTAGTTAATGTCCTCTGCATATCTCATGTCAATCAATATTTAAGGAAGATTTGTTTTGTTAATTCCACTGTTTCATGAATGGTGTCTCCTAATCACAGTACTTCTTGCAGAATTGTATGTATACATCACATTATTTTTATTGACATTGACTTTCAACTACCACATGCCATATGCCAGCTCTCTATTATTGGTACCTTGGAGGTCTTTTCCAGGACAATATATGGTCTGTGAGAAACCTAAAGATGTCTCCCTAGCTAGTCCCCGGGGATCTGTCACCCGCTATTAGATCTGGTTCTTGGTGGAGGACCAGTGAGGGAGGATCACCTGGATTGGGGTCCTTGAGGAGTGGGAGTGGGACACTGATGAGTGAGACACGGTATCCCCCTTCTTTCAACACCTTTTCCCAGCCTATCACGTAGAACATTCCAAAACACTGCCCCCCTTGTTCTACATGAACACTTCTGCACGATACGAAAGACAACGGGCTAAGACAAGAGCCGTTTACCTGACATGTCCCAATACAAGGGTCAGACAAAGTCAGGCAATTGGCCAGAATCACGCACACCTGACTGCCCTTTTTCCTTCCCCACAAGGATAAAAGGTAGAGCAGGAGAAAACAGGACAAGCACGGCAGACCACATGACGTAAGAGCTAACTCAGCACAGCAGTTCAAGAGGAAGAGAAAGACGGTCCAGCCCAAGAGGGTGACAATGAGAGAATTGACCTGCAAACAATAGCCAGCGTGCAGTGCAGCAGATGTCAATAGTACGCAAGACCCTCCTCCACTGATAACCAAGTTGGGAGAAATGCTGGTCTTCGTGGTGCCCACCTTGACTGAAAGGATAAAGAAATCAAAGTGGTTCATCACAGCCGGTGAGTCGAGAGGAGTATCGATAAGAAACAGAAATATGTTGAACGAAAAGTAGCAAGTGGCTAATTGTATTTGTATGTGTTTATTTATAACGCGCATACCATCAGGCCCAGGAGCATCAGGGCGCAATTTGTACAGGGTTGCAAGAAAGAAACATACAGGCAGGAGAGTACATTACAAAATTAAACAATACGAACATAATAATAATCATATTAATTACATATATTACATAGGTTACAGTGCAACTGGGAATAACAGAGGATATAACCTAGGGTGAACAAAAAAAGGTTAGCATAGGTAGCAGACCGGAGATGGTGTCAGGGATAAGCGGGCAGAGTAAGTAGGACAGAAATGTCGGGCATGTCTTATTGCTGGTCGAAGAGCCAAGATTTGGTTTTAGTCTTGAAGGTGTTGAAGGAGTCTTCGGCTCTGATGGTAGCAGGGAGGGTGTTGCATAGTTTAGAGGCTAGGACAGGGAAGCTAGTGCCTCCCGCTTTTTGAAGCTTAAACCTGGGGATTGTTAGGCAATGAGTCTGAGCAGTTCTTAGTGGTCTGCCAGTAGAGTGGCGCGAAAGCCGACTGCAGAGATAGATCGGGGCCTTGTAGGCTAGGCATTTATGCGTGAGGGCAAGAGTTTTTAGGGAAACTCTCTGCTTCACAGGTAACCACTTTAGGCTAGTTCTGGCTACTGAGATGTGATGGTTGCGGGGTAAGTTCAAGGCCGCTCGAATGGCATTATTCTGGGTAGTTTGGAGTTTGGACAGGTTCTCTTGGCTAGTGCCTAAATAAAGAGCACTGCAGTAATCCATTTTTGCCATGATCAGTGGTCTGGCTAGTGTGACACTGTTGGGGGTGGTGAGAAACGGTCGGCAGGCTGAAATAAGTTTGCACGTGTAGGCAGAGGCAGACCTGACTGCATTTGTTTGTCTCGTTAGGGATAGGGTGGAGTCCAAGTAGAAGCCTAATGTTTTAGTGTCTTTCGAGACTCGAATGGTATTGCCGTCTATGGTGAATGACTGATAAGATGGCTCAAGTTTGCTCGGGCGTTGTGAGGTACCCAAGATAAGAAGCTCCATCTTATCGTCGTTCAGACATAGCTGGTGCTGGGCCATCCAAGCTTGGATGACCAGGTAGACGTCATTGAGGGCCTTAGTGCCAGCTAGATAATCACCTGAGATAGGAATGAGTATCTGGGAGTCGTCCGCATAGTTGGTGTAGGAGACACCCAGATAATCAAGCACATCAAAAAGTGGTTTTGTAAAGATATTTTAAAGTGTAGGTGACACGCAAGAACCCTGGGGTACGCCGCAATGAATAGGAGAAGGATCCGCGGCTGCGGAGGGTGCAAAGACCCTCATGGATCTGTTGCTCAAAAAGGATTTGATCCAGGCCGCAGCGGACGGTGAGAAGTTGGCAGCCGAGTGGAGGTGCCTGCAAAGGATCTGGTGGTTAACCAAATCAAATGCGGCGGAGAGGTCAAGAAGTAGTAGCATTGCTAATTTGCCCTTGTTCTTCAGTACTTCGATCTGGGTTTTTAGGTCTAATAGAGCTGTTTCGGTCCCATGTCTGGGCCGAAATCCGGATTGTCGTAGACCTAACAGATTGTTTGATTCGAGGTAGTTTTGGATCTGCAGGTAAGCTGCACGGTCCAATATCTTAAGCAAAAATGGGACTGTAGTAATAGGTCGGAAGTTCGTGGGTATGCTTGGGTCAAGAGAAGGTTTTTTTAGTAGCGGGATCACCCACGCGTCCTTAAGGTTGTCCGGGACAGTACCTGTTTTAAAGGAGGAGTTAATGAAGGCTGTAATGAATGGAGGTAAGTCGTGGGCAGAATCCTTGATGATGGGAGCTGGGCACGGGTCACCTTGGCAGTTGGACGGTTTAATCCTCCGGATGATGTTTTCTACCTCAGTGACAGTGAGCGGTGAGAAGGTGAAGGGTTTGGTATTAGCCATTTTGGGAGGGGTGGGCCTGGTAGGGGAGAGGGAGCGGTTGTCACGCTTCAGGCTGTCCTGCTTTTCTTTAATTTTGGATTGAAGCACAGCGATTTTGTTTAGTAGGGCTGCTTGGATGTTGGCACACCATTTGCTGTCTTTCGTGCATGTGTCTGGAGGGGAGACTAGGGTTTCGAGCTCTTTTAGGATTCTAAAGAGTTCCTTGGAATTCGAATCTGCTTGCATGATACGATTGTTGAGCGATTCTTTTTTAGCAGTGATGATGGCATCTTTATAAATAAGGGAGGCGAGAAGGAAACCATCTTTATGCTCATCAGATGGGTAGGTTTCCCAACGATTTTCCGCACAGCGTTTAGCTTTGCGGAGGATTCTTAGCTCTGGAGTGAACCATGAGTTAAGGTGTGCTCGCGGTTTAGCCTTCCTCGGTTTGATAGGTGCTATAGAGTCAATAGCCGTGAGCATCTTTTGGTTTTAGGTGTCTGCGAGGGAGGTGGGATCAGAGCATGAGTTGGTGGCCGCATTGACGGAAGGGAGTAACAGTGGGAGGAGTTGTTCTTTTGTTATATTTTTTTTACTGCGGGTGGGGAGTGCTGGGGCCATTGGTGTTGGGGCTCGTGGGGTAGCTTCAATGTTAAACGTTATGATGTGATGGTCAGACCATAAGCATGGGGAGTTGTTGAGGATCTGGATGTTGCAGTTGGAGCCGGCTAACCAATCAATGGTCCTACCTTTGATATGGGTCGGTTCTTGGATGTACAAGGTGAGGCCAAGGTCTATGAGAGCATTCTCCAGATCAGTTGGTACAGGA
Organism: Ambystoma mexicanum; assembly: GCF_040938575.1. Classification (NCBI taxonomy): domain Eukaryota; kingdom Metazoa; phylum Chordata; class Amphibia; order Caudata; family Ambystomatidae; genus Ambystoma; species Ambystoma mexicanum. The sequence goes on along the minus strand of NC_090925.1, from coordinate 49,241,149 downwards.
TCTTTGGGGTCGCCACGACCTAGATTAAGGTTGCCTAAAATGATTGATTGTGAGTTGTTTTTCATTTTTTCTAGAAGGAGAGAGGAAATTTCACTGACAAAGGTGGGTGCCGGACCTGGGGGCCTGTAAATAAGGTGAAGGGTGGCCGTTTGGTTGAACTTTGAACAAACAAAGAACTGTTTGTTTTTGAAGGGGGTAAACCAGCAGCAGAGGAGACTGGCACCATGTAGGTGCTCACTTAGGAAGTGCTGGCGATTACCCGGTTATTGAAACTACGATAACCAGAAGGCCTTGGAAGAAGCCAAAAAGAGGGTGAAGGTAGTCAGACGGGGGTCTTACAAAATATTCACAAAGAAACAACGTTCGATTAGGGAGGAGAGATTATGATAGCAGATCGTAGAATGTTCATTCTCACCGCCTCCCAAGCAAACACGTTGGAATCATCTGTGACTAAAACAACTGCTCATATTTTAAACATTGTAATATCCCTGGCATCACACTATGTTCCATTGTACCCCAGTATTTCACTTATAGCACCTAGCATTACAAGTGTTCCGGGGGGGAGAGCAACCAGTAATAAGGAACAGGATTGGAAGCTTGCGGCTTCCCTGGTATCAAACAGTCATCAATCATAAGAGCGGTAGCTCACTTTTTGTTTGCCTCAACAGTCAGGCCCTGTGTATGAATTTTAATATTTTATAGACCCTTCATGGGTGATTAGTTAACCTATATAGGTCCGGGGCTTCGGTGGCTGTGTATAGATCAGCTTGTCTCATCAGAGATTTTAGTTATAGTTTTCTTAATTAATGGGTGATGGGGCAGAGGAACATGAAGTGTACATAGTTTGCTCAATTGCGTTGCACGGGGGGCACTTGCTCGTGTTTCCTGGCCTCCAAGAGGTGCCACATTTTTCCACCTTCAGAGAACCCAATCTGAAGTTCATGAAAAGTGCTTGGGAATACGGTGGTTTGATCCAGTCCATATCTAAAGTGTGCCGTAACTGATATTTATTCTGGTGCAGATTTTAGGTTCCTACATGCTGTGACCATGCGCTCTCTGTATAATTCTTCACATATCTCAGCCTTTATACATTTGCACTTTAATTTGTGTATCAGCTGTGGGGGAGTCCATGCTTCCTGCTCATTTATGCCATAAAGACTTTATCTAACATGTATCAACCATGGCAATTGCATTGCTACCTCCTGACTCATCAAGTGAGTCATATCTGCCCTAAATGGATCAAGTTCAGACGTCCCCCAAAGTCGCAGCCAATAAAGCATTGCTTTGGCAGCGGCATTTGCATTGATTGGGGTTAGATCTAATTCGAGGTGCAACAACGCATTTGGCATAGATGAAGGGAGGCACAATAGTTGCTTCAGAAACTTGATTTTCTACCTTTCTCATCGCCTTTAGGTCTACAAATCCTCATAGTTCTGCCCCATAGAGGGCATCTGCCAAGGCCTGCTTCTTGTAAGAGTCCAGTGCAGGGCAAACAACACCCCCTGCCGTGATTGATGAGAAAAGCATGAGTGCCGCCAAAATACTTTCCTAACATAACCGTGGCTCTCGCGCTTTGACTTGTCTAATTGCCACTAACACTGATATTTATGCCCAACTAGTCATAATGGCTTACTTGTTCTAGTGGTTGCCTCCCTGCATTAATGGCAAGTTTCACACTTTTACCAAACATGGGTCTGATGACCATTGTTTTTGTTGTCCCTGTATTCAGAGACAGTTATAGCGCACCACATTTATTCAAAATAGCTAGCAATTACTGTTTAATCCCTGGGTGGAAGTCGACAGGATTACAGCATCATCTGCAAAAACAAACCAGGGTATCTCAAATTCCCCAGCTTTGGGGGTTCCCTACCTTCTGCCAATAGATGTTTCACTACTTCCTCTATATATATACAAAACAAGAGAGGAGCCAAAGGTAAACCTTGTCGCACTCCTTTGCTGACATTAAATGTATTGGTGTTCTTGCCTCCCACTCCCACTCTGACTATGGCCATGTTCTCGTTATACAAGGATTTAATGGCCCTTAACAGTCCCTCTAGCAGTCTTCTTTCCTGTAGGATGTCCCATAACAATGTGCGCGGGACGCTGTCAAAAGCCGTCCTGAGGTCCACAAAGGTGGCATAGACTCTCATGTTCCTATGGATGGTATATTTCTGTATAATATTATAGAGACGGAAACTCTTGTCTCATGTGCCTGTCCCCTCTGGGACCCAGCCTAAAGCATGCCTATGATATCATTTTCTGTGGCCCATGCCTGTATTTGCCCTGATAATACCTTGGCAAAGATTTTACAGGCTCTATCTAGCAAGGAGATTGTGCTGTAATTAGGCTGACTCTCCTTTCCCCCTGTTTTTGTAGATAGGACTATTCCCGACCTATTTCTGCCATCCGCCATGAATCTGGCACAGAATCGGTAGTACCACATGCCTCAATAAGCTTCCAGAGGATCGGGCCCACATAACTGGTTCTTCGCTGTATAGATTTATCGATACTTTGTCAGGGCTTGCCGCCTTCCCAGTCTTCTGTGACTTGATGGCTATTGCCATGTCATTAATGCTGAATGACAGTCCCTCATTGTCCTCTCGGGTCTTCATGGAAGCTCCTGTTGGCTCATCCTCCCTCTCTACTCCGTATAATCTGGAGAAATGGTCCAACCATGACTCTGCTGTTATGCTGCACTGACTCTCTGCATTCCCTCTCACCTCAGCACCTGGCACCAGCTTTTAAATGTGACATAGTCCCTCGAGTCAAGTGCCCAGGCCAGAGACTCACATTTATTCCTGCAGGAGAGGTATTTTCTTGACTTGACCAATGATTTGTATTCAGACCTGTTTTTCAGGGGCAGGGTTTTATCTACGGCATTTCCCTTTGCCAAAGCGTTTACCATCTCCTGCTTTGCTGTTTCACAGTCCTTTTCATACCATTCTACCCTGGACAAGGCTTTACGTTTTATTTGTCCAATGGTACAAAAGGGAAGATTCTTGTAACCGCTTCCCCAATTTTCCCCATCACTTGGAGAGCTTCCACATCATTTAGGCTGATCTTTTCGCAATGGGGGATGATGTCGTAGATGCACAGACTAAAATCCCCTTGGTTTAATATCACTCATTTAACACTACGGCCGTGACTGGTAACTACAATAGCCTGGTTAGGTGCCGCCTTATCTGATGGTGGAAGAACAGGGCACTCACATTTGAGGGTCAATACTAAGGTCCTACCATGACTCTCAAATTTTACTACAAATGTTCCTATATACAAAGAGCACTTTTTGGGCGAAAGCCAAAGGTGAGTTTTACAAAACAGGGAGGCTTCAAGGCTGTACTTTTGATATTGTTAGAGTGGTAACACTTACACAAGTAGTTGGTGAGATGGAGTAGAGCAGATTTCTTGTTTTATGAAGTACCTAATATGATGGAGTCCCCTCCCCTACCCCATCTACTTGTAGGGAACATGTAACACAGATGAATGCAGGAATGGGCAAGGCCCACTGGAAGTTGTGTAAATGCTTTCTGCAAAAATGCCTCCTCTTTAGTGTTAAGACATTCAATGCTTTTACACATGTAAGATTTGCTCTGTGAGTTGTGTGTTTCTTACGATCCACAGGCAGGTGTCCTCACTATATTTATGAAAGGGATTTATAAAGCATGAGCACAGGGCAAACAATGTGCCACTGTTTAAAGGAATACCTGGGGTTACACGTTTACATGTATGATCCAGGAGTAATAGATGAGCGGGACAGTGGGGGGGATCAAGTGCGGGAGATGTAGGGTTTAGTGGAGCAATTAGGGAGCTGGTGCTTGAAGACCTGAGCACACGTTCCCATTGTCTTATTTTTATATTATTCTTTTCTGTGTAAAGCTGCTCTCCCTGGAAGGCAGATGGGGACTGTACATCATGTGATTGAAGGCATTAGTAAAATACACTGCAACAGAGAACTTCAGGATTTAATTTACAATGTAAAATAAAACCACAGAACATCAAGTTAATATCTAATTAAAAAATTGCCTTGATAGATAATTAATAAACACTTCTCAGGGGCGCAGGTGAGGACAATGAGAGGCCTTCGAGAAGAGCATTGTCCCCATCCAGTTGGGATAGAACCAGTGCTTGAACGGTGGATCTAAAGCTGTCCTGAAAGAGGAAGGGCTTGACTTTCCTCAGGAGAGAGAGCTGATACCAAGTTTCTTGAAGGAGATGTCTGCGTCGATGTGGAACCCAAGGCACTCGGTGGAGGGGTTGAACTTGGGTGTAAAGCCCTCAGGTTGATAGCCATGGTGGCTAGCCATGTCTGGGTGTTTGGTGTTGCTAGTGAGGAGTAGTAATTTGGTCTTGGAGGGGTTGCTCTTCAAGTATGCACTGGACATAAAAGACTGGATTAGCGAGAGGCAGTTTTTGAGCATGTGGAATTCCTTGATGGAGTTGAACTTTAGGTGTAGATGTGTGTCATCAGTATATTGGTGGATATGGATGTTGTGTGTGGCTAGGAGGGGTCCCAACGACTCCATGTACAAATTGAAGATCACTGGGGCGAGAATGGAACCCTGCAGGACTCCACAGGTGACAGGTAGTATTGGCGATCTAGAGGAGTCCATATGAACAAACTGATGGCAGTTGGTGTGGTAGGACTTGAACAAGCGTAGGACAAGATCGCTGATCTCCCTGCGCTGATGCAGGGTGTCTGTGAGGGCCTGGTGCTCTGCTGTGTCGAAAGAAGCTCAGAGGTCGAGTAGAACCAGGATGCAGGGGTGGCTGTTGTCAAGGATTTTGAGGGCTTCATTGGCCACCTTTAAAGTTGACGTATCTGTGCTGCATCTGGATTGAGCCCGGATTGGTAGGTTTGGCGGAGATTGTTGGTGTAGATGTGTTGCTGAAGTTGTACGGCTACTGCTTTCGGAATCTTATTACCTAGGTGACGAAGATGGGTGATGGAGAAATAGTTACCTATTTTGTTGAGATCCAGAGTGGGTTTCTTTATTAGAGGGAGGATTTTTCCTGTATTTACGGCCAATTGAGTTAGGGAGCTGTTTATGATCTCCAAGTAGGGAAGCAGAGCTTTTATGGGGAGGGTTTTGAGGATGGATGCTGGGAGGGTGTCATCTGTATATGATGTGGTTTTGAGGGTGACCAGGGATTCTACCAGGTCCTCTGTAGAAAGTGTCTTGATTGTTGTCCAGAGTGTGGAGATTTCACAAGGTGGAACATGAGGTGGGTATGTGTATGAAGAGTTGGTGTCTATGTGCTGGCGTATCTTGCTGGTTTTGTTGATGACGCTGGAGTGTGTATGGCAGGGTTGGGTAGCTGGCTGATGTTTTGTTTGACCATTTTGAAGGGGGCACTGCTTTGTTGTCAGCTTATGGTCTTCCAATAGTAGGCTGTCTTGGCTGTGTTGATTAGTTGTAAGCGGGTTGCTGGGAGTTCCTTGAGGAGCACCAGTTCAGAAGCGGTACTGGAGTGGTGCCAGGTTTTCTCTTGTTTCCTGATGACTCTTTTTTCTGACGTCTGAGCTCCTGCATGTAGCAGGGTGCTGACGGTTTTAGTTTGCAGGTGCCATGTTTCAGAGGCTCGTGTCTTAAATTGCAGATATTGGCATTAAGAACATTTTAGTCAATTATTCTGTGGTTTGTTGCTAACATGATATCTATCTATTCACTCTGCCCTGCCACAATTCATGCCCTGTGTGCTGCCATTCCTTCCCCTGCCTTGTGTTCTGTCATTTCTTCCTATTCCCGTTTGTGCTGCATTCCTTCCCCTCCTTTTGTGCTACCATTTCCTCCCCTCCTTCTTGTGCTGTCATTCCTCCCCTACCTTCTGTTCTGCTCTTTTTTCCCTCCCCATTTGTGCTGCCATTCTTTCCCCTCCCTTCTGTTCTGCTCTTTTTCCCCTCCCCATTTGTGCTGCCATTATTTTCCCTCCCTCCTATGCTGCCATTTATTCAGCTCCTCTTCTGCTATTTCTTTCCCTCTGTCGTGTGCTGCCATTCCTTCCACTCTGTCTTGTGCTGCAATTCTCTCCCCTCCCTCTTGTGTTGGCATTCGTTCCCCTTTTTTTTGTGCTGCCATTCCATGCCCTCCTTCTTGTACTGCCATTCTCTTCACTTCCTCTTGTGATGCCATTCCCCCCCCCTTCTTTTCTGCTCATTTTCCCTCCCCATTTGTGCTGCCATTCCTTTCCCTCCCTCTTGTACTGCCATTTCTTCCACTCCCTATTTGTGCTGCATACTTTCTCCTTCCCCTTCATGGTTTCAGTTCTTGCTTTGAATGTTGTACAATGCTTGTATGTACTGTTGCTCACCTGGCAGGCATCTATAGGAGCGTTTCATTCTCCATAATGCTGTCCTGTATACCCCCCACCAGGGCAACCAGTCCTTATTACTACCCCCCATGCAAAATGTAAAATGCAATAAACAACTACAAATCCCAACACTATTGCCGTTGCCATTGCTTGTTTTTTCTTGGTGGAGTATCCTGAAATCAGTTAGGTTGGTTTGGGCCGCTCAATCGTGTTCATGAACACCTTTGCTTTTTTTTGCATAGTTATTTAAACTGTTGTCCATGTACTTAGGACAAAGTAATTAATATAGCAATTCTACAAAATGAAGTAGTAAGAGGTGTCAATCACTTCCTCTTCAGTCATTCCATACACTGGCATGTTATGGAAACTAATCATTGTACGCACACAACCCTGAATTTGGAGATGGAAGTTTGTGATTCTCTCTCCCCGTTTTCCTATTTCCACGTACCCTATACCCATTGAGATATTACCATCCAGGTTACGCAGTTCTCCATGCAAGCCTTCAATGTACTACAATGTGTGAACATGCCCTTTCTATGGGACACAGTAGATGTCATGCTTCAAGGTGGACAGGTGATGACTGTTCTAGCTCTATTGCATTGAGAAAGGCATGCATCATGTTAGCCAAAACATGAAATCAGTTTTCACCCTCAAACACCAACTCAAACTTCCGTAACTTTCTACAGAATAGATCTGTTATCTTGCCACCTCTTCTCAGTGGGTCCAGCATCACTTTCTATTTGATCTACAGGCGTTATTATGCTGAGAGCTGTGTTGCAGAATTTCAAAGTCACAGAAAGGCTCAAATCATTAATAGAATTATAACTCTCTGCAAAATGAAATGTGCATTATCATGGTAGGGCGACTGGTCTAGCAGCCTTGTTGCTAAGCAGCAGTGTGGTTTCAGGAGCATGTGTCAATCCTCTACTAGGGCAGTAGCACTTGCACACTCTGTGTAGTGGCTAAGGCCCAGGACGCTCCAGTCCACACCGGTTAAAGCTAAACTGGCCGCCAATGAGCAATGTTGGTTCTGTAATTGCCATGGTCGTATCCTGGATCACGTTGTGTAAGATAATCTGCCTGATCCAGAACATAAATTGGTTACTAACTCTCTTGATAATCATGACAGGTGTATCTGAAACTTACACCACATAATCTACTCCAGTATTAAAAATTGCATGGTTCAAGAGTGATGCCTTGATCCCAAAATAATTCATCATATAAACAATATCAATTTCAACTATTCCCATATGATATTTTGTAGTACTTCGTTGCTCTCTGCTGTTCAATTCCCCTCTACTTCTTGTTACACCCCCAATCAGTGTGCATTATTTTCAACTGCTCTCTCCTTATGCCTTTCTTGAAGCCTTCTCAGGAACTAGATGAAGTTTAAATGGAAAGAGAAACAACGTTACAATATACCAAGTGAAGTTTCTGGACTACCATCAGTGGAATTCCATGGGGAAAAAAACAACAGTAATCCTGGATGGATCAGTGATAATGGTATAGTTAGGTCTGACTACTCAGATTAGGACCCGACGTAGTGGTGTTTACCTCTGGCTCTTTTTCTGCATAGAATAGCTGTGAAGTGGTAATCAGGACCCATGTGTAATGTCATGATAACTATATCCATATGTCTGCTGTTCCAAGTTTATCCCTTAAGAATCTTGATAACAATAAATTAGAACAAAAATCATTGCCCTTCTGTAATTGTAAAGTATGTGTAGGTCTGACCGGGCAGCGGCTTACTGCAGAAGAGACTCGGGTCAGATCACTGGACGTACCTCGGACTTTACACGCCACATAATAGACCATTGAGTGAAGTATCCAGGAACAGGGCAGTTTACATGACCCACACCTTTTCTGCTAAAACAGTCACCAGAAACCAGCAGCACACATGTTTCAGATACATTCAAAAATAAATAGAATCCCCAAAACAGATATTATTTTTTAAAACAGACTTTTTCCTGAACCTATCAGCATAATGTCATAATGTTACTTAATATACTCCTAATCTAAGACCTCACCTCCCACTCTTAAATACAAGCATGCTTCTAACTTAATTTGCCAAAAATAGAGCAATAACAAACTAGAGCAAGTAGAGGCTTACAGCGCCAACTCACCCCATCCTGTATTTTCCTTCATCAATACCTCTTCCAGTGCCAGCCTTTCTACAATTCGACAAGCCACCTGAAACAGCAGAAGCCTTGACATATGACACAACAATGAATGCAGCAATCTACTAACTGCCCCTTGCCAATAGCGGATATAGTACTGTACCAATAAGGGAAATGCTAAATAATAAACTGTCGATGCCAGATCAGTGATGGAATTTCGTTACCCATATTTCTGCATTTTTTTTGGCCCCCTGTCACTCAGATTACCAACATTGCCCTCATTCAGAGTTAGCTGATCCGGTTTTAACGGTGCCGGTAAAACCTTACCGGCACCATTATCCGGACCCGCTAACTACGAATTCTGCAGGCGGGTGGCATTACAGCTGTCAGGTCTGAACTGGCAGGCATAACGCCACCCGCCTGCAGACGGACATGGAAACACTGGCACCATTACCGCATGTTGCCAGTGTTTCCACTTCCCCATTCCCGTGGCGGGAATAGGGAATTACAGAATGCTGGTTCTGGAATTACCAGATCACTGGGGCTGTAATGCCCCGGTAAATCTGGCAGTTCCGGAGCTGGTAAATCCCTAGGAGTCCGGCCGCAGCATGCCGTTTTTTCCAGCACGGCTTCCGCCGGACTCGTAATCAGCCCTATTGAGTTATCTGGCATATTATATGACCTGGCAACATTTATTTTCCATTGATGCCAGCTATCAAGCTGTTATTGTATTCACCTGTTCTGCTCAGCCTTCATTCCATGCTTTCAGATTTTCTTAGAGGGACTTGATGACAGGATGCCTTTCCCCCTTTCTCCTGCATACCTGAGGTCATAAGGCATTTCAGTGCCAAAGTTGCATAATATGATATCAGCATGAACACAACTCAACACTAGATATTCAGCCAAAATGAAAGCCGCTAAAATGGTATATTTTACCACCAACATCGAGTCCTCTCTATCTCAGCCGAGGGCTCTGTTATCTGCTGTCAAGGCTCTTGCCTCTGCAGAGAGACTCACTCCTACTGTCACACCTACTCAAGAGCTCTGCGATGTTCTATCAAACTCCTCTACAGTGACAAGGGTTGTACCAATAGGCAACCCTAGCTTTCCCTGTGCCACCCCTGCTCCTACTGCAGTCAACACCTGGTCCACCTGCCCTACTTTTTCTGTGGAAACAGTTCTGACGGCTAAGTCTTGCTCCCCTTCGGATGCCATCCCTCTATGGGTCATGAAAGATATTGCTCCAAATGTGTTATCAGAGATTACTAATGCTATTAATGATTCACTCCTGACAGGGTCTATCCCATGGGAGCTGAAGTCAGCCAGGGTGAGCCCTCTCTAGAAGAAACCTACCCTGGACCCTGCCACCCCATCTCATTTTCAGCCTATTTCACTTCTCCCCTTTTTTGGCTAAACTCTTAGAGTCACTGGTGCCAGCCCTACTCTCCACTTTCCTGGAATCTACTAATCTTCTGGACCCGGTTCAGTCTGGGTTCCGTCTTGGTCGAGGCACAGAGAGTGTTCTGGTCACCGTCTTGGACGACATGACCAGGCTGGTGGATGCAGGTGGAGTGGGTGCCCTGATTTTGTTGGAAACCTTTTGGCGGCCTTTGACACGGTCGACCACTCCATCCTGCTATCCCGTCTTGCACAGTTTGGTATATCATGGCAGGTGCTAGCATGGTTCAGGTCGTTCCTTGCAGATCGTACCCAGACCCTATCGATGCCTACATTTCTTTCTGCTCCTTGTCACCTCAGTTGTGGAGTGGCACAGGGTTCCTCCATGTCTCCTACCTCATATTTTTGCCCTTGTGTGTCTCATCTGCTCCTTCGCCCACAAATGCTACTTGTACACTGACGACACCCAGATTCTGATCCGACTGAGGTGTCGTAGAAGCTGCAGGAGTGTCTGACAGCTGTTGGAGACTGGATGAACTACAATTGGCTCAAATTAAATGGACATAAAACTGAGGTGATGGTGGTGGGCTTATCCCCCTGATCCCACACTTTGGGCGTCTTCCTTCTGGCCCTCTTCCCTGGGATCCCTGCCGATCCTGGTAAAGAAAGTGAAAAGCATGGGTGTCGTTCTATCGGCATCACTCTCTATGGACCAAAAAGTTACTGCTGTATGCCACGCTGGTCACTTCCAGCTGAAAATTCTGAGGAAGGCATTGCCTCTGATTCCTGCCCTACTGCGTCCACTGGTGATAGCAGCCATGGTCTTATCACGGATAGACTATTGCAACTCCTTATATCTGGCCCAACCTAAAGGCATGATAAAACGGTTGCAGCTGCTGCAAAATCTGGTTGCACGGGTAGGCACTGGCACTCCTTTTGAGCCCATATCTCTCCTGTGCTGCGGACTCTCCATTGGCTCCCAGTGGCTCAGCGGGTGAAGTTTAAGGCTTTATGTATAGTCCATCGCGCCCTCCACAATCAGGGGCGGAAAATCTCCAAGCCAAGTTCACCCGCTACTACCCCACCCGCAACCTCCACTTAGCTACTGCCGAACAACCTGTTGTGACAAGATACAAACGGTGCAGGGTTGGTGGTCAGGCTTTTTCCATCGCTGCAGCAGCTCTGTGGAATAACCGCCCATGTGCCATTAAGAAAACCTCCAACTATTTTGAGTTTAGAAGGCGGGTCAAAACCCATGTATTCTGATCAGCTGAGGCTTCAGATTTCTCTCTCTCCACAGTGCCATGATACCTTCGGGTGACCGTGCACTATATAAGAAGAGGTAACATAACATAACATCCCGGCGGTATTATATACTTGCTAAATGTTTCCTGCTTCCCCTTTCCATCTTGTCATTTGTGTTCCCTTTGGGATTTCCCTTTCCCTTGTTTGACTTTTCCATATTCAGAGACATCCATCGGTGGTTGGTGTATCCCGTGTAGGGAGAGGGTGGGGCAAAAGCTCGTGTCTCCCTGTCCTTATCCCCACCCTCTTTCTTGGGCTCCTCCTTCTTTTCATACAGCTTCCAGCGCCCTAGAATATTCTGCCTCAACTTACGTTTTGAGCCATTATATGTCGCTAATAAAAATGAAAACATGCTGTTTATTATTCCACTATTCTACTATCAAACATTGCTTCTCCTGGCCAATCCCAGAAGCTCTGTCCCGCAGTATTCCGAGCGCACTGAAAGTTGTACCTTAATAGTTTATCATGATACTGGTGCACTATATGTTCTAGGGGCGTATGCCTCTGAACGACATTCCCAACCCCAGTTTAACTTCTACTATGTTTCCCTTTACAACACTCTCCCCTTATTCCAACTGCCCTTCATGCCTCCACCCCTTTTTCTCACTCTCACCTCTCACACACCACCTTTCTTCTCAACACACATCCATACTTACCATTCTCTCTGCTTGCACCCAATCAACATTCACTGGCCCTCTCCACAGGCCCATCCACTCACACTTATCACTCTTACCGGCCCTCCCCACAGGCCCACCCACTGACTCATTGTTAGTGTAACATCGGCCTTCCCCACGGGCCCACCTAATCCTTGCGTATTCTATGTTAATTTGCAATTGCCATGCCGTGCCCTCCTCCAACTTCGCATTTGCCTCTACTCACGCCAAGCACAATTATTTGCATGTTAATTCAGGTGTTCTCCCGTCCACCTCAGCCAGCCCAACATAGAACACCAAACAACACTCCTGCTATACTAGCCCACCAAATCTCAAAGACAATAAATGTACTCAACAACTATGATCCTCCTGTGCGCTGTCTCTCAATACATCAACAATTCAGCAACACTCCCCAAAAATGATCAAACTACCCAATCGCCTGCACTATGTGCATTTCCCTCTAATGGTGTCCACCATCTTCTATTAACACTTCTGCTCTAACGCAGATGTGTCACCACAAACCAGCCCCATATTGCAGGTGTGGAATTAATATATACTACTACGGCCAATCGTTTCCCACCTCAAGGATGTGTGCTATACACCATACCAAATCCCTACGCCCCTCTGTGGGCATGCAACCACAGTTTCCCATGTTCATGCAAGGTACAATGGTGTCCTAGAGATCCTCAAGTCCTCCCAGCACCAAGCCTTCCCTCTATCCAGACCGTTGTGAACTCGGCGTATGCAGGGCATCCTCGTTGTGCACATTCAACTGGTCTGCACTTGCCTGGCCCATGCCCCTGGGGAGTGAGGCCAGAATACCCACAGCCTGTCGAGAGAACTGAGGATCTTGCTGGGGCCTCCAAATGTGCCAGTCGTCCTCCATGTAACATAACGGTAATAACACCAAAGTAATCCAAAAAGGAGCATACACCACCCAAGCAGTAATACTGTTTGTTACAGGCCAGACACAGATGGGAGAGCACGGTTCAAACAGCACAGTGCAACAGAACTGTGTGAAAAGGGCTGTCAGTGCTCCACACTGTGAGCCGACCACTGGAACTTTATTTACCTGCCATTGGTCTGCTCACATCGAACAACCTGAGCTTGGCAATGGGGAGTCTTTCGCACAGCATCTGACCAATGAGGTGCCCCTCCAACATCCACAAGGACACAAAACACTGTTCCACCCTGAGAACACCAGGACCTCTCCCTTGAATGGTTCCCTGCTACTCGTTCCCTCGCCCCACAACCCTCTTCTGCTGCTCGTCTGCCAAGGGGCAATTTGAAACCCGCTGACCCCATTGTCGTTCAATTTTATTTTATTACATTTCATTTATGTTTCTCTTCCCATTCCCTGCGGGCACCCAGGAGCCTCACTCACTGACCTCGAATGCATCTGCTGCTCACATTCGCCTGGGAACGGCCAACTAGCAACATGCCTTCAGCACGCTTCTGCAGCTGAAAGCTGAAAAGATTAATGGGCACCCATGATCTGAGACCTGTGGCAGCGAATTAACAACTAATTTACTTAGCTGAGACCTATACTCTGAATAGGCTATGATACCATGCCCATAATGCTTTTTCTACCCACTACCCTACCCTTTACCCCTCCCCTGCGTGCCCCTCACCCTGTGCTCCCACTCCCCCCTTTTCCCCTGGACCTCTCTGGCTGCATCTACGCATTAATTGCACAACACTGCGATCAATGTGGTCCTTATCTCCCTGAGCCCCCTCCCTCTGGCCACTGTGTCCCCTCTCTCTTACTGTCACGTAATTGATAAGTGAATCTACACCTTTACTGCAGGATCACTAATGGGCCCATAGCTGTGTTTGGCTAAGTAGGAGATCAATTCACCTATCATCCATGTACTCCTTCAGAGATATAGGCCCCAACAAAGATGGACCAGCTGGAATTTTTCGCTTGCTGGTTAGGATTTTACAATTTGGCGTTTCATGTCAGGGCACAGTTTGGGGGTTGGAAAGCATACTGGGGATGTACTCTTGGGCATTCTCTCGAAGGTTAACAGCAGGGTTAGCAGCAACTGCAGGCATTGCTCCCTCCCAACGTGGGCCCACCTGGTCTGGTGCTCTGTATGCAGCATACAGGGTACTGCTTCTGCCTTCTGCCTTAAAAGTTATTCTCCTCCGTCCTCAGGGTACAGTCCTCTCCCTTCTGGCACAGAACACCCTGCAGGCAACAAACACCCACTCCCTTTACTGCTGGCTTTGCCCTGCAGGTGAAATCAGCAGCCTTTGAAGAGGAGGGTGTGAGTTTGGTGATTATGGCAAGCCCCCAGGGACACACTGCAGGCAGCATGCAGGTATGCCATACACCTGCAACCTTTCCCGCAGGCTTAATAGTGCATAAGAGTGATCCCCCATTGCATCAGTCAAGATGTGTGAAAGTGTTTGAACATGGACACAAAAATCACAGGTCTCATGACAGGCAGCCTCTTTTCGATGCTAAGCTGGCTTCAATATTGGCAATAGACATCTTGATTTTCATTTTTAGGATAACTGTGTCTAAACAATAACATTGTCTGAACCATTTCTATTGTGACGTTGAATTAAAAGTGAGGGTCTGACCCTAACAGAGGAAGACCCGTTGAGAAAGTAACGTTTGATTATTTTTCTTTGAACTTTTGATTTACGAATGAGAAGTGATCCTTGATTGCACTACAGACTTTTATTGCAGAAAGCTCCTATTTGAATTGGAACTGCTTCCTTGTGCTCAGAAGAACTAAAGTGTGTTCCATGCTCTATTGTGCTACCTTGTCCTGTATTGAAAACGTGGGGAAGGGGAACCAACTATCCAGTCACGCTAATTTATTGTTTCTTGACACTCCTTTTGTTACCTATATCATTTTCCACACTGTTTGGTGTTTAGAGGTAAGGATTGGTAAAAAGTAGTTTGGCATAGGCCCATTTATTTTGACGAAGATTCCACTAGGACTGTGTTATTTATTATTTGATGGTCGTAGCTTGCACCCATCATTAGAAGAAGGTTTAGAGAGGTGTTTTTCCCACCCAATGAAGTTCAATAAACACCCTTGAACTGTGAGCACTTGTGTTTTTCTTCACTGTTTGATACCATGCCTTCCCCACAGTACACACCTTAAATATCCCTGCTGCAGCTTAATCCCCAGCCTATCCCTATATGTTTCACCTTAGTCATTTCACTTTATAATTTCTCCCTTCTCTCTACTCTTCACTTCCCCCGTTTGTGGCCAGATAGAGCCCCACTTTCTTGTAAAAGTCCTCCAATCGCCCTCAAAGTAACTCATGTTATTGTGGGATAGAAATGTCAGTTTGTCCATGGCGTATATATATATCCCAAACCTTGTGTAAACATTCCAACTTGTTTGGGACTGATTAACTTTTCCACTTTTGGGCAACCACCAAACATAGATTCCCACATCTTCGGAGACCAGAACACCTCTTTTTCACTGGGGAAATGCCCAATAGCATTTGTCGGGGGTTACATTCCAATAGGACCCGTCACCTCCTTTTTCCAGCTTAAAAGTTCTGCCCAGTAGATTTATATTCTGGGGCAGGACTACCATACTAACGAGCCCAGCTACCCACAACTACAGGGACAATTTGGGAAGACCCCCTATAGATTTCAGAGAGTTTAAAGGGTCTCTAAGGCACCCATGTAACATCTTGAAATTGTGTTCCATTTCTGCTCTGAATAGGTTTCGATGGAAAGTAACTTTGAAAATCTCTGAAGATACTGTCTGGGATGTCCTCCCCTGCTATCCCAGTATTTATTGAAGTTTTGCCTGCCTGTTAAGTCTGAGTAGTTAAGAACTGTACATAAATGAGAGACTATCCCTTTTCTCGTATCTGCTTCATCCAAAACCTTTTTCAAATGAAGTGAGGTCTCTCTGTCTCTCTCTCTCTCGCTTCTTTGTTAGCCTTGAACTTACCCTCTTGGAAAAGCTGGCTGACTCTTTACAAGCCACCTTCTGACCATTCCTGAGCTTTACGGAAGCCTAAGCGGTTTAGAGAGGTGACCCCCAAAGTAAGATAATTGGATAGGATCTTGTAATCTTGTAGTCAATCTTCCATGTTCTCCATAATACTTCTAGCGTCGGGTGGAATTTTATTCTACTAGGGAGTTCTTTATCGGGGCCCACAACAAATCTTCCACTTTTTTGAGATGTGTTACACTATCCCCAAAAATGATCCAATAAGTTCAGAGGTTGTTGCTCGTATGATCTAACAATATTTTGTGTTGAACTGCATTATAATAATTATATAAATCTGAGAACCTAAATCCTCTGTGTTCCTTGAATAGGGTCAGTGTTGCTCTCTTAATCCTGAGCTGTTTCCCTTGCCATATAAATGTGTATATCATATAGTCCAGGTCTTTGAAGAAGCCGTCTGGTAGCGGGGACGCGATCGAAGATAAAGCCTGCATGGGAGGATGTTCATCTTAACTCATCATCATCATACATTTTTGGGGGGAAATGTACAAAACATTCCATAAAAACAGTACAAATACAGAATAATATACATAATGTAGATGCCATAAAAAAATCACCTAAATAAAAAACTAGATCATAAGAAACAACAATGTAAAAAAAAACACATTTCATGACATTGTCACAAACCAACATTTTTTGATATAAAGTGCCTTTTTTAAAATATGATAAGAGAGTCCACCCAAGATGTAAGACGTGGGGAATCAGCCCAAAGTAAAAGCATCAGTGCAGGTCGATATTGCACAAACCCCAGTTCACATTGCAGAGGCCGTAACAAAGATCCTCTCGCACTCTTGTATGCCGGGCAGGCAAATAAGAAATGAGCGAGATTCCTCATGTCGGGCATCACACAGAAGGCAAGACAGATTACGATCCTCCCCTGAACAAGAAGTCACCACCGCACTTAATCGACTACAGTCAAACCTTGCCCTTGTTAGCATGACTCAGTCCGCTTGTGACTCAGCCCATAATAAGTATTTCTGTATGCCAGGAGACATAGGGGGTCATTAGAAGGTTGGTGGTAAGGGGTTAACAGTGCCAGTAAAGGTGCCAGAGCCTTCAACCCTTTAACGCCACATTACGAGTCTGCTTGTGGGACCCGCTAAGGACGCCTGATAAAACCAGGTGCCCTTAGCGGATCCCGCTAGCAGACGAGGATGCTAACAACGGGCCTGTTAATAATGGGCCCGTTGTTAGCATCATCCCCATTCCCATTCAGCCCCATGGGGGCTCAAATGGGAATGGGGATGTACCGGGTCCGGGTTCCTTGAATTGAGGAATTACCGGGCCCTCCAAGGTCAGAATGGCCCGTAATTCCTCATTCAAGGAACCCGGACCCGGTACCCGGTAAGGGGGTAGCCATGGCTACCTCCAAACTTGTAATGACCGCCATAATTTTATCAGCCTTCTATTCTTAGGTTTCACTAACTTCAGACGCTCTCTCATTATGCCTACATGATCACAGAAACGGCAAGTTAGCAATCTTATCTCTCGCAATATATCATTAGGGGGCGGTACCAGTGTGTGATATTGAGTTCCAACATTTTTTTCTTAATGTTAAGAAGCTCCTAGTCTCCCAAGCCCTGGTTCTCTCCAGGCTGGACTATCGTAACACCCTCTTTCTAAATCTACCTGCTTCCACTCTCTGCCCTTTACCACTAATCCAGAACAGGACTGCAAGACTTGTCCTTGGCCTCCAGCCCTGGCATCACTTCTCTCCAGCTCTGTAATCCCTTCATTGGCTCCCAGTGGATGCAAGGAAAACCCCTCTGCATTGTCCACAAGGCTTTCTGGGGCTGGGACAGAAATACTGTCATCCTCCGTAAATACCTCCCTTCCCGAGCCCTTCGCTCCTCTCCATCTAATTCCCTCAGGGTCGGGCGATTTTCAAAGAAACATGCTGGGGGCAGATCTCTGTCCTTGGCTAGGGCCTCCCTTTGGAACAGCCTTCTGGCCACCCTGAAACTTGAGGTGAACCATCTCCGTTTCCGGGTGCTCCTCAAGACCTTCCTCTTCGCTTCTGCCTTTGCCCCCCCTCTCCCTTGCTGATCTGTTTCTCTCAGCACCATGCATCTGGCCACCCTGTGTCCTTTGGGCCCAGGTACCTAGGAGAACCATCTCCGGTTCCGGAAGCACCTCAAAACCTTCCTCTTCGCTTCTGCCTTCTCTCTCCCTCTCCCCTGCTAAACCTGCTTAACTCCCCACTGAATTCTGCACTTAACCTGCATCTGGGCCACTCTCAGCGACCTCGGTCCAGGGCCCAGCCACTCTCCACTTGCACTGCCCCCCTGGCTCCCCCTGCACTGTGGGACTGTCACTGTATCCCTACAGCCCCCTACCCAGCACTTGCTCTGCACTTACCTCGCACTTGCCACCAGCTGGCCCTTTTTATTTATTATTTATCATTTATTATTTTATTACGCCACTTACCTTGTACTGCACTTTTCCCCCCACCTCCTCCCCCTGCACTTTCTCCTTTTCCCCTTACCTCTGCACTTGCGCGATCTGAATGACACCTGGCCTAGTAGGATCGCTTGTCCGTCTTCCCCTTGTTTCCCTCCCTCCCTGCCTCGTCGCGCCTTGAAACACTTGTGTATAGGCGCGTTACAAATACCATATCATATCATATCATATCATATCATACCTGTGCACCTGGCCTCCCTCCAGCACTGCCTCTGGACACCCTTGGCACTGGGATCTGTATCTGTACCCATACAGCCCCCCACTCTTCCTCTGCACTTATCAGATATACCCTATCTGACTAATCATGCAGTTGACACGTGTCTGGCTGCACCAGATGTGCCCCTTTTTGTCCGCACTTACTTATTTATCCCACTTATTATTTATTCTGCTCTCTCCTCTGTCCACACTTTCCACTTCTCCCCCTCCACGCACTTTCCCCCTCTTCTGTTTTCCATGCACTTGCACGTCCTTAATGCCACTGGGCCTAGCACGATCGTATTTTGTTCTCCCCTGTTCCCCTCCCTTTGCTTGGTCACGCTCTGAAACACATGCGTATTAGCACGATATAAATAGAATATCATATAATTTCATATCTTAATGTAACTCAATCAAGGAACCTTTTCAGTAGTATCTTTAGCAATCATCTTAACTGATGTTCTCCTCCCAAACCATGATATGATGAGCGTACCTCATCTCCTTAGGTCATTTTGCATGGTCTCAAGGTGTGGGTCGTAATTCAAGAAGCACAATCGCGACAAGTCTTGGGGCTCTCATATCCCTAGATATGTAATGTCCTCCTTTTTCACATTCATCCCTAATGTTCCAGACATGAGACAGTTTGATGAGTAGGAAGGATTTTTGATTTAGTCATGTTAATCTTGAGACCAGAAGATTTGCCAAAAAAAAGATCCTATGGTTGCCTTGAGATGTGTAAGCGACTCTTTGACCTCACCCAAATAGCACGAGTTATCGTCTGCAAATAAGGACAGTTTAAATTCAGTGCCTCCACATTGAATTCCTTTAATTGTAGGGTTTCCTCTAATTGGCAATTGCTAGGGGTCTATGCCCAATGTATATAACAGCTGACATAACAGGCAGCCCTGTCTTGTGCTCCTTGATAATTTAAAGGGGGATGTGCCCCCATTCACCTGAACCCTAGCTGGCGGGGTACAATAGAGAGCTGCTACCCCTATTTAAAAGTTTTGGCCCAGCCCACTTTTCTGCAGAATCATCCTATATAATTTTATTCAAGTCGGTCGAATACCTTCTCAGAGTCTAGTGAAATCAAGTAGGAGTCTAGCCCATCTTCTTTTGCTAAGTGAATGAAGTCCAGGGTCTTCCTGATATTATTGGAGCACTGCCGAGCTCTTATAAAGTCCACCTGGTCACCATGAATTAGGGATAGGAGAACCCCCTCCAGCCTATTCCCCAGAATTTGGCAAAGATCTTTTACATGAGGCACATGAATTAGAGTATTTACCTTCCTTGTGAATGACCACTACTACTGTGTCAAAAACTCTCACCAGGAATGAGGCCAGGGTAGAACAATACATTTTAAAGAAACACACTGAGAAACCATTGTCTCTAGGGGTTGTTCCCTCTTTCATGTTCTTTATAGTCATGATCACTTACTCTTCTTTGATGGGGGAGGTCTACAGTTCTGTGGTTTACATAGAAGTACCTGGGTTTACGAAGAGGAAAATAAGTCTGTTATGTGATTGCAGTCCTCTTTGTACTCTACAGTGTACAGTTTATCATAGTATTTCCTACCCTCTGCATATGATACACTACCTCTGTGTTTCTGGACTGGATTGAGGCTACCATTTTCAATGTCCTTTTTTCTCTTAATTTCCAGGACAGAATCCTGTCTAACTTTTCCCCTTTTTCATGGTACTTCTGTTTTAGAACTAGCAGCATCCTTTCCATCACATAGACTATTAGTGCCCTTAGTAATCAGCTGTGTCAATGTAATTAGTGACTGGAACACCTGGATGAAGAGCATCTATTTTTCGTCACAAAATAATTTCTTTGTGCTGTCACTCTCATTTCTTTTAAATCCATATTCTAATCAGTTCTCCTCTTATTGTAGCTTTGAATCCCTTCCACATGCACAGTAGGAGCATTCACTTCACCATTATCATTAATCTGGAAATATTCTTTTACGCTAGTTAAGTGAACCTGTGATATTTCTCTATCTTTAAGAATAAAGACATTGCACATCCACTGCCCTCTCCGGCTCTCTTGTGCCCAGTACCCTATCTTCGCAAGTACTAGGTCATGGTCTGACCATAGGATCAGCGATTAGCCCACTTCTTTGACCTTCTCTTTCACTCCAACATCAACCAAGATGACATCTATTCTTGAGTGGGAGTCATGGGCATATGAGTACTATGTGCATGGTGGGTCGCCCTCCCTTGGAGGCGTCAACGTGTCCTCAACACCCATATCTTGGTTAATTTCCCTAAAACATAGGACCCAAACCCTAAACCTGGGTGTGTTCCTGTGGTCTTCATACGTTTCCTGTCCCTTTCCGGGTTCAGTACCATGTTGTTTTCTCCCCCTATGAGTATGGCCCCTTCCACAAACAGTTTCACCTTATCTGCCACTTTCTCCTAGAATTATATTGGTTCGGACAATAAACCAATCCTAATGTTATTTTAGTGCCTTGATAAGTCCCCCTCAGAAATAGGTAACTTCCCTAGGGTCTCTAAGTTCTTTCTCCACTACCAGCCTACACGGGTTTCCCAATATTATTTCTTTTTACATTTTGGTGAGACATAATACACTTTATCAATACCAGTCCTTCCCTTTCACCCAGTGGGTCTCTTCTTTTCTTGTAGGAAAAGCACATCTAATCATGATCGCTTGAATTCCCTAAAGGTCATTGATCTCTTGGTTGGTGAGTTGAATACAAAAAGCGTCAAATTGCATTCATCCATTAGCGTGTACAATGTATAACTCTCCTTGCCCTTTATTTTCTTTGATATATTTTCCTCTCCCCTTTTTCTCACCTTTGTATGTATATCTTTGGCTGCCTCTAGAAAGATTGTGTAATTCAAAATTTCTCAACAACAACAAAACTTTAACATACCCCAACCCAGTATTCGGTGTCCAGTCCCGAACTATTCCCTTTCCCATGCACAGACTTGACCACGAGGCCTGATCTCACTCTCGGCACTTCCACATCTCACTCGTCTCCTCCCTGATCCCTACCTGAATAATCTGTGAATCAATTACATCTTTATCCATTCCCCTCCTCCTTTTACCCTGGACACCAGGATTCATCACTGCTATAGAACCCTGTCCCGATGTCACAGATCTCCCTTTCCCCCATCTATTAAGTGTCAATTACGAAACCCTTGCAGAGGTTTCTCAATGATCTATAGGCATCAGCATCATTAAGACCAGAGCTATACATGTAACCAACCCTGTACTCTCCCTCTACCTCTTTTGCAGCAATGGTGTTTTCATTTTAAAATATTTTCTGGAGCCTGGTACCCTTGGCTTTTCTTCCCCCTAATGTTAGGGACCGATGAGCAGTCTTGTCAGGAAGTGGGGTTGGGGATGAGTCCCCTTCATCCATAGGTTTGCCTGAGACTCTCTGGATGTCGTCTTCAGTAATCAGGTCTTAATTCAAGCTGTCATATTCAAAACAGATCAAGAAGAGAAAAACCCATCTATATCTCACCCCCTTAGCAATTGTTTGAGGGGGCCAAATCGGTGTCTCCTGGTTAGTGTGAAGTTAGACAAATCTTGGAATATAAATATCTTGTTTGATCCATGAGCAATGGGCCTTTCTCTTCTAAACTTGTCCACCACTCTCGACTTATCAGTGTGGTAATGGAATCTGGCAAGTACAGATCTGAGTCCTCACCCTCTAAATCATCTATGTTTATTTATGATTATTTATTTATTTATTCAGTTTTGTATAGGGCACAGCAGCCCGGAGGCATTGTGGCGCTTGTTACAGGGAAAAAGCCTAGTTGCAGGACATACATTGCATACATTTCTTACAGAAAAAAGAATAGACACAGTACATTGGAGAATTGGTGGAGAGGAGGCTAGTTGAAGAGCGTGGTCTTCAGATTTTTGTGCTAGGCAAAGAGGGAAATCTCAGCTCTGAGTGCTGTGGGGAGCCTATTCCAGAGTTTGATGGCTATGTAGGAGAAGCCTAGCCCACCTGCTTTGGCCCTGTTCATGTGTGGGTTGGCAGTAGGTTGGAGTATTGAGTGTGTGTTGGATGTGTGGATGAGGCTCTTGTGATGGTTTCTGATAGGTAGGAGGGGGCTGTGAGGGATAGGCATTTGTGTGTGAGGGTAAGGATTTTGAAGGTGATACAGTCGGGAGCCAGTATGCTGCCTGTCTGGCAAGGGAGATATGGTCCCTTTTAGGAATGCTCAGTGCTGCTCTTAGAGCATTGCTTTTAGTGGTTTGTAGTCTGTTTAGGTTATTAGCTGAGGTTTGGGTTAGGAGTGTGTTACAATAGTCAAGTTTGGCCCCTATAGTAGCTCTTGCTATAGTGAGGAAGCTGGGTTTGGAGATGTATAGTTTTGTTGCGCAGATGAGCTTAATGGTGTTTGCAGATGCTGAGGCAATGGCGCTCACTTGTCTAGGCATGGAGAGAGTGGAGTCTATGTAGACCCCTAAGGTCTTCACTGACAAGGAAACAGGGATAATGGTGTTGTCTATGCTGAAATCGGAGTAAAGGTTATCTAGTTTGGCTAGTGTAGCTTTTTTACCTTGGATGATGATCCCGGTCTTGTCGCGGTTGAGACAGAAGCCGATGGCCGCCATCCAGGCTTGGATAGTGGCATAGATTAGATTTAGAGAGATGGTATCTTGGCTGTATGAGCCGGTTAGTGGTAGGAGTACTTGAGTGTCGTCACCGTAGTTAGTATATGCTATGCCCTGCGCGTCTAGCTTATCGAAGAGAGGCCTTGTACAACGTGGGTGCTGTGCATGAACCCTTTGGAACACCACAGTGGATGGTTGTCACTACCCTCGCCCAAAACCCCCTCTGGCAAACCCATTGGCCAGGTGGAGTCAGGACTCAGGCCTTTAGAGCCTGGCATCCTCTTCAAAAGCCCTCATGGGGCCAGTCCTGGCGCCTATGGCGCCAGGCTCATACACCATGAAAAATCAATGTGCTTGGGAACTACTTTATTGCATTGTCAGTCAACATGGAGGCATCCACATAACTTGGTTCCTAAGACCCAAGCTATGCGATCTAGTGTTTTGGGTGTGGTAGCCTAGGGACTACTTTACCTGGACTATTTTGTTGGGGCTATTTAAACCACACCCGAGCAAGACAACACGCTTTGCGTTACTTTTCAGCTTGCAACGTGATGCTCACTGTGTCCAGCTATTCCCTCAAACCTCGGAGAAGCAGAACCTGAATGGAGACAAAAGAACATCATTAGCAGCAGCATCTTACCTGCAGTCTTCATCTTTAAACACTCGCAGCATCTGAGAACAGCTTCCTCGAATCTGCACGCCTCCCGGATAGAACGACCTGAAAGAGGAAGATAGAGGCAACATTAAAGAAAGCAGTAGAGACATTTACAAATTACAAACTGCTCAAAAGGATTACCTGGCTGGTCGCCTCTCAGCTGGCACCACTCCGGACATTCCACTCGCGCTGAAGAACACCGCGACCTACAAGGAAGGACAACACAGGTTAGGCAAAGCAAGACTTTGCAGCGCTGCGCATAGCGCTTACTTACCGCATCATAGCGCTCTTAATGCGCCATCATGTACCAGCGGGGCTCAACCAAGCCAGTTCGCCGCTCTGAGCTCTGCATACCTAAGGGAGAAAAAAGAGACATTTTAAACAAAGAAAGGCATGCAGGATAGCATCAAAACTAGAGAACAGCAATAAGACCTACATGAACAATATCAAACGGGCCGGCATCAGTGAAGTAACTGGACCGCATTCGCCCATGAAAGACAACGTGCCCCTGCAAAGTAGGCAGGACAGAGAGCACACCTAATTCTACCACAAGGTGAGGAGAGGGCACCAGAGGGACTGAAATCATACGTGGGTGGAGGGAGGATACTTACCCCAGTCGGTCAGTCTTGAACACAGTCCTCCTGTATTTTCAGGCAGGACCTTCCCCGCAGACCACATCAGGGCAAAGCTGAGAAGCATTCCAGCGAGTAACCCGGATGGGTGGCGTCCCTGTGGATACCAGGTGAGCGTAACAATGGTGGTGGGAGCTGCCTTGGCTATGTCAGAGAATATTTTCATTACTGTGCCTTCAAGGAAGGAGGAGATCCATGAGGTTGCTTCTTCAGAGAATTTGGCTCAGTGGCTGAGGTGTGTGGTGAGGGTTTTGTGATCTACAAGATTGAAAGCGGCTGAGAGGTCCAGTAATAGGAGCAGTGCTGGCTTGCCTTTTTCCATGATTTGGGTGATTTGGTTTTTTAAATCAACTAATGCGGTTTCTGTGCCATGTCCTTGGCGGAAGCCTGATTGTTTTTTTTCCCTAGGATGGCATTGGTTTCAAGAAAGTATTGGGTCTGGCTGTAGGCTGCCTTATCCAGAATTTTAAGGAGGAAGTGGACAGTGGTTATGGGCCAGTAGTTATTAGGCTGAGCAGGGTCAAGAGTAGGCTTTTTCAGTAGAGGGCGTACCCAAGCTTCTTTGAGGCTGGCAGGGACCAAGCCTGTTTTAAAGGATGCATCCATAAAAGCTGTTATGAGAGAGGCAAGGGAATTGGCATAGTCCTTAATTATCTTTGGTGGGCAGATGTCGCCTTTGCAAATGGATGGCTTGAGGTGTTTAAGTAAGTTGATGACTTCCTGTTCCGTGATATCTCGGAATGAGAATAAGTTGAGTGGGCTCGGAGGAGTAGGAACTGATTGAGGGGGATGATGTTGCGTTGGTAGTGCTTTGCATTGATCCTTGATTTTCTTCTGTAATAGGTCAATTATGTTAAGCACGGCAGATTGTATGTTTGCACACCAGGTTTCGTCTTTGATGATCTCATCTGGGCTATTGGGAGGCCAGATGAGTTTGTTAAAGATAGTGAAGATTTCCTTAGTTTGGGAGCTGGCGTTGGTGATGCAGGTGTTGAAAGGATTGGATTTGGCTTTGATAATGTTGGGAGATCTGGTTAAAGTTTTCCGTAGTGCTGTCACATGGGTTGGCATGCCATTTTTTGAGGGCTTTCTGTTTGTTGGTTCGTATGGCCTGTAGTTCTTCTGAGTTGCTATGCAGTGACTTTTTTTTCTTTTTTGCATTCAAGTGGGGCTATGGAGTTGATGGTTTTCGAGAGGGTGTCATTCTAGAAGTCCGCTAGGAGTTGAGGACACTTTCACCTCTTTAGTACTGGGACGAGGAATATGCCTGCAGGGAGCTGTGAAGTTCAGGCATGTTCCTTTAATCATGGTCAGGCATGGCTCATTGGAGATCCACACCTGCAGCCTGTAAGGAATCTACAGGTGTATAAACAGAGAACATAGCAACACAGTAGAGAGTAAGATGGAGGCCTCTGTGGAGGAAGCCAGCAGGGGACTGTGCTCCTGAGGAAGCAGCCGGGGTGGAACCGGATGAGGAGCCAGGACTCTGACAATTTTCCCAGGAGACTTACACATCCCATAGCAGGAGGGCTGCGTAAGTATTTGCAGTCTGGGTGCCTCTGGGAACCGTGCTCAGCAGAAGGAGCCGTGAGAGCACCATGCAGAAGGGATGCTGTCTGCATCTAGAAAATGGCATTCTGAGAACCGGTGTGCAGAGGAAGACACAAAGCAGGCAAGCAGAGCACCACAGAAGGAGTAGCCACAAGCTGGTGAGTGTCAGGGAAAAACACGTGAACGCTGAGGCACTCCTACAATATTATTGAATACCAAACTGAATGGAACTTTAAGAATTACATGAAGCAAGGTTTATTGAACACAGAACCAAATTTTGGAAACTAAGTGAAGCAATGCTTATTGAATATTAAGTTAATTGAAACCGTGAAAACTAAGCGAAGTAATGCTTTTTTGAATATAAAACTAATTTTAATGTAAAAAGTGAACAAAACTAATGCTTATGAAATATCGGAACAAATGAAACTTTAAAACACATTGAAAGCAATTCATATTGGAACACACATTAAAAGGCACTTTATAATTAATGGCAGCAATGCTTATTGGAAACTGAAGTTAATGAAACACAGAAACTAAGCATTCTAAATGTGGAATGGAATAAACCTAAGCAATAAAAGTAAATCAAACAAATGCCGGAGTGAACATCCTGTTACAGAAGAGGGCATAAGAGTGAAAGTGAGGCATAAGAATGTGGTTGTGAGTAAAACATCCAGCTATTGAACTTTTGTGAATGAGTGCAGAACAACAAGGTCTCACATTTTGGAAAGGATGTGTATCAAGTGATGGCAAAGCAAGAGTCTCAGAAGGAAAAGCAAAAGAGTGCAACACTATATATCCAAAGCCAAGAGAATGAGAGTTCGGGGCCCTGGTTGCGTGACCTGTGATTGGTGGACCGTTTGGTCTGAAAACTGTGCCTAGACCATTGAGCCCTACATGTAGAAAATTCAAAGATATTGTGACAAAGAAGATAAAGTCTTGGGGAAGGAAACCCTGAGATTTGAGGAACTTCATTTCTTGTCTTGTGAAAGGAGCCTTAAGATTATTTTGTGTTTGAACTGTGTTGCTTGGAAAGATTTGAGATCCTTTTGTGCTTGAACTGTGTTGCTTGGAAACCGGGGAAGGGAATCAAGAGAATTGGTGTATAAACCATATTGAACAGTATTACTGTGAACTGCAGAAAGGTATGAAACCTTCTGACACTTTGTTGTAGGGCAGCTCAAAGGAAGCTGTGTTCGAAGAAGCTCAGAACTTTGAGATGTACACTATTTCTTTAAATGTTGACATCCTTAGACTTTGATTAGCTTTAGTTGTGAGGGAAGGATATGTTTTGGACACAGACAAAGTTTTAAGTGTATTTCTTTGACACAGACTTTCCTTAGTTTCATTCTGGTAGGGAAATCCCACTTTACTATATGGCAAGATATGGTTTCTACCATCCTGACATTTGATTTAATAAAGAATTGTACTTTGAAATGTAAGTCTGTTGTCTGTGACGTACTGCTTGACACCTAACATAGAGCAATATAAACTAGAGCAATAACTCATGGGACCTGCATTTTCCAGAATCAATATCTCTTCCAGTGCCAGCCATTCAACAATTCCACAAGTAATCTGAGACACTAGAATTGTTGAAATATGACACAGCATTGCATCCAACAATCTACTAACTGCCCCTTGTCAATGGTGGTAATAGTTATGCACCAATAAGGGAAATGCTGAATAATACACTATGGATGCCAGATAATAGATTCACCTTTGTTATTCACATGTTTGCACTGTTTTTGGCCCTCTGCCACCTGGAATACCAACATTGAGTTATCTGTCATATTATATTATCTGGCACAATGTATTTCCCATTGGTGCCAGATAATCAAGCATTTACTGTATTCACCTGTTCTGCGCAGCCATTATTCCAGGGTTCCAGATTTTCCTAAAGGGACTTGATGTCAGAATGCATTCCCCCCTTTCTCCTGCAACCTGCAGTCATAAGGCATTTAAGTGCCATTTTTGCACAATATGATATCACCATGAGCCACAACTCAACACTACAAAGTGAAACAAATGTAGAAAATACCCTACACAAGTTCTGCGTTTCCCACTGTGTTATTTAGTGGTATTATTGCAATTGGTCAATTGAAAACAAATTCTAATGCAATGTAATCACAGTGAATGTACTGACATAAAGACAATGTATGTATCAGAGCCCTGAATCTGCTTCCATTTCAATAGCTGTCTTTTGCTTTTCCTTTAGCTGATAAGACACAACACAAATAGAAGAAACTCTAGACAGATGAGTGAAGCGAACCAGACATCTTCAACAGAATTTATACTTGTGGGTTTTACTGATATTTTCCGAACCTGCGGATGCCTATTCTTGTTGGATCTCTCCTTGTTTATCTGGTGACTATTGCAGCAAATCTTCTTGTCATGTCAGTTATTTATTGTGACTCCCATCTGCACACTCCCATGTACTTCTTCCTCACCAACCTGTCTTTTGCAGAGATTTGTTACACATCTATTATTTTCCCAAAAATGATGGGCAGCTTCTTTTCACTGAACCCGCGTGTCACTCTCCGGGAATGTCTGATGCAGGTGCACTTTTTTGCAGCCATGATTATAACAGAATTTATTATCCTGACCATCATGTCCTTTGATCGCTATATGGCTATCTGCAATCCCTTACATTACATGATGGTCATGAATACATCTCTGTGTTTCCAAATGGCTGCTGTAGCTTGGATTGCTGGCCTCATGCAGCCAATATTCTCCATTGTCCAAATATCTACTTTCTCTTTTTGCAAATCACGTGAAATTGATCACTTCTTCTGTGATATTACAGGTCTGCTGAAGCTCTCCTGCACCAGCACCCTCACTGTTGAAAGAATGACCTTTCTTCTGGGCGGGATCGTGGTATTGTCATTCCTTTTAATCCTCTCATCGTACATCAAAATCATCTCAGCCATCCTGAAAATCCAGACCAATACACAGAGGAGCAAGGCTTTCTCCACCTCTGCCTCACACCTCACAGTTGTGATCCTTTTCTATGGAGTTCTCATCTTTGTTTACATGCGACCAGCCTCAATGTACTCAACGAGTCAGACCAAACTATTCACCTTACTCTATATTGGGGCAACCCCATTTATTAACCCCATCATTTACACTGTAAAAAACAAAGAATTCAAGGATGCCTTGAAAAGAAGGAGATGTGGAAAATGTTAGGATTTAGAACAAATCTATTATATAATATTCTTTCATCACAATTCAGGCACTTCAAACCCAATCCGTGGTATGTTTAACAATGTACAAGAGTGATGATAAGCCCAAGTATGCCATGCAGGTGTGGAAACAGGAGCACTGTCACAATATTGGCAAGTGTGAGGTGTCTTGGGGAAGATGTATATTCTTTGGTGCCATGAAATAAGTGCTGCATCTATCAGTGTCTAGTGCTCAGGAGTGATGGTTTATATCATACAAAACACTATGTGACCCAGTTCATCATAACAACAAACATCAAATACTTTATGCCTAGAAAACAGTCACAGGGTAATTCATAGAATTTCGCAGAAAAGTGTCGCAAGCGGCTGGCGCAGAGTGTCCGCGTGCGATTGACTGCGCCAGGCACGTGCGATAAAACCGATTTCCGCGCACAGCGTATTCATGGATTACATGCTCCCAAACCAGCCGTGGCGCAGAGTATCGCAGCGACCCTGCAGCAGCGCCAGTAACGCCCCCAAGAACGCCCTCGCGCAAGGAAAAGCCAGCAAAATCGCTAAATCATCGCAAAGGGCTGCGCTAACTCTGGACCAGTTTACAGGGCAGCCAAACAAGGAACGCAAAGCGGGTAATGTGCATATCAGGGGTACACGTGAAGTCATACACGCGATTAGCCAGGGTACGTGTATTACAGGGGTACGCGGGAAGTTTAACACGCGATTGGCCAGGGTACGTGTATTACAGGGGTACGCGGGAAGTTTAACACGCGATTAGCCAGGGTAAGTGTATTACAGGGGTACACGTGAAGTCATACACGCGATTAGCCAGGGTACGTGTATTACATGGGTACGCGGGAAGTTTAACACGCGATTGGCCAGGGTACGTGTATTACAGGGGTACGCGGGAAGTTTAACACGCGATTAGCCAGGGTAAGTGTATTACAGGGGTACGCGGGAAGTTTAACACGCGATTAGCCAGGGTACGTGTATTACAGGGGTACGCGGGAAGTCCAACACGCGATTGGACAGGGTACGTGTATTACAGGGGTACGCGGGAAGTTTAACACGCGATTAGCCAGGGTAAGTGTATTACAGGGGTACGCGGGAAGTTCAACACGCGATTAGCCAGGGTACGTGTATTACAGGGGTACGCGGGAAGTTATACACGCGATTAGCCAGGGTAAGTGTATTACAGGGGTACGCGGGAAGTTTAACACGCGATTAGCCAGGGTAAGTGTATTACAGGGGTACGCGGGAAGTTTAACACGCGATTGGGCAGGGTACGTGTATTACAGGGGTACGCGGGAAGTTTAACACGCGATTAGCCAGGGTAAGTGTATTACAGGGGTACGCGGGAAGTTCAACACGCAATTAGCCATGGTACGTGTATTACAGGGGTACGCGGGAAGTTTAACACGCGATTGGCCAGGGTACGTGTATTACAGGGGTACGCGGGAAGTTTAACACGCGATTGGCCAGGGTACGTGTATTACAGGGGTACGCGGGAAGTTATACACGCGATTAGCCAGGGTACG
Organism: Ambystoma mexicanum; assembly: GCF_040938575.1. NCBI lineage: Eukaryota > Metazoa > Chordata > Amphibia > Caudata > Ambystomatidae > Ambystoma > Ambystoma mexicanum. The sequence goes on along the minus strand of NC_090925.1, from coordinate 49,210,575 downwards.
TGTATTACCGGGGTACGCGGGAAGTTTAACACGCGATTGGCCAGGGTACATGTATTACAGGGGTACGCGGGAAGTCCAACACGCGATTGGACAGGGTACGTGTATTACAGGGGTACGCGGGAAGTTTAACACACGATTGGCCAGGGTACGTGTATTACAGGGGTACGCGGGAAGTTATACACGCGATTAGCCAGGGTACGTGTATTACCGGGGTACGCGGGAAGTTTAACACGCGATTGGCCAGGGTACGTGTATTACAGGGGTACGCGGGAAGTCCAACACGCGATTGGCCAGGGTACGTGTATTACAGGGGTACGCGGGAAGTTTAACACGCGATTGGCCAGGGTACGTGTATTACAGGGGTACGCGGGAAGTTATACACGCGATTAGCCAGGGTACGTGTATTACCGGGGTACGCGGGAAGTTTAACACGCGATTGGCCAGGGTACGTGTATTACAGGGGTACGCGGGAAGTCCAACACGCGATTGGCCAGGGTACGTGTATTACAGGGGTACGCGGGAAGTTTAACACGCGATTGGCCAGGGTACGTGTATTACAGGGGTTCGCGGGAAGTTATACACGCGATTAGCCAGGGTACGTGTATTACCGGGGTACGCGGGAAGTTTAACACGCGATTGGCCAGGGTACGTGTATTACAGGGGTACGCGGGAAGTCCAACACGCGATTGGACAGGGTACGTGTATTACAGGGGTACGCGGGAAGTTTAACACGCGATTAGCCAGGGTAAGTGTATTACAGGGGTACGCGGGAAGTCCAACACGCGATTGGACAGGGTACGTGTATTACAGGGGTACGCGGGAAGTTATACACGCGATTAGCCAGGGTACGTGTATTACAGGGGTACGCGGGAAGTTATACACGCGATTAGCCAGGGTACGTGTATTACAGGGGTGCGTGGGAATCATCACACGCGATTAGGCTGGGTGGGTCCTCACAGGTGTTCCCTGTACACCCTCCACGGCCCCTGCAGGCAGCCTACAAAACAGGGGACTACCCTGCACACCTGCTCATGTCCCCCTGCACCCCCACCCCCCCAGCAGTGCAGGGGCAGCCTCCACCAGGCCCCCACTCATGTCTCCCACCACCCCCACCCTCCCGCCACCAGGGGCAGCCTCCACCAGGCCCCCACCCATGTCTCCCACCACCCCCCGCCACCAGGGGCACTCTCCACCAAGCCCCCACCCATGTCTCCCACCACCCCCACCAGTGCAGGGGCACCCTCCACCAGGCCCCCACCCATGTCTCCCAACACCCCCACCCACCAGCACTGTGGGGCACGTGGCCAGCAGGCAGTCAGGCAGCAGCAGATGGCAGGTGGGAGCGTGCTCAGGGCTCTGGGGGGCAGTAATTTCGCCTCCTGGCCAGGAGCGTGGTCTCTCGTGTGTGAACGCGTGGACAGCCTGATAGGTAGTGAAATCCCACACGTCAGCAAAGGCCCTTAGCGCGTAAACCCGTCAACAGCATATGCGCGCCTATAGTCACCTGCACGTGCAGGAAATTGTTGCGTGACACGTCCCAGTGTCAAAGCGTGTGATTGGTGAAAATGGATGTACACGTAGAAGTGACAAAGCGTGTGATTGGTGAAAATGGATCTACACGCAGGAGTGACAAAGCGTGTGATTGGTGAAAATGGATCTACACGCAGGAGTGACAAAGCGTGTGATTGGTGAACGTACACGCCGCGTAAGTGACGCTGTACGTGTGGGCCTGTATATAAGGTACATGTAGAACACCATTTCCTTGTACGTGCTTTTCGTGGAGAGCGAGTGGGTGAAATCTGTACTTCTTGTCGTTTCACACGCGATTTACTTCACGGCGTTTCCAGTTCGTATTCCCTGTTACCTCTGACAGCTTTTTCTCTTTTTTCTCTTTTACTGGTTTACCTGGGCCTGTTCCCTCAAACAGTGTCCCCTTCTACTGTTGTCCTGTCTTCTCAGACAGCGTACACATCTTCTTTTGGCGGGGGTTTAGCCAGCCAAACGCGCTCATTCTTCACGCTCTTTTACCTGGCAGACGGTGAGTCACGCACGTATCCAACTTCTGTGCTTGCCCCGTGTGTTGCCTACCCCTTCAGAGGTCATTCTAGGCTGCGTGTGACACGCATACGTTCATTCTTGTGTTACTGGGTGCCACAGCGTAGTGCAGGTTTTTCTTTCTGCACACGTGGTCTAGGAGGGGTTGCGTGCACGTCATCTCCCTTTTTTGGGCCTCCTGTGCGTTGCGTGACCCGTCATCTTTCCCCAGGGGTTACAATCAGCCGTGCTAGAGCACTAGGGTACAATTACCATCTGGTACCCAACCCCTTTGACCCCCAATTGCCCAGGACAATTGTCTACAGCCACTCCCATACGCACATTAATATCAGTGCCATGGCTGGGAGGCGAGGATTCCGTAAGGGTGGCAAAGGTGGAAGAGCCACAAGTGGTGGCCGTGGTGGATCCGGTAGGGGACGTGGTCGTAACTTGCAGGGTGAGCCTGTCCCCCCATGTGTGGAGGACCAGTCAAGGGCACCCATCATCCCCCCCCCCGTTGAGGCTGAAGTGGCTGACACCATCCATGCTCAGCCCTTGTTGGACCAGCCCATTGTGGCACCAGACCTGGCTGACTCCATGGCTGACTTCCAGGTCAGCAGGGCTACGACACGTGCGCTGGTGCACGTTGATGCCATCATGCCACGTGGATCTGGGGCAGCAAGGTCATCTGCTGCACCAAGGAGGCAGGGCGGAGTGGCTGCAGGGGCAGCTGCGGCTCCATCCACCCCAGCCCTCACACACCCAGCCAGGACAGTGTCGGTCCTAGTCCATGCTGCTGACATTCCCCCTGACACCATCACACTCGAGCCAATGCCTGCACCAACTCCCATGCTGAGTGTGCAATCCCACACTCCTGATACAGAGTCCACCAGGGCTCCTGCCCCTAGTGTCCAGAGCGGCGCAGGACACTCAGGATCACCACCACCTTCCAAGCGGAAGAAGAAGAGTGCTCGTCCGGCACAGGCTGATGCCCCAGACACGGCTACACAGTCCGGCCCGTCCAGGAAGCCCAGCTTCACGGATGACGAACTGAATGCACTTGTCGAGTATGTGTCCGGACATGACAACGAGATGGTCATTGTTGCAGGATCCAAGACCACACCTGCACAACGCCAGGCACACTGGCAGACCGTTGCGGACATCGTAAGTGCCCTTGGAATCGTGAGGCGCACAGCCAATGATTGCTATAAGCGCTGGAATGACCTAAAGCGCAGGGCAAAGAGTAAGCTGGCCTCAAGTCATGCCGCAACTCTAGTGACTGGAGGTGGGTCTCCAGTAGTAGACATGGAACTCACTCCACATGAGTCAGTCGCTGGGACCTACGTCACGGAGGAACAGATCCAAGGCGTGGGAGATCTGGCTGATTACGAGGCATTGTCCGGTGAGTGCACATGCATGTGTGTGTCATACATGTGCATGGTGTGTGTGTGAGGGCTTCTGTTTGGGTGCCAGGAGAGAGTGTGTGCGCCTCAGTCGTATGGGTCAGCCATGTGCTTCATGCAATACTTCCTGCGCAGCTGCATTTGGCCATAGCAGTATCCCTTCTGCCAACAGTAGACATCTAGCACAACTGCACGCCAGTTGCCCTTGAAGTGTCACCTTGACACAACAGATTTGCTTATTTTACACTGTTCATTCAGTCAGTTTGTTTGCATTCCACCACTTTCACTAGGCATGTCGCTGTCCACTAGTCACATTTCTGACATGGGTATGGTAAAGGGGAGTGACTTTGTTACCTGGATATCATTTGTACACACATGTCCCTGTGCAATTTGACCATTACAGACTGGCAGCTCCAGGTGAAAAATCTGACCTGTTAGAATCAGAAAAGCTATTACATGCGGGAACTGGACTGAATGAATAGGTGCTGCCCTCCTCTCCATCTTCACTCAATAGCAATGGTACATGCCATCTGTGTGATGGCATGTGTGTTTCACCTGCCAATCACAGGCCAATGTGTGATGCCACTGCCAGGCAGCATGCAGAAAATTTGTTCATCTTCCATCTTGGTGTCATCAGTGTGTGCCGTTTGCCTGCACTTCATACGCAGTGAGGGTGCATGCATGGGAGGGTTTTAGTCATGTGGGACATGTCAATCAAGTACTGGTTCTCTTGCTTCTCAGCCCTCAATGTGTGCCATGGTGCTAATGCCTGTTTCCATTACTTTGTTTTCATGTCTTTGCAGGGGAAGACGCACCTGATACTGCTGGGGTTGTGGAGATGGTGCAGACGCAGGAGGTGTCCCAGGGCCGACCAACCACCAGTGAGGGACGTGGTGTGGTGGTGGGGGAGAACCCACAAGTGCTGCAGGTCGTGCTCTCAAGGGGTGTCTCTGGCTGCACCTCCCCCGAGCTGTACTCAGGTGTTGATTCGGATGAGACCTACGTGCCGTCGCTGGTGAGTGTTCCAGGGAGGGATTCTGTTCTGTCTCACCCACCTGCACCAGGGTCAGTACCCTCCATGGGGATGTCAGTGTTGGCAGCTACGCCTTCGGTGGTTACGGATGCAGGGTCACACTCCGCGACATCTGATCCTGTTCCTGGGCCAGCAGATCAGAGGGGGAATGCAGTCCTGCAGCCTCAGGCAGTGCCGGCACAGCAAGGCGCAGTTCGCCTTGCCCCAGACAGGTGTGGTGCCCGCCGACGTGGTGGCCGTACGCCACCTGGCAATACCGCATGGGAGCAATCCATTTACGGTATGGCTACCCAACAGGCTGCATCATCCGAGATGATGGCTCAGGCCATGGATAGGGTGGCCACTTCCATTGTCCCCCCAGAAAGGCTGATGGAGCGACTAGAGCAGGCAACTGACTCCATCTGCCAGTCACACAGGGAGGACATGTTGGGGTCCAACAGGGACAGGCGGGCGGCACTGGCGACTCTGCAGGAGGCCATCTCCATTGAGTCCCAGGGCCACAGGGAAGCCCTGAGGCAGGAGCTCCTACACCTCAGGACGACTCTTGTTGAGCTTGAGGCTTCAACACACCAAAGGACAGAACAGCAGCTGGAGCGTCTCACCCGTACGCTCTCAGCTGAGATGCAGGCAACGAGGGCGGAGGTCCGGGCATCCCGTGAGTTGTTGCATGGGGACCTCCGCACACTCATCCTCCAGAACCAGACCTACCACACCCGCATGCTTGCAGCCATGGAGGAGCAGACTAGGGCCTTGCGTGGGCTGCCTCCCATAGTGCAACCACCTCCGGATGCAGCTGCACAGGGTGATAATAGCGACAGCAGTGACACTCCCACAATAGGGTAGCCGTGTGGGCCATGAGCCCATGGAGGTGTTTTATTTTCCCAGGATCCACGCAGGTGGGTTCTGGTGTGCATCCTGTCCTCGGACCTCCTGGGTGGCCTCCCCAACCCCCCCGGGCCCATCAATGGCCATTTTTGATTGTTTCTTATTTTTATTTTGATTTTGATTTCTTTTATTCCCAATTTTTTTGGGAGGATCTGTTGGCTCCGATCTGTTGGCTCCGATCTGTTGGCTCCGATCTGTTGGCTCCGATCTGTTGGCTCCGATCTGTTGGCTCCGATCTGTTGGCTCCGATCTGTTGGCTCCGATCTGTTGGCTTCCGTGGTTCCTGTGGGCATACGCTGCATTGTGGCTGGGCACATGCAGGCTTGTAATGTATTTGGTTCAGATGCTTGGGTTTGAGTCACACACGCCCCTCCTGCTTCCCGTTTCCATGGGCTTGCAAAGGGTGTGCCCAAGTGACAGTGAATTACACAGTGACGTTGGACTCCCATGAGCTGTGTGGCCAGTCTGTAGTCAATACTGTGTATACATTCCTAGTGCATATTGCTGTTGTCTTGTACACTGCATGTTGCATTGATGTGTAACTCTTCTTCTGTGTCTACCTCCCAATTTGCAGGTCCCTTCCTCAAGTCCACACAAGGACCTCTAGTCTGGCGATGGGGACCATGTTGGCAGCAATGCACCTACAACTCTACATGGCGCCAACACTGCACAGTTGGTAGTGGTGGGAGTGCAGGCATTTCCAGGTGGTGAGACTACTAATATGTTACATTTTTTATGTCATGTTAATGGTACTACGTGCTCAAGTATGTTGTTGGTCCGGCATTGCTGTGAGCATTTCAGGTGTTGCAGGTTTCTAATAGTGCCACTGTACATAGTGAGAGTGATGTCATGTTGTGGGGATTACTTTGTTTACCTGCAATTAGCATGACATGGCACGGTGTGTCGTGTGGCAGTGCTGGGGTTGGGTTGGCTGACATGGCACTGTCCTCTTGTTGCATTTTGCAAGTGGGTATTCATTTTAGCTGCTTCAATGTGTAACTTCACAAAACTGCATTGGTGGTGTCTGTGTGGGTAGGGATGCACACATTGTGACACTTCCAGGTGAACAATCTCAGGCTGACATGGAATTCCCGGTTCATTCTCCACACATTCAGGATCAGTGTCAGGTTGAGTCATCATTGATTGTCAGATGGAATGTGCCAGGGCAGTGTGCACTCCACAGGGGTGTGATTTCTATGTGAAGTAATTAGCCACTAGCTGTGTACGGGCTGCCTCCCCCCGTGCCCTTTCCCCTCCCATGCGCAGCGGCTGTGCATGTGGTTGGGGATGTGGGGCCACCACCATGTCCACGGCCAGGCCCCGGCGTGTTGCAACGTTGTGCAGGACACATGCTGCCACTATGATCCTGCACACTACTGGGGGAGCGTATAACAGCTGCCCGCCAGAACGGTCAAGGGAGCGAAAGCGTGACTTCAGCACTCCGAATGTGCGCTCCACTATGCCCCTGGTTGTAATGTGGGCTGTGTTAAATCTTACCTGGGGTGGCGTGGTGGGGTTCCGAATTGGCGTCATCATGTGGGGGCTGAGAGGGTAGGCACTGTCCCCTGTGGAGGTGGGGATTGGTATCATTGGTGAGGTTGTGACCTTGCTCAGTATCCAACATGCATGCATGTGCAGTGGCATACATACTCACCAAGCAGCCATGTATCGCCATGCCGCCCAGCTTCTAGGTCCCGGCTTAGGGTGGACATTCGGTAAATGAAGCTGTCGTGGGTGGAGCCGGGATAGTTGGCATATACTGAGGTGATGATTCCCTTGGCATTACATGCTACCTGCACGTTGATGGAATGCCAGTGCTTGCGGTTCCTATAGATGTGCTCAGATGCCCTGGGGGGACGTAGAGCCACATGGGTGCAGTCGATGGCACCTAGCACTTTGGGGAATCGTGCCACTGCGTAAAAATCCAGGGCGGCAGCATGCCTTTCTGCAGGTGTTCTGGGCAGGTATATGTGCCCGCGGACTGATGGGCGTGCAGTCATGATGTTCAAGACCTGGTGTAGGCAGCGTGACTGGGTGGCCTGTGACACCCCACCCACTATGGCACTTGTCCGCTGAAATGATCCAGTGGCTAAGAAGTGCAGTACATTGAGGACCTTCTCCAGGGGGCTGAGTGCTTGGGAGCACAGGGTGGGTGATGTGAGGTCATCCTCCCACTCAGTCACCAGGTCCAGTATGATGTGTGGTGGAAACCTGTACCTCCCATACACCTGGTCATCAGGCATCCCGAAAAGGCTGGTTCTGGGTGTGAATATTCTGGCCCTGACTATCCTCCTCCTCCTCCTTTGGTAGCCCACTGCCACTGCTGCTAGGAACGGTATGTTCATCCTGGCGTCTGAGCTTGTTATTGTTAAAGTCCGCAATTTATGCTTAGCGCGTGTTCTAGGCGAGCGTGTGACCCGCGCAGCCCTGGAATCCTGTTGCCAGTCCAATAGCGTGTGGAAATTCACACGCACCACGGGATACAGGTTCGCTGACGTACTTGCGTGTGTAAGTGGCCGCGCACCCATTAAATACACGTACATAGGCCAATCGCGTGTACGCGCACTTTTGTCCAATTACACGCGATGACACTCTGACGTGCAGTATCTCCACGTGTGGCCCGTCATCACGTCCTGAGTGGGGAACACCCGTGCGGGTCACGTCACAGACGCGCTTACGCGCTGAGGGACTCTGGTCCAATAGAATCGCGTATGCGTGCTGACGCGCTTACGCGCTAAGGGCCTTTCCTCGGATTTCACGCTGACGTGCAGGATTTTCACGTGCCAAATCACTCCGTATCAAGCTGGCCACGCGAAAACACACGGAAGCCCACGCTCCTGCCCAGAAGGCCGAGTTACTGCCCCCCAGTGCCCCGAGCAGCCTCCCACGTGCCATCTGCTGCTGCCTGCCTGCCTGCCTGCTGCCACCGTGCCCTGCCATTTGGTGCCTGCACATCAGCCATCTGCAGGGGTCCAGTTGCTGTGTCCACCCCTGCTGGAACTGAAGACTCCCGACTGGTATTACATCGCTCCACAGCCCAGCCCCAGGACCCAGTTGCCCACCCACACCTGCCTCTGGGGTTGCCATGTCGGGCACTTCCACATCTGGCACCAGTGGCAACCCCAGGCCAGAGGGGCAGAGGGGCACCAGCTTCACTGTCACCGAAGTTGGTGTCCTGGTGGAGCATGTCCTGGGGCAGTATGATGCCCTCTTTGGATCGTCCCGCGCCAGCAAGGAAGGACGGCACAGGATCTGGGCCGACTGTGTGGTTGCCATCAACGCGGAGGGGGTGGCAACCCGCGACGTCCTGAAGATCAAGAAGCGCTGGGAGGACTTGAGGTCCAGGACCCTTGTGAAGGCCCGGCGCCTCGTGGAGGGGGGCCGGGGCCGCATGAGTACCATCCAGATGAGGGTCCTGGAACGCGTACGCCCAGCGCTCCACGCCCAGATCCTTGAGAGGGAGGCCCGTCTGGAGTTGAGCGGTAAGTGTCCATGCATTACTGTGTGAGACAGGGCATGTTGCGGTGTGCTGGTTCTATGATACTTGCCTGTATGTGTGCCATAGCCCATGTATGCATGTATGTGTGCAGGGACATCATGGTAATGCATGTGCGACCAGTGATGTGTGATGCACATGGTTGTTGCATGTGTTGATATGCCGCATGGGGAGCCCTAATCAGATTATGAACATGAGAGCATGCCAGTCTCTGTACCTGAACATGGGTGGGGGTGAGGGATGGGTGCTGATGCCAGGTACATATATGGTAGCCATGTCTGTGTGCCTGACCTGCGTGTCTGTGACTTGTGCATGCCATGGATGCATGACACATGTGTGTGACAATGCAGAGATTCAGTAAAGCAGCAAAATTACCCTTGTATCCGCTGTGTTTGGTGTGTTTGGGGCCAGATGGATGTGACTGAGGTGATGTGTGTGCATGTGATGGGCATGAGGCATGATGCATGTGAGTTACATATCATTGAATGTTTCAAGAGTCCATTGGACATGCATGGAAATGTCCATGGCATGCACCATGCCTGTTACTGTGTGTGTTTTGCCTGGACTGGCCCATGTGTTGTGGAGGGACATGATGGAAGTGTACTTTGACAGTGGTGCTCATCTGCTATTGCTTCCTGTCTAGGGGACCATTGTACAGTGCCCTGATGCTTGTGTTCTTTGTCTCCCTCTACGCAGCGGCTAGTGAAGAAGAGGGCGGAGACGGCGCTGTGGAGCAAGGCGGCGGGGATGCCCCCACGGCTGCAGCGGAAGGGGTGGGTGAGCCCCCACAGGGGCCTGCTACGGTGGGAGACGGTGAGGAGCCATCCAGGTTGGTGGTTTGCACAGAGGAGGAGGAGGCCGCCACTGGGGCACACATGGGGCCTGGTGGGGGCATCCCTGCTGGTGCAAGTGGTGCAGTCCAGGGCCAGGGGCAGGAGGCAGCACAGGTCACCGTGGAGGGGCCTGTGCATGTCGCTGTCCCTGACCCTGTGAGTGCACCACCATGCACCAGCAGGGATGCCCCGTCCCAGGCCTGTCCGCAGGTAGAGGGGATGTCCATGTCACCTGACTCCCCTCCACCTGCGGACGTGGGAACCCCTGGCCGTGCGGAGAAGGTCCTGATTGGGGTCGCGTTGCGCACGGCTGCGATTCGTGATGCCGTGCGTGCTTCCCGGGAGGAGCACGCACGTCATCACGAAGTGCACCGTGCCGACGTGGCCCAATTGGGATCGGCCATGTTCGGGGGTTTCCTGCATGTGTTGGCCAATGTGGCGGCCCTCTCCTCCTCTGTGCAGGCTATCCACCAGTCGTTCTCCTTGCCGTCTTCCAGCCCAGATGCCACCAGGGCCCCCTGTGGACCTGCCCCGACCAATGCAGCCAGCTCGGTGGGGATCCCATCCCTGCCACAGTCGGGAGTCAGAGATCCAGCAGGGGTGGACACCAGAGCAACTGGACCCCAGCAGATGGAGGATGTGACGGCATCATCGGGCAGGGCACGTGCACGACGGCGTCGGTGGTTTCCATCAGCCTGGATGCCGTCGTGCTGGCACAGGCAGTTGCGTCGGAGGCAGCAGCAGGCTCAACGTGGGAGGCATCATGGCTCGGGGCCATCAACATCAGGGGTGCAGGCATCGGCCGGAGGGCAGGAGAACCCTTGAATGGGAGTGGCTTCCGTGTGGGAGAGGTTGTGCCAGCGGATAGGTGCGGAGCGGCAGCGGGCAGAGGAGGAACGGCTCACGATGGTCAGGGCGGAGGACTCCATGCGGAGGGCGCTGAGGCGGGCTGAGTGCCTCGAGGGTCTTCGCAGGGAGTTTGAGCTTGACACTGCGTTATCCCTGCGGGACCTCGGGGCCAGGGAACATGCCCGCCTCCAAGCCATTGACCAGGAGTTCGAGGATGCCCTGGCCCATGACAACAACCAGTGAGCCGTCCGAATAGCCCGCTGCCTTTGTATATAGTTGTATAGTTAGGGTTAGGTTTCCTTTGTTTTTTTGAAATTTTTTTGGGTTGCGATTGGACAATGCACCACTTTTTTGTATATAGTTCCCTTTTTAGTTAGTAGTCAGTTAGGTTTAATTTGGTAGGGCTCATGGACCCAGGATTATCTTCTTGATTGGCTTATTTTAATTTTTCATAATTTTTTCTTGGACATTCATCTTGTTTTGTTTGATTTGCTTTGTGTTTTTTCTTATTTGCTGTTCAATACATATTATTTTTTTAATCTTCAATGTGTCGTATCATCTCATTGCTTTCTGGCATGTCATGTTGGGTGTTTTGTCATTCACTTGCAGCCATTGTGTGTGACAGACATGTGTTAAATTGCATTATTTACATTGGGGGTGTAACATGTAATTGCCTTTGATATGTGGGTGGGTGTGATAGTTGGTTGGGCCTTTTGGCAGGGGAGGATGGGCATTACGGACATGATTGGGGAATGTTGGGACCCAGGTGCAGGGGGGCATGGATTGGACATGGGTGGGGGCCTGCTGGCAGGTGCCCCACAGTGCTGGGGGGTGGGGGTGGTGAGAGACATGAGTTGGACATGGGTGGGGGCCTGCTGGCAGGTGCCCCACAGTGCTGGGGGATGGGGGTGGTGGGAGACATGAGTGGGGCCCTGGTGGAGGGTGACCCTGGTGGCTGGGGTTTGGGGGTGGTGGGAGACATGAGTTGGACATGGGTGGGGGCCTGCTGGCAGGTGCCCCACAGTGCTGGGGGGTGGGGGTGGTGGGAGACATGAGTGGGGCCCTGGTGGAGGGTGACCCTGGTGGCTGGGGTTTGGGGGTGGTGGGAGACATGAGTTGGACATGGGTGGGGGCCTGCTGGCAGGTGCCCCACAGTGCTGGGGGGTGGGGGTGGTGGGAGACATGAGTGGGGCCCTGGTGGAGGGTGACCCTGGTGGCTGGGGTTTGGGGGTGGTGGGAGACATGAGTTGGACATGGGTGGGGGCCTGCTGGCAGGTGCCCCACAGTGCTGGGGGGTGGGGGTGCAAGGGGACATGTGTTGGTGTTCATTAGTTCAAGGAGACATGTGCCTTTGCTGGGGGGCATGCCCATGTTGGGTGGGCTGCCTGCGGGACATGACCAGGGATGCAGGGTAGTCCCCTGTGGTGTGGGCTGCCTGCAGGGGCCGTGGAGGGTGTAGAGGGTACACCTGGGAGGAGCCACACTGTCAAATCACATGTGGAACTTCCCGCGCACCCCTGAAATACACGCGCCCAGGCTATTCGCGTGTGGAACTTCCCGCGCACCCCTGAAATTCACGCGCCCAGGCTATTCGCGTGTGGAACTTCCCGCGCACCCCTGAAATACACGCGCCCAGGCTATTCGCGTGTGGAACTTCCCGCGCACCCCTGAAATACACGCGCCCAGGCTATTCGCGTGTGGAACTTCCCGCGCACCCCTGAAATACACGCGCCCAGGCTATTCGCGTGTGGAACTTCCCGCAAACCCCTGAAATACACGCGCCCAGGCTATTCGCGTGTGGAACTTCCCGCGAACCCCTGTAATACACGTAGCCCGCTCCCCCAGGCCCTATCGCGTGAGGAACTTCCCGCGAACCCCTGAAATACACGCGCCCAGGCTATTCGCGTGTGGAACTTCCCGCGCACCCCTGAAATACACGCGCCCAGGCTATTCGCGTGTGGAACTTCCCGCGCACCCCTGAAATACACGCGCCCAGGCTATTCGCGTGTGGAACTTCCCGCGCACCCCTGAAATACACGCGCCCAGGCTATTCGCGTGTGGAACTTCCCGCGAACCCCTGAAATACACGCGCCCAGGCTATTCGCGTGTGGAACTTCCCGCGCACCCCTCAAATTCACGCGCCCAGGCTATTCGCGTGTGGAACTTCCCGCGCACCCCTGAAATACACGCGCCCAGGCTATTCGCGTGTGGAACTTCCCGCGCACCCCTCAAATTCACGCGCCCAGGCTATTCGCGTGTGGAACTTCCCGCGCACCCCTGAAATACACGCGCCCAGGCTATTCGCGTGTGGAACTTCCCGCGAACCCCTGTAATACACGTAGCCCGCTCCCCCAGGCCCGATCGCGTGTGGAACTTCACGCGAACCCCTGTAATACACGTAGCCCGCTCCCCCAGGCCCGATCGCGTGAATAACTTCACGCGAACCCCTGTGATGCACGTACCCTGCAAATCGCGTGTGACACTTCCCGCGCACCCCGGTATACATGCACACGTATTTTTTGTCAGCGGGTGTCCGTGTTTGTGGGTACCCCTTTGCACGTCATTTTTCCTGGAGGGCCACAGTATGGGACATTCATCATGGCAGTATATAGGTGCTATTTGTTGGCGCACCTTTTGGCGCACATTTCTTACAGCCGCAGAGACGCTACCGCCTCCTTTCTTGTGGCGGTCGTGTTTGTGCCTGTGCGCTGGTTTGAGCGTGCGCTTTTTTCCCCTATTCTATTCCATGAATACGTGTTGTAGGCGAGCGTGTGGGCGTTCCGCGCACTTGTGCCCTGTACTTCCCCCGTGACGCCCACGTTTTGGCAAGTTGTTCCCCATTCCGAGTGTTACGCCCGTGTTCCGCCTACTTTTATTGCGTGCGCCGCGCTATGTGCGATTTTCGCTGTGGCCTGTGCGATTTTCGCTGTGACCTGGCGCACGCTGTTAGATGGCCTGTGCGCTAACGTGCGCCGCGCACTTTTTATCGCACATCCGCTGGTTTTCTCGCGCACGGCCTTCCATGAATCGACGTGCGCTGCTTTTCGTGCGATTTTCGCACGTTCACTGCGATTTTCGCTATTCCACTGCGATTCGCACGTTTTTGCCCACTTGCGCCGCGCTAATTATTCCATGAATCGGCCTGTGAGTGTTTGTGATGTTTACACTGTATTAAATGCAGTCAAGAATGTACATATAGATAGTAATTGCTACTACCAAAATGCAAACTAAGCACACACACACACACACACACACAATACATGAAAAACCATGCCATTTGAAATACACACATTAGTACATTACAAGACCTTCTGTACAGGGTCTAATTGAATAGAATGGAACTTTGCTTGAAGAATGGTTGTACTTTGAATTGGCCAAGAGCAATATTTCTCGGCAAGATGTCAATGCTTTCAAAGGATAATTCTATCCTGGCCTGTAATAATCAAAATGTGAATGTGTCATAACTTTTCTCCTGCACAGGAATACATACAAAGAAACAGTAACATTACTTATTTGCCAGAATTTGGTGATGTGTGGGTGTGATGAAGTCCCCTGCCTAACGTTGGGCACTTTCAGGAGGGTGGTCAAAAAGGCTTGGTTCCAGAACAAGCTAGAGGATACATGCCAGGCCACCTTCAATATGTCGCTCAATATGTTGCTGCTCACAGGCAGGGGACAACCCCAAGGTAACCCACCTCCATTGTCCCTGGGTCTGCTAAAGAAAACCTAGGAGCTAATGTACCAAAAAAGCCAGACTCAAAACCATCAGCACAGATGTAGATGCATTTCTCTTTAAGGGAAATCATTTCAGATACAGTATGCTGTGCTTATACAGGTTCAACACAGTTCACAGCCAAGTATTTTCCCATGAATACTAGTACATGAGACAAACGCTGCTGGATCCACAGACCAATGTTTCATATCTGTGGCTCCCTGAACAAAGAAAGAAAGACACGAGAAACAAAGTTATTGTACGATTGTTCTCCAACAAAGAAAAATGTGTACCCAAGAGATACAATGTTTCTCATACAGTGAGGGGTTTCTAAGGTGTACCAAACCTTTTCTTATTTTCCTGTGCACATGGTAGGGCAACAGGGAAACCCAGCTCAGTATAGAATGCATCAAAGAAGGAACTGGAGAGAAGTAGTTGGTAGCGGTTGGTGAGTGGGGACAAGCTAGCAAGGAGAGTATGAAAAGACAGCAAACAGGGTGGGGTGGGAATATTGAAAGTTTGAAGGCTAAAACCAAGAGGGGGAGATGGCAGTATAAGTGGTAGAGGAGGAAGGTGAGAGAATAAGCTAGGAATGTTCCAGCGGACCAAGCCAGTCATCAGCAGGATTTAGAGGTCAGAGGAATCATGCGTCTGTTTTGGCTCACCAACTGTGAGAGAGCATTTCAGGTTCATAGAGGTTGTGGGTGAACCAGGAACCAGGAGACCAGAAGAAGGAGATGGTCAGACACAGGACCTTGGAGAAGAACCATTGGACTGGTTAAGGAGGTGGGAGATGGGGAGTTGTTGAAATTCTTCTTTGCTTTGCTACATGAGACCCAGCATCTGATGTAAGCTACCTAAGTTTGCAGGCCCAAATTGTAAGGTAGTCATGGTGTACAGGACCCCAGAAAGTCCACTTATAGGGGGTTCACACCTGAAGAAGAGAAGAAAGGACTGAGCCTTCACGTGTTCGTGGTGCCTACAGATATGTTTGGAGAGACAAACAATTGAGTTTGTGAAAATAAACTAATCTTCAGAATTGAAATTCCATAGTCTGTCTCTTTGGGTCCGACTTTGCTTTGTAATAGTTGCCGGGTTAAATAACACTCTGCAGGATTGTAGTTCATTCATTGGGATAGTAATTAAACTTTTCTTCATTATTAATATCAAGATTCATTATTAGGATTTTGGCCCTATTCTCTGCCCTCTGCAAGGAAATCCTAAACCTCACCTCAAGTATGAGGCCTCTCAATTATTGCTATTCTACTGGCTTAAAACCCCAACTTTCACCTGATGTGCCCACATGCATGGCCTCATTCGAGAAGTGAATCCTATATGGCCCCTATGAACGTTTATCAGCATATAAAGGTGAGGTGTTGTCAAGGAACTGTGAGAGTGAATGGGACACAGATGTTGCTGTATATATAGTCATGGCATTTGAGGCCACATAAGTGCCAAAGACGATTATGCTAGTGCTTTTTGCATAGACTTGCATAATAGCCTGGCAGTTAAGGGGTTAAGAGCACCTGGAGTACACATCTGTGTGGAAGTCATAGAGAAAGTTTAGCAATGTCCGGAATTTGGGACCCACCAAATGATTAGGTTTCCACCAGAACTTTGAATGGATGCAAGCCTGTGAGGGCAGCTGAGTTGGTGATCTGCTCCTAAGATTCTCATATAATCTAAGACTGCAGACCCATACAATGGTCGACCAAAATAGCAACCCAAAAGCAAAGGCACCATACCATGTTGAAATGTAAGAAAACTTGCTGGGGTGAAAGCCTTCCAAGTCACTATTCAGAGATAAAACTCTGACATCATGTGTGCACACCAGCCCTTTTCCAACGATCAGATAAGGGTCATCCTGGTAACTCCTTCTTCTCTTGACACAGCAAGTCCAGCACACTTTGCGAGCGCCATAAAGCCTCTGCCGGTGAAGCCTGACTATGATTTCTGTCCTCATAATGACCCATTTAGTCAAGGACAACATGTGTCTGAGAACACTGTCAGGCAGTAGTATCAGTGGCATATAACATTGTCAAGAATCTTTTTGGGAGTTGATACTATCATGTGTAACCAGAAATTGTTTCTGAGATGATTGATTATCTGCTGAAGTGTGAGTGGTCCTTTTAGCAATTAAAAACAAGTGAGAGATATTCCTAGGGCCGCCATTACTGATCACAGTACTTGCCAGGACACAAACCTGTACATTCACAAACCCTAAATAGTGTGCAATAAAAATAAGGTATTCACTGTGTAGACCGTGCCATGCAAACAGCAGAAGTTTGGTGATATACCAGTTTTTGGATGCAAAGTTCCTACCTTGAAAAATAAAAATGATAGAAATCAGTATACCAAATCACAGTCAAATGGAAGGTAAAAAAGGCTTGTGGTGTATTGGTCTGAAAAAAGTCTCCCTAGGGAAAAGAGGAGGGGACAAAGCTCGGAAACATCGACAAATGGAATGAAAATTAATATGCAAAATGTGATCAACTGAATACGGACTGAACACTGATTAGGAGATGGGGTCTTTCCTGCGAAAAATAAATCAAGACTGTGATTTGGTGTAAGGGTTTCTGAATACTGTAAATATTTCTAACATTTCTACTGTTCAATAGAATAAGGGGTCGTTGTGGCATTGGACTACCTGTGTATCAATAGTAACTACGGTTTTGCAATTCACAGAAGGCAATATCAATTGCCATATGGCACCAGTGTAATTATCCTGAGCCTCTGGATTTAAGGTACCATTGTAAACATAAATCTATCATGAAGGCAACTGCATCCAACAACATTAATTGTGTTATCAAACTATACCTGCACTGAGCCAGGAGGTGCAGGCATGTGGCATCTTGTGACCGAGCAATTAACAAGAGGAACCCAATACTGATATAGTTTTGGCTTTCTTCAAGAGTTTTTCTTAAATATAATTTATGGATTTTGGCTCCTAGCTAGATGATGATCCATCGAAACATTTATAAAAAACCTGGCACATATCGAGCATGATGGTGTCTGATAGACAATGAAATGCTAATAGTTGTAAAATATTTACTAATCTGTCTAGTAGGTCACTAAGACATCTTCTGATGGACTGCGAGGGTACTTGGGGTGTGAGATCAGTTCTATTTTGGAAATATGTGGCTCGGGAGGAGGGGTTGGCCTCGTAACTTCTGTGCGATAGATTAATCTCTGGTCATGAATGGAGTCTGACATGTACTGTAGTGAAAGTGTTGAAACATGGCAACATTGTCTCCTGAAGATATATGCTCTGCTAAGTGGAAAAGGGTCGAGAAAGGTTAGTCTCAGTCAAATGATGGCTGATTACATTGGGTAGAAAGTGGATAATGGCCATTGTGGGCTAGAGCAGGGTTGAATGGAATGTTCTAGCTTTTTAGAATATATATATTGGAACTGAGAATATGGATGTGTGGTTTAGGTTAATGCAGAATGAATATTCACATATTCACATCAGAAAGTTGTGTTTCTTTAGTTTTATGATAATGTAACACATGCACTGCACTGCAATTTTCTTGTCTAATGACGTGTTTTGTAAAGGTTTCTAATTACTGTGTACAAATAAAAAAAAATGCTAATATTGGTACGGCTTCTGTTGGAGATAGTTGGTTAGGACACTATTGGTAAAGTCTCAGAAAACATTTTTCTAGGCATTAATGGCCTCATTAACTTATATATATAACACATATATAAGCTACTAGTAAAGCACTGTACAATAGAGAAAAAGTAAGGGACACAAACTCTGACATTGGTAAAGTCTTGGTAAACATTCTTGTAGGCATTATTGGCTTCATTCACTTAGATAAATGACAAACATTTAAGTAACTAGTGAAGAACTGTAAAATAGAAACGGTGTGAGGGACACAAACTTGCATATGTCCAGCAGCAAAACAGGCAATACAGCATGGCAGCTGGAATTTCTGATGCCATGCGTACAACGTGTGACATCATCCATTGTTTACACAGTAAATCGGGATTGCAAAACTGCGCCCGCTGCGAAAAATCACATGCGGAGCGCTTTTGCAAGCAGGTGTATAATCTCACTTTGACATCATTCATGAACAATATGAGTATAACGTCAACATGTATGTGGGAGCATATCCCAAATAAGGAAGAAATAAAGAACACTACTTAGTGCATGAACCTGAATATACCATTATGAGGACATTGATGCCAGTTATCAGGTGCATGCATGGACTTGTGCAAATAGAAACTGTCAGACAATCAAAGAATAATGTCAAATGCATGACTTCAAGTAGACCTTATTTGGGTCACAAGCACCAAACAATACCAAGAAATGGCACTTTCTCTTGTGAATTGATAAGTCATATGGGTATGCATGGGAAACTACACTTTAACAGTGGTCATCACATACGGTAATGGAATGTCACTAATTGGTATATAAGTTTGTACATAGATGTACATTGAATGTGATTTCTCTGTTTTATATCATTATCTATCCCTTCCAATCCTCCCCTTGCAAACCCTATTTTTATCTGTGTGTTCAATCCACTTTTTTCAACTTATTCTTTTGACAATTTTATTTATTTGTTTTTTTTTTTGCAATAATATTAAAAAAATGTTTGGGGTATTACAGGTATTGTGATCATCATGCTTCATGGCTCCAGATCTTTTGAATTCATGTTTATTATGTTGTTTTTTCTATATCATAATGATGTAATATTTTAACTTTTTGTGATTCTGGTTGATACGTATAGCCCAGTTTTGAGAAAGGCCAAAGGGAGGCCGAAACAAGTGTCAACGTAGGGGCAAATGAGAATGGGCATCTTGATGAAATAAAAATGTACTTCGGCATCTAAACTTTAGAATTTGGTGCTTATTCTTTCCCTAACCATAAACCTTTGATAACTTTGAAAAGTATGGTGCATCATATGGGTTGCAGTATTACAAGCATAATAGTATTTCATTCACAATACCAGTCTGCAACCTCACTCCCACATCAGCCCTTCCTCTTCTCTATACAGCCACGCAGGGTACCAGAAACATTATTAAATCCCTAATCCTGCCTTTGCTATATGAGCTCCTTCTCGCACCCACTCCTGGCAACAACCCAGCCACATTCATAGACAGCTTATAACACTTTACTCAAGCATGCCATCAACACTGTGGCACCTCTTACCCAGAGGAAAGCCAGAGCAGCCTTGTACCATAATTCATGGTTCTCTACCAAACTAAAAACCCTTTGCCTTCTCACATGTCAGGCTGAAACCAAATGGACCCTCTACCCTATGGATTAGAACAAAGCCTGATTTACTCTGGCAGCCCGCACCTACAACAAAGCAATCCTTCTAGAAAAAGAAATGGCTTATAACACCAGAATTGAGAATGCATAATCCAGCACCCGGGAGCTTCTCGTCATCATGCGCGAAAATGACTCACCTGTGCCCACTCCCATTAACTGTATACAGGATAGTATCTGGTGCATTAAGATCCAAAATGCCTTATTACATACAATTGACATGCTTCTAACAAAGATCATCAGCAGAAAAACACGCTGAGAATCGCTGACCCTGACACGTCATCTACAAGAACCCAAGTCGCACCCTCCAACACTCGACTTTTCTGCTTCAAACCCATCTCGCATCTGTAGGTCATTCATATCATTCAAACACTTGTGTATAGGAGCATTATAAATGCCATATCATATCATACCAAAGGCCTCAAACCGTCCCACTGCCAGGGTGACATCTACCGAGAAGCAGTCATTAAGGACTGAGCTGAACCGCTGGCACAATTTTTGACAACAATTATCAACTCCTCATTCCCCTCATCCTCCGTACCCTCCAGCCTCAAGGATGCATGGGTTCTCCCACTACTTTGTACCCCAACATCCCCACTAACTATCGACCCATCACCACCGTCCTCTTTTTGCTGGAAATCCTAGACCGTGCAGCATATCTTCAGATCAAAAACTTCCTAGAAACTTGCAATCTCTTGACCCTGTGCCAATCTGGCATCTGGCTGTGCCACGGAACTGAATCACCTCTGCTGGATCTGAAGATCCAACTAGATGAGATTAGCAATGCAGGCAAGTCAGCCCTCCTCCTGCTACTTGTCTAGTCCGCTACCTTTGATCTCGTGGATCATCAAATCCTGTGTTGACACCTGGCCTCAGCTGCACACTTCTCACCAGACGCTATATCTTGGATATCATCCTTCCTGTCTGAGAGAACCATGAGGGTGTTTTCAACTGGCGCAGCAGCTCCTTTAGCCCCTGTTGCATGTGGTGTCCTGTAAGGCTCGTGTGTCTCTCCGACACTCTAAAAAATATTCATCAAGCCACTTTTCGACCTGCTTGATGATAAAAGAATTGTGTTCACAAACTACACAGACAAAACACAGATCTTGATCCCACTGTATGGAAACTATTCCCCGACTCTCTCAAACTCCACTCAATCTATCACACCATCCAGATCTGGATGGCCTCCCACCACCTCTGCCTCGATGATGAAAAGACAGAAGTCCTAGTGGTCAGCTCACGCACCTCCCTCAACAAGCTTTGCCTATTTTACAAATCCTTCATCATTGAGGGCATCACCATCCAGGTCTCCAGCAATGTCAAGACCCTGGTTTTCTAACTGGACTCTACATTGACCATCTCAAGACAGGTCAACGCAATCGCCTCCTTGGCGGCCCATTCCACTAAACGTATTTATGCATGCAGACTGTTCCTGACCTCCAAAAGCTGTGTCACCATTGCCAGAGCCCTCGTAGGTTTGAGACTGGACTACTGCAATGCCCTATTTTCTTGAACCTCTCTGAGCAAGATCAATAAACTGTGTATTGTTCAGAATAACGCCCTCAGAGTGGCACTCAACATCCTAATGCGCTAACAAATCTCAGTAGCCAGAAGAAGAGTTCACTGGTTACCGATCAAGGACCGTATCATATTTAAGTTAATAAAATCTCCCCTAACTTGCCGCTCGCTGGAGCATCTGATTTGCCCTTACCATGAACCAACAGTTTTTCTAAGTTCCTTATATGCAGGCAGCCTCTTGTCTACGTACTTGGTGACCAGCACCGTGATGCCTCTGGGTTTAGAGCGCTTAATGAAAGTAAAAATAAATCGATAACTAGATAAGGCCCTGGCCTTTAGGAGCTCCCACTGCAGATAGGCTACATTAGATGCTGGGGGTCCTGATCTCTAGTGTTTACAGGGAAGCCTGGGTTAGAGTGCAGGACCCCCACGAGAGGTTGAGGTACTGCTGCAACAACTCCTTAGTTGAATTGGACTTCAGTCTCAAAATCTTCATCCTGAAGATTTCAAAATGTTGTTAATAAAAAACCATTGAAACATATTTCAGACTCTTGAAATTCTCATGGTCGTCCTTGACAGTAGGAATTCAGTACTGAAAGAATGTTTTCCTACCCAGGTATTTCTATTTAACGTAACTCACACAGAGCAATTAAAAAAAAACACCTATGCATATGCTTATGAACGCAATTTGTTTCAATACACTTTCACATAGAATCATACTTTGAAAGTAACACTAATTTCAAGAGTGTCAACTAATCTGGTTTCATTTCTGCCCTCACAATATGCCTCGTGTCTTTCAGGGGTATCCTGGTAACCCTCACCCCACCAGGCTTTCTTGTTCAGGCCTCTTGAAAATAAAAACAGGGGGTTCCAAAAGTGTAACACTTTCAACAGTGATCCTAAATAATAAAGAATAGGAATATCAAATCATTTTTCTTTCTGGAATTCTAATATATAATTGCTAGACTCAGTAAAGGTTTATTTTAGGCACAATTCAGAGGGTGAGTCACTGATCTAGCCTGTTCTTAAACACCTCAACTCAGCCTTTCATCCTTCTGATGTCAATAAATGATTACCAACACAGGTCGGGTGATATTGTATGTATCTTTTTTCTATATAAAGCGCTTAAGCGTAAGTGCTACATAATAACACATCATTATCGTTTGGCATTGGATGTCTGCTTGCGTTCACAGTAATTTGGTAATATGGGCCTATTCACACTGATATTAACGATACACATGGTGATCCATTCTTGTATGAAATGTATATCACATTACAGTGATATTGTAAACATATTTTCATAGTGTATTAGGAACAATTCTATGTGATGCCACTTCCTGTTTTGTCAAGGGGTGAAAGGTTGTGTTCCACTGCTTCCTGGGATGTCACTCGGGGATGGGGGTCAAATTACATCACTTCCTGTGATGTCATCAGAGCTCAAAGGTTGCGTGATGACAATTCGGCTACTGCTGGAATTTTGGTGAAATGATATCCCTGCACCCCACACAGTTTAATACCAACACGTGCAGAATAAATTGGAGAAAAAAAAAAGACACACACATCTTGGGGAGACGATTCACCCCTGCATGGAACTCTTCGAGATGGGATGTACCAAAGATATACCCTAACATAAAAGATAAATTAGGGCTATGGTAAACATACACCACAAAATACTTCTTCCAAAGTCCTAGCCAAAGTTCTAATAAACCTTTACAGTAAAGATAAGTGTCAAAAGTCACCCTACCCACTATCAAGAAACTCAAACTTGAATAATCTAAAACATATCTATTTCTATAGATCACATGTAAAGGTATCATGAATAGCGCACACGTGACTAAAAACATCATAAATAAGGTGCACACAACAAACAAACAAACATTTACAAGCGCCTCTTCCTGAGGAGGCCACCTTGGTGCTGTGCCGCACAGCCGGGATGACATTTTGCCTGGATCACAGAGAGGAGAGAGAAGATTCGTGCATAATGCTGCCCTCCATCAATTTGTCCGGTGCTTCTTTAAGAAGCCCCACCATTGATGTTTGCTGGGAGAAGTGTGGGGTCCTTATGACCTTGGGAGAACTTATACTTTCACATAAACAAGTAGGCCCTAACCATATTTGTTATATAATCATGGAAATCCCCCAGAAAGAAGAACAGGACACCTTTAAGCCCAGGAATTCTCTCCATCCTTGAGCAGGAGATCTTCAGAATATCTATGGTATAGAATAGACAGGCCAGATCAGTAATATTACACATTTTCAGTGTGGTTTACAGGACATTCCATCGATCCTCCCCTGGAACTTTCACCGTTTTAAGTTTCCTCCCCTGGGGAGTTATCACACCTTGCAAGCTCAAAAAAGTCTCCCTTGCCTATAGAAAATCAGAAAAATGTGTCTTTGTGTTTTGGTGTTTTGAGGTTTATGTGTTCTCATGGGAAAATAATGCATGGGAAGGATGTGAACTAAAGCACTACAAAAGCTTTCAACAAAGCAATGTTAAAATACACACACAAAAAAACAAAGGGGTACATAGAAAAACTCCTACTACCACCACCTAACAAAAGAACCTGAGCAACAATTACAAATCTATTCAGTATGTGATTCTTAACCGCTCCAAAACCCTCCCGGTGTGAGGATAATGTGTCAGATCAACATCCAAAACGTAGAAAAAGGCAGGCAACAATATCCTTGCACAGAGCTTTTAAGCTCATTCTAGTGATTCCTGTCTTCTTACTGGGTTCTTAAATGACTTAGATGATGGTCTGGGATCCCTATTGCAGCCCCTAATTATTCCAAGACTCAAACTCTACTTCAATGGAAAGAAACATCATCTGGTTTCCATTAGACCTGTTTAATCTCCAAAATGATAAATGATTCCAAACATGCATTCAAGCATGCCTATTAGACATAGTTAAATGTCAACTGAATACCCTTTAAAAAAGGCCAACTCTAGAAAGTAGGCATTGGCTAGAAAGACGGCTTGGATTATCCTCTACGATAAACAAGCAACATTGAGAAGGAGGTTCTTCAGTAGCATGTGACAGACTCTGGATTCTGCAGACTTCTCTTCAGGATATGCCAGCGGTCAGACCTCCGAAGGGACTGGTCAAGGGAAGACGATGCAAGAGGAAGAACATTCCAAGGAACAGGAGGTACAGGACAAGAAAAGAAAAGAGTAGAAGGCAGATCCAGTTTTTCTCTCCTTTTAATTTGCCATTTTTTAAAATGATCCCCATGCTTCATAAGTCATGTAATGAATCATTTGACAATAAATCAGAAACCAACAGGTCAGATGATGTACAGGTTTAGCTCTTGGCACTTTATTAATGAGAGAAGGACCATATTTAATTTCCCCAAATGAACTATGCATGTGTGTGTCTCCAAAAATCATAATTGATGAAATACCTTGGTTATTTTGATTACACAGGTGGCCAGTGTTTAACATATGCTATCACACACACACAGAGGCTTATAGAATAAGGTTTAGCTGTACACTACTGTGTACATGTTTGTTTAATATTATGGTAAGAGCACGACTAAGGAGGGAGTACTTCTGTGCTTTCTTAAAAAGGTGCTGGAGAATATTAGGGAGACCTTCCCTCTCTCTTCTTTCACCTAGATATGCAGCACACCACCGCATTCTAGGTTCAGAGGCACCATCAAGGGATAGTTATCTCCATTTTGAGGGTGAGATTGTGACTAATGTGGTTTAGCACCTAGAGAGTATCTCTTGGTGTGATATATCACATTTCACAGGCCCAGAGAATTATGATTCCCAGGTTCCCCATCCAAAATGGTCCCATCTGATACCCATTACACTAGTGGGAGACTGGAAGGGGGGGTGCCCTATAAAACCTTAATGGCACAGTTATGGGAGCTGGCTGGTGTGAGGAAGACAAGAAGCGTGCAAAGGAGCTGAAGCAAGGAGAATAAAGGAGAGCAGGAGGTAAAATGCTGGGAGATAGACCAAGAAATGTGGGGAAAGTTGGAGACAGAGAGAGGGCTGCAAGGAGGGCCCAAGGGGCTGGTTGAGGCAGATACTAAAATTAGGGAGTTAAGAGACCCAGTGGGATGGACGAAGGAGGACCCATGAGGCCGGGGAAAGGAAAGCCCAGATAGTCAGATTGACTGCAATGGCAGTGAGACACAGGGGCGTGTTATCCTCATCCAACCTCGATAGGCCTTACTCTGCTAAATATTTCATTTAAGATGCACAACATCTCTATGTTGCCACAGGCTCCTTCAATTATGTTGGAAGCATAAATTGCAACAAAAATTTAACATTTGCTGCATGCAAACCCAGTCCTCGCACCATTCTAAAATGGCTTCCGGAATATCTATGCCATTTTAGGGGTTTGCTAAATCCTCTGCTGCTCCAGCTGATTGGCCGCTCCACGTTGCTTGGCCCAATAGATTTGACCTGAGGTGGAAGCCTGCCCTTTTGTCCAAAGGCCTGTTTCTCAAGGCCCTGTCTGTGCCTATTTGGGCAGCCAGAGCAGTGGACTAGACATGCTGCCGATTTCACACGTAAATATTGCCCTAGTCCCCCTTTGAACTACTACTGCATCAACAACCTAACAAAAATACCTTCTCTACTGCGAGTGTCATCAACAAGCATCAAGACTGTGCTGGCTGCGGTCGCCTGTGCTGCTGCGGTAAGCATACCCCTCTAATCAATCCTACCTGAACTCTTGTTATGGCTCATAGTAATCACACAATTCACTTTGCTGCACAGTTTCCAAAGACAAAAAAAACACTATTTCTGCACTCTGATGTACATGACACAGAAGGGTAAGCATTATATGAGCCTTTCACAAATCATCTGAATGAGTACTATACTGTTATTACTGCCAGTGATCCAGCAATTAATCCATACAGCCCCACGAAAGGTTGAATTGCCAATTCCTGTACCAAATCGTAAACTGTTTACTTCTAGCCACCGTCCTGCATATGATAGACTATTCTTACTTGCTGTCTCACGTCAGATACTAACCAGCTTTTAAAAGATTGCACTATTATGAAACTCCTGATTGCCCACTTTTCACCAACTTTTCCTTTCGCAAATATTGTATTGTTTACTCTGCTCCTGAGCACGTTAGATTTTATCACCTGTTTCTTGCCATCTTTTCCTGCAAATGTTATATTGCTCTTCTAGCTCCGGATCGCGCTAGGCCATATAGCCTGTTGTTTTCCATCTTGTCCTGCAAATGTAATATTGCTCTCCTAATTCCTGATCTTGTTAGACTATATTACCTGTTGCCTGCCATCTTTTGCTTCAAATGTAATATTTCTCTTCTAGGTCCAGAGTGCACTAGGCCATATTGCATGTTGTTTGTCATCTTGTCCTGCAGATATAATATTGTTCTCCTAGTTCTTGATCGAGTTAAACTATATTGCCTGTTGCTTGCCATCTTTTTCTGCAAATGCAATATTGCTCTTCTAGCTCTGGATCGCGCTAGCCCATATTGCCAATTGCTTGCAATCTTTTTGAAAATACGATACTTTCTCTCCTAGCTTCTGAACCAGAAACTGCTAAATTGTGTTCTGCCAGGGCTGTATCCTAACGTCCGAGATGGCTAAATGCCTGCCATATCCTGGCCTGCACCACTACTAGCCTAAGGCTCTAGCAAGCTCATAGTCTCTCTACTCAGGCTATCCATCTTTCAACATTAGCACATCTTAGTCAAGCTGATCTCAAGTCACTGCCTCTGCTAACTGATTCAGCGTCCCAGCATACAATCGCATCAGCACAGGCGTGATAAGTCATGTACTCACATACCACCTCAACTTCATGCATACTGCTCACATTCAGTTCTCTACTTCTGTTCACAATGTTACTATTCACCATAGTTGACAAGACAAAGTCTGAGAGACACATCATCCCGCAGGCAGCCAATGACTCCCCACTTAGGCCTTGCAAACCCTGTATTTCTCTTACCATGTCCACCACATTACCACCTTCTGATACTATAACACCAACTAAAATCATGCCTTCCCGTCAACCAGAGTCAACTAAACTGAACAAGACCTTAAGGACAACAGCAAGTATCAACTGCCCGCTCTCTCCACTCCAATGGATCCAGCTATATGCCGCCCGACCCACACACATCAACCACTAACTAACGGTAGAACCAAACTAGCATCACAACCCTGTCCATGAGGAGAAACAAGATTAAGTGAGACAACAGTATATCAAAAAGCAATCCCACCCTACCGACAAGCATGCCTGACGGTAATACTCCACTTATCAATGATGCGCTTATAAACGCAAGAGCCTTGACAGCTTATGTACTTGATATTGTGGACCTCATAGTCCTAAACCAACTTGAATTCCTAGCTATAACTGAGACTTGTCTTCATGCCACAGCTAGTCCAACACTCACACTAGCCATACCGGACACCTACACCATCCTTAGACTAGATAGAAAAACCTCTAGAAGTGGTGGAGTCGCCTCTATCACCAAAACTAAGCTTGGTCTGAGGGTCCTACTTAATGAAACATTCCATTCAGGAGAACTCCTGTCAGTCAAAATACCACTCACGGCCTCACGTACAATAATTATCCACCTCTTGTATAGATCACCAGGCCCAATGTCATCCTTCGAGGAAGATATGACACTACTCTGCAATACCAAATCAGGATCACAAATCCTGCGGCTGGGAGACCTCAATCTAGGCCACTTCGATACGAATGATGATAAGCCCCATCCCTCGTCAACACAATCACGGAATTAGGTGTCTCACAACGCATCAACATGCCCTCGCATAGCAAAGGGAGAACCCTAGACTGGATGGCAGACCTCAACTGCGATACTAATATCTTATCTAATGTACAATGCGCCTTGTCTGACCACCATAACATATCCTTCAACCGACAAGACAGTATCCAACCGAATCCATGTAACTCATCGGCCCCTCCAGCACTCACCAGAAACAACCATAAAATGACTGTAGAGAAATGACTACCCCTACTACAACCCATTATCAATCACTCCAACATCAACACAGACCCTTTGGCGTTAGTTGAACTCTACAACCAAACTTTACAAAGCAAAGCCACATGCTCACCTAAACTCCTGGTTCACTCCTAACCATAAAGCCCTATGCAAAGAAAAAAGAAACTATTTGGAAAAATCACCCTACAGTAATGAACAAAGACAAATTCTTAAAAAACCTCCAACAGTTACAAAACTGCCATTCTTCAGACAAAAAGTGACACGTACAATGACAGAATTAATAAAGAAAATTCACGCACAGAAGAATTACTCATCATACTCAGAGAGTTAGAATCCCCTATACCACCTTTAGAAACCTGCACTAAAGGCATGACCTGGTGCATAAACATACAAAAAGCACTGCTTGATAAAATATTGCTTCTAGAAGTGAACATTCTTACAGCTGACCCACCTCCACAGTCCCAGGCTCCTTCGGCAAAACCATGCAACGTTTTTAAATTTGCCCCTGTCTCAGTCTGTGAAGTAGGGGGCATAATAACTAGCCTCACACCATCAAGATGCCAAGGGGACATCTGCCCTGCAACAATAATTAAAGAGGAATCTAGGGATCTAGTGCCTTTCATCACCGCTTTTATAAAGGCATCCTTCAAAACTAGCACTGTTGCTACCAACCTGAAGGATGCTTGGGTCATTCCACTATTAAAAAAAACTTTGCCTGGATCCCAACATTCCTACCAATTGCAGACCGATAACCACAGTACCTTTCCTACAGAAAATCTTAGATAGGGCAGGATACGTACACATTCTGGCTCATCTTGAATCTAGCAATCTCCTCGGCCTGCGACAATCAGGCTTCAGACAGAAACATGGCACTGAATCAGCGTTCATAGACTTAAAAACTCAGATTGAGGATCTGAAAGATAAAGGTAACCTAGCACTCCTTCTTCTACTGGACCTATCGGCTGCCTTTGATTTAGTCAATCATAAAGTCCTCTGCAATCACATCACGACAGCAGCTCATTTCTCCTCCAAAGCCAACTCTTGGATACAATCCCTCCTGGACAACAGAACTACGAGGGTATTCGCACTGACCGTGTCAGCTGAGCCGGTAGCGCTAACCTGCGGAGTACCTCACGGCTCATGCATCTCTCCGTCACTTTACAATATCTTTACCAAGACCATTTTTGACAATCTCGACAATTTGGGTGTCACCTACACTAACTATGCAGATGACACCCAAATCCTCATCCCTATCACGGGTGACTATGATACTGATTCAATATTGCTCAACAAAATGTACCTAACTATTCAAGCTTGTATGGCCACACACGGCCTCTGTCTTAATGATGACAGAGCTACTTCTCACTGGTTCCCAGGCAAGACTGAATAGTAAGATAGTTTGTACTGGGTCTGTGAATTCAAAAAGACTAATAAAGTCAATGGCAACTTTATATGTTCTTGGAGACACTAGTCAGTCCCAGAAAATGGACTTTGAAGTGGGAAGTCTGAAAAAGAAAACCTTGTGTCACTGCACTGAGGGTGCTGTGTAACACACAGTAAAAAGATGATGCCTATGGAGTAGGTGAGGCTCCATAGTCTATGAACATAAAAATGTTAAACACACACAGCAAAACACATGTAAGAGTGGGAAAAAAGGCTCACACTCTTACCAGGTGAAAAAATAAGTCCTAGAAATCCAGCAAAGCTGCTGAGGGACTCAGTAGCTAAGGGAAATTAGCCATTCTGGAGAATTCTCCCCAACACTCGCCCCCTCCAGACTAAGGGACAGGAGGATTTAATCCACTCCTGGATGAATCTCTTCACTCTAGTCGGTTATAAACATCCTAGAGAGACCATCAACATTTTGGTGGTGACATTCTGACCTGTGCTCAATGGTGAAATCAAACCCTTGGAGGCAGATTGACCATCTTAGAAGTTTTGGATTCTCCCCTTTCATTTGCATTAACAATCCCAAGGGTTGGTGGTCTGTCTGAATCACAAAAATGGATCCATACAAGTATGGTCTAAACTTCTTCAGAGACCACACAATGGCAAAATACTCACACTCTATGGTTGCCCACCTTGTTTCTTTCTGGTTCCTTCAGTTTCCTACTGATGAAGCAAATGGGGTACTCCCTACCTTTCTCATTCAGTTGACTAAAGACTGTACCTATACCTGTATTGGATGCATCTGTCTGCATAATGAAAGGTTGGTGGTAATCAGGAGCTCTTTGAACTGGAACTTGACAAAGGGATTTCTTCGGGTTTCCAAAGTCTTGAGTGCACTCCTCATTCCATCTAACCTTTTTAGGGAATTTTGGAGAGGAGATTACATTCATCGGAGAAGCTATGGAACCATAGTTCTCAATGAAATTCCTGTAGTACCCAGTGAGGCCTAGGAAGGCTCTCACTTGGGTTTGAGTAGTAGGGGTTGTGCAGTTTTGTATAGCTTGTACTTTTCTAGGCAATGGCCTTATTTTATCTCCTCCTACCTTATGACCAAGGTAGACCACTTTGCTCTGACCAGTTTGACATTTTCTTGCCTTTATGGTCAGATGGGCCTGCTCAAGAGCCTGCAAAACATATCCTAAGTGATCAACATGTTCTTTCCATGTAGGGCTGAACACTGCAATGTCATCCAAGTATGCCATGCAGAAGTCCTCCATCCCATTCAGAACTTGATTGACCATCCTTTGGAATGTAGCAGGTGCATTCTTTAATCCAAAAGGCCTGATCTTAAACTGGTAGAGGCCTGCTGGGGTTCAGAATGCAGTTTTCTCTTTGGCATGGTCTGTTAGGGCTATTTGCCAATAACCCGACGTCAGATCAAATGTACTGAGGTACTTGGCTGCACCACGTTTATCCACCAGTTGATCTGCCCTTGGCAAAGGATGGGCATCAGTCTTAGTGACTGAATTTAGAGCTCTATAGTCCACATAGAATATCTCAACTCCTTGGATCCTGCCTTTGGTACTAGAACATTTGGACTAGAAAATTGACTTGTATAGGGCTCTATAACCCCGAGATCAAGC
Organism: Ambystoma mexicanum; assembly: GCF_040938575.1. Lineage (NCBI taxonomy): Eukaryota > Metazoa > Chordata > Amphibia > Caudata > Ambystomatidae > Ambystoma > Ambystoma mexicanum. Next base: position 49,179,552 of record NC_090925.1, on the reverse strand, counting down.
ATCTTGTTGACCTCTCCTCTGATGTGGGATCTCACATGTTCTGACATTCTGTAACCTCTGCTTTTCACAGGTAAACAGTCACCAGTGAGAATATCATGTTGGCCCCTAGGGGTCAAGCCTGGTGAAAGTGAAAACATGGAGGCAAACTGATGCAACAGAAACTTGCACTCATGCTGCTGTTCAGATGTAAGATTAGAAGAGAGTTAACTCCTTCTATCTTCTCATCTAAAGGTTGGCCTCTGAGTAGGTCAGGTAGAGGTTCACTCTCCACCTCCTCTTGAGCTGAAGCTAGAAGCAAAGCTCCCATTTATGGTCCCGAGAAATATGCCTTCAAACAGGTGGTGGGAAAGACTCTGGGAGCCTCTTTAGGTCTGCCTTAATCCACCAAATAGTTCACATCTCCAAGTTTGCCCACAACCTTAAAGGGTCCTATCCATTTGTCCTGCAAGGCCCTCTGCCTTGTAGGCACCACAACTAGTACAAGCTGGTCTTGAGTAAACTCAACCATGCTGGCCTTCGGGTCATGCCAATGTTTGACCAGAGCCTGACCTGTTTTTAAGTTATCACTAGCTTCTGCCATCATGTGTGACATTCTCCTCCGGAGATCTATCACATAGTCAGTCACTTTGACTGGCTTAGGGGAAGGAGCACTCTCCAACCCCTCCTTAGCCAGGGCCAATGGACCTCTGACTGGATCGCCTTAGAGAAGTTCAAAGGGACTGTAACCAACTCCCTCCTGAGGGACTTCTCTATACGCAAAGAGAAGGCATGGCAGTAGAAGGTCCCACTTTCTTTGAAGAGGTTCCTCTAAAGCACCTATCATGCACTTCATAGTATGATTAAACCTCTCTACCAGTCTCTTTGTCTGTGGATAGTAGGCTGTAGAGAACTTGTAAGTGACACCACAGTTTTTCCACATGGCTTGCATGTAGTGGGACTTAAAATGGGATCCCCTGTCGGATATCACTTCCTTAGGAAACCCTACTCTGGTAAAAATACCAAGTACAGCCTTAGCCACAGCCGGAGCCGTAACAGTCCTCATAGGTATTGCTTCAGGGTACCTAGCAGCATGGTCTACTACAAGCAGGATATACCTGTTCCCTGAAGATGTGGGAGGGTCAAGGGGACCAACAATGCTGATGCCCACCCTCTAAAAAGGAACTCCCACCACTGGGAGAGGCACCCGGGGTGCCACATGCTTGGGTCCACTCTTGCCAGACGTTTGGAAAATGAGGCAGCTCCTACAGAATTTGTCAACTTCTGAACCCTTCTTAGGCCAGTAGAAGTACAGGGAGAGCCTTTCCTTGGTCTTTTTGAAACTCAAATGACCAGCCAAAGGTATCTCATGGGCCAACTGTAGGAAATTGAGTCTGTTTGCTAGGGGCACTACACGTTTCTTGCAGTCCCCAGGGATAGGCTCAGTCGGTTCGCTGTAGAAGAGGCCATCTTCCCAGTGCAACCTATGCTTCCCAGGCTCTTGCCCATCGAGCTGCGAAGCTGCCTGTAGTCGAAGACCTTCAAGAGTAGGACACTCTCTTTGTCCTCTGCTGAAGTCTGCACTGTTGGGTCCACCTTCTGCCAGTAAAGACTGGAGCTCAGGATGGTCAACAGGGTCCAGATCTCCAACTAAAACAATGTCGTTTTATAGATCTGACTCTTCAGAAACTGGATCAACGCCATAGGGTTGTACCTCACACTCAGCCTCAGCAGGTGGAAGAGTCACAGGTGTGACTTTGGACATGGGGATGTCCTAGTTGGTAGCACAGGGGTGCTATCTGTCTTTTTCATGGAGGTCTTGGGTTTCCCTTTTGCCTCTTTCTTTCCAGTAATAGCAATGAGCAACTCCTGTGGACTGGGAGTGATAGTTTCCTCTACCAACTCTTCTGGAAAGCCTCTTAAGGTCCTCTCCCTTGCAGGCCTAGTGAGCTCCTGTTTCCTTTTACTCGGAGGCCTGGGGGTACTAGACACAACACCAAGAGTTTTGAGGTCATTATCCAACAGAACTCACCCAGCCACATCCCTCTGCACACTAACAGGTATCTTGACAGTCATGTCATTGCACGGGATGAGAGCTGGTAACTGGGGAAGCATTTGCACAGGGCCTCCAGCTAACTTGGTGAGGCGTTTGGGTGCCTTAGCAACATCATCCACCTTGAAAAATGATTCATCAACCACAGTTATGCTGGCCCCAGTGTTTCTGATGGCAGGAGTCTCCTGGCCATTCACAAGAACACTATCTTTTTAATACTCTTTAATATTATCTGGGATGGAATTATAGACATCTAAATTTTGTTGTTCCCACAAACCGAGGGACACTAAAGAAACACTAGTTGAGACTCTCATTGGTTCATCAGCCAGTAGGTGAAAATTTCCACTTGCCATAGATACTTCTTACTCTGGGGAGAAGGCTAAGGAGACAGTGTGGACCCCTGAAGGTTTACCCTTACATCTGGGATCCCCTTTCACATGGTCAGTTGACCCACAGACATAACATTTCCCAAATGTTTTGATGAATGGGGGCTTGTTCTGACCTCCATCTGGTTTGTGTCCAGATGGTGTACTAGCCTGATTCGGTTTCCCTTGTGGCTTACCCTTATTGTTTTGTTTGGGGCCCTCTTTTGGATTAGAGGTATCAGAATTCTCCTTGTTATCTTTCTTTGGCTCCTTTCCCTCATCCTTCTTCTGAGTTGCCCCAAATCCTTGTGAGTAGCCCTGTTGGCAACCCATAAGTCAGCAGCCTTAGCTAACTTCTTTGGATCTATCTCCTTAGAATCAGCCAAGTGCTGTCTGAGCTCAGGAGAGCAGACATCATAAATTGACTCCAACATAACAAGATTTCTCATACCTTCATAAGTGTTTACTCTGTAACCCTTAACCCAACCATCTAGGCTTTTCAAACATTCACATTCCCAGGTAGCCCAAGGGGTACCACCATGCTTTTTGAAGGTCCTAAACCACTTAAGGCACTAGGAAGGGGTCTTCTCAAATCTAGCAATTAAAGCTAGCTTCACACATCCATAATCCATCCTATCCACCTCCCTCAACTCTATCACAACATCAGATGCAACAGTGGGTAGCCTAGAGAAGAGCCAACAAAGTAACTGATTCCCTGCAATGTCTTGAATCCCATGATTATATTCAAATATTGTCAACCAATCCAAAATATCAAGCTTAGCCTCATACATACCAACAATTTATTTTGGCATGCAGGGTCCCTTATGACTGCAAGACCTAGAAGACTCTGGGAGGGAAGCATTTTCCAAAGACAGCTTTTTCATTTCTAAGGCATGGTTCAACTCCATTTCTCTGAGCTTAAGTTCTTGATGCTTTTGTTCAGTTTGAGCATTTATATGTTTAAATTCCAATTCAAGCCTCATCTTTTCTAGAGCAATTAATTCAGGACTGAGTGTAGGACCTATAGGGGTCCCAGTGGACAAAGGTTGAGGTTGTTGAGCAGGCAGAGGAGCAGTGAGGCCTACATTGTGAGACACATCTGCCTCATCTAACTCATCAATGGATACATTATCATCCTCATCATTTTCCACATTTGCTGGGGGGGTTAGGTATTTCAGACCGACCCTCCAGACTTTGTTTCTTTAACAACCTTTCAATCAATTCTGACCTTTTGCCTTTAACAGAGAGATTCCTATCTCTACACAGATTTTTCATATACTCCACAGTGTAACTAAGGAGGGTCTCCTGACTGTAGCTTTCCATATCAGACATGACTAATATTGCTTTTTAGTGATGTTTAGCCTTGTGGTTAGTTGATCCAAGGTCATAGCAACACTCTAAGTATAAACACTATACATGATCCTCACCGCTGTACACCAGGTTTAGGCAGAAGCATATGCAGTACCCTTTGGCAACATCACACAAAATTAAGACTGACTCAAAGTTTTTGAGTAAAAGAATACACATTTATTTACACATCAGGTGTAAACCAATTCACTAAAGTAAAGCAGTAGAAAATCACACTCTTAATATTATTACACACCACCCAATAAGCTCAAAATGAAGTGTGAGCAAAATGGCACTCCAGCAATTTAAAAGGAAGGGAAAGACAAGGTTAGACAAAAATTAAGAAGTACCAACAAGTAAGTAAGCGGGGCAATATAGAAAAGGCTACTATGGCGAGGAAATCAAATCAAGAGGACTAAGCCAAAGTCAATGGACCAGAGTCTTTGCAGAGGATCACACAGTTCAGAGTAGTTTGCAGTTAAGTCTTTGCCAAGAATTCGGAACGATGTTGGTCGGAAGACAAGTTACTTTAAAGAATAGAGAAGGACAAGCTCTCGGATTGGCAAAAGATTCCTAACACTTTCACCGCGGTCGGACAGAATGAACAACCGGGTTAGAACAGCACCTTAAATGAAGAAGAAGGCTGTAGCTGAGGCAGAAGTTCCTGGCAGGTCCTGCTGGCTCACGGTTCCTCAAGCGACTGTCAGACTGACACAAAGTAGGAAGACTGGAGGGTCCTGCACTGCCCAGGGAAGAAACCAGCAGCAGAGAAAAGCAACAAATAAAAGGTGCTCTCCTTAAAACACAAGCAGGGTCCGGTCCTCCTGGCTATCCGGTTCACTGTAGATATGCACAGCAAATTCGACCAGAGGAGGGAGGCCTGGCTTGCAGTTTGGTGAACTGGAGATTTGGACCTGCAGCAGGGCTTCATCGGGAGGGTCAGTTGTGGTAGAGGTCCTCTACTGTCAGCATCTCTTCGGTTCTCTCGATCCAGTGGCGACTCTGCCTTCTTAGTCCCAGAGACCTGCTTTTTATGCAGTTTTCTCCAATTCACGCAGCCTGGCTGTCAATCACACAGCAGGGTGGCTGTCCTGGCAGGACAGTCACCACAGCTAATCATAGAGAGTGCGACATGGGTCTCCAAGGAGACCGTGTGCAGGGAGTCTCAAAGTTCTCCCTCACATCCTGTCCCCCTCAGACATTCAGGCGCCTAAGGAGGGCTTCTGTGCAGAAGCCCGCCAAAGGATGGCGAACAAAGCAACCAAACCTGGTTTGGCGCACAGAGTAAAACACAAGAAAGACCTTTACAAAAAGAAATGGCGAATAAACCCAGCCCGAACAAATAAAAGTAATGGGGTCCAGCGGATTTAAGTTCGAGGGTACTAACTTAGCCTAAAACAGTACCAATGCTATTTAAATAGACTGCACTAGGAAAAATACGGTAGATACCACTACCACCAGCCAAATCTTAAAGAAAGGGGAACGAAATAAGATTCCATGAGAAATAGACGAAAAGGGATAACTATTAACCCTTTCCAGAACTTTATAGAACTCTATGTAAGATAGTTTGTACTGGGTCTGTGAATTTAAAGAGACTAATAGAGTCAATAGTGACTTTACATGTTCTGGGAGACAGTAGTCAGTCCCAGAAAATGGAGTTTGAAGTGGGAAGTCTGAAAAAGACAACCCTGTGTCACTGCACTGAGGGTGCTGTGTAACACACAGTAAAACGATGATGCCTATGGAGTAGGTGAGGCTCCACAGTCTATGAACACAAAAATGTTAAATAAACACAGCAAAACACATGTAAGAGTGGGAAAAAAGACTCACACTCTTACCAGGTGAAAAAAATAAATCCTAGAAATCCAGCAAAGCTGCTGAGGGACTCAGTAGGTAAGGGAAACTAACCATTCTGGAGAATTCTCCCTAACACTTCTCTTGGATAAACTACTGTTTCCAAGAGCAGTGAGGTGAAATTGACTTTACTTACAATTGTAACTTTCTAGACCCAGCACACACTACTTTCCAATAGGGTGCTAGAGGGGTTACTTAGTATCCTCTTTGTCTAGCGTTTATGTTACCCTTTCCTTGATGAATCGCTGGTGGCAGTCGTTTACTTTTAACTACCGTGGTGTGCATTTACCGCGGCTGCGTTCGCAGCGGCAGAAAAGCACCCAAGGTTGCCATTTTTGTCAAAATCGCCCCAGCGTACTTTTTTAGCCATTTCTTTGAGGGAAAAGGTCCTTTTTGACATTTACTCTGCTTGCCAAACCAGGTTTGGTCCCTTTGTTCATTTTCTCTTTGGCGGGCTTCACAAGTGAAACCCGCCTCGGGCTCCAGGGTGGCAGGCGGGGGCAGGAAGCAAGAGAGGTGCCCGAAAACTCCCTGTGATTTGTCTCTTAGGAGACAGGAATGCACTATTAGATGATTGGCTGGCTGGCTGTCCAGCAAGGACAGGCTCCCTGCTGGGTGACTGACATCTGGGCAGGAATGAATGGGAGAAACCTGCATAAAAGGTAAGGCTTTTTGGCTTGGAAGGTAGAGTCAACCACTGAAGCTCCAGTTTCGTATTGACTGTAGAACCCCTGCAAGGACGACTTCTCCCTTTTTAGTCGATCGGACCAATCTACTCCAAAGTAAGCCACCTGAAAATCCTTTTAGATCTGGTTGAAATTCCACTGCAGTTGCTGCTGCAACCAAATAGCCAGGGAGAGGAACACCAGATTGTGTGCGTTGCTTTTAAGCTGGCCAAGAGCTCCAGGAAGATCCTCTGGATTCCGAGGAAGCAGGACTGACTGAGCCTGAGCCACCTTAACAGAGTGCAGGAACCACAGATGCAAGGAAAGTCCATCTCGACAGCTAGGAACTGCTGTGTTGCTATTTGCGGTAGACGCGAGGAGCTGACACACTCTAGTGTCACTTGTTTGAAGATTTCCGGGTGCTGTTGATGACCATCCCATTGCAGTGCAGGAGTCCCCAGAGGTCTTCCCTCTTGTCCCCCGACTGAGGCCCAGGTACACCAGGATCTGCAGAGCTGCACAGGAACAGAAGTCATCTGCTGCACTTTTCTTCAATGTAAAGGTACTGTACAGTCTAAGAGAACTTACCTCTTGTCGTGTATCTGCACTTGTTCTCTGTTGATGAGACCTGTTGCGGTTGTTCTGTAGCGTTGCTGACAGCTTCTTTACATCAAAAGCCTAAACAGCTTGTGGCCCTGCTTTGAATTCTTCTTTTCTACAAAGACTTGTAAAACATTGTGCAAGACTTCTACTTACCTGCAAGCAGTGCTTCAGCTCACCTAGACTTTTGCCCAATTGACTTTGGCCTAGCCTGGCTCCCTGAATGACTCTTCTGCCCTCTGTCATTGTGTTTTGTCCTCTTTCCAGGAAGGGGTTAACTAACTTTGCATTGGGGTTTATCAAAACAACTTACCTGATTCAGAATATCTGTGTGATCTCTTGTTCTGTTCTAATAACCTTATTCTTTGCCAAACTCTTTAGTCGGATTCTAAAAGCAACCAGTGGTATATTAATGTCCACAGTGTCCTAGTTACTAAAGTCACCTGAGGGTGTAGGAAGTGTATGTCTGCCATCCCAAAAGGGTACTTACTGATTTAGAAATATTAAGAGTGTGGATTTTGGAGTGTATTTGTGTGTTATTATTATCTTGCCCCCTTCTGACGAAGGCTTATTCTAGCTGACAATTCAATAAATCAACAATTGTTTAAACAAGACACCTTGTGTGTGAGAGTTTTTTATGTGAGTACAGTGTGACTACTTCTCACTGTGAATCTCTTTGTCACTCCCCTACAGCTCACATTGACCCCTCTTGAGGTAAGCCTGGCTGCTCAACACGCTACCAACCTGTGTAGTACAGACCTATACCAAAGGTTGGGTTCCTATTGCCAGGAGGTCAGGGTTGTTGTAGTGCACCCAAAGGGTACTGCATACAATCTTGCCTAACACCTGACTCCTTTGCTAGCGCTGTGCAGATTGCACTGGCTACATTTGCTGCTTCTTTAACCTTTATTTTCTTCTAGCAATTAGCATCTCCCCTGATTCAGTCCTCTAGTCGCTTCCTTTTCTGATCAAGTTCACAAGGTGATGGCTTCAGTGATGGCTGCAATCAATGATCTATCTGCCCCACTTGATTTTCTCTAGAACCAACACAGTCTGAATAACATCAGTGCACTTAATGGAAAAAAGCACAAAAGCATTGCCACCATCCAAAAATACATTACTTAAATGGAATCTTAACACGATTGACAAAAGTAAGACCCCCTGCAGACTTCATTCTCAGCATTGACACGTTGGAAGGTGAAATGTCAACTCATCACATGCAACTTCAAATCTTGGAAATCCTAAAAAAGATGGAATAATTTTAGGGTTTATGGCATCACAGGGGGTTGTGAAGTTGAAGAACCAGTGGCCCATGTTTGGGAGAATTCTCCAGAATGGCTAATTTCCCTTACTTACTGAGTTTCTCAGCAGCTTTGTTGGATTTCTAGGATTTGTTTTCTTCACCTGATAAGAGTGTGAGCCTTTTTCCCCACTCTAACATGTGTTTTGCTATGTCTTTTACATGTGTAGTGTTCATAGACTATGGAGCTTCATCTACTCCATAGGCATCATCTTTTTACTGTGTGCCACACAGCTCCTTTAGTGCAGTGACACAGGGTTGTCTTTTTAAACTCCATATTCTGGGACTGACTACTGTCTCCCAGAACATGCAAAGTTGCCATTGTTTTTATGAGTCTTTTTAAATTCACAGACCCATTACAAACTATCTTACATAGAGTACTTGAAAGGGTTAAAAGTTATCCGTTTTTGTCTGTCTCTCATGGAACATTATTTTATTCCCCTTTCATTAAGATTTGGCTGGTGGCAGTGGTATATACCATATTTTTCCTACCGAGGTCTATGTAAATAGCCTTGGTACTGGTTTGGCTATCTTGGTAGCCTCGAACTTAAATCCGCTGGACCTCATTTACTTTTATTTGGTTCCGGCTGGGTTTATTCGCCATTTTTTTTGTAAAGGTCTTTCTTGTGTATTACTCTGCGCGCCAAACCAGGTTTGGTTCCTTTGTTCGCCGTCCTTTGGTGGGCTTCTGCACAGAAGCCCTCCTTAGGCGCCTGAGAGTCTCGGGGGACAGGATGTGAGGGAGGGGTTTTAGGTCCCCTGCACAGGGTTCCCTTGGAAACCCAAGACACACTCTGGTTTGATTGGCTAGGTGACTGTCCTGCCAGGATAGCCACCCTGCTGTGTGATTGACAGCAAGGCTGTGTGAATGGGGGAAAACTTCATAAAAAGCGGGACTCTGGGACTAGAAGGCAGAGTCACCACTGGATTGAGAGAACCGAAGAGAAGCTGAAAGAAGAGGACCACTACCATGACTGAACCTCCCGGTGAAGCCCTGCGCGGGTCCAAATCTCCAAACTTTGATGACAGAGAAGATATGCAAGGAATCTTCTTTCCTTGAGCTGGTGGGACCAACCAGTTTGCCAAACACCAAGCAAGGCCTCCTTCCCCTGTCGAATTTGCTGTGCATCGCTGCAGTGAACCAGATAGCCAGGACGCTCGGACCCTGTTTGGGTTCTAAGGAGAGCATCTTTTATCCGTTCCTTTGCTCTGCTGCTGGTTTCTTCCCTGAGCAGTGCAGGACACTCCAGTCTTCCTACTTTGTGTCAGTCCTGTACCAAAGGTGAATTTGTACTGTCACTTGTAATCTTAATTGTGTGTGGTGTTCCCAAAGGATACTGCATATGATTCTGCCTAACAGCCCACATCACAAACTGTTTCCCTAAGTCCTCCAACCGCTGCAGAGAACATCATTAGACACTCAACGAGCACCCATTATTGGTCCCAAGCAATGTCCAACCATACAAACCAAGAGGAATCATTTCCCATTTACTCGGATTTATATATGCTCTTGAGTTACTAAGTGTGGCCAAACAGATGGCCCAGACTAAATGGGATGGGTCGGGATATCTTTATCTGTCAACATTTTCCATCCTTGACCTTGACTGCACGTTTGAATGAGGGGAGTAAGACTCATAAGTGGAATGCTTCTACTCATCCTATTCATACCCAAGGGTCAAGAGTATATGAAGAGAGTAACACCTATATTTGGGACACTCAAACTCATCCCAACAAAGATAGAGGAATGACATTGAGAAATTGAGAATTCTTGAATCAATCAAAAGGGGAAGATAACAATTTCTGCGGAAGTGGAAGAGAATGGGCAAACCGGAAGAAAGTGAAATGAAAATGGAGTAACAAGGAAAGAAGCAGAACAAAAATAAAAGATCCTGAAGAATCCAGCACCTGAACTGTATGATAGGCACAGTTGCCAAGGGCTATCTGAGGATGTGCTAATGAACTAAATGTGGTCATGGACTGCCTTACAGGAGAAGGGAGGCATTCTCGCGTGCTTTAGTTGTTATAATAGTGGTCGGGCAGAATAGGTTAGGCTGGACAGTGATGACTGACAAGCACATTATTAGATAGGTAGGGAACACCCATAGTTTGGGTAAAGCTAGGAGTTTTCACCTTTTATGTAATAAATAACTCGCATGAAAAGGGAAACCAGAGTATGTGTTCTTCTTCTGACCCGTGGCGGATCACTGCTGCGTCAGCAACAGTGTCAGACTGAGTACGAGATGTATCCACCTGTCATCCCTGTGCTCCTGCAGAGCAGTAGTCATTTTGTCGCCAGCATGCTGCTGAGACACAGGAAGAAATCTTGAGATCTGATGTGTATCCCTGTATATAGCATCAATAAGCATCGTACCATCACAAGTCCACACAATTACCCTTGAATATACAGCAGTTATGTCATTCCTTGAGACACCAAGCCCTACTCCTGTACCTATGTAATAGTGCATTACAGTGATTCCCCATTGCATTAGGCCAGATTTGTAAAAGTATTTGAACATGGACAAAAGTATCACAGGTCACATGACTGACAGCCCCTTGTTAATGCTAAGCTGGCTTCATTGTTGGCAATAGGCATCTTGCCCTTCTTTTTTGATAGGAGAACCATGTCTAAACAATACCATTGTTGGAGCCATTTCACCAACTATAGCTTCCTCTTTTGCACCTGTATGGTTGGTTATACGCCCTTTCAGCCTAAGATATTCAAAGACTATTATGGCATCTTGACTTAGCATTCGGATACTTCTTTGTAACCCCTGAATTTACCCTCTTGGAAAAGCTGACAGGCTCTTTCCAAGCCACTATCCGACCATTCCTGCACATTATGGAAACCTAAGCGATTTAGATCAATCAGTGACCCCCCAAAGTGACGTAATTGGAGAGGGCCTTGTCGTTACTGCTACTTAATCTCTAATTTTGCCCTACAATGTTCCAGGTTATCCATAATACCTCTAGCATCGGGTGGAATTGTATTCTACTAGGGAGTTCCTTTATCGAGGCCCACAACAAATCTCCCACTTTTTTGGGATGTATATCACTATCCCCCAAAAACATCCAATATGTTCTGAGGTTGTCACTCATATATTCTAGCAATATTTTGTGTTGGGCCGCATCATAGTAATTATAGAAATCTGGGAACCCAAATTCCATGTGTTCCTTTGGGAGGTCAATGTTGTGACGGGATGGAAGAAAACATATAAAGCAGGAATGGGAGGATGTTCACCTTAACTGATGTTCTCCTCCCAAACCAGGATAGGATGATTGTAACCCATCTCCATAGATAATTTTGCAAGGTCTCAAGGAGCGGGTCATAATTCAAGGAGTGCAATCTCGAAAAGTCATTGGGCAATTGTATCCCTAGATATCTAATGTCCTCCTTTTCCACACTCATTCCTAACACTGCTGTCTCATGTTCAAGACATGAGCCAGTTCAGAGAGTCGGTAGAATGTTTGATTTAGTCATGCTAATCTTGAGACCGGATAATTTGCCAAAAGACTCTATGGTTGCCATCAACTCTGTAAGTGACTCCTTGACCTCACCCAAATAGCCCAAGATATTATCTGCAAATAAGGACAATTTAAATTTGATTCCTCCACATTGAATTCCTTTAACTGTAGGGTTTCCTCTAATGACAATTGCTAGGGTTCCTATGGCTAAAGCATATATCATTGGAGATAAAAGGCAGCCCTGTCCTGTACCCCTTGACGATTTAAAAGGGGTTTTCAGCTCCCCATCCACCTGAACCCTAGCTGTCGGGGATCTATAGAGAGCTGCTACCCATCTTCGAATGTTCTGGTCCTGGAGAATAAGTTAAGTAGGACTTTGGTGGCAATAACTCAAGAAGAGGTGGGTTGGTCATTGTGAGTTGGTTGGTGAAATACTAAACAGGAAAGCGGTTAGGATGACAGAACTTTTTGCTAGAGTATCAGAAGAAGGAGTTTGGTTTCAGAGAGAATGTTGGGGATGAGTAAATAAAGAGGAGGACGTTTGAACCACTGAAAAGGAGGTTGGAGACAGTGAAAGGATGTTTGGGGGAGAATATCAAGAGTTGAGAATTATGGAAGGTGCTAATGTGTATTGAGGAAGACACCAGGAGGTTGGTAGAGGAAATCAAGAGGTTGGAACAGAGGGAAAGTCACTTAGCCCTCAAAGACTTGAGGAAGTGGAAGATGAAGAGTGTTAGGGATAATTCTCTTCTAAGGCTAATTTCCCTTACCTATAGAGTCCCCCAGCAGCTTTGCTGGATTTGAAGGGTTTATATTTTTTTCCTGCTAAGAGTGAGACCCTTTTTCCCCACTCTTAGACAGATTTCTAGTGTGTGTTTTAGGCTATCTTGTGTGCTTATGGACTATGGGGATTTTCTCACCCTCATAGGAATCACCTTTTTACATGTGTGGTACACAGCACCCTCCGTGCCATACCACAGGGGTGTTGTAGCGACCCCCAAACATAGACTCCATAACCTGGGACGGACTACTGTCTCCCAGGACATGTAAAGTCCCCATTGACTTTACTAGTCAATTCTTATGAACAAAACCAGTACAACCCATCTTACTATGAAGGTACTGGGAAGGGTTAATAGTTTTTCCCTAGTGTTCATTTTCGAGGGGGTACCGTACAGTCCCTCTCTCAAAAGTTTCTGGCTGGTGGCAGTGGTTACTACTGTAAATATTCGACTGCAAATATTTCCCTATGGTATTTTCCCATTGTTTGAGGCTACCACTTTTACTGACAGCCTTTAGCATACCGCCGGTTTATTTTAATATTAACTTTACTCCAGTAGGTTTTTATTGCCAGAACTTTGATTATAATTATTTCTCGTGTCTTTCTCTATAGTCCTAACCCAGGTCGGGGATCCTTAGTTCGATCTTTTGGCGGGCTACTGCACAGAAGCCCTCCTCTCAGTGCCACTGAGTCTGGTGTAGAAAGGATGTGTGGGAGCGGGAATAGGCACCCTGGACAGGGTTGCCTACGCAACTCAAGTCGCACTCTGCCCTGATAGGCTGGGGTTTCTCCCGCCAGGTGAGCTACCCCACTGTGTGAGTAACAGCTAGGCTGTATGAATGGGGGTCTTGATGCATAAAAGCAGGGTCCTGAGGACTGTAGGACAAGATGTTGCCACTGGAAGTAAGAAGCCGAAGAGGAGAGAAGCCAAAGACATCTGCAAGACTGAACCACCGGTGAAGCCCTGCTGCAGATCCTCACCACTTTTCTCCAAAGACTCGAGAAGATCTTAACTTGCAAGAGTCTTCTTCCCTTGAGCTGGTGAGGCCAACCAGTTTGTCAATCACCTTCCAGGACCTGCCTTGGTCGAATCACCATTGCCAAGCACTAGGAGACCGGATAGCCAGGCACCCATCCACCACAACCTCCTTTTAAAGGAGCGTACCTTTTATTTGTTTGGCAGCACCGCGGCTGGTTTCATCCCTGGGCAGTGCAGTAACTCGAACCTTCCTCCATGTCGAGAGCCTCTCTTCCTCTGCTGAACCTCCTGACCTGCAGGAACTGCCAGGAACTACTGTCACTGCAGGAGCCTCTTCCACTTTCAAGGTACATTGTTCCGCCAGGCCTCCCTTTTCGTTGGGTACTGCTAAAGGTGTTTTAAATCCTTTTCTTACCTACTGGGTTGGCCACCCCAATCATCTAACATTGTCTTTCACCTTCTGCAACCGCCTTTTCGAATCGTTAAACAAAGACGTGACTGCCACGACTAGAACATTTTGCTCCTGAGCACTTTGCCCTGTACCACTGACTCTGGCACAGGCATATTGACTCTGGCTAAATCTGTTACAACTGCCTTCTCTAGATTGCTTCTCACCTAGAAATGTGGTGGTGCACCTAACTCTTATAACCACCTTTTCCTTCCCTCTTTTTAAACTTGTGAAGTGCCATTTTGCTCGGTTTTCACCTCAGTATTGCCAATGCTAAAGTACTGCCTTGCCTAACTTGTTGCCTATCTTCTGGGGAAGAGTTGCTGGTGTGTTAAAGTGTATACTCCTGTATAACTTGTCCTTTCACTCGCTTTTGAGAAATTGATAGAGTGCCATTTCTGCTTGGTTTTCACTGTGCGTTTTTTTTTTTTTTATATGTCTTACCATGTATAGTTTATTTGTTTGTTTGTTTGTTTATTTATTTATATAGCGCTCTTGACCCGGGGGTATATATGCGCTTTGAACATCAGGTTACAGGTAAAAGTACAGTATTGATAGGGCATAGATAATAGTATTCAAACAATATACATAAAATTGGACATTCGGAGTGCATACATATGTGGTAGGACAGTTATTTGTTGGTTAACCAGGAAATGACCTTGGTTCTGAAAGGTTGGAAAGTAGGTGTGGATTTAATATCCAGTGGGATGGAATTCCAGAGTTGTGATGCCAAGGTTGGGAAGCTGGATCCTCCGGCTCTTTTGAGGGAGTATTTGGGAACTGTTAGTTGTAATGAATTGGACGATCTGGTGGTTCTAGTGTTCTGTCTTAGTGTAAATTTGTTCGAGAGGTAGGGTGGGGCAAGATGATTGAGGGCTTTGTAAGTAAGGCATATGGTTTTCAAATCAATTTTCTGTTGGATGGACAACCATTTGCAGGCAGTTCTGGTGGCGGAGATGTGTTCCCTTCTAGGAATATTGAGGGCGGCACGGAGTGCGTTATTTTGTAAAACTTGCAATTTATTGATTACTGTTTTGTTGGCACCTACATAGAGGCTATTACAGTAATCCAGTTTAGATTGAATGAGTGCTCTGGCTAGGATGAGACAGTTGCTAGGGGAGATCAGTGGTCTGCAGGCCCTGATAAGTTTACCGGTGTAGGCAGTGGCTGAGGCGGTCATGTTGATTTGTTTAGCTAGGTTGATGTTCGTGTCTAGGTAGAAACCGAGGGTTTTTACGCTCTTGGCAATGGGTATGGTGTTACCGTCAATAGTGAAGCTGGTGTAGCCGGGACAGAGTTTACTGATAGTGTTCGGTGAGCCGACAAGAAGCAATTCAGTCTTGTCATCATTCAGGCATAGGCCATGTGTGGCCATCCATGTCTGAATGATGGAAAAGACTTCATTGATCCATTTGGCGTCCTTGTTGTAGTTGCCTGATAAGGTGAGGAGTATCTGGGTGTCATCTGCGTAGTTAGTATAGGTGACACCCAGATTGTCCAGCTTGTCGAATAAGGGCTTGGTGAAAATATTGTAAAGGGTAGGTGAGACACAGGATCCTTGTGGGACACCGCAGGTGATGGGGATGGGGTCAGCCGCTGCTAGGGGGGAGAAGACCCGCATGGTTCTGTTGTCCAGGAAAGATTGGATCCATGTGACTGCAGAGTGAGAGAAGTGTGCTGCCAGAGATAAATGGTTGCACAGGATTTTATGGTCGACCAGGTCAAAGGCAGCGGAGAGGTCAAGGAGTAGAAGGATGGCAGCCTTGTTTTTGTCTTTGAGTTCGTCTATCTGGCATTTGAGATCAACAAGGGCCGTTTCTGTCCCGTGTTGTGGTCTGAAGCCAGATTGGCGAGTTCCTAGTAGGTGATTGGCCTCAAGGTAGTCCTGGATTTGTAAATAAGCCACTCTATCCAAGATTTTTAGTAGGAATGGGACGGTGGTAATGGGTCTGTAATTCGTGGGGATGTCAGGGTTGAGAGTAGTTTTTTTTAGTAGCGGTAGGACCCAGGACTGTTTCAGATTGCTGGGGACCATGTTGTTGGCGAAGGACAGGTTTATTAATTTGGTGATAAATGGGGAGAGATCCCTAGCTGCATCTTTTATGATCTGTGCGGGGCAGCTGTCCCCCTTGCAATTCGATGGTTTGAGGGATGCTATAATTTTCTGAACCTCCAATATGGATACCTTTTTGAAGGTGAAGCCTGAATTAGTGGCAGTAGGTGGAGGGGGCGTGGGGAAGGAGGTGGGATCGAGAGTGAGTTGTTGTCGTTTGTTGTTGATTTTAGTTTGGAGCCCTGAGATTTTGTTAGCTAGGGCATTCTGGATCCCTGTGCACCAGACTCATTGTAGGCGTTGACCAGTTGGTTCAAGTCCATTGTGGCGGGTAGTGCGTTTAAAGTAGGGATCACCAGAGGTATTAGGGCTTCCGCTGTGATATTGCTCTTTTTCCTAGTAGGGCAGGCAGGTGCCATGATAGGCCTTTTATGTGCTGAGTTGCTGGTAAGAATGTCAAACGGGAGGAGGTGGTGGTCAGTCCAGATAAGTTGTGTGGGATCTTTCGTAGTAATGTTGCAGTTCAGGGTAGTTATCCAGTCAAGGATTCTGCCTTTCGAGTGGGTAGGTTTGGAGCAAAGTTGTTGGAGGCCATGCTCCTCTAATGCCATGGCCAGGGCAGTGGCTGGGGTGTCTAGGGGGTCGTTAAACCCAAGGTTAAAGTCTCCGAGTATAATCAATTGTGCTGATGGTTTGGAACTTTCAGCAACTAGTGAAGTGATGTCTTCCTCAAATGAGCCAGGAGGGCCCGGGGGTCGGTAAATTAAGTGCAGCGTAATAGTACTTTTAGGGGAGGTTTGAAATTTGACTGTAATGTGTTCACAGGATTTGAGTGGGGGAGCAGAGGATAGTCTGATGTCAAGCGTGGTCTTAAAGATGATAGCTACGCCGCCACCTCGAGCGTTCGGTCTATCTGCTCTAAGGATGGTGTAGTTATCAGGTATGGCTAGGGTAAGAGATGGACCTGCAGCATCGTGCAGCCATGTTTCGGTTACCGCAAGGAAGTCCAGGTTGTTTGTTAGAATGATGTCAGTGACTTCTGAGGCATGGGCGACTAATGATCTGACATTTAGGAGAGCTCCTTTAAGACTGGGATGGATAGTGTTGATGGGTGTTACAGTGTGAGGGTTGATCTTATTGAGTGATTTGGTAGGGCCTTTGCTAGGTCTGTAGTGGGTTCTAGCACCAAGTCTCGAATTCCGATCGGAGGGGATGAGGGTAGTGTTACGGGAGTTGGTTGGGTTAGCTAATGTAGAGGTGTTGTAGTCAATGGTAGGGCAAGATGCTCTCGTGTTGATGGGGTTCTGCTTATAGACAGCTAGGTGTGTGTTAGCTGCGACATGCGGAACGTGTGCATGTCTATGGGTGGGAAGGGCGGACTTGGTATCCGGGGGGAAGGCTGGTGTGGTGGGCAGGAATGGTGTAGGGCAGGTGATCGGGTGGTGTCTTGGGCAGGCGGGTCTGACTAAACCATTATTATAGGCTAGGTAACTGTTGCCAGTGCAGGGTATGTTACTTTGCATGACACAGAAAGGGAACATGATCGCAGTCAGGCAGAGTAGCATGCTGGGGCTAAGGTAATGTACAGGGGAGTGGCGTGAAGGGGGCATAGGCGTTATAGGTAGGGCACAACACAATGCGAATGAGGTCTAGGCGACCATAGGGCACAACACAATGCAGGTGGGGTCTAGGCGACCATAGGGCACAACACAAAGCAAGTGGGGTCTAGGCGACCATAGGGCACAACACAATGCAAGTGGGGTCTAGGCGACCATAGGGCACAACACAATGCGAATGAGGTCTAGGCGACCATAGGGCACAACACAATGCAGGTGGGGTCTAGGCGACCATAGGGCACAACACAATGCAAGTGGGGTCTAGGCGACCATGGGGCACAACACAATGCAAGTGGGGTCTAGGCGACCATAGGGCACAACACAATGCAAGTATGGTCTAGGCGACCATAGGGCACAACACAATGCAAGTGGGGTCTGGGCGACCATAGGGCACAACACAATGCAAGTATGGTCTAAGCGACCATAGGGCACAACACAATGCAAGTGGGGTCTGGGCGACCATAGGGCACAACACAATGCAAGTGGGGTCTGGGCGACCATAGGGCACAACACAATGCAAGTGGGGTCTGGGCGACCATAGGGCACAACACAATGCAAGTGGGGTCTGGGCGACCATAGGGCACAACACAATGCAAGTGGGGTCTGGGCGACCATAGGGCACAACACAATGCAAGTGGGGTCTGGGCGACCATAGGGCACAACACAATGCAAGTGGGGTCTGGGCGACCATAGGGCACAACACAATGCAAGTATGGTCTAAGCGACCATAGGGCACAACACAATGCAAGTGGGGTCTGGGCGACCATAGGGCACAACACAATGCAAGTGGGGTCTGGGCGACCATAGGGCACAACACAATGCAAGTGGGGTCTGGGCGACCATAGGGCACAACACAATGCAAGTGGGGTCTGGGCGACCATAGGGCACAACACAATGCAAGTGGGGTCTAGGCGACCATAGGGCACAACACAGTTGCGGTTGTACGTTAGCAACCATAGGGCACGGCCAAATAGCAGTCATGAGGCATGGAGCACTAAGGGCTAAGGATGCCTGTACTATTAAAGAGGTGGCAGCAGTAATGCATAGAGGCGGTGGCGTTGGAAGCATGAGCATATGTAGCAAACAGTTAAAGAAACCGAGTTCAAATGTTTATGGGTGCGGAGTAGCAGAGGGCATACCAGAAAGCACAATAGTATAGACTGAGGGTATTCCCACTACTCACAAAAGATTAATGGTCCGTGGCCCCTGGCTCCTGATGCTCCAAACAGGCTCTCAACAGGCCTTAGAGTGGCCTTGGAGCTGGCCGCCGGCGTGATCCGCCTGCCGGCGGTTACCGCTGATGTAAATGAGGCTCAGCCTCGGTTTCAGCCCGCGCTGCGCCCGGCATGGGCGAGTCAGGCGCCGTGTGGGGACAGGGTCAGGCAGGCCCTGTCCTGTTCCCCGCTTGTCGCGTGGTTCCTCTGCTGGGCTGGGGGTGCTGGGGGGGCTCCTGCCCTCGCCCCACGATGAGGAAGAGTGGAGTGAGGGGGTAGGCAGGCTCTCAACAGGCCTTAGAGTGGCCTTGGAGCTGGCCGCCGGCGTGATCCGCCTGCCGGCGGTTACCGCTGATGTAAATGAGGCTCAGCCTCGGTTTCAGCCCGCGCTGCGCCCGGCATGGGCGAGTCAGGCGCCGTGTGGGGACAGGGTCAGGCAGGCCCTGTCCTGTTCCCCGCTTGTCGCGTGGTTCCTCTGCTGGGCTGGGGGTGCTGGGGGGGCTCCTGCCCTCGCCCCACGATGAGGAAGAGTGGAGTGAGGGGGTAGGCAGTTTTCACTCTTGCTCAAACTTGTCTACAATTTAAATAGGGTTGTGTATACTTTTCTTGAATGATTTAATTTGCTTTTATGATAGTGATTTGTGTGTGAACATCAGAGTGTGTAAAATAATTATATATATTATTTTTGATACTTTTTATCATATTGTAGTCCTAATGTGTAAACCATGAATACTGCTCATCTCCCTCTTGAGAAAAGTCTGACTGCTTAGCCACAGCTACCAACTATAATCTTTGTGGTACAGACTGATTTATTGCATATACCTGTAGTCTTAATCTTCTGTAGTGCTCCCTAAGGGAACTGCACAGGATTCTGCCTAACAAAGAGCCTTCCACACTGTAGAAAGGGAGAGTTGGCAATGATGTTAGAACCAAGAGGAATGGATTAAAGTGTCTATAAGGTACAGAGAGGTGAGAAGAAAATCAGCAGTTAATCAGAGCTAGCCTCTGGTAGACATATTTAAAGCTAGGCAGGTGTTAGAGACGGGCATATAAACAATCACACAACAGAGATTTGACATTATGATATGATAGATAAATAATGGGACTGAAACCAAGATTTTAGAAGGTAGGGACAGACTTGTCCAGTAGCCTCAGACTTCAGGGAGGCCAGGCTACCCTCCTCCATGGCACTGAAAAGTGCGAGGGGAGGACCTCACTTTTCAGGTAAAAAAACTCAAAAAGTGCCATTTCAACCTCCATTTAGGCACCTCATTCTGGAAGACGGGGATCCAGGATGTTTCCTGAGCAGCTCTAATCGAAGTGTGTTCCAGCAAAAGACATGCCAGTGTGCTTTGGCTGTTCTAGGTTTCATGGGATTACAGTACATCTACAAAGAATTCAAACGATAACACATTCCAAAGAAATCCCAGTCCAACCAAAAAAGCATATACCATGCTCCCCATGATTCCAGAAATCAGGAACAGGTGCATAAAGATTTGGTATCATTGCTCTTAACCTTTGGGACACCTCCCAGTCCACACCAGACAGGAACAAAACTACAGAGAAATCCTCTTTTTGTACGCTGGCCCCTTAGCACTTATGCAGTAGAAATAGTTTTTTATTCATTTGCGTGTTTTGCGAGGTAACGAGGAATGCCACATGCGTGTGAGTCAAAATCACTTTGAAGTTCCCTTAAAGTGCCTCCTGCTTCAACCCTTTGCACATTGAAGTGATTTACCCATAATGCATTGTGTTGTATAACCTAAACAGAAATAACAAAGACAGGGGAGAAGATGTACGTGAGTCCAAAGCAGGGACTAGTAGTTAATGAGGAGGGATGGGTGGGAAGGGGGGAAGGGGCGTGGGACCACGGCCACAGCAATCCATGGCCATCACATGATTGTTTTGATGTCATTATGCGCAGAGTTCGTCTCATCATATAACTCAAAAAGTTATTGTGCTTCGAAACTGGGACTTTCCAAAGAAAGGTCCCATTACATATTAATTGTGATAAACAACCCTTCAATCAGTACATTTCTGCCGCTGCAGGTGTGGAATGACGATCTCAGCCTCTTCCAGCTTCAGAGCCGAGATGGATCAACTAGTCTATGTGCTGTCTCTATATAACCAGGTCTGGGAGGAAGAGAGAGAGCGCTTAGAGCCGGCTGGGATAAGACGTAGGCCCCATGCTGAGACTCATCCAAACTGCTGTCCTTCTGCTCCACAAATATACTAGGTGTTATAATTTCCCCTGTTTATGAGACTACATCCATTCCCTCTTTAGTGAAGTGAAGCAGCCGACCTGACCCTGGGCGAGACTGTCCTGGGAGCAAGTATGTGTAATACCCTCTAGACTGAAAACAGCCTTCTGTTTTGTCTTTTTTTCAGCTCTGTGTTAAAATTGTGATGCATAAAACATCCACGTCACATTACACCAGTGTTTCGAAATATACATGTTTTCTTTTAATTTATTGTGGTGTGTGTGCTTTGTTGTTTTTCCCTTCAGGTTTGCTTATGAAAAGCAGTGCACGCACCCCTGCCCATCTTCCCTAGCCACCCAGTTCAATGTATTTGAATTAAT
Organism: Ambystoma mexicanum; assembly: GCF_040938575.1. Classification (NCBI taxonomy): domain Eukaryota; kingdom Metazoa; phylum Chordata; class Amphibia; order Caudata; family Ambystomatidae; genus Ambystoma; species Ambystoma mexicanum. The sequence goes on along the minus strand of NC_090925.1, from coordinate 49,158,261 downwards.
GCCTGTATTTCTATTGGCACTCCCCCTTTGTCTTCAATGAAAGTTGAAATTAGAAACAGTACGCTGTACGTTTTCTTGCAACAAATGCTGCTGCGTTACCTATACTCCAAAAAACCTGATAAACAATTAGTGTTTGATGGCTGGAGCAGTGTCATTTCTGAATGCTTTACACTTCTATAATATAGTGTATGATAGCCTAGTCCCACAATCAATGTTTAAATGTGTTATGAGTTTTACTGGAGGCAAGTCTTCCTTAGCCATATTATGGCAAAGGTAAGTGGACCAGTTTCATAGTATGGTAGAGCAAGATCACAAACAAACTCACCTGCTTAACACGGCGCTGCAGGCAAAGGTGTGCATTTTGGGCGATTAATTCTTCAATCTCTCCTATCTTTTCCAAGTGAAATAAAACAATACTACAGAGTTGGAAGGTTGAACCAGGTTGTGAAGTATCTGTCCTAATGATGGAGTAAATCGATAATGGTTGATGTAATGGTCAATTGATGGTTTTGTCATATCTTATAATGATGGCAAGAAGGAATTTTTCATCCTTTGGTTTAGGGATGCCTCATCCTTGACGAGAAGCAGCCCCCCAAAACATCTTCTAAAACAGAGAATGAATCACCCTGGAGATATTTCCCCTTTTCCCCCTGATTTGATAATGGAAACTTTCAACCATCTCCCTCTACACTAGTCCCTAGTGAGTCCTTATGGACTCACATTTTACAAGAATGGCTTTCATTTGGCACATTATAAAGCACAGCTTGGCTCTCACTGGCTCATTGTGTACAGCATTCATAACTGCAATTCTCCAATGAACTCCCACACCTGTCATGGTGTACCTGCACGGCTCTATTATGCATTTCTTGGCCTTTAAACTCATACCTATGAGGAAATCACACTGTCACTTGAGATATTTGGGTGAAAGGTAAAGAATGCACAAGACTTGTTAAAAGGTTTTCAGTGGATGTTTAGTGCAGCGTGATTCAGTGGTGAATCTATTGGAGGAGCGAAGGGACGACCTCCCTCTGAGAACAAACTCCATGCCGGATGCACCGCCTCACTCCCTTATTTGAACTAATGCTAAACATAAACTGCAAGTAAGCACTGTAAATCTGTCACTTGCATTGCACTCATACGCGCAGGACATAAACCTTAAAATAGGATCTGTGTCTATTGCATTTTTTGCAAATTGCAATGCAAGCTCTGAACGTCTATATGCTTGCCACATCCTACCTCTGTATGCTTGGCTCAGCACTGGCCTGGGTGCATCACAGTGATTACTAATCATATTAATAAGATTCACAGTGTTTTGCCCAATGCTTTTATTCGAGGCGTTAAAACACCAAGAACTGGCTTCTCGGAACTTAGTGTTGAACTCAGAATGAAGTCAGGCGAGCGTCCTTCTGGCAATGTAGCAGAGACGGTAGCAAGCAGCCGCTGGCAGTGGCAATCCAAGTCTTCCAACAGCTCTGCTGCGAGAAGGACTTTGGTGCGTCAGGTAGTAGTAGTAGCAGTAGTTTGTCATTTATATAGCACCTTTATCCCATTAGTATGGCCTCAATGCGCTTGTGGGTGGGAATGCCCCCGGGCTTACCGAAGTCCAAGGTATGGGAACATTGTTAGAAAGGATTAGAATGCATGTGTGCATTTGGCCAAAACAGGGATTTGACTGCAATGGCCGAGCCCCAGTAAGCTACCCATGATGGTCAGACATGTGGATGGGTGCTGAGAGGTGGTCAGGAGATTGCATGAGTGCGAGAGAGAGGTGCTGTGTCCAGCTAAACCCAATGCTTGTCATAGGACGCAACTGCATTCTGATGGCAGATATGTTGTGTCTCCCGAAGTGGTGCACACATATGTACCTTGAGCCTCAGTTGGACCATTGCTTTTGATGTAGCCGTGTAATCAGATTATAGTTGACCTTGCTCTGGAGAATATAAAGGCAGGGCACTAACACTCTCCTAGGTGCCATGGAGGTAATCGTGACATGAGGACATATTTTTTGCATTAGAGGTGCAGCAGGTACTGTTTATTATGCTGGTGGTAATACCACCAATATCCCGGTTATGATCGCCCTACCAAAACTTTTGATTCCTGCAGTGAATCCGTGGCACCAAGTGGTGGCAACGGTAAGCGAGTGTGGCAGTAATTCAGCAGATTTACTGCTGGATCACCACCAGACTCATAAGGAGGCCCTTTTGTCTATTTTACTGGGGTAGATCAAAGCTATCACTCCCCACATAATTCATAAAGAATGAGTGAGTAGCATGGAGCATCAACACGCTCTCAGGCAGCACACACATATCTCCTTCCCCAGCTTGGGCTAATGAACTTGGAAGCATGCAATAAGTTTGCTTTTTTATCACTGCATTAATCACACATCATCTTATAGAACCTTCAGGGCTCATTTCACCTGAAATGATTGGAAGTCCCCAACAATTGCCTCCTGTATGTTACAGAGCTTTTGTCACTTCTTGGGGCGCAGATGCAGGTGTCTTTGATGTGCCATTCGTTTTAAATCAAGTTTTATTCTGAGATTGTGGCGATGCTGCTTGAAAGAAAACAATATTTGTTCTGCAGCTCAGAATGTTATATGGGTTATTATACTCAGTCCCATACATATAAGTTCAAGCTACATTTGCACATAAAAAATATGGCAAACTGCAATTGCCATTAATTGAAATCCAATGTGGACGTTTTTAATGCACTCCTAACCATATCTCATGCCAATTAATATTTAAGAAAGATTTGTTTTATTAAGTTCACCGATTGATGAATTATATCTCCTGATCACAGTACTGCTTGCAGAGTGGTATGTCTACATCATATTATTCATATTGACATTAACTTTCAACTAGCACATGTCATATAGCCCACGATGGCTCTGTATTATTGGTAAGACAAAAACTTTATTATGAAGTTGCCCCAACTAAATCCTTTGTTATAAAGTTGCCAACACGTGTTTCGACCGTGGAGGTCTTTTTCAAGACAAATAGTTGTGTATGTTCTCACAGGAGCAAATTAACGTTCTTAAAATTTGAAATTTCACGCAATTCCATCTTATAAGTGTTACAAACATTCAATGTAACACACATCAATATTAAACCAAAAAGATCAAATCCCCAATAATGAGAGAGGGAAAGAGAGGAGAATTATGAAAGCAATGTTAGTATCACTCGTCACTGTGTTATTCTGCATTAATGTGTCATGAATATGAAATAGCAGATGTCTCCCCCCTGCAAATGGATCTAGTAGATCATCATTCAACTTTCAAGAGATAATGATAATGATGTGTTATTTATATAGCGCTAAGATGTCCTCAGCATTCTTGCTTGTCATTTCTTATAGTAAAATGCTGTGAAAGAATTACATGTCTACCTTCCCAGAGGAGCATGGCTATGCTACAGCCAGCCTGAAGAGTTTGAAAGAAAATAAAATATTTTTTAAAGCTTGTTGTGTCACCTGTGTAGCCTGGTTTGAAAACTTGTAATCTACTCCTTCAAACTTCATTTTGCTATGTTTTAAGTCCAAACTGAAATTCAAGTGTTGCCCTTAATCTTGTAATGTGTCAAATTGAATTTACAAAAGCACACTTCATTCTGTCACACCTGTGCCTCTGTGTGGGGGCAATAAAGAACACAACCCATAATTTCCCACATATCAAAATATACAGAATGAGAGCTCTCATTACCAGTTTCTCGTTTCTTGGTTACATACTGGGCAGTGATATGGAAATGTTTGTAAGTCAGTGTTCCAATCATAGCACAGCTTAATTCTTCTATCAGAGCCACAGGCATAAATGTTATGCACTACGGCACAGAATGTTGACACTAACCAATATGTCATCCCTGCTTTCAAACAACATCATTTTCACCTACATTGGTCTTAAAGCTGATGCAAATGTGCATTTTCCCAGACCCGTTCTGTAAGAGGATTCAATTCAACACTACAGCATTTTACATGCCTAGTCTGGGATACTGAATGGAAACCCTTATTGATATATCTTTATGTCCAGTTCATGCGTTCTGGATGACTACCCCTATATAGCACCCCTCTCTTTGAATAACCCTGACCCCACTGAGCCAAGAAGTAGTTCAGTTTTGCAAGTTTAAAGGTTTATTTGATAACTTAAACAATAGATATATATATCACACTTTATAATAATTTAATAATTGAATATCACACTTAATCTGATATGTAATCAATAATGGATAGTCTGGCACTAGCACACTTCTTTATAATCAATGATGAGTGGTTATAGGATGAATAAGATAGCAACAATACTTTTATGGTTTCAAATGGATGCAAGGTGGAATGAAAATGCAGTACAGAAAATACTCAATATGCGTTCAACAAAACAATGTAATCACTTTTCTCTGGCAATCCCCTCCCCCCTTTATGCAATGCAAGGAATTGGAAGGAAAGCACACAGTTCTCAGAAATGCAATCAACTGTAATTCGGTTCACCCCAGCAAGCTTAGATTACAGAAGTTGGAAACACAGGCCCAAAATGCTTTTATATGTGCTGGCAATGAAGTGAAAAATATGCTAAAATTCTTTTAATTCCCTCTAGAGGTTCAGGGTGAGTGGTATCAAGTTAATATTAGTCCAGGCTCACTTTAGCAAGGATCTAGGGTGTAACTAGCAGGTTAAAGGAATTTTTGGCAACTGAAAGCAAGAAAACTGCTGTTTTCACACGTTGAGAAATTTGCAAATCGCGGTAAATTCGCGAGTGCGTTTTTCACGATTGCGGCAAAACTATAGGGGGTAGGAATGCGGTTCTAGGTTCCTAGAAAAGTCACGATTCCCAGCTTTCAGAGGAAAGTTACTGCAAGTCTCTAGCACAAACGGTCACAGAGATATGAGCGACTAAAAAAGGTCGTTTTTCAGATTTGAAATTTTAAAGTTCAAAAAGACAAGTGCAGCTTGCAACTAGAAAATGACAGGTGACAGCTTTGCAAATGACAGGTGACAGTTAGGAGGCAGTTCTACTTAGATTAAAATAGATTGAATTATATTATTTTAACTAAGAGATTGGTTCTGCACAGTTTGCTAGGTACTCACACTATATTCTTGAATTAAATGGGCCTCGCCACGGATCTGGTCAGGTTTTAGACTGGACTCTGGTCTCTGCACTTCACAGTGATCTGGGTCAGCTCTCTCTCTCTCTCTGGATTCTGGAGATTGATGGATTTGAAGTCTGGATCTTTCTGCACAGCTTTCTCTAGAGATTGATGGAGGTAAAGTATGGATTTTCCAGCAGAGCGTCCCGCAGCAAATGGATTTGAAGGTCCCTATCTGTCCTGTCTGTCTGCTTTTATGTGTTTTGAAAATGGGTGTGTGTGCAGCATCACTAGACCCTACCCCTCTCCACTTGTCATTGGCCACTTCATCTGCTTCCACTTGATTGGGGGAATGAAATGAAGTGTCATCATGATGAGGTCTGTTTATGATACAGAGAACCCACCCCTGTCAACTTTACACACAATCTATATTTGCTCAAAAAACATATTTCATAGCTACACAGTGGTTTGAAATTACATGCACCCATCACACATCACAGGAGGTATACCCTGTTCCAACTCTGCTCTTCCTGGGAGCTTGCATTCAGAAATGGCAATATTTTGCACTTTTTAACTGGTTTGCAATACCGGACATTACCCCAAATTTACACACATGTGCGCAAGGAGTATGGACATTACTTGATGAAATGTCAGATTTTTAACATGCATACATTTTAAGTAATACCCTCTTAACTGCTAGCTTGCCCCCAGATCATGCCACCGGTTCTAAAAACCTCTTAAAATGTGGGCAGAAAAATCACAAGAATTATGGTGTCATTTAAATAATTTTCACAAGTCCGTACTATGAGTTATTCATCTTTTTAGAGTTATGTTCTGGCCCCAAAGGGGTGTGGTTTCCCCCCAGCACAAGGTTGAATTTCTGGTTTTTCCAGTTCTGCCAAGCCAGCTTGCTCTCACAGGCAGTGCTCCTCCCCTGTCCTTCCAGGAGGAAGCTCCATTTACGACTCCCGCCAATAAAACATTTGCCTGAGTCAGGACAGGGCTTTGTTCAGAGCTCCTGTATTCTGTGGGGGCTCCCCTTAATTCAATTATCAGAGAGATGGCATATCCTTAGTGTGGCCAGCAAAAGGCAGATAGGCCTGGGAACACAGCTGTGACTCAAGTTTCATCTCCTGTCGGGGGTAGCTGGTGGGCAGAATTCAGTTCCTTAAGCCAGGTTTCAGATAAAATGTCACTTTTTGTTACCCAGTTTAAGTTAAGACAATGTTTACATATGCAGCTAGAATGCTGATTCTAAGTTTAAAACTATGACATTTAAACAATTGCAGCCTATGTGACATTCAAAAGTAGGTCACTCATTTCTTTTAAACATTTAGATTTTTAGTGTCTTTCAGTCCAAATTTACTTAAACTGCTGAAATCCACAGCTCAGCCAGTCTTGTTATAAACCTTCAAGTCACTTCAGAATATAACTTTACATTGGATCCACCTCTCAGTAAGTCTTTCTTTGGCTTGCCTTGGGTTCATTTATTCAGTTTTACACAAAATCTGGTGGTTTTAAAACGCCGGCTTTCTGATAGTGGTGAGTACTGGTACTGCACCCCTTTTTGGGATTTAAGAAAATGAATTCCCAACAGTTATGGGTTTGCTCTTGGCAATCAGCATTGCCATTCCCAATTGTTTCAGACTACTGTGTGGGTAGTCCACTGGTGGTTTTAGGCAGTGTCCTTCTGTGCCCATAACATCGGCAAAAATGAGTGGCAGCCTATTCTTCATGCATTTCCCTGTGCATTTTCTGGGAAGCTCTGGCCATCATGATGTTTTCCATGTCAATACTGCACAGTTTTGAGGTAGGGCTCGGATGCATGGGTAAATACATCCCACAAGCCCCCCTCTTGCGATGGCCATTCGGTTTCACTGATGGGACTCGCAAGACCTGGGATGTTTCCTCATCTTCTTCCAATAGATGGCACAGTTCAGCATCTTTTTCTCCATCCGGTCGGATCGATCGGTTCTCCTCGCCGGTCCTGATGGGAATATTGGGAGGTACTCTGGGCCCGTTGCGTCTCTGCTCCCGGTCTCCGGATCGTCCTCCTTGGCCCGTCTCAAGGTTTTCTTTCTCCTAGGACGACAAAGGAAGAGCGGCAATACCTATTCATAGACATTTTTCCACCACTGTTGAGATAGTGGGGCAGCATATGCATTTCATCATAACGAAACATTACATTCTTATTTTGAAAAAAAAACAGTATAACTAAGAGACAGTTTCATGCAAATCACAATATTTTAGAGACTAGATGTGGTATGTTTTATGATTGGAACTGAATTAGTCTGAGACAGTACCCGCTAGGATTCCAGAGGATTCCTCCAGTTGTTGCAGTGTGTGCCTGGGATGGCAACATTTCAACTAGTTTATGTGGACCCACTTGTCTTCCCCCGCTGCCAAAGCACCTTTGGGGATGTGGATTTTGTAGGCCACAGGGGAGATCTTGTCGATGATCTCAAAGGGTCCCTTCATGTAGGCAAAAATTTCCGCTGTTTTGCCTGGTTTCTTTGGAAGTTGTATAGATAGACCCGGTCCCCCACCTGATATTCCTTCCTGGAAGTCTTCAGGTCATAGTGGGTCTTCATGCTATCAGCCGATCTTTCTAGATTCCGCTGAGCGTAAGCAAAAGCATGTTGAAGGTGTTTCCTTAAATTCTCCACATACTCATGAGTTGTGGAGGCATTTATCAGTGTCTGCTCTTGGGTCCTGTAGAGCAAATGCTGAGGAAGCACCATCTTGCGCCCAGTCATCAACTCAAATGGTGACATTTTGGTTGCAGATGAAGGGGTAGATCTGATGGCCATTAGGACCAGAGGTAATCGGATATCCCAACTTGGCCCAGAATCTGCCACAAACTTCTTTAATATGCTCACAATGGTTCGGTTATATCTCTCTACTGCCCCAGAAGAAGCTGGCCGGTAAGCAATATGCAACTTCCTTTTGACCCCCAGTATCTCCCACATCTTTGTCATTACTTCACTGGTGAAGTGGCTACCTCTGTCTGACTCAATCCTTTGAGGTAGACCAAAACGGGAAAAGATGTGGTTAATCATCAAGGCAGCTGCCGTTTCTGCCTTGCAGTTTGGGGCTGGGAGACATTCCACCCACTTGGTAAACAAGCATGTCACAGTCAACATGTACTTATTCCCCCTAGCAGAGCGAATCACGGGGCCTACAAAGTCGATTTGTAAATCTGACCGTGGCAGTGTCATCCCCCGCTTTTGGAGAGGCGCACGGTGCGTGAGGGATGATGGCTGAAATTGTGCACACACAAGACACCCCTTCAAGTATTGGTCGAGGTCCTGCCCCATGTGTGGCCAGTATGCAACCTCTCTTAAGATTTCCAATGTTGTGTGAAACCCCCTATGACCGGCGGTGGCCGCATCATGGGCGTGACTTAACATCAGGCTTCGGAATGAGGTAGGAACCACCCACTGATCGTGGCCAGCTTTGGATTTCCTTACCAACAAACCGTCTTGGATCCGGAACATTTTTGGACATTTCATCAACACTCTTAGGTCCTCTTTCCCAATGTAATCGGTATCCGTCAGGGGAAAGTTCTCAGGGTCCTCAAGGTGCTGGTAAAATTTACCAATAATTGGATCCCCCTTCTGAGCGGTAATCAAATCAGCATCAGGGGTCTCCTTACTCCATTGGGCAATTGAAAGGTCGTTGTGAGCATTTGTCTGGGACCTAGTGATAGCAGTGACCTGGATTTCCCCCAACAGGGACTCAATCTCAATTAGATCCCCTTGGATGGCCCCGGTTTTGGCCAACTGATCAGCTAAGTCATTTCCAGTTTTGTCTGGTCCCTCTACTTTGGAATGACCCTTGATCTTCTTCCAATAGATGGTCATCTCATTCGAGGTGACCAGATCATCAATGTTTTGGATCAACTTCCCATGTTTCAAGGGTTTGTTGTTAGCACATAACATGCCTCTGGTTTTCCAATTAACCAGGTGCTCCACGAACCCGTTCCGTACATAATCCGAATCTGTGATTATGACCAGTTCGCGGAGTTGATGCTGGACAGCAGTGAGGATGGCCTGATGCACAGCCATCAATTCTGCCACCTGACTACTTTGGGGACCAATTTTGTATCCAGCGGAGGGTTCTGGGGACTCATTCACCCATGCATTCCCTACGCCGGCCACCAGTTCTTTCTCCCCGTCGTTGTCAACATGGTACGAGCATCCATCCACATAGACAGTGGGCATTCCCTCACACTTGTCCTCTTCAAAGACTTTGTGGGGGGAATTAAGGTATGCCTCCATGTTGTCCTTTATTTTTAGACTTTCGTCCTCGAGACAGTTTTCTCTGGCACAATCATGCAAGTCAGCCAGACCTTGCGCGAGGGGACTCTTCTTGTTTTGGCCATATCTGACCTCCACAGGAAAGCCTTGCATTGACAGAATCCAGGAAGTAATTCGGGAATTACTCACATTTCCGGCCCGGATTCTGTCACTTTGGAGATACTGCAGAGGCTGGTGTGGAGTCTCCACTATGATGTGTTCCCCCTGGATAAACGGGCGGTAATTCTTCAATGCCCACACCGTTGCCAGGAGTGCCTTCTCACAATCGTTGAATTTTTCCTCCACAGAGGATAAAGTTTTGCTCACATAGGAGATTATGTTATTGACCTTGTCATGCTTTTGGTATAATACTGCCGTCAAGCACGTATTAGAGAACCCCGTCTCCAGGAAGAACTCCTTGTTTCTGACAGGGTAAGCTAGGCAAGGCGCTTGTGAGAGGCTTCTTTTGAGTTGTTTTACTGCCTCGGCTTGTTCTGGACCCCATTCCCACTTGACCCCCCCCTTCAGGAGATGAATCAGGGGTCTGGTGATCTCTGCGTAGCCCTCAATGAACTTTCTGTAATTAGTAGTCCAAGGAGGCTCCTTAGTTCCCGCAGAGTTGTGGGGTCTTTCAGTTTCTGAAGTGCTTCCACTTTCTTTTCCTGGGGACAGAGACCCTGAGGAGTAATCTCATGCCCCAAGAAATTAATACGGGTTCTACACCACTGTGCTTTCTGAAAGGAAAGTTTTGCTCCGGCGACCCTCAACTGCGTCAGAACATAACGGATCTCCGCTATGTGTTCCTCCACAGATGAACTTTTGATGAGGACATCATCTACATAAGCCAGATTACCCCTCGCACCAAGGTCGGGCATGGCCTTATGTAGGAAAATGTTGAATTCATTACCGGAGTTAAGGTATCCGAAGGGAGTCTGGGTCCATGTGTACTGCTGGCCCCCAAAGGTAAAAGCCAGTTTGTATTGGTCCTCCCTGCTGACAGGCACGGTCCAGTATCCATTGGTCAGGTCTATTGCAGTGAATACCTGTGACCCCTGAATCTGGGCCAGCCCTTGGTCAATGTAGGGCAGAGGCCATCGGGAAGTATGGACCCGTTTGTTGAGCTCCCTGAGGTCGGCGCAGAGTCTCCACTGGCCGTTTGGCTTCAATATTCCCAGCACCGGATTATTGAAAGTGCTGTGGACTGGACGGATTATTCCCCGGGACTCAAGGTTCTTAATTATTTCAGTAAGGGACTCCATTGATGCGAGAGGCAAACGATATTGCTTCCTAAACACAGGAGTCATGCCAGGGTCCGTGGGGATTGTTGTTGTGTGGATGTCAGTGCGACCACAGTCATATGAGTCTACCGCAAAGAGATCTTGGAAATCCAAGAAAACTTGTTTCAACTTTTGCTTTTGTTCCAGAGTCACACAGGCATCAGCTAGGTTGACTCTCTCTTCCACCATCTGCCTGAAGCCTGGAAAGACTTCTGGTTTGGCTATCTCCGCGGCCTCCTCCAGCTGGGTGGAGAAGTCCCTGGTCAGAGTGCTGATTTGGACTGGAGGCTTCAGGTGGGAAAGGCAGCCCTCATGGACCTGAAAAATCACCTCATCCCTCCTGAAGTCACAAGTCACATCTTCCTTACCATAAGGGCAAGAAGTACACCAGGAAGTTCCCCCCATGGCGGGTAAAAATCCTGTCTGGTGTTAGATTGTCATCACTGTCACTGTCAAAGCAGTCCTTGGGGATTGGCCCTAACAGTTCATTACCTAAATCGATGGAAAAATGTCGGTCATCAACCGCCATTCCAATAATGGTGCCTGCGGCTAGAGTAATACTCTTTAAGTCGCTGTTATCCACCTATATTGGAATGGTGTCATGTTCTATGTTGACTAATGGAGTTGGGTTTACCCCTAACCCTTGCAGTTGGATAGAAGCATTTAGATGTATATAAGCATCAGGGTTTTGAAAATGTTGTCCTCTTTTAACTTTTACTTCCAGGGAGAATTGTCGGGTCCTTTCTGGGATGGTGACTTCCTCTTTAATCTGAATTTCAACTGCATAAGGTAGCAATTGAGCTGACCTAAATGCTTTTTCTGGATCATCAAAGCCCATGGGATTATCCGCTAATCGGGACCAAGCTTTGAAGTTTATTAGGTCCAAACTAATGGCAAAGCAATTGAGAATGTCACTGCCTAAGTAAAAGGCGGCAGTGACGTCTCGCACGACCCAACAATTATGGACTATGCTCTTGTTGCCAATGGAGATTTTGAGCATACACCTGCTTGGCAGGAGATGTTTGGAATTAGGTGCTTCCAGGTCCATTTCCCATTTGTCTATCAGTTTGAAGGTGGGAATGGCTGGATCTTTTGGGAGTTGGCGGAACATGCCTTCGCTGATGAAGCTCTTACCGTTGTTCACACACACTCGGGGGAGAACAGAATCCTTCCCATCATTTAACTGAACAGGGATGAGCAACTGCTCTCCTATTTGCTGAATATCAGCCAGGCTCTGGGCTGATTTCACATCTTCCTGGACTATAGGAGTGGGAATGTCTGATTGTGGATTTGTAAAGAATTTCAGAGTGTTTCCTTCCAGCGTGGAGTACCACTTTAAACTGGAAGGAAGGTTGATTTTCAGAAATAGAGAGGACCCACCATCACCAGTCTGTTGTCCTACCGCTATTACTGTCACGTCTGGAATCTGGCTGTTCTGGAAGTGAAATTCTACTTGGTCAGATTTTTGTTCAACCATGTGGCATGTGCCATTTAAACTAACATGGTTGACACTCTGTTTTAATTTTATTGGTCGGCTAGTCTGGGTCCAGAGGACCTTGTTTGCACAATCTATTAGGGGTGACAACCTTCTCAGCAGGTCATTCCCCAGTAAACAAGGGGTGCCCTCTGGAGTCACAACTATGACTGGGTGTTTCAACTTGTGTCGCCCAATTTTAATGTCCAAGTCTGCCGTCCCCTCGACGGGAATTTCCTTCCCGTCAAAGTTCTGGAGTTGTCCAGGAAGTGAGGTGAGAGGAATTTGGTAATTCTCTCCCCTTCCTGCATTCAGTTCGTCAAAGGCCCTTCTGGACAGAAGGGTCGCTTGGGATCCAGTGTCCACCAGCGCTGAAATTGTACCCTGCCCCTGTACTTGTACCGGGGCATAATATCTTCCCTCCTTCTCCTCAAGGGGGCACAGATAATGCACATTTTTGGACAACTGGTGGGCTAACTTTCTGGTTTTGGACATTGCTAGCGAAGAGATTTGGGCAGAATTCTGTGGAGAGCCTTGGGAATCTGAAAGAAAAAGTTGGCAACTGGAGATCAGAGCCATTGTGGGTTCCCCTGGCTCCGGTTCTGGGCCGCCCCCCCCTTTCTGGAGGCAGTCACCAGGATGGGCTTGAACCAGGAGATTTTCTTGCTGTTGGTTCTGGGATGAGATGGTGGGCGGCGGTAGCTCAGTCTCCACATCTCCCCAGTCTGGATATGCATCCCTAGGGACCCATTTTTCTTTGGGAGGTTTTTCTTTGGGAGGAGTTGCCCCATCTCTGAAGGAGAAGATCCTTTTCCCAGGATCCTCTGAGGATCCCTCTCCCTCAAATTGGAAGATCTGTACCTCCTCCTCAAACTGAGTCTGTTTGGGTCTTTTGTTTCTCCTACCACCCCTCTGCTCCTTAGGAGGCAGACTTTCAGGGGCAGGAGATTTTGTTTCCGGTTCCTGGGTTTCCAGGGGCTGTTTACAAGTGAGGAAGGAAGCTTCCTCCAAGGCTTTACACCCCCCTTCCCTTTGTGCCTCCTCCCTGGGAACCGGTGAGTTATCGGGGTGCTGCCCCCGTCATTGTTCTGGGGCACCAGGTCCAGAGTTTGGGGCATTCTCCGGTGGCACGCTCATCTGAGGGTTCTGTTGAGCCCTCAGTATGTGACCCAGATCCCGCGCCATGTTTTGAACCTGGCGCTCTAATTGGGAAACCCGCTCAGGCTGATACGGGGCCCTGTTTTTTCCCCTGGGCTGATCCCGGGAAGGGTAGCTATCCCTTCTTTGGTAGTACCCCTGGTTAGGAAGATTTGGATACCCCTCCACCCTTGGCCTCCCCTCTCCCGGATTCGGTTGTCTGGGCTCAGGGAATTGGGGAAAGAAGGGTGGAGGATTTTGGGGCTGGAAATTGGGTGGATACCTGGGGAAAAAGTTCTGCCCAGGATTTGGAGAATTTCTGCCCTCCGGTGGGAAGTTAGGAGGGAAGTTCCCTGGGCTAGGTGCTTGGCTGGATCCCCCCCCTTAGGCTGGAGGAGTCCACACATAACCCAGGATGGGTCGATTTCCCTTGTAACAGGGACTTACATAGTCAGGAGAGCGAGGGACCCCATTTGTGGGACTACCTCCTTGACTCCCTGTTTGTGACTGGCCCGAGGACCTTCTGGGCCTAGCATTATTAGGTGCAGGTAGGTTTTTAGGCCCCCCAATCTCCAAATCCAAAACGGGGGTGACCTTTACCTTTGCCACCTTGGCAGCAGCAGGGGTGCTGTTGGCTTTGGGGTTTTTCTGGGCATTACTTTTGCTATCTACCGGTTTCTGCACCTCATAGATCCGGGTAGCCTGTTCAATGACCCAGTCTAAAGATCTTTTCTCGTGAAAATCCCTCACGAGCTGGGTCATTATGTATTTGGGCAAGGCATGGGAAAACGTATTAATAAATTCTCTGCTATCCGTGCGCACCCTTCTTGTGGTCTGTGCAAAAGCACGCTTTAACTCCTGCACAAATTCTTGTGGGGCCTGATCCTCCCCACATTGCAAATTGTAGGCTGCCTTGCGAGCCTCTTGAGGATTTCTGTGAACAGAAACATTTTTCAAGATGGCCGCCTTATAGGTGGACCATCTTGAATGATTTTGGTCCTCCAGCCCCGCAAAGAAACTGGAGTATTCCGGGGAGAAGGTCCACTTTACATATTGAATACAGCTTTGGCTGTCCTTCAAATGAAAAGTCTCCATCATTTGCTCATAGAGCTCCAAGTGTTCTCAAACAGAATACTTGGCGTTCTTATGATAAGGCGCGATGACACTCCTGATCGCCTTAATCTGCTTTAAGGGGTCCTTAAGCAAGGCCCTTTTTGCCTTACTGGCCCTTTTGGTTCGGGTAACCCTGGTCCATTCATCTTCTGACTCAGAGGCACTGCTCCCAGAGGTTCCCGTCTGTTCTTCCAGGTTTTCCCGGATTCTGCGAGCCTGGGAATGGCCGGCAGAATGTGGGGACCTGGTCTCCTGTGTCCTGTACCGCTCAGAGGAGTCTTCAGATCCCTCCTGGCTGCCAGGATTTGATGGGTACCCCCTCCACTGACCTAACTGGGCAGAGGTTTTCAGGATGCCCTTAATGGGCCTACTCTCCTGGGGTTCCCCATTAAATTGCACTGTGCTTGGGTGCCCATACCCGGATGCCCGCCCCTCCATTCCTGGGTGGTACTGGCCTATGAGCCCCATGCTTCTGGCTGGATAGTAATCTGCCATCCCTGTGGCCCTGTGCTCATGTGCGCCAGGGGACATGGGGGTGGCAGAGTCCAGGGACTGAGAGAAATAAAGGCCTCTGGTACTAGGGCTCCTGGGGTTATGCTCAGGAGTTTCCCTTTCCCAGCGAACTTGGTCTCTATCCGCCCCTGCTCCCTGTTGCAATGCAAGAGCCTGCGCCTTCAGTTCCTCAGTTAAGGCCTTACTAGACTCTATCAGTCTCTCCTGCATCGCTACCTGTTGTTGGAGCCTATCATTGTGCTGGCAGAGAGCCTCATTTTCTCTCTGCGTTTCCTGATTGGTCCTGGAGCACTGGGTCAGTCTTTTCTGCAGGAGGGTTACCTCCTGAGCTGTGTCCCTATTGGCCTGCTCCTGTCTTGCCAGAGCATCCTCCACCCTCCTGGTGTGCTCTAGCAAGTCCTGGTGTTCTTTTTGGAGGTCACCCAGTCCCTGGTGGGCCAGGTGATTTTCTTCCAATTTCCTTTTTAAGTGGCAGACTTCCTGGCCTAAGGTATCCCTTTCCTCACTAAGAGCCTGCATCTGTGCCGCCAGATCGTCCCTCTGCCTTTGAAAGGCACCAGCTTTCTGGCGCTCCTGGTCAAATTCTGCCTGGGTATCCAGGTCTTTCAAAATCAGTTTATTGCTCTCTGCCTTCTCCCTATCTAGGTGGCTTTGCAGGGTGACTACCTGCTCAGCACATGCCCTATTGAAGTCTAACTGTTGCTCCAGCTTTTTCTGGCTCTGCAGTAGGGAGTCCAAACCTTCTTGGTACTCCTTCTGCAAGGCCAGAAATCTGGTATCCTGGTCAGCCTTTTCCTGTTGCAGGATGTCCATATCCTTCTTTATTTTAATGATGTGCTGTCTACTCTCATTTTCTGACTCCTGGCTCCCCTGCAGCCTCTGCTCAGAAGAGACCAGGTCAGATTGGACCTTCTCTAACGCCATCTGTCGTTTATTCGCCAGATCTTGGCTTTCAGTACATTTATCCTGCATGTCTCCCATATATAGGTACAGGTATGCCGCTATCCTAACCATCTTGTCTTGTTCATCCTTAGCTTTAGGAGCCATGTATAGTTCACTCAGGGCCACATGTAGGGGACCCTGATCTCCCCATATATCTGACCCTGTTTCAGTGACCTGTTGCGTGATGGCCTGCAACCAGACCATACGGTCCTGGTGAGTCCACTCACCTCTCACAAATAACTTATGTAAGAAGTGCTCTCTGGCTATTTTCATGTCTACTAAGGTCGTCATTCTAGAGATTGGTCTCTGTCCTGACTTACAGAAATTAGTATTTTATTCTTGCAAAACAGGCCTTTTTCTTAGAGCGTTCCTTTGAGGAGTGCTTTACAGCGTAACACAGCGTGGTGATCCGACCGGATATGTGTATCTGGTCAGCTGGCACGCTGTATTAATCTGCACAAGTGATAGATCTAACCCAAACGTCCGGCACGAGCCCCCAATTTGTAAGAGGATTCAATTCAACACTACAGCTAAGTCAATGCCTAGTCTGGGATACTGAATGGAAACCCTTATTGATATATCTTTATGTCCAGTTCATGCGTTCTGGATGACTACCCCTATATAACACCCCTCTCTTTGAATAACCCTGACCCCACTGAGCCAAGAAGTAGTTCTGTTTTGCAAATTTAAAGGTTTATTTGATAACTTAAACAATAGATATATATATCACACTTTATAATAATTTAATAATTGAATATCACACTTAATCTGATATGTAATCAATAATGGATAGTCTGGCACTAGCACACTTCTTTATAATCAATGATGAGTGGTTATAGGATGAATAAGATAGCAACAATACTTTTATGGTTTCAAATGGATGCAAGGTGGAATGAAAATGCAGTACAGAAAATACTCAATATGCGTTCAACAAAATAATGTAATCACTTTTCTCTGGCAATCCCCTCCCCCCTTTATGCAATGCAAGGAAATGGAAGGAAAGCACACAGTTCTCAGAAATGCAATCAACTGTAATTCAGTTCACCCCAGCAAGCTTAGACTACAGAAGTTGGAAACACAGGCCCAAAATGCTTTTATATGTGCTGGCAATGAAGTGAAAAATATGCTAAAATGCTTTTAATTCCCTCTAGAGGTTCAGGGTGAGTGGTATCAAGTTAATATTAGTCCAGGCTCACTTTAGCAAGGATCTAGGGTGTAACTAGCAGGTTTGCGGCAAAATTATAGGGGGTAGGAATGCGGTTCTAGGTTCCTAGAAAAGCCACGATTCCCAGCTTTCAGAGGAAAGTTACTGCAAGTCTCTAGCATAAACGGTCACGGAGATATGAGCGATTAAATAAAGGTCGTTTTTCAGATTTGAAATTTTAAAGTTCAAAAAGACAAGTGCAGCTTGCAACTAGAAAATGACAGGTGACAGCTTTGCAAATGACAGGTGACAGTTAGGAGGCAGTTCTACTTAGATTAAAATAGATTGAATTATATTATTTTAACTAAGAGATTGGTTCTGCACAGTTTGCTAGTTACTCACACTATATTCTTGAATTAAATGGGCCTCGCCACGGATCTGGTCAGGTTTTAGACTGGACTCTGGTCTCTGCACTTCACAGTGATCTGGGTCAGCTCTCTCTCTCTCTCTGGATTCTGGAGATTGATGGATTTGAAGTCTGGATCTTTCTGCACAGCTTTCTCTAGAGATTGATGGAGGTAAAGTATGGATTTTCCAGCAGAGCGTCCCCCAGCAAATGGATTTGAAGGTCCCTATCTGTCCTGTCTGTCTGCTTTTATGTGTTTTGAAAATGGGCGTGTGTGCAGTTTCACTAGACCCTACCCCTCTCCACTTGTCATTGGCCACTTCATCCGCTTCCACTTGATTGGGGGAATGAAATGAAGTGTCATCATGATGAGGTCTGTTTATGATACAGAGAACCCACCCCTGTCAACTTTACACACAATCTATATTTGCTCAAAAAACATATTTCATAGCTACACAGTGGTTTGAAATTACATGCACCCATCACACATCACAGGAGGTATACCCTGTTCCAACTCTGCTCTTCCTGGGAGCTTGCATTCAGAAATGGCAATATTTTGCACTTTTTAACTGGTTTGCAATACCGGACATTACCCCAAATTTACACACATGTGCGCAAGGAGTATGGACATTACTTGATGAAATGTCAGATTTTTAACATGCATACATTTTAAGTAATACCCTCTTAACTGCTAGCTAGCCCCCAGATCATGCCACCGGTTCTAAAAACCTCTTAAAATGTGGGCAGAAAAATCACAAGAATTATGGTGTCATTTAAATAATTTTCGCAAGTCCGTACTATGAGTTATTCATCTTTTTAGAGTTATGTTCTGGCCCCAAAAGGGTGTAGTTTCCCCCCAGCACAAGGTTGAATTTCTGGTTTTTCCAGTTCTGCCAAGCCAGCTTGCTCTCACAGGCAGTGCTCCTCCCCTGTCCTTCCAGGAGGAAGCTCCATTTATGACTCCCGCCAATAAAACATTTGCCTGAGTCAGGACAGGGCTTTGTTCAGAGCTCCTGTATTCTGTGGGGGCTCCCCTTAATTCAATTATCAGAGAGATGGCATATCCTTAGTGTGGCCAGCAAAAGGCAGATAGGCCTGGGAACACAGCTGTGACTCAAGTTTCATCTCCTGTCGGGGGTAGCTGGTGGGCAGAATTCAGTTCCTTAAGCCAGGTTTCAGATAAAATGTCACTTTTTGTTACCCAGTTTAAGTCAAGACAATGTTTACATATGCAGCTAGAATGCTGATTCTAAGTTTAAAACTATGACATTTAAACAATTGCAGCCTATGTGACATTCAAAAGTAGGTCACTCATTTCTTTTAAACATTTAGATTTTTAGTGTCTTTCAGTCCAAATTTACTTAAACTGCTGAAATCCACAGCACAGCCAGTCTTGTTATAAACCTTCAAGTCACTTCAGAATATAACTTTACATTGGATCCACCTCTCAGTAAGTCTTTCTTTGGCTTGCCTTGGGTTCATTTATTCAGTTTTACACAAAATCTGGTGGTTTTAAAACGCCGGCTTTCTGATAGTGGTGAGTACTGGTACTGCACCCCTTTTTGGGATTTAAGAAAATGAATTCCCAACAGTTATGGGTTTGCTCTTGGCAATCAGCATTGCCATTCCCAATGGTTTCAGACTACTGTGTGGGTAGTCCACTGGTGGTTTTAGGCAGTGTCCTTCTGTGCCCATAACATCGGCAAAAATGAGTGGCAGCCTATTCTTCATGCATTTCCCTGTGCATTTTCTGGGAAGCTCTGGCCATCATGATGTTTTCCATGTCAATACTGCACAGTTTTGAGGTAGGGCTCGGATGCAGGGGTAAATACATCCCACAGTTCTACCACTTCACATCTTCAACCGCTTTACGATGACTTTGGGATTAATATTGCTGAGAAGAGGAATTCAACGATAGTGTTAGACCAGGCATTCCTCTCTGCAGCATTTGACACAGTCAACCATGACATCCACATCGGGAGATTGGAAGAAATAGGAATCACCGACCTAGCCCTTCCATGGATTCAATGCTTCCTAACAAACAGAGCAGAAACCATATGGATCAAACCTTTCAACTCCACTCCAAGGGAATTCACCTGTGGATTACCACAAGGATGTTCTTTATCCCGATTGCTTTTCAACATATACCTGGCTCCACTAATCAAGCTCATTAAAAGACACAGTCACACATGCTACAACTACGCTGATGGCACACAGATCGTCTACAAAATACAAGATACACAGGAAGAAAGCAAAACACTGGAATGCTGCTTACACAAACTCTACGGTTGGATGAACACTAACAGCCTCAAACTCAGTCTGGAAAAAACAGAAATCACTACATCCCCTGGCCGACGGAACTAGAAACAGCAGTCACCCCATCAAGAATAGTAAAGAACCTGGGAGTCTTGATGAACCATGAACTAACACTTGAGCCACAAGTAAAAACTATAATCAAGAAATGTTTCTTCATGCTATGCACGGTAAAAAGGATCCTACCATTCCGCTCTTTCACCCACAAAACACTCACCGTCATTGCACTCATCATATTCAGAGTAGACCACGCCAAAACCCTATACTTATGATTGCCAGAATGACCATTAAAGAAACATCAGCGCATCCAAAACCCTGCAGCCTGATTCCTGCTCAAAATACCAGAAGAGAACATATTACCGCAGTGCTGAAAAAGCAACACTGGGTACCAATAAAACAGCGAACAAAGTTCAAAATCATGTGCATAATACACAGAGCAATCCACAGCCAAGGAGCAGAGTTCCTAAATGAGAAAATAACTGTCTACCATCCAACAAGACCACTGAGATCAAGCAACAGCACTCGACTACATCCAAAAGCATGAAAATAAAAGAAAATTCAGAGGATCATCTTTCTTTCACCTGGCAGCAATAACCTCGAATGACCTTCCAAAAAATATACGCAACACAAGGGATCATCTGGAATTCAGAAAAAAGACTAAAGACTTGGCTCTTTGCTCCGAAACCAGAAGGAAATGACTAGGAAGCTTAGATCCAGCGGTAAACTAGCATTCCAAGGAGTAAACCATGACCCCTAGCTTAATCTTCCATAACCAGAGGGCAGGGGAAGGACACCCCAACCACCCATGTCCACATACCGCTAGTCCACAGAGGAAACGGCCCGGATAGGAAGGGAGGGACCAGAATCCCCTAACCTAAACATCGCCAACCCCAGGGCAGTGGAAAACATCTGCATCAGCCAGATACCAGTACCACTAGAGTAATACAGAGGAAAACTGCCACTCCTCAATGTGCCTGCCAATGAGGCAGACACACTACAATACCAAACCCACAGGATAATCATAGATGTTGAGCGCAGAAAAGCAAAGATAAAGAGGTAAGTAAAAACTCAAATCAAAAACTTGAACTTCCCGCATAAACTTCTCATAGAGAAACTCACACAACCACTTCTCTGCACAGAAATCTTCACATACTTCATCACAATGCAAGAACAGACAAACAACACACAACCCGGCATAACAGCACATTGGGAATACGCACCATCCCGAAAGTCGCACTTACGCTCTGCAAACAGTGCAAACCGGACTGAAGTTGCCAACAGGACATCACAAATCTCACTTTCCTATTCCCTCTACACTCTACCAACACCCCCAACACCCTCCCTTTTTTCACACCCTCCTTTTCAGATCCGCTGGAGCGCCTGGAGTCCACTGCAGTAGTGACAGTGCAGGGTACAAATGCCTTTAACATTAACATTAACAGACAAAGAACATCTAGTGGGCGAGCGCCAAATGGGAGCATTTATAAAATAGGGAAGCTTCAAGGCTTTTAAACATGCAAGATTTGCTCTGCAAGTTGTATGTTTCTTAAGATCCACAGGCTTTTGCCTTAACTACATTTATGAATGAGATTTATAAAGCAGGAACACAGGGCAAACAATGTATCACTGTTTAAAGGGATCCCTGGGGTTACTGTTTACAGGTAGGATGCAGGGGTAATAGATGGCCAGGAGGGACTCGAGGGGAGGGGCTCAAGTGCTGGAAAAATAGGGTTTAGTGGAGCAATGGGGAGATATTGCTTGAATACCTAAACACATGTACCCACTGTATTATTGATATATTTTATATTTCTGTGTAAAGCACGCTTTCACTGGAAGGCAGCTGGGCACTGTACAATATGTGGCTTTGGTTGGTTGGAGTTTGAAGGCAAAGAAAGTCCCCTGCACTAACTGATAACATGAGTTGGTTGCTGAAATAAGGCCTACGTCCTGGCACATGGTCTGTCCGGGAATCAAAACTCCAATGTTCCAAAGTGGTACGGTATTGGATGCTTTGAAAAACCTTGTTGATTAATGGCGCTAGTGGGTGGTTAGTTACCCCTAGTTGTAGCAGTTAGGGCATAAGTTCTTGGATCTTCAAAATAATGGGGCAAAACTCCTGACTTGTCACCAGTGAGGGTTTCCTGTTGTGACACACATGAAACCAAAGTCTAGCAAGGTGCTAGGTACAGGTAAAAGGAGAGCCAACACGCGTTTCGACCGTAGTCTTTATCAAGGCAGGAGAATGAGAGGTGATCCTGTGTAGGATTGTAGCGCCTGGTGTATTGCTGGTGATAGCCTCCCAATTGTTCTGGGCCGAGGGCTGTATAGCCAATCTGAATGTGGCGAGTGCAGCTCCGTGGTTCGGTGTTCCGACGATCAACAAGGTTTGTCAAAGCATCCAATACTGTACAATATGTGATTGAAGTCATAAGTAAAAGAAACTCCAGCAGAGAACTTCAGGATTTAAGTTACAATGTAAAATAAAACCACAGAACACCAAGTTAATCTCTAATTAAAAACTGCCTCGATAGATAGTCTGAATAACGCATGTTTCTAACATAATTCGAGTCAGCAAACACTGTTGACACAATACTGTTGTGTATGAGTGTATGCTTCTGCACAATAATACATGTGAGTCCATTGCTTGAATCTCTCTGTCAAATTCTGACAAACATTCATGAACTAGAGAAAGTGATGCACTTCCAACTAGGGGCCCCACACCAGGGATGTTTCACTTCTGTCCAAACTCGTGGGTTGGGCAGAATGTCTTCCCTTTGTGCCCTGAACAGTGTCTGAAGCAGACACATGAGCAACACATGTTTTGGGGTCTGATGACAGGCTGCATGAAACATGGTTTTTGCAGAACCTTATGGACATATATTGTCAACTAAAGCATCATAAACATCTGCTTTGAATTGGTTGTGCCTACTTTTATTATTATTATTATTATTATTATTATTATTATTATTATTATTATTATTATTATTATTATTATTGTATTTATTGAGAGCAGAGAGTGCTTTACAGAGGTATACAACAATAGATATACTCAACAGAGCACTTTACAGAGGTATACAAAAGAAAAGATATACAGTGGGGGGGTATGATACAGAGGGGCATAGAGGAGAGGTACAGCTGTACAGTGTGGCGGAAAGGAGAGTGAGAACAGCGTCTAGTGAGTAAGGTGCTTTTGGGGTCGACGTGATGGCCTATGTGTTGAGGAGGAGAGACTCCTTGTAGAGGTGGATCTTGAGTTATTTTCTGAATTGTAGAAGCGTGGGGGAGAGTCTTATGCTGACAGGGAGTAGGTTACATAGTCTTGGGGCATAGGCAGAAAAGGCTTGTTTTCTGGTCCTTTCCTTTTTGCAGAGGCGTATTTCAAGCATGCGCATGTCCTGGCTTCTGGTGGTGCGCTGTATGCCAGTAACGCTGAGTTACTGCATGAGGTAGCTGGGTGACTTGTGGATGACTGCCTTATAGATGATGCAGCAAGACTTGAAGTTCATTTGTGCGTGCAGTGGGAGCCAGTGAAGATTGATGAAGGCTGGGGTGTTGTGATCGTATCTGCATAGAGCCCTAATGAGGCATGTGGCCCCATGTTGGACACTTTTCAGTGGCACAAAAAAGAACAACGAGAGGTTTAAGAGGAGGGCATTGTCCCCATGCAGGTGGGATAGGACCAGAGCTTAAACAGTAGATCTAAAGCTGTCCGGAGGGAGGGCTTGACTTTCCACAAGAGGGAGAGCTGATACCAAGCTGTCTGAGTTTTCTTAGCTATGTATGTCTTGAAGGAGAGGTGTCTGTCGATTTGGAACCGGAGGGACTTAGCGCGGGAGGTGAACTCGGTTGTGAAGCCCTCAGGGTTCATGGTTGATAGCCAGGTCGGTATTACTGGGTGTTCGGTGTTGTTGGTGAGGAGGAGCAATTTCGTTTTGCTGGGGTTGTACATCAAGTATGCACTGGCCATCCAAGACTGGATCAGCAAGAGGCAGGTATTGATACTGTGGATGTCCTTCATGGAGTCGATATTGAGGTGTAGCTGTGTGTCATCAGTATATTGGTGGATGTGGATGTTGTGTGTATCTAGGAGGGCTCCCAGCAACTCCATGTATAGATTGAAGATCATTGGGGAGAGGATGGAACCCTGCAGGACTTCACGGGTGACAGGTAGCGTTGGTGATCTAGAGGAGTCCATCTGAACACACTGCTGGTGGTAGGTGAGGTAGGACTTGAACGAGTGGAAGACAACATCAGTGATCCCCACGCGATATGATAGTTTGATATGATAGATTATTTATATAGCACCTATACACAATGTGTTCCAAAGCGCTTCAAGGCAAGGGAGGCATCAAGGGAAAATAAATGACATTCTTACAGACCATGAACAGTAAGGATGTTAAATTAATGTAGCTGATGTAGCGTGTCCGTGAGCGATTGGTTGTCTACTGTGACAAAGGAAGCTACAAGCTTGAATAGCACCATGATGCAAGGGTGGCTATCATCAAGGATGTTATGAGTGTTGTCGACCACCTGCATGGTTGCCGTCTCCATGCTGCATCTGGTTATGAACCCGGATTTCCTAAGTATCCTACCTGGTAGGATGGGGAAAATTGTGTTACAGGGAAGGGTATACTGCGCCTCGCCATCCAGAATCCCACTTGCACTCCCCGCAGACCCCTCATCCAGGGGATCCTCCCGCACTGGCCCACCCCCAGGAACTGGATCCAAAAGCGATGGCCGTGTCCTGGCCAACTGGATGCAAGATCCCCAGGGACTAGCGGGCGAGGCACCTTTAGGTGTCTCACACCCATGACTGAATTATCCTTATCCTCTAACAAGTGATTTAAAGGAGGAAAGGATGATGCTGCAACATATACCTGTAAATGGAAGCCACAACTACTGTGGATACCAGCTTTCGCCACCCCAGATGGGAGTCAGCAGGTAATGCAAGGACTGCGTGCCTGCGTGACTTCAACCAAGCCCTATCAATTCTGCACAAACCTGGGTGCTGCTGGTCACAGTCACTAGAACCATTGGCCAGATATGTGTTTATTTGCTGCTTGACACTATGTGCCCAACCACCTCCTGGAAGGGGGTGAGTGTTGGCATCTGGGTAACTATTGGCTTCATTGCAGGCAGGGATCACATTTGCTCAAATAGTGGCGTCTGGAGGTTGTGGTTACATATGGCTGCATATCCAGACTGTGGCCCTTGCATCTCAGGCCCCAATTCACTTTCTATCCAATGCCTTCCACCCCATGGAAGCACTCACCATTTTCAGTCTGTATAATCTTGCCAGGAAAACGTCAACATACTGTTAAACGCAAGACAATAAGGGATGCAGACAGTTTTGAACTCTGATATTACAACACTTAAATGGGCTCACAGGACATATGTGGACAGTTTTTGAAGCCCATAACTCCTCAATTATTCACCAGTATTACATGAGTTGTTGTAAAGTTAAACAGAAACTATCATACATAAACAGCAGTACCATGCCTTTTTCTCCCTGTTTAGAATTGATTAAAAGTATTGGGACGAGGAGGAGGAGAATGATATAGTGTTCCAAACCAAAGAAGCAAGCTACAGACTCTAGTTTTTGGACTGACTCAATTGGAACGCAGAGAGGCAGAGAGAAAACAGACTTCCTCCTGGTTTGAATTGGGAACCCGGAGAGTGGTGTACATAGTGAGTCAGCAACAGCAAGAGAGAAGGCAGCTGCTATAGAGAGAAATCTGCTTCTCTGAGAAAAAACTGAGATACAGTGAGGCTGAAGAGGGAGCCATGGCACAGACTGGCTTGAGAACCAAAAGCAGGGATGCTGACCACAAGAATGTTGCAGGTACGCCAAAAGCCAACAGAGTGCTGGCCGACATTTGCAGGTGTTTGGAGTCAGTGTTCTCCTTATGGAGCCTGAAGACACAAAGCAGTAGAGCCCAGCACGGTCCGAGGGACATAAAGAATCCAAGAAGTGGATACGGCAACCAGAGAGGAGACAAGAACCAACGCTGCCGGCTTACCGCAAGAGAAGGAGAATGCATAAGCCAAAGCGGGCATATCCACCGAGAGGAAGCAGGGTCGTCAGGGCCTATTGGAAGCCAGGCTAGAACCAAGTAAACATTAATGCAGTACATGAAAGAAAGAGAGAGCGAGAGAGAGAGAGCGAAAGAGGAAAATTCAAAGCTTTCAAGATTATGCATATATGCGATACATATGTAAAAGAACATTTTTTTTTATTTGTATTTGATTTGTTCAAACCTTTTCAAAAAGAAATTCCACATTATCAAAATACATACAAATCTGCAGATACATTCACATCAAATAAAAAGAATACCACCAGTAGTAAAGGAAAAACAAACATAAACGTTAGAAAAGCAGAAATAATAGACCATCCAAATTGGTGAGGTGCGCAGAGCCCACCTGAGACAAGCCCTGGCAGTGAAAATGTTCTGGCAAGATAAAAAAATAAAACGCTTATATGAGAAAGCCCTGACAGGACAGTATTCCAGACAGTAGCAAGTGAGTGCATCTAAGAAAGTCCTGGCAGGAGAGTATACCAGGCAATTGCAAATGAGTGCATCCAAAAACGCACTGGCAGGAGAGCATACTAGGCAGTTGCAAGTGTGTGTATAAAAGAAAGCCCTGATAGGAAAAGTACACCAGGCAAGAACAGGTTGAACATTGTACAAGGAATACATGAATCCAAGAGGTCCTGAGAAAATCAAGTCAGGATTAGTAAAAATGCTGTGATGATCACAGGAGAAAGAAGGGAAATCTGGCAGGAGAGTACACCAGGAATCCTAATAAGACAAAGACAGAGAGTGAAGTTGTTTTGTACATTTGATAAAGAAAAACACAACAAACTGACAATGTTGAATAAGCAGCCAAGGGAAGACAAATCATGGGGAAGGGAGCAATGAATTATAATTTGTTGGAACCTTTATGTTGAAGATACACATTTTCCTTTTTAAACATTTATGAACTACTCAAGGCCAATGAATTTGCCTTTTTCATTTTAGAGTTTATTTTATTAGAATGTGAGGCACAGAATAGCACTTTGGACATTCTGATTTTGACAGACCCTTAGTTTTGGTTTTAAGTAGGGAAACATCTCTTAGAAACTTGTGTCCAATTCTCATTCCTGGCTCCTCACAGAAGACACGCACCAAGCCTGGTGTACAAATTAAATTTCCCCAAGTCTGTCAGCAAGGCTTGAGGTTTTTAGTATGGTGGCTTGCAAACCCCACTTGGCCCATAAACCTCCCATGGTACTGGAACCTCTCTTAGCCCAAGAACATCCCATGGTCCATAAAACACTTCTGTTCCATGAACAATGTTGGTTGCACTATTGAATCCCACGTGGCTCAAGAACCCCACTCCCCCTCAGCTACCAAACAATCTCCAGGGCACGGAAATACCATCAGTGCTCTAAAGTGATCCCCAAGACACACACACACTCTGAAGACGTCATAGGGCTGCAGCCCCGTCAAATAGCCCAAAGCATTACCACCAGATGCAGGAGTATTTCCAAGAAAGCAACACGCCTGATAAATGTTATGATTACCCTCAAGGCTAGGTAAAACCTTGAAACTAAGCAAATCAAGATCTAATTCCAAAAATTGGGAGATGGCTCGCCACACTACATATACTCTTTGTTCCACACAGTTTGTATGGGAGTTTAGAGAGAGTTGCCACATGCTCAGCAAGAGGGAGAGACAGTTTGGTGGAAGTCATAATCATGACTTAAACAGGAGGAGTTCATCAGCTAAACTGAGCTGTATTGTCCTCTTTTTAGGGGCCGTATGGGTGAGGACTACACTATATCAAGCACAACAAATCCCATAAAAACGGCTTCCTCCCTTTAGGCTATGAGTCTGTCTATGGCACGTGCCAGACACATATACAGACTAACCTTGCAAAATTTAGGTAGGAACACAAGATTTTCCAAAAAATATAAATATTTTAATGTCTATCAATTCATAAAACAATCATAAAAGATCAAATACATATAAAAAACCTTAATGGTTCCCAAAACAATTAATTGCATTCTTCTTTTATAAACACCATTTCACTGCAGTGAGTATGCACCAAAATACAAAAAGACATGTTGTAAAACAAAACATAACATGTACCCACAGTCAACTATGTGTTTTCATTGAAACCTTCCCCTTTATTTTATATGGAGAATAAGTGTGTCAACACTAAACATGTGTTTCTGGAATCTATATATGATTTTATAATACAATCAAATGATTTTTATTTTGTATTTTCCATCGATTCTGTCTTCAGGACAATTTCTCTTTTCGTCACGCAGTCATATTATACGTGTTGCATACCAGGAACAGACAGGTGCTCCCCAATAGATCTAAAATATTAAAACAAACAGAACTATCATGTGTGACTTTGTGTATTATGCCAACAAAGCAGAAATGCCAAATACATATTCTACTATTTCTTATCAGTCCAAGGGATATCTTTAAGTCAAACCGGAATCACAACTGAATCAGAGCCGCTTAGGTGTTCGCTGTCCATTATCACTATGTTCGCACTCATTTAGAACATTATTTTAACTTGCCATTTCGCCATTTCTACACAAGTTATTGGTGTAAAACACAAATGTTTGTGGTATTACCATCGTGTTCTATATAAATACAACCAACCGCATTCATTTGTCTAAAACTCCTGTGTAATGTTCGTTATTTGCTGGTGCAGCCATATTTATCTAGGCTATCCCAATCTTACTTACTGACAAGCATCACCGAATACTATCTAGGTACCTCTTTTTTGTTTCTGGGTACACCCTTCTTGGTCCTCTGAGGCCAAAATGGAGCCAGTGTTAGAAAACAGGGTGTTTTTCCAAAATTATCTGAGCGGCAATCTATCTGCGATGTAACATCTGCGATATAACAACAGAGAGAAACATAGAATCACAAATCAATCGTTCTCTACCCGGCCCGCCTTTACTATCCCTTATTTACTAGAGCTTACCAAGGGTTTAGAAAAAGGCAAGCATCCAGATCTTCTTCTAACGATATTGCATATGCGGAGTGACCTTCTGTTCATCACTGTGTTTTGCAAGGTAACGTGGAATGGCACATGTGTGTGAGTCATGACCAGGTTGATGTTCCCTTAAAGTGCTTACTGCTTCAACCCGTTGCACTTTGAAGTGGTTTGCCCATAATGCAGTGCTTTGTGTAACCTAAACAAAAAGAAGAAAGATTGGCAGGGCATCCCTGCCAATCTTCCCTAGCCACCCAAGCCACCCAAGCCATTATATTTGAATTCATGCCAGTGATTCTATTGGCCACTATTGGCCACTATTGGCCACTGCTCCTTTGTCGCCCACGAAAGTTCAAAGGAAAACAGTATGTTGTACTTTTCTTCCAACAAATGCTGCCGCGTTACCTATACTCCAAAAAAACG
The DNA here is from genome assembly GCF_040938575.1 of Ambystoma mexicanum. NCBI lineage: Eukaryota > Metazoa > Chordata > Amphibia > Caudata > Ambystomatidae > Ambystoma > Ambystoma mexicanum. Next base: position 49,129,155 of record NC_090925.1, on the reverse strand, counting down.
ACAGAAAGAATTGGTGTTTGATGGCTGGTGCAGTGTCATGTCCGTATAGGAGAGAAGATGGACATGAGTCCAGAGCAGGGACTAGTAGTGAAAGCAACACAAGCCATATAGGAGAGAGAGGGGGGCAGACCTCAATGTGCAGTCTTCCAGAAAATGACCATGATAAGCACAGTAATATATTAAATCAAAATGATAAATCACTACACAATCATTACTAGTAAAGCAAACATCATGCATGTGACACATGCTGGGCAACCCATGGCTGTCATATGATTGTTGTGATGTCATTATGCGCAGAGTTCGGCTCATCATATAAGTCAAAATGTGATTGTGCTTCAAAACAGCGACTTTCCAAAGAAAGAAAAACAATACATGTTAAACAACTCTTCAATCAGTAAAGTTCTGCTGCTGCAGGTGTGGAAAGATGATGTGAGCCACTTCCAGCTCCAGGGACCATGTCTCTGAAGAGCCGAGACAGATCAACAAGTCTATGTGCTGTCTCTATATAACCAGGCCTGAGAGGAAGAAAGAGAGCGCTTAGAGCCGGCTCAGTGAGACGTAGGCTCCATGCTGAGACTCATCCTAACTGCTGTTTTTCTGCTCCACAGACTTACTACATGTCATCTTTTCCCCTGCTTGCGAGTCTTCATCCATTCCCTACTTTCAGAGGCAGAATGCACTCTTCTTTAGTGAAGTGAAGCAGCCGACCTGACCCTGGATGAGACTGTCCGGGAAGGAAGTATGTGTAATACTTTCTAGACTGAAAACTAAATTCTATTTTGTCTTTTTCTGCAGTTCTGTGTTAAAATGATGCAAATTACATCAGTGTTTGAAAATATACATTTGTTTTTTTATGTGGTGTGTGTATTGTTGTTTTTCAATTCAGGCTTGTGTATGAAAGGCAGGGCATCCCTGCCAATCTTCCCTAGCCACCCAAGCCACCCAAGCCATTATATTTGAATTCATGCCAGTGATTCTATTGGCCACTATTGGCCACTATTGGCCACTGCTCCTTTGTCGCCCACGAAAGTTCAAAGGAAAACAGTATGTTGTACTTTTCTTCCAACAAATGCTGCCGCGTTACCTATACTCCAAAAAAACGACAGAAAGAATTGGTGTTTGATGGCTGGTGCAGTGTCATGTCCGTATACATTACACTGCTATAATATAGTGGGTGATAGCCTCGTCCCACAATCAATGTTTAAACATGTCATGAGTTTTACTGGAGGCAACTCTTCCTAAGTCATATTATGCCAAAGGTAAGTCGACCAGTTTCATAGTATGGTAGCGCAAGATCACAAACAAACTCACCAGCTTAACAAGGCATTGAAGACACAGGTGTGCTTCACTCTCCTCTATCTTTTCCAAGTGAACTAAAACAATACTACAGAGTAGGAAGGTTGAGCCAGGTTGAGAATTATCTGTCTTAATGCTGGAGTAAAAGTATAATGGTTGATATAATGGCAAATTTGTGGTATAATGATGACAAGGAGACATTTTTCATCCTTTGGTTTAGGGATGCCTCATCCTTGAGGAGAAGCAGCCCCCCCAAAACTTCAGCTAATATTTACAATGAATGCGGGAGGTATTTCCACTTTTTTCACCCTAATTTGAGAATACAAACGTTTAACCAGCTCCCTCTAAACTAGTCACCAGTGTGCAAGTCCTTATGGACTCACATTTTACTAGAATGGCGTTCATTTGGCACGTTATAAAACACAGCCTGGCTCTCACTGGCACATTGTGTACAGCATGAATAACTGCAATTCTCTAATGAACTGTCATGGCATGCCTTATTTGCCTTTGAGCTGAAACCTACGAGGGAATCACACTGGCACTTGAGATGTTTGGGTGAAAGGTGAAGAATACACATCTGAAGCTATCGGCACCACATCACTTCCATCCATCATGCCATTGATCATGGGCTATAATGAGATATTTGATTATAAGATTAATTGGGGCAACCATAAGGTTTTACAGTTTAACAAACCTACTGTGCCCACTTTGCTTGATTCTGTGAATCTCACCTGGACATCTAATGACCTTAAATACTTGTAAATAATATTTTCTCATTCCAGAACAAAACTCTAAATCACAATGCTGGCCAGATCCAAGACGTATTGCAAACCAGATTGGAGGATGGGCTCCACTTTTAGTTGTTTGTGCATTTGGTGGTGCGAGTGCCAACTATGTGCCAAAAACAATGTTCATAGAAAATAGAGAAGAGAATAACTTTGCGAAGCAGATATCTGGTTGGCATGGTTACTGGGCACGCTAGGAAGGAAACAAAAACATCACTATTTAATGATAAATGAGAGTGAATCTAAAATACGTTCTGCAAATTTGATTGAAAGCATGTTTGCTTTCATGTTCTCTCGGGGCCAGCATTGATCTTTCCTTTTCCAGCTGCTCAGCCCGTCTATGTGTTGAGGTGCTTTTTTTCCAGACCCCTCACCCATATCCCCACCCCCACTTGAGGAGCGTTCATTGAAATATCGTCTCCATGCTCTCTGCCCCACTCTCCCAGTGCCAAGAAATCCCATGGAAATTATCATCTTCCTGAGGAAGGCAGGCAGCCATCCAGGGTGAGTGCATGCAAGGGGTGTGTGTCTGCGTGAATGTTTATGAATATGTTATTGTGTTTGAACATTGTTGCACAGTTTTCAAGATTACATGAGGTCTGTAGTGAGTCCCTGATAAGCCTTCTGTCCCTCCCCTTCTTGACCCTGGCTGCCTGTTGACTTAGCCATGGGCTAAGGACTGTTTGGTTGATTGTGAAGGACACTCACATAATCGCAGTGCAGAGATAACTTTGCCCAGAATTGCTTATTATTATTGAAATGTCGCAGTATCCCCTTGTTGCCGTTTTATTTCGGATTGGTCTATATTAGCCATCGCCTATGCAAGACCTGTTAAAAGGATTTCAGTGGAAGTTTAGTGCAGTGTGATTCAGTGGTGGATCTATAGGAGGAGCGAGGGGTCAGCCTCACTCTAGGAACACACTACATGTCCCGATGCATGCCCTACTACCTTACTTGAACTAATGCTAAACCTAAAACTGCTAGAAAGCACAGTAAATGTGTCATTTGCTTTGCTTTTTACAAATACGCGCAGGGCATAGACCTTTTGAAAGAGGATCTGTGTGTATTGCAATTTATGCAAATCGCAATGCAATCTCTGCACGTCTATGTGCTTTCTATGCCCTACCTCTGCATGTCGGGCCCGGTGCTGGCCAGGGTGCATCACAGGTGTTACTGCTAATGTTAACAAGATTTCCTGTGTTTTGCCCAATGTTTTTCTTCAGGCCAGCAAAATACCAAGTCTTTGAACTTATTGTTGAACTCAGAATGAAGTCAAGCGAGCGTCCTCCTGACAATTTTGCAGAGTCGGTAGCAAGCAGCCGCTGGCTGTGGCAATCCACTTCTTCCAAATGCTCAGCTGTGAGAAGACTTTAGTGCAACAAGTAGTAGTAGTAGGAGTTGGTCATTTATATAGTGCCCTTATCCCATTAGTATGGCCTCAATGCGCTTGTGGGTGGGAATGCCCTCGGGCGACCAAAGTCCAAGGTATGGGAAAATTGTTAGAAAGGAGTAGAATGCATGTGTCATTTGGTGAAAATAGGGATTCGGTGGGATGGCCGAGCACCAGTAAGCTACCCATGATGGACAGGCATGTGGATGGGTGCTGAGACTTGTTATGTGTCTAGCTAAAACAAACTGTTTGTAATAGGACGTAGCTGCATTCTGATCGAAGAGATGTTGTGCTTTGTTTGTTAGTCTGGTGCATGGAGGAGAGTGCATGCAGGCACGAGGCCACCGAAGTGGTGCACAGATACCTATGTGCTCTAGCACTTTCAGGCGTCCTCAATGTGTTAAATGGAATTACCATTAAATATCTTAGACCAAAATAACAGACATACCCAAGGAAAATGGTAAAATACTGCTTGTATCTCAATGAAAGAAAGTAACAGCTATCACAATAGATGCATGCATATTTAACACCTTATCTTGTCTGTACACAGTTTACACACTTTTTCAAATGTTATTTATGATGTCATAATACATGTTATTTTGCAAAATCTATTAACGGGAGGGATTGGATTAGGAGAACGTGTCTACTTATAGAATCATATAAGTGTTAATATTACATTAGCTGCCCCTTGTCTGAAGGACACGCCCTGAGCCACTTCTGCATACGTAGTACACTGATTATAGCAGAGAATATAGCAGCGGGTTAGTAACTGCAACATTGTATAAAAAAGTGTGTTGCAGGCTTTATGATTGGTCGGCAACCCCATCGAACCTTGGACTTTCGGCTTGTTTAGCAGCACGTGAGTGAAATGAAACATAGGTGCTTGAGATGCATCAATTTACTCCTTGTTTTCCTAATTAGTCCATTGTATGTCATCGACCTGATCCTTAGCCAGGGCTTTCTGTTTGTAGTTGACCTTGTAGTCTGCTCACTGTTCAGGAACATTCAAGGGAGTATGTGCAGACTGCCATCTCCATCTGGGCTTTTAATGAATAGCCCGTGTTTTCGACTTCTGAGCCAAGGTTTTGGAGACCGCGATTTGGTCCATTTCAGCCTCTTATTTAGGACTATTTGATTTTATTAAACAAGGTGTCATTACCATTTCTGGCCTTTAGAGACTTGCTCGCTCCACCTTACATAGGCTTTTTTCCTTGCAATTGTTCAATACTTGGCACTTTGCAAATGTCCTTGTCTCACCTAATCTTAGTAGAAATATATGTTATGCATGGGGTCTGTTCATTTGACTCCCTTTGTGCCTTGCACCCATCTATAAATAGCCTATGTGATCCCAGACCAAGGTAGTCCCTTATTCTGCAAATGAAAACAGTTTCTTCATCAGTTGTTCAATTTGTCATCCTAGGCTCATCTTTTGAGGTAACAGGGTTGATTCTTAACATAGGCCATTGCCCATTTTCTTCCAATGGTCGTCCTAAACGTTATTACACAGCACACGGTCGTGGCTGTGTAGTTATAGTTTAGTTGCTAATTCCATAGGAAGAACACTTTTTGGGTGGCTTATAACTTCACTAACCCTCGACGAATCCTCATCAAACTTTGCAATATATGACCCACTCTGAATTTCTTTGCAAATTTTGGTGAGATTTGATCCAGGGGGGGGCAAAGTTATAGGAGGGGTCCCAAAATGTATTTTTTCCCATAGAGATAATGGTAAAAAACTTTGCGCACGCCTACAGCTGAAACTGCTGGATGGATTTCCACCTATTTTGCAGCAGGGGCAGCGGAATAGTCCTGAAAGCGTGCTTTTGTTAATTTGGTGTAAACCTGTCCAGTCGTTTATTTTTTAAATGACCAAAACGTAAGAAAAAAAAATCGATACTTGTGTCCGCTCCGCTCTGCGGACAGGACACCGATTGGCTAATCGGCTTGTGTCATGTCCGCGGACACGCAACGTGTCCGGCGAATGGCTGGAGTGAGGTGTGGGGTGGGTCACATTGTTTTGATGCTCCCGCCATCTTGGATCTGCCGACAGCACGGCGACGAACAGAGGCAAAATGCAATTTTGGGGAGTGTGTTGGTGTGCAGGAGTGCTTGGGGAGGGTTGGGGAGTCAGAGATGGGTACCGTATTTGTTTAGGTGGCAGGTGCCCCTGATGTATTCGCCATGTCCGTGGTCTTCGCGGCTGTCTGCGTACATTATAAATGCACTACTGGCTATTTTACTTTAGTATGATGTTGGTTTTGGGTTGTTAGTAGAGCATTGGTTGTAATTAATATCCCCTATAAGCAGGCCAAAGGCCGTAGGCCATGCACCCAAGACTCTAGAACCTGGCCACAACCACTGCAGCATAACACACCTATGCTACCAAACATTTTGACTATGGTATGTGAGCTGCTAATAGGGGATATTAATTACAATTAATTATGCTGCAGTGGTTGTGGCCAGGGCCTAGAGTCTTGGGTCCATGGCCGAAGGCCGAAGGCCACAGGTGATGCACCGAAGACTCTAGGCCCTGGCCTCAACCACTGCAGTATAACACACCCATAGAATCAAACACCCATCAAATATCCACAACTCAAAAGTTTGTGTACTGTTTCATTTGTAGAATTTGTATGTGAAGTTTTGGCTAGGCTATGCAGTTAAGATTGAAGAGTTTGTAACAAGGACTGCATCATAAGATACCCTTGGAAGTAAACATTTTGGATTGTGGTGTATGGTTAGATGTTTGCTTGAATGGGTGTGTTTTATGCAGCGGTGTTTATGAGTCTATTTATTGTAGACTTACTGGTTGAGCTTTTTGTGGTTGTATGCAGTTCCATCATGACATGGGTAACTGGACCAGACATACTTTTTCGATCTCTGTGATAAGAGAAAAGATCATTTCTTATAGTAGGTAGTTCATAATGAGTTATTGCATTGCATAATAGACATTTCTGTATTTTGTTGACCCTCATATTTAGTACTTTACAAGTAATATAGTTCAAACCAGTGTACTGCGCAATTTGCTCAGTTTCTGTATTTGGTTTCTAAATCATTGGGTCTGTGGGACAACAAATTCATGCTGGATTAAAAAAAAAACTTTCTATGTTGTTGTACGATATATTTCTTTCATTGTTTTACTAATTATTTCTTGTTCCTTGCTAATCTTCTATCTTTTGGCTTGTTGCAGATTTTTGGGGCAATTGGTTGGTGCATTCTAATTGTTTATTTCTACTTTTATGCTATTCATCTATCTTTTGGGTTTTTGCAGATTTTTTGGGGCAGTTAGATACCTGTTGGCATATTCTAACTGTATATTTCTTGTTTGATTTTAGTGGTATTTATTTATCTGTTTTCTTGTTGCAGAATCTTGGGGCAGTTAGATACCTGGTGGTGTATTCTAACTGTGTATTGCTTGTTAGATTTTAGTGGTATTTATTTATCTGCTTGCGTGTTGCAGAATCTTGGGGCAGTTAGATACATGTTGGTGTATTCTAACTGTGCATAGATTTGATGTTGAAGTTTTGCTTATGTTCATAGACAGATTATGTATTAAATTTTGGTTTTAAGAATATTAAGTAAGTATTTACAAGATTTGCTGGTAATCGCTGCTTTAAAGTACTATCATTACATTCGAACCATCCACAATTCTTTTTTTTATATGCAGTGTAGTGACCTGCATTGGTTGTGGTTCGTGCGCAGTAGATTATACCTATTGTTGTGAAGGTTTTCTTACCAAGTTATACTTGACCATGTGTGAATCCAGTCAGCTTACTGTTGTTTTTGGTACCATCTGCGTTGTAACGTAAAAGCATTACTATTACGTATTGCATCTGAATTGCAGGTAGTACATAATCTGCCATGGTTTGCATTTTGTACAAGTTGCTGAAATGGAATGGATTCACAGTTAGGTATGGATACAAACACAAAGTGTAAATTAGGGACTTGTTCCTGTGCCACATGGCTGCAGAGAGTGCATGTATGTTTCCACATGTATGAAATCTGGAAGATTTCATTTATAGGTATGTTTTTGTTTTCAAGTAATTGTAGCAAGTACATTAGATATTCTTGTGGATCTTCTTGTGAGTTTATAGTGAATTTCAGCACAGTAGTCCAATTCTTGTCTTATTCCATGAACACTGTAAGTGTTGTCAGGATTGTTGGTCACTTTTCTATGAAGGACTAACATTTGCAAACACAATTGGTCTGTACTGTGTAAGTAAATGTTCTCAATAATTGGTGGCAATTGGAATAGAATATGTATTGCTACATTTGCGTAGCAATTTACAGCAGTTATATTTGAAAATTTGAATGGACCTGACAGTTCTGTGTCGAAGTCATTTGTTCGGAGTGTGTGTTGCTTCTTTGAAGAAGTAGTTGAGTTATTTTGACCAGTAGATTCTTCTTTCGTTGTGGTACTTGATGACGTATTAGTTTCTTTTTTTTTCTTTGGAGGAATTGCAGTGATATCCTGTATCGTTTCACTTTGAAGTAGTTTTCTTTTACAACGTTTTGCTTTTTGTGGAACAGGATAGGTTTTTAGATGGGGTGTGTAGAGTGAAAGCAGCCTATTGCTTTCTAGAATGCAAGGAATATCTGCATTTACTTTACTTGCATCAAAGTTGATTAGAAATAGCCCATCAAGTGTACGTAAGCGTGATAGTGCTACATAGCTCATGTCTTCTTTAGAGACTGTACTGCCAATATCTATTAATGCTTTATCTAGGCTAAGACCTTGTGATTTGGGAATGGTAACTGTATATGCTAGAGTTAGTGAACATTGTTCTCTGTGTACATACATGTCTTTGAAAAGAAGGAAGTGGGCTGCTGAGCGTGCTATCCTTTTAACTTCTGATAGTCTGTCAAAGAGAATATTGACAAATTGAATGTTGTTGTCACGTGGGTATGTTTGAAAGCCAACAACTGTACCAAGTGCTCCATTAACTAGTCCTTGCTCCCCGTCAAGGTTACGTTTAAGTATTACTCTACAGTTTAAAGATAATTTTAATATTTTCTCCAAACCAGCTGTGTTGGAGATAGAGTTTTCTAAGGTAAATAGTCTTGTTGTGGCTTGTTGACTCATGCGTAGTGTCATGCCATGTATGTCCAGTTTCTCTGTGGAGTAAATTTCATTTATTGGTTGCATTTCTTTTTTCAACATTGTTTCATTGAATTTCGAACAGCTTGCAAGAGTTGGCATCAAGGACATACAATTTACATTTTTGTGTGCTAAATTTTCCATGACATCAGTAACGCATGAGTTATGGCCATAGAGGGCACACATGTGCCTGGTTTTTAATATTGATTGTGCTTCTTGAGATAGTACACCAACTCTAATACTTTTTAAAATGTTGGCGTATGTAAGGTCTGCAGACTGGTGCATGTTTTCAGTTAATTCTCTCTATTGGAAATGTTGCCAAATGTTGACATTTCCTATGTGCCAAGAGTTTTACCACACAGTTTGTGCCCTAATGTTTTAAAAATAGGTTCTGCTTTCACTGGAAGGAGTAGTAATCAGTGTAATGTGACACCACCTATGTTGTAGGCATCTAAACCTGTGGGGGCAGTTACAACAGCTGACAGTTTGTTGTTTGTCAATTGTTGAAGGAACTTGCTGATGATTTTGTTAAGAATGTTTTGCCTGAATCATCTTCACCACTCACATATAGCAGTATAGGTTTGTAATTTTGGCAGGTACAATTTTATTTTCATGTTGCAGACCATGTTCAATTTGTTTTGTTTTTTCTTGAAAAATACTATGCTGCTCATTGTTTAGTTGTGATTTCAGTACAACAAATTCTTCTGTAGCTTGATCATACTGGCACATGGTGTTTTCTACTTCTATCATGGCTAATTCTGACTTGTTTGCTAATAGTGGCTGTCCAAGTGGTTCTTGGCTTCCTGTTACAGAAGGTTGACTACTGTCAGGAGTGTCCACTTGTAGTTGGGTCTGGAGTTCTTCTTTGTGTTGCTGTTCATTGTGCAACATTGTTTGGTACTGTGTTTACGTCTGTTATAGTGCTTTCATTTGCTTTGAAAGCGTCTTCATAGGAGTCATATGTATCAAGTAACTCTTCTTCTTTTCTCCATGGTTTAAAAAGTTGTAGCAGGGACATGTAATACAGTTCTTTATGTTGAGAAGTTTTTAATGACAATTTGATATGATTAATTAAGCTGTGTTTGGTAATTTTCACTAAGCTGCCTTTACAATTTACAACTCGGTATCAACCTTTCTTTGCATCTGGTTTCATATTATTTTTGTATGTGAACTCCATGTCCTCAAATGATTTGAGAACTCTTTTTCTAGATTTAGCAGGACCAAGATTTAGCCATACTTTTTTGTCAGAATTTCCTTAAAGGGCAGTACCAGTTAAACGGTCTGCAGCTTCATGGCAGCCACATTCTCTATGAGAGAGCATTTATATGCCTAAGCTGCACAATTTCTGTGATAGTGTTTTGTCAGATGATATGTCATCCCAGAGGTCTTGAAGCTCTGTTTTCTCTGCTTTGGTTAAGTAGGCTGTGGCATACCGTGCAACTGCACTGGAATTGTCTGCAATGTACTGCACTTCTATGTTTGCATTCCATAGGAGAGCAATGATTGCATTTTAATTATTTATGCATTTTGATTCTTCTGTTCTTTTTATGCAATATGTGTTCTTAGGTGATTTACCTTTGACACTATGTCTGACTGAAGACATGAAGTTGTTTACTTGACCTGTGCTGAAACTGGTCTAGGGAAACCAAAGAGGCATTTGGTGTATTATTTCAATTTTTTTAATATTTGTGACAACAATATTTCCCACAATGTGTGCATGAATGTCACTATGTGTTGTTTGTGAAGGGATTTCACAAGTGACATATTTTTGGATGAACTGCAAAACAGTGGAATCACTGTCCTGACCAAATTTAGGAGCACCTTTAATCCATAATAACATGTGGCTGTGTGGTGCTCCTCTGCCTTGGTATTCTTTTCTCCAAAAGAAGTATTGAACTTCTCTGAGCAGAGGAACAGTCTTATTACAAATAAAGGGTAGCATAGCAATGAAGGGATGATGGAAATATCTTAATATATTCACAGGATCTAGTGAGCAGAGTTCTCCTGTGTTTTTATATCTATGTTTGTTTTATTTGTGTTTGCTATGCGTAGGAAATCATTAAATCTCCCCGTGCATATTCTGCACAGCTTAATGTTACAAACCAAGTGTGTGGGCCAAGGTTTCTTATCATACAGCGTACATCTCCCTGACGTCAGAACCAGTATTCTTTTGTACCACGCATGTTTGCTAAAAGATTTGTAATACTTGACTGTAAAACCTCATCTTTTTCTTACACTTTTTGTAATAATAGCATAGCTGATATATTTTGAATTTGGGTACCTGATTTCAATGTGTGTGCAACTCCGTAGCATAGAGTTGCTAATTCACTTTCAAAGAGAAGGCAGAATATGTATTCCACGTTTTGTCTGAATCTGGGGTCATCAGAATACATTCGTAAAGAGCGATATTCTGATGGTGTTATCTGTGTGGTTCTATCATCGTACCTTCCTCCTTTTCCAGTAGGGAAGAGTAGAGGAAAGACCTGTGATTTTATGCTTTTTTCCAATATGCTGATTGGAGATCCTTTGGCTTGTCGCATTTGGTACATTTCCAGTGCATCATCTATAGTGTCTTTAGAGTGTAAAGGATGAATTGAATAATAGTCTAAAATATTGGATTCTGTAGCAGGATTTAAAAGTTGAAATTGACCAGTTTCTGGTGACTCTTGAATTATTTCAATGATTTCTCTCAGGTTGTCTTCAATATTAATTTCTTTGTAGTATTCATTGTTGTTTTTTAGATATCGCAGGGCTAGTCTAACTTTATGTAAGTATACGAGTTATTGCCAAATGTTTTTGTCTTTTGTAGGTACGCCATTTACTAAGACAATTAAAGATTGATCTATTGGGCGTTGCACTCCTACAGTGTGTACATTTTCTTTGATATCTAATGGTAAATTAACTATTTTGCCACAAATGCCTTTCATTAATTCAGAGGGAGGTAATTTTTGGTTGGAGGCGTATTATTGCTGGAAATGGGTGCCCTATTTGAATTATGATGCTCTCATGTAAATGTAGTTGTTGCAGGGGGTTTTGGTAGTGGGAATAATTCCAAGTTATTTGTGATAGCACATGAAGGTGTTTGGTTGTTGTCAAGTTTTGCAGTGCAGTAATTGCAAAGTATTAAGGGGTCAGTAATGTCGTATTTGTTTTCTGCAATAAGTTAGAGAGCTAATTGGAACCATTTGGAATCTTCATTGTCTTCTATTTTGTACATTATGTCAACAGTTTTTCTGCTACTTTTATAAAAAGTCCTGTGGCAACACACACACACATGGTTTGGGACTTCAGCAGAGGTACTTTTAAACTTTAGTATTTCTTTTTTGTATGTGTTTAATAGAAGGTTTCTATTTGTACAGTAGTTGCTAGTTTGGCGTAGATTTATTGCATTTTGTAAGTGGTGTTCAATTCCAAAATATTTTCTCTGGATATGCTCTATTTCTTCGAGTAGTTGTTTGGCTGGACCGTTTAGAATATTGTTATTTAAATTGGCTAGGGCTAAAGCAGGACTTTTAGTATAGTAGAGTTTTTGGACCAGTTTTCTTATAGTTGAATGATGTGTAAGATTTGAAAGATAGTTTGGCAATGTTATACATTGATGTGCAAGGCCATTTGTAGACTGGACGTTTTGGTTCAGCAGAATGGGGACGTGATATTGAGATTTCTGGGGATATTTTTGTGAGCAGATTTTCTTGTTCCATAATTGTGTTATTACGTTTTTCATACCCTCGTCCACTGCTATGTATGGCAATTGGGTTTGTTTGCTTTTGTTTATATGCTTTTTCATTAAAATGTGGTTCTGTGGTCGTGATGTGACTTCATTCACCTACACACATGTTTAAGAAGCTATTTTGTTGATATTCCATTTACTGAGAAGCCTTTTTTGTAGTTTAGTAGTTTGTTTTGTTAGTTGTTTCATTCTGTTAAAAACTAAAATAAATAACTTACTTTTGAGAAGGATTGCACTGTCTAGGATTACTTTTCTACGGTAGGTTTTAAGGGTTATGCATGATGTCTCTCCTGTTTTTATAATGTTCTGAAGGACTCTGTGGCAGAACCTTTTTTGTAAAATATTTGTTTTGGTATGGTTACTTGCCACTACATAAAGATTTATAGGTGCAGCCTTAGCAGTAGTGGTAGCTGAAGTCTTGTTCACTTTCTGTTTCATTTTACATTTTGATAGAGGAGGGACAGTTTCTGTACTGGAAGCTTGTTTTATTTCGCTTTATGACTGTATTAGCTGTTTTGTTTGAACTTTTTGTACAAAATCTGCTAGAGATGGATCCTTATTTTGGACACTTTTATTTTGATTTGCTCGCATTCTGCGTTGCTTTGTACGGAGATGCTTTTTGGTAGGCATTCTTTGGGGTCTGTTGGAGAAAAAAAAGAAAGTGTGGGTTGGGCTGTTGTGCAGTGTATGCATGCTTTGTGCATGAGTGTCTGAGTATGATGTTAAGTATGATTGTGGAGGTGTGTGATTGTGAAATGGTCAGCTACATCAAGTTGGGAAGGCTATTCTTGTATTTTTGTGTTACTATACTGGGCTTCAGATGACAATATAAAGTATGCAACTGGTAAGGGGAAGCACTAATATTACATCTAATGGTAAAGTGTTAATACACTTGTTTCTTCTACAATACTAAAATGCTAGTGTGTTTGAGTAACAGTTAGAACATTATGTTAGTATTGTACTTACTTTTTTGTATGGAAAGAGTAGGTTTCTTCTAAATCCTTGTTCGTATTTTAGACGCTGGCGCTTTTCAGGAGAGTGGTCTTCACTGCAATTGTAAAAGAAAGAAGTTAGTGAATGTGTGTGTTTATAGCACTTTTGTTAATGTAGACAGGGGGCCTCATTACACGGTAGGAGGTGACCATGCCGCTATTAGCGGCATGGCTACTCCCTTACCGCATACTGGGTCCGGGTAGGCGGTATGGGGACTTACCGGATCATTCTGATCCTGGAGGACCCGGTAAGTCCCCATGCCAAATACCATTCCCCATTCCCATTCGAGCCCCCATAGGGCTCAATGGGAATGGGGAAGGAGCTAATAACGGTACCGCAATTTGCGGTACCGTTCTTAGCTCTGAAGTCCCTTAGCGGGTCCCGTCCTTAACACCTGGTCAGACCAGACATTAAGGACTGGACCCACTGAGGGACCTCGTAGTAGGGCGCTAAGGGATTACCAGCACCTGTGACCTTACCAGTACCAGTAATCCCTTAGCGCCTACCGTGTAATGAGGCCCATTGTTTTTTTTGTTTTGTAGAAGTAGTGTTTTCTTACAACTGAGCATAGTACGCACATGCACTTTCCTTTGCCTATGTGCATCCTGTATATGTTATTTAGAATCTGTTAGTTGAATACGTTTTACTAATGAGTATAATAGTAAAGGTATAGAGCACACTTGTTTTTTTAATGTTATGTTAATGGATGTTAAGAGATAGAAGAAATATCATGCATTTTTTGCTATTTTTACAGGGTAAATGTCAGATTGTACAGAAAAGCATGCAATGTATGCATTTGTGAAGGTGTGGGAAATAAAGCAGAAAGATTTCATATAGAGGCAGTGGTGTTGTTTGAGCTGCGAGCCTTTCTAATGATATTGTCTGTGTGTGCTTGAATGAATATGCATGTACTCATCCTGGCTGCGTGTAATTTTATAACACACTGGACAGTCTTTTTCATAATTATACTGTTATTTCTCTGATCTTATAATATGAAAGAATATTTTTTTAAATAGGTGTGTGTGTAAACAAAAATTTGGAGAGCTGAAAGGTTTTCAATTGACACTTCATCATAGCAGATGGGAGAAATGACAGTAAGTTCATTTTACAGTTTATACAGGGTAAGTGAGAACTCTTCACCATTCTGAAGGAATTAGAAAATCCCAACCCACCGACGGACACCTGTGTGAAAGACAAACCTTGGTGCACTAGCATCCAAAATGCCCTTGCCAACAAAATCATTGGCCTTCAAACCAAAATTGAGGCCAAACGACTACAACACTCCAATAGTAACTCTTTCACCCCCAGCATATCCACCCCCACCAATGCCACCTCTGGCTTCACATTCAAAAAGGTCACTATACCAGAAGTCCAAAAAATTATAGCATCCCTCAAACCTTCTAATTGCAAAGGGGACAGCTGCCCTGCCCAGATCATCAAAGATACAGCAAGAGACCTATCCCCCTTCATCTCCAAACTTATAAACCTATCCTTCTCCACCAACTCTATACCTAACAATCTGAAACAGCCATGGGTTCTCCCTCTCCTAAAAAAAACAATCCTTAGACCCAGCCATTCCCACTAATTACAGGCCTATCACTACAGACCCTTCCTGCTAAAAATCCTTGATAGAGTTGCCAACTTGCAAATTCAGGATTACTTAGAGTCCAATCAACTGTTAGGGTTGCGTCAATTTGGCTTTCGACCTCAACATGGAACAGAAACTGCCCTTGTTGACCTCAAAAGTCAGATTGATGACATCAAAGACAAAGGTAAAGTGGCCATCCTGCTCCTTCTAGACCTCTCAGCAGCCTTTGACCTGGTCGACCACAAAATACTCTGCAACCACCTCTCATCTGCTGCCCATTTCTCCTCTTCAGCTGCCATGTGGATACAATCCTTCTTAGCCAACAGAACCATGAGGGTTTTTTCACCTGCGGCTGTAGCAGACCCTATTCCCATTACTTGTGGTGTCCCACAAGGATCTTGTGTTTCCCCCACCCTATACAACATTTTTACAAAACCTCCTTTGACAAACTGGACAATCTGGGTGTCACCTACACCAACTACGGGGCTGACACCCAGATACTCCTCACCATCTCTGGCAACTACAATGTCGACGTCACTAGGATTAACAAAATCTTCTCCATCATTCAGGCATGGATGGCCACACACCGCCTCTGCCTGAATGATGAGAAGAGGGAGCTCCTCCTAGTCGGATCATCCAATAACTTACAGAAACTCAGCCCTGACTACACCAACATCATCATTGATGGTAATACCATCCCCGTGGTTAAAAATTTGAAAAGCCTAGGCTTCTATCTTGATGCCAATACCAACCTTTCTAAACAAGTCAACATGACCGCCTCAACTACCGTCTACACTGGGAAACTAATTAGAGCCTGCAGACCTTTTTTATCCACTAACAGCTGCCTCACACTGGCCAGGGCTCTCATACAATCTAAGCTTGACTATTGCAATAGCCTTTACCTAGATGCCAAACAAGTGGGTTACTCTGTTAATATTTTATTTATTTTATTTTACATTTTTAAAGCATTCACACAGCCTGCGGGCATCGAGGTGCTGTTACAGGAATTGTTTGTTTTTTAGTTGCGTAATTATTTTGTCTTAGTTGCGTATTTATGCTCCCGGGATGTATTGTATTCCTAGAAGAGCTTTACCTGTACTGTGTAGAAAATATTCATACCTGTAGCCTGTGTTCATGCATGTGGATGTGCATGAATCTGCAAGTAGAAATCTTTGGGAGTTTTATAGTGGTTGTTGCTGTAGGTCCTTTGCCGTCACAGCCAAATTGTACTGAGAGTGATCAATAGTAAATCTAAAGTGCTGATCTGTGATGATAGAGTTAGATGCAGAGTTCTTGGATTTCATTGTTGGATGATTGTGTGACTGTTTAACAGTAGCCAATGAGGAAATGGTGCAGAGAGTGCAGTGGAAAGGGTAGAAGGGCTGCCCCAGTGTTACGCGCTCTGCGGTCACCATGATTGTCCGAAGACAGGGCATGCCACATCTGGGGTTTCTCAGTAAATCCAGCATGGAAAAGGGATTGTAGGGATCAGCCAATCAGATGTTGAGGTTGTGGTTTGTGTTGAAAAAGGCTGTGTGCAGTGAAGATGGCAGAGAAGGAGAAAGTCAGGGTGTTGGTGCTCGGAGATATGATTGTTGATAGTTTGGAGCAGTATGCTAAATGTAGGAATGTTGCAATGAATTTTGATGTAAAAGGAGTGGAGGTGGTGTGGAGTACTGTGCCTGGTTTTCATTTGCAGGCAATTTTGGAAGTTTGTCAGGATATGGCTAGGTTCAATAGTCCAGATGTAGTTGTCCTGTACTGTGGTGCTGTGCATTTGGGCTATGTCAGTGTCCCTACATTGTGGCAAGATCTGCAAAACTTGGTTCAGGCAATCATGAAAGTCCTTCCAAATGCCAAGGTTATTTTTTCTGCTTTGTTACCTAGAGCAGTATGGGACAATAGTTCTGTTTTTTGTCCTCAGCAAAATGTTGCTAGGTGTTTAATTAACCAGGGCATATTTGCTTTTATGAATAGAGTTGGGTTGTTCTTTTGCAATAATGACAACACTGAATGTTGTTTACTTTAAAGCAGATGGTATTTCGTTATCTTAATAATAATAATATCTTAATAAGAAAAATAAAATAAAAATACAAAATAAAAGGTGTTACTGAAGCATTTTTAAAAAAAGGCTCTTTTCAGAGCCACCCTCAAAAGGGAAATAGGGTATACTATTTAAATTTTCATTCCCCACTCTCAGATTTTTCGATTTGTTTACGGACACCATGGTTGTCTGAGGACAATGCGTATTACATACAGGGATTTTGGGGTTGAGAGGCATTCAAAGGAGACTGAGGAGAGCAACGGATTGGTTAATAAGGTTGACTGGGTGTGTTGTGTAAGGAGAGAGTTTATCAGTAGGTCTTTTTCCTGAGAGAATAACAGATAGCTATGGCTGTGTGTTTCAGAAAGCAGATTGTTTGGATTTTGGGAGATTCATGGATAAATTGGTTGGAGGTGCATGCAGATCGCTGTGGAGTGGCTGCACATCTTGGATTCTCGCATGTGGAAGTGCACTGGCATGGAGTGCGTGGAATGAAGTGGGTGGATGTGGTACCTCTCTGTGCTTCTTTGGTGACACAGCGTAATCCAGACATTATTATTATTCATTGCGGAGGGAACAGTTTAGGACAAGTGCCTTGAATCTCTTTGCAATTTGCAATGAAAGAAGGACTTGGGAAAGTCATGGACATGTATCCAAACTCCAGAGTAATATTTTCCCGTATTGAGACAAATGTGGTTGCGTTCTTTTTCATTTGGTCCACAAATAGAGAAAGCAAGGCACTATGTTAAAAAGGCTGTTTGTGCCTTTTTGAGAGAAGTTGGTATGTCCTCTTTTCAGAATGAAAACATTATGTTTTATAGCATACACATTTTTTGCAGAGATGGAGTACATCTTATGCCGGCAATTTTATTTTTCTGCAAAATATAAAAAATGCATTGAAACCTTTTTTTAAATTACAGCAATCCATTTTGTAGTAGGTATTGACCATTTGAAGTTTTTGAAACACAAAAAAACACCACAAAAAGGCTCTTTTCAGAGCTCCACTTCCACCTATAGAAAAGTGCAATGGTTCTGATAGGGCAGCGCCCCCAAAAAATAAATGTCAGCGAACTGTCCGTGGACTTCTAAAAAATGCACAGGGCCCTGCACTATTCATTTGTCACTTCTATTTTTAAATTGTGAAAGGCGGCTCTGAAAAGAGCCTTTTTTGTTGTTTTTTGTTGTTTTATATATTTTTTTGGTTTTTCTAAACACGACACAAAAGGAAAGCAGGGGAAAGGAGGGTAAGGAAGGGACACCAATCACGGGGATAAGAAAGAGCAGGTGGAGAGAGGAAGATGTGGGGTGGGCCTTACTGAGGTAGGTCATAGACCTTCTCATGATCCTTGACCGCAGTCTCAAATGCACTCCGAAGGTTCTCCCCCCTGCAGAGTACTGTATCACAGTACATGCACAATATTGTGACCCTTGAAAGGTAAGGGTCAACAGCATCATGAATGGCCTGCGAGGCGAGAGATGCACTGTCCCACATGAGTGTCTTTTGTGGTGACAGGAGCGAAAACGGAGGATGCTGCAGAGGAACTGAACCTGCTATGTTTATCGCAAGGTATAACCTTACGATTAGCCCCACCGTGGAATGATTTTAGGTGTTGCTTCATTGATGTAGTACCAAAGCTATACGAACCAGGCTTGCCACGACTCAGCACCATGCGGCGATGAGTGCAGATCACCTTCTTCGCATGAGCTTTTGCCTTTCCATCAATGGTGGTAAATAACCGCCACACCCAAATCTCACGATGAGTGCTAGTAGTAGTGACTTCCACTACCTCATCCTCTTCATCCTCTTCATCCCTCTCCTCTGCATCCCAATGCCTATTCACCTCTGCAGGCCCTTCGGGATGTAGTGGTGGTGGAGGGGGTGGGGGTGATGATGCCGAGGCAGTAGCAGCAGGAGCAATTTGGGATGACATCTGGAAGGTTAATGACCAGGATCCAGGAACCAGGAACTAGGAACCAGGAACCAAGAACAGCAACCTGCACAATTGTCCTGTTGTACATCTTGCAAATCCAAAAGCAGAATGAGGATCTTCTCTGGGGTGTGGTCTTAAAAACAGGTGCTGGGGTACGCTTCGCGGACACCCATGCTGTCCCTGAACACTTTGAACACCAACAAAGGGCTCAAAAAGTTGCAAAAAGTATGTAGATCGGCAGGGACATTGTCTGGGATATGTGCAATGGTGAACTTTTACTGTAAAATTCCTTGGATTGCTCAAAAAAGCACTTTTTAAATGTTTGGGGGCCTGTACAGTGTCCGCAAAAAAGGACACATGCTGAGAGTGGGTGTGGTCACATGATGACATCACTGACACGTTCGTGAATGGGACGTCTGTCCGCAGGACACAAAATGTGGGAAGATGGTTGTGCGGTTGTTCAATGGACAGTGTTCAGGTCCCAGAACGAATAAAAGTGCGACACACGTGCGGCGGACAGTTGCGGACAGGCGCGATGTTCGTAGGACCCAAGTGTGTGATCTGCATGTGCGTGGGTGTTCTACGAACAGTGTTGAAGTCCCTGAATAAAATAAATGTGCGTCAAAACTTTGCAGACGGGCGGACGAGATATATGTTCTATGGATATATTCATTCTGGTTGCGGATATTATGAACAAGGGGTTGTTCTTAGGAAACCCCCATTTTGGGTGATTGCAGACAGGCAGACATCTTTTGTGTTCTAAGGACACCTCCAATTAGGAACAGTACAAACAGGTATATTGTCCTTAGGACACCCCCGTTTGGGTTAATTGCGGACAAGAGGACATCTTGTGTTTTCTAAGGACACTGCCATTTTAATTACGAATAGTACAAACAGGTATATTGTCCTTAGGTCAACCCCATTTTGGTGAATTATGGACAGGCTGACATCTTGTGTATTCTAAGGATACCTCCATTTTAATTACAGACAGTACGGACAGGTATAGTGTCCTTAGGACAACCCCATGTTGGTTAATTGAGGACATCCCGGACAGCTGCCCGCTGACACCCTAACTGCCTTTAAAAAAATAAAATAAGACACAGGCATATAACTAAGAACACACTTAAAATGTTATCATTGTTTAACAGTATAAAAATTATGAAAGAGAGGGGGAAGCAGAAACTGAAACAAATGCAGGGGAATTAGGGGTTTTGACATGATATATGTGAGGGGAGGAAGGGATGGAAGTCTCATTGTAACGTTTTTCTTGCTGGGGAGTGTTTGGGGACAGTTGGCTGGGACACGGAGAGGGGGAACAGGAACATGTGGGACAGTGATATTTAATCTTTTCTTTAATGTGGTCCTCAATAAACTGTTTTAGAAGATTGACATTTTTCATTAACATATCCATTTTTAGTTCCATTCCTTTCAGAGGATCTTCTAATGTCTCTCTTGGTATATTACACTTATTGTCTGTATGGTCTGTTAAAAAAAAACATATGTTAACTACACATAAAGCAATGGTTATTAATTGGCGTATATAGAGAAATGTTGTGTCTACCATTAGTATCACTGTCTTCACTCATTTCATCGCATGGGAAATTTTCTTCCAGCCATTCCAAAGTACTGGACATTTCTGTGTAAAAAAAAATGTATATATTAGTTTTTGTGTACGTAATACAGAAAACGTATGAATATATGAAATCAATATTGTGTACTTACTAGTTTCATACAAACTTTTGGTGTTACTGCTGTGTGGGTATGCTCTTGCTTTTTGCTGCACAGTTTCTGTGAGGTAATTCTGTTGGAGGCATATTTATTTTGTTTTGGTATATTCCATTATAATGGAAACGCTATTTCAGTGGATAGTTGGTGTCTTACATATACAGTTTCCACTTCTTATTTATTGTTAGATGTAATGTATTTATGTGGTGCTTTTTGAACATGTTTGATGTTTTTATTATATGATACAATAATGTAAGATACCCCTTGAGTTTTTGGATAGTGTTGATGTTGACCGCGTCCGTCCGCTGACATGCGCACGGTCCGCAGACATCAAAATCACTGGCGGGGCAGGGAGTTCAATATTTTCTGTGTTATATGTATGTAAGATAAGGGAGTCTTAGTAAACATGTATAACATTTACATTATCTATATATATATTCAGTGAAAAAAACATTGTTAAAGGGATGTTATGGTTAAGTTGCACTACTAAAAACCTATGAAATTCAGTGAAAAAACCTTTGTTAAAGGGACATTATGGTTAAGTTGTGCTACTAAAAACCTATGAAATTCAGTTAAAAGAAAACGTTGTTAAAGGGACATTATGGTTCGAAGTAAAACTGAAAAACCCTTGAAATTCGCCAGTTAGGGTAAGCTCAGCAACCATAACTCGCGCCACCACCGTGCACTGCTAAGACTAACACCCAGGACATCAAAGATGACATCACAAATGTCATTGATGATATCAGTAATGACATCACATGCCAGGCTCCCTCTTTTTTCCTTTACTGGCATATCTAGGCCAGTAACAGTCAGGAACTAAACATTCTATATCTGTGGACTTATAGTTTAAATATGTTCTTACAGTAATTCACGTGGGGTCCACTCACAGCATATTAAACATATATATAGGGGAAAACACAGACTTGAAAGAAAGCAATGCTTTCTGTGTATGAAGACAATCAGTAAGGTTTCCAACACTTTCTTATTGTTCTGCTGTTTTTTTTATTGCTGTACCTTCACTGGATATGCTCATATTTGCATTCACACTACTTTCCTTAGGGTCCAGTCACATCATGTGATAGTTATTCATAAGGAAGTAGTAGCTTTGAAGCAGAGCAATCATCTCTGTGCATGAAGACATTCAGTTAGGTTATGAAGATTGTCTGGTAATACTGCTGTCAAGGGCCAGTTATTCTTCCAACAAGAAGATAAATAAACAGTGAGTCCCAAGGGGCTGCAAGGGAACATTGAACAGTGGTGGTTCTAAGGGCCCATTAGCAGAGCATTTGGAGTGGCTTGGAGCCCATTACATGGATTTGGAGGGGCTTGAAGCCCATTTCAGCACTATGGAGGGACTTGGAGCCCATTGCAGAGCATTGCAGGGGCCTGGGGGCTCAAGTGACTTTGCTAAGGAGTTAAACACTGGTGAAGAAAATTGCTGTCATTACCTGTTGTTTGTGAGGCAGAAGGCTTGGACCTGCACTGGGAAACTGTTTTCATGCGCTGTGTGAGGCAAATATAAAATTGGGTGCCAGTCAGAATTGGGAAGCTGTGCAGAGAGTGACCAGCACTTGTAGAGGAGGCTCCAACGTTATGTGGATTTGCAGAGTGGCTGTGGGCAGCTTGTAGTGCAGCGGCATGAGAATGGAGGCGCTTGTGCAGAACGACGCAAAACAGGAGGCACACGCACCTTGTGGAGCAAAAATGGAGGCAGAGGGCCTTTGCTGCGAGCAGTGACCGTTTGTACACAGAGCTCTGTCCTCCTGGCGTTTCATCTGAAGTGGTGACGTCGCATAGAATGCCTGGGGGATGGCGATGTTCCTGGCAGGTTGAAGACATCACTGTTGGAGGGGTCCGTTTATTCAGAGCTGTGACAAAACTGTTAGGAGAAAAGAACCTTGCAGCCTGAGGCACGCTGTGATGTTTTATGAACATTGAAGATTTTTTTTTCCAGAAGGCTGAAATCTTATAACACCGGAACAGCGTTGGTCCTGTAATGATGACGCTGCATCGGATTATTTATTTTATTTTTTATTTTATTTTGCATTTTTAAAGTGCTCACACAGCCCGCGGGCATCAAGGCACTGTTACAGGAATTGTTTGTTTTAGTTGCGTAGTTGTTTGTCTTAGTTGCGTATTTTATAACGCGCTTAAGTACCTAGAGGTTTCTAAGCGCGGACCCGGGGATCAAACCTGTGTTGCTTTGTGTTGTCTTGCTTCCAAGGCGAGCACGTTGCCACTGAGCTATTCTGCCGGGATTATGGCAGTGTGAAGAGGAGCGAAGAAATGGATCTAGGAATGCGGCAGCTGCAAGCATCTAGTGAATGTGGGTGAATGCTACAAGCAAAGCAGAGGAGGCAGCGGACGGCTGCATTATGGCTAGTAAAAGAAAGGCATGCCGGTGAACATCTGCAGTATTCCTGGCGATTACAGAGGAGTGCTAGCCGAGATATTTGGGATGAGTTGGCCAAGCGACCATCGGGAAGAGCGGCCGTGTCCCCAGAGGTACTATGCTGTGCGTGGCTGGCAGGAGAAGCAGCGTTTAACAGGAGATTAATCGCTGTGGAAGTTATGCCAGTTGTTTTCCTAGTTGTGTTTGACAGTTTTTTGTTTTATTTACAGAGTTAAGAGTAACTGCCAAAATTGCATATTAGTAGTGTTTAGAGTTATTGCAAGAGCACTTGTTAGTAAGTTAGTTGGCGACATTATAGTAATGTGATGGGTTCATAATTGTGTTTAGCAACATTTTAGTGATGTGATGTGAGGCCTGTGAAAGTCAACTGTGGAGTGGTTGTGTAACAAATGGTTGAGTTTAATTGTCGGAGTAGTGAATAATGCATTTTCTTCAATCTTAATGTTTAACAGTCCATTCCACAGCTGGACTTTGAGCTCAATATCAGGTCAAATGTAGACTGGTTAGGGTTGTAAAACAATGAGTCGTTATGAAAGGTTGTGTTAACTTATGTTTTCACATGTTGGACTTTGATAAAAAAAAAGGATAAAGTTAGTTATATAATTGAGTGTTTAGTATAAATTGCAAAGTTCAATACATTAGTTATGAAATGTAGGAAAAGCTAGTGAAGATACATGTGTTGCTTGTTGTTAGGGAGAATTCTCATTCTATGGCTAATTTCCCTTACCTATAGAGTCCCCCAGCAGCTTTGCTGGATTTGAAGGGTTTGTTTTCTCCTCCTGATAAAAGTGTGACTCTTTTTCCCACTCTTAGGCATATTTGCATTGTGTGTCCTAGGCTATTTTTTTGTGTTTAATGTCTATGGGGTTTATCTCACCCCCATATGAACCATCATTATCCACATGTGTTACACAGCACCCTCCGTGCAGTGACACAGGGGTGTCGTAGCGACCCCCAAACATAGAACCCATACCCTGGGACTGACTACTGTCTCCCAGGGCATGTAAAGTCCCCATTGACTTTACTAGTCATTCTTTATGAACAAAACCAGTACAACCCATTTTACTATGGAGGCACTGGCAAGGGTTAATAGTTTGTCCCATATGTTCATTTTCGAGAGGGTACTGTACAGTCCCTCTCTCAAAAGTTTCTGGCTGGTGGCAGTGGTTACTACCAAAACAAATATTCGACCGCAAATATTTCCCTATGGGATTATCCCAATGTTTGAGGCTACCACATTTACTGACAGCCTCTAAAATACTGCTGGTTTATTTTTATATTAACTTTACTCCGGTAGGTTTTATCAGCCAGACCTTTTATATAAATTCTTTCTCGTGCCTTTCTCTAAACTCCTAACCCAGGTCGGGGATCCTTTGTTCGGCCTTATGACGGGCTTCTGACAAGAAGCCCTCCTTTTGGTGCCACTGAGTCTGGGGTGGATCCATTGTGTGGGAGGGGGAGTAGGACCCCTGGACAGGGTTGCCTCAGCAACTCATGTCACACTCTGCCCTGATAGGCTGGAGGGTCTCCCACCAGGATGACCACTCCACTGTGTGAGTGACAGCTAGACTGTATGAATGGGGATCTTTTTGCATAAAAGCAGGGTCCTGAGGACTGGAAGAGCAAGACGTCACCACTGGAACGAAGAAGCCGAAGAGGAGAGAAGCCAAAGACATCTGCAACAACTGAACCACCGGTGAAGCCCTGCTGCAGCGTTTCACCAATTTTCTCCACACGACGAGAGAAGATCTTCATCTGCAAGAGCTTCTTCCCTTGAGCTGGTGGGGCCAACCAGTTTGCCAATCACCTTCCTGAACCTGCCTTGGTCGAATCACCAGTACCCTGTACTCGGTTACTGGATAGCCAGGTACCCGTCCACCCAGGCCACAATTTAAAGGAGCATACCTTTTATTTGTTAGGCAGCACCGCGGCTGGTTTCATCCCTGGGCAGTGCAGTAACTCGAGCCTTCCTCCACGATGAGAGCCTCTCATCCTCTGCTGGATCTCCCGAACTGCAGGAACTGCCAGGAA
The DNA here is from genome assembly GCF_040938575.1 of Ambystoma mexicanum. Classification (NCBI taxonomy): domain Eukaryota; kingdom Metazoa; phylum Chordata; class Amphibia; order Caudata; family Ambystomatidae; genus Ambystoma; species Ambystoma mexicanum. The sequence continues at coordinate 49,104,134 of NC_090925.1, read as the reverse complement.
CAACCACCGCAGGAGCCTCTTCTACATTTCAAGGTACTTTGTTCCGCCAGGCCTCCCTTTCAGCATGGTAGTGCTAAAGGTGTTTTAAATCCTTTTCCTACCTGTTGGGTTGGCCGCCCCTATCCTCTAACATTGTCTTTCAGCTTTTGCATCCACCTTTTTGAATTGTTTAACCAAGACTTGACTGCAGCTACAAGAACATTTTGCTCCTGGGCTCTTTGCCCTGTACCACTGACTCTGGCATATGTCTATTGACTCTGGTTGAATTTCTTAGAACTGCCTTCTCTAGATTGCTTCTCAACTAGAACTGTGTTGGTGCACCCACTTCTTATAACCACCTTCTTCTTCCCACTTTTAAAACTTGTGAAGTGCCATTTTGCTCAGTTTTCATTTCAGTATTATACAAACTAAAGTGTTGCCTTGCCTAAAACTTGTGCACAAACTTATGGGAAGTGTCGCTATGGTGTGTAAGAAGATATTCCTGTATAACTTGTGTTTTCCCTCCCTTGTGAGAAATTGATAGAGTGCCATTTGTGTTTGGTTCTCACTGTGCCGTTTTGCTCAGTTTTCACTCTTGCTCAAACTTGTCTACAATTTAACTAGGGAGTTGTGTATACTTTTCTTGACTGATTTTAAATTGCTGTAATAACTGTGATTAATGTGTTGACCTAGAAGTGTGTAATAAATGATACTTTAATGACAATCCCGAAAATGTTCGAGGAGTCTAAGCATCATGTTTCCTCTCTTTCCTTATATTTATGGGACAATGTGTTAAAGAAGATATCTCATTGAATCTGATACCATTTTAATTTAATGGCTAAAACATATTGGTAAATCCAGCCAGCTCCTTTGAAAGTTAGTTAACAAGGCACATTGATGTCTGCTACATTGCATTGTATGTATATACTATAAGCGGTATAAAACTTCAAAAACTGCCGGTCTACAAAAAACTTGTTATATATATTTTTTTCATAACATCGACGATAGTGTGAATGATATCCAACACACTCCAAAATGGCCGCCTGCAGGAGAATCCCTATGGATTGAGAAAAGGTGAAAGAGAAAAGAGACTAATTGTGCTGGGCAGAACCATAGAGTTCAAACCCCCTTTTCAATTGTATTTAAACGATGTGCAAAATGCTCACTTTTATATGTGATCAAGCAAAGGGAGCGTTGCAAAACGCGCCGTAATTCTGTCATGCCTTTAATAAAGCTGGAGATGGTATAAGAATTTTGTGGCGAATGGTGGATCTATTTTGGGAGACAATTATTGACGTCCTGACAGGAAAAGTGGAATTACTTTTCCTTTTGTTTCAAATATCTTCGTGCCTAGCGACAGGCGCTGGACGAGCACCAGCCAACCCTACAGAAGCAAAGAAGGAGCACCGAGTCACTACGGGCTGCTGCCTTCGCTCCAGACCAGGAACCGAACCAAGGGAGAAAGCGTGTGCTGCTGCTGCCGGGAGGGACTCGACCGACCGAAGGTAGACCCGGTTTCATCGGAGGGTGGACGGAGACACCAACGTTCTGGTGAGTGTACTCTAGGCTGCCTGCACATAGCAACACTCCTATCTTCAATGGACTATTAGGCGGATAGTGCATTTGACTTTCCTTGCATGCATCATTGCTGCCAGGGTATAACGTCAATGTCTCCGGATTTAACGTATTCTGACCAAGTGTGTCCGAATCCTATCTATCCAACGCCATTCCCATCCAGTATATTTAATAGAAGAGAGTTTCTATAAGGAACATGGCATTGCAACTTGAGAAAGAAAATGCACGCTGTGAAGAGGCACAGAACTTATTCAGCGAAGCTCAGCAAATCAAAACAGTAAGCAAAAATGTAATAGAAAACAACACAATAGACAAAAATGAAATTAGCCTACTGAAAGAATTGGAGAAACTACAGAAAAAGGAAGTGAGCAAATGGTGGGAGGAGCATTCTCTTCAGAACTATGTGGACGTTGGGAGGATCCCACGTGGGCTTAGAATCTTAACATCACCTTCCTTCGAGGAACAAGACCCAGAGATGCTTAAAGAATGGGGTGATTCCACTAACATGTGCTCGGGACAGTTCCTAAATATTTTGATTAAATATGCTCAAATCGAAGGAGAAAAGGTGTTAACAAAAATTGAAGAAAATAATGAACAATTGTCCGCTATTCAACCTAGCGAAGAAGGTAACAAACTCAGAAAAAGCATGGAAATAACTCTAAAAGCTTATGAGGAAGACATCAAATTACGTATACAGAGAATGTTCCTTTGTGACAAAGAAGACTACCTAAGAGGAAGAGTCTACACCTTTGCACGTCGATTCGATAACCTGAGGAAAAATACAGCTAATCAAAGTACTGAAAGCAAAGAAACAACTCTGGTCTCGAGTGAAGCAGCAACAACTTCAGATTCAGAAGCGTCAATTAGCACCAACGAAAATCCACCCAAAAAAAAGATTTTTTTAGAGGAGATGAGGATGCGTGGTCTAGACGGCAGAAAAAAACCCACCAAAAACATGGGCAAAGGACGGGGCAAACACCAAGGGTCAGGAGGAAGAAGAAAACATGGAGGGGACAAGGGCACAAGCAGCTCAGAGTCAGAGCAAGGCTCAATAACATGCTCTGGGAGGAAGAAGGCACAATAGCGCCCAGTAACTCTGATAGAAACATCATCAATCTTTCAAACCAGAATAGACTTTTACAAATATATGAGAAAGATTTGTTTGAAGAAATTTTTCATTTTGAATCCACCTAAAATGAAACCTAAATCAAGTCTATCTGGTCGAACAGCAATTGAGGATTTTAAAGCATTAACTGCTCTGGCTGAATTAGAATCCACCGATCTATCAACAGATCTAGGCGTCGACATCACTCCAGAAATGCTGAACATAGAAAGCGATTGGCCCATTAAGAGCACTCTAAAAGCTAAATCAAGATTCAATCCTATGTTTCAGCCAGGTGGCAAAGTCGAAGCCTTTCATGATTTGGTAATTCATGACCTGAAGAAAGCCAGATCATACAAAAACACTATGAAGCCAAACTTCTCATTCAAAGAAAGAAAACTTCTAAAGGAACTGCAAGAAATCGACCATGTGATCATAAAAGCCTCTGATAAAGGAAGTAACATCGTAATTCTTGATAGAGAAGACTATGTGAAGAAAGCGCAACACCAACTGGGCGATGAACATTGCTACGAAAAACTCGAGGCAAATCCATTGGAATCCATAAAACTAAAGTTGAGTGCTTTCTGCGTAAATGGCAGGAATTGAATATTCTTGATGATGACGACTGGAAATATCTTTTCATCAAAACTCCCATTATCCCCACAATCTACTTCCTGCCAAAAATCCATAAAAAACCTGATTTGCCCCCCTGGAAGACCCGTTGTTACCCTTAACGGTGCCTCACTAGAAAATATGTCAAAGTACGTCGATCAAACTTTACTACCTTTACCTTCTTACCTACGTGACACGAAAGACTTCCTCAGCAAAATTGAAGGAATCACCTGGGAAAGAAACTTCATGTTTGCCACATTGGACGTAGTATCACTTTATACTTCCATCCAGCACAACGATGGCAAAAAAACACGCAAATATTTTCTAGATGGTAGATCGTTAAACTACCTGAGTCATGGACAAATGATTATGGAAATGGTAGACCTATGCTTGACTAATAATATATTTCTCTTTGACAACGTCTATTACAATCAATTATGTGGAACAGCAATGTGAACAAGCTTTGCACCACCCTATGCAAACCTTACTATGGGTTGGTGGGAAAAATTCATTGTCTGGACTGATGCTAATACCAAGTACACTAACCAAGTTGTCCTCTGGTTACGGCACATTGACGATTTATTTGTCCTATGGAATGGAAAAGAGCAAGATTGTCTAGATTTTGTGACGATATTGAATGTTAACGACTTAAATCTTAAATTTACTGAGACCCATAGCCAAGAATCCTTAATCTTCTTAGATGTCCTGGTAAAAACGGACAAAAAAGAAATCAGTACTGAACTTTACCGTAAACCAACAAGTTCGGACATGCCATTATTTGCGACAAGTAATCATCCGACTCCACTTAAATGGAGTATACCATACAGTGGGCCTCATTACGACCCAGGCGGTAAGTTACCGCCTGGGTCGTACCTTTACCACCATGGCATAAACTATGTTTACGCCATGGTGGTTGGCGGACTTACCGCCCCATTCCGAGGTTGGCGGGGCGGTAAGTCCCCAATCCCCATTTACCTTCCCCATTCCCATTTTTGCCCCATAGGGCATAATGGGAGTGGGGAAGGTGTTAATTACGCCACCGTAAATTACGGTGGCGTAATTAACATCAAGGTCCCTTAGCGCCATGGATTTTAACACCTGCTAAAAGCAGGTGTTAAAACCTCCATGGCGCTAGGGGACCTCGGAATCAGGCGGTAAGGGTCGGCGCTGTTTACGCCGCCGTAAACCCCTTACCGCCTGAGTCGTAATGAGGCCCAGTGAGTTTGTCAGGATTCCACGTAATTGCAGCAAGTTGGACTGCTTTGATAGGGAGTGTAAAATCACAGCCCGAAATTTCAGTAAACAAAGATACCCAAAGGCTATTATTGAAAGAGCATTTATCAAAGCTCGAAATTTAGACCGAGCGGCATTGCTCTCCACTAATCGAATACCTGAACAATCTCTTGAGACTGATGATGTAAGACTGATAGTCACGTATGGTTCACATGCCAAAATGATAAGGCAAATATTACAAAAACACTGGCATGTCCTGAAAACTGATGAAGCTTTATTTCCATACATGGGGCAACAAGTCAACATAACCTACCGGAAGTCGGTCTCCATTAAAGACACACTAGTTACAAGTTTCATGCCACCGAAAAATGTAATTCAAGTGGAACCCACGTGGCTGAACAAAAGAAATATTGGTTTTTCGAAATGCACCAAATGCAAAGCTTGCCAATTGGCACTGAACAAAACCAGTTTTACACATCCAATACAGGGACATGATGTTGAAGTAAATACTAAAATTACATGAAATACCGAATTTGTGGTATATGTTTTAGGATGCTCATGCAATCTCTGGTATGTGGGCAGTACCATTGGCAAGTTAAAATTTAGAATTTTGCAACACATGCATGCCATAAAAAATGTAGATGCCTCATACCCTATGGCAGTACATTTTAGAGACCAACATCAGAGCAAATTGGACAGCTTTAGATTTTTTGGTGTGCACCATACTAAACTTAACCCACGTGGTGGTAATCGAGAGCTTGAACTGAGACAGATGGAGACACGTTGTATTTTAGACTTCCAAACTAAAAAACCAGGGGGACATAACTTGGATGAAGAATTGTACACATTTCTTGCGACATAATTCACCTTTAGCATTTGAACTCTGACAAATTTTCTGTATTTGACCACAGATGGCAATGTCTTGCCTAATTTGTTGATATCTGAGCATATTTTAACATTTTTTCAAAAATTCTTAATTCTTTTTTATGTGTGTATTTACTTTTTTAGTGAAAATTGCACAGCCTTTTTAGTTCCAAATTCTCTGATCTCTTTCCCTTCTGTACTTTTCCTTTGCCTATACTTTGGCCTCTATTTCCCTAAATGCTGGTTTTACCATAATTTTTATTGCATACTGATTGCCAGTATCAATGTATGTTTACAGCACTATGCACTTTATGAATCCATTTTTTGTCTATATAATCAATGAGTTTACAGACAATTAATTAATTGTCCGCATGTGAGGAACAATGATGAGCACTAGGCACTTTATTACTGTTTGGTTTTATTGATGACCAATGTGGTTTATAGTGATAATGTCGAAAAAAAAATGTCGAAGTACAAACATGTTGAAAAAAAATACCGAAAATAGAAATGTCGAAAACATATAGATATCATTAAAAGAGACAATTTTTCGAAAAAAAAAGTAAAAAAAAAAGACAATTAACATTATCAATAACCCGAAATAAAGAAACAGGACGAGTATCGTTTACTAGGGGGGTTCCCCCACAAAACCCCCTCACCCGATGTCCCGAGCCTTTCCGGCACCCCCCCTCCCACCCTCGATCACCCACTCATCCCTCATACTCGAATAATTTCGGTTGTCACAAACACTTTCATTGACTAACCAAGCACCAAAACGGAAAAATTACAGGGATTACGAAAGTAAACTGGTACAACTAATACAAGATTTTAATGTGGACAATAAGGAAAATTACTTAAATTCTGTGGCTTCTAACTTAAAATGTTAATAAAACTTACGATTCGTAGTCATCTGGAATCCAATGTGGGATAGGTGAAGTAAATCCAGAAAAACCAACCAGGAAATCCAGAAAACCACGTCTGCAACGGCAACCAAACAAAATTCCAAATCCAGTGAGGAACAAAAAATTAGCAATCTAAGACAAAAAACCCAATAAATCCAAGTGTGAAGCTGCAATCCTTGTAAATGTTCCAAGAAAAAATGCAAGAGAAAAACATAAACCAAGAAGAAAAATAGTGTTAATCCAAGCAAAAACCCAAACCAAAAAAAAGGAAATCCAAGATCCACGGTGCATCAGTAGAGAAAAAATCAGAAATCCAAACGACCCGGTTAATCCAGTGGAAAAAACACGATGATCCAAAAGAAAACCAAGAAAAATCCCAAAAATCCATGCCCGGAGTAACGGAGAGGCGACCGCGGGAGAACCGTTTGCTGAATGAGCTTTAAAAATGGCGCTCACGTATACGTAGCAGGACGTAACATGCGTAAGAACCAATAACAAACTTTATATTTAGTTACATACATATTTAAAGAGCAATATCACCATCTGATGGACGTTAAGTATATTACAAGTTGTAATGTATTTTAAAGTTATCTAAACATATATATTTATCTATTTATGAAAAAATGATATTTACAGTTGCATACAATACATGTTAAAATAATGCTAACCTCGAAAAAATATTTAAAAAAATTGACATTTTTGGTTTTCAACATTATTTTTTTCTAAAATAATTTTTCAACATTTTGACTTTCTAAATTATTGCATTCTAAATTATGACTGACCACGGACCAATGTTTACAGCACTACGCACTTTAATGACAATCCCGAAAATGTTCGAGGATTCCAAGCATCATGTTTCCTCTCTTTCCTTATATTTATGGGACAATGTGTTAAAGAAGATCTCTCATTGAATCTGATACAGTGGATTTTTTAATTTAATGGCTAAAACATATTGGTAAATCCAGCCAGCTCCTTTGAAAGTTAGTTAACAAGGCACATTGATGTCTGCTACATTGCATTGTATGTATATACTATAAGCGGTATAAAACTTCAAAAACTGCCGGTCTACCATAAACTTGTTGTATATATTTTTTTCATAACATCGACGATAGTGTGAATGATATCCAACACACTCCAAAATGGCCGCCTGCAGGAGAATCCCTATGGATTGAGAAAAGGTCATAGAGAAAAGAGACTAATTGTGCTGGGCAGAACCATAGATTTCAAATCCCCTTTTCAATTGTATTTAAACACTGTGCAAAATACTCACTTTAATATGCGATCAAGTAACGGGAGCGTTGCGAAACACGTCGTAATTCTGTCATGCCTTTAATAAAGCTGGAGATGGTATAAGAATTTTGTGGCGAACGGTGGATTTATTTTGGGAGACAATTATTGACGTCCTGACAGCTTCGAGTGCCGTCCCTGTGTGGAAAAGTGGAATTACTTTTCCTTTTGTTTCAATATATATATATATATATATATATATATATATATATATATATATATATATATATATATATATATATATATATTATTTTTAATACAAAGCTTTGGTCAGTGTTTCCTTGTACCCTAGTATTGTAGTCCTATTGTGTAAACCCTGAATACTGCTCATCTCCCTCTTGAGATAAGTCTGACTGCTTAGCCACAGCTACCAACTAAATCTTTGTGGTACGGACTGATACCACAGGGGATTTATTGCCCATACATGTAGTCTTAATCTTCTGTAGTGCTCCCTAAGGGAACTACACAGGATTCTGCCTAACACTTATGTCTAGAGGTATGATGCAGTGAGTGTCTTATATCGACTCCCTGAATTTGAGGTGTTGTTGTGTGGAATGTGATCGTGGGATACAGGCATCTTGTGGGGTGGTGACACTGGAGCACTTAAGTGATTTTGTTGTTGTGGTGTTGGCTACCTGGGTATTTGGAATACCCAGCCATGTTGAATGGGACACATGTGAGGTGCGCAGCCAGCGAGTTGTGCGTGAATAGTGTGGGTTGTGATGGAGCAGAGTGTATGTTAGTGTGTGGTGCACTGCGTGTTGAGCAGATGTGTAGAGGGGCTGGTAGCCTGATGTTGTTGACGAGTTATGGAGCGGTATCATTTCTACGTTGTTGATGTCACTCCCTTAGTCTGTAGAAAAAAGGGAGAGGCATTGTATGGAGCAGAAGTTGTCCCACTTGGTGAGGATGGTCTCAGGGTTTTGTGTGGGTGCGTTGTTGAGGGTTCCAGTATCTGAGCTGAGAGAGGTACGCGCATTAGGATTGAGTATGTTTGTGGGGTGTATGACTCCTACGTGAGGTTGCTGTCTTGTTGTTATTAAGGGGGGGATGTGTTGTGATGTAGTTTTCCCTGGACCCTGCTTGGAATGCATGGAATGTTGGAGTCATTGATGTGGAATGCAGGCTGAGAGAATGTTGTTGTATGAGTGGGTTCTATGTGAGGCAGTTGGAGATTGAGAACCCTGAGAGAGGATGCCGGTGAAGGATGTCCCTATCTTATATGTACCTAACTTGATGAACTTAATGAAATGTACTTGGAACTAAGTAAAGAAGTTACCAGTACAAACCAAGATGTCAGAGTCATCATTGGCCAGACACCCAGTTCTACAGCCCTCTTTTAAATACAGAAGAAAGTGAGTGAATGTTTTTGTGTTTGGCATTTGGGAGTTGGGAATGTTATGTTTGCAAGTAAATGTTTCCAGTTAATATACTTTGGGCCTCATCATGAGTTGGGCGGTAACCCTTAAAATTGGTGGTAACGCTATCAGTGCCGATTTTAAGGGTCCGTCGGATCACAAGTTCAAATACCATTGGCGCCATTACAGCCGGCGCAAGTACAGCCGGCTGTATGAGAGTCGGCTGTAAAAGTGCCAGTAACCATTTGCGCTGAAACATAGCAATCACGAGTCTGGCGTAGGCGCAATTAGCACCAGAAAAGCGGCAGACAATCTGCCAAAAATACCCCCAGCAAAATGCTGGAGGTAAAAGAACACAGGCCACAGCAATAAGGGCTCAGCTGAAACCAATGCAAATCAGAGGCCTACAAAGGACCCACCCATGCACAACACACACTCCCCAACACCATTCCACCAGCATGAGCAGGGAGGAGACACAAATAAGGGCCCAGGTGAAACCAATGCAAATCAGAGGCCTACAAAGGACCCACCCATGCACAACACACACTTCCAAACACCATGCTGCCATTTGGAGCCAGGAGTCTTGATGTGGACTTCTACCTGCTGCGCCTGAAGCTACAGAGGCCAGCCAAACAGGCCAAGGCCCTGGGAGCGCAGGGGATGGTGGGATGAGGAGAAGGAGGAGGAGAGCAGCACCAGCAAGGTGGCCAGCCATACCCAGGGTCAGGCCAACACCCTGGGCCCTGACTGATGGCCAGTTGGTGACTGAATATCGGCTGGACAGGGCAACCATCACCCAGTTGCTGGACACAATCCAGGCTGACATTGGCAGCCGTATAGTCATCAGCACAGCAGTACCTCCGCTTGTAAAGCTTGTGTCTGTGCTACAATTCCTCGAGACTGGCAGCTTCCAGCACACCGTTGCCATGATGTATGGCATGGCCCAGTCCACATTCTGTGCCATGCTGGGACAGGTGCTGGATGCACTGTTGAATCATGTGAATGAGCACATCGCATTGCCAGCCACATAGGCATAAGTGCACAAGCTAAAGGGTCAATTCCATGCCATTGCACAAGTCCCGAATGTAATAGCAGGCCTGGACTGCACACATGTAGCACTTGTACCACCCCAGGCACATGAGGCAGCCTAAAGAAACCGGAAAAATTACCATTCCCTGAATTTGCAGATGACATGTGGCCCTGACCTCACCTTCAGCCACTGCTGTGCCCGCTACCCAGGATCTACCCACGACTCCACGGTCCTGCGCAACAGTACTCTGCCAGCGTACATGGAAAGGAACCAAGGGCAAAACACAAGGCTGCTGGGTGAGTACAAATATATACCGTAATGCATGTTAATACACAACAGATGGTGCTGGTCACACACAATGAAATCCCTGAATGTTAATAGGCAGCACCATCAGTGCAGCATTTCCATTCAAGCACCTTGCACGAGAAACCTTGGACATGTCCAACACAGCAGAAGACACCCATTAAGGATTTAAAAGACATGTTGCAGCACAGTGACATATGGAAGGCCTACCACCACAACGCCTCCTGTGTGAGTAGCACTATGGCTTCCCACACTGACACAGTACCGACATCCCACCCTGCCCACCCGACAGTCATGCAAATGTAACACACAAGTTGGCACATCCACAAAAGCACCACACATAAGTATTCTGATTAATGCCAATGTACATCCCACAAACACTGTCCCCTGAATGGCCAATGAAATGCCTGGAGAACAGTACACAATAGTGACAACCAGCAAATGCAACAGCAGCCAAAGGGAATGGCAATGACACATGAGGTAGCCACTTCTCGCATGCACAAGCAGATGGAAGGGTCCCCTTCCACAGTGACAAGGGAATGAATACTGTTACATTCTGAAACAGAGGCGTACCAAGTTGTGAGTACCTCATTGAATCAATGGTGCTCGTAGCACAGCACACTCCACAATGCTATTGACCAAATGACAAGTATGGCAATGTGACACTGATGACTGAGCCCTGTACACCCACTGAACGTATCTTCTCCCCAAACCTGCTTTCTCTCCCCTGCAGGTGATTCTGGATATTCCCAGTACACATGACTCATGACCCCTGTGCGTCATCCACACACTGCAGTAGAGCGGGCATACAACATTGCCCATGGTCGTACATAGATCTGCGTGGAGAGGGCATTTGGACTGCTGAAGGCACGCTTCCGGTGCCTACACCGTACAGGAAGGGCATTAACTTATGCACCTGAAAAAGTTGAAAAAATTGTACTGACATGTGCCATACTGCACAACATCTGCTGTCGCAGGAATGTGCCACTGCCCCCTTGATGCTCATGTGCAGCCACCTGAGGATGGGAGTGAAGGTGATGACATGCCGGAAGGTGTTGCACGTGCACAAAGGGTTGGGATGAGGGAGGGGAGGTTGGCCAGACAGGGCTTGATTGATGTTTTTTTTATACGGGTGACGGCTACATTTTGCACATTCACTTCAACATTAAAGAGCACTTAATCACAATCACTAATGTCCATGCTTTGTGAATTTTGAAACATGATTTATTCTCAGTTTAACAATCCCCCCTCCCCCCAGTGAACACCCAGCACACAATCTCCCCTCCCCCAGTGAACACCCAGCACACAATCCCCCTCCCCACAGTGAACACCCAGCACACAATCCCCCCTCACCCCAGTGAACACCCAGCACACAATCCCCCCTCCCCCAGTGAACACCCAGCACACAATCCGCTCTTCCCCCAGTGAACACCCAGCACACAATCCGCCCTCCCCCAGTGAACACCCCACAACAGTGCAAGTATGTGCATGTTTGTTTTCAGGGCACCCACAACGATGCCATGTCCAGCTACGATGGTCGTGGGTGCTTTCCATGTCCAGGCCCCTCTGGTGTGTGTGACCTCAGGTGGTGCATTGAATGGCACCTAGGAGACGGCTCAAGGGATCCCTCCGTGGGTGTAGTGGAGGTCGATGGGACCGACCCGGTTGCTTGCATGTGCTGATGGAGAAGGTTGTTCCCCTCCCTTGTGTGCCCGGCACTGGGGTCCCCTGTGGTGTGCCCATCCCTTCAGCATCACTGCTTCTGGATGAATGCAGACGTCCTGCCTGATGCGCACGTGGAGGTGTCACTCCCACGTCGGGCTCCGATCCACAGGTGACTCCCTCTGCATCGGGGCTATGCCTGGTGGCTTGGGGCGAGCTGGATGTGGACTCCCTGCGGACATGTGGGTGCTGCAGCGGTCTGGTTGGGCTGTGTTGTGGTGATCTGGGATGTGGCCTGTGTCGGTTCCCTTCTGTGCGGCCCCTTTGTGGGGTGGTGGTGCTGTTCGAGGCACGCTGCCTCGGGCGCCTTGATGGTGTGGCCTTCTCCCCATCATCTTCATCCCGTGGTGTTTGCCGTGTGCCTGTGGGGTACCTAGGGTGTGGATTGAGTACAAAGCAACCTACATAAGTATCAAGCAGTTCATGCCATCAAGTGGCATTGTTGACAGTATCAATTATTGTTCAGTCACCATGTGGTGATTGGTGTGATGTGTGAGTGTGCAGGTACACTGCATGGGAATGCTTGTGTGACAAGATCACATGCGGGGTTGGGGTGCACTGCGCTCAGGGTCCTGGGGGTGTATTGCACACTCACACTCTACGTAGCTGTCCCATAGCTATGGATATCTGCCCCCTGGCCCTTCTATTGATGCACTGCACATGCAGGGTATTCTAGGCAGCACTATGGTTCAATGGATCAAGGGATCACTTATGGGTGTCTGCAGTGCCTCACACGCATTTCTTCACATTCATTCACTCAGGGTCTGCATGTGTGGTACTTTCAGTTGCATACATTTGGGGTGGGACTCACCTGCAGTTGGGTCAATACCAGTGCCTGCCTCCGCACCACCAATTTCCTCGATGGTGCCGATGTCAATCAGGGCACTCATCTTCTCCTCCCAGGGTTTGAGTTCGGGTGGGGGTGGTGGTGGCCCTCCTCCAGTGCCCCTGTTTGTACTCCTGTGCTGTGAGAGGATGCCGCAGACTCTCACACGCAAGTCGTTGAGGCGCTTGTGGCAATCCTTGCCATCCCGGGGAACGCGCCCCACTGCAGTTACCCTTTGGCTGATGTTGCGCCAAATCTGTGCTCGGCGCTGGCCACTCCACAGGGTACTGGTGAAGGTTCAGCAGAATCAGTGGGAGAGAAGACCCTCATGGTTCTGTTCGCCAAGAAGGAACTGATCCAGGCTGTGGCTGCGTCTGAGAAGTGTGCTGCAGTTTTCAAGTGGTGACATAGTGTTTGATGGTTGACAAGGTCAAAAGCAGCTGACAGATCAAGCAATAAGAGGAGTGCAAGTTTACCATTGTCTTTCAGGATTTGTATCTGGGTAGTGAGATCTATTAATGCAGTTTCCGTACCGTGTCTCGGTCGGAAACCTGACTGCCTAAGTCCTAGGAGATTGTTTGATTCTAAGTAGGCCTGTATTTGTAAATAGGCTGCTCTGTCCAGTATTTTTAATAAGAAAGGTACAGTTGTTATCGGTCTATAGTTAGACGGGTTGGCTGGATCAAGAGTAGGTTTTTTAAGGAGTGGGATGACCCACGCATCTTTTAGGTTATCAGGCACTACTCCAGTTTTGAAGGAGGCATTGATGAGGTTGGTTATGAATGGTGCCAGGTCGTGCGCAGCAGCTTTGATGATCGGGGCAGGGCAGGCATCACCTTGGCAATTTGAAGGTTTAAGTTTCCTGATGATGTTTTCTACTTCCCAGATTGAGAGGGGTGAGAAGCTGAAAGGTTTACAAGTTGACATAAAGGTAGGTGATTTGTTAGGTAATTGTTTGTAGTCCGGGTCAGCAAGTAGCAGGGATTTTTTTGCGTTGATTTTAGATTGTAGGCGAGCTATTTTATCTAATAAGGCCTTCTGAATATTACTACACCATAGTGCATCTGTAACATATTTGTCTATGGGGGCAATGGGGGATTCTAGTTCTTTCAAAATCTTAAAGAGTTCCTTTGTGTTGGATTCCGCTTGTGTAATCCTTTTGTTATATGTGTCCTTTTTAGCAATAAAGATGGCTTCTTCGTAACTAGAGGAGGCTAGGGTTAGCTCAGTCTTATTGGATTCTGTGGGATGTTTTTTCCAATGTGACTCTGCGGTTCTCTTAGCTTTGCGTAATTCTCTTAGCTGCGGCGTGAACCAAGTGTTAAGGTGACGCTGTGGTTTTTGTTTCCGCGATACTCATTCCTATCTCGGGGAACTATGAAACAGACAGCAAAACCCTTAATGAAATCTACTCAGTAATTCAAGCATGGATGGCACATCATGGACTTTGTCTCAATGACGAAAAAACCGAGTTGATCATCCTTGGCACTCACGCCAAACTCAAAAATCTCAATCCCGCATTTAAATCCTTCACCATAGATGGCAATCTCATCCCCGTGTCAAATAACACCAAAACCCTTGGGGTTTACATTGATGCCACCTTATCCTTCTCCAAACAAACTAATGCAGTAGCATCATCAGCCGCTTACACCTGCAAGCTGATCACTGCATGTAGGCCGTTCATCTCCTCACCCAATTGCATTACTCTTGCTAGAGCATTAGTCCTATCCAAGATAGACTATTGTAATGCCCTTTACTTAGGCACTAGCCACAAAAATATCAACAAACTGCAAGTAATTCAAAATAATGCCATCAGAGCTGCCCTCAACATCCCCAAAAAGATGCACATCTCGGAGACCAGACGCAAACTACGTTGGCTTCCAGTCAAGCACAGAATATCCCTTAAAACTCTGGCCCTTACACATAAAGCCAGGGCCAACCTTGCACCAGCCTACCTCACCAACCAACTTACACCTCACACTTCTTCAAGACCACTTAGAGCAGCACAAGCTAACACTATGTCCATACCGAGATTTAAACTTCATAACTCGGGTGGTGCTAGCTTCCCTGTACAAGCCTCTAAATTATGGAACACAATACCTGCGCTTTTGCGTGCAGAACCTTCATTTAACCTATTTAAACATAACACGAAGTGTTGGCTTCACAACATGGACTCTTTGACACCCTAACCGCCTGATCCCAGCATGATCGACTGTCACTGGCACACTTTTGTAATTAATGTACTTATACTAGACTATGTATATATGCATTTGCATGACTAAGTTTGTACCCACCTGTAACTGCAATGTAACGTAACCCTTATTGACTGCTTTCAATTGCAACTGTAACCAGATCTAACTTATGCGCCCGTATGCCCCTGGGCCTGGCTGCGCTTTATAAATAAAATAAATACAAATACAAATACACTGGTTTTGCGCTGCTGCAGCTCTTCGTGGTGGATCTCAGCCTCCTCCACCAGTACTGCCAGCTCATGGTCGCTAAATTTGGGCTTCCTCACCCTGTCCAGGGCAGACTTGCCCCTAGTGCGCTGCTGTGACATGGTTCAGTGTTCCCAGGGTTGGAGGGCTTCCAGGGGCTGTGATAGCCGATGGAATGTGATTGCCAAGATGGCCGCTGCTTTGTTTCCCATTCCGGCAGTGACGCATTTCCCGCGCTATTTACGCTCGACAGGAAAACCGCTGCATTACCGCAACACTTGTGATGGGGCCCTTTGTGTAAAATGGTGCTGTATATCGCAACTTCTACCATTTTAGTGGCTACTATAGGCCTCATTACGAGTACAGTGGTGCAGGTTAAAACTGTGGGAAATACCTTATAACTGAATTACCGCACTATTGTATGACAAGTTTTTGCCATAATTTGCAGAACTACCACTAGTGGAATTACCGCTGTCATACCCATTGAGATCCCCAACTGAGACTGTAACCCATCATCCAACATTCTCTGTGTCCAGCATATCCTCATAGGGGACAGAAATGTACCATTTCTTTTGTAATGTCTAGATACAGACATCAGGGAAAGAAAACAAATTAGGAGAACACCTTGAACACTCAAGGTATGGAAAAAGAAATATGCTTTACTCACGGGTTCTAAAACGAAGGATAGCCCACCAACCAATAGCCCGTTAGAAGAAGATGAAGCTTATGTAGGAGCAACGTAATCATGGGCAGGTAACTAACACACCTGTACAAAACACATAGTACAATAAGAAAACAATATCCTCAATCAATGCATATTTACAAAGTGTATTTCGTTACTTTTTTAGAATGTGGTCCCTGAAGAAGGTCCACAAGACGGAAATGCATTGGACATCCTAAGAATGCCTATATCTCCAGAATAAACATGTTATTTTAATGAAAAATCAATTGACGATTGTGGGAAATGTTGTACTAGGCATTTAGAATATCTGCAAATCGGAAAATAACATATATATTTAAAATGTATAACTTACCAGGGGGCCAGAACCACAATGTAATTTTTGCTGGAGAGTTTTTGGTGCTCGGCAGAGTCGACTAGGTTTCAGGGAACTTTGAAGCGAAATAGTTCAAGACGGGAGACAGCTGTGGGTATCAGGCAACAGGCAGTTCGGCGAGCAAGGATGGACAGACGGCTGCAGGCTGCACTACACAGCAGCTCTTAATCAGTAATCATTGTCTCAGTGCTTGTCGGCAGTTCTAAAGCACCGGTCGAGGCATCTCGGACAGCTTTAGTGACTGCAATGGAACACTAGTCAGATGTGCAGTTGGTTGCAGCTCAAGGGGCTCAACTGGCGCACAAATGTCCTTTAAGGCGGACTTTGGTAGATGCTTGTCGATGTACCCCCCCCCCCTAGCTTCTTCACTGGGCTTGTGTTGACCTTTAAGGAGGACGGCCCAAAGCTGAGGAGAGTTTTGCAGGAAGTTTTTCTGACCTTGGTCTGGTTCAGAGACTCTCTGGCACTTCCCACCTAGGAAGCTTGCTGCAGAGAGTAGCAGGGCATGCTGTGTGCTGGCTCGGTACAGATTCTTGAGTAGTAGAAGGTCCTCAGGATTCGGTATCTCGCTCTGTTCCCTGGGAGACGTTGAGGGGAGGGATTGTGCGTCCCTCTTGGAGTATGATGTAAGGCACACTGCTTCTTCAGCCAGGGTTCATTATTGCATTCTTCTTGCTACTCCTTGCAAATTCTTGAGATGATCTCCACAAAAGAGGGGCGTGAGACTCTTTTAAAGACAAATGGACCACAGGGACTGGTGTAGGCTAAGCCTACCTTAAGGAACCAATCCTGGGTCCCCACCAACAATCTCTAGAATGCATGAGGTCATAACCAAAGTGCTTTGCAACAGAAATGCTAAATGGGTGGAAACATGTAATACCCCATCCACCTTCTTGTCTATTGTGGATCAAAGGGCCTTTCTGGTCAATGGAGCTCTCTGTGGTTCCTCCCTTGAAGCTGCAGCAAGATCACACTTCCTGACATTGTCAATCCACATACACATACTTTATGAATGGGGTCCCCTGCACGGATGACTACATTAATACATGGAGTCCCAGACATGACATTTCACTGTCAAGTTATACTAATGGCGGGATCTGGCTTCAGGTTGATGCAGTGCGTATGAAAGGTTGTTGGTGTTTCCTGTCTCCTTTGATATCCTCTGCAGCCAGGCCTCATATGGGTTTGTTTGAAGTACACTCTATTAGTATGTTAATTATGTTAATTGCTGCCACCAGCTGCAGAGCCCAACATAAGAACAGGGAGCGACCATGCAGCCTTTGTTAGTTAATTAGGCTGGCCAAGGCAAGGGGAAGGTTTGGCCCTCCCCCCTTTCAGATGATATGGTTAACTCCTGGCTGTCATATGTGTCCACCCAGAGTACAATGTTCTATGTGTATGTCATGCAGTGAGCAGAAGAAAATGTGTGTGGATTAGCCATTGTTCGGAGGTTAATCTACCATCATTCAATGACATTTAAAATGTCAAAATAGCCAGGCGCGCCCACACCCATTGTGCGGATGATCAAATCTTTCAGAGTTATTTAAACTGTGTTCTTATGACAAAGTAATGAATGAATATAGCGACTCTACAAAATGAAGTAGTAAGAGGTTGCAATCACTTCCCAGCACCGCCTTCCTCGTAAGTTATTCCATACACTTGCATGTTATGGACCTACACCCTAATCACTGTACGGAGCGGACCAAATGAGGGGCGAGCTGTTCCCTGCTCAGTTTCTGTGCCGGGGAGAAGGAGCTCAGATCTAACACCCGGCAGTTGTTGCTGTTCAAATGCACTTGTTAGACAGCTAGAGGAGTGGAGTGGAGATGAGTAGATGTTGGGTCAGTAGTTCCCTGATGTTTGGCTGCCAGTGGCTGCAGCCAGGAGTTGATGCTTTTGATTCAAGGCTGCGAGAAAATCCTGTGCCTGTGCAGTGCAGCTCTCTTTTTCCGAGGTGCAATGTTCGCGTCTGCCCATTTGAGAAAGACCGTTCCAACTACCCATGGCTAAAACTAAACTTAATACTACACCTGCACCTCACAACCCAAAGTGATCCATGCTGTGTGTCCCTGGGTGGCACCTGGATCGTGTTGTATCTCTGCTCCAAACCGGTTCTAACTTGGAGTCTCCTTGGATTATTTAGAAGTGTCAAGCTCTGATTTGATTAATTGTTGAATGGAGAAGTTGTGAATTTCACGTCCTATGTACTCTGGGAGAGGTCAGCCAGAGGGGCGGGAGTAGGACTCTGTCTGCTCTGTAAGCAAGTTGGTGTTCCTCTGGACCCTCCTGGTAGGATGTGATATAATAGGTTATGTAATACCCAGAGGTTTCTAAGCACGGACCCAGGGATCGAACCTGTGATGCTCCATGTCGACTTGCAAGGCAAGCACGTTTCCCCTGTGCTATCCTCCCAAGACTTTTGAGGTACTTTGTCCACTCGTCCGCCCTAAGAGACAAAAAGATAGTGGAACAGTTGCTTCATATTTATATTTATATTTATACTTGTGTAGAAGCTTGTGTACACGGGCCAAAGTGCAGGTTTACATTAACACAATAGGACCACTATATATCCTAAGGCAACAGCTCCCTCTAGCGGTGTCAACAGGTGAAGATACTGCATCAGACAAACAAACCGGACAAACATACATCTGGCCTTTTATTATATTGTTAGATTATGCTATTGGTTGTTGCTAAATTCTGTATCAATGAAGGGTCCTATTTAGTCATGTAGAAAGTTATGCATTTTAGCAAGTGTAATAGTCTCACAGCTGCAGGGGTGTTTTAATGTGCTTTCAATCAATTGTTTAAATTTTATCTACATTGTACTGTAGTAGAATTAACTGCATTTGCACTATGCACCCCCATGGTACACTGCATTTTAGTAGCTCCAAAATCCCACAGACTATATAACAGACTCAGTCAAATATAAATCTCCTTGACTGTATTGAAATGACCAAACAGAAAGCAGCTTCCCAGGCTATTCCATCCCAGGATCGAAGAAATAGCGCACAGGTAGGGACTCCAATCAATGAAGTAAACCTCTTGATTTAAGAAATAGGAGTACTCCTGGACGACATTGACCAAAGTGATCATCACCATGACCCATCTACAATGGGTAGTGACAAAATCAAAGGAACTAAAGTAAATAGGAGACGGTCCCCTATAGCTAAGGGGCAACCAAAGGAGATGCTATCCCAAAGGAAGCTCCCTTTTTTAACTCCATTCTTAGCATTAAACAAGGGGAAAAAGATGGGAAGCCAACATTGTATGAGTGTGATGTAGTGATTAGACCAAGACAGGATCATCAGCAGGATAGGGACAACTTTACATTTCCAATCAAGGTCCACTCAATCCCTAAGGGGCCCAGTGTTTTGGCAGGGGGATGATAAGGCCCTTGATAGATGCAAACTAGATTTAATTGATTTGATCTCCTCACCATTCATGCTGTTAGTGATGCACTTTCTGCCCCTCCAGGAAGTCATTCTAGAGTCTATAAGCCCTATGCCCACGGGTACCCATGGGTGCTGACCCTTCAAGGATCACAGGGAATATAGACGTGTAGGACCCTGAATAGAAGAGCCAGGAAAATCTTGATGTTGCTTGTGAAAAACCATGGTGTAACCATGGTGTAAGGGATGCCACATGGATACTTTGGGAGCAGTTGCCCTAAGAGCGATGGTATTTGTCTTAAAGACGTAACTAGGAGCTGTTGGACAATTTGTAGATAACCGCATAGGGGCTCCAATAAGTGCTCACTGCGACCATACAGTTTACATCTTTAAGGGGCATATGGGGGGTCTTTGGACTCTGTATAATTAAAATCATAGGAACAAAGACCCCTGGCCTTGCGTCAAACATCCAGATAGAATTAACACATCACAATATGCTCCTGCGTCGAGCTCTATTGCTCGTGGAAATAGTTATTAGCCAGAGAACCCTGCACATAGTTTGCAGGATTCTAGAATCCAACATCATGACGGGAGATTACACCCAACCACCATAGCGAAGAGCCATGTTGAAAATTCAGTCTACTTACAAATCTCGCTAAACTACAGCAAAGCAGTTGGGAGAGTAAAGATGGCCTTAATAAATGCATCCACTAGATACAACACAAAACACACTGCCTGTCAGTTATAAATTCAGATATCGTGGATGAAGGACGCTTTCCCCAAGACTCTACTAAGGGGCTGGACTATATTAAGGTGACCCAGGCAAATGACCACATAACATCAGGCCTCCTGTTGATAGATGCAAGGACATTGTAGCCAGTGTATCTGAACATTGAACTGAGAGAGCGGGCACCACCCAGAATACAAGAGAAGAGAGAGGCAGTAAATATCACATCTAATCCAACGGGAGTGTTGAGGATGGTACTTCCATTACATGCTGCCTCTACTTGACATGTTTCGCCCCCCCCCCCACCGCTCCAAAATGTGACATGCCTGTATGTAATGATGTAGCTGGAAATATTCCAACCCAAGAAAAGGGATATGCGATGTCCTAGAACATTGCAAGTATGCTAAAAATATGGTTGTCTTGAAATGGATAAACTCTCTCAGGGACTACGATGTCCTGCATTTCCAGGAGACGTGGGTCACCGACCAATGGACATTGGAGGGATACTCTATATTCACTATTCAGGTTTCCAAACACAGAAGTGGGGTTGGGCATCCCAGTGGTGGTTTGTGTGTATTAATCCCACCCTCAACGCACAAGTTATGGTAGATGAAACTCAATCCCTGGATTTACAATCATTGATTGTTACGGTCAGCCTCTATAATAGGTCATATAATAGGCACGCATTCGAAGTGGGCTTTCTAAGTGGCTGTTGGGCTGCGGGCTGCCGGCTGCTGACTGCGAGGATCGTACTGTTGGTCCTATCTCGCTGAGACTAGCTGCCGTCTGCAAGAGGAATCCCTGAAGTTGCCTTAACGTGGACTTTCTGGACTTTTGAAATCAACTCAGTTAATTTCATCTTGCCCCCGCCCCCTGACCGGCCCTCTCTCCGCCCATCACAGCCTCACTTCCTACATCTAGGGTGTGCGCGCGCATCCATGCGCGTGCATTCGAAGTGGGCTTTCTAAGTGGCTGTTGGGCTGTTTGTTTGTGCGGGGGCACGGAGGTTCAGGACCCTAAGTCTGTAAGTTCTTGACTTAAGGGTGTATAGTTGTTCCCCTTTACCATACAATGGTTCACATTCAGGTTAAATACTGAAATAGTAATAGGGTATGGTCTAATCTTAAATGCAAGATATTTTAGTTGAGATTTATTCTGGGTAGATCGTTCAGAATACCTACAGGTGCATTACCAGGCGTCACACTTTTATGTAGGAGGGCCTAATTGTACATGAAAGTGTAAAGTTATTTTTGTTGGTAAAACAGGTGGCGAAACATAAATATGGTGAAACATTTACGTAGTGGTAAACTGAGTTTGAACAGATCCCTTGGTACTGCAATTGAGGGCAATGCTTCTGAGGATGATTATTATGAAGAGCAAGTGAATCAGGTAAAAAAAAAAGGACGCAATGTGTGCAGCAACACTGCAGGTTCTGAATCAATCGCACAAATGAATACTCAAGGAGGCAACGATTTAGTTAACTCAGAGTTACCTAGTGGTATGGTAAAGACAGACCCTACGAGTGTTCTCCCTGTTTTATTAAAGGACAAATGCCCTGAGTCCATTGATGGCATCACATATCCCAAGACCCTTATTTGCAATGTTCCAATTAATGATAATTCGCTGCTAGGTGCGGTTGGTGATGTATCAATGTTGCCTGCATCAGATACATCACTAGTGGCTCCTGTGGTGCTAGCACAATTACAAAGTCGAACGAGACTGTCTAATGGGCCATCCACACCTGCAGCGAGTTCTCACGGCTTTTGGGAACAAATCAATGTCCATGCTGCAATAGCAGCAAACCTAAGACAGCTTAAAGAAAACATGAAAAAAGACGAGAGCACATCTAAAAAAAATACCATTCATAAGGCCAGCTCTCCGGCTCTCGATTTCGCAGCTAATCATGATGAGTTATCCCCAATCACCTGTTTTTGGTATGGATTTAACTCAACAGAAAGAAAGAAATGAACACATACGTTTTCCAAATTCGTCTTTACCACTCTATCCACTTGAGGATACCCTGATAGACTTAAATAACCATGAGCTTCAAAACTTTCCGGTTCTAGCAAGAATCTTGAACCTGCTTGATAAAGGCCACGAGTATACACACGGAGCAATCCACGCTTTGAGTACATCTAATGCTGAAATTATGAACACACTAAGCAGTATTGAAGGGTTTATGATGTCCCAGGAAAAATGTAACAACTTCTGGGCATCTCAATTGCTGATTGTAAAGCAGCTAGAGCACAATGTAGAGAGGCCAATTTTAACTACCTATTGCGACCTATTTTCACAAAATGAAGTGAGTCCTGATGTAAATACCAGCTGTTTAGAGATGCTACAGCAGACTGGTACCAGGCAAAGTTCACTTCCTGTCTCTGAGTAGCTCGAGATCGCCAAGCTCCAACATGATCGCATACTGGTCCTAGAAAACATCATATTGGCAGCAAATCCAGTACCTCCTGAGTTGATGGAAAAAGATGGTGGAAGTCCACCGGTAACAGTGGATGGTGATACTGATAGATCTGTTATTCCCTCAGCATTAACAGATCTGATTGATCTCAATAATGCCAACCAAGTACTGATAGAAGATCAAACAGATATCCATGTTGCACAAAGTGATTCACAGCAATCCACGTTTTCCATGTCTCGGAAGGCAAAAAAACTATTTTCAAGAGCTCAAAAAAGAAAGGGAATAGCTATCACCCCATTAATGCCCATAGTCAACCTTGAAAAAACAAAAAAGAAATCTAAAAAATTAAAAAATATCATAACATGTAGCCCTAGATCATCTAATATTTGTCTTGGACAAAGGCAATTGGATGACATGGGCATTGAAGTAAACCAACTGAATAAAGAAAGTCAGTCACTCTTAGAAGTGAATAAATTCCAGGCTGAGGTTAAGCTTCCCCAACTGGTGCAGTCACTTGAAAAGATGCAAGATGTAAGATCTGGTCCAAAAGGGTTTGACACGGGAGGGTTGCATGAGAACTCTCCAATGTTAATACAAACCCAATTGCAAAGATTTTTTGAGAAAATGGACAAAAAAATTACGTCTATGTCTGTACAGGTTATGAATGAATCGAATGGCATTGTAGGGACTGTTGTGGATAACATAACACACAATGAGAGGGTTGCCCAAAATGATAAAGTTGAAGGAGGTTCCTTACCTACTTTGGAGACAGGTTCACTGCCCATGAGAGGGGTCTTAGAAGCAACACATATAAGTTCAGCAGTAAATGAGAATGGAAGTGAGGAGGTAGAAAAGTTGGTAATTGATGTGCCACTTAAAGAAATCCTTTTAGAAACGAAATCAGTGATGGGATGGTGGGCCGACACAACGATGATTGATAAACCCAGCCTAAATCGAGCCGCTGTAATGAAAATCTTTCACCAAATTCCAGCCCTACGCAATCTGGTAACAAATGATATTGACTGGACCAAACTACCCTTTTCACGGAAACACTGAATGATATGTAAGCTTCAATCCCCCATTATTGCATCTCTAATATGGACCCATTACAGAGACTTAGAATTTCTGGGTTATACGTTATTTGATTTTCATTCAATGGAGGATGCGATCAGCTTTATTGACTACCAAGAAGTAGAATATACAGCAAAATCCCAAAAATGATCCAAGAGATACACAAATGACAATGTTAAATGAAAAGGTAACTGCACAAGCAGAGTCTGTTGCACACATCATAAAACATCTTGCATGGTTAGAACCACTGATGAAATCCATACTTAAAGAGAATCCAGTGGATGAAAAATCATAAAAGAATGCCTTTATAGTAAAATCTTGGAACTGCTGCGGGTATACAAATCTAAAGGCATGGTTTAGGACATTAATATGTCCGAAAAGGCCCGCAATTATCATCCTGCAAGAAACCATGGCTATTTTAGATATCCCCGAGGAGGGATTTGCTGGCTTTTTTAGCCATGCACAAAAAGGCCTATTAGGGTGACCAAGGGGTGGCCTTGCCATTTTTGTATCCTTGGTGTATGATGTGGAAATAAGGCAGATTCACTCAACTGAAGAAATGTTGGCCATTGTTTTATTGTCAAGCAATGTTCAGAATGTCCCCTTGTTGGTTATATCTCTATATTGTAATTCTAATAGGCTTTCTATTGATGGTATTCTTGAGAGATTGAATGCATTATTGGTGGATGTGGTGGATGAAATGCCTAATGTTGAAATCATTTTGGGTGGGGATTTTAATTCCACACTTTTGCAAAGACACTTAGAAAACGAACTTGAGAATGACCAGTATGCAATTTCGCCTTATGAGAGAGGACAGCTGTGGGTACATTTTTTTGATGATTGGGACATGCAAATTATTCCTTTTGCAAGCAATGGGCCGAAAGTGACCCGGACAAGAGGAATATATAATTCAACTATTGATTACATTGTCACATCAGATACATTAGCTAGTACTGCCCTCCCTTGTATAAACGAGTCATCTCTCAGTGACCACTGCTGTTTGGAATGTACACTGGAGTGTAAATTTGATATACATAAATTGCATAGACCATTGATTTTACCTGAAATTGACAGACAGTTGTTATCTATAAGATGGAATCCGAATACGTGTCGACAACTGAACGGCCTAGTAAACCGTGATATGCTAAAATTGAACCCAAAATTGTTGTCTATGGCAGAATGTAGGTCAATAGACCTTAGGAATGAGGATATGTTTCATAAATCCACTGTGTGGAAGCAGGATTTGCCTAATGACGTAGATGGTGGATTTGATCTGGGTATAGAAAGAAGAAAAAGAGAGAAAAATTTAGAAATCAGGGCCCTGAAAAGAGATTATAACACCACCCATGACCAAGCAATGGATAGAAAAAAAGTAATTTTGGTTCAGTACAGAAATGAATGTAATGCATATTTGAAAACGAATCAAAAAATGATTAATCTATTGCTTGGTAGAAAAACCCGGGAGATCTGGGGAACTTAAAGAGAACCTACGGAAAGAATCCCTGCTCAGAAATGCTCCACAGTGAGTGGGGAGGCGTGGGTCGAGTTCTATCGGAATAAATATTCTTTGCCTGAAAAGTTTAAGTTACTCAAGTATGACGTAAGTGTAGCAGATTTACCAGACATATGTCCATGGGGGATGGAAGCAATTGAGTCAGTAATCAAAAAGTTTTCAAAAGCAGCCGGCCCAGACAGAATTCCACCTTGTCTGTTGAAGGATGATCCAAAATTCTGGGCATCCTATTTAAACCGTTGCTATGATACCATCTTTAAAACAAAAAAGCTGCCATCTTCTTGGTTATCTGCCCTAGTTATCCCCCTGCATAAAAAAGGTGGCACAGCCGATCTGGCCAATTTTAGACCAATCGCCTTGATAGATATTTCTGCAAATGTTTTCGCTGCTCTAATTCTTAGAGAGCTGAATTCCTTTATATCCGCTACACAGATTTTCACACGTTTCAAAACGGGATTTAGGAAGGGAATGGGAACACAACTGAATGCAACAATTCTTGCGCATTTATTGAAGAGCTCGAGACAAGATTTAAAAGGTCCAATTTATATGGCATTTGTTGATCCCTCTTCAGCGTTTGACTGTGTTATTAGAGAAATCCTGTGGGCCAAGATGAGCGAATTTCAGATACCTGCTCATATAACAGCAATGATTGCCATGCTTCATACCAACACTAGTTATAGGGTAAAAATTGATTGTACTGGTCGGCTGACTGATCCAATATGTACTTATATTGGGGTAAAACAAGAGTGTAACCTAGCGGCCACTCTTTTCAACTTGTATTTATCCGACATAGATAAGCTATGGAGCCAGTCCGATTCTTTTCCCGTAAAATTAGGGGACTTGTGTATAAACTGGTTGACATTTTGCCAACAACGTAATCCAATTAGATCGTACACCCTTTGGATTACAAAATAAATTACACCTGTTCTCTAAATTTTGTGAAAAACACAATCTCTCAGTTAACCCCTGTACATCAAATATAATGATTTTTTCGAACAAAAGGAAAACAGTGTCATTCAAATGGTTAATTAATGGAAATGTGACACCTCACTCTCTGGGATTATTTATCTGGGATACAATCTCACTAATTTCCGACTCTGTGATAAAGTGGCAAGTGGCAATTTCAATCAAGGCGTTGCCATTGATCGCCCAGATGAAGATCATCCATCGTAAACTTTGTGGATTCTCTCTCATTCCTCTTATTGAGTTCTACCTGCTTAAGATAGAATCAATCATTTTATATGGTCTAGATCTATGCACACTATCGATTGGCCATATATTAAATTCTCTGCAGGGGACGATATGGAAAAAAGTATTACACTTGCCAAATTCCATGCCGAATCCCATAATCATTCATGAACTAGGATTGTCATCCCTGGCATCAAAATTGTTATGGCGTAGATTAGCACATTTTGCAAAAATTCGACAGCCTATTGAAAACTCTCTATATGAGGATCTGGCAGTAATGGTGATGAAAGGTAAACCTAACTCCTTGCAGAAGGTATACAATGCCTTGGTTTTGATTGCGCAATATAAAAGTTATAAAGAATACTCGAAATTTCGTCACAAGCAGAGACCTTTACTTTCGTATATCAGGCAGGTACCTAATAAGCTGGTGAGAGCAATGTACATGCGATTTAAATTTAATTTGTTAGCAACCAAAGACCGCATGAAATTCTGGAAAAATAATAATAATAATGAACAGTTTGATATGAATTGTAGATTCTGTGTGACCGGTGCAAGTGAAACCCTTAAACATCTGGTATTATACTGTGCATCTTTTGAAATAGACAGACAGAAGTATCTGGGAAAGTATGTATCCTGCATTAATGGTGTCGCCCTAGAAACTCTCTGGCTTCAATGTATGTGGAGAGTCAGGATATCACTGGTAATTGCATTGTTTCAGTTTCTGCAAATCATTGATAAAAAACTTGATTTAGTAAAAGTACAGCTGTAATGAATTAAGGTGAAGTTTTGCTTTTGATATGGATGCAAACTGTTATGAACGAGTCCACACATAATACACAGAGTCTTTTTGTTGTAAGCATATTCATAACCTTGGAAGAGTTTGAACGTTCAATACACAAACTTGGATGAGTTTGAACTTTTAATGTTTTTTATTGTGTAAAAAAAAAGGAGAATGTTCTATACTATTGCTTTTTTGTAAAAATGAAAAAGTGTCTCTGTAAAGTTTTTTTTTTGTTTTTATTTTACATGTGCTGAAAGGTATTGTTTATTTTGTATGTTGTAAAGATGTCTCATCATACACAACAATAAAGTTTGAAAAAAAAATAGGTCATATGGTACAGTGAGATGGACACTCTGAATGCCTTTCCCCCTTTCTCTTGCAACCTGCAGTCATAAGGCATGTCAGTGCCATTGTTGCACAATATGATATCAGCATGAACCACAACTAAACACTGCACAGTGAAAAACATGTAGAACATATCTTATACAAGTTCTGAGTTCCTCACTGTATTATTTGCTGTGATGATTGCAATTGGCAATTGGTCTACTGAAAACAAACGGTGAATGTACTGACTTAAAGACAATTTATGTTTCAGAGCCCTGAATCTGCTTCCATTTTATGGGTTGTCTTTTGCTTTCATTTTAGATGATCAGACACAAAACAAATAGAAGAAACTCTGGACAGATGAGAGAAGCGAATCAGACATCTTCCACAGAATTTATCCTGGTGGGTTTCGCTGATATTCCGAACCTGCGGATGCCCATTCTTGTTGGATCTCTACTTGTTTATCTGGTGACTATTGCAGCAAACCTTCTTGTCATGTCAGTTATTTATTGTGACTCCCATCTGCACACTCCCATGTACTTCTTCCTCACCAACCTATCTTTTGCAGAGATTTGTTACACATCTATTATTTTCCCAAAAATGATGGGCAGCTTCATTTCACTGAACCTGCGTGTCACTCTCTGGGAATGTCTGATCCAGGTGCATTTTTTTGCAGCCATGATTATAACAGAATTTATTATCCTGACTATCATGTCATTTGATCGCTATATGGCTATCTGCAATCCCTTACACTACACAATGGTCATGAATACATCTCTGTGTTTCCAAATGGCCGCTGTAGCTTGGATTGCTGGTCTCATCGAGCCAATTTTCACTGTTGTCCAAATATCTACCTTCTCTTTTTGCAAGAAATTAGAAATTGACCACTTCTTCTGTGATTATACAGCTCTGCTGAAGCTCTCCTGCACCAGCACCACCACAATTGAAAGAACAACCTTTTTTCTGGGCACAATAGTGGTATTTTCATTCCTTTTAATCTTCTCATCATACATCAAAATCATCTCAGCCATCCTGAAAATCCAGACCAATACACAGAGGACCAAGGCTTTCTCAACCTGTGCCTCACATCTTACAGTAGTGATCCTTTTCTATGGAGTTCTCATCTTTGTTTACATGCGACCAGCCTCAATGTACTCAGTGAATCAGAGCAAACTATTCTCCTTAGTCTATATTGGGGCCATCCCGTTTAGTAACCCCATCATTTACACTGTAAAAAACAAAGAATTCAAGGATGCCTTGAAAAGAAGGAGATGTAGAATATGTTAGAATGAAGAACAATTCTACCATACAATATTCTTTCATCACAATTCAGACACTGCAAACCCAATCCACAGTATGTTTAACAATGCACAAGAGTGATGTCAAGCCCAAATACGCCATGCAGGTGTGGAAAAAGGAGCATGTTCACAATATTGGCAAGTGTGAGGTGTCTTGGGGAAGAGGTATATTTTTTTGGTGCCATGAAATAAATGCTGCATCTATCAGTGTGTACTGCTCAGGAGTGATGGTTTATAATTATTAGCCGACAAAACACTATGTGACCCAGTTGATTCATAAAAACAACCATCAAATACCTTAGGCTCAGAAAGTGGTCAGTGTTTGTGAGGTTTACACTGCATTAAATGCAGTTAAGAATGTAAATATATATAGTAATTGCTAGTACCAAAATGCAAACTATGCACACAAATACACAATACATAAAAATCTGCCATTTGAAATACACACAGTAGCATGTTATAAGTCCTTCTGTACAGGGTCTGAGTTAATAGAATGCAACTGTGCTTGAAGACTGGTTGTACTTTGAATTGACCATGAGCAATCAGCAAGATGTCGATGCGTTCAAAGGATAATTATATGCTAGCCTGCAGTAATCAAAACATGACCATATCATTAATTTTCTCCTGGACCGGAATACATACAAATAAATAGTAGCATTACTTTTTTGCCCAAATTCTGTGATGTGTGTGGTCTGATGAAGTCCCTGCATACGTTTGGGGACTTTCAGGAGGGTGGTCAAAAAGGCTTGGTTCCAGCACAAGCTAGAAAATTCATCCCAGACCACCCTCAATAAGCAATAAGTCGCCGCCCACAGGCAGGGTACACCCCCAAGTTACCCCCCCCATTGTCTCTGGGTCTGCTAAAGAGAATTTAGGAGAGCTAATGTACCAAAAAGCCAGACTCAAAACCACCAGCACAGATGTAGAAGCATTTCCCTTTAAGTGAAATAATTTTCAAACACAGGATGTCATATGATATGATATGATATGGCATTTGTAACGCGCCTATACAGAAGTGTTTCAAGGCGCGACAAGGCAGGGAGGGGAGACAAAGGGAAGACAGACAACGATCTTACTAGGCCAGGTGTCATTCAGATCGCGCAAGTGCATTTGGAAGGGAAAGTGCAAGGTTAAAGGGAGAGGGGAAAGTGCAGTACAGGGGTAGTAGAATAACAAGATAAATAATAAGGGCCAGCTGGTGGCAAGTGCAAGGTAAGTGCAGACAAGTACTGGGAAGGGGGGGGGGCTGTAGGGATACAGAGACAGTCTCGCAGTGCAGGGGTTGCCAGGGAGGCAGTGCAAGGGGAGAGTAGCTGGGCCAGGGACCGAGATCAGTGAGAGTGGCCCAGTTGCAGATTCAGTGCAGTTTCAGTCAGGAATTAGCAGGGGAGAGGGGGAGAGAAAGCAAAGGCAAAGAGGATGGTTTTGTCATACATATACAGGTTCAACACAGTTCAAAACCATGTATTTTCCCATCAATACAAGTACATGAGCTGCTGGATCCACAGATCAATGGTTCATATATGTGGTCCCTGAAAGAAGAAAGAAAGACATGAGAAGCAAAGCTATTATAACATTGTTCTCCAACAAAGACAGATTTGTACCCCAGAGATACAATGTTTCTCATCCATAGAGTCTTTTTTAAATGAAAGAGTGTTTTCTTAGGTTTACCAAAGCTTTTCTTGTTTTCCTGTGCACATGCCAGGGCAACAAGGGACCCCAGCTCAGTATAGAGTGCATCAAAGATGGTTGATGAATGAAAACTGTAATCTAAAAAGGTGGCTAAAGCCCACTCCCCTTCCAGCCAACGTTACTCAGGACACATTAACCAATTATCTTCAATCAAGCCATGTTTTTTTCTTAAGGTCAGACCCTCATGCAGAGTCCCAACCAGGGATAGGAGGAATCTCTGCACATACATTGAGCAGCTCCAGTGTGCCTTTTTGGGGAAGGAACTGGACAGAAGAGTTTGGTAGCGGTTGGTGACTTTGGACATGTTAGCAAGGAGAATATGAGTGAGTTAGCGATTTAGCGAGGAGAGCAGACGGTGGTGGGGAGGGAATTTTTTAAGTTGGAAGGCTAAAACCAAGAGGGGGAGATGGAGGTATACTGTCCCGCAGTAGGGGAGGAGGAAGGTGAAAGAATAAGACGGTATCATGTAATATTATCCCCACCAAAAATGTTGCCCTATATATGGTTGTCGGAAACGGCCATAGGCGATATTTTTAGTGGGGATGATATTAGGGTTTTTTGGGAGTGGGGTTTGCCAGAGTGCCCCCCGCTCCTTTGAAAATAATACTGGGGTTGCGGGAGTGTCCCCCGCAGGTTCCATGCCTTAATATCGCTGCAATAATATGGCGATATTTTTGCATGGTGACATTTTTGCGGGGATATTACCACATGGAACCAATAAAACCAGCTAGGAATGTTCCGGTGGACCAAGCCAGTCATCGGCAGGGCTTAGAGGTCAGAGGAAGCATGAGTCCTTGTTGGCTCACCAACTGTGAGAGAGCAAATTTCTGGTTCAGAGAGGTTGTGAGTGAAGCACGAACCAGGAAACCAGAAGAGGGAGATGGTCAGACACAGGACCTTGGAGAAGAACCATTGGACTCGTTAAGAATGTGGGAGAAGTGGAACTGTTGAAATACCTCTTTGCTTTCCTACATGAGACCCAGTATCTGATGCAAGTAAGCAACCTAGGTTTGGAGAGGAGGGGGGTGGTAACGCGGGCTCTAGGGTGGAACCAACCTCGCTGAGCTCTGATAGTGAGGTTCATCAGTTGCTGTTGTTGTGGCAGATCACAGGTTGTGGTTGAGGTGCAGCCCACACTTCATTTGTTTGGTAGTGAGTTAAAGGAAACCTGGATACCTTGTCTTTGTAAATATATGAAATAATATATTTTCCACACAGTTTTGTGTTTTTAGGTGCTGCTTTGTAGCTGGTTTATTTATTTTCTTGGGGTATAGATACCCATGGTGGGTAAAAAGAAGGTGGGGTTCTTAATGCCCCATGTGGTCAGCCAACACGTGTTTCGACCCGTAGGTCCTTCTCAAGGCTGATACATATTCAAAATCATGTTTAGTGACAATTGGTGTTTGGTGTATTATTAGGGGGACATGATACATTACATTTGTGCACAGCGCATGGTGTGGAGTGGTGAATAGTGTAGGTCAATTTGTAAGGCATTTACACAATTATATACATATATGCGTATTGTCCCCATTATGTTGAAGGTTTGGAATAAAAAAGAGAGAGGGAAGAGGCAGAGATTATCTAGAGCTCCTTAGGTCACTTGGAATTTGATTGAGTGTGTGGTCTTGGTGATCCTTACCTATGTTGGTTTGGTCCGGCACCCCCTATGGGGTTCTGGTTTCGTATGGGTGGTCCTGTGTATACAGTGGCTCAGTTTGGGGCCTGTAAGAGACAACGAAGGGTTTCTAGAGTGCGTGAGATGGGGAGTCTGTGCTGACTTGTTGTGGTGGTGCCTTTTGTGCTGTGCCTGGGCAAGGGGTGGTACTTTGGTCCCCAGGTATTAAACTGATAGGCTATTCTCGTGGTGGCATGTGGGGTTTCATGCTTGTTGAATTTTTCTTGGTGAATTGCCTAGTGCCTGGTTGGCATGATTGAGCCTAGCTGGTGGGTACCATTTAGGCAAAGGAGGTGCTCTCTTTTGTGCCAGTTGCTATGGTGAGCCTGGTCTGAGGTTTACATTTCTAATTCTGCCTGTGTGAATTGGGTGTGATACCGTGCTAAGCAGTGGTTTGTTAGCAGTGGTTGCAGGTCCTACATTGTTCTGTGCCTGGCTGGTATACTAGGTGCCTAGCACGAGCTAAGTGCAGGCTAATGTGTGCCCTGGGTCTTTGGGTCTATCTGAGTGTGATGGCTAGTTGGCGGTCAGTGCCTGAGGGTCAAGTGAGAAATGGTTGGGAGCTTGCATGCTCCGTGCTTGGCAAGTGCTGGGCGTGTGGAACCTGCCATTTCTTGTGTGTTTACCTTCTGTCTGGTTGCTCCTTCCTGATCTGCTTTCAATAGATTTGGCTGCTTAAATAAAATTCTACAGGATTGTAGTTCATTAATTGGGATAGTAATGACACTTGTATTCATTATTCATATCAAGATTCATTATTAGGATTTTGGCAATATTCTCTGCACTCTGTGAGGAAATCCCAAAAAACTCATGATTCGTAGAGGTTGAGTTGCTTCAGTGCGGCTTGACACAGTTCATCTATTGAAGGTACCAAGGTGCTTAATGCAAATCTGAAGCCCATCATTCTTTGAGTTTTTACATACAAAATCGGATTTGTATAAAAAAGTGTACCATTTCTTTAAAAAGTACAAGATCTACGCAGCTATAATGCAAGTGGCGATCGAAGCACGTATTTAGTTAAGAAAAAAGTAGAGAGCTGTGACAGAAAATCTGGCTATGAAGATCTTAATAGGTTGCAATTATATAGAAACAACAATCATCTGTGGATCCCGGCAAATATGCCAAAATCTTATATACGAACATGTCCCTCTGAAAAGCATAGGGACTTATATTTAAGATTTCGGTTGGATATTTTCCTGACGATGGAAGTTATGGGGCCGAAACTCTGAATTTGTAAAGAAATGTAAGGCTGCCACGCATGTGGCAGAGCTCCAAACGAATCCCTGTACCACGCGGTCTTGGAGTGCCCAGCATTCCGAGACCAAACAATCCATCTACTGCAATATTTTACACACTCGATCCATTGGGTACTGTCAGACACATTTTTGGGTGAGTCTGATGACGACCACAAATGACAGTCTAATAATAGCCCTCAATACTCTGCTGGCATATATCTTGGAGGAACTAAAAATCAAATTGTTGCAGGGTGAAGCAGATTGGAGAGCAATTAGGGACAACAAAGTCCCAACCTTCCAAGAATCCCAGGGATCATGATCATGTGATACATGAGTGAGCATCAGATCATTTAGAACAGACACAAGTTAGGCTGAATAGGAACATTGAGTCTGGAAACAGTTAATGGGTGATAGAAAAATTGATGAGACTAGCAAATGGAAACATGAGTCAATGATGTGACTGTACCATGCTTTGTATGACTGTGCAACAACACGCAGGTTGGCTGTATTTTGTATTGTGGTGTAAATTCTATTCTGAGAAAGTGTTTAAGTTTATTATTTGTGGAAGTGTAAAAGTTTATGTATAAACTAAACACACTTGTTCTTAAAAAAAAGATTTAAAAAAACAATGGCTAAGCTATTGGTGCTGGATGGAGTGAGGAAGACAAGACGCGAGCAAAGGAGCTCAAGGAGAAGAATGAAGCAGGGCCCCTGGAGCCTGGGGAAAGCAGGTGGCAACATGCTGGAGGGGAGACCCAGCAATCTGGGGAAAGGAGGAGACAGAGAGAGGGCTGCAAGGATGAGCCAGGGGGCCGGTTAAAGGCAGAGACTTCAATTAGGAAGTTAAGAGACCCAGTGGGCTAGGAGAACGAGTTCTCATGAGCAGTGTTTAATTTGTAAGAAAATAAGTGTCAGGCCCTGCATTTTTTCTAGCACACCTGTTACACACAGGGTTGGACACCACCCACATCTTCCACATACAATACCAACATATTTGGGGTTAAATATGCAACTCCCACTGGTTCATTGAAGGTGATGAATGATCTGATTCTGGCAGTGTCGACAAAACGTATTAGATGTGGCGCTAACTAACACAAATGTGCAAGTGCTTCTTTGCAACCCATCATCATTAACATTCTGCTCTAATTCCAACAGTGGCAAGTGCAGCATATTGACCATCTAACCACAAACGAGCAAACATGCTTTCCCCCTATGATGATTTGATGGAAAAATACATGCAAATCATTACTGAACTAATGATGTTTCCTGGCACTGCAGTAAAGTCTTCTTGTATAGGTTGCCACTCGTGACGGGCACTCCTCTTCAGAATTGCCCTTTTCCTTGTCCATGTACCTGTGTTGGTGCTGCTCACTGGTGACTGTCCTGCTGTTGCTAACCCACCCTGCTGTTGCAGTACTACTGGTTATTAAGGTAGAGAATGTGCACCAATGTCATGCAGGCTGAGTGGAGCAGTGTGCAGGCATGGCCAGCATGAGTAACTAGCATTGTCAACGTCCACCACATTGATATTCATGGAAATGGACATTTGGCCATGACCTGCCAACCTAGGCCACACTGATGCTGCTTGTTGTGTTACTAAGGCTGACCATTAAAATGATAAAGTTGCCAAAATGCCATAACTTAATCAAACTGGGCTCCGAAATAAGTTCTAGGGCTCAGAAATAAGTGCCGCGGTTGAGCTCTGGCAAGCGCCCCCATACATTAAGTACTGCCCATGAGGCTGGGGAAAGGAAATTCCAGAGAGTGGCAGAGAAATGGGAGAAACAGAGAACAGCTGTGGCTATGAAGAAATAGCCCAAATGGTTGAAGAAGGTATGAGATTAAGGAATACATTGAGGAACCACAATTGTAAAAGTAGGAGTGCCCAAAGTGGCAAAGACGTTGGGAGAGACTTAATTTAGCTTAAGTGTTTTAACTAGAGGGTTAAAGGGGTGAAGAAGGGGGGAGAGTTGGAAGAGACTTGAAGTGGCTTAAGTGTTGTGAGCCGTGGGGTGAAAGTGGTGGAGAAGTTGGGAGACGTGAAAGAGACATGAAGTAGCTTAAGTGTTGAAACCAGAGGGTGAAAGGGGGGAAGAAGGGGGGAAAGTTGGAAGAGAACTGGGCTATCTTAAGTGGTGTGACGGAGGGGCATAAACAGGTGAAGTTGAAGAGAAGAATACATGACTATTGAAATATCTTTTGAAGATGGATGGATAAGGAAAGAACAGGAGACAGGAGGAGATGAAGCAGAGCGGTGGGGGAAGAGAGGTCTGTTAAAGGACTAGGGGAGGGGAGATTAGAGCAAAGTGGCAAGCAGAGAAATGTTAGACCGGAAGTGATAGATGTGAAGATAAAAAGTGTATACCTAAGAAGACAAAAAACAAATAGCAAGATTTTTTTGGGGTTGAAATATGTGATGAGACACTGGGGCAGAGAGAGAGGGATTAGACGAGGAAGGAAGTGGGGGAACTAGTGGGAATCCTGTCCAAGCTTCATGGCAGCATCCTGTAATCCTCTGGTTCAAATACATTGCAGCAGGCCCACCTCCCATGACCCCACTAATGGAATCCACCATCAAGCTCCAAGTACAGTGATAATAGTCAAGCAGAAAATACCCTGAGAACTGTGGGAAACAGTGTGGGAACTATTTAAAAAAACAAGACAGAGAACACAAGAGAAATGACCCCGGGAACTGTGGAAAATTGGCTGGGGGGATCCTTTAAAGCCTGTGTCTGTGGGCTTGCAAGCAATGTCTGTATTTTGCTAGGGGATATGCAGCCCCTGGACTTACAGAGTACTGGCAGTACGTTTCTTGGCACACTTTACTTTCATTTTCTTAGGATACCTTTTCCCAGAGCACTACGCCACCAAGGAGAAGAACCATCTGCATGTGTTGGCTTGCCCTGTGCCCATTTACTAATACACTCCTGATTCCATGGTCTGACATGTTTGTCGTGTTTAGGTAGGTTTACAGAGGACAGAGTGCAGCTGGCTCGCCATTACATTATCCAGTGCCTCGTCTGATTCATAAGCATGGCTAGGTCGATAGCTATCAGGAGATGAGGATTTGACCACTGGCAAGCACAGACATTTGGATAGGTATCCATGTTTTCTTCCTGATGGTCACACTGGTGTTTCTGTTGCTATCTGTAATCCCTGTACTCCCGCAGATCAGTAGTCATGTTGTGACCAATATGCATTGGTACGATACAAAGACGAAGAAATATTGAGAGCTGATGGGCATCCTTGTATATATAATCAATAAGCATCGTACCATCACAAGTTCACACAATCAGCCTTGAATATACACCAGTTATGTCATTCCTTGGGACACCACGCCATACTCCTGTACCCATGTTATAAGTCAATAACTTTATTTCGGCCTGGGGTAATACAAGTAAATTAACAGAGAAACACATAAATATACATTCTTACACATTGCAATTGGGCCAGTTATTTTAGCCTGCAACACAACTGTTATCCCACAGGCTCCCATTCCAAGTCAGATCATGGCATCAAATTCATCAGGGAGTGTGGTTGCCCAGAAGTCCTTTTCCCAGCGTCCATGAACTTTGAAAAAGGCCAGAAATAATATTGTTAGTACCACCAGCTCAGACAGGGCAATGCTGCATTACATCCACTGGCCTCAGGGGCCCCCTTTGTGGCTGGGTCAGAGGTGTGCATCATGGTTGGACCAGGGATAGTCGGTGGATGGTCGGGTCCGGTAAATAACAGTCAGCTGTTATGGTAAGTGCCCATGGCAAAGGGGGAAATACCAGTGGCAGCATGTGCAAATATGTCTCCCTTTTCTTTCCCATTTCCCATTAATGAGACAAATCTATGTAAAGTCTGAGCCGGCATTGTGAGTCCTAGTTATGAACCATGCATGGTTATGGTTTCTTCAATAGAGTGCTCTCCCTTTGGGCTTTTACTAGTCAGCGGCTCTCCACCCTGTGATCCACATAATGGCACAGTGTCTGAAAGAGTTTGACCTGTGCTGGTCGTCGGGGATGCTGATTAATCTTTACCCACACTGATTGAAGTTGTAGAAATGACAGAAGGGGTCATCGGGTACTTGCTAGAGATTGGAACGTCAGAGAGTGAGGTGGTTAAGTTGGTGTCTTTAGCACCTCATGACCCCCTACTGCCAGATATGGGTTAAGACTGTCTGAAGAAATGGACAGACCCCTGGACGGGACCTCGGACGATCTTGTTCCAGCTATATTTATGTCAATGTCAATGTCTGTGATGTCTGTGACCCTGTGAGAAACCAGAAGGTGTGTCACCCGATAGTCCCTGGGGTCTCTCTCTCAGGTGGCCAGGGCACGGCCATTGCCTTTGGATCCAGACCCTGGGGGTGGAACAGCGTGGGAGGATCACCTGGGTAAGGGGTCTTCGGGGAGTGGGAGTGATACCTTTACTCCATCCTACCAGGTTGGATACCTGGGAACTCTAACCACCCACCCCTTCCCTACACAGACACCTTCACATAGACAGCCCACTCTGGGAGAAAACAGACTCATACCTGAGCATTGTCACACTACTATGGTCAGGCAAAGTCAGGCAATTACTGTTAGCAACTCAAACCTGACTTCCATTAAGCTTCCCCACACGGATATAAGACAAATCATTTTTCACTTTTTCCTGGTACGTGTGTTTTAGGAATAGCAGCTTCCTTTCCATCTCATGGACCATTAGTGCCCTTAGTTGAGTGCCTTTTCCACTTTTTCATGGTACTTCTGCTTCAGGAATAGAAGCTTCCTTTCCATCTCATGGACCGATAGTGCCCTTAGTTGAGTGCCTTTTCTACTTTTCCTGGTACTTGTGTTTTAGGAATTGCAGCTTCCTTTTCATCAAATGGACCATTAGTGCCCTTAGTTGAGCGACTTTTCCACTTTTTCATGGTACTTCTGCTTTAGGAAAAGCAGCTTCCTTTTCATCTCATGTACCATTAGTGCCCTTAGTTGAGTGCCTTTTCCACTTTTCCTGGTACTTGTGTTTTAGGAATTGCAGCTTCCTTTCCATCTCATGTACCATTAGTGCCCTTAGTTGAGTGCCTTTTCCACTTTTCCTGGTACTTGTGTTTTAGGAATTGCAGCTTCCTTTTCATCAAATGGACCATTAGTGCCCTTAGTTGAGTGCCTTTTCCACTTTTCCTGGTACTTTTGTTTTTAGGAATTGCAGCTTCCTTTCCATCTCATGTACCATTAGTGCCCTTAGTTGAGTGCCTTTTCCACTTTTCCTGGTACTTTTGTTTTTAGGAATTGCAGCTTCCTTTCCATCTCATGGACCAATAGTGCCCTTAGTTGAGTGCCTTTTCCACTTTTCCTGGTACTTGTGTTTTAGGAATTGCAGCTTCCTTTTCATCAAATGGACCATTAGTGCCCTTAGTTGAGTGCCTTTTCCACTTTTTCATGGTACTTTTGCTTCAGGAATAGAAGCTTCCTTTCCATCTCATGGACCATTAGTGCCCTTAGTTGAGCGCCTTTTCCACTTTTTCATGGTACTTTTGCTTCAGGAATAGCAGCTTCCTTTGCATCTCATGGACCATTAGTGACCTTAGTTAAGCTCCTTTTCCACTTCTTCATTCTAATTCTGTTTTAGGAATAGTAGCTTCCTTTCCATCTCATGGACCATTAGTGCCCTTAGTTGAGCGCCTTTTCCATTTTTTCATGGTACTTGTGCTTCAGGAATAGCAGCTTCCTTTCCATCTCATGGACCATTAGTGCCCTTGGTTGAGCCTCGTAAATTTAAAGCTACCTTGAGGAAGCTGAGTTAATGTGATGTGTGCCTTGACCACCCGGCAGGAGAGCGTCTATTTTTCATCACAACATAATTTCCATGCGATGTGACTCTCATTTCTTTTGTGTCCCTATTCAGATCAGTTCTCCTCTTATTGTAGCTTTGGATCCCTCCCACACGGTCGGAGCACTCTCTTCACATTTATCATTAACCTGGAAATATTATTTTATGCTAGGTAAGAGAGATTGTGCTATTTCTCTATATTTAAGGAGAAAGTCATTGCACATCCACTGCCCCATGTGGGGCTCTTCCGCCCAGTCCCCTATCTCCGCTCTTACTAGTTTGTGGTCTGACCATGGGATCAGGGATAAGCCCTCTTCTTTCACCTTCTGTTTCACCCCAACCTCAACTAAGATGATATATATTCTTGAGTAGGAATCATGAACTACTGAAGAGTATGTGTATCGTGGGTCACCCTCCGTTGGAGGCATCGGTGTGTCCTCAACACCCATATCTTGATACATTTTCCTCCCAAAAAACCATTCCAGTAGTCTTCATACTTTACCTGTGCCATTTCAGGTTCAATACCATGTTGATGTCCCGCGACACCCTGAATATGGGCCATTCCAAAAACAGTTTCACCTTTTCTGCCACTTTGGCCCAGAATGGTATTTCTGCTGCGTTCGGACAATATACCTATCCTAACATCATTTTTGTACCTTGTTAGATCCCCTATGAATAGGTATCTCCACTCTGTGTCTCTAAGTTCTTTCTCCAGTACCAGCCTACACCGGTTTCCCACAATTATTGCTACTCTTTCTTTTTATGTTGTGCTGCGGCATAATAGACTTTATCGATACCTGTCACTCGAAGGGGCAGTTCCTTCCCTTTCACCCAGTGGGTTTCTTGTAAGCAAATCACATCTAATCATGACCATTTAAATTCCCAAAATTCCCAAGAGGTCATTGATCTCTTGGTTGGGGAGTTTAATACTCTTACATTCAGCGAATCCATTATAAGTGTTGAATTGTGGTCAGCCATTTGCATATGTAATGAATAACTCCCCTGACTCTTCTCGGCCCCTTATTATCTTTGATATCTCTTCTTGTCCCTTTTCTCTCACCTTTGTATGTGTCTCTTTGGCTGCCTCCAGAAAGATTGTGTAATTCCAAATTCCCCAACAACAACAAAACCTTAACATACCCCTCAACCACTCTTCGGCATCTAGTCCGGAACCATTCAATTTCCCATGAATGGAGTGAATCATTGGTCGGATCTCACTCTTGGCACTTCCACACCTCATTCATCTCCTCCCTGAGCCCCCATCTGAATATTTTGTGAACCCCATTTCCCTCCTACTTTCACCCTGATGACCATGATTCATCTCTTCTCGAGAATAACCTCCCCATGTCACAGATCGCCTGTTACCCCATCTAGTAAGAGTCACTTGTGAAGCTCTAACCAACAGACCCTGGCAGAGGTTTCTCAATGACCTGTAAGCAATGGTATCACTAGAACCAGAGATGTATATGTAACCAACTCTTACTCCCCCTCTATCAAGATCATAATGTTTCTCTCTGTCATCTAATATACAGCAATGGTTAATTCATTTTTCAATATTTTCTGGAGCCTGGTATCCTTGGTTTTTCCAACCCCTAAGAACGAGGGCCACTGTGAGATCTTGTCAGGAAGCAGTGGGGGTTTCCCTTTCCTCTGTAAGGTTTCCTGAAACTCTTTGGATGTTGTCTTCAGTGATCAGGTTTTACTTCAAGCTGTCATATTCAAAAGAGGTCAAGAAGGGGAACATCCATCTTTATCTCACCCCTTAGCCATTGTGTGAGGGGGCCAAATTGGTGACTCTTGGTTAATGTGAAGTTAGACAAGTCTTGGAAAATCAATATCTTGGTTGATCCGCAGGCAATGGGCCTTTCTCTTCTAGCCGTGTCCAACACTCTAGACTTCTCTGTGTAGTAATGGAATCTTGCAAGTACAGATCTGGTCCCTCACCCTCCTTGCTCTGTTCGATGGCTCTATCAATCATTGGCTCACTCATTTCTTCATTACCGAAAAAGTGTCTGAAGATGTCTTTAATGGCTTTCACAATGACCTTCTCATTGTCCTCATCCTTTTCAGGGAAGCTGAAGAACCAGAGGTTGCTGTGACTTTCTCGGATCTCAAAATTGTCAATATTCAACCTCATGGATTTTTTCTGCCTCTCTAGTTCTGATAACCTCATGCCTTATTGAGTGGCTAGGATGTCGACCGATGTTTGATTTCCTTCAAAGCACTGTAATCTGTCTTCAAGAGATTCAATTTCTTTTTATCTAGGCCATCAAGTATATGTCCAATATCCATACATATCTCTCTGATTTCTTCAAGGAGTGCTGCAAAATTGTTATTAGTTGCCATCTGCTCCCCCGTTTCTACTGGCAACTCCAATTCTACTGCTCCTGATAAGGGGGCCATTGCTGTGTGACTTTTGAGTTTTTGTTATGACTTTTTCCAACTCATTAGGAGTATGCCCTTTCTCTAGGCCTCAGTGGTGGGCACTCTCCCTTATAAAGATAAGGTTTACATTTTCATTGTTTTCACCTTCAGAGTATACAGTTGCCTTAGGGCACTCTCAATATCTTCTCCCCAAGCAAACTGAGTGTATGGTGGGGAGATAACCTTGTACTTCTATGTCTCACATCTTTTTTGGATCTCAGTGTCTACTTTATTCATAGCCAGCACCGCCCTCACTGCATGGGACTGTTTCCCAACAACAGGTACCTACTACAATCTTTCTTTGCAGGAGTTACACCACTTCTTCTAGTCTGCTTCTCAATTGTCCCTCAAGCTCTCCCTTATGGTGCTAAGTAGCTTTGCTTGATGGTACTCCGGTACAAGAGCACACAGTCTTTAGTGCCACAAATGCTCTGGAGCTCATATATCAGGGACAAGACCTCCCTCTCCAAGCAGCCATGCTTGGTCTCGAGATAGGATGCCCACAATCTCCTCTGCCAGTTGTGGCTCTTTTCTCTTCTCCCGGCTTCTCCTCATGTACTTGTTACGCTCACATGGTATCCACGGGGACGCCACCCAGCCGGTTGGTCATTGGTGCCCTTCCCAATGATTCCCTGGTGTGGTCTCGGTGTCGATGGGATTCTGCCTGGTTGTCGGAATCAGTGGGCTCTCCGTCCTGCTCTCTGGGCAGGGGCGCATTGTCTTTTGTGGGCGCAGGCGGTCCAGTTACTTCACTGACTGCTGCCCTTGTAGTGTCTTTCAGGTAGGTCTTATTGCGATTGATGACGTCGTAATTCCTGCATGCCTTTTCTCTGTTCTAAATGTCTGTTTTTTTATCTCCCTAGGAGCGCAGAGTGTCCGCTTGGAGAACTGGATATGCTGGTTCTCACTGGGAGATGATGGCGCGCTATAGCGCTATGACGTGGTAAGGAGGTGCTTTGCGTAGCGCAGCAATGTTTTGTCCTCACTGACCTGTGATTTTCTCTTTTTGTAGGTCGCGGTGAGTTCCCAGCGCAGATGGAGTTCCGGAGCTATGCCGGGCAAAAAGCAACCAACCAGGTAAGTCTTTAAGCGCTTTGTGGTTGTAATGTCTCCACTACCTCCTTTAATGATGTCTTCCTCCTTTTCTCAGGTCCTTCGATCCGGGCGGTGGACTCCACCAACAGAGCTGCTCAGGTGCTGCGAGCAGTGAAGGATGATGAATGCAGGTAAGATTCTGCTTCTAACGATGTTCTTGGTTTTTCTGCAGGTCCGGAATTCACCAGGCACGTGAGAAAGCTGGACACAGTGAGCGTCCCGTTGCTAGAAGCAAAGTAATGCGAAGCGTGTTGTCTTGTTCGGGTGTGGTTTAAATAGCCACTGTAAAGTAGTCCAGGTAAAGTAGTCACTAGGCCACCACACCCAAAACACTAGACCGCATAGCTTGGTTCTAGGAATCAAGCTATGTGGATGCCTCCATGTTGGCTGAAAGCCTAAATAAAGTAGTTCCTCAAGCAGATGTCTTTCCTTACTGATGAGCCTGGCGCCAAAGGTGCCAGAACTGGCCCCAAGAGGGCTTGAGAAGTGGATGCCAGGCCTTATTAGTGATTCCATCCCTGATTCCACCTGGCCAATGGGCTTGCCAGTGGGGATCAGGGCTGATGTCATGACAGTACTCTTCATTCAGGGAGAAGGACACTGCCATCTAACATCCTCTGAAGAGCTGGCTCGATCCACCTCCTCAACATTATCTCATTCGGAGCCTGTGGATCACAGTCTGGAAAAAGACGGGGTCACTGAGTGCTGGGACCCCTGCACTCCCAATAAAGTCTGGGATGGGAGGACTCTACCTGTTCTCATGCCAGCATCTCTGACTGCCCTCTTCCCGCTTGCTCTGGGGATGGGCAGGAGTAGGACCACACACATCATTTGTGCTCTCTGTAATTGTTCCCAGGATATGATGGGATCCGTGAACAATACAGCTCGGGCATTGCTTATTGTCCACAGGGGCCGGCTCTCCCTTTTCACTTTGTGGCATTGTCTGTCAGAGCCAACAGCTACCGTGGGTCTAGATCCAGTTGAGGCTATGGCTCGCATGTTGCACCACGCTTATCTCTCTCACGTCAGCGTTTGGAGTTCAGGAACAAGGACACGATTAATCTTCAAACTCGGTCTATCAGGTCACCACAGATTAGAGGTCTTTCTGAGTTCTGCTTTATTATGATTATGATAGGTTATTTATAACATGCTTAATACCCATCGGTTTCTAAGCGAGACCCGGGGATCGAACCTGTGGTGCTCCGTGTCGTCTTGCTTCCAAGGCAAGCATGTTGCCCCTGAGCTATCCTCCCGCTTGTGCTCTTCTTGGGTTTATAGGGGGGGACTCAGGGCCTTATAAATCACTGATGAGTGAGACGCTTGTCCTTTAAGCCTCCATATTTCACATGCCACCTGGTGTCCTCCCAAAATGGCATTTTTGACATTGTGTCAGGGCAGCTGCTATCTAATCTCTGTTCGGGGATCTGACCTTTTGATGAGGCCACTAAATTGGTCAACTATCACAATGTGTTCCTTTGTGGGGGTTCTTTCTATCATGTAACTGCTTGAAATAAACATTTCCAACATGGCGAGAGGACCATGACTCGACAAAAATTGCAGATAGGCATATCTGGTAAGTACACACTTCCAACCTTGTGTAGCGATGCATTCCATGGTTAGTTGGATTTAAAGTTATCATTGCTTCCTCTCTGGACCCACATTTCAGGGACACGTCTGTGGACCATTAGTTGCACGGATGCTTGATGAATAGCTACTGAACAATTTACCTGTGTGAAGAGACACTGTCACTGCACAGTACTGGTACAGCACTCAGTCAGACTGATAGAGGGGCACATGTGTAATTTGCTACCGAATTGCTAAGATAACACCTTCCATTGTGCAGTCAGAGAGTGATTTTAGT
The DNA here is from genome assembly GCF_040938575.1 of Ambystoma mexicanum. NCBI lineage: Eukaryota > Metazoa > Chordata > Amphibia > Caudata > Ambystomatidae > Ambystoma > Ambystoma mexicanum. Next base: position 49,059,360 of record NC_090925.1, on the reverse strand, counting down.
AAAGCCAGGACTATTGTCTGGCCATGCATGAGACATGCATGAGAAGCCTCTAAGTGCCACATTTTGAACAATAAATATTTATAGAACTGAATAGACAATTAATTGCAAAAGATTATAGAACTAAATATACTTATAGCCAACACACAGGATACAAATCTACACTGAAAAGTGGTGTCTGATTCCTTTATGGTGTGCATGCTTAGGAGTTGGATAGATATAGTAGTGTTATGAAGGGCTTTAAGTGGGCCGGGGCCTGCCGGGGCTGGGCCCCGGCTGGCTCCGAAATTTCATTTTGAGGCGGGGCCCTGCCAGGGCCCACTAATTTCCCCTGGCAGCCCTGGCCACACTACACAAAAAGGCATTTTTTTCTACAGCCTGAAGCTCTCGCTCGTGTGCGAGAGCTTCAGGCTTCAGAAAAAAATGCCTTTCAGCCATAATGGTGGCGCCGCACCTTCGAGGCATCCCTTTAATCAAGTGATGCACGTGGGCTGGCGCCACCATTATGGAGAAAATTTGAGGCCGCTGGAAGCAGAGGCCTTGCTTTCTAAATACTCGCATATTCGCGGGAGTTTCAGTCTTTAGGAAAAAGGCCTCTGCTTCCAGTCGCCTCACCCTTTCAGCCTTGATGGTGACGCTGCCCCTCCCCAGCTGGCGAGGGGCAGCACCACCATTAAGGCTGAATAGGGAGGCGCTGTCCCCTGCCAGGCAAGCCTATAGAATATAAATGCAGAGATCAGCACCCTCTCCCCCATAGGGGAGAGGGTGCTAATCTCCACAACAGGCTCCCTGGCAGGTGTGCCAGTAGCCTATTGAGCTGGGGCTCGTCAAGGGGGCGTGGCTAACGGGCCATCAAGGCCCCCGCGGTTAGGCCACGCCCCCTCGATGAGCCCTGGCTCGATTTGTAGTGCCACTTAAGGCACTGGTGTTATGAATCTCATGATGTCATCACTCCATTCCCTGAGATAGCCTTTCCTAAAGGTGACCAGGGGATGGCACTTGGACCTGATCCTGACCCTGGGGGGCACTATTTGAGGGTGGCACACATGGGAAAGGCAACCCTTGCCGGGAAAGCATGACATCATCAGGTGAGAGATGGTATCCCCCTTTCCCTTTCAGGGATGTTCCTTCCATTCCTCACGCCCTAATGGCGTAATGGCATTATTCCACTCGACTTCTTGACAACTCTACTGACAGTATTCCTCAATGTCATATCGCAAGTAAATTAATACCAAATGAGATGAGGAAGAGGTAAGGAGCAATGATGATAACTTCTACTGGAAACCAACCCCAGTAGTCTAGTTGCTGGAGGAATCTGATTGGCACGACACAGTTTAAAACCATGCTGGGAAGAGAGGTATGGAGTCCATCGTCTTCTTACCCTGTTGTGGTGAGAAGATCCGAGCAGAGAGACTCGGGGTACAGTGGCTGGTGGTGGCACAGGAAACAGAATGGCAAGCCGGAGCGAAAAGGTAGCCTGGTGAGTGACGTGCACAGTCAAATTCAGTGGAGGCTAAAGCGAGGTGAAAGGAAGCAATCGGTCTTCCATGGCAACCGATGGAGTTTGGACTCCAAAAGAAGAACGGATGCATACCTTAGGCACCTGCAGGATCAGCGGAAGCCATGAGAGTTGCAGAAGTAACTGATGCAGAGTTAGAGATGTGAAGAGAGCAGAAGAAAGCAACCAGTGAGCCCAGGGAAATTGTTGAGCCACTGAAGTGAAGCTGAGCATAACATTGAACGCCACAGTCAGGGACACACAGTATGGACTTGGGGAAGACCGAGAAGGGAATGCAAGTGGGTAAAGCGAACATCATGAATAAAGTCCTGGCTGGAGAGCGTACCAGGCAAAGCCAAGAGTGTAAAGCAAACTGCATAAAGAAAAGTCCTGGCAGGAAAGTAAAACAGGCCAAACCAAGTGGGTGAAGTGAATTGTAGGGAGTGTGAAAAGAACCTTGCAGGAGAGTACACCAGGTGTTTTGTGAGTCAGGGAACCCCTAGGAAGATTCATGCCCTTAGGATTTTGGATTACGTTGAATGTGAAAAGACCTGGGGAAGAGAGGCATTTTCTCTGGAACAAATTGCAACATAAAGACGAAGGGAGTCATCAACTTGAACAAAGAACTTGGTTATTCTTTGGAACTTTTATTTTGTTGGAGAGAAAAGCTGGGGAAGGAGTCATTCCTGGAACTGTGAACAACATTCAGTTGGAAATGTTATTGGATTTAAACATTTCTGTTGAACTTGAACATTTGTGCACTTTTCAAGCAAAACACACTACTCTTAGAACCTTAACGTTACTTTTAGAATGGGGTGGCTTGGATAGGATTTTGGATACAGGACATGTCTGCTTTGGACATCGTTACACAGGACAGACACAGACAGACCCCGAGGTTTGGTGGAGGTAGGGAAATACCTCTTAGTTTAGGGATACTGAGGCATTGTCCAACCCCTTTATTATTTATTACAAGTTTATAACCAAACACATTTAAATACTGCCATTGGCACGCTTACAAACACAATTTATCAAAACTTATCAGGGTCCCACATGGCACTGACACCAAATACACTTATTGGATCATAAGCATCAGGGCCTTCTGTGGCCAAGTCTCGTTGTCTACCAGAGTCTATTCATTCAGAGGGCCTGATGCGACAAAACAAACGATAAGCTATTTTCCTTTTACAAGTACTCAATTCATGTGATTCATTATTCACACCAGATCCCCCTCAGCCAGGCTCAGATCCCTTTAATACAATAATCGTCTATTTGGATCCCCCTATTCCGGGCTCAGATCCTCTTTCACAATGTTTGTAGTATATTTGTATTTGTTTAATATTTATATTGCCCACCGAACCCTGAGGTAACTTGGCGCTGGAGAACTTGGGAGTTACATACAAGAGCAAAGCGAGACAGTGGCAGAAAGGAGACCAGTGGTTACAGGTAGGTCGGGCTAGGGTAACATATACAGCATAGATAAAACACTAAATCAGCATAGCATAAACACAAGTACAGCATAGCGTAAAGACAACTGCAAGCAAGTAATCATAATACAGAAGATCGGTAGTAGCCAGAAGCAGTTGTAGGGTGCCTCATTGGGTAGGTATGTTGTTCAACCATTTTTTTGTTCCAGATTTCAATGGCAGGAGGGCGGGTTTTTGTCTGAGGTTCAGCGGTATGGAGTTCCAGCATTTGGCTGCCTGGACTGGGAAGCTGGCTCCTCCTGGCAGTTTTTAAGTTGAACCTAGGTACTGCCAGGCAGTGGGAAAGGGCAGATCTGGTAGAGCGAGAGGGGTGGTGCTTGCAGATATTCTCAGATAAGTATTTGGGTGCTGTGTTCGTCAGGCCTTTGTGTGTGAATACCATGGTGCAAAGTGTGATTCTGTCACAAACTGTCAGCCAGTTGGCGTTTCGTCTGAAAGTTGAAATATGGCAAGATCTTGGTAGGTTAAGTGCTGCTCTCAAAGAGTTGTTTTGAAGGACCAGAAGTTTGTTAAGGTTAAGTTCAGAGGATTCTAGTAAGAGTGTGTTACAGTAATCGATTTGTGTTAGTGCTAGGGCTGTGGCTAGCATTAGGCAACTACTGGTGGACAGGTATGATTTGCAACTATAGATTAATTTATTGGTGTAGGCTGTGGAGGCAGCTATGGAGCTAACTTTTTTTTTTGAGGGATAGAGTTGAGATGAGATAGATCCCCAGGGTTTTTATTTCTTTGGAAACCTTGATTGTGTTACCGTCTATGTTGAAGGATGTGTACCTATGGTCCAGTTTGTTCAGGCGTGCTTGAGTGCCGACAATCAGGCGCTTGATCTTGTTGTCGTTAAGTCTTAAGCTATTAGTAACCATCCGGGCCAAGGATTTCTAGGTATACTTTGTTCATATGTTTACAGTCTTGGTCGTTGTAGCCTGTGAGTGGAATGAGGACTTGTGTGTCATCTGCGTATTCTTTCTCAGGTGACTCATGGTTCACCCCAAATCCCCCTCTTAATACAATTAGTCTCCCTCATCCGGGTTCAAACCCATCTCAGTTAGCATTAACTATTGAAGACTTTCAAATGTGCACAGGGTTTGGCTTAACCCATTGAAGGACAACTTTGACTTCACAATTTCTTTTCACATTTGCCACCTTACGGTTGGGTACCTGACAGAGACCTTCGAATAAGCACCCACGTGGCACGGGACAACTCTGTTTACAGTATCTGTCTTGGCTTCAAACGTTTATTCACTCATCTGCTATTTAATTATATTTGTGTTGCTTGTCTTATATACTACGCACACTGTTCTCTTCAGTTTTCTCTATACAATGTTACTGCTTGCAACCTTGGCTTCATCGCAGACCGTTCTGGTATCAGTCTCCCTAACTCACCAGCTGTGCTGACTCTACTGGCACTGGTTGTTGTAGAAGCCAAGGACAGTACCACAGCGGCAAACAATCCTCCCCGCCTTGGCTATTGATGCAGGAGAGCCTTGGGTACCTCCGACACACAATGCTGGTTTCTTCAGCTTTGATTTTGGGTCCTGCGTTTCTTTTTTTCAAAGGCTCATGAAATTAACGGTCTTCCTCTGAAAAGGTCAAGGGCAATTCCCTCCTTGCAACCCTCTTCGATCTTGCCGTCTTTCTCCTTGTATTAAACGGCCGGAGAAGGCCAGGCCATCGACCCCGCCGAGGAGCATCTGCCGGTGGGTTTCCCACCACCCAAAGACCATAGAGACGCCGGACGACTTGACGCCCTTGCTGGGCCACAGTGCTTCACAAACATTTTGCGGTCCTGAACTTCATCAACTTGATCAACATCAAGGTTCCCTGCATGTCTCTTTTTTGCAGGACGTATTCGCTCTGTCATCGACGAGCACCACTGGGCCCAAAGCTGCCACCTCGACATTGAGTTCACTTTCTTTGAGGAATCTCGATGATCCATGGCTTCCTTATTTAAAGGGAGTCACTCAAGAAGGATCGGTCGACAAATCGTCGTTGAACTCTGCTATTCCGGGTACATTGAGGCGGTAGAAACATTATAGAAGGAAATAAGACTTATAGAACAATCTAGGGTCTGTGCTTGTAGTATATCTTTATTTTACTGGTTGCCCAGGTGGGGGGATCTCCACACAGAACTGTGTCTAACGGTAGGGGCCAGTATTCTGCCAATTATTTTAACCAACTGCTTTCCCTTCTATGTCTATTGTTGGATACCATTATTAAGTGATTTGTGTGACATTTAACGAGAGTACAGTTGATGCACTTTACTGAAATCTGATAATAATTGTGGTACCACTTAGAACGGTATATATTTGCCATTATAGATTAACTGAGCACAAAGTGAGTTATTGTGATAGTGTATATAACCTTGAACCTTAATTATATAAAGACTGTGTTTTAACTAATACAGTTTGTGGACATTCCTTTGTGTGTGGGGGCTTGGGGACTACACTGTACTTAAAAACCAGCCTGCATCACCTCCTGAGAAGCTAGGCCTTGATTGCTTGACTACGTTACCAATAATAGAGGATCTTGGCTGGAGTCCTCTGTGCCTCTCCTCTGCCATATAGAGAGCAGAAGTACAGACACCCCCCTCCAGTCTTTACACTGGTGGCAGCATGGGATGCTTATGGTTTTAAGAAGCAAGGTATAACCGTGCCACTTACAAAATATCTGCACTTTGTTAAATTAAGGTTTAGTTGTGTACAAGATAACTGCATTACAAGCAATGGAGTCTATTGCAAATGGTAAATTGACTATGATAAGTTTAGAGGCTCTCCAGAGTGCTTGTGAAGCCAGGGAATTAGACTTTGAGGATAAGTCTAGGGCTGAGCTGATAGCTGCCCTGGTTGAATACCAGACTGATGGTGTAACTCTTGAAGGGGGTGATGCAACCAATGAGGACTCTGCCCCTGGGGTTGTTGCTGAATCTGATTCTGGGAATGCCACCATTCCTGCTGTCTCTGTTCTGAACCAAATCACTGGGGCAACCTGTAAAATAAAGATATACTACAAGCCCAGTCCATAGATTGTTCTATAAATCTTATTTCCTTCTATAATGTTTCTACCATCCCAATGTACATGGAATAGCAGAGTTTGACGACGAGTCGTCAACGGATCCTTCTTGAGCAACTCCCATTAAAGAAGGAGTCAAGGATCGTCGAGATATCTCAAAGAAAGTGAACTCGACGTTGAGGTGGCAGCTCCAGGCCCAGCAGTGCTCGCCGACGACGGAGTGAAGACGTCCTGCAAAAAAGAGGCATGCAGGGCACCTCGATGTCGATAGTTTAGGACCGCAAAGAGTTTGTGAAGAACTTTGGCCTAGCAAGGGCGTCGAGTCATCCGGTGTCTCTACAGTCTTTGGGTGGCGGGAAACCCACATGCGGATGCTCCTCGGCGCGTCAATGCCCTGGCCTCCTCTGGCGAGACGGGTGGCGGTGCGGACGAGCGTGTCCGTGAATCAAAATTCTTAGGCAAAGGAACGTGTGGCTCTGGTCGTCGATGCCATGGCATCAAGCGGTCTCCTCTTCTGGGCAACACAGCTTCGACGGGCCTCCAGCGGTTATGCAAACCTGACAACCCTGGCCGACGACGGTGGACGGAATGTCCGGTGCTTATCTTCGTTCTCTTCGCCGGTCCACATCTCCGGTCAGCAGCCTCTCGAGGGTCTGACTTCCAAGGAGTTCGCGAAGGTTTAGCGGTGCTCGAAATGTCCCTCGGAGCACGGGAAGAGGGCACCTTACCAGGTCCTCTCTTGGGTCAGTCTTGACGGCTCGGCATCTTTTGGATTTGGGAAGCAGTCAACCTTCTTCTTCAGGCTCAGCTTTGAGATTCAGCTTCAGTTTCAATGTTAGTTTCAACTCCAGCTTCTGAATGAATTCTAGCAGTTAGAGGGTCCCAGATATACTAGTCGATCTCCCATTCATTCTGCTGGGTCACATTCAGGCAACCAATCACTCAGAAGGACATTCAGCAGTCAGTCTGCCAATCAGGCATGCAGTGAATTCATTCCATTCTCCTCCCTCTCAGACACTCACAACAAGGAATGTGTACTGGGACAAGTACCCAGCAATTCAACACTACACACTGCATTCATACCAGTTTCGGACAGGGCTGTCTCAGTCATTGTATTTCATACTAGAAACCAGACATCCACAACAAGAAGTGCATATTGGTCACACACTCCATTCACACAAGTCCCACCCACAGGGTGTACATACAATATAAAGTCACTGGGAAGGCTCCAGCCAGTCTGGCCTGGAGTTCACAACAACACCATATATGGAACTTCCACCCAACAGCCAGCCAGGGGGGAAGGGACAGAGTCAGGGCTTCCCAGGACTTTGGGAAAACAAGGTAACAGGCAATAGAAAGCAAGCGGTTACAGAGGTCATCTTGTTTCCTATCAGGAATCAACTGATTCCAATGGCAGGGCCTGGTTATCCCAAAATGGAGATTACTCAGAGCACCTGTCAAATTCAGCATTGAGCTGCCACCAGTCCATACCCTGCTCTGTGGGCCACACAAAGGTGCACAAAAACATACACTAGGGGCACAGGGTTGTACCCCCTCCCATCGGTGCCATAAGGGTATCCCATTGTTCTGTACACCAAACCAAAAACAGGAAGATCTGCACTGCCAGGAGTCCCACATGGACTCCTGGGCAGAGAAAACAATACAGAACACACATGAAAACTCTGAGACGCTATCGACCGCTCACGTGATCCTTTATCCAGACTCGAAGCTGACGGTTCTGCGCGACAATTCTGCTAATGGCGCTCCGTGAGTTTGTTTCAGAATCCTTCTACTTACTTTGCTAGATACTTTACATCCACTCTTCCATCCATTCTAACCCTGTTCCTTCTTACTTCTCAGAGATTGTCACCAGTCGCCCCATTCAATCCCTGTTTCCTTTGCATTCAGACCAACCTGGCAAGCCTGTTTGCTTTATCCCAGGCTTCTGATAGAGTAAGTTCAGCCCCTTTTGAGTTCCTCCCTTCGTTCCGGCTAGGGCACTTACCTGTCTGTTCTTTACAGAGCCCCTGCTGCTCATCTGCTATCCTTCCGAGTTCCAGTCCCGGATATTCTACTTCTGACTTTTTTCCTTCGATGGTGAGAGGATTTCTCTTCCGCTCCCTACTAGACTGTCCTACTTCTTTCCCTTCTCTGACATTCTCCTGTTTTCTCCTCTCGTGCATCTAGAAGAAGCCTCCCGTGTGACATCCTTGCACTTTCACATCTCATAGACTCTTCGGCTTCAGCATCCTCCTGATCCACGAGACTCCAGACTCGACCAGGGTTTTCTTCCCTTAAGAGGGTTTCCCTGGCGGTCCTGTCCTCTCCCCTGGGTCCTCCCATCCTGGGTCGGAGAGACCAGGGCTGTTACAGGGGAACTTTCACGGCCGCATTTGTTCTTCCCATATTGGATTCTTCGATATAAAGAAGTTTCGCTCGTAGATGCAGCAACAATCCTTATCAGGTACAGATACTCTTTTTTCACTGCCCCTGCATACAGCACGCCCCAGTTGACATCTATTTTGATACAAATTATTGTTTGTTCTAGCGTTGCCTGCCATCAATGGGACAGACCTCCCTCAGCACACTTTATGTGTATAGAGGTAACCATGTGTTTGGTTTTGAAATTGTTTTGAGCCACTCAGCATGCACCCACGAGGGATTGGGGTCCCCACGCTCCCCATCCCTCCTCCCCCCTCCACCCACCTCTGATGATGAGTCTTGTTCACCGGTGTTCAGGCACCTATACTCCCCTGCAATTTTAGTTAACCACTTGATTTGGTGAAAGTATCTCTCTATTCTCATACTCTTGTAGAAGGGTTTAGAATGTCCTGCCCTCCCCCTTTTTTAAGGCCAGATTTGTTCAGCCCTTGCCCACATTGTAATTTTCATAGTTTTTCCCCCCTGTCTTCCCCTCCCCACCTTCTGTATCCCTGCAGAAGGTGCCTGACCCAGTTCAGACATTCTGAACTTTTTTGGATTCATTTTCCAAATGGAATCACGGTCCTGAGGCAGATGGCTTTATTTCTGTATGCCATTGAAACCGGTCGACCCTATAGGTCATGAAGGCTCTCATGACCTACATCAAATATCTCTATTAAAAGGAAAAAGATATTGTGATACAACAACTGTTCCTGCGCACACCCAGATGGAAAGAGTATGCATTTCTTCGAAGAGCCTGTCTTTACCCCACAGCCCCACAGCCTTTTTTATTGTGCATTTTCACTTTTTGAACTACAAGTATCTCCTACTTTCTGTGACCTACGGGAAAGATTAAAGATTGACACATGAAAAGGAATATGAACAGTTGACCTGCCCCCAGGTAATTTCAATTACAACAAGACAGCTACAGAATCTAACCCCCAGTTCTGGACAGCACTGTACTAACAAAAGTGGATCTGCCACCCTCCTCACCTCCCTCCACCCCTTGCACTTGAGTTTGAGTAATTGGATTTCCAGTTCTCTGTTTCATTGATACTTATGAATCACTTTTTTCCTATAAAACCTTCGTTTTTGTGTTATCACGCCTATCCTATTAACGTTTCAAAGGAAATCAACAGCTTGCCCGTGCCCTTTTGCTTACAACAACCAACCCTGTTTGTTGTTATACTGTGTAATAGGCCTCCATGTTGGATTAAGGTCCAAAACTGGTATTGCTTTATTCCTGATAATGAGCCTGGCGCCAAAGGCGCCAGGACTGACTCCATGTATGTTTCTAATTGAATTTTAAGGCCCTTGGGGCCGGTGTGAAGAGCTTTAGCCCCACTGCTGCCAGGCAGCTTTTATACCTGAGGGGGTCAGGGGCATGGATCGTGACAAAGTTGCTGGAGAATAATTTCAGTTGGAATTTGGGGGAAATAATTCGAGAAGAAGTGGGTTGGTCGGTGTGAGCGGGCTGGTGAAATACTAAAGAGGGAAGCAATTAGGATGGCAGAGGAGTTTTTCAGAGTATCAGAAGAAGGAATTTGGTTTCAGAGAGAATGTTGGGGCGGAGTAAATCAGGAGGAGGATGTTTAAACCACTGAAAAGGAGGTTGGTGACAGTGAAAGGAAGTTTAGGGGAGGATAACAAGAGTTGAGATTTATGGAAGGTGCTAATGTGGATTGAGGAAAACACCAGGAGGTTGGTAGAGGAAATCAAGAAGTTAGAAAAGAGGGGAAGAGAAGGTCACTTAGCCACCAAATACTTTAAATAGTGGAAGGTGAAGAGCATACTGCACCATGGCAAGAAGGTTGGAACCAAGAGGAAGAAGGTTGGAACCAAGAGGAAGGGAATAAAGTGGCAATAAGGTATAGAGAGAAGAGGAGAGAAAAGCAAAAAAAAAATCAGGAGTTAATCAGAGAAGAATCCTCTGGTAGGCATATTTTTAATGCTTGGCAGGTGTTGGAGGTGGGCATATAAACAATCACACAACAGAAAGTTGACTGTATGATTCAATAGTTAAATAAGGGGACTTACACCAAGATATTGGAAGGCAGGGGCAGACTGGTCCAGTAGCCTCAGACTTCAAGGAGGCCAGAGGACCATCCTAATGGCACAGGCAAGGCGAGGCCACCCCCTATGAGGCTGCATTTCCCAAAGAAGAACTAGATGCGCTCCTTGATGAAAAGTTCCAGCTATCACTTCCTCTGTTTGGGGAAGCCCAATGGAAACTGCACGTAAGACAGGGACTTAACTGTGGACATTAAGAGGGAGACATTTTTGGGACAGGAAGAAGGGTTTGAAATATCCCCAAACTTAGAATTGAAATTGGCAAGGAGAAGGTTGCAGGTCATCCAATTACACACAAAAAACAATAGATCCCCCCCCCCCCCCCCGCCAGGAACAGAGCAAGAGAACTGAGAATCTGGGTCTGAAAGCCCAAATCCAGAAGGTTTATTTTGATGTTGAGAGACTGAGTTGGTTTACATTCCCTTTCTTTATTACAGGGGCTCGATCGCATACACCATTCACAAATAAAAGCAAGATGACAAGAACAACAAGCAGGCAGGGGAAATTAGGAAAGTGTAAGCCAGTATTTTAGGTGTTTTGGGGTTTTTCTGGTGATAGGATCAGAGAAGGGAATCTTTAATTTGACTTCTACATTTTTATCAGAGGAAACAGAGTTTTTTTTATGTGGGTGAAAATAATGCCATACTGAACAAACACTACGCAGACAAACAGGCAAAAGAATGAAAAACAAAAATAATCCTAAAACAGAAAAATAAACAAGAACTAAATCCAAACTCCTCAAACTGTTTCAACAGTTACTAAAGAAACTGCCCAAAAATTGTCCAAACGTACCAGACACACTCTTTGTGGGATCCTTCCCTGTCTAACACCTCAATCCCACAATGTAACAGTAAGGAATTGTGTGGCTCCTATTATGGAGCCACACAATTCCTCTAGCAGATTTGGGTGTTCTGATTTAGTTGAACAAGCTCAACAAATCAGCCCTAACAAGGCATTAATGGGCTGAACAAACTGGACTAATAAATCCTAGATTTGGCTTAGAATAAAGGCTTTTGATATCATTGTGTGATACTGGGAAACTGCAACAAGTTGGACCAGGGATTTGACCATGCCAAAAACCCATTATTCACTCAAGGTATAGGGAGATGCTTTCTAAAAAGATGTGACAAGACTGTGGGTCATATTTAAATAAGTTTGGCTAGGCCTAGTAAGACCATAAAAGGCTGCATCGGCCCTGATGCAGGATTTAACTTGCAATGTGCAGGTTTGGCCTTTTTGAGAAGCCAATGCCTTACTCATGAGCTATATGCCTATTAATCACAAACCTGCCTTGGATGTACCTAATTATCAACTTGTCCAGATATGTAGGGAACCACTGGAATTCTAAATGTGTTTTTCTCTTATTGGGCAGGTTTCGGTTCTGGAGAGAACCAATGTTGCTGTGTTGCCGGGCACATTTTTGGAGAGCTCATATGGTAGAATGCATTCCAAGCCTCCTTGAGTAAACCAGGTAAAAAACACATACAGTGCCATTTCAAACTCCATTAAGGCCCCTAATTCTGGAAGACAGGGATCCAGGATGTTTCCTGGGCGGCTCTAATAGAAGTGCATTCCAGCAAAGTCATGCTAGTGTGCTTTGGCTGTTCTAGGTTCAATGGGATTACAGTACATCTAGAAAGTTTTCAAATGATAAAATACCCACAAAATATCCACGTCCAACCAAAAAAGCATCAACCTTGCACCCCATGATTCTAGAAATCAGGACCGGGTGCGTACACATTTTCTATCATTGGTGTTAATCTTCGGGACACCACCCAGTCCATTTCAGACAGGAACAAAACCATGGAAAAATCATCTTTTTTAGACTGGCTTCTTACTACTTACTCACTAGAAATAGTTTTTTAATTAATGTGCATGTTTGGCAGGGTAACATTGAATGCCACATGTGTGTGAGTCAGGATCAGTTTGATGTTCCCTTAAAGTGCCTCCTGCTTCAACCCCTTGCACTTTGAAGTGGTTCTCCCATAATGCAGCGATTTTGTATAACAAACATAACAAAGACAGGAGAGAAGATGGACATGAGTCCAGAGCAGGGACTAGTAGTGAAAGCACCATAAGTCATGTAGGAGGGAGAGGGGGGTCAGAACTCAATGTGCGGCCTTCCAGAAAATGACCATGATAAGCACAGTAATAAGCACAGTAATATATTAAATCAAAATGATAAATCACTACACAATCATTACTCGTAAAGCAAACATCATGCATGTGACACATGCTGGGCAATCCATGGCTGTCATATGATTGTTGTGATGTCATTAGTTCGGCTCATCATAATCGTCAAAATTTGATTGTGCTTCAAAAAAGGGACTTTCCAAAGAAAGATCACAATACATGGTAATTGCGATAAACAACCCTGCAATCAGTAAAGTTCTGCCACTGCAGGTGTGGAAAGATGATGTGAGCCACTTCCAGCTCCAGGGACCATGTCTCTGAAGAGCCGAGACAGATCAACAAGTCTATGTGCTGTCTCTATATAACCAGGCCTGGGAGGAAGAAAGAGAGCGCTTAGGGCCGGCTGGGGGAAGACGTAGGCTCCATGCTAAGACTCATCCTAACTGCTGTTTTTCTGCTCCACAGACTTACCACATGTCATCTTTTCCCCTGCTTGCGAGTCTTCATCCATTCCCTACTTTCAGAGGCAGAAGGCACTCTTCTTCAGTGAAGTGAAGCAGCCGACCTGACCCTGGATGAGACTGTCCAGGAAGGAAGTATGTGTAATACTTTCTAGACTGAAAACAAAAATCTATTTTGGCTTTTTTTTCAGTTCTGTGTTAATATGATGCAAATTACATCACTGTTTTAAAATATACATTTTTTTAATCTGGTGTGTGTATTGCTGTTTTTAAATTCAGGCTTGTGTATGAAATGCAGGGCACCGCTGCCCATCTCCCCTAGCCATCCAATCCATTGTATTTGAATTCATGCCTGTGATTCTATTGGCCACTATTGGCCACTGCTCCTTTGTCTCCCACGAAAGTTCAAAGGAAAACAGTATGTTGTACTTTTCTTCCAACAAATGCTGCTGCATTACCTATACTCCAAAAAAAGACAGGAAAAGTAGTGGTTGATGGCTGGAGCAGTGTCATGTCCGTATACATTACACTGCTATAATATAGTGGATGATAGCCTAGTCCCACAATCAATGTTTAAACGTGTTATGAGTTTTACTGGAGGCAAGTCTTCCATAGCCATATTATGCCAAAGGTAAGTGGACCAGCTTCATAGTATGGTAGCGCAAGATCACAAGCGAGCTCACCTGCTTAATATGGCGCTGCAGGCAAAGGTGGGCATTTCAGATGATTAAGTCTTCAATCTCTTCTATCTTTTCCAAGTGAACTAAAACAATACTACAGAGTTGGAAGGTTGGAAGGTTGAGCCAGGTTGTAATGGCCAATTGATGATTTCGTCATATCTTATAATGCTGGGAAGGAGGCATCTTTCATCCTTTGGTTTAGGGATGCCTCATCCTTGAGGAGAATCACCCCCCCCAGACATCAGCTAAAATTATCAATGAATCAACCAGGAGGCATTTCCCCTTGTTAACCATGAATTCAGAACACAAACTTTCAACCAGCTCCCACTACACTGGTAGTCAGACTGTGATTTCATTTGGCACATTATAAAACATAGTCTGGCTCTCACTGGCACATTTTGCACAGCATGAATAACTGCAATTCTCCAATGAACACCCACGCCTGCCATGGCGTACCTGCAAGACCCTATTTTGTATATCTTGGCCTTTAAACTCATAAATATGATGGAATCACACTGTCACTTGAGATGTTTGGGTCAAAGATGAAGAATACACATCTGAAGCTATCGGCACCACAGGTGATGGGTCTCGTGCATATCACGATGCCTCACTGCTCCCTTCCATCCATCATGCCATTGATCAAGGGTTATAATGAGATATTTGATTATAAGATTATCAGGGCCACAGCATACGTTTTCGCAGTTTAACAAACTCACTGCGCCAACTTTGCTTGAGTCTGTGAATCTCACATGGAGCTCTAGGGCCTGCTTCATGGACGCTTTTTATAATGGCACAATCCCATAGGAAAACATTCCATGAATCAGGCCCTCAATTACCTTAAATACTTGCAAATCATATTTTCTCATTCCAAACAAAACTCTAAATCATAATGCTGGCCACATCCAAGATGTATTGCAAACCAGATTGGAGGATGGGCTCCACTTTTTGGTTTTTGAGCATTTGGTGGCGCGAGTGCCAACTATGTGCCAAAAACATTGTTTATAGAAAATAGAGAAGAGGAGTAACTTTGCAAAGCAGATACCTGGTTGGCATGGTAACTGGGCATGCTAGGAATGAAACAGAAAAACATTACTATTTGGTGATAAATGAGAGTGAATCTAAAATACGTTCTGCCAATCACGAGTTTTGTTTGATAGCATGTTTGCTTTCATGTTCTCTCGGTTGCGCAGTGATCTTTCTTTTTACAGCTGCTCAGCCTGTCCATGTGCTGAGGTGCTTTTCTTTCCAGACCTCTTACCCATATCCCCACACCCACTTCAGGAGCGTTCACTGAAATATTGTCTCCAAGCTCCCTTCACCACCCTTCCAGTGCCAAGAAAATCCCATGAAAATGATCAGCTTCCTGAGGATGGGATGCGGCCATCCAGGATGTGTGCATGCAAGGGGTGTGTGGCCGTGTGAATATGTGTGAGCGTTGATGCACAGGTTTTGGGATCACATGAGGTCCATAGTAGGTCCATGTTGCGCCATCCTTCCCTCCCCGTTCATGACCCTGCTGTCTGCTACCGTGGCGCTGGTGGAACTCTTGGGTTGATTTCGACGGACACTCGCACCATCGCAGTGCAGCGATACCTTTGCCCAGAAATGCTTATTATTATTGAAATGTAGCATTGTCCCCTTGTTGCCGCTTTACTTTGCATTGATCTAAATTAGCCATCTCCTTTGCAAGACCTGTTAAAAGGATTTCATTGGAAGTTTAATACAGCGTGATTCAGTGGTGGAGCTTTAGGAGGAGCGAGGTGGTGGCCTCCCTCTGGGAACACACTTCATGTCCTGATGCACTTCCTTACTGCCTTATTTGAATGTATGCTAAACTTAATGCTAAGCATGCAAGCAAGCACTGCAAATGTATCACTTGCAGTACATTTTACAAATATACGCAGGACGTAGACCTGCAATGCAATCTCTGCACGTCTATGTGCTTTCTGGGCGTTGGGCCTAGTGCTGGCCAGGGTGCATCACAAAAGTTACTTATAATGAGGTGTCCTGTGTTTTGCCCAATGTTTTTTTTTATGCCAGCAAAATACCAAGACCCCAACTTCCCTGAACTTATTGTTGAACTCATAATGAAGTTAAGCGAGCGTCCTCCTGACAATGTTGCAGAGTCAGTAGCAGGCAACCGTTGGCAGTGGTAATCCACGTCTTCCAACAGCTCAACTGCGAGAGGTCGAGTTTGGTGCAACAGGTAGTAGTAGTAGCAGTAGTTTGTCATTTATATAGCACCTTTATCCCATTAGTATGGCCTCAATGCGCTTGTGGGTGGGAATGCCCCCGGGCTTACCGAAGTCCAAGGTATGGGAACATTGTTAGAAAGCATTAGAATGCATGTGTGCATTTGGCCAAAATAAGGATTTGGGTGGGATGGCCAAGCCCCAGTAAGCTACCCAGGATGGTCAGGCATGTGGATGGGTGCTGAGACTTGTTATGTGTCCAGCTAAAAAAAACTGTTTTGCTTTGTTTGTTAGTCTGGTGTATGGAGGCTGGAGCATGCTGGCACAAGGCCATGCCTGCGGCTGATGTCCACCAAAGTGGTGCATAGATACATATGTGCTTCAGCACTTCAAAGCGTCCTCTATGCATTAGATAGAATTACCAGTAAATATCTTAGACCAAAAAATCAGACAGACTCAAGGAAGATGGTAAAATACTGCTTTTATCTCAATGAAAGAAAGCAGGGAGAAGTAACATCTATCAAACTAGATGCTTGCGTATTTAACACCTTATCTTGTCCGTACAGAGTTTACACACTTTTTCATATATCATTCATGATGTCATTCTATGCGGCATTTTGCAAAACCAATGAACGGTAGGGATTGGATTAGGGGAACGTGTCTACATACGTAGTACACTGATTATAGCAGAGAATGTAGAAGCGGGTTAGTAACTGCAACATTGTATAAGAAAGTGTGTGGCAAACTTCATGATTGGTCGGCAACCCCATCCAACCTTGGACTTTCGGCTTGTTTAGCAGCACATGAGTGAAATGAAACCTCAGTGATCGAGATGCGTCAATTTGCTCTTTGTTTTCCTAATTAGTCCATTTTATGTCATCGACCTGATCCTTAGCCAGGGCCTTCTGTTTGTAGTTGACCTCGTAGTCTTCTCACTGTTCTGGAACATTCAAGGGAGTATGAGCAGACTGCTATCTCCATCTGGGCTTTTAATGAATAGCCCTTGTTTTTGAATTTGAGCCACGTGTTAAGAGACCACCATTTTGTCCATTTCAGCCTCTTATTTAAGACTATTTAATTTTATTAAACAGGTTGTTTAATAAAGTTAGAGACTTGCTCGCTCCACCATACATAGGCTTTTGTCCTTGTGATTGTTCAATACTTGGCACTTTGCAAATGTCCTTGTCTATCCTAATCTTAGTAGAATTATGCTTATACACATGGTCTGTTCATTTGACTCCCTTTGAGCCTTGCACCCATCTCTAATTAGCCTCATTGATCCCAGGCCAAGGTGCTCCCTTATTCTGCACATAAAAACAGTGTCTTCATCAGTTCTTCAATGACCAATCCTATACTCGTCTTTAGAGGTAACAGGGTTGATTCTTAACAGGCCGTCATCCATTTTCTTCCAATGGTCGTCCTAAACGTTTTTTATATATATATAAATATATATCTCGTTCAAGCAAGCTTCTATGTATCTTTTCTACCTTGGATTACAGCATATTTAGTTATGGATCCGTACGTTACTTTATCTTCTTATATTCATGATTACTTCGTCTTTAGTTACATGTTTCTCTTAGTATTTCAGTTACATTTAGTTTTTAGTATGTTCATATCGTTTTGGCACAGGTTCGTACATCTTCATTACGACATCATTCTGTCATCATCAGATTTTACTTAGAGTTCATTCATATTACTCATAACTGCATTCTGGCAGATTGCTAGCAGACATGCTTCATGGTAGCATCCTTATTCTGTGTCTACGTGATGCTATAACCTGAACGACTGTCTGAGTGTGTCTCGTCTTTCATACACTCGACACGGTATGGGAATGTTGCCTGGATTCATACATGGGTTCCCATTTGTAGCTCTCTGTCTGCTACTCCTATAGGATGGTGGCGAGGGGGAAGGGATCAGAGGAGAGTCAGCCACCTGCTCCTCTACTCATACCTTGAGCTTCAGTTGGAACATTGCTTTTCATTTAGCCGTGTAATCAGATCGTCCAGTCTGCTCCGAGCTTACACTTTACCTTGCTTTGGAGAATATAATTGGGTCACTGACAGTGTCAAGGACTAGGTGTCATGAAGGTAATCGTGAAATGGGGAAAGATCGTCAGGTTGCTGGAGGGTTGCAGGTTGCTGGAGGGAATAACCTGGTTTTAAGGGCCTGGTTTGTTTGCATTTGTCCCTCTAATCTGGGGCCTGCTAGGCTTGGTGGAAAGATGCGGCCTGACGTCATCAAATGGTTGAGGAGATGCCTAGTCACTTGGGTTATGTATATGTTTACTTAGGCCTGGAGACGGGGCTCGAGAGAAGCGTAAAATGAAATAATTCATTTTCATTTCTCAACAGTAAGACTGACTGAAATTCAAGCTCAGAGTGAAGGGCCCTCACAGTCAGACACACTTTACTCCCGCCTATACTGCCATTATGGGACTCAACTTCTTATAAACAAAGACATCTAGTGCTCTTGAGAGTGCAATGGGTGTTAATCTTAGGTTTAGTTGTCTGCACACTTCAAACAGACCTCTCATTTGACTGTCGCTACTACTAGACGTTAGACTTCACTGTTTGGCAATGATTTCTGCAGAGGTTCATGCTGGGGTTTATTGTAAGGAAAAACAGTCTGCCTTTTCCTTCATCTTTCATCCCTGACATTGGACATAGTGTTTGCCTTAATCTAAGGGAACATCACCTTTCTTGGATGTTCAGGAATGTAGATATGAAGGAGTTGTGCTGAATTGAACAGCCAATTATATATTCTTTTGCTGAAAATATGTAGCAGGTACTGTTTATCATGGATTTGTACAGATCAGTTGTGAAGAGCACTGTACCTCACCTCCAAGAGGACAACTGTTTAAAGTCCTCTTACATAAATACTGAAGAAAGTGAATGTGTTTGTATTTGGTAGTCGCGAGTTGGGAATGTTATGTTTGCAAGTTAGTGTTTCCAGTTGCTATACTTTGTGTTAAAATGGTGCTGTATATCACAACTTCTACCCTTTCATGGCTTCAATAGGCCTAATTATGAATATGATGGTGGTTGTTAAAACTGTGGCAAATCCATTAGCACTGTATAACTGCACACTGTATGACAAGTTTCTGCCATAATTTGCAGATTTACCACTGGTGGTAATTCCACCAGAATCACCATGTAGTCCTATGGAAGGTGAGGAAGAGACAAAAGTCCAGGAGGGGACGTAGAAAGCGAAACAACAACACAACAGAACCCAAAGAAATCCTTATACTAAACGTATCCAAGCGACAATTCTCACAGATCGTATTGAACCTACTCCAGATGGTGCTCCCATCTATAGTTCCAATTTGTTTGACCAAAAAATAGAGTTATTTAAATTTGCTAGGATGTCGAGACTAAAAGCCTTTTTAGCACAACAGAAGTGTGAACATATGGAAGAACATTGAAGAACCTGAATTCACAGAATCTATGCCCAAACGTACCTTTATCCCACCTACCAAAGCTACCCTATTATTGATTTGTTGCACATAATGTTCACCACTGACCTCCAGAAATTATCTTACGGAACTGAACATAGTACCATCATTGTTTTCTAATATCACACTCACTTTCACACTAGCAGACAAAGGTGGGGGACTGGTGTTCCTCGACACCAATGACTACACAAAAGAATGCAAGCCACAACTACAAGATAGAGAACTATATGCCCCTATAGAACATGACCCTACACCAGGAATGAGATCCAATCATGAGAAGCTATTAACCAGTGCAGCAGAAAGGGGATGGATCTCAGACAGAACAAGGAATGACCTCACTGCAGCACACACAAGAAACCCATTTTCTACACATTAACCAAGATCCATAAAAACCCACTTAAACCACCAGGTCGTCCCATAGATTCGGCAACCAACAGTATTTGTCAACCCTTGGGCACATACCTTGACTCATTCCACCAATGCATTAGACAAGAAACAGATGTATACATTAAAGACACCACCCACGTTCTCAATATATTAGACATAATCAACGTAAATTGCCACAACATCTTATTTGTGGTAGAGGAAGGCAGCCTATACACTTCAATACCGCACAATCAGGGATAAGAAGCAGTGGAATGGCTACTTATTAAAGCCAATGAGATCCTCATGCTACTACTCGTCTTTATATCCCAGCATTTCTATCTAAGGTACAAGAAACAAGGCTACATCCAGGTGTGAGGAACATCAATTGGTGCTTCCATGGCACCCAGTTACATGAATACCTTTATGTACAAATTCGAGACTGAACATGTTCTTCAATATCCCATCTAGCGGAACTACGTCAGGGTCTGGGGTAGAAACATTGATGATTTTTGGACTATGGACAGGCACCAAAGAAGAAATTATACTATTCACCAGTTACTTAAATAGCATATATGAAAGGATACAGTTCACCACCGTGCACAGTAAAGAGACCAGTAATTTTCTAGATGTGATGAAAAACACATAGGAGACAAACTAGAAACCACTCTTTACCATAAAACTACAAAACGCAATAACCTCCTTCACAGACTGAGCTTCCACCCACCCAATACCATAAAGAGCCTTCAATACAGTCAATTCCTCAGAGTAAAAAAGATAGTGCAAGAACAAACTGATAGCGAGAGACAGCTAAAAGATATGGCCCACAGATTCAAGCCCAGGGGCTACCAAGACAATGAAATCAAGAGCTCCCTAAACATGGTTGAAAGCATCACAAGAGAAACGATTTTGACCAAAAGTAATACCAAAACCCATCCACCACTTATCTATGTTACTAAGCACTCAAAACAACGTAACAGGACCAAGAAAACTGCCAATAGAGATTGGAATTACCTCTCTCAAGACAGAACACTAGGCAAACTATATGAAACCCCATCCGTGCTCCCATAAACCAGAAGCAGAAACATAAATGACATGCTAGTCAGGAGTGACAGTAACTGACTACCTTAGAAACCCCAAAGAAGCTGGACTTTCCCATGCCTTCAGTGCACAAGCTGAAGTCTAATACAGAGAAGTGATGTAGTGTTTCACCCTAACACAGGGAAGAAGATATTTCTCCAATGCTAGGCAGCAACATAATTTACAGCATAAAATGCCCATTCAGCAAGTATTACGTTGGATAGTCATCATGAAAAGCCACATTCTGATGGAACGAACACTGTTCTAATACCCGGACAGGCAATACCGAATCCCCAGTGATGCAACATTTCCAAGAGACCAGACACCAGATATCTCAAATGAAATTCCAGGTGCTAGAGAATATTGAGAAAAGAGAAGGGGGATGCAGCATCTCCAAACTCCTAGGCCAGAGAGAAACATACTGGGCAGAAAGGTTGAATTCCCTATATCCAAGGGGCATGAATGGAGAATGCCATTTTGCTTGTTTCCTTTGAAAGGTGATCAGCCAACCATGTGCAGAACTAAAATTCAGAAATGTAGAAATTACCGTAATGGAATACTATAATAAGAGACATTCCATGTGCTAAAACATATTTACATGTCACTTTATAACTTGATGTTATGAGGTCATCTCAAATAGACACCATGAAATTACACATCCTATGAGTTATACTAGAACGTGTATGTCACTGTTCAATTCTATATTTTGTTAAAAAATATATTTTATTTTGTATATTAGTTCAAAAGAAAACTTTTACACAACATACATAAAAAATATATGAAAAATAATTGCAAACCTGTGTCAATACAGTCAATATAAACATATATAAAATAATACATTGGTGGTGATAAACTTCTAGATCTAACACATTAAAACATACACCTAATGACAAAGGTCTCACTTTGACATCTCGAACAAAAGAACCATAAAAAATAAATTCCAATAAAACTAACAATGACAATAGGTTACTTATGGCTTATTATCCATCACATATTATCTGTCACTCATTTTCAGGTTTCTATACTTATAGATTAGCCACCAAGATCACTTCAGTTTCAAACTTGAGCAGCTCCTTTTCTGCCCATTTCCATACTTGGGTCATGGCAAAAGTAAGGCCCCCTATCTACCTGTGAGAAGGATTACCTGGTTTTTTTCTTCAAGATGACTGGCATACTTGGAAAGATAACATTCATAGATTTCTCGGGGTATACCCAGCCAGGCACCAGTAATCTCCAGTACCTTAAGTGTGTTCAGGCACATATTTAGGAATATAGGCGCATATTTAGGAATATGTTTTGTGTTATTGGGGAGGGCATCAACTTAATATATGGTTGAGGTTCTTTATATGTAAACTGTATCTTGGAGAAGGTAGTTAAGAATTTTATACCCGCCACCTTATCATGGTTTACCACCCAATCCCATTGTTCTGCAGATTTCTTATATGCTTGGCATAAGGCACCTTCTCCAAAATCCCAGTTAGGACTCCACCCTATTCTGTCAATTAAATGTTCATTCAATCTTTTACATTTTTGCATTAAGTCATTTTACTTACTTACTTTCTATCATGGCTGTTTTCATTAACGACAGAAGGGATTGGTAATTGGCATACATCATTTTAATAAACGATTGTTCTCTATTTATATTGATCATTGTGGCCAAAGAAGTTAGGCCCAACTCTATCCTTAACGCCTCAACAGGGGTGTAGTTGATCCGCCCACCCTCCCCAATCTATACACAATGTTTCCAAACCATAGAGGAAAGAGGAGGCCAGTGTTTGTTTATAGATGTTTAAATGCCTAGCAGAGATTAACCTGCCATTTTTTTTAGATAGTGCTGCTGTCATTTTAGACATAGCCTTCACTTTTTTATATTGTTGTGCTATGTCATTTTTCTTTTTTTCCGATGAGAGATCATAGCCCAAATATTCATAATGCTCTGTTCTAATGATGGGTCCTAAAACAGTATAAATATTGGTTTTTAACTTGCTTCTGGCCGATTGCCATAAATTTTGTCTTCTGAAGGTTAATTTTCAACCCTTTTTTTCTGCATATTTGCAGAGAGCAAGGAAACTGCGTGATACGCCGACATATGTATTATCCATAATTATTAAATCGTTGGCATAGCCAATCCACCCAAGTTTCGTAGTCCCTATTTTGGGAAACGCATTTACTTTTTCCACAAAAATCTTTTCAAAATTAGCAAAGAATATATTTAACAGGGGGGTGCTAATTCTATATTATGAGTACATCTGAAACTATACTGAAATGTCATACCGAATCGTATTTTCCTCTTCTCTGAATTACAAAGGATATAAGCCAACATTTCTTTCAAAATATGAATGCTTAACCACTTATGTGTATCACCAACAATACTGTGTGTGATGAGGAAAAGAAAAGATTGTGTGTGATCACAATACCATGACCTAAGTTCAAATAGCATTATACCACTCGAAATTAAGTATATATTATTTGACCCATGTAAACCATGAACACGGCCGAAACAATGCAGTCAAATTTCAGAAAATGTGATAATCCGTTCTCAAAATGTACGTTCTTGTCAAAACATCCGTAAAAACAGCTAATGTTCAAAGATTGATGATTCTAGAACTATATACATAGCCTCTTGGAATACACAAGGACATACACATCTCTTTGAAGACATACCAAATTAACTAAAAGATATTGATTCATTACGTTTGCAAGAGACATGGTTATGAAAACTCCAATTGCTGAGGGTTTTGAAATTACTTTTAACCAAGCAATTAAAGGGAAAAAGGGACGCCCAATGTCAGGAATTGTGACCCTTGCAAAAATCAAAAGCGGCATACGTATTCTATCTTCAACCAATGTGTCACCGTATATACAAGTGTCTAAGGTCAAACTCCCAATGACATCAGCGAAAGCTGAAAACGTATTAATACTCGTAAATCTTTATTGGCAACATGCTGCAATCTAATTGGAGAAATGTATTGAAACTATCTTGGAAATTATTTGTAACATCAAGAGGAATGAAAAGGATGTAAACCTCTTACTATGTGGAGATCTTACCATAAATGGTTTGCAAAATAAGATTGGAAACAACTATGCGGAGGAGACAACTCCCAGTGATCTAGTGGCCCTGCTTTGGATGCTTGAAATGGATGCATGGAATCTACAGATGTTGAATGGAGAAATCCTAGGGGATATCCCTGCCCAACCAACTTGGCGAAGGAATTTATCAAAATCAATAATAGATTACATGTTTGTAAATGAAAGACTGAGATGTGAAGTTATACTTCTGAAAGTTATCGAAATGAAGTCAAGTGACCATTGTGTAGTAAAAATGTATCTGAAATCCAAGCAATCTGAAGGGCCACCTGCCATGGTAAGAAGAGCTCTAGAGGTAGAGCCTGGCCATAATCGATTATGCTTAAATGCGCATAATGTTAACTCTCTGCTAAAATCACTGGAAGAAAAATCCAAAATGGAGAAAATTGAATATACAACTCTTCTAGAGACTTTCCGTGAGAAGAATACTGCTAAAATGAGACCAGACTTTGTAAAGCTACATGCATGGGACAAAGCGCTTCATGCAAGAAATAAAATGCTGAATAAAGCATTAAGAATGCTCAAAAACAAATCAGACCCACACCATAAGAGCAAGGTAAAACAACTAAGACAAACCTACAAGAACTGGTTAATTAGTCATAAACACATAATGATACAACGAGATGTGGAAAATATGATGAAACGCTTGTTAAAAGAAATACAAGGGATTTTTGGGCCACCTTGAATAACGTCTCAACCCCACAAAGTGCTATTATAAAAAATATAGTACCAGAAGAAGTATGGGTAAAACACTATATGGGAATATTCCACAACAATGATATCAAGTTGGATATCCCAGCAATGCCAGAACAAGAGTGGTCAATTGAGATAAAGAAAGAAGACATTTACAGACACATCGTAAAATTAAGTACATCTAGAGCCCCTGGGCCGGATGGGTTAACAAACCACTTACTAAAACAGCAACCAGAATTATGGGCAGAATTTTGTTACACCTTGTTTACATCAATTCTTCAGAAGAGAAAAATCCCCACATTTTGGAAAAGTGCCACTGTTGTACCCATTTTTAAGAAGGGCAACCATACCGATCCAAAGAACTATCGGCCTATAGCCCTCCTCGATGTGGTGGGGAAAATTTTCGCTACTCAGCTACAAATCCAACTAACAAAATGGATCCAGGACTCAAAAAGATACGATCCTCGCCAAACAGGATTCATTAAAGGTGTTGGATGCGGCTTGAATTTAACAATTCTAAACTTTTTAAAAAGGGAAGCAATGCCCCAAAATAGAAAGATCTATGTAGCGTTTGTTGATCTATCCAACGCTTTTGATACCATTGATCGAGAGATGCTCTGGACAAAAATGAAGAAGTGGAAATGCCCTGAAAACTTACTCCAGCCGATTAAAGAACTACATACAAACACGATGATTAAGGTTAGATTTGATTCTGTTGGAACTTTGAGTAAGTCAATAAGAACAAACCAAGGGGTGAAACAAGGCTGCCTGCTGGCAGCCACTCTGTTTGGCCTATTTTTATCCGACATTGGAGAAAGTTTAGAAGACGTAATCTCCTTTCCCCCGAAAATAAATGGGATGATCGTAAATTGGATGCTATATGCAGACAATATTACACTATTGGACTTAACACCAATTGGCCTACCAAGAAAGTTAACAGCTCTAGAAGATTATGTGCAAAAAAACAAACTAAAAATGAACCGCGCTAAGTCTGAAATAATAATCTTTCAGTATCTCACACAAACTAATAAGCAGAAGAAACAATGTGCTCCAAAATGGAGACTGACTAACGAAAACTTGAAATGTGTAAAAAAAAGCAAAGTACTTGGGAATGTGGATCAACAGTAATATAAATGACGCACCTTGGGCTGCAAATGCCAAACAAACATGTAACCAACTAGCATTTCATGGTGTAACTATAAACAAAAAGTTTGGGAAATGTTCTCTGTTACCAGTATTAGCCCATTATAATCAAAACGTTGTACCAACGCTGATCTATGGCGCTGAGAGTGCACTGGGAGTCTCTGCAACTCTATGACCAGAATTAGAAAAGCAATATTGGAGACATTTTTTGCAGCTACAGAAAGGAATATCGAGTGCGTGTGTATGATATGAACTCAACCTAATCTCCATGCACGCACGAGTGCTATGGAACATGTTATCCATCTTCAGGAAAGTAATTATAGATGATTGTATACCTCAGTTTTGGCTCCTTCGAGATGCTCTGAAAGGAAATCCTGAATCTCTACTGTGTAAATGGGCAATTTGTTGTGGAATCCAACTAATACAGTTAGGCACTGATCAGTAAACATTGAAAAATAACCCAAACTATGTGAAGAAAAAGCTATGGGAGAAAGATTGGTGCTCGACAATTGACGATCGAAACCGCCATAAGCTGATGGAAGAAGCAGCAATTGAAGTAAAAGATCGGAAAAAACGGCTGCATTACTTGATGAGAACAGCCAACGCAAGACATCAAGTAATGTGCATGAAATTTCGACTGAACTTATTCAACACAAGAGTAAGTCAGGCTCTAAGAGCTCGGAAAGTGACAGCGTTATTAAGTTGCTGCTTTTGTAATAAACAGAATGAGACTCTAAAACATCTTACATTGTACTGCGAAGGCCTGAAAGACATAAGATCCCTGCATTTAGGAGCCCTAGTAAGACAATATTCCACCCTATGTGGAGAAGAACTGTGGCGATAATTTTATAACCCTAGAGAAAAAGACATCTTCGTGCTGACAAATTTTCTGCAAAAATTGGAAATACTGTTAAAACTTTGAAATGAGTCTGATGGTTATTGGCTGTGATAGGTGCATGTGTTGAAGAGGCAGAGATGTCTATACTGGATAATGAGGACATATTGAGACCCAGTTATGGAAGAAATGAAACAGAACCTTCAATTAAACACAGACTTGATAAGGAAACACTAAGTTTAGACAAAGAGGTGGAAACCTGTGGAATGTATAGGTTAATATGTTTTGTGCTATGTCTGAAGTAGTTTGTTTGTTTCTTCTCTGCAGCCTGGACACATTGTAAATGGGGGATGAGAATGTATTGCTTTTCAAAAAGTTTGTATAAACTAAATGAATTAACAAATATATCCAATATGCTTATACTACATATTGTACGCATCTAACGTAAGACATTGTAAATGAATTCGGACTGCTTTGCCATACTATACTTATACATCACCTAAAAATACTTGCCAGTACCTCACATGAAGCATGAGAGCATATATCAATGTCACTGCGATGCACACATTATCATTGCTGACACATATAAAAAATGAAAAACAAAAAATGGCGTCAATTACATTGTTAGGGAGAATTCTCATTTTATGGCTAATTTCCCTTACCTATAGAGTCCCCCAGCAGCTTTGCTGGATTTGAAGGGTTTGTTTTTTTCTCCTGCTAAGAGTGAGACTCTTTTTCCCACTCTTAGACATTTTTGCTATGTGTGTTCTAGACTATTTTTGTGTTTAATGTCTATGGGGTTTCTCTCACCTCCATAGGAACCATCTTTATTCACATGTGTTACACAGCACCCTCCGTGCAGTGACACAGGGGCGTCGTAGCGACCCCCAAACATAGACTACATACCCTGGGACTGACTACTATCTCCCAGAGCATGTAAAGTCCCAATTGACTTTACTAGTCAATTTTTATGAATTAAACCAGTACAACCCATCTTACTATGGAGGTACTGGAAAGGGTTAATAGTTTTCCCCTTATGTTCATTTTCGAGATGGTACCGTACAGTCCCTCTCACAAAAGTTTCTGGCTGGTGGCAGTGGTTACTACCGTAAATATTCGACTGCAAATATTTTCATATGGGATTTTCTCATTGTTCGAGGCTACCACATTTTCTGACAGCCTCTAACATACCGCCGGTATATTTAAATATTAACTTTACTCCAGTAGGTTTTATTTGCCAGAACTTTAATGTAACTTCTTTCTCGTGTCTTTCTCTAAACTCCTAACCCAGGTTAGGGATCCTTTGTTCGTCCTTTTGGTGGGCTTCTGCCAAGAAGCCCTCCTTTCGGCAAGAAGCCCTCCTTTCGGCGCCACTGAGTCTGGGGTGGGTCCATTGTGTGGAAGTGGGAGTAGGACCCCTGGAAGGGGTTGCCTCAGCAACCCATGTTGCACTCTATCCTGATAGGCTGGAGGGTCTCCCGCGAAGATGACC
Organism: Ambystoma mexicanum; assembly: GCF_040938575.1. Taxonomy (NCBI): domain Eukaryota; kingdom Metazoa; phylum Chordata; class Amphibia; order Caudata; family Ambystomatidae; genus Ambystoma; species Ambystoma mexicanum. The sequence continues at coordinate 49,031,271 of NC_090925.1, read as the reverse complement.
ACTCCACTGTGTGAGTGACAGCTAGGCTGTATGAATGGGCTCTTTTTGCATAAAAGCATGGTCCTGAGGACTGGAAGATCAAGACGTTGCCACTGGAACTAAGAAGCCGAAGAGGAGAGAAGCCAAAGACATCTGCAACGACTGAACCACTGGTGAAGCCTTGCTGCAGCGTCTCACCACTTTTCTCCACACGACGAGAGAAGATCTTTATCTGAAAGAGCCTTCTTCCCATGAGCTGGTGGGGCCAACCAGTTTGCCAATCGCCTTCCAGGACCTGCCTTGGTCGAATCACCAGTACCCTGTACTCAGAGACCGGATAGCCAGGCACCCGTCTACCCGACCGCGATTTAAAGGAGAGTACCTTTTATTCGTCGGGCAGCACTATGGCTGGTTTCATCCCTGGGTAGTGCAGTAACTCGAACCTTCCTCCACGATGAGAGCCTCTTTTCCTCTGCTGGATCCCCCAAACTGCAGGAACTACCAGGAACAACCGCCACCGCAGGAGCCACTTCGTCATTTTAAAGGTACATTGCTCCGCCAAGCCGCCCTTTCTGCGTGGTAGTGCTCATGGTGTTTTAAATCCTTTACCTACCTGTTGGGTTGGCTGCCCCTCTCTCTTAACATTGTCTTTCACCTTCTGCATCCACCATTTCAAAATCATTAACCAAAGACTTGACTGCAGCTACAAGAACATTTTGCTCCTGGGCCCTTGCCCTGTACCACTGACTCTGCCACAGGCCTATTGACTATGGCTAAATTTGTTGGAACTGCCTTCTCTAGATTGCTTCTCAACTAGAACTGTGTTGGTGCAACTACTTCTTATAACCACCCTTTCCTTCCCACTTTTATAACCTGTAAAGTGCCATTTTGCTCGGTTTTTATTTCAGTATTCTTTATGCTAAAGTACTGCCTTGCCTAAACTTGTTCACAAACTTATGGGAAGTGTTGCTAGGGTGTGTAAGGAGATATTTCTGTATAACTTGTGCTTTCCCTCCCTTGTGAGAAATTGATAGAGTGCCATTTGTATTTGGTTTTCACTTTGCCGTTTTGCTCAGTTTTCACTCTTGCTCAAACTTGTCTACAATTTAACTAGGGCGAGGTGTATGTTTTCTTTGACTGAATTTAACTTGCTTAATACTTGTGATAACTGTGTTTAACTAGAAGTGTGTAAAATAAATATGTATTCCTTTTTAATACAAAGATTTGGTCAGTGTTTCCTTGTGCCATAGTACTGAAGGCCTATTGTGTAAACCCTGAATACTGCTCATCTCCCTCTTGAGATAAGTCTGACTGCTTAGTCACAGCTACCTACTAAATCTTTGTGGTACAGACTGATACCAATGGATATTTATTGCTCTCACCTGTAGTCCCAATCTCCTGTAGTGCTCCCTAAGGGAACTGCACTGGATTCTGCCTAACACTGGTGTACAGCGGTGAGGATAAAAGTATTGGATTTACATTTTAGAGTTCTGCTGGTACCTTGGTTCAAATAACCACAATGCTAACTATCACAACAAGTTTATTTTAAACAAAGTCAAACATATGGAAAGTTACAGCCAGGAGACCCTCCTTACTAATACTGATGATTATTTAAGGGATCTGTGTAGACAGAAAGGTCTTCCTGTCAAAGGCAAGAAATTAGAAATGATTGATAGACTGTTAGAGAAACAAAGTCTGGATAGTGGTGCTGCAGTGCCCACTATTCCAGCAAGTGTAGCAAACATTGGAAACTTTCAACTACTAGCTGAAGACCCCATTGGAGTCTCAGCTAGTGTATCTTTAGTATCCCTAGGGTTGTGGGAACAACACAATTTAGATGCGTACAATTCTATCCCTCCTAATACTAAAGAGTATTATAAAGACAGTGTCCTAGTCAATGGTCAGGAGACCCCTGCCATTAGAGACACTGGGGCCAGCATAACTGTGGTGGATGAATCTTTTTTCAAGGTGGAGGATGTTGCTAAGTCACCCAAACGCCTCACCAAGTTAGCTGGAGGGCCTGTGCAGATGCTTCCCCAATTACCAGCTCTCAGCCAGTGCAATGGAATGACTGTCAGGATACCTGTGAGTGTACAATCTGAAGTACCAGGAAGGGCGCTGTTGGGCAATGATCTGAAAGACCTGGAGTAGTGTCAAGTACTCCCAGACCTCCTACTAAGAGATTACAGGAGCTTACCAGACCTGCAAGGGAGAGGACCTTGAGGGGCTCTCCTTGAAAGCCTTTTCCACCAGATACAACTACTTCAAAATGAAGCAGCTAAAATGATTCTGGGCTGCAGGTAAAGGTGCTCAAACTTCACAAATTCTGCTCTGTGGGAAAGTTACGATTATTTGGATGGTTCACCCTGCACCATGGGATTCCCATGAGATTCCATGCAGAAGGACTCTTGCTTCAGGCTTCCTTTGGGCATTTTCTTTGTCAGCCGTACTGGTCGTAGACAATGCATGCTTACAATTAGGCAGGTCTGGGTGTGTTTTAGAGTGTTTTTGGTGAGATAGGCCTTCATTTCTAATCCTCCTTTGTAACTCTTTTTCCCTTTTAACAACATGTTTTTAAAAAAAAATGTCACCCTTGTCCTTCCCCTTCTTCTATTTGTGTCAGCTGTGAGAAACCTGAAGGTGTCTCCCAAACTAGTCCTCGGGTATCTGTCTTCCAGGTGGCCAGGACATGTCCATCGCTGATGGAAATAGTTCCTGTGAGTGGACCAGAGAGGGAGGAGCACCTGTATGGGGGTCCTCTGGGAGTGGCACAGGAACACTGACAGGTGCGACGCGGTATTCCCCTTCTGTTAACCCCTCTTTCCTATCCTATTAAATAGGACACTCAATGTCTCTGCCCACCCCTTTTCTAAAACAAACAATTTTGTACACCACGAAAGATGACAGAGTAAGGATAGAGCCCGTTACCTGACATGGCCCAATCATAAGGTCAGGCAAAGTGAGGCAATTGATCAGAACCAATCACACCTAATGGCTCTTTTCACATCACCACAGGGATAAAAGGTGGAACACAAGAGAATATTACGAGCAAGGCAGGCAGAATGACGAGAGAGCTATCCCAGGGTGACAGTTCAGGAGGAGGAGAAAGGCAGTGAGAACCGAGAGGGTGACAGGGAGAGAAGCAACCTTGCCCTTTCTGACTCAGACCTGTGAATCCTCTGAAGAAGAAATCTTAAGACCGCAAACACGTCGATAAGCGAGAAAGCAGAGGGCGCTACCTACCATGTTACCGTCTATGACTCCTGATACAAGGAAAAGCAAGCCGTTCATCACGCCCATGAGTCGAGTGGAGAACCAATAAGAATCCAAACTGTGTTGAATGAAAGTTGCAAGCTAAAGATGATTGAACTATGAAGGTTGAAGGGGAAAGCCAGCTGAAAGGGGCCAACACAATGTGGGTGATCGGCGTGAGACTCTAGTTTGGTTCCCCATCTTTTTTGAAACTACCAATTCCAGAAGGCTGTGCAAAGGCTGTGAGAACAGTGTAAAAGTGGTCATACAGAGGTCTGGCAAAATCCGCTGTGCATTCGAAAGTCTTTGACCAACAAGTTTATTATTATTTTCTCAAGACATCGGATCCTTTGAGGCGAATGACGTATTGTAGAAAAGAGACTTAACCACCGATGTCCTGATACCTGGAAGCGTAACTGATAGCTTGTTCTGGGAAGGCTTGAGTGTATGCTGTGCTCCGGAATCCCACCTTGTCCTGTGCTAAAAAACATGGGGAAGGGAGACCCCCGACTACTATATTCTATATCCTGATTTATTATTTGTGAACTCTTCTTTCTTTCTCACGAACTTTATCCCACGCTCTTTCTGTATTTAATTGTAAGGATTGACAATAGTTTTGTTTAGTATAGGCCTTTTTAATTGACTAGACGCCACTAGGACTGCTTTATTTTTATTTTGATGGTTGTAGCTTGTTCCCATCTTATATTTAGGTTTATATTAGGTGTTTTTCCAACCCATTTATACAGTTTAATAAACACCCTTGAACTGTGATCACTTGTGTCTGTCTTTACTGTTGCCAACATGAGTTCCTTACACACCCCAAACTTAAAAAAAGAAAATGCTTCTTAACAATTTTCCTTACCTGTGTTTGTAGGGATAACTTTGTGTGTGAGCTCAAAAAGTCACCCTTTGCTGTACTTAGCCAACTCCCTGACTGTTAGCATTTGGAAAACCATTTCCCATTATGCGAGTCTTGTGCAAATCCTTTTTTTCTTTGGCACGTTTGTGTGTTTTGCTCTTGACAAGTTAGACAAATTAGGTAGTTTAGGTGCATGTGTTTTGTGCTCATTGGGGCCTTAGTAAACATGTCCTTTTATTTGGAGAGCTTGCTCATCTGAGAAAATGAGGAACAGGTGCACTCCTCAACGTCGGCTTCAGTGGCTGACGTAGTAATCCAGGAGGGAGAGATAGAGTCCCTGGGGGCAGACGGAGGCTGACACAGAGCGTGAGGTGGGTGAATCATGCATTGAGAACTATTTTACAGTACTTGAGTAGGGCAAACATGAATTTAATGAGGTGACAGTGGATGAAAATAAAAAGGCACAACACGAGGAGGATAATGTGGCTACCAGTCTAGATGTGACTGCAGACATAGGGCCTCATTCTGAGGCTGGCGCAAAGGGATTACCGGCACCGGTAAGGACACTGGTGCCGGTAAACCCCTTGCACCCTATTCAGAGGTCCCTTAGTGGGTCCCGCTATGGGTGCCTGGTTTAACCAGCGGGAGCTGCTAAGGGACTTCAGAGCTAATAACGGTACCGTAAATTGCGGTACCGTTATTAGCTACTTCCCCATTCCCATTGAGCCCTATGGGGGCTCAAATGGGAATGGGGAATGGTATTTTCAATGGGGACTTACCGGTCCTGCAAAGGTCGGAATAGACCGGTAAGTCCCCATTGAACCAGGACGGACTTGGTACCGTTATTGGAGGCAGTCATGGCGCTAATAGCGCCATGACTGCCTCCAATCTTGGAATGAGGCCCATAGAGTCACTTGAGGAGTAGCTGAAGAAGGTGGAAAAATACTTTGGCACTCGTCATGAGTTGGATGGTAATACAGAGGTAATTAGCGGAATTACCATTACCGATGTGGTGTGAGGTACGATTACTGCCATATTAAAACTTGGCGGGGCGCAAACACCACTGGTGGGCTGAATTATCGCTGTACATGAGTATCCGATGGGAATTCTAGCCAAAATCGGCAGAATTACCATTAACCCCATACATTCAGTATTAATTCAACTGGTGGAATTACCGCTGGTGGAAATAGTGTGATCGCTGGAACAGGAAGCACGGCGTGGCCATCTTGAAAAGTACAATCCACTCTGAATCTCCCATTTCCTATTGCCATCCAGACACCATACTAAGCACAATCATGTCTGAGTAAAAGTGAAATCCTAAGGTGACTGAGTTGAGGCTGAGAAAGCAGAAATTCACAGAGGCAGAACTCCAGGTGTTGGAAGCGAAGGTTGTCTTCCACGCTGAGGAGCTAGATGGGAGCAGGCAGCTCAGGACCTCTGGCCAGAGGAAGGCTGCCATTTAGGCCACGATCAGTGGCAAGGTGGTGGTAGTGGGCATTGTCCGAAAGGGACAGTGAGGACTGTAGAAAATGATGGAATGACCTCAAGGCCAGGGTCCGCAGCCTAATTGCCAGGTGCAGGAGTTGGCACCGTGGAACACTTTGCCCTGACTCCATGGGAGGAGAAGCCCAGCTCCATACTCCACATGGAAAGGAAAGAGGGGATCGGCAGCACAAAAGTTGGACCAGCAAGCCAATGGGATGTCAGTGAGTCTATCAGTGCCCACTCCCAGGTGCATGCTCTGCCATAAATCATGCATCCCCCAGCATAGATGAACACAATGGGCAGGGGAATGGGCAACCAAATGGCAATGGGTACAATGTGAAGCAATGGAACCATAAGAAGCACCCATGTGTGCTGTGACAGTCCATGTTGCCAAGTGAAGGTGCTGTACTGCCACAACAACAAGCAATATTGGCAGGCCAACAGGCAAGGTGCACAACTATGTGCCATGTACACCTTCAGCTGGCACTACTCCCACCTAGCAGCAGCTGCACTCATTGGCCTGAAACCAACCATGCCATCATACAAAATGTGTGTTGAAAAAAGAAATCCCATGTTTCATGAAAGCCCTGCGAGCCAACTTACATGTATGCACGATGACAGAAAGCATGTCATCATCCACCCAACAGGTACACAGTCGACTGATGCTAAAGAGAGGCTGATCTCTTCACTGCCCAGGATACCTCCACCACTGCCAGTGCATTCACCTCTATGCTTGCACAGGCCAGGCGTGAGAGCAGCGGGAGGAAGAGCAGGCAGAAAGCAGCCGGTCCACAGGAGACTACCACAGTGTCAGCTGTGCTAGGCAGAGAGACACCCACCATTCCTCAATCAGTGCTCAGTGGTACCCTCCACCAGCCATGCAAATGGCACAGGAGTCAAAGCACCTGGTGATGCAGGTGCTGCGACTGCCACACCACATCTAGACCCTGTGGAGATTCCCAAGAGTGCCGTTCACACACATATGCGTGCACCCATCTGCCCCCTGACAACCTCTTGTAACCTGTGTTGGACAGGCATAGCCAGCGCCAAGGTGGGGTAGAGACAGGAAGCAATGGCTCTCCAGATGAGGAGGAGGATGAGGAATACGCAGGCTTATGGTTGCCATGCTTTAGCCCTATCCCTCGCCAGAACTCACAGCCAGTGTCAGAGCACACACGAGTAGCAATGGTGAAAATGGATGCCATGGCGCAGTGCCAGTCATCCATGGAACACCTAGCAGTTCAGCAGGTGCAGCATATGCAGGAGATCAGGGACATCACCCAGGGATCCTCCAGGAGGATTTCTCGGTCCCTGGACCACCAGTGCCAGCAGCTCACCCAGACGACCACTGCCATCTCCAACATTAGGCAGAGGATGAAGGAGCAAACTAAGGGCATGTTGGCCTTTGCTGAGTCCCTCCATTCCCGCATGCAACTGACACTGCAGCACATTTGGGGTCAGTTGTCTAAGCCCTTCACCTCTGTAACCCCCACAGAGGGATCTGTGAACAACACCCCAAGGCACCACTCCTAGCACCATCTGACACCAACTGTGCTTGAGCAGGCTGGTAAGAGGCCATGGTAGTGACATTTCATGGGTTCAAGGGAGGAGGGAGGGCATGGGTGTGTTCGGGTTGGTGTGTTGAGGGGGCCGGAGGTGGGTAGGATGGGTGTGTTGCAGATGGTGTCCTGTGGAAGGGGGAGGCGGGTGGGTATGTGTGTTGGGGATGTCTTTATTTACACATAAGAATTCAATTCTAGGAAATTTGAAGCAATGCTAGGACATTCCTTATTATGTGAATGTGATGTATTTAATGCATGGCTATGTGCAAAGTAGAGAAGCATGTAATTAGCAATGTGATAAGAAATAATTGTCTATTAGTACTCGCCGCACCAGACGACCATTCCTTCCCTCCTCCTGGTCACTGTGTGGCAGCACTTCACCTGCAGGTAGTAAGTCATTGTCTTCTGGGGGTAGCATGTCCTCATCAAGGGACAGGGGACTTTTCAGTTGAGGCAGATGTTGTGTCACATGGCACAGACAAGCAATATCTGTCCAACCTTATATGGCATGTACGTCAAGGCCACTCTGGTCTGGTGTAAACACAGAAAAATACCTTTCAGCCGGCCAGAGGCACACCCTGCGTACAGCTGGTTCTGACCTGTGCCTCATTGTACGCCACCTCCTGTGGTGTACATGGATTGTGCACAGGTGTCTTTCGCCATGGTAGCTTCGGGTATCCAGCGTCACTTGCAAGGGCAGAGGTCACAGGTGTCAGTGACAGTGCATTGTTGATCCGTTACCTTTTCTAAGTGCATGTTGATGGACACCCTGTGCATGCTTTTTCCATGTATTGTCCACGACATGTTTCTCCATCCTAGTTGATGCATGCAGTGCCATTCACTATGGGGGTACAACGGCATTCTCATGTCAAACCTTGTGTGCAGCTCAAAACCAGCAGTCATCACTCACGTGTTCTGTCATTGGCATTGCAGTGTGCAGATGGCATGTGTTGGGCCTGTGCATTGCTATCATGCATGTGCCCTGATGGGTGATTTTTTAAGCTCACGTGTGTTCGAGATCTTACAGGGCCACTGTGGAGATCCCCAACCCTCCCACACTAATCCCATTTGGCAATTACAGGGCACGAGTGCGATTAGCGTGGGTGGTGTGTTTATTTCTTCTGTGTGTGGTTGGTCTGTTCTTCTCCTCTCGTTTTGTCTAATTGTGTTTTGCAGCCTCCTGTAAAGCAAGTGAGAATATGAAGTGACAGGCCTGTGTACACGCCGTCCCGCAGTTACCTCTGATGAGGATGCGCTTACCTTTGGTGGGAGGCTGCCAGGAAGCTACTCGGCCCAGCTACTTCACTGGGAACAATGGTGTAGTCCTGCTGGCACTGGCTTTGTGGAGGTCGTTTTTTCAGGAGGCTATATCCATGTTCTCTGTTCCCAATGTTCACCAGATTGAGTTCCCAATGTCTGTCTATGAATGGCCTAGAGGCCAGAGTCTGATGTCTTATTCCTGTTCTTTGTTTCCTTGTCGGGTGGTCTCTAGATGGGGGCATAAGCCTGAGTAGCATGTCATATTTTTTTCAAAAGTTAGTGAAAATGGCAGCGGCATCCAAAGAGGTCCTTCTCCGGTTGGCTTCATGAAGGGGATGATTCACCTTCGGGTGAGTTCAATCAAATCAGCTGACTTCATTACAAGCAATGGTTATTTGCCTTTTATTTGGTTGTTTTTTCAATTCCAAAAAAATAGATAGCAGAGGCAGCCCCTAATCAGGGTGCCTTCATAATGTTTAAATGGTTATATTAGTGCGGTCAAGCAGGGCAGTGAAGTGGACGTGTGTTTTAGTACATAGGGAAGAGGACATTCGGCACTTACCATTGTGCAATATACATCGATGTAGTTGGTTAGCATTGGGGTGTGGTAAAAATTCAAGTTCAGCACTGTCAAAAGGCACAAACTTATCAGCTGTGGGTGTAGCACACTGATGTGGGAGTGGTCTTAATTGACAGCAACGCAATTCCATTGTATGCACTAGGCTGGAGAATGCCCTAAATGATCGTTTTTAAAGGACTCATATGAACAGGTAAAAGGGTATCAGTTACCCTATAGGTTATTAACATGCGCTACAGGTAAGTACACATGGCTTAACATTAGATGGAGGCCCTGCAAAAAGGCCTCAGAGCATGCTTTTTAATAGAAATTAATTTGCATTTTACTAACGCGCCTAGTAGCCACAGAGGCTGGCAGCACATTGCAAATGATACATTCCCAGGATCATACGGTAAGAAATGTAAAGCCTCTGATACTTTGAAGATCAGGAAGCAAAGCTCATGGGTGCCGGAGAAAGGTAGTGAACACAAAACCATTTTTATAATTCGGCAAATTAGTTTATGAAATGGGTCTACTGACAGAATCCACCTGCCCCATGGCGGTTTCAAATTGCCCCCTAGCACATGTGAGCCTGGAAAGAGGTTTGTAGAGTTCTTAAAATGCAACATTAAAATGATAATTTGTAAATGGTTAAAGGCTGCTCCAGTGTCATGATGAACAGTATTCCCATGTGAAATGGATGGAGATGACGGTGGCAGGTGAGCAAAGATCCATCAGTCATCTCAAATGGCTCAATGGTTTGGCACTATAGATGTGGGAATTGTGGGTTGGAATGTGACGTCACAGAGGTGTTTGAGGGTGGTGTGGCAAGGTTTGCAAGACCCAATCATTGAATCATAAGGTGTGTGCCTCCATAGGGGAATGATGTAGCCCAGCCAATTAGCTTTGCATAGAGGACTAACCTAATGTTGAAATATGTGTAAATGATAATTAGTTTGTATGATTATAAAAGCTTTGGTTTTAGGGGTGTAGTTTGACAGCTCCTTTCATGTAGTTCTGTTCTGCATTCTGCATGAATCTTGCTTTCCCAGCTGCGACTGGGCCCAGAATAAATTGTGCTACTTATTGCTTCGTGTACACTCCTTTTTGGATTACTTTAGTAATTTAGTAACTATTTTTGGTGAGTTCTGAAGCAACCTCAGTACAGGGGTAGGGATGCAATGTAGTTATGTCAGAGGGACAATTTGGTGCCTTTTTAGATCGATGAGTTCATCGAGGAAATATACAAGGCAGGCTAATGGGAACCCCCCTCAAATTAAAATGCCAAATATAGACCCTCATGCTCAACAGGGGGAGTTCAGGACACACTGCAGGGATAAAGATCAGCCTTGCTTCTGTTACTTGATCTATCAGCTGCATTTGACTTGGTGAACCATAACATTTTATGTAAACATATCTCATCTGCTGCATATTTATCTGGCCAAGCTCATGCTTGGATAGAGTCCTTCCTTCCTGTGCACCGTCTGCATCGGCCTTACCCACACCAGTTACCTGCGGGGTTCCACAGGGATCCTGCGTATCCCCCACTCTCTACAATGTGTTCACCAAGCCTCTTTTTGACAAACTTGACTTTCAGGGTGTTATGTATACCAATTACACGGACGACACCCAGATACTCAACCCTATTACTGGTGACCACATTGTAGACAGCAAGACCCTCAACAACATGTACAGCATCATAAAATCCTGGATGGCAAAGCATGAGCTCTGTCTCAATGACAAGAAGATGGAGCAGCTCCTTCTGGGTTCAACTGCTAATCTAAACAAACTAGGCACATTATTTACCTCAATTAATATTGATGGCAACATCATTAAAGTATCCAATGATGTAAGATCTTTAGGAATCTATATTGACTACGCTCTAACCTTAACAAGACAAACTAATGCTTTATCTTCGTCCACAGCCTACACCCGCAATCTTATATGGCCTGCCACCCGTATCTGACTACAACTAATTGCATCTCAGTAGCTAGAGCATTAGTTTTATCCAAGCTGGACTATTGCAATGCGCTGTACTTGGGCACCCCTCAACAAAACCTTAACAAAATGCAAGTTATGCAAAATAACGCTTTCAGATCAGCATGCAACATTCCCAGGAAGCAAAACATCACTGCAACAAGACATACCATAAACTAGCTCAACATTAAGCAAAGAATAGCTCTGAAATCACTATCACTCATTCACAAGTGTCTCTACAACCAAGCGCCCACCTACTTGTCTAACCCTTTCACGTGCCACTCCACCACACAACCCACCAGAACTGTGCAGTCGCACTATGTTTCCATCCCACACTTACACCGACAACGCGCAGGGGGATCAGCTTCCCAGTCCTGGCTGCTACGAAATGGAATGCACTCCCTGTATCGCTAAGAGAGGAACCATCTTTCTCTATATTCCGAAAGAAGGTTAAAGGATGGCTCCATGAGCAAGACTCCAACCGGCCTGGTTTCAAGCTTGAGTTATAGTGAGAACGTCTTTATTCAACTAATCATCTAAGTTATATTCCCCGTTGTACATATATTATCTCCGAACTTGTTTGGAAATTTGTATCTTTGTATATTTATAACATATCTAAGTAGCCATGTGTATAATTCTGTATGCCAGCTCCATATTTGCTGCCTGTGTGTAACTGTGTGTGTAACTTTACAAACAGCTCCCAGATGCCCCCGGGCTCGGTTGCGCTTTACAAATAAATAAAATACTAAATAATAAATACTAAAGAAAGTCCTGGGTCAGAAAAGAACTTAAAAATTGCAGGCCTAGCTCAAGCACAATTAATAATTAAGACTACTGAGTAAAGGACTGTCTTTTGTTCCCAGTATAGGTTCCATCCAATTTACAGATAGAGACAGAAGAAAGGCAGTTTCCATGGAAAATACACCTCACTGCCTTCTTTGATGACATGCAGGAATATGACCTGCATCAGTGGTTTCCAACCTACCAAGGATATGCTCAAAGAATTACTGACCTTTGAGTAAGTTAAACTAAGGGTTTAGTGAGAGTATTCTCTTTGAAACATCATATCAAATATAACATCAATAAAAGTCAATTTGAACATTATAGACATTGAATAATCACAGTTCCATGATTATAAAACTGGTAGATTAGGGTGGGGGTATCCTCATTCACAATATCCATCAATATGATCCAGAAACATTCAGAGAACGGCTCAACCCTCCCTGTTCTGTTACATTGACCCAACAAAAGAGTTTAGGGATCTTATCGTTGAGCTGAAGCAAGTGATTGCGCATTTAAATATGGGAACTTAAGTTCCAGGGACTTATCCTGCACCAGTCATTGCTTCATGTACAAAGGAAAGATGATGAACTCAAACATGATATTTGCACATATATGTTAGTGAGTCTGAATTTCCTAATTGTATAGGTTTATGGTGTATTGATCTACCGCCGCTTGAGATAAGCGTAAGTCAAGTGGTGGAGGCTGTGGGATGCCAGGTCTCAGTGGAAGCCCCAGGTATTGACTACATGCCGGCTGACCTCTATAAAAGCAAATCAGAAATGATGGCACCCTATCTGCATTGGTTATTTAATGCAATTATGTGGACTAGTTCCAAACCTCCCTCTTGGAATCTTGCAGAAACTGTGCCTTTAAAAAGGGGGAGTGTGGAGACCACGGTAATGATAGGGTAATTTATTTACTGAATGCTACCAATAAAATGTATTGAGCAATCCTCCAAATATAATTAGAGGTGTGGGTTGTGGAACAGGAAGCACTGAGCCACCTTCAAGTGGATTTTGTAAAGTACTGTCGATCATATTTTAAGATTGCGCTTAATTTTCAACAAATGTGTGAAGTTAAATAAGGGCAGTCTTTACCTCTTAATTGTCAATTTAAAGGCTCCATTCGACTGCATCCCAAAGCAACCTCAGTGGGAGGCACAATTGGATCTCTGTGATCACTGCGCCCCCATAACTGCGACAGCCGAAAATGCTGACACCAGTTACGGCGCAGCGCAGTGATCATATGGATCACTGTGCCCGCTTCACCTGGCCTGCATTACCCCTCCCATGCCCCCCACTCCACTTACCTTTAGGACAGCACATGCAGAAGTGTGCCGCCCGCACTCTGCAATACCTGCAGTGTCAGCTCCTCCCACTAACGTGGGTTGGAGCTGATGCCTCAGGGTGCTTTTCTTTTTTTTTCTTCTTACGTGTCCCCTGCTTTCCGAAATGGTAAGCTGGGGCCACCCCTGCAACCCCTGACCCCCGTTACTGCCCCCAGATAGAGAGGGGGACAACCCAACAAGCCCCGCTCTGCTTGGGCACATTAAATGTCACCCTCATTTTGTGCGCCACCAAAGTCGCAGTAACTGCGGGGGCGCACAAATGAGCTAACATTTTGGTACAATACTGCACAATTTGATAGAGGGACCTGTTGAAGGCAATCATGGTGTTCTATGTGGACTCTTCAGCCAGAGTCAGATGGAGCTTAGGGAGAGACTACTAGTACGTTTTCGGTATAGAAGGGGGTAAAGCAATGGTTTACACTTGCTCCTCTACATTTTAAATTATTTTTTGATGGAGAGCTAGATCATTTCCCAAAGGATACATCAGAAGCTCCTTTGTTAGCAGAAGAAACATTTATTTTGTATGTTTACCGTTGATATTGTACTCCTTTCACAGCCCCCAATGGGACTAAGAAAGCAGGCTACCCACTTTGTAGGTTTTGTGACCTAAATGGTTTGCAGGTGAACACCTCTAAAACAAATTGTATGAGGTGTTGGTTCAATATGGTACTTCGTATGGATGGGGTGCGTATTGCAGACGTTCGATTATTTGGGTGTTAAGTTCTCCAATGATGGGAAATGGAATAACCATGTGTCACGGTGTTATGTCACACGGGAAACGGGGGTCTGCCGCTCTCTTCCCCTCCTGGCGAGTCTACCCGCGCATCTGCTTCCGGGGGCTCGCCGGGAGGGGAGTGGCGGGCTACAGGGCTGGCGGCCTTCGGCGCATGCGCGGAAGGCCTCTCTCTCGGCTCCGCGCATGCGCCGTGGGCCGAACTCATCTCCCTAGCGGGGCTTGCTTCTCAAGCCTCGTTATGGGTCCGCCGGCGTCCGGAAACGGAACGGCTTGCGTCCCAGGCCTTTCGGGCGCCGGCGGCCCATAAAAGAGGCCGCAATTCTCAGCGAGTCGCGTCTCAACGTGGTTCGCTTCGCTTGCCTCGTTGTTCCTGCCTCTTACTTACCTGTGGCCTGTTCTGGGCCAGCTTGCCTCCTGCATTTACCCGTGGCCTGTCCTGGGTCAGCTTACCTTCAGTCCTTACCTGTGGCCTGTCCTGGGTCAGCCTATCTCCTGCCCTTACCTGTGGCCTGTCCTGGGTCAGCCTACCTCCTACCCTTACCTGTGGCCTGTCCTGGGTCAGCCAGTCTCCAGCCCATACCTGTGGCTTGTCTTGAGCCAGCCTGCCTCCAGCCTTACCTGTGGCCTGCCCTGGGTCAGCCTACCTCCTGCCCTTACCTGTGGCCTGTCCTGGGTCAGCCATTCTCCAGCCCATACCTGTGGCTTGTCTTGAGCCAGCCTGCCTCCAGCCTTACCTGTGGCCTGTCCTGGGTCAGCCATTCTCCAGCCCATACCTGTGGCTTGTCTTGAGCCAGCCTGCCTCCAGCCTTACCTGTGGCCTGTCCTGGGTCAGCCAGTCTCCAGCCTTACCTGTGGCCAGTCCTGAGCCAACCTACCTCCAGCCTTACCTGGGGCCTGTCCTGAGCCTGCCTGCCTCCAGCCCTGACTTGTTGTCGGCACTGGGTCTGCCCATCTTCAGACTACCCGGGACTTGCCCAGTACCAGCTAGTCTCCAGCTGTTCTCTCTCTTCCTGTTTTGCCTACCTCCGAACCTAATCCTGCAAACCTCTGGAACTATCAGCACCAACCGGACTTTCTATCAGCTGTAATCCCTCACTGTTACATTGGTTCCGGAAGATTCATGATATCTACAATCGGCTCTACCTAAAACTACAGTGTCACCATCTTGAGCCATCAATCCTCGAGTCACGCTCATCTGGACAGTACTTATCGTGACATTGGGGGTCGGTCCACCCTTCACCCAGTTCCTCTTTTGGGTGGCGGAGGGGCTGATTCCTCGTGCCGCTAATTCATCAGTTCCTGGACTCCAGACTGGCGACCTCAGCAAGACCAACCACCAAGAATACAGGTACGCGGTCCTCTCGGGCCGATCAGCTTAACAGATTGAGACGCCTGCCTTCAGATTCGGAGATGGATGAATCGCAAGAAATGAGGAACGAATTGCTGGCACTCAGAGCTGAGATGACCGCCCTGCATCAAGAGAATCAAACATTACGCCAAATGATAACACAAGGAGCATCCAGTTCTTCTCAGACAGAGGGACCATTGGCTCACACAACACCCATCAAATTCGACGGCGATCCTAGACGGGTGGCAGAGTTTTGTAACCACTGTAGGATCCATTTCCTCTTCAGGTCCACGCACTTTAACAACGATAGGGCCAAGATTGGCTATATCCTGGGGAATCTAACTGGGAACGCATTAGCTTGGGCAACCCCGTTTGTGGTCACGAACAGTCCTATTTTGAATGACTTTGCTGCCTTCGAAAAAGCCTTTCTGGAAGTATTCCAGACGCCGAACCTGGCCTCCGTCGCACAGAATCAGTTGATGGACTACAAACAGGGAAGCAATGACGTCATCACCTACATCAGTCGCTTCCGACTTTTGGCTACCGACTCTCGGTGGCCCGAAATTACACAGAAAACGCTGTTTCGTCGAGGCCTGAGAGAGGAGTACAAAGACGAATTACTCCACATCCCCGAGCCGGAGAGTCTTCAACTCTTGATAGATCAAGTACTTCGTATTGACCAAAGACTAACCGAACGAAAGGCTGAGAGACGTCGGTTTGACAGAAGCGGTTCCCGGACAACCAACTCGCCTGCTGGTTCATTTGGATCAACCGAGTCCGGATCTGAGCCCATGCAAGTAGGAGCCATGAGAGGGCATTTGTCGGAAGAAGAGAAGAAACGAAGGAGGTCTTTGCGTCTGTGTCTTTACTGTGGAGCAGCTGGGCATTATCTGAGCATATGTCCTTTACGTCCACAAAAGAAGAAGTCGGGAAACTAGGAGACCTGTCGTTTATAGGAAGGGCAACGACAGGTCCCATCTCCTCCTCAGACCCTTCGGTTATTTGTTCCATTCGTCGGCCCATGCAACCAGTGGTGCTACAGACCCTAAAGGTCAGGATTAAATTACCAGACAGAGACCTGGAGTTATCTGGTCTGCTGGATTGTGGGGCTTCCGGCAACTACATCGACGAAACATTCGTCGCCCGACATAAAATACCACTCGTTTCCAGGCCTACTCCCTTGTCAGTGGAGCTTATTGATGGTACCCCCTTGTCTTCGGGGCCTATTAACCAGTTCACGGTCGGATTGGCTCTTCAGATTACTGATCATTACGAGGAACTCTCCTTTGATGTTATTAAGTCACCTAACTACAAGATGGTCCTAGGTCTACCATGGTTACAACATCACAATCCGTTGATAGACTGGAGAACTCAGACTTTAACCTTTTCCTCCGAAAGGTGTGCTCAAGGATGCAAGCTATCTGTTCCCACCATGACCGTTTCGACTTCTCTAAAGACGGACAACAATGGGGTTCATCTATGTTCCACGTCTCTGGTTCCACAGGTATATGCCGATTTCAAACAGGTATTTTCTGAACCCGGCAACATACCCCTTCCTCCACACCGGTCCTTTGATTGCTCCATTGACCTGTTGCCGAACCATGTCATACCTCATGGGAAGTTGTACGCGTTGACCCGTGACGAGAAGCAAGTTCTTCAGGCATATTTATCTGAAAGTCTAGAAAAGGGGTACATTGTACCGTCAAAGTCACCTGCAGGGTTTCCCCTGTTCTTTGTAAAGAAGAAAGAAGGCACGTTGAGACCCTGTGTCGACTACCGACAGTTGAATGACATTACAGCCAAGGACCGGTACCCGTTGCCTTTGATACGTAGTATCCTTGAAACCCTGCATACTGCACGAATTTTCTCCAAATTGGACCTCCGTGGAGCTTATCATTTGATACGCATCAGGAATGGGGACGAGTGGAAGACAGCTTTCAAAACATCTTTTGGGCACTTTGAATATCGGGTTATGCCCTTCGGCTTATGTAATGCCCCCGCTGTTTTTCAGCGATTTATGGACCACATTTTTGGTGACCTGTTAGGATTATCCGTTTGGGTTTATTTGGATGACATACTGATATTCTCTAAGTCCTTGGACGAGCATGTGGAACACGTTCGTGAGGTCCTTCATCGACTATCCATCAACAATTTGTTCGCCAAGGCAGAGAAATGTAGCTTTCACCAGACCAGTATCGAATTTTTGGGATTCATTATCAATCAAGAAGGAGTTGGGATGGATCCCAAGAAGGTTCTAGCCATACAAGAATGGAAACATCCACACGATATCAAGGCTCTCCAACGATTTTTGGGGTTCGCAAACTTCTACAGGCGCTTTATTCCACATTACTCGCGGATCTCGGCTCCCCTCACCAGTCTTACCAGCAGCAAGATCGCTTTCGAATGGAGTCCTGTGGCTTCCCAGGCTTTTGGAGTATTAAAGTCGGCTTTTATGGCTGCTCCCATCCTGCGCCATCCCCAGGAGGACTTGCCCTACATTGTAGAGGCCGATGCTTCCAGCTTCGCGGTCGGAGCAGTCCTTCTCCAGAAAGATCCAGCCACGCTAGTGGAACATCCAGTTGCCTATTTTTCTCGCAAGTTGAGTCCCAGCGAACGAAACTACGCGGTGATAGAAAGGGAATTGTTGGCCATCAAGACCGCATTCGAGGAATGGAGACATTTTCTCCTCGGAGCCCGTTTTTCTGTAGAAGTGCGAACCGACCATCGCAATCTGCAATATCTTCGCTCTCTGCAATGTCGGACTCCTCGTCAAGCCCGGTGGGCCTTCTTCTTCTCTCCATTCGAGTTCCATGTCACTTATATCCCGGGAACTTCCAATATAAAAGCAGATGCTCTCTCCAGGTCCTTGGAAAATGTTGATGGGACGCAAGGTCCTGAACAGCCATTGATTTCTCCTCGCCATTTCCTGCTGGCTTTGTCCTCTCACCTTAAGTCCATCGCAGAAGCCACTCGGTTGGACCCCGAAAAAACATCCCTTCTTAGTCGTCACTCAGTTTCTGAACGAGAGGGACTCTTGTTTTTTCAGAAGAGACTTTACATACCTAAAGGAGCCATTAGGAGAGGCATTTTACATGGATTCCATGATTCACCCATAGGAGGACACCGTGGAGTCAGAGCCACTCGAGAGTTGGTTTCTCGACAGTTCTGGTGGCCAGGTTGGGCGACTGAGGTCCAGAAGTACATCGACAGCTGTCCCATATGTGCACAGTGCAAGGTTCCCAGAAAACGGCCATTGGGTTTATTAATGCCCACTGAAACAGCTCTCTATCCATGGCATACAATCGCTACTGATTTCATTGTGGATTTGCCCCCATCTGAAGGTTACACCTGTATAATGGTGGTCGTAGACTGCTTCACTAAACTGGCTCATTTCATCCCATTTCGGAAGATCCCTACAGCTACCCAAATGGCTTCGGCGTTTCTGCATGACATCTACCGGCTGCACGGCCTACCAGAGAAAATCATATCGGATAGAGGAACCCAATTCCTTTCTTCATTCTGGAAACAGGTATGCGGTCATTTAGGAATACATAGAGCTCT
This sequence comes from Ambystoma mexicanum, assembly GCF_040938575.1. Taxonomy (NCBI): domain Eukaryota; kingdom Metazoa; phylum Chordata; class Amphibia; order Caudata; family Ambystomatidae; genus Ambystoma; species Ambystoma mexicanum. Next base: position 49,012,565 of record NC_090925.1, on the reverse strand, counting down.
AAGCTCAGGCTACCACCCACAGACCAACGGGCTGACCGAAAGGACCAATCAGACTTTGGAGGGGTACCTCCGTTGTTTTTCTAATGCCACACAATCTAACTGGAAAGATGGACTAGATCTGGCCGAGGTTTCATATAATAACACCGTCCATGCTTCCACCGGAGTCAGTCCATTCTTCTGTTCCACTGGTTTACATCCTCGATTGATGCCCTTTCAACCCATTCCTTCTAGTACTGTTCCTTCTGCTGATGATCTAGTCAAACACATTCGGAATCAACAAGAACTGGCAAGCAAGATCCTAAGTGAGGCCAAAGATCGGATGAAGAGACAGGCAGACAGGAAGAGGAGTGTAGAACCCGACTTTCGGGAGGGTGACAAGGTGTGGTTGTCCTCAAAGAATTTGCCACTCCGCAATTTGCCCGTCAAACTGGCTCCTCGTTACTTGGGTCCCTTTGTTATTACCAAACGGTTGTCCTCCGTATCCTTTTGCCTACGCCTACCCTCTTCCTGGCATGTACATCCCGTTTTTCACGTGTCCCTGTTAAAGCCCTATGTGGTCGATGCTTATGGCCGCACTCCTCCCCGTCCGGCCTCTGTCCTAGTGCAGGGTGTCCCGGAGTTTGAGGTACACGAGATCTGTGATGCCCGTTTCCGTAGAGGGGTGCTCCACTATTTAGTTGACTGGAAGGGGTACCCAGCCTGTGACCGTACATGGGAGCCACGCCAACATGTACATGCACCCCGGTTGATACGTGAGTTCTATGTACGGTTTCCCTGGAAACCCGGAGCTCCGGGCCTTCCTGGGAGGGGGCATAGTGTTATGTCACACGGGAAACGGGGGTCTGCCGCTCTCTTCCCCTCCTGGCGAGTCTACCCGCGCATCTGCTTCCGGGGGCTCGCCGGGAGGGGAGTGGCGGGCTACAGGGCTGGCGGCCTTCGGCGCATGCGCGGAAGGCCTCTCTCTCGGCTCCGCGCATGCGCCGTGGGCCGAACTCATCTCCCTAGCGGGGCTTGCTTCTCAAGCCTCGTTATGGGTCCGCCGGCGTCCGGAAACGGAACGGCTTGCGTCCCAGGCCTTTCGGGCGCCGGCGGCCCATAAAAGAGGCCGCAATTCTCAGCGAGTCGCGTCTCAACGTGGTTCGCTTCGCTTGCCTCGTTGTTCCTGCCTCTTACTTACCTGTGGCCTGTTCTGGGCCAGCTTGCCTCCTGCATTTACCCGTGGCCTGTCCTGGGTCAGCTTACCTTCAGTCCTTACCTGTGGCCTGTCCTGGGTCAGCCTATCTCCTGCCCTTACCTGTGGCCTGTCCTGGGTCAGCCTACCTCCTACCCTTACCTGTGGCCTGTCCTGGGTCAGCCAGTCTCCAGCCCATACCTGTGGCTTGTCTTGAGCCAGCCTGCCTCCAGCCTTACCTGTGGCCTGCCCTGGGTCAGCCTACCTCCTGCCCTTACCTGTGGCCTGTCCTGGGTCAGCCATTCTCCAGCCCATACCTGTGGCTTGTCTTGAGCCAGCCTGCCTCCAGCCTTACCTGTGGCCTGTCCTGGGTCAGCCATTCTCCAGCCCATACCTGTGGCTTGTCTTGAGCCAGCCTGCCTCCAGCCTTACCTGTGGCCTGTCCTGGGTCAGCCAGTCTCCAGCCTTACCTGTGGCCAGTCCTGAGCCAACCTACCTCCAGCCTTACCTGGGGCCTGTCCTGAGCCTGCCTGCCTCCAGCCCTGACTTGTTGTCGGCACTGGGTCTGCCCATCTTCAGACTACCCGGGACTTGCCCAGTACCAGCTAGTCTCCAGCTGTTCTCTCTCTTCCTGTTTTGCCTACCTCCGAACCTAATCCTGCAAACCTCTGGAACTATCAGCACCAACCGGACTTTCTATCAGCTGTAATCCCTCACTGTTACATTGGTTCCGGAAGATTCATGATATCTACAATCGGCTCTACCTAAAACTACAGTGTCACCATCTTGAGCCATCAATCCTCGAGTCACGCTCATCTGGACAGTACTTATCGTGACATTGGGGGTCGGTCCACCCTTCACCCAGTTCCTCTTTTGGGTGGCGGAGGGGCTGATTCCTCGTGCCGCTAATTCATCAGTTCCTGGACTCCAGACTGGCGACCTCAGCAAGACCAACCACCAAGAATACAGGTACGCGGTCCTCTCGGGCCGATCAGCTTAACACACGGGTTGATGTGAGTATGGGGAGAAAATGAAATGGCATCTTAGTCTTTGCCAATCTCTTGAAGTGTAATTCTATTGTCCCATCTGTGGATATGTATAGCACCCAGGTTTTGGATGGTGCCCTCTATGGAGCAGAAATCTGGGGCTCAAACAAGGCTAGTGCTCTAGCTGTGACAGAACATAATTTCCTGAAAATGATATTAAGGCTTCTGGGCAGCTCCCCTAATATTCCTTTACACATGGATTTGGGTTTTCTATGCATTGTCGATCGGATTGCTCTTAAAGCCATTATACTACGGTTACGAATCTGGTAGAGTGAAAGTCATATCACATGTTGAGCTGCACTTAAAGATGTGTTGTCCTATAACAATGTGAATTCTCTTGGGAGGTTCAGGCATATGAATGATCTTGCTTTTAAATTGGAATTGGATGAGCTCGGGACTAGCCCAGTAGATACCTATACTCAGCTTACATGGGGCGAATATGTTACAAAGTGTCTAAATCTGTCCATGGGCTATGAATATTTGATGTGCAAAGATGCTTATAGGATGGAGGAGCATTGATGTTATGTAGATGATCCTTTGAAGTGTTCTTTGTTAATAAAGATGGGCCTTGGAAATGTACCCCTTGCTACAGTTAAAGCAAAGTGGGACAGCAACAACTCCCCTTAAGTGCCCCTTTTGTCTACACGAGGGAAACTGCATAGTACAAAAGAGAATAGTGCAATAAACTAGCATCGAGAGCTATACTGTTTTAATACTGATTTTTGCTTTGTGATTTTAATTCCCTCTTTGTGCTTTTGCTCTTTTACTATGTGCTGTTCTGTATAACATTTATGGAATTTTATTTTTAAATAAAGTGTGTTAAAATGATGATGTGTGCACACAATTTTGACTCGCTCCCTCATGCAGACACTTTCCATGCAGTAATCAATCAGTGTGTAAATTGAGCATGAAGACCACTGAATTATAAGGTTTGGCTGCTTAATAAATATCTTATGAGCATAAAAGTACAAATAAAAATCACATTAATCGTAATTTTTTAAAAGACAGTAAACAGCAAATATATAACACATAATTACCTATGCAGCCAATCCTATCTACAGATTATTCAATTGAAAACCTTTATCTTAAAATGTTATGTCCCGTCTGCCTTCAATTCTCAGCCAGATGGTATACAGAGCGATCAGCAGGCGCTTACTGTTAGTATTAACACAGTGATTCCAGAACAGATCGTCGTTAATGTAGTTCCTAGAATGGACAAAGCCATCCAGCAGAGGGATAAAAGTGCTCGCCATCTCAGGGCATTCAGTCAAAAGATGCTTTGCTGTCTCCAGCTGATCTTGAGCTTTACATAATCGGCATGTTCGCAAATTGGCAGCCAACTTAATTTGTCTTCCTGTGACCATCCTTGTGGGGAGTTGTTCCAGTCTAAGTAGCAAAATAAACCGTCTTAGTCTGGGTGATGGACAAATGTTCAGATATTTCTGAGGTTTCTTAAAGTCATAAAGTCTGTATTGTACAAACCTATAACTACGCAATCTCCTCAGGTGTTCGAAATTCTCAGTCCAATCCCGTAGGTCTATGCGTTTACAAAGAGCCCTTTGTACTTTATCCGAGTACTCCCCCTCCCTTTCTTGGCTGCTTAATGAAGCCACAATTGTGAAATAAAGAATGTCGTGTATGCAATTTTTTGCCCATGTCAGTTATGTCATGTTGGTAAAACAAATATATCTGTGAACACACGCATCAATGAACATTGGTCAAGAATCTGACACCATGTTGTGACGGTACCTCTTGTTTCCCATTTTTAGGAAGCCCATCACACTGAAGATAATTTAAAATGGGTAGTAATAGAAAAGGTGTGTTTGGAGGCTAAAGGAAGGTCAATTGAACAGAGGCTGGTAGTCCACAAACAGTTTTGGATATATATTCTGCAAATGCATGTGGTAGGTCTAAACGACCATCTGGAATGGAACGTGTTTTAGCTCATGCATTTATGTCTAGAAGGATGCACTTTTGTATTTGGGCTCCACAAAAATCTGCATTGCATGTTTCTTCTCAGCCGATTACGAGGCTCCGTCTCAATTACATTCAAACTGCAGTATGAAATAGCAGCTGTTTGTTTCTGGAATCTATTTGTTGCTTGAGAAGAGTGGTTACTTTAATTCACGGGAAACTTAGAGCAAGGATCCACCCGTCAGGGTGCTTGATCACCAGAATCCATACATAGCAGACCTGGGTGAACTTCTGTTAACGTTCTAGTTGTGTGGTTGAATAGACGTAGGTGTCATCATGTCATAACATGGTTTTTTGATGAATATTGGAGCTAATTAGTCATAACGTACTGAGAAAGCGTTCCACTACATCCATAACTGTAGCAACATTTGACCAGCACGCATCGAGATGGCGTAAGCTGGTTTTCTGATTGAGACAAGATCACAGTCATTTTTACGACTGCCTTTTTACGCGGACACTATTACGAAAAAAAGTCAGCTAAATGTATTTTTTGGCAGAGTTCCCCCTCCGGCTCCCTCTCCCCACCTATTTTCAACTATTGCAGACCCAACCCTTTATCTGCCCTTTCCCACCCCCCAGCATTTCGATGACTTTTCGTAATAATTGCCACGTAAAAAATGCAGTTGTAAAAATGCCTGGCGATGAAACGATGGTATACCCTGCACATTTATACCGACCATGTCATGGATAAAGTGAGGGATTGCCTCAAGCGTTGTGTAATTGTTTAAAGAGTAGGTACCCATAGCCATAATGCAAGGTTTATTTGAAATGTAGGATTCTGTATAATGTCTTATTTCGATATTTCATTAATGTGCCTTTTGGCATTGTATATTAATAACAGTATGGGACTTGACATAGTTTCTGGGACCACGGGGCATGATGGAGCCACTTTGACCTTTTCACATAGCAACGTTTTGGACAATACTTTAGTCTGAATCTTTCAGCTCCTCATTTGAGCTAATCTTTGGATTATATATTGTGTTGCAGCCAGTATGTATCTAAATATTCCTGACCGGGTGGATATGGCAATAAATCGATATACCAGCAAGTGAGTATTGGACACTTGACATTGGTCCTCAGGAAGACAAGACTTGACGTTCATCGTCGAAACTAGTCCACCTACAAGTGATTTACTGGTCCTATCTGCAGGAAAATGGGCAGCCATGCTAAGGTGTTTTGTGGTAAAAATCAGGCACATGAAGGCCCACTATTTGGCCATCAATGTCGTGTTAGTTGGTATTGATGTTACTGACTACATATGCTTACGTGACTTGCAATTATATGCAAATTGTTTATCATGTACTCTCTATCAATGATTGCATGGTTTATACGTTTTGTCTGTTTTTGCATTTGTTTGCATTGACAAATCATCAATTTTTACTTGGCATTTGCATACTTTTGATAATTTGGGATCTATATGAGATGAGATTAAGTAATGCTTATTGTCTTATGTAATTATGGATATTTTTTGATATGTATTGATGAAACGTGGCTGCTATGCTGTATGAGATTATCTAACAGAATGCTGTTGCTGTTGCAGATTTTGTATATGATATATTGTGATCATGCTTTATGGCATTAATTATACAATTATTTTTGTCTTTGTGTTATTTTTCTAGTATATTTTCCAGTTTCTTTGAAGCACACAATTGGGCCTCATTACGACCCAGGCGGTAAGTTACCGCCTGGGCCGTGACTTTACCACCATGGCGTAAACTACGTTTACGCCATGGTGGTTGGCGGATTTACCGCCCCATTCCGACCTTGGCGGGGCGGTAAGTCCCCAATCCCCATTTACCCTTCCCCATTCCCATTTTTGCCCCATAGGACATAATGGGAGTGGGGAAGGCGTTAATTACGCCACCGTAAATTACCTCCATGGTCCCTTAGCGCCATGGATTTTAACACCTGCTAAAAGCAGGTGTTAAAAGCTCCATGGCGCTAAGGGACCTCGTAATCAGGCGGTAAGGGTCGGCGCTGTTTACGCTGCCGTAAACCCCTTACCGCCTGGGTCGTAATGAGGCCCAATGTGTGTTAATTCAAATGTATATACTTCTACAAAGTGACTGCATATTTAACGTGTTTATCCTTGGGCGAAGAAAAACTGTACACAGTATGCAATGTATTCAGAAGATATGTTCCGCTGACTAAATTGCTTTGATGCTGTGGGTGAGAGTGTTCCAGTGGGGAGAGGCCAGTAAAGTGTAGTATGCTCATTCTGGCCACGTAGGCAGGGGGGAATGAAGTGATTTTGTTTAAATTTGATGTCAGGAGTCCTGAGTGATAGAGTGAGTTGGTCCAGAGGAAAGGGGAAAGGAGATGGGGGAAGTGACCTTGCTTTGGAGAATTTGAGGAAGGTGAAGTCTTTCTTAGAGGAGCTTAATATCAAACAGTGCAGTTCAATACATTGATGAGGGGAGATGAATATGCTGATGGGCTGCAAGATTTCAAACAAAGTGGGGAAAAAGATTATAAGGTGGCATAAGCAAAAAGATATAAGGAACATTGAAAAAAAAAATGTGTTTACCCATGGGGGAAGCAAAGAAATAGAAAGCTAGTAGGGCCAGGGCTGAGTATTATGGGGCATTCATGGGAACGGCTGGAGGAGTCATTTTTAGAGCTTCAGACGGCACAAATGGAGCTGTTTTAGAGATAAGAGTTCACTCAGTAGTGTACATTGTCCTTGGAGCCTAAGAAGCAAATGTGCAGGGTGTGGGATGAGGGACACTGTCAAAAACAGTAGAGAGGTTGAGCATAATGAGGATGAAGCAAAGATGCAAGCGGTGAGCAGTGGTAAGAATGTGGGAGTAATGGTTGAGAACAGTTCCTTTAGAGTGTTTGCTGAAAAACCCAGATTGAATGGGCAGATATACAACCTATAATATTTTTAAGTGTTGCCACTGTAGGGTGATATTTCTGTAGTAATGGAAATCAGAAGGTCATGGAGAAGGGTTTGCAAACAGTACAGGGTGACTGAATACATGTCCAGTGTTGACACTATTAACCGAATCAAGGAGGTTCCCAATTATGCGAGAGCAAGATTATAAAATACCTCATCAGGTTAGATGGCTGTTATAGAGAATGGTTGAAATCCATACTAGTGAATTAAGACATCGCTCACTTTCATCTTATCAAAGTAAAAGCGGAGCAGTCTTCTCAATGCTACAGCAAATGGCCGCTGGTAAAGATAATGGCCAATTCATGGTGTCATCACACCTTATAACAATGACAAGAAGCTGCCTTTCAACCTAGATACCAGTGGCTAGATTGGCAAAACAAGCACAGAGGAGGTGCTTTTTCCATTTGTGCTCACTGCTGAAATGCACAGATCACCTTATTCTCAACTGTGCCAAGCGTATTTTAGGAGGGGATGGACCGTGTCACACACGTGGCTCTACAGCTCCCTTGCATAGACCACGTGGTTGCTGGGAGTTCATTTCCACAGAGACCGCTGTGAAAAACCTGATGGTGTCTCACCCGCTAGTCCCCAGAGATCTGTCATCCAGGTGGCCAGGACACGGCCATCGCTATCAGATCCAGTTCCTTGGAGTGGACCAGTGGGGGAGGATCACCTGGATGGGGGGGGTCTTCGGAGGGAGTGAAATTGGGACACCGAATGGTGAGATGAGGTACCCCCTTCCTTATAACACTTTTTCCCCATCCTATCCCATAGGATATTTAGAAGTTCTAACCCCTGCTTTTTGATACAAACATTTTCTCACACTGTGAAAGACAACAGACTAACACCAGAGCCGTTTACCTGACATGTCCAAACTCAATGGTCAGGCAGAGTCAAGCAATTGCTGAAAACTACACACACCTGACTGTCCTTTCCCTTCCCCACAGAGATAAAAGGCAGAGCACAAGAGCACACTTTGAGCAAGGACAAATGAACAAGCAAGCAGCTATTCCAGGACAGCAGTTCAAACCATGGAGAAAGGCGGTGAGACCTGAAAGGACGACAAGGAGGGAAGTGCCCTTGCCCTTTTCAGCCTAGACCCTCAAAGCCTCTTAAAAGGAACAATAAGACCAGAATCTGCAGCTAGCGTGTGGTGTGACAGATTTTAGTGATGCACTAGGCCATCCCACACTGATAGCCATGGCACCGTCCTTGACTCCAGAGGCAGGAAACGCTAACAAGATCAAAACTGCCGGTGAGTCGGAGAGAGCTGATAGTAATGTGGACGGTGTTGAGTTCAAGGTTGCAAAAGGCAACATTACATGAAAAATAAACTTGTGTGTGAATGAACTTTTAAGAAAACCCAGTGAAGGACCAGCTGCAGAGTGGTCTGGCACCACGTGGGGGCTCATTCAAAGGACTCTGGCTGGTCCCCATTTGTTGAAACTACAAATACCAACAGTCCCTAGGAGAGGCCAGCGTGAGGTGTCAAAGTGATCATACAAGGGTCAAGTAAAAACCCTTGTACAATCAAAAGTCTTTGACATGATGTCAAGAGGAAAGCTAAGGGAAGTGATTCCTGCATTGTGATAAAGCAAAGGGAACTGTGTGTTTGGCAAATGTGAACCCGACTGACGGATGCCTGAGAATTGGGGTGAACTATAATTCATCCGTGAATATTGTGTTGACAAGAGTGAACCCAACCAAGGGGTGTCCACAGTGAATGACTGTTTAAAAAGACACTGATACTCTCAAATATTACAGATGATGATATTTTGAATGGGAAGGCTGTAGTGAACCGGGCTGAGGGAAGCTAGCATCGAAAGAAGGATCAGAGCCCAGTTGAAGGGGTTCCACGGGTGAAAAGAGATCACCTGACGTGAAGATTACTGAAAGGAACTTTGATTGTGTTGTTTATGGCTGAGGCAAGAGTCTTTGTGTGAAATAGACTTGTCCACAGAAGGCCCTGATATTTTGGAAACAAACTGTAAGCTTGTGCTGGAGAAGCCCAGGAGTGTGCTGTGCTCAGGAGTTCCCCCCTTTGTGCCATGCTAAACGGTTGGGAAGGGAGAGCATAACAATACCATCCTGACTTATCATTTTGAGAACACCTCTTTCTTTTCTTGTAAACATTATCCCACACTATTTTGTAGCATAGTGGTAAGGATTGGCAATAGGCAGTGGTGTCGCTAGGTGGGTTCTGGGGGGGCCAGGGCCCCCCTGTGAAACCCTGTGCCCCCCGTTGTGCCCCCCCTACCTAAGACAAGCAGTGACCATGTTCTCCCCCTACTTTTGTCGGTGCCCCCCTACTTTTGTCTTTGGCCCCCTCCGTGCCCCTCCTAAATTTGATTCCTGGCGACGCCACTGGCAATAGGCGTTTTAGTATAGGCCCTTTTTATTTGACTAAGACACCATTAAGACTGCATAATTATTATTTGATGGTCGTAGCTTACTCCCATCTTAGATTTAGGTTTAGATTGGGTGTTTATCTCACCCATTTTTACATTTTAATAAACGACCTTGAACTGTGATCACTTGTTTCTGTCTTATCTTGATAGCATGCCTTCCTTACACAGCCCAAGAAAGGGCCAATCAGAAGCCAACATATAGGTATTTCAAAGGGGTCCACGTTTCAGTCGAGGACATCGTAGGGAGTTTGCGGTAATTGGAGTGAAAGTGGTTAGTGAGGAAGAATAGTTTATTGCAGGGGAGTTGAGCAAGTGTGTGGAGAGGGAGGGCAGGGATATTCTCAGAGAGATGAGTAGGGAAGTGGTGGTTTGTGTGAGGAGGGTGGGGATGTGAGGAGTGACCAGGGTGCTGTCTATAGGGAATAGGGAAGATAAAGATGAAGAGAGTTGGCAGAGATGAACAGTTGTGGGCTGGTTAGTGTAGCTTTCTTGATGGCCCTAGGGGGAAGAAGAGAGAAGACAGTCCGGGGAAGAAGTAGTATGAGCAGGAGCATTGGAGTAGATAAGTACACAGCAGTGATCAGCTGGATTGGTGGATCTTAGGATGCACAGAGGTTGGTGATTAGCAAGTCAGGTAGTTGAGAGTCTCAGCAAGGGCAGGGGTTTTGGCCCTCAGGCTTAGAAGGTGCAGATATTATCAAACATGATTCACCCTTAGATTCGATCTTTGCCTGAGCACAGCTGTCTATGAAACCAAGGTGGCCCTATATTTTAACACCTTCATTCTCTGTGTTTTTCTTTCACAAGGGTGGGACAGCAGTGTTTTTATTAGTTTAATAAAATATCCTATTTTTAAAATATCTTGGTTGTCCCTTGTTATATTTTAGTATCCCTATACTATTATTATTTGCATAGCCTCTGTGCCAGGTCACACATCTATTGAAGAAAATTGGCTGCTATCGGCCCACGTTACCCAAAGAGGTGAAGGATGTACATGTCTAGCATGCCTGTTTCTCCTTTATTATTGGGATCATTGCTGGATTAGTAGCAGGGTGGGGCTGAGTGGAGGTGTAGCCACTAGCCACCCTTGCACTCCTGCTTAGCAGTAGTAATGTTATCATCCATATGATTTGCACCATGCACAATCACAACAAGAATCCTAGAGATCTGAAGTACACCCATGTCCACACCATCACAAAAGCAGCACACCACAACATGCCCACGAAAAAACCCTGGATTATACTGCAATACTGCCTTGCTAGGGACACCAAGCACTACACCTGCACCCAAAAAATGCATAACAGTGATCCCCAAGTGCCTCATTCAAGTATTGAGTATTTGAACATGGAAACAAATATCACATGTCACATGCAAGACAGCACCCTCTCAACGCTAAGCTGGCTTTAATGTTTACGGGGAAATCTGATCATTGCTGTTAAGCTCCCTGATCCTTTTCCTTCTTGCAAGGCACTAGGGCAATTGTAGAACAATGTGAGAGCAGTTGACATCCAGAAAATTTGGAAAGGGGAGGCACATCAACTAAGGCCTCATAATTTGCATTTGGACTTGGTTGCTGCAGACAATGGATACATTGATTTTGACGCCTTATCAATTTGCAAGACAATGCTTGTCTCATGCTTTGCACAAGTCCTTCACCACGTCTTCACATGCTTTATCAGAAATGACCTGCCTGTGAAAATATTAGTTGCTCTGACCTAGAATGTCAATTCACACTATATCCAGGCTTAACTGGACAAAAATGCACTGCACCAATTGCATGTGCAACAAATATCTCCTCAGCACAACTTGAAGATCTCAGTAGTAAAACATTGGAACTCTCCTTTGCACATGTTTTACAAACTATATTAGTGGTGCAATGCTAGCAATGATTGCTGAATAATTCATAGCACAGCTTCAAATGGACTTTTTTTAACACTGTGTCAGTGGTAGCAGCTTTCAGGGGTGTCATTTCACCAAAATGCTATGGGTAGCAGAAGTGAAATCACACAACACTTGACATCTGATTACATTGCAATACGTGTTGTCATTTGACCCCACCCCCAAGTGATATCACGGGAAGTGATGGAACACAACCTTTCACCCCTTGACAAAACAGGAAGTGGCATTACATTGTTACGCTCACCTGGACCCCACAGGGGTGTCGATCCGACCCGGACAGCTGCGGTCTCCGTCAATGTGATGCGTAGTGCAGAGATGACTGTCTGGACTGGCCCACCTAGTCTTGTCTGCTGGACCCGAAGAAGTATTTTCCTGCAAGTGGAAACAGGGATTAGCCACCTGTGGGTTTTAGTGATGGCCTCCCAACTGTTCTCGCTCTCCCCCACTAATCACCTCCGATATCCCCTTAGTAACCTCACCTTATGTTTGTAAAAGATGAGCTCTCCATCCTGCGTGTCTTGCAGGGGCGCGTAGATACCAGTTACTTCACTGGTTTGAAGGCGTTGGGAGAGTTCCGGTAAGCATTGACTCTGACTTCCCAGGCGGGATTGGTAAGTATCAAGTTCAAAGAGTTCAATGTGCCCGATGTTCACTCTTGTCCCCTTCCTTCCTTAAGTTGCAACTGAGTTTGTGAGAAGAAGGTCTTGTAGCTGCTGCTGGCGTTCAGGTAAGAGTCTGTGTTACCCAACGCTGTCCGGTAACTATTGCATGCGTTAACGTGTTGTTTTTATCCCTCTTTACAGATGCGGCATATGAAGATATGGAGAATAATACCACCGGTGGTAAATCAGGTAAGTCTATGGTGGTAAGAGGTATTTGTTGATTCCCTTGGCTCACCTTGTTATTCTTGTGCCCCTAGGTGCCGGAGTACGGAGAAGAAATGATGGAGACAGTGCCGGATCGAAAGATGCTGTGAGAACTGGTGAGTATGGCGCCGTGCTGGAGCTGCCGAAGCGACGCGTGCAGGACTGATGTACTTTCCAGGTCGGGAGATGAAATGGATCCGGAATCAGGTGAGGAATTTGAAATAAGTTTGTTTTCTAACCTTGTCCTTTTCTTCCTCTTTATTCTAGGAGCTCCGGATTCGAGGCGGGTGTGGCAGAAGACTGGATGCTGGCTGCAGGCACACCGGCGTGGCAGAAGACAGGATGCTGGCTGCAGGCACAGTGAGAGTCACACTGCTGGATGCAGAATAACACGAAGCATGGGCTGCTGTTCGGTCGTGGTTTAAATAGCCTCCAAAGTAGTCCCAGGAAAGAAGTTCCCCAGGACCACAACCGAGTAAAAAATAGTCCCTGTAGGCTTCACATTGGCTTGGATTTATTTGCAGCATGGTCTGCATGAGGTAAGTAATGTCAATGAGCCAGGCGCCTATGGTGCCAGGACTGATTTTTATTATGAGCCTGGTGCCTACGGCGCCAGGACTGAACCCAGACAGACCCCAGGTGGGGCTGCTGGGGTTTTTGTAAATGTCTGGAAGCCTGCTCCCGGGGCTGATGGGCTTGATCCGGATGCCCGGGAGTAGGCACCATAACAGCACTCCCCCCCAAAACCCCTCCTAAAGTTGTTCTTCCCCTTGGCCCTGGTTTGTCTGGGAAGTTCCGATGGAATTTCTTCACCAACCGAGGTGCATGAACGTGGTCACTAGGCTCCCATGACCTTTCCTGTGGTCCGTAAACTTTCCAGTCGATAAAATAAAAAAGTCTTGATTTAACCAACTTAGAGTCCAGGATATTCTTTACCTCGAATTCAGGTTCTCCATCTATTAGGATGGGGTCAGGTGGTTTGGCATGTCTTGTCCCGGGTTGAACTGGTTTCAGAAGTGAAACATGAAAGAGAGGATGGATCCGAAATATTAGAGGGTAATTCCAACTTGACGGCCACCGGGTTGATAATGGCCTTAATAGTGTAAGGTCCCAAATACCTAGGATTAAACGTCTGAGTTCCTTTTAGAGGTATGTGTTTTGTAGCCAGCCAAACTTGATCCCCAATCTGATATCGTGGAGCATCGCTTCTATGTTGATCAGCATTTTTCTTATATTTCTCTTTCACTTGTTTCAAATGTTCTGTTGCCTCCTTAAAGGCTTGTGTAATAGTAGAGTGTAAATGGGCCTCATTCCGAGTATGGCGGTAAGGGATAGCGGCCACCGCTAACGAGAGCGGTGGCGGTAATCCCTTACCGCCATACTCCGAGTTCCCTTAGCGCCATGGTGCTTTTAACACCTGCTTTTAGCAGGCGTTAAATACCATGGCGCTAAGGGACCTTGATGTTAATTACGCCACCGTAATTTACGGTGGCGTAATTGACGCCTTCCCCACTCCCATTATGCCCTATGGGGCAAGAATGGGAATGGGGAAGGGTAAATGGGGATTGGGGAATTACCGCCCCGCCAACCTTGGAATGGGGCGGTAATTCCGCCAACCACCAAGGCGCTGCCGGTCCGGGTACGGCGTCAACCAAGGCGTTAATAGCGCCATTGGTTAGCGCCGTACTCGGAATGAGGCCCAATGACTAACTGCAGGCATTTCTAAGTTCTGAGGCAAATCGAGTTCTGAGGTTCGAGGGTGATGTCCGTATTTGGTATAGAAAGGGCTTTGTCCGGTTCCAGAATGTACTGAGTTATTGTATGCATATTCGGAAATCCATAAAATATCCTTCCAATTGCTTTCGGTCTGGTGCAGCATGCAACGTAGGTACTGTTCAAGGGTCTGGTTGTTCCTCTCCGTCTGACCATCGGTCTGGGGATGGTGACTGGTTGATAACCTCACGTCGATTTGCACCAATTGACAACATTTCTTCCAAAATTGTGAAATGAATTGACTGTCTCGGTCAGAGACCAATACGGAAGGAAATCCGTGTATTCGAACAATGTTTTTGAGGAACTCCTTGGCCAAAATTGAAGCGGAAGGTAATCCTTTTAAAGGAATAAAGTGGGCCATCTTGGAAAAAAGATCCACAATAACTAGGATGGTGTTAAATCCATTACATGGAGGTAGATCTGTAATAAAGTCTAAAGACAAGGTGTGCCAGGGTGTAGGTGGAATATCCAAAGGTTGTAAAAGGCCAGCAGGTTTTTTCTTCTGGCTTTTGTTTTGGGCGCAAATGCCACAAGACATCACAAATGACTTTACGTCTTTTCGCCAAGTGGGCCACCAGAACTTAATTTTCGCTTCAGTTTTTGCGATACCTGGGTTCCCTTCCATCAGGGTGTCATGGTAATTGGAGATGACTAGTTCTTGTATTTCCTTGTGTGGTAGAAATAGTCGTCCTTGATAGTAAGGTAGGTCATTGACGACTGAGTAGTCCAGGCCTTTCTTTCCCCAGTCCTGCAGGGTTGCTGGATCGAAGAGTTGTTGGATTTTTGAATGAATATCTTCTAGTGTCTGTTGAGTAGTTATGCCAAGAATTCTTTGCTCGGGAATTATTGGCACCGGTTCCGGGTTTGCATATGCTTCTCCCATCCCTATTCGGGATAAGGCATCTGCTTTGCCATTTTTGCAGCCTGGTCATAAGTGATCACGAAATCGAATTCGGCAAAGAACAATGCCCATCAAAGTTGTCGCGATGATTGGGCTTTGGCTGTTTTTAAATACTGCAGGTTCCGGTGATCAGTGATTACGGTAATGGTATGCCTCGCACCAAGAAGGTAGTGCCGCCAAGCCTTAAAGGCGGATTTGATAGCTAATAGCTCTTTATCGGTAATCGCATAGTTTAACTCAGGTGCTGAGAACTTTCTGGACCAAAACGCTACTGGGTGAAGTTGACCGGTTTCAGGATCCTTCTGGGACAGGACAGCTCCCATGGCTAAACTGGATGCATCAGTTTCTACTATGTATGGAAGCTCAGGGCATGGATGCTTCAAGACAGGTGCAGATGTGAATTTCGCTTTCAGCTCTTGGAAGGCCTTTTCAGCCTCTTCAGTCCACAAGAAGCGTTTGTTTTTTTGCAAAAGTGCTGTGATGGGGTGTACAACATGGGAGAAGTCTGGAATGAATCTGCGGTAGAAATTAGCAAATCCGAGCAAGCTTTGTGCCCCTTTGACTGAACTAGGTGATGGCCACTTGAGAATTGCGTCCACCTTTCGAGAGTCCATTCGTACTCCCTTTGGAGTCAGGATAAATCCAAGAAATTCAACTTCCGTAGCATGAAAAACACATTTTTCCAATTTTGCATATAACTTGTGCTGGCGTAGTTTCTCAAGGACTGCACGCACGTGCTTAACATGGTCTGATTCTGAGGAGGAGTACACTAGAATATCATCTATGTATACGACGAAACAGACGTCAATGAGTTCACGAAGGACATCGTTCATAAAATACTGGAAGGCTGCTGGTGCATTGCACAACCCGAAGGGCATCACCTGATATTCGAATAATCCATACTTGGTGCGAAAGGCAGTCTTCCATTCATCGCCTTTCTTGACACGTACCAGATGATATGCCCCTCGGAGACTTAACTTAGTATAGATACAAGCATCCTTTACTTGGTCTAGTAATTCGGGGATCAGAGGCAATGGGTATCGGTTTTTTACCGTAATCTGATTTAATGCGCGTTAATCTATGCACGTTTTAAGGTCATCTTCCTTTTTTGGCACGAAGAATAAAGCTGAGGATGCAGGAGACTTGGAAGGACGAATAAAGCCATTAGCAAGGTATTGGTCCAAGTATTGCCGTAGGTGAAGATTTTCAGGTTCCGTGAGGGCGTAGATTCTACTGCATGGGGGCTGTGCACCGGGTAGGAGGTCGATTTGACAATTGTATGATCTTTGAGCAGGTAATGTATTGGCCTGTTCTTTTTGAAAAACATCCTGAAATTCTTGGTATTCCTGAGGTAACTGCACGATTGGGTTAACGACTGTAGCCAGGCTTTTGTTGAAAGATTTCTCCGGGTAACAGGTATGTGCACAATCCGGGAAGGTTATTCTTGTCTCTCGCCATTCTATACAAGGATTATGTGTTTCCAACCATGGCATCCCCAGTATTATCTGGAACTGTGGGGCTTTTATTAGATCAAACACAATAGTCTCTCGATGCCCATCTTGACTCAACAGTGTCATCTCTGTAGTGGAATGAGTTACAGGCCCCGAGGCAATCTCAGTTCAATCAATTGTGGTGATGACATCCAAAGTGGTCTTTTTGCAGAGAGGTAGATTCATCCTTGACACCAATTCGTGGTCCATATAGTTTCCTACGGCCCCGCTATCTATGTATGCCCTTACTGCGTGCATACGTGATGGCTGCCTGGGATCAAGAAGAACCATTGGGATGATCAGATGCGAGGTCTGAGTGTCCTTCTTTAAGCTCGGCAAGCGGACCTCTACGCTTGTCGGGCGTGGTCGTTTCCCGAATCAGGCTCTATGTGGCTTTTATCAGCAACTCCTACCACCTTCTTGGGTGGTTTTGTAGGGCAATCCCGTAGAAAATGTCCTGAGGTTCCACAGTACAGACACAACTGCATCTGTCGTCTTCTTTCTCTTTCCTTTTGAGTTAAGGGTCCTTTAACCCCCCCCGATCTGCATAGGTTCAGATGCATATGTTCCTTTGGGGGCAACGTTGGGTTTAACCAATACCTGATTCTCGAACTTAGCTCGATCAGTCTTTCGGTTCTGAATTCGGTGGTCTAGCTGGACCACTAAGTCTATAAATTTTGTGCAATCCTGAGGTGGGTTTTCCTCCGGCCACCCGGTTTCCACCACCAACCTATTGAAGGTTGCAATATAGGTTAGCAGATCCTGGTTACCCTGTCGTAAGGATAAAAGTTTGTTGTCCAGGGCTTGACCCTGTGAGTGTCTGGCAAATAGTTTTTCCATGCTCCTTTGAAAACCCTGAAAATCCCGGAGAAGAGGATCATCCTGGTTGACTAACAGAATGGACGAATCTGCTGCGCTGTCACTAAGGTATGACAATACAAAGGCTACTTTGGCTTGGTCATTTGGAAAGGCTCCCGGTCTGCATAAAAAGTGCAAGCGGCATTGGTTCATAAACACGGCAGACCTTTTGGGGTCCCCAGCAAAGCGTTTGGGTGGAGCTAACGGAATATTTCCTGGTAAAACCACTTGCACAGGATTGCTTGATGAAACGGGGGTTGGTTTTCCCCCATATCCAGGTAGGGGCTTTGCCCAGCTTGGTTTTGCAGTAGTTGCCTATCCAGATCATCAGTGCACTCCTTTGAGACAATGATTTCTCTCCTGAGGGCATTAGTCTCTTGGTGAGCGGCATGTACTTCCGCCCTAAATTCCCCCAATAATTGGGCCATTTGGTCGGTTTCCGAGGTTTCCATAACACCCGGGTGGGTATTTTTAGAAAGGCTTCGTGTTCTGTTACGCTCACCTGGACTCCACAGGGGTGTCGATCGGACCCGGACAGCTGCGGTCTCTGTCAACGTGATGCGTAGTGCAGAAATGACTGTCTGGACTGGCCGGCCTAGTCTTGTCTGCTAGACCCGAGGAAGTATTTTTCTGCAAGTGGAGACAGGGATTAGCCACCTGTGGGTTTTAGTGATGGCCTCCCAACTGTTCTCGCTCTCCCCCACTAATCACCTCTGATATCCCCTTAGTAACCTCACCTTATGTTTGTAAAAGATGAGCTCTCCATCCTGCATGTCTTGCAGGGGCGCGTAGATACCAGTTACTTCACTGGTTTGAAGGCATTGGGAGAGTTCCGGTAATCATTGACTCTGAAGTCCCAGGCGGGATTGGTAAGTATCAAGTTCAAAGAGTTCAATGTGCCCGATGTTCACTCTTGTCCCCTTCCTTCCTTAAGTTGCAACTGAGTTCGTGAGAAGAAGGTCTCGTAGCTGCTGCTGGCGTTCAGGTAAGAGTATGTGTTACCCAACGCTGTCCGGTAACTATTGCATGCGTTAACGTGTTTTTTTTCTCGGTCTTTACAGATGCGGCATATGAAGATATGGAGAATAATACCGCCAGTGGTAAATCAGGTAAGTCTATGGTGGTAAGAGGTATTTGTTGATTCCCTTGGCTCACCTTGTTATTCTTGTGCCCCTAGGTACCGGAGTACGGCGAAGAAATGATGGAGACAGTGCCGGATTGAAAGATGCTGGTGAGTATGGCGCCGTGCTGGAGCAGGCGAAGCAACGCACCTATGGCGCCAGGACTTATTTTTATTATAAGCCTGGTGCCTATGGCACCAGGACTGAACCCAGACAGCCCCTAGCTGGGGCTGCTGAGGTTTTTGTAAATGTCTGGATGCCTGCCCCCGGGGCTGATGGGCTTGATCCGGATGCCCGGGGGTAGGCATCATGACATACATAGCATTGTTCCTAAGTACACTACGAAATAATATTGTTACCATATCACTATAATGTGATATACATTTCATACAAGAATGGATAACCATATGTATTGTTAATATCAGTGCGTATAGGCCCATATTACCAAATGACTGTGAATGCAAGCAGACGTCATGGCCAAATGATAATGATGTGTTATTATATAGCACTTATGCTTAAGCGCTTTATATCGAACACATATACATACAATATCACCCAACCTGTGTTGGTATTCATGTATCGACATCAGAAGGATGAAAGGCTGAGATGAGGTGTTTAAGAAAAGACTAAATCTGTGACTCATCCCCTGAGGTGTGCCTGAAATAAACCTTTAATATGTCTAGAAATTATTGTATTGAATTCTAGAAAAACAAATTATTTGCTATTCCTATTCTTTCTTATTTAGGGTCACTTCTGAAAGTGTTAGACTTGTGGAACCCCTGTTCTTTATTTTTGTTAAGAGGTCTGAACAAGAAAGCCAGCCACTCCAGAAGCAAAGAGTCACATGGTGCTGGCCACAGCCCAGGACCTTGCATTAAAAAAAGAAATTATTTTTTTCTTTTTGTAGGGTTAGCAAGGGAGACAAAACGGTAGTCAGGGAGGCATCAGGGGTCGCATTTGTGACCCCTGGTGAGCCCTCAATGACGTCCCTCGCAATTATGCAATCTCTGCACTGCGCCATGGCCTTTTGAGGAGGCCACCAAACAGGTCTGCTCTCACAATGTACTCCTTGGTGAAGTTCTCCCTATGGTGTAACTGCTTGAGCTAAACCTGTCTAACAAGATGAGGCAAGATGCCTTGCCAGGCAATGCAGTTGAGGTACCTGCTTCAACTTTGTATGAAGATTCATGTGTAGTTAGATTTAAAGGTATCACTGTGTGCCAGCTTTCCTCCAGTCTGGAAACATATTTCAAAGAAATTGGAGGATTCACAGCAAATATCAAAAGGAAGAGCACTGTGTAAATGCAAAAGAATGCTTTGCTGAATCTCTTGCAGCATCAAGTGGAAGAAGAAAGCAGGAAGCAGGAAGACCAGAGACAAGCCAAAATGTTGCCAACTACACCTCTAGTGTCAAGCTCAAGGCTGACGGCATCAATGGCCAGCACATAATTTACACCTGTTACATTTTATTCTGTGAGCAGTGTGGGTGCAGCCCGCATGTAGGAGATTCTGGGGTACACACTCCTCAGGAACTCACGCATCATCAATTAGAATAGACATTTTAGTTTAATTAAAGTGTTTATTTACATAAAAACCGTAACACTATTAAAAATCACTACCAACAATCATATAAATCACAAAGCATATTTAGCCCATAAAATAAATGTTATACCTGTACAAAACTAAAAACTGTTTCATATTTAAATTTCATTACAATCAATTTAAGAAATGCAGGCTAAATAAAGGCTAGTAAAGAAAAGTTAATTTCATTATTTACACATTTCTAGAAGTGGTTCGATTTCCAACCATATATAGTACAGAGTATAATTCAGTACCAAACTAGTACCAGAAAAACAAAAGCCTATGTTTGGTCACTGTAAAAGTTGTCTGACGGGAAATGTATAAGATTTTGTTAAGAGCCTTATCTGCCTTATCTATTATATGGGCGGTTGCTGTGCATTGCGTAAGTGTGTGTGGATCTGTCTGCACTTCCAATTTACACAAACTACCGAATCGATCAGCAAGAGGCATGCTCGTCCTACTCTTGCCAAGTTAGGTAGCAGTCACAGACGTGGTTACAATATAAAATGCCTGGTTTATTAATCTCTGATTGTCAGAAGGTATTTAAAAGGAGTGCTTATAGGAAAGGACAAGAATACATATCTCTTGTGCTAGCCAATAGGTGTCTAAAGTTGTTGTCTCTAGCCCATACACCAGCTTTTTCTTTAATTTCTTTGATGGGTACGCCAATATTAATAAAAGATCTTACATCAAAACCAATCTGATCTTAAAACATAAAAACTTCCTTTAACCAGCGTTTTAGAGCGATCTTAGGGAGGGCAGGACTTATTCATAAAATGTTTAACATTGCAGTACATTGTATTTTGGTTATCTTTCTCTGTCTGTATTTTTACAAACAGCAATGCACTTCTTATTTTCTCTAAAGTGCTAAGTGTGGTAATACCCTATTCACTTCGAATTGTTTCTACAGGTGTACAATTAATTAAGGCCAAAGTTCGTTGCCACAATTTCCCTCCAAACAAGTCCAGCCACAAGGTTTCCTTATCAAAAAATATTTACAATCTGTATACAATGCTCAACACTTTCTACAGGCCCTCAATTACTCCCTTTGCATTTTATACAATTCGTTTCTGAATGTTTTAACAGTCATGGAGTTTCCCAATTTATCTCCATTATCCATTTCAAAGAAAGGAAAGACCAGGTAAGAACAGCAGTCCACTCTTTCAATAGGTTCCTTTCCGATTGTCCAGTTATACGTTTTCATTTTCCTATCCTTTTTGAGGAATATCATTATTTTAGTTTTCTTATAATTGATATCTTGACCATTTCCTAGGGAGTGGCTTTGTGGGGCCTTGAGTGTGCATTGTCACCCCACAGGAGTTTGGTCTAATACCAAAGTATTATCTGCATAAGAGAGCCAGGATACCACTTGGAAACCAATACAAGGAGCAAAATTGTGGCATTTCGTTAAGCTTTCCCGTAAGTCTGCAACATAAAGATTATAATGTGGGGGGCCAGTCCACAACCCTATTTAAATCCATGATTAGAAGGGATAGTGCCACTGAGAAATACTTCTTGATTAACTCGGATTCTCATTGGGGTATTTGGAAACATTCCTGTCACACGGTGGAGTAAAGCAGGATTGAGACCAAGGGACTTCATTTCATCAAAATACCACGGGTAGCGGACGTGTTATCACACGACCCTTTGCCTCTGATGACATCACAGGAAGTGATGTCATTTGACCCAACCCCAAAGTAACATCACAGGACGTGAAGGAACATGACCTTTCGCCCCTTGACAAAACAGGAAGGGGCATCAAATAGCATTGTTCCTAAGTACACAACGAAAAATATGGTTACAATATCACTTTAATGTGATATACATTTCATACAGCACTGGATCACCATATGTATCATTAACATCAGTGTGTATAGGCCTATATTTCCAAATTACTGTGAATGCAAGCAAACATCCAAGGCCAAATGATAATGATATGTTATTATAAAACACATATGCTGAAGTGCTATATATAGAACCAACATACATACAATGGGCCTCATTACGACCCAGGCGGTAAGTTACCGCCTGGGTCGTACCTTTACCACTACGTTTACGCCATGGTGGTTGGCGGACTTACCGCCCCATTCCGAGGTTGGCGGGGCGGTAAGTCCCCAATCCCCATTTACCCTTCCCCATTCCCATTTTTGCCCCATAGGGCATAATGGGAGTGGGGAAGGCGTTAATTACACCACCATAAATTACGGTGGCGTAATTAACATCAAGGTCCCTTAGCGCCATGGATTTTAACACCTGGGTGTTAAAACCTCCATGGCGCTAAGGGACCTCGGAATCAGGCGGTAAGGGTCGGCGCTGTTTACGCCGCCGTAAACCCCTTACCGCCTGAGTCGTAATGAGGCCCAATATCACTCAACCTGTGTTGGTACTCATTTATCGAACTCAGAAGGATGAATGGCTGAGTTGAGAAGAGACTAAATCAAGGACACACCCCCTGAAGTGTGCCTGAAGTAAATCTTTAATGAGTCTAGCAATTATTGTATAGAATTCCAGAAAGACACATTATAAATGATTCCTATTCTTTCTTATTTAGGGTCACTGCTCAAAGTGTTACACTAGTGCAACCACCTGCGCTTTTTTCAAAGAGGCCTGAACAAGAAAGCCAGCCACTCCAGAAACAAAGAGCCACATGGCACTGGCCACAGCCAGCCCAGGAGCTTAAATTAAAAAAAAGAAAAGAAAAATATATATTTATTTAGGGGTAGCAAGGTAGGCCTCAGGGTTCCCCAAATGACGTCCCTGTTAAGGCAGCAGTCTTTCAGTCTAATTACTGTGTCAAAGGCGGCCTTATAGTCTACAAAGCAGACATATCAAACTCACTCTTTGTCAAGTTCAGCCTCTTTTATCAAATATGAAAGTGTCCATAAATTGGATAGTGTATTAAAGCCCTTCCTGAAGCCCACTAAAAATGTTACTAAAAATGTGGTGTTTTTTGATCCACAAATAATTTAGAGCTGGCGTTGACCATAGCTAATAACCGATAGTTGTATGGATCTAACCTGTCTCCCTTCTTATAGACAGGAATAATAATGGATTCTTTCCAGCTTTGAGGAACAACACCAGTGGGAAATATATTGCCAAAGAGAGTTTGTAACACAACTGCTCACAAGTCAGGATCAGCTTTTAGGATGATATTGGGGATGCCATCGGGGCCAGTGGCTTTAGAAGGCTTTAGTTTCACTATTAAGGTTTTAATATTGTCCATGGTGCACATGACATCTCTCACTGAGGCTTCCATTTGACCAATGCCACTAAAGGATTTGTTTCCAATAGGTATGTAATAGAGAGTAACTGTATGCGCAATCCAAGTAGTTGCGTCATTAGAGTTGAGTTCCTATTTCTGTCCAGGAATTATATAAGGACCAGCATACATGGGAATCATGCTCTTGTAAGGCTCTGAAAACATTGTACCATTGTATGGTAGTTGTGGAAGATGTCTGCTCTCGCACTGCTTGTTTATGTTTAGGTTGTAGTTTAGTTAGCATTTCCCTCTCCAGTACGCCTTCCAACTTCAGCAACTTAATCTCTTTACTCTCTTTCTTGAATAGCTTCTTTGTTCTCTTATAATGGCATCAGAAGAATAATTCAGACTGCGTTTCCTGTTAGAGCAGATCTTTTCCCCATAAATCATTGTGTATTCATAGGCATCTTTCACAGAAATATTGATAAATCTTTTGTCACCAGATCATAGCCAGTCAAACTTTGTAAGACTGTTAGTCAATTGATCGTTGAACATTCCTCTGTTCATGTCATGCCAACCGATCTTATTACCCGCCCTACTTACTTTACATTCTCCCTTTATTAGATCTCTTTAGTGGATATTGTAGGGAAAATGTACAAATAACATGGTCACTGAGGTTATTAGGAATCAGCCTAAACTCACTGGTTTCTGCAAACACTTCCCCGGGTAACAAAGAATAATCAATCCAAGTATGTATTCGGCTACTAGACCAATATGGGTACCCTAGGTTCTATATGGCTCACAGTCAGTTGATAGAGACTTTGAATTTCCATAGAATCTCTCCAGCGGTCAGCAGGAAAAAGAGTAGGAGCATCATTTGAATTGATAGCTCTGATGCCAAAATGATTGACCTTTGTATTATCTATATCCGTGGAGGAGGGTCTTTGATAGTTTAAGTCGCCCATTAAGATGTATACCCATTCTTTATTCTGGGTAAGCCAATCATTCATTAAGATTTTGATCGTTTCTATGAGATCAATAACCCCCCCTACCCCCCGTCACCTGGGGGTTATAGATGTCAATAAGTAACATCTGAATTGCCCAAGGCGCTTTTTTATCTCAACTACACCCACTTATATGTAAGGGCTGTGACTGGAGATAGCATATTCTTTTTACATTAAGTTGTTTCTTGCACCTATTAGAAACCCACCAAAGGGCCTCCCAGTTAAGTTACATTTGCCCGGTTTATGGATAATCAGAGTTAATTTCTCTCATAAACCATGTCTCCTGCAAGGCAATTCTGTTTGCTTTTAGTAAATGTTTAATACCCTCCTTCTTGGACATAAATGGGTTGAAACCCCTAGTGTCCGGTGACAGAATGTTGATATTTGACGCCTAGAAGTATCAATCAACATCATATTGGTCCTCCTCCCAGTGGTTATAAATTTGGGTGGTGTTAGGTGCACAGAAACCATTTGCTCCCGCCACTTTCTTAGCTATCTTTTCAATAATCCAAATCCACCACATTAAATTCATCTCTGTTCCTACCATCCTTCTGGAGTTATCTATTAGGTTCAATATGTTCCGGATGATTAACAAACTCACACCCAATTTCCAAGGAGCACAGCACATGTAACATTATTAGTTCCAATATGATCAGAGAGGGAATGTTTTAGGAATTTCCACCAGTGAGAAATCACTGGTAGTAATTGCTCTGAGTTGAGGAATGCGATGGATAATTTCCAATCCATCAGAGCAGTTCAGAAATGCCCTGTTGCTAGTAACATATGTGTCCATGATGTTTATCTTTCCTACTTTATTTTTATTGATTTTTGTCAGTTCCAAGAAGTCCACCATGCTAGTTTTTTGCTGTGTCAGTACTTACAGGATTAGCATTATAAGTATGAGGAAGAGAGGGTAGGGAATCTAAGACACCACCATTATTTGAATATACGTGGTTGCTTCCATCACCAATTACATTTATTTTGAAGGAAATAGCTGTTTCTTCAGGTAGGAATTTCAATCCTTGTTTCATTATCAAATGATCTAGATGACCCTGAAAGGGTTGTGTTTCTTTATCCTTCCAAGCAACTCTGGACTGTCTTGTAGTAGTTAGATCATACCCATTATCAGTCTCAATGCAGGCTATATTATCACGAGTTGTCAGCATCAATGATCGAGATGTGTTTCTATGAGTTTGCACCTTTCTCTGTTTCTTTTTTACCCTATTTGTTAGTTTCGTTTTTTTTTCCTTAATTAGCAACACTCTTTTTTGCGGTGGTATGCTCCACCAGAGTTTGTTTTTTGTTTGCGCCACCATGATGCAGAGCTCAAGAGATCCCCACTCTTTCTTCTGCTGGAGCAGTGTCCTCAATACTGATTACCGAAGATGATAGTCTCGCGTCTGCCAGTATGAGTCTGTGTTTTCTTGGAGTACCACGCGAGGGGGAATAAAAAGCACTATATCAACCAGTTTAAGTAACCTTTCTTTTATTGGCTGGTGTTATTTTATAAATTATGAGCAGCACTTTTAAAATAACGAATTGCTGTGGGTCTCTCTGCCTCTCCTCTTCGATCTTTCAGTGGAAGAGTCGTTATGAGTCATGGGTGGCTAGGCATACGATTCGGCCGCTATGTGCGCCACATCTGGAGATTTAGATGCATTGGTGGAAATTCTTGGCAAGGAGCCGGTTTGCATGTTATCTTCTTCATTAGCTTGCATGCATTGTTGGGTTTTATTCGCTGCATTTGCCTCTCTCTGCAGAACAAGAACGCGCTCTGAAACACTTGTGTATGAGCGCGATACAAATAAAATATCATATCATATCATAAAAACATTGAGTAGAGAGTTTTTATGAATGTCGGAAAGACCAGGCCTATTCTCCAATGGGGTGCTTTTATGGGATGATGCTTCTATGGGATTTCTAGCCTGATCATTTGGTTCCATATTGCAATTACTCAGGAGTTTTAGGAATGTAATGATTTTTCCATTGCATAGATTTAGTAGCTAAGGCACTTTCATGGAGAGTGTCGAGCAAGTCCACGGTCTCCACCTTGTTTTTATGTTTGATGAGATTTATTTTCTTAGATTGCTGGGCAGAGGTAGGTTGCTGCGTGCTAGCTAAACCCATTGAACTTGCCCCACTGCCTGATTGTACCGTTTGAGGAACAGTGGCATGCTAGGGTGACAATCCTGAATAACAAAAAGAAAAGTACACTTGTCAACAAATGAAGGTTCAGCTCTGAGATATGCTAGACTATAACTATTGATCATTTACAAGAAAGCGCTAGCTTAGAAAAATCGTAAGATTGTCCGTTTTAACTCTTGCTTAATGCACATGGGTGCCATGCTTGGACAGGATTACTTTACTATCAGATTGCGCTGGAAGAGATCTCTAAGGAAAGGATCCCGCAGTCACTCTCTCAGAGGCACTCTCTGAATCTATGCTCGCTATCTGGTCTCACTAATTTTCAATTGCCGAAAATAGACACTTAGCAAACCGCACTGATGTCCAGCCAAGTTCAGAGTGATTGAGTTCAGATTGCTATTGCAAGTAGCAAAGATAATAAACTGTCCATTGAGTTTCAATGCCTTTTCCAGCCAAGCGTCTCCCTTTATAAATACATACTTGGGTAGATCCTACTGCATTAAGTTAAGGCCAGTGTATTCTTTAATAGCTTCAACTCTTATCTGCAGTTCATAATATAGAGTCAGACTCGGGCCAGATTACTTTCACTCGGGGTTTTACTCTCCAGCTAGCTCAATGGACAAATCCCACAGTCACGCTTGTAGGGGCAAGCTCAGGCCAAGTGATTTTCACTCAGGGTTATGTCCTCCTGAGAGTTTAAGGCGTAAGTCCCGCAGTCACTCTCACAGAGCCGTGCTCAAGCCAGGTGATTTCCATTCAGGGTTATGTCCTCCTGAGAGTTTAAGGGGTAAGTCCCGCAGTCACTCTCACAGGGCCGTGCTCAAGCCAGGTGATTTCCATTCAGGGTTATGCCTACAGAGAGTTCAAGGGGTAAGTCCCGCAGTCACTCTCACAGGGCCGTGCTCAAGCCAGGTGATTTCCATTCAGGGTTATGTCCTCCTGAGAGTTTAAGGGGTAAGTCCCGCAGTCACTCTCACAGGGCCGTGCTCAAGCCAGGTGATTTCCATTCAGGGTTATGCCTACAGAGAGTTCAAGGGGTAAGTCCCGCAGTCACTCTCACAGGGCTGTGCTCAAGCCAGGTGATTTCCATTCAGGGTTATGCCTACAGAGAGTTCAAGGGGTAAGTCCCGCAGTCACTCTCACAGGGCTGTGCTCAAGCCAGGTGATGTCCATTCAAGGTTATGCCTACAGAGAGTTCAAAGGATGAATCCCACAGTCACTCTCACACAGGGCCTATCCTGAGGAAATGTTGATTTGTCCAATGCTCGCCGTGACCATATTAAAGCAGGTTCTGCTTCGTATCTCAATTTTGTTCACTGGAAAGTTTAAAAAGTACACTATTTTGCAGTCTGTTTCAGGTGGACTGAAATCGTTGCTAAAACTGGAAATTGTATTCAAGGTTCAGGGGGGTACAGTCATTATGGTGCACCCTTTTTTTATACAGCCCATCAGAAAATCCAGCCAAAAGAAGGGGGAACCATTAGATTTCTTCATACAACGTCACCAACCACCAAGCACGAAACACACAGTGGCGCACAATGTGCTGCGCTCTGTGCTGGTGTGGTGGATATATAGAGATGCTCCTCCTTCCAATAGAAAGCACTGCAAGACTTCAAAAGTACAGGTGGACCAGCAAACCCAGCAACAGGAAACTCACAGTGCTACACACTACACTGCGCTCCGCGCCCATGTAGGGCCCATGTAGTGGATACATTGAGATGCTCCTCCTTCCAATAGAAAGCAATGAAAGACTCCAAAAGTGCAGGGGGGCCAACAAACTCAGCAACATAAAACTCACCGTACTGCACTCTGATGACTTTTCTGTGGACCAATAGCTGCACAGATGCTTTGTGACTATCTAGTAACCACCTTACCTGCTGATCCAGCAAAGTATTGGTAGAGCAAGGTATCAGTCTGACCAGCAGCCCTTGTATGAGTTGCTATTCAGCTGCTAAGCTGCCACCCTGCAAGGGTGCTTTCAGAGAGAGTTTTTAGTACAGTCAGGGATATTTTCTGGAGCTGGATAAATTAGCATATGAAATTGCGTTGTGTGGTAGTGAAGGATTTGAACACTACTACAGCATTTTCAAAACTCTCCCAAAAAGTGCTGCCGATTATTGGGGTCTATCAC
This sequence comes from Ambystoma mexicanum, assembly GCF_040938575.1. Classification (NCBI taxonomy): domain Eukaryota; kingdom Metazoa; phylum Chordata; class Amphibia; order Caudata; family Ambystomatidae; genus Ambystoma; species Ambystoma mexicanum. The sequence continues at coordinate 48,984,099 of NC_090925.1, read as the reverse complement.
ATTGTGCAATCACCATTAAAAATGCATAGGTCTCTCCCACAGAGCATAAATACTTCTTAATGTTCCCTGTCTCTCCAACAGAGTGCTTCCACCCCTCAAGGTTCATGGGCTCGCCCACAGGCAAAGCCACTCCATCATTTTCACACGCTCTCCCACAGAGCTCTCCACTGTCATGTGTGGGGAATCATGCTGAAGGTGCAATTTCTGCCCCCAGTGACTGACATGAGGTCACTGGTGTAAAAGGGGCCCCTGCAGCCCCCGCGGTGCGGGGGATCCCGCCAGCACATGTCCTGGGAGGGGCCCCCACTTGTAGAAAAAAAAATATTTTTTCTTTTGAATTCCCTCTGCATTTATAAAGAAATTATTTCTGCAACAGAAATAATTTCTTTATGAAGTCAGAGTGACTTCAAAAAGAAACGATGGGCCTCATTACGGGTTTGGTGGCAACCGTGCCATTGCTACCAGCAGGTTGCTGCCAGACCCGTAATGATTTACCGGCGCCCGACTTCCCGGTAACACCGGGGGATTACAACCCTGGCTGTCTGGGAAGTCAGGCGCCGGCAAATGGTAAGTCTCCATTTCCATAAAGTCCTATCGGACTCTATGAGAATGGGGACCATAGAAGCACCGGCACCGTTATTAATGGTGCCAGTGCTTCCGTGAAAACTATGCGGGTGGGTGCCGTTCTGCCCGGCAGGTCTGACCTGCCGGGCAGGACAGCAACCGCCTGCAGAGCTGTAATATGCCGACCCGGAAACAACAGTGCCGGTGAGCTTACCAGCACCGTTGTTTACAATCCGGCATAATTGTAATGAGGCCCAATTTCTTTTTTAAGTGTTAGGGCTCCCCTCAACCCCATGATGTGTGAGTGTGTGAGTGTATGTTGAAAGGGTTCACACTTAAATGTATAGGTGGCTGCCTGTGCAAGTGTATGGTGAAAGGGTGCACACTTTAATATATGGGTGGGTGCCTGGGTGTGTGTGCCTGCATGGTGAAAGGGTGCACACGTAATTTTATGGGTGGCTGCCTGGGTGTGCCTGTATGGTGAAAGGGTGCACACTTAAATGTATAGATGGCTGCCTGGGTGTGCCAGTATGGTGAAAGAAAGCGCGCTTAAATGTATGGATGGCTGGGTGTGCTAACCCTTCAAATGTTGGGAGGGGTGCCAACTTCATGGGCGGTGGGGGAGGGGCAAACTTATTTGTTTGGGTCATCTAATTTCTTTATGCATTTTTATGAGACTATTCTAGTGCAGCTTCAATGTTACAAGCAGTTAACTCTCTCCTTTAAGGTTTAAAGCACCCACTTATGGACTGCTGTGAGAATGAGTGGTCTCCTGTTCCCTCTCTACACTTCCAATCACTCCCCTGGCATGCAAGTATTAAACCCACATCACGATTTCAATTGCCTAAAGAAATTGGCATTTGAATGCAGGTATTAACAGTGAATTGTTTTATGTTAGTAACATCTGTGTCCTTTTCCGTCTGGCAACTGCTCTGAAGGTCAGCCAGGTCTGGTCAACATAGCCCAACATTTCTGGGGGGGAGTGCTGAATCCCAGTCAACTCAATGGTGTTGCACCAATTCTTGTGTTTAATGCCTGGATTACTTATTGGTAATCTTCATTACTCCTAGCCCTATTCTTCCTCGTCCCAGTGTGTATGAGACAGTACTTGTGCATAAGACACTCTGCCTCATACACAAGTACTGGGATGAGGTACATGGAAGTAATGCTTGATTTAGCTACCTGTAATATTCATTACTCCTAGTGCCACTCTTTCTCATCCCAGTACTTACATATGAGGCAAGGAGCCTCAGCCGTAAGCCCTGGGGCAAGGAAGAGGGACGTGGAGGTAATTCTGGGCCAAGGAGCTGATTTTAGAGGTTGGGATGGGAGAGAGAGGGGATGTGTGGGGGGGGGCAGGATTATCAGCAAATTATAATGCCATGTCCAGGCTAAGCAGGCATGATATGTGGTATTAGTGGCTAGAGAGGCATTATGGTGCAGCCAGTCTAGTCATTCCTCAGTTTGGTATGACTTTTTTTTAATGGGGCATTTATGATAAAGCAGTCCTGCTAAGAGAATTACCTGGCTAGACTGCCATTTGGGATCTGCCAGTCAGCCGTTTCTTACTGCAGCATTGTATATTTTTCTGGGCATCTGTGATCAAATAATATGATATAAGTCCTTTATAACGCACCTGCACACAAGTGTTTCTAGGCGCGACAAGACAAGGGATTGAAGATAGAGGGAGGACAAGACAAATGATCTTACTAGGCCTTGTGTCATTCAGATCGTGCAAGTGCGATAACGAGAAGCGGAAGGGGAAAGGGACGGGGGAAGTGCAAGGGAGAGGGGAGGGGAAAAACAGGGCAGCAATGCTCTGAGTAAGTGCTGTCAGGGCAGCACAGCTCTGGGTAGTGCAAGGAGAACAAGGGACTGTAGGGTTACAGTTACAGCCCCTAAGTGCATGGTAGGACCAGAGGCAGTGCAAGGGTGACTGATCAAGAAAGAGTCTCGACTCAGTGAGACTCTGAGGGTAGCCAAGCAACCAGTCGGTACAGCAGACAGGTAGGTCAGGTTGGCCAGCAGGGGAGGGAGAGAGAGAAAGCAGAGGAGAAGAGGAACGTGTTGAGCTGCTTCCAGAACTACAGGTGGTCTGCTAAAGCTTGAGAGGGGCAGGGAGGCTATTACAGAGGGAGGCACCTGTAGAGGAGAGAGATCTACCCCCCACTCTCTTCCTGGAGAAGCGTCTAACCCTTAGTGAGTTGTAGGTAGCTGAGCGAAGGGCTTGAGAAGGAAGATATTTTGGAAGAGAGCGTTGGATGTAGTGCGGGTCCCTGGCCCAGAAAGCCTTGTGGACAATGCAAAGGGTCTTGAACTTGATACTTGCAGCAACTGGGAGCCAGTGGAGGGATTTCAGGGCTGGAGAGATACGATCCCTGTGCTTGAGGCCAAGGATAAGTCTTGCAGTCCTTTTCTGGATTAGTTGCAGGGGCTGGATAGTAAAGAAAGGCAGATTGAGAAAGAGGCTGTTGCAGTAGTCCTGCCTAGAGAGAAGCAGGGCTCTGCAGACAGTGAGCTTCTGGGGGAAAGTGAGAAAGGGAAGAGTCCCTTTGAGGAGGAGCAGCTGGTAGTGGGACTTCTTGGCAACGTCTAAGATGTGAGGAGAGAAAGAGAGTGGAGTCAAAGATGACACCAGTGTTGTTTGCCTCACAGGAAGGCTAAGGAAGAGGGCCCAAGGCGGGTGGCCAGAGTGTGAGAGGGAAAGCAGGGGCAGGAGTCCAAATAAGAAGGATCTCCATCTTACTGACATTAAGGCAGAGATAGTTGGAGGCACACCAATCCTGAATCGCGGATAGACTGTCTGGAATGAGCGAGAGATGAGAGGAGTATGAGGGGAGCCTGAAGGAAAGCGGAGTGTCATCCTCATATCACTGAAAGTTAGAGGAGAATGTAGAGATCAGGTCGGTCAAAGGGGCCACATAGAGGTTGAAAAACCAGAGTGAGAGGATGGAGCGGGAGAAAGGGACCAAGTTGGACCTGGGAGGGGCAGTCCAAGAGGAAGGAGGTCAGCCACTTAAGGGCCTGATCCGTGATGCCCAGGTTCTCATGGAGTCGATTGATCAGGATTGATCAGGATGGCATGGTTGACCGTGTCGAAAGCACAGGAAAGATCAAGGAGGATGAGGACAGAGGGAATGCTGGAATCAAGGTTAGAGAGCAGAACTTCACAGGTGTTCAGGACAGCAGTTTCCGTGTCTCTGGCACTGAAGCCAGACTAATGGTCATGGAGACAACCAACAGATTCCATGTGGAGAGTAAGCTGGGAGATGGCCAGCTTTTTCCACAGTTTGCCCAGGAAAGGAGTGATGGAGATTGGCCGATAGTTTGTTGGGCAGGCAGGATCATCAGAAAGCTTCTTGAGGAGTGAGTGCATAAGGGAGTGCTTAACGGGAGAGGGGAAAGAGTGATTACAGAAATCGGTCAAGGCTGGAGCGAGTGTGTCAATATGGTTCTTGATGGTTCTGGTGGAGCAGGAGAGCTCCTGTTTGGATGACACTTTCATAGATCGGACTTGTCTAGAAACCTCGTCAGGTGTTGTCAGAGAGAAAGAGGAGAAAGGAGGAAGAGAGGTAGAGATGGCCAAAGGGGGGCCGAGAGAGGAGGAGGGAGAGGAAGAGGAGATGGAGGACAGGATGTCCTGAGTTTTAGCATAGAAGTGAGATGACAGAGCCATACAGAGGGCCTGGGAGGGAACAGGAGATGTATAGACCTCAAAAGGATTGACCAGTTCTTTTCAGATTTTAAAGAGTTTGGCCGTGTTGTTAGAGGCCACAGAGACACAGGCTTGAATGTGTGTTCTATTCTTGATGAGTGTTATTGCTTCGACTGCCATTTTGGTGCAACCAATCTAGATATGTCTAAATGTGGCCTTGCAATCTTTACTATATTGTTATTACATGTCGACACTGGTCTACCGTGTGCAGCCAGGTGGACATGTTTGCGTTGTGGCATGGCATTTTTAATAGCAAAGCTTTAATGTTCCTGTGCTCTGTTGGTGACTTGCATCTATTGGATTGGTGTTACCCTACAAAACAATTGCAAACACTCTGGCTTTTCAGACAATTTTTTTCAGACAGTGTGATGTATGTTATATTAAAACACATATGTATATCTTTCTCCTAGTGCAGTGAATGGCATATCCGTTCAGCAGCATGTTTGTGCGTATTGCGCAAGTGTGATAATCTAGGCTGCCCTAGAGTGTGGCGCGACCCTTGATTTGTTGCTGAGTTGGGGGGCTCCCTGAGCATGGCTTGCAGGGGGGCCACCACATCTTGTGTTACGGCACTGCATGAGGTAGGGATGGTGCTGCAGCATATGCTCCTACACGGTAGCCTCTCCTGCTGAAACCCATATGGCCCACCTCACATGAGAGGCCGCTGGCAATGCACGCAATGGGTGTCTGCATGCCTCATCAACATTTCCCTTTCATTCTTCCCAAATGCAGGCGATGCCAGGAAAATATCACCTGCAGCAGCGTGTTGAGGCACTGAAGACAGCAGAAGTCTCCTGTGGCCGCAGTTACTGGAGCCACTGGCACAATTAGACAGGCTGGGCAGGAGTGTAGTTTATCCTATTTGACACTAAGTGCCCAACTAGGCTGCACATATTATCCCCCAACCAAAGGTGGAACTCATTTATTGGTCTCGGAAAGATGAAAGTCTGAGATCTGAATCATACCTGTGACTTGCAGATCCCACACAGATTTCAGCAGTGATCAATTAACTTTGCTGAGATATCTTATCTTATCTGACAGTAAAATACCTCCCTCCATGGGTTGAGAGCTACTTGCTGAGATCTGTGTGTGATCTGTAGGCCGCAGATTTGAAACCTAGCAAGGCAACCTTGCTTTTCATCCTTCTGAGGTGGATAAATGAGTTCCATCATTGGTTGGTTGATAATGATTATAATTAAATGTTCTATGTTTAGAGATTTGGTGAAAATCCTATTATTATCTCACAATGTGATCTGGGTGGCTCTAGTTGACCTTTGTTCCAGCAGCATTTATGCATGTGTGTTTCGACTGTTCTAGGTTGGTTTCGATCACAGTTCAGTATGTCAGTGACCACTGCACCATGCACTCCTACCATATCAAAGAGGAACAAAAACGCTGACGCATCATCTTTTTACTCTCTCCTCTTAGCATTTAATCACTATCATTTGGTCATTGTTAATTTGTGTGTTATGCAAGACATCGTGGAATGCCACATCCATGTGGGTCATGATCAGTATGATACTCCATTGATGTCCCTCCCGCTTAATACCCACCTTGCCCTTTGAATTGGTTTGCTCGTAATGGAGTGAGTTGCAAAATCCAAGGAAAAATAAGAATGACAGGTTAGAAGTGTGATCTTAGTCCAGAAAAGGAACCAGTAGTAAAGGTGACGTAATACATTTAGTACACATTTATCACCTTTACAGTGATTCTCAATGACACATGCCAGACAACTAATGGCGTTCATTTGATTGTTGAGATGTTATTTTGTGCTGAGTTTGCCTCAACATAAAACTCATAGTGTAATTGTGTTTCAAAACAGGGACTTTCCAATGAGTAGGACAAAACATGTTAATTGAGATAAGTAAGCAGCACTTTAATCAGAAAGGTTTCTTAGTTGCGGGTGTGGAATTAGGCTCTGAGCCACTTCCAGCTCCGGGGACCATGTCTCAGAAGAGCTGAGCCAGACAGAGTCTTCTTCTCTCTCTATATAACCATGTACGGGAGGAAGGGATGCAGCGCTTAGAGCCGGCCGGGAGAAGAAGTAGACCACATGCTGGGATACATCCTGAGCAATGTCTTTCCAATGTACATACTAACTACAGGTCATCATTTCCCATCACTTGCAAGACAATATCAATATCCTACTTTCAGAGGCAGATCACACGCTCCCTTTCTGAAGTGGGACAGGCAACTTCTCCCTGGATCTGACTGTGAAGTCTGTAAGTACATCTTCAAGACTGAAAACAAAATTTGATTTTGTCTTTTTTCACTTTTGTGTTAAGATTACAATGCACAACACATCCATGCCACTTTACACTGGTGTTTGCAAGTTTACATATTTTTTTGGTGTACTGTGGCTGTGTGTTTTTTTGCCGTATGGTTGCTTATGAAGTGTCGTGCACCTGACCATCCTTCTCCTGCCACCAATCCCATTGTATGTAAAGCATGTGGTTCTCATAGCCCAGCAAAGAAAGGCACCATTTGTTGAATTTCTACTAACAAAATATGTTGCATTGCACCCCCCAGAAAAAAAAGACTACATGAACATGGTTTATGTAATGGCTATATCAGTGCCATTGCTCAATGCTCATTGCCATGTAACAGCAGCTGATATCTAACAACAGATGGTCATGGAGGAGGGGTTGCAAGCAGTAGAGGGTCAGGGTGACTGAACACATGTCAAGTATTTACACTATTAACAGAATCAAGGTGGTTTCCAATAATGCGAGAGCAAGATTATAAAATACCTCACCAGGTTAGATGGCTGTTTCAGGGAATGCTTGAAACCCATCCTTCTAAATTAAGGCATCACTCACTTTCATCTTTTAAAAGTAAAACAAATGAATGCCAGAGGATTGTTATTAGAATATGTTAGAGTCAGGAGCAGCCATTTTAATGCTACAGCAAATGGCCTCTGCTTAATATAATGGCCAATTCATGGTGTTATCAGATCTTATAATTATGACAAGAAGCTGCCTTTTGAACATAGACACTAGAAAATTAGCACACATTAAAAAAGAGCAGATGAGGTGTTATTTCCATTTGTGCCTACTGCTGAAATGGACAGATCACCTTATTCTCAACAGTGACCAGGAGGGGATGGAGAGTGTCACACATGTGGGCTGTCCAGCTCCTTGCATTAGTGCTTGGTGCGTGCTCCCGACACTCAAGTATGACCACGCGGTTGCTGGGAGCTGATTTTACAGAGACAAGCAATGAAATGCCGATCTGAGAAGAAAAGCATTTCTATCCCTGTTTGGGGCTTGGAAATGCAAGTGTGGCAGCCGTGGTTTAAAGTGTGCCTATCACACTTAAAAAAAAAATCATGACAGGGTAAAAAATGACCCTGCCATGAATTGCACCACTGCCTGCACTCGTTTCAAATGTGCACAGGGATGACTCACCTTTCTGGCCATTTAAAAACATATCCCATTTGTGAATTCAGCATCAGCTTTTTAAATGTCCAGAAACACCCACTGAAATGCGCAAATGCGCAAAAGGGTGAACACGGATATATGAATGCGCTTTTTTGAGAATCTCGCCCCAGGAATCCGACTGCCTCCCTCGTTGACTTTGGGATGTCTCATCCGTGATGGGAAGCAACCTTGCAAAACCTCAGCCAAGACAGAGTCCCTGTGTTTTTTCACCCTGAATTGAGACCGCACATTGCCAACCAGATCTCTCCATCCTGGTAACCAGTGTTTAGGTCAGTATGGATTACCCCAATTTCTGTAATGACTGGCATTTGACACATTATAAAACATAACCTTGCCCGCAGTGGCACATTTTGTAAAGCCTGCATGAGTGCAATTTTGCAATGAATTCCCCAACCTGCGATGGTGTACCTGCAAGGCGCACCTAGGTTCCCAATGTTTATTTTTTTAGCTTTTGAACCGTGTGCACAGAGAATGGTGCTTGGGCATATCAGTGTGCCTCGCTGCTCCCTCCCACCCATCATGACCCTGAACAAGCATTATTATCATGTGCTATCTTTATATAAGATTAATTGGAACAAAAATAATGTTGTATTGCTTGACAACCCCACTGTGTAAACTTTTTTGAATTTAGTGAATCTCACTTGGCAACATAATGGCATTGAATACTTGTAAGTCTGTTTCTCTTCCCATCACTGAAACTGTAAACATAAACGCAAGACGGATCCCGGGTTTCATCAGCACCTATGCTGGAGGATGGTCTCCCCTGTTTCACACTTGACGGGGAAGCCTTGAATCGTTCAGGATAGTTCAGGGTCATAGAAACCTTCATACACTGTGCAGTCCTTTACTTCAGATGCCCTTGCTATTCTTTGCATGATTAAGCATGTCCGTGTTCTTACGATGGAGTGATTCAATTATGATCAAACTCGTGATTCCGCAAAGTGAAGTAGTGCTAGGTGGCCTTCACTACCCAGCATTCCAGGATTATCAGTCAATCTTCTGCTTAAGGCAGCCGAGGCACTGGCATGTTGAGGATCTTCACCCTTACCACACCAGGCACTGGCATGTTGAGGATATTCACCCTTACCACACCAGGCATTGGCATGTTGAGGATATTCACCCTTACCAATCCAGGCATTGGCATTGGCATGTTGAGGATCTTCACCCTTACCAATCCAGGCACTGGCATGTTGAGGATCTTCACTCTTACCAATCCAGGCACTGGCATGTTGAGGATCTTCACTCTTACCAATCCAGGCACTGTCATGTTGATGATCCTCACCCTTACCACACCATGGCCCTCAGGGCAATATTACAAGGGGGATTTATGCAACTCTCTGGCCTTGTTTTACCTTTTAATTATACCCTATAATCATTTAAATATACCCATCCAGGTTACGCAGATCTCCATGAAGGCCTTCAAGAAGATGACTTTTCTAGCATTGGTGCCATAATCACAATATTAATTAATTGAACATTAATGCATGGGATTTACTAAACTTAACCTTTCTACAGCCTAGATCTGCAATCACTCCAGCACTGCTCAGTGGGTCCCACTCTCCACTTTCCGCAGTATCATGTCTTTGCTGTGCAGTTTCAAAGGCTATGAAACGTGCAAAGTTTGAAGAGAAATGCAGCTCCATACGCAATGGAATGTGGTGTTTCACTGGGGAATAGTGGTCTGCAATCTTTGTTGCTAAGTAGCAGTGTGATATCTGTCATCTACCAGGGCAGCTGCACTTGCATATTCTGTGCACTGGCTGGGGTCCACTTCATGGTTGTTTAAAGCTAACCTTGCAGCCAATGAGCTTTATTGGTTCTGTCCATTTTTTGCATTCTGGGTCGCATTCTGTACGATTATCTGCCAGACCCAGAACATAAACTTCCACTGACTCTCTTTATAATCACCGCAGGTGTATCTGCAACTAACACCACATCATCTGCCTGGATCCCAGAACGTCTTATCAGATAAACCACATCAATTAATTTATTTATATTTATTTATTTAATTATTTGTATTGCAACGGTAGCTCGCAGGCTTCGGGGCACAGAGACATGAACCCAGGACAAAGTAGACAGTGACAGACGAGGAGTGGCAGATGAGGAGACGGGACATTTAGCGAGATCAAACAGAGGCTAGTAAGGGGACCTGGGGTAGCTTCGTATTTGAAGATATGGGTTTTCACTAGTTTGCGGAATCGCATGTAGTTGGCTTCCGATCTTATGTGATTGGGGAGTTGGTTCTAAAGGCCGACTGCTAATATGGGGAAGGATCTGCCGATGCCGCATTTGAGCTTGTGCGGGCCGTTATGATTTTACCAAGGTAGGAAGATCTTATTGTTCTGCTGGGTGCATAGGATTGTATCCTGGATTTTAGGTAGGCCAGAGCTTTTCCAAAAATGCATCTATGAACCAGTGTTAGGGCTTTGAAGTGCACCCTATCTTCGAATTTCAGCACCACCAATGCACCACTATTGCCTGATCACATGTTGCAGTAGTTCCCTGCTTTCTGCTGTTTACCCCAATTCTCCTTCTTGTCGTACCCCCACTCTCTGCTCCTATCTTCCTGATGCTCTCCCATCCATCTCTCTCACCCTTTTTATAAACTAGATTAAGTTGGAAATGGATAGAAAAGTAAAGGTACAAAACAGCAAGTAGATTTTCTAGAATACCATCAGTGGAATTCCAGGAAGAACAAAGAAAAAAGAAACTGCAATAACCACTGAGCAGTGATAATGCTGTAATTGGGTCTGACTATTCAGGTAAGGACCTGTGGTGCTGGCATTTACCTCCGGCTGAGTTTCGGCCTGGATTACCTCTAAAGTTCATTGTGTGGATTTTAATGTGGAATCCATTCCTATGTCCATGCAACTGTATATCTTGTTCATAGTTTATGCTCTCAGAATATTGATGACAATAAATAAATAACATTGACCACCTGAGATTGAAAACGACATTTGGATGCTGCTGTGCAGTGGCCTGTAATAGCAGAGCATGGGCTCAGGTCATTGGTCGTTTATCTGACCTTGCATGACCTTGCATGACACAGGATGGAAACTGTGTGAGAAGGATTCGGGACAAGGGTGTTTTACATGTCCCTCCCATACATGTTCTGCTGCAATACCTCCCAACACCAGCAGCACACGTATCAAATACATTCCACAAAATCAAGAGTCTCCCCAAGCCTCATGTTATTTAAATTAAAATCAGGGCTTTTCCAGAATCTATCAGCCTAAAGACCATTACTTCCCTACTAGACTAATGTTTTTCATCAAATGCATTTTTTTTACATTTTCTTATTTTTTCCGAGGGGGTCCCCCTAGCAACCCGTTTGAATCCTTAAAAACCCACCCCCAAACAAAATTAACTATTTACCCCAGACAAATATGCATTCGATGAAAATATTTTCGTTAGAAAACATTTGATGGAAAATGTGTAGATGGAAAATGTTTTGAAGGAAAGACTGGACACCAAGTAAAAGCTTTGACATGTGACATCACATTGAATTGAACACTCGTATTAACAAACTGTTCCAATTGCCGGTAAATGTACCGTTCTGTAAGGCAAATGCTGAATGGTAACATTTGTTCTTCACTTTTTTGCACTGATTTAGGCTGTCAGCCAAATTACCAACAATAAGTTATCTGGCATATTTGGTTATCTGGCACAATGTATTTCTAATTGATGCCAGATAATCAAGCCTTTAATATAGGCACCTCTTATGCTATGCTATAAGAACATGCTTCAAGATTGTGTGTTTTGTTTTTTGGCAACATGTCTTTCCCCCTTTCTCCTGGAAACCTGTGGTCATAAGCCATTGCAATGCCCTTGATGCACACCACAGTTCACACATGAGCCAGAGCCGAACACTGCAAAGTGTGTGTAGAACATTTCTGAGCTCCTTGTTATATTATTTTCTGTGATTATTGCAATTTGTCTGCTGAAAACAAATTGTCATGCGATGTGACCAAGGTGAATGTACACACATTAACACAATGTATGTTTCATATCCCTAGATCTGTTCACAGTTCAAAAGTTTTCTATTTCCTTTCTTTTATCAAATGAAACACAGTAAAAATACAAGTATTCCTGGAGAGATGGGAGAAGGAAATCAGACATTGTGGACAGAATTTATTCTGGTGGGTTTCTCTGATATTCCGAACCTGCGGATGCCCATTCTTGTTGGATCTCTCCTGGTTTATCTTGTGACTATTGCAGCAAATCTTCTCGTCATGTCGGTTATTTACTGCGACTCTCATCTGCACACTCCCATGTACTTCTTCCTCACCAACCTGTCTTTTGCAGACATTTGTTACACATCTGTTATTTTCCCCAAAATACTGGACAACTTTTTTTTACTGAACCCGCATGTCACTCTCCGGGAATGCCTGATCCAGTTTTACTTTTTTGCAGCCATGATTACAGTAGAATTTATTATCCTGTCCATCATGTCTTTTGATCGCTATACAGCTATCTGCAATCCCTTACGCTATGCAGTGATAATAAATAAACCTGTGTGTATCCGAATGGCTGCAGGAGCTTGGATTGCTGGCCTCCTGGAGCCAATTTTCCACGTTACCCAAATATCTAACTTCTCTTTTTGCAAAACACTTGAAATTGACCACTTCTTCTGTGATGCTACAGCTCTACTGAAGCTCTCCTGCACCAGCACCGTCACCATTGACAGAGTGACCTTTCTGCTGGGAGTGATAGTGATATTTTCCTCATGTCTTTTGATCCTTGCATCATACATCAAAATCATCTCAGCCATCCTGAAAATCAAGACGAATGCACAGAGGAGCAAGGCCTTCTCCACCTGTGCCTCACACCTCACAGTGGTGGTCCTTCTCTATGGAGCCGTCATCTTTGTTTACTTACGACCAGCCTCAACGTACTCCGTGAATCAGAGTAAAATGTTCTCCTTAATCTATAGTGGGGGGATTCCAATGTGTAACCCTGTCATTTATACTGTTAAAAACAAAGATTTTAAAAATTCCTTAAAAAGAAGAAGTGGTAGAAAATGTCAGAATGAAGAACTGTGAAGTCAAGCCAACGTATGCCATGTTGGTCTATCTATCTATCTATCTATCTATCTATCTATCTATCTATCTATCTATCTATCTATCTATCTATCTATCTATCTATCTATATCTATCCCCCTATCTCCCTATCTATCTATCTATCTATCTCCCTATCTGTCTATATCTATCTATCTATATCTATCTATCTATCTATCTATCTATCTATCTATCTATCTATCTATCTATCTATCTCTCTCTCTCTCTCTCTCTATCTATCTATCTATCTATCTATCTAGCTATCTATCTATCTCTATTTATCTATCTATCTATCTATCTATCTATCTATCTATCTATCTATCTATCTATCTATCTATCTATCTCTCTATCTATCTATCTATCTATCTGTGTTTATAGTACTAGGCGTGCAAGCGGAGTAAAGAAGTGAACAGATGTGTTTTAAGTGTACCTCTGAATTCTATGAGTTGTCCTGTACAGCAAAGGTCTTAAGGGAGGGTGTTCCTTACTTGGCACACACAACCCATCACTGTTGTCCATTCGTAGCAAATTGCAAAGATTACGGAATGGGCAACGGTACTGGAATCTGTGCTAGAGTTACTTAGGTCCAATTGTGTGAAGGTTCTTAAGGACCAGAATTTGTGGCGACATTTAATGTGTGTAGTGTCAGGCAACCAATGCAGCGTCTTCAGAAGTAATGAATGTTGCTATCTGTGCAGTACTTGTTACAAGTCTACCTGTCTTATTTTGAACTTTCCAAACCTGTTCTAGAACATGTTTCCACTAGTCAAGCCTAGAGCTGATAATAGGTCAGGCTATGGAAACCGCATTTCTTTCATACATAAATGGTCTGATTTGCTATCGAATCATCACTTAATAGTTCGATGAACTAAATGTTTAATTTACATGTTGGGTCATTTTAAGCTGAGTGTAACCCCTGACCCAAATGGGGTCTTTTGGAAGGGGGTATAAACAGGCACCGGGCATGCATAATGTGAGGGATAGGATAGAAGGAGTAAAGAAAGGGATAATCACAGCCACAACAAGGGATTACATTAAAAAAGCTATTTATTGAAGTGTAAGTGTTTTAATGTATTGTGACTTACAAGTTCCTCCCCAGGGGTGATATATGGAAGCTTGTGGCTGATGGAGCCTGGCAGGGCTCTACTTATAGCAACCACGGCCCTAACTGGATAGAATAAAGTTTGACAAGAAAAGACAGTTAGAAAGAGGCAGTTAAAGGAGAACAAGAAGAAGACAGCAAAAGAGAAACAAGGTAGGAAGAGATATACAAAAAAGAAGAGAAAAGTAGAATAACGCTTCCTGGGGAGGCTGTGCCTCGATCGACTCCCCCAGGGTGTCGGAGATATGGCTGACTGATCTGTGAATGCCGGCTGTGGCTAGCTTAGATCAAAAGCCCCAACCCGGTCAAAGAAGTGTTAGTGGGGCAACCCCAAGTGAGCAGCACGATCAGATAGGCAACGGCCCACCCGGAGGCCAGTCCAGATAGACCCGGAAGGAACCAAACACTAGGCTGCGTGAGGAGGTGGGCCAGGTGAAGAGACCCTCAGTACAGGGCTGCGTGACAGTCATCCCAAATCGGGGCATGGTGTGAGGGAGAACGGTCTGCCTGTGAGCCGACCAGGTGAACCAGAGTAGATCCGAGCTACATGACACGTTGCAGACCGGGTAAAGATGGCACGGCATGCTGTGAAAACCACCCACTCTGGGCCTGACAGGATGGGTGGTAAAGATTGGGATACCTGATCGCTCCACCAGAGTGAGTGGGACCACCAGCAACGCTGGTGGGCCTGTACAATCTACTCCCTCCCCGGGGCCAAACAGAGAGAACGAAACAGTGCGGGACTTACCTGGTCTTCTGGACACTGCGCCCTATATGGAGAGGCTTAGTGGAGCAGTCCAGCAAGTTGTTGCAGGCTCCACCCAAGTGGGTGGGTCCAGGGCATAGGAGATAAAAAACAATGAAAAAAATGATCAGGCCATTGCTGTGTCAAAGAAGTAGGATTTGTGATAGTTATGTTTCTATGAAGTATCCAGTCTAGTATTCAACCTTTTTGGTGAGTTAGCTGTCAGATGGCCTATTTAAACTCCAATGCTGGCAGTATATGCCATAGCTGTGTGCCGTGGGTCCTTGAGGCCTACATTTATAGCACCTACAATTAATAATTGCCCCGGGGGAACATTATCAGTAAAGGACCTCAAGTAATGTTGTTGGGATATCTGGTTTTAAGTCTGGGGGTGCGATAATCAAACAACATAGAACAGTTACTTTTGTTGAAATATGTTTACTACATACGACTTCAAAGCCTTGGATGGGTTGTCTTGGCACTGTTTCCACAATTATAAATATGATGGCAATTCCCCCTCCTCTACCCCCATTTCTATTCATAATAAGGAGAGGGCTAGCTACAGAGATGACAGGTACAGACTGGTCTTGCAGCCATATTTCTGTAAAGGCAAATAAGTCAAGTTAATGTTCATTAATCAGATCAGCAATTTCAATCCCATGAAATGAACACACTGAATTGTTGATTGAAGTTACTATTGAGCAGGTGTAAGATCAAACAGGAAAAAGAAAGTGAATCGAAGCACGCAGCCAAGCAGAGTGACCTCTCTTGTTCACGCTCTAACAGACTTTTGAGCTGTGCAGTCACTCAGAAATTACTCAGGACGAAGCCCACAAAATTAAGTCTGGCTAAACAAAGTGTCAACAGATAATCAGGAGGCAGTATAGGTATTTTAAAAAACAAAGTATACAGGAGGGCTATGTTATGAAAAACAGTTTACATGTTTAAAACAATAAAGTCTACAAAAAAAACCAGGGATCAAATAAAGTGCTGACAGGAGACACTGGAAAGGGTGAGTTGTCTTGTGAAAGAGTTCTACCCTATGGTCTCAAGAAAGAAGTACTGTACCTCTGCCCTATAACTGCGTAGTGCACTGTGGTGATGCTTAATCATTGTCATCAAAAATATGTTGTGCATATCAACACACATGTGACAGTTTAGGCTGCGCTAAGAACATGATCAGTGTCTGTTGGCTTTACACCAAAATCAATGCAGTCAATTTTTGCCATTTTCCTGACTTATAACCCCACATTTCCCCTGTTGTGTCCACATATAGTGCCCATAACGATCCTTCATGTGTCCCTTGAGAGATGTATAGCTTATCAGGGTGCCGTTTCCCCAAATGACTGTGCTCCCTGCATGTGTCTACTGGCATGGTAGCTTGGCTGGATTCTATTTTTAGGAGGTCACTGGGGTGTCCCGGAAGGAACATGGTCTAATATCCAGTACTGAGTCCAATACTTTGTGTTCTAGGGGCACAACTGGAACACAGCTGTTGCCATATATAGGCAAGGCATTTGTCTAGCTGACACAAAAGAGTGAAGGATTCCAAATGTTTGAAGTCTTTGATTGAATGCACATCTGTGTGGAAGCCCCAGACAGAGACTAGGAATATTTGCATTTGGAAGCCAGCAACTGATTAGGTGCCCATCAACTTGGGATAGATGCAGGCCTATGATTGCAGCTGAGTTGGTATTTGCCCCCCAATATTCCTATATAGTTTAAGGCTATACAGCCGCATAGTACTGGACCAAAATAGCAAAACCTGGGGGTTTGAATGAATTGTGAGGAATCCCTGCCAGCCAGGCTGCCAGACTTGTACATCACTATTCTAAGATAAGGTTCTGCCAGTATGTGTGCACACCAGCATGCTTCCAATTATCCAGAGGGGGTGGGAGTGTTCTCATGCTTTATTCTCTTGGCCCAGCATCATGTTCTCAAAAGCGTCTGCCATGATTGATTGATTGATATTTTATTTCTATCGCGCTCTTACACAAGTGTTTCAGAGCGCGACAAGGCAAGGGAGGGGAACAGGGGAGAACAAAACAGCGATCTTACTAGGCCCAGTGACATTGAGAACGCGCAAGTGCATGGGAGAGGGGAGAGGGGGAGGGGAAAAGTGAGTGGAAAGTGCGAAGCAGAGGAGAAACAGATGAATAACAATACATAAATAATAAAGGCAACAAACAGTGGTAATGCAGCCAGCAATTTGCAAGTGCTAGGTTTAAGGCAGCAGACAGGGTAGGTCCGATAAGTGCAGGAAGAAAAAAGGGGGGGCTGTATGGATATAGATACAGACCCCAGTGCAAGGGGTGGCCCGGAGGAAGTGCGGGAGGGTGGCAGGGTGAGCAGGTACCTGGGCCTGAAGGACAGAGGGTGGCCAGGTTTACAGTGCCAAGAGAGAACAGATCAGCAGGGGAGAGGGGAGCGAAGACAGAAGAAAAGAGGAAGGTCTTGAGGTCTAGGAAGCCTAGCTGTGATCCGGTGCTGATAATGACCCATTGAGGCATGGCAACAAGCATTTTAAGAGCAATGACAAGTGTAAGGATCAGTAAAGTGTGGCTTTGACGAGCATCTCTTGGGGAGCTGATACTATCATGTGTAACTGAACCTTGCTTCTGAGATATAGAATATCTGATAAAGTGTGCATTGTCCTTTTATCAGTGAAAATCAAGGCAGTTATAATCCAAGAGACACCCTTACTCCAGGTTTATGGCTCCACACAGTACTATCCAGGGTACATACTGTTTAAGTTACAAGCTGTCAATGAAGTCCAATAAGTCATTGAAAATTAAAAGAGCTAATGGTCATGGAGCATTTTCTGACATAGAGGTTACATACTTCTTGTATGTTTATTTTTACACGTGGACTATTTTCAAACAGAGGTCATATAGAGTCATGAAACACAACTACATATGTTTGCATTAACCCAAGTGGTTTTGCTTTTTCACCTAGTGCCATACTCATACATTTTCTAGGGTGTCTCCTAATCTGGTTTCATTTCCACCATCCCAATAAACCTTGTGACTTTCAATCTTATCCCCAAACCATGTGCTTCATCCTCATCTCTTACTCTGTACACTGCGCTAACAGTGATTCAGTGCCATAACACGTTTGTTTGGTATATTGCCAACACTTCGCCTTCTCCTACTAATGCTGGATTCTGCACTGGAAAATGTCTTGAAGGTGGCCCTGCTACACTGTGAGCAGGAGAAAGACCAACACAACCAGGACACTAAACAATAATGTAGCAAAGGCACACAAGGTGGAATACGTTCAGTACACCTCATACATTTAATATGAGAACACTTCTAACGTAGGAAAAGGATCATTTAGGGAAGTGTAAATTAGTCCGGCACCTGCATGTCTGACCCATTCCCATACTCCTCGATGCAGAGGATGTGCAATTAAATATTCATCCAGAAGAAGCATTGTTCCCCCCTCAGGAACACTGGTACCAATGAGGAGTTGGCTGCACAGATCAAGAAGTAGGGAACAACATTGGGGGGCACTGGTAGGTGTCACCTGTATTGCTAATCACTGTAATGTGAGGGAAGAACACAAGCAGGAACATGCTGGGGCATGGGGTCTGCCCCAGCCCTTCATGCCTCCTACCCAGGCATTATACACGCTCAATGATCACTGCCTGCTACCCTGATCCAACATATAGCTTGAAATGCATTCAGGGCCCCCACACAAGCCCATCCATCACCCAGCCTGCCCCCAGAAAGTAATTGGTGAACCCAGTGGCAGTAAAACAAAAAAAATATGGTGCAATTACTCTTGAGTGCATCACCCATGACAGCTTCCAACCCTGATACCACTCCCCTATGAACAAGTCATGAGCAAACCAGTTATTCTGGTTTATGTGTGTAACCTCTGACATGATAGTATACTCCATGGACCTTGCCCCATTCTCTACGGAAGAAGAGCACAGGTGGGCCAGTTCTCTACTACACATTGAGTAGAGAACTATTGCTTCAGAGGATGAGCTGGTCTTTGTTAGCAACTGCAAACGGTCTCCCAGTGACATGGTCTGCATTTTGTTTGAAGCTGTGGTTAGGGTTGAGCAGTACTAGCAATGGTTTAACAGAGTTGACTTAAATGGCTCATACCAAACAGGTATGACTGCGTCCTAATCTGAGGATCAGTGTGTGTCCTTGGTCCAAACATAGCTCATAGTTCATCAGGACAAAGGCTGATGTGCGGGGAAATTTCTTCTCTGTGAAAAGGACAGTGAGCTAAAGACTTGGTAGAGTCTCTCCCAGGGGTTATTCACCCAAGAACAGGTCATTGGGCTGTGTTTGTGCTGATAGAGAGATTCCCAGACCCCCCTTTGTTTGCATACATTGGGCCTCATTACGAGTATGCCGGTAAAACCGTGTTCATTACCGGCATGGCGGAATGAGCGGGTCCGTGCACGTATGAACCCGCTAATAGCGGGTCATTACGAGTGCGCGAGCACGCGCGTTCCCCCATGCCGGTAGTGGCAACACCGCCATGCCGGTAAAGGGCCTCCAATCCCCCTATACCGCCATCGCGGGGCCCGCCCATTGCGCTACCGCCTCACACTAACCCGTAAATACCGGCACGGTAATACCACCATGGTATTACCGTGTTCACAAAAAACAGACACTGAAATTACGTCATCACGCAGGAACGGGAAATGGGCCGGCGGCCATCTTTAAAAACACAATCCATTGCCATCCTCCATTACTACCACTACACCCGTGTTGTTGAGTGTCAAAACAGAACCAGGATGTCAAAGGCCACCGGAAAAAGCAAACAAAGCAAACAAAGGAAGAGGAAGCAGCGCTTCTCAGATGCAGAATTGACAATGCTAGCGGACACCCTACAACAGCATGCTGACATTATCCGAAGCACGGACCTGAAGCATGCGGCCCAAACGCATAAAAAACAGGTGTGGCAGGAGGTTGCGCAGATGGTAACAGCAGTGGGGGTTACCCCAAGGAGTGTCCAGGATTGCAGAAAGTGCTGGGACGACCTCCGCCTCCGTGTGCGGAAGATCCTTGCGGAGAACCGGAGGGCCGCAATGGCGACAGGAGGTGGCACACACTCCCCTGTTAAGCTCACCACATGGGAGGAGATTGCAAGTGGATTCATCGATCCAGAATCCATCGAGGGGATTGGAGAGCAGGAGTACGGGGCAGCTACTACAACAGAGGAAGGTGAGTGAACCATCACATCCACCTTTAACAAAACATGATGTGACACAAGTGAGGTGGGAGTCAGAATAGGCAAGGCAATTCCCATACCCAAGGCAACATCAACTCACCAACAGAATATTGATTGCCACCCCCTGCACCACACGCATGCTGCATGAAATCTGTAAACCCATCCATGCCCATGTCCCCCCCCACACCTAGACAATACATTGCCACCAGCCATGCAATTATTGCCAACATGTCCCCTCAGTACACCAAATGCCACACAACAGAAATTAAATCATGCCTGAATGTAACAAGATATAACACTGCCACAAATCACAGCTGCCATTTGGCAATCTCACTGATGACCTGCATCTCTTCTATCCCCCAGGCACCGATGAGGAAGGTGGAACCCAGGAAAGGGGGCCAGGCACATCCAGTGCAAGCAAGGGGACCAGGGACACTGCAACCCCCTCCTCCAAAAAATGTCCTCTGACCACTCCCAGTGTGCCCCGCAAGGCATCATCTCTGCAGGGGGCACCTGCTGCGACAGTGCCAGCTGTACCGCCGGCCACCATGGACGTCCTGTCCACAGAGGTGGTTCAAGAGGCCGAAAAATTTTCGGGATCGCCCAGCCCAACACCCATTGGCCCTCCCCTCCCCCCCTGCGGAGACAGAGAGCCTGGATGACCCATGTCTCCATGACTCCGACCTAGGGGACTCGGACATCGGCATATTTGAGGACGACAGTGCCCAGGACGAGGGCCCCAAGCAGGTGCCTGCCACCACCCAGCCCTCCGCCACCCAGCCCTCCACCACCCAGCCCTCCACCACCCAGCCCTCCACCGGTACACCTGCGACAGAAACCCCCTTTGAGGTCCGTCTGGCAAGGGTGGAGGCCCGTCAAGACGAGATGCTGCAGATAATGCGGCAACAGGTCCTTGCCGGTAATGAGGCCATGAAGGCCATAGCCACGGCCATTGCCGCAAATACAGCAGCCGTGGAGGCGTCCACGTCTGCATTCAGGCAGTGTATGGGGTCACTGACCGAGGCCCTACTAGCCAACATCAGGCAAGTGCAGCAGCCACACCATGGGTCTGACAGAGGATTCACAATTGACACCTCGACCACGTCAACACCTTCCACCTCTGTCCAATCAAGCCCCGTGCGCTTAACACGCAGAAGTGCACGGTGCATGGCCATGGCACCCCCAGACCCGAAAGTCGCCAAAAAGTGACTTTTTGAAAAATGGAAGAAATGTGAGGAGTAGGATTGTTGAAGGCAACACTGTTTTATGCACACATGGGGACATCTGGGATCTGTGGGGTGGGTGAGGGAGTTTGTTGGGCTTTTCACTGGGGTCTGTGGGGTGGGCGAGGGAGTTTGTTGGGCTGTTCACTGGGGTCTGTGGGGTGGGTGAGGGAGTTTGTTGGGGGATCGTGGGAGGGGGGAGTGGGCACAGTTTTGCACTTTCATATAATACACAAGTTTTCTGGAGAACAATCCATGGCTGGACATTGTCATTTTTGGTGTGCATCCATTTAATGTGTTACGGTGTTCAGTCTCAAAATTACAACATTCCCTTTGTACATTTTCACATTGGCCCAGTGTCTGACTGAAAAAAGTCATTCATGGTCCCTGTGTCTTAAAAGTATTCGTCAATTAGTGCTTGGCGTACAGCATGGCCGTCCCGTGCATCACGTACTGGCAGGGGGGCTCCTTCGCCTCCGTCTCCATCCCCTTCATCCTCACCCGGGCCATGCATGTCAATGTCAGGTGGCAGTGGTACATTCCTTCGGACGCACATGTTGTGCAGCATGACACAGGCCATGGTGATCTTTGCCACCTTCTGAGGCCTATATAGGAGTGCCCCACCAGAACTGCTTAGGCAGCGGAACCGCGCCTTCAACAGGCCAAAGGTCTGCTTAATCACGACACGGGTACGAGTGTGCACACGATTGTACTCCTCTTCATGGCTGTTCTGCGGGTTCCGCAAAGGGGTAAGTAGCCACGGCCTCAAGGGATATCCTCCATCACCTGCAAGCAGATACAAATAGGTGTGTGTCACTCTGAACTGACACCTTCAGGGAGCACGGTCATTTCAGCAGCTATTAGGTGTGAGCATGCACATGTCCCTGTACGTGTACCAAATAGTCACCTATATGGGATGTATACTGGAAAGAGGTGTGGAACACTGGATGGGGTTGAATAGATGATGCAGGGTGTAATCATGCATGCTGAGGCAGATGTGCTGTGGCAGTGCAACAATGTTTAGCCTCCAATTCATGCTGTGTACTCTTTACTTTGCATGGTCACACTGGCCGCATTGGCACAGTTCCCATTCTATTCAGTCATGCATTGCTTGCCATCACCATGGTGCCCCGGTTGTGCCTCTTACTTGTTGTCATCCATTTGCATTATTTGTGATATGTGGCCCAGTGATGTGTCATTTTCCGTTTGGCTGTGTCAGGTGAGGAGTGTTTAGCTCTGCATTCATTCTCCACTCACTGGCTATTGCCACCCAGGTGTACTTTTAACCCCCCCTTTCCCACCCTGGTAAACTACCCCCCCTTTCCCACCCTGGTAAACTACCCCCCCCCTTTCCCACCCAGGTGTACTATCCCCCCCTTCTGCATCAGCACACATGAGTACCCCACAGCATGGCCATGGGCCTGTTGTGCAACTCACCGAGCAGCCAGGCACGTGGTCCAGCATGTCGCTCCATGTGACGGGGTAGCGTGGAGTTGCGCAGTACCATGGCATTATGTGTGGATCCAGGAAATCTGGCGCAGCAATGGGTGATGATTTTGCTGGAGTCACATACCATTTGCACATTGATGAAGTGGTATTGCTTGCGATTGCGGTACACCGCCTCTATGGCATGGAGGACTACCAATTCCACATGGGTGCAGTCGATGGCACCAACACAATTGGGCATGCCGGCCAGTGCATGGAAGCCTACTTTGGTTTCGGCTATCTCCTGGCCAGTCCGTGGTAGGGATATGTGGGTGCTTGCGTGCTTCATGAGGGCATCGAGCACTTGGTTCAGCATGCGTGAGAATAGTGGTTGTGAAATGCCATGCAGCTGGCCCACTGTGTGTTGGTAGGTGCCTGTGGCCAGGAAGTGTAGCACAGACACCACCTTCAGTAGTGGGGGGATGGCAGTGCATATTTGTATGTGGCTGGCAATGTCGTTGTGTATCATGTCCACTATGGTGGTGATGGTGTCACGGTCCAACCGGTACAGGGTGTGGATCTGCTCAGGGGTTAGGTTGAATGGGCTGGGTCTGGTGCGAGGGATTGGTGGCTGCCTACGAGGCGCTGGTGGCTGCGCTGGTGGTAATTGCTGGGCCTGTCTCACCCTCCTTCTCCTCCTGCGTCTCCTCTGTGCTGCCTGTTCTTGTTGTTGTTGTTGTTGTTGTTGTTGCTGTAGTTGTAGCAGTATAGGCATATCCTCCTGCGCCATGATTGCAAATGCTAGTAGTAGCATTTTGGTGTAGGAAGGGGTGTGGTGTGTAGGTGTGCTCCTTTTGTACTGGGCCACTCTGCATTGCCTACACCTGTGGGGGGGGGTTGTGGTGTGTGGGTGTGCTCAGTTCATACTGGCACAGCCTCCTTTGACTCCACCTGTGGGGATTGTGTGCACCTGTGGCAGCTGCCTTGTATCTTGTTTGCTGTTTGCGGGTGGTCCGCGATGCCCGTTTTTCCGGCATCATGCAGCCCGTTATTACCGTGTTCGCGATGCCGGTATTTGCATGTTTGCGTGGGTTGTGATTGCCCCCTATTACCGGCATGCCGGTATTTACTACCGGAGGAGGCGCGTGTACGCGCCTATGCCGCTATTAGCGGCACCGTAAATAACGGTGCCGTTAATACCGGGTTTGTGGGTCAGAATGCTACGGAACGTTAAATGATGCCGGTATTTACATACCGGCATCATTTTTCCCTTACCGGCATAACTCGTAATGAGGCCCATTAACTTTGGGTTTCACCCTAAGTTAACAGGGCAATCCAGACGTGGACCCCTTGCTCACTGTTCCTAGAGAGGCAACAGTTTCACCTCACTGATGATGCCCAACAAGGCTGAAACACGTGTATGGGGTTACTGATGGTACTCTTGTTCAGAGGAGAATTGCCTAGCATTTCGGCGCTGGACTGCCCCCGGGCAGGACAAAGGCTGATGTGCGGGGAAATTTCTTCTCTGTGAAAAGGACAGTGACCAAAGACTTGGTAGAGTCTCTCCCAGGGGTTATTCACCCAAGAACAGGTCATTGGGCTGTGTTCATGCTGGTAGAGAGATTCCCAGACCCCCCTTTGTTTGCATACATAAACTCCAAGCAAGGCCTCCCTCTCCTGGTCGAATTTGCTGTGTACAGCTGCAGTGAACCAGATAGCCAGGAGGCACGACCCTGTTTGGGTTTAAGGAACACACCTTTTATTTGTTGCTGTGCTCCGCTGATGGTTTCTTCCCTGGGCAGTGCAGGACCCTCCAGTCTTCCTACTTCGTGGCAGTCCGACAGTCGCTTCAGGAACCGTGAAACTGCATGACTGCTCAGCTTCAGCCTCCTTCTCATTTAAGGTACTGTTTAAATCCGGTCATTCGTTCCGTCCGACCGCAGTGAAAGTGTGAAATCTTTCTCCAATCCGAGGGCTTGTCCTTCTCTATTCTTTTAAATAACTTTTCTTCCGACCAACTTCATTTTGAACTCTTGGCAAAGACTTAACCGCAAAATACTCTGAACTGTGTGATCCTGAGCAAAGATTGTGACCCATTAACATTGGCCCTGGCCTATTGATTTGAATCCTCATTGTAGAGAGCCTTTACTAGATTGCCTGACTATTTACTTGTTGGTGCTGCTTAATTTTGAATAGCCTTGTCTTTCCCTTCCTTTTTAATTGCTGGAGTGCCATTTTACGCACACTTCATTTTGAAGTGAGGTTAGACCCCTGGGTAACACCACAGGTAGAGATAGAGATAGAGGAGAGGAAGGACCCAAGTTGGACCTGGGAGGGTCGATTGGAGAGGAAAGAGGTCAGCCAAGCCAGGGCCTGATCGGTGATACCCAGGTTATCACGGAGACGGTTGCGCATGATTGCATGGTTGACCGTGTCAAAGGCAGGGGAGAGAATAAGTAAAATGAGGACACAGGGGATATTGGAGTCAAGGTTTGAGAGCAGGTCTTCACGGATGTTCAGGAGAGCAGTGTCCATGCTCCTGGCAGCTCTGAAGCCAGACTGATGGTCATGGAGACAACCAACCAATTCTGTGTGAAGATTAAGCTGGGAGATTGTCAGCTTTTCCAGGAGTTTGAACAGGAAAGTAGAAATGGAGATTGGGTGGTAGTTAGCAGGGCAGGAGGGGTCGGCTGAGAGTTTCTTATGAAGAGGGTGCACAAGGGAGTGCTTCAGGGTGGAAGGGAATACTCCAGTGGCGAGGGACTGGTTGCAGAAGTCAGCCAGAGCAGTAGCCAGGGTGTCAATGTGGTCCTTGATGGTTTTAGAGGAACAGGAGTGAATATGTTTTGCAGAGAATTACATAGATCAGACTTGGAGGGAGGAGGAGTGGCCAGGGAAGGGCCAGTGGAAGAATGGGAAGTAGAGGGGGAAGGAGGAGAGGAAGGGAGAGAGGACAGGATGTCCTGAGTTTTAGAGATGAAATGAGAAGCCAGGGCCGTGCAGAGGGCCTGGGAGGGGACAGGAGAGGTAGAGACTGCAGCAGGATTGGCCAGCTCGTTGCAAATAAAATTTTAAAGTTTTCGGCCGAGTTGTTGCATACCACACAGACACAGGCTTGGATGAGAGTTCTCTTCTTGGTCCGGACAGAGAGCTGGTATTGCCTTTGGAGCGGTCAGCAGGCCAGTTTGTCAGAGGATGCACAGGGAGAATGCCATTTCCTCTCAGCCACCCTGCACTTGTGTTTAAAGGTGACAAGGTCTGAGTCGTACCAGGAGTTGCACTTGGCTTTGGGCTTCAAGCGGATCCTCATGACAGGGACAAGGACATCAACAGTATGAGATATAGCAGGATGGAGCATAGAAAGGGCTGTGTCAGGGTGTGAGTTAGCCGAAGGGGGGAGAGTGTGCCCTGCAGAGTGAGTCGGGCCAGAGGGGGAGGATAGAGAGTGAGAGAGAGTTGCAGATGTTGCGAAAGAATCCAGAGGAAGGACTGGAAGCATCCAGGTGGATGTTAAAGTCTCCAAGAAGGAGGAGTCGAGTGGTCAAGATCAGGAGAGGTCTGCCCACTCAGAGCAGAAGGAGGAGATCTGACCAGGTGGCCAATAGATAGTAGCCACAGTAAGGGAATGACTAGGAGAGAGAGAGAGAGTATGCAGACAAGGCATTTGAAAGAGGAGTAGGCCTGCACAGGAATGACAGATGCAGGAATCCACTCAGGGAAGATCAGGGCTACACCCCCTCCGGAATGATTGGACCTGAGCGCGGAGAGGGTCTTGTAGCCATCAGGGAGGAGAGTGTCAAAGCTTGTGACAGAGCTGGCCGTGAGCCATGTCTCTGTGAGACCGAGGACATTGAAGTACATTTCTTCAAGGATGCAGCAGATGTCTGTGTAGTGTTTGACAGCTGAGCGAGAGCTTAGAGTAATAATATGCAGAAGGTTGCCATCCTTGAAAGACTTCCTGGGAGGGGTACAAATCAGAGGTACTCCCTGTGGATGTGTAGAAGAAGCCTGCGGGGGGGGCAGACAAGGAAGGAGGAGAGGGCAAGGTAGCCAAGGAGGAGACAGCAGGGGAAAACAGAAAGCCGTGGAGGGAAGAGATGGAACAGCAGAAGTAATAAAATTGTTCAGGCACAGGAAGCAACTATCAAGAAGGTTGGCCTAAGGGCCTTGGACCAAGATGGTACCATTAAGGTAAACATTGATGATGACCTTAGAGGAGTGAAAAGAGGCCAGGTTCCACCATTAATGGGAGAAGAAGAGAAAGGAGAAAGCACAGAGAACATATATAGAAGTCCATAGGTCTGGCGAGGGAATGATAAAGAGGATGTCGGTGAGGGCTTGCTTGGAGGAAGCGCTGGTATAGATGTCCGTGATAGGGTGGTCTGGGTTGGAGACCAGGATGTCCTTTTTACACTTCTTCCTACCAGATTTAGAGAGAAGGATAGCCAATAGAGAAGCAGTTAGAAAAGATAGGAGAGACAGAAGGCACCTTAGAGTAGGTAGAGAGAGGAGAGAAGAGGAAGGGGGAGGTAGGGGGTAGGGGCAGGGAGAAGAGTAGGGAAGGACACAGGGAAGGGCACAAGCAGACGAGACAAGGAGAGACAAGACAATAGTGGACAATTGAACAAAACGACAAGAGCTCAGACAATGGTAGAACAGTTTGCTAGATGAACGCTTTGCTAAGAAGGCAAAACCAAAGACAGCACTACTTTCACAATATAGTTTAACACCAGAGACAACACACCTAGGTCTGAGAGTCCTGAATAGTGGGAGAAAGGCCTATGTTTCACAATGCAATGTTTAAATACTTTCACAATGCAATTCAAATACCTGAGAGAAACACACCCAGGTCTGAGAATCCTGAATAGTGTGGGAAATGCCTGGGTTTCACAATGCAATTTTTAAATACTTTCACTATGCAATTTAAATACTTTCATAATGCAGTTTAAATACCGGAGAAAAACACACCTAGGTCTGGGAGTCCTGTAAAGTGGGAGAAAGGCCTAGGTTTCACAATGCAATTTTTAAATACTTTCACAATGCAATTTAAATACTTTCATGATGCATTTTAAATACCAGAGAAAAACACACCTAGGTCTGAGAGTCCTGTATAGTGGGAGAAAGGCCTAGGTTTTATAATGCAATTTTTAAATACTTTCACAATGAAATTTAAATACTTTCATAATGCAGTTTAAATACCAGAGAAAAACACACCTAGGTTTGGGAGTCCTGTATAGTGGGAAAAAGGCCTAGGTTTCACAATGCAATTTTTAAATACTTTCACAATTCAATTTTTAATACTTTCAGAATGCAATTTAAATACATGAGAAAGAACATACCAGGTCTGAGAGTACTGAATAGTGGGAGAAAGCCCTAGGTTTCACAATGCAGTTTAAGTATGGCCAATAACCATACTGTTATCTCAGAGTGGCACAGGCTAATAATCACAATATTATTCTAGTGTAGGTAAGGTTGTTATTTGGCAGTAATGGCTCTATTCCTAACCCGGGCCACTCCTACCTTACTAGTCACTGCTGGTTGACAGCTGGCCACTGGCTTCCCCTGCTGACACCTGCAGACGCTATCTGGACCCCTCTGTGGGAGCTGCCCTTTGCCTTGGGTCCCTTAGCCGCAGGGGCTGCCCTCTGAGGTCAGTTAAGAGCATTTATCTGCCCAATGACAGGTAGAGGGCAGGCTGGGATAAGGGAGGAGGAAGGGGAAGTGGAACAAAATGTCTGAAAGTGGTCAGAAAATGACTACGCTGCACACGGGGCCCAGGGCTGTGCAAATTACGATTTTAAGGCACCAAATCAATGCCCAGGACCATCATCAAAGCACAACAACTCAGCTGGGCATGGCTGGGAGAAGGAGTCATGCACTAGCAATGCCAGCGACTAGACCAGGCAAAGCAAACATGAAAAGCCAATCACGGGTGGAGGGTGAGCTGGGAGGCGGGAAGAGGGACACCTCCTGCAGGCTAAGTTATCAAGAGAGGGAGAGGCATTAATACAACCCACTTCTGCTTACAACCCACAAGCAAGAGCTTGTTTTACCTGCTGCAAGGTATAGAAGCCTGATCATGGCTTAATTGGACACATTTCATCAGGCTGCAATCAGCTCCACCCTGTTGGGCTGTGGGTTGTGAGTGATTCATAAGCTCACTCTGAGCATTAACAAGTGTTCTATTAACTGCCTTTTCCTGGAGTTCCAGCTTCTTGCCATTTTCTAACCTTTCCATGCTCTCTTGCTTTTGGCTACTCAATCCTACTTGCCGTAGCTGCTTTACACTTCTGCCAAGTTTGCTGTTAAAGCTGTGCTGGCTTTCTGACTTTCATCAAGAGCTTGTTTTATTGTCAGCACTGCTCCCTTCCCACAGCTCACAGACTCACCTTGTTTCTGGCAAAGCTGTTCCCCCCTATGTTGCTTTGCAATCCAGGTTTCATGCATTACATGCTAAGACTTGTGTCCATAGTTTAAGTACCTTCTCTTTAGTGCAGCTGAGTTTGCAGCAACTTCTTGACTTGTCTATGGCTAGTGCACTGAGTTTTCTGAGCCATGTATTCACTGAGTTGGCAGTGACCGGCGGCCATTCCTATGACTAATGTTTTATGTTTCATGATACTCCTAGAATGCTAGGTTTCCAAGTGTATGTGTGGAAACCTCCCTTTCCTAAATCCATGATACATGTTCTAATTATTGGGCCACGATTTCCTTTATGCCAGCAATCACGTGTGCCTTCTAAGTAGTGCTTGTCAAGCTTCTGTCTACAGTTTCTGCTCTTTGCTTCTTTTCTCCGTCCTTGTTTATTTTTATCCACTGCTTTTCCATCTTGATTACAAATTAGTCCACTGTTGTGTCTCAGCTCTGTTCCTTTATACAGTATGACCAATGGGTTGGTCTCTGTTAAAATCAGATGAGGGAACGACGTATGTTGCCTTAGTCTAGTTCATTGGAGTCTCACCTGTCTTAGTATATGGTCTCTAGCTTTACCCTTGCACTGAGTACAACCATCTTATCAACACGTCCTACTGATGAGGTTGCTGCGTGATTGTTGGTAAGACTAATCTGCTGTTATCAATCACAAGGTTTTTACATAATCTACCTGCAGACCCCTTATCATATTCCAGTGCACACTTTATTCTGATCAATCCATGTTACCCAGTATATGTGCCTGCCTTCTCTTTGTGTCACTTTGATTTCAGCCAGCTCCTGCCACTATAGTTCCTGTGACTAACCGTCTCCACAAAGATCAGCCTGGTATAGTACCCTGTTTCTGTTATATGTAAGGTGTTACCTTTCTGAGTCGCGCCAAAGTACAGTGTGTTTTCCAACATTGTTTTTTTTTATTTTTTTTTTTTATACGGTTTATACAAACCTTTAAAAAATGTTTTTACATTTAAGATCGTCAATTCCTTCTCCCATTTTGTCTGGCTTCTTATTGCCAGATGGACCGTCATACGCAACTCCCTTACTAAGCACCAGAAACCGTCCTTAGCTGATGTTCAATTATTGCTAGAAATTGTGTCAATGGGATTAGCAGTTTCCAGTCAGTTCCATTGAACATGTGTCCCCACCATTCTTCCGCACACAAAGAAGGGTGGATTACTCCCCACGGGCCCAAATGCACAGTTCTTTCATTTTGAAGACTGTTGCAAAATAAAACTAAGTGTTTCAGAGTCTCAGGTGTTTTTGTGCAGAATCTGCATCTGAGGTTAATGTTTTTATTGCATTTCCATGTTTGTAGGCACGCTTTGGTTTTGAACAGATTCATGCCAAATAGCATAAAGCGTCTCCGTGCATTGGGTTCTGGGAATAAACTGATGTAGCGCTGAGTCGTGTTAAGGGCACATACTTCAAGTGGGACACTTATCATCAGTTTTGCCACAGCTCTTTCAGAACAAGTTCTCTCCCAGTCCAAATGCCAGATTTTCATTTTTGCAGCAAGTGGGTTTTCATGGAGCAGATTGATACTAATATCAAATTCTTCCAATAGACTTTCACATCTATGCTACCACAGGGCCACCACGTTCTGACCTTCGGCCGTTGCACTGTGAAGGAGTTCAAATTGCAAGATGTTTTCTCGTGCTCGAGTCTTCCGGTATAGAGATAGCAAGTTCCAAGTGATCCTTGCCTGTAGTGAAATGAGAGATAGCTCATACCTAATACACAAAGTCGTCGTCCCTCTAGGGAGACCTAACACTTTTATCCAGAATTGGTTTTCCATGGAAGACCACGCTTCGTGAGAGCATCCCAGGGCATTTTCTGCTCCGTAGATCAACACCGGCACCACTTTTTGTTGATAAAACAGCCGGACCGGCTCCAATGAGAATTTCCCAAATTTCTTTTTCATGAGCAGAGCTTGATTTGCTAACTGGGTGCATTTCCTTTTAGTGTCTGCCACCCAAGTCGTTAATACAGGAACTTAAGACCATTCCTAAGTATTTGACGCTTTGAGCTATCATCATTGGAGTCCCACCCAGAAACCATTTGAATTTTTTTACTTTTCCCGTAGTGGCCCCTCGCAGATTTCTAAATATTAAGACTTCACTTTTGTTTGCATTGATCAGCAAGCGGTTCTCACTTACATAGGTCTGAATTACATCTAGATTTCGTTGTAAGCCAACAGGTGTTAAATCCATAACTACAAGATCGTCAGCATATAAAAAAGCCCGCTTACATGTGTTTTGTTTATTTTCGGCGGGTATGAAGTCACTGAATCCTGGCCAGGAGCTCTTGAGTTATTAGCCTTCAAGATAATGGAAGTGATGTCATCTTTGCAGTAATTAATTGCACGTGGAGGAAACAGCAGTTCATTCCCTCTATCAACAATCTATGGCCCTTATATAGTTCCTTAAAGTGAGAGATCCAGTCCTTCTCCATTACCAGACACGTTTGCAAAGCCTTTTGCGGGGCTTGCATGTTGTTGATAATCCTCCAGAATTCTCTTGAGTTTTTGTTCTTCAATACAGATAACATGGTTTCCGCGTCTTTTTGAATGGTCAAGTATTCATGGGCTTTCAGCCAATTTTTATATCTCTGTTTAGCAGATCTAATGGCCTTTTTTTGAAGTAAGTGGTCCTTTGGTTGAGCCTGGCGAATAGCTTTACTCATCTTTCTTTTACGAAATTGTATCTTAGGATCAAACCAGTGTTTACGCACCATATTTTGATTTTTGAACCCTACATTCTTGGTCTTGAATTGTAGCAGCAATTGTGCGTACTCCGTTTGGGTACTGTGATGACAATAAGTTGCTGCCAACTGGGCAACCTCATGCGTCTCCAAACGTAGTCTAACGCTGTTTGATGCAACTAATACCCTGTGTTGCCACGTTGAGGTAACATCTCTAGATGTCCTTATAATACTTGTTATCTGCATGTTATGATCACCACTGATTTGCTTCCTGATGAGAAAGAACTTTATTCGAGCATGTAAGTATGTGGATACAAACATATAGTCGATTATGGAAGTAGTGTCAGCTCGATGCCATGTAGCTGCCGGTACCAGATCTCCCAACGTGTTCCCATTTAGCATGTACAATTGTCTTGCTTTCATTTCTTCTAGCCAGTTATGAGCAAGCTCCTTTTTTTCCTTTGTAGCAGGTTTAAAGAGGTCAATATTCAGATCACCGCATATCATAATATTTGTGCTCTCCTTAAGCACCAACAGGGAAACAAGAATTTCCGCAATTTGATCTACAAATTCGGTTCTACCTACCCTCTGATGGTTCCAGTACACATTTAAAAGTGTTATCTCCTCAGTGTCTTCAAGACGCATCTTCTCCTTTATAATCGTGGTTTCTTGGATGGAAGGAGAATGGTTGATCGACTTTATAATCTTGAAGCCGGAGGCCTTGTTGACTAATGTTAGCAAACCGGCCATCGGTCGTCCTTTCTCCATCTTTAATGCAGGGTTAAATGCCACTTCGTAATCACTTGAAAGTGGACTTTCGTTTAACCATGTTTCCTGTAAACAGGCAATAGTTATGCCTTCCAACCAATTCGTATTAAAGAGGTGAGTAAAGCCTCACGTGTTCCACGAGGCTATTAAACACTCACTTGAGGATGGTAATTCCTGACATTATTGTTGGGCCTTTGTATTGAGCGTTGCTGCTACCCAGCCCTACTCATAGTTAGAATCCTTAGTACTCAAAACTGTTAGACTCCTCGTCTAGTGTCGTTTTTCAGTTAGGGCATCCACATATCGTAATTCTGATGTCTGTTTTTCTTGCCTCGAGAGGACTCACGTTTTTATGGAGTATTGACCTGAGTTCTTTTTTCTCCTCAAGACTTGCCTTTTCACACAACGCTCTAACGGCGAGGCTAGTAGCCTTTTCTCTCTCCTCATTGTCCTCTGGGCGGTAGTAAGGATACATGCTCGGAGCTGCCAAATCATAGACTTCAAATCCCAATGAAAAGAGTGCAACGTTCACCTCCATGATTGTGTTAGCTATTAGCGATGAAGTCATGTGGAGAATTACCTTATCGTTCCGTTTTTCGTTGGGAAATTCAACAATCTTTACATCATCTGACTTACTGGCACGTAGACTTGGAACCAGGTCAAATAGATGGATAATGTTAGCACAATTAAAAATCAGCTTATCCACCGAATCAAGCCTCTCAATCAGCAGCTTGAGTACTGGAGCTCCTCCTTTGACCTTTTTAACTTGTTCTCTGTTCCTATCACGAGCAGTCTTTTGTAAATCGAGTTTTACATCGGCTAAGTTTTTGTTTCCTTCAATATTAGAGCATTCTCTAGCTGCATCTGAATTTCCTAGCACACAGCTTGAGTCCAGTTCAACATATCTCGAAATGCCAGAACAGGACTCCTCCAATCCAGTAGGATGTAACCTTACTTGTTTGGTACATAATTTCAACCTTCTTTCGTGCATAGTCAAATATGGTGGACTTATGGGACCAGTTGGGTCTGTTGTTAAATGTTCTTGTTCAGTAACAAGACAACAAGTTCTAATGTTCTTGCCTCCCGTGCTTAGTAGAGAGGCCACTCGTGCTACCTCCTTCGGGCTCTGATATCGTCCCAGACTTCACTCGCATCTTAGGTGCATGACCTACACTAGGCGAGGTCTTTGAAACTGGTCCATGAGATACTTGAATGACCGTCTTCGCATCATGGGGCCTATACAAGCCTACAGTAGATGCGATCAT
The DNA here is from genome assembly GCF_040938575.1 of Ambystoma mexicanum. Taxonomy (NCBI): domain Eukaryota; kingdom Metazoa; phylum Chordata; class Amphibia; order Caudata; family Ambystomatidae; genus Ambystoma; species Ambystoma mexicanum. The sequence goes on along the minus strand of NC_090925.1, from coordinate 48,950,470 downwards.
TGGAAACGGTCCGTCAGATGTTTGAATGCCCATGTTCTTACTTTGCGTCCTCTGCAGGCCTGATGATGAGACCTCAGTTATTTCCCCCTCGTCATATGTGAACATGTTGAGGAGCTCTGCGTGATGTTATTTGATGACACTTTATTCTCGTCTAACACCTATTGAGAGGGACCTCTTTCCGGCTCTTCAAGTTTTTGTGCATTTTCTTTCAAATCAGGTTTGTTACAGTTTTTCATCACTGATTGCACAAATTTAAAGTTCCTCAAAAATGTTCTTGCTCCTGTATTTTTATTATTTTTCTTTGCCAGCATGTTTTTAGATTTCTTTGCGGGCTTTGCAATTTTGGTTTTAGAATCCATCGATTTTGAACTGCTTGCAGTCCCTCCAAAGATGGGGAATACATTACGTTTCTCCCCACTTTGGGTTCCAGATGATATGCATTATCTGAGCTTGATTGGGCTTCCATATTAGATGTTGATGGCATTTGATCCTCAATAAAGAGATGTTTTTTACACCCCCTTGCTTGTACAAAGGCATTGTTAAAGTTGATGTCAGCAATTTGATCCCACTCATGTATGATGCTGACAACTTGCTGCCCGAGGATTGTGTGCGCTACCCAAATGAGCATGAGTTACTCCATCAACACTCTTAACACCCAATGCTCATTTGTATCATCTTGTGGAGTTCGTAACGCCACAACAGGAGCTTGAACAACCCTCATCGCTCCACTATAGTCGCCATCTAAGGCGACTAGATCCATTTGCAGCGTTATTTCAGCGGTCACAACCATAGATTGTTTCATTGGCCTTCCTGGTGCTTCAATATTATTAAATATAGCCAATGCTTCACGGGCAACTTCTGCCAATAGTTTTTTTTATCAAATGCATCATTTCTCTTTTGCTCTCGTGATGCTTTAAGTGAAGTGTCTAGATTTTTCAGTACTTTGTTTACATTTCCTGAAGACTGGCTACATATTTGTTCCAAGTACATCATTTTAGTGTTCATTAGAGCGGTCAGTGTTGTAAGATCCTTCAATGAATCGTTCAAATTTTCATAAAGTTTCATAAAGGGGGCCATAGAAATTGCTATTGACGAAATGATTGCACATTGTAGCCCAGTTGTTAACGTAAGTTCCTTGGACTCCAATATGTTGGCCTCTGAAGTACACTTTGTCGTTTTTTGAGACTTCAGAGCTCTTCTCCTCCTTAATTTTGGAAAGGGACGTTCTATGAACGAAGAATCAGACAGATCACATGACCCTGATGCAATTGGACTAGTATGCTGTAAAGATCATGCACTCTGATGCGTTGAATTCAGTTGCACATGTTTGGGGTTGGTTGTTCTCTTTTGCAAATTTATCTGATTAAAAGACAAATCATTAGTAGAAGCCGTACGTATGATCTCCTCAGGATCACTAGTCGGCGACTTCCTGCGTTTGTGTGCAACATTCATCCATATCTTTGTTAGAGTCATTAAGTTTCCCATTATGACGTTTCGTAGCTAGTTTTTGATTTTGCTCACAGTGTGAGGACATGTCCTTCCTTAAAGTATTTTGTGCTTTGGTCATAGAAATTAGGTTGAGCAGAATATTATTTGCGACATCCAATGAGTCGTGACGCTCGTTACATCTATGATTAGATTGCCCCTTCACTGTCATTTTGCCAAACTCAGCCTCTGAAGTATGAGGAACTTTTGGCCTCTCGTGTGAGGCACCAAACACTTCGTCAGCAAGGTCTTTGAGCTCACTTTGGGGCGGACCCAGCCCTACGCACACCGCTTGCGCAGCAGGCAAATCAACGCTCCCGCTCTCACCTGAGTCACGGGAGGAGCGGCTCCGAATCGCGAGCTCGCCCCGCCGTCCACAGGCAAGACAGAAGGGGCCAAGGCAGCCCCACAGGACCGCCCAATATCTGGGGTGCAGCCGCACTCTTCACCGGCAGCAACTGCGGGCTTCCCAACTCCACCCACACTTCTGACGCCGTTGCAGATCAGCGACACTCTTCCGGACTCTTCCGGATTATCCCCAGCTCCCGCCGCGTCCATGCTCGCCTGCAGATCCATGTCAGGTCCACGCGAAAGCTCCTCCGACCCACCACCAGCATCGCCCGCCAGACACGGCCCCATACCCACCGCACCACGCGGACTCTCAAGGGCCGGAGGCGCGTCGGGTAAGTGTTCATTACATGTCTTGAGTTGAGTTAAGTTTGCACTGTAGTTGTAAGCCTGATCATGTGTTACATCAGTATGGCTATTATAGATCGAAATTGGCGGAATGCCACCATTTACCATACCCAAATCTTGCCGGTCCTGTGACAAATGCCTTTGGGTCTCAGACACTTGCTCGTCGTCCAAGGTGATTGTGTTACTGTTAGTATTAGAATTAGCGATGGCAATTTCAGGTCCTCACTTGTCGAAACACATGAATAAAAACGACTTACTTACACACGGGAGAACCCTGTTCCGCCATTAGGTTTGCGCCAGCACTCGCCAAACAGCCTAACAGACAATGTGTCCAGCCCTTTCTCCACCAGGGCTTACGCCACAAGGGCGGAAGAGGCGACCTTTTAAGGTCAGCTGTCCTTAATTCCTTAAAGGCACACGCACCTCAGTAGATCGCAGGAAACACAGGATACACTCCAACATATAAATATTGTGATTGGTGCTCCTGACAAGAGGGACTGCTCAGATAGGTTCAAGATGGGTGACTGTGGAGGACTTGGGAAGGTTAAGCCCCTGTAGAATGACAATGGGGATCATAGTGGGAAGTGACTGAAGGAGAAAGTACCAGTCAGAAACCAAGGAGTTGAAAGGACCAGGGGGTAGATAGAAAGCTCTAACAGTGAGAGAAGTAGATGGGAGGAATAGAATAATAAATAACGGACCCCACAGCCCTACCTTTTAGAAAAAGTTGTTGAGAGTGGGAGAAGGTATTTGTCAGTGTGGAGAGACAGTGCTTTCTCAGAGCCATAGTATGTAGGTAAAGTTAGCAGTATAGTGTAGTATAAGATATTAAGTTAGCAGCATAGTGCCGTATAGGGCGTTAGTAATAACAACTTTAACATTGCTAACTGTTACCAATACTAACTTTAACACTACTGACATTAGCTATTAGTTATGGGGGGGCAAAGTGGGTTGAATATGTCTTAGGCCACAAGCCGTTCACACTGCAATGTTAGTTTAGAAAATAAATGCAAAATTGAAAAGCTGAACAGTGCTGTGTGTTGCAGATGCTGGATTTTTCGAGCAATGAGACAGCAGAATGAGGTCTGGAGCAAACACTTTCATTGTTCATGCTGGACTCAAGAAGGATGGAAATGACATTTGTTTTACATTCATCCCGGCTTGGGTGGCATGTTGGACAATATTGCTGTGCATGGGTAATCATAGAAAAGACCAGAAAAGAATGGACAGTTACTGGGAGTGGCGACTGAAATGGGGGTGGTGCTCCCTATGACCAACTAGACAAGTCATGTTCCTGCACTGACCAGTTGCAATTTCAGTAACTATGTCACCATCAGGAACATGCTGAGGGACAAAGTGTTCATGCTAACACGCTGGGCGATCTTCTTAAATGGCTGTGTCAAGGAATGGGCATTGCTTCGCAGCTATCACTGAGTTGATCTAAGACATGCTCCTTCCAATGTTCAGGGGTAACTGCTATGGTAGTCAGTTGCGGTGTTGCTCTACTCATGCTGATGTGGCATTTACACCCTGGAATCCCACTAAATTGGCCCTGCTGTGAGGGACTGAAATTGGAGCAGATTGTTTGTGACTAATGCATCGTGGGGTTAGAAGGCTTGCAATGCTTGAGGAATGAGTAGCCACAGGCTGGAGTTCATGGGCAAGTATAGGCATGAATGATCTTGCCTATCATCATTGCAGCAGCAATGTTGGACCGGTTGTCATTTTCTTTAAAGTCCACTTCTATCGAGCAGAGAGTAAAGCCATTGAAATGCCACGTCTGCACACTTCTCCCAGAAGTCAACTCTGCAGTAGGATTTGCCATCAAATCCCTTCATTCATAGAGCAGCCTACTTGGCTGACATCTGGTGTGTTCTTTTTCAAGGATCTAAAGACTCGAACACAGGGTGCAAATAAACTGTGATGGCGTTGAAACGTTTGTGTGTTGTGTCGTATTTATGTTCAACAACAAGGTTATTTTGTCTTAGCGATTTTGAGTCAAGTTTCACCCTGTTTGAGCTTATCCACGTTTGAGTTCCTTTGCAGTAAACTAGCATTCTCCACTAAAGAAATGCATAGTGCTCAACCCCTCAGACCATCATTCCTCACCTGTCAAGCCATCACAAAAGGGGAAACACCATATATGACATGATATATATCGCGCTCGTATACAAGTGTTTCAGAGTGGTCCTCAAGAATATAGAAATCAAGCTTGAACCCACCCCCAAAGGGGCAGTGCGGCCGAAACTGCTAGGTCACATCCCTTCTGCATGAGACCACAAGCATCCCCAGACATGTTTCAGCCTCATTGGGCCACATCAATGAGAAGTAGCGGTTTATGGTCTTTCCAATGAAAACTTTCAAACTAAAGTTTTTTGCTTCGAACCCCCAGTTGTTTACCCTTAAAACCCCACCCCAATGAAAATCAACCCTTCACCTAACACATATGTGCATCCGATGCATTTTTTTTCATAGATAGGTTTTGATGGAAAAGGTTTCTTTGGAAACCTTTTCGATGGAAACACTAGATATCAGAAGTAGCGTGGGTCTCTAGGCCCTGCAGGCTCGGGACCCACATCAGGGCATACTCACTGGGTTACTACTCACATAGATAAGAGCCACTCCACCTTTGGTTAAAACTCAACACGCGTACCTCTGCTCCACCTCACTTGCTTCTTGGAGGCTGTGCACAGCACAGTGTACTGCTTTCCCAGCAAAATCTTCCCTTCCAAGCACATCACAATACGGACACACTCGATATGATGTGGTTGTAATTAACGAGGACTTCTCCTGGCTCTTCAGAATTGTGTCAGGGAATCCTGTGCCTGTTTGCTCCTGCCCACCTGGGAATGAGAACCGTCCTCCATGGCTCTCTTAACTGCAAGGGGTGCCACATTTCTCATGAGGGCCCGATTTCCCAAAGAAGAACTCTTTGCTGTGAAGTTCCAGCTATTCTTCTCGCTCCTTGGGAGAGGAACCTATCTATGGGCATTAAGAAGGAGACACCATTAGGACTCTCACAAGGACTTGGAAAATACCCAAACTCAAGACTGACATTAGCAAGGAGAACGTTTCAGGGCATACATTAACCAGAATAAGAAAGTGGCTGTAACCCACCCCAAAAAACATGCCTTTATTTTGGATCTATGTATTTTAATGCAGGGAGGAACACAAAAGAACATACAATAGATAACATTTGACAGGAAGCAGTGAGCTCCTCACAATGGGGTGAGCTTGAGTGATATTGTGACCAAGTTGTGGAGGGGATTAAATGGAACAGTCATTGTGGACAATACATGGGTGGGCATACATACATTAATGACAACGACATTAGACATTTTTAAGTGCAGGCAGGCGGTTTACCAGCTGTCTTAGTGTGAGAGTTTGTGGGCTAATCGGGTGCCGTAGGGCCAGCAAACTACAGTTCCCATGATTCCCGGTGGCAACATGCCTTCAGCACGTGCCACTGGGTCTTGAAATGATCTGTAGCTGCCCGTGCCCGGTGCTGATTGTTTTGACCTTCGACAGCATGGACAGGGTGCGGTAGAGAATAGCAGGAGAATTTCAGGAAGCGGATTAACAACGCTGGGTCAGACCCAGCCGTCGCGTAGAAAGGAGGGGAGAACGGCTTACTTTATGCCTGGCCAGCAGCAGTGATTTCCGGGTGATGCAGTCTGAGCACGATATTTGTCCAACAACTTCAGCAACTTGCTCGGGGAAGCCGTGTACAGCACCGTAGCGGTGTAATGTGGAATCATGTTTGTGTAAATCAGATTTGTGGATTGCGAATCTGAACACTCAGCACATGCTTTAAGTCCTGTGATGTAACAGGGCAGCATTTATAAACAGCTATAGTGATTTATTTTATCCAGCACATGTATTAAGCCTGTGAGGTAACAGAGCAGCTTATGTATTAACCCTGTGAGGTAACAGGGCAGCCTTTGGGACTACAGTAAAGAGAAGTTCTTGTGAGCTACATATGTATTATTCCTATAATGCAATGGGGCACATTTGGCAGGCAACAGTGAATTAAGATATGAGTTCTCATGGTATGGAGACATTGGGGGTCATTCTGAGTTTGGAGGTAAGTAACTGTCCTTACCGGCATGCAGCAAATACCGTGTCCGTGTAGGTAAGAGCCCGCTAATAGAGGGCTATTACAACTTTGCGGACACAAGCTTCGCGCAATGCCGTAACGACATTGCCGGCATGCCGCAAAAGTCCCGAAAAAGGTCCTTAGAGGCATCATGTAAAGCACAGTTTGCACTACCGGCATGAATCAAGACAGCATTAGCGGCCACCGCTATTAGCGCTCCCGCCATTAGCAGTAAGCGCTAATAAGGGTCACCGTAAATTAGCGGAACTGGAAGTAGCGTCATCGCACAGGAATGGGAAAGAGTATGGCGGCCATCTTGAAAAACACAATCCCTTGCCATCCTCAGCAGCCAGGACCTGTATTACATTGCTGTGTGCCAAATGCTATCCAGTACAACACTACAATGCTGAAGGCTGTGAAAAAGGGCACCTCACGCCAGCGTAAGGAGTGCTTCAACGAAGACGAGTTGACAATGCTGGCGGAAATCCTGGCAGAGAATGCTGACATTGTGTTTGCCCAGAGCCTCAAGAGGGAGGCTGTCATCAGAAAAAAGGAGATCTGGGCACTAGTGGCGGAAAAAGTAAGCACAGTTGGCAACACCCCCCGCACAACCAAGGACTGCAGGAAGAGGTGGGATGACTTGCGCCTGTGAGTCTGCAACATCCTCTCGGCCAACAGGAGCCAGGCCAGGGCAACTGGCTGAGGTGCAAGCTCTCCCATGAAGCTTTCCCGATGGGAGGACATATGTGCAAGCCTGATTGGCATGGAGGCCATTGAAGGCGTGGGAGACATGGAGTGTGGCGCCACCTCATCGGCAGAAGGAGGTGAGTGTCCTAATAAAACACTGTAATGCAGAGTCTGATGATAGTTCACCAATATGTCTGTCTAAAGAGGCTAGCCATGGCCCAATACACACACATTCCCAGCATAGTTATCGTACGCAGCACAGACACATGCAGATGCCTGCAGCAGGGCAATGTCATACCTTACACAAACCACACTAATATGTTAATGGCATACGTCACACTGCATGCAAGCCACAAGAAATATGCATGTCACATATCATACGACTGCCCCAACATGAGTGACCCCGATGGATGCCTGCATTACCCACCCATATTACAAGCAACGTGATCATCCAAACTCAACTGCCTATTACCTCTATTGTGTAGATAAGCAATAATACAAATGTATGCATGATGCTTCTCAAACCATCACTCATGCCGTCCCTCTCTTCGACCCCCACAGGCTCAGACCATGACAGCGAGGGCTGGGACTCACCTCCACAGCCAACCACACCCCGGAAGAGGGCCCGGGATGAGGGCAACAGGCCTTCAACCTCAAAAGCACAACACAAGCCTCATCATGCACCGCAGAGGAAACAACCTCCGGATGCCACAGCACTGGTGCCGCCAAGGGCCGTTGGCACAGAACCCACTTCTCCAGTCACACAGGCAGAGGACACAGCTAAAGCTGCACCCTCAGTGGAGTCCAGTTCAGTCGGAGGAAGAGGTGTGGGTGCCCGCCTCGCACACCAAGTCCAGCACCAACACCCCAGCTGACATCGGTAGACTCTGACCACGCCACCACCCCAGAGCAGTCTAGGGGGGGAATACAACCAAGGGGCCATGAGTCCCATAGGGGACCCAATAGAAATTGTGCATGATCCACAAGCACCCTCCACCTCCACAGGTGTACCTACGGGTGTGCATCGGCAGGAGGAGCTAACGGCCCTGGTGCGACAATTCGTATCTGACAATGCCTAAGCAAGGCAAGAGTGGCGTGAACACACTGCCTCTCTGGGCAAGATCATTGCCGACAACACAACTAGACTGTGTGAGGAGGTATCGTCCCTGTGGCAGGTCCTCAGCCGCATTGCTGATGTAATGGAGGCAGAATGTCCGGCCCATCATATGGAGCAGGCGGCCACCCCATCGTACTCCAGCTCAACACAGACCAGCCCACTACAGAGGTCAGCGTGCACCCTGTGTCGGCCGGACATGCTGCCACCGGGTGCAGGGAGTGGCGGAATGTAGACTAGCCAGTCTGATGAGGGCACAAGACAATTTTTTGCATACCATGTGTGGGGGAGTTGTGGGGGGAGGGGGAAGAGAGGGAGGGTGTGTGGGGGAGTTGTGGGGGGAGGGAGAGGGGGTGAGGGTGTGTGGGGGAGAGGGGTGAGGGTATGTGGGAGAGTTGTGGGGGGAGGGGGGGAGGGTGTGTGGGGGAGTTATGGGGGTAGGGGGTGAGGGTGGTGGAGGGTTAATGCCATTTCCTCTTTGTTGCACAGTTGAATACACCTGTTGTGTTAAAGAAATATCTTGAGTGGACATTCCTCATTGCGCATGTGTCATTTATTCATATACAGTGCATAGTGTACATGTAGTCCCACACCCAGTGCCCTCTGTCCAACCATCATGACAGCCTCTGCAGCCATGTGTGTCAGAAATATTGTGCACTCACTGACTGACACACAGCACGTCCCTCCTGTGCACCGGCACCGCGATGATGTGCAGCCACATCTTCTTCATCCCCTTCATCATCACCAGGTGGTAGCAGTTCAATGTCAGGGGGCTGGGGCACGTTCCGTCGGATACACATGTTGTGCAGCATGACACATGCCATGCTGATCTTGGCCACCTTCGTATGCCTGTAGAGGAGTGCCCCACCCGACCGGCTAAGGCAGCAAAACCGGGCCTTAAACAGGCCAAAGGTCTGCTCAATGACCACACAGGTACGGGTGTGGGATCGTTGTAGTCCTCCTCGTGCCTGTTCTGTGGGTTTCGGACGGGGGTGAGGAGCCATGGCTTCAAGGGATAGCCACTGTCACCTGCATGAGAAGCAAAAAAAAGGTATGTGTCAGTCGATTCATGATGGACAGCTGTACTAGTCACACATGTCTGCAGATTATCGATGGTCACATGCACATGTCCCTGGTTGAATGCACGCCATTTTTAGACCCTCAATGTGTCCTGTGCCATGGACTAATGGTGTGGGTTGCATCTTCAAGATGATGCACGGTGTGCACTGTCGTCTTGTTGCTCATGCATTGTGTACGCATACAGCTGTGTCCGTGTCTAATTTGTGATGTGTTGTGATGTGCACATCATGCTGTCACATCAACATTGACAGCATGGTGGTGTGTGCATCTCTCCCCCCATGTCTGTGCCATGTGCCTGTCATGCAACTTTCCAAGCAGCTAGGCACGTCGTCCAGCATGTCGCTCCTTGTAGCGTGGTAGCATGGAGTTTCGCAGGACCATAGAGTCATGAGTTGATCCGGGATATCGGGCACAACAATGTGTGATGATCTTGCTGGTGACACATACCATCTGCACATTGATGGAGTTGTATTGCTTGCAGTTGCGGTACACCACCTCCATGGCATGCGGGACCACCAACTCCAAGTGGGTGCAGTCGAGGGCACCTATACAATTCGGCATGCCTGCCAGTGCATGGAAGCCAACTTTTGTATTAAAAATCTCCTGGGAAGTCCGAGGTAGGGATATTTAGTCCCTTAGGTGCTTGAGGAGGGCATCCAGGACTTGGTTCAGAATGCGAGAAAATAAGGGTTGTGATATGCCATGCTTGTGCCCAACTGTGTGCTGGTAGGTGCCTGTGGCAAGGAAGTGGAGCATCAACACTACCTTCAGTAGAGGGGGGATGGCGGTGCATGTTTCATTGAGGCTGACAATGTTGTTGTGTATCTTGTCCACAATGGTGGTGATGGTGTCCCGGTCCAGACGGTACAGGGTGTGGATCTGCTCAGGGGTTATGTTGAATGGACTGGCTGTGATGCGATGGATTGGGGGCTGCCTGCGTGGTACTGCTGGCTGCACTGATGGGGCATGCTGGCCCTGTCTCACCCTCCTTCTCCTCCTGCGTCTCCTCTGTGGTGCATGCTGTTGCTGTTGTTGTCATTGCTGGTGTAGCAATGCAAGCATGTCCTCCATCCCCAGTATTGCAACTACTATTGGAATAATCTTGGTGTGGGAAGGGGTGTGGTGTGTGGGTGTGCTCCTTTTGTGCTGGCCCAGACTCCATTGTCTCCAACTGTGCTGATTGTGTGCACCTGCGGCAGTTGGGAACACAGCACATAGCATTTTACGGTTGGTTCACGATGCCGGTATTACATATTAAATATTATTAAATATTATTAAATATCCAGCCTTCCCGACTCAGTGCCAATTCAATTTTCTATGTAAACCCCAGTATCTTTTGACTCAACATATGTTAGGACAGCGTTTATCATTTCATATCTGTCCGGGGATGCAGTGGCATGGGCAATTCCATTAATTCAAAAAGATGATCCTTTACGTTATAACTGGGATCAGTTTACCACGGAATATGGTAATTTGTTTGATCGAAAACATGTTTTGTTTGTTCAAGACAAGGAGCTGCTTGCATTGCACCAGAGAAACACAGGTTTTGGTGACTTACATAACACAATTTAACATACTCAAAATAGAGACTGACTGTCCAGAAGCAAAGCAAACTGTGCTATTTTATCAGGGACTCAAGGAAGAGTTGAAGGATGTGATAGCACAGGTGGAGCCCCAAACCAACACCTGTACCGCACTGATTAACTTAGCTTTACAACTGGACCAAAGAATTAGTGATCAGAATGGAGAGGGAACGTGTCTGAAGTTCCATCTGTATAATTGGATGAAAGTCGAGAGGCTAGTACCAAACAAGGAGAGAGTGAACCGATGCAGATAGAAAGCATTCATGGTCCCCATATATCAGAAGAGAAGGGTAAAAGACACATTATGCCTCATTGCGACTTTGTAGGCAGCCATGCCTTTAAGAAGGGCATGGCTGCCTCCAAAATCGCGTCTGGGTCCAGGTTCCCTGAATGGGGAAATAGCAAGCCATTCCAACTTTCGAGGGCCCAGTATTTCCTCCTACAGGGAACCCAGACCTGGTCCTTCCCCATTCCAATTGGAGCCCACATAGGGCTCAATGGGAATAGGGAGGGAGCTAACAACGGGCCCGTTAATAACAGGCTCGCTGTTAGCTCCCTGCCCGTTAATGACAGGCTCGCTGTTAGCTCCCTGGTCCCCTAGTGGGACCCGCTCTGGAACATTATAATAGGGCGGAATGGGTTTAACGGTGCCGGCACCATTACCAGTGCCGTTAAACCCATTCCGCCGTTCTTGTAATGTTTGTATTGTGGGAAAGGGGGTAATTTCAGTCGGAATAGTCCCAACACGCTTCAGTCGAGAGGAGGTTCTAGGTTGAGATCTGAAGCGGGAAAAGAACAGACTAGGGAACTGAATTGACTAGTTCTAAGCAAGATAGGTTTGCCAATTGCATTGCAAACACATTTCAGAACAAGACACCCCACTTGTATATTTTGATGACATGGCTGTTTTCCACCACTAAGATGACAGTATCCGCCATGATTGATTCCGGCACAACTTGGGGAACTTTGTGGAAGTACAGTTAGCAAAGAAATTAAAGTTGCCAACACAGTCTAAGGCAGTCACAGATCATGTTTGTTCAGTGGACATTTCCATGTTGACCTCGGGCCTCATCACCACTCATACTCAAACTCAAATGCTGTGTTTATCAGGGCATAAGGAAGAGATAACCTTTCACTCAGTTGCGGCACGGCAGTTTTCAGTCATTCTTGGAAAGGTCTGGTTGGTTATCCGTAATCCCTCAATGAATTGTGTTGAGCGCTCATTGTCTTTTGATGCCCCAAATTGTGTTCAGCATGTGTGGGAGGGATCACGGTCAGCAACATTCCTAGTGGAAGGGGCAGTAGGTCAAAAAAGCATTAGGCAGTGGAAACGGTTCTTCAAGAAATCTTTTCAGAATATACAAAGGTCTTTGATAAAGGGCAGGTAGAATCTTTATCAACTCATGACCATATGATTGTGTGATTGACTTAGAGCCTAATGGCAAGCTACCATGCAGTCAGATGTATGCCCTTACTACACAAGAGAATCAACTCCTCCAAAAATAAATGGATAACATGTTAGCTTGTGGATTCCTCAGGGTGTTCAAGTCTCCTTTGATTTTTAGTTCACAAGAAGGAAGGCACCCTGAGAACATGTATAGACTATGGGGCCTTTAATAAAGTGACTATTAAAAACAGATTCCCTTTGGCCCTGATATCAGTTTTGTTGTATCAGGTGAAATAAACTGCCATTTATGCAAAGTTAGACCTTAAGGGGGGACCTATCATTTGATCAGAATTAAGGCCAGGGATTAGTGGAAGACAGCTTTCTGTACAAATTTTGGCCTGTATGAATACCTGGTGATGCCGCTTGTGTTGTGTAATACTCCAGCGGCGTTCCAACACTTTATGCAGGACATACTAAGGGACTACATAGACATTTTTGTGATTGTCTATATTGATGATATTTTGATCTACTCCAAAACCAGGGAGCAGCATTTCTAGTACGTTCAGGCTGTTTTGCAACACCTGAGAGAACATTTGTTGCATGTAAAGCTTGAGAAGTGCTTCTTCCATGCTTCTAGAGTGGAGTTTTTAGGATTCATTCTTACACTCCAAGGTATTGAGATGGATAGGAAAAAGGTACAAGCAGTTACAGAGTGACCATCCCCACAGAATGTGAAAGAGGTGCAGTCTTTCTTGGGCTTCCCAAATTTTTATCTGAGATTTATTGCCAATTTGTTCCATATTATTACACCAGTCACCCGACTGCTCCGGAAGGCATGTCAATTCAGGTGGGACATGGAGGCAGAGTTAGCTTTACAGGAGCTCAAGGGGGCATTTACCAGGGCACCCATTTTACAGCATCCAAACATTGAGAGACCATTTCAAGTTGAAACGGACGCCTCTAATGTAGCATTGCGGGAGGTTGCTTCACAGAGAGATCGAGAGGGGATATTGCACCCATTTGTGGGATTTTTCACGCAAATTGACTAATAGGGAGGAGAACTATTCCATCACAGATAAGGAATTACTGCCCATTAGAACAGCCTTTCAAGAATGGAGGCATTAACTTATGGGTGCTCAGCCTCAAATAACAGTTTTGACTAATCATAAAAATGTGCAATACTTTAAAACCGCCAAGCCCCTCAGTTGGTGGCAATTGCACTGGGCTCAATATTTTGGGGAGTTCGACTTTGCCATCACCTACAGGCCAGAGACAAAGAATGAGTTTTCCTGGAATTGAGACATTGGGCCTCATTATGGGTCCAGCGGTAACCCTGCTGGTGCTACCGCAAAGTCAGGCAGCAGTGAAATGTAAGTCCCCATAGAAGTGGGGACACGGTAGAACCGGCACCGTTTGCTACCTGTGCCGTTGCTTCTGTGACCGGTCTGCTGATTGTGGCCGCTGGTCCCGCCAGGGTCAGACCTGTCGGGCACAGCGGCTCCGGCAGGCAGACTTGGAATGTGGAGGTCAGGAAACAAGGGTGCCGGTACCCATTGTCTGTTTCTGTTCCATGTGTCCAACATGAATTGTTGTGTTCCTCATCATGCGTGGCTTGTTGTACGACGATTCACTTCTCATCATGTATTTGTGTTGCTACATAACCTTCATCCATGTGTTCTGAGAGAATATAAAGGATCAAGGAGACAGGGAGCAGGGCATGGTAGTGAGCATTAGGTGGAATGGTAATGGAAGTAGGTGTGATATATCAGGCCAGAGTCAATCAAGAGAGTATTAGACTATATGGTACGTGCATGCAGGTTAAATGGTTCTTCCTAAGTCCCTGTAACCATCCATTTAAGCATCCCTAACCATCCCTAACTGTCTTTCCAGTGACCCTAAAATGCCCCTACCCATTCACAATCTCTCCCTGACCCTGTTCCCCCCATTGGCTGTCTCGTGGGAACTGTGCACAACCAAGGTGGGAGGGTTGTACTCCCTTCAGCTTCCGTGGTTAGGGGGGGTTGCAGATACCGAATCAGGTGTGACAATTAAGGATGTGACTGTGGTAAATCGGCTTGGTAAAAAGGCACAAACTGTGGAATTAGCCTTCCAAAAGGGGAGGGGGCTTCATTGATAGTCACACAGTTCTATAAACGAGGCTGGAGAATGCCCTAAATAATTGTGTTTGAAGCAAATAAACATATAGGCCGTACAATTGTGTTACAGTTTAGTAAACAGGGCTTAACATTAGAATGAAGCACTGTAAACAGGCCTCAGAGCATGCTTTTCACTAGAAACAAAATCACATCTTATTAACTTGCTTAGTAGCCACAGAGGCTGACAGCACATTGCAAATGACACGTTCCCAGGATCATACGGTAAGAACTGAACAGCTTGTAATCCTTTCGAGGTTAGGAAGCGAAGCTCATGGGTGACGGGGAAAGGCAGTGAATGCACAAACAATTTACAATTCAGCATACTATTTTAATGAAACTGGTCTACTAGTAGTTTTACATCTCTTCCTGGGAAGAGGTTCAAAGAGTTCCTAAAATGCAACATTAAAGCAGTAACTATTCAATGATTCAAGGCTTCTCTATTGTTGTGATTAGTGGTTTTCCTTTGAGAAATGGAATGAGATGACCGGCGGCAGATGAATAAAGATCTGCTGGTCATCTCAAATGTCTCAATGTGTTTGCACTATGATGTGGGAAGTGGGGGTTGGACTTTGATATCACAGAGGTGGCTGAGTTGGTATGGTTTGTGGGACCCAATAATTTCAGGATAATGTATGTCCCACTGTAGAGGAATGACATAGTTCAACCATCTAGACTCGCTTGGAGGACTAACTTAATGTTGCAATGTGATATGATGCTAATTAGTTTGTATGATTATAAAAGCTTTTGTTTTTGGGGTGTATCTTTGACAACAACTTTCATGCAATACTGTTCCGCATTCTGTGTGAATCTTGCCTTCCCAGCTATGACTGCACCCAGAATAAATAGCGTTACCTCTTGCTTGTACACTCCTTTTTTAATTACTATAGTAATTGTTTATAAGTGAGTCCAGAGGCAACCCGCTGTACATGACCATGATGGATGAAGTGCTTGAGTGGAGGCAGAGAAAGGGAGCGACAATGGCAGCTAAAAGGCGGGGGAAAATGTTAGCTAAAAGGCTAATGAGAGGTAAGTTAAGAGGGTAACCCGGAGGCGAGGTGGTAGGCTTTCAGTTTGATTATTAAAAAATGGGTGTGGACTGTTACTCGGGTGTTTGGGGAAGAGAATTCCATGCAAGTGCAGCAAGGAGAGAGAAAGAGTGAAGCAAGAGGAGCATAGGGCAGACGCCGTACCACAAGGCTAGTTGAGGAAGCAGAGCAGAGATTATTAGAAGGCTTGTACAGTTGGATTGGAGAGGCTAGATATGGTGGTGCCATACCATGGATAGATTTGTGAACCGGGAGAAGACATTTTAGTATGGCCCTGTTTTACAATGTCAGCCATCCAGACTGGTGACGGTACGAGGAAGTAGGTGTGAAGTGAGGAAGTACAAAGAAAGACCTGTAGCAAAGTTAATGATCTTGTTGAGAGGACAGAAAGCACAGTTATGGCTGCTGCACAGTAGTCCAGTTTAGAGAAGACAAGATTGGCTAAGAGAATATTGGCTGTGTTGAAGGAAGGAAGTGCCTGATTTTCCTAATATTTAGGAGGTTGATGAGAGCCGCAGTTTCAGTTTTGGAGATGAACGTAGCAAAGGTGTGAGAAGGGTCATAGATTACGCTGTGGTTTCTCGCTGAAGAAGAGTGGAGGAAAGTGTCAGGTTGAAACTGAATAGGGAGAGGAAGAGAAACGGGATATGGCAGGGAAGAACAGCCCCTCTGTGTTGGAGACACAGACAGTGGAGAGGGCCCAAGACAGAACCTTATGAAACACCAATAGTTAGAGCAATTAATTGATAGGTGTTGTTATAGGTGACATAGAATTGGTGAGGTGCTAGGTAGGATTCAATCAAGCTAGGGCGTGATTGTGAATATTAAAAAGAGAGAGTGCATTAAGGAGGTCAGAGTGATCAACAGTGTCCAAGGTAGCAGACAGGTCAAGGTGAATTATGGTAGAGGATAGTGCTTAGCAAAGACAATAAATTGGACAATTCCTGAGAGAAGTTTTCTGTGGAGTAACATTAGTGGAAAACTGTTTGTAGGCGGTCTTGAAGGTGTTGAATGTCTAAGAAATTGGTTGAACACAACCCTTTCCAGCACATTAGAGTAGTGCAGGTGGAGAGATAAAGGCACACGTTTTCCAGAAGGTTCTAGTCAGCCCCTTGTATAAATACCCGGGGCTAACCCAAACTTGTATATATAGCCCTTATATACACAATGTTTCCTCGTGCCGAATTGCACACACTTGCTGTCCCCTTGAATTATTTCTTGACCTCTCTTGGCTGTTGGAGGAAGAAAAGATGGCCTGGTGTGCTCTGGCAGTCATGTGATCAGTGCTATTAACACTGGTCCATATGCCCATGGTGAGGTGCATTTCTCACCCCAGTGTTATAGCCGGATTAGCATCGAGCAGGCATGGTCTGTCATAGGTTTTTTGAAGTTTGTAGCCTTGCTCAAACATTTCCCTAGCACTGCTCTTGTGGGATGGGTGTTTACTACAATGTGGCACCGCATAGATGGTAAACAAGTTGGTCCAGCCTTTCCTATGCACGACATGTTATGGCAGAGAGTGCAAGTTGCCAATAACACAAGAGGAGGTATAAGGGGAGAAAGGCCCATAATAAACCACCCTCAAAAAAAGGTCAACAACCTTTAGTAATTTACATTAGGGTCAAACGGGCATCTTGTTTCTATTCCCCATGGGTAGCCTATGGACCAACAACGTGATTGAAAAGTGGTCTGCCCTAATTTCATTAAATTAACAGGCAGTTTCTAGAAATATATATGAATTTTATTAATATGCAAAAGTCAATCATAAAAATACACAAAGAAAATACACAAAGAGAAGAACAGAACTGTACATATATAAGTATTGTACTGGCATTGAATGATTCAAGCGAGAGGCACAATGTGGTTTACTTCTACTCAACTTAACCTCCCTTGTTCTTCAGCTTCTACATCAATAAAAAGAGAAAGAGAGAGACATCAGTGCAACAACATAGAAAAGACAGTCAGTCTAATGGGTGTGGAGGGCTGGGCAGGGTAACTGTCCTCAACAGTTTGAGGTATTTTGTGCATAAAGTGTCTTGTGCAAGTGCAAATACGCAATTGTTTTAGCAAAGTAAACAGGGTTTTCTCAAACAGTATAACATTCTCTCATTCAACATATTCCATACACACCCTTCTCAACATACAATCGTCCAACGTGTTTCTTTCCGTCAACCACACAAAAAAAGAGGAGTATAAACCAAATGAAGGGAAATTCGTCAGGGAGCTGTCACGTCTATGTCTACAGTTTGTGCACTGTGTTGCGCCCATAGCGCTGTGGTAGATAAAAAACTGAAACCAACACAATTGGTTCTTTAACAATTCAGTTCTATCTACATAGAAATACAGATAATGGCGTGAAATAAATGTGCCACTACAAATTCCTATTAAGTATACATCCACAAAAACGACGACTTTGTTAAGTCCACTTGTTACCTAAGGAGAAAAAAGAAAACAAGAATCGACAATCAGAACATGTGTCTAAATGTCCTGCCAAAACATACCAGTATACAATTTAACAGTTACGAGTTTCTAACTAGCTCGATTTGGCTTTTAAAATGGTGTCAATCCAATCAATACTTAAAGCCGACACAGGGACAACACAGGGGTCCGAAGACTAAATAGTCCTTCTCACACATGACTACATCAATGGTGGCTCCTTAGATCAAGCCTCTACTACAATCCAGAGATGAAATTACACAACTCTGTAGTAGTTCGTAGCATTTGCACAAATGTGTATTTAGTACAATTGCTTACCATCAGTAGGATGGTCCGGAAGGCCCAACAAACACACCACTAGAGGGGGTGGGGGGAAGGCTCTATAGGCAGTAAATGCACAGAGCATTGAAGTCATCACTGCGGGGTGTTCACCTGGCGAAAACACATTAACAATTCAATTAGTAACTCTGTTGTCTGTAAAAAAGGGTGGGAACAGAACAGGGCAAAGGATGCCCACATTAGATCTATTGAGGAGGAGGAAGCCAACAAACTACCCCTACACTCGAGGAGCTGTGCAGCATTTACCTTCAAAGAAAGGAATATCGTTTGTGGTATGTGGGTGTTCCCAACAATCGAGATCAAACGGGGAGCGGGAAGCCGTGGTAGATAAGGCTGCTCCTTGGAAAGTACTCACAACTGTTATTTCTCTCGTGCGCAGACTATTGGTAGAAAGAGAGAAGAAGGTGAGGAGGCGGGAGGAGAACGAGTTACAGCTATGCTAACTGGAGCCTCTTGAACATTTTGCCGTGAGACTGACAGCTGCTTCCTACCTTGGTACGGTCTGTCTTCCTTCCGTGCGGCGCCATCTGCCTAGTAAGAACGTGGGTGTGGCTGGATGCATGCGTAATGGTGCACCCCACGTCGCTTTAAATACGTAAAATTGTCTCTGCAATCACGTAGTGATTGGAGCACATGAAGTCATGTGATATGTCACATGATATTATTGTTCGGAACAGCATGAGCGCGATTGGAGCACAGAAAATCATGTGCTATGTCACGTGATTTTGTTATTCGTGTCTGTGTGAGTGTGATCGCCTCATACTCTGGTGGGTTTCTAATTGCACCCCTGCTGTCACATGGTGTTGGGTATGATACCATCGCCCGCAGCCCAATTAGTATGTACATCGCCTCAGGCCGAGGGAAATCCGTGCGGAACAACAATGTGTATACTCGATCAAAGAGGCAGGTTTAACTAAGTCATTACCGTATTTAAAGCTCTGGTATGGGGTGCACAACACCGCGGAAGATGGTGGATCCAAAAAAGGTCCAGTGGCATTCATCCTTATGTCTAGATTACACATACCAGTCATACGTAGATGTTAAGCCAATCAATTTTATCATTGAGCCTGAAATAGCACTTTTAGTTAGAACAATTATTTGTTGTTCCTTTCGAAAAAGCAGGCGTTTATCTCTGTTGGTGTCCGGACTGGGTGTTAATTTGTATATGACTGACCATTGTACATTTTCAATTTTATGTCCAAATTCGATCCAATGATCTACCGATGGGGCATTGGCCGTTCTGTTCCTTAGGCAGCTCTTATGCTCCCCCATCCTTAATTTCACCTTTCTGTCTGTTTTACCAATATAGAATATTTTGCAGGGACACCAGATGGTATAAATAACCATGCTGGTATTGCAGTTGGAGTGTTCATTTGGTTTCCAAGGAGAGCTAAGACCCAAATCAACTTCTGTGCTTCTCTTAGTGGAGTTGTGATAAGTACAATGACCGCACGGAAAGTGACCAGTTATTGGAGGTATGTTCCAGGTCTCTGTAATGCTTCTTTGATGTTCAGTTCTAGTGGTGATGTCATTCCTGGTGATCAGTCTTTCATATTTGTACTGCGCTTGAAAGCGACCACAGGTTTAGGCACCAGTGTTTCGCTCTTGCTCAACACATGCCATTTCTTGAGAATGGTTTTCTTTAATTTGATTAGACATATCGCTGTAGGTATTTACAAATACTAATTTTGTGTCTTGATTCTTCCATGAATTATGTTCTCTGTATTCCAAAAGTGCTAGTTGCCAGATTCGATTGCCATTTATTCTCCACAAATGACTGCCACACATTTGACAGTGGGCCAGCAGCACACAGGCTGAGTTCATGCGGGTGTGATGGTGCAGGTGTTGGTGTTTGTGGTGTTCTAGATTGCATGTAATGTGATATGATACGCTTTCTGATCTGCAATGGGAAAGCTGTTTCTCAAAGAGACTATATACAGAATGGGTTGTGCTTCTGTTTCTACTTTAGCCTAGGCCTCTGTTGCATAACTCTTCTCTGCTTCCTCAGCATTGATGCTTTCTAGCAGCAACACTTGTTCCTGTCGGGACTCTGATGGAGCTTAATCTTTTTCTCCATCATCAGCCATCTCAATTTCATCATCATCACTGTGTGACCCAGTGAATGGGGTGCTTCTCAAGTATTCTGTCTGTTGAACATTTCTGATATTCACCAGATAAGATCTGCACACCTGCCCCGGAGGTAGTGGATGGGACTGAAAGTACAACCTCTTCTGTCAGTCTCAGTGAATGTCCACTGCCATCATGCAACAGCCATGCATCTTCTTGCACTGGCTCATGTTCCCAAGAGTGATGTGGGGTGTGCAATGTGAGTTGGATGACCACATGCAGTTCTGCCCTGCCCAGTGTACACAGGCAGTTCAAGTTCAGTAGTGAAGAGACCACAAGCAGCATGGTGTTCTGCTTCTGTTTTGTTCGGGTGTTGATATGTTGTTCCGAAGGTGGGTGGCCAAATGTACGTAGAATTCATTGTTCTTTCTCCAGCAAAATCAGGCAAACATGACTCTCCCACAAGCTACCATCACGGCTCCTACCTCTCCTCATCTCTGGTGTCAAATGATGGCACGCCCCTCGTCCACTCACTTCAACTTCAGACCATGGCCATTGACTGGAGTTTCAACCACCTCCCCAAATTGTTTTTCACCTAGTCCAAATCACTGAACGTGTCTCACAGCGCAGGGCAAGTGCAACCAACTCAAAATCACACTCTCCCTACCCTGCACTGCCATCTATTAAGGATTCTGTAAACATCCTAATATCCAAATAATCTAAGAAATGATCGCCTGTCTCATTGAAAGCTGCCTGAGTCTGAAAGGGCGCTCCAGCCATTTGTTCGCCATTAAATGTAGTCGAACCTCAGACAAACCGTTTGCAAAGTTAGACCAAGAGAGCGTCCTCATAGTTTGTCTCAGGTTTATTTATTTAAATATTTAAAAATAATAACACCTTTCTCATACATCACGGATCAATCAAAGCAATTAAAACCAGGACATCGTGCATATATTCTAGGATCTTAGAAAACAACATATAAGTTCAAATGACTTTTTAAAATCAACCACATGTGCTTTCTGATACGCCAAGCAGAATCTAAACATTTTAGCAAGATGGGTGGATGAGCTGAGCGGGCAGTGACCACCGTGTGTGTGCGGATGCCGGGGTGGAAGGCATGATGTGTTTCTCCTCTGAATTTTCCTCATTATTAAAGATGACCCAGCCAGCACCCTCCTGGTGCTTGGCTTCCTGCCTGATCTGTGCGGCCAGTTCCCCATGCCTCTTATACGAGATCCCAAGTGCCCCTGACGAGGTGACACGTTGTTTATGGATGCCCAGTGTATAGCAAATCCTGTGTGTGTATGAGTGTGAGGGTGGGGGTGGGGGTCAGCCCTGCCGGTGCCTCTAGTTTGAGTGCATGTTGTTCTAGCTCCTGCTAAGTCTCCCCTCACAGTGACATGTTTCTAGTCCAGGATCAAGCACTGCAGAAGCAGGTGAGGCGATGGGTTTAAGTAAAGTAAACTTGCAAGATGTTTTGGTAATGGGTGTGGTATTTCTGTTCACACAGTAGCCAGAGTGGGAGAAGAGGGTGATGTCAAATGATTATGATGGCAGGGATGCCATGTTAATGAACGGAGATGAGTATTTCTCTTGATTCTGTGTTGGGAGAGTGATTCCACTGAAAGGCATCAAGACTGTCGAGAAAGTGGAAATGAGACCAAAGCAGCCCACACCTTCAAAGGTGTTTGTGACTCAAAAAGCATGGTCCTTGGTGGAAAAAGAAAAAAAAACAATTGGGTTTAGAACAAGCATTGGCAATGTCAACAGTTTGGGTTTTTGTGTAGGCATGGGTAAGGCGTGAGCAGGGGGCTGGAGGAACATGAGTGGCCATGAGTGGAGGTGGGGGGACAAGAAGGACACACGGGGCATGAGCGGGGGTGGGAGGAACAGGAGACAGACACGAAAGACTTACTGTGCAGACGGCAGATCCTGCTCCTGCTGACAAAGCCTCTCATTCGAGGAACAAAGATGGCGGGCGTCTCTGAAGCCAGACGCACTGCACGCTTTCACCACATCCAATGAGAGAGCATGTCAGATGTCCGCGGACATCACGCAAGCTGCTTGCCCAATCACCGTCCTGTCCGCGGAGCGAACAGGGAAGTGTGTCCGCGAAGCGAACACAGATATCACTAATTTTTTTTTTTTTAAAAACTACTGGATGGATTTACACCAAATAAAGCAAAGCACGCTTTCGGAACCAAGCCGCTGCTCCTGCCGCAAATGTGGTGTAAATCCGTCCAGCGGTTTGGGTTGTAGGCGTGAGAAATTTTTTTCCCATTATGGCAATTTTTGAGCGGCTTATAACTTTTCCCCCCCTGGACGAATCCTCACCAAACTTTGCAAAAAATTCAGAGTGGGCCATATACTTTTTTTGCAAAGTTTGGTGAGGATACCGTGGCCATGTAATATATATGTTAAAGTACCTTTGACTCTAAGTTGTAAGGATATTGAAAGTCACTGAGGAGTTCCGTGATCAAATTGAGGCCAAAAAAGATGATGGAACTCTGGGATGATGTGGAATAGCATTTATTTTCCATGGTAGCGTGTGTATTATTCCTTATGATACATGCCATACACAGTAATCCCAATTAATACTTAATGTATTCTAAGAGATCTTCCAGTTGCTGATAAAAATAATCAATGTAGAAGCTGTTTGGATAAGAAAAAATCATAATAGTATGCAGCTCTCACAGTTTTGCAGAAACCTAATTTAAGCAGTTTAATAAAATGCATCTAAAACATTTTTGCTTTGTGATTTTAAAATAAGCATTGAAATGCTTTGTCTCATGTGTTAAACTAACGCTCTGCACACAATAAACATACTACAATAAATAGTTTCTTATCAGTTAAAGGCTGTAAAGTGTCATATAAATTAATTTTCGAAGAACAGAATGTGTACAATTTGACAAGGCTCTGATTAAGTGTTGTAGTTGCAGCTGGAATTCTCCTAGCAAGGATTAGACATTACAGTTACAGAAGTGATGTCATTTCAATATTACAAGTCAGTAGTGATGTCACAACTAGTCTGTAATAAGAACATTATTGTCATACTTTTATATTGGTATTGAATCCTGCCACAGTTTGGATATGTTAATATCTACCCAGTGTTTGAATCAATGATGTAAATACGATTTAAAAGAAAACACAACATACTGGTTGAGAACCTCTCCATGTTTGGGGCACAAGTCCAGCGGTTATTAAGGTGCTGATGACACAGAGGGTGGTTATGCTGTTAACATTATGTTTGATTTTTGAGCACCACCACATTTCTGATATTTTTCCCAGCATCCGGCTATACCAAATAGTCATTGCTTTAACAAATGGACTGGGTTGCATGTAGGATGGAGAGCACTCTTGTCTCTCTACCTGAACAACACCTTCATCTTACATTTTTCAACTCCATGAAAGGAATATAATGACCTTAACCAGCCAACTGAGGGAAAGCAGCAATAGTGTACACTATCAGGATCACTGGAGTGGCATGGGAATTTGGGGGTTGGGATGTGATAAATATACGGTTATCAGATTGAAATACACTGTACAGATCTTTCTGCAGAGGGCTAAGTGTGCAGAACATTTGCTGTTGTAATTGGGTGGATGTTGTCATACTATCCTCTGATATAAGACTGGCTTTTAGCATGACTTCTAGCCACTTTCTGTAGCACTTCCAGACTCTGTATCCCAGTAAGATCATTTAGAGATCTGATTGGATCAGGAGGAGAAAAGGCCAACTAACCCCTCATTTCACTGGGTTGCTAGTGCCATTGCAGATAAGGAAGTAGACGTTCAAACATTTCCCAATGCATGTGTGCAATTCAATTGATATTGCATTTGATATGGCCAATTGATATGGCCTTAGGAATACAATGAGGCTTGTATTGCATAGTGTGAAGCAAATATGAGGAAAATGCACTAATTGACAACCATAGAAGTAAGCATATTCGCATGGTGACAGCAACTATATCATGAGGGATCACATGACATTTGAAACCACAAGACATATTAAATGCAGAACATGGTTATGTTATTTACAGGAGGATCTTGGCCCTGTGAGTGCAATTATTGCACAACCCCTACTGCTGTGTTTTATTCCGACCTTTGGATAACAATGCAGTCTTCAGCATTCTGAGGATATATCTCTATGCTCACACTTCAGTTCAGAGGCAAAAGCCTAAAGAAACCAGCACCAATATGGTCTTTATCAGAAGATATTCCCTTTGTCATGCTGCGGCCATCGCTTCTTCTTCTTTACGCATTTGCTAACTCAGGCCTTTTCTCACTTCCTGTTAAAAGACTTTGATCTCCAACTATGTAACTTTGTGTTTTTTGCATGTGCAAAGAGAATAACTTAGTTTCAGTAGTTGAGATTATTTCATATGCATTATGCTTTGGCATCAATGCTTTGTTTATATTATTCTGTAAGGTTTGACGGGAATATGTGGCCACAGTGTAGAAAATGGATTAGTACAGTCAGCCATACAAAATCTGCCACACTGATGAGTGGGATCAACGCACACAGGCACTAGCATAGGTTATGCATGTATACCGATATGCAGGATGTTTGTTAATACTCTTTACAGAAGGGGCCAACATTTTACTCCCTCGCTTCTTATTTGTCCCTAACCTGCTCTGCTATCATTCCTTCCATTAGTGTCAAGGTTGGGACCTGTGTTCTTGTATCTTGCATCCGGTGAAGGTTCTCGAATATAGTGTAGACAAGGTAAAAGAGACAGCATATTACATTCTCATAGTGATTTCCAAGGAATTATCAGGCTTCATCTAAAGTAAACATTGTAAAAAACAACCAAATATCTTCTCAAGTACGTTCCCAGAACAAACTATCTGGGGAGTGGCAAGATGTTCCTGGTGTCACAAAAATGACATTTTCTCAGAACTATTGCAGTCACACATATAATACGGATTGGGTGTTGTGAGGACAATTGAATCCTCAAAGAAAAACGGAACGTAAACCAAATACCAATAACTCATAAATGAATAAGAATACAGGAAACCAACCTCTAATTTTGAAGTGAGGCAACTAAACGAAAGCTCTAAGATTCTCTCCTGATGAACCATGGAAATTAACCATGGGGAAACACGTGTTGGGAGAAATAAAACTAAATGAAGTAGAATTGTAACGATAAAACACAAAGATTGACAAAAAAAGATTGGATCATCAGTGATTATTGCAGTAAAAATCTATCACTCAACAACTGCAGTTGGCGCCCTGGAAAAGGGACACCATCAGTAAAACAACTTGTTTCAGGTATTTTAACGGTGACAATAGAGGTGCCCCTATGTGCTGACAACGGGTACAATGTCCTTTCATCTCCTGCATTTTCATCTCCTGGCATTTTAACGTGCATATTACAACGAATATGTTCGTTGAATTTTTTAGGGGGTGGGAAAAGGCAGAAACGTGTTTGGTCTGGTAGGCAATAGGCAAAAATAAGTGTGGGAGGGGAGCTTGGGGGGGAGCCTCCAAAAACAACCATGAGAATTTGCGTTGGAATGTACACGTTAAATTGACAGGGGATGAAATTGCAGGCGATGAAATGACATTGAACCCTGACAACTATATGTTAAAATTGAGTACTTGCCTAGGAAAAACAGCCTAAATTGACTTAACGGCTTGCTAATAACACATAATGTGGTGTTTTAAGAGGGCACTCTCTGTGACATCAGATGCTTATGTTGCAACAGATCGTTTTTATTTGTCTGTTTAAAAGCTTTCGATTATTTCACTTTAGTCATTTCAGTAACATCACTTTGTTTGATGATTCTAAGTTCGCTACAAAGTTCTCTTTTCCTCATAATCCCTTTCTCATCAGAAACATGTGCATGAGGTGAGACATTGAACTTGCATTTCCTTTGAACAGCCACTAGTTCTCTTTTAAGAATACATTCATGAAGTGAGGTGAGAATACTCTGTTTCTCTCACATGCATTATAACTTCCCACATGCTGGTTCACATGATTATTAAATGTATACAAGTTCTGACAAGGGTTCCAGGAGACACGGTTGCCTGACGGATTAACAAGTATGTCCTTTGCTCCTATCAAATAAGGTATTTTCCTTCCAAGTCAAAATCCAGCAGACAACATATTATGACCTCTTTAGTTAGTGGCTAATATACCAAAGGATGTACGCTTTGTAAAAAGATCTCAGCTAAAATACCTATATATTTATACATGTTGTAAGAATACCACAATGCCAGTTGGCCATCCATTCCTGATCACCTAACACATTGTTATTAATTTTGATAAGACACCACCTAAAAAGAAAAGTAGGCCATACCAAGCCATTATGGTTTCCTTTGGACAATACTTCAATATTACCACTCAACTCATCCAAAGCTACTTCACAACAAGCAGGATTAATGTTGCTAGCTAGTAAGATCAGACGTTGCTTAGGTTCATGAGGTTGCCCAAAATCCCAAGCAGACCCAGAGGAATTGGAGTCAATCTAAACCAGACCCAAAGACGGAGTACACAAAATGCATGGCAAAACCCAACTTCATACACGAAACAAAGCCGGAAAAGCATAAACGTATTCAAGTATCACTGTTTTCAACATGTTAATTCAAAACAATTGCGTAAGTACTACAAGCACATCATCAATGAGCTCATAACATAATATCAGTTTACAAAACCTATAGGGAACGGGGATAGGTTAGTGGGTTGAAAACATATATATTCCATAAGGGTCAAACATTTTATTGGGTTACAGATATCTGATGGCTTCACCTGGCACCACCCCAATGTTGATAAAGGTTAAACTAAATCATCTTCATTACAAGGGGTTGGTTGGCATACTACTTGATGGGCTGCATGACTCTAACGTTGTTGATAGGTCGGCACATTGCTAACCAACCTTGGACACTTGACATGTTGTCAAGATATGAGCAAGACAGCACAGGAAGAGGGCGGCACATGGAACGTTCTTCCTTCAATTAGAAGTTACCATCCCTCAATCTCAAGACATGAGACTGGGAGATCCCTTTGAATGTGGCCATGTGGTGCCTTGTATCTACGTGTATGTGTAGGGAGTATTGCAGGCGTTCTAATGAATGGCCAGTGTTCTCCAATTATTTGTCACCTGTTATGAGACTGTGTATGAAATTGAATTAGGTCCTATGTATGTGAGGTTTTAGCTTATGTTAATATTATATCCTGTTGCTACTAGGGACACTTGTGGGTAATAATAATAATAATAATAATAATAATAATAATAATAATAATAATAATAATAATAATAATAATAATAATAATACTTTATTGTGATTTAATCCTAAATGTAGGATTTTACACATTGTATGTATCTCATAGACCATACTAAACGTACAAAACATAAAACATAAATAACAGTCATGAAATAAAAATACCTCCAAAAGTCTAATAATACATCATAGTACAATGCAATGCCATTAGTCAATTAAGCAATACGCCAAGAACAGAAGTAAGTTAAATTCAATGCATACATATAGGAGTAAAGAATAAATAGAATGTGTACATGAAATGAAATACAGTATGCAAGTACTAAATGCATAAAGAGTGAACAACCGTATCATGATCATGATGCATCCGGAAGTAGGGTTTTAACATGAGACCACACCCTTAAAAGCGCAAGTTGGAGACCCAAAGGCTTGGCGTTAAGACAACTATCCCAAAAGGCTTCCTCGGTTATGGCCTCATAATTATAAACCCATTTCCCAAATGCACACATACACGTTGGACCGAGTTTTGGGCAAATGGTTAAGACATGTCTAGTGGTTTCCAGTACTCCTATGGCCTGGCATATTCAGCAGTGTCTAGCCTCAATCAGTACCTTCATGGGTTGCCAGACATTTGGTCGAAAACATTTGGTCGAATTACAATATGGTCGAATTAATTTGGTCGAAAAAATGGTCGAATTGATTCGACCAATTTGTCATTCGATCAAATATATTCGACCATTTGACTGGACACCCCGTCATGCGGGCCACAATGATCGCTAACACCGGGAGCTCCTTAGTCCGAAGCCTTAATAGGAACTGCCTCACCTCTGGTGCCGGGCACAAAAGCAAGTAAGGCTGGCGCTTTAGATATTTATACGTTACAAGGGATACTGCTTCATGTCCACTAGCTTGGCCAGATGGATAGCATTCATACTCCAATCCCATCTGTTAAATTTTTCCTCAAATTATTTTTTCTGGTGGATATAGGGCAGACGCACGCTGTTCTCTTAAAACCACTCAATCTCCTTGAACAGGGACTCATTTAGTTCTTTAAAGTTGAGGCCCTGAGGGTGTTTCTCAGCCTCATAACTATCCCCCGCCAGCCTCAGTAATTTGCACCTGGGGTCTGCGCGTGCTTTAAGATAAAAAAGCACCTCTTGTGCGTTGAGCCACACCTTTCATAGAGATGATAATGACAATGATGATAATGATGTGTTATTTATATAGTGACTTATTCCAAAGAACCCAACTCCAAGCGTAAGTATTGTACCAAGCACGAAGGACCTAATCCCAGCACAGTTCGCCAGTAGTGACCCTCAAAAATATTCAATCACTTCTGATCTGGCATGGCCAGTGCCTTCAAGCCATAGAGGATGGCAGGGACAAAACACTGTTGGTAGAGTTTTAAAATTCCTGCCATACTAAAGCCAGCCGATCCCTTCCCTGTAATGTAAGCAGCTTGGCTCTATGTTTTTTTATGCCTGATTATGTCTTCATAATTAGCCAGAGTTTTAAAGTCCAGCCCCAAATATGGATAGGAATCCACCACTACAATGGTCCCCAATTCGGTGGCCATACCGGAGCGACTAGGGCCTTTTCTAGCTATCACCATCATTTTGCTCTTCTCAAGGTTGATGATCAGACCTAACTGGGAAGCATAGGCTGCCAACTATGTTAGCATGCTCTTTATGCCAGATACCGTACAATCAAATACAATTAAAATGCCAAAAATAGGAATGTCACTTTTGGGTTATGCCTCATAGAGTCTTCAGGTTTACTGTTTTACTGCACCTGCCTATCAAAGGAATGTTGTTTCTCTACTTCAGAAACTTTAATTAAACTGGGAGTATATTGCTTGCGTTTTGGGAACTGCTATGCCGTGCGTCATTTTTCCATTCTGATCCTCCCATTAGTTGCCAGTTACTGTCTGAGCTCTGCACAGATACATATTTCTGTGGATTCAGCCTTTTGAGCTGTTGTGAGCCCTTAAGATCTGTGCTCATTCAGAGACGTGCTGAGGCTTCCATTTTTAATAAGATGGCTGCCCGTAGAACACACTTGCTTCTGTGATAGTGATCATGTTAATGTTTTTCATGTATGTGGATGATATGTTAGTATTCTTCATATCTAAATGCATATATTACCCATTGTACGTGTTCTTCATGTGAAGTGCAAGTTTGCTTGTTGTCTAATGCATGCGCTGTTACTGTTACACAGTTAGTTTGAATGTGTTTGCCCTCTTCAGCTCACAATGTTCCCAAAGCATTCTGTACCTGTGGGGATATGGGTGAAACAGCTGTCTCAGTGAGTACTGTCTCTGACCATTGCGGTATTGATGCAGCGTACGGGCAAACGCTAGGGATGATGTATTAATCTGCCTCTCAACATTGTAGAAATGTTTCATAGAAAGGAATAGATAATCTATTTCCTAGCATTCCAATACATTTTAAAAATAAGGACCCAGCACTTGCTGTATCCAATAATAGTTTAATTTCATGGCCAATAGAAAGAGTCCCATATTCTTCCAACCACAACAACATATTTTCTTATTGCAATTAGGAGACCTCCAGAAGGTTTTCCCATAGGTCCCTGCACAGCTTTTTGAGTATACATTTGGAATCCATCCATATGAATTTGGGTAAGAGCCAAGTTTCTTGAAGCAACATAATATGCTGTTTCCTAAGGAAATTACAAAGTGCCCTGCTTGTGCAAAGGTGCCTATGTCCTCTATAGATTATGATATAACTTTGAGAGCGCTCTCTGTGTAAAAGATTAGTCCTATCAACACTTTTTTGGATAGTGGATTCAACCAGGAACACAACCGGACTGACATTCTGGGGGGTGATTAGACTCAGTTTGGGAATATCATAAAATAATGCCAGAAAATGTTATTGATTAAGTAATGCTGTATTTCTTTCCGATAATACATATGCAATAACAATTTCCGGGACAGAATGACTGACAGATTTATTGGACAAATTGGGACCAGGAAGTAAACATTTAGTCAGACTCTCGCCCCGAGTAAGCTCTCCTTAGGAAGATGCCCACAGGAACATGGATCATTTATGATAATACCCCCTCTTTTATTAAGCCCTCAACAATAATTCATTTCTCTGCTTGTGAGAGAGAGACAAGTTTATTTCCGTAATCTGCATGTGGAATTGCAGAGGACTCAGCAATTATATTGCTTTTCAAATTAGCTTCCCACAAAGTACAGAGGAACTGTTATCTAAGGGCACTGCCACCACCCTTACCTCACTTTGAGTGGCAATGGAGAGCACATAAATCACCTACGTAACCTCTGAAACCACTTGAGAGTTATATTCAGCCAAGGACAGTTGAGGAATCAATTCCATAGACATCTAATGCGGTTTCTTTTTATATTTGTCTCACAATTTTTTGACTTACTTGTATTCGCTTCATCTGTAGTCATATGGCCCCAAGCTTAGGCACTGGTAAGAGATCTTAGAAACTTTGGAGATGATTTTTTATTTGGTGTCTCCTATCTTTTTTGCCTGTTAATACAGTTTTACCCTTTGATGCAGGTAACTGCTCACTAGGTGGAGAAAGCAGTATCATGTTGCGCAGATGATCTATAACAGCTTGTGAATCTTTGACTATTGCCACTAATTCTGATCCATCAGGCTGTGCAGAATCTCTTTGCTCTGTAGAGTCATTTGAAATTATTAGTCGAGGAAGGAAATCTCCACCTCCAACAGCCTGGCGGGATTGATACTGTTTGCAGTGAGCCTCAATTCTTGACGAAAAAGGAGAGTCCAGGATAGCCTATATAGTAGAAAGGGTTGAGGTTTGCTAGGTCACTATTGTCATACAGATTTATCATAGAAGTTAGAATTAGATAGAGGGCTGAGATGGAAGTAGGACACACCTTCGGTATGTCTTCTGGAATTGCCTCCTCCATGCAGGTAAGCCTAGGCTCAGTTGGCGAGGGTGTTGACTAAATAGCTAAAAGAAAATACATCCCCCAAATGTTCTTTAAGAATTGTGGGGGTATTCGAGGGAGAGAAATCCGATTGGACTGAATTTATAAGGTCTCCCTCGTCACCATAAGTGTGATTCTATGAGACAGGATTTAAATGCACAACTCCAGCCACATCACAACTTGTATTTGTTCTCTCAGTGATATCATCTGATATTACCATCATCATCATCATCATTAGCTTTATTCAGTATAAAACCATAAAACACAACACAATACATCCAGTTAACAGCCAATTACAGCACCATAGATTAAAAACCAACAATTCTTTTTACAAATGCATTCAACGATAGAAATAAAAAAGACTCCTATACAACATGACCTAAAGAAATACATGAAGTATGTTAGAGCCAAATAAAGTGTGGTTATTACACAGAGATGTGTTTCTTTACCGGGATCTCCTTATCCGAGTGCAGTGTATATATTTAACAATTTAAATAAACATCATTCAAATCTCCAGGTGTGTTGCTATAATTCAGTGCTTCCTTAGCACACCTGATCCATGAAATCGTAAAGATAGGCAGCAAATATGCGCCTCTCATGCTTCATGACTTTACCAAAACAACATGAATTGCATAATTGCCTCATCTCTGTTGCTGCAAGTTGGACAGGTTGATTAACTGAAACTGAGCCAACTTCTTGGGAACCAGGCCACCCTCAATTTATTAATCTTATACTTGATTTAAAACAATCTTGCATAGGGTGGTGATATTATGTCAAGGTATTTCTCAAATACAAACTCTGGCTTGTTACTTAAATATAATATACTCGAGTTTAGTTGAATACAGGCATTCTCCATTCTCGTTTTTGATTGCAGGATAGCTGCTTTTTTTAGAATACCTATGCTCTCACTGTTGATCTCTTCCAGGTCAAGGCAAAGATCTCCTATGTTTAAAGCGATTAGCTGCCTCTTAACATGGGCAATCCATGGTAGGGTTTGGCCTCCCTCTAGTATATAACATGTACTATAGCAGCTCTGTACTTCAAAGGACCTGTGGTTCGCCAAATCCTGACACAGTACATCAACGGCTTAACCATTGCAAGATGCAATGTTTGCTTCAAATGGTTCTCCACATGTATCAGGGCACTAGGGGTACTCAACGGAAGCAGTAACAATGTTTTTAAAAACTGGATGTTAGCGAATCCCTATAGCTCTGCTCCATTGAGGGCCTTAGAAATACATTTCTAGGGCCGGTGTTATGCTGCCCCCCTGCATGGCTAGCTGAGAACTTCCTAACATTACCTCTGTTTTCTGTCCAACACAGCACATGCCTGTGTCACTTGGGCAGTCCATTGGCCATTTTCCTTGAGTCTAATGCCCAAGAAATCAAAGAAAGGGACTTGTTCGAATGTATGTCCTTGGACTTCAATTTGCATGCTGTAACGTATCGAGGTTCTTAGTCTGAATACCATCATCTTGGTCTTTCGTCTGTTAATTTCCAACATCAGTTTTTACACTTATGAATAAACCTTAGCCCCATTGGTGAGGTTGCAAGCAATATGGCATCATATACAAAGAGCAATGCAGGTATTCTTTCTTGGCCAAACCTAGGAGGGTTTATATAGAGAGCAACCGATGCCTCAATTACCTCATTAATATATAACCTGAATAAACCCGTGTCAAGAATGCACCCTTGCTGCACGTCTTTTTAAATGTTTATTAGGGCTGTTGTCTCACCCTTAATCCCCAACGCACAACTGCCTTGTTATCTGAATACAAGATCTGAATGTTTGCCAGTAAGTGGCCAGGTATTCTTCCACATTCAGGACCTGCAATAGAAGCTTTCTTGGTACACCGTCAAACGCAGTTTTTAAATCCACAAAGTTCACATAGAAACTGCATTTTCTAAGAATGCTATATTTCAGCAGGATAAGGTATAGCCTGAAACTTCGATCTTCAGTTCTGATGTGAAATCCTGCTTGTAGGTGGTTAATTATCTTCTCTGAATCTAGCCAACCCTGGAAGTGGTTTAGAATTGCTTTGGCAAAAATGTTGCCTGCAGCACCTAAAAGCAAGATCGTAAGGTAGCTTTCAGGGCTCTCACTTACTGCCTTTTTATAGATGGGAAATATCTCTGCCCCTCGCCATGATTCTGATGCAATGTTGGTCTTAATTACTGCATTAAACAAATGGCACATTATAGGGGCTCAAATCATTTGCTCATCTTTATAGAGATCAATCGGAATTTGTCAGGGCCGGTAGCCTTCCGTCCTTTCAATGTTTCAATTGCTTCCTCGACATCAGCTATGGACAACCTGAAATTACTCATACAACTATTCAAAGTGTACTCAGTTCTCATAGTTAAGACTAACTATTCAAATGTGGATATCAACAAATCCTTATATAAGCTTGGAAGTGATTACACAAACATATCCAGGGTTATGAGGCTGTATGGCACAGTGTCATGGCACAACTCCATACTGGCTCCTGATTTCAAAAGTCTGCAGAATCTCCTCTCTTTACTGCTTACAACAATTTCTCCCACCTTTGTCTCAAATGGGATGCTTTCTTTCTTTTAATTAAGCACTTAAAGTTGACTCTTCGTTTTCACAATTTTGTCTTGTCCACTGGTGAACTGTCTGTTACACAACGCCTTATTCCATTTTCTGTAGCCCTGCATTCCTCATCGAGCCAGCTGTCTTTGCAAGTACCATTTTCCTAGTCTCAGCAATACAGCTAGCGAACACCGGGTAGAGGTTTTTGACCAATTTAGCAAACTCTGTCAACACCTCCTGGTCAGTATTTTCCCCTTCGCAAATGTTCTTGATGTTCCAGTAAGCAGATCTATAGGGTCGGCATACTATCAGATGCCAAGATCTTGGACCAAACAACGGGCATGTCCGCTGAGGATTTTGGTGGTCCTCCTAGCTTTAGGGAGTCCCCAGTGTTATCATTCCAGTAGGCGGATGATACTCAAGCGTGGTTTCTGATCACTTCCATAACAATCCAGGACTGCAATGCTGGTGACCGAGTCACAGTCACTCGCAGAAACTGGTACGTAGTATATTCTTGTTGAGCCATTGTGGCCAACATAACTATTTTTGGCTGGTTGATCTTGGCTAGTGTAGCCATTTAGGGCTTTCACATTAAGACTGCACAAGATTTGGGCTGTCTCAACAGCCCGGTTGTGGTTCTTATTCGGGAAGTCCACCAATATGGAAGTATTTCCCAAGCCAGGTCCTGCTCTTCCCACAAGTCAACAAGGTCCATCTACGGTTCAAACTGGAGATTTAGATCACAGACAGCCACGATATGATGGTCATCAGGATTTAGATTCTCCCACCTATGTACATACTCTGGCATTAGGCCTAGGGACGGTAGTGGTGAGACCCCATTGGACGTATTATAAATGTTAAATACAAGTAGGTGATAATCAGCTGAAATATTTAAAATCAGATGCTGGAGATCCAGAGATCCAGTCTTATAGTTCTTAATATCCCAGTTCTTGCTGAGGTTCAACCAAGTCAGTAACCCTCCAAACTGTCTACCTCTAGGGCCCTTCATGGCAAGTATATTGGACACCACATTAACCCTGGATCTCTATTACATCAAGGGCCCAGGTCTCCTGTAGGCAGATAAGAACAAATCCTCTTATACAATCACACCAATCAGGACAGTCTAGGAACCTCTCTACCCTGGAAATTTTCCAAGACATCTATTATCACAACCTGCATCATAGCTGTAGGTGAAAGAGACAGATCGTTTGAAGAGGAGGTGAGGGATGTTTGGAAATGAGGGCCAAAATAGTCAATTGTACTTTCTTGTAGAATGCTGCCATTTGAGCTGATGCCAATATGCCTAAAGCAAGAATTTAATAATCTTTTTCATAAAATCATCGGGTGGGAGGAGGTGAAAAACTGCATTTCTTCTGATAAGCGTTTACTTTGTACACTGTATGCTAGCTGATGCTATAGTGTAGTCTCGACCCGAATAACGATGCCCCTCCTGCCTCCAACTGAAGGCAACTGCAGTCAACCTCTGTCGCACCCTGTGTACGGTACACCCCACCCTGCTGGTGTTCAAGATGGAAAACGGTGTCACAGACAAAACACTTCCTCCTACAACACAGAAAATGTGTCTGTGTCATGTTCTGTGCTCTGGTTCTCAGTGTCAGAGAGACTTGCTGGAAATGATCAGTCATCGGCTGCAAAAGCACACTCCACCTGGTGCTATGCGCTTCACAATGTTATACCAAAAGAAAAGTGAGAACTCAGTCAAAGTATCTTTTTTTAAATTAAAGTTGTTTATGATTAATTAAACCTTTTAACACTACAATTGATAATACATTGATAAAACAAAATACACAATAACATTTCTCAGCACTACGTTCTGTATGCAATCTTTTTTTTAACATTAAAAAAGAAAATGTACCAAGATTACAAAAAATATAAAGCATTTAATTAATTCACACCAATCTAAATTCACAAGCATTTTTGGGAGCCAATTTGAATGTTTTCTTGGATGTTCAACCAGACATGATACAATGTAAAATTAAACATTGTATTATTGCCGGACATAAAAGGCCCCATATTTGTTGTGAATTAAAATCTTCAAGTTATATTTCACAACCTTTCCTATATAAAGGCCCAAACAGTTGGTGATATTTTGTCTCTGGGTCTCAACTTCCCTTTTACAGATGCAACAAAGTCCTGCGTGGTAAGGAATCACTTACCATGCCGCTTTATTTGCCAATGTGGGAAACAGTTCTATTCTGAGTTGGATAACTAAAGTTCTCACTGCAGTATTAAGACAATTCTTAAGATAAGAACATGGTTCATCCACTGGAAAACTTGGCATTACATAGAGGTGGTATTTGTTATTTTGTGATAGATTAGAAACATTATTATTTCTGACCCATATCTTGGCTAATTTCTTTATCTTCTTTTCCACAGGGGGCATATTACTATATCCCAGTCAAACCCAATTTCATCCAAAAATAAATAAATTACTTTTTTTCTACTCTTCCAAAGCTTTAGGGCTCGTAATGTGTGTGTGATAACATTTCAATGAATCATTGTTTGTTTATAAGATTGCAGAAACATTTGCATAAAGAATATGCCAGTTAGTATTTTTTTCTGAGTATCCAGAGATGTGAGACCAAGCTCACATCTTATCGACTCAATGGGAGCAGAATTTTCCAGCCCAAGTATTCAATGCCAAAGTTTGCTTTCAATTTTTCTCACCCAATGTTTTTTGCGATCAGTAAAACTGTCCAATCCATGTAACATGCTAGGAAACAAACATGTATTATACAGCTTAAAGAATCCATTGATTGAGAAGCCACCTGAATATCCAATAACATTTCTAATTGCATGAAACGTCATTACAGTCTTCAATGAGACCCATTTTCCTAAGGCTCTAATTCTCAATGAGTTAGAAACTAAAACCCCATATATAAGTATAACAATTATCCATCTGAATAGTTTCCTTTTCAACCTTCCATACATATTTTGGACATTTACTCTTTTCAGCACTGATTATTACAATATTTGTTTGTTTGATCATTTATAATCAGGCCATTTCTTTTAGAATATTTGCTCAACACCTGCAAGCTACGTTGTAAGCCAATTTCGGTTTTGTCTAATAAAAGGGTGTCATCTACATAGACCGACCAAGAAATAGAGGAAAATGATTTTAAGGCCAAAATTGGTTTCTATCTTTTTGGACAGCAATCCCTCCTTAAATGGACTATTGTGCCACAATATAATGCTTTAGCAAAGTGGAGAATCATAGGATTGAGTTTCCATTTTTCGAGTTTCCCACAGAGCACTGTCCAGTCTACTGTATCAAATACCACCTTGTAATCCACAGAAAGGATAAACAAAGTGGGATCTTCATTAGAGAACGTGGTCTGGATTAAATAAAAAAGGGGGACCAAAGATTTGTAAAGGTGCTCAATCCATTCCTAAATCCAGATTGTTGATTCCCCAATAGTTTATTTTTAGTTGTCCAAGCATTTATTTCCTGAAAACAGTAGTTGAGCAAATAATTTAGAAGTCTTGCCCACCATGGTTAGGAGTCGAACATTCAGTGGATTTGCTGTAGAACCTTTTTTAATATTGGTATAAATAAGGAAGCTTTCCAGCTATTAGGTACCAAACCCGTCTCTCTAATAGACAGGAAATGTTTATACAACCTCCAAGAAAAATGTTTGATATACTTTATGATTATCATATTAGAGATACAACCGGTTTTATTTTTTTCTATCATCCGAGTTAACTCATCCGTTGAAGTAATTCATAAATCTTCCTCGCAAGGTAGAATGGGTCACCCTTTGCCCTAAAATGGTCCTGGAGTTTATAATGCATTTCAGATATCTGTACCAACCAAACCGTTTCATCAATGGAACATACTTTGTTTTTCCTTTGTTACCTTGGTTTTGTGGTTTGTAGACATTTCCCAAAACATGGACATCTCTATTTCTAAGCACATTATGTAATTGGAACCATTGAAAGGTACTGTCAAATCCCTTGTAGCGTTTATTAATATTTTTTGGGGACATCTTGAATGTACTTATCATCTTTGCTTGTTCCGTAAATCACAATAATTATTTTAAAAAAAATGTTTATATCAACTTTCAATTGTTTTTTCATTTTACCTATATTTGAATCAATAAGAGCATTACTCCGTCTTGCATTCAAGACATATTTTCTTTGGAGCGTCTCCATCTGTGCTTTACCAGCTACAAAGGAAGTTTCATAAGTATCTATGTCAAGAGGTCTAATAGCCTCCTGCCTCAATAATTCCATATAGAAAAGGGAATTCAATGTGTCTATATTATTCTCCAACCAAGTCAGTTGCTAATCTTGATGTTACCAACCATTTCATATGTTGGTCCTTGGTTATTTTCTATAGTGAAGTGCAAGACTGCAAGACTTTCTAATCACTCACAAATGAAGGAAATATGCACAGTTTACCAATGAAATCAAACACAACATCTTTAAATAGTACATAATCTAACCCTGAAGTAATGGCATTTGACCAAGTAAAGGGAGCAGAAAAGTTAGTAGCATTAACAATATAAAGTTGGAGTAGAAATAATGTATGTATAAACAGCTTCCAAGGATTGCCAAGAGTAGGATCCTCACCCAGGTATTCAATGGCACATGCACCCAATTCAGTGTATACCATAGGGAGCTCACTTAGTTTGGTTTTCTTTTTGTTTACTTTGTTTTTATTGCAGTTTTTGTTACATAAAAAAAAACATCAAGAACATGTCAGGAACTGTGATACAAATTCAGACTGCCCTTAGACTCCCCCACCCTCCGTTGTCCCAACCTTTTTCAAAATACTATAACCCATTCCCCCCACTCCCACTTTTGAACAGTGTCTTCCTCTGCAGAATACCACCCTGGCCAGTTTTTCTGGTTATGATGTGTGGGCAGTGGTCAATGTTTTTGGCTGCCTCCATTGAGGTATTCCCCAGATTACGGTTATATCGAACTCATATGGGCCCCAGGATGGATGTGAGTAGGCACTCTCTTCAAATGTCTGTTAATCCCCTTAGACAAGTTTTTCTGCACCCTTTCCAATGCACCCTTCTACTTCTTGTCCACATTTTTGAGTATAAATTCACTGCATAGTATTTTGTCCGTTGCCGCCTGCCCATGGAGCACTGCAGTTACCCTCTCCATTACACATATGTTTGTGGCAATATTAACCCTCTCTTGCGTCCCTGGTATCCTCGCACTCTTCCAATACATCACACTACAGGATCTTGCCGCGAGCAGGAGGGACCCTGCCACCCCTGTCATCCTCCTGAATCCCCCCTCAATCTTAAAATCGGGAACTTCTAGAATGGGTATAGGAATCTAGGAAGGCAAACCATCTTTAGGGCGTTCAGTTGCCCAAGCCAGGATATGGTTAGTTTTTCCCATTTGTCTAGGTCTACCCGTAGGCTGGAAACAAGAGTAGGAACGTTGGCATTGAATGAGGCCCCCATCTCCCTTGTGAGATTTATCCCCAGATATTGCAGGGTATCCCCTCCAATCGTAAGTCCTAGCAGGTCAAATCTGTTGCCCTCTCCCTTCCCAAGTAGCTGTAGAAGGAACAGAATTGACTTGGCCCTAATGATCTTAAAGCCGGATAGTGCACCATATTGCTCAATCAGTTGGATTGCCCTAGGTACAGAGGTCAAGGGTTTCCCTACGTGCAGCAAAAGGTCATCCACATATAAGGCCAACTTTTACTCCAACCCTCCTACGGTCAGGACTTCTACATGAGGCTCCTGTCTAATTCTCTGAACCAGGGGTTCAAGGGAGATGGTGAACAAAATCGGCGACAGGGGGCACCCTTGTCTCGTGCCCCTACTCAGATTGAACCATCAGGACTAATCTCCATTAACCACCACTGACGCCCTGGGAGAATGTGTACACTGCCATTATCACCCACCTGAACCTAGAGGCCTGTCCTCCCTTCCCAAAGACCTCTTTGAGAAAGCCCCATTACACCCTGTCAAACGCTTTCTCGGCGTCCACTGAGTCTGCCATGTTACGTGACTCGTGGATCAAGTGCAGAGTTTTCTGCATTGTATCCACTCCCTGTTGCCCCATTATAAATCCAACATGATCTGAGTGCATCAAGTGGGGCATATATGTTTCCAGTCTAGCTGTTAGTACCCTCATATACATTTTGGCATTAATGTTCAAGAGCGATATGGGGCGGTAAGACCCACATTTATTAGAGTGCCTACCTTCTTTATGGATCACTGAGATTAGAGCCCTAGAGAATGATTCATGGGCGTCCCCCGTGACAAGGACATTGTTGAAGAGCTCCACCATGAATGAGAGGAGAGGGGAAATAAAAGACTTGTAGAAGCCAGCCTTGTAACCATTTTCTCCTGCGGCCTTCCCTAGAGGTAATCGCAATCCCACCCTTTTAATTTCTTCTGGTGTAATTGGGGCGTCCAGCCCGCCAGTCTCTTCCCAAGAGAGTTTGGGCATCTGCGTCTCCTCTATTTATAACCCTTTTCCTGCACTTCCGGAACTAGCCGCTGATTTATAAAGGGTCTCTTAAAATTTTGCAAATGCCTCTGCGATTCCCCTCACTCCCTGGGTCCCGCCCTCCTCCCTCTGCATCTATGGCCGACACCCGCCTTTCAGAGTGTTGTCCGCATAGTCTGGCGGGAAGGAGTGTATTGGCCTTGTCTCCCTTCTCATAAAACAGGAACTGACTTGTTGGCCTTCTTCTATCAGTCGAAGCTCTTCTCTTTTCTGTCTGGCTTCGAGGATCCTGGTCTCCCTTTCCCTGACGGCCTCCCTTGCTAATCTGTCGAGATGGGCAATCTCCTCCCAAAACCTATTCTCTATGAGTGCCCTCTCCCTCTTTATCCTGGCACCTTCAAGATCAAGATCTCCCACCACGTTGCCTTCACCGCTTCCCACACTGTCTTCCTTGAGACTTCCCCCATATTGTTCACTTTGAAGTATTCCCCAATGTCCTTGGTCATCTCTGTTTTACACACAGGGTCCATCCACAATGATTCATTGTATCACCACTTTGTCCCTTGATGCGGTAACCCTGCCCTGTCTAAATCAACCATCACCATGTCATGGTCCGACCATGTGATCGTGGTGGTTTTGGAACCTAGCACCACATCCCACACGCCACCGGTAACATACATGTAGTCGATTCTCGAGAAAGTAACATGGGGGGCCGAATAGAAGGAATATCCTCTCTCATTCGGATGAAAGCCGCGCCATGCGTTTCTTAGCCCATAAACTCCCAGCATCTCCTTGACCCCGGAACACCCCCTACCGTGCGGGTCCAGTGCTCTGGGATCCCCCCACCTGTCCAACTTGGAATACGGCCATAAGTTAAAATCACCACCCACTATTATGTGCCCGGAAGCCTCTAACATCATTTTTGGGAGTGATTAGAAATCTCAATTGACTTGTGTTAGGCAGTACACTGTTGCCAGCGTAAAACTCATGTTCGGTACCATACCCGCTACCAACAGGGCCTGACCATCTACATCCGCCCACACTTTGGTCACCTCCATTTTCAGCCCTTTCCTAATGAGAATACCCATCCCGCACTTCAGAGAGGACCCGAGCCCCAGTATTCCTGTCCCAGTCTCCCACCAATGATCCTCCGTTCCTCCCCTTTTGCATATTTAGTCTCCTGTATGAACATCACATTGAGGCCTGCCCTCTTGAATTCCCTGGCCTTTAGGGACCTTTTCGTCGGTGAATGTATTCCCTTAACATTTAACGTGCCCGCCTAAGAAGGTCACCCCTCTGAGAGCCTGCTGCTAACACCATTGTATAATTTCCAGGCATGTGTCACCGCCTAACCCCCCGGTTGGCCAAGTCACATACTCCACCCCCACACTGCCACATGCACTCAACTTGAAGAATAACCCTTTCCAATCCCCATTCCCCTCGGCTGCCCCCCACACCGCCCTTTAAAGGCATCCAATACCACACGGATAGCATCACCAGGGCAATCTCTGACTACCAGGTGGGACTGTTCACATCACAGACCCTCAATAACACAACTGCTTATTTAAGGTTCCCCTACCCCACCCCCATCTATGTTATCTCTCTACACATCACCCTCAAGCCCCTGCAGTCCCTTTTCCCACTTTCTGGTATATCCCCCTCAAAGGACGTTTTCAACCCAATGTCATCCCAGGAATCACAGAGGATCGCTTACTCTAAGTGTGAATCGCAAAAAACATCCCTGCACTCACATTTAACAGCCATATATAGTACTCAGTGTGATTCAGGAGTCCACCACCGACGAAGCGTTCATTTTCCTGTACTTTCTGGAGCCCGGTATGCCCCTCTGCTCACTCTTTGGATGCGCCAATCCCTGTCTTCGTCTGCTCTTTCGTCCCGATTCTGCCCACTGTCCGGGTCACCCAGGTGCTCAGACATTCTTCTATGAATGTCTCTCTCGGTCCTCAGTATCTCTTTGTTTCCGTCTAGTTCAAATGTGAGGGAGAATGAGAAGCCCCATCTATAACGCACACCTTTTTCCTTAAGAAACTTCATAAGGGGCATACATATCCTCCTGCTAGCCAGGGTCACTGACGATAGATCTTGGAAGATCATCACTCTCAAAGAACCAAAGGCCCTTGTACTTCACCTTCTCCAGGATCTTGGTTTTGTCACTATAGTTATGGAACCATGCTAGGACCGCCCGGGGTCCCCCGGCTGACCTCCCTGCCCTGTGTATTCTCTCAACATTTACCTCATTGAGGGAGACATCCTTGAATATCAACTTTGTAACTTCATTAAGCGTTCTTTTCAAATATAGTTCTGACTCCCCTTTTGTCTCTGGTATGCCAAAGAACCGCAGGTTGTTAAGTCTTTCTCGATTTTCCAAATCGTCCATCTTTAGACGAAATTCTTCTTCCCGGCTTTTGTGGTTGAGTTACCTTTGGTCCGTTTGCATTTCCAAAGTATTCAATGGGGTTTGATTACTTTCCACCTCCTCTAGTCGCTGGGCCTGTGTGTTGTGGAACGTATTTGTAGTTGGCCAACTTCTGCCTTACTTCCAGGCACCCCACACCGTTGACCTGCTGTCTCTGCTCTCCTCTCTGTAAGTATTGCTGTCCCTAGTGGAGTACCTCTTTGATGGCCAAGTGTCCGGCTTGGGCCTATGAGCAACTCGTAAGCCCCTGTGGCAGGCACACGCCCCTGTGTAGAGGGCCCACACCACTCAGAAATGTGTAGGACCGCAGGCAACGCTAATACTCCCTCTCCAGACTGTGGGTAACTGCTCGGAACCCAGGGAGTGATATGTTAATGACTCTGTCAAGGGCCTCCTTTGCTCCTGAAAATCTCTCCTGGTCCTTGCGGTATCCCCACTCCCTCTGGTTAGTGAGTCCAGTGGATGGGACCTCCCCTATTTGAAGTCCAGGTTGAGAGTGCACGCCCCAAGATTGGGGGCCCAACCCACCGAGGAACAACTGATCTCCCCCTTGTTGGATGTTCCTGGTCTCTGACTGACCTTACCACCTAAACCTTTCCACCTGGATGGCAGTTTGCACTCCCCTGAGCGTGACCAATTCTTAAGCGAGTGACCTTAAAACTTTGGAGTGCGGTACTAACAGTAGGTCCTACGGTCCGGCGGCCGTACAGTGGCCTCGGCTGGTGGAGCAAATCCCATGGGTGGACTCTGGTCAGGGCCCCAATCTGCAAGTCCTGGAGGTTGCTGCCTCTTAATGACACGGGAGTGCCACACTTTTGGACACTTTCTTAGGCACCACGGGGTACAACTGCTCTTGCTGACAACACGTTATATTTTATCTAAGTTGCCGTGTCAGATCCACTGGCTTCTGCCCTCCTTCCAGATTTGCTATGCAGTCTCAACCTCTGTGGACATCGGTTTCCTCTGCTGTGCACATTAACACAGATCGGGGGCGGCCCCCAGTCAGCACCTTCACCATGTTCTAGGCATCTCCTCACAGGGGTGTGGGGTGGGCAACCCCCCAAGTGTTCTCTTTCCACTCTATGTGGCTGGGGCCACTGCCTCCCAACGTAGCAGATAGCCTCGTGTGGGGTGATGCAGAAAATGTCCGATGGGGCCCGTACCTGCTCCTGCTCAGTAATACGTCATTGGCTAGCCCAGTTTAGGGGGTTTAGGCGGGTCTGTGTGGTCCGCTCTGCGGGGCACGGGCGTCTGGCCCTCCTGGAACTTCCCTCACCGGGGGGTCACTTATTCTACCCTGATCCCGCTTACCCCTGGGTAGGTTTTACCTTTTCACTTATTCCTTCAGACTTCTTACCTCTAGTAAAAACGTATCCCAGTTTTTGGAAGTCTCCAGCACAAGCTAGTATAATTTCCCGATATGTATTCTATAACATCTGATTATGATTCAATTGTGTTCTTTTAAATATGTTTTTAGATAATCATCTACAAGCTAGTATAATTTCCAAAACAATAGGAGAGAACAGGCGGATAACAGGCGGATAACGGCCCATGTTAACTGAGGATGTTGCAGGAATTTCAACCAATATTATGTTATTAGATAAAAGAACGTTTGCCCTATTCAGAAACTGACTATTCTGTGTTGTATAAGGACCATAAATGATTTTATTGTTGTGTGGTTAACTTTAGTTTTGGATAAGGCAAGCTGTATTTCCCTCTTCTGAAACATTTCCATGAAAGCAGGAGCTGCCAAAGGAGCAGGAACCTAAAATACATGCATGTTTAAACTTTCGACTAGTCGAAGGCAGGAATAGTTTTGACACATTTTACTAAATTGCCTCGATTCGGACTGGATAATACATTTGGTGGCAATGGAGGATAACTTAGCCAGGTTTTTAGGGTATCCTGCCTATGAGATTGTTTCTGTTTAATAGCCGAGTGATTGACCAAATGAAAATGGTTAGGAGTTTAATGACAGGTCACTTGTTATGATGAGGTCATCACCAGTGCTTATGCTATTTTAAGAATATTTTTACTCAATTTCTTTTGTCAAATGTTTTTTTCTCTATTTACATTTGGTCCCTTTAGATTCCAATTTGGGACTCATATTTTCCAAACTGGCGCTGAACTGATTGAATATCTAAATTATCCATGGAAAAGGAGCTCTCGGGATTTACACACCTTGA
Organism: Ambystoma mexicanum; assembly: GCF_040938575.1. Classification (NCBI taxonomy): domain Eukaryota; kingdom Metazoa; phylum Chordata; class Amphibia; order Caudata; family Ambystomatidae; genus Ambystoma; species Ambystoma mexicanum. The sequence goes on along the minus strand of NC_090925.1, from coordinate 48,905,513 downwards.
TTCGTTCAATGGATTGAACTCCCCACCTTGCACTCCAGTTATTTTTCCTCAGGAGCATAAGAGAGCACCAAGTCCACAAGTTTCTTTAGACCTTCCTTCAAAATGTGTTGGTCTTAAAACATTGTGTTACACATGGTGAACAGGGCTTTTAATATTCTTAAACGTTCTGCGTCTTTCAACTCTTCGCCTGCCGAAGAGTTGAAGTTGAAAACCTTGAGTTATTCCTCTTTGAAAATATATGAAAGAATTGTAAACTTCTTTAAACAAACGTGTTTTTTGCAAGACATACTGATGTGTGTCGATATCAGCAGTGCGTACTGGGGATGCAAGTCATGGTTGAATTACCTAGGGCATGAGACTCAAGCATGACCCCAACCGCACCAAACCATCCCTTTTATCCGCTGCACCTGCCCTGCATCCTAGTTTAATGTTGACTATACCCTCATAATATAACCAATGGCCAGTTCTCATAGATTGCAGCCATGGCCAGTCTCCACACGCCATGGGGCATGAGCTTCATGCTACATTCCCCAATATTCAAATCAGAGTAGGCATTTGTCCTTGCAGAGGGCCAAGTCCACTGCCCAGGCATCCAAGTTATGTCACTATATTTTGTATTTACTTTTTAACACTTTCAAATGAGAAAAACTCAAGACAGATTTGCAAAAGCATGCTTTTAGGTCCTTGCTGATGCTCTGCATGCAGGTTTGTTGTAATTCAGTACAGCACTTCAGGCTGTAGCCGCAAGCTGAATATTGTTTCCCATTCACACCTAGGGCTTCGGCCATGCTGCATGCCCCAATAAGTACACATTTGCCCTTGCTCAGGGCCAGGCCCATTGTCCATGAACCAAAGTTATATTACAATTTAATGTACTTATATTTTGATACTTTGAAAAAAATAAAACACAGGACAGATTTGCAAAACCATACTTTCAGGTCCTTGCTGATGCTCCTCGCAAATGTTTGCTGCAATTCTGCTCAGCACTATGGGTTGTCGCCATCAGCAGAATTTCTTTTGCCATTCAACCCTATCCTGATTTTACAAAACATTACCACATAGCCGGTACCTGATAGCCATGCCCACTTTAACCCCATTGCTGGTCCCTAGTGGTCTTGGCCAGTAACCAGATTGCCTGAGTCAAGGCCTTTGGCCATGACTCAGATCATCTGGCCACTGCCCAAGGCCACAGCCTATATCTCAGTCGCCAAAGGTATATCACTATTTTGGTACCTACATTATGACACTTTTCAAAAAATAAAACAAAGACACATTTGTAAAACCATTCTTTCGGGGCCTTGCCAATGCTCCTTGCATGGGTTTGCTACAAATCTGCCCATGTTTTATTTTTTTGAAAGTGTCAAAATGTATGTACAACAAATAGTCATATAACTTAAACTCCACTTGACAAAATCCATTCAGATGTTGCAAAACATTCAAGGATGGGTCTATAATCTTTCTGAAAACTTGTGTGCAAATTTGTCAAACAGCAACAATGTTATAAGCTAGCTACAAATGTTCCCCCCCCTTTAATTTTGCCCCATATTGACAAAATCCCACCAATCTTTGCTAAAACATTCAAATCTGGGTCTAAAATCTTTATGCAAACCTTTGTGCAGATTCGTCAAACTGCATCTCATTTATAAGCCTTTCTAATATTTTGGGACCCTCCCTCCAATTTTGCCCCCTCTTGGAGAAACTGCACACAACTTTGTAAAACCATTCAGGGTCAGGTCTAAAATGATATTGCAAAGTTACTTGCAGTTTCATTGAGTGGCGCCAAAGTTATAAGCCATCCAAAAACTGCTTTTCATTGACCCTATAATGTAGAAATATTCACGGATGCCCCCCACATCTGATATGTTCGTGAACATCACAGGAATGTTCCCCAAACATCTCTGGGTAAGAAAAATAGGGGACTTTTGGCTTTTTATGGCCATATCCCATCCTCATCACCCCTTATTATATTACATTATAATACGTTCTATTCCATTCTATGTCCTCAATGCAATGGTCCCAATGTTCTGTGTATCTCCTTCTTTGCAAGGCATTTGGACAGTCTTTGTTCTCTATTGTGTAAATAATGGAATTGCACACAGGAATCCTGCCACGGTAGAGGAAGGATAACAGATTTCTCTCTCTCACTCAATACATTGATATTGGTCATGTGTGGGTGATGTGGGATGTGGGAGCCAGAAGTGGAGGAGGTCTTTTATCTTCCTGTCGAGGTCTGGGTTTTCAATTCACAATGTTCCGATGTTTTTTGATTCTCCTTCTTTGCAAGGCATTTGCAAACTGTTTGTTCTTTAGAGTGTAAATAATGGGATTGCACATCGGGATTACACCGCTGTAGAGGAAGGATAATATTTTGCTCTGCCTCACTGAGTACATCGAGGATGGGCGCATGTAGGTAAATAATAGCACCCCATAGTATAGGATCACTACCGTTATATGAGAGGCACAAGTGGAGAAGGCCTTGTATCTCCCCATCGAAGTCTGGATTTTCAAGATGGCTGAGATAATTTGTATATATGAAATAAAGATTAGAAGACAAGAGAATATTAGCACCACAACACCTAGTATGTATGATATGCCATCCATGATGTGAGTACTTGTGCAGGAAAGCTGCATTAGGGCAGGGAAGTCACACAAAAAGTGATTGATTTCATTTGAATCGCAAAAGGAAAATTGTGATATTAGAACTGTGTGAAATGTTGGCGCTAGGAGTCCGATTATCCAAACTCCAGTGGCCAGTTGAGAACAGACTGATTTACTCATGATTGTTGCATAATGTAAGGGTTTGCAGATAGCAAGGTAGCGATCATAAGACATCACGGTCAGGAGAAAGTCATCTATAGTTGTTAAGGCCATGAACAGGTGCATTTGCAGCAGGCAGTTTTGAAGAGTGATACGGGTCTTCTCTGAAAATAAGTTCACTAGCATATTAGGAACTGTGATGGACGTGTAGAAGATATCAGCAAAAGACAGGTTGGAGAGGAAGAAGTACATGGGCGTGTGCAGGCTAGTGTCTGAGTAAACAACAGACATGACCAGGAGGTTACCTGAGATGGCTACCAGGTATATGAGAAGAAATGTAGCAAAGAGGGGAATCCGAAGGTCTGGAAGTTCAGAGAACCCCACAAGAACAAATTCTGTCCAGGAGGTGGTATTTCCTTCACCCATGTGCCCAGAGCAGCTCCGAAAAGTGTAGATGATTATCTAAAAACGTATTTAAAAGAGCACAATTAAATCATAATCAGATCTTATAGAATACATATCGGGAACATTAATTCATTAAATAAAAATATTATTGTGACCCCATAGATTGGCCTGAGCACCCTGAATGCAAGTGAAAAACAAGATGACATAACATTTCTATAAATGCACAGGCATATCCTATCTTGCTTTGTAACTGCTTTAGAACTGACAGGTAGCATAAATGTTCCAGTTTTCGGGAAAGAGATATGTATGTTTTATGTTCATGCCCCAATATCAACATTGTGAAATGTTACATGCACATCGGAAGTCTTTAAATACCTGATTTGTGTGCAGTGTGCCATCAATAGTACTGTCCAAACAAACACACAATAACGAATATCTGTGCTGAATAGATTCATACATAAAGTACATCAAGCATCTTACTGAACAGTGTTAAGTCCAGGAATACAAAAACAGTTATAGGGTTAATAATACGAAAAAGAGTTATTTTTATTTGATACTTTAAAACTTTACAATTTCTATACAAAATCACATTCATCAACTCATAAGTGAACCTAGTATATTCACCAAAAACTCATATAAAAAACAACTTAATATGAGCATGTAGTACCATCATATATATCAGTAGATATGTGTAATAAACTATCCTTTGCTTCTGAAGACTGGAAAAGGGGCAACATTCCTCCATCCTAGAAGAAAGTGTGCACAACTTGTGTATAAAGTTGTTTTTTCACTGACATAATAAACTATCAATAACGCAATGCATTTCCATGTGCTTCTTTGAAAAGAAATGTGTGTTTGTATGACAGTGCTGCTTTAAGGGACAGCCTGCATACTATAACAATAGTGTAAAATATTTAAATTGCACATATTGGACAAAATCAGAATAAAACAAAAAAATGTATTTCATATTCATGTCTTGCGAAGGCGTCACAAAGCAAGACACTGACAACAAATTCAAAGTGCAAAGTAAAACAATGTACGAATTCAAATGTCAGGATGGTTGAAAGCCTAACTTGCCCTATGATAAGGGGGATTTTCCTAAATAAACAAAACTACAGAAAGTCTCAGTCCAGAAGTTCAACTTAAAAGTCTCTCTGTGTCCAAATCCTGGCCTTGCCCTCACACCTAAAGCTAAACAATGAGTAGGGATGTCAATAATAAAAGTGATAGTGATCCAACTAACATTCTGAGCTTCTTCCAGCTCCTAGCTTCCCTTTCAGATCCCTTTGCCAAGTTTAAGAAGGTTCCACCAAAAATGCTCTGGATTCCAGTTCTTAAATTCATAACAGTTCCACAAATCCTTGGGGTTCCCTTCCCCAAATACAATGCAATGTATTTCCACAGAAAAGGGTCTTGAGTATTCTGTCCTCAAGACAACATTAAAGTTCAACAAGCCTCAGGATTCCCTTTCCCAGGACTTCAACTTGCCAACCTCTGCTTGGCCTCTGTGTCTTAATGTTAAAAAAAAAATCTCAAATTAACTTAACTTCCCTTCCGGATAAGTTTAACGATTAATTCAGCTTACTCTTTCTTGGCGTGCTTCAGCAAGGTATTTGGCTTCCACAATTGAAGGTTCCCTGGTCTGGTCGCAGTTGTCAGACCACACTGTACACCCATTACAGGTTGCTCAACCAGGGACCTTAGGTTCTTTGACCAATGTAGGTTCTTCTGATGTTGTGCTTGTGTGGAAGTTCCCACTCACTTGGCTTCTCCTTGTCAGCCTTTTAACTTTGTCACACTGTGTTACACAATTTGGGTCAATCTTTGAACTTGCTACACGTTATTCAGTTACAAAAGTTCACTTAGTGGTTATTTCACTCCTTTCACCACCTTGGGGTCATGCTCTCCCGCAATCCTCAGTTCTTGCTTTCTTGAGGATTGCAGGGCTTTACAAAACATTTTTTGCAGTACAAATGCATTTCTCACTTGCGGCTTTGGCTTTCACGAAACTATGTTTGCAGTTCATATGCATTTGTCGCTTGTTGTCAGTTTACTCATAAAGGTTTAATTCAGCGCAGTATTCAATAAAGGTTTCATTCAGTGCGGCATTCAAAAATGTTTCATGCATTAACATTTAATGTGCTATTAAGTTTCACCCAGTATGCGGCCTTAGGTTCATTAGTTTCACACAGTTTCACTCGTTTGGCACTCAGTGTGATTTCAGTTCCCTACAGCCGCTCCTAAAAGCACTGCACTTTGAGTGACTATCTCCCTTCACTCACACATCCTTGGCTTTCACTCTGTGTAGCTGCGTGGCTCTGCTTTATCTGAGCTTGCTTACTTTCCATTGCTCCCAAGCTCTGCTCACTCTCATGTTGTTCTTCAATCCTCATGGTCAGCTCTGCTCTGCGTCCGTGGATGTTGGCAGCTGCCTTTCTGCTTTTCCTTCAGTTGCAGATCCGGCAGCATTTCTCCGACCACAGAGCCTCCCAAACTTGTGGTCTTCTTGTGGCCCACCAGGTCCTGAGCACCACAAGTCCCTTGGGTCGTCTGCCGGCATCCTGACTTCACTCCTAGACCCACCACGTAGTTCCTGCTGGACTCTCCCACACAGGCTGCCCTGTTGGTATCTGTTTTGCCGGTTTCCTGTGGTTTTATACACCTGCAACCACTTAACAGGTTGCAGGTGAGAGTCTTCAATTAGACCTGCCTGAGTACAATTATAGGGACATGTCTGACCTTCACAGTACTCTTCAGGCATCTTCTTTGTCCCAGTACTAGAGTGGTGACATAGGTTACTAGTGAGCACTCCTAGCCACCTTTTCCTCATCCCATTACTGTCATAGGTTAATTGAGGGGAGATGTTTCACACTAGCCTATAAAGGCCGGAGGAGACTTAGGTTGGTTTTCAGAAGGCAAAGGGGGATACCATGTCTCACCTGTGGATACCGTTCTCCAAATCCCCAAAAACCCTCCACCCAGGTGCTGCTCCCTCGCTTCTCCACCCCAGGTCGGGATTCAAAATCGATGGCCTTTCCCTGGCCACTTAAGCAGAGGATGCAGGGGGAGTAGGAGTGAGGATACCCTGAGGTTTCTCACAGTTCACATTTTGTTAATAGTGTTGACATTGTGCTGGAACATTTTACATAGGTATATAAGAAATGTGTCTCATAAAGTTGGGGTCCTTTCCTGCAATTGCCCAATGGACCCTGAAAACTGCTTTGAATAGAAACCTATCGGTAGTAAAAGACAATACAGGCAGTGAACAGTATTGTGGTTTGATTCTAGACAAAGCAGGAGGCAGGCAGGTGCATTCTGGATCAGCTAACAACCTGAACATGGTTGTCTTTGGGAGTTCTGAATATACCTTAATTCCATAGTGATGCATGGGTGACACAACAGTGTTGACCACCGCCACATTGTTGTCTCCCATTCCACCCCTGCAGGAGACCGAGAGGGCAGGAGCCCTTCTCACCCTGAATCAGCCCTCCAGGATCCCCTTTCTCCTGTGAGGTCCCTCCGCAGCAAGAGGCATGTGACCGCCTGTATTGAGGCCATGTTCCAGTGGATCTGCCTCGGAACACTGCAGTGAGACGCTGTGCAGCTTTGATCTGCTCCGAATTCCTGGCTACAGCTGATGCTGCGGCCCCGTGATCAGCTGTGATTTATACCCGATAGCCACGCCTGGTACCAAAATGGTGGGCACAACGCAGCCTCAAACCGAGGCTCACATTGGTTGCTGAGCAACCATCCACAACATCTACGACGTGTATCCGCCGGCAAGCAGAAGGAAGCCAGCTATTTGGAACAATGCCAGGGAAAAAGGCCTTGTTTGCCGTTGTTGCCTCCCATTCCACCCCTGCAGGAGACCGAGAGTGCAGGAGCCCTTCTCACCATGCATCAGCCCTCCAGGATTCCCTTTCTCCTGTGAGGCCCCTTCAGAGCACGAGGCACGTGACCGCCTGGAATGAGGCCCTGTTCCAGTGGATCTGCCTCGAAACACTGCAGTGAGCCCCTGTGCAGCTTTGATCCGCTCCGAATTCCTGACTACAGCTGATGCTGCAGTCCCATGATCAGCTGTGATTTATGCCTAATGGTCGCGCCTGGTCCCAAAATGACGGGCGCAATGCAGCCTCAAACCGGGGCTCGCACTGGTTGCTGAGCAACCATCAACAACATCTACGACGTGTATCCGCCGGCAGGCAGAAGGAAGCCGGCCATTTGGAACAAGGCCAGGGAAAAAGGCCTTGTTTGCCGTTGTTGCCTCCCATTCCACCCCTGCAGGAGACTGAGAGGGCAGGAGCCATTATCACCCTGCATCAGCCTTCGAGGATCCCCTTTCTCCTGTGAGGCCCCTCCGCAGCATGAGTCATGTGACCGCCTGGATTGATGCCCTGTTCCAGTGGATCTTCCTCGGAGCACTGCGTCGAGCCCCTGTGCTGCTTTGATCCGCTCCAAATTCCTGGCTACAGCTGATGTTGCAGCACCCATGATCAGCTGTGACTTGTGCCCGATAGCCGCGCCTGCTCCCAAAATGGCTTCCGCAACGCGGCCTCAAACCGAGGCTTGCATTGGTTGCTGAGCAACCATCCACAACATCTATACCGTGTATCCGCCGGCAGGCGGAAGGAAGCGAGCCATTTGGAACAAGGCCAGAGAGAAAGACCTTGTTTGCCTTTGTTTGCCGGTGATAGCCGCTGGCCGCCCGGTCCTGCTACTGAAGTACCTGCCTGCTCTCCTACACTTTAACTGTCCTGGATAACCTTTGCAATACTTTATCTATGCCACTTATCAGCTTTCAAACGTTGTATGCTGCTGTAAGTGCGAGCAGCCTTATTTCCCATACGCTGATACTCAGTAGACCCTGACCCTGCCCCAGAAACAGTCTGCAGTAGATGCCGGCTAGCATTTGTCATCCAAACCAGAAACAATCCAGACACTATCTGATGAGTCTCATACCTAACTTCTTCCCCACTAGGCTAGCCTTGGACTCACCCCTCTATTGACACTCTGCCTACTGTGCCTTTGTAGCATTGTACCTCCGAAGTAACCTACTGGTAATACTCTGTCTATTGCTGATATCTCAATTCTGTATACTGTGTTCACCTCACCTTCTGTGTCAATCAGTGATTTAACCCTACCGTGCTTGTCGTTCAGTTGCACGTTATCCATATAACTCCCCAAGCAACTGCCATACAAATCACTGATACTATGTTCATAACTCCTATATGCTATATGAATGATCTGAACTTACTTTTGTTAGGCTCTCATTTACTGCAGTCCTTCTTTGCTTACCACCGTCTCACTTGTATGTTTGATTGTGATCTAGCCTATGTCACCAATCGAGATATGTTACGTATTGCTCAATATTAACGTATGTTCACACAATTGCCAGTATACAATACTCAATATCTGACCTGCGCCCTCTTAGCCTCAGGTTGCCCCTGAGCCGATGACATGCCTGTTATTGAACGTATTGCATGCTCACTACTTAAATTGTATCTCTATCTCGCATTACACCCTTTGAGGTGTGGCCCTATAATAACTAATATGTACACCACAAAGATTTATTTTACGTATACAATCATCACCCTAATCTGGGCCATCATTATAATGACCTGCATTAACACTAAACCCTGCACTCTCCAGGAGAGAAATGTCCGACTTCGAGCTAGACTGCCACAAATCTATGATCCTAAGTTCAATGGAACCAGACCCCAGTTTATCAATCACAACTCCCTACTCAGTGACCTAAACCCGTCTGTATTAGACCCTGATGCATTGCAAAAAACTCAGACTCACTGCATCACCTACTCTCTTTATAACCAAAAGAGAACGAAACACCCCAAAACTAGACCTTACCAAGAGCGGAATAAAAAAACAACTATTTCAAGAGCCCTTATCAACGCAAGATCTCTTGTTGCGCATGCCACCGAAATTGCTGATATACTCACCCATGACGACCTTGACTTAATGGCTGTCACTGAGTCCTGGCTTCATGATGCAGCAGGTCCTGCACTCATGATAGCTATACCAGAAAATTACCACATACTAACCACACCCCCTGAAATTAAATCCTGCGAATTACTAGCAGCCAATTTACCTATCTCCAATAATAGTACTAACTAATAATAGTACACTAACTATTCTCCAAGTGTATAGACCACCTGGACCATTAGGCACCTTTGAGGAAGACCTCTCCAGCCTCCTCACTAACAAAATAAAGGACTCCACACAGCTCCTGCTACTAGGTGACTTTAGGCTTTAATGATGCTGAGGACAAACAAGCCCAATCCATTAGAACTATTTTACCTGAGCATGGCCTGACCCAAAAAGTCCTCACTCCAACCCACATAAAAGGGCTCACATTAGGCTGGGTAGCCAACTTGAACTGTTCCATCACCATGACTAAAATAACCCCGCAAGCTTGGACTGATCACCATCTTATTGGTTTTTCATCCACTATAGAGTGTCAAAAGCCGATAAATCTCAAAACAGTACCACCACTCCCAACCAGAAGCAAAAAAAGAAATTACTGTTGAAAAATTGCTTCCCCTCCTCCTACCAGCCCTCTCGATAACACTAATTATTTGACCCAAACATGCTAGTTGAGACTTTTAATAACACCATGGCCAAGGCCTTGGATACCATCACCCCAGTTAAACTGCGCAAAAGCAAACAACGGTCCCACCTCAATACATGGTTCACACCCCACCTCAAAGAACTTCGGCTCCAAAAAAGGAAACTACAAGCTATTTGGAGACACTCACCTACAACGGAGAATAAAACCATACAATCTAACCTCGCAAACAAATACAAAAAAGAAATAATCCAAACCAAAAGAAACACATTCAATGATAGAATCATCAAGGCCAACTCCAATTCCAAGGAGCTCTACACCATACTCCGGGAAATGGAAAATCCTATTGGGCCTTCAGACAATATCCTGAAAAACAAACAATGGTGTACTAATATCCAAAATGCCTTATCAAACAAAATAGTGACTCTGCAGACTAAAATAGTGAACAAAAAAGCATCCCTGCACTCCATAGAGTGGCCCACTACCCCAACGGATGATACATTGAGCACTGGTAAACCTTTCAGGTTTGCCAATATTTCCATACTGGAAACAGAAAAGGTCATATTATCTCTCAAACCATCCAACTGCCAGGGAGACAGCTGCCCTGCACAAATAATTAAGGATGCAGCTAGAGATCTAGCTCCTTTTATCTCCAAACTAATCAATGCCTCCTTCAACTCGAGTACTGTCCCTATGAGCCTCAAAGAGTATTGGGTGCTACCACTCCTCAAGAAACAGACTCTAGATCCGGCTATCCCCACCAACTACAGACCCATTCCTCCTCAAAATTATCGATAGAAAAGCCTACGTCCAAAACTATCTGGAGGCCAACCAACTACTAGGATCTCGCCAATCCTGTTTCAGACCACAACACAGCACTGAAACAACTTTAATTGACCTTAAGACACAAATCGGCGAGGATAAAGGTAAAACAGCTATGCTACTCCTCCTTGACCTATCAGCAGCCTTTGACCTGGTGGACCATGCAGTGTTATGCAAACACCTAGCGTCAGCTGCCCACTTCTCAAGTGAAGCTATAGCCTGTGTACAATCCTTCCTAGCTAACGATACGATGAGAGTGTTCTTCCCATCAGCTTCAGCAGACCCAATCCTAATTACCTGTGGTGTCCCACAAGGTTCATGTGTCTCACTGACAATGTATAACAGCTTTACTAAGCCACTGTTTGACAAACTAGACAGGTTGGGTGTCACAAATACTAATTATGCTGACAACACTCAGATCCTCATACCCCTTTCAGGCAACTTTGTTGAAGACACAGCTCTAGTAAATATACCTCCTCATTCAGGCATGGATGGCATCTCACGGCCTCTGCCTAAATGACGATAAAACTGAGATCTTGCTTCGGGGTTCTGACTCCAAATTCAAAAAACTCAGCCCCGGCTACGCTGCCTTTAACATAGATGGCAACATTATCAAAGTAGTAACTGAGGTAAAAACACTAGGTTTTTATCTCGATTCCACACTATCCCTCAAAAAACAAGTCAGCTCCATGGCTTCCTCAACAGCCTAGACCTGTAAACTGATTAGGGCTTGCAGACCCTATTTATACAAAACAAATTGTATCACGCTTGCCAATGCACTAATTATGTCAAAGCTTGATTATTGCAATGCCCTATATGCTGGCGCTAACAAAAATATCATAAATAAAATGGAAATACTGCAAAACCATGACCTAAGAGCAGCTTTGAACATACCCCGCAGAGAGCATATTTCCAACATTAGGAGAGACTACCACTGGTTCAAAATCAGCTATCGAATAACCCTTAAAATGGTATCCCTTGCCTTTAAAGGACTTAACAACTTTGCACTACCCTATATCTCCGCCAGACTGACCAGAAGAACCCCCACCCACGACACTAGAGCATCTAACCATCTTTGCCTAGAAAATTCAAGATTCAGACTGTCCAAAGCTGGAAGAGCTAGCTTCCCAGTCAAAGCTGTTCTTGCCTGGAATGCATTACCCACTGCTTTAAGAGAATTCTAGTCATACTCTATATTTAGACACAACCTCCTGAACCGGCTCCGTACCAAGGATACCTCATAAACTTCCACCCTTTACGGAACACCTTCCTGGCCTTCATGTTGATAGTACCCTGTCAACATATTCACCTTATGTATTCTAGATTATCCACTATGTACTTTGTATATATGTATATATGTAATGTAATGTATGTATTGTAATAACCATATGATGTAACTAAAACTTAAATATTCTTGTAACTAAGCTTTAAATATTCTTGCAACTGTTGCGCCCTGCTACCTGAGGGTTTGGTGCACATTACAAAATAAACAAACAAACAAACAACAAACATGATAGGGAAAGGAAATAGATTAAGATTAAACCTTAGTTTTTATTTTTATTTTACTTATTTGAGCAATGATTTGTCTTAAACCTGCCAAAAAACAACCAATTTAATTTTTGCCCTGGTGATTTTAATATACCAAACTCCACTTGTCGAGGTGCAATGATTTTTTAATGTGTCCCGTGTTTTGAAAAATAGGGCAAACTGCGCCCTAGTGCTAATACCATGCAAACTTTGCACTTGCACTGGTGAAAGGTTTCCGTAATCTGGCCCCTGGTGTTTCTCAATCTGTATGCCGAGTTGTAGTGAGGCGATGGTTGGATTTGGTGTGGCGGCACATGGAGGAGGTCCTGTAGGAGTACTGACAATGCTGCACTCAATGCATTTGTACCTTGGTGGCCTTAGCCTTAGGTACACCCCCAACAGTGGTAAAGAACCACCACACCCATGATTCTCTCTGGGTACTGGAGGTAGGCATTCCTCTATGTCATCTTCCTGGTTCTCTTGATTTTTGTTCTGCATCATTGTGCTCTTTCCATTGACTAGGCCCTCCAACTGGTGGTGGTGGTGGTGGTGTTGGCGGTGGTGTCTTCTGGGCAGGAGGAATATCCATGGCTGATGCCATTGTTAAGTTAAATAGCAGTTCTGCTGATATTCTTCCAAGCATGTTTTCTCTCCTGGATTGCAGATGGAACATCAGTAAGAATAAGTCTAGGAGCTGTGCTAGAGTACAATTTCAGATAGAAACTTCCTAGTTCAGCTAGACATTCAGTTTCAATCCGTTCACGAAGCAAAGACCCATTTGCAAAGCGCCGGCCCGTTTCCAAACACGTCATCACACCGTGCGCGCGTATGCAACACTGTCCAGAAAGTCTGTGATGGCGACCAACATTTGTGAACGGTGACGGTCAAAAAAATGGTGCAAAAATTCGCAGAAAGTTCATAGAAGTGTTCAAAATGTTGCTAGAAGGTGGTGAATGGCACAGTTTTAAGGAGAAGGAATGATATAAGTTAGCAGCACTGGTTTGTCCAATGTGATTTTATTCTGCTTAATTTGATGGATAACTTTCTTAATTAATCTAAATTGTACTAGGAGCTATCAGGTTCAGACGATCCCATGACACAAGGATCCATACAAAACTTACAACAAAATGGCAATCGCTGATGCTCTCAAATTTCTCAGAACATGAGCTATTTATTAATTTCAATTTATCACAAGTTTCTGATGGCCAATTTGTTTTTGTTTTCTTTCTCTATCTGTATAATTCGAACATATGTGGCACACAACAGTATGTACCAATCATTGATTGAACTGTGTATGCAATGTAAATATTTAACATATATAGCCCTGATGATGGTGTTAAGCACCGAAATGCATTGGCTCATTGTGACTTTTAGACCAAGGAGTCTGTTCTGCCAGAAGAAATAGCCATTTTTGGCTCTTTATTTTTTGAATAAATTACTGTTTGTGATAAGTCATTTATGGAAGACAAAACATGTTTACAAAAAATTAAAAATGACCCCATGAAACAAATAAGAAAAAGGACAATGATGATCAATTGAAATTAATTAAACGCTCATGTGCTGAGTAATTTGAGAGCATCAGGCATTGCCAGGTGGTTACACCCGGTTATTTTGTTGACAGTTTTAAGGAGGAACTTAAAATCGATCGGCAGAAAATGCGGTTATTTTGGGGGTTAGTATAATATTAGGAAGTTGTAAGAAATTAGGGCACACTGGTAAAAACCCATGAGTTTTGTCAAAAAACGATATTAAAGGGATGTTATGGTTAAGTTGCACTAATACAAACATATGAATGTCCGAAACCCCCAGAAATCTGCCAGTTATGGTAGTCTAAGCAACCATAACTCGCGCCATCACTGTGTGCACTGCTAAAACACCCAGGATATCAAATATGACATCACAAATGTCATTTATGACATCACATATTTACGTCACTTGTTTTAGTTCACCAATATATCTAGGCCAGGTGTTTTTGTTCACTGACAGTTAGAATATTAAAATGTAAAAGGTGCTATATATCTTTACATTAACCTTGTTTTGTGTTCTTAACACTTTCCTTTGGATTTAGTATGAGCTCATGGTGCACATGCGCGAGGCAATAAGCGTGCCTCAAACACACAATTCATTTGTATACATGAATATAGCTCTATTTTCTCAGCTTCGGTAAGATAGGCAGTGACATATCTAGCAACTGCAGTGGAATTTTCTACAATGAATTGTATGTCTATTTTTGCATTCCACATAAGGGCAATGATTGTATTGTAATCATTGATGTACTTGGATGCTTCGTCCCTTTAAATGATGTAAGTGTTTTTAGGGGATTTGCCTTTTACACTGAGTCTAACAGAAGGCATGAAGCTGCTTACTTTTTTGCAAACCGGTCTAGGGAATCCAAAGCGACATTTGGTATAGTATTTACCTTTATTTTTACATCAACATCATCTGTATTTGGCACACTTATGTTTTTGGAAGTGTACGATTTGTGTACGTGCGTCACTATGGGTGGTTTCTGAAGGGATGTCACAGGAAATGTACTTTTCAATAAATTGTAAAACAGTGCCATCACTGTCATGGCCAAATTTGGAAGCATCTTCTATCCACAAAGGTCTGTGGATGTGTGGTGCTCCTCGGGATTGATATTCTTTTTTTCCAAAATAAGTGTTGCACTTCAAGTGCAGGGGTAGATTTACTGTAGATGAAGTGCAGCATGGCAATGAAGAGATAGTGAAAGTACCTTGATACAATGACAGAATAGAGTTCTCGTGGTGTTTTTATAGATCTTCTATCTTTATTTTGATTTGCAGTGCATAAGAAATCGTGCAAGTCATCCCATGCATACTCTGCACAACTTAAAGAAACACACCATGTGGGTCGGCCTAGGTTCCTTAGTATACAACGTTAATCAGTGTGACTTTGCAACCAGTATTCTTTTGCAAAATGCATGTTTGCCAAGAGATTTGTGATACTTGACTGATAAACTTCATCTTTGTTTTTATCTTTTAAAGCTGTTGGGTAGCGGACATGTTTAAATAATTAGAGCCTGTTGTTAATGTGTGTGCAACTCCATAACATAGAGTTGTTGGTCCACTTTTCGGACCGGAGGTGAAAAATGTATTCCACATTTTTTCTGAATCTGAGGTATTCACGCTAGATCCGTAAAGAGCAATGTTCTAATGCACTAATTTGTGTAGATCGTTCATCATATCTTCCTCCTTTTCCTGTAGGAGAGATTAGAGGAAAATAATTTGCTTCTACACTTTTTTCCCATATGCTCATTGGGAATCCTTTAGATAGACGCGTTTGACATTTGATATGTTTCTAATGCATCTAGTACAGTCTGGTAAAGTCTATGCACACAGTTCTGTAAAGAAGAATGATGTGTTGCTAAAACATGTTATGTTGCGAAGGGTGCTTTTGCAAGAATTTCCTGAAATGCAGGCTAATGAATGTCCTTAAAGTCCACTGTGGCTGTGCACCGGACAAGCGTCCATTGGTTGTAAAGTTTCACATAGGAATGGTCAAGAAAATTTAAAGGATTGTTGGCATATATTACACATTTAGCTACATATCCATTTATACAGTGCACAGTTTGTTTGGGAAAAACAAATATTTGGTTGCAAGTTTGTTGAGGACATTTTTTCTTTTGTTTTAAAGTTTTCTATACATTTTTGGATGACTATATGGCTTGATTTTATTCTTATCTGCTCTATTTTTACTTTTTATTTTCCATAGTTGCTTTTTAGTAGACATTCTGTTCTGTCTGTTGGGAAAAATGAAAGTTTGGGTTTGGAAGTTGTGGAATGTATGTGCGTGTATTGTGGATGGGTGTGTGGGTGTGATTGTAAAGATGAACAGAGTGCTGTGTGATTGTGTAGTGGGATGATAGGTGTAGTTGGGAAGGATGTAAGAGTAAAAGTGTGTGCAGATGTGATGGGCTTCAGTTGGTGAGTAATGGAGTGGTGGTGTGTTTGAATACGTAGGGACATTATGATGTTTTGAGGAAATCAATGGTTGTTGTAATGGTGGTGTTTATGTAGGAATAACAAGATTGTGAATGAGGCAATGTAATGAGTAAGAGTGAAATAAATCCTGTTGATTGGAACATAATACTCTAGGCTAATACGTATTCAAAGTACATTGTTACAATTAGAACAGTATGCATGCTATATTTATGTTCTTATATTTATGTTCTTATATTTATGTTCTTACTTTGCTGGATGTGAAGAGTGTTTCTTTTTTGGTAGCTGTCTTTGGCAATCGTATCATTTCCTGTAATTGTAAAATAAAATTAGTGAGTACATGTGGTAATGATGAAGGTTTGTATTTGTTTTTGTTTTTATTTTTATTTTAATTAAAACCCTTCCAGGGTTATTACTTTAAATAAAATGTATGCTCAAAAAGTGAAACAGCGAAGGAAAAACAGAACATTCAAAACAGATATAAGGATATCTAAAAAAACGCACTACAGTACTTTTGAAATCGAAATTTCAGTCCAAACTGTAAGACCGCTAAAATGACATTATTTTCTTCTCCAAGTATAAGTGAGGACCATCTTTCCTCCAAGGTTAACGGGAAGACAATCCTGGGTAAGAGCTTGTGGTATTTGCCTCTTATAGCTGTCAGAGCTTCACAAACCATCACATTATGGTGCAATGATTCCAGCAGAAGACTAGTTTTACAGAAGCAGCAGGTATTAGGCAAATCTCTAAGTTGTTTTGTGTGCCCCAGGACCTCAAGAGTGGGCAGAAGATTCAGCCTAAACACAGAAATAGATCCCAGAATTTTGGACAAGGGAACAGCTTTAGGTAAGCCGGGATTTGATATTACCTATGTACATTTTGGACAAGGGAACAGCTGAAGGTAAACCAGGATTTGATTTAACATACGTGCCTCAATGGAGCAATTTATAAAATGTTTATACTGTGCTTTTTTCTCTTTGGTCTCAATTCAATCTTGTCTCTGTATTTTCATCTTAATTTCAAGGGGATGGCACTTCAAGGTTTCCATCGAAGCTTTCAAGGCCTCAATCCATGCAGTACAGTTTTGTTTCAATTTATTCAATAGAAAGGCATGCCCATTTTGTTCTCAACATATCGATAGGTGGTGTGCTGTCATCAACTGGCATTTTACGAAATAGGTCCAACGATTTCCATAGAACAATGGACTGTATTGATTGTACAGCAGTTTTGTATCTTAGTCTTATTACTGGAAACGTATGGCAATGAGATCACTTTCCTCCAAAAACGGCCTTGAAGCCGATCCCAAATAAGCCATGATAGATTGATAGATTGAAAGTAGATTCTGCTTCATAGCATAAAGTTGGTACCAATTTTTGTGGCTAGAAAGTTATAAGTGGGCGCAAGGAAAATGTGCCATACGGTTTATGCAAAATAAGGCCTTGCAGCAATAGAGAGTCAATGTTTGCTCTTAGCACTGTTTCCCAATCCTGCTCACTAATACTTGAGTGGAGCCACACTCCTAGATATTTATATCAGCAGACTTGAATGAGTGTAATTGAATGTAAACAGATTGAGAAGTCTTGTCTTCTGGTTCCTTCCTTGGCTGCAAAGATCATGGTTTGTGACTTATTTGTATTTATCGACAGGTTGTTAGATTTTACGTATTCAGCAAGTCGTTCTAGTCTTCTCTTGAGTTCAATTTGAGTTTTGTCCATCCAGCAGGACCAGATCGTCCACATAGATTGCCCTAGCCTTTGGTACACCCTGACAGTGGTAAAGCACCACCACAGTGGTAAAACACCCCAACAGTGGTAAAACACCACCGCATCCAGGACTCATGTTGGGTGCTGAAGATAGGCACTTCCTCTTCCTCATCTTTGTCTTCCTCTTCCTCCTCTTTGACATCCTCACGCCTGTTCCTCTTTCCAGACCCACCAGGTGGTGATGGTGGGGGTGGCTGGGGAGGTGGTATGGCCATAATAGATGCCATTACTACGGATAACAAGGTCTTCGAAACAGATGTGAAAAGCAGGTTCTCTTTCCTGGACTGCCAGATTGAGAATGACTAAAAGTAATGGGTGGGTCCCTTCAGATGAAACAGTTAGTGTCCCATCCCATTAACTCAAAGCAGCACCGTGTACCCTGACAAAACTGTGCCTCACCCCCCTAAACAAAACTGCACCCACCTAACCAAGGGAAACAGCGCCTTGTCCCACTAAACCAAAGCAGCACCCATGTTCTGCTGGGATGACCACTGGAGACCTGCCGGGATGCTCAGACTTTGCTCTGCTTGGAAGGGAGGGTCACCCATGTAAGGGGGCACTCCCTGAGGGGGCATATTCTTGAGTAAACACTGCCCCAAGGTAACTTCTT
This sequence comes from Ambystoma mexicanum, assembly GCF_040938575.1. Lineage (NCBI taxonomy): Eukaryota > Metazoa > Chordata > Amphibia > Caudata > Ambystomatidae > Ambystoma > Ambystoma mexicanum. The sequence continues at coordinate 48,887,090 of NC_090925.1, read as the reverse complement.
GTACCAACAAAGCAGTCAATCCCGAGATGAAACAAGTGCACCAAACGATCTTATGGACTGTGGGGATGTAGACAGACAGGCTGCAATCTGAAGTTCTCTTGTCCAGCCTGGGCGCACTACGAAGAAGGGTCAAGGGTTCCCGGTTGACGAATACCCGACTGAAAAGCTGCTCGCCGAGGCAGGCCATGGCTTGGTTGGGGTGCGAGCCTGACTGGGGTCGGACTGCGAGCGGCGACCCTCGAGCGACCTGACTGAACACGTGAGTGCCGGTTGCGAAGGTTACGAAGGAAAGGTAAGGGGGAAATAGGGGAGACAGGTGGTAACGGGTGATAGGGAAGAGAAGGGCCTGTGTGAGTGATGATGAGGCTTTTCTGATCTGTCCTTTATATGGCCATTAGGTTTTTGTAAGAGGTGAAGAGAAAAAGAGAAGTGATATCCTAGCCCGAACGGGGTAAAAAGCGCCGCTGCGTAGCATTGTCTTGTCCAGTGCAGAATAAATAAGTGAAGAGACAGAGAAAATAGTAGGAGTCTCGTATATTGAGTAGACTCGGAGTAGTCATTTAGAATATTCTTTTTCTGGGTACGAAAGGATTCTTGGAAAAGAGTAAAAGGGTGTAGGAGGTGGGGAGTGAATGAGAAGAGTAGGCGAAATGGGAGAAGGGTGGAAAAACAAAAGAGCAAAACGGGGAGAAAACGCACGCAGGTAGTGCAGGTGCATGATACGTGTTGTATGTGCTTTGTGTTCTGTTCATTGTTTCGTCAAGGATATCCAAGTATTGTGATTACTTGTGGTTAAAGTGGCAAAGCATGCAATAATGAACTGTTGAATTTGAACATGCAACAACTATAGGGTTAACATTGACAAGTGTTTGATATATATATATATATCTTGATACGTATATGTGCATAATAATTACAAGTAAGACCCGTGATATATTATCGACTAGAAGTGAAAAGGCTAGTGGAGAAGCGGTTAAGGAAAAAAGGGAGGTCGAAAGGTAAGTACAGACAAGAGAGGAAAGGACATAGATCGTCATGGGAGGAATAACACCACTAGCACATATCTGTCAGCACCTTCCGTTATACAGTGAGAAAATGCAAAAATATCACGATCAATGGCTGACGGAGATAAAAGGGGACAGTGTGACGCCAATCTGGCCAGAGGGGGGGTATCTACACACTTGTTATCAAGGTACAAGGGGAAACAACTGCAAAACAGAACAGAAGTACTAGACCTATGGCGAATGTTTGAAGAAGTTATGCCTACAGTAGAGGTAAACAAAGAGAAAGTGAATGAACAGAAAACACAGGAAGAGGTAAGCGGCACGCCAAAACACTTGTGTATAGGCGCGTTACAAATGCCTTATCATATCATATCATATCACGCCAAAGGGCGAGTGCACAACCACTACAGCTGAAGGTGATACAACTAAAATATATCCTTTAATGTCAAAACCAGCAGTAGGATATAGTGAGCCCCTGTACATACCAGCATGTCCCACTCCCACACCCACAACCGGAGCAGTTGCCACAGCACCACCCCCCTATGATAAAGGAGGGTTATATGGCCCAACAAGCACACCCCCCGTGAATTTGGCACATCTCACTGGAGAATTAGACCGACAGCTAGCGCATGCACAGATGGAAATAATGCGGCTACGAGCATTGTGCGACAGGAGCCAAATGCTGCCAGGGGGAGGAGAGGTACCACCATTATCCATAGCGGATCTAACGCCAACATTGAGCATGGCAGGGGAAGTGGCGCATGCGATCTCAGAGCCAGCGCGGTCAGTATCATCACAAGGAACACGCATACCACAAGGGCAAGAGAAAGAGTGGCGGTCAGGGGAGTTCCTATTCCATCTAAATGACAAACCCATGAGGAATATACCCCCACCCACCCCAGAAAGAGAGAGGGGAAGGATGTGAAGGGAACAATGAGCAAGAATCAGAAATAGAAGAGGTGTGGAGTGACTTAGACGAATATGAAGAGGCAGCTGCCGAGACCGGGTCCCCACTGCCAAACTGCCGGTACCCAGACACACCATCGCCACCACTATGGCAGGGTAGACTAAGACAGCGAGGGGGAAATATGATGGTAAGTAAAGTAAAGAAAGGTGCAGTAAGTAAGGTAGGGAAGAAACACAAGTTGCAAATGCCATTGATACATAAAGGAGCAGGTAGGCCACATTACATTCCATGGGCTCAAATGGATAAAAACAACTTGCTAAAGGTCCTCCCCCCGCTGTCGGGAGGGGCTGGGAAATGGATACACGCCTCTGAGAAAAACACAGCAGGAGTGCCACTAGCGATAGGGGATGTGAACAGCTTATTAGTGTCAGCTATACGTGACCAGGCAGACGCAGTGTGGGAAAAGGCCGGATTCCCCGGAGTAATGATGAATTGTGACCGCCACGATGGATCGGCATTCAATAACGTTCGAGCACAAGTATGGGATGCATTGAGGCGCACGTTTCCAGACAATCCAGATTTACATTTAGTGATGCAGTGCACAATGGATGAGAATGAGGATCCCACACAATTCATACTGCGGGTGCAGAATTTATGGAGAAGCGAAACTGGCACGGCGTGGAACCAGTCCACCGTCTTATTTTATTTTATCATCAAAAAGGGGCTCCCGAAAGAGGTGCAGAAGGCCTTGGATAAAATAGCTGGGATAGAAGCCAAGGGCTGGCCTGAAATACAGAGTGTAATTGTGCACAACTACAGGAGGATCAAAGAAAGAGAAAAAAAAGGCTGGCAGACGAGTCGAAGCTGTTGCAGAACAAATTAGTGAAGGTCGCCGCCGTCAACGCCAGCGCAACCACAGACCAAGAAAACGAGGGGGACGAAGGAGCGGGAAACAGACCAACAACAATAGCAGTGCTGCAGGCCACAGGAGGACAAGGGCAGTGGAACGGAGAAGAGGAGAAGAGCAATACAGTGGGCAGCAGTGGCAAGAAAGACCAGCAAGAGGAAGAGGTGGGTACCGTGGCCAGAGAGGGGGGTTTGGAGGGATGGGAATTAGGGGAATTAGGGGATTAGGGGATTTGGCAGCCAAGGAATGAGAGGCGGACCACAAGGGTCATGTTGGAACTTTGGGAGATGGAAACACTAATCTAGAGATTGTAGAATGCGGCCTTTAGTTGCCCCTGGAGAACGAGAATGGTTGGGGGTGCCCACACCCAGGTAGCCCATATGGACTACTAATGGCAAGCGGGAGACAGCAAGACCCATGCTATAATGAAACTCAGGTACAGAAAGGACAACAACTACCACCACAACCAATGGCAAGACAAAACGCAGTGGGAAGTGCAACCCCTAATTGTTATGCAACATCTACAAACGGTGCGCCCGCACCGTACCGTGGCGTGACCGTGATCGGAGATAATGTCTTCTCAGTGCCAGGGCAAGAAAGACATTCAGATTAGGACAGCCCACAGGGAACACTTGTGTGTCCAGTCCTATCCACCACCCTATGTGCAGAAGAGGAACCACTAGTGGGGACAGAGATAGGAAATAGGCAGTTTATCTTTATGGTAGACTCTGGAGCGGAGAAATCATGTCTTATCGAAGGGCGGTTTCCGCTCTCAGGCAGGAATTTAGAGACGCAGGGGTTCTCTGGGGCTATTTTAAAAGTTCCTTACACTAAAGATCTTGATATAACGGTGGGGGGAAAAACAGGACGCAACCATGTAAAGACCACCATCTAAGCCCCCACAAAATTGTAACTGGGAGGAGAATACACATGCCAGTATCCCCGATTAGAAGAGCCTCGGATACACACATGGCTGCCTCAGTGCTGGGAGAAGAGTTCAGGAATACAAATGAGGTTGAAAGCAAATAACAAAATCATCAGTAAAAGAGAATATGCAGAGATAAAATTGATGAAATGTATTTTGTTTTGCACAGCTTATCTCCACCTTATTTTTTTCTGTTTCTTCCTCCTCTGCTCTTTAATTGGCCGACATATTGTCTATACACCTCAACTACCTCTCCCTCTCTATCTCCCACCTTCGTTCTGATTATTATCTCTATAGCAAAAGTACATGAGCAATAGGGTGAAAGAACGAGCCTGACTGAAAATGATGATTAAACGTGAAGTTGAACAAGAATGTAAATATATGTATATATTGTGATGACTTAACAAATTTATATCGCCCCTCCAGGTGAACAATGGCCCAACGATCTACGATCGGAGAGAACTAATTAATGCTAGATAGTGATAGGGGCGCCATTAGGGCTGAAAGGTTCAGTGATGTTAAATGCATTTTGAAATGTGCTGCAATGTTGATGTCAGTAATGTTGTTTTTTGCAGCTTGGTACTATACCCTTTTATCTCTTGTTAATGACATGCAAAGGGGGGAAGCGGGGCTAACATGATAAGAGAGGGATCGCAAATGATATGGACTGGGGTGAAGACTATATGGCAGGAGTCACATGAAATTAATGTCAACAAAGCAGATGAAAGGCAACCCTCAGAATACATCACTGTAGGATCAACAAGTGTGTCAGTGTTACATTTCAGTGTAAATATGAGTAATGCTTATGGATATAACGAATATGATGGAGATTATTATTGGACAAATGATTTAATTAACAGTAGTATTAATGCACAGACACCCTACCTCACACAATAGTGCTGCTACTGATGACGATACATATGCCTTATTGAATAGTAATGATACAACCTGGGCCGGGGATGTTTCCAATACATTACAAAAGGGTGAAAAACAATGACCAGGAAGGGAGGAGGAGGAGAAAAAGGGGGATGGGAGGGAAAAGATACAACATTTATCACGACCTGGGGTTAGATGAAATAGAAGATCCCCGCCACCCTGATCAATCAAATAAATGGTATTCTGACATGAGTGCCACGGCGAAGCAAGCAACACATGAAAGCTGCTACATCTGTTCACTCATTCCGCACGCATCAGGAACACCGAAAATGTTAGTACCACAGGAAGTGCCCTTGTCGAGGCCCAATGTTTAATTCATCTGGTTTTATGCAGAATAAAGAGCACGTTCCAGGCGCACACTGTCACATTGGAAAAGCTGGCGAATGAGAAAACATGCACAAGCCGGCGCCAAGGAGTAAGTTGCCTCGAGGAACCATTTCTTGTCATCTAGGGGACACGATATGCAGAAAATAAATGGCACGAAGAAACACTCCAATGCAAAGCCAAAGCACTTCAAGGCCTACCAAATGACACTTTCCAGTGGATAAAAGAGGTATGTGACCCCATCTGGTCGCAGCATGTCGCAAAGCTAACGTGGGTCACAGCATTAGAGAAACCTATCAAAATACAAAAATAAGTACCACATGAACTGTGTTTCCGTGGGGAAGGGAAAGTGAACATGGGGGAAGCATCGTGGAAAGGAACTTGTGCTCTAGTAACCCTCCACACAGCCCTGATGGTAATACCAGAAAGCCATATCCAGAGGGCAGCAGGGCAATCGGCTGGCATATCGCCAGCAGGGCAATCGGCTGAACAATCGACAGCGCCCCAACTAATAACAACAGAAGCTCCAGCATATGAACTATTGTCAGAATATGAACTAAAGAAAAGATTGACGTGGAATAAAAGGTCCCCAACTACATCTCATCCGAATCATCGAAGCTCCTTGCAGAGATCCCGCAGAAATACAAGCTCTTTTCATCAGCAGAGACATTCTTCGCCTCACTTCTTGCCCCAGGACTGCAAACACGAGCGAACGCCAAATGGTTGCAGAAAGTGCGCTGGGAGCTCATTCAACTGGCTAATGACACTGAAGAGGGGTTCACCGTGATAAAGATAGAGCTCTGCATGCTGCACCTAATGACAATGCAAAACAAACATGTCCTAGATCTCCTCACGGCGATGGACAGTGGTGTTTGCCGAAAAATTGGGGGTGCGTGTGGCACATTCGTGCCAACTGAAGATGCTGATAACGGGACACTCTCCCATGTGATAAATGCAGTGCACAACTTAGGGGAGAAAATGAGAGCGGAAGGAGGAGCAAAAGAAAGCACATGGTTCGACAATTTGTTCAACTGGATACCATCATGGGTAAATGTGGCAATGAAAATACTGATCCCCATCATTGTTTTTGTGCTACTGTTCTTTTGTGTATGCCAACTGGGACTACGGTGTTGTGAGAAAAGCATGCCAACCTCGGCTATGATGATGGTAACAATGGGCCGACCAACAACGGTAGCTACCATGATAGATGCACAAATGCAAACAGGGGAATACACTACACAACAATACAGGATGACAGCAATTTACAGGCAATATGGGGATATAGTGGATCATTTGCATGATTCAATGATAAAAGAACCAAGAGAGTTGCAATGGTACCAAGAAGTATGGGTAGATCTAGATGGGGATGGAGGCATTTACTTAATGTGTACACCAGATGGATATGCCAGAAGAAGAAACAGCCTTAGAAGCGTTTGTAGAGCATGGATGCCCATAAAAGGCACCCCCGCATGGGACGAGGCGGTGGCAGAGGCTGAGTACTACCGAAGGGAGAATGAAAAGAATAAAAAGTAGAAGTATTCATTACTTTAGATGTAACGAAAGGGGGGATATGTTATGCAATGCTAACTTTTGGTTACATTTGCGTAGATGGGACCACCGAGGAGGACACAGGGCATCCATTTTTTGTACCCCCTTTTCGACTCCATCTTGGTAGCTAGGCCTCACTGCAATAGTACAAAATGCATCTCTCCCTTTTGCCTGCTACAGTAGCTCGGAGCACATGGCCCCCACCCTCGTCCCCACTCCAACTGGAAAACACCGCAAATCTATTCTCACGCTGAAGCCAGAGCTGCTTGCAACAAATAATAAATGTAACACATCCCTTTTCCTCTGAGATCACTGTCCTGCATGTGAACCAATATAATCCAAGAACAGAGCTCGTCCATCTCCACAAAAGTGACCTTGCCCTTTTACCCTCTCCAATTGAAACTTATTGCCATCCTAACCCTGTGTCGTTGCAAGGCATCCCTTTCATGTGCCAGACTGCCAACCTTGCTATGAAGCACACCCAACAGACCCCCCAACTAACACCAGACCCCTGTGCAGTACATTGTGCCCAATACTAACAAGTGCCACATACCTGAGATTCTTGTGAGACTAACCCTATAGTTCAATGACAGTATTATAGTGGTCAAGGCCCATAAACCTGTGACCTGTATAACCCAAGTGTGTAGATGATATAAACTCTTGAGTGATTTGTATAACGACATGATACACTGCTGAGAGTCTTTTGATCAACTATTATTTAGTGCATGCTTTACTCAGAATGTATTGTCTTAGCTTAGATAGTGACTGCCGTGTTTCACAGCGACCTGACCTTCACCCATCCGGAGCACAAATGTCTGACGTCAATCCTCCTGCCAACCAAGCAACCAACCCAGAGGAAGAGATGATGCCCACACCTAAGACACCACCACGGCTGACCAATCCAGGTCCAACGTAGCATCATATGTTAAAGATGTAGATGTACTATGTAAATGTGTTGTAACCTTGACGTGGTCAGAGCGCTCTCAGAGATCTAGATAAACTTTTCCTTGAACTCTCGCAGCCTGCTCTTTTGTGCCTTATTCCCTGCCCAGGGAGTGTCTGTTTTATTCATTTCACACGTGTAAGCCAGGGAGGGCACAAACACCTCTTTGCAAGGAACAGAAGATGTATTCTGTATACGGAGCCTGATCACGAGTTGGGCGGTAGCCACTAAATGAAGTGGTGACGGTGTTACCACTGCATCTAAGGGTCTGCCCAATCTCGTGTTTGGCGTGCTTACCCTGTGAGAAGCCTGGGGCATTTCTCCCAGGCTTTTCCCGGGATCCTTTGTTCAGGTGGCCCTGGAAGGACTATCACTCTTCGATTCCGACCAGGGAGGCGGACGAGCGAAGGAGCGTCACCTGGGCAAGGGGTCCTTGGGACAATGGGAGACAAGCTCTTGGCTAGATATTGTATCCTCCCGTTCTGATACACCTCTACCTGACAGCCCCTCAGCTGTTATGGGATATTGTCAACAGAGTCCCATCATGACCCAGTACCTTTTTGTAAGAAAAAGGCGAATCCATCAGGGAAAACAAAGAACATCCCTAAATTCCAACATTTGTTTTACCCCTCTATCCTCATCACGAGTTTGGCGGAAACCCTTAAATGCGGCGGTAATGCTATAACTACTGCATTTAAGGGTCTGCCAAATCACGGGTTTGCTCTGTGCTGGGGTAAATCCGCTGTGAATTTGCAGATTTTCAGTGCAATTAACATGCGGTAATACTGCCAAAGGTAGTCGTGCCAAAAATCCCCCATTGCGCTCAATGGGGAATGGGGAATTCTTGAACGGTCCCAATGGGGAATGCCAGTTCTGCCAAACCTGTGATCCGGCGCTAATAGCGCAGAGGGGTTTGCGGTAATGTTATTAGGATGGTGGTATCCCGGCGGTAATACCGCCGGGATACTGCCATACTCGTGATGAGGCCCATGGACTGTTACTTCTGGTCAACCTTTCTGGGGATATGTGTTTTACTACTGACACCTTCTACAAGTTTCCCTTGCACTGCTTTCATTGAGAACCTCCAATCCCCCAAGCTTCAGAATGATGCATAGGTGGAGGTGTTCGAGCTGCTGAGCATTCTTTCTCCAGGATTAACACATGACCCAGGAGACATGTCTGAGAACCTATGAACTTGAACAATGACATCCCACCCTGCAGGGTCAAGTAGAGCTGCATTTCCTAGGGAATGGTTGGGGGAAGTGGGCCCCTGGCTATTTTATCAGCTTGCATTAGCAGACCCTAAAACCAGCCCTTTACCGTCCCAATATTTGGAACAAAAAAGGTTTGGGTTCAGAACAATCCATAGCAGATGGAAACATCAGGAAGAAACATTGATAGTGTAAATAGTATAACTACTTAAGGCGTGTGCTGTTCCCACTCACCATACCCAATAGCTTTCAATTTTTGGGTGCATAACTCACAATTTAAGCACTTGCTTCAAAGATGGCGCAAGAATTTATGTTGCAAATTGGAATCCACGGGCAGTGCCAACTTAGCCCTTCGTCCTTCGATATCAATACATTGAGTATGATTTCATTGGGTAATAATGACAACTAAACATACTGTGCTGTGATGCAGAATTAATCCATGGGCATGTGCTATATGATGACACACACTATTTCAATTATTTCCAGCTCCTTGCCCAGCAACTGTCATTAATGTGTTAACTACGGTTTCAAATGTATTTCATTGAAAATTACATAGGAAGCATGAAACTCGCCCGCTGGTTAATGGAATATTGTCCAGACCATTAAAACTATTCAAACACATCATCTACAGCACTGCCAATTTTTGAAAACTGAACCAATGATCAGTTACTGAGAAGAAGTAGAAAAATAGTAAAACGAGAGTGAAGTTGAGTGTCTGGTTTGCCTGGAGTAATCCTCTACTCCACTGCTGCCTGTTGCTGTGCGACCCGCTGACTCGCTGAGTCTTTCCTCTATGCTTATCCCCAGATTCTCCACCTCATGCTCACACTCGCTCTCAAAACCACTCAGAGTAGCGAAGCGTAGCGCAGTGAAGTTGAGTGTCTGGTGTGCATGGAGTAATCCTCTACTCCACCACGGACACTGCTGCCTGTTGCTGTGCAACCCGGTGACTCACTGAGTCCTTCCTCTCTGCTTATCCCCTACCACTCCTCCAGTTGCTCACACTTGCTCTCAAAACCATTCAGAGTAGCGAAGCACAGCATGGTAAAGTTGAGTGTCTGATGTCCGGTGGCTCGGCGGTTGGGGGTTCTTATGGACAAAAGCCGGACCCTTAGAAGTTCAAATTCGCAGAAGGAAGGAGTGGTTGGAATGCTAACCCCAGCTGGAAGATCAAGGCAAACCAGCACCTCCGAATGCTGAGCAGCACTCTTAGCCGCTTACGGCATTGTATGACTACCAAGGAGACAAGGTAACAAGTGGGCTACTACTACACCTCATGGTTAATTGCCATTAAGCACTGATGTGTTAATTACGGAAGCTCAAGAAAGATGGGATGAGGGAGACTTTTATTCTTGATGAGACCAGCGGGGAGGCAGCGCCGCTTGGGGACAGTAACCCACAACCGCCCCTGGCAGGGCAACTTCAGACATCGGCGAACGTCGCAAAGCAATGGTCGAGGAGCTGGATGATGAAGTGTTTCCAGCCCAGTTCGACGTCCTGTATACGGTCCAAGCGGGAAATGGGCTGGAACAAGTGTGGAAAGGTATAGTCATAATAAGTATAAATATAAATAATAAAGCCATAATCCACAAAACCTCACTACAGTTCAGGGAATGCAAAATGGAATCACTAGCGGGATACGGAATTCTCTCTCTCAAACTTGCCAGCAGCCCAAAGTCAACTGTCAACATTCTAATAGTCTATAGACCTCTGAGTACCTCCACCAACCCAAACATAGACTTAGCCTATTAATTACACCTTCGCTCAAACCCAATACAAAATATATACTTCTAGGAGACCTCAACCTAGGCTTCAATTACCCTCGAGACAACAAAGCGGCAGCTTGCCACAAGGCCTTCTGCGAAATGCAATTCACACAAATAGTGAATGCGCCCACCCACTCCAAAGGCAGAATCCTCAATTGGATACTCACCCTTATACCACAGTAGCCATAGTAGACATTCACAATATGTTTTCGACTGACTGTCATCTAATTCATTTTAACCTTAATTCAGACCTAACAACTAAAGCTCCTAAGCAAGCAACTATCCAAGTCAGAAACGCACATAAGCTCACCCCTGAGAATCTAAACCCTCTCCTCAGCAAATTACTGAACTCCAAACCCCTTAACCTCTCTGATACCAATAATATCTCTGACCATTACCACAAATTCCTAAAAGCTGGAATTGACAAAGTAGCCCCACTCAAAACTAAAATACCTAAACCTAGACGCAGCTCTCCCTGGTTTAGAAACGAGCTTAAAGAACTCAGAAGGGAAAAAAGAGCTTTAGAACACTTAATTAGAAAGAACATTCCCCTGAACTCCAAACGAAACTACAACAATTGTCCAAAGCTTACAAACGTAGCATACTCACCCAGAAAGCAGACTAATTTAACAACCGGATACCTAATGCAGCCTCTAACAAGAAAGAACTGTTTATCATTATCAAAGAACTCCAATCCCCTATCCAGCCTATCAGCCCCGTTATCATTAGCAAAGCTTGGTGCAACACCATCCAGGATGCTTTATCCTCCAAAGTGAACACACTCCAAAACAAAATAGCTGCCCAAAAAAAGCTCCTCAAACCCACCATCACCCCATCCCAACAGCCGGTGCCAATCCTAAACCCAATGTACCAGAATCCCAATTTAACCGAGTCACCAAGGAACAAGTTCTTTAAACTATAGCCTCCCTCAAGCCATCAAATTGCAAAGGCAACAACTTCCCTGCTAAAGTAGTCAAAGATTGTGCTGTAACATTAGCCCCCATTATCACTAACTTCATTAATGAATCCTTCAAATTCAGCACAATACCAGCATCCATTAAATCAGCATGGGTCACACCACTGCTCAAAAAACACACACTAGACCGTACCATCCCTACCAATTACAGGCCCATAACAACTGTACCCTTCCTCAAAATCATCAATATAAAATAGCCTACTCCCAAGTACAAACCTATCTAGAACAGCACCAACTATTAGGGAACAGACCATCTGGATTCCGGCCCAGTCACAGCACCGAGACTGCCCTCCTTGATCTAAGGCAATCTAGAACAAGACACTGCCTGCATCAACACAATCTATTCCCTCATCCAAAACTGGAGGGCGAATGCCTCTGCCTTAACGGGGAAAAAACAGAGATCCTCATAATAGGCTCCCCAGCCAAACTCAGTAAACTACCGTCTGAATACACCTCTATCCTGACAGATGGCACCTCCATCACCATCTCACACAAAGTCAACATGTTAGGAGTCCACCTAGACTCTAACCTCACTATGAAAAATCATATTAACGCACTTGCCTCCTCCACTGCATATACAGCCAAGCTCATTACCTTAAGCAAACCCTTCCCCTCCACCCAAAACTGCCTAGCGCTCGCTAGAGCCCTAATCCTTACAAAACTAGACTATGGCAATATGTTACTGCTAGGCACCTCAAATAAAAATGTAATAAAATTACATCTCCCAACACAGAAGAGACACCCATTGGCTACCTATAAAAGCAAGAATCCTCCACAAAGCACTCACCACTACGCATAAATGCATTTCTAACATGGCACCAACCTACCTTAACCAAACCATATCCCGTAAAGCCACTGGGAGAACTCTCAGGTCCAGCAACAACACACACCTCCACATCCCACACTTCACCACCAGAGCAGTCAATTCCAGCTTACCAATAGCAGCACCGCGCATTTGGAATACACTCCCCACCCACCTCACCAACAAGACCTCCTTCCACAAGTTCAAGAAGCAACTAAAAACCTGGCTATTCAATAAATACTAACCAACCAAGCAAACCTCAATGCAGCACTCACGCTATTGTAACAAGACCATGCCAACCATAATATATGAATATGATGTAAATAACCATGCCATTGCAACTTAAGTTTTTCAAGCTGATAATACCAAAAGTGTATGTTCAAGATGTATGTACGCCGTGATACCTAAGGGTTTGGGTGCGTAATCAAATGTAATAAATAAATTAACAAATAAAAAATAGATTCTGTCGTAAACAGCTGCACCTACTTTTCCATCTGCACAGGTGTCAATAGCGGATGGAACAACATGCAAATGACATTGGGCCTCATTACGACCCAGGCGGTAAGGGTTTTACGGCGGCGTAAACAGCGCCGATCCTTACCGCCTGAGTACGAGGTCCCTTAGCGCCATGGCGGATTTAACACCTGCTTTTAGCAGGTGTTAAAATCCATGGCGCTAAGGGACCTTGTTGTTAATTACGCCACCGTAATTTACGGTGGCGTAATTAACGCCTTCCCCACTCCCATTATGCCCTATGGGGCAAAAATGGGAATGGGGAAGGGTAAATGGGGATTGGGGATTTACCGCCCCGCCAACCTCGGAATGGGGCGGTAAGTCCGCCAACCACCATGGCGTAAACGTAGTTTACGCCATGGTGGTAAAGTCACGGCCCAGGCGGTAACTTACCGCCTGGGTCGTAATGAGGCCCATTGTACCTTTTCAGTCCCCAGCTGACTTACGTCTGCCAAGTGATTGTTCATCTCCCCCTGACATCTCAACATCTCTTTCCCCCATAAAACTGTCAAACTTTGCAACAACAACTGTATCTCTGGCTCTGGATGCATTGCAGAGATAAGGGGCAAAGCGCCTTGAGGGATGGCAGCCCGGCAAATACGTCTAAAGCAATACTGTGGCCTACCAGGGTGTCTGAACCCTTCCAAAACAAAAAATGTCGCTATCAACCAAAGTGGGAAAACAATTTGCCTGTTTCAAATCCACAAGGCGGATTGATGCAAAAAAATGTCTGTAGAGGTTTTGTTCAAAATGGTGCACAAATCACGTGTGTACCATAGAATCGCTACAAGAGGATGTCGTCCCTGTTCAACAGCACCGCCCTTTTTCATGACAAAGCAAGTCACCCTGTTTAAGGACCTTCAGATGGCAGACTTATTGGATGCCAAACTGCTGGAGCGCGCAGCATCCTGTGGAAAGCAGGTAGAAAAGACAAATTAGCAGCCCTGTTTAACTTCTCTCCTTTTGCAAAATCAATGTCAACGAAATGTTTGAGGGCTCCTACTGAACTGCAATGGAAAAATAGTTGATATCAAAGACTCCTCAAACTAAAAGGGAAGACAATGGGACTTATCAATTTAAATGGCCTGTCACGCCTCAAATGACCCCGGACACAAGAGAAACTACAGTTTCCTGGCTGACCACAGAAAAGGATGACACACGTGACACAGGTCAGGCAGCAAGTGAGCCTGCGTGTGATGCTGCACTCATGGTGGTAGATTTTGAGGGTATTGCACTCCCTTTAGAGCTCGATCTATCCCGCTTAAGCCAAGTGGGAGGTGTGTCTTTCTCGCTGGCAACGTCTTCAGACCTAATTTTTCGCCCAAAAGCTCTCACCAAATGGCTCAAAATTATACGAGAAATGAGAAGCGCCCTACTTCACCAACACTAAATGCACCAATAAGGCGAGAAAAAACAGATCTTTGTCTGCTATGACTATTGCCCTTGCGCAGTTCATGAAACTTTATGAACATCTCAATGACTCTTTAAAAGAGCATACGACACTGCTCGCGATGATGCACATTAAACTTGTTACAGCAAAAGACCACCACACAAAAAATGTCACTTTGCCCAGTGGAGCGCATAGTGGACTACATCCAAATGAGCTCACTGGTATGATATGACATGATATGATTGGTTATTTAAAACGTGCTTAATACCCAGAGGTTTCAACAAAGGTAGGACATATTTTATGAAATCTACACACACATCAAATACCTTGCAGCTGGTGGACTTGACGGGATAAAACCGGTCAAGCACATGACTCCCCTAAATTATTGGCCAAGACAGTGGGGGTCATTACGAGTTTAGAGATCACCACGGCTGCCTACAAAGTCGTGTCCAGGTTCTTTGAATGGGGACTTACCAGGTTATTCCAACCTTGTAGGACCGGGTAAATCCCCATTCAAACCCCCCCATTCCCATTCCTATCCCCCATAGGGCTCAATAGGAATGGGGAGGGAGCTAATAATGGGCCCGTTATTAGCTCCCTGGTCCCTTAGCAGCTCTCGCTAAGGGACCTCGGAATGCGGCGGTAAGGGATTAATGGCACCGGCATCCTTACCAGCACCGTTAACCCCTTACTGCCGCACTCGGAATGAGGCCCAGTGTCATCCATGCCAGTGGAGAAGAGATGAGAGCAGTGTATAAGTCGAGGTGAAGAGGTGGAAGAAATCCATGTTTAGGAGGAGGATGGCAACATCTCAGGAAATCCAGCTTATGCAATTTTTATCCAGAAAAGGGGACTCTTGAATGGGGGTCTGGAGCAGAAGGACAAATCGAAAGGCTTAGACTCCGAACCTAGAACATCTGCAATTAGACCACCTAATGATGCATCTCCTAAGAGAGCATTTCCTAAACCGGTGCCAAGACGCACTTGTGTGAGAACAAATGATCATCTGAGTGTCCCCGCTCAAGACACCCCTTCAACAGCCGGGAAGACTCTCTCAGCTCGGGAATCAAGAACGAGGGAAACAACACTGACTATTCAAGTTCTAATGGACCTCTGACCTAAGCATTTTTTTTCACTAGCGACTCAGGCTCTAGATACAGGGACTGCTCCCGTCTTAAGCCCCCATGTGCAAATTCCTGCTTCACCTCCCTTATTAACAATGGCAGAAAAAAGGAAAAGGTTGGTCAAGATTCGAAACTTGGAAATGCAAACTCGCTCAACAAACCAGATTAAACTAAAACAATGACAAGATCAAGGCAGTGAGAACATTCTTTTTTACCAACCGGAGAGGTCGAACCGTCATTGGTCAACTATTACAAATAATCATAGAAATGAATTAAGATCTCTTCGTCATCGCAGGAACGCTCCTTAACCAATGTTGGATACTGGCCCATCGAGACGTTTAGATGGCAGAGCAAACACAGCAACTATAACAGTCGATTCCCAGAGAGGAGGCAATTCATATCTGAGGACCTGCAAATTATCGAATTTGTTGATGAATGCCGAACTGACTCGATCTACCTCCATATTGCCTCACCAGTCATTAAGAATTTGCTATTTGAAGCAGCAGAAAACCTACTAATATTGGGTTTCGACGTAACAGCCATCACAGCCCTGCAGACGGAGTTGGAACAAACCTTTAGTCCAAACCTTGTAAAAGCATAAAATGTGTTCTATAATCACAAAAGACAGTGAAAGTGCAAAAAACAAAGGGCCTGATGCACAGAAGCATTTTACAATCCCGTAGGAAAACGCTCTGTAAATCAGGTGCAAACTGTTTTAATGCCAGTACCTCCTATCTGGATACACTACAGCTGGGAAGGATGCCGGTGGGTCTGGGATAAAAAACTAAATGGCAATGCTAAATTGGAACCCCTTGGGCATCACGTCAGCAATTTGACGACAGCATCAAAGATAAAAGCAAGGGGAATAAAACGCAGGATTGGACATGGATATCTAGAGCACTGACCTCCCAAGATAACTTGTAGCCACGCTGTAGAACAAACGATACATCACCTCAACCATTAGAGAGTGGATACTTACATCTAAGACCAACTCGTCTGAAAATCGTCTCCTCGAACACAAGAGGTTTCATGCACTTCACTAAACCTAGCAATGTCAACTTTGGAGTTTTCAAGCTGGTCTGTCTACAAGAGACATAGCTAATGCAGACCCTTATTATGGATGGTTTTAAAATCTTTCTGAGCTGGTCCTCTAAAGGAAAACAAGGACACCCATTGACTGGCCTCTTGACAGCTGTAAGATCTGGCTGCCACCTAACCCTAATAGATACTATCTCTTCCAGCACTTTGTTTCAAGACTGCTTATTAGCTGGGAATTGGGGGTTGGGGGTAGATGAAAAAGGACTCTAGCGAAGATGGTATTGATCAACGTGTACTGGAATCCCATGCTCATTTCAAATGAGACCTTCATTGACCATATTGCAGCTCTAATCAACAATGCCTATTCAATCCAGCAAACGCAACATGTTGTCATAGGTGGAAACCTTAATACACCAGGGTTGGTAAGACATCATACTGGTCAAGCGAAGGTATGTGGTAATACCGGTCAAACTAAGGGGGAAATGTGGAGCACTTTGATAGATGAGAAAGACACGCACATGCTGAATGGCAATATCAGAGGCCGCCCAACTCAATGCGGGAAAGCATGGATCGCTCGTCAGTGATAGACTACATTTTCGTCTCCTGGAATTTTCTACCATTGGTCAACACATTCAAGGTCGTAAAAACTTACAAGAGGGACCACCACCTACTACTTTTGGAACGGTCGATCAAAACCACCAATCTTCGTGAAAAAATCAAGGGAGACTGGAGGTATGCAATGGCTGTTCCAGGCTGAAAATCTCTAATAACAACATGAAACAACTCTTATGGGACTTCATCCAGGGTGAAACATCAATAGATTACACTCCACTTTTAGATCCATACTGTACAAATGGAAAGATGACAGGAAGATCACTTGTAAGCCACCAACATACATTCAAAAATGAACATGTGCTGAAAAGAAGGATGGTTAGAAGATCACAAAGAGTGGCTAATGAATCTAGATCAGAACAAGCCAAATACATCTTCATCAGAGAACAAGGACATACAAAAACTGGTTGTATTCCGCACGACTGCTAACTTACCAGAATGGATCTGAAGACATGCTTAAATCACTTGCATCCAAAGATGCCAGGATGTTCTGGTCTTTGATAAAAATTGGTTGGCCTGGAAATTGACAATGACCAGATCAACCCCATAAGTAAAGACAATTGGATAAAATATTTCGAAAAAGATATATGTCGCTGAACCTGGCACCATCTTGAATGATTTACATGCTCAATGCCCATAGTCCTGGGTTGATGACAGTGAAATCTGCGACATTCGAAGACGTATCCTGAATCTGAATGACAGACGGCCTGACAAATTATATGCTGGAAGAGTATGGTAAAGAGTGTGTGAATTTCATCCATGCTTTGCTATCCCTGGTCACCAGATCTCACCAAATGCCTAGTTCATGAAGGAGGGCGATAGTCGTCCCCATCTTCAAAAAAGGAGATCAAGAAAAACCCAAGAACTATCGACCTATCTCCCTCCTCGATGTTATTGATAAAATCTACGGCACAATACTGTTGGACCATCTCCACAAATGGAGTACGCTAAAGGGATGCATTGAGACAGGAGTAAACATCTTACTACTGAACATATTGAAGGCCCGAGTCCGGTACGGCAAACCAATGATCTTTATGGCCTTCATGGACTTGGCTCAAGCTTTTCACTGTATTGAGCGTCAAAAACTGTGAGGTAAATTGAAGGCGAACAATTGCCAAGAAGCATTATTAGATCCAATTAAGGCCATGCATCGTAACACAACATTGACAGTTCGGCTGAATAAACCTGGCCTATTATCAAAAGAAATCATCACAGTGAAAGGAGTAAACAGGGATGTCTGATGCCTGCGGGCCAATTCAAATTCTTCCTGGCAGACATTGCCTCAATGGAAGTAACAACTAGAATTGTTGCACCAACAATAGGTGGCGGCATAGTCCCGTGCCTATTGTATGCAGACGATTTGGTCCTAATCCACCAAATACCGGTTTATGTTTATGGTTATTGAATTTATATAGCGCTTTACGCCAAAGCGCTTTACAGAGTAACAACAAGATACACAATTTAAAGAAGCTTATTTACAAACGTGAAACAAACCAGAAGTACAGTATATGGAACAATTTACCTAAGGGGAGAGGGGAGGAGGAGGAAGGTTAAGGGTATGAGAATCAGGTTCAATGCTAGAAGGGTGGCAGAAGGGGGGAGGAGGGAGCGGGAGGGGGGAGTAACCCAGGTGACCTCCTACGCCTCTTGGTAGCAGTGTCCAGTGAGGTCAGTGGGAGGAAGCGGGAGGGGGGGGCGAGTGGAGGGAGGGGGGAAGGGGTTTGAGGAGGGGAGAGGGGAGGTGAGGAGAGAATCAGGGAGGGGAGTGGAGAAGAAGAGATTTCAAGGAGGAGCGGAAGGATGAGTAGGTGGAGGAGGAGCGGATGGAGAGATGTAGGGAGTTCCAGTGGAGGGGGGCCAAGAGTTGGAAGGAGCGGAAGCGTGAAGCGGCGCAAGGGGCAGCGGGGTACAGTGAGAAGGTAGAAATCGGCGGACCGGAGAGAGCGGGAGGGATGGTAAAATGAGAGGAGGGAAGAGAGATAGGAGGGGGTAATGTCATGGAGAGATTTGTAGACAAGATAGAGGAATTGAAATTTCAGTTGTGAGAGGAAGGGAAGCCAGTGAGTTGAGAGAGCGAGGTAGAGATAGAGTCACGAGTACCGAGAAGACATAGAGTACGGATGGAGGAGTGGTAGATGGATTTTAGGGGAGTCAGGTGAGAGGCGGGGAGACCAAAAATAAAAGAGGAGCAGTAGAAAAGGCGGGAGAAAATAAGGGAGGAAATTAGGAGTTTATAAGTGTGGAAGGTGAGGGAGGAGCGGATCTTGCGGATGTTGAACAGGTGGTGCCGACAGGAGAGTTGGGGGTCATCGGCGTAGAAGTGGTGAGAGATGCCAAAGGAAGAGATGATAGGGGCAAGACCGGTGGGACTACAACTTCAATTGGACACATTGAGTTGTTAAATTAAAGAAAATGGCCTAGAGATAAAAAAAGAGAAAACTAATATGGTAAGTTTTAGAAATTCTAATCAAGTGAGAAACAATCATTCATGGTTCCTAAATGGCAAGCACATTGACCAGGTATCTTCGCTTAAGTACCTCAGCGTCTGGCTCAGCGATACCAAAATGGAGGCACCCATGGTGGCACATCTAAGATTGAAAGCCAAAAACCTGGTTAGTTAGGCCCACGCAGTGAACTGGAAATTCAGACAGAGCGAAGGGATTGCCTAACATTGCAACAGGTATATGGACACAGTTGGAGGGCCCTCTTTTGGAGAAAAGTGCTGAGCATCCCTTCCTCTACACCAATTGCAATTGTGCGCCGGGAGTTGGGTTTAACATCCCTCAAACAGACTGTGGAATGGAATACCATGGCTCTGTATAGAAAGATCTTTATGTCAGCTTGCCCAACAAGGAAATTACAACATCTAAGAATCAGATGCTGAGAAACTGGTGTCTGAAGATCACCATGCATCTGGAGGAGGTTGGGGGATCACTTGATCTGCTGTTAAAGAACCCCACTAGGGTGAAGAACAAGTTAAAGGACCTGGATTGTATTTCCACATTGGAAGCAGCAGCGAGTTATCAACTAACTGTCCATCTCCCTGTGGCACAGCAGAAACTGGACACTGTTTGCCACTATTTAAAACAGTTTCTTCATAGAAATTACAGAGACCAATCCCTGAGAATTCGTTTGGGCATTCTACCCACAAATGAAATAAGAGCAATCCGTGGTGTAGTGGGTAGGAACACATGTCGGTATTGTAACGATATTACGGCAATAGAAACTCTGAAGCATCTGATTTGATTTTCCCGGCTCTAGCAGTGGCACGTATAGCCCACTTTGGCCCTTTGCTATCCGAACATTGAATATTTGATGCAGATCTATGGTGGAGAAGGCTGATAGAGGGAAGCAGGACCGGCTATGTCATTGCGGGTGTAAAATGTTGTGCAAGTTTGTTTTAAAAACAAACCTAATCACTACATTTTTCTTTTTAAAAAAATATGCAGGAGTTCATACTGTAACTTGTTTTTCACAATTTTTTTTTCAATTGATTGTAAATAAAATAAAAACAAAATTGAGACATGGGCAGCAACGCAAAATAACAGAGTATGGGATTTTTGGATGGAAGAGGAAAGCATATTCGGGGTGAAGTACAGCATACGTCTTACCTTGTTGATCGTTCGCAGAAGAGAAGGCGGAAGTGGTTTAAAGCACCGCAAACAACAGTTCAAAGACAACTGACCGGAGTGAATTCGGGAGGGAAGCACCTTGGGTGTTCCTGACTATGTTCCTGAGCTTTCGGGGAAAATGAAACAAGTACCCACCCAAAACAAAAGTTAGGTCCACTTAACTTTTTAACAGGAAAAGTGACACCGAGGTTTCATCCATATATATTTTAACACAGAATCCTATAAAGTCAAAATTCAACTGTTCCAGTCTAAAAGGTATTAGAAACACTTACATCCTTGACATAATCCCCCAGAGGCAGTACTGCTGCTTCATTTCATGAAGGGGGAACCCACTGAGCCCCTGGAAGTAGGGAGTGACTGTTAGGATGATGTTCTGCAGGGAGACCCTGGCTTACATGATTTGCCTCGGCTCCCTTCTCCCCCTCTTCCCCTTGATGATTTATATAGAGAGAGCCACACACTACACATGCAGCCGATCCCCAGAGACATGGTCCCTGGAGCTGGAAGAGGCTCACATCCTCATTTCTCAGAAGACTTTCACTTGCAGATGTTTCATCACTACACTTGTTGCATATTTATCACAATTAACACTAATTATCCCTCTCTTTGTAAATTCAACTGAAGAACAATTATTTGACAAGCTTTAGGAAAGACCCAACTCACCAGATAATATAGAAGATCTGGAGTGACAAGACAACAATTGTGTCCATCGGGACACATATGTTTGACGGTCAGTAAACAATAGTACCGGTAATCTTGCGGTATCGTTGTTTCCGGACCGGCAATCTGTGAGTTCTGCAAGTGGGTGCCTTTCAGTACGCCAGGTCTGACCTGGTGGGCAGGACGGCACCCGCTCAAAGACCTCGACAGATGCACCGGCACCATTGATAAATGTTGCCGGTGCGTCTATCCTCCCCATTCCCACTAAGTCCAATGGGACTCAAATGGGAATGGGGAGTAATATTTTCCAGCGTCCGAGAATGGGCAATACCACATTCGCCAGGGATGTAATGCCACAGTAAATGCCCATTCCAGCGTGCCGGAAAATCATGGTATTTAGCAGCACCGCTACCACCAACCACATAATTAGCACCATTTACTGTATTGTTTTGGGCAGTACCTGTAAAGGTGAAGTCCAGTGTGTGATTATTTTGGTTGACAGTGTGACAGCGCAATTGGTCATTCACTGCCAGGACACACCTGTAGTCCTGATGGTCATCTTTTCCTGGAACTGATATTAGCACCTACTCCCTGCTCTAGTCGCATATACCCTGGTTTCCTTTTTGCACCAAGCAGATTTCCACTCTGTCCCTCAACCTGACACTGTTTTGAGCTCTGTTCGGCTGTGCTCCTCTCATTACTCCCTGGCTCACTCTGGTCTTCTGCTCCCTATCCTCTGTCAACATAGGGGGTCATTCTGAGATTGGAGGTAAGTACCAGGATTTACCAGCATGGACCAAAGAACGTGTCGGATCGGGTCACAGACCGCTAATTGCAGCCCATTACAACTTTGCTGGCACAAGCTTTGTGCCATGCTGGTAAAGCACCTAGCGGCATGCTGCAACAGGGCCCGAAAATGCCCTTACCGGCATGATGCCGCCATAGAAAAAAGTGGAAACAGCGATGTCCGCAAATAACGGTGGCCGTAAATTACGGCCACCCTCAAATAACGGAATCGGAAATATAGTCATCACACAGGAACGGGAAGGAGCGCGGCAGCCATCTTTAAAAGCACAATCCATTGCCATCCTCATCAGGCAGCCCCTTTGGGAGTATTTTGAACCCTGGAAAAGGCCATCACACCCTGCAGGAATGCCTAAAGCTCCAAAGAAGACAGCAGACCAGCTCTGCAAGTAGCGATTCAGCCCAGATGAATTGCAGGCCTTGGTAGACACCCTTGAGGAGCATGCTGACATTGTGTTCAGCAGGGACATGCGTAGAGAGCCAGTGCTCCGGAAAAAGAACATATGGGCACTAGTGGCCCAGAGGGTGAGCGCAGTCGGCACCACCCACCGCACTCCCAAGGACTGCCGCAAGCGGTGGATGACCTGCGGTTGAGGGTGCGGAGCATCCTCTCCACCAACTGCAGCCAGGTACAGCAGACAGGAGGGGGCCCAAGTTCCCTCATGAAACTGATGCCATGGGAGCAGACATGTGCTGGACTGATCGGAACGGAATCCACAGAGGGTGTCGACAACATGAAGTGTGGGGCACCATCGTCCGCTGATGGAGGTGAGTGTCCAAAATCAACACTGCCAATGCCAATTACATGATGTACACTCCCAAGGGCCGGCCAAGGCACCTTGTCATGGTGCCCTCCCCCCATCCAAATCATGCCAAACCAACTGCTACCCAAGCAAGGCCCAAGTGCAAGGTCATAACGCACATAACACATAATGCACAAGCTGGCACATCCCATGATGCACACTGTGCAGCTGGGTGGCCAGTGTGCGAGTCAGACTGCACAGTACCAGGCCAGGATGAGTGACTCTGACACCTGCATACATATCACACCCATGAATAGAATGTAGTGCTGTTGCATACCCAAAAGTCCATAAACCCCAAATGACTGAATATGTGAATGAAGCCATGAATGTAATTTGCGTCTCAAATAATCACTCATGCCGTCCCTCTCTTCTACCCCCACAGGCAGTGAGTATGACAGCGAGGAGCCCGAGACCAGCTGTCCCACCACCTCCAGGGGCAAAGGCAGGGTCTGCCGCATACCAGCCAGGAAGGACACACCCACACCGGCTCCTCCAAGGCCCATGGAGGGTGCACCACCCCCGCCCCTCCCTGCATCGGCGCCCGGTGCATTGTCGGCTCCAAGGTCCGAGGAGTCCAGCATCCCTGGGGAGGTGGCAGCCACAGCCCCACTGGAAACCGTGAACAGCCCCTTGTCCATCTGTGGAGCATCAGAGGAAGACTCATATCCCATCGTCCACACCCCAGAGCCCAGCAATTACCCACAGGTGTCGTGCAGCAACTCAGGGGACCCTGACACACCTGGCCGATGTGCACTTGGAGAAGCACAGGAAAGCGCCAATCCCGTGCCCAGTCCCCCAGTCGCAGCCCTGTCAGGACATGTAAGCCCAATCCCCTGCAGGGATGACACCCCATCAACTGATGCACAGCGTGCAGCACAGCTCACTGCCCTCATCACTGAGGTGATGCAAGACAATCGCCAGGGCAGAATGGAGTGGCTTGAGGAACTAAGGGCAATGCGTCAGCTGATGACGGACAGTACGTCAGGTGATGATGGACCGGGCACATCGCAGCGCCACAACGAGGCTGAGCCCACACTCTTTCGAATCTCCGACATCCGCCGGCAGGCGGATACGCCGGCCGTAACGAAGGCCTGTTCTGTGCCTGTTCCACGCATGGAAGCGAGGCGTGGCCTACCCCTTATGCCCAATCCAATTGACATTCATGCCAATTAAAAGGAGGCGCTGCTAGAGGAACTATCCATACCTCATACCCAAATCAGCCTAGCCACCTTTCAAACGTACACTCCCTAAGGCTTCCTCCTGTTGTGAGCCTGTTAGGAGCTCGAAGAGCCGAGAGCCTGGACCTCTGCAATACTAATCTGTAAGACTCCTCAATCTACCTTCTAATTGCTGACTAAGTCTTTAACTATGCTTTAGCCCGATATGCTGAACGATAATGCTTTAAACACGGTAGCCAATTAACTTATAATGACGCCTCCACCTGCTAACCCGCCATCGTAACTAACCTGTACTGCATTGCGTATGCCATCTCTTCATCACCTGTATACTTTGCATCTAGGCGAACCCCTCTGGTCCACTGTACTTGCTTGCACATGCCATTGTTAGCCTTACCTGTGAATCTGCACTTAGGGAACCCTTCTGGTTAACTGTATTTAGTGCATTTAGTTGCATATGCCACTTTAGCCTTACCTGTGAATTTTGCATTTAGGTGAACCCCTCTGGTTAACTGTATTTAGTGCACTCAGTTGCACATGCCATTGTTAGCCTTACCTGTGAATTCTGCATTTCGTTTAGGAATTTAGGTGAACCCCTCTGGTCTATTGTACGTGCTTGCACATGCCACTGTTAGCCTTACCTGTGAATTCTGAATTTAGGTGAACCCCTCTGGTCTATTGTACCTGCTTGCACATGCCACTGTTAGCCTTACCTGTGAATACTGCATTTAGGTGAACCCCTCTGGTCTATTGTACCTGCTTGCACATGCCACTGTTAGCCCTACCTGTGAATTCTGCATCTAGGTGAACCCCTCTGGTCTACTGTACCTGCTTGTACATGCCATTATTAGCCTCACCTGTGAACTCTGCATTCAGGCGAACCCTTCTGGTCTACGGCACCAGCTTGCACATGTCACCCGAAATCCCTCATGCATCTCCACAACCTAACTGAACCTAAATGTACTAATTGCTACTCTCCAGTTACCAGTGTACTAGGTCCTGTGCTATAGTCAAATCTAGATGTTAGCTTGCTTGAATACCCTGACTTCATCTCCACAAGACAAACGTACCAAATATTAGTCCACTGTACCTCCTAGACACGAATGACTCAGGTATATCACTGAAGCATCTACTTAATATCTAGAGGCCAGCTCACAGTACATCTCTGGAATAGCTAAGAAATGTTCCCCACGAAAGTCACCTTGACACTAATACTATTCACTTCTGTAGTTAGTACTATGGCGGTCACTCCCATAACTAGCCCTTCTAAGGACAGAAACCTGAGACTTAGGTCCAGAATACCTAGCATCTATGAACCTGTAGGAAACCACCAGAATAATGCCAACAGATGCACCACTACCCAACCTAAAAACCTGCACTACTCACACATACAATCCAACTACACCAATGATCAAACTCCCACCATAACTTGCACAATTTTGGACACCCGATCACTAAAAATCTCTCAAACTAGCAAACCTAATAGTTCTATAAAATTACTAGGATCCCTCATCAATGCGAGATCTATGGTGGCCCATGCCACAGAAATTGTGAACATCCTAAATAAGGACAACCTGGATCTATTGGCCATTACTGAGACTTGGCTTCACGAGGCGGCGGGTCCAACATTGATGCTAGCAGTGCCCGATAACTACCAAATTCTCAGAGCAGACAGGCCTAATGACAGAGGTGGCGGACTAGCCATCATCTGCAAATCTACCCTTCCCATCAGACAGGCCACAGTAGTCTCCTACCCATCCTGTGAAGTACTTGCAGCCAAAATGCCCCTCTCTAACAACCGCACGCTCTCAATCCTCTTAATATACAGACCCCCAGTGCCCCTAGGCACCTTTGAAGATGACTTAACTAGCCTTATAGCCATCAACACTAAAGACCATTCCCAAACCTTATTACTGGGAGACTTTAACATTGGCTTTAATGAAACTGACAATAAACATGCAGAGTCAGTTTCAGCCCTGCTCAAGGACCACGGCCTTGTCCAAAAAGTCCTCTCCCCCACCCACATCAAAGGAAGGACCCTCGATTGGGTATGGGAACTAAACTGTAACAGCAATATCACCAATATTGCTCCACAAACATGGACGGATCACTACTTAATAACCTTCTCCGCCACTCTGGATCTCCTCAGCCCCAAAATCAACAACATGGTTCCCCCTCTCCTGACCAGAAGCAAGAAGGACATGACTGCTGAAAACATTATCCCCCTCCTCCTTCCTGCCATATCTGGTTTGGAAAGCAACAACCCAGACACCCTGGTAAATACTTTCAATATCGCCATGACCAAAGCACTAGACGCAGTTGCTCCAGCCAAACTACGTAAAGCTAAACAGGAAGCCCATTTAAATGTCTGGTTCACGCCCCATCTCAAATCCCTAAGACTACAAAAAAGAAAGCTCCAATCTATCTGGTGCCACTCTCCCACTGATTACAACACAATTAACCTAACCGAATTTGCCAAACTGTACAAAAAATAAATTATCAAAACTAAGAAGAACACCTTTAATGACAGGATTGCAAAAGCTAATTCCAATACTAAGCAGCTCTTCACCATTCTCCGTGAGATGGAATCCCCCATTCAACCAATAGACAACACCCCTAAAAACAAAGCCTGGTGCACAAATATACAAAACGCCCTTGCTAACAAAATTTCCTTGCTACAATGTATAATTGCTAAAATAAAGCCTACTCTTCCACCCCTGCACCTTCAAATACCCCAATCCCAGGAGAATAAGAGCAATATACCATTTAGATTCAAATCTATCTCCATAATTGACACAGAAAAAATAATACTCTCCCTCAAACCCTCAAACTGTAAGGGCGACCTCTGTCCTGCACAACTAATAAAGGATGCAGCTAGGGATCTAGCTCCCTTCATTACCAAGCTTATAAACTCTTCCTTTAAATCCAACACGGTACCCACCAACCTTAAAGAATCATGGGTCCTCCCACTATTGAAAAAACAAACTCTTGATCCCACCATCCCCACCAACTACAGAGCTATCACCACAGTGCCTTTCCTACTAAAAATCCTAGACCGAGCTGCCTACATTCAAATCCAGGATTACCTAGAGGCTAACCACCTGCTTGGCTCACAGCAATCTGGTTTCCGCCCACTCCACAGCACGGAAACAGCTCTGTTAGACCTCAAGACTCAAATTGACGCACTTAAGGACAGCTCCTCCTGCTGCACTTGTCAGCTGCATTCGACCTGGTGGACCATGCAATCTTATGCAACCACCTTGATTCTGCCGACAACTTCAGATGCTATAGCATGGGTCCAATCCTTCTTAGCAAATCGCACCATGCGAGTCTTCTCCACTACCAATTCAGCTGACCCCATCAAAATAACCTGCGGTGTCCTACAAGGATCCTGTGTCTCCCCCACCATGTATAATATCTTCACCAATCCTTTGTTTGACAAATTGGATGGTGTGGGTGTCATCTACACAAACTATGCAGATGACACCCAGATCCTTATACCCCTTTCGGGCAATTACGAGTCAGACTTAGCCTTGGTGAACAAGATATACACCATCATTCAGGCATGGATGGCCGCACACGGCCTCTGCCTGAATGACGAAAAAACAGAACTACTAATCCTAGGATCTGAAGTCAACATCCAAAAACTATGCCCAAACTACACATCCTTCAGCATTGATAACAACCCTATCAAGGTGATGTCTGTGGTAAAAACCCTTGGATTCTATCTGGACTCCTCCCTTACCCTCAAGAAACAGGTCAACTCCCTCACCTCCTCCACCACCTACACCTACAAACTTATCCGTGCAGCTAGACCTTATCTCTCTAGTACCATCTGCATCACTTTAGCCAATGCCCTTATCATGACTAGGTTAGATTACTGTAATGCCCTGTACTCTGGAACCAACAAATATATCACTGATAAACTTCAAAGACTACAGAACAACGCCTTAAGAGCAGCACTAAATATCCCGTACAGAGAGCACATCATTAATTTCAGGAAAGAGGTCAACTGGTTAAAAATAACAGACAGAATCCTACTTAAAACAGTTTCCTCACATCTAAATGTCTAAACAACCTAGCCCCTCCGTATCTCATGGAAAAAATGAACAGGAAAACTTCCTTGCGACCCACAAGATCGGCTAACACCTCTAAACTAGAGATTCCAAGGTTTAAACGTTCCACCGCGGGAGGATCCAGCTTTCCCGTCAAAGCTGCTCACTGCTGGAACAAACTACCACTTGAACTCAGAACGGAACAACCATACCCGAAGTTCAGGCACAAGATAATCAATTGGCTGCGTGCGAATGACACATAACTTCTACCCTACCTCCTACCTAGCCACAACCTACCTTTGCTTAGACACCCTAAGACATGCCCTCTGGGTACCTACTTGTATATATTCCTGTACATATCTGCTTTTTGCCACTTGTTTTTATATGATTGTACCTAGTCTCACTTATATGTGCTCTCTTTTGCCATTGTGTTGTACATACTCATGCCTAACATTGTAACAAGCTTAAGTCTTCATGTAAACTGTTGCGCCTGGCTACTCACGGGTTTGGCGCGCATTAACAAATTAAAAACAAACAAACAACCAAACCGCCGCATTGCTGATGCCCTTGAGGCTGCGCGTCCTACTCAGCAGGCTCAGCAAGAGGAGACCCCCTCAACCAGTCACTCAACCCTGGCAAGCCCACTGCGATGTTCACTACATTCACAGTGCTGCCGGGACATGCCACCCCCGGGCCCCGGGAGCACGGAGTAGTTAGCATAGTTGCCACATGTGGCCTAATGGACACCATGGGACTACTGTTGGGGAGTTGGGGGGAGGGGGGTGGGGTGGTGGAGGGTGTGTTGGGGAGGTGGGGAGGAGGGTGAGGGGGGGTGATGGGGTCTTGGGGAGTTGGGGGCAGGGGGGTGGGTGGTGAGGGTGTGTTGGGGAGTTGGGGGGAGGGGGGAGGGTGGTGGAGGGTATGTTTTACACTTATGCACTTTAAATTTCAATACACCGTTTGTGTTGCAAAGATAAACCTGTGTGGACATTCATCATTGAGCATGTGTATTATGATATCTGACAGTGCATGGTGTACAAGTATACACACACCCAGTGCCCTATGTCCCCATGTCATGCCACCCTCTCCTGACTTGTGTTTCGGTTTTAATGTCCAATCATTGTTTGACACACAACATGTCCCTCCTGTGCACCGGCACCATGATGCTGTCCTGCCCCTTCCACCTCCTCCTACACTTCATCATCATCTGGTGTTAGCAGTCCCATGTCAGGGGCCATGGCCACGTTCCAAGGGATGCACATTTTGTGCAGCATTACACATGACATGGGGGTCTTGGACACCTTCACATTGCAGTAGATGGGTGCCCTACCCGACCAGCTTACGCAACTCATTTGTGCCTTTTACAAGCCAAGTGCCTGCTTCATAACCACACGTGCACGGGTATGGGCAGTATTGTAGGCCTCCTCAGGCCTGTTCTGTGGGTTTCTGACTGGGGTCCTGAGCCACGATGTCAAGGGACAGCCACCATCACCTGCATGTGTAGGCAATGATGGTAAGTGTTTGGACTGTCATGGTGGAGAACTGAACTAGTCTTACATGGCAGCAGGTCATTTATGCCCATAAGCACATGTCCATGGATGCATTTACCCCATTCCTGGCACCGCTATGTGTCCTGTGCAATGGAATGATGTAGGGGGTAGCGTCTTCGAGATGGTCTATGAACTATGGCACGCACATCTTGTAGTACAAGCATCGTTTATGCATGCAGCAGTCTTGGGGTTAGATCCATGAAGTGCTGTGTACTGTGAGAATCCGTAGTTGGGTGTGTTGGCTGTAGTCAGTGGCATATTCATCATACTGCACAGATTAGTACTATGGTGACTTCGAGCACTCCTATGGGTGTGCCGAACCGGTGATGCAGTGTGGTATCCCTGCTGGCCTCAGTTCGATCCACTCCCAGGGATGACTCTCCGGTGTGGTGATTTGCTGGAGGCAGCCACATAGTGCATATTCAGTGTGTCTTCCTATATGCCCTTACGGTGTGTGAGGGCCGCCGATGAGTGGTGCATGTATTGTGGGATGTGGCCTTGTCACATGTTGGTCATGTAGTGTTAGGTGTGTGCCTTACTTCATCAATGTGGGATTCTGTACTCATGTGCCATTACACAGGCTCTGTGGCACAGTGTTTGGTGGGGCGCACATCGTGCACTGGCGTCAACATTTCAACCCGGTTTGAGTATGCAGGCACCCACCTCATGACACTGATGCACTGGCATGGCAGAGTCAGACAACTCACCAAGCAGCCAGGCACGTCGTCCTGCATGTCGCCCCATGTGGCAGGGTCGCGTGGAGTTCAGCTGGGCCATTGGGTGATGAGTTGATCCAGGATGTCGGACCCACCCATGTCTGATGATCTTGCTTGCGTTGCGTACCGTCTGCACGTTGGTGGAGTGGTATTAATTGCGGTTGCGATACGCCACCTCCATGCCATGTGGGTCCGCCAACTCCACGTGGTGCAGTCAAGGGCACCTATGTAATTTGGCATGCCTGCCAATGTATGGGAGGCAACTTTTGTTTTGTATATCTCATGGGTAGTCCATGGTAGGGATTTGTAGTCCCTTGTGTGCTTGAGGAGGTGATCCAGCACTTGGTTCTGTGTCCGTGAAATGTACGGTTGTGATATGCCATGCATGGGCCCCACTGTCTGCTGGTAGGTGCCTGTGGCATGAAAGTGGGGCACAGACACCACCTTCAGTTGAGGGGGGATAGCGGTGCGTATTTCTATGATGCTCACTATCTCGTCATTTCTCAGATCAACTATGGTTGTGATGGTGTCACAGTCAAGCTGGTACAGGGTGTGGATCTGCTCAGGGGTTAGCTTGAGGGACCGGACCTGATGCCTGGGATTGGGGGCTGCCGGGGTGGTGATGGTGGCTGCACTGGTGCTGCATGCTTGGCCGGTCTAACCCTCCTTTTCCTCCTGTGTCTCCTCTGTGGTGGGACCTGGTGTTGTTGGTGTTGTTATTGTAGTTGTGGCCTTGCAAGCAGGGCCTCCTGCTTCATGTACTGCTACCACTATTGGTATCATCTTGGTGTGGTAGGGGGTGTGGTGTGTGATCCTTTTCTGCTGTGGCAGACTCCATTGCCTACACCTGTGCTGATTGTGTGCACCTGTGGCTCTGGGAACCACTGCTCAGGGTTCTTTACACCTTCTCTGAGATGCCTGTATGTACTCCATGCCGGTAAGATACTTTATGGCCTTAAGGAGGCCGTTATTTACGTGTGCACGTTACTTGTGATCAGCTCCGGTTTACACCATGCAGCTAATATCGGCATGGTGTGTCGTGCGTGCGACCCAAGACCGCTATTTACTGAATCGTACTTTACGGTACCGTAAATAGTGGTCTGGCTGGTCAGAATAGCCTATAGTGGTAAGCAATGCAGGTAATCCTTTACCAGCATCGTTTCTCCCTTACCTCCAACCTCGGAATGACCCCCATAGTGTCCAAACTGTGCATAAATGCCAACATTATTCATTCCATTTGGGACAAACATTTCCAGACCTGGCTTTAACTTTGCATTCTTGGACCTGCAGTCCTGATTTCCCCATTATAAACTCATGCCTCTATGCCTGCCGTGTACGCCTGGATGGTTTAACTCATCAAATACTGTATCACTCAAAAGTGCAAAACAATTGGTTTCTCATTGTAATGCTTGGACATCCCAAAGTGAAGAATACGCAAGGATATACTGTGATTCTTGCATTCTTAGTGCACAGTTTAATCTGAATCCTATTCTCTATAGATAGTGTGAATGGGTAATTGGACAGTAAATGTGTTCTTGGATGACCTGCGAGATGAGGTACTGCATGAACATGTTATCCTCATACTGGGAAGAGATGCAAAGCTCATCACAACTGCTGTCAATTACTTTCCAAACAATGTCAAGATGTGAATGATCAAATCAGTAATATATTTGTTTGATATGATATGATGTGATGTGGCATGTGTAACGCATCTGTACACAAGAGTTTCCAGGCACAACAAGACAAGGAGGGTCAAACAAGGGAGGACAAAATAACAATCTCACTAGGCCTTGTGTCATTCAGATCAAGCAAGAGCGGGGAAGATGGAAGGGGAGAAGTGCCAGGGGGGAAGGTGAAAGGGGAAGTGCAGTTAACTCACAAGTGCAGCCAGCAGGTGGCTCATAAGTGCAGAGAGAGGGGACTGTAGGGTTGTAGATACAGATCCAAAAAGTGCTGGGGAGCTCAGAGGCAGTGCTAGGGCAACTGGGCATGCAGGAGCCTGGGCCCGTGTTCAGAGGGTGACCAGGTGACCAGTGCGTGGAGCAGTCAGGTGCATCTGCAGGGGAGAGGAACAGAGAAAGCGGAAGCGAAAAGGAAGGTCTTGAGTTGCTTCCGGAACCAGAGTTGGTTCTGCTCAAGTTTGAGAGAGGCACGTTGTGTCTCGGGAGGATAGCTCAGGAGCAAGGTGCTCGCTTTGGAAGCAAGATGACACAAAGCAACACAGGTTTGATCCCGGTTAAGCGCTAAGAACCTCTGGGTATTAAGCACGTTATACATAACCAATCAAATCAATCATATCAGGGAGGCTGTTCCAGAGGGAGGCCCCAGCAGAGGAGATAGATCTGCCCCCAACTCTGTGCTTGGTGAAGCTTCTGACCCTCAGAGCGTTGGATGTGGTGAGCGGGGAGCTGGAGAAGGGAAATGTGCAAGAGAAAGTTGCAGGTAGAGCGGTCCCATGCCCAAGAAAGCCGTGTGGATGAAGCAGAGGGTCTTGAACTTGATCTTTGCAGCCACGGAGAGACAGTGAAGAGATTTTCAGAGCTGGAGAGATATGATCCCTGAGCTGGGCTTGAGGCCATGGACAAGCCTTGCAGTCCTGTTCTGGATAAGTTGCAAAGGTCGAAGAGTAGAGGCGGGACAATATAGAAAGATGTTGTTGCAATAGTCCAGCCTAGAGAGGACCAGATCTCTTGAGACAGTGAGCTTCTGGGAGAAAGTGAGAAAACATAAAATATCTCTGAGGAGATGCAGCTGATAGTTTGACTTCTTAGAGATATCAGAGATGTGGGGAGAGAAGGAGAGGGTGGAGTCGAAGATGACACCCAGGTTCTTAGCCTCACAGGAAGGAGCAGGAAGAGGGCCCAGAGTGGGCAGACAGAGAGAGAGAGAGGAAAGGAGAGAGTGAGTGTCCCAATGAGGATGATCTCAGTTTTATTGGCATTAAGGCAGAGATAATTAATGGCACACCAATCCTGAATTGCGGCCAGACAATCTTGTAAGAGAGAAGAAGCAGAGGTGGCTGAGGGGATCGTGAGAGAGTGCCCTCCGCATAACATTGAAAATTGGGGCAGAAAATAGTGATGCAGTGGGCAAGAGGTGCCAGGTAGTGTTTGAGGTACCAGGGCGAGAGGTTAGACCCCTGGGGAACACCACAAGTAGAGAAAGAGATAGACGAGATTGCACCTTGTTTCATTATTAATTATGAAATTATGTTGTATCGGGGCCTGTTCTGTCTATCAGACCATAGAGTTTTGGGTGTTGTGATGTGTTTCAATAACAACACATTTGTCAGTGATGGTGAGCTGTGTGCACCCTCTTAAGAATGAGTGTTGTCAATGTTATGGGGGTTTTCCTAAAGTCCTACAGGTAGTAAGACTTTAATAAGCTATCCCAGTGGTTTGGAGATGTCCAACTCTTAGTATCAATCTGTAGTAACTCAGGACCTTGGTAGAGTGGCAGAGCAGTCTGGTTTAACTTAAGAGGACGATGTGAGCTGTAAATTTTAGTGAGACATGCACACAAAATAAACTCTTACACATACAATTTATATAAAAGTATTTATTTACTATATACACACACCAGAAATAGTTTAGACGTTTACACTAGAGCACTTCGGAATACAATTCAAAGGGCACATTCACTTTTGTGTTTGTTTGTGGTTATATTTGTAGCAACGTTAGAAAGGGAAAAGGCAATGTTATTGTAATATCCGTTATTACGCGCACCTGCAGATTCTAACAGTTCATACAGTAATACATTTACTCTGCAAACAAATATAGTAAAGTAACTTAAAGGGATGAAAATGGCTAGTTAGTGTAACATTAGCTTGCTTCAAGCTTCTAGATAGTGTTTCTTTGCCCAGTAAGTCTTTTAAGTTTCAAACGCAACCTTAGCTAAAGGCAGTTCGGAAAGGGCTCAAAGTCTTTACAAGCAGCAGAATATGAAGAGTTCCTGTGGATTTCTTCCAGTGTCTAGTGTTATAGAAGCAGCAAGTTAACAACTAACAAGAGAGACCTGATAAGGACTAATTGAAGGGACACAAGCAGCGGCTTGAGTCGGAGGTAAGAGGGGGGTGGCTTGGAGACCTCTACGTACATTGCAATGCTCTGGTGCAACTTCTTTGAATAAGGTAAGCAATACCATTTTTGCCAAAATACCTTGGGTTAGAAGAAAATGTAAGTATCTCTCTATCCTTGAGTACTGTAGTTACTCGAGGATATAAAAAAATAATCTTTAAGGAGGACCCTAAGGGTCCCCAGCAACACTGTCTATAAGGTGCTCCGTGCTGCAGTAGTAAAAACAAAGATGCCTTTAAAAGCGATGGAGCAGACAGTCTCCCCAGTACAGGTAGAATACAAAGACTAGAGTTCATAAAAGACAGAGCCCACAAGAATGAATGAGAGGAAAAAGGCTCCACTCATTCAGGATTGACAGAAAACTGTCCAGAAGTCCAGCAAAAAGTGCTCAGGGTCTCCGGAGGAGAGGGGATGAAGCATACACATGATAAGTCTCCCTAAAAGTCAACAATTATTTAAAAGAGTTATTGCTCTACTTCAAAACCCCTTTCCATGTCCAGTTGAAGGTCAGCAAATCCATACTTTTTTTTACTAACAGTGATTTTAGAATTCCTAGTCCCTTCCGACTGTCCATTAGTTCTTCGAAAGGAAATCAGGTCAGCTAGCTCCGCAAAGTAGTGTTCTGATTTCCCTAGCTGCAGAACCCAGGTCCTACACTCTTCAGGACACACACTGCCTTCATTCTTCCAAGGTCACTACTCAGAGTACCACTGAATTACATAAGTGCAACAGGTTCTTCACAGCACTAATACAAAACAAGGAATTGCTGTCACAAGGGCTGTATTTAAAACAAGTTATTTCTGGTGTTATTATGCACCTTTTGTCAACTGAGAAATTAGCACACAAGTGTCAAGGAGTTCCCCCCTTCTCACCTGAGTCCGTTCTTTACTGTTGTCCTTGGTCGATGCTTTCTTGCGGATGGACAGGGTCTTGAGGAAGGCTGCACGATTCTCTTCCAAATCCAGAATGCGTTCAGTTTCCGGGATGCCGAAACCAGGAATTCAGGAGCCAGTGGAAGCACGCTAGCCAGGAATCCAGGAGGTAAGTAGAAGGGGGAGGACTAGGAAGGGATAGCGGGATTAGGAAAAGGAGAAGAACCGCAAGCTACGGAGCACACGTCTGGTCGCTACTTCGCAATAACATTAAGACGCGCAAAGCCACGGAAGGCGTGGTCTATTAGTAGAAAAGGCTACGTCCAGCGCATGGAGCGAGAAGGGATTACGCTGGATGGCCATGTTGGGAGTATTAATGAGTGTAAGCCCGCTGTGACAGGGACCAAGAAGCCCAAAAGGGATGCACTCTGTGATTCATGACAGCATGCCTCCTACGAAGACCTTTCCCTCCAGGTTTGCCCAGGTGAATGAGATGAAATCTTCTGAGCAGTTGAGGGTCCTTGATGTTTGACATAGGCTCCCAGGTTCTTTCACTAGGGGGATGTCCTTTCCATTCAACCAGATATTGAAGCTAGCCCCTTCTATACATGGAATCACAAATCCGGGACACCTCGTATTCCAATTGGTTGTCGACCAGTATAGGAGGAGGTTTGCAGGGTTTCCAGGAGGATAGATAGAAGGGTTTCAGCAAAGATGTGTGAAAGACTGGGTGTATTTTCTTCCAGGAGTCTGGCAATTTGATCCGATAAGAAATGGGATTTATAACTTCTTTGATGGGAAATGGACCATAGTATCGAGGGGTCAATTTACTCAGCCGTAGATGTCGGGGTAGTCATTTTTGAGGACAACCAGACCTGGTCACCGATTGCATAAGAAGGGCCTGGTCTTCTTTTGGAATCTGCATATTTCTTGGTCTGTTTTCTGGCCTTCTCTAAGAATTCCTTGGCCTCCTTATGTATATTGACAAGGGTTGTGATCCAGGAGTTAACTCTGGGTACTGGTGTAGGTTGAGGAAGAACAGAATGCGGAACCGATGGATGAAAACCTTAACTGCGATGAAAGGGGGTGATCTTAAGTGCCGAATGGTCGGAATTGTTGTAGGCGAAATTCATCCATGGGTATCAGGAGGGACCAGTCATCGTGTACCTTGGTGGCAAAGCATCGAAGATACTGTTCCAGGGTTTGATTGACACGTTCTGTGGCTCCGTTGGTTTGAGGGTGATATCCTGAAGAAAGGGCGCGTTGGATTCCTAAGCATTGACAGAGACTTTTCCAGAATTGTGAGATGTATTGAGGTCCACGATCCAATATGATCTTGGAAGGGAGTCCATGCAAACAGAATATGTGTTCCAGGAAGATTCCTGCTAGTTCAGAGGAGGATGGTAGTTTATGCAGGGGTGTAAAATGAGCCATATGAGTGAACAAGTCTATGGTAACCATAATGGTAGTGTATCCATGGGAAGGTGGTAGTTCCACAATGAAGTCCGTAGCGATAACCTCCCATGGCCTGGTTGGCAGTGTAGGTTGCAGTAGAAGGCCCACCGGTCTCTTGTTATCATGTTTATTTTGACTGCAGACAATACAGGATTGAATGTACTGCTGCACGTCGAATCTCATCCTAGGCCACCAGGATTGCCTTTGTATAAGAGGGTATTGGCGATGCCACGATGTCCGGAGTGTAGGGTATCATGACAAGAGATTTATTATTCTTTGTTGTAGCCTTTTTGTAGGGATGAACAATACATTGTCCTTGAACAGATACCCTTCACGGACCCTTAGATTCCATTGATTTTTCTTAGATATATCCTTCCACAGATCAGAGGATTGGGTCTGAGCTTGGATTTCTTCAAGGAGGTTGACTGCTTGGGCTACAAAGATCTTGGAGGAAAAAATCTGAGGATATGTCTTGTCTTCAATGGGCTCGTAGTCTGGTCGTCGAGATAAGGTGTCAGCAATTAGGTTTTGTGATCCTGGAACATGAGTGATGTGGAACTGGTACTGGGCAAAGAAGTAGGCCCATCGCGCCTGATGACTATTCCTACACTCCAAAGACTGTAGAATCTGGAGGTTCTGGTGGTCTGAACGGACCTGAACTGGATGTTTAGCTCCCAGAAGTAAATGTCGCCACTCAGTGAAGGCTTGAAGGATGGCTAACATTTCCTTTTCCAGGACTGAATAGTGTGTTTCACTAGGAGTCAGGGTCCGTGAAAGATAAGCAATTGGGTGTTCCAGTTTATCTCCTAATTCTTGCTTCAGGAACACACCTATGGTGTAATTAGAGGCATCCATTTCTACTAGGAAGGGTCGACTAGTATCGGGTTGGGCCAAGATAGGAGCTTGTGTAAACTCTGTCTTCAGACGCAAAAACGCAGTTTCTTGTGGTGTAGACCAGAGGAAGGGAGTGTCTTTCTTCAGGAGAGCAACAATCAGTTGTACTATCTTGGAGAAGTTAGATATGAACTTGCGGTAGAAATTGGCAAGGCCCAGGTGTGAAAACATAAAAATTAATATGAGGCTGGGAAGCCTAAAAGAAACGCACCAACACAGGTTACCAAGGACATACAAGTGCTTTATTTAAAAGCTACAACAGTTACCAAAGTCAATTGACAAACGGATAGCTATTTGGCTCTCAGAGTAACGTAACGAACTTCAATGAGGGTTCGATGCATTAGTAGAGAGACCATACATTGGAATACTTGGGTCTTTTATATGATTTGTCCAGCCCTTGGCCAACCCTCTCGCAGGTTAACCATTTCTTGGGATCAGGCCTAGGGTTCCTTGGCAGGTCAATCCTATCATTTATGCATTTTGATCAGTATTACTGATATAGTTGTACATTTACACATGGGTCAGCAATAGGACAAGGTCTCAGGTCGCGACCCCAGCAAGTGGCCTGCAGGCATATTAATTATTCGTGTGTGCGGAGGTCACAACGGCCAGAATCTTACTCAGAATGTCATTCAGCCTCCATTTTGATGTTCAGGGTGACTTCCACATTACAAGAGAACCTAAAATGGCGGCTAAATCCAAGATGGCGACTTACATTACTTTCTCTAAGGTCAAGACCTTGCCGCGGAGTCTATTCGCATGATATTTTAGACAACTTGGCGTAGGCCAATACACATATAATTACTGCGATAGGAGGCATAATATTATTTCGATTCCATCACAGGAATGATTGAACTTGTTTCATGGAAGCAGGAGCAGGCCCGGTCAGTATGGCCTTTACCTTTGAAGGATCCATACCGATTCCTTCTGGGCTAAGGATAAATTCTAGGTAATGAACGGAGGTTACATGGAACAAACATTTTTCGGGTTTGGCTAGGAGTTTGTGTTCTCTAAGTCTCTGCAAGACTGCCTTCACATGCTCTTTGTGTTGTATAGGGTCCTTGGAGAAGATCAATATTTCATCCAGATATACAATGACGAAGAGAAACAACATGTCAGAAAACACCCTGTCCATAAAGCGTTGGAAAATTGCCGGGGCATTAGCTAGTCCAAAGGGCATGACTAGATATTCATAATGGCCAAAGGGTGTTCTGAAGGCGGTTTTGCATTTGTCCCCTTCCCGGACACAAATCAAATGTTAGGCGCCCCTGAGATCCAACTTGGTGAATATTACCGCGCCTCTCACAGATTCCAGGATGTCCGAAATCAAGGGTAACGGGTACCGGTCCTTGAGGGTGCATTGATTTAGGCCGCAATAATCGAGGCAGGGTTTGAGTTCATTGGTATCCTTCTTGGGAACAAAGAATAGGGAAGCACCAGCAGGAGATTTTGAAGGTCTTATGGTGCCACTTTCAAGGTTGGTATCCATGTATTCTCTCAGGGCCTTTTTCTCGGGTTTGGAAAGGATGAACATCCTGCCAAAGGGAATCACTGCAGAGGGTTCTGTATCTATTGTGCAGTCTTCAGGTGTGTGTGGGGGTAAGGCCTGGACTATGGCAGTGGAAAACACATCAGCATATCCTTGATAGGCCTCAGGAAGGTGTATGACAGACACCATGAGTGATGTCTGTTGTTCCCTTGTTGGTTCCTTTGGGTTTGTTAACGGAGGTTCCAGGGATAGGCAGTGAGACATGCAAAACTCTGAGACTAGGAATAGAGAACCCGCTGTCCAGTTGATATATGGATTGTGTTTCTGTAGCCAGGGCATACCCAAAACCATGGGGTAATGAGCTGACTTAATGATGTCAAACCTAATCAGCTCCTGATGGTGATTCATTGAAAGCTGGATCTCTTTGGTCTGCAGGCTTATGGGCCCTGATGCGAGGGGTCT
This sequence comes from Ambystoma mexicanum, assembly GCF_040938575.1. NCBI lineage: Eukaryota > Metazoa > Chordata > Amphibia > Caudata > Ambystomatidae > Ambystoma > Ambystoma mexicanum. The sequence continues at coordinate 48,847,521 of NC_090925.1, read as the reverse complement.
TCCGTCAATAGCTTCCACAGGTTGCATGGTGCTTCGTGGCTCGTACGGAATTCGATGTTTAGTAACCCATTCTTGATCGATGAATATCCCCATAGCTCCGCAGTCTACCAGGGCCAAAATGGAATAGGTCATATTCTTGGAGGGTGATAGAAAGGCCTGTAATATAACCAAATTGTTTTGTCCAGGAGAGTTCAAGGATGGAATTGATGTGGAGCAAACATCTCTCTCCCGAAGCTCTGCTGCATCTAGGATCGGGAGCTGGCATTTCCTGAACATCCGAGGGGGTGCTAGAGGGCATTCCCTAACCAAATGCTTATCCGAGGCACAATACATGCACAAGCCCATATGAATTCTTCTCATTCTCTCTTACGGGGATGTGGGTTCACGAAAGGCCCCAATCTACATGGGCTCTGGTTCTGTGACTGGGCTTGGGTTGGTGTCCGTTCTGACGGTACTCTCAAATGATGCCTTGGGAGAAATTCCCCTGGTTTTTTTCTTTTCTGTCTTCCTTTCCTGGATACAGAAGTCAATGTGCATGGCAAGATCCATTAGTGCCTGGAACGAGCTTGGTCGTGCCACTCTGGCCAGCTCATCCTTAAACTCTTTGTTCATTCCTCTCCTGAACAGGGTAAAGCTCGCCTCAGCGGACCAGTCAGCTTCCTTAGCCAACTGTTTAAATCGGGTCACATACGTGAGCATATCCTGGGAACCTTGCTAAAAGTCTAACAGGCGTTCCTGGGCACTGTATACCTGCTCAGGGCGGTCAAACATGTTTTTAAGGGCCAGTATAAACCCATCATAGTCGTGCAAGAGGGCATCACTAGAGTTAACGAGGGGAGTAGCCCAAGTTAAGGCATTCCCGGAAAGGAAGCTCTTCAGAAAGGTAGGCAGTAGAAGGGTGATCAAATATGTTCCTCGAGTCCACACTCAAGGTCTGATTTTCCTGTGAAAAAGGTTGCTGAGGATCTTGCAAAAACTGACCTCTATCAGAGCCCCCTGCCCCAGTGCGGCCTCTAGGTCGTCTACCCATACTCCCAAACGCACTGTTTGACCTTTGTCGAAGGACGGGTCACTGTGCTCGCCGATGACCTTCCTGGCGGCAATAAGCACATTGATTAATATTCACAGAACCCAAAGGAGCGTTTCCTGTTGGGACATATTGACCTCTGGTCTGTGTCGTGCCTCCTCTGGGGTTTCTAACAATTTGTTGTAATAATACTTTAGTTTTCAGATCTCCTTTCCTCTTCTCTATTTTCTCCTTCTCATTATTAACACGATTCTCATAATACTGAGCCATGTGCAAAACTTCAGATTGAGATTTTGCCTGCCAAGCGCTCTCAGAGGACATAATCTGTGACTGAATGTCGGGCAACAATCCACTTACAAATTTGTCCACAAACAACCTTTTCCCAGACTCTGTACCCAAGACCTGTCCACTGAAGTCGGAAAATACCTGCTCGAATCTATTAAAGAATTCGGTGGCGCCTTCAGTTTTCCCTTGAACACAGGCCGTAAGCTTGTCCCAAATCATTCTTTTCTCTGGAATTATAGTTTTTAATTTTGCGACAATTCTATCAGGCAAAGTAAGTATTACCTGAGGTGGTTTCTCACCAGCTGGTCTTTCCCCATCAACCCTAATCATATTAGCCCACGTATCTCCCAACCCTGGCACATCGTCTATTGTCTGAACCTGCTTCCATACATCTACAACAAGTACATTATGGTTTTAAGTACCAAACTGGCATTTTCCTGGGAAACACATAGGGCGATGCTGCTGATATCTCTGTACCGAAAATGCCTTGAGGGTTTCGGCTACCAAGCACCACCTCTCCCTACTAGGAGCAAAAGAACCATCATGGCGGACCAATCCTTCCTTAGCTTTAGACGCAATACTTTGAACTGGTTGCGATCCAACGACTCTGCTGTACTCCATTCCTTTTTGTATGTATCATTCACTTTACTATTTTCACTTGCTGTATAATCTTGCACTTTTGCCTGTATAATCCTATTTCCAATATGATGAACCTGTAACTTAATCTTAAAGTAATCGTATTAGTATTATCTAGTATTCGTTGCCCCCAGTTACCTCTGGGTTTGGTGTGCCATATAAATAAATAAAACAAACAAGCCAAACTAAAGAAGGCAACGAAGGACCCGAGGGAAATAATACTAAAGGAGAGGCAAGATATCCGTCACACGGTTATTAAAGAGTTGAACGAGTCAGAAGAATCATTGGTGAGAGACCCAAGCAAGATAAAGAAGAAGTTATACATTAATGACTGGATTGAGACCCACGAGGCAATATTAAAATGTAAACATCGAGAAGATTTCTGGTTCGGAGCGCGGACGCTGATTGTGCTGCCAAAGTATATTCAAACCTTCCCAAATTGGTTTCTTAAATCACAGTATACGCGCTTCCGTTTTAACATCTCCCCGACAAGTCTGGTCCTAAGTAAAAGAAATGGACAACAGAGTTATCCCACATGCCTACTATCCCAAAAAGAAAACGTGGATGACTCCCTCCAGCATCTAGTATTGTTGTGCCCAAAGCGGAGGGCGGAAAGAGAGCTCGAGATGGCAGGCATAATGACAAAATATGGAGCAAGGTCTGTGAACGATTGGTGGAGGGTTCTAATTGAGGGAGAGAAAACACACATCATCTTGGCATTAACGAAATTCCTGCTGTTCATTTTTGCAAAACTTGATAAAACAGTGACAAGTGGAGTACTGCCTGAATGCTTGTCCAGGTGGACAATTTTGAGAATGAGGAGTGAGACACAAAGTGGATTTGCAGAACTTTTAATTGAAAGTGTAAATGAGGACAAGTTTTAAATATATGTACTGTATCTTCTGATTTTCTGTTTTTCTCTTTTTTTAACTAACTCTAAAATGGTAATTCATTTATCGTTGCTTTCTTCCCTTGTTTGTTTCTCTTCCTGTTCTCCCATTTTCTTCATTTTTTTTTTTTACAGTTTTTTAAAAAAAATGTTTGTATGTGTTTAAGGTAAATTGGCTAAAGGTTTCCTAATTTGTAAACCACTTCAGCCAAATAAATAAAATAAAAAAATAGGGTGATGCTGCACTGGTTGCCTTTCATACAATCTTCCTAATAATTGTCAGAACAAGATATTCTTTCTTTGCCGGTTGTCATATTTCACTCGCTTACCAGTTTGATTGTGTTTTCTCTATTTGCAAGCATTTATAAAGCAATTCTTGACGCATTCTCACTGCTTGTAGATGACAATGAAACAATTCATCTTTGGAGTAATATGACATACTTGAATCCCTGTGTGAATGTGGCTGTTTGTCATCATCCTGCCTGCTGACGACCGCACCCCAAAACAAATAACAACACCTTTTTAGGCCGATTCTGTGTGGCCTTCAATGGGCCGGATTATGATGATTTACATGTGTGTCACCCTTTGAACACCCTGGGAACTGCTCCCCCATCACCTCCTCCCCTTCACTCACTGCTTCTCCCCTTCCCCACCACAAACATTGTGCCCCCATCACCACCACAGACAAACACGCACACATGCACACATCTTTCCTCTTCATAACACGCCTCTCAGTCCCTAAGCACACTCGTGTGTGGTGTGCACCAGGGCTCTGCAGGCTTCTCTACCTGGTATTTCTATGTATCAATCACAGGCAAACAACCTTATACTGTGCATGTGTGTTTGTCATTTAGTATCCAAAACAGGGGATCCCTGTCGATTCTTCTGCAGTCTACAGAGTAGGATAAAGACTTGGGACATAGCCAGGAGGTGTGTGCTCATAATACAATACCTTGGTGGGAAACTTGTGTTTGTAAAGTTCACTATGGATACTGATGATGATGTGCTTAATTACATTACCAACAATAAGACTTAGCTGAAGGTTTTGCTAAAGTGGCCAGAATTAGAGGACGGATCCCCCTGATTCATAACTCATCAACGATGTATGAGGTTAATCCTCAATGTATTTTTAATTTTTTGGAAACTGTTCCTGGCCATTCGTGGGCATTTTGATGGCTTGTAAGGCTCTGTGTGGCCATTCCAACCATTCATGCCTCATGCATATTGAGATAATTCCTGGATTGGCAATGCGTGAAGGGTCTTTCACTGTCAGACTGATAGGTTCGACATATTACAGGAGATCAGTGCTGCTGCTTGTTCTCGAACTTGCTGGTGCTTGGACAGGGTCGATGTCTGTTGCCCTGTACATGAGGCATCACAGTCATTCTGAGGCCGGCAGTAACCCGCCGGTGCCACCTGCAGGTTGCTTCCGACCTGGGAACACTGCATCCACCTCCTGACCTCCCAGTGCCACCTGGACATTACAAGTCCCAGTGGTGCAGGAAGTGAGGTGGCAGATTTGATAACTCCCCATTCCTGCGGCGTCCCATAGGACTCCCATAGGACTCCATGGCAGTAGGGAGACAGAAGCACAGGCAAAATGACTAACAGTGCCAGTGCTTCAGTGAGAAGTCTGCCTGTAGGTTCATCCTGAATCTGTTGCAGTAGGAACCTTTGGGACATACCCAGAAGGAGTGTATTCAAAATGCAATATCTTGCTGGGGAAATTATGTTTCTTAAAATCACTCTGCATACTGATGATGATGTGCTTAGATGCAATACCACAAATAGGAGTTGGCCGAAGATGTTGCTCTAGTGACTTGGATAAGAGGACGGATGCACCAGATTCATAACTCATCAACGTTATATGAGGTTGGTCCTCAATGCTTTTGAATTTTAGGGAAATCCTCTTTAAGTCTTGGGTTATGCAAGCATTGGGTTTCAGTGATACTGTCTCAAGGGCATTTAATATTTTCCTGGCTGAATCTTGTGCATTTTGTGTTTTGGATCATTAATAAAATGTGCCCGACCAATCCAATGCATTTTACTGGCTTGTTACGCTGATACACCATCTAGAAGTTCAGCTATGTGTGACCATTCCAACAATTCACGCTCTCTTTGCTCACACTGGCTAACATATGTTCTGTGTTTGCACCCGTGTCCCACCATGTACCTATGCTGCTCCCTTCACTACTATGCCTTGCATGTCCTTTGCCCACTATCATAGGGCCCACTGCTACTGGTGCACTACTGCCCACCATCACTCTTGACCCTCCATTACAGGCTCCCCTTTATCCTGCAGCGTTGCCTGCTACCCCTGTCTCCACCCCCTTCCTCATGCCTTATCAGGCACTCGCGCCATCTGATTTACCAGCTCATGCCCGTATAGTGCACTGCTATGCCACTCCCGAAAATCCTCCACTGTCTGCGGCAACTGATATTCACAGCTCTAGCTGGCACCTATCATTTTCACATGTGGTGCAGGATGCATGGACCCCCAAATATGTCACATCAGACCCACACAACCATTGCAGTATGCCACTATTGCCGCAGATTCCCATCCCCAAGTCCGCCTGACACAGCCTTACAATTTCTTACACAGTATCTTACCTAAGTGCCCCACCCTACTCGGTGCTGCCCTGTGCTACCCTGGTCCAAGCCCGACACCCGTCCCTCCTCCAGTTTTTCCAAAAAGCCCACAACAGCCCTTGCTTACTATGGCCCCTTCCCAAACCACAACCCCACACAGACATGCCAGCCATCACCTGCTCTACAACAGCAGCACTAACACACCTTTGTGCTCTTCAGCAAATATACATCACAGCTCCCCTGCACTGACCTCCTTTCTTCCCCCATACATGTGGCACCTCCCACTATGCTAAACACTTGTGCCATTATGTGCAGGAGCATACCCGCACCTGGTCTCAGCCTTAGATTCCCCATCACACGCTGTACACATTCACACCACAGCAAACGGTTCTCCCCTCACATGGGATACAGCAATAGGCAGACTCATCTGGTGGTAACCACCTCCCACCCTGGGTCATCCACTGCACACAAACCCACGAGACTGCAACCTGCTTGTCGATCCCACAACCCCACCACAGTACACTGTGGGCTCGCAAGAACAACTTGGGAAATTGGAGAGGAGAAAGGACAGAGAAAAGCAAAATATATACAAATAGCATTTGAATGAGAATAACAGAGCTAAAAATACATACAAATGTACAGTTCACATTTGTCTAACTTCCTCAAAGAAACTTAAAGGGAGTATAGAAAAGACAAACTAACAAATTAAAATGTTTCCCATTCAGCTTATAACAGCTCTTACTATTCATCTTCCTTTCCCTATCCATCTTCAGTATTTGTCAAATAAGGATGAGTGAGCAGAATGCTCTTTTGCCCTATTTACAGACCAATTAAACTCTTAAGATCTTAAAAAGTAATATTGCAGCTTTCCAACATCCGAATCACTGCTATTCCGGAGAGCATCCTATCCCAAAACATTTCTGATATGTAGTGGGAGGCTTCAATCCCGAATTTTCCAAACCAGATACGCCTTGCAGGCCACGTTCCTTCACAATCCAGTAATAAATGTTTAATAGTGTGTTCCTGTGGTTTTTTGCACATTTTACATAGTTGGATTGCCAAGTCCCCTTGCCCTCTTTTTGCGAGGACCTCCCCAGTATGGACTACATTCAGCCGCAATCTCAAGAATTGTTTTCTAATACTCCAGTCCGGGAACTTTATCAAATATGTATTGAGGTGCCCTAATTTTGTGTACTCTTCTTGCAATTGGTTCGGGTTTTTCACAGATTGTATTTCATCAATAGTATTTATCCAGTCCATCTTGTCCCATTGTTTTTTTGCTTTTACCGGATTCTCAATTAGTGTTTTGATATCAATGTCCACTTTATCCATCCATTCTTTTACTTGACAATGGAGGTCCATTAACATTTTCGATTTATTATTCCCAAGATGGGCTCTAATATCTGGGTATAATGATCCTTCTTGTGCCAATGATATCAGCCGTAGAAGGGAGACCAATTTCTATCCAGCCTGGGCTTTCAAGGATTTTAGGCCCAGTTCAAACCTGATGTTTGCAACGGGAAGTCACATTGACAGCCCAAGGACATCCTCCCGCAGCAGACCCTCCCATCTTTTCCAATTCCCCTCCCAAATAAGCGTTTTTGCTTCTAAACCATAGAGCAGAATTGGGATGACTTTGGACTGATAGAATTTTATAAGTGGACACAAAGAGAACCTACAATATCTCTCCAAGATTTTTTTCATTCGAGCCCCAATTTGTTTAATTTTCGTGAGAATATCGTGTTCGACCTTAGAGGCAGCCGGGGATGCATATATTTTATAGCCAAGGTAAATTAGTTCTTCAACCTTTGGAATTTGCTGACCTCCCATCATCCACTGTGGAAATATAACCTTTTTATTTCTGTGTCATAATACCCTTATCTTTGATTTTATAGGGTTTATGGCCAAACCATTTTCTTACGCGGAACAATGTAGTTTACTCAAAAGGCGCTGAAGCCCAATTGCTGTCTTATCGAGTAAAACTAAATCATCCCCATAGGCAAGCCAGTGGATTTTCACACCATTTAGCACTGGACTTGCCAATGCAGTTGACGTGAGGTACTCTCCTATGTCAGATAGGTAATAATTGAAGAAGAGAGGTGCTCTCAAGCAACCCTGCCTGACTCCCCATTCCACCCCCATTGAGTCTGATAGGTGACCCTCCTCATCCATCCGCCAAAGCCTGCCTCTATCCACCAAATTGAAGGCTTTGGAAAAGTCCACTCATGCCCCATAAAGTTCTTGTTCCCCTTTCTTTCCTGTGTCATAAGATTTATCACCACTCCATTTAGCATTGTGGACAAACCACTGCTGAAGCCCGTCTGACACTTTCATAGGACTCTCACCCTCCTTTCCCAGGTTTCAAGCTCACCCATCAAAATCCTCATGAATAATTTGCTTTCTATATCAAGGAGGGCGATTGGGCGGTAGTTGGTCACCACAGTCCGATCACCCCCCTTGAACAATGGGACAACAATAGCAGATTTCCAAGAGACTGGAAATTCCTGCTTTACCATGATCTCCTTGAATAGCCAATATAAAAGCCTGGCCCATAAAGGTGGATCATTTTTTAAAACCTGATAAGTCAAACTATTTGGGGCCTGCTGCCCTGGAGTATGAACTGCACCCAATTAAATTGATGATATATTGTTCATCAAAAGTAAGACTCCAAACCATATCCCTTTTCTTCTGTATGATGTTTTTTTGCGGTTTCCTGAATTCCTCCTTCAAGTGCAGAATCCAGTCTACTTTGGATACTAAATTACACTGTCTAGATTCCATTTTCCCTTCCAAATGGTGAATCACAGCCCAAAAGTCTCCCGAATCTCTCTTCCCCAATTGCTTCAACATATATTCACTATCTTGTTGGCTTCTCCAGATTTCCTAGACACCGACCAGGATTTATAGTTCTGCAAGAGGGATTTGGCTTCTTTTCTCTCACTCTCATCACTCATGGAAGATTTTTTTATACCTCTGAGTATTTTATTCATTATCTTTTTCTTTGACATAGTTTCATCATCAAATGAGTGATGGTGTACCTGTTTTCTCCCACTGTCTTTTGCCGATGGGGGACAGATAGACCACAGAAACTTGATGAAGCTCCCCGGCTTACAACTCTCATATTGTTTATCTTGTGGGATCCCATCAAACAGTCATTGAGCTCCCTCCCCTCGTTCCTATATTTCTTTTGGCACACTCTTCCTTTCAGTAATGTTATTGATTCATTATACTTCTCCTGGGGGTCCAAATGGAATCCTGAAAATATTAATTCTAGATGGTGATGATCACTACCTCCTCCTTGTACAATGTTTAGGGGTGCATTTTGTTCAAATAGTGACAATGACATAAAGAGATAATCTAGTGTGGAGTTACTGTACCCTGGCATCTGGTAGAATTTGCCGGAATGTCCCCTGGCAGTTTCCCATTTGCCATTACCAATCCCCATTCCCTGAGGAACTCCACCCCGATTCTACCCTTTTCAGATATCCTATGCGTAGTGTATGGTGATTTCCCTTTTATAAGTTGGATACATTGAGAATTTAGATAACCGCCCAGAATTATTGCTGCCCCCCAGCCAAACTTCATTTTAATAATTTCCAGCATCAATGCTAGATCATCCAGGAAAGGTTGTAATAGTGAACACATGGGTTTCCAATATATATTAACAAATATCACCTCCAAGATATTCCCTGGAGACAGAGATGTGCTTTCCTGACTTGAATACCTGTATTGGTACTGACGATTGGATTGAGGTCCTTGAATATGGAGTTTTTAAATGCCAGAAGCATTCCCCCACTTGGTCTCCCCTTAGCTTTTTGTAAGGCTGTCTGAACAGAGATTGCATAGCCTTCTACCATAATTGGGTTAACCAGCCAGGTTTCTTGAAACATAAGGACATCCCCTTTTCCAAACAAATGTTCTTTCATTTTCTTGGAGGTGAAAATATTTGGACCCCGCGTGTTCCAACAGATCACATTTAAACCCAAACAGTTAAAGGGGCTTCTGGCCTACACCTAGTCTCTGAAAGACCTCTGTTAGAATTTCTGGAAGTAATGCCAGTGGGTTTCCCCGAAAATTCTTTTCTGGAACTTCTAGACCTCCAAAGTTTGTCTTAACTGGTGTTTTTTGGGGCTCTTCAAAGCCTACGTTGGTGGTCCATTTTGATGTAGGTACTAAAAACGTCCCATTCCCAATCAGTTGAGAGATGGAGACCAAAGGTCTTGTTTCTTTAGGTCTGATTCTCCCATTATTGCCTCATAGCCTTAAATAAATATAATAATTATTATAATTATAATATTTATTTATTTTAAAATTCAAAAGAAATACAATTTTTAATATGGGGCAACAATCACCAATGGGGTGATAAGAACAATATGAATGTAAGCAATGCACTTAGTTTACTCTTCTATTGACACAACTCCAAGACACCAGGGAATAGGAGCACTTTTTGATTTTAGGTAAGATAGCACTTGAGTTAGAATTTCACCCTGCAATGTTCCCTAACCCACAAATAATCTATGTTAAGTGGATACACAGAATCAGCAGGTAATCAGCAATGACAGACAAGAAAGATAATTTAAATCCAACCTTCCCTCCCCAAACAAGAGAGAAAAATGAATTTCAAACCCTGGTAATGCTAAATTGACACTGGGAAATTGATGAATAAATGAATGAATGGGTATAACTCTTGAAACAAAAACAATTGTTTACTGGAGCAACACTAGAAAGACACTAGCAATCACAAGCAATGGATTGAGCAAAAGCATACAATTCGAAATTGAATGGAAGATCAAAAACAGTTTATAATCAAAATGACATGTTGTAAAATTAACACACTTTTGCAAATCCCGCCTGAATTTACCAAAACGTTTTTTAATAAAAACGGGTGAAATATTGTACATTTCGGTTGGGGGGTAGCTATGGATCCTAGGTACAATATGGAATTAAAATTAGGTCTCTAGCTGGTAAATTGAGTGAGTTAAAAACAATCTAGTGAGGTGTGTTTTTGAGAAAATGAAGGCGCAAAAAAGGAGCAGAAATCAATATTGACAAGGACAGTTTTACTCTATACTCGGGCATTCAGGCTAGGCTACCAGAATGAGACACCGTAAGCCCAGGGGTTGACTCGCGAGTTCAACCCTAGCACCTCCGCACCCGCCCTGGCAGACCCAGCCCAATCACTCCAAACAGGCTTAATAGCTCAGGATTTTACAAGAGAAAATTATTAAAGATGTTGGCGCTAGCACAAGGAATCATAGGCAGGGTTTCAATCATGATTTTGACAATATTCCAATGATCAGGATAAGGATAGGATAACTTAGAGATTGGGCTGGAACAAAGCAAGGCAAGGTAATATATGGTTTCTATGGTTCCTATTTATACTCACAGTCCACTTTAGTTAAGATTTTGGATTTTGGACAGTCAGCACTCAGGTCCCCACATGGATCTGGTCTAACACAGGACAGCCGGACAACATCATCAGGACAGGGCCATCTGGGCAGGGACTGTATACCAAAGTATAGTTCTTCTGGACTGGCAATTCTGGTTACTGTATAAGATAGGGCATCAGGAGAGCAGGATGGCAGCAGCATGCAGTGAGTGGCAAGCCAGGTTAATTCAGGATGCTTCCCAAAACACCACAGCGTTTCCCTAGGTTATTGGGATTAATTTAGAATTGAGGCCTAGCTGAAGCAAGATCAGCAAGGTTTGGCCTTGTGGTTAGGATCTGGAGTCTAGATGAATAAATGTAAGATGAAGACAGGAACAGGACAGGACGCCGGGCAGGAAATCAGGAATTGGTCAGGAATCAGTGTGTCCCTGTGTGTTGTCAGGGGCTCTTATTTATAGTGTCAGGTGACATCATCACAGTATATGACAGGGGCAGGTGTTACTACACACGCCCCTAACAATAGGATTGGGCAAGGGTAGTAATCTGCGCCTTGCTCTCTACTGGTTGGATTTCTAAGGGGATTATGTCAGGTTTATGAGGTGAAGTTTACAATGTCCCAACACTCACACATACTTAAAATCCGACTTTGCGAAAAAACATACATTTCTTTAGTTGCAATCCCTTGTAAATTATACATACAGGTTACATATTATGTGCAGCACAGATTAGTCCAAACCTCCAGTCTGTGCGACCTTGTTTCCCCTTTCTGAAACATTTTGGTAATTTTACACATTAAAGATTTGGCCTAAAATTCCACAATTTTATACACAAATGTGAATTGTCCCCAGGGATGTATGTACAAAATCTTATGTTTGCCACATTATTACTTTCCTGGGAATCTGTCATATTTCGTAACTTCTGTTTCCCATGCGGCAATGAGTTCTACCATGTTTTCCAAGTTTTAAAAGATGAGCCAAAATTAGATTTAACACTGCAAACGTTTACATTTCTGCTAATTCTTGCTATAGAAATAAGAGTCTTTAAAGTTTCTTCATAATCTAGTCTCTGGCACCGAAAGGCAGTCCCTTTGTTACTTGATCCTGTTTTTATTTTCTTCCTTCAACTGCAAGCAGTTGTAATTTCCTTCCAGGCAAGGGGGTTTCCAGTCTTAATTGAGGGTTTTATTGCCTATTCACACTTGACAGGTGAATGTCCTAGGACTGCTGTTGTTCCAGCCTGGAGCACAGACACATGTCTGACAAGCTTGTGAACTCTCATTGTCCTGTCACATAAAAAGTTTTTCAAGCTGGCACATCGCACCTACTTGTCCTGGATTTAGGGTGTATCTCCCTTCCTTCGGGAAGTTACATGGCTGGCAACTGGAATCACAGGTTTTTCTGAGATCTTGCAACTCCAGCCTATGTGTTTTAAACTGTTTTATTTCTTATTTTGAGTCTGGAATGAAACAAACCTGTGACAGAAGATAGCCTATGTGTGCATTATCACCACCAACATAACCCTTTTGTATTACTAAGTAAACAGGCTTTCATTAACATTTGAGTTTTAAACAGGCCCTTTTTTTCTCTTCAGTCAGCACAGCCCATTTTTCCACATGTGTTAAAAACTGCTATCATTTCTTTCCTTAATTCGGTTTGCAGCTCCTCAGATTGCCTCTTGGCAGCTGTAGAAATTTTCCTTGCAGCAGGTCTCTTATATAGGGGGTCTGGGGTGATCTGGGATGGTACATTGATAAAGGGCCTGCATTCGTTGCATCAAAAGGCATTAGGATAAGGGGCTAATTGTCAATATTTCTTTGACCAGAGTCCGGGGGTGCAAGGCGAGTTCATGGTAATATCATGTGTCAATGGGCTGAGGGGAGAGTGGATAAATGGTGCCGTCACAGTGGAAGGGTGAGAGGTTACATTTGTATCATCACAGAAACAAGGGCCTTTAGCTGTCAGCCCAGCCTGAGGGGGGAGGATGGTGTGGCTGAGTGTGCGGCGCTGCAGCAGAGGGGAGAGAGGGCCCTGTGGCCTATAGCCAGCCCCCTTTGTGGCGTTACATACAAATCATTAGAATGCGAGGTAAAATTAGGCCAGTGTGGTTATGGATACACCGAATAACATGAAAACTATGATCTTAATCTAAGTTACACGTTTAGTTTATCATGAGCATCGTGTTACAAAATGAATTCTGTCTACAACAGCCTTGTGGCTTTACCATTTTCCATTATATGCATTTAGCACCATATGAGAGTTGAACATGTTTGTGAACATTCATATATTTGAAAAGCCAGTGAGCATCTGGATGGTGTACTTTGCATTATATCGAACAAGTAAATTAACATATCATACATTAACGTGAGTGTTTGGCAAAGAATGAGATTCGGCCAACAGTATGGGGCCTAGACACATAACCAATATCTTCATACGCAGTAAAATAGGTAAAGATCTTCTTGTTTTGTTTCATGGAATAAGCGCCTTAATACACACCTACAATGGGGGGGGTTTATAATCTTCACAGAGGGATTAGCAGTATGGGTGAAACAGAGTTGCACACAGGCGGAAGGTCTGTATCTGTTTCTTCAAAAGGTTGGGGGGTTATCCACTGTGTATGTCATAAATGTGGGGTCTGCCAAGGGACGGGTCATGTTTGTGGAGATGAATTGTTTTCCTCAAACCCAAGCCTTTGCCAGGTCATTGAAAGGTCAGCGATGAACTGCGAAAGGTGAAAGATACAGTGTTTATCATGTACCTTGTTTGCGCCTAATCTCCTGTGGGAACGGGCCTACTGGGAGACATGCAGAGAGGAGGGGGGCCAGGGAGGTGACCGGCTCGCTGTGCATGAACTTGAGGGGAGAGCTGCAGCTCTACAGGTGGCCTTTGCCCATGGGGCCTGTGGTTCCATGTACAAAATGGAATCCGATTGTGGTACAAAATGGGGTCTAGGGTCAGCTTTTTGGCCAAGGTGTGCATCCATATGGGTCATCCCGCAGCCATCCCGCATCCCTGGCCACAGGTGCATGGGTGGCCGTGGGTGTTAGGAAGAATCATATGCAGTACCCTTTGGGCACACCACACACAATTAAGACTACAAGTGACAGTACAAATTCACCTTTGGTACAAGCCTGTACTACACAGTAAAGTGGTAGCGATGGCTGAGCAGCCAGACTTATCTCAAGAGTAAAGTGAGCAGTATCGGGTGGTTACACAAAGGATAGCAATTACTATGGTTCAAACAAAAACTGACTCAAGGCTCCTGAGTAAAAAATATACATTTATTTACACATCATTTGTAAAATAATTCACTAAAGTAAAGCAGTAGAAAAATCACACTCTTAATATACTACACACCACCAAATAGATTCTGGACAAGCTAAGCTCAAGTGTGAGTTTAAGTGGCGGAGTGAGGACACGAGTGAAAGCAGTCTGTGCAGCTGTCTTTCTGCTGTTTCTTTTTTTTTTTTTTTCTCTTGGAGGAGGAGTTCATTCCCTGCATAAAACAACATTCACACCGCAGAGTTCGCCATGGAGTGAGGACACGAGTGAAAGCAGTCTGTGCAGCTGTCCATGGAGTCTTTCTGCTGTTTCTGTTTTTTATTTGTTTTCTTTTTTTTCTCTTGGAGGAGTTCATTCCCTGCATCAAACAACATTCACACCACAGAGCGGGCTGTGAGTGAGGACACGAGTGAAAGCAGTCTGTGCAGTCTCTGCACGTCCGCTGTGCACTATGCTTCGTGCCCGAGGGGCCAAGAGGTAACTCTATTAATTTGTGACAATTTGACTTTTTAAAGCCCCCATTTTTTTAATCAAATATTTTTTATTGATTTTGCACATGTAAAAATAAACAATACAACTTCTTAGGGGGATTAAGATGCTCCCATCCTTTAACATTTTTTGATGCTGCCCGAACTATATCTCTTTCCATCTCCGTGATCTCCGTTCCCTGGTCGGACAAAACTGGCATTTATCTGTCTCCTGCTTTAGAACTCTTTAAGCTTTTGGAAAATCCATAAATTATAGCCCCCGGGGACTGCAGGCATTTGAGCCTTTGACCCGAGGGCTAGAACGTGCAAAGAATCCTTGTCCTTGCTTTAATTCACACACTGGGGACGGCGGGCTTCTCAGCCTTTGACCCAAATGTGGTGCTTTCTTTCTGCTTTCTATCTGCTAAGCTTTGAAAGTTACTCCTCAAATGTACAACTTATGGAGCACAGGGAATCCAAATGAAACATGCCTAAAAACAAAGGATGGGCCCGCTAATGAATGGAATGAAATATCACAAGAATCTCAAGGCAGAGGATTTTTGAAACGGTATAAAACAGGTGGTGGGGTTTTTCGCCCCCCACCAAGTGTCTTTTCCAGTGATAACCAAGTGTCTATAATCTCTGTTTTTTTGGATTCAACTTTGGATCCACAAGCTCTCCTAGGACAGGAAGTGGGAATCTCGACACCTGTTAATCAGCTTATTCGAGACGCACTACCTCCCAACCTGGAATATACATTGAGGACGACTACGATGAAAAATGCAATTCTAACTCATTTTTCTTTAGGGACAGTAACTGCAATTGATTGTTCCTTAGCATGGTCTCCAACTCATGAATTAAGTAATGGAATTGCACAAGTGCCGACAATCTGTTACGCTCACCTGGTCTCTGCGGGGGCGTTAGGGCACGGTTGGAGCCCTCCCTGGAGCTGACTCCCTCAGGTCGCTTCTTTTCACTCAATGGAAGCCTTTTCGTAGGCCTGGAAGGCTGGACCTCTTCCGGCGAGAGGATGAGAGACAAAGAAGCTAGCGTGGCGGAGTTGCGGTTCCCTTCCGCCCGTTCGTGTCAAATGTGGTGCGCAGAAGTTTACCCATGCAGGCTCAACTGATAATATGTAAGGGTGAGCTCTCCGTCCTGCTTTCCTTCAGCACGGGTGCTGCGCATGGACCTAGTTACGTCACTGGTCCTGATTGCAGTGGTCCAAGCCTGCTGCGACCATTCTGTCTTGAAGGTAAGTGTTTATGACTTTCTTATTGTCTGTGTTCTTGTAATGATACTGTCCCAAGGGATATTGTTCTTAATGGTACATTGTTCTTTCTCTCCTGTAGCAATGAAGATGATGACCCAGGAGCGTGTGATGACAAGGAAGCAGCTCTGGGAGTTTCCACCACTAGTAGGCAAGCGGGTGGTTTCTGAAACTGCATCAAGTTCATAAATAATGTCGCTTTAGCGAGTTAAGGTCTGTGCAATCGCTCATCTTGTATCTCTTACTCTCTTTACAGGTGCAGCAGGTCGGCGATGGTTGGAGAACGGTATCCGACTCCTGATGGCGGTTGGAGATGAAGGCCCGTGTGGAGGCAGCACCCGAAGAAGGTCCTGGGTAGATAGAATTCGGAACAGGTAAGGTTGCTGGGCTGTACCTGTCGAGGACTCTGGGAAGGTGAGTATGACTGCGGTCGAGTCAGGAGCAGATGGCGATGCTTCCGGCGATGAAGCGATCACAGATAAGGCTTGCACGGCGACTGCAGAGTGAAAGCAGATGACTGTGCTTCCGACGATGGTGTGATCTCAGTTAAGGTGTGCGCTGTGACTGTAGATAGGGAAGTGAGTGACAATGTTCGAGGTGGCTGAATATGCGCGTGCTGAACCAGGTAGATGGCGAAGGGTTCCGGAGGCTCGAAGCGCACGCCTTGGATCAGGTAAGAGTCGGTGGTAAGCGGTAAGTTGCTGCCAGCAAACTAACGTGAAGCGCCAGTATTCGGGTGGGGCCGGTTTACATAGCCTGGCCCCAGCCACTCCCTGCAGGCTCCGCCTTGTGGCCCACCTAGCTCCTCCTTCTGCATTCTGCACATGCCTTCACTGAGATATTCGGGCCCCACCCAGCCTTGCTGTACGTGCCCCTGGTATTCTGTGTGCTGAGCACACTTGGAAATGAGCTTGGTGCCATAGGCGCCAAGACTGGGTCCATTGGGACCCTGTATGAAGTGGAGAGCTGAGCTTCTGCCTAGTGACTATGACACAATATTGATAGATCCCTGTGATGTTTGTTGGAGATGGAAAGGTTAATACCTACAAATTCATCATATGAATTAAATAAAATACCAGAAGGACAAAGAGCTGGGGAGCGAGGCCTTATTATGTGAGTCTGCCAAGATGGCTGAACCATCCCCAAGTAATCAGCCACAAGTGCAGTTTGAATCAAACTGAACCCTAATCCGCCCAACAATCACAGCTCTGAACTTCGTTTTAAGTTCATTAGTGAGGTTTTTGAATCCATCAAGTTGAAAGTTAAGCAACATACGGGCATATTGCTAGAAGTAACAAAAGAATTGGAATTGAATGACATCATGATGACAGCTATTAAAACAGCCGTCAATTATGGTCTGGGAGAAATCCAAAGGGATCTCTTGCCAATCTCTAACAAACAGGTATTATAAATGGACGGTGTTACAGATCACTATGGTACTCTGAAAACGGACTTTGGGGCATTGGTGGAGAGTTTAAAGTTCCACCCAAAGGGCAATGAGGAAGGATAGGATTGCAAGCGTCCCACGAAAGCCCCTGAGTTATTGCCTGATGATTCCCCCTTATCAGCCTCAGTGATGGAGGAATGTCTGCGAATGGCACAGGTCACAGACTTGGACGCAACATCAAAAGACAGTGCTTCTGACCTTCCAGAAAATTTTCCAACAAACGCTGAGTAATTGATTGAGGGGAAAAAGAAGGAACTGTCAGGTAAATCGAAAAAGAGAAAGAACAAGATGGCTAAGGTTGATACAAAAAACTCATAAATTCTAGTGTCTGGCAAGTCTAAAGGCAAGAAGAAGCATTTGACGACAACCGTTTTGTAAAGATTCTAAAGGCCAAGGTAGGAGAGGAGGAAAGAGAAGAAAAAGAAAATGGGAAAAGGACTACAAATGAAACAGTGTCAATGAAAAGGAAAAGAAGAATACAAAAGAGATTCCAGAAGCAGACGTAAAAAAAAAAACACAGTGGTCAACCAAACAGACATATTAGAGCCACCCAAGCAAATCGCTCCAATTTTTCTGCTAGCAAAGAAAAAAAGCAAAGGTTTTGAACTCTGCAATAAAGATAGCCCCGATTTTTCTAAAAACTAAACAAGCCTCAAAGGTAGGACAAGGGGGAATTGCCCCTAAACCAGCTATAAAAATCGGCTCACCTCCAAGAGAGGCAGTTCTACGACCACAAGCGCTGGCCATAGCGAATATACAACTTGGTGGAAATAAAGAAGTGCACCAAATCCCTCAAGGAACGGGTGAGGGCATTGATCCAAAAAATAGAAATCCAACGCAACCACCAAGGGAGCAAAAGCCAAAGGCTGGTAATAAAAACCCCAATAACACGAAACAATCTAAAGAGCTGAGAGTGTATGTATCCAGACTGTCATCGAACTCTCAAATTGGAGAACGGCTGAATCGCTCCAGGTTTTTTTCAGAAATGAAATTAATCCCAGGTCTAAAATCCTTCTCCACAGATGATATTGAATTGGTTAAATTCCCCTTTTCTACAAACATAGCTGAACTGGTTTTGAGGTCAAATCTGGGCCTCAAATCTATCCTGGGGTAATTAGAGGCCTGGGAAAAAAGGGGGTTTAAGGTTTCAAAATTATGCCCAACATCAGTCAACACACACCCCCAGTTGAAAGAAAATCAGCTCTTTAATCAGTTCCAAAGTAACAAGAATGGTATTGGCTCATCGTCAACGGCAGTTTGGGAAATGGTTCCAGAGATTGTTTCCCAAATCCTCCTTAGAATGGGCATTCAACAACAGAGCCTCTAGTAAAAAAAAACACTTTAAGATACTGTCATGGAATACTAGAGGCTATAACTCCTTTACCCAGGAGCCGAGGAAATCCCATATTTTTGAGTGTTTTGATCTGATTCTCTTTCAGGAAACTTGGCTCACTTGTTCAATCGGAGTAGATGAATACACCACGTTTCAACAATTGGCTTCTAGGTCAGAAGGAGGCAGACCTTCTGGGGGTCTGATGACTGCATGCAAAAACAATGTCCTCTATGAATCCAGCTTACTATCAAATGAAGTAGAAGGTATTCTGATAGTTAGGGTTGAGTATAATGGCCTGAATATTGGATCAAACTGGATTTTGGTTATTTGTATTGGAACTCTCAGGGGCGGTGTCTATATGATTTTCTGTTAAAGTTATCAGACTTGTTGGTTGACATATTATCTCTGTTCCCTATGGACGAAGTCATAATAGCAGGGGATTTAGATTCACAGTGCCTTGTGACAAAAGATCAGGTCTCAGGAAAATCACACTATCAATCATCTAATGGCTCAGGGTGGGTACATTTTATGAAGGGAGGGGACCTATGGATACTTAATGGAAATGTTAGGGGTGACATTCCGAGTATCCCAACTTTCTCTACAATTGATTACTTCTTGGTGTCTAGGAACATTAGTGTATGAAGCTAATTGTAGAAGAAGGGAATACTGATGATCATGCAATACTTAAATTATCAATCAATGTCAACTTTCCCACCTCTGTTTCCACATATACATGTAAATTGTCTGTGAATATGGCTGGTAACTGTAGTAGAAAATTTGATTGGGGGGAGGAATCTGACTAGCAGACTCCAAAACATGGTGGTTAATGTGTCTGAGGAACAAATGTCCGACTCTTGCAAACCTTTGAGTTTTCATTTTTTATTATTGGATCTGGATCCTCAGAAGCCTATTATTCAAAAACATAAATTGGTGCATAAACATGCCTTTAACATCCAGATTCTAGAACAAATAAAAATCATAAGACAACAAAAAGCAGCGCTGAAAAAAGTAAAACCCGACAGAAAATCGTATGAGACAGCTCTTAGCCTCATTAAAAATCGTTATAGAAACTGGAAACGGTCACTGAAGTCATCCAACCTGCAACATGATGGAGAACTTATGCTCAGGTCTTTAAATCAGAGAAACTCTAGACATGTCTGGGCTATTGTGGGGGAAAAGCAAGACTTATCGATGTGTAATCAAGATGCCATATTAGAAGAACAGTCCTGTGTTGATCACTTCTCTCTGGTATATGGGTCTATAGGTACATCAGCACATGAGAGTTTGGAAACACCCAAATGGTCCCTAACTTATACCAGTGCTGATATAGAACTACTAATAAAGAACTCCTCTACCTCTAGAGTGGTGGGCCCAAATGGGCTTACTAATTGGACCCTGAAAATGAACCCACTGTTGTGCGCTCATGCGCTTAAATTACTATTTGACAAAATAATCATGTCAAAAGAACTTCCAGAATCATGGAAAAATTCGATCACAATGCCGATCTTCAAAAAACAAGATAGACTCCTAGCGGTGAATTATCGTACAATCTCACTACTTGATCCCGACAGCAAAATCTTTGTCGGTTTTATCCTAAGGGAGTTGGAGGAATGGGCCAACTCCGATGGAATAATACCTAAACAACAAACTGACTTTAGAAAAGGGATTATCCGAATCCCTTAATGGTTTGGTGCTCAGCTGTTTAAATGGGGATTCAGGAAGCAAAGGTGGTTCCCCTCTATTTGGGGCTTGGATTGACCTAACCCAAGCCTTTGATATGGTTAATAAGGGTCTCTTGTGTAAGAAACTGCATGCATGGGGGTCCCTTCCAATCTACTCTCTATCCTGATTGAACTGCATCAAGATACCAGGATGAGAGTTAGACTCTGCAGGGCGGGTCAATTATCAGAACCTATATGGGCGGCTAGAGGGGTTCGTCAGGGCTGCCTGATAGCGCCTCTTTTGTTCATTCTCTATATGTTTGACCTTGATCAAAGCCTAAAGGAGAGTGGTTTAGTATAAGCGTGCATCGGCTCAACAAAAATCAGATAGCTGGCGTACGCAGATGATGTGGTGGTACTGGATCACTCGCAGGTCGGCCTACAGAGGCTGCTATCTGTCTTGGAAATGTATGCTCGAATTAAATCCAGAAAAATCTAGGATCCTAATTTTCAAACATCAGAGAAAGAGAGTTAAGAACTATTCTTGGGAACTTGATCGACATACTGTAGAGCTTGTCTCTGAGCTCACTTATTTGGGATCAATAATCAAGTCCCACCCAACCAAAATTCATCTAGTGGAAACTATTTGCCTAAAAAATATTAAGTTGGGGGCTCAGATGAAAAGGATAAGAACCACATGTTTTAAATTCTCTATGCTTCCTCTGGTGAAATTCTATCTAGGAAAGGTGGTTCCAGTCATTCTATTTGGCATGGATATAAATTTGCTCGCGATGGATATAAATTGGGATTCAATAGAGTCAAAACTGTGGAAAAAGACATTAGCACTACGAAATTGTGTGCCTATCATATCACTCAGGTATGAACTCAGACTCTCCTCGCTAAGATCGTGGTTGGAGTGGAAATGGATATCCTTGTATCGGTCCCTACTGGTTCCCCCAAAGGGAACATTATGTGAGGATTTGTCCAACTTACTGAAGTGTAATACGAACCGATTTCTTGTAAAATTAAAGATGAGATGTTTAGAACAGTTGAATAATTCAGACTGTGCATCAGAACTCATGATACAAAATCCGACAAAAGTAAAAGAGCGTATGAAAAACTCGGTTTGGATAGAAACAGGATAACGGATGATGAGGGTAAGGTTTTCACTGTCATTTTCCACCATGGGTAAAAAAAGGGCGATCTTGCCCCCACATCTGATCAAATATCCAGATCCGAGGTCAAGGGACCTCTTCTTAAGATTCAGACTCAACTTACTCCCTACCCTGGAAATTCAATCAGTCAGAGACACAGCTTTAGCTGATGATTGCTGTGTTAAATGTGATGCTAATGAAAGCCAAACGTTAAAACATCTTCTTTCTGAGTGTTTGGGGACAAGGGAGGTTAGAGTTACTAGACTGAGAAGATTTGTTCATGATATTAGATGGTTGGACACAGAGGAATTTTGGTTCAGATTATCTTCTGGTAATGAAACATTTCTGACCGCAGAAGTAGTAAGAGTTCTGAGAGACATAAAATTGGATGATCATTAAGAAATGAAATTTGACGATAATTGTAAATGTATTACTGATTGTTTTTATTCCTTTTCTTTTTTTCTCTCTCTATTATATTCTCTTCTATATTTTCAATTTTTAGTTTAAGTGTTTTTGACTTGTTTCTTCTGTTTTTGTATTTGTATGAAAAATGTGTAAAAAGTCAAGAATATTGGCTAAGGCACAATAAATAATAAAAAAACATAAAAATATAAAAAAGTCAATTATCTGATATTATAGGTCATTTATAACGCGCTTAATACCCAGAGGTTTCTAAGCGCGCACCCGGGGATCGAACCTGTGTTGCTTCATCTCGTATTGCTTCCAAGACGAGCACGTTGCCCCTAAACCATCCTCCCGAGACGACCAGATGGACCAGAGTCTTTGCAGAGGATCACACAGTTCAGAGTAGTTCACGGTTAAGTCTTGGCCAAGAGTTCGGAACGAAGTTGGTCAGAAGAAAAGTTACTTTAAAGACTAGAGAAGGACAAGCCCTCGGATTGGCAAACGATTTCAAACACTTTCACTGCGGTGGGACGGAACGAACAACCAGGTTTGTACAGTACCTTAAATGTAGAAGAAGGCTGTAGCTGAGGCAGAAGTTCCTGGCAGGTCCTGCAGGCTCCTGAAGCGACTGTCGGACTGACACGAAGTAGGAAGACTGGAGGGTCTGTCACTGCCAGGGAAGAAAGCAGCAGCAGAGCAAAGCAACAAATAAAAGATGCGCTCCTTAAAACCCAAGCATGGTCCGACCTTCCTAGCTATCCGGTACACTGTAGCTCTGCACAGCAAATTCGTCCAGAGAAGGGAGGGCTGGCTTGCAGTTTGGTGAACTGGTTGGTCCCACCAGCTCAAGAGGAGAAGATTCCTTGCAGATCTTCCCTGTCGTCGAAGTTTGGAGATTCAGACCCACAGCAGGGCTTCACCGAAAGGTTCAGTCGTGGTAGAGGTCCTCTTCTGTCAGCTTCTCTTTGGTTCTCTCGATCCAGTTGCGACTCTGCCTTCTCAGTCCAAGAGACCTGCTTTTTATGCAGTTTTCCCCCATTCACACAGCCTGGCTGTCAATCACAAAGCAGGGTGGCTGTCCTGGCAGGACAGACAACACAGCCAATCATACAGAGTGCAACATGGGTCTCCAAGGAGACCTTGGTCAGGAAGTCTCAAACCGCTCCCTCACATTCTGTCCCCCTCAGACATTCAGGTGCCTAAGGAGGGCTTCTGTGCAGAAGCCTGCCAAAGGACGGTTTACAAAGGAACCAAACCTGGTTTGGCGCGTAGATTAAAACACGAGAAAGGCCTTTACAACAAGAAATGGTGACTAAACCCAGCCTGAACCAAATAAAAGTAAATGGGGGCAGCGGATTTAAGTTTGAGGCTACTAATTTAGCCTAATACAGTACCAATGCTATTTAAATAGACCACAGTAGGAAAAATAGGGTAGATACCACTGCCACCAGCCACATCTTAAAGAAAGGGGACCAACATAATGTTCCATGAGAAACAGGCAAAAAGGGATAACTATTAACCCTTTCCAGAACTCTATGTAAGATAGTTTATACTGGGTCTGTGAATTTAAAATAAAGTCAATGGCAACTTTACACGTTCTGGGAGACAGTAGTCAGTCCCAGAAAATTGAGTTTAAAGTGGTAAGTCTGAAAAAGACAACCCTGTGTCACTGCACTGAAGGTGCTGTGTAACACACAGTAAAAAGATGATGCTTATGGAGTAGGTGAAGCTACACAGTCTATGAACACAAACATGTTAAACACACGCAGCAAAACTCATGTAAGAGTGGGAAAAAAGTCTCACACTCTTACCAGGTGAAAAAAAGAAATCCTAGAAATCCAGCAAAGCTGCTGAGGGACTCAGTAGGTAAGGGAAATTAGCCATTCTGGAGAATTCTCCCTAATATGGGGGGGCGAGTCATAATCTGCAAGGGGTTAGAATGGAGGGGAGGGGGTCTTAAAGTCCTTTTCTCCCATTCTGGGCAAGCTGGGTGGCCAATTTCCTTATTTTTGACTCCGGCACAGGGATACTTTGGGTATAATTCTGTTTTGGAGTTAGGCAATCTGACAGAAAATGTTGACACACTGCTATTTGGGGAGTTTCTGGGTCCCCTTTTTCTGATTCTGGGCTGCCCCCCCCTTTTTGGAGGCAGTCAACAGGAGTGGTTGGTGAGGTTTGGGGTTCCTCTTCTGCTGGTTCTGGGCTGCCCCCCTTCTAGGAGGCGGTCCCCAGAATAGAGTTGGGTAGTTTAGGAATCCTCATTCTGGTTCTGGGCTACACCCCCCCCCCTTCTAGGAGGCAGTCCCCAGAACCGAGTTGGGTAGTTTGGGAATCGGAAAGGAACATTTCGCACTCAGGGATTCGAGGAGTCGCAGGCTCCTCCTTTTCTGATTCTGGGCTGACCCCCTTTTGGAGACAGTCACCCCCCCTTTTTGGAGACAGTCACCAGAATGGCTTTGGGGAGCTGGAGAATCTCCTTTTTCTGATTCTGGTCCGCCCCTCCCCCTTTTTGGAGGCAGTCCGCAGACTTAGTTTGGACAGTGTGGTTTCCTTGATGCTCATTCTGACGTTCAATGATAGGCAATTCTGACTCAGTCCCCACATTCACCCAGTCTTCATTTGGATCTCTTTGGACCCATTTTCCTTTGGGAGGAGTTCCCCCGTCCCTGAAGGAGAAGATTTTTTCCCCAGAATCCTCTGAGGATTCCTCTCCTTCAAATTGGAGGACACTAACCTCCTCCACGAAGTGGGTCTTTTTGGGATCTTTATTTCTCCAACCCGCCCTCTGTTCCTTGGGTGGCACGTTTTTGGGGGCAGGAGATTTTGGTTCCAGTTCTTGGGTGTCCCGGGCCTTTCACAGGTGAGGAAGGAAGCTTCCTCTAGGGCTTTACACCTCCCTTCCCACGTGCCTCCTGCTCTGGAATCAGTGAGTTGTCGGGTGCTCCCCCGTCATTGTTCTGGAGTACCCGACCCTTGGTTCGTGGAGTTTTGAGCAGCCATGTTCATCTGAGGGTTCTGTTGAGCCCTCAACATGCAACCCCGATCCTGGGACAGGTTCTGGACCTGGTGCTCCAGTTGTGACATCTGTTCTGGCTGGTACAGGGGTCTCTGGTCAACCCTAGTGAGTCACGGGAAGGGTAACTATCCCTTCTCCTATTGTACCCTGGGATTTGAGAATTTTGGTAACCCTCCACCCTTGGCCTCCCCTCTCCCGGATTGGGCTGTCTGGGCTCCTGAAAGCGGGGAAAGAAAGGAAGGTTGTCCTGAAGGTTGGAGTTTTGTGGGTACCGGGAAAGAAACTCAAACCGGCATTTGGAGGATTACTGGCCTCCTAGGGAAAGTTAGGAGATACGTTTCCTGGGGCAGCACTTACTTGGTTGGACAACCCCCCTTGGGAGTCCCTACAGACCCCAGGATTGGTCTGTTACCCTTGTATCGGGGGCTGATGTAATCAGGGGAGTTAGAGGTCCCATTTGTGGGATTACCTCCCTGTCTACCTCCTGTCTGGGATTGACCGAGGGCTTTCTAGGTCTTTGATTGGGTTGATTTGGTACAGGTCTATTTTTAGGCCCCCCATCTACAGATCTAAAATGGGGCAACCTTCACCTCCGCCACCTTAGCAGCATCAGGTGTGTTGGCTGGTATGGGGTTTTTGTTTGGATTTTTGTTACCTGCAGATTTGTGGATCTCATAAATGTGGGTCGCCTGCTCTATGACCCAGTCCAGCAATCTTTTCTCATGAAAGTTCCTCACCAGCTGGGTCATTATGTATTTTGGGAGGGCATGAAAGAAGGTGGCGAAGAAATCCTGACTATCTGTGCGCATCCTCCTGGTGGTCTGTGGAAAGGCGCCTTTGAGCTCCTGCACAAATTCTTGGAGGGCCTGATCTTCCCAGCACAGCAGATTGTAGGCTTCCTTGCGGGTCTCTTGGGGGTTGTTGTGTACGCCTTACATCCCGCTGCGCGGTGACGTAAGGCGCAATCAAATAAATGTCCCGCCCCTGCTACATGGGGCAGTTCCGGGCGCACTATGCACCAGAGTGTCTGCGTCTCTCTTTGCTCCCGCCGGAGCTGCGCAGCGAGGCCCTGGCGCCCATGGCCCCATAAATCCTACGGCCAGCCGATGCATCGGAGGGGAGTAGGATTCAACACTGGCGACGAGAAAACGGGATCAAACGCTACAAACTCCCAATTAATCAAGCCCTGCGCACGGGCCAATTTTTGGAAGCACGGTGGGGGGCCCATCCCCCACCCCAAAAAATAAATAAATAAAATAATGAATGATGACAGCAGGAGAAGAAGCTTCTAGCATTCTCCACTTGAATATCTCGCCAGCTCATGGACCCAGGTGGCCACCACAATCTGGCCATCATCCGGATGAACCAACAGCCTGCCACCTGCCACAGGACCTCTCACAGGAGTTTAGGCACCTCACGTGAAAGGAAAGAAAGCTCGGACATCCACTGGCCACACAGGTGAGGGGGTTTCAGTGCACGTGGGCAGGAAGAGCCACTAGGTTCACAGGAAAATGGCTACGGGCCTCTCTACTCCCAGACCCAGCACACCATCGAGAATGGCAGCCAATCTCTCGCCATCCACGCCACACACGGGCTCACAAGGAGGGATGTCATTGGCGCTCTGCCCATTCGAGCCATACCCCGATCCCTCCTCTGTCGGTCCTCGGTGACAGCTGTGGATCCAGAAATTCGAGATGGCAATGGATTGCAAAGACATTACCACATCTCGCAAAATGAGGTCACACCTTCTACTTAATGTCGGGGATGAGGTTCTACGTATATTCAACCTGCTGGCAAAAGCAGATGGCTCCGACGTCAACCAACAAACCAAAGACGCTCTCACAGCCCATTTTTTGCCCCAGCTAAATCCAGACTATGAAAACATTCATTTTCTGTACCACCATCCAGTCCGAGGACGAAACACTTGACGCCTATCACACCAGACTACGGAAACTTGCAATATCTTGCGCATTTGCCGACGTTGAATAAGAAATTCGACACCAGATCATCAATGGGATACACTCGGAGAAGCTAAGGAGAATGGTTTTAAGTGAAAAAGGCATATCTCTGACCAGAATCTTAGAACTCGGCGCCAGA
Organism: Ambystoma mexicanum; assembly: GCF_040938575.1. Lineage (NCBI taxonomy): Eukaryota > Metazoa > Chordata > Amphibia > Caudata > Ambystomatidae > Ambystoma > Ambystoma mexicanum. Next base: position 48,820,581 of record NC_090925.1, on the reverse strand, counting down.
GGGAGTTGTCACATGCCAGATCAGCGCACATGGGCACGACCCTGCAGAAACTGCAACCGGCACTAACGATGGCGACAGTGGCCCAAATCACGAACCGCCAATACGAGTGACGAGGCCAGCAGCAACAACACCCCCCGGTGGCAACCAAGAACCCCGGGTCCCACTGAGTGTGGGTGGTGTGGAGGACCTCGCCATGGGAGACAAAATTGCCTGACCCAAGGCACCACGTGTGGTTCATGTGGCAGAAAAGATCACTATGCAAAAGTATGCAGATCGTCTGTGCCACCCCAATACCCCCAAACGTCTCAAGACAAAAACACGGGGAAGAAGAAGAAACAAGCCAGTGCCCGCCAAGTTGAGAGTGTCAACTCGTCAACAGATGAGGAAGGGGACAACGATGCAAAACCTCAAAAAGAAGCAGCAAACGAGCAATGGAGAAAAGGAAAAAAGGTATACATAGTCTCAGCACTGGACTATGGAGGCGCCATGCCCATGAAAAGACTGAGAAGACGGAAATGCCTGGTGGCCATTCAAGGCCAGGAAACGCAGATGACTATAGACACCGGGGCATCCGCTAACGTCATGCCAATGACCACATTCTGAAAACTAAGACCCCCACCTATCCTAAAAACGACGGACAGGCTGTTGTTTGCTTATGGGTGCAAAACTCCACTGCCCATAATAGGACGATTCCGGACGACTCTCAGCAGAGTTGACAAGTCGCTGCAGTCTAAAATATACGTTGTGAATTCAGGAATCGAGTGTTTACTGAGCAGAGATGCAGCAGAGGACCTGGGACGCACAAGTTTCATCTGTGATGTGACAGACACACAGGACATTAACAGCATTCTCAGGAAGTACCCGAACCTCCAAAAGGGCATTGGATGCCTAAACGGAAAGTCCATCAAACTTCACATTGATGAGTCTGTTCAACCGCGAGCAGTACGCCATCAAAGAACTCCGTTCCACATAAGAAATCAGGTTGAGAAAGAACTCTATGCACTCGAGAAAGCGGGCCGCTTTGAAGAGGTGACAGGACCAACACCGTGGGTGTCACCCATGGTCATAACCAAGAAACCCAAACAACCGGGCAAGGTGAGAATATGCATTTACATGTGCCTCCCCAACGCGGCAACAAAGCGGGAGTGACACATCACCCCCACCCTTGATGAAATTATAGCGGACCTCACAGGATTGAAAATCTTCTCAAAAATCGACCTCAATGCTGGATACCACCAACTGAAACTCCACTGAGACTCCAGGTACAACACAACAGTCTCCACCCACATAGGTTTGCGCAGATACAAACGACTTAGTTTCGGAAATTCCTCTGCGGCCGAAGTGTTTCAGCAGACCATCCAGGAGGTGATACGTGGCATCCCGGGGGTACTCAATGTCAGCAATGACATTCTCATTCATGCAGGTGACAAGGAAGAGCACGTACGATGACTCAACATGCTACTCAGCAGACTAGAGAGTGCAGGCTTAACAATCCACAAGGACAAGTGTGAGTTCCTAAAGGAAGAGATCTCGTTCTTCGGATATACAGTCAACAGCACAGGCATCTCTGCAGACCCTCAAAAAGTAGCAGACATCCGTGCTGCCTCACCCCCAACCACACCAACAGAGGTACGCAGTTTTCTAGGGATGTCAACATACTGCGGAAGATTCATCCCTAACCTGGCCACGTTGTCTGAACCTCTGAGGGAACTCACTAAGGCCAGCACAAAATGGGTCTGGAGCCCTACCTGCCAGGAAGCGTTCGAACAAATCAAGGCCAACACCACCATGGCATACTACGATCCCACATTGTTGACCGAACTATATGTCGATGCCAGCCCAATGGGTCTAGGGGCAATCCTAATTCACGTAGCTGCCACAGGAGAGTTGATGCCGATCACATATGCCTCCCGCACTTTGACACCGACGGTGCAACGGTACTCCCATATAGAAAAGGAAGCAATTGCAGTACTGTGGGGCTGTCGCCATTTTCACCTGTACCTGTACGGCCGGAAGTTTAAGGCATACAAGGACCACAAACCACTCCTCCCCATATTCACAGGCTTGTCATCGCACCCTCCAGCCAGAATAGGGAAGTGGCTACTACACCTACAACAGTATGACTTTGAGTTGGCATACCAACCTGGCAGCGGGAACCCAGCAGATTTCCTGTCCAGGCACCCAAGAGAAGCCACACCAGCGGAGATACACGTGGCTGAGGAAACAGAGGAACACATCTGCAACGTGGTTCACATGATGAAAGCAAGAGACATCGACATCGAAGACATTGTGGGGGCCACGCAAGCCAACCCATGCTGTAATCTGGTAAAAGACACGGTCATCTCTGGTGAATGGAAATCCTTCCTACGGAACATTCACAATCGCACTGTCGAAGCCAAAGAGTTCCTCGCTGGCATGTTCGCAATAAGGCAAGACCTGTCAATCACAGAGGAAGGGCTCATACTAAGAGGGACCCGAATAGTCATCCCTGCAAGCATGCAAGACAGAGTCCTAGCATTAGCGCACAAAGGTCACCAAGGAATGGTAAGGACCAAGGCCCGGATCAGACACTGTGTATGATTCCCCCGCCCCGACGAAAAAGTGGAGCAGCTTATCAGAACATGTCTCCCATGTGAAATCACTGGCGCCCTGCCAAATCCCGAACCAATACTGTTGGCAGAGCGAGGGTCCTCCAGATGGGACGCAATTAGCATCGATTTCTGCAAGATACAGGAGGGCACGTACCTGTTAGTGGCAATCGATGACCACTCTAGGTACCCAGAGGTTGAAATCGTATCCTCCACAGCAGCAGAGGCAGTCACACCGGCTATGGAAAAAATGTTCGCCACTCATGGCCTTCCACGGCGGATCCGGAGTGACAATGGACCACTGTTCCATGGTGATGAATTCAAGAAGTACCTAGCCAACCTCATCATTAACTACCCTCACATACCATCACATAATGCCGAGATGGCCACGGGCTAACAGAGACGTGGAAAGGTTCATGTGAACCCTCAATAAAGTACTGCGCCTTTCCCGTGTCAACTCAAGCCCCTGTAGGGTGGACTTATACAGGTTCCTTGGAAACTACAGAGTGATACCCCAGAGCACCACGGGGATACCACCGGCGGACATCATGTATGGAACCATAATCAATTCATCCATCCCAGACCACCCGAGCAGGGGTACGGACACGTATGACAGGGCACAAACTCAACAAAGAAGGACTGTGACGAACAAACATATGAGCACCAAGAGACACGCCAAGAGGTCCAATCACTGAGTCAGTGATCAGGTAATAATGGTAAGGAACCCATCCAAGTCCAAGCTGGACACCCAATACGACTCCGTCCCATGGACCATAACACAATGGCGAGGGACCATGATTACAGCCACAAGGGGACAAAGACAGGTCACAAGAAATGCATCATGGTTGAAGACAGTACCAAGAGTCCTGTAACGGGTGGGGAGCAGCAACCAGCGGAAGAGGAAGATCCGCAAATTGAGGAGGAGCATCACCATCAGGAAGGAAAAGCAACCATGGACGGTAGAATGGAAGAGCTGCTGAGCGAACCAGAGGAGGCAGAGCTGAAGAATGAAGGTGAGCAACCCAACAGGAGTCAAGGGATAGCCCCCAGGGGTGGACTGTATGCTCTAAGAACTGCGCACAGATCCCCTGAAAGACTCAAAGACTATGAGTGGTAACAACCCAGCCTGCGAGGCATCAGAAAGCACAGTTTGGAACATTGTTTAAAAGATAGTATGTTTGTTAATGTTTTTTTTGGGAAAAAAGGAGGAATGTTGTGTACACCTTACGTCCTGCTACGCGGTGACGTAAGGCAAAATCAAATATATGCCCCGCCCAGGTACGCGTCTCTCTTTGCTCCCGCCGGAGCTGCGCAGCGAGGCCCTGGCGCCCAGGGCCCCATAAATCCTACGGCCAGCCGATGCATCGGCTGGGGAGTAGGATTCAACAGGGGTTTCTGTGAGCTGAATTTTTTTTCAAGATGGCCACCCTGTAAGTGGACCATCTGGAGTGGTTCTGGTCCTCCAGTCCCGCAAAGAAACTGCAGTATTCAGGGGAGAAGGTCCATTTAACATACTCTATGCAATTCTGGCTGTCCTTCATGTGAAAAGTATCCATCATTTGCTCATATAGTTCTAAGTGTTCCCAAACAAAATACTTTGCATTTTTATGATATGGAGTTATGACACTCCTAATGGCCTTAATCTGCCTTAATCTGCCTAATGGGATCTTTGTTCATTGCTCTCTTAAGTTTTTGTTGCCTTCTTTGTTTTAATCACCCGAGTCCACTCACTCTCAGACTCAGAGGCGCTACTACTGGAGGTTCCTTCTTGATCCTCTAGGCACTCCCAGATTCTGCCAGCTTGGGAAGGGCTCACAGAATGTTGGAACCTAGTTTCTCTACTTCTATGGTGCTCCGAAGAGTCTTCTGACTCTTCTGTGCTCCCAGGGTTGGTAGAGTATCCCCGGCACTGACCTAACTGGATAGAGGTATTCAGAATGCTCTTTGTGGGCCTGATTTCCTTTAATTCCCCATCAAATTTAACCAACTGGTCCCTTGGATGGTGGTATTTCAGTGGATCTGATTCCCCTCCCCTCCCCTCCACTCATAGGAGTCTTCCTTGTCAGAGATATCATCTCTAACATTTGGGTATCTGTTCAGTGATACCCGTCCTTCAATTTCAGGGGGGGGGGGGCACTGATCTGTCAGTCCCATTTTACCAAATCTATTGAATTCTGCCACCCCCATGGCTCCCGCCTCATGTGATCCAGTAGCCATGAAGTTGGCAGTGTTCATGGTATTTAATGGGTTGGAGTCCCTGAGTACAGAGGTCCTTATGCTATGATCAGGGTTTGCCCTGTCCCTCTCTACCTGTTCAGGGTCCCTCCAGTTAGGATATAGTCTAGCACCCTCTTTCTCGAACCTTGCCAGCTTTTCTTTTTCAGACCCTATGCCTTGGTAATAAGCAAAGATCTGAGCCTTTTGTTTATCTATCAAGGCCTTACTGGTCTCAATGAACCTTTTGCGCTGCCACTTGTTGGTGGAGCCCATACATTTTTTCACGGAGGGCCTCATTGTCTCTCTGCGCTTCCTGCATGTTTTGGGAATACAGAGACATTTTCTGTTGCAGGAGATTCATCTCCTGGTTTTGTGTATCTTTGGCGTGGGTGTTCTCTTCCAGAGCACCCTCCACCCGTTTGGCATGTCCCAGTCGCTATACATACTCTGTTATTAGTTCATTGAGCTCCTGGAGGGCTAATTTACTTTCCTGTCATCCCTTTGTTTTTTGATAATATTGGATTTCTGGAGCTCCTGATCAACTTCCTCTTGAGAGTGGAGGTCATTCACAATTAATTTATTATTTGCCTCTTTCAATTTGTCTATCTGTTCTTGCAGGGTATCCATCTACTCTGCACAGGCTCTATTAAAATGTATTTGCTGGTTTAACTTCTGTTGACTCTCAACCTTTTCCTTACACTCCTCTTTCAATGCCTGTAACTTGGCCTCTTGATCTGCCTTTTCGTGCTGTTGGAGACCCAGATCTCTAGATTATGCCTCCAATTCGTGGTTCTTCAGTAATTTTTGTTCTGTATAATCTAGATCAGTCTGGATTTCATGTAATAATTCAATTTGATTCTGTGCCAGACCTATGCTTTCAACACGCTTTTCCTGTATCACTCCCATGTGGAGATATAGGTAGGCCGCTATTCTGGCAATTTTGATTTTCTCCTCTTTAATATTTGGGGTCATGTATAATTCACTCAGAGCTTGGTGTAATAGGCCATTGTCCTGCCATGTATCCAGGTTACTGGCTTCGACCTGTTGTGTGATTTCCTGCAGCAAGACATGTTCATCCTTTTCTGTCCATTCACCCCTGACAAAAAGCTTATGCAAGATGTGCTCCCTAGCCATACTGATTTCTACTGGAACAGCCACCTTGGCAATTTTATTTCTTTATTAATTATTAAGTTTACTTTTACAGACAGGCCTGGTACTTAGAGTATTTGTTTTGGGGGTGCTTGTACAGTGTAACCATGTATTCACACCACACGAAGTATTGCCACCCTGCAGGTTAGTCTGCTGTGTTAGACTCTCACTGGTGGTAACCAAACTCACAATCCCGGACAAGCCCCCAAATTTGTTAAAGATTTTAATCAGGCGACACAGTCTCGGCCCAGTATGCAGCGTGCAATTGAAATGCTTTTTTTTTTTTTTTTTTTAAATATATTTATTGATTTTTCAAAGAAACTTATACAACCAGCATCATCCACATAGCAATCAGTTATATATCCACAATAACTTCCCATTCCCTCCTCCCCCCATGCGAACCTGGACCGGGGTTGCGCGGTCTGCCATTGGTGTTAGGGTGAGCCCGGGCTGTCCAGGTCCTCACCTGAGGTACTGACTTCTTTAGGACGGAACTGGGCTGTCGTGAGGGCTATCCATTGCAAGAGGATTTCCGAGTCACCTGTTTTCTGCTGTCGCTGTGCCAGCTCCCAGGCCCCGGTTTCAGCCACAGACCACCTACGGAGGTCTTCCCACCATGTCACAAGTCTAGGGGCCCTGGGGCACTTCCAGGCCATTGCGATGCGCCTTTTTGCGAGGATGTACATCAAGTCCTTGAGCCTATTGAGGGGTTTGTTTTTTTTGCCTCGCGGATATGAGCCCAATAGACATGCCTTAGGGGATTGCACGTCTAGCGTTATGTCCTCCTCCGCTATCCTGGTCTGAATTTGCGACCAGAAGGTTTGTATATCCGGGCAGGCCCAAAACATGTGGGTCAGTGAAGCCGCGGGTTCTTGGCACTTGGGGCACGGCACTACGCCGGCGCCATTGAATCTCGAGATGACAGCAGGGGTAAGGTAGGCCCTGTGGATGATGTAAAATTGGATAAGCTGGAATCGGGCATTCCTGGAGACTTTTTTATGGTAGTGTGTTATTGTTTCCCACTCCGTGTCTCCGAATAGCGTGTTTAGCTCGGCTTCCCATTTACCCTTGCATGTGAGTTCGTTATGTGTGGTGTTGTCAATTAGGATCTCATAAAGCCTAGAGGTTTCGTGTCCCCCCTCTGCAACGCCCACCAAGTTCTCAATGGTCTCGTGTCCGGCGCATTGGGATTCCGCTTCCGGCCATCCGAAGCCTGTCCATCACCGCCCCATGCAAAAGGAACTGACCCATAGGAACCCCAGTCAACTCGTGCAGTTCGGAAAATGTGTGAGTGCCCTGGTCGTCTATCAGATCGCCCAGGGTGGCAACACCGGAGGGTTCCCACATGTTCCGGATCGCCTTCCGGTCCTCCGGTCTAGTGGACATGATGGCGGCTATAGGGATTTGTGGGGAGTAGGGGTCGGTCAACCTGACCGATTTGCAGGCCCGACTCCAGATCTGAGTGCCTAGGCGGATGAGGTGTGCATCCAGCGTTTTAGGTATTGGTCTGATCCAGAGGAGGTCCCTAAGCAACCAAGGTGCGTCTGGGGGCTGCAATAGGCTTGTGTCCGTCGTGGCATCATCGGCCATCCACTGGATCACGTGCTTAAGCTGGGCCGCTATGTAGTAGAGCTCAAAGTTAGGGGTTTTCAGGCCTCCCCTCTCGTACGGTCTTTGAGTTATGTCTAGGGCAACTCTGTGCCTCCCCTCCCGCCATAGGAGTTTCCTACATAGTTTGCTCAGGTCTTTGAAGAAACGTTGGGGGATGTTGTAGGGGACGTTAGTGAAGAAATGTAGAAGACGCGGGAGTGCAACCATTTTAAGGAGTCCCGCCCTGCCAGCCATTGAAAGGGGCAATTTACACCATAGGTCAATTGATTTAGCCAGTCCCTCCTTAGCCCTGCCCGTGTTTAATGCATGTTCGGCTTCGGGGTCCCGGTGGATCGCGACGCCCAGATATTTGAACGTGGTGGGTTTCCATTTCAGGGCCAGAGGGGGGAGGTGTTCTTTCTTGGTTCCACTAAGTGCAGCCAGGGGGAATAGGCAAGACTTGCCGTGGTTAATCTGGATCCCGGTGCATCTGTGGAACCCATCTAGGGTTTCGAGAATGTAGGGGAGAAGAAGTTCGGGATCCCTTAGGTAGAGGAGCGTGTCATCCGCATACATGGAGACAAGGTGATTCACTCCATTTACCACTATCCCCCCGTCTCCATACACCTGCCTAAGGTATGCCGCCACTGGTTCAATCGCCAGGATGTAGAGGAAAGGGGATAGGGGGCACCCTTGCCGAGTGCCCCTGGCCAGGCTCCATTTTTCCGAAAAGGCGTTGTTGGTTCGCACTCTGGCTGTGGGATTAGTGTAAATGAGTTTGACCCAATTCAAGAAAGCCGTTCCGATCCCCATCTTGGCAAGGGTGGCATAGAGCCATGTCCATCGGACCGAATCAAAGGCCTTAGAGGCGTCTAGGGACACAACTGCATATTTACCGGGCATGCCGTTTGTGCTGTGTATCACATGATGCAGCCTTCGCAGGTTCTCAGACATGGAGCGGCCCTGCATGTAGCCTGTCTGATCTTGGTGTATAAGGTGCGGGACGGCTGTACGCAGCCTTCTGGCCAGTAGTGCAGTAAGGATCTTATTGTCTACATTCAGCATGGATAAGGGGCGGTATGAGCCGCAGTCAGAGCTTTCCTTGCCGGGCTTAAGTAAGGGGATGATGGTGGCTTCGGTCATGGAGTCGGGGAGGTGGCCTGTTTCATACGCCTCGTTGTATACTTTGGACAGTAGGGGGGCCAGTATGTCCTCATAGGTCTTATAAAATTCGCCCGGGAGACCGTCCGGTCCCGGCGTTTTACCGGAGGGCAGTGCCCTAATGGTGGCTGCGACCTCATCTGGGGTGACGGGGCCTCCGAGGGAATCTGCCAAATGGTCCTCCAGGCGAGGGAGCCTGATGGCGTCCAGGGCGTCTTCGATCGCGTGGTCTGGGGGCTGGGCTGGATCGGAGTAAAGGGTTTGGTAATATTGCTTAAACACTGCGTTAATACCCACTTGCGTGTGAAGGGTCAAGCCGTCTGTATTACGGATGGAGCATATGGGGTGTCTGGGGGTTTCTCGTTTATAAAGCCATGCCTAGGGCGTGGTTCCTTTCCGTGAATTTGGTATAACTGAGCCTCCCCAGCGTCTCCCAGTGTGTTAAGCACGTTTGTTTAAGTTCAATCATTTTCTGCAGGTGGGCGGGATCAGGGGATGGGGTGGCTTCGAGGTCTTGGAGTTCGGTCTCAGCGTGCTCTAGCAGGGTCGTGACGGATTTCAGGGCCCCTCCGGCCGCGGCTATCATTTCCCCTCTAGTTACCACCTTGTAGGCTTCCCATGCTGTGCCCAAGTATCTGACGCTATCAATGTTGGTTTGCCAATAGTGTGTGGAGCCCTCCCTGATTTGTTCATTGAAGGCTTTGTCTAATAGCGCTTCGCTTCTTAATTTCCACGTCGGGATGGGGGGCCTGGGGGCTGTGGTCACCCACGAGGTCATCAGTGGGGAGTGGTCTGAAAGCACCCTGGCCAGATACTGCGTATCCTCAAACCCGGCCACGTGCTCTTCGCTAATGAACAGGCAGTCTATCCTGGTGTGGACCTTATGTGGGGGGAGTAGAAGGAGTAGCCTCTGATTCCGGGGTTTTGCGCTCTCCACAGGTCTTTCAGGGCATATTGCTGTGTGAGGGCGTTCAGTATCTTGGCGGGTGGGGAGGGGTCACCATGCTTACCATCCGATCTATCTATGCGAGGGTTTGAGGTACAGTTGTTGTCGCCTCCCCATATCGTTATGCATTCGTTACTCGGGGACAGCCGGGCGTACAACGAAAGAAAACAGTGGCATCATGATTCGGGGCATAGGTGCAAATCAGGTGAACGTCACGCCCCTTTATGGTGCCCTGAATTAGGGCCATCCTACCTTCATTGTCCGTTTTGGTGTGGGTCAGCTTGACTGGGACAGAGGGGGCAATCCATATCAAGACTCCTCTGGAGTAGGTGGAGTAGGAGGAACCCACTAGGGTACCTCGCCAGACCTTAGCTAGCGCTGCAAGCTTAGGGCCACATAAGTGGGTCTCCTGAAGGAGAGCGATTCCGACTCTGTGGCGCTTCATGTAGGCGTAAATGCGGCGCTGTTTGATGTAGCTGTTTAGTCCCCTGACGTTCCAGGACATGACTCTGATCCTCTCAGCCATAGTCTAGGTGTGGTTGTGTGGCTGTGGGAAGCCTGAGGTTGAGGTGTTCGGCGAACTTGGTCGTCCTCGTAACAATTCCGCTGCGCTTGGTCCCGGTCCGGTTTATGTCCGATTCAAACTGTGATCCCAACTTGGGGTTCAGACCCCCATGAACAACAACGTCTAACTTAACTACAAACACAACTTCAAACACAACACGTCTAGCGAGGTTGCCCTTGCTCTGACATCCCCGTTTCTGCCCCATCAGACCAAGGTCTTCCGGTGCCCTACGGGCGGGTGAGCTCACCCAAATTATCCTGGGGATAGGAGAGGGGCTACCTCCGAGGGTGTTATCAGGAGGTGCGCCACGACCAGCGCGGCTCCGGTACCATCAGTGTCGCCACTCTTACTGGCATATTAATGTACGATCGGCTACTGCAGCCAGTAAGTGGTGAGAAGAAGTCCCTTTGTTACAGGCGGCTAGGGCCCGCGCTGCCTCCGTTCAATGTCTGGGATCTGTTCCCTGTCCATCCATTCGCAGGCCTCTGCGGGAGTGTCAAATAAGTGTGCCTTATTGTTGTGCAGGACCTTGAGTCTGGCCGGGTAGAGGAGTAGGTAGCGCAGGCCTGCCTCCTTGAGTCTTGCCTTGGTGTGGTGGAACTGGGCTCTGCTCCTTTGAACCTGCAAGGTGTAGTCGGGGTATATTGCAATCTTCGCGGCGTCCCTCTGTATGGAACCGCCCATCCTGGTAAAGGCCAAAATGGATTCCCTGTCCCTGTAGTTGAGGACTTTGGCTATTATGGGTCTGGATGGGCTCCCCGGTGGCGGCCTCCTGGCTAGGGAGCGATGGGCTCTTTCTATGGTGAAGCCCTGCGACAGTTTCCCAGCCCCAATTTCCTGTATGAGCAGGTTCTCGATGTAGTTAGTGGGGTCGCTGCCCTCGATACCCTCGGGCAGGCCGATGATTCTGATGTTGTTCCTGCGGGCCCTTCCTTCAGCCTCCTCGGCCCTGTCTTCCAGATTTTTCACTCTTTGCGCCAAAATGTCCACATCCTTTAAGAGTTGAGTTTTGGCGTCTGTGTTGTCTCGGACTTGGATCTCAAGAGCGTCCGTTCTGCCGGTGATAGAGCGCACATCCTGCCTCAATAAGTTCAGGTCGATGGCGACCGCGTCTATTTTGTCCTCCATGGTTTTCTGGAGTGTCTTGATGGCCTCTAGCAGTTGGGAGTTGGCCGGCTCGGGCCTCTCGGAGCCCGGCGCCTCCCCAGGGGCTGGATCCTCCTTGGGTCCGGTCACTCCAGCGGCCGCGAAGGACTCCATGGTGGTTTGGCGGTGTTTGCTTCGGGCGCCCGTAGTGGTCATGTCCTGTCCGCGGGATCCGCCAGGCCTCGGCGGGCACTATACGGTTCACTGGCGCCGGCGGGAGATGCTTCGTGAGGGGGGGTTGTGTGTCGTCCGGGCAGTGTCAATGGGCCGCTCGGCAGGGCAGTCGGGCACAATCCTGCCGCTCCAGGTGCCCCCCCCTCCGGCGGGGGTGCAGTTAAGGCCGCTCCAGGTGCCCCCCCCTCCGACTCCTTACCGCACTTCTTCGGGGCGCAGGAGCGTGAATCTCAGCTTAGGCCACCGCCGCCGCTTCAGTTCGAGTTCCACTAAGGCAGATCCCTGGTGGGCTCCTCTGGGGTCGATCACAGGGCTCCGCTACAGCACTGGGCCGGGGATCATCATGGCCGCCATTTCCTGCCTTCGCATGGCGTTCTGTTTCTTTTCACTGGTGCGGGCCAACAGAGGGACGTGAGGTTCCCAAACTTCGACAGCAGGCGGGACACACCTTCACACGACCTGTGTTCGTTTTTCAGATGACTGCAGTCAAGTTAAGCGATGGTTGGTGGCGGATCCATAATCGTATCGAGCGGAGCTGCGCCGAACACGTCTCTCCTACATGGCGGTTAGCCACGCCCCCGTGCAATTGAAATGCTTATGTTAGATTAGATTCAATATTGAGATGATACACCTCTTATACCACACACCCTTTTCAAATACCCCGGGTCACAATGGACCATGAAGCAGGCTGGTTGATAAAATATAATATGTATTTATTTATTTAAAAATTCAAAAGAAATCATACAATTTTTAATATGGGGCAGCAATCACCAATGGGGTGATAAGAACAATATGAATGTGAGCAATGTACTTAGTTTACCCTTCTATTGACACAACTCAAACACACCAGGGAATAGGAGCACTTTTAGATTTTAGGTAAGATAGCACTTCAGTTAGAATTTCCCTCTGAAATGTTCCCTCAACCCACAAATAATCCATTTTAAGTGGATAAACAGAATCAGTAGATAATCAGGAATGAAAGACAAGAAACATAATTTAAATCTGAACTTCCCTCCCCAAACAAGAGAGAAAAACGGATTTCAAACTGTGGCAATGCTAAACTGACACTCGGAAATGGATGAATAAATGAATGAATGGGTATAAATCTTGAAACAAAAACAATTCTTTACTGGAACAACACTGGAAAGACACTAGCAACCACAAGCAATGGATTGAGCAAAAGCATGCAATTCGAAATTGAATGGAAGATTGAAAACAGTTTATAATCAAAATGACACTTGAAATTATCACATTTTTGCAAATCCTGCCTGAAATTACCAAAACGGTTTTGAATAAAAACGATTGAAATATTGTAAATTGGGATGCGTTTTTTTAGGTTGGGGGTAACTATGGATCCTAGGTACAATATGAAATTGAAATTAGGTCTCTAGCTAAATTGAGTGAGTTAAGCAAGATCTAGTGAGGTGCTTTTTTTGAGAAAATGAAGGTGCGAAAATGAAACAGAAATCAATTTTGACAAGGCCAGTTTTACTCTACACTGGGGCATTCAGGCTAGGCTGCCATATTGAGACACCGTAAGCCCCGGGGTTGACTCACTAGTTCAACACTAGCACCTTTGTGCCCACCCTGGCGGACCTAGTCCGATCACTCCAAACAGGATTAATAGCTCAGGATTTTACAAGACAAAATTATTAAAGATGTTGGTGCTAGCACAAGGAATCAAAGGCAGGGTTTCAAGAATGATTTTGACAATATTACAATGATCAGGATAAGGATCGGAGGACTTATAGATCGGGATGGAACAAAACAAGGCAAGGTATACTATGGTTTCTATGGTTCCTATTTATACTCCCAGTCCACTTTAGTTAAGATTTTGGATTTTGGATAGTCAGCACTCGGGTCGCCACATGGATCTGGTCTAACACAGGACAGCCGGACAACATCAGCAGGACATGGCCATCTGGGCAGGGACTGTATACCAAAGGATAGTTCTTCTGGACTGGCAATTCTGGTTACAGGATAAGATAGGGCATCAGGAGAGCAGGATGGCAGCAGCATGCAGTGAGTGGCAAGGCAGGTTAATTCAGGATGCTTCCCAAAACACCACAGCGTTTCCCTTGGTTATTGGGATTAATTTAGAATTGAGGCCTAGCTGAAACAAGAGCAGCAAGGTTTGGCCTTGTGGTTGGGATCTGGAGTCTAGATTAATACATGTAAGATGAAGACAGGAACAGGACAGGATGCCGGGCAGGAAATCAGGAATCGGTCAGGAATAAGTGTGTCCCTGTGTGTTGTCAGGGGCTCTTATTCATAATGCCAGGAGACATCATCACAGTATATGGCAGGGGCAGGCTTTACTATACACACCCCTAACAATAGGATTGGGCAAGAGTAGTAATCTCCGCCATGCTCTCTGTTGGTTGAATTTCTAAGGGAATGATGTCAGGTTTATGAGGTGAAATTTACAATGTCCCAACACTCCCACATTTACTTTACTTAAAATCCGATTTTGCCAAAAACCTACATTTCTTTACTTGCAATCTCTTGACAAATTATACACAGACATTCGTCTGCAGAACTGCATCACTCACAATGTCTGATGAGCTTGTGAACTCTCATTGTCCTGTCCCATACAAAGTTTTCAAGCTGGCACTTCGCACCTGGATTAAGAGTGTATCTCCCTTCGTTTGGGAAGTTACATAGCTGGCAACTGGAATCACAGGTTTTTCTGAGATCTTGCAACTCCAGCCTATGTGTTTTAAACTGTTAATTTCTTACCTTGAGTCTGGAATTAAACACACCTGTAACAGAAGATAGCCTATGTGTGTATTATCACCACTTACATAATCCCTTTATATTGCTAAGTAAACAGGCTTTCATTAACAATTGAGTTTTAAACAGGCCAAGCAGAGGAAGGGTTACAGGAGACATTATAGGCCCTTTTACAACAGGGAATTATTGGCCCCCTCCACATCACCACACAATACCGCTATCTGATCAAGAAAGCAACAGGGGGGAGTTAGAGGATGATCCAGGACCTTCGCCTTCTTAACGATACTGTACAGAACGAATTTCCTCATGTTCCTAATGCTGCCGCCATTCTGTGCAGCATCCCGAAACAGTCCACCCACTTTACCATGGTGTGTCTGGAAAAAGCCTTTTTCTCAGTGCCTCTCGATCAAGAATCACAGTACCTTACAACATGTACCCTAGGGGGGAAGTGATACGATCACCATTGCTTATCCCAGGGGTACTGTGAACGCCCCAGCATCTTCAATAGGATATTGCACAAAGACCTTGTCAACATTCATGTCCTCAGCACGATCATTCAGTATGTAATGACCTCCTAATCTGCAGCGACAGCAAGCAGAGCTTGTCGGCGGGACTCTTTCACCTTACTTCAATTGTTAGCACACAAAGGGTACAAGGTAGACAAGAAAAAACTCCATTACTGTTTGGCAGAGGTTCTATACTTGGGCGGGCTCATTTCCAAAGATGGCAAGAGGATAATTCCAGACAGAGCGGCAACAGTACGTGCCACTACCAAACCACACACAGTGAGGGAGATGCAGAAATTCTGAGGCCTGGAACATCGCCACGGCCTTCCTCGAACTACGTCTGGGATGTGTTATAAGCCTCTACCCGTGCAGAGCTATGGAGTCCCAGAAGGGATGCTAATTCTGTTACTTGCACTTAGCTCCATACTACTAATGAGGCAAATAGTCTGGAACAGTTATGATTACTAGTTCCTGAAGCTGGTGATTTCTTGCAGGAAGGACAGCTTTATGTGTTGCCGTAGTGTACTTCAAGTATGGGAATTTGAGCATGCAATATGAACTCTTATTGGACAGAATGATTGATGGTATACTTTTATTTAGTGATTTGCACTCTTCTAAACAACCAGCACCTGATTCTACCATTTTCGCATTCAGAACAGATGGGCTAAGGCTAACCTCCTCTCATTAGCATCTCAGAACTGCTGCTGAATGGTTGCAGGTGAAAGGGTCGAATGCAATAGTTTCGAATGCAATAGTTTCAAGGCAAAAGGACCGGAAAATAAAAGTCAAATATATGCTTTTTTTGGGAGGGGGGTTGGATGGACCGCCCCAAACCACTGTTTTTAGTGTAAAAAGCATTTTTTTCCCTATACGAAAGCAAAAAAAAAATATACATTTTAAAAAAAGGCATTCGACTTTTTTTTTTTCAGTCCTTTTGTTTCGAAACTATTGTATTTCGAAACAATGTATTCGACCCTTTGACCAGTCACCCTGCTGAATAGTGTACAATGAAAGCAGCAGAACTGCATCACTCACTGAGACTTTTTCGTGAGTGTGACCAAAATGCAGGTTTTGTCACAGGTAAGAAAAATCGAGCAGTTCACCATTTCATCTCTTACCCTCTCATTTAACATTCTTACTTGCACTGGTCATTTCACAGCTGACTATTATCCCCAGTATAATCTGAGCTGTGATTACCATTCCATACTGCTTGACAATGTCCACACATACTCTGTGTGTTATACCAGGTTAGAAATGTGTTTTGAGTTTATGTAGCCTTTCATCTTTACATTATGGCTTCACTGAAAAGAGAATGCACTGCTGCCCACTCTAATTTAAAGTGATGGGTGTAATGATAGCTATCATGTCCTATTGTTTGGATATGCTGACCTTTCCCCTTCCTGTTCATCAAATCATCTTTTTTTATCCTCCCGCAATCTGGGCAGGACGACTGAAGTACATCATCATCCCTAATTTAAGCACCACTGCAGAGCTCAGGGTACTGATACCATTCTGGGAAATCTCCAAGACCAGCTAGTTTCCTTCTACGGAGGTGACTAGCAAATTCAGAAAATCATTGCACACACTTTGTCATGTTTCAAGTTGTTTATGACAAGCAAATCAAGCCACATTCACTTATGATATTCTAATATTATAATAGTCTACATTTCTGCAGGCAAAGGGATCTGTGTACAATCAGGGACATTCACTCATTCAAGGTTGTGTTTATTTTATCTCCATAGTACTACCTGTGATTACAACATATTAAGGATGTTTTAGGTGTAACATTGCCAGTACAGGAAATTGATGGATGAGTTCAAAATAAAATGGAAGTGATCATGTAACAGACACACTATGATTCAATAGCTCACACTGTGTTAACAAGTCTCATCTGATTTTGCAGCCAATGTCCGATAGAGTTTCAGGGGCCAGAATTAACAAACAGTGCATTGAGAAGGTACACCTTTGGGGTAGAGGCTGCTGTAATCAGTTGTCAGCACCCCCACAGCTATGCAGCACTAGAAACCCAATCCATTTATGATTAATTAAAACCTGCACTGAACTATTGGGAACCATTCAATGCTTTGTGCCTGCATTAGCAATTAAATTATCTTAAGAGGTCACATTGTAACCATTCCATCTCTTGTTGTTCCCAAGATGTTTCCAGCATCATCTCCCAATACCCCATTCTACCCATTCTGTGAGCAGGAAAATACATAGGCCCTCATTACGACCCTGGCGGAAATCGCGGTGCTAAATGCACCGCGGAGCACGGCGGAAAGCTGCCGATAGCGCCATGGAGGATGGCGGATTTTCCGCCCCATTCCGACCTTGGCGGGCGGTAAATCCCCATCCCCCATTTTACCCTTCCCCATTCCCATTTTTGCCCCTTAGGGTATAATGGGAGTGGGGAAGGCGTTAATTACGCCACCTCAAAATACGGTGGCGTAATTAACGACGAGGTCCCGTAGCGCCATGGATTTCTCCGCCCGGAAAAACCAGGCGGAAAACGCTCCATGGCGCTACGGAATCTCGTAGTAGGGCGGACGGGTCCGCCGCGAATAACGCTGGCGTAAACCCACTCCGCCAGGGTCGTAATGAGGCCCATAGTGTTTAACTCCTCCCAAATCTGGGGACAGAGTTGTAGCTTCTGCAAGTATGATGTCAATGAAAGGTGGCACGATTCCCCTCCTAATGGAAAATGACAATTTCATTTGTTTTAAATAACTTTGAAATCTAATGTGTGAAATTACAGTCATCAGATTCTGTACATCAGTGTGCATAATCACATGCATGAGCGATCGCACTGTCATAGAATTTGCAGGAGTCACCCATTTTTTCTCAGTTTCATAGATAACATTTCTAGCTACAAAATACAATTTGTTTCATGTAACCCAAATGTCACACCACAGAGTTATGATTTCTTAAATGATTATATATTTGGGTTTTACATATCATCCATTGTTAGCTTTAAATTCGAAGGTGCTGGTTCCTGTATGACTTTATATCTCACATTATGTTGGGTAAAATGAAACAACTGCAAGTGCACTCACTGAGATTGCATGAAGTATTCTATGCTACACAAGTACAATGCATCTTCTCTGCGCTTGGTACCTGGTACCTGGGGCATTACATATTGCTAAACTGCTAAATTCCGGGCATTGTTTTTCCCACATGTGGCATAGTTCTTGTTTGGTTCTCATCCTTGCTTTCAGCACTGAGTAACCAGTCCCTGCATGTAGCTGCATCTCACATGTTTTCAGAGACATTTCCATCATGATATTGAGCAAGAGGCAAACATTTCCAACAAAAGAAATATTTTGTGACTTTTGCCTCTCTCACTCTTTCAGGAATACCTTTCTCAAATCACTTTAATGTTGACCAATGTCCTTTGCTATATTTCCCCTTACAGTTCTTAGCAGGCTTAACTTGGGAGCGGGTGTACTATTATGCTCCAGTGTGTCTCCGGTTAGAAAAGTCAGATCAGGCAGAATTGACACTGAGTTGTGGTTAATTGGACTGGTTCAGACATCTCTAAGATAATTCTCTTGTGGTGAGAAGTTAAGGTCTTTATTCCCTTGTCCTGAATATTACGGAAGTCATTTGAAAACTTAAAACCGAAATTTGAAGAGCCAGAGGGTTCCGTGGATACAATGATGCATGTCCGCAGCTTCCTGACCAAGGATTGCATGAATGGCAAACCGAGTTACAGAAGCAGTGACTCCTGACAGACACTTCCTCTGCAGAGAACAACATGTTGTATTTTCCTTGTTCACATAGACTATTTAATAAACGGAAGAACATATCAAGATTTCTCCTTGCGTTTTCAGTATTACATTCACATGCATGAAGAGCAGAGAGACTCAGTACAGACGAAGTGCATTCTGGTTAAAGACGGGGTCCGAGCTACTAAAACTAAAGCAGCAATAGGCACACTCAGTGATCTCTCTACTCCACAAACTAAGACCTGTACACCCCAGGCGGAAGAGAGGGGGAACCCAACAAAGTGACAGTGCATCACAATTTGGAGTGATGCACTGAGATCACTCTGGTGGTAATGGTGTGCAGTATAAAAGCATGGCGCAACATAGCTTAGCGTCGATATACACAGAGCTAATAGTAAGCCTCTGTTATGCATACATAATCCATTCAGTCAATCGCGTTCTCTGGACATTTTATTCAGGTGTCCTCAGTGTGACCCCCTATTGCTGTTCCATCGGCTCAACTGATTAATATTTCTACCACTGTTAATCTTCTTCTGGCCTGAGTCACCCAGCCAGCAGTTCATGCTCATAGACAAATGTAGTCTGTTATTGAGATGGGCTACAGCTCCTGCTCCCATCCTACCCCGAGTAAGTGAGGGAATCCCTTGTATGAGAGTTCAATGTGTCACACATTGGATCACAAGATTACCTGGGAACATTGTAATGTATCTCCACCCAAGGTGACATGGCATTCCTCATGAATCCCTTCAATAGATGAAAGAATAACCTGTGCATAGCTTAAATGAACACGTGGACAAAGCTGCACATTTTGCGAGATTTTACAAAACTGAAACAAGCATAAAACAAAACCGTATTGGTTCAGCTAGTTCCAATCAGGGTTCTCTTTAACTTCCTCTCCCTCAATGGTGGTTTTCTCCCCTTAACAGTACATCCACACTCCAGACTTCCTTAGGAGGCTTTGAGCAACATGGAAATGCAACAAGTCTGAAGAGGTTCAGAGAGTTAAATTATGAGCCAGTCATTTAAAGAAATCCCCGAAAATAGGGGAGGTGAAGTCTCCAAATAAAATGAACAATTGGGCAGCAAAGGCATTGGTGTCTGACTTACCACAGACAGACTTTGTTAATGAGGGCTGTTTTCTTTTAAGACCACCCACCAAAGCTGACTAAGCTAGCAACTTCCAGAAAAGGGGCGGGACCAAATGGTGAATATGCAATGCAGCACTTTGGATATCTCAGAAAGTGACAATATGTAGTGCCGGGCACCCCCACAATGAAGTGTATTATTAATCAGCCGGAATAAACTCTGCACCTGCGGGAAGCAGCAGAGAGTTGAGCAAATGTCTGCCTCTTGCCAGAGAGGACAGTGTCCCCCATCATCGGACCATAAGCAGGCTTCATCCGCAATGTATGATCAATATGCTTGAGATCAAAAATGGCTATACTAAATTGGCTATTTCTTATAGACTGGGTCCATGGCGGAGTGTAAACACACTGCAATGAGCTGGTGATGCAGGCGAGGTGCTACTGTACACAAGTGTCAATGATTCCCAACATAGTCCCTGGAGAAGTGACTGACACGGTTAGGGAAAACATGAACACAACTAAACTGATGAACCGGTGTTTGCCTTTCCCACTAAAAACTCAATGCTCTACGCTTCCAGTAGTAACAATCATCTCCTTGACACATGAGGAACCAGGAAAGCTCTTGATAGGATTTAAGGATGTTCCAAAAGGATAACTATGTCATGCTTTCTGATAGTTTAATTAGTTCTATTACATCCTATATCCTCAGTCCAATCTTCCCAAATATCTTTGATTCAGCTTTTTTGCAAGGCATGGGCAGTCTTTGTTCTGTGGAGAGTAAATAATGGGATTGCGCAATGTTATCACACCACTTTAGGGGAAGGCTTATATTTTGCTCTATATTGCTGGATAGATTGAGTCTGGTCATGTGTGGTAAATAGGAGGACTCCATATTCTTAGATCACTACTGTGGTATTGTAGGCACAAGTCGATAAGTTCTTGTATCTCCCCATAGAGGTCAGGATTTTCCGTTCAAAATGTTGAATGTTTTTTGGTTCTCCATCTTTGCAAGGCATTTGCAAACTCTTTGTTCTTAAGGGTGTAAATAATGGGATTGCACATCGGGATCACACCACTGTAGAGGATGGATAATATTTTGCTCTGCCTCACTGAGTACATCGAGGATGGTCTTAGATAGGTAAATACGAGCACCCCATAGTATAGGATCACTACGGTTATATGAGAGGCACAAGTGGAGAAGGCCTTGTATCTCCCCGTCGAAGTCTGGATTTTGAAGATGGCTGAGATAATTTTCATATATGATGTGATGATTAAAATACAAGAGCATAATAGCCCAACAACACACAGTATGTATGTGATCCCATCAATAATGTGAGTACTTGTGCAGGAAAGCTGCATCAGTGCTGGGAAGTCACAAAAAAAGTGATTGATTTCATTTGAATCACAAAAGGAGAATTGCGATATTAGAACTGTGTAAAATGTTGGCATTATGAGACCGATAATCCATGCTCCAGTGGCCAGTTGAAAACAGAGTGACTTATTCATGATTGTTGTATAGTGTAAGGGATTGCAGATAGCAACGTAGCGATCATAAGCCATCATGGTCAATAGAACGTAGCCTATCGTAGCTAAGGCCATGAACAGGTGCATTTGCAGCAGGCAGTTTTGAAGACTTACATGTGTCTTCTCTAAAAAGAAGTTGACCAGCATTTTCGGAACTGTGACAGATGAGTAAAAGATATCACCAAAAGACAGGTTGGAGAGGAAGAAGTACATGGGCGTGTGCAGGCGGGTGTCCGAGTAAATAACAGCCATGACCAAAAAGTTACCTGAGATGGCCAGCAGGTAAATGAGAAGAAATCCAACAAAAAGGGGAACCCGCAGGTGTGGAAGATCAGAGAACCCCACAAGAACAAATTCTGTCCAGGATGTGCTATTTCCTTCACCCATGTGCCCAGAATGACTTTAAAGAGTATAGATGATTATCTAAAAGATAGGAAAAAACACAATTGAATCATAAGCAAAGGAGCATTTAGATGAAACAAACATTTAAACAAATGCATACAGATGTACGTTTGTGCTTTGTAACTGCTTTATAATGAAAGGAAACATATTTTGAAACATCTCCAACCACATATGTCATAAATGTTCTGGAGTAAAAGATATGTGTATCTATTTCATGTTCTGACCATCAATATTTTGCAGTGTTACATGCACACCTAAAGTTAAATGAATTGTTTGTAACCCGCGAACACAATGTTGAAAGAATATAGTGCATACATTCATACATTATGTTATGAATCAGTGCTAACTCATGCAATATTCAGATGGTGAAAACTATTAATAATTAAAAAAGCCATTTTAATACATTAGTATTTAAAACTTTGAAACATCCCAATTTCACAAAATTATATAATTCATCAACTCACAAGTGATACTAGTAAAATCACAAATTTGCACCAAAAAAAGATTTACTGTAATATGAGCATGTTGTGGTGTCATATAAATCAGAAGGTTCACCATCCCTTCTGAAGAATCAAAAAAGGCAGCACAGAAGCACACTTAGAAGAAAGTGTGCACAACTTGTGATAAACATTGTTTTTTTCATTGACATATTAATTATCAAAAAGGATGTCCTTCCAACACAAGTATGTGTTTCCATGACATTGCTATGTGAAAACATCTGTCCTGCTTCAAGGACAGCATAACTATATGACACTAGTGTGAAATATTGACATGAGTGTGTCAAAGTCAGACATACTGGTCACAAACAGAATACATCAAAAACAAACTTTTTGCATATGCATTCCAACATTTTGTAAATAGTGATTACATTGTGGTGAAAACATGTACATAGATAAGAAATGTGCCTGTCATAATGTTGGGGCCCTTTCCTGCAATGGACCCAATGCACCAAACTGTTTTAGATAGAAACCTACTGGGCAGTGGAAGACAATGCTGGCAGTGAAGGGCCTTTGTGATATGATTATTATTCAGCTAACAACCAGAATATGGTGGTCTTTGGGAATTCTAAATACATCTCAATTCCATAGTCAATTATGGGTGACACAAAGGTGTTGACCAGAGTCACATGATAGGGAAAAGTAATAGATTAAGAAAAAAACGTATTTAAAAAAAAATGTATATGTAGAATGATTTAGCTTAAACCTTACACGAAAACATGCAATAATTTTAAACCGCTAAAACCAAGAAAGAAAAATATATAAAATGTCTAAATAACTTTGGGCCTCATTACGAGTATGACTACTGTACCGGCATACTAGGAGTTCTGCTTGCAGGTGCTCTTGCAGCCACCAGGTTTTACCGGGTGGCAGTACCGGCACCCGCAAGCAGAACTTGATGGTAGCAATGGTAACGTTAATAACGGTGCAATTGCTACCACCCTCCCCATTCCCATTGAGCCCCATAGGGCTCAATGGGAATGGGGAAAGCTTTTTTTAAGGCACACAGAAAAGGGCAATTATCGGGTCCGGCAAGGTCGTAATGACCCGGTAATTGCCCTTTTCTGGGCACCGGAAAAAAAATCTATACCTGCAGCAACAGCCTCGTAATGAGGCCCATTGTTTAAATCATCTAGATCAGGGGTATGCAACCTGCTCGTCTGCAGATGTTTTGGACTACGACTCCCCTGATCCCTCACCATTGGCTATTCTGCTTAAAGCCAATTGGTGTTGTAGTCCAAAACATCTGCAAAGCCAACTTTAGCAGTATTGACATTTTAAATAACTCTTTTGGTAATCCCTATTTTGCTCATTTAAACCACAATCTTTATTGACCAAATCAAGATCCCAGATTATCTCTAACAGAGCTTTATAAAGCACTTTATCTGCTTTAGAGACCTTTTTCAACATTTTTAAAATAAAACCATTGGCAACTGTTCCAATCCTACGTCAAAACCTGTTTGATATAATGGTAGTACACTATTTACAGTAACATATTATTTGCACCTATCCATTTTTCAAGTGCCTCCCCAACATCCCTTATTGGTATTGTTTCCTTTTCCCTTCTTATGAATAGGAAGTAAATAGAGGTTGAAAACTAGCTGGGCATCATAATATAATGTAATATATTAGTTATGAACAGATCTATCAGAGCCGCTAAAACCCACAGAGCTTCGTTCGGTACCAATTTAGTAAGGCCACTGTGCCAGAGATGCAGGAACCATTTAGCTCGCTCATAAGCTTTTCAATACCGTTTGCATAGAAACACCCCTGATATGTATTATATTTAATCTGTGAAATTTGGAAAATGCTGTTCTTAGGGTTAAGAAGTGTAACCATATTATACAGTCTTTCATAGAATATAATAAATTCAGTCTCTGAGACAATATTCAATTTACCAGATTATCAGAAAGTAAAGCTAACATTTAGATATACTACTAAGTGTACTACTCTGCAAACTTTCTGTCCACCAGCTTGTCACTTTTGTCTCATTATATGTCCAACTTGAATGCCCTAAGTAGGACTCTTGTCAGGTCTCATCTAAAATCACTTCCAATCCACATATTGACAAACGGAGGTTGGCAAATTGACAAATGAAGGTGCAAAGAAGTGACTCCCTCAGATCTTATAAGTTCGACGTATGCCTACCACAAAGCATGCGTGAAAGCAGGCTCAGATCCTCTGGCTCTTTTTGCAACTGTGAATCACTGAGGGAATATTATGGCTGTCTCAGCCTTCACTATTGCCTTTAACTAATGTAATGATAGACATTCCTTTTTTTTTGGCGATAAGATACATTTGATTCAAAACAAGCACCTAACTAAAACAGTCAATGCAGATTGTTCACTATTTCTCCCCGTTTAGTGCCCACGTGGGCTTATTTCCATTTACCCCCAATTGAAGGCCTGAATCATAGTGTTAACTTGCTGAAACCCACAATTTATCTAGATGACCTAATTCATACAAAACTTTGGAAAGATCTGTCATCCCTATTTGCTCTCATTTTTAATCTGGTCATCTTTGACCCGAGGACTCTTTCTGCCATATATGAAGATTGGCTTGATTACCTGCCTACTTCTTAGACTTTGATGGCTACTCCAATCTCAGACAGATCACCAGTCTCAACTTCTAGGGTAAAATCCATGAGAAGGTGTTTCGGAGACTGATGAAGAACCATACAAATCAAAATAAGCTACTTTCTTCATAACAATATGGATTTCATCAATGGCACAGTACCGAAACAGACACTCTTTTACGATTGGATGAAATACTGAGCATACCCTTTGCTGGTGATGCTTTCCTACTGGCCCTACTGCGGTTTTTGGAAGCAGTTGATAGCGATAATAGTGAGGTATTGTTATCCATCCTTAATTCTTGGATACAGTTTAGGGTACATGTTAGGAATTCACCTCTTCAGAGACATGCTCCATTATTATGCTCCATTATTGCCAGGTCATATTTGGCAACCCAGGTGGACATGCTGGTATCTGGCCACCAAAGGTATATCTTCGGATCATCGCCAAGTTCGCCATCGCTCAACATCACTTTGTAACATGGCTACTACAAAGACCATTTAAGACCTCCCATTATGGACATTTGTCCCATTCCAAGATACCCGATGTACATGATCATATGATCTGATTACATACAATACAAAAGGAAATGAGATCTGAAAGGCTGCATCTTGCTACTAGTTTCGAGGCTGCATCCAGAGACACTACCGATTCCTAATTAGGTAATTAGCATTTTCTTGCCCCCTTTCTGCCACTCCTGCCCAACATATACATTTCCTTTCATTTAATATTTTTTTTTTATTTTGCTTTTCCAGCCCCCTCTCGCCAACTTCCACTCCTCTTTGTCACTATTTACTATTACCCTACTGACTGCCCCCTGTGCCTCTTTCCTTCCCTCCTCCCGCCCACCCGGCCTGTGATTGGTGGCCTCAACCATGTAACGTAAACTCCTGGAAGTCACATCCGTAGTTGGTTATTGCACCAGCTGTATGTCGAGCAAAGCAGATCTTGCCCTCAGTGCCTAATCAGGGGGACCCATTTCCTGTGTTTTGGGAAATGCAAAATGTGTTGCACTGAGCTGTAATTGGGGGGTAGGAAATGTGTTGCTATTAAGGAGTTTTGGGGGAATGGGAAATGTGTTGCACTTAGCTGCACCTGGGGTTAAGAAATGTGCGACACTTAGATGGATTTTTGGGGGCAGGCTATGTGCCACTTATAGCTATATTTTGGGGCTAGGAAATGTGTTGCACTTAGATTAACTTTTGGGGATAGGAAACGTGTTGCACTTGGCTATATTTTGGGGGTAGGAAATCTGTTACACTTAGATGGATTTTGGGGTTAGGAAAAGTGTCACTTGGATGGATTTTTGGAGGTAGGAAATATGTTGCATTGGATGGAATTTTGGGGGTAGGAGATGTGTTACACTAAACCAACTGTACTAAACTGTACTGTACTAAAACCTCTGCTTACTCACCGTCAAACTCTAAACACCACATTACCTCTACCAAACCACAAATCACACACATTTTACAACACCCAACATGAAACAAAACACAAGTGCACACAAAGCACCCATACACAATCATACCTCTACACCACATGCCGCTACCAACCAAAAATGCACCAACGCTCAGTGACCGTTTTTTCCAAACTGAAACTGCCAACAGCACACCTCTTGCTCTTCTCCCTCTCAATCCCACTAACAAACACCAAACCTCCTTCCATTGCAGACCCACTGGAGCACCAAGAGTGTACGCAAGTGGCAGCAGTGCACGGTACAAGACCACATAACTTAAAATTGAATTTACATACATTTATGTACACATTTCGTTAAGCAATATTTTGAATTAACTTATTACGTTTCCAAGGACCATTTCTTTATGTACGTTTTTGGTTTGATCACACTCTTGGGTCTCTGCAGTGTTAAATTATGCAGTGGGCTACCACCTGCGCGTTATGGTTCACTTTGAAGTAGGTTGTCACCATCTTAGCATAGCCATTAAGCCACATCCTTGAGCAGGAGATGGAGATAATGATGGAGATAATGATTTAATGTGCTTTTGGGAAGAGAAGGAAGCCCTGACGTGCCTTACATGTGAGCATGTGATTGGGGATAACATACCTCTGTCTGGAAAGACACAAGCTATGCCAGGTGAGTATTGTGTCTCTACTGCCCAATTCCTGTAAGTGTACCATGTGGAAGTGTGCATCCCCCAGTCAATTAACATAACATAAATAAATAATGTACCAAGCATGAGGATGGGAAACCAATGAAATGAGGTGGCGGGACCATGGTAAAAACTGGCTTTCTTCTCAGGAAACTGGCTAACCTGCAACTGACACCTTCCTCCGAACTGTATATAATGCCACTCTAGCACCTTTAGAAATCACTGTATTTTGCCAATGCAACTTGCCTATATGTTCCCTATTTATTACTGTATATCATGCTTCTGTATCATTCCTTTGTTTATGCACCTTGCCACTTTAGCTTTGCACTAATGTATCTGAAATAATGCACCCAGATGCCTGAGGGCTAGGTACGCTATACACATAAATAACTACAAATGCAAATATCTCTAATCCTAGTGTTTGTTATTTTTCTTTGTGATGTTTTTGTGAACTTTGGTTAGGGCATTCCTCTACCCCTATTAGTTCCAGGTATTGCTAGATGCTACTGTCTGGACTGTGAACGGGCACCCAAACTGCTGAGCACAGACTTTGGCAAGGTTGTTGAACTTGAGCCAATGGATCTATCAGGCCTGAATCATCCCTCACAATAGACTTCTCATCAGCACTGGAAAGCGCAATGGGGCAAAGGACCTAAGCATCTTGCCTGAGAAGTATGACACCAGAAATACATGTGAGTCATCATGGTTACCCAGAACTAAACTACCATGTAAAATCTCCCATAGACATTCAGGAAAGACCAGCCCCATAGGACAATGGGCCATGAGGAGCTTTTTTTAGGTAGGAGGCAGCAATAACAATTCGCCAGGTCTTGTAGGTGAACTACAAAATTTCGTGGTCAATTTTCTCAGAATGCATGAAAAGAGTTGGTCTGGAGGATGTGGCAGTTTGGTTGGTGGGGAAAGGGATAATTACAAGGATGCTGTCTGTTTGTCTAGCAAGCATATTGTAATAACCCCCTTTTCGCTTAATTCATAATGTGAAATTTAAGACAATTCTTTTCGATATTCTCTTCTCACAAGATGTCTTTGGGTAGGGTGTCAATGCTGCCAAAAGAAATAATATTATCAAGACTGTGATGCTATTAAGATCCACATCTTCAGATTATGTCTTTAAAATGTATCTTCTGTAACACTTTCTGAATATTCCACTGTGTATAACGATGTATTAAACAAAAGAAGATGACAATGTTATGTACTGTGTGTTATTGTACAAGTATTTTATTAATAATATTTGTACATTGGCTAAAAATAATACATTTAACCTTAATAATGTTATCATATACACGACATATAAGTAAATGAAAAGAAATTTCACAAAATTAATTTGATTACATTATAATTCTGCATAACATGTGATAGAAAATCCTATAAATGTATCAATTTTCTAAAGTACATAAACAGCAAAAAGGTTGCTATCCATATCCAGTAAGGATATTGGGCGGTATTCTTTAGGGTCAGTACGAATAACTTTTGGTAAATTGGTATCATATATGCAGTGTTCAAGGTTAATTTTTTTCTTGAATGTCCTTAAATAAAAGTGATAGAATGAACACAAAACAGCCCTTACTCTTTTTGAAGAGTTTGTTGGGCACGTTATTCGGACCAGGAGCTTTTGAATTGCCAGCATGTCTAATGATATCTAATATTTTCAGTGAGGAACAGTCAACATAACTCTGTACCTCATAGTCTATGCTATTGACCGAGTAGTCCTCAATCCTTTATCTCTCAAAATGGTCAACCCAATCTTTTTCCAGCACTGCATTAATCTGTACAGTATTTTTAAATAACGAGAACAAATTAATCAATGACCAAAAGTGGCACATGTTCCTATGGCTAATACATTCTGACATGATTTGTCAGTCTAGACACTACAGCCTACGTCTTTGACCTCTAATACAATTTTTATAATTCAATGTGATTTTAGCAATTGTTCTTTTTTCTCTGACTCCAAAATGGTAAAAATCTTCATAGACCTGCTCTTCTCTTTTCCAATGCTGTATGTGCAATCACTTCATCATATCTATGGGAGTTCAGTGTATCTTTTCCACAGTCGAGCTCGCGATCAGTGCAGATAAGTCTTAATAGTTTCATTCAAGCTGTCTACTGAGAACAATCCCATTTTAAATTGAAGGTCCAAATTATCCATAACATAGATTTTAGCACTGAACTGATGAACTGCTTTCCTGTTCCATGTCACCCTGTTCCCCTGCGGGGTGACAACCAATCTCCCTACACATCTGTCTCCAGCAGGTACAGTCATGCAATTCATGACACAACTTAATATACAATGGTCACTCCATGCTCTGTCCATTACGTATAGTTGATCACGTTTCTCAAACAGATTTTTTTCCATAACAATATAATCAAGTGTTGATTGTGCGACTCCTCTGAACCATGTGTATTTTTCATCTTCATCACTCTTAATAGTTTATTTTAGTTTATTTATAGAGCGCACCTAATCCGGAGGTATCTGGCCGCGTTTGCTTGAGCAGGTCACAATGGGTTCAGACATGAAGTTACAGTTAATCAG
This sequence comes from Ambystoma mexicanum, assembly GCF_040938575.1. Taxonomy (NCBI): domain Eukaryota; kingdom Metazoa; phylum Chordata; class Amphibia; order Caudata; family Ambystomatidae; genus Ambystoma; species Ambystoma mexicanum. The sequence continues at coordinate 48,791,341 of NC_090925.1, read as the reverse complement.
TCCACTTGTGTTACAGATCAAGTAGGTCTGTCATATAGATACAGGGCTAAAAAGTGCACTTGAGTTACAAATGAGGAGAAAAAGGAGAGCAAAAGACAACACCATCAGCCTAGTGTTACAGATCTAGGCGTTGAACCACAAAAGAGCATGTGACATGTGCTGAGAAAGTTTTGGTGAGCTTCATTTTGCTGGGCTGGGAGCCAGGTTTTTACTTTATTCCTGAAAGACCTGAACGATGGTTCAGCTCTTAATGCTGTTGGCAGGGAGTTCCAGAGCTTAGCTGCTAACACAGGGAAACTGGTCCCACCAGCTTTTTGAAGTCTGTATTTGGAATATTTAGCCAGTGTGTGCAGTTAGACCAGGTAGTCCTGGTAGATTGTTTTCTGTTGCATTTGTCTACCATGTATTTTGGGGCCGATTTCGAAAGGCATTTGTGCATTATCACTAGGGTTCTGAGTGTGATTCTGTCCCGTACTGGGAGCCAGTGAGTGTTGCGTCTTATTGATGAGATGTGGTTGGTTCGTGGAATGTTTAAGGCAGATCTGAGTGTGTTGTTTTGAAGCACTTGATATTTATTTAGTTCACGTGTAGTCAAACCTAAGTATAGGGTATTACAATAGTCCAGCTTAGAAAGTATAAGTGCTCTGGCCAGTGTAATGCAGCTGTCAATGGAAAGAAAAAATGTACAAGCATTGATCAGCTTAGAGGTGTAAACTGATCAATAGAACCATTCACTTTAAACAAGCCATGGACAGTCATAAAATGAAGCCATTTCTCTCAATTCTTTGGTTTCGTTTTTGCATTAAGATTAATAAACATCTCACGTCAACCGAGCCACAAGTGCAATTTAAATCAGCCACGATAATTATATTGTACAGAGTTTAATTAATCCTTACCAGAGATTTTTCACAGCCTTTTAAGTTACAGAACATCCGTTATGTTCTAATATCAGTGAAGAATATACAATAAGTGTTGTTCCTGATCCAAAGCTATTGTCAATTCATGGGGCCTTTGCCAGGTTCTGATTGAGGGATTTCCTTCATCTGGCTCAACGTTTCCTTCACATAACTGATGCGGGGAAACTCTGATGTCAGCATAGTTTCTACCTTTGTATAAAAGGATTTTACTTTACAATAATGTGCAAACGTGTGTCTTTCCTCTGGTTTCCAATGTGCCACCTGACACCAGTAAGATGGGCACCCCATACACTTTATACGAAGTATTCATTGATTTTTTCTTTTGGAAATCTACACTGCCTGGTTCTTTATCATAGAGGTTTGACACTGAGTATTGCAGTTTCCACACCATTGCAAATATTTGACAGCACAAAACTGCATGGAAGAATTGTATATTTGTTCTCAGGCAATGTTTGACATGTCAATGCACATCTCATGTATGATTCCCTCACAGTGTTCTATAAAAATGTCCCAAACGGCCTGATGTTATTTTCTTCACATGAGGTTACCCTTCATCGTAGCTGGGATTTCCATGTGAATTCGTTGCATTGAAGCATTGTGCATCAAAAAATACCAGCCTAACTGGACACGATGACTCTGCAAACTTTCTAAACATCTGTAGGTACCTCCACCGTCTAACTCTGTCCTTCTAAAGCCAGCCATCTTGGGTGACCAGACTGCTCCTGTGAGGCTTTAGGCACCCAGCCAGACACAGTATACAGACTGCTCCTGTGCAGACACAGTATAGAGACTGCTCTTGTGAGGCTTTAGGCACCCAGCCAGACACAGTATACAGACTGCTCCTGTGAGGCTTTAGGCACCCGGCCAGACACAGTATAGAGACTGCTCCTGTGAGGCTTTAGGCACCCGGCCAGACACAGTATAGAGACTGCTCCTGTGAGGCTTTAGGCACCCGGCCAGACACAGTATAGAGACTGCTCCTGTGAGGCTTTAGGCACCCAGCCAGACACAGTATAGAAACTGCTCCTGTGAGGCTTTAGGCACCCAGCCAGACGCAGTATAGAGACTGCTCCTGTGAGGCTTTAGGCACCCAGCCAGCCACAGTATAGAGACTGCTCTTGTGAGGCTTTAGGCACCCAGCCAGACACAGTATAGAGACTGCTCCTGTGAGGCTTTAGGCACCCGGCCAGACGCAGTATAGAGACTGCTCCTGTGACGCTTTAGGCACCCAGCCAGACACAGTATACAGACTGCTCCTGTGAGGCTTTAGGCACCCGGCCAGACACAGTATAGAGACTGCTCCTGTGACGCTTTAGGCACCCAGCCAGACAGTATAGAGACTGCTTCATTGGGGCCCCAGGTCTTCACATGTGCTTTTCAAGGCATTCTGTATTACATACACACAGAATTATGGTAAAGACTCTGTTTACTTCAACACAAACTGGTATCACTATATTATCCCCACCAAAAATACTGCTGAGAATATGGTCATTTGGAACAGCCATAGGCGATATTTTTGGGGGGGATAATTTCTGGGGTTTTTGGGAGCAGGGGTTGCAGGGGTGTCCCCTGCTCCTTTAAAAAGAATGCAAGGGTCACGGGGGTGTCCCCTGCAGGGTCCATGCCTTAATATTGCCGCAAAAATATGGCAATATTTTTGTATGGCGATATTTTTGCAGGGATATTAACACGTGGAACCCACAAACTCCTCCCACAGGACTCATTTATCTCTCAGATCTTTTAGTGTAAGACTTCTATCCAACCTCTGATTCTAAATCATCACTGTGGTGGCTTTGCCCTTTCATTTAATGCTGGACACAGTTAGGTATGTTTCTTTGTCACCTCAAGCCGACAATGTCCCCCCTCGTCTATCTATAATAAAGGACTGCCCAAAAACCAAATTGATTGTAAAAGAGTGCGTTAAGAAACATGATTGGTTAACATAAAGTGACACAAAAATAAAATATAACCTATACTTTCCCTATACATGTTGGAAACAATTCCTTTTTTGCAAATGTTCATTTCTTTTGCTTTAAATATTTGTTGTAAGTCATGGGGCCTCATTACACGGAAGGCGGTGATCCAGGGTGCTATTAGCACCCTGGACCATGCCGGTAAATTACCAGCACCGCCTTGGCGGTAAGGGGATTTACCGCCCCATCCCAAGGTCGGTGGGGCGGTAAATCCCCCTTCCACCATTGCCCTTCCCCATTTCTGCCCCATAGGGCTCTATGGGAATGGGGAAGGCGCTAATTACGGCACCGCAATTTTGCGGTGCCGTAATTATCTCCGAGGTCCCTTAGCGGGTTGGTTTTTAACGCCTGCAAAAAGCAGGCGTTAGAGCACCAACCCGCTAAGGGACCTCGTAGTACGGCGGTAAGGGTTAACGGTCACCGTTGCCATTAACGGTGACCGTTAACCCTTACCGCCGTCCGTGTAATGAGGCCCATGGTCTGTTACTTCTGGCCATCCATTCTCGGGATTTGTGTTTTACTAGAGACACCTTCTACATTTCTTTCTTACAATTCTGTAATTGAGAACCTCCAATCCCCCACGCTGCAAAATGATGACTAGTTTGATCATGGTAGAGCTGTCTCTCCAAGGGAACAGTTGGGGGAAGTGAGCCATAGCTTTTTTATCAGCTATGTCATCTGTTTGTATTAACAAAGCTTGCCCTCGTGCTAATACAGAATGGCATTAGCACTAGGGACAATGTTGCCCTTGTGCAAATATGCAGCAAAAAGTTATCTTTGTTGCACTATGGACATTTTTGCCCTGGTGGTTATACCATGTCAAACTGCACTTTTCATGATGCAATAGTTTTCTAATATGTCTCAGTGTTTTAATATTAGGGCAATTTTCCCTTGTGCTAATACCGTTAAACTTTGCACCGGTGAAAAGCTTCTGTAATCTGGCCCCAGGTGCTAAAACAAAGAGTGATCCGAAAGCGACAGCAAATCCAATAGACTCATTCATGACTATGTAAAGTACCCAGCAAAGGGGCCACCCTGCCATAAACATGCTGTTTGTGCAGGGAATTTATTTTTTCTAAAGCAAAATAAAAAAAAAGGGTTTTGTTTGGCAAAGAAAAGTGCATATTCTGGGTGAAGTACAGCATAGAGTTGAATGTGCCCCTCTTTCCAGAAGAGAAGGCAGAAGTGCCTAACAGCAGCACAAGCAACAGTTCAAAGACTACTTACAGGGGTGAATTTTGGAGGAAAGCAGATAACATGTTCATGACTATATAATCATTACGGGGCAAACACAGCATTTATCCCAACCCAAAAAATATTTGTTACCTTAACTTTAAAACCGACACGAAAAGTGACACAGATCTTTCATCCATCAATATTTGAACATAGAATTCGATGAAGACAAAAGTCGACTTGTTTTCCAGTCTAAAAGGTATTAGAGACTTACATCATCGACAGCATCCCTCAGGGGTAGGTCTGCTACTCCACTTTAGAAAGAGGGAAGGCACTGACCCCCGGGAAGTAGGGAGTGACCGTGGTCTTACTTGATATTCCTGACTTGCAGTAGGTTTGTGAAGCTGAGAGAGATCAGTTAGGATGGTGTTCTGCAGGGAGATCTTTGCTTCCATGATTTGCCTTGATTAGCTTGTCCCCCTCTTCCCATTGATGATTTATATAGAGAGAGCCGCGCACTACACATGTAGCAGATCCCCAGAGACATGGTCCCTGGAGCTGGAAGAGGTTCACATCCTCATTACTCAGAAGACTTTAACCTGAAGATGTTTAATTACTACACCTGTTGCTTGTTTTTTACAATTAACACTAATTGTTCCTCTCTTTGGAAATTTAAGTGAAGAACAATTGTTTGAGGAGTTTTAGGAAGGACCCACCTCATGGGATAATATATAAGATCTGGAGTGAGGGGCGTGGCCTGGAGCCGATGGCGTACAGAGGCTGAATAGCCGAGCTCCGGCCAAGACGCCGTTTCTCGATCCTTTTTGCCGGCATAAGAAGTGCCTACGACCACGAAAAGCTGAAGCAGAGGTGGGAGAAGCTGACCCCGACACAATCTGCTTGACCAGCCGGGAAATCGGACCCTCTGGTTGGCGAAATTGTCCTCGAATCATACTCCCTCCCCAGCTTCCATACGCATCCAAGATGGCACCCCGCGCCACTCAGCGGAAACTCTGAGAAGGAAGCCGCCATCAAACAGCATCCGGGGATTAAGGTGGCCAGATCGAGCAGAGACAACACAACGTAGCACGATCGCATGCAGGACATCGGAAGGGAGACCCCTCACCCTGCTTCTCACCGCTTGGCGAGGCCCGCCACAGCGGCACCTGTACACCACTCCCGTGGTACACTACACGGGCTCAGCCGTCGCTGAGGACAGCCCGCTGAGGGCGCACACGACCACCGAGGTTCCTCCCCAGCGTCGCCCCGGGGCGCAGGACAGCGAAAACCAGCAGCAAGAGCGTGACTACGGCGCCCCCAGATCTCCCTGCCCCGGCGAGTCAGAAGCTCAGAGGTAAGGGCAGCGATGGCGACATCACAGATATAGCGGCGGCACCCTTGCCCCCCTGCAGATTCAGATTCATTGACTTTTGACACCTTGGGAACATCACTCATTACTCTATGCACGGAGAGACGGCTGATACCCCCACCGGTAACTCATCTAAAGTGTCCCAGGGGCAGCATCACTGAGACTCCAATATGGCCGCCAGGAACAAAGCGAAAGCAGCCACCATGGACTCATTTGTATCCGCCAAGTCAAAAACCCCTACACAGGTTCGCTCTTGTGCCCCAGAGATTACCCACCCGAGAGAAGGGGAAACCACAGATAACCACTCCCAAATATTGGAGGCTATTGCTTCATTGAGGACACACATAGACTCTAAGATCGACGAATTTAAAATGGACATTCAACTCATGCGTCAGGACGCCCGCAAATTAACCGAGAGGGTGACAAACACCGAGACGTCAATAGAAGAAACGGCTGGGGCCACAGCAGCCTTGAAGTCCAAGGTTGCAGCCCTAGAGAAGAAAGTGGCTATCCTGGAGGAGAGGTCCGAGGAGGCTGAAGGTCGGGCTAGACGGGACAACATAATGATCCTGGGAGTACCAGAAGGAAAGGAAGGCCCAAACACTACAGTATACGTATAATCCTTGCTGCAACAGGAGATTGGGGCCGGGAAACTGTCGCAGGGATTCACCTGGCTCATTTCCACGACCAATAATTGCTAAAATTATAAACTTTCAGGATAGGGAAATTATCTTACGGCGCTCCAGGGAAGAAGGCCCCATCAAACATGGCGACTCTAAAATAACCATTTACCCTGATTACACTCAGAAAGTGCAGAGGGAGAGGAACTCTTTCGTCCCAGTAAAAGCAAGACTTTGACAACTAAACCTGAAATACAGGCTGCTCTACCCATCGCGCTTGAAGGTCATCTTCAACGGACATGCCATATTCCGAGAAAACCCAACGGCCGCCAACATGTTGCTGGAAGATAACAACCTTGCAGATGCTAAAGATGCTCCCCAGATGGAAGATTGAGGCTCCCAGACCGTCGGCATATGACACACGCTGCTAAAAATGGCCACAACAAGCACAAGCAACCGTACCTCAGAAGGTAATCCAACTAACAGTTAGCTACATAGAAACGGCCCTTGTTCGGCCTCTCTGCCAGACACCAGCCCTATCCCCCGCAGACAATCCGGGTTGGGCCAGCCACCTGCCCGACCCAGCTCGCGCCTGATACCCGGATGGGTCTAGACGGCTCGAGAGCGCCCGAGCACCACAACGAAGATGTAGTCACTGGGTGCACCAGTTCGGGTTTTGTTAACAGTTTTGTTAGTTATACAGTCTTCATGCCACTACCTCTGAAGAAGTACAGGATGGGTGCATGCTACAACTCGGGGGGCGAAGAACCCGACTACTATTGGCATTGCCAATAGGAGGAGCTGCCAGCCGAACTAGAAATATTGATCCGATGGCGTCACAACTCAAAGTGATGACGTGGAATGTGAGAGGGATGAGCTCATACCTGAGACGAAACCGAATACAGTCCTATCTCCGCAGGAAAAAGGTTTCGATTGCGATGTTGCAAGAGACGCATCTTACGGAAGACACCATGTCCAAATTGACAGATCGATGGGCTGGGACCGGGAGAGGATCCCCGTACTCTAAATACTCAAGGGGGGTGTTCACATGGGTGAACCCGAATGTACCCTTCCAATTGCAAGGATTCGAGTCTGATAAAGAAGGAAGGTATGTAATAATGTGGGGCACTATCGAGCAGACTCCAATTTGCTTAGCCAATTCGTACTTCCCGCAACATGGAATACCATCACACCTTAGAGCAATATGTTCACGGATGGCACACCACCGAAATAGGACCTTTATATGGGGGGGCTTCAACTGTGTCATTGATGGCTCTATGGACAGGTCTGCACCACCCCTCCATCCAAGTAACCCCGCAACATGCGCTCTGACAGAAACGCTGCAACAACTCGACTTGGTGGATATTTGGAGGGAACAGCATACTGTTGAAAAGATCTATTCCTACTATTCAGCCCCGCACAAGATCCACACGAGAATCGATTATCTGTTCATCGACAGAGAACAAATACCATTGGCAGAAACCACGGCATATTTAGGAAGATCAATCTCAGACCACTCCCCACTGATCATGCAATGGCAATTAACGGGGCCTAGACCACCAATCCCCATGTGGAGGATGCCTACTGCGGCCCTCGCCAACCCTGAGTTCAGAGAGGACCTTGCTGAAAAACTAGAAGAATACATTGACATTAATACAGGCTCAGTATCTACCTGGAGCACATTGTGGGAAGCCATGAAGGTGGTGGCCAGAGGAAAAATAATATCAAAAGCTGGAGGCACTCGCAGGCAATTGAGGACTGAACTCAAAGCACAAGAAGAAGAGATCTCCCATCTAAAATCCACCTCAAGCATTACTCCAGAGGTCGAAATTAATTTGAAGGAAGCCCGCGAGAAATGCCAATCTTCCTGGAACAGATTAGAGAAGTTTGACTTTGCAACATACACCACCAGGTCTCACAAGGAGTCCGACAAACCCGGCAGACTCCTGGCCTGGCTGTGTAAGCGTGAACGCCCCAGGCACCTCCCGACGGAGTTACTGGACGAAAACGGGATACGTCACAAGACACAACTAGGAATTAATGAAGCGTTTGCCAAATTCTACTCCAGATTGTACTCCCATGTCACACAAATAGACAGAGATGAAATTAAAGAAACACTGGATGAGATAGGCCTCCCCAAAATATCCAGCGAACAGAGAGAGGCACTGGAGATGGAAATCACAGCAGAAGACGTGACAGGAGCAATCAGATCGCTGGCCACCTGTAAGGCTCCCGGAAGTGACGGCCTCCCGTCTGAATTTTACAAAACATACGAATCCACCCTCGCCTCAATCCTCCACGAGGTCTACCTAGAGGCCTACGAAAACGGGGTCTTACCTAACACTATGAAAGAGACAATAAATATTCCCATGCTCAAACCAAACAAACCACCCACTGACTGTGACTCTTATCGCCCTCTGGCCATGTTAAATTATGACAGCAAGATTCTCACCACTGTACTGGCCAGCAGACTCGCTAGGATGGTAGGGTCCCTAATCCACGAAGACCAGAATGGTTTTGTTCCACGACGTAACACCACAGCCAACCTGAGAAGGCTTCAACACATTATGGCCGAAACCTATGAGAATGAAGAAGACCTAGCAGTACTATCACTCAATGCCATCAAGGCCTTCAATTCTATCTTCTGGGAGTGGCTCGTCAAGGTGCTGAGGGGGTTCGGGTTTGGCGAGGGCTTTGTCAGATGGATCACAGTACTCTATAATTCTCCTGTGCAAGAGTAAAAACCGGCAGAACAGTGTCTAAATCCTGGAAAATACAAAGGGGCACCAGACAAGGGTGCCCAATGTCACCCATGCTATACATATTGGGCATGGAGCCGATTGCCATATATTTTAGGAAAAAGTTCTTTGACGCTGGCATCAAAGTGGGCAACGAACATAACATAATATCCCTATACGCGGACGATGTCCTTTTATACTTGAAAGATCCCCAGGTCAACGCACCAATCACATTGGATGTACTGGACAACTATGCAAAATACTCTGGGATCAAATTCAGTAGACTGAAATCCTCTGCCTTTCCCTTGGCTAGCCTGAGAGCCCTAGAAGAAACTGATCTCCCGGACATTGGGATAAAGTGGCAACTTGACACGTTTCGGTACCTAGGAATTAATGTGAGCCACACCCCGATGCTCACCCACGAGCACAACACGGAATTAGCAATAACCAACCTTCGCAGATCCATAACATTTTGGTCTAGACTCCCACTTACAATGGTAGGCATAGCAGCAATCGTTAAGATGATAGTCCTCCCCCGATTTCTGTATTGCTTCGTCAACATATGCCACTACGTCAGACCGCCCTTCTTTAAGAAATTAGAGGCACTTATCAAGGACTTCTTATGGGGACCTACCAGGCATAAATTGACTTTGGCTACCCTATCCCTCCCATACAAAGAAGGAGGAATACAACTCCCAGACCTCCAGTTGTATTATCTTGCGGCACAGCTTAGCCACGTGACGAAGTGGCTCTCCGACGATCCATCAGCCGAGCTGGGACTATTGCGACAATCTCCCTGCAGAATATTCCCCAGGGAAACTCTTTGGAACCCTCTACGACAATCCCCAGATGCCCCCCTGATCGTCGAACTTGGTAGGCAGATTTGGACCAGAACCTGCTACATCAGGCAGGTGAAACACCCTTACTCTCCAGACAACCCCATCCTGGTTGACGTGTGCAGAACAGAATCGAATCTCTCCACGGCTAGGAGGTTGGAGGGCTCTGGAATTTACACATGGGGGATATGTTTGAGGAGGGTGAATTCAAGGATTTTGAGTCACTGCAGGCTAATGAAGGGCTATCAAGCGAACAGTTTCTCTGGTATCATCGGCTCAAACAAACCGCCAAGAAGATCTGGTGCAGCTGGCCTGAGGAACCCACCCCAGACCCACTGTTACAAGAGATGCACGACCTTACGAATGGCTGGAAACCGGTCTCTCGACTCTATAAGAGGATCATCGACAAACCCAACCCCAAAAGTGCAACACTGAAGGAGAAATGGGAAACGGACCTTGAAACTACGCTTACAGACAAGGAATGGGAAAGAACGTTACTATACCCCAAGAAGGTGTCGAGAAACTCCAGATTCGGTCAGATACAACTAAACGTCCTATATCGGACATATTAGACCCCACACAGGGTGGCCTCCTTCAACAAACAAGCCTCCCTGGCTTGCCCATGGTGTCGGAACGACAAAGCTGATCTGATCCACATGTTCTGGACTTGCACCAAGACAATGGCGCTGTGGTCCAAAGTTAAATAGAGCTGCACTGATGCCGGGATAAGCAGATATGAATGGACACCCGGGGAATGCTTATTAGGGGTCTACCCCAGACCAAGCAAATACAAGCATTTTGTTAAGTTGATGGACATTGCATGTATCCTTGCAAAAAGAACTATAGCCATGGCACGGAAGACACCAGGGGGCCCTAGACATGAACGCTGGATGAAAGAACTAGAGAGATGGACTGCAGCCGAAACCAGAGCCTGGCAAGATGGAATCATCTCTAGCGGAGACATTGCGAGTGGCACTCTAGACTCTTAGAAGTCCCTCCTGAGAGATATACACTTCAGTGCAGATCATAAACCCCCTTGATAAACCCCACTACTTTGCCATAACTGATCCCTCACTCTCGCCTAGATATGGTGATCTTCTTGACCGAGATCCCTCCTACTTCCCGTGATATCGGAACCCCTATTTGCAGACATGCCCACCTAAGTAAGAGGAACTGTTTTGCATGAAGACTGTTGTTGTTTATGTTTATTGTTTTAGTTAATTTTCTTGTATTTGTATGCATCCAATAGAAATGCCAATAAAATACGTTTAAAAAAAAAATAAGATCTGGAGTGACATGCCATCTATTGTCTCCAGTGGGACACATTTACTATGTTGTTTTTTGGCAGTGCTTGTAAAGGTGAAGTGTGTGATTATTGTGTTTGACTCTGAAACAGAACATTATATGAATGATATGTTATTGCTATTTATGCTGTGCACTGGTGCCTATTGCACAGTCTCCAGGCGCTCTGGTGGATCTGAAGTGAAAGGAGGACGGGAAGGGCTTTGGAATGGAATAGATAGGGAAAGTACAGTCAATGTGTGGAAATCGAAATAATATTGTACCTCCTATCGCATTGTTTGAATGTATGTTAGCCTACGCCAAGTTGTCTAAAAACATTGTGTACATAGATTCCGCGGCAAGGTCTTGACCTTAATGTATTGTGCAAATCGCCATCTTGGATTTAGCCGCCATTTTAGGTTCTCTTGCAGTGTGGAAGTCACCCTGAACAACAAAATGGAGGCCAAATGACATTTCGAGTGGGATTCTGGCCGTTGTGACCTCCGCACACATGAATAAGTAATATGCCCGCAGGCCACTTGTTAGGGTCGCGAACTAAGACCTTGTCCTATCCCTGACCTATGTGTAAATGAACAACTGTATCAGCAGAACTGATCAAAATGCATACATTATGGGATTGACCTGGCAACGAACCCTAGGCCTGGTCCCAAGAATGGTTAACCCGCGAGGGGGTTGGCCAGAGCTGGATAAAAAGTATAAAAACCGGAGTATCCCAATGTACGGTCTCTCACACTAACACGGCGAACTACCGTTGATGGTTCGTTCTGTTACTCTGAGGGCCGAATAGCTATCCGTATGTCAATTGACTTTGGTAATTGTTGTAACTTTGAATAAAGCGCTTTGTATGTTCTTTGTGTTGGTGTGTTTCCTTCCGGCTTCCCGGGCTCATATCAATTTTTCTGTTTCCACAGTTGGCGCCCGAATAGGGACCCTCAAGATTGATGCCGGATCATTGAAGGTTGACGCAGACTATCGAACCGGGATCGGACGGTGTGATTCTGCGGGCCCGACCGATCGAGACGCGATACCTCGGCAGCGCTGCACGATCCGATCCTTGGACGATAGTCGTGTGGTCTGACACGGCATCTTGACGAGGGTCCAATTTTGAGGCGGGCAGATTTGCCGAAACCACCAAACGCAAGGTAAAATTCGTTAGGTAAGTTCTTTGTAAACCGTACGGTCCTCCTTAGGTTTGGTCAGGTGCAGTCGTGACCCAGCTCTTAATTTAACCCTGACACTTTGAATTTGGCGTATTGTATCTGCAGACACAATTATTGGACCAGGTGACACCAATTTTTTGAGAAATGCCTGGGAAATTGCCTAGCTGTTTTAGGGCTCTGTTCCGCAGCGATCGGCAATCCTTGGAATTTAGCCGCCCGGCACCACAGGAGGGGTCGCCGGCGTGTACTATGTACTGTAAGTATGGCATTGGAAGTATAGTATTTAATGATATTTGGCACAGACAGACCAGACATGCCTCCGAATTTCAGTGGCCAATCAACGGTAGTTTTGAGATCCCCCGTATTGAATACTTAGAATCAATCTTGTTAAAGAAAAAGGCTAGACCAGCAGCCTTTGATGTGTTACAATATTGGAAGAAAGAAGCATTGCAGCAGCTTAAAAGTAGGGATAAACATGCACGTCGTCATAAAACAAACGCTGAAAAAGCATTATTATATGATAAAGAAAAGCGGTCAGAATCAGTTAAAAATATGGATAGAGCCTTTTCACTCGGGATCCAGAAAATGTATCCCTCTAAAGATTTCCATGTGTCTGAGGAATTTATTGAGAAATTATTAAATGAACGCAGGCCTGATGCCTCAGCGCCACCTCCGTATGCTCCTGTTTTGGGCGCTCTGCCCATTCCTGCTGTTGTTCCTGTTGCTATTCCTGTTCCCCCTGTACAGCCTATTGTTCCTAGTCCTTTGGTTGTTGTTCCTCCGCCTATCGCACCGCCCCTTCCCCCTGCACCGATAGTTGCACCTTTGGTAAATTTACCTATACCTCCGCTCCCCAGTGGCCCCGTATTGATTGGAGTCGATCCAGGTGCAGGGTCAAAGATTGTGACTCGTAGTACTGTTTCTGCAGATAGGAAACAGGAATTGTTTGCATGGGCTAAGCATTGCATGGAGAAAGGTGATCAAGCTAATGTTTTTTCTACATTATCTAATTTGAAAAGTTTTTCTGAGAAAAATGTTTTTATCGAAGGTTTGGGGACTCATTTGTGTGTAATGTTGGGTAGATTACAAAATTCAGATTTTCCACAAGGGGTAAGAGATCTGAATGCTTTGGCACTTTCCAGGGACACAGAGCAGAAAGTATATGGACATGTTGAAAGATTGTTTGAGTTTAGGAAAGACTTTGAAAAATCACGAGATGAGGATGATGAGGACGATAGAATATATGTACAGAAATGGTTCCTTCCGTGCCGAAGATCAGCACCTGAGGAAGTACGAATTTGTACCAAAGATGCGGTTTGATGGATCTCGGATTCATCGATACCGCCAGACGAAGTGTATGACACGTATAGTCAGTATACAGTAGAGATGCAAAGAAAAGTAATTCAGCTGATGGTACAGCACCTGCAAGAGGAATGTGTAAGGAAGAGGGTTAGTTGCCCCATAGAATTATTGGGGATTTGTAAAAGGGCTTTTTCGCCCGACACTTCTACAGCTGCCTTAGCGCTCGACCTGGCTCGATTGCTTAGTAAGCGGCCGGAGGTACCTATATCTCAGTTGCCTATGAGAGAGGTTCCTCCGACCTTTGTCCCAAAAGTTGAGATCCCCTCCAACGCGGCGACTGGTGCCCCCGCTGTGGATGTCCCTGCACATTATGTATCTCAATTCGTTCACGTCCCGTTTTCACGACAGGAAGTGAACACAATTAGACAATCAGTTCCTTATATTAGAAAAAACCTGATGGGGTTTTATAAAGAAATAGAGTCCGTTTTATAGTCCTCTGTGTTCACCTTGAGTGACATTGACTTGTTATTCCCTGTACTCCTACCCGTAGATGTATGGAAACAGGTTCGGACAATAGACGATGTGCCAGGGTTGGGAGATACGTGGGCAAATATGATTAGAATTGATGGAGAAAGACCAGCTGGTGGGAAACCGCCACAGGTAATACTTACTTTACCTGATAGGATTGTCGCTAAACTAAAAACTATAATTCCAGAAAAAAGGATCATTTGGGACAAGCTTACGGCCTGTGTTCAAGGGAAAACTGAAGGCGCCACCAAATTTTTCAATAGATCCAAGCAGGTATTTTCTGACTTCAGTGGACAAGATTTAGGTACAGAGTCGGGGAAGAGGTTGCTCGTGGACAAATTTGTACGTGGATTGTTACCTGACATCCAGTCACAAATTATGTCCTCTGAGAGCGCTTGGCAGGCAAAGTCTCAATCTGAGGTTTTGCACATGGCTCAGTATTATGAGAACCGTGTTAATAATGAGAAGGAAAAAATTGAAAAGAGAAAGGGAGATTTGAAAACCAAAGTATTATTACAGCAAATTATTAGAAACCCCAGAGGAGGTATGACACAAACTAGAGGTCAGTACGTTCCAAAAGGAAATGCTCCTCTGAGTCCTGTAAATATTAATCAATGTGCTTATTGCCGCCAGGAGGGTCATTGGCGAGCACAGTGCCCTGTCCTTCGCCAGAGGTTAAACAGTGCGTTTGGAGGTATGGGTAGACGACCTAGGGGCCGCCCTGGAGCAGGGGGCCCTGACAGAGGTCAACTTTTACAAGATTCTCAGCAACCTTTTTCACGGGAAAATCAGACCTCGAGTATGGACTCGAGAAACATATTTGTTCACCCTTCTGCTGCCTACCTTTCTGAAGAGCTTCCTTCTGATGAGGCTCTATTTTATTAGGATTGCCCGAAGCAGGGTTTGGAACCTTTGCCTATTCCCGTTAATCAAAAAGGCCCCTACGTTGAATCATTAGTAGGGAATAGGAAACACCAGTTTTTGATTGACACTGGAGCACAGAAGTGCTCCATTGATCATTCTAGGGTTCCAAACATCCCACTGTCAGGGCAAACAAATGTTTCCGTAGGGTTTTCTGGTATACCAACTGTCTGTCCGGTTTCTGCGCCGGTATCCGTTTCTTTGGGTCCCTTCACGGACCATGGCCCTTTTCTTCTCACTTCAAACTGTGGAAAGAATTTGCTGGGGTTGAATTTGTTAAAGAAATTGAACGCAGTAATTCATTGTTCTTCTGATGGAGTACGGCTAACGGTTTCACCACAGCAACTTCCTAATTCTCAGTTTTTGATTCAACCTTTACCTCCCGAGTTTAGCATTGTCCCGGAATGTTTGTGGGCGGTGGACGACAATGATGTCGGAGTGTTACAGATTGAGCCCGTTAAAATAGTCCTGAAACATGGGGTGAAACTGCCACGCATCCCGCAGTATAAAATATCAGTCGAAGGTGAACGTGCTTTGAAATGCATTGTCTCCGATTTTGTACATCGTGGGGTGATCGAGGAGATTACAGGTAGTTTGTGTAACAGTCCGATCTTACCCGTATATAAGAAAGGCGACAATGCAATTCCATACCAGTTTATAATTGATCTGCGTGCTATTAACCGAGTGGTCGCCCCACAATTTCCAATTGTGCCTGATGTGACGACGATATTAACAATGATCCCTGCTACGGCTACGCACTTCAGCGTTGTGGACCTAAAAAACGCTTTCTTTAGAATCCCTATACATAAAGAAAGCAGATATCTGTTTGCGTTCACCTTGGCGGGACGCTCATTTACATTTACAAGGGCACCTCAAGGGTATACTGAAAGTCCCAGTATTTATAGTAGAGCTTTAAAAGAGCAGCACAACACCCTTGAATTGCCACCTACTTGCATGCTGCTTCAATATGTTGACAATTTACTTTTGGCTGCAGATTCTGAGAAGGCCTGTAAAGAAGGCACTATACTGTTGTTTGTTCATCTAGCTAAAAATGGTCACAAAGCTTCGCTTAAAAAATTTCAATATTGTTGTCAGGAGGTTGCCTATGTAGGCTACCTCCTGTCAAAGGAGGGGAGAAGATTGACACCTGAAAGAATAAAACACATTTCTGGCATGTCTGTTCCAAATACACAGAAGGAAGTCAGAGCCCTGATAGGGATGGCGTCCTACTGTAGGTTGTGGATCCCGAATTTCGCACTAGTGATAAAACCGATGTTGGCTTTGACGAAGAAGGGCATTTCTCTGCCACTGCCATGGGAATCGGAACATCAACGATCATTTGAGCTTCTCAAAACCGCGCTATGTTCGGCACCGGTTCTGGGTACTCCAAATTATGACAAGGCCTTTGTGTTGTTTGTGCATGAATGTGATGGATGTGCTTTGGCTGTGTTAACACAGGAACACGGAGGGAAGAATAGGCCGTGCGGCTACTATTCCTCCGCCCTTGATCCTGTCGCATGCACTTTGCCAAGATGTTTGCGCGCTGTCGCTGCTGCTGCCACGTCTGTAAAACAGAGTGAGGGAATGGTCCTAGGCCATGATTTGATTTTGATGGTACCTCACTCTGTTGATATTCTATTGAACAAAACCCAAACGCAACACCTCACCTCCGCACGGTTAACAAGGTATGAACTAATTCTGTCTGCCCCTCATATTCAAATTAAGAGGTGTTGTGTTCTCAATCCGGCTGAACTCTTACCTTTCCCGCAAAACACTGTTTGCGGTGACGAAGAATCACATGACTGCCTGTATACCACCGAGCAAGAAACGAAGGGCAGGATAGATCTCATAGATACTCCTTTGGATAATGCAGAAGGGGAGCTGTTTTGTGATGGCTCCTGCTTCAAACTTTCGAATGGTACATCTACAGCTGCTTATGCAGTTACTACATTGAGCAAAATTGTTGAAACTAAGAGAATTTCGCATAACTCTGCGCAGGCCGCAGAGATTATAGCATTGACCCGAGCTTGTGAACTTTCCCAAGGGCGAAGAGTAAATATATATACCGATAGCCAGTACGCATTTGGGGTGGCTCACAACTTCGGAAAACTTTGGTCGGAAAGAGGGTTCCTGACCTCACATGGGACCAAGATTCAGCATGGCCCAATTACTTTCGGCGCTCTCACTCCCTAAACGGTTAGCGATCATGAAATGTGCAGCACATTGCAAGGTCATAGATGATGTGGGCAGAGGGAACGCTTTTGCGGATTTGATAGCCAGACAAACGGCCACAGACCTTAGTACGGACATGTATACATCGATGGAAATGAGAGACGTTTGCATAATGGATGAAGGTATTGGGTCTGTGCGAGATATTCAGACTGATGCCACGATGGAAGAATCTAGAAAGTGGGCTGAAGGAATGGGGAAACTGGATGACGAAGGGTGTTGGGTGGATACATCCGAAGGGAAATGGTTGCTTCCTGATTCTTATGTATTGGCGATGGTTACAATGGCACACGGTCCTACGCATGTGTGTGCCCAGCAGATCACGAAAATGTTAGAACAGGTTTGGGTAAATGACAAAATTCTGGAAACTGCAAAGAGGCACGTCCAGAACTGCATGATCTGCCTACAGCACAATGTGGGTAAAGGGACAGTGACTCCAAGGGGAAGTTTCGGGCCCCCCTTTGTCCCCTTTGAGGTTATACATTTTGATTTTATTAAAATGGAGCGATGTAATAATCTGAAATATGTTCTTGTAATTATTTGTGCCTTTAGTAAATGGGTCGAGGCTTTCCCCATCAAAGATGCTACCGCCATGACCACTGCAAAGATTATGGTAAAAGAATTCTTTCCTCGATTTGGGCTCCCGAGGATAATCTGGTCGGACAATGGTCCTCACTTTATCGCAGCAGTAATTTTGCAAATATGTGCAGCCCTAGGCATTGAGAAACGATTTCATTCAGCTAGGCATCCTCAAAGTGCTGGATTGGTAGAAAGACACAACGGTATTTTAAAGAATAAACTTGCAAAAACATGTGCTGATACCAAACTAAAATGGCCAGATGCTTTGCCTATTGTGTTATTAGCTATGCGTACCACACCTCAGACTATAACTGGGCTTTCTCCATTTGAAGTAGTAATGGGGAGGCCTGCTAACATTTGGGGTCTCCCGAAACCTAAAGCCCTGAGGGAGGTGGAGAATGTATTGCTTGTAGACTACTGTAACCAGTTAACTAAAAATCTGTATTTCATTTACCACCAGGTGAATTCTGCTTTACCTGTACGGTTCACGGGCCCAGGACACGATATACAGCCTGGAAGTTGGGTCCTCGTGAAGGCCTACGAGAGGTCTTCCTGTCTCGCGCCTCGCTGGCGGGGACCCCACCAGGTATTATTGGTCACCAGGACAGCAGTGCGGGTGGCTGGAAAGAAGAACTGGATTCACGCGACGCACGTCAAGAAACTTCCTCACCCGACGCCACACGCTACAGAAGAAGCAGAACCCCTCGCTGGTGCTACAGTCTCTGATCTTGGAGTAGCAAACAGCGCTGTGAGTGCGTTGAGGAAGTTCTCTGAGCCTGAGGAGCTTGGGGAACAGTCCTTTTCGTCTCCGCTCTCTCTTGAAAAATCACTTCCGGAAAACACTGTTTCGCGCTCTGCGACTTCCGTCGCCACCGACACGTCGCTTCCCCCAGGAAGTGACGATACTTTGCTTCTGGATCAGACAAATTTGGGTACCATCAGGTACAACCTTCGACCACGGAAATAGAACTACGGCACGAGTGTCGTGCATCTGGAAAAGGAAGTGATCGGAAAATTGTTTTGTTTTGTTGAACAAAAAGGGATTCTGCTGGCTAGGGTTGGGAAGGACTACGAAATCGCGCGACCGTAGTGTCGCCAGCAACGAACATTGGGCCCGTCGATCGAGAAACTACGATGCCTGCCACCTTCACCGCTGCTCCCCGCACTGGAATTTTAGATAAGGGGGTGACCAAATCGAACAATGAACAATGTGCCTGGGCCCCGAAAACGTACTGTTGTGTGTTGATTTTGATTATTGTTATTTTTGCAACTGCTGCTGTAGGACTTTGGTATTTCGAAGAAGTCTATCCTTTGAAACCTTTATTACCGACCAAGATCGTACCACCTGTTTTGACTCCCTCTGTACACCTTCACACTCTGTCCCCTAGAGACTCCCAACATAGACAGAAGTATCATAATAACACTCTGATGATAGTAATGAATGCTACTCATGCCATTTTTAATAAGAGTAATTGTTGGATTTGTACTCACTTACCGCAACATGGGAACAAGGGACTGGAATGGTATATACATCCTCTACCTTTAACGACTTCTTGCTATGCCTCTCTTAGAGCACTATTCTTTGGCCGATGGAATGATAGCATCTCAGGGAACTTTGATGGAACTAATTTAAATGATTTCGAGAAACGTGAATTGACTCCCCTGGGATGCTCGCTTTTCGCAAATAGAAGTAAACCTAACGTTGCTTCTATTAGGCCATCTGACAAACTATCTCTTTCTTTTCAAACTCTGATTTCCTTTAAAATGGCTCCGATAGGCAATAAGGACGCTGTACCTCCTTCTTATTCTGTAAATCATAGTCCCGACTCGGTTCCCTTCTGTGTACAGAGAAATGGCACTAGGCCAATGGGAGATTTTGAAACTTGTAAAAATATTATAAATTTGACTGGGGAAAACAGGCCTCTGTATGTAGGAGGGCCTGTTTATTTTGTTTGTGGTAGTTTAGCATTTCCCTGGTTGCCCAATGATTGGCAGGGAACCTGTTATTTAGGAATATTGTTACCCGGGGTATTTGTAGCTAGTACATTGGAGGTTTCTAAGGCTCGCCCACGGCGAGACAACAATGGAGATACCCCTGGGCAAGTATTAGGGGACATAGCTAAATCGGTTGTGCCCTTTTGGGGACAAATAGCAAACTCAGAGAACATTAGGGGATTAGCAAGGGTATTGGAGAGAACGATCAACCGGACCACAGACATACTCTACAATATGACCTTAGAGCAAAAGGCGATAAGATTGGTAGCACTTCAAAATCGGATGGCGTTAGATGTCATCTTGGCAGAACGAGGTGGAGTATGCAAATTAGTGGGGTCCGCTTGTTGTGTTTTCGTACCAGACTCCTCACCAACAATTTTTAAAGCAATTCAGAACTTGCATACTCTCAGTTCTGAAGTCCATATCCCTGTAGGAGACTGGAACCTTAGTACTTGGTTTTGGGATTCTTTGCGATCTTGGGGTTGGAAGGTGCTTTCCGTTATTTTGGTTATTTTAGGGATTCTGTTATTCCTTTGTTGTTGTTTTCAATGCCTCCCAAGTATATGTGGAATGATAGGGGGGTGTTGTGCTCAAGCAGTGAGCGCAATAGGGCATAAAATATATACCCCAGATACAGCATCTAAAGAATTCATGTTACAAGAGGTTCTTATGAACGACCTTATGGCTATAGACATTACAGACAATGATGCGGAACCTATGGATGATAATACATGGAGTCATTTTCGAAAGTATTAGGGATGATGTTTAGCACTTGGCATAGGCCAAAAGGAGGGTCTGTGGAAATCGAAATAATATTGTACCTCCTATCACATTGTTTGAATGTATGTTGGCCTATGCCAAGTTGTCTAAAAACATTGTGTACATAGATTCCGCGGCAAGGTCTTGACCTTAATGTATTGTGCAAATCACCATCTTGGATTTAGCCGCCATTTTAGGTTCTCTTGCAGCGTGGAAGTCACCCTGAACAACAAAATGGAGGCCGAATGACATTTCGAGTGGGATTCTGGCCGTTGTGACCTCCGCACACAGGAATAAGTAATATGCCCGCAGGCCACTTGTTAGTGTCGCGAACTAAGACCTTGTCCTATCCCTGACCTATGTGTAAATGAACAACTGTATCAGCGGAACTGATCAAAATGCATACATTATGGGATTGACCTGGCAACGAACCCTAGGCCTGGTCCCAAGAATGGTTAACCCGCGAGGAGGTTGGCCAGAGCTGGATAAAAAGTATAAAAACCCGAGTATCCCAATGTACGGTCTCTCACACTAACACGGCGAACTACCGTTGATGGTTCGTTCTGTTACTCTGAGGGCCGAATAGCTATCCGTATGTCAATTGACTTTGGTAATTGTTGTAACTTTGAATAAAGCGCTTTGTATGTTCTTTGTAACCTGTGTTGGTGTGTTTCCTTTGGGCTTCCCGGCCTCATATCAATTTTTCTGTTTGCACAAATGTGCACTGGTTTGTTTTTAGTTGGTAAAGGTTAGGTGGTGTTGGTTGAATGGGTGTGTGTAGGATGATGTCTGTGTAATTGGTTTAGATTTATGTAGTTTGCTATGTTTAGTTTGGTGTTGCTGAGTGTGTGCATTATGTGGTGGTGGGTGTAGGCTTCTGCTGTTGTACAAGTATGCGTGTGATTTGTTTGGTGTTTGACGGTGAGTAGGCAGGGCATTGGAATGTGTTTAGAAGGGTAAGTTAGCAATGCTAGTAGTCTGTGCCATTTTATGTGATGGTTATGTTGGTCTGGCAGAGTTCATATGCTTCTATGGTGGTTTGTGTTGAAATGCTTTATTTCATTGGGGCATTAAGGTTTCAGTTCATTAGGTTTTTGGTTGCTTTCGGTGTTTCTCTTGTGTTGTGTTGTGTTGGCTGTTTCTCTTCGACAGTGTTTTCTGTTTAGCTTGTTAAGTTAAAGGGTCATGTTTTTAGCAATGGTCAGAATTTGAGGTAGTCTTCTGTTGCTCTTATTTCCTTCGGCATAGACTTCCAAAGTGTTGCCGAGATGCAGGAGAATGCTGATCCACCAAATGTTTGCTCTGCGTATTGTCTTGGTTCGAGGTGAAAGTTGTTACTGGATGGATTGGATTTTTTTTTATTCCTGTATGAATTCTGTTCCTTGGATGTGGGTTGCAAAGTGTTTTGAAGACAATTATTTTTTGACTGCTAGTCAATGTAGGGTTCTCAGTGCTGGTGTGATGTGTTCTGTATTCACAATAGTATTTGGTAAGGTAGTCTGGCATTCTGAGTAGATATTGTTTGCATGGTCTATTCTTGACATGATGAGACAAGAGTTTTATGTGGGAAAGTGAAGAAAGTTAATATCCATCTAATTTTGTGTTGGTGGAATAAGCACTTCTTTACTAATGCGTTTACTAGCGGTTCGAGTGTTAAGTGTTGGCTATTACAATTCAGAGGTTTTTAACCACTTTGGAATTTTGTTAGTCCATGGAATGTGTTGTTGGGTCAATGGATCATCGGGTTTGATATTGATTTCTGTTTTGTACCAGTGTAGTTTAAGGCTGTTGCTACTCATCTAATGGTATATTTCAGTGAAGCAGTTGATAAGGGTTGCATCTTGATCTCCACTAGTGTTCATTTTGTACATGATTTGTTTGTTGTCTGTATAGCTGTAGCAAGAGAGACCATGCCTCTTAATGAAGTTGATGAATGTGTCATGTAAATGTTGAAGAGCAGGGGCTGAGAGTGATGAGCCTTGTGGAATCCTGCAGGTTGTTCTATGGGGTGATGAGTTGAAGGGGTTAATCCACCTTGTTTCTGTTCATTCTGCTAGAAAGACTTTTAACCTTAGTAAAGCTGTGTTGATGATTTATATTTCTTAAAATGTTTTGATGAGAGTTTCAAGGTAGACTGGGTCAAAGGCTGCTGATAGATCTAGTAGTATTAGAAGTAATAGTGCTGATGTGACGTTGGAGTCAGCATTGGTTTTTAGATCATCCTATATAGATAGTGTTGTTTCAATTCCTCTTGTGGGTCTGAATCCAACTTGTGCCTGGTCTAGTATATGATTGTTGTCTGCGTGTTCCAGGATTTGTTTGTAAGCATAGCTTTCTAGGAGTTTGGCCGTGTACGGGATGTTTGAAATTGTGAGTAGTTGGTTAGGTCCTTGTTTCCTTATGGAGTGACTTGACGTATGCTATTTTGAAGGCTTGTGGCACATTTCCTGTTGCAAGTGCAAGGTTGAAGATCTCTTCTGAAGTATTCTGCAGGTGCATTTTGGCTGAGGATGATCTTGGACATGTCTGGTGGGCAAGGATCTGCTGGTGAGGTGGATTTGTTGATTTTGTCCACTATTCTTGTGAATTTTTCAGTCGGAATTGGTGTGGTAATTCACTGCTGGACCACACCTTTATTCCCATTGGTCATCTGTTCCTGGAATGGATTTTAACACCTACTCCCTGATCTGTTCTTATATACCACTTGTCTCCTTGTTGCATCAATCTGTTTTCCTCTATCTCTATCAACCTAACCCGTTTTGAGTTCTGTTCGACTGTGCTCAACTCATTGCTCCCTGCTTCCTCACTTGTCATGCTAGCCTTTCATCTATTATAATTCTTCTCAACCTCTCTTCTGCTTTGATACTGTTGACCATTGTGACCTTCTCCCTACATTATGTCTCCTTGTCATCATTGACAAGTCCCTTGTTTGGTTTGCTTCTGACCTTGGCCCAAGACCCTTACAGGTGTCCTGGAACAGCCTTTCCTTTCCACTCACCCCCCCTTACTGCTGGGGGACCCCAAGACTATGCCCTCGTTCCACTTTTCTGCACTCTCTACACTTCAGCTCATGGTGCCCTAATCTCCACTTTAGGCTTCTCCCATCAACTCTTCACAGGCAGCACTCAAATCCTCCTGTCCTGTCACTCCTTATCCACCAAGCTGTTGTCAAAAATTACAAACTGTCACTCTGCCATTGAATACTGGATGGTATCTCACTCGCTCATGCATATCTTCACTAAGGCTGAAGTGGTCTAGTACCCGGCCAAACAGGCTATTTCTTCCACTCCACCTCACTTCTCACCGCACTACCTTCTTTACTCTGCTTGTGCTCACAAGCTTGGTGTCATCTTCGACCCATCACACAACTCACCCTTCATCTCCAAATCTGCTACTGAAGCCAGGCTCAACCTCCTCAATATCAGAAAGATCTGTCATCTTCTTCCTTTCAATACTGCTAACCAGCTAATCTCCTCTTTGGCCCTTTCTAGATCGTCTTTCCAACTATGATTTTTCACCCCATGTCAAAGTCCTCAAATTTGCAGTCCTCACACTTTTCAACCTTTCTCGCTTACCTCTACCTCCATTGCATGGCACCAGATTGGCCGGCTATGTATGATTGAGGAGTTGTATAATATGCAGTCTTCTTTTCAGCATGAACACATGTTTGGTTGTATTAGATGTATAGTTCTTTTCTTTTTAAAGTTTTGTAATAAACCAATAAAAATAAAGAAATTAAAAAAAACAAAGGGCTAAGGCTCACCCCACTCTACCTATCTGCTCATCTCACTCCCTATCCGCCTCGCTCTTTAGAATGAGCCCTGGCTTTCCTCCTTGCCACCTTGCGAGACCCCTGCCCTCCCTCTTGTTTCCGCTTGCTCTCTCTCCTCGTTCCCCTACTCTGGAATGCTCTCCCTCTCCGTAGTACTCCACCTCTACCACTATGTACTATTTAAATCCAACTCCAAAGACCTTCTTCTTTCCAAAGAACCTGTTTGCTAGCACTCTTCTCTACTGCATTACCCAGTTTTCCTATCTCCCTACCCTTCATGGATGAACCTACATCACTTTTCTGTCACTCCTCCATCCTTAATTTACCACTTTCTCCATAATCCCGTTCCTATGTTATTCTGTTCTGTCCTCATCCTGTGGTTATGTTTCCACCTTTCCATGCAACGTCTGATCTTCAAGTCACATAATCAAACTCCATTTTTAAACAACCTATGTCCTCTGCTTTGCTATCAGTGTTACATTTTGTACGCAGTGTTGCGCCATAAATGCATTGCTTTCCCAGCGATTTTCTAAATACAATAAATAGAAGTAAAAATATGCTCCCTCTCCTCCATCAACATAGTTTCCTACCTGTACATACATGCCAACATTATGTTTTCCATTCAGGAGAACCTAGTCCTATCCTGGCTTTAACTTTGCATTCTGGTACTTGCAGTCTTGGATTTCCCCATTATAAATACAGGACTACAAATCTAGAAGACAAAGTTAAAACCGGGACTAGTCTGGTGTTTCACAAATGGAATGGATAATGTTGCCCTATGTGCCTGCATAGTTTAGTTTGTCAAATCCTCTATTATTCCTAGTGGAAAACCAGGGATTTCCAGTTGTAAGAATAGGACATCCCAGGTAAAGAATAAGACAAGAATATGATGGGATTCTTGCATTCTTATGGCACAGTTTAGAATGAATCCTATTGGTTAATGGGAGGGTGTATGGTTAATTGGACAGCAACACTGTTCTAGGATGACCTGAAAAAAGAAGTACAGCGTGAGAGTTATTTGTGTCCCCGGAATATAGCACAGCCATGTGAAATGTATGTTATCTTAGTACTGGGAAGAGATGTAAAGCTCATCACTGCTCTCAATTACTTTTCAAACAATGCTCTCGGGTGATGTGAATTTTCACATCATATATACTTTTGTTTGTACACTGTTTAATTATTAATTTCTAAATTATGTCGTATCGCGGACTGTTCTGCGCATCGGACCATGGTTTTCTGGGTGCTGTTTTCTGTTTCTATAACAATAAAACGGTCAGTGATGGTGAGTGGTGTGCAGCAGGTTAAGAATGAGTGTGGTCGACAATTATTTTAATGAGTATCTACGCAAGCTCAAAACAAATTTCCATGATCAGTTGTAGTTCAGAAAATCCATAGCTTTTTTTCCTAAACGTTTGTTTTCTAGTCCCTTCCTGCTGTACAGGTTTTTTGTGTTGCTGTTAGAAAAAAACATCAGTCATTTTAGTCTCTAACAAAGGAGATCAAGTCAGCCAGCTCCTTCAAGTAGTGCTCTGGTCTCTCGACCTGAAGAACCCAGGTCCTACGCTCTGCAGGAGTAACACAGCCGTCATTCTTCCATGGATACTACTCATACTCAGAGTACCACTGAATTGGATAATTGAAACAAGTAATTCACAGTATTAAGGAAAGACAAAGGATTTCTGTCAAAACTGCTGTATGTAAAATACGTTATTTCCGGTGTTAATACGCACCTAGTGTCATCTGAGAAATTAGCATGCAAGTATGTTATGGATTTCCCTACAAGCATCTCACTACTTCTCCCTGGGAAACATATACAGTGATGTAGTGCTCTCACACATTCTTCCTAATAATTGTCAAGAGGAGCTATTCTTCCTTCGCTGGTGGTCATATTTCACTCGCTGACCAGTACTAACAGGCATTTATGAAGACCTTCTTACCACTTCCACACTGCTTGTGGTGACAATAAAATATGTGGAGTGATATTAAATATCTGAAGACATGTGTCAATGTGGCTGTATGTCATCACCCCACCCGTTGAAGGCCACAGCCAAAAAATAATGCTTTTTAGGCCAATTTTGTGTAGCCTTCAATCGGCAGGATTATTAGGATTTTGGGGAGTTTCACTCCCTAAATCACTTGGCAGACTCTCCGCACCAACCATCTCCCCTGTGTTCTCTGCTCTCTCCCTCATGACAAACATTGAGCCCTCAACCACTGCAACCCCACCACAGATACAGAAAGACACATACATGCACGCACACACACCTTCTCCCCACATCCGCAATCTTTTTCTTCCAGGCCACACCTGTCAGCCAATGAACACAATCTTTGTGGAATGCTAAAGGACTTGGCTGGCTTCTGTATTCTGTCTTTTTTGCCTACAATCAATAAATCGCAGACAAAAGACATTAAACTGTCGATATACATTGTTATTTAGAATCCAAAATAAGGATGGATCCTTGTTGATTATTTGGAGAATGCTGAATAGGGTGAAGCTTCAAGACATACCCACATGGGAACATTGTGTTTGTAAAGATTGCTATGGATACTGGTGATTTAGGAGTTGGCCAAAGATTTTGATAAAATTACCTGGATTTTTAAAATTAATTTTGCACAGGATTATGTCTTGCAGTGTTAACATGGAATTTAATAGTTTCTTAATGGTTTCTTTGTCTTTTGATGTTGGAGTGTGTTTGATGTAATAAATGCCTAAAGGTTTGTTAATAACCAAAATGTAATGAAAAAAAGAAGTGAGCAGGATTAGAGGAAGGATAGACCAGATTCATGACTCATCAACGTTAAATGAGGTTGGTCGTGAGGGTTTTGGATTATTTTTAAGTCTTGGGTTATGCAAGGAGTGGGTTTCAGTGCTACTGGCTCAGGGCATTTAATATTTTCATGGCCGAATGCTGTGCATGTTGTGTTTTGGATCATTGATCAAGGCAGTTTTATTGGCTTGCAAGGCGGAAGAACCTTGTAGTAGTTGAGCTATGTATGGCCGTGCTGACCATAAACAACATGCACACATTGCGATCATTCCTGAACTGTTACGGAGTGAAGGGGGTCTAATCACCAAAGTGATATGTTTAAAATGTAACAGGCTGAAAATCAGTGTTGCTGGTTGTTCTTGGTGCTTAGAGAGGGTTTATGTCTGTGGCTCCGTACATGGGGCATCAATGCAATCAAAGCATGATATGATCAAGTCAAGGATTATGGGTACTTTCTGGGCGAGTTGTAGCAAACAAAGAATGCAGAGAAGCTGTCAGAAGTGATGGAATGTGATTTTAGTGAAGTCTTTAACTGAGGGGGGTGAAAGTGAGAACACTGTTAAATAGTTATCCCATACTGGCTTTCTTTAAGTGTGGTATGGGACTAGCCCACGCTCATCCTTTGTATTCAAAACTGGTGACCAGCCCCTTAATGTATGGCTAATTCTTATATCCCACATACTTCTCCTTTTTCTGGATGGATATCCTGGATTGCTGTCTTAGTCTCTTCTCCCATACATGGACTAATGTTATCTAGACACAATACTAGGTTATATAATGTGCTTCATCTTCTAGGCACCTTGCTGTGGTATTCAGATCATATACTTAACTGCGATGACCTTACTTAGTTTTTCATTCGTTTATCTTAATCCGGTATGATATCATATCCCTGCATCAATATCTTTGGCATGTGACCCACTCTATCTCTCTTGCATTGGTCTGGTGACACACTTACCTCTCCTTTACTCCACCTGAGTCTAGTGTACACAGACAATGTTCCTACGAAAATCTCTCCCACTGACTGGATTGTATTTTATTTTGGGAACAAACGTAGATGCTCAAAGTTATTACACGTACTCCTAATTTACCCATCTCCCAGACTAGTGGGATATCACTCCGGCACGAAAGCACATATTTCTGTCCAGAACCCGTTCGAAACCTAGCCATATTCACATCCCCATCTGCACCTAGGATCCATGCCCCATCTGCATTCTTGTCACAGTACTTTCTGGTGTCAAACATTCTTGAAGACACTCACACCAGTATTCACTGGTCCCTGGGTATGTTTCTGGAAGCATAGGAAATATGTCCTTTTTGTTTCCTTGTCAATGTAGTTTCTTATGCCTTTGAAGCAAGGCTTCAAGATTTTATCTATACACTCTTGGAAGATGAATCCATAACTATATATTTTAGGATTTTAGAATTTTATAAATCAGTACTTAGCCACATTGATTCAAAGTGGATTAGTCTTGTTTGCCTGCAGCTCTTCCTGCTCCCTGTTGTATTCCTGTTGTAATGAATGCATCTACAAAATTCACCAAGTAATTGAAGTTGAGGCTCAAAATGTAGCCACATGGCCATGTGGGATGTCTTAACCCACTAATCCGAGCCCTGCAACATCACTGTGCATTGCTGGCAGCAGAAACATCATAATGGCCACCGGAAAGCATGCTGCTTGCCATAAATCACCAGAAAGTGCGCAGTGAAAACCTGAAAAATAGGCCACATCTACTTTTGCCTATGTCAGTGGTAACACAGGAGACCACTGCCAAAACCCATCATTTGGCTGCTCAGAGAGCAAAATCATTGCAAAAGAAACAGAGCTGGTTTCAAAAATCTGTTTTTATTTGGTGTCAAATTTGTAGAAATCATGGCTTACAAACCACCCAAAAAGATCCAACCTCCTTGTTGGGTGGTCAACATCATTCTCCTGCAATCTACATAAATATACGGTCCACAGAAGTGTATCTATATCTGAACAAAGTATACTTTTGAGGATAGCTTGCTGGAAGACATCTGTCAAAAATGGGTGTAATACCGTTACTCACCTCTACCAGAAGCCGGCATTTTAAAACCATTTTGGGTACAGTGGAACATGGAACTCAAACTATGCCAAAGAAAGACTTGCTATCAGAAGCCTAGGAGGTGGATACAATTTAAAACCCTATTCTGAAAAGGGTTATTGGGTTAAGAGTTAAAGTTTCCCACACTGTGTTCAAACAAATTCCACACCTTCTCCCTGGACAAAGGATACTTCCCCCTGCCCTTGGCTAAGAGATTGACAGGCTGGTGTCAAAAGGAACTGGGAGTGGCACCCTGGCCTGTTGCTCTCACTGCAAACAAAGGAATCCTTGGGCTGAATAGAAAATGCTAATTTGGGTGTGACTGACAACAAACTGCTAGCAGGAAGGAGAGACATGTGACCTCTGAGTCAGCCAAGACCTTATAGGCGGAGACAAACCATTGTGTGGATTCAGAAAGCACAGCAAATGTATGTTTTAGAAAAATGCTTATAAAATATTGTACCGAACTGACAAAAATGTGAAACTTTGAGATTGTTAAAATGAAAAATGTGCTCACAGTTGAAGACTAATATGGACTCTGTGAGATGTTCTGAGACCACCCCCGGAATTATTCATATTGTAGCTACTGTGTTTATGCCAGGAACCGGAAAAATTACAGAATTGTGCTCAGATGGGTTGTGCATGCATGTCTAAAAATTGGTGCAGAAATAAAATTGAGAAACCCACCAAAAGCGCAAAAAGTGGTCATTTCTGAACCAAAGTTCTTAGAAAGATGAGAGTTGAACAGAAATGTACCTTAATTAATCTGTCATGTGATTTATGTGGTATTAACAAGTTGTGTATATTGTAAATATGTGTTTTATGAAAAATAAGATATGCTGTACAGAGACCAAGAGGAGTGTTTTTCCCCAAGCCATAAAGATGACACAGGATGACACGCTGATCCTTTCTCCAATCAGGGGACAGGGAATCCTATGACCTATCAGATCCTTCGTGGGTTGGGCATTGTAGAATCAGCCTCCCCACCCGCTTTGGAAATACATAAATAGGGACTGCTGAGGACAGACAGGACACACACTTTTCCACTACTCAACTGATTTCTTGGTGAAGCACCCTGCAATAAGATCCAGACCAGATCCAGACAATATCCAGACAGAAACTCTAGAACCAAACTCTAGAACTTTGAAGCAGAGAGGCCTAACCCAAAAGCTGAACCCTTCTCAGCAGACCTTCAGAACCTAGCAACCTGTGTGTAACTCCTAAACTTCCAAGGGGCTCTCGTGCTGTGCTTTTTGCAATTCTAGCCAAGAACCCTGTGCTAGAACCAAGACCCAGACCCAGAAAACAGAGCTGTATCCAGAAACCGTCACATCCAGTCCAAGAGACCGCGCAGACCGCAGTGCAGTGCTGAGTGCAGAACTGAGACCTGTCCGGTGGCGAGAGAATCCCAGCCAAACCCTTGACCAGATCTTTGACGGGGCCCACTCCATCCCAAAGCCATAGGAGTGAGTATCTAGTCTATATCCGTCCATAACCAATCTCTTAGCTTAAAGTAATACTATTCCATCCATTTCAATCTGTCCAGAACTGCATTATAGAATCTTTTGACTATCCTAAATTCTCCTCTCCTCCACATAATCCTTGATAATTGTAGCAATAATCATCTTGGCACTAATATATATTTTCTGGAGAAAGGCAATCGTCTCGTTCAGACAGAAACCATCCGGAGGCGCCTCTGGATAGGTGGCTGGGCTGTCGTGTAGTTTGCGGCTCTTTAGTGTTAAGAAATCTTTGTTACTAATCTTTAAAGAGCATCTGTCATTTTTGAAATCTTGACTTTGTTTCTGAAAAATCTACCTTGATTAAAACCTCTTTAACTTTTGAACCGCACGTCCCAGAACCTAAATTTAACTGTCAAAATTGCCGCGAATTGCAATTTAGCTCCAATTTAGCTCCATTTCACCACATGTTAAAATAGCTGTTTTTTGTTTTCAACTGATGAAATTCATTTTCAATCTGATAGTCATTCATGAATCATGACTCATTGCTAGTGTTGACTTGAACCAATCCAAAATAACTCACTTATGCTGAGTCTCCTTTAGTGAATTAAAATCATTTTAGCATATTTTCCCTTGCATTGCAATCACATTCAAAAGTATTTTTGCCTGTTTTAAAATCATACCTGTTTTCTCTAAGCTTGCTGGGGGCACTGAAATTGAAATGCATTATTGATTGTAATCCTGAAACTTGTGTGCCCTCATTTCCATCTCTTCATATTGCATAGTGGGGGGAGTGAGTAGTCACAGGGGAAAGAGTGATCATATTATCTTTTGATTGAAATCATTTCAAATTTATTTCTGTGTTGCATTCTTTCCCATCATTGCATTTCCTTGAATCATGCAAAGTATTCTCTGCTACCTTATCCTTTCTATTCCTACTCCTAAGTGATTAAAGAGATTGTTGATATTGTAATATTACCCATTGCTGATTACCGTTCATATTCATAAGTGTGCTATTCAGATATTATTCTGTTCATAAAAGTGTGATATATATTGTTCAATTCTTCAAATAAACCTTTTAATTTGCAAAACAAACCTACTTTTTGGCTCAGTGAGGTCGGGGAGATCCAAATAGAGGGGCGTTATATAAGGGTTCATCATCCAGATTTAAATAACTTTGACATAAAAATATATAAATAAGGGCTTCCATTGGGCATCCCATATAGGCATTGACTTAGTTGGAGTGCTGGATTGAAGTCACTTACAGCACCTTCCAGTTCTCCCACAACTCCACAATACAGCAACTTAACACCATTGGAAAACAATGTCTTCTCCATTTGGAGATGCTTTTGGCAGCAAGCTTAATGCTTAAACCAACCAGCAGTGATTGATAATCTAAAGAATAAGATCAACATACAAGAAATCAATAAAGTGATGAAGAACGCACACTTCAGACAAAGGAAAAGATGAAAAATGCAATAATATGCAAAGAAAATGACATGACATTATTTATTATGAGTACAGCAGTTTTACGAACAACAGGCTGAGTTGGAATACAGCTTGTTTTTTCATCAATCATACTTACACTTGGGGGGGAATGAAATATTATAAATATTTCATGATTTTTTTTACTTTCCACATTTCCAAAACCCCTCAACTCTACCCAAAACGTAGAGGCAACATTATGTTGTGTTCCCTGCATGAGAACATGCTTTACCTTGTAAGTGAAGGGATAGGGGTCATTAGGAGTTTGCCGGCGGCATACCATCAAATGGACCTACCGTTACCGGCGCCTGATGTCCCAGGATTACTGGGATATTTCAGGTGCCCACAGGGGTCATTGCCCATTTCATGGAGTCTTATAAGACTCCATGTAGGGGATTGCCAGTATTACTGTTTTTTACTGGTGTGGCTGATTTATTTCATCAGTCAGTCAAACAAGTTTATTCGGTTGTGTAAAAGCAACCATTAAACGACAAGTAAACACAATTATTACACGGATCCAAATTACAAAATCTTACAATTGCAATTCCATAAAAATAGGATCGATAAACATTTCCAAAGGCAGCATACAAATACAATTAGCAATCAAATGGTTATCCCATCATGGGCTACATTAAAGGATAGTTTAGTGATGGGTCATACAAAAAGCAGTACAGAATACTTTAACCCATTACGAGTGCTATTATGTTTTATTACAGACCTTCACCACCTTGCAGTTTCAGAATGCGATTTCTGAAATACATCGCTCTTTTCAAGAACGTCAAAAGTGCCCATGCGATGTAAACTTTTTCGGTACTCAAAAGAACCACAAGAGCAGCCCTGTGTGTGCGGATCAAGGCAGGAATCAGGGTCGCTTTACGTATACCTGCATACCCTGTACAGAAGAATAGCAAATGAGAGAGATCCTCTCTACAGATTCCACAAACCGGGCAGCTTGCTGAGTCGGGAAAACCCTTCCACTTATGAGTGTTGCCTTGCAGCCAAAGGCAGTCAAACCGTGCCCTCGTAATCAACCACTTGTCCTTTTTTAACGTACTCCAAAGCAAGTAAGGTTGGATTCCAGTTAGGCAGCTAATGCTTGAGTGAAGTTCACCGTTTCTATGGCCATACTCTAGTAAAATTATTTTTCTTACTATGGTTTAACCCAGCATGGCTTTGTAGACAGTCCCCTCACTTTTGGACAAAAGAGTATCAGGCGGAAAAAGGGCACCTAAGTTGGCTACACCCAGAGTTGAAAAGACATACGCTAGCCAGGGGATTTTTTTCCAGCCCCATTTGCTCAGCACAGTGCGAATAATAGTATGACACAAGGAAGCATGCTCATTAGCCCACAGCCTGACCCAAAATAAAAGAGGGGCCAGCGCCCACTGATCTTCCCAAAACTCCACACCCAACTCCCTGTGGACGGCTATTCCAGATGCACTGGACGGGAGCCCGAGCAGGTTTTTAAAGAATTTGCTCTCCTTATTCTAGATTTCCGCCACATTCTGGAAGCCCCAGATAGCTGCACCGTACAAAGTGGAAGTCGCAGTTTGGGTGCCATAGATCTTAAGGATCACATCCAGAGGCCGGCCCCTACACTTCGACATAAATCGAAAGATTCCGCCTATCTGTTGGCTCATCTTAACAGATTGTTTGGCCACATGGTCTTTACCATTTAAGGCCTCCGAAAAACATATTCCAAGGTAGTCAAAAGTCCTAACTCTGCGGATGATTTCACCTGCACATAGCATGGGTTTCATGGGCACAGGACGTTTTCTACCCACGCATGCCATTACTGCAGATTTCTTAGAGTTTATTTTTAAGCCCAAATTGTCCATGAACATGGAATAGGCATTAATCAATACCTGTAGGGGCCTAGGTGTTCTTGCAAGACGGACAGTGTCATCAGCATAGGCCAATACTGGGAACCCCCTTCCTCCCAAAACTAGAAAATCAGCCAATACACCAATCAGGTCCTGTGAGAGGCCATTAATGTAGAGGCAGAAGCAAATGGGGGCCA
The DNA here is from genome assembly GCF_040938575.1 of Ambystoma mexicanum. Lineage (NCBI taxonomy): Eukaryota > Metazoa > Chordata > Amphibia > Caudata > Ambystomatidae > Ambystoma > Ambystoma mexicanum. Next base: position 48,757,372 of record NC_090925.1, on the reverse strand, counting down.
GTACACAACCCTGCCTCACACCACACCCCACCTGAAAGCAGGCCGTGCAGTTTCCCCCAGAGCCACTGCGTACAAAGGCCTCATTATCCATATGGAGGTCAACCAGAGCCTGTAAAATTTCCCCTGGGCACCCTAAGGACCCAAGCACTGCCCAGAGCTTAGCTCTATCTACTTTATCAAAGGCAGTGCTTAGGTCCATAAAAGCTAGATAGACAGCCTTGCCCCGACAAAACACAGAATTAGCCACCAGCAAATACAAGTTAAGGCTCTGTTCTATAGTTCCCACTCCAGGGCAGAACCCAAATTGGATGTCGGAGAGAACTGACTGTTCCCCAAGCCAGGATTCAATTCGGGCCAGCAGTATTCTCCCAAAAATTTTGAACAATGAGTCAAGCAAGGAAATTGGCCTGTATGCACCGGGGCTAGACAAGTCTCCCTTTTTAAAAATAGGGAATATTATTGCCCTCTTCCACGAGGGAGGATATTTCCTCGCTTTTAGACAAGCATTAAACGCCACGGTCAGAAGTGGGGCCCACAAATCAACTGGGTCCAGGAACAGATCCGAGGGTATCATGTCCGGGCCAGGGGCACAGTTATGCGCTTGAAGCCTGATTGCCTTAGCAATCTCCTCCACCGCCACTAAAGTCTGACTCGACCTCTGAATGTTCAGACCCAAATAGGCTACCAAAATGCGCCAACCATGCCCCTTCTTCCACATGGGTGCCACTCCCCACGTTGGACCAACATCCCTCTGGTCCGCTTTTTACAAATGCCCAAAAAGCCTTCTGATCCCCCTTCATGGCGGCATTCAAAAAACCTTCCCAGGCTACCTGTTCTATCTCCAGTTTCCTTCTCTTTATCTCCTGTTGGTAGGTTTTCCTGTCTTGTGCGATCTTCGATCTGTAACTAATTGGGTCGTTTAGGGTTCTCAACAGCGATTTCTTTGCATTTCTGCAGGCTTCATCAAAGCATCCTCTTTTTAATACATTACCATTGGCCTTCATAGTTTTAGAGAATTTTGATGTTAGTGCAGCCAATAATTCTACAAATTTCTCTTTAATTACATATGCAGATTGATGATTGCCCAATATGTCCATCACAAGCGAGTTATTCTCCCTTAAGGAAAAATAGTGTAGCCCCTCCTCTAAGATGGTACCCCATTTAATTCTTCTAGAACCCGAGGGTACTCCCAGCGGTGGGCTGGGGGCTGTGGCCAGCCATTCCCGTTCCCCCAACAAGCCCTTAAGAGTAAGACAGATGGGCAAATGGTCGCTATGGGTGTCCGCCTGCACCTCAAAGCTCACAACACGTTCCCAGAGGTTTACTGAGATGCAAAAATAATCAATTGTTGAACAGCCTTGGTGATTCTTAAATGTCCCCTCCCCTGGTATGTCTGGTGCCTTTCGGCCATTAACAATACGGAACCCCCATTCCAGCAACCAAGAGTTAAACTGAAGACCCTTCGGGTAAACTCTCCCATCTCTCATACTCCTAGGCGGGATGTTCTCTACCTGATCCTCAAGGGGGTCAAGAACACCCAGGTCCAACCCCCCCCATTTTTAGATTGAAATCCCCACCCCAGATATAGGAGGTGAACTTCCTAACTTCCTTGGACAACAGGTTCTCAATGAACCTTTTGACCTTAGATAGTCTCCCCAAATCAGAAAAGTGAGGGCTATTATAAAAGTTGATGATGCAGATTACCTTCCCCATCCTAGTTGCTAGAGACGCTACCTGCAAAAAGTCCAGCCCTGTTGGGATCACCTCAATCCCACATTCCAGAGCAGCCTTAATCAAAATACACAAACCACCAAAGAGTCTACCTCTCGGTTTTTTGTTGGCTGGGATATCAAACGAAATAAACCCATCTAGATGTGGGGGTTCTAGAGCCCAGGTTTCTTGAAGTAGGACTATAGAGTTAGCTTGAAGGAGTTCCATCACTGGACCCAGCTTTAATTTCCTCATTGCGCCGGCTATATTCCAAGAAAGCAGGCGCAATTGCAGACTGTCTATGGCCAAACTCCCGTGGGATACTAAAGGGGTCGACACCATTACCCCGGCCTCGCTTACAACCTCTTGTCATTCCACATCCTCACAGGACGTCAAGATCTCGAAATGGTTTTCCAGAGGCAAGGGTGCTGGAACGTTCTTTACCGGGGCATTACGCTGGCCCTTGTTGGAAGAGATTGTACTCCAACCGTCCAGGGGGCTATTAATCGGTAACTTTCTACTCAGATTGATATTTGGATCTCCAAAACCTCCATCTTGCCTACTTCCCAACCTTTGAATCGGCATCTTCCTTCCCATGCCAGGGATATAGAAATAATCCAGAGGGAGTAATTTACTGGACAGTTTGTTGCCATTGGGCTTAAGGCCCCGGGCTAAGTTGGTATTCAGAAGATAATCCGTGATCTGAGCATCAGAAAAGGTGATTACCACACAGTCCCCACTCAGATTCTTAGGTCTGTTCCCCACCCATCCCACACGCCTGGCCATACGAATCATTTTCGGGTCAATCTTAGGTCCCATCAGATTCGAGTTGATCCAGTGCGAGGCCTTGTTAATCAGGGAAAGAGTGGATTCAAAACTTCCCGTTGGCAGCCCGGGCAGAACCAGTAATAATCCCCACAAAGGGGACCGCTTCCGGGGGTAGGTTCAGGATTGTATTAGTCCCCAACCCACTCCCCAGCCCCTTTTCACTTACAGTTATTTCCTGTTTATCACACTCCCTATCCCTCACAGGCCCATTTGGCCTCTTTTTGGCCCCTGGTATGTCGTCCTGGTCTTCAATGATCAACACCTCCTGAGAGCACCCTTGTGGAGGTATATCCTTCTTACCATTGGAAGCGGTTTCCCTAGATAAGGGGGCGGTTGATGGGCACTTACACTGCCAGTCCTCTAAACCCCTTTCCTCAACAATAACGGCCAGGTCAGAGAGTTTAAGAGATACAGCCCTAATGGAGTCATCCATAATAGCCAAGGTGGTTAAAACCCCCTCTTTAAGCCCCTTCAAAGAGTTTAACAACAACTGTAAAGGCTTAAGCTTCTCCTCCAGTAAGGCCTCCAACCATTCTTTATCGCTCTCACTAGCGGTGGAGCAGTCTAGTAACCCAGATTCCCTTTCTGCCAGGATCCTGCCATTAATTCTGGGGGCCGCCTCCACGGGGTGCATAGGTTGCGACAGTAAATGAGGAGGTGTCAGGCAATTCCCCGTCACCACACTAGAGACAGTCGCATCCCCCCTAGACATAACGCCCCTATCAACTTCCCCCTGTCCCTTCATATCCTCCAAGCCCAGTCCCTCGCCCCGGGGAACAACCTCTCTAGGTAGGGTTTTAGCTTTAGTTGCTGCTTTTGGGGGTTTGGTGATTTGGGTAGAAGTAAAATTTTTAGGTTTTTTTCGCCCTTTTACTAGCGACCCCAACCCCTCCCTCTCCTGCTTTTCTCTTCCCCATAGAATAGAATAATTAAATGGGTAGAATTAAGAAGGGAACTCAGCCCGTGGCCGGCTCCGAAAAAACAAAATTAAAAAAGGCTAAAAAACCGGACAAGCCAGTATAAGCCAAAGGTAAGGCAACAGTTGGAGAAGAGGGGGAGAGAAAAGGAAATCTCGCAGCCCCTTCACACTCTCTTCAGAAATAAGCACTAAGTACTAAACAATATTAAAAAAAAAAGAAAATTACACTCTTATAAAAACCCCAAGTAATATACGATAGATGTATATAAATATGAATATTAAAATGGATTAAGTGCAATTGAGCAAATATTATACAAAATTTAAACCATGGGATGGAAAATAAAATAGTACTAAATAGAGCACGGGGTTCACGATCCCCAAACCATGGATAAATAATTAATGAGTAGATGGGTGGTGGAAAGACTGTAGGCAGGTAAGGGCAAGCAAGGACCCAAACCTATGGTTAGCAAAAAGCTTTACCACCCTTACAAGAGTCAATGGCAGAGGTTTAAAACGCAACTTTTTCTTCCGCCTCAGAGTCAAAAGAAGTTTCCAGATAAATAGATGAACAGGGATTGTGAACGCAGAGACAATAACAAGGGTTGCAGAGCCGGTCCAAGGCCCAGGGGGCTCACAAATACACTGTACAAAAGTCACAGGGGCTGGAGTCCGTCTCTCCCCCCCGCCCCTCCAGCAAGCCTTAATTGAAGACGAGTGAACCATGATAAGTGATAAGAAGTCACAGATTACAGCAAACACTGTACCTTGCGTGCGTGCGGGTTTGATAAAACGAAAATCCGTGGGCAGAGGGCTGACATTTTGCAAATCATTGCAGGGCAGCGCAGGCAGCAAGAGCGGACTGCTCCCACACCCAAAGCCACAAAGGACACCAAGGACTTTTTTGGATTGGCAAACCCGCCTCCTCCTCGCCAGGCAAAAAGTTAACCCCTTGCAGGGACGCTCACAAGGGAACTAACAGGCAGAGCTTCCCAGACACCAAGGACTCTGCGGACTCTTATTTCCAGTTCTTGGCTGGAGGTAAATCAGTGACCCCACCTGTAAAACTTTTAGTTTTGCGGTGCGGGAAAAGTGGTGGTAACAGAATTGCCACCACTTTTCCTGTTCCACAAAACTTCCAATGACCACCATTCCCTTGTACAGAAGAACCAGAAGATTGAAGGGGAGTCACACATTTTCTGCCACAATAGCGTCCAGTGGTGGCTTGCTAGATGGGCTTGACATGTGCACTGCCTTTAAAACAGTGTTTGGCACCTACCCAGGATTTGATGGAGTGTCATCATTCCTGTTCCATATACGCGCTTTGTGTCACTGATGCATGGATGGTTATTGCGTCCCTTCATGTGTTTCTTCCCTTGAAAGACTGACGAAGTATGCAGGTAATGAATATTCAGAAACCCTATACTTGAGCATCCTTAATATTAAAACTATCTGATATGTCTACAGGTTATGCTAGTAAACTACGATGTTCCTGTAAGGTTGTAATTGTATTCAAAGGATTAATTTGAGACATGTTTTGAGCAACATAGTGATTCCCCGGGGCTCACAATAGTCCTGCATTTTTCTATTCATCAGAAAATTGAAGGCGTTGTTAATAACAGTGTATGTACATATATTATATTGTATCCTCTCTTATATCTAATGAATGTTTCTCTAATGGCTGCCAGAATCATCTGGTTTACGGACTATATGCTTATATACAGAACGTGTCAAAGACATTTGTAATTCCAGCTGATACAAAAATGTACCTTTTACTCTGATACGAAAACTCTACATCTCAGCAAACGTTCTCTGCACACATGTGTTTATTTCATTTCCCATCATTGATGTTGCAAAAAGAAAACTAACTGCAACTCTAAAGTCTGCTAAGAAGTGGAGCTAGTCAAATACTGGACTGCCCATGAGCAAGGGCTTAGCAGTCCCCAGCATGGCACATTGTCTACTGTGCTGCAGTGAGGTAGGGTAGGGCAAATTGATCTTGTATACTACACATTCTGCATGTTAGCATCCTCTTAGAAGACATGTAGTGCCACCCCCAAGATAGAGCCTGGCACACAGTGTGATGTGTTTATGTCTATGTATACAATTCTATGTTCTTTGGTAGAGCATTGGTAGTATAGAGGTTTACCCCCCCACCCGACTCAAAAATGGAGCAGCCTTAAGAACCTGGTATGTACTGGTGTATCAGTGTTCTAACTTTTTTGTGTTATGCAGCTTTATATCAAATCTGTCCTAATAACGTCAGGTATTTGATATATAGAATTTAATTCTAAGATAATTCTGCGACTCACGCAAATGTAATACCTGATTACACATACAAAATACAAAGTAAGCAGCGCCCGCGTGTCGTAATAACGATCCCCCTTCTACTTAAAAACTCAGCCCATGCTACCTCAGCTCAGCTTAGATAGGAATGCTAGCATGTTTCTATCATGAACTGAAGGAACGATGGGCCACTGGACTAGCTGCAGAGGGATGTCTCTCCCAAGCAAGTCCTTGTTACACTTGTTTAGATCCCTTCTCCACATTATATTTAACATTGCAGTATTATAACCACACCCCTCAGACCTCACATTCTACTCACGGATGTCAATCCCTTTGATGTATCCTAACACACACCACAGGGAGAAGGAGACATGGAGAGGGGCAGGAAGACCAAATAATGCAATGCTTTGGATAATCTTTCGCCACAGCACTCAATGTGCCAGTAATGTACAAGAGACACGAAAGCCCAATGCCCAGGTATACAAATAAGGGCTGTATTTGCAGATTAGAACTCAAACTCCCTCAATACATTCTGGCTAAATCAACATAAGTTCCTAAAGCACATTTAAGTCTATATTACTCAACATGGCAACACCACAACAACCAGAATGGATGTGAAATGGCTTCTTCTTTAGCAAAACCTCTTGGCATCCTCAAGACACCTTGTGAATGCTAACGCCCTTTCCATGATGAAAGGCCTATCTCTTCTAAAGGTTCTCAGAACATTTCTATTACTTCTAAAATAAACCAAAACACATATTACAATGAAACAACTTCTGCATCTAGAATAATTCAAACACCGCAAAGCACAATACCACAGGCACAGAATTGCACACGGTTCAGTGAATCAAACTCAACATTAACATTAAAATACATTGTAACGCCCACAACCCCCATCTGCACCCCTGGTATTGCATCGGCAGCAGCCTCAGTATGTGGGGTAGCAGCCTATTTATATTTTTCCTCACTTGAGATTTCCCTCTTACCAAAATCTCCCCCGTCAGAAGAATGCCCCAGATTATGGCTTCTGGATTCAAAGCACCTCCCACTCTCCTCTGGATAATGGTAAACAATATGGGTTAGAACCACTCCAACACTTTTGGCTTTTTTACCAGCAGAATCCTCAAGACGAATTATCAGTAGCGGCTCTGAGATGATGTAGCTTTCTGATATGCCCTGAATGTCTCTAGTCAAGGCCTGAACATCACGTGGCGATTTTTCTTACCCCCAAGTGCGATGCTGTATAATTTTGCTGAATAGAAAATGGAGTGGGTTTGGTTCCACTGCCTATTCATCATGGAGCTGGACTGCTCATTCCAGCCACACTACATGCGTAAGCATGCATACATGTATGTATGATATGGTTAAGCTGATTAGCGCCTTGCTATGTAAATGTTCAAATAAATGAATGAATGCAAACTCAAAAACACACTTCTTATTACTACTAAAACTCTGTTGTTATATAGAGCTGTTTTTCACTGAAAATCTAATATAGGCCTTGAGGAGACTCTTTGAGCATTAAAGCGCTTTGTGTGTACTGTTGCAGTGGTAAGCAGCACAGTTGCTGGTTTAGGTATGGTGGTCTGTACTGCCCTTAAGCATGTATCACACTACTATCCTTGCTTACCCATACTTAAACACAATTTTATATATCCTCACAGAATATAATGTAGGATTACCTCATTCAAGGTATTACATTCAACCTTCCCTTTAAAAGCCAATGCTAAAATAGTTTTTCTATTAATGTTATTATAATTGCCTATTTATAATGCGCTTGAGACCCAGAGGTTTCTAAGCGCTGATCCAGGGATCAACCTGTGTTGCTCTGCATCGTCTTGCAAGGCAAGCGCGTTGTCCATGAGCAATCCTCTCAAGGAACTGAGATGACATTCTGAAAAGAGGTGGTGTCTTGCCTCTTCCTCTTACCCCACAGGGTAGAATGGGCCAGGCCCCATGAGAGCAGTGGACTCAGGTCCTGACTAGAGAAGCATATGCTTTTGGTAATATGGGGAGTACCGCAAGCAGTCAGGGTGTCGCTTGGTGTGCGCTTTGAGGCCTACGGGTGAGTAGCGCTTTATAAAAACTATAAATAAATGATGGATTAAGCACAAACACATCCACAATTATACCTATGCCCAATCTGCCTTTTTGTAAAGTTGTGCAAAAGCTGAGACTAAATTATGTGTGGATCGGAAGTCGAAAACAAAACTACATTTGAGAGTGTGATGGAGGATAGGAAATGGCCACGGTGCTGATCCTTGGATGACTGTGATAAATAACCTTATTTGAATGATTCCTCAGGTGCTCTTTGGGAGCAAACGTTTTCAATCAAAGCATATGTAGCAGAGTGGGACAATTTTGGATAGCCACTACAGAAACATAGACATGGCCCAGGTTGTCCAATCCTTATGAAGGCAGCCAATCCCAGCCGTGGAGGACAATGCCCGTGGAGTGGAATCCAAATAATTGGAAATCGAGGGTCATCGTTCAGATTCGACAGTGAAACAGAGTGCTCTACCAGGACAGAAACCAGAGTCAATTCCACCAACATGAGAATATCTGTCCATTTATCAGGTGATCTTCTTCAATCCCAAAGCAAGTAGGATCCGGTGGGGTTTGGCCAGCAGAGTGGCATGTTCACATGCATGTACAATGCCAGCCTAATCCCATGACATTATACTGATGCAGAGATTTGAAGGATCTGCTTTTAAACACCCATATTTGCTTCCAATAGTGTCATATGTATCTGCACTCAAATGTGTGATAGTGTACCAATGACTTCAACAAAAAGCAAACATGTATCAGATTTACTCATTTCACCTTATGCATTTTCTCTGAAAACCTTATAACAATGCAACACACTATGGCAGGCAACAAGGGGAATGCCAGAGACCAACCCTGCCAATCCGGAAACAACGGTGGCAGAAAACTCAGCCTCTGATAACTGCTTATATGCTAGAGAAAAATCCATCCAAGAGTACAGTCCTTACGTATATGTAGGTGAAGGGGAGCATCATATGCTGGTCCTTCAGAGGTATTTGATTCGCTTTGACCATATCATGGAGTGCCCTGCCAGAATCGCCCTCCGTATTCCTCTAGATGGGAACATTCGTGAAATTCCATAATTGCACGCCAAGATATTTACAGAATCGTTTAAAGGATTGGAATGCAAATCCCATCGAAGTGGTGTGAGACCAAAGGATGCGTAAAGCAAAGTGGAGTGTGGGAGTGGTCTTTCCAAGTGAAGTCTTGGCTGGCGTGTCTATCTTCCATCTGTGTCGCTGTGGCTTGCCACATTATTAATGCACAATGTTCATCTCTCCAGTGGCATAATCACGCTGCCACCATATTGCTCTCATTGTGTATTGTGCACATTGTTATGTGAGGCAATGTGTTTGCCACAGAAACATTGATAGCATGATATTGATAGGTCCAACATGACAAATGCCCTTGATGGCCGCTGCATGGCGGCTCTGCATTCCGCCCTTGGGAGTCGGCTGCATTAGCACTTACCCTGAGGTTCTTCTCCTTGGCTCCGCTTAGCACTTCCCTTTCTAGTGCTTTACCAGCACTTGTCCACTCCACTTCCCCCCCCTTTTCCCTCCAGATCGCCTGATCTTTCCTCACTGCACTTGCACATCCGAATGCCACAAGACCTAGTATGACCATGACTGTATTTTACTGTGTTGCCATTGTTTCATATCCCCTGTTCCCTTCCCATTTAGCCTCGTGGCACTTTGAAACATAACTCTGTTGAATAAGGCGCCGTACAAATGCTCAATAAATAAAAAAATGAAAAAGAAATGCACAAAGGAATATTGTTCCGTATGATCGGTGATTGTGTTCATGGTCTGATTCACATTACTATTAACTGGTTGTACACAGAGGTGGACAGCATAATTATTCCCAAATATACAAAACCCTCTACTTTCCATGAGATAGCTTGGGCAATACCTGCTGTCAGGACCGGCTTTCTACACTCTGGCCTAGTGGACAGATGTACAGGAGGCCAACCTACAAGTGTGGCATTGACAACTCTGGGAGCTTTAGCCAAGGCAGTTCAAGGTAGCAAGGCGAGTGGCCATGGCTAAGTCTCAGGAAGGGTGAGCCTAGTAAGACACCCACAATGAGTCCAAAAGCTAAACAGACTAGAATAGTCCTTAGACAAGTAGTCATAAAAATAACAATTAGTATAATGGCCAAACACACACAATGAATAATGACTGTAAGCAGGTAATACCTAGAAACACTCGTTTATAGGCGCGTTGAATTATCATATCATTTCAATATTATCACACAAAACAAAAAATAGACACATATATACAACCAAATGGACAGTGCAATCATTCCATATATAATACACATCACCTGAAAGGGAAGGTAAGAACATCTATAACACTGTCAGGACCCGGTAATCACAAAACCCTAACTTTAAAAGTATATCCCCATGTTGAATGGGGCCTTATGCCCAAATGTTCAGAAAAGTTTCAAGGAAGTTTTTCAAGCAGGACACAACTAAGGTACGGGTCCTGGGGACCTGGGGATTGTTCCAAGAGTTAGAGACTCTGTTGCAGTCAACAAAACTGTTCCCGACTTTCGGAATGCTTGCAAGAGCAAACAATGGCAAAGCCAAACTGTTACAAAAGTTTCTAAAAGTTACCAGACTTTTAAAAGGAGGGGATAGAGGCCAGGTAAGTACCTCTGTGACTAACCACCTGAACTCTGATTCTTCTTGGGACTTGGCAAGTCTTCAGAAGAGGCTCCAAGGTCTTGCAGCATCGAGCACTTCTGCGGTCGGTGACTTTTGCTGGTGCAAGGTTTTCAGGATTGAGAAAGAATTCGATGCAGGGCCCCTCTCAGCACAGGACTGGATGCAGGAAAGCTGTTTTGGATGGCAGCTACCGATGCATGGTGACACAGTGGGACACATTTGTCGCGTTCAGACTTTGCCTCCTAATTTGGGTCCCCTCAATGCAGGAACCACGAAAATTGGCAGACACTGTATCACTGCAGCTGCAGGACAGTATACAGTGGCACAAGCGTTTGTTTCCCAAGTTTCCTGGCCTCAATGCGGAATGACGACATCTGCAGCACAGTAGCCCAAACACAGAGTTGGCCAGCCACTGGAGGCTCCAGGGGCACTTTGAAGGCTCTTCTTTTCTGGTTTCCAAGCTCACATCGAGGGTGATTGTTACCACCACCCCAAGGGTCAAAGCTCCTTCGCATGTCTTCTGGAGATCACGAGCCAGGCAGGGCTCTACCTGGACACCAGCGGAAGTTGGTCGCCAGGCCTTCAGTAAATTCCAGGATCTCTCTGGAACATGGTGAGGGGCATCTCTTCTTATCCAAAAGACAGGTAAGAGTAAAAAATCCTGCTAGCCAATCTAAGATCTGCTAAACCACACACTCAAACAGTGGTCCAGTGTTCAGTCAGGACCACTGATGGTGACACTCATGACTACAACTCACAAAATGGAAACCAGTTTGTGTATTGGGACCAGACAGCTCCAACCCAATTCCTGTCTTGCAACACACATGGTCCTTGAGTAACCCACAAAAAAGCTCCTCTTTCCCAGCAACTGAAAGTCCATATAAGGATTTTTCTGTCATTGCAGGTCAAGAAGAAGGGTTAGTGACAAGATGGCAAGGAACAAGCAAAATACCTTGGGTGCACTGCCATGTTAGAATAGTTGCCACAGTCAGTAGCTAAACGCGTAAACATGGTAAGGTTAACAAAAAATACACCAAAACATTGGAAAAAGAAACTGCTGGTACCCGTTTATCCTTAGGTAAATCTCTAGTAACCTAAAAACCCTCTGAGTTTTAGTCTAGGGCAAAACAAAAAGTACACCCCATTGCACTGCTTTGGCAGATGCTGTGTGCAATTATAAAACGTTTTCAAAAGTGATAACACAGTGTAAATACTAAGTGAAACATACTTTCCCAGTACTGACAACCTGAAGGACTAGTCAGTTTCCACATGATACATGAACAAAAGCCAGAGGAGTGAGGCTGAAGCCTTCACTTCACTGTAAATTTCAGGTCAGATTAAAAAAATAAAAAAGTTTGGAGGGTCCATAAAAATGGAAGGGAAGTTGCTAAAAACAGAATCATTTCCTAACACCTATTGATCTGGAAAGCTTCAGCTTGGCTGCTATTCACGCTATAACCCAATATGTCACTATATTTTTTATCAAATTAATACGTTCTGGAAATGTGGAAGAACTACGCTCAAGACATTCAATAACATCAGTGCATGTATTTAATTAACATTCAAGATATGTGTTCATAATTCCTTCTGTCTCAGGGGTTATCCAAATGTTAATAAGCAAGGGTCTAGGGTTATGAAGAAGAGTAATGGGGATAGTGGGGAACACTGCCTGGTTAATGGGAAAAGATCTTGATGAAGTATTGCTATATGACATGTATATGTATTGGAGCTCTTCATAACAACCCATATATAAATGCTAAAAGAACCACAGCCTCACCGAATTTGTGTTTTGTTGGCCAGCTGTAACTGTCCAGATTCTTAGGGCTAGTGTTTTGATGCATTTTTTTGCAGTTAAAATTACTTAGTAAAATGAGCAGGTAACTATTATTGAGAGTTGAATCTCAGTCAGACTTGGGAAATACTACCACTGCGACTTTGAAAAGTGACCTGTTGGTCCTTGATTTATATAGAAAATCCACATAGAATGAAAGGAGACATGGAACACATCTGGGAAAGTGAAATAGAGTTAGGTGATCAAGCCATGTGGTCTAGGGGCTTTACATTCAGAAAGAGATCATACCACAGAAGCAATTTATTTTCTGGATATTTTGGTGTGCAGGCCGTCAAATCATTGCCTTTCACTGGGGCAGTGTGAGGTAATGGAGAAATTAGATGAAGCAGTTCGATTTTATTTTACTACAAGAAACGTGGTGTAAAACTGAATTATGCTGGGATGGCTATAAGCTGGTCTCCAACTATGCACGAGGTGGTAATAAGGGACGTCCAAAAGGGGGCCTTATCACTGCTGTAAAAATAACTAATGGCACAGTAGTAACAGGTGAATGGAGATTTTCCCACCATTTTCTTTTGGTATCCTGCCAACTGGGGTTTGATCAAGACTGCATGAATATTCTAATTGTTAATGTGTATTGGGACCCCAATGAACTATCTGACCTGGAACTTGCCAATGAGCTAACCAAGTTGGGGACTTTTATTGAATTGTGGCTTGATAATAACAAAGGTGGTCATCTTGTGATTGCTGGAGATCGTAATGCGCATTGTTACAGCGAAACCCTGTTGGGTGATATTATCATGTCTAATGAAAATGATCTGGGTAAATTAGGGGGTAACCACAAGGTGAGGGGCAGAATGTGGAATCATTTTGCTGAACTGCGGGCTCTTGAATTACTGTATAATAACCACTTTACTTGGAAAGCTCGTGGCTTAACATCTACTATAGATTTCATTTTTTTGTCCTGTAATCTGTCTATTAACATGCGCAAATATGAGATCAAAGAAACCAACTGTAGCGATCACTGTTTTTTGATGTTTGAAATAATTATCAAGCTAAAACAGACAAAACCCCAATTGTACAAGTTTGCTCTGACTCTTAGTGTGCAGGGTAACAGAATCAAATGGACATACAATAAGAATGTCAAGTTCACCTCTACCATGTTAATAGATTACGAGACTATGTCGCCTCCCCAACGGATTGATTGTTACTCAGCTGTTAATTTTACGACCTATATATATGCCACCATTAACAAAACTGAGACACAAGCTCCTAAAAATCTGAAACCTAGAATTCATCAGAATCATAACACAGACAGTACTGTCCACATTCGTAGATGTTCCTTAAGGAAAGAATTAAGATCTCTCTATAAATCAGGACTTTGCCAAAGTGACATTATGTCACAGTCAAAGAAAATCAAACAACGCTAAAAAAACTGGCTGATTTATTATAAAGGCCATCGTTCGCAAATTGATGGTGAAATTATGCTTAGAGCTTTGAAAGGGTCTAACTGTTCCAATTTTTGGTCGAACTGGAAAGACCTCAAAAAATGTTAAACATTAATATCATTGATGAGCATGTATGGTTAGGCCATTTTGCGAAATTGTATAGTACTAGTGAAAGTATGGTAAAAACTGAGGTAAGATGCAGCCTGTACTGGTGCCTCAAATTTTCGGAAGTGGATATCAAGGATTTAATTCTTAAAGCAAAACCATCAGGTGCTCCTGGTCCAAATAATCTTTCTAATAAATTGCTTAAACTTGATCCAGTTAACTGGGCGCGGATTCTATTTATACTGTTTAACAATGTTTTGTTATGTAAACATATTCCTCTTTTATGGAGGGTGTCCCTCGTTATCCCTGTTTTTAAAAAAGGCTCTCGTTTAATTCCATCAAGTTATAGACCGATTGCTATTTCTGATCCTGATTCCAAGATTTTTGCCTCTCTTGTCTTGCGGGACCTGGAAAACTGGATCACCGAAAACCATATTTTGGACATAAAACAAATAGGCTTTAGAAAAAATGTTGGCACAGATTGTGGGGGGCTAATACTGAAATCTTTAACATCTAGATCCATAAAGGGGGGCTCTCAATCAACGTTTGTGGCATCTATGGATCTTAGCTCAGCTTTTGATCTTGTGGATAGGAATATATTGTGGCGACTACTCAAAGATCTTGATATTCCTACTCACCTGTTAGCAATTATTATGGCTCTTTACTCAGATACCAGGATAAGGGTTCACCTAAATTCAGAAGGACTTCTTTCTAGGGAACTTGCTATTCCGAACGGCCTTAGCCAAGGCTGTATGTTAGCCCCGACTATCTTCAACCTTTATGTGAGCGGTGCAAACAATGCTTTGAATAATAAGGGTTTGGTCTGTCCAAAATTGAATGGACTTTGTTTAGCATGGATAGTGTATGCAGATGATTTTCATAGGGCTCAATTGGAATGGGGAGGAGGATAACAATAGGTCCGTTATTGGCGGGCCCGTTGTTAGCATCCTGGACTGCTAGAGGATCCCGCTCTGCACATCTGGTCTGTCCAGGCTTCCAGAGCGGGACCTGCTGCAGACCTCGTAATGTGGCGGCCCGGAATGAACCGTGCCGGTCCCTTAGCGGCACTGTTCATTCCGCGGCCGCCAACCTTGTAATGAGGCCCATTGACATTTTTAAACTATTCTGCCCTGCTTTCCCTAAAAAGAACGCCACATACTTTAGCACATCTAGCCAAATGACATATTTTTGGATTGGGTGTGAGGCCTGCTTTTCTTAATGCCTTGGTGACTTGGTAAAAATGTGACATATGGTGAGGCCAATTTTTACTGTCTATGATGATGTTGTCAATATACGCCTCCCAAAATGACAAAAGGGGCCTTAAAACCTGATCCATAAGTACATGAAAATTAGCAGGAGCCCCATGTAGCACTTTCTTTTGGAAATAGTCAAGGGGTGTGGACAAGGCAGTTTTGGGCTTGTCCCCTGGATTAACTGGTACTTGGTTTGTCAGTCAAATTGTTGATCCTTGGTATTGGATAGCTATCAAACTGGGATACTTCATTGACCTTCCTAAAGTTGATACAGAATCTCCAGAAAGTGTCTGATTTTGCAACTAACACAATAGGGGGGGACCAGGGATGTCTTAGGGAGAATTCTCCAGAATGGCTAATTTCCCTTATCTACTGAGTCCCTCAGCAGCTTTGCTGGATTTCTAGGATTTATTTTTTCAGCGGATAAGAGTGTTAGCCATGTTTTGCTGTGTGTGTTTCAACATGTTTTGTGTTCATAGACTGTGGAGCCTCACCTACTCCACAGGTATCATCTTTTTAACATGTGTTACGCAGCACCTTCAGAGCAGTGACACAGGGTTGTCTTTTAGACTTCCTAACTCAGACTCCATTTTCTGGGACTGACTACTGTCTCCCAGAGCACATAAAGCTGCCATTAACTTTATTAGCCTCTGTAAAACCATAGAGCCAGTACAAACCATCTTACATGGAGTACTGGAAAGGGTTAATACTTATCCCTTTTTGTCTGTTTCTCTTGGAGCATTGTTTCGCTCCCTTTTCATCAAGACTTGGCTGGTGCAGTGGTAACTACCATATTTTACCTAACGCGATTACCTTAAATAACCTTGGTATAGTTTTATGCTATCTTGGTAGCCTCAAACTTAAACCCGCTAGACCATATAAGTTTTACTACGGTTCCAGCTGGGTTTATTCGCCATTTCTTTTTGTAAAAGGCATCTCGTGTTTTACTCTGTGTGCCAAACCGAGTTTGATTCCTTTGTTCACTGTCTTTTCGTGTGTCTTTTCGTGGGCTTCTACGCAGAAGTCCTTGTTAGGTGCCTGTATGTCTGGGGGGTCAGTATGTGAGGGAGGGGTTTAGGACTCCCTGCACAGGGTCTCCTTGGAGACCCATGTCGCACTCTGAAATGATTGGCTTTGGTGACTGTCCCGGCGAGACAGCAACCCTGCTGTGTAATTGACAGCCAGGCTGTGTGAATGGGGGAATACAGCATAAAAAGCAGGTCTCTGGGGCTGGAAAGGCAGAGTCGCCACTGGAACGAAAGAACCGATGAGGAGCTGACGGAAGAAGACCCCTACCATGACTGAACTGCCCGGTGAAGCCCTACCGCAGGTCCGAATCTTCGAACTCCGATGGCAGAGAAGATCCTCCAGGAATCTTCTTCCTCTGAGCTGCTGGGACCAACCAGTTCACCCAAACTGCAAGCCAAGACTCCCTCCTCTGGTCGAATTTGCTGTACGCAGCTACAGTGGGCCGGGTAGCTAGGAAGGTCAGACCCTGCTTGGTCTTTAAGGAGCACACCTTTTATTTGTTGCGTTGCTCTGCTGCTGGTTTCTTCCCTGAGTAGTGCACGACCCTCCAGTCTTCCTACTTCGTGTCAGTCCGACAGTCGTTTCAGGAACCGTGAGCCTGCAGGACCTACAGGAATGTCTGCCTCAGCTACAGCTTCTTCCCCATTTTAAGGTACTGTGCAAATCCGGTTGTGCTTTTCGTTCAGCCGTGGTGAAGGTGTCGAGGGGTTGTCCTTCTCCACTCTTTAAACTAACTTTTCTGTGACCAACTTCATCCAGAACTCTTAGCAATGACTTAACTGCGAACTACCCTGAACTGTGTGATCTTTAGCAAAATACTTTTGTCCTATTGACTTTGGCTCTAAGCCTATTTGATTTGGTTCCATCAGTGTAGTTCCTGTTTCTAGATTGCCCTGCTTACCTACCTGTTGGTGCTACTCAATTTCTGCTTAACTTTGCTTTTCCCTCCCTTTTTAATTGCTAGAGTGCCATTTTGCTCCCACTTCATTTTGTGAGCTTAACTTGTCTAGAAACTATTGGGAGTGGTGTGGTGTATTAGTAACATGATTTTTCAACTGCTTTATTTTAGTGAAATGTTATATAACTGACATGTAAATAAATGTATATTCTTTTACTCAGAAACCTTGAGTCAGTGTTTGTTTAATCATAGTAATTGCTGTCATTTGTTTAACTATTTGGTACTGCTCACTTACTCTTGAGATAAGTCTGGCTGCTCAGCCATCGCTACCACTTTTTCTGTGTAGTACAGGCTTGTACTAAAGGTGAATTTGTACTGTCACTTGTAGTCTTAATTGTGTGTGGTGTTCCAAAAGGGTACTGCATATAATTCTGCCTAACAGGGTGTTGTGATGGTTCAATGATTTTGGCTTTCAACATGGCTTCTGTCTCTTCTTGGATTATTTATTTTCTACTTTCCAGGATTTAGGGTTTCTGGTGGACTACTTGTGCAGGAGGGTTATGTATGTAATGATATACTCCCTTTACTCTTCCTGGGTCAGCTCTAAACACAGCAGGGAACTGCTGTAAAAGATGTTGTTTATGATTCTGATATAACTCAGTCGGGATTAGCTGATTAACCTCACCCTCTTCCGACAACAAACTGGCTAATATGACTGAAGTGTTTCATTCTGGATCCACCCCCCATTCTTTAAGTAGATTGACATGATATATGTGTCTGTAATTTTGCAGAATAAACTGAGTAACTTTATCATTATACGGTCCCATCTGTTCTAAGATTTCATATGGCCCATGCCACATCAACAGCATCATATTCTATGATGATGGAAGTTGAACTAACACATTTTGGCCTATAGAAAAAGATCTCCTTATCGCATTCTTATCATAATACTCTTTTATATGTTCCTGAGCTCAGGCCATGTTAGTGTGGACTATGTTCCTAACTACAGCCATCTGGAGCATTGGAATAGTGACTCTTTCCCTTTCTCTTTCTTCCCAGCTTTCTTGTAGCATGTCTAATATATTTCTAGGTTCTCTCCCATTCAATAGCTCAAAGGGGAAAACACCTGTAAATGAAGGGGGCGTAATCTGAATGGCAAACAAGGCCCATGGTATCATCATGTCTGAATTGTTCCCATCTGCCTTGACTAGTCTCTTTAAAATATGTTTCAGGGTTTGATTAAATATTTCAACTAGTCTATTGGTTTGGGGATGGTGAATGGAAGTCCGTAGAGTTTTCAACTGGAGGATTTCTTTAACATCAGCCATAGGTTTATTCATACAGGTCAGGAAGAATTTCTTTTGGAAAACCATTCTGGGAGGAAAAGGGAGGTACTGTTTCAAAATGTGCTGTGAGGTATTGTTCTGTAAGGGGAACGGGCTGCATAGTCTAAGATGACCATTATATACTTTTTACCTAACCTCAATGTTTTTAAAGGGCTGACTATATCCATCCCAATCCTAGAAAAAGGAGCATCAATAATGGGCAAAGGTTTTCAAGGAGCAGGAGGCGGCATTCTATTTCTAGTTTTCTGACACAGGCACAAGTATTTATGACATTATTTATATCAGCATACACATGTTAAATGAGCATGAGCCATTTCCAGTATAATGTTTTTATGACTCCAAGAAATTACATGTTGAGTTCTTGGAGTACCAAAAGGATATATATAACTCTATGCAGCAATCCGGTCTTAAGAAAAAAAATTGCATTCTTTTTCCTCCCTTCTTCTTCACTGGTTTACCTGATTAAAGTTTTCTGCCAGTAAGGGATCAGTATGTTGGGCAAAGGCTAGGTCAGGAATTACTTCATCTTCATTGTCTTGAGGCACTGGAGACATTGGTTCACGGTCGCCTTCCCCAAAACCTTGAGTTCTTCTCTCTGTTTGATCAGGATTTTGATCTTCTTTGGGTTTTGGAAACTTAGCTTTCTCCAGAATGCCTTGGGCAATCGTTTTGCCTGCTTTAATTCCATTATTTTGCATTCATACTTTAACATCTCCTCTATAGTCTGGACCAATTACTCCTGCCAATACATCTAGGCCACAGTTCCAGGCCAGACCTGACATAGAAGCAAGGCGGACATAAGTACCTTGGGGAGGGATAAGAATTAAATATGTAGGGATCACGGCTCTTTCTCTTGGTTGGATTAACTCTCCTCTACTGCTATGTACATCAACATCCATTGATTGCTCAGCAGCTATAGTGGGAGTGTTGGACCTTTTGCTATGTTTTTCAAATTTAAAAGTTCCCCAATTTGTATCAATTGATTTCAATCCCACTGTGACACCATATATAAGGGGTCATAAGTGTGAAGTGAAAATCTTTGTAAAGAGTTTTCAAAATGAGCCATTTTATTCAATAAAAAGCATGGATGAACGCCTCACTATCCCTATTCTGATAGGGATTACCCTGCATAAAATAAACTAAAGAAAAAAACTCTAACAAAAGGATATCTGTCCCTCACACTTCTACATTCAATAAAGTAATAAGGAAATGCATGGCAGTTCAATTCAACAAATATATAAAGCATACAGTCGATTTCACAATATGACCACCATCTCTTCTCATGATCTTGGTGAATTCTACTTCCCCAGATCTGAGCAAGGTTTTACTTCAAAGTTCAAAAGAAATAAAGGAATCTGTATTCCAACACAGTTCTTGAAGATTTAAAATTGATATCAAAACTGGATGCACCAAAATAATTAAAATGTTCCTGCTCCTCCTGGAGTAAGAACAAGTTTCACATGTATCTTTTTCAAAACAACAACACTTGTCTTTGTAAAGGATGATTTGTCACAAACTTCGATTTTTGAAGAAATGTAACTCCTCCTCTGCAGGTTTACACAATTCTTCCTTCAATGTCACATTAAACATTAGTTGTCTTTGTTAGGACCACAGTTCATCCCATTATCAACTACTACCTGGTATACAACCATGTTAGGCCTTCTACTTCAACAACCTCTCATCCGGGTATACTCTCCTGCCCATTCAACACTTTACAAATAAACAAAGTATGATTCAGTGGTAACTTCCAACTTAACAATATTTCTTTAGAAGCAGACTTAAAGCCACTTTCGGGGAAACAGAAAATCACATTAGAGCTCTTTAGGAATCATCTGCAACTATGGTCCTCCCCCTCTGGATAATCTCCTCCAAATGAGCTGCCTTTGTGCACCTTTCTTTCCCCTCTGCATAATAACCAAATAGTGACCAGGATATTATCTTATTCTAATTCTATGTTGGCTTTGAAATGTATGTTTATATCAACTGATGATCTTTATTTCCTAACCCATGAGCAGCAAGTTTTATAGCTCTTGGGTTTCCCAATATTCCCCTCTCATCTTGAACAATGCTTGTTGTGTTAATATTGTTGAGTTTTTAAATACTCGTGGCTTTGGTATTGCTTGTAAGATTTTAGTTTTATTAAAGCTACTGCACATTGTTTTGGGCCTTCTGCACTATCACACACTTGCATAGTCACTGTGGTTCAATAAATGTAACTTTAGTTGTTTTCGAACAGTTTGGTGTTCAAAATTGTTATTACAGCTTCTTTCACTCATAAATGAGTGAAACTGCCAGCTTGGAAGACACGGACAGCGTTGGAGCCCTCCAGAGTCACTTGCAAGCAGTAAACTCACAGGTTAAGTCACTCGCTCTTGGTGTCCGCAGCTCTTCTGTCGTTGTGTTCCCCCACATTCAGTAAACAGCCTTACTTCGTCCACCTCTGCTCATGTCACTCGGAAATGGAGCTTCCTCTGCTCTGGAGAGGCACTGGTGCAACCCAGCCACTTGAATACTCTAGAGAAGACACACCTCCCTCGCTACTTCTGTTTCCCACTGCACGACCTCTGCACAATGAGTCTTCAATGGGCAAATATTCTTTTCAAACGCTTCCTTCTGTGCGACCTCTTCAACAAGGACAACTCAAGGGAAAAGACCCTCTAAGGACCCACCACTGATTTTGGGTTTTCAGCAATCCCAGAGTCTTATCTCTCCTCCAGTTTCATTTTCAACTGCATACACGGCACACACTGCTTTCTCCTCTCCTTTTTCTATATTGCCTGCACCTGAGGGGGGCTTTCAAGCCTCTCAGACCCCCTCACATGTAGCTCATATATACTAATTAGCTGACAAGTCCTAAAGCAGTATTCCTCTGCATCCCTCTACCTTGTGTTGGGAAGGAGCCTAGTGCTTACCTTCATTTCCAAACTTTCCAAGCACTTTAGAACCAGGCAATAATTCTGTTATCTGTTTTCTAAGCACTACAAAAGTCCAGGGGGGAGGAGGGTCACTAAATAAAGATAGTTAGGATTGAAACATATGTGCAAACAAGTATTTAGATGAATATCTATTTGTAAAACTGTTACATTGTAAATTAGCTTTGCTAAAAACACACAGTGAATTCAGGCTGGGCTAAATATAAACTACGGGCAGGCTGGCAGAGAGCACAAGGTAACTCAGCAGCTGTTCCTGTCAATCACAAGCCATTGTAGACTAAAAAAGATTCAAGGCATGACAGAATACTATGGGAAAACTGTTTATTTTGTAGGAATTACTGGACCACATCAAATATACGTTTATTGAGTTAAGTGCTGAGAGCATGGTGTGAATATGTGTTTGTGTATGAATGTTTATAACATAGTAAATTATGCTAAACAAGAGCAACACAGTATTCCTGTGTATGCAGCATAATGTTATGTAGCTTGTCCCAAATGGAACCTGGCCATGCACACTGGAGACTCTGCAGCATCCTTTGTGTGGCAAGAAAGACAGTTTTGGAGAAGCTCTGTGCTGGTATCCAGTGACCAAGTCAAGAGTATTTAAGCCCCAAGTCCAGCATCAGTCTTCAAGACCTGGGAGCCAGCGAAGGACGACCTCTGTCATTTCCCCAATCCTCATGATCTGTAAACATTAAAGTCTTGTTATCACCTGCAAGATAGACTCATGGCTTTTAATTCTCTAGAAGGGTGCATTTACTCTGATTTGAGGGTGATGAGTGGGTGCCCCTGTAAATTGGGGTTCGCTTTCAGTGGTGACTCCTTGACGTGACCTTAGTTTCTTCCCCTGTACTTTGCGAAGCCCAAGGCAGGTCAGCCATGCCCAACTGTAGTGGTCAGACTCCTAACTCAAAAAACCCATGTATACTGAGCGACTTTAGTAGAAGCCATTTTAAAAGAAATCCTTTCTGCTCACTGAAGCGGGGTGTGGCTGCAGAACGACAGGCATAGGGACTTCATGACAGAGGGAAACTCAAGTGAACAATGCCCACATGAGTATTCTCTTGCAGGTGATAACAAAATGGGAACATGTATGTGTATGATATGGTATGGTGATGTGAAAGATATGGTATGGTGATGTACGAGGTCAATGGAATAGATGGAATAGGACTTTTGGTGATGCAGTACTGGTGATGACGTATACAATAGGACATTGCATGATAAGGAATACGATAGATTGGATTTCAGGTGATGTGTTGAGGAGTAGATTGGAGTAGAGGTGGGTTATGTATTGAAATCGTCACATATTTCTGTTTTTCTACTTTTTATGATGGAAAGGGAAGGAAAGGGATCCCATCTTATAAGGACTGGGAGATAACAGTACCACACATGATTCTTCTTATGACAATACAAGCAATAAGTGGTATTACGTAGTGGCTCGGTATAAGGAATGGGTCTGGATGGTAGTCAATTTTTTATATTTTCTCTTTCTGTCTTTTGTGGTAAAAAAGGAAGGAAGGTGGATGAGTCGCGGTGTGTGTGTGTATGTGTGAAATCAAAGTGGAGAAAGTGTAAATGGGGGTGGAGACAAAATGGGTTGATCTGTATTTTTGAAGCACGAGCAGCATAACAGTAGGGTTTAAGTGAAGCATTTGGGACTGTAGGGGAGGACTGGCCGCGAGGCCCTCCTCACCTGCAGCCTTCTCCCCAGGTGAGGACCATGACTCGGTGGGCGTCCCCTCATGCCACCCGGGCCCAGGTGGAGGAGGGTTCACCCGCCGACGACAGTGCCCACACGTATCCGTTCCTTACATATACCAAAATTCAGTTAGGCCTAGAAGCCATCTTGTCTAGCAAAGATGGCGTGAGTTCAGCGCACTGTAGCGCGGCCCCCACCTTTGGAGGGCCTTTCATGCATTTCTGCCGCCGCAGCACCATGGCAGCTCCGCTGCGAGCGCGTTCCCATGAGAAAGTTGGGTACGAGCTAACACCAGATATTAACACTGTTACAATTTATTTTCCACAATGTAATACTGCACCCCGTGTGACCTGGTCCGCAAGGCCAGGGCGACGCAGACATGAATTCAAGTAGTGGTATTAGTGAACGACTCTTGTTAAACAGAATCTGCAAACTATGAATTAGCCACAAAAGTGAAATGTTTATATGACTTCACATGTGACTGTACTAATGCTGCTAGATCACAGAGAAAGTGTCTTTAAGTCATATGTAGACACACGAACCCCTATATGTCTTTTGAGTCACCCATAGTAGCAACCGTCAATCTCTGTGGTCCATAATATAGTTCTACCTCATGTACCGTCGAATGTATACAAATATTAAAACACTGTAGTAAATATAATACCATGTAATGAAAAAGTACTCGGACCGACTGTATTAAAGAAATGTGTAACGAAATTGGAATATATATGTGTGTTTAAATAACATCAAAATAAGGCAGAACATTATAAAAGTTCTGCATTCAAAAGTCAGCAACGCACGAGGAAAAAACCTTTGTGAATATATGCAAGGCCATTCTCCCTCCCACCCTACCAAGCCTGCCAGATAAAGAAGCTAAGGCATGTGCCGCGCTCCCTCACCTCCCCCAACCAAGCTGGAGCCACTTCAGAGAGTTAGAGGCCCCGGTACCGCACCCAAGGCCACAGCCCGCCACCTGTGTTATTTACAGCACGGTAATAAACCCACGTTTGACTCCACAGATCTACCAGCACCCTCTCGTAAATCCCACAATCCCCCCAGACCACCCCAAAAATCATGACCCCGTGCAAGGACGACCCCCAACGCTGGGACAAGACACAGAGACCCATTTATATAATAACTTCTAACGCAGCAGACAGACATGTATCATTCGGCTCAGGTCCCAGAGCCCAGCCCCTCGACCTAAAATACCGGTCAATAGGACACAGGTAAATCTCACCCCAACCGACAACCACCAGACCTCTCACGAGGTGCATTCCTCATGTGTTGCGTTTATTTTATCAGATAAACTACTGAGCGATTTATTGATGAACTTAAATGTCGTTTCTTGAATAACTGCAATGTGCATGGCTTAGGGCAAACAAGTCAGGAAAGGTATTCATCTTTGTCACAGGCTGCCCCAGCATACCAACACCGCTCGGATGACCTCAGGCTGGCCTGCCAGGCCCAACCCAACCCACGAGGCTGACCAGTGACGTCCTCACGCCAAAGACCAACCACGCTGCAGCAACACCTATAGTTAGTCGACGCCACCCAATCCCAATTAACTTGTGCCCCCTATAGTGTGTAGGTTCTGATGACTATTTCTGTATTAGAAATACGCCTGTCTTTGCTATTGTCAGACAGAGCGCTCTCGGAGGTTGCAGAGTTCTTTGCATGCCCTATTCTTTGGATAAACGCCCACTTACGCTCACCCGCACTCTGTCTTGGCCTTATTCCCATTACGGGAGAGTCCCTTATTGTCTCTCATTGCGGGGAGGATCGTGCTGAAATTGGGGGCGCTTCCTTTCAGTGGTGACCCCGATAGCGTGATATCTCCAAATTATTTTTCCTAACTCCTTTTTAACGACCCCCTTGTGGCACGAGAATCTCCGGTCGAGAAGGGATACGCACGGTGAGCCGGCTCCGGGAGGCTGCCCGCCAACGGCGACCGGCACAATAAGAAGTGCGCACTCAATGAGAAAGGGTACGGGATCCCGATTGGAAAAAAATCCCCTTTGAGTGCCGCTCGCCGGAGCCAGGGGCTGACCGTTGAGTTACCGGTGACACTGCCTGGACGGACCCAGTTTCGGAGACTATCGGTTCAAGACGGGCACGTGAGTACCGAGTGCGAGCGATCGTAAAGGGGAAGGGAGGGGAAATTGGGAACAGAAGAACGGGGGTCTACTAAAGACGGGTCTTGAAAATTTCTTTATCTTTTTCTTTGCATATGGCCATTAGGAGTAAGACGTACATGAAGAAGTAGAAGTGACGGAAACCTAGCTCCGAAAGGGGGTGGAAGGCGGCGCCGCATAGTGCTATCTAAACTAGTACTGGGAATATATAAAGAAGTGAAAAATAAGTTATTAGTGTCTGGCAAGGGAAGACACAGAGTATATTTTAGTGTTTGCTATTTCTTTCTATTCTTTTGCCCAGAGGGTAGGGGTCTGGACTAAAAGGGAGCCTGGGGCGAACTGATTAACATAAAATACCAAGACAAGGGGGAAAAAAGCAGAAATAGGGATCAAAAATACTGGCACATGCAGACGGGTATCTAGTTACCCGAGCAGAACAACAGGGACAGCTGGACAGGAAGGAAAGGGAGGAAAAAAGCCAGGTGTGAGTGGGAAAGCAGTGTGAGGGGTGCGCGCACCGTGCGAATAGTGAAGAAGAACGACTGATCGCGAGGGGGTGCCAGAGAGTGTGGACCATAACTAGCAGGTGGTTGATTGTGAATGAAAATTGCGCGGGATTGAACAAGGATGCGAAGACAATGAGGAATGGCGAGTAAAAAAGAATGTTAGTAGTGAATTTAACTTGCGTGATATCATTGAGAAGTCCGCTCTTGTCTGGGCCATAAAAATATACTTAGAAATATCTATACGTAATCAAAAGTAAAGGAGGTGAACACGGTCAGTGCTATTGATTTAAAATATGGGGGCAGAACCTCCCTTGTCACATATTTGTACGAGTTTACCGGGATACGCTGAACGAATCAAGAAATACCACGATCAATGGTTAACAGAATTAAAAGGAGAAGGATTGCCCCAGATTTGGCCTGAGGGGGGGTCTTTTGAAAAAAGCGTTCTAGATATGGTACGAACGTGCATTCGCCTCAAGTATAAGGGCAAACAGTGGCAAAACAGGAAGGAGATATTAGATCTCTGGGGACTATTTGAAGAAATACCCCCACCCAAGGCTCCGGCACCAAATATTGATCTACCTTCCACCACAGATAACCCATTGATGATTCCAAGAGAGGAAAAGGAACAGCTAAACACAGAACAACCTGCGGTGGTGATTAGTTTGTACCCGATATTACAAATACAGCCCCCGCAGCAGGGTATAGTGATCCCACTTATGTGCCTCCCCCTACAACTACTACACCCCTAAGACCAACAGCCCCCCCACCATACGAAAGCACTAGAGAGCGTGCCCAGACAAACACGCAGAGAGGGGACATAGAAAAGCTAACGAGCAATTTAGAAACGAGGCTCTCGATAGCAAAGGATGAACTCTCAAGAATAAAAGACATATGTGAGCGTACAGCATGCACTCCCACTCGATCAGGACGTGTATCCGGAACATCAAGTGAAAGTAGACAAATTGAGGAAGGTTGGAAAAAGGGCGAAATATTGTTCAGAATAGAGGAAGAACCGACAAGAATAATACAGGTGGAAACACCAGAGGGGAGTATCGGTGATGTATCACGGCAAACAGGGATCAGAGAGGACCTGCTATGTGATGTCCGAGGCGAAATAGATGAGAGTGATAGGTTGAGCATGGCAGTAGGAGGGGAAAGCGAGGAGCTGGATGGTGCATGCTCGCTAGGAGCAATAGATGACGAGTGGATGGGACGACTAAGGAATAGAGCGGGGAGGATGGCGCCATTGGGGTCAGCGACGACCAAAGTGGGTGAGGGCGCCACGTTAAAAGGAAAATTACAACTTCCACTAATACACAGAGGGGGAGGAAGACCAAACTATATACCCTGGGCCCAGATGGATAAAGCTAATTTGATGAAGTTATTGCCCCCGCTGTCCGGAGGGGCGAGCAAGTGGATATATGCATTCGAGAAACATACTGCCGGCATACCGCTGGCAGTAGGAGATGTGAAAAGCCTACTAGTATCAGCAGTAGGAGATCAAGCAGACAGAGTATGGGTTAAGGCTGGTTTCCCGGCCGTAACATTAGATTGTGACCGTCATGATGGAGCGTCCTTTAATACAGTGCGGGCACGGGTTTGGGATGCGCTGAGGGAGACGTTCCCAGATACTCCAGATTTACAGTCAGTAATGCAATGTACAATGAATGACGGGGAGGATGCTATGGATTACATTATCCGGGTGCAGGAGATGTGGAGAGCGGAAACAGGCACACCCTGGCACCAATCCACATCTCTATTTTATTTTATCATTAAGAGAGGGCTCCCAAAAGAGGTGCAGAAGGCACTCGATAAAATAGCGGGCGTTGAGGCAAAGGGGTGGCCAGAGATCCAAAGTATAATAGTGCACCATTGCAAGAGGATAAAAGAGAGAGAGAGGGAAGTAGCACAGAAAAGGTTGGCAGACGAGGCAAAGTTGGTACAATCAAAACTGGTGAAGGTTGCAGCAGCGGTAGCAGGGCTCCCACTCATGAGGGAGGGAGATGAAGGAGAGGAGGGGCAAATAGCAATACAAGGAAGAATAGCAGCAAATTGGGCAGGACAAGGACAACGACAGTGGACTGTGCAGGAGCAGAACGGAGGTCCAATGTGGCAAGAGTGGGCCCCACGAGGGGGTAGAGGTGGGTACAGGGGCCGAAGAGGGGGACAAGGGTATGGAAATGGATGGCAGGGTCCCAGAGGTCCACAGGGGAGCTGCTGGAGCTGTGGGAGGTGGGGACATTACTCGAGGGAGTGCAGAAGCAGACAAAACAACGGGTTCCATGAGGCAGAACAGCACGGTCACCCACACCCAGGGAGCCCATACGGCCTCCCTATGGGACAGCACCAACAACAAGGAAATGAAGGGCAAAGAGGTAACGCACAACTACACGGACATCAGTACAGAACACAGAATTACCCACAGAATAATGACAGTATACAATACATGCCAGGTAACACTTTCGCTACCGTAGCGAATGGAGCCCCCGCACCCGCGCCCTACAGCGGAGTATCAGTAGTTTCGGGGAACATTTTTGATCAGGGAGGGGCGATGAGACACCCCGCATAGGACAGCCCACAGAGAACACTTGCGTGTCCAGTACTATCTACGACCCACAATGCATCAGAGGAACCATTGATAGGGGCGCAGATAGGAGATACGCAATTCATATTCATGGTGGATTCCGGAGCGGAGAAATCATGCATTAAAGAGGGCCGGTTCCCGCTATCTAATAGGACGTTAGAGACGCAGGGGTTCTCTGGGGCTGTAATTGAAGTTCCTTACACAGAAGAATTGGATGTAACGGTGGGGGGGAAAACAGTGAAGGCACCCTTACTGTACTATGAACGCTCTCCAATTAATTTGCTGGGGAGGGATCTCTTGAGCAAACTAAACATGACCATATCATTTACAGAAAGTGGTATAGTATGTTCAACACCGGGCATATGCCCTCTACGCATAATGACAGTAATGCAGGGCCACGCAATCATCACAGAAATTAGAGGATTACCAAAAAACGAGGAGGTGTTTATTGAGGGCATGCGAACATTGGCCCTCATAGTACCAGAACTAAAAAGAATGGATTGGAGGATCCCAGCTGAGTTCCTCTTTCGCCCCATAGTGTGCCCCGACATAGCCACTGGGGCAGTGCTATCATTGGATTTGCACGCAGTACACGTGTCAGCAAAAAGGATATGTGTAATAGGGATTGACATGGAAGGATGCGAATGGCGTACAGTACTGTGTACAAATGCAAATATCCCACAGCGAGAGCTGTCAGATGAAGAGCTCTTTTCAGACGCCGAAACAGACGGCGAAATAGTAATGGAACTAGCCATGCCATGTGACATCGTGATTACGGCCAGAGAAACTCCAATTGAATTAATGGCAGTAGTTGGAGCACCACACACATTTTTTGATGATGACATGAGGTTAATACCAACTAACATATGGACGAACGGCCCCCATGATGTAGGGTTATTACATGGAGTTCAACCTGTGGTGATAAAACTGAAAGAAGGGGCGATTTTACCACGGGTGAGACAATATCCATTGTCTCGCGAGGCAGAAGAAGGAATAAAAGAGACAATAGAGGCACTGTTAGCACAAGGAATAATAGTGCCCTCAAACTCCCCATGCAACACATGCATTTACCCGATCAAAAAGGTGAAGGGAGGGTCCTGGAGGATGATACAAGATTTACGCCCACTCAATGATGTGATTCAGAAAGAGTTCCCTCTAGTGCCGAACCCGGCCACAATACTATGCAACATCCCAAAACCAGCATCTCATTTCACAGTTATTGACTTAAAAAATGCGTTCTTTTCGATCCCCTTAGCAGAAGAGAGCAGGTACTTAACAGCATTTACACTAGGGGGGAGGAGATTTGAACACTGCAGACTACCACAAGGATATTGCGAAAGCCCAAGCATATTCAACAGGATATTACATGAGGATCTAGGGAACCTATCTGTAGAAAGTACGGTGATTCAGTACGTTGACGATTTATTGGTTTGCGCACAGAGCGAGGAAGAGTGTAGAAAGGATTCAATAACACTCCTAACATTACTGGCCAACAAGGGGTACAAGGTGGATAAGGGTAAGTTACAATACTGCCTAACAGAGGTCCTATACTTGGGACAGCTAATATCAAAGGATGGAAAACGGATCATACCAGACAGAGCAGGGGCGATTAGAGCCGTTGGAGAGCCCAAAACAGTAAAAGAGATGCAAAAATTCCTGGGCATGTGCAACTACTGTCGAGCTTGGATATTAGACTACGCAGCGTATACGAGGCCCTTGTTACAGGCACTCAAAGAAGCACAACAGGAAAACAGACACATAGAATGGACAGGAGAAATGAACACATCATTTAACTCATTGAAGGAGCTAATATCAAGCGCTCCAGTTCTGGCAAACCCAGATTATGGACGCGAATTCTTCTTATTTTCACACTGCAAGGGAACACTGATGACCGCAGTACTGACACAAAAGACATCGTTGGGCCACAAGCCACTGGCTTACTATAGCGGCACTCTGGACGCAGTAATGCAAGGACATTTCGCGTGCGAGCAATCTCTCGCTGCTGCCGCGTTCGCCATTGAAAAAAGTGCCACAATAGTAATGGGCTGTTCAGTAACACTGTTTGTGGAACACTCACTATTTGCAATATTAGAGCGATCAAAAAGCACATTAACAACACAACGCGCCACAGCATATGAGATAATATTGTCCAGTGCAAACATCCACATAGTAAGATGTAAAACTGTAAACCCAGCCACATTCATCACGGAGGCGTGCACAATAGAAGACATGCAGAACCACAACTGTGCAACATACACCGGTGACGAGGGTCAGGATCAGGTGATTTTTGAGAATGCCCTGAACGAGGGAGAGGTGTACTTCGTGGACGGGTCGGCCTCAATTGACATGGAGACAGGAGAGAAACACGTGGGTATGGCAGTGGTACGATTAGAGGAAGATGATTATGAGATACTAGTGCAACACCGCCTCCCATCACACTATTCAGCCCAAGCAGCAGAACTGATAGCACTTATAGAAGCATTGCATGCAGCTAAGGGGTGCGCAGTAACAATATACACAGACTCAGCATACATGACGACCACAGTACACGGAGGACTGGCACGGTGGGGGCGGAGAGGGTTTCGACGAGCAGATGGAACACCTGTCCAACACGCAGAATTATTAAAAGAATTGATTGAGGCACTGCAGGACCCCACGGCAGTGGCAATTGTGAAATGCCAAGCCCATACTACAAACACAGATCTTGTATCTTTGGGAAACGCGGCAGCAGACGCCGCCGCCAAAGAAGCTTCATACTTTCAGAAAGGTGAGGTAGGGGAATACATGTTGCACCACACAGTAAGCCAAGAAGTCCCCACAGGATATAACATGATGCTCACACAAGAAATACTAGAGCTGCAAGAGGGAGCTAGTGCGGAAGAAAAATTGCTATGGACTAAGAGAGGATGCAGCAAATCACCAACAGACTTATTGTGGCGACAAGAGAGTTCAGGAAAAGCAGTGATGCCAGTTACGTTGTTAGAAATAGCCTTTCAACAACTACACTTCCCTGCACATAATGCTAAGCAACACATAGTGGCAGAGATCCAAGAGGATTGGTTTGCACCTTGCCTCCAGGAACACATCACTAAGTTAGCATTGGAATGCACGACATGTCAAATTTACAACTCAGGAATGACATTACGCACACTGAGAGGTACAATACCAAAACCCACTGGCCCATTTAGAGAGCTCCACATCGATTATGTAGATATGGGACAAAGGTGTAATGGGGCTCGTTACATGATTGTGGTCGTATGTCCTTTCTCAAGGTGGGTGGAAGCGGGGCCCTGTGCACGTCCTGACGCGAAGAGCGCCGCAAAGTTCTTAGTGAGGGAAGTATTCCCGCGCTGGGGAATTTGCGACGTGATTCGCTCAGACAACGGCACTCATTTCGTTAATGAACTGTTCAAGGAAGTGACTACATTATTGGGAATAAAGCACAAATTATGTTCAATTTATCATCCTCAAAGTAATGGCGTAGTGGAAAAGATGAACGGCCTGCTGAAAAGCAGGTTGTCAAAACTATGTTTTTCCCTAAAAAAGAGCTGGATGTACTGCCTACCTCTGGCCCTGTTTGAATTGCGCAATCAGCCAAGTAAAGACCATCATTTATCCCCACACGAGATCGTCACGGGAAGGAGAATGCACACAACACATTCGCCTCTCCGTGAACGTTCTGATGCACACAGAAGCGCTGCGGTATTAGGTGAGGAGTTTACCGACTACTTGAAAAAATTAGCACAAGCAGCGCGCGTAATTGCAAAACAACTTGCCCCGCCCTTCACAAGAGAGGAAGGAAATACAACAGAGGCAGTAACACAGCCGGACAATCAGTCACAGCTGTTGCCAGGCGACTACATATATGTCAGAAGTTTTGTGAGAAGGTGGAACGCACCACGTTTCCATGGCCCTTATGAGGTAGTGTTTTGCACGCCCACGGCGGTAAAGGTAAAGGGCCTGAGATATTGGGTGCATTTGACAGATGTGCGCAGGGCGTATAGCGCAGTGGAAGGTGAGGTACAGGATGAGGCACAGGCAACAGCGGACAATGAAGTTGTGCAGAATGAATGATGGGAATTTTGTGTGCATTAAGTGATGAACATTGCACGCGAATGGGGCACGATAAGTGTACTAAAATAAATATGTAAATATATATATATTTTTTACAACTTCTGAAGATTTTCGTGGGGTTTTTTTTTTTTTTTTTGGTTTTGGAGAAGTTTTTTTGTTCTCACACTTTCCTTTTTTATATATGTAATAATGTACGGATAGTAATGATTGTAAAGTTACCTTGTCTGTGGACACACCCCCTCCCTCACCCACTCCCATACTTTGTCGAAACAACGTCACAACGTTAGAAATGTTTACATGCTTGTACTTAATGCACTTTTGTGTTTCAAACAGGATTTACCATGGCATCCAATGGGCAGCCTGCAACTAATAGATTTGTTAGATTTAGAGAAATGTTAGTAGATAATTTGACATATTCATACGAATGTGGTTTATCAATGTGTGTTATTGTGTTCTTCATCTCAATATTTTGCCTGGTAACATATTGGTTCATAGCGTTCATCTCTATCGAGATGAACGAGGGGGGAGGGGGGAGTAACATCACCCTTGCCCCTGGCACGAATTCAACTACAAGTATGAATATTAAAGAAGGTGATTTTTTGGTCTGGGATGGATCACACTTTGTATGGGGTTACTATACCGCACCACCCACTGCTGCCCTGTCACAATCAAGAAATTCCCAAAAAGAAATGGAAAATGACACAATGTCCCTACCTGAAATATATAACAGCCCCACTACCCTTCCCGCCCCGATACAAAACAGTGATTTGTTGTTTATTGAGGAAAATGGAAAAGTAATTACGATGACAGAACACAAGTTCCTATATGAGGAATTGGAAAAGGGGGGTGGGAAGGAGGACGGGGGGCCTATTCTTTCACCTATCGAAACTAAAAGGTATAGGAGGAGGGAGAAAAGTAGGCGAAGAAGAGAGACAAGTAGGAGGGGGTATGATGAGTATTATGGGTTAGGATTAGACAAGATGGAAGACCCACGACACCCCCACCAAGCAAATAAATGGTATGCAGATATGAGTACAACAGCTAAACAGACAACCAATGAAAGCTGTTATGTCTGTTCACTCATCCCCCATGCATCAGGCACACCCAAAGTGTTGTTGCCAAGAGAATTGCCCATTGTGGATGCCCAATGTCTCCTTCATCTCACACTGTGTAGAATAAAGAACACCTTCCAAGCACACGATGTCTCTTTCAAAATGATACAGAACAACAAAACGTGCTATTCAAAAGCGCCTGGAGTGGTCTGTCTTAAAGAACCTTTCTTTGCAATACAAGGGACACTGTTTTCCGAAAACAAATGGAAAGATGAAGAAGTACTGTGCAAAGCGGAAGCACTGAGAGGTGTCCAACCAGACAAGCTGCGGTGGATGGAAAAAACGTGCTTACCAATATGGAAAGAACACATCTCTAAACTAACATGGGTAACAGCGATGGAGAAACCCTTCAAGCTACAAAGTGAAATAAAAAACGAACTATGTTTCAAGGGAGAAGGAAAAGTGGCAATGGGAACGAATAAAAACTGTAACAAAACTCTCACCATCCCAGACATGAAAAAAGGAACAGCAGCACTAATGGACACATACTGGGTATGCGGGAATCAGGCTTACTTGCACCTTCCCCAGGCATGGAGTGGCAGCTGCTCAATGGCCACTTTGCATTCGGCCCTAATGGTGATTCCAGAAAGTCACGTCGATGAAAATAAAAGGACGCAAGGAAACGTGAACCAGGATGCGACTTCTCCCACTGCAAAAGCGCACCTCTATGTCCTGTCCTCCGGAGGGAAAGAAGAGGAGCTATCACGGAACAAGCGAGCATCAAACTACATATCACAAGCATCATCCGATTTATTGGCACAGATCCCAGACAGGTATCGCCTGTTCAGCTCCGTGGAAACATTTTTTGCCTCACTAGTTTCAAGTGTCCAGGCAAGAGCAAATGCAAAATGGCTCCAGATCACACGGTGGGAACTGATTCAGTTGGCCAATGACACTGAAGAAGGGTTCAACATAATAAAGGTAGAACTACGAGCTCTGCGACTGATGACCATGCAGAACAGGTATGTTCTGGACCTGTTAACAGCGATCGATGGAGGTGTTTGCCGAAAAATAGGAAGTGCCTGCTGCACGTTCGTACCTTCTGAAGACGCAGAAAATGGGTCCCTGTCCCACGTCATTGAAGCAGTACATAACCTGGGAGAGAAGATGAAGATGGAAGGTGGGGCTAAAGATAGCTCATGGTTCGACAATATCTTCTCCTGGGTTCCCTCATGGCTTGGAATGGCAATGAAGTTCTTGATACCAGTTGTGGTGGTCCTCCTCGTGGTGTTCTGCCTGTGCCAGGTGGGCCTCCGATGTTGTGCCAACGCAGTCCCTAACGGTGCAATGATGATGGTGACAATGGGCAACTCTGGTGGTACAGTTAGGGCGACACAAGAAGTACATGTACAGACAGGAACAGATAACACTCCCAGGTACCAGTTAGTGCCTATGCACCGTGATAACTACATAGTAGACAAACTATGGCACACCACTATCAAAGAACCCCGAGATGTGGAACTAGAATGGTATGAGGAGGTCTGGGTAGACTTGGAAGAAACTGGTGACTGTATATATTTAACATGTACACCAGACGAGTATGCTAGAAGAGGTGAGAGCTTGAGGGGGGTATGTAGGGCATGGATGCCTAGAAAAGGAACACCTGCATGGGATGACGCAGTGATAGAGGAACAAGAATGTAGGAGATTGGAAGAGCTAAAGAATTCGTTATTTTAGTAACGAAAGGGGGGAAATGTAGGGGAGGACTGGCCGCGAGGCCCTCCTCACCTGCAGCCTTCTCCCCAGGTGAGGACCATGACTCGGTGGGCGTCCCCTCATGCCACCCGGGCCCAGGTGGAGGAGGGTTCACCCGCCGACAACAGTGCCCACACGTATCCGTTCCTTACATATACCAAAATTCAGTTAGGCCTAGAAGCCATCTTGTCTAGCAAAGATGGCGTGAGTTCAGCGCACTGTAGCGCGGCCCCCACCTTTGGAGGGCCTTTCATGCATTTCTGCCGCCGCAGCACCATGGCAGCTCCGCTGCGAGCGCGTTCCCATGAGAAAGTTGGGTACGAGCTAACACCAGATATTAACACTGTTACAATTTATTTTCCACAATGTAATACTGCACCCCGTGTGACCTGGTCCGCAAGGCCAGGGCGACGCAGACATGAATTCAAGTAGTGGTATTAGTGAACGACTCTTGTTAAACAGAATCTGCAAACTATGAATTAGCCACAAAAGTGAAATGTTTATATGACTTCACATGTGACTGTACTAATGCTGCTAGATCACAGAGAAAGTGTCTTTAAGTCATATGTAGACACACGAACCCCTATATGTCTTTTGAGTCACCCATAGTAGCAACCGTCAATCTCTGTGGTCCATAATATAGTTCTACCTCATGTACCGTCGAATGTATACAAATATTAAAACACTGTAGTAAATATAATACCATGTAATGAAAAAGTACTCGGACCGACTGTATTAAAGAAATGTGTAACGAAATTGAAATATATATGTGTGTTTAAATAACATTAAAATAAGGCAGAACATTATAAAAGTTCTGCATTCAAAAGTCAGCAACGCACGAGGAAAAAACCTTTGTGAATATATGCAAGGCCATTCTCCCTCCCACCCTACCAAGCCTGCCAGATAAAGAAGCTAAGGCATGTGCCGCGCTCCCTCACCTCCCCCAACCAAGCTGGAGCCACTTCAGAGAGTTAGAGGCCCCGGTACCGCACCCAAGGCCACAGCCCGCCACCTGTGTTATTTACAGCACGGTAATAAACCCACGTTTGACTCCACAGATCTACCAGCACCCTCTCGTAAATCCCACAATCCCCCCAGACCACCCCAAAAATCATGACCCCGTGCAAGGACGACCCCCAACGCTGGGACAAGACACAGAGACCCATTTATATAATAACTTCTAACGCAGCAGACAGACATGTATCATTCGGCTCAGGCCCCAGAGCCCAGCCCCTCGACCTAAAATACCGGTCAATAGGACACAGGTAAATCTCACCCCAACCGACAACCACCAGACCTCTCACGAGGTGCATTCCTCATGTGTTGCGTTTATTTTATCAGATAAACTACTGAGCGATTTATTGATGAACTTAAATGTCGTTTCTTGAATAACTGCAATGTGCATGGCTTAGGGCAAACAAGTCAGGAAAGGTATTCATCTTTGTCACAGGCTGCCCCAGCATACCAACACCGCTCGGATGACCTCAGGCTGGCCTGCCAGGCCCAACCCAACCCACGAGGCTGACCAGTGACGTCCTCACGCCAAAGACCAACCACGCTGCAGCAACACCTATAGTTAGTCGACGCCACCCAATCCCAATTAACTTGTGCCCCCTATAGTGTGTAGGTTCTGATGACTATTTCTGTATTAGAAATACGCCTGTCTTTGCTATTGTCAGACAGAGCGCTCTCGGAGGTTGCAGAGTTCTTTGCATGCCCTATTCTTTGGATAAACGCCCACTTACGCTCACCCGCACTCTGTCTTGGCCTTATTCCCATTACGGGAGAGTCCCTTATTGTCTCTCATTGCGGGGAGGATCGTGCTGAAATTGGGGGCGCTTCCTTTCAGGACGCACACAACATTATGGAGGAAGAAACTTCAATAACATACATGAATAGGGTTCTGCCACTGTGTTGTGAGAGAATAAATAACAAATTGATAGTAGAAACAAAGGAAGGGGGGACGTCCTGCTCCTGGCCAGAGCAGGGCTCCCACAACCTACACATGCTAGAAAAAATGTCCATCTTTGCAGCAGCAAAATATGAAGAGACCAAGTCCCAAAAAAGAGAAGAGATTCTAGATCTCTGTGAATTAGTTGAGGTTATAGGAGATCAGGAAAG
Source organism: Ambystoma mexicanum (assembly GCF_040938575.1). Classification (NCBI taxonomy): domain Eukaryota; kingdom Metazoa; phylum Chordata; class Amphibia; order Caudata; family Ambystomatidae; genus Ambystoma; species Ambystoma mexicanum. Next base: position 48,720,191 of record NC_090925.1, on the reverse strand, counting down.
TGAAAAAGAGATCCAATGTAAGGGGATATACCCTGTAACCTCTAAACATGCAGTAGGGTATAAAAACCCAGTCTATAGGCCTCCAGGCGTAGAGAGAGTGTCAACAGGATTATCAGGATTAGCAACTAGGAGGGGGGCTCAATAGCCTTTGCAGCTCCATATAACCCATCCACAAGCTCTAATATGCCTCCTGTATTAGTGTACTTAGAGGTTCCACAAGTAGACATTGACAAGAGCTAAGAGAATTGCAAGAAAGGTTGGTCAGGTTACAAGAAACTGAAGAAGTATCAACAGAAATAAGGGTACCAGTGCAGAAAACAGGGGATTGGAATCCAGGATATTTTTTGTTCCGGTTAAACCCTCAGGCAATAAGAAATGTTTGTGTTGAAAAAGATGATGGGTAGAGTGTATGGACAGTCCTGGGACAAGAAGTAGAACAAGCAAGGGATAATCGAGGGTAAGATCAAGTTGGTAGAAATAATGAAGAGGGAGGGAAAGAAGGAGATCAAGGAGAGGGGGTGGCGAGAAACCCATCCCTGCCACAAGAGGCAGTGGGGAGGCACAGACCAAGAAATAGAAATAATTTGACTAAAGCTCTCCCCCAGTTTATAGACGGAGCTAGTAAATGGATCTATGAATTTGAAAAACAAACAGCAGGGGTAGCCTTAGCAGGAGCAGACTTTAAGAGTTTACTGGTCACCATAGTCGGGACCAGGCTGGGGACATATGGGTAAGGGCTGGGGTAAGTCTTGCAGATAATGGACATGAAGGAGAAGCCTTTGATGAGGCAAGGGTATGGGATGCCCTACAAAGGATTTACCCATATACCACTGACTTACATTCTTTAATGCAGTGCACAATCGGTGATGATGAGGACCCAGTTAGCTTTATTCGTAAATCACAGGAAATGTGGAGAGTTGAGACAGTACCATTTTTCTATTTTATTGTAAAGAGGGGACTACCAAAAGAGGTCAGTAAGGCACTAGATATTGTGGGAATTGAAGCCAAAGGGTGGCCAGAGTTACAAAGTATAATAGTCCACAATTGTAAGAGAATCAAGGAGCAGGACAGGGAGACAGCCCAGAAGCGGCAAATTGATGAGGCAAAACTAGTGAAAAAGAAACTAAATAAGGTTGGAATTTAAGCACCAGTGAAGGCACCGGCTCAGGGGGGAAGGATAGAAGATTATCAACAAATTGGGAATGCCACAACTACGACACTATGGGGTGAAGGAGGACAGGGACAATGGGGGCAGGGGGTAGTACCCCAAACCCACAGCGGCAGTATGAAGGAGCACCAAGGGGAAAAGGAAGATTTCGTGGAGCAAGAGCAAGAAGCTTTGGGAGGATAGGGCTTCGGGGAGTAGGATTGTGACCGTCACAGTGCTGGTGTTGCGGGAAATGGGGGAATTTTGCAAGGGAGTGCAGGAACAGGCCTGGGATGAGATTTAATTATGGGTCCTCCAGGGCGGGGATTCAAAGGGCCTCAAGGAAGGAGACAACAGCAATTTGACGAGGTGGTCAAAATCAGTTCCCTTATGGGGCTGACAAGCAAGGGCAACATGGGCAACAACTACAGCAGGTTGAGGGAACACAGTTTAACAGACTGGCACAGGGGGAACAGGCACCCCATTCCAAGAAGTTACAATGACAGGGGTGGCCCTTTTTCATTCCCGGGACAAATACATATTCTGATTAGGACAGTTCACAGAAAGCACTTGCATGGAGAATCCTATTGATGACTGCACACCCTGAAGAGGAGACCTTGGTGGAAGAGGAAATAGGAAACAGGCATTTTATATTTATGGTACATTCAGGTGCAACCACATCATGCATCATGGAAGGGAACTTCCCATTAACAGGTAAAAAACTCTTTACATGCAGGGATTCTCTGGGGATATTTCTACAGTTCCATAGACTGAGGAGCTGGATATAAATGTGGGAGGGGAGGTAGCACGAGCCCTTGTTATATTCAGAGAGTTCCCCTGTGAACTTGTTGGGTAGGGATCTGCTCAGTACAATACATATAACTGTATTATTCACAGATCAAGGGGTAGTGTGTTCCACTCCAGGGATGTGTGTAACTCAAGCAATGGTAATAATCAATGCAATAGCAAGGGGGGGTCAGTAGCACATGGGGCACCTGTGGTCCCAGATATATTATTTGTATGGTATTAAGGTATTAGTAAATGCAGTGCCTCAAATCGTGACAAAGTGTTGGCAAGTACCTACAGATTTTATTTTCTGTCCCATGGTGCCACCCAAGATGGTGGCAGGGACAATATTGAAATTAGATTTGCAAGGACTAGTAGTGTCAGAAAAAGAGTAGTCCTGATTGGAAAAGACCAGAACGGGTGCGAGTGGTGCACAATATCGTGTATAGACCTGACAGTCTATTTAAAGGAAATGATGGATAAAGAGTTATTTGAGGACAGTGAACACAATGGGGGGATTATTTTGGGAATCTGCATCCCCTGTGATATCATGGTGCGGTATAGGGAGGTATAATGCCCCCTGATGGCATTAGTAACTCAGATGTTTTTATTTTTGAGGAGGACATGCCATATGTGCGAGCACAATTATGGACAGTTAATCCACATGATGTTGGGTTACTGAGAGCTCTGGACCCAGTACAGATTACATTGAAGTAAGGTGCTTAGCACATTCATACAGTATGTGGATGATTGGTTGGGATGTAGTGAAAATAAACATCAGTACAGGAGGGATTCTGTTGCATTATTGTAATTTCTGGCTCACAAAAGATACAAGGCAGAAACAAAGAAGCTACAATACTGCCAACAGGATGGACTATACTTGGGACAACTCATTTTTGTAATGAGAAAAAAAAAAATTATCAGCTAGGGCGGCAGCAGTACGCATTGCCCCTAGGCTCAGTACTGTGAAGGAAATGTAGCAGTTTTTTGGGCTTATGTAATTTTTGTAGGGCATGGATTGACTACGCAGTCTACACAAGGCCACTATTACAAAGTATCAGGGAAGGACAGAGGACTCAAAAGTACATTTTAATGGACTGACAAAATGACTAGACAATTTAAGGACTTACGCTATTTGCACGGCCCCTGTTTTAGCAACTCCGGATTATTTACAGGAGTTTTTTTTATTTTCCCACTCTGATGAACGGCTCATGAATTGACGGAAGGAGACATATTATATGTTGATGGGTCATAAATAATAGACCAGGGGACGGACGGAAGCACACAGTGGCGGTAGTAGCGTGCGGTAAAGGGGGGGAGAAATAGTGACCACCCCTGTAGAAAGCAAGACCATGGTTCCATACACAGCATTGCCCATATTACAACAGCACCATTATTGTCTGGGGAACTGATCAGCCCCAAGTTTAAAGGTCCATATGAGGTGGTGTTCTGTACTCCTCTAGCCGTCCGTATGAAGGAATTAGATATTGGGTGCATCTCACAGATGTCCTAAGAGCACCTGAGACTAGGCAAAGTTTAGTAAGGGCATAGACAAAGAAGAGACATTTATGAGGATTCATGCCTGGGCCGTGTGCAGTGGCACACGTCTGCTTTTTTTTCATTTTTTCTTGTTTTTTTCTTTTGTCAATTTTTCTTAGATTTTTTAGTTATTTTTTTTTGTTTTTTTTTTTGTTTTTTTTGGGAGGTCCAGGATCCGGTCGGTCCTGGTGGAAAAAGGGTCTCCCTATTTTCCTTTCTCTCACTCCCTTCCCTCTCCCTTCCCTTTCCCTTCTCTCTCCCTTCACTCCCCCTTCACTCTCCCTTCTCTCTCCCTCTCTCTCCTGCTCTCTCCCTCTCTCTCTCTCTCTTTCTCTCTCTCTCCCTCTCCCTCTCTCTCTCCCTATCTCTTTCTCTCTCCATCTCTCAACCTCTCTCTTTCTTCCTCTCTCTCTCTTTTTCCTTCTCTCTCTCTTGTTCTCTTTTTCTCTTGCTTTCACTTGCTCTCTCTTTCTCACTTGCTCTTTTTCTCTTGCTCTCTTTCTCTCTTGCTCTCTTGTTCTCTTGCTTTCTCTCTTTCTCTCTTTCTTTTTTCTCTCTGTTTTGTTGTTTTTTCACTCTCTCTCTTTCTTGATAACCATTTTTCCTCTCTCCAGGTACAAGCAAATATGGCTGACCAACCTCTCTGTTATGTAGGGATTAGATTAAAACAAAAGTAATTTGTTCTAGGAACTAAGTTAGTTTATATAAAGTACTATGTTTTGTATGACACTGGTTTTGGTTGTTGGAGTGGATGAAGGGTTGTTTGTTATATGGCGTGGCCATATAAAGTGGGGTTGGGGGTTTGGACAAATGCTAATATGTCTATAAAAAAGGAAATACAAAATGTCTCACTTTTTGCTGGCTACCCCTACAGGTTTTCTTAGACGAATGAAATGGGAAGTGTGAATGATGTATGATTTACATAAGGTGTTGGGTTTTGACACTATTTCTGACATCCAGAATGTAGAAACATTGAATAGATAGTACTCTGATATGCGCATTGCAGGAAGGAAATCAATGAAAGATGTTACGTGTGCACTTATCCCGCACACATCAGTGGCTCCTAAGGTTTTTAGTTCCACATCCAGGCCCAATTACAGAGGCACAATGCTTGGTACATCTTGCACTATAATGGATAAAGGGCACATTCCAGGCACATAGTGTGCAGTTGAGGAGCATTGATCTAGATACTGTGTTATGCAATGGCAACACGAAATACAGCCAGTGTCTACAAGGACCATATTTCTCCTTGTGAGGTTACTCAAATGACAATGACAAATGGCAGGGCACCACAGTGATGTGCCTGGCAGATGGGCTGTTTGAGTACAGCAGAGAAGCAATATCCCAAATAGCGACCATGCGTGCGCAGTATGGTCCCAACACATTACAAAGGCTGATATGGATTGCAACAATGAAGAAGCCAGTGCGAATAGATAGGGCCACAAATCTTTAAAATTGCTTTAGCAATGAAGGAACAGTTCCTGGTGCACAAGCAAACAGTGCAACTACACTCTTGTGATCCCTGGTATGACAAAAGGTACAGCAGCAGTGAAGGATTACTACTGGGTTTGTGGCCGACAAGCCTACTTGCAACTCCTGCCATCTTGGAGGGGCAGATGTTCACTGGCCATCCTGCACTCAGTGCTACTAGTAATCCTGGATGAACACCTGAAGGGAGAAGAAATGCCTGTCGCTGTCAAGGTGCCAACAGTCACAATAGCACCTAAAGAAACAGAAAGAAGCTTGCAGATCACACAAGAATTTGGTATGCTGCCAGAAAAGGACGATTTCAACAGTGGGGAAGATAGAAAAGCTCAAACTGTCAAAAGACTGTTTCGCACCGCTCAGAGGAATATCTGACAAGTATTGACTTTTTAGCTCAGCAGAAACTTTCTTTTTTGGCTCCTGGGGTACAAGCAGCTACTGCCCTTTTCTACCCCCGGAGGATGCTGAGAATGGGTCACTATCCCATGTCATCAAGGCGGTGCACAATCCAGGTGTTCAAATGAAGGAATAAGGTGGAGTTCAGAACACAGATTGGCTATCACTTGCCTTAGATTGGGTCCTGTCATGGCTGGGGGCAGCAGTAAAATACTGGTTCCTGTGATCATGTTCTTCTTGGTTCTCTTCTGCACGTGCCAATGGGGTCTCTGATGATGTGTTGATGGATATATATATGTAAAACTGTTACAGTGTAAGTTAGCTTTGCTCAAAGCACACAGTAAATTCAGGGTGGGCTAAATATAGACTACAGGCAGGCTGGCAGAGAGCACAAGGTAACTCAGCAGCTGTTCCTGTCAATCACAAGCCAATGGAGACTAAAACAGATTGAAGGTACAACAGAATACTATGGGAAAACAGGTTTTTTGTAGGAATTACTGAACCAGATCAAATATACGTTTATTGAGTTAGGTGCTCAGAGCATGGCGTGATGATGTGGTTATGTATAAATGTTTATAACATAGTACATTATGCTAAACAAGAGCAACACAGTATTCCTGCATATGCAGCATAATGTTATGTAGCTTGTCCCAAACGGAACCTGGCCATGCACACTGGAGACCCTGCAGCATCCCTTGTATGGTAAAACAATTGTGTAGGAGCTTTGTTGGTATCCAGTGACCAGTCAAGAGTATTTAAGCCCCAGGTCCAGCATCATTCTTCAGGACCTGGGAGCCAGCGAAGGATGACAGAATGATGTCTTCTGTCACTTCCCCAATCCTCATGATCTTTAAAGATTAAAGTCTTGTTATCACCTGCAAGATAGACTTATGGCTTTTAATTCCCTAGAGGGGTGCATTTACTCTGATTTGAGTGTGATGAGGGGGTACCCCAAGAATATTTAAGGGGCGCCCCTGTAAATTGGGTTTCTCTTTCACTTGTCCCATTACTGAGGGAATTATGGGACTTGAAATCCTTGCCAACAAAGATAGTTTTCCTAACCTTTTCTACTTTGCAATAAACCATTAAGAGATTGGGGTTTTAGGGGGTATCCCCTTCCTCCTGACGTGTAACGCCATGTGATACTCCCACAAAACACCACCCGAAGGGTCGAGATTAGGAAGCATCTGCCTTCCCCTGGCCACATGAGAAGGGTTACAGGGCATGGTTCTGGGGGCAATCACTACTGATTCATCACAATCATCAGATAGATCCTTAGCTTTTGTTTTTGCCAGTGTCAGTGACAACCTCTGTCCAGAAACACAGCTCAACCAAAACAGATCATCTGTAATATAATTCAAATTGTTTACATGGATGTTAAAATACCTCAGATAAATGGGCCACATGATAATACATGATGTTAGAACATGTTTTTCCAAGACCTGTTTGGCTGTTGCCTTGAATTTGGGATTGCAGTACAAACATTTAATGATCCTGGGTGATTTTAATTTATGGGAAGAAGAGGGAACAGTCCAAGATAATAAGAGCTTTCTAAAAGCTATGACATTAGCACAACTAGAGCAACAAGTCAAGGGTTCTACACATATTAAAGGCCGCACTTTGGACCTTATATTTGCGCTATCAATACTGGTGGAAGTCTCCCCAATCTATTATCTCAGGTGGTCAGATCAATGCGTGATTCCTTTTAAGATACAGACAATGGGACCATCAAAACCAGCTGTGAACCCTAGTATCTCCATGTTTAAGCGAAATTGGGCAAGAATTGTCCCTGCTTCTATTTTCGCTAAAGCGGCCAATTACTAAATCAAGGCCGCTTGGACCGGGCTCCTTTACCATTGGATGTATTTAGATTAGTCAATGTTATGGAGACTGTAGCAGATGAGTTACCACCTTATCAGATGTTGACAAAAACTGCCCCTCAGGCTGCACCTTGGTATAAACCTGCACTACGCATAATACGTTTAGAAACTTGGCAGGTCAGAACCTGAATGAAGTAAGAACTGTGATTCTTCTATTTGCGACATCTTCAAACAACAACGATCATTATATCATAAAGCCTTGAAAGAGGCAAAATTGTTATATTTTGCTGACACTATTGAATCAGCAATTAATGTTCCGAAGAAACTCTTTGAGGTAATAAAACATCTAACTAAATCCGAGGTCAATACGGAGAGGGTTAGTTTGAAGATTATGTGCGACAAACTTTCTGGTTTCTTTATTGATAACATTTGAACCATTAGAAAGAAGATTATGGTTTGCTTAGATAAGGATCAAGGCATTAGCATGAAGTTAGATAGCAAGGTCCCACCATCCCCTACTGTATCTGACATGGCTACTTGCTTTTCAGTTTTTAATCAAACAACTAAAGACGCAGAAAGTAAGATAGTAGCTCATCTTAAATCCACTTCGCCGCTTGATGCAATTCCTTTGCATTTGTTTAAACAGGTGCCTCAAGATGTTTTTGAGATATTGGCTCAAGAGAATAATTCATCTTTAACTTGGGGCCAAATACCTAGGAAACTAAAAGAGGCATTAGTAATTCCTCTATTCAAAAAATCCTCTTTGGACATCTCGATTTTAGCAAACTACCGCCCCATATCGCTATGTCTCTTCCTTATGAAGGTCTTAGAAGCTGTAGTCACTCCTCAATTCAGAGACTATCTGGAAGAACAAAAGATCCTAGACAGTTGCCAGATGAGATTCCGGCCTATGATGGGCACAGAATCGGTTCTTGTGTCAGTGCTCGACAATCTTACCATGATCAGAGTTGAGAGTGGTATGGCAGGCCTTCTTTTATTAGACCAGTCAGCTGCCTTTGATACTATTATCATGAGATTATGGTATACAGAATGAAGGAAGCAGGGTTCTCTCGGGTGGTCTTAGACTGGTTTCAGGAGTTTCTGGTTTCTCGTTCTCAAATAGTTTCACTTTAACCCTTACGGTGGCGGTTATTTGCAGGGTACCTCAGGGGTCAGTACTGTCTCCTTTGCTCTTTATCTTCATATCCGTCTTCTATTGGCTCTCATCTGCCTATTTGGCTTTAGGGTGTTCGACTATGCGGATGACACCCATATTTTGTTCAGGCTGCAGCCTGACCAGCCAGAAATTGCGGAAAGCCTTAGAAATTGTTTGGAAGCTATTCGGGGATGGATGGAGTTAAACTGGCTAAAATTAAAGAGTAGGAAAACCGAGATATTGATTATTGGCCCTTCAGAGGTAGCTAGTGGCTGGACAATCAGCGTTCTGGCCAGATTCATTGGGTCCACTCACTGAGCCAGTTAAAACAGTGTGAAACTCGGGCATCAAAATATTGCAGTCCTGGTTTCTGGAGAGCCAAGTGAATGCAGTATGTGGCCAGGGCTTTGCCAAACTCAAGCAGTTAAAGAAAGTTCTTCCCCTTACACCTGAGAAGTTTCATGCTCAGATTGTGTCAGTAAGCCTCAACGGTAGCATTCATTATTGCAATGTGATCTACTTGACTCAGTCATCATATCTCCTCCATCGCTTGCAAGTGCTGCAAAATGCAGCAGTGCGCCTGGCGAAACATGTCCCTTTTGGAAGATGAGTAACTGGGGCACGGCAATCATTACATTGGTTGCCTGTTGAAGCAAGGGTCAGGTTTATGTCATTGTGCATGATTCATTGTGCCCCAAATGGCAAAGGATCCTTTGCCAGTCAAGAGAAATTTCATAATTATAATCCTAGTAGAACTTTAAGATCCACAAATACCTCTCTTTTGTGTGTGCTATGGAATTCTTTGCCCATACATTTAAGAAATAATGATGACTTTGCATCATTCAGGAAAGAGCTCAAGACATTTCTATTTATATAGGGGGTTCCCTTCCTTCTGGTATCTCTGTCCTCTTCATTTCCTCGGTCTAAGTGCTATGATGTCTTTGGTTAAAGCGCGCTCTGGGAGAAACAAATTGATTGATTGATTGATTGATTGATGTCAAGCAATTTTCACCTGGTCTATCGTGTGACACATTCTACACATCATTTTCCCCGGGCTACACCATCCCAGGCTCCCACATTCTCTAGTACTCTCAATTTATTTTATCGAATTAATATAAACTTCCTTCTTAGGGCCGGGGAGGAGAACGGAAATAAATATTGCTGGGGTCTTTTAAAAGGAAAAAAAATCTACAGGTTTGTAATGATTTTAATCGGGCTACACTCTCCTAGTTTAGAACACTGTCCTATTTCTTCATGTATTGTTAAAAACTGTGCAGAAAGACACCCACCTTTTCTGACCAATTTGGAGCCTAAGCAATAGACTAAAAATAGCATTAATTGATTCTTTGGAAAGTAGCCAAACCTTTAGAGGTTTTACTAATCAGTTCTCGTTTAGTTAGGGCAAACATTTAACTCTTTGGAACACATTATTTTGATGCAAAGACTGCTTCAATTTGTCCTGATCAAACTAGCTACATATTGTAAATCTAGTTTTAGTCGAATGGCTTGAACTGGCATTGCATTTGATAGGCCAAATAATTGACGAAAAATTAAATTAAATCTTCCACCTTGTCAGCCCATTCATCAGATAGTATACGGGGCTTCTAGGGCATACATTATATCTGGTAATCATGCCTGACAACATTTTGTAATGAGGCCTCTAAGCTTCTATCCCGCAGTTCTCTTCACAAAATGTCTTGTTGCCACTAATAAGGAAGCAGTTTTTAACTTCCTTTTTGAGAAGAGAAAGCTTTTCTTTTGAGTCAAGAGTGATATCATAGCCTAGATAACAGTACTGGTCAACCTTCTCCAATATGCCTTATATGTGCCCAATACCTTTTCCATCATATGTTGTTTTGCCAAAATGCATTTATTTGGAATTGGTAAGATTTAGAGTTAAACCATTTTCCCGAGCGTTGTCTAAAATTGCCTGGCCAATTTGTGATATCGAGGCAAAGGTGGTATAAAACTAGATCGTTGGCATAGATGAGCCAGTGGACTTGCCATGCTCGCTGTTTAGGTGGAAAGTTGTTCACTGATTCCAAAGATTTTCCAATATCCAACAGAAACAAAATAAATAGGAGGGGGGCAAGCACACAACTTTGTTTTACCTCCATCCTATCGGAGTAAAGGAAGAGAGCTCCCCTAAACCATTCAATCTGAATCACCCACAGTATTTTGATGTAATAATTGACACAGCATTAATAAATGTTCAGCGATACCCAGTTCCACGAGATTCTCCCACAATATAGGTCTATCAATTGAATCAAACACTGCTGCAAAGTCGACACACAAGATGTACAAAGGGGGGTTGTTACGCTCTCCAACTTGAGCAATAAAAGCGTTCAAAATCAAGATGTTATGAATTGTAGATAGACCTTTCCTGAATCATATTTAAAAGCAACTCAATACCTGATTCCTATTATACCAGCGAGTCAACTCATTCAGCACACAAGAAGCAAAGATTTTGATGACCCAATCCAAAAGGGATAACAGTCTGTAATTCTCGGGACAATCCCTTCTACCTTTTTTATGCACTGGGATAATATGTGATACTCGCCAAGAATAAGGGATCACTTTCTGCTCAATGATCTTACTAAACATGTAGAATAGAATATCTGCACAAAATATTGGCTCTCAACACTACTTTGTAAACCCCATCTTGACCCTAGGCTCTAGATGATTTCAATTTCATAATTGCCCCATATATATCCTCCCATTCAAAATTACTGGTCGCAACAACCCTGATATTCACTGATGTTTCTTTAGCTTTAAATTTGCTTGCAATAAATTCACTGCATTATGCATCGTTAATTTTACTCATCACTGGGACAGCACCATCACCTTTATCGATATTATTGAATATGGACCGCAGCTTTTTGGTGTTCCCCTTATTGAGATTTTTGTACATATTTTGACAGTTCAAACTGTGTCCAGAAACATTACACAAGCATATCCAAGTTCTCACATTGTTGTTAATATAATGCAAACTTTGCTGAATTCTCCTCTTTTCTACTTGAATCCTCTAATTAAACGGATGACTATGAGTTGTTTTATCGCTTATAGAATTAATCTTGCACATAGGTAAAAAATGGGCTGTTATGCTAGGAATCCAGTCCACGATCTCATTAGGAGTAGAAAGACTCCTAAATTTGTCTGTAACTGTTGACATAAAGTTTGAGATCGTGTTAAGATTTTGGTCAGACCAAATCAACCTATTTCGTTCTCCTTTAATCCACAATTTACCAACCTTATCCATGGACTTAGAGCAGTTTATCTCAATTTTAAAGTACAGAGAAAAAATAGCATGGTCGCTATAGTCGTTGAAGCTTGCAAACTCCAGAGGAAAAATATATAGTCAATGGTGGAGAACAAGGCACCCGTCTCCATGTTGTCTCACGGGGACCATCGCAATTCACTGCTCCATTCAACAGCTCTAGTTCCATATCATGACAAAAGTCCACCAAGGATTTAGCCAATGTCGCCCCATTTGTGCTTATTTTTCCCTCTGTGTTAGTTAACATGACCCCACCACATCATCAATTCACCCAGAAAGTCCCCACCCAAAACTATCCCACCCTTCGGGTTAACTATCAACCATGAGGTAATCATTATCATATTATTATTATTATAAAGTGTCAGCAACGATGCAGCTTTCTCGCACTAGGGAGCCATTTCCGATGACACAAATGAACTTTAGTCACTGAACTTTAAATCCTGCAAATGGCTTTACAAAGGTAAAGGCAGTGGTAGATAACACACTCAGTACTGGCAAGTGATTGATAAAAGCTAAAATGACTCCATGGTTTATTGTTGATACGTCCGTCTCAAACAGTCTTTTAAGAATTGAACAATGTCAAGGGTTTCAATTTGCTCGTAGGCTGCAATTCTTTAATATCCAGGGCACCACTACCACAATTACTCCTTCTCGATTCACCCAACTCTTAATTATCAGTCTTTACATTGGTAATTACTGGTGCTGGTGAGGAACACTCTGCTATTGAAACATCCCCTATGCTCATTTTTAGTTGCATATTCATTACTAAGTGTGTGCCATCACTTGTTTTAGAATCTTTCATAGTTTTATTTTTCCCCTCAGCTGTTAATAGCCAGTTAATCATATTACATCCACATCTTAATTGCCGACATGCTGGCCTTAATATATTTACTAACCCTACTTTCTCCACTATTCAGATATGCACGTTGGATAGACTTAAGGGGTGCAACTTGTTCTCTACTTCTTTTGTTGGATTTTTGATTTCCTATTTTCTTCAACTTATGCCGCTCTCTCCTAGATAGCACTGAGTCATATACCGTTTCATGTTGACTCCAGTCCCTGAGTCCACTCACCAGAGGTTCTACTGGTCTACACCAACACATCCACTCACATCCACTCTTTCCAGGCTTCTGACAGATGGTAGAAGATCAGATCAGTATGGGTGATGCCTGTGAAACAGACGAACTCAACAAAAGGTGAGACCAATATTTTTGGATTTTCAGAATGTTTTCACTGCTGATTAATACGACTGTGGGCATACTGGCACATGCAACTGGCGCATGATCTCACTGCTTTTATTAACACTTTTGTTAATAAGTCACTACAGGATGGGATTGTCCTGTAGAGTTTTAAACTTTCAATTGTGTCACCTCTATTGAAAAAGCCATCATTAGATGTTGAAGTACCACAAAACGATTGTCCTATTGCAGGACTTCCTTGGGCAGCCATGGTCCTCGAAAAGGTTGTAACAAACCAATTCCTGGATTTCATCGAACATGAATTATTACTGGACAAATTTCAATCTTGTTTCCAACCAAAATATAGAACTGAGACTGCCCTGTTAGTAGTACAAGATGGACTGCTAAAGTGCGCGGACCAAGGGGAGCTCACCATCCTGGTTATGTTAGACTTGTCCGCGGCCTTTGACACAATTCTCTTTCAACGACTACAGGAGGTAGGAAGAGTGTATGATTCAGCATTAAACTGGTTTAGGTCTTTCTTGACCAACCGCCAACAGCGTGTGAGATTGGGGTAGTTCCTGTTGGACCTCATCTCTTTGAACTGTGGGTTTCGCACGGATCCTCCCTGTCCCCACTTCTGTTCAATTCGGTCACTTCTTGAAATTCTGAGACTCTATGGATGGATTTCCACTCATATGCTGATGACACCCAGATCTTTGTACGAATTGCTAATTTCCAGGAAACATTTAGCAAATTAGGGCTATGCCTGGAAGAAGTAGGCAGCTGGATGTCCAAGAACTATTTGCAACTTGATGCAGCCAAAACCGAACTCATATAATATTCAGACCTAAAAACCTTGCTGTCAGCAGCCAAGAAGCTGCCTATTCCATCACTTTTGGGCAAGAGTCTCACATTTGTATCTAAAGTAAAAAATCTGGGTTATATGTGGCAAGAAGACCTGGGCAGTGAAGCCCAGGTGGGAGCTAAGATCAATGAAGTATATTTTGTCTTGTGAATGCTATGCCAAGCACTCCACTACATACCAACTAAAGATCATGCATCTGTGGTAGGAGTACTAACCAGTGCCAACTTAGACTATTGCAAGTATCAACTGTTGGGTATTCCTGCCAAACAACTTCAGCGGCTCCAGAAAGCACTAAGCACGGCTGATAGACTAATAGTTAAGTTAAGAAAAGCTGACCATGTGTCTCCATTTCGCCGGGAGTTTCATTGGCTATCGCTCGATGATCGCATTAAATTCAAAACAGCCTGTATTGTCTTCAACTGTATCAATGGCATCGCTCCCCTGTACTTACAAGAGCTAATACAGCCATATCATCCGACGAGACAATTGCGTTCCAGCGACAGACATCTTCTGATTATCCCTCACTCGGTTTTTACATCTAGAGGTGACAGAAGATTCTCAGTTTTTGGTCCTAGGCTGTGGAACTCCCTGCCACTACCTTTAAGAACAATGAGCTCACTTCTCCAATTTCGCCAGGCACTGAAGACCTTCCTTTTTAGATAGCCGTCCAGTGTTTACTGGGAGCCTGTTTTGATCTTCCTCGTCTACCTTCAGTTGTGTCATCTGCGCCAATATACAGTCCATTTTGTTTGGTGAGCGCTACAAATGTAAAAAAAATCCAAATCATAACTCTCCTCATTGTATAACCATACCTACAGACCCAAACATGGCACCAGTATTTGTAAAATAATTCCAGTTACCTCTAGCATCCATGGACTCATTCACAGAAGTAATCAAGCACTTGAATTCCTATAGGATTATTAGACCAATCCACCAGCTCGCAAACAGTTTTCTTGCTGGTTGAACTAAAACATCAACAGGGTAATTCATAGAATTCGGCGCACAAGTGGCGCACGCGGCTGGCGCACAGTGTGCGTATGCGGCAGTCTGCGCCCGCCGCGTGCGCCAAAATCCATTTCTGCACACAGCATATTCATAGATTTTAACATCCGTAACCAGCCGTGGTGCAGAGTGGCGCAGCGACCCTGCAGCAGCGCCACTTATGCGCCCAACCCCGCCCCGTGCGCCATGAACAGCGTACAAATCCCGTACATGGCGCACAGGGCAGTGGACCAGCATACAGCCCCCCAACCACAAAAACATCTGTAAAACTACCTGCGCACCCCTCAGAATACACGTACCCCTCTTGCGGTAGCAAAATCGCATGTAAAACTCCCTTTGCACCCCTCTGAAAACACGTACCTCGCTTGCGCCAGGTAAATTGCGCCCAAAAAGCAAACCCCAGTGGCGTGGGCTGCCTGTGGGGCATGCCCAGGGTGGATGGGGTGCCTGCGTGTATTTGGGGGGTGGCAGGAAGTTTCCCTGTGCAAGCGGGGTACGTGTATTTAGGGGGAGCACGTGGAGAATCGCGCGATAAGCCTTGTGCGAGCGGGATATGTGTATTTGGGGGTTGCGCATGGAGAATCACACGTGATAGGCCCTGTGCGATCGGGGTACGTGTATTTGGGGGTGCATGTAGAGAATCACACGCGATAGGACTTGTGCGAGCGGGGTACGTGTATTTCGGGGCTGCGCGTGGAGAATCGCACACGATAGGCCATGGGGAGCAGGGTAAGTGTATTCTGAGGGGTGCACAGGTAGAATCACACACGAAAGGCCTTGTTCGAGCAGGGTACGTGTATTTGGGGGGGGTCGCGTTGAGAATCACACGCGATAGGCCTTGTGCGAGCGGGGTACGTGTATTTCGGGGGTGTGCATGGAGAATCACACGCGATATGGCTTGGGGAGCAGGGTACATGTATTCTGTGGGGTACGCAAGCAGAATCACACGCGAAAGGCCCTGTGTGAGCGGGTACGTGTATTTGGGAGGTGCACGTGGAGAATCACACGCGATAGGCCCTGTGCAAGCAGGGTACGTATATTCTGAGGGGTGCGCAGGGAGTTTCACATGTGAATTGGCAGTGTGGTTGCTTCCAGGTGTGCCCTCTACCCCCTCACCAGCCCCTGAAAGCAGCCCACACCACAGGGGACTACCCTGCACACCTGGTCATGTCCCGTAGGCAGCCCATCCACCCTGGACATGCCCCCCAGCCAGCCCACATGTCACCATGCACTAGTGAGCACCAACCCATGTCCCCCTGCACCCCCACTCATCCAGTATTGACAGGCACCTGCCAGCAGGCCCCGACTCATGTCCCCCGTCATAAAGATGCACATTCATGGGCCTCATGTCCACCAAAATCCCACTGCACGCCACCCCAGTCTTGAGACCCAATCAAGTTTCCCATCCACCCCACATTGAAAGGCCTATTTCATGACACAAACCAAAAGTCAACTATGTACATCAACACATGTCCGTCACACACACACACACTGGGTGCCAGTGATTGTGTAAACCCACATTGTGACATGCAGTAAACCAATGAGCGAATACCACACATGGAAGTAATAAATCAAAATGTATTTTGCACAAAATGAAGGTAATGCAATAAAAACCTGAAAATTACTTTAAACAAGAAAAGAAATGCATGTCCAAAAATGAAAAAAAGAAATGAAGTCTCAATCCAAAGTAATCCAAAAGAAAATTAGTCCAAACTCTCTGTCCATCAAAGCAAATCCAAAGGAAACGTAAATTGTAAAATCCATTGATCCATGGTGATTTATTAAAAACATTTTTTTTTTCATAAATCCAGAGTTCAACTATGTACAACTATTCAATCCAAGGTCCATGAGCCCAACGTATGAAATTAAACCTATAAAAAAACACCTAACTAATGAAGAACTATATACACAAACGTGGGGCATTGTCAAAGCGTTCCAAAAGAAATAAAAACAGAAAGGAAACCTAACACTAACTAACTATATACAATGGCGGTGGGCAAGTCCTACGGCTCACTCTGTGATGTCGTGGGCCAGGGCATCATCGAACTCCATGTCAATGTCCCGGAGGCGTGCCTCTGCCCTGGCCCCGAGGTCTCGCAGGGATGTAGTCATGGCCTGTTCCAACTCCCTGCGAGTTGCCTCGAGGCACTCAGCCGCCTCAATGCCCGGCGCATGGAGAACTCCGCCTTGACCATGGTGAGCCGTGCCTCTTCCGCCCGCCGCCGCTCCGCATCTATGCGCTGGCCCAACCGCAGCCACACGGAAGACACTCCCATTCCAGGGCCCTCCTGCCCTCTGGCCGAGGCCTGCCCCTCTGATGTTGATGGCCCTGAGCCATCATCTCTTCCACCTTGAGCCTGCTGCTGCTGCTGTCCATGTGCCCTGTCCGATGATGCCTGCACATCCTCCATCTGCTGGTCTCCAGTTTGTGGGGTGTCCACTCCCGACTGTGGCAGGGATGGGATCTCCACCAAGCTGGCTGTGTTGGTCAGGACAGGTGCACAGGGGGCCCTGGTGGAATCTGGCCTGGAAGACAGCAGGGAGAACGACTGGCGCATAGTCTCCACAGAGGAGGAGAGGTCGGCCAGAGTGCGCGACACATGTAGGAACCCTCTGACAATGGCCCCTCCCAACTGTGCCACGTTGCCACGCAGCTCTTCGTGATGGCGTGCGTGGTCCCCCTAGGAAGCACGCACGTCATCACAAATGACACGCGTGCGCAATGTGACACCAATCAGGACGGAGCCCATATGGTCATGGGACTCCTCTTCTGCAGGTAGTGGAGTGCCAGATGATGTGGGCCTCCCCCCTACCTGCGGACGGGCCTGGGACGGGGCATCCCTGCTGGTGCATGGTGGTGCAGTCACAGGGACAGCGACATGCACAGGCCCCTTCGTGGCAGCCTGTGCTGCCTCCTGCCCCTGGACCTGGACTGCACCACTTGCACCAGTGGTACTACCCCCACCAGGCCCCAAGTGCGGCTCAGTAGCGGGCTCCTCCTCCTCCAACCTGGATGTCTCTGCACCGTCTTCCGCCATTACAAGCCCCTGTGGGGGCTCACCAGGCCCTTCTGCTACAGCCGTAGTGGCAGACGCGGCACCAGTCCCCTCGCTCCCAGATGATGGCAATTCCTCGAGGGTGGCTGGGACTTGTGTCACCACCTGGTGGAGGCATCCCTGCCGCCTTGCTCCACAGCGCCGTCTCCGCCCTCTTCTTCACTCGATGCTGCGCAGAGGGACACATAGAACACAAGCATCAGGGTACTGTACAATAGCCCCCTAGACAGGAAGCAATAACACATGAGTGGCACTGTCAAACGTCACTTCCATGCTGTCCCTCCACAACACATGGGTCAATGCAGGCAACACGCATGCAGAAACAGGCACGGTGCATGCAATCAACATCAGCATCCATGTACAAGGGCCTCTTTTGACATAAAGGTTTGGCTTCAAACTCACATGCATCATGGCTCATACTGATCCCATGCACACACATCACCGGAGGGTCATGCATCAGGGCTCGTACACCACAGACACAGTGGATACAAGGGTGACTAGACTACATAAGTGACGGACATGTGTCATGCATCCATGGCGTTTCAAAGTCATGCACACGCTTCTCAGACACACAGACATGTACACCATACATGTACATGAGAGCAGCACCGATCTCCCACCCCCCATCCATGTCCAAGAACAGAGACAGGCATGCATTCATGTGTGCATTCCGCATGCAGCTCCCCATGTTGCATTTGAACACATGCACCATCAATGTGGTTCATGCATTACTGGTCTCACATGCATTACCATGATGTCCCTGCACACACACATCCATACATGGCCTATGTAACACATACAGACAGCACACTGCAACATGCCCTGTTTCACACAGCAATGCATGGCCACTTACCGCTTGACTCCAGACATGTTTTCCTTCGAAGGATCTGGACGTGGAGCGCTGGGCTTTTGCGTTCCAGGACCCTTATCTGGATGTTGGTCAGCCTGACCCAGCACCTCTCTGCATCCTCTGCCTTCAAGAGGTGCCGGGCCTTGTTGATAGTCCTGGACCTGAAGTCCTCCCAGCGCTTCCGGACGTGGTTGATGTCGTGGGTTGCCACCCCCTCTGCGTTGATGGCAACCACTACTTCCTCCCAGATCCTCCCCGTCCTTCCTTGTCGGCGCGCAATGGTGTGAAGAGGGCATCATAATGCCCCAGAACTTGCTCCACCAGGATACCAACTTCCTTGTCACTGAAGATGGTAGCCCTCTGCCTTTCTGGCTGGGGGTCGCCAGTGGTCTCTGATGGTGTTTGCCCCGACATGGCGACCCCCGAGGCAGGTGTGGGTGGGCAACTGGGTCCTGGGGCTGGGCTGTGGAGCGATGGTATCCCAGTCGGGAGTCTTCTCTTCCAGCAGGGGTGGACACAGCAACTGGACCCCTGCAGATGGCTGACATGCAGGCACCAAATAGCAGGGCACGTGGGCAGCAGGCAGGCAGGCAGCAGCAGATGGCAGGTGGGAGCGTGCTCGGCGCTCTGGGGGGCAGGAAAATGCCTTTTGGGCAGGAGCGTGGTCTTCTGTGTGTTGTCCCGCGTGGCCAGCTTGATATGGAGTGATTTGGCATGTGAAAAAATTGCACGTCAGCGTGTAATTCGAGGAAAGGCCCTTAGTGCGTAAGCCCGTCTGTGATCTAACGCGCACAGGCATTTCCCTCAACACGGGTGCATAGTAGATCAGCATGTGAAAAAACCACACGTCCGTGTGTGAATGCGTGCAATCCAAGGAAAGGGCCTAAGTGCGTAAGTGATGTGATGTGCGCAGGCGTCACCCTCAGCACGGGTAAACGGTGAGCGTGGCCATCAGTTCGCTGTACGTGCCTTTCGTGGAGACCGACGTATGTGTTGCTACTTCGTGTTGTTTCGCGCGCCATCACAACTTCACAGCGGATCAAGGATGTATCTCTTCTTTTGGCGGGGGTATTGGCTACGCGTGTTTTTCATCATCACGCTAGTCAGATGGTGAGTCGTGCACACCATTTTTCCCACTGCGGGTGCCCATGTGTATCGCGTACCCGTTTTCGAGGTCATAGTAGCCTGCGTGTCCCACGAGTATGCGTTTTTAGTGTTCCTGAGTGCCACCGCGTACTGCGGGAGGTTAATTCCACGCACGTAGGCTGCAGGGGTTGTGTGCCCGGTTTTACTGTAGTTTTGGGGTGCCTGAGCGATGTGTGACCTGTCAGTTAATCACCGGGGTCACATACAGGCTTGCAGGTTGTGAGTCTACCAACCAGGACAGTCGCGGTCAATGACCCTGCCACAGCGGATGTTGCTGCGCAGGGTCCTATCGAGGGCACCTAGCAGCCACTGACGCAAGTCAGGCCTTTATTCATCCTTCCACCTGCCACTCCCTTGGCTAAATCCACCAGTGCCACTGGCCATACTGATCAGGGCGGCATTTGCCAGCCAGGGCCTGCCCCACTATCCAAGAGGAGGAAGGTTGCATCTGCAGCACAGGCTGGGACCCCACACACAGCCACAACCTCCTGCACGTCAATGAAGAAGCCTTTCTGTGCGCAGGAACTGGACTTCCTCATGGACTACGTGCCGGACCACAACCGTGACATGCTAGTGGGGCCTAATTGTCAAACTACGGCTGCCCATCGTGATACCCACTGGAAGCAAGTTGCGGATCATGTGAGTGCATTCGGCCATGAGGTGCGCACAGCACAAGAGTGCAAAAAGCATTGGAATGACCTCAAACCCAGAGCTAAGGCAAAGCGTGCCTCAAATTACAACATGACCCTGGTGACTGGCAGTGGGCCGGCACCTGAGGAGGAAGACCTCACTCCGCACGAGTCACTCGTTGCAGAGTTCATACCACCTGAATTGGTCGAATGAGTGGGAGAGATGCCAGACTTTGATGCCCAGTCCAGTGAGTGTTGCTGCGTGTTTGTCGAGGCCATGTGTGTTTTACTTGTGTGATGTGTTGTGCATGACTGCCACTACATGTCATGTGCACATGGTTCAGATGTGCAAGTAATGCAATGCTTTACTGATGCATGGCTGCTCTGCAGGATGGTGGACATGTGGTGCAGACGGAGACTGTCCTCATCACCACACTTGCACCCTACTCACATGCTGGTCACCTGGATGCCCCTCCGGTCCATGTTCCAGCTCACTGGCCCTTCTGCATGTAGCCTGGGGTGTCCTTCCTCTCAGCACTGGGACTATGTCATAGCATGACTGACGTGCATGTGTCCTCTGCCTGCATGCGGGTACTCCACGTAGGCATGCTCCCTTGCCCCTCTACCCCCCCTGCACCCCAATATCACGTTTGCACTGGTCTGCATCATTTTGCCATAATGCAATGGCCTGTTCATGCGTCCTGTGTACATGCTAACTTCCACCAGCCAACCTGCCAGACACATGCAGTGGGGTACATCCTTTGTCCTTGATGCAGGGTTTCTCACTTGGACTGTGCAGATGTCAGATGCTCCGCAGGGACATGAGTGCACATTCCTGCTCCATGTGCATTCCATGCATGCCCCTATGTGTCCTTGACTGGATGATAATTGTAGTACGTGTCCAGGGTGACCTACATTTCATGGCATTTCATCAGCCTTCCCATGGCCACTGTGGCTCAGTCCTGCGTCCCACACATGTTTAGGGTGTGACAGTCTGTGTGGGTAACAGGCCTCAGCCTGTTTCAGGCCCACTGACTCTGTCCAACTGGTGTAGTGTCTTCTGCACACGTGGGTGTACTACTGAGGGTTCATCATGTGTCCTGCTTACTGTCCCATCATCATCTGCTGTGTTGTCAGTTGACTCCGATGATGCAATTGATGCTAGTCAACACTGTCTGCCAATACATAGGTCTCTGGTCATCCTTTTAATACCATACAAGGCATCCCTGCATTTCCACTTAGGGGGAGGGGTGGTTTGCTTGTAGCCATGCAACCCATTGCATGCACATTGCACGTGATGCCTGAACTTGACCTTGCACTGCCTTCACGTTTTCTGATACACATCATGAAGTACTTGTACATGTAGATAGTGAGTAACGTACAAATGTTCTGCACTGCATCGAGCCACTTCTGAGCAGTGTAACACCCTTCTACATGCCTGATCACAGAAGCAATGTCAAGTTGACCCGGCATGCATGGCAGGTTCTCTTGTGTGTGACATGTCTGCTTCATGTGTTGGTTGTCTGTGTGATGTCTATGTGTGTTTGTGTTGTGTGCTTCTAACATGTGTAGTGATTTTTTTTCTCTCTACTTTTCAGATGATGACGCAATGGAGCCAGAGGATGGTGTTGTCATGCCAGGCTCAGGGTTGTTATCACTACAGCAACCCGGCACAAGTGTGGGTCGTGGGGTGGCAGACCATGAGAACCCACATGTGCTACAGACCATCTTGTCTTTGGCTGGCAATGATTCCAGCCCAGATGACCACTCTGACATTCATGTCGAGTTGGATGTGCATCAGGTCCATACATCAGGGGTGAGTGATTCTGATGTGGACACTCCTCTGTCCATGACACCTGCACTGAGGGGTCAGACAGTGGTGGGACCGCCGCTTGTGGTGGATCAGGATGCAGGGTAACCCTCCACACCAGTCGCTGATGGGCCTGGGCCATCACGTCGACGGGGGCATGTTGTCGTGCAGCCGCGGGCGGTGCCAACCCAACGAGGATGGCCGGTCCTTGGGTCCCACAGGTGTCAAGCCCTGCAACGTGGTTGCCGCGCGCCACCGAGGTATACTGAGTGGGAGCAAGACATGACTGCCAATTCAGAACGCCAGGGGCAGCAATGGAAAACATTGCTGTGAGCATGGAGCGTGTGGCCCAATCCGTGCTCCCCCCTGCTAGGCAGGTGCTTCTCCAGCAGCGGGCGGCACAGTCCACAGCCCGCTCGCTCAGGCTAGGCATGGCGGCCTCAGACAGGGCACGCCAGGCTAAAATGTTGTCTTTGCGTCAAGCAATTGCTGCTCACGCAGAGGCACACATACAGGCCCTGAGGGCTGAGTATGAGTCCTTCAGATCCACTCTGGGTGTCTCTTGAGGTCCCAGAGGGCGCGGTCAGAGGAGAGGTTTGAGCAGCTTGAGCGTACCATCTCGGTTGAGCTACGTGCTTGCCGGGAGGTGCATCAGTTGTCCAGCCAGGCCTTGCAGGAAGAACTCTGTGTTACACGTGTTACCTTGTATGTTTATTTTCTTTAATGTACATGTGCTTGATGCACTTCATGCTGTAGAGAGTGTTCACCACCCTTTGCCTGTCAAAGTCACACTGATGGTGGGATGAAATCTGATGTACGTCTCTGACATGGTCCAGTCACAACCAGCATGAAGACACACACAGGTGACTTTCCTGCATTAATTTTGTGTTTTGTGCCCTTTCTGCAGGAGAATGAGCCTCCAGACCACCTTTGCCGGCAGACATGGGCCAGTGTACGTCTGGCAGCTGGCCACGTTCGGTGGTGCAGACATGCGCATGTGTGTGCTAGCAGTGCCACAGGCCTTGTGCTCATACATCTAACAGAAGCAGACGTGTTTCCCGGAACTCCATGCAAGGTGAGCAGCACAAGGGGCACACACCACAGCCTACCTTCCACTAGGCCTGTTGCACATGCATGCTAAGTAGCGCCACTGACGGTGAGCTTGGACAGTTATTTTTGTTGAAGCGCACAGTACAGCTAAAATGAGTTGGTAGACACATGGGCCTCATTACGACCCAGGCGGTAAGTTACCGCCTGGGCCGTCACTTTACCACCATGGCGTAAACTACGTTTACGCCATGGTGGTTGGCGGACTTACCGCCCCATTCCGACCTTGGCGGGGCGGTAAGTCCCCAATCCCCATTTACCCTTTCCCATTCCCATTTTTGCCCCATAGGGCATAATGGGAGTGGGGAAGGCGTTAATTAAGCCACCGTAAATTACGGTGGCGTAATTAACTCCATGGTCCCTTAGCGCCATGGATTTTAACACCCGCTAAAAGCGGGTGTTAAAAGCTCCATGGCGCTAAGGGACCTCGTAATTGGCGGTAAGGGGTCGGCGCAGCTAACGCTGGCGTAAACCCCTTACCGCCAGGGTCGTAATGAGGCCCACATGACAAGTTTCTTTCCAAGTTGTCAGGGGCACATGCAGGGGCTGTCGCACATATCCTCCAGTCCACCATGCTCTATTGAAGCAGATGTATAAGCCCATTAGCGTTCAATACCTGGAAAAATAGAGCTGCACACAGGGACACCCAGTGAGGGACAGACTGGTGTGCAGTGCATATCATTTGCATGTTCAAATTCACACATGCACAACCTCTTTTATTTGGGGGATACTTGTACTGAAGCCGTACCTCGATATTTGCATGTAGCTGCTTACCCAGGGACCATTGCATGATGTGTGAATCTTGACACATTGGTCTTCCATTTGCCACGCCCCCACGTGCTCCTGACTTACTGCATTGACAGTGTATGAACCATCACGGTGGGAGTCTTATGTATGGGTACGAAGCAGCAGACAAGAGTGTTTGTTTGTGGAGGATTTACTTGCTTTGGGGCATGTATGGTGGTGTGTGTGTGTGTGTTATGGACACACACAGATTAATAACTGTTACTATCTCAACAAACTCAACAAACTAGACCAAACCTACAAGTCCTTAATTATTGACGGCAATGACATTAAAGTCTCCAAAGATACTAAGACGCTAGGGGTCTTTCTTGACTCCTTGCTTTCTCTGAACAGACAAATAAATGCAGTTAGGTCAGCTTCGGCCTATACCTGCAAACTTATCACTGCCTGTAGACCCTTCCTAAACTCCACCAACTGTATCACACTCGCCAGAACTCTTGTTATGGCCAAAATCGACTACTGTAGTGCTCTCTACCTAGGGACCAGTCAGTCTAACATTAATAAATTGCAAACTGTGCAAAATAATGCCTTAAGGGCAGCCTTAAACATCCCGAGACCCTCTCATATCTCCTCCGTCAGATCAGACTTACGCTGGCTCCCGGTAAAACAGAGAATTGCCCTGAAAATCCTAGCTTTGACTCACAAATGTCTGAGCAACAACGTCCCACCTTACCTGTCTGCTCGCTTCTCACGCCACACCTCCACTCGACCTACCAGAGCGGCCCGAACTCACAGCCTCATCGTGCCTAGATGCAAACTCCAAAAAGCTGGTGGGGTGAGCTTCCCCGTCCTGGCCTCTAAACTCTGGAACACCTTTCCCACACCTCTCAGAATTGAACCATCATTCCACTCCTTCAAGAACAATGCTAAAACATGGCTGCTCTCCCAAGACTCATGAGACCTTGACACAGTCCAGACTCCATGTGGGGTACAGGACTGAATATACATTTTCTCTCTGCTCTGTCCCTGTATTATACGCTGTTTATGGTATCCTTCGGTGCATGTATATATGCTGTATATTTTTGTAACTCACTGTAACTACTGCTTTTTGTCACATGTTTAAGAGTATGTACATGTATATATGCTGTATATTTTTGTAACTTCTGTAACTACTGCTTTTTGTAACATGTTTAAGAGTATGCGCCCGGTTGCCACTGGGACTGTTTTTTTGCACTTTATAAATCAAATCAAATCAAATCTTTGCAGCATTGAACTGCTCCTGTTACCAGACCTGAGAGTGCACAGGCAGGAGGCCAGCACTCACCCCAGACATAAGTCTCTCTTTGACTTCCATTTGAGTCATTTGGTACAATGTGCATGATGTACATGGTTTATCTGATTGAGTATGTGTTATAGTGAACAGTAGATTTTTGTCTTTTCCCTACTTTCCCTTGACAATCCAACTCCCCTCTCCTGCCCCTCTTTCTGGTTATCCAGAATACCAATGCCTGTCTAGTCAACATATCCCTGACCCTCCTTCCCCACCGTGGTCTCAGAGGCCTGTGTAAGTTTGACCATGCAGGCGCCCAGACCACTAAGGGTGTGGTTGGTTCATGCCACTCCTGCGTGTGGACACCGGAGCAGTGTCACTACCCATCAGTTGGTGATGCATGATTGTATTTTATGTAGCAAACATGGTACACATGCTTGTGCTTGTACATGAGCTTTGAAATTTACTGCTACTTCAAGTCATCTACTGGAGACTCTTCCAGGGTTTTTTGCTGCCTACAGGATTTTTGCCTGGCTTGTGTGTTTGGCTCCTTTGTGTTCTCTTCGATTTGGTATTTTTGCCAGTCAAGGTGGCCTCTGAGGGTGCTGGTCACTATTTACAAGCACGGTGGTAGATGGAGACAAAGGGGTAGGGTGATCCTGTGGCCAGGTAGACTTCAAGGAAGAAGGCTACATACCCCAGACACAGTTGTTCAGTAGGTCAAGGTGATATGTGAATGAGGCAGGGTGTTTGGTTGTTGGACAGTTGTCTTGGCCTACAGTGTGATGGGCACCCTGATATTGTTATTGTGGTGTCCTATGTACATGATGTGTTCTGTTGGTCAATGCCTGTTCCTGTGTTGTGTTTACCTTTCAGGTGTGAGGGGATTGGTGTGGTTTGACATGCTAGGGTGTGCACATGGGCAATGTTCACATGAGTTGTGTAGAGGAAACTGATGGTCACTTGATTGGACATGCATGTATTGAGTGCATGTCCATACTGACACACACACAGTCGCACTATGCTCCACCATATGTAAATCCACCCTTCCATGTCCAAATGTGCACACAGTTTGCCTTCTGGGGACCACTGTGTCCCTGCAGCACATGATCTATGACCATTTGTGGATCCTGTACATGCGTCAATTGTTTATTTATGTATTTATTTTGTCCTTTTCATGTGATGCTCAAGGTGTGTCTCTGACACAATGGCTGGTCACTATGCTGTGTGTTGAGCAGTGTGTTGGAGGAGATGCACACAGCACACTTATTCAGGAGTAGGGATTTTGCCTTGGTCAATGTGCATGTGAACAGGCATTCATTGATATGTTCATGCTACAACTCTGGAATGCATTTGGGTATGACTTGTTTTGTGTGGGAAGTTGTTGGTCAGTCATTTCATCAGATTCTGTTAGGGAGAATTCTCTGTTTAGGCTGAATTTCCTAACCTAGTGAGTCCCCCAGCAGCTTTGCTGGATTTCTGGAGTTTTTTTTTTCCATCCTGCCAAGAGTGAGACTCTTTTCTCCCACTCTTGGACATCCTTTCTCAAAGATCGGAGCGCTAGAATACATTGGGGTGATAATTTCTCCAAGGCCGCCCTCATCCATTACGGAGTACCGCAGGGAGCTAGCCTGTCACCTCTCTTGTTTAATCTATATCTGAGAAGTCTCTGCGAACTCCTGGAACACATTGGCGTTTTCTTTACTAATTACGCTGATGATACGCAGCTCATTTTTGAACTCACTGGTGATTACACCACTGATAGTGCTAAAATCTCAGAGGTTTATAACATCATTGACCACTGGATGCAACATCACTGGATGTGTTTAAATAATACCAAAACAGAGCTGCTGATTTTCGGCACGCGACAGGCCAGATGTAAACTAGGGAATGAATACAAGTCCTTCACCATCAAGGACGCTAACATCCCGGTGTTGCCACATGTTAAAACTCTCGGGATGATGGTAGAGGCCTCAGTGGGCGCAGAGGTACAGGTAAGATACCTGCAGAAAAACAACACCTACTATCTACGACTTATGAGAGCAATAAGACCCTTCATTAATGAAGTCAATGCTGCAACTATCGCTAGGGCCATCATCCTGTCGCGACTTGACTATGGCAATGCTCTCCTGCTAGGAGCTACAAAAAGGGAGATTCAAAAGTGCCAAGTCATACAAAATGACGCAGTTCGCATAGTCAAAAACATAAATAATAGAGAACATGTGTCCACAGGGAGAAGAGCATTACACTGGCTAAGAGTGGAGGAAAGAGTCAGGTTCAAGGCTATGACTATAGTTCACAGATGCCTATATGGAGAGGCCCCTAGCTATTTCAAAAAACATTTCTCTTTCTATGCTCCTGGAAGATGTCTAAGATCAGCCGACAGGGGCACGCTGAACAGACCTGGGGCTAAATCCGTATTTTGGCAAGGCAAATCCTTCCCGGCGAAAGCAGTAGACCTCTGGAACAAGCTGCCGATGGCATTACGGCTTGAAGCTAATTATCAGAGCTTTAGGAAATCGCTTAAAACCTCATTGTTTCAATGAGCACTAGAGCTCCGCTTCCTTAAGTTTCCTACTTATCTTAATGAGGTGTTCCGTGTTTTCTGATTTTCTCGGTTTCCCGCGCCCTGATGCCCGCGGGCTACCGGCGCGTAATAAGTACGCACATAACATAACATAACATAACATGAATGTGGTTAATTCCTTTGAATGTCAATGTGTTCTATGGGCTATGGGGTCTTTTACTCCATAGGGTCTCATGTGTTTTGCTATGTGTGTTACAACGCATCCTCCGTGCCGTAACACCAGGGCATCCTAGAGGACCCCCACCATAGACTCCATACCCGGGGTCTGACTACTGTCTCCCCGGCCATGTAAAGTGAACATTGGCTTTACTAGACCTAAATTTACTAACATAACTAGTACAAACCATCCTATTGTGGACGTACTGGTAGGGGTAATTCGATTACCCCTGGGTCTGTTATTCGAGGGGGCACTGTCCCGTCCCCCCTCGTCGAGTTTTGGCTGGTGGCAGTGGAAACAACTTGTTATATTCGATCCCGAATATAACTATGGGATTCGTCCCATTGTTGGAGGTTAATACTTTTTCTCGTTAGTCTCTAACATACCACCGGTTTATTTGTCTTAAACAAATCTATCGGTTGGTATTTTCTGCCAGAACTCAGTTTTTAAAATGGCGTCTGTGTTCGTCTCTGTGACTCCTAAACCAAAGGTTCAGCCCTTTGTTCCACTTTTGGCGGGCTTCTGCACAGAGGCCCTCCAAAGTGGTGCCATTCTGTCTGGGTACCACAGGGGGTGTGGGAGGGGTTTAGGCACCCTGGACTGAGTTGCCTTGCCAACTCAAGTCGCACTCTGGTGTGATTGGCCCAAGTGGTGAGCCACCCCGCTCACCACTTAGCGTGTTTTGATTGACAGCTAGGCTGAATGAATGGCGGTTTTCTGCATAAAAGCAGGGCTTTGGGGACTGGAACTTCAGAAGTCGCCACAGGACCTAAGAATCCGACGAGGGTAAAGCTGAGCCGACCTGCAACGACGACACCTCGGGTGGAGCCCTGCTGAACCGACTCACCACTTCCCGACGACAGAGGAGATCTCCCTGCCAGAGAGTCTTCTTCCCCTGGCTGGTGGGCACAACCAGTCCCCTTTGCTTTTTCTTCGCTTCCAGGGTGTAGTGGTCGAATTGCCTGTGCTGAGCATCCCAGCAACCGGATAGCCACTAGCCCATACCGCGACCAAATGGTGGTGCCTTGTGACGGAGCACTCCGCGGCTGGTCTCTTCCCTGGTGGTGCAACGATCTTCAACTTTCCTTCGACGAAGAGAGCATCTCTTCTCTTGGCAAAGCCCCGACTTGCATCCACCACCAGGAACAACTGCCCCCGCCGGAGCTGTCTCTCCACATCCAAGGTACTGTGTCCGTCTGGCTTCCCTCGTGACGGGTAGCGTGAGGTGTCTTAATCCTCGCCCTCTATTTGGGTCGCCTCCAAGCTTTCTTAACTTTCTGTTCTGAACTGGTCCAATCTTTCTATAACAATTTGCGACAAAGACTCGAAGTGCATTTCCACTGTGATACTTTCTGGAACATTTCGCCTTGCCTCTCTCCGAGTGGGCCTGGCCTCTGAACTTTGCAATCTACAGTAGACCCTGCCTTACTTGCCTTGCATTTGTTTGTAAAAGTGTTGGTACCGAGTTGATTTCATACCCTGCCTTTTCTCTCCCATCCTAACGAATATTAGAGTGCCATCTAGGTTAAAGCATTCGCCTCTGTCTGCAAATCAGTGGTGCCGTTGAACCTAGACTTGTTGAACTATTGTTAGGGGGATTGATTTACTTATAGTAATTGTAATTGAAGTTGTTTGCCGTATTAGTGCCAGAGTGTTTTCCATAGATGTGTTGTATTAAATAAATACCTATATATCTTTACACCCAGGCTCTGTTCCGTGTTTGCTTGTTCTACTGTGTAAATTGCCCTATTTTGTATACTCCACATACTGCCTAACTTTTCTTGAGAGAGGTCTGACTGCTCAGCCACAGCTACCAGGTGAATCTGTGTGGTACAGACAGCTACCAAGTGGGTTTACTGCCAACACCTGTAAGCCTAAATCGTTTGCAGTGGTCCCAGAGGGAACTGCACAGGTTTTCTGCTTAACAGATTCCATGAAAGGTGTCATTGTGTGAAGCCAATTTACATTTATCACATGTCTCTTCGTATATTATTGGTAATGTGTTGGCCTTTTGCTATTGCTTGCCATGTCATGGTGTGTCAAACAAGGGTGATGTGGTTTAGGAAGGTTTGGATGACATACCAGGGATTGTGATGGCCTGTTTTGCAGGGGTGTGTGATGCACACCTTGCATGTGTTCCTTTTGGTCACACATGATTGTTCATGTTTTAGTAGCTAGGGATGCACACAATGTAGCACTTCCATGGCAACATTCTCAGGGTGATAAGTTTGTGACAATTGACTGTCTCTTTGTCATCATCGATTGTCACCTGGTATGTGCCAGGTCTGTGTGCACTCCGCAGGGGTGGGAGTTTAGGTGAAAAATGTAGCCACAAGCTGGGTCCGGGCTGCCTCGCCACGTGCCCTATCCTCTCCCATGGGCAACGCCTGTGCCTGTGGTTGGGGATGTGGGGGCACCACCATGTCCACCGGTACACCCTGCAGTGTTGCAACATTGTGCAGGACAGATGCTGCCACAATTATCCTGCACACTACTGGGGGTGCATAGAGTTGCTTCCCACCAGAGTGGTCAAGGGAGCGCAAGCGTGAATTTAGCACTCCAAATGTGTGCTCCACTATGCCCCTGGTTGCAATATGGGCAGCATTGTATCTTATCTGGGGTGGTGTGGTGGGGTTCTGGATTGGCGTCATCATGTGGTTGCTCAGAGGGTAGGCACTGTCCCCTGGAGAGGTGATAATGGTTGTGATTATTGGGGTTTGTGTATTTGTCTGTGTGTGACATGCATGCATGTGCACAGGCATTTATACTCACCTAGGAGCCATGTGTCTCCATGCTGCTCAGCTTCCAGGGCCCGGCTCAGGGCGGACATTCTGTATATGAAACTCTCATGGGTGGAGCCTGGGTAGTTTGCATAGACAGAGGTGATGATTCCCTTTGCATGGCATACCACCTGCACGTTGATGAATGCCAGTGCTTGCGGTTTCGATAGATGTGCTCAGTGGCCCTAGGTGGACGTAGCGCCACATGGGTGCAATCTATGGCACCAAACACTTTGGGGAATTGTGCCACCCTGTAAAAGTCCTGGACTACGGCCTGCCTTTCTGCAGGTGTTCTGGGCATGTATATGTGCCTGCGGACTGAGGGGCGCGCAGTCATGATTGCCAACATCTGGTGTAGGCAGCGTGACTGCGTGGCCTGTGAGACCCCCCCCCACTATGGCAGTAGTCCGCTGAAATGACCCAGTGGCCAAAAAATGCAGGATATTGAGCACCTTCTCCAAGGGGCTCAATGGTTGGGAGCAGATGGTGGGGGATGTAAGGTCATCTTCCCACTCCCTGACCAGGTCTAGGATGATACGAGGTGGAAACCTATGCCTGCCGTAAACCTGGTCGTCAGGCATCCCAAAAAGGGTAGTTCGGGGGGGAAAAATGCAGGCCTGGCTATTCTCCTCCTCCTGCGGTGTCCCACGATCAGTGCTGCGACAAATGGGGCATTCGTCGTAGCTGTAAATACGTGTTTGTTGTTTGCGCGCACTTTTATACTGTGCGCAGGGACGCTTACGCCTGCCTTCCTGTGGCGGACGTGTTGACGCCTGTGCGCGTCTTTTAGCATGCACTTGTTTTCCGTATTCGAATCCATGAATACGAGGTGTTCATGTGCGTGTGGGCGTTCCGTGTATTTCCCTGCAGTACTTCCCCAGTTACGCCTTCTTTTTCACGCGTTGTTCCCCATTCCGCATATTGCGCCCCGTGTCCCGCCCCCTTTTTTGTGTGTGCACCGACGTGCGCTTTTCCTGTGCGCGTCGCGCACGGCGTTCGGGTTGTTGCAATTACGTGTTCACCCATGTGCGCCACGCACCGATTTGGCGGACAACCAGTGGAAAACACACGCAGGCCCTTCCTTGAATCGCACGCTTTTTCACGCTTGTGCCACTTTGCGCCAGCTCGCGCTGAGATTTCCAGCGCATGTTTGTTCCATGAATCGGCCCCCAAGTCTCAGTGGCTTTTATAAATATGGGCAGAACACATATGCTATTGCAAGCTTTGGAAAGGTTAAGAAGTACCACTTCATCTAAAGAGGTATAAAAGGAAAAAGATAAAAGAAAAAAGAGAGGAGAAAAATGCATTTATAAAAGCCATTGAGACTAGATCCTTTAGTCCAACCAGCAAGAAAACTGTTTGCTAACTGGTGGACACCAATCTTTTATATAGTTAGAACAAAAAAACAGAAGAAAGGTGATATTTAGGCCCTGAAGAAGTCCTGTTTCTGTAGGGTCGAACAACATGTTTGTAAGAGCATATTAATCACCAACTGAGATGAAAACTGAACGTGAAGAATTTATTTTAAAAAATGTCATTTGTGGAGATTTGAAAATAAGGACGGATTGATGGTCTATGCACAGTCACTGAACCAATACTTAGTCGATAGACCATTTGTTAGGCTCATAAAGGACTCTGGGTCTGGATTGGCAACCCCTACAGCAACAACATTCTTAGGTTAAATATGAGAGCAATAATATTTGTTGTGGTTGCGCAACAGAGCAGCAGTCCCCCAACCCTCGGTATCTGGGAGGAAGTTAATTTCTTTTGTTGTAGCAGAAGCATGACCAGTTTATTAAAGTGCTATTATACACAAACAAAACCTTATTTGCCAACTAACTAATGTGAAAAATCACTACTGGTAATGGTATGGGCGTTAAAATACTGCATTCCGTTGATCCATGGGAAACGTATAATAGTTGAGACTTCCCACCATCCTCTACAATAATTGTGACTCGATCAAAACTGAGAACATCACTACCTCAAGGATTATTTCCATGCAGGGTTACCATGTAGAAAAACACATATAGTCAAAACAAAATGAGTCCTATGGCACAATGATTAGCCATTCTACATTATCTACATGATTGTTTCCTAGAGAATTGTGTGTGAGATAAAGACTTGAAAACCATTAGTAATGTGTTTATGTATCTAGCTTCACCACATAAGGTATACAATGAGAAACCTGTGAAGGAAAGGCCATAGTTTATGTAGGTGGAAGTTCCTACCATATTAAAGAAAATAATGAGAAAGAGTTATTAATTGCCGTTGGGAATGCCTAAGTGAATGAGACCCCTGACTCGCAGCCGGTTAAAACACTGTGACCCAGAGCAGTAAGGTGGTTGAACTGGTATCAATATACAAAGCTGTCCTTACTGCTGTAATCACCAGCTCCAGGGACAAGTAATCATAACCAACAGCGGCTATGTCTGCATTGGATTTCTTGAACACTTATTGAACTGGAAATCCAGAGGTATGCTTTGTGCCAGCAACACTCCACTGAAACATGGCAAGTTAATCCAAACAATAGAGAATTTAGTAACATCCAACAACATGACCCAGTTCTGAAAGAAAATGAAGCGTCATTCAAAGTTGAAAGTCCCAATGAAACAGCAAAAGGTCAAACTTCCAAATCCAGACCAAGGATTGATTACTGCACAGAAAGAAGATCTATCAATCCCTTGAGGACACACAAAAGGTGGTCTGACCAGGCGTGCAGACCGGCACCCGCGAGCAGACCTCGTGATTGAACCAGCACCGATATTAACGGTGCCAGTGCAACCATGACCCCGACCCCCATTCTGCCCGATGGGGCAGAATGGGGATCGGGAGGCCGGCCATACAGGCACCCGCGAATAGGCAATTACTGGCCCATTCATCTCATAATGGGCCGGTAATAGCCCATTTGTGTGTGCTGGGGCGGTAGCGAGTTTGGCGGTAGCCGTGCCCTTAATAAGGGCACAGCTACCGCCAAACTCGTAATGCGGCCATGGTCTTAATTTCATTAGAGGAGAGAAAACTGACTTCCTCCTGGAGACATAAATTCCAGGAAGGTGGACTTGTCAGGGATTGCATAATAAAAACTAGGCCTAGGATAAATACAGTAAGAAAAACCTTTCTGGCATAGCAAGAGAGTTAAAATATATGGACTCTGTTTATGGTTGGAGATTATTGGCTCCTGCTCACTGTCACATTTAAGAGGAAACCAGACTTCAAAATACAATTTTAAAGTCACATAATTCCATCCACCCACTGCAAGAAACTCAAAGGATGAAGCTGAGAGCTCTACAAGAACAATGTCACTTTTTCAGAGTGCATTTATTTCCCAGGAACTCCAATAATCTGCAGAAAGAGTAACAGAAATGCATTTCCATCAATGGTCATCATGAATATCTGTTGTGGTGTACACAGTTCAATGTTAGCAAAGCACATCTCTGTTGTGTGTAAATTCCTTTGCCGTATTAAGTACCGATGTTATACATTTCAGCATGGAAAATGCATTTGTTAAAGTGACGGGCTTCATTACGAGTGAGCCGGTCTGGAATTAAGTGCCGGTAACAACCTTTTCCAAACCGGCTCCCACCGAGTCTGCCGGTAAGGGCAGTGAACTACTGGCAGGCCTGAGCTGCTGGTAGTTCAGGCCCCTATTGGCCGATAATTCAATGAAGCACCGGCACCACTTTACTAACGGTGCATGTCCTTCAGTGGTTACTGTAATAAAGCTCAGTCCAGGCAGCTTTAGGTTGTTTGATAAGTTTACTTCAGTTCTTATGTTACAGTTACAGTTCTGAATTCAGACTTAAGCAATAAGGAGATAGAAAGACCAAGACCAAGACAGGACAGACTAGACAGACACCGGCACCCATCACCCAGGGAGGGAAGGCTCAACTGACCCAGCGTAGAACTCTCATCATAGCATTCCCTCACTCATGCATCAACATTCCACAGGCACTCTGGTGACATCATAAATCACATGACAAACCACATCAGACTAACCAAGCACATCACAACACATCTTCCCCCTTACCAAACACACTTGCAACAAAAGCTTCACAACACATCTCCCTCCTATCAGACATTTTCACAAAGGAACGACTCACATCTCATCCAAACCCAAGAGCAATGGAGGTTTCACATGAAAAACCCACAACTATGCAATTCCAGAACTCCGCCTATCATTCTTAAACACCATCAATAACAGCACTAATCACCTCCCATCCACCCCTGCCACGGGCAGACTCTAGTCTCCCACACTAGACACAAACCAGCCCAGATCCAAGGCTATACCTAACTCACCATACCATAACCAACATAAAACAACTTTGGTCCTCCTGCTCGCCCCTGCCACAATCGAGCCTTCAGGCTGCCACCCCGAAGCACATACTTGTCACCCCGACGCAATACTAGTCATCAGGATGACAACGAAATCACCATAGACAGATAAGAGGTTCAGTAAAATTCTACAGCTCACTAATTCACAACCAGCAACAGGCATGCCTGAGAAACACACAAGCACATATATATATATATAGGTGGACCAAGCCAATCAAGCAAACCTGACCATACCGTGGTGTAAAGCTCCTCAAACAGCTTGGAGATGCTGGCCAGTCAACTCCAAGACCATCTACAAAACATATGGTTGACTCTAACACTACTCTCAATGGCAGTACAATCCAGTCTCATAATCAAACCCTGACCAGGTAAAATAGCCAGGGTCAACACATAACACATAAAGATAAACAAATCACCCTGAGATTCATCACCCCGAACAGCATCTTCAACTTTATCATAGTATGTACTGGAGGGCGTCCCCTACCAGCAACTCGCTTCACCTGACTTCTACAAGCTGTCCTTTAGGATAAGAATCATATTCTCCAAAGAGTGCACTACCGCCATAACAAAAGCACTAGACTACTGCTATAGCAAAGACACTAGACTTTCCAGTACCATTCACATTTGTGCAACTCTCACTAACCACTAATTAAAATCCCTGACAAGGCGCTACCCTGAGGAATCCCCTTACTTACACTTAAAACCTACCGAGGCGCTACCTCACTTTATTTGCATCACAAAACGCAATCTCCATGACCTAAACAGTGCTAAATAAACAACACTGATAGAGTGCACTTCTAAGTGGCGCTACCACCTAACCAAACCCATATAAACAGTGAACTTACTACCGTTAATACCAACAGAGGGGCTACCTCTCTAGTATCTAAAACTTCTAGTTAAAAAATTGAATGATGCACCCACTCATTCTTTTATACTTCCATACGCATTCTAGATAATATGCTAGTGACATGCCTTCACTTCCATACTTTCCAAGTACATGGATATACATGACATTTGTACATCCTCAATTACCATCTTTTCTTTTAGCAATTATCAACACTATAGATTTGCAATTAGCGTACACACAATTTTTTAAAAAAAACATGTAAATTGCATTTCTCTATTATTCATACAGGAGAGTATTATATTTATACTCTTAAATCCTAACTCTTAAATAAACTCTGCGTTGCATTAGCACCTTGCATTGCCTTAAAATATGCGAACAAAACATACTAAAACGTTAAAGAATTTGATATGTCCACAAACCTGCAAATGCTTGAAATGTGTTAATTCTCTAATACATTACATCTTCACTAGCCAACGAAAATGTCCATTTACCTGCAATTGCTTGAAACATGTTAGATCCCTAACACATTACATCTCTACACGCCAATCATACCAATCACCCAAACGACACTAATACATTTTACCCTCCTCTCACACTTGCCGCAAAAAAAATGTTTTCATTTGCAGAACATAGAGGATCATAAACAACAGCATTGCATTATTTAAACAAGACAAATGTCCCACGATGCCTTCTTCACTTCACAGCCTTTAGAGATAGAAAAACCCAGCCGCAATATTAATTACTCCTTTAAGCCCATGCGCACTGCATAAATCCTCATCAAAGCGAATTCCTGGGACTTAATGGGTCACCGTCAGCAGCTACCAGACACCCATAATGAGCGGAGCAGCCTGCATTCTTCCATTGTCACAACGGTTATCGCCGCATTAATCTAAACTGGAGAGCTGCTTCAACCTCATACAGAAACTCCGAATCCTTTACGGAACTCTGACTTCCGCATTACGCAGCGTGAAACATCACGTTGCGTGATCTAAGCAAGGTCCTTTCTTTAACCCTACGCACCTAGTCCTGGTGCATCTTCAAAACGGTCTCTTTAGAACGTGGGAACATGGTGTTCTGATGTTTCGCCGATACCCCCATCTGGAATCTTACGTCATAACATTTGAAATCACCACCGATGATGAAGATACAATTGCACTGTCCCCCGAAATAACGGTCGTTCACTGGTGCCGCCTATGACAATGTCAAACACTCACTTCAGCCGCAAATGTAAAACCTTTCCGCTTAGACTTTATATCACGCTTTCTTCAGTGCTCACTCCAGCCGCTCATTAAATGCTTCTATTGCGCTTTTAAACACCTTCTTCAGCTACACATGCAACTAGCTCCATTAATGTATTGAAGCATACCAACTTTGGCACGTCCCAACATGGCTTTTCAAACTTTTTTCTCTGAATATGTTGGTGCTGCTAAACAGTTTTCGACCCTCTCCACCTTCTGCAAGCGATTTCTCTTCACACACAGCCACGACAGTCACTTTAAACACAATTCTGAGGCTGCAGCTGCATATACTACACAAACTTGCAGCTTTTCATAGTCCCATTTACAGATGACTCCAGCATCGCTCACTGGGAGCAGGGACTTTAGCTCCCATCGGTGGGACACTTGCAGGGTTGGCAGAGCAGCCTGCAGGCGGGTCTCGACCTTCCCGCTTAACTTAGGCCAGTTTCTCTTCTGACACAGCATACCCCATTTATAGAGGGCAGTAGATACGACTGATACTCCCAGGGGCACCCTTATTTAAAGGACTCTTTCAAGGTTCACTTCCTTCCTGGGCTACCCCTGTCTCATGGGCCTCTTCCTGCTTCTCTCCCAAGGCGCAGCACTCCCAGGACATGGCCTAGGCTGCTGCATTTATCCTTAATGGAACTTATGGCCCCTTCCTCCCGTGTCCACCCTGGGTGATGGGTTTGCTTACTTGGTTCATGGGGGCGGTGTCATCTGTTTTCTTCTGGTCCTGGTTCATCCTGCCCCCCCGCAGCAGGTCACATCAATCCCCAGCTTTTTCCTTAGCTTCCTTGGGTTCATCAGCTTCCTCTGCATATGGTTCTTGATTTTAACGAAATCCTCGTCGCCATTGTAATAAAGCTCAGTCCAGGCAGCTTTAGGTTGTTTGATAAGTTTACTTCAGTTCTTATGTTACAGTTACAGTTCAGAATTCAGACTTAAGCAATAAGGAGATAGAAAGACCAAGACAGGACAGACTAGACAGACACCGGCACCCATCACCCAGGGAGGGAAGGCTCAACTGACCCAGCGTAGAACTCTCATCATAGCATTCCCTCACTCATGCATCAACATTCCACAGGCACTCTGGTGACATCATAAATCACATGACAAACCACATCAGACTAACCAAGCACATCACAACAGTTACCATCCCACAGAGTGCTACGGTACTCGATGGGAATGGGAACTTACTGTTCTGCCGCCGCCCATAATATCCCGGTACTGCCGGGGAATCCGGTGGCAGAAACGGTAAGCCGAGGTTGCAGTTAAGCCGCCGTACTGGTGGCTTACGGGCAACCTTGTGATAAAGCCCACTGGCTTGATTTGAGGAAATCCTATGATCATAAGAATATGGAAGGCATATTACTATTTAATTACACTGATCAGAGATATATACGTTTAGTTTTAACATAGAGGGTCTTAAAAGAAAGAACAAAAATTGAAAATGCGAGTTGCAGTTCTCAATGGATGAATGTGCTGAAGTATTAAGGGCATCAAATGAAGTGAGAGCTGGTCAGAAGATAAGTACATGTTACACTCATTCTATGCAAGGCAGATGTGGAAAGCAGATGAGCTACATAAATCTTCATCAGGTTCTCCCTAATATACATGAGGCTTCAGTTTAAAGAGAATCTGTAACCCAGTTCTCATCCATCAATGGAAGGTAAAATGATGATCACTGACATTTTGATGCACTCCGACCAGCCAGATGCCAGGGTGAAGAGGTCATTGAAAATATGCATAGCTAAAGAGAATTAAATGCCTTTTTCGGATATGCATAGAAAACTTGATGAAAAAACAGGTAGACGGGGTAGTGTTGCTGCCACCTTGTGGAGAACTGATTCAATTAAAGATGAAAGAAATTCAAACGCAGTTACATGAACAAAGAGTTCACCTTAATGTGTAAGCATGAAAGTCAGCGGAGCATCACCATGCAAGCTCTGCTTCATTTGAAATATTGACAGTTAATAGATAAAAGTAAGCTCAGTCAGAATCTGGAAATGGATGCCTACGTTAACATTTAGGAAATTACTCAAAAGAGGCAAACAAATCC
Organism: Ambystoma mexicanum; assembly: GCF_040938575.1. NCBI lineage: Eukaryota > Metazoa > Chordata > Amphibia > Caudata > Ambystomatidae > Ambystoma > Ambystoma mexicanum. Next base: position 48,680,922 of record NC_090925.1, on the reverse strand, counting down.
TGCATAATTGTCAAACTATGTCCGGATTTTATCACTTAACATATCAAATTGTTCTCCTGGACATGCAGAAACTATACATGTATGTTTAATCAAGGTAGCACCGATGAGTCAGCAATTAGAGTATAAAAATGAAAGAGGCTTTTCTCCCCACCCTTGGGACTGGAAAGCCACAACTCTGACCAGCCAGAGGTGGAGGTAGAGGGAATATAAGGAGATGCATGTAGAAAAGTGGAAGGTCTGAACTTTGGAATATTGGACACAGAAGATTGAGAAGGGGAATAAACTGGAGATTAGAGAGAAAAATTAGTGCTTTCTCCAGAGGGAAGACTTTTCATTTGACCCATGAAGAATGGAAATCGGCCTGTAGATGAATTACCATTGTTTGCAGGTTAATTGACTTCAAATAAACCAACTGTACTAAGGTATAGCTAAATGATGCCTGCCCGACTGGGTCCCTTGCTGGTCATTGCAAAATGCAAAGATGCATCTTAAAGGGTAAATTAAAAGAAACCCCTACCCATTCCCTAAATTGTCCAACATCATTAGAGTAAAAATGGAGAAAGTAGCAGGACTGGGAATGCAAAGGGGGTGCACTTTGGAAACTGGAGTACATGTGTTGATACTTACCCTTTCTCTATATATATATATTCAATGCAAAGTGAAAGGTTGTCCATTAAATGCCTAATTGACATTGTATTGGAAAACGAAATCCAAATTGTAAAGCATATTGGCTGCCTCTTTAAAATGGGAATGAATTATTTGCAAACATGATATCCATTGAAAACCTCCCAAAGAGAAAAGCGCTCTGCGGATGCCCCTCTGTTAACTCAAGCGCATTTCTGTCTGAAAAAATGTGGCAAAACCACCTTTGACTACCTTGCACTGCGAGAGTGCAATGCCATTCCACCCGCTATTAAAGCCGCACATTCAATAGAAATCTTTAAGAAGTGTTTAAAAACCCTTGTTTTTGACATAAATGAATAACTCTATTAATGTTGATTGAGCTTCCATCGTTGCTTGGCTCTTCTCTGACGTGCTGTGCTCTGAAGCCTCTGAGAATATAGCGCCTTACTGAAGAACTAAAATTAGTAAATAAATAAAATGTTGAGTGCAGAAATGCAAAGATAAGCGCTAAGGAAAGCCCACTAACCCAACTCTAAAACCTCAACTTTCAACCTACTCTTCTCAAACAGAAACTCACCCAACTGCCTCTCTGCACAGCAATCCACATGTACTTCACCACAGTGCAACAACAGACACGCATCACATAACCCGGCACAACAGCACATGGGAATTCCCACCGACCCAGAAACCACCCTTACGCTCAGCGAACCGTGCAAACCGAGCTGAAGCTGCCAGCAGGACATCACAACTCTCACTTTCCTATTCCCACTACACCCTACTATCCTCACCCCCCACTTTATTTTCACACCCTCCTTTTAAGATCCACCAGAGCACCCGGGGACCACTCCAGTGGTGACAGTGCACAGTACAAACACCTTTAACATTAACATTAACTTTAACATTAACATAATAGGGCATTTAGATTTAGAACACCTCTGCCCTCCCCTCTGAGCGGTCATCCCAGATGATTTACAAGTAAACAGACAACTAAAACAAACAATTCCCTGAAATTAAGACACAAAAAGTGGTGCCCTGATGATGTTATTAATGGGCACCTGGTGTTGAAAGACGATAAGGTGGAGCCATGTCTGTATTGTGCTGTGATTTGGGAGGAGAGGAGAAGGGGTTGTGTCAGTAAGGGGTGGTGCCAGTAAATTTAGTCCAAGGTCAGGGGTGAGTGCGCCATGGTATCTGTGGTAATGATATGGCCTATTCACTAATCAAAGCAGATTTGGCCTTGCCAATTTCCTTTGAATGCATCTGATTGAAGGGTACACATCACGTGACAGTCACAAATTAGTTTTATAGCAATGTATTCATTAGCCAATCCCGTAACTGGATTAGTAGGGATAATGTAGTGAACATAACGGGCAGTGGGTTTAGATAAGTTGTGGCCAATTGGTCCAGGGACTAAAAGGGGGATTAACATGCTGTAAGGTGGTAGCCAATGAGGGTGGTGGGATGATTTGTGTAAATCAAATCTACAAAATGTTTGGTTTTCCTCTATGTAACCTATAACTTCCTGGTATGTGGAGAGCTCCATGTCAGTTCAGTTCTATGGGACGGTCTGTAATGAAGTGTGTTTTCTCTTGCAAAGAAGTGCTGCAATTATTTGGCCTTTTGGATCATTTTTACCATTCAGGTTTTGGGTCACTTCTCTCTTTACACAATCTACCCAGGAATGAACCAACATCTTGGTGACCATCAGTTCCCCCAACTACAGAAGTAGAGCTCAAGGAAAAGCTAAATATTGCAATACGTTCCGTTAATATGACATGGGGCATGTTTATACCTCATGGAAGGAGGTTTTCTGCCTGGAGAGATATACCTAAATACTTCAACCTTTTTTAAAGGTGGGAGAATAAAATAGGATTCTCTGACACAGATCCAGCAGGTGTTACATTTCATGGATGTGACAGCAGATTATAAAACAATTTATGTCAATATTAATATCCCATTTTCTGTTTTGCCCTCTCTAGGTTTAGATGCGTTGTACTGCCTCCTCCTTCTGCCTCGCTCTCCACATTAGGGAGTCCCATTGCCCATCTTAAACCTTACCCCACCCCAGTGTTGTGTGTACCCTTCTTCCAAACTCACACTAAATGTTGATTGATGGTATGTTTTGCTTCTTAGATCAATTAATGCATTATATTAATTTCTAGTGCGGTGCTTTGAAGCATATGTTAGTATCAGCGCAATCCAATCATTCAGTAAGCCCAGAGGTACTGGGAAAGACTGTCCTGAAGAAACATGCAGCAATGTTTCCGCAGTATTTAGAGCTCATCCTTCTGTGTATCCAATAAATCCTGAAATCCTGGTAGCACTGCGCTGCTCAGTAGCGTCATACTCTTCAAGATTCCTTTAGGGAAGGAACTCTGCTTTAAGAGAGTTGTAGTAAAGACTAGCCACCTGAAGCTGGCGACAGTCATGTTTCAGGAGTACTTAACTTTTCTATAAACCACCATTTCGGCATTGCTGCCAAGTCCCCCAATCTGGGCTATGTTTGAATTAGTTCAACTGGGTATAACCTTATGTTACTGGTAAAGATGTGGTCTTGGAGTTGGATGGGAATCCACAAAGAGCATTGCAGGAAGATTGCCTCTCTGGTCAAGTTCGTCTATGTCTGTTGTAACTTGAGTGTCGTGTAGATATGTGAGACCTCCGTCCCCAAGTGCCGCACAGGGAGAATGATAGATTCACTCCCTATACAACCTTTGAGGCCACAGGTGGAGAAGAATCCGGAACCGCAAAGTACTGGAAGCCCCACGGAAGCTGCGAAGGAAAACAGCGTTAAGTACCAAGCAAGCAGGGTAATGCACAGGTAACCAAAAAAACAGGAAGGATCTTACCAGGAATTGACAGAAGTAGGGATTCCGGGGCTCAAGTAGGCAAAGGTCCCGAATAGGAGACACTTACTGGTAGTCACACCAGACTCCACCTGGGGAAGACCTGCAGGCAGGACTGAACCAGATTGTAGGCAAGGGTGGTGATGAGGCGTAGTTCATACAATGCTCCAGATTCTGTGAAGAGGGGTAATCCAAAAGAAGTCTGTGACAACAATCCAGGGTCTAGAGCCAAGGGTAGCAGTCCAAGCTGACGGAACAATGAAGAGCGGGATCCAAAGAGAAGTTTGTGACAACGATCCGAGGTCAAGAGCCAAGTGTATCAGTCCAAGCCGGTAAAGCACAGATATAACGTAATCCACAAAGAGTTCCTAGAAGAGTTAGCCGGGTCCAAGATCAAACGTGAAACAAGGTAAGAATCGCAGGCCAGACAGGGTCTCCGAGAAAACAGCTGTGAAGCGCGGTACTGAAGCACTCCACTACTTAAGTACCGTTTGCTTCCTGATCACGTGATCGCGAGTTCCGGTCACGTGATCGCGAGTTCAGGTCACGTGATCGGATAGACCCAGCAGCACGATGCAAAGAAGCGATCTTGATCTTCTGATGGCCTAATCTCCACGGCAACTGCCAATGGAGAAACGGACGCAGTCGTGACTGTGGAGTGGTAGCGTGAAGCTGCTGCTGTAGCTGTGTGCGAGCCGGTCTGGACCGCCAACGTGAGCCCAGGAAGGTAAGTGGGGGGTGTATTCGGGCCGAGGGGGAACTGGGATCACTGGTGGATTGGATAGAGGGCATGACAATGTCCACATCAAGGGCGCCATTTTCTGTTTTTGTGTTGAATCAGGGAGGCATTTTTTTGAAATAGTGCACAGTCCAGAAAAAGTCTAACTTTAGGACCTCTACATGGAAGGTTTTTAGTTTTCCCACACCACTGGCAAAGAAGAATATTTCCTAATTAGGGGAAGTGCCTCTATTAAATTACATCACTTCCAATGTTAACAAGACTACTAAAGACATAAAGAGTATACCTGTGTTCTGTCTATTATATATGTAAAATTAATCTCAAATCTTAAATAATGATGTTCATTTATTATTTGTACTATCAGTTGAGCCTTCCCTCCCAGGGTGATGGGTGCCGGTGTCTGTCTAGTCTGTCCTGTCTTAAGTCTGAATTCTGAACTGTAACTGTAACATAAGAACTGAAGTAAACTTATCAAACAACCTAAAGCTGCCTGGACTGAGCTTTATTACAATGGCGACGAGGATTTCCTTAAAATCAAGAACCATATGCAGAGGACACCTAGATATGTGTATAAAAACTTGTTCCCAATCAATAAACTGTGACAAATCTGGACTATTTGTCACTTCTCCCCAGAAGGGAGCCACCCACTTTGAGGGTAGGGAGGTGAGCCCGCTAAGCAAGACTCTCCCTAGGACTCTGGGAAAGTGGGACCTGACTGGGAGTGACTCCCTTCTTGGGAACAAGGACTCCCATTCCTGTAAGATCCTCCCTGTCCAGAACACATTGGGTCTCATTACGACCCTGCCAGTCCAGTAACCACAGTGCTGGTAGGCTTACTGGCACTGTTGTTACCAGACTGGCAGAGTACAAGTTTGTGGGCTGGATGCCCTCCCGCCCACCAGGTCAGACCTGGCGTGTGGAACGGCACCCGCTCACAGACTTTAACAGAGGCAACGGCACCGTTATTTACGATGCCTCTGTGTTCCCCATGGGAATACCATTTTCTGGCCCCTGACTTCCCAGATTGGCAGGGTTAGAATCCCCCGCTGTTAGCGGCAAGCCAGACGCCTGACTCGTAATGAGGCCCATTGTCTGCCTACATCGGAATCGGAAAGACTGTTGTTACTTTATTCAGATCCAATTGCCACATCCTAACTATGTATGGAAATATACGTTGAGAAAACATTTTTAGCTGAAGAATTAGGCCCTAGTTGGTGATGCAGCTGTCACATGGTTTTGGTAGTGTGACATTATATTTGGAACAGAAGTAGTTTTGTCGCACTTTAGGGAGTTTTAGGATGTTCGTATCACAGGAAACGTGTGCAAAACATTTTTATTATTATATTGTGTTCTCTTCAACACACATATTGTTAGACAATGTTATGAGCTAGAAGTTATTTTTATGTTTTTTTTAGTATAAGTTGTTATTGGACATAGCGAGCAAGAGGCCTGCCATGTGAGATCAGAACCTCTCCAAGCAGTTATAGATGTTGTCATTCTGGTGAGCTAGGCCACATTTCTGAGCTATAGTTATTTTAATGGCTTTTATTCTTGTTACTGGCCAAGGTCAGGATGGACAAGGGTGTTGAATAGTTGCCAGTTGATTCTTGTAAGTGAGGCAGTTCTCAGGGGCCTGAAACGATATTCGTAACAGCGGGTTTCTTGCCAGTCAATAGACAAATGAATATATAACAGAGTGAGATATTTGAGAAGGGCCAAGCAGCAGCATTGCCAAAATGCACAACTAGGCTGTGAGCACAGCGCCCACACTGAAAGTTAGGGCACTTTGTGCAGTGGTAAGATGCACTGCTAAGGGGGTGCTGTGGAGCAGTTTGCCAAGATGGCAACTTCTCTTTGAGCTCCAGAAGGAGCCGGCGAGAAATATAGCACAGGCTGAACCTGACACTGCGCTTAACTGCTGTACCTTGGGCACTTGCTAGCCTACTGTGGCCCCCCTGACAGGCCCGGAATGTGAGTGGGTCACCCCTGAACACCGGCTTGGCCTCACATTTTACCTGTACACTGTGGTTGGGGACCTCATGGCAAGCTACTGACATGCTGTGGATTTGGGCTGCAAGGCACAGCGTGTGCTTGGAATCATAGTGGTGGAGAGTGCCCACAACATTTGCTGAACGCTGCACAGAAAGTTGCACTTGGCTGGCTACTGGTGCCCAGCCCCGGCCGTACTATGGAGTCAATGTAGACAGTCACTGGACACCTAAACCACGGTGGCTTCATACAGAGAAGACTCTTTGCCCAACATGACTAAAGGCAGTGGAGCAAGAAAGATGGAAGTATGGACGGATTCGCCAGAGATATGCCAAGGCCGGCCGACGTGGCTGCACCGTCAGTGCTGGCACCGGTTTGTTCTTTGCCCCCATCCGCTTTTGACCCCCTAAGCATACAACAACTAATGGGCAAAATGCAAAAAGGCTTTTTTTCAGTCAATGACAAACTTGATGATAATAGATCCAATGTCACGTCAATCCGTGTCCAGCTAGAAAAGGAAATGCAAAGAATCACAGCGGCAGAGAGCAGAATCAGCACAGCAGCGGATGACATAGTGGCATTGCAGACTACAGTGACTGCCCTAATGGAAGACATGAAATTTGTGAAAGCCACATGTGAGGATCTGGAATCCAGATCCTTCACGAACAATCTACTCATCATCGGGATCCCTGAGGATGCACTGCATGGTAACATGGAGACGGCAGTAGAGTTCCTACTTCGGAGCATATTGGACGACCCAGAGCTGTCCTCATACTTCAAGGTGGAGCAGGCCCACTGGGTGCTGGCAGCGAGGACCAAACCTGGTGAATACTCTTGAACCATTATCACGCAAATTGTAATTTAGAGGGACAGTGTGTGAATTCTATGCATACTCCCACTCCCCAATCAAACTATCACCAAAGATGCAGCTTGGTGCCCTGACATACAATCATCCATGCTCAACAAGCTAGACTCACCACTCCACAACAAAATTCAGACCAATCAACACACGCTGAACCCACCCAAACAGCCTCACACAACCGTCCCTAACCATAGGGCTGTTCACTCACCTCTCTTCACAGTCAAAGAAGTCAACGAACTTGAAGTCATCTCCCTCATGAAAAAGATTAAAACCTCCATCTGTAAAGGTGACATATGCTTGGCCCCACTCATCAAAGATTGTGCAGGCACACTTGCACCATTACTCACCACCTTCATAAATGCCTCCTTCGCCTCTGGACCCACACCCGCCAACCTCAAGGAAGCCTGGATATGCCCCTTCTAAAAAAACATCACTTGACCCCACTTCCCCCAACAACTACAGACCAATAACCACAGTCCTCTTCCTACTAAAAATCCTGGACAAAGCAGCCTATCTACAAGTCCAACAATTCCTTGAATCTAACAGCCTCCTTGTACTACGACAGTTTGGCTTCCGTCCTGGCCACGGAACTGAAACAGTCATGCTCAACCTAAAAAAACAGATGGACGACATCAGGGACACAGGCGAACCTGCCCTACTCCTCATCCTAGACCTATCCACGACTTTCGACCTTGTAGACCACAACATTCTCTGCAACCATCTCTCTTCTTCAGCACATTTCTCTCCCCACACAAGCGCCTGGATCAACTCATTGGTCCAAGGTAGAACCATGAGAGTCTTCTGTGACCATGCCTGCGCTAAACCTGACATCATCCACTGCGGAGTGCGGCAGGGCTCCTGCATAACCCCCACACTCTATAACATTTTCACCAGACTACTATTCAACAAAGTGGACTCAGTCGGCATTGCCTACACAAACTACGCCGACGATACATAAGTCCTCCTCCCCTTATCGGGTTACTACGAGGTACTAGGCACACACTAAAACCCTCAACTCTGCTTACTCCACCACCCAAGCCTGGATGGCAGAGAACTGGTTATGCCTGAACAGAGATACAACAGAACTACTACTAATAGGACCCACAGACACTCTAGAGAAACTAGATAACCTATAATCATCCTTCACTATTGAGAACACCCTTATCCCAGTCTCTCAGGCCGTAAAAACATTCAGGGTCTTTTTAGACTCCAACCTCTCCGTGTCCAGGCAAGTGAGCACCATTGCGTCCTCAGCAGCCTACTACACCAAACTCCTAAATGCAGCCAGACCCTTCCTGACCACCGAAAATTGCCAAACCATTGCAAGACCCATAATTGGGTCTAGACTAGACGATTGAAATGCCCTCTTCACAGGTATGTCAGGAAAAGACATGGAGAAACTCCAAAACATTCAAAATAATGCTTTCTCTGCTGCTATACGCATCCCCAGAAGGGAACACATATCCTTGACAAGAAGACAAGCCCATTGGCTACCCATCAGAGAACTTGTCCTCTTCGAAAAACTTGCCCTAACCCACAAAGGCATCAACTACACAGCCCCAATCTACCTTTCGCAGACAGTAAACAGATCCCTACCCTCCAGACCCAACAGAACACCTTACGCTAACTGCGTCATAGTACCTAAAGTGAAACTAGCCAGAGCGGGTGGTGCCAGATTCCCCTTCATTGCCACAAGGCAATGGAACTCCTTGCCGCCCTCCCTTAGAGCAGATCCTTCTCACCTTGCCTTTCGTAAAGCCAACAAAACACTGCTATTTGCTTAAACCTGCACGGTGCTCAACCCACTCTGACAATCTGTAATGTACAACACAATATGCAAGCCTCCCGTAACTAAGTTGTTCTATTATGTAACATTGCCACAATGCCTCTGAGCTGTTTGTGCGCTTTATAAAAGCAACAAAAATAAAAATAATTGCGCCAACAACACACAGCGTTATTACAGTCGGATCACAACTCCATGTACGACGGTATTAGCACTGAAAACCGGTGCTAATAAAGCCAAGAAAAACCTCCAGACTACAGATGGAGATAATTCAACTCATGTGCCATGAATAATGCCACAGGGGCATACAGTGCACACCAGAGGCCTACATAAGACACACCCAGGCCCCAAACACTGTTACCAACACCATGCAATTATTATTTGCTGGAAGTTGGAACAGGCAGATACTCATGTTGCGCCTGGAGCTTGAGATGGAGGCCAACCAGGCCATGGCACAAGGAGTACTGGGGGTGCAGGGTGGAATGAGGAGGAGGACAAGGGCACCAGCAAGGTGAGCACCCATCCCCAAGACCAGGCCCTCACCCTGGACACTCAGTGACATCCAGTTTGTTACTGTTACATATTATCTGAACTGGGAGACAATCATGGAACTGCTGAGAACAATCCAGGATGAAATCGGAGCAGTATCTGGATCCGCACAGCGGTGTCCCCAGTGCTGAAGCTGGTAGCAGTCCTGCAGTTTCTGTGATCCGGAGCCTTTCAGCACTCCGTGTGTAAGGAAAAGGGGTCTGAAGGCATGGAAAGGTCATGCAAAAGGAGTGTTTTATGCCAAAACCGGGAATAGACTACAATCCCCATGACCATTTGGAGTGGCAGTTGGTCCAGAATGAGGCAGGTGCAGCCAACTGCTATTTAAGAACTTCCTTGGCCTGTGCTGCCTGTTGGTGATTGTTGGCATGGCAGGCACGGGCCAGAGGAAGCAGGTGTATGGATGAGGGCATGGAGGATCCCCTTCACGCAGGACCCGGGCAAAGCGGTCAAATTGCTATAATCCGGCCCAGCGGTGAAATGCCACCTTTTCGAGCAGCTCTGCATTCCGCACGTGGAAGGAGCTGAAGCACGGCAGGAGACCGTTCAATGCAGGAGTTTCATTGCCTGGGGAGGAGCCGGCGAGCCCCCCCAGGTGTCAGTTAAGTGCCTAATAGAACGTATGGTGATATGAGTGTGTTCATTCCTTGGTGGAGTGTGGGACGCCTCATTGTGAGAAGATTGTCCGAACATTTCACGGCAGCAGTATTTCTTGTTGTTTAAATCGCATGCTGTTATCTGTTGCAAGTAACACAAACGTATGTCAGGTGGGTAAGACATCCTTTCAACGTGCAATGTATTTTCACGGGGTATTTTACAGCAAATGTTTTGCTGAAAAAACGAATTGAATTTTCTTGGGGGGTTAGAAAAATATATAAATTGGGTGTGGTTGTTCAGGAATATATACAAATTAAAAGGGGATGGGGGTTTGGGGGAAATCCCCCAAAAAGAAAAAAAGAAAAAGTTTGGTGAGTTTTTTCGTAAAGAAATCTGCAGTAAAAAACCCAGCAAAAAAAATCCCACGATGAAATGACATGGAACCGTCAGGTGGACCGCCGAGTCCTCCGAACGCACAAAAATGCTCAGAGAGTGTGGGGACAGTTAACTACGCATACATGAAGTAACGCTATGTTATGTGTGGCGGCTCATTGTCTATTTTACATGTTTGTAACACGCATAATGTTTCTAGTCAAATGCTTGTCTGTTCATGTGTAGGTGACTCAGTAAGAAGGTGCAAGGCACAATCTGGGGCATTACTAATTAAGAAGTACAGCACCAGTATCTCTATTCATATGTATGTCACAGCACCATGGTTTCATTTAATTTCATGCTGTGTGCTTATGTTTGTTGCTCTTTAGGAAACGCCAGGTAGTCGAGTCAGTACTCTAAGTAAGAAGGGCTTTGACTGACTAGGATTAGGGGTGCAAGGCAAGTTGTGTACAAGTTTTGTTTGGGTTGATAATCCCAACACCTTTTTCCGGTGAACCTAACCCACCCCTCCCTATCCACAAGCTCTCCCTAACCCTCTTTCCGCCATTGGCTGCCTTGTAGTGCCTGTATGTACTAAAACCAGGAGCCCGTGCCAACCAAGGTGGAAGGTGTCAACTGCATTTTGCTTCCGTGGCTAGGAAGGAGTTGTGTGATACTCCAGGGGTGTGACACCGTGGCAATGATGTATGGCATGGCACAGCCCACATTCTGAGCACTCCTAGGCCAGGGCCTGGATGCTCTCCTGTGCCATGTCAGCCGACACATTGCACTGTTTGGGATATTTTACCCATGCTGATGCGCCCCACTGCACCCCTTTACCAATGGGGAAAGAAAGAGCCAAAGATGGATGTGCTAAACCCTGTGCGTGCAAAATCTGCAAAATCTTCAAAAGTGCGCGTGGGTCATAAATCACAAAAGGCTGCACACCCCTGCCACACACAGTCAAAGTTGGTGTGTAAAAACAGAACTCACTGCAGGAGAATGCCAGTGGGTGCTGTTACATGTAACATGAAGCAAGGCCACAGAAGTGGGCTAAAAACCGAAAATGCTTTTTAAAAATGTAAATGCTGCACCCTGATACCTCTGGGTATCCTTGCACATTATAAATAACAAAAACAAACAAACAAACAAACAAAAATGCAACCAATTGCAAGCTTCAAAGTGCTGTTTTGGGGCTAAATTCAGTCATTTTCCAAGTGAACTATGAAATTAAAAATGTGCTGAAATCACAGATCCTCCAGCTGGCTCAGCGAAAACCGGGCATCACTGACTGACAGCAGCTAAGAAATGTATTTCATGTAAAACCAGTCCAGCAACAGTTTGTTTTCAGTTACACAAGAAAAATGCAGCTAAAAGTGGCAACATATAACAATCTGACTCATTTTCAGCAGTGCAGAGAAAACTCCAAGCAAAGACTGAATATTTACTTCCAGATTGGAAATGAAGTCCAGCACTCAAGGACAGAAATGGTGCTGAGTAGATGTGTATGCTGCAAAGGAAACTCTGATGTAAAAGACTCACTTTAAATGTGTTTTTTTTTCCACAAAGAAATTGCAAAGTCTGCTTGTGTAAAAGCAATTTTTGTGAAGGTCTTAATTCCTTTAATTGTCAACATCCTATATAAACTCTGTTCATTTTATATCTTTTAAATTAAAGATTTCAGTGAATCTTAAAGTAACCCAGTTTGGAGTTAACTGGTTAATTCTGATTGGACAGTGCCCAGCCTGGGAAAGATGACACTTTATGTTGACACTAGGCTGCTACAGGAAGGCGTAATTGATGCTGGAGGTTCTCGCATATTGACAATAATGAACTCATCAGACTTTCATCTCTGGATCAGCCAAGGACAATGGTGGGAAACTTCACTCTACACCCCACTCTGATCAAAGGAATGTGACAGCTGTTGCCAGTTGAATGAAAGTAAAACAAAAACTGAAAAGATATCTGTTTTTTAAAATGCCTATTTGTGATTAAGTTTTGAAAACCTTTAACTTTGCCCCATGAAGGAGAACAAATCTAAAAATTGGTAGGCATAAATCTAATTTTAGGCTCTTTCTGTGGAGACGTTAGTGAACCCTGTACTACATAAGGAACCAAAGCTACAGAGAAAGAATAATTGTGGCAAATATTATATTATATGCCCATGTTCTTGGGGTAATCGCCCAGATATGTATTGAATTCAAAATTGTTAGGCCAAACCATTATGATTAAAATGGACAAAAAACCACAGAACGACATAGACAGCTCTCACAGAGATGGGAATTGGATGTAAGGATAAATATGTAATGTATGTGTCCGATTTTATTAGGGGCATAATTATAGAGTCCCACCTATAAGTCCCACCTTCTTGTTATAGCCAAATCTACTTATAAGTCACTCACAACAGCAAATCCTTCTCTTGTTCTAGCAAATACTCTTGCTCAATCAAAAACAATCTCGAGTTAAGAATGTGCATTTGTGCAAAAGTTAAATTGTGGTTCAAATCAATGTGGGAGTTCCTAAATCCCATCATAAAGATGACAGCTCTTTTCTGACTTCCAACCAGAACAAGGCAAGTGACTTTGACCACTCACAGCCGTAGGGCTGTGGTTTGAAATTCTGCCCTAACCATAAACTTTGTGATGTCACTTGGCAGGATAAATATAGGAACTTCACCACACATAGACACACACTGATTCCTGACTACCTCCTGATTTTCACGCAACGCTTTGTTCCAGAATTCTTCATCCTGTCCAGAATTCTTCATCTTGTCCTGATTCCAGACTTATTTGCAAAAACCAAGGCCAGCAATTGCTGAACTCTTTTCAGCTAGGCCCAAATCTAATCATCCTAAACTTCAGAAAACAATCATTCTGATCCAGTCTGGCTTGCTACCATCAAGCTTGCCTGCTGAAAATCGTGATCACGCTAATCTACCATGTCCAGTGACCAGATGGGCCAATCCAATCCAAATCCAATTAAGGTACCAGTTCAATTGACCAGAACCGCCCAGCTGACTTATCCCACTAGAAGTGGCCTGCTGCTGGTAGACCCGACCCGTGATCACCAGAACCCTGATGGTCCAATCTTATTTTACAGTGGACTGTAGGTATAAAAAGGAATCATACTAACCCCTAGTATATTTGCATTGTTTTATCCCAATCTCAACCTATCCCATCTTTAACTTCAGAACCCTAACATTGTCAGAACCATTCTTGCGCTGATTTTTCCCATTTTGTTTCATTAACCCATAACCCATTAGTGATTTGGATTAAATAAGGTAATTCCCATATAGAACGGAAACCAGAGCATCCTACGTGAAGAGTTACAAGCGGCCGTGCGTAACTGTGGAGATTCATGGGTGGCATTCTCTTTTTCCTAGTCATTCCTAGTCGTTCTAATTTTTTTCAAAAACGCCCCTCACTAAAACTTCCATAACTCCTTCAATTTTATAGATAATAACATAAATTCAACTCTTAGTTAAAGATCTGTAGCTACATCCAAAACTAACAACTGCACTGCGCAACAGTATATCTGACCCGTTTTTATTAAAACATTGCATAGTGAAATTTTGCCACACATTCGCATTTTGCAAACGTTTTACACGTGTCTTTTTCTATTCAAAGTGTTTCTTAACTTCCATTCCGCTCTTAAGTTTGTACTGTTGTTTACCTTGTACCTCATGTTTGTTAGGACCTGATTGGTGTTGCTCGCATAGGAATTTCTATCAATTTGAGGATTTTTGCACACTTTTCCTTGTTTCAAAAAGCCATTTTCAACTGTCATTTTAAAAAAGTGTAAGTTTCCCAAAAACGCTTTTCTTTCTTTTTTGGGGAGGGAAGATTATATTCAAACACTGCACTCTGTTCTTCATTCCTAAATACCTGCTACTTACTTTCTTCTGTGTAGAACTGCTCATTTGTGAATTGAGAACTTTGCAGCGGGAAATATTAACCTAAAGCGCTATCTGTTCACAAAGCAAAACTTTCTTTTTCCTGTGTTTTATTTTCTGTATTGCTATAAGTAAATTAAATTGCTTTACTTACGTTCTGACTTGTTTTGTCACCACTTGGTAATTGCTGCCCCATATATATATAGATATATTAAAAGTTGTGTTTGTATTAAATATTAAATAAATAAATACATATTTACTTTTACTAACTAGCCTGATTCCTGGTCCACTGTGACCTCAGGGGTATTTTGAGACAGGTGTGATATGAGTGGTATATTACTCAGAATATTTAACCTATAGACATAATAAATAAGTATTTAATTTGTGTATTACATGCTAGGCGAGACCTGGGTGTGTGTCTGATTGAAATCGTTAACAACTGCCCATCACCCAAACCCAGGTCAAGGACATAAAGGCACAGTTTCATGCCACTACACTTCACCCAAATGTGATAGCAGCCATCAACTGCACCCATGTAATGTTGGTTTTGCACCAGGCCCATGAGGCTGCATACAGGAACCGGAAGCACTACCACTCCCTCAACGTGCAAGTGACATGTGGCCATGACCTCATCATCACCCACTGCTATGCCTTCTACCAAGATTTAACACAACTCCATGGTCCTACACACCGGCACACTGCCAGGATACATGGAGAGGCACAGAGGACAACAGATCTGGATAGTGGGTGAGTACAAACACAGCCTCATATGCACAGTGAAGCACACAAACAGAAGAGGAGGTAGTCACAACTGAAGGCAGCACTATTTGGCAAGAGGATGCACTGGCAGCACCCGGGCAGCACCTGAACCTACGAATTGGGCATTAAAAGGTGTATGAACACATCGCACACCCCTCTTAGCCACACAAATGCTGACGGACACACAGCACTGCCATCATAATGATACATTGAACCACATGGACCACAATGCATCTTGAATGTTGCGCAGATCCACACAGCAACACCCAACAGCATGTCCACCCATGCCACAGCCATCTGTCCATGTCCTGTCACCTGGGACATGCCACTGAACAACCGCCACAATAACACTGGCTGCAAGTACACATTGCATGGGCAGGATGCACATAATAATGCTCAGGCTAACAATGCCCAGATACATTTAGACTGCAGACCCAGACAAATGACTGATGCCTGTATTTCAAACCATGCAGGTGAATCTGGATAGCCGCAGATGGCATGACTGATGACTCCTGTGCGTGACCCTTGTACCCCACATGAGTCCGCCAAGAACCATGCCTTAAGCCGGACCGCGTATGCATAGAGCTCACCTTTGGACTCCTTAAGTCACGATTCCAGAGATATGATATGATATGATAGTTTATTTGTATAGTGCCTATACAGTGTGTTTCAAACCGCTTCAAGGCAAGGGATGGAACAAGGGAAAAATACAAACAGTGCACATTCTTACAAGGTCTTGAACAATAAGAATGTGAAATTAACTTTCGTACTAGGCCTGGCGAGATTGCAAATAGTGCAAGAGCTAAGACACAGAAAGGAAGGGAGGAGGTGGGTGGGAAGGGAATGGAAACATACAGGCAACTAACCTACTAGCCCTGATGACATTTCTGATAGAGCCGGAAGATTACACGAGGATGGGGTAAGGTGGAATAAAAACAAGTGACTATCATACCAGGCCTGACGACATTTCAGATAGTGCTGGAGAGGGAGGAAGAAAGACGAGAGGATGTGGGAGGAGACAAACAATGTAGCTATCATACTATGTCCGAGGACAATTCAGAGTAAGTGCATAGAGTAAGAAGAGGACGGGGAAGATGAGAGAGGGAAAAGGAAGAAAAGGAGAACAGGAGAGAACAAGAGTAAGCAGTGAAAAAGAGTGGAGAAGTAAGTGGGGAGAGACAATACAGTTGCAGAAGTCGGTAATAATGCATAGTGTTGCAGGGAATAGCACATGCAAGACAAGATTCAGGATGAAGATGGGCACAGCATGATGCAGTGTCACCATGTTATGCAGAAGAGGTCAGGAATGAGAATAGAGACGGAAGAAGCACCAATAGTCAAATGAGTCCATATGTCCAAATCAAGCATTTGCAGCAACACAGTGATGGTAGAGCAATAATGTCTCAAGAACTCATGCAGTGGTATGATGTAGGGTGGGCAGAATGAGAGGGCTAAGGGGAATGGGAAGGTCGGATTGACAGGAATAAGCCAAGGCAGGAAACACATGCTTACAAGAAGGGGGGTGGCAAGGGAATGGCTTGCAACACCACAGGCAACTAGGGGGGTGAGGGAAATGGCATACAACACCACAGGAAACCGGGGGGGCAAGGGAACGGCATACAGTACCACAGGAAACCTGGGGGGGTTAAGGGAATGGCATACAACACCAAAGGCAAACGGGGGGAGGCAAGGGAATGGCATACAACACCACAGGCAGCCTGGGGTGCAGTGCATAGATCACACTGGTGGAGCCCTCATGTATGCACCTGACAAAGTAGGGAAAACTGCATTGGTGTGTGCAATGTTCCGTAACATTTTCCTGAGGAGGAATGTGCTCCTATCCCCTTAATCTGGCTGGCCAGACCCAGAGGAAGATGGAGAGGTTGACCATGTGGCAGGAGACAGAGCAGACACTCACAGGGATGACGTGAGGGACGGGAGAGTGTCCCGACAGGCACTAATAGACAATTACTTTTAGAATGGTGACCTGACTCAGTACACAACCAGCACAGTGTGAATAAAGTACACTGTGGATCCCCTCCATAACGATGACCGTGCTTTCGGGCTGACGCTGAAAGTCAGGGGCTGCCCGTCCCTTTCCCTCTCCTAAGACATTAAAGATACTCTTGGGGTGTGGATGGCTGCCAGGGGCTCTGATTTTTGATGGATTCTGGTTTTCAAAATGGCTCCTGCGATACTTCCCGTTCCGGTTGTGACGTATTTCCCACTGGTTCAATTAGCAATGGGTTTTTGGGCGGGGGCCTGCTTTCCCACGCTGTTTCACTGGGTGCAATTAGCATTAACGCTGGGGCTGTGTGCACCTGCCCGCATACCCATGATGCAGAGCTATTTGTGCCACGAGCCCCAGCGGTAATACCTGCTTACCGCCCAACTCATGGTTTGGCCCCATATGTGTATTTGAATGGTTTTATAAATAGTAGAGGAGGAAAGAGCTTCCAACAGCAGAGACTGTGTACAGTGGTTTCCGGTAGAAGAAATGCCTCCAGCCAATTGGGTGGTTCCAGGGGTGACTCCTTAATAATACACCCACTCCGTCCTCCTTAAGAGTCACCTTAAAACAGTTCCAGAAGTTATACAGCACCCGGTGTGGTTGCTGAATCAAGTGACAAGAGGGGAAAAACAAGAAAAATAGACCGTTTTAATGGAACACAGTGGAATGTCCACACCACTCTTCAGAGCAGCTTAGCCACTTTATGATGGTCCCCCAGGGGCTACAGTGCCTCCGTCCAGGTATAAGATTCTCCTTTCTTTGCTTTGTACTGCCCACATGCCACCAGCTTGCAAGACAGATCAAAATACTTAAGTAAATCCCCAAAGCTTGTGAAAGCAAGGGACAGGCATTATTTTAAAAAGTGAAAGAAGGGAGAAGAAAAGGGGTGGAGTGGGCAATGAATGTAGTATAGTATGAATGAAGTATGAACGCCTCATATGTTCACAGTACCCTTTTCTTGCAGGGTCTTGCTTTGCTGGCAAGCAGGTGGATTGGGCTGGTGAGCAAGATTGCGACAGCTGATGGTGTTGGATGTCTGTCGTCAGTGAAATGCTGATTAGAGCAAAGTCGAAAAGCGTAATACAGACATAAAGGCCACAACTCTCCAGATTGGCCCAGCTGCCCCTGAAGACCACTTTCACCGTCTTGCACGCGCTCTGCGCCTGAATTGATTTTTAAAGGTAGGACACTCCTCTTCCTTGTAAGTCTGTGACATGGCAATTCCCTCATTATATTAAAGAGCCAGCAATGCAAAACTGGCTACTTCATTTAGATAACACCAATCAGTTTGACACTGCCTTAAAGCCCTGGGAATTCTGAGAGAAGCAAAATGTCATCTCCACAGCCGCCGCAGACCACTTCACCCCCTTCAGCCACATACATCGCATATGGCTGTACTGCAAGCTTCTGTGCCTTGTCTTTCCCACGTGTGGCATAGTTCTTGTTTGGTTCTCAGCCTTGCTTTCAGCACTGATAAGCCAGGCTTTAAATTCCTTTCAAAGAATCACTTTGGAAATATTCTTAAGCATTTGTGCATCTAGCTGCTTCTCAAATGTTTTCAGAGGCATCCTTTTGTCATGCTAACAAGAGACAACATATCCAACTAATTACATAATCTGTGACTGTTGCCTCTCTCACTCTTTCATGAAGGCCTTTCACATTTTACTATATTTTTTGCCATTTTCCTTTGCTATATTTTCCCTTACAGTTCATAGCAGGCTTAATTGAGGAGCGGATGTCATATTGTGCTCTAGTGCTCCTTTGGTTAAACGTCATATCAGGAAGAATTTGGTTAATTGGCTGAGTGCAGACATTCCTACTGTTGTCCTCTTACGTTGAGAAGCAGAGGTCTTAAATCCCTTGTTAGGTGTGATTCTGCACCCTGGTGGGGGGAGGGTCAAGCATACAGGATTCCAGTCAGTTGACCCTCTACGAAGCATACTGGGTAGTGGCTGGATCAAACCAGACTCTAGCAGCTCATAATTTTCAGAAAACATGATGGGGAATGCCTGAAACTCACTGCAGCGTATTCAGTAATTATGAATGACAGTAAAACAATTGGTATGGGATCACCTGCCAGTTTGTTCGACTCATCAAAATAGGCTGGCCCATGGGGCCAGATACCCTCTGAGGAAGTGGACTTTGAGAGTGGATGGGATATGGAGAGGATTTCCTGATCATCTTAAATTGTCACTCATCACAATTCACAATTCAGGGTCAATCACAGTACTTCCCTGTTGGGACTGCTTTTCTATACTCTGCCCTGGTGGAAAGATGCATAGAAGTCCAACCTATAATGTGACATGGACAACTCTGCGGAGCTGTAGTCACACCAGTTCAAGGTAGCAGTGACGAGGGGCTAGGCTAAGTCTCAAGAGTTGGTGAGCTTATAAAGAGTTCTTTCAGGAAGGCATGGCATCAAGAATAGTCAGACAGAAGTGATCACAGTTTAAGGGTGTTTATTAAACTAAATATGCAGCGGTAAGGAAAATGCCTAATTTAAAACTAAAGCTAGGATGGGAGCAAACTACAATCATCAAATGAAAAATAAGGCAGTCCTAGTGGCGTCTGGTAAAAAAAAAAAGGGCCTATAGTAGAAAAACCTATTGTAAGTCCTTACAGCTAAATACAAAAAGAGTGTGGGTTAAGGTTCACAAGAAAGAAAGAAGTTTCATGAATGATAAGTCAGGATGTGTAGCCGGGGGTCTCCCTTTCCCACATTTAGAGCATGGGATTAAGTGGGACTCCTGGCCACAGCCCACTCTCTAGCTTTCCCAGCACGAGATGACAGTTCTGTTCACAGCTATCAGGACTGTCGATGGCCAAGTCTCTTTCCTCTAACAAGTTACTTGCCTTCGAGGATCTGACTTTTTTTTCAAAATAACAACTCAAAGTTCCTATAAAAAATGTACCTTGAGTGATGCCTTTCCCCTCTTCCGTCATCAGACACAACAAATAGTTCTTATCGATATGCGGATCTTCAGAGGTCAGCTTTCTTGCTTCCTATGGCTTGACAGATTCAAATTAGCAATGAGAAGTTCCTTTCTGGTTGCACTTTGGATTGTGATTCCTTACGCTTGGGTCTCCCTCTTCTGGGCTAAAACCTCTCTCGAATATCAGCCACTGACCACTTTGACCTATCTTGGCGGCTCTTCTACGCCCTTCTGTTATTAGTAGTTTTAATCAAAAAGAAAAAAGACCACAAGTACTCCACTGTTGTATGTATTCAGTTAAGTTAAAAAAAAAATCATTTCATTGTTTTTAAGTTCTTTTCTCATTTGATCCAATGTTGGAAAATTATTATTCATTTTCATTGACATTGATTGCTCTGATGTACATGTTTTTCTCATTAAATACATCCCAATATTGGACAGTTAATCATTTGCATTATTCTTTAAGTTTCAACTCTGACATTGGGCAGTCGCAATGTCTCAAGCTCCATGTGCAGCAAACAAATAGTCCAACACGAAGAAGGAAACAAGTCCAAAATAAAGGAAGCTCGCCATAGTTGCAACAGACTGACCTACTCTTCAAATAATTTGTAGTTTCAATCAACACAGGATCAACCAGAGTCTCTTGAGGGAGCACACATGTGGTGCCTATCCCCTCTGCAGCTGGTCTTCCCTTAAATATGTACAGTTCTTCGAACTTTTCTCAATGTACCACTTTGTGACTTTCATTTAGCAAAGTTCAGTCTCTTATCGGTTCTCCCCTTGGCTCACCGGCTGTGATGAACAACTTAACTTTCCTTGTATCTGTAGTCAAGGCTGGTACCACGGTAGCAGGCATCTCCCTCGGTCCTGCTTATCAGCGTAACCACGCTCTGTGTACCATTGACATCTGCTGCAACACACTTGAGCTATTGTTCACGGTCTTATGATTCCTAGTGCAAGGTAGCTTCTCTCCTCAACACATTCTTGGTTCGCACCATCTTTATCCTCCTCTTGAACTGCCATGCTAAGTTAACTCTCTCATCGTACGGTCTGCCTTGCTCATACTGTGCTCTTGTGCTCCACATGTTATCCCTGTGGGGAGGGGAAAGGGCCGTCGGGTGTTTGTGTGATTCTGGTGAATTGCCTGACTTTGCCTCACCCTGGTATTGAGAAATGTCAGGTAAACGGCTCTGATTTTAGTCCATTGTCTTTCGTGGTGTGCGAAAGTGTTTGTGTTGGAAAAGGGGGGGGGGGGAATGATGCAGTATCCCCCTTCTTTCAACACCTTTTCCACATCCTACCACTTAGGATAGGGAAAAGGTGTTGAAAGAAGCGGGATACTGCATCTCATCTGTTGGTGTCCCACTTCCACTCCCCAATAACCCCCTATTCAGGTGATCCTCCCTCACCAGTCCACTCCCAAGAACTGGATCCAATAGCAATGGACGTATCCTGGCCACCTGGATGATAGACCCCGGGGACTAGTCAGGGAGACCTCTTCAAGTTTCTCACAGTCCACACTGAGTACACACAATGAGAATCACAAATTCCACATTTTTTTAAAGTAAATATTGTATTTCTTAACACAAAAACACATAGGTACTTACATTGTGCCTCAGGTTAACGAATAATGTTTCATTGTCACTTTACAGCCACTAAACATGAACATCCCCCTCCCTCGCCCAAACTAGCCATACTGTGGTATCCCCCTACATTAAAGCTTTGACACCTCTTGTTAACAGATGCAATTCATTTTCGCCTGTTCTGTTACTAGCTTGGAACAGGGTTAGTAAAAGTTCTGTCCAAAGTACATATCCTCCCCTAAATCCTGATTAGGCCCACAACATCCCTCTTCCCACACCCCCACCTCTGTCAATGATCATTTTTGCAAACCCTCCACCACCTCTCTGCAGGCGACCCCTTAACAGACTTCCCTTCCATTGCGTGGAGCCAGGATACATGCTAGATCTTTTAATTTCCCATCACTGCCACTAAGGGTAGTTGTGCCGATATTGGGTCCCTTGTTTAAGTTTTTCACAGTTTGTGTGCCATATCTGTGTGCCCAGTTTTCACCAAGTGTGGGTATCCATGCGATTTTTCCGGGGGTGCCCATAATATCTCTTTCAAGTGAAGGCATTTTATCTCCGGTTGTAGGACAGCTGTGTCTATTGTGGGATCATCGGCAAGCCAGCCCACTAAGTAATGTATCTGGCTCGCTAGGTAATATAGTTCAAAGCTCAGAATTCTCAGCCCTCCCTTATCATAGGGTCTCTGTAAATTACTCAGCGTTCTTCTGTGTCTACCATCTTGCCATAGGAACCCTTGGCAAAGGATGTTTGGGGTATATTGTAGGTTATATTCCCAAAACAGTGCAGGATTCTGGGTAGTGCCACCATTTTAAGCAATGCCACTCTTCCCATTACCAACAATGGCAACGTGCCACAGAATTTCATTGACTTCCTTAGTCTTTGTAACACTTTAAAGTCTTGTGTACGTGCTCTTGCACATGGGTGTGGTATATATCCAGCCCCAAATACCTAAAGGTATCTTTTTCCCATGGTAATGATAGTGCTGGAAGCTCTTCCTTGTGCCTAGAAGCATACTTATCTTGTGGGAATACACAGGATTTGCTCTCATTGATCGTGATTCCAGACAGTGCGCTAAAGTTGTCCAATACTGCCAATATGTGCTGCAGATTCTCCACTGGGTCTTGTATATATAGCAGTGTATCATCCGCATACATAGATACTACGCGCATCACTCCATCTATCCTATTTCCCACATCCTGGTATTCTCGCCTCAGGAATGCTGCTATTGGTTCCATTGCTATAATGTGCAGCATCGGGGCTAGCGGGTAGCCTTGTCTGGTTCCTTTGCTCAATTCCCATCTCTCTGAGAAACTACCCTGGCCATGGGTTTAATGAAAATCAATTGTATCCACTGCATATACTTTTACCCAAAGCCTATTTTCCCCATAGTCGCGTAGTCAAACACTTTAGTTGCATCTAGCGAAGCTACGGCAGAGAATTCGAACTGATCTTTTGTACTGCTAATAACGTGATGCAATCTATTCACGTTCTAAGAGATGTTTCTTCCTGGCACATATCCCATTTGATCAGGGTTTATTAATTATGTTATTACTCTTCTAAGTCTATTCATTAATAATGCTGTTGAAATCATATTATCCTGGTTCAACAGAGAGGGGCCTGTATGAGCTACAATCTATTTCATTTTTGTTAGGCATAGGGGAGGGATATTATCACTGCTTCTCTCATGCTTTCTGGGAAAGTTCCTACTTCCAAAGCTTCCATGTATACTTTGGGCAGGACCGGTGCAAGTGTGCCTGTATATGCCTTGTAGAATTCGCCGGGTAGCCCGCATGTGTCTGGTGCTTTACCCGAGTGTAGTGTCCTAATTATAGACAGTATCTCCTCCAACATTATAGGTTCTTCAAGTATCTGTACTTTCTCTGTTTCTAATTTTGGTAAAACCATTACATCCAATGCTTCCTGTAACTCCTTGCGTTGCTCCCCATTGACAACCTTGTCCAACGTGCTGTAATATTCATAGAATTTGCTGTTTACTCCTATTAGTGTGTTGTGTACAGTGCCTTCTTATTTCTGGACAGAGTGTGTTGGCGTTTTCTTCTTCTTGTTCTTATATAGCCACGCCAGTAGCATACCTGTTTTTTCACCTTCTCTATGTGTTTGTTCTACCTGTTTCGCGTAGCTAAATTTGCCTAATCTTTCCCATTGTGTTAGGCATTCTTGTCTTAATCTGATTACCTCATCCAAGTTCTCATCTCCCGTACTATGCTTCCTCTCTGCCTTGACTTTTTCTTGCTCCATTCTGTTTAGTTGTGACGTGATCGTTTTATGTACCCTTCCTGCTTGGTCTATCACCTTGTTAGGGAGAATTCTCCAGAATGGCTAATTCCCCTTACCTACTGAGTCCTAGGATTTATTTATTTTCACCTGGTAAGAGTGTGAGCCTTTTTTTCCCGCTCTTACATGTGTTTTGCTGTGTGTGTGTTTAACATGTTTGTGTTCATAGACTGTGGAGCCTCACCTACTCCATTGGTGTCATCTTTTTACTGTGTGTCACACAGCACCTTTAGTGCAGTGACACAGGGTTGTCTTTTTCAGACTTCCCACTTTAAACTCCATTTTCTGGGACTGACTACTGTCTCCCGGAACATGACTATTTATTTTTACATTTCTATAGCGCACAAACAGCCCTGAGGCGCTGTTACTTGCAGGGAACTTAGTTACAGGGGGTACAGATACAGGTAGGTAATGCATTTACATGTTATACATAATACAGTAGGGTGCATCTTATAAAACATTTTGCAGGTTACCAAAAGATGTGTTCCGCAAATATGGGTGACGAGTGAGGTGCCCATCAGGTGAAAAGTTTACATGGCTTTGCAGAAAGCCATGCGAGATACCTCGCTTCCAGTGTGAAGGTGCAAGGTAGGGGAAGCTGGCGCCACCTGCTCTAGCTCTTTTTACCAGGGGCACGCTCAGCATGTTGGCGTACAGTGCCTGGTGGGCCTTGTAGAGATGGAGGGGTGGATCCTTTGTTATAGGTAGTCCGGTGCGTCGAGGTGGATGCACCTATGGGTCACTGTCAGCGCTTTGAATATGTTTCTCTCATTGGGAGCCAGTGGGCTGATTTTCTGGCAGCCGTGATGTGCTCTCTTTTGCAGATGCCTTGAGCTGCGCGGAGCGCATTGTTCTGGATGACTTGCAGTACATTGCACTAGTCTAGCCTAGAGCCTCTGATGGCTCTAGCTATGTTAGTGCAGTTCTCCTTGGAGAGGAAAGGCCTAGTTGTGTTAATCAGTTTAGCATGGCACGCAGCTGAAGAGGGGATTGCGTTTACTTGTCTATTCACGGAAAGGTTGGAGTCCAGATAGACTCTGAGGGTTTTCACTGCGTCAGATACTGGAATTTTGATGGAGGCGATGGTGAAATGGCTAAACTGAGTGTCACAGTTTTTGAGTGTGTCAGAGGATCCTACCAGGAGGAGTTCTGTCTTGTCAGAGTTAAGGCATAGTCCGTTGTCTGCCATCCAAGTCTGGATGGTGTTGTAGATGTTGTTGAGTGTTGTAGAGTCTGTGTTATAGTTCCCTGTGTGGGTGAGGAGGATTTGGGTATCATCAGCGTAGTTGGTGTAGGAGTTACCCAGTGCGTTGAGCTTGAGGAAGAGAGGACGTGTAAAGATGTTGTAAAGAGTAGGAGAGAGGCACTATCCTTGCAGCACTCCACATAGCATTGTAGTGGGTGAGGCAGAGGCTTAGTCAGAAAATATTTTCATGGTCCTGCTTTCCAGGAAGGAGGTAATCCAGGCCGTGGCGTCAGGGGAAAATGTGGCCGTGGAGGAGAGGTGGTGGCGGAGGATGTTGTGGTCAATGAGGTCAAATGCTGCAGAGAGGTCGAGAAGTAGTAGAAGGGCTGGTTTACCTAGGTCTCTGGGATCGTCCATTTGATTTTTTTAAGTCAAGTAGAGCAGTTTCTGTCCCATGCCTTGGCTGAAAGCCGGCTTGGCGTAGCTCTAGAAGCTTGTTTGCCTCAATGAAGTGTTGCACCTGCAGGTATGCTACTTTGTCCAGTATCTTGAATAGGAATGGGACGGAGGTGATGGGCCTGTAGTTATTGGGAGAGGTTAGGTCAAGCTTTTTTTTTAGGAGTGGTCAGACCCAAGCTTCCTTGAGGCAGGAGGGGACTTTCCCTGTGGCAAAGGAGGCATTGACGAAGGCTTCCAGGAATGGTGCAAGGGTATCGGCACAGTCCTTGATAATTGTGGCAGGGCAGGAGTCACCCTTACAGTTGGACGGCTTTATGGTTCTCATGATGTTGACCATGTCTTGCTCATGTATGGCCTTAAATGGGAATAGAGGAGAAGCGTCAAGAGAGGGTTAGGGAGTGGGGGTAGGAGGGTTGGAGAGCGATTGTTTAGTGGTTTGGATTTTGGCTTGGAGTGAATCCAGCTTCTTGCGCGTGGCTGTTTGTATTTCATCACAGCCCATTTTATCTTTAGTAAAGTTTTGGGGGGAGGTGTGGGAGTCTCTAGCTCTCTGAAGATAGAAAACATTTCTTTTGTCTTGGATTTAGCGTCAGAGATTCTTGATGCAAAGGATTTGGTTTTGGCAAGAATGATAGCCTTCTTGTACTCATTGGAGCGAGCTTTGAAGACAGTCCTGTCTTTGTCAGAGTGGGAGGTTTGCCAGCGTGTTAAGGCGGCCCATTTTTCAGTGCAGAGTTTGAGGAGGTATGGGGTGAACCAAGCATTAGCATGACTGGATGGTTTAGTTTTGCGAGGCTTGTGAGGGGCAATGGAGTTGACAGCTAGTTTGATTGCGGTGTCATAGGCTAGGGCGAGGGCCTCAGGGTCGGTGGAGAAGGTTGGTCTGAAGGTTGGCCCCTGGAGGAAAGGGAGTATCCTTTCTTTGTTAAGTTGGCAGGAGCTTCTTGCGAGGGCTGGAAGTAGCGATCTTGTCTAATGATGGAATAGCCTGGAGGGAGTGCTAGGGATAGTGCTGTACCGGAGGCTTCATGCAGCCATGTTTCGGTGACCGTGAGAAGGTCCAGCTTGTGGGTGGTGATGAGGTTGTGTATGCTTAATGAATGTGCATTAATGGACCGGCATTGACCATGGCACACTTAAGGTGTGGTTCTGAGGTGACTAGAGGAGGATGTCTAGGTGGGATGGACCTGGAGAAGGGTGTGGAGGGGGCATCAGTGGCTCTGGCATTAGCGGTATTAGTGGTCCCATTTTCAGGGGTGGGAGACACAGGTGCAGTGGCATTCAGTACATTCCAATTCAAAATGGGGGCACTTAAATGAGGTACTCTGATCTTAGTGGGGAGAGCAGTGGAGGTAGGCATGAAGTCCTTAACCTTAATAGTGGTTGTAACAAAGTTAGTGGTTTTTCCATGGTGGGTGTTTAGTATAATGTAATCATTGGGTACAGTTGAAGATCTATGGAGCTGGCAGTAGGGCGTTACAAAGTTTTAAGTGCACGTCATCATGGTTAAATTAGGCTGGGTCTTTGCGGATGAGAATGCATTGCTGGCATTTTCTGCATTCTGCGATCTGGCTTGGAGTCGGGAGTTGCGGGTGATTGTAGATGGAGGCTCTGAAGTTAGTGGTGCCATGTGTGTGCGAGAGCACAATCTGTCTAATCTTGGGGCGAGGGTTGTGTTATGGGGGAGCAGACTAATGCGTGGCTCCTTACCTTGTGTGACTGGTAGCATTTCGGGACAGATGGCAGGCGAGCAGGAAAGAGCAGATAAGAGCATGGCCTTCCCTGCTCGACTTCGCCTCTCGGCCCTCTCCCCCTCCATTTAAAGCAGGATGGGCAAGCAGAGAGAGGCAGCGAATGGGCGCTCAGACCCACAGCGCGCATTCTGGTGGGCTACTTTGCAGGAACTGGCAACCATGGACGCCATTTCTAGATGTTGCAGGGCCGTGGAACACGCAGTGAACGGTGATGAGTGTATGGAACACTCAGATGATCCAAATGCGATCTGATCAGCTCCCAGCTGATCCGTGTGGTGGTGTGCTCGCAGCAGAGCAGATAAGAGCATGGGAGGCCTTTCCTCACTGCCTTCCCTGCTCGGCGTTGCCTCTCAGCCCTCTCCCCTTCCATTTAAAGCAGGAGGGGAGGGACCGGCAGAGAGAGGCAGCTATCTTACATAGAGTACTGGAAAGGGTTAATAGTTATCCCTTTTTGACTGTCTCTCATGGAACATTGTTTCGTTCCCCTTTCTTTAAGATGTGGCTGGTGGCAGTAGTATCTAACATATCTTTCCTACTGTGGTCTATGAAAATAGCCTTGGTACTGTTTTAGGCTATGTTAGTAGCATCAAACTTAAATCTGCTGGACCCCATTTAGTTTTATTTAGTTCTGGCTGGGTTTATTAGCCATTTCTTTTTGTAAAGGTCTTTCTCGTGCGCCAAACCAGGTGTGGTTCCTTTGTTTGCTGTCCCTTAGGCGTCTGAGAGTCTGGGGGGAGAGGATGTGAGGGACGGGTTTTAGGCCCCCTGCACAGGGTTCCCTTGGAAACCCAAGTCACACTCTGGTTTGATTGGCTAGGTGACTGTCCTGCATGGACAGCCAACCTGCTGTGTGATTGACATGGCTGTCTGAATAGGGAAAACTGCATAAAAAGCAGGTCTCTGGGACTAGGAAGGCAGAGTCACCACTGGATCGAGAGAACTGAAGAGAAGCTGAAAGAAGAGGACCACTACCATGACTGAACCTCTGGTGAAGCCCTGCGCGGGTCGAAATATCCAAACATCGATGACAGAGAAGATCTGCAAGGAATCTTCTTCCCTTGTGCTGGCGGGACCAACCAGTTCACGATTTGAATCCTAATTGTAGCAAGCCTTTTCTAGATTGCCCTGCCTACTTACTTGTTGGCGCTGCTTAATTTTGTATAACCTTGTCTTTCCCTCCCTTTGAAATTGCTGGAGTGCCATTTGCTCACACTTCATTTTGAGCCTAACTTGGCCAGAATTCATGGGGTGTTGTGTAGTATATTAAGAGTGTGATTTTCTCTGCTGCTTTACTTAGTGAATTGTTTTATAACTGATGTGTAAATAAATGTATATTCTTTTACTCAGAAACCTTGAGTCAGTGTTAGTTTGAACCATAGTAATTGCTGTCCTTTGTGTACGTTTTGATACTGCTCACTTTACTCTTGAGATCAGTCTGGCTGCCATCTCTACCACTTTACTGTTTAGTACAGGCTTGTACCAAAGGCGAATTTGTACTTGCACTTGTAGTCTTAATTGTATGTGGTGTTCCCAAAGGGTACTGCATATGATTCTGCCTAACATGTAGTAATCGGCAGAATTATAAATACTATGCAATTCATAAAAAGGGTAAAAATATGCCAAAGGGCGATGCAACCTCGCACAGAGCCAGCGATCGGATTGGCCAATTCCCTGTGACCTCTGGAATCCGCAGGTAAGTAAGGGCGTGGGGGCAAGTTCAGGGGAGAGAAGACTGATGCTTATTTTAGGAACAATTACTTTCAGTATTTTCTCCCTCAATCATTTCAGCTACGGTTTTACCACACAAATCCCAGCTTAGCATAGCATAGCATAGATGTATATATAGCACAAAGTAAGGCTATGTTATGTATAAATACTCCATATAGTCAACCACATTATGTGCACAATTTAATTAATGTATCCTCACTGTCCTTCCCTCTTGCTGTTCCATTGGCACACCTGAGTAATACATCCACCACTGCTAATCTTGTACTACTGTAAGGCACCCAGCCATCAATACATATTAATGAACAAATGTAGTCTGTCATTTCAGTGTACATATGAGATGGGGTACAGACCCTGCCCCGCTCCTACCCTAAGTAACTCAGAGAATCCTACCATGAGTGTTCAATAAGTCACACATTGGATCAGTAGATTACATGGGAACAGTTTAACGTGCCTCCACCCAAGATGACAGGGCATTCCTCAGGAATGCCTTCAATAGAAAAAAGAGTAACCTGTAATGAAAATAATCAGTTAACATTATTATCAGCAAACAGATCATTGCACAGCTTAAATGAACCCCTGGACAAAGATGCACATTTTACCAGATCATATTACAACTGAAGCAAGCATAAGATTAACCAGTGATGGTTGAGATATTTCCAGTCAGGGTTCTCTTTAAATTCCTCTCTGCAATGTGGAGTTATTCCCCTTAGCAGTAGATCCACACTCCAAACTTCCTTAGGAGGCTGTGAGCAACAGGGAAAATAAAAACAAGAGAGAAGAAGTTCAGGGAGTTCAATAAAGAGCCAGTCATTAAAAGAAAGTCCCTAATATAGGCCATGTAAAGTTTCAAAATAAAACTAATATTTGGGCCCCAAAGAAATGTTTGTCTGACCCACGAACGCCGCCTATAAGAGGAACATACTGACAGGATGCACGGGGGAACGCCCATTGGGTGAATATGCAATGCAACACATTGGCTATCTTATCCAGTAATGAGATGCAGTACCCATGAAATAAGTGCCTGAACTATAGCAATCAGCAAGCTATGAACCCTCCACGCCTTGGAAGCAGTGGAATGTTGAGAACATGTCTGCCTCCTGCCAGACAGCACAGTGTCAGGCCCATAAGACTGTAACCAACCTTGATTCTCAGACTATGATGAATGTGCTTGAGATCAGAAATGACTATACTAGATCCAGGGATGGACTGGCGGCATCGGCCCATCGGCCACTGGCCGATGACCTTTGAGGACCTGGGGGACGGTTTTCATGAGGCCACCCCAGGGCAGTTTTTTTGCCAGTAAAAAATGTTTAGGAAAAAAAATATTTGCTTGGGAACAAAATTGCTGCAACAGGCAGGAGGCAGCAGCGACTCATGTCTCTTGTGGCCCATTTTAGTTATTTTTATAAAATTGTTGATGTTGCAACTTGCTTGTCTGTGAAATTTTGTAGAGATGGATAACATCTCCCCCGACGGCCAAGCAGCAGCTCGTCTGAGGCTCAGGGCCACGCCGGAAAGGAAACTGACACTCTCTCTCTCTCTCTGAGGGGGGGTGTTGGTTCGTTCCATTTGTTCCACTTCCAGCTGAGCCAGCCCATGCCATGGCTCAGGGGCTGGAGCCTGGAGCCCTGGAGGCTGGAGCTGGTGCTACTGCTGACGGTGACCTGACCTGGCTGGAGCGGGAGCATAATTATTCATCAAAGCAAGGTAACAACAAGTTGTTACCTTGCTTTGATGATTTTCAAATTGCAATTGCACAAATTACAAATTGCAGATGCATATCATATGCATGTACATCAAGGGCCGCCCGTGCTCCTTGATGGTGAGAACTGACTGTTGTTTGTTTCTATGTTAATACGAACACCGGGCCCGGCGGGCCTAGTGCAACTGTGTGCAGCATCCTGGGCGGGGGGCGGGGCTGCAAACTAAGTTCACAAGTTCCTTTCAACTTTGCAGGAACTAACAACAACGAATTTGTTGCCCTGCAAAGTTGAAAGCAACTTGTGGCTGGGGGGCTGGAGGGCCAACGGACTCTGTGCCGCCATGGACATGTGACTCTCTCTCTGAGTCTCTCTCTGAGAGGATATAGTGGGCCTGCCCTCCTCACTGGGCATTATTTTTTGGCCACTCACTGGCCACCGCACCCTGACCCACCACCCCATGACGAGACAGCCTGCCAGTGTCAGTACAGCAGCCTGAGCACTGAGCAGAAGCAGCAGAAGACAACGACAAGCCGAGGACACGCACAAGCACCGGCGGTCCGGCGCCCCGGCCGCACTCCGCAGCACCACCACCACTGAGCCACAGCCCAGCCACACAGCTGCCCGCAGCAGCCAGCAGCAGCAGCAGACAGAGAGTGTCAGACCCACCATGACCTGACCTGGTTCGAACCGAAATAGTCGACGTGACGTCAGTGAGTCGCGTCGTCGTGAAAATCAGGTAAGATTGAAGAATCCGTGTGCAAGCATGGAACATTACCCGAGGGGCACGAGTCGAGATGAGGGTGATGGAATGGAAAGGGTGACATTGCAAGGCGCTGCCTGTGGTCGGAGGGGCCTTTTTATGGACTGCTTCAGTTTTCCAATATCAGAAATCTCACCAAATTATCCCGTCTCCCCGCTCGTTATTTCAACTCTCGTGCCTCATTTTTTGGTGACCTGCAAACCAGACCACGCTATCATTGCCCTTTTCCCCCTTTGATTATGTCCACGATTAACATCTCATTCATTGGCAGCCATTGATGTTTCCTGAGGTAGACTAGGTAATGATGTGTGGAAGAAAAAACATTGTTTACAAATTGCGAGGCATTCACTTAGATTGACACTTCCCTCTGCTGGACACCCCTTTTGCACTAATAGGTACAATTTGTCTTAGGGGGTTCTATCGAGATTGGAGAGGACAAGCAGTTCATGTGTTTATTTCAACGTCACCCCTGGTCAATTGTTAAACCGTGATGATCACCATGTTCAAGGGCAGCGTCATGGCATTTCATTCTTTTCCGTTGCAATGTGCCTCGAGTCTCAGGGCCCTGAGCCGCTGCCCCCATCTTTTACTATAAACGTACATGTGTTTAAAACTATGTATAAAGGGCTTGAGGTTGCCTTTGCTGGCACCCTCACTAACTGCAGCTGTGGAGTAATCTCCAGCCACTCCTTTTTGATACCTCATTGCCGTTGCACGCCGGGTTTCGATTCATGCCCATTTTGATTTTGATGAATACCCGGCCCTCAGCGTTTGTCGCCAGGTTGCTGTGTCCAGCTCAAGCTGCTCCGCTCGGGTCCGGAGAACCTCCGGCCCTCAGCGCTTGTCGCCAGGTTGCTGTGTCCAGCTCAAGCTGCTCCGCTCGGGTCCGGAGAACCTCTTTCTGTTTGTAACACGCTAGCTCCTCGCCTCCTTGCCTGTATTGCCCACAGCTCTGGTCGTTAGCGCCTCCTTCATGCTTCTTCACTGCATGCTGCGGATTCTCCATTGGGGGCATTCTGGCAAGGTGGGATGGATGGGATGGAATAGGACTGGGCCCTGCCATTTGCCATTTTCGTTGTGCCCCTGCCTACTCTGCAACTGCGCCCTGCTCCCAGTGAATACAGGTTATGGTAAACTGTACACTAATGATGTGATTGGAGTGTTGAGAGCTTTGCTGCTTGCAGCGGAAATATTACCTGGATGAGTGGACGCTGCCTGCTTGCACGTTTTCCTGGGCCCCAGAAACGGACTGCCTCATCCTGTGTCAGTGACCCTCCTGCTTTGTGATTCCAAGCCCCCCATAGAGTTTCCCTGATCCTGAAATTTTTTGTATGACTTTTCTCATGCGCATCTTAATCTGTGTTGTGGACACATAGATTGTTTCAGGGGATCTGTGCAAAAGGCAGGCATCATGATAGGAGGCTGCTCAGCAGGTTGAGAGACTGTAGCTGAGATGTGCGCTTAAGCTACATGACGCTGCTCATTTTGTAACCCTTGTGCAGCCTGGTTGCCTTTAGTTTTTTTTTTTTTTAAGAAGAAGGGATATATATTAGTTTATAAAAAAAACTGCTTCATTTGTATCAAGATGAGAAAAGTAAAAAGGTTCAAATCTCCACTGCTTTTTAATAGTTAAGTTACTGTGCCTGCAGCAGTGTGAATGAGATTGGTGGTGCATAAACGAACAGCACACATGTGTACCAGGCGGCCATGGCTGATCCTGGGTCATGGCAGGGGGTCCCAAATAGACCTTTGAAATGGGCCCCTGCTCACCTTCAGTTGGCCCTGATCATGTTTGTTTCCCCCGAGTACCGTGTGTAGACTGCACTGTTGCACATGGCATGGCGTCTTGCAGATGAGTCATGCCACTAGTGCCAGCAGCAGGCGCGCCACTGGCACTGCCAAGGTCCATGTCGTTGGTCGTCCGCTTAAGGAGCCCCGCCGGCCGCCCCCAGAATGTGTGGTGCACCTGTCCGTATTATGCCAATGCCACGGTTCCAGGTGGCACCACAGTGGCTCTCAGAAGTCACCAGTGCTACTGCATGCACGAGGACTACTTGGTCCACGGCGCTTAGAAACCTGTGGGTATTAAGCGCGTTATAAATAACCAATCATATCATTTACCATAATAATGCACTAGACACCGGCTACAGGATTTAGAGACCTCTGCCATGCAGTGTATGTATGCTCCCGGGGCCAGCTTTCTTTCTGCATATTTGTGCTATGCTACTGTGGGTTTCTAATGCTCTACCTTGCTGTGTGAAACACTATTCTTTCTTAGGTTTGGTATTGTATACTATGTTATAGTTGTATGCTAATGCTATTCTATATCATATTATTCTACTGGACACGTAAAGCAATGTTGGCCTTTTAGGGTCCATGTCATTTAATGTTAAAACAAAATTGTTCCTTTTAATATACGCCTTCCCTTTATTTGGGGGTGTGGGCCGCGCCCTCCAGAACAGACCCTTGTTGGCATTCCACGCATACACATAGGTGTTCCTGTTGTTCCTTGAGTTGTGTTTCCCTTTCCAATTCCAAACCACCAGTTTGTGCACCTCTCGGCCAGGTGACTGTTCTGGACATCATGCACACACAGAAAAGCTTACATTTCTTAATAGGAGTATGCATTTCCCTCTGCATTCTGCATCATTTGCTACAGCTGCTGCGTATAATGTTTTCACAAAGCAGATGTGAATGTGTACATTAGAAATGCTCACATTGTTGTCTCTGCTGTAAATGTCCTGCATCAACACCTCACAAATCATCCTCTATTGTTTTTTATCTCAATTTGACTATTTGTATACAGCCTTTATGGACCTGGATGCTCTACTCCTTTTTTTGTGACAAACTATCTATGGTTTAGCCCCTAGCTATTGGAGGATGCTTCGGCGCCCATCATATCTTTATTGCAAGCCATGCACTGTATGTATATGATATATACTGTGTTTATTGGGTTTTCTTCATCTTTACCTTGTTTCTTTTTGCAGGCAGGTCGCTGTTCAAGTATCCATTCTAGTCAGGCCTTAGTGCGGAGCTATCGGCAACAGCCAGCCAGGCGAGCCCATCCCTGTGGGTAAGTAACCACTAGTGACTGTATATCTTCAATGCAGTGCAGTGTAAGGTAGGCTATAGCACACTCAAACCACTTTGGCAGCCTTTATAATGCACACCTGTTGTCTCTCCCCAGCACGGCCATCCTAGGCTCCAGTCCAGCCTATAAGCAGCACAGTGGCCAGGCAGAACTCCTATCCTATTCCTCCTCTTTCAATCTGACCAAGTTTTGTTATTGTGAATTTGCATTGCATCCAGACCTCATGTGTGCTAGGGCAAAAGTAAAACCTCGATTATACCTCTCTCAAACACTGGGGTGGAGGGTAGGATGATTACACAAACGTGTGCATTTGTGTGCATGCAGCAGGAATTCACTTGCTATATGTATGTTGCTGCATGCACCCTTGGTTTTTTTCATAAGTTAATTACAATGCAGCTTTCCTTTTTGGCTACTATTTTTTTCTGAGACGTCATACCATAATACAACGTCTAGGTCTCTGCTCCCCTGGAGAAATAACATGCATGCATCCAGTTCATTTACCATGCCATGGGACTTTATTACTGTTAGACTCAGCATTTTATAGACCTAGCTAGATATTGTTCTCTTTTTTGGGAGGGAGGTTATGCTGAAGCTGGGGACAGTCAAATCTGAAAATGCTGACAAGCACTTGTTTCCTCTTAATGAAATGAAATTTTGGATTTTGGCACTGGCAGCCAGGTTACTTAGACCTACTGTGATAAAGGTAGGAATCCAATGCAAAATTAAGATAATTGTATTCTTTAGGAGAGGAAATAGATTTAAAAAAAGGGAGGAGCAGAAAAACTAAGAAAAAAGAAGAAAAAGCGAATTGAAGAGGAAATCCGGCAAAACAAAAAAATGGGAGATCTGTCTGCAGGTCAGACCATCAAAATGTCACGTGGTGGTATTGCTGGGAGAAAAGTGGATGAGGGTGACCAGCCAGGTACGAGTGTTAAACCTGGTTCTTCACTGGACCCATCAACAAGAGCTCCAGATGTGAGAAGACTAGAAGCCAGAGTGGCTGCAGATGCTACAGAAACTACAATGTCATCCATCATTGAAGGTGCCCCCCGAGAGGAAGTGTTGGAATCAAGTCTGTCAGAAATAATTGAGGCTGTCCATCTCGAGGAAGAGGCAGTCGGTGGTGGTACCAGTCTGCCACAAACAATTGAAGATTCCCCCAAGGAGGAAGTGTCGGGCACAAGTCTGCCAGAAATAATTGAGGCTGTCCTCCTCGAGGGGGAAGTGGCAGCCGGTGGTGGTACCAGTCTGCCACAAACAATTAAAGATTCCCCCAAGGAAGAAGTGTCGGAATCAAGTCTGCCAGAAATAATTGAGGCTGTCCACCTCGAGGAAGGTGCCCCCCGAGAGGAAGTGTTGGAATCAAGTCTGTCAGAAATAATTGAGGCTGTCCATCTCGAGGAAGAGGCAGTCGGTGGTGGTACCAGTCTGCCACAAACAATTGAAGATTCCCCCAAGGAGGAAGTGTCAGGCACAAGTCTGCCAGAAATAATTGAGGCTGTCCTCCTCGAGGGGGAAGTGGCAGCCGGTGGTGGTACCAGTCTGCCACAAACAATTAAAGATTCCCCCAAGGAAGAAGTGTCGGAATCAAGTCTGCCAGAAATAATTGAGGCTGTCCATCTCGAGGAAGAGGCAGTCGGTGGTGGTACCAGTCTGCCACAAACAATTAAAGATTCCCACAAGGAAGAAATGTCGGAATCAAGTCTGCCAGATATAATTGAGGCTGTCCATCTCGAGGAAGAGGCAGTCGGTGGTGGTACCAGTCTGCCACAAACAATTAAAGATTCCCACAAGGAAGAAATGTCGGAATCAAGTCTGCCAGATATAATTGAGGCTGTCCATCTCGAGGAAGAGGCAGTCGGTGGTGGTACCAGTCTGCCACAAACAATTAAAGATTCCCCCAAGGAAGAAGTGTCGGAATCAAGTCTGCCAGAAATAATTGAGGCTGTCCATCTCGAGGAAGAGGCAGTCGGTGGTGGTACCAGTCTGCCACAAACAATTGAAGATTCCCCCAAGGAGGAAGTGTCAGGCACAAGTCTGCCAGAAATAATTGAGGCTGTCCTCCTCGAAGGGGAAGTGGCAGCCGGTGGTGGTACCAGTCTGCCACAAACAATTAAAGATTCCCCCAAGGAAGAAGTGTCGGAATCAAGTCTGCCAGAAATAATTGAGGCTGTCCTCCTCGAGGGGGAAGTGGCAGCCGGTGGTGGTACCAGTCTGCCACAAACAATTGAAGATTCCCCCAAGGAGGAAGTGTCAGGCACAAGTCTGCCAGAAATAATTGGAGACAACATCCTCCCCCCAGAGGAAGTGGCAGGTACTAGTCATTCAGAAGTATCTTTATCTGCTTTACAACATACTGAAGACTCAGGGAAAGGGGGGGTGTGAAGCACAGAGCACGGAAAGATAATCTACAGGTGGGAGACTATTTGTTTCAACGTCCAAAACCTGATCAACTTTACTATTTCTTTCAGCACCATCCAATTCAACCTCTCAAACATGGACACATTAAAGCAAGTTTAGCCTTTTGGAGGAAAGATAGGGGAAAACGGTATAGTTTAAGTTATTCTGAAATACAAAAGGCCCTTTTTGCACAGTTTGTTTAGCGTTTACTAAATGTGGAGAGAGGGGTCTTTTCATCAACGGGATGAAAAACTGGAGGCGTATTTATCAGCACATTGCAGAACATGAGGCAGGCCAAGGTAACCGGAGGTGCACAGATTCCTATATGTTGAACTTTTCAGGGGTCGATATTGGCGTTTTACTCTTTCACCGACAGAAATTACTCGAACTGAGCAAATCAGAAAAAGGAGATACATATTGGAGCGCGTTATTGACGTTATAAAAGTAACTGGGCAAAGGGGGCTCAGT
Source organism: Ambystoma mexicanum (assembly GCF_040938575.1). Lineage (NCBI taxonomy): Eukaryota > Metazoa > Chordata > Amphibia > Caudata > Ambystomatidae > Ambystoma > Ambystoma mexicanum. The sequence goes on along the minus strand of NC_090925.1, from coordinate 48,643,533 downwards.
CCATGTCCAAGCTGGATAATGAAGAGCTGGATCGTGGCAACTTCCTGAAATCCTTCTGCTCCTAAGTAAATATGACAGACCTCTAAAGGAACATATTGAGGTCATTCAAACCAAATCTAAAAAGAAAACTGGGAAAGGACGGGGTGCTTCTATGACCTTCATGTCAAAGACTACAGAGGGGTATGTGATTGAAGCCATTTCCAAACTGATTAAGATGGTAATCTGTCAAGAAATAAAGCAAGCAGGGATATTTTCCATTCAGATAGACTCAACACAAGATGTGAGTGTTACTGATCAGTGCTCTATAATTATTAGATATGTTACTGATACTGTACATGAACGCCTACTAGCAGTAACCAACTGCACTTTGTCTACTGGAAAGGGGCTGTTTGAGTTGGTGCAGAGTGTTATTAAAGATAATGGTCTTGACCTACGCAAGTGCATTGGGAATTCAATTGATGGTGCATCCAATATGCAGGGGCAGTACAATGGTCTCACATCATGGCTCAGTAAGGAATCCCCTGGTCAAATACATGTCTGATGCTATGTACATTTATTAAATCTTGTACGTATAGAAGACACACGTATCAAATGAATCCACATCTTTGTTTGGCCTGTTAAACTCTTGTGCCATTTTTTTCCAAGGAGTCTTACAAAAGGATGGATGTGTGGTGTGAGCTGTCTGTGGAAGGCCGCACAATCCAAATAATAGGAGAAACAAGGTGGTGGGCAAAGGATGCAGCACTACGGAAAGTTCTTGGCTCCTTTAATAACACAAACAAAGCAATGTTAATTAATGTGGTTGTTGCACTCAATAATATTGGCTCAAATACAGATACATTCAATGCAAACGTCTGTTACCAAGCTTAAACTTTTCTGAGGCTCTGTGCAAATTCCAAACAGTGCTCACAGCCCAGTTATATCTCAGAGTATTTAATTCGAAAACCCCATTATCTAAGTACCTCCAGACAAGTGGAATGGACATCCTACAGGCACAAATAATGGTCTCAGACACTACAAAAGTGGTTGCTGTACAGTCAAGAAATTTTGATTCTGTGTATTCTGCAGCTGAAAAATTTGCAGAATGGGCCAACGTGGGCTTCGAAAAGAGAGGCTATGATAAAGGAGTGGAAAATGCACTTCCAGAGGGGAGAATGTCCCACAAAAAGAGGATTCCTGGAATGAAGGCAAGGGATGAGCCAATCAGCTTGGCTAAAGACCGGTTTAGAGTTACTGTACATAATGCCTTTATGGACAACATTCTTCAAAGCATAACTAGTCATTTTAAAACCCACTCATCTTTTGCCGCAGATATAGCATGCCTGGATCCAAAAAAATTCAATGAAAATCTACCCGACAATGCTCTTACAAATATCTGCTCCTTGCTTGAAAGATTGGATGACTCCATAACCCCACAGGGGTTAAGGGAAGAACTCTCAGACTTTGCAAGCAAGTGGACTAAACTAAGGAGGACACTACCAGAAGAGTATGCCTTTGAAGCCCAACATAGTGAAAATCCAGCACTACAAGATTTTGGAGAGCTATCTTTAGTACAGAAATGCAATACATGCCGTAACTGGGCAATATGTTGCTATGCAATTCTAAAAAGGTATGAACTTCTTAGTAGTGCTTACCGGCAATTGTATTTGGCATAAAAGTTCATCTTGACCTTATGTAGCATGTGAAAGAAGTTTTTCAAAACTGAAGAATATTAAAACCCGCCTAAGAAACCACCTCTGCCAGGACAACCTCAAAGCCTTTATGCTCATGTCTGTGGAGCGTAATGTGCTTGTCCAATTGCAAAATCCGGACATAATCGACCTGGTTGTACATAAAAGTGTATTGTTGCAGCAGCTCTTGATTGAGTGATTTCCAGGATTTTCATGAAGCTGGAAAGCAGGATTTCCAGGAGCTGTGGACCCTGTCACAGAACTGAACTGTCACAGAACTGTCCCTGAACTCTATGAAAAGTTGTGTTGTTAGTGTGTTGTTAGTGTGTCATCATTTGGCTGTACTGCTTATTAAATGTAACTCTATTTTCATTACTGGTGTCAATGAGTAGACATGCTTTGAGTCTGGTTCTGCCAAGTATTTTACTATGTGATGATGTTTTTTTTTTTAAAAGATCAAAAGGAATGTTATCACTTTCTCAAGCGTTTACATAAAACATAACAACATGCAACAGACACATGAACCCTCCATAAGTAGCATTTTCTGTTAAGTCGTGAATGGACGTGATTCACGGATGATGGTTTGAGGGCCACTTTTTTTGAGGTGAGGGTTGGGCCACTTTTTGAGGTGCGGGGTGGGCCACTTTTCTGAGGCAAGGGGTGGGCCACTTTTTTTTGGATGTCCGGGCCTATTTCTTGCCCCAGTTCGACCCTGACTAGATCAGGTATTTCTTATAGACTGTGTGAACGGCAGAGTGAACAACTACTGCAAGGAGCTGGTGATGCATGACAGGTGCTACAAGTGACACAGATCACACAACATGGTCCCTGGTAGAAGTGACTGACATGGTTAAGGAAAACATGAAAACAGCCATGCTGATCAGCCTGTGTTCTCCTTTTCCACTCAAAACCCAACATTCTATGCATCTGGTAGTACCAATAATATCCTTGCCATATGAGGAACAAGGACACCCCTTGTCCAGACTTAGGGATGTTAAAATTGGATAAATATTTCATAGTTTCCATCATTAACTAATGTGTACATTCTAATTACTTTTCATTCTATGTCCTCAGTCCAATGGTCCCAAAGTTCTTTGTTTTGCGTTCTTTGCAGGGCATTTGCAAATACTTTGTTCTCTAGAGTGCAAATAATGGTATTGCACAGTCGGATCCCACCACTGTTGAGGAAGGATAATACTTTGCGCTGTCTTGCTGAATACATTGAGGTGGTCATGTGTGGGTGAAGAGGCGAACTCGGTAGTATAGTACTGTGATATGGACGTTACACATAGAAAGCCTTCTATTGCCACGCTGAAGTATGGATTTTCAATTCAACATGTTCTAATTTTCTTTGCTTCATCTTCTTGGCAAGGCATTTCAAACTGTTTGTTCTTTAGAGTGTAAATACTGGGATTGCACATCAGTATCACTCTGCTGTAGAGGAAGGATAATATTTTGCATTGTCTCACTGAAGACATTGAGGCTTGTCATGTGCAGCTAAAAAGGAGGACTGCATATTATTGAATCACTCATTTTATATGGGAGGCACAAGTGGAGAAGGTCTTGTATCTCTGTTGAGGTCTGGATTTTCAATTCAAACCGCTTTAATCTCCTTTGTTTCTCCGTCTGTGCAAGGCATTCCCAAACTCTGTATTCTTTAGAGAGTAAATAATAGGATTGCACATCGGGATCACACCATTGTAGAGGAAGGATAATATTTTGCTCTGTCTCACGGAATACATTGAGGCTGGTCGTATGTAGGTAAATAAGAGCACTCCGTAGTATAGGATCACTACTGTTATATGGGACACACAGGTGGAGAAGGCCTTGTATCTCCCCGTCGAAGTCTGGATCTTCAAGATGGCTGAGATAATTTGTATATATGACGTGATGATTAAAAGGCAAGAGCATAATAGCACCACAATGCCGAGTATGTATGTTATCCCATCCATGATTTGAGTACTTGTGCAGGAAAGCTGCATCAGAGCTGGGAAATCACAAAAAAAGTGGTTGATTTCATTTGAATTGCAAAAGCAAAATTGTGATATTAAAACTGTGTGAAATGTTGGCATTGTGAGACCAATAATCCAAACTCCAGTGGCCAATTGAAAACAGACTGACTTGCTCATGATTGTTGTATAGTGCAAAGGTTTACAGATAGCAACATAGCGATCATAAGCCATCATAGTTAGGAGACAGTAATCTACTGTAGCTAAGGCCATGAACAAGTGCATTTGCAGCAGGCAGTTTTGAAGAGTAATATAGGTTTTATCCAAAAAGAAGTTGACCAACATTTTTGGAACAGTGACGGACGTGTAAAATATATCAGCAAAAGACAGGTTGGAGAGGAAGAAGTACCTGGGCGTGTGTAGGCGCGTGTCCGAGTAAATAACAGACATGACCAGAAGGTTACCTGAGATGGCTACCAGGTATATGAGAAGAAATGTAACAAACAGGGGAACCCGCAGGTGTGGAAGATCAGAGAACCCCACAAGAATAAATTCTGTCCAGGATGTTGTATTTCCTTCACCCATATGTACAGAATCGCTTCGGAAACTGAAGATGATTATCTGAAAGATATAAAAAAAATACAATTGAATCATTAGCAAATCTTATCAAATACATATCTGATCTGAAACATTATTTAAGTGCATTTAGATGAAATATACATCTAATCAAATGCACACACATGTTCTATCTAGCTTTGTTACTGCTTTATAACTGACATGAAGTAGGCTTCGAAACATAATTCTGAGAAGATATAACTCGGCTACCTGTGCCTCTGGTAACTTATTACATAATGGTTCGACAAGTGTCGCAGTTCAGGCCCAAGAAAAATGACACATCTCAAGTTGTCCATAATGTTATGCTCATAATTGCCAAGCTTTCTATTGGATATTAAGGTGCACCTCCTTCTGTTGGTCCATTGGAACAGAAAGGATAAGCTTCTCTGTTTATATGTCGGACCCTCTTCTCATAAAAAATACTTTACTTCTTGTTAAAGCTATGAACATAATTTTTTATGAAGTACCTTGATTGGGCATGTGAGAAAAGTTGAGCCAACACATGTTTCAAGCAAAGCTCTTCATCAGTGCGCTTGTTCTTTTTAAGAATTGCTTCATGCCAGTTCTGTGTTCCAATAGTTAACTGTTCATCCTATTATACATTCCGTGTGCTTATATCAGTCCTTGTTTAGCAAAGAAGTCAAATGGATTTCACATTACTTTTAGTAATTGGTGGCAGATCCTTTGAAACATGTCTAACCAGATCTTCTGCAAATGTTCCAGATTTTGGGAAAAGGTTTTGTGCACATTTTTCATGTTCATGCCCCACTATCAAAGTTTTTAAATGTTACATACAAATCTAAAGTCTTAAAATAAATTAACTGTCTGCAATGTGCCATCAGAAGTATTTTCCAAGCAACCATTAAATAAATGACAAACACAAACTTACAATACATTCATACATTAAGACACTACTAACTCTTGGAATACAAAAACGGTTTAAATGATAGCACCAGATTATGGAGTACACATGGAAGTGGGATGTATTTTTGTTAAGGATATGTTGTTCATGGAACCAGTCATCCACTGGTTGTGACTGGTGAGGAACAGTAAGGCAGAACTTACTTTGGAAATCATGAATTCAACTACACTAAAGGTTGATTCAGCGAGTATACCTTGGTTAAAAGATGTAAAATTGAAGCACCATGGAATTCATGTGCTTGGTCATTATCTTGCACCAGTTACTTCAAGCCAATCGATGGCAGGCACTTTAAAATTTGCATTATTATCCGATGCCAAGGACAGACAAAGCTCTCAGAACTCTCGAAACCATCCAACCCAAGACACACCATCATCACAGAACGTGATGGCCAAAAATACTCATTATGTATACTTCTAACAAGACCCAAGTTCCACTGTTTACCACTCAGACCTATAACTGCGACATGATTCGGAAATACATGTAATGAGCAGACATACCTGCTGGGCCAAGCGGCAACACAACATGTGTCACAGTTCCTGTTCTTCTGTCCAGCGATTAAAAATATCAGGAAGTTGACTTTGATAGCAATACTGAGAGAAACCAACCTAATAGAATATCACCCTGCTTATGTACATTTACTCAGGGCAGCCTCTCCAGTGGCATGGGCACTGTTAATGTATCTAAACAGTGCATGGTATACAAGAAAAGCACAACAAGCACTCTAATGAGTTCATAAACTGTGCTCGTGGTTGAATTTTAAGTGGTTATTTCTTCTTAGGTCAATTTTATTTTAAGAGTCACATGACTGCATTTTGAGTGTAATTATGGAACTGTTTTTTATTCAATGCTCTGCATGATATTTTGTGTTATATAATATGTCATATTTATATATGTAATATTGTTGTGATTTAATGGAAAGTCTGTTTATTCTTTCCGATATAAACTTGAGCATTGAATTAACAATAAAACTATATTTTCATGTGCTTATTCGACCAGAAATATGATACAAATTTGTAACCATGTAGCACGGATGACATAAACATAGATTCAGTGCGCACATAGAAAGTAACGCCATTTTGTAGTTGTGGTAGACGCATAGTCCTGCATGGCCACGCGGCACAACTTTAGTATTAAGATGGGATGTGCCTGCGCGGCCAATTCTCACACAGGCTTCCCCTTGTCCCTTCATTGTTACAATTACTTAGTATCACTGAGAGGAATGTGCCCTGCAAGGCCGTGAAACAGCACCAGGCCCCTCACAGTGGCCATTGATCACAGCCAAGCCCTCAGCAGACATATAACCCCCACCCAGCCTACCAAGAGTAACGGTCCACACCACTGACCCAGTCCGAGAAACCCTGCATTCTATGATAGTGAGTGACTCCAGCCCCCATCCATAAAACCAATGACCATAAAAGATCAGAGCATGTACGACTATTTCATCTCTACACTTAAATACATCCTTTGCAGCACGAAGTACAGGGAAGGATAAATTATAGATCAAAACGCGGGTGGAAGCCTTGGGTAATATTGGTGCAATATCAATGAAGCACAGAATGCGTGGGTCAGCATGACTAGATTTCTTCCTCCCTCCCCTCTCCCTGGCACCAGTCCCCGTGCCTCCAAGGTGCATGCAACCGTAATATAGTAGTAGTCTTTTTGTATCATAGCAGCTTTTGAAACTGTACCTTATGAGAAGCCTGACCTTCACTCCTTGGAGAGATGAGCCCAGCTGATCCACACGGGAACAGACAGATGGTGGAAAAGAGAACCAATCATAGCCTGGCTTCCCCTATGGTGCAGGCCAATGTATAGGGTCTCACCAACCAGTGACATTCGTTTTTACTATATAGTGGTAACAATGTATCCCCTTTTTAAGCTTCTGCTTATATTACGTTTGACCAGAACGTTCATGAGCAGCAGAGCTCTTTGCTGATACCTTTGTATTCTGTAAAATTAAACCTTGTTCTCCTTGCAAGCAATCCCTTGGCCTTTTTCCCCAGAGGGTTGTATTCTTTCTGGTGTGAGTTAAACAGGTGCTTGACTTGAAATGTAACCCTTCAATTAACAGTAGTTGAGATGAAATGCCCTCTCACCACTGCAAACAAAATCATTACTGTTAAAGAGGAAAAAAAACACGATACACATGCCATAGCAATAACTCCATACAAACACACAGTCACTAACTTCAAAAGCAACCACGTTCCCCAAGGTATCTGGATCATCAAACACACACAAATTTCAAATGTTTGAGAACGACGAAAACAAAAACAGAAGTGTGCATTCTTATACCCAATAGAAGAGCCTATTTAAAGTAAACTGTACAAATCGACCAATCACATTCTACGATAATCAGAACTATGCACAGGGTGGGTGGGGAAAAGCTAATTCTAATGTGTTCTGTGTAGAGAGTGAAATCCAATACATATGTCCCATCGAGTGCTGGAATCTGGGATTCTGCAGAGCACTCCTTCATCGCTATTTAACACAGCAAGTTGTTGACTTTCCTAAATCATGTCCTGTATAGGATCTACAGTAAATCGAACAAATAAATAGTAACTAACACATACAAATGGCCACTATCTCACAAGTGTGGGTGCTGGTGCAAGACAGATTGATCACGGCTACGATTGCATAGAACACATGGTTGAGTCCATGGGTTTAACCGAAGGAGAAGAAACTAGTACATTGTAAGTTGTTGTGTCAGTTAGCCACCAAACCCAATCTTCTTTGAGCATGACATAAGAAGTTGAAGATATCGGAAGGGCTGTCATAAGCCATGATGATAAAGCAAAGGAATGCTGTTGCAATCATCTTGATGACATAATATACAAGCAGCAGGAATAGTTTGAGAGTGAAACCTACGTGAATGAGGGCAAAATATCGATCCTTATTGAGGAGACGAAGTAGCAGTAACAGAAAAAACAGGTTGGTGAGGAATAAAGACATTGGTTTATACAGTTGGCAGTCACAGTGTTTATCCTTGAATACCACAGGTTTGCTCCAATAGTAACCAGGTAAAAAAGAACAAATCCTACAAAAAGGCAGATCCACAAAAGTGGCTTGTCGGTAACACCAAAAGAATACATTCTGTTGATCGTGTTTGATTTTCTCCTCCCACCTATGTAGAACTCCTCATTTATCTGGTGCAGAATGATGAACTGCAAAGCCAGGTAGACAATATGTTTTATGTAAACTGTCTAAGCCATGATAGGGTCATTAAGTTTGTATGTTGTGATGAATCTCATGATGTCATCCCTGCTCCCCGAGGGGTAGACCCTGTCCATGAGCCAGGCAGATGAGGCTACTAACTGATAGTGCCTATGGGGATGGTATTCGTCAGTTGGTTCTCATGGGGAGAGATTCCCTCTTTGGGATACAGGGAGGACATCAGGAGACAGCGCGGTACAATACTCCTTCACCCACCTTTCTTTCCTCATCTTATTTTCCTTTCACTGATCCTGTAGGTTCCTCTATGTATTTCTGTTATAGCAATGGTATTACTACTGGGATAAGGACTATTAGGGCTGACACCACTGAGCCGTCCCCTCAAAGTACGGGGACGAGGAAGATCTGAACCAAATCCACTGAGCTGCCCCTTCAAAGTACTGAGATGAAGAAGATCAAGACCAACCCCACTGAATCATCCCCTGAAAGTACTGTGATGAAGAAGATACACAGAACCCTACCATCCTCTCAGAAAACCACAGTGAACCGTGTAGTTATCCAGTCTCAAGTAGCTGAAAAATGGAAGAGGGACTAACACTGTTGTCAGTGCCTCCTTGGAAGCACCACAAGTGGAGGTCCTTGCTCACACCTGGTAGAGCTGAGCCTGCAGATTGTGGCCGGGATAAAACATTGTCCCTACCAGCTTTGTAGAAGTGCAAAGTGCTGAGAATGATCAAAACAGAAGGCCAAGGAACAGTAGAGCTATGCACGATGCAGGTGAGCAGGTACGCACTGCGCAGCTCCATAGCTGGGTGGCGGACCCGCGTAATCCAGAGAGCTGCAGAAGGTGAACAGAGACCTGAGAAGGAGACGAAGGAATGGGAGCCCCAAAAGAAGATACAGGGGCTGCCTGGGGGTCCTCTGGACCTAAGAGAAGCTGCTGTGAAAGCGTCTGGGACCAACACTCAAGAAACCAATACGAAGGGGTCTCGGATCAACATTTAAGGAACCAATACAAAAGGCTCTGGGACCATCATTTAAGAAGCCTATACGAGGTAGTCTGGGACCCACACTTAAAAAAAAAAAACAGTGTGATCAGGTCTACGACCCACACTTAAGAAACCAGTATGAAGAGGTCTGGGAGCCACACTTGAGAAACCTATAAAAGGGGTCTGGGACCCACAAATAAGTCAATACAAGGGGTATGGGACCCGCATATGAGAAGCCTAAGAAGGGGTTTGGAACCTATATTTGAGAAAGGCAGACCCTGGCAGGAGAGTACACCACGGCTGCCTAGTGAACAATCAAGAGGAGCGTAAGATGGGGTCTAGACTCACACTTGAGGAAGACAACCCATGGCAGGGAAACACACCAGTGGTGTCCATTGATCACTGAGAGAAGCCTGAAAAAGGCCTAGGTAAGGGCGACTTTCTCCCAACCATAGTGAATCGCCAAGAGGAGCCAGAGGAGGGCCTGGGGAAGGGAAACATTCCTCCAAACACAGTGTACTGTCAAGGGAAACCTGAGAAAGGCCTAGGTAAGGGTGACATTCTCCCAACCATAGTGAATCGCCAAGAGGAGCCTGAGCAAGGCCTGGGGAGGGGAGACATTCCCCCAAACACAGTGAAATGCCAAGAGAAGCCTGCAAAAGGCCTGGGGAAGGGAGACATTCATCGAACCACAGTAAATTGACAAAAGGAGCCTGAGAAATGCCTGAGACATTCCCCTAACCACATTGACTTATCTAGAAAAGCTTGAGAAAGCGCCGGAAAGGGAGATATTCCCCCACCTGCAATAAACTGTGAAAAGAAGCCTGGGAAAGGTCTTTGGATGGGAGACATGCCCCTACTTTGCAAACCATGCCATCCAGAAGAAGGGAGCAATTCTTCTGGACCTTGAAGATACAAATCCATTTGAGTTTTCTTATAAGTGTGAGGGTTAGAAGTAGGATTTTGACACATGATGGTGGACTGCTTAGTTACAGACATTCTGATACTCTTATTTTTTATTTTATTTGAGGCAGTGAAACCCCTCTTAGAGTTAGGTGTCTTTCTTTCTTTTGTTATGCAATAGCAGTCTTTGTCCAAAAACATGCCGCCTGTGTGTCAGTCTCCTCCTTCCACACCCTCACAATGTATACATACAAAAATGTTACCCAAAGCAAGAACCTTAGAATTTGCATTGGAACCTACCTAACTTGCCATTGCCATTATTAATCCTGTCCCACAATGTGTCTATTTCATAGTTATTCGGCCATTGCAACAGTGACTCTCCCTGAAACCTCTACAAATAAATATAATTATTTGTTGGATTCATTCACGGAATCCTTGTTGGCTAAGAAGACCGCGGCTGGGTCAGTTCCACCTTTCTGTTGTGTTTGTTCAATGTTTGCACTGCCTGTGACAGGTTGTGATTATGGACAAAGCTTGATGAAGGGGCAATACCAATTTGGGGGCTATCCCTGATTGTCAACAATGGATTTAGTGCCTAACAAAGAGTTTCCACAATAATCATCACTACCAGTAGTGTTATACGAGATTGCATTGTTAGGCCTTTGTTAATCAAGTCATATATCTCTGACTGCCCTACAGCTAATGTAGGAATCTATAATGTCCAACACATTATATTTATGCCATATAGGCACTTGTAATTATGTAGTCAATACTATTTGGAGGGGGATCTCACAAATTGTCCTGGTTGCTACATGTGTAGAAATGTTTTTCTGTGTTGGGCGTAAGTGTATTTTGGGAAAGCCCACTAACCATGCCTTTGACTGCCAAATTATTGGTGTAAACGGCTTATCTAATATAACAGACTAAATGAAGCTACCTTAACTAGCTCAGCACTGACTAGCGGATCCGAGTACTTGAGTTATAAACCGCTGGCAGGCTATGAGGATTACTTCGATGTCATAGCTCCACCTTATACTCGGGCACTGTTATTAGGTTTCGCCTGGGCACTCTGCGGCTGAGCTCTTCTCCCTCCAGCGCAGACAAAAATCAGAATAATAGTTGCCCAATTTCTGACGTCGAGAATGAAGATCTCATGCATTTTGTGCCTTTTTGTCCGGGTTTGAAGGAGCTTAGGAGAAAATATTTGGTTCCATTGTTCATCCTCCTTGGGGTGAGCACAATTAAGGGGTCTATGCACCACTGTAAATCTGTTGAAAACTTGACCACTGCAATTTTTGTTTCCTTGTATATACGATGGGCATGGCTTATGAGGAAAAATATGTTCATTTTATCAAACTGGATTTTAACTGTCTTTTACTCTAGCACTTTTTACTTTTATCTTGACCTTTTTAAGGAATTTTATATTGGTTTTGTAGTCATGTGGTTTAAGTATGTTTCATTGCACCTGATGGGTTTTGCTGAATAAAGGTTTTCAACAACACTATGACTTCTTTGAATCACATTTTAGTTACTCTAAATCATTTCTGTTTCATGGATTTACTTATTTAATATAACATTTCAGGAAGACCAAAACAATGTGATTGTGAAGTGTCCTATGATGATGAAACTTTATATATTTTTTTCTATCGTGTCCAAAGCAGTTTCGTTGAGTGACGTGGACGAAACCCTGATTGAAAGTGTGGAAGGAGAGATAGATCATTGACAAAAGAAGAAGTCTGTGAGTAAACTAAGTGCACTAGAACCTTAGAAACGTAAGGTAGAAGTGAGATAGGATGGAAGTTAGAAACAATAAGAGGATTAGCTGAGTTTTTTTTTTTTTAATGGGAATGATAGTTGCATGTTTGAAGGCTAGAGGAAAGACTGAGGTCGAAAGACAGATATTAAAGAATGCAACAAGAAAGGAAATAAGAGTCTGATAGATTTTAGGAATAAGAACAGAAAGAATAGGATCCATAAGAGCAGCAGTGGGATAAACCTTAGCCAACAGAAGTGATACCTCGGAATCAGACACAGGAGCAAAGTCAGAGAGAAGGGTCGAGGGAGCAGAAGGAGGAGAAGATGCAGTGTTAGAAGAGGATGCGTTTACAATGTCCTGATGTAAAGAGTGGACTTTGGAATAAAAGAACAGAGCAAGTCAGAGGCGGAGAGAGTAGAATTGATCAAATGATCAGAAGAGGGAGGGGACAGAGCTGAGTTAAGGTTTGAAAAAGACACCTAGGATGGGCGGATTGAGTGTAGAGAAGATCAGAGAAATAGGAATATTTGGCAGAATTTAGACAGTAAAGACTGTGGTAAGAGAAATATGAAGAGTGGTTAGATGAGGATCAATTTTTAAACCAACGTTTTTCCAAACGGCGGAGAAGCCGTTGCATGGAACAAAGATGAGAAGAAAGCCATGGTTGGGCAGGTTTACGAGTAGGCTGAAAAGGAGAGAGAGGATATAGCTGATCAAGAATTGTAGAAAGAGTTGATTAAATAGTGGGGAGGCTTGCTGAGCAGAAAATGTACTAAAATGCGAAAGAGAAGGAAGAGTGTTATGAGAAGGCCTATTGTCTATTAGAGCAGAGTTGGCAGAGCCAAGTTACTTTAATTACATCTGCAACTGGTGGAGGGAGGTGCACATCACGTGATGGTCTCAATTTACAAATATATCAATAGTGGGAAACCACCAATCAGGTACCTGGATTTCATAGTGACAATAAAGGGGACCACTACTTGTTTAGGAGAGTGGGTTTAGATTAGAAGTGGCCGATCGGTCCTGGGGTTACAGGGTGGGGATTAGCATGTTCTATAGATGGTAGCCAATGAGGGTGGAGGGGTTATGCTGTGCTCATTATTATGCATAGTATTGTTAATGTGTGGTTTCTCAGATATAAAAGATGTAACGTCTTCAGATAAGATATGCTCCGTGTCAGTTCAGTTCTACGGCACCATCTGAGACATGTTACTGTGTAATAAACCTTCTTTTTACTTTCAAAGAGGTGCAGTGATTATTTGACCTTTTTGGATTGAATTTGCGGGCAGTTTTTGGGTTGCTTTCTTTTGATATGGAAGGCAATGGGTCTCCTTAACCCGGCAGTATAATAAAAATCCCTTCTTGATTTAGATTTCACTGCCCAACTAATTACCAGAGAGTTGGTCTCCTTAACGTTCGGTTCAAGGGAGGCCATAAGGCCTATGCATCTGTCAATCAATATTTTGAATAATTGCAGGGTTCTGGCAATCAATTCCATGTCATCAGCACATGCTAAAATGTGTGTTTTTTTGTCGCCAAAACCTGAAAAATACAAAAGAGTATTTTTATGGAGTGGAAATAAGAGTGTAGCTGACACACATCCCCGTCTGAAGCCCCTTTTAATGGAAACTCGGGATGCACAAACCCCCGATTTCCCCACTGTAATGGAGGCCTTATTACCCTTTTGAAGTTCTATCAACACCCTGAGCATGTGTTCCGTTATATCCTGCTGACGCAGTACCTCGCTCATCCAGATCGGGAGGATAGCTCAGCGGCAACGTGCTCGCCTTGGAAGCAAGACAACACAGAGCCACACAGGTTCGACCCCCGGGCCCACGCTTAGAAACCTCTGGGTATTAATTACTTATTATTTAATAACCAATCATATCATATCATATTTACCGAGCCAAAGGCTGTGGACCGAACCATGAATGCAGCGTAAATGGGCTCTTCTCTAATTAACAACGAGTTAGCAAGAATCAGGGGTAGGGTTCAGAGTTTGGGTCCATACGAGGTTGTTTATGAATTGTTAAGTGTACAGCATCCTTCCATGACCTCAGAACGTTATTGTTATTAAACAGTGCATTAAACAGATGATAGACCAAAAAGTGTATGCAAAGAGATGCCCATACTTGTTGCTAGGATAATTTCTTTTTACCATTGGCTGGTTTATCCAGGCTCAGGGCAGAAGTATGTCATTAAATAGCCAGTCTTCAGTACCATTGACAATAGATTGCATGTGACATTTGTCAGTATATGAATCAATAACATGAGCCACCCAGGCACCCGCCGGTCCAGCGCAGGGCATTTCTTGCCCGCACCATGGAGACCATGTAGGGTATTCCCTTGATTCACAATCTCCCAAAGCGTTCTCCTGCCTTTCTCACAGGAGGCATTTAACAGGAAATCAACCATTTCCTGTTGCTTGTTTTTCAAGGCCAACCTGCACTCTTTCATTTGCTCTTCATCCAGTGACTAATATAACGATTGCGTAAAAGGTGATAGGTTTAGATTGTGTATAATTGCGCTGGGGCGCAGCGTCCAATAGGAGTAGGCCAGCCGCGTGATATGATATGGCATTTATAACGCGCCTATACACATAAGTGTTTCAAGGCGCGACGAGGCCTGGGACAGGGAACAGCGGGAAGGCAAATACAAGAATCCTACTAGGCCAGGTGACATTGAGATCACGCAAGTGCAGGGAGGGGGGGTGGAGGGAAAAGTGCCGCACATAGGATAACAGTAAGATAAATAAAGACAATAAATAATAAATAAAGACAATCGATACATAAATAGAAGTAACTGACTATCTGTCTGTGGTAAACCTGGACCATAGAGCAAGTGAAGTGTGTCTGTACTGTCAGCTCAACTCGCTATGCCCTAACATTATGACATACCTGTATTCCAACACTTAATTAGGTAAATAATCCCCAATTATTGATAACAATATGAAGATGTTGGATACGTGTGGCACACGAGGAGTGCAGCAGGGGTCCAGCCTTTCACACGTGTGGCTTAACATGTACTTGCCACTGCTTATGAGACTCATCCAAATATACAGTAACACGAGCTACCACTATGCAGAAGAGACTCAAATTGTGCACACACTTCCTTAGGGTTCAGCAAGAGCTCATGTAGTTTCTCATCCAGGTGGTCTAATGCATCAGCACTAAATTCCCACCAAAGCCAATCCCAATTGCTGTTCTTCAAGACCCCAGGAAAAGGTACTGTGCTTTTTCCCTGGGCATCGGCACTTTGATACACAGAATGGCGAAGCACTTCATAATCCTCATGCAGAGCTCCCCGACACTAGAAACACAAATTAAATCTCTGACCAAGAAATGGAGGGATACAGAAACAGTCCCCAAGTGCAGGGGTTGGTCAGAAGGAAGTGCAGGTGTTCAGCTGGCATGGGAGGGGACCTGGGTCAGAGAACAGAGCGTAGCCAGGTGACCAGTTCAGTATCAGACAGGACATCAGCAGGGGAGAGGAGGAGAGAAGGCCGAAGCAAAGAGGAAGGTCTTGAGGTGCTTTAGGAACCGGAGATGGTTCTCCTCAAGTTTCAGGGAGGCGGGGAGGCTGTTCCAGAGGGAGGCCCCAGCCGAAGATAGAGATCTACCACCAACTCGCTGCTTGGAGAAGCGACTGACCCTGAGGGAGTTGGAGGCGGTTGAGCTAAGAGCTTGAGAAGGGAGATGTGGATGACACATTTGCCTGAAAAAGGCACTGCGGCACGATACGGAAGCTGTGAACAGTTTAAAAAAAAGAAATGATGCCTTAAAAAATGAGACAGAATTAGAGACACCCCAGAGTGTGAATGTCTATTCAAATCCATGTTGACACAGAAACTGAAATCTACTGGATAAGGACCCAGCAGGAAGGCCTCATATCAAAAGTCCCAAGGCCTGCATTGACAACCCGAAAAAAGAAACTTTTCAAAATATATACCGTTCAAATAAAGCCACTGGTGTAGCCTATGGAGAGAACTCGGCTCATGGCACTCTTCTGTTGGCGTGTACAATAACTTGTCTGATAATTCATTTTCTTTGCATGGAAAAGGAAGGACACATAATATAATACGTATTGTAATAATACATTACAATTTTATAGAGGGTGCGTTGTTTAATGATTGAGTTTCTTTCAGTCAAGTAGCAATAATAACTTACCCATGATGCAATGCAAGACTTGGTGATAGTGAAAGGGAAAGGGGACTTGCTATCATTACGGTGCTCTTCTTCTTTGAGAATGGCAAACAGCGCCCTCCTTCTGGCTTTCAGAGGCGATATTCTAGAGCCGGCGAGAGTCCTATCTACATTTGCTCATAATAATATGTTCCAAGATGATTATTTTGCTTCTTAAGGTAGAGGGATCAAGGCAAATTGCAGAATGTGTCAGCGCCAAGAAGCCACCAACAGATGGCACGAGCTGCACTTTACAACCCCCGCAACTGCTTTACTTAACGTGTGTTCTTCATTTAATGTTCATACATGTTGACTGGCGAGTGCGTGTAAATGTTTCTGCATGGGAAATCTCTTCACATATATCTTTTTGACGGAAGTGCATGTGTGGGGTCTTCAGAAGGATTTGCCATGCAGGATCTAGAGGAGGGCTTGGTATGTTGGTGTTGAGAGGCAATGGACACTTAATGAGTGGGGTGACACAGAGGAGGAGCTATATAAGTCTGAGTTGAGTACCTAATAACCCTCTCGCTATAACCGCAACCTGATATGCCTCCTCATTGCAGTACAAGATTGAACTGCACAGGTGAACAGAGGGGGTATTTCATCAGGTTTCACTGGGAATGCATCATTATCTCACTCCAGCAGGTGGATAACACTGGGTATTATCCCTCACATGTCCTGTTTCCGCAAGCTGCAAAGTAGCATGTGCAATTAATAATGTTAATGACCAGCCACATGTCCAATTAGACTAATTAGCACCTGCAGGTTTCAAAACGTTCATCCCTCACTGAATATCTATCTTCCACCGGCTATTGCAGTCATTTCTGGTGTAAGGAAGCCTTGGTTTAAGACCAGTACTTCCTCCTGAGAACCTTGTGCGGTGTACCTCTGAGTTTGGCCATGGACTGCATCTTTGTTAATTGGAGTAAATCAACCAGACCATGGTCCAATTCGATACAGTTAGAATCTTTTTTTCAGATTCTCTCTTAGAAGGCTTTACCTGGAGTTCAGGTATGACCAACGCTCCACCACTGCAGATACCACACTCAGATGGAGGAAGCATCCTCTTGACGGGTGTCACAACCACTGGTCTGCCCCCATTAAAGCTGCCCAGCGCCCCATAGCATGCCTGGATATAAGCTGGAGAATCCCCCCTCCCCATTTCCCACACTTTGTAGACTGGCACAGGTTAGCCCTTCAAGACATTCTGCATCATCTACAAATCTCAAATGTCCAAGACACCATCATACTTATCTAGAAAGATCAATATGTCAGGTCAAAGCAAAGCCAGGAGCCAAGACATCACCACACTGGAATCCAAGAAGAGCATAAAGGAGAAGACCGGAAGACAAGCATTCTCCTGCCATGTTCCCACCCTCCGGAAAACAACCATCATTCTAACACCGGGCTGCCAGCTTCCCTGTTGAGATTCAGGAAGATCTGAAGGCCCTGCTCTTCAAGGACTACTTTACTGACAACTCACAGCCCTAGACCAACAAAAGAACCCACGTCCCCCATAGGCTTGGCTTCCTTTATTGGACAGCCCTCCATTGCTATTTAGCTCTGATTGTCCTATATGAATCACCAACATGCATGCCCACTACGGTCAATGACCAAGGACTCGAAATGGAGTTTTCACTCAGTCGGAGTGCAGAGTGGCAATTAGGAGCAACCCCAGGGAAGAATGCAAACTAAAGAAGGGATCTTCCTGATCCAATGCAAGAGTCAATTTAATGGGCCTTTGCCAACTTCTGATTGAGGGATTCCCTGCATCTGGCTCAACGTTTCCACCACACAACTGCTGTGGGCAACTTAGAAGGCAGCAGAACTTTGTATAAAAGGATTTTACTTTACAATAATGTGCATCATTTCTATTAATATATTGTACTCACATTTGCCTTTATTATTTGCCAGCTGACACCTGTAAGATGGGCACCCCTACACTTTATAAAGTATTATTTTTTATCTTTTGGAAATCTACACCTCCTGAACCTTTATCATAGAGGTTTGAAACTGAACAGTGTAGTTTCCGCAACAACGCAAATGTTTGACAGCACAAAACAGCATGGAAGAACTACACAGTGGGTCTTTTGCAGAGTTTGGCATGTCAATGCACATCTCATGTATGATTCCCTCACAGTGTTCCATAAAAGTGTCCCAAACGGCCTGATGTTATTTTCTTCACCTGGGGTTACCCTTCATCGTAGCTGGGATTTTCCATGTGAATCCTGTAGATCCTCATGGGTTCTCAAAAGAGAGCCAACAAGGGGCAGATTCATTCCTGCAACCTCTCTAGAGTGGAGCAGCTCATATCCGAGGAACTGAGCATACGCCCATCTTCTTACAAGTATCACCATACAATAATATGCCAACCCCCAAGAGGGATATCAAACTGTCCATCGCATTGAGGCACTGTGCATCAAAAAACACTGGCCTAACTGGGCAGGATGACTCAGCAAAATCTCGAAACATCAAAACGTAGGTACCTCCACATCTAACTTCGCCCTTCTAGAGCGGGCCATCATGGATCACCAGACTGCTCCTGTGAGGCTTTAGGCACCCGGCCAGACACAGTATACAGACTGCTCCTGTGCAGACACAGTATAGAGACTGCTCTTGTGAGGCTTTAGGCACCCAGCCAGACACAGTATATAAACCGCTCCAGTGGGGTCCAAGTCGTCACAGGTGCAATGCAAGGCATTCTGCATTACATACACACACTATGATGGTAAAGACTCTATTTGCAGCAACGCAAACCCCTCCCACAGGTGTCTTTTCTCTCTGAGATCTCCCAATGTAAGACGTCTACCCAACCCCTGAGTCAAAAGATCGCTTTGGTGGCTTTGCCCTTTCATTTATCGCTGGAAACTCTTAGATATGTTCCTTTGTCACCTCAAGCCAAGGAAGACCATCTAACATGTCCTCCCTCCTCCTCAACTGTACACCATGATTTCCGCACTCATTTCAAGCAGTGCTAAGAAGCCGAAATGTTGGTGAAAGGGTGCTTTGCTTTTAGAAACACAGCTATTAAACATAAAGGAACACAACATTAAATCTAACATATCCTGGCACTATAAATGTTGCAAGCAATTTCTTTTTTGCAAATGTTCTTTTTTTTTTTAAAGATTTGCTTTAAGTCGTGGGCTGTTGCTTCTGGATAACCTTTCTGGGGATATGTGCTTTACTAATGACACCTGCTGCACGTTTTCCTCGCAATCCCCCACCCTGCAACAGGATGCATAGGTCAAGGTGTAGGAATTGCTCAGCATGGCAGAGCTGCTTTTCGAAGGGAATGGTTGGGGGAAGTGGGCCCCTGGCTATTTTATCAGCTTGCATTAGCAGACCCTAAAACCGGCCCTTTTACCGTCACAATATTTGGAACAGAGAATGTTTGGGTTCAGGAGAATCCACACCAGATGAAAACCTGAAGGAGAAACAAGGATTCTGTAAATACTATAACTACTAAATATTGTATGTCAGGCGTGGGTTGTCCCCATGTGCCCTACCCCGATAGTTTGCACTCTCTGGAGGGATAACTCCCAAGTTAAGCACTTGCAAAGTCGCAAATTGGAATTCACGGGCAGTGCCAACTCAGCCCTTCATCCTTCGATATCAATGCATTGAGTATCATCTAATTGGGTAATAACACCAACGATCAATACTGTGCTTAGATGCAGCATTACTCCATGAAATGTGCTATATGAGGACACATTATTTTAACTATGTCCAATAGCATAGTCCCCCATGTGGAGACCCATTGGCTGGGTATTCATAGAATGTGGAAAAATAGAGGAGAGAGCCTGCTTCTCAGTTTTCATATTAATAACCTTAGGAGGTTGAAGAAGGCGCTAGAAATGTAAACGTGCCAGCCCAACGGGTGGGGCTCTTGTGGGTAAACCACCTTGTCGATAAAATATCGCAACTGTGGTAGAATCCTAGCCTTCAAAAGACTTCCTTGCACCAGAAATCATGTTGGGGTCTGTGGACCTTTACCAAACAAGTCCCTGGAGAGTAGATGCGAACAGGGGATCCTGAGGCGAAGTAAAATGCAATCGACTACTTTTGGCAAATTCACTACTATGCAAAGCACCCATCAACAGGGCCACAAAGCACCCATTAATGGGGTAGAGAAAGCACCTAGCACTGGGGCCACAAAGCACCCATGAACGGGGCCACAAAGCACCCATCAACAGGGCCACAAAGCACCCAGCACTGGGGCCACAAAGCACCTAGCACTGGGGTCACAAAGCACCCATGAACGGGGCCACAAAGCACCCATCAATAGGGCCATGAAGCACCCATCAACTGGGCCAGAAAGCACCCAGCACTAGGGACACAAACCACCCAGCACTGGGGCCACAAAGCACCCATGAACGGGGCCACAAAGCATCCATCAACAGAGCCAGAAAGCACCCATCAACGGGGCCAGAAAGCACCCAGCACTAGGGCCAGAAAGTACCTAGCACTGGGGCCACAAAGCACCCATCAACGGGGCCACAGAGCACCCATCAACAGAGCCACAATGCACCCATTAATGGGGCCGGAAAGCACCTAGCATTGGGGCCACCCCTGCCAGAAACATTTGGTTTGTGCTGGGCTTTTCTTTTTTCTATCACTTAAACCATGTTTTTATTCTTTTTGGAGAAGAGGAAATCATACTCGGGGTGAAGTACAGCACAGGGCGTACCTTGGACATCTTTCCCAGAAAAGAAGGCGGAAGTGGCTAAAAGCACCACAAATAACAGATCAAAGACAACTGACCGGGGAGAATTTGGGAGGGAAGCAGCTGGGGTGTTCCTGACTATCTTTCTGACCATTAGGGGGGAAACCAAAAAAACTAGACCACCCAAAACAAAAATGAGGTCCACTTAACTTTAAAACGCTAAGTAAAAGTGACACAGAGGTTTCATCCATCAATATGTCAGCACAGAATCCTATAAAGTCAAAACTCAACTTGTTTTCCAGTCTAAAAGGTATTATAAACTCTTACGTCCTGAACAGCAACGCCTAGGAGTAGGCCAGAAAGAGGGAAGGCGCAGAGCCCCTGGAAGTAGGGAGTGACTGCAGTCTTACAGGTGATGAAGACTCCTGACTTGCAATAGGTTTGTGAAGCCCAGAGAGAGCAGTTAGGATGATGTTCTGCAGGGAGACCCTGGCCTACATGATTTGCCTCGGCAAGCATTCTCCCCCTCTTCCCCTTGATGATTTATATAGAGAGAGCCGCGCACTACACATGCAGGCGGTCCCCAGAGATATGGTCCCTAGAGCTGAAAGAGGCTCACATCCTCATTTCTCAGAAGTCTTTCACCTGCAGATGTTTAATCACTAAATCTGTTGCTTGTTTATCAAACTTAACATTAATTGTCCCTCTCTTTGGAAATTCATTTGGTGAACAATGATTTGAGGTGTTTTAGGAAGGATTCAAATCACTGGATAATATCAGATCTGGAGTGACATGACATCACTTGTGACACATTTACTGTGTTGCTTTGGGCAGTGTGTGATTATTTTGATTGAGAGTGTGACAGCGCATGATGTGGTCATTCACTGCCGGGCCACACCTCAATCCTGCTGGTCATCGTTTGCTGGAACTGATTTTAATACCTACTCCCTGCTCTGGTCTCATATTTCCTCTGTCAAATATTTTGCATCAAGCACATTTCCACTCTGTCTCTCAATCTGACCCTGTTTTGAGTTCTGTTCAACTGTGCTCCTCTCATTGCTCCCTGGCTCACTCGGATGCTCTGCTCCCTCGCCACTGTCAACATAACGTGCTACCTGTGAATACATGGCAACATTTTCCATTCCATTTGGGAGATTTTAGCCCATGCCTGGCTTTAACTTCAGCATTCTGGGATTGCAGTCCTGGATTTCCCCATTATAAACCAGGACTAGAATTCCAGAATGCAAAGCTAAAACCCGGACTGGACTACTGTCTACCAAATGGAATGGATAAAGTTGTCATATATGCCTGGATCGTTTAACTCATCAAATTCTCTATTATTCCTGATGGGAAATGGTGGTTTCTCGATGTAAGGCTGGGGCATCCGGAGGCAAAGAATGAGGCAAGGCAATGCTGGGATTCTAGCATTCTTCCTGCACAGCTTAGTATATAAGGCTCTGGGACCACATTGAAGAAAATGATACGAATGGGTCTGTGACCCGCATTTAAGAAGCCTATCCGAAGGGGTCTGGGACCCACACTTAAAAACAAACAGTGTGATCGGGCTGTGACCAACCCTTAAGAAACCAGTATGGGCATGCGCGAGCGACGTATGCGCTGCTAAAACCAACGGCTCCCGGCGGCCGCTGCTAATATCCTGCATATTTTCCACTTTACGTGGACTAATCGTGCCTCAACCGCCCACCAGCGGTGGCGGCCCCATCAGAGCTGCTGACGCCGCACTCCGGAGAGAAACCGGGAAGGGGGACACCAGAACCAGCCCGCGGACCGCCGACGGACGACAGGCGACCATCGCGGCGCGGGCGGAAGAGGAGGACCGCCCCTCCCCCCCGGAGGCGCTGAGTTCGCTAGCTCCCAGGCGAGATTGTCGCTCGGTACGCGACCCCGCGGCGCTCTCCGGGGGCCATTGAGCGGCTGAGGAGGGTCCCCCCCCCCCACCTCCTCCACCCTCGAGACAACAGGGGCTTACACACTACGGGAGCAATGCATCTGGAGAGGCTTTGCGGCCTGGGCTCTGCAGCACCAGCCTTACCCGCTGGACCTCTGCCCCTCCCCCTCACCAGCAAGACTGAGACCCAGGGTCGAGCGGCAGCAGGAGCCGTGAGCTGCGCTCCCCTGTTGAGGAAGACACGCTGCAACCAGAGGCACCCACGACAGGTACAAGGGAGCGGGGGGCGGACGCTTTGCTTGTTTTTCTCCCCTGCGACCCCTTTCTGCAACCAGCCTGCTGCAGAACCCACAGTACACAGGTGTGCCACAGACCAGCACCAGACCCAGACCGCTGCTACGACCTACGTGTCCGCGGTGGACCCCAAAACTCCGCGTGAACAGTGGAACAGCCCTGCCTCTCCCTTGGGACCACCTACCTCACACCCCGAAGCGCAGCACTCCCGGTAGAACACGGGCACAGTCCCACGCACTTTGGCCGCTCGGTACGCCCGAGGTAGACAAGTGCCAGCATCACGCCGCCTGGTGAGGCCGAGCGACGACACCGCGAACACCCCAAACGTGACCTTGGCCGCGATTCACTGTGCGCATCCCGCCCCGAGGGGGAACAGCTAGACCCCTACTACACAGAACCCAATCGCGACATGGGAAAGGAGAAAACCAGGAGGCAAACGCTACAGAGCAAGATGGATCTCTACACCGTGGGGGCCCCTCCCCAACGCGAGCCCCAACCTCTAGAAGAAGAAGGTAACCCTGGAGAACTCAGAGACCCTCCTGTCTCCTTATCAGACCTCATGAAAGCGATTGGGGACTCGAGGACGTCCTTGGAACTTAAAATGGGCGGCTTATCCTCGGAGGTGTCCCTTATACGCCAAGACCTCCGCAACTTGTCGACCAGAGTGGGCGAAGCAGAACAGAGGGTGTCCAGCAATGAAGATGCGATCCACCGCATGGAACAGCAGCTCACTGCGATTGCCCAAAAGGTGACCCAACTAGAAAACCGCGCCGAAGACAGTGAAGGGAGGGCGCGACGCAATAATCTCAGGATCCTCGGTATACCGGAGAAAGAGGAAGGCCCCTGCGCAGAACTCTTCCTGGAAGATTGGCTCACTCATATCTTCGCCCCGAAGAAGCTATCCAAATTCTTCTCGGTGGAAAGGGCACACAGAGTCCCCACCGGCCGGCCTATACCGGGCGCCCCACCCAGAACAATGATTGCACGCCTACTGAATTATCGCGACCGGGATGCGATCCTACAAATGGCGAGGGCCATGGGCCCGATCACATACACCGGCTACAAGGTTGGCTTCTACCCCGACTACACGAAAGAAGTCCAAAAAGCCCGCCAATCTTTTGACTCCGTTAAGAGGAAGCTCCAGTCACTATCCATCAAATATGCCCTCTTCTTCCCGGCATTGCTAAAAGTCCAGTATGAGGGCGCTACACACCTGTTATACAACCCCAAAGATGCATGGGACTGGCTTGAAACTCATGTCCTCACGGAACCCAACGGGAGACGTGGGCCATCGGGCCCACCCACGCAGCGACCCCGACCTGGGAGACCCTCGCCCCCTCGCTCCCCGTCTGCAGCGGATGACGAAGCGTCAAGGACCCCGGCGGGAAAAGGATGAATACCCTGTACTGAAGGGCCCGAACTGCAGATTGGTAGAGTGGAAATGCTCACTTAGCGGCCGCCGCCCCCTAAGACCAAACGCGCGCTACCACACCCGGGTTATCCCGAAGAAGTTCATAAAGTTATAGGTTTAATGTTTGGGCGACAGGTGCTCCCAGTTGGGGGGGAAGTACAGGGTGGGGGGGAGTTCAAAGTTCATAAAGAAAGCGAATCAAGAAACAAGAAGATACGACACATAGAAGCATTGGCAAGGGAACCAAGTATTGGCTATGGGCAAGACCACAGACACGATCATCATCCAGGCAGAAGATATACCAACACGAGAAGACCTTCGGGCATCCCCCCCGAAGGTATAGCCTTGCACAAATCTCGAGCGTATAGGACTACCATTGATCCTCCCAGATGTCCAGATAAGCGCCCCACGCAGAGAGAATGAACTCCAACAAGGTGACCGTGCTCTCCTGGAACGTCAATGGCCTCGGCTCCAGCATAAAGCGAAGACTGGTGCTCCAGTACCTTAACCGTCACTCACCTGATATTGCCCTACTAAACGAAACACACTTGCTAGGCACGAGCACTAACTTCTTCAAAAAATCCAACTACTCTCACACCTACCAGGCTGGATTCACAACAGGAGCTAGGGGCACGATGATCCTGGTTCACAAGCGAGTCCCCCTGCAGGTCAGGAAGGTTAAGATCGACCCCCGGGGCCGATATGTTATGATACTGGCCGACATCTGGGGCGAGAAATGGGGCCTCGCTGCAGTTTACGCCCCCCCCTCACAGACGAAAGAGCTACTCTCCGAGCTACAGAGCCGGCTGCTTGAGGATGTGGCCGATGTATGGGTGATCGGCGGGGACTTTAATGAAGTGATGAACACTGCAATCGACAGATCTCACAGGAGGTCAGGTTCCTGTCCTGCCCCCACACCACTTGCCATGTTCGCCGAAGCTCTGGGTATGACAGATGCATGGCGCGCGCTCCACAACAACGAGGCTGGGTTCTCCTTCTTCTCAGGTGTCCACAAGTCATTCTCCCGAATCGATTATGCCTTCGTCCCCCGCAATGTAAGTCACAGGCTCCTTGACGCTGACTTCCTCGCAAGAGGTATTTCTGACCACTCTCCGCTCCTACTGTCTATGAAGAACTCCTGCCGTGGTCCGGATCGTAATTGGCGCCTGAACACATACCACCTACGTCTCCCCGAAATAGCGGAGGAACTGGAGAAGAAGACAACAGAATACTTCGAAAACAACGAAGGATCAGTGGACTGCCCAATCTCGCTCTGGGAGGCATATAAGACTGTCCTCCGCGGGGAAGTTATCTCGGAAGTTTCAGCCTACCAACGAAGACGAATCCAAAAGATCAAAGAGGCAGAAGCGCGCGTCCTGGAGTGCGAACAACAAACCCTGGAACACTCCACCCAAGAAGCTAAGGAAGATTTGGTCACCGCACAAGTGGCCCTTAGCAACCTGGCTCTAGACAATGCACGGACAGCCCATCAATTGGTCCGGAGCCAAATCTATGAACGAGGTGACAAGGCGAATAAGACACTGGCCTGGCTGGAACGGCGCGAGCAGACCAAGGGACATGTGCGGGCAATTGAATCCCCAGACGGAACGCTCCTCACAGACGACTCGGACATTGTCGCAGCATTCGCCGCCTACTATGAGAAACTCTACACTCCACCGGCCGAGCACCTGCCTCCCGAACCCACATGCTACCTTGACCGGTTTGAGATCCCGAAGCTCTCTCAGCGCCAAACAGACCTCCTGAACGCCGATATCACTGTAACTGAGGTACAAGAGGCGCTCGCACAGCTCCAACCTGGGAAGACCCCGGGTCCCAACGGGTTCCCTACAGAAACATGGAAATGCCTCGGCGGTTCACTGCCCGCCCACATGCACCGTATGTTTCTACGCAGCAAAGAGCTGGGGGCACTCCCACCGGACCTCAGGAAAGCATGCATAGTCGTCATACATAAGCCCGGGAAACCCCCGGAGGAATGTGCCTCATATCGCCCAATATCCTTGATCAACGGCGAAGCCAAGGTCCTTGCAAGAACACTAGCCAACAGACTGCTGCGGGTTATTGAGACCCTGGTTCACCCCGACCAATGCGGATTTATGCCCAACAAATCCACCCGCATGAACCTGCGCAGAGTTCAGTTGGCGCTGAGTAGAGCCAAGGAAATATCGGCCCCACTGGCCCTCCTGGCAGTGGACTTTGAAAAAGCATTTGATTCTGTGGACTGGGAGGCCTTGTGGGCAATCATGACTCGAATGAACCTGGGGCAAACATTCATATCGTGGGTTAAACTCCTGTATGCACACCCAGAGGCCACGGCAAGGGTGAACGGTAGGTCTTCTCGATCATTTCCCTTGGGTCGGGGCACGAGACAGGGGTGCCCTCTCTCCCCGCTGCTTTTTCTATTGGCCATAGAACCTCTCGCAATTGAGCTTAGGACCAACACTACTTGGACAGGGTTCGCCTGGCCGGGGGGGGGGAGAGGACCGACTATCCCTCTACGCGGACGACCTCCTCATATACCTAAGTAACCCACGTACTTCCTGCCCGATCGTCTCCCGCATCCTCAGAGAATACCAGCGCTTCGCAGGCCTCAAAGTAAACGAAACCAAAACCATTTACTTCCCGATCCAGGGAGGGGAGTCTGCGATCCCTGAAACCTGCCCATATCATGTCTCCATTAGAGAACTCAAATACCTGGGCATAAGACTCGACCCGTCACTGGGGGGGTTCCTACAACTCAATCTACAACCAATAATTGACCGATTCATTAGGGACACCTCCCACTGGCAATCACTCCCATTATCACTACTGGGCAGAGCGGCACTATTCAAAATGCTGACCCTCCCCAGACTACTGTATGTACTTCAAAACGCCCCCCATATAATCCCCCGAGACACCTTCGCACTCATTAACAGACGCCTTCGCACACTGCTGTGGGGAGGGAAACAATCCAGGATCGCCCTGGAGACGCTGCAGCGATCAGTATGGGAGGGAGGCATCGGTCTACCATGCATTCGCACCTATTATCTTGCAGCCCAGATTGGGGTGGTAAATGACTGGATACATGCAGACCCCACACTCCCCCACATCCGTCTTGAAATGGAGAGCATGACCCCACTAACCCCACTACAGACCCTGTACGCCACCCACGACCAACCCCCGTTGTTACCCAAAATGACACGTCACATTTGCCGGGCCTGGCGGGATGCGCACAAACTGATAGGCTGGAAAGGTAAACCAACACTATCTCAACCCCTATGGCACAACGCACTCCTCCCAGAAATAGTAAAGATGGGCCCCTTCGGTCACTGGTGCGCGAAAGGGATACATACACTAGCACATGTGATACAAGAAGGCCACCTCCTTGACTTTGAGACCATGCAAGAGCGCTTCGACCTCGCACCTATGGACCGGTTTCGACATGTGCAAATGACCCACGCCATCCGCACCCAATTCCCTGACACGACGACCATACCCCCCTGTACTCCCATTGAGACTAACATCCTTCCGCAACGCATTGCCTCCAAGGTCACCTCCACGCTCTATCAAGCCCTTAACTCCTTCGGGGCGACGCAGCTGGACGGGCTCAAAGAAAAATGGGAAAGGGATACAGGTCACATGGAACCATGGACTGGGCAGAGGCATTAATGTCCCCTAGAGAAATAGGTATTGATTCTAAACTCAGGCTTATACAACTGAGGATCCTCCACCGCACATACTATTCACGCACTGCCATGGTCAGATGGGGTGGACTAGATGATGGGACATGCCTCAGATGCAAAACAGAACCGGCCACCTTTTACCATATGTTATGGGAATGCCGAGTCTTACAGGTCTTCTGGGAGAGCTGTACCAACACGATTTCTGCCACCCTGGCGACACCAATCCCCAGAGACCCCAAAATGATGCTGTTGGGAATCCGAGGTGAAGTGGATCTCTCAAAACATGATAGAATATTTCTGGCACTGGCACTTGGGGCAGTCAAAAGATTGATCGCGGCTAGCTGGGGCTCTGCCGACCCCCTATCGGTGAACCGATGGGGCAATGAGTTGGACAGATGCGCGGCCCTGGAGCGACGGATTTATAATGCACGAGGGTGCCCCCGCAAATTCCAGAAAATATGGGGTAAATGGCTGGACGCTAACTGAAATGTACCGAAAGAAATAGAAATGTACTATTGTTAACATTGGTCACCTACCATACCCAACGAATGTCTGATGGCTCTCGGCCCCACCGGGTTCCCTCGGCCTCTTTGAAAACTGCCTTACTGTCATGATCTGTTGTATGCCTTTGACCCATGCCTGTTTTGTTGTTGTGTTATTAAAACGTAATAAACAGAATTATTAAAAAAAAAAAAAAAAGAAACCAGTATGAAGATGTCTGGGAGCCACACTTGAGAAGCCAATACAAAGAACTCTGGCACCCACAGATAAGTCAATACAAGGGCTATGGGACCCGCATAGGAGAAGCCTAAACAGTGGTCTGGAACCTATATTTGAGAAAGGCAGACCCTGGCAGAAGAGTACACCACTGCTGCCTAGTGAACAATCAAGAGGAGCGTAAGAAGGGGTCTGGACTCACACTTGAGGAAGACAACCCATGACAGGGAAGCACACCAGGGCTGTCCATTGATCACTGAGAGAAGCCTGAGAAAGGCCTGGGGAGGGGAGACATTCCACCAAACACAGTGAAATGCCAAGAGAAGCCTCCAAAAGGCCTGGGGAAGGGAGACATTCATCGAACCACAGTAAATTGACAAAAGAGCCTGAGAAATGCCTGGGGAGGCGAGACATTCTCCCGACGTATCAAGAAAAGCTTGAGAAAACTCTGGAAAGGGAGAAATTCCCCCACCTGCAATAAACTGTGAAAAGAATCCTGGGAAAGGCCTGTGGAAGGGGGACATGCCCCTACTTTGAACACCATCCCATCAGAAGAAGGGAATCATTCTTCTGGACCCTGAAGACACAAATACATTTGAGTTTTGTTATAAGTGTGAGGGTTAGAAATAGGATTTTGACACAGGATGGTGGACTTCTTAGTTACAGACATTCCGATACACACTTAGTTTTATTTGAGGCAGTGAAACCCCTCTCAGAGTTAGGCTTACATAGTTTTTTTGTCTTTCTTTTGTTATGCAATAACAGTCATTGCCAATAACATGCTTCCTGTGTCAGTCTCCTCTTTCTACGCCCTTACAATGTATCCATATAAATATGTTACCCAATAACAAGAACCTTAGAATTTGCATAGGAACCTACCTAACTTGCGATTACCATTATTAATCCTGTCCCACAATGTGTCTATTTCATAGTTATTCCGCCTTTGCAATAGTGACTCTCCCTGAAACCTCTACAAATAAATGACCAATAACATTGTTTGTTGGATTAGTTCCCGGAATCCTTGTTGGCTAAGAAGACCGCGGCTGGGTCAGTTCCACCTTTCTGTTGTGTTTATTCAATGTTTGCACTGCCTGTGACAGGTTGTGATTATGGGCAAAGCTTGATGAAGGGGCAATACCAATTTGGGCCCTATCACTGATTGTCAACAATGGATTTAGTGCCTAACAAAGAGTTTTCCACAATAATCATCCCTACCAATAGTGTTATACGAGATAGCATTGTTAGGCCTTTGTTAATCAAGTCATACTTCTCTGACTGCCCTACAGCTAATGTAGGAATCTATAATGTCCAGCACATTATATTTATGCCATATAGGTACTTGTAATTATGTAGTCAATACTATTTGGAGGGGGATCTCACAAATTGTCCTGGTTGCTACATGTGTAGAAATGTTTTTCTGTGTTGGGCGTAAGTGTATTTTGGGAAAGCCCACTAACCATGCCTTTGACTGCCAAATTATTGGTGTAAACGGCTTATCTAATATAACAGACTAAATGAAGCTACCTTAACTAGCTCAGCACTGACTAGCGGATCCGAGTACTTGAGTTATAAACACCTGGCAGGCTATGAGGATTACTTGGATGTTATAGCTCCACCTTATACTCGGGCACTGTTATTAGGTTTCGCCTGGGCACTCTGCCGCTGAGGTCTTCTCCCTCCAGCTGAGACAAAAATCAGAATAATACTTGCCCAATTTCTGATGTCGAGAATGAAGATCTCATGCATTTTGTGCCTTTTTGTCCGGGTTTGAAGGAGCTTAGGAGAAAATATTTGGTTCCATTGTTCATCCTCGTTGGGGTGAGAACAATTAAGGGGTCTATGCACCACTGTAAATCTGTTGAAAACTTGACCACTGCAATTTTTGTTTCCTTGTATATACGATGGGCATGGCTTACGAGGAAAAATATGTTCATTTTATCAAACTGGATTTTAACTGTCTTTTACTCTAGCACTTTTTACTTTTATCTTGACCTTTTATGGAATTTTATATTGGTTTTGTAGTCATGTGGTTTAAGTATGTTTCATTGCACCTGATGGGTTTTGCTGAATAAAGGTTTTCAACAACACTATGACTTCTTTGAATCATATTTTAGTTACTCTAAATCATTTCTGTTTCATGGATTTACTTATTTAATATAACATTTCAGGAAGACCAAAACAATGTGATTGTGAAGTGTCCTATGAATGATGAAACTTTATATATTTTTTTCTATCGTGGCCAAAGCAGTTTCGTTGAGTGACGTGGACGAAACCCTGATTGAAAGTGTGGAAGGAGAGATAGATCATTGACAAAAGAAGAAGTCTGTGAGTAAACTAAGTGCTCTAGAACCTTAGAAACGTAGGGTAGAAGTGAGATAGGATGAAAGTTAGAAACAATAAGAGGATTAGCTGAGTTTTTTTTTTTAATGGGAATGATAGTTGCATGTTTGAAGGCTAGAGGAAAGACTGAGGTCGAAAGACAGATATTAAAGAATGCAACACGAAATGAAATAAGAGTCTGATAGATTTTAGGAATAAGAACAGAAAGAATAGGATCCATAAGAGCAGCAGTGGGATAAACCTTAGCCAACAGAAGTGATACCTCGGAATCAGACACACGAGCAAAGTCAGAGAGAAGGGTCGAGGGAGCAGAAGGAGGAGAAGATACAGTGTTAGAAGAGGATGCGTTTACAATGTCCTGATGTAAAGAGTGGACTTTGGAAGAAAAGAACAGAGCAAGTCAGAGGCGGAGAGAGTAGAATTGATCAAATGATCAGAAGAGGGAGGGGATAGAGCTGAGTTAAGGTTTGAAAAAGACACCTAGGATGGGCAGATTGAGTGTAGAGAAGATCAGAGAAATAGGAATATTTGGCAGAATTTAGACAGTAAAGACTGTGGTAAGAGAAATATGAAGAGTGGTTAGATGAGGATCAATTTTTAAACCAACGTTTTTCCAAACGGCGGAGAAGCCGTTGCATGGAACAAAGATGAGAAGAAAGCCATGGTTGGGCAGGTTTACGAGTAGGCTGAAAAGGAGAGAGAGGATATAGCTGATCAAGAATTGTAGAAAGAGTTGATTAAATAGTGGGGAGGTTTGCTGAGCAGAAAATGTACTAAAATGCGAAAGAGAAGGAAGAGTGTTATGAGAAGGCCTATTGTCTATTAGAGCAGAGTTGGCAGAGCCAAGTTACTTTAATTACATCTGCAACTGGTGGAGGGAGGTGCACATCACGTGATGGTCTCAATTTACAAATATATCACTAGTGGGAAACCACCAATCAGGTACCTGGATTTC
Organism: Ambystoma mexicanum; assembly: GCF_040938575.1. NCBI lineage: Eukaryota > Metazoa > Chordata > Amphibia > Caudata > Ambystomatidae > Ambystoma > Ambystoma mexicanum. Next base: position 48,611,411 of record NC_090925.1, on the reverse strand, counting down.
ATAGTGACGATAAAGGGGACCACTACTTGTTTAGGAGAGTGGGTTTAGATTAGAAGTGGCCGATCGGTCCTGGGATTACAGGGTGGGGATTAGCATGTTCTATAGGTGGTAGCCAATGAGGGTGGAGGGGTTATGCTGTGCTCATTATTATGCATAGTATTGTTAATGTGCAGTTTCTCAGCTATAAAAGATGTAACGTCTTCAGATAAAATAAGCTCCGTGTCAGTTCAGTTCTACGGCACCGTCTGAGACATGTTACTGTGTAATAAACCTTCTTTTTACTTTCAAAGAGGTGCAGTGATTATTTGACCTTTTTGGATTGAATTTGCGGGCAGTTTTTGGGTTGCTTTCTTTTGATATGGAAGGCAATGTGTCTCCTTAATCCTCTCACCCTAACCCTGCAGTATAATAAAAATCCCTTCTTGATTTAGATTTCACTGCCCAACTAATTACCAGAGAGTTGGTCTCCTTAACGTTCGGTTCAAGGGAGGCCATAAGCCGTATGCATCTGTCAATCAATATTTTGAATGATTGCAGGGTTCTGGCAATCAATTCCATGTCACCAGCACATGCTAAAATGTGTGTTTTTTTGTCGCCAAAACCTGGAACTTCCACTTGAAAATCTAAAAAGAGTATTTTTATGGAGTGCAAATAAGAGTGGATCTGACACACATCCCCGTCTGAAGCCCCTTTTAATGGAAACTCGGGATGCACAAACCCCCGATTTCCCCACTGTAATGGAGGCCTTATTACCCTTTTGAAGTTCTATCAACACCCTGAGCATGTGTTCCGTTATATCCTGCTGACGCAGTACCTCGCTCATCCAGATCGGGAGGATAGCTCAGCGGCAACGTGCTCGCCTTGGAAGCAAGACGACACAGAGACACACAGGTTCGACCCCCGGGCCCACGCTTAGAAACCTCTGGGTATTAAGCACGTTATAAATAACCAATCATATCAATCATATTTACCGAGCCAAAGGCTGTGGACCGAACCATGAATGCAGCGTAAATGGGTTCCTCTCTAATAAACAACGAGTTAGCAAGAATCAGGGGTAGGGTTCAGAGTTTGGGTCCATACGAGGTTGTTTATGAATTGTTAAGTGTACAGCATCCTTCCATGACCTCAGAACGTTATTGTTATTAAACAGTGCATTAAACAGATGATAGACCAAAAAGTCTATGCAAAGAGATGTCCATACTTGTTCCCAGGATAATTTCTTTTTACCATTGCCTGGTTTATCCAGGCTCAGGGCAGAAGTATGTCATTAAATAGCCAGGTCTTCAGTAGCATTGACAATAGATTGCATCTGACATTTGTCAGTATATGAATCAATAACATGAGCCACCCAGGCACCCGCCGGTCCAGCGCAGGGCATTTCTTGCCCCGCACCATGGAGACCATGGAGGGTATTCCCTTGATTCACAATCTCCCAAAGCGTTCTCCTGCCTTTCTCACAGGAGGCATTTAACAGGAAATCAACCATTTCCTGTTGCTTGTTTTTCAAGGCCAACCTGCACTCTCTCATTTGCTCTTCATCCAGTGACTAATATAACGATTGCGTAAAAGGTGATAGGTTTAGGATGTGTATAATTGCGCTGGGGCGCAGCGTCCAATAGGAGTAGGCCAGCCGCGTGATATGATATGGCATTTATAACGCGCCTATACACATAAGTGTTTCAAGGCGCGACGAGGCCTGGGACAGGGAACAGCGGGAAGGCAAATACAAGAATCCTACTAGGCCAGGTGACATTGAGATCACGCAAGTGCAGGGAGGGGGGGTGGAGGGAAATGTGCCGCACATAGGATAACAGTAAGATAAATAAAGACAATAAATAATAAATAAAGACAATCGATACATAAATAGAAGTAACTGACTATCTGTCTGTGGTAAAGCTGGACCATAGAGCAAGTGAAGTGTGTCTGTACTGTCAGCTCAACTCGCTATGCCCTAACATTATGACATACCTGTATTCCAACACTTAATTAGGTAAATAATCCCCAATTATTGATAACAATATGAAGATGTTGGATACGTGTGGCACACGAGGAGTGCAGCAGGGGTCCAGCCTTTCACACGTGTGGCTTAACATGTACTTGCCACTGCTTATGAGACTCATCCAAATATACAGTAACACGAGCTACCACTATGCAGAAGAGACTCAAATTGTGCACACACTTCCTTAGGGTTCAGCAAGAGCTCATGTAGTTTCTCATCCAGGTGGTCTAATGCATCAGCACTAAATTCCCACCAAAGCCAATCCCAATTGCTGTTCTTCAAGACCCCAGGAAAAGGTACTGTGCTTTTTCCCTGGGCATCGGCACTTTGATACACAGAATGGCGAAGCACTCCATAATCCTCATGCAGAGCTCCCCGACACTAGAAACACAAATTAAATCTCTGACCAAGAAATGGAGGGATACAGAAACAGCCCCCAAGTGCAGGGGTTGGTCAGAAGGAAGTGCAGGTATTCAGCTGGCAGGGGAGGGGACCTGGGTCAGAGAACAGAGCGTAGCCAGGTGACCAGTTCAGTATCAGACAGGACATCAGCAGGGGAGAGGAGGAGAGAAGGCCGAAGCAAAGAGGAAGGTCTTGAGGTGCTTTAGGAACCGGAGATGGTTCTCCTCAAGTTTCAGGGAGGCGGGGAGGCTGTTCCAGAGGGAGGCCCCAGCCGAAGATAGAGATCTACCACCAACTCGCTGCTTGGAGAAGCGACTGACCCTGAGGGAGTTGGAGGCGGTTGAGCTAAGAGCTTGAGAAGGGAGATGTGGATGACACATTTGCCTGAAAAAGGCACTGCGGCACGATACGGAAGCTGTGAACAGTTTAAAAAAAAGAAATGATGCCTTAAAAAATGAGACAGAATTAGAGACACCCCAGAGTGTGAATGTCTATTCAAATCCATGTTGACACAGAAACTGAAATCTACTGGATAAGGACCCAGCAGGAAGGCCTCATATCAAAAGTCCCAAGGCCTGCATTGACAACCCGAAAAAAGAAACTTTTCAAAATATATACCGTTCAAATAAAGCCACTGGTGTAGCCTATGGAGAGAACTCGGCTCATGGCACTCTTCTGTTGGCGTGTACAATAACTTGTCTGATAATTCATTTTCTTTGCATGGAAAAGGAAGGACACATAATATAATACGTATTGTAATAATACATTACAATTTTATAGAGGGTGCGTTGTTTAATGATTGAGTTTCTTTCAGTCAAGTAGCAATAATAACTTACCCATGATGCAATGCAAGACTTGGTGATAGTGAAAGGGAAAGGGGACTTGCTATCATTACGGTGCTCTTCTTCTTTGAGAATGGCAAACAGCGCCCTCCTTCTGGCTTTCAGAGGCGATATTCTAGAGCCGGCGAGAGTCCTATCTACATTTGCTCATAATAATATGTTCCAAGATGATTATTTTGCTTCTTAAGGTAGAGGGATCAAGGCAAATTGCAGAATGTGTCAGCGCCAAGAAGCCACCAACAGATGGCACGAGCTGCACTTTACAACCCCCGCAACTGCTTTACTTAACGTGTGTTCTTCATTTAATGTTCATACATGTTGACTGGCGAGTGCGTGTAAATGTTTCTGCATGGGAAATCTCTTCACATATATCTTTTTGACGGAAGTGCATGTGTGGGGTCTTCAGAAGGATTTGCCATGCAGGATCTAGAGGAGGGCTTGGTATGTTGGTGTTGAGAGGCAATGGACACTTAATGAGTGGGGTGACACAGAGGAGGAGCTATATAAGTCTGAGTTGAGTACCTAATAACCCTCTCGCTATAACCGCAACCTGATACCCCTCCTCATTGCAGTACAAGATTGAACTGCACAGGTGAACAGAGGGGGTATTTCATCAGGTTTCACTGGGAATGCATCATTATCTCACTCCAGCAGGTGGATAACACTGGGTATTATCCCTCACATGTCCTATTTCCACAAGCTGCAAAGTAGCATGTGCAATTAATAATGTTAATGACCAGCAACATGTCCAGTTAGACTAATTAGCACCTGCAGGTTTCAAAGCGTTCATCCCTCACTGAAAATCTTCCACCAGCTATTGCAGTCATTTCTGGTGTAAGGAAGCCTTGGTTTAAGACCAGTACTTCCTCCTGAGAACCTTGTGCGGTGTACCTCTGAGTTTGGCCATGGACTGCATCTTTGTTAATTGGAGTAAATCAACCAGAACATTGTCCAATTAGATACAGTTAGAATCTTTTATTTTTCAGATTCTCTCTTGGAAGGCTTTACCTGGAGTTCAGGTATGACCAACGCTCCACCCCTGCAGATATCGCTCTCAGATGGAGGCAGCATCCTCTTGACGGGTGTCACAACCACTGGTCTGCCCCCATTAAAGCTGCCCAGCGCCCCATAGCATGCCTTGATATAAGCTGGAGAATCCCCCCTCCCCATTTCCCACACTTTGTAGACTGGCACAGGTGAGCCCTTCAAGACATTCTGCATCATCTACAGATCTCAAATGTCCAAGACACCATCATACTTATCTAGAAAGATCAATATGTCAGGTCAAAACAAAGCCAGGAGCCAAGACATCACCACACTGGAATCCAAGAAGAGCATAAAGGAGAAGACCGGAAGACAAGCATTCTCCTACCATGTTCCCACCCTCCGGAACAACCATCATTCTAACACCGGGCTGCCAGCTTCCCTGTTGAGATTCAGGAAGATCTGAAGACCCTGCTCTTCAAGGAATACTTTACTAACTGAGGGCCCTAGACCAACAAAAGAACCCACGTCCCCCATAGGCTTGGCTTCCTTTATTGGACAGCCCTCCATTGCTATTTAGCTCTGATTGTCCTATATGAATCACCAACATGCATGCCCACTACGGTCAATGACCAATGACTCGAAATGGAGCTTGCACTCAGTCGGAGTGCAGAGTGGCAATTAGGAGCAACCCCAGGGAAGAATGCAAACTAAAGAAGGGATCTTCCTGATCCAATGCAAGAGTCAATTTAATGGGCCTTTGCCAACTTCTGATTGAGGGATTCCCTGCATCTGGCTCAACGTTTCCACCACACAACTGCTGTGGGCAACTTAGAAGGCAGCAGAACTTTGTATAAAAGGATTTTACTTTACAATAATGTGCATCATTTCTATTAATATATTGTACTCACACTTGCCTTTATTATTTGCCAGCTGACACCTGTAAGATGGGCACCCCTACACTTCATAAAGTATTATTTTTATCTTTTGGAAATCTACACCTCCTGAACCTTTATCATAGAGGTTTGAAACTGAACAGTGTAGTTTCCACAACAACGCAAATGTTTGACAGCACAAAACAGCATGGAAGAACTACACAGTGGGTCTTTTGCAGAGTTTGGCATGTCAATGCACATCTCATGTATGATTCCCTCACAGTGTTCCATAAAAGTGTCCCAAAGGGCCTGATGTTATTTTCTTCACCTGGGGTTACCCTTCATCGTAGCTGGGATTTTCCATGCGAATCCTGTAGATTCTCATGGGTTCTCAAAAGAGAGCCAACGAGGGGCAGATTCATTCCTGCAACCTCTCTAGAGTGGAGCAGCTCATAACCGAGGAACTGAGCATACGCCCATCTTCTTACAAGTATCACCATACAATAATATGCCAACCCCCAAGAGGGATATCAAACTGTCCATCGCATTGAGGCACTGTACATCAAAAAACACTGGCCTAACTGGGCAGGATGACTCAGCAAAATCTCGAAACATCAAAACGTAGGTACCTCCACATCTAACTTCGCCCTTCTAGAGCGGGCCATCGTGGATCACCAGACTGCTCCTGTGAGGCCTTAGGCACCCGGCCAGACACAGTATACAGACTGCTCCTGTGCAGACACAGTATAGAGACTGCTCTTGTGAGGCTTTAGGCACCCAGCCAGACACAGTATATAAACCACTCCAGTGGGGTCCAAGTTGTCACAGGTGCAATGCAAGGCATTCTGCATTACATACACACACTATGATGGTAAAGACTCTATTTTCAGCAACGCAAACCCCTCCCACAGGTGTCTTTTCTCTCTGAGATCTCCCAATGTAAGACGTCTACCCAACCCCTGAGTCAAAAGATCGCTTTGGTGGCTTTGCCCTTTCATTTATCGCTGGAAACTCTTAGATATGTTCCTTTGTCACCTCAAGCCAAGGAAGACCATCTAACATGTCCTCCCTCCTCCTCAACTGTACACCATGATTTCCGCACTCATTTCAAGCAGTGCTAAGAAGCCGAAATGTTGGTGAAAGGGTGCTTTGCTTTTAGAAACACAACTATTAAACATAAAGGAACACAACATTAAATCTAACATATCCTGGCACTATAAATGTTGCAAGCAATTTCTTTTTTGCAAATGTTCTTTTTTTTTTTTAAAGATTTGCTTTAAGTCGTGGGCTGTTGCTTCTGGATAACCTTTCTGGGGATATGCGCTTTACGAATGACACCTGCTGCACGTTTTCCTCGCAATCCCCCACCCTGCAACAGGATGCATAGGTCAAGGTGTAGGAATTGCTCAGCATGGCAGAGCTGCTTTTCGAAGGCAATGGTTGGGGGAAGTGGGCCCCTGGCTATTTTATCAGCTTGCATTAGCAGACCCTAAAACCGGCCCTTTTACCGTCACAATATTTGGAACAGAGAATGTTTGGGTTCAGGAGAATCCACACCAGATGAAAACCTGAAGGAGAAACATGGATTCTGTAAATACTGCAATACTAAATATTGTATGTCAGGCGTGGGTTGTCCCCATGTGCCCTACCCTGATAGTTTGCACTCTCTGGATGGATAACTCCAAAGTTAAGCACTTGCAAAGATGACACAAGACTTTATGTCACAAATTGGAATTCACGGGCAGTGCCAACTCAGCCCTTCATCCTTCGATATCAATGCATTGAGTATCATCTAATTGGGTAATAACAACAACGATCAATACTGTGCTTAGATGCAGCATTACTCCATGAAATGTGCTATATGAGGACACATTATTTTAACTATGTCCAATAGCATAGTCCCCCAGGTGGAGACCCATTGGCTGGGTATTCATAGAATGTGGAAAAATAGAGAAGAGAGCCTGCTTCTAAATTTTCATATTAATAACCTTAGGAGGTTGAAGAAGGCGCTAGAAATGTAAACGTGCCAGCCCAACGGGTGGGGCTCTTGTGGGTAAACCACCTTGTGGATAAAATATCCCAACTGTGGTAGAATCCTAGCCTTCAAGAGACTTCCTTGCACCAGAAATCATGTTGGGGTCTGTGGACCTTTACCAAACAAGTCCCTGGAGAGTAGATGCGAAGAGGGGATCCGGAGGTGAAGTAAAATGCAATCGACTACTTTTGGCAAATTCACTACTATGCAAAGCACCCATCAACAGGGCCACAAAGCACCCATTAATGGGGTAGAGAAAGCACCTAGCACTGGGGCCACAAAGCACCCATGAACGGGGCCACAAAGCACCCATCAACAGGGCCACAAAGCACCCAGCACTGGGGCCACAAAGCACCTAGCACTGGGGTCACAAAGCACCCATGAACGGGGCCACAAAGCACCCATCAATAGGGCCATGAAGCACCCATAAACGGGGCCAGAAAGCACCCAGCACTACGGACACAAACCACCCAGCACTGGGGCCACAAAGCACCCATGAACGGGGCCACAAAGCATCAATCAACAGGGCCAGAAAGCACCCATCAACGGGGCCAGAAAGCACCCAGCACTAGGGCCGGAAAGCACCTAGCATTGGGGCCACCCCTGCCAGAAACATTTGGTTTGTGCTGGGCTTTTCTTTTTTCTATCACTTAAACCATGTTTTTATTCTTTTTGGAGAAGAGGAAATCATACTCGGGGTGAAGTACAGCACAGGGCGTACCTTGGACATCTTTCCCAGAAGAGAAGGCGGAAGTGGCTAAAAGCACCACAAATAACAGATCAAAGACAACTGACCGGGGTGAATTTGGGAGGGAAGCATCTGGGGTGTTCCTGACTATCTTCCTGACCATTAGGGGGGAAACCAAATGACTAGACCACCCAAAACAAAAATGAGGTCCACTTAACTTTAAAACACTAAGTAAAAGTGACACCGAGGTTTCATCCATCAATATGTCAGCACAGAATCCTATAAAGTCAAAACTCAACTTGTTTTCCAGTCTAAAAGGTATTATAAACTCTTACGTCCTCAACAGCAACGCCCAGGAGTAGGCCAGAAAGAGGGAAGGCGCTGAGCCCCTGGAAGTAGGGAGTGGCTGCAGTCTTACAGGTGATGAAGACTCCTGACTTGCAATAGGTTTGTGAAGCTGAGAGAGAGCAGTTAGGATGATGTTCTGCAGGGAGACCCTGGCCTACATGATTTGCCTCAGCAAGCATTCTCCCTTCTGCCCATTGATGATTTATATAGAGAGAGCCGCGCACTACACATGCAGCCGATCCCCAGAGACATGGTCCCTGGAGCTGGAAGAGGCTCACATCCTCATTTCTCAGAAGACTTTCACTTGCAGATGTTTAATCACTAAATCTGTTGCTTGTTTATCAAACTTAACATTAATTGTCCCTCTCTTTGGAAATTCAATTGGTGAACAATGATTTGAGGTGTTTTAGGAAGGATTCAAATCACTGGATAATATCAGATCTGGAGTGACATGACATCACTTGTGACACATTTACTGTGTTGCTTTGGGCAGTGCCTGTAAAGGTGAAGTGTGTGATTATTTTGATTGACAGTGTGACAGCGCATGATGTGGTCATTCACTGCCAGGCCACACCTCAATCCTGCTGGTCATCGTTTGCTGGAACTGATTTTAATACCTACTCCCTGCTCTGGTCTCATATTTCCTCTGTCAAATATTTTGCATCAAGCACATTTCCACTCTGTCTCTCAATCTGACCCTGTTTTGAGTTCTGTTCAACTGTGCTCCTCTCATTGCTCCCTGGCTCACTCGGATGCTCTGCTCCCTCGCCTCTGTCAACATAACGTGCTACCTGTGAACACATGGCAACATTTTCCATTCCATTTGGGAGATTTTAGCCCATGCCTGGCTTTAACTTCAGCATTCTGGGATTGCAGTCCTGGATTTCCCCATTATAAACCAGGACTAGAATTCCAGAATGCAAAGCTAAAACCCGGACTGGACTACTGTCTACCGAATGGAATGGATAATGTTGTCATACATGCCTGGATCGTTTAACTCATCACATTCTCTATTATTCCGGATGGGAAATGGTGGTTTCTCGATGTAAGGCTGGGGCGTCCGGAGGCAAAGAATGAGGCAAGGCAATGCTGGGATTGTTGCATTCTTCCTGCACAGCTTAGTATGAATCCTATTGGCTATAGGGAGGGTGTATGGTTAATTGCATGGCAAGACTGTTCTAGGATGACCTGCAAGAAGAGGTACAGCGTGAATGTTATTTTAGACACATCCCCAGAAAATAGCACCTCCATGTGAACAGTAGGTTATCTTCATACTGGGAAGAGATGCAAAGCTCATCACAACTGCTGCCAATTACTTTTCAAGCAATGTTCTCTAGAGATATGAATTCTAAAACCATAAATACATTTGTGTGTAATTAATTACTAAATGCTGCTGTATGGGGGTCTGTTCCGTCCATCAGACCATCGTTATTTGGTGTTGTGTTGTGTTTCCATTACAATACATCATTTAAATACATCAATTAAATAAAATAAAAACTGCTGTCTGGAACATTGATATGAGCATGACAAAGATATCTAAAAACAAAAAAAAATGTCTTTATATGCAGGTCAGAGCTGTATCTCCAATAAACCTTGCCCATATCAGACCAAACCCTCTAACCAGCAAGTAAAGCACTTCATAATCTACTTAGGATTCAACAGCAATGAAGATCTTGGCAGGTGGAGGGGTGTCCCTCGTGAAGAAGGGCTATGTAGATCATGGGAACTGACTATAGAATCCTCTCGCCATTTACTCACCGGTTGTCCAACCATGACTGACATCTATTACAAGGGTTATCCCCTGGACAAAACTGGCCAGTTTTGGAATAACATCTATTGTGCCAGGTCAATTGTTTTCACGGCTGCAAACCTTTCTATTTGGAAATAGGAACTGAGGTTGATAGATAATTGCAGTATTGGCGCCCGCGGAAAGTTGATATGAACTATAGTGAAAATGAATTCTGAATCATATAATTTATAATTTGATGATTGAATGTAATGTTTTATCACATGTATGTATCTGTCATCTTTCTCTGGAGGTTGGTGCTTAAGCATTTGTTTTAACCATTGCACAATAAAATAATAAAATTAAAAAACAACAATTATAATACATCTGTCAGTGATGGGGGGCTGTGTGCAGCATATTAAGAATTATTGCGGTCAACAATTATTTGACAGAGTTATTAGACAACTTCCAAACAACTTTCCATGTTCAGATGAAGGTCAGTACATCCATGCCTCGTGTTCCCTAATAGTTATATCAGAATTCCTAGTCCCTTCCTACTGTACACATGATTGTATGTACACATCTATGATTTGGGGATAGAAAGCAAGAACTGTAATTTTAGTCCATTGCTGTCTCGGGAGGATAGCTCAGGTCTCGGGAGGATAGCTCAGCAGCAACGCGCTCGCTTTGGAAACAAAATGACACGGAGCAACACAGGTTCGATCGGGTCCACGCTTAGAAATCTTTGGGTATTAAGCGTGTTATAAATAACCAATCATATCATATCATATCATATCATATCATATCATTCCTAAGTAGAACAGGTCAGCATGCTCTGTGAGGTAGTGCTCCGGCCTCTCGACCTGCAGGACCCAGGTCCTAACCACTGTAGGACGAGCACAGCCTTCATTCTTCTGAGGTCACTCCTCTGAGTACCATGGAATTAGAAAATTGCAACAAAGTATTCACAGCACCAAAGTAAAGCCAAGAGATTGCTGTCACAAGTGCAGTATTTAAAAGACGTTATTTCCGGCCTTACGGCATCTGAGAAAAAAGAATGCATTCATGTTACGGATTTTTCTGCAAGTATCTTACTGCCATTTCCTTGGGAAACACAGAGGGTGATATTGCAGTGGTTGCCTCTCATACATTCTTCCTAATATTTTTTTTAACATTTTTTTTTAAAAGTTTGTAATAAACTGTATGCAAAAAAAAAAATAATAATAATAATTGCCAAGAGCCACCAATACAACTCTCTCAACCTCCTCTTAGTCATCGACCTCCCCAAATGACCCTTGGGAGCAAACTCCACTAGCTTGCCCTTAAGTGACTCCGGTGGAACCAACCTCTGGCCCCTGGCAACGCCCCAGGGACCCTCTGACAGCTGTGGAGTGAGGAGTGTGCGCGAGATCCCATGTTGACCCCGCACACTGGATGAGTGGAGAAGCAGCTTTAATTGTAACCAGCCTGAGCCCAGCACGACTCCACCATCACATCTCCAACTGCTAACTTTGGAATGTAGAAACCCCACCACAGTAAGTAAACAACTGTATACATCAGGGGTGGAATCCCCCAAATAGCATGTTACAACAAGGAGCTATTCTCCCTTCACTGGTTATCATATTTCACTCGCTGACCAGTACTAACTGTTTATGTTTTAGTTTTGGCTGTTAGGTGGTGCTGAAAGTGCTAACTTAAAGCAAAATAATTGTTATTAAAATAAGAAATCCAAACTGGAGCCAAGGATGAGTGTATGCAATGCTTTCCAATGCAGATGACATATGAGGATGGATACAGTGTTGTTTGGTTACCTGTCACCCATTGAACACCCATTAGTAAGTGAAGTATATCAAGGACCACATCAACACCCTTGCTCCAGCCTTGGTCAATTTCTGCAATCATCCCTCTGCCACTGGAACTCTCCCCACCCCTTTAAGCACTCTCTTGTGCACCCTCTTCTAAAGAAGCCTTTGGCCGATCTTTCATCTCTGGCTAACTATTGCCGATCTCCATCACTCCTTCCCTGGGCAAACTCTTGGGAAGACTGGTCATCTCCCAGCTTAATCTACATACTGAATCTGTTGGCTGCCTCCATGACCACCAGTCTGGCTTCAGAGCTGAGAGAAACATGGAAACTACTCTCCTTAACACCCGTGAAGACTTGCTCTTCAATCCTGACTCTAATCTCCAATCTGTCCTCATTCTCCTTGATCTATCCTCTGTTCTTGACACGGTCAACCATGACATCCTGGGCCCTCTTCCTGCTCCTTCCTGTGAGGCTAATAACCTTGGTGTTGTCTTCGACTCCACCTTCTCCTTCTCTCCTCACTTCTCTGACATCTCTAAAAAGTCAAACTATCAGCTGCACCTCCTCAGAGGTCAGCTGGTCCAATAGCACAGTGAACAGAGCGCTCACTTTGACATTCGTGCAGAGCCTGCTGATGCAGGTTCGAATCCCAGCAGGACAAAACTCAGCCTTTCATCTTTCCGAGGTCGATAAATGAGCACCACACACTGTGGGTAATAATAAGCAGCGCTCAGATAACTGAGGGTTCATAGCGCTATTTAAATGCTAAATTTGTATTATTATTATCTTCCTTTTCTCACTTTCCCCCATAGCTCACTATCTCCAGAGCTCTGGTCCTCTCTAGGCTGGACTTTTGCATCAGCCTTTTCTAAATCTTCCTGCCTCTACTCTTTGACCTTTACAACTTATCCGGACCAGGACTGCAAGACTTGTCCTTGGCCTCAACCCCAGGAATCATACCTCTCCAGCTCTGAAATCTCTTCACTGGCTCCCTGCGGCTGCCAGGATCAATTCTCTGCATTGTCCACAAGGCTTGCTGGGGCCTGGGAACGCCTCTTCCTTCTCGAGCTCTCATCTCATCCACCTCTAAATCTCTGAGGGTCTGACTCTTTTCCAAGCAGAGAGTTGGGGGCAGATCTATCTCCTCGGCTGCAGCCTCTCTCTGGAACAGCCTCCCTGCCTCTCTCAAACTTGAGCAGAACCACCTCCAGTTCCAGAAGCAACTTAAGACCTTCCTTTTTGCTTCCGCTTTCTCTCTTCCTCTCCCCTGCTGATGCACCCGACTGCTCCGCGTACTGGTCACCTGGTCACCCGCTGAATACAGGCTAGGCTCCTGCATGTCCAGTTGCTGTCGCACTGCCTCTGGGTAGCCCAGCACTTAAAGATCTGTATCTGCAACCCTACAGTACCTTCTCTCTGCACTTATGAGCCATCCGCTGGCTGCACTTTTGAGTTAACTGCACTTCCCCCTTGCCCTCCCCCTGCACTTATCCCCTTCCTCGTACTTGCACAAACTCCCTTGTTTCCCTCTACTTTTCTTGTCATGCCTAAAAACACATGTGTACAGGCGAGTTATAAATGCCACATCATATCATCGCATATGTGTTTTTCCACCCATTCCCGCCTAAAATCACACCCCTGTTGCACTTGTCCCTTGCATTTGTATTGTGTGTTGCATTTGGCAGCTACTTTTACTTTAATGTGTGTAAACACTTATTTTATTTGTTGTATACTTTACAAAAAAATATGTTAGTGTTTGTAAGTTATGTTATATATATTTATTTATTTTGTTCCAAAAATGACAAACTTTACATTACAAAGCAGTATAGATATGTTTTGTTAAAAAATGTCCATCTAATGAGCTACATGAGTTGGTTTAGTGTTTTTTGATGTAAGAAGTACCTGATTGGATGTGCAGTGTTTTAGTGATGTCACTAAACCTTTACCCCCAAGAAATCCACCAAGCACATCACACCAACCACCCCGAAAGGTCCATCCAAATGCACCACAACCATCCGAGTGCATCACATTTCCTAACCCTGAAACTCCACCCAAGTTCACTATATCTCCCACCCCCGAAAATCTATCTAAGTGCATCACATTTCCTACCCCTGAAAATCCCTCTAAGTGCATCACATTTCCTACCCCTGAAAATCCATGTAAGTGCATCACATTTAAAGCCCTGAAAATCCAAGTGCATTATATCTCCCACCCCTGAAAATCCATCTAAGTGCATTATATTTCAACCCCTGAAAATATGTTTAAGTGCATTATACTTCACACCCCCAAACATCCAACTAAGTGCATCCCATTCCCTACCCTTGAAAATATGTCTTTGTGCATTATATCTCCTATCCCCAAAAATCCATCTAAGTGCATTATATCTCCCATCCCCAAAAATCCATCTAAGTTCATCACATTTTCTATCCCTGAAAATCCATCCAAGTGCTTTACATTTCTTAGCCCTGAAAATCTGTCTAAGTGCATTATATCACCCACCCCTGAAAATCCATCTATGCGCATTATATCTCGCACCCCTGAATATCCATCTAAGTGCATCACATTTCCTACTGCTTAAAATCTGTCTATGTGCATATGTCCCACCACTAAAAATTCAACTTAGTGCATCACATTTTCTTCCCCGGAAAATCCATCTAAGTGCATTATGTCCACCACCCCCACAAACCCAACTAAGTGCATCCCATTTCCTACCCCTGAAAATATGTCTATGTGCTTATCTCCCTCCCCTAAAAATCCACCTTAGTGCATCACATTTTCTTCCCCTGAAAATCCACCTAAGTGCATCCAATTGTTGACACCAGAAAATCCATCTAAGTGAATTATATTTCTCCTGCCACAAATCCATCTAAGTGCATAACATTTCTTACCCCTGAAAATCCAACTAAATGCGTTATACCTCCCTTCCCCAAAAATCCATTTAAGGTAAGTGAAATTGGGTAATAAGAGTGGCAGGGAAGTTAATGGGGTATACTAATGGCTGTATCCCCTGCTCGGACCCTTACCTTGTCAGTCGCTGCTGGTTGATGGCTGCATGCTTCCCTGGCAAAGTCTGAGAAACACTGCCTGGAGCTGCTTCTTTGGGAGTTGCCCTTTGCCTTGCAGCCTTATGCTGGAGGGGCTGCCAGGGCAGAGCTTCCTTGTGGTGTGTGACCTAAATGGAATTACAGGCCCAATCAGAGGTGCCTGGAAGTGGGCATTGGGTGAGAACAACGTCAATGTGGGAAGCAGGGCTTGGGAAGGCAGAGGCTGCTAAAATGCACACAAGAAGTGCAGATAGACTAATAAAATGGAAACAGTGCAAATAATTCAAATTAACAAATATGCAGGGTCACAGACCCACACACTGTACCTGAGCGAACAAGGAGAGCTAATGCATGTTTCACCTAGGTGAGTTAATGTATGAATGTGGTTGTGAATGTGGTTGTATGTCATTAACCCACCCACACAAATAAATGCTGGTTAGGCCAATTATGTGTGGCCTTAAATGGAGCAGAATTATACATATTTTTGGGTGTTTCACATCTGAATTCCCCCCACCACCTTCTCTCCTTTGCTACACCCCCTCCTTCCTCCCCACCACAAACATTGGGCCCCCAACCCGCCAGCCCCACCACAGAAATACACATACACACAAACACACACACACACACATAGCTTCTCCCCATACCCACAACATCCCTCTCCCATGCCACTCCTATCAGTCCATGAGCGCACTCTTGTGTGGTGTGAAGCAAGGGACCCACATCTGGCATCCTACAGAGGGAGGACAACTGTAACCAGCAAAGTGGAAGGTATTAATAAATCTGAACCACTGGCACTGTTCTAGACAACCTTCAGTGCCACTGTTTTTTAGCCTGTCTGTGCCATTGCAGAAGGGGTCCAGCCATATGGGATTCAGTTATGTACTGCAACCAATGGGAGCAGCCCAACCCAAACCTCTGAATGGAAACACAAGCAACCCCAGAAATGTTTCATCCTTGTGGGGCCTCATCTTTGCCCGGAGCTGTGCCTGTGGTTATAATTTATTCAAAAACTTCTGGCCATTAACTTTTGGTTTTGCTTTTGCTTTAGTTACCCCAAGTGGGTCAAGAATGCAAGGATGTAGATGCTGAGCCTGCTGGTCTTAAAGACCCACACTACTTCTCATTGATGATGCCCAACAAGGACAAAACATGTCTGGGGATGCTTGTGGTCTCGTGCAGAAGCAATGTGAGTTAGAAGCTTGGGCTGGACTGCCCCTTTTGAGCTGGTACGAAGCCTGATTTGCATATGGTCTTGCCCATTCTGTAATGGCTTGGCAGGCTGAAAACAATGGTCTGGAGGGTTGCCCAGAGCTGTGCCCGTGCTTATGATTTTGGCTGAATCTTGTGCATTTTGTGTTTTGGATCATTGATAAAAGATGCCCGACAATCATTGGGCACTTTGATGGCTTGTTAGGCTGATACACCGTGCCAACCATACACACAACATGCACATTGAGATCATTTCTGGATTGGTAACGATTGTAGGGTCTTTCACTACCAGAGTGATAGGCTGAAAATGTTAAAGGTTGAGGATCAGTGTTGCTGATTGTTCTTGGACTCTTTGGTGCTTAGAGAGGGATGATGTGTGTAGCACTGCACATGGGGCATCAAAGCAATCAAGACATGATATGATCAAGTCAAGAATTATGGGTACTTTCTGGGCGAGTTTTAGCAAAGGGAGAATTCAGAGAAGCCATCCAGAAGTGATGAAATGTGTTTTAGAGGCATCTTTATCTGGTGGTGGGGGATGAAAGTGAGCCCAATAATGATCTCATTGTTGATTTCTTCAGATGTGGTATGGGTACAAGCCCATGCTCATCCTGCTTATTCAAAATTGGTGACCAGCCCCTTAATAGGTGGTTGATTCTAATGTCTCATAACTTCTCCTTGCACATTGCTGATGTCCCACATACTTCTCCTTTGTTTGGATTGCTGTCCTGGAATCTTATTCTCTCCTCCCATAAATGGACTAATGATATCTAGAAAATATACTTGTTATATAATGTGCTTAATCTTTTAGGCACCAATAGGATGCCGAGCTACTTCCTAACTTCCCTACTATTGTGTTATGCTACAAGCTTTCTGTGCTACATAAATTATATACTATACCTATGCTTTTCATTGTCTTATCTGAATCCGGAATTATATGATATCCCTGCATCAATGTCTTTGCCATATGACCTACCCGATGTCTCTTGCATTGGTCTGGTGTCACACCCACCTCTCCTTAATTCCTTCTGAGTCTGATTTACACTGAAAATGTTCTTACTTAACTCTCTTTTATCCCTGGGAAAAACATACCTGCTCAAAGTTATTGCTTCTTCTCCAAACTCACCCATCCTCCAGACTAAGGGGATGTCAATCGGTGTAGGGCATGGAAATGCATATTTCTGTCCTGAATGTGTTGAAAGCTTAGCCGTACTCACAACCCTATAGACACATATGCTCCATGCCCCATCTGCATGCTTTTCATAGTAATTGTTGATGTCAAACATTTTTGCAGACTTAACCATTATTCACTGGTCCCTGGTATGTTTCTGGAAAGTTAGACATTTGTCCTGACTTATTGGTTTCCTTTTTAATGTAGTTTCTTATAACTATGATTAAAGGGATTCATGGTTGTGGATCTTATCTATACACTTTCTTGGAAGAGGAATCCATAACTATTAATTTTATATTTTAGAATTTTAGAAATAAACACTTAGCCACAGATTAGACTGGTTTTCTTGCAACTTTTGCTACTCCCTGTTGTATTCCTTGTTCATGCACTACATCCACAAAAACTACCAAGGAATTGAAGTTCAGGCTGAGAATGCAGCCATATGGCCAATACTAGACCTCCCACAACTCCACAAGCCAGAAACCTACCACCATGGGAATATAATTGCCTTGGAGGCCCTTATGGTAGCAACACACTAGAAATCTGGAGGTAAATAATGTACACTTCATACAAAGAGCAAAATGATTTATTACGGATATAGTGGTTTTACACACAACTGGGAGTAGTTGGAATACAGCTTGTTGTTTCATGGCTCATACTCACTCTTTAGGGGTGTGGGAAATGTAATGTTATTAATATTACATGATTGTTGACAGTCCACATACCAATCATAGTTCATTTCTACAGGTTTTGTCTTGTGAGCGAAGGGATAGTCTTGGTTTTCCCCTGCAGAGGAGAGCCAGAAGATTGAAGAGGAGTCACACATCGTCTGGCACAATAGCGTGCACCACCGCTGCCCAGTGGTGGCGTGGTAGATCAGCACGTCATGGGCCCTACCTTTAATACAGTGTTTGGCATCTACGTGGTCTTTGACGGTGTGTTGTCCCTTCCTCTTCAGTTGGCGTGCTATCTGTTGTATCCCTTCAATGGCACCTAGGAAATGAAGGATGCATTTTCAGTTCACTTAAATCTGCTTTTTTCTCATGAATCACTGGCTGTGTATATGGCTAATGAATATTTGATTTATTTATTTTGAAATGTGTAGGTCACACCCAACCCTAAGGTATCTGGGCGCTGAGTTTCTAATGAACAGTACATACCGTGAGGCAAAATATGCAGAAACCTTGATCGTCTTTACTATTAAAACTATCTGATGTGACAACAATTTACGTTAGTTCCTGTAAGGTTGTGTTTTTAGAAAAAATATTAATTTGAAAAAGTTTCGAACAAAATGATGATTCCTCAGTGGTAACAATAATCATGCATTCATGTATTCACGGAGACTGAGTCAACTAACCCAGACAATCCCACCAACACTTTCGCCAATTACCGCCAGCTACCAGATTGGTGTGGAATTATCGAGACAATGGCAATCTCCCCACCACCTGAGAGGTTGTCATAGGCAGGCCCACTAGAGTCTAACTGGAGGATAAGGGGACCTATCAGAGAGCATATTAGAGGCGGGGACTAGAGGAGTAAGGAACCTGTAAGCCAGTCAGACCCAGATCAGGACAGAGCCGCAACAGGGGAGACTATGCAAGCCGAGCGCTTCAATTCAGGATAGAGACGCAAACTAATCAACCCTACTAACAATTTTCCTTTCTGCATACACCTCTCAAACTCCAAACCAAACACAACAAAAACCTACAGCACAACAAACCGCACAAACTATACTACAAAACAAAAACACACATAGCCTTGCACAACAGTACACGACCACTACCGGCTGAAAACACCCCAGGCCCAGCCAACGGACCCACCGGGCTGAGGCTGCCAACAGCACATCACTGCTCTCTTGCACTTTTCCTGCTTCTTCCCACTAACTCAACCTCCCCTCCTCTTTCAGAGCCTCCAGAGCGCCAAGGGACCACTATGGTGGTGATAGTGCGCGGTACAAATGTCCTTTAACATTAACATTAACATATTCATCAGAAAAAATAAGGCTTTGATAATTAAGCTGAAGTAGATAGAGGATGTTGCATCTTCTCTCATACGTAATTCGTGTTTCCCTAATTGCTGCCAGAAACATATAGTGTACTGACTGTATGCTTACATACAGTCCTTGGCATGTGTAATTCCAGCTGATATTCTTTACTATGATACAAAAACCAGTGCACCTCCTCACCACACATGCTGTTCTTGTATTTGCAATCATCGATATGCGTAAAGGAAAACTAGCTGCAAATCTATACTTTGGCAAAGATGAGGAGCTAGTCAATTACTGACATGCCTTTAAGCAAGTCATGTACTGTAATGTAAATGAATCGTGTACAACTTCTATATGTTGGCATCATCTTAGAAGACACTCAGTACTATGCCCAGATAGAGCATGGCACATAGTGATTTATTGTGGTGTGTTTATGCGAGCGCATGCAGTTCTATGTGCTTTGGTAGAGAAGGAACACCCATGATCGCTCACACCAGAGAAAATAAAACCTGCTAGGGAAGAAAGGTCCAAGTCGATCTTGCAAGGATAGCACATTTTAATCTCACACAGAGATGAGAGCAACAGCAAAGAACTTTGCTGCCAAGAAGGTTCTGCTGAAAGAGTACAAAACAAGCAGAATTGTAGGAAGAAAAACATTTTCATAGATGATGCAACATAGACAGGAGAAACTGCTCCATAAGAGATACCAGGTTATTGGTTCCAGCTTAGTCTGTCCGTCTTCCATCAAGTGGGTGCCACGGTGATCATCTTCTTCTCACTGTAGAGGTCAAAGAAAAAATAAACTGCACTTCCAACAAAATACTACTTTGTCATTACACTGTGCACCTGACAAGTTTTAAGACATCTTTGCAACACTGTTAAAACAATAAATGAGCTTTATGGCATTTGGGGGTGTGGGTGGCCCTCATGGGAGCTTGGGAATGGCTGGAGTTTTCCCTCATCATGCAATTAGGGCCTAGTGCATGAAATGCTGCACTCGCCACATAGGCAAAATGGCAGTCTTACTCGCACCCAGCGCTACACTATGTTGGTCGAATATATTGGATTGGGATCCATTATGTTGGGGTGGGGTCCTTTCACCATCCCGCCTTCCTCCAGAACCATCATAGTGCTTCCAATGCAGCTCACTTTGCACTAATGCCTCAGGGGGGTGGGGCAGGGTTGCCCCCTTCCCAACAGTAGAGCATTGGTAGTGTAGAGAATTGCCCTCTCGACTCTCATTCAAAATCCTATCTATTCTGATCAGTTTTTTGCATTTAACTTTCTGTATTGAGGAAGCAAACAACAGTCGGTCAACAGCATAATCAATGACTGACAACGTGGCAGAGCCTACATTACAAGCAAAAAATTCAGATAAAACATTACATTCAACTAATTAAATTCCAATCTGCCAGCTTCGGCCACCTATATATGTGTGTTTCAGTAGAATGAAAGCTATCCAAGTCATTTGAAGGGTCTGAACCAGGCAAAGCTGAGGAACATCATTCAGTGTGAGGAGTTCAAAAAATCTTCAAGCAGGTGCTAAGGATGTGGTTGTGCTGGAGGACATGCCCCCCTCTTGTGTATATACACTTCTATTCGATGTATGTTGGCTACCTGATTCCACCATGCCCCACTTGAAAGCATAGAAAGAGATTTCCAATTTGAGATGATTGACTTGACAGCGCTAGCAATGTGTGTGTCCAACATCCTCACCTGGGCTTCATTTGCATCAAATAAGGGGTGTACACTCCCAGCTATGAGTACGGATCGGGAAAAGGGGAGTGAGCAGGAGGAAATACGCATAACCCAAGGCCACACTGAATGCAAGAAGGTCCTTGAGAACCTCCTAAAAAAGCAAGTGTTCTAGTATGGAAACTTCCATCCTTCATGACCAACATAATGTTGCAGGTGAGGGTCCAGATCCTTTCTTAAACTGATGCGGGCATGAAGAAGGCCTGACTGTACAGCATATACAGTGTTTGCATGGCCATTGATGTGCAACATATCTTCCTCCAAATTAATGCCATTGATGTGCAACATATTTTCCTCCAAATTAACGACCACAGATCACTCAAAGAACAGGGCCATACACGTCATTACAGGACAATTCAGTCTTCCAATTTGAGTTTGACATGGCTAAGATAGCAGGGCTTTGTATATGGCGGGTGCCAATGTCAGAGGTTTATTTTGAGTGCGGATGTGTCCATTTAATTGCCTATCCCCTGTGGGAACAACTAGACAGTTGGAGGTATTTCAAGAATTCACCTTGGAAGAGACCATATTTCTTCAGAGTTGATCGATGGGGAGCATACCGGAGGCAGGCCACGCCTGATTCAAATATATTATACCACATTCCCACCAAGTAAGCCAATTCAATAATTTTGCGGCTACTCTCAACTTTCCATTAAACCATGAAGGAGTCGAATGCAGGCGTGTGATTGCACCACTCATGGGTTGTTTTCAATATTGTAGAGCTTTACACAAGCGCACAGGGAAAGATTGGCCAGCATGTGCACAATGTCTGCAGTTGCCTTTGGGTGAGCCAGCACCGTCTCCAACTCAAACCATACTGGGCACAAAGCCAGGCCTGCCTCCAATTACCATCCATCTCCTGAGTGATGACAAATGCTCTCTGTTACCTTTTAACTGTGATGTATGCATGTACAACCTATTGACGGAGATTATTGGCCTTTCTCCTTTCCACAAAAAGTTGCAAAGGGGTTGAGAGTTAAAATTGCTAGAACATATACAATCACAGGAGAGACAAACATTGTTGTTGTTTATAACCACCCCAGCAGCAGAGGAGAAGAGGAGACCACTTATCCACCAAAAGCTCTATTTTGGAATTGATTAGTTCAGCATTGCATTGTAATATAACATTTGTTTGGGGAGTAAATCTAATCCCCAGTTGTTTAATATAATTATGTGGCCAGATAAGAACATATTACTCATTATGGGCCTTAGGACAATAGACATTTCGGGGTATAGCTTCCATTTTGTCCAGGTTTATCTTATAACTTGGTGTCACCGAAAATTGCCAATTTCATCCATAAAGGGGTGGTCACTGGGTTTTTTCTCCCCCAAGCGTTAACACGCTACACTGGAAAATAGCAGTGAAGATTCCCCTTCAGGTGAAGATTGGGAACAAGCAAAGATGGCAAATGCTCTATACAACAAAGAGCAAACAATCACTATCGGATCATGGAATACCAGAGGCCATATTCATCTTACAGAACCTGGCGAGATAAACCTAGGTGGATTTGACCTATTAAGTCTACAAGAAACTTGGCTGCTGCGGTCGCCTAGCCCGGACGGCTATGAGGTCCAACTGTCACCAGCCCACAAAGGCGAAAAAGGTCGCCCAACATTGGGCCTTCTAACGGCCGTCCATACGGGCGGATCTCTCCGAATAGCCCATAACCTGGTATCAGACACACTAATCCAGGCGATTGTCCTGGAATGGGCAAAAGAAGAAGACGTAAAAGAAAAAAGAACAAAGATCTTATCCTGTTGTTGAACATCTATTGGAACCCGGCCATAATTCACACGTCCGTCTTCCTAAACGAGATAGAAAAAATATTAACGTTGGCTATAACAACCTTCGACGTGGACCACATTTTAATATGTGGAGACTTGAACTCTACTTGCCCAACGGTAGATGATGTAAAAACCACTCTAGGAAACAAAATAAACTCCTGCTCAAAATCAACGGCAAGAGCCTCGCGTGGGCAGACTTGATGGAATCCTGTGATCTGTACAATATTAACTCCCTAGAAACAACCAGACCTAGGATCCAACCTGGAAGGGGGAAGGAAATGCAAGCACCATCGATTACATCTACGCATCCAAAGAACCTATATCAACAAATCAAAAGTTTCGAGATAGTGGTATCGACCCGGAGCAACCATAATTTACTCAAAGTGACATGGCATGCCAACAAACGCCCGCAACTTAAAATGTCGACTGAGATGGCAACAAACGCCCAAGGAAATCGACTAAAAATTACAAAGGATGCCATTGCCTCGATCACAGTGATCCACAAGCAAGAAAAGCTAGGAGTAAACAAGAACAACACATTGAAAAACTTGGATTACTGTCCACTGCTTACTCCATATCTATGTCCCAGGCATGTGAGAAAAACAGGAAAAATCCACCTTCACAAATACAACGAGGAAATTCGCTCAAAGAAATCCAATTTACGAAAAACACTAAGAAAAGCCAAAAAATATCCTACACAGATAAATTAAGACTCCGCAAACAAACAAAAAAAAAAGTACAAATCGTGGCTCCAATCAATCCGAAGAGAACTCTACCAAGAAGACGCAGAGACCATGCTTAGAGTAGTCTGCAAAAGGAACTCAAATGACTTTTGGACTCTAATAAAGACCAACCTATCAGGTCCAGCAAAAACTAGTACCAACAATGTCCCTGAAGACAGATGGTTAAAACACTTCACTAACTTATTTGAAGAACTAGAGCCATCGGAAAAAAGATCATTAAAATATAAGAAAAGTAAATGAATGGCATGCACGGAGGAGGAGATTCTAAAGAAAATCAGTAAACTGAATAACTCCCATGCGCCAGGTCCGGACGGGATCACAAACCTCCATCTCAAACAGGAGGTGGAAACTTGGGCCCCGTTAATAGTAGAAATCTTCAGAAGATGCAGGAAAACATGATCTAGTCCAGCTACATGGAAAACAGCTAACATTGTTCCAATTTATAAAAAGGTCTGAAAGACGACGCCTTATTGGACGTGCTGGGTAAACTCTTCGGATCCCTGGTGCTGGAGAAATTTCAAGACTGGCAGAAAGTGGCAAAGACAGCAGAACCACTGCAATCAGGCTTTGAAAAAAAGGCACTGCGGTCAACATTATGATGATCAGTATCCTGAAGGCCAGAGTCTTCGAGGGCTACCCAACAATTTTCATAGCTTCGATCGACCTGGTACAAGCCTTCGACCGTGTAAACAGGAGAAAACTATGGAAAAAATTGGAAAAATTGGAAAATTCACTCCTCGAACCTATCAAAGCGCTATATAGCAATACCTCGATCAGAGTACGCCTGAATGAAGCGGGGTTATTGTCAGAAAGTATACAACTCCGGCTCTCTATAAAGCATACATGGCAGACATAGTGGATGCAGAAATTGATACATGCTCCTTTCCTCCAAAAATAGGAGAGTTGAAAGTGACAAGACTGCTCTACGCGGACGACATCCTTCTGCTGGACCAAACACCAATTGGACTGCAGCGTCAACTAGACAGCCTCGTAAGCTACTTGAAGAAGAACGATTTAGACCTGAATACAGCAAGAACCAAAATTATGATCTTGGAAAAATCAACTAGGCCAACTAAAAGATCACAATGGTTTGCAAACTCAGAAAAGCTGGAGACAGTGAAAACTTTCACATACTTAGGAGTGAAAATATCTTGCAGCCAAATAGAACTATTGATGCAAGAACACCTCATCCTAAAGATGAAAACATTGGCTGCACAAGCAATACTCTTGGAAAGGAAATTCGGAAAATTCACCATCCTCCCAGTACTAAAATTCTTCAAAGCCAAAGTCACTCCAGCATTAACTTACGGAGCAGAGGCAATGCCACATCTTCCTCCAACACTGTGGACAAAATTGGAAGGCGCTTTTTGGCGCAAAGTCTTACGACTACCCAATTCTACCCAAACAGAAGTTATCCGAAGAGAGCTATGTCTTCAATCACTGGAATCAGTGGTAGTCAGAAATGGTCTCCTATTCCTGGGAAAAATTCTAAGAACTCCTCGGCCTACTATTCTGGACATCATTTATCAAGAAATGACGAATCAAAAAAACACCATGATGACAAAATGGTACAAAAATCTACTAGACCAGTCAGAAAAAAATGGATGTTCAGAATGGGATATAGAACGTACCCCAGAGAAAAACAAGAAAAAACTAAAAATCCATGATTGGATCGAGACCTTGGAAAAAGATGAGAAGTACACACCACAGAGTCACCATACAATCAACACCCAAAGGCTGGATGAGACAAGGAACTACTTAAAACAATTCCCAGATAAACCACTGCGTACAATTTTCTTGAGAGCACAGCTGAACATTCTAAAGACGAAAGAAATGTTATACCTCAGAAAACAGGTTCAAGATAAAAACTGTCGATACTGTGACACTCTAGAAATTGAAACAGTGAGACACTTACTTCTTCACTGTTCGTGTACAAACAGTCTCAGAACGACCTATTTACGACCACATAGAATGAAACATCTTACCACCAGTGAAGAAGATTGGTGGAACATGCTAATGAGCGGAGAATCCACAACATTGACAGTAGCAACAGCCAAGTTCTTCGAAGGGCTAGAGTTGGAAGGAAAATCAAGTCAAGAACAAACACAAAAACAGAAAAAATGATGATTTTAAAGAAACAAGCACAGAAAGTGGAGAATTTTAATCTCACAATCACAACTGCCTTAAAATCATAAGTCAGGAGAAAGGTTTTGTAAAAATTGTAAAACAATTAAATGCAAAAAAAATTTAAAAAAATGCAGTTATAATGCACCAACTGCTGACAGTTATTAAAAATCATTAACATTATTAGGCAATGGTTCATCTCATAGACATCAGTGTAGAAATGCAGATAATATTTAGAACATTGACAGAATACTTTCTTTCAGGGCAACCTGTACGAACATGTTATTGTGTACTTTACTTTGTATATTAGAGCCCAGTCCTTATATGTTCGTTAACTGTCTGCTTCTGTTTCTACAGGACCCATCACCCCAAAGTACCTGGGAAGCCACAGAATACCAGGATCCTAGATGAATCTAGGACTCCTGAATGAACACTGAGGATGGAAGAAACTCTCCCACATGACAGTACCTTGGATGCCTGGGAAGGCAAAGTGGTGAAGTTTCTCAGTCTTACTTTTCATTGCCCCTCGAGGATTGACCCCCTCCAGATGAATGAGCCACTCAGAGGTCAGTCTTGAGCAGGAGAAGGGCAGCAAGTAGTGTCAGAAAGGCAGTAATGCAGGTCTTTGCAGTGGTCTCCTTGGATGGGTTGTTAAGCCGGCTGTCGATGTCTCATGAAGCTGAAATTTGCTGTGGACCTCGGGAATACTTGGTAAATTAATATGACTCTTTTAGTCCTTGGCTTTCGGTGGCGATGGGTGCAGTGACAAAGTAGGTGTCGGGTTTTGGTTCTTCAGTGCTGCAGCTGAATCATGGATGACAGGATGGCTTCTGTTGACTTGGACTCAACCACTGGACTGCACTGTGGAAATTCACCATGTCTGGACACTCTGGATGGGTTTTTTGTGGTTTTGTGGTGGGAAACCCACCAGCAGGCGCTCTTCTGCAGGCGGTGACACTGAACTTCCTCAGCCATGGAAAAGCTACCATATGTCATGGCTGTAGTGCCACTTGAAGATTTCTATGCTCTTTTGGAACTTTGCAAGCTACGGTTGTCAAACAGCACTATGCCAGGATAACCTCTCGTCTGGGTGATACACAGCAGGCAGGCTTCCCAGTGGTCACAAATAGCCTCCGGACCCTGGACAATTCTGGTGGACCTCTAGGCCTCAAGATGTCAAGACACTCTTCTTCTGGACCCACAAAGGTACCTCTTCAGGACGGCAGGCACACAGGGCTCGCTTCTAGGACACTTCGGGTGAAGAATTGCAGTTGCATGATGTCCCCTTGTAGCTACGGGAAGAGGTCACCTATCCAGCTCCTCTGTGGTTAAGTGCTTGATTCAGAACAGAAGCCTTTGAAATCCTTAAAGAGTTGCAGTAGCAGAACGTCTTCATCTAGCTGGATTCAGGACACAAGCATTCAGGAGCATTCCAAGCTTCAGACAATGAGACCCTAAGCTTCGGACAAATAAGGTGAGTGTGGGGTCCATTGTTATACAAAACTCTCCCCATTCACTCAGGCTGAGCTAGTCTCATCCAGCCAATCACACAGGCAGCAGCCAATCAGGGTCAAAGGCATTCAGGTTATTAACCTAAAACCAGATGCCCAAAACACAAGATGTGGATTGGAGACAACTCTCCAGCCTTTCAGAGCACACACTGCATTCATTCAAGTTTCAGTCAGGGCTGGCTCAGGCAGACCAGATGCATTGCGTCACACAACCAAAACCAGACAGCCACAAAACAGAATGCAAATTGACTCCTCTCTACTTTTATACATGTCCCAACCTCAAAGGTGAACCCACAACAAACATTTCCTCAGAAGGCTCCAGCCAGTCTGGCAGGGGCAGCCCCAGAGCCATATATGGTCCTTCCACCCAACAGCCATTCAGGGGAAGGGAACAGAGCCAAGGGTTCTCAGGAACGTGACAAACAAGGGGTCAAGGCCAAAGAAACCAAAAGGCTTCAGTGGCCCTCTTGCCTTTGTGTAGGAATGTATTGATCCTATGATATGGCCTGGGTATCCCAAAAATGGAGGAAACTGAAGTGATGAGGCACACAAGGGTAGGTGAAATATAAGCGTCAGCTTTATTTTAAGCAGGCCCATACAGGAGATCCCAGCAAACAGAACGCTCGCCAACTGTCTCTCCTCTGCCTCGCGCCCATTCACGTTACAATGTAAACACAGGTGCGAGGCAGGCGCGAGCCAAACAAATTAAGAAAACAAACAAATTAAGAAACTAAACATCCCTACATATCTTCCCCCCTATAGCCGAAACAACAAAAACCACAGAAATGTTATACTATATTTTTTTTCCACAATATACCCTATGTCTAATGAAAGATCATTAAATAAGATTGAATGCACATAGTCTCCCAGCCAACCTGGTTTTTTAGTTATTCTTCCTTTCGAGGTAACACTCTCACTCTCATTACACATACTGAACTCGGCATTCCGACAATTCCCATTACCATCCATGGATTGATCATTCACATCATTGTAACCATTTCCATCATCATCCACAGGTTGATGTGCTTCATTTTCTTTTGCCAACCTTCCTTTCGACCATACTTCACCTCCCTCTATAACAACTACTCCAACCCTAACAGCAGGTATCCTCTTAGGTCCAAGAAATTTGCTCTCTGTGCACTTTTCCACAAACCGGGGATTCTTTATAAATACTTCCTCACCTACACTCCATTCACGTACTTTCACTTTTCTCCTAGTATCAAAATGGTGCTTGTACTTCATCTGTCCTTCTTTAATCAACCTCATTATCTCTTCCCTATTTACTTCAACTGTCTTTGCTAAACCAAGCCAACCTGGACACAACTTAGTGCCTTAAGGGACACAAATGGAGCAACACCAGTTATGGAGTGTGGAGTAGTCACAGAGCTCCATGTTACGTGTTTCAAGACTTCTTTACATAGTTGCCTCTTGTTCAACGCCATCTGAATACCACCTTTTAAGTACCTATTCACTCTCTCTACCAGGTCGTTTGCTCTAGGATGATATAGTGCTGTCTTTGTGTGCTTTATGCCATAGTTTGACAAAAAATGTTTTCATTCTTGCTGAAACAAACTGCACTCCATTGTCTGTTACCAACTCAGATGGAACATCTTCTCTCATAAAAACTCCCTCCAAAAATTGAATTAAATCATTCGCAGTCTTTTCTCTCACCGATTCCCTCTCTATCCATTTAGAATGGAAATCCACCATCACCAACAGGTATTTACAATTTTCTCCCAACCCTGCAATAGGCCCCATAATGTCAACAGCCAATTTCACCCATGGCTGACTCAGAATGGTATTAGGAATCATGGGAGTTTCTCGTACTATTTTACACTTATCACTGGATTGGCACATCACACAATTTATTTCCTTCATTTCTGCCATTTTGTCTAATCCTGGCCACCAATAGCTCCGCCTCAGCTTCCTTTTCATAGCTTCATCACCCGGTCTATCAACATTCTCCTTGTTCCCTCCGGCCGTACACAAAACTGTCCTCTCCACAATTTTTCATTCAACCAATACAGCTCATCTTTAACTTCCCACCATATCTGGAAGCTTTTATCTAAGTCTAGCTTTTCTGGCCACCCCTCCATGGTCCATGTTTTCAACAATTTCATATTCTCATCCTTCTGCACTTCCTGTGACCACACCTCCTGGTTTACTGCACACTCTACTTCCGCCACAACAACCTCCTTCAACTCATCTTCGTTCAAAGTATCTCCTAACACCTCCTCCTTTTCCACCGGTAGCCTGGACAAATAATCTGCCACTACATTCTTCTTTCCCGGTAAGTAGCTCACTTCAAAGTTGTACATCTGTAATCCTAATCCTCATCTGTTGATTCTTGGTGATCCCATTGCCCACGTGCACTCTCGGACAACTGAACTATGGGTTTGTGGTCAGACCTCACAACACATTTTCTCCCCCACAAGAAATACTTAAAATTATGAATAGCCCAAAACATCGCCAGTGTCTCTCTCTCTCAATGACAGAATAGTTGCCCTCAGCCCCTCTTAGTGAGCGCGAAGCAAATGCAATTACTCTTTCCACATTATCCTTGCCTTACTGTACTAGGGTGCTCCCAACCCTATACCACTAGCATCCACCACCAGAACACACTTGTCATAAGTCATACATTTTCCAATAAAAGGTGCACTTATTATTGCCTCCTTGACACTTTTAAATGCTTCCACACATTCCACACTCCAAACAAACTTCACTCCCTTTCCAAGAAGTCCCCTCAAAGGTGTAGACAGACTCGCAAAACCTTTGACAAATTTGTGATAATATTCTACAAGTCCTAGGAACGATCTTACTTGTTCCTTGCTTTCTGGTCTGGGTGCATTCTTGATTGCCTCTACTAAACTCCTCTTAGGTTTCACCCCACTTTTGTCTACTACATGCCCCAAAAATTCCACACTCTCTACCTTTATTCTGCATTCGCTCTTTCTCACCGTTAAACCAGCTTCATCCAATCTCCTCAACACTCTCGCAAGAATTAAATTGTGCTCATTTTCAGAGTTACCATGGATCAAAACACCATCCTGAAAAATTACTACATTTTGTATCCCTTCTAAAACAGTTTCCATTACTGGCTGAAACACAAAGGCCGCCAACGCCAGTCCAAATGGCATTCTGCAATATTTGAATGTTCCGAGTGGAGTTACAAATGCCGTCAACAACTGGCTTTCATCAAGCAATGGCACCTGGTGGTATGCCTGGGACAAGGCTATCACAGAAAATACACTGCCACCCTCAAGTGTTGTCAGTTTCTCTCCGATGTTGGGGAGAGGGTGACTTTCAACCAGAATGTTTCAGGTCCCTTAAATCCACACATAATTTGATTTCACCATTAGACTTAGCCGCTATAACCACTGGCGAAAGCCAGTCAGAACTCTCTACTCTTTCAATAATACCTCCTCGCAGTAATTTTTGTATCTCCTGTTTCACCTTCTCATACAAGTGATGTGGTATGGGTCTCACCTTATGTACCTTTGGTACCGCTCCTTTCCTGAGCACAATTTCATGTTGAAAATCTCTCAGCATTCCCAAATCCTCTGAAAATACTTTGGTTTATTCTTGTTCCCACTTATCCTTATTCCCAGCTTTCTCTGTTCCGCCCACCCTAATAGGGAGGACCCTTCTTGTGTAACGCACACTTCAGCTTCTCATTTGTACTTTATGGACACTTGAATTTTTCCTAGTATCTTAATTTTTGCATTTCCATATGCATATGGCTCAATCATGTGTTCATCTAGTTGTTCTACCTTTCCTTGCACACATCCTTCAAATGTCCTTCTTGATATAGGAGTCCACAGTGAACAACTATCAACTTTCATGGTTACAACCCTGCCTTGGATCAAAAAAACATCCGTCGGTCCTTTCCCTTTGGGATACAGTTCGGCAACTTCCAATACACGTTTGCCTTGGAACAGAAGAGTATGACTTTCTTCCTGTTCAGGAACTCCTACATCCACACTGTTGACCAGCCCAGTTTATTTGCAAACCCTGGCAAAATGTCCTCTTTTCTTGAACTTCAAACAATTTATATTTCTTGGTGGACAAAACATACTCGAGGACAAATGACGATTGCTGCCGCACTTGAAGCACTTTATTTCCTTGAAAGCATTAGGTCTCCTCGAGTTTGAGTTTTTGATTGCAGCAACTTCACATCCTTACTTGTCTGGCTTCATATTCATCATATACCTGCTCGTTTGTTCCATGCTTCGTGCCATGTCCACGCTGCTTCCAGTGGGAGATCTCTGGACAACAATCTTTCCTGAATCTTGGGACTATTCGTGCAATGCACCAATTGATCTCTTATCAATGAGTCAGTAAGAGGACCAAAGTCACAGGCATGATTCAAAGTCCTCAATGCAGCTATGAGATTATCGGGGTTCTTGCACCCTTTTGAAGAACTTGTGTCTCTCAAAAGTAGTGTTCTTTCTGGGTTCAAAGTGGATTGCCAGTTTCCTTTCAGCTATGCTTTATGAGTCAGTCTCTCTGTGGCCTTCCTGTGGTGGTTCAGGTAAACCATCATACATGCTGTGCCCTTCGGCACCCAAATTGTGCAAAAGGATGGCCTCTTTCCTCTCAGAAGCAAACTTCTCTCCTCCTATTGCAATGAGGTATATGTCAAAAAGTTTCTTCCACCTGTCCTACCTGATAATGGGTGTGCCTGCTTCTGGTAGGAAAGGTGGAGGCACTGCCATGCTCGCTGCTGCCATGATGAGGACTTGTTTTTTTTTTTTTTAAACCTAGTTTATGAAATGCTCAGCTGAGTAGCTCTCCAAACTTTAACAACTTTCTTTGCTAGGAATTCTGATTATGTCAGACTCCTGTGTAGTTGGCCTTTGGACCCGATGCCAAAATGATGAAGTCTGTGTAAATGCACAGCCCCTCAGATGAACTCCTGTCTAATATGAAGTGTTTTTACACAGGGTACTTTAACTCCTCACACCAATCTGATGTGTATTTAAAATTGACAATCAACAGACAGGAGTTTTGGGCAGGTTGTGGGTTAGAAATCACATAAATGCTTCCACTTTCATTCTTCTTCTTTGTCCCATAAACTTCCTGCTTTAGGTGTGCTCTGCCTCACTCATCTTTCCTCTGGCTCCACCCCCCCTTCCTCCTCACCTCTGAATTGCTCTGATCAGGAAGGGGCGGGCAGCAGCGACATTCAGCCTTGGCGAAGGAGAAGGTGGAGTCGGATGCCGGCGCCTTGTACACACCGGCGGCACCTCCCTGCGATCCTTCGAAGGGGGAGGCAGTGATCGCAGCACTCAGTCTGTAAAATTGAAAGCCGGCACTGTGTTCGCAGGTGGCGGGCCGGGCAGGATGGGTCCGCACAATGTTCTCCACGTTGTCCCCTCCAGCGGGCCTGCGCTTCACCTCATCGCCATTGAAGTGATGAGGCACACAAGGGTAGGTGAAATATAAGCGTCAGTTTTATTTAAAGCAGGCCCGCACAGGAGAGCCCAGCAAAAACAATGCTTGCCAACCGTCTCTCCTCTGTCTCGCGTCCGCTCACATTAGAATGTAAACACAGGCACGAGGCAGAGAAGCGAGGCAGGCGAGAGCCAAACAAATTAAGAAAACAAACAAATTAAGAAACTAAACATCCCTACAGAAACCCATAGTCACTGCAAAGTCAGCCTGCATCTGCCACCAGCCCATGCCCTGCTCTGTGGGCAACACACAGGCGCCCAAAAATACTCACTAAGAGCACAAGGGTGTACTCCTACCCATGAGTGCCATGAGGTTATCCCATGATTACTGTTCACCAAAAGGAAAGAATGAAGAGCTGCACTGTCAGAAGTCCAGACAGGACTCCTTTGACAGAAAAACACACAGAAAACACCAACAGTGAATTGGCAGGTTAAGGACGAGGACGCCCTGTCCCTCCAAAAACATTTCCAGCATCAGAGCTGATAACAATTTACCTTTAACAAAGCCAGTTTGATCCTTGTGTATCAATTTGGGTAAGATTGCTCGAGCCTTAGAGCGAGCATTTTGGCATCGATTTTTGCCTCCACATTTATCAACAAAATCGGCATATAGTTTTTGTTGGGTCGAGAGGGTCTTTTCTGGGTTTAGGGATAACATGAATCATGGCACCATAAAAGGTAACTTTAGGAGCACCATTGGTGCCATCCTTCGAAAACAAGACTTGCAAGAGGTGAGCCTCTTGAATGAGAGAAATCTATGCATCAAGATTCCTCAAGTGGGTAATAACCTGCTGTCTTTTGATGGGGGCCCTCAGACCTTTTACATTCCAAGTTGCAATGCTAACCATCTTGAATTGACATTCCTAAAAAATACCCACTATGATAGCCACCTTGAATGGGTTCTCCCCAGTTTTCATAGCCCTCGGCAGGTGGCATCCAATCATCTTCATACCAATGTATGATCCAACTGAACAGCTCAGATTGCATGAAAGACCGTAAGAAATTCAGAAAATAGAAGAAGACAACCTAACGAGGCAATCAGAGAGAGTTTCGGAAAGTGGCGAGACAGCAATATTCAGTAACAAGTGTACACACGACTGCCTCATTGTCGTCAACCCAAGTGGGAAATCACAAGGTGAGTCACAGTGACCACTGGAACACAACTCTGCATATTCCAGTGATGAGAGTTAGCCCCAGCTAGGAAGGAGTGCCATGGAGTTGGGGACACCGCAAGGGCCGTCTCTGTCCCAACTTCTTTTCTTGAGTCAGCAGGTTACAGGTTTGGGGGTAATTTGAATATATTCAATGTATAGAACATTCCTTGTCTATCTCATCCAGATGTGGGTTCACCATGTATATACCTTGGGTTGGTTCAGGTAGCATGTTAGATTTAATCAGAGATCTGGACTTGTCCTGTGCATCATGCTCATGGAGGGATGCTGATGTTGTGTCCAGTAAGCCTGATCTTGGCTGGTTGGGGCCTTCCTAAATTTGTATTGGGATAATCTAGCCACTACTTCCTTATTAATTCATCTGGTAGTCTGTCTTGGATGACCTGGAGGTGCCTCCCATCTTTTTGCCTGTGGAGGAGGATGGGCCATGTCTACGAGATGTTCTGCAGAAGCCTTCAGGGAAATCCATCAGTCATCTGGGTTTATACAAACATTTGAGTTGCCAGTTGAGGTGGTGATTGCCATTTTTTCTGGCACTAAGAGGCCTTAACGGATACCGCTGCGGCAAAGTTCTGGGTGCATTAAGAGAAATTGCTTCCTCTTGACCATGTTGCATTTGAAAAAATCCTATAAGAATTAAATTCGATGCTCTTCATATCACAGCTGATCAAATCTCTTCTTTGCCACCTCCAGCATCTGAACAACTGTCAGTACTCACCAAAAGTTAGGGTACAGCATAGGCGGACACAGGACTGCTGCATACCTTAGACCCAGAAGTTCCAAGTCTCCACAGTGAGGGTGACCATTCTAATGATGTGCCCCTCTGTTCTTTAAGTATACAATATAGCTGAGTAGATCAATCGAAAGAGCAAATAAAGAACAAAAACCACCAGGCGTACGCCAAGCTGTAAAAGAAGGGAACGCCTTAGTAGTGGTTCCCAGACTTGAATATCAGATATTTGTAGTGTATGAGAGGGCTAACCTTACTTTGCTATGTTCTGGGACTCCAACTATCTTCTGGTGGTGTTAAGTTGCTTCCCCGAGCTTGTCCACTCTATTGAATACAAGACATGGAATACCTGTAAAAAACACCCAAGGGAACTAATGAAAGATACAATGTAAAGCTTGGTCTCTTACCTAAGTATGCTATGAGGATGGCATTCAATGAAGGAGGGTCCTGAGGAGAATCCAATAATCCAGAGAGCAACCGAAAGTGAAGAAGGAAAGGAATGTTAGTGTGTGTTAGTAAGGACCTATAACCCCTGGCGGCACGAGGACGCACTAACAATGGGGTTGTGCACAATTGGGTAACAGCAAGGCGTCCTTGTTTGTTTGTTGTTTTGTTTGTTTGTTTTATTATTTGTAATGCGCAGCATACCCTAAGGTAACAGGGCGCAGCAGATACAAAAATATGCAAAGTTTAGTTACACATGATTAATATTTACATATGAATATTAAATACAGAAAGGTATATACAGATAGATCAAGTTTATACATAAGAGGTATATACAGATAACACATATTCGGATGGTGGTGCAGGAGTAAAAATACAAGGGATGCATACAACTTACTATACTAGCAGAATATACAGGTAATGGTGGTAGTGAGGTAGGTGTGTAGAGGTATGCAGAAGGGGAGGGGTGGTTTTGGCTCCTTGTAGAGGGTCCTGAATGGTTGCTGCTTTTAGGTGAGCATTTGCTTACAACCACTTCTATATTTGATGGGCCTTCCCCTTCAGCCATAGGACAGTGTTGGTCCTAAAGTTTAGGTAGGGGAGGTCAGTTCTTGGTGTGGGAGGTAGGGAGTTCCACAGTTCAGCTGCTTTCACCGGGAAACTGTTGCCGATGATGGTGGAGTGATTGAAATTAGGGAAAGATTGGCAATCTTTGTAGGCTGTTCTAGAGGGTCTCAAGGAGATCTGTCTATGGAACCTGTTGATCAGGTAAGATGGTGCAGCGTTATTAAGGGATTTGTAGGTGAGTGAGAGGGTTTTTAGGTGGATTTTATCCATAGTTGGGAGCAAGTTATTCTGTCGGCTACTCTCAGAGATGTGGTCTCTTCTGGAGAGGCCTAGTGCGCTCTAAGCACATTATTTTGCAGGGTTTGGATTTTTCTAGTGGTAGCTTTAGTTGTCCCAAGATAAAGGGCGTTGCAATAATCAAGGCGGGACAGGATGAGGGCTCTGGCCATGGTAGTGCAGCTGGCGTCAGATAAAAATGCTTTAGCTGTGCGGATACGTTTGTACGTATAGGCCTAGGAGGACGCTACAGAGTTAACCTGTTTGGCAAATTAGAGTTTAGAGGCTAGGTAAAAGCCTAGCATTTTTACCTCTTGTCCTACTTTGATGGTATTGCCGTCAATTGAGAATGAGGAGTAATCCGGTCCTAGTTTTTTTAGGCTGTGGCTAGTGCCCAGGATGATGAGTTCAGTTTTATCATCATTCAGGCATAGCCCATGTGTGGCCATCCATGCCTGGATGAAGATGTACACTCTATTCACCAAGGCCAAATCCTTTTCATAATCCCCTGAAAGTGGGAAGAGGATCTGGGTATCATCTGCATAGTTAGTGTAGGTGATACCGAGATGATCAGATCATCGAAGAGGGGCTTGGTAAAAAGGTTGTACAATGTGGGCGAGACAAAGGAACCCTGGGGGACACCACAAGTGATAGGTATGGGGTCGGCAGCTGCAGCAAGCGAGAAAACCCTCATGGTTCTATCATTTAGGAAGGATCTAATCCAAGTAATTGCCTTATCTGAAAAGTGTGCAGCTGAGTTGAGATGGATGCATAAGATGGTGTGATCGATCTGGTTGAATGCGGCCGACAGGTCAAGGAGGAGGAGTAAGGCAGCGTTGCCATTATCTCTACACTCGTCAACTTGGGTCATAAGCTCAATAAGTGCTGTCTCTGTTCCGTGTTGGGGACGGAAGCCTGATTGTCTGGCTCCTAGTAAATGGTGTACTTCCAGGTGTTTTTGGATTTGTACATAGGCAACCTTTTTATAGGGGGAAGGGTACAGTTATGATTGGCCTGTAGTTGGTCAGAACGGAAGGGTTCGAGAGTAGGTTTTTTTAGAAGTGGAAGTACCCAAGATTGTTTCAAATTAGTGGGGATGGTGCCAGTAGAGAAGGACACGTTGACAAGCTTCGTAATGAAGGGGGAGAGGTCTCGGGCTGCGTCTTTAATAAGCTGTGCCTGGCAGAGGTCGCCCTGCCAGTTAGATGGTTACAGTGACAGGATGATTCTTTCCAGGATAGAGACTTTAGAAAAGTTGAATCGGGTGTATTCATTATCAGTCATGCTCTCATTTGTTTTAGAAGGGGAGAGTCGTTTAAGGAAGCTCTTTTGCTGGAAATCTTATGTTGTAAGGTGGATATTTTGTTAGCTAATGCATTTTGGATCTCTGAACACCATTTTTTGTATTTAATGCAAGTGTCAAGAGGTTCTATGGGTGTCTCTATCTCTTTGAGGATAGAGAAAAGTTCTTTCATGTTGGATTTGGCTTTGGTATGCGTGTGTCAAAGGAGATTCGTTTTGCTAGGCATATTTTATAAAGGGATGAAAGTTTAGTGAGTTTGAGTTTGTTAGCTGCTGACAGTAGTTTTTTTCCAGGCAGCCCCGCAGTTTCTTTTTTGTTGTAAACCATTTGTGCAGGCGAGTTGTAGGCTTACTTGGTCTGTGTTTGGAGGGGGCAATCAAGTCCAAAGAGGCGGTCATCATTTTATGATATTCTTCAACCTGGAGCTCAGGATCAGTGTTTTCTGGGAGTGTGTTCAAAGTAGGGAGTAAGGCCTGGATAAGTCTGTCCGCAGTAATGCTCGTTTTATTTCTGATTAATGTAGATGGAGTCCTAATAACTGGTAATGGCGGGGGTCTGTTGGTGGAAAGTAAGAACGACACGAGGTGGTGGTCAGTCCATGCTAGAGGTGATATGGAGAGGATATTAGCTTGGCAGTTGTAGTCTGCCACCCAACCAAGTATTCTACCTTTATTGTGGGTAGGTGCATTACTTCTTTGGGAGAAGCATAATTCAGAGAGTGTTGAGTGTGGCCAAGGCAAGTTGGTCTGATGGGTCATTGAAGCCCATGTTGAGGTCGCCAAGTACAAGTACTTGTGTGGAACGTTTGAGGTTACTAGAAAGAATGGTGTTGATGTCATCTTTGAATGTTCCGGGAGGGCCTGGGGGCGGTAGATCAATTGGATATTAAGGGTTTGGGCATTAGAGAGTGGAACTTTAAAAGATAGCAGTTTGCACGAAAGGACATCAATCGGCGTGGCTAGACTCATGCAGAGGCTGCATTTCTAGATAGTAGCGATGCCACCTACTCTAGATTTTAATCTATCATGTCTCAATATGGAATAACCGTCTGGGACTGCAAGCATAAGCATAGGGCCTGCTGCAGGGTGTAACCAAGTCTCAGTGATGACAAGGAAATCTAAATCCTCATTTAGGATCAGGTCAGAAAGTTCTGTAGCATGTGCTACTAAAGATCTAGAGTTGATTAAGGCCCCCTTGATCGGAGGGATCAGAGTGGTAGTAATTGTCGAGTGGTGGACTTGTGGCATTTTAATTTTGCTGTGCTTAGTTAGACTATTTATGGGTACAGGGCCAGAGTTCGGGGCTGGGTTTATATTTATGTTATTTTGGCAAGGCTGGGATGCCATGTATCTTATTCCTGTTGTGTTAGGAATAAATCTGATAGGAGGCTCATAGATTTTGGCTAGTCCAGCTCTGAGATGTAGATTCCTAGCTGTAGTTGGGCATGGGTAGCTTGGTAACAGAAGTTTGAGGTCCTTCATGTCTTGGGGTGGACTGGAGGTTGTGAGATTAAGAGGGTTAGAAGAGTATATTGGAGTGGGTGGGTGTAGAAGCATAATGAGGAGTGTGATGCTTTGTATGAGTATATTGGAGTGGGTGGGTGTAGAAGCATAATGAGGAGTGTGATGCTTTGTATGAGAGGCAAAGTGACTAGCGGCTATAGGGAACATGCTAGAATGGTGACGGAACACTTCCAGTATTTAAGTGCAGACCACCATAAAAGGCTAGGACTAGTAGTCAGTCAAAGCTCTAAGGGCAAATAGCGGCAATGGTAGGCAGCGATCAGTAGGAGAGGCACTGGCCGCGCTTCTTCATAGTGTGCCTTGCTAGGAGGGCAGACAATCAATAGAGGAGTGGGGTTGGCGATCAATCAATGCATAGGTAAGGAATCAGTATAGTATATGTCACCACAGGTCAGTACAAACATGAGCCCCGTGGTACAAGTTAGGGTGAGCAAGCATTGAGAGTATTGGCCACATTTAGAGCAGGTTTTTCAGGAGTGGTAGGCAAGCAAACCTTGTGGAAGAGAACAAATTAGGGCCAATAAGCAAAGGGAGGCACTTGCCTTATTCTAAAGCAGGAATCGCGCACAGTTAGTCGAGCAGGTTGGTACAGGCGCATGCACTTACTGCGCTAATTATGATAGGCAAATATGAATAAGCAAGCATAGAGAGGCATTTGGCTAGGATTAGATGCAGAGCAGGCAATCAATGTGTGGTACAAACATATGCCAAACTAGTTTAAAAATAAGCAGGCATTGAGGTGCGCTGGGCGCTATCTGCAATCAAGTCAGGATCAAACAGTTAATCCGTGGTACCTATAGTTATGAGGCGCTAGCTGCAAATGGATTAGGAGCAGGCAATGAATCCATGATACAAGCAATTATGAGGTGCTAGCTACAATCAGAATAGAATCAGGCAGTGAATGCATAATACAAATAGTTATGAGGCGCTAGCTACAATCAGAATAGGAGCAGGCAATGAATGCATAGTACAAACAGTTATGAGGCTCTAGCTACAATCAAATTAGAAACAGGCAGTTAATGCATAGTATAAACAGTTATGAGGCTAGTTTGTTGCAGAAAGGCATTGAGAGGCGCAAGGCACTGGTTGCAAACCAGTAGGGAACAAGCAATCAGTATGGGGAGTGAACATATACAGGTCTGGTTTTAAGGCGGGCAGGAGAAGAAAGGTGTTGTCCTCTTTCAAGACAACTGAACATGGAAGTGGGCAGGCAGTGCGGGTACGGGTAGCCGCAGTTCAAGATAGGCAGGCAGTCCTTAAGGGGCACTGACGCAGATGATCGGGAAGATACGGTGGAGCTAGCAGATTCCCAATAAGGTACGCTCCTCAATAAACACAGCTAGTTATGTTTATGAGAAAGTCCAATTGTTCAATCGCAGGGTGTTCGAGAGGTACAGGATTGTTGGAAATGATTTTTACCGAGGTCGAGGGATTAGCAGTGGTACAGGCATTGGTAGGGTCCTGGCTCACAGTCTCCATATGGCGGGGGTCGAGGCACAGGATTTGCTCACAGTGATTATGTGAGTAGTGCGACGATGGATTCCGAAGGCTAGGATGGCGTGCCATTTTGTGCGGACAATAACCATGGCAGTAGGTGGAGTTGGGTAGGCTGCAGGGAGCTCGATGATTGGATGGGAACGGGAGGAGGGGGACAAACAGAGCATGCGTGTACTCAGATTGGGCTATAGTAATTAGCAGGGTAGAGAGAGGCAGGTCCAACGATCGGACGGTAGTAGGCATGGGGAATTGAGGATCTCACCTTAGATAGGTTGGAGTATGCAAGCAGATAGGTGCCAAGCACTCGAGCACGGCCAAGCTCGGTCAGGCTCAGTCAGGTGGAGCCGTTTTCAGATTGCCTTTGTCGGGGGCTGGCTAACGCCTGCCGATGCTCCATGATGGGCTATCAAGCCAAGGCCAGCCTATCAGGAGGCAGTTGGTCTTCAACTGGCAACAGGGAAGTTTGAGTCAGCCAGAAATGCGGCGGCAGCCATCTTGGAAAGGCAAAACCCTTGTGTTTTTGCATTTACGAATTTAGGTGCTGTTGACTTCCTGTTTCTTAACCCAGGCAGCACAAGGGCTAAGAGTGCATAGGCAGGCAGCACAGAGTAGCAGGCTTTATTAGCAGGTAGAAATTACGATTTTCAGAATACTGCAAGGGCAGTGCTTAATACCAAAGGTGTAGCCTCCAGGCTTACCTTTGGCCAGCCAATGCTTGGGGCTGCATGGGGCTGCTCCAGCATCTGGGTGAGAGAGGGAGCTCCTGCTCCAACCTCTGCAGGCAAATGCTAGTTCTCTGGACAATGTGAGATCCAATATTTTAGAATGATTCCCCTATGAAACCAAGGAAGCACAACAGGGAAACTTCAGCGTCACTGCAAAAGAAAGTATAGCAATGCATGAACTAGGGGAAAGCGGGAAGGGCAGAACCGAAATCAATCCGAGGAACAAATTAGTTGAGGTCAATTACCGTGCAGGCAGTGAAGGAACCAATTCATAAGGCAAAAGCAATCCGGGAATGAAAGCTGATCAGGTTAATTACCATGCGGACAGCAGAGGAACCAATTCACAAAGCAAGACAGTCCGGGAATGGAAGAAGATCAGGTCAATTACCATGTGAGCAGCGAAGGAACCAATTCACAAAACAAAGACAGTCCAAGGATTAGAGAATGCTGGTTCCTGGAACTGGATGCAAAGTATATTTCAAGTGGCACTAACTTCAATCAGAAGCGCTGATGCGTGCAGCTGCTTGAGCTTTATGGGACCGGAGTAGGCGCCCTTGCCAGGGGGAACCCACGTGAAGAGTCAGATTGCATCGGGTGGAACCTTGACAGCAACATAAGCGTACTGGAGTAGACATGCAATGAATGGCCTGTGCTCTGTATTTTGGTTCCTCTCTGTCGCGCCCACTAGGTGTGCCCTCTGAAATTCGGGAAAGTGGAGGAAATTAAGCTGAAGCACAACTAGAATCCAAACATTTTCAGGAAGTCCAAATATTGTGATATTATTCCATCTTCCAGTTGCACAACTGCTGCCTCCACCTTATATAGCCTGCCTTGGATGTGTGCCATCCCTTCCATCTGGTCTTCTAACGTAAAAGTCTCCTCTGGCTGCTCCATCCCTCCAGCAAATTGGGCCATGTCCCATCCGATGGACTTAATTTCGCCTTGAAGGTCTTCAGTTCTTCGATCTATTGAAGACATTGGTCCTCATTATGAGTTTGTTGGTATCTCATGGTAAATCTGCTGAAATACCACCCAATGGATTTGCCACTACAGGCACTTGGTCCAGCAGAATAACCACTGGATTAAAAGTGGCAGTGTAAGTCCCCATTTATGGAGTCCGTAAGACTCTATGGGCATTTTGCTGGAGGTTTTTCCTCCAGCTTTCCTCCGAACCCATAATTCAGTGGTACGGTAACATGACGGTAATGCACACCGCCAAACAGATAATGAGGCCCATTGTATACTGGATCACAGAGAGCTCAGTGAAAGTTATTCTGTGCTCGTTCAGCCATCCTGGTGGATCTGGCAAGGCCTGAGGGGGGTCCATGTCCAACATGTCACATGCATTGTATTTAATCAACTTTTTTGAGGCCATGATATTACCAGAGGTTTTTACACTGTTTGTTGCTCTGTTCTCTCAGCTTACTTGTAGGTGGCAAAATCATCAGATGAATGTGCCCATAGGGGTATGGTGCAGATTACAAGACATAAGCACCCCTACCTTCTGTATAGTTTACATTAGTGAATCTCTATTCCAAGATGGCTGTCGGATTGGGAGCATGGAAGCCTAGGACTAAAGAGACTACAGGCTAGGCTCTACCTCTGGTGAACACGAAGGCCTCACTCCAAGCCCTTAGTACTGATGGCTGCCCATACCCCTCTACTTCTTCAGCAGCTCAGTTCCCCTCAGCCACATATATTGGCACCCCAGAAGGCAGCTTAGCCTACTAGGCCCACCAGAGGCCGCAGCATGGTCAAGGTGCCTGAGCCACATTGCGCTTTGGCACCAATCGCCTGTCCGGACATCACTGCCCGCCCTCCCCTGCTGCCACCATGGGGATAGTGCAGTCTGAGCTTGTTAGGTACTTCCAGACTCCCACTGCCACATCCAGACTCCCAGCCACATCAACGTGCTCCCAGAGGTCTAAGGAGTCGATGGCGACATTTGAGGTAAGGTTATATTGACTGTCGCCGCATTTTAGGGAAACGTGGAAGAGAGGGCTCAGGCAGCTATCTTGTGGGCAGTGTTTCACGTGCCTATTCTTATCATTTTTGTATTTTCTCTTAAAAAACTTGTACCAATGCAACACGCGATGACAGGTATCAAGAGTGCTGCCAGAGACATTAAGTGATGGAGACCCTTGAAGGAAGTCTTTTCCATAGGAGGCAAACTAAGACTATGTG
Source organism: Ambystoma mexicanum (assembly GCF_040938575.1). Lineage (NCBI taxonomy): Eukaryota > Metazoa > Chordata > Amphibia > Caudata > Ambystomatidae > Ambystoma > Ambystoma mexicanum. Next base: position 48,568,502 of record NC_090925.1, on the reverse strand, counting down.
CTAGAATGTATGCATTCAACAGATCAATCATTGAGTGTATGTAGCTGAAGGGGAGCATCTTATCTTTGTCCTTCAGAGGTACTTGATTTACGTGAAATGTGCTCTTACTGATCCCCTTGGAACATGCCACTGGCTGCCTAGGTTCGACCTTCTTATTCTTCCAGATGGGAACATTCATAAACTGCCACACTTGCACTCTGAGACCTTTACAGAGTGTGTTAAAGGATTTTAATGTGAATCCCGGTTAGGAAAGATTTCATAATTGTAGGTAATTTTCCTTCCATGTGGCAACCCCCAAACTTGCTGTTGTTTTACACCCTGATCTAGACTTTGCCAGAGAAGCGCAGACTTCCGCCGCACTCCTCTGGGCTTTCACTCCATTCTTACGGGGAAACTGGCATGCCCTTAAAACAGTCAGTACAGGGAGACTTTGAAACTTACATTACCGCGCTCTTGGGTCTCTAGTCATTCCAAAGGCCCTAGAAACTCTTGCTGGACTTATCATGAAATGTGCAAGTGTGTCACGGACGGGACTGGTGGCAGATATTGTTTCTTTGTGTTTTGAACCCCTTTTTGAAATGCGCAATTAAATGGGATTGGTCGACTTACCATGATAAGGTAGCCTCCATGAAATCTTTGGCAACCTTTTCAAAGTTACAATTCACTATTAGAAAACCGCAACCATATCTTAGGCTAACTCCAACCTTGGAGACTAGGAAAACATTCCTTAACATCTGATTTAATTGTCTGAAGGTCTTTGACGTCACAGGAGCCTGGTTAGGTATCCCTGTGGAAAAAAGAACATGTAGACCATGGGCCTCATTACGAGTTTGGAGGTAGCCATGCCACTATTTGTGGCATGGCTGCCTCCAAACTCGGGCCTGGGTCTGGGTTCCCTGAATGGGGACTTACCGGCTCATTCCAACCTTGGAGGACCCGGTATTTCCCCATTCAGGGAACCCATCCCCATTCCCATTCGAGCCCCTTCGATGCTCTTTGCCCCAAAAAAGAAAGTGGCTTCCCATCCAGTGATTTTTCAGGGCCCTTCTCTGAGGGTAATAGTGGCTTCCAGAATGCAAGCCCATTGATGTTGAACAGTCACTTCGCGCCAGCCCTGGTGTTTTTCCCAGGAAGAAAAAGAGGCACAGGATGAAGACAGGGGTGGGTGTGGTCGCTTCTAACCCAGGGCGAAAACTCCTGCTAATTTGGCAGTGGTACCCGCCACCCTCAAACTTCTGGATCCCAATGGGGATCCCTTGAGAACCAATAACTATTTGGCTGTTAATGCTGTTCCGGATGATATCATACAACAAGTGGCATTGCATGGTCCTTTGGTTGGAAAGCTGCCCACCACTGCTTCAAGGGCAGCCAATGGTTGTCTTTCTGCTGACAGAGACAAAGACGTACCAACCACAATGCAGATGGTTATCATATTGGGCATACTGCTGGGCGCCCCGGGCAGGAACACTCTCTGCCCTTCTACAGGGGGACCATGGCATGGGCAGCTCGAAACTGCTCATTGCTGCATGGCAATCTTGTGTGAAGTTTAAGAGTAGACCCAGGGTAAATGGGAGACTGCATTTGGAAACCATCAATAACTGAGCTGGTACAGCATATATTAAGACAGTTTAATGAGAGCCTTCAACAACCAGTCCCTTTTTTAACCGAACATGGCTGCTCCAGCTGTTACAACTCATACCTGATCTCAGTTGGCTCACCTCTGCGGATATAGGCACTCTAGAGCTGCCTCCTTATCATACCTCTACTAATTGGGTACTGATGAAACTGGTCTCCCCTTTGATTGAGGAATGTGTCTGTAAAAACGCTAAAATGATTTGCGTCTGTGCTTTGACACCTTTGCCTTTTACCCTGCAGCTGTCCATATTGCCTGGGCGCATAAGACATATTGTGGCCCCATTGGTTCCAGCTGGGCAGTGGCACAGTCAGAGAGTAGAAAAAAGGGCCTCATTATGGGTCTGGCGGTAGCCATGCCGGTAAAACTGTCAGGTTGCCGTTGGACCTGTAATGAATTACCGGCACCTTACTTCCAGGTGCCACTGGGCTATTCCGAGTCCGGCAGCCGGGAAGTCAGGCGCCAGTAATTTTTTAATTCGCCATTCCCATTGAGTCCCAGAGGACTCAATGGAAAAGGGGGAACACAGAGGCACTGGCACGTTAATAACGGTGTCGGTGCCTCCGTTACGGTCTGCCTACCGTGGCCGCTGTGTCCAGCAGGGTCTGCCCTGCCGGGCACAGTGGCTCCAGCAGGCAGACTCGTAGTTTGCCAGACTGAAACCAATGGTGCCGGTAAGCCTACTAGCACCTTTGTTTCCAAGCCGGCAAACTTGTAATGCGGCCCATTGTCTTCTAAGGGGAGAATGACTGGGTCTGGTCTCATATCCGCTCATCGAATTGAATTCAGGAAACTACACTCATCCAATTTACATTACTTTCCCGTAATACTCATGGTCAGCGCTTATTTATTCTTGACTAACCCTTTGGCAGCAAAATAACTATTGTCCTATCATATTTTCTGTCTCCAGGAAACATGGCTTACTTCCCACTTTTCATTGGATCGCCTTTCCCCCCTCCCATGCTGGGTCACCCTAAAGGTGGGCTCTACATTGTGGTCAAGTCTGAATACTCCCCTTCTTCTTTCTATGCTGTAAGGGAGGAGCATAACGTTTTGACAGTCACCTTACGGAACTTCCCTGCAAAGGTGGGTGGCACACTGGTGGTAACATTATACAACCCTAACTACTAACCTAATTGACATTGTACATGACATTCTGTATGTGTGGTTGGGCCAAACAAAGGCAGTGGTATTATTCTTACCAGCAACTTCAATGTGGACTGCCTGGCTGAGTCTACATCCTCAGCAGGAGCACACATGGGTCCTGCTACAAACAAAGGAGCCAGGGAGTGGCATGAGCTTCTGTCTGTTTTCCACCTGAGTCCCTTGTCTGTTGAATTTCCCCAAGCAAACTGTACATGGTTTTACGGTTTAAATTGTAATAGAATTGACATCATTTTTGGAAACAAGGCCATTAGAAATCTAGCGCCCCAACTATGCAAACAACCCGCAAATATGAGCAACCATGTCACATAAATAATGGCCTGCAAAAAGGCTAATACCAAAGCCATGGACTACCTCTGACTTAATCTTGTTGGTTAACCTATCAGGGAATAGACTACTTTGGTCAACGGCCAATATTGTCAGTTTTACTCTTACTTTGACCAGGTATGACCCTACGATGGAATATGTTTTAGATAGATGTAACTGGGATCCGGGTCAGTTAACGGATGTCTTTTGGCCCCAGGGGCTTAAACACCTGTCCACGTGCATTCAATCTTCTAAGCAGGGTGCCCCCTATGATGCGATCATTGCTGCAAAGAAAAGAGGATTGGGGACCCCGTTGAGACATATCAAGCGGAATATGGCCAAGCAGCCACTGAGGACAATCCAACATTTAAAAAAAAACAATATTGGGCATGGCTCAAGGGCCATAAAACAAGCAACATTTCTGCAAGATGGCAGCTTATACACACATGGATTATAACCATGATTCTAACAATTTTCAGCACATGCTGGGTGTCTTTCGAGCTAACTCAGAGGCCCAGGAAGTCTAGTGTGTTTCTGAGGCAGAATGGGGTAGTTACATCTCAGATCTTTACTATTCCCCCAAGGATCATAGTGGCGCTTTTATAGCAACCCCTATGACAAAAACTACATTCTGGTTCCCTGAGGCCAACGCGCAATTGAAGGGAGTGATTATGAAATCCAAGCCTCTGGGGCTGTGTGTCCTGCCGGCCTTTGTAATGCAGTACTGAAGATGGATCCCTCCTTCGGGCTGCCTTGCTGAAACAGGTTTTCCTTTCTGTCTGTGAGGCAGGGGACATCCCACAATCTTGGCTAGATTCGATATCGGTCCCCGTTTTTAAACAGGGATCACGTGCTGATCTGTCCTGCTTTGCTTTCTGGCTATGCTAGACGGCAGTTCTAAACCTTTTGCAAGTTTACTAATCCAATGTTGGAATGAGTGGGTGGAGAGAGAGAATCTACTTGGCTGCATCAGTTGGGCTTCAGAAGGAAATTTAATGCCGCCTACTCTATCTGTATTCTCCAGACACATATATCTGATGCGTATAACTACCCAGGTGCCACTGTATTGATGTTTAGTGGATTATAGTGCTGCACTTGACAGTATGATCCGCTCTCGCTTATGGGATAAACTTGTAGCATGGGGAATTGAAAGCACATTGTTGTACTTTATACAACTCCTGTATTCCGACACCAGGGTTAGAGTCAGACTCTCAGGAGGGTGCTCTGTCAGGGTTTTATCACACGAATATTGGCTTGACGCAGGGTTATTCCTTGGCGCCCCTCCTTTATATCCTTTATGGATCTGTGTTAAGATGGATTTCTGAGCTCTGCTGGTGCGCAGAGTTCAGAAGGACAGCATAGTTTCTTGGAACATGGTAACCTTCTGGACAAGCCAGACCAATCAAGGCAACATTGGCGACGGTCAAGACTAGGTCTCAGGAGGGGTGAGGGTGATCGAAAGCCCACATTGCGCACACACAGTAAACAACAATACAAATTACTCTCAGTCAGGTGTATATCAAAAATACATATACATTTATTAAAGGCCTTTTTAATCAAACACAGAAGTAAAACACAGTACTAATAACCAAACCAAGACAACACTATTATAAAGTATGTATACAATAACCAGTCCTAAAAGAGATGGCACACAGTAATTTTGTATTTGTATTTGTTTTATTTGTAACGCGCACCGTCGGGCCCGTAGGCATCAGGGCGCAACTTAGGACAGGTTACATAACAAGCATACATATATTCACATTAGGTACAGTGCAAAATATTCTGAGCATACGGTAATATACATCATTTACAGCACACAGCAATTTACATAAATTACAGAATAGGGAATTAGGGCAGGCGTTAAACTGGGACATGGCACCCTGGTACATAAGAAATCCAGGTTTCAAGGCTGGTTGAATAGCCAGGATTTGGTTTTGGACTTGAAGGCACTAAAGCATTCTTCAGTTCTGATGGTGAGGGGGAGGGCATTCCAAAGCTTGGATGCTAGGACGGGGAAGCTTGTTCCACCCGCTTTTTGTAGTTTGAACCTAGGGATGGTTAAGCAATGGGTCTGGGTGATTCTTTGAGGGCGGGTGGATGCGTGGCGGGATATCCGGCTGCAGAGATATGGGGGGGTTGGTTGGCTAGGCATTTGTGGGTAAGGCCTAAGGCTTTCAGTGCAATTCTCTGTTTGACCGGAAGCCAGTGTAGATTGGTGGTTTCGCGGGATGTTTAAGGCCGCTCTAATGGCGTTATTCTGGGAAATGTGCAATTTGTTCAGGTTCTCTTGGCTGGTTCCTAGGTAGAGGGCGCTACCATAGTCAATTTTAGCCATGATGAGGGTTCTGGCAAGTGTGACCGAGTTCGAGGTGGTCAGGAAAGGCCTGCAGGCTGCAGTGAGTTTGCAGGTGTATGCTGAGGCAGATCTGACTGCATTTGTTTGTCGGGTGAGAGCTAAGGTGGCGTCAAGGTAGACGCCTAAGGTTTTAGTGTCTTTCGAAACTTGGATGGTGATGCCATCGATGATAAACGATTGGTAGGCCGGTTCAAGTTTACTAAGGCGTTGCAAGGTGTTGTGCCATCCAGGCTTGGATGACCAGGTAGACGTCATTGAAGGCCTTGGTGTCAGCCAAGTAGTCGCCAGTGATGGGAATGAGTATCTGGGTGTCGTCAGCGTAATTCGTATAAGAGACACCCAGATAGTCAAGTACTTCGAAAAGAGGTTTAGTAAAAACATTATAAAGTGTTGGTGACATGCAAGAGCCCTGGGGGACGCCGCAGAGAGTAGGGGAAGGATCTGCAGCTGCAGATTGAAAAAAGACCCACATAGATCTGTTACTCAAGAATGATTTGATCCAAGTCGTAGCTGATGGAGAGAAATGGGCAGCCGAGTGGAGATGCTTGCATAAGATTTGGTGGTTGACCAAATCAAATGCCGCAGAAAGGTCAAGTAGAAGTAATAGGGCAAGTTTGCCGTTATCCTTTAATACTTCAATTTGAGTTTTTAAATCTAGCAGAGCTGTCTCTGTTCCGTGTCTAGGGCGGAAGCCAGATTGTCTGAGGCCTAGAATATTATTGGCTTCCAAGTACTCTTGGATTTGCAGGTATGCTGCGCGATCAAGGATTTTTAGCAGGAACGGGACCATGGTAATAGGTCTGTAGTTGGTAGGTATGCTGGGGTCAAGGGAGTGTTTTTTGAGCAGGGGATCACCCATGCATCCTTAAGGTTGTCCGGGACAGTTCCTGTTTTAAAGGAGGCGTTGATGAAGGAAGTGATAAATGGGGCCAAATCGTGGGCAGATTCCTTAATGATAGGGGCAGGGCAGGGATCACCCTGGCAGTTGGATGGTTTGATCGTCAGAATAATGTTTTCCACCTCAGCAGTGGTGAGCAGTGAGAAGGCAAACCGTTTGAGGCTCGGCACGTCAGGGGAGAGGGTCCCAGCTGGGCGATTGTCCAGTTTCAGACTGTCTTGTTAAGCTATGATTTTGGTTTGCAGCGAGGTGATTTTATTCAGTAACGCTGCCTGAATGTTAGCACACCATTTGCTATCTTTAGTGCAGGTGTCGGGAGGGGTATCAGGAGTTTCAAGCTCTTTTAGGATCTTAAAAAGTTCCTTAGAATTGGAGTCAGCTTGCAGGATGCGATTATTGAGGGACTCTTTTTTCGCCTCAATAATGGCTGCTTTGTAGGTGAGCGATGCCAGGAAGAAACCGTCTTTGTGAGTGACAGAAGGGTGACTTTTCCAGCAATTTTCGGCACAGCGTTTGATTTTGCGGAGTACTCTTAACTGTGGAGTGAACCAAGAGTTAAGGTGTGCCCGTGGTTTGGCCTTCCTCAGTTTAATGGGGGCAATAGAGTCAATAGCTGAGAGCATGCTGTGGTTATAGATGTCCGCTAGTGTGGTGGGGTCATTGCAGGAATCAGTGGCCACTTTAAGCGAAGGGAGTAGAAGAGGAAGATGTTTCTCCTTAGTTATGTCCTTTTTATTTCTGGTCGGGAGAGCAGGCGCTATCAAGGTCGGGATACGGGGGGAGGCTTCAATATTGAAAGTGATGATGTGGTGGTCTGACCATAAGCAAGGGGTATTGGCCAGGACGTTGATGTTGCAGTTAGAGCTGGCTAGCCAGTCAAGGGTCCTGCCTTTAGAGTGCGTAGGCTCTTGGATGCTCAAGGTGAAGCCAGAATTAGTAAGGGCATTTTCCAGGTCTAGTGCAATGGGATCTTTGGGGTCGCCGAGTCCCAGGTTGAGGTCTCCAAGGATGATAATTTGTGAATTCGTTTTTGCATTATCAAGGAGGAGGGTAGAGATTTTGCCGACAAAGGAAGGTGCAGGGCCTGGGGGCCTGTAGATTAGCTGGAGGGTGGCTGTTTGAGTCAGTGTAAGTGCGAGTTTGACTGATAAGAGTTCAGCAGACTCGAGTTTATTGTTGGTTGATACTCTTAAGTCCAGAGTGGTTTTGTGGATAATAGCCAGGCCACCACCTCATGTGTGGGAAGCAGATGTGCGGTCACATCTCATGATGCCGAAGCCGGGTGGTAGGGCAAGGGCCAAGGAGGGGCCAGATGCGGCATGGAGTCAAGTTTCAGCTATGGCGATAACATCAAGGTCTGAAGATGTTATAAGGTCTGCTATATCTAGAGCGTGCGCTGGGAGGGATCTGGCGTTGATGAGGGCACCCTTGATAGTCGGCAGTTACGCCTCTTTGGAGGGGGGTTTGCCAATACTAGATGCAGTGGGTGAGCACAGTGGTGTGTGTCGTGTTTGCTTTGGGAGGTTACTACAGGTGGGGCGTATGCGGAATCTGGTGCCTAATCTTATGTTTCTGAGAAGTAAGGAACATGGTTGATTTGGGGTGGGTTTGCTAGCGAAGTGTTTCAGCCAGAGGGCTGGCTCATTAAGGTAAGGGTTAATGTGAATGTTAAGGTGCTGGCGGTCTGAGGTATGTGTCATAGGATCCATTATGGGGTTGCCATGCGCAGGGTCGAGAGGGCCAGGCTAGGGAGTGATAGGGTGTCTGGTGGCTGAGGGTGTGTTGGCCGTGCCGGACGTGTGCGTAGCTGGGTGATAATTGCTGCTTCAAAGGGCAGAATGTGACACAGTATAAGGAGCGCCCTGAAGAGCATGTTGGATGTGCGCCTAAGGGAGATGCGTAACTGCAATAGGTAAGCTTGATTAGGCTAGGGTCGTGCAAAATTAACAGTAGGCAGGTTCGATATTAGCTAAGACGATGCAATCAACAGTAGACAAGCAAACTTTAGGCTAAGGCAGTGTGCAGGCACATAGGGGCAAAGTAGGCACAGGAGGTCATCTAAATCAAAATCACATTGGTAACTAAAAATACAGTGTGCAGGCACGTAGGTGCAAATTAGGCACAGGAGGTCATCTAAATTAGAAATCACATTGGAAACTAAAAATACAGTGTGCAGGCAAGTAGGTGCAAAATAGGTTGCATAGATGTAAAATCACAAAGGTAACTGAATCACAGTACAGTAGACAATTTAGCAGGCAGTAGCCACGTGGGTAATCCATCAAGCTGGGGTCAGGGTGAACAAATAAGGTGGCTTAAGATATTGGCAGTGACTGGCCGTAATGAGTGTGCAATAGGATAAAACGGAGACAAAGGAGTCTTATGATACATGGTTACTAGTACCTGTAGGAAGTCCAAATGGGAGGCAGGTTGCAGGGCTTAAGGAGTGAGCGCAGACCGCAGCACAGCACGCTTGGTCAGCTCAGTCAGTGCTGAAGCCTTCTTTCCTAGCCTTGCTTCCGCGGACAGCTTCCGCCTACCGGCGCTTGCTATTGGCTTTTGTAGGAGCCAATCAGATGGTGGCTTGACGCCTGGTGAAGCCAGGCAGAAGGATAGGACACAACGGTGCAGGGGCGGCAGCCATCTTTAGACAGGGGAGCACCACGAGGACTTTAATGGTGAATTCTCTGGGCGAGGGGCTGTGGCGCCCTTGCTCTGAATATGAGCGTGATCAGGACAAAGGTAAAGTGGAACATTTAGAATGTTTCCAGCGTGTGCTGTACGGCAGATTCCAGAGGGGCTCGGGACAGCTGGTAATAAGTCCTGTAGCTTACCTCACTTCCTCAGATGGACGTTGGGTGCTACTCCTGCAGTGCGCCACGGCGCTGGGGAGCTCCTACTCCTGTAGGCATGAGAGTCTGGTAATGAGCTCAGTGAGCGGAGCCTTCTTCCTAGCCTTGCTTCCGCGGACGGCTTCCGTCTACTGGAGCTTGCTATTGGCTTTTGTAGGAGCCAATCAGATGGTGGCTTGACGCCTGGTGAAGCCAGGCAGAAGGATAGGACACAACGGTGCAGGGGTGGCGGCCATCTTTAGGCAGGGGAGGGTCCACAACCTATAAAAAAAGGGATTATACAGTGTAAATACCTTTATGTAGTCCTTCACTTTATCAACACTAACTGAGAGGCAGTCCAAGCCCTAAGAAAAGTGGAACCTTGCACTCAAAAATACAGTTCGGTGCAGGTGCACGCGATCGGGCGTTAGAGGCAAAATAGGGTCTCTTGAAGGGGCTGTAGCAGCTCAGGAAGGTGGGTGAGGCAGTGAAGAATAAGTTCTCACTATTAAAAGAGAGCCTCCTTAAGAGGGTAGAACAGCATCCTTTTCATTAAATGTTTTTATTGTATGATTAACATTAACCTTTTACAACAATTTTATCATGTATCCAAATCTTTCATAATATTATACTAAAAAACATTTTTTTAAAATAAAATATACATGCACTCCAGATTCAAAACTAAAGAAAAGAAAACACTTTCCCACCCAAAACAGGAGAAGACAGTACCCTGATGACATATGATCTCCTTTTGCTATTGGTCGGGCAAACAGTTGCAGTGAAATTGAGCGAAAGTCTGAGTTGTTTCCTGAAGCAAATTCAGCTGTCCAATATAGTGATAGTTAGTTTCAGACTTAATCCTGATTTTCAAGCTAAAACTCAATTTTACAGTTTTCCAACATCTGTATCACTGCAATTGTAATTTCCTGTGAATTACCACCAATAAGTCTTTCCCACCAGGATTCTTGTGTAGAATATAGAGCAGAATGAGCGAATTTACTAAAGAGATGTTGTCTAGCTTCTGCTGTGCCTTCACAGAACAGCAGTAGATGTTTAATAGACTGCCATTCTGGGTTTTCACAGATCTTGCAGAGCTTTACTGCCTGATCACCCATTCCTCTTTTTGCTAAGACTTCTCCTGTTTTGGTAACATTCAACCTCAACTTTAAGAACTTGCTCCTGATTCTCCAATCGGGGAATCTTACTAGGTATTTATTCAAAACTCCCAATTTCCGGTCTGTCATCTGGAGAGGGTTTGGGCGTGTGCATGTTCTTATTTTCTAAATAGTATGGATCCAGTCCATTTCGTCCCATTTCTTTTTTGCTTTCATCGGATCTTCAAGTAAAAGCTTAATCTCAATGTCAGTATTCAGTAGTGATTTTTCCACCAACAGCTTTAAATTGTCCAAGATGGGTGATTTCCCTGACTTCATATGGGCATCTATGACCGAATATAGTGAGTCTTCTTAAGCGGTGGTGATCTTTTGCCAGAGTGATATGAATTTCCAACCTGCTTGTGATGCAAGAGACCTAAGTCTAATTCAAAACAGAGATTGTCTATTGATAAACTCAAAGGCAGCCCTAATGCATGCTTCCAGATGAGGCCTTCCCATCTTTGCCACTGTGTGTCCCATAAGTGAGGTTTTGCCTCCAATCCATACAGTAAGATCGGGACGATTTTTGCTTAATAGAATTTTAATACTGGGATGATGGAAAATCTTCCATATTTCCCAAGTATCTTTTTCATCTGGGCCGTCAGAGGTTAAAGCTTCAGGGAAATTTCAAGCTCCATTTTATACACTGCTGGATCAGCAAATATTTTATAGCCAAGATAGACAAACTCTTCTATTCTCATTATTCTCTCTCCCCCTAATGACCAATGGTGGTAGGTGACATGTTTGTTTTTCTGTCTGTACACTAGGATTTTAGATTTTGTAGGGTTAATTGAGAGCCTATTTGTATTTGCATAAGTGAAGAGTCTGTCCAACAATCGTAGTCCTATCACAGCTCTACCTAGGAGAACAACATCATCTGCATAGGCGAGCCAGTGTAGTTCAACCCCATTTAATACTGGGCTCTCTAATGCAAAGGGAGCTAAAAGTCCCCCATATCAGATGTATAAAGATTGAAAAAAAATGGAGCCCCTAAACAACCCTGCCTCACTCCCCAGTTTACCCTCACTGGTTCTGATAAATGGCCTTCTTCATCCAGTCGTACTCTGATGTTATTCTCCCTGTGGAATTCTATCAACATGCCCAATAATCCTTCTGGAATTCCCTTCAATCTTAATTTCTGCCAGAGCCTTCCTCTATCCACCTGGTCAAAGGCTTTAGAGAAGTCCACCCATGCCCCATATAGCTGTTTTTCCCCTTTATTCTGTGTCTTCTCGCTTAATAAATTTAACATTATGCCATTGACTGCAGTGGAGAGCCCCTTCCTGAAGCCTGTCTGGCATCTTTATATAATCTTTGCCTTTCTTTCCCAAGCCTCCAATTCACCTAACAGTAGCTTCATGAAGATTTTGCTATCAATGTCCAGGAGGGCAATTGGACGATAGTTTGCTGCCACCGTCCTATCTCCCCCCTTGAACAGAGGAATTATAGTTGCAGAGCTCCATAATGGAGGAAATTGCTTTCTGGCTATGATCGCCAAGAAAAGCCAGTTAAGCAATTTTGACCACAAGTCTGGCCTATTCCTCATTACTTGATAGGTGAGACAATTCGGACCTGACGCTTTTGAGGAAGATCCTTTCATAATCAAGTCTTTGATGAGGGTTTCGTCGAATGACAATTGCCAGCTTATCTGCATATCATGTTCAAATATGGTTTTGATCAGTTTCCCGAAAACAAATTTTAAATGGCTAATCCAGTCTTCTTCTTTAACCAAATTACAAAACTGGGTTGCCGAATTTCCCTTAAATTTATGAATGACAGACCAGAAATCCTTTGAATTCTTTTTTGTGAGTATATCCAGCATATGTTCACCATCTTGCTGATGTCTGATTATTTTCCTTGATATGGACCAGTCTTTGTAGTTTCTTTTCAGCAATCTTATCTCATCTTTAATTGATTCCATATTCCCTTTGTGTTTTTTTTTTTATCAACTGTAGATTCCTGTTATGTTCTTTTTTCTTCACCATGGTCTCTTCATCAAATATATTTTTATGTATATGTTCAGGGCGGTCCCCACTTGTTCTTGGCGGACAAATTGACCAGATGAATTTTGAGAAACCTAAAGGTGAACAGTTTTCATATTGGAGCGATTCTGGCAGGGCTAGAAGTTTCTCATTTAGTTTCAATCCCCCTGCTTTATATTTGTGGATCCGTACTCTTCCCTTCCTACATTCCAGTTTTTGTTTATCTCTCAAATGTATTTCTGATAGTACTTCTGTGAATGAGAGTTGTAACCTCAAGTGGTCACTGCCACCCCACTCACGAATGGCTCGCATTACCTGTGGTTCAAATAGTGAGTTTGAAATAAAAAGGTAGTCTAGCGTTGAAACCACTGCACCTTGGATTCTCGTCGGTTTTGCAGGTATATCCCCAGGTATGTTTCCATTTGCCATTTTTAGATCCCACATACTAAAGAAGTCTATTCATGACTGACCATTCTCTGTCACCCTCCGTCCTCCTTGTTTTGTTTGTTCTTTCGATAAATTTAGACATTGGGAATTCAAGTCCCCTGATAATATTATTTTAGCCTCTGGAAACAATGTTAGCGCCTTTTCTAGGGCCTGTGCTAGTTTTTCCAAAAATGCAGCCAAGCCTGAACACGCGGGGTTCCAATAGATATTGCCAATTATCAGCTCCACGACTTGTTGAGAGCTCTTCAACATCGCTTTACAGAGTTGAAGGCCTTGTATCTTACAATCAATGGTGTGTATATCCCTAAATTTAGAGTTCTTAAGAGCTATCAACATCCCCCCACTTGGCCTCCCTCTAGCTTTTTGAGATGCGGCTTGTGCCTCTACAAAAAACCCTCTATTGCTATATGGTTTACCATCCATGTTTCCTGTAGCATGATAGCATCTCCCTCCCCAAAAAGGTAATTTTTTGTGAGCTTGGAGAGCATGTTATTTGGACCCCCAGTGTTCCAACAGACACTTTTTAGACCATCATTTTCAAAGAGGTTTTTGCGCCAGACCGAGTTTCTGCAAAACCTCTGTGAGAATATCAGGAAGCAGAGATAGCGCATTTCCATTTAAGGTTGCCCCCAAAACTACTGATGTATTTGTTGCCAATTCAGAATTTTACTTGGGTGTATTTTTGGGCCCCTGAGGTGGTTTACTTTTCTGACCCCCTTCCTCTTGCTGTATTACAATCTCAGGCAACAATTTGTAACTAGTACATTTAGATTCTTCAGGTCCTGCTTTGCCTCATTAATGGCGGTGTACACCTCTCCTGAGCCGCATCCAATCTCTGCCACCCGAGGTTGTGTAATACCTGAACATTTCACAAATTCAATGTAATTGCTGTCAATGAGATATAGGCTTGGTACTTTCTTTAGGATTGTCAAGATCACCCCTCGATTTAAGGACTTTATCTGGTTTTTATTTGCAATTGATTGCATCCAGATGATTGGCATAGCAAATGGTGTTGATTTTGCTTGAACTTCCATTTGTTGTTTTGGAGTCTCTGTCGAGGTAATTGAAATTGGGTTTGGGATTGCGAATTCCTCCATTTCTTTTGATTTTCCAACTCCATTCCCAATCTCCACGATTCTCTTGTGCTTTCCCTCCCCCGTCCTTATATTATCGCCAACAACCAGTTTCTTTTGTTCTACTTCTGTCTTTTTCAGGAATATCGGGGCGATCTTTAGAGCGATCTTGACATCTCCAATAGTCTCTGCATTTTGAACTTTTTTTACAATTCCCGCTTTTCCCTTCATTTTCAAAAATATTGGTGCAATTGGTGGATTCCTCTTTATCTTTATTGGTTCTGTGGGTACTATAGAACCATCCTTCTCAAGGTCTGTTTGGCAGCTTGTTGATGTACTTGATTGTTTTTTTATCTCTTTTCTGGCTGCCCATCCGGTCTTTGCGATTGTTATTTTTCCCCCTAAGATTTTTTTGTTTCTTCGGTAGGTCTGTTTCCCCGCACAAACCCTCCTCAGGATCTACTTCGATTACATCCTGGTCAACTCCTGTTGATGATATTGAGATATTCATTATTTTTTTTCAGAAAGTTATTTGTTTCTGCATTATTGTATTTTTTCTTCCTTTGTTTTTTTAACTTTTTTCCCTTTTTTGTATTAAGTTCTCTTTCAGTCTTCTTTGTCTCCTTGATTCTCTTTTCCTTTCTGTTTTTCTTCCCAGTTGTATAGGGTTGTCATCACCTTCAGCCACCCCTATTAAAGGAATCTCACTTGATTTATTGTCTTTGCCATTGGATCCGGGGTCTCAGTTTCTTCTTCTAAGAGACCATCTCCAACATTGGCCAATCTTCTAAACTCTTTTAGTGTAGACTCTGACAATTGAGTATCATCCATCTGTGAGTTATGATCCTTCAAATCTATTATTTGCTCTGTATCTGCCATTCTTTGGTTCAAGGTTTGGAGTTGCAGCACAATGTCCTGTTTTACCTTGAGATCTGTATCTTCATACTTTTCCCGTGCAGCAAGACATCGCTGTACCGCTGATAAGTCCATACCTTACTTAGTACATTCTAATCTCAACTCTTGTAAACCCTGGAGAACATTTGTGTTTAGTGTATTATTACAACCCACTAGTGCCCCATCTAGGTTTGCCATCTCCTTTGTCATTTCTAGGAGGGTGCCTGTTTGTGACTGCACCTCTCCTTTTAACAGTTCGAATACTGAGACCAAGAAGCTCAAGACATAGTTTAATGCAGAGAGTGTATTTTCATTTACTTGATTGACTCGAGCTGGAGCTTCCTTAGGATAGGGATTGTTTGTTTCTGGGCATGGTTGCTGACCTTCCAAACTTTCTTCATTATCAAACAGGGTCAACTCTTCCATCATCAGTTCACTTATATTTAATCCTGACATTGTGGGTGGTATAATGTCTATTTCGCCCTCTTTCTTCTCTCAATCTTGAGCTGGTTGCAATGTGTTGTCTATCAACCATATCATCTCCTCATCACTTGCACTTTTTGTTTTCTTTTTACCAAAATGTTCTTCTATTTTCTTCTGTATTTTCTTCGTTGTTACCGTATATTCTAAACCTCTTTTCCAACACTTCCTTCCATTATGTTCTTCTTCTCTGTCTCTCTGTTTTTTGTAGGTGTGAGGGTTGCTACTTCTCTATGTACTTGTGCTGTGATGTTTAGGCCGACTCCTGGTGTGTAGGGGTCTGATCTGCTTTCCTTACTAGTCGGCTCAACAGAACTGGATAACACCACCTCCTCTGATGTTATACTCTCCCCTTCTGTTGTGCTCCCACCATCGTGATTGCTCCTTAGTTTCATGTTTGATTGTGTATAAATACCTCACTTAGTATATTGACCCTCAAATAAGGGGAAAAGGTCTCTTCTATTCAACTTTATTGGCTGCGTTTCCAGACTTTTCAAACTTTCAATAGTTTGAGAAGCCCAGTGATGATCAACTCAGCACTGAAAACTCGCTATTTTAGGACCCAACGAGTCCCGAGAAACAGCTGAGAGTGAGGGCAACCATGCGTTCTCCAGTGATGCCAACTAAGCGGAGGGACTCTGCTCCCACACCGCAGGCTCCCACCAGTGGCTCCCCTCCTGTTTACCCACACCGGGGTCACACTGGAGTCAAAGAGCCTCCTCCCCCACAGTCCCGTGAGTCAACGCCGATAAGCCCTTGCTTGTCCAGCGGTTTCAAGGGAGCAGAGCAGTGTTATCTACAAAGTACCCTACAAAGTACCCTCTGCTCAAAACGAACCTCAAACTTCAAACCTCTCCAGCTGGCTGCGATCAAAGGATCCAAGTCGCGCAGTCTCCCAACCAGCCGTGGGTGAAGTATGTCCAAAATGAAGTAAAATAATACAATTTACTGTCTTTGTTTAGTAGACAGTCAGGCCACGTATTCAGGGCAACCACTGAGGCTTTTCCAAGGCTCAAAATCAATGTTTACACTGGGCGGCAGCCACAACAATAGATAGCCATGTATTTAAAAGTGCAAAAGCAGGGTAAAGCTGCTGAAAAAAGTGCTTTATAAATGCTTTATAATACTTTATAAAAATAATATAAAAGTGGCTAGGAGGTAGGAGGTAGGCTAGGAGGTAAGAGGGGGTAGATAGAGTGGCGAGCCTACGGATCTTACCCATGCAGGGTTACACTCTGCCTCTACTGTACACCGCTTAGCCACTCAGATGATTCAGGCGATTCAGTGATTCCAAAGCCGCTCCACAACTGCTTGTAGCAAGCAAGCAAGCTACGTTTTTCCCCCAGCACACCCAGGCGGCCCTCAGCGCCTCGGCACCCCTTTGGCACCAGCACCAATGCCAACGCCTCACTGAGGTCTCCAACACCGCGGTCTCCCGTCTCCTCGTCTCGTCACTACCAGTTAGGTTAGGTTAGAGGAATGGACACTCGCCAACGCTCGTCAGCACGTTCTCTGTCAAGCCGCACTGAATCGTACTGCAAGTGAGACAGACGCTTCCGACAGATTCGCATTGGAAGGTATATCCATGGGAACAGTATCCAAGCATTGGGTATAGGTGGGTAGCAGAGGCTACCTCAAGAAATTAAGAGTGGCCTCAGCGGTTCTAGAGCTACGGTCCTGTGCAAGCTGGTCAGTTTGCTGGTTGTCCCAGGAACACTTCCGAGATGGCTCGACTTCAAAATAAGTTAGAGGTGCTGAGAAAAGTTGGTCCCATTATTCCAATGGGTCAAAGCGCCTTTGCAGACCTTCTGTTTGATCCGAAAAGAGGGAGGTCCTGCGGTACAACAGCAGGCTCAGCGTGCCAAACATTCCAGCGGGTCACCAGTGGTTCCTCAACTCTGCTTTGTATTTTCAGGAGACTTGGCTCCTATCCAAGGTTTCTTGAGAACTCAGAAGATTGACATGGCATGGGTGTTTGGAGCCTTCTCTTATCTATAATCCCCAATGGGAGAATTTGCTCACATCAACCATGCCAGACATGGACCAACCACGGACCACAGTGGTCCCAGTCATTCCCAGCACACCAGACTCTCTGGCACCCAGGATGTGTATTGATACTAGACAGTCGAGCCCACATCCTGGAGGCACACACACAAGGCATGCAGAAGCCTGCAAAAGTTTGGTGTTTCACAGGAGAATGCATGACCAAATAAGGACTGACCTGGGTCTGCTCGATCTGAGGAAGGCAAAGGGACAAGATGGCCAAAGGACAGGACAAAGAACCTTGTGACTCCACTCCTGGTATGTGCCCCCTTAGATGAATGTTTTAATACATTCTGTGGCTAATGAACTTATGGTAAGAGGGGTGCCAGTGGATCCTGTCATGTCTGCATAGAGGATCAGGGTTTTGGCCAGAGCCATGCCTGAATTGACAAGACAAAAATGGAGTAGCCACAGATTTTGTGTTCCGACCAATGGCAGCACCTGAGATTGTTGCTGGCCCAATACTATCATTACACTTACAGGGGGTGCAAGTATCTGCCAAGAGAATAGTGGCAATAGATTGGACATGCATGGATGCGAGTGGCTTACAGCATTATGCATATATCCAAACATACCATTTTGAGTTATCTGATGAGGAATTGTTCACTAATGATGACAATGATGGGGAGATCATTTTGGAAATAAGTATCCCTTGTGAAGTAATGGTACAATACTGAAAGATTCCAAGCCCCCTCGTGGCCATCGTCAGTGCAACACATCCCTACTATGACCAAGATATGCAACATTCCCCCCATTCTTAGGAGTGACAAAAGGGAGGAATTGTGTGGATGAGGTGGTCTAATTCCACCCCCTCACCATTCCCACCCTGTCTAGCCCCCATCCAAGCTAAGGGGGGAGTGGCTCCCAGCCCCACGGTACCTGATTGCATGATGTAACATGGAAATGTACCTGTAACACCTGACCCACCGCCAACTAATGAAAGCCATTTTGTATTAGAGCAGGCACCATCTTTTAACAAGGCCCAGAAAATCATCCCTCTGCAAAACCCAGCTCTTCCCATCCCCAGTGTCTCACACAGCACAGAGAGCCCAAACCCCCACCACCTCCCTGCCTCTCCAGCTGTGTGCGAAGCTTGTTTCCACGGAAGTCCAATCAATTATTGTTGCAATTGTCCCGCCTCACTTCCCCAGATTATACTCATTGCAGAACGTGAGATCGTAGCCAGCCTTTTACACAAGTGTCCATCCATCTCCACTAAGCTGCCCATGCCCCTTCAACCCCCACCGACAGATAAAGTCCCACCAATCCTCGATCCTTCACCCTCTTTCAGGTTGAGAGCCAACAGACCACCTCACGTTGGGCATTCCAGAACACCCACCACAGGCCTAATCCTAAAACCGCGGTATGTCCTACTAACAGCAACACATGCCCACCTATATCAAGAGAATTCAAACAAAGCTGCGGGCAGGTCAATCCCCAGGGTGGGCACTGGGTGCTGGAATAAAGATATCAAAGAGAACCTCGAGTAAAAAGGTTGGAATGCCAATATATTAGCTCATTTGATCTAGCCACTCCTACTCATGCAAGATTTTATGTGGGCCATTATTATCGTGTTATCAGTTTCTGTTGTTTAGTTTAGTCAGATGGTTATATTGTGCACCCAACCCGATCTGTACACCGCGGAGATGAATCCTGCAGACCCACGTGTTCCAGGAGCAAATTGGAGCATCAACCAATTAGCATCCTGCCTCCCTTATAGTATCAACTGTTCCGTAGGCTTCCCCCAATCCGATGCTAGCTTTTGTGCCATATATGTTACATCATCACTGACGAAGTGTATCCTTTTAATGTGCTGCCCATGTATTGTTTGGCAGAGCGCTCTCTGGCAGCGGAGTTCTTTGCTTGCTAATTTTATTCTAAATAAAATGTCTTCATCTTTGCAACTTATCTCCTGGTCTCATTCCCCAGCGGGGTGTGTCCATTATTTTGGACTATTGGATATTATGTGTTTCAAGGGTGCCGCCTTCACATAGTTTGTGTATCATGGAACCCATTTGCTGGAATCACTGGCGCCGGTAACACCACTCATGGAATTACCAGCTCCATTAACAAAGGCAATGCAAATACCGGCAATGCCGGAAACACATGCCAGTAACACCGACAGAACAGTATTACCATCACATTATGAGCATGGACTTGCCAGTAATACAGGCAGATATTTGCTGGTGTTACCACCAAATATATGCCGGAGACGCCACCACCTCAGAGCTGCCGGTAAATGGTCCCAGGTGGAGGAAACAATGCCACAGGTGCACCCAATCCACATAGAAAGAGTACTAAAGGGCCACACCCAATGCAAGAACATTTCCCAACACAACCATGTTGCCACTCATTGTTGCTGCCATGGACCTGGAGGTGCTGCATGCTGATCTGCAGCTGATGGTGCTGGAGCAGCAGCAATGGCTAATAGAGGCCAGGGACAGAAGAAAGAGGATGATACAAAAGGTACAGGTGGTGAGGCGTAGGCATGTTGTGATCCCTCACACTGGACCCTCACAGACATACAGATACACACCCTGTACAGCATGGACAGGGAGACCATTCATGACCTCCTGACCCTTATCCAGGATGGCATTGGGAGCAGGATCTGCATCAGGACAACCATACTACTGCTGTTGAAGCAGTGTCAGTCCTGTACTTCCTGGGCACTGACACATTCCAGCACTCTGTGAGCCAGCAGCATGGCATCATTGGACTCATGAAGAGCTGGTGCCCCCGACGCCTCAGAAGAGGTCTACAGGAACAGGAAGCAGTACCATTCTCTCAATGTCCAGGTGAGCAGTGGTGACGCCCTGAGCTTCACCCACTGCTGTGCCCAGTTAACAGGGTCAAGCCACAACTCCATGGTATAGTTTATTTTATTTTTGTTTATCTATTTATACAGAGCTTTATCAGCTTAAGGACATAAGGGTGCTAACAAAAATAACAAACACCAACCATAAATTAAATACTTAATAACAATATAACAAAAAGCAGAAAATACAATTGGCTAAAGCACAGAAGAACCTACACCGCAAATCAATGCCTGTCCAAAAACAAAGCATATACAATCATGCAAAAAACAATATAAGCTGGACAGAAAACAGAGTAAAGTCCCGATCTATGATAATGGCCTTATACAATGGAATTTACAATCAATTTCAACTCTGTACGAATATTAATGTAGTTGTTTCAGTCCGCTAAGAACAGTTGAAGGTTACTACGACCGCAACCAACCAATATGCAGTCTCTCTTCACCTGTGAGCACTATTGGACAATCTTAATTCTCTGTTGGACCGTAAAGTCAGTAGTTCGTATGACCCTAGGGCAAATCCGTTGGCTGAGCCAAGCTATAACCTTATTCCTGAGGGTTTCTCTAGATTCAAACTCTGCTGGTGTCAAAACATTAGAAATAATGAATATTCTCTTAAAGACTTATCCATAATAAAGGGCATCCATGTTTTGGCGATCCGAAGGCGCATACTGGGCTTAGATTTGATCTGACTATCATCACAATGAGTACCCGGTAACAGTGCCCCCGAAGGCCCTCATTTACAGCGTGGAGTCCAACTTTAGATAATTGGGTTTGCCCTTTAACTAAAACAATAGCTGCTGGGGCCTTGAGATGACGATCCATCTGCTCATCATTTGCCACCTTCACAAGTTCAGCCATATTTACAGCATCCAGCGCAGTCTGACAGGTTCTTTCCTCTGCACATCAGCAGTGCTTAAAAGAGTCCAATATCTGGACTTCCGTATTAGGTGTACATGCCAATTCACCACAGTCCCTCTGAACAGTTGAGCAGCTCTTATAATCCATTTCACCATGGTCTATCTTAACAGGGATTACATATCGTGCAGACGTATCTAAAAAGTCCAACCATATGCCAAAGTCATGAACATTTCTACATTTCTGAAAATCAGCAATAATGATATCTTTACCTATATGCCACACTGGTTCAATATTCTCGGGATTGACATTATAAGTCCCCACTGGATCCATCAAGGACTGTGAAGAGGAATTCAAAAGGGTTTCCTCTTCTTTTTCTTCTACTTCCTCACAAGGCTGTCGGGACAAGTCGGGACATGGCAGTGACGGGGCCAAATAATCCAGTCCACTAGTCTGCAAATCACCATCCCATCCCATATATGACTATGATCTCCTAGTTTAGCTTGGCCCTCTTTCATTATTTCTACGTCAATATTATTCTCCTAGAGTCATCTTCTTCTATGGGCAGGACTTCAGTTAACATGTTCCTTACCCCTATTAAGTCCAGCCATATCCTAAAGAAGTGCCTCACCTATTTTTGCACTTCTATTAGCCACTCAAATATCCCCAAGACCTCTTGTGCTAAAAGTCACAGGTCAGCACAGACGAACACACGGGCGATGTAAACAGCAACGGCAGATAAGCCACTCAGAGGTGAAGCACCCAGCAACAAAGTGCCATACAAAGATAAGGGAAAGGTTAAGGAGAGGAGTAGTGAGAGAAAAGGGCAGGGCGACGGTCCTGCGGAACAGCACCCTGCTGGCTTAAATGACATATCACAGAGGACAAAGGACCTGGATGTTGGGTGAGTACATGTATATTTACACCTACATTTCAGCATAGCTTACAGGCAAAGGGGGTATAAATGTCACAAAACATGTCCGGCAAGCACCCTGCACATGCAGGACCAACCAGCGCACGCACCAATTGACAGGCCACAACACACAGGAGTAGCATATGACTGTAGCCGTCACTGACCTGGCTAACACCAACGCAAAAGGACACTACATCTACCAGAATGCAACATCCCCACCCTTCCAAAGCAAGTGAATCAGTAGACTGTGCCACCTAGGCCAGGAGATGTATGTCCTGGTGGGACGTGGGGCATGCATGCACATCGTGACTGTTTAGATTCCGCTGTCACAGACAACTCCACTGCCGAGCATCATTAAAGGTCAATGTCAACTTCAATGGGTCTTGTACTGCACACTATTGCCACTTGCATAGTCTCTTGGCGCTCTCTGGGTCTGCCATGAAAGTAGTGCTGGGACGGATTGTTAGTGCGTGTGAGGGGGAGAAGAGCAAGAGGGCTTTGATTTGCTGCTGGCAGCTTCAGGGTCGTTGAACCGGTCACTGAGCATTGGTGCCTTCTTTGCTTGTTTGCCATCATGTAGTGTTGATGCATGAATGTGTATGCTTTGTCCTCATTGCGGGTGTCGTGTAGTGCGTGCAGTCGGTAGTAGAGGCATAGCTGGGTTCAGTTCAGACTATGAGGGTGCATATGCAGACTGGTGAGTCCTCACTATGGTTAGTTACCGGCAATACATTTCCTACCCCCAGCAATCCATCTCAGGGAGCAGATCACAGCATGAAACAGATAAAACACAGTGACCTGTCTCAGGGGGCAGCAGGGAGTATAAGGCTCATACAACTAGGCCGGATGCATGATGTGGCTAACCGACACTGACAGGCTAAGGAAAGACATGGCAAAATTACCTCGTTCTGACACACGCAAGATAAGGCTAACCTTGTGTCTTTGCCCCTTGCAGGTGGCTCTGGATACCCACTGCTTCTGTGGCTGATGACCCCTCTGAGGGATCCCCAGACTCAGCAGGGGATAGCATTTAAAAGGCAACATGCGAGTACCAGGGTGACTATAATGTAGACCTTTGGACTCTTGAAGGCACATTTCTGATGCCTACAATGGTGTGGGATGCACTCATGTATAGGCCAGAGAAGGTGGGGCAGATAGTCCTGGCCTATGAAATGTTGCATATCATCTGCGTCAGACGCAGCATACACCTGTCCCCAGATATGGATGTCCCTCTGCCAGAGGATGATGATGATGACGATGCAGCGTCAGCCAGATCCAGGCACGTGTGCATGGAGGCCAGGGATGGGTGCATGGCCTGTCAAGAACTCATTGATAACTTCCTCTGTGTACCCCTTGCACTCTGCACTTCCCTTGCACCTTTCTTCATATGATGTGCACAAACAATAAATACTTGCACCAAAATAAGGAATGTCCACTCATTGCTTCAAGTGAAAACTATTATGTAGTGATCAAAAAATCAAACTACAACCCCCTATGCCTCCTATCCTTCCCCACACACCCTGACCCCACTCCCCTTTGCACATACCACCTACCCCTCCCCAAACAGCTCCTCCCCATCCTCTGGATCCCCTGCCCCTCCACACACACCCTGACCCCACACACACCCCTCCCACATAGCCCTTCCTCCACACACCCCAAACACCGAAAAAGTCCAGTGTCAAACACAAAGGTTTCACTTTTTAGGCTTCTTGGCCATGGGGCCCTTGGATGGCCAAGGAGTGGTTCTTTGCCACTGGGAGCAGTGCCTCTGGCTGCCCTGCTGGGAGCTCCCTGTGGTGGTCACAGTTGAGGGCAGGTCAGACCCCTGGGCCCCCAAGCACTCCAGGGTGACTGCTGGGTGTGGGACAGAGACTCAGCCATTACTGACAGCCCCCCATTCCCCTCCTGGACCCTTCGAGCAAGGATGATGTAGGCACCAGTGGTGCATCTCAGGGCCGGTGCGCACCTGTGGCTACTGGCTTGCATAAACTCTCTCATGAGGTGAGACTCATTTAGCTGCTGTTGGCCCTGTGTTATGCCTCCATTCCACCGATCTGCTCATCCATGCCCCGAATGTTGGGCATTGGGACTGGAGGTGGGCAGTGCAGGGAGGCTGGGCTGTACAATGGTGTCGGGTTGGGGGTGTGCTCATCCTGATATTCCTCCTCCTCCTCCTCTTCCTCACTGTACCTGCCAGGATAGGACAGAGGCTGGTGTGGCATAGGTGGTGTGTAGTGCGCAGGAGGGACGGTGGGGCCACTGGTGATATGTGTCGCCTGTCTGGCAGTGGTGATTGTGGCTCTACAGCTGTCACAACAGGTGGAAGTGGTTGGGCTACAGGCAGTGTTTGGGCTGCAGGTGCTGGTTGGTGCTGGTTGGGCTGCATGAGGTGGTTGGGCTGAAGGAGGTGGTCGATCTGCAGGCAGTGTTTGGGCTGCAGGTGCTGGTTGGCCTGCAGCAGGTGGTTGGGTTGCAGGAGGTGGTTGAGCTGCAGGAGGTGGTTGGGCTGGAGGTATTGGTCAGGCTACAGGATGTGGTGGTAGTGCAGCCTTCCCGCCTGCATGTGCATGTCCTGACGAGGTACCAGCCATGTTGTTGTCAGAGGATGTGCCTGTTGGGGTGAGATGAGCATGCAGTTAGTCTTTAGGGAGTCAAGTCTGGAGGCTTGCATTACATTCATGCTATATTGTGTGTGCCCTGCTTTTGTCACACTGTCTGCTGGGTGTGTTTGCTCCGATGTGCACTTCTGCATGGGGGGGTGCACATTGACTATGTGCCAAGGTGGCTTGTTGTGTGTGCGGTGGGCCTCATGTCCTGTTCTGCCCTTGCGCACATGGGTCGCTCATCATGTGTCCATGTGTGGGGCAGTGCATCTTGGCTACGGTAATTTTGTATGGCTACATCTGGACGCAACCCTGGCACGTGTGTGTGATTGGACCATTTGCTGTAACTGACATGTGTTGGACTTGTTCTCTGCTACCTGGGGATGCATTTATTTTGACACAAAATTGGCATTTGCACAGTGTTTGTTGAATTTACCACCATCGCATTGGGTCCCAGCACTGGCATCTGTTGCCCACACCCCTCAATGCCCTTCATGTGCAAGATGGATCTGCACATCTCCTCCTGGGGCATCAGGGTCAGGTGTGCCACGTGCCACCTCCCTTGGCTGCAGATTCCCTCCGATGGGTGGGCGGAATGTTGTGGGCCCACAGCTGCAGGTCATCCCACCGCTTGTGGCAGTCACTGGGGCTGCATTGGATGGGCCCCACTGCATTGACCCTGTCTGCCAGCTCCTGCCATATAGCTGTCTTCCTTCTTTGGCTCATTCTCTGATTTGTTGCCCCAAACAGTGCGTCAGCATCTGATACTACTTATTTGTAAGTACTTTGAGTTCTGGCTCTGTAAAACACAGCTTGTGTAGGTGGACCTTTGGCACCCTAGATTTTGCACTCCCAGACATGTTTGCTGTGTTGGATGGGGTGGATGGCAGCAGGAAGTAGCTGTTTTTAAGTGAATTGTGTATTTCAAAATGGCCGTCGGAGTGCTTCTGGTTCCTGTGATGTTGCTATTTCCGGTGCTGGTAATTCCGGTGTTTGAAATTCTGTATTTGGAATTACCGGCACCAATGATTCCGTCTGTCTGGATGCCGGTGACGTTGTTTCCAGCACATTTATGTCAGAAACACCAGCAATTTTAGGTATTTGCTGGTAATTCCGGCATAATAGTAGTACCATTTCCGGCAATGGGATAGGTGCGTGCCCGCTGACCTAGAATATGCCTGGGAATTCTGGTTTTCAGAGTGCTGTTAACAACCTATTGGCATGCCAGAAATACCTGCATGTTTCCAGCTAACTCGTAGTGAGGGCCTCAATCTTATCAACAGCCCTCATCTTATTTTTCACCCCACTAGTAGAAGTTATTGCATAATCAGTATCAGATGTTGGGGGAGGTAAAGCCCTTGAAATATGCAATTGTTTGGCAAGGCGAGCGGCAGCTTTGTTTTCCATTGGGACTTTATCCTTGCTTCTTAGATCATATATACAAACACATTTACAATCAAGTTCCAGTAGCCTCTCACCTGTACTTCTCCTCACTACTGAACTGCACTTTAGCACTTGCACGTGCTGCCACGCGGACGTGAAGATGAATACAGTGACAGCTGCATCCTTTCTCAATTTCTGCGTTCAGCTCGGCGTGTAGTCCAAAATTAGAGAAAGAACTACCAGTAATTTAATGTAGCGAGTAAGCGCTTGCACGCTTCACGGTCCACAAAAAGTTTTTTTCAAAGGTTTTCAAGGCAAGACTGGAGCAGCAGGTCGAAATCCACAACGACAGAAGTCGCCTGCCAAACTGCACTTCTCTCTTAGGACCGTCTGACCCATGTTCAAAACTGCACTTCAGCACTTGATATTTAGTAGCTATTATTGAAAGTTGAATCTCAGACTTGGGGATTACTAACACGACTTCTTTGGAAAATTTGCTGTTTCTTCCTTTTTATTAGTAAAGAAAATCTACATCTGAGAAAGCCCAAAACAATTAGATTGTCAGATCATATAACTGAAACAATTTCTTTTATGGATATTTGCCTCTTGAGGCAGACAACGCGTTTTATCTTTGACTGATACAGAGTGCGGACATGGAGAAATTCGGAGATCTGGAGGTATCTCAGAGAAAATCTGGCCCATTATAGAATTCTCTGTGTGTGCTGCACCTATGTCAACTAAAGTTATTGCCATGTTGCTGTTATTGACACCCTATTGACACCCCTTTTTTTGCCACGGAGATGTTTCACTTTGATGTTTATCAAAGTCAAGCACTTTCTGTCAGATAGGAAAGAGTTTAGTTCACTTCTAGATGTTCTTAATCCCACCTGTCACTTCTCTACTCTAAGGCGCATACTCTTTCTACAATCTCTGCACTGAAATCTACCATCTTGAGTGTATTCTCAATAGGCCTCCCACATCACCCACATTGGGCTGTTTTCAGTAACATTGAATTGCCCACATACTGTCTGCTTGGTTTTCCATCTGAGAGGTGAGAAATGTCAAGGGACTATTGAGCAGGATGTCTAGTTTTTATGAACTAAACCAGTCTAGTGTGGCAGAGCTATGTGCATGATCAGAAATGACCCATGTGCTTACTGTGGCCTGTGGCAAGCTGGCAAGTTGTGCTTTGTTCACACATCTGCAATCTATTCTGAAATGGAATGATTATTTTTCTCTTTAAGTTGAGGTGGCCACCAGGTGACAGATGGTGCTTGAAACGACAGCAGGGACGGGCGACTAGACTTTCTACCCATATCTGGTACATTATGAAAGTAAAAGTTGCTTCCAAACATAGTAGGGTCATTGCAACTTGATCGGAAAAAAACTGTCTGTATGGACGTTTTGATCGAATTGGGTCTTAACAATTTGATCGATACCAAATTGACCGAATACGAGGAGCGGGGGTGTCCCCGCTTCTATAGCATTGGTTGGGGGGGGGATAAACGAAGAAACGGCGTTGGACTACTTTATATGTTTACCAATTCCTGGTGCTGTGTTTCTCATATATTATAATATTAATACTGCGAATGTGATTACATTAGGTTTTAGATAACATTGCAGCATGTACGATCAAGTTGTTCGTTCGGTCATTTCCGTCGCGGGGCAAATCTCGTCACGATCAAGCAGCCCAGATCCGTTTGCTGTTTTGCACCCAAAGTGCAATCTCATCTGTGCAAATGCACACATTGATAACACTCATGGATGCCTGATCAACACGATGCTTGACCGCAGCCCATCTGCCAGCCCTTTGCAGCTGTCAGATTATTTTTGACCATAACCTCTTATTCACGGGAATGGCTGTCCTATTGTTGCACTGAATCATGGTGCATTTTTCACATTGGCAACTCAGTTCCACTATAGCAATATTCCATAATATAGATTTTACTCGATGCATTATCCAGCTGTTGGTTTACGGTCGGGGTTCTCACTGCTAGAATGTGAAAAGAAATTGTTTTGCTCTCCTACATGTGTCTGCCGTCTCTGCCGGTAAATATATATGCAGGTAAATATATATGCAAAACTAAGGAGACTAAAATGCCTGTCTGTTCTACACATTGAAAACTTGATGAAACAGGTGGGTGGTGTAGTGTTGCTGCCTCCTTGTGGAGAAGTGCTGAAACTACACAGCAAAGAAATCTGATCAATTCAAAAGTAACCTCACCGAGATACCCAATAACCCTGTCAGATACATAGGAGTGCACATAAATACAGGTGAGCGTACAGGGTAGAGGCACACTTAACATGTCAGCGGCGGACATGAGAGGTAGTGAGGTAACACGGAGAGTCTGTGAATCAAGAGATGAAAATGATGGGGTGTGAAGATGCAGATTCCCACATGTGCAGTTATGAAAACCCCCAGCAGGAAGATATTAGGCCTTTAATGATGACGTAGCTGCAAATGGACAAGGAAGTTTAATGGCAGAGAACGACATAAGCATCATCAATAAACATGCACCCAGAGCAAAATATGCGCGTTGCAAAGTATTGCAATATACGCACACAGCAGGGTGTCTTTCCTTATGAAGCAAGAGTGCTTTTCCTTAGAATGTAGGTTTGAAACATGGCCCCATTGAAGAAGTTTGTGTTCGGGCAGTGTGGGTTGGCACTTTAGAAAAAAATAAATGTGTAGCCTTTATTTCAGCACACAAAACCCAGAGGTATCTAGGCGCTAGTTACATACGTGCAAGGGACGTTTCAAAGTGTGAGAAAGCATGTAGGTTACAACACAAAGGCGAGTGGTAAAAGCATGCTATTGAAAACGGAGTCGGGATTTTACCACCACACCCCTCCCACTAAGTTGACAAAATGGAAGGCCAGAAAATATTGCAACCACCCATTCTTTTTCGAACAAATCCCAAATGGACCAATGATAGACAATTACACTCAGAGGTACCCCCTCAGCCAGCCATACAGATCAGGTGCGGTACAAATCTATCATTGCGTGGATGATAAGCCAAAGACTATGGTCAGAGACACCTATATGGACAGTCTGGACTAAGCACCAGGAAGCCATGTTGCTGATGTCATTATAGACACCAGGACATATCAGCGTTAGATAAGAAGCACACGTGCAGTCTGGACTGTGCGGCACAAACACAGACTCGAATGCATGAAGAACATGAACACACAGTTCTATAGTTAGAGGTCAGATACATATACATACTATCATTGCTTTATTATTTTGTTGTTAGCCAAATACAGTAATGCAGAAACTGCAAGGCACAAGAGATCCTGGGCAAGCGTGCTGATGCTTAAAGACAATAGTCACGTGGACATGCAGTAGTATATGGAGCCTGAGCAAGCCATGTGTAGCTAACCTATAGAGAACATAGTACAACAGGGACACTGTAGAAACATCATTATAATGGTTCTAGGAAAATTACAGTAGGCTCGAATCACTGAACAAGAGACAAGCAGAATTGCTTCAGGCTGCACCAGGAGCAAAACGCGTGAGACGAGGCACACCGCCAAGGACAAGAGATACAGAGACATTCCAACCCCCAGACGACAAAGGGACCAGCTGCAGAGACATGGAATACATCCTCATAATTCAGAGCTGCAGAGCTCAAATTCGTGGTCCCTAGACACGTGATGCAGTTGAAGCAGACAATGGACAGTGATCGGTGGTTAGAAAGAAGATCCGATCCCAAGCGGCGGAGCGATGCACGGTGTGCCAGTAGTGTGTTTGGTGTTACTGGGGGTGGAGGCTGGATACTGGTGCTCTCCCTGTCCTGCATTAGAGTTTGCTACTGCCTGAGACCATCAGGGACTTACACGGACCACTTCCTCACGAACATTGGAAATTCACGAAGTCCCATTTCTACTGCTGTGTATCTTCACTTCGTCCAATATACACACCTTGCATGCGCGGAGTGCCAGTAGTGTGCTTGTTGTTCGGTGTGCAAGTGGAGGCGGAGGTGGTCAGGATCTCTTCAGGAGGCATTCGTAATCCTACCTTGGGTGAGTCGAGTGTGTGTGTTAATTAAGAACTTACTCAGGCTACCGGCATTCCGTGGAATTGGCTGGACCCGGACGTTTGTTGAGAGCAACTTCTAGTCACAGACTAGAACACAACAGTGACTTTGTAAGGCCTCAGTCATCCACGCCTCAAATTGGTCGCGTGGTGGAATACATCTCACGTTGCGTTGGACTTAAACTTGCTGCCCATTTGGTTGTCTTTTGGGTAGTGGAAAGGACCTATGCGGTAGACTGTTTTGTATATCAGACTTATTTTGGTGGGGGATTCACCGTACTCATGAATGAATCTTTCTTGTTTGGACCTCAAAGTGAAGGGAAAAATTCTGCGCATTTAGAGGGTAATTGCTGGTGGGTGTCAGTTGTGGTACGTTAGGGTGTGACTGCGGGCGAGGTGCCTTTGAACCCTGCACACAACCATCAAACAGCATTGTGGATTGCACCTTAAGTGTATATTTCTTTTTTGTTTACTGCACGTTAGGGGGTGACTGCGGGCATAGGCTGCCTTTGAACCCTGTGTGCTGACCTCAAAAAGTACTGTGTCTCGCACTTTCAGGATACCTTTTGTTTTTTGTTGCTAGCACGTTAGGGGATGACTGCAGGCCTAGGTTGCCTTTGAACCCTGTGTGCTATCCTCAAAAAGTACTGTGCTTGCACCTTCAGGATACCTTTTGTTTTCTGTCGACAGCACGTTAGGGGGTGACTGCGGGCCTGGGTTGCCTATGAATCCTATGTGGTATTCTCAAAAAGTATTGTGTGTTGCACTTTCAGTGCATCTCCTGTTTTTTGCTGTTGCACGTTAGGGGGTGACTGCGGGCCTAGGTGCCTTTGAACTCTGGGTGCCAACTACAAGGTGTATTGTGGCTTGTATTTCCAGTATACCTTGTGTTTTGTGCTGACAGCATGCTAGGGGGAGTCTGCGGGCCTAGGTGTCTCTGATCCTCTTGTCTAGCCTCAAAAAGTACTGTGGTTTGTACGTTTAGCGTATTTTTGTTTTCTGTTGATCGCACGTTAGGGGGTGACTGCAGGCCTGGTGCCTTTGAACCCTGTGTGCTATCTTCAAACAGTTCTGTTGCTGCACATGTAGTGTATCTTCTGTTTTTTGTTGACAGCGGGCATAGGTGCCTCTGAACACCTTGTCTAGCCTTAAAAAGTACTGCGGTTTGCACGTTTAGTGTATTTTTGTTTTCTGTTGATCGCACATTAGGGGGTGGCTGCTGGCCTAGGTGCCTTGGAACCCCTTGTGCTAACACCAAATTGTATTGCCTCTTTTGATGCATGCTAGGGGGTAACTGTGGCCCAATCCTACTAATAAAATTAGCTGCGTGAACAACTTGGGGTTGGGGAACGTTTTCACCCCATTGAATTGGTAATACCTGTTGTCTTGAAATAGACCATAAGCTGCTCACTGAGAAGTGGTAATCGTGGGGGCGACTCAGTAAAAGCACTTGTAAAGAATTCCTCTGCTAAATTGCCTAACACTACATTATCCCTGTTACCGTCTTGTAAAAAATCACTTCTTTCAATGTCGACAATCATGCCCTTGGGGACATTGCCACTAGATCTAGAGGTGGAATCGGCTTCCTCTCTCACGACATGTCCAGTTTCAGAAGAAGGGTCTACTCTCACTGTGGCCCCCAAAGTTTTGAAACAACCCTTGTTTTCAGTAAAAGATACAAATGAGGATGAAGGGCAGTTAGCTTGTGTTCCCTCCCATTTAGCTGACTGCCTCTGCGCATCTCATCAGCTAGTTGCACCTCCATGTTCATCTAGTCCTCAGGCAATTTCACAAGGAACACAAACTGTCAATATGACATATGATACTTATTTATCACAAAGATCATATTCCCAAGTGCTCCAAGGTGCAAACGCTACTGTTACAGACCACGATTATAATGAGCCTAATAACATCTTGGACGTGGCTAAACTCCACCATAACCGCTTGCTTCAACTGGAACATTTGTTGTCTACTGAACTTGTAAAATCTTAAGCCCCAATGACATCTGAGGCGCCACCTGGAGCAAGGGTGGATGTTAAGGAGCTATCCCCTTCACCGGATAGCCCGTCAGCTCTAACGGACTTAATCGATCCACAGCCCTCCATAGAGGCCCAAGCACCGTCATTGGGGGTGGAGATAGGTGTGAGAAATATGGGCCAAGGAGGGATGCAGTTTATCTCGCACAAGGCGAAGAAATCGTTTTTGAGGGCGCAAAAACGTTTAAAAGCCACTAAAGGAAATCAGCAACATTTACCGCAAACAAA
Organism: Ambystoma mexicanum; assembly: GCF_040938575.1. Taxonomy (NCBI): domain Eukaryota; kingdom Metazoa; phylum Chordata; class Amphibia; order Caudata; family Ambystomatidae; genus Ambystoma; species Ambystoma mexicanum. The sequence goes on along the minus strand of NC_090925.1, from coordinate 48,536,375 downwards.
AGGGACGGTCGAGCTGGTGGCCACGCCTGTTCCTGAGAGGGTGCCTGTCTCACCTAGTAAGTTCCGGGCAACTGTAGACGACTTAGCATTAAATCTGTTGGAATTGAATGAGGAAAGTCAGAAACATTTGCAGATGAAGGCTCTGGAAAGTGGCAATGTGCAGGTGTCGGTTACAAAACATATGGAGAAGGTAACCAACAAGTTCCAATCGCAATTACAGTTTCTTCCCGAGTGTGGAAATAAAAAAGTCGTCAGTTCCTCTAACTGAGGACGGCAACCGCCCGAAAATAACAAAAAAGAAAATTGGCCCGCTGCAACCGGTGCAACTTTTGGCAACCACCCAAGGAGGGACAAAGGGGTCTGGTACACAGGAAATTATCAATCACGCTGCATCAAATGATGCAGTGAGTGTTGTGTCTGGTCTGGATCCGCGGGTATTGTCCAACCCAGCGAGTGAAGATCTCTCCAAGGTGGTGGTGGCAGACTCCATTGAGGCCAAGCCAGTGCCTCTTCCCACTGGAATATTGTTGTTTTCAGAGACTCCCAAAGAGATGAATCAAATACTCAGTTGGGTAAGTGATTCCAACATAAATGGAACAGCGCGTATGAACAGAGCATTTCTGATGAATGCATTTGATCAGATTCCCTCACTACGGAATCTCGCCTCCAAGGACATTGAATGGCTCAAACTCGCAAATCATAACAATTACAGAGTGCTGTGTAAAGTCCAGTCCCAAATTATAACTAAATTAATTTTGGAATTTAAGGACAACTTTGAGTCCTTGGGACTTCCTCCACAGCTGTTTTGGGACATGGAGGCTGCATGGCCTTTTTGGACTTTGCACTGCCCGTGTGTTAGGATAGACCGATGGGTGGGCCAGATTTGGCACCAAATGGGCATCAGAGTAGAGAGCTATCGCAGCAATTGGCTTCGCTGACTCAGGCACTAAGTGGGTTAGCATGGCTGATGGAGCCGCTCTTAAAAGTGGCAGCATCCCTGAAGGGTGACTCTGCCGACTCATAACCATCTAGCATTGCGCGTGCATCTTGGAATTGTTGTGGCGTAAGAAATCTTGCGGCATGGCATGAAATGATCGGGAGTCAAAAAGCCCCCGAAATTGTATTCTTGCAAGAAACTATGTCCTTGTATGAAATTGCTCTAGATGGTTATGTATCTTTTAGTGTACCTGCTCGCCGCAACCAGTTAGGTCGCCCTAGTGGTGGCATTGCCATTCTTATTAAAAATAGTTTGAAATTCAAGGCACAGTTAGTTGACAAGTCTGATATGTTTCTCTTGGTGGAACTGTGTATCACAGGTAACTCTCCATACTAATTTTCGCTGTTAGCAATATAGTGGAACTCAACTGTTGAAGTTTTGGAAACTACGTTAACTGCCCTAAATCAGATATTGTCCAATGCTTCTCTGATGTATCCACTGCATGAAATCTTGATTGGTGGAGATCTCAATGCATGTTCGGAATTAGGTGAAAAAAATTGTATACAACCAATATATCTTCATATGCAAGGAAGTCTCGCTCCAGAGGGAAGCTCTGGGGCGAGTTCTTTGAAGCTTGGGGCGTTTTTCTAATCTCCCCCACCGCCCAGAGACCATCGGTTTCCTGGCAGCGTGGCAACTTCCACTCATTAATTGACTATGTTTTAGCATCAGCAGCAATGACCGGTTTGCTTGACCCAATCACAATCTCGAAGGTGGGATTGGGTGATCATAACATTTTGGAAACTAGATTACATATTAAGGCTAAATCTTATGTGTCCGCACCAGTAATAGGACTGGTGGAGAGTGACAGGCATACTCTTACTGTACGAAGACATCCGGGTACTTGTCGTAGACTTGTGTCTTTAGTCAACAGGGAAGTGTAAAATAGTTCATTGGTTTATGACAATCAGATGGCTCCTCCTTAGATCATCACTACATTGATAATAGGAAAAAGACTTTAAAATATGTAATTGGTTGGCGTAATACATAAAGGGTGGCCTAACAGTAAGGATTCTGATTGGATGACTTCTTACTGAATTAGAAGTATGTTTAGTATATGAACTCCCAAAAGGTCGCCTATGAGACATAATGCCGTTACAGCTCCCAAGCTTACCTGGTAGGTGTTGTCCTTACATTCAAGTGGTCTTGTGGCATATATATATACAGTCTCTTATATAATCCTGTAAAAAAGCAAACCCATCAGTTCTGTATCCCATTATAACATGGTACAGCCCCTGCCCTGCTTAGTTTTAAACCATTGGAGCTAGTATAATATGGTTATGGGTGCTTGCTACTATATGTTACAAAACACACACAGAACCTAGCTTGTAGCCCAAAATGATTCTACTAAAGGGGAGTATCTTGGGGCTATCCCCTGTTTTGCACAGACCCCTCTGAAATTATTGTGCGGCTGTCCTCTCACAGTGAGAATGCTGCCATGCATTGGTATAGCACAAGGATGCATGTGCTGTCCATTTAGCTTTAAATCAATTCTGTTGAGAAGTAAGAATGCATTAACTCGTTCCTATCTTGTTAGGAATCTCTGCTGTTGTGGGGAAGGTTCCCTGGCACCTTGCATGTGTAATGCACGTGAATGCCATGTTATTTGTTTACTTATGTGTTCATAGGTGCGTGCAATGTCTCATGTGCACTGCGCTAGTATCAGCTGCTGCCAAATCTTAAATCAGCTTGTAGTAAATGGCCATTGTGTAATTCCTTATGCAATCGCCGCAAGTTTTCAAATGTAATCATACAATGTGCGGTGTTCCCGCTCCTGTTTGCATGGCATGAATCTCTCCTTGAGTGATAACTCCCCCCCACCTCTCTATACCCCTCTCTACCCCTCAGGTCAAGCCGACTCCAGAACTGCAGCCTAACTTCTCGGTCATCCAGCCCATGAAGCGTGGCTGACTCACACCCTGACACTGCCCTATCTAATCTTCATCTCTCTATCTCTAACACTCTTGATGTCCTTGCCACTGTCATGAGGATCCATTAAAAGGCCAAATCCAAGTGCAACTCTTGGGACGATTCCAGCCTCATCCCCTAGGCACATTACAGACATGGCCTGGATGACCTGGCTGACCTCCTTTCTAACTGACTGACCCTCTCAGGTCCAACTGGGCTCTCTCCTCTCTTCTATCTCCCACTTTACTTGTGGTGTTCGCCAGGGGCCTAACCTTTCTCCCTGTCTTTTAAACCACTACCTGGCCCCTGCTACTTTTTTCTCCAACTTTCAGTATTATGCGGATGACACCAAGCTCTCTTTCAGGCTCCCCTCAGCCGCCTCTTCCCCTTCTCTCATACCACACTCTCTGGCCGCAATTCAGGAATGGTGTGCCGCTGATGACATTTCAAGATGTGTCATGAAGTGTGCTGTGTGTGAGGGTAATTCATTGGCTATAAATATTCTGGAGGCACTCGTGGCATAGTGGGAACACACAAAACAGCTCTCATCAGACATTTCTCTCACCACTTGGCTCATGTGGCGGTACCACATATTGCTGGAAACATGGGCTATATTATCAAAATGTTGCCCCATAAAGCATTGATCATCTAGCATACTTCTTTTTACCCTCCTCCCAGAAAATGATTTAGTGGTTAATTCATCTGGCATAACTATATATATTGTATTAGTGTTGACATCATGTAAAACAGCAAATGATGGCCTTATCGGAGAATAGGTTTTATAGTGCTGTACTGCAAACCAGTAAAGAAAATACAGAAACACAAAGGAGGAAAAAACTGCTCCTATCATCATTTGTACGTTTATTAACCCTTACAGGCACTAAAAGATATCTCATCTCATTGAAGGCACACATACTTCCTTTATTTTTTAGGAAACAACTTTTCACAAGAAAACCTTGTTAAGATTGAGAGACAATGTCTTTCTAGATAAAAGCTTTTAACAATATTACGGCCAAACAGACATTCCAGGCCCCCAAAAAGGAATCATGTTTTAAAAAAAAATGATAAAACCAAGAAAGATGCAATTGCTGTAGTGTAACGCCCACCTGGTTCCCACGAGGGCGCTGATCTAGTCTGGATTACTGCGGCCTCTTCTAGCGTGATGCGCTTTTCCCGTCACATACCATTCCTGAATTATGGCCAGACAGTCTGGTATAGAAGAAAAAGCAAAGGTGCCTGAGGGGAGCCTGAAAGAGAGTTGAGTGTCATCCACATAACATTGAAAATTGGAGCATAAAGTAGGGATGCAGTGGGCAAGCGAGCCAGATAGTGGTTGAAAAACCAGGGAGAAAGGTTAGCCCCCTGTGGAACACTACAAGTAGGGTGAGAGATAAAACAGAGGAAAGACCCCAATTGGACCTGAGAGGGTTGGTCAGTGAGAAAGGAGGTCAGCCAGGAAGGGCTGTAATGTGCCTGGGTGACGAGGCTGGAATCGTACCATGAGTTGCACTTGGATTTGGCCTTTTAACAGATCCTCATGACAGGGTCAAGGACATTCAGAGTGTTAGAGATAGAGAGATGAAGGTTAGAGAAGCCTCTGTCATGGTGTGAGTCAGCCAACGGTGCAGGAGCAGGAGGAGGAGAGGAAGTTACCCCAAAAGCCTCAACTGACACATGCTTCATATGTCGGATGAACGAGAAGGTAGGTGGCAGTGCTGGAGTTGGCTTGGTCGGTTGGAAGAAAGGAGAAAGTGATCACTACAAGAGAGAGAAGTGGTGAGAACGATAGAGAAGGGGAGGTCTGAGAAGATCAGAACATCCAGGGTGTGGCCTGCATAGTGAGTCGGGCCAGAGGGAAGAATAGAGAGAGGGTGAGCGAATTGCAGAGGTTGAGAAAGAGTCCCGAAGAAGGGCCGGTAGCATCCAGGTGAATATTCAAGTCTCAGAGGAGAAGACGTTGGGAGGTAGAGGCAAGGAGCGAGGAGATGATGTCAGCCAACTCAGAGAGGAAGAGTGTGACCTGACCAGGTGGCCTGTAGATAGTACCCACTGTGAGAGAGAGGCCTGGAGAGATAGTGAGCCTGCAGACCATTCAAAGAAGGAGTAGTGCTGCATTGGAATGATAGAAGCAGGGATCCACTCTGGGAAAATAAAGGCTACACCCCCACCGGGATGGTTGGTTCTGGGTTTGGAGAGGATCTTGTAGCCACGGGATGGAGAGTGTAGAAACTCATGACAGAGCTGTCCATGAACCAAGTCTCTGTTAGACTGAGTACATCCAAATCAAGCTCTTCCAGGAGATGTCAGATGTCAGAGGAGTGTTTGTTGCGAGTAGCAATGTGGAGCTAGGGTAGTCAGAGAGGGGGAGAAGAAAGTGCCAGAGGGGTGGCAGAGGAGAGAGGCAACAGGGTGGCCAGATAAGCATCAGGGTGTGTGGAAGAGGTGTTCAGACTGATTTTCTATATTCTGGCCTGTTGGAAAGATGTATAGAAGGCCAGCCTATATTGTGACAGGGACAACTCTGGAAAGCTGTAGCCTAACCAGTTTAAGGTAGCAGTGACAGGTGGTCTAGGCTAAGTTCTTCAGAGGGGTGAGGGTGTAAAGAGTCCACAATGAGATCACACAATGGGAGTCACAAATTGCACTTAGACAGGATGTATAAAAAAACAGTTATTTAATTATGTCCAAAACACACTATAAGAAAATGAATACAAGCAGGTAGACTTATCAATCAATAGCATCAAACTAAAATACATATATACAGTCACAGGTTCAAGTGCACAATACAAATCAAAAAACTCCTGCAAAGGAATGAATAGGTAAGTATCATACACAAAAAGGTCCACAGTATAAGAAATAGGATTATTATAAGCCCATTGACCTATAATGGGAGTATAGGGGTAGGTTAAAAGCTTTGTAACTTACCCCCTTAGTCTGAATCTTTCAAAGTCTTTGTGGAACAAAGGAAGTGTGTCCTGGCTTGCTTTTCCCGCTGAAATCCGTGGTCCTCAATTTTCAGGGGTTGCAGGTTCGAATGATTCTCCGGTTGGGATCTTTTGCTGCTGCAAGGACTCTCGGTGAAGAAATGCAAGGACCAATGATGCAGCACCCCTCTTGGGACTGGACTTGTGTCGGAAAAGCAGGTTTTGGACAGTGCACGCCACGCACAGTGATGCAGCAGGACTCAGTATCCGCAGTCAGACTTTCCGGTATTACTCGGGTCCCCTTGGTGCCAGGACGCCAAGGGTGTTGTTGAAGTGGCAGCTGAGGGTGTGCCAAGTTTCAGGCGACGAAATTAACACGGTAGCCTAAAAATGAAGCTGGTCAGCAACAGGACAATTCCCGGGCACTTCCAAAGGTGTTTTTTGTGCTGGGCACTGAGTAGACATCGGGAATGGATGGTCCCTCCACTCCTTGGGTTGTAGCACCTTCGCAGGCCTACTGAAGATTGCGAGACAGACAAGGCTCCACCAGAGCTGTAGAAGAAGTTGGTTGCCAGGCCTCCTTCAGTCACGTTTCAAGTTTCTTTGCGGGTCTTCTCAGCTGGACGGATTGTTGGCTCCTTCATGTTCTTCCAGGATCTCTGAGAATTGCATTCTTATCTTAACAGCCAGGTAGGAGTCGAAACTCCTACTAGCCAATGGCAGAACTAGCCCAAACACACACTCCACAGTGGTCCAATCAGGACCACTGGCAGGAACACTCTTTCATACCACTCAGACACACAGAAACCAGTATGTGGATTAGGGTCAGACGACACAGCCCACATCCTGCCTGTCAAACACACAAAGCCCTCCAGTAGCCCGCCAAAAGCTGCTGCTTTCCCGGACACTGGAAGTCCTTAAAATGATCTTCCTGGACTCTGAGGCCAGGAACAAGGCGGAAAAACAAGATGCAAAAAGAATTTGCGAAAAACCTTGTGGCACAACCATGTTTGACCAGTAGCCACAGTCAGTAGCCAAACACGGTAAACGTGGTAAAGCTAAAACGTGTGTGGAAAAGTCACTGCTGCCACCGGCCCATCTTTTAAGCACATCCAGAGAAACCAAAAAATCCTTTGTGTGTTAGTCTAGGGCAAAACAAAAATGCGCCCCACTGCACTGCATTTTAAGCTGTGTTGTGCAATGATAAACAGTTACCACAAGTGAATCAAAAATAACCACAAGTAGCAACATAGTAACACGACTAAGGGAAACACTGCTTACCAGTACTGATAGTCTTAAGGACATATTAATTACCCCATAACATGCTTCACTGTACTGCAAAAAATTACAGGTCAGATTAAAAAATAAAAGCAAAACGTTTGGCGGTTCCATAAAGATGGAAGGAAGGGTGCAGTACAGATAATCTTTCATAACAGGCGGCTGAGGAGCCAGAGAGGGGTAAGAAGGGATAGCAGGAGAGGAAAGGAAGTTGATAAGGTGCGGGAGCGTCTATCATAGAGGAGGAGATTGGCCAGAGGGACCTGGACCAAGACAGCGCCATTTAAGTAGACATTAATGATGGTCTAAGAAGAGTGGTAAGGGGTCAGGAGGGCCTCTCATCGGGTCCCACCAATAATGGGAGATGAGTAAAAAGGAGAGAGAACAGAGACTATATTGGGGGTGGGGGAGGTCCATAGACCTGGAGAGGGAACGACAAAGAGTATGTCGGTAATGGTCTGTCTGGAGGAAGCACTGATATAGGTATCAGCGATAGGGAGGCCTGGGTTGGAGACTTGGATGTCCCTTTGAACATCTCCCACCAGACATAGTGAGAGGGATATGATCGTTGATACAAATGCAATTAGAAAAAATAGGTGAGTCAGAGAGCACCATAGGGGCTGCGGGGAGGAAAGAGGGGGGTGGGGAGAGGGGAGCCCAGGCAGGGGACGGGTTAGGGGAGGCAGACAAGAGGGAGGCAACGGTGGGGACTCAAAAGGGAGGGGGGCACAACGAAGAACAAGAACAACAGACCTACAAATCAGCTGCAGTACAGACCCACCAGAATGAAGAGAGCAGAACAAGGAACCTAGAAGTAAAGAAAGCAGATGAAATACAGGACCAAAAGCAAAACACAGAGGTGAGCAGGGAACCTAGAAGTGAAGAATCCAGGCACTTGTAATGTGATGCCACAAACCATGGATAGCAACACAATATCATGAACCGTAGAGAGCAAACACCAAGTTAATACAATCAACAATACAGTCAACAAGGCACAGAACACAACAGGAACCTAGAAGAAGAGTGCAGGCAATGCAAAGTAATTCATAAAAACAATGGCGCACAAGACACGGTCAGAATAGTACACAATAGATCGAAGAGGGAAGGGCTGAGATGCGAGAGGAAGGAAGGGAAATGTTGGAGGGGGGAACATAAGAGGATGCAGAGACCTACGATGTGACAGAGCGCACGCGGCCAAGTTGTTGGCTAAGTATTTGAGCACAACACAATAAAACACACACAGATTCAAATTTCCAAAATGGGGGAAAAAAGGCTACGATTTTGAGCACAGCCAATACAACACACACAGATTTGACTTTTCCAAAAGGGGGGAATAGGCTATGTTTTTGAGCACAGCACAATACAACACACCCAGATTCCACTTACCTGATCAGTCGCAGCAAGTCGACGACTGCAGGCAATGTGCTACCACTGTGGACACAGGCAGACACCAGTGGAGCTGTTCTTAGCCTCTGGTCCTTGGCCGAGGGGGCTGCCATGGCAGGGGGTGACTTTGGTGGCCTGTCAATCAATGAGAGCCTGTTGGTACTTAATTTACTACAAAGAGCAATGGTTAGAAACACGGGGGAGAACCATGGTACAGACCTCCTTCTACATTCTACACCCATCCTCCAGTCTAACCATCATTCCTGGAAACCGTGAGTGCTCCCAGGTTCCAAGCTGCACCAACATTCCCCAGCTTGCATTGCCTAGACAATGCAAGCCAACTTTACATTGCACATCCCCTTTCCTTCCTTATAAAAGAAACCATATAAGCTTACATTACACATCCCCTTCCCTTCCTTATAACAGAAACCATATAAGCTTACATTACATTACACATCCCCTTTTCTTTCTTCCAAAAGAAACCATATAAACCTACATTACAGAAAAGAGGCTGGAGGGCTGCTTAAGCAGGGAATAAAAGAGTGGCAACAAGGAAGGCACCAGGTGGGCGGGGCTTAGGCCTGGTGCCCCAGATCCACTTGCACCTGCTGCCCATCTGCAAAGGAAAAGAGGCTTGAGGGCTGCTTAAATAGGGAAAAAAAGAGTGGCAACAAGGAAGGCACCAGGTGGGCGGGGCTTAGGCCAGGTGACGTAGATCCACGTGCAGCTGCTCCCCATCTGAAAAGGAAAAGAGCCTGGAGGGATGCTTAAGTACGGAAAAAGAGCGGCAACCAGGAAGGCAACAGGTGGGCGTGTCTTAGGCCAGGTGACCTTGATCCACTTCCACATGCTCCCCATCTGCAAATGAAATGAGGCTGGAGGGCTGCTTAGGTTGGGAAACAGAGTGACAACCAGCTAGGCACCAGGTGGGCAGGGCTTAGGCCAGGTCACCTAGATCCACTTGCACATGCTCCCCATCTGACTGCCATCATACCTGTTGAGATGTGAATATAAGAGATTCTGTTATAGCTGTCAAATAATCATGCATTTCTTTCCCTAATACAGTGCATCAGTGTGAGCTCAAGAGGTAGGAGAAAGCAAGGGTTGTATGCATATGGCGTTGTGTCACCAGCTCATGTGGCTGATTGTGTGATGCAAAAAGGCTTAAAGGAAATCAATGGAGCAAACCCTTTTCCAATGTCTTTTAGTTTGTCAATTCTCACTTTTAGGAGGCCATTGGAACATTTGCAAAGGCTATTTGTTTGTGGATTGTAATGAGCACCTATGCTTCATACCCAACAATATAGAGATCTGCTCAAATACCTAATTTACTAAATGTGGCCCATAGACAGACCCGCATACTTCACAAACTCAATATCCTGGAAATACCTCTCGTACAAAGAACCTTTCAGCACATGTAAAATATGGATGTGTGCATGGACCTGGTTCGATCCATCTGGAAAAGAAACATAGGATTACTAGCATATGCCTGTAGCCATTACACATTTGAAGCATATCTACGTAGTCTATATGCAAATTCTGAAATGATCCAGCAGGATGGGGTATTGCTTCTCTCACTGTTCGCAGAGTATGACAGGCAGTGAACCTCTGGCATGTTAAACAATTTACAACAAAATGTGCAACATGTCCTGTCACATTTGGGGCAAAGCAATCTTTCAAAGTCAGTTCTGCAAGACACTCTCTTGATGTGTGTGCTGGGGAATACAATTGGTCTAGTGCTACTGCAAGCAGCCCAATAGACATGATTGGTTTCCTTGTGCTGTCCTGCTGCCACATTGCATCTGTGGGGGGACAATGAGCACCCCCTTTGTTTCCATAATTCCTTCTCTTCCAGTGATGCCCTTCCCTGCAGTTCAGTTATTTGTGCTATAGGTACTCCTTCATCACCATGTTGCAAGCACATGTGCATTTGTTCAGTGCAGTCACAATGTCAGGTATTTTAGGAAATATACTGTTCTTTTTGCTTCACGTTTGGTGGCCTTGTTGCTGAGAGAAATCAAATCTGTACCTCGGGTGTGCGCTGCACACTTCACCATGGTGATGGCCAATGTGAGTTGGAATGCGTCTATGAGTCTGTCCAATAATGGTGCATGCTTGCACTGGTGTTTCCTCTGTGTGTAGAAAGCCATACCTCTTCCAATGTGACATTCCTGCATGTACTGTTGATGTCACATAGGCGGAGTCAGATACACGGTTACTGTCTATTCTTCATGCACTTCAAATGCCAAAATTAGCACTACCGATTTTGCTGCTTGTGCTGAGAAATGTGCTGGCAATCTAGTCACAGTCTGAAAACTGTAATACTCTTTTGCCCTTCACTACTGCTGTGCCACTGTGTATTTTACCAGTTCCCAGGTCTATTGACAATGATCTGTCAACGAAGAGAATGATACCCCCTTATCTGGCCTTTTTTTTGACATGTGGTATTTCATCATAGTATTCAGTGTACCTAGTGCAATCATGGATGTTGCCTCCTACCATTACTGATTCTGCTATAAATCTGGCCAGATTTATCACTCTGCACCTGACCATTTTGATCGATGAGTTGGATATAATCATGTCATAAACGGAGGCTCTCTGTATGGTCAATGTGCTTTAGGGCTTTTCAAATGTGGCTAATAGTGCATCCTCAACATACAATGTAAGTGTTCATGCCATAGTTACACTGGCAGATTTCCCGATTGCAAAGGCTGCTGCAGCCAATGGTTGTTCATATGGGTAATGGCCTCTCATTAGAGGATGTAAAATCCCACAGTAGAATGCTAATGGTTTTTGTCCCATGGTAATTTTCTGCACAAGGACAGCCATCATCACTACTCCATTTATCTGGGAGAATAAAAATAATTATTTGTTGTAATCAGGGATCCCCAACACAATAGTTGTGCTAATCGCTAGATTAAATTAATTAAAGGCATCTATCATCTTGCCTCTCCAGGCAACATCATTGTTGTTCTTTTGTACCTTTTTCAGTCCTTTTAAAAGTGGCCTCACATATGTGCTTTAGTCAAAAACTCAAAGCCTACAATAGTTACAAAGGCCTAGACATTGCTGTAATCCTTTTGCTGTCTCTGGTTTGGTTGTCTTCATTATTGCTTTTGCTCTTTGAGGTGTCACCTTCCTTCCTTCTTTTGATATTAGCTGGATTATATATGTTACTTTTTCCTGGCAATATGGCATCTTCTCTTTGTCAAATGTGTACCCTTTCTCAGCCAATACTATCATCAGATTTACTGAGTCTCTCCTGCACTATTCCTCTGTGTTGCTGCACACTAAAATGTCATCTACATTTTGTATCACTTTGCTGTTGAGTTTTATATTTCTCATGTCCACCTGTAACACTTGGTTAAAGATTGAGCGAGATTCACAATACACCTTGCGTAACTGAGTATGTTTTAGTTCAATCCCCAGTAACTGAATACAGTGAAATACTGGGATTGTTCATGCAAGCGGATGGAAAAGAAAGTATTCTTTAACACTGTAAAATATTTAGCTTTGAATGGGATTTTACATAAAAATGTGGCTGAGTTTGGAACTAATGGAAACTCTGCCTCAACAATATTGTTTAGGGGGCATGAGTCCTGAATAGATCTCCACAACCCTCCTGTTGCTTTTTCACTGCGTGCACAGCTGTGTTACATGGGGATTCTGAAGGCACCAATATCCCTTGTCACATTAAGGCGGCAATAGTGTCAGAGATGCACTTGTCAGCATATTTTGACAGGGGATATTGTCTTACTCGAGGTAAAATAGCTCCCTGCTTCATTTTAATTTGGACTGTAGCTACTCCTTTCAGTAGACCGATGTCATGTCGACTGCTGGTGCAAAACACGCTTGGTACATATGCCAACTCTTCCTAGAGAAGGAACGGTATACCTTTTTTATTGGTGACATTCTCTGGGGTATCTCTCTTTTTTCAATGTTTAACTGGTATGTAAGACTTATTATTGTTCTTTATTTGCATATGATTCTGAAAGAATCTTTACAACAAAATGTCATTATAAAACATTTCTTTAAAATTGACATTTCATTCATGCACTCAATGAATAACACGTGTTCAATAACAACATAAATAAGCAAACTGTGTCTTTGGTAAACAGACTGAGCAGGTGCTAATACAAATTTAATTATTGCTAAGCCTGTATATTAAAAAGGTTTAAAAACTAATAAAATAGGTCTCCGATTTCTATATTTAAAATTATAACTTTCATATTTCAATTATTGCAACTGCCCAATTGTACGTGTACAGTAATACCATGGCAACCTTTAAAGTACCTTAGATGTGGCTTCTTAATAGAAACAAAGCAGGAGGGCTACAGCATATTTCAGTCACCATTATTTTTCACACACCACTCCAGGTAAGAGTCTCGCTTTATCCTTGGATAATCTCTTAGCAATAATGCGCCACAGCCAATAGAGGCTATTATGAAGGCTTTCTAAGTCTGAATTGAGTCAATAAATCCAGAATGCATCACTCTTTATGGACTCATAATTATGGACATATTTGCCCAAAATAATCATGGTTCGGCATTCCGTAAATACATTTATGGGGTCTCCATAGCTTCTGGCGTGTTACACATACAGCACACTCTTTCCCCAAAAGGTATTTTTAGGTGATCTCCCACAAAGACCAACAAAGGTAGTTGGTTAATACGTAGTCTCGAAATGAGATTATGTACTGCAGGGGAGGGACATTTGTGGAGATAAGGTTGTGGGCTTAAGTACCTATGTACCACTCTTGCCACTTGTACGTAGGACTTTAGTGTAGATAGCCAAGTGTAGTTGCAGGTCCAATCCCTCTGGGCCAGCTTGTTTACAAACAGGGCTCAAAGGTTTTCATATTTGGTAATAAGTTCAAATTTGGGGTGCCACCCTAGATCCTCGTACAAACCCTTAATCAAGTGGGAATATTCATCATCACCAGTTTTTTTTATTTTTCCCACTATCTGTTCCCACAAGTCCCAACAGTTTACATCTAGGATTAGAGTTAGCCTGGAGATGCAGTCCACTGTGTCGTGAACGCAATTATCCCTGCAGGGAGATCACGCCCAATTCTAGTCTTATGTATTCTATCGAGGTATTCTTAGCCAGCCTCAGAACTCACTTCAAAAAATAGCCCTCTAATCGATCAAGCCATCTTAAGTCTATCATAGCTATTGCCTCCAGGCCATATAGGACCATAGGGCAAAAGTGTTGCTGATATAATATTAGAAAACCCTCTAATGAGTAGCCGGCAGTCTGGTGCGCTAACCTCTGTATCATGTTAGCCATTCTACGTCCCTTAACAATTTTGGCCTCGATAATATGTTTATACAACAAACTCTGACTCATCTCAACACTCAAATAGGGGTATTTGCTCACATAATCAATAATGCCCAAACTCGTGTTAATCTGAGGGCGGTTTATCTTTTTTTGCAGAAATCAACATCATCTTGGTTTTTGACATGTTAACGATCAATTCCCTTTTTGTTGCGAAATCAACTAAGATTTCAAACATATTCTTTATTTCTCCTAGTGTATGATTAAATATGACCAAGTCATCTGCATAGATCAAACTCGCGATAGGCACCCCACTTATATTTGGGCAGCATCCAGTAGACTGCACTTGGGCCGTGGGCAGGACACTCATTTAAAGGTTATACAACACGGAAGACAGGACACAGTCTTGCTTGACTCCCCTGTTCAGACTCCACGGGGACAAAGTCAGTCCTGCGTCATTCAATCTGACTCGTCCAGATGTATTCTCATGGAGTCTCCTTAAAACATCTGATAACAAACTAGTACAACCCCAGGCTGTTAATTTAGACCATAGTTTATTTCGGTTGACTACTTCAAATGCGTCTTCGAAATCTATAAAGATGACGTACAGCGCAGGGGCTCTAATCAGCCTGTACAAGACTCTCAGGTTGTGTGTAGTCAAGGAGGGTATTTCCAACCAGGAGAATATTTTCAGCAGGGTTGAAGAGGTTTTCAAATGGGAAGGGGGTTTGGATTTGGATCTGGGGGAACAAGACCAAGATTTGGGGGAGAGTGTTGGGCTTGTGGAAGGATAGGGTATTTTGCAAAAGAGTGTAGGAGCAGAAATCAAATAACATATGGCCCTGCAGGTATTCCAGTATATCAGTCTCAGCCCGAGATGATGTTTTATCCTACACAGCCACCGCAGATTTCTTACCCTACAAAACCAAAGATACCACCACAAACACAACAACAGCCACATGTGCAATAACTTTTGCGTTTCAGGTGCTGCCACCCCAAGTATAGCATCAACAAGCTCATGCTATATATTATTCAAGCACACAAAATGTCAGACAGTGGCAGCAAAGCAAATGTCATCCTCATTTCCCCAACAGCCTCAATTGGTTAAGTTGGCACAGAGCACCACACAGCACCTTTTGACAACAAAACCCTTCGAACACAGGCATACACAGAGGCATCGGCGCCTGCTCCACAATGGAATGATGGTTTATTACTGCAGGGCTCAATCTTACCATATACAGGAGCAAATGTATTAGAGGGCAGCACTGTTTCATTTCCAGGCACAGATACGTATCCACAATAGGACAGCCCACAAATGGCTCAGACGTGCCCAGCCCTTTCAGTAAATGAGGAACCACAGGTCACAGTGAACATAGGTGTCAGACATTTTGCTTTTTTTGGTCGACAAAGGGTCTTTCTGGGGCTATTATGCTGGTTTGTTTTTCAGAAGATTTACCACTCATTATAGGCACATATAAAATTGTAGCAACCTTATTGTTTTCCAAAGATACTCCAATAAACATATTGAGCAGAGATTTAATGAGCAAAATGAACATGTCCAGATCGTTTTATGACAAAGGCATAGTGTGATCTACCCCAGGTGTGTATTTTACACAGTTGCATGCAGTTATACAAGCATGTTGTGCTCACAGAACTTTGCGGGGAGCACCACTTTACCATGAAATATTTGTGTACGGGTTACAGGTGCTGTTCGGATGTGTATGCGGGATAAAGGATCACATGTTACAATTATCCACAGTGTAAATGGATGTACAACATGACACCACAATCACAATACACTTAGATGTGACAATTACAAGGAAGGACATTATTTTACATTGTACAGACGCAGACGGCATTGAGTGGTGCACTGTTTTGTGCATTGACCCAACACAGCGTTTGATGGATTTGACAGATGAACAGCTTTTTACATATGATGATGATATTGGGGAAATCGTTTTTCAGATATACATACCTCGTCAGGCAACTGTACAACACAGGAGGTTTCCCTGAAGGTGCTTCTTTCAAATACACTACCAGGATACTTACAACAAGATATGCAAAGGGTGCCCACATAATCATGGACCGCAGGCCCCCACAACATTTGTTTGACTCTTGTTGGGGGTAATCGATACCCATGGGGCAATATTACTCTGGGTAAACCAGTTGCATGTCAAGGGAGGCAGACTAGGGAATATATGACAACATTAAGGCATTATGGAGGCAGGGAATCATACAGCCATCTGAATAGCTATGCAACATGGCTGTGTACCCTATGAAAAAATCCAAAGGGGGTTGTCGGAGGATGGTTCAGGATCTCCACCCTTTGAACAATAATGTGGAAGCAGAATTCCGAGTAATATCAAACACAGCAACAATTCTGTGTAACATACACACTGAAGCAATAGATTTTACAGTAGTGGACCTTAAAAATCAATTTTTCTCTATTCCTTTGCATCCAGACTCTTGAAATCTCACTGAATATCATGGGATGAGGAGGAGGTTCGAACACACTCATTTACCACAGGGTACTGTGAATCGCCTAGTTGTTTTTAGTGTGTTGAAGATGGACATGGGAAATTTACAAATACTGAGGACAGTGATACAGTATGTCGATGACCTTTTGGTGTGCAGCATCATGGAAGAGCATTGTAGGGTCCATACAGCGTTTGACACTTTTAGCACAGAAGGGTACTAGGTGGACAACTTAGTTACAGTACTGTCAGAAAGACAAGTTGTATCTGAATCAGATAATATCATCATAATGGAGACAACTGACTCCAGAGAGGGCAGTAGCAGTACAGAACACACCACAGCCAGAGACAGTGAAGCAGATGCAACAGTTACTTGGTTTGTGTAATCATTTCCGACCATGGAAATTTGATTTCTCAAGTTACACTAAGTTTCTCTAATAAAAACTAAAGGAAGCACAGAAGGTGAAATGCCCATAAACTGGACAGATGAAATGACTAATTCATTTAAGGAATTAAAAACAACACTGAGCAATGCACCAGTATTGGCTACCCCAGGTTATAAAAAGCTGTTTCTTTTATTTTCCCATTCAAATGACCAGGTGACAGCAGTACTTACTCACAAAACAACACAATGACCCAAGCCTTTGATATATCACGTTGGCCTTTTAGACCCAGTTATGCGGGGACATTTTCCATCTATGCATAGAAGCGCTTGTAGCAGCAGTGTTTGCCATTCAGAAATCATCAATAATAACTATGGGTTGTCCAGCGATGCTCTACATGGAACATGCAGTGTTCGGCAGATTGGAAAAATCAAAAAGTGTTCTCATGACTGAAAAGGAGCAGAAGGAGGAGACTGACATGCAGGAGCAGGGGGAGGAGACTGACACACATGTTTTATGGTTGCTGTTAAAGACTTTTATTCATAATGGAAATAAATGGAAAAACCCTATCTCTCCCCTGTCTAATAGGGGTTTCCGGGCCACAACAAACATATTACCGGTCATGTCAGAATGTCCATAAAATAAAAATCCACAGTTCTGTGTCAAAACCTACCTCTGTCCCTTAAATCTAAGACTAAACTAAAGATAGAGTCAACCTTCTTTGTTCAGAAGAATGGCTCCCTTCTTCTGGACTGGGGATCGAGGATCTCCTTCTGGTGATGAAGAAATATGTAGTTCTTCATGCAAAAACACAAAAAATAAAAAGTCCCAATGACTCGTTTGAGTTGGTTATTCCACAGGAAAGGAAAGTCTCTATCATGTGCTTCCCAGTTCACAGATCTAGGGGGAATGATTCCCTTCCCCTGGGTTCTCCCACAATGGGTTGTCCAATGCATGTGACATGGGGAATGACTCCCTCCCCTCTGGCCTACAGTTCACAGTGTCAGGGGATGATGTGCTCCCCCCCTAACTTCCTTCAGGATTCACAGTGTCAGTGGGGATGTCTTCCTTCTCCTGCCTTTCTTCAGTTTGGCTTCATGGAATATAAAACAAGGAGTTATAGCTTTGTTCTCCTAATGTCCCTTGATTTCATGGTTTACAAAGGCTTTTGGAATGACTCCCTCCCCCAAGCCCTTCACTGGCTCTAACATGCAATTCACACTGCCAGGGAGGGGGTGTCTCCCTTCCCATGTCTGTCTCGGACTTTCCACTTCACAATTTCCTGGGGGAAATGCCTCCCTTCCACTAGCCTTTCTCAGGCTTTAGCACACAGTTTGCAATGCCAAAAAGAATGCCTTCATTGCCCTGGTATGTGCCTTATTGTTTCCACAACACACAGATCAATGTTATCAGGGAAATGTTTCTGTTCCCCGACTTGATTTTAAAAGTTCTCAAGCAACAATAATTCTCAGCTTTTTGGGTGCGGCTCCCAGACCTGTGGGCTTCTACCTTCTTGGTGCAGGTTCTGGGGTACTATCCTGTCGGGTATTTACTTGGCTCTATTTTCGTAAGGCACTCTCTGTATTTCTTAACGGGTTCCATACCTTGGTACTTGGAACTTCTGTGCCCTTTCTGGTACCTCAGGGTTTGTTGCAATGTCCTGTCTGCTCACCTGGACAGAATCTGCTTCTTCATTCAATCTCCCGAATTCCCTTTCCCTCTATCAGGTACCTGGCTGTTTGCCGGGCTCCACAGCAGAGATGGATGAATGCTCACTCCACGTCTGCCCGTTTCAGTGGTTTTCTTCCACCTGACTCTGCTCGCACAGAGGGCTTCTGAGGTTCCATTTGATATCCTGCAATATCTTTCTCTTGAGGGTTCCTCGCTGGCTGCGGCACCTGCACAGCAGGGAGGGCTGAGCAACTGGAGGCTCTCTCCAAGTCTGCATGGGTTGGTGGTTTTCTTGTACCTAGCTTGGTTCCCTACAGCAATACGACCTGTCTGCAGACCTAAAAAGGGAAGCCTCTTTGATGGCTCTCGCATTCGAGTCTCCCACCCCTTTCTTTTGTTGAACAACTTCCATGCTCAATGCTCCCCGAGGAAGGGCCTCCCCCCCCCCCCCCCTGGTTTCCCTCTTCTATTTTGAATCAGGTTTGTCCAATCAGATCTCAGGAAACACTAAACTGTTCATTCAAGTTCTTCTGAGTGCTCTTTATGCTTCTGCACTTCCTTCTCATCCCAGTACTTAAGGGATACACTCCCCTTGAGAAGTCCACACTCTGCCTCGTCACTGTATTTCCTGTATTGCTAGTCTTGAAATATTATGTAGGAACACTAGGGTAAATGATGGTTGGAGGGGGGTTAGAAGGTGTGTTAGAGTTAAGGGCATGTACTGCCCATGTCATCACTAATCCCATAGGGGTCTTCCCTCTGCATGAGAACTACCAGCTGAGTATCACCCCCAGAGGGAGTGTTGGGTAGCAGCCTCACCTCCCTAGCCTCATGGGAAGGGTCTCCCTCTAGGGGAGAAGTGACGACACCTGGGGATTCATCACACCACCCAATATACATCATGGCATATTGCTGAATGCTTCAGTGAACACAGGAAGCTGTCACTTGGTTATTTCAGCGGCATTTATCGCAGATGCACTACAGAAGGGTGATTATGTGCATGATTGTGCTACATATCAGGAAGGGCTGGGGGAGCTCAGCCATGTTAAGGAAGATGCCTTGTGAGAGGGTAGATACTTTTTTTCGTGGATAGGTCATCAACGATTGATCATAACTCACAAAGTAGACACACAGAGGCAGCAGTGGTGCAGTATGAGGAGGGTTAGTTTGAGGTGGTCTTGAAGATCAGACTACCACCCCATTGTTTCGTGCAAGCTGCAGAACTTTAATATAAAGCTGTAGAGATCTCAAAATGGTGTTGAGTCACCATGTATTCAAATTCTGTATATGTCACATTGACAGTGCATTTTGGATTGACGAGATGGAAAAGGAGAGGTTTGCAATGGTCCGACAGTGGCCCGGTCCAACATGCAGAATTTATTTTCAGATGGATTGAAGCACTGCCCACCCCTTGAGCATTAGCAGTTGTGAAGTGTGCTGCCCATGCAAATTATTTGGTTTTAATTTCCTGGGGTAATGATGTGGCAGAAGCAGTAGTAAAAGAAGCAGCGTATTTACCATATGTCACTGAACAGGTTCCTAAATTTACAAATATCTCATGGTAATAGACACACCTTACCGACCCATACAATGCTTTATCTGTGTCTCAAATTATATAATTGTAAGAACATGCCCCGCCAGGAGGAAAAATATTCATGTGAAAAAACAGGGTCTTCTTTGTCCCCCACTGCTTTAATATGGAGACATTAGTTGAAATGCTTGCCATGTCAAAAGTATTACTAAAACTTGCTCTTGAGCAACTGCATTACTTTGCACACATCACAAAAGAAAGTATTGGGACAGAGATTCATGCGGATTGGTTTGTGCCACATTTGAGGGAGATTGTGGCAGAATTCATCACAAAGTGGCTCATTCCAAGTTTGCCAGTATCCTGAAGGTAAATCCTACATGATACTGGCAAATGAAATTACTGATAATGGAACTCAGTCTGGTAGAATTACTGCTGGATGCCATGTGCCAGTAGCCGATCTAAGTTCCCATTCGACTTTGCTGGTATTACAGGCAATTTTTGCTGGTAAGTTTGGACAATTACCACCAGCTCTTAGCTGGAGGTAATTCTGCCAACTCACCAGCAACCTTGGAGTTGACCAGTGTGGTAATATGTCGATATATATGTAAATACGGCCATACATTCTGCACTGGTGAACCCTTAACAAGGCCCAAACTGTGTAATGTATCAACAATATACAGTGGGGCATACCTTGAAAACAATAAAGGCTACATTGCTTTGCCCCTCAGGACCATTTAGGCTTCCCCATAAAAATTATGTGGACATGACTAATCAGTGTAATAGTTTTCGATATTTCATCTTTGTGGTGTGTTCGTGTTCATGTTCCCATTTGATTGAGGTTGGTCCGTGCTCCATCCTCATGTTAAATACGCAGCCAAATTCCTCATGAGAGAGGTGCGCCCACGATGAGGTGTGTGTGAGGTGTTGAGGTCTGGCAATGGGCCACATCATTTCAACAACATCTTTAAAGAAGTAACTTCCCTGCTGTCTATAAAGCATAAGCTTTCTTGGGCTTATAATCTTCATAGCAAAGATGTAGTTGATCACCTTAATGGTTTACTTAAAGAATGCATTGCAAAGCTTTGCTGCTAGCTTGACAAGAACTGGCTTCTGTGTTTGCCAAAGGCGCTTTTTACTCTGCACAAACAGCCTGGTTCTGACCATCACCTTGTTCTGCATGAGGTTGCGACAGGGTAAAAGAATGTTGAGGTTGCTTGCTTCTGCTCAAACTAACTCTGATGCGCATAGTTCGGCCGAAGTATTGGGGAGTGCATTTCAAGGGTATCCTAAAGAGCTTACCAACTCTCTTGAGTGTATAGATAATTAGATGGGCTCCACCGGCTGCGGTTGGCACCCTCCTCTATTGACCAGCTAATAGCGCATGAGTAAGAGACTTTGTTGCAACCACCCCAGTTGTATACGGGTGACAGGATATTGATATGCAATTTCAGATATGTGCGTCGGAGTGTGTGACTGAGTGTCCTGAGGTTACTCTAACCTAACTTTGATGTGTTTGCTGCTATCTGCGCTTCCTGATTTCTCCGTGATCACCATGATTTGGTGTTCCACTACCTTCGCCCGGAGGTACTCTGCTGCACTGTGCTCGGTCTCTCATCATAGTGGCAACCTCCTCCTACAAATTCTCACAACGGGCACGTCAATGCATGCATCAAAGTGTGTGACTGAGGGCCTCATTACGACCCAGGCGGTAAGTTACCGCCTGGGCCGTGACTTTACCACCATGGCGTAAACTACGTTTACGCCATGGTGGTTGGCGGACTTACCGCCCCATTCCGAGTTTGGCGGGGCGGTAAGTCCCCAATCCCCATTTACCCTTCCCCATTCCCATTTTTGCCCCATAGGGCATAATGGGAGTGGGGAAGGCTTTAATTACACCACCGTAAATTACGGTGGCGTAATTAACTCCACGGTCCCTTAGCGCCATGGATTTTAACACCTGCTAAAAGCAGGTGTTAAATCCGCCATGGCGCTAAGGGACCTCGTACTCAGGCGGTAAGGGTCGGCACTGTTTACAGCGCCGTAAACCCCTTACCGCCTGAGTTGTAATGAGGCCCTGAGTGTCCTGCAGTTACTGGGAGCTTACTTTGCTGTGTTTGCTGATATCTGCACTTCCTGATTTCTCCAAGATCAGGAGGATTTGTTGTTCTACTACCTTGGTCTGGAGGTGCTGTGTGGCTCTGTGCTCGGTCTCTCATCCCAGTGGCAACCTCCTCCTACAAATTCTCACAACGGACGTGTCAGAGAGTGTGACTGAGTGTCCTGTGTCTTGTGGTGCGGGCTGTGAGCTGCAGGGAACCTCTCTTTCTCGTCAACCGAGGTAAGTGTTTGCTTGCCCTGCCTTTGTATTACAATATTGTATCATCATGACCCGCAAAGCCACGCACCGTAGTGCTGCTATCAAAAATCTCCAGATTACAAAGAGGAAGAATGTCAAGGTTTGTCTCAGAAAAAAGCAAAGTAAGTTTAAGAAGGCTATGCACACACCCGTATCAAAATCGGAGATCACATGCTTTTTTGCATCCAAATCCAATTCTAAAACCTGTCATGCATCTGCATTGCAAACGACTCTCCTGGCCAGACTTTGTCACATGCAATTGACTATCACAACTCTTTGCTGAAATTGGTAGTAAAATCAAAACAAGCCTCACTGGGCGGTGAACAAGTTCTACCTGAAAAATAAATTGTGACGACGACGTCATTGACATTGATTTGTGTAACTCGTCTGATCTGGCAGCTTTTGCCTCTTTTTCAGGGTCATCGGACAGCCATGAGTCCAGCTGGGTAAAGCGACAAGTCCATTTCTAGCAAAAATGACTGCCTGAGTGCAAATGATTTTAAAAATAGCATCAACGTAATCATTTCGAAAATCGAAGCACAGGTTGCCTTTTTAGCGTCTGTTGTGAAGGATATGATATGATATGATATGATATGGTATTTGTAACGCGCCTATACACGAGTGTTTCAAGGCGCGACGAGGCAGGGAGGGGGGGAAACAAGGTGAAGACAGACAAACGATCCTACTAGGCCAGGTGTCATTCAGATCGCGCAAGTGCAGAGGTAAGGGGAAAAGGAGAAGTGCAGGGGGAGGAGGTGGGGGGGAAAGTGCAATACAAGGTAAGTAGCGTAATAAAATAATAAATAATAAATAAAAGGGCCAGCTGGTGGCAAGTGCGAGGTAAGTGCAGAGCAAGTGCTGGGAAGGGGGCTGTAGGGATGCAGTGACAGTCCCGCAGTGCAGGGGGAGCCAGGGAGGCAGTGCAAGTGGAGAGTGGCTGGGCCCTGGGCCGAGGTCACAGAGTGGCCCAGATGCAGGTTAAGTGCAGACTTCGGAGGGGAGTTAAGCAGGTTTAGCAGGGGAGAGGGAGAGAGAAGGCAGAAGCGAAGAGGAAGGTTTTGAGGTGCTTCCGGAACCGGAGATGGTTCTCCTCAAGTTTCAGGGAAGCAGGAAGGCTGTTCCAGAGGGAGGCCCCTGCTGCGGAGAGAGATCTGCCCCCAGCTCGTTGCTTCGAGAAGCGGCTGACCATGAGGGAGTTGGAGACGGATGAGCGAAGGGCTCGTGAAGGCAGATATTTAGGAAGAGAGAGTTGAAGGTATTGTGGCCCCAGGCCCCAGAAGGCCTTGTGGACAATGCAGAGGGTTTTGAACTTAATCCTCGCAGCCACTGGGAGCCAGTGAAGAGATTTCAGTCCTGGAGAGATACGGTCCCTGGGCTTGAGGCCAAGGACAAGTCTCGCAGTTCTGTTCTGGATAAGTTGCAGAGGGCGGAGAGTGGAGGCAGGCAGATTAAGATAGAGGCTATTACAGTAGTCCAGCCTTGAGAGAACCAGGGCTCGGGAGACAGTGAGCTTCTGGGGGAAGGAGAGGAAGGGAAGAATACCTCTGAGGAGGTGCAGTTGGTAATGTGACTTCTTAGAGACGTCAGAAATATGAGGAGAGAAGGAGAGTGTGGAGTCGAAGATGACCCCGAGGTTTTTAGCTTTGCAGGTAGTGGCAGGAAGGGGGCCAAGGGAGGCCGGCCAGAGAGCTGCAGGAAAGGAGGGAGTGGGTGTGCCGATGAGTAGAATCTCAGTCTTACTGGCGTTAAGGCAGAGGTCATTGGCGGCACACCATTCCTGGATAGCAGACAGACAGTCGGAGATGAGGGAAGGAGAGGAGGAGGCCGAGGGTAGCCTGAAAATGAGCTGGGTATCATCCGCATAGCACTGAAAGTGGGGGCAGAGAGCGGCGATGCGGTGGGCAAGGAGTGCCAGATACTGATTGAAAAGCCAGGGAGAGAGGTTGGATCCCTGGGGGACACCACAGGTGGAGAAAAAGATGTCAGAGAGGAAGGAGCCCATTTGGACCTGGGAGGGTCGACCAGAAAGGAAAGAGGTCAGCCATGCCAGAGCCTGACCAGTGATACCCAGGTTATCACGGAGACGGTTGAGCAGGATGGCATGGTTGACAGTGTCAAAGGCAGAGGAGAGATCGAGCAGAATGAGAACACAGGGAGTGTTGGAATCGAGGTTCAGGAGCAGGTCCTCACGGATGTTCAGGAGAGCAGTTTCCGTGCTTCTGGCCGCTCTGAAGCCGGATTGATGGTCATGAAGATTACCAACATATTCAGCATGGAGGTTAAGCTGGGAGATGGCCAATTTCTCCAGGAGCTTGCCCAGGAAGGGAGTAATGGAGATTGGGCGATAGTTGGCCGGGCAGGAGGGGTCAGAAGAGGGTTTCTTGAGGAGGGGGTGCACAAGGGAGTGCTTGAGGGGGGATGGGAAGACTCCAGAGGCGAATGAGTGGTTGCAAAAGTCAGCCAGGGCAGGAGCCAGGGAGTCGATGTGGTCCTTGATGGTTTTGGAGGAACAGGGGTGAACCTGTTTAGACGAGGTTTTCATAGATCGGACTTGTCTGGAAACCTCATCAGCAGAAAAAGGTGGAAAAGCAGAGAAGGAGGGCGGAGGGGCGGCTGCAGGAGAGCAAGAGGAAGAGCAGGGAAGAGAGGGAGGGAGGAGAGAGGAGGAGAGCGAGGACAGGATGTCCTGAGTTTTTGAGATGAAGTGCGAGGCCAGTGCAGTGCAGAGGGCCTGGGAGGGGACAGGAGAGGTAGAGACTGCAGCAGGGTTGGCCAGCTCCTTGCAGATTTTAAAGAGTTCGGCCGAGTTGTTAGATGCCTCAGAGATGCAGGCTTGGATAAGGGCTCTCTTCTTGGTGAGAACGGAGAGCCGGTATTGCCTTTGGAGCAGGCGGCAGGCCAGTTTGTCAGAGGATAAACATGAAGCACGCAATGGAGCAATGGGAAGCAAAAACAATCCTGGGACAAGTGCTGGAAACAGTTTCTGCCTTGGCCACAAGACAGATGTCCTATTGGAGCGACATAAAGCAATAAAAAAGTTGGCAAAAAACACATAGTGACAGTGAAGATGTTCCTTGAAACGGCGTTGATAGCCATGTGATCAATATTACCTTGCATCCTCTTGTAAAATCTACAAAAGCCATACGTGGTGTGTGGGACTACGAGGAGATCTATATTCCACCACCTACTAAATTGAAAGAGCAACTTTGGAACTTACAGTCACATTTCTTGAGCCACAAGGAAGATGAAAGTGTGGTGATACCGAAACAACTAGGCTTCCATCTCCCTAAATCGGAAAGTTCCCTCAAATATACTTTAGTGGAAAACAGTATGCCTGACACAACTTGGCAGGCATACCTACATGGCCCGATTAAGAACAGTGGTAAAAGATCGTCTGAGGACCAAACTCATAGTGCTGGACCACAAATTAAGATAGTGGATAACAAACAATTCAGTATAGAAGTGTAAAATCAGTCCCATCTGAACAAAGCCTTAACATACTCTAGGACCGATACAAAGGTACAGCAATCAGAAGAAAAAAAACACGAACAGAGAAACCAATGGTCCTTTTGGTTTGTGACTCAACGATTATTGCCCCAAATGCTCTCAAAGACCTGGTAAAGTGTGTTATCCTTGAGGAGTCGCAACCCACAGCCATTAGCCCGTTCTTGAATAGGTCTTGCCTCCTGGCTATCTTCCAGCAATTACCATAATTTTACCTAACTCAATCATCAGACATTTTAAAAATGTATCTACCGTAGTGGAATAGCTCTAAAAACTGTGCATTAGTTTAATTTGCTTCTCCCTTGACGGTTGCCTTGTTGAAAACCCATGCAGATATATTCACCCGTTTGCGTCTTTCTCTGATAGCATGTTCAAAGGTAAAAATGCAAAGTATTAAAGGAAATCGGGAGGAAGAGACCCTCTAGTGGTCACTCCAACTCTCAAATCACAGAGAGAGGGGTGCTCATAGCCCTTCAAGCTCAAAGTGCCAAAGTGGGTAAATGTGTGTCAGATGTGAAATACTGGATGCCAGAGCAGCCTTTTTTAAATGGGGCAAACTGACCTATTGTTCCCACAAAACAACATCATTGGATATCATGGAACACTCAGGGCTTTCACTCCTTCTTGGCAAACCCAGAGGGAAAAAATCTACTAGAGGCTGTGGACGTATTTGGCGCACTAAAACAATTATTATCAATGGTTTTCACATTCTCTCTCACAAAGCAATCCCCTCTAAAAAAGGGTGGGCTAATGTCGGCCTGGCAATTGGGGCTCAATCATACATGAATCTGACCCCTTTTCCACACTTTCCAAACTCACCATACGTGATGATGGGCGTTCTACACTCACCTACCATTGAAACAGAACGGAATCTCATAATTAATCTTAATGCCCCCCGGGAGGCCTGCGGATGAAAACAATTCAAGGGATTTTGGAAAGCTCTATTTGCAAATGGTTTGAAACTTCCTCTGTTGGACGTATAGTGATTGCTGGCGATTTTTATAAAAGAGATCTGCACGTAGAAACCACCAGAGAATTATCTGCCCTCAGCTCTTGGCATAAACTACTGGACCACTTCGATTTGTCATTTCTTGATTTGCACTTTACTGGCTCACAACTGAGCGATTGCACATGGTCACATGGTATTGTTAGATTACATATTGACTATGGGACTCATTACACGGTAGGAGGTAACCATGACGCTATTAGCGCCATGGCTACCCCCTTACCGCATTCCGGGTCCGGGTAGGCGGTATGGGGACTTACCGGGTCATTCCAACCCTGGAAGACCCGGTAAGTCCCCATGCCAAATACCATTCCCCATTCCCATTTGAGCCCCCTTAGGGCTCAATGGGAATGGGGAAAGAGCTATTAGCTCTGAAGTCCCACAACGGGTCCCGTCCTTAACGCCTGGTAGAACCAGGCGTTAAAGGCGAGACCCGCTGAGGGGCCTCATAGTAGCACGCTAAGGGATTACCGGCACCGGTGACCTTAGCAGTGCCGGTAATCCCTTAGCGCCTACCGTGTAATGAGGCCCTATGTCGCAAAGCACTCAGCACTGAAGATCAGCTGTAGCCCTATCAAGGTAATACATAATAGATTGAGTGACCATGCAGTTCTTGGTTGGCATATGGAACCGATAAGCCAGTCCAAACACATTTTTAGAAAATTGGACCTTTCCTCTAATTTCCAAGGTAATCGCTTACATTGGTCAACTAAAAACATTCAATTTACAAATGAGATCTTATTTTGCGACCAGCCCTGTCTGGCAGTAGTCATGAGCTCGGCAGATTGGGATCTCAACAAAATGGGCATTATTAAAACACAGTCTTTGCCAATAAAAAACTGGAAAAGTAACAATAACAACATCTTTAAAAAAAGCGCATCTTTCTACTCCATCATAGACGGTAAGAGCCCTCACAAATTTGACCACCAAATATAGAAATTGGCCCAAACATAAATTCTCCATCAGAAGTTCAAATTGGAAAAGACTGTACAATGCAAATTTTGGTCTGGATACAGTGACTTCCGTAAAGCGCTATCTCTGAACTGAATCCCATCTCTCAGGAGATTTGGTCCAAAACTATTTAGGAGCTATATTTCATCTCAGACAAGTCTGCATTTGACACCTTGAATGATGGCCAAAGTGCTACATTGCCAAAAGTAAATATGATTCAGTACTTTTCCAGTCTAGACTTCCAAGAGGAAAACCTTATTAGATTAATAGGTAAAACTAAAGCCTCTCAGGCACACATTGTCCCGATTCGCTCACTTTGCTCCAATTACCACCACTTGTGGGCATAATTTGGGGTTTATTCCCTACTGGACTTTCCTTCTGAACCTTATTCTACAGTGCCGTGGTGAATTGGGAGCGCTAAATCCTTATTTTCCATGCTGTTTCCCTTCCGGATCCATTCCAGGTTGTTGGCAGCCAGCATGCTGCTTTAATCAAAAGACTATGCTCACTGCTTCATCCCAATCCATGCAGGAGACAGCTGGGTGGAGGATAAGCAACACCTGTGGCTGGCAGGTGCAGCAAAGAGCACACCTGAGGCATGTGTTAGTTAAGCAGCTTTAAAAGCCTCAGTTTGCTTCAGTCAAGCGCTGGTCATTGGTGCTGTGTTCCTGTTTGTGACTTGTCCCTTGTTACTGGTTCTTAGCTTAATGTCTAGTTCCTAGTTTCTATTATGTTGTTCCTTTTCCCTGGAATTCGAATTTAATGTGCGTATTAGTGATTTGTGCTTCCTGGATTCCCTTTCTGTCTTCCTCTGTTTTGCAGCCAGCACCTCCCAGTGCTTTCCTTTTTCTGTGCATCCCAGTTTGCCTGTGTTCTGTATTTCTTTGATTGCCCTATTCTGCTGTAAACCTTGATCCTTTAGTCTCTCCTCGTTTATAGATTTATCATCTTGCATTTCCTTCCCTGGATGGGGAGGGGGAGGTTTTCCCTTTGTAATTTCGTTTTCCCTGTTCCAGTTCCTTTGCTTTCTCTTGGAATCTATTCCAGGTTTTCCCTTGCACTTTGCCATTTGTTTCTTATTGATTATTAGGTGTGGTGGGCTGTTGTAGTTAGCTGCTGTGTGAATGCCTATGTATTCCTCACTATTCTGTAATCACTGTTCCTACTTGCCCCTCGTGAAGAGTCTTATGTATTAAGTTAGTCCTAATACTTGGGCTTTCCGGTTAAAACCCATTCATCCTCCTCTTACTACAAGACTCTTGCAAAGGAGAACATTTTGAAAAAAATGGCTTGTGATAAAGAACTACATAGAAGGGCCACAACATTGAGGGGTCTGTTGAGATGTGCAGAATGAGTATTATTCCTTCCATAATGTAGGCACTGGAAGTACTTCGAGGTGCGCAAGTGGGGATGTTTAGGGAAGTTTGAGGCAAACTTACTGCGCTCTATAATAAATCTCCCGAAAGCTGTACCGTTGAGGCATTAAGGCTTGATTACGGCCAACCATCACTTAAATCGCTATGGTGTATTCGAAAAGTCCTGATTCACACCAAACTACGAAAATGTGATCACAGTTAAAATGCACTGTTACGGTTCTGGGAGATAAACTAGATGACGAGTGTAACAATTTATGTATAGAGGATCTAAAAAATGTTACTAAAGACCACTTTGCAATCTTGTGTATCGAACTTGAAATCTTTGACGATAGTCCTGACTACGAAAAGATAATTAAATCTGAAACCCAACAGTGGGACATTGCCTCGAACATTGCTGAATTGCATAATTTCAAAAGGTATAGACAATACTCTTATCAGAGCTTTCCTGGCAACAGACTATGTAGTTACCTAACTAAAATCTGCAGCGTCGAATTGAAGAGCTTCATTATGTATCTCTGATTAAATATTATTCCCACTGAAGAATACGTAAGGTCATGTCACGACTCAACATCGCAAGATCTTCTTTGTAGACTCTGTCAAACAGACATTGAAACAAGTTGGCATGTTCTTACCACCTGCCCAGCTATGGAAGTCTGTTATCCGAGCGGTTACGGGCGGTATATCAGCTATATTGACAGTATTATTTATCACAAAAGCAACACATTTTATATATGTTTGTGGATAGGCTCTCGAATTGCTTTCATTATTTTATGACAAAGTATATACTTTTTTTTGTTTTGTTGAAATTCTGTTAATTGTTTTCCAATATTCAGC
Organism: Ambystoma mexicanum; assembly: GCF_040938575.1. Classification (NCBI taxonomy): domain Eukaryota; kingdom Metazoa; phylum Chordata; class Amphibia; order Caudata; family Ambystomatidae; genus Ambystoma; species Ambystoma mexicanum. The sequence goes on along the minus strand of NC_090925.1, from coordinate 48,506,519 downwards.
GTACAATATATACTAACACAAGAGCACAGTACATCCAGGTCTCCCCTGAATAGCTTAATGGAGATACACACATTACATTCATGTTGTTATCACCCCTTCAAGAATACTGCTAATTCTCCCTATGGTATTAATGTAAGCTTAATCTATCCCACTACCCCCAAGCCACCCAGGCTTATCCTTCTACCCTGCCTCTGCCTACTAATCATGCTCATACTAGATTATGAAGATATGTCTATATGAATATGGGCTATGCATGGACGTCAATAGGGCCACTAAGCCTGCGTCATCAAGTGCGGGGACACGGGGGCCATAAAGCGCAGGTATGCCGCAAATCGAGCCTGAGCTCCAGTCAGCATATACTGGTTCCACAGGGGGGCGTCATGCATCATTAGTCTTCCTAACATTCCCATATGAGTGGGTCCAGCAATTCCCAGAACTTGTCTACCCGTGTGTCATTGTCTGGGTTCTGACGTTTATAAGCGGCTCGTTCCAGGGTGCAGATCTTGGCCAGTAGACCTGTTCACTGTGATTTGGAGGGTGGAGATGTCGATTTCCAAAGCATGAATGCAGAAGTTTGTGGGCAGTGAAAAGCATGATGGCTATGACCTTACACGTGAGTGTATCAGGATGCCAGTCCCCAAAGCCGGCCCCAAACAACATAGAATCGGGGGATTTAGATCAGGCTGTGGGAAATGTGAGATCACATGTCCATGTATCTGTCGCCAACATGTCATCAGTCTTGGATTGGACCATAATAGGTGCCCCGTTGTACCCAGATCCGTACACTCACGCCAACAACTGGGGGAAGATATCAAGCCCATTCTAAACATTCTGCCCGGGGTGTAATATATACGCTGGGTTATTTTGAACTGGATTTCCATTTTTCTGGTATCAGGTAATATTATTCCCACCAAAAATATCACCGTATGTATGGTCGTCTGGAATGCCATAGGCAATATTTTTGGGGGGGATCATTTGTGGAAGCAGGGGTTGCAAGGGTGTCTCCCACACATTTAAAAATAATACAGGGGTTGCAAGGGTGTCCCCTGCAGGGTCCATGCCTCAATATCGCCGCAAAAATATGGCAATATTTTTGTATTGCAATATTTTTGTGGGGATATTAACACATGGAACCCTGTTTGTAATGTTTACTATAGTCCCCGGTAAAGCTGTTAAACAGTCATATATATATATCCAGCATTGATGGTGATACTGAGGTCGGTGGACTAGACCATCGCCAGTTTGCTGTTCCTATTAACATTATTTGTGATGCTCATAGTATAAAAGGTGCGGAGGCCTGGGTAAGCATCTTGTTACTGTTCCATTTCCATTTCACATGGAGCTGGGGGAGTTTGACGGGAGATGTCCGCGGTATGTTGTAGTATCACGGCATGGAGCATCCTAGACTGCATCAAATGTCCGACCTTAAGATCAGTTGACGACCGGCTTGGAATGGAATTATTTGTGGGCCTTCACATAGATCCATAATCCTAACCTGCAACCACAGTGTGTCCTGTCGAGGGTGAAGTCTATGCTTGCCTCCAATTGCCATCAGTGTCCTCACGCTCATCCATGTCGGTGCCACTTTAATGTCAATTCCCTGTTGGGAGCGTAAATTGGGCTTTTGTGCTAGCGTCAGACCCAACATAGGATGAGATTTGACATGGGGTGGAAGCTATGTCGGAGGGGTGGCTAATACTTTGATGGGAGACTTTGGGGGCCATCAGGGTTAGTTCTACTCCCTTCCAGCTCCTAGTGTCTCCTGCGTTTAGCCACCGTTTTGCCAAGCAGATCTGTGTGGCCTGGTAATAGCTCCTCTATGATGGGAAGGCTATGCCCCCATCCGCTTTAGTGGCAGTAAGGATAGATGTTCGCATGCACACTTTTTTCCCTCGCCATACAAACCTGGAGATGGCAGTGTCCAGTTCTTTATAGAGTTTGGGAGTGGGGCTACAAGGGAGCATCATTGCCAGGTAGATAATTTTAGGCATGAAATTCATCTTCACTGTGTTTACCCTGCTCGTTAGAGAAAGGGTAGCGTTTCACAACTTCCCAGTTGGCTCAGATCCGCTCTACATCTGAGGGGGTGATTGAGATCTCGGAGGTTCCCGATATGTGCACTAATTCTGACCCCTAAGTACGTGATAAGGTGTGTTTGCAATCGGAAAGGGGTCACCCCACCTGGGTCCCAATGGATATCCTAATGTAGCGGGAGAATCTCGTATTTTGCCCAATTAACTTGGTATCCAACCACTGGACCATATTCCTTTAACATGTGTTGGACACGCGGCGACAGATGTCAGGCTCTTACCGATACACTGCAAAAGTCATCCACATAAAGGCAGAACTGATGATCTTCTCGTCCCCGTAGCAGGCCTTCCCAGAGAGGATCTGTACGTAATTTTATTGCGATCGGTTCTATAGAACCAGATCCATATCACATACTAAAAGAAGTGGGGGTGAACGTCTCCCTACAACATTGGGATCGAACTTGTCTCCCCCAATACATGGTTATACAGCCCATGCATGGAACTGCTGGGCGCGGACAGATTGGTCCACACCCAGTTCCATGCATTCCATAGCCCCACTACCCAGGGGCATGATGTTCTATAGATAGGGCGTAGAGTAAGGGTGAGAGCGGGAAGCCCTGACGTGTACCAGAGTGAAGGCCAATCGTTGCCGACAGCGTGCCATTAGTGGTCACTGAAGCCGTTGGTTCGGTGTACAATAGATCAGATTGATCAGGTCTGGGGGAAAGCCGTGATCTGCCAAAACCAGGAACATAAAGTCCCATTGGACCTTATTGAATGCCTTCTCAGCGTTTATCGCTAAGGTTGCATCCCCTTGTACCGGGTCATCGGCCGTAATGTGTAGCAATCTGCCTAAATTAACCCCAGAATTTGTGCTAGACATTTCACTAGGATCTTTGTGTCAGAGATTATGAGCAGTATTGGCCGGTACAAGCTAAATTCGTCCCGGGGTCACCCTTTCTTATGAAACACTACTATATTAGCGACTAACATTGACTGTGGCAGTCGGCCCCTACGCATTGCCACACGCTTCTTCCAGCCTGAGTGATATCATCGGCCATGGTTCAATAGAAGTCAATCGGGATTCCATCAGGCCCAGAGGCTTTACCTGGCGATAGGGAGTGGATAGCTCGATATATATCTGCCGCTCAAATAGGGGTGTCTAGAGCCTCCCCTTGGGGCCTGGTGAGTCTGGGAAATATGATAGACCTCAGAAATTCTTGCATTTTTTTGACAAGGGATGTGTTCGGGGGCTGCATATAGATTGGCGTAGTATTCAGCAAATCAGGCATTGATAGTTCCATCCACCACTAGGGGTTTCTCACACGCGTCCCATATTGTGGTGATCACATGGGCAGCTTGCCGCTGTTTCAGTGTGAGTGCCATCATGTGCAGTGTTCTGTCCTTTTCGAGATAATATTTCTGGGACCAGCGTAAGTAGGACTTTTGGACTTTTGTTGGTTGCTATGTTTAATTTCTGGTCGAAGGGATTGCATGCGTGAAAGAGTCTGTCGATTGGGTGTATGTTTTTGTGAATTCTCGAGTATGGTGGGATCCATAGTGTGCTGCGTTTCTTTCTCCTTCCACTGTTTTAGTTTATGCTACCATCTAGATATGCATTGGCCTCTCACAAAGGCTTTGAACTCATCCCAGCATGCGTATGTGGTTCAGATTTGCAGACCAGAACCCTGCCACATCATTCTTAATGTGTTCTATAAAATTTGGGTATGACAGTGCTCTCATGTTGAGACGCCAAGGTATGATTTTGCAAGGGGTATCAGGGAGAGTCACCCGGAGTAGCACAGGGACATGATCTGAAATAGTGATGGTCAGAATGGGTGGTCCGTGCCGGACAGGCTGGGCACAGATGGCAGAGCGCTATACAGGAGACTTCCAAGTTGCGCGTCCAGGGCCGAATGGCAGCCACCAGGCTCATAGGCCCGGTTCACTAACATACAGTACTTGAAGCACCCGTCTGCGGTTTATCTGAGGGTAGTGTGTTAATTTCAGTGTCCCCTTCCAGAGATGACCTGGGCCCGGAGGCCTCTTCCAGCTCGTTGTTGTCTGGCTTTACTATGGGGGTACCGTTGATTCAGCGTTGGTGAAGAAGGTGGTGCCTATGCCCCCTGTGCCTCTCCTTGTGGGAAGTCCACTGTGACAAAAGTCTGCCATTGCAGGAAACGCCAAGCATCTTCCAGGTCTTCAAATGAGTGCCATTGGCTGTCAGACTGTATGCACCATACCGCCGGTATGTTGAGGTAGTGTCTATATTCTTTCCCTTTGAGCACATCAAATACAGGATTGAAGCTTTTCCAATGGTGGGAAACTTCCACCGAATAGTCATTAAAAAGGCGTATTGGTACCCCCCAATTTCTACTTGGCCGACTGTCCTGTATGCTTTCAGAATGGCCATCTTATGTTGCAAATTCAGGAGCTGGAGTGTTATCACTCCAAGGCGCTCCCCTGCAGCTGGCTTGGGGATCGATCAATGCCCGATGAATTCTCTCGATGGTGTAGTCCCGCGGATTATCTATGTGGAGCACATCCTGCAGGAAATTATACATGAAAGTTTCAAGGGCTGGGCCTCTGTGTCTTCCCACAGGCCCACCATTCTGAGGTTATTGCGTCTCAATCTGTTTTTTTGTTCCTCCAGCTTAGCACCAAGACATTGTACTTCCTGGATGACCCCGTCCAGCTCCATCGTTGTAGTTTCATGGTTGCCCTCCAGCAAGCTAATGCACTGCTCATTGTCTGTCGTCCTTTCTGCCTGTACATTCAATCTCGTCTGGACATCCTGTATATCACGTTTAATATCCTGGACAGTTGTGTTGGTCTCCTGTGTCCATTGGTCAATGATTTCCATTCCTGTCATAAAGCCTGTAGCTGCGCTGGAATATCCATTGAAGTCTTGTACCTCACAGAGCGGCGTGGTAGGGCGTCAGTGTTGACAGTATCTGCCAGTATAGTTGTTGATGTGTTCGGATGTGACTGTAGCATAGCACTATGATCATCCGTTCATGCAGCCCTAATGGTCACTTGCACATATATACAGTTCCAGTTCCAAACAGGGGTGCAATATGGGGCAGCGGCAGAAGTTGTTAAGTGCTGGGCCGCTGTATTGGGGGCCAGTCCAGGATTAGGGAGAGAAAAGCTAGTCGGTTGGTATTGGAGTTTGCGAGATGGCACCAGATGCGCGCCCAGAGGCGCATTAAAATTGGTTACCCAGCGGCTCCGGTGTAGTGCAATGCCCACTGTCCACAAGCTGAGCGTTCTGCCCCTGATGGAGGGTAGTGGGACTTCTGTGCGCTTGAAGCCCGCAGTTCTAAATTCTTCCAGGTCCCACCAGCGTGGTTGGGAATATCAGTGCCCCCCAATGGAGAACAGTGTCCTGACCGGCTGTCACCCAGCCCCAGGGTTGCTTCTTCAATGAGGCCAATCCTTTGTCCCTCTGGCGTATAGGCCCACGAGGGTCCCCGCTGCGTCCTGGCTGTTATTTCTGGGAGCCGCCACAACTGGAGGCAATCGCATCGTTCTGAAGAGCAGACCAGCATAGGTGGTGGATCCCCAGGAGCGCCATGGGAGTGCTCACTGTAATCCCTTGTTGCTCCGGGGCAGGCGGGTCGTTGACCCACTAGTGTGTATCTTTATTGGGAGTGCTGCCCCGGCAAGGCCATTGTCTCATAGGAGGCAGGGTGGGTGAAGATAGGGTTAAGATAGGCTCCCGGCCCGAGGTGTTGTTTGCTCCCAGTGGAGCATCGTGTGCTATGCTTGCCTCCACTACAGGCCCAGATTCGTCCACGGCACTGGGTTGGGGGTCTGCGGCTCACCTCTGTACCTTCCGACCGGTGTGCACCTATGCCAACATCCTCTGTGGGGATCATGCCAGTGATCAATCTCCGGGTCTTTGCTGTCAAGCAGCTTGTGGCTTCTGGCTGTACACGTTCAGGGGGCGCTCGATCCACGCAGTCCCTCATTACGCAGTCATTTGTAGAGCCAGAGCCAGGGGTTCTCCATGGGGGATTTCTGGATCAGAGATTCCTGGGCCATTCGCCTCCCTGCTGAGCAAATTCATATTGCTGTCCGGGGCCTGCGGTGGGAGAGAGTTGCCGGCATTCCTCCAGCGCTATCAGAGCTTCAGCAGCTTACGGCCACCTTGCTCGGGCTCTCGATCTCCCCCCACAAAGTGTATACATTTTAAACTGCTTACATTTTGTAACTAAACTAAATGCACCAACAAAAAAAAAGATATGCAATTTCACAAGAAAAATGCGAGATCCGAGGTAAGATGGCCCCTTCACAGTGACATATGTCAAATTGCCTTTGGTCAAATTGGCTGGCCAGAAGACGTTGGTCCATTTGATGGGTGTCTGACTGCCCAAAAGCACCCCCAAAAGGGGGGTGAAACAAGGGAAGAAATGGTGTATTCAAAATAACTATTTTCACCTCACTACTTTTCTTTTGACAAGATGTTTCTGTTCTTCATTGCGGCTGAAGATATACTGAGGTAGAACGATGAGAAGAATGCTGTATTTTGTTTTGTTTTTTCTGTTTCTGAACCATACGAAAACATGTCTGTCCTGACAGACGTATCGTGCACACAGGTCCAGATTGGACTAGTGCACGGCAGGAGATGCACTAGATTTGTAATGACTTAAGATATATGTGAAACTAAGTCCCTCTGAATTCCTGCTAAATAGTTAAGATACATATTATTGCAGGGTACGTCGGAATGCTCCAGTCTAAGATGCATCCGAGTGATTTTTCAGTCAACTGATCCATCTTTTTGAAAGAATAGAAGCAAAATAAAGGGTGGGGTACCGTGCAGTATATAATTTTGGCAGCACGTTAAACACGTGCTGTGGCCCTGAAGAAAGTGGGATAACAACCATTACCACTGAAACCGGTAGCCTGACTTGACCCTTTTTTTAAAGGAATGCAATATACCAGCTACATGGTAAAAAGGGTCAAGACATTAAAGAAATTGTGTTGAGTATTTCAGCTCTAAAACCCTTATAGTATGGCAAACACCCTCTCAGAACAACTTTGTACTAACAAACAACTTGAATACAAAGTGTGGTCTTTTTAAACATCCATATTAGGGGACTTTTTTGGAAATAGATCAAAACACTTTTTTTTGTATACATTATTTTGAAGGTGTGGTAATGCCTAGCAAGGAAAAATAATAAAGGTGAAGATTTCATTTGCAAAGCATTTATCACACATTCTGCAAAAAGCATGCTTGGAGAAACCATTGGTGACTAGTATGAGATAGGGCTAGTTCATCCCCCTATCCCCTCACCCTAGCTAAGCGGCTTGCCAGCGCGATCTAGGGATACTAAGTACACAAGCGTTTAGTAAGACATGTTGGAGGGCAATTTATTTGTAGGCTACATTGTTGGTAGGAATATATGAATAACACTAAAAAAAATTAAAAACATGGGCCTCTCACAAGTTAGCCATTTTGAAATATTTTTCAACTTATAGAAATCCACAAGAAGCCTGCGAGGCAGCCTTCAAGATAATGTGCACTGAGGACCAATCTATGGAGTTGGCTCAGGAAATCAAGAGTGATTATTTGTCCAGATTTATCGGTGTGGATACCAAAAGTCGAGAATTCAAAACCACATTCTTCAATGCCCTCCCAAAATACATAGTGACACAATTAGTGCAGGCCACGAGGATCTATGAAGTGCAGAACCCAACAACACCTAAAAACAAGGAAAAGAACCCCAAGCAAACACATAGTCCAACCACTATTAAGGGAGCTCCTCAGTTGGACTTATACAAAGAGGGTCAAAGACATATTCCTCTGATGTTAAGGAACCTAACAGACAGAGAATACCCTCTGTTCAAAGCCAGCCCAATAGTCCTCCACCTAGCAAGTAAAATACTAACCATACAGAACCAGAGGCTTACATAAACCCTTGACATTTTGGGCTCAAAACCGTAACAGGGCTATCAGGATGTTCCTCACACATATAGAAATACTAAGAACCCAGGAACCAATGCACAAGGATATTTGAATCAGATTTATCCCAGGGAGAGCAGACATTTACCACATTTTAAGAGTCAATATCAAGTCAATTTCCCCCACTTCCTCCTAGGTCTAAAGGTAATGGACCGCAGTACCAGGGTGAGTAGAGATCCAACAATACATGCATCAATAGCTCCCAAACCTAGTAAAACTACTCATATAGAAGAGAAAAATACCCTTCTAGAGACAAATATAGACATGAACAAAGAAGTACACGTAGTCCAGAAAGTGGAGAGAGATCCTCACAACTGGAACAACAGGTCAAGCAACAACAAGAGAGCATTGGTCAATTAATGGGATCCCAACAGCGATATCCTGATTCTAATGCTCATGGAAGCCCTGGCCAGAATGAAATGACAGGTCAGGGTGGACAATGGCAAAAGGAAATTGTTAAAGTTAAAAATACACAAGTAGATGACGAAAGAGGTGAGGTGACAGAAAAGATATGCCAAACCTCAGAGGAAGCTTCTTTTACCCTGCTGTGAAAATACACCTGAAGTTGGTGAAACATTGTCAAAAGCCAATGCTGTTCCCTCTTTATTCCTTTGAATAAAACCAGAGAAAAATACAAAAGTGCAATACAGTGTGGTGAACGATACGCCCGTTAACTTTGAAAAGGAAGAGGGCTCTGTGGAGATAAAACACAGAGTTGCTTCTTTCCCAGATGTAATCTCTCCTCCAAAAGAACAGAGAAGTCGAGTGAAAGGAAGTCTGACAAAGAACCTGAAAGAAAAGAAAGTAAGACAGGAACCCTTACACACAAAGCCGATGATGAACAAAACCCAATATGTTCGACAGAAACTGCAAAACAAATGGAGATTCCTCCCTCTTTAGGTATTTCTGGGCCTCATGAAATGACCAGTAGCATTGACCTGGAACCCGTAGAAAAGGAGAGAGATTATTCATGTCATCTCAAAATGTTATTTTATTCCTACTTGCCCAACCTACATGAACCTGACCCTGAGGAGAATACCCCTGAGGTGACTTCTCAAGGAAAAGTTAATGAAATCCAAAACATCCAAGAAATGCAATCAGAATCACCTGCTAATTCACACTTTCTCTGCAAGTTGGAGATGAAAGATGAAAGGTTTTTAGCGCATATCCAAGTTTTGGGACAGTGTGACCTACCGGCTCTCAAAAATACAGGGTCCCAAGCAATGCTCCCTCTAAGATGTGTGCAGGTGCACTTGCCCAGCTTCCTTCTGGATGCGGCTCAGAAGAGCTTTAACAGCGCAGACAATCCAGCCTTCTCAAGAAGTCATAAAGAACAAACCACAGCAGTTACATGACATGTACTCTCTGAATAAACTAAGGTATAGTACCTAATCCTTATATTCTGATGTAACCTATTTACAGTACCGTACTGTAACTAGTGTGACCCTAAAAAGTTAAAAACAAATATGAAAAAGTGGCCCAATGAACATAAGATGTGCCTGCATACATTTACCAAATAACCTCCCCTCCCCAGCCATGACTCCTATACTTGACTCTACCACACCTACACAAGATGACTAACTGCTGCCCCTGGCCACATTTAGACATCACAGAACAACATTGACTCTGCCTGCCTTGGCTCTGCGAAAGGTTACCAGACCTGTACCTCAGAGACCTCATGTGAGGGTCGTTAGAGGTCACAGCTGCAACCTCCTGCATCTGAGGGGGTGGGGGTTTAAAAACTGGCTGCAGGTGGCCCTTGCGCCCTTTGGCCACACGATTAAATGTTCACATGCTTTGAAAAGGGAGGCATGAGGGAGAAGACTGAGTTAAGGCCCAGTGCGGAGCAGCTCACCCCTCCTTTTCCGGTACACAGTGACCCAGTAAGACTCACACCCTCCTTGCTGCAGGACTCTATGGCATGCCATCACGCCTGGTCTTGTTCAGTAGTTTGGATAATCTTGGCTGTTTAGTTGTGTGAGCTCAGGGTTCATCGATGGTGAGCACACCCTAATGCTGTGCACACAGTATAATATAGCACAAAGGAGGCCATTCCATGCCCTATAAACAGCCTTATTCAACTGTTGCCATACACGTTTCCTGGGGATGTAACAACACTACAAACACGTGCAGGTGAACGTTTAGTCACTTAACAAGGATTGAAGAGCAAGAATGCACCAGCGATAATGTCCCTTTTTAATAATGGGTGGTGCCAAGGATTGGATGGGCATGGGAGGAGGTTGAGCTCCTTGATCCTTCAAGAGGGGGCCAATGAAATGAAAAGCCAAAGGAGATGGTTAATGGGGAGATGAGATTTCTTGAAAGGGTGGCACCTCGGAGAGGCCGGTTGGTCTGGGATGCACCAGACTATGGTCAGATGTGGTGCAGAGTTAGGAACTTGCTTGTTTTAAAATGAAGGTAGCTGTACGATGATGCGGCTGCTCCACCTGCTGGAAATGTAGACAGTGGAGCAACTTTGTTGAAAGTATTGGGGGGGGTATGATATCTATAGGAAAGGGGCCCCAGCCAAATGAGGGGGGACAACCTGGTGTGCCATGTAAGTTAGGGAGGGAAAAACAGCCAATGGTGTGTTTTTTTGTATGCGTTCATTTTAGGGCCTGATGGTGGAATGCCACGTTTGTGCTTGTGCTGATCTTGGGGGGTCTAAAATGGCATGGCCATTGAGACAGGGGTTTGTTCGGACGGGGGGAAATGTTCGGTTGTGAAGTTCTAGTCGATCATCTTATCTGATGTGAGATGTGGTTGCATCATCTCCAGGGGAGTTGCTAGGTCTGGAAAAGACCCGGGGCTAAGCTGATGTCGGAACTGTCAGGACTGGGGGGTAGCTAGTCTTTTGGCTGTAGCTCCTGAAATTCTATCCGGGGCTACAACCAAAAGATCAGGGGCTATAGCCCCCTTATCCCCCCCCAGCAACGCCCCTGATCATCTCACAAGTGATGTTTTAACGTTCACGTGTTCTTGCAGCCCGAGTTCATTGTCACTCTATCTATGCCTTCCCTTGGGTGTCTGATCTTCTTTTACTTGCAATATTAGATGCATGTCTTTATGAGGAAAGAATTGCTTTGTTATACGGTTTATGAAAGACTTTTCTCACAGCAAAGAATTATAATTATGGATGCCTGATTGAGTCTTGATCTTACAGGCTCACATAACATTTTATACAAAAAATTAATCAAGACTGGTTTATAGATTATAGATTCAATTAATCCTATAGAGTCGTGTTTAAAAATTCTTCAGACATTGAGAATAAACAATTAAGTTTATATCGCTAGTTCATGTATTGGTTTCAATTCAATAATTAACATTTTACACTAATGAAAATATTGACAAAAACATACATATGAAGAAAAATATACTTCTCCCTTTTGATTCATTTGACTAAATTCATATGATGTGATATGATATGACATTTATAACGCGGCTGTACACAAGTGTTTCTCACATATCTCACAAAAGAAAGCTCTCTTATTTGTTGTAGACCTTGGTTATAGTCTGATGTGTCTTGTGAAGCGCTGGAAATTGCCCATTACCTGTTCAAAAGACCCAATGCTCACAGTCTATGTACTGTGTTGACCGTGCTTTGTCCATGGCATGCTGGCTTCCGTGTTGCCGCCATCTTATTGCATACACTGGTACTGTTGGGGGGGAGGGTGCAAAGATTTGCTGAGAGTGTGATGTCTCTGTGGTGGGCGGTGGGAGATGGCTGAGGATGGAGGTATGAGGCAGCACTGGCGGTAAGGTCTTCACTTGCTTGTACTAGGTAGACTTCACTCGGGTGAATTTGGTAGGTGTGTCCTAGAGTTTGAAGTGGGCTTGCCCTGGGTTGCAAGATGAGCTTGTCATGGAGTGGGATGGTTATGGCATGCAAGGTGGCTTTGTCTTGTGGTGCGAGGTGGCCTTCTCTTGGATTGCGAGGTTGCCTTGTCTTGGGATGTGAGGTGGGCTTACCCAGGGCTTACACAGGGCTGCGAGGCGGGCCTGTCCTGGGGTGCTATTGATCTCAGTGTTTCTAACTATAATACACTGTTTTCCATTCCAGCAGCAACAGTTTGTCACCATCAGGTTCACAGTGCTTTATTGCCTTGCGGTTGCTGACATTAATGCTACATATGTTGATCGATTCTTGTATGAAATGTGTATCATATTACAGTAATATCGATAATGTGTTTTCTTAGTGTACTGGAACAATGATATGTAATGCCACTTCCTGTGTTGCCAAGGGGTGAACGGTGGTGTGCCATCACTTTGTGCGAAGTCACTTGAGGGTAGGTTCAAATGACATCACTTTCTGTGATGTCATTAGTGGTCAAGGGCCGTGTGATGTCGCTCCCAAAACCCCTGGCATATATGCTGTACCTACGTCCACTTATTTTATGTTTCTTGTAATATGAATAATGTTGAAGCAGCAGAATGTCTGCGACTCATGGTGACTTAGCAAAAACGTCACTCACTCTATGTAACCCTACTGACAGCTGAAATATCAGATAAAGACTATAAGCAGGCTAATTGAATGTGTAATCCTATCTCATCCGTCATGTTCTTTGTACATATGTCACACAAGCACTTTGAAGCGTACCCTTGCAAGTCAAAATATTATAAATAGTAATTTGCCTCCCAAGGATTTTGAGTAGGCAAATGTCATGGTCAGTGTCTCAAACATTAGCATTACTTACATTATCCTATAAGTGTGAGAGCAACATTGCAATATGATTTACTTGATCTGCAAGGGAGAATCAGTATGGGCTATGTCTGGTATTACTCGTATATGTTATTAGGGAAACCGATATTCAAACAGCGAGAATGCTTTTTACAAAATCTGCATAATTTCTACATTTTCAGAGATTCAATGGGCACAGAACTTAAATTATACAGCAAATCTCTGCCATGCACAAACACAGTTTCACTGTGCACTTGTACAATACTACATAAGAATACTAGGATAATGTATGCAGCAAACAATCTCTGCAAAATATATGTGATGATGCAGATTCATGGCATTGTCTTAAATTGCCCATGATATTGTGATGAGCCTTAGCATATATATGTTGTGTTTGCAAAATATTGTGGGTATGTAAATATCACAGTGAGTGTTTATTAGATACAATCCCTCACTTTTACAGAGCCCTGTCAACTAGTAGGGGATGATAACATAGGAGCCAGGGAGGCTACAGGCAAAGGGCATGGGTGAACAATCCTTGAGGGTAAAGAACAAATCAGCAACTTAATAAAAAAAAGATATTTCAACAGTACCGTACAGGACAGTGAAGGAAACGTGTTTTTTGCTAAAGATAGGAAACTCTATTAACAATCTAGGAAACTGCACCTTATGTTCCTTTCTATGCTCAGCTGCAGAGGGCTTTCAATATAATCATGGGTTCTACGTTTTCTGTCTCTAGCATCCCCATCCATCTTGTTTTACTGACACAGGGAATTCCAGATGATGGGTTCCTAGTTACAGAAGAAGGTAGTCATTATTTTGTAGCTCTGAGCATTGCTGCTATTAAAAGGCAAATGTATGTGATTTACTTTGATGCACCATAAGAACCCTCAGTAAGGCTCTTGCTGAATGTAGACTAGCCTGTGGTAAGGAAGGGAGAGCAAGACCAAAAACTGTATTATGTGCCCTCCCATTTCACTTCCTATACCAGGGTTGCAAGCTGGGCTCTGAAAATACTTTACTCCCTGACTGGAATGAAGTGATTTTTCAGGGATTATAAAAGAAATTAGCTGTGCCAATAGGGATACATTTCTTTCCCATTACAATTCCTCAAGTTCGGGCAGTAATATTATTAGTGGTCCTTCCTATGCCACTGCACTGCTGGTCATGGATTCAAAATATTAGAGGAACATTGTGGGTAGGAGCAGAGGGTAGGCTCCAATATGTTCGTTGTTTTCCATTTTTCTGGGCACCCTTTCCTTATTTTAGGGAGTAAAAATGGGTGGTGTGTATGAATCTTAGCTATAAGGCTGGTTTCGTGGGAGTGTCATTGCAGCTGTGTTCATAGGACAATGTAATGTGCATAGTAAAAAGAGGCACATGTATTTAGATAATCATACCTTGGTGCAGTTATTATGATGCAATTATAATCCTTTTTTTGCACAGGTACTTCTGTCTAAACTGGAGGTATGGGTGGTAGAAAAAAACATTATCCCAATAAACCAGACTGGTTTAAGAAAAGGATGTGACACTACTATCAATAGTCTCGCCCTTGTCACATTCATTCAGCAGGCATGGTCCGTACGGAAAACATCTGTATCTGCCACATTTATTGCTGTTAGACACAGTAGAGCGACCAAAATTATGGAATAAAATGAATGCTTGGAAAATACCACCGGGGCTCCAAAGATGCTCATTGCACTACATGATTGTGCAAGGTTAAAGGTCCACATTGATATGGTTGGAAGGACCTTATGGTGGGTGAGCACTAACAGGGGGCTTAAATAGGGCTGTATACTGGCACTGATGCTCTTCAACCTTTACCTGGCAGATATTGGGGGGGGGGGGGTATCTCACTAATGAACCAGCTAACCCAGCTACTCTGGGGGATGCTTCTCTCCAGTGGTTGGGTTATGGTGATGGCCTTGTGTTTCTAGACTCCACTAGCTGGGGACTGCAGACAACCCTGAATAGACTGGTATCCTTTTGCAGAAAATAACACTCCAAATTAATACGGAAAGAAAATGATTATGATTTTTGCAAAAAATGGTAGGAAGATATAAAAATCAATCTTGGGTGATGGGAGGTGCTAAGGTGGAAGTGGTGTCTGAATTTAAGTACCTGGGGATACTCTATGATGATGAACTGCGGGCGACCCGCCACCTACAACAAATGTACCTTGACATAATCTATTGCAACAGGCTTGCTTCGATCTCTTGCTAGTAAGGGAGGTGGATATTGTCTGCAAATTATCGTACAACTATACCAGACTAAGATAGTGTCATCATGTATTCTCTATGATGCTGAGATCTGGGCGCTGCATTGTGTAAAGAGAATAATAAGGCTTGAAGGGAAATACCTTAGAAGATGACTTCGATTGGCTGGGGACGTACCTGTTGAAATGATGTATCTAGAATTTAACGTCACCTCTATTCATGTTAAACTGAGAACACGCTGTCTGCGTCTCATCTGGAAAATGCATAATGCTATGGATGACTCTGTGTTGGGTCTTTTAAATAAGACCGCTAAATCCAGAGCAACATTAATGCAAGCTAGCAATTTATTGAAAATTGTAAGTACTGCTAATACATGGTTGACTGGAGCACCTAATGACATCTTAGATTGGCCTTTTCCTAAATTAAAAAACGGCATAAAATCAGGCTTAGACTTAGAGGCAGTTGAGCACTGTAAGAACAGATTGGCGGGTAAATCTCAGGCAGGTGGGTTTATTGAATATTACAACTCACGTAGTATGGTGCCTGGCTACATGAACTGCTACGTGGGAAATCATGTGATTTGGGAGTACATTAAGATTACGTTTAATAGTGTAAAATCCCTTGAAATCATTGGGGCATGGTCTAACATTCCTCGCTGTGAACAATCTTGCTGATTATGTGGAGGAGGCTGTATTGTATTAACCAAATACTTGCTAATGGACTGTGAGGCACTTGTCTCGCTATGGTTAACTGCAATGAGAGGGGCAGGCCTACAATCCTCACTGTCGTCTGCTGAGACGTGGAAACATTTTAAGGATGGGAATCAGGAAGGCTGTAATTACCATTTTTCATTGCTTTGGAGAAAGTTTGTTGACATGTTTAAAGAATTTTCTTATAGGAATAGTATGTTTTGAGGTGTGAATGGATACATTGGTCAAGTATTGACGTATATGAGCTTTTGACGTCTGCTGTAAATAGGATGTTAGGATCATAACTAGTTTCTTGAGTTGTTGTAAAACATGGGTAATATTCCTCACATGCGTATGCACTGTATTATTCATACCCGTCACTACCATTATTTTTTCTTCATTTTTTCCCCATGTGTTTCTGCGTGCACCTACTTTGGTATGTATTACTTTTATCTGATTATTACACTTTATTGTTATTACCTAGTGTACGTATTTTCATTGCTGATTAATGTCGGATTAGTGATTCACGCTGAATTTGTGCTTGATAACATCCTGTAGGGCTCAGTCCTGATGAAGGAGTACCACTCCGAAATGCATTGGCTGTAGAGCTCTATTTTTTGTTGAGGCACAGGCTGGCCTCCCCTGCATTTTGATGTTAAAAACTTAGTTTTTCCACAAGAAAACTTCATAACTGGAATTTGAACCCTCATTCTACTTGAAGAAAAGTTTCAGAAAACAGTATAAAATTGACAGCTCATATACTTACCTTTCTGCAATTCTATAGTGTTAGGGTTGCTTCCTCTAAGTGTGTGTTTGAGGTGTGTCTGTTTGTTGTAGGAAAGGAGGTGTTAGGGTTGGCTCTTATACTTGCATGTGTGCTGAGCCAGGATTGATGTCACCATCAGAATGCAGGCTGTGAGTCTGGAGTGTGAGATTAGAATGTTTGGAGTTGAATGGGTTCTAACCCAGGCAGTTAGATTAAGTGAGCCTGAGTGGTGGGAGCCAGTGGGCTCCTGTCCCTTTCCTCTTTATCTCCTAATAACTATGATGACATCTGATCCTTGTAACAGAAGAACCCTAATAAAGTAACCACTATGCGTACCTGGCCTGTGTATCCTGAGTGTCCCTTGGAGCGAACCCTATGACCAAGAGCCAGTCATAACGATTGGTGACGAGGATGGGATGAAGGTATGGTGAAGGAGGACCTTGATGTGGACAGCAAGTGAAGCAAAAGGAAGCAGGTACCTGTGTGATGTCATGTGAGAGAGTAGGAAAGGCTCTGCTGCGGGGGGTGCAGGCAAGGGGATCCAAAGTGACTGTTGGAAGTGAGGGAGAGCCCACTGCCCCCCATGGACTGGTCAGTGCCC
Source organism: Ambystoma mexicanum (assembly GCF_040938575.1). Taxonomy (NCBI): domain Eukaryota; kingdom Metazoa; phylum Chordata; class Amphibia; order Caudata; family Ambystomatidae; genus Ambystoma; species Ambystoma mexicanum. The sequence goes on along the minus strand of NC_090925.1, from coordinate 48,489,571 downwards.
ACCAGCCAGGGCTAGAAGGGACAGCCTGTCAGAGGAGACCCCTGGGAAGAAGGGAGAGTGCCCTGTTTGAGGCCAGGAGTCATTAGAGGCTGTCCAAGAGTCTGGAGAAATGGAAAGCACTCAGAGTTGCCCATGCTTTGGCAACATGGACTTTTAGGAAATGAGATCTGCAATTTATAATGTGATTATTGATATGTCATTGCAATGCTTACTATAACCATTTTTGAGGCATGGCAGGCGTGATGTTTTGTTTGTGCGTGCATGGATGTGCAACCCATGATGACTGCTAGAGTGACTGCAGCGCTCCTTAGCAGTTAACATTCTATGTGGGGGTCGTCTGTATTTTGAACATCCTGTGTTTCATCTGTGTGTTGGAGTAGTATGTGAATGTTTTAGTGTTGGTGCATGACCAGTGTTTGGTTTTGAAATCTTTGGGAGCTTTTTGGAATGTGTTTTAATTGAGGTACATGACCAGGGTTGGTCAGGGGACTCTGCAGAGTTGGAGGTGTTTGGTGTTTTGAGGCCTTGCGGGCTCAGTGATGTTACTCGTGGTAGGCTAGTATAGAAGCTTGTTGGAGCTTTGATGAATCGGTTAGTGACTCTCTGGGGTCCAGAGGTATCTAGTAGGAGATTAGTACCATAAGCTTTGCGAAGCTGTGTTGTTATGATAATTGGTGGCTCTGAGGAGTTCACGTGAAGCTTAGTGAAGCTTTTATGTTGTTTTGGGTTGTGGCTCTGAGGAGCAGTCCAGAGGCATCTAGGAGGGGACTAGTGCCTGAAGCTGTGTGAAGCTTTTATGTTGTTTTTGAGGGTTTGTAGCTCTGCAGAGTTTACTTGAAGCTGTGTGAAGCTTTGATGTTTTTGGTGACCTTGGAGTTGTTAAGGTCCAGGGATTTCTTGGAATTCTGAAAATGCAAGTGAAATTGCATTTAGTGTTTTCTTTTACCTCTAGGTGACTTTTGGAATTGTTCTTGAGTCTGCTCTTGATTAATTTCAGAAGCCTGGCAACGTTTCATCTGCAGCTGTGTTCACTTTGGGGTGTTTATTTGGTTTTGAAAGGCTCATTTATCTGGCCAACATTTGTAGCGATAGGCTGGTGGTGGTTGTTTAGTGACAGCTGGTTGCCTTTCTTTATTGGTGTGATGAGGTGAGTGATTGGTGATTAAGTGTGTCTGTGTGACTGTGGTTTCTCGGTGACCCGGGTAGATTGTTAGGTTGTTAGTAAGTATCTTGCGCAGTTATGACTGTACCTGTTTTTTCCCGGTTTTGGGAGTTAGTGCTCGGAAGTGGCAGTTCGAGGTTTCTTTGTGGCAGAGAGGAACGGAAGGAGCTTTGTGTTTGGTTGGTTTTGGTAGTGTTTTGGTTTGTTTGCCGAGGTGGGCGGTTAGTGCTCGAAAGTGGCAGTTCGAGGTTCCTTTGTGGCAGGGGGGAACGGAGGTGATTTGTGATGTTTTGATTGGTTAGGACTGTTAGTTGTGGCAGTTGGGACTATCGTAGGATGTTAGTTAAGCCTGTTTGTTCAATCTCTGGGGTTAGCGGAACTCTGCTGAGAGTGAGGTGTGTCTTGCTGTTGTGAAAGAGTGTGTTGTTCTTTATGCAAGAGGAGGAGGTGTTAGGGTTGCTTCCTCTAAGTGTGTGTTTGAGGTGTGTTTTTTTGTGTAGGAAAGGAGTTGTTAGGGTTGGCTCTTATACTTGCATGTGTGCTGAGCCAGTATTGATGTCACCATCAGAATGTAGGCTGTGAGTCTGGAGTGTGAGGTCAGAATGTTTGGAGTTGAATGGGTTCTAACCCAGGCAGTTAGATTATGTGAGCCTGAGTGGTGGGAGCCAGTGGGCTCCTGTCCCTTTCCTCTTTATCTCCTAATAACTATGATGACATCTGATCCTTGTAACAGAAGAACCCTAATAAAGTAACCACTATGCGTACCTGGCCTCTGTATCCTGAGTGTCCCTTGGAGTGAACCCTATGACCAAGAGCCAGTCATAACATATAGTAACTCCATAAGGGGAACTGGTTAATTGTGTGGCTTCCACCCAGTTTTTTTCAGTTAAAATGATTTTGGGTTCTGGTGTCTTTGGATCTTTTCATCCAGTCTGCTCCTCGGAATGTGCACTACTTCGCTAGCAGAGACATTATTATACATTACGTTCAAGTTACGCAGTTGTGCCCACCTTTCTTCTTCACCACGCTCCTTTTAGTTGCCATTATTCCATCTGTACATTTTGTATCATGTCTGTCTTTTTTTGCCATCCACATCAGTTATGATAACCTTTTATTTTTTATGTTTTTATGTTTTATGTTTTATGTTTTTTTCCAATTGCATAACACACTCTGCATTGTTTCTGAGCAGTGTCAACAAATGAATAGCCACAACTAAACCTAGTGTTTATACTGAGCAAGAAATGATTTATTGGTACATACACATTATTCTCTGCACAAGAATACGTTTGATAGATACTGTGACAAATCTTGAATTCTTGGAATGGTTGATGGCATATAAAATATTTGTTTTTTAAGATATATCTTTGGAAAAAGTGCTGCGAGATGCACCTGTTACACTGATTTGTAAAGAAGTGCATTGGTTGGGAAGGGGAAATTCCCTTCCGAACTTTCTTCAGAGATAATAGATCACTGATAATGCACGCTCACAAAGTGGCTTATCTCGTTAGTCAGGTGCGCACATGGAAAATAATATGTGCACAAAAGTCATACATTTCCGCACTTACAGAAAGCGGGCAGCTAGGCGGGCTGATTCCCTGCTGTTGGTGTTTGTTGCTGGGAGAGTAGTAGGAGGAGTTCCGCCATACCGCTACAAGCGAAGCGGGCAGCGAGGCGTTCTGTTTCCCTGCTGTTCTCTGTGGGGGATACCTAGACTGAGTGAGATTGAACGAGCATATCTGGCATATCTGGACAAATGGAGTTAGGGGGAGTGTCCTTTGGATTGAAGCTGCAGTCTGCAGATTAACATGAGCGCGGGTGGGAAAAGGTCTTTCTCTCTCTCTCTCCAAAAGGGCTCATATTGGAGCACAGAGCAAGGAGAAAAGGAAAGTCTGTTCGCAACTGCGACCCAAAATGTGACCCCAAACTCCCAGACCTCCAGAGGTTTGACGTGGGGCGACTATTGCTGTTGCGATTCATAGATAAAAAAAACAGTTCCAGACAGTCTGAGACAGCAACAGAGCTACAGAGCCATCTGGGTTTTCTGGTGATTTCTAAGGTACGGCACCTGTAGGGTGAGTGTGCCCTAATTGCCCTAACTGATTTGCTTGCGCTAGTACTCACGCAACTACTCACACTACTACTAGTGGGGGCCTAAAACTACGGGCATTTTTTAGCATCTTTTGGCATTTTTATTCTCGGCTTACCTTTTCAAATCTTAGCAGAAGGGGAGGGCAGGGAGGGAGGGACGGACTAGGCCGGTCCTTAAGCTGTCAGGCGCTCCATGCCCCCGGTCTATGATGGTCTGGCAGTTGGCTTGACCTCATACTCTGTGCATATCTTGGAGTCACAAGTAACAGATGATATAAGGGCAGCCGGAAGCAGTGAAGTGGTGCTGTCTGGTGCAGTTCAGTGCTGCTATCTGAGTACCCTGTAAACCTGTACTATGGTATCACGCTAACCTTATGCTGTAAACCCCATGGCAATGGCAAACTCTCAAACGTGGTTTAACCTAACATTGGGGTGTGCTCCAGAGGGTTGTGAACAAGTATGCTCTGCCCCCAGAAGTCCGGATGTGTGAGCAGTCGGTGGACAACTTGGCGTATGGTACCTGAATTTTTGACATTGGGTATTCTGCTCTGGTGACTGGGGTAACCACCTGTGTTTTTGCTGAGACTGGCTTAGACTGGGTTATTGGATTCCCAGGACTTAATACTGTCTGACATTTTTGCACCTTTGCACCTTTGTACTCACTGACTGAGGATATTTGGCTTATCTATCTTGCTACCCATCTCGTTATTGTCAATCTTGGGGGGAAGGAGGTGGTATATTGCTTGAACTATTTTACAGCCCTATAATCCGAGGAACACAGTGGTTGAGGTGTTTATACTAACTAGGTGGTTTTATGTGTCGAAACATACGATTTATAGGTTTTTAGATATATTTTGCCGCCACATCATCAGTTTTTAAATAGCTTTTGATTTATTGTGTTGATGAATTGTTTTATATAACTATATCTGAACTTTTTACAGATCCCTGCTCATCTGCGCCACTTTTTCTAGGAGTGACAACGCAAGTGATATTGCGTGGCCGGGGCAAAGTAGTACGCAAACGCAAAGCAGCCACTAGTCTTCTGGTTAATCAAGGCCCTAAGAAAGCCAGGGATAAGGAAAAGTCTGTCCCATCTGTCTGCTTTCTCATCTCATTTCAAGGGGGGGGGGGCACTACTCCAACAGTACTCTCCTATGGTAATGTCTTTGCTGCTGCTGCCTCTGTCCCCGTGCTCTGCACCTCGTTCAGAGAGATTAGAGGAAAGCACCTTTTGTAGTGTGTCAATCCGCACCGCGAAGTACATAGAGTCAACAGAAATCAACAAAGGCCGCTTCCCAACAGACATTTGTAAGCAGTAGAAACACATTCTGATCAAGTAGAAATGAATGTCCTAAACACTCAAGTCCCAGAAATCACTATCATATGGGTGAAAGTTCAAACTGTATGTGAAGGGACTTCTACTGAAACCTCGAGAATAAATCTACCTTCAACTAATGAGTGCTTCTCCACTCTGGAGAGAAATACCCTGAAATTCTATCCACAGCAAACCACCAGTGCGTGTCAAGTTCAACTGGAGGATACTAAGAAGGAAGAATCAGTAATTTAGCTGCACTTTAAAGAAAATGTGACCTAATATTCTTCCCCATTTAACTTAATGAAGGTAAGAAAATAGTTATCTTCAATGTTTGTTTAGTTCAAGAAAGACACTCTATCAAGTAAATTTCAAAAGGATCCGTAGATTCCCACAGTAAATCTGATTGATAAATGGCAATCTGGACCGGATGCAATGCATTCAAAACATATAGTTACCAGCAATTGCATGCTGGAAATCCAAACTGTAAATAAAAAAGTAAGCCATAATTGTTAGGTTGTGAGAGATGCCATGTCTGATTCCTTTATCAGCAATGACATTCTATATCAAATCACCATTCATTTAGATCTGAATAATAACAAAGTCTCCTTTTGAATAAGGAGACATCCAAAGAAGTGCAATGATCTAGAAAAGGCATTTCGGTCAGCCCAATGTCTTCCTTATGATGCAGAGGTTCAAATAATAATAAGAGAATATTCCAGGAAATATGTGACAAGACACATTACCCGAAAAATGAGGAAGGGACACAGCCTGTTTAACGAAGAAGCTTTTGTTAACTCAAATAATTCTCTTCACTAACACATTATGTCTCTGCATCCAACTCCATCAGAAGATCTTAAAGATGATAATATCATAATTTTAGTGGATAATAATGACCCTCGAAGCGTTGGAAGGGCTATTGATTTTATGTACTTTTCCATGGATTTCGCCAACCATATAACCATGTAATTGGTCCCATACCAGTAGATTGTTATGACAATACTGATGGTAACCGACCAGAAATCTTCTACACTTGACAAGGGGGTTGGGGGGGGCTTGTATGGTGTACTCCCTGTGACCCTTTTGGGAAGATGCTTCTTGTGACATTCTAGAAGATGAGATAGCGTTTAAGGTCACAAGTAACTATATTGATACTAAGGAATCATTTGCACCAGGTAGAGGCCATGAATAAAGATCTATCGGCCCAACTAGAAGATACTTCAGAAATAGCCATCCCAGAAATATTTCTAGGCTTCCACCAGATGGTCAAAGAGCATTTCTATATAGCTGATGCCTGCGAGACAGAAGAACAAGGTTTTCTCTGCAGAGTCATATGGCTGTGGACATACTTCTCTTCATTATACAACTATACCTACACACCTCAGTATGGCACACGTATTTGTAAAACAATACGGGTTTCCTCTAGCATCCATGGAATAATACATAGAGATTATAAAGAACTTGGAATCCTGTAAGAATATTCAACCAATCCACAGTATATTTAAGAGAACTAAACAAGACGGTATACATGTCAAGGTGGCCTCTTCTTTTCATTGATCAGGGCATGGAACAGATCCAGTGTTCAAAAGTATAAACTGCCCTTGATTTGGCTAACGGATATTGGACTGTCTCAGTACTCCATGAACATAAGTATAACGTGCCTTTACACTTGGAGGGAAGCCATATACATCGACCAGAACTCCATTTGGTAACATTACAAGTGGAGTTTAACATTGAGCTACATAAGACTATGCTTGACCTTGTAGAATGAGGGAAATTGGCTTATGTGGATGACCTACTAAACGAAAGTAAAACTATCGATGAACACCAGGAATAAATCTGACATGTGTTAACTAAGCTGCAAAATTCATGTGCAAAGTTATCACTTCAGAAAGAACAAAGGAGTATCATTAAAGTAAACATTCTAGGACAAACATTTGCAGCCAAGGTTCTTCAACCTCAGAAGGCGTTTTGAGCTCTATTGAAATTGAGGAAACCCACAAATCTATGTGAACATCATAGCTTTTTAGGATTGACTAACTATAGTTGTAAATTCATGCAGAGGATTAGACCACAATCACTCAACACATGGTACATCATTTGGAAGGGGGAGGGACTCTCAGACAGAGGCTGTGAAACATTTGAAAAAAGGTTTATCCCAAGCTTCCATCTACAATAAGGAATTCTTCCTGAAAACAGTATTTTACGATAACTCTGGGCTTGCATTAGAAGTATGACAAGGTTAATAAAGTGATCTTGCACACCAGCAAAACGTTATCAGCCATGGAGATCAAATGTAATGATTCTGAAAAATAAACTCAGGCAATGGTGATCCATGTGGAACATAATAATAGTTGATATAATAGTTAATACTTCCTACCATCCTCTACAATATTTGCAGAGTGACCGATCAGAACTGAGAATGGTTCTCCAACTGCAAGATTACATCCTGCCTTGTTTCAATCCACGGATACCCTGCTTAAATTTGATATGGCACACGGATTAGCTGATCTACATGATTGTGTCCAAGACAATTCTGTGGAAGATGAAGACTTTAAAAAAAACACTTTTTTTATTTTTATTGGCATTTGGTTTACAATTTAAAACCTTTTACTATTCTACACAAAATACAAAAATTAAAAAAAGCCAAACAGCAATTCCTAATGAGACCAACACAATAGCATCAACACTTCCTACTTCATACATTTCCTTAACGTTGTTTCATTAGAATTGACTCCAACACTACGTGTGTTCTCATTTTGCTCTCTTCTGCCTTTGATACTGTCAACCATGCCATCCTGCTCAACCGTCTCCACGATAACCTGGGTATCACTGGTCAGGCTCTGGCGTGGCTGACCTCTTTCCTCTCCAATCGACCCTCCCAGGTCCAACTGGGGTCCTTCCTCTCTGATATCTTTTTCCCTACCTGTGGTGTCCCCCAGGGATCGAACCTCTCTCCCTGGCTGTTCAACCAGTATCTGGCATTCCTTGCCCACCGCATCGCTGCCCTCTGCCCCAGCTTTCAGTGATATGCGGATGATACCCAGCTCATTTTCAGGCTACCCTCGGCCGCCTCCTCTCCATCCCTAATTTCTGACTGTCTGTCTGCTATCCAGGAATGGTGTGCCGCCAATGACCTCTGCCTTAATGCCAGTAAGGCTGAGATTCTACTCATCGGCACACCCACTCCCTCCTTCCCTGCAGCTCTCTGGCCGGCCTTTCTTGGCCCTCTTCCTGCTCCTACCTGAAAGGCAAAAAACCTTGGGATCACCTTCGACTCCACACTCTCCTTCTCTCCTCACATATCTGACGTCTCTAAGAAGTCACACTACCAGCTGCACCTCTTCAGAGGTATTCTTCCTTTCCTCTCCTTCCCCCAGAAGCTCACTGTCTCCCGAGCCCTGGTTCTCTCAAAGCTGGACTACTGTAACAGCCTCTATCTAAATCTGCCTGCCTCTACACTCCCCCCCTCTGCAACTTATCCAGAACAGGACTGCGAGACTTGTCCTTGGCCTCAAGCCCAGGGACCGTATCTCTCCAGGACTGAAATCTCTACACTGGCTCCCAGTGGCTACGAGGATTAAGTTTAAAACCCGCTGCATTGTCCCCAAGGCCTTCTGGGGCCTGGGGCCTAAATACCTTCAACTCTCTCTTCCTAAATATCTTCCTTCTCGAGCTCTTCGCTCATCCACCTCCAACTCCCTCAGGGTCAGCCGCTTCTCCAAGCAACGAGTTGGGGGTAGATCTCTCTCTGCAGCAGGGGCCTCCCTCTGGAACAGCCTTCCTGCCTCCCTTAAACTTAAGGAGAACCATCTGTGGTTCCGGAAGCACCTCAAAACCTTCATCTTTGCTTCTGCTTTCTCTCCCCCTCTCCCCTGCTAATTCTTGACCGAAAATGCACTGAATCTGCAACTGGGCCACTCTCACCGATCTCGGTCCTTGGCCCAGCCACTCTACACTTGCACTAGCAACCCCTGCACTGCGGGACTGTTCTCTGTATCCCTACAGCTCCCTTCCCAGCACTTGTTCTGCACTCACCTTGCACTTGCCACTAGCTGGCCATTTTATTTTTTATTATTCTACTTGCCCTGTACTGCACTTTCCCCCCTCCCTTTCCCCTTGCACTTTTCCCTTCCCTCTACCCATGCACTTGCGCGATCTGAATGACACCTGGCCTAGTAGGATCGTTGTCTGCCTTCCCTTTGTTCCCTCTCCCTGCCTCGTCGGGCCTTGAAACACTTGTGTATAGGCATGTTACAAATGCCATATCATATCATATCATATCACATGAGATTGAAAATTCTGCTCCTAAGTGCACCAAACTGAATTTCAAGAGCTTTGGGAATTCGGCTCAAGCTTTTCAAAGCTGTGAATCAGCTAATATTAGGGTCAGTCTTTCTCCATGCATAAATGCTAACCACCTTTGTTCAGCGCATCGCCAACTCTGGTCATTAATATATTTGCCTAAAAGCCTTGTTCACATCCGTGTCAATGATGTACAGAACAATACAAGATGCTCCAAGGACTCTTTTCCATTGAGTATTTGCACAACCTACACGTTGTATCTGACTTTCCGTCACTGCTGCACCCACTCAAGATCTCTCTAGTAAGGTAGAGGTTTCATCTAAATGTCATGTATTGGGTGCGATAGTTACTGTCTGGAAATCTTGCTAGATATTGAGTAAAGATGCATATCTGTGAGTTTCGTGGAGCATTTTCCGGTACAGTTTGTAAGACTGTCTTTCCTCCTGGGAATCTATCCAGTGTTTCTGACATAGTTTGTCCTTCATCGAGGTCTGATGAACAGCTAGAATGTCTTCTAACACATTCAAGTCCCTCAATATTGTGCTACAAATATACTTCCATTTCATTAGGGTGTGGTCAGAGCCAGCCCCTTTATGATGTAGAAGCTTTTGACTGGGTTTAGATGTTATACATTTCCTGTAAAGCATTACACTTTTCTATACCACCATTGCATACATGGAAATAAGACCCAGCTCTGATCTTATGACCTCAATGGGTACACACTTTGCAAGCTACACTCCCCTTTTCCAAAATAGGCTCTCTAGAGTTACACACACTCCAGCCAGAAGCGCAAAATAAGCCTCTGCTCCATAAGTGAGAACAGGGATCACATTAGTCGATAAAAGGATACCATGGGAATTAAAGAAATCGTCCATATCTTTTTAATATAATCCTCCCCTGCGCCTTTGAGCGCAAAGCCTGTTATCTAGAGGCATCCCTGATACTATTACCCAAGTACATCCCCAGGTATACAAAATAATGAACTTTTACAAGATGTCCTTGTCCAGGTACCATTGATGTTTACAAGTTACCTTTCTAGATGATGGATTCTAAATAAGTACTCTGATTTTGGCAGCATTTATTATTAGACCGTTCTCTATAATATATGTCTGCAATGCATTTAACTGCCTTTGCAGACCCAGAGTAGTTTGGTCTATTAAGACCAAATCATCAGTGTATGGCAGTCTATCCAGTGATTTACCATCCACCTTAGGCGGGAAGCTTTGTACAGTCTTTGGGCCTCATTACGATCTTGGCGGTAGTCATGCCGCTATTGGCGGCATGGCTGCTGCCGAAATCGAGTCCGGGTCCGGGTTCCCAGAATGGGAAATTACAGGGCCATTCCGAGTTTGGAGGGCCCAGTAATTACTCCCTCCAGGAACCCGGGCCCGGACCTTCCCCATTCCCATAGGGCTGAATGGGAATGGGAGAGGGAGCAAACAACGGTCCGATTACGAATGGCCCGTTGTTTGCTCCCTCTTCCCCTCGCGGGACACGGTAAGGACGCCTGGTTTTACAAGGTCCCGCGAGGGGACCTCATAATGTGGCGGAACGGGTTTAACATGTCTGCCTCCTTTTGCGGAGCCCGTTTACCCATTCTGCCAGGTGCGTAATGTGGCCCTTTATGTTCTTACTCAGGTCAGAAATAAATTGATTAAAGAGGGCTGGTGCACGGGGGCACCATTGTTTAAGGCCCTTATCAGTTGAAATGGTTTCGGAGCATGACCCTCCACGGTATAATCTTACCTTGAAAGATCTATCAGAATATAGGCCCTTTATTGCCTCCAAGATGTCACTCGGGCACCTCCATGCATCTAGCTTTCCCCACAATTTGTATTTGTATTATTTGTATTTATCTGTGTTTTATAAAGTGCCTTAAGCCAATGTGATGTACAGACAACAAGGAACAGTACAATAACAGTACAATAAATGGATAAGTAAAAAATACAGACAATTAATCAATCAAGGATGTTGCAGAAAATGAGACTTCACTGACCTATGAAATAAAGAATAGACAGAGATAGAAGGAAGAGTGTTCCAGTGAAGAGGGGCTAAAAGCATGAAAGTACAAAAACGAAATTGAGCACAAGGGGGACGAGGTACCACCAATAGTAACTGAGATGATGAGCAGAGAGAGCAAGAAGGGATATAGAACGATATCAGAGCACAGAGGTAGTTGGGAGAAAGACCATAGAGGCATTAAAAGACAAGGCAGATAACATTAAATTTAAATTGAGTCTGAAAGGATAACCAGCCAAGAGTGGTATGAGAAGAGGAGAATCTCGGAAAGGGAGGAGACAGAGAAAACTGATAGAAGAGTTGATTACAGATTTGAGAGGTCCAAGATGGGAAATAGAAAGCCAAAAAAGGGCAGAAGAACAATAAAAGAGACAGGAAAAGTTCAAAGAGGAAATCAGCAGTTTAGAAGTTTGAAAAGTGAAAAATGGACAAGCTTTACAAATATTGTGTAAGTGAAAGCAGCAAGCGTTCAAAGTTAGAGAAATGTGATGAGAGAAGGAAAGACTAGAGTCGAAGTGAAGGCCAAGATTTTCAGCTGTGGATGAAATCGGAAGCTGGGAATGGTGGGAGGAGATAAAGGACGGGGAAGGGAGGAATGCAGGGTATTAGCGAGGAAAAAGGTGACTTCAATTTTCCCAGCATTGAGTGTAAGATAGTGAGAGTACATCCAAGATTTGATAGCCAACAGGCCTATCCACTGTATCAAAGGCTTGGACAAAGGCCTACGAAGGCTAGGTACAACCTTCTTTTCTTTCTAATAGCACGTGTCATCAGAATGTTTATCAAGAACACGCTCAATGAGGTACACACCCCCTCTATAAAACCTGACTACAAAGGATCCCAGTTAGCCATCCCGATAATGCCCTCAATACCAAAGCTGCATAGATCTTTCCTGTGGCATCGAGGAGGGCGATAGAACTATGATTCGAAGGATCAAACCTGTCGCCCTTCTTAAAAATCAGCACCATGACCCAGGTCCGCCAAGACTGTGGAACCCTCCAAATCTTTCCGATGTGCGTAAATAGCTCAAATAAAAACTGCACCCATTCGACTGGATTCTCCTCAAGCATCACGTTTGTGATGCCATCCGGTCCCGGAGCTCCGGATTTACTGGCTTTATTAATAAGCTCTGCAGTGTCATCAAGTTAAACTTGGAATGACCATTCACCGCAAGGAGGGATTGATACTACTGAACCACACACGTTACTTACTTAGAAGAGGCGGGAGAAATATTCTACCCATGACTAGGCTGGACAGCATTAATGGTCAGTGCTGAATGAATTTAAGTCTCCTTAAGTCAGCTCTCAAATTTCTCTTTTCCTTGATCACCTCTATATTGAATGCATGGGTACACTTGGGCCTAAAACCTGGTTTGCTTGTTAACACAAAATTCACCAAAGATCTTGTGTAGTCCAGAGTCAGGTCAACTCGATCCTGAGGATAACCGATTACTGAATCGGTAAATCTTTGTGTCAGGCCCTCTATTCTGGATTGATTCATAATCAATGTATTCCTCCCACTCGACACCTCAACCTGCGTCGGACAGACCTCAATTGCCCGACACTCCCAATCTTTACATGTCAACTTCATAATATGCTGGTCACTCTGGTCTGCATGGATTATTTCCAGGTTCATGCATCTCAGGAGCATTTCACCTGAGACGTAAACGTAATCTAATATGATCATTTCCCCACCCCTTTTCCAAGTAGCCTGAGTGGGAATATTGCCCCGGCAGTGTCCATTCAACATGTGTATATTCCTGTTGCTCAATGCCTTTACCAATGCGTGACTTCGCCTTTCAGAGAGTGTAGAGGCCACTTGAGTCTCAGTTAACAAAGCATTAGATCCATCAAAACAGTGTACATGTACATTTAAGTCACCACATATTATCACAGCCGGGTATGGCCATGTCTGAAGGCTCTATCCAGAAAACCTATCATTAAGGGTTGAAAGGAATGAGAACCCTCAGCATCCATGTTCCAGTATAAATTGACCAGCAACAACTACTTATGTCCTCCAGACAGAACACCTTCCACTCTAAACACTAACAATTGAATATAAGGATAAGAATTAAACATTTCCAACACAGTTAGCACTCTGCCATTTTTAACTGCTGTCAGCGATCCCAACATCAGTCTCCCTTTAGGGCCTTTTAAGGAATGGTTGAAATAGACTGTGAACCCATCCAAGATTGGGGGATTTCTTAACCAGGTCTCTTGCAAACAGACCACATTGTATGAATGGAACTTCAAATCCCTGTTACACAAATAATATGGAGGTGTATCTAGAGTCTATTCATGAGGCACTTGATGAGAACACCTGTCAACGAATGCCTATAGTTTATGTAGATGGAAGTTCCTACAATACGAAATAAAATAATGAAAAAAAGTTTGTAGCTAGTGTTGGGAAGGTCTTGGTGAAGGACACCTCTGAACCTGCAGTCAGGTTATAAAATTGGTCACTGTTTTAGCCAGGTGACAGAACTGATATCAATATATGAAGCTGTTCTTACTGCCATAAATCACCAGCTCCAGGAACCAGTAATCATAACCAATTCAGCCTATGTCCGCAATGGATTGGTTGAGCATTTAGTAAACTGGAAATCCAGATATATGCTTTGTGAATGAAACATGGTATGTTAATCCTAACAATAGACAATTTAGTGATATCAAAAAACAAGAGCCGGTTTTCAGAAAAAATCAAGGGTCATTCAAATGTTGAAAGTTCCTATAACACTTTTCATAATGGAGTTATCGAATCTCCAGACCTAGATGTAATTACTGCACAGAAAGAAGATCCAGTTGTAGGACGGTTCTATCAATACCAAGAGGCCCCAGCAAATATTTATTTATCTGAGATAGACTGGAAGGGGATGAAGGATCTTTGAGTTCTGTTGGTATTTGAAAAGATATTCAGAATTCAAGACATACTTTTGGTTAGGCAATCACATTCTAGTCATGATCAGAGGGTGCTACCCACCTCATTCCGAGGCCTAATTTCTAATCACTCCCATGACTCAGCAACAAATGGTCATCTGGGTTTTCAAAAGACAATGGAGCTCCCATGTGAGGTTTCTTATTGGCCACACATGGGTCAAGATCTAAGCGTTTATTTATCGGGGGTCTAGAGTGTGCTCAGTTGGTCAGATTGCCTTTATTTGTCCAGTGACCTATTCTTCACATCGCAACAAATATATGTTGATGGCTTCATGTCTCTATACCTAATGGGTTGAATGTCTTCCAGCTCCAAATTAAAAAGCAGAAACAGCAGCTATGTTATTGATTAACCACACATTTTCATATTTCAGTCTCTCTCAAAATGAGAGTCCGACAGAGGCTGACACTTCACCAGTGAGGTAATGGTTAAAATGTGGGAATTTCTCAGAATGAAGAGAACATTCCATATGGCCTATCACCCAGAATTCATCAAGGTATGGGATGGAGTTATTTAATAAAATAACTGTAGGAATATTAAAGCAGTTCATAGTGGATTCTGGAACCTGTTGAGATGTATGCCTACCAATAGTTTTGGTGGCTATGAGGTCTACACCCACTTCTGCAACTAAAATGTCCCCTATGGAACTCATGACTGGTAGAAAATGATCTCCACGCAGTTTCTATTAAACCAAACACAGGTAGAGAAATTGCTCAATGCCTCTATCACTCATGAACATGTGGAGAGCTTGCAAAAACATCTCCATCATTATTTTACCTATGCATAACAGAACCCTGAAAGAGCTGCAGTAATTACCAAGAGCTACTATGACCTACGGACATCCAACAAGAAGTAGCAAGTAGGGAATAAAGTCTACCATTATAATTGCCAATGAAGGACAAAACTTACTTGCAAGTTGGAAGGTATCCTATGAGATCATAGACATGATCTCGGCCATTCCTTATAAAATCATCTCAAAGACAAATAGGCTGTCAAACATTGGATTGATGTGAACCAGCTGAAAGCCTGCCACAATCGAAATGCTTTTTATCAGATCGAGGAATAAGTTCCTCCTCCTGATCAGTTGAATTCTGTCCCTATCATTGTAAATAGGCAAGTACAAACGATTAGACTGGAAAGACGAAATTTTGTTGAACAATATTTATTTATTTAGCAATTTATAAAGCGCGCCGGACCCGGGGGCATCTGGGCACTGAGCTTAACATGTGACGACAGTACATGAATCAATAGACAGTGTAACAAATATCCAATTATATTATATAGCAGATAACACATATACATTGCAGTTCTGGGATACGCCACCAATGATACTAGGGCAAACAGAGCTAGCCAGGTTGCTAGGTAGGTTTGGCGTGTTTGCAAACAGAGGCAGACTTTACTTACTGGATTCCTGTAAGAAGAGGTGTGTTTTCAGTTGTTTCCTGAAGGTCCAGATGGAGTGTTCCGATCTTAGTCTAGCTGGTAGTGTATTTCAGTGTTTTGCAGCTATTGTTGGGAAGCTTCTGCCTTCTGCTTTCTGGAGATTGAATGTAGGTGTAACTAGCATGTGACTGTGTGTGGTGCACGTGGGCCTGATCAATTGGGATCTGATGATTTTGTCAGCCAGGTATGTGGGTGCTAGGTTATTAAGGCATTTCTGTGTCAATGCGAGAGTTTTAAAGATAATGTGCTCTTGTATTGGGAGCCAGTGTGCATTCCTTCTTATGTTGGATATGTGTGAAATCTTTGGCACATTCAAGGCTGCTCTGAGGGCATTATTTTGTAGTACCTGTAGTTTGATATTTTGACTCTACATGCCCACATAGAGGGCATTGCAATAGTCCAATCTGCACAAGTTGAGAGCTCTGGCCAATGTGGTGCCGCTGTCAGGTGAAAGGAAGGGTCTGCATGCATTAATCAGCTGAGAGGTGTGGGCTGTTGCTGAGGGGGTTGCATTAACCTGTTTGTATAGTGTCAAGGAGGCGTCTAAGACAAAGCCAAGGTTTTTACATCTTTTGAGACCTTTAAGATGTTGTCATCTATGCTAAAGTCCTTGAAAAAGTTATCAAGTTTTTTTAGGAGGATTTGAGATCCTAGGAAAAGGAGTTCTGTTTTATCATCATTTAAGCATACGTCATGGTGAGCCATCCAGGTTTTGATAATTTTATAGATGATGTTGAGGTTGGCTTAAATCAAGGTCATGAGAGCCTGTGATGGGAATGAAGATTTGGGTGTATTCTGCATAGTTAGTGTAGGTGACATCCAAGTCATCAAGGCAGTCAAATAAAGGCATGGTAAAAATATTGTAAAGCGTTGGAGAAACCCCGGAGCCTCAGTGAGAACACTGTCATAGTTCTGTACGAGAGGAATGATTGAATCCATTGAATCGCGTTAGGCAAGAAATGCATTGCTGATTCCCAATGATTGCATAGAATGTTATGTTTGGCCTATGAATGACCAAGTCAAAAGCAGCAGAGAGGTCGAGTAAAAGGAGCTGGGCTAGTTTGCCTTTGTCAATGTACTCATCCTTCTGCATTTCAGGTCCAGGAGTACAGTTTCCATACTTTGGGCCTCATCACGACCTCGGCGGTAACCCTTAGATCTGGCGGTAGCGCTATTACCGCCGGATTTAAGGGTCCCCCGAATCAGGGCCTCAGCGGATTTCAACCCAGCTCTGAGCTGGTGTGAAATCCGCCGAGAATTTGCACTATTACCGCCAGCGGGAAATCCGCCGGCAGTAAGAGCGCACATTTTCCCCATTGAGCCCAATGGGGAATGGGGCATTCCCGAATGGGCTCAATGGGGAATGGGGATTTACTTTACCGCCGAACTCGTGATCTGGCGCTATTAGCGCCGGGGAGTTCGGCGGTAGGGCTAATACCGCCGGCGGTAATACCGCCCAAGTCGTGATGAGGCCCTGATTGGCGAAGGTCGAGGAGCTTATATTTATGGATCTGGAAGTAAGCTACTCTGTCTAGTATAGAGTAGGAAGTGCAGTGTGGTGATAGGCCGATAGTTGGTTGGTATATTGGGGTGAAGTGATGGCTTTTTTAATAGCGGAAGCACCCAGGCATTTGTTAAGTTAGTAGGCACTGTGATACTATTAAATGAGGCATTGATAATGCTAGTGATGAAGGGGGTGAATTCAGAAGAGCAGTCCTTGATGACTATTGCCGGGCAGGGGTCACCATGGCAGTTTGAAGGTTTAAGGCTGGTGGTGATTTTTAGTACTTCTGATTCCGAGACAGGAGTGAATTCAAAGTGTTGAGTGGTATTGTTGCCCAGGGGAGTCGGGATTTGATGAGGTGGTTGGTCAGGTTCATCTGTGGGTTTTTTTAGATTCTATTTTGGCTTGCAGTAGGGTGATTTTATCGGAGAGGGCTTTCTGAATGTTGGTGCACCAGCTTGTGTCTTCGATGCAGACATCTACTGGGGCAAATGGGGACTCTAGTTCTCTCAGGATGGCAAAGAGTTATTTGGTGCCTGGTTTTGCATTGGTTTGGAGGATCGCCTGTTTGTAGTGGTGCACCGGTGCGTTGGTAAATTTAGTTTTGTTGAGAACGCTAGAGTATTTTTTTCCAGGTGACCTTTGCTGTTCTCTTGGAGCTGCGCAGTGCATTGTGTGTCGGTATGAACCATGAGTTGATGTGGGCTGCTGGTTAGGCTTTGCGCAAGGAGAGGGTTTCTATTTTGTCAATTGCAGCAATGACAGTTTTATTGTAGAGTTCGACCATCATAGAGGGGTCATTAGTCCCTGAGTCTGAGTCTGCTATGATAGGGTACAGCAGGAGTAGTATGTTATTTACTGTGATGTTTCTTTTATTTATCGGGAGGCAGCAGGTGCATCCATCAGAGGGTTCTTGGGCTCAGCGCTCTTGGTGATGTTGAAGGTGATAAGGTGATGATCGGACCATGGACACTGGTTGTTGGAATTGATGTTGGTGTTAGCCAATCAAGGATCCGTACTTTGGTGTGCGTGTAGGGTTCTAAATGCAGTGTGAGAATCCAGATGGCTGAGATGGCGTTGGCCATGGAGAACACATTTTTGTCCAAGGGGTTATCGAGGCCTAGGTTAAAGTCTCCCAGAAGCAGGGTTTGAGTGCTGGTTTTGGTGTTGTATGAGAGGAGTTGCAAGATATCCTCTTGGAATGATAGTGTGGGGGAAGGTGGTCTGTTAATGTGGTGGATATTAAGAGTAGTGGTGGGGAAAAGGCCAGTTTCACTGAGAGTAGCTTGCCAGAAGGTAGGATAGTGTTTGCAATCTCTCAAATGTTAAAGCAGTTTTTTGCGATAATAGTTACACTTCTTCTGTTCGCTGTAGGTCTCTCTTTCCTGAGGATTGTGTAGTTATCTGGGACTGCAAGCGCAAGCGCGGGGCCTCACGCTGCATGGAGCCAGGTTTCTGTAATCGCCATGACGTCAAGGTTGTGTGCAGAGAGGATGTCAGCGATGTCTAATGCATGGGCTGGGAGTGATCTGGCATTGATTAGGGCTCCTTGATCTGAGTTAGCTTACCCATAGGATTATGGGCAGGTGCTACAATAGAGTGCGATGAAGACTTAAGTTTGAGGAAGGCATGTATGTTAGGTACAGTGGTGAGACTGATGCAGTTTGAGGTTTGTGGTGTCCGGTTCTTGGCAGTGCTATTGTGCTTAGTAGTCTTGGCAAGGCTATGCATAGTTCTGTAGGTGAGGTGTGCATTCCTTGTATTGTGGTTGATATAAGGGGGGGATGCCTATTGTTCTTGGTTCTTACAGCTAGTCTGTGGTTTTTCGCCATAGTTGGGCATGGGAGGCTAGTTAAGGTAGAGCGATGCCAGTGGGTAGGTTCCCTCTTGTTGGCAGGATGGGTTGGGGTGCATCTTATCTGTGATAGAGCAGGGTGGTTGGTGAGTGTAGCCAGGTGAGAGGAAGTGAGTAGGAAGGATGGTGCTGGAATCTGGGAGGAGGATGGGCATGGAGAGCATTATGCAGCGCATGGTCACAGTGGAGTGTAGTTGCAGTAGCACAGTTCTTAGTGAAGGGGGGTTAGATGAGAGTTCTACAGTTGGGAGCCGATGTCAGGTGGTCCGGCACACACTAAAGTCTTGCTGATAGTACTTAGGTAAGTCAGCCAGCTGGTGAATGTCGTGCCAGGATTATTAGCTAGTAACCAGTGTTACTTAAGTGTGGCGAGTAGCAATGACTAAATTGTCAATCATGTACAGATTAATAGCTGGTCAATTGCAGATTAGGATGACGCGCAGGTCTGTTTGGGCATACATAATGACAGAAGGGGATAGGATGCAGATATAGTGCCTAATACCAACATTATGCAAGATACCGTTTAGTGAAAAGAAGCAGTTATAGTGCATAATACCAACATAATGCGAGATACCATTTTTAAAGATAAGTTGCAGTTGTAGAACGGGGTACCATCATATCGAGGTACAGATACCATTCAGAGATATAGTGCCTAATACCAACATAATGCAATATACCGTTTAGTGAAAAGAAGCAGTTATAGTGCATAATACCAACATAATGCGAGATACCATTTTTAAAGATAAGTTGCAGTTGTAGAACGGGGTACCATCATATCGAGGTACAGATACCATTCAGAGATATAGTGCCTAATACCAACATAATACGAGATACCATTTTTAAAGATAAGTTGCAGTTGTAGAACGGGATACCATCATATCGAGGTACAGATGTAGCGCTGAATACCATCATAATGCGAGACACAATCTAGGGTAGGGTGCCGTTATGATGCTGTGTATCATCCTAGAGAGAAGTACAGTTTAGAGGTAGGATATAAATATTGTGACGGGTACCGTCATTTTGTAGGATACAATCGTGGTAGGAACGCAGGCACAGTATGAGATGGCCTGGTCCTGTCCGCGGTGAGGTAGCTGGCGGTAGCAGACTGATGCTGTTTGCTATAAAGAGAGCGATGCAAATTAGGCAATAGACGGAAGAGGTACAAAAGTCTGGGGGGTGGCAGGGTTGAAGTGGAGCATTATAGTTTAGCCAGCGAAAGGTTTGGGGTAATATAAAGCACTGTGAGACCTCACGTGATGAATAAGGTGCACTTGTTTTCTTGGAGGATAATGCACGAGGCAGGAGGTAGCGCAGTTGCTTACCCGGGGGTTCCTGTAGGTGTAAAGGGTGCTGGTTGTAGTAGTTGGTCTGGTTGCTTCTCCAGGCTCTGACAGGCTCAGACAGGAGCCTTTGTGATCAAGCCTTCATGGGGAGTGCTGGCAATGTTAGTGATGTAGAGTATGGTAGAATTGATTAGTCAATCCTGAAACATCTAATACTAAACCAGTCATTCTACCCTTACTTACAATCAGACTGACACCTTTATTTTCAGCTTTTTAAATCAATGGAAGTGGAAAGAGGACTCTAAGAACAGGGCATCACGTGTCCCCCCCACTGGAGGAAAGCGAGGTGGCAGCCTGAGTGACCCTCTCTGAAGAGCAGAACAACACTCAAGTCCCACCATGTTGAGAAGATACAGAGTCTTATTCGCAAATATATTTTCATTAGAGGAAACTGCCTTTCACATGGAGACATGATTCCAGGAGGGGGGACTTGTTAGGTATTTTAAAATACAAACAAGTCCTAGAATCATTAAAATGAGAAAAGGTCTTTCTGCCACAGCAAGAGAACCGAGATGAATAACTGGTGATTATTGCCACCTGCTCACTGTCACATTTAAAAGGAAACCAGACTTCAAAATACAAATTAACAGTCACATATTTCCTATCACTCTAATTAAGAAGCTCAAAGGATAAGGATAAAGCTGGGAGTTCAAAAAGAACATTGTCACATTGTTTTAGAATGCATCCTTCTGTGAAACTGTTTTTACAAAAATGTTCTGGTTGCTTTTGCATTACGTCTAAGCAAATAGTGGGAGCATACTCAAGCCTTTTGCTAAAATATCACAATGTTTTTAAATGAACATTTTAAATGCAGATGATACATTGGTGAAGGTACTCTACTGTAATGACACACAGTCTAATTGTATTATTTGTTCTTGTGATGCCAGAATTTCAAGGTAATGAAAAGTACACCCATAGTATTCCCTTGTTGATAATGCGCTATCCAGATAGTTGTCAATAATGGGTGATACCATCTTCTGGTATGGTCACAACTGATTGTTGTTATGTGTTTCCAGTACTGGAAAAATGAATGCAAGCTGCAAAAAAACAATCATAGACAACTAATGATTTTACACCATAAGCTTTGGATGAGTGTGGTCAGTCACATGTTTCCAATATTTAAACTAGAGGCCGAGCTATATATACAGGTAGTGCTCAGCAAAATCTAAAAGGGGACCAACCACTTTTAAAATCTACAAAACATTTTTTATGACAAATCAATGTAGTTAAATCATAAGGTCCACAACACATACATCACAGTACTTGCCATGAAACATAGGAATCCCTATTTAGGCAACCAATGCTAAATAATAAAAACGCAAAGAACTAAGTACACTTTGGACAACCTATTGTGTACATTACTCTATTTGCATCAATGTCACATATTGTCATGTCTCTGTTTTGAGTCCAGAGAAATGTCTCGACATGTTTTTGTTAACAAACCACAAATAACGAACATTCATCAGGAGAAAACAATTATCACGAAAATCCTAGTTCATACAGAATCATAGGCTCAATCTGGGCCGGTTTCGTACCACCTGTAGAATTGAAAAATATAAAAACAAAGGATCAGCTTTTGAATAGCTACATGACTTTGTAAAAGTTCTCACACAGTGAACTTAGAGAACCATCAAGGCAGAAATTACCTTAACTGGTGCTCGTGGGGACTGGCGACTTCTATAAATCAGTCGGTGTAGGATGGTAAATAAGTCCTACCTAGTTATTAATACAAGAAAAGCACCAATGTAAGTTTTTCGTAATAGCAACATCAGTGTTCAACAACTTAAACCACGTGGTGACAACTAAACACTATCATGTGTATCGAATAACCCAAGTGAAAAAATGCTCACCTACCCAAGTGGAAAATATGCATCAACGTCCTTGATATGAGGACACAGTTGCCTAGAATCAGTGAGGCAGGTCAACGCTTTTCTTGCTCCGCAAGTAGCGAGGGTCATACAATGAGGAGCAAAGCTACCTCAAAAAAATGTCCTGAAAAACACATAAAGCTAATCTCAGGCTGTGCTTCCTGATTTATACGGCATAAGGCACTGAGGGGCAGAGCAGACATTAACTGACATTAACTGGGAAAGACAGTCACATAAAATTGAAAGTACCTTGATACAAGGCGCTCTTAGTATGGGTCGCCGTTCAGATCGCCTTTAGTATCAACAGTCACATGATTCCCCTGGCTACATATAGAATCTACCCAGGAATGGCACAGCAACTTGGTGACAATTAGTTCTACCCCTGAGCAGAAGGTTAGATCAAGGAAAAATGAAATACTGAAGTACCTTTAGTTGATATGACAGGGACATATGTTTTCCTCCTAGAAAATTATTCCCAAAAACGTCACCCTTTTTTATTTTTAAAGGTGGAAGAAACTAATTTTGATTTTCTGGCACAGATCCAACAGGACTTTCATTCAATGGATGTGATAGCACATTATAAAACTATTGATGCCAGCTTCAGTTGTCCAATTGCTGTCTTTAGGTTTAGATGCTCAAGGTAAAATTTACCTAGAGTTGTTCTGCCGCTCCTTTGTTGCTGGAGTTGTGATTTGTGTGTTTGGGAGTTTGCACAATCACGTCCACCCATGCCTAAGGCTTTCGAGCCTACAGGGATCCGACACCGACCTCCCTGCACCGTTTTGAAGACTACAAAGCCATTACTTGTTACAGACGTTATGCTCTAGAACTCTGATTTTTCTGCAGTTGTGCCAGTGTTACCTGCTCATGTTCTGTCAATGCTGACCACTGGACCACCAGTGTCCCTTTTTGCCACTGAGAACACTCATGTCTAGATAGGGAAGGAATGCTAAAGCAAAAGGCTACTGTGAAGAAAAATATTACAAGTATAGGAACAGAATATGTACACACTTTACAATACAGTGGTGTTTAATTGCCTGGAATTGTCAGATGCCATTCTATGAGAAATGTACTCACCTGTTATGTTTTTCCTGTAACTGCATTATATTTCTGAAACAGAATATGTTACAAAGTGTACTACCACATGGCATTTACTTACAATGAATTGCACACTGCCATTCAAGTCTTTTTACGCTGTGGTTTAATTACCCAAAGTATTGCCTTGGGTTTCTATTCGTATTTGCTTACTGTTAGATGACTTACCTTTATGAAACATTCTCTTACACATTGTATATATAGCATACCCACTATGTTTACATATAGCAGTGGGTGTACCTGTTTTCTGGACCATATGTATGCTGACGTTCATATGTACCTTCCTAGAGGCCTCTCTCCGCGATAATGTTCAGCCTGACTGCTCAGACACTGCTACCAAACCTTTTTTGGGTGTTACAGGACTTCCCTAATAGTAGAGATGTGTATTTCCAAGAAGCATTGAGTCCTGTACAATCCTATTGGGTATGGATTTTAGAAAAACTCTAACACCTACAAGACAGGGCTCTTTCAGGTTAGCAGCAGACATTGGTCACCAGGCATTCTTGAGATGGGTCCATGGTCTCCTTGCCAGTTTTTCTGCTGGACAGGATACTTGGCTATTTCATGTTTCTTCCAGGATCTCTCACGAACGGATGAAGGGTATCTCTTCTTACGCAAAAGGCTGGTAAGAGTCGAAAGTCATACTAAACAATCTAATATCTGGCCCACACACACCACCCAGCATCAGGACCACTGGTGGCACATCTCATGCATACCACTCAGACACACTGAAACCAGTTTGTGGATTGGGACCAGAGAGTCCAAACCCTGTTCCTGGGTTCCAACAAACATGGCCCTGCAGTAGCCCGTGAAAAGCCTCAGCTTTCCCAGGAACTGGATGTCCATAAAATAATGTTTCAGTCCTCACAAGTCAGGAAGATGGGTTAATGGCAAGATGGTCAAGAGGTAAATGAAAAACCTTGTGGCAAGGCCATGTTTGGACACTTGCCACAATCAGTAGCCAAACGTGGTAAGGCAAAACACAAATATACAGAAAGATAGCAAAAAGTAACTGCTGCCACCAGCTGGTCCTTTAGGCACATCCAATGTAACCAAAAATCCTCTGAGTATTAGTCTAGGGCAAAACCAAAAGTGTTCTCCATCGTACTGCATTGTAAGATGCATTGCACAATGATAAAAAGTTATCAAAAGTGATAACAAAGTTAAAGACTAAGGGAAACTAAGTTTCCCAGTACTGTCAGCCTGAAGGGCTAGTCAGTTTCCCCATGACAAAAAGCCAGTGTAGTGAAGCTGAAGGTTTCACTGCAATGCAAAAGTTCAGGTCAGATTGAAAAATAAAAAGCAAAACAGATGGGAAAGTTGCTAAAAAGAGAAATGTTTTTCTAACAATGGCTAATAGATTGCGTTGTCGAATGTGTGACTTGGCTCAAATGAACTATTCTATATTATATACATTCTATTAGTGAGCCTTTAGGTTTAGTGGGAGTGGGAATGGAACGCAGTGGCATGGGGCTAGCTTCATAAAAAAACAAAAAATAAATACTTATTTAGTAAGACCGACTGGATTTGACCAAACAGACATCGTAGTAACTGTAGTCACAATAAACATGTACAATGTTGGCAACAATTAATCAGGGCTATTGCTTCCCACCAAATGGGGACAAAAGCAATTAGCACCCCGGGTTGAAGCCCCAGGATGCCAATAATGATGAGGCCAGTTTTACAGAGGCAACAGACCGCAAACTACCATGAGCCTTCGTGAGACCCTCACTGCGCTTGGAACTAACTGCCTCTGTCTGACAGGCCGATACTGGCCCTGTCCGTCCCAGAGCACAGCACATAGTTCATCACAATAAGAATGCTAGTAGGAATTTTCACACAGGTTCTCTCTGTGAGGGGACTTGGGAAAACACTACTAGGAGGTACATGGTTTCCAGCTCATCGGTTTGGTCTGAAACACCCTATGTTGGTAGCAATGGCTGAGCTCCCAGGCTTAGTCGTCTAGGAGGGGAGGATGGCAGTAGGTGTGTACACAGACCTTTAGAGCATACTCTTAGTCCAAGGGACCTCTTACACACTATTAGTTTTATTATACACAGTAAGGCTTATATCTTCAAGCAAGGTAAGAACTGTGACACAGTAGCAATAAATCAGACCATACGCACTATTCATTAAGAATAGAACATTTCAGTATAAAAATATCCTATAAACAGTAGAACCAACTGAAACAAGTAAGTAGATAGCCAACCAACTTGTACAGCATTTAGTTAACACCATATTTTTAGCTAACCCCTACTTATTCAATCTTTATAAAGTCCAACCCTATTGTAGGTGATGCACACAAAGTGAAGGGGGACACTGGAGGTCCAGTGACCAAGGGCTGAGGAAGACAAGGCAGGTAATAGGAAAGAAGATTCAAGGAGGCAGAGTCAATAAAGAACTCTTCTGGTTACAGGTTAGTAACAGTCTGGTTTCACTTTGGAAGGACATTTGGTGTTTCTTAACCAAATTACGCCAAAGACAAGTGCCATGGACTAGGAGAGGGCACAAAGGGTTGTTTACCCAAATGTAGCTCAAGGTAGGCCCAGGAGGGTAGGCAAGTAACAGCTTAACTGCCGGCCTGTGGAGCAGAGGATCAACACAGCAAACTCTAGGTAAGATTCCAGAAGAACCTTTTCAGTGAAAAATACACTACAGCAGGACAGTCTTCAGTAGAGGTGACAGCAGACGGCGGTTCAGGGTTCTTGGTCATGGAGACTGAAGAAAAGTACTTGATATGGATCTTGCAGTTGCACTCGAGCAGTCGGACACCTAGTAGATGATCTTCGAAGTTCTGGTGTGTTTGTGCCCTATTCAAGGCTCAGTTCAATGTTGGTTCTCGCCTGTCAGATCTTGCACCCTTTCTTTTTTTTTTATATTTTTTATTTTGGCATATAGTTTATTTCAAACCGTTACGACAATTACATACAAAATACAGAATACAAGTAAAAAGAAAAAAGAAAGAGAGCACAGAAGAAAAATAACTAATCCAAAACACATTTTTGCTAAATAAGAAGGAAATAAAAGAACATGAAATGAGATCAAATGTAAACTCCCCACTATAAAAACAATAATAATACTTAAAGCGTTATTAATTTCCCAACCAAACCCACCATTTTACAGTGCATTTAGTCATCATAACTTTAGTTGGTAGATAGTCAAACAAGGTTTACAAGAACTTTACCACATTCCTTGTGCAACATGATATTAGTTGTTAGTCATTAGGCAGTGTCCCTTTCTGCTGGACTGATTTCATCTTAGCCCCATAGTGGTAGTTTAAAGATTTCATCCAGCATTTCTGTTAATGGGAATATCAAATGGCAATTATTCCCCTCACATAGTTCCAACCACCAATCATCAGCATTTTTTGTCAGTAAAGCACCCACAAAAGAAACTAGGTACTTCATTCTTAGGTCTCTGATACAAGGGCACAGGCAGCTCTCATGTTTCAGTGTTTCTCTAGGTCCGCAGCATAGACAGCATGCAAGATTATCGCCCTCCTCTTGTTTGCAAGCATTCAGAATTTCTTTAGTATGGAACAAATTGAGACTACATCTCAGAAACACGTTTCTATGAATTGGACAAAAAATGTAATTAAATAATTCGTAACCTTGTTTAGGGCATTCATTTCTGAAGTTATGCATGGATATTGGCAACATTTTGCTTTTTCTGATTCAGTCAAAATCCAATCCGTCTGCCATATCTTTTTTTGAGCACCTTCTGGGGTGGATTTTATAAGATCTATGGGATCTCTACATTTGTGAGGATTTCAGAACATTGTTTTGACCACAGATCCAAAAACCAGTCTGTCCTTTTTCTCTCCTTTTTCTTTTAGGTTATCAAATTGAGCTGGAACGTCTCCCATCATTAGCTTTCAGTACAGAGCCACTGAGTTCCACACCACAATTGAGTACAAGTATCGGCTCCTCAGCTCATGCCTTATTATATACATTAGGACACACTAAGGGAGATATAGCATTTTCCTCCAAATTGTACCCTCCAATGTTGTCCAGATGTCCAAGGACGACGTGCAGAATGAACCCTCTGTACAATGTGATAGAATTGGGCAGATTTTGTGCTTACAAAACTTTAATATTGGTATTAGGGAAAATTTGGCCAAATTTCTATGAATCACCCTACCTTGTGTTGTCATGTTTTTTACTTACAATTTTAGATCGATTACTTTTTGGGCATCACAAAGCTGTGAATTAATATCGATGCCTAAGTATCAAACGTTTGTTACCTGACAAAGCTCCTCTTTTGCAAGGTAACACTTTAACTTTGAATTCTATTTATGTTTTCCTCTTACATTCCGAAGAACCAGAATGGCCGATTTTGAGGCATTGATTTTAAGGCCATTGAGTTGCACGTATTTGAATAATAAATTTAATTTGTGCTCCAGGCCAATCTCTGTCTGGTCTAGTTCTCCTTGATCTCTCTGCCGCTTTTGACACTGTCGATCACCCACTCCTACTCAACACTCTTTCTTCCTTCGGGTTCAAAGGCCCTGCTCTAAAATGGCTATCCTCTTACCTTTCCGCCCGTTCCTTTGCTGTTTCATGGGGAGGCCAGACCTCTCCTTCCTTCCTTCTAATTTACAGTATTCCTCAAGGCTCTGTACTTGGCCCTTTCCTCTTCTCTCTCTACACCTCCCTCATTGCCCTTGTTATCTCCTCCTTTGGCATCTCCCATCATTTCTATGCAGATGATACTTGTTGAGGGTGACTGGCGCCCCCCGCGCGCTTCGCCGCAAGCCCCGGCCCCAAGAACATGGACCGACACGTCTGTCTTGGTTCGGGCTTCCCGGTCGTTCTGATGCGGCCGGGAAACGCCCCGTTTATTGAAACTGCACGCGACGGCGGGCAACGTCACGCCACCGCGTGCGCGCCCGTCATCGGGTAGCGCCACACTCCTCCTTTTTCGGGGAGAACCAACAACCCTCATTAACTCTTCACTACACACTGTAAAACATTGCAACAGAAACAAGTCATGACAATAACGGGACAACGCAAACAAAACTCACACAAACTCTGTCCCAGGAGCACCTCTTTATTAGCATCCACCCGGGTCCCCTTAACTAGGCCTTCTCACCCTCTGGATCCTCAGCCAATTGTCCCAGCACATAATCGGTGAGGCGAGCCGGTTTCCCTCGCCCAGCCCTCTGGGGGTACCTCCTGCTCGCCTCCGGCACGGGTGATCGGTCCGCCTGCAGACTTCGCATCGGAGACTCCGGCATGCAGGGTGGATCTCCCGCGGGCTCCAGGGCTCCTTCCAGGTCCGGATCAGGAGGTGGGTCAGTCCTGGGGTCTCTGATCTTTTTAAAGAAACTCACGTTCCTCGTCACTTCCGATCGTCCATCCGACGCTGTCACCATGGAGCCCCGGACGGCCACGACATCCAGCGGCTCAGGCTCATATGGCAAGGAGAGTTTCCCATGCGGGTGCCGATTGCGAATGAGTACCTCATCGCCCGGCTCCAGCTGTTGGGGGCGAAGCCCCCTCCGCACGTTTTCCTGGTCCGTCCTTGCTTGCCGGCCCATCTCGACCCGTTGATCATCAATGACTGCAGGTTCCCGTTCTCCGACCTCCGGCAATAGCCCTCGCGGGCATCTCCTGAACATTGCTTCTGCCGGGGCCACTCCCGTGGACGCATGTGGCGTGGTGCAGTACACTCTCAAAAACTGGCCTTGGGCAATTCTAAACGTCTTATTGAGGGTTCTCATCAGGCGTTCTGCCTCCCCATTCGCTCGAGGCCACAGGGGCATGATCTTCCGGTGCACCACCCCGCAGCTCACCATCAGCTCAGCAAATCGTTCACCCTGAAAAGGCGCCCCATTGTCCGAACACAGCGTGTGCGGGAATCCGTGAGCTGCAAACACTTTCTCCACCGCCACCACCACATGTTCAAACGCCACGGACTCGACGAACTCCACCTCGGGGTAGCGGGAGTACTCGTCCACCAGGACCAGGAAGTGGGTGCCCATGGTGGTGGACCCAAAATCGGCATGAACCACCTCCCACGGATGGGTCCCTCTCGGCATTGCCTCGATGACCGGTTCCCGCTGTAGGGGTGATGCTGCTTGACACCAGACACAGGCCGCCACGAACTCGTCCACCTTGCGTTCCAGCTCGGGGAACCACACCTTCATCCGGAGGCGGGCCTTAGTCTTGGCAGCCCCTTGGTGACCCCGATGTGCCAGCGCGATCACCTCACCCACCTTGGATTGGGGAACTACAATCCGGTCGCCCCGAAGCAGCAGGCCGGACGTCGAGAAGGACAGTTCCTCACGAACCTTCCACAGTTGTTCAAGAGCAGACCGGGCCTCCTGAGTGCGCCCCGCCACGGCCTCAAGCGCAGATTTCCAGGAGCCCTGCTGCATGGACTGCCTCAATACCCTGAAGCACTCATCCTGTGCCGCCGCAGCCTCCAGCTCCTGGAGAGGCATGGCATTCGGCGTGGCAGCTTCCACCACGACCTGAACATGCTCCTCCGCTTCCTGCTCACAGACGTCACAAACTCCTTCTCCAGGCGGCCCGGGGTGTCTGGACAGATAGTCAACCGCGTTGTTTACCCCCGGCCGGTAGACCAGGGTCACCCCATACTCTAGAAGAGCCAGCATCCACCTCTCAATGCGTGCCGGCGGTTTGGATGACGACCCCGCTAGGATCGGCAGCAGCGGTTTGTGGTCGGTGACCACCGTCACCGGGCGTCCAAGTACATAGAGCCGGAAATGGCGGCATCCCCACAGCACAGCCAGAGCCTCGCGCTCAATCTGCGAGTAGCATTGTTCGGCGTCTGACAGCGCCTTGCTGGCATAGGCGACTGGCCGGACGCCGCCATCACGGTCAATCTGAGTCAGCACTGCCCCCAGGCCGAATGGGCTAGCGTCGACGATGATTTCCCATGGTAGGGCAGGATCGAAGAATGACATCGTGTCCTCAGCCGTGAGGGCGCCCCTAATGTCATCGAAGGCCGCCTGTTCCAGCGGACCCCAATTCCAGACAGTGTCCTTCCTTGTCAGGGCTCTGAGGGGCTCAGATCTGGACGCCAGGTTCTTGATGAACCGGCCACAGTAAGTGACCATGCCCAAAAAGCTTCGCACCTCCGACACAGATTCCGGTGGTTGGGCCTTCTGTATGTCCAGTACCTTCCTGGGGTCAGGCGACACCCCCCCTTCCTTGAACACAAACCCGAAGAACTCCAGGGAGGGGCGCAGAAATTCGCACTTCTCCTTATGCAGTGTGAGTCCCAGCGACTGCAGCCTCGCGAAGGTTTTCGCCAGACGCCTCAGGTGGGCCACCTCGGTCCTCGCGAAGACCAGAATGTTGTCGCTTATGTTTAGGACGTCCTCAAGGTCGGCCAGGGCACCCCGAATGATATTCTGGAATACTTCCGCGGCCGAGGACACCCCAAAACTCAATCTCTTGGAGCGATACAGTCCCCGGTGCGTGGTGAAGGTGGTAATGTACCTTGAGTCGGGGTGGAGGACAACCTGATGATATCTGGCCCTGAGGTCTAGCTTCGAGAAGAATCTGGCACCCTGCACCTCTGCAATGATGTCATCCAGTGTCGGTGTGAGGTGCCTCTCTCTCCTGATGGCCCTGTTGGGGATTCTCATGTCTACGCAGATTCTGACTGCGCCCGGTTGCTTGAGTTTCCTTGCCACCACTATGGGGGACACCCAGGGAGTCGGTCCCTCCACCTTCTCGATGATGTCTAGATCGACGAGGCTATCCAGTTCTTTATCTACCTGCTCACGGAGGTGGAACGGTACTCTCCGATGTTTGAGGGCCACCGGCTGTACCGGCTCGTCTATGTGCAGCCGTACCGGCTCTCCGACCATCTGTCCAATCCCCTTGAATAGGGCCTGATGCTTCTCTAGCAAGTCATTTATGTCCTCCAGGTAGACGGAGTACGCGAAGCTTGCGATGCCGAGAGCCTCCGCCGCTGCACAACTTAGCAAGGTGTTCTCACTCACCGGCGTCACGTAGAAGCGGGCTGTGATGTGGGAGCCATCGTGTTCCACTTTTGCCACAAAGGCCCCGTCCAGAGGGATGGGCTCCACGCCACCAAACGCAAAGATGCGGGCCTTTGGCGTGACCAGCCTGGGCGGCCGATCCATGGCTTTGTAATGTTCTCGGGCCATGACGTTCACCGATGCCCCTGTGTCCACGAGTACAGGGACCGGAGACTGGTTCACCTCAACCACGCATCTGGGTTGTCGTTGATGTCTACCTCTTAGGAGGTCCACACTTGAAACGAGGAAAATGTTCTCTTCATCTTCCTCCTCTGCTTCTTCCGCCTGAGCTTCTTCCTCGCCCTGGTCTACCTGGGCAACATTGGATGGCCGACCCTGGCGAGTGGCGATTGCTCGGCCCTGACCCCTTGGCACCAGCACCGGCAAAGCCGCCCTACACACCCTTGAGAAGTGGTCTGGCAGGCCGCATCGTCCACATGTCTTTCCAGCTGCAGGGCACTCCGCTGGGTGAGGCAGGTCGTATCCGCATTTTTGGCAAATCTCTCCTGCCCTCCCAGCTCTGTCCCGTGTGCCACCGCCATACCTCCTAGCACCTCTTCCCCCTCGCCACATCGCGCAGACCTCCTCAGTCTTTATGGGGCGTGACCCGGCCTCCATTCTTGCCGCTTTCGCCTCTGACACCTCGTGGCTCCTTCCCAGCTCAAGGATGCGCTGGAGCGTTATTCCCGGCTCCCTCAGCACTTGGCGCCTGAGCTTGCCTGATGAGCACGCCTGTATGAGCATGGTCCTGATCATGTCCTCCGCATCGCCCCAGGCGCAGGCGAGTGACAGGCACCTCAGGCGCCTGTAGAACGTGTCTAGAGTCTCATCATCCTTTTGCTTGGCAGAGAGCATCACGAATCGCTCATAGTCCGCGTTGGCCAGGGGTAAAAAGTATGCCTGGAGGACGGCCTTTGCATGATCATAGGTTCCGTTCCCTTGTGGCAATGATTCGAAAATCTCCTGGACAGAGGGCCCTGCCGAGTACAACATCATGGCCAGCTTGGTGTCATCATCCACTACTTGCGCAGCCCTGAAATACATGTCCAGGCGGTCCACCCACCTTCTCCATCGGGGCCCCAGGCTGGATGGTGGGCCCGACACATCAAATTCGGGGATGGGCTGCAGGGCAGCATGTGCACGCACCTGTGCCATGGCAGGCGCTGCCAGCTGAGCACCCGGAGCAACAGCCAGTTGAACTGGGGGCTGAAGGGCGGGAACCGCCGCCTGACCGTCTCCTGGAGCTACTGGTTGCTGCATCGGGGGTAGAAAACCCTGTGGGGCCACTGGTGCACGAGGATGAAGCTGCGCCGCCACACCGTGTGCTCTGTCCTGGTCTTCGGTGTCACTCATGAGCTTGAGCGCACAGGCACCCCCATGAGGCTGATCGGAGACGCAACTCAAGTCTTCAGCCCACAGTGACTCTCAGCATGGACCACCCCAGGATGCAGTGAGTCCTACCACCTCTGCGATGATGAAGAGGATAAAGACAGATGGGTTCACCAGGATGATGATGAAGGGGACGAAAAAGCAGGATGCCTTTCGATTTTCCAAAAATTTGTAGCAGGATGGTGACTGGATGCAGCAGGCCCAGTCAAGATAGGCCTTCTCCTAGCTTCCACTCGACGTAGTAAACCCAAAATTAAGTTAATGCACCAAACATGCACACCTCCGTGTAAATGTAGCTGTTAGCTACTAAAGCGTCCAAAAATTAGGCCTGGGGTCGTTTCAGGGCCCAAACCGGAGCTCCTTGAAGTCCCACAACCGTTACACAAAATGGCCGCCAGCCGCGTGGGCAAACGCACTACCCGCGGCATGAAACGAAGTCTGTCCTTCGACCTCGTTCCGGTGAGAAAAATTGTTCAAAATGTCACCGCCGGGCCCGGGCATCGTTATCCCACCTTCGTCGCCACTGTTGAGGGTGACTGGCGCCCCCCGGGCGCTTCGCCGCAAGCCCCGGCCCCAAGAACATGGACCGACATGTCTGTCTTGGTTCGGGCTTCCCGGTCGCTCTGATGCGGCCGGGAAACGCCCCGTTTATTTAAACTGCACGCGACGGCGTGAAACGTAACTCCGCCGCGTGAGCGCCCGTCATCGGGCAGTGCCACAATACTCAACTCTTTCTCTCGTTCTCCTCCTTCACACCTGACCTCCATCTTAAACTCTCCTCTTGTCTCACAGCCATCAAGAACTGGATGTCCTCCCGCTTTCTTTCTCTCAACACCGATAAAAGCAAAGTCCTTTTTTTCCCCTCTAATACTCTTCCCTCTCCCTCTCCTCCCCCATTTATCCGCTTTCCTCCCTCCGATCTCCCTATCTCCTCCCATGCTTGCAATCTAGGCGTTCTATTTGACTCCTCTCTCACCTTCTCGCAACACATTTCACTCACCTCCCGCACCTGCCGATACCACCTCTACAATATTCGCAAAATCCGTCCCTTCCTCACATTCCACGCTACCAAACATCTAATCTCCTCACTCATCTTTTCCCGCCTCTTCTACTGTTCCTCTCTAATCTTCGGACTTCCCTCTTCTCAGCTTGCCCCTCTTAAATCCATATACCACTCTGCTATTCGTACCCTTTGTCTCCTTACCTCCCGTGACTCCATCTCCTCTTCGCCCTCTCACCTTGGCTGGCTACCTTTCCACCTACAACTAAAATTCCACTTTCTCTGCCTTGTTTTAAAATCCCTCCATGGTCTTGCTCCTCCTTATCTCTCCTCCCTTCTCTCATTCTACTCCCCCTCTCGCTCCCTTCGTTCTGCTGACCACTTCCTTCTCACTGTACCTCCTTCCCCCTGTGCTTCCTCCCGGTTCCGCTCCTTCCATCTTCTTGCTCCTCTGCACTGGAACTCTCTCCCCCTCCCAATCCGCTCTTCCACTACCCTCACCTCATTTCACACTTCCCTTAAATCCCTCCTCCACCATTCCCCACATTGAAGCCCCACCTGCCCTCTCTACTCCCTCCCCCCCTGGTTATCCCCTCTTTGTTTTCCCCTCTTTTAATTCCTCTCTCCCCTCTCCCATTACACTCTCTCTCCCTTCCTTCTACACTTATTCAATCCTTCTCCTGCCCCCCCTCAACACTCCGATTCCCACTCCACTTCCCCCCCTCTCAGTTAATTGCTCTTTGCACTGCTTTGTGGAATGATTCAAGTTGTCATTTTTGCTCACAATGTTATTTGTTGTTATTTCTCTGTATTTGTTGTTCCATTGTACAGCGCCTTGGTGTAAAGCGCTCAATAAATAAACAAATCAATCAATCAAATCAATCATCGGTAATAGCATCTGACCCAGCAATTTGCCATTTATCCTGGGTGCATAAGACATTTCTTCTCTCACTATATCTTTCATGTCAGATATGAAGAGCTTGAAGTGTTCAGCTGACAAAGGGCAGCCTTGTTTAAAACCCCTCATAGTGGCCATTTCTTTGGATAGCGTTCCTTCACAGTCTAGTTTTACTTGAATTGAGGTGTCCCTATACAAGCTCATGAATGGGGGCTGAACATGTGGGGGGCATTTCCAATGTGCCAGTTTTGTCCACAGCAGATTTCCATCTATGCTGTCAAATGCCTGAGCAAAATCAACAAGGCTGATATAACATTTCTTGCTCTTATGTAGTGCTCCCATTGTGAGAATGCCCAGTAAAAATAAATGTAGGCTGCACCCGACCCCCTTGACAAATCCAGCTCGCCTATTGCAATTTGTTCTGAATCAATCATCCAGCGCTTTAATCGGGACAGGAGTAGATGTAGATCATGTAGATCTTCCCCAAAAACATCAAGAAGGACAATCGGATGGTAGTACTTTGGATCCGTCCTAGAACCCTTCTTGAAAATCAGGCTCCGGGGCTCTTAAATTACATGGTTTTTTTTATTAGCTCTATAATGTCTTTCCTTGTTATATCTAGGTCCCAAGCTTTTTATCTGTGGTGGGGCAACACTCAGAGCCTGATCTGGAATACTCTCATACAGGGCCCCAAAAAAGGCTATCCATGCCTACTCTGTAACTGCACTTACACTAAGCGCTTTCTGAGAGGCACTGGTTTCATTTATTAAGGACCATAGACTTCGAGAATCTTTATTCGAATGAGCCCCTAACATTCGCTCTGCATCATTATTTATCATAGTCACCTTGTGTAGTTTCATCCAATTTCTTAATCTTTGTCTTTGTTTTTTATTAATGATGCACTATCCATTTTACCTGCTACTTATAGCACTTTGATGTTCATCCTCAACTCATGCTTTTGCTTCATCATGAATGTGTTCGGAGCTAAAGCGGGGCTTCCTTCTCCCCCTGCTGATTTCCCAAAATGTTCTCAAGAGAGGTACATAATTACATCCCATAAGGCTGATATTTTGAGATGTTACATATTGATCACACAAATGAGCTACATCTGCTCGCTCAAGGTGCAGACGGAGCTACTTTCATTTTGAATTGTCATTTATTACTTGTTTTATTTTTCCTGAAAAACCAAAGACAATTTAAACCAAATCCTGATTTCTCTGCTGCATACTAACTACTTCTACTTCAAGTTTATCAACAAAGGGAATAGCATTTTCTGTGCCAAAGAAGTAGTCAAGTGTTGAACACTGGCTACCTCGTGCCTATGTAGGGGCAGCTGGGATATCTCCCAGAGTATTTCCATTCAACATGTGGATATTGTGTTCTTCCATTTCGATCAGCCAAGTCTCTGACCTTGATACCCTCTCCCATTGCTGACCTGGTTTCTTATTTTGACTATCCCTTTTTTTGGGAGTCTCTAAGCAATTTAGATTCAGATCCCCACAGACTATTATCATTGGGTTGCTATAGTCTACAAAACATTTATCTATTTCTTTCATAACCATGCTAACAAGCATTTTACTTTTCACATTATCAGATTTCAATACACGTTTATGATAATCATAATTTCTTGGGTGTGCGTCCTCTCAGACTCCCGCTTCAGGGATGTTAACTGAATATATGGGTTTGGTTTGAATGAGGTCATAATTTCATTCCCAAATCTCTTTTAATCAATGTTAAGAGGCCGGATGAGGGTCTCCCTTTCTTCCCTTTAATTGCAGGATGCATTTTCAAATCAAAATCTTCAGCTACTAGGGCAACTAAGAGCCAAGTCCCTTGAAAGAACAATATGTCTGCAACACACTCCCCTTTACATTAAAAAGCTGACTGAAGCCTCTTGTGTTCCATGATCCAAGTGTTACTCGATCTTTGTCAAGGTGCTTCTCACTCTAACGCGTTTGGTTAGCATTTAGAGTTCCGGCTAGCCATTCCCAGCTTGCACCATTTCTTCATCCTCATCTGAGCTGAGGGGACGTTCAGGAGCGTGTTCCAGTCACTGAAGGTCCAGAAGGATGCCTATACAGTTTTAGGTGAGTTTGAGCTTCAATAGATGCTGCATCACAAAACGGCACAGGACCCAGAGTACCAAGGAATTGCAAGCTGTGGAGGTTGCAGCTGGTCCAGGGAGGACTCACATTGAAGTTTGTCTTGCCACTGGTTGATCCCACTAGTCCAGGGGAGGAATGTGTCCTTTTTCTTCTTCGGAATCGATGTTCCAATAGTTGATTTTGAGTTTTTGCTCCAGGACCCTCGGTATTTATGCAAAGACCTGGCCAACCCCACATTCTTCTTCAGAACACCACCCCGCTACTTACATAAAGGGGCAGGTGGCTGTCCAACCAGGACAGCCAGCCTCCCAGTGAGATTGGGTTTCTCACAAGCACTCTGCAGGACAAAAGACTGGTGGGTTTCAGTTGAGACCCCCCACTTCCTGTCCTACCAGCCAATCAGAGGACCTACACAGGCTTTCCAAAGGAAGTAATGCAAAGACAAATGAATTCAAAAGACCACCCCCACCCAGGTAGGTAGAAGAAGACCCAAGAAAAGACAAGTCATCCTGTTCAGGGCTTTAAAAATGTGCGTCAATGGTAACACATGTGTTCCCTACTGTAGCTGAAATGACAGTCTGCAAGTAAAGTTCACAAAAAGTCATGTAAAAGGTACACTGCCACCAGCCTGAAAAGAGGAACTTGTCACAGTAACACAAAGTTACTGTAGAAGTGTAAAAAGGGAAACATTATCTTCCCTCTGCACTCCACTGAAGTTGGTGTATGCTTGGATTACAAAATAAAACAGAGGGAGGTTCAAATGTGTCGATCTGACTTGGTGACAGGAGGTTAACATACGTATAGTAAAGATAATTCACAGTGGAAGCTAAAGGAGCTTCCTGTAGAACTGCAGGTGCTGTGTACTACAATAGTAAATTGTAGATGCCAGAAAAGCGTGGAGGAAAGCAGACCAAAAGGGCTAAAAAAGTGGTACCAATAATAAAGTTAAAGCCTGGATGAGTGTGGAAAAAGGGTCCCAATCATTCAGGTGAATCAGACTAAAAACCAAGAGTGCAGCAAAGTGCTGGGGGACTAACAGGTGGAGATAATTTCGCACAAGAATTGAACTCTATCCTAACAAATGCATTGCTCCAAACAGGTTTACAATTATGCTAAATCGACAGGACTACCTGTGACAGCTCACAACATAGATTACATGAGTGTGTGTGTCTGATTAGTTGGGTGGCTTGCATGTGTGTGGGTGGTCCTGTGTGTTTCCCAGAAATTCCACTTGATGACCGGCCCATTTTTGCCATTTCGCACAGGAGAAGGCTCCTGTGGCCATCTAATGCAGGTGGGACATTGAAGTAGAGAGAGTTTTGTTGAGGAGGGTCCCATCAACCTCTCTCCTGGGCATTGGCATCTCTGTGTAAGGAAGACACTCAGAAGCAAATCAAGAAATTGGAGCAGAATTTTCAAAGACAGCAAGTGTATTTCTTCCAGACAGGACACAACATCATACAGCTTCCAGGACATCTCTGGTACTCTGCTAAAAGTTATAAAATGTCCCTCCTTATATACACATCTTTGTTGGCTTGGTTACCTTTCTATGATGTAGAACACTCTCATTGGTCCAGGCCTCCAAGACATGCCCCTTCCTCCTCTAGGGTTGGCTGACTGAGGTGCCAATTCACAAAAGCTCCCATGTCATATCTACATCTGTAACTGATTAAGATTGTGTGTGCTGTACCGGACCTTTAAAATGGGAACACCAATGACATCAATCCTGAGACAATTTTAGCAACTGCATCATGGTTTCCTGTCCCAGAAGCCCAAATATGGGCATCAGCTGTATCCTCGCTGCTAATTGAACCAGCAGAATGCATCTCCCACTATCTTCGCTTGACTACTACCTCGCTCCCACGGCTCGTCACTGTCAAGAATAGAGATAAGAAGCCCAGACACCATGTCCTTGACTACTGAACTCTCACTGAACTATCATGAGGTAATTACTTTATCCTTTCCGCATGGTTTCACAGAAATGCACTTATTTGTATGCCCAGCATCCATCTTAGAGAGCCTGACACTGTCTCAATCCTAATATGGCTTCCCACATCACAAAATGCCTGACCAACCTATGTTTAATTAAAACTTGGTACCTGCTCCAATTTGAATCTAGATTCCTTGAAAATGTATCATAACATGTACTACATGACACATTCTCTACTGCACATGACATTTTTCCTAGAAGGCACTGCAATTCTGAGTTCTGTAACATTTAAAGTCAAGTGATCAACCCGATAGTTTATCTTCATTCGGTTTGAGGTAGAGGGGGTCTAAATCCACTACATTCAGTTTGAGAGGGAGGGGGTACTCATTCCTTTACACTCTCCCTCTGTATAGTATTTAGTCATCTACTCAAATATATATAACTACACCCATGCCCACCCTCCTCAATTTTCAATGTACCTGCACATCTCTGACCTAATCACCCTTTTCTATAGACAATTTACTTCAATCTGAGCGGTATCCTAACACATTTCTACAACGTCAGTACTAACACATTATAATATCCTAGTCTAAACATGTATATGTCCCTAAAACTACTTTTATTGATTTTTATCTGAGCCCCACCTCCATTCCCCAATTTACTTTAAACTAACTATATGCCTCAGATACTTTTACAGCCATTATGAGACTCAAGAGATAGTCAAGCTTAGAGGTAAACCATTAGCCCATTGTCTGCACACATTGGTCCTTATCGTGGCTCATATTCCACATTCCTTTCCGCAACTCCCACCCCACAATCTTTTTTTCCTTGCTCCCATTGTCTTGCCCATGCATATTTTCAGTAAAAATGTATTTTTCTTCTCATCAATACATCTTCCACCCAATTTATCTCGGTTTGGCATCTGCAGACTGTCTGTGTCCTGTTGATTTTGTCCTCTTTTTGAGCTGCCTTGCAGCAAGTCCTTTCTTTAATTCAAAGGCCAGTCCTTTTGCTTTTTAGTTTCTATTTTTTTTTTCCACAGAGCACTTGTATTCATAGTTCGAATTTTTGTTGAAAAGTCCATAAGAGGGGGCATTTTAGCAAGGGAACACAAGGATGGGCAAGTTTTTTACAGAAATGAACATTGAACAAATGTGATTAATGATTGGACATGTAGTTGGGTTCCTCTGTGACTTCTCTCTCCTCACGTGGTTAGATGCTTCCAATCTCCTGAGGCATACAGGTCCCTCATTGTCCATCTGTGATATACAACTGAATGGGTTTTCTTTCTCAACCCAATCCCATAAAAACCCTGTTTTATTCACTCTGTCGAAATTCACCTGCCTTCTAAACAGACTTAATTTGGTCCATATTTTTTCAACATCCCTGACTCCTAGAAAGCCTACATTTGAACTTTTTCCGGACATCCCTACCTCCTAAAAAAAAGCTGCAACTAAACATTTTAGTTCTTTGCATACCAACCTACTCATTCTCTCCCTTGTTAATACCTCTTCACAATTATTTTACTGTATGTTCAGCCTGCTGGAACCTGATTTGGTTACAATAAACATATTTAGTTATCAATGTTTTTCGGCAATACATACATTTGCCTTTCTCATTTTCTCTGCCCTTATATCTTCATCCTCAGATATAGAGGTGTTTCAAACTGTCACATGACAAGCAACTCTTTTTCAACATAATAAACAAAAATGCATAGTGTTGTCTCCGTCTTCTAGGCTCATCCATAGCAGAAGAGGACTTCTTTCATCAGGGATCCCTGTTCTCTGTTGAGAATCCCTTAACTCGTTGGCGCACAAAATTATCATATTTCTCATTAACCCTCTACTTTGCTGTAAGAACTTCCCGCTCAGCTGTAACTGTTTGCCGCTTAAGTGTAAGTGCTTAATTCTGCTTTGCTGCATGTGCTTCCTGCTAATGCGGTAAATGTTTCATATGTCTTTGCTTCACCATCTTTCTCCCATTCGCGGGTTCGGACCCTGGTCTTTTTCTTCTGTGCTGTATCTTTATATTGTTGAGACAAACAAAAACGTTTCGCTGCACATGATCTCCTCTTTAGCCCACTACGTTTAATCCAGTCTTCCCCTGTTTTTCTAGACTATGGCACCAATTCTTACTATGTGCCTTCATATTATGTCACAAAAATACATTATTTGCCTATTCTAAACATTTTTCTACATATGTTTAAACTCTGCCCTTGTTGGCGTTCTGCCAACAATTGAAATTTATAAAAGGTTAACCACCTGTTATCTGACGTCTTCTATGTCCTGCGTTTGTCTGAAGTGGCCATGCTTTCATCTATATGGTTTATAGTCATTGCATCGAAAACGATGCATCGAAATGCCAATGCATCGAAAAAGAAGCATTGAAAATAAAAGCATCAACATTCAATATATAAAAAAATAAGTAAAACTTTACAAGGAGCTGGCCAATACTGGAATTTCAACACTGGACAGCTCCATGTAATGTTTCAATGTAGAACCAAAAAGCATCAAAATGCTACCTTTTTCATTAAAAGTACATATCCATGGAAACTTATATCGAATAAATACATACTTTTGAATGTAAAAGATAGCATTTCGATGCTTTTATTTTCTACATTATAATGTTGCATAGAGCTGTCCAGTGCTGAAATTTCAGCACTGGCCAGCTCCTTGTAACTTTTGTTTAAATATATTGGGGGGTTCCCCCACCAGCCCCCCACCCCCACGTGGTCCCCCTTAACCGTAACAATAACCCTATGCCCAACTTTAACCCTAATCCTAATATAACACTTAATCTAACCCTAGCCCCAACCCTAACCGTAGCTCCAACCTGCTTAATCTAACCATAAATCTAACCCTAGCCCCAACCCTAACCCCTAACCCTAACACTAACCCTATCCATCGAAATTAACCATCAGAAATTATTCAATGAATATGCTTTGCAATGGAAAGGCAATTCAAAGAATAATTTTCAATGGGGTGGTATTCGATGTTATGGCTTTAGATGGAAAGACCAGATACCCATCTATATGCTATTCTATTCATACCTGATTGCATCTATCTTGGGAAAAAAATGCTACATACTTGAAAACACTGTATCTCTGATCTGCCTCTTTTTCTGTAACTCACCTCGGTCGTCTTACTTTTATTAATGATCATCTGTGTGTCCACACCCTGTGGTTTGAACCAGTACTTACCTCTTTTTTTCTTTTCTCCCTACTTAAGGCCATGCAGGTGTTCCTCCTATGTTCACACAAGGTCCATGATTTTCATCTGTAACATAAACCAACATCATTATAGACACTCAAAAAATTGTATTTTACTTACCCCTGTATTTTCTTCTTGAATTGGCTCTGTACACAATATTCCTTGTCTGGTTAACGCAATTTTTGTCAACCATAACCCTTTTCTAGTTCTCCGTTACTCCCTAATGCTTTTTTATTGCACTGCGCAATTCTTTCAATGTTGGCCTCTCAACCTCATTGATGCTATTTTTCTGTTGTAAAATTTTGGATTTTTGCTTATTTTATGCTGGGTTTAGTTCCCTATACATTAATTTATTCATCCAATCAGTAGTTCATTCGTTTTTCTCTCTCATTAATTTTTATTTATTTATTTATTTTTATTTCAACCCAATGACGTCAATTTTTTAAACTGAGTTCTTCATTCCTATACCGTTTAAAGTTAATTATTTTTTTTTCATTTTCTCATACTTCATTCTTTTGGACCCAGGCCAAAAAGGCCCAAAGTCCACCTATCAGGTTTTTTTGGACACTTTCTCCAATTTTCTTTAATTTATACTGGGTGTTGTTACAGTAGCTCCATATATACTAAAATGTTTCCTTTCCTTTTAATTTGTGATGTCCTTGAAGAAAGCACCACTTCCTACTTTCATTAAGCCCTACCATTCGTGACGTTACTTAACCTAAACCTTTTTATGAGAACCATTACTGTCCTTCATGATCTATTTTATTATTCAATCCTTGATCATTTGCCATGTTTCCTTACTCTATCGCTGGTTGTAATTTTATGGCGGTCATCTGTTTCCCCCTCTTGGTTCATTATATCCGTGGTCTGAGACTAATTCATCAAATACTCTCACAACCTTTTCACTAGGTCACACAGCTATCTATAATACCAAGCTTTTGCTACAACAATAAAAACCTTTTGTCTCTACCAGAACTGTCTCATGGGACTTTTGCCCTGTACATGCCACTATGGATGCACCCACATTCAAATGGTGCATTTGCCAAAACAAAACACTCTCATCATGTTTAGGTTTTGTCATCCAATCCTTTCCTCAGACAGGTGCCTGTTACAAATATACAAAATATTCTTCATAACACAATCTTCTCCAGAGACTGCTAATTTCTCACTAGTCAAAAACGACATCTATAGTCTTCTATAAACATCCTCAACCTTCTAATATTCATTCACCACCTTTCTGTCTTTGCTGCATGAACATGCAGATCCAATGTCTACAAAATCGTTCTCCTTTTGCCATTATTAATTCTCGGTACTCCTTAAAACCTAATGCCACTGACAATCCTAAATGCATCAAGTCACCCTATGAAGTTGTCCTTGCATGGATGCATGCATTCCTCTGTTTTTGTGAAGGCATTACTTCTTCTTAGGCTAACACCTTTTATTCCTGTGTGTCTCTATGTATTACGTGTTTACACATTGCTGAGCCTGCATGTGGACTCACTTACTTGCCCTCTGCAGTAAATCTGTTTTGCACCTTTCCTAAACTGCCGTACCTGCTGTACTCCCAGCACTCATGTCTGATGCAATATCTGATCCTGGGCAAAAAAAAAAAACGTTCTTAATTTGTGAGCTGTACACTAGGGGGCATGCTGTCCCCTCTTTTTAAGAATTGCTCATTCTGCATAAATCCTTGGCTCCTACACATGCGTACAAAGTGCTCTGACATACCACACGTCCAATATACAGGAGGTCTCCTAACTTGCCTCTCCTGCATGCTTTGTCTATTCTACGTTCTTGGAAACCCGCCGGGTTACTCTGGAAATTTCCCTGATTATTTTGCCAATTCCCTTGATTCTCCTGTAAGCCTCTTCCTCGAAATCCTCCCCTTCCTCATGGAGCAAATCCATCATTTCGTTGATCAATACTGCCTTTGGTTATTCACCTTTAATTTGCTCGGAGCATGATCCTTCCCCACTAGTCAACCTCACCCCTTCTATGATGTATTTTGACAAATTATTTTTCTTTACTGACCTTTACAAAAATAGAAGCAGTAAAATAAACAGTTAACATTATGCATTTTTATTCGTTTTTTCGATCATAGATGGTTATCAAATGCAATTCATAGCTTAAAAAAAAAAAGGAAGATTAATTTCATCTAACAAAGAAAAACAGGAGGTGGACAGGGTAATTAGTCAAAGAGGAAAAGAGAGATGTATTAACCCACCAGGCCTGAGTATTATACTTGACATTAGACAAGCTCTTGCTATCCTCTGTGTTGTCTGAGCATTCAACCAAAATGTCTTCCAAATAAAGTCCATAACCAGCCGGAGACCATAGCCACTTCTTTGTCGAGACTATTTATTTTTGGGGGCAATGCCAGTGCTCTGTAGATCAAAACTTTGGGTTAGTCCAGCCCTTGAGAGAACATGGCCAACTGCTATTGTTAGGGTTGTATTATGCCCTGAGATGAGCATGGTCCCAAAGTTTTCTGAGAGCAACCAGTCCTCTTTATGGAGAAGTATTTTACTCTTGTGTCCCATGTGCCTTCACGGTGCCGGAGTAGATGTCTCAGATTTTGGTTGATTGGATCTGCACAAATGTTACACAATTTAATTGTGTTTTGATTTTGTCCTCTGATGTTCAATATTTCTCCTGTGTGGATGATGTTTAAACGGACCCTTAAGAATGTATTTCTCGATTCCCAATTTGGATATTTCATTAAGTAGTTTGGAAACTGTCCCAGATTTTTGTCCACTACTAAGAAGCTGTTCCTGGATTTAATTTGATGGATTTTCTCACGGTTTTGATCCAATCCCTCGTTTCGGTGTCTTTTTTTTCTTTCAGGGGATTAGTAACCAACATTTCGATGGTTGAGTCAGCCTCAGTCAGAACTCTTAAAACCTTTTGCTCCAGGTGTTTTAGTATATTCGATTTGTGGGTTTGTAGATGTAAGTTGATATCCTCGTATAGAGAGTTTTTTTGGGGCTCTTATATCAACCTGTAAAGGGAAAGAAGCCTCTATTCTGCTGGCGATTCCAAAGATTTTAGGCCCAATTCGAACCTGAGGGCTGGCATGGGGA
Source organism: Ambystoma mexicanum (assembly GCF_040938575.1). Taxonomy (NCBI): domain Eukaryota; kingdom Metazoa; phylum Chordata; class Amphibia; order Caudata; family Ambystomatidae; genus Ambystoma; species Ambystoma mexicanum. The sequence goes on along the minus strand of NC_090925.1, from coordinate 48,445,015 downwards.
GGCATATTGGCAAACCTAAGGATCTCTTCCAGATCTGGCCTTCCACTTTTTGCCAGTCAGGGTCCCAGAGTGCTGATTTGGTCTCCAAGCCGTACAGAATTATTGTGACTATTTTTGCGACATAGAACTTCAATAGGGGTATGATGGAGAATTTGCAGAGTTCGCAGAATATCTTCTACATCTGTGGCACTGCTCTCTCCACTTTCGCCCTTATTTCCTGTTCCATTTTACTAAATGATGGAGAGGTATAGACTGCATAGCCCAAATAAACTGTCTCTTCTACTCTTTGAATGGCTTTGCCTTCTAGGAACCAGCCTGCAAAATTAATGTGTTTATTCGGATGTTTAAACACTATGGGGGTCATTACAAGTTAGGAGGTAGTCATGCCGCTATTAGCAGCATGGCTACCCCCTTACAGAGTGCCAGGTCCGGGTTCCTTAAATGAGGAATTATCGGGCCATTCCAACCTTGGAGGACCCGGTAATTCCTCATTCAAGAAACCCGGACCGGGTACCTCCCCATTCCAGCCCCCATAGGGCTCAATGGGAATGGGGAGGCTGCTAACAACAGGCCCGTTAATAACAGGTTCGTTTTACCAGGCGGCCTTAGCGGGTCCCGCAAGCAGAACTCGTAATAGGGCAGTAAGGGTTTAACGGCTCTGGCGCCTTTACCGGCGCCGTTAATTAGGTTGATTAGAAGTCCATTTATTTTGGCGTATTTTCTCAATCTATTCAATAGATGTTGCAGCCCCACTGCAGTCCTGTCAATCAGAACAATGTCGTCGGCATAGGTGAGCCAGTGCACCTTGGTTGTATTAAGCGTTGGACTCATCATTGACCGGGACTGCAGAAAAGGTCCTATATCTGTCAGATATAAGTTTAAGAAGAAGGGCACACCCGGGCAGCCTTGTCTAACCCCTTTCTCGACCTTGATCAAATCAGTGAGATGGCCGGCCTCGTCGAGCTGAACCAACAATGAGGTATTTCTGTTAAAATAGATAACAGGCTGCTTGGCAAGCCCGGATTCCTCATTTTGGCCCATAAGTGCTCCCTTATCACCAGATCGAAAGCTCTGGAGAAATCTATCCAGGTTCCATAGATAGGACCCTCTCCCGCCTCTTTCGAGTGTTCAGCCAAGAGGTTCAGTGTCAAGCCATTTAGTGCTGTAGACATCCTGCTTCTAAAGCCTCTTTGGAATTTTGATAGTATATTTGCTTTTTTGGCCCAGTCTTCCAAGTCCATCATCAAAATCCTCATGAAAATCTTGCTTTCAATATCAAGGAGGGAGATTGGTCTATAGTTCTCCAGTTGTGACCGATCGCCCCCCTTGTAGAATGGAATTATGATTGCTTGCTTCCATGAGGAAGGAAATGTATGGCTTTCTAAGATTTCATTATATAGCTGGCATAGTAGGTTCGCCCAGGTCTTGGAGTTGTATTTTAAGACCTGATAAATTAAGCCATTTGAGCCAGCCACCTTTGAGGATGAAGCTTTTCAAATTCAATCTACTAACAACTGGGTGTTGAAGGTAAGTTCCCACTTTATGGATTCTATCTCGCTTCCCTGAGTCTACAGATTGCTTTTGAAATTTTTGGTAAGATGATCTGTCCAGCTTTTTTTTCTGAAATCAGGTTACATTGTATGTTATTGCTGGTTAATATTTTGCCCAAATTATTTATGATGGACCAAAAATTGTGACTATTGTCTTTGCAGAGAGCCGCAAGCATTTGTTCATTATCTTGTTGATGGCGTGTGATTCTTCTCGAATGAGACCAGTGCTTATAGGCCCTTGTAAGTTTTTGTAGCTCTCCTCGTAGTGTGGCCTGATCAATGTTGAGTTTTCTCAGCCGTCTACTTTCCCTCCTTTTTGGGGCCCATGTTTCTTCGTCAAACGAGTGCTGATGATGGATGGATCCCCCTAGTCCACCTGAACTTGGAGGATGCACAGAACAGATGAATTTCTTGAAATTTTCAGGATGGCAGTTTTCCCTTTGGTGTCGAGATTGTCATTTAGTTTCTTCCCCTCTCTTTTATACTTTACAAGGGTTGCTTTGCCTTTTCTTAAAACCAGGTCATGTGCATACTTTTCGGCTTGCGTAATGTTGAAATTTGGGATGTCTATTTTTAGGCGGGCGTGGCCACTCCCTTCCCCCAGATGGTTTCCATATGTATGTTTTTTTGCCAAGATGCCTTCAGAGACAAAAATATAATCCATGATAGAGGAGGAATTGCCTTGTGACCAAGTTGGATCTGGTGAGCTGTCGCCTGGCACAGCCCCATTCAACATACAGAGGCCTCATGAGTTCAAATGATTCACCCATTGTGCCCCAATCTTTGGTTTTCTTGCCCATTGGGTTACTCCTGTGATTTTGAGATGGAATACATTGAGCGTCTTTACTTTACTTAATGAGTTACTAATTCCCAACAGGAGCCCCCCCGATGGGCGACACTTTGCCTTATGGGTTGCCAGTGTTGTAAGGATTGTATAACCTTCTATTTGTGTGGGATGGGTTAACCAGGTCTTCTGAGGAATACAATGTCAATGTTGCAGGAAAGGGTATTTCTCCATTTTTTTGTTGTAAAGGATTTTGGGCCCAGGGTGTTCCAACTTGTGACATTTACTTTGTCCTTCCTAAAGATTCAGTGGCCCCAAGCCTAGTTTTTGAAATACTTGTGTGAGAATCTCTGGCAATGCGGCCAATGCACTTACATGTGATTCTCTAATGATCCGAGGCTATTTTAGGGATGCAGTCAATGCCACTATCTCCTCTGCAGTTTACACAACTAAACGTATCAATGCATGCAGACCCTACCTCTCAACCGATAGTTGCATGACCTTAGCCAGAGCACTCATTCTATCCAAACTCGACTATCGCAATGTCTTCCTCACTGGCGCTTCCACAAGTAACATCAAAAAATTGCAGGTTACACAAAACAATGCCCTATGAGCTGCCTTATACATTCCCTGAAGAGAACACATATCAGAAACAAGAGAAAAAAAACACTGGCTACCGGTCCAGGACAGAATAAGATACAAAACCTTAGTGATCGCCCGTAAATGTCTTGCCAACACTGCACCAAAAAGCCTCTCCAACGCCCTCACCTCAACCCAATCCACTAAACAAATACGCGTGTTGACAACCCACCTCCTAACAGTGCCCAAATTCAAGAGAGCGAAAGCCAGAGGCTAGAGCTTATTAGTAGTAGCGGCTAAGGAATGGAACACCCTCCCTTTAATGATGACTGGCCCTTCCTACTGCTCCTTCCACAGAAAGCTCAAATCCTGGCTTTTAACACCCAATCGATAACAATGCCTGAGGCATCCCCTCAGTCATCTTTCCCACATTCTTAGTAAAGCTATGTGCCTAACCTACTGTATGTTCTGTATATTGTACACACATTTATGAACATTCTTTAATACAATGTGCATATTGTAAATCTGTAAATAACTATAATTGCTACTGTTATATTACTTCCCTGTCCAGCACCCATATACCCAGGGGTTTGGTGCAATCTACACATGTTAAATAAATAGATAAATAAAAAACAGGCTGGTTCCTCAAAGCAAATAAGGCCAAAGGCAGGCAATGCAGCCAGCTATTGTAAAATGTTTCACACATCTTTGCAAGGCATTCTTTCAATAAGATGTTGAGGTCCTCCACTATTCCATTGTTTTGGGATGGTAAGTTGAACATAATTTGTGTTTTATGCCCAGTAAGGAAGTCATTTCTTTGAAGAGTATTTGCACCTCATAGAGGAATAGCTCTGGGTAAAGGGGTGCACCTCACAAAGTGCTGTGGGCACAAAATGCTTGTATGATTGCAGCGACCCATGTCTGATACATGCCTGGAATGGAGCATACTATACCTTTTTCGGAAAATGAAATTGTTATGTTTAGTTTGCTCATAGTGACTCACTCCAATAAGTTATCTGGTACCTCTTTTGAATACAACAGGAGAACTATAATTTCTTGTGTGCCTTTGGTAAGGGTACATCTTCAGTCAAAGGAACCGTTACAAAAGCCCCAGAAAATCCCTGTATGTCCATCATTTTGACTGACAAAGGAAACCATCCTTCTGTAATTCAAGACTTGGCAGCTCCTGTGTCGACGAAAAATGAAAATGTCCTGTTCTCTAACTTCCAGAACTGTAGTTACTTGCACCTGCCCACTCTGTGACTCCCGTTTCGATACATGCTGGCAACTCTGGAAACAACCTTCTCAGTATCTTCTCACAATGAATAGCTGCATTAAAAAACATGACTGAGGCCGTGCTCCGGGAAATTAATTTGTTCTATTTATTAATTGTATCAAGACACTCTTACCACTGAACCAAGTGTCCTGCTCTTAGTGGGGGCTCTGCGTTCACAACCTAGTTCTATATTTTGGCAATGATGCTGTCTCGGGCCTACTCACATATCTCGCTTTGTCTTTCACAATAATTTTGCATTCATTTGTCTATCATCTTGGAAAGCACCTATTCTCTCCAGTCTTGTTTCAGGCCCCTGAGAACTTTTTCCCTTGCAACAATTACTGGGACATTTTTTGACATCCTTTTCCATCCCACCCTTGGCTACTTAGAGCTTTCTGACCAGCAGCAGAAATACAGTTTAATTAAGTGACCAAAGCTAATGAATGTGGCCTAACACACTAGAATGGCAGACACTGCAGCCTTTAACAATGGTGTATTCTAAAATGGCAGACCTCTAACAACTGCACTTACTAAAGCTCTAACCACTCAATCAAAATAAATCCAAGCTACATAAGGTTATCTAATAATATAAACGTGATAGAGAGAATGCAATATAAATGCTTTGCTACACGTGTGTTTAACCATGCAATAAACATAAAAACACCCTAAGTGTCGCAAAACGACCTATTCTCTGAATACAATGTCACATCACAAAATGCCTGTGACAGCTATATAGCTTCAGGGCCTAATGTCTTGCTTTTTGACTTGCATCTTTACACCTCCTTTGCCTTTTGTGGTAACATGGGCCAAGGGAAGGCTATGCCCTTCAGAGGGGTGTGAAGGTGAACCAATATTGACCCAAACCAACACTGGATCACAGTCCAAAATAAAGGGAATGTTCAATCACGGTTATGTATAAATATATGAATACTTTAATTAAACAGAGCACCTGTAATAGAACAAATAGAAAATAGTGTACAAAAACCCACCTTGAGGGATAACAGAGTAGAAGAAGAATCTAGTAATCTGAATGTGGTTCAAGGGGTGGTAGGATTAATTGCTAGCCACACAAATGATAGGTCGATGTTGAAAACAGGTGTAATCATGACATAACCAGTTTTTATGGGCCCAAGTGGACTGAAGGGCCAGTTCAGGGTCAACCGTACCTGCAAAGGTTCGTGGTGTGCACCGATTAGGGGGGCATGTAGTCACTCTGTGCAGCAGAAGGGGTGCTCTAAATGGTGCAGGTCAGAGCGGTCCCAGCATTGCTTCGCAGTTCCCAGGCTGAGTCAGGCTTTAACCACTGGGAGGTATCGATCCTGGGGTGTTGAAGTGCAGGTTGACGAGGCAGCCTTTCAAGGTCGAGCTGGGCTGAGCCAAAGTTCTAACTGCTGGTCAGAGTCAGTATGTGACTCACTAGTAATTTGGATCGAGTCCTGGCATCGAGAGGTGATGGAGTTTGATAGGGCACGTGGCAGCATCTAGCTGGTTCGGAGTGCAAGCAATTGTTTGACTTGGTGGAGGAGCGCAAAAGCCAGTGCTAGAACCTTCCCTCTCATTCATGGTGCTATAAACACGGACCGACTGGTTCGTTAGAACAAATAGCATTGGCTAGTCTGGCTATCCAGATGCTGTGAAGCCTGCTCAGGGGGACTCGAGGATAGGATGGTTACTTCCAGGGACTGCTCTCCCAGCTTCAGGAGATTCTGGCACAGAGTGGTAGGTCCTGAACTACCACAAAGGTCAGTCTTAGGTTACCCTGTGCGCGGGTAAAGGGATCAACATTCTAAAACCGCATCCCAAAAACTCGAATTACTATGAAAAAATAACTTTTTTATTATAACACCTGAAAACATAGCAAAAAAGACCAATTATTGTTAATGTGACCCGTTAATTACCAGCAGTTACAATGAAATGCACTCTTACCAGTGAAAACAAAATCATTTCTTTTTAAGAGGGAAACGAAACACAATACAATGTTATAGCAATATCTCCATAAAAATCGCAGTCACTAACATCAGAAGCACCAAGATACCCCCAGGTGTCTGACTCATGAAACACAGACACACTGCAAATGGTTGAGAAAGAGAAAAACAAAAAGGAAGGCTGCATTGTTGTACCAAACTGTAGAGCCTGTTTAAAGTGAAATATACAAATTAACCAATCATATTCTGTGATAATCAGAGCTGTGAGAAAGGTGAGTGACTAACAGCTGATTCTCATGATTTCTGTGTATAGAGCAAAATCCATTCAATTGCTCCTTATAGTGCTGTATTCTGGTATTTTTCAGAGCACACCGTCATCACTATCTAAATCAACAAGCTCTGAAAGTATGTTTGGAGTTTCAAGGTAATGCCCTGCACATCCAAGCCGGCATCACTGCGGCCTCCAACAGAGCTGAACTCTTTAAAACCTACAAGGAGCTGGCAATCCTTCTGCAATATCCACTTCTCATGTTCCCTCCCAGGCCCACTGTAAGACTCTGGCTCATCACTTCACTGCTAAAACACAGGACAACCTGTCCTCGCTTTCCTCTTCATCTCCCTCTACCTCTCTTGGCCGCCCTCTGGCTGCCTCTCCCTCTCCTCCTTCTTTCTCCTCTTTCTCTCTGACAACAATTAACAATGTTTCTAGACAGGACTGACCTATTGAAGTGTTGTCCAAACAGGTGCCACCTTGAAGTAGGAGAATGGGATAACACCCTTCCCCCAATCTCATCCAGACCATGGCCTAGGGGACCACGGCCCATGCACCACCCACGGGAGGAGTTTGTTTACTTACCAGATGACAAAGTATCCTGCTTCAAAAGCATACACAAACGAAGAGTATGCCCACTAGCACGCCCGGGTCAAGCCAACGCCTGCGACATGGATCAGCTCGACTGGTCATTCACACACCAACCCACACGAAGAACATACTCAGTGCTATGACGTAGGTGACTGACACACCCACTGACATACATCATTGTTATTTTTCACATCGGCCTTCTACAACACCGCAGAAACGCAAGACGCATGAAAAGCTTGTGTATATGCTTGCTGATACTTTCTCGCTACCTATCCCTATGAAGATGCCACCATGCATATTTAATGCTGCGTATGACACTCTGTCACCCCGCGACCTCCACAGTATGGATTATGTACCGCCACCCACGAACTAGACCAAAGTAGGCCGCAAGCAAGAGTCCCCAGGCAGGAGCCTCGCAAACGAAAATCCTCCCAGAACGAAAATGCAAGTGCTGGCCACGCAGAACGAGCCCCCAACGAGAGCCCACAGCCAAGGCCACGATGTTGCAACCCGCACGCCGCGCGCCCAGCGCCAAGGTTATACCTGCAGGTGCCAAGCCCTCAGAGACAGAATACAAAATCTAATGCTCATAATTCTACTCCAGCTACGGTCTCCCCACACGTGACTAAGCCGAACTGACAAGGTGCCAAACTTACGAGACAGAGAACCGCCAATGTCCCACGTCTGGGACACAATCTGCAACAACAAAGCGACAAGTTGGCCACCTACAGCGATGGGAAAGACATGCACACCAGCCCATAAGCAACCTGTCCATTATCTACCACAAACACATAGTTGCACATTGTTGCTAATGTCAGGTACACCACGAGCTGGGAACAGCGATGGTCCCAGGCTTGAGGGTTCGCGGGGGACCCAATCATAATACATGGGGCTCAGCACTAACGCCATTACTCCTAACCAATCACCAAGGGTCCCCTTGTAACAATTCCAATGTAGCAACTGTTAGGGACAGCCCAATTGTACCACCTGACCTGTCCTTATCCACTAACATTTCTTCCCATAGGGTACCTATACTAACCCTACCACTCGGGGAACCAACCCGAAGTGGCGATAGGCTTTGTGATGATTTTCCCAGGTGACGCAAGTAGTGCTTCATGCTGCTGTAAAAAGGGCCTGCGAGCCCCACTAACGAAGAGAGCCTCTCCGGATGCATACGGTCTGAGCGTATCCCTGCCGTTACTATAATAAACAGCATTAATTACCTTGCTCCTTGTGTGTGTCTCATACTCCTTTTGGGACGCGGGAGGAGTTGGGGCCTCCCCAGCCCCAGAGGTCCGCGGACGGCTCTGCAGGCCCCTGGGAAATCACCCCAACAAGTTGGTGGCAGTGCTGAGATCTGTTTGAGGTCTATTACCCTGAGAGCATCATTCCAGGGCCTCTTGCAACGAGGCAACCCGGCAGTGCGGCCCCCTCTGCCATTGCCCCCTTTTGAGCACTACAGGACCATCGCGGAACTGCGAGAAGACCGGACAGCGCAACCCGGATATTGGCCCTCGGGTTTGCGAGTGTCCAGACGTGGTCCAGACAAGGGGAGGTGGCGAGCCGCTTTGGAGGGGTGCACGCAGTTGAGCGGGCCCGCCTCAAGAGGACTTGGTGAGTATGACACACCCAACAAGCAACGTAATGTTGAGCGGGAGGGGGGAGGAATTGTGAAAAGGGTGGCGGGAGGTGTTTACAGTGTGTTGCAGAAGATTTGATTAATAAGTGACGATAGACGAGTGAGCAGTGGCTAGACAGGCACGAGGGCCGTCTTCTACCACGTCACGGAGTGAATTGGGTGGAGCCAAAAGGCACCACTTGTGGATGTCAGAAGGAACTGATTTGTCCAGATCGCGGGGACCTGTAGGGAAGGGGGTGTGGCTTTCCTATGAATTGGCGTTATAGATCAATGAGTAGAGGTGGATCCCTACTAATTGAGTGTTGAAACTCGTTAGGTAGATGAAGTTTCCCAGCAGGAGGTAGCTAGATTGTTCCCGAGTGCGGAAGATAATTGGGGTGGGGTTTACGGGGGACAAGAGGGTTAGAACATATCGCACGCTCTTTTGATGTTAGAAAAGTTTGCTTACCGGTAGTAGTTTGCAGGAGTTGGTGACATCACCCGTAGGGCTTGTATAGGACACTGCAACCATCTCGTGTTGATCAAGGGGTGGCCGGGGGACAGGAAGTGGGAAAGGGCAGAACAAAAAGGGGAGAGGTGGCTGTGCACGGAGAATGCCGGTCACGCTCAGCAAGGGATTGGAAAAGGGGAGGGAGAGGTTTGACGAAGAAGAGAAGGTGGGGTGGCTGTAAAAGCACGCCACACAGGGCACGCAGCTGCAGGGGGCTATGTGCGCCAGAGCCGCAGGGGGCCATACTAGTGACATCACAGGGGACAAATAATAAAGGAGAAGGAACTGTATATGTGCAATTGTATTACTTTTCAGCAGACAGTCGGAAGTCCCCAGAATACGGGGCCAGGTAAAGAAGGTTGATATTGGGAAAAAGAAAAACTCTAACATGGCCACATACTACGGGTCGGGGTCTGGAGTGAGGGGAAACGCTTTTACTACACCCCTCCAGCACATTTGCACATCACTATCACCACACAAGGAGAAAATGATCAAGTATAGTATTGACTGGACACAAGGAATAGACAACAAAATACTAAGACCGTGGCCGTCTAACGGCAGCTTTGACTCATACACCCATGACTCGCTATTGACATACATACACAACACATACAAAGGAAAGAAATTAGCTCACCATATAGAGATGTTTAACTTATGGAAGATGTTCCAGGGAGCCAGGCCAGGGGCAATGGGCAATGGGGATGTTTACTATGGAAGGGGCAGCAGAGGAGAAAGGGAGCAAAGAAAAAAAGGAAGGTAAAAAGGAGAAGGAGAACGGAGGGGGCATGGGCACGGCAACCAGCCATGCATTATGCACAGAAGAGGGCAAAGGAGAAAAAGAAGGATCAGTTGCAGTATCAAAAGAGAAGGTGAAAAAGGAAGGGACAGAAGATATGCCTCTGGCGAAGGTAGTGAAGAAGGAAGAAGGAGGGTTATACCCAGTAACGGAATTAAGAGAAGCCACCAGACAACAATTGGCAGCCGCTGAGGGGTACTCAAACCCTGCATACAGCCCTCCATCATATGGCCCTACAGGTAGCCACCAAAGGCGGGAGGAGGTGACGAGCATGATAGATTTAAACTCCGCACAGACAGGCACAAAGGGAGGGAAGAAAGGTGGGGAACACATCGCAAACATAGGACCAGACGAATGGGTAGCAGCACGGGTGCTCTTAAAACTCTGAGGGACACTAACAGGGGAAGAAGAGGACGCAGTGAGAAGGATGATAAAGGAAGAAATGGATAACACACAGACAGGGACCGAGGTGAGTAAGACAAGAGAAGGCCAACTGTCACAGGTAGAGGAAGAAATGCTGGAGGAAAGGTTGGCTGAATTAAGAGATGCACGAAGTGCACTGATCAGACAGTTCGAGCAAGAAACACGAGGAAGGAAGAAGGAGAGAAAGGAGAATAGGGACGAGCTGGAGAGGATGAAGGAACGAATGGAAGAGAGGAAGAAGGAAGTGGAGCGAGAAATAAAACGGAAGGAGGAAGAGAAAGACAGGGAAATGGAACTGTGGAAAAAGAAAATACTATCTGAAAGCACCCGGAAGTATGAAGAAGGTAAAGTAATAGAGAGCATATTAAAAAGGGAAAGGGGAAAATGGGAAAGGAAGAAAGAGGAAGAGAGGACATTAGCGGAGGTAAGTGCAGAGGTGAAGAATTAAACAGGAAGAGAGCGGAAATAGGTGGTGAAATAATAGTGAAAAAGTATGAGGAGAGAGGAGATAGGCGGGTGGACCACAGAATAAGTACATACACACGCCAGGACTCGGAAGTGGCTACAACGTCAACACAAGGGGCAGCTGTTAAAGGAGGAGAACACAAGGAAGAGGACTTAATAGATTTAAGGACGGTGACAGTGGGTAGAAAATGCACAAAATGGGGATTGTGGATAGAGGCAATGGGGAGAGTTTAGACAAAATGTACATTACACGCACAAACTGCGAGTCACCATGGTCATATGTAAGAAGGGAAGAAGAAAACACGGGTGAAGGACAGGTAAGAGAGGTAGTAAGGAGAATGCCACAACCATTAACACCAACACAAGTACAAACACCACGCCCTCTAACACCACCAAGCCCACTGACCCCAACCCCTGCAAACACCCCATATGTCGGCAGACTTAGGGACCTCCCAGGACGCAGACAGGAAGAACGGGCAAGCACGCCCACAGTGAGAAAAGCGGGTAAAAGGAGAGGGAGAAAGAATGAAGGGGACGATAGAGCAATTAACTGTAATATTGATATGATTGAAGAATGACACGACACAGAGGAAGAGGACGAATACACTGACATAACCCCACGGGCACGGGGGAATTGAGGGGGTACAATTTAATTCCACTTCTATAAAGGGGAGGGGCCAGACCACCATATGTTCCCTGGAAGCATGCCGATAAAGAGAACATAAAATGCAGACTCCCATCTAAGTGGAGGAGCAGGAAAGTGGATATACAAGATGGAAAAACACACTGCGGGACACAAATTAGCGGTGGGAGACGTGAAGGGACTGCTAATATCGATATTGAGGGATGCTCTAGATGACATATGGAAAAGGGCGGGCTTCCCAGGGGTCACAATAACAGACATGTCCCATGATGGAGCGCCATATGCCAACTGCAGACATGCGCTGTGGCAGGCTCTAAGGGTTCAGTACCCAGACACGTCAGACATAGGAGCAATAACGTCACGCAAGATGCGTGAGAATGAAGATCCTGTTGATTACATCCAGGAGATTCAGGAGAAATGGTGCCTGGAAACTCGGGAGCCGTGGGATAAAACACTAGCAATTTTCTAGCTAGCTAAAAAGATAGAGTCGGTACTGTTGTATGGGCTAGACATGACGTCCGTAGAGCTTGGTACCTGTCTGAACATCATGCAAGGGACCATCTGGAAAAAGCTGTTAAGGTCAAGCTATTTAGGGATGATTGGAGAATCACGATTGAATCCATGAATATATTTACTCCATGTACCGGGAATATGCAAGGTTCCCCAATAGGTTGGGTCAGCTCCCACCCTATTTAAAAAGTTTTCCTTGCCCGAAGTCCCGTACGATATACATGAGATTTAGGTTGAATCAAATTCATACCTATGAACGCACAAGCAATTGGTACACTTCTGATTCGGAGGGGGCTGGCACAGTGACTACCTGTCGTTGCCGTAAAGGTAACTCCAAGGTGGGAAATCTAAAACACTGGATTGTAGATTGCTAATCCCTGTGCTCGATCAGAATAAAGTGTTTTGACAAAGAACTGCAACAGAGGTCTCAAAATAATTAATGTGGTCACGCTTATGTGTGGTAATAATGTATTCCTTATTAACTTGCTTGTTTGATTCCTAAAGGAAATTGAATTGATTCGTCAAGAAGTGGAAGTGAATTGATGTGACATGAAATGCAGGTTTTAAATTAATGGTTTCACCGAAGGAAGGGTCTGATGAAGTAATGGTATTGTTTTATGTCATGTTCTTAATTCTAATGTACGTTTATTTTTTGTACTTTGTGTACTTTTTTTTTGTAAACTAAATCATAAATAAAAAAATTAAAAAGAAGGGAATTTCAGTGCTGAATTTGAAACATGTTATATTATCTGTATTAACATGCACTCAGTGTCCTTTGAGAATGTAGGATGCAGGTATGGTATGGATTTACCTATACGATTCTTACTGCCTTCTCCATGAGAAAAACACATAGAAGGATGTTGCACAGGATGACTCTCATCATTTCCTCCCATAGTGTGAAGGATCGGGTTTCAAGTGCTACAGACCCAGGGCATGTAAGAATGTTTGTCTGACTCTTGTGCATGTTGTGTTTTGGATCATTGCTAAAATGTGGGAGGCTAGGGGATTCACTGGCTTGTAAAACCTTGCAGACATTCAGCTATGTATGGGCGTGTCTTCCACACAAACAGCATTCACATTGATATGATTCCTGATTGGGAGCCAGTAAAGGGTCTTCCAGAATCAGTGTGATCAGGTTAAAATGTTATAGGCAGAACTTCAGTGTTGCTGCTTGTCCTTGGAATCTTTATACCTTGAAGCGTATATGTATATATCTATATCTGAAGCACTGTAGATAGAACATCACAGTAATCAAGATATGCTTGTGGGATGTTTTTACCCATGCATCCAAGCTCTACCATAAAACTGTGCATTACTGGCATTGAAACCATCATGATGGCCAGAACTCCCCAGAGAGTGCACAGGGAAAACATGAAGAATAGGCTGCCACCCATTTTTGCCTATGTTGTGAGCACAGGAGGGCACTGCCAAAAAACCACCATTGGGCTACACACGCAGTAGCCTGAAACCATTGGGAATGGCAATGCTGATTGCCAAAAGCAACCCAGAACTGTGGGGAATTAATTTTCTTAATGTCAAAAATAGATGCAATACCAGTGCTCACCACTATCAGAAAGCCAGCGTTTTAAAACCACCAGACTTTGGTGTGAAAACTGATTAAATGAACCCAAACCAGCCCAAGGAAAAACTTGCTAAGAGGTGGATACAATGTAAAACTGTATTCTGAAATGACTTGAAGGAAGTAATTATTTAATGTATATATAAAAAATAGCTGCATGTAAGTTGGATTTGAATGTAGAAAACTGGGAACTAAAGTGACATTTAGCTGAATTCTGCCTGACAACTACCCCCGACAGGAGAAACCTGCTCAGCCACTCTTCCCAGGCCTAGCTGCATCCTGCTGCCCCTGCCAAAAGGAGATGACACCTCTCTGATTGGGTTAGGGGAGGAGCACCTGGGGACTGCAGGAAGTTGAACAAAGCCATGTCCTGGACTCAGGCAAATGTTATATTGGGGGGGTCGTAAAATGGCTTCCTCTTGGAAGAAACTGGGAGGGGCAGTGCCTGTGAGAGCCAGCTGAGCTTGGGGGAAGTGTATAAACCAGAAACTCCACCATGTGCTTGGGGGAAACCACACCCCTTTGGGCCAGAGCATAATTTTAAAAAAAAGATGGATAATTCATAGTACGGACTTGTAAAAATTATATAAGTAATATCATTATTCTTGTGATTTTTCTGTGCACATTTTAAGAGGTGTTAGGGCCCTGTGTAGTATTCTGGGGGGTTGCTAGCGGAAAATAGGGTCTTACTCCAAATGTCTGCATGTTAAAAATCTGACACTTCATCAATTAATGTCCATACTCCTTGCGTACATTTGTGTAATTTTTGGTAAATGTCCGATATTGGTAAAACGACCAAAAAGCGCAAAATGTTGTCATTTCTGAATCCCAGCTCGCAGGAACATGGGGCTTGAACAGAGACCTGTCTTAATTCATCTGTAATATGTACATGTGATGTCAACCACTTGTGTATCTGGGAAATATGTATTTGAATCAAATATAGATTTGTGGGCAAATTGACCAGGGGAGGATCCTCTGACCCATAAACAGACCTCATCATGATGACAATCCATTTCCTTCCCCCAATCATGGGAGAGGGGAGAATTGGGCCAATGACAAGTAGAGAGGGGCAGGCTCAGTTTTGCCACGCACACACCCATTTTCAAAACACATCCAGAGATCGAGACTTCAAATCCATCAATCTCCAGAACCTGTAGCAGAAATTATCTCTTCAGCAGGCCTCAAAACCAACCAAACTATTCAACAGCCGGGCAAGCTGTTTGAATTTTTTGCCAAGAACTTTTGCAAGAACCTGTAGCAGTATCCAGAAAGCAGTGCTGTATCCGGAACTAGAGAGAACCAGAGACCAGACGCTGTGAGCAGAACCACCAGAAGTCCCGTTCAACCTGTTGACCAGATCCATGACAAGGCCGCATTCCTGTCTAAATTATAGTGTGAGTACCCAGCTAGCACTGTGCCAAAACCAATTTCTTAGTTTAAAATAATCGAATCCAAACTATTTTAACATATTTAGAACTACCTCATAGGCATCGTGTGTGTCATTCTGTCCTTTTTAAAGCTGAAAACTGTCATCTGCCATTTTGAACTTTTATATTTCAAATCCGAAAAACTACCTTCACAAAATCGTTCGTATCTCTGGAACCGTTTGTCCTAGGAACAAAATTTAACTGTTATTCTCAAGCTTAGAATCTAGGCTTTCCAACAAACCTGGAACCGACTTGCTACTCCTTGTAGGGCCTCTGTAATTATGCTCAATGCACGCGATTAAATTTGCCGCGATTTGACATTATGCACAATTTCAGCCACGTGTAAAAATCAGCAGCTCCTTGCTTTCCTTTGCTAAAATTCATTTTAACCTGCTAGTACTCATAGAGCATTGCTAAAGTGAGCGTGAACTAATATAAACTAGATATCACCCACCCTGAACCTCTAGAGGGAATTAAAAGCATTTTTAGCACATTTCTCACTTCATTGTCATCACATTCAAAGCATGTTGGGCCTGTGTTTCAAACTTCTACCTGTTTTCCTCTAAGCTTGCTGGGGGGGAACTGAATTGCGTATTGTATTTGATTGCATTCCTGAGAACTGTGTGCAGAGTGAATTGTCAAGGAAAAGTGATTACATTGTCTTTTGTTGAAGCCATATCCAGTTATTTTCTGTACTGCATTTCATTCATCATTGCATTGTCCTTGAAGCCATAAAGGCATTCTCTCCCACTTATTTTTCTTTTCCTATTCATAAGTAACCAAGAACTGTGCTACTGTAAGATTACCTATTGCTGATTACTGCTCATATTCACAAGTGTACTATCCATTATCAATTTATTTATAGAAGTGTGATATATATATACTGTTTAATTGTTCAAATAAACCTTTTAAATTTGCAAAATAAGTCTACTTCTTGGCTCAGTGGGGTCAAGGGGGATTCTAAGAGAGGGGTGTTATACAAGGGTTCATAATCCAGATTATAACTTGCCATAAAAATACATAAATAAGGGCTTCCCTTGGGCATCCCAGACAAGGCATTGATTTAGTGGGATTGCTTGATTGGAGTCAGTTACAATGCAATAACCTTGGCAAGGAGTAGGGGTATTTTCTTCTTCAGCCTTCGTAAGGCAAGAATCGAGAGAAGCCATCACAGTTCATGAAAGTGGTTTAGGGGACTTAGTGGGTGAAGGCGAGGTCTCTGCCAAATAATTATCCTATGGGGTTTCTCTAATGGCTGCGAGAAACATTCTATGCTTATATAGAGTACTTATCACAGACATTTGTAGTTTCAGCTGGTACCCTATGCACCCTGTGCCCTGGAAGAATAACCCGCATCTCAGCAATCATCCTCTGCACACGTTTCTCTCTGTTATTTACCACCATTGCTATGCCTCACTCTACTCTCCTCGGTAGATTGAACTACACTATTATGGTGCATCCCATGAGCAAGAGCTTAGCAATCTCCAACATAACACATTGTCTAGTGACCTGCAGTAATATAATGTATATTGATCTTGTATAATACAACTACTGCCATTTTCAGGATCCTCTTAGAAGACAATCAACACCATCCCAAAGATTTGTAATTGGTTATTTATAACGGCTTAATACCCATAGGTTTCTAAGCGTGGACCCGGGGATTCGAATCTGTGTTGCTCTGCATAGTCTTGCTTCAAAGGCGAGCGCATTGCCCAGAGCTACCCTCCCGAGATTAAGTGCAGCACATCGTATTTGCATGTGCATTTCCATGTCCCTTCCAACCAGATCATTGGTCGTGCAGAGGATTGCACACTGGACTCAAAAATAAGCATCCTTAAGAGTTAGGTATCAACTGGTCAACGAGTGTTCTACCCTTTGTTTATTTTACATTCATTTTTGAAGCCATTATTTTAAGTAAACTTTTATGACCTACAAATGGAATCTAGTCTTCTAAAATGATAACCAAACAATACTGTGAAAGGCTGTGCAAAGTAAACACTTCGGGCCGGATTCATGGAATTTTTTGCACGGCGCAAAGTGACATTTCACTGGTGCAACGTGACTTTGCACTGCAAAAATGAAGTTTGCACTGCTCCATCAATCAGGGTGTTTGTTGGCAGTGCAAAGTCACTTTTCACCAGTGAGAAGTCGCTTTGCACTGTGCAAAAATGCTGTGAATCAGGCCCAAAGATGCTTTGTCATGCACTGTATTGTATTTTCATAAACAATATAACAGGGTCGTTAAAACAAAATCATTATATGTTAGAAATCAACGAGACAATGTACATCACTAGCACATGCAATGTGCACAGGTTTCAAGAGACAATGTAGCATACACAGTGCAATGTGACAACAAACAACACGCAGTTCAACTGTCATTATATCAAAATCTCTGATATTATCTTAAAAGGATACTTGAATACTCCATGTAACACAAACAAACTGCAGTTACGCCATGCGAGAAGACCTTGAGGGGTAAACATGAGGGTGGTGGATGCATTGTGTGTAGGGACCTTTCTAAGATCAGCACCGGAGAGGGAAACATAGCCCATGGCCTGCCTGAACTGCAAGAGGTCTCATCGGAAAACTACTGTCAATGGCAGGATCAAGCCAACAAACAAAACAAGTCTCCCTCAACCTGCCATGTTGTCTTTTTTTCCACCAAAAGATAAATGTACACAGATCTCTAAATCGTATACAACTTCAAGTGAATTTTCAGAAGTCTACTTCACACAGTCTATTGACAACAGCAACTCCCCGTTAAAACTGGTTGTAAACTTTCAAAGTGCTTTGCTTGGCGGCGAAAGGGACTTACCGTGAAGGAAACTCCATAGACATAAACCTATCCAATTCTGCGCTGGCCTCGTCCTCCTATTCCACCATTAAAACTAGCCAAGGAACAGAAGTTGACAGTCTGTCATAACAGGATTTTGTCCCTGATCCAAGTACCAATCTACTTGCCATTGATATGTGCATGCTTGTTGCTAAGATTGACGCTGTTTCAACACAAATGGAAAACATGTGAAGGGACCAAAAAGACATTAAAACTACATTGACTCTGATATCTCGCCGGATTAAAAAACAACTAAATCACTATGCCCTGCCTCTTTTGTTCTCAAGCAAACATCAGTAATGGGAATACACACCGGTAGGACGTCATCCACAAAGACGGCAAACAAACCTACATCCCATATATTCGTCCCCTGTCCCTACATATATTCTATGCAGGAGGACGCCCATGTTGAACACTAGGACTCTGAGGTTTTTGTCCCTGCAATTCCTCCTCACGCTGAGACTCTAAGTGCTCCAAAAACTTCAGAATTGGTCAAATTCAACGGGTATCATTCAAACAAGCCAATGGGACAAAAGAATAACACTGCCCATGCCCCATCCAATCAGGCTAAGACTGTGCAGGGCAACGGCTTTCCAGAAACTAAGGGTAAAACAGTAACAAACAAACTGGCAAATGCCTCACTAGACAAGTGATCTTGAAGGGCCCCTGCCCACATCGACACCTCGGCAGGCTACTGAATGCCTGCCTACGCCGATACAAGCAGTGCTGTGCACAAACACAAATGGGCCACTGACATGCAGCTGCTCAAATTCAGGGAACTGTGCTAAGGAACTGTGCCCCAAAGAAAAGGATCCTGGATGGTTCCTCGATACCCGTACATATGAATCTTCCGCCAAGATGGGGTGAAACACAACACTTGGAATGAGGCCCATTAACTCTGAGAAGACTGCTTTAAGAAAAACCCTGGCAGGCCCTTTGAGTGCAAAGTTTGATGGTAAGGCTTTGTTTAAGCAACCTCAAAAAGTTTCCATGAGAAAGTGTTTTGGGCAGGGAGGGACAGGAAGTGGGCGGGAGTAGCCGTAGGTATTAGCATGGCTATGGGCAGTCAATGGGGTGAGGGCGGGGAATAACCAAACGCCGGAAATGTAGCTTGTCGCGATCGAGGGCTGCGGGGCCAAACGGCCTGAAAAATAGACCTCTATTTTCTTTAATCTTTTTAACAACATTGTAGAAACATGTCAATGTCCCGATTCTTGGAGTACAGCGATAACAGTACCTATATACAAAAAAGACGATTGTGGAAACCCTCTTAATTATCCCCCAATGGCCCTGATGGACTTAGAGATAAAATCTTTTCCTGTATTATCTTGAAGGAGTTGGAGCAATGGGCCGAGCAGACAAATATCATCACAAAGTCTCAGGCAGGTTTCTGTAAGGGAGTGTCTACGACACTGAACGGCCTGGTGCTCAATATGCTAAACACAAAGCAAAATATAGAACAAAGACACTATGGGGTCTGGATAGATTTATCTATGATGTTTGATACCATCAATAGAGGTCAACTGAGGTGCAAATTAAAAGAATGAGGCATTCCTGAAGGTCTGCGAGCCATTCTAATTCACCTTCACAACAAAACCACAATACAGGTGAGACTGGACCTTGATGGTCACTTGTCTTCACCTATTACAACTGACAAAGGTTTAAAACAGGGATGTATTGTACTACCCTGCCTTTTTAATCTTTTTCTGGTGGATCTTTGGAGTAAACTCACACCTCATTCGTTGGTTGCTCCATCAATTGGCAATCTCAAAATTAATGGTTTGGCCTACGCGCATGATGTGGTCTTGTTGGATCACACCCCGATAGGCCTACAGCTCTTGATTGTAGCCTTTGACAACTATGCACGCCCGAGCAACCTTTTCATCAACCCCAGCAAAACCTTCACTATGAACCATAATCATGCATCTAAGAAAATAACAGGAAGCTTCAAGCTTCAAGTGGAAGATGGCAAATCAGAATGTGCCTGTGGTAAAAGAAATACAATTCTTGGGCTTTATGTTTAGATCGATTCCCTCCATGTCAGCCTTGGAGGTAGACTTAGGGAAAAAGGTGACTCAGCTTATATGCCAAATGAATGAAATCCTCTATGTTTATTGCAGCTTCATCCTTTTACCATTAATTAAATTCTATAAGGGCAAGGTGATTCCAGTCTTAATGTATGGAATCGAAATTGAGAAGACGGCCCTTCAAATTAAATGGGTATGAATTGAGGTTTGATTTGGAAAAAAGTACTCAATTTACCACGCTCTTGACCTAAGGACAGGTTACGCTATGAACTAGGTCTACAATCCTCGCAATCTCATGTAGAATGGAGAAGGATTATGTTATATAGATCAATCATAAGCCCTCAAATAATTCTCTTTACGTAGACTTAGGTGAATTGATGGAAAATAAATACCAACAAATGTCACTGTAAATTGAAGCAAGATGCCACAGTCCTGTTATTGAATTTTCAGTCCTCAGAAAAAGAACTTCCAGACCATCCAGTTGAGTTAAAAAAAAACTGATAGGTCAGAATGACTGGATTGAGACTAGGGCTTCATTCATAAATATGAAATGTTTTAAGTACTTCCCAGTGAAATGTTGTATGTACTTCCCACTCATTGACAAATCTATAGGCTATCTGCTACCCTATCTGAGAAGATTCCCTAATCCAAAGTGGAGGGTGAACTTTCTAAGGTTCCGTATGAACTTATACGTCACCCGTGACCTGTTGAGAATCATGAATAAGGGCACATTGGTGGATAGTATTTGCAATCGACGTGACTCGGGTGTTAAACAAAAGGTGCAAAATCGATTAATGTCATGCTCAGGTACCACTAAGGAAAGGGTTGATCATTTCTCCCGTTTTTTCCATCATACTGACTGGTAATATTCTGAGAAATTCTGGAACCAATGTCAGCAGGGAGAGAAACGTTTCTATCTGTGCATGTTGTGAGGTTTCTGGAGAAAATCCAGCCAACTATAAAGGCTTGATGGCTGTGTAGATTTTTATTTAAGTGGAAACATTTTAATTTTTTTGTAATTTTGTTGGTTGAGGTAAGTCTTTTTATGGGTTTGAATCTTCGAATGTAAGTGTGATTTCTAAGGTCATATTGATGAATTTGTAGATGATATCTTCTTGGTGAATCCAAATGTGATTCCTTTTAAGTTGTATTGATGAATTGATTATTTTTTTTTGTATGTATGTATTGTGAAAAGTGAAATGTTGACTAACCACAAGAAAGAAAAAAAAAGAATACCATCGGATTCTCCACAACACACACTCAAATGTTATGTCTCTCCTTTCTCAAAGGGGTGAAAGTGCAACCTCAATTTCTCCTCTCTTGAGGCTTCGGGGGCACAGCCTGAATGTTCCTAGCTCACATGGGTGGTGGTAAAGATTGAATTCTGATTTTGCTCCTGTCTTGCATGGGTGAGTGCAACATGTCTCTACTAAGTCTGAGTGTTAAGGGCACACACTTTGTACATCTCTCCTGCCTTGCAGAGATGAGGGCACACAATGTATTTATCTTTGTCTCTGCTCTCTTGGAGGATTTGGGGCACAAACTCAATGTTTACATCTCTATTACCACATAGGAGTGAGGGTCCAGGCTTAACTTTTGCATCTATGATGGAGGACAGGGGTGAGTGTACTCACAATGTTTTTACCTGTCTCCTGCATCATAGGCGTGAGGGCACAAACTCAATTGGTATGTCTATTCTCTATTTAAATCTCTATTGTCACGTAAGGGCGAGGGTACAAACTCAATGTGTATGTCTTTTCAGCTTCAAAAGTATGAGGGCACACAATGTTTTCATCTCTCCTGTCTTGCAGGAGTGGGAGCACACACTCAATGTGTACAACTCTACATTTAATGCTGGGGTCATACCAGATCTCAGGGTGAAGGCAGACACTTAATTTGTACATCTGTTTTGACTCAATGCAATGAAGGCACACACTTGATTATTACAATCCTCTACTATCATGTAGGAGTGGAGGTACATCATGAATGTTTATGTATCTGATGACTGCAACCAAAAGACCCAGGGCTATAGCGCTGCTGGATCCCTCCAGTAGTGCCTCTGGTTTTCATATCTTTCGCTTCATTGTCCATTTTAGACAGCAGTTATTTTGTGAACATTTTGTTTTAAGGAAAACATAAATGTCATGTTTTATTGTATAATTGATTCCCACTACTATCTAGCGGCCAATTTGGTATTGGCAGTTACCAGCATCGACCATAAATGGCTGCCTTTTCTTTCATTTCTTTCAGCTTAAACTGACACTTTTCAGCCACAAATTGCAGCATGCAAAAGAAAGTTATTTTATTATCTATTTCAGTAATGTGTACATTAGACTTTGAACCACAGGAACCAGCGTGCACAATAGATAACTTCAGAGCTCTTTCTTTAGAGCTGGAAATTTGAACCGCATCTAACAGCTAACAACATCAATTACATTCTTCAATTATTGTTGAGCTGAGATTGGCAACTGTGACCACATCTACCAGCATGCCTGCAGGATTCATACCTCTGCACACTTCTTCATCTCAAGTTCCTCATTTCCAGCCACATCTTCAGCTGAACGCCTCTTTCTCGCTGCCTGCATACTCAACCCCTTTTTTGCGTCTGGATTCACTGTCATCCTCACTCCAAACCTGGGTCACAGAATTTATCCAGAGTGTTTTCCTCCTCCTCTCACTGTGCACTTGTGTATGTAGGTCCCCGTTCAGCTGCAAATAAGGTCTCCAGCTGTTCAGGTTCAGCATCTTCCCTCACTTTCTCCAGCTCCCTTTGTGCTGCCCTGCAAAATCTTCCACAAAAGATTTTTTGCACAAACCATAGTTCATTGTGAAATATTTCACACTTTAAGATAAAGTAGGCAGCCAACAAGTACAAATGGATAACCATTGTAAAACAGCTAAAAGGAAGGACCTTAAGACCATACTCACCCACGATAAGAAATGTTGTTCTTCTTAACCAAACGCAAGTCGGATTACAGAGGTTATTTGACGCTTTTAAAGATTTGGCAGTGGCAAATGACCTCATAATAAACACGTCTAAAACAAAGGTCATGAGAATGTCACCTTACAAATGGCAAATTAAATACAGGTGGGTTATTGATGACATTCCACTTGTGATTACTAACCACATTTTATATCTTGGCATCCCACTGCACTAACTTTTTATTTGAGAACTAAAGTAGAAATGATAATGCCTCAGTTGAGTAAGGTGCATGCTAAAGATGAATTATTTCTATGACCAAATACTACAAGATGAAGGTGATACCTAAATAAATGTATGGTAAGAAGGCAGTCCTTTGGTATGATTGGAATCACAAGGATTATTTGGAAAGTAGACTATGCTTCCTTTGGTAATTATACAAATGAATTGGAGTGAGCAGCAGAGTGAGCAGACTTTGGCAGTGGCAGCCCAGAGTCTTTCTACTGACTGTATTTTTTCCAGGATCACCCCTTATCTACTGGACTCAGCTGCGGACGACCACGGAATGGGCAGCAGAGTGAGCAGACTATGGCAGACTGTGGCGGGCTGTGCGGACTGCGCCGAACTGTGCCTGCTGGGGGGGCTGGACAGAACTGTTTAAACCATTCCGAAGCGACCTGGTAAAATACCATCAGAAGATCATCAGCTCTTATTAGAGCTGAATATGGAGAAGTCGATGGACAACAACAAAATGGACAACAAAATGGGGACGGAGGTGAACGCTACTGCAGGTAAGGTTCCTACCCCTTTTCCTTCTATCCCACTTCCTTCGAGTCCCTACCCGCATCTCCCTTTTCCTTCCCCTCCTATGTCCCATTCCCTCCTGATCTCTCCCGCCCCAGCGTCCCGTCCCTCTGCCTTACCTGCCTGGCACAGGCGCATCCTCCGCCCTCCGGAGGAATCCTTGATCTTTAAGGCTAACTTCAGGAAGCGGGCGGAAAAGTCGGCTGGGACTAGGCGGCCTCCGAGGAAAACATTGTCTGCGGAAGTGACAGAGAGCCCATCGAGCGCCCCGTGTGTGGTCAGCATGGGGGGCGGAGCTGAGGATGCATGCGAGGAAAGTACCTTGAGGATCAGGCTTCCAACTACTACCGCGTTAACCTTGGCGTGGCTGGAGTAGCTTCACCTGAAAAACGGACGGTACCCTCATCTCCCTTACGAGAGCGGGAGATTGCTATACTGGGCCAGCAGCAGGGCGTTACCAGTAACATTCTGCAGCACACTACTAGCCCTTCTGTTCCTGATATTTTCAGAAAACAGCAAGAGCTGCCCTCATATCTTGAGGATGCCGGTGCAGAGAGCTTTAGCTCGTTGATAACAGGGAAAGTAAAGTCTCCAATAGTGTGTGTAATAGATATACACAAGATTCCAGTACGGGTGGATTTAAAGAACCCAGAGCTGGATTCAGCCGCTGTCCTGTCAAGGACCAATGAAATCAGGACTGAAAAGAACCTTGTGCAATGCGAAGAGCAGAATGCAGTACCCATGACACCATCTATTGAGGAGAACTCTTTCAGGACAGAGCCCTCTCAGAACATATCTCCAGGTGCACGAAATTAACCCTTCAAAATGCTGGCTACATCAAAACACACATTGACAATTTCCACATTTGAGTTGGAAGAAGAGGTCAATGAGGAGTATGACGACCAACTTAAAGATCTGAAAGCAGGAGATAAACCCTTGGGAAATCATAAAATAAGATCTAGCCAGCAACCCAAAGTTAACCGCTTCAACATAAGTAAGATAACAAGAAGATTCACCATACAAACAAAGGCACCAAAAAAAATTGGCCCATGTGGAGTCTTTACACCGAAAGAAATATCAGATGTTGAATTTCTTGAAAGTGTCATTCAACAAGAAGCACATAATGTGCCTTCCCAAACCACTGTCAAGTCATCTAATGACAACACGATAACAAAAGTAAAAGAAAGAAGAGTTCTTGAAGAAAAACAGAAGCTGTCCAGTTCTCAGATGGCACTGTGTTAAAAAAGCGGCACGACACCTGAGCGATCTCAGGGGGGTTTCTTGGGGCCCACGCTCATGACCAGGGAAAACACAGAGGCTGAAAACTGCCCTACGGTGCCAAAGAAGAGTGACCAATCACCATTCCCTAGCCCTCTCTTGAAATCACCAAAGGCATCATTGGAGGGTAATGGATTGTGGAAGGTGAGACTAATAGATCTGGGCTCTCCTGTTCATCGAGAAAAATCAATGACATCAGCGGGAACGCAGGTTGTAGAGAATGCAAAAGCAAGTGGGATGAGTTGCTGCATACCCCAATCCCGACGAGAAGATTGAGTGAACTCCAACAACCTCCTATTCATCACTCCCGCAAAAAAAAGGACCTACTTAACCTCATGTCTATGATCACGATCAAGCTTGCACCATTCAGCAAGTTATATTGAGGGCATTAATGATACCTTGCGTGACCAGACCTCCCTCATAGCCATGATGCATACGAAACTGAACTATCTTGAAGGTTTCATTTTAGGGACGGAGGGGAGTCTGGCATCCAGGATTGAACAGTCACTTAGACAGGATCAATCAAGATCTTTGTGTAGATCTAATGGCACAAACGAAGCTCAGGGTGATCTCAATCGTATGTCATCAAAGGCCTTGCAAACGACCCATGAAGAACTAAACTTAAGGTTCAAAGAAGCGTCTATGAAGGCAATCCAACAAAGACTGACAAACATGTTTACGGATCCGGTGGAGTCATTCAACCCTATGTCAGAAATAATTGCTATAATCGACAAAGAAGAGTTTGAAAAGCAGGATCCTCTGACCACCGACAAAATCATAGATGTAGAAGTACAGGAAGTTAACCCTTTCTCGGTCAAAAAGGCATTAGACAACAACAGAGCCAAGACCTCCACAACTGCCCAAAAAACAAATGTCTTTTCATATTGCATATTTAACCAACAGAGGCCACACAACTCTGTACTTACCAATACAAGTCACCATAAAGCAGCTACAAACAGGAGACCAAATATACCCAAGGCACCTACCAAACATAGGGTTAAATCAACAGGTGCAACAACCAAGGACTCAATAGATGATAATCAAAGGTCTGAGAAACTTAAATTTACAGCGAATAAAACAGGGCAAGTAGCTCTGAAAACTCAGGTGTTGATTTTGGACGAACAACTGGATTGGAGTACTCACACGATTGAAAAATCTGATTCAGAAATCAACACGGCAGGGAGCCTTAAAAGGAAAGCCGAAATTACGGACGATAGAATCTCAAGTTTGGAGCCCGCAAGGAAAGTGCAAATCTATGACCCATCTTCTCCAGTGATATCTACACCGCAAACTAAAAATGATAAGAGTACTAGCGGAGCTGAGAAAGTGGGGAAAAGTAATAAGAAAAATGAAGATCCAGGTAAAGTGGAAAACATACGTGAAAGGATTAGAAGAAGGTACAAATCCTCTCCCGAAAGAAGTCGAGATACAAGTCACGACCAGAAAGGCAGGCTTAAAAAAGTCAAACTTGCTGACGCATTTGGTACAGAAAAGTGGACAAGACGTTTGCCACTGAAGATCAAAAGGAGTAGTGCACGGAGGGAACCATCAACTCGGGATGATGAAAGAGAGCAAAAAAAAAAACTCAGAAGAGAATTGAAAGTGCGTGTATTCTCAAAATGAAACGCACACACCACCCAGCAGACGGCTTGACTCTGAACAGAGCTACTATTCTAAAAGTATTCACACAAATACCAAGCCTTAGACATATACAGAACAGACTTGTGGATAGTGGAACCATGTCACTCTGGGAGAAGAGACTCCTCATATCTGCACTTACATTCCAAAATCATCAGACATCATTTTATGAAAGAGAGAGAAAGCTTATCGATCTTGGGCTATGATTTAACAGAAGATGTCACCTTGACAAAGGACGTTGCTGAATCAAAGAGACAAGGTGACACAGAGTTACACGGGACAAAACCAACTTCCAGAAATACAGTGCGCACGCATCGACATTATACAAGTAGGACTGAACGTTTCCAAACCACTCACAAAGATCAAAGACGAGGGAGCCGATGTGAAGAAGAGGCCCACCAACGGGACCGGAAGAGAGAGTACTGTCAAAGACTAAGGGGCAAAAGTGCTGATGGCCGCAAGACCCAAGTCCCTAGATCTTCAATTACAAACAAAAAAGACACACCCCTACTGAGACCTAAAGGAATCACGGCTAAATTACCAGAAAAGTGGACATGGTCAAAGGCTCCCACCAAATCTCAATGTAAAAACTAGCCATCATTGGTGAAGATAAGGAGAGGTCAAGTTGCCTTGGAAGTTGAACAGAAGGGGGAAAAAATGAACAAAGAAAGAACATTATATTAGGTTGCTGGACCTCCCAGGGTTTTGAGCATCTAACAAGGAAAACAGATGTAAACTTAGGCCAATTTGACATATTGTGTCTAGAGGAGACATGGCTGACTTCCAAACCCCAACTTGACGGCTTTGACCTAGTATTTAATGCAGCCAAAAATGGAGCAATTGGACACCCTACAGCAGGCCCGCTAACTACAATAAGAGCGGGGTCTGGAATTGATCTGCACAAAGTGTTGTTTTCACCGCACTGGATCCAGGCAATTTTATTAAATTGGAAACGTTTACTAATACATGTGTACTGGAACCCAGATACAACATCAAATGCCAAATTCTCTCATGAGATGGGGAAAATCTGAGAGGAGGTGGTTGCCAAAAATTTGGGCAATTATATAATAATAAATGGTGACTTGAACGCCTCTTGTGAGGGCGTGGGAGTGCAGGCTAAACACCAAGATCAATACACGCCGGTGAGAAAGCGAGGCAAACTTTTGGAAGAGTTTATGACAGCTCGCGACTTGCATAACCTACACTGGATGCAATCTAAAATGAACCTAAATATCCCATCCTAACAGGAGGAAGTCAACATGGCACGATAGACCATGTATATGTCTCAAATGACCTGCTGACGGAGATCATTAACTTTAAGATCGAGAGCACAACGTATAGTGATAATAATATACTTATCACAGAATGCCTTGCGCCGAGGGTCCAACAATTCTCTACTTTACCTGAAATATCAGTGGATACGGGAGGTAAGCGTGTCAAGATCTCAGAAAAAGGACTCCTCCAAATAGCTAGCCAGTACAAGCAAATATCTACAGATTGTTCGAATCAGGCAACAATTAGAGATGATGATTTGGATTACACACCATTACCGACAAGATATACTCTAAACGCCAAAAGAACTATTAAAGAAACAGCAAATCATCCTCACCATTATAACCTGGAACTAGTAAAAAAATGACAATTACATTGGAGACTTAAGAAAATCATTAAGAAAGCACAGTCTGCAAAACAAGGTGAAATGGCTAAAGGCCTTCCACGAATATAGGAGTTGGCTTGCGCAGCATCGACACAAATTATAGCATCAAGATGCTGAGCAAATGCTGCGTGCAATTTGCAGAAACAAAGCTAAAGAATTTTGGAATATGATCAAGGGCACACTGAATTCTGTGAATGATCACATACAAAACAATGTGGGAGAAGATCGTTGGATAACTCATTTTGCTTACCTACACGCCCCGATACCGGTTGATTTGGCTCAGAAAATGAACTCTACTGTCATAACAAGGGACAAAACAACTTGGAACATCCCCTCCGATAAAGAGAAGATTCTAAGCAAAATTTGCAAATTAAACAACTCAAGGGCACCCGGTCCTGATGGGATCTGTAGTTTGGAATTGAAAAAACATCCAGAGCTGTGGGACAACATAATGAGTAACATCTTCTCAAACTGTAACATCACCCAGGCGGTTCCCCAATCGTGGAGAAAAGCAACCATTGTTCCCATTTTCAAAAGAGGAGCAACGGATGATCCAAATCAATATAGGCCGATTGCACTTCTGGATGTGATGGGGAAGGTGTTTGCCTCATTGGCTCTAGACGCTTTCCAATTGTGGCTTCACACCTCAGAATATATTGATCCTTTTCAGAATGGTTTAGTAAAAAATGCAGGAACCACGACTAACATTTTACTCTTAAGCACCATGAAATCTAAAGTCATACAGGAAGGACCAACAGTATACATGGCTTTTATTGACATGGTATAAGCTTTCGACCAGGTCAACAGACAACGCCTACGGACCAAATTGGAAACAAAGAAATGTCCACCTTATATTCTGGAACCGATCCAAGCCGATCCAAGCCTTGTATTAAGATACATCAATAAGGGTATGCCTCAGTGCAGAGGGCCACTTGTCTGAAGAAATCCAGACCACTAGAGGAGTTAAGCAGGGCTGTCCCTTCACCCCTATGCTGTATAACACTTATATAGCAGATTACACCGATTCAGCAATTGAAGTCAGACGTTTTCCACCATCGATAGGAGGAGCGAATATATCCAGACTCCTCTACGCTGACGGACCTAACTCCTATCGGTCTGCAATGTCAGTTAGACATTCTGGTGATCTACTTAACAAAGAATAATCTACAACTAAACAAAGAAAAAACTAAAATTCTGATAATGGGAAGAACTAATGATTAGTAATGACAGACAGGAAGCATCCATGCAAGACCTTTTGTGGAGTAAATTAAAAAACCTAACGGCACAAGCGAAGGCCGTCGACAGAAAACACAGTAGAGTTGCCCTCATCCCTACCTTAAGATTCTTCAAGATGAAGGTCGCTACTGCTCTGACGTATGGAATGGACGCAATGCCGTTGGCTCCGAACTCGATCTGGTAAAAATTTAAAAGCTTTTTCTGGAGAGGTGTTCTGGGGCTGTCGAAATCCACACCCATGGTGCTTATCAGAAGAGAATTAGGTCTGTCATCACTGTTGACCATTAAAATGAGAGTCACCTTAATGTTATACAGAAAAGTAATCAATGCTCCCAGATCTAAAGTGTTGGACTTAATCAAAAAGGAGATGGAAGGTGGGACAAACCAGATGTTAGACAAATGGGAACAACTCAATTTGAACATATTAAAAGAACTGGACCTGTCTGTAGAAAAGCTGGTATGTAACCCAAACACAGTCTGCAAAAAACATTTTGAGGCCGATTGGATCAACACTTTGGAAGTGGCCAACAATTATTCCTTGACTTCAAATTTTCCGACTATGCCAATGAAGCTTAATGAAGTGAGAGGGTACTTAAAGCAATTTCCGGACAAAAAGCTAAGCAGAACATTTCTAAGATTCTGGTTAAATCAGATGAAAACAAACAAAATCCTAGCTATAGGAAACCAGGTGCAATCGAATAAGTGCCGATTTTGTAAAGAAAATCCTCAAGTTGAAACCAGCAGGCACCTACTGCTAGAAGGCAAAGGGCTGAAAACAGAAAGAAACCGGTTCCTTGCGGAGCCGATGAAAAACTTTGGAACATTCGATTTAGACGATCTTTGGTCTGTTTTGACGAGCGGAAACAATAGACAAGGTGTGATCGGAGTGACATTATTCCTGAAATCTCTGGATTTAAAATAACTTTGAATCAGTGAAAATGGGAAATGAGGTGATAGAAGCTTCCCTGGTCCACCTCTGTCTAACTGTATTGGTTTAAAGAAAAAGAAATCAATGGAGGTTTTATATTTTTGTAAAAATTGCAATGCAATTAAATCAAAATTAAAAAATTTAAAAAAAATGGAGATTACTGATGGGGTAGTATTCTGGCAACTATTGTTTTTTGGTTCCTCTACTTCCATACTATTGCTATTTTACGTTTTTTTATGAATTCATTGACTTGTGATTAATAGCAGTGAATTTAAATGTTTTGTAGGTAATTTTATTACATTTTTGCACAAGGCTATGAAAATACTGACTTGTTGTGATCAATTGTGACTTGAAATGTATTGGAAAACTCTTCTAGGATATTTTTAATATTTTATGTATCTTTATGTGAATGAAGTTTACTTGATTGTTGTCTGTTTGTGTCAGGATCACCAAGCCGTCATCCACAGTTAAGTTTACTCCTAGGTCCGCCCCGTGAAGAACATTCAACACTCTCCTTCTTCCTCTGCCAAATATCCAGCTGGAGGGAGAGCTCATCCAGAATTATGGTCCACATCCTGGTTTCCTACCTGGTCTCTGGCTCGCAGGTTTGCGCTGCGTTCCAGATGGGGGTTGCTAGGGAGATGCAGGAATGCACGCTAACGAAACCAGAAGTCACAGAGGCGTGGGTTACGGCATTAGCGTTGCCTGTGGCTTAAAGGGCTGCTTGTGGAGTTTGAGCTCTCTTCTGAATACTGTTTGTATTTGCGCACTTTGTTTTTTGCTATAAATTGACTTTTTGGATTCCGGACCTTGTGCCTTGCCCATTGGTTTAGCCTTTGATCTCCCGGTTCTGAAGTCTGGCCCGCCCATTGAACTGCTTTTGCCCATCGTTTCGGACCTGTTTCTGCCCTCACGTTATCTTCGTGGCTCTGCAATCTGTGAAGTGTACCACGGCTCGACATGTGCCCTGGCACGAGTTTTTCACCATGTTCAATTTCACGATTACCTACCAGCCCGGACATCTGCATTCTGAACCAGAGGCTCTTTCACGTATTCATGGCCCCTCAGATCCACGCCCTTCAGATGGTACCCTGCTCTTGCCTAACCAAGTTGTGTGTGCCTGCTCTTTGCAACCCTCTCTGAAGTCCTTGGTGCAGGAATGGGTTCGGTCTTCCCCGCAGGAAGTGAATGAGTACAACATGGATGTGGTACAGGACCTACCTTACGTACAAGGAAAGGTATATATCTCTAATGCACTCAGCAGAAATATCGCTTTGCAATGGTGCCATGATTCGACTGTGGCCGCACACCCAGGTAGGAGGAAGACACTCAAACTCCTTAGGCGGTGGTGCTTGTGGCCAGCAATGTATAAAGATGTGGTACAGTATTTGTCCTCATGTGCCATCGGTACCCAAAGTAAGATGATAAAAGCCAAGCCCATGGGTCTGCTTCAACCACTAGCTGTCCCGGAACACCCCTGGGTGAGGATCTCCATGGACTTTAATGTAGAGCTCCCGACAGTTTCCGGATTCGACACCATCTGGGTAGTAGTTGACTACTTCACCAAGATGGCTCTGTTTGTCTCATGCAAAGGTCTACCATTAGCTCCCCAACTGGCAGATCTGTTCGTAAACTGGAACAAAAGTGGATTTAAAAATTGGACTCTGTCAATCATGGTCTAAATCTTTACATTGAGTGGAATCTGTTTATGCATAGATAGTTATTTATGCAAATATGGCCAAACCCTTTTGTTTCTGTCTCTCACAAAAGCTCAACCATGGATAAGAAACTTTTTCTCTTCTCTGCTAATTTATTTGACAAACATGCATTTAGCATATACAAAATCACTCCGACTCAAGATGGCGACTGATGACTTACAATTGTCGCGTTTTCCTTCCAATTTTTTTAAAAATGTTAAAAAACTCACTATGTGCTTGCAAAGAAAATACCAACATCAACCGCTCAATAATACTGGTGCAACACGGGTTCCCAGTGTCTGACACATACATTCCGTCACAACCGATAAACACACATGAGATGATCCCGTCTCAAGATGGCGACCGTGACGCATGACGCCGTTAATGACACCCATGCCACAAATAGATCACATGATCAACAGTACGTTGTAATGATCACAACGCTACGGACTCCTTTTGAAATAACCGCAGAACACCAGCTATCTCATAAGTAAGTGTATGTATGCGAGCCGCTCTATATGCCACCGATTACACGCGAAAAGTCAGCCCTAACAGAAGGCACTTTTGCTCCTTTCGTGTCTCTATTGTAGCTTAACTGACAGACACGAATAGTACCAGGGCTCTTCATTTATGCCATCCGCCCGCTGCAGCATTTTGTTGCATGAGCCAGAAGACGGAACAAGCAAATAAAAGGTAGGACCAATACCCCTCCTTACTATAAACAACAAAGACATGATGGGAATACTAAATGAATACATTTTTCACATATAGACGCTGTACGACAATTACAACACTGAAAAAGAAAAACAAAACGAGACTGGGTTACAGAATAGAATTTCAAAACTCCCATGAAAAACCGGCATTTTCTGACGGTAATTGGACCTTACATTGAGTCAATATTTGGTATACATGTGTTTTCTCTCTCGTGTGTGCTTTTTATGTATGGCAAAACAAAACAAAATAAGTAAATTCTTGTGTAACAACGAACCATATCGAATGAATTCACTAGTAAATAGTAAAAAGAGATGCTAGAAATAATGTCCTTTGGAAAATAATGATGAAACTAAGAAAGTAATAAGGATGCACAATCAAATGACATGTTGGGTGAATTTGTGAACTCATAATGTGAATAGATATTGTTTGAAATAAGTATTTGACTGGAAATATAGTGGATTGTTTTTTTATGTATATTTTTTATGTACTTTGTTGTAGAGAAATATATGCGGTCTGATGAAAATCAAGATTGAATATTGCCCCAACATCGTGGCCCGTGTGTGTCCTGAAGAATGCCTTGCACCAAGCTCTATCTAGTGATTTGACAACTTGAAGGCTTTTCCACAACCAAGTAGCAAGGCTGGAAACAGTCTAAAACCTGTCAACACTTTTGTAGATGTGGGATTTGACAAAAATTGGACTGTGTCATCCACTAACTATGAATAGTACTGTATGATATGATCAACTGTACAACAATGAAAATAATGGATGTGTCACTTGTATATTTGACTACACATGGAATATTTGTTTGATTTTCTTCGATTGATCCTTTTTTGAAGACCACTATTTGGTGGCTTTTTACGTTGCTTCTTAATAAATTGTATTTTTCTATATTTCCGGTTTCTACCGTCTTTGATATATGTTTAGAAAGATGGTTCTTCCCACATTACTGGTTTGATTACAAGCCCCCAAATATTGCTACATCCAAGGGCAGCCAACTGGGTCTCTGCCTTTTACTTACAGATCTGTTCTTGCACCATGTGTTCAGGTTCTTTGGTATTGCTGACATCATCATCACGGACAAGGGGTCGCAATTTACCTTGAGATTCTGGAGGGCACTTACGTCAGCATTGGGGGTGGACGAACGGTACTCCAGTGCCTATCATCCCCAGACGGATGGTCAATCAGAGAGGCTTAATGCCACGTTGGAGCAGTATCTGCGGTGTCTTACCCTGCAACACCAAGAATCGTGGTACTCGGTTCTAACTCTTGCAGAATTTGCTTATAACAATTCTCTTCATACGGCCACTGCTACCACCCCTTTTTTATATGGGCAACACCCCTGCACTCTTCCATTGGAAACGGTCTCTGCCTCAGACAGTCCGGCAACCCAAGATTGTCTACGTGAATTGGGTGATGTCCATCAGTCAGTTCAAATGAAACTCACTGAGGCACGTGACCGTACCAAGACCTTCGCTGATCGACAGACAGCCTGCCCTGGATTATCAGGTGGGAATGAAAGTCTGGCTGTCTTCACGGAATCTGCATCCAGTGGGTCGATGTTCCTTGTTGCCGAAATATGTTCGTCCGTACACAATCCTCGACCTGATTGGTCCTGCAGCCCTTCGTTTAGATGTACCACGCAGTTGGAAGATACACCCAGTATTTCATGTGTCCTTAGTCAAACCCTGTCCTTCTGATACCCGCTTGCCAGCTCGACCTAGTCCCTTGTTTGTCCAGGGCTCTGAAGTATATGAGGTTCGCTCTATACTTGATAGCAGGGTTAGGAGTGGTGTTTGCCAGTTTCTCATTGACTGGAAGGGTTATAGTCCCGAAGACCGCACCTGGGAACCTGCTAGCAACATTTATGCCTCTGTTCTGATGTCCTATTTCCTGGCTGCCCGGGGGGTGAGGGCTTCTTTGGGGGAGGGAACTGTCAGGATCACCAAGCCATCATCTACAGTTAAGTTTACTCCTAGGATCCGCCCTGTGAAGAACATTCCACACTCCTCCAGCGTTATGGTCTGCATCCTGGTTTCCCACCAGGTCGTTGGCTTGCAGGTTTGCGCTGCGTTCCAGCTGGGGGTTGCGAGCGAGATGCTGGAATGCACGCTACTGAAACCAGAAGTCCCGGAGGCGTGGGTTACGGCATTGCGCATTGCCTGTGGCTTAAAGGGCTGCTTGTGGCGTTCACGCTTGCTTCTGAATACTGTTTGTATTTGTGCGCTTTGTTTTTTTGCTACAAATTAATGCCTGATTGAACTGTGGACTCCGCTCTCAGCAATGGGCGTACACGTGCCGGCGGGTGCAGGTTTTCCTTGTCGATTGTGAACTAACTTGGTGACTTGTGTGAATT
This sequence comes from Ambystoma mexicanum, assembly GCF_040938575.1. Lineage (NCBI taxonomy): Eukaryota > Metazoa > Chordata > Amphibia > Caudata > Ambystomatidae > Ambystoma > Ambystoma mexicanum. The sequence goes on along the minus strand of NC_090925.1, from coordinate 48,409,979 downwards.
AGATGTACCCGTGGTGTCGGTAATAGGTGTCCTTTGGAACTTTCTTATCTGGACAATCTCCTTGGAACTGCAACACATCTACACGCGGGTAAGGTACTTTCTTGTCCACTGGGAATTATTGTTAGAGTACATCGCTATTTAACAGTTATCTCAATATCAGGGTTTTGTTTGTTTTGTCTTAAAGGGGGACTCCTGGTTAACTCGTCCTCATCTTGTTTCCATTTCTTGACTCAGTATTTTGAGGTGAGCTTCCCTCTTTGTCTCTAGTTATTTACAGTCTGCATATGGCTCTTGTTCATGTGTACTAACCAAGGCCTTTTATTTACAGTCAGCGGTGTTCCAGTTGTGTCCTTCTACGTCTTTCTCTTAATTGTCTGCTCGGCTGTATTGTTATATTGGCATAGTGGTACATTATTAGGAAGAACTCTTCCTCTACACGACTAGTTCAAGTTAACTGGACCTGGTCAAGCCTAGACGTAGCGGAGGGTGTTCTGACAATGTTTGATTTTCAATAAACCAGAACACAAATTAAAAAAAGAACATCTTAAAAGAAAGAAATTCTAGCAAACTCAAATCCCAAGGACTATGAGTGAGATTATGTTCCTTCATCAAGCCGACACTGCTCCATTTTGATGTTCTTACATCCTTAGTTTGGTTTGCCCTGAACCCCTGGCTTTCATTGCCAACTAAACCACTTAAAATGTACTTTTTAGGGGTTAAGTTGTGTGTTGAATCCTCGGCCGCAACAACCAGTGTAGCAACATTCCCAACTGTTGTGGCTGTGCTTGGGTACATCTTCCTTCTGTGGTAATGGGACTTATCTATCACAGGCTCTTAGAGCTTTGGCAAGCACACATCATCGGCTGAGTTCAGGTGGGTTGCCATGTTTGGCATAAGTGATGTTGATTGCTCTAATGTGAATGAAAAAACTTGTTTTGAAATTGTCCTGCGTTGATATTATAACTATGTTGGTGTTAACTATACTAAAGGCAATATTTGGAAAGTAATGCCTATTTGAGCACGTGGCATATAACAGTTATGGTAATATATACCGCCAGCAGCATCAAAACAAATACAGATTGTGGTGCATATACCGCTGTATTAAAAGGTGGAATATCTTCTTGAGTTTACTTGCACCCCAGACGGGTAAACATGTCCTCTGAAGGAATTGCTTTCCTTTAATACAGTAAAACACGTTTCATGTGGACTTTCAAGGGGGTGGAAAAGTGGACATTTCTGATGTCTACCTCCTCATCAATTTGCAATGTAGTGTCCAAAAGGGTCAGAATGTACCACTATGAGTATCACTGTATTTACAGTACTGGTCTGAACCACTACTGTGCGCAGTCCAGTTTCAACTTAAAAATGGATAGTAAATAATGTTTTTAAAAAAGATGAGTGGATATTTTTAAATATAGCCAGTGGAATTTTAATAAACCCCCCTTCTCGTTCACACTGCTACAGTGTGTGGCACTGCTGAAATTCGATAATGACCAGCGGTTATGGTAACCCGTCCAACATTTTGGAACATTTGTTACCAATGTAAAGGTCTTTGATGGTCATTTGGGTGTTTTTGGGGAGCCAGCAGAGCACTCTCATTGGAAAGGGTGATTTGCCAAAATTGAGTTTCAAATTGCCTGTTACTTTACATATAGGAGTTAGTGGATTTATGCCAAGGATGTATAGGTGTTTTAAAACTGTTGTTTGTGATATGGTAATTTTTGGTTGATAAAGAGCCCATCTTATGTTTTTTTTTCTGATTGGACCATGTATGCACATCATTATGTAAATGTAATTTACTATACCCATTTGGAGGTTTGCCTGTTTGAAACATAATCTATATCAGAACTCTTAGTGTGCACTCAGCTAAGAGTAATAGTGTGCACATATCAATCACTCAGACATGAAGCTAACCAGGGCTAGACATGTTGTAGTTTATGTCTTTATTTAATAAATCAAGGCAGTACGTTTTCGCAAATGGCGGTGGCTCTAACAATTGCAGATTTAAACATGCTTGGCAATATTGTACTTGATTTCTACATATAGTTTGGGTGTACTTCATTATCATCAAAGACTTATGTTTGTTTGTTTGTTTTATTATTTATAATGTGCACCAGACCCAGGGGTATCAGGGCGCAGCAGTTGCAGGAATATGCAAAGCTTAGTTACAGTGTTACATGGCATGAAATGCAGTTACATAGAGTGAAATGCAGTACATACATGGAACGATGAGGACTGGAATAACTAGGGCATGTTACAAATATGGCACACAATACATACATATACATTTTTGTTTTTGACCCCGGAACTGGAGTGGGTAGTGCTGAGTTATGACTCGATAGCAAGGGTCTGGTGTCACAGCGTAGAGATTACCTCTTCATTTTTACAGTTCAGAGGATTTAAGCCATGTGATAGTATTTGATCTGAAATTCAGGTAGGGTTGGTCTTCTCTAAGTGAAGGGGGCAAAGAGCTCCACAATTAGGCCTCTTTTACAGGGAAGGTACAGCCGCCAATCTTGGATAGTTTGAATCTGGGAATGGTCAGGCAATTCCGGTTAGCTAGTCTGGATGGTTTTAAAGATGTCCGTCTGTGGAATCTTTCAGTGAGATAAGTAGGGGCAGCATTATTTAGTGATTTGTGGGTGAGGTACACTCTATTCAGCAAGGCCAAATCTTTATCATAATCCCCTGAAAGTGGGAGGAGAGTCTGAGTATCATCTGCATAGTTAGTGTAGGTGATACCACGATGGTCCAGATCATTGAAAAGGGGCTTGGTGAAGATGTTGTACAACGTGGGCGAGACACAAGATCCCTGTGGCACTCCGCAGGTGATGGTTATAGGGTCTACTGCTGCTGAAGGCGAGAAGACCCTCATGGTTCTGTTATTTAGGAATGAACTAATCCATGTTATGGCCTCTTCGGAAAAGTGTGCCGCTGTTTCGAGATGGTTACATAGTACCCTATGGTCCACCAAATCTAAGGCAGCTGAGAGGTCAAGGAGGAGAAGGAGAGCAGATTTCCCTTTGTCTCTGACTTCGTCAACCTGTGCCTTTAGGTCGATAAGGGTATTCTCTGTGCCATCTTGTGGACGGAAACTGGACTGTCTTGTCCCGAGGAGGTGGTACAGTTCTAAGTATTTTTGAATTTGCGTTTAGGCCACTTTGTCTAATATTTTCAAAAGAAAGGGAACTGTTGTAATTGGCCTTAAGTTGGTTGGTGTTTGTGGGTCTAGAGTGGATTTTTTTAGTAGAGGAAGCACCAAGATTCTTTGAGATTACCAGTGGCAAAGGACGCGTTAATAAGTTTAGAGATGAAGGGCGACAAGTTGTGTCCTCCATCCTTAATGAGTTGTGCTGGCAAAGGTCGCCCTACAGTTTGAGGGTTTGAGAGACAGGATAATTTGTTCTACTTCGATAATGGATGTTTTAGCAAAGTTGAAGCGGGTGGGTTGGATTTTTAAGGTAATAGAGGGGGTGGTAGGTATGGGTTGGACATTTAGAGAGCCTTTTTTTTGGGCTATTATATTTTGAAGAGTTGAAACTTTATTAACATGTGCATGTTGGATGTCTGAACACCATTTTTTGTCTTTGGTACAAGTGTCACGTATGGCAATGGGAGTCTCCAGTTCTTTGAGTATGGTGAATAATAATTTCATGTTAGAGTTAGCTTGGGAAATGCGGTTGTCATAGGATTTCCTTTTAGCAAGGCACATTTCTTTTTATAAAGGGATGAGATGTTAGTAAGCTTTAGTTTATTGGCTTCAGACGGGATTAGTCTCCATGAGGCCTCACAGTTTCTCTTTTGTTGTCTTAGGTTTTTTAGGAAGGGTGTGAACCACCTGTTTAAGTGTTTTTTAGGCTTGCTTGGTCTCAATTTGAGTGGGCGATCTGATCTAGGGAGAAAGCCATGATTTGATTGTATTCCTCAACCAATGTTTCTGGATTGGTACTCTCTGGGAGTGAGTTGAGGGTGGGGAGAATGGCGATGATGAGTCTTTCCACTGTCATATTTTTTTTGTTCCTTGTTAGTGTAGGTGGGGCCGTGGAGGCCAGTGCAGGTGGGGGTCTATTAGTGGCGAGCGTGAAAGATATGAGAGAATGATCCATCCAGGCTAACGGGGAGATGTCAAGGATGTTAGCCAGACAGTTGTGATCTGCTATCCAGTCCAGTATTCTCCCTTCGTTATGGGTGGAAGTTGTGATTCTTTGGGTAAGGCCAAGTTCTGTTATAGTATTAGCCATTGTTAAAGCATGTTTTTCTGAAACCAAGGTTAAAGTTCCCTACGTCCCCTAGAAGTAATACTTGCGATGAGCTTTTGCGGTTGTTAGATAATATTGTATAGATATCTTCCTCAAAATTTCCGATTGGACCTGGGGGGTGGTAGATCAGGTGAATATTGAGAGACTGGTAATTAGTCAAAGGTAGTTTGAGTGAGAAAGCTTCACAGGATTGTTTATGATATGGGGTGGCCAGTCTAATAGATAGGCTAGATTTAGAGATAACGGCGCTGCCTCAGTCTCTTGTCTCTTGTCTGTCTTGTATCCGTCTGGCACAGCTAACATAAGCATAGGGCCTGCTACAGCAAGTAACCATGTCTCTGTGATAGCGAAAAATTCTAGGTTTTTACTCAGAATCAGATTGGGAATCTCAGTGGCATGAGCTATCAAGGACCTCACATTTCTTAATGCTCCTTTGATAAGTGGACAAATGGTGTTTGTGGCTGGTAGTTGGGGTGTTAAGTGTTCTTTGCGTTTGGAATACCGGACATTCTGGTGTTTAGTGTTAATAGGACAGTTGGTAGAAGGCTTTTTGCTCTTAGGGGTTTGGAGAGGCTGGGTCTGCGGGATAAAGAACCGGTTAGAGGTAGATGCCAAGCAAATGGGTGGTTCATATATTTTGGCTAATCTGGCTCGCGTTTTATAGTGAATATGTCGAATGAAATTATTTTGTATGCCATTATGTCGAAAAAAAAATTATTTTGTTTTATGGGGGGTTCTTTAACGGGGGTTCCCCCCAACCACCTGTTTTTTAAATTTATTTATTTACATTTTATTTTTACTAGCTAAACCAAAAGAAAAATACAAATAAAAAAAAACACATTCGAAAAAACATTTTTAGGCATAATTTCTTTCGACATAATGGCATTCGAAAAAATGTTTTCGACATTTTAACTGGATACCCTGGCTCGCAGTCGGGAGTTCCTGGAATCAGTTGTGCAGGGAATGCTTGGGATAATGCACAGAGAGTTGTTGGTCGCTAGAGTCAGGGTGGTAGGAGTGGTGGGAGTGGATGGAATGAGGTAAGCCATGTTGGAGCGGTTGCAGGTAACCAATGAAATAGGTCTAGCAGAGCATAGTAAGAGGCTCATGGTAATTAAAGAGATGAACCCGCTCTGGATATTGACAATGGTGAACATACTGGTCTGGGATTGCAATAAGTTTCAGTTGGCAATGGGGAGAGTGGCTGGTACCCTGGATATGACGGTACTAGCCGTATAATGTATCAATATACTGGTGATGGGATACTGGCAGGAAGTGGCACAAGAGATAGCTAAACATATAATAGCATACATAGAGAATTTCGAGCTGCAGGGCTAGTCATATCTAGGCGTAAAATTGTGTAAATCTATAGTTAACCAAATCAGGAGCAAACAGTAAACAGATATTCACGTGTGCGGGATGGTATGAGCACAGCAGGCTGGTTGTGAGATGGATGAGGCCAATTCATTCAAACTTTTGCAAGTATTTCAATAAATATATTCAAGCTTATGGATAGATGTAATAAACACTCTAGGGTGGGTAACAAAGGTTTGCTGAAATAGGCACAAATGCTATTAGCATATCCGAAAATAGGAGGAGGGGTAAATAATCCCCTATGCTGAGCTTAAAACCTGTAAAGAGAATAATGAAAACACATTCATAAAATGTCAAAGCTAAGTCAAGCTAAATCAAATCTTTTGATTAATGCACATAACATGTATGGCAATGTTTATACTGTAAACATATTAGTCCAAAATTGCATCATGCATCAGTGTATCATGTTTGCAAGTGATGTTTCTTGAAAGTTTCTGTCAACGCCTGCGTTGATATTAGTTCTTCTCCATTCTTGCCCTTCTTTCCAGTGGTTCTAATGTACCTTACTTCTCCTTCTTTGCAAGGCCTTTGCAAACTCTTTGTTCTTCAGAGTATAAATAATGGGATTGCACATAGGGATCACGCCGCTGTAGAGGAATGATAATATCTTGCTCTGTCTCGCCGAATACATTGAGGCCGGCCGTATGTAGACAAATATAAGGACTCCATAGTACATGATCACTACTGTGAGGTGGGAGACACATGTGGAGAAGGCCTTGTGTCTCCCCTCCGAAGTCTGAATCTTCAGAATGGCAGAGACAATCTTTATGTAAGATGTGATGATTAAAACACATGAGGATATTAACACTATAACACCCAGGATAAAAGTCATTCCTTCAATAGTGTGCGTACTTGTACAGGAAAGCTTCATCAGAGCAGGGAAGTCACAAAAAAAGTGGTTGATTTCATTAGAATCACAAAAGGAGAGTTGTGATATATAAACTGTGTGAAGTACTGGCTCTACTAGCCCAGCAAGCCATGCTCCAGTGGCCAGTTGGAAGCAGACTGACCTACTCATGACAATTGTATAGCGCAGGGGATTACAGATAGCAACATAGCGATCAAAAGCCATGATGGTCAGGAGAAAGAATTCTGTCGCAATCATGGCTATGAAAAAATACATTTGCAGCAGACAATTATTGAGACTGACCTGGGTGTACCCAAAAAAGAAGTTGACCAGCATTTTAGGAAATGTGACAGACGTGTAAAAGATATCAACAAAAGCCAAGTTGGAGAGGAAAAAGTACATGGGTGTGTGCAGACGGTTGTCCGAGTAAATCACTAACATGACCAGAAGGTTACCGGAGATGACTAGCAGGTAAACAAGCAGGAATGTAATGAAGAGTGGAGCCTGTAGGTGCGGGAGATCAGAGAAACCCACAAGAATAAATTCTGTCCAGGATGTGGTATTTTTCCCATTCATCTGCCCAGAGCAGCTATGGAAAGTTCAATTGAAGATCTAAAGGAGAAAGACAACAATACTGAATCATGGCTGATTATAATAGTGTCAAGGATAATGAACATGGTTCGTTTGAACACATTGATTATTATGACCCTGTGGTTGAGCCCTGTGCAGCCTGCTTACAAGCCCCTTTACAAGTAACAAACATGAAAAGTAATGGACATACAAATTAGGTCTTGATTTCTGTGAAGTTACCATGCCCTATCATCTTTTCTTGCTTCTTCAAAACTCACAATATTTTACAGTGTGTTCCAGTAATCTGATAATGTTCCAGTGTTCCAACAACATATATTCATATGTTTATCTGTCACAGAAACACTTTTTGGAAACATTCATGCAAGTGTACAGTCTTAAAGTAAATGTACTATGTTGAACATCTACAACATTGTTACTAAACAACACACACACACACACACGTACACTGGTGAAAGAATATACTGCACATAGGTGTACATTCAGAGACTTTAATATATTGACCCATGTGATACTGCAAAGTTAGACAATATCATAATAATTATAAAAATGCATTTTTTGCAGGCAATAGTTGTATTTACAGTTTTGAGACATTTGTAACTCTCTGTGAAAATTCATGAATGCTTTTGTGAATTCATAAATGGACTGGATATATAATAAATTAACATACATACGTACCATACATTAAAAGTAACTGTGTACTGTAATATGAATGTGTTCCTTAAAAACGAATCCAACAAACAGCAACATTCCAGTGTAGCTGCGGGTAAGTGTACATGTAGCGGTATGAGTTGTTTTCTTTGACAAGATATTTGTTAATGCATATCTTCTCTCTTCCAAGAGCTTTTTTCAAACAAAACTATGTCTGTTCATTGCAACGTTAAACAGCAGTGCTGCATTAAGGGACACAGTTGTTACACCCCAACGTTCTCCTCGTCATTTACTCCAGCATTTGCCTCGGGGACCCTTGGACTCCCTTCCTAGTACGAACAGTGGGGACTCCCCAAGCACTCATAACAAGAAGAACAAGAGAGTTATAGCTCTCCACAAGGTTGTGCAGCGCTTTTCTGCACGTTCTGTTCACAATGGCAATTGCCCTGGAAATTAGCCGTTTAAACTACATTACCCAGAAAACCTGGCATTTTGTGTAGTTCAGCATGGGAGCCTCGTTTTACTACGGTTCCACCTCCTTGTTCATTTAATCTGTGGGGTTCGTAGAACGCTGCTTCTGTTTGTAGTTACAGCCGGCACTGTTTGAAGTTACTACTTCTGTGACCTTTTTGCTTACTCTTACCTTTCATGTGTACCAGACCCTCTTGATTGCTCACAGACTTCTTGCCATTTGGTTTGCCTTGGAGACCGCCCGCCCGTGTACCAGACCCTCTTGCCTGCCAAACGGTCTTCCTGCTACGCGATTTTGCCTTTGGATTCTGCCCGTCCATGTACAAGACCTTCTGGCTTGCTTAAGGACTTCCTGCCATTGATTGTGCTCTTGTTTACCAGCACCCCTGCATCCGTTATGCTTACCTGCTCGCAGACTGCCAAACTCTCACACCTGCAGCCCTAGTGTGCACTTCGCCTCCTGGAATTGTGATAACCCCTGCATTTCATCTAGCAACGCTGGTAAAACTAAACTGCATATTTCCTGATTACTGTCTCACAGACTGTTATCGCTTCCTGAATTGAGTCTCCAGGATAAGTGCATTTTGGAATGCTCTGCTGATTATGCACCACCCCGAAGCTAGCACGACCCTCGTGCCGCCCGGGTATAGTTTCCTTACTAACCAATCCCATTTTTTTGTGTTGTACGTACGTTGTGTTCTGGACTCATTTAACCATTACTACCTCCACCAGTGGTAAGGCCGAGCTTCAAGTCTATCATTCTTATTAGTTTTCCTCATTAAATGAGTACCTAATGTTTTCTTCTGTTCTGTAGGTTGCTTCCAGTCTCTCATTGCTTAAGGGGAAAAGTGCTAAGGTATTCCAATGGAGAATAGGAAGTTGGGGATCAAGGGGTCTATCCTACCTGATAACTCATCTCTTGTCCTTTCTTTGCAGCTTGGTCCGTGGCTTGGGTTCTCCCAGCTCTTTTGAGTGATCAGTCCCTTTGTCTGGTATCCCATACAGCAGAGGGTCATATCAGTGTAAAGAGCTATTTACCCTCACCGAGAGGAGGTTCGGGTGGAGGCTCCACCCGAGCTCTTCAAGCAAATACCCAGTCGAAGTCCTGGTCTGTTGTCACGTGCTCCCCTCACTGGTGAGTAACAAAAACAGAAACTATGGAAGAAGCAGATCCCTTAACCGCATTGGTTCGATTGGTATCCGAACTGCGGTCTGACATGACGGCAGCACATGACGCCATCCATCATAGAATCGACGATCTGCAGAGTTTCTCTCAAACTTTTGCAGGTGCTTCATCCACTTGTTTTCTTCTATTTCTGCCCCTCTGACGCATTGACTAGATCTAAAAAACCTTTTCGGTGGAATCCGGAGGCACAACAGGCTTTTGAGACTCTCAAGGAGGCATTTACCACGGCTCCAGTTCTACAACATCCGAATCCTCTTCTCCTGTTTCAAGTCGAGGCTGATGCTTCTGGGTCAGCCATCGGGGCAGTGCTCTCACAAAGGTGTCCAGACTCGGGGGAGATCCATTTGGTTGCTTATTTCTCAAGGAAATTGACTCCTTATGAATGTAACTATACGATTACTGAAAGAGAACTATTAGCAATCAAGGATGCTTTTTCCGAATGGTGACACCAGCTATTGGGTGCTCGCCATCCAGTCACTGTCTTTTCGGACAATCTGAGTCTTCTGGCCTTCAAGCCAATGAAATGCCTTACGGCCCGGCAGGCCTGCTGGCATTTTTTTTTCTCCCAATTTCACTTCTCTATTACGTATTGGCCAGCCCGTTTTAATTCCTGCGTGGATGCCTTGTCACGCCTGTCTGTCAATCCTTGCAATAAAGAGTCAATAGAAATATAGGCAATACCGTTTGGAGATGTCCTCGCCTGTAAAGCAGCAGTTCAGCTGGTATAAAAGCGGGATCGACCTGATGAAGAGGTGGGGTTTTAGCGAGGCTGCAGAATTTAGAAACATATCGAAATTGCAACGTAAGGCAGTTCTTATGTAAAAGAGATTGAGAAGTGGATTGGGGTAAGACTATGTCGAAAATTAAATAAATAATGTCATTACAGTTGTTTAGAAAAGCATGTGAGGGTCCCAGGCTTTTCAATGTTAATCTAAACTTTATTAGTAAAATTAAGTCCCCTGAGCGTAGAATTATTGCACTGATGATAAGATTGAATGTTCTCCCTATAAAAGCCTGAATGAATTGGCTGGGGTCAGACAAACAATGGTCTTGCAATATGGGTAAAGAAGAGGATATTCATTATTGTTTTGGACTTTTTTACAGTTTTTAGAAGGAAATGGCTAAGGCCTCATTTTATTAAAAATAGCATAGGTGTTATACTGATACCTCTAACTGGTTTAGAGAGTACCCTTACGATGGTAATCACTCCAGTGTGAAACAAATACGTAATAAAGATAAGTGTCACTGACCTGGTCTTCGGAGTCTGCTTGAGGAAATTGAGAAGCTCACATGATGCACTCTTTCTATGCCAACTCTAGGGGCAACAAGAGAATGCGCCAGGGAAACCCTTGTGGGGAAAAAAAACCCTGTGCTACTTGAGAGCGCAGGTAAATGTAGACTGAAATAGTAGCTAGAGAATGTAGTCAGAATCCCGTTGGAACTTGGAATGGAGTGCTACATAGTCGTCTAACCCACGATAATTGCTCTATAATACTATGTAAATAAATAGAAGGATTAGTGAAGGAAAACAGTTAAGGATCCCTCTTTCTGACAGGCCGGTCACGTACCTCTCCTTCCAGGGACTGTAGTAGTTGTTAAGTAGAAAGGAGGCTGATCCTTGAAGGCCGGGTAACAGGTAAGGACCTTGAATAAAAAAATAGAATTAAGGGTTGAAAAGAGGACAGGAGAAGCTATAGAAATGTTTGAAGTGTACTCGGAATTCCCACGTACCAGAAACGGTAATTCCTCAAAGACCTATCGAGTGCGGAAGTATCTGCGAAAGTATCAAAAGGAATGCTGGGTGATGTAGTCTGAAGTGTGTTAGTCGCACTTTCCTCCTAAAAGAAGAAATTCCTTATTGTTAACTCTAATGGGAAAATAGTTGGGCTAATGCTAGCTAACTGGAGAGGATCACATACGTATCTGCAATCCCGAACAGCTGAAGCTCCGATATTTAGATCCGTAGCGGAGCAGGATATTGTGCCGCGATGGAAGAAGGATTCCCTGAGTGGAAAGAAAAGAAGACAAAGATCCACAGAAGGGGAAATGGAGTTAGGGAACAGTAGTCGTAGTAAGCACTGAATAGTCAGTAATTTACAATGCGTGGCCACAAAGCGCAGTAGCAACGCACTGCGGCATCGGTTCTGTGTACAGATGTACTGCATCCATGTGCAGGGGAGGAGCCTCACACGTTCCAGAATGCAGGACTAGACCGACACCAGGAGAAGAGAACGCCATCTTGGGAGAAGGTACATGAACTGAGGATAAGTGACACCAACTGTGCCACAGGGACCAGACTCGTAAACCCTTCGTAACAGCATGCCCCCTTCCAAGGGAGGTGCACCTGGGTTTACTTGGGTGACGCCTGTAGAAGTCATGAGCCAGGCACGGGGTGTGAACTGCAGAGACCAGTTCCCAAGACCGTTCTGCTGGCAAATAACCCTTCCAGTCCACAAGAAATTGAAGAACCTCCCACTGGTATCGGACGTCACATATTCCTGAGACTTTGTATTCTGGACCCGTATCAGTTAGAACCGGAGGGGATGTACCAGTGGGTACCTGAATGAATCAGTTCCTGACATCAGGTTTCAAATAAGAGACATGAAAAGTGGGATGGATGCACTTCCATGACTGTGGAAGGCATAGTTTAAAAGCAGCCGGACCTTTCGTTTCCAAAACTGTAAAAGGGCTGTAGTATTTAGGAGAGAGTTTAGAAGGAAGGAATCTTTTAGGAAGATATTTACTAGCCAGCCACACTTGGTCCCCTTCTTGAATAGAGGGAGCTGGGATTCAATGTTTATCTGCCTGTTTTGTGCTCCTGATTTGTGCTTCTAAGAGAGCTTTGTGTGCCTTTTGATGTCCTTGTTGGATGGCATCCACTAGTCTTTCCAGACTAGGAAATGGGGAAGCCTGCGGTGTCGATGAGGGGAACACTGAAGGATAAAATCCATACGTACAATAGAAGGTGCTGGCTTTAATAGCAGAGTGGGCTGGGTTATTATAAGCAAATTCGGCTAATGGCAGCAACTATTTCCAGTTGTCTTGGGCAGCTGATATGTAACATCGTAAGTATCCTTCCAAGGTCTGATTCAGGCGTTCAGTTTGCCCATTTGTTTGTGGACGGTAACCGTAACTCAACGCACGTGAGATGCCTAGTGTGTTGCAGAGATGCCGCCAGTATCTTGAAGTGTATTGTGGACCACGATCAGAGATGATCTTCTCTGGAAGACCGTGCAGGGAAAATATACGTTCTAAAAAGATCTGTGCCATCTGTGCTGCCGTAGGTACCAAAGGTAGACGGATGAAGTGGGCCATTTTAGTTAGTGAATCCACTTATAGCGGTACAGCCAGGGGAGTTGCTAGGTCTGGAAAAGACCCGGGGCTAAGCTGATGTCGGAACTGTTGGGACTGGGGGCTAGCTAGTCTTTTGGCTGTAGCTCCTGAGATTCTATCCGGGGCTACAACCAAAAGATCGGGGGCTACAGCCCCCTTAGCCCCCCCCTAGCAATGCCCCTGGGCACAGCCCTCTGAGATGGGGAGATCCACGATAAAATCTGTGGATATGTTCTGCCTGGGCTTAGTGGGGAGTTGCATTTGGACGAGTTCCTCTATGGGCGAAGTTCGAAGGGACTTGGTTTGGAGACATACTGTGCAGGAAGTGATGTATTCTTGAATGTCCTTTCTCACTGTAGGCCACCAGAAATGGTGTAGGATTAGTTCCAAAGTGTTTGTGAAAACTCTGTGTCCTGCTGCTTGAGAATCATGGCAAAGCCGCAACACTTCTTTTCGGAGTTCTTCATTTGGAATAAACATTCTTTCATCCTTGAAGAGTAATCCCCTCCTGTTGGTTAGGTTATGTTGTGAGATTAGTTCCTGTTGTGTGACTGTTAATGTTCTAACTCCAGCCTCCACCATTTGTAGAAAATTATGAACAACCGGCACAAAGAACGCCTTGGTTCTGATTTGAATACAGTCTTTTCCAAAAGATCCCTTCGGGACAGCGCGTCAGCCTTCAGATTTGTTCTGCCAGGGATGAAAGTAAAAATTATACGAAAGGGTGAAGAGAAGTGAGCCCATCGGGTTTGAAGACAGTTACACGTTTGCGCATATTGAAGTGTTCTAAGATTGTGATTATCAGTTCTTACTTCTATTGGGTGTTGAGCCCCCAAGAGGAGGTGGCGCCATTCCTCAAACGCACTCTTTATAGCAAGAAGTTCCTATTCTAATATTGTGAAGTTGGTTTCCGCTGGAGTTAAGGTCTGGTTGAAGAAGAACTGCACATACAGCGTAATGTGATGCATCCGATTCTATGATGAATCTCAATTGTTGATCCGGAACAGCCAAGACAGGAGCCTTCGTGAACAGGTTCTTCAGGGCATCAAAGGACTCCTGAGTCTTGAGAGTCCAAAGGTAAGGAATTCCCTTCTTGAGAAGGTGTGTTAAAGGCAAGGTGAGAGATGAAAAATTGGGTATGAAACGCCTATAAAAATTGGCAAAACCCAAGAATCTTTGGATCTCCTTGACTGATCAAGGTGATGGCCATTCGGTAATAGCAGAGACTTTTGCAGGGTCCATAGAAATGCCTTGTTTAGAGAGGATATATCCTAGGTAGGCGACAGAAGATTTATGAAATTCGCACTTTTCGATCTTACACAACAGATGGTTTTGCTGCATGTGGTGAAGGACCTCTTTTAATGCAATATGTGTTCTGCTAAGGTGGAAGAAAAGACTAGAATATCATTGAGATAGATGATAACATAGAGTAGAGAGATGTGGTCCATAAATCTTTGAAAGACTGCAGGAGCATTTGCCAGGCCAAATAGCATGACTCGGTATTGATAGTGGCCGAAGGGTGTTCTGAGCGCTGTCTTCCATTTGTTGCCAGCTTTAATACAGATCAGGTGATAAGCCTCTCGCAAATCGAGCTTGGTGTACACTCAAACTCCACAGACCACCTCCAGTATGTCGGGGATAAGGGGCATCGGGGACTTGTCAGGGACTGTGATCTTGTTCAGACCTCTGAAATCAATGCAAGGGCGGAGTTCCGTTGTGTTCTTCTTTGGGATGAAGAACAACGAGGCAGCTGCTGGTGAGGTGAACTCGATGATAATACCGTTCTGCACGTGTGTGTGTAAATAGTCTTTCAGAACTTATTTTTCTTTAGCAGAAAGGATATACGTGCGTCCAAATGGTAGTGGACTATCGGGAATCAATTCAATAGCACAATCATCTCTTCTATGTGGAGGGAATTGAGAATATTCAGTCTGAGAAAATACCTCCTGGTATTGGAGGTATTCCAGTGGAAGAGATTTTATCTAATTAAGTACCTTACTGATAGCTCTGTTGTCTCTAGTCTCCTGGGGACTAACTGATTGTGCTCCTGTTTGTCATAAGCAACGTTGAACACACTGTTCTGACCCCGGGAAAAGAGTTCCAGCAGACCAGTTAATATAAGGATTGTGAGTCCTTAACCAGGAAAGTCCCAAAATAACCGGATAATGTGCTGTTCTGATGAGATCTAGGATCAACGTTTCATGATGGGAAAATATATTAATTATCAGAGAGCAGGTATGGTCTTTGATGGGTCCCGATTTCAGAGGACTACCATCCACGCTTTCAACAGGAATGACCATAGTTTTGGCGGACCTCGAAATACCATGGTTTTGGGCCAATGAATCATCTATAAAATTTCCGGCAGAGCTGCTATCTATCAGGGCTGGCACCTTCACTAGACGAATATTACTTCAGGACAACGATACCTTGAGTACAATCATGGTACTCTCTAATGGAGTCGAAGGGCTTGAATGAGCATTATGTAGGGAACCTGTAACCGTACATAGACCCGGACCCACTGTTCCTTTCACGGTCGGGCAATGGCATTTCCTGCCTTTCCAGGTAGAATAACAGGACATTCTTTGATCGTGTGGGTATTGGCCCCGCAATACATACATAACCCCAAGGACTTCCGTCAAGCGCGTTCCTCAGGAGACAGGGGACCACGGGTAATTCCCAACTGCATAGGGTGCTCCATAGAAATGGGTTTTTTAAGAGGGAATACCCCTTCAGGGTGTTGTTTAGAATAACGTCCCTTTCTTTTCTCGTGATTCCTTTCCTGAAGTCGGTAATCTAATTGCATCACTAAAGTTATGAATTCAGACATATTATGAGGACGTGGGACTCGTGATACTTTGTCTTTTAGTTCTTCTAAAAGTCCTTGTCTGAATATAGTGATGACGGCGTCATCCGTCCAAGCAGTGTCAGCCGTCATTTGCTTGAACCTAGTAATGTAGGACAATATGTCCTGACTTCCGTGTTTGAAGTCTCTGAGGCACTCCTGAGATGAAATGGTAACTTCCTGTCTTCCAAACATGCTCTTCATGCTGTTACAAAAGGAAGAATAAGAGTCTAGTATAGGGTTTTTGCTAGTAACTAACGGGTTGCCCAAGCAAAAGCTGCTCCTGTCATTTGCGAGATCATATGTCCCACTTTATCACGGTCAGTAGGAAAAAAGGCAGCCTTAAAGGCAAATTGGACCATACAAGCCTCTAAAAACTCATTTACCGAATGTGGATTCCTGTCAAAGCGTCCAAATGGCAGAGGTCCCGGAGGGACCTCAGAGCTCTGAGCAGAGCGACCCACTTGATGACGTAATGCCGCATTCTCCTGTTTCAGTTGTTGCACCTCAGCAGAGAGTGCCTGCACGGCGGTAACCAACTGTTGCATTTGTAGGTCCATTGTGGATGACACAAAATTCTATTACCTAAAGGTTGACGCTGGAATGAACCAACTGCTTCCCTATGTAGGTGTTGCAATCTGTTATACTGATACCTCTAACTGCTTTAGAGAGTACCCTTACGATGGTAATCACTCCAGTGTGCCTCAATTAGGTAATAAAGATAAGTGTCACTGACCAGGTCTTCAGAGTCTGCTTGAGGAAATTGAGAAGCTCACCTGATGCACTCTTTCTATGCCAACTCTAGGGTCAACAAGAGTCAACAAGAGAATGCGCCAGGGAAACCCTTGTGGGAAAAAAAAAACCTGTGTTGGTTGAATCCGCAGGTAAATGTAGAATGGAATAGTAGCTAGAGAACGTAGTCAGAATCCCATTGGAACTTGGAATGGAGTACTACATAGTCGTCTAACCCACTTTAATGGCTCTATAATAGTATGTAAACAAAGAGAAGGATTAGTGCAGGAAAACAGTTAAGGATCCCTCTTTCTGACGGGCCATTTACGCACCTCTCCTTCCGGGGACTGTAGTCGTTGTTAAGTAGAAAGGAGGTGGACCCTTGAAGGCCAGGTAACAGGTAAGGACCTTGAATAAAGAAATAGAATTAACAGTTGAAAAAAGGACAGAAGAAGCTATGGAAATGTTTGCAGTGTACTCGGAATTCCCACGTACCAGAAACAGTAATTCCTCAAAGACCTATCGAGTGTGGAAGTATCTGCGAAAGTATCAAAAGGAATGCTGGGTGATGTAGTCTGAAGTGTGTTAGTCACACCTTCCTCCTAGAAGAATACATTCCTTATTGTTAAATCTAACAGGAAAATAGTTGGGATAACGCTAGCTAACTGGTGAGGGAACACGTACGTGTCTGCAATCCCGAACAGCTGAAGCTCTGAGATTTAGATCCGTAGCGGAGCAGGATATTGTGCCGCAATGGAAGGAGGATTCCCTGAGTGGAAAGAGAAGAAGACAAAGCTTCACAGAAGGGGAAATGGAGTTAGGGCACAGGAGTCGTAGTAAGCACTGAATAGTCGGTAATTTACGAAGCGTGGCCACAAAGCACAGTAGCAACGCACTGCAGCATCGGTTCTGTGTACGGATGTACTGCATCCAGGTGTAGGGGAGGAGCCTCACACATTCCAGACTGCAGGACTAGACCGACACCAGTAGAAGAGAACGCCATCTTGGGAGAAGGTACATGAACTGAGGATAAGTGACGCCAACGGTGCCGCAGGGACCAGTCTCGTAAACCCTTCGTAACAATAAGATCGTATAGAGAGGCAATGTCCCACTTCATGAACAGGGGCCGATTCATGGAGCAAATGTGCGCCGAAAATCGTGGCACAAGCGTGAAAAAGCAGTGCGATTCATGGAAGTGCCTGTGTGTGTTTTCCCCGGGATGTGTGCCAAATCCGTGCGTGGCGCACACGGGTGCACACTCATTGCAACATCCCGAACGCCATGTGTGACGCGCATAGCGAAAGTGCACAACGTTAGCACACACACCAAAAAGAGGGCGGAACAGTGGGCGGAACAGGCGCAATGGGGAACAACGCGTGAAAAAGAAGGCGTAACTGGGGAAGTACTGCAGGGAAATACACGGAACACCCACACGCACGTGAACAACACGTATTCATGGAATCGAAATCGGGAAACCTGCACACGGCAAAAGACGCGCATAGGCTTCAACACGTCCGCCAAACGAAGGCAGGGGGAAGCGTCCCCGCGCACAGTATAAAAGTGCGCGCAAACAACAAACACGTATATACAGCTACGATGAATGCCATATTTGTCGCAGCACTGATCGTGGGACACCGCAGGAGGAGGAGATTAGCCAGGCCCTGCATTGTTTTACCCCGGACCAGCCTTTTTGGGATGCCTGATGACCAGGTCTATGGCAGGTATAGGTTTCCACCTCATATCATCCTAGACCTGGTCAGGGAGTGGGAAGATGACCTTACATCACCCACCCTGTGCTACCAAGCATTGAGCCCCCTGGAGAAGGTGCTCAATGTCCTGCATTTTTTGGCCACTGGGTCATTTCAGCGGACCACTGCCATAGTCGGGGTGTCTCGCAGGCCACGCCGTCACGCTGCCTACACCAGGTGTAGACAATTATGACTGCGCAATTCTCAGTACGCAGGCACATATACATGCCCAGAACACTCGCAGAAAGGCAGCCCATGGTCCAGGACTTTTACAGGGTGGCAAGCTTCCCCAAAGTGCTCGGTGCCATAGATTGCACCCATGTGGCCCTATGTCCACCTAGGGCCACTGAGCACATCTATCGAAACCGCAAGCACTGGCATTCCATCAACGTACAGGTGATATGCGATGCCAAGGGAATCATCACCTCTGTCTATGCAATCTATCCTTGATCTACCCATGACAGTTTCATTTACAGAATGTCTGCCCTGAGCTGGAACCAAGAAGCTGGGAAGCATGGTGACACATGAATCATTTGTGAGTACAAATGTCTGCGCAAATGCATGCATGTCACATAAAGACAAATACACAAACTCAACTAATGACAACCATCCTAACCTCCCCGAGGACAGTGGCTACCCTCTGAGCAACCACATGATGACGCCAATCCGGAAACCCACTACCCCAGGTAAAATACAACACTGCCCATATTGCAACCAGGGGCATAGTGGAGCGCACATTCCGAGTGCTCAAGTCACGCTTCCACTCCCTTCACCGCTCTGGCGGCCAGCTACTATATGCACCTCCAGTAGTGTGCAGGATAATTGTGACAGCATGTGTCCTGCACAATGTTGCAACACGGAAGAACGTACCGGTGGACATGGTGGTGCTCCCACATCCCCAACCTGCCCATGGGAGGGGAAAAGGCATGTGGCGAGGCAGCTCAGACCCACCTTGTGGCCACATTTTTCACCTAAACTCCCACCCCTGCGGAGTACACACAGGCCTGGCACATACCAGGTGACAATCGATGATGACAAAGAGACAGTCAACTGTCACAACCTCACCACCCTGAGAATGTTGCCACGGAAGTGCTACATTGTGTGCATCCCTAGCTACTTAAACATAACCAATCCTGTGTAACCAAAAGGAACATATGCAAGGTGTGTATCACACCACCCCCTGAAAAACAGGATATGACAATCCCTGGTATGTCACCCAAACCCTCCCAACCCACATCACCCTTGTCTGCACACCATGACATGGCATGCAACAGCAAAAGGCCAAAACATGACCAATTAGATATGAAGTGACATGTGATAAATGGAAAGAGGCCCGAGACAATCACGCCTGACATGGAATCAAATGGAATGACTGACCAACAACATCCCACAGATACCAAGTCATACACAAATGCTTGCCACCAGTGGTTGCATCAACAAAAGACTGAATGTCTGTACTCATGCACATTGTCCAAGCCAAATCCGCTAATAGCTAACCAGTGTGATGTGTGTGTCTCCTGCAACACACTGATCAGCACACAGCGCAGTGACCATCCATTGTGTTGGGGATACACCTTGAGCATCACATAAAAAGGACAAGCAACAAAAATAACCTATTGATGCATGTACACGATCCCCAAATGGTAATTGATCATGCGCTGCAGGGACACAGCGTGCCAGAGAAGAGTATCTGTGTGCACGTGTGGGCATGGAAGGGTGGTTGTACGTGTGGTGGAGCATTGTGTAAGTGTGTCTCAGTAGGGACATGCACTCAATATATGCATGTGAAATCAAGTGACCCTCAGTGTCCTGTACACATCACATGTGAACATAGCCCATGTGTACACCCCAGCATGTCAAACCACAACAATCCCCTGACACCTGAAAAGTAAACACAACACAGGAACTGCCTTGACCAGCAGAACACATCATGTACATAGTACCCCACAGCTTACTGTCCAACAACAAAAGGCCCTCCCTCATGACCTTCCGAATAACTGTGTCTGGGTTCTGTAGCCTTCTTCCTTCTAGTCGTCTACCTGGCTTCAGGATACCCCTACCCCTTGGTTTCCATTCTCTGCCTTGCGTGTAAATAGGGTCCAGCCCCCTCAGAGGCCACGTTGACTGGTAAAAATACCAAATCGCAGAGAACGCCAAGGAGCCAAACCCCCAAATCAGGGAAAAAGCCTGTAGCCAGAAAAAAGACCTAGAAGAGTCTCCAGTAGATGACTTGAAGTTTCAGAAAATGTCCAAGCACATGTCCAAGCAGAATGAATGAAGGTAGCACAGTTCACCAATGGTTCAACAGGATGGATAGCATTTTCAGTACACTATATACAATGAGCATGCAACAATTGATGGGTAGTGTCACAGCTCCAGTGTACAGGTGCAGGAGTGGCACAAACCAACCACCCCCTCTGCGGTCTGGGCGCCTGCAAGGTAAAACTTACACAGGCCTCCGAGACCCCGGTGGGGAAAGAAGGTCAGGGATCCGTTGTTTGGATAGGCATTGGTATTCAGGATAACCGGAAAGAGGGGCAGGTGAGGGGAGTTGGATTGGCAAGGGAAATCAGACAAAATACTAAATACAACTATTGACAATAACACAAACTCAATCATAGAAACCATGTTCTTCATGCACATTGTCCAAAATGGTTCAAATGCAAGCCAAAGAGAAACTTATCTCTGGGGTGAGTGCTGGCCTCCTGTCTGCGCACTCTCAGTTCTGGTAACAGGAGCAGTAAAATGCTGCAAAGAGAGCATGAGTTACTAATCTGGGTGTGTTTTCAGCACAGACACAACACCATTCATGCCTCAAACTAAGTGACTTCTCCACAAACAAATACTCTTGCCTGCTGCTTTGTTCTTATACTCTTGCTTGCCCTCGTGATGGTTCATACACTGTCAGTGCAGTAAGGCCCTGTGGTAAATGGAAGACCAATGTGTTAAGAATCACATATGATAGAATGGTCCTTGGGTGAGCTGCTAGCCGCATTTGGCGAGCTGCGACTTCAGTACAAGTCGTGTTCTGTCAGCCGTGGATTTCAATAGGTAGTGCATTTGGCAATTTGCATATGCAAATGATATGCACAGCACTCAAGTCTGTGCGTTGCTGGTTGCCCCCGTGCGCTGTATTAGTTTCTACTGCACTAACAACTCAGCTTCCATGGAGCTGGGGGGACTCGAGGATATGGGTGACGCCCCCTGCGTGTGCCCCTGACAACTTGTAAAGCTACTTGGCATTTGTTCCTCAATGCGTCTTAGCTGTACTGTGCCCTTCTTCCCCAATGCCTGGCCAAGCTCCCCAGCACTGGTGCTACTTAGCATGCATGTACAAGGGGCCTGGAGGAAGTTCAGCTCGGGTGTGGCCCCTCGTGCTGCTCACCTTGCCTGGAGCTCCTGGAAACACGTCTGCTTCTGTCGGACGTCTGAGCACAAGCCCTGTGCTTCTGCTTGCGCACGCATGGGCACGTGTGCACCACCCAACGTGGCCGGTTTCTGTAGTTCTTGGCCCCGTGTCTGCTGGGAAAAGTAGTCTGGAGGCTCATTTTCCTGCAGAATGGGCAGTAAAGCTATTAATAAGGCTGGAAAGTTCCCTGTGTGTGTCTTCATGCTGGTTGTCACTGGGCCATGTGTGAGACCTACATCCGACCTCCTCGCACCATCAGTGTGACTTTGACAGCCAAAACGGTGCAGGCTACTGTCTACAGCATGAAGTGCATCAAACACATATACAGGCAAGAAAAGAACACAAATCGCAATCAACATCAATAAATGGACATATCAATTATGTACTCACCAAAATTGATTGCACACATGCGGTGGAGAAAAAATACATTATCCCCACTAGGGGTGTTAACACAAGTAGTACAGCAGCAGACAGGCCACAGATATGACGAAAGTCAAAAGTCCTTGTGTAAATGGTTGTAACACCAAACCATCCTTGCAAGCCCATAGCCAGGGGAAGCAGGAGTGGCATATGTGAGTCAGGACCCCAAGCTGCAAACAAATCGACAAGACAAGCTTGTAGGGCCCAGCTGGAAGAGACAGTGGATGCTTTCAAAAGCCACAAAGCACCACACTGTCACATGAATGCACAATAGACAAGCAATTTTAAACGATATTAACTAATTACACTAACTATAAAAAAACAGTTTTAACTAAATAAACTAACTATAAAAACAATATGAACTAATTAAACTAACTATAAACATCAAATATGGCCACATACGACCCGTGGGGGGGCACCTAGGAGGGGGTAGGTACAGGATGCACCTCAACACCAACATGCAATGATGTTGTGTTAGGAAAGATTTCGTAATTGTAGGTAATTTTCCTTCCATGTGGCAACCCCTAAACTTTTTGCTGTTGTTTTTCACCTTGTTCTTGACTTTGCCAGAGAAGTGCAGCCTTCTGCCGCACTCCTCTGGGCTTTCGCTCCTTCTTACGGGGAAACTGACATGCCCTTAAGACAGTCAGTACCGGGGAACGCTGTTTCCCGTAGTTTCTTTTATCATGTTGCGGCTTTAGTGCAACATGACACAAGAGGGCACTGTAAGCTAAGTTACAGCTCTCTTGGGTCTCTAGCCTTCTACGGGCCCTAGATACTCGTTTAGGATTGTATTTGATCGGTGCAAGTCATTCAGGGACTGGAATGGTGGCAGCGATCGTTTTGTGTATTTTGAGCTCCTTTTGGCGTTCTAAGCACGTTTTTCGCGCTGAACCCAAAATGGTGGCCTGGCTCCCAAAATGGCCAGACCACGAGGCTCCTTTGTCCTGTCCACTGACCATCTTGCTCCCTTCACCTTCCCCAGGTCGAGCGACCCGGGGCCTTCATTATTTGGGCATGTACTTTCCCGCGAAACGTGGTTGCTTTCGCGGGCTTCTACATGTCTTTTGTGTGCCTCCAGGGTGTGGGCTGGGATGTCTGGTCCCAATACACATCCTGGGTGCCAGAGAGTCTAGGGTGGTGTGAATGCCTGGGACCACCGTGGTCCGTGATTGGTCCACGAATGGTGTGTGTGTTAATGAGCGGATCTCCCATTGGCTCCCCTCCGTTTTGGCGCAAAGGGAACCGTGGATAAGAGGGGGCTGGAAACACCACTACCATGTCGATCTCCTGAGTTCTCACGAACAAAGGGATACAGGAGCCAAGTATCCTGCAACCAAGAGGCTGGACCGAGGAATCGCTGGTGACCCGCTGAAGGACTCCTCCTTTGCACTGCTGTTGTCCTGTGAAACCCTTTCCTCCTTTGATCGAACCAGAAGGCCTGTACTGGTGCTTCGACCTTTGGAATAGCAGGAACAGCTATTCTCGGCGACTTCATCATCTCCTGCCAGTAAGCCTTCGGAAGCGTCTCTGGGCCATCCAGTTGACTGCCCAGCTTACACGGGAGTCCTGCTCTGTAACCGCCGCCAGGTTGCGTTGTATTTCGAGTCCTGGTCACTCTCACACGCTTCGTACACTTGGCGTTCCCAAGTCTGAAGTGAGTAGTGTACATTTGGCTCGGATACACACGGCCGCTCCGTTGCCCTGCGGTGGTGACAAAACTGTGCAGGTTTCTTCGATTGGGACGTCTTTTTTCTCTACACGACGATGAGGCATTCCCGGCTCTTCTGAACCTGCCAGCTGCTGAAACTAACGTGAAGAAGCCTGGGTCTGCTTGCATCGGGGACCGGTGAGTAGTAGAGCTAGGATCTGGTCGCCCTCCTGCAGTAGCCCATTGCTTTTCCCCGCTGTGTAAAAACAGCACCCTTTTGTCCGTACTCGCGCTCTGCTTCTGCTCACTGTGGAGGCTGCGCTTGAGTCGCGGAACCTGTTCTTCTTCTGTTGTGCACTAACCCGAACTGCCTGACTTCCTCCGAAGAGCTTCTCCTTTTGCCCGTTGGCACCAGCGTGTGCAGGTACTTTGAGCAAAAGGCTCCACTCTTCGCAGGGCTCGGACTTCCATCTAGTTAGGTGCCTCTGAAGGCGAACTGCTCAGTGTGTATGAAGAAAGGAATGACATTATGGACTGGCTGAATGCGTTTGAGTATGCATGCGAAGTTCAACAAGTTGACAATGCTGATAAGATTGCATGGTTACTCAGCAGACTGCCCCATTCTGGCTGTAGTGCCATTATGGAAATGTCGAAGGCTGAGCGAGCTGATTTCGCAATGTTAAAGCAAACTCTCATTTTAAAGTTTGGGAAGACTCCGGCCCAATATTTGAAACGTTTCAGAGAGTATAAGAAAAAGGAAGGTGGTACTTGGGTATCTTATGTCACTGAATCCTTGAAAAACTTAACTGGCTGGGTCGAAGGTTATAAGGTTTCTACCTTCAAAGGCATGATAAATCTTGTCATGCTGGAACACATTTTTGCTTCTTCTTCCCCGGAGCTTAAGCAGCATTTGGCCGATTCGAAGGAGATAGATCCTAAGAAGCTGGCCATTGCAGCAGACTTATGGGTGTCACATCGAGTGTCCCATAAGGACAAAACTCATCCTGGTAAGCAGGAGGAAGGGAAAAAGTCCAAAGATATGGAGGGTGGAGAATCTGCTAAATCTTCTTCCCATAAGGGCCACAAAAAGAAAAATAAGGGTAGGACACAAGAGAACTCACAGGGTAGTGGAGGTCCGCCTCCGAAACAGAACTCTGGTTACAATAAGCCTCCCTATGTAAACAGACCCAATGGATCTTGTTTTGCTTGTGGAGCAACTGACCACGTGAAGGGGGATCCCCGTGGTAAGGTTAGACCTTTGGGGGTCCACTCCGCTAATCTGGCCTTCTCCTCCTACGAGGAAGAAGAGATTACAGGAGCATCCTTCTCCTCAGACTCATTTCCCAGCGGGATAGAGGCTGAGGTAGTTTTAGTGTCCCTGGGTTCCTGGGAGCCTAAAGTCACAGAGGCTTATGCTAGGATTCCGGATAATACCAAGCACTACTTTAAAGACAGTGTGCTGATCAATGGAGTGGATACTCCAGCTCTTAGGGATAGTGGGTGCAGTCGCACTGTAGTGGATTCTACCTTGGTAGACTCAGAGGAAGTTGCCAGAGCTACTCTGATGCCCACTAAGTTGGCTGACGGCCCCCTCCGTATGTTTCCAGTAATACCTGTAAATCTTACTTTAAATGGTACAGCAGTCAGGATTCCAGTGAGCATTCAGAGAAACGTCCCGGGAAAGGTCTTGTTAGGTAATGATCTCAGAGCTTTAGGGCTCGTAGGAGACACTGCCGAAAGACCCTACACACGGTCTCAAGCACGGGCAGCATTGGCCAAGTCCAATACGCCGCCCCAGCCAAAGGGGAAACCCAAGGCGAAAGGAGTCGACAAGTCACGATGAGGGAAAGAGAATATTCCCCCGAGCTCGCCTACCACTGCGGTGGAGGAAGTTGGTCAATCGCCCGGACCTGACGAGGAGGTGGCGATGCCTGAAGTATTCGACCCCAACGATCATCCTGAACTAAAAGACTTGTTAGTTGAAGGAGGTCCTGATAGGGACGAATTCAGTAAAGGCCAACGTGAGTGCCCATCTCTGGAAGGCCTAAGGAGACAGGCCTGCTCCCAGCTTGAGGGTGAACCTCCTGGGACGCATAGGATTTATTGGGAAGGTGGACTCCTGTATAGTGAGCCCACAGAGTCTACAGAAGGAGACCATAGGAGGTTGGTGGTTCCCCTTGCTGTTAGGCCCTTCCTCCTGCAGTTGGCACATGAAGTTCCCCTTGCTGGTCACCTTGGTATGAAGAGGACCAAGCAAAGGTTATCCATGCACTTCTACTGGCCCAAGATGGGGGTGCAAGTAGAAAGTCACTGCAGGAGTTGTGCCTCCTGCCAGTTGTCTGGTAAGGTTGGCGCGACAATCCAAGCTCCGTTGGTACCGCTCCCAGTTGTGGGGGTACCATTTGAAAGGGTAGGGATCGACATCGTTGGTCCCCTTGACCCGCAAACATCCTCGGGCAATAGGTTTATCCTGGTGCTGGTCGACCATGCAACCAGGTATCCTGAGGCCATCCCATTGAAAACTGTAACTGCCAAGTCAGTTGCAAAAGCTTTACTCGGCATATTTACTAGGGTTGGCTTCCCTAAAGAAGTTGTGTCAGATCGTGGCAGCAACTTTATGTCGAAGTATATGCAGGCTATGTGGAAAGAATGTGGGGTCACCTGCAGGTTCTCTTCTGCATACCACCCCCAGACCAATGGTCTGGGGGGGCGTTTCAACAGGACGTTAAAGAGCGTGATTGGGGCTCTGGAGGAGCCTCAGAGAAGAAAATGGGATCTTCTTGTTTCATGCTTACTGTTTGCCTACCGAGAGGTACCACAGGAGGGTGTTGGCTTCAGCCCCTTCGAACTTCTGTTCGGTCATCCCGTACGGGGACCCTTAGCCATCGTCAAGGAGGGATGGGAGATGCCCACTCCCCCTGTTACTACCAACGTAGTTGATTATGTGCTAGGGCTCAGAAAACGGATGGTACTTCTGATGGGTTTGGCTAGTGATAAATTGAAGGCAGGGCAAGCGCTGGTGAAACATTGGTACAACCAGAAAGCTTCCCTCATCAACTTTACACTTGGTCAGCAAGTCCTGATCATGAATCACATAAGGCCTCGAGCTTTACAGGACAAATGGTCAGGCCCTTACCCAGTGGTGGAGCCCCTGGGTGAGGTTAACTATTCAGTGGACCTTGGAAGGCCTGGACAGGCTCCAAAAGTGTTTCACGTGAATAGGCTGAAGGCTTTCGTCCCAAGCATCGAAATCGCAGCACTGCTACTGGCTTCAGATGTTAAGGAAGAGGAGTCTGAACCTCTCCCTGACCTGTTCCAAAGCAGTCCTTCAGATAGCTCTTTTGAGGGTGTCCGAGTGGCCCCACACCAAAATGGACAAGGCTCAGTGGTTTACCTTGGACATGAAGTAGGTGGAGGGAGGATACAGCCTCTACCCAGTAAAGTACAAGCAGTACAAGACTGGCCTACCCCCACTACGCAAACCCAAGTGAGAGCCTTCTTAGGACTCACAGGGTATTACCGCAATTTTGTGGCAGACTATGGCACCATAGCTGCTCCTCTGACTGCCCTCGCCACTCCGAAGAAACCCAAGAAGGTAACTTGGACCGACGAGTGTGAGAAGGCCTTCAATGGCTTAAAAGACTCCTTGTGCCAGGCCGCTGTCCTCAGGGCCCCTGATTATCAAAGACCTTTTATCGTGCAGATGGACGCCTCTGACACTGGGATAGGAGCTGTACTATCACAAGTAGATGAGAAGGGTAAGGAACACCCTATCGGTTTTATTAGTCGCCAGCTTAAGGACAGAGAGCTCAGATGGTCCACGGTAGAGAAAGAATGTTTCTGTGTTGTGTGGGCCCTAAGGAAGCTGAGGCCCTACCTCTATGGGACCCACTTCACTGTGCAAACTGACCATAAGCCGTTAAAGTGGCTAATGAACATGAAGGGGGAGGATCCAAAGTTGCTTAGGTGGTCCATAAGTCTACAAGGCTTCGACTTCACTATTGAGCATAGGCCAGGTGTCCAACATAGCAATGCTGATGGGTTGTCCAGAATGTTTAACCGACCTGAACAAGAGACTCATCCAGGGGTGGATTAGTTCCCCCTGTCCATAGTCTGGGAGGGGCGAGTGTTAGGAAAGAGTTCGTAATTGTAGGTAATTTTCCTTCCATGTGGCAACCCCTAAACTTTTTGCTGTTGTTTTTCACCTTGTTCTTGACTTTGCCAGAGAAGTGCAGCCTTCTGCCGCACTCCTCTGGGCTTTCGCTCCTTCTTACGGGGAAACTGACATGCCCTTAAGACAGTCAGTACCGGGGAACGCTGTTTCCCGTAGTTTCTTTTATCATGTTGCGGCTTTAGTGCAACATGACACAAGAGGGCACTGTAAGCTAAGTTACAGCTCTCTTGGGTCTCTAGCCTTCTACGGGCCCTAGATACTCGTTTAGGATTGTATTTGATCGGTGTAAGTCATTCAGGGACTGGAATGGTGGCAGCGATCGTTTTGTGTATTTTGAGCTCCTTTTGGCGTTCTAAGCACGTTTTTCGCGCTGAACCCAAAATGGTGGCCTGGCTCCCAAAATGGCCAGACCACGAGGCTCCTTTGTCCTGTCCACTGACCATCTTGCTCCCTTCACCTTCCCCAGGTCGAGCGACCCGGGGTCTTCCTTATTTGGGCATGTACTTTCCCGCGAAACGTGGTTGCTTTCGCGGGCTTCTACATGTCTTTTGTGTGCCTCCAGGGTGTGGGCTGGGATGTCTGGTCCCAATACACATCCTGGGTGCCAGAGAGTCTAGGGTGGTGTGAATGCCTGGGACCACCGTGGTCCGTGATTGGTCCACGAATGGTGTGTGTGTTGATGAGCGGATCTCCCATTGGCTCCCCTCCGTTTTGGTGCGAAGGGAACCGTGGATAAGAGGGGGCTGGAAACACCACTACCATGTCGATCTCCTGAGTTCTCACGAACAAAGGGATACAGGAGCCAAGTATCCTGCAACCAAGAGGCTGGACCGAGGAATCGCTGGTGACCCGCTGAAGGACTCCTCCTTTGCACTGCTGTCGTCCTGTGAAACCCTTTCCTCCTTTGATCGAACCAGAAGGCCTGTACTGGTGCTTCGACCTTTGGAATAGCAGGAACAGCTATTCTCGGCGACTTCATCATCTCCTGCCAGTAAGCCTTCGGAAGCGTCTCTGGGACATCCAGTTGACTGACCAGCTTACACGGGAGTCCTGCTCTGTAACCGCCGCCAGGTTGTGTTGTATTTCGAGTCCTGGTCACTCTCACACGCTTCATACACTTGGCGTTCCCAAGTCTGAAGTGAGTAGTGTACATTTGGCTCGGATACACACGGCCGCTCCGTTGCCCTGCGGTGGTGACAGAACTGTGCAGGTTTCTTCGATTGGGACGTCTTTTTTCTCTACACGACGACGAGGCATTCCCGGCTCTTCTGAACCTGCCAGCTGCTGAAACTAACGTGGAGAAGCCTGGGTCTGCTTGCATCGGGGACCGGTGAGTAGTAGAGCTAGGATCTGGTCGCCCTCCTGCAGTAGCCCATTGCTTTTCCCCGCTGTGTAAAAACAGCACCCTTTTGTCCGTACTCGCGCTCTGCTTCTGCTCACTGTGGAGGCTGCGCTTGAGTCGCGGAACCTGTTCTTCTTCTGTTGTGCACTAACCCGAATTGCCTGACTTCCTCCGAAGAGCTTCTCCTTTTGCCCTTAGGCACCAGCGTGTGCAGGTACTTTGAGCACAAGGCTCCACTCTTCGCAGGGCTCGGACTTCCATCTAGTTAGGTGCCTCTGAAGGCGAACTGAGTCTAAAGCATTATCGCACTGCCTGTTTTCCTTCCCTTGCAGGTGGACTACACATTTCGTGCCTCTAACTGTCGTATTTGTATATATATTGTGTTGATATGGTATGTGTTGGCTTAATATTGTGATATTGTGATTTTCTCGCTACGGTCATTATTTTAAAGGCCTTAAAATAAAAGTGTATATATTTTTGATATAACAACTGTTTGGAGTAGTTTGTAAGCGCTCTTGCTTTGTGTGCTCATTGCGGGCTTTCAGTTACCCTCACCCCTCTTGAGACCTAGTCTTGACCGCCGCGATCGCTACCTTGATTGGTCTGGCTCGTCCAGAGGTTACCCTGTTCCAAGTAATTAGGTTGGCCTTCTGAACTTCTGTGCCACCAGGACAGAGTTCAGAAATCCGTCTTAACATGTTGAGATAAAAATAAACCTCCATGGGCTCAACGCCTGCACAGCCTGACCTGTGTGGGAGATATCTTTTTGTCCTCCTCGCCCTCTGGCTCAAAAGGTTGACGTGGCACAGTACCCTGACCACGCCTATGCACAGGCAGCAAGTCTGTGGGCAGCAAGTCGTGGGCAGCAAGTCTGTGGGACGGATGAGCCTGCTTCTGTGCAGCGATGATACATAGGTCAGCATGCAGAACCTCACGTGATACGCGTGCTTCCTCTTGCAAACTAATACGTGCAACACAGAGTTCTTCCTGCAAGGCCTGGCTGGATAACTGATACACCTCCCGGCAAGCACGTAGTTCAGCCGAGATGGTATGCTCAAGCTGCTCCAACCTCTCCTCTGACCGCTGCCTCTGGGTCATCATGAGCACACCCAGAGTAGATCTGAGGGATTCATAGTCAACCCTCATGACATCCATGTGTACCTCTGTGTGAGCAGCAATTGCTTGATGAAAAGACACCATTTCAGCCCGGCGTGCCTTGTCTGAGGCCGCCATGCCCAGCCTGAGTGAGCGGGCCGTGGACTGTGCCACCCGCTGCTGGAGATCCACCTGCCTAGCAGGGGAGAACACGGATTGGGCAACACGCGCCATGCTCTTGCTGCCCCCTGTTGTTCTGAATTGGCAACCATGGCTTGCTCCCACTCAGTATACCCCAGTGGCGCACGGCCACTGCATTGCTGGGCTTGACACCAGCGGGGCCCAAGGAGCTGCCGTCCTTGTTGGGTTGGCACAGCCCACGGCTGCAGGACTACATTCCTCCATTGACGTGATGCCCCAGGCACATCAGCAACTGGTGTGGGGTGTGACCCTGCATCCCGATCCACCACAGGTAGAGGTCCCACCACCATCTGGCCGCTCAGTGCAGGTGTCGCAGACAGAGCAGTGTCCATATCAGAATCACTCACCCTTGACGAATGGACCCGACGCACATCCAACTTGGCATTGTTGTCCGAGTGATCATCCGGGCTAGATTAATTGCCAGCCCTAGACACAATGGTCTGGAACACAAGTGGGTTCTTGTGGTCTACCACCCCACGACCCCCACTTGTGCTGGGGTGCTGGTGTGATAGCAACCCTGTGTCTGGCATGACAACACCATCCTCTGGCTCCATTGCGTCATCATCTGAAAAGGGGAAAAAAAGAAGCATGAGTACACATGTCAGAAGCACATAATCCACACACACATAGACATCACATTGACAGCCACACATGAAGCAGACATGTAACACACAAATGAGAACCTGCATTGCATTCAGTGGCATTGATATGCAAAGACATCCCAAAAGCAGAAATGGATGTGTATGAATAGCAAAGCCTACACAAGTACAAAAAGTAGTATATGAACTCCATCAGACACTACCTCGGTCAGCAACATGTCACAGGCAGAAAAGACAGATGGCAACAAACAGATGGCACATACCATAAGCCTGTCCGAACTGCAAATTGACCACTGCTGCAAGTGAATCCAAACACACAATGACACACGTAATATGCATGTACACATGCATCACTAAAACATCATCACAAAAATAGCTCCATCCACCTGCAGCTCTGCCCGTACCGGGTGGCATGGGCCATGTAGATATAGTGAATGTCCCAAGCAAAGCAAGTGCCTGCAACCAGGCATGAGGGACCATAACACCCAGTATGGTCCGAGCTGCAGGACATGAAGCCTGCACAACACCCCTCAGGGCCTGATTGAGCACATTGTGCTATGAATGTGCCCTATTCCATCATTCTTTGTGTAAAAATCCCACGGCCAGGCACCACCATATTAGCTAAGTGGGCCTGGCCGTACACATACTGCACTGCAGTGCACCTTCAGGATCATGCCAGTTGAACATAACATGCGCAATGCAGAAATCTCGCCAGCATGAACGTCAATAAACTAAACATTAGTCAGTCAACAAAAAAGCTGCGGAAGACACATGTGTAAATGAACACTTTCACACACACATAAGTGAGCAGTCGCAATGTTACACTACACAACGTTGAAGCTGCTTGCATATGTCATGTGAAAGCATTTAAAAACGCCCATTTCCCCATACACCTGTATTGTGAACATGAACTGCATCCAAATCAGCAAAGCAAGCAGCTACAAAGCTGCTTGCTTTGATGTATGTGGAAGTGTACACATACACACGTGAAGGCAGCTCCACAGTCATTACAACCCGATTGGCAGGCTACATTCAATCTGCGCCCTATGCCAGTTGGTATAGACCGCAGATTGACCAATCAACTTTGCTAAACAACCACTAGGGAGATCCATTACTGAGTACATGTGTCACAGGATGCACCTGTGCCTGTGCCATTCATGACAGAGAAGGGATGGAAATCTGACCATACATGCCAGGTCACTTTGACATTGCATCAGTGAGTAGGCATGTAGAACGGTGTAACATGGCTCAGAAGTGGGTTGATGCAGTGCAGAACATGTGTACGTTACACACTATCTACATGAACTAGTACATTATGATGTCTGTCTATAAACGTGAAGGCAGTGTAAGGGCAAGTTCAGGTATCACGTGCAATGTGCATCCAATGGGTTGCATGGCTACAAGCAAACCCCTCCCCCCAAGTGAAAATGCAGGGAGGCATTGCATGGCAGCGAAAGGGTGACCAGAGACCAGTGTATTGGCAGACAGTGTTGACTAGCGTCAATTGCATCATCTGAGTCAACTGACAACACAGCAGATGATAATGGGACAGTAAGCAGGACACATGATGAACCCTCATTAATACACCCATGTGTGCAGAAGCCAATACACCAGTTGAACCGAGTCAGGGGGCCTGAAACAGGGGGAGGCCTGTGCCCCACACAGACTGTGACAGCATAAACATGTGCGTGATGCAGGACTGAGGTAGAGTGGACATGGAATGGATGACCATATGCCATGAACTGTGGGTCATCCTGGACACGTACTACAATGATCATCCAGTCAAGGACACATAGGGGTATGCATGGAATGCACATGTTCCTGCGGAGCATCTGCCATCTGCACAGTCCGAGTGAGACACCCTGCATCAAGGACAAAGGATGTACACCACTGTATGTGTCTGGCAGGTTGGCAGGGGGAAGTGTGCATGTACAGAGGAGCCTTGAAAAGGCCATTGCAGTACTCAAACATGATACACACCAGTGCCATTGTGAAATTGGGGTGCAGGGGGGTGGAGGTGCAAGGGAGCATGCCTACGTAGAGTACCCGCATGCAGGCAGAACACACATGCACGTCAGTCATGCTATGACATAGTCCCAGTGCTGAGAGGAAAGACACCCCAGGCTACATGCAGAAGGGCCAGTGAGCTGGAACATGGACCGGAAGGGCAGCCGGGTGAGTAGCATGTGAGTAGGGTGCAAGTGTGGTGATGAGGACAGTCCCCGTCTGCTCTACATGTCCAGCATGCTGCACAGCAGGCACACATCAGTGAAGCATTGCATGACTCGCACATGAGAACCATGTACACATGACATGTAGTGGCAGTCAAGCATAACACATCACACAAGCAAAACACACATGGTCTGGACAAACACCTGACAACACTCACTAGAGGGGGCATCTAAGTCCTACATCTCTCCCACTCCTTCGACCAATCCTTCCGGTATGAACTCCGCAACGACTGACTCGTGCAAAGTGAGGTCTTCTTCCTGGACTGGTGACCCACCGCCGGTCAACTCAGTCACGGCATAATTGGAGGCATGCTTCGCCTTAGCACTGCGTCAGAGGTCATCCCAGCGCGTTTTGCACTCTTGAGCTGTGCGCACCTCATGTCTGAATGCACTCACATGATCCGCTACTTGCTTCCAGTGGGACATACGATGGGCAGCCGTAGTGTGACAATTCGGCCCCACCAGCATATCACGGTTGTGGTCCCGCACGTAGTCCACAAGGAAGTCCAGTTCCTGCTTGCAGAAAGGCTTCTTCCTCGACGTGCCGGAGGGAGGAGCTTTGTCTAGGGTCCCAGCCTCTACTGCAGGTGCAACCTTCCTCCATGGACTGTGGTCCGGACCCTGACTGGCAAATGCTGCCCTGTTCACTATAGGCAGTAGCGCTGGTGGATTGAACCAAGGGAGTAGCAGGTGGAACAAGGACGGTAGCCCTGACTTGCGTCGGTGGCTGCTGGGTGCCCCTGACTTGACCCTGCGCAACAACATCTGCTGTGCTAAGGTCACTGACCGGGACTGTCCTGGATGGTAGACTCACAGGTGGGGTGGTGTTGGCTGCATCTGCCCATGCAGTTTCCGACACCCCGCTGCTTGGGCGAGCAGATGACAATACTGCCCCAGGGACATGTGCCTCGGTCAGGGCAGCCCTGTGTGCACTTACCCTGTTCCTTCTGAACTCCTTGAAATCATCCAGGGACTCTCCCAGTGCCAACGCAGCATGCGCTGGCCCACCCTGAGCCTGGGTGGTGGTGTCCACAGCTGCACCTGCAGCTACCACTACCCTTGGGCCCGTGGCAGGCGATGAAATGGACTGCCTGGTCACATGGGTACCAGTGGCAGATGCAAGAGCTGCATCTCCCGTAACCACAGGGGGTGGTAGCATGACTGCACCTACATGTGGCACAACATCATGCCAAACTGGCGCTCCTCTGCCTCTTCCCCCTCTGCGGCCACCCTGGACACCCTGGAATCCCCCTACTCCCTGGTCATTCCGGCCACGTCCCTGACCACACCAACCACGTGGAGTATGCCCAGCTGAGGTGCCCTTCACCTTTAGTGGCCACCCAGCCATGGCACAGATGGAGTAGTGCCGGCACAGATGGAGTAGTGCCAATGGGAGGTGTACACAACACTTGTCCTGGGCAATTGGGGTCAAGGGGGTGGGATACAAGATGTTAACAGCACCCCTGTGCACCTGCAAGGCTGTATATGACCCCGGGTGATAAAGTGACAAGTCACGCAATGCTCAGGCACCCCAAAACTGCAGTAAAACTGTGTACGCTACCCCTGGTAGCCCATGCACGTGGAATTAACCTCCCGCAGTATGCGGTGGCACCCAGGGACACGAAAAACACGTACGTATGGGACACACAGGCTACTATGACCTCAAAAATGGGTATGTGATACACAGGGGCAACGCAGTGGGAAAAATAGTGTGCGCGACTCACCGTCAGACTAGCGCGATAATGAAAAACACGCGTAGCCAATACCCCGCTAAAAGAAGAGATACGTCCTTGATTCGCTGTGAAGTTTTTATGGCACGCAAAACAACACGAAGTAGCAACACACACGTCGGTCTCCACGAAAGGCACATACAGCGAACTGCGCGCGTCACTTCACTTACGCGCTTAGGCCCTTTCCTCAAATTACACGCATTGACACGCGGACATGTTGTTTTTTAACGTGCTGATTCACTATGCACCTGTCACAAGGGAAATGCCTGCACGCGTTACGTCAAAGACGTGCTTACGCGCTAAGGGCTTTTCCTCGAATTACACGGTGACATGCTATTTTTTCACATGCCAATTCACTCCGTATCAAGCTGGCCACGCGACAACACACGGAAGACCACACTCCTGCCCAGAAGGCCATTTTCCTGCCCGCTCCCACCTGCCATCTGCTGCTGCCTGCCTGCCTGCTGGCCACATGCCCTGCTATTTGGTGCCTGTACGTCAGCCATCTGCAGGGGTCCAATTGCTGTGACCACCCCTGCTGGAACAGAAGACTCCCGACAGAAGTTCCATCCCTCCACAGCCCAGCACCAGGACCCAGCTGCCCACCCACACCTGCCTCGGGGGTTGCCATGTCGGGGGAACACCATCGGAGACCACTGGCAACCCCCAGACAGAAAGGCAGAGGGCTACCAGCTTCAGTGCCGCAGAAGTTGGTATCCTGGTGGAGCAAGTCCTGGTGAATTATGATGCTCTCTTTGGAAGTTCACGCGCCGACAATGAAGGATGGAAGAGGATCTGGAAGGACATCGTAACTGCCATCAACGTGGAGGGGGTGGCAGCCCGCGACATGGCACATGTCCGGAAGTGCTGGGAGGACTTCAGGTCCAGGACCCTCAGCAAGGCCCGGCGCCTCTTGAAGGCAAAGTATGCAGAGGAGTGCCGGGTCCGCCTTACCAACATCCAGATGAGGGTCCTGGAACACATACACCCAGCGCTCCCCCTCCAGGTCCTTCAGATGCCGACCCGTCCGGAGTCAACCAGTAAGTGTCCATGCGTACTGATTGGACGCAGTGCATATTGAGGTGTGCCAGGAGTGTGCAGGTTGGACGTATGTATTGAAAGGGCCATGTATGGATGTGTATGTACAGGGACATGAGCCTGCCACATGTGAGTCCAGTCATGTGTGAGTCACATCAATGGTGAATGTGTTCAAAAGCATGATGTCCAAATGCATGTGTGGGTGCACACATGTTTACATTTCTGTGTATGTACCATGGCATGTTTGGGGTGTGACACATGGATGCTGGTTCCACCTTCATGTACGTGCACGGTGTACATGTGCGTGTGTGTGTATTTGACATGTGTGCCACTGTGATACACCATGGATGCATGTGACACCGACATGTAGGAGGCTGATTGGCAGCTGTGACACAGTTGCTGATGGTTTTTGACATTCTTGGAAGGCACGCTCTCCTGGGTGAACGTGTACTTTGCCTGCAACAATTTAATCTATTACAGCATTGCGAGTTGCGTCGAGCTCTTGCTGTGTTTGTGCTGTGAATTGCCGCAAATTCACTTCCTGGAGGAGGCGAACCCTGCTGCGGCCACGTGATTGATCATGTGACCGTCATCTTGCATATACTGCCGGCCCAACCACCCTTGCAGCGTTAAGCCTGCAGCAGAGACAAGGGCGCGGCATCTCTACTTACTGTTTGTCTGCTTTTTGACTCTGGGGGCTCTGGGTTATGGAGGAGGTAGGAGCAGTACACCCTCCCATTCCAGTCATAAATAAGGAGTCACTGCCCAGAGTCATCTTTGTGGCAAGATTCTACATACTTTATAATATCCTGTAAGAACTACTCCACTTTGATCTGTTAGACTATCAGACAGGAGACAGGGAGACTGCGGAGGAGTACTCTTTGATCCCAGGTACTGTCCTATTACTGCTGGCTTAGAGAATCTACCCTCTTGACGTTATTAATTGGGACTCGTACGTTTATTTAACCTCCGAAAGGAAGGAACATTTTTTCTTAACTCTTTTGTTTGGTTGGACACTGGGGAGGAGAGACGGACTAAGGCAGCTCCTCAAGCCATCGGGCGTTCCCAAGACAGTGAAAATTTAATATCTACAACACTGACTAAAATTATATTGCACTGGGTACCTTTTGAATGTCGTACATATTTTATTGATACTGTATTCTATCTCAACCCTTTTTATCTTTAATAATATCTAGGGGTTGCGAGTTTTCTCACCCCTAGATATTATTAACATAATTGCCGTTTTATTATTGGCACAATTTTAACCCCCAATTTCTAGTTATTGGATTTTACTCTCTTTTTTGGAAATTCTTTAGGCAAATTCCTCTCATGAAGTGTTTTTTGTAACTTTTTTTAATTCCCCATTTAATTCCAGGGGCTGGAGTTGTTCTCTCCCCTGGCTGGGTGGACGACTTTCTCTTACTGCACTCCATCCTATACTACTTAACAGATTTTTAATCTTAGGGAGTGTGCTTGTACAGCTGATCTATTTGAATATGCCAGCGATTAGAAGCAGGTTTGAAACGGTTGAGTGTCAGGAGAACAAGGTGGTAGAAGCTCAGCTGATCTCTCCCTCAGAGTGTGAAGAGGCTATCACCATAGACCCCATGGAAAATAATGTTGTTCATAATTTACCTGTGGAAACAACTGATGATAGAGGATCAAATCATGCACTTATAGAGCCCAGTGCGTGTATTGAGAGACTGCCTATTATTAACTTACCAGTTCTTGGGGAGCAATCATCTATTGTGGGAAATCCGGATGTATTAGATACAGAGGCACTCATCGGTAACATGGATATGTCGGGTATCAGACAGGAAGTTACTGATGGAGAATGTCTTCGATAAAGTCTGCTGGGTATTAAAAGGGTGGTTCGCTTTCATGCATCTACCCACCTCCAGAAGGCTGATTTAATGGAAAAAATGAAAGCTAAGCATGTTCCGATCTTAGACTCATTAAGGGGGAATATCCATTTTGGTACAAACTCCTCTGCTCACATTTCCCCAGCTGTGTTTATTTTTGGGAAAGGAGAGCAGGATAGGAGGTAATGTTCTACCATCCCTATCCAGTCTAAATATACTAGTTGGGGAGAACATTCTAAAGGGACTCCTATTCCTCCTCGACATAACCTTAATCAAGCAATTGGGGGGGGATGACATGGATGATTCCTTTTTGCTTATGGCTGATGCCACAGGAGACCTGCTTAAAGAAATTATTGATTTAGAGATGCCGACTGGGAGACCTTTATCTAATGGTAAGGGTGTGAGGAGTCTATCTGAGGGGACACCTAGTGGTTAACTCTCAGAAACTATAGATATTACTATGTTGGGGAAACAACAAGAGGGAAAGGAAAAATGCCCCACTATATCTGCATGGGAGGCCTCGAAGTCTCATATAAATATGAAGGTTGGCACCACTCAAACTGATAAAGGTAAGGATGGTATCGACCAGCCGGAAACAGTGGATAGATCCACTGAACCAGACCAGGCAATACTGGAAATTCGATCTATAGGTAAGGATAGACATAAAAAGCTTTTACCTGGTAAGGAAGATATTTATTTATTTATTTATTTATTTGGATTTGTATAGCGCACATCTGCCCAGGGGCATCGTGGCGCTGAAAGCATTCTTACTTGTTACAGGCAAACATGGTATAGATATAGATACATTGCTAAACATATATGCATGTTTATATACAGTTGTGCTTATTTACATACAGTTGTGAAAAACAGTTAGGACGGTGGGGTGGAGTTAGTTAAACAGCGTGGTTTTGAGTAGTCTGCGGAAGACATGGTAAGAGTTTTCGTTCCTAAGCGCTGTGGGGAGTGCGTTCTAGTTTTTGGGTGCTAAGTGTTGGAAGCTAGACCCCCCGGCTTTGCTTGTTTTGAATGTGGGTACGTAGTTCTGGTTGGTCATGTGTGACCTTGTGGGTCTAGTGGATGTGTTAAGGGTGATTCTTTCAGAAAGATAGGGCGGAGCCTTGGCTGAAAGGCATCTGTGGGTGATGGCCATGGATTTAAATAGTATCCGTTCTTTTATTGGTAGCCAGTGGGCTTCTTTCCTGGCTTGGGAGATGTGCTCCCTTTTAGGGATGCGTAGGGCTGCTCTTAGAGCATTGTTTTGTGTGACGTGCAATTTTTTTAGGTTTTGTGCAGACGTGCCCAGGAAGAGAGCATTGCAATAGTCCAATTTGGTACCTACTGTGGCTCTAGCTACGGCTAAGCAGTTTTTGGTGGATAGGAAGGGTTTAATGGCGTTGATTATCTTCATGGTGAGTGCGGCAGAGGAGGCTATGACATTGACTTGCCGTGTCATGGAGAGAGTGGAGTCAAGGTATACTCCTAGCGTTTTTACTGCAGTGGAGACTGTGATGGTGGAGTTATCTATGTTAAAGGGTTTGTACTGCGGTGGGAGTTTGTTTAGTGTTTCTTTCGTGCCAACTAGTAGGATCTCTGTTTTGTCCCCGTTTAGGCAGAGGCCGTTGGCTGCCATCCAGGTTTGGATGGCTGTATAGATCTTGGTTAATGCTGCTGCGTCTTGTTCATAGACCCCTGTGAGAGGGAGCAGGACTTGCGTGTCGTCAGCATAACTGGTGTATGCTATGTGACAACGGTCCAAGTCATTGAACAGTGGGAGGGTGAAGAAGTTGTATAGGGTGGGTGCAGTGCAGGACACTTGTGGGACGCCACAGTGGATGGTGGTGGGGGTAGCGCTTGCAGAGTCTGAAAAGACTTTCATAAGTCGTCCCTCGAGGAATGATTTGACCCAAGAGATGGCTTCTGGCGAGAAGTGGGCTTCATTTTTGAGTTGCGTGCCTAGAATATCGTGATTGACCAGGTCAAAGGCGGCAGATAAGTCTAGCAGGAGCAAGAGTGCCGGTTTGCCATTATCCATGATGTCATTTAGTTGGATTTTGAGGTCTAATAGGGCTGATTCGGTCCCATGCCCCGGGCGGAATCCTGATTGTCTTTTTCCTAAAATGCGGTTTTCTTCCAGGTATTCCTGTATTTGTGTATAGGCAACTTTGTCGAGGATCTTGAGCAGGAAGGGAACGGTTGTGATGGGTCTATAGTTGTTGGCGTTTTCGGGATCTAGAGTGGGTTTTTTGAGAAGACGGCGCACCCAGGCTTCTTTTAGGCTGGTTGGGACTCAGTTTGAGTTGAAGGATGCATTGATGAGGGTTTTAAGAAATGGTGCTAGTGTTTCTATGTAGTCTTTAACTAGTTTAGCGGGGCAGGCGTCGCCTTTACAATTAGAAGGTTTGATTCTGTTGACGATGTCGACTACCTCTTTTTCTGAAACTTCTCTAAATT
This sequence comes from Ambystoma mexicanum, assembly GCF_040938575.1. Classification (NCBI taxonomy): domain Eukaryota; kingdom Metazoa; phylum Chordata; class Amphibia; order Caudata; family Ambystomatidae; genus Ambystoma; species Ambystoma mexicanum. The sequence goes on along the minus strand of NC_090925.1, from coordinate 48,369,745 downwards.
TGAAAGGAGTAAAGAGCTTAGTCTTTATGTTCTCAGTCACAGTTTCCGTATGGGATGCTGATAGGTTGTGCTGAGTGAGATTTTTGTGGTGGTCTATGATTTTTGCTTGGAGGAGTTCAATTTTGTTTATGAGGGCGGACTGTATGGTGTTACACCAAGCTTGGTCCTTAACAATCTCTTGAGACTTAGTAGCCGGTGTGGATAGTTCCTTGAAGATGGCGAAAAGCTCTTTGGAATCAGAGGAGGCGTTGGAGATTCTTTCATTGTAGGACGCGGATTTGGCTGCTATGATACTTTTTTTTGTATTGGTTGGCCAGTGATTTGTAGGAGGATAGCGAGGATGCGTTGGGCGTGCTTTGCCATAGGTTTAGGGCTTTGCGTTTTTTGGTTCGTAATTCTTTTAGTGCTGCTGAGAACCAGGTATTTGAGTGTTTGGTATTTTTAGATTTTTTCTTTTGTAGAGGGGCGATGGTATCTATGGCAGTGCTAATGGTGGATTTGTAGATATCCGCCAGCGTAGCTGGGTCTGATGCGGCAGGGAGGTTAGAAGTGAGGGTGTCTAGGTAAGGTAGGATATTTTCTTTAGTGATGTTCTTGGCGCTTCTGGCCAGGGCTGGAGGCGCTGGCTTGAGTTTTTTTCCGGAGTTGTTAGGAATGGGGATGAGGAAGTGAATGAGAAAGTGGTCGGACCATGGGGTAGGTGTGATGGAGCTGATGTCGATGCCACAGTTGTGGTCAACTATCCAGTCAAGAGTACGTCCTTTGTTATGGGTAGGATGGAGTACTTTATGTTCAAAGCCCAGTTCCTGGAGAACTTGTGTTAGTGTAGTGGAGGGTCTATCTTTCTGGTCGTGGAGTCCCAGGTTAAGGTCTCCTAAAAGGATAGTTTTGGTTGTAGTTTTAAGGTTTTCCCCTAGTAGATGTGAGAGGTTGTCCTGAAAGTCCAGTATTGGGCCTGGTGGGCGGTATACTAGATTGAGGGTGATGGTGGTATTGGGAGAAAGTGCGATCTTGGCAGATAGCGAGTCTACGTTCTCCCCTAATTTGGAGCAAAGTTGTCTTATTTCTAGGTGATCTTTGACTATGAGGGCTACCACCCCACCTGTGGATAGTGTTCTGTCCTGTCTAAGGAGGGAGTATCCTGATGGGATGGCTAGGGAGATGGCCGGGCCGGCGGCATTGTGTAGCCAGGTTTCGGTGATGGTGAGAATGTCAAGGTCGAGGTTGGTTAGAAGGTCATGAATTTCAGTAGCGTGGGCAGGGAGGGACCTGGCATTAATTAATGCACATTGTAAATCTGGGCGTGGCAGTGGAGGTGGGGTGGTATTCTGCCCTTTGGCTGCCTTCTTGGTGGTGGCCAGTTTGTGGTATTCTGTAGTTGGTTTGTTTACAGTTTTATCTGGTTGGGTTTGCGGTGAGGATCTGGAGCGGAGGCCTAGTATTTGATTTCTAGAGTTAGTAGCTCTGGGGAGCGTCGAGGGTGTTCTAGGCTTGTGATCTGTGGGTTTAGTGAAGAAGGATGGAAGGAAGGGTGTGGGGGGGATGAGTGCGTACGGTGGGGGTGTGATGTTGGGCATGATGGGTGAGTGCAGGGCAGCGATCAGCTATCAATCAACTTTGGCTAGGTGTATGCAACACAATGGCTAGGTATAGGCAACACAATGGCTAGATATAGGCAACACAATGGCTAAGAGTGGGCAACACAGTGGCTAGATATAGGCAACACAATGATTAGGTATAGGCAACACAATGGCTAGGAGTGGGCAACACAGTGGCTAGATATAGGCAACACAATGGCTAAGAGTGGGCAACACAGTGGCTAGATATAGGCAACACAATGGTTAGGTATAGGCAAGGCAATGGCTAAGAGTGGGCAACACAGTGGCTAGATATAGGTAACACAATGGCTAGGTATAGGCAACACAATGGCTAAGAGTGGGCAACACAGTGGCTAGATATAGGCAACACAATGGCTAAGAGTGGGCAACACAGTGGCTAGATATAGGCAACACAATGGCTAAGCGTGGGCAACACAGTGGCTAGATATAGGCAACACAATGGCTAAGAGTGGGCAACACAGTGGCTAGATATAGGCAACGCAATGGCTAGGTATAGGCAACACAATGGCTAAGAGTGGGCAGCACAGTGGCTAGATATAGGCAACACAATGGCTAAGAGTGGGCAACACAGTGGCTAGATATAGGCAACAAAATGGCTAAGAGTGGGCAACACAGTGGCTAGGTATAGGCAGCCGGGCTACCCATACAGTTATTAATCATGCTCACTGTGAGAGTGATCAGCATGTGCATGGCATAGTGGTGTGCTTACAGTAGCACGTGCTATGTAGTGGGCAGTAGTCAGAATAGTTAAATGTTAGGGACAGGAATGCAGAGTCAGCGGTTGGGATCTCAACAGTGTTACCTTTGAGTTGGGTAGCGTTGGTCGGTGTAGTTCAGGCAGGGGTCCTGGCATGCGGCATGACGGCTGGTGACAGGCTGAGGACAGGTCCTGGCCTTGTCTCCTCGGGCCATGCTGAACGTGGGCTGGCTTCCGCCTGCCGGCTCACGGGATAGGCTGCAGATAAAGGCCTGGCGGCCAATCGGTGTGGTCGGGGGGAGCCTGGGGCTACTGGGATCAGAAAGGCTGTCCGTTGCAGCGGGCGGCCATCTTTGAAGGCTTTTTCCTCGTGTTGGGCAATGGTGTCCTCTGCAAAAGCACTGTGGGTGCACACCAGTGCAGGGCAGTGCGCCTTGGGGCAGAAGGCAGGGTGCTATTAAGCACTATGGGGTGATTCCAGGAGAAACATAGATGGAAATCCGACGCACGATAGAGGAGACCATCTTCTACCCCTTCTATCTAACCTACACATTAGTTTAAACTTGGTTCTGAAAACCTTGGGTGAGTCCCAAGAGATGCTTGAGGGTTCTATGGTAGGTCAACAAGCTGCCTTTAACCAATTAATTACTTGTTTGATATTTTTAGAGGGCCTTGTGGAGGGTAGGACTAATAGCAACCATAATACTAAAGAGCAGAATCAACACGACAAATATAGGGAGGAACAAAACATTATGCTAGCAACCATAGATGCAAAAATTACCAATCTGTTGGAATGTATGCATTCAGGGGACCGCCCCACTTCGTCAGATAGAGGGGAAAGGGATCAAGAATTGCCAGGCCAAGGAGGTAAAATATCACAGAACAACGATCATGAAAATGAACAGAGGCGTCCTGACAGTCCATCTGTTCTCTTGGGTGCCATCGCTATAGCATCAGGGGGACGTACTCAGGAGCAAGATATGGAAACTTCCAATGCTCAGGAGCATGTCATGGAAATCTCCAAGGATGGGGAATGTTTGAACATTATCAGTGATGATGCTACAATCATCCAACAAACGCCACCTAAAAGGGGGCAAAAGTGAGATTAAAAAACTAAACATATGAAGAAAATACCAGTGGAACCGGAACTGGAAACTGGTAGCTCTTCCAAACCCTATGGAGAATGCCCTGCTAATACTTCTAATTATGATATCAATGATGTACCCCAATCTCCAGTTTATAGGCGGAAAAAACCTAAAAAACAGGCTAGGATGCTTAAGAAAACTAAAAACATTCCTAACACAAAGATTAGAGGTAGGAATTTTAACCTCAAAGCAATTAGAAATATTCCGGGCCAAGAAGAGTCCAGTGATAGTGGAACAGCTAATGGCCCGAGTAGGGGAATGGGTCAGGAGCGGGGGGAGGCAAATAAGGAATATCCACCAGCTGGGGGGGGAAATATAAACCCCAACACCCAAGAGGGTAATCAATTGAGGGCCAGACAGGAGCGCCCACAAACTAAGGAAACTAAGATGACAGCCTTTGGCAAAATAACCAGCACTAAGCATGATAGAACAAATTATTATAGGTACGCAACAAATTAATATCCTTCCAAGTGCACAAGGACTGGCCCCTGTTTTATCCACTGAGACCTTGTCTTCCAATGGGCAGACTGCTATGGCTGAGAGTGGGAGTGGTTCTTCACCCAATAACATGGGGAAAAGCCCCATAGACACACAGGCCCTTAATATGCAGGACACACAGGGAAATGCTCTAGCAAACCTCTTCTAGTCAATGCTAAAATTCAGCCGGTTCAGGTAAAGCCTTCCTCAATGACTAATACAGGGAAGATCCTTGGTTGGATCAATAACAACAAGACAGACTCATTGGCCAGCCTGAATAGAACAAATCTATAAATTCCTTTATTGCGCGCTATAACAACTGACGATATAGACGCCATTTCCCCACCAAGTCACAATAATCACTGAATGGTAAGCTGTTTTCACTCGGTGATGGTGGCAGATATGGTGCGTGCCCAAGAAAAAAATCTTGATTCTTTGAGTTATGGTCTGTTTACATTAGCGGACCATAAACAGGCTGATAGTTTTCTACGACATACGGAACTGATTAACACCCAAATGGAACAAAGTGTCATTTGGGTATTAAAAAACTTGAAAATTCAGATCCAGCATTGGCCTTAATCTCCAGCCTTCTTAATAGTGGCCAGGATTGGTCGTGGTTGCAGCCAGCTCTTAAAACTTAGAGACCTTTAGACAGGGTACTGGACGCTCCTAACAGTATTAATATTGAGGTTATTTCCTGGAATCCGTGCGGGGGCTTACATTTGAATACATTTCTGACTAAACGAGAGATTTATACCTACCCCCGCATCTATTCTTTCCAAGAAACCATGATGCTCACTGAAATACTGAAATGTATATGGAAGGTATCTATACTTTCTCCTCATTAGCGTCTAGGGGGGTAGCCGGGCGGCCCGGGGGGTGGGGGGTTTGACTATTGCTGTTGATCGCAATCTGGGGCTTCAGGGAAATGTGATCTTTACGAGTGAATGGCTCCTGGGCATTGCTTTATCTTCAGAAAGTGATGTAGATCCTATCCTTTTGCTGAACCTATACTGGAATCCTCTAAGGGTGCCTCTCGAAATAGTGGAGGATTCCCTTGGAGAAATTCTACGGGGTTGGTTTGTGAAGGGCTTCGGCAAACATATTATCATGGGAGGAGATTTTAACTCCTCCTGTGCAGAGGGTTCCATGTGGAATGAGAGAGGGGCCACCCCCAAAATGCTCTAGCCTAACCATAGGAGAGGTATATGGTGGGATACATTCCTGGATCACTGGGATTTGGGACTCCTAGACCACTCCCCGGACTGGAATTTACCCAAGCATACCTGGAAAAGGGGAGCTAATAGTTCCAGGATTGATTTCCTTTATATTTCCAATAGATGGAAACAAGCGTGTGGGGAATTGACACTTATGGATGTAGATCTGGGCGATCATATTCCTCAACTTTTTTCATTATCACTGACATGTCCTGATCTCCATGTAAGACCTGACTTTATGGGCTTAGAGGTGGCAAACAATGGGAGAACGATTATCTGGAACAAGAAAACAATTACAAAATTTAACGCCCTTGTTCTAGAGAATCTGACCCTGGCCTCCCATCGAGTTTCGAGGGAGGAGGACCTCACGTTGTGGGGATCCTACTACAATAATATTATTATCATGTGCCTATAAAATTAGTAGGATGGGTGGCACAGTGGTACATAGACATAGTGGGAGGGGTGGGGACTCCAGAATCCAAAGTTCCAAGTTCATTAAACTTAGGGATCTGAGAATCTTGAAGAAGCTACCCATCTCATTTTCTGAATTGCAGTTTAGGAAAAGAAAAATCACCCTGAAATACAAAAATCTAGTTAGGTCTCTGAAAATGGACCAGTACCTTGCAGATGATGTATAATCTATGTAAGGGTAGAGATTATCTGGGCCATTAACAAACTTAAGCCGTCCAGAGCTCCGGGCCCGGGTGGTATACCCCCGTTTGTTATAAAAGCGGTGCCCGATATATGGGCTGAGTCGCTCAAACCCATATTTGATGACATCTTTATAACCCATATCATCCCTAAATCTTCGACTCAAAGTATTATAGTACCCATATTTAAAAAGGGTGATGTTCTTAATCCCCATAACTATAGACACATAGTACTTTTGGACACGGTGAGTAAGGTATTTGGTATTTTTCTCTTAAGAGATCTCAATAAAGTGACTAGGAGGAATGCTTGTTTTAGCAAATTTCAGGTTGGTTTTAGAGAGGGTTTGGGTGCTAACTTGAACGGGACTATCCTGGCCCACCTTAGAGAAGCGGTCCATCAATCTAATATAGGAGAGATCTTCATGGCATCCCAAGACCTTTCCAATGCCTTTGACGGAGTTATTAGAGCGAGATTATGGACCAAAATGTTAGCAATGAGTTTTCCTCGAAAAATTGTCCAACTCTTGGCTCTCCTGCACAGGAATACCTTGGTCAGAGTTCGCTTGACCCAGGAAGGGGCTCTCTCTGAGGCCATTGATACTAAAGTTGGGGTCAAGCAGGGCTGCTCACTCGCGCCCTCACTCTTCAACATATACGTGTGCAATGAGGAGGGCATGCGGCAGGGCCCTTCCATTGCACCGGCTAGATTGGGGAGTTTGGCTATCGAGTGGATGGCCTTTGATGACAATTTTATTCTTTTTGACCGTACCGCACGTGGCCTTTGTAGAAAGATGGACATTTTCTATCATTATGCGATGGCAAAGAATCTTTCCCCAAATGCATCAAAATCCCGAACGATTGTGGTTACAAAAAAAGAACAATCACATCCTATAGTTGGAGGATGAGTGAGGATCAGGTGGAACATGTCCAGGCTGTAACATATTAGGGTATAATGTTACTAATAGATCTAGCTTGAAGATGTGGAAATTGAGCCTGGAGGAGAAAGCAACACAACTCAAGGTGCAAATGAAATTTTTGAAGGTCAGGGTATGTACATTTTCACTCTTACCTCTAAGGCGATTTTATCTTACAAAATGTGAGCCGGTCCTTCTGTATGGCCTGGACATCTGTACCCACATATGACCTTAAGCCTTAATGTGATCCAGGGGAAAATATGGAAAGAAGTACTTGGTCTGCCGATGGCAATCCCCAATGCCATTATCTGCCACGAGTTATGTCTTATTTTACTTAAAGCAAGATACCTTTGGAGGCAACTATCCTTGTTTAGAAAAATGAACGATCCACCTACAAACACTTTATATGAATTGTTAAATGAGGTTATAAAATCGGGGTCAGTAGTATCTATTAGAAAGTTTAGCGACAATATGACTTCATTGTTAGGTGCACTAGGTCTTTGTCTAGAGGATCTGGTCCAGCGACTGCGGCTGGTTAAGAGACTTCTATTCAAGGCTGAATGGGTGGATACGGTAGACAGGATTGATTCTTACTCCGCATACAAAGAGTATGCATGTTTTGGACATGCCAGGGAATGCATTCCCCTCTGTTTACAAAGATTCCCTTGTGACAGGGCGAGATCCATATACATGCGCTTCAGACTTAATCAGATTCCGACCTTAGAAAGGATACAGTACTGGGGGTACAAGGATGTGGCACTTAATCTGGAACAAATCAAATTTACATGTTGTAAGCACCTTGTACTAACTTGTGATTACTTTGAGCCTAAACGGGCGGTCTATCTGAAAGAAAGATTTAACAAGGATCTCGAGATGGCTATGCACTTGTTTGGAGCCGTTGCATGTGGGGTGAAAACATTTCCTTAATTTTAGCTTTGAATTTATTAACCCAGGATATTAATGAGGAATTGGACAAAAGGAATCTGACACGCAATGTTTTTATATTGGAAAATTAAGGGTTATGATAGATGTTTTATGGAGGATGAATTCACATTGGGGAGCTTTTATCTTTTATCTTTTACATATGTAAAATGGTATGTGTTTCAAAAATGAATTGTTTATTTTATTTGTACTATGTTGTATAAGGTTTCATGTAAACTAATAATGCAACGATGAAAAAATTAAAAACATTAAAAAAATTGTTGCCGATGATTTCACTGTGACAGGCGGTGGAGATGTACAGATGCATGTGTGTCTGGTGGCGTGTGTGCATGTGTTCGGCACTCCCCGAGTTGCATGTGACGTCAGGATAACCTTCGGATGCTCATGCTGTTGTATGTGTAAGGATGGTGCTGCCTGCTGCATCATTCCTGTTGATTTGCGCATGTGTGTGGGTTCAAATGATATGTGTGCTGCGGAGTGTGATGCCATCTGTGAAGTTTGAGACTGCCCTCATGTGCAACTGTCACGTGTGTATACGACCATTGTACAGTGCCCTGATGCCTGTTTTCTGTCTCTCTCTGTCTGCAGCGTCGACTGATGAAGAGGGCGGAGACGGTGCTGTGGATCAGCTCCCCTCCCAGGTTGACATCTCTTCGGGAGTGAGCGGTCTGGTGCCGCGCCCGCGGCCGCAGCTGCCAAGGGTAAGCCAAGGGTAAGCCCAAGAGACAGAGGTCAGAGGTGGACTCCTCGGCAGCAGAAGGGCTAGCTGAGACCCCACAGGGGCCTATGGAGGAAGATGGCACAGAGTCATCTAGGTTGTTGGGGGGTTTGGATGATGAGGAGGCCGTGGACGGCCCACACACAGGGCCTGGAGGGGGGATTACACTGGTGCTAGTGGTGCAGTCCAGGGGCAGGGACAGGAGGCAGCACAGGTGGCCGCGGAGGTGCCTTTGTGTAATGCTGTCCCCGATCCTGTGACTGCATCATCCGGCACCAGCAGGGATGCCTTCTTCCAGACCCGTTTTCAGGGAGGGGATGCGTGAACAACAACTGGTCTTCCTCTCCCTGCGGACGTGGCAATCCAGGACCATGTTGAGCCTGTCCTGGCTGGGGTGGTGTTGGACAATGCACGTTTTTTTGGATGCCTCGCTGACCGTGTCGACCTACTAGGACTGGTCACCCAGGCTGGGTTCCTCCGTGTGCTGGATCTTCTAGTGACCCCCTCCTCAACTGAACCCCCTCTGCGCCAGTCATCCTCCATGCCATCTTCCTGCCCACGTATCTCCTGGCCACCCTGTGGAGCTGCCCCTGACCCAGCGGCCAGGCTGGTGGTGGACACATCCCTGCCACAGTCGGGAGTCAGAGGTCCAGCAGGGGTGGTCACCACAACAACTGGACCCCAGCAGGAGGAGGATGTGCAGGCAGCAAGAGGCAGGGCACAGGTACGGCAGCAGCAGGCTCAAGGTGGGAGCGATGATGGCTCGGGGCCATCAACATCACAAGGGCAGGCATCGGCCAGAGGGCAGGTGGTGGACCCTGGATTGGGAGTGTCTTTCGTGTGGCAGCAGTTGGGCCAGCAAATAGATGCAGAGCGGCGGCGGGTGGAAGAGGTATGGCTCACTATGGTCAGGGCGGAGAACTCCATGCGCAGGGCTTTAAGGCGGGCTGAGTGCCTCGAGGAAATTCGCAGGGAGTTGGAGGTGGACATGGCTTTATCCCTGCAAGACCTTGGGGCCAGGGAAGAGGTCTGCCTCCAGGACAATGAAGAGGAGTTTGATGATGCACTGGCCTGGGACATCAACAAGTGAGCCGTTAGACTTGCCTGCCGCCTTTGTAAATAGTTCTGTAGGTGTAAGTTTCCTTTCTATTTTTTTTTCCTTTGGGGCGCATGGACTATGCCCCGCCTTTTTGTATATAGTTATTACTTAGGTAGGATTTAAGTAAGGTTTCCTTTGGATTGTTGGTCTCATGGACCCTTGGATGTTCATTTGTAAATAGTTTTGGACCTGGATTTCATTTTCTTGGACCCATGGTGGAATACTTTGCTTTATTTAAACTCTGATTTTTGTTTGATGGGTGGACCCATTGGAGCCATTTTACTTTGGGTTTTATTGGTTGCAGCATTCATTTTTTATTTATTTTTTGGACTTCCGGACTTGGAATATTTATTTTTTATTGTGTGCGTTTGTTTTATTTGTTCTTCAATACACTTTTTTTTCTATACTTTACTTGTGTGGTGTTCTCTCATTTGTTTTGTGCATGTCACAATGTTGTTTTTCACAGGCATGTGTCGCCATTGTGTCAGTCTGAGGGGCATGTATTCATGGGCATGCTGGTTATTTATTTTCTATCATGACATTGGGAATTCAATGTGGAGTGGATGGAATGCTTGGTTGGGTTTTTGGACTGGGGTGGCATGGGGTGGAATTTGGGTGTCCCTAAGGGCCATGGGTCTGGAGTGTGATGATGTGTCGGGGGGACATGTGGCGGGGCCTGCTGGCAGGTGCCCGTCAATGGTGGGTGGGTGGGGGGACATGAGTCGGGGCATGCTGGCAGGTGCCCATCAATTGGGACATGAGTCGGGTCCTGCTGGCAGGTGCTTGTCAATAGTGGATGGGGGACATGAGTCGGGGCCTGCTGGCAGCTGCCCGTCAATGGTGGGCGGGCGGGCAACATGATTCGGGGCCTGCTGGCAGGTGCCCGTCAATGGTGGGTGGGTGTTGGGACATGAGTCAGGGCCTACTGACAGGTGCCCATCAATCAATGGGGGACATGAGTCGGGGCCTGCTGGCAGGTGCCCATCACGGTGGGTGGGGGACATGGGTCGGGGCCTGCTAGCAGGTGCCCGTCAATGGTGGGTGGGGGACATGAGTCGGGGCCTGCAGGCAGGTGCCCATCAATGGTGGGTGGGTGGGGGGACATGTGCCGGGGCCTGCTGGAAGGTGCCTGTCAATGGTGGGTGGGGGACATGAGTCGGGGCATGCTGGCAGGTGCCTGTCAATGGTGGGTGGGTTGTACGGGTGGGGGACATGAGTCGGGGCCTGCTGGCAGGTGCCCGTCAATGTACATGAGTCGGGGCCTGCTGGCAGGTGCCCGTTAATGGTGGGTGGGTGGGGGGCATGAGTGGGGGCCTGCTGGCAGGTGTCCGTCAATTCTGGGTGGGTGGTAGACATGAGTCGGGGCCTGCTGGCAGATGCCCGTCAATGGTGGGCGGGTATTTGGGTGGGGGACATGAGTCTGGGCTAACAGGTGCATGGTGCCATGTGGGCTGCCTACAGGGCATGGTCAGGGGTGTAGGGGAGTCTCCTGTGGTGTGGGCTGCCTGCAGGGCATGGGGAGGGGGAAAGGGTACACCCGGGAGTGGCCACAATGTCAAATCACGTGTGAAACTTCCGACGCACCCCCGAAATACACGTACCCTGCTTGCGCCAGGCGTATCATGTGTGAAACTCCCCGCTTACCCCCAAAATAACGTACCCTGCTCGCCCAAGGCCTATCACGTGTGAAACTCCTTACATACCCCCGAAATACACAGACCCCGCTCGCCCAAGGCCTATCGCATGTGATACTTCCTGCGTACCCCCGAAATACACATACCCCACTTGTCGCCAGGCCTATCGTGTGTGAAACTCCCTGCGCACCCCCAAAATACACGTACCCCACTCGTACCAGGCCTATCACATGTGAAACTCCCCACGTACCCCCGAAATACAAGTACCCCGCTCGCCCAAGGCCTATCGCATGTGAAACTTCCTGCGTACCCCCAAAATACACATACCCCACTTGTCGCCAGGCCTATCGTGTGTGAAACTCCCCACGCACCCCCGAAATACACGTACCCCACTCGCACCAGGCCTATCACATGTAAAACTCCCAGCGTACCCCCGAAATACAAGTACCCCGCTCGCCCAAGGCCTATCGCGTGTGAAACTTCCCGTGCACCCCAGAAATACTCGTACCCTGCTCGCCCAAGGCCAATTGCATGTGAAATTTCCTGCGTACCCCTGAAATACATGCACCCCGCTCTCCCAAGGCCTATCGCTTGTGTAACTTCCCACGCACCCCCGAAATACACGTACCACGCTCACCCAAGGCCTATTGCGTGTATAACTCCCCACGTACCCCCGAAATACACGTACCCCGCTCGCCCAAGGCCTATCGCGTATGAACCTTCCCACTCACCCGCGAAATACGCGTAACGCACTCACTGAAGGCCTATCGCGTGTGGAACTCCCTGCAAACCCCCGAAATACACATACCTCGCTCACCCAAGGCTTATTGCGTGTGAAACTCCCTGCGTACCCCCGAAATACATGTATCCCGCTCTCCCAAGGCCTATCGCGTGTGAAAATTCCTGCGCACCCCCAAAATACACGTACCGTGCTTGCCCAAGGCCTATCGCGTGTGAAATTTCCTGTGCACCCCTGAAACACACGTTCCCAGCTTGCCCAAGGCCTATTGCATGTTTAACTTCCCGCGTACCCCCGAAATACACGTACACCGCTCGGCCAAGGCCTATCACATGTGAAACTTCCCACGCACCCCCGAAATGCATGTATCCCGCTCACCAAAGGCCTATCGTGTGTGGAACTCCCCACGTACCCCCGAAATACACATACCCCGCTCGCCCAAGGCCTATCACGTGTGAAAATCCCTGCGTACCCCCGAAATACACGTACCCCGCTCGCCCAATTCTATGAATTACCCCGATAGTGTTTTTGTCAATTTTGAGGTTACCCTTGAAAGGGCATGTTTATAGCAAAAACTGGATAAAGTAGGATGCAAAATCATTTAGGGACTAACATAGAGCTTCCAAAAATATTCAGCAGTAAGAACGATCTTAAGACTGCCTTCTCAAGCCCTCACAATTTAACTCACACGCCTCAAACCCCCAATGAGAATGTTCTGGTCCAAAATTCCGAGCTAAACGTGTTCATCCACACATTACAACCATTATTTACATGGTCAATACTATTATTTTACCAGTACTCAAATTGGTATGAGCCATTCTTTGGTGACCCATAATCATAGTTTACTTGTGAATTTTCTTAAAATAATTTTATGAAGATAAAAATTATATTTTTAGAAAGCACCTAACACTAGAAAAAAGAAAAGGGTGGCAAATAGGCATGTTGAATCTTATCTGAATCTTCTGATGTTTTTTAGCCTCAAGGAGATAGGGACAGGTGGGCCCGGCCTCCCCTGAGTTCTCTTCAAAAATGTATCTTATAATTCAGTAGTTCATCAATGAAGCCTGAGATTGAGGCTTATATGTTGAAATTGCACCCTACTGTTGGTAATCAAACATTGAAATGTTGTATCAAAGAAAAGATATTGATGGTGAACTGTCATGAAGATGAGTGGGATCAAATACAAGCCAGGGGGCACGCGCAGGAGCATGTGCCTGTGTCTTATGTAGCAAGTTTGCCGAACGGTGGGGGTGGGCCCAATTTAATCACTGAAAAGAGTAATATAATAAATATGAGTACCGGTGCAAATGGAGTCCAAGTCCAAGATAATGCAACTATCAATGTTGTAGCTGTTGTAGAGGATGCACCGTGTCTTGCAGCAACGTCAACTCGTTGAAGAATACAACGGGAACACGGCTCACTCATGCACCAATCAGGCTCCACACAGGCTCCGACAGGCACTTGCGGGCACTTCCGGGGCACGAGCGCAGAGGCGTCTGTCCGTGCCTTATGTAGCAAGTTTGCTGAATGGGGAGGCAGAGCCAATTTAATCACGTGTCTTGCAGCAGTGTCAACTCGTTGAAGAATACAACGGGAACACGACCCACTCAGGCTCCACTCAGGCTCCATACATGCTCCAACAGGCACTTGCGGCGCACTTCCGGGATATTAAAAGTATAACAGTTAAATATCAAAAGAGCCTGGGGAAAATTATTGGGGGAGTAGATTACGCTGGCGTGTTAATGGATTTCAGAGTTCAAGAGACTGCACTATCTGAGCCCCGAAGTGAGAGAGATGAAGAACATTTTGAAGCAGACCTATGCCATATAGACTGCGAAATTGGGACAAAATTGCCAAGAAAAAAAAATAAGACAGCAATATAAAAATTGGCTACTGGCTACTAGAGCCCAGCACTTCCAGGAAGATGCAGATACCATAATAAAGATCCTATCTAATAAAAACAAGAGAGTTCTATGGAAGCTACTTAACAACAATGCCACATTCCAATTGGCCACATTGGTCCCCACCGTCCCAGAAAAATACTTCACTGACCTCTTTAGTGGCTCGGAAGGTAGTCTCAGAGCAAATGCAGGAAACTGTTCCTCTCTCTGGTCTGTAGGATTTGACAAGGAGGATATTCAGTTTTTGATAAAGAAATGAAACACACCAAGAGCTGCAGGGCCTGATGGTCTGAATAACAACATCCTAAAGGAGAACCCAGAGAATTGGGTGGAATTCTGCTGGACTCTCTTTAACCGTATCCTAATAACCAGGTCAAACCCTCCCTCGTGGAGGAAGGCATTGATTGTCTATAAGATGGGAGACTGGTGGGACGACCCGTAGAACTATAGGACTATAGCACTACTTGATACTCAGGGAAAGATCTTTGCCTCCTTACTTCATGGATGATGTACGCCAATGATTTGGTGGTCATCGACCTCACCCCCAAGGGCTTGCAAAGGAAATTGACCCAACTTCAAAGCTATTTCCAGTCCAACAAACCTAGAATTAATGTAAAGAAAACAAACATTCTGGTGCTCTCCAATGCCCATGGGAAGAGGAAATCCAAATGTAACTGGGTAATTGATGCAGATAAGATAGCTATTGTTGACTGAATAACATACTTGGGAGTCTCTATAACTTGCAACATGAAGGAGAATTTGTGGATGGATGGGCTGAGATTAAAGAGTGGAAGACTTTCGGCGCAGACCATGGTTCTTCAGAGTAAATTTGGTAAATTTACGCTGGTCCCAATAATTAATTTTATAAACTAAACATCACCCCAATCCTGTTATTTGGTGCAGAAACGGCAGGTATATGCCGCTGGCAATGTTTGGAATTTCTGGAGGGCCTTTTCTGGAAGCGGGTCTGGGCCTTCCGAGCTCACTTCCAATTGCACTGCCGAGGTATGAACTGGGCTTACAGTCCTTAGGATCAATGGTACGATGGAAATCCCGAAGCTTATTTAGGAAATGTGTAGAGGATTGTAATCCTCTACCATTTGATATACTTAAAGGAAAGAATAGAAGCAATGAAGGGCACTGTGATGGCATGGTGGGTTGCAGTGAATGGATGGCTGCAACTGATTTAACGTGCTTCTAACCGACCCGCAAAAGGTTAAAATCCAAATCCGGAGTATGAATTGAATGAATTCCATTAAAAAAAAGAAGTACTTATAAAGTAACGCTTGCCCTACCCCTTGAGTGAAGGTCGATAAACCAGGTCCCTAGATATCTAGTGAAATTCCCCAGCTACAAATATAGGAATATTTTCATGATAATGCAACTAAATATACTCCCAACTAGAGAAATCTTAACTGCGAGGAAAGAAATTGAGGATGCTAATTTAGACCTGTAGATTTTGTGGAAGAGGTAATAGAGTGGAGTCAACACAGCATCTTCTAACAGAATGTGTGAAATTGATGGGCACAAGAACGAAATATTTGATGGAGGCGATTTCAAGATACAAGACGCTAACTACTGATGAGTGGTAGGAAATGTTCAAAATTGGTGAAAACAATGCAATGATTTTAGCAGTAATTTAATTTCTGGAGCTGATATTAGCTCTGGAATGTAAAGGATGATATTATTTGGAGAATAATGAGATGATGTGAGAATTTTAATGTGTTTTGACGGTGGATGGGATTTTATGAAATTGGATTGTGAAAGGTTTGTTATAAACCAAACATTTAATACAAAAAAAAAGAAAACTGTCATCTGGATGGTTGTGTTGGACTGTGACACCAACTGGGTGTGTGCCCTCCAATATTGTAAACATCTGAGGATAATTGTAGATGTAAATGTTAGTGATATTAGATATATAGTGTTCGAAAATAGTATTGTTAGGAAGTGTCTCAAGTGATTTATTGTTACCTCTATGTTAATGTGTTGTATGTACTACACCAGGAAAGTATGGTTTGGTGTATATATATATGATTCTGCTCTCAAGCTTGAAAAAAAACAATAAAATGTCAGCTCCCCGGCAGCTCATTGACCTGAAATGGGCCTCTTCGGTTGCACAAAAATAATCAAATACCTCATCATCTAATATTTGAAGCTCATGAATGGAGGAATGAGATTCACGCTGTCCTTACCTAGTATGAAGCGAAACCACAGCCAAGGGAATGAGCTTCGCAGAATCAGAGGGGCAAGAAGACTCAACTGAGCTTGAGTCTAGTCTTACACTGTGACGGGTTTGTGAGATGTGTAGTATAAGTGGGAGCCCCTCAGGCCACTGGTGAAATACCACTACTTTTGTTGTTTTTTCACTTACTCAGTGAGGTGGGGGTGGGAGACAAGCCACATGGGGCTCTAATTCCTGTCGCCCTAGCGTTCGGGAACCCTCTGTGCGATACCCACTCTGGGTACAGCGGCAGGTGGTGAGTTTGACTACCTGTCAAATGATAACACAGGTGGTGTCTAAGAAGAGCTCAGGTAGGACAGTAACCTGAGGACAGGGCAAAAGCTTGCTTGATCTCGATTTTCTGTAGGAATACAGACCATGGTTGTAGGCCTCATGATCCCTCTTTTTTTTATGGTTTCAAGCAGGAGTTGTCAGAAAAGTTACAGCAGGGATTACTTGCGGTGGGCAAGTGTTCATATCTATATCACATGTTTATCCTTCAATGTTGGCTCGTCCTATCATTGTGAAGCAAAATTCACCAGTTGGATTGTTTGCCCACTATTAGGGATTGTAAGCTGGGTTTAGACCGTCATGAGACAGGTTAGTTTTATCCTATTGATGCTGTGTAGTTGCAAAAGCAATCCTGCTTATTACGAGAGGAACCACAGGTGCAGACATCTGACGTATGTGCTTGCTGAGGTGCCAATGGGCAAGTCTACCATCCGTGGGATTATGATTGAATGCCTCTCAGTCAGAATCCATCCTAAACCATAAGGATACTTGAGCACTCTGGATCCTCGGTTGGTCTAGGAGAGCTATTCTCTGGGACGGTGCACAGAGACACTTTCCTTGGAATCAAGTGTTGCAAGAAGGGGACCCCCTCTCTCACCCATAATGCACAACATGTTGGTGGTGAACCTGGTTCTAAATATTTCATACACAACCTGATTCCAGGTCAAGGTTTCATAAGTAGCAGAGCAGGTTTCTCGCTGTGAGCTATTGAACATCATCCTCTTAGCCAAGCTATTGTCAAAACTGCTGCTGTGCTGGTGGCACAAAAGGATCTGATCCTACCTATCCTGGATACACCTGCAGGGTTGCGGGCAGGCCAGGGAGCACTCTTCTCCCTTCCAGTCAGCTTAGCAGATAAGAGGGCCATGGCCCAGCCGGTGGCAAAGTGGCAGGACCCAGCCCGGAGAGGTAAGGAATAGAGGCTGGGCCTTGGTTGTGGATTGAGGCTTTAGCCCTGGCCCCTGTAAATGGAGCTGGCAGCTTAAGCCCCAGACCCTGGATGGCGGCTTTAAGGCCTAGACCTGGATGGCAGCAGGAACAACCTCATGACTGCCCGGACATCTGGTGAGTGTGGCTGGCACGGACTATTTTGTTCTCGGGCTGGCCATGACTGTCCACCTGGTCAATGCAGTCAAAGCAGATCACCTGAGTCCGGGCTTGCCCGGCTGTCTGCTACATTTGTCTCCAACCGGGATCGATAGTCAGTGGGAGGTGACTTCCTGTGGGGCAGCTCTGTGATAGAGGTGGTGAACGCCTCCTCTTCACCCAGATTGGTGTCCAAGAAGGTGGCAATCCAACCCTGAGGTAGCCAGTGGGCCCCAAGGCCGGTGGATTCAAACAGGACGGAGCACAGGGCATGGCATAAGCGAGCCTGGCAGCTGAGGCCTAAGCAAGCAGTACCTGTTGTATGGTGTGAGTCCCAATGGGGAGCTTCCATGGCTCTGTGAGGCAGTTCGGGACCCCCTGGGCTGGCATTCCAGAGCACAGGCTTTAACCGACCCACCCCAGAGGGGAAGAGCAGAATTAGATTACCACTAAGCACAGCAGCTGGACACCTGGCCATGGGAAAGACAATCAGAGAGAGTTCTGGGTCTGGCCAGGGCTCCCTGAAGCAGGCTGGGCCGTTCTACATCTGAACCCTGCAAGAAACCACCCCCCACCTAGTTCACGCGTGTCCTGGCAGGGGCCCTGGGCCTCTTTGGATGGCATATCTCTAAAGTACTGAGACCAGAACCCCGGCTAGTGGTGCCGCCCTAGCTCATGGATGGCAGCTCCTTTGAAGGTCAGCCATCAACCTGCCCAGTGGCGCTCATTGGAGTTAAACGCTTTAACGTGCCCTGCTTAGAGCCCTAGAAGGGTAGGGGTGCTGCCCACACCCTTGATCGCCAGTCCCTGGAGTTGGGCTTCCGCCCCCTCCAAAGTGCCCCTGTGCACTCAGCCTTGGCCTGCTCTTGAGAGCAAAGCTCTAACACAGCCTGGCCTGTTGGTGGTCTTGCCCCTGCTCTCAGGTGCCATCAAACTGATATGAGTCAGCTGCCACCTGTTAGGAAAGATTTCTCTTTACTGCACCTTTCCTTCCATTTTTATGGACCCCCAAACCTTTTGCTTTTATTTTGTATCCTTACCTGTACTTAAGCTTCACTACACTGTCTTTTGCTTGTCTGTTATGGGGAAACTGACATGTCAGGATGTCAGTATTGTGAAACATTGTTTCCCTTAGTCTAGTTACTTTGTTACTTCTTTTAGTAACTTATTATCACTTGTGGTAACTTTTATCATTGTACAGGGCATTTTACAATGCAGTACAATGGGGTACACTTTTATGTTTGCCCTAGTCTAACACTGGAACGATTTTGGTTACTGTAGGTGTGCTAAATGGACAAGCCTGTGGCAGCAGTGACTTTTGACAATTCATTTATAGCCTTCCCGCCTTTACTGCATTTGGCTAATAAATGTGGCTAGTGACGGAACATGGCCATGCTACAAGGTTTCTAGCTTGTCCTTTGGACATCTTGTTTTTTAGCCTTCTTCTTGTGCTGTAAGGCAAGGAAAAACCTTATATGGACTTCCAGTGCCCGGGAAAGCATTGGATTTTGGCTGGCTACGGGGGGGGCTATGTGTGTTTGCTGGCAGGATGTGGGCTGGGACTGTCTGGTTCCAATCCACAAGCTGGTTTCAGTGTGCCTGAGTATTCTCGCCAGAGCTTGCACCAGCGAAAGGCACTGACCGGAGATCATCTTGAACCTGCAACCCTAGCGAATCAAGGACTGAAGTTGATGGTGGGAAAAGCAACCTCCGATCTTCTTCCATTGACCTGCCAAGTCCTGGGAAGAATCCGAGTGTGAGGGGTAAGTTACAGTGGTTCTTACCTGCCCCTAAACTATCTTTAAACGTTTTCCTAACTTTTATAAAACTTTTGCTAAACTTTGGCTTTGCCACTGCTTGCTCGCGCAAGCCTTTCAAAGGTTGGCAACACTTCTATTAGATAGAATACACTGTCCTCTAACCTTCACTGGATCCCAGAGCCCATCCCTTCAATTTTTTCTGCATCCCAAACTGTGTCTGAACTTTTCCTGAAATGTTGAGCATAAGGCCCACATAACTTAGGTAAGGACTTTTGAAGTTAGGGTTAATTATCTGTAGACATGTAGTACATAAACTAATCTGCACTTTCTTTTACAGGAGTTCCATTTGTATTATGCCCTACTCTAGTGACTGTATATATGTAATCTATTATTAGTGTTGTCTGATACATCTACCTGTTAGTAGTCATTTTTCATAGTGATATTTGGCCATATGTAAATAACTCTATTTTTATACAAACTTTCTAAGTGGAATTTGTGATTCCCATTGTGTGTGCTCATTGTGGACCCTTTGCAAGCTCACCACCTCTTTAGACTTAGCCTATACCTCTCGTCACTGCTACCTTGAACTGGTTTGGCTACAGCACCCAGATTTGTCCCTGTCACAATATAGGTTGGCTTTCTATACATGTGTCCATCAGGCCAGAGTATAGTAAATCAGTCCTAACATCACGCTGCCCAGTGGTGGTCACGGTGTGCCCCTGAAGGGGCCCTATATTTCTCTGTCAGACCCATATGCTGCAAACCCCTTCTCACGACCATGGGAGCCCAATAGCCTGCGTGGGCCACAAGTTTCCCAGTTCCATGTGTGACACCTTGAGCCAGTCCTGGTTTTTACTTCCAACTGCATTCTCTCATTGTAAGAATAGGCCTACAAGTCCTAACATGCAGTGTGGGAAAAAGAACAGGACTGAAATGGAACTCAGAAAATTGCCAGCAATGCTTTACTCTATGCTCTGTGGTCCTTCTTCTGTTTTTATTAAAATGAAGAGGAACGAAGGATTACCGAGACCTACTGCAGATGGATGTAAAGGAGCAAACCTAATTGTATTATTATTTTAATGGCGTTAGCACCCTTCCTTGCTGTTGCAACCCTGGGCCGCTAACTGTGCTAAATACCTGAATGACTTTATTGGCAGGGAATATGGCCAACCAACCTCAGTAAATGCCCTTGCTCCACTCAGGCTTGTACATTGGGCTGGCGCAGTGCTGACGCCAGATGTGTATCATCCAAATACAGATATAGGACTGTAGATTGCATTTTAATTCAGAGTCAATCAGTAAAGAGTTATAACTCGTTATATGAAAGGCTGCATGTACAGAGTGGCCAAGTCATAGCACAGTCTGGCAGAAATACAGTGCTGTGTTATGACTTAGCCAACATGTTGTCCTTTCACCAAAGTAGTAGCTGGGCACCCAGTGGCATTCTGATAACTTGTATGCAAGGGACTGTAGAGACATCGGTTGCACTGGACAGCCGACTCCTTTATAACTTATTGCGACCAATGTCCCACATAGGGCCTCATTCCGAGATTGAAGGTAGCCATGGTGCTATTTGCGGTCTTGTTCAATGGGGACTTACCGGTGCATTCAGACCATGGAGGAACCGGTAAGATCCCATTGAACAAACCATTCCCCATTCCCATTTGAGCCCCAATAGGGCTCAATGGGAATGGGGAGGGCGCTAATAACGGGCTCGCGAGTGGCAAGCCCGTTATAAGCTCCCTGGTCCCTTAGCGTGACCCGTAAAGGACGTGTGGTCCGACCACACGTCCCTTACGGTTCTCGCTAAGGGATCTTGGAATTGGGCGGTAGGGGATTACCGGCACTGGTCTCCTTACTGGTGCCGGTAATCCCTTACCGCCCAACTCATAATGACCCCCATAGTCTCATGGGTCACCATGAACAAATAATTCAGAGGAAGCACACTTTTGGGATGCAGGCAGCAGTCACAGCAGTGTTAGTGGGGTAAGAAATCGAGGAGAGCTGCAATGAGCGGGTAGGGCTTACATTATGGGCGTGGCTTGAAGTGCCCCCACCACGTGACAATAAAAATAAAAGTGGTTGGGTTTCTTTTTTTGTATTGTCCCATTCTGGTGATTCGCCCTGCACGCGACAAGCCAGTGTCGAATTGCACTGAGCTGTTTCATTGGTGCTCAATTAATTTAGTTTTATTCAATAGAATGTGCCAAGCTAAAAGAAACCAATGGAATCCAGCACTTGTAAAATAGTGTGGTGTGATGTGACACTGGCTTGTCATCAAGGGAGCTTGGGTTTGAATCCCCAGCACGGCACAGTACAAAAATTGCTTTTTTTCATTTTCCCGTGCCAGGGATTCCAACCCGAGCCCTGCTGCTGACAAACCAGTGTTGCAACACACTTAGCTATTTATACTTCCCACTTATGGACTTTGTGTGTCAAGCAGTCTATTTTACGAAAAAAAAAACAAAAGCCACCACCTACGTAATAGCACAGGGCAACGTGAAACTGTCTGGCAGTCGAATCCTGTGCACGGAAAGACAACAAAAGTGATTGTTGGGGCTGTCTGTGTAGTCAGAGTCCTGGCTCAATTGAGGTTTTGGGAGATTGCCAGGCCTTGGCCCAGTCTGGCCCCGCCCACTTACAGCCCTGAGTCACTGTAATCAGCTCCCTGCAACCCCACAGCTGTGTACCATCAAGAACCCCATCCCCTTTATGAAATTATGAATAATGAAAACCTGCACTGAACCGGTGGGACCCACTCAATGCTTTGTGACAAATGGAATATCTAAAGCGGTCACGGTGTAACCATGGCAATGTGCAACATTTACCTGTGGGAGTGAAGGCTCTTTTGATGTTTTATGAAGTAAAGTTTTCAAAAACACCCAAGCCATTCAGACACCCAAACAAACACATTCCTGATGGGTGGGGAGTAGACTTACATCACAAGAGTGCCTGCAGTTCAAGAAACATACCGATAGTGGCACATGACTGAGAGGAGGACAAAACATAGCAGCCTAAAATGCCCACAGCACACATGCTTCAGCAGTTCACAGACAACTGCATGTACCAACACCACAACATTGCTGTCATCACTGCTCGAGAGCAGGGTCCCATAAGACCCTGGCTCTCGTTTAGCAGCAAACAAAAAAACAGGCTGAAAGTGGAAATCCACAGAATGTATATTGAGAATAATCCATGGAATGTATGTGTGAAGAAGAGAACATGAAAGACGGACAGTTGTTAAATCATGGGGTTAGTAGATAGTGACCGCAGGGTACAAATCAAGTTGTCAAGTACATGCAAGAAAATGATATTTAAAGCAACCTGGCCAGCTCCCAAGTGGACCCATGTGTGTGTACTACATTCAAAGCTCATTGAAGGTTCATTGCAGGCTCAGTGCAGGCTCATTGCAGGCTCATTACAGGCTCATTGCAGGCTTATTGCAGGCTCTGTTCCATCCTTCATGAACAACAAGAGTAATATGCAACAACTAAAACCAACTTGAATCGAAACCCTCCAAAATGGAAACCAGGAGGACCTTGCAAACTACTGACCGACCAGGCAGCTGGAGGGTGCTGTCCGCTGCAATTTCCATAAAGAGAAGGAACATTTGAACTAAACATATTCTGCAACAATCCGAGGCAGGATTTAAATCACCCACACTACTGATATAGGCTGACCTAAAGGTTAACGCAGACACTCTGAGTGGCCTGCAACCAGCACAGAGCCAAACAAGCCAGGCACGCTGATCTTTCCCAACATATATCCGCAGCATTGAAAGAATTAAGCCATGCACACTTATCTTGCTCAACATATATTGCAGCACAGACCCAAACAACCATGTATGCTTACCTTGCTTAAGACATATCGCAGCATTGAACAAATAAGCCATGCACGCTGATCTTGCTCAACATATATCCATAGCATTGAACAAATAAGCCATGCACACTTATCTGGCTCAACATATATCGCAGCTGTACAAAGAAGCCATGCACACTTATCTTCCTCAACATATATCGCAGCATTGAACAAATAAGCCATGCAGACTTATCTTGCTCAACATATATCGCAGTGCTGTACAAATAAGCCATGCACGCTGAATATCGCAACATTGAACAAATAAGCCATGCACGCTGATCTTGCTCAACATATATCCACAGCATTGAACAAATAAGCCATGCACACTTATCTGGCTCAACATATATCGCAGTGCTGTACAAAGAAGCCATGCACACTTATCTTCCTCAACATATATCGCAGCATTGAACAAATAAGCCATGCAGACTTATCTTGCTCAACATATATCGCAGTGCTGTACAAATAAGCCATGCACTCTTATCTGGCTCAACATATATCGCAGTACTGAACAAATAAGCCATGCAGACTTATCTTGCTCAACATATATCGCAGTACTGAACAAATAAGCCATGCAGACTTATCTTGCTCAACATATATCGCAGTACTGAACAAATAAGCCATGCACACTTATCTGGCTCAACATATATCGCAGTACTGAAAAAATAAGCCATGCAGTCTTATCTGGCTCAACATATATCCACAGCATTGAACAAATAAGCCATGCACTCTTATCTGGCTCAACATATATCGCAGTACTGAACAAATAAGCCATGCAGACTTATCTTGCTCAACATATATCGCAGCATTGAACAAATAAGCCATGCAGACTTATCTTGCTCAACATATATCGCAGTGCTGTACAAATAAGCCATGCACTCTTATCTGGCTCAACATATATCGCAGTACTGAACAAATAGGCCATGCAGACTTATCTTGCTCAACATATATCGCAGTACTGAACAAATAAGCCATGCAGACTTATCTTGCTCAACATATATCGCAGTACTGAACAAATAAGCCATGCACACTTATCTGGCTCAACATATATCGCAGTACTGAACAAATAAGCCATGCAGTCTTATCTGGCTCAACATATATCGCAGTACTGAACAAATAAGCCATGCACTCTTATCTGGCTCAACATATATCGCAGTACTGAACAAATAAGCCATGCAGACTTATCTTGCTCAACATATATCGCAGTACTGAACAAATAAGCCATGCACACTTATCTGGCTCAACATATATCGCAGTACTGAACAAAGAAGCCATGCAGACTTATCTTGCTCAACATATATCGGAGTGCTGTACAAATAAGCCATGCACTCTTATCTGGCTCAACATATATCGCAGTACTGAACAAATAAGCCATGCAGACTTATCTTGCTCAACATATATCGCAGTACTGAACAAATAAGCCATGCAGACTTATCTTGCTCAACATATATCGCAGTACTGAACAAATAAGCCATGCAGACTTATCTTGCTCAACATATATCGCAGCAGTGAACAAATAAGCCATGCACGCTGATGTTGCTCAACATATATCGCAGTACTGAACAAACAAGCCATGCACGCTGATGTTGCTCAACATATATCGCAGTACTGAACAAACAAGCCATGCACGCTTATCTTGCTCAACATATATCGCAGCATTGAACAAATAAGCCATGCACGCTGATCTTGCTCAACATATATCCACAGCATTGAACAAATAAGCCATGCACACTTATCTGGCTCAACATATATCGCAGTGCTGTACAAAGAAGCCATGCACACTTATCTTGCTCAACATATATCGCAGTACTGAACAAATAAGCCATGCAGTCTTATCTGGCTCAACATATATCGCAGTACTGAACAAATAAGCCATGCACTCTTATCTGGCTCAACATATATCGCAGTACTGAACAAATAAGCCATGCAGACTTATCTTGCTCAACATATATCGCAGTACTGAACAAATAAGCCATGCACACTTATCTGGCTCAACATATATCGCAGTACTGAACAAAGAAGCCATGCAGACTTATCTTGCTCAACATATATCGGAGTGCTGTACAAATAAGCCATGCAGTCTTATCTGGCTCAACATATATCGCAGTACTGAACAAATAAGCCATGCAGCCTTATCTTGCTCAACATATATCGCAGTACTGAACAAATAAGCCATGCAGACTTATCTTGCTCAACATATATCGCAGTACTGAACAAATAAGCCATGCAGACTTATCTTGCTCAACATATATCGCAGCAGTGAACAAATAAGCCATGCACGCTGATGTTGCTCAACATATATCGCAGTACTGAACAAACAAGCCATGCACGCTGATGTTGCTCAACATATATTGCAGTACTGAACAAACAAGCCATGCACGCTTATCTTGCTCAACATATATCGCAGCATTGAACAAATAAGCCATGCACGCTGATCTTGCTCAACATATATCCCCAGCATTGAACAAATAAGCCATGCAGACTTATCTTGCTCAACATATATCGCAGCAGTGAACAAATAAGCCATGCACGCTGATGTTGCTCAACATATATCGCAGTACTGAACAAACAAGCCATGCACGCTGATGTTGCTCAACATATATCGCAGTACTGAACAAACAAGCCATGCACGCTTATCTTGCTCAACATATATCGCAGCATTGAACAAATAAGCCATGCACGCTGATCTTGCTCAACATATATCCACAGCATTGAACAAATAAGCCATGCACGCTGATCTTGCTCAACATATATCCACAGCATTGAACAAATAAGCCATGCACGCTTATCTTGCACAACATATCTCACAGCACTGAACAAACAAGCCATGCACGCTGATATTGCTCAACATATATCGCAACATTGAACAAATAAGCCATGCACGCTGATGTTGCTCAACATATATCGCAGCACTGAATAAAACAAGCCATTCACGCTTATCTTGCCCAACAATTATGGTAATGCCTACAGAAAAGATCACCATCTTTATACCATAATTTCAATTAAAATACGGTAGTATCACCAGTTGATTGTAGCAGGGAACCAGCCTGCGATATCTCCGGATTAACAGGTACATAGATCCATGAGATTCATCAAAGTATACAGTCTTTCATGGCACAACTATAAAGATGATAATCAAACTCCATGGAGCTCAGCCCGACCTTACACAGTTTCTCACAAAGGTGGACTTAGGCATTACAGTGTACTCTCAACCCCGGCAAATTCCAACTCCGGATCCTCTGCACTGAAGTGAGATGTACTGCAACTAGCTGCTGGGCAGAGGAAATGTGACCCTTCACAGTGAGAAACAACTCAGAATCCTCATGGACAGCCCCCTACCACGGCACAGGATATGCCTCTTTCTCATACGATCCATCACGCCCTCCATGATTTTACTTACCACCATACATAGAATAATTCCCTGCTTTTGTTGAGACTTGGCTACACTAACAGGTGTGCATGGGAGTGCCACGGGGCATTTCAGCAGGCCAGGGAATATGAAAAACAGCCATCAGGCCGTTGCTGTGAGTAGACAAGAGGGCAGCAGATCAGCATTGCAAGGTCACTAGCCAGTCAAAGCACTCTATTCAAAGCACTCTCTAGAAGGTGCCACTACTGTGTGGAACTCTCATACTTCAGGACTATTTTGTGTTCCAAATGTTGCTAAAGATCTTATTAGACAAGTGGAAAGCCTGAGACTCTACCAGCTTGGCACGCAGCATGGCGCCACCCTGAAACCCATCCAAAGTCACCCAAACCCATTTAGGGCCTCTCTGTTGCTGCACACGGATGCCACTAGCCTTTCTTTGCCTTTGTTATTCTGAATGCAGAGCTGGACTATGTTCCTTTCTTGTTTAACATTTGCTGCAAAGCCTGATCTATTTGATTCTCTCATATGTTACTAGGACGGCAGAGCATGGGTCCTCTGCCCTGTTACATTATTCAAAGAGCTCCTCTGGCCTTTCTTTGCCTCTCTCTTGTCTCACTGCTTGCTTGCTTAATACATACCTCCTTGCTTGAACACTCAATATATTCTCCCTAACACAGCAATGGCAGCTGCAGTTTGTCTTAACTTCTATTTGTTCCGTGTCTTGAATTGGCCTCTTATTTCTGCTTTTCTGTCTGCTGCAGGGAAAAGGCATTTTCCAGTCACTGCCATGATGGTTCTACCTGGCCATAAGAGGGCAGCAGCTAGCCAATATTGGAAGAACATGGGCATTTTATGCCAGAGGCTGCCAACTGCCTTCCTAATGCCTACACAAGAGTCACAACTCTTGACTTTGTTTCTAACAGTATTTCAGTGGATGAAGAAATGCGAGAACACACATATTGCTTATAAATGAAGGGGATGATGTCACACTTGGTTAAGACATTTTGATCATGCCAGGAGCTAATTTCCAGCTGCAATTAAGCGATTACCTTTTAGACTTCTGGCTTTAATTAACGTTAGTATCACCTGGAAAGCACAGAGGTTGCTCAACAGGGTTCCTGGAGCATGAGGGGTACCCTACTCGTGGACATGGATGATTGGAGGGCATTCGTGCCCTGGTTTGGAGCCTGGCCCCTACAGCCATGATGGGGTGAGGGGCCTATTACTTTTGGTTGTACGTACCCTTTGAGGGTGGGCAGACATTGCCTCCTGCTTTAGCCCACTAACAGCTCTGCTTTGCAACTTTATAATACTTACCTGTCAGGTGGCATGTAACTCAATGTTACTAATGTTATCAGCCTCAGAAGTCTGGAATCCTTTGCCACATCAACTAGGGTACAGGCTTGCCACCTGAGACTTACCCATGTCTGAGTCGGCATCTGTCGCCCTGTGGGGAAGACACATGCAGAAAGAGCAGGGCACAGTGCCCTTGTGGGTTTTTCACACTTCTTCCTCGGGGTGGGCACAATTCACTCTGCAGAGAAAGTGGCACATGCTGGGCAACATTCTCCCACTTTGACAATGTCACCCAAAGAGTGAAATTGGCCTTTTGAAATACCTCTGTTGACTTGTTATTGCACAATCCACACTGATGGGTTTAAGCACCTGCTTAACGCGAGATGGCAATTAAGGACATTTGCCAATGCACTCAAGAAGCACAGGACACCCTCTTACCGCGACATGCCATGCTCACTCATTCTGATCACGAATTTCCATTTATCTGGGGTCATGTTAAATGCATTTATTTATTTATTACATGTGTAGCATCACGCAAAACCCCCAAGAATCAAGGCACAAAGTAAACTGTATGCAGTGGACCACTTCCATTGGCTCACGTTTTTACTTTTCCGCCACAAAATGGAAGATTTTGGCGTAAAAGGCAGATGAAATCACATTGCTTTTCCACTTTGGAAGAGTGTAAATACCTTGCGCAATTAGCGATTACTAGCGGAATTGACAATGGCTTACTCTGGACTCTGCCGCTTTTACCAGGTTTCATTTCCAAGCAGATCCCAGAGGAATCCCTTTCCTTATTTCCAGCATGAGAATCCATGCTGGCAGTAAGGCCACATTCGTCTGGTGTAGCGGGAAATATAGGGGTTCTGGTGTGTCCATTCGGCTCCCGAACTCCACCCAGAAAATGCACAAAAACCTGGCCAATTAGAAAAAGCAACAGTAATAGTGTTTTCCACCACTTTATCTGAACCAATTGACCTGGAAAATGCTGTGTTGCATCAGAAGCTGAATGCAGTCACTCTGCCTATTATCCCACCGGAAGATTAAACCTAGTGCTGAACACAGGTGTTATCTATTCCTGTGCACAATATGCATTTGGAGCATTAACTAACTGAGCTACCTTACAAATGATATCTCCTCTGGGCCTTTACCGTCTTAACTCCTTAACTGCCATGGGTATTTCCCCCCAGTGCCAAGGCCTTTTTTGGTGATTTCGGTATGTCGCCATTCAATCCCTTGTAACTTCTTTGTTACATGAGATATCTTGGCCAAAGTTGGCCCCTTTTTTCCCACATGGTGGCGGTCGTAACGCCACCCAGGAATCCTAGTTTGCTGTAGGGGGGTGAGAGAAAATAACCAAAAAGGAGAACAATTGGGTTTTTTTCAGAAAATGCCAATAAAATGTTGTACAAAGAAGCCTGTGGTGTTTTCCTTGTAAGAGCTAGGAACAAATGTGCTCGCTGTGCTGGATTCGCCATTTTCCAGGCTTTCAAGAACAGATTGAGTGGAAACCAAAATAACATATTTTGATTTGCTAATCAGCCGTTTTGTGAGAGGTAGGCGATTTTGGTGTTTTTGTCCAATAGGACATGCGTGGACGGAATGGAAGAAAAGGGTAGGAATGCTGATTGGGAAGCCAGAAAGGCATACATTTCTGAAAAGTAGACAATATTCCAAGTTCAGCAAGGGGTGATTTGCACAGGTCAGGCAACAACTATGTAGGGAAAGATTCCATAGTTTGGGGGGAAATCGGGAAAATGACAGAAAGAAAAACACACTTTCTGCACATTTCACTCTGGTCACCCACCGAAACACGCAGCCAACAACACATGACCTACCTTCCCGCATTCCCACAGGTTTCCCGACAAAAATGGTAAGCACATGTGTGGGTGCACCTACCTGGGTGCAAAGGGAAAAGCCTAAAACACTGGTAACCCCAAGTCTTTTCGCACAGCAGATTTTCAGGAATTTTGCTCATGTGGACAACCTACAGATTGGGGCCTAGGGTGTCGAAGCCACGAAGGAAAACAGGGAACCCCATGCATTTCCGAAAAGAAGACAACCGTGGGAATCCACAGAGGTCTGACTTACGCGAATCGCCCCTTAATTTATGACCCACAATCCCTGACAAAGTCTGAAATTTGGTGGAAAAAACACAATTTTCACTTTGTCTGGGATTGTGGGTAATACATTCTGGGGCGATTCGCGCATGTCAGACCTCTGTGGATTCCCACGGGTGTCTTCTTTTCGGAAATGCATGGGGTGCCCTGTTTTCCTTCGTGGCTTCGACACCCTAGGCCCAAATCTGTAGGTTGTCTCCCCAAACCCTTTGGGGGTTACCAGTGGTTTAGCCTTTTCCCTTTGCGCCCAGGTAGATGCACCCACACATGTGAGGTACTGTTTATGTTGGGACACCTGTGGGAACGCGGGAAGGTAGGACATGTGGTGTTGGTGGTGTGTTTCGGTGGGTGGCAAAAGGGAAATGTCTGAAAATTGTAGTTTTTTCACCAAATTTCAGACTTTGCCGGGGATTATGGGTAATACATTCTGGGGCGATTCACGCAAGTCAGGCCTCTGTGGATCCCCACACGTGTCCTCTTTTAGGAAATGCATGGCGTTCACTGTTTTCCTTGGTGGCTTCGACACCCTAGGCCCAAATCTGTACGTTGTCCACATGAGCAAAATCTGCTCTGCCGAAAGGCTTGGGGTTACCAGTGGGTTAGCCTTTTCCCTTTGCGCCCAGGTAGGTGTCCAGACAAAAAAACGGTACCTCACATGTGTGGGTGCACCCACCTCGGAGAAAAGGGAAAAGGCTTCATACCCACTGATAACCCCAAGCCTTTCGGCAAAGCAGATTTTGCTCATGTGGACAACCTACAGATTTGGGCCTAGGGTGTCGAAGCCATCAAGGAAAACAGAGAACCCCATCCATTTCCGAAAAGAAGACACCCGCGGGCACCCCCCTTTCCACTAAAAACATCCATGGTGGTTTAGTAATCCCCACACCCACCCAAAACAAGTTATCATTTTTTTTTATTTTTGTTTTTGTTTCGCCTCTTTCCTAGGGGAGATTGTGCTAGCAATCTGCCCCCAGGGAGGGCTACATGAGATGCCCCCCATCCATTTGGGGTGGGGGGGAGAGGGCCACCCCCTTTCCACTAAAAACATCCATGGTTGTTCAGTGGCCCCCCACACCCACCCAAAACAAGTTATAATTTGTTTTATTTTTGTTTTGCCCCTTTCCTAGGGGCAGATGGGCACATATGAGTGGGCATCTGCCCCCGAGGGGGGCAAAACGTACTGCCCCACGCTTGGGGAGTGGCACTGCCAATATTTGCAGTGGCCTCCCCCCACCACAAATGGATGGGGGCATCTCATGTACCCCTTCCTAGGGGCAGAAATCTGCCCCCAGGGAAGGCTACATAAGGTGCCCCCATCCACTTAGGGTGTGGGAGAGGGCCACCCCCCCTTTCAAACACAAAAAATCCTGGTGGTCTAGTGGGCCCCCCACCCCCACCCAAAACATATTATAATATATATATATATATATATATATATATATATATATATATATATATATATATATATATATATATATATTTGTTTTGCCCTTCCCTAGGGGCAGATGGGCACATGTGTGTGACCATCTGCCCCCAGAGGGGTGGTAAAACATACTGCCCCAGGCTTGGCGGGCGGGGTGGCTCTGCCAATATTTGCAGTGCCCTCTCCCCCCCCACCCCAAATGGATGGGGGTATCTCATGTACCCCTTCCTAGGGGCAGAAATCTGCCCTAGGGAGGGCTACATAAGGTGCCCCCATCCACCTAGGGTGGGGGGAGAAGGCCACCCCCCTTGCAAAAATCCCTGGTGGCTAGTGGTCCCACCCGCACCCAAAACTACGTTTTTAAAAGAAAAATCCTTTTTGTTTTTGTTTGCCCCCCTTCCCTGGGGGCAGATGATCACCCATCTGCCCCCAGTGTATTCCCCCCATGCTTTGGGGGCCAGGGGGGAGAGGGCAGCTTACATAGTAAGCAGCCCCTCCGCCCACTTCAAAAACAGATCCCTGCATGACACACCAAACACATATTCTGGGGGGGATAAATGATATTACATCTCCCCCACTTAGAATTGTGGGGGGGATTTGTCCCCCCTGTCCCACCCCATGTCCTACACCCATGGGTCCGGTAAAGTGCTGGTATATGTTAATACTGGCACTTTATTACCAGACCGGCAGGGTAATAACGAGACCCAATGACCGGGTCCACCATTGCAGCATTAACTCTCCAACCAGTCAAAGTGGAACACCAGAAACCTACCAGTCTTCTGATGATGGGAGGACAGCTCAGGAGCAGGGCACTCTCCCGGGGAACAAGACACGCCTTGCCACATAGACTCGATGCCTGGTCTTGTGCTGGGAATCTGGAGGATGCTGTTATTAAGAGAAAAATAAAGAAAAAACAATACATTAAAATACAAAAGAAAACATCCCAAGCAAGGGAACCCATAGATCAATGTATGCACAGAGTCACTGAGAGTCTGGACCATACCCCCTAATACAAGGGCCTGCAATCGTTGACCCCCAAGATGTGTTGGACAACAACTCCCTTCTGCAATAACCATCCTGTTAAATGGTGAGGGGTCACTAGAATTGTTGTCAAGAACATCTGGAGAGGCACAGAATGCAGACCCATGCCCTGATGTCATCCGGTGATATCAGACTTTTCATCTTCCTGACATATGGTGCAGATGAAAACACAATGAACAAAAGAAAAACAGGAATGGCAGTCAGAGATCAACAAAAGTCCAGTAAAAACATTCACAAATGTCAAAACTGCATTACGATAAAGAACTACTGCAAAATGTAATCAAATGCAGTGGTGCTGTCACAAGCAGCCTCGCGGAATGTTCACACCCACCCTTAAGTCTCAGGCTTTTAATATAGATAAACGGCCCTGCCCTGCACCTGGTGTCCTTACATTTGCCTCCCCATGAAACAGAATACACACAAAACCAGCTTAAAGAACATCCGAGAGTGTTCTGCACCCCCCCTGAACAATATCAACCTGACAGCATCTGTGACACATGCATGTAGCACACGAGAAGCATCCTGAGAAAGTTTGGGACTGGCGTCAAGTCATCCTTCATGGAATGTCCAAGGAATGTGCACCCTGGAATGCCCCCTCAATCAATCCCTGATTGATTCTGTGATGCGACTGACTAGCAAGAGATTATGTGGGACACTTTGGATTAGACCATTGTGACCTCGACCTTTCCGTGAGGTCCCAACCAAATAGCCCCATCTTGCCCCCTCATCTGTGATGGCTTGAAATGGATCATATAGTACCGCAAAGTCTGATGGTGCCAAGCGTGTTCTTGTACCCTTATCGACAACTAGCTAGGCGCTGCGCACCAAAACAGGCTCTGGAATTAATTTTCCAAGGGGCCCCATATTGCACATTTTAAACAAGCCCAACCCTTTTCCTTTGAGGACATTTGGAAATAAAATAGGTTACCACAGAAAAGAGGCCCAGGGTGCAAAGGCCTACTGGGAAATCTCCAGGGTTCCCTATAGGCCAGTCAACCCCTTCTCAGGGTGCAGGGGCCTACTGGGAAATCTCCAGAGTTCCCTATAGGCCAGTCGCCCCGGCAACTAGCCTACTCATCATGGTGCCTAAAGTGACTTTTGATATGCTTAACTGTGTTTTAAGAAAATACACACACTGTCTACAAACTTCACCAAGATTTGGCAAGGCTTGGTTGGAAAGAATCCAATCTCTTCATGTTTCTTCTGCGGTTGGGCTCAGCCAGGCAGGTCCTGGAAGGCGATGGGTGCAGTGCTTTCCAGGGTGCTCTCATTCAGTGGCACAGAAGTCAATATTCATGGCTGTGTTCTGCTTTGGACAGTGTCTCCACTTAGGAAGCAGAAAGGACTTAATTAGTAAAGGGTGATTCAACCTTTTGCTCTCTACATGTTTTGGACTACAAATCCCATCAGCCATAGCCAGTGTGCTCAAGTACAGGGATCAGCAAAGCTCAATCTTGGGCGACCAACAAAGGGAGAAAAACAGATTCTTCCTCTTTCTGTGTCTTAGAAAATCCTCACTAGTAGTAGTTAGTGTGAAGTGGTCTGCAAAGTTGTGTAGTGATATTTGAATCAGAGGTCTCCCATCAACCCTAGAGAGCATAGTCTACCGCAATGGAATATGGGGGTTGTCGTCCAACATATCTGGAGAGTCACAGGTTGCAGGCACCTACCCCAAATGGTGCATACAGCACGGGTTCCTGTGTTCTGTTTTTATATGCTCATTCCGATGACTGTATTTGTAGGCATTTCATTTTTGTATAGCGCTTTACACCAAAGCACTGTACATAAGAACAGAATGGTACATTACAATGGAGATAAAATAGAAAACACTGCACAGATCTGGAAGAGAGAGAGGGAGAGCATTCCAGTATAGGGGGAGGGGGCAAGAAGAGAAAGGGAAGGAAAGCGAGACTGAGCGCAGGGAGGACGAGGAACAAGAAGAAGGGAGTGAGAAAAAGAGCAGAGTGCACCAGGAGACACGAGACGAGAGAGATAGGGGTGCAAGGCCATGCAGGGATTTAAAGGCTAAACACAGCACATTTAATTTTAAACAGCGATGGAAAGAAAGCCTCCCCAGATGAACCAGAGAAGTCGAAATGGAGTCAAGAGGAGCAGGAGAAATAGAACTGTGTTCAGTGTTTTGAAATATTTTAAAAACTGCTGCTTAACATTTTCACTTTTTTGCTCATAAAAATGGACGGCCAAGTGTGGTTTTCCAGTATTCAGAAAACAATACATCTTGCAGTGCTGCTCGTAGAACAGGGCTTTTCTTTCGAAGCACTGCTGCACCTTGACTGGTAGTGGAGGAATGCTGAAAGAGCACAGAGCAAGAATTCTGAAACCGGGACGATCTGGGGGCGGGGGGTGGTTGTGCGTAACTTCAAAGGCTCCCTCTTTCTGTCCTTGCCTCCTTTAAACCTGCTGAACATTTATCTGCAAGTCACTGGAGAAGATGGGCTGTGGGACAATACATTCTCAGATAATAACCTTTTTTCTTATCTACAACGTGCTTGGGCACCGCCCTGGCATGGCTGGCTATTTGCCTAGACCCGCGGCTTTCAGGCTAGGGCACCAAAAGGAAATAGGTGCAGGTTTGCTCTGTTCCACGAGATCTTGCATATGCGCCCTGGGGTTTCGTGGGCCGCCCCTCATGCAGAACGGGGCATCTCTCAGTCAGAGACGTAATCGTTCAGTTTTAAGGGGCCTAGATTGGAAGAGGACTGTGTCAGCAAAGCAGAATTTGACACTTGTTGCTTGTGTGAACCCACAACGCATGCTGACTGTACACTATGTTGTGCTGTTATTGCAAATGACACAGCATTGCAAAAGGCTACCATCTCTTCTCAGTTTTGGAATTAAGTGGCGCTGAAACGCCCTGACTGTGCACAAGACTGCTCAGCGCCACTGTGATCTTGTGCAAGAGCAGGTTTACTGAGTGAACCGGGCCACGCTGGCTATTCTACATTACTTGCTTACTTGCAGGGTAAATGGAGGAGTCACACTTGGCTCCCCTCATCCTGATGCTTAATGTTATCCTGGGAGACTTGGACCTCCATTAAGGAACATCTACTGTTTCTCAGAGCACTGGGACACCGGTTTCACAGTAATATGTATCATTTGCACAGCGCACACAAACAGTCATTCGTGCTGTAACGACACAACTGCTCGCGGCTGATCTTATGGAGAGAAATGTATTACTGCTTCACACCTGCGTCCACAACAAGTTCACAAACACATGAAACTGTGGCTCTGCCTTCCATTACCACAATGCTGCATCTGGACAACAATGCCATGACATATAACATTCCTAATAATGTCTCTTGAAAGGTACATTCACAAGTCTCTGGTGTTTCCCCTGGAAAGTAGAAAGATGACACACACCACACACACTTACTCTGTGATCAGCACAGGAAGGTCCGAGGGTGAGAGGTCATGGAGTTTTGGAAGGGAAGAAGCAATCTTGTCTTAGGGGAGAATGAGTCAGTGTCAGCCTGAGAGTGAAGAGTTCACTTTCTTTCCCAGCCTGCGTCGCTCCACACGCCTCCCCTGCACTCACCAGCAGGATTATATGGGGGTGCCAGGAGCAGCGGATCTGCTCTGGCTCCCCAGAGTCTGCATCCCTGGAGCTGTGCCTAGCAGGTCTCAAGCCCTGAACAGAAGCTGCACAACCTTTCTGATTAAACCTGTTCAGGTGTGCTGCTCACAAGTAGCATCATTCATTGGACCTCTCACCAGAAAGTCCCTGTGTTCAAGCAGACTTGATTGGGAGGGTCTGTGCAGGGACACAGTCAACTGATGACCACATGCTGGTGGCGGATCATGTCCACCAAGTTTCCATTACATCAAAGGACTCTTTCCCATCCAGGATGTATATACTACTTTGTAAACGATTATCATTGTATTGACAGCAAACATTAGATTAAGCACTGGTCCATTGAAGG
Organism: Ambystoma mexicanum; assembly: GCF_040938575.1. Classification (NCBI taxonomy): domain Eukaryota; kingdom Metazoa; phylum Chordata; class Amphibia; order Caudata; family Ambystomatidae; genus Ambystoma; species Ambystoma mexicanum. The sequence goes on along the minus strand of NC_090925.1, from coordinate 48,333,589 downwards.
CCCACTGCTTATTGAGACACTCAGTGACTGCAGCAAGCTCCTCTCACTGATCACCCTGATTCCATGCGCGCTCTTCCCAACACGTGTGGCAAAATCAGGGCAGACTTAGTAGTACAAGGGAGACAACTTGGGTTTGTCCCCAATTACTGTTCCCCAACATGTACCACCTACCAGTTTACCAGTGCAGGCATACAGTTAAAGCAGCGTTTATGTTTGTTTGTTTATGTTTATTCATTTGTAATGCGCGCCAGACCCAAGGGTTTCAGGGCGCGAGGGCAGCAAGGTTATTCGCAGCTTGGTTACAGTGCTGTACAGTAATTACAGGTGTGTACATGGTTCAATGCAGTTGCGGATACAAAAGCAGATACAATAACAAGCAATTTACAAAATGTACATAGGGGGGCAAGCAAGGGTGAGGTTAGTGGTCATTTTCCTTTATCCACTGAATGTAGTTGCGCCTAAAGTGGGGGTAGGTTTCAGGTGTCCTTAAGGTTGGTGGTAGGGAGTTCCAGTGTTTGGCTGCGGGTGTATCTCTTGACTCTGTCGACTAGGTACCGAGGGGCTGCATTGTTGATGCATTTGTGTGTCAAAGAGGCTAACTTGAGCATAATTTTGTGGGTGGTGGTGAGCCAGTTGTGGGCTCTCCTAATGTTAGAGATGTGTTCTTTTTTGGAGATACTCAGCGCTGCTCTGAGAGCATTGTTTTGCAAAATCTGGATTTTGTCTGTAACATATTTATTGGCTCCTACATAATAGGGCTGGCAATAATCCAGTTTTGATAGGATCAGGGCTCTGGCTAAGGTGGTACAGCTCTGGGTTGAAAGGAAGGGTTTGGCTGCTCTTATTAATTTACATGTGTGAGATGTAGAGGAGGCCATGGAGCTGACCTGTTTACGGAAGGATAGGGTGGAGTCTTGATAGAATCCTAGAGTTTTAACTTCCTTGGCTACCTTAATGGGATTGCCATCTATACTGAAGCTAGCGTAGTTGTGATCCAGTTTATTTAAGTTAGGGGTGGAACCAAGGATGATGAGCTTGTTCTTGTCATCATTCAGGCATAGACTGTGAGAGGCCATCCATGCCTGGATGATGAGGTACACCCTGTTCACCAAGGCCAAATCCTTGTCGTAATCTCCCGTCAACGGTTTAACAACACTGCCCACTTTATAATCCTGGCCGGCAAATTACCAATATATCCCCATGCCGAACACTAACTATTTATCTCATTTACAGGCCACAAGGGCCCTTAGGACTTTTCGAAGAGGAGTTCTCCAGCCTCTTAGCGGGCAACACAACAAAGTAATCCCAGACAATGATCCTTGGCGACCTTAACCTAGGTCTTAACGACCCAAATGACAAACAAGCGCAAGCCATCGCTACCATGCTTGAAGGGCATGGCCTCACTCAAAAAGTCCTCACCCCCACCCACGACAAAGGGAGAATACTAGACTGGGTAGCCACTTCCAACTGCCCTACTACTATCACTTAAATTACACCCCAGCCTTGGACTGACCACTTCCTCATCAATTTATACGTAACGCTTAACAAGATGCCCAGAATTGAAAAAACAATGGCACCATCTGTTCCTATTAGATCCAGAAAATACATCACACCAGACAATATCCTACCCCTGCTCTTCCCAACCATCAATGCCTTGCCATTTGATTCTGACCCAGGCACCATGGTTAAAATATACAACAACACCAAAGCCATAGCCATGGACACCATCGCCCCACTGAAAAACTGTAAAAGTAAACAACAATCTCACCTTAATACTTGGTTCACCCCCCATCTAAAAGAACTGAGACTGGGAAAAGGAAGCTTGAAACTGTATGGCAACACTCCCCTACAGCTGAAAATAAACTTAAACTCAAACTGTGTGCTACGAATTATAAGAAAGCAATCATCTAAGCTAAAAAAGAAGTCCACAGCGACTGAATTTCCAAAGCATGCTCCAATACAAAGGAACTATTCGCAATCTTGCGAGAACTCGTATCCCCCATATCACCACCTGATAACGTACCCAAAGACAAGCCATGGTGTACAAATATCCAAAATGCCCTCGCTAATAAAGTAAAAACACTACAAACAAAAATTGCTATAAAAAAGCGATGCTCCCTCCTAGTGAAATTCCCAGCACGCCCACACCCACACTCAAACCTAGCCTAACACCCTTCAAATTCTCTAAAGTTTCCACTCATGAAACTGAAAAAATCATTGCCTCACTAAAACCATCCAATTGCAAAGGCGATTACTGCCCGGCCCAGATAATCAAGGATGCCTCCAGAGACCTTGCCCCCTTCGTCACTAAACTCATCAATGCCTCATTCTCATCGAGAACCGTCCCAAGTAGCTTAAAAGAGTCTTGGGTTCTCCCCTGCTTAGAAAACAAACCTTAGACACCTCCATCCCCACCAACTATAGGCCCCACACTATTGTACCTTTCCTCCTAAAGATAATTGACACAGTGGCCTATCTCCAAATCCAAAAATACCTGGAGACCAACCAACTCCTTGGCACTCGTCAATCGGGCTTCAGACCGCAACACAGCACTGACACCGCCCTCATAGATCTCAAAGCCCAAATTGACAAGCTCAGCGATAAAGGAAACACAGCTATGCTACTCCTCCTTGATCTGTCGGCGTCTTTTGACCTAGTGGACCACGCAGTACTCTGCAAACACCTAGTGTCAGCCGCCCACTTCTCAAGTGAAGCCATAGCCTGGATCCAATCCTTTTTCGACAACAGAAGCAGGCGAGTCTTCTCCACCTTAGACTCTGCAGACCCTATCCAGACAACATGTGGAGTCCCACAGGGCTCTTGTGTCTCGCCAACGATGTACAATATCTTGACTAAACCTCTATTCGACAAATTGGACAGACTGGGTGTCACCAACACAAATTATGCAGACGACACCCAGATCCTCATCCCCCTTTCGGGCAATTTCACTACGGATACAGCTTTAGTAAACAAAATGTACACCCTCATTCAGGCATGGATGGCAGCCCATGGCCTCTGCCTGAATGACGAAAAAACAGAGATCCTCATTATAGGGTCACCCAACAACCTAAAAAAACTCGATTACAACTACAGCTCCTTCAATATCGATGGCAATATAATCCCCGTCGCCAAAGAGGTGAAAACCCTCGGTTTTTATTTGGACTCCACTTTGTCCCTAAGGAAACAAGTGAACTCCCTGGCCTCATCAACAGCTTATACCGGTAAACTTATTAAAGCATGCAGACCCTTCCTCTCACCAGCTAGCTGCATTATCCTAGCCAATGCACTAATCCTCTCAAAACTGGATTACTGCAATGCACTTTATGCAGACACAAATAAATACATCATCAATAAACTTCAAACCCTACAAAACAACGGGAAACGAAGGGCCCTGAACCTCCCAGCTAGAGAGCATATCTCGATTGTGCGGAGAAAATACAACTGGCTTAAAATTAGCAATAGGATCATCTTCAAAATTGTCACACTAACATTCAAATGTCTGAACAATCCAGCCCCCCCATACCTTAGGGATAGAATAATAAGAAAAACTACTGCATGACCAACTGGAACAGCCAACTCTTTCTGCCTCCAAACCCCTAGATTCCGACTAAAAAAAACAGGAGGTAATAGCTTCCCTGTGCAAGCAGCCCAGTACTGGAACGCCCTACCAGTTGAACTAAGGCGGGAGCAGTCCTACAACAGCTTCAGGCACCATACCCGCACCTGGATTCAACGCAACAACCTCTGAAACAGGTGACCTTGAGCATTGTGATCTGATGACCTACATACCCCTCCACTCTTACATGTAAAATGTACATAATGTATTTACTGTTTATAATTTGTTACCTTTCCACCCTTACATGTATAGAATGTACATAATGTAATTACTGTATACAATTTATGTTACCAACAACCAGTAATATGCAACCTGTAACCAAGTTCTAAGCATTCTTGTTATTCTGTGCGCCCAGCTACCCAAGGGTTTTATGGTGCCCTATAAACAAACAAACAAACAAACACACAAACAAACAAACAAACGGGATGAGGATCTGGGATTCATCGGCATAGTTGGTGTAGGTGATACCCAGACCGTCAAGATCATCGAACAGGGGCTTTGTGAACATGTTGTACAAGGTAGGGGAGACGCATGATCCCTGAGGAACTCAGCATGTGATGGGGATAGGGTCAGCAGAGGCAGATGTAGAGAAGACACGCATAGACCTGTTGTTAAGCAAAGATTCAATACAGCCGATGGCTTCTTGCGAGAAGTGGGCTGCCGAGTCTAGGTGGTTCCAGAGAATTTTGTGGTCTACTAAATCAAATGCTGCTGAGAGGTAAAGTAGAATTAGTAGAGCAGTTTTCCCGTTGTCTCTAAGGGTGTCAATTTGAGCTTTAAGATCGATGAGAGCAGTCTCTGTCCCATGTTGGGGTCTAAATCTCGACTGCCGGATGACCCAGGAGATGGTTTATTTCTAGGTATTGTTGTATTTGCAGATAGGCTGCCTTGTCTAGTATTTTAAGCAGGAAGGGGTGTATATTATATATTAAAGTGACCCAAGGCATGGGGAAGCAGTAGGACGTAGCAAGTATAGGTGCTTGGTGCTCAACACTGTAGATTTGTGTGCTGGCCAGTTATAATGGCTAGTCAGTGAGCTGCAAGTCTCAGTGCTGTAGGGCCTCAGGCAGCAGCGTAGGTATCGTGATGTCAGTAGAGTTGTATGCGCAGGTATGCAAGTTATATGATTGGGTGGCGGCACAATAGTACAGGTGTACACGAGTGGAGTGTGTTACCTGTTGATGAATGGAGATCACTTTGGGAGCGAGTTAACTACTTGCAAGGGGAGGGGCCAGGCTCACCGTGCTGCAGCTTGATAGGATGGAAGATCAGCAGGCGAGTAGTAATTGGGAGCAGACGCTGGAATGAGCCAAAGTACGGTTTGGCTCGTGCCATTTGCACATAAACTCTGGAAGAATGTTTGAAGTGAAACACTAGTACTTTCAGGTGGGCCACACACAAAAATGGTCCCTACAAGCATTCCATAACTAACCAGCTGAGTACCTCATGATCTATGGATACTCCACTAGAAAGACTAGCAGTCTTTCTAGTGGAGCAGATTCTGGCAGCATTGCAAGTGTAAACATTGTTTTTAAAGCATAAGTAACAAAAATAACATTATTGTATTCACAGTGTGACAGTGGATAGTACCCCTCCTCCGCCTTTATTACGCCAGCATGGGCAGAGGGCAGGGGATACTACTCAGAGATTGGATTTGGCAGCAGGCATTTACTGGGAAATGTCTGTGACAGTATCTATATATGTATGCATATATTTAAATCTATATAGTATATTTATAAATCTATCAATAATGTGCTATGTGAATTACACTGCATGAAGAAAAGAGTAGGTGAAATGGTTAAAAAAGGAATAATCACAAATATTTGCCTTTGCCTTTGGTAGGGTATGGGGACGCCATTGATGAAGACATCCATGATATCTAGTTCTAATCCAGTCCTGGTTTGGAATAGGAGGCATTTGAAAAATTGTCCCTAACTGAGCCAAACACAGTTTTTATGTCTACGTATGTGATGACATGTTCTGGAGTGTCATACACATTAAAAGGGCGTGCTCGTAATGTTTGCCAGTGTTTTCTTGGGAGAAAAATGAAGATAACCCTCGGATGATGTGTCATGCAGACACTACAGGCATTTTACTGGCTGCAGACTGCCTGTGCAAACACTCTCAGTGCTCACATTGGGGCTCATTACGAGTTTGCCGGTAAAACGATCAGTAATAGCGGTGTGCCGGTATTACAATTCCCAGCGGGTTGAACACCAAAATGACCAATGCATTACGAGTCCATGGGCATGCGCACATGCCCCCCTGCCAGAACCAGCAATACCGGCACAGCAGTATTACTGGCAACAACAGCACATTTCTGGTATTGCAGGAAGAATAGTGCCGGTAATACCGATTATGCCACACAAACTGCAGGTAAACCAACACCGGAAATAGCATCACCGCCGGAACCGGAAGGTTGGTGGTGGCCATTATAAAAAAACTATCTGCCCTGAATCTGGTCTTGGGAGGATAGCTCAGGGGCAATGTGCTCACCTTGGAAGCAAGACGACACAGAGCAACACAGGTTTGATCCCTGGGTCCGTGCTTTGAAACCTCTGGGTATTAAACGTGTTATAACTAACCTATCATATCATATCAATCCCTCTGTTGCGGCTGCAAACTCGGCCCAGGAGTGCTGCCCAAAATGACCCAGGAAAAAAGGTCCCATGCACCAGATCATTGACTCCACAAGCCCAAATTCTCAGAGGCTGAATAGAAAATGTAGCCAACGTTTAGCCATTTTTGCAACCGCATATTCGCTTGGCCCCAGAAATGAAAAAAATGACCCTGAAATAGGCCACTCTTCCTGTAAACAGCCCCTGACCACTGACAAATACCTTTTTTTTCTTTTACAAATAAACACAATGTAACATTGTATTTGCAGTCCCTGCATTCAGGCTCCCAGGCTCTTTGCTTCTGATCCTGCACACTTTGAGATAAGGCAAGCAACAGGTGAGAGGGAGGTGGGTGTATAAAGCGTCAGCGACAAAGTTCATTGTTGCACAGTATTGTTACACTTTTACGACCCTTCCTACTTCAGTGCAACCATCCCTAGTATCCAATGGAATACCTTTGTAAAACTATGATAAACCAGGTGACGTCATGTCTTGAAAATACATTTACAAGACTCAAAAGTCACTATTAAGTCTCATGCTGCTTTGCATTCTGATAGATCCAGGCTTCTGCTCGAGGTGGGGAAAATAAAGCTACAATTATCCTCGTTGTGCTTAAGATATTTCTACAAGAGTGTTTATGTTTCTCTGAGTGGTTTCTTACGATTTGTGTATAAAGTATTCGTAAAAGTCAAAAACACATATTTCTACCAACTAGAGCCTGTTAGATATATGTGGTCACATGTCTATGTTTCAGACTGGGCTCAAATCCCTTCATCACTTAGCTGAAGTGCTAGCTTAGGCAAATCATGTTATCTCACTGTGACTCATCTTACAGAGAGGTCGCGACAAGGTGCCCAACGAGTTGTGGACCAGTATTCCCCATGATGTAGGGCGGTTAAAGGGTATAGGGGCAGGGACTCTGTCTGTTCCCATTTCACTATTCCCTACTTCTGTGCACCTTACATTTAAGTGTGCATCATGTTCCTTTCTGTTCGACTCGTCTCTCTCTCTCTCCCCAGTAATTTGCAAGCCCTCATTCTGAGTGCAAAACATCTCCATCTATCCCTGCCGCCACATTCTTTCTCCACTGACCTTGGCAGCCACCCATTTCTTGGCAGCTGTGCTGCCGTTGCCTCAATTCTGCTTGACTAGTGGGATATTTTTCCTTAATACCTCTCTGAGAGGAAACCTTTTTCCACACTCACAGAATCGTTTGCTATTTTTATGGGTGTCAATTTTCTAACTCTCCATAATGTCTTTTTAAAGTTATCCTCTTTAACATCTTATTGGCAATAAGTGCCTGTTTTTGCTGGGTTGCCCTAGGGGCTCCCCATTTAACTTTCTTGTGCTAACCTTGAGTGAACTACAGTTCCCAAGGGTAGAAAAGATCTTTGGATCCCTTTTACATTTTATTCTGTGAAGCCAACACACCCCACATTATGTGGAGAGTTGGGGAGATACAATGTATCACCTTCCACACTAAAACTGTAACCATTTTGTTACATCGACAAGCTTACCTTCAATGGCTGGTGGCAGTGATACCTTGTATTGATTTGGTGCACCATTACCGCGGGCTGTGGGCACAGCTGCAGTAAAGGCAGCAAAATGGCCCGTCTTCTTTTTTCACCATTTTAGTGTTTCTTGTCATTTCTTGTTCCTTCCCCTGACATGCAGGGTGGGAAATCACTTTGTGTGATTTTTATCTTCGGCGGGAGTCCCCTGGACTCCCCGCCCAGGCTCCAATCTGTCTGTGAGGGCAGGAAGCGAGGGAGGAGTCCAAAACTTCACAGCCCTTTGTTTTGCTCCTTTCCTGAATGGGGACAAATCCCAGTGGAGGGCTGGCTGTCCTTATTGGACAACCAGACCTCCCCTTCTTGTAAAATGCGGAGAGAGTATGCAGAGGTTGTGCTGTAGTTCCTGATAAATACTACAAACCCGGAAGTTGAAGAATAGTCAACCACTGGAACCGACACCACAGAGGATGATGAAGGAAAAGCGGCTGAAATGATTTCCAGCGATCAGAGAGCCTGCTGTGTAACCAGAGCCTGCTGTAGCCCTTCCTTCCAATCAACCTGGAGACGCTGAAAATGATGACCCTGACCCAAAACCTGGTGAAACCCACTAGACTCAAGAAGACCTGTATTTTGAGCCATCCCGCGCATTGCTGTGACCTTGCATTGTTGCAATACTCTAATACCCTGGGACCTAAAGCCACTATGTGGTGCATGGTCTTCCAAATTCCGAATCTCGCTGAAACTTCGCGGGCATTCTGGTGGATCTCCAGAGACACAAAATGAGTCTGAAAAGTCCCCTCAATAGAGTGCTGGACCTTCGTAATGACAAGAATTCAACCACGATTTTCTGTCTTATTCTGTGCTGCTTGAAAAGGTGCCAAATCCACAAAACCACATTCAACCACAAGCAACACCTTACCTAGAGTCTTCTTCATCGATCCCTGCTGCAAAGTCCCTTCCAAGGTCCTTATTTCAGTCACAACAACAAGGAATCCACTGACTGGTTGTTTGGCTGCAGATCCTGATGTAGTCCTGCTGCAAAATCTTCTTCAATGCTGAGGTACTGTGTTGGCTTGGATATGTACTTTCCTTAAGTCTGTTAGGATGTCTGTGTAGCTGTGGGGTGTTTTCTGTGATGGGGAGGCCTCTGATCCAGTGCACCCAGTCCCACTGCTAGAATCCTGCTAGAGTGTTTTCTGCGAAGCCCATGGACCCTCTTCTAACTCTAAAGTGAAGTACTCACCTGTTTGCACAGTTTTCCTAAGGAACTCTGGCTTTTGCTACTAAAGACCCTATTCTGACACTGCCTATTGGTCACTAGTCCTAGTGACTACCCTTCTGCCACTGAGAACACTCATGCTCCAAGAATAAGGGAAAGACTTTTGAAGGGAAGGGACTTTTGCCTAGAAAAGAAAATACGTGTTTAAAAGTGACTTACTTGTAAAGAGTTGGTTGGTAACTGTAACTCTAAGAGTGAACAGTTACAAACGTTCTTACTTACCTTGGCTGTGTCATGCACTATTCTTAAAAGTATGGTTAACATCTTTTCTTCCTTAGAAACTGTTTTGCCATTCTATTAGAAAGTAGATGTGAAGGTATATTACTCTCCTGTGATTAGTTTGTGCCTCTTCCCAAAAGTAAAGTGTTTGTTTCACCAGATTATTCCTGCAGGGTAATTGTATGAGTGTCCTCCAACTGGGTCTTGCCCTGACTTGCCCTGACTTGCTGCTGGCCTGTCGAGAATAAGTCTGCATTAGGTTGTTGCCTACCAGCAAGTCATGGGTCCATTGAGTTTGTCAACTACCTGGCTACATTCAGCCAGAGCAAATGGGTTCCGCAAATGTGGTTGCTGCAACATGTGCAAATATGCATTTGAAACTGAAGTTGTTTCTTTTGGAACATTAGCTGAGCACAGTGTGCATTCCTTTACAAATTGTAACACAAAATTCGTGACCTATTGTATTATTTGTATTTGTGGTCTCAAATATATAGGCAGTACAATTAGACCACTTAAAATCTGTATCAGAGAACACATGGCAACCGTTGGCAGCCAGGAAGCAAAATACCCTGTGGCTGTCCATTGGCAGGCCGAGCACCAACTTGATAGCAAGGATCACATTTGTTTTGCGGGTCTGGCAAAAGTCTCCTTGCCTCCACAAGGGGGTAACTTACAACTGAAGCTTCGCCAACTTGAGGCTCGAATTATTTGCAAATATCGAACAGTGTATAAAGGTTTAAATTCTGACCATGAATTTGCAGTATTCTTATAAAAATGTGTTAAGCTGGACCTTAATCATTTTGTCTTTGTGCAAATTAGGTGCCTTTGTCTTTCACTGCTCCGTTGTTTATCCATGATGAACATACTATGCCTTATCCCCTTCGTGCAATTACAGTTTAAAATGGCACAGGACAGCGCAGTCTTTGTACACTTGTATGCCAAGGACATGTAGACTTAATCAGTTTGGCTCCATTATAGTCTGTGACGTTACTTGTCCGGTTGCACATGACTAATATCTGGTTCACCGCTTTATTCCCGCAATTATCTCAATTCAATGACTTTATATTAGCATCATAATTTGGTACATAGATTTTGGTTTCATAGCTCCATTAGACTTTCTTTCTGCATAATTTACGTAATGGATAAGTTCCCTTAATATTCTCCGGTCATCTTGCATTACTGAATGTAATTGTGAAAGTAACCATTGGTTTTTACTCCCCAAGAATAGGTGCAACCTATACTGAATGTGTATGAAAAGGTTTTGACTTCCCTAGAACTACTGTCAGGGGTTCCAAATAAGGTTTATACTTTGGTCTGTGTACCTTCAAGTATAGCACAGGGTTTTTATAATTGTGATTTCACATGATGTGTTTGTACTCCTAGATTTATCTGGGCCTGCCTGTATTTAAATAAATCATTTATTTTTTTACATAGTGTTTCAGTGTTTCTTTGGACCATTTGTATTACATTTTCATGTGTACTGATTCTACAGCCCTCTCTCCCTCCTAAAATAAGCCTGGCTGCTCTGTCTATGCTACCATGTACTCAGGTGGTACAGCCTTATACTAAGAGTGGAGTCTTGTACTGCCTCAGTTGAATGGTTTTACAAAGACCATTAGTTGGACTTCAGAAAAACTGTCCTAACACCTAGCATTTTTAACAGAGTATTCCGAATGGATTTAGGAAAGCTGCAAGTACAGAGCAAAGTAATTTAGTACGTGGACAACCTTCTGGTCTGTAGTCCAACAGAAGAGCAATGCAGATGTGATTCAGTAAAACACTTGTCTTCACCAGCAGAGAAACGTTAAAAGGTAGACAAAGACAATCTGCATTATTCTCAGCAAGAGGTTGTGTACCTAGGACAGATAACATCATTGACAGGGAGAAGAGCAACTCCAGAAAGGGCAGTAGCTGTACACCATAGCCAACCATGGTCAAACAAATGCAGCAGTTTTTACAATTATGCAACTGCTGCTGATGGAAATGTGACTATTCCAGTTACACAGGGGCTAAAGGATGCACAGAAAGCTTAATAAATTATTGTTCAGACAGATGAGATGTTAATCTCATTTCAGGAACTTAAGAATGCAATCAGTAATGCACACGTTTTAGCTATGCCAGATTACAAGAAACAATTTGAACAGTTCTCACACTCAAATGGCCAAGTGAAGATGGCTGTCCTGATTCAACGGACCTCAATGGGCCATAAACCGTTGGCGTATTTCAGTAGTCTCTTATGCCCAGATACTTCCCATGCAAGCAGGCTCTAGAAATCATCCACCATCGCTATAGGATGCCCTTTCACTTTTTATATGGAACATTCAGCTTTTGCAGTAGTAGAGAAATCAAGTCAACCCTCACCACACAACGAGCCTCATGATTTGATGTCATTTTGTCCAACACCTCAATTCACATTGTCAGGTGTTAAACTGTCAACCCAGCTACATTCATTGCAGAGCCAGTATGGCCAAAAGGCACAGCACATGATTGTGCAACATATGAGGGCACTACAGATGACTCTACAGATGACTCTACTCATGTTAGGAAAGATGCACGTGAGGAAGGGGAGGGTCTCTTCATTGAAAGGCTATCAATAATTGATCAGCAGATGGGACAAAGGCACACTGGTGCAGCAATAGTGAGCCTCGAATCAGGGGATTACCAGGTATGGGCAAGAGAGTGGCTACCCTCATATTACTGAGAATTGGTGGCACTCATAGGAGCATTAGAATGGTCTAAAGGTGCCTCATCACCATTTACTCAGATTCAGCATATGTCACCTCTACAGTTCATTCTCGTCTATCAAGATGGTGCAGGAGAGGTTTCAGAACTCAGATGGTAAAAAAGTGCTGCATACACCCTCAGTTTCCAGATTAATTGATGCATTAGTACTCATTAAGCGGAAACAGTGGCATATATGCAGCCCACACAAAGACTACAAACCCAATTGCTTATGGCAACAGTGTGACAGATATAGCAGCAAAAGAAGCTGCACACCTAAACTTTCCCAAGGTTACAGTATTCTCTGAGTTGGTACTAAAGCAAGTAGAAATTACATTTCTTTACAATGCGATTAATTTGGCCCGAATTATTGAATTGCAAGTACAAGCTCCCCAGCAGAAAAAGGAATTATGGACAAAAAAGGTGGTGTTCCACATCACCCACAGATTAAATATGGAGAAAAAACATTTCAGGGAATCCATTTATACCTCAAGCGTTCTAAACCCTGCCCTGATGGTCAGATGTTTAGGAGGCTACTCTTATTAGATGAACAGGGAACACTTCTGGGAAGTTAGCCAGTCCAATTCACAGTAGCTTGGAGAGCAGTCAAGGATAAGTCTCAGGAGGAGTGATGGTGATCAGAGGTCCCCAATGAGTACACATAGTGAAACGCCAAGAACTACCATGCTCGCCTGGGATGCCTAATGCAGACAACCTTCAGCGACCGATAAGATAAGTGTGGTGTGGGTGGGGAGTACAGCCATTACTGCACTCTAGTAAACCCTAGCAACTGATTAACTTGCTGCTTCTATACCACTATAGACTGAAAGAAATCCTCAGGAAATCTTTGTATTCTGCTGCTGGTCAAGACTTTACGCTCTCTCCGAACTGCCTTTAACTAGGGATGTGTTGTTTGGACTTAAAAGGCTTGCTGTGCTTAGAACCCCTCTCTGTAATCTGGAATCAAGCTAATTTTACATCAACTAACCATTTTCCTCCCTTAAAGTGCCTTTACTATATGTGTTTGCAGAGTGAATGTGCTACTGTATGAACTGTTAAAAACCACAGGTGCGTGTAATAACCGATAATATGATAACATTATCTTTTCCCTTTCTAACATTGCTACAAATGTAACCGCAAAGACACACAAGTGAAAGTGTCAGTTGAAGTGTATTATCAAGTATTCTGAAGTGTTAAATAATATTTAAAGTGATTCTGGTGTATATATAATAAATATATAATTGTATATACAAAACAAGTGTAAGAATGGCTTTGATGTGCATGTCTAGCTAAGGTTCAGTGTACTAACTTACAGCTCACATCTTCCTCTTAAGATAAGCCTGACTGCTGTAAGAGTATTTAGCATTATTTTTATGCAGCACCACTGCATGGGTGTGGTGCATTGCTATAATGTGGTACAGCAAGGCATGTGTTCCCAGTGTGACATGGACATGTAAATGAAAACAGGCTATTCAGTCAAAAACGATTTCTACATTTAAAAAGTAAATAATTGTTTTCACAGTTAAAAGCATATTTTTTTTCTCCACCTGAAATTCCTCTGTTGCAGGAGAGACATTTGAGGATTAGTGAACTAACCTTATTAACAATAATAATGATTCTAACTCATTAATAATATAATGTGTTCTCCAGTGCAAAATAAGATGGAAAATGACAGGCTCTGAAAGTCATTTTAAACGCGCATCCAGATTTTTTTTTTCTTTGCTTCTATCTGTGCTCTGTCCACAGTATTTGCAGGAAGCTAACACTCGAATAAGCAGGAAATCAGTTTGGTTACAGTTGCAACTGTATAAGCCAAGCCATTGTTAATGAGACGGAGGGTAGGACATGATAGAATTTCATTGGTTGAACTCGTTTGGCAGGCTGTAACAGAGCTTTGCTAATGAATCTCGGGAAAAAGGACAGCAGAAGACTTTTTACACAGCTGGGAGAAAGACCTGGCTGGTGGCTGGGTATTTTCCTGATTGAAAAAGCAGATCCCAGTGCACTTCTCCAGAGACTGGGAATTCCAGTCAATAAGCCCCGGTTTGAGTGACGGCAGATGCTCGTCCTTGCTGGGGTGATTTAAGAAGAATTCATTGAACCACTTCCAGGAGGCGACCAGCCGATGAACTTCACATGCTGGACAGGCCTGGTAATTATATTACAGATTGTGGGGGCAGTGTGTATGTGTGCGAAACTATTCAGTCAGCGTGGAAGAGGGAACTCCAGTGTTTTATCAACAGGTTTAATGTTGCCAATTGAAAATGTTCTTGCCGCTGTCTTTTCATTTTGTTACAGATAAGGTTGTTACCGTGCAATTTCCATTTATTTCTGTAAAAAGAGTAAGATCGTGTTGAAATGCAATTTTTTATAATACACACAAAATATGTGAAAGCAGACGGATAGTGTGTTTTATTTTTCTCTTTTATTTGTGCATCTACCATTACAGTACTGATAATATGGGGAGAGGTTTAGACAGTGCAATTGTTATTTTTAAGCTAGCTAAAAATAAGGCTTAGCGGTAGCTGTGTGCATGAATCCATTCAGTATATAAGTGTATGTTTTCTGAACGGAACATAATAATAATATAATGAAATAGACTACTGCTGGAGGTACATGAGTCAGCAGAAAGAGAGGCCCTGGACATAGTTCACCGATGTAGAGCATGTTAGCTCGCTGCCGTAGATAAGACAGTGAGGACAGCCCACGGTGACACTCCAATTGAAAATGTGGTGTTCCTGAAATGTAAGCCTGAGGCCTCTCTAGTGATCACACGAACAAACTAAGCAAAAGTTAAGGGGTTCTGGATATTGGGGCCACATATAAAACAAAGGAATTATGTTCACCAGAAATACCACCATTAACGCATACCAACATAATGTATACCACTAAATGTATCAGTGTGCTGAAATAATGTATGTATACTGTAGTACTATATACCAAATCTAATTTGAATGCAAAGAGTGATTATTACTGAATTATTTTCATTTTGGCGGTAAGAAAATACAGCTAGGCCCCAAATCTATACAAAATACCCTACACTGCTCTGCCACTCTACCAGGGATTGTACAAACTGATACTAAGAGCTGGGGATCCACAAACCACTGGGATAGCTTATTAAAGTCTTACTACCAGTAGGAGTTTAGGAAAACTCCCCTAACATAACACTGTTGATTATGTGCGAGTTTCAGATCTAAGTGCATTTTTCACTGCTTTGTGTCTCAAATCTAGGTGCATTTTTCCACTGCTGTTGTAATCAAACCTAGGTGCATTTTTCCTCTGCTGTGTTTCTCAAAGCTGGGTGCATTTTCCACTGTTGTGTGTCTCACATTTAGGTGCATTTTTCCTCTGCTGTGTGACTCAAGTCTAGGTGCATTTCTGCATTTTTCCACTGCCGTGTGTCTCAAATCTAGGTGCATTTTTTCACTGCTTAATGTTTTAAATCTAGGTGCAATTCCACTACTGTATGTTACCAACCTAAAGCCATGCACTGCACCTAGAATTCTCAACCATATACTGCACCTGAACGCTTCCAACATGCAGAGCACTTAAGAGGATGGCCTTGTAGGATTCAGCCACATATTGCAGGAAGTATTAGAATTTGCATTAACCTGGACATATTTGACTATCTGGAAGCCTATAATCCATGAGCAATACCTAGTCTGATAGACACAGCAATGGACAGACAGAAGATCTGTAACGACTTGGTCCCGTACTACACTAAAATTACCTTATCATTGTTACTACACTCAGCAGCACTAGCCATGCCCGGACCAAGATTATTCTAGATTTCTCTGCACCTGGAGGCTATTAGTCTCATACGGCAGGTGGGAGGTGGCCTAACACAGCATGGCATGAAGTACTAGACCCTGGGAAGGTACAGCCATGCATTGCAGATAGAGCTGAGTTAATACTAGACTTAGAGGTTTCTGATGCACCAGGTGCCTATAAAGGGGAGCATAGTTAAATTGGCAGGCACAGGAAGGCAACCATGGAGCGAGAGGCCTCTTCCAACCCCTGGATACTCGTACATACCTCCCACTGCCCCGACTCTCCACTCAGCACCTACAACACTAGAATGCAGTTATCGCCCACGGTATAGCTGCACACATCATTTTGTACCACCATACACACCACAATAACCTTTAGGATGCAGCTATCCCCACAATACATTCTGCACACATAATCTCACTAGCACCACCTCCACTAGAATGCAGCTACCCCCATGACAATTAGGCCTAGCTGCACATGATCTACCTGTCTCACATAACCTGCACACTACAGCATTACAATACAGCTATCCACCACAAATAATTCAGCCTAGCTGCACACATACTGAGTGCACACATGTACTATTTACTGCTCTGATTGACCTGGACTCCATTCTCCAAGGGCATTCAACCTACAGCGAGTTGACACCGTGCCAATGGTGAAAGGCGCTATACCAATGCCCATTAAAATAACATAACATAACATAACATTAGACAGTAGAATATGGCAATTCATACCATTTATCATTGGGCCAATAAAACACAATGAATAGTGAAATGTACTTAGCAAAAAATTCACACACACAACATACCATGTAATATATATACAGTCACTAGAGTCAGTGCAAGAAAGTTAATATCTCCACCAATACCTGCGAGGGAAAAGGAGCCAATAACTTTGAGAGCACCAACAGACTTCAGATATAACAATCCTAACTTTAAAAGTCAGCCATAGTATGTTAGGTGCCTTTTGCTCAATGTTCAATGCCCGCGTAAAGTCACGTGGTCGTGGGTAAAGTTCAGAACACAGTTCTCGTGAGGCAGGAAAACAGTTAGGAGAAGAATTATGGAGAAGTGACACATGCTCCCAGAATCAGGGGGGGATCGGCTATAGTGAACAACACTGTTCTCAGCTTTCGGAGGTAAGTTCTACCCAAGTCAACAAGAGGCCAAAACTAGCCTACAGTGCGTAATGCTGTTTGGATGAACAAAGGGCCACCGGTAAGTGACTTCACTACTCACCACCCTTAGCTTGGTTTTGTTCCAGACTTGGCAGGTCCAGAGGTAGTCATCAGAGGTATGACTTGCCACCCTTCATTCGGCTTCCAGTTGCATAGGTGCTGCAGGTGCCATGCAAGTCTGGTTTGACACAGGATCTGCATCCTCAATTCAGGTAGGGGTAAAGAGAAATCACTGATGCAGTAGCCCTCAGGAACTGGAAGGAATGCAGGAAAACCGTCTTCAGTGCAGCCACTGTGACACGGAGATGCAAGGGAGTCCAGCGGTCGCAGTATGACACAGTGTTCTATCTTGCGGCCCAAATGTGCTGGGATAACGGAATTCAGAGGAAGGGCACCTTGTTGCACATGCTAGGTGTCCTCAAGGTCTTGATTTGAATCTCAAAATGGCAATGCCCCGGCACGGTAACCTCGGTTCGAGATGGACATACCATATACTTGTCCAAGGGACACTTCTGAACAGAGTTTTTTACAGGACTACCAGGAAACACAGAGCAAGATTAGCCCCACCACTCCAAAGGTTCAAATCACTTTTGCAGGTCTTCTGAGACTGTTCACAGGGCTCCACTGGGACAGCAGTGAGATTCGGGTGCCAACCTCATAAAGTGCATCTCAGGATCGTCCTTCATCTGCTCAGCTTCTTCAGGGTACCTGGCTCCTTCTTCCAATCTTGTGAATCAATGAACAACCTCTCTCTTATCTACAGTCAGATGAGTGCCCACACCCAGCCCACCAATGGCAAGATCTGCTCCACGCATACACACCAGCAGTGGTGCAATCAGGGACCACTGGTCCCCAAATGCCTTTGTGCACACCAGACACCCCAGCACCAGTAATGTGGATTGGCACCTGACAGTTCCAGCCCACTTCCTGGGTACCCACAAATGTGACCTGCAGTAGCCCATGAAAGACACAGGTTTCACGGGAAACTGCATGCCCAAATAAGGGAAAACTAGTCTTGGCATGGTGAAAATGGCAAAAGGGACACACAAAAGACCTTGTGAAACGGCCATGTTAGAAACTAGCCGCAGACAGGAGCCAGATGCAGTAAAAACGTGGTAAGGTTTGATGAAAAATCACCAGAAAATCCAAAGATGTCTAAGGCCGTAGACTATAGAGTTCTAATTGCGCCATACTAGAAGGTAATTTGCACAATGATAAAATGTTACCAAAAAGTGGCGACAAGTCAAATGACTAAGAGAAACAATGTTTCTCAGTACTGACAGCCTGAAGGACATGTCGGGTTCCCCACAAGAATGAGCGAACGCTGATGTGAGTGCAGCTGAAGGCTACACTCCACTGTGTAAAAGTCAGATTAAGATGCAAAAACAAATGCAAAAGGTTCGGAGATCCATAGACTATGGAGGAAAAGTGGCTTGTGAGAAATCTTTTCGAAAAGTTACACTACCCCTCGCATATGACCAAAGCATATATTGCAGCTGTGTCTGCAGGAAGAGTGGTTCATTCCAAAACTCTAAGAACATGTTGATGATTTCATGTCCAATTGTATCACATTTAAGATGTACACCACAGGTCGCACAATCAGAACGCTGAAAGCCACATTGCCCCACCCTCAGTGACTTTTGGACACCTGCATGTGGATTGTGTGGGCATGGTTAGCAGGTGCAGTAATTTTCTTATTGCTGTTGTTTGCCCATTTGACCCGATGGCTTGAAGCAGGCCCCTGCATCCACCCTATTAGGATGCCAAATCTTTAGTGCGTGAAGTATTTCCCAGATGGGGAATATTTGATGTCCTGACATCAGACAATGGGCATAAAATATAAACTGTGTTCAATTTACCACCAACAAGCCAACGGGATAATGGAACCCGCTCAATGGTTTATTGATGCAAATAATTGTGAAACAGTGTAACACTTTGCACTATAGCTGGCTACACTGTCTTCTGTGTGCCCTATTTGCACTTCAAAGCAGCCGTGGTCTGATCATCACATTACACTGCATGAGATTGTCACTGACAGGAGGCTGCACACACATCTCAAACCCACATGCACATACTCTAATGCACATACTTCTGAAGACATTTTGGGAGGATTTTTGTGGTTTGACGGCATCATGAAGTCAGGCAAAGACATCAGACTTCAAGTTCAAAATTAGATTATTTAATAAATGAAATGTCAGGATGGTAGAATGCCTAACTTGCCCTATGCTAAGGTGTGAGTTTCCCATCTGAACAAAACTAAGGACAGCCTTAGTGAAAGAGTTCAACTGACTAGTCTGTCTGTGTCCAAAAACTATCCTTGCCCTCACGAATATAACTAAGCAGTGTGCAGGGATGTCAATACTGAAAGAAATAGTGTTCAATATAAAGTTCAAAGCTTGGTCCAGCTCTTAGCTTCTCATTCAGCTTCCTTTCCCGAAGTTCAAGAAAGTGCGCACAGTATTAAGATTACCTTTTCCAAATTCAATGCAATACAGTTCCAAACAATCCATGGGGCTCCCATCCCCAAGTCTCAAGCAACATAGTTCCAAGGCACTAAGACCTAAGCCACTGAGGTCTAGAGCCCCCTTCCTCAAGTCAGCACTTATAGTCTATCAAGTCTCAGGATTCACTTCCCCAAGACCTCAACGTAGCATCTCTCTGGTTAGCCCTCCCAGTCAGATTATAGTGCTTCTCTTTATTTTCATTTACAATGTATTTTAGTTTTCCTCATTTAGGGCTCACTGGTCTAGGCACAGTTGTCAGACCACAACGTCTACCCATCACAGGTTGTGCAACCAGGAAACACCAAGCTCTCCAGTTCTCAAAAGTTAATCTGCACTTATGGTATTATATGATGTGGCATTTATAACACGCCTGAACACAAGTGTTTCTAGGCGCAACACTTGTACTTGTTTACAGATTCACATTAATTTGCCAAGCATCAGGCTGTTGACTTTATGGGCAACTTCATACTTTCCTGGTTCGTCCCAGTTAGCCTCTTGTCTTTGGCCCACTTGGTACACCTCTCTTTCCACCTCTCTTTGCCCTTGCTGCATTGTTTCTATTTATCAAGTTCACTTTCTGGTGGTCTGGTTCCCACCCCATCTTTTGTTACACTTCTTCACACTTGCACTATTTTCTGCATATAGCTTTTCAAATGGGCACTTCCCTCTTGGCTTCTGTTCAGCATTCCCTTTGCCCATAAAACATAACGTTCTGTATTCAGGTGCTCTGCAGAATCCGCTGGCGTGACATGGACGAGGATGGCGTCCTTTTCTTTCTGCTCACTTACAGATGCTCCTACACACAGCCCTGCACAGAGTCTCCCATTCTTGTGGCAATCCAACAGGCCACCTGGCCTTGGGGTTCAACAATTCTCGTGGTCTTTGGCCGGCATCATGCCTCCTGACAGACACCACCACGGCTGCCTCCTCATGACACAGGTCCCTTGCTGGCAGCTTCAACACAGGTCTCCCTGTTCCGTCTCATGTTGTTTCACTGGCCTCTCTTTATACACCTGTAACTTTTCAACAAGTTTTCAGGTCTTGATTCACCATCAGACTTGCCTGACCATAGTTAAAGGGAGATGCCTGACCCTCAAAGTTCTTTGCAGGCATCGTCTTCATCCCAGTACCAATGTGGTGAAAATGTGTAGTGTTCATGACTCTCTTCTTTGACCCAGTACCAGTACTTGCAAATATGAAATGTGGGGAAACGAGGGGAGCTGTTCTACCATAGCCTACAAAGTCCAGGGGAGGTCTAGCTTGTTCCTCAACAGGGAAAGGGGGTACCATGTCTCACTTTCGGGTCTCTTCGCTCTTACCCTCCTTTTGTGTCTCTGACATATATAATCCTTCCTCATGTTACCCTGACCATAAGAAAAAGGGTAACACCATCCTACAAATGCATCTGGAAAATGGGTTCATCATGGAAGGGGGAATACCGGGTCTCTCTCAGGGACATCCTCTCCTCAATCCCCAAGGACTCTCCAAAAAGATGATCCTCCCACACTTCTCTACTGCCAGGGCCAGGATCCACAAGCAAGGGGATCAAAAGGGCGTAGCTGTGAGGACACCCTCATGTTTCTCACAGAGGTATCTTAGAATCATGACAGCAGCAGCCACTACAGCTCCTCACAGGTGAGCACGTTTGGATCTGAAACTTCATCTGGAAGTGGAATTGACCAAGATTTGAAGGACTCCACATCGTCATCTGCACCACGCCCACCGCAGTGAAAGTCCTCAGTCGCAAAACACGGATAAATGTCAGCGATGTCAAGAAACAGGAGAGCTCCAACACCCCTCCCCAACAGCAGGACGAATCAGCGGGGGGAAGAAACATGGGGGGGGTGTATAGTTGCTATTCCTTTTACTTTGGGCATAACTATTCTCTTGTTTTTTCAGAACAGGAAAGCAGCTTTGATGGTGTCAGAATGATTATGCTATGCATTCTTTTCCCTTTTTTTCCTTCTCTCTCTATCTCTTTCCTCATGGTTGAGTTTATATGGTTTCTTTCTAGAAGGGTTTGGGGGCAGTCATATAATCATACTAACATTGCATATGCACAGGTGAATACTAGTGTGTGCATGACCAGAGTCCAGAGTCAAGAGGCATGTTTTTAGCCCAAGTGTTATTCCTGATGAACCTGAGCGTGGGCTTCACTATGCAGATGACAATCTGTGGTATTGCATATGAAGGTGGTGGGAAGAGAAAGATCACGCAAACTTTGTTATCTGTGTTCATTAGTCCCCTATGCAACAGCCACAACCAGATTGCCACCAGAGGTCATGCAATGCTTAGTGCACCTGGCCTTATGCAGGGTGCATGGGATGACTCAGGGACATGAGGTCGACTTACATTGGGTAAAGATTAACACCACAGGATACAAAGCCAATTATATAAAAATAAATAAAGGAGATGGCAGAGAAGAATGATTTAAAGAATATTATTATTAACTATCAAGCAAAGAGGGAAAGGAAGGATGGGGTTGTTTTCATTGTACCACCCTTGATCTAGTGTCATGATCTGGCAGTTCCAATGCAGAAAAATACCTTAATTAGTTGAAGTGTTCTACAAAAATGGATGGGTTGAAGGCCTGATGGGGTGCAAAACAGAAGGAATGTTTGGGTTGCCAAAAGAAGCCATATTACAAATAAATGAAACATGATTTGCTGACTGGAAGAAATATATTAGGAGGTAGACATGGATTGATGAAAATAAGCCTCCTGTGAAGATCATGAGACTGACACGATTCTCCTTGTGTTTCAGGAGCAATGGCAGTATAAACATAGGAAGCAACGCAAATTGTAATAAGACAGTAAATCTCCCAGATATTGAGGGAGATACCACAGCATTTATATATTGGATCTGTGGAGAGAGGGCCTACCTTCAACTACCACCATCATGGAAAGGTACTTGCTCTGCGGCATAAAGTGGCCTCTCTCCAATTTAAGAACTTTGTGGATGGGAATGGCATTCTCTTGGTATACCAGTCTGGATTCAGAAAGGGACATGGCACAGAAACTGCCATGTTAGACCTTAAGGCTAACCTGCTGCAGAGTATCGGGCTTGGGCAACCAGTAATGCTGATGCTGTTGAATCCATCCTCTACTTTTGATCTTGTTGATTATGTCTTGCTAGAGGATAGACTACGCTTAGTACAGTAGTCGAATGCTCACCAAAGGCGACCCAATGGATCTCCTTTTTGGGCCCTTGGAATGCCAGAGTGAGTGTGGGTGAGATATTTTCCAGTGAGATCCAGTGGGGATGAGATCTTGGTTGTTGCATCTAGCTCATAACTGAAATCTATTTCATCGGACTACAAGAGCTTTCTTATTCTCAGCTCCACGATTCCTGTGGCTAAGAAGGTTAAGACTCTCAGTGTTGTGTTAAATGATGAGCTTACTATGAGTCAACATGTTGCCCAGTTCAGATCTCCCTGTGGTTTGAATTAACAAACTTATTTGCAACATTCAACCATTTGTGTCCCACGAGAGTCCTTATTAATTCTTGACTGGTCTATTGCAACAGTCTCCTTAATGGATATGCACAGTCTAACATATCCTCCCTACAGGTTGCGCGGAATGGAGTAGTCCGCACCATTCTCGGCTTGTAAAGATGAACTCATATTACTGCGTCTAGGCGGGACCTGAAAGAGCTGCCAGTGAAGCTCATAATTGGAAAACTAAATACTTACTCTTACTCATAAGTGTCTCCACAATACGGGTCCCAAATACTTGGTGACACCCCTTCAGCCGTATTCTCCTGCCCCTGCCCTCAGGTCACAAAAGCTACTTAAAATGGTCAGCCTAGATTTAAACTGGTGAAGGCTGGTGGGAAAAGATTCAATGCTCTAAGTCGAACTGCCTGTAATCTGTTCCCACTTGCCTCAGGGCCCTCCCGAAAAAGCTGAAAATAATTCTATTTAACCTACTGCCTGATTAATCACCCTAGCTCCTCTCTTCTGTTTTATGGCTCTCTGATTCACCATTTTTTTTTGTTTTGTTGTGTATGCACGAACTGAGGCCAACGGGCATGTGGTGGTATACAATATTTTTTTATAAATAAATAAACCCTCCAAGGATCCATGCTTGTTATCCCCGATGTCACCAACACAGCAATACGAAAATACACCTTCAATTAGACTGTTCATGTAATGCATCAGAGGCCTGATGCTCTTTAGGTTTGCAGCGTCATTGACATAGGAACTACTTATCCCAGGACTCCAGCAATCTGCTCAGCACCATATCTAAGACGTACCGCTTGTTTAGCAAAGAAGATACATTTGTTACATCATCTTCAAACCTGTGGTGCAAGTAGCAGCCGATGCCAAATGGATCCAGATAACACAATGGAAAATGAAACTGAAAATGTCCTTAATGCTTATGAGAAGAGCTCAGAGCGATAAGGCTGACGACCCTCCAGAACCGTTACATTTTTGATTTATTGACTGCAGTGGAGTGTGGCGTGTGCACAAAAATAGGAGTTTTAAATACATTCTAATGAATCAGAAAAAAGAACATTAACTCAGGCAATACTTTCATTGCATAATATGTGCACTACAATGGAAAAAGGTGGGGTGGAAGAAAATGTAAGTTTTGCAAGTGTTCCCTCTTGGATAAGTAATGTTTTCATATTGTTGATTTCTGTTCTCTTTGTGCTTTTTTAATCTTGTGCATTTTTCAGTATTCCAGCCAGGATACCAGCAACCAGAATCACTGTTACCGGCACTTGGTCTGCTGGAGTTACCGGCAGATTACAAGTGCTGCAAGGGCGGTAAATCCCCATAGGACTCCATGGGGGTATTTACCAATATTACCTGCGCTGACATTATTGCGCTGGTAATTCCAGATGTTTGTTGCCGGTAGTCTGTCCAATTTATCCTCCACCGTTACCCGCAAACTTGTAGGTTGCCGGTCCGGAAACATGCCAGTAAAAGTTATTACCAGCATGTTAATTCTTGACCATCAAGCGCGTAATGAGGCCCAATGTTCAAAATAACACCCATTATGTCACTTACATTCAAACCTATAAATAACGCCCCCCCCCTTTGAAAAATGTTCATGCCCAAACAGAACAATTGACTGGTGAGGACAATTCACTGGGAAAAAACTTTACCCATTTCTTTCATAGGGAGTTTTGTTGGACTGTCCTAACGATCCTGCCTTCTACATTACAAAGTACATTGCCTCAACAAGGTATAGGAGTTATTACTTTTTGTGCCCTTAAGAATTTGGAATTGATCACTGCCATGCAATAAGAGTGTGGGTACCAAAGGCTGATATTGACAGGATGTGCAAGCAGAATGGTGGATGCTCTAGGTGGTTTAGTTATTGAATTAACTAGAGTGGGAATGTTCAGAAGCAAATGCAATGTCCTAGGCACAAAGGAAAATATAGGCTGTGAGAGTATTACTTGGCATATTAACGTCACTCTCCGGTGGTCATTTTTAGTTTTAGTGAAAGGTGGGGCTGAAAGTGCTACATTTAAGTCAAAACTATTGTCATTAAAATAAGAGCTTCAAATAGGAGCTGTGAATGAGGGTCTGTAATGCTTCTAAATGGAGATGGCATATGAGGATGGATCCATAGGCTTGTGTTGTTGTTTGGCTATGTGTCCACCCATTTAATGCAAATTTCAAAGTCAAATATGTATGATTTACCACCCAATCCCACCCACCCTCACCCAAAACCACACCCCTTTTGCACTCTTTCCCTGCATTTGAATTGTGTGCTGAATTTGGCAGCCATTTCTACTTCCAAAATGAAAGCCGCTATATGTTGATGTTTATAAAATGCATTTTACTTGCTTTTTTATTTAACAACTATATATAATTGTTATGTCATTTATTTGTATGTATTTTGTATTCAAAATAAACAACTTAATGCTATAGATACGTATTACTGTATCTGAAAATGTCCATGTACTTACTTGTGGGTGTTGGTTAGCTGTTTTGTGATGTAAGCAGTACCTGCTTGGATGTACAGTATGTTAGTGATGTCAGTATGATGTGATTGGGTATAGAATATGTTCTTTTTTCCACAAGAAAGCCATTTTCTTTCACAGGAATCCATTTTTTTTTCTCCAGCCGAGTGCAGTTCTCATGGCCATTTTACGTGTTGGTACAGGTATGGGGATGCTGGGGTGGCTAAGGGGAAGGGAAGATGACTTGTATATAGAGTGGCGTTGGGTTCGGTCTCGTGGCGTAACACTGTCAGAAATTTTAATTCAGCATCCCCCTGAGTGTGCCCGAGCAGCCTGTGAGTTTCATCTCTCTGACAGAGGCTCCTCTGTAAACATTCATTGAAAAGGCCCTCACATCACTGTTGGAGCCTCTTCCAGATGCCTCAGTACATGCTTGGTATGCAGCCGGGTTCCAGTGGCTGCCTGCTGCTTTTGAAATGGTGCCCCGCTCCCAGAGCTCTCAGGTGGTTGGTTACCAGAACAGCAGTCGCCTAGGTATTCTTCTTAATTTGCACTTTCACAGTAAGACAGAGCATCGACCAAAGGACTGTGGCGCTTGATTCCAGCGGCCCAGAGGACCAGATAAGGGGCGGCAGCAGTTGCTGGGAGAAGCATTGTTTGCTGGCAGACTCTGGCCTCAGTTTTCCTGGAGTGAGAAAACCAGCAATTAAAACAGTACTTGATAAGCCCTGTGAGCTTATCAGATAAGAAAAACAATACATCAAATAAACCCTGTATTTTCTTTTTTTTAGGCCAGTTTATCTGATGTCAGATAACACAGAGCCTTCATTTAACAGATGTATTCTCCAAATTGCATGTTGCATACAAGTCATATATAGCCATACACGTCATATATAGTAAAGAACACCCTACTTACTCTACAGTATGTGGATATTGGATGTCACAGAGGAGATGTATGACCATATGTTGATTTTGTTTGTTTGTTTGTTTGTTTGGCATTTATATAGTGCTACGAAACCTCAGGTATCTGAGCGCTGCTTATTTCCCACGGTGTGTGGTGCTTGGGAGGTCACAAACATTCAGGTGCCTCGAAATATATTTTTTGTGTCCACTTAGGGCTATTTGACTCTTTAAAAAGCTTCACTATCAGCACTATAGCCCAGAAGTCTTGCTCTCATTAGTTTTGGCTATGAGGTGGCGCTGAAAGTGCTACCTTTAAGCTGAAATGATGGTCACGTATTTGCACCATTTTGCATCTACTTTCAGGGCAATCCCACCCACTTCATGTCCCTCCTGCCCAAAAAACATCCTGCTGTGAACTTTGAGCTAGCTTATTCAAGCCTCACCATCAAACTGTGCACTTGAAGTGTACGACAGTGTTTTTTTAACAGTGTAATGAGAGTTACTGTGTACCGGTGTGATAAAAATGTGTTGTGTATTAGGCATTTGCCAGATATTGCTATTAAACGGCCATGTACTCACACCATTTTGCATCTGCTTTCAGGGAATTCCCACCCACTTTATGTCCCTCCCCGCCCTAAACACATCATGTTGAGATCTCTGAGCTAGATCTTTCAAGCATCACCATCAAACGTTGTGCTTGAAGTGTGTGAACTTGTTTATTGAAAGCAATGTAATGAAAGCTACAGTCTACTGGTGTGATAAAAAATGTGTTAACCAGGTCTGTCTTCACCCACTATATTTATATGAATTATGTCTGTCCAGTTAAAAACATGCATGGAGAAAGCCAACTGTTTTGGCTTGTGCATAAGTATTGGGCATTTTCCACGTACTCACATCATTTTACATTTGCTTTTATTAAAGGAATGGTTCGGTAAACATTTTTTATTGCCCCTACGGGTCGGCCATGTGTTTTTAAGCCTAAGTCGCTCGATTTTAGAAAAATTTCCTATGGACCTTACCTGAGTTTTCGTCCATTAAACGCACGTGAAAACAGGCATCAGGGAGCTGCCATTTTGTGATAATCCTATCATTTCCCCCATCGCCCTGGCTGACCTGCTTTTGCGGCACTAAATCATATCCCCCGCCCCTGAGCCTGTCATCAGCAGACGCGTACCGCCCATTTCACAACGCCAAAGCGCGTCTTGTGTCAACATTCGCTGTGCTTCAGCTAATGACGTGTCGCCATGGAAATGGCAGGACGCCTCTTTCCTCAGTAAGTATAAACAGACCGTTTCACAACACACAGCAGCAGATTTTTGATTCCATTCCTCTCTCTGTGTTACTTTGAGTATTCTGTGACTTGTTTCTGTGCTCTGGTCAGCTACCTCCATTGCTTGAAGCCCGTGTGAACAGATACCAGTACCACCGCTATAAATTATTTTAGTTTGTTTAACACACAATGGCTACAATAATGCCCTACATGTACGAGCCCGAGTATACTGAGGAGGAACTACTGGAAAGGGAAACACGCGAAAACGATGGGTCTTCGGACGGCAGTTGGGAGGACGATTCAACAGCCTGGACCTAGTCGCATTGACGGTGTTTCCACCTGGTGTACATGCAATCGGTGCGAGCTAATGCCAACCAAGGACGAGAACTGCTGCGAAACCTCGGGATGCGTGGCCTACATTTCGGAAGGCGAGCCACGACCGCAATGCATCACCGAGCTGCCAGACTTCAGGACAGCCTGCCTCACACGGTCCGTGTTGAGGATAATGATGGTGCTTATGCACAAACTTCGCGTAACTGTTCGTCCTCGTAATCCGAGTAACGAGTAAGTATACTCTGCTTGTCATGCCACTCCTATTTCATGGTCTTCTACTATATCCAAAATTACATATACATATCATTGTAACGCACGAAAGTCGTTCAATAGTGTGCAGTGTCTAGATAGCATTTATCCGAGCAGAATGCCATTAGTTACAAGAATTGTCATTGACAACAAACGTTTATTAAACTTATCTTGGTCATTTAAAAACAGTTGGTTTCATTCCTTTTCACAGCTGGTACAGGCTGGTGGCCTATCGTTCCTTTACATGGTGGCTTCACGGGAGGCTTGGACACCACATCCGAAGAGTAATACCCGCCTGTGCCGTTCGTACCATAAGAGAAACTTTCCCAAGTGACAGCGGTCAGTACAGGGGATTTTCTCTTGCTGTGCTGCAACCTGACCTGTACAATGTGTAAAGTCTTGTATTTTTGTGTCATCAAAATAAGATACAAAATAAAACACCACATATATTTTAACAACGGTTGTTTCGATTTTTTAAATGATTCAAGTGTGTCTCCATTCAAGGATGGACGTCAGACATCTGTGCTCCGAATGGGTGAAGGGCAGGTCGCTGTGAAGCAGGGTGGTCACTATCTAAGCTAACATAATATATTCTCAATAATGCATGCACTAAATAACACTTGTTCAAAGTCTTTCAGTCGGTTATGTCTCTATAAAAATCACACATATATCTATACTATCAATCAACATTGGATTATACAGGCCTTAGGTTAAGGGTCTTGACCACTATAATACACTGTTTGAAGTGTGGGTCTGTGC
Source organism: Ambystoma mexicanum (assembly GCF_040938575.1). NCBI lineage: Eukaryota > Metazoa > Chordata > Amphibia > Caudata > Ambystomatidae > Ambystoma > Ambystoma mexicanum. The sequence goes on along the minus strand of NC_090925.1, from coordinate 48,304,734 downwards.
TCACAAGAATCTCTGGTATGTGGCATTTGTTATTGATAGGCAACAATATACTGCAGTAGGGGTCTAATGTTGGTTGGGAATTTGCTAGGTGGGCATCATGGCGTGGTCAGTGGTCTGGCACATGAAGAGAATACCTTGCAGGGACACAGGGTCAGAATGACAGTAAGTTTCCTCTGGCGAGGGTGCGTGGGCAAGGACATGATTGTGGAGATGATCGAGCTATGAGCTTAGTTCAGGCTGGTTCACATGCAGGACAGTGATCTCAGAGGAAGAGTGACGTGTTACATTTATTAGCTGTTGCTAATACCTCTGGAGTTTTCCAGTCAGTGTGGGAACGAGGGTGGGGGCCATGTGCTCTGCGCAGTGAGGCCTGGTCACCAAGATGGATTGGAAAGGGGGTACAAACATGGATGCCCCGTGTCCTGCTCAGTGGTCCCATCTACGCGAATGTCAACCAAAGTTAACATCACATAAGGGCAAGGGGCAAACCCACTACTGGAGGCACTTGGTCTGAGTTTCTACTGAGAAGTAAAGGATGAGAGGGGCCTGATGGCCCCTCGCTCCCACACACTTGCCTGCATGCCCACCGGCTCATCCATCCCACCCCCTCTATCAAAGGCGGTTCGCATGCGGGGATGAGCGCTGGCATGGGGGGCTGTCACGGGCGTAAACGGCAAAGGTGGCAAACAGCATGTACACTTCAAAAGGTATCCCACGCCCAGGGGCCATTGCTCACATGGCCTCCTAAGACCCTGTGTCTCCAGGCAGGCCTCCCCTGAGGCAGGCCGCCCCCCTGCAATCCACATAAGTGTGTCTCCATTCAGCAGTATCCTGTGCCTTATCTGCATACCCACCGGCCCATCCATCCCACCCCCCTCTATCAAAGGCGGTTCGCACCCGGGGATGAGCGCTGGCATGGGGGGCTGTCACGGGCGCAAACGGCCAAGGTGCCAAACAGCATATACACTTCAAAAGGTATCCCACGCCCAGGGGCCATCGCTCACATGGCCTCCTCAGACCCTGTGTCTCCAGGCAGGCCTCCCCTGAGGCAGGCTACCCCCCTGCAATCCACATAAGTGTGTCTCCATTCAGCAGTCTTCCTGTGTCTTATCTGCACGCCCACCGGCCCATCCATCCCACCCCCCCTCTATCAAAGGCGGTTCGCACCCGGGGATGAGCGGTGGCATGGGGGGCTGTCACGGGCGCAAACGGCCAAGGTGCCAAACAGCATGTACACTTCAAAAGGTATCCCACACCCAGAGGCCATCGCTCACATGGCCTCCTCAGACCCTGTGTCTCCAGGCAGGCCTCCCCTGAGGCAGGCCGCCCCCCTGCAAACCACATAATACCACGACATACACAAGTCATTCATTCACAAACACGCCCCTGTTTCTAATACTTTATAAACCACTTGATATGTCTCATGAGAACATCTTTGTGCTTTGCAAGTCAACTCCTGAACCTTCTACCTGAGAAGCACTGAGATCTGTGCTAATCTGCTCGTAGTCGTGCTATCTGTGACCGCTTCGAGCAAACTCGTCAGTGTGCTACCTGTGGCCATCTGCCTGTTCTCCTGCACCATACTGCTCGGCCTGCTGAATCCAACTGTTTGTTGGTCAAGGTAAGGCCATGTATCCTAGTCATATTTCGGTCATTTTTACATTTCTATCTATTTGTGATTACAGTAGCCAATAGAGCTATGGTCATTGGTCTCATTGCTATTGACTTGAGTTTCAATTGTTACGCTATCAATAGATCTATTTATTTTCATCTGTGTCAATTGTCATCGAATTGCATCCTTCGGGGGTCCAGTCTCTAATGTAAGCATGTTTCCTTTTCGTGCAAGGCAGAACATCCAAGGGACGAGTCACATGTTCAGAGTTTAGTCACATCATTTAAAACATTTCTATAACTTATGCAAATACTAAGCCGCACATGATGAACTGGTATAGTTCCGGCGACCAAAACAAACCTTGCATTGAACATGGTATGGTTCATTTACTTTTTTATGACATTTTTATTCATCAAGGTTTTATAATAATCTTGATATTTACTTTTCAGAATTTTCAACAATGCCTGCCTGTTCGATTAGCGGTTGACCTTGGAAGACCCATGCTAAATCTGAAGGCACTACAATGCATGTATTCCCGAAAACTGTTGATCGAATAAGAGAATGGGTCAGACATTGCGGATATCCACTGGATGAGCTGGAAAGTAGAGTCCAACAGTCTTAGAGAACAAGAGGGGTGGTCGATACCGCATCTGCTGCCGGCACTTTTCCTCGAACATGTACGCCACATCTTGGGTAACAAAGAAGAATAAACGGCGAACGACACGAAAATTGCTCGCAACCGCTATTCCAACTCTATTCGTCCACATTCCGCCACTGTTGAGTCAAGTGTCCAGATTTAGCTTTAGGCCTTGCAGTAGTGTGTACGTAGCTGAATGGATGAATTGATATTTTAGGTGTTGTGTCCCTTGTAATACTCTTTTGTAATACTTTCAATATTGATATGAGTGTATAGTTTTTTGAATAATGACATTTATCAATAAATTATTTTTCGATTTTATAACCCCCAAAGGAAATCTATTTATGGGCACAGGGAACTGTACTATATTGCACATTTTCAATAGCATTATTCTCAAGTATTCTGTCGGTTTACATGGCAATTTTTTAATATTTGCATTTCATTATCAAACAATAATTTACCTTTACAACTGCTTGACTATCCACTGAATCTGAAGCAAGAACATTCTACATCCGTAACGTGCCCGCAGTTATCAACCACTTCTAGCGCGTATCAGGTAATCATACTTGGCTATTCCGCTACAAACTTGTTTTATGCATGTCAAGTAATAGTTTTTATGTATCGTGTGATTATTTTACCAATTGTTTGGTTAGTGCTTTCCAATTGATATACACCTTAGTTGTCGTCCCCTGGTGTTTGTTTTCAGTTATAATTAGTGTTATCCATACTAATGCAAGTACTGTCTTTCAGGGAGATGCTGAAGCGTCCACCACATTGACAACAGCCCTAGAACTTCAGCAGAACAAGGTATGGATACTGACAGCTCCATCGACCGTGATCATCAGGACTGGAACACTTGTCGTTTGATTGTTGCACACCATGTTTCATTTGTGGTTAGCCATTGATATCTACCTGTGCGGTCGACCCCAAGTGTGTGTTGTGTTTTGAATATTGTAATCCTTACTAATGCAAATACTATGATTCAGGCAGTTGTTGAAGCGTCAACCCACGCACTTGATGCAGAGCCTGACATTCAAGTAAATCCAGCTTTCGGAAGTGCGCACCACATTTACAACATCCATAGATATTCGTCAGCAGCACAAGGTATGGAAAATGACAGCTCCATCGAGCGTGATCATATAACGAGATTCCATTTGCTATACTTTCTTCCCTATTAACGCAAGTACTGTGTTTCAGGGACACGACGGAGCTTCCTCTACAATTACAACATCCCTTGTAGGTGATGCAGATGTAAAGAAATCGGAGAAATAAGTTGATGAAATCTGATCATATTTAGATATTCCTTGATTCTTTTAGACAATGCATCATTTGCGGTTATCTCTTTAGATGTACCTGTGCCATCGACCGCAAGTGTGTGTATGTTTACAATGTTGAAAACCATACTAACGCAAGTACTGTGTTTCAGGGAGTTGCTGATGCATCCTCTTCAATACAATCATTCGTGGCAGTCCATGCAGAGCCAGAGGTATGGATACTGACAGCTCCATCGAACTAGGTCATCAGAGCTCGAATACTTGTCGTTTGATTGTTCCACACAATGTTTAAATCATCTTTGGCTATTGAGATGCACCTGTGTGTTCGTCCTCATGTGTGTTTTATGCTAACAATATTTTGATACATAGTAATGAAAGTACTATGTTTCAGGGAGTCGATGGAGCCTCATTCCGTGCTGTCTATGTGGATACAGAAAATATAGTCATTGCAGCTCAACAGGAAGGGAAGAGATGCAGAAACGAATTGGACCTACAGCGTGCAGATGTTGAAGGTCGAGTCAAAAAAGTTGCAAAGAAAAGAAACAAAAATATGGTTAGTTACATACAGTTCATAACTTTAGAAAACATTTTGTGCTGGGGACTATTTTATGTGTTTTTCCAGTCAATTGTACTATACTTTATCTTGTGTTTAAACTGAACATCCCTTTTCCAATCTATCCTCTAGTTACCTGTGGGTGTCCGAACTATACATACCCAGACAGTGAAGCGAATGAGAGATGTTGCTTGCCAGACCATTTACACTATGGAGGAACTATTAATTCAGACGCGGCGTGTTGAGACTCGAGATGCCCATGTCCAATGGCCAGAACATGAAATGAATGTGTCCAGAGAATCCAGCAAAGTTGTATTGGACCATTGCTACAGTGCGACTGCACCACCACAACAACAGGATACCGGATGCATTGAAGATAGCTCTGAAGTAGTCGCAGATCAATTCACACAATCTACACCCGCCAAAAAATTGCCACCAAAAAAGCTGTCGACATTGTTGTGCTCTCCCATCAATGTTGAAGTAGCAGATGTTGAAATGACAGAGAATGAACCAGCAGCAGCATTCACCGACGCATCAGAACTTGATAGCAGCAATATTTCTTTCAAATGTGGTGATATTTCCTCAACATCACAGGCCGAAACAACTTTGATGCCTGATGACAGTCTAATGAAAGAGGGCAAATACATAGTATTCGACAGTAGTTTGATGAATATTATAAGTATGCTGAAATGTGGGCATTCTACAAGAGGGAAAGTATGTGGGAAGCCATTGATTCATGTCACTTGTCAAAAAAAAGGCAGTAACGTCAAAATAAATGCCACCTGTAGATTAAATCATACGTTCTCATGGTCTGCACAACCGATGTTGGGGAAACTGCCAGCAGGCAATCTACTGTGTGCAGCTGCATCACTTTTTAGTGGGTCCAGTTTCAGAAAGTTAGACTCTTCTTTCAGTTTGTGGGACTCCATTTCATTTCAAAAACACAGTACTACAAATGCCAACATGATTATCTGTTTCCGGCCAATAGTGATGCTTGGAAAATTGAACAATTGTCTCTAGCAAGTACATTTGAAGGCAAATGATTCAGGCTAGCCAGCAATGGACAGTGCGACAGCCCTGGATTTTCTGCCAAGTACTGCACCTACCACTTTCAGGACATGGATAGTAAGAAATTGTGAGTTCGGTGGTTGTGCAGGTAACACAATGTACATCCTCAGTGGCCATGGAGAAACTAGGATTTATAAAATCAGTGGAATATCTACAATCGAGGGGAATGCACATCGACCTCGTAGCCACGGACAGACACGTTTCAATTGCCAAGAAATGAGAGAGCAGTTCCCACATATTAAACATCAATTTGACGTATGGCATCTTGCTAAATCAATCAATAAGAAAATCTCGGCTGCAGGGAAAAAAAAAGGTTTGGAAAGTATTTCAGAGTGGTCCCAGTCTATCAGTAACCATCTTTGGTGGAGCTCCAAAACTTGTTAGGGGTCAGTGAAAATACTACTTGAAAAATGGCAGTCACTGATGCACCACTGTACCAACGTTCACCGCTGGACAGCAAATCAACATTTCCACCAATGTGAACATGGCCCTTTGTCCCCAGAGGAGGTAAGGAAGAAGAAGTGGTTGATTCCATCTTCACCGACACACAAAGCCATTGAGAAGATTGTTTTTGATAAAACTCCATCAAGAGATTTGAGGGGACTGACAGAATTCTGTCACACAGGAGGTTTGGAGGTGTTCCACAATATGTGCCTAAAGTACAGGCCAAAGCGCTTGCATTTCAGCATACAGGGCATGAGACATAGGACTCTACTTGCCGTCTTGGCCCATAACGAGAATCTCGGCCGTGAACAATCTAGGACTACGGGTAATGTAAGGATGCCTCGCTACACTAAGGCCTTTTCAAAAAGAAGTAAGTAATGGGTGATCAAACCAATCTATGAGGAAATGGAGTTTGACTTTGTCAAAAGCCTTATTGTTGCCGTATTAGAGAAGCACAGATATGGAATCTTGAACATTTCTGTGCAGAGCACTGATCCATTGCCACCAAACATTGCCACTGTGCCATGTCCACCCAAAGGAGAGTTGGTTGTGAAGTAAAATCCCGGTTTAAATAATTGTAATACGATTGTCTTTTTGTAAATAAATGTTATTGTACAGTGTACATACAAATTATTACAGTAGCTTGGGGATTTTTGGTGATACCAACCATCTGTGTCCTGTGCTCTTCGAAAAATGGCCGCTGATCGGTAGAGTGACGGAGTAACAACCCCCTACTCCGGTAAAACAGAAAGGTTAGTGGGGTTCGGGGGAACCCCACTCTACTTTAAGATCAAGCGCCACAGGGTAAATAATGAGTGTACACAAAAGGTATTTGAATTTTAAAATTATATTTCAGAAAAAATGCCCTATAAGAGACACGTGTTTCGGCGGATACATCGCCTTTTTCAATCAGGGCTAACATAGTTTACACAAACAGGTCATAAAACATATTAGTGAGTACAAGACGGTTCGGTGAAATAATAAGCAGTTGAAAAAACAATGTAAAATCAGTATTGCAAAAATGAGTGCACAGAGAGACAAGGAAGGGGGAAAAGGGGAGGATTGTTAGGGACGGTAGAGATATCAACAAAGGGGAAAGAATATATGAACATCATAATGTTAATTGCAATGTGTGTACAAGTTCAGCTAATAAGAAGCAGATTTTTTGAGGCGAATACAGTTGTCTTATTCATCACACTCGACATCTTACCCGATTTGGTGCAGGCTATAAGTCAAATCATTGGTTTTTTGGAGGTTGTCATGGGATAAATCCCGCCTGTAGGGAAATGTACACATATTACTATGTGGTTTCTTTATGGGTTGCTTATTACAGAGAGTCCATTGGTTGCGGGTGCTGGGTAACATAGGAATTTACAGACTAATAATTCCGTGATTCGGACTGGGAGTGAAAGTAGCGCTTTATCTGTGTTACAAAGACCGTCGGGTTACGGGTTGTGGCAAATGGAGCCAATCTCAGGATCGTGAGACATTTGTTTGTTTTATTACAACATATAGTGGTAATTAATGGGCAGTATGCCAGTGTGGGGGAACGCAGTCTAGTAAGATCTTGAGAATAATGCAAAAAACGTACATTTGTGGGTTTTAGCTATTACTAATTACATCCTCGTATTGTGATTCACATTCGTGAATGAAGAAAAACATGCGAGTGTGAGCGAGAAATTCGGGAGGCTATAAGCAAGGTTTACGCGAATTGGGTGCACTCGTGATTTGCACAAGTTAGGTGCGCTCGTGGATTAGGGGGCTTAGGGCTTACCTCGCAAGAGGTGGTCTTCGTCACAAGCGTCGGCATCTGAATGCGAGCACAGACGCCGTGCTTCAAAGTAGTGTTATGTTGCAGTCGTCACCATGACGACTGTAGTCCTTTTTCCTTTTCATGGATTGAACATGAGGCAGCAATGCAAACACTACAATATACCTTCAGAAACGAATCCGCCTCCCACTATCACTTTGTTGAAATGCTAAAAGAGATGCTGTCTTTAAGTATAATTTTTATGTTCCTTCCCTACTGCGACTGCCACCAGTTTCAGACCCCGGCAGACGGCTTCTTCAGCCGTCAGCTGCAGCTTCTTGTCAACAACTGCACCACTTTGACGATCTTATGGGACGATCGCCAAGGGCTCATATGCCCTTACGCGGTACTAGCGGCTAGAAGCAACATATCAACCTTTACCCTGGCCTAGTGCCTACTTGATGGAACAGCCTTGCGGTTCACTGTGCGACCAAAGTACTTCTTTTAACGAAAACCAACACCCTGTGTACCATAAAGGAACAGCGCGTGACTCACGATAAAACGGAACGGTTTTTGCGGATAGAGATAAAAGAAAAGAAATGGAATTCCGAGTTAATATGGCAATTGCTGAATATTCTATAAACATTTAATGACAAATAAATGTACTTTACCAAATGTACCGTGTTGCTGTTTGATTTTAAAGTACAGTTTCATATTCCGAATTGTGGCGCGCTGTGTTGTGAGTTGATCTGTGTTGGTTTCCGGGTTCTGTGTGAAGTCGCGTAGAAGACTGGGCCCGTTTGCCTACGCAGCACAGAAACGTCACAGAGAGAGGCGGGGAATATGAATGTTTTGATAATGTCAGGCTCAGGGGTGGGGGATATGATTTAGTGCCGCAAAAGCAGGTCAGCCAGGGCGATGGCGGAAATGATAGGATTATCACAAAATGACGGCTCCCTGATGCCTATTTTCGCGTGCGTTCAATGGACGAAAACTCGGGTAAGGTCCATAAGAAATTTTTCTAAAATCAAGCGACTTAGGCTTAAAAATACATGGCCAACCCGTAGGGGCAATACAAAAATGTTACCGAACCATTCCTTTAATAGCCAGTTAATATTACTATGACAATGGCAGGCAAATCCCTTTTCTATGCCTACACAAAAGACCATCCTGTTGCTATTGCTAATGCATGCTGGGATTTATAGTCATTTACTGGACTACATCTGTTAACTGGCCTCTGAATATCTCATTGGGCTCTACTGGACTTTACTGAAAATATGACATCCCTTTCAGCAACTAAAATAAATGTACAAAACAAGATTTCAAGATTTCTCAAAGTCATGCATTCCAAATGTATCTTGAAGTACGCCATGTGTGTAATGAACGTGAAACCAACACCAAGTGTTTGGAAAATACCTTATTACATTTCCTTCTTTTAAAAAGGACAATTTTATTAAATGCATATTTTTTAACATAGTTAAACAATTTAAGAAAATGCCAAAAGTTTTGGCATTGCCAATGCCTGTTTAGTTAGATTTAGTTTTGCCAGATATTCTAGAGAGACGTATGCTGCTGAGTATGGGGCAGGATGGTGGGCAGTAAAAGATATTAGTTATTGATCCTGAAACCATCATTTGGCACCTTAAGTATTGCAGCCATTGTTTTAACTTAGGTTCCAATTTTACCATTTTGATCTGAAAGCCACTTGCATTTTGAATTAGGCCTCGTCATGGATGCTTTCAAGAAAAGCATTTCAAAGCTGTCAAGTATTCGCCACTGAAGGATGAGCAGTGAAAGCATTACTCATATCCTCACGGTGGCAAGATTTAGTCCTTGTCACCATTTCTCACACCAAACCTTTCCCAAGCGATTTCATCATGTTGTAGAATAACAATGTATGACCTTAGCACAAGTAAGGATGAAGTACAAAAGTTGCAAAAGATATGCTTTAGTCTGAACCAGGTTGTGGGTTAAAACAGTGCCAAAGTATTGACTAAGGGTTTGGTTGTACTGCCGTTTAGTGGTTCACCGGACTGTGAGTAGATGGAAGTGTGGCCTGGTAGTTAGGTCTTTGCCGGCACTTATTTCACAAGCCAATGTTTCTGCAGAATAACAGTTTATTCCTGGGCATGCTCACACAGAAGCATGTAGCAACAAAGAAAATGTTTCCATGTTATAGTAGCACATGCATGTCTCACTGTAAGGTGCTACAAACAGTCTTGGTTACCAAAATGTAAGACGTCATGATAAAGGATATTGGTACATCAACTACCATTGCCACAAGGTGCTGAACTCACCTTTACTATTAACTAATTACACTGATTAGGTCATCTGCATGTGGACACATTCAGGATGTCACGTGAAAGAATTAAGGGCCTCATCAGGGCCTTGGTGGTATCCTGGTGAAAATCTGCCAATGCAAATAGAGCTATTAGAGCCGGATCCTGAGTTGCGGTAAAGATGTAAGTTCCCATTTTTCAATTACCGCGGCACAGTAATAGCACCGTTTAAATGTTGGAAATTCTCTTTGTCAGTAAAAACAAAAAACGGTGGTCCAAATATGTGATGTCATCAGTGATGTCATCAATGACATTTGTGATGTCATATTCATGTCCTGGGTGTTAGTATTAGCAGTGCACGGTGATGGCACAAGTTATGGTTGCTTAGCTTGCCATAACTGGAACATTTCTGGGTTACTTTGGATTTCCGATTTTTCAATGAAGTTCATAGGTTTTATTAGTGCAACTTAACCATAATGTCCCTTCAACAACGTTTTTTCAGTGAATTTCATGGGATTTTACCAGTGCACCCTAATTTCCTACCACATACAATCATACTTACCACAATATAGCAACATTGATGTCCAATTTAGAAAGTTTTACCTTAAATCTTTGCCAATCCCCAACTTCTAGCATAATTTTAACACTTCTATACACTTTTTGCAACGCTTTCAACTGCTTTTGTTTTCGCCGATGTTCGCAAATGTCTTACTTCAAAGCAGACTTTCGGGACAGTGTCAAGTGACCACATGCGCAGTATGATGACGTGTTCATGAACACATCCACACTTTGTGAACCAGTCTGTGCTTTGCGAACAGTACAGAACTGCATGTTTAGCTCATCTAGGAACTTGGAAGATCAAAATGTACCCTACACCTATTCTTAGTCATTATCCATTAACAACCTAGCACACATCAGATTCTAGGAAGAACATTAGGAAAACTGCTATTTATTTTAAAAATGGCATCAGCTATTGCCATGCCTCCTCCCCAAGAGCCACCACCACCACCAGCTGGAGGACCTACACAATGAAAGAAGCAGAGTACTTCAAAAGACAATCAAGAAGACCAGAAAGAGGTGGCTACCTCTAGCACCCAGAGAGAATCATGGGTGTGGCACTTCTTTTCCCACTGTTGGAAAAGTACCAAAGACTAAAGCTATGAAATGCCCTTGTCACGGACAATCTGGGCAGTACTCCTACGGGACCACCTCCATGCAGCGCCACACCAAATCAACCACTGCAATGCTCTCAGAAAGTCTGTTAATTTCTTAGGAAGTAGTAGGCTGTCTTCCTCTACCTCATCTCCCTCAAACAATGCTGTAACTGCACAGCCTACTTCTGTGGGACACAACATCCCACCAGCTACCTTGCATGCCATAAAAGAGGCTGTTGATCCATACCTTTTGAGAACAACAGTAGTCTGTATGTACAGGGACGTCATTCTATGAAAATGCCAGGTGTAGGATGGAGAATGCCCAAAATAATAAAGTCTCACAATTTAAGAAAAAACCATAAGAAAAATGAACGACAGGTAAGTATAACGAAAATGTGTCTTAGACTGAGGAATGGCAAATAGGCCCCAATGCATGCTTTTGCAGAAAGGGTTGTTTGTTTCATTAATTAATTTAGAAGCCACAGCTGGTGGTAGCTTATTGTGAATCCCACGATCCCTGGATGGCATGGTAGGAAGCAAACAATGTTTGGTACTTTCGAGGCCACAAGGCCGAGCTCACAAGTCCCGCCAAAGGCCAATGAATACACAATTATTTTATAGTTTTAGCATTTTCAATTTAGGGGCGGTTCTTTGTCAGCACCTTTTCATGCAGTTCTGTTCTGGTTCTGTTTGAATATAGCGCTCTGAGTTGGTATCCTTAAGTAAAACTGCATTACTTCCTGCCTGGTGCACACTCGACTACTTTTGGAATGTTTTACTGGTGAGTTCCAAGGTGACCCCTAACACACCATCAGCAAACTCCTTAATGAAATATCAGTCATAATTGGCAAAGCCAAGCACACAGAGGCTCCTTGATGAGAATGGATGTCGACCATTTCCCAATTGCCTTAGTCTTCTTAGGTCCAACTTGACCAGTTGAGGAGTAATATTGGACCCTAGTAATTCCACTGGCATGCCATGACATTGACATACCACTTAGCATAGTGGTGGTGATGCATTAAACACAACCAATTCAAGGTGACTTACATTGCATGATGTTCTAATAGTAAGAAATCACAAATGAACATAAATATGAACATGGCAAGGAACTCTCTTAGAACTGCAAAGGACAAGGAATTAAAATGAGCAAATCATCCACAATATATACCACTCACAGATGTCACTCGTCACCCACCTAACTATTGGCGTTCCACAACTCTTTCTTGGATCCAGTCCTCTGTACACTCTACACATTCTCTTATCAACTCTTGTCAGGTGACACCCACATCTTCTCTTTTCATGAACTCTTCTCTGATTTCTCTATCAAAATGTCCAACTTACACCATTGTAAGAGGCTCGCTGCTTCCCATCACATATGATTCTTTATCTATTGTGCATTCTGTTGCGATCAAAAGAGCATTGTTCCTCCTGTCTGAATAGATAAATAAATAAATGTATGCCAACTAGAAGTCTAACTTTGTATACATTGTAAAAGTTTGTCTGTCAAAACCACAGTCTTTGGTAAGGTCTTTTGATTCAGTTTAGTAAATGTTTAATGCATGGTAATCAATACAGATGTGAAAACAATGTTGGGCCCAGAGACAAATAGCAATGGAGGGTCGATGGTGATTTGGAGAGACACATTCATTGTTTGTCATGCTTTGATGGATGTTTTACTATGCATTAAGTCTGTCGTACTGTCTGTGCATTCTGCTTGACTTGAACGAGATGTGATGGTGTGTCAGGTTAATTTGCAGCTGCGACCTTGAGCATTGGATCTGCAGATTAAAATAGGAGGTACTAGGAAGAAAAACTAAAAAGGCTTAGGCTTCTTTGTGAGGCCTTCGGTCTGCATCTGTAATATGTATACATCTGTGAATAGAATTGCAGAGTCACTTAACTTGCAGCCATTACCCAGCTGGTGGATGATATCGGGAGTCTCATTGAGGAAGACTCCTGGGTAACTGAGAACTGGCCTTGCATTTACTTGATGTAGAGGAAGGCCAAATCAATGAGAACCCCACATGTCTTTACTAAATTAGGAGAAAGCTCAAACAATGTGAAACCTGTGTGCATGTTGTAGGTGTACATTTTGTATGTATAGGAGAAGGTCAAAGTACTGAGAATCCCACATTTATTTTTTAGTCAGAGGAGGACCAGCACTGAGAACCCCACAGTCATAGGAGGAGCCAGAACATTGAGAAACCCATGTCCATTTTGCAGGTGAAGGAGAAGAGCAAACCACTGAGAACCACACATGAATTAACTAGGCGCATGTGGGTTTTGCAGGCAAAGGAGAAGGTCAAAGTGCTGAGAAAGCCCTATACATTGTGTAGCTATAGGTGAAGACCAAGGCACTGACATCCTTATGCACATGTTCAAGGCAGGGGAGAAGGCCAAAGCACTAAATACCCACGGTGCATCTCTGTAGGTGGAAGAGAAGGCAACGCAGCACAAAGAACCTTGCATATTTTCATGTCTTAGAGAAGGCCACATCAATGTCAACCCCATGTGAATAGAGAAGGCATAGTGGAAGAGAAAACCTCTGAGAACCTCACATGCATTTAGATGGCACAGGAAAACGCAAGAGCACTGAGAAAGAACCCGTGGTGCATTTATGAAAGGAAAATGTGAATTAAATTAACATATCTGAATCTACGGCTGAATCCAAACATGGTAGAAATTGAGTAAGGTTGGGGATGACAGTATACCCCAAAATGATCGGAATATCAAATGCTAGAGGTAATACAATTTTAAGGTTGATCCCATCAATAGCTCTGACTCTTCAGCCGAGAGCACCAATACATCATCCCTTGTGAAGCACACGCAGCAGACCTAACCCCAGGAAAGAGCAGAGACAAAAAACCATCTCAGCCCTTATAAAATGTGCATAGTGTTTTTTTTTATGTCAGAAATGCAAAAAAAGCTAATATTGATACCTGCTATGTATGCAAGGAGAACTATAACCAAAAATAAAAGTGGTGATGTGTGGAAGGTTTTGAATACATTTGAACCACTTTCACGGCTCTGGCCAACCTTCCACCCCCACCCCCGTTTTTTAGCCTGTCTGTGACATTGCAAAAGGAGTCCAACCATATGCAAATCAGTAAGGTACTGCCACCAATGAGAGGAGCCAAACTGTTAGGTCAGGTCCCCTCTGCAATGAAACACATCCCCAGACATGTTATAGCCTTGTTAGGCCTCATTAGGGATATGCACGAGCTACACAAAGGGGGTGTGGTTGGTTGCAGAGAGCCGTGCCCAGACACCATTTTGACTGCAGATCCCGCAGCATGGGGACAGCTTGTATTTATCCTGCTGAATTCGCCAGTAAAGTGTTGCTAAGGTGTTAGGGCAAGTCACAAAATATAACAAAAGACATGAAAAGGACTGTCTATTCAATGGCATATTTGGGATAATGTTTGCAATACATTTAATTTGGGATAATGTTTGCAATACATTTACTACCCTGTTCCTTTATCGAAAAGCATGAATTCTGATGGATCTTTGGCCTTGTGGATCCCCAGTTGGATGCTCTGAATCAGCACTAATTTAGGCTAATTTCAGTACTACACATCTATGGCTATGTTGTGAAAGCAGTCAGAATGGCACTTGGCAACTGTTTGCTTAAGAAAGTCAACCTAATAATAGTCATCTGAACCATTCCTCTGGGCACATGTTTCATAGCCGCCAGAGGTCACTGGGTTGTCGTCCCCCTACATCTCATTGTCAAAGCCCAGGACAATCACCACTAAATGTCATTCGTCAGCAGGCCACCTTGTGTATTGTAGGGTTTGACTGCAGGTTCCTCGGGGCAGTTGATTTCTGGGAGAAAGCAGGCTGTAGCACAATAGGTCACATTTCGTGGTTTACGGGTGGGTTTTGTGGCATCTGTTAATGTCCGACTGTTGTAAATGCCCCGGGGATAGGTGTCACCATGCTAATACCCAGATTTATCCATGTCTTTCATTTTGTGGTCACTAGCATTATAGACTAGCGATTGCCTCTAGACGAGATGGGAAGTGTAGCTCAGAGGTTCTATACCAACTTTAGCTGCCTGTACAGTGCATAGGCTATTTTAGGAAAGCTGCAACTAGTGACTACTGCAATTTCGACCCTCCCTATTCAGAAGCATGTGTGCGAGCAGTACAATGTAGTCACTGAATATTGCACAGCAATAGCTGGCAACTGGATGATGTCTACTGAAGACCTACACAGTGGCAAATGTCAGACAATGGTTGTTCTTTGCTATGGCCATTTGTAGAGGCCACTCCGTGGGTTAGCATGTACTCTACATCACTCAGCATCGTGCTGCCACTGTTTTATATGTAGGAATTAGAACGAACCAAACTAATTAATGAATTTGAACTCTCTGGCAACGCATAAAACATTGCAAATGTCAATGAGTTGTCTCTCAAACTTCAACAGGATCCATGTATTGGTGGGATGAACGGAAATGAGGAGTATGTGAAATGGTAAATGTTAATGGAAATGGTAGCAGTTCAAGACAACGTGACTGACAACTTGTATTCAACATATGTGTTTGTGAGGATGATGAAAATGTGAGGGGTTCTGTGACAAATTGGATTCTGCCTCGCAGGAGTACAAAGATGAGGAGGGGTAAACTGGCCCCTCAGCCCTCACACTTCTACAGACCAAAAAACAACACAATCATAAATGTATAACAGGGACAATCAAGATATATACCTCCTTTGCCTTTTGTGCTAACACGGGACGAGTCCAGGCTGTACTCTTAAGAGGGGTGTGAAGGTGAACCAATAGTGACCCAAACAACAAAGTATCGCAGTCCAAATAAAGGGAAAGTCTAATCAAGGATCTATAAATATATACACACTTATTAAAACAAGTAAAATGAAAAGAGATTATTGTACAAAAACAAACCCCAGAGGAAAAACATAGATGATGCAACAGATTGGAGAAAGTATCACTTTGAGCCTGGTTCCAGGGGTGGTAGGTATAGTACTACCAAAAAGGATATTTTGGTGAAGACATGGACAATTGTGACCTAACCAGTCTCTAGGGCACAAGTATACCAGGGGGGTGGGGCAGTTCAGTGTAACAGTACCTGAATTCGGTTCTTGGTGGACTGATGCATCAGAGCCGGGTTGAACGTCGATGCGAGCTGATCAGGCTCAGTCAGGCATGGAGGATCGTGGAGGCCCTGGCAGCAAGCAGGCATTGAGCAGGGTGGAATGCGGGTGCTCAGTGCAGTCAAACGGCAGCGGTTCAAGTGCTGCAGGTCAGGTGGTCCCAAGAACGCTTCAACATTGGCCTGGCCGAGTTGGACTTTATCCGTTGGTGGAGGTCGGCGAGTGACGCTCCAGCGGGTCGAGTCGGTCGGCAGCAGACGTGAAGTGGTGATCAAGGGTACATCGAGTTTTAAGCAATGAAGCAGAGGTTCTTGGGCTAGCGAGGCCAAACCATGCACTAGCCTCTGGGGAGTTTTGGCAAGTAACCCTCCAGATATTCAGTTATATTTCTGGTGTTGAGCATGTGCTTCAGGCCTGGCAGTTGATGAGCTGTTCTAGGACACGATTCAGTGTCGGGCTGATGGAGATGCAGTGCAATCGTTCAGCTGGTAGGAGGAATTCAGATACCAGCACCTTCCCTCTCATTCAGATGCAGGGAACATGGAGCGACTGGTGCAGGTGAACAGGGAGCTTCGGCTGGTCTGGCCATCCGGATTGCTGTGAGGCCTCACAAAGGGCTCCAGGGCAGGATACTTAACTTCAGGGTCTGCTCTTCTGGCACACAAGATCTGTTGCAGATTGGTTGGTCCTGGTCCACAGCGCTGGTCACTCCAGAAAGTCCCTGGGAGTAGTTAGGGGACACATCTTTCTTCTTTCTTGGACTGCTCCTTCCTCAAATACGGTGGAGTGCTTTGGACAGTGCAACTGTCCCAAAGGAAGTCGATGTGTGAGTCCAGACATCTTTTCGGTCTTAAAGGATCCTCAAGAAAATGAAGGTATTCTGTGAAGGGGTGCAAGATTCCTTCTTTTAAGGGCACTAGTCCACAGGTGATTGGTATGAAGCTTGCCTGCTTTAAGGGACCAATGCCTGCTCCTGACGCAAGTGAACTTTGCCTTCTTGAACTTGCACCCAAAGTGCTTTGCTCATGGGGAAGTGGAGGAGACAGGAAAGTGCAAGAGAGACAGCGAGAAACAAGATGATGAAAAGCTTCTTCCGTTGTCCACAGCACGCCTGCCTATCTTACTCTGTCCCCTCTTACCTCAACTGACAACCAAGACCTTGAGACATACAGCACCATGTTGTGAGGCTACTCCTCCTAAATGAGTGTGCACCTTTGATACCTGGGCACAGGACAGTTGGCTGCTGTGCAGTGGTCTCTGGGGGTGGGGGTTACCGGCCCTGACAAACAGAATCAAATGGAGTTTTAGGTCATCAGGGTTTTGTACATATAAAGTTCAGCAATATCCAAAATGACATGGTCTTTTTTTCGGTGTAGTCTGTTTTCTATTCTGAGAGCACACTGCGCACGCAACACCAGGTGTGTTGCTAGGTCTTTAAAAGACCCGGGGCTACGCTGATGTCAGAACTGTTGGGACTGGGGGCTAGCTAGTCTTTTGGCTGTAGCTCCTGAAATTCTATCCGGGGCTACAACCAAAAGATCAGGGGCTATAGCCCCCTTAGCACCCCCCTAGCAACGCCCCTGCGCAACACCCTGCTATTTCTCTTCAATTTCATAATGAGGTTTCCGCAACACAGACAGCATCATGTGATCAGTTGATACACTATTTCATTAGACTCAGGTATTTTGCAAATGATATGTCATCACAGGGTTCTGTCGCCGCCGTTGCAATCTAATTTTGGAAAACTTTTGGATGCATGACTTTTTATCATACTGGCAAGCACTTATAATTGTGCGGGGTGTTTCTTTCATTCTTTTTCATATTTGTGGTAGTTATTTACTTTGTAATAGACATTCTTTTTTCTATTTAGCTTGCAGCTTGTGCATTGGTTTATCTTTTTTTTTTACTGATTACGGTGATGGGTGTGACATGTTCATAGTTTTTAAATATTCACCACTGCTTGTCCTCTTGTGCTGAAAACTATGAACATGACGTCTATGAGTGGTTTATGTAAATGCCTTTACAGATGAACACTATATAGGAGTTTTATTGCTAGAAATTTGAGTCTTATGTTTAAGAAGTTGGTCTTAAATCCTGCTTGTTTCTTACAAGATAAAGGTGTGCAGGGGACAGTAGTCTCCATTGGTTTGGATCCTCACTTTCTTTGTTTATTACCCTCGATGTCTGTCCTGCCAGGTAGCAGTATCAGACCTTCTGACACTAACACATATTCCCTTCCACAGCAGTGCTGAATCACAGGAGCTGACACCTGCAATATAAATTGGTTTGTGGCGGCCATTATCATAAGTATTGCCACGCACTATGCCTAAACTCATATCTTACATATCGCCGTTGTTGTCACTGCAGCAGTCGAGTGGACATCTTGTGACCTTAGACCCTGCTGTGCTCCTTGAGCAGAGCAGGTGCTGCAGCCAGACACAAGTGTGCTATGATTTTGGCATGGAGCAGTGACAAAGGAGGAACCTGGTTAGCAGATTTCCCTTTGCAGATGGAATCACCTGCATAATTTTATAAACTAAAAATACAATAACCGGTTTGCACCCTTGCAAGATGGCAATCCCTCACAGGTTCTCATCTGAAAGAGAATGTGGTTGCAATGTGTACGCCTTCAGTAAAGAGCATGTGTCTGGAACTGGAGGTGTGACCCATAGGTCAAGAGCAACAACTCAGTGCTGGACTGCATCCCTTCAAAGAGGTTTATCAGACAGTTCAAAACCATTCTCCCCAACTCCTGACACTAATTCAAGTGATACTAATGTGAGCTTTTGGAGAGTGACATGCTTAAAAGGCTGTCGAACAGACCGCTCCCTCAGTCTGTCTTGCTCTATACTTCAGGGTCCCCAAAGAATTCAGTGGGCCTAATGCAGATCAGAAAGTTCACAACACATGCTGTCAGTCAAACACTTGTTAAATGGTGAGAGTGAACAAATGTACTTGTTTAACTAGCTGTGAAAAGCCAAAATTACCCACTGGATAGGTTACAGCCTGAATGGGTTTTTAACACTGCTCAGGCCAGTTTCTCAGACACCACAGGACATACTTAAATGACAAATATATAAGAGGGCTTCATTGTATAAAAATGAACAAATATATTATTCCTGAATACTCTGGCATGAGGAAACACTAGGCCCATTGCTTGGAATACTAACCAACCTATTAGTGATGTAATCAAGTGGTGTATGCAAGCCAGCAACAATCACTCTGATGTAGCCGCATGGGGAAAGGTGGTGCCGACCCTGACTCTGGCAATAATGGTTGAGTGCATTTTAAAAGGACATTTTTCGTTTTTCCTTTGTGTATTTGACTCTACCAACTAGCAGATCCAGACACCATTCTCTTCATAGTGTTACATCATTGGCTATTCTGACAGGTTACCACCAACCTTGGATTCATTGGTGGTTCTGCCTCATTGTATTTGGTTCAAATAACCAGTGAAGCCACTCTCTCAGTCTTATTAGTAAGCTCATTAACTGGTGTCTCTGTCTACATTGATTTAGCTCAACCCACCAGCAGAGCCACCAATGCAATGTGTCTCCATTCTGCCAATGCCCCTTGTGCATACCTTTACTAACCTCATGCCCATGTATCAAGAAGAGAGTGGGGGTGGTGCAGGAGCATGTGCTTTACCATCGCCCCCCACTAGCTCTTCAACTAGATCACCCTGACTGACAGAGGTCGCGCAACACATGCAGTATGTGCTTGCATCTCTCATCCATCTATCTTGTCTGTTCTTCCCAAATGGCACCACACTCAAAGTCATCCCACCACCAACAGAATATGTGCACTCACTGCTAGAGGGTGTAAAAGTGCATGTGTAGCTATGGGGCCCTGTTAGGATGTGCTGCGTCCAACATGAAGGTTGTGGGGATGGGTGTGCTGGTACAGAATCAATGGGGGATGGAGGTTGCTTGCAACAGTGTGATTGACTATGAGCTTAAGTGTTATATGATGCTCTCTGTTGGGCACAGTCACTGCTGCAGAGAGTTGTTTCACAAGCTTTATCTATGACACATGGTGTGCACTCTCCGAATACATTCATTTGCAACCGCATTAAATGATTGTGCATCCTGGAGGTGCCAAAGGCACTCTGACTTGGTTTATCCTAATGTACTCTCTTCTGGGCAGAAAATGTATATTTTCCAAAAAAGTATTCTCTGCAGCAAGTAGTCCCACACTCATGAGTACATGGGCAGTGGTGTACTGTGTGAGTATGGTGTCAAACCTGACTTCACCCTCTATGCAAAGGAGTATTCACCTGCACCGTCTGCATAGGCAGACAATTCTGGTTTCATCTCCAGAAATCCACAAGTAACTGCTTGTTTATAGCAGTTCTTTTTGCTGTATGGCTTACTCTTACTTTTGAGGAAGTTATGCGTCCATTGTTTAGTTAGTGTCTTGCCCGGCATATTTCAAGTGGGTGAAATAAAATGTACTTGATGTACACGGATGGAGAAACAGTTCACAAACTTTCCAATCCCAGAGACCAAAACCAGTCAGCTTCAAAAGATTGAGTTGCTCACCTCACATATACATAGCCTTTCTGTGTTGACTGCTTGAATAGAAACAGGTAGAAACAGGAGAATACGGAGATCACACTCCACCACACTCTTCGACGCTCCGAGTCCGGCTATGGTGTTTTGAAGCAGAGTATCTCAGCAACAGCAGTAGAAAGGGCAGGCAGACTCTCAGCAGCCCATCCACACAGAGAACACACCCCACCACACTCTGTCTGGCTATGGTATATTGAAGCAGAGAATCTCAGCAACAGCAGTAGAAAGGGTAGACAGACTATCCAGCATCCGGTCCACAGAGAGAATGCATTTGAGCACACTCTGTTCAATTCATAGTTCATCATAGGTAAAAAGAAATAATACATCAACATCAGCATATAACAATATATCTGGATACACTTTCAAAAACCAGAAAAGGTCACTTCCTCTAAACTTAAAACAGATTTCCTCACTTTCATTGCCTTCTATCAAAAAGTTACTAGAGCTGACGCCACACAAGGCGAACCAGCCGAAAAAAGGTAATATAGAGCTGGACAACAATGTCAAAAATGTGATTGTCTGAGCACGAGAAGAAGTGTTTGGTGCCTAATATGTGAACACGCTGGGCAGAACATCACCAAATGCAAAAGAACTTCCACCACAGCCCCACACAATGGACAACCAGGAACATCCATAAAGCCTTGCCAATGAGCTGTGTTGGCTCTCAAAAGTGGACTATTAAAGTGGGCTTGGTAATCAGCCAACGGTCTGATTTCCTACGACTCAAAGTTAAACAGAGCTGTATAGAGTCCACACTGGGGGATTCTGTGAAGTGAATATTGGAATAAAAACATCATTTATTGGGCACCTCTTTCAAGCTATCCAAAGAAACAATCAGTATCATACAAGGAACTTTGAAATAAATGAATAATGCCACCTTGCTTTGCTATATGTTTCTGCCTTTATTGTTTAAGAATGCACTGAAGAGCTCCTAAAGTTCATGACAATTGAAAATAACAGCGCTCTAAAGCACGGCGTCTTGCCGAACAGCCTGAACCCCTCCTGATCATGTCCACACTAAATAAAGACCCATATATTTCTGATAGTTATCGACCTATTGACAACGCCTCTTTTCTTGTTAAGATTCTGGAAAAGATAGCTCGGTGCCAACTTCAAGAATATCAATGGCATTTTTGTCGGTATGATGAGCTGTTAGTATCTGTATCCACAAATGTTCAGTTACTGTGTTTAATTTGTATAGGCTCTGTATATACAGAATATTTAAGGGTTACATGCTATTTTAACAAGCTATAAAATGAAGAATGCATTTTTAACTAATCCAAATCCATTTACATTCCTATGTTTTTAACCCATACACTTGGCCAACACCTACAATGGTTATTCTAATATTGTTATCCTCTTTGCCTTTGCAAGGCGTTTGTGAACTCTTTGTTTTTAAGAGTATAAATCATGGGATTACACATTGGGATCACGCCGCAGTAGATGAAGGATAATATCTTGCTCTGACCCTATGTAGACAAATATGAGAATCCCATAGTACAGGATCACCACAGTGAGGTGGGAGGCACATGTGGAGAAGGCCTTATGCCTCCCCACCGAAGACCGAATTTTCAGAATGGTCGAGATGATTTTCACATAAGATGCAAAGATTAGTAGACAAGGACAACATGGACGCTATCAAACCCAGGATAAACGTCATTCTATCAACAGTGCGGGTGTTGGTGCAGGAAAGCTTCAGGAGGACGGGGAAGTCACAGAAAAAGTGATTGATTTCATGGGAATCACAAAAGTAGAATGTTGATATTATAGCGGTGTGAACTGTTGGCTACATCAGGCCACACATCCAGGTGGCAGTGGCCACTCGGAAGCAGGTAGACTTACTCATGATCACTGTGTAGTGTAAGGGATGGCAGATAGCAACATATCGATCATAAGCCATATGGTCAACAGAAAGAATTCTACCCCAATCATGGCAAAGAAAAAGTACACTTTCAGAAGACATTCCAGGAGAGTGATATGTGTTCTTGACAAAAAAAAGCTGACCAGCAGTTTTGGCAATATGATGGAGGTATAACAAATGTCCACAAAAGACAGGTTGGTGAGGAAGAAGTACATGGGCGTGTGCAAATGTGAGCCCCAGTAAATGACTGACATGACCAGAAGGTTTCCTGTAATGGTTGCCAGATAAATCAGCAGAGATATGACAAACAGTGGGACCTGGAGGTGTGGAAGATCAGAGAACCCCACAAGAATGAATTCTGTTAACGATGTGTTCATTTCTGTGCCCATCTGCCCGCAGTTCCTGTAGGCTGCTGATGAATGCCTGGAGAGAAAAAAGAGAGACAGTTGATATCAGATATAATTCTTGCATATTCAAAGACCTGAAATAAACATTGTGCGTACTTTCCTGCTAACAAGTGATTTGCTGTTTCCGCCAGTGTTACTCCTGCCATGTTGAGGGTTGTGTTTGCATCCCAGTGAAGAAATTACTAATGCCCAGCAATAGTACAGGGGAAAGCAAGGGTTTCTAAACCATGGCTCCACCCAGGACTACTACTTCCTGTCACGTTGACGTTCGAGTTCGGGATTAGCGGGAGGCGGGAGGCTGGGAAGGCAGTGACGTTAAGGGGTGGTGTTAGGAGAGAGTAACGGAAAGAGCAAATAAAGAAGGACGTGTTAACTGCAGCTCTGCGTCGGAGCATCATTACAGCGCATTGATGCGCGCTCATGAAATATAATGCTTGACCATCACACTTCTGCCACAGTGATGCAGTCAGTAAGGTAAAAATGGCATCCAAATTAATTGTATACCTCCTTCAGCTATTAAGGTAGCACAGGCAGAGGGAAGGTTTATGGGGGGAGGGGTCGTGGAGTGGGGCGAACCAGTATACAATCACGCTTTACTGAAACACAAACAAGTGGCCAACACACTAGACAGTCCCACCCCTGTAAAGCAAGCGTGCACATCAAGGCAAACCATGTATACACGCAGATGACTCTGGATATAAATGAGAGGAGGAAGGAAAACATGGAGACATTCAGAAATTCAAAATGGTGACTTTCAGAATGTTTTTTTAGGTGGAGAACAGTTCCCTTACTGTCTTTAGAGGCAAGGTATAATGGCCAATGCTCACCTTTCCTTCTGCACTAGAATATTCTCCCTCTTTCTCTACGTTCTCTCACCACCTATTCCTTGTTTTGCTAATCGCTGAAACTACATCTGATCCAGCAGGGCTGATCCCAGGCTCCCTATGTCAAGCTTTGTTTGTTTAGTATTGTACCATTTATACTTCTTGCTATGTTAAGCGCTTTGGATTAAGGCGCTATATAAATACCAAATACATGCAAACAAATGCAAAATACAGTGGGGCAGAGCATAGCAATGTCTTTTTTAGGGGCCCGTAATCCAATCACAACTCAACATTGGTCATTTGTATTGCCTGCTTATTATTTCACAAGTTGCGTGTAGTGGTTTAAAGCGGCCAACAGCTGAACTGGATTCAAGCGCTGTTGCAGGTAGTCCTGTTCACGGGAGGCCCAATGAGCTTGGCAGCATCCAGTTGCAGTTGCTCCAATGAATGATCAGTGACTCCAAGCTGAAACATCAAGTCACTTGGTCTTGATGGTTCGATGCAGTGATTTCAACTGGAAAATACGGATTTGTGGGGAGTGGTGACTACTTCATGACTTGACTGCATTCTCCATGCAGCTTGATGCAGCTTGATGCAGTAAAGTGTACCTCAAAGCACAGACTATGATGAGGAAGTCAGTACGTACCAGCCCTCCTTGAAATCCTGCCTTTATCCTAATTCAAGGGACTTTGAGCAAGTATTGGTCCAACAAGAATTCTGTTTGATTCTTCTCTGTTTTAAGATGATTCAAATGTAGTCATACCCTGATTGGTCCTTGTCAAGCCTTCTGTTAAAGACGGATCTGTGTCTCTGTGACATAACTAGAGTCCTTGACTGGAAGGAAGCAAGGGGGAGTTTAATATAAAGTGTTGTACATTAAGATACAACCCTCTTGGGTTCCTACATTAAATATTGGTGGGACCACATCTAGGGGTGTTCATATTCATTTTCCCTTTCCATGTATTTTAACTTTTGCCGTGTAGCTTCCGTTAAAGTGCCCTGGAGGAAGCCAGGATCTCCACTTTAGCAAGGCATCAGAATTCTTATCAAGAGGACAGTAAGATTCCTACATGTAACTGGACCCATTTGTTGGGGAGCAGCTTCAAAGGCAAAAGCCTATAGCAGATGTATTTTTTAACTGTAGTCAAAAGTTCAAAGCCGACGTAGTGGCATAACAAAAAATGTGGGGACTGCACAATGTCGGCAACAAATCAGATGCCGCACACCACTTCCGGACTGCCTGGACCACCATGCATGCAATGCAGACAATGATCATGTGGCTGCAGGGGCATACCATCAACTGCACTGGGAGAAATGTACACGTATGTGTGTTGATTAACCCATAAACCTTTCACCTAGCATAGAAACAAGGGGGCTGTGCCAGGCTCCTGAGCCCTGACACCTAATTGTATCAGCCAGCTCTGTGCATGGCCAGTAATATTACACACAGTAATGCTACCATAAGAAAACCTGTTCATGCTGGCTGTGCCAGTATATGCCAGTATCCCCATTTATAAACATTCTCTTATTCTCTTATTAGCACCTCCCGCCTGATTGTACAATAAACTTGCCTTACGTACAAACTTGCACTTGCTTCTAAAGTGGTGGGCCTGCTTTGAGTTAAGATGATTAAAGGCCCATCTGCACATTTGGCATCTGAGTGTGGGCCCCAGGCTTTCAGACACATGGGAGGTTTCCTTTCCGCACAACTTCGCTGCAGCACTTCTCTGCGGGGACCAATCCTACGTGCATGGTGACAAAAGAGAGGTTTACAGGTAGCATATTGGTTAGAGGCCTGTCTGTTCCCGGGACATTGTACCGGGGTCCAGCTCTGCAAGGCAAATTGAAGGAGCAGTACTTCGAAGCACTTCGGGTTCACTTTTGGCCAGAGGAAATAGGGTAAAAATAGGGTTGTTTCTTTGATGATTTAAAGGGTTTGGTAAAGGTAGAATCAGAGTGCATGTGTGGATTTAGCCAAGGGTATGTGGATTGAAAGGGCAAATGCTTTGACGGAGTGAGTGAACTGTTTTATGTTGTGAGTCCTTTGTATATATTTTTACCTAGTTTATTATTGTAGAGGTGTGAGGTGGTATCCCCACCAGCATGCCCATTGTGAGGTTTGTTCTGATACCCTTCAATTTGTTTGTCTGGTTGACTGGAGCCCTCACCTAGGGGTGAGGTGGCATTTTATAGTAATTCCACCCTAGATACATTCCTGAAGTATACCCTTGGCACCCTTCATTTTGTATTGACTGTGCAAATGGAGCCCTTGCCTCGCTTTTCTTGGTTAGTCGAAGTAGTGAATGGAATCTTCCCGTAGTCAGGGAAGATGGTGTTGTAATTGAAAATAACAGACTAGTGATATAGAGAGGGAGAGCTACGGTGCTGTAGTGGAAAACATTGTGGGAAACATTGTGCTTGAGTGAAGGAGAAATCCTGGAGATACTTGCATGCGTGTGTTTTTTTATTTAAGATGCTGTCTTTTGTGTAAGAGTGAGAAGTGTAACTAAAGTAGCAAAGCGAGGTGATTGCGGTGAAAACGTGCAAGGTAAATGACTGTGGGGAAGACTAAGAAACTGGGAAGGGGGAAAAAGGGGTTCTTTGGGTTGAATTTTTGTGCCACGGGTTTGGCTTCTGTGTTTTAAGTCATTTATTCTGGAGTGATATTGTTAAAGGTTTGACTAGGTTTAGAGCATAGAGACTCCATTGATTCATTTGTCTTAGGTACTTCCTGGCTATAAGGTAAAGATTTTGAAGTACCATCAGGAATGGCTCAGGGAATCTAAGGGTAGAATGTTCAATTCTTGACCTACTGAGGGGACCTATTATAAGGAGATATTAGAAAACTTGCATACTTTTTTAGTTGTAAGGCACAAGGGTTCAAAGTTAGAGAAGCGGTTAAACATCTTAGAGGTATGGAGGATGGATGAGAAAGACAGGAAGGCCTATAGGGTTAACGACTCAGAGGAAGGACCGAAAAAGGAGGGTGCAGGAATTTTGTATACACTGCCACCATATGGGTGCTACACTTTATCGCCCACAGAAGGGTATACAGATTCTGAGTTTGAACCTCCATTTTCTCCAGTGGCCACTCCAGTGGTTGCGGGATGGACACAGGTAATGCCTCCATCAGCTATGATTCCTAAAAAATTGGATATTAAGGAAAGTAGAAAATATAACTCCTTCAATGGTTTGGTCTGTAGAAAGGTTGGGAACGGAGAGCAGAAAAGGAATAACTCCCCCATCAACTAGGTTGGCAGAGAGATTAAGGGTGGAGGACTGAGATAGAGTGAGGCCAGCATCCAGAAGGGTAGATGAAGGGTTAAGAATGAGTGAGAAAGAGGAGATTATGCATTTCACTGCTAGGATAGGGATAGACAGAGAAGTGAAGAGCAGGAAGAAGCGAATAGACAGGCAAAGGACGTAGAGGGCAGAAGGTGGCGGCATGGAGAAGTTCTTAACAGTTTGGATAAATCAGTTATCAACGAGGTCAGTGTGGACCTGGAGGATGGACGTATTGCTATGGGTACAGGATTCAAGCAGGGAGAATGGGAGCCCGCACCCTGCGGCAGTGCTGAATGTGCATCTGTGCCTGTAGAAGTATCAGTGGAGGTGATGACAGGAGTAGGTGATGCACGTGAATGGGAATGGGAGGTTGGGCAGAATGTAGCATGTAGTACACCATGGGGTCTTAGGATGCACGGTGGTACTCGTATGGCCGTAGTAGGAGAAAGATGGGGAAGCCCCAGTAAAAGCCAGTGTAACTAAATTTCCGTAGCTCCCGAAGGCCATAGGGGACATGAAAAGCATATTCACGGCCCTAATGGAAGAACAGTCAGATGAGCTTTGGAGGTGAACCAGTTCAGTTGGATACAAATGTCCACGATGGAGCAGCATTCAATAATTACATGCAGGCATGGGGGCCCTGCAGGTTAGGTATCCCGATACGCCCAATGAAAATTCTATTCTGGCCACAACAATGAAGTTAGATGATGATCCTGCCCCACAAATCAAGTTAATTCAGGAGATGTGGAGGGCAGAGACGGGAGAAGCATGGGATAAGAATGTGACAATTTCTTACTTTATTTTATTTATTTAAAGTTTATTTATACAGCGCCTATACACAAGTGAAGTGCTTCAAAGTGCTTCAAGGCAGGAAGGGAACAAGGGAATACAGTAATCATTCTTAGGCCTTGAAGATTCCAAATGATCAAAACAGAGAAAGAAAACTAGGATACTAGGCCTGGCAACATTTCTCCTATTGTAAGTGCATGAAGTGTTATAGTTTTGACCAAGCTCGCGATGGGGAGACGAGAAACTGTGGGGGGGACCGGACAGACAATTAACTGGTCCTAGAACATTTATTTAATGCATACGTACATACAGTAGTGCAGGGAAGGGGAGGAGAGTAGGGAAACACAAATGAGCCTGCTGCAGCAGGGCCCTGGGTTAAGTGCAGAGAGGTTGCCCTTCTCATGGAGCATAAGCTGAAAGTACAGTAATGCTGAAAAATTGCAGCACCCCAGAGGAAAGTGCAAAATACTGGACGGGGAGCCTTGAACATGTTAGGCTCTGGAGGTGAACCAGGCAACTAGTCAGCAAAAACTGAACAGAGTTGGTGGGGAGAGAAAGGAAAAGAGGTTAGCAAGGGAGAGGGAGAGTGAAGAGGAAGAGAAAAGGAAGCTACCACATGCTAAAGAGGGGACTTCCTAAGGAAGTCCAGCATGATCTAGATAAAGTAGCAGGGATGAAGGTCAAGAGTTTGCCGGAAATGTAGGCACATATTGTACATGTCTTTAAAGGAGGCAAGAGAAGGTAAAAGAGAGTATAGTACAGGCACAGAAGGCAGATGCCAAGCTTGTTCAGAAAAGGCTAGCAAAGATATGTTTGGAAGGAGCAGTGATTACTAGCTACAGGGCGGGACAGCAGTGATAACTGGGGTAACATGGATATAGTGAGTTGGGTATGACGCAAGATTGGATGGACGGGTATGCTCCCCGTTGAAGGCAAATGAGAGGGTTCCGATGGTTAGAGGAGGATTTTCTCAAGCATAGGTGTCATTTGGCAGGTTTGGAGGAATTGGGCCATGGTTTAATGGGCCAATGGGAAATAACAATTTAGGGTTGTATGGGATCCAGTGTTGGTCGTGCAGAAGGATGGGACACATGGTATGAGATTTTCGAAACAGGCCACAGTATTTTAACATAGGAGCTCAACATTTGCAATCCCCAACCATGCCTTATGCCCAAGGCTCTGTGGACTTGTAGTAGGCATGGGTTGAGCAGAACCCAGCGACTGGGCTTGCAAAGACATATGTGATTCAACCTACCATGCCAGTACAGGCACCAGTACAGGAATAATCAATTGGGTACTCCCTAGTTTTTTGTTGACAGGAGTCAAATCTGTTTTTAAGGGAGAATATCGAATGTTTTAAGGACTAGTAACAGATTGACTTTCCCTCTCTAGATATCCTGTATGTACAACAGGATGGGGTGTGGTGAGACTACCTTATTGGTAGGTAGAACTATCACCTGGATAGGGGCAATTATTTCCTCTGACTCACCGGCTGTACTGAACCCATTGGCTTTGTTGTTCTCTGGAGTCAAGGATAGTACCATGGTAGCCAGCTTGCCTCTCTGCCTGCGTTAACAAAGCGGGAGGCCCCCGTGTACCATTAACGTCTGCTGCTTTGCACTCCAGCTGTAGCTCCGGTCGTCTAATGTCCCTTTCTGAGGTTTCGTGGGTCTGAGGTGAAAGGGCAAGGGCAACTCCCCCTTCATTGTCTTTCCAGGTCACACTGCTTTCCTTCTCTGGTTGAACTGCTGGTTTGTTGTAGCTGTCTCCTTTTACATTTGTTCTTGCTCGAAGTGTGCTTTCATGCTATTCCTTGAAGGTACAGGGCCGTCAGGTGTGATTATTGTCAATTGCCTGACTCTGCTTGACTCGTGTTTTGGGGCACGTCAGGTAAACGACTCTGATGTTAGTCTGTTGTTTGTTACGGTGTAAGAAAGTGTTTGTGTGGGAAAGGGGATAGAGCTTCTAAATATCCTACCGGGTAGGATAGGGAAAAGGTGTTACAAGAAAGGGGATACCGTGTCTCAGCCCTTCCCGAAGACCCCTTGCCCAGGTGATCCTCCCCCACCTTTCCACCCCCAGGAACTGGATCCAATAGTGATGGTCGTGTCCTGGCCACATGGGACTTGCGGGAGAGAAACCTTCAGGATTCTCACAGTGGGTAACCATTCCATTTAATACACTAGGCCCAGATGTCTGATATATACTAACTAATACATGTCAGGGCAATCACACAACACTTACATACCCCTTTATTAACTGTAATATGACCAGCTACATCTCCCTCAACATTCAACCTCACTCTCACAGTATTACCTGAGTAAAGTAATGGTATCAGACGTAATAATCCAGGTTGTACCCTCCACCTAGACAATTGTCCCCATAAGATGATTCTATCAGCATTGTCAAAGGCGGAGGAGAGGTTTAATGTGTTCTTCCTGTCTCCCTATTGGCTTGTGCCATACAGGAGGATACAGGAACCCACTATGTGTAGTTCCTATACCTTTCATGTATCCTGTCTGAAGTGGGCTAAATATATTTGCATTATCCGCCCACTTAGTCAAGTCTTTAAGTACCATATTGGCGAGTATTTTTGAAGAGAAGTCTATCAAAGCAATGGGTCAATAACTCAGAGGATTGCTCCTCAAGCCTTTCTTAAATAGGGGAACGAGTATTGCTGGTTGCCACGGACACCTACCTGTTCCAACTACCTGGGTAAATAACCTAAACAAAATCTCAGACCATAATGTAGGGTTTGTTTTTAACAAGCTATTCATCATCCTATATGGGCCATAAGCTGTGATGATATGCTATGATGACATACTAACTCTGTGAACTGCAGCAAAGAATTGCCAGGTTTCTGCACACAGTGATGAACACTGAAGAAAAGCAGCCACCTGGGTCCTCCTGTATGTAGTTCCTGCTATATGTCAGGTACTGGGGTTATTGTGATGTCCTCATATTCACATCACCATACACCTCCAGTATCAAGTTGTGTCTACATCCACGATCTGTACGCCCCACATGGAACAGTTCACATGGTACAATTGCATTGCTCAACACAGCGTCCCCAGCACAGGGTTCTTCCCTTGGTGCTTTCTCTTTCTACAGGGCCTGGTACCTTGCCTCCTTCATGCATTAATCTGCTCTCTTCACATCCTGCGTCATCAGTAGAAACTGGCCCACTAGTGTCTACGCAGCCCTTGCTCCCATATGGAGACCGAAGGAGGTCTCATTCAATACATACATCTGCATGTTGAATCACGCTGTCCATTATCCTCAATCTCTAGTACCTTTATCTACCCCTCAAATTGCACCCCAATACATTTCTTTACACACTGCTGCATTTTTCCTGTGTGGGCTCCAGTTGCCCTTAAATCTCTCAACAGCCACTTCTACTTCGACTACAATTGCAGCAAATTGTAGCCTACTTCAGTTTTATATGTCTCCACGGGTGGTTGTTCCTCTTTTGGGTGGGCTTTGGGTCATCAGATGGCTGCACCCCCCATCACGGCATGCTTGAGTATGTCTCCTGGCCTCTCCATGAACCAGCTTGTCTCCATTATTGTAGCAGAAGATGTCTTGACCCACAGGTAGGTCTTCTTGCTAGTTACTTTATTCACTTACATCTCCAACAAGGGTGAAGGTCTCACTGTTTCCAACAACCCAGGCTACATATTCCAAGTGACTCGGGTGGAACACCTGGGTAGGGCATTAAACCCGCAGTATACAGTCACTCCATTCCACGAATGACATAACAAACCCTCTGACTCGGGAGGATAGCTCAGCGGCAGCAAGACAACATGGAGCAACACAGGTTTCATTGCCGGGTCCACACTTAGAAACCTCTGGGTATTAAGCATGTTATAATTAACATATCATATAATATCATATCATATCTGACATCACACACACCCATTGTTGTTCACCACACATACAGGGGAAAAAGGAAAGTATATTGAACATACCAAAGAACTTTAAGATGTAAAGAATTTGAAACAGGCATTTTCTTGCTATGAACCCAGTCTGGAGTAAGATAGCAACTGAGAATAGACTGGACCACCCCATCCTCCACTTAAGGACCAACCTAATGACCCTACACTTCGAAGAACATCTTGCAAAGTACTATTAGCACTAGTTAACGCTACCTGTACCCCTTCCAAACTCCCCATCCCCTGTTCTGCATTCCCCTTCCAGCTCTTGTGCTATACTCACACCATACCTGAGACCCCCTGTGTGTCCTCTTCATAGCTTTCCAGATAGGTTTGTACTTTATAAATCCCATATTTATGTACATACTCGAGTCATTGCCCACTCACCCAAGCCTGTTAGGAAGATCTCTTCCATGGCTCACTCACCTCTCAATGCCCTGAACACTCAGGAATGCAGCTTACCCTCAGATCTGTATTCCATAGAGTAGAGTCAAGTTGTAGTCAACGGGGCCACCTCTGGAGGAAGAAGAAGGATTGGCGAACATGCAATCATATTACCCACAACACACCCTTTTGTCATGAAATGTCATGACATTATGAGTCCATTTTGAACCTAAGCTATAATAAGCCCCACCCTACAGGTGTTTTCTGGTTAGAGTTCTGGCTTTCTAGGTAACAATTACCGTAGGCAGAGTTCTTGGTCAGTGTGTTCAGTTCTTGGCTCAAAAGTGGCTCTCGATTCCAGAATGTTCTACTTTCAGCTCACCTGCAAAAGAAGAACACAGGAAGATTATTCAACAACCGCTTAGATACTTAACTTTAAAATGTGCATGTCCTGAGATTGAATGCCAACAGAAATGAAATGCTAACAGGTAACTTAAAATTCCATGGTACATTTTTGGGTACATTTCACCAATGCACATAGGGGAAGGCCTCTGCAAGTACTTGGGGGAATCGCACAAGGGAACATGCACGCCTCTTGTCTATGCTATCTCTGCCTTTTCTTTTGGACTCATGACTCTATTTGACCAACACCATCCTATTCACACATTCACACGTTCCCATCCCCGTCCTCATCCTTGGATCACCTCTGAAATGAAGACCCTCAAAACAAACATGTGCTGTGAACTACGATGCTGGTGCATATTACAGACACCAGACTTACTTCTAGCCTCGAGACATACCCTTGCTGCCCCAACCTCTACACTGGACTCTGCCACATCCTAATACAACACACACCTAATCTCTTACCTTTGCAATCAAACCTGTAAACTTTCATCTACCACCCAATCTTTGCTCACACCTCCAATATCAATCACATGATCCCCTTCTGCATGTTACTTTGCTCACTACTTTTCCTCTAAAATCTCAAAAATGTGCAACACTCCAACATCCCTCCTCCTTCTCCCTCCTCAACCCTCCCGCAGTCCACCAACTCTCCCCCACCTCTCCTACACTTGACTACTTCTCCCCACCTCCCCTATTTAATAAGTACACATTCTTCTCCATGGCAACCCATCTTGCACTCTTATCAACATTTTGCTCCCCAAATGGTCAAAGATTAGGCCTTCATTATATGTTTGCCGTTATCCCACCAGTAATTCTGGTGGGATATGGACAAACCTGCCTTACTGTCTCTGCCGACTGATAGCCCGGTATTACTGGGATATTATGGGCAGCGGAGAGCCAGTAAGTTTCCATTCCCATCGACTCCCATTAGACTCTGTGGGAAGGGATTTCCTGAATCACTGGCACTGTTACTTATTATGCTGGTGATTCAGGCATTTATTTGCCGGTAGGGGCCTGAACTCCTGGCAGGTGAGGTCTGCTAGGAGTTCCGTGGCCTCCACTGGCAAACCTGAAGTGTGCCGGTCTGGAAAAAAAGGTGTGAGACGGAATTACAGGCATTTTTTCCAGACTGGCACATTTATAATGAGGCCCTTAGTCTCAATCACTTGCCCTTATCTCGCTGAGCTCTTTAACCTTCCTCTCCCTGCTGGAGTCTACACTGCCTCCTTCCTCTCCCTGCTGGAGTCTGCACTGCCTCCTTCCTCTCCCTGCTGGAGTCTACACTGCCTCCTTCCTCTCCCTGCTGGAGTCTACACTGCCTCCTTCCACTCCCTGCTGGAGTCTACACTGCCTCCTTTCCTCTCCTTGCTGGAGTCTACACTGCCTCCTTCCTCTCCCTGCTGGAGGCTATACAGCCTCCTTCCTCTCCCTGCTGGAGTCTGCACTGCCTCCTTCCTCTCCCAGCTGGAGTCTACACTGCCTCCTTCCTCTTCCGGCTGGAGTCTACACTGCTTCCTTCCTCTCCCGGCTGGAGTCTACACTTCCTCCTTCCTCTCCCGGCTGGAGTCTACACTGCTTCCTTCCTCTCTCGGCTGGAGTCTACACTGCCTCCTTCCTCTCCCTGCTGGAGTCTACACTGTCACCTTCCTCTCCCTGCTGGAGTCTACACTGCCTCCTTCCTCTCCATGCTGGAGTCTGCACTGCCTCCTTGCTCTCCCTGCTGGAGTCTACACTGCCTCCTTCAAATCTGCAGCTGTCTTACCTATATTGAAGAAACATTATGCTGACCCAAACATCCCAGCAAACTATTGCCGAGTTTCTCTCCATCACAATTATTCAAAAGACCATGAGGGAATCGTCTTCAACTGGATCGATAAGTACGTTGAGGAGATTGGCCTTGGAGGTCCACTTCAATCTGACTTCCCTAGTAAACACTCCACAGAGACTGCACTCATGCATTTTTCCACTTTCTCTCTAATGCTCATTACTCCAGACTCTCTTCTATCTCTTTTATACTCATCCTTTTGCACCAGGCTGCAGCTTTTGACACTGTCAACCAAACCTCTTGTCTTCTCACTCTCCACGGCCTTGGGTTTCACAAATCTGCTCTTGCCTGGATCACCTACTACCTGGAAGGTTGATCCTTTAAAATCTCTTTTGAACTTGCAAACCTCTTACCCCATCTTTTTCACATCTGTACCCCCCAAAAACCAGTCCTTGGGCCTCTGCTCTTCACCCTCTGCACCTCTGGCCTAGAGAGACTTATCTCATCCTTTGGGTTTCACTATCAACTTTTTTCTGATTAAACTCAATTATTTTTCACGTTTCCCTCCTTCTCTGCAGCCATCTCGGAATGATGTCCAAACTGCCTAACTGAAATGTGTCACTGGATTGAAGAAATCTTTTTCTGGCTTCAAATGCCATCCCTCCCCTCTCCTGTCTCCTTCACGTCTTACTTTCTTGCTCCCTCACCAAATGTTCACAATCTTGGGGTCCTCTTTGACAAAAACCAGCAACTGTAACAATTCATCATCACCACTGCCTCTGCTGCTCATATTAAACTCCTCAAATTCAGAAAATGTGGCCTTTTATTATTAACAACTCTAAAACAACTCTAATCTCTCCTCTTGAGCTCAGCAAACCTGACTACTGATGAAGCCCTCTTTTGGATCTTCCTGCCCGTTTCCCCCTACCCAGCATGTGTGGTCAGTCATCCATCTGGTGCAGAGTGGCTTCTGGATGAGACAGACCATGTCTCCCTGAACCCTGGGCATGCCTCATGTCTCGGGAGGATAGCTCAGGGGCAACGCACTCGCCTTGGAAGCAAGACTACGTGGAGCAACACAGGTTCAGTCCCCAGGTCCGTGCTTAGAAACCTCTGGGCATTAAGTGAGTTATAAATAACCAATTATAATTATAAGAGGGTAAGGTCTGTCTTTGAAACAAATGTGGAAGGGGCAGTGAGGGGGAATGGTTCTGTTTAGTTAACTCTCTCATTCCTTTCCAGTACAGCCTTTAATCTTTTAAATCATAAATACGATACAATATTTGGGAGTGTTGATTTGATTTGAGTCTGGCATCAGTGTACAACAATAAGGCAATAAATCCCAGAAACACCTGCGAGTGTCATCAACCAAAAGTATTGACTTTACAATGATCCCTTGATGAGGGCTTAGGAAAGGCAACCACTAGTGTCAGACAGGGTCTCCCTTCTGACAATCAGAGTGGGAGCTGGCAGAGGAGTCTTTACTTTCAGGAGTAGAGATTTACGATAATAATGTACAACCTGCAATCACTTAAGCACACAATAAAGTCATGTATACACAGCATACAGTTGAAAATACATGTTTTACTTAAAGTAATGCCTAAAATAAAAGTCTAATTTACAATTAAGCACTTGAATTGGAAATCAAAGATTAGAAAATCACATTGGTCCTCAAGGGATGCAAGATAAAAAGGTAAACAATGATGTAACAGTCCTTTACATGTAAGCATAGCCTTTATATACCTTAGAATAGTTTAAATTAGCCTAAATGTGAACTCATACAGCCCACACATAGCTCATGATTATAGCAACAAATGGTTAAAAGTTACCAATCTTACTGTGGAGCTGCTTAGAACACAATCTCCAGCCAGATATTGGCGAGGGACTCCACAATGAGAGATTCAGACCAAAGTCAAGAAAGAAAAGGCGCTGGAAGGACAATTGCAGAGCTTATTCCACAAGGTTGATGCAGAGAGAGTCACATTTCCGGTACCTAGGAGAAAGGACCGCAAGAGAAACCTCTAAATACTGAATGAGCACCTAGCAAAAGATTAGGAGAAAGAAGACCCAAAAGGCCCAGACAAGGCTGCTGGAATTCAAGATAGGTTGTCGGAGTTGAGGGACATCGGAACATTCTGATCTGTGGATCTTCACACGTTAATTTTAAGGTAGAAGGATCGAGGTTTGCAGAGAACCTCTGGCAAGAAAGGACTGATCTAGTGATGATAACAAGGTCAGAGAACCCACAGCAAACAAGCACGTTGGGAAATATCAGTGGATGATCCAGTCAGGACTCAGGATTGCAGGACAAGGTAAGATAATTCCTTCAGAGGAAGGAATGAAAGCAGTGGTCCAGCCTGAGGAGGCTTGAGATAGAGTAGAACTTGTGGAAAACTAAAACAATGCTGCCTGGTCTCCAGCAACTCAACAGAGACTCTGCATTCTGTGTTGATGATGCAGACCTTCAGGAGCTTCATAGGAGTACAAAAAGGCTACAGATGAGGACGATCTGACATAGACATTTACTTTGGTTTGACAGGCACAGAGATACCCTTCAGGAGGATCGGGAGAATAGGACAGAGGTTCAAGCAGGTAATTTTATTTTATCTACTTCAGAGGTAATTCCAAGTAATCAGCTCAAGAACAGCTCCTGGTCTCTACAGTTATACAGACAGGGTTGGGGGTGACCTAAAACATTTTTAATCCTTGAATTGGACCTGATATAGATGAATATTTAACCACCTCATCTCGAAGTCTAAATCTGTAAGCTACTTACTAGAATGCTTACTCTGCTTAGGGTGCAACAACAGAACTATAGTTTACAGAGAACTATTTCTGCTTCTCCTTCTTCAAGAAACAAACATTAGGACAAATGTCCTGGGCACAGTTACAATCTTTAATGATATAGCTGATCAACAAACCCATAATTACCCATCTTTAAAATAATCAATATGTATACCAATAATTGATGCGCAGGATGCATTAGTATGTGCCTTCCCCATCTCCTGTACTACTAAACATATTAGCCCAATTTTGTGGCCATTGTAATTGTTTCCAATTTTAAGTCAGCAATACTATTAATACCTTGCTCTGCCTTAGCCTTGAAAGTCACTCTTTGATGTGTCCATGCCTTGCACACTTGGCAGGTATCTCATGTTACACCCTTCATAAGTTTTACCTAACTACAGGGCAAATCCTTTATTACACTAATGACTACTGAACTGTCACAAATTGGATTCTGCTCTTCAAATAGAACAAATATAAAATACTGTACAAAAACCCACCCCAAAGGAAAAACAGAGAAGATGTGACAAACTGGAGGAAATAGCACTCGAGCATAGTTACAGCTGTGTCAGGTAAATCACTGTTCACAAAAGGATATATCTTGGATGTAAACAGGAGCAAGTGTGGCCTAATCAGTCTCTAGGGACCAAGTGGACTGAGGGGCAGGTAAGACTCAACAGTACATGGATACAGTTCTTGGTGGGTTGACAGAGTCGGACCCAGCATTGAACGTATATGCGAGCGGATCAAGCTCCGCTCAAGCATGTTGGATCATGTGGGCGCACGCAGCTAGAGGACATCACATAGGGATGAAGGCAGTTTCCCTGTGCAGTCGAAGGGTGGCTCTCAAAGATGCAGGGCAAAGAGGTCCCAGGAATTCTTCATAACTCGAGATGCTGAGTCAGGCTTTAGCCAGTGGGAGTGGCCGATGAGAGATGTTCAAGCGGTACAAGTTGGCCGGCGACGGTCATCGAAGTGGTGATCCTGGGTGTGTTAATATGCAGACAGATGATGGGGCAGCAGTTCAAGAGCTAGCTGGGTCAAGCTGTGGTTTTAACCCCCAATCGTAGTGTGAATCACCAGTGATTCCGTATTAGATCTAGTATTTAATCAAGTAGGATTCTGATAATAAACAATGATCACATAGATAGTACAACCAGAAATGAAAGGCTGAGGCTCACTAACCTGAATTGCGGATCTTGACTACGAGGATAGTAAGAATTCCCCTAATAATGCTGCTCCCCTCCTTCCTGGATAACAGAAGGATAGCGCGGAGTAATCGCAGGGAAACCCTCTGGAGCAGAAAACCCTGTACTGGAACAGGAATGGAACTTCGGAGGTAGAAAGATCTTCAGATCCAGGAGCCGAACAGGATATGATGTCGACCTCTTTCTTCCTGGTGAATGGGAGGTTGGTAGAAGAGCTGCTCCACTCACCAAATGGAAGGGAAAAGATCAGCAGTAGGTTGACAATGGGCAGGCTCAAGGACCCTGAGAGCTTCCGCTGTGGAAGGAACTTGACTCGGGTTGGGAAAAGAACAGACTTTGTCTGAGCGGCGGCTTAACGGCTGGTTGAACCCTCTCGCTGTCGGAAGGTAAGACAGGTTATAACGGCAAACACTAACCGAACAATCAAAGGAATGAATATTGCAGTTCCTACCTAGAGTTAGCGAGCGGGTTATGGAAGCAGTGTTTCTTTTTTTTCTTTTTCCTTTTTTTTTGTTGGCAGAGGCAAATTACATACATGTTCAACAGAGCAGTTATGAGATGACGGTTTGGATCGACAGCAGAGTACAGTGACACCTACAAGCAATGAGATGTAATTACACAGGGACTGCGGCACCATGGAACATTAGGTGCAAGGTACATGGCAGTAATAGTCACGGTGAGTTATCCGCCGAGGAGTCGGCTTCGAGGCCGTTGAGATAACTGTTGAAGGCAGACCAAATGTTTTTAGGCCGGGACCGGGCTGGGAGGGTACTGATGTATTCTTCCTCATAGTGCCGAGACCAAGTCAATATGTTCTGCCATTTCCGGAAGGTAGGAGGATTGGAGCACTTCCAATTCTGTAGGACACACTTTTTGGCAATTATACAACATACATTTAGGAATTTGGCTGCCCCTCTGGCTCCTTCATCCCCCCAAACCCAAATAATATACCCAGTGGATCAGTCTCAATGACAGTGTCGCAGATTACTGACAGCGTTTTCAGAATCTCTTCACAAAATGGGGTTAGTCGCAGGCAGTCCCGGAACATGTGTAAGTGGCCCGTCGTCCACCGCCCCGCAGTGAGGGCAAAGCTGTGTGACAGAGCGGGCGAATTTGGAGAGCTTACGTGGGGTGTAGTATAGTCTGTTCAATAATTTATACTGTATTGTTCGGTATCGGAAATTCAGGGAGACCCTGTTAGTGTGGGAGCACATTTTCCCCCATAGTTGGTCCGTGAGTTCTACCGCTAGTTCAGAAGGCCAATAGTCCCGCAACCTAGAAGGCCGCGGTGTGGAAGTCGTAAGCAGGAGTTTGTATAATGATGATACTACCCCGCGGGCCCCGCCCGAGTTGGCAATGTAGGCAATTCCAGTGGAGTCGGGGGGTTTGTTGGGGAACTCAGGCAACGCGTCGCGAAATGCAGCGCAGAGTCTGTAGTATTGTAGCAGTTCCATCGGTGTTCCCAAATGGCCCAGTCTCCAAGTCTGTGGTGTTATAAATAGCCCATCCGGGTAGAATTCGGTTAGGGCTAGGTACCCCACGGACCGCCAGTGTCATGCTAGGGCTATCCCCAACAGTGCCACCCCCCACCCTCACTGCCCACCCCCAACTTGCAGTGTAGATTCCCCTCCCCCCTACGCAGGTGAATCAAAGGATGTCAGAGGACCTCACCCAACGGGGTCGTGTCCCTGCCATAGCCCAACTGGGGCCAACCATCAATGACACCCAAACAAACATTAACGTTGCCATTGCAGTGGGATGTGCTTTTGCCGTGGGGATGGCCGCTTAAGCATCTTGTGGGACAGCGGGAGCCGTCCAGTGCAGGTTCTGCGGTATGCAGATCTGGTGTTAGGTCCCACGGTCCACCGGCCATTGAAAGCAGGATGGGAACTAGGGAGTGCCCAGTGGTCATGGACAGTCCCATGCCCGGAAGTACACAGAGATCAATGTCCAACGTACCAGTGGTGAATCCAAGGCCAACTGCCTATAGGTGGGGCCAATCATGTTGAGTTTGCAGCCCATTATTGCTATTTACACATTTACATTAGTGAGGAAAAGGAGATTTGCTGAATTGGGTGATTAGGTCGCATTAGGTCTTGATACATTGGGTCAGTCTCCACCAGCGTGTTCACCATTCAGATCATAGAGAGGGATGTGTGCTTCAATAAATTTCACCGCCTTGTCAAGCACAGTAAAGAAGTATAGCTTGCCATTTTGTGTGACTTTAAGCTGTGCAGGGAACAGAATAGCGTATGGGACATTGCGCTCCATAAGCAGTTTCTTGACTCCGAGGAATTGGCGTCTTTCCTGCTGTGCAGCTATTGAAAAATCCGGGAAAATCCTGATGGTATTGGCCTCAAGTCGCAGGTCGCCCTTCTCTCGTGCCAGGCGGAGGATAAGGTTTCTGACCTGGTAATTTAGAATTCTGGCCTCGGAATGTTGCCTGGTTTGGGGCGCGGGGAGAGGGCTCGATGGGCACGTTCCACTGTAAAATGGGGAGAGAGGGCCAGATTGCAGAGGAGATCTCTGAGCAGTGTTTCAATGGCGTCCTCCATACGCCCCTTCAGGACGTTCTCGGGGACCCCGATGATTCGCAGATTATTTCTCCGAGAGCGCGATTCCAAGTCATCGCACTTAGCCTTCACATTTTTCATATCTCGTGATAAGGGGGTGACTGTGTCCTGCAAGGTACGAATATCATCTTCGTTTGTCGAGTTTCTGCCCTCTGCATCAGTGATCCTGGGTGCCGCCTGGTCCACTTGTGTTTTTAGGGAAGCCACATTGGCATTAATGTCATCTAGTTTTTCGTGAAACGAGGCAAAGTTTTTAGCCATAGTTTCCATAAGCATGGTTAGGTTGGGGCCAGTTGCGCTGGAATGAGGGTCCGGATCTGGTTCCTCCTGTAGGGACGATGTTGGAGCGGATTCAGGCCGCGGGACGGATTTGGTAAATTTACCATGGCTCCCCCTTTCGAATTCCCCCTAGATTTGTTAGGCATTACTGGTGTAACTTCCGATATGGCAGAGCTCATCGTTGGAGCTATTAGAGCATGGCGAGTGTGCAGGGTTCAGAGGAAAGGGTAGGTATCAGATGCTGTACTCAAGGCAGTAGCATGTGCAGATTGTGGTAGCCGTGAGGACATAGAGGTTACAGCAAGGCAGAGTGCGTGAGATTATTGTGGGGGCCGAATTGAAGTGGAGGATCTCTTGATGAGGAGAGCAGCAGTTGCCGTGTGGGAAGTCACTTCTCAATCAGAGGGCTCCGAGCAGGTGCCGGTTTGTGGGGTGCCTCAAGCGGGGTGGAGGGGAATGGTGGGAACCAGGCAGACAGCCAGTCCAAAGGCCCCCCCAGCTCCAGGCCTGTCGTGCAAGTGGGGCAGCCCTGGTGTACTCAGTAGTTGCAGGACAGTAGGTGAAGGGTGTCAGCAACCAGGTTCCTCTGAGGGCTCCTACACTCGTAGGTGGCCTAGGTACAGCGCCCCCTTGTAGGGTAGGATCAGCTGCACAGGCCTCACAGGCAGTCAGATGGGAAGGTCGTGGGCAGCCCCGAGGAGCCACGAGAGACGCGGCCCGGGTCCCTCAGCTCCTCACCTGGATGTCAAAGTCCGCAACACAAATTACAGGCGGCCAGTCAGGCTCCAGCCCAACCGCTCCATGGCACTACTATGAGAGGGCTCCGGCGCCGGTATGAGGAAGCAGAGCGGTGCTGCCCACGTCATAAAGGACCTCTAGGAGGGCGGCCGCCACCGACGGTAGAGTCTCTCCCCGGGGGGGATTGCAGGATGGGCACTGCAGCGTTTCTGTGAGGGAGAGGGGCAGCCCCCTGCAGTGGCCATCAGCGCAGCGGGGTGCCCATGGAGGAGCGGCCGCAGTCGATGCTGGTGTCTCCCTCCGAGGAGGGCACGAGGCGAGCGCCCCGGAGCGGTGAAAATGAAGTGGGGGCGCGTCTCGGTGCAAGCCCCCGCAGCGGCCATCGGCGCGGCGTGGCCTCCCAGGGATGGGCGGCCGCAGGCGATAATGGTGCCTCCCTCTGGGGAGGACACAAGACGAACGCTCAGCACCGGAGTGATGAGAATGAAGCGGGGGCGCCCTCCGGTTCAGGCCCCCGCAGCAACCGCCCGCGGGACCGCACCCTGCGGGGGGCGGTCGCCAGCGACAGTAGGTTCACCCCAAGGGGGGCAGGTGGATGCCGGGTGTCGGTGGCTCCCAGTTGGTGATCCAGGCCGGTGGAAACCGCGCCCCCCCTCTGTGAGAGCCGGCAGTGAGGGAAGGGTGGGAGCCGGGCACACGCGAAGGCTCTGACGGCCAACCCCCGGCCAGCCAAGATGTACAGAGCTTCGAGTTCCCGGGACCGATTCAAACCGGGATTACAACAGGACATGTAGGAAGGGCACACGAGCATATCCACAAATTTTGGGGCTGCAAAATGATGTGGCACCGAAGTTGATGATGGATTGCAGCCTGAGCCCCACAGAGCTTAAAGACTAGGCAGCCATCTTGGGCTGCTCAACAGCACCACCAGGAAGCATTGTTTCTGTCGGGGAGAGACCTGGATGAAGTCAGAAAGGGGCAGTTCTTGAATGGCGAAGGAGCGGGAGTTAGCAAAGGATCCGGAATTCGAATCTGAATAAAGCTTAGAAAGCGTAGAGAATTGTGCATCCGTTCTGAAGCAAAAAAGAATTGGTTAGCAGATAGTTTTACATGAAAGGAAAATTTCCCTAGGAATTGTAAACTTACGAAGCGTCTCACAGAGGAGTAGCGACGCATTGAGCTGCTGCTACGCGACAGCTATATGCGGTCATGTGATCTTTTTCCGCCATCGGAAATGTACGTGGAAAGGCTGCACCTACTGTTGTGGATCGGCATTTTAGGGGTAGTTAACAGTAGTGAGTTGCAATATCTATTGTGGTGCCACAATGACCATTTTCTGTAGCAGGATGTAACATTCCGTTCA
The DNA here is from genome assembly GCF_040938575.1 of Ambystoma mexicanum. Lineage (NCBI taxonomy): Eukaryota > Metazoa > Chordata > Amphibia > Caudata > Ambystomatidae > Ambystoma > Ambystoma mexicanum. The sequence goes on along the minus strand of NC_090925.1, from coordinate 48,261,684 downwards.
GATCCCGGCATTGAGAAGGGACTTTGGGCCTAGCAGTTGATGAGCTTTGGCTAGGACACAATGCAGGGTTGAGTTATTTTAAAGTGCACGCAAGTTCAAAGTTGTGGAGAACCAGCGTTGGCGACTTCCAGGTACAGTGAACACATAGCAACCGGTTCAGTGTAGAAGAACAGGGAGCTTTGGATGGTCTGGTCCTCTGGGTGCTGTGATGTCCACTCAGGGGGACTCACAGACAGGATGGTTCTGTTCAGGGTCTGCTCTACCAGCTCAAGAGATTTCAGTGCAGAATTGGCTTGTCTTGGTCTACAGCAAAAGGTCATTCCTGGTGTGCCCTGGCAGTGGGTCGAGGTCCGATCTTCCTTCGGACTTGGATGATTCATTCTTTACCACAGGATGAGGGTTTTGAAGTGCAACTTTCCTAAAGGATGTCCAGTGGCATCTTCAGAGTGAATCTGCATCCTTTTAGGATCTGGGAGGATCTGAGAGAATCTTAAGAAGAGGTAGGAGACCCCTTCTTTTAAAGCCACATGTCCCCATGCAATTATAGTAAAGTTAGCCTGCCTTAGTGGTCCAATCCCTGCTCTGAAACCGAGTGGACTTTGCCCTTCTGATGTCACACCCAAAGTCCATTCCTTCAGAGGAACGAGAACCAAAATGGATGAAATCTCTTTCCATTGACCAGAGCCCTCAGACCTTTAGATATGCAACACACTGGTGTGAGGATACGCCTTTTGATTGGGTGTGCTCCCTTGAAGCCAGGCCCAGGAAAGCTGCCTGATGTGTGGCTGTCTCAGTCAAGGGTGTCACCTGCCCTCACAAAGAGATCAAAGAGAAAGCCTGACCTTCCAGGTTCCTGTCTTGCCATTTGGCAGGCTACACCCGTCTTACTAGAATGCACATCACCTTCCAGAGCAGAGCTGACTCACAGCACATCCTAGCTAGACCACCTGGACGACTGGGAGTGCTGCCCCACACTTGGATCCCGGTCTTCCACTCAGTTTGCCCGTCCTCATGCCCAGAGGAGGTCCCTGCAAATCCCAGAGGTGGCCATGGCTCTAGCCGGAGGGAAAGCTATAATTTTCATGACAGCCTGGGGTGCTGCCCGGCCTTTGGGCACCTGTCTACCATGCAGTGCGGCGACCCACCTGCCCATCGTAGGTCCCTGTGTGACACAGCATGAGTCCAGGCCTGACCCAGGGGCAAAAGCTCTAATGCGCCCTGGTCAAAGCTCCAGGAAGGCTGGGGGTGCAGTCCCCGCCTTTGGGCACCTGTCGCATAGGTGGTTTGCTTGCCCCCTGCCCAGTGGATGTTTCTGCATGCCCCGGCTTGGTCCCCGACATTCCCTGCAAGGAAAAGCTCTCACATACCCCAGCCAATACTCCAGGATGGCAGGGTTGCTCTCCCTACCTTTGGGCACCTGTCTACAATGTGGCTTGACAGCCCCCCTGCCGAGCGTATGTGCCTGCATGCCCCGGCCGTGGCCTCAGCATTCCCTGGAGAGAAAAGCTCTAATGTGACCCAGTCAGAGATCCAGGATGGCTGGGGGCGCTGCCCCCACCATCAGGTGCCTGCCTCCCATGCCGGTCAGTCACCCCCTGCCCAGCGGATGTCCCTACAAGTCCCAGTGGAGACCCCGGCGAGTCCCCGGCCCTCCCCAGAGGGAAAAGTTCTCATGCAGCCAAGCCAGAGCTCCGAGTCGGCCAGGGGGTGCAGTTACCATCCTTGGGTGCCTGTCTCCCCAGTGGTTCCATCCCTAGTTCCCAGTGGAGGTCTTTGTGATAGACAAAGCTCCACGGTGGCTGGGTGGTCTGCCACTTCCCTTGGTGGCCTGCCTCCCTGGGTACCCCGGTGGGGGCCCTGTCCCACCTGTAAGGTAAAATCTCAAAGGCATCCCGGCCAAAGCTCTGGGATGGCCGGGGGTCCAGACCTGCCCCCGCCCTTGGGTGTCTGCCTCCCATTTGGTTCAGCCGCCACCTGCCCAGAGGATTTTTCTGCATGTCTTGGCGGGAGCCCCGTCAAAGCTCCAGGGAAGCCGGAGGTGCTTCCCTCACCTTTGGGCACCAGTGGCTGACGTCGGTGAGCATCCCCTCAAAGCTCTGCAAAGCTTTAGTGCATTTATTTATTTATTGTGTAGGCTTATAAAGCACCGAAAGCCCCCGGACATCGGGGTGCTTAAAGACAAACAGAAACACAAATAACAACCTGTAAAAGAAAAAGAAAAAAACAGACCAGCAGGACTAACCTAATGGGCGTTCATGTGATGAGAGGTTTCCATCACTTCTATGAAAAACCTATCAGGCTCGTCCTAAAAGCTGTATAGCTAGGTTCCAGCCAGATGGTTAATGGGAGGTTGTTCCATTTTCTTGCAACCAGCACTGGGAAGGCCCTTCCTAGTCCAGTTGCTCTTTTGTGGCAAGGCCTATAATTCTGCCTAGCCCCTCCGACCTCAGGGCAGGGTTGGGTACATATTGGGTGATTTTCGCCTGGAAATACGCAGATGCGTTGCCATGCAGGCACCTATGGACCAATGTGAGTGATTTAAAGGTGATCCTATCCTCCACTTTCAACCATTGATGTGGTCACTTTTCTTCTTCCTTTTTATTATTCTGACCGCGTTGTTTTCCATCACCTGGCATTTAGCAACTAAGACCTGCTGGCTTCTAGCATAAGCGCATTTCCATAGTTTAAGCGGGACAGAATAGTGGCCCTTGCAATCGTGGCACAATTTTCTTCATTCAAAAAAGGTTGGATGGCTCTAGGAAGGCATTGATGGTATAAATTACTCTCATGGAGATGTTGCACATGATCCTCAGCTCTCATAGCGGCTTCCAGAACAAGCCCTAGAGTTTTCACATTCCCAGACACTTGAATACAGGTATCCTTAACATGAAAGGCCTTGTATCCTGGCCCTAATTTGGCCCGGGCCTGATGGGTACCTCAAATAGGCATCTCATATATAGATTGAATAATAGAGGAGATAAGTTAGCCCCCTATGGTACTCCGTACTTTATTAGTGCGGGAATGGAGAATTTCTCTCCCCAGTGTATCTTAGCCTCTCTGTCAGCCAAGAAAGAGGCCACACATCTGGTAGCCCCTTTAGAGCAATGCGCCACTTTTACTAGCACCCTTTGTAGCAGTTGGTGGTCGAGAAATCAAAAGCCGCACTTAGGTCTAGCAGGACTAGAAGCCCAGCCTTTCTCCTGTCCAGCAGCCTGAACATATGCGTCTGGAGGTCTAACATTGGCGTTTCTGTACTGTGTGCGGGTTGGAATCCAGATTGTTGTTCATGAAGTATGCGGTTTCCTTCCACATACTTTTGTAATAGTGCTGTAGCAACTTTGTCCAGCACTTTGAGAAAAAAAGTTGCTTAGGATCAAGCCCTGTTTTTTTTTAGGAGGGGTGTAATGGTGACCGATTTAAGGCTCTTGGGAACAATTCTGTCTCTAAAGGAGGCATTCACAATTTTTGTTAATGCTGGAGCAAAGATCTCTTTATTATCCAGTATTATTCTTGGCGGGATAATGTTTTTGACGCAAGAGGAGGGCTTCATATTTGATAACACTTTGATCATTTCCTCATTTGATATGGGGAGAAACTTGAAACTATCTTCACACCGCCTGGGATATTCCCATGTTGGTGAAGCTGCCGATATCTTGGGAGCTTTGCGTGATGCAAGAATGGATTCCCTAGCTTTCTGGATTTTGTTGGCGAAAGCTGTATGTACATTATCACGATCCTCTTGGGAGGTAGAAAAAGGGGGGGACAGCACTTTAGGCTTTTCAATTGATTTCCGAATCTCAAATAATTTGCTGGTGGTGTTGGACGCCGAAGTTATCTGGTTGTTATAGTAATTTATTTTGGCTTCTCTAATCCCGTTCGTATATAGTTTCAGTGTGCACTTCCACAGCTCTTTATTGGCTGGTGTGGGGTGCTTAATCCACCTACTCTCCATGCCTCTTTTCTAAGTTTAGTGAGCTATGGGTGGGACCATTTCTGGTGGTTTCTGTTTTCTCTGATCACTTTGGGCTTTATGGGCGCCATCTGCTCCACAAGCTCCTGTGCAAAATTTGAGCATTTCAACAGAGTCTCTTCACACGTATCTCTCTCCTGAGAGCCCTCAAGGATTTTACTCTTACGACTTCTTATCTATTGAGGATTTTCTTGGGGGAAGATTTAATTTGCACTTCAAACAATACTTTGAAGTAATTAGACCAACTGCATGGGGTGGTCCTGACCGCCTGTGCCTCTATGTTTTTAGCAATAACCCAATCAAGTTGATTGCCTTTAGCTGTAGTGGGTTCTGAGTTTATAACCCTAAAGTCAATAGAATACAGCACTTGCTCTAAGCAGATGGCCTCTTTGTCAATTTGGTTCACCTGTTGAAATCACCCAGAAGCAGCGTAGCTGATTTTAGAGATTGCTCACCCCACACACCATCTAAATTAGCATTGCTGAATTTAGAGATTGCTCACCCCACATGGGGGGCCACAGAACCCACACATTTCTTGTTGTTGCTTGTCGGGGGTCTGTCAGCCCTTTGCAAGGGATCCAAGGGCCCTTCCTGCCTCGGTGCTTTGGAATGCATGACACTACCAGATGGCGCTCTCTGAGCCCAACCATCTGGTAGTTGGCCATAGGAATGAATACAAGGACCAGGTGGCTGACCTGCTTTGGGAGTTTTGATGGATACCATTTGTCCAGTTGGGACTATAAGAAAGGTGGACACTTTTGCCAGACCTCTGCCTCTTTCACCCAAGGTACAGCCATTACGAAAAAGCTTAGTCACCATCCCCAGACTACTGTGGACACTTTGTATGGGTCCTATCTGCTCTCCACTTGTTTGCTGTCCCACCCAGTCTCTGTGATTTACCCAATGCTCAACCAAAAGCCCAGCAAGGTATGTTCTCCATGAAATGTCCCAGCAGAGCCGGCCACTGGGGCACCCTGCTGGCCAAAGCAAAGACTTTGTTGTCCAGGCATCTGGTCAGGGCGGGCTGACCCACACCACCCGGTTCTTTAGCTGGGCCCGACAGGGGGAAGTCAGACCAGATAAGCTGAGTCAGGGCTGGGCTGGCTGTGTCCTATGTTTGTCTCTGGTTGGGCTCCACATGCCTCCACACCATGGGGGCATAAAGGTCAATAGAAAGTGTCTTCCTGCCGGGATGCTGTGTGGCGCAGGTGGCGGATGTCTCCTCTGTACCTGGATTAGTGCCTCAGAATGATGCCGTGCCAACCCCTGTTCTCTGGAGAACAAAGCTCTAAAGCAACCGGCCAGAGCCTTGGATGACCAGGGGTGGCGCCTTAGCCCAGCAGCTGCCCTTGCACACCCCATCGGGGGCTCACACCCTCTCTGGAGGCCAAAGCTCTAAACCATAGCGGCAAGAGCCATAGAGCAATCTTTCACAGCTCCATGTTGATGTCTTCAAGCCAGAACTGGTGTTTGCTTCCAGTTGCATGCTGGAACTTAAAGTTTCGTTTTTCCAATTGGCCAACAAGTCTCAGCATGCTGTGTGAAAAAAAAAAACAGGACTGGCTCGAAGACATCCGCATGGGACTGGGAAAGTTGGGAGCTATGCATTTTGGTGGCTATTCTTGCATCATTGGGCACAGCCAACAGGGCAGCCAATATAACAGTGGCAACACTTTCATGTAAAAGCACATCCAACTTGAAAATGACTTGGTAGAGGTGCATAATATTGGAATATGTTTTGGGTACAGGCATCATCAGAGGGATTTACAGTGGTAATATAGGCATATTCAATGTGGGCGCAGACATCATAAAAAATTAATTGGAAAATGTGTATCCTTCGTGTCCTGGTATCTATAGTATTTTTTCATGTTATTCCAAAGAACTGAGAGAACCCCGCACCCATGTCTTCACTGGTTGGTTGGCCAGTTCAGTCTCCCTGGCTATGGATGTTTGCTCACACTCATTACTAGAAGATATGTATGACCCACCAGATTAAAAAAAAAAATACCAACCTGCAACTGGCAACCTGCCACACATATCAAAATTAGGCATCACCAGTAAGAGATGGCTCACCTTACTCGTAAAGTCAGTAACCATTTCAAATGGCAGGAGATTGATGTGGAAGCTGTCACTTTGACTTGAGAGCTGACACCTCTAGCGGCAGCCCTGCTGAAGCAGTGCACTGTGACAGCTGAGTGCTTTGCATCATAGCGTCACATTAGAATGCAGAACTAGAGTAGTGATTAACCATTCACCTGCCTCAGTACAACACATTACCCACATTTTAGAATACGACTGAAAGATAAGTGGCATGAAGCTGAACTGGCATGGAAAATATGCAAGGGTTGTATTTGGCCATCCCGTAATTATACTCTCCTTGCTCACCCTTTTGCACAACAGTATATATTGGCTAAATTAACTTTTGATGAATGCTTTAATGGAGGAAACGATATTGGCATAGGGTTGCAACAAATGTCAAAAAACACTCTGGCTACAAACAGAGAATGTCTTGAGGCCTCTGTAAGAAGCACTTTGCAGAGTGACATTGCAGAGGAAAGTGAGGCCACCATTGCCCAAACAAGACTTGAAATGTTGCATTTCTGAATGTTCCTAGAATGTGACAATTGTCTTAATGGACTCAACTACTCTGTGTGAGTCTTGCTCCTTGGAAAGGGAGTCAGCGGTTAGAATGGTCTGGCAATAGTGCTAGATTGCAACATAACGCAGCGGCCAAACACAATTCCCAGCTCAGTGATTGGCTGTCTTGCTCAGGCACACATTCTTGATGCATGTAATTCAGTAAAAGGATATATATATATATATATTTTACTCAGGGATCTCTGTATTCTATATGCCTCTACTGGCCACCCCAAGCTAAAATGAGAAAACCTAGGGGCTGCAGGTAGTATGCCTATTTTGAGATTGCTAGATTTCCGTCTGGCACGAAAGTAGAGAATTTTGAAGCGCCGGAGGAAGAACCAGGATATGATGTGTGCTAGAGTGCTGTGAAATGTCCTGGTTCTCCAAGTGGATATGCAAGAATAGCGTACTGAAATTAAAGATACCCCATCCCCCGCACCCTGCAATCAATCCATTCTTAATTATTAGAGAAACAAAATGAAAAAGTAGTATTTATATTCTTATGGAAATAAACTTGCAAAATTGATCAGAGAAGTCCCAAAAAACAAATGTAATGAAAATATATCAGATTCATATTTGAATAACATTCAGTGTACACTGGAGTTCTTTTTTTTAATCATTCTTTCAATAAACAAAGGTAATTGTTGTTTCGGAGATGGTATGTCCTTCTTCAGGAAAATACACTAATATATACGTTCTTTAGTGGATTCAACTTATATAGTTATAGTGGTTCCCATGAAAAGTCACCTCAGTAACAAAAAATATCGTAATGCATCAGCAAATATCCGATAAATCATCTAAATATAAAACATGTAAAGCATGAATAGGTTATCCTCGTAAAAAATACAAAATCCTTCTGTTATTATAGCCACTGTATAAACTTAGCAGTGTTTCGAACTTGCCCCTTCTAAATGTAGCTGCATTCTTGAGTATAGAAACTGGTACCCAGTCATTTTACCGAAACAAAATCAGAGTGGTAAGTTTAACTGAAACCCCAAGTACTGAAAGAATATCAAAAATGTAATTAAATATATGTATATATATACATATGTATATATAAGGTAGTGGGGTAAAGAAGTAAAATGGGTGCGGTTTGGTTAAAGGACAGAAAAATTGGGTACTTGGGGCGGACCCCCGAAAATAAAAAGTAAAAAAAAAACAGTGTGTATGTTTTCACTATTTTGACTTCAGTGAAATTTACCCCTGATTTTACCTTTGGTAAAATCACATATAACCTAGAAACTGTGTTATATTCTGCTGCATCTTGAGTATAGCCACTGAGTGCGATTCAGCCACATCTTGATTATAGCCACTGTGTAGAATTTAGTTGCACTTTGAATTTGCCCCCTTCTAAATGTAGTTGTATCTACGAAACCAAGAAACCAGCCCCGACACACGGGGTACGTATCGCACTCCATGCTTATGGAAGATAGCCGAAGGCACGGCTACCCACCTGCACGCATCTGCCATCATACACTACTTTAAGACACATCGCACAATACCTCTGCTATAAGACTGCAGATGTCCCCCATGACAAATATTCGGTCTAGCAGGACACATAATGAGACTCCTGCACTCACATGCTCTCCAGACTACCTCACAGCACCCATCCACATGCCAGCGTGACATGGAATGAGACTCCTGCACTCGCATGCTCTCCGGACTACCTCACAGCACCCGTCCACGTGCCAGCGTGGCATGGAATGAGACTCCTGCACTTGTATGCTCTCCTTACTACCTCACAGTACCCGTCCACGTGCCAGCGTGAAATGGAATGAGACTCCTGCACTCGCATGCTCTCCGGACTACCTCACAGCACCCGTCCACATGCCAGCGTGACATGGAAGGACTCCTGCACTCGCATGCTCTCCAGACTACCTCACAGTACCCGTCCACAGGACAGCGTGGCATGGAATGAGACTCCTGCACTTGCATGCTCTCCAGACTACCTCACAGCACCCGTCCACATGCCAGCGTGACATGGAATGAGACTCCTGCACATGCATGCTCTCCAGACTACCTCACAGCACCCGTCCACATGCCAGCGCGACATGGAATGAGACTCCTGCACTCGCATGCTCTCCGGACTACCTCACAGCACCCGTCCACATGCCAGCGCGACATGGAATGAGACTCCTGCACTCGCATGCTCTCCGGACTACCTCACAGCACCCGTCCACATGCCAGCGTGACATGGAATAAGACTCCTGCACTTGCATGCTCTCCGGACTACCTCACAGCACCCGTCCACATGCCAGCGTGGCATGGAATGAGACTCCTGCACTCGCATGCTCTCCGGCCTACCTCACAGCACCCGTCCACATGCCAGCGTGGCATTGAATGAGACTCCTGCACTCGCATGCTCTCCGGACTACCTCACAGCACCCGTCCCCATGCCAGCTGGCCATGGTAGCTAGCAGGGACTTGGCTAACCATACTTTTTTTTTTTTTACTTTTTCTTTTACTGAACTCGTGTTGGCTAAAATGCACACATGCATTCTAAACGCCTCTGACACATTCCCCATACCCTCATGCTTGAGGGTGCTCACCTACAGTGTTTTGAGGCCCTACCAATGGGAAAATGCGCTATGCAAATGACAACTGCTGCAGGTGGGGAACACAGAGAGCCAGGGGGAGCATGCACAGACATGAAACTGGCATAAATGGCCGGAGTTTTATGAGCACCCGTCCACATGGAATGAGACTTCTGCACTTGCATGCTCTCCGGACTACCTCACAGCACCCGTCCACATGCCAGCGTGACATGGAATGAGACTCCTGCACTCGCATGCTCTCCGGACTACCTCACAGCACCCGTCCACATGCCAGCGTGACATGGAATGAGACTCCTGCACTCGCATGCTCTCCGGACTACCTCACAGCACCCGTCCACATGTCAGCGTGACATGGAATGATACTCCTGCACTCGCATGCTCTCTGGACTACCTCACAGCACCCGTCCACATGCCAGCGTGACATGGAATGAGACTCCTGCACTCGCATTCTCTCCAGACTACCTCACAGCACCCGTCCACATGCCAGCGTGACATGGAATGAGACTCCTGCACTCGCATGCTCTCCGGACTACCTCACAGCACTAGTCCACATGCCAGCGTGGCATGGAATGAGACTCCTGCACTCGCATCTCTCTGGACTACCTCACAGCACCCGTCCACATGCCAGCGTGGCATGGAATGAGACTCCTGCACTCGCATGCTCTCCGGCCTACCTCACAGCACCCGTCCACATGCCAGCGTGGCATTGAATGAGACTCCTGCACTCGCATGCTCTCCGGACTACCTCACAGCACCCGTCCCCATGCCAGCTGGCCATGGTAGCTAGCAGGGACTTGGCTAACCATACTTTTTTTTTTTTTACTTTTTCTTTTACTGAACTCGTGTTGGCTAAAATGCACACATGCATTCTAAACGCCTCTGACACATTCCCCATACCCTCATGCTTGAGGGTGCTCACCTACAGTGTTTTGAGGCCCTACCAATGGGAAAATGCGCTATGCAAATGACAACTGCTGCAGGTGGGGAACACAGAGAGCCAGGGGGAGCATGCACAGACATGAAACTGGCATAAATGGGCGGAGTTTTATGAGCACCCGTCCACATGGAATGAGACTTCTGCACTTGCATGCTCTCCGGACTACCTCACAGCACCCGTCCACATGCCAGCGTGACATGGAATGAGACTCCTGCACTCGCATGCTCTCCGGACTACCTCACAGCACCCGTCCACATGCCAGCGTGACATGGAATGAGACTCCTGCACTCGCATGCTCTCCGGACTACCTCACAGCACCCGTCCACATGTCAGCGTGACATGGAATGATACTCCTGCACTCGCATGCTCTCTGGACTACCTCACAGCACCCGTCCACATGCCAGCGTGACATGGAATGAGACTCCTGCACTCGCATTCTCTCCGGACTACCTCACAGCACCCGTCCACATGCCAGCGTGACATGGAATGAGACTCCTGCACTCGCATGCTCTCCGGACTACCTCACAGCACTAGTCCACATGCCAGCGTGGCATGGAATGAGACTCCTGCACTCGCATCTCTCTGGACTACCTCACAGCACCCGTCCACATGACAGCGTGACATGGAATTAGACTCCTGCACTCGCATGCACTCCAGACTACCTCACAGCACCCGTCCACATGCCAGCATGACATGGAATGAGACTCCTGCACTCGCATGCTCTCCGGACTACCTAACAGCACCCGTCCACATGCCAGCGCGACATGGAATGAGACTCCTGCACTCGCATGCTCTCCGGACTACCTCACAGTACCCGTCCACATGCCAGCGTGACATGGAATGAGACTCCTGCACTCGCATGCTCTCCGGACTACCTCAAGGCACCCGTCCACATGCCAGCGTGACATGGAATGAGACTCCTGCACTTGCATGCTCTCCGGACTACCTCACAGCACCCGTCCACATGCCAGCGTGACATGGAATGAGACTCCTGCACTCGCATGCTCTCCAGACTACCTCACAGCACCCGTCCACATGCCAGCGTGGCATAGAATGAGACTCCTGCACTCGCATGCTCTCTGGACTACCTCTCAGCACCCGTCCACATGCCAGCGTGACATAGAATGAGACTCCTGCACTCGCATGCTCTACGGACTACCTCACAGCACCCGTCCACATGCCAGCGCGACATGGAATGAGACTCCTGCACTTGCATGCTCTCCGGACTACCTCACAGCACCCGTCCACATGCCAGCGTGACATGGAATGAGACTCCTGCACTTGCATGCTCTCCGGACTACCTCACAGTACCCGTCCACATGCCAGCGTGGCATTGAATGAGACTCCTGCACTCGCATGCTCCCCGGACTACCTCACAGCACCCGTCCACATGCCAGCGCGACATGGAATGAGACTCCTGCACTCGCATGCTCTCCGGACTACCTCACAGCACCCGTCCACATGCCAGCGTGACATGGAATGAGACTCCTGCACTTGCATGCTCTCCGGACTACCTCACAGCACCCGTCCAAATGCCAGCGTGACATGGAATGAGACTCCTTCACTCGCATGCTCTCCGGACTACCTCACAGCACCCGTCCACATGCCAGCGTGACATGGAATGAGACTCCTGCACTCGCATGCTCTCTGGACCACCTCATAGCACCCGTCCACATGCCAGCGTGACATGGAATGAGACTCCTGCACTCGCATGCTCTCCGGACTACCTCACAGCACCCGTCCACATGCCAGCGCGACATGGAATGAGACTCCTGCACTCGCATGCTCTCCGGACTACCTCACATCACCCGTCCACATGCCAGCGCGACATGGAATGAAACTCCTGCACTCGCATGTTCTCCGGACTACCTCCCAGCACCCGTCCACATGCCAGCGCGACATGGAATGAGACTCCTGCACTTGCATGCTCTCCGGACTACCTCACAGCACCCGTCCACATGCCAGCGTGACATGGAATGAGACTCCTGCACTCGCATGCTCTCCGGACTACCTCACAGCACCCGTCCACATGCCAGCGTGACATTGATTGAGACTCCTGCACTCGCATGCTTCCGGACTACCTCACAGCACCCGTCCACATGCCAGCGCGACATGGAATGAGACTCCTGCACTCGCATGCTCTCCGGACTACCTCAGAGCACCCGTCCACATGCCAGCGCGACATGGAATGAGACTCCTGCACTCGCATGCTCTACGGACTACCTCACAGCACCCGTCCACATGCCAGCGCGACATGGAATGAGACTCCTGCACTCGCATGCTCTACGGACTACCTCACAGCACCCGTCCACATGCCAGCGCGACATGGAATGTGACTCCTGCACTCGCATGCTCTCCGGACTACCTCACAGCACCCGTCCACATGCCAGCGTGACAAAGAATGAGACTCCTGCACTCGCATGCTCTACGGACTACCTCACAGCACCCGTCCACATGCCAGCGCGACATAGAATGAGACTCCTGCACTCGCATGCTCTCCGGACTACCTCACAGCACCCGTCCACATGCCAGCGCGACATGGAATGAGACTCCTGCACTCGCATGCTCTCCGGACTACCTCACAGCACCCGTCCACATGCCAGCGTGACATGGAATGAGACTCCTGCACTCACATGCTCTCCGGACTACCTCACAGCACCCGTCCACATGCCAGCGTGGCATAGAATGAGACTCCTGCACTCGCATGCTCTCCGGACTACCTCTCAGCACCCGTCCAGATGCCAGCGTGGCATGGAATGAGACTCCTGCACTCGCATGCTCTCCGGACTACCTCACAGCACCCGTCCACATGCCAGCGTGACATGGAATAAGACTCCTGCACTCGCATGCTCTCCGGACTACCTCACAGCACCCGTCCAAATGCCAGCGTGACATGGAATGAGACTCCTGCACTCGCATGCTCTCCGGACTACCTCACAGCACCTGTCCACATGTCAGCGTGACATGGAATGAGACTCCTGCACTCGCATGCTCTCCGGACTACCTCACAGCACCCGTCCACATGCCAGCGTGACATGGAATGAGACTCCTGCACTCGCATGCTCTCTGGACCACCTCACAGCACCCGTCCACATGCCAGCGTGACATGGAATGAGACTCCTGCACTCGCATGCTCTCCGGACTACCTCACAGCACCCGTCCACATGCCAGCGTGACATGGAATGAGACTCCTGCACTCGCATGCTCTCCGGACTACCTCACAGCACCCGTCCACATGCCAGCGCGACATGGAATGAGACTCCTGCACTCGCATGCTCTCCGGACTACCTCACAGCACCCGTCCACATGCCAGCGCGACATGGAATGAGACTCCTGCCCTCGCATGCTCTCCGGACTACCTCACAGCACCCGTCCACATGCCAGCGTGACATGGAATGAGACTCCTGCACTCGCATGCTCTCCGGACCACCTCACAGCACCCGTCCACATGCCAGCGTGACATGGAATGAGACTCATGCACTCGCATGCTCTCCGGACTACCTCACAGCACCCGTCCACATGCCAGCGTGACATGGAATGAGACTCCTGCACTCGCATGCTCTCCGGACTACCTCACAGCACCCGTCCACATGCCAGCGTGACATGGAATGAGACTCCTGCACTTGCATGCTCTCCGGACTACCTCACAGCACCCGTCCACATGCCAGCGTGACATGGAATGAGACTCCTGCACTCGCATGCTATCCGGACTACCTCACAGCACCCGTCCACATGCCAGCGCGACATGGAATGAGACTCCTGCACTCGCATGCTCTCCGGACTACCTCACAGCACCCGTCCACATGCCAGCGCGACATGGAATGAGACTCCTGCACTTGCATGCTCTCCGGACTACCTCACAGCACCCGTCCACATGCCAGCGCGACATGGAATGAGACTCCTGCACTCGCATGCTCTCCAGACTACCTCACAGCACCCATCCACATGCCAGCGTGACATGGAAAGAGACTCCTGCACTTGCACTCCGGACTACCTCACAGCACCCGTCCACATGCCAGCGCGACATGGAATGAGACTCCTGCACTCGCATGCTCTCCAGACTACCTCACAGCACCCGTCCACATGCCAGCGCAACATGGAATGAGACTCCTGCACTCGCATGCTCTACGGACTAACTCACAGCACCCGTCCACATGCCAGCGCGACATGGAATGAGACTCCTGCACTCGCATTCTTTCCGGACTACCTGACAGCACCCATCCACATGCCAGCGCAACATGGAATGAGACTCCTGCACTCGCATGCTCTCCGGACTACCTCACAGCACCCGTCCACATGCCAACGAGACATGGAATGAGACTCCTGCACTCGCATGCTCTCCGGACTACCTCACAGCACCCGTCCAGATGCCAGCGTGACATAGAATGAGACTCCTGCACTCGCATGCTCTATGGACTACCTCACAGCACCCGTCCACATGCCAGCGTGACATGAAATGAGACTCCTGCACTTGCATGCTCTCCGGACTACCTCACAGCACCCGTCCACATGCCAGCGCGACATGGAATGAGACTCCTGCACTCGCATGCTCTCTGGACTACCTCACTACACCCGTCCACATGCCAGCGTGACATGGAATGAGACTCCTGCACTCGCATGCTCTCCGGACTACCTCACAGCACCCGTCCACATGCCAGCGTGACATGGAATGAGACTCCTGCACTCGCATGCTCTCCGGACTACCTCACAGCACCTGTCCACATGCCAGCGCGACATGGAATGAGACTCCTGCACTCGCATGCTCTCCGGACTACCTCACAGCACCCGTCCACATGCCAGTGCGACATGGAATGAGACTCCTGCACTTGCATGCTCTCCGGACTACCTCACAGCACCCGTCCACATGCCAGCGCGACATGGAATGAGACTCCTGCACTCGCATGCTCTCCAGACTACCTCACAGCACCCATCCACATGCCAGCGTGACATGGAAAGAGACTCCTGCACTTGCACTCCGGACTACCTCACAGCACCCGTCCACATGCCAGCGTGACATTGATTGAGACTCCTGCACTTGCGTGCTTCCGGACTACCTCACAGCACCCGTCCACATGCCAGCGCAACATGGAATGAGACTTCTGCACTTGCATGCTCTCCAGACTACCTCACAGCACCCGTCCACATGCCAGCGCGACATGGAATGAGACTCCTGCACTCGCATGCTCTCCAGACTACCTCACAGCACCCGTTCACATGCCAGCGCGACATGGAATGAGACTCCTGCACTCGCATGCTCTCC
The DNA here is from genome assembly GCF_040938575.1 of Ambystoma mexicanum. NCBI lineage: Eukaryota > Metazoa > Chordata > Amphibia > Caudata > Ambystomatidae > Ambystoma > Ambystoma mexicanum. The sequence goes on along the minus strand of NC_090925.1, from coordinate 48,246,322 downwards.
AGACTACCTCACAGCACCCGTCCACATGCCAGCGCAACATGGAATGAGACTCCTGCACTCGCATGCTCTACGGACTACCTCACAGCACCCGTCCACATGCCAGCGCGACATGGAATGAGACTCCTGCACTCGCATGCTCTACGGACTACCTCACAGCACCCGTCCACATGCCAGCGCGACATGGAATGAGACTCCTGCACTCGCATGCTCTCCGGACTACCTCACAGCACCCGTCCACATGCCAGCGTGACATGGAATGAGACTCCTGCACTTGCATGCTCTCCGGACTACCTCACAGCACCCGTCCACATGCCAGCGCGACATGGAATGAGACTCCTGCACTCGCATGCTCCCCGGACTACCTCACAGCACCCGTCCACATGCCAGCGCGACATGGAATGAGACTCCTGCACTCGCATGCTCTCCGGACTACCTCACAGCACCCGTCCAAATGCCAGCGTGACATGGAATGAGACTCCTGCACTCGCATGCTCTCCGGACTACCTCACAGCACCCGTCCACATGCCAGCGTGACATGGAATGAGACTCCTGCACTCGCATGCTCTCTGGACCACCTCATAGCACCCGTCCACATGCCAGCGTGACATGGAATGAGACTCCTGCACTCGCATGCTCTCCGGACTACCTCACAGCACCCGTCCACATGCCAGCGCGACATGGAATGAGACTTCTGCACTTGCATGCTCTCCAGACTACCTCACAGCACCCGTCCACATGCCAGCGCGACATGGAATGAGACTCCTGCACTCGCATGCTCTCCAGACTACCTCACAGCACCCGTTCACATGCCAGCGCGACATGGAATGAGACTCCTGCACTCGCATGCTCTCCAGACTACCTCACAGCACCCGTCCACATGCCAGCGCAACATGGAATGAGACTCCTGCACTCGCATGCTCTACGGACTACCTCACAGCACCCGTCCACATGCCAGCGCGACATGGAATGAGACTCCTGCACTCGCATGCTCTACGGACTACCTCACAGCACCCGTCCACATGCCAGCGTGACTGGGAATGAGACTCCTGCACTCGCATGCTCTCCGGACTACCTCACAGCACCCGTCCACATGCCAGCGCGACATGGAATGAGACTTCTGCACTTGCATGCTCTCCAGACTACCTCACAGCACCCGTCCACATGCCAGCGCGACATGGAATGAGACTCCTGCACTCGCATGCTCTCCAGACTACCTCACAGCACCCGTTCACATGCCAGCGCGACATGGAATGAGACTCCTGCACTCGCATGCTCTCCAGACTACCTCACAGCACCCGTCCACATGCCAGCGCAACATGGAATGAGACTCCTGCACTCGCATGCTCTACGGACTACCTCACAGCACCCGTCCACATGCCAGCGCGACATGGAATGAGACTCCTGCACTCGCATGCTCTACGGACTACCTCACAGCACCCGTCCACATGCCAGCGCGACATGGAATGAGACTCCTGCACTCGCATGCTCTCCGGACTACCTCACAGCACCCGTCCACATGCCAGCGTGACATGGAATGAGACTCCTGCACTTGCATGCTCTCCGGACTACCTCACAGCACCCGTCCACATGCCAGCGCGACATGGAATGAGACTCCTGCACTCGCATGCTCCCCGGACTACCTCACAGCACCCGTCCACATGCCAGCGCGACATGGAATGAGACTCCTGCACTCGCATGCTCTCCGGACTACCTCACAGCACCCGTCCAAATGCCAGCGTGACATGGAATGAGACTCCTGCACTCGCATGCTCTCCGGACTACCTCACAGCACCCGTCCACATGCCAGCGTGACATGGAATGAGACTCCTGCACTCGCATGCTCTCTGGACCACCTCATAGCACCCGTCCACATGCCAGCGTGACATGGAATGAGACTCCTGCACTCGCATGCTCTCCGGACTACCTCACAGCACCCGTCCACATGCCAGCGCGACATGGAATGAGACTCCTGCACTCGCATGCTCTCCGGACTACCTCACAGCACCCGTCCACATGCCAGCGCGACATGGAATGAAACTCCTGCACTCGCATGCTCTCCGGACTACCTCACAGCACCCGTCCACATGCCAGCGCGACATGGAATGAGACTCCTGCACTCGCATGCTCTCCGGACTACCTCACAGCACCCGTCCACATGCCAGCGTGACATGGAATGAGACTCCTGCACTCGCATGCTCTCCGGACTACCTCACAGCACCCGTCCACATGCCAGCGTGACATTGATTGAGACTCCTGCACTCGCATGCTTCCGGACTACCTCACAGCACCCGTCCACATGCCAGCGCGACATGGAATGAGACTCCTGCACTCGCATGCTTCCGGACTACCTCACAGCACCCGTCCACATGCCAGCGCGACATGGAATGAGACTCCTGCACTTGCATGCTCTCCGGACTACCTCAGAGCACCCGTCCACATGCCAGCGCGACATGGAATGAGACTCCTGCACTCGCATGCTCTACGGACTACCTCACAGCACCCGTCCACATGCCAGCGCGACATGGAATGAGACTCCTGCACTCGCATGCTCTACGGACTACCTCACAGCACCCGTCCACATGCCAGCGTGACATGGAATGTGACTCCTGCACTCGCATTCTCTCCGGACTACCTGACAGCACCCGTCCACATGCCAGCGAGACATGGAATGAGACTCCTGCACTCGCATGCTCTCCGGACTACCTCACAGCACCCGTCCAGATGCCAGCGTGACAAAGAATGAGACTCCTGCACTCGCATGCTCTACGGACTACCTCACAGCACCCGTCCACATGCCAGCGCGACATAGAATGAGACTCCTGCACTCGCATGCTCTCCGGACTACCTCACAGCACCCGTCCACATGCCAGCGTGACATGGAATGAGACTCCTGCACTTGCATGCTCTCCGGACTACCTCACAGCACCCGTCCACATGCCAGCGTGACATGGAATGAGACTCCTGCACTCGCATGCTCTCCGGACTACCTCACAGCACCCGTCCACATGCCAGCGTGGCATAGAATGAGACTCCTGCACTCGCATGCTCTCTGGACTACCTCTCAGCACCCGTCCAGATGCCAGCGTGACATGGAATGAGACTCCTGCACTCGCATGCTCTACGGACTACCTCACAGCACCCGTCCACATGCCAGCGCGACATGGAATGAGACTCCTGCACTCGCATGCTCTCCGGACTACCTCACAGCACCCGTCCACATGCCAGCGTGACATGGAATGAGACTCCTGCACTTGCATGCTCTCCGGACTACCTCACAGCACCCGTCCACATGCCAGCGTGGCATGGAATGAGACTCCTGCACTCGCATGCTCTCCGGACTACCTCACAGCACCCGTCCACATGCCAGCGTGACATGGAATGAGACTCCTGCACTTGCATGCTCTCCGGACTACCTCACAGCACCCGTCCAAATGCCAGCGTGACATGGAATGAGACTCCTGCACTCGCATGCTCTCCGGACTACCTCACAGCACCCGTCCACATGTCAGCGTGACATGGAATGAGACTCCTGCACTCGCATGCTCTCCGGACTACCTCACAGCACCCGTCCACATGCCAGCGTGACATGGAATGAGACTCCTGCACTCGCATGCTCTCTGGACCACCTCACAGCACCCGTCCACATGCCAGCGTGACATGGAATGAGACTCCTGCACTCGCATGCTCTCCGGACTACCTCACAGCACCCGTCCACATGCCAGCGCGACATGGAATGAGACTCTTGCACTCGCATGCTCTCCGGACTACCTCACAGCACCCGTCCACATGCCAGCGCGACATGGAATGAGACTCCTGCCCTCGCATGCTCTCCGGACTACCTCACAGCACCCGTCCACATGCCAGCGTGACATGGAATGAGACTCCTGCACTCGCATGCTCTCCGGACCACCTCACAGCACCCGTCCACATGCCAGCGTGACATGGAATGAGACTCATGCACTCGCATGCTCTCCGGACTACCTCACAGCACCCGTCCACATGCCAGCGTGAAATGGAATGAGACTCCTGCACTCGCATGCTCTCCGGACTACCTCACAGCACCCGTCCACATGCCAGCGTGACATGGAATGAGACTCCTGCACTCGCATGCTCTCCGGACTACCTCACAGCACCCGTCCACATGCCAGCGTGACATGGAATGAGACTCCTGCACTCGCATGCTCTCCGGACTACCTCACAGCACCCGTCCACATGCCAGCGCGACATGGAATGAGACTCCTGCACTTGCATGCTCTCCGGACTACCTCACAGCACCCGTCCACATGCCAGCGCGACATGGAATGAGACTCCTGCACTCGCATGCTCTCCAGACTACCTCACAGCACCCATCCACATGCCAGCGTGACATGGAATGAGACTCCTGCACTCGCATGCTCTCCAGACTACCTCACAGCACCCGTCCACATGCCAGCGCAACATGGAATAAGACTCCTGCACTCGCATGCTCTACGGACTACCTCACAGCACCCGTCCACATGCCAGCGCGACATGGAATGAGACTCCTGCACTCGCATTCTTTCCGGACTACCTGACAGCACCCATCCACATGCCAGCGCAACATGGAATGAGACTCCTGCACTCGCATGCTCTCCGGACTACCTCACAGCACCCGTCCACATGCCAACGAGACATGGAATGAGACTCCTGCACTCGCATGCTCTCCGGACTACCTCACAGCACCCGTCCAGATGCCAGCGTGACATAGAATGAGACTCCTGCACTCGCATGCTCTATGGACTACCTCACAGCACCCGTCCACATGCCAGCGTGACATGAAATGAGACTCCTGCACTCGCATGCTCTCCGGACTACCTCACAGCACCCGTCCACATGCCAGCGCGACATGGAATGAGACTTCTGCACTTGCATGCTCTCTGGACTACCTCACAGCACCCGTCCACATGCCAGCGCGACATGGAATGAGACTCCTGCACTCGCATGCTCTCCGGACTACCTCACAGCACCCGTCCACATGCCAGCGTGACATGGAATGAGACTCCTGCACTCGCATGCTCTCCAGACTACCTCACAGCACCCGTCCACATGCCAGCGCAACATGGAATGAGACTCCTGCACTCGCATGCTCTACGGACTACCTCACAGCACCCGTCCACATGCCAGCGCGACATGGAATGAGACTCCTGCACTCGCATGCTCTACGGACTACCTCACAGCACCCGTCCACATGCCAGCGCGACATGGAATGAGACTCCTGCACTCGCATGCTCTCCGGACTACCTCACAGCACCCGTCCACATGCCAGCGTGACATGGAATGAGACTCCTGCACTTGCATGCTCTCCGGACTACCTCACAGCACCCGTCCACATGCCAGCGCGACATGGAATGAGACTCCTGCACTCGCATGCTCCCCGGACTACCTCACAGCACCCGTCCACATGCCAGCGCGACATGGAATGAGACTCCTGCACTCGCATGCTCTCCGGACTACCTCACAGCACCCGTCCAAATGCCAGCGTGACATGGAATGAGACTCCTGCACTCGCATGCTCTCCGGACTACCTCACAGCACCCGTCCACATGCCAGCGTGACATGGAATGAGACTCCTGCACTCGCATGCTCTCTGGACCACCTCATAGCACCCGTCCACATGCCAGCGTGACATGGAATGAGACTCCTGCACTCGCATGCTCTCCGGACTACCTCACAGCACCCGTCCACATGCCAGCGCGACATGGAATGAGACTCCTGCACTCGCATGCTCTCCGGACTACCTCACAGCACCCGTCCACATGCCAGCGCGACATGGAATGAAACTCCTGCACTCGCATGCTCTCCGGACTACCTCACAGCACCCGTCCACATGCCAGCGCGACATGGAATGAGACTCCTGCACTCGCATGCTCTCCGGACTACCTCACAGCACCCGTCCACATGCCAGCGTGACATGGAATGAGACTCCTGCACTCGCATGCTCTCCGGACTACCTCACAGCACCCGTCCACATGCCAGCGTGACATTGATTGAGACTCCTGCACTCGCATGCTTCCGGACTACCTCACAGCACCCGTCCACATGCCAGCGCGACATGGAATGAGACTCCTGCACTCGCATGCTTCCGGACTACCTCACAGCACCCGTCCACATGCCAGCGCGACATGGAATGAGACTCCTGCACTCGCATGCTCTCCGGACTACCTCAGAGCACCCGTCCACATGCCAGCGCGACATGGAATGAGACTCCTGCACTCGCATGCTCTACGGACTACCTCACAGCACCCGTCCACATGCCAGCGCGACATGGAATGAGACTCCTGCACTCGCATGCTCTACGGACTACCTCACAGCACCCGTCCACATGCCAGCGCGACATGGAATGAGACTCCTGCACTCGCATGCTCTACGGACTACCTCACAGCACCCGTCCACATGCCAGCGTGACATGGAATGTGACTCCTGCACTCGCATTCTCTCCGGACTACCTGACAGCACCCGTCCACATGCCAGCGAGACATGGAATGAGACTCCTGCACTCGCATGCTCTCCGGACTACCTCACAGCACCCGTCCAGATGCCAGCGTGACAAAGAATGAGACTCCTGCACTCGCATGCTCTACGGACTACCTCACAGCACCCGTCCACATGCCAGCGTGACATAGAATGAGACTCCTGCACTCGCATGCTCTCCGGACTACCTCACAGCACCCGTCCACATGCCAGCGTGACATGGAATGAGACTCCTGCACTTGCATGCTCTCCGGACTACCTCACAGCACCCGTCCACATGCCAGCGTGACATGGAATGAGACTCCTGCACTCGCATGCTCTCCGGACTACCTCACAGCACCCGTCCACATGCCAGCGTGGCATAGAATGAGACTCCTGCACTCGCATGCTCTCTGGACTACCTCTCAGCACCCGTCCAGATGCCAGCGTGACATGGAATGAGACTCCTGCACTCGCATGCTCTACGGACTACCTCACAGCACCCGTCCACATGCCAGCGCGACATGGAATGAGACTCCTGCACTCGCATGCTCTCCGGACTACCTCACAGCACCCGTCCACATGCCAGCGTGACATGGAATGAGACTCCTGCACTTGCATGCTCTCCGGACTACCTCACAGCACCCGTCCACATGCCAGCGTGGCATGGAATGAGACTCCTGCACTCGCATGCTCTCCGGACTACCTCACAGCACCCGTCCACATGCCAGCGTGACATGGAATGAGACTCCTGCACTTGCATGCTCTCCGGACTACCTCACAGCACCCGTCCAAATGCCAGCGTGACATGGAATGAGACTCCTGCACTCGCATGCTCTCCGGACTACCTCACAGCACCCGTCCACATGTCAGCGTGACATGGAATGAGACTCCTGCACTCGCATGCTCTCCGGACTACCTCACAGCACCCGTCCACATGCCAGCGTGACATGGAATGAGACTCCTGCACTCGCATGCTCTCTGGACCACCTCACAGCACCCGTCCACATGCCAGCGTGACATGGAATGAGACTCCTGCACTCGCATGCTCTCTGGACCACCTCACAGCACCCGTCCACATGCCAGCGCGACATGGAATGAGACTCTTGCACTCGCATGCTCTCCGGACTACCTCACAGCACCCGTCCACATGCCAGCGCGACATGGAATGAGACTCCTGCCCTCGCATGCTCTCCGGACTACCTCACAGCACCCGTCCACATGCCAGCGTGACATGGAATGAGACTCCTGCACTCGCATGCTCTCCGGACCACCTCACAGCACCCGTCCACATGCCAGCGTGACATGGAATGAGACTCATGCACTCGCATGCTCTCCGGACTACCTCACAGCACCCGTCCACATGCCAGCGTGAAATGGAATGAGACTCCTGCACTCGCATGCTCTCCGGACTACCTCACAGCACCCGTCCACATGCCAGCGTGACATGGAATGAGACTCCTGCACTCGCATGCTCTCCGGACTACCTCACAGCACCCGTCCACATGCCAGCGTGACATGGAATGAGACTCCTGCACTCGCATGCTATCCGGACTACCTCACAGCACCCGTCCACATGCCAGCGCGACATGGAATGAGACTCCTGCACTCGCATGCTCTCCGGACTACCTCACAGCACCCGTCCACATGCCAGCGCGACATGGAATGAGACTCCTGCACTTGCATGCTCTCCGGACTACCTCACAGCACCCGTCCACATGCCAGCGCGACATGGAATGAGACTCCTGCACTCGCATGCTCTCCAGACTACCTCACAGCACCCATCCACATGCCAGCGTGACATGGAATGAGACTCCTGCACTCGCATGCTCTCCAGACTACCTCACAGCACCCGTCCACATGCCAGCGCAACATGGAATAAGACTCCTGCACTCGCATGCTCTACGGACTACCTCACAGCACCCGTCCACATGCCAGCGCGACATGGAATGAGACTCCTGCACTCGCATTCTTTCCGGACTACCTGACAGCACCCATCCACATGCCAGCGCAACATGGAATGAGACTCCTGCACTCGCATGCTCTCCGGACTACCTCACAGCACCCGTCCACATGCCAACGAGACATGGAATGAGACTCCTGCACTCGCATGCTCTCCGGACTACCTCACAGCACCCGTCCAGATGCCAGCGTGACATAGAATGAGACTCCTGCACTCGCATGCTCTATGGACTACCTCACAGCACCCGTCCACATGCCAGCGTGACATGAAATGAGACTCCTGCACTCGCATGCTCTCCGGACTACCTCACAGCACCCGTCCACATGCCAGCGCGACATGGAATGAGACTCCTGCACTCGCATGCTCTCCGGACTACCTCACAGCACCCGTCCACATGCCAGCGTGACATGGAATGAGACTCCTGCACTCGCATGCTCTCCGGACTACCTCACAGCACCCGTCCACATGCCAGCGTGACATGGAATGAGACTCCTGCACTCGCATGCTCTCCGGACTACCTCACAGCACCCGTCCACATGCCAGCGCGACATGGAATGAGACTCCTGCACTCGCATGCTCTCCGGACTACCTCACAGCACCCGTCCACATGCCAGCGCGACATGGAATGAGACTCCTGCACTTGCATGCTCTCCGGACTACCTCACAGCACCCGTCCACATGCCAGCGCGACATGGAATGAGACTCCTGCACTCGCATGCTCTCCAGACTACCTCACAGCACCCATCCACATGCCAGCGTGACATGGAAAGAGACTCCTGCACTTGCACTCCGGACTACCTCACAGCACCCGTCCACATGCCAGCGTGACATTGATTGAGACTCCTGCACTTGCATGCTTCCGGACTTCCTCACAGCACCCGTCCACATGCCAGCGCGACATGGAATGAGACTTCTGCACTTGCATGCTCTCCAGACTACCTCACAGCACCCGTCCACATGCCAGCGCGACATGGAATGAGACTCCTGCACTCGCATGCTCTCCAGACTACCTCACAGCACCCGTCCACATGCCAGCGCGACATGGAATGAGACTCCTGCACTCGCATGCTCTCCAGACTACCTCACAGCACCCGTCCACATGCCAGCGCAACATGGAATGAGACTCCTGCACTCGCATGCTCTACGGACTACCTCACAGCACCCGTCCACATGCCAGCGCGACATGGAATGAGACTCCTGCACTCGCATTCTTTCCGGACTACCTGACAGCACCCATCCACATGCCAGCGCAACATGGAATGAGACTCCTGGGCCCTCATTACGACCCTGGCGGAAAGTGACTGACCGGACCGCCACAGCGTAAATAGCGTTTCCTCCATTGCACGAAGGAGCAAAGTGCGGCCCATTCCGACCCATCGGGCACGAGCACCACGGCATGGCGGAAGTGCAAAGTCCGCGATGGCGGAAATGACCCCAAAACGGCCCACACCGCCGCCGTACGGCGCCCTAGGTGCAATACCGCCACCCATCACAGCAGACACCGCACTGTGCGCCTATCGGAAAGTACGGTGACCGTAAATATACGGAAACGGAAGTAAAAACATGGGCCCGGAACGGGAAACATCCCGCCGTACACCTATAAAACCACTAAAACCACATAACCACTAAAGACACTACCCCGAGACACACCCCAACCCGTCATCCACCCTAGCGAAACCAAGAAAAATGGGAAAAGTAGCGAAGAAAGCGTGCGACCGCAAGCGGCAGGTCCACTTCTCCCGTGAGGAACTCACCGTGCTAACAGAGACCCTCCAGGAGAATGCTGCCGTCGTCTTCTCCACGCAAATGACCAGGACGGCACTTGCGAACAAGAAGGCCATATGGGCTCTGGTGGCACAGCGGGTAAGTGCGGTGGGGACCGCACCCCGCAACCCACAGCAATGCAGAAAGCGATGGGACGACCTGCGGATACGCGTCCGCAGCATACTCTCTGCCAACCGCAACATTGCCACAGCCACCGGGGGAGGTCCTGAATCACCCATCAAGTTGACCCCCTGGGAAGAAATCTGTGCCTCCACCATCGGAATGGAGAGCATAGAGGGAGTCGGAGGGATGGAGAAAGGAGTGCAGACATCCGAAGATTCAGGTAGGTGGGCCAGATAAAACAATGCTAAATCCACAATGTTCAATCATGTGAAGTACCATGTGTCCACATAGTGCAACAGAAACACATGTCCAGGAGAACGTCCACACACATCGCCCTGATAGCGCACTTTAAAACTCACAATAAATACATAAATAATTAAAAACCCCTAAAACACCCACCACACGTCCAGCAGGCACACCCTAACTGCAGGCTGCCAAACAACTGCACCCTCACTCCACACACAAATGAAAGCACCTCCAAGGCACCGACCCAAATCACCCTCATGTACCACCCCAATGCATGTGATACAATGCCATTCCAATACCCACAGACCCATTAATAACCCTCGCCCTCCTTTACTCCACCACAGGGTCCGATCCAAACGACGAGCATCAGGACACCCCTACCAGCACACCTGCAAAGAGGGCCAAGACCAACGGCCAAAGACCCTCCACCTCAGCTGCACGCATCAAGACACGGCAGCTGCACACAACAGGTGGCAGTACAGAGGAGGGGACATCAACAGGCACCCCAGCAGCCAGCATGCCCACAACACCACCACCACAGGTCCCCCCAACGGATGCCACAGAAGGCACTGCCTCTGGTGGCAGCAGCACCATAGGTGACACCCCATTGATGGCAGCATGCTCCGACACAGAAGACGGGGATGTCGAAGTCAGATCCATCCATGACCTGTCCCATTCCCCCTGTTTGTCCCATCCCGTACAACATGAGGATACCACGCAGGGGCACCCACAAGACGACGACTGGCCATCCCCCACAAGCCCTGTGGCAAGGCAACATGAGGTCAACAGCCCCTCTGTGACACCCCCGCAAATGGCCATGGCCCAGCAGAGGCAACAGTCCCTCGACCAGTTAATCGTGCAAGGACCATGCCGATGAATGTGGGCGCACTAAGGCAGACATAGAAACATCAACTGAGACACTCAGGGCAGAAATGGAGAGAAGTACAGAGACACTAAGGGCACAAATGGAGAGTAGCACCGAGAGCCTGAGAGTCCAAATGGAGAGAAGCACCGAGAGCCTGAGGGGGGAACTGCATGCGACGTCCAAAGACGTATGTGCCGAACTTGCCGCAGTGCGCTGTGTGCTCACTGAGCTCTCACAAACCCTTAGGGACATGCATGGACGTGAGCAGGCAGAGACATCATCCGTTGCAAGTTCCGTCCAGGGCAGCCCCCAACGTAGATCTGGGAGGAACCTGCGCTCCACAGGCAGGGGTGCCCCTGATACCCGCAGAGGGGGCCTGCAATAGCGACAGCCCACTGACAATGAGCTTCTTTGGACACTGGTGTTCGGGGGGGAGGTAGGAGGGTGGAGGGGGTGTGTTGGGCTCACTTGGGTGGCGGGTCGATAGGGTGTTCAACATGATATCACATATGCCATAAACAGTGCACGATCAACCAATGAGATGTGTGGACAATGATCTTTGTGTACTAGGCCATCATAGGCGTACAGTCCATATTGTGCATGTACCAGAGTCCCGTGTCCATGTATCAGCCACCAGGCGTGAGTGCTAGAAGCATGCATCAATGACATGCTGACGAATGTCACGGCCCTCCGGTGCCTCGCAGACTCCTTGAGGTGCTGCCACATCCCCACCCTCATCATGACCATCATCAGGTGCTTGCAGTTCTGCGTCAGGGGGCATGGGCACATTTCTACGTACGCACATGTTGTGGAGCATGACACATGCCATGACCATCTTTGCAACCTTCTCATGGCGGTACAGGAGTGCCCCGCCAGACCTGCTGAGGCAGCGGAAACGAGTCTTCAGTAGGCCGAATGCCTGTTCAATGACTACACGGGTACGTGAGTGGGCATGGTTGTAGTCCTCCTCATGCTGGTCCCGTGGGTTCCGGACTGGTGTGAGGAGCCATCTCTTCAGTGGATACCCAGCATCACCTGTATGTGGACGATAAACGTATGATGTGGAATGCCATTGCTACGTACGCACACCCCCCCCCCTTCCTGCCAGGTCATTGCCGCATCACATACCCCACATCATCATGCATGAAATGAGACTCACCGAGTAGCCAGGATCTGTTCCCTGCGTGTCGCTCCATGTAGCGTGGTATAGTAGAGTTCCTCAAGACCATAGAATCATGGGTTGATCCAGGGAATCTGGCACAACAATGTGTAATGATCCTGTTGGAGTCACACACCATTTGTACATTCAGGGAATGAAATTGTTTTCGGTTGCGGTACTGGGCCTCCATGGCATGTGGGACGACCAATTCCACATGGGTGCAGTCGATGGCACCAATGCAACCCGGTATGCCGGCAAGTGCATGGAATCCCACTTTTGTGTTGGTAATTTCCTGCTCCGAGCGTGGTAGAGAGATGTAGTCGTCTGCGTGCTGCAGGAGGGCATCGAGCACTTGCAATAGTGTCCGTGAGAACAGTGGCTGAGAAATGTCATGCAACTGTCCGACTGTGTGCTGGTAGGTGCCTGTGGCCAGGAAGTGTAGTACAGACACCACCTTCAGTAGGGGTGGGATGGCGGTTGGGCTATCTATCATGCTGACAAGGTCAGCCTGTGTCATGTCCACAATGGCGGCTATGGTGTCCCGGTCCAAACGGTAGAGGGTGTGGATCTGCTCATCAGTGAGGTTGAACGGATGTGCTCGGAGGCGTGGGATTGCGGGCTGCCTGCGTGGTGGTAGTGGCTGTGCTGGCGGCCCTTGCTGGCCCTGCCTTGGCCTCCTCCTCCTCCTGCGTCTCCTCCGTGCGGCCGGTTGTAGTTGGTGTTCGTCTTCTTCTTGGAGTTGGAGTACTTGCAGTGCTATCAGGTCCCCCAGGGCCAACATCGCGAGTCCTGCCGGGAGCATTTCGGAGTGGGTGTGGTTGTGGGAGGAGACTGGGTGTGCAATGTATGTGTTTTCAGGCTGTATGGCCTCCACCTGTGGTGATTCATTCCACCTGTGCAAGCTGCTCTCCCCTTTGGGCGAGCACGTCCCGCACGCAACCCTGCAATTCGAGGAATGGCATCTTGCTATTGCATTCATGTATTTGTACCCGATGGCCGTGTAACATTTGTTGATATGTACATTCGGCTATGGTCCCATTGGTTCACATACAATCTTTGCAGTCGCGAACAGACTTGTGATGGGTCAGTGGAACGTAGTACTCGAGTAACGGTGGGCCCTCATGCATCACTGTACCGAGTTGCAACGACGGGCGGGGCGTCCCAATCGTGGGTGAAGGGAGTTGCCATTTTCACACACAGCCGCAATAGATGGATTAATTTGTGATTTCAAACGGCCACAGATGCCTTTCCGACGTGATGTTGCAAATGAGGAATTCGAAGGGCGGCGCTTTCGGTTTTCAGCTAGCGCCGGGGAGATGCCCACAGGTCTGACTGCAAATATAACGTTCTATTGTTCAATGTCCTTGAGACAGGGGCCATGGCGAGGAAGCAATGATTGATATGAATAGTTTGGGATGCGCAATAGCGACGTGGCCGATGAGGCCGGACGTTCCCAAATACATGTTACTTCACAACACTGGAATTACGGGCTGGGGCACTGTGGATTTTGCAGGCTGCATGACGCACAGACTCAATGGAAATTTCTAATGTCATGTGAGTAAATATTCAGGCGTTTTTATACCGGGATGAGGAAATGATGCATGGATGCATGGGCAGGTGATTTGATACAGGGTTTGCCATGTACAGGGCTTCTTGGAATCTATCTGCCTCCCCTGCGCTATGTGATGCAGGGCTGCCATAGTGGGACCATCGTCTATCTGGCCTTGGTGAGCCCTCCCTGTCTCGACGCGCCTTCAGACACTTGTGTCCATGCACGTTAACATTCCCATCTGATGGAATCTGTTTTGACAGACGCATGCACAGGTACACTCATTTGGGATGGTGTTTACACCTCGATATAGATGGTTATGAGTCGCAAGTGGTTTTGGGGTGGTGATGATCCTTTGGAGTGGGCTAGCATGCATATGGCTGTGGATTTAGTGTGATCATTGAAGTGAGTTGTTGGAATGTAGTTCTGATGGCCATTCTGTTCTTTTGCTTTTCTTTTGGTTGACAGGTATCTCCTCCCCTTTTGCCACTGCCATCTGTATGCCACTCCTGCAGATGGCTTTTACTCCCGACACCTGCTGCTTCGTGTTAATCAGTGGAGCAGCATTACGATCTTATGGGACGATCGCCAATGGGCCACATGCCCTTACGCAGTACTAGTGGCTCGGAGCAACATTTCGGCCTTTCAGCTGGACTAGTGCCTCCCCATTGGGAAGGCCCTGCGGTTCTGTGCGCTTCCATGTTGCCTTTTCGTACGTGAATGTGGTTCTGTGTACCATGATGGAACAGGGCGTCACACAAGTAGTAGCTGGTCATTCCTTGCGGATGCAGCCCACAATGGTGATATGTGTTTTGGAGTTCATGGACTAATGGCTGTATGGGCTTGGTGATTTTGTTGTGCATTAAATTTCTATTCTGATATGGGCCGTGTAGCGTTCTTCTTTGCGAGTGATGTGGCATATTCCTATTTGGGGAGAGATGTATTGTGAGGAGATCTGCATTGGGTTTCAGCTTCGGAGTTTAGTTGCGTGGTACTGTGCTGGGCGCGTTTGCCTACGGAGTGAGGTCAGGGATGGGGGCTGCCAATATGACTGTTTGAATGTTGTCATGCTCAGGGGCGGGGGATTGGGTTTTGTGTAACAGATGCCGGTCAGCCAGGTGGACTGGTGGAATGTTGTGTTTTTCGGAATATTGCTGGTCACAGGTGCCTGTGTTTGCGTGCGTTTCGGGGGGGGGGGATTGTGGTCATGTCCATTGGAATGGCTTCTGTATTCGTGCCATCTGTGCCCTGCATCTCCCATTGACCCCTCTTGTGAATCTTTTGTTCGTTGGCATGCATGGGTGACTTGTACTTTTCACTGGTTGCATTGTGACTTCATTGCACCTACGGGGAGTTGTACTTTGTGGGCAGGGAGCGGTGTACAGGCACTCAGTGGGGCCGTTTACGGTTGATTCGCGATGCCGTACTTCTCACCATGGCGGAATGGTACTTTCCGCCATGCTTGATGGCGTTAGGTACATGTCCGCTAGGGTCGGAATTCGCGTACCCTTGCGCCATGGTGGTATTTACGGTTTGGCATGGGGCGCGCGCGCGTACTTGGTGCAGTTAGCGTTGGCGTTCACTACGATGGCGCTAATGGCTTCGTACTTTGCGGTGACGGGTCATAGTCGCACCGAGCGCTATTCGATGGCGGTATTCCATTTCCGCCATCGTTTTTCGATTTCCGCCAGGGTCGTAATGAGGCCCCTGCACTTGCATGCTCTCCGGACTACCTCACAGCACCCGTCCACATGCCAACGAGACATGGAATGAGACTCCTGCACTCGCATGCTCTCCGGACTACCTCACAGCACCCGTCCACATGCCAGCGTGACATGGAATGAGACTCCTCCACTTGCATGCTCTCCGGACTACTTCACAGCACCCATCCACATGCCAGCGTGACATGGAACGAGACTCCTGCACTCGCATGCTCTCCAGACTACCTCACAGCACCCGTCCACATGCCAGCGCGACATGGAATGAGACTCCTGCACTCGCATGCTCTCCAGACTACCTCACAGCACCCGACCCCATGCCAGCTGGCCATGGGTAGCTAGCAGGGACTTGGCCAACCATACTTTTTTTTTTTTTACTTTTTCTTTTACTGAACTTTGTGTTGGCTAAAATGCACACACGCATTCTAAACGCCTCTGACACATTCCCCATACCCTGATGCCTGAGGATGCTCACCTACAGTGTTTTGAGGCCTACCAATGGGAAAATGCGCTATGCAAATGACAACTGCTGCAGGTGGGGAACACAGAGAGCCAGGGGGAGCATGCACAGACATGAAACTGGCATAAATGGCCGGAGTTTTATTCAGATAAAGGTGAGCTTCGCTACCTCCACGCCTCTCCTGCAGGTCACACCTTCCGATGCCAGAGGAGCAGAGTTGCTTAAAGGGCCAAACTGTGGCGGTTGGATGCAAACAGTTGCCAACGGTGCAGATGTTGGCACCCAGGATATGGCACATGTGCCCTGTTGAGATGCCATTTCTAATATGATTCAGAAAGGTTTTTAAAACATGTCTGTCAGATCAGTATTTCCTTGTTGGTTTATCCTGCAACTTTCATGATCTACTTCTCATTTACATTCATTTTGATTGCATTTGTCCTTTTTTCTTGTTGATTATTGTGATGGATTTTGTAATTTGTTGTCCTATTCTTATATTTTACATCACTGGACTTCGCCCCTCTGCTCGGTGACTATGGTATGCTTTAGAAATAATGTAACAAATCATTTTTCAGTACACTGCCTCTAAGATGCCCTGCTTTTGGAAGCATATGGAGGTTCGCTGCACAGTTTCTGCACAACACCACTGAACTACATTTTACCCGTCTGTGGTCGGATCCTCACAGTGCCATGTGGCAACCTCAACGAGGCCACACAGGTAGCATGGCCTATTGTGGGTTGCGAGAGTGGGGGTTGGGTGGGTGCAGTAGAGAGGGTGGGTGTAAGGGGTAGAGAGGCGGGTGTAGGGTAGAGAGGGTGAGTGTGGGGTAAAGAGGTTGTGTGTAGGGTGGGAGGCTGTGGGTAGAGAGGGTGGGTCTAGAGTCGGTGGGATGGGGTAGAAAGTGTGGGGCAAGGGTGGATGGGTCACGGTAGGGAGAGTGGGGCTTGAATGCTCACAGTGCCATGTGTCTATCTGTGCGAGGGCACAAAGGTATGATGTGTTTTTTGCATGTTCTGCTTTTCAACAGTGTTGCCACCCCGGTCAATCCCTGAGTCTATAGGTTTCTTCCACTTAAACAAATCCTTTTATCTATACAGGGGTATTGAACTGAAAGAGGTGGAAAAGCTTAGTTCAAAATCAATAGACTGTTAACACTCATGGCCCCATACTGACTATGGCAGTGCAGTAAAAAGGTGGCAGTCACAGAATTACCAAACCTTTTACTATGCCACACTGGTGGAGGGATTTCCTCCACTTTAGCTAAAAAAAGAAAATGAATAATTATAATGTAATATGTCTTCAAGAGACATGGCTGTGAGAAGTGTATATCCTAGATGGTTATACAATATATTTAAACCCAGCCACGAAAGGCCCAAAAGGTAGACTAATGTCAGGCCTTCTGCTGGCCATCAAGGACCACCTCAAATGTAAGTACTTGGCAGAATTATTCCCTAATCCATATATCCAATTATTGGTGGGAAATGTCAAAGACGGACCAAAAAAGGCTGAGAAGATTTTAATCCTCATGAACCTATACCGGAATCCCGCTAGAGGGGACACCAGTAACTTCCCAGATCAGGTGGCAGACTTGATTGGCAGTCAGAGAGAAAAGTGGAAATACCCCTGGTTCATCCTGTGTTGATTTAAACTGTATTTGCCTTGAAATAAGGGGACAATTATGGAGAAAGACTCTTGGCCCGAGATTCATAGTTATTCTGAACGGCAGCACCCATGGTGATATGCCGGTAAAGATAACTAGAAAAGGGAAGAATGGTGGTCAAACACTTGATTACATCTGCACATCGCAGAATATGATTATGGCAGTGCAAACCCTGACAGGAGAAAATATGCCTTCAAGCAACCATCATTTATTAAGTCTGACTTGGGCCCCCTTAAAACAGACAAATGGAGAAATCTATTCTGCAGAATTAGGAGTTGCTCCAGGCAGAAATATACTGAGAATCTATACACACAAAGTTCCTGGTCTAAAGGAAAAACTTAAACTTACTATACTTCATTTGAAAAGTGAAGGGGGAGAACGGAATAGATTATTTGTGTTCAAATCTTTTGAAATAAAGAAGGGGAGGGCGAACAGACCTCATATCGGCCATCGCCACATTTACGACCTGGCAGTTGCTGAGAAAAAGAAGGAAGATTTTGAACTATAACATTCCCCCGTTAAATAAAGAACACACTAATCAGGCACTGGGATAAAACAGCATTATGCCGGAATTGGTTGAAATTATATAAGAAAAGCCTTTTACAAGACGTTGAAGACTCAACAACGATTTCAAGAAAGATCATGGCATGGGACCATTTGGGTATAGACATCACTTCTATCCTGGAGACTATCAAAAAATCCAGCAATTCTAGAGCCCCAGGGCCAGACGGGATGAGTAACACAATGTTAAAGCAGGACCCGACACAATGGTCTTTATTTTTGTTCAATTGTTCTGAGCACATTATGAAATAGCAACGAATAACAACGCTATGGAAATCATCAGTGATTATCCCGATCTATAAGAAAGGGGCAAGGTCTGATCCGAGCAACTATCGACCTATTGCGATGCTAGATGTGGCCGGTAAGATATTTGCATTGTTGATCCTGAAGATCCAGGTGAAGTGGACCATCACGTCAGGCCACAGGGACAAATGGCAAGCAGGGTTTCTAAAGGGTGTATGTACATCTCTGAACATCTTCATTATTAACATCTTGAAGGCTCGAGTTGATAGGAAGTAAGAGCTGAAGATGTACATAGCCTTTATAGACCTAACGCAGGCCTCCGATACTGTAAAATGGCCGACGCTATGGAACAAACTTAAACAGTGCGGCTGTCCTATTGATGTCCTGGAACCAATTAAAGATCTTTATTCCGGAACTACAGTTAAAGTCATACACCACCTTTCGCAAAAACCTAAAAACCTTCTTGTTCCGCTAATGTATAAAACCAGCCTGCATAGTTACGCTATTGCACTGTAACCATAGCAAAGCATAACACTTGACCCGCTCTGTATTTGTACTAATTGTCATTCTCAATGCTGCACTCAAAGTATGTAATCTGCTATACTACTGCAACCGACTATGTTAAATCTCACTTATGTTAAGCTCAAGCTTGCTGTAACAGCGCCACGATGCCTCAGGGCCGTTTTTGTGTGCTTTATAAATGCAAATAAATAAATAAATTAATAAAAAGTGAGGATGAATGGATCAGGTCTCCTTTCAAGGGAAATTCCGACCAACAAAAGGCTAAAGCAAGGCTGCCCTCTGGCACCTGAGCTATTCAACCTATTTATATCAGACATGAAGCATCCTTTTACAGATATCGGATGTTTCCTACTGAAAATCGATTATACTTTGGTAGTACGACTATTGTACGCTGATGATCTTGTGTTGGTGGATCAGACGCCAGTAGGCTTACAAAGACAACTAGATGCACTACAAATGTACGTAGAGACAAATGGCCTTTTAATAGATACAAAGAAATCCAGGATTATGACCTTCTGAGAAGCCGCAGGGTGAGGAAGGAAAAGATCTAAGGCTTGGCACCTATTGGGAGAGCAAATCCCAGTGGTGAAGTTGTTCACCTACCTTGGAGTTTATTTGAACACAGGCAAAAATGATGCCCCAAGATTGGAATCGTTGAGAAGGAAAGAAAAAAGCGTGGCAGTGCAGGGAAGAATACCTTTTAAGAGATTCTGTGGTTTTTACTTAAGCCCGCTGATTTCTTTTTACCAGATGAAGGTCCTGCCAATTCTAACTTATGGAGCAGAAACTTCTTTTTGTTTTCATGCAGAGAACTGGCCAAAGATTGAGGGGATCTTTTGGAAAAAAGTCCTTCAGCTCCTAAAACGTATACCAACTCCCTTAGGGTAATTCGCTTCTCCAAGCAACAAGTTGGTGGTAGATCACTTACTTCGGCTGGGGCCTCCATCTGGAACAGCCTCCCTGCCTCCCTGAAACTTAAGGAGAACCATCTCTGGGTTGGGAAGCACCTCAAGACCTTCCTCTTTGCTTCTGCTTTCTCTCCACCTCTCCCCAGCTGAACTCCTGACTGAAACTGCACTGGTCACCTGGCTACCCTCTGATCTCTGGGCCCAGGTCCCTTCCCCCACCGGCTCCACACCTGCACTGCCTCCCAGGCAACCCCTGCCCTTGAGGGCTGTTTCTGGATCCCTACAGTCCCCACCAGCTCTTGACACTTGATGTCTGCACTTACCCCTGCACTTGCCACTAGCTGGCCACACCTTTACTTACAGTTTTTATTTGTTCCATTTATTTTTTACTGTTGATACTATGTATTGCACTGCCCCCTCCCCCTACCCGCCCTTTCCTTTTCCCCCTCCCATGCACTTGCGCAATGTCACCTGGCCTAGTAAGATCATTGTCTCTGTCTACCCTCTGTTCCACCTCCCTTGCCTTGTTGCACTTTGAAACACTTGTGTATAGGTACATTATAAATGCCATATCATATCATATCCAGGCAATTTGTATGGAACTGGGTCTCACATCACTCAAGGGTATAGTGACCTGGAAATCTCTCTCTCTCTCTACAGAAAGTGCATTGAAGAATCTCAGAGGGGAGGATGTAGGGTACTAAAAAAGGCTTCAGAAAATAATACTGAAGCTACACTGTTAGAATGGCACATTATTTGCCATGCTATCATAATTGACCTGCGTGAATCTGAACAAACCTTGCTAGAGAACCCAGATAGGTAAAATAAAAAAGGTACAGACAGGACTGGATAGTAACACAAGTTGAAAGACAAGTATACAAACTATACAGGAAACCCCTGCAGGAATCAAGAAGACTTAATTCACTAACAAAATATCTTCAACTCTTTACGAACTGGTACTATAGAGACAAATGCATGAGATTCAGATTGAATTTATTTCCCACCAGAGAAATATTGAGGGGAAGGGAGGACCGCAGCAGAATTCTATCCTGCAGGCTTTGTCAAGTCGAAGACTCGATAGAGTCCTTGAAACATCTTGTGATGTTTTGTACTGCAACAAAGGACCTGAGAATGAAACTCATGAGCGGAGAAATCAGCAAGTACAGATCGAGGTCTGTTGATGATTATTGGAGAACACTCTTAGCAGGCAATAGAGTCTTGATTACTCTGGCATTGATAAGACTGCTAATATTAATTTTTGAAAGGATTGACGCTGCTAAACGAATGAACATTTGGTTTAGATAAATAGGTTTTGATAATGAGCTACACTGGACTTGTAGCTAAATAACTTTAGATGAAAAGGAACAATGGCAAAAGGTTTTGCAATAATGTATAACCATGTAAAGCCAAATAATAAAAAAATAATAATAATAATTACCCTGGTACAATTATGCAGGGCGGAAAACTCTCCAAACCCTGCTGGAATCCAGCTCACACCATAATGTCAAATAACACCATCTCAGAAACGAGTTGATGTTGCTCCAGTTCAGAGGTGGTAACATGGCAGTAGCGGCAAATGAATTTGGAGGAATCTTGGCAAACTCGTAATGAAGCCCACAGTGAGAGTAAATCCATCTCTTGCTCCCATACTAACACCATACTAACACCTGGATATTCCATTATACAGACTTATCATGCTCACGTTTCTGACATCAGAAGAATACAAGACTGCAACCAGGGCATTAACTCATGGAGCTATCTCCCTCGATTCATTATCGAAATACGAGATTTGGCGCATGGTTTCTAGAAATCATATTTATCCCATGGCATGAACATGTGCAAAAAGAAACGGATATGCCAGCGATTACTGTCTGACCATCCTCATCCTCGGTGGTCACCAGTCCGGCTTAAGAGAAAGGGGGCTGAAGAGCAGGGGTATACTGTAGCTCTGACCTTCAATGTTGAGTCAGAGAATAAGGCTTTACGATGTCACCTGTGTGCCTTCCTCCGCCATGTGGGGCTCTGTCTGCCTTCCCTGTATTCTCTGCAATGCTTATATCAAGAGAGCAGGTGTAGCACAGCTGCCCTGGGTCTTTTGAGACACAGCCATGCAGCTGAACAGAAGTTGCTCTATCCTTCCATTGTGCTGGCAGACATTTCCATGTTTGCTGATTGCAATTACCCTAATGCACACCTGTAACCCACACATCCACAGGTTGAACCAGGCTCCCCCTGCTCTGCTTGGGACAGTTGTACTGGGACAGCAGGAGCAGCACAGCATTGCATTTCCATAGCCACTGGAGAAGAAGAGCGAAGGCATTGAGCCAGGATTTGCAATGGCAAAACTATTACCTTAAAAGTTGGGATGTTACTTGATCACAATGGCCAAGAATTAACTTTCTCACTCACAGCCCATGTGTTGATATAGACTTAAGTGGGAGTGTTTCCAAAGAACCACATTGACCACTCTTGCTGTAGGCACAAGGTGCATGCTTAAGAGTAGGTGGAAGTTTGTATTTCTTATCCCATTGTAAGGGTGCCCTTATCTTATTAAAAAAGAATATTCATAGACAAACTTTCAAGAACTGGATTGGACCATTTACATAATGGCACCGTATTCCGCCCTTCCCCATGAATGTGCCTGCCTCATTGTTAGGCAGAAACCTGTGCAGTTCCCTCTGGGACCACTGCAAAAGATTTAAGACTACAGGTGTTGGCAGTAAACCCACTTGGTAGCAGTCTGCACCACACAGATTCACTGTGGTAGCTGTGGCTGAGCAGTCAGACTTCCCTCAAGAAGAGTTAGACAGTATACAGAGGATACACAATAGGTACAGAGGCCCAGTAGTACAAGCAAACACTGACCAGAGCTAGGTGTAAAAGTGTAAACTTATTTATTAAAGACACACTCATAAATTACACTAGCACAGAAAAAGGTAAGGAAGTCAAAACACAGTTACTATTACTCATATGTACATCCCTAATCATTTGTTGGACATTTCTAAGTTAACACCACTTATTTCCAACCAGAGGTGAGCGCTTAACGTTAGATGGTACTCCAACAAGTTAAAAAAAGGGAGGGAAAAGGCAGAAATAAGAGAGCAGTAAGGTAAAACACTTTTCACATAAGGTTAGAAAAGGCAGTTAATTGTGGAACAAGGAAAATTAGTTCGGGGCCCACTTTAGAGGGAGCCAGGCGAAAACATGCCCAAGATCACACAATGTCACAAGTCTTTGCAGGTGAGTAGAAAAGGTTTTACTACGTTTCCGAAAAGTTTAGTTAGGGTGTCCCAGGCCTACCCAGGTTCGAGAGCCGAGGACTAAATCTACCCCGTACAATCGGTGGCAAGGGAGGCTGGGCGGAACACAGTACCTTTAAAAGTGGAAAGGATCCTCCAGCGGTGGTAGTCGTTCCTGGTAGTGGGTGCAAGTCGCGGCGTCGTCCAGAGGAAGAGGTGATCTCGACCTGGAGGACAGCTGAAGGTCGTTGCACTACCAGGGATGAGGCCAGCCGTGGAGTTTTCCGCACACAAAGGGTTTTACCCCTCTTTCGCGGTTGAGGTAAAAAGTGGTATCCCGGTTGCCGGGGTGCTTGGCACAGGCAAGGCGGCCACGAGATGCTTCGGGACGGCAAAAAGAAGGCAGCAACTGGTTGTCCCCACCAGTTAAGGGAAGAAGACTCTCCGGCGGGAGATCTCCTCTGTCGTCGGGAAAGTGGTGAGACGGTTCCGCAGGGCTCCACCGGTGGTGTCGTCTTGGCAGGTCGGCTCGGCTTCTCCCTCTTCGGCTTCTTAGGTCCTGTGGCGACTTCTGAAGAACCAGTCCCAAAAACCCTGCTTTTATGCAGCAAACCCCCATTCATGCAGCCTAGCTGTCACTCAAACATGCTAAGTGGTGAGCGGGGTGGCTCACCACTTGGGCCAATCACACTAGAGTGCGACATGAGTTGGCAAGGCAACTCAGTCCAGGGTGCCGAAACCCCCTCCCACACCCCCTGTGGTACCCAGACAGAATGGCACCACTTTGGAGGGCTTCTGTGCAGAAGCCCGCCAAAAGTGGAACAAAGGCTCGACTCGGGTTCAGGGTTACTGAAGTGAACCTAGACGCCATTTTGGCGGCGAGTTCTGGCAAGAATCCCAACCGGTGAATTTATATTAAATAAATAAACCGGCGGTATCTTAACATTGCACCAAAAAGTGGTGCATTAAAAACAATGGGAAATCCCATTGGGAAATATTCCGGTGGAATATTTCCGTGGTATCCACTGCCACCAGCCAGAACTCGGCGAGGGGGGACGGGACAGTACCCCCTCGACAACAGACCCAGGGGCAATCTAATTGCCCCTACCAGTACTTCCACAGTAAGATGGTTTGTACTGGTTAAGTTCCTAAGTTAAGACTAGTAAAGTCAATGGTAACTTTACTGACCCAGGGAGACAGTAGTCAGTCCCAGGGTGTGGAGTCTATGATTGGGGGTCTCTAAGACACCCCTGTGTTACTGCACTGAGGGTGCTGTGTAACACACGTTCCAAAAACCAATGATGGCCTATGGGGAAAATTACCCCCTAGCCCATAAGCACACAGCAAGTCACAGAAAACACTCTCAAGTCATGTCCAGGAGTGAGGGTAAAAGAGTCTCACTCCTGGCAGGAGAAAAAATAAACCCCAAAAATCCAGCAAAGCTGCTGGGGGACTCACTAGGTTAGGAAATTCAGCCTAAACAGAGAATTCTCCCTAACACTCGCCCCCCCCAGACTAAGGGACAGGAGGATTTAATCCACTCCTGGATGAACCTCATACCTCTAGTCGATGACATACATCCTAGAGAGTCCATCAGCATTTTGATGGTGACACCCTGACCTGTGCTCAATGGTGAAATCAAACCCTTGGAGGCAGATTGACCATCTCAATAGTTTTGGATTTTCCCCTTTCATTTGCATTAACCATCTCAAGGGTTGGTGGTCAGTCTGAATGACAAAAGTAGATCCATACAAGTACGGCCTAAACTTCTTCAGAGCCCACACGATAGCAAAGCACTCTCTTTCGATTGTTGCCCACCTTGTTTCAGGATCCTTCAGTTTTCTACTGATGAAGCAAATGGGGTGTTCCCTACCCTTCTCATCCAGTTGGCTAAGAACTGCACCTATACCTACATTGGAAGCATCAGTTTGTACAATGAAAGTTTGGTGGTAGTCAGGAGCTCTGAGTACTGGAGCTTGGCAAAGAGCTTTCTTCAGGTTTTCAAAGGCCTGATTGCATTCCTCATTCCATTTGACCTTTTTTGGGAATTTTGGAGAGGAGATCACATTCAGAGGAGAAGCTATGGTCCCATAGTTCTCAATAAAATTCCTGTAGTACCCAGTGAGGCCTAAGAAGGCTCTCACCTGGGTCTGAGTAGTAGGTGTTGTCCAATTTTGCACAGCTTCAATCTTGCTGAGCAAAGGCCTTATTTCTCCACCTCCTACCTCATGTCCAAGGTAGACCACTTTACTCTGACCAATTTGGCATTTGCTTGCCTTTATGGTCAGATTGGCCTGCTCAAGAGCCTGCAAAACATGTCCTAAGTGGGTCACATGTTCCTCCCAGGAGTGGCTGAAGACTGCAATGTCATCCAAGTATGCCATGCAGAAGTCCTCCATCCCAGCTAGAACTTGGTTCACCATCCTTTGGAATGTTGCAGGTGCATTTTTCAGTCCAAAAGGCATAACCTTGAATTGGTATAGGCCAACTGGGGTAGAAAATGCAGTTTTCTCCTTGGCATGGTCTGTCAGGGCTATTTGCCAATAGCCTGACGTAAGGTCCAGTGTGCTGAGGTACTTGGCTGCACCAAGTTTATCCACCAACTCATCTGTCCTTGGCAAAGGGTGGGCATCAGTCTTGGTGACTGCATTAAGAGCTCTATAGTCCACACAGAATCTCAACTCTCTGGATCCTGCCTTTGGTACTAACACCACTGGGCTAGACCATGGACTAGTAGAGGGCTCTATTACCCCGAGATCAAGCATCTTCTTGACCTCACCTTTGATGTGGGTTCTGACATGTTCTGACATTCTATACCCCCTGCTTTTGACTGGCAGACAGTCACCAGTGAGTATCTCATGCTGTCCCCAAGGGGTCAAGCCTGGTGAAAGTGAGAACAGGGAGGCAAACTGATTTAACATAGCTTTGCACTCCTCCTGTTGCTCAGAGGTCAGATCTGAAAAGAGATTAACTCCTTCAACCTTTTCGTCCAAAGGTAAGCCTCTCAGGAGGTCAGGTAGAGCTTCACTCTCCTCCTCCTCTTCTGATGAAGCTAGAAGCAATGCTCCTACTTCTGGTCTAGAGACATAGGCTTTGAGGCGGTTGGTGTGGAAGACTCGGGGAGCTTCCCTGGGTTTGCCCAGATCCACCAGATAGTTGACCTCTCCAAGTTTTCCCACAACCTTGAAGGGTCCCATCCATTTGTCTTGCAAGGCCCTCTGCCTTGTTGGAAGCATAACTAAAACTAGCTGGTCTTGAGTAAACTCAACCATGTTAGCCTTCTGATCATGCCAATGTTTGATCAGAGCTTGGCCAGCTTTCAAGTTGTCACTTGCTTCTGCCATCATGTGTGACATTCTCCTACGGAGACCTATCACATAGTCAGTCACTCTGACTGGCTTGGGGGAAGGAGCACTCTCCAACCCCTCCTTAATCAGGGCCAAGGGGCCTCTGACTGGATGGCCATAGAGAAGTTCAAAGGGAGAATAACCTACTCCCTCCTGAGGGACTTCTCTATAAGCAAAGAGAAGGCATGGCAGTAGAAGGTCCCACTTCTTCTTAAGGGGTTCCTCTAAAGCACATATCATGCTCTTCATGGTTCTGTTAAATCTTTCTACCAACCCGTTTGTCTGAGGGTGGTAGGCGGTTGAGAACTTGTAGGTGAGTCCGCAGGTTTTCCACATGGCTTTCATGTAGTTGGACATAAAGTTTGACCCCCTGTCAGAGATCACCTCCTTAGGAAACCCAACCCTGGTAAAGATACCAAGGAGGGCCTTAGCCACAGCCTGAGCTGTAACAGTCCTCATAGGAATTGCCTCAGGGTACCTAGTAGCATGGTCTACTACAACAAGGATAAACCTGTTGCCTGAGGAGGTTGGGGGATCAAGGGGACCAACAATGTCAATCCCTACCCTCTCAAATGGGACTCCCACAACTGGGAGGGGCACTAAAGGTGCCACATTCTGGGAACCAACCTTACCAGAAGTCTGGCAGGTATGGCAGCTCCTGCAATATCTATCTACTTCAGCCCCCATCTTTGGCCAATAAAAGTAGAGGGAGAGCCTTTCCTTGGTCTTCTTGAAACTCAAGTGACCAGCCAAAGGAATCTCGTGGGCTAGTTGCAAGAACTGTTGTCTGTTCTCTTGGGGCACTACCAGGCGTTGGTAGGCTCCAGGTTCAGATTCAGTTGGTTCACTGTAGAAGAGGCCATCTTCCCAGTGTAACCTATACTTCCCAGGCTCTTGCCCATCAGCCTGAGAAGCTGCCTGCTGGCGGAGACCCTCCAGAGTTGGACATTCTCTTTGACCCTTACGGAAAGCTGTCCTGCTGGGTCCACCTTCTGCCAGTAACGACTGCAGCTCAGGATGGTCAGCCGGGTCCAGGTCTCCAATAAGTTCTGGGCCTCCTACTAGCTCTTCTTCAGAGTCTAGTTCAACCACACAGGGTTGTACCTCCCTCTCAGCCTCAGCTGGAGGTGGAGTTACAGGTGTAACTTTGGACAACCTCGGGGAAGTCCTTGTTGGAAGCACTGGAGTGCTTGCTGTAGGTTTTTTTCTAGGAGTCTTGGGTTGCCCCTTTGCTCCTGATCTGGTAGTTACTGTAGTAAGTTGCTCCAGTGGGAGAGGAGTGATTTCTGTCATCATCTCCTGAGATAAACCTCGCAGGGTTTTCTCTCTTGCAGGTTTGGTGAGCTCCTGTAACCTTTTACTAGGAGGTCTGGGGGTATGTGACACAACTCCAAGAGCTTTCAGGTCATTTCCCAACAGAACCCTTCCTGGCACCTCACATTGTATACTGACAGGTATCTTCACAGCCATATCATTACACTGGATGAGAACTGGTAACTGGGGACACATCTGCACAGGCCCTCCAGCTAACTTGGTGAGGCATTTGGGTGCCTTAGCAACATCCTCTGCCTTGAAAAATGATTCATCCACCACAGTTATGCTGGCCCCAGTGTCCCTGATGGCAGGAGTCTCCTGACCATTCACGTGGACACTGTCCTTATAATACTCTTTAGTATTATCTGGGATAGAATTATACACATCTAAATTCTGTTGTTCCCACAACCCCAGAGAGACTAAAGAAACACTGGCTGAGACTCCAGTGGGTTCATCAGCCAGTAGTAGAAAGTTTCCACTTGCCATAGTGACTTCCTCCTCTGGAGCGAAGGCTAAGGAGACAAGCTGGACCCCTGAAGGTTTACCCTTACATCTGGGATCTCCTTTCACATGGTCAGTAGCCTTACAAACATAACAGGCCCCAAAGGTCCTTTGAAATGGAGGCTTGTTCTGACCTCCTTCTGGTTTTGCACCAGAAGGTATACTACTCTGCTGTGGTTTTCCCGGTGGCTTACCCTTATGGTTTGGTTTGGGGCCCTCTTTGGAATTAGAATTATTAGAATTCTCTTTGGAGTCTTTCTTAGGCTGTCTTCCCTCATCCTTCTTCTGAGTTACCCCAGAATCCTTGTGAGTAGCCCTGTTGGCAACCCACAAGTCAGCAGCCTTAGCTAGTTTCCTAGGATCTAATTCCTGTGAATCAGCCAAGTGCTGTCTGAGCTCAGGAGAGCAGGCATCATAAATTGACTCCAACATTACAAGATTTCTCATTCCTTCATAAGTGTTCACTTTGTAACCCTTAATCCATCCCTCTAAGTTTTTCAACCCTTCACACACCCAGGTAGCCCAAGGGGTACCATCATGCTTTTTGAGGCTTCTAAACCTCTTAAGATACTGGGAAGGGGTCTTCCCAAACCTAGCTATTAAAGCTAGTTTCACACTTTCATACTCTTTCCTATCCTCCTCCCCCAACTCCATTACCACCTCAGTTGCAACAGGGGGAAGCCTAGAGAACAACCAGGTAAGTAAAGCATTTCCTGTGATATTCTGGAGCCCATGATTATATTCAAACTGAGACAACCAATCCAACACATCCAATTTAGGCTCATACATACCAATCAATTCCTTAGGCATCCGGGGTCTTTTAGGACTGGAACTTCTAGAGGAGCCAGAGAGAGAAGCATTCTCAACAGACAATTTCTTCATTTCTAACTCATGCTTGAGCTCCATTTCCCTTAGCCTTAGTTCTTGTTGTTTGTGTTCTGTTTGAGCATTAATCCTTCTATGCTCTAATTCTAGTTTCATTTTCTCTAGTTCAAAGTATTGAGGGTTAAATGTGGGACCTGGCAAAGGTCCAATAGGTACAGCTGGTAGAGCAGACAGAGGCCTGGAGGGAACATCTACAACAGTTTCATCCTCCTCTTCTGGTTCTGACCCAAGATCATCAATACTTTGTTCAATATCAATTTCATTGCTGTTCTCTACATTTGCTGGAGTGATAAGTTCCTCTGAACCATCATCCAGACTTTGGTTTTCTAACAACCTTTCTATTAGCTCCATTTTCTTTCCTTTAGTCATGAGATTCTTATGCTTACAGAGAAGTCTTAGACAATCAGCAGTTTTTGTAGCAAGGGACTCTTGACTATAACTTTCCATAGTAGACAGGTTAAAAATGACTTTTTCTTTCTTGTGCTTAAGCTTTGTGGTTAGTTGCACTAAGGTATCTCAAAAGTACTCTAAAGTGTATACTCAATACAAATCCCACCGCTGTACACCAGTGTTAGGCAGAAACCTGTGCAGTTCCCTCTGGGACCACTGCAAAAGATTTAAGACTACAGGTGTTGGCAGTAAACCCACTTGGTAGCAGTCTGCACCACACAGATTCACTGTGGTAGCTGTGGCTGAGCAGTCAGACTTCCCTCAGGAAGAGTTAGACAGTATACAGAGGATACACAATAGGTACAGAGGCCCAGTAGTACAAGCAAACACTGACCAGAGCTAGGTGTAAAAGTATAAACTTATTTATTAAAGACACACTCATAAATTACACTAGCACAGAAAAAGGTAAGGAAGTCAAAACACAGTTACTATTACTCATATGTACATCCCTAATCATTTGTTGGACATTTCTAAGTTAACACCACTTATTTCCAACCAGAGGTGAGCGCTTAACGTTAGATGGTACTCCAAAAAGTTAAAAAAAGGGAGGGAAAAGGCAGAAATAAGAGAGCAGTAAGGTAAAACACTTTTCACATAAGGTTAGAAAAGGCAGTTAATTGTGGAACAAGGAAAATTAGTTCGGGGCCCACTTTAGAGGGAGCCAGGCGAAAACATGCCCAAGATCACACAATGTCACAAGTCTTTGCAGGTGAGTAGAAAAGGTTTTACTACGTTTCCGAAAAGTTTAGTTAGGGTGTCCCAGGCCTACCCAGGTTCGAGAGCCGAGGACTAAATCTACCCCGTACAATCGGTGGCAAGGGAGGCCGGGCGGAACACAGTACCTTTAAAAGTGGAAAGGATCCTCCAGCGGTGGTAGTCGTTCCTGGTAGTGGGTGCAAGTCGCGGCGTCGTCCAGAGGAAGAGGTGATCTCGACGTGGAGGACAGCTGAAGGTCGTTGCACTACCAGGGATGAGGCCAGCCGTGGAGTTTTCCGCACACAAAGGGTTTTACCCCTCTTTCGCGGTTGAGGTAAAAAGTGGTATCCCGGTTGCCGGGGTGCTTGGCACAGGCAAGGTGGACACGAGATGCTTCGGGACGGCGAAAAGAAGGCAGCAACTGGTTGTCCCCACCAGTTAAGGGAAGAAGACTCTCCGGCGGGAGATCTCCTCTGTCGTCGGGAAAGTGGTGAGACGGTTCCGCAGGGCTCCACCGGTGGTGTCGTCTTGGCAGGTCGGCTCGGCTTCTCCCTCTTCGGCTTCTTAGGTCCTGTGGCGACTTCTGGAGAACCAGTCCCAAAAACCCTGCTTTTATGCAGCAAACCCCCATTCATGCAGCCTAGCTGTCACTCAAACATGCTAAGTGGTGAGCGGGGTGGCTCACCACTTGGGCCAATCACACTAGAGTGCGACATGAGTTGGCAAGGCAACTCAGTCCAGGGTGCCGAAACCCCTCCCACACCCCCGGTGGTACCCAGACAGAATGGCACCACTTTGGAGGGCTTCTGTGCAGAAGCCCGCCAAAAGTGGAACAAAGGCTCGACTCGGGTTCAGGCTTACTGAAGTGAACCTAGACGCCATTTTGGCGGCGAGTTCTGGCAAGAATCCCAACCGGTGAATTTATATTAAATAAATAAACCGGCGGTATCTTAACATTGCACCAAAAAGTGGTGCATTAAAAACAATGGGAAATCCCATTGGGAAATATTCCGGTGGAATATTTCCGTGGTATCCACTGCCACCAGCCAGAACTCGGCGAGGGGGGACGGGACAGTACCCCCTCGACAACAGACCCAGGGGCAATCTAATTGCCCCTACCAGTACTTCCACAGTAAGATGGTTTGTACTGGTTAAGTTCCTAAATTAAGACTAGTAAAGTCAATGGTAACTTTACTGACCCAGGGAGACAGTAGTCAGTCCCAGGGTGTGGAGTCTATGATTGGGGGTCTCTAAGACACCCCTGTGTTACTGCACTGAGGGTGCTGTGTAACACACGTTCCAAAAACCAATGATGGCCTATGGGGAAAATTACCCCCTAGCCCATAAGCACACAGCAAGTCACAGAAAACACTCTCAAGTCATGTCCAGGAGTGAGGGTAAAAGAGTCTCACTCCTGGCAGGAGAAAAAATAAACCCCAAAAATCCAGCAAAGCTGCTGGGGGACTCACTAGGTTAGGAAATTCAGCCTAAACAGAGAATTCTCCCTAACACTCATTGAACATGTGTGCACTATGTTCCTCAACTGGAGTGTAATCCCTGCAAATGATAGTAAACTTGGTCTCATACCATGTCTCTACTACCTGCCCTGCAAATCTCAATCTCTCTCTCTCTCTCTCTCTCTCTCTCTCTCTATCCCTCTCTCGCTCTCTCTCTCTCTCTCTCTCTCCCCTCCCCCATGGATCTGGTGCAGTTTCGTCCTCTATTCAGCTTGGTGTCCAGGCATAATTTCGAAAACATAATTTCGAAAGTCAAAAAAGTCGAATCAAAAATGTCGAAAAAAAAAATTTCGAATTGTTTTTTTTTTTCGATATTTTTTTTTGGGCTCTAGTTTCTGTTAAAAAAATAGGTAAAAATAAAAAAAAGGGGGGTTGGGGGTGGAACCCCCCCCAAAAAAACGTCATTAAAAAAAAATTCGACATTTTTTTTTTCGACGTTTTTTTTTCGACTTTTTGACTTTCGAATATTTTGTATTCGAAATTATGTCTATGAACCATTCAGCTTGCCAGGCCGGGTTGCTACCCACAACTCTCTTTGCTAGTTAGATAGCTCCCTCTTTCCATTTTTTGTAGGATCCTGATTGCAATGCTCCGAGCATCTGTTACGTGTCACTGCCCCTTTAAGGGAGAGACATGAGATTGGTGGGAGGAATCAGAATGAGAAAAGAAGGGGAGGAGTTAAGAGGGGAAAGGCAGTACGTAGTTGTCATTTAATAAAAAAGACATTCCAAAACCTCTGATGCCGTGTCCTTTTCTTAAGGTGTATGTCCCGAGTAACAACTGGTGATGAGGCTGTCTCCAACGGACCAGAGATCCAATAACCCAATAACTGGTGGGTGATCCCACCATGTCGCTCATCCATCCAGACTGCATACCGTTCCGCGTATCTCCCCAGGTGCCGGCGATCCCGCGGCACAGTGCTATGCCCGATCCCAGGCGGAAGGAGGGCACAATACAAGACATCCTCCCTGCAACGGTCCACATGAGGGAGTAAGACACAGCCGCCCGTCGTGCCAACCCTGGGGCAATCCACTAGCGTTTTTTTTTCAGTTCCATGTGCTGGTGCTCCGAACATCCAGGTCTATAGTTTAAAAGCTGTTTTCCCTAATTAACGTACAATACTGCTCCATTTGACAGCCGGTCTCTTCCACATTATGGCTACTACCTAGAGGCAAAGACTGGCAAAGGCACAGAAATGTGTAGAAACGAGTAAACTCCCATTATCCACAACAGGGAAGAAAAGAGAGTGAAATCGTACTTCCCGGAAACATTAACCCACGCAGAGTCCCTGCATACCTACAAGAAAAAAAGGATAGAGGGAGAAAACAAACATTCAGGAATCATTAACCCACAAAGGGTCCTTGCACAATGACCAGCACGTGAGAGACACACGTGCACCAAAAATGGCAGATGCACCTACAGTAAATTGCCCAGGCCCCAGTCCCACACCGGAAGAAGGGCCACAGACAGCTGCCCAGCTTCTAAAAGAACACTGCTGCGTCGACCACAACAGTGACCCAGAGCAAGAGTGCGACCCATACCTCAACCATCACACCTGCCACCATGAGCAACCCAGGGACACCGCCCCCTGCACCCATGTCCAAAGCAGCATTGCTGCGCATGCCACTCCCATTCGCCATGACCCCTCAAGCGGAAAAAGGCACGAGGTGGATTGAGTGGATTGAGGATTTTAACCATTTTGTGAAAGCAGCAGGAGAGGTACAATCACCCAACCTACACAACATGTTTATTAACCTGGTTGGCAGTGAAATAAAGACCATTGTCAAGACAATTCCCCCAGAAGACCAAGCATATTTTGCCTCTCTAATCACTGCCCTGAACAGAAAACTCATAATTGAACCAAACTGAGACTTTGAAAGGTACATGTTCAACCACTGTACGCAGAGGGTGAAAGAGACTGTCGACAAATTCATCACCTGCCTTTGGGTAATGAGTGCACATTGTTAGTTCCATGCATTCTCAGTAGACAAAGCAATACAGATACGTGTGATAGAGGGATGCCTATCACTAGACCTCAGAATTGCTGAAGAAGCCTCTCTGGATTGACGAAGTGAGCGAGTTGGCGAGAATTTTTGAGAGAGTAGACGCACAAGCAGCCTCCATGACAGGCAGCTTCAACGCAAAACCGGACAAAACCGAACTCATTGCCGCTGTCCAACCAGCATCCTAGTGACCAGGAGACAGAGGGGCCATATCTTACAAAGTGACCAGCCAGACAGGGCACAGACCACAAAGGCAATGATTCTGCTGTGGAATGGCTTTCATACAATGACGGACCTGTCCCGCACTCGCAAAGATGCACCAAGTGCGGGAGAGAAGGCCACTTCCAATCCATCTGCAGGGAAGGGAAACCATTCCCTACCCCAAGAATGAATCCGCAACCACAAAGCAGGATGTATGGACAACCCCTGCAAGGACCAGCCTACCAAAACAGGTTCTACCATACAGGACAATGGCGATACGTCAGAGCAGTAGAAGAATACCACCAACCAAATTATGCCCACAACTACGAATACAACGATCAGCCCCCCCCCCCCGATTTGAGGACGAGTATGATGAACCCCCACAAACTTATCAGGACTACAATGAACAGCAATAGTTTTCAGCCTCTCATGGAAGGGTTGACTACGACCAAGCATACCAGGACAAATACGTCAAGCGAAAATTCACCGGACCGCACATTTAACAGTGCGCGACTGAGATGTGTGCTTAACTACCTTTATTTTGGCTCTGAAGTTACTTCCATGCCCGTGCAGTGATCTCCACCCCCTCCATCCACCATTGTGCACCACGTGACTGCACCTTCTAAGATGGCCACCTTGCATTATACCATCGTATCTGCAGCCTAACTTTTGCCAAGGCTGGGCAGCCAGACTTTGGATTGGCTGCTGTGTGCTATTTTTGGCGTAAGCCGGCCCACTTTCACTAAGGCCCAGGAACCAAGGCCACTTCCTGTCCCTAGCCTGTCCACTGCCGTACACGCCATTAGCCAGAGAGCCTGCTCCTCTTGCCCCGACATCGTATTATCCAGAAACATATCGATGCCTCAACCGACTGAATCACCAAGGCTGTGTTCTTACGACACCCGGGGATATCCTACCTTCGAACCACCAACGATACCAAGGTACGCTCATAGTATATTGTCCACGAAGCACTAGCTAAATGCCCCTATCTAGTTCTGGCACCCTGTGATTTTGCCTACGCCAGCCTATCCAGCGCTGAGCCCCTGCTGCCTGTAACACTCCCTGTAAGCCCCACGGCAGTAAAGTACAGTAAAGTATGTGCCTCTCATTCTGCTCCATAACGGTCTTCAATGAGGCCTATATGCATACACAAACATCTGTAAAAACTCATGTTCGCACCTCTATATATGACCTAAGACTTGAGCCGCATCTTTGCAAGTCACCTTAAGACAATCCATCGCTTGATTTGTACTTTGATGCACTACGCATAGGACCGCGTTCCAGCTGTTTTCCTTTGACGTTATTGCCATTTAGCATTTTCTAACTGCCGAGGCAGCTAATGTGTAATGGCTCCAGCGAAGCACCCTAATTGAAAATGGGCTTCTGAGTTCACTAGCTGATCTGGCATTACAGCCTCCTCCCATTTCGGCACACCCAAAATATTGAACGTAAGCCCAATATTACAGAGCTAAACTAACTGTGCCTTACGGCTGCTATCAGCATATTCTGTATTATTGCATACAGGTATGCACATACAAATTAAGTCTAATCCATCCTTACCTCACAACTGCAATCACTTTACTGCTAGCACCTGAGTCTGCCCACATCTTGACTCACTATATTAGGTAGCTATCTGATCCTTGTATCTATTGTGTTTAATGAACCTTGCCAGAATTCCATAATCTGTATACATGATTATCACGTAAGCTGCCACACTACCTTCATGCGTCACTCCCTGCTGACTACATCCTCTGGCAACATCCCAATGCAACTGCTGTTGGCATATATGGATGTATTGATTGATGATTGTCTAATAAGTGTCATAATTAATATATGTGCCTGGACTTAGTATATTCTGGAATACTGATAACTGTCTAGCAGTCTGATAATTATTTCATGCGCCTAGACCTACCAACCTGAGTTTGCATTGTTATTACACTGTAAAACTTATTGGATCTCGACGCACCAGCAATAGTGTAACACTGCTAAATAGTAAGTCAGATTAAGATGTACATCTTTGAGTCATTCCTGGTCTCCTTTGTCCGCTTACTAGCACTAGGCTCACTAGTCGGCTCCATCAAACCTACTAGTCTACCAGAACCTCATTGCAAGCTTATATCTAACATGACAATGACCTTTCCTACCACTCCCATTTTAACTCACCCTAAAAACCCGGTTCATAAACAATTGCCAAATAACTCAAATCCTTATTGGGGACCTCCATATGCCCCTTTAACTACCATGTAATACTGCCTTTAGAAACATAAGGCTGTGTTCTAGGCTAGCTAAACTATTCAAACCCCTAGCCAGATCCTCGACCAACTTAGACTGTGAAAAAGTCCACACAACAGACATTCCACTACGAGAGAGAAAATCCCACTTATCTCCCTGCCTTCTAACTCCTTGCTCAACCCTTCTCTTACAAAAGCCCAATGAGTTGCACAGCCAATGGGAGTTTCCACTAGACTAGTATTCACTAGTCCCTTACACCTCTCATCACCTGATAGCTTATCTGCTGACTTCAAGGGAGCTTTAATAAACACCAGACCCCTAGTCGCACATGCCACAGAGATATTCGACCTGGCTGAAAATTATGACTTTTTGGCCATTGAAGAATCCTGGCTACATGCCGCTGCAGGCCCTGCCCTCAAGTTAATAATCCCTAATGAGTACATCATCTAAAGAGCAGATAGATGTGAAGCTTGCAGGGGAGGTATAGCTCTCATAGCCAAATCCAATTTATCTCTGATACTAGCCCTGTCCCTCGACATTAAATCCTGCGAAACCCTTGCAGCCAAACTATATACTGCCAACTACCAGACTCTCACTATCCACCTCATATACAGACCCCCAGGTCCCATCGGTCTTTTGAGGAGGACAAATCTACTATTCTCTCAGACAACTTAAAAAGTACCTCACAAGTCTTACTGCTAGGGGACCCCAACTTAGGCTTCAATGACCCCGAAGACCAACATGCAACAAGCATTGCACACTCTGACCAAACTTGGCCTCATCCAGGGAGTGAACCTACCAACACACAACAAAGGGAGAATACTTGACTGGGTGGCGGATTATAACTGTAATGCATCAATCTCGGCTATAACCCCCCAGGTCTGCACAGGCCACCATCTCCTGACATTTACACTAGCAACTGAAAGACATACCACCGAACATACCCCCCACTCCAACAAGGAACAAAAAGAATATTACTACTGACAAACTACTACCCCTTATTCGTCCCACCCTCAACTCTGTCCCGGAGAGCATGGAGCCTGACTCGTTAGTCAATGAGTACAACTAAATCATGACCTCATCAACTGACTTCATTGCCCCATTAAAAATGAGACAAAGCAAGCCCAAATCCCACCTCAATTCATGGTACACCCTACACCTGAAATCATTAAGGAGGGGAAAAAAGCCACTGCAAGGCATCTTGGAGATTACACCCCTCCTAGAAAATAAAACTAACCTCAGCAATATCTACTCTCTCTATAAGAGGGAAATACTTCTGGCCAAACGTGAAATCTATAACTCCAGAATCTCACAAGCCAACTTGTGTATGAAGCAATTATTCGTAATTCTGAAAGAATTAGAAGCACCCATCCCAGTGCTAGACAATTGCGTGAAAGACAAATCCTGGAACTCCAACATTCAGCAAGCACCAGCCAATAACGTCATTACCCTCCAAGTTAAATTTGCAAAGAAAAAAGCCTCCCTAACCAACATAACATCACTAATCAACCCTCTCACGCCCGTTCACAATGCCGCACTTCCCCCACGCTTCAGGTTCCCTAAAGTCTCTATACTTGAGAATGAAAAAGTAATACTCTCCCTTAAACCTTCGAACTGTCAGGGTGATCAATGTCCCGCCCAATTCATTAAGGATGCAGCAAGAGATCTAGCACCTTTCATCTCAAAGATAATTAATACTTCATTCACTTCCGGCATCATCCCAAGCAACCTCAAAGAATCTTGGGTACTCCCCCTATTTAAAAAACAGACACTAGACCTGGCCATACCAACCAACTCCCGGCCAATCACAACAGTGCCATTTCTTCTGAAAATCATAGATAAAATGGATTATCTACGAATACAGAAGTATCTGGAAACTAACCAACTACTAGGAGCTCGCCGTTCAAGCTTTCGGCCCCAACATGGCACTAGGTCTTAATTGACCTTAAGGCCCAAACTGATGAGCTTAGTGATAATGGGAAATCAGCCCTATTCCTCCTTCTTAATCTATCAGCTGCATTTGACCTTGTGGACCACAAGGTCCTATTCAGGCATCTGGACTCAGTAGTGCATTTCTCTAAAGAAGCTATAGCCTGGATACAATTATTCTTAAAAAACAGGACTATGAGAGTCTTCTCTCCCACAGCTGCTGACGACCCCATGCCCATCACTTGTGGGGTTCACCAGGGATCATGTGTCTCACCTACATTGCACAATATATTCACTAAGTCCCTTTTCGACGATCTACACAATCATGGCATCACCTACATTAATTATGCCGATGATACCCAGATTCTACAACCACTTATGGGGGATTATGACAAGGATTTCGCCTTGGTGAATAGGGTATATCTCATCATCCAGGCATGGATGGCTGCACACGGTCTATGCCTGAATGATGACAAGACCGAGCTCATCATCCTGGGCACTACCTCAAATCTAAAAAAACTGGGCCCCAAATATACTACCTTCAAAATCGATAATAAACCTATTATTATTGCCAATTAATTAAAAAACTCTAGGATTCTACCTTGACTCTACCCTTTCATTCACCAAATAATTAAATGCCATGGCGTCCACCACTGCGTATACCTGCAAATTAATCAGAGCAGGTAAACCATTCCTATCCAAAAATAGTTGCATTACCCACGCAAGAGCTCTTATATTGTCAAAAATGGATTATTGCAATTCTCCTTATATAGGGGCTAACAAGCACATCATTAAGAGAATTCAAACTCTCCAGAACAATGCCCTGATAGCGGCCCTTGGAATAGTAAGGAGAGAGCACATCTCTGAGACTAGAAGACAAAAAAACTGGTTATCTTCCCACAAATGTCTGAACAATGCTGCGCTCTGCTACCTCAAAGAGAGATTCACCAGAACGTCTTCAATAAGGCCCACTAGAACAGCCAATCATAATTGTCTGACAGCCCCAAAATTTAAACTCTACAAGGTCGGGAGCTGCAGCTTCCCTGTCAAGGCAGCACAGCTTTGGAACGCCCTCCCTCCCTCCTTGTAAGTGGATAAAACATACTTAAATTTCAGACAGAACCTCATCA
Organism: Ambystoma mexicanum; assembly: GCF_040938575.1. Lineage (NCBI taxonomy): Eukaryota > Metazoa > Chordata > Amphibia > Caudata > Ambystomatidae > Ambystoma > Ambystoma mexicanum. The sequence goes on along the minus strand of NC_090925.1, from coordinate 48,206,671 downwards.
ACTGGCTTAAAGACAATGACCAGTAATGCCTCTACTACACACACCATTGCACTGTAAATAGATCTCAGAATGTTTTACTGAATGTTAGCCTTTTTGTATAGCCTCCTGTTTAATGATGTCCTTAGTGGGATTGCCTCTTGTTCACCTTTTGTTAATACCCCTTTATATATGATGTACCTGTAACACCTTTTATGTATGATTTATTTGTACTTTCCTGATTTGTACTCTCTCTTCTGATAAGTAACCAAGCTGCAAGATTTCTTATGCCAATGCTCCCTGATACCCCCGGGTCTGGTGCGCAATACAAATAAACAAACAAACAAACAAACAAACAAACAAACAAACAAACCTTATCCAGGATGACAGGGAGGCGAGAGAGGCACCCAGAATAACAGTCAAGATCTGGAACAGCCGTTTTTGTTTTCTAGTCGATTCTGGCGCCACAGTCAACATAATGGGGGAGCAGGAATTTCTGCAGATTCCTGAGAGGCCAATGCTTGAGAAAACAAACTCAAGGATCTTTCAATGGGGGGCAACATTACACCTTCACTCCATTGGACACTTCAAGCGACAACTTAGGGTTTAACGGTGGCCACCACCATCCATGTCATCCGGAGCCTGACAAAAGGACGTTGCCTTCTCAGCTACCATACAGCATCCTGCCTAGGTCTCATTGATATTCACTTTTATGAAGGTGAGGTGATCCAATCGACCGCACTGACAAGTGACAGGATAGAGATACTTTACACGATCAACACGCCTCCACATGGCCAAACCTCATCACTAAGGAGACGATCCTGGCGAAGTTCCCACAGCTATGAACAGGACTTGGGAAACTCAAAGGGGCTCGTGTTAAATTACACATAGATGAATCCGTCAGACCTGTTCCCAAACACCCCAGAAGGATGGGATTTCATCTGCAAGAGGCTGTCTGAAGAGAACTCAATCAACAACTTAGCAATGGTATCATTGAGCCAGCAACGGGCCCCACCTCATGGGTGTCCCCTCTGGTTATCGTCCCCAAGGAAGGTGGACGACTACGTTTGTGTGTAGACATGAGGATGGCGAACACTGCCATTCAAAGGGAGCACCATCCTGGGCCGTGCATAGAAGACATGATTGTCCAGCTCCACAAGTCTGTAATGTTCTCTAAATTCTGTCTAGTTCAAGGGTACCACCAGCTGGAACTGCACTCTGAATTGAGGTGCATCATCACATTTGTCACCCACAAAGGTATATTTCAGTACAGATGCCTCAATTTCGGCATTTCCTCTGCGGCCAAAATTTTCCCGGAGGCCATAAGAGAGGTGATCAGACCCATCAATGGCACGCAGGATCACAGAGATGATACATTTGGAACATCACAAGAGGACCACGATGCAGCCCTGCTAGTGACATGCAGAGCAATACAGAAGGCTGGCTAAACAAAACATTGAAAAGTGTCACTTAAGCAAGAAGAAATTGACATTTTTTGGTTGCATCTTCTCCGCCGACGGCATGACACCTGACCCTGACAAAGTCAGTACCATCCCCAACCTACGGGAACAAACACAAGTAGCAGATGTGCGATCATTCCTGGGGATGGCTGGTTACTTTGCATGATACATCCCTCACTAAGCGTCCGTCACTGAACCGATACGAAAACTACTGCAAAAAAGAATCAGCGTTCATCTGGTCTGCAGACTGCCAGGAGCCGTTCGATTCCATCAAGAAGACCCTGCCAGAAGCACACCGCCTGGCACACTTCGACCCCAACTGGCACACAGAGATCCTATTTGATGTAAGCCCAGTAGGTCTCGGGGTCATCTTGGCGTAGACGAGCAGGACCAATGCACACCTCAAACACATCATCGCCTATGCGAGCAGAGCCCTGTCAGCCCCTGAATCCACATACTCGCAAGCTGAAAAGGAGAGCCTGGCAGCAGTCTGGGCATGTGAACATTTCCACAACTTCATAATTGGGAAGGATTTCATGCTCATCACGCACCACCAGGGACTACTGTCCCTTTTTGGAAATCTGCGCACGAGGATGCCCGCCAGGATAGTGAGATGGGGCATCAGATTGCAGGAGTATGACTATCACATCATTCACAAGCCAGTTGGAGATCAAAATCCAGCTCACTATTTATCCCGCCATCCAGCAGGTATGCCAATCGCCCGAGAGTGTGAAACAGAATGCATCAACTATGTTGCCGCAAACGCACTTCCTCTGGCAATATCGCAATATTGCTCAAGATGGTCGCGGCAGCATCCGCAGCCAACCCATCCATGGTGCTAGCCATCAGCTTGACGTGCAACAAGTGGAGGGATTACCGTCGTGCAGTTCTAAACAACTTGGGGGGGTGCAAAGAAGCGCTAGGCAGACTGGCAAGAATACACACAGAACTTGCAGTCAAAGACCAGGGGCCTCATTCCGACCTGGGCTGGAAGGGTTAACGGTCACCAGTAATGATGCCGGTGCCGGAAAACCCTTACCGCCCAATTCCGAGGTCCCTTAGTGGGAACCGCAAAGGACGTGTGGTCTGACCACAGGTTCTCTGCGGTTCCCGTTAAGGGACCTTGGAGCTAATAACGGTACCGCATTTTGCAGTACCGTTATTAGCGCCTTCCCCATTCCGATTGAGCCCAATGGGGGCTCAAATGGGAATGGGGAATGGTCTACAGAATGGGGACTTACCGGGTCCTCCAGGGTCGGAATGACCCGGTAAGTCCCCATTCTGCCAAACCGGACCCAGAGCCGGTTTGGGAGGCAGCCATGGTGCTAGTAGCACCATGGCTACCGCCCAACTCGGAATGACCCCCTATGTCATTGTACTGAGAGGGTGTTAGCTAATCATCCCGCAATGCTCAGAGCAGAGATCATTAAAACAGCGCATGAAGGGCACCGAGGAACAGACAACACAAAATGGTAGCTGTGGTGCCACGTATGGTTCCCCTTCCTGGACTCACTAGTAGACAGTTAGGTCAAGAATTACCTGGCATGCCAGTGTATAGCAAGTGCAGAAGCCCCCTTCCCACTACAGCCGACACACATTCCAGAACGGCCATTAGACAGGGTAGCAGTCGACTTCTATGGACCGATTGAGTCGGGTGAATACCTTCTTCTGTTCATCGATGAATATTCAAGATTCACAAATGTCAAGAAAATGACAACAACGGCATACTCCCAAGTGGCCACAACTTTCGATGAAGTACTCAGTGAGAAGAAGAGCTGTGCCCAAAGACTTCCACGTCGGAGAGAGGTCCTCGTTCAACAAGTCCTGACAAGGAAAACTGATGCAAGATATGGGCAGAAACCACTGAACGTCATCGCCATCAAAGGAACCATGGTGACTGCCCAAAACGCAGACCATGAAGTCACGAGAAGCAGTTCACAGTTCAAGCACCTCATCAGAAGAGAGGATTGCGAATGAGCCCCTCCTAAACCTGATACCGAACCAAGGGAGCCATGAGATGACACATGGACTCCCCCAGAAGAGGTCCGCCACTGGGTGCCGGAGACATTCGAGGCACCAGGACCAGAAGGACACAGCGAGAGAAGTGCACGACCCCAGCGCAGGATCAGGATACCCACTTGCCTGGTTGAAGAATGTTAAGCCGGATGTTTGACCATTTGTCCTGGGGTGATGTTACAGGTCTCTACCCCTCTAAGGGAGAGACAAGAGCTTGGCGGGAGGAAGGAGAATGGGAAAGGAAGGGGAGGAGTTAAGAGGGAAAAGGCAGTATGTAGTTATCATTTAATAAAGCAAAATGTTGTTCCAAAACCTCTGGTGCTGTGTCGTTCTCTTAAGGTGTATGTCTTGAGTAACACCATCCAACCTGTCCACCCTCCCTTAGCCCATGTCCTCTGCCTGACCCAAAACAGTTCTGGTGTCATGCTGCATCATCGACCTGTCTATTGCTCCACTTCCACTCCCAAACCTGAAACGCATGTGACCACCCAACACCCCTGACTATGCCCCGCAGGCAGCCCATGCCACAGGGGAGCACCCAACACCCCTGGCCATGCCCCGTAGGCAGCCCACACCAGAGGGGACCACCCAACGCCCCTGACCAGGTCCCGCAGGCAGTCTGTCACCCCTGGCCATGCCCCGCAGGCAGCCCATACCACAGGGGACCAACCAACACCCATGACCATGACCCGCAGGCATCCCACACCACAGAGGAACAACCAACACCCCTGGCCATGCCCTGCAGGCAGCCCACACCACAGACGGTACCCACAACACCTGTCAGCACCCGCACAACCCTTTCCACGCATTTTGGCTGCCACGTGCGGGGTACGTGTATTCAAGGGGGTGTGCAGGGATATTTTCACGCGTTTTGGCTGCCGTGAGCAGGTTACACATATTCAAGGGGGTGCGCAGGGATATTTTCACATGTTTTGGCTGCCGCTAGTGGGGTACACGTATTCAAAGGGGTGCACAGAGAGATTTTCACGTATTTTGGCTGGCGCGAGCAGAGTACGCATATTGAAAGGGGTGCGCAAGTAGATTTTCACACATTTTGGCTGCCGCAAGTGGGGTACGCTGATTCAAGGGGGTGCGCAGGGAGATTTTCATGTGTTTTGGCTGGTGCCAGCGGGGTACACCTTATTCAAGGGGGTGCGTGTCGTGCTCCACAGAACCCGCCTAGGGTCTAGGTGAGTACCCCTAGGTATTGCCACTGAAGAATTTAGACTTTCTTCCTGAGAGAACCGCCTACAGGGTAGTATAACCTGTCAGGTTGAGGGCTCAGGTAAAAAGGCGGGACATATCAGCAGAGCTAGAAGGGAGAAGAAACAAGGCAACTGTTACACACGGTTGTCTGGCAGAATTGCCAATCTCCCACCCCCGCAACTTCCCCGGGCTTACCTGCGAATGTCCTCAGATGGGTTATGTACCTACTGGTGTAATAACACAAGCTGAAATCTCAAGGAAGGTCTGATGGGAGTTCCAGAAGAAAAGTCACTGGTGTTCTGGACAAAACAAAGGCACACTTGGAGGTAATTCCAAAAGACACAAAGGGATCAATGGAGCATCCTTATTGTTAGCAATGTTCCATAGAGAGGACCTTGACCTGAACGGAACGAGGGCACGGCTAAGGGATTCCACAGGAGGCACCGAAGAAACAGCAGAGCGTCCTTTGTTCCACAGGTAGCACCGAAGAATCAGCAAAGGGTCCTTTACTATTCTACTTTCCTGTAGTGTTTAATCAGCATAGTATCCCAAGTGGAATTCAACAAGAACAACCCGCAATTCAATAGAATTCTGCAGAGCGTCCTGAGAATGAAGTGTGGGAATACAGAGGTCAAAAGATGATTAGGAACTGGAGGATTACAAGGCGAGTGTGGGCAACAAATGTTCAATGGTGGTTGTGGGCAAGAAAAGGATGTCAATCACAGTGTGTTCAGGCTTGCCGATGATCTGGAGGCGGAGCGGTGCGCGTAGTATAATTCCTTTTTCAGCGCCAGAAAACACAGAGTAGCGACGGCTCCTGGATAAGGGAAAGGAACACTTGCCCATGGAGCGGGACCAGGTAAACAGACATCAAAGGTGGCATGCGAGGCACAAAACAGTAGCAGTCCGTATTCCAGCACCGAGAAGGCAGCGAAGTCAAGGCACAGAAACGTAATCCAAAAATCAGGGTCAAAAAGGAGGAGCATAGGTCAAAAATACCAGGTTATCCGAGCAATGAATAGCAGGACAGTAAAAACAAATGCTTCTACCGTGAAAAACGGTTTAAGAGCAGCAAGTTTAGTGGGGACATGGCCTAAGTAGGAAGCTGGTTCGGATCGAGGCTTGAGACGCTCGTAGGCGGTGTTTCACGTCTAGATGGAGTGTGAGGCCGGTTGGGTCTGATAGTTTTTTGACGGCGTGTGCGCTGCTGACCCAGGCGACAAGGTAGACGCCAGGTTATGTTTTTAGTGTGCTGGCACTGCTTCTTCCGGATCCTGACAGTGCGCAAGTAGATTTTCACATGTTTTGGCTGGCGCGAGCGGGGTACGCGTATTCAAGGGGGCGCGAGGGGAGATTTTCACACGTTTTGGCTGGTGCAAGCAGGGTAAGTGTATTCAAGGGGGTGCGCAAGTACATTTTCACACATTTTGGCTGCCGCTAGCGGGGTACGGGCATTCAAGGGGGTGCGCGAGTAGATTTCACGCATTTTGGCTAGCTGGGGTATACATAGTTTTTCACGCGATTACGGTGTAGGGGGGATGTAAGCTGGCCCTGGGTTAGCGCGCCCCTTTGTGCTATATTGGAGATTTTTGTGGCTTTTTCTGGCGCAAGGGGTGTTCTTGGGGGTAACTGCCGCTGCTGGATGTTCTCTGCGCCACGGCAGCAAATGGCTTGGGAAATCCATGAATATGCGGTGGGCCTAAATGCAGTTTGGCGCACCCAGCTGGTGCACACTGGCGCACGCTCCCTCTCTGCGCCAGCCACGTGCGCTACTTCTGCACCTGATTCTATGAATTGGCCCCTTTGTCTCATCTCTTATCTTCTATTTTCTCTTTTATTGTTCTAGTCTTCATCGGCAACCTCTGTGCGCTATTTATAATTCCTCTATTCGTCTTTTTTTTGGTCTATCCCCTCATGACTCTATTATGCCAGCTTTACTTTCACTTTGCTGGCTTTCCTATGAGTACAGTGCATTATTTAACTTGCTCTGCCTTCTGTCTAAAGGCCTTCATGGCATACCTGCTTATCTCTCCTCTCTGGTTTCCTTCTACTTTCTACGCCGCTCACAACCGCACATTCTTTCAAAAGTCCATAACCTGCCCTGCGATCAATCTCATTTTCGTTCATTCACTGTGTTAGCACCTAAACAAGGGAATCCACTTCCTCTTTCTCTCAGTTTCTCTCTAGTCCCAAGTATTATTTGCTCTCTGCCCAAACTTCAATGAACTGATTGATTACCATTGATTTGCACCTTGGTTGCTGTTTGTGAATCGCTTTTATGTTTAGCGCAATGCAAAATATAAATACAACTGTGTTCTTTGTGAATGATTCAGTTTTTTAGGACAGTAACACCAATAATCTCTTTCTAAACACAAGATGATCATCTCATCCTATTAGCTATTAGCTTTTGGGGTAAGATATTCCACGAGGTTGTAGCTTTTACAGTGAAACTTCTCCCATCCAACCTACTTTTGTATTTATTTGACTCTTAGGTGGTGCTTTAGCTACACCTATTTTCAGGAACTATTCCATTTAAGTACCGCTCGGAGGGATATGACGTGAAGCAGGGCGCACATCTTGTGGGTCTTGTTTCATTATTTACCCACCTGTTTACTGCCCATGGCCCTTTTAAACCCTATGGGTATTCCGGCCCGGTACTTGCCCCTGCCCTCCCACCCATTGCCTTCTGGGACTCTTGGGTCTAGCTCTCTCAAGAAGAATCATCAGGCTTTGGCCTGCCAGTGTTGTTTTGTGAGCAATCAGCTGAGAGTTAATTGGGCCTCATTACACGGAAGGCGGTAATCCAGGGTGCTATTAGCACCCTGGACCATGCCGGTAAATTACCGGCACCGCCTTGGCGGAAAGGGGATTTACCGCCCCATTCCAAGGTTGGAGGGGCGGTAAATCCCCCTTCCGCCATTGCCCTTCCCCATTCCCATTTCTGCCCCATAGGGCTCTATGGGAATGGGGAAGGCGCTAATTACGGCACCGCAATTTTGCGGTGCCGTAATTAGCTCCGAGGTCCCTTAGCGGGTTGGTACTTAACGCCTGCAAGAAGCAGGCGTTGATTCCTCCAACCCGCAAAGGGACCTCGTAGTACGGCGGTAAGGGTTAACGGTCACCGTTGCCATTAACGGTGACCGTTAACCCTTACCGCCGTCCGTGTAATGAGGAATGTCTTAATTGTAGTTGCAAATACATTGCTGTTTAATAAAAATGTTATGACCAAATGTGCTCTTTGACACTTGATTCATATTTGTTCTTTGTACTGAAGCCTTTTTAAAAGCAAGCACTGACCAAACCAACTAATTTGGCTGGGGAATAGGTATGAGAGAAGCATTTGTCAGCCATTGCTATCCAATGCCCAGGCAATCAAACCTTTTTACATTTGTTAGTTATGTGGCCAGGTAGTACCATTATGGTGGTGGTTGACAAACGCCTATCCCATGACTACAAAAAAAAACGATGTTCTTTGTCAATGATTGTTTTAAAACTGTAACATAGCTACGCTCAGGGCGATTAGCACTGAAATTGATATCATCATAACGTTGGACCAAAGCCGTAACATGTTCTCTGCAACATGCCTAGTGATGTATCGACTACTAGTGTGTGCATAAAGGAAGATATTTTCAAAGTGAAAATACATATTGTAATGAGTTATTTATATTGTACTCGTAATGTGTTATTTACAATGCTTAATACCCTGAGGTTTCTAAACACAGACCCGGGGATCGAACCTGTGTTGCTCCTCATCATCTTGCTTCCAAGATGAGCACAAGCCTGAAGACCTACGAAGTCAAATAAAGTTTAAAACTTACATGAAAAATATTGTTGATATAATAATATGTACCAATACATTTTACAATGAATAATTACATAATACCTAAGTACATTAAAAAAAGTAATTTATTTTATTACAATGAATAATTATATAATACCTAAGTACATTAAACAACAAGTAATGTATTTTGTTAGAGAAATAGTGCTTAATCAAATGAATTTCTGTTTATATGTTTTTTTCTTAAATCTATATATTTTCTTAGTGTGCCTTTTCTGCAGCTAATTGTATGTTATATATGTTGAAATACACATTTTGAACACCTGGAAGATCAACTTAAGGTCTTATTGTTGTATGCAAAAGGCGGTATTGGGCGTTTTGTCCGGATCTAATGGTTCGCATGAACCATTAGGTCTAAAAATGCTACCACGAAAGGTTCGAACACCAAAAGTTTGATCCTTTGGTGGTAGCATTGTAAAAACATTTTTTTTAAAAACACAGTGGCTGCGGCTGTGTCTCCCGCATTGCCCCGCTCACTATATTTTATAGTATAGTGAGTGGGGGTTGTGGGGGGCACCCCCGCACTCTGCAGCCTTCCGTTAAAAGAAAAAACAAAAAAAAAAACGTGGGCGTCCTCCGAATCGCCCCGCTCACTATATTTTATAGTATAGTGAGCGGAGGGTGCAAACTTTTGGTAGTTCGCACCTTTCTTATGCAAACGTTCCGGCCGCTGCAAATTCAGCCACGGTCGGATCACTTAGAACCGCAAAAGGCAACAGCTCCCTCTAGCTGTGATAACAGGCGCAGCGGGCAGGACAGCTTTGGACAAACATACATCTGGCCTTTTATTATATAGTATGATAAGCTGTTGCAGTGGTAGTCAATGTTACTTTGCGAAGGGTGTGTGCTAGATAAGATTTTATTTGTTGCAACTTTTCCTCCATAGTTTCCCATGGAACCCCATTCTTTTTGCTTTGTTTGTGATCTTGTCGTGAATTTTTTAAGGGAAGTAAAACCTTCACCTTCACTTCTCTTGCCTTTTGCTCATTTGTTCTAGGGAAACTGATAAGTCCTTCAGACTATCAGTGCCGGGAAACTCTGTATCTTTTTTAAATTCCTGTAATTTTTACATTGCTCACAGCACCTTACATAAAATATGTTCTTTTAATATGTTCCTGAAGACAAGCTGGTGTCAGCAGTTACATTTCTTACAATTTTTGCTCTATTTCTCTTGTGAATATTTGTGTTTACTGCGTATGGCTACTAAACATGGCTAGTTCCCCAAAATTACTGTGCCTAGAGATATTCACTCTTTTTTTGGGCGTAGTGTAGTTTGCTCCCAGGTCAGCAAATTCTATATAAGGTAATGCACTTGCCTAGGAAAGCTGCTGCTTTCGCAGGCTAGCAAGACCTTTTGGGTGTTTGACCCAGGAAGTGGGCTAGTACTGTCTAATTCCAGTCCACATCGTTGGTGCCAGAAAGTCTGCTACTGGGGTGGATGTGATGGTGATAACTACTGGCTGTTTGGATGGTGTAGCTCCTTGCCATTGGTGTTCTTCCAGGTCCAAAACAGGATCAGAGGAGCAGCCATTCTTCTCATCAATGTTGGAGCCAAGAATCCTTTGAAGAAGAGCAGCCCATTGACAACCCAAGGATGACTTCTGCAGCGGACCAGCAGCCCCTCCACTGAGCATCCTGTGAAGTTCTGCTCATCTGCAAGATCTCAGAAGACCTGTGTCGGTGCTTTGACCCATGACCACCCATTCTCAAAAACTTCTCAAAGTTTCATGCCCAAAAAGGATTTGGAAGTGTCTCTGGACTGCCCAGTGGACTGACCATCTGCCTCTTGGACTACCTCGCCAGATATTTGCCTTTCCATATTCAAGGGTGGGACATTGGTGATCAGCAGCCTGTTTCATAAGTCACCTTCTCCTGTCTTTTTAGCTTCCTAGAATCAAAGACACCTGTCCTGGAGCAGCTTCTGTGACTGCAACTGGAAGGACACCTGTCGTCGCCTGTAAACAGTGATCGTCACTGGAACTCACCTTCCTCCATCATGTGAAGTGTCCTTAAGAGGTCTGCATTGTGACAATCTGCATTTCTTCATCAGCTGGTCTTGCATCTTGCAGTTTCACCAAAAGAGGAACTTGAACATGCAACCCCTGGATGCCTCTCAACTGAACAAAGGACAGACGACTGTGCTTCTAGCTACCCCCAGATGATCCATAATACCTTGGAAAATCACACTCTGGGGGGCAAATAACCATATTTGTGACTGCCCCCTGTCATCCATAGTATAACATTGGGTACAAAGCCCTTTGGGCCTCATTAGGACCCAGGCGGTAAGGGGTTTACGGCGGCGTAAACAGCGCCAACCCTTACCGCCTAATTCCGAGGTCCCTTAGCGCCATGGAGGTTTTAACACCTGCTTTTAGCAGGTGTTAAAATCCATGGCGCTAAGGGACCTTGTTGTTAATTACGCCACCGTAATTTACGGTGGCGTAATTAATAATAATAATAATAATAATTTGGCATTTATATAGCGCTACAAACCCTCAGGTATCTGAGCGCTGCTTATTATTACCCACGGTGTGTGGTGCTCATTTATCGACCTCGGAAGGATGAAAGGCTGAGTTTGGCCCCGCCGGGATTCGAACCTGCGTTAGCAGGCTCTGCACGGATGTCAAAGCGAGCGCTCTACTCACTGTGCCACTTGACCGGCTTAACGCCTTCCCCACTCCCATTATGCCCTATGGGGCAAAAATGGGAATGGGGAAGGGTAAATGGGTTAATGGGGACTCACCGCCCCACTCACCTCGGAATGGGGCGGTAAATCCGCCAACCACCATGGCGTAAATGTAGTTTACGCCATGGTGGTAAAGGTACGACCCAGGCGGTAACTTACCACCTGGGTCGTAATGAGGCTATTTCCCTCTTACTTACCTTTGGTCATTGAACCTGAGTCAAGTATGCTACCCCTGTGCTAGCCTTGGGCCTGGAAGAGAGAGGAGAACGTACCTGTTTTCTGAGAACTTGTTACAGAAATAGTTTTGAACAATTTTGAATCACCACCACAAGCCTGCTGCATGGTTATAGAGTATACCTTCCTGAGAGAAACCTTGCTTTGAAACTTGTGACACTTGGATACTTGGCCCCATACATCTACATAGTGCTGGACTTCTTAAGTAAGGATATTGTACTTGTGACTGGTTCTCATTGTTTTACCTACATCTGAGTACTTACCTGTTTCACCTGGTTAGTTATTAGGTGATGTATCGTACGTGACCCGACTGGTGAATGTATATATTTGTACTATGTGGTTTTGTGTGTTATTACTACCTGCTTGTTTTATTTTTTGGTGTGTTCCAAAGGCCTAAATAAATAATAGTGTCATAACTGACTGTTTAAGCTTAATTATTGTGTGCTATTCCGTATGGGATGATTGAGGGCCCATGGCCATGCTCACACCCTCCTGAGACGCTGGAGGAAGGCATCAAGAGGCCCTATATAAGAACTAAAATGATGTAATTATTTTAAAAGTCATTGGTTTATCTTGAAGTCAATTGCTGTCACCAAAAAGCGTTTGGAGAGAGAGAGAGAGGAAAAAAGTACACTTTAGAACGAATTTCGGTGTGGTATGCCCACACCGCACCCCTTTCGTGCTTCACTTCTCTTGTGGAAAAATCCGTGCATACGTGGATGTTCATAGTAGGCAGTTACTGGTCTCATTACCTGTTCCCAGCATGAAAATGCCAGGCACAATATGCAGAGAAAATAGTATTAAAAAGCAGCAACCGTGTCGCCACCAAATGTGCCTCTCAAGCAAGAGTGGCTGAAGCGTGTTGATCTTGTCAGCAAAGTGGGCCTTTTCCGCTATGCTATGATGATTACACCTCATGTTATTTTGTTTCCTAAATGTTTAACAAATTTACCAGTTCAAAAGGTAGAAGTGTCAGAGGTTTTGTTGGTGGATCCATGCCTGTTTGGAGTCTGTTGGAGTGTCGGCTGTGGCAGTGGGATCTCAAAACCAGCCCAACATGTGAAGGCAAGGCAAATGAAAAGTTCAAGTGCAGTTGGGGCAGTTTTGGGCTGGTGTGGATGAGCAAGTTTGGCTCCCCATATGGAATTTCCTTCCTCCATTCAGCTCGTTAGTGACAGCGCATGAGAAGGGGCAGTGTTATTCACAGTATTACTAAATCTCTGCCAGAAATAGACCAAATATAGTCCAATTGTACGAGCGATACGAAGGAGCATGGCAAGCAGTGGCACATGGACCTGGAATCATGTTTACACTCCATGCTGCCAACGCAGACATATGTCATCAGGCAAACACAGAGCCTGCCACTTACATTGGAAAAGAGCAGCATTACCAGTGACAGCACAGGAGAGTGGGCAGTGTTCTTCACAGTGTTACAAGGAACTCAGTTACCTGTGCATATCATGTTACCCGTGAATGACCACACTTGCGCAGTTGAATAATCTCTCAGGAGTTGTTCACTATTGTCTAGTGTGAAGAGAGCGTCCCTGGAATGCCCCTCCTTACCCTCATCAACATGACAGCCCGAATAGTCCCAAACGCAAAAAGAAAATCACTGTTTGGACAGACCCCCAGGAGGGCCAGTGTTCCACATATGCGAACAGATATTCTCTTAGACAGCCATTCAAACCTTAATGTCTTTATGTATACAAGTGCCTCAACATTGATCGCTCATCCAAACGCTTCGATGGGTCAGATTGACTAACAACGTAAAACCATTGTGCTGATGTCGTTAGTGACACCACAACATCCCGAGATTTCTAAGAGAGTACTAAGGCTGGCTGCCTGTGTGTTCCATTCTCCACTTGCAGCTTTTTCAAAGCCAGCATATCAACATTATGCATTTGTCTTGATGGTAATGCTGAGAGGTTTTGCAGTAATTTTAATCATTTACAGATGTTGATTGACTTCCTTTAAATTGGCCAGGACAAAAAAGAGTTTGTCCTTAATGTTCTATATAGGATGACATGTATAGCTGTCCACTGCATCGCAAAAGTGGCAGAAATACCGCGGTGGCGTTTATTGTAGTTCATGATAAAAGAAAATTGACTTTGGCTGAAAGTATTTAAAAAAATTAACATTTCTTAAAGTTTTTCGATGTGGTTTTATGGGTAATTTTTGTCTGGTGTACAGTAACATTTATTGAATATCTGACATGGTCCTCTATCTTTGTAATTCTTTTTATATAAAAGCTGAAAGACAAAGGTCACACTTTATTTACCAATGGTTTCTTATATAATTGGTGGTGCAACAGCAGTGTTTTTCAAGGTCTCATGCGCTGGTTGCACTGGATCAAGATGTCTCCTTTTACAAAACAATTGTTTTAATACTGTTGCAACCATTGACTGTTGCCACAATCAATGCCTTACACTGAAAACAGCAGCAAGAACGCTTAGATCTAGCTTCATCATACACATATGTGTCCCCCGATTCAAGAACACCGGAACAGGCAACTCCAGCTTCAATGTAGCTGCCCCTAGCATCTGGAACTAACTCCCCCCCAATATCTGCAACACGCCCTCCCTCCCACAGTTCACGAAATTGTCAAAAACCTGGCTTTCTAACACATTCTAATCCCACTGCTCTACTGTTGTACACCATGTAACCTAGTTTGCTCGATCGGAAACTATGTAACTATGTCTGTAATGCCTGTAACCATTCCCAAGCACGTCTACCTTTTAACCAAGATGTTTGTAAGTATGCTTGTAACCAATAAGTCTGTAAGTATTCTTGTAACCATAAGTTCTGCAAGTGTTCTTGTAAAACTATGCTGCGATACCCTTGGGTTTGGGCGTGCAGACAAATGCCATAAATAAATAAATAACAATAAATAAAAATAGCAAATGTTAGTCATGAAGTAAACCATGCACAAAGTTACACGAACACACACTTGCTCCCATGCAGAACATGCTTACACAGTTCTATAGATAGAGGACAGACATATATACATACTGTAAAAAAGCTTTTATTAGTTTTCTCTTTAGCCAAGTGCAGAAACGCTGAACACAAAGCAAAAGAAGAGATGCAGAGCAAGCTTGCAGATGCTCAATGCAACTAGCCCTATGGAACTATGGGATTGTATAAAAGGCCTGGAAGAACCGAATACTACTTACCTATGGGAAACATAGCATGACTAAAATGAGGTTACATGAGGCCACAAACCACAGGACTAGAGACGAAGAAAAGCAGAACTAGGCTGCACAGAACAGCAGGTCAGGGCTCGCAGCCATGGTCAGAGACAAATGGCACATTTCAAAGCTAAGAGACACCGAGCCATCTGCAGAAGAGCAGAACAAATCCTCATAAATCGCAGAAAAGAGAGCTTGATTTTTCAGTCCTCAATCACGTGATGCGGCAGAACTAGACAATGGTCTTTCACCCATGGAAGTGAAACATGGAATCGTTAAGTCAAGGTTACCACATTTCTTTGTAAAGATTACCAAACCAGCTTTTTGCCCCTGTTGGGTGTCCTGACCGACGTTTGGACTATTATGCTGCAACATTTGAGGCTGTGGGCTCAGAAGACCCTAGATGGCTGAAAAAGCCCACATTGCGCCAGAATCCAGGAAAACCGCACAGTTTTTGTGCACACCAAAATGGTCGCCTGACCTACCACTCACCAGTGCGAGCGTGATGGGCCAGGTGTGCCATGAGTGGAATGTGTGCCAAAGGAAAAACAGCAGTGCCTGTTAGCTCAAAAACGCGTTTTGAAATTACCTTTGTTTCTCTGAAATGCAAGCTAAAAATGCCTATTTTAAACATTGCAAGATATTCAAAAATCTCAATGAACACCAGCAAACATTTGGCAGAAGGTAGTCTTGTGTGCATACAAAATCTGGAAAGAGAAAGAGCCTAAAATAATGTTCATAATGAAACTGGCTGAGCTGTGGATGTCAGCAGCCTAAGTTAAATTGGACTGAAAGACACTAAAATCTAAATGTTTAAAATAAATGAGTGACCTACTGTGTCACATAGTTTGCAACTGTTAAATGTCATAGTTTTGAACTTAGAATCAGCGTTCTAGCTGCAGGTGTAAAAATTGTAAGTTTGATTTGGATGAAGAAAAACTGGGAACAAAAGTGACATTTGGCTGAAGCCTGGCTTGAAGAGAGTGAATTCTGCCTGGCAACTACCCCCGACAGGAGTTGAAACTTGCTTAGCCTCTCTTGCCAGGCCTGGCTGCATTCTGCTGCCCCCACCAAAAGGAGATGACACCTCCCTGATTGAATCAGGGGAGGAGCACCTAGGACTGCAGGAAACTGAACAATGAGCCTTCCTTGGCTCAGGCAAATGTTAAATTAGGGGGGGTCGTAAATGAATTCCTCTTGAGAGAAACTGGGAGGGGCAGTGCCTCTGTGAGCAACTTGAGTTGGAGGAAGTGGACAAACCAGAAATTCCACCATGTGCTTTGGGAAACTACACCCCTCTGGGCCAGAGCATAATTTTAAAAAGATGGATAATTCATAGTACGGACTTGTCAACATTATATAATTAATATCATTATTCTTGTGATTCTTCTGTGCACATTTTAAGAGGTGTTATGAATCTGTGGTATGTGCTTGGGGGTAGTAGTGGAAAATAAGGTATAACTCCAATTGTATATATGTTAAAAATCTGACACTTTATCATCTGATGCCCATATTCCTTGTGCATGTTTGTGTAAATTCTGGAAAAGTTTACAGGTTGTGTTCTTGATGAAAAGGGCAGAATTCTGTCATAAGTGGACATGACATCTTACAAAGACAGGGATCGGATGGTTTGGTGCTACAGAAAATATGTTAACTGGACATATAATATTAGAAAAATTGTACGTAGATAAATATGTATTTGGATCAAGAATAGATTTGTGTGCAAATTGACCAGGGGTGGATCCACTGACCCATAAACTACCTCATCACGATGACACTCCATTTCCTTCCCCCAATCAAGGGAGAGAGGAAAACTTGGCCAATGATAAGTTGCGAGGGGCAGGCTTAGCTATGCCAACACACACCCATTTTCTAAAGACATAAAAGAGCCACTGGAAGTCAGACAGGGACATTCATTTTCCAACCTTCAACTGATTTCCTGCGCAGCACGCTGACGGAGAACTCCAGAAACCAGAACTCCAGAGATCCAGACTGACTCCAGAACAAAACTCCAAAGAACTCTAGAACCCAACAGCTGAACTCCTATCAGCAGGCCTCCAGAACCTAGCAACCAAACCAAACTATTCAACCGCCGGGCTGTGCGGTTTGCTGCTTGCTATGAATCCTGTGTATCCAGAACAGAACCAGTACCCAGAAAGCAGTGTGGTATCTAGAATCCACTTGATCCAGACCAGCAGAACCAGAGACCCAGACCAGACCGCTGTGAACAGAACCGGTGCCTGATTGATCCGCCGAGCAGAGAGAACCGCAGCCAAACTTGTTGACCAGATCCGTGACGAGGCCATTCCTTTCAAATTTATAGTGTGAGTACCCAGCTAGAACAGTGCAGAACCCATCTCTTAGCTTAAAATAATCTGATTCAAAACATTTGAACCTATCTCCAGAACTGCATCATAGGAATCGTGTGTTCCTTCTCCGATTTAAACCTGTAAAGTATAATTTTGCTATTTTGAATCATTATTTCATTTCTGAAAAATTATCTCTTGAACCGTTTGTGCTAGGAGCGAATTTTAACTTTCATTTTAAAGCTAAGATCCTAGGCTTTCCAAGGAACCCAGAGCCGGCTTTCTATTCATTATAATTTTTCCGTAATCGCTCTCGACGCACTCTGAAAAAGTGCCGCGATTTGTGATTTGGCTCAAATTTCTTCACTTGTCAAATAGCAGCTTCTTGCTTTCCTTTGTTGAAATTCGTTTGCAACCTGACAATCATTCATAGAGCATTGCTAAAGTGATCCTGAACTAATTTAAAGTAGCTATAACCCACCCTGAATTTCTTATAGGGAATTAAAATCATTTTAGCATATTTTTCCCTTCTTTGCAAACCACATTTAACGTATTTTGCCTGTGTTTTAAAATCATCCCTGTGATCTAAGCTTGCTAGGGGTGAACTGAATTACATTTGATTGTATTCCGGAGAATTGTGTGCTCTCCTTTCCATCTTTTTATAGTGCATAAAGGGGGTGGGGGGGGTGAATTGCCAAAAGGGGAAAAGCGATTATATTATTTTTTGCTGAAAACATATCAAGTTTATTCCTGTTTTGCTTCTTTTCCACCTTGCATTTCCTGTACCATATAAAGCATTCTCAGCTACCTTATCCTCTATACTACTCCTAAGTAATTACCCAGTGTGCTAGTATCACATCATCCATTGTTGATCACTGTCATATGTCTAAGTGTGATATCAAATATTAATTTATTATAAAAGTGTGATATATATCTATTGTTTAATTTTTCAAATAAACCTTTTTAATTTGCAAAACAAACCTACTTCTTGGCTCAGAGGGGTCAGGGGGATTCTAAGAGAGGGGCGTTATACAAGGGTTCATCATCCAGATTATAACTTGTCATAAAAATATATACATAAGGGCTTCCCTTGAGCAATCCCAGACAAGGCACTGACTTAGTGAGAATGCTTGATTGGAGTAATTAACACCCCCAAGGGATAATGGACAACAAGACTGCATTGTCTGCTTACAGAAGAGCAGGATATCTGGCATGATCCATCTTTTGTCAATCCACACTATCTTCTAGTAAAGATGTTATAATTTCTTCCATATATATGCAGAAAAGTAAACGTGCAGAGCCTTCTTACAGACCCCTGTAAACAGGAAAGGGGGAAATGGCATCCCCAGCCATAAGGTACCTCACCACAGATTGGTTGTTGAGGTACACCTCCTGGACTATAGCAATCATGTGCCTGGGGCTCTTCTTTTTCGTAGGACCATGCCTCAAAATGATGAATGACATCTGTGCCTGTCCGTAAGGGCAATCTGGAGACTAAGTTCCCGACAGGCAGTTGTCTTGAACTGCTTGTGGAAATAGGTCACAGAACGTTTTTGAGTAAGGCTTAATGTCACATATTGCCTTGTAAGACTTTTGTCATTCAAAGTACCAATCTGACTCTACCCGCTCCATTCCAGCCAATCCTGAAGTCCGGGGTTTTTCAAGCAATGAAGTGCACAAATGAACCACTTTTGGACTAAAGAGGTACTTGAATGGAAGCCTTCTAAGAGGGTTTGCCAACACAACCAAAAGCCTCTGTCCTTTAATATAGGCCATTGTCTGCTGTTGCCACTAGCACCATAGACAGACTCCAATAAAAGAGTACTCTGACTTTTTCAAGAAAACTCATACTTCATTCTTTAACACTCGTTTCCAATACAAAGAGACCTGAAGCACATTGTCAGCAATTAGATCCCACATTTAGAGCGGACATGATCCAATTTATGTTATCGTACAGCACAGGAAAAAAAAGGTGATTGCTCTAGCGTAACTATGAAATGTCTTCTGATAACACAGAGGATGTTTACTCTCGGTTCATTTGCTGTTGTTCAGACATGGTTTAAGGAAATCCGTTATAAGCATTGCAACTTTGTCTAATCTGTACTCTAATGATAACGTGCTATTCATGATCATGCTGGATTGGCCATCTTCTCACCCACAAATCAAGGGTCAAATTTGTTCCTTTCAATTTTTGAAAGTATGCATTGCATACCATACTCAAGTTTGGTTACATATGCAAATTGCAAAACTGTTAGCAATAATGGGGGTCATTCTGAGTTGGGCGGTAAGAGGGATACCGGGCACCGGTAAGTAGACCGGTGCTGGTAAACGCTTACCGCCCAATTCTGAGGTCCCTTAGCGGGAGCCGCAAACAATGTGTGGTCTGACCACGCGTACTTTACGGGTCCCGCTAGGGGACCAGGTGCTAATAACGGGCCTGCTATTCGCGGGCCCGTTATTAGCGCCTTCCCCATTCCCATTGAGCCCTATCGGGGCTCATATGGGAATGGGGAATGGTTGGTTGAATGGGGCCTTACCGGGTCCTTACCGGGTCCTCCAGGGTCGGAATGACCCGGTAAATCCCATTCAACCAGACCGGATCCGGTATTGGAGGCAGCCATGGTGCTAAAAGCACCATGGCTGCCTCCAATCTCGGAATGAGGCCCAATGTCTTCACATTGGGAAGGTTATGAGGACATATTTTAATTAAACAAAACACGTTGGGGCTTCCGAGTGGCGGGAGCCGTTATGTGGAGATATACACATTGGCGGCTTGCCGCAACCCAATTCCGGTCATTTGCATGGCAGAGAGCAAATGTGCATGGCAAAACGCTGCATAAATCACATCCAGAACACTTTCTTTTTCCCTGCACATTTGCACTCTGCCGTGCAATCGAGTAAACACTGTTTGAGGTGGGCACATTGTAGACAGAATTTAATTTGTAATTGTAAACTCTGACTGTCATGTTCGCATGGTAAAACAAAAGGAGTGATAGCTGGAAGGTTTAGAATTAATCTTAAACTTTGGCGTTGCTCTGGGCAACCCTCCAGACCACTGTTGTTCACCTGCTAAGCCATTATAAAATGGTAATGACCATATGCAAATCAGGGTTGGTCCCACCCCAAAAGGGGCAGTCCAGCCCAAACTGCTTGCTCACATCCCTTCTGCACGAGACCACAAGCATCCCCAAGCATGTTTGGCCTTGTTGGGCCTCATCCGTGAGGAGTGACTTGGATCTCTAGGGCCAGCATACATGGGACCCACGTCTAGGTACACCTACCCCACTCGGGGTGATGACAGCAAAACAAAAGGGGTGATGGCTGGAATGTATGGAATTAATCTTAACCTCTGGCATTCCTCTGAGAATGGTAGGCAGTTTTTTAAAATTACAATTAAATGCTGCCTGTCATGCGCGCATGGTTGGCAGTGTTTAAGTGTACAGGCATGGAAGGGTGCATGTACAATGGATCCTTATGTAGTCCACCTGCTTTATGCTGGCACATAAAGCCGATGGGCTCCATAGGGAGCCCCAGCATTGAAAATGCATAGCGGCGCAAATGCTGGAGGATTTGTATGGCTTAGAGGAATGGAGAAGGCCTGAATGCTATTTGTGTTTTGCCCCTCCTTGCAGCCATGCAAATGGAAAGAAACTGGGCTGTGTTGTTAATGGAAGGAGTAAGAAACCTTGCAAAAGGCTTTTACACATTGCATTAACGTTACACCCCTTATAACAAGCATTGGCAAAGCCAATCATTTTGGCACTTACAGCTGTATTTTGCATTTTGCAGTTATAGGCACCAGTGTGTAAGGAGGAGTGCGCAAAATGTCAGGGTAGGATAGGAGAAAGGATGCATGTGTGCAAAAGAATGAGGGAAAGAGAGAAAGGGAGGAGAGAGGGTGCCATCAATGGTGAGGAAGATGAAATATGAGCAAGAAAGTTTGAGAGTGTGAGGATAAGAGAAAAAGAGAGGGTGTGAGAGAAACAATGAGTGAAAAAGTAAGGGCAGCAACCAAATAAGCTTTTTATATCCCAGGCCAAGGATTTTTTATATGTGAACCTAATTCAAAAATATCAATGCATGTGGCTTAGTAGGCTCCTGCTTCTGAACTAGACCATAACCCTCCTGATGTTTCAGACTAGAAGTCCCATAATCCAACACTATTAACTAGCTTGATGAGGGATTACAGGCCTCGTCGCCCAAGAAATCTAAAAAGCCAAATGTTGCAGACCTGCAATATGTTGACCGAAATGAAATAGTTTCCAGTGGTAAATATCCTGCTCCTCTACTGGAGGATTCACCCCACATTTAAAATTAAATCTCGGCACCATGCATGCTGATTGGTCAGGTTCACTCCCACTCCTTTCATCTGTTGCCCCCCCACCCTCCTCAATGTATTATCAAAACTGACACCCAGGTTATCAAAGAGAGGGGGACTAAAAATATTATGTCCAGCTCTCTGACATGAATACAGTCCAGCACTAACATCTGGGCTTTCATTCAATTACACTTTATTTGTGGCTAAAATAGAAGCACAAAGCAGACAGCAGTTTCTGCATTGAGTAATCAAACTAGTTTAACTCATTCAAATGTTGACCAAATAAATGGGCCAAAGGGAACCTTAAGCTCCCCGGACTTGCTACTCTCAACATCAATCTACTTGACCTACTACTTGAAACTCTCCTGGGTAATGTTCATCCCTCACCATGGGTGGCCTCATTGTGACCAATGTGACCAAGCCCCGGGAGTACAGCTAGATTAAAATTTGTCAACCACTATCTGGTCAAATTACATAACCTCTGACCCAAGAATCATAAGCTTGCTAGATCTTATCTTCCTATTGTAATCTGTAGACTGGTTTATTGTCTTTATAGATGCCTCCCCCACTGATCGCTCACTCAATAATTTCACCATCTTCTTGTCACCTGCACTCCTACTCCCTATTCGATGAGCCATCACAAATAGAAAATTGAAATCTGAATCTATTCTTGACCAATGTTAGGACTCCATTACGATCCCTGTATTCAACTTGCCGTCACCAAATTCAATACTAAACGTGCTATGCAGCCCACTCTTTCAGCACTTCATAACCCCGCCCTCCACCATCTGGTGCACTAACTTACTCCCTTACTCTCCTTACACCTTAAAGATATTCTATCCTTGCCCCTATCACTGCTCTGGTCTCTTCAACATCTTCCTGCTACTCTGATATTCTATTCTCTCTCCACTCACGGACTGGCACACCTACAAACCGCGTAGAGCATCTCCCGCCTAGATGCAGCAACCCCATGATGGGTGGTTTAGGATGCAATAGCATTCCCACTTCAATTTCCTAATGCTTGCCTTCAAATCTATCCACGGGTGAGCCACAGTGCTCTGCTGATTGCATCTTCCTTTAGCATGGATGGCATCCGGGCCTTTCAATATTTTCAAATGATTGATTGATTGATTTATCGATTTAACATTTGTTACGCACAAATCCTTACAGACACAAGTAGGGATCCTGCATCTAGGCACATAGGCTTATAGTACTTGCTCATTTTAAGTATACTCACTGAGTTCCTCAATCAGACGAACAGAAAGGTTTTCAGCTTTGAGCAGAAAGCACCAATTGAAGGGGCATTCCACAACTCAACTGGGAGAGAGCTCCAAAGGTGAGGGCCTTCAATAGAAAAACAAAGATGCTCCCGGGTGGCATAGTAAGAGGGGGGGAACGACCAACACATTTTGGCTGAATGAATGCCACACTCGGCAGGGCTGATAAGGCTGAATTTTAGATAACAAGTAACACGTTTTAAACTCAATCCTTTTTCTGACAGGCAGCCAGTGCAGTTTCCTCCGATGGATGGAGGTAGCAGCCCATTTTGGAAGGTTATAAATCCATCCAACGTCAGCATTCTGGGCTACCTGCAGACACTGTAATTGGCTTTCTGGGGCACCCAAAATATGGGGGCCAGAGTAGTTGAGCCTAGAGTTGACCATTGCTCCCACAACCACCACCCAATCCATTTCTGGGATGAATGGTCGGATAGGTTGCAATAGCCTAAATTGCTAAAAAACTGCTTTTACTGCCTTTGAGAGCCATGCATTGTAGTCCAAGGATGCCTGCCAAAGGCAACCAGGGTGTTTTACTTTACTGGAAAAAGAAGTATTTGCATCAAAGTTAGCAGGGAAGGAATACGTGGCATGATACTTCTTACGTAGATGTGTTGGGCCAAACACTATTACCTCTGTTTTGTTAGAATTAAGCTGAAGTTTGCTTTCCGTCCTCCCATTTTTTATGGCATTAGTTCACGCTAAAACACGGTCTGTTGCTTCCGGGACGGATTTCAATCCGACACAAATTTGTGTATCATCTGCACAGGAGTGGTACTCCAGATTCCATCTGGAAAAGATTTCCATCAGAGGGCGGAGATAGATATTTAATAATATACGGGAAAATGATGACCCCTAAGGAACTCCACAGAGGACTGGCAAGTCATTAGAATAAAAGGCTCCAAGTTTACCAACTTGGGTCCTATGTTCCAAAAAAGAGGAGAACCATTTTAAAGTCTCCTCTGAGACCTGCGCAACCGGTGAAAGTCTCTTCAGCAGCTGGCCGAAGTCTACGGTGTCAAAAGCCGGTGACAGATCGAGCATGATCAGCATGATCAGACCATGCTTCCTGAGTGGCCCTTAGAATGTCATCCCACACAGCCACCAGGGCGGTCTCAGTCCCGTGGCCAGGTCTGAAACCGGACTTGAAGATATTTAGAAAAGCATTTTCCTCCGGATAAGTCTGCAGCTGTGTGGTACTATTCCCTCCCAAAATCTTTGCTGTCCAGGACAGGCCTGCACTAGGCTGATAGTTTCCTAACACCTGATGATCCACGGTTGTTTTTTCCAGCAAGGGGGTAAGGACCGATTTCATTAGATCTTGTGGCACCATCCCCTGTGTTAGGGAAGCATTAAAAAAATTGCTCTGGGGCTTAAAATTTGCACTTTGCGGCGCTCACATTACAAGCTGCATTTTCTATTCCCACGAGAGACACAGAAGTGTTATCACCTCATTACCTTCTAACCCTGGTTCCTCCACATCAGCCGCTTGCTAACAAAGAAGGATTTAGAGGTCTTCAGTGGGCATTTAGTGTTTAAGCTCCCTGCTGGCTGGCCACCTCGTAATAATTGGTGGCTATTAACTTGCTATTAACTTTATTATTGTCGCCATTGTAATGTATGCACCCAATGGGAGCCTCCGATTGTTTTCGCACTAAGCAGGGGGCGCCCAATTATCATATTGAAAATATGCCACCACACATCTTCAGCCGGCCTGCCATTCACCCCACAACATAACATTCACAAACTTCATTCCACCCAGAACATACAAACAATTCATTACATATTCATTCAGACACAAAAGTCAACACACATGTTTGCACACACTCACTCACACACACATGCACCCATCACCTACACTGACATGCACTGTGTGCACACACAACAATCATATGTACATACACAATAACACATGCAAACAGAAACAGTGGCACAACAGTCATTCAGCAGACCAGGCTGTATCCCCGCACACCCCCTCCCGCCCATCCCTGAAATGTTGGCCTGCTGTTGACTTGACCTGGCTGAACTACAAAGCTATGGCAGGATAGGATCTGACAATAAACAGTGCTTGTGGGGGAAAGGGGTGGCTGCACTTTTAAGAAAGGCCTGGCAATTAGTAATAATTCTATGTGTTTTTTTGTTAGCACCTGAATTTGTATGCATACATGTTTAGGCAATTGAAATTGCGATGAGTCGGTATGGCCTAAATCCGGGACCATCCAAGCAAAACCGAGATGGGTCCACCCTATGACACCTCATTGTTATCCACAGCTAACAATGAGGGATTACCTGGTGTGGTGCGTCCTGCTGCAGCCCCTACTTGCCCCCATTGGTATACATGTGCCACACAGATGACTTGCACCACGTGTCCGTTCAACCAACCTGATCCTTTTTGTTAACTGTTTAAGAGACACAGTGTGCGAGTAAATCACTTCCATCATCCTAGGTGTTACATGTGGGTGGGCACATCTGTAACTGAAAGTCCCCTCTCCGGCACACCCACACCTGCAATCAATTACTGAAGCTGTGACTTGCATGACAACCTGAGTAACACAATTGTCACGTTGACGCTCCAGTGTTACGCGGGGGCGGGACGGGAAGAATAGGGGAAGTGATGTAACGGGGGGCGGGATCGGGGAGTTAGGGAAGGCTGGAGAATAAAGAGGACTTTTGTATTGCACGCTCCGTGTCCCGCCTCTGTTTTATGCGCAGCGCGCCCCACTCGCGGCATAGCGCAACAATGGTGACGAGGATGGGATCGGGGGCAGGGCCATGCTGGTAGAACTCCAGCAGCCCACCCCCGCTCGAACACAGAAACGCTCGCAGCCGCGAGCCCAGCCGACAGGAGAAATCATACGCGGCCCTGGCCGTGACGGTGGTGTTGCATCGAGACAACGCTCCGGTGCCTCGGGCGAGGCCCGGCACACCACTAAAGGATGCCACAGTGCCCGAGAAGAAGCCCGGACCTCGCGAAGACCGCCGGTTCGCAGCTGCGAACATCGGGCCTACACAGCAGGGAGACCACGCCTGCTCTACAGGCCTGCAGAGGGCCGGAGGCACGTGAGCCCACGTCCATAGCTCGGCAGGCGAGCACAGAGGCCACAGCGCGCCAGGCTGAGCGCCAAGGAGCCCTGGAAAGGAGTAAGCAGGGTAAAAACCCTCTCTCTTTGATGGTGCTCGTGCCCCGTGGGGTGGCCATTCCAAGACCAGAGGGAGAGGCCACACAACAAAAGAAGAGTAGGAACCAGCCTTCCAGGCAGACCACGTGGTGAAGAAGGTTGTAACGCCACCATGTCAGGACAAGATGATGGCCAAGGGGGGCAGGCACAAGGAAATGCACTCCCAGCCCCAGGAACACCTGCACCAGGCCACGTGCCCTATCATCTCCCAGATACCCTGGCGGCCCAGATGCCGGGAGCATTTGACGTGACGGACACCAGCAACATGGGTCCCCGGTGGACCAAATGGATCTGAGACTTCGACTTATATATGGGAGCCACAGGCCCAGTCGCCGAAGCACGCCAGGTATGTCTCTTAAAGCTAGCGGTGGGCCCGGCAACCCGAGACATCATTCACGAGATGCCCCAAGACTCCATAGACTCGATCAAAGACCTCAAGGAAGCATTAGCGGCATACTTTGCGCCCCATACAAATGTCGATTACGAGAGACACTTATTTCATAGCACCAAGCAGATCAAAGGGGAGTCCATGGACGCCTACGTCATGCGACTACGCACCAAACTAAAGCACTGTGACTTTGCCAACTATTCAAACACAGAGGCACTACGATCGCAGATCATCTCGGGGTGTGAATCACAGACTTTCAGACGGAAGCTACTACAGAAATCCCGCACGCTAGAAGAAATTCTGGCACTGGCACGTGTAGAAAGAGCCATTGACTCCCAGTTCGAAAGTTTCGGCAACACCACCATAGGGGAGAACGTCAATAAATTGCAACTAGAGAGGAAACCTGAAGAACTCTTCTGCTACAAGTGCGGGTTCGAGTACCCGCACGAAGGGACCTGCCCAGCCATAGGCCAACGGTGCACCTCGTGCGGCGAAGAGGGTCACTTCAAAGCCGTCTGCAGGCTGTTTCGGGACCGTGGCAGAGAAAGACCCAAGGAAAACTCCTCTCGCCCTCGAAGTAAGCACGGAGGGTCGAGGGGCAACAACCCCAGCCCCACCACAGTGGCAGCTCAACACCGAACCGCAGGTGACCAGAGAGACCTAGAGTCGGAAGAAGATCGGCAGAGGAGGAGAGAAAGACGAAAACTCACCATGCGCCCGAGAACGGAACGCAGATCGCGGCACCACGTACGATATCTAGTGGAACAGTCCCCCACAGAATCCGACCCCAGCTCATCAGAGAGTGACCAAAAGAGGAAAGCCTACGTGTACGCCCTGGGAAACCCCACCGCGACCGCCCACAGCCCAACGCTCATCAACAAGTTACAGGAGAGACCCACTGAATTTCTCATAGATACGGGCGCCACCGTCAATGTGGTAAGTGAGAAAGTATACAACGATCTCCCACAAAAACCCAAACTGCACCCGGCAACCGTGAACATATACGCATATGGAGCCAAAACACCATTGAAATGCCTGGGACAGTTCAACGGTCTGTGCAGATACAAAGGCCATGAAATGAAAGTGCAAATTCATGTACTAGCCCCCGAGACTGATAGTGGGTGCGTCCTGAGTTTTAGGTCAGCGGCAGACATGGGGCTAATTCACATCTTATACAACATCATGGTGCACAAATATATAGATCCAGTGGAAATGGTGAACAACCTCTATCCCAAGATCTTCAAAGGAATAGGCAAGCTCCGCAACAGACAAATACGGCTCCACGTGGACGAATCAATCCGCCCCATCGTCCAGCCATACCGGGGAATTCCGATTAACATTCAAAAAAAGGTGGAAGATGAACTCCAAAAGCTGCTCAAGCAAGATATCATCGAGAGAGCCACCGGACCCACCACATGGGTCTCCCCGATAGTCCCAGTCCCCAAGAAAGGCTCCGAAGCCATAAGGCTATGCGTAGACATGCGACGCCCTAATCAGGCCATCAAGAGAGAAAGGCACCCCGCACCAAGAATCACTGACATGATACACCTGCTGAATGGTGCAAAGTGTTTTCCAAACTGGATCTACAAAAGGGTTACCATCAGCTAATTCTACACCCGGACAGCAGGAATATCACGACATTTGTCACACATGTCGGCCTTTTCAGATATAAGAGGCTCAGTTTCGGGGTGTCGTCGGCCGCTGAGACATTTCAAGCTGAGGTGCACGACGTTATAAAGCACATCCCGAACTGCTTAAACTATTCAGATGACATGTTGGTCTTCGGAACAGATGCCAACAAACACGATGAAACTTTAATGTTGGTATGCAAAGCACTACATGAAGCAAATCTCACGCTCAACAGAGAAAAATGTGAGTTTCGGAAACCCACACTGAAATTCTTTGGTCATATCTTCTCCGCAGCAGGGATGACCCCGGACCCAGACAAAGTGGCGGCACTGAAAGACACGGCGGCTCCAGCAAATGTGTCCGAGCTCCGGTCATTCCTGGGCCTCGCCAGCTACTGCAGCTGATACATTCAGGATTTTGCATCAGTCAGCGAACCACTCAGACAACTGACGCACCAGGACACCAGGTTCGAATGGACACAAGAGTGCCAGAAAGCATTTGAACTGATAAGGGAAAGAGTAGCCCAGGCGGAAAACATGTCCTACTATGACCCAAACAGACAGACCGAGCTCATGGTTGATGCAAGCCCTGTTGGCCTGGGGGCTATTCTGGCGCAAAAGGATCCGAGAGACCCGTCACGGAAACACATCGTGGCCTACGCCAGCCGTAGCTTGTCATCCGCCGAGACTGCATACTCCCAGGCAGAAAAGGAGGGACTTGCCATCGTATGGGCGTGCAAACACTTCCATCTATTCTTATATGGCAAGCCATTCCAAGTTGTCACGGACCATCAAGCACTGTTGTTCCTGTATGGGAATCCGCAAGCAAAAATGCCCCCGAGAATCGCCCGGTGGGGCCTGCGTCTTCAGGACTATGCATTTGAGATTGTCCACCGACCAGGGAAAGGAGAAAACCCGGCGGATTTCCTGTCCAGAAGGCCGAGAGGGGACATCACACCAGAACCGTCAGTGGCTGACAGATATCTTCGTTATCTGGTTCACCAAGCCGCCCCGGAAGGGGTCCACCTGGAGACACTGGCAAGAGAAACAGAAAACGACCCAGCCTGTCGCATCATCTGTGAAGGTCTGAAGTCAGGACAGTGGCGCAGGGCAAAGGAAAGGGGGAGGGCAGCAGGTGGCAAGGTGAAGGAAGACGTGGAGCGGCTAATGCAAGTGAAAGACGAACTCGCAGTATCAGAGGACCACATGATCCTGAAAGATTGCAAACTTGTCATCCCAGAGGCAATGAGAGCAAAGGTCATCGAACTTGCACATGAGACACACCTAGGCATGGCGCCCACGAAACGCATGCTCCGACAAAAGGTGTGGTTTCCACACATGGACGAGCAAGTGGAGGCCGCCCTGAGGGCCTGGCCCACCTGCTGTCTAATCACGCCAAACCGACACCCAGAACCGCTGATCATGTCGGAGCTCCCTCAGAAAATATGGGAGGCGGTGGCAGCGGACTTCTTTGGACCCATCAATAACCCTCCTTTTAAACCCTGTAGTTTATTTCTTTAGGTACATGGCTTGTTTTTCCTTTGCAAATTCTCATATGTTCAACTCATGGACAAAATGTTGCATGCATGTGTTAAAAAATGGTTATAATTAGGGCACTATGCCACTGTTTTTTCTTTGCTGCTTTGTGTCTTGTTGTTTTCAGTCTTTAAAGAAGAGATGCACCATCATGATTTTTATTTTAAACCAGGGTGACTTGACACTTCTGCGTTGTATGGGGAGTGAGCAGGGAACATACAAACAGAACACACAATAATGCAAAAAAAAAAGTTTTTCTGCTTTCAAATTCCTGGTGGCATCTCAAGTCAACACCTAGCTAACTGGCCTCGCACTCGCGCGACTCCAGACAGAAACCCGGACTCTGAATGAGCTTCCTAGTTCCTGTGTGTGTTGCACAAGCAGAAGTGAAGCTGGAAAACGATGCGAGCTTCAACTCTCCGTCTGCGGAAGTCCTACCAGTGCAGGCCCCGCACCACCCAGTCCAGCACCCTAGCGGTGGCTGCTGACTTTGAGTCAGGCCAGCCAGGGTGAGGGAGTGAGCCCTGGACCCCATCCCCGAACCTGCTGGCACGCTGCACTGCGACCGCCCCCTCGGATAATGTAAGGAGGCTTGCGCTGTCCAATTACATAAATGATGCAGCGGCGTGTGGCCCCATGGCCCTTCTGCCAAATGATGCGAGGGACAAAAAGTCATGCCACAAAAGTTGGGGGTGGGGACAAAATCCACCAACCCACTATAATTACGTCCAAGATTACCCTGATGCTTAAAATTTGTAAATGTGTACATTTGTGTTCTAGATGCAAAAAACGACGTAAAATGTATTAATATAACTACTGGCCCATGGCCTCAATATTCACTCTAAGTAGGTATGTCTTCCAGGCACTAAACGTCCCTTTTTTATTTCTTACTGCATGACCTCTGCTCTACCTGGCTCTTCGCCATCAACACATGGCACTATGTGCAGACATCCTGGAAAGGTTCTGCTCCGTCTGCATTTTGCTCTACGTCCAGCACTTTCACTAGAAGTGCCTGTCCAGTCAAATAAATAGAAAATATTGAAGGACATCGAGCTGCAGAGCTGTAGCTTTCTGCTGACCCGTAGACACTCTGCAGTAAGTTTACTTTAAGTTTAAGAGACTAACAATGTTGTGTTAATGCAATTAACAAACATCAGAAGTTTTCAATAAAAAAAAAGTTCCTAATGTGGACTGGGTGGCTCGAGGCCTGCACTCCAGAGCTGAGGGACAATCTGTCTGGGGACACAGCAGGTGCTTTGCTGCTTCCAGGCCAGTATAACAGGCTGTGGAGCAGAAGGGGAGCCGCCACAGCAGAATGGAGGCCAGGCGTTCAGGGAGGGTGTTTAGTGATCCGAGGCTGCCCAACTAGGATAGACTGCTTCCCCTCTCCCAAGGCGGACTTGCCTCTTATTGCCCACCGTGCAAAAGCGCCCCTGAAGGAGGACACCCGCAAAGTAAGTGTCTGTAATATTCTGACAGCGGCAAAAGGGCTTGTGATGAATTGGATTTGTCAGGCGGATTGTGTGCTCTACACGAATTAATGGACAAGATCTCAAATGACGGTACCGACTTTCTGCAGAAACGTGCTGTGTGCGTGCACGCATGTTTGGGGTTTATAGAGCACGAAAGTAGCAGAGCACCACAGTCGTGCAAATGATGTGAACCCAGCGAGAGCAGTGGCAGGGCAGTGCACATGGAGGGAAGCACAGTTCCATGCACGTGCGGAAACAGGAACACGGGTTCATTTTATACACAGTATTAATTGCATGCAAGGGGTCACCAGCGCTAACACTTACATGCTATTGGGTTCCCTGCACGCAATTTTAAACGTTTACAAAACTTAGTGAAGAGCAAAAACAGGTGAGATCGCTAACTCCTGGTTTTGCTGCTCCTTTTTGTGGCTCAGGCTCCTGCTGCCTGTAGATGATAGCATGAGCAAGGCATTTACAATGGCGCTGGGTGGATGGAGGCGTAATGCAACCTGCACTTTGTGGTCAGAGGAGGAAAGCGCGGCAGAAACGGAACTCCCACTCCGGGTCACTTCTTCCCCTCGAGTGAATGAGCATGCGTAGAGCGGCCAGGCAAGCCCGAGCATGCGCAGACTGATGAGGCAAGCCCTGCTTTGCCACTGCACTGACTAAATAGTAATGACCCCAAAATGTTGTTATAATCATGTCAATTGCCAATGCCAGTAGTAGATGCTCTTCCAAATACCTGTTGGTTCTCTCTAAAGCAATTCCTAGATTCGTGGGACTATGTGGAGCACATACATTTCCGAAAACATCCTACCTTTGAACCTTGGGGGGGTTATTGAAAAAAAAAGGGTAATTGCACCGAAGGCCGAGACTGCAGCATAACCACCACACAATATTCAATGTGGGTAGAGACTTGGGGGTATTTACAGCACAGCGCTGCTCGGAGAGAGCGGGTGGGCTGTACACACCGTCCCCGGCCCTGCGCTCTGATTGCGTGAACATGCATGGCACTGACGTTTGCTCCCGCCAGTGAATCAGGACCTGCTAGTTGTCCTGGTTATAAATGACCTGCTCTTGCCGAGTGAGAAGTGCAGTCACATAATAAAGAAAAGTGCAACATCACTACTGAGAAGTGTAAGGAGTTTCCACAGTTCACTTTCACACCCCTAGAAAAGTGATGCAGGATATTGCACCTACATCATGGATACTGTACATGTACCACTTTCATGCGAATGCTCGCTCACACAATTCACATTTCTTGCATCTGTGTTTAATCCTTCATGGCAAGTAGTCTCTGGCACTCATTTCTTAATAAAAGATGTTTGTTCTTATAAGAGTTCATGTAGAGTTCATGTCTCAGCAGCAGGCAGCTCTGTGTGTGACCTGCAAGCTCCGAGTTCCATTACTATTAAGATAGCTCATTGTATTGAGGTGCCTGACGTAGGTGTGTACTGTGTACACAATATTTAATCACTGAAATAGCTTTATGTATCACCACTATTGCTGCTACTTTCCTGCACCGCCAACCTTGAGATGAGGCCCATAGTATTGTATTTAATTTGCATTACTGTTTTATGTGCCAGAGTCCACTGACTCAGCAGTCACTGGGACCAGCATGTTCCCAATCAGAAGAGAGATGAGCTCACAGACCCCTGAAAGCAGCAAGGTGCTGATCACAGCTCCTGCTGTGCATTGATCATGGAGGGTGGGGTGTATCTGACTGATCAGACAGACCCCTGAATGCAGCGAGGTGCTGATCACAGCTCCTGCTGTGCATTGGTCATGGAGGGTGGGGTGTATCTGACTGATCACACAGACCCCTAAATGCAGTGGGGTGCTGATCGCAGCTCCTGCTGTGCATTGATCATGGAGGGTGGGGTGTATCTGACTGATCACACATACTCCTGAATGCAGCGAGGTGCTGATCGCAGCTCCTGCTGTGCATTGATCATGGAGGGTGGGGTGTATCTGACTGATCACACATACTCCTGAATGCAGCGAGGTGCTGATCACAGCTCCTGCTGTGCATTGATCATGGAGAGTGGGGTGTATCTGACTGATCAGACAGACCCCTGAATGCAGCGAGGTGCTGATCACAGCTCCTGCTGTGCATTGATCATGGAGGGTGGGGTGTATCTGACTGATCACACAGATCCCTGAATTCAGCGAGGTGCTGATCACAGCTCCTGCTGTGCATTGATCATGGAGGGGGGGTGTATCTGACTGATCACACAGACCACTGAATGCAGCGAGGTGCTGATCACAGCTCCTGCAGTGCATTGATCATGGAGGGTGCAGTGTATCTGACTGATCACACAGACCCCTGAATGCAGTGAGGTGCTGATCACAGCTCCGGCTGTGCATTGATCACGGAGGGTGCAGTGTATCTGACTGATCACACAGATCCCTGAATGCAGCGAGGTGCTGATCACAGCTCCTGCTGTGCATTGATCATGGAGGGGGGGTGTATCTGACTGATCATACAGACCCCTGAATGCAGCGAGGTGCTGATCACAGCTCCTGCTGTGCATTGATCATGGAGGGGGAGGGGTGTATCTGACTGATCACACAGACTCCTGAATGCAGCGAGGTGCTGATCACAGCTCCTGCTGTGAATTGATCATGGAGGATGGGGTGTATCTGAGTGATCACACAGACCCTGGAGTGCAGCAAGGTGCTGATCACAGCTCCTGCTGTGCATTGATCACAGCTCCTGCTGTGCATTGATCATGGAGGGTGCAGTGTATCTGACTGATCACACAGACCCCTGAATGCAGCAAGGTGCTGATCACAGCTCCTGCTGTGAATTGATCATGGAGGGTGGGGTGTATCTGATTGATCACACATACTCCTGAATGCAGTGAGGTGCTGATCACAGCTCCTGCTGTGCATTGATCATGGAGGGGGGGTGTATCTGACTGATCACACAGACCCCTGAATGCAGCGAGGTGCTGATCACAGCTCCGGCTGTGCATTGATCACAGAGGGTGTAGTGTATCTGAATGCAGCGAGGTGCTGATCACAGCTCCTGCTGTGCATTGATCATGGAGGGGGGGTGTATCTGACTGATCACACAGACCACTGAATGCAGCGAGGTGCTGATCACAGCTCCTGCTGTGCATTGATCACGGAGGGTGCGGTGTATCTGACTGATCACACAGACCCCTGAATGCAGCGAGGTGCTGATCACAGCTCCGGCTGTGCATTGATCACGGAGGGTGTAGTGTATCTGACTGATCACACAGATCCCTGAATGCAGCGAGGTGCTGATCACAGCTCCTGCTGTGCATTGATCACGGAGGAGGAGGGGTGTATCTGACTGATCACACAGACTCCTGAATGCAGCGAGGTGCTGATCACAGCTACTGCTGTGAATTGATCATGGGGGATGGGGTGTATCTGACTGATCACACAGACCCCTGAATGCAGCAAGGTGCTGATCACAGCTCCTGCTGTGAATTGATCATGGAGGGTGGGGTGTATCTGAGTGATCACACAGACTCCTGAATGCAGCGAGGTGCTGATCACAACTCCTGCAGTGCATTGCTCATGGAGGGTGGGGTGTATCTGAGTGATCACAAAGACTCCTGAATGCAGCGAGGTGCTGATCACAGCTCCTGCTGTGAATTGATCATGGAGGATGGGGTGTATCTGAGTGATCGCACAGACCCCTGAATGCAGCGAGGTGCTGATCACAGCTCCGGCTGTGCATTGATCACGGAGGGTGTAGTGTATCTGAATGCAGCGAGGTGCTGATCACAGCTCCTGCTGTGCATTGATCATGGAGGGGGGGTGTATCTGACTGATCACACAGACCACTGAATGCAGCGAGGTGCTGATCACAGCTCCTGCTGTACATTGATCACGGAGGGTGCAGTGTATCTGACTGATCACACAGACCCCTGAATGCAGCGAGGTGCTGATCACAGCTCCGGCTGTGCATTGATCACGGAGGGTGTAGTGTATCTGACTGATCACACAGATCCCTGAATGCAGCGAGGTGCTGATCACAGCTCCTGCTGTGCATTGATCACGGAGGGGGAGGGGTGTATCTGACTGATCACACAGACTCCTGAATGCAGCGAGGTGCTGATCACAGCTCCTGCTGTGAATTGATCATGGAGGATGGGGTGTATCTGAGTGATCACACAGACCCTGGAGTGCAGCAAGGTGCTGATCACAGCTCCTGCTGTGCATTGATCATGGAGGGTGCGGTGTATCTGACTGATCACACAGACCCCTGAATGCAGCAAGGTGCTGATCACAGCTCCTGCTGTGAATTGATCATGGAGGGTGGGGTGTATCTGAGTGATCACACAGACTCCTGAATGCAGCAAGGTGCTGATCACAGCTCCTGCAGTGCATTGATCATGGAGGGTGGGGTGTATCTGAGTGATCACAAAGACTCCTGAATGCAGCGAGGTGCTGATCACAGCTCCTGCTGTGAATTGATCATGGAGGATGGGGTGTATCTGAGTGATCACACAGACCCTGGAGTGCAGCAAGGTGCTGATCACAGCTCCTGCTGTGAATTGATCATGGAGGGTGGGGTGTATCTGAGTGATCACACAGACCCTGGAGTGCAGCAAGGTGCTGATCACAGCTCCTGCTGTGCACTGCTCATGGAGGGGTGTGCTGGGAAGCTTCTCATTAAGATGCAGATTGCATAGAATGTCTTACTAAGCAGGCAATACTTTATTGTACATGTCCATTTAATTTGGAACATAAAAGGTGCTTTACATATTCCTATGATTTAAATAGAAAATTGCCAATGTGGCGGCTTTGTAAGCTTCTAACAGCCCTTTAAATGATAACCAGATGCAAAAGCACTCAATTATGCCATTGAATGGGGCGTGATCATCTCCATCGCAACCTCTGCCACTTTGACGGTCATTTGGCGCCTCACTATTGGAAGAATACAACCTTATTGCAGATAGGCAAGGCACATTGCTGGGTCTCTAGACCGGCCTGCATGCCCCACATCACATAAGATATGTGGCTTCACAAAGGACTCCCCTAAAAAGACCCAATTGCTTCTGATCCGGATATACCATTTTTTTTAAAGCCCTATTGTTCCCTGTAATTCGTGTCTTGGTATGCGTTGGTATTGTGCCAGGGTCTCTGTTTGTTTGTTGTGCTTGCTGGGCCTCTTCCCGTGCTCCCTCCCTCCGCCTCTCCCTTCAGAAGCCACAAGTGATAGGAGGGGCTGCAGCGCATCATCCTCTTGTAAACATGTATTTAGGCATTAACATGTTTTATGCATTAAATTGCATATGCTAACATAAATGGACAAAATGGCATGGCCACAATGCCAGCACCAATATGCTCTCGTGCAGCAATACCCACAAAATATTAGTTTAAGAAGTGGGAAAGTACAGTTTTGAAGTTCTTTATCACTGATTCTACCCCTTTAAAATGTTGTAACAATATTTAGTGCGAAGCACAGAATATGCACATTTAATATAGTTCTTCTGTTTTTGCACCAATGAGAAGTCAGTGCAAGTGATGTAACTCTATCACTATCACTTCACTGGACTTGCACTGACCATCTTGTGCAAAATGTCATCATTGCACTGGTCATTTGGTGAAAATGTAAAGGTTGCCCTGGTTGCTTTCTGCAAATGTAATTGCAAAACATCTTTGTGCAGCAGCAAAATTGTCCAGCTACAATACAGTTAATGTAACCTGGCCCCCTGGGGGCTGCATCACTAACACATTTGTGAGTTTTAGCACCTGTGCTGGAGGCCAATGTCCTCCATGCCAGACCAAACTCTGCACACAGACTGTGACCTATTCTCCTTACAAGGTCAGTCTATGTGTGCACATCACAACAGGTATCTATGCGCCCCTTCTCACTCACACTATCCTCATTCCAAGTGCGGTGGAGCTGGAAAAAATGGCGGCAATGTTGCCATATCTCTCTTACCGCCACATTGCCGGACCGCCGTAGTACAATGTTGGTGGTAAGGTGGAGGATTTAAATCCAGCAAAAAGCTGGTCAATTCTCCAATTTACTACAAGAAATTGGCAAAAATCAGCAAAATTACTGCCGGTTGAATTACAGCAGCAGCTGTAATTCGGCCGAAATCCTCCTGGAGTCCTATGGACTCTGGAAATGGAGATTAACACGCCCAGTTGCCTCCGGGTTAGGTGCGCTTACACATGTCAAATAAATAAATAACGCCACCCTACCACCACTTGTAATCCTGCTGTAAATCTGTGGGACCAAGTGGTAGCAGTAATTGAGTATGGTGGTAATTTGATGAGTTTACCAGAGAATTACTGCACACTCTTATTGAGACCGTTGTCAGCTGTTCTACCTGTACCTCCATACTAACTGTCCATATGAAACAAGCTCCTCATGCAGTACTGTTTGTGAAGTTGTCCATGCTGTCTTTCCACACAGGCCGAGGTATCCTCTACATTGCACATGCTGGATAGCCTGAAGGCCTGCATGCTACAAGAAGGGAAGACATTCACAAGCAAAAGGAATACATCCTAGTGAAGAGTCATGGGCAGAGATGGACACACCGAAGGGCATACATGCCACTAGAAAGCAGCACATGTACCCACAACAGGGGGAACAGGTACCGAAGGGCACCTGACCGTGGCTGTACAAGGTGTCCTATGTCCCACGGGTTAGAATGCCTGCCATAAAAGGAGTGAATGGGAAATGGGAGGTGCTGGTGATTGTTTTCAAAAGGGACAAATGTTGGCTGATCAGAAAGGGGAAGGGGGCATAAATCTCCATGCCATGTTAAACAACGCTGTGGCTGGTGACTATTCTTTCACTGTGGATCTTTAGATGCCTTTAGGTTGTGTTACTTTTCATGCTTGCAATTCTAGGATGTCACTCATAATGGGAAAACTAAAGCTGCAATCGTAATCTATTCATAGGGTGCAAGGCTCCCTGTTTCTGCGGGTCCATACAGATAAATATGGACAAAAAGATCTTGTGTTGCGAGTGTGGTTTCAGACTATCTTGTATGAAACAAGAGTATGAATGAAGTAACTAAGTGAGAAAATTGGGCAGTTATTTGTAGGTAAATATTATGATAAAGAATTCTGCAGGGTAGCATGGAAAAATCCATGCTTTTATGATACTTTTGGACACAAAATGTGCCAGCACTGCCACTGTAAATCTTATCTTGCTGATCCCTGTTCACACAATGGGCCCCATTCCAAGGTCTGCGTAACCCACTGGTTCAACTGGTGGGATGCGGCCTACCTGGAAACACTGACTTCCCGGTGCCACTGGGACATTACAAGACCCGACGTCGCGGGAAGTCAGGTGGCAGATTTGGTAACTCCCCATTCCCGTGGAGTGCCATAGGACTCCATGGGAGTAGAGAGGCGGTAGCACCGGCACCGTTGCTAAGAGTGCCGGTCCTTCCTTGGAAAGTCTGACCGCCGGGGCCATTGTGCCCAGCAGGTCTGACCCTGCCAGGTGCAACAGCCCCTGCAGGCAAACTCGTAGTGTGGTGGTCCCGAAACAAGGCTGACTGTAAGCTTACCGGCAGACCTGTTTCCAGACATCCACACTCAGAATGAGGACTAATATGTCATCATTGTCATTTCATATCGTGTTTGTGATGCTTGTACCAGCAATATGTCTAGGACGGCAGTACGTAAAAAGCCAGTCATGACCCATTGTGCAAGCACCAGAAGGCATGATTCCTGTTGGCAGAGGCAGTCCTCTGATCCCTTCTTTTCTGTTTTACTCTGAGATAATGCCTTCTTCATAATGGGCAGATGGTGGGCAGGTCGCTGTCCATTATTAACCAAAAGCCCCTCGCTACAACCATACTCTTTGTGCATAACAGGTTAATATAACAATCCATATATTGTCTTGTCTGGTTATTATATGATTTGTGCACGTCAAGTCACAGACTATGAAACAGAGTGTTATAATAGACCTGTGATTTACACCTTTTTGCACATTGGGCCTCATTCCGAGTATGGCGGTAAGGGATAGTGGCCACCGCTAACGAGAGCGGTGGCGGTAATCCCTTACCGCCATACTCCGAGTTCCCTTTGCGCCATGGAGGTTTTAACACCTGCTTTTAGCAGGTGTTAAAAACCATGGCGCTAAGGGACCTTGATGTTAATTACGCCACCGTAATTTACGGTGGCGTAATTAACGCCTTCCCCACTCCCATTATGCCCTATGGGGCAAGAATGGGAATGGGGAAGGGTAAATGGGGATTGGGGAATTACCGCCCCGCCAACCTTGGAATGGGGCGGTAATTCCGCCATCCACCAAGGCGCTGCCGGTCCGGGTACGGCGTCAACCAAGGCGTTAATAGCGCCATTGGTTAGCGCCGTACTCGGAATAAGGCCCATTGTCTTGTGCAATCCCCAAAAAATCATACAAACGTTTTGAAGTTCTTAATATAATGGTGAATGCATATATGTTCCTTTTTTGTATAAAGAGCAAATTCACCACCCCAAAAATTCTTGGCACAAATTCCCCTGCTCATGCACATCCCAGTCGCTCATGCCAGAAGCTCCCTGCTATTCGCCTTCAACTACAAGTAGCTCTTGCTAACATACAGGTTAGTGCCATCTTGGAATGCAGTGTTGTGAAGACATACTCTTCATATATTCTTAGATTGCACATATCTGTAACAATCATGGTGCCATTTAGATGATAATGTAGGGCCAGGGTGATACAATAAATGAGTAGGAATTAAAATAAAGTTAAGGTGGGGGTTCTTTGTTTCATATACCATTTCCTATAAACATCCTGACCCAAAGCGAAAAAGATGCATGTACCAATTTGGGGGCAAGCTATGCTAGGCAAGGATCCTTATATTTGGGGGATGTTGTTCACTGTGCAGCAGTCCTTCCTTTACTGTCTCACTGGAAGGTGAACATGAATGGCAGCAAGAGGTCTGCAGCACAGGGGTCTTGTGCAATACCACTCCCAGAGCCTGCCAACATAGTTCACTGTAGTCATAACTTTAGAGTGTAGAAGTCACCCAATCCACACAATACTGTTTCCCTGATAATGCTGCATGCCATCTACCATACAGGCCTCATTGCGAGTTTGGTGGTGCAGGATAAAATGGTGGTAATGCAGTGGTAACTGAGTTCTCCACTTCGTTACTGCAGCACTATTGCACCGCATTGCTGCACCGCCATGCTGCAAGTCTGGTGGCAAAATGATGGCGATACATCCTCCATTTTACTGCCAAAAAATACCAAATCACCAGAATTACTACCAGCAGTAATTCACCTGAAATACCCATGAAGTCCTATGGACTCCATAAAATGGGGATTTACAGCACCTAGAACCTCTTATAATTCCCCATTGAATACGTGGTACCAAGTGGCGGTAATGGTAATTCTATGTGTCGGTATGTCTGCTGATTTATTGCCAAAATACAGCTACACTTGTAATGAGGCCCAGGCAACTGACCTTTCTAGTTCCAGATTACATTTTAGAAACATTCAGATAACTTATACGGAAAGCATAAGAAACCCAATGAATGTCTCCTCTGAAAGTGGCTTTATGGCACGCTCTCCCACGGGTCATGGGATGAAGTACTATTTCTAGGAAGTATTGGAGAGATGGAGTACAGAGCATGTCCTGTGTCCTTGAGATCCCTGCAACACTTTTCAGGATAAAAGCTCTGAAGACAGATGCAGCCTTCTCTGCCACCCCAGGCTCTGCCTTGGCCACCTTAATTTGTCCAGACCTTCTACACCCTTGTCTGGCAGGCCCATCACAACCCTTCATCTCACCATGGGTTCATTAAATGAGTAACATTAGAGTGGCTAGGAACTCCATTTAGCACATGGAGATTGTTTGCAATGTTCAGGCAGGATGTCTTTCAACAAGATGCTCTCCAGTTTAACCAAGGTTGAATTGAAATGCTTAACTTATAAAGACCACCTTGCTTTTAAAAACTATAAATAAAACCACATTTTATTTACTGAGTTTGTTGTTTTACTTTCTCATTATTAAACTAATCTTTTTACTTCATCAGCAAAACTCCAAAACATAACTTGAAAGTATAATTATGTGCTAATAGCCTTGTAGACACTGGGAGGTGCCATGAAAGCTTGGGATAATGATCGTTTCCCAATATATATGACTCGAGGCAGCAGGTCATTATCTTGCGACAATTACCTCTACCTCGGTCTGCAAGGTTCTGTTTGCACATAGAGTTTGTCACTGACCCCCTCTTAAACAATCAGAATGTGTGGAATGCTGTCAACAACTACAGGTTTTAATTGCATTTCTGACATTGCCAGGGTAATACATAGATTCCCACGCAGAAGTAGCACATGCGGCTGGCGCAGAGAGGGATCGTGCGCCAGCTTGCACCAGCCGTGTGCGCCAAAACACATTTTGACGCACTGCGTATTCATGGATTTAAACATCCATAACCAGCAGTGACACAGAGTGGCGCGGCAACTCTGCAGCAGCACCAGTTACGCCTCCAACCCTGCTCTGTGCACCCAAAACATTGCTCAAATCCCCTACATGGCTCAAAGGCCAGTGGAGCAGCATAAAGCCCCCCAAAAGGCACTGAAAACACCACTCAGCCCTCATGTGACAACCAAATTGCGTGTAAAACTCCCTGCACACCCCTCGGAATAGGCATACCCTGCTCGCACCAGCAAAATCGTGTGTAAAACTCCCCGAGCACCCCTCGGAATACGCATAACCTGCTCGCGCCAGCGAAATCACGTGTAAAACTCCCTGCACACCCCTCAGAATACGCATGCCTCACTGGTGCCAGCGAAATCGCGTGTAAAATTCATTGCGCACCCATCGGAATAGGTGTACCCCGTTCATGCCAGCGAAATCACATGTAAAACTCCCCCTGCACCCCTCGGAATATGCGTACCTCGCTCATGCCAGGCCAATCGCGTGTAAAACTCCCTGCGCACCCCTTGGAATACACGTACCCCGCTCACGCCAGGTCAATTGCATGTAAAACTCCCTGCGCACCCCTCAGAATATGCGTACCCCGCTCACGCAGGCCAATCGCGTTTAAAACTCCCTGCGCACCCCTCGGAATACGCATACCCCATTCGTGCTAGCGGAATTGCGTGTAATTCTCACTCCCGTACCCCCAGATTCACGCAGCAGTGTGTTGAGGAGCCACATGCACTCCCTGCAGCAAGACCACGCCACAGCGGTCCACCCAAAACCCCTCTCCATGCCCCGCAGGCAGCCCATCCATGCTGACCATGCCCCGCAGGCAGCCAATCACCCCTCCCCATGCCCCACAGGCAGCCCATCCACCCTGATCATGCCCTGCAGGCAGCCCATCCACCCTCCACATGCCCTGCAGGCAGGCCACATGGCACCACGCACTTGGGAGCCCCGACTCATGCCCCCCCATTGACTGGCATCTGCCAGCACAGCAGGCCCTGACTCATGTCCCCCACCCCACCACCATTGACGGGCACCTGCCAGCAGGCCCCGACTCATTTCCACCCACACCCCAATCGACAGGCACCTGCCAGCAGGCCCCGACTCATGTCCCCTCCAATTGACAGACACCTGCCAGCAGGTCCCGACTCATGTCCCCCCACCCAACACCCATTGACGGACACCTGCCAGCAGGCCCCGACTCATGTCCCCCCCAATTGACAGGCACCTGCCAGCAGGCCCCGACTCATGTCCCCCCACCCAACCCCCATTGATGGGCAACTGCCAGCAGGCCCCGACTCATGTCCCCCCCAATTGACAGGCACCTGCCAGCAGGCCCCGACTCATGTCCCCCCACCCCACACTTATTGACTGGCACCTGCCAGCAGGCCCCGACTCATGTCCCCCACCCTATCCCCATTGACGGGCATCTGCCAGCAGGCCCTGACTCATGTCTCCCCAAACACCACGTCATAACTATACAGATCCATGGCCCTAATGGCAACCCAAATCCCACACTCCCACCCCCCCAGTGCAAACACCCAACGATCCACTGCACCCACTGCCTAGTAAATTACCCCTTCCATGTTAGTCTGAAAAGAACCAGCATGCCCTTCAACAAATGTCCTACAGAGCCACACAGTGGCAACACATGACTTAGCCAATGCTCATGGAGACATGCACAAAATAAATCATAGTAGACAACACCAAGAATGAAGAATAATGAAATGTATTCAAAATTAAAACAAATGACAAAATGAAAATCACACATGCAAATGAGGAAATAAATAGTGCAATAAGAAAAAGAAAGTCTTATCCAAGGAAAAAAACAAATCCAAAACATGAAAAAATATAAGTGGTCCATACCCAAGAAAAAAATCATAAGTTGAAAACCATAAAAAAAGATTCATCCATGTGAACATCCAAAAAAGAAAGTATGTACATGTCTGGAAAAATTGTAAATGAAAGTCTGAAGGGTCCATTATCCCAAAACAAAAGGAAACCTACCGAAAATCCTATCTAAAACACTATGGGCCTCATTAGGAGTCAGGCGTTAAGGGGTTAACGGCGCCGTAAACGGCGCCGACCCTTAACGCCTGATTACAAGGTCCCTTAGCGCCATGGTGGTTTTAACGCCTGCTTTTTGCAGGCGTTAAAATCCATGGCGCTAAGGGACCATGGTGCTAATTACGCCACCGTAATTTACGGTGGCGTAATTAGCGCCTTCCCCACTCCCATTATGCCCTACGGGGCAAAAATGGGAATGGGGAAGGGTAAAATGGGAAATGGGGATTTACCGCCCCACTCACCTTGGAATGGGGCGGTAAATCC
Organism: Ambystoma mexicanum; assembly: GCF_040938575.1. NCBI lineage: Eukaryota > Metazoa > Chordata > Amphibia > Caudata > Ambystomatidae > Ambystoma > Ambystoma mexicanum. The sequence continues at coordinate 48,163,242 of NC_090925.1, read as the reverse complement.
ACCATCCACCATGGTGTAAATATAGTTTACACCATGGTGGTAAGGGTACGACCCAGGCAGTAACTTACCGCCTGGGTCGTAATGAGGCCCTATGATATACAAAAAGTGGAGCAAAGTCCGTGGACTCCAAATCATAATAAAAACCAAATGAAACCTAAACCTAAATAACTATATACAAAGGCGGCGGGCTAGTCCGACGGCTCACTTATTGATGTCCCGGGCCAGAGCATCATTGAACTCCATGTCGATGTTCCGGAGGTGGGCCTGTTCACTGGCCTCGAGGTCTCGCCGGGATGCAGCCATGGACTCCTCCAACTCCCTGCGAGTTGCCTCGAGGCACTCAGCCCGTCTCAAAGCCCTGTGCATGGAGTTCTCTGCACTGACCATTGTGAGCCAAGCCCTATCCGCCCACCGCCGCTCCGCATCTATTCGCTGGCCCAACCGCTGCCACACGGAAGACACTCCCAATCCTGGGTCCTCCTGCCTGCCGGCCGATGCCTACCCCGATGATGTAGAGGGCCCAGAGGCCTCATGCCTCCTACGCCGAGCCTGCCGCCGCCTTTCTTCTGCCTGCTGCCACCACCGCGACTGCCTCCGGGTAGATGGCAACACCCGGGGCCATCGTGCAGGTGCCCTGCTTATATGTGCCTGCACATCGTCCGTTGCCAGGGGTCCAGTTGCTGGGGTGACCATCTGTGCTGGAGCTCCAACTCCCAACTGTGGCAGGGATGGGATCTCCACCAGCCTGGCTGCATTGGTTGGGACAGGTCCACAGGGGGCTCTGGTGGCATCTGGGCCGGAAGACGGCACAGAAAGCGACTGACGTATAGTGTGCACAGAGCAGGAGAGGGCCGCAAGACAGAGTGACACATGGAGGAAACCCCTGATCATGAGACATCCCAGCTGGGCCACGTTGGCACACATCTGCTTGTGATGAGGTGCATGGTCACTCCAGGAAGTATGCATGTCATCACGAATATCAAGTGTGCGCAATGTGACACCATTCAGGACTCAATCCTGTCATGGCTCCCCACGTCCGCAGGTAGAGGAGTGCCAGATGATGTGGTCCTCCCCCCTACCTGCGGACGGGCCTAGGACGGGGCATCCCTGCTGGTGCATGGTGATGCAGTCACAGTGTCAGGGACAGTGACATGCACAGGCCCCTCCGCAGCGACCTGTGCTGCCTCCTGCCCCTGCCCCTGGACTGCACCACTTGCACCAGTGCAACCACCCCCACCAGGCCCCATGTGCGGCTCTGAAGCGGCCTCCTCCCCTCCGTACACACCACCAACCTGGATGGCTCTGCACCATCTTCCGCCATTGCCAGCCCCTGTGGGGGCTCACCCGCCCCTTCCGCTGCAGCCATAGTGGCGGACGCGGCACCAGTCCCCTCGCTCCCAGATGATAGAATTACCTGGGAGTGTGATTGGGCCTTGCGTGGCTGGCTGGTGGAGGCATCCCTGCTGTTTTCCTCCACAGCGCCGTCTCCGCTCTCTTCTTCACTCGCCGCTGTGTAAAGGTAGACATTGAACACAAGCATCAGGATACTGTACAATAGTCCCCTAGACACAAAGCAATAGCACATGAGTGGCACTGTCAAACGTCACTTCCATCATGTCCCTCCACAACACATGGGTCAGTGCAGGCAACACACATGCAGGAACAGGCATGGTACATGCAACAAACATTTGCATCCATGTCCAAGGCACTGTAGAAACATCCAACTGTGGGCTGATGGTCACATGCATCATGGGACATGCTGATCACATGCACACACATCACCGGAGGGTCATGCATCTGGCCCCGTACACCCCCAGACACAGTGGATACAAGGATGACTAGGCTGTATCAGTGAATCAACACATCGTCACAGACATGTGTCATGCATCCATGGCGTTTACCAGTCACTCACACTACTCAGACACACAGACATGTACACCATGCATGTCCATGACAGCAGCTCCCATCTCTCACACCCCAAACATGTCCAAGTACAGACACAGGCATGCATACATGTGTGCATTCCGCATGCTTCTCTGCATGATGCATTGTAACACCTCACACAATCCATGTGGGTCACGCCTAACTGGACTTACATGCAGCACCATCATGTCCCTCCACACACACATCCATACATGACCCATGTCACACATACAGCCAAGTAGCTAACTACCACCACACTGCAACATGCACTGTTTTAAACGGGGATGCATGGGCCCTTACCGCTCGACTCCAGATGGGCCTGCATCCTGAGGATCTGGTGGTGAAGCACTGGGCGAATGCGCTCGAGGACCCTCATCTGCTGGGTGGTAAGGTGGCCCCGGCGCCCCACTGCACTCGCTGCATCCAAGAGGGGCTGGGCCATCTTGAGGGTCCTGGACTTGTAGTCCTCCCAGTGCTTCTGGACGTGTTTGATGTCACGGGGTGCCACCCCCTCCGCATTGATGGCACCCACTATATCCGTCCAGATCCTCATCCGTCCTTCCTTATTGGCACGCAATGGTGAGAAGAGGGCATCATAATGCCCCAGGACATGCTCCACCAGGATGCCAACTTCATTGCAGTGAAGCTGGCAGCCCTCTGCCTCTCTGCTGGGGGGTTGCCACTGGTGCCAGACGGTGTTGCGTCAGACATGGCAATCCCTGAGGCAGGTGTGGGTGGGCAACTGGGTCCTGGGGCTGGGCTGTGGAGCGATGGAACACCAGTCAGGATTCTTCTGTTCCAGCAGGGGTGGTCACAGCAACTGGACCCCTACAGATGGCTGATGTGCAGGTACCAAATGGCAGGGCACTATTGGCAGCAGGCAAGCAGGCAGGCAGGCAGCAGCAGATGGCTTGTAGGAGGCTCCCCAGGGCTCTCGGGGGCAGAAAAATGGCTTTCTGGGCAGGTGTGTGGTCTTCCGTGTGTTGTCGCATGGCCAGCTTGATGCAGAGTGAACTGGCACGTGAAAAAACAGCACGTCAGTGTGTAATTCGAGGAAGGGGCCTTAGCGCGTAAGCGCATAAGTGACGTGATGAGCGCGGGCGTTTCCCTCGTTACGGGTGCATAGTGAATCCGCACGTGCAAAAACAGCACGTCCGTGTGTGAATGCGTGTAATTTGAGGAAAGGGCCTTAGCGTGTAAGCGCGCCATTGACGTAACTCGCGTGTGCGTTGCCTTCAGCAGGGGTTAAAGGTCCAGTGGGGAAGCAGTCCACTGTAGGTGCTGTTCGTGGAGACCGACGCGTCTATTTACTCTTCTGGATTCACACGCGATCTCTTCACAGCGTTTGAAGTTCGTACCTCATCTTTTGGTGGGGTGTTGCCTACGGGCACGAGCGCGTGTGTTTTTCTCTTTCTTTTCCACGCAAGGCAGGCGGTGGGTCGTGCATGCTATTTTTCCCACTGGGGTTCCCCCTGTGCATCGCGTACTGTTTTTGAGGTCATAGTAGCCTGCGTGTTCCACACGTACGTGTTATTTGTGTCCCTGGGTGCCACACCGTACTGCTGGAGGTTGAATCCATGCACGTGGGCTACCGGGGTCGCGTGCACGTTTTTTTTTCCTTTTTTTGTCCATTTTGTTTCTTAATTTAAAAAAAAAAGAAATGGTCAATTTTTGGGCAGATAGCCTTGCAGGAGCACCGTGCCCCCTTCAGCCCTATTGCCCAGGACAATTGTTGAGTGTACCTTCCATCGGCTATTTACCATCTGTGCCATGGTTGGGAGGCCACCAAAGTGTAAGGGCGGCAAAGTTGGGTGTCCTCCCAGGGCTGGGCGTGGTTGGGCAAGTGGGCGCAGAGACCAGGGGGGACAGGGAGTCCAGGGTGGCAACTAGGGCAGGAAGAGGCAGGGGTGCCCCACTGGGGCGCTGTCATGATGCCTATCCCCCGGGCATCTGGACCAAGCCCATCCGCCCCGGAAGCAGGAATCCAGACATTTAGTAAAACCTCAGAAGCCCCGGCTAGGGGCTATCTGCGTTTAGTCCTGGCGCCTTAGGCGCAAGGCTCATAGTAGGAATCAGTCCTGGTGCCTAAGGCGCCAGGCTCATAGTCATCACTTACCTCAGGCAGACCATGCTGCACATGCATCCAAGCCAACGTGACACCTGGAAGGACTATTTTTTTACTCGGGTGTGGTTCTAGGGACTTCTTACCTGGGACTACTTTTGAGGCTATTTAAACCACGCCCGATCTACAACACACGCTTCGCGTTATTCTGCATTCTGCAGCATAACGCTCACCGTGCCTGCGAACCTGCATCCAGTCTTCTGCCACGCCCGCCTCGCATCCGGAGCTCCTAGGAGAAAGGGGAAAATAGGAGAAGAGGTTAGGTTAAGGACATTAATCTAATTCCTTAGCTGAATCAGGATCTTGAGGTGAGCATAGAGAGACTACACAGACAATCATTTTACCACAAGGCCCACCTGATTTACCACCGGAGGCATTATCCTTCATCACGCCGCAACTTCTTAGGCCGCATCTATGAATGGAGGAAAAAACAACAAGTTAAATTCACGCAACTTTACCGGAAAGTGTTGGGTAATACAGACTCTTACCTGAACGCCACCAGCAACCTCCAGACAGTATTTGTTGCCGCAAAATCACCAAGGGGTGCAAGAGTGAGCATTGGACATATTGAACTCTTTAAACTTGGTAAACTCTGGAGTCAATAATCTTCCAGAACTCCATTACCCCAAACCAGTGAAGTAACTGGTATGTACGCGCCCCTGCAAGCCACGCAGGATGGAGAGCTCATCCATTAAAAACATAAGGTGAGGACACTAAGTGGGAATATCGGAGGTGGCCAGCGGGGAGAGCGGGATCAGTGGGGAGGGATCTGCACTCAAATCCACGGGAATAAATCCCTTTCTCCATCTACAGGAGAATATTCCTACGAGTCAAGCACACGAGACTAGGCGGGTAAGTCCAGAAAGCCATCTTTGCCCTACGCATCACGTTGGTGGAGACCGCTGCTGTCCGGGTTCGATCGACGCCCCTGTGGGAACGAGGTGAGCATAACAGAACACGAAGCCTACCTACAAATCCCCACCCGGGCATAATGGAAACCTCTGAAACCGACCAACTAGCCCAGACCGGAATTTCAGACGCTCTGCCGACCGGCACAGCATACAGATATGGGCCTCGGGTGTCCAAGCCACCAAGGAAAACAGGGAACCCCATGCATTTCCGAAAAGAGAACACCAGTGGGAATCCGCAGAGGTATGGTTTGTGCACATCGCCCCAGAATGTATTACCCAGACACCCCCGCAAAGTCAGAAATGTGGGGAAAAAAACGCATTTTCCGCACATTTCGCTCGGCTCACCCATCGAAACACGCCCCCAACAACACATGGCCTACTGTCCCGCGTTTCCAGAGGTGTCCCGATGAAAACGGTACCTCACATGTGTGGGTGCACCTACCTGGCCACCAAGGGGAAAGCCTAAAACACAAGTAACCCCAAGTCTGTTTTCAAACCGGAATTTCAGACGCTCTGCCGACCGGCACAACATACAGATATGGGCCTCGGGTGTCCAAGCCACCAAGGAGAACAGGAAATGCCATGCATTTCTGAAAAGAGGACAACCGTGGGAATCCGCAGAGGTATGATTTGGGAACATCGCCCCAGAATTTATTACCCAGACAGCCCCGCAAAGTCTGAAATGTGGGAAAAAGAATGCATTTTCCGCACATTTCGCTCGGCTCACCCATCGAAATACGCCCTCAACAACACATGGCCTATCGTCCCACGTTCCCACAGGTGTCCTGATGAAAACGGTACCTCACATGTGTGGGTGCACCTACCTGGCCGCCAAGGGGAAAGCCTAAAACACAAGTAACCCCAAGTCTGTTTTCAGACCGGAATTTCAGGCGCTCTGCCGACCGACACAACGTACAGATATGGGCCTCGGGTGTCCAAGCCACCGGGGAAAACAGGGAACCCCATGCATTTCCGTAAAAAATATGACACCCATGGGAATCCGCAGAGGTATGATTTGCACACATCGCCCCAGAATTTATTACCCAGAGGCCGGTTCGGTGTGGATGAGGAGAGGGCCACCACAAATGGTGGGACAGGCCCCCCAATGGATGGGGCAGTAGGGTTTTGGCACCCTGGGGGCAGATTGGCACACTAATGTGGCCATCTGCGCCAAGCGAACTTGGGTAAACAAAAAAAATAATACAAAATCGTAGGCTGCCCTCCCTGGTGTCAGATAGGGATCGAGCCCACCTCATTCATCCCTCCCTGGGGTCAGATGCCCCTTCCTAGGAGCAGATTTCTGCCCCCAGGGAGGGTTACAAGGTATTCCCCCCTTTCTACTTCGGTTGGGGGGGAGAGCCACCCCCCCTTTCATTCAGTAAAAAATCCATGGTGGCTAGTGGCCCCCCAGCCCCTTTTCCCATCATTTCTTTTTTTCTTTTACATTCCCTGGGGGCAGATGGTCAGCCATCTGCCCCAGGGTTCACATGGATGTGCCCCCATGCTTTGGGGGCTGGGAGGGAGGAGAGGGCTGCTTACTTGAAGCAGCCCCCCTCTCCCCCAACTCACAAACGGATCCATGGTGGTCCAAGTGGGTTGCTGGTCACGGATCAGCGCTCTGAGCTGATCCGTGACCAGCAATACCTCATGTAGATGGTTTCCTTGGAAAGGGGAGAATTTGCGGTACCGTAATTACCACCCTGGGGTCAGATGCCCCTTCCTAGGAGCAGATTTCTGCCCCCAGGGAGGGTTACAAGGTATTCCCCCCTTTCTACTTCGGTTGGGGGGGAGAGCCACCCCCCCTTTCATTCAGTAAAAAATCCATGGTGGCTAGTGGCCCCCCACCCCCTTTTCCCATCATTTCTTTTTTTCTTTTACATTCCCTGGGGGCAGATGGTCAGCCATCTGCCCCAGGGTTCACATGGATGTGCCCCCATGCTTTGGGGGCTGGGAGGGAGGAGAGGGCTGCTTACTTGAAGCAGCCCCCCTCTCCCCCAACTCACAAACGGATCCATGGTGGTCCAAGTGGGTTGCTGGTCACGGATCAGCGCTCTGAGCTGATCCGTGACCAGCAATACCTCATGTAGATGGTTTCCCTGGAAAGGGGAGAATTTGCGGTACCGTAATTACCACCTTCCCCAGTCCCATTGAGCCCTATGGGGCAAAAATGGGAATGGGGAAGGGCCAATGTTCAATGGGGAATTACCGTCCCGCCAACCTTGGAATGGGGTGGTAATTTCCCATTGATCATTGGCGGACTTGTTACAACACCGGCAGCAAGCATGGTGCTAATAGCGCCATGGGTTACCGCCAGTGTTGTAATGAGGGCCAGTGTGTCTTTGGATTTCACGTTGCGCCTTTGCACATATCTTTATACAATATAGTAAAACAAGTGTTCACATAAGATGCTCAAACAGTATTGTGCATGACATATGTTCATGGATTAGCTTTGTTGGCACAGGTCAACGAAGGACAAGGTCTCAGTACATGACCCTAACATTTGGCCTGCAGGCAGTTTACACATTAACTTGTACACAGAGGTCAGGACGGCCATGTTACATTCAAAATGACACTGTGCGCCATCTTAGAACACAGGGTGACTTGAGAGAGACACTCTAAAATGGCGGATGAACCTAAAATGGCGGCTAATACTGATCTAAGGTCAGGACCTTGCAACACGGACTTCTTCGCAGAGCGACTTGGCTTAGGCCAATATATACAATAAAGGTGGCACGATATGGTTTCCCGTTCGACAATAAAACATAGAGAATTATGCAAAAATCACTTAATCCTTAGTCTGTCTTTTGAAGAGGGTGTCAGGTTTTAGTAGGGGGGCTCTCAAACAGAGGATGTGAAACAACTGAAAAGAAGTTAAAACCGCATGCCATGCAAGGCTTATCCAATCAGAAATAAGGATTTGTTCTTGGAACCAGGATTTGTCGATACCTGTTTAACGGCAGTCTTGAATCAGGAACATGACCAAGTTAATAAAGTGATCTCTTACTGGAGTAAAACTGTATCACCCATATAGGTCAAATTTAATGAAAGCAAGAAATCACCCCTAGAATTTTTTGGGAACAAGACGTTTAGTTTTTAATGCAGTAGTAAACTTAAAAATAGAATGCAACAATGTATACTCCACCACCTTTCCCTTCCCTCTACGTGCAACCCCAGCTCCCTCCCTCTCCCCCCATTAGAAAATTCCCTTCACATAAGAAGCCTGGCCAGAAGAGGACCCAAGCACCTGAAACGTAAATTGGTTCAGATCACTAGTAAGCAGATCCTTCTCAGTGTGGTTGAACACCACACAGATGGGTCGTTCAATAGGTGTACTGGAACAACTTCTTAGTCCCAAAGCCAGTCTTTAAAGTAGGTGCTTGCACTTCAAGGAGCACACAGAGAGGACAGAATAAGTCTTCTGTGGACCAATGCTGTGACTCCATCTCCTCTTGGGAATGGCAGGTCTGGGTACAACTGTCAAAGCCTCGCTCTCCTCTCTCTGAGGTTCCGTCGATGCAGGCACCCTGCCAGTTCGTGGTAGTGGTTTTAAAAGGAGACTCAGTCGAGCTAGGACATCATTTCGAGTTTGTAGCATGAAGGATGCCTCTGCCTGAAGGGCAGCCAGACTGCGGTACATTGAGGTGCACTGCCTCTGCTGCTCCTGCGCTGCCACATCCAGATTCAGTGAGAGCGAGTAAGCAGCCAGGGCACGTGCTACGTCATCCATGCTGCGAAGGCACAGAGATGATAAGTCTCTGGTAAAACAAATCTGGGCGTGGTACAATCTCATAATTTCACAGGATCGAGATGAAGGCAATCTTGTGGACCTAGTGTGCAGTTGCCTTTGTGCATTGTTCAAGAAAGGCCTTACTGCGGCCCATTCTCCACGTGGCACTGCTGGAGGTGGCACCACTTCTGTGGCTAGGGGTTGTGATACTGCCTCTGCATCCAGACCCTTTGGTGGCATGGCTTCACAACCGCCTTGGAGTGGCTATTGAGGAATGTCTGTGTTACTGAAAGCAAATGGATGGATCCGTACCAATGGTATTGGCTTCGAAAAACCACCATCCGTTGATTCATGGAGAACATATAATAGTTGAGACTTCCCACCATACTCTACAATATTTGCAGAGTGGCCGGATCAGAACTGGGAATGACTCTAAGTTAAGGATTATTTCCTGGATTCTCTTAAAGATGGGTTACCCTGTAGAAATCAGATATGGTCAACATACAAAGACGCCAATAGCACACAAATTTGCCGATCTACATGATTGTGTTCAAGAAATGTGTATGGAAGATAAAAAGTACAAAAAAAACACTATTAATATTGTGGCGTATCTCGCTACTTCTCATAAAGAATATGATGACAACGCTGGAAAAGGAATGCCTATATATTATGTGGATTAATGTCCCTACGATATTAAAGAACATTATGAGAGTTAATAGCTGACTTTGTGAATGCCTGTGTGAATGACACCCTTGAACCCACCACCAGTTATAAAGTTGGTTCCTGAAATAGCCAAGTGGCAGAACTGAAAACAGTATATAAAGATGTCCTTACTGCTGTAAATCATCAGCTCCTGGAACTAGTAATCATAACCGAGTCAGACTATGCCTGATTCAAACAATATATGATTTAGTAACATGAAATATCATGACCCTATATTGGAAGAGAAAGGGTCACTCAAAGGTTGAAGGTCCTTATAATCCAGCAAGTGATGTGGCTGTCAAACTTGCCAAAACTGGAGCAATCCAGGGTGCGTACATTGACATTATAATAAAAGCTGAAAAGGAACCTCCTATTCTGCAATGAAGTATAGAAGCTCCAAAACAAGATTTAATTGCTGCAAAAAATGATCCAATTATAGGAAGATTCTATCTATATTTATAGAATCCAGAAAACCTTCCCTTATCCGAACCAGACTGGAAAGGGGGGGAGGATTTTAGAGTCTTAATGAGGTTTTAAAAAAGGTTCACAAGTCTTTTTAGTTAGGAAATCCTATTCTAGTTATGATCAGTGGGTGATATCTAAATCATCCCGAAGCATGATTTTGCATTACGTCCATGATGCAATACCAGCTAGTCATTGGGGTTTTTGAAAGACAAAGAAAATCTTACATGAGGTTGCTTATTGTCCACATATGGGCCAAGACATAATATTTATTTGTAGGGATGTCTCGGGTGTGCTCAGTTCTAACAGAGTTGTCCCACTCACAAAGCCCCTCTGCAAAAGAGAGGAATAACTGTACCATGGTCAGTTCTGCAATCGATTTAATTGGCCCATTGACTTGCTCTTCATACGGCCATAACAATATGTTGATGTTACATGTCTCTTCACTAAAAGGGTCTAATTATGATAATGATCATTATTATTATTGTTATTATCATGGTATTTTTTGAGCGTGTACCTAGCTTCCAGAAGCAACGGGGGTATACACCAATGGAGATGCATAATGGAGCGCCTTACAGAGCTGTGCAACACTAGATGCATAACTGAGCGCTGTTCAGTAGTAACAATAGAACAGATATACAGTGATTGTAGGCTACAGAGGGAGACAGATAAACTGTACCAGGTGGCGGGAGGAGAATGTCGTCCCACTTGATTTTCAAAGAGTACACAGCAGCTATGTTGTTGATGACCCACATATTTTCTAGTTTCAGCCTCCCTTAAAAGATTTAGTCTGACCGAGGTAGTCACTTCACCAGTGAAGTTATGAATAAAATGTGGGAAATTCTCTGAGTTAAGAGAAAAGTCCATATCACCTACCAACGGGCATCCAGCGGAGGTGTAAAGTGATACAATAAAACTATCATAGGATTTTTAAAGAAGTGTGTGCTGGATTCTGGATCCACCATTAGCACTAGTCCTAACTGCTCTAATATCTATACCCACTTCTGCAGCTAAAGTGCCCCCTTTTGAACTCATGACTGTTAGGAAAGTGATCTTGCCTCAACATCTATATACTGAACACAGGAACTGATGTTAGTCAACACCTCTGCTACTCATGAATATGTAAAGAATTTGAACACCTCTAACATGATTTTTCTTACACTCAAAGGAACTTTGAAAGAGTGGTGGTAAGTAACATGGGCTGTTATGACCTACAGACCGAGGATTGTATACATTCCAAAGAAATCAGGCCAAGGAACGAAAATTCTTTGTCGCCTTCAAGGGATCCTATGAGTTCATAGTAAAGATCTCTCTCATTGCAAATACAATTAGGATCCCAAAAGGGGAACGGTTTGAAGAACCTTGGGTCGATTTGAACCAGCTGAAAGCATGCCACCCTCGACAAGCTCTGCATATGATTGAGGAATCTGTTCCTCCTCCAGATTAGACAAATTCTGACCAGACCAAGGGAATTCTGTAAAGAGGTACTAGTTATTAGACTGAAATGATGAAGGTTTAAAAATAACAAAGTGTAAAAATGTATCATTTCACGCATCCACCATTTGTATGTAGTACTGTCGACAGAGTAGGATAAATGAGAACAGGAATTCACAAAAATTCATAAGAATTAAAATCAGATTGTATGTTATATTAAACCAGCCTTTCTACCCCTCTGTGTAAAAACAAGACTAATGTCTGGATTTCCAGCTTCCAGTATCCTTGGAAATGGAAAGGAACATCAGTGACCCAATGCCCCAACAAAGGAAATAGAGGCGTCAGCCCGAGTGTCCCTGTCCAAAAAGAAGACGAACATCCAAGACCAAGTGCTGAGGGAAAACTTGGACGACAGGACATCGGGCAATGATTGTATTTTCTTGATTTAATAGAAGTCTTTCTTCTGGAGAAAATTACTCTGGAAGGGGGGATGTGTCAGGCATGTTTTAATAAAGATGAAGCCTAAATTGATTGAGAAAAGCCTTATTGGCAGAGTTTAATAAAGCAAATGTATCGACTTTGGCGCTTATTAGGGATTTCTGCTTCTTGCTTGCTGTCTCATTAAAAAGTGACAACTGTCAAAATGCAGTGTGCGCCCAGTTGTTGGAGAAATAACTGTGGAAGTAATTCATTTTCAAAGCCAGAATTCCTAATAACAATGTACAATGACATATTTTCTATAAGCTGTGGTGAAAACCACATCATTGTAATTTCTTTTTAAAACAAATCTTTATTATCCAAATTGGTTAATTAAATCTTTTACACCAATGTTAACAATGAAACACTATTCATACACATGATGAAATAATAAAACCAACAGATTTCAAAAGACGAGCCCTCATACAATTACCATATTCTAATTCAATTAATTTGAACAAAAACATTTTTTAAAACCCTCATGTCATAGAAAAATTGCCCATTACACGTAGCTTTATTTCATAATGCAGATTTCCTTCCATTGAAATCGGCCGCCCCATTATACACTTTAGATTTGGCTGCATACATGGCTGCCCAAAATTGACCAGTAGTAATCATGGCCAAATCACTTATAAAGTCAAAATAACCTTTAATAATCCATATGCACTCAAAAAAACATTGTATATCTGAATCATATTTAGTCAAATTTCCATCCACTATTCTATAAATGGTTTTTTACTGTACTGTTTTAATCTCTCGAGAACAAAAGATGGACTAGCAAACTTATGCCTAAATCTGATAATGTATGCAGATTCTGTAAAAAAAGAACAGCCTGAAACTTTAAAACATCAACTAACAGCATGTCCAGTGCTCACAACCAAGCGACCCTTACATTTGAAAGTGCACTTTAAAGATCTCTGAATGATGACCCCGGAAATACTGTGGCACAAAATAATTTTCACCCGATTTACAAAAGTGAGAATTGCTGTCATCAAATTTCTTTTATAATTAGATAAAACTTAGAGTGATCAATTTACATCCCAGTTTGTGTTCTTAAAGACATGGACTTTTTATCAGAAATCGTCCACTTTATGTGGTTTTATAATCTGAAATCTTATAACATCTTTTAAAAGAATATATTCTTATATCATTGTGATTTCTTTTCATGTTCTGCTTTCTTCCCTTCCTGGTATCATTGTGAATCTTTGATTGTAACCTTACAAATTCTTTTGTAGCTCAAGTGACCAATTTACACTGCAGATTTCACTTCTGAAAGATTCAGGATTTTCATCAAAACATGTTTCCACTCAATGCCTTTTTCTATCTTAACATTTTATAACATCTTTTATAAGTATGAATCTTGTACTATCGTAATTTTCTTGCATAATTGCGAACCATTGACAGTAACATCATGAATTGAACGGTTGATGTTTTTCTTATTCAACCATAACAAAAAAAACTTTTATATAAACATTATTTGACTTAAAACACCAAGTTAATAGGCGCCTCACAGTCTCCACTTCCTTTCCACAATGTCTACATTTCCTGAGCTGATATGGGACAGATTTACAGCCATCTATATATTCTTTGCAGGGCATTAAAGAGTAGGAATCACACATCTCTTAAAATCATTATTACCAAAATGCAATAAGTAATCTAATGGTTTACCAGTTTTAAAACCTTGCACAATATAGTAGGCATACCTTTTCTGTACTTAGATAATCCAAAGATTTAATCATATCCCAGCCTGTTGCTTTCTTTTTCAGGATTAAATTAAAACAAGTATTCTCATTGTCATGATCCACATTATTAGGGACAAAATTAGAAAGAAAGCTGTTTGCATGTTGCTGTAAAGTTTTCATGTGAATAGTCTTATACCCACTTCTTATAGCATTAGCAATGATACCAAAAAGACTGACATGCTCACTTTTACGAATAACAGTGTTTAATACAGCGTACATCCCTCAAGGTCGAAAAAGACACTATTTCCAATTCTCATCTGATAGCCTCATTCGGAACAGCATCGGTAAGCTTGAGTACTGGCCTCCACAGTTTTCCCTCCAGTTTGTGTAACCAGCAAACACATTCATAATCTAAAACCTCCAGGGTATATAATACTGCCGAAGTAATACTACTTTTGTAGATTTCAATAAACCTGTCAATAGAACGTCCACCTCTAGCTGGCAGATACCTTCTGATGACATTCCACTGGTTGATCATCCTACTAGACAATATATTTTCAAATGCGAGAATCGTAGGCTGGCTAGCTACTGGCATACCAAGGTATGAATAAAGCTCTGCAACCTCCAGGTTTTCACTATTGATCTTCCAATCAAAGGGGTTCCTTTTTTCTTAGATTGACCACCAGTTATCATGGTTTTAGTTTTATTTGTATTAATGAGTAGATCATTATTGGTATCATAGGAGCATAACGCATCGAACGGTCTTTGGAGGCCAATGTGAGCCTTATCCATTATGACTGTATCATCCGCATAGAACAGCCAACTTACACCAACATCACCAATCCTAGGGGGGGAAACAGTTAAGTCCTTTCAAGCAATAATTCATATTGGCCACAAAGACATTGTATGACACTTGGGATATAACAGAGGCTTTTTTAGGGCCTTTAATTGTATTAACTGGGGCAGTAAGGGATCTATATTTTATTTATACAGCCAGTTACAATTGTTGCAGTATACATTGCCCTAATAAGGTACAATACCATTGGGCAAATACCCCATCTCTGTAACTTCATCCACGATCTTTCACGATTCACAGAATCAAACGCCCCACTGTTCCCTATAAAAGACAAATGCATATTACTCAGAGGGCACATCAAGGTATCAGAGATGAGGTAATTACCTGCAAATATATTATTTAGGTTACCGTGCCTTGACCTAAAACCAGTCTGCTGATAAGGAACATCATTATTATTCTCAATCCATTTATTAATCATTTTTAAAAATAGAGTGCAAAAAATGTTGCAACTTGTATCAGATATTCCTAGTAATCAGTAGTTTGATGCCAGGGAATGGGACCCTTTTTTAAAAAATGGTAACCAATATGGACTTTCCCCAACTATCAGCGATTGTACCACTTTCCCAAAGTAGCACAGATAGTCTAAATAAAAGGATTTCATTTTTACACTACGTTTGCAAGTCCATCGGGGCTAGGAGGTCTAGATGCATTAAGTTTCCTAATTATTCCAAGGATATCATCAAAACAAAAGGAAAAGACCCCACTCCTGCCCATCACACATTAGTTATATATCCATCCTTACTTTTCCTTTCATAATAGTACGCCTGGACATATCTGACCCATTCTTCCATACTGATCACATTCACTTCATGGTAACTATCCTCTGCCAGATATTGTCTATAAAAGACCATAAGTTTCCAGTTGCCATTATTGATATTACTTTTGCAATATGCAACCAGTTTTTATATTGTGTTTGCCGATTTATCTTCACTTTCTTTTTCTCCAAGTCATTCATTGGTTCCTCGTGATTTATCTTACATATATTTCTTCTCAATTGTCTATTACCATGTATAGCAAGATCATAATTGTCCTTATTTTTCTCCCCATTTTTAATTCAATCTGGCATTTAGGTATAAGCTTGATAATAGCATCTGACATATATCCATAAAATACATAGAGGCCAGGTACCGTGGATTTAGTCCATAGCTCAAAAAAGACCCCTCAAAACCACTCAAATTTTATTCTGGCCATACTGTCCTATTGCCACCAGCATTAACCTGTATATTCATATTTTTACATCTTAATACTAGTAAGTATGACAAGGCCACTCAAATATATAGGTTCATGGGTAATTTCTTCTACTGTGCCAATCAACCCTTTGCTTATAAAGATGTAGTCTACTCTAGTCGAGGCCTTACCATTAGACCAAGTATCCCAGCTGACTACCCCATTGGTCTCTGAAGGATTCCAAAGTTGTTAAAGCTCTCTAACCATCTCGTACCATGTTTGTATTGCATTATCTTGGTACAGTTTTTTGGTACTTCCTTCTCATGCACCAGTCTCTATCCTGGCCATACCAGAATAAGAATTCTCCCACTTCTATTATACTAAGTCTGAGGAAACGCTTCAGTCTATCCTCCCTAGATGTGTCAAACCAATTGTAATATCCTTTCCACCCGTAACGCCCCATGCGGTGACTACACAGTCCAGAGATGATACCACACAACACATATGGGGAGCTTTCATATCTACAGTACTCTCTTAATGAGAGCTTACTAGAAACTCCAATACATAATCCATCAGAGGGGCAAACATGTCACAACTTGATATAGCTTTAATGGCTTCTGGATTAAGACTGGAACAATACTCTTGGGTAGTCCATGATAGTAGCTAAATTGTTTCTGCTTATATACTTCATTGGGTACCACAAGCGTTCAGTATACCAAGCTGTACTTTCACTATTTCCACTAATTGTAGGTTGCTATTTAGCATGCACTATAGATTGGCTTGCATTCTCCAATGGATATTTATTTGCATCACCTGAATATTAGTCACTAGCTGCAGCATATAGCTCAAATTAACATTCATGTACTTGTTTACATATTATAATTTCAAATCCCATACCCAATAATTGGGCTGAATGTCGTCTTACCTTTTGCTACTATATAAGAAAATATACATTGAATAATGGCCCATTTATGACAGCAATACAATTCAGGCAAGTCAATGCATTCAATGTCACTTGATGATATCATACACAGTTCTGGAATAAGTTGGAACAAACCCAATACTCTTTTCCTTTTAAGAAAGGGGCTCTCTGCTTTAAGCATGATTTCAACAAGTTTTAACAAGTTTTATGTATTTCAATACAATATAGTTACCATTTACATTCCTCATACTACATCCAGACAAAGATTGTACATTCTGTGTACCATAAGCCACATCCTCTTGCACTTTACCTACCATATTTTCATGCATCTCCATCTCGGACCTACTATCCAGAGTAGCAGACACCAGGGTATCCAATAGCAAAGAGGCAGTACACATAATTGTAGCATTTTGACCATATGATGTCACAGAGGAATTACCCTGTAATGTACCCTGTAGAACATGTATCCATTCTTCCAGAGGTCCTATAGCCTTCTCTCCAACCACATTCCTTTTGCCACTTTTATCTATAAGCAAGGCCACATCATATCAGTTGTCAAGTCCAAGACAATGTCATCAGTCTGGATTTGTGCCGATGAGGCACTTTTATTGTCAGGCAATTTATAAAATAGTACCTAGCAGAGTCCAGCTGAGTCTTTGGAGTGGAGTGTTTAGTGAGCAGTACCTTTTTCATCTCTTCTACACAGGGTGGAGTTACTACCAGCTACTTCCCATCTGTGAAAGGCACAGGGCCTCATTACGACCCTGGCGGTAAGGGGTTTACGCCAGCGTTAGCTGCGCCGACCCCTTACCGCCAATTACGAGGTCCCCTAGCGCCATGGCGCTTTTAACACCTGCTTTTAGCAGGTGTTAAAATCCATGGCGCTAAGGGACCATGGAGTTAATTACGCCACCGTAATTTACGGTGGCGTAATTAACGCCTTCCCCACTCCCATTATGCCCTATGGGGCAAAAATGGGAATGGGGAAGGGTAAATGGGGATTGGGGACTTACCACCCCGCCAAGGTCGGAATGGGGCGGTAAGTCCGCCAACCACCATGGCGTAAACATAGTTTACGCCATGGTGGTAAAGTCACGGCCCAGGCGGTAACTTACCGCCTGGGTCGTAATGAGGCCCACAGTGAGTAAAAGCAGTGGCTGCGAACTCTCAAGTGGTTAATAACCACTGAACAGGTTATCATGTCTGTTCTTGCGAGAGAGGGGCGCCCGCTACCTTTGTATAACTATTTTTAAAGGAACCTGGGATTGGTAACCCTAGGTCTCCTGGGGGCAACCAGACGTGGTCTCCCTCTCACTGTGCTTAGAGAGGCATCAGCTTCACCTCACTGATGATCCCCAACAAGGGTGAAACACGTGTATGGGGTTGCTGGTGGTACTCTCGTTCAGATTGGAGTTGCCATTGTATTTCGGTGCTGGACTGCCCCTGGGCAGGACAAAGACTGATATGCAAATGGATATTTCCCATCTGTGAAAGGCACAGTGAGTAAAAGCAGTGGCTGCGAACTCTCAAGTGGTTAATAACCACTGAACAGGTTATCATGTCTGTTCTTGCGAGAGAGGGGCGCCCGCTACCTTTGTATAACTATTTTTAAAGGAACCTGGGATTGGTAACCCTAGGTCTCCTGGGGGCAACCAGACGTGTCTCCCTCTCACTGTGCTTAGAGAGGCATCAGCTTCACCTCACTGATGATCCCCAACAAGGGTGAAACACGTGTATGGGGTTGCTGGTGGTACTCTCGTTCAGATTGGAGTTGCCATTGTATTTCGGTGCTGGACTGCCCCTGGGCAGGACAAAGACTGATATGCAAATGGATATTTCCCATCTGTGAAAGGCACAGTGAGTAAAAGCAGTGGCTGCGAACTCTCAAGTGGTTAATAACCACTGAACAGGTTATCATGTCTGTTCTTGCGAGAGAGGGGCGCCCGCTACCTTTGTATAACTATTTTTAAAGGAACCTGGGATTGGTAACCCTAGGTCTCCTGGGGGCAACCAGACGTGGTCTCCCTCTCACTGTGCTTAGAGAGGCATCAGCTTCACCTCACTGATGATCCCCAACAAGGGTGAAACACGTGTATGGGGTTGCTGGTGGTACTCTCGTTCAGATTGGAGTTGCCATTGTATTTCGGTGCTGGACTGCCCCTGGGCAGGACAAAGACTGATATGCAAATGGATATTTCCCATCTGTGAAAGGCACAGTGAGTAAAAGCAGTGGCTGCGAACTCTCAAGTGGTTAATAACCACTGAACAGGTTATCATGTCTGTTCTTGCGAGAGAGGGGCGCCCGCTACCTTTGTATAACTATTTTTAAAGGAACCTGGGATTGGTAACCCTAGGTCTCCTGGCGGCAACCAGACGTGGTCTCCCTCTCACTGTGCTTAGAGAGGCATCAGCTTCACCTCACTGATGATCCCCAACAAGGGTGAAACACGTGTATGGGGTTGCTGGTGGTACTCTCGTTCAGATTGGAGTTGCCATTGTATTTCGGTGCTGGACTGCCCCTGGGCAGGACAAAGACTGATATGCAAATGGATATTTCCCATCTGTGAAAGGCACAGTGAGTAAAAGCAGTGGCTGCGAACTCTCAAGTGGTTAATAACCACTGAACAGGTTATCATGTCTGTTCTTGCGAGAGAGGGGCGCCCGCTACCTTTGTATAACTATTTTTAAAGGAACCTGGGATTGGTAACCCTAGGTCTCCTGGGGGCAACCAGACGTGGTCTCCCTCTCACTGTGCTTAGAGAGGCATCAGCTTCACCTCACTGATGATCCCCAACAAGGGTGAAACACGTGTATGGGGTTGCTGGTGGTACTCTCGTTCAGATTGGAGTTGCCATTGTATTTCGGTGCTGGACTGCCCCTGGGCAGGACAAAGACTGATATGCAAATGGATATTTCCCATCTGTGAAAGGCACAGTGAGTAAAAGCAGTGGCTGCAAACTCTCAAGTGGTTAATAACCACTGAACAGGTTATCATGTCTGTTCTTGCGAGAGAGGGGCGCCCGCTACCTTTGTATTACTACCAGCTACAACCTGCTAAAAACGTAGACTCACCGTGGAGCGGTCGCAGAGTCCAGCTGAGTCTTTGGAGTGGAGTGTGGAGTGAGCAGTACCTTTTCCATCTCTTCTATAGAGGGTGGAGTTACTACCAGCTATAACCTGCTAAAAACCTAGACTCTCCTCGGAGCGGTCGCAGAGTCCAGTCCCCATGTGTTTCCTATGGGAAATCTTCACTAATCCCGGTTGCCTCTTCCTCGCCTCTGTATTGGTTGGAAATGGGAGTACGTGATGGAAGAGTTTTGGGGGATAGATCTATTTCCCACTCTTCTATCAGGGAATTGACAATGGACATAGGAAAATCCTATAGCCTGGTTTTCCATCAAGGGGATGGTTGACTCCTGCCACATTCCTGATGGTTGAAGACATGAGTTTTTATGGTATTCCCTGTGATTTAAATTAGCAGAGGATGAAGGGATATTAACATCAGAGTTCTGGCTTTGTTTTAGTTGTTTTTTCTTCCTTCCCCAACTTTGGCAATTGACTCTTTCCTTCCTACGCCTTGTGTCATTAATGAGGGGATTGGAATGAGGGAAAATGAAACCTGGATTAGGGTGATGGGAATCAGTGTATCCCATGAAGGTATCCAGTACTTCCTCCTCTTTTGTTGCCCCGTCAGAATACTGCATCTCGCGTGGGGTATTTCCACGGAGGTAACCCTTGACTCACCTATCAAAGTGATCCTCCCTCTCTCGTCCACCCCAGGGCTGGGATCCAAGAGTGAAGGCCCTCCCCTGGCCACCTGAATAGAGGGGCCTCTGTGTCTTAATGGGAGAATACTGCTAGGTTTCTCACATGGTCCAGACCGAGTCTTTAAGGCACCTAGTTATCATAACAGCAAGAGTTGTACCGTGGGCTTTTCAAAAACTGGTCTGGCATTTGCTCCATCTACCTGCTCCCTTAGTCTAGGACTCTAGGTTTGTTAATGAGAGGGATGCGAAGACCTTACCATCCGCATCCAAGATGGTAATAGGGCAGTCATTCTTAGGATTGGTTGTCGCACCCATCTTGAACACATGTATTACAAAGGCAGTGCTTTATTCCCCTGGAAACTGTTCAGCATGGTGCTTCTAGTACTGTTTATTAGGATATTCAGGCTGGGGCCCTAGAGTCACTTGGTTTCCAAATGACTTCCATAGCCCATTCCTGATCTATCACCACAGCAGTTTTTTAGAACAACCCTCAACATTAATAGCCAAGGACTCCGCAAGCCCACTATCAGGGCAATAAAGTGCTGAAAAGTGGGGTAACTATGGCTCTTCATGGCATTTATCTGGACGATTTCCTGCACGCGATCACGCCCATTCATTATTTCCCAAAAAGCCTCAATACTTCTATCCTTCAAAATTTCCAACATCCCTTTGCAAAATGTGTGCACAATAGTGCTTCAATTTTTTGTTGTCTCATCCTAACCATCTTCATCAACCTAATTGTAGTCTCCCTGTGATTGACTGATGTCTCAGTTCCCTTTATTTCATTTGCTTTTTCACCTGCGCAATGCTATTATCAAAGGCATGCACAGGGCTGGCTTATTTATATGGGTCAAATGAGCACTTGAATTACCAGTGAAGACAGGAGACAAGATATACGCAATCGACTGCGCATATTTCACTAGGTTAAATGTGGAGAGCTTCCATTCATCAGAAGACCCACCAATCAATGCAGCCATGTTATATTTCAGGCGGTCAATAGATCTACCCTGTATTCATTTATTTATTGTGCATTTGTAAGGCACTTATACAACAAGAATATGAATAATTTCACTTTATACAATTTATTCCACGATTTATAGTCAAACCGACGGTGGCCCTCAACACCTTGGTCCCCACCGAATGGTTACATTCTAAACACAGCATACGATGGTCACTCCACTCAGTAGTCAACACACTCATTCTCCTACAATGTTCAAACACAAAATGATCTACAAAAGAAAATCCAAAACAGATTCATGTGCCTCCATATGGCATGGCCCTGATGCTGGATATACCCGGGGATAGCTCTGTTTATCAGTTGCAGACCCAATACTAACATCGTAGAAGACCATTTATTTCACGAAGATCTTTGCCCTTCAAACCAGGTCTTTGGAGAATCAGTTGCATGAAATCACCTTCAGATTCAATCAGAGGGCATAGTGAGTTTAAATCCCCTGCTAACAAAACAAATCCCTTTTCTTGGGCCAACTTCCAATCAGTAATAAACTGTGATAGACCGACCAAATATGCATCCAACTCTAGATACCTTGATGCTAATAAATATTGATCAGGAAGTTATGGGAAATTACCATATTCCTACTCGTCAACACCTCAACAAACAGAAATCCATCAATGGAAGAAGGTAACTGATTCAACACCAATCCCTGGTCTTGTTTTATAGCCATGTAAAGGCCACCCAAAGGGTGGCCACAGCCCGCTTTACCGGCCAGTTCAACAAAAACAAGGTAGCCCCCTAAAATGGGGCTCTGAGTAAGCCATGTCTCTTGTAATAAAAATCAAGTTATGCTATCTTAAGAGATCCACCACCCCACATAAGTTAAAAGGTGGCTGTGACCCCTTGTATTCCAGGAGATTACACTGAGATGTACTTATTTATTAATTTATTTACTTATTTATTAATAATCAGGAGGAACAATGCTCTTTCGATCCCAAAAGAAGGTACAATACATAAGAAGATAATTTTGACAGGAAGCAGTGAGCTTATTACAATGGGTTGAGTTTGAGGGACATTCAGACCAGGTTGTGGAGGGGAGTAAATAGAACAGTCACCGGGGAAAATGCATAAGTGGACCTACATAGATTAAGGACAACCAACATTTGGACAATTTTAATTGCATGTAGGCAATACAGCCAGCTGGGCTCGAGAGGTGATCATGATGGGTGAAGTGTTAGAATGGAGGCAGAGGAAGTGAGAGACAGAGGAGGTTAGAGGCAATGGAAAAATGTTAGACATCAGGCAGATGAGAGGTAGGTTAAGAGGGTAACCGAGAGGTGATGATGTGGGCTTTTAGTTTATTTTCAAACAAATCCATGTGGACTGTTTCTCGGATGTCCAGGGAAAGAAAATTCCATGCAAGTGGAGCAAGAAGAGAGAAAGAGCGGAAGAGAGAGGAAGCAAAGGGAGGACAAGGTGCCACAAGGGTAATCGAGGAGGCAGAGTGGATGTTATGACAAGGCTTATAGTGTTAGATAGAGGAGGATAGATACAGTGGTGCCTTACTGTAGATAGATTTGTGAATCAGGAAAATGCATTTAAATCTGGCCCTGTTTTGCATCATCAGCCATCCAGCCTGTTGACGGTACGAGGAAGTAGGTGTGAAGTGAGGGAGTTCAACGAGGGTCCTGGTAGTGAAGTTGATGATCTTGTCGAGAGGACAGGAAGCATAGTTGGGGAGACCAAAGAAGACCAAAGGGGATACTGGCACATTAGTCCAGTTTAGAGAAGAAAAGAGTGGTGAAGAGATTCTTGGCAGTGTTGAAAGAAAGGAGGTGCCTGATTTTCTTAATATTTCAGAGGTTGAGGAGAGCTGCTGTTTCAGGTTTGGAGATGAAAGTAGCGAAGTTGTGAGAATGGTCATAGATGAGTTGCAGAGAGTGTCAAGTGGGAACGTGATAAGCAGAGGAAGAGATGAGAGAGAACTTTTGGCAGGGAAGAGTACCTCTGTTTTGGTTGAGTTTAACATCAGAGAGTGCAAAGCCATCCAATATTTAATGGCAGAGAGACAGTCGGAAATTTTGGAAATATTGATAGAGAAATCAGAGGAGAGTTGAGCTAAGGGATCCCTTTTTAACATATGCGTCTTGATCCTTCCAGGGCCCAGAGGAGACCCATAACACCTCAACAACCTGTCTTCACAAGATTGTCTACCTTGTGCACCCATCAAAATACTATACGCACAGGGCTTTAATGGAACCACTATCCACTGGAACCCTAACATCTATTAAATCTTAAGAATGTATATGGCCCTTTCCTTAAGTTCCTTAGGTCAATCCCACCCTCCCACTTCTTTCTTGAAAGCGGTACCCCTCACTCACCAGTTGTTCAAAAAGAAGGATGGGGGCAGGTTTCAGCACCTGTGGACATCGTGGGGGAAAACACTGCCCCCAGTCCTACAACTATCAACTGGGTAGTTAGCCACTTATGAACATACAGGTTTTCATTGAAATGTTATCCCCCTTGGAATAAATTAATTGGTCCCTATTATTCACAACATAGAGTTCCTTCTGTAAAGCGACTGGTAATCCTTCTGTAATCACCACTATAAAAAAAGCTTCTATATCTGCCTGTGTCAGCATTTGCAGTCAAGATTGTTTTGTATGATTGGTCATCCATAGCTTGACATCGCCCTGCCCACCATACAGATCCAGCCTACATTCAACTTTTCCCTCAGAAGCTCCACCCATTATTCATGGATACTCGAACTGCAATTCTAAAGAACTCAATGACATTGTTGTGTGACTAAATTCACAAAATATATTCCTGTGCCTGACCATTTTCCCTCTAGCAACCTAAAGCCACCCTAGACGGTCTTACCACATTACCCAAATTGGTCACCTGTTTCTTGCAGCAGTCTTTGCTTTTGCATCACTTTTTTTACCCAGAAGCGTGAGCACTGCAGGCCACAATGGTCTGTGTCCTGCAGGCCACCCCTTATCCACCAACATTGAAATATCTATTCCACCTCTCATTCCTCAGCCCTAGACAATACAAAACAACTTCCCGTTGCCCCTCTCTCATTCTTGTCATCTTACACACTTATTAGCACATCTCACAGCAGCTCAGTGATTCCTCTTTCTGCTTTGTGGGATGACTGGCTGCCTTCCAGCAATCTAATTCTTTCACAATCCCTCCTCTTTTTTGGGGGATATATTTATTTTCATGATTCCACCTCTTGAACCCTGATTGGTAGGGGGCTGCCCTCAAACTCTGCTGACTTCTACCGGCTTTGGGTTTTTAGTCTGCCTCTTTTCCATCATGCTGTGCCAGGAAGGTCATGTGATATCATTCGGGTCATCATCAGTTTTGTAAATTACTCTTTCTTTTTGGACAATGTGTAAATAGTTAGCTTCTTACTTGTACATATGTAATCATTTTTTCCTGGTGCCAGTATTACATAGGCCTATGATCTGAAATGACAGAGGATGTTTTCAGGTTGTTTGAGTGAAAAAAGAAAACACAGTCAAAGTTGTGAGTGCTCCACAGAAATCTCAATGACATATTGGTAATCTTTATTGCTAATCTTACTCGTCACAGTTCTTACTTACTTGAGCAAAATGCTCCAAGAGACCGGCGGCACCAAACACCCTTTCTAAACAAACTTTAACAAAGATCCCAGTTTCTTCCTTGTCCCGCTTCTTTTTTGATGTAGTTGTAATCTGGTCATAAGATCCTCACACACCCATACCAGGTCCTGTTTGATAAAAGGCGGAAACAGCACATGGTGGTGGGGTGAGAAACTAGCACTGTGATGAGGTAAACTAAAGCCTACTGTTATGAACATTAGCAGCAAGTACACAGGTCATTACCCCCTTTTCCTCTTCACAATACCTAGCTAGGTGAGGGTTTACCAAGCAGTGTCCACATAAAGATAAGAGTGAGTCTACACAAAGTCAGTGCAAACCACCAAGTGATGTCATGCACAATCTCAAAGAGATACAGAAGCCATCAGAATGATGATGAATGTAAGAGATAAAGAGTTTGCCACCAGCAACTTGTAATGGCTAATAAATGTAGTCAGAACCACCCAGGATGCAGCTTCATGAATTCTGATTGGATGCACCACACATTCCGCCCAGGAAGCTGCAACATACTTAGTAGTTCTACCATAGGATACAGTGCAATCTGACAAATTATGCTGTGAAAGTTTACAATTTGCTCCATTTGCTCAATGCTGAAGGAAAATGTTAATGTGCCCTGGCTGCATCCAAGGTTTGTGGATTATTAGTTAGTTCCTGAGGAGAATCTTCCATTAGGACAAGAGAATCATTTCTTGATTTAGATGAATGTCAGACAAACCCCTTAGACAGAAGGAACCGTGGAGGCTGAAAATCACTTTAGTGTCCTGAAACTGGAGACCCGGCGAAAGGCATAAGAAGGCTGCTGGTGCCACCATATTGAGTCATGAAATGATCACCACTGGGAAGGCTAATATAGCTGAAAGCATATGTGATGGGGCCTCAGATAAATGCTCAATGGGAGGATGCTGTAATGCTCTCATAGCAAGTGGCAGATTGCATGGGGAACAATTGTGTACGTTGGTGGATGCCACAGGTACAAACTATGAAACAGTTTGATGGCCAATGGTCAACTTGTGACACCACTTGACTAGTTTTCCTGGAATAAAAATGATTCAATTTTAACCAGAGGGGAACGTATTTGGATGCCACAGTTTACAAACATTGTCTGTGGCAATGATACACCTATAATCTAAAAGGCTTCCTGGCTTCTTGAATGCAAAGAGAAAACCATTTTGAGCAAACCATCCTTTGAAATGTTCATGGCTACACCTCCAGCTGAAATAGGACCAAAATGAGAAAATGAGGAAATAAGAGAGAAGGACCCAGAGAAAGAATATCAATCAGTCATTTAGAGATACGTGTTGAAGGATACCAAACAAAGGGTGAAACAGCAACTGCAGAATGATCGCCAAACCCTCCACCTTCTCCTTCTTAATCTTCTGTAGCTTACTTGGAATCTGGTAAATGGATAACGAAGCCTCTGGGGACTAGAGAAAAGGAACATCCGCCCTCCCCTCCATGTCTTGGGCTACCAGAGATCTGAGGGAATGTGGATTTCCTCAGAGGAAAACAGATCCACCAGTTGGTACTTAGGGGTGTCATGGATGGTGGTAGAGGCAAGGTTGAAGGTGGTAGTGGACTGTTGAGGGGAATACGATGCTCAGGATATTATTAGTTTTTCATGAAAATGACCTGGCACTTGGTGCCAAGATTTCATATCTGAGGGTGACATTAATACAACAATAAGCATAACAATTATTCAAGTTTCATATGAACAATTACAAGTGATTCCAACAGTGATCTTCTCCTCTCCCTGCAGATAATCATCCACACCCAAAATGAAGCAGCTCTAGAAGTGATGGCTGAAGCAAATAAGACGTCTTCCACAGAATTTATTCTAGTGGGGTTCTCAGATATCCCACATTTACGAATTCCCCTCTTTTTCACATGTCTGAGCATTTACCTGATAACGATCTCAGGAAACCTTC
Source organism: Ambystoma mexicanum (assembly GCF_040938575.1). NCBI lineage: Eukaryota > Metazoa > Chordata > Amphibia > Caudata > Ambystomatidae > Ambystoma > Ambystoma mexicanum. Next base: position 48,136,563 of record NC_090925.1, on the reverse strand, counting down.
TTGTCATGTCCATTATTTTCTCAGATTCACATCTGCACACTCCGATGTACTTCTTCCTTACCAACCTGTCTTTTGTAGACATCTGTTACATGTCTGTCACATTCCCAAAAATGCTGGCTAGCTTTTTTCTACCCAGCACCCGCATCAGTCTTGAGGGATGTCTGCTACAAATGTACTTTTTTATTGCCATGATTGCAATCGAAATATTTCTCCTGATCATCATGGCCTATGATCGCTACGCTGCTATCTGCAATCCCTTGCGCTACACAACAATCATGAGCAAATCGGTCTGTTTCAAACTGGCCGCCGGAGCATGGATCGTCGGACTCCTAGAGCCAATATTCCACACTGTTCTAATATCACATTTTTCCTTTTGTAAGTCCCATGAAATCAATCACTTTTTTTGTGACTTCCCGGCACTGATGAAGCTTTCGTGTACTAGCACTCAGACTATTGATGGAATGACTTACGTACTTGGTGTTATATTGGCACTGTTTGCATGTCTGTTAATCATTATATCTTATGTCAAAATCGTCTCAGCCATCTTAAAAATGCAGACTTCGGAAGGGCGAAATAAAGCCTTCTCCACATGTTGCTCCCACCTCACTGCAGTTATCCTCTTCTATGGAGCTCTTGTTTTTGTCTACATACGACCGGCCTCAATGTATTCAGTGACTCAGAGCAAAATATTATCCTTCGTCTACAGCGGCGTGATCCCCATGTGCAATCCCATTATTTATACTCTCAAAAACAAAGAGTTCAAAAATGCATTGAAAAGACAGAGCAGGATGGAATATGTGAGAGGGAAAAGAAAATAATTACTAGAACTATTCAGAAAGAAAGAGAATTCATGCACTATTTATAAATGTAATTTTTTCTGATTTTAAATCTCACACTCCCATAACAACCTCCATTTTGATGTTAGATGGTTGATGTGATTGAGCAGACCTTTTAAATCTGTACCTGCCCCTTGGCTGATTGCATTCTTTCTATCTCCTTTCTTCAGGTAGGGAAAGGATTGTAACCACCGAACTCCCCACACAGCCTCCATTTTGATGCTGGGATCCCCAAAAAGCACATGCACGTGCTGCCCTTTTCAATCCACACCTGAACACTGACTGACTGTATTTTCTATGTTTCTGTTCTGCTGGTAGGTGTGTGATTTTAACCTGCAGAGCCTCCATTTTACTGATGCTTGGCCCTCGCCTGCACCACCCCCCGTGCAGTTCCTTAATTCTGCTCTGCTGCTCCTGCTCCAGTGAAAGTGAAAAAAAGACTGAATTGTTAATTCCCATCAATGTTTTTTCCTGTTGATGTACTTCCGACTGAACCTGGGTATTTAAGCAACTTCCTTTCTGTGCCCTACTGCTTGGTTGTCAAGAGATAATTGTATGAGGTAAAATCTTTGTGTATTTCATTTTTCAACCCCTGTGAGCCTTTCTTTGACACTGTGTGTCACAAACATGACACAAACAAAGCACACAACAAACAACATCGGAACCACACTCCATCACAAAGCCACACTAAGACAATGTTTTACATACACCTGCATTCTCTTCAACTTTCACTGTTCCCTGCACACAACCGCAAAATCATTGACTTCCTCTGAACACACAACACATGTTCTTTCTCACAGAGACATGGCTGAAACCCCAGCACTTATCACCCCTTTATACCCCCAACAATATTTCATGCAACAAAGGGACGGCCACCATAGCTGCCACCACAGAAATCTGCAACCTACAACTAGTCTGGTTTGCTAAAACTCCAGGACTCTTTGGTCAGGCACCACGGCCATCACAGACCCACTGTTTTGGGCAGATTCCTCCTCACCATGCACTATCACGCACCAGCCCACCAGCTCTCGTATGCCAACGCACACGTACCAGCACTCTAACTTAGACTCAATCAGGACAACCATAGGACCCCGTTTTTTCCCAAAGTTACCCAACCTTGCTTTCTCTCTCCAGCCTAACCAGGAATAGGAATAACCAAGCCCAGGAATTCTCAGACGGGAATGCTTTAGGTAAAAAACACAACCAGATTATGACCAAACATGCATATGTTTGCTCTGGCAGCTCTCTGTGTCTAGACTCTAAGATACTAATTCTGGACATCCCCCTCCCCCCCTTATCCTCTCCTTTATCCGATTTCTTCAATTGAACTGTTTTAAACCTTTAACCAAACTGATCATCATTGCATATGACCTTCTTGTATATATGTATCATGTGGCACATTGCCGGCATGAAAAGCATATAACCTAAATCTTAAACTTTAAATTACTACTCACCAAATGACTTGTTTTTAATACACTCATGTCACATTCGCCTCACCATGTCACATCTATCACCTCTTTGACATGTATGCTCTGTAACAGCCTTGAAACGGACCCTTACGTCAAAACACGTGTCTGTTGCCGATTTAGGACTGCATGTCTTCTTCACACCAACTAAAAAAACACTACAGGTTTTGGAAAAACAGTGTGGTTGATATTCACCACTTTAACTAATAGCGCAAAACATCTGGGATCAAGTTAATTCTACAACTACACCACCACCTCAAGATAAAACACATCCTTGCCCCGATAACTTCTGCACCACAGTCCAAGAAATACTTCTGACCAAACTGGGCTGCGGAAACACTATTCTCACTGATCTCCCCAACATCACCCTGGCCCCCTGCAGGCCGTACACAATATAGCAGTGGAACTCGTCATACACCAACCTAAAGACTCACACTTCAGGCCAGCACTCTCCCACTTCCACTCATTCACCAGTTCCCAAAGGATTGCTTTCAAAGGGCTCTGCTTCATATACAAAGCCACCGATCCCAAACCCTCCTCATACCATCACAACAAAGAGAGCCCCATCACCCACACACACATCAGATAAGCCAACCAGAATTGCCTACGCATTCAAATCTGCAAATTCACCTTTACACAAAATCAAGCATTCACCAAGTGGGCACCCAGAACCTGAAACGCCATACCAATCAACATACCTACTGCACCCTCCACCATCACATGTTCAAAACATTCTCCAAGTATATCTCTTCATCCTCACTCTATCCTGATCTTCCTATCCTGTTCTGAAAGTAATGTACATTTTTTCACCTCCTCCAATTTGAGCTTTGTAAAACGCTCTGAGACTCTAGGCATAGTGCCAGAGATGGACACACATTCAGCTAAAATTAAAATTAGAATAAAATAAAAATAAACAGTCAAGTAAAACCTAAAATAGTAACCTAGTCAGATGCTTCTTAAAACATGATCCAAGCGTTGGCTACCCAGTGTGGCTGTCTGTATATGGAGCCATACATTTACAAAGGGTTACTATAGGAATAGTAGATTTTACTGAGTTGTGGAACATAATTGTTCTATCTTGTTCGTTTGTTACTGCATTCTTTTTACAAAAAGGACACCAGACACATGTGATATCAATATTGCCACCTTAATGCTTATGTGAGAACTGAAAATACCTCTACCAATCAGCAAATTAACCCCTCGCTTCATGGAGTCACATTGATAGTACATCTTTGCTGGGTTGCTAGAGTGCCACATTTTACCCCCTCATATCTGAGCACTTATTTGTGATTTATTGCCAGGTTGACCATCACTCGGATGCTGTACAGACTTTTCCCAAATTAGATTTGCTCACTCTTTAAAGGGAAGCCACCATTCAGAACTGTTTACTTGTAGTGGATGATGTCTAATTTTCTCAAATTAAACCTTAGGACAATCAGAGGAAGACACATCTTTATTTCCTCAGATTGATGAGATCCTGTACAGGGACTTCACAGGATATCTCAGAAATGAATTTGACAGCACCATCCTAGAAGATTCAGCTGACTAATAGACAACAAGTCAGATTGGTCTTCAGCTACCAACTTGAACGGTGTGCACACAAGATCATTGCCAGGAAACAATACAACATCTAATGCATCCTGCAAATCCAACGTTCGGCTGATAATTTCTGGGGCTAGTCCTCCTTTTAAGTTGTTGTGGTGTAGATGTTATCCCTAATATGGGACAGCCAATGGGCATACTGGCTTTAAAACCATGGACATGCTGCTTTGCCAGAGGACCCTGTGCAGCATCTGTAAATGAAAGTTCACTGGGCCAGCACCACATCGGGCTCTGCCTGCACGTGTAGAAGACCTCTGGAGCACTGTCCTTGGCTCCAGAGCCATGTGTGACATGAGGTTCATTTTCTATATGTATTCCTGGCGACAGCCAGCTTTTCCCGAGGACCCTGTGCACCATCCGAGGGTCCTGTCTAGAAAATGAAGCTCCAAGGGCCTCAAGACCCAGGACTCTGCCTGCAGGTGTTGAATCCATCTGGATAACTGTCTACCAGAGGAATATGTGACACCCTTACTCATTCTCACCTACATTGCCAGCTCTGGCATCTGCGCCCAGGGCCAAACCCAGCAATGGGCAGATACCTGTTTCAGTCTGGTAGAGATGGAAAGGGACTAGGGTTAGAAACCCTACTCAAGTTAGGACTTTGCCAAGCTCCCCTTTGGTCCTAAGTGATATAATTGTTTAGAAAAAAACTATTATATCAATGACCGATTTAGAAAGACAGCTCTGTGACCGCGCAGAGTTGTCTTTCTAAATCTAACTGTCAGCCCGTGCGGCACACATGAGTGCAAGCAGGGCCTGACAGGCAATGGGAGACCGAGAGGATGAGCTGCGGAAGTCAGAGGTAGGTGTCCATGTGTGTGTAGTGTGGGTGTGTGTGTGTGTGTGTGTGTGCGTGTATGTGTTTGTCTTTGTTTGTGCACATGTGTGTGACAAAACATGTGTGCATGTGGAGGGAGGCTAGGGGGCATCAGGGAGCAAAGGGGGGTTCAGGGAATTAAACAGAAAATGGTGATGTCCCTTCCCCATTTTCTGAGGGCCGCACAAAATGGACCGAAAAAAAATGATCTTTTATTATATTCAGAAAACAGGAAAATTACATAGAATCTTCCCTTTACCTGGCTTCTGCTTCCATGCATAGTGATCGTTTCATCCACACAGTTTCTATAACTTCACAGGACCAGAGAACATTGCTGTTTTGGGCCTGTTAACTGTATTTTGGTTACTTATAAACTCATTCTAGCCAAACTAAGAACTTAGACCTGCTTCTTTAAGGCAACCGTCCACACCTTCCCGTTCCAGTCAACTACCTACCCTCTTTCTTTCTAGCTTCTACCCTTTCTTTATTGTCTTCATTTGCTTATTTCTTGTACCCTTCAATATGCATTTTGACTTCCCTCCTTTCGGCCTTCTATTCACTCTTCTACTTTGCTTCTCTCTTAGCCTTCAGCCTCAACTTGGAGTTACTTCTTTATCACTCTCTGGCTTCCACATCTTCCTCTTTCACCTTGCACCCCTCACATATGATGCTCCCATGAGCCCAGGATCTCTGCCTTATGCTTACTTCTCACCTACTGCACACCACCTGACACTCTCTCCCACCTCCTATCACTCTTTCCCTTTGCCCCCTGGAATGCACAATCCCTCTTCAACACGTCAACCATACATTACTGACCACTTCGACTCTTATCACCCTCAACTTTCACTTCTTGCCAAACCAGAATCCTGGATCCCCCCCTCTTGACTCTGCTACACAAGCAGCTCTCCACACTAACTTTGCACCTTCTCCCACTCTCCCCAACCAGATGGGAAGGAAGGTCGTATGTGGTTCCTTATCATTAAGGCACTGAACAAAGCCCATCCAAACCAGTCTCTCATCAACTACTCCTCTTTTGAATATAATAATAGTCTACTCTCCTACTCCTCTGACTTTTACCCTCAGTTTACCCCTTGATGCTCTCAACTCCTTCATCCCTGATCAGAGCATTCTCCTTCAGTAACTTCCTACTGACATTCCCATTGTCATGCTGGGGAAATTTAACCTCCACCAACTCTCTGTAGCCACCTTCTTGAACATAACTTCCTCCTATCTGACCATACCCTCTACTCTCATAGCGACCAGCCACCCACACTTGTGGGAACTCTCTTGACCTTGTCTTTCTCTTTAGTTCACTTTCCTCCTATGACCTCTCCATTGACCCTTTCTCCTCTGATCACTCCATCATTCACTTTAACAACTCTGTTCCTCAACCTTCTCTCCTCATCTCCCCACTTCATTGACTAAGAGGAAAGTCAGGAAGGACCTCCTTTCCCCTTACCTTGATGATGCGAGGACTTCTCCCCTGTCTCTTTCTCTAGTCATACCTCTTCCATTGACCATGCTTTCTCTGACTGTCACTATGTACTTATGACTCCTTGTGACCAATACTATCCTGCTGATATTCAATGCCTTCTCCCTTTCTGCTAATGACTTTGCTCACTCCTTTTCCTCTAACATCTCTTAAATGTGTGACACCCACAGAGCTCTCCTTGCTCTCAATCCTCAAATCTCCTGTCCACCACTGCCCCCACCTCTTCTACTCTACCACTAATATTGAGTCAGCACCCATCCTTCACAGTGCCAACACATCTTGTGCTCCTATTAAACCTTGTCATCAAAGTATTAGTTGCAATCATGTGCCATTATCTCTCTGAGCTCATTATCCTCTCTCTGCGGGACTCTTTCTCACCTTCAAATCTGCATCTGCCTTGCCCTGTTTAAGAAACCCTCTGCTGACCCAAATGCCACAGCAAGATGTTGCCCAGTTCTCTCATAAACCTTTTTTCAGAAGTATTTTGAGGATAATGGCCTTGGAGAAGCACCCCAATCTGGCTTCCATAGTAAACATTCCACCCCAACAGCACACATGCATGTCTTCAACTTTCTCTCTAATGCTCACCACCCAAACTCTCTTCTATACTCATCCTTTCTGACCTTTCGCTGCTTTTGACACTGTCAAGCACCCCACGCTCTGCCTCATTTTCCAGGACTGTAGTTTCGTAAATCTGCTCTTGCCTGGATCACCTCCTTCCTGGAAGTTTGATTCCTAAAACCTCTCCTGGAACCCTGAAACCTCTGACTCCACTTCTCTCCCTGTCGATGTTCCCCAATGGCAGGTCATTGGACCTCTGCTCTTCATTCATTATATCTCTACATTAGGAATACTTATCCCATCCTCTGGCTTTCTCTAGCACTGACATACATTTCTAATTTCCCTCCTTCACCTCAGCCAACTCAGAACCAAACTGTCTTGCCACTGGATGGCTCAACGTCTTGTCATGCTGAACTCTTCGTCCTTGAACATGGAAGTCATCTTTCCCCCAACTTCCAATGCCATCCTTACCCTCCCCCCTCCTTTCTCCTTCATGGTTGACCTACTTGCTCCCTCCACCAGGGCTTGCAATCATGAGGCCTTCTTTGAAGACACTAACAACTGCAACAATTTTAAGCATTACCATTTCCTATGCTGCTCTTATTAACCTCCTCAAGATTCTGAAATGTTATCCTTTTCTTACTAATAACTCTACAAAAACTCTAATTGCTACTCTCATTCTCAACAAACTTGACCCTTGTTCACGCCTATAACTTGATCTTCCTCGCTACTCCTTCACCCCAATAGACAAAGTCCCCAACTTTGCTACATGCGCTCTCTACAATCTACCCTGATCCTCCTCCACTTTTACCTACAGGCAACATGCATATTGGCTCTCGTTGCACAATCGCTCTCTTTTCAAGTTCCTTGTAGTCTACACGTCTATCATTTGTCTTACTCCTTAGTACCTGTTTGAGTGTATATCATTTTACTCACCATCTTGTTCCCTCCGATCCTCCTCTGTCTTAACTTCATCGCCCATACCCTCCATGTGCGTCCCCTCGCTTTTGCTCTTTTACCCTATTTACCCCACTCCACTTGATGCCACTGCCCATATAATTAAAGCCAGAGCTCAGTTTAAGCTTCTCTTACTTGCTAAAGAGGGACTTCTCACTTCACTTTCCTAACTGACCCCACCACTGCCTACAGTGATGTTTAATAATGTAACTTTTATATTTAAATACATTGAAACACACTCATCTTTAGTTTGAAGCATTTTGCCCCTTTGTACGTCACCTGCATTTGTATATATATATATATATATATATATATATATATATATATATATATATATATATATATATATATCAGTGAAAAAAACTTTGTTAAAGGGACGTTATGGTTAAGTTGTGCTACTAAAAACCTATGAAATTCAGTGAAAAAACTTTGTTAAAGGGACGTTATGGTTCCAAGTAAAACCGAAAAACCCTTTCGCCAGTTATGGTAAGCTAAGTAACCATAACTCGCGCCACCACCGTGCACTGCTAAGACTAACACCCAGGACATCAAAGATGACATCACAAATGTCATTGATGACATCACTGATGACATCACATGTCTGGCTCACTATTTTTTCTTTTGCTGACATATCTAGGCCACATGGTTTTCTTCAGTAACAGTCAGAAACTAAGAATTTTATTTTATTTGTAGAAATATCCTTCTAGTAGGTTCTTACAGTAATTCCCTTAGAGTACAGTCACATCATATAAAACATATACATATGGGAAAACACAAGCTTGAAAGACAGCAATTCTTTTTGTGCATAAAGATAATTACTAGACTTTTGAGCACTTTCTGATAGTTCTGTTTTTTTTTATGGCTGTACTTTCCCTGTATATGGTCATATTTGTATACATTGTACTCACACTACTTTCCTTAGGGTCCACTCACATCAAGTGATACATATACATAGGGTAAATAGCAGCTTTGAAACAGAGCAATCATTTATTTGCATGAAACTAATCAGTTAAGTTATGAATTGTTTCTGCTACAACTTGTGCTTTTTTGCTAACTTCACTTTCCCTGTATATACCCATATTGGTATGTGTTCTTGTGTCTTTGTGTTTTGTCTATAGTAATGCAATTATGTAATACATGGGTTTTATTAGCTACTTATTACATATTTCACAGTACACAAAAATCTATTAAGAAAACAATTATCATTTCATTATTCAACATATTAACATTATGAATATCATACCTTCATCTTGTACGCTGCACACAATGTTATGTTTCTGTATGAGTAGCTTAGTATAGTAGATAGAACCCCATAATAGGATGCTATTTATATCAATGCATCGTTCAATGCACTTATTAGGGTATATTTCTTGCAATGATTCTTGACACTTTTTTATAATAAGAATCCCTTCTACACATATTTCATGAGAAGTACATACACATGTGATGTCATCAGTGATGTCATCAATGACATTTGTGATGTCATCTTTGATGTCCTGGGTGTTAGTCTTAGCAGTGCACGGTGGTGGCGCGAGTTATGGTTGCTTAGCTTACCATAACTGGCGAATTTCAAGTGTTTTTCGGTTTTACTTGGAACCATAACGTCCCTTTAACAAAGTTTTTTCACTGAATTTCATAGGTTTTTAGTAGCGCAACTTAACCATAACGTCCCTTTAACAACGTTTTTTTCACTTAATTTCATAGGTTTTTAGTAGCGCAACTTAACCATAATGTCCCTTTAACAAAGTTTTTCCACTGAATTTCATAGTTTTTTAGTAGCACAACTTAACAATAATGACTTTGGGCCTCATTAGGACCCTGGCGGAGAGGGTGTTACGCCAGCGTAGTGCATGGCGTACCTCTCCGCCATACTACGAGTTCCCGTAGCGCCATGGAGGTTTTCTCCGCCTGGTTTTACCAGCCGGAGAAAACCATGGCGCTACGGGACCTCGTTGTTAATTACGCCACCGTATTTTACGGTGGCGTAATTAACTCCTTCCCCACTCCCATTATACCCTATGGGGCAAAAATGGGAATGGGGAAGGGCAGAATGGGGATTGGGGATTTACCGCTCCGCCGAGGTCGGAATGGGGCGGTAAATCCGCCAACCCCCATGGCGCTATCGGCGGCTTTCCGCCATGCTTCGCGGTGCATTTAGCACCGCGAAGTCCGCCTGGGTCCTAATGAGGCCCTTTGACTTTATATACATGTCATATGGAACTGACTAGATCTCTTCTTATGAACTTGATGTCCGCGAACTTATTTAATGTTCGCGGACATGTTCGGAAAACAGTACTACTACCTAAAAACTGTGGGGGGGGGGGCGGTGGGGTATGTTTGATTGTTATATCATAATATAGGAACATTTAACAAATTCAAAAAGCAGCAGACAAACACATTATATATAGTAATACATGAGAAATGTAACCCATATATGTAACACACTAACCATTAATTTAAATACAATATGTTCTGAAATGGAATATACCACAAGAAGATAAATTGGCTTCCAACATAATTACCTCACAGACACAACAGAACTGAGAACAAGACCAGACCCACTGAATACATAGGACTTATCTTACCAGAAATAGTAAGTGTACTTCATTTTACTCATGTATTTATAAACTTTCTGTATTAGATTAAAAAATATATTATCTTTTTTTTTTTCTCACAGAAATGTCTAGTACTCTGGAATGGCTAGAGGACAATTTCCCACATGAAGAAATGTCACAAGATAGTGAAACTAATGGTAAACACTTTATAATATAAACCATTTATTTATTATTTTTTTTATATACATTTAACATATATATTATTTTTTTGTACAGAGCATACCAGAATAGAAAAAACTTCAGAAAACCCTGTTATGGATAACAGTCTTCACAATATAGAAGAAAAAATGGATGTATTGTTGGCTAATTTTAATAATTTAAAAACTTTTGTAGAGAATCATTTCAAACCAAAAACCTCGTACCATTGCCCCACATGTACTTGTCCCTCCTCACCATATCCCAGTCAATTATCCCCAAACCCTCTCCATAATCCAAAACGTTTTGATGAGATTTCCATCCCTTCTTCACCAAATACCAATCATGTTGAAACCCCAAATTCTCCTGTTTTTGTTTCTGTTTCTGCCTCACCTTCTCTGTCATAAATTATTAATATATGTTAAATAAAGTTTAATTTTTATATTGTATTGTGAATAGTTTCCGACAGTGCGAGTGTTCTGAAATGTTCGTACATAAATGAAAATGGAGGTGTCCTGAAGAACACCACACCTGTTCGTACTGTTCGCTAGCAAGTTGAAACTGTTCTAAGAACACACGTGGTGTCCTGAAATGTTCGTAAAGAAACAAAAATTAAAGTGTTCTAAAGAACACTATATCTGTCCGTAATGTTCGATATCAACTTAAAACTGTCCTAAGAACACAATTGGTGTCCTGAAATGTTTGTAAATAAACAAAAATGATGTGTCCTGAACAACAGTACAACTGTTCGTAGTGTTCGCTAGCGACATGAAACTGTACTAAGAACACACGCGGTGTCCTGAATTGTTCGTAAACAAACAAAAATTAAAGTGTCCTAAAGAACACTATACCTGTCCGGTACTGTTCGCTAGCAAGTTCAAACTGTTCTAAGAACGCTATTGGTGTCCTGAAATGTTCGTACGTAAACGAAAATGGAGGTGTCCTGAAGAACACTATACCTGTTCGTAGTGTTGGCTACCCAATTGAAACTGTTCTAAGAACACAATTGGTGTCCTGAAATGTTCGTACATAAACTAAATTACACGTGTCCTGAAGAACACTATATCTGTCCTTACTGTTCGCTACCAAGTTTAAACTGTTCTAAGAACACACGCGGTGTCCTGAAATGTTCGTTTCACGTGTGACGCACTTTTAATTAATTCAGAACCCGAACAGTGTCCGTAGGACATCAATGCGCATGCGCTAACCAATCTCCGTGCACTTGGTGTCCTGCGGACAGGTGCTTCCTTCGCAGACCAGTTCGCAAACGGATCATATGACCGCGCCCACGCTCATCGTGTGTCCTGAAATGCGGACACTGTTCGTGTCCCCGAACAATTTAAAAGTACATTTTTAGTTAATCCATAATATTTTTCAATAAAATCTCACCATGGCACAAGTCCCACATAGCAATCTTGAGTTTCTATATCCCTTTTGAAACTTTCCGATCCTTTTTTTGTGTTCGATCTGTTCGCGGAGAGTGCGCATGTCCGCGGACCGCGCACAAGCACCCCTATAAAAGACCACGCCCAAGAGCTTATTCCCATTGTGTTTCTGGCTATTCTTCAGAACACAGTGATTTTTGCTGCCACCTGCAGACTACACCATCATCGAGATGGCATCCTTGGCTGCTGAACTGCCACTTGGTGCTGCACCTGCTTCAGCACCACCCCCACCCCCTCCACCACCACCACCTCCCCAAGGGCCTGAAGAGGGGTACAGGAGTGAGGATGCGGAGGAGGAAGAAGAGGATGATGAGAATGAGGTAGAGGAAAACCCTACTACCCGCACTAGGCGTGAGTCTTGGGTGTGGCGGTTATTTACCATTCATGGTAATGTTCCTAAGGCTTGTGCGAACCGTGTTACCTGCAATGAGTGCAAAATGATATTCAGTCACGGGAAGCGCGGTAAGTACAGCTTTGGGACCACTACTATGAAGCGACACCTGAGGTCATTTCACTCTGGGGCTATTCGCAGGGTTGTACCTTGCGAAGAACGTAGCAGGTTGATTTCCTCTACTTCATCCTCTGTTTCTGATCCTGTCACCACAAGGACCACCTCTGTGGGACAGCGTCTTTCTCAAGCTGCCTCACAGGCCATACAGAATGCTGATGACCCTTACCTTTCGAGGGTCACAGTTGTATGTATGTACTGTGACACAGTACTCTGCAGGGGGGAGCGACTTCGGAGTGCTTTTGAGACTATCGTCTCAGAGCACGAGAAGACCTGCTCACTACCCAAATAAAACCCACTCTACATCTTCCTTTCTCAGCTCACCCTTTCTTATCCCTGTGGTTGGTGTCCCCCCCTTTACCCTCCTTTACCCTCCTCTCCTAGTGTGTGTGTCTGAAAAACCAAAAAAAATACAAAATTACAAAAATAAAAAAATAATAAGGATCTTTTCAGAGCCGCCTTTCCCAGTTAAAAAATAGAGGTGAAAATAAATGAAGCAGGGCTCTTTGTATTTTTTAGAAGTCCGCGGACAGTTCGCGAACATAAAAAAAATTGGGTTGCTACTCCATCACAAACATTGTAATTTTCTCTGGAAAGAAGTGGCGGCTCTGAAAAGAGCCTTTGGGTTGTGTTTGTAAGTCAAAAATTGTAAATGCTTAACATCTACTTCAAAATCGTTGTTGTAATTCCCAAAAAGGTTGCAATGCATTTTGTACATTTCTCAGAAAAATCTGATTGCCAGCATAAGTAAGATGGACTCCATCTCTGCGAAAAATGTATGTACTACAAAACATAATATTTTCATTGTGAAAAGAAGACATGCCAAAATCTCTTAGAAAGCCACAAACAGCCTTATTAACATTGCAGCTTGCTTTTTCCATTTGTGGACCAAATGAAGAAGAACGAAGCCACATTTGTCTCTGCGCAATCCGTGAAAATATCACTTGAGAATTAGGAAACATGTCCATAACCTTCCTAAGTCCTTCTTTCATAGCAAATTGCAAAACAATTCCAGTCACATGTCCTAAACTGTTCCCTCCACAATGAATTACAATTATGTCTGGATGTTGCTCTGTCTCCAAAGTAGCACAGAGAGGTAGCAAGTCCAACCACTTCATTCCACGTACTCCATGCCAGTGTACTTCCACATGTGGGAATCCAAGATCTACAGCTACTCCACAGCTTTCTGCATGCGCCTTCAACCAATGTATCCACGAATCTCCTAAAATCCAAACAATCTGTTTTCTGAAACACTGTCACGATGCCATCTCCCGGGGAGCCGGCTCAGGCCCTGCGTCCCCGAAAGCGGACATCAAGTCCCTGGGGAAGGTCCCAGCAACCCCTTATAGGGGCCCTTTGGACAGCGTCCTGGCGCCTATGGTGCCAGGCTCATAGAAAACGTCAGTGCTGGCGCCATAGGCGCCAGGCTCATTATGAAAGTGTTTGGGTGCACTTACCTGATGCAGACCATGCTGCAGAACCCCGGCCTCCTTGAGGCCTGAAAGGACCTACTTTACCTGTGGGACTCATTTACCACCCGGGCGTGGTCGGGGAAGGATACATACCTGATTGGAGGAAGGACACATTCTAGGAACTTCTTCCAAGGCTATTTAAACCACATCCGATCAGCCACACGTGCTTCGCGTTGTTCTGCATCTAGCAGCTGGACGCTCACCATGTCTGCTCCTGCATCTTGACTTCTGCCACACCTGCCAGCATCCTGAATCACCTGCAAAGGAAGGGAACAAGAGAACAGAAGAAGGAAAAGGCCTCACCTGCTAAATCTGCATCCCAGAATGATTTCGCCGACAATCCTGAAAAGGAAGACATTTATTTTTAAAAGCACATCGCATCGATCGCTGCAGCGCCGCATTCTACTCACCTTTACAGGGCGCCTCCATGTTCAGCAGCGACCATCCGGATTCGCAGTCGCGCCCCCGCGCCTAGGGAGAAAAAGACAAGAACAAAGGTGAGAGAAAGAAGGGAAAAGGGAAGCTAAAACTCCATGTCAAGACTTACCTGTTGGGTCATTCCCTTTTCATTTCGGGTCCGCGCCGCATCCAGGCATTTTCGGACCCCGGCCCCTAAGGGGAAAAAGACATCAGCGTTAATGAGTGAATGAAAAGACATTACCAAAACACTCATTAAAGACTTACCTGATTTCCACAAGGATTTCACCGCTCACCTCGGGTCGGTGCCTGTTCCCCGGCATTCCGTACCCCGGCCCCTATGGGGAAAAAGACACTAGCATTAGAACATTAATGCATGCACACAAGGGGAACCACTTATAGAAAAACTTACCTGGAAGCCAAGCAAGTTTGGTTCTCACCCATCCGAAAATCCAGTGACGTAACTGGATACCAACGCGCCCCTGCATCAGAAGCAGGATGGAGAGCTCGTCCTTCCAGACCCTAAGGTGAGACGCTACGGGGAAGCACAGAAGGGTTTTGAGGAGGGTGAGAGGGGTAAGTGGGAGGCCGATTGCATTACCCCGCAGACAGTTAACCCCCTATTCTCACCTACAGAAGGATACTTCTGCGAGTCAGACAAGCCAGATCTGGGGCCCGGTCCAGTACATCTTCCGAACCCTGCGCATCACCTTAGACGAGGTCACAGCAGCGCGAACCAGGCCAGCGCCCCCGTGGAAGTCAGGTGAGCGTTACAGAACGCGAAGCCTTCCTACAAATTCCTACCCAGGCGCTATGGAAACTTCTGAGACTGATCAGTTGGCCCAATTACTGGGGGAATTACGGGCTGAAGTACATGCCGCTCGTCAAGAGACTAATGCCCTCAAGAGGAAATTAATAATATCAAAGGAAAGAACTGATGACCTGGCCAGACAGCTTTTGCAAGATCAAGCTGGACAAACTCCTCTACCCTGTTCCGGAGGGAACCCCGCTCCAGTGGTTCCCAGTAACTCTGTGCAGATTAATCTACCTGGAAACATGCCGCTGGCCCCACCTGAACGCTTTGCTGCGGACCCCAAACGATTCGCTGTATTCATGAATCAGTGTTGTTTGCACTTCCTATGCAGACCTGGGGCCTTCCCTAATGATCAGACCAAAGTAGCCTTTGTATTGTCATATCTCAGCGGCTGCGCTGCCGATTGGTCAGTTCCACTGGTTACTCAAGATGACCCGATTCTCTGTGATTTTCAAGGATTTCAAGCAAGCATGGAAAGGTTATTTGCTCGACACTCTCAGGGGGAGGCTCTGGATGACAAACTTCTATCCCTGCGACAGGGCAATCAGGACCTCCTATCCTATATTGCAACCTTTAATAGACTAATTGTGGAAACGGGATGGCCAGAGGATAAAAGAGTCACGTTATTTTATCGAGGTCTACGCGTAGAACTTAAAGATGTCTTGGCCCAAGTTGTAAATCCGCCCCAAGAATGCACAGAATATATAGACTTAGTGGTCCAATTGGATCACAGACTTCAAAACAGAAAAACAGATCGGTCCAGGTTTGAGACCCGGGTGTTGGTCAAGACCCACGCTAACCCGTGCCGGTCAAGTGGCACAGCGAGTAGAGCGCCCGCTTTGACACCCGTGCAGAGCCTGTTAACGCAGGTTCGAATCCCGGCGGGGCCAAACTCAGCCTTTCATCCTTCCGAGGTCGATAAATGAGCACCACACACCGTGGGTAATAATAAGCAGCGCTCAGATACCTGAGGGTTTGTAGCGCTATATAAAAGCCTAATTATTATTATTATTATTATTATTATTATTATTATTATTATTATTATTATTATTATTATAACCCCAAGGGAGTTGATGTCTCTGAGCCTATGCAAATTGGAGGGGTTAAAGAACCCTTAACTCAAAAGGAACGTGAAAGGAGGCGGCAGTTAAAATTATGTCTTTATTGTGGGAACTCTGGACACTTTCTACGAGATTGCCCGGCAAAACCGCCCCGAAAAGCGGTAGGAGCCGCTGATAAAAACCATGAAGACTCTGTTTCGGGAACAACTCAGCCCGACAAGCGTAGGGGTCCACTTGCCGAGCTTGAAAACTAACTCTCAGACCTCGCATTTCATTGTGCCAATGGTTCTCATAGATCCAGAAAAGCCTAAGCGGTTACATGCAATAAAGGCATACATCGATAGTGGGGCTATTGGAAACTATGTGGATCGTGAATTGGTCTCTAGGATTAACCTCCCTCTCTGTCCTAAAACCAGCAAAGATGTCATCACCACAGTCGATGGAACTGAAATTGCCTCTGGACCGGTAACACATTCCACTACTGAGGTGACTCTTATTGGTCCTGACGGCCATCGGGAGGCAGTTGTGTTTGATGTAATCAAGGCTCCACAGTTTCAGGTTATTCTTGGAATTCCTTGGTTAGAGACACATAATCCTCGAATTGAGTGGCGAGCTAAGAGAATAACCTTCCCGGATTGTGCACAAACCTGCTACCCAGAAAACCTGAAGATTAATCTAGCATCTGTAACCTCTGCCTCCATGCAATTACCTCCGGAATACCAGGACTTTCAGGACGTCTTCCAAAAGGAACAGGCCAACACGTTACCTCCTCACCGATTGTACGATTGCCAAATCGATCTGGTGCCCGGTGCACAACCCCCTTGTAGCAGGATTTATGCCCTTACCGAACTTGAGAACCTGCATTTGAGACAATATTTGGATCAATACCTCGCCAATGGTTTTATTCGCCCGTCAAAGTCCCCGGCATCCTCGGCTTTGTTCTTCGTGCCTAAAAAAGAAGGCGACCTTAGAACTTGTATCGATTACCGCGCATTGAACCAGATAACGGTTAAAAACCGTTATCCTCTGCCTCTGATTCCTGAACTCCTTGACCAGGTGAAGGACGCTTGCATATACACCAAGTTAGATCTCCGGGGGGCATATCATCTGGTGCGAGTAAAAGAAGGCGACGAATGGAAAACAGCCTTCCGTACAAAATATGGATTATTCGAATACCAGGTAATGCCTTTCGGGTTGTGCAATGCGCCTGCTGCCTTCCAATTCTTCATGAATGATGTCCTTCGGGAACTCGTCGATGTTTGTGTTGTCGTCTATATCGATGACATTCTAGTGTACTCCTCTTCGGAATCTGATCACAGAAAACACGTTAGGGCAATTCTGGAAAAACTGCGCCAACACAAACTATTTGCTAAACTGGAGAAATGTGTTTTCCATACCACAGAAGTTGAGTTTCTCGGTTTCATCCTGACACCCAAAGGAGTCCGAATGGACTCAAGAAAAGTGGATGCCATCCTCAAATGGCCATCACCTAGCTCTGTAAAAGGGGTTCAAAGCATGCTCGGCTTTGCCAATTTCTATCGCAGGTTTATCCCGGAATTTTCACTCATAGTACAACCCATTACTGCACTCTTGAGGAAAAATAAACGTTTTGAATGGTCTGAAGAAGCCGAGCAGGCCTTCCAGGATTTAAAAGCTAAGTTTACCTCCGCACCTATATTGAAACACCCACGTCCAGATCTCTCGTATGTCGTCAAAACTGACGCATCCAGCCTAGCCATGGGAGCAGTTCTGTCTAAAAGAGATCCTGAAACCAACCAACTGCATCCCGTAGCATTTTGGTCCAGAAAATTCTCGGCACCAGAGATTAATTACGCAATCACTGACAAAGAATTGTTAGCCATAAAGTCCGCTTTTAAAGCCTGGCGGCATTACCTGCTTGGCGCTCGACATACCATCACGGTGATCACTGATCACCGGAATTTGCAGTAATTGAAAACCGCCAAGGCTCAGTCATCACGGCAGCTCCGATGGGCTTTGTTTTTCGCTGAATTTGATTTTGTGATTACCTATCGACCTGGCTGCAAGAACGGCAAAGCAGACGCCTTATCCCGAATTGGAATGGGAGAATCAGATACAAACTCCGAACCAGTACCAATAATTCCCGAGCATGACTTCGTTACAGACACTTGAAGACATTCAAGTCAGAGTGAAACAACTCCTGGACCCTACAGTCCTACAGGATTGGATACAAAAGGGATCAGACTTTACCATAGATAATGGTTTACCTACCACAGATGCTTATTCCTGCCGCACAAGGATTTACACAAACTAGTTATTTCAGGTTATCATGATACATTAATAGAGGGACACCCCGGTATTGCCAAGACTATGGAAAAGGTGAAACAACAATTCTGGTGGCCCTCTTGGTGAAAAGATGTTAAATCTTTTGTGATGTCCTGTGGTGTTTGCGCCCAAAATAAAGGTCAAAAGAAAAGACCAGCCGGTCTCCTTCAACCTCTAGACATACCGCCAGCACCCTGGCACACCCTATCAATGGATTTTATTACGGACTTGCCTCCTTGTTCGGGATACAATACCATTCTGGTAATTGTGGATTTGTTTTCCAAAATGGCCCACTTCATTCCTTTGAAAGGTTTACCTTCAGCTTCTGTCCTAGCCAAAGAATTCCTCGAAAATATTGTTCGGCTACATGGATTCCCATCTATTCTAATCTCTGACCGGGGAAGCCAATTCATTTCCCACTTCTGGCGCAAATGTTGTCAAATGGCACAAATCGACGTAAGATTATCGACCAGTCACCACCCTCAGACCGATGGTCAGACCGAGAGGACAAATCAGACCCTTGAGCAGTACTTACGGTGTATGTTACAGCAATCTGAAAGCAACTGGAAAGACATTCTTTGGATAGCCGAATACGCATATAATAATTCGATACACTCTGGAACTAGCCATAGTCCTTTTTATACCTTGTTTGGACATCACCCTCGAACCTCAAACCGCGACTCACCTCAGAACCTCGGAGTGCCCGCAGTAGAACATCTGCATTCTACCATTACCCGAGCCTTCAAAGAGGCAACCACGCATTTACAACAAGCCAAGAGAAAATACAAAGAGAATGCTGACCTACATCGGAGTGAAGCACCTCCGTATCAGATTGGGGATCAAGTGTGGTTAGCTACCAGACATTTACCGCTCAAAGGGCCTCCAACCTTTAACCCAAAATATCTGGGACCTTATTCTATTATGGCAATAATTAACCCAGTAGCGGTTAAACTTGATTTACCAGCTAATATGCGAATTCACCCTGTTTTTCATGTGTCACTTCTGAAACCAGTGGTACCCGTAACCCGACTACTCAAACCTCCAGAACCTATTCAAATAGACGGGGAACCCGAATTCGAAGTGAAGAACATTTTAGATTCAAAAATGTTTAGGTCAAAGCTTTTCTACCTAAATTGATTGGAAGGGGTACGGACCTCAGGAGAGGTCGTGGGAACCCATGTGCATGCACCTCGATTAGTCAGGAAATTCCACCGATTCTTCCCAAACAAACCAAAACCCCCGGAGGGAACAACCTTGGGAGGGGCCTTGGGGGGGAGTGCTGTCACGATGCCCACTCCCGGGGAGCCGGCTCAGGCCCTGCGTCCCCGAAAGCGGACATCAAGTCCCTGGGGAAGGTCCCAGCAACCCCTTATAGGGGCCCTTTGGACAGTGTCCTGGCGCCTATGGCGCCAGGCTCATAGAAAACGTCAGTCCTGGCGCCATAGGCGCCAGGCTCATTATGAAAGTGTTTGGGTGCACTTACCTGATGCAGACCATGCTGCAGAACCCCGGCCTCCTTGAGGCCTGAAAGGAACTACTTTACCTGTGGGACTCATTTACCACCCGGGCGTGGTCGGGGAAGGATACATACCTGATTGGAGGAAGGACACATTCTAGGAACTTCTTCCAAGGCTATTTTAACCACACCCGATCAGCCACACGTGCTTCGCGTTGTTCTGCATCTAGCAGCTGGACGCTCACCATGTCTGCTCCTGCATCTTGACTTCTGCCACACCTGCCAGCATCCTGAATCACCTGCAAAGGAAGGGAACAAGAGAACAGAAGAAGGAAAAGGCCTCACCTGCTAAATCTGCATCCCAGAGAGATTTCGCCGACAATCCTGAAAAGGAAGACATTTATTTTTAAAAGCACATCGCATCGATCGCTGCAGCGCCGCATTCTACTCACCTTTACAGGGCGCCTCCATGTTCAGCAGCGACCATCCGGATTCGGAGTCGCGCCCCCGCGCCTAGGGAGAAAAAGACAAGAACAAAGGTGAGAGAAAGAAGGGAAAAGGGAAGCTAAAACTCCATGTCAAGACTTACCTGTTGGATCATTCCCTTTTCATTTCGGGTCCGCGCCGCATCCAGGCATTTTCGGACCCCGGCCCCTAAGGGGAAAAAGACATCAGCGTTAATGAGTGAATGAAAAGACATTACCAAAACACTCATTAAAGACTTACCTGATTTCCACAAGGATTTCACCGCTCACCTCGGGTCGGTGCCTGTTCCCCGGCATTCCGTACCCCGGCCCCTATGGGGAAAAAGACACTAGCATTAGAACATTAATGCATGCACACAAGGGGAACCACTTATAGAAAAACTTACCTGGAAGCCAAGCAAGTTTGGTTCTCACCCATCCGAAAATCCAGTGACGTAACTGGATACCAACGCGCCCCTGCATCAGAAGCAGGATGGAGAGCTCGTCCTTCCAGACCCTAAGGTGAGACGCTACGGGGAAGCACAGAAGGGTTTTGAGGAGGGTGAGAGGGGTAAGTGGGAGGCCGATTGCATTACCCCGCAGACAGTTAACCCCCTATTCTCACCTACAGAAGGATACTTCTGCGAGTCAGACAAGCCAGATCTGGGGCCCGGTCCAGTCCATCTTCCGAACCCTGCGCATCACCTTAGACGAGGTCACAGCAGTGCGAACCAGGCCAGCACCCCCGTGGAAATCAGGTGAGCGTTACAAACACACAGCCATAGCTATATTTTGTTCTCTCAGCAAAAATAGTATCTGAGAAAATCTCTCCTGGCACAACACACCCACCAAACTTTCCTGACCAATCCCTTTCAGTGCTTATTCTCATTTGCATGACTTCTGAACCCAAAAATCCCCGGATGTAACTCCCGATGTCCGCGAACTACCGCCATGTCCGCGGACATATCGTAACATGAACAGCCCTTCTACCATTTCCACTACACTCTCTCTCTGCCATTCCCTCATTGGATGTACCTAAAAAAATCACATGACCATGCACCAATCACATTCAAGACCTCTACATCTAACTGCATCATCATAGATCAGCACTGCAAATGTACTCTGAATCTCTCTGAGTACAAGTGTCATATCATTGGCAAGCAGCATCTACCAGAAATACTGTACAAGTCTTCAAGATTTCTACTTGCAGCTCCATGCATATCCATATGCATGAACACAAACTTCAGGTATGCATATTTTCTGTATAGTAGATGAACACATTTTCAAACAGACTTTTACCTTGTAAAATCTGTAAAATGAATTTACTGTACTTTTTTCAATTTCCTAAAATCAACTATCACTTATAAACCTTTATACTTTTTATTTTCTTAATATACACAAACTCAAATCATGTTAAACTAATATTTTTTAAATGAAATATATAGACTACATATATTCAAACAAAATTGCATGCAAACACAATCTATGTTTAAACCTTTATAAAAATACTTATACAATTTCATATTTTTTGTTTTTATTTATTTATTTACTTAATTACTTTAAATTAGACATGACATTGAGGCACTATTACCTAGAACAGTTTACTTACAGAAATAGTGGTATTCACTAATATATTATAAATTTCACAAGACATAGTAAAGATATTTTTTTTTTTGCTACAGTTAGTCATTCAATACAATTTGTTCATTAAGAACATATCATATGTACTGAACTGATGCAATGTATCTTATGTAAATAAATTAGTTTAATGGTTTTACAGAAGGCACTGAGGATTTCAATTAAAAAAATCAATATCTAAATTAAAAACAGTGCTATATACAAACAAAGTTACTAATTTGAAGCTTTTACAATTGCAGTGAAGACCAGTTTCCTGAAAAGAAGCAGCCGAATTCGAAGAAGAAAGAAAAACTAAGTAGTTACCTGTTAATTTAAAAAAAAAGTAAGTAAAATATCACCATAATATTTGTATTATTAATCAAATATACTATAACATTAATACAAGCTATTTCGGTTTCTAAAAATAGAGATTTTGTACGATTTTGTCCAAAAATGTCCATGTCTTAAACAGCGATTTACAGCCAGAATGGCCCACAAATTTCTATTTTTGGACACACAAATTAGCCAACTGAACCACTACAATTTTCATATTATAGAAAAAACAACTGTTTTAATTGTATACATTAGATTTACTATTTGTACTTTTCCACACCACTAGCTTACTTTTTTTTTGTCATCTGAACCCCAGTTTAGGAACACATTAATTCAAGAATACCTATCCCTACTAGTTTTAGTTCCCAATGCACAATCACACACCATTACATACATCTTTATCATCTTACTCAAACACTCATGCACACAGCACACATACATTCCAGAACACCCCAACCCATATCTTCTTTATTTTTTTCAACAGACCCTAAAGAATGCCTACCAAAAGTCAAGTCCGTAGAGAGCAACGCAAAAGTAGAGCAAATGAAAATAAAGGTGTCCAACATAAGCATCCATCTCTAGCAGAATTTGTAAAAAAAGTTGAAACAAAACAGCTAATACAATCATTTAGTGAAACACAAGAAGTATCAAGTACAACAACTTTGCTTCCTCTATCAAAATGTAAAACAAACCAAAAAACAATTAACAGAAAATCAGCTACCAGTACAGATAAAACTACTTCTTCAAATTTTAATATAGTGCCAAGTAAGCATACCAAGAAAAGTATTTTAGCCAAAATATACTGTCACAAAGTCCTTCAAAATCTTATAAAAACAGGAGAGAAATCAGGTTCAAAGCTTAAAACCTATCGTAGGAAATTAATCTTAGAAGCATTGATGGACAGTGCAATTCTTCTCAAAAGAAATGTATTTATTTTACTGTTAAACAAAATGAAACCACTAACAAAACTAATAACTAAATAAAAAAAAGACTTCTCAAAAAGCGAAATATCAACAGAAAGAACTTCTTAAGTATCAGCGGAGGTGAATGGAATCACACTACAAGCACAGAACCATATTTTAATGAAGAAGCGTACAAACAAAAGCAAACTAATACTATTGCCATACATAGCAGTGGTTGAGGTTATGAAAAAGTGAATAATACCATAATGGAACAAGAAGTACTTCTTACA
This sequence comes from Ambystoma mexicanum, assembly GCF_040938575.1. Taxonomy (NCBI): domain Eukaryota; kingdom Metazoa; phylum Chordata; class Amphibia; order Caudata; family Ambystomatidae; genus Ambystoma; species Ambystoma mexicanum. Next base: position 48,112,999 of record NC_090925.1, on the reverse strand, counting down.
AAAATATGCCCTGAAAACTTAGAATTACCCCTCCATTCAACTGAATCAGAACGTCTAGTGTACAAATGGCCATGCATGTCAATGTGTAACATTCCCAAACAATGTTTCAAATCTTTACGCCAATTCCTCAATAAATATGTAAAAAGCAAAGACAAAATCAAGTCTATAAACTGTACTATGCTAAAAGTTAAATAACATCCTTCTACATGGTACAGCAAAAGACCTACTTGAAGAAATTCACTATATCCAGAAAAAATATTTTGGAAGTGAAAACCATTTACAGAATGAAATAGCTTTAAACCAATTAAGCAACAATTCTACACATGGCAACCTTTTTCTAAACACATACAAAAAAGAAATACTAAAATTTAAAAGTACATCAGCTGAAGTACCAAACCATGTATGTGTATGTTGCCGTAGAATTTTTTATAAAAGTAACACAAAAACTGTGGACCTATCATACAAAATAGAAGACAATGAAGATTCTAAATGGTTTGAATTAGCTCTCAAAAACAAATATGAATTAGCAGAAAACAAATATGAAATAACTGAGTCCTTAATACTTTGCAGTTATTGCACTACAAAACTTGACAACAACCAAACTCCTTCACGTTCTATCACAAATAATTTGGAAATATACCCAGTACCAAAACCTCTACAACAACTTAATTTATATGAGAGCATCATAATTCAAACAGTACACCCATTTCAAGCAATAATACGCCTTCAACCAAAAACAGCAAAATTACCTCCCTCTGAATTGGTAAAAGGCATTCGTGGAAAAGTAATTTATTTACCATTAAATCTAAAAGAAAATGTGCATACTCTATGCAGCAATCTTTAATTATATTAGTAAATGGAGTACCTACAAAAGACAAAAAAATATGGCAACAGCTGGTAGATTTATATAAAGTTAGACAAGCCTTCCAATATCTTAAAGAGAATAATGAATATTACACAGAAATTAATATTGAAGAAAACTTGAAAGATACAACTGAAATAATTCAAGAAACACAAGAAGCTGGTCAATTTGAGCTACTAGATCCTGCTACAATATCAAATACTTTAGACCATTATACAATTCATCCTTTGCACTGTAATGACACCGTACAAGATGTACTGGAAACTTACCAAATGCGTCAAACAAAAGGATCGCCAATCAGTATATGGGAAAAAAGTATAGAAGCACGTGCTTTTCCTCTACTCTTTCCTACTGGCAAAGGAGGAAGGTATGATGATAGACCTATTCAAATATCAGCTTCAGAATACCGCTCATTATGGATGTATTCTGAAGATCCCAGATTTAGACAAAATGTGGAATACATATTCCACCTACTCTTTGAAAGTGAACTAGCAACTTTATGTTACGAAGTTGCACACATATTAAAATCAGGATCACACTTTCAAAATATGACAGCTACACAATTATTAGAGAAAGTACAACAAAAGGATGAGGTTTAACAATCAAATATTACAAATCTATTAGCAAATATGCGTGGTACTAAAGAGTACTGGTTTCGACGTCATGGAGATGTACATTGTATGATCAGAAACTTTGGCCCACCCACTTGGTTTGTTACATTAAGTTGTGCAGAATATGCATGGGAAGATTTACATGATTTCCTACGCATATCAAATAAAAACAAAACAAACATAGATATTCTAACACCTGGAGAACTTTGTTCTTTGGATCCTGTTAATGTTTCAAGATATTTTCACCATCGCTTCATTGCTATGCTACATTTTATTTGTAATAAAACTGTTCCTCCCCTTGGAGAAGTGCAACACTTCTTTTGGAGAAAAGAATACAAAGCCAGAGGAGCATCACATATCCACATGCTTTTATGGATTAAAGATGCTCCTAAATTTGGTCAAGACAGTGATGCCACTGTTTTACAGTTTATTGAAAAATATGTCACTTGTGAAATTCTATCAGAAGCCACAAATAGTGATCTTCGTGCACAAATTTTACAATTTCAAAGACACAAATGTGGAAAATGTTGTCGTCGCAAATACAAAAACAAAGGCAAATACTACACCAAATGCCGATTTGGTTTCCCTAGACCAGTTACAAATACAGGTCAAGTAAACAACCTCATGTCTTCAGTTAGACATAGTGTTAAAGGTAAGTCACCTAAAAATACATATTACATAAAAAGAAAAGAAGAAGAAAAATATATCAATGTTTATAATGCAATCATTGCCCACTTATGGAATGCAAACATAGATGTGCAGTACATTGCAGACAATTCTACTGCAGTTTCACGATATGTCACAGCATACTTAACTAAAGCAGAAAAGACCTCTGGAATGACCTGTCATCAGATAAAACAGTATCTCAGAAATGATACAGCTTGGACATAAAAATGCTCACCCATAGAGAATGTGGATCTTATGAAGCAGCTGATCGTTTAACTGGTACTTCATTGTATAGTAAATCTGAAAATATAGTATGGCTAAGTCTTGGTCCAGCTAAATCTAGAAAAAGAGTTCTAAAATCATATGAAGATATAGAAACAATAGCCAAACATGATCCCAACAGCCAAGACATTTTAAAAAACAATTTATTGGACACATACTACCCAAACAGAAGTAATACTTTGGAAAACATGTGTCTATACCAAATAGCCCAAAACTACACATACAAAAATAATATGAAACCTGATGAAAAAAAAGGTAAATATAGAGTGACAGACTGTGAAGGCAGCTTAGTTAAACTCACTAAACCAAATTTAATTAATCATATCAAATTGTCATTGAAGACTCCTCAACATAAAGAAGTATATTACATGTCCCTGCTACAACTCTTCAAACCATGGAGAAAAGAAGAACAATTACTAGATAACTATGACTCATATGAGGATGCTTTCAAAGCAAATGAAAGCACTATAACTGATGTAAACTTTACACAATACAAAACAATGTTGCACAATGAACAGCAACATGAAGAAGAACTCCAAGCCCAACTAGATAAGGATACTCCTGACAGTAGTCAACCTTCTGTAACAGGAAGCCAAGAACCACTGGGAGAACCACTAATAACAAATGAGGCAGAATTAGCTATGATAGAAGTAGAAAACACCATGTGTCAGTATGAAGATAAGGAAGACTTAACTATACTACAATCAAAACTAAACAATGAGCAAAGTAGCATTTTTCAAGAAGTAACAAAACAAATTGCACATGGTGTAAAACATGAAAATAAAGAATGTTCCTGCCATAATTATAAACTTATACTACTGTACGTCAGTGGTGAAGCTGGTTCTGGCAAAACATTCCTAATCAAAATCATTAGTAAGTTCCTTCAACAATTGACAAACAACAAACTGTCAGCTGTTGTCACTGCCCCCACAGGTTTAGCTGCCTACAACATAGGTGGTGTTACATTACACCGATTACTACTATCAGTAGAACACCAGAACAAATTAGACTATTACAAACTTTCTGCAGAAGCTGCAATGGAATTACGCAGAGTATTGAAACAAATGAAAATGCTAATAATAGATGAAGTGAGCATGGTATCCAACCTGATGTTAGCTTTGATTCACCTCAGATTACAAGAAGTACTCAAAACAGACTATGAAGAGCTCTTTGCAGGAAAACACATTATTGTTTTTGGAGATCTGCTTCAATTAACACCAGTAAAAGGTGAACCTATTTTTAAAACATTAGGGCACAAACTCTGCCGTAAAACTGTTGGCAGCATTGGAAATGTCAACCTTTGGCAACATTTCCAATACAGAGAATTAACAGAAAACATGCGCCAATCTGCAGATCTAACTTATGCCAACATTTTAAAAAGTTTGAGAGTTGGTATACTTTCTAAAGAAGCAGAAGCAACATTGAAAACCTTGCACATTAATGCACTTTATGGCGATAATGCATGTGCTACAGATGTTATGGAACAATTAGCCCACAAAAATGTCAATTGTATGGCCTTAATGCCAACTCTTGCAAGCTGTCTCAAATTCAATGAAATAATGTTAAGTAAAGAAATGCAACCAATAATGGAAATTAGCGCCACAGACAAACTAGATGTACATGGTATGACACTACCCATGTGTGACCAAGCCACAACAAGACTAAATAATTTAGAAAAATCAATCTCAAACACAGCAGGCTTAGAAAAGATGTTAAAATTATGCTTAAATTGCAGAGTAATGCTTGAACGTAACCTTGACGTGGACCAAGGACTAGTTAATGGAGCACCGGGTACAGTTGTTGGCTTTCAAACATACCCACGTGACAACAAAATTCAGTTTGTCAATATACTCTTTGACAAACTTTCAGAAGTAAAACGGATAGGAAGCTCAACAGCTAGATTCCTTCTCTTCAAAGATATGTATGTACGCAGAGAACAATTTTCTCTAACTCTTGCATACGCAGTCACGATTCATAAATCACAAGGTCTTACCCTAGACAAAGCAATGATAGATATTGGTAACACAGTCTTTAAAGAAGGCATGAGCTACGTAGCACTATCACGCTTACGTACACTTGACGGCCTATTTCTAATCAACTTTGATGCAAGTAAAGTAAACGCTGATATTCCTTGCATTTTAGAATATAATAGACTTCGCTCACTATACACTCCCCATCTAAAGACATATTCTGTTCCACAAAAACTAAAATGTTGTGAAAGAAAACTAAATCAAACAGAAATGCAACAGGACGTCACTGCAAATCCTCCAAAGAGAGTAAAAGAAACTAATATTTCATCAAGTACCACAAACAAAAAAGAATCAATTAGAGAAAGTAAACCAGGTACTTCTTTAAAGAAGGAAGACAAACTCCAAAAAAAGCAGTTAGATACAGAACTACCTGGACCATTTAAATTCTCAAATATAGTTGGTGTAAGTTGCTATGCAAATGTAGCAATGAATATTCTATTTCAATTACCACCAATTGTGACAACATTTACTTACACAGTACAGACCCATTGTGTTTGCAAATGTTAGTACTTCACAGAAATGCAGCAAACAATCCTGACAACGCATATAGTGTTTTTGGAATAAGACGACAATTGGACTACTGTGCTGGAATGGTGAAATTCACTATAAACTCACAGGAAGATCCACAAGAATTTCTAATGTACTTACTACAAGTACTGGAAAACAAAAACATACCTATAAATGAAATCTTTCAGATTTCATACATGTGGAAACATACATGCACTCTCTGCAACAATGTGACACAAGAAGAAATCCCCAATGAACGCTTCATATATATATCAATACCAAATTGTGAATCCATTCCATTTCAGCAACTTGTACAAAATGCAAACCATCGTAGATTATGCTCTACCTGCAATTCAGATAATCGCTCCACGTTACTAATACAAACACATAGTAAATACGTAATACTAATGCTTCTACGTTACAATGCAGATGGTACCAAAACAACTGCAAGCTGACTGGATTCACACATGGTCAAATATCACTTGGTAAGAAAACCTTCACAACAATAGGTATAATCTACCACGCAGGAGCCACAACCAATTCAGGGCACTACACTGCATATATAAAAAAGAAATGTGGATGGTTTGAATGTAATGATAGTACATTACTCTAAAGCAGAGATTACCAGCAAGTCTTACAAATGCTTATTTGATGTTCTTAAAACCAAAATTTGATAAATAAACTGTATTTAAACCTTTAAGTAAATTTGTGTTAAAAAAATATAAACTGTTAGAATACTCCAAAAGCTATCTAACTGCTCAAAGATTCTACAACAACTAATCAGATAAATGAATACCACTAAATTAGACCAAAAAATACACAGTTAGAATACGCCAATTGGTATCTAACTGTCCCAAAATTATAAATTTATTATAAATGGCCATGCACCCAAGACTCTATGCCCTGGCAACAACCAGCGCAGCATATCACATCCATAGAGTCAAACATTTCAACTATGATCTATGGGAAACTTTTAATGTCCGCGAACAATGTGAGTGTTCTTAGAACACTTTGAACTTGCCAGCGAACAATACGGACACCGTTTTCAGGACACCCCCTACGAACATTTTAGGACAACGCGATAGTTCTTGGAACACTTTCAACTTAACAACGAACAATACGGACAGCGTCCTAAGGACACCCCCTACGAACATTCCAGGACACCGGGAGTGTTCTCAAAAACGTCTTCAGAACACCCCATTTTGTTTATTTGCGAACATTTCAGGACACCGCGGGTGTTCTTAGAACACATTCAACTTGACAGAGAACAATACAGACAGCGTCCTCATGACACCTCCTACGAACACTCCCCGGACACCGCGAGTGTTCTTAGAAGCGTCTTCAGAACACCACCATCTTGTTTATTTGCGAACATTTCAGGACACCACAGGTGTTCTTAGGACACATTCAACTTGACAGAGAACAATACAGACAGCGTCCTCAGGACACCCCCTACGAACACTCCCCGGACACCGCGAGTGTTCTTAGAAGCGTCTTCAGAACACCCCCATTTTGTTTATTTGCGAACATTTCAGGACATCGCCGGTGTTCTTAGGACACATTCAACTTGACAGAGAACAATACGGACAGCGTCCTCAGGACACCCCCTACGAACACTCCCCGGACACCGCGAGTGTTCTTAGAAGCGTCTTCAGAACACCACCATCTTGTTTATTTGCGAACATTTCAGGACACCGCAAGTGTTCTTAGGACACATTCAACTTGACAGAGAACAATACGGACAGCGTCCTCAGGACACCCCCTATGAACACTCCCCGGACACTGCAAGTGTTCTTAGAAGCGTCTTCAGAACACCCCCATTTTGTTTATTTGCAAACATTTCAGGACACCATGGGTGTTCTTAGAACACATTCAACTTGACAGAGAACAATACAGACAGTGTCCTCAGGACACCCCCTACGAACATTTCAGGACACCGGGAGTGTTCTCAAAAACGTCTTCAGGACACCCCCATTTTGTTTATTTGCGAACATTTCAGGACACCGCGGGTGTTCTTAGAACACATTCAACTTGACAGAGAACAATACGGACAGCGTCCTCAGGACACCCCCTACGAACACTCCCCGGACACCGCGAGTGTTCTTAGAACAGTTTCACTTTGCTTGCGAACAAAACTGACACATATTGAGTCCTTAGAACAGCCCCTAGTCAGTTTATTTAGAACATTTCAGAACACCTGTGATGTCCGCAAACAAATCGAACACAAAAAGAACGTCTAACACATAAAAAACACAACTTTCATCCTATCTCCTACACTCCCACCCTCCCCAAACACTCCTACACACCAACACACTCTACAAAATACACATTTTGAACAAAGTTTCACTGCGCTGTCCGTGGACGTCCGCGAATCCAAGATGGCGGGCGCTACCAAAAAATCTGCCGCGCTTCACGCTCCACGCATCCAATCAGTGAACACGTTGCATGTCCGCGAACATCACGCAAGACGATTGGCCAATCAGGACACTGTCCGCGGAGCGAACAGGGAAGTGTGTCCGCGAACCGAACACAGATATCACTAATTTTTTTTTACCTACTTTTTGGTCATTTTAAAAAAAACTACTGGACGGATTTTCACCAAATTTGCAAAAGCACGCTTTCGGGACCAAGCCGCTGTTCCTGGTCCAAATTTTGTGGAAATCCGTCCAGCGGTTTGGGCTGTAGGCGCGAGCAAAATATTTTTCCCATTCAGTCTATGGGAAAAAAAAAGTTTTGGGACCCCCCTATAACTTTGCCCCCCTGGACGAATCCTCACCAAACTGTGCAAAAAAATTCAGAGTGACCCAAATACTTTTTTTGCAAAGTTTGGTGAGGATCCGTCCAGGGAGAGCGAAGTTATTAGCCACACAAAAAGTGCTCTTCCTATGGAAACAGCAACTTAACCATAACTACATGGCCACTACCGTGGCCATGTAATATATATATATATATATATATATATATATATATATATATATATTTCCAAACAAACGTTCAGCCCTTCACAGGGCAAAACCAATGGATTGCACTCCACAAAGCAGCTGAATCAGGAAAATCCAGTCGTCAGCAAAATGAAGGGCTCAGACGGCAAAAACAGTTAGCACCAAATGTCCTTTATTTAATCAAAGTGCATCAGAGAGGAGGACCTGAAGAGCACAACGACGCGTTTCGCGGTCCTCCGACCGCTTGATCACGTAAGTAGGGAGAACATAGAAGGAGGACTCATTTAAGCAACGCTCGAACTCTATGGTAACAATGCATAGAGAGGACCTAGACACACGTTGATACAATGAATAATTCACTCGGCGGCCATATTGGAATGTGCAAATAGCAGCATGTGCATTAGTGTACCATCAAATAAATAGAATAAAGTACAACACTGTATATTAATAGTCAGCAGTCACCAATTTCAAATTGGCGAGTAGCCTGCACAGCCGCAATATTCAATTAAAGTGGGAACTAAAAAAAGAGACGGAAAACTAAACGTATACAATGCGTGTAAAATACGAACATACAGAGTATAAAACCACAGCCGGTAGCAAGTGCCGCTGTCAAATGAAAACCCCTTATAATGGGCCATTAAAGAAAACCTATGCCGTTAATGTTGGCATACTCGGCTAAGTCACACCGTCTCAAAAATTAGTCCCACAAATTGAATGTAAAAGGAGCGCTATGTTCAAACATTTGCTAAATGCAAAAAATCTCATGGTCAGTAGTCTCACAATATATACAAATACTCAGGCAATTCATCATGCATAAATGGAATTAAAAAACGGGAAAATGCAAGTCAATAATGGCTGTATGCATGGACAGAATAAAGTGCATGGTGCAAGAGTTACCAATAAAGTGCAAAGTGCATAGCAGCATGAATACAAGGCAGGGGAAAAAGGAAAAGAAAAATAAGAAAGGGTAAAAAGTAAGAGGTACCAAAAAAGGAAATGGGGAAAAAATTATGAAAAAATGTGGAATAAGACTGAAAATCTCAACAGCAAAAATCCTATATTTATCTTTACAAAACATTTATTCGACGCACAATTATCAGGTTACAGTATATCACAAAATAGGTCAAATGCATAGAAAACTGAAATAAAAATCTAAAAGGGTTGATACAATAACACTAGGCCTCGGTTAGCACAATCAAGTAGGCATTTTCATACCCAAAAGCGGTTGGGCACCAGGTGAGAAATACTAGCAGCCTGGAGTCTGGTTAAAGTGCTTCCTTCCTTCTCCTCGGCACCATGCTCTGCCTATATTTATCAACACTTGTTTTTATTGAATTGCATGGGTTTTTATTAGTGCAACTAACCATAACATTATTTTAACAACATTTTTGCAGCCTAATTTGCGACAGCTTACTAATAGTATTCGAATATTGCAAACATGTTCTCCAATTTACAAAGTTTCACCTTAAAATTCTACCATTTCCCACCTTCTAGCATCATTTTTAAAACTTCTATACACTTTTTACAACTTTTCCCACTGTTTTTGTGTTCTCCGACTTTCACGAACATCTGATGTCATCGCTGACTTTTCAGACAGTGTCATGTGACCACATGCTCACACGTGGCATGATGACATGTCTGCAAACATGTCTGCACTTTGTGAATTAGCCCGTGCTTCGCAAACAGTTCAGAACAGAATTTTCAGCTCATCAATGAACTTTGAAGCTCAAAATGTGGAGGACCTACACAATGAAAGAAGCGCAATACTTCAAAAGACAGTCAAGAAGACCAAGAAGATGAGGTAGAGGAAGTCTCTACCTCTAGCACCCAGAGAGAATCATGGGTGGGGCAGGTCTTTACCACTGTTGGAAATGTACCAAAGGCTAAAGCTGCCAAAGTGAAATGCACTGACTGCAATGTTCTACTCGGTCATGGACAACCTGGGCAGTACTCCTACTGGACCCCCTCCATGTGGCGCCACATCAAATCCAACCACTGCAATGCTCTTAGAAAGGCTGTTCCTTTCTTAGGAAGTAGTAGGCTGTCGTCCTTGACCTCAACTTGCTCAAACAATGCTGTAACCACACAGCCTACTTCTGTGGGACACAAAATCCCACCAGCTACCTTGCAAACGCTAAAAGAGGCTATTGATCCATATCTTTTGAAAACAACAGTCCTCTGTATATACTGCACCCCCCCACTCATGCCCCGTGTTACTCCCCCACCCCCCGCTCATGCCCCATGTCTCCCTCGTGTTCCCCCCCACACCCCGCTCATGCCCCGTGTCTCCTGTTGCCCCCACCCCCCGCTCATGCCCTCGTGTTCTCCCCACCCCCGCTCATGCCTCGTGTTTCCCTTGTGTTGCCCCCCACCCCCTCCCGCTCATGCCCCGTGTCTCCCTCGTGTTCCCCCCACCCACTCATGCCCCGTGTCTCTCTCCTTTCCCCCCACGCCCCGCTCATGCCCTGTGTGTGCGCCTTCTTCCCCCACCCCCCGCTCATGCCCCGTGTGTGTGCCCTGTTCCCCCACCTCCGCCCATGCCCTGTGTGTGCACCCTGTTCCCCCACCCCCGCTCATGCCCCATGTGTGCGTCCTGTTCCCCCACCCCCACTCTTGCCCCGTGTGTGCTCCCTGTTCCCCCCACCACCGCTCATGCCCCGTGTGCGCCCTGTTCCCCCCACCCCCGCTCATGCCCCATGTGCACTGTTCCCCCATCCCCGATCATGCCCCGTGTCTCCCTCGTGTTCCCCCCATCCCCCGCTCATGCCCTGTGTCTCCCTGGTGTACCCCCTCACCCCCCGCGTGTCTCCTGTTGCCCCCACCCCCCGCTCATGCCCCATGTCTCCATCGTGTACCCCCTCACCCCCGCTCATGCCCGTGTGTCTCCTGTTGCCCCCACCCCCCGCTCATGCCCCGTGTCTCCCTCGTGATCCCCCCACCCCCCACTCATGCCCTGTGTCTCCATCGTGTACCCCCTCACCCCCCGCTCATGCCCTGTGTGTCTCCTGTTGCCCCCACCCTCTGCTCATGCCCCGTATCTCCCCCGTGTTCCCCTCACCCCCCGCTCATGCCCCGTGTTTCCCTTGTGTTACCCCCCACCCCCCCGCTCATGCCCCGTGTCTCCCTGGTGTTCCCCCAGCCCCCGCTCATGCTCCTTGTCTCTCTCCTTTCCCCCCCACCCCCACTCATGCCCCATGTGTGCCATATTCCCCCACCCCCTGCTCATGCCCCGTGTGTGCCCTGTCCCCCCACCCCCGCTCATGCCCCGTGTGTGCCCTGTTCCGCCCACCCCCCGCTCATGCCCCGTGTGTGCCCTGTTCCCCCACCCCCTGCTCATGCCCCGTGTCTCCCCTGTTCCCCCACCTGCTGCTCATGCCCTGTGTCTCTCTCGTGTTCCCCCCACCCCCTGCTCATGCCCCATGTCTCCCCTGTTCCCCCCACCCGCTGCTCATGCCCCGTGTCTCTCTCGTGTTCCCCCCACCCCCGCTCATGCCCCGTGTTTCCTTCCTTTTCCCCCCACCCCCTGCTCATGCCCCGTTTGTGCCCTGTTCCCTCTCACCCCCTGCTCATGCCCATGTGTCTCCCCTGTTCCCCCTCCACCCCCCGCTCATGGCCCTGTTGTGTTCTCTTTATACACCTCGCCTTCCCTTTCCATGGTGGTCATCTTGGTAAAAGATTTTCCTTCAATCTTTTTTTTTTACCACCCGGGGTTCCCACTTTGAGGACCTAAGATGCTAGTGGTCTTCATCTATTGAAAAGGATGTTATGGTGATGTTGCACTAATAAAAACCTATACAATTCAGTAAAAACAAAATGTGTTACAGGGACGTTACGGTTAAGTTGCACTAATAAAAACCTATGAAATTCAATGAAAAAACGTTGTTAAAGGGACGTTATGGTTAAGTTGCTCTACTAAAAACCTATGAAATTCAGTGAAAAAACTTTGTTAAAGGGACGTTATGGTTAAGTTGTGCTACTGAAAACCTATGAAATTCAGTGAAAAAACTTTGTCAAAGGGATGTTATGGTTCCAAGTAAAACCGAAAAACCCTTGAAATTTGCCAGTTATGGTAAGCTAAGCAACCATAAATCGCGCCACCACCGTGCACTGCTAAGACTAACACCCACGACATCAAAGGTGACATCACAGATGTCATGGCAGGTATAGGTTTCCACCTCGTATCATCCTAGACCTGGTCAGGGAGTGGGAAGATGACCTTACTTCCCCCACCCTCTGCTCCCAAGCATTGAGCCCCTTGGAGAAAGTGCTCAATGTCCTGCATTTTTTGGCCACTGGGTCATTTCAGCGGACTACTGCCATAGTGGGGGGGTCTCACAGGCCAAGCAGTCACGCTGCCTACACCAGGTCTTGGCAATCATGACAGCGCGCCGCTCAGTCCGCAGGCACATATACATGCCCAGAACACCCGCAGAAAGGCAGGCCGTTGTCCAGGACTTTTACAGGGTGGCACACTTCCCCAAAGTGCTCGCTGCCAAAGATTGCACCCATTTGGCCCTACATCCACCTAGGGCCACTGAGCACATCTATTGAAACCGCAAGCACTGGCATTCCATCAACGTGCAGGTGGTAAACGATGCAAAGGGAATCATCACCTCTGTCTATGCAAACTACCCTGGCTCCACCCATGACAGTTTCACATACAGAATGTCCGCCCTGAGCCGGGCCCTGGAAGCTGGGCAGCATGGTGACACATGGCTCCTAGGTGAGTACAAATGCCTGTGCACATGCATGCATGTCACACACACACACAAATACACAAACCCAATAATCACAACCATCATCATCTCTCCAGGGGACAGTGCCTACCCTCTGAGCAACCACATGATGACACCAATCCGGAACCCCACCACACCACCCCAGATAAGATACAACGTGGCCCATATTGCAACCAGGGCCATAGTGGAGCGCACATTCGGAGTGCTCAAGTCACGCTTCCGCTCCCTTGACCGCTCTGGCAAGTAGTGTGCAGGATCATTGTGGCAGCATGTGTCCTGCACAATGTTGCAACACGCCAGGGCATACTGGTGGTCATGGTGGTGCCCCCACATCCCCAACCACAGGCACAGGCGCTGCCCATGGGAGGGGACATGTGGCGTGGAAGCCCGCACCCAGCTTGTGGCCACATTTTTCACCTAAACTCCCACCCCTGCAGAGTGCACACAGGCCTGGCACATACCAGGTGACATTCGATGATGACAAAGAGACAGTCAACTGTCACAACCTTACCACCCTGAGAATGTTGCCATGGAAGTGCCACATTGTGTGCATCCCTAGCTATTTAAACATAAGCAATCCTGTGTGACCAAAAGGCACACATGCAAGGTGTGAATCACACAGACCTGCAGAACAGGCCATGACTATAACTGGTATGTCACCCAAACCATCCCAAACCACAACATGACATGGCAAGCAATAGCTATTCACCAACACAGTACCAATAAGGTACACATTGATATGTGAAAAATTTAAAGTGGCATCAGACAATGATGCCTGACATGGAATCAGATGGAATGACTGACCAACAACCTCCCACCCAAACGAAGTCATACCCAAATGCATTCCAACAGTTGTATTTGTAACATAACAATGAATGCCTGTCTACATGCACATTGTGCATTGCAAAATCAACACTGCAGCTTCTGTGTGCCGTGTCCACCTCCTGCAACACATTGCTCAGTGCACAGCATAGTGAACAGCCATTGTGTGTGACGTACACCCTGAGCATCACATCTAAGCGACAAACTACATCAAAAAGCAAATTATGCATGTACAGGATCCACAATTGGTCATAGATCATGTGCTGCAGGGACACAGTGGCCACCAGAAGCCAAACCGAGTGTACATGTGGACATGGAAGGGTGGTTGGACATGTGTGGATCATAGTTCGAGTGTGTGGGTAAGTAGGGACTTGCACTCAATATATGCATGTGCAATCAAGTGACCATCAGTTTCCTCTACACATCACATGTGACCATTCAGCATGTGTACACCCAGCATGTAAAGCCACAACTATTCCCTCACACCTGAAAGGTAAACACAACACATGAACAGGCATTGATCAGCAGAATACATTATGTACATACCGCAATTACAATGTCAGGGTGTGCATCACACTGTAGGGCAAGGCAACTGTCAACAACAAAACCCTCCCTCACAAATCACCATGACCCACTGAACAACTGGGTTATGTAGCCTTCATCCTTGAATTTCACATGGCCACAGGATCACCCTTCCCCTTTGTCACCATCTCCCACCAAGTGTGCAAAAAGCATCCAGCACCCTCAGAGACCACCTTGACTTACAAAAACACCACATAAAAGAGAACTCAAAGCATGCCAACGCAGAAGCCAAGCAAAAAGCCTGCAGGCAGTAAAACAAACCAGAAGAGCCTCCAGTAGATGACTTCAAGTAGCAGTATGTCACAAAGCCCAAGTACTACCACAATGACGTAACAACCAAGGTAGCACAGTAAAATGATGTCACAACAGGATGTGTACCATGTGTGGTACATAACACGGAATGATGCACCACAAACTGATGTGTACTGTCACAGCTCCCGTGTACAGGCGCAGGAGTGGCACGAACCAACCACCCCCACCGTGGTCTAGGTGCCTGCAAGGTCAAACTCACACAGGCCTCTGAGACCCTGGTGGGGAAGGAGGGTCAGGGATATGCAGTCGGGACAGGCATTGCTATATTGAATAACCAGAATGCGGGGCAGGAGAGGGGCGTAGGATTGACACGGTAAAGTAGGAAATGCACAAAACTGTTCTACTCACATTAATGCATACACAAGTACACCAAACTTGATCATCATGCACATAGTAACACATTACTCAAAGAGAAACTTATCTCTGGGGTGAGTGCTGGCCTCCTGCCTGTGCACTCTCAGGTCCGGTAACATGAGGAGTTCAATGTTGCAAAGAGAGCCACAGGTACTAATCTGTGCGTGCCCATAACACACAAACACACCACCATACATGCCCCAAACTAACAAACTACTCTACAAACCAACAATCTGGTGTGGATGCTTCGATCCCATACGTAACATTAGCCCTGTGATGGTTCATACACAGTCAATGCAGTAAGTCAGGCGCCGGTGGGTGCGTGGCAAATGGAAGACCAATGTGTCACGATTCACACAACATGCAATGTTCCCTGGGTAAGTGTTAGGCAGAAACCTGTGCAGTTCCCTCTGGGACCACTGCAAACGATTTAAGACTACAGGTGTTTGGCAGTAAACCCACTTGGTAGCAGTCTGTACCACACAGATTCACTTGGTAGCTGTGGCTGAGCAGTCAGACTTTCCTCAAGAAGAGTTAGGTAGTATACAGAGTATTCACAATAGGTCAAAAGAACATAGTAGAACAAGTAAACGCTGACCAGGGCTTGATGTAAAAGAGATATAATTATTTATTTAAAACCGCATCTAGAAAACACACAGGCACTAATAGTAAGCAATTAAAAAACACGGTCAATAAAAGATATACACTCCCTTAGAAGAATATTAGACAAGTCTTAAGTAAAGCCCCACTTATTTTCAGACATTGGTGAGCACTTAACGTAGATGGCACTCTAATAATTTGTTTTAAAAGGGAGAGAAAAGCAGAGAATAAATTGAAACAGATCGCAACACTTTTTCATGAACACAACAAGAGAGGAAGGCAAACTAACACCGTGAAGTTAGCGTTCAGTAGGCCGGGTCCACTTTAAGAGGATCAAAACGAAATGTGTCCAAGGTCACACGGTTGCAGTGCACAAAAGTCTTGTTACGGTTCAAAAAGGAGTTGGACCAAAGAAAGGGACCAGTTAGAAGGTCAAGGCGGCCAGCCCAGTCCAGAGGTTAAGGGGTTATTATTACCTTGTAGCAATCTTTAGAAAGGGAGGCCTGGCGGACACGGTACCTTAAAGTGGTGAGAATACTCCAGCGGGGCAGTTGTTCCTGGCAGCGGATGCAAGTCGGTGCTTCGTCCGGAGGAAGAGAAGATCTCGTCGGGGAGGAAGACATGAGTCCGTTGCACTGCCAGGGAAGAAACCAGCCGCGGAGTTCTCAGTTAAAAGGAACGGTCCTTTAGTTTGCGGTCCAGTGGTAAGTGGCTATCCGGTTGCCGGGGAGCTTGGCACGGGCAATTCGACCACAAGCCGGTCTGGGGTGCGAAGAGAAGAAGGTAAACTGGTTGTGCCCACCAGTCAGGGGAAGAAGCCTCTCCAGCCGGGAGATCTTCTCTGTCGTCGGGAAGTGGTGAGTCGGTTCCGCAGGGCTCCACCGGTGGTGTCGTCGTGGTAGGTCGGCTCATCGTCTCCCTCGTCGGATTCTCAGGTCCTGTGGCGACTTCTGAAGTTCCAGTCCCCAAAGCCCTGCTTTTATGCAGCACACCCCCATTCACTCAGCCTAGCTGTCAATCAAACATGCTAAGTGGTGAGCCGGCCGGCTCACCACTTGGGCCAATCACACAAGAGTGCGACTTGAGTTACCAAGGTAACTCAGTCCACGGTGCCTAAACCCCCTCCCACACCCCCTGTGGTACCCAGACAGAGTGGCACCACTTTTGGAGGCTTCTGTGGAGAAGTCCGCCAAAAAGTGGAACAAAGGGCTCGACTTGGGTTGGAGTCACAGAAGAGAACACAAACGCCATTTTAGAATCGAGTCCTGGCAAAAAATACCAACCAGCGAATTAATATTAAATAAATTAACCGGCGGTATGTTCGAGGCTATGAGAATTAAATAATTAAAGTTGGTAGCCTCGAACAATGGGAAAATCCCATAGGAATATATTTGCGGTCGAATATAAAAAGTAGTATCCACTGCCACCAGCCAAAACTCGATCAGGGGGGACGGAGATGTGCCCCCTCGACTAACAGACCCCGGGGCAATCGAATCGGCCCGACAAGTACGTCCACAATATGATGGTTTGTACTGGTTTCTGCTAATAATTTGGGACTAGTAAAGCCAATGGTGACTTTACATGCCCTGGGAGACAGTAGTCAGTCCCAGGGTATGGAGTCTATGGTGGGGTGTCACTATGACACCCCTGTGTTACTGCACGGAGGGTGCTGTGTAACACACATAGAAGAAAAACACATGAGACCCTATGGAGTAAAGGACCCCATAGCCCATAAAACGCATTAGCAGTCAAAGGAACACCATAAATCATGTCCAAGAGTGGGAGAAAAAGAGACTCCCTCTTGGCAGGAGAAAAAAACAAACTCCAGAAATCCAGCAAAGCTGCTGGGGGACTCACTAGGTTAGGAAATTCAGCCTAAAGAGAGAATTCTCCCTAACAGTAAGCAGCCAGACGCATTTAGCAAGGTATGACTTCAGAACAAGTCGTGTTCCACCATGACCGAAATAAAGTAGGTAGTGCATTTGTCAAATTCTACATGGAAATGAAATGCACTGCACACAAGTCTGTCCCTTGTTGTCTGTCCCTGTGAGCTGCTTATTTCCATGTCTCGGAACGCTACATGGCTAATACAAGTGCCTCAATGGACCATGGTGGACCGGAGGGTATGTGCTACTGCCCCTGCAGGTGCCCCGTACAACTTTCCCATCAACTAGCCATTAGTCCAGCAACACATCTCAGCTGTATTGTGTGCTTCAACACCAATATCTGTCCAAGCTCACCGTCAGTGCTGCTACTAAGCATGCATGTGCAACTGGCCTGGTGGAAGGTTTGCTGTGTTGTGGCCCCCCTGTGCTGCTCACCTTGCCTGGAGTCCCTTGAAACACGTCAGCTGTTTTTGGATGTATGACCGCAATCCCTGTGCTTCTGCTTGCGCACACATGCACATGTCGGCACCAACAAACGTGTCTAGCTTCCAGACGTCCAGTGGCCCATGTCTGCTGGCAAAGGTGGTCTGGAGACTCATCCCCCTGCAGAAAGGGCATGAAACACATCATTAATGCTTTGAATTCATCTGTGTGTGTCTCTTCAGGCATTTCATGACTGAACAATGTCAGGGGTGTACATCAGACATCACACCATCAGTCTGTCTTTCACAGGCAAAGTGTGGAACACACTATCTACGGCATGAATTGCAACAAGCACATGTACAGTAAAGATAAGAAACATACTACACAATGCATAGCAATGAATGTACACATGAATCATGAAACCTCCCATCTAGCGGAAAAAAACCTCCATGGGCTCAACGCCTGCACACCCCGACCTATGTGGGAGATAGATTGTCATCCGAGTCTGGCTCATCCTGGAAAGGAGGGCGTGGCACAGTAGCCTGGCCACACCTAGCCACAGCTTGCCCTTCCATGGCAGCAAGTCTGCGGACGGGTGAGCCTGGTTCTGTGTGGCGATCACACGTAGGTCTGCATGCAGGACCTCACGTGATACGCATGCTTCCTCTTTCAAGGTAACACGTGTAACATGGAGTTCCTCCTGTAAGGCCTGGCTGGACAACTGTTGCACCTCCCGGCAAGCATGTAGCTCAGCCGAGATGGTACGCTCAAGTTGCACAAATCTCTCCTCTGTCCGCTCCCTCTGGGACATCATAAGGACACCCAGAGTGGATCTGAGGGAAGCATACTCCTCCCTCAGGGCCTCAATGTGTGCCTCTGTGTGAGCAGCAATTGCTCGACGCAAATACACCATCTCAGCCTGGCGTGCCCTGTCTGAGGCCGCCATGCCCAGCCTGAGCGAGCGGGCAATGGACCGTGCCGCCTGCTGCTGGAGAAGCACCTGCCTAGCAGGGGGGAGCACGGATTGGGCCACACGCTCAATGCTCACAGCGATGTTCTCCATTGCTGCCACCTGGCGTTCAGAATTGGCAGTCATGTCTTGCTCCCACTCAGTATACAGCGGTTGCACGTGGTGACCGCGTTGCTGGGCTTGACCCCTGTGGGACTCAAGGACTGGGTGTCCTCGTTGTGTTGGCAGTGCCTGCAGCTGCACGACTATATGCCCCTGTCGACTAATGATGGCCAAGGCACATCAGTGACTACTGTGGAGGGTGACCCTGCGTCCCGATCCACCACAGGCAGAGGTTCCAAGACTGTCTGACCCCTCAGTGCAGGTGTCACGGACAGAGGAGTGCCCACATCAGAATCACTCACCCCTGACATATGGACCTGATGCTCATCCAACTCGACATGGACGTCAGAGTGGTCATCCGGGCTGGACTCATTGCCAGCCAGAGACAAGATGGACTGTAGCACATGTGGGTTTTCGTGGCCTACCACCCCACGACCCCCAATTGTGCAGGGTTACTGTAGTGATAACAACCCTGTGCCTGGCATGACAACACCATCCTCTGGGTCCATTGTGTCATCATCTGAAAAGTAGAGAGAGAGAAAGGTCACTACACATGTTAGAAGCACACAACACACACACACAAACATCACACAGACACCAAACACATCACGCAGACATGTCACACACAAAATAGAACCTGCCATGCATGCTGGGTCAACTTGACATTGCTTCTGTGAGGCATGTAGAATGGTGTCAGTTTGCACAGAAGTGGGTCGATGCAGTGCAGCAAATTTGTACGTTACTCACTATCTACATGTACAAGTACTTCATGATGTGTGTCAGAAAATGTGAAGGCAGTGCAAGGTCAACTTCAGGCATCACGTGCAATGTGCATTCAATGGGTAGCATGGCTACAAGCAAACCACCCCTCCCCCCAAGTGCAAATGCAGGGATGCCTAGCATGGTATCAAAAGTGTGACCATAGACCTGTGTTTTGACAGACAGTGTTGACTAGCATCAGCTGCATCATGTGAGTCAAGTGACAACACAGCAAATGATGATGGGACAGTAAGCAGGACATATGATGAAACCTCTGGAGTACACCCATGTGTGAAGAAGACACTACACCAATTGGACAGAGTCATTGGCCATTAAACAGGCTGAGGTATGTGACCCACACAGACTGTCACACCCTAAACATGTGTGTGATGCAGGACTGAGCCACAGTGGACATGGGAAGGCTGATGAAATGCCATGCAATGTAGGTCACCCTGGACTCGTACTACAATGATCATCCAGTCAAGGACACATAGGGGCATGCGTGGAATACACATGGACCATGAATGGGCACTCATGTCCCTGCGGGGCATCTGACATCTGCAATGTCCAAGTGAGACACCCTGCATCAAGTACAAAGGATGTACCACACAGCATATGTCTGGCAGATTTGCCGCTGGAAGTTAGCATGTACACAGGACGCATGAACAGGGAAGTACTCAAAGGCAAAATTGAAGCAGACCAGTGCAAAGGTGGAATTGGGGTGCAGAGTGGGGGGTGGAGGGGCAAGGGAGCATGCCTACATGGAGTACCTGCATGCAGGCAGAGGACACATGCACTTCAGTCATGCTACGATATAGTCCCTTAGCTGAGAGGAAGGTCACCCCACGCTACATGCAGAAGGGCCAGTGAGCTGGAACATGGACTGGAGGGGCATCCTGGTGACCAGCATGTGAGAAGGGTACAATAGTGGTGATGCGGACAGTCCCCGTCCGCTCCACATGTCCACCATCCAGCAGAGCAGCCATGCATCAGGGAAGCATTGCATCACTTGCACATCAGAACCATGTACACGTGACATGTAGTGGCAGTCATGCAAACACACATGTCCTCAACAAACACGCAGCAACACTCACTGGACTGGGCATCAAAGTCTGGCATCTCTCCCACTCCTTCGACCGATTCGGATGGTATGAACTCCGCGACAAGTGACTCATGCGGAGTGAGGTCTTCCTCCTCAGGTGCAGGCCCACTGCCAGTCACCAGAGACAAGTTGTAATCTGAGGCACGCTTACCCTTAGCGCTGTGTTGGAGGTCATTCCAACGCTTTTTGCACTCTTGCGCCGTGCGCACCTCATGGCCGAATGCAATCACATGTTCCGCAACTTGCTTCCAATGGGTATCACTGTGGGCAGCCGTAGTCTGACAATTAGGACCCACTAGCATGTCACGGATGTGGTCCCGCGCGTAGTCCACGAGGAAGTCCAGTTCCTGGTTGCAGAAAGGTTTCTTCCTCGACATGCAGGAGGCCGTGGCTGTGTGTGGGGTCCCAGCCTGTGCTGCAGGTGCAACCTTCCTCCTCTTGGACTGTGGCGTAGACCCTGGCTGGCAAATGCCGCCCTGATCAGTATGGCCAGTGGCACCGGTGGATTGAGCCAAGGGAGTGGCAGGTGGAGGGACAACCAAAGGCCTGACTTGCGTCAGTGGCAGCTGGGTGCCCTCTAAAGGACCCTGCTCAACAACATCCCCTGTGGCAGGATCATTGACCGCGACTGTCCTGGTTGGCAGACTCACAAACGGAGTGTTGTTGGCTGCATCTGCCCCTGCACTTGCCAACACCCGGCTGTTCGGGGCAGCAGATGACATTACTGCCCCAGGGACACGTGTCTTGGTCAGGACAGCCCTGCGTGCACCTACGGTTTCCCTCTTGGCCTGTTGGAAATCTTCCAAGGACTCTTCAAGTACCAACGCAGCCTGCGATGGCAGACCCTGAGGCTGGGTGGTGGTGTCCACAGCTGCACCTGCAGCTACCACTACACTTGGGCCTGTGGCAGTCGATGAAACAGACTGCCGGGTCACACGGGCGCTAGTGCCAGATGCAGAAGCTGCATCTCCCGGAACCATAGGGGGTGGTGGCATGACTGCACTGACACATGGCACAACATCGTGCTCAAGTGGCACACCCCTGCCTCTTCCCCCTCTTCGGCCACCCTGGACACCCTGGAGTCCCCCTACTCCCTGGTCACCCCGGCAACGTCCCTGACCATGCCCGCCACGAGGAGGATGCCCAGCTGAGGCGCCCCTCACCTTTGGTGGCCTCCCAACCATGGCACAGATGGAGTAGTGCTGGCACAGATGGAGGAGTGCCAATGGGAGGTGTACACCACAATTGTCCTGGGCAATTGGGGTTAAGGGGGTGGGATGCAAGATGTTAACAGCCCCCCTGCACCTGCAGAGCTTTATGTGACGCCGGTGATGTAGTGACAGGTCAAGCAACGCTCAGGCACCCCAAAACTGCAGTAAAACCGTGCACGCAACCCTGCAGCCTACGTGCATGGAATTAACCTCCTGCAGTACGCTGGCCCCACTCACCTTTAACCCACGCTGAGGGAAACGTCCGCGTGCGTCGTGTCACTTACGCAAGTAGGTCCTTTCCTCGGATTACACACATTCACACGCGGACGTGCAGTTTTTTAACGCGTTAGCTGAACCACTATGCACACGTTACGATGGAAACCCCCGCGCATGTTGCGTCACATGTTACGCGCTAAGGGCCTTTCCTCAAATTACACGCTGACGTGCAATTTTTTCACGTGCCAAATCACTCGTATCAAGCTGGCCACGCAACAACACACGGAAGACCACGCTCCTGCCCAGAAGGCCGAATTTCTGCCACCCAGAGCCCCGAGCCCGCTCCCACGTGCCATCTGCTGCTGCCTGCCTGCCTGCTGCCCACGTGACCTGCTATTTGGTGCCTGCATGTCAGCCAGGGGTGCAGTTGCTGTGACTACCCCTGCTGGAACTGAAGACTCCCGACTGGGATACCATCACTCCACAGCCCAGCCCCAGGACCCAGTTGCCCACCCACACCTGCCTCTGGGGTTGCCATGTCGGGAACAACACCATCTGGCACCACTGGCAACCCCCAGCCAGAGAGGCAGAGGGCCACCAGCTTCAGTACCAGGGAAGTTGGTGTCCTGGTGGAGCAAGTCCTGGGGCAGTATGATGCCCTCTTTGGAAGTTTGCGTGCCGACAATGAAGGACGGACCGGGATCTGGATGGACATCGTGACTGCCATCAATGTGGGGGGGGGGGCAGTCCGCGACATCAAACATGTCCGGAAGCACTGGGAGAACTTCATGTCCAGGACCCTCGACAAGGCCCGGCGCCTCTTGAAGGCAGAGGATGCGGAGGGGCACTGTGGCCACCTGTCTGACCACCAAATGAGGGTCCTGGAACACATACGCCCAGCGCTCCATGTCCAGGTCCTTGAGGGCAGACCCGTCTGGAGTCGAGCGGTAAGTGTACATGCATGCTGATTGGACGCTGTGCATGTTGTGGTGTGCCAGTAGTGTGCAGGTTGCACATGTGTTTTTGTAGGGCCATGTATGGATGTGTATGTACAGAGGCGTGAGGCTGCCACATGTGAGTCCTCTCATGTGTGAGACACATCGATGGTGTATGTGTTGCTAAGCATGCTGGCCAAATGCAGGTGTGGGAGCACACATGTTTGATTGTCTGTGTATGTACGTTGGCATGGTTGTGGTGTCACACATGTGTGGTGGTTCCTGCTGCATGTATCTGCACTGTGTACATGTGCATGTGTGTGTATTTGACAAGTGTGAAACTGTGATGCAACATGGATGCATGTGACACTGACATTTAGGAGGCTGATTGCCAGATGTGACATGGATGGCCATTTCAACAATATGGTGATTGGAAATATCCCTGAGAGATATGTGGATGTACAGGGTGTGTTGCCAGAGTACCTGGATTTTCAACCCAAAGGGATGCTCAAAATTCAATCTGTGTACCCTTATGATTGCAATGAGGCAGTGTGCTGTCACCAGGTCAATTGTATAGTATTTGACTTAAATGAAAATGAAAGAGGAAACCAGCACATTGAAATGGAAGCTGATATGCCAAAATATTTAAAAGTGGCAGCTTTGCAGAGAGATATAGCCACACATTTGGAAGAAAGCACAGAGGTTCCTCCATTGGAGGATTTCCCGGAATTTTCAAAATTAGTAGGAGAGCAGATTCTGTTAGCAGATGCCTGTGAAAGCGAAGAGTATAAGAGTGAAATGAGAAAAATATTTATGGAATTTAAGGACGTTTTTCCCAAAGATGCACATTATTGCGGCCTAACTGATTTACATGTTGCCACATTACCAGAGGGGTGTGGTAGAAATCCAGTATTTGTCTGACAATATCGATTACCACTGGCATGCTTAGTTCATTGGCAGAGATATTTAAAACATGGAGTGTAGCGGAATTATCAGACCTATTCATATTACCTCCAACACTCCCACTTTGGGTGTATTAAAGCCAAATGGGCAGTGGTGTCTCTGTGAAGACCTGAGGGAATTAAATAAAAGAGTGCCAGTGTCTAGATGGCCACTACCATTCATTGATCAAGGCCTTGCTCCAAGTGCATGGGTTAAAGGTATTTACCAAATTAGATCTTACATCTGGGTACTGGTGTGTGCCATTTGCAGGAGACATTCAGAATTTATTAGCATTTTCATTTGATTAAATGCAATAAGCTTGGTCCAGAACACCATTTGTGTATGTTATAGTGGGAGCAAATTTGGTATATTTTTGAGAAAAGCTATGCCAGATACAGCGGAAAGAGGGACCATAGTTTATGTAGATGATGTCCTGATAAAAAATGAAAACTTTAAAAAGTAATTTTGATAAAATTAGACATGTACTTGACCAATTGCAAAATGTGGGTGCCAAAGTATTTTTACAGAAAGCCCAATGGTGTAAGAAAAAGGTGAAATCCTTAGGCCATGAAGTAACTGAACACGGGTTAAATCCACAAAAGAAAAAGGTAGAGGACATACCGAAATTGAAAGATCCTAGAAACATGAAAGGGTTAAAAGGTTTATTAGGAATGACAGGATATAACAGGACATGTATTGAAAATTATGCTGAAATCTCTCAACCATTGACTAAACTATTGAAGCTGAATGCGCCCTGGAAATGGGAACAGGATCAAACCGAGGCAGTTGCTAAATTAAAAGAATGCCTCATAAAGGCACCAGGCTTTGCCTATCCCATAAAGAACAAGGATTTCTTTATAGAGAGAGGATTCACTTAGCAGTGTATGTCAGCAGTGTTATCTCAAAAACATGATTTGAACCATAAAACTATTGCTTGTGCAAGTAAGGCATTTTCTCAGGTTGAAATTATATTCAGTGAATGTGAAAAGGCTCTTCTGATCACTGTATGGGCATTGCAACATTTTCGTCCCATTGTCTGAGTTGAGAAGGTGATCATTGAGACAAATCATCAACCATTGCAGTTTTTACGGAGTAAAATGATTATATAGGGCAATCTAGCACAGTCCATAATTACTTCATGGACATTGGCATTGCAGGGCTTTCCTGTAGAAGTGAGATATGGCCGGAAAAAAAAGAGCCCAATTGCTCAAGTGTTGGCAGATCTACATGACTGTGCAGCTGAATTTGTATCAGATGAAGTAGAAGTGGAGTCCAGTTTGCAGGAGTTTGAACAATCACCATACAAAGCTTTTGATGAAAATATGCGCAATGAATTGCCAATTGTATATGGGGATGGATGTGCTTTTCACATTGAAAATGACAGCAATAAAACCCTGGGTGTCAGGGATAGGAAATGCCTGGTTGTGATGTGAGGACATTTTTAGTATAGGACTGAGAATGGGGGCTAGGGGTAGCCAGGTAGCAGAGTTAGCAGCCATGTATAAAGCAATTACTACTGCAGTTGATAACAAATTCAGTGAAATTATCCTGGTGACTGATTCTGATTATGCACGAAATAGATTTGTAGAACATCTGCCTGGCTGGAAAGCAAGAGGCATCCTCACATATAAAAAAAACGCCCCTCAAACATGGGAAAATGATACAAGCCTTGGACAAATTAGTGTCAGAAAATGATTTAACAGTATTCTGAAGGAAAATTACACAGAGGTTCACAAAAAACTTTAGAGATACTGAAAGATTATGCTAACTGGCCACACATTCCCCAAGATGTGGAATTATATACCAGGTGGTGTCTGGTATGTGCACAATTTAAACCTGCTTCACCAATGCATAGAGCTCCATTAATGAAAAGCGGTTTAACTCTTCCATGTTCAGATTTACAAATCCACTATGTAGGGCCTATAAAGAGGTTGAGTAGGAATGGGTAGAATGTATTCCTGCACCAGATAGTAGTGTGCAAACAGAAGCTACATTGCTGGTAAATCACATATTTTGGGTTACCACAAAGAATACAATCAGACAGAGGAAGTCATTTCACAAGCACCTTAATGAGCAAGGAATGGCAGATATTGGGGGTAAAAAGGAAATTGCATATCGCATATTGGCCCGCCTCTTCTGGGAATATTGAACGTTGCAACATATCTGTCGTGATGATACTAAAGAAGTTTGTAGCGGAGGCAGGTTCTAGTTTGGATTTGCGATTACCTTTCGTATTGATGGCCATTAGATCGACTCCTGCTAAAGTGACAGTTATCAGTCCTCATGAAGTTTTGACAGGAAGGTAAATGGTACTGCCACAACATTTATTATACAGGACACATGAACAAAAACTTGTCAGTGCATCTACAGTTCACGAGTATGTGGAAGAACTGAGAAAGCATTTACAACATGCATTTGCATTTGTGCAGCAAAATTTGGAAAGAGAAGCTGATAGTGCAAAGTCATACTATGATAAAAAGACATCTGTGAAAGAGTATAAAATAGGTGATCGGGTATATAAATTTAATTTCGTGAAAGGTAAACATAAAAACTCAACATTTCTTGCAGCATGGCAAGGTCCCTTTGAAATAATAGATAAAGTGTCCCTGGTAGTCTATAAAATATTAAAGACAGAGGGAGAAATGGTGACAGAACAGTTTGTTCATGTTAACCAGATTAAGCCCTGTCATCCGAAGCATGAAGTCAGGAGACTTGAGCAGGTAGAGACAGGTTAAGTTTACTGATTGCATGGAAACGAAAGATGTAGTTGGCTATTTCATACTGCATGTAACCTAATGACAAGGTGATACATGTCTCACGCCATGAGAAAGCAGATATATTGTTTAGTGTGGAGATAGATGTAAATGAAAGTGCCACATTTGGAAAAGGTGTAGTAATGTGCATTGATAGAAGGTGCTGAATCAGGTTAACTTACTGTGGTACCGTGTGATTAAGTATTCTGCATGAAAATTGTTTGTGATGTATAATAATGGGAGATGTTTTTCTCTAACATGTGCTTAATTGCAGGTATTCAAAAGTAAAGGATCATAATGTTTTGGGCCACATTTTGTTCTTGGCAAGGTAGTAGAAAGGAGAAACTTGTTATAGTGCTATGTACTTAATCTGTTCCTTCTCTATTAGATTTAGACACAATTAACTGACATATTGGCAGAGGTCAGAGGTTACAGGACCGGAGGACGCGAGAGATCACGGATTCCTGGAGTCCAGGGGAGGAAGTCCTAGGAAATCTCCGGATGGAGGTGAAGACAAAGTCTGCAAGAAGGAGGACGATGACAATGGCGTCGGCAAAATGGATGTTTGGCATGCTGATCGTGGTGAGTCTTAAAGCCACGGGAGCAACAGTAACCCTTGAGCCCGGACCGAAATATGGAAGTGGAAACAAATATACTCGGATGCTAAAAGAGATGATTTCTGTCGAGAAATGCCCAAGAGTGCAAGGCTGAAAGAATTCCACTGAAGGGATGATGTAATGGACATTTGGTGATCAAGACCTCTCAGAGGTAAGGTCACGAAGATGGTGAATGCCATCAATGGAACAGTAGTTAGTTGAACTTAATTTTGCAGCATTGCTGGTGGAGCATAGTATTGTCCCATGTGACTGAAAATGGGATTAATGGAGACCCACAAGTTTGTTATTTTATTTAATTGTTTTAGTTAGTTATGTTAGTTATTTGTTTTATCTATTTATTTTATTTTATTGTTTTGTTGTCATATATATACACTAATAAGATATGTTGATTTCACACATATATAAAGACTATAATTGAAAAAACATTCAAACATACGTGGACACTTTTGTTGGAAATATACATGTACAATCTTCTGTTATACATGCACATGCACATGTGTGTGAGGACTTATGGGCCCCATTTGGGATCTGTTTTACTTTTGTTATGCTTAAGCAATGGTTTGTTATGAAATATTTAAATATTAATTTTATTAAGAGGCTATTATGTCAACAGTGATTCATCTAATAACAATGGAAAAAGAGAGATGTACATTTTAAAAGTTTTCCTCCAATTATGGGTTTATTAGCCAGAATTGTCGGAAAATGGAGGGTATATGCAAGGATATATATGGGAATTCTACTGCCAGTATGCAATATGCTGTATGGAAATGCAGCCATGCCCAGTTTTTCAAACTGCAGGCATTATTTTTAAAAGCAATTAGTCTGTGGGCATTATGCAATATCTAAATGCAGCCATTTCAAAATAGATGCACAATAGGTGCAGAGCAGTTTTCAGTACAGAACATTTATTTAAAAAAAAACGTTTTAGCACAGCGTGCTGTCATTTTTAAATGAAGAGGTGCACATTTTTATAAATTGGATGTGTTCATGTGTGTGAACTGCATTAGAAATACGTAACTAATTAACCTTGTACTACTGCCTTACTAATATATTAATGTCAACCCCTCTAACATTATAATGCAGTTTTTGTGCACAATGAAATGCATTCTATGTTTTTATATGCACGGTTTAAAATTCACTTTATTTTCCATGAAGAGATGCACACTCAGTCCATGTCAGTGTTTTGTTTTCTTTTCCGTGGAGAGCAGAAATATGCTTTCACACTGAGGAGAACACAGTTGTGTCGAGTGAGGAGGAATTTGCAAAAAAGCCTAATTAGCTAATTACGCTTTCCAAATAGTCTCTTGTGCACATGTGTTGTGCTAAAGTGTGGACTGGTAACTTAGCACGGTGGGTGAGACGGCCCGGAACCTGTGGGCCAAGAGACAATGAGTGCTGTCAATAGTGATGCCTAAGTGCATCGTTACAGAAAAGCAACAGGTAGCATGATACTTGCTAACTATTATAACCAAATTAAGTGTATATCCTGTCTACAGCGACACGCACTGCGTGGTCGCTGATAGTTTTAGCAAACATACAAGAGAATCCTGAGTCTACACATAGAGTGTCTGAATCAAGGACACCACGCTCGAAAAGAGGGAAAGGGGTGGGAGGAGGTGACAGTCCCAGGCAAGCCACGAGGGGTGGTCGCTTACCTTAGAGCATTCGTCTCTGTTCGTGTAACGGGCCGCGCACGAGAAGTGTGTTTCTCAGCGGGCGGCGTTAACAGACTATTTTTATTTCCATTGTGGGCCGCGCCCGCGCGCCTGGCTCTAGCATGGCCGCCCCAACAGGAGGAGGCAGCGGCCATCGCAGAGTCAGGCATGGCGCGTCGCGGACCACAAGGGCATCGGACAACCACAAGGACGGCACTGGTCATTGAAAAGGTATGCTTCAGTACTGTGTGTTCAACTGCAGATATTCACTTCATGGCTCTCACGCAGTGCGAGCAAATGCAGGAGAATGCAATGTAGAGAGAAGCAGAGAAGTATAAATCACAACAATGTATCACAACACAAGATTAGAAGAATGACCACTAGTCCACTTGCAATCTGGCTCATAAAGTTGATGGTGAATGTAAGGGAATTCAATTACGAGAGAAGCCAAAAGGCACAGATCACAACATTGTGTCACAACAACAGATTGGAGGAATGACCACTGGTACACTTTCAGTCTGGCTTATAAGGTTGCCAATGATTGCCAATGCGTTGCTTCATTCAGCCCAAATTTGTCTGTTTTTAGACGGAAAATCCAAAGTTGTTCCCGTCTAAACAGCAAGTTCTGTATATTCCCCCCTCTGGTGGGTATGGCCATTTTTTCGATTATTGTCCATGTAAAGTCTGCCGGGGTGTGCTTTTGAGCTAGGAAGTGTTCCACCATAGGTGCCGTAGTTTTCTTCGTGCGGATGCATGATCTATGTTCTGCAAGGCGTATTTTAATAGGACGTGTTGTCATGCCTATGTAGCGTTTATTGCAGGAGCATGTAATGATGTAGATCACGTTACTGCTGTTACAGTTCGTAAATGATTTTTGAATCCACGGGAAATGCCACCCTATGTCAATGGCGGTGGTTCTCTTAGTGCTGGAGCACGCATTACATGCGCCACAAAACCAGCCGACAAAGGGGGTGCCACGGTAATAATGGACACTGTGGCTTACCACCAAATGGTGATGGAACTCCTACAAGATCATGCGAGCTATAGACAACTTGGATCGGACCCCACTGAAGCTATCAGACGGCAGATAGTACCCATTCTAGAGGAAGCCATTGCTGAGGAACTTATCAGTAACAAAGAGTATGAATTCCTTAACCCTAAATATCCGAAAAGACCGGCTTTCTATGCTCTACCAAAAATCCACAAAGGTAGGAACCCACCACCCGGCAGACCTATTGTATCCGGGATAGGCTCTATACTGGAACCACTGTCACAGTTTGTGGACTATTTTTTGAAACCAGAAGTTGCGAAAATGCGTTCATACCTCAAGGACACTACAGCCGTTCTAGAACTCATCAAGGACCGTCCTTTCAATCCTGCACACAACATCCTGGTGACACTGGACATCGAATCCCTCTACACTAAGATCCCCCAAATGGCCACACTGAGAGTCATTGAGCAAACACTACAAGAAAGAGATCCTCCCATGCAAACTCCAGTTACCCTAGTGATGCAATTGGCGGAGATTGCCTTGACCAAAAATTTCTTCACCTACGAAAACTCGTTCTACGAACAAGTTTCTGGGACGGCGATGGGAGCCACGTTCGCCCCGAGTCTTGCGAACTTATACGTAGCCAACTTTGAAGAAGAAAGAATCTACAATCCAGCTAACCCTTGGCTACCTCAATTGGAAGTATGGTCTAGATACATCGACGATGTGTTACTCATCTTCAAAGGCACTGAACCTGAGCTTGTATTGTTCATGACATGGCTCAACAGTCAGAACCCCTTTCTCAAATTCTCTGAGACCCATAGTACAGAGTCTGTACATTTCTTAGATCTCACCCTTGAGATACGAAATGCAACTATCCACAGCACAGTGTTCAACAAACCCACGGATAGAAACTCACTACTCACCTACGGGAGCTTCCACCCTACCAGTTTGAGAAGGAACTTACCATTTGGACAATTCCTTAGATACCGGAGAAACTGTTCAACACTACTAGACTACAATCGACAATCAGCAGTCCTCGCAACAAAACTCCACAAGAGGGGGTATCCTAAACGGATAATCAAGCAGGCACGCAAAAGAGCCAGTAACATCCCACGCGAAGTCACTATGGAACATCATGCCAAGCCAAATGAAGCCAATAACATCATAACAGCAGTAATGAGCTTCTCCCCACTCATTAACAAGATCAAGAAAGAAATCGTGAAACTTTGGCCAATCCTCAACGTTGGCCAGCACAACATAGAAATCCCAAGGTTTGCACTAAAAAGAAGGAAGAACTTACGTGACGCCCTCGTTCATTCATACAAAGAAATAGAACCCAAACCAAATACACTGTGGGGACAGAACCCAGCAACTGGCCACACCCCTTGTGGCGCATGTAATGCGTGCTCCAGCACTAAGAGAACCACCGCCATTGACATAGGGTGGCATTTCCCGTGGATTCAAAAATCATTTACGAACTGTAACAGCAGTAACGTGATCTACATCATTACATGCTCCTGCAATAAACGCTACATAGGCATGACAACACGTCCTATTAAAATACGCCTTGCAGAACATAGATCATGCATCCGCACGAAGAAAACTACGGCACCTATGGTGGAACACTTCCTAGCTCAAAAGCACACCCCGGCAGACTTTACATGGACAATAATCGAAAAAATGGCCATACCCACCAGAGGGGGGAATATACAGAACTTGCTGTTTAGACGGGAACAACTTTGGATTTTCCGTCTAAAAACAGACAAATTTGGGCTGAATGAAGCAACGCATTGGCAATCATTGGCAACCTTATAAGCCAGACTGAAAGTGTACCAGTGGTCATTCCTCCAATCTGTTGTTGTGACACAATGTTGTGATCTGTGCCTTTTGGCTTCTCTCGTAATTGAATTCCCTTACATTCACCATCAACTTTATGAGCCAGATTGCAAGTGGACTAGTGGTCATTCTTCTAATCTTGTGTTGTGATACATTGTTGTGATTTATACTTCTCTGCTTCTCTCTACATTGCATTCTCCTGCATTTGCTCGCACTGCGTGAGAGCCATGAAGTGAATATCTGCAGTTGAACACACAGTACTGAAGCATACCTTTTCAATGACCAGTGCCGTCCTTGTGGTTGTCCGATGCCCTTGTGGTCCGCGACGCGCCATGCCTGACTCTGCGATGGCCGCTGCCTCCTCCTGTTGGGGCGGCCATGCTAGAGCCAGGCGCGCGGGCGCGGCCCACAATGGAAATAAAAATAGTCTGTAAACGCCGCCCGCTGAGAAACACACTTCTCGTGCGCGGCCCGTTACACGAACAGAGACGAATGCTCTAAGGTAAGCGACCACCCCTCGTGGCTTGCCTGGGACTGTCACCTCCTCCCACCCCTTTCCCTCTTTTCGAGCGTGGTGTCCTTGATTCAGACACTCTATGTGTAGACTCAGGATTCTCTTGTATGTTTGCTAAAACTATCAGCGACCACGCAGTGCGTGTCGCTGTAGACAGGATATACACTTAATTTGGTTATAATAGTTAGCAAGTATCATGCTACCTGTTGCTTTTCTGTAACGATGCACTTAGGCATCACTATTGACAGCACTCATTGTCTCTTGGCCCACAGGTTCCGGGCCGTCTCACCCACCGTGCTAAGTTACCAGTCCACACTTTAGCACAACACATGTGCACAAGAGACTATTTGGAAAGCGTAATTAGCTAATTAGGCTTTTTTGCAAATTCCTCCTCACTCGACACAACTGTGTTCTCCTCAGTGTGAAAACGATTTTGGGCAATACACAGTTGAGATACCCATAAGTAGTCCCCTTTGACTTTGTTGAGTCCTTCTTACAGCCACGGGCTGTGGACTATAACTCGAAACTTTCGAGTACCTACACCATTTTACCTGTTTCTATTTGGCAGACATACCACGAGTAAGATACCCCACCGACACCCGACCGCACTTCTACAATGGCCGAAGCAAGATGCCTGGCGTTTGCTGAAGAAATGGTGGATACCATCCTGGCAATCCCCTCAATTCTAGGAGATGAAATATCCATACCAGTCCAAGGGATGGTGAATAATGAATGGAATGAGCTGGAAGTCCTGAAAAAACAATTGATAAGAACAGAACTACATGGGGCAATAATGACAGAGTATCTACGAGCCCATGCAGCTCCCGTAGGACTGATTATACGGATAGAACCCAGAATTTTCCTGGAACATATAGAGTTCAGGAAGGACTGGAGTTATATCTCTAATAAATGCACCAGGGACTGGCTGATATTAATCATCAGTACAGCTAAATCTGTGTCCGAAAAACTCATGAAGGAGATAGAAGAGAAACAAGAGAACCTGAAATCCTCGAATGTCCTTGCCCAATATAAGAAAAGTCTGGAGGACCTAGAGGCCACAATGAAAGAGTTTAGAGACTTCAATCTTAACAAGAAAGTTACCAAACTCAAAAAAGATCTGGCGGTCTACACACAAGAGAGAATCTATCCATATATTACGGATGCATACTATGAGGATCTGAGTGCCAACAACACCTCCACGCCAGGCCAACAAGTAAACCAACACAATAGAAAAAGAATTTACAACAATCGAGCCAGACCCAACCAATGGGCATTCCCGAGTGGAAGTTCAGGGAGTGGATCAAACACCTCAGGATCTAGCAGTTCACTGGGCGGAACAGCTCCAGCCAACAGCGGCCCATCAAAACCTTTTTTTCAAAGAGGGCAAGGAAAAGCCAAAAACAAAGGGAGAGGCAATTGGCAACCGCAAGTGCATTGGCAGAATCAACCAACTCGCATCACCCGCAGCAAAGGGCGCGGCCAAGGACAGGCAACAGCATCGTACGTATGAATCGACACCCTGGAAGATGGCCACAGGAGAGCAGACTTCAAACAGAAAGCCTAGTGATAAATCTTTCACAATATATCCTATCTCCAGATGAAGAAGATCTACTCGAGAAGGGACTCTCATTTGTGCCCACATCCGAGCATGACCCATTCCAAACTAGGATAGAAATTGCCCAACTCATCAGAAAAATCAGATTGAAACAACATCTTGGGCAAATTACATTCTCAGAAGAGAAGAAGGCTACCACCCTTAGAGGTAAATCCACCTTTTACCCCCCGCCTAATGCCATTACACCCGAGTCCATCACGTTTGAGAAAGCACTCTTGAAGAAACTGGAGGAACTGGAGTCAGAAAGTGTGCCGGGATTCAACAACTTCTCTAAGAAGAATAAACAGGCACTTCTATCCCTATCCAACAACGACACTATCACCATAAAACCAGCCGACAAAGGGGGTGCCACGGTAATAATGGACACTGTGGCTTACCACCAAATGGTGATGGAACTCCTACAAGATCATGCGAGCTATAGACAACTTGGATCGGACCCCACTGAAGCTATCAGACGGCAGATAGTACCCATTCTAGAGGAAGCCATTGCTGAGGAACTTATCAGTAACAAAGAGTATGAATTCCTTAACCCTAAATATCCGAAAAGACCGGCTTTCTATGCTCTACCAAAAATCCACAAAGGTAGGAACCCACCACCCGGCAGACCTATTGTATCCGGGATAGGCTCTATACTGGAACCACTGTCACAGTTTGTGGACTATTTTTTGAAACCAGAAGTTGCGAAAATGCGTTCATACCTCAAGGACACTACAGCCGTTCTAGAACTCATCAAGGACCGTCCTTTCAATCCTGCACACAACATCCTGGTGACACTGGACATCGAATCCCTCTACACTAAGATCCCCCAAATGGCCACACTGAGAGTCATTGAGCAAACACTACAAGAAAGAGATCCTCCCATGCAAACTCCAGTTACCCTAGTGATGCAATTGGCGGAGATTGCCTTGACCAAAAATTTCTTCACCTATGAAAACTCGTTCTACGAACAAGTTTCTGGGACGGCGATGGGAGCCACGTTCGCCCCGAGTCTTGCGAACTTATACGTAGCCAACTTTGAAGAAGAAAGAATCTACAATCCAGCTAACCCTTGGCTACCTCAATTGGAAGTATGGTCTAGATACATCGACGATGTGTTACTCATCTTCAAAGGCACTGAACCTGAGCTTGTATTGTTCATGACATGGCTCAACAGTCAGAACCCCTTTCTCAAATTCTCTGAGACCCATAGTACAGAGTCTGTACATTTCTTAGATCTCACCCTTGAGATACGAAATGCAACTATCCACAGCACAGTGTTCAACAAACCCACGGATAGAAACTCACTACTCACCTACGGGAGCTTCCACCCTACCAGTTTGAGAAGGAACTTACCATTTGGACAATTCCTTAGATACCGGAGAAACTGTTCAACACTACTAGACTACAATCGACAATCAGCAGTCCTCGCAACAAAACTCCACAAGAGGGGGTATCCTAAACGGATAATCAAGCAGGCACGCAAAAGAGCCAGTAACATCCCACGCGAAGTCACTATGGAACATCATGCCAAGCCAAATGAAGCCAATAACATCATAACAGCAGTAATGAGCTTCTCCCCACTCATTAACAAGATCAAGAAAGAAATCGTGAAACTTTGGCCAATCCTCAACGTTGGCCAGCACAACATAGAAATCCCAAGGTTTGCACTAAAAAGAAGGAAGAACTTACGTGACGCCCTCGTTCATTCATACAAAGAAATAGAACCCAAACCAAATACACTGTGGGGACAGAACCCAGCAACTGGCCACACCCCTTGTGGCGCATGTAATGCGTGCTCCAGCACTAAGAGAACCACCGCCATTGACATAGGGTGGCATTTCCCGTGGATTCAAAAATCATTTACGAACTGTAACAGCAGTAACGTGATCTACATCATTACATGCTCCTGCAATAAACGCTACATAGGCATGACAACACGTCCTATTAAAATACGCCTTGCAGAACATAGATCATGCATCCGCACGAAGAAAACTACGGCACCTATGGTGGAACACTTCCTAGCTCAAAAGCACACCCCGGCAGACTTTACATGGACAATAATCGAAAAAATGGCCATACCCACCAGAGGGGGGAATATACAGAACTTGCTGTTTAGACGGGAACAACTTTGGATTTTCCGTCTAAAAACAGACAAATTTGGGCTGAATGAAGCAACGCATTGGCAATCATTGGCAACCTTATAAGCCAGACTGAAAGTGTACCAGTGGTCATTCCTCCAATCTGTTGTTGTGACACAATGTTGTGATCTGTGCCTTTTGGCTTCTCTCGTAATTGAATTCCCTTACATTCACCATCAACTTTATGAGCCAGATTGCAAGTGGACTAGTGGTCATTCTTCTAATCTTGTGTTGTGATACATTGTTGTGATTTATACTTCTCTGCTTCTCTCTACATTGCATTCTCCTGCATTTGCTCGCACTGCGTGAGAGCCATGAAGTGAATATCTGCAGTTGAACACACAGTACTGAAGCATACCTTTTCAATGACCAGTGCCGTCCTTGTGGTTGTCCGATGCCCTTGTGGTCCGCGACGCGCCATGCCTGACTCTGCGATGGCCGCTGCCTCCTCCTGTTGGGGCGGCCATGCTAGAGCCAGGCGCGCGGGCGCGGCCCACAATGGAAATAAAAATAGTCTGTAAACGCCGCCCGCTGAGAAACACACTTCTCGTGCGCGGCCCGTTACACGAACAGAGACGAATGCTCTAAGGTAAGCGACCACCCCTCGTGGCTTGCCTGGGACTGTCACCTCCTCCCACCCCTTTCCCTCTTTTCGAGCGTGGTGTCCTTGATTCAGACACTCTATGTGTAGACTCAGGATTCTCTTGTATGTTTGCTAAAACTATCAGCGACCACGCAGTGCGTGTCGCTGTAGACAGGATATACACTTAATTTGGTTATAATAGTTAGCAAGTATCATGCTACCTGTTGCTTTTCTGTAACGATGCACTTAGGCATCACTATTGACAGCACTCATTGTCTCTTGGCCCACAGGTTCCGGGCCGTCTCACCCACCGTGCTAAGTTACCAGTCCACACTTTAGCACAACACATGTGCACAAGAGACTATTTGGAAAGCGTAATTAGCTAATTAGGCTTTTTTGCAAATTCCTCCTCACTCGACACAACTGTGTTCTCCTCAGTGTGAAAACGATTTTGGGCAATACACAGTTGAGATACCCATAAGTAGTCCCCTTTGACTTTGTTGAGCAGAAATATGCACCAGCAGGAGAGGAAAATGAAACAGTTTCTCATTACAACCATGTCGGTCCAGAAAGAATGGTTGGTGGTAAAACCGTTCTTTCCGGACTGTCTAATTAAGAGTCCTGCAGGCAAGTGGTGTCACTCCCGCCAGGTCTGACATTGGCAGGATTTACACCACCCGCCTGCATGCAGACATGAAAACACTGGCTCCGTCATAGCTGGGACTCCATGGGAATGGGGACTTACAGAATTTTGCCTCCGGAATTCCCGGGTCACCGGGGTCGTAATGCCCCGGTGATTCTTGGAATCACAGATGCGGAATTGTAATACGAATGGTAATAAGAATGGTAATACGGGTTACCGCCAGACTCGTAATGAGTCCCACATTTATTTTGTGGGGCTGAAATCTTCATTGTTCTAAACAGGCAAAGAAATAATGCAGCACATTCTTTTATTCTGATTGTTAGAGTTTGAGGGTGGATGGGCCACGTCAATAGAGGGCTGACCTAGAGTTTTCTTAAGGAATAACCAGGGGGAAGAGTTTAGATCGTGCTGGGACAGAGAGACAGACGGTGCTACATGATAAATGCTGCTGGACTCAATGTGGGTGTGAGCGCTAGCTACGAACTTAACAGCTGGCAGCTCCCCACACATGCAAAGGAGTTCTTGGCACTCAGTCTGCAAAGCGGCAAGGTCGTACGGAGAAAATCCTGACAACAAGCGTTTCGGACTTCACTGGTCTGGATGAGTTAGTGCCAAGTGAGGAAAAGGAATGAATGGGATGACATAATTTATTGGCAGTGCAGAGAGTTAAAAAAAATAATACTGCATGTTCATATTCCTCTATGTTTAAAATGCTGTACACCAAATTTGTTTTTTTTTGCAATGTGCCTGTTTGTTTCTGTTCTCTTTTTCTATTTTGTAGGTGATACTGTTATATCATGTGGTAAAATGTATTTTTGTTCATAATTGTTATAATAATACAGAGTGTACAAAAAAAACAAAGGCTGGGATTTTGGTGTCATTTCTATACAGGGGAATCACAAGGGTTGATGGATATACCAGAGCGGTAAAGCATTTGCTAATTTACCACTGTAGCTAAAATAGAAAGCAAGGACAAGTGAATAAATACCTGCACGGTAAGAAGGTGTGGGTAAGTGTTGTGAGTGATTCCTTCTTTGCATGCTGAAAAGAAGGCAGTGTCAGATGAGACACATAGATTACTGGATGTACATAAACCAGTAATACCAGCCACAAACCATAGGTGGCGGTCTGAATAAACTGATTGGGTTCTCTGGAGTGTGATAGGTTTGGGGTTTCTCCACAAGCGACCAAAAGACATTCTAATATAGAGGAAAGGTTTGTTTTATGATGGGGTTGTAGTATACAAAATCTACACTCACCACTATACCACAGATATAAGGTAATTCTGAAAATACCACAAAGTAAGTTACCACCAAAAATAACCACCAACACAAGCTAATATTATATTATCACCAAAATAGAGTAATACTAAACTATCTCTAAATGTAAGGGCAGTTTACTGCCAGTTTACCACCAAATTATCATGGTAAGATAATACCGCCAAATCCCAAATTTACCCCAAAAAGACAAAACCTCCTACAAACCTCTATATTGCTGGTTTGCATGAGGCAATTAATGCTTGCAATAATTTCCCTCCTAAAGTTGTGAATCTGCACATTGCCTGGCTGAGGTGTGCTGATGATATAGATATCCTCAATAGGACCCCAATTGGACCTCAGTGCTCTTTGCAAGCATACAATTCGTATTCCAAGATTAAGAATTTAAAAGGCATTCACACCAAAACTAAGATACTTGTAATTCCGAGATCAAGAAGTTGTTCAATTCAATGGGTTTCGTTGACATCAACTACTTCGGCCCAGCGACTTGTTCCTAAAACCTTTTTTGGTTCTGTGTCGCACTTATGAGATATTTGGATGGAAAAGAAACCCAACCTCCATTCTGAACATGTTTACTTGTTTCTCGTAAATGACTGTGCCACACTTGGTTTTAACAACGAAACCCGTTCTGTTTAATTTTCTAAAGCCAATCTCGTGAAAGTGCCCATATGCATAACACGTGTTTCGGCACCATTCTGATTTTCTCAAATCTGGGCATTGGTTATCTCAAAGATATACATCTCTTTCCCGACATGAATACATTCATTATTCAGTTCATCAGCTGTAAATCCCCGGGAACTTGTAATGAATTAAGTTTGTGTTTGAATGTGTAACTATGTGATATGTCATGACAAACCACATGGGACTCCAGAAAAGGGGTTTGTTTGTTTTGTTTGTTTGTTTTATTGATTTATAAAGTGCACCAGCTTAGATACTTAGGCTACATACATATAATCATAGTGGAAATGAATACAAGGACATACGTACGAAGTAGCAAAACATATACAGATAACATACAATGTCAGGCAAGTAAGGAGACATATACTGCTGTAAGGAAGCAGGTGCAATACCAAGAGGGAGCAGATTAGGTCCTCTTTGTGCTAAAATCACTCTGCAGTGCCGAGTCATTTGTGGCTAACCACTTTTTAGTGATAGTTGATGTTTTGGCATGTCTGATCGGAGCGCAGATGAAGGGGGAGAGCATTCCAGGCTTGGGCATCCTGAACAGGGAAACTGTTGCCGCCCACTCTTTTCAAGTTGAACCGTAGAACTGTGATGCAGAAGGAGCTGGTAGACCTGGTGGGTCGTGATGAGGTTTTGATTTTCTCTCTTAAGTACTGTGGAGCCGCGTTGTTAAGGCATTTGTAGGTAATGGAAACTATTTTAAATTGCATCCAGTCCTTGGTGGAGAGCCATTTGTACTTCCTTCTGGTCTCTGAAATATGCTCTCTCCTTTGGATGCTCAAAGCTGTTCTGAGGGCGTTATTTTGTAATATTTGGAGTTTGTCTAAGATTTGTTTGTTGGCTCCTGCATATAGTGCATTACAGTATTCGAGTCTGGACAGGATTAAAGCTCTTGCTAGTGTGATGCAGCTATTTGTTGATAGATATGGTTTTCAAGCATTTATTAGCTTGCAGGTATAAAAGGTTGCAGAGGTTGTCGCATTAACTTGTTGACGCAAGTTCAGCCTGGAATAGAGGTAGAAGCCTAGTGTTTTAGTCTCCTTGGCGGCTTTGATGATGATGCTGTCTATGTTAAATGAAGAGTATTGGGCATCAAGTTTAGAAAGATTAGTGGAGGCACCTAGGATCAGGATCTTGGTCTTATCATCATTCAGGCAGAGGCTATGGACTGCCATCCATGTCTGAATGAGAAGGTACATTTTGTTGACTAGTTCAAGGTCAGTGTCATAGTTGCCTGATAGTGGTATAAGTATCTGGGTGTCATCTGCGTAGTTCGTGTAGATGACACCTGAATAATCCAGTACGTCAAATAGAGGATTTGTGAATATATTGTACATTGTC
Source organism: Ambystoma mexicanum (assembly GCF_040938575.1). Taxonomy (NCBI): domain Eukaryota; kingdom Metazoa; phylum Chordata; class Amphibia; order Caudata; family Ambystomatidae; genus Ambystoma; species Ambystoma mexicanum. The sequence goes on along the minus strand of NC_090925.1, from coordinate 48,072,518 downwards.
AGAGAGACGCAAGAGCCTTGCGGCACTCCGCATGAAATAGGGGAGGGGTCTGCATCAGCAGATGGAGTAAAGACTCTCATAGATCTATTACTGAGGCCTCTTGAGGGAAGTTAGCCGCTGATGAAAGGTGTCCCCAAAGGATATGGTGGTCCACCAGATCAAAAGCGGCTGAGAGGTCTAATAGAAGTTGGGCACATTGGGCCTCATTACAACCCTGGCGGTAAGCGAAAAACGATGGTGGTTAATGATTACCGGCATCGTTTTCCGCTAGTTCCGATCATGACCCGTGACCGTTAACTACGATGCCATTAGCGGCATCGTAGTTAACGCTGCCGCTAACTGCACCAAGGACGCGCGCACGCGACCCGCCACGCCGTAAATACCGGCATGGCGCAAAGCTACGCAAATGACGACCCAAGCGGACATGCACCTAACGCCATCACCCAGCCCGTTAAGTACCTTACCGCCATGGTGCTAATTACGCCATCGCGAACCAACCGTAAAGGGCCTTGTGCAGTGAATCCAGCTGCCACAGGTGCACAGTGTTAAGCGGCTTCACTTCAACACTACAGCTAAGTCAATGCCTAGTCTGGGATGCTGAGGGAAACCCTTATTGATATATTTTTAGGTCCAGTTCATGTACTCTGGATGACAACCCTTATATAACACCCCTCTCTTAGAATCCTCCTGACCCCACTGAGCCAAGAAGTAGGTCTGTTTTGCAAATTTAAAAGGTTTATTTGAGAAATATAACAAAATATATCTATCACACTTTTATAATAAATTAATATTGGATATCACACTTAAAATATGACAGTGATCAACAATGGATAATGTTCTATTGGTAAACTGATTTGGTTACTTAGAAGTAGTATAGAGGATGAGGTAGCTGAAATGCTTTAGGGTTTCAAGGAAATGCAAGGTGGAATAAATGCAGTACAGAAAATAAACTGATATGGTTTCACAAGAGATAATATGTTCACTTTTCCCCTGGTGGCAATTCACCCCCCCCCTATATGCAATGCAAGGAGATGGAAGTAACACACACAGTCTTCAGCAATACAATCAAATACAATACGGAATTCAGTTCACCCCCAGCAAGCTTAGAGGAAACAGGTAGAAGTTTGAAACACAGGCCCAAAATGCTTTTAAATGTGATGCAATGGATGGGAAAATGTGCTAACTGATTTTAACTCCCTCTAGAGATTCAGGGTGAGTGAGAGATGCTTGTTGGTATTAGTTCAGGCTCACTTTAGCAATGCTCTATGAGTTATTACCAGGTTGCAAACAGATTTTAACAAAGGAAAGAATGGAGCTGCTATTTTGACAAGTGGAGAAATTGAGCCAAATCACAAATTGCGGTAAATTTTACGAGTGCATAAATCGCAATTGCGGTAAAAGTATAAGGAGTAGGAATTCAGAGGAAAGTTAAATCTCGTTCCTAGGACAAACGGTTCCAGAGATACGGACGATTTAATAAAGGTAGATTTTCGTATTTAAAGTAAAACTCAAAATGACAGGTGACAGTTTGCAGCTTTAGGATGACAGATGACAGCTCGCAGCTTTAGAATGACAGATGACAGGATTACTAGGAGGCAGTTCAAAATAGTTTGGATTAGATTATTTTAACTAAGAGATTGGTTCTGCACAGTTCTGCTAGGTACTCACAATATAAATTTGAAATAGGCCTCGTCACGGATCTGGTCAGCACGTCCAGCGGCAGTTCTCTCTGCTCGGTGGGTCAATCAGGCACCGGTTCTGCTCACAGCAATCTGGATTTCTGGTTCTGCTCACAGCGGTCTGGGTCTGGTCTGCGGTTCTGGCAAAAGTTCTTGGCAAAGAATTCAAACAGCTCGCCCGGCTGTTGAATAGTTTGCAAATTATTTTAAGGATGCTGAGGCCTGCTGACAAGAGTTCTCAGTTTGTGGGTTTGGGCCCTTGCTTTAGGTTCTGAAATAAAGTTCTGGTCTCTGTCTGGATGGGATGTCGGCCGTCAAAATGCTCCGCAGAAATGGAAAATGAATCTCTCTACCTGTCCCAGCAGTCTCTTTTTATGTGTTTTAAAAAGTGGGTGGAGAGGCTAGCATCACTAAGCCTGCCCCTCTCTTGATTTGATAGGTCAATAGATTCTTTGGTCCCTGATTTGGGAAGGGATAGTTTGTCAGAGTGATGTCATTTTTATGACCTGCAGAAATGACACTCCCCTGGTCAATGTGCACACAAATCTATTCCTTATCCAAATACATATTTCCCAGGTACACAGTTGTTTGACATCACATACACACATCATATATTACTAAAGATAGTCCCTGCCCGACTCTGGCGTTTCTAGGAGCTTGCATTCAAAAATGGCAACTTATTTTTGATTTTAGTGGGTTTTGCAACATTGGTTTTTCATCAAAAATTATACAAAGGTACATTTCCCTTCCACATAGATCCCAGTAACTTTCCATGTCTCTAGCTTAAATACAGTGTCTACAATATTCATAATTAGCGGGGTTTTGCCCCAGAACATGGTACAAATTGGAGTTTGGACTCAAATCGTGAGGGCATTTTCCATACTAAGACTCTCAAAGTTGTACATTCCTGTCATTTGGTTACAATAAGTTATATCTGTTTCTATAAAATATATATTTGTTGCAATTCAACTCCCCAAAGTGTTTGGGTCTGCCTCCAGAAGTCTGGGTGGGTCAGTGATCACATGTCTCTCCTTGCTGGCAGAGGGCTGTTGACAGGAAACACTCAAAATTAACATACCCCATTCAACTGAAAGGGGCTATTGTCTCTCTCCTCCAGGCTGAAGGGGAAACCCCCTCCCTCTCACTCAGAAGGGCCATGTGATATCCTGCCTCCTGTTGTGAGTCTCTGGGGTGTTAAGAGTTCTCAGCCTCTCGGCCTCTGGGAACAACAGGTGGGTAAGATTTTCAATTAACCAACAAGCTTTGAAGTCCCTGCCACTCTTGCAACTCCTAAATACAGTTTCCCTGTCAGAGTTTAGACCGCTAGCGCCGCCTTGGGGAATTTGTCAGTACTGCATCAATTTTTGAGTTGTCTTGAGTTTGACAGGAGATTTTTGCTATTATTTTGATAGGCATCCTTACATTAGAGTGGTGATGTGGAACACCCCACAAGAAGGTTGTATCTTTGGAGTGGTCTTGTGCCAACTGCGCAGTTCTCCTGGATTCTGGCGTGAATGTGGGTGGCGACAGCTCATCCCCACATCCACCCAGTCTATTGATTTAGTTTGTTCTGGGATAGAATAATGGGCGGCGTAAGCTCATCCCCACATCTACCCAGTCTAAGGATTCAACATGGGTCAAAACCTTTGACAACGGAATCAGCACAGGTGGAGGCAATACAGACTCAGGAAGTACAAAAAGAGCACACCCAACCCCTTCCCACACCCAGTCACACTCCACAATGATTCCAATAGGACTAGCAATGTTGGGGCTGGAGGACCTGATAGCAATGCAAGTGCTACAACTTCAACTACAACAACAACAACAACAGCAACAACAACAGGCTGCACAGAGGAGATGCAGGAGGAGAAGGAGGGCAAGGCAGGGCCAGCAAGCCCCACCAGCACAGCCAGTGGCACCACGCAGGCAGCCCACAATCCCACGCATCAGAGCCAGTCCATTCAACCTCACCGCTGAGCAGATCCACATCCTGTACCGTTTGGACCGGGACACCATCACCGCCATCGTAGACATGATACACAACGACATCGTCAGCATGATAGAAACACCAACCGCCATCCCACCCCTACTGAAGGTAGTGTCTGTACTCCACTTCCTGGCCACAGGCACCTACCAGCACACAGTGGGACACTTGCATGGCATTTCACAACCGTTATTCTCACGTACACTGATCCAAGTGCTTGATGCCCTCCTCAAGCACACAGACGACTACATTTCATTACCACGGTCTGCCCAGGAGATTGCAAACAACAAGGTGGGTTTCCATGCACTAGCCGGCATACCTGGTTGCATTGGTGCCATTGACTGCACCCATGTAGAATTGGTGGTGCCACATGCCATGGAGGTACCGTACCGCAACCGTAAACTATTTCACTCAATCAACGTGCAAATGGTCTGTCACTCCAACAGGATCATCACACATTACTGTGCCCGATTCCCCGGAGCAACCCATGACTCAATGGTTCTTCGGAACTCCACAATACCACGCTACATGGAGCGACATGCAGGGCCAAGATCCTGGCTACTTGGTGAGTCACATGTCATGACCATGGAAAAGTGAAGTGGGTAGGTGAACGACGTACCAATGCATACTCCGGGGGGGGAATGATGCATACTCCACCTGGCTGAAAGTGTGGGGGGGAATGGTGCATACTCCACCTGGCTGAAAGGGGGGGTGATGCATACTCCACCTGGCTGAAAGGGGGGGGAATGATGCATACTCCACCTGGCTGAAAGGGGGGGGAATGATGCATACTCCACCTGGCTGAAAGGGGGGGAATGATGCATACTCCACCTGGCTGAAAGGGGGGGGATGATGCATACTCCACCTGGCTGTGAGTAGTAGAGACAACGGAGCTAGATCATACCCTAAAGCAGCACAAACTTCAGCTGACACCACTAAACCTAATGGCCGACGTATGCTGCCCCACCACGTGAATGAAGGTGTGCCCCAACCATGACACAACCATCTGCAAGTGCATTGTACCAATTCACACCACATTGACCTCAACGAAATGCACCTACATGCACGTCACCAGACACCATCCACTGAAAGGCCTGTCCCCCATAACTGCGCACGAATGAGGCACATGACGGACAGAAACATCAACACACCATCACACAGACAGCAAGGCCCACAAAATGTCCCTATCAACATCAGCATTGCTCACTGGGGTCATGTTGAGGCTGACAGCAATGTTGCAATGATGTGAGCGTTGACATCACAGGACACGTGCCAGGCCACCAAAACAAACGGCATGAACGAACACAGTGGATGGGCACTCACAAGGCACTTGATCCCCCTGCATACATTGGTTGATGGCATGCACAACATTCCATAAGACCCATGAGCATATACTGGTAGCATAGTGTGCATTTACAAGAGGTCCGAAGTAACAGTTGGATGCAAGCCATGGTGGCACGTCATGTTCTGAAATAGACGTCATGACTGACACATACATTCTCGCCCACATAAAGGTGATGCAGGCTATCCCCTGAAGAGGTGGCTCCTTACACCAGTCCGGAACCCACAGAACCAGCACGAGGAGGACTACAACCGTGCACATACACGTACCCGTGTGGTGATTGAGCAGGCATTTGGCCTATTGAAGGCACGGTTTCGCTGCCTCAGCAGGTCTGGTGGGGCACTCCTGTACCGCCATGAGAAGGTGGCAAAGATCGTCATGGCATGTGCCATGCTACACAATATGTGCGTTAGACACAATATGGCCCTGCCCCCTGACGCTGAACTGCAACCACCTGACGATGAGGAGGGTGTGGATGGGGCAGCACCTCATGGAGGCCACGATGCACAGGAGGGGCATGAAATGCATCAAAATATCATTGACCAATGCTTCTAGCACACACGGCTGGTGGGTGTAACATGGAGACGGCACTTGGGGCACTGTGTGTGTCTGGGACATGCACACTGTGGACTGTACACCAATAAAGCACACATACGAAATGAGCAATGTCCACACACTTGATTTGTGCAAAAGAAAAAAGTGTATTATGAATGTGAATAGGTTTGACACACCCAATCCCCCCCCTGAACTCCCCAACACACCCAACCCCCCTCCCACATCCCCCCTGAACTCCCCAACACACTCAATCCCCTCTCCCCCCTCCCCCTGAACTCCCCAACACACCCAACCCCCCCCCGAACTCCCTGCGAAGGTGTGACGGTGCCCGTGATGAAGTGAGTAATGTTCCATTTGTCCACTGGGCAGCCACTATTTGCAGCCCCCTCTCCCAGCCCCTGGGGCCCCCCTGCCTGTATTCTGCAGGTTCCTGGCTGACCTGCGGATGGGACTGGTTGCGGCAGAACTTGCAGCGGAGGAGGTACTGGGCTGCTCGGTATGCCGCGTGTCCCTTATTGTCTGTACAAGCTCACCGAGCACATTCTGCACCGCGGCTAGTTCCGCACATATGTCTTTGCTTGCGGATTGGATGGCTGCCTTGACAGTCTCAGCACATCTTTCCATGTGTGCACTGGAACCTCCACAATCAGCCACATGCTGCGTGAGTAGTGAGGACAGTTGTTGTTGCCTCGTAATTATTTGTTCCAGCGACTGTTGGAAATCTGGGGCATTGGATGTTGCAATTGCTGGGGTAATTGGGCTACTCCCCTCCTCCCCTCCTCCCACTGGGCTGGGAGTGGCTGGCCATAACTCTTCAGGGGATAGCCCTTGTGTGCCGTCTCCGTGCGGGCTACTTAGGGACAGGTGGGGGGAATGAAGGTGGGCAGTGGGGGGACCTTCTGTGTCATCCTCCTCATTCCCCACATCGCTGTCAGAGCAGGCTGTGATGGCAGCAGTCTCCCCAATTGTACTGCTCCCCGCAGACACATTCCCCTCAGTGGGCAGCAGTTGTTGTGTGTCTCCTGTGGGTGGTGCCATGCTGCTTGCCTCGGGGATCATTGCTGCCCTGGGCTGTTTTGCGACAGGCAATTTTGGCTGCTGTGGTTGGTCTTTAGGTCCAGCAGAGTTGGAGGGTTGGTGGGCTCTAGCCTCTGGCCTGGCCTTCTTGGCAGGTGTGGTGCCACTCTCGTCCCTGCCGGTGTCCGATTGGGAGCCTGTGGTGGAGCAGAGGAGGGAAAGTGTTTTTGATGGGTCAGCGGACATTGAGCAGGCATTGTGATGACTGCCATGAATTTGATGGATAGATGGTGCACTTTGTAGGCTGTGACACACAGGTTGTCTCCCTTTTGGATGGGTTGAACATGCAGGAATGTGGGTGCCTGCTGTGGAGTGTGCATGCTGCATGTGTGCAGGGTGTAGGTCTTCTGCTGATGTGTTGCGTTAACCCTATAAGGCAACATTGTGATGCACATGTAAGTGGAATTCAGGGGGTTTCGCATGGCTAAATTAGAGGCACCTACCTGTGTCTCCTGATGTCGGGGCTCCTCTCTCCATTCCACCGACCCCCTCGATGCTCTCCATGCTGATCGTCGAGGCACATATCTCCTCCCATGGCTGCATCTTAATTGGGAAGTCTGCTCCTCCACCAGTTGCCATGGCCATGTTGCGGTTGGCCGACAGTATGCTCCTTACCCGGAGCCGGAGGTCATCCCACCTTTTGCGGCACTGTTTTGAGGTGCGTGCGGTGGTTCTTACAGCGCTGACTCGTTGTGCTACGAGTTCCCATATGGCCTTTTTGCGGGCTATGGCTGGTCTTGTCATTTCTGCGGAGAAGACGATGTCCGCCTTTTCCTGTAGCGTTTCAGCCAACATTGTTAGTTCCTCCCTGCTGAAGCAGTCCTGCCGCTGCCGATCGCAGGCTTTCTTGACAACTTTTGGCATTGTGGGGATGCGTGGATGTGGCTGTAGCTTTCTGCAAGGTCTCGGGGTCAGATGTGCAGTGGTAGTGGAGGATTGCAATGGATTGTGTTTTTAAAGATGGCCGCCGTGCTCTTTACCGTTCCGCCACGATGACGCTACTTCCGGTTCCGCTTACTGGCGGTCACTGCTAATTACGGTGACCGCTAATTACGGTCAGTGCTAAGATCGGTGGCCGGGATGGCGGTAGTGCACCTTACGCAGCATGCGATGCCGGTAGGTGCCGTTTTGGGGGCATTTACGCCATGGCGCTTTTTACATTACCGCCATGGCGCAATGCTCGTGCCCGATGGGTCGTAATGTGCCGCTTTTTACGCCTTCGATTCATCACGGAAACGTTAATTACGCCATGGCGGTAATGTACGTTACTTACCGCTAGGGTCATAATGAGGCCCATTGTCTGTTGTCTTTCAGTTGATTTATTTGCATTTTCAAATCTATTAGAGCAGTTTCCATGCCATGGAGTCGTCTGAAGCCAGGTTGTCTAAGTCCTACGAGATTGTTGGTGTCTAGATATCGCTGGATTTGAAGGTATGCAGCTTTATAAATTATTTTCAGTAAGAATGGGAGCGTCATGATGGGCTGATAATTAGTTGGGATGGATGGGTCTAATTAGTTTAGTTTAGTTTGTTTATTTATAAAGCAAATCCGAACCCTCAGGTAACTGGGCACATAATGATGTGTACCGCAGGGTTACATATCGTTGCACGGACATCATAGTACAACAGACAGAGCGTACATTGGTCCAAGCTCTGAATATTTACATACAGAAGTAAAATATACCGAGAACAGTATGTACAGAGAATATGCAAAGAGAAAAAACAAGTTACAGTGGCTAATGCGGACCGGGTTACAGGTTGGTCCTGACTATGCTGTAGGTAGAGTGAACATTACTACCGGTGGGGAGCGGCAGCTAACAGGTCATGACGGTGAGAGTCTAATGTCGATTTCTTAAGTAATGGCAGAACCCACGCATCCTTAAAGTTTGTAGGTACCTTGCATGTTCTGAATGAGGCATTTATTAGTTTGGTGATGAATGGGGCAAGGTCTCTAGCGGCTTCTTTGATTATTTGGGCAGGGCAAATGTCATCCTTGGCATCTTGATAGTTTGAGTGATGCTATAATCTTTTCGACCTCTAAGGTGGTGACTTGCGTGAATTTGAATTCTTACTGTGGATTAAGGGAGGTTTTTTGGGGAGTCTCTGGAGTGTCTCAGATTTTAAAAGGTTAAGCCTTTTAGCTGCTGTTTTGTTTTGGGGAGTAGTAATTTTGTTAGATACAGTATTTTGGATGTCCATGCACCATTGTTTGTCTTTGGGGCAGGAGTCGTCTGGGAGTTTTGGTGATTCCACGTCCCTCAGGATTGCGAATAGTACCTTTGTACTGGAGCTGGCATTGTGAATCCTTTCATTATAGGTTTCACGTTTGGTTCGAATAATCTCGGCTTTATATTTTTAAAGGATATTTAATTTCCATTGTCTTTTTCTGACCTTAAGGCTTTCAACTGCGGGGTAAACCAGGTTTTGAGATGAACTTTTGGTTTGCTTTTCCGTAGTTTAAGTGGGGCAATAGAATCTGAAGCTTGGACCATTGTAGTGTTAAATACGTCAACTAGTTCTGCTGGGTCTAGAGATTTGGATGAGATTAAGGTAGGGAGCAGGATGGGCAACAGCTTGTCGGTGGTGATATTTCTTTTCTTGGCTGTTCGATTGACACAGAAAATCTGGGTTCGATGGTCGTAATTAAGGTTACACAATTAAGGTTGGCAACCCAATCTAATATTCTTCCTTTCTCATGGGTAGGTTGGATGACTCTTTTTTTTAATTTTTTTATTTCATTTAGTTTATACACACTTTTTGAAAAGAACTCCCATCCCCTGCTTACAAAGTGCTAGAGAGGCAAAGTGGAAACAAGACATCTCACGTAGTTCATAGTCACAGAGACCTTCACCCCTTTACGAAGATCCACCTCATTCAGGTCCACAGGGATCCGTCTTCTTGGTTCTGTATTGTCTTTAGACATACCTGTTTCTTCCATATGGATTCCGTTGGATAGGCTTCATCATTGTCCTATTCAGGCTTCTCTGCTTCTCTACCACATCCCACTTCCCAGGTTGTACCCGCTCAGCTTGTTTCAAAATATTAACATAATTTCCAGTTTTTGTAGGAAGTTTGTCAAGCCAAAGACTTCTTTTCCTCTAGGGTTGGCAAATTTCCACCACAGGTCTTCTCCGCACAGAGTAGAATATTGTTTGACTATTTGTCCCAAATGCAAGGATCTCATGTCTTTCAATCCCGCTCAGTATAGCGTAAGATGTTTTAAAGTCTCATGTTGGTTGTTACAAAAACGACAACTTAACATTGCTGCTGATTTCCGAAATCTCAGAGCTTGGCTTACTCTTGTGTCGAATAAGTTAAGTCTAAATTTCATGAACATTTTTCAATGTTTTCATTGGCTGTTTTCATCAGATATTGCAGCGGCTTTTTCCAATTTTTTCCTTCAATCTCCGCATCTTCCATAAGCTTATGGCGGTTTCTGTCTTCAACTGTTAGACACCAGTCTTGTTCCCATAGCTTTTTTTTTACATAATCCGGGTTATTTTTCAGTGTTTCTTAATCAGTGCCCAGTGCCAGTAAAACCAGGCATTGTTATCAGGTCCCGCGAGGGGAAGAGGGAGCTTACAATGGGCCGGTTGCAATTGGCCCTTTGTTAGCTCCCTCTCCCATTCCCATTCCCATTGAGCCCTATGGTGGCTGAAATGGGAATGGGGAAGGTCCGGGTGCGGGTTCCCAGAGGGAGGAATTACTGGGCCCTCCGAACTCGGAATGGCCCAGTAATTCCCCATTCAGGGAACCCGGACCCGTTTTTGGTGGCAGCCATGCCGCCTCTAGCGGCATGGCTACCACCAAACCCGTAATGAGGCCCAATGTGTTTATGACTAATCAACCAGTTTTTATAGGTTTGCTTTATTTGTTTTTCTCTGCTTTTGCTGTTTAAATCCACACATTTTTTGAGCTTTGTTAAGGCTTTGTTCAGCTCTTTTTTCTTGAAGGCAAGCTCTTCATCCCATGCATGTAACTTTATGAAGTCAGACCTTGCCCTCGCAGTTTGTTTCTCTCGGTAGACCTCTAGGAGGGTAGTATATTCAATTTTCTCTGCTTCTGATTTTTCCTCCAGTGAGTGTTTTGTTGTGCTTTCAGGTACATTTTTAGTACACAGTGATCACTTGACACTATTTCGCTAATTTTTAGGAGCGTGACCTCACACCTTAGTCTTTCAGTTACAAACATGTAATTGATGGTTGATCTTAGCAGGTTCCTTCGCCAAGTGGACTCCGCCGGAATATCTCCAGGGGTTTCTCCATTCCACATCTTTAGATTCCATGCTTACATTTCGTGCAACCAAGACGCAGCCGCTAGATCACCATGCGTTTTCTTATCGTCATGGGTATTTCCAATCTTATTTTGCAGACGGTTTATATTAAGGTCTCTGCATATCTGAATGTTTGTCTCCTTTTCATTGGCCTTGATGTTGCAGATGGTTTCCGAAATAGACTCAATAAAAGTTTTCTAGTTGGATTGCAGCATGTTGCCAGTAAATGTTGATCAACATCAGTGGATACTCTCCTTTTAGTGGTGTCGTCGGGAGTTTAACCTTAATGACTTGTATGTATGGTGACACGTTGATAGTGGATAGAATGTGTACATCATTTTTGGTTTTGACAAGGGTAAGCATCCCGGACATGGGATGTCCTTTAATCCCCTTAATTGCTTGGTTAAAAGAGATCTCAAAGCCATCCGCGATTGGCATCTTCATTAACAACGTCTCTTGAGACATAGGATATCTATGTCCTCTAGTTCGTTTGGTGTGTCTTCAAAAATATGCATATGTCCTCATGTGTTCCAAGAGGCAATGCATATTTTTCCCAGTTCGGCGGCCTTTAAGCATTAGCTCTCTTTTGGACTATTGATGGATTTGGTGACCCAGGTCCAATCATGATCCTCACTTGAGGAAGAGAGGATGCTCCATATTCTTTGATTGTTTTTCTGCATTTGTGTCCTTTGAGATATTGTTTTTTACAGCCTCTGCTTAGTTTGGGTTGAAAATTGAAAATACTTCTTCCGAGGTTGGTGCAACTTTGTCACTCAAATTAACTTTGGTGCATAATTCATCACTGACAGGGGTTATGCTACATTGGTCCTGTCTCTCCAGGTCACCTTCCGGATTAGACAAATTTGCAGAGGATACAGATAGGATCTCCAAAGCGACTCCAGAGGAAGTTGTCACCCTGGCGCATCCAGAGAGTCCTGAGGGCAATTGTTGGAGATCGGGTGTCCCATTTCTTATCGCACTCAGTGGTGCACCTTTTGTTCTTGCTGGTGCTCTTATGTCCCCTACTTCACCACTGAAACAGTCATCATTAGATCTGTTTCGATCAAATCCACTTAGTCGTTTCATTTTCTGTTTGCATTTCTGCGGATGGCCTTTAGTGCAAAGGTATGTGGCTACAGCAGTGCCACTACGCACAGCCAGTATACTTGAGTCCACTGCTTTGTCCATATCTAGTACCGCTTTTCAATCTTTCAGATCAGGATGGTTTAAAGCGGTTATCAGCTCAGCACTGGTCATGTGACTCTCTTCACTCCCTTTGGTCACCTGGTCCGTAGTTATGGAATTCAGCTGTTGCGATTTCAACAAAGCTATTGCTTCTCGAACTACTTCTGCAAACAGGCGTTTTTCTGTCGCACTGTTTTTAGTGTGCTCCAGAATTATCCTCACATTTGCCTTGGATCGCAAATGTTCGCCTGAAAGTACTTGTTAAGTCATTATCAGATTTTGCTCAATATTTACTATTTTCGTGTTCAGCATGGCTAAAAGAGTGGTCTGATCTTTGATATTCTTATTCAGTTGTTCGCATAATTTCATATATGGCAACATAGATATGGTGTGTGCAGCCATTATCAATGTATTAGATCTTTGGTGATCTATTTAGAAAGATCCTGTGCCAAGTTTTGTGTTTGATGTTTTTTTTTGTTGTGCCTTGGATTTTTTCCTCCGGAAGTTACTGTTCTTTGTTGATGTTTCAGCTCTATTAGAGCCAGCTGTTGACGAGGGCAAGTGGTAGTCAACTGCTTCACCATTCTGACCATCTGTTAGTCTTTTCTTTACATGTCTGTTTTGCGAATCGGTTACATAATCTTTAGTTATCGATTCAAGTCTTTTCCTTTTCACTATGGGTTTCAGCCACAGATTTTGTTTCTCAACGTATGCACATTCTTCAGTTTGTAGTTGTGGTACCTTCTTTATCTTCGTCACTTGGACATTCGGGGCAGACTTTTGTGAATATTCATCCGCTGATGTTCCGCCATATTTGCAGAATTTTGGTGACTTCCAATTCTGGCATTTATTTCGATCAGATCTTTCAAGACCTTATCGACTGCGGCAATCAAGCTACATTGATTTGGGCTCACAGAACTACAGAAGGGCTTGTCTGGTAAGATTGCCAGGCTGGTCCAGACAACATTGTGCAGTGCAATTGTTTCCTCATCAGCCACCAATTTTCCTCCCATTGGGTTCACAACAACATCAGATTCACATGGGGGATTATCAGCTAATAGTGGTTCTCTTTGAACTGGGGTGATGTTTGGATAAATATGCATATCTTTACAGGTAGCCTTACAGGTAGCCAAGTCCTCTATGCCGACAAACTTGCAGTCAGAGTCACCATCACTCCCCTTATTCAAGAACTTGGCACACGACAACACACGTGCTGCCAGAGACTGCAAGGTCTTAATAATTAGGGGATCGGCCATTTTGTCTTGAGAAAAGGTTGTAGTCGTTTGGTTTATGGTTGCATTCCACCGACTCTCTTCATGGTCAGTGGACAGCACTTCTACATCCGCGGCATATCCCATACTCAGAGACAAAATCTCTCCTTCAGGATTAACGTTGTCAGTTACTTTCGTTTTTGCCGGTAACATTAACACAGAAAATACAGGCGAACTACTGACCTGGCAGTCAAAGAAAATGTCACAGTTTGTGGAGGAAATGGAAGCGCGGGTCCTTTTTCGGGACCTACTACAATTTACCATGGGGGTCGCACGAGGCTCGATCACTTCTCTGCCTGGGTCAGCCAAAAATCACTGTTGCCGCCGCGTGAGCGGATGTGCACCCCCATCTTCTCCAGTGTGATGATAGTGCAGAACCTTGTCATTCAAAACGAGCCCCGAGGTGCTGGGACCCAAAAGGTTCATTGTGCCCACCCTTCCAAGGGGCACGGTGCACGGGGGCAAATTTCAGTTATGCAGACACGCCACAAAGGGGACTCGCACTGCACACTTCTGTGCACCCCAAGGAACACTGTCACCACTCCTGTGCACTCTGTGTCGCTCCGCGACAGAGGCAGGGGTTTTGATGGTGATAATTAACTTCCGTGAACAACGAGGTGGTTGGAACACAAAATCCACAGGGTCTCCAACACTGTCAACACTCCTGCACACTCTTTTGTGTTAAGTTTAATTCAGTTAGCAAGTCAGAAAGTGACTTTGCTGAGTGGTCGTTAGGGTCCTGGTAACCCAAGTTGAAATCACTGAGCAGTAGTATTTGTGAATTTGGTTTGGTGTTATCTGAAAGTAGGGTGATAAGTTCTTTCTCGAAGGACCCACTAGGCCCAGGAGGTCTGTATATTAGGTGGATGTTAGCGTGCTAGAGTTAGCAGTGTCTAATTTAACTGTGAGATGTTCACAAGACTTGACAGTAGCTGCAGTGGTTACTTTAAGTGCTAGGGTTGACTTAGCGATAAAGGTGACACCACCTTTTGTCGTTGCTCTGTCCGCTCTTACAATGCTGTAGGAGTCAGGATTGGACAGTAAGAGAGATGGTCCTACAGCCGCATGGAGGCACGTCTGGAAGATAGCTAAGAAGTCTAGGTCTCCCTTAGTAATAATGTAACTAAGGTTCCCGCCCTTGACGGAGGCCTGGCCAGCCCCGACTGGGGAGTTATTTATGTATTTATTTGTTAGCTCGACGCCGGAGCCGCAAAGGTTTTGACAAAACTTAGTTTTTACCGAGTAAAGTTCAAATAAATAAATAAATTTAAAAAAATAATGTCAACTATATCTGTAGCATGTTTGATAATAGATTGGGCGTTTATGAGAGCACCTTTGATATAAGGGTTAGTGGGCAGGGATGGGGTTATGCTATCCTGTAGGTTCTTTTTGGCTCTTTGCTGTGAATCATTTTGGTTGTGGATTGAGATGGCTGGAATGCTGTTATGCTAGTGTAATCTGTAGGTTGGTTGGGCATACATAGTATGCTAGATTTCTCCTGTGGTATGGCGTTAGGAGATGAGTGTCTGGTAAATCTAGAACCTAGTTTGTCATTTCTGAGAACACTGGAGCAAGGCTGATTCACTGTAGGTGTAGATGCGTATAACTTGATCCATTGGCTCGGGGTATGAATATCTATTAAGTCAGTAGACATTGTTAGGTTAATGTATGGTTACTGGAACTAGGTTTTAGATCTGGCAGAAATAAGGTAGGTTTTGTGTTTGAGTAAGGTATACTATATAACAGGGGCGGGAGAAATTTGGTCAGTTTGATATCCATAGACTTATATGACATCATGTTTAAGCTTGAATGTCTGTGCACTGGCTGAGCGTAGTCAATCGCTATAGCGTAGAGAAGGCTAATTATTAATAGGAGCCCTAAGCGAGCTATGAGGGGGTTAGTAGCGTGCATACTATGTGATATGCTGAGGTCACAGTTAGAAAGGAATAGATCACTGATCAGACAGTAGTCTTGGTAAGGGTATAGATCCGAGCAGATCATTAAGATTGCAGTTGGACAGAAGTGCTGTAGTTGGCTAGGGATGTGGCAAGGTTTGAGTCGTTGGGATTAAAGTATAGAACAATAACATCCACAGGCGACCAAAAGGCTAGTGCAGATAAATGCAGTTTCAATACCAATAACTTACAGCATAAGGAATTCATGAAGATAGATGCGCTATCGATGCTGTAGACTGGATATTGTATGAGTGAGTGAATACAGTCACAGTATATTTAGTAGAAGGCCATGCGGCATAAGAGCAGGACCGTAGGCTACATGTACAGTAGAACAAGATCTTAGCACAACATTAGGCTAGGTGTAGTTAAAATTTAAATCAATAGAGTCATAGTACCCATTGAATTGTTAAAAAACATAGTACCCTTAGCACAAGCAATGCAGTTCAAATCATTGGAAATAGTACACATTGAATCATTAAAAACATGGTACACTCGGCAATGGACAAATCAGCACACTAGAGTTTAGGAGTGGGATTGAGGTAAATCGGTACAGGATATTGACGCGGCAGTAAGCTAAATGAAGCACAGTTTAGGTCATTACGGTTGCACTATGTAGGTAGGGGGGCAGTGGCGAGCGCCTGCAACAAGTGTAAGTCGCACCATATGATATACTAGCAAGGCTATAGGCTAAGACTGGCAATATAGATCAATAGCATCACAGTATTCTAACTGAAGAGCGGGCAGCGCACTGAATGCCAAAAAGCCGTACGTTTAGCAATAGGTATTAGGGCGGTCAGAGTGGTAGCAGTGCAACGTCATAGAAAACAAAGCAGCAAGATGCGATTATGTGATACAGCGAATTTAGGCACCAATGAGGCAGCACATCTGAGTCGCAACAATGCGTCTAAGGAGTATCGAGGTGGCTATAAACGTTAGACTAGGCATGTTAGGTAACAGTCATTAGGTTAGTCCATGGGATGACAAAATGTGAACAAGCTCGAATGGAAGTTGTACGTGATACAGATAGCTTAGCAAACGTTGCAGGCTATTAGTTGCATATGAATCAGCGTGGACAAGGTCTCAATAATGGACCATGCAGGCATATGTGGCGAGTCGGTACAGGTTGGTACCTTATGAAACCTTAGTATAAGATCAAGGTGGTACCTAGGGCGGCATTTGGAAAGATATGGCACAGACGTTCTGGGTGCTAAGAGCTGTAGCGGCAAGGTCTCAATAATGGACCATGCAGGCATATGTGGCGAGTCGGTACAGGTTGGTACCTTATGAAACCTTAGTATACGATCAAGGTGGTACCTAGGGCGGCGTTTGGAAAGATATGGCGAAGACGTTCTGGGTGCTAAGAGCTGTAGCGGCTGTAAAGTTAGTTCTTGAGAGTGGCTGTAGGTGATGAGTAATATTGTCAATCAGAGTAATTGATATAGGTTCGGGACAGTAGTTTAGGCTTACCCTTAGGGATGTCATTTCACCAAAATGTCAGGGGTAGCGGACCCCACCCAGAGTGATATCACAGGGAGTGATGGAACACAAACTTTCACCCCTTGACAAAACAGGAAGTGGCATCACATATCATTGTTGCTAAGCACATTACAAAAAATATGGTTACAATATCACTATAATGTGATATACATAGCATACAAGAATGGATTGCCATATGTATTGCTAAGATCCGTGTGTATAGGCCCATATTACCAAATTACTGTGAATGCAAGCAGACGTCCATGGCCAAATGATAATGATGAGCTATTATATAGCACTTACGCTTAAAGGAATAGTGCGCTCAAAAATATTATTGTCCCGAGCGTTCGGGCATGTGGTTTTAAGAATACATTGATCGATTGTAAAAACATATCCTATGCACCTTACCGTAGTTTTCCTCACTTTTACACATGCGAAATCAGGCAGCAGGGCACGGCCATCTTGTGCTAATCTTATCCATTTATCCATCGCCCTAAGTTCAAGTGCCCCTGCGGCACTAAATCATATCCCCCGCCCCTGAAGCTGACATCACCATTCCTAGGGATATTCTCCACCTATCTCCATGATGTTACTGTGCAGCATAGACAAAAGCACCCAGTCATCACCTACGTCTTGACGTCAGTTGACGCAGAACCCAGAATTTCAACACACATCCTCTCACAGCACAGTGCATCCCAATTCTGAATACAAAACACTATTTTTAAAGGAAACTGCAATACTCTGCAATTTGTAATGTGCTTTTATTTCACAACAAACGCTCAGAGAGCATCCGCCGATTTCCATATTCAACCACATTGGTAATTTCTTTCTTTGCTCTCGATCCACAAATGTTTATCGTGAGTCACACAGCACTGTTAGCCAGCAATACCGGTTATAAAATGAAACCTTGACTCGTCTATAAACTCGTCTACAGTAAAACGTACATAATATTCAGCATTTCCATTCTCTCGGTGAAACGCAGAGTGTCCGTTCAGATCACCAAATTTTCATAAAATGAAATCACATGTTCCTTTGTCCAGTTTTGGAATGCTGAACCTTATCATATTTGACTATAGTACACACCTCCCCTCATTCATTCCATTCCGAATCCTCCCTTTCTTCCAAGGACGAGAAACAATCGAACCTTCTTAGAAGTGACTATGATAAGTTTGCATTTGGTGAATGAAAGCCACCAATCAAAACATACTGGCCCTCATTACGACCCTGGCGGAGTGGGTTTACGCCAGCGGTATTCGCGGCGGACCCTTCCGCCCTACTACGAGTTCCCGTAGCGCCATGGAGCGGTTTCCACCTGGTTTTTCCGGGCGGAGAAATCCATGGCGCTACGGGACCTTGTTGTTAATTACGCCACCGTATTTTACGGTGGCGTAATTAACGCCTTCCCCACTCCCATTATACCCTATGGGGCAAAAATGGGAATGGGGAAGGGTAAAATGGGGAATGGGGATTTACCGCCCCGCCAAGGTCGGAATGGGGCGGTAAATCCGCCAACCCCCATGGCGGTATCGGCAGCTTTCGGCCGTGCTCCATGGTGCATATTGCACCACGATCTCCGCCAGGGTCGTAATGAGGGCCACTGTGTAGGATGCTTGGGTGTGTACAGCTCACGAGCAAAAATAAAACGAGGGTACCTTCACTCCTATGGGAGTGATTTGCCCTGCAGACCAAAGTGGCATTTGAAATATTTTTGAAAAACAAACAAATTGTTTGCTGGCATCCACCAATGTTGCACACAATTTTTTGTTATTTACTTATTTTATGAAAACAGTTCCAGTGAGTGTCCTCCCAATTGTCACATCTGTGTGTGCCCTGTTTTCAAGGAGGAATGTACTCTGCAGATAACGTGAGACACTCACAAGTCATAAATGCAAGTGCCCTTCCATCTCCACTGAACTTGACGCGAAACTAACAAATGTTGGAGGAGAGGCGGTATATCACGCCCCCTGAACCATTCTCGTACCGGTCAAATAATGACATCTAAGCTAAGGTGGGAAACACCTCCACTCTTCCTGTACCTATTTGCATCACCCATGTTTCATATAAGTGTATTAACGCTCTATGTGTATGCTTTGAACCTCATTTTGTTTACTTCCAAATGCCTTATTTTTAGAGTCCCTCTGCCCCTCTGGTGAACTGCTCACTCTCCCAGCGCCTCTCACTGCCAGCCCCCACCACCTGTCAGCGGAGCCTGTCTCCTGTTCTCACGGCAATGCAGCTATTCATTTTTGCAAGTAGCGAGTCTCGAGCCCTGACAAAATGTGCTTGTACGAGAAAGTCAGACCAAGCCCTGCTCCGACCTTATTGCACAATCTGTCTCTGCTGACTGACTCATGCCATCTCCAACCCCCTCCTGCCGGGCCGTGGTCCCCTGAACCCATGGCTCCTGTTCCCTTTGAATGCATCTGGTCCCCAGACCTACCCCCACACCACCTCAAATTCACCTCCCATATACCTAATCAGAAGTGGTCATATATTTTGGTAACACTAACACCTATCCCCAAGGTGTTTGAAATCCTAAGACTCCTAAGGCCGCAAGTAAAAGATCAGCTCTTCTGATAACGCATCTGATAGCAACGACTCCTAACACATGCCCCCATATAAATATAGGTCAGAATGCACCTATTTCACACCAACATCCCCCTTTCATGTGTTGTTTTGCTTACAGTCAGTAGTTCCTGCATGCCAGGTTTGTTATCTAGCCTAGGTCTCATTCCTTAGTGGGACGCGTATTTATTCAGCAATTTGGACATGTGCTAGCTAAGGCAACTGCAGTCCTCGCATTTGCTTTCATGCTGATATCCATCTGACCGTCCGCCGATCAGTGAAGGACCCACAAGATCTTGACGAAAGCAGTTACACTGTATGACGTACTCCAACAGGCACTTCTTGCAAAAACAAAATTGACAAAGAGGATACATTTGAATAGACAATTTGGACGCTTTATTTGGCAAATGACAAAAAGGATACATTTGAAAAGACAATTTGGGAGCTTTATTTAGACAATTGACAAAGATGATACATTTGAAATGACAATTTCAACACTTTATGTGGACAATGGGCCTCATTACAAATCAGGCGGGTAAACCCGCCGCCACCGTTGTTTGCGGACCGCCTGATCCCGACTCCTGCAGGCGGGAGGTGATGTTCCCGCCAGGCGGACGAGGAAACACCGGCAGCATCTCGTGATCCCCATTCCCATAGGACTAAATGGGAATGGGGATTAACATCATTCCGCCTCCGTGATTCCCGGGAAACCAGGGTTGCAATGCCCCGGTAATTCCGGGAATCACGGAGGCGGAATGGTAATATGAGTCTGGCGGTATCCAGGTGGTTTTCCCTCCTCGGTTACCGCTGGACTCGTAATGAGGCCCAATTTATACTTTTAATTGCTTTGAGATTCAAGTTAAATAGATTTCCATTGGTCATGTATAATGTATAAACATTTTTTAACATATAAATGGATGCTAATCATTTGAACCGGGAAGTGAACTGTTCCACGAGGTCTGCTTTTGGTAGACAGGGCACGTTTGCAATGTTTTGTGGCAATGTATGTGTCCTAGGAACAAAATCATGAGCGATTCCATGAGTATGCATTTCCAACGCAGTCAAAGTGATCTTTCACAAAATCGAATTGCATTTCCTGGTATATTGGCTCGACCACCCATTGTTTGCTTCTTTTTGCAAAGGCCATTGTGTAACGAAGCATCCCGCAGTTCTTGATTGTTCTCTCCTTATGTTGTCATTATGGGCTAATACCACTAGTAATGTTCGATATTGTATCCTGTCTATGCCAAAATGCAATCTCTTGGGCCTGTACTTTAGGCACATATTGTGGAACACCTCCAAATCGCCTATGTTACAGAATTCTGTGAGTCCCTTCAGATCTCATGATAGAGTTTTATTAAACACAATCTTCTCAAGAGCTTTGTGTGGAGATAAAGATGGAACTAACCACTTCTTCTTGCGTTCCTGCTCCTCCGATAAATGTCCATGTGCACATTGGTTAAAATGTAGGTTTTCTGTCCATGAGTGGACGTTGGAACAGTGGTGCATCAATGAGCACCATTTTTCAAGTAGAATTTCCACCGATCCATCACAAGTTTTGGAGCTCCACCAAAGATGGTTGCTCAAAGACTGGGACCACTGTAAAATATGTACAGAAAACTTTCTTTTACCAGCAGCTGTGATTTTTTTATTGAGTGATTTGACAATGTGCCATACATCAAATTGATGGTGGATGTTTGGAAGATGCTCTCGCATGGCCTTGGCTATTGAAATATGTCTGTCGGTGGCTATGAGGTCTATTTGCATTCCCCTCGATTGGAGATCTTCCGTGGATTTTATAAAACCATGTTTCTCCATGGCCACTAAGGATTTACATTCGGACACCTGCACGACCACCAAACCCTCCATTTTTTTAGTTTCCATGTCCTGAAAGTGGTATGTGCAGTACTTTGCTGAAAATCCAGGGCTGTCACACTGTCCATTGCCAGCTAGCCAAAACCGTTTGTCAGAGAATGTCCTTTCAATTGACATTTGTTCAATTTTCCAGGCATTACTAATAGCAGGGAATAACATTTCTCGTTGATATTCGTAGTACTGCGTTTTAGAGAGGACCTGAAGTGCCACAAATGTAGAGAAACTGGACAACTTACTAAAAGGAGAGCCACTGAAAAGTAAAGATGCTGCACACAGTAGATTTCCAGCTGGCACTTTGCCCATCACCGGTTGAGCGGACCATGAAAATGTAGCATGGAGCTGGGCACAGGTGGCTTGGATTTTCAGGTTAGTGCCTTGTGATACACGAATCACATTAATTCACCAATGCTGCCCATATACTTTCCCCCTAACTGGATGGACACCTTTCAGCATCAGTATAATCTCTACCAGGCAGATGTTGAATACAATGGCCCTCATTAGGACCTTGGCGGAGGACCATGGCGCTATTAGCACCATGGTCCATGGCACTAAGCTGCCAACTCCGCCATGGTGGTTGGCGGACTTACCGCCCCATTCCGACCTTGGCGGGGCGGTAAGCCCCAATCCCCATTTACCCTTCCCCATTCCCATTTTTGCCCCATAGGGCATAATGGGAGTGGGGAAGGCGTTAATTACGCCACCGTAAATTACGGTGGCGTAATTAACAACAAGGTCCCTTAGCGCCATGGATTTTAACGCCTGCTAAAAGCAGGCGTTAAAATCACCATGGCGCTAAGGGAACTCGTACTCAGGCGGTAAGGGTCGGCAAGGTTTACGCCGGTGTAAACCCCTTACCGCCTGGGTCCTAATGAGGCCCAATGTATTTGTGCTCCGTTATTGGACTACCGTCCTGCATGAATGTGGTTTGTGACCCAACTGTGGTGGACATATCGGCCAAACTAGACACACTGAAGTTCCTCAGTCAATTGCGTTCAGGATTCAGTGTCTGTTATTTCAACTTGTGTTATTTGCACACAAATTGGAGAAACAATTGATGTCAATTGTTTATTGGGTGACCCTTTTATTGTGGGTGTAGATTGTGTGAAGTGGTCACTGAGTAATTCAAAAGCATCTTCCTTATATTCAGTTTCTTCTTCATCTTGTCAAGTTCTGACATTGTAGCAATGGTCCAAAAACACTTTGCTTGCTTCGCTGGTCACATTCAATTCATTTTTTTCCCATTGGGCATAAGCATCTTGAGTCTGCTTATTGACTGGAGCACGCCGCGCCTGAAATAATAGTTGCACCATGGTGAAATCTGTTTGGCAAGCAGCATCTTTGGTTTCATTTGTTGTCTGTGTCTTTATACTTCTTTTCCTTCTGGGCTTCTAGGAGATGGGTTGTAAAAACATGTTCAATATAAATCCAACATACAGTATATAGCACTTTAGATAAACAAACTTGTTATGAAGACAACACCAGCCCGAAACACTTTACGTAAACAAAATAGTTTGTAAGTTACCCTTGTTTTCTTGATTTTATGTGAAACCGTGTTCTTCACTGTAACGATCGAACCAGCAAGTTGGTCCACCACCTCTGATCCATGTGCCTCCTCTTCTAATTCCGACCTTGCATACATCCCTTGAATAGAACATTCATAAAAAAAGTCAATTGTATTTGAAATCAAATTCTTTCATCGCGCACATCGCGTACTTACATACTCTCATAAACAGTATATGTCATTTAGTCAAAATCGACATTTCAAATTTCACCTGATTGATGGCAAGTGTACTCGATCAGAGATCACTGTGCATAACCTACGGATTGTAATGTTGTACTCAAGCATTTTGCATTGTATTCTGCATTAGGGTAGAAATTGTAACATTAGAACTGAAATGATAAAAGTATGAAACACTGCACGTGTATATGAATATCACTGTCTAATAGTATCAGATGTAGGAATTACTTTCTTTCATTCAAGGGCACTGTCAGTACGCATACCTCATACTCTGGACCAGCTCCAAAGGTAGATGTAATTGTAGTCGATGTACCAGCATCCCCCTGTAACACAGTACTAATAATAATATTTTATTGTGATTTAGTTTACATTGAAATTTTACACATTGATATAACTTTTACGTAAGAAGAAAAAGAAAACATATATAGAGTGAAAATTATCATAAAAAGGCAATACATAACAATTTAACTACAAAGTTATAAATAACGAGAAAAAAACCCATCAAATTCCCTAAACAATCAAACCATCATGTCTTCATCTCGTAACTTTTAGAAAACAGTAGTTACGGTTTTAGCAAAAAAGCATACAATGCCTCATAATAGCAGCTAATCTTCAGGGCGAGCTTCCAACATATAGTTAACATGGCAATAATGGTTTACCATTATGATCGTTTTTGCTTAGATGCACACCCGTGATAAATGGCACAGTAACACAGTACTTGTTTTATTATGGATGAAAACAGTGAAATTGAACAGAGACAATCAGATGCAGACAATGGTCATATGAATAAAAACCCATAAATGAAACATTATGTAAACAAACGACAGGATACGTAAACTATTTCTTATTATTTAAAATTCCATGCATAATACATTCCCGTAATCGAAAAGTGAAATAAAACTACCTGATAGGCACTCAAAGTTGTTGTTGACTCCGGAAAAGAAATGGATGCAGAATCTTGCTCCTTCATTTTCAGTGCATTGTCACGAAGTGGTAAAGGGAACATTAGATTTGCATTAGCTATGTGGGAAGATCCAACTCTCAATAATATGAACTTCTGCAAGTCTGTATGGCTCACCATTGATATATGAGACAAGTGAGCGTGTCCTTGATTCACTGAAAAATTGAAACAACCATTCATAAAAATGTAGTTGTATTTTATTTTGTTGCTGATGTTGATGGCACAAATGTACTACACATTGTATACTTCGGGTTGCAGCATGGTGTGGGAAAATCCCCTGTACTGACTGCTGTCACTGGGGAGTGTGGCTCTAATGGCATCAACAACACAGGCGGGTATTGCTCATCGAAAGCGGTATCCAAGCCTCCCATGAAGCCACCATGTAAACGCGCGATCGGCAACTGGGGAAGAGAAACATACAAACTGTATTTAAATGAACATGATAAGTGTATCAAACCTTAGTTGAAAATACAATCTTGTATCCTATGGTATAGTTGCCAGTACAAATGTTACTTCATGGATCAATCAACTTGAGCTTCAAAGTGTAGACAGATTACAAAAGTGAAAACCCATGCAATCTATGACGTTTGGTGCACAGAGAAATATTCAGGGAATCTCATAGAAATTTGCACAAAAGTGGCGCTAAAATCGATTTCCGCGCACAGCGTATTCATGGATTTTCGCATCCAAAACCAGCCGTGGCGCAGCGTGGCGCAGGGACCCTGCAGCAGCGCCAGTTACGCCCCCAAGAACGCCCTCGCGCAAGGAAAAGCCTTCAAAATCCCCAAATAATCGCAAAGGGCTGCGCTAACCCTGGACCAGTTCACAGGGCTGGCAAACAGCAAACGCCAAGCGGGGAACGTGTATTTCAGTGGTTCGCGGGAAGTTCCACACGCGATTGTCCTGTGTACGTGTGCATCAGGGGTGCGCGGGAAGTTCCACACGCGATTTCAGCAGGGTACGTGTATTTCAGGGGTGCGCGGGAAGTTCCACACGCGATTGGCCCCGTGCGAGCAGGGTACGTGTAATTCAGGGGTGCGCGGGAAGTTCCACACGCGATTTCAGCAGGGACGTGTATTTCAGGGGTGCGCGTGAAGTTCCACACACGATTCCATCAGGGTACGTGTATTTCAGGGGTGCGCGGGAAGTTCCACATGCGATTGGCCCCGTGCGAGCAGGGTACGTGTATTGCATGGGTGCGCGGGAAGTTCCACACGCGATTTCAGCAGGGTACGTGTATTTCAGGGGTGCGTGGGAAGTTCCACACGCGATTCCAGCAGGGTACGTGTATTTCAGGGGTGCGCGGGAAGTTCCACACACGATTGGCCCGTGCGAGCAGGGTACGTGTATTCCAGGGGTGCACGGGAAGTTCCACATGCGATTTCAGCAGGGTACGTGTATTGCAGGGGTGCGCGGGAAGTTCCACACGCGATTTCAGCAGGGTACGTGTATTTCAGGGGTTCTGGGGAGTACTACACGTGAATTGGCCGTGTGGGTCCTCCCAGGTGTTCGCTCTACAACCTCCACAGCCCCTGCAGGCAGCCCACACCACGGGGGACTACCCTGCACCCCTGCTCATGTCCCGCAGGCAGCCCATTCACCATGGGCATGCCCCCCAGCCAACCCACATGTCACCTTGCACTACTGATCAACAATGCATGTCTCCCACCACCCCCACCCCCCAGCAGTGCAGGGGCAGCCTCCACCAGGCCCCCACCCATGTCTACCACCACCCCCACCCCCAGCCACCAGGGCAGCCTCCACCAGGCCCCCACTCATGTCTCCCACCACCCCCACCCCCCAGCAGTGCAGGGGCAGCCTCCACCAGGCCCTCACCCATGTCTACCACCACCCCCACCCCCCAGCCACCAGGGGCAGCCTCCACCAGGCCCCCACTCATGTCTCCCACCACCCCCACCCCCCAGCAGTGCAGGGGCAGCCTCCACCAGGCCCCCACTCATGTCCCCCTGCACCCCCACCCCCCAGCAGTGCAGGGGCAGCATCCACCAGGCCCCCACTCATGTCTACCACCACCCCCACCCCCAGCCACCAGGGGCAGCCTCCACCAGGCCCCCACTCATGTCCCCCTGCACCCCCGCCCCCCAGTAGTGCAGGGGCAGCCTCCACCAGGCCCCCACCCATGTCTCCCACCTCCCCCTACCCCCCAGCAGTCAGGGGCACCCTCCACCAGGCCCCCACCCATGTCTACCACCACCCCCACCCCCCAGCCACCAGGGGCAGCCTCCACCAGGCCCCCACTCATGTCTCCCACCACCCCCACCCCCCAGCAGTGCAGCGGCAGCCTCCACCAGGCCCCCACTCATGTCCCCCTGCACCCCCACCCCCCAGCAGTGCAGGGGCAGCCTCCACCAGGCCCCCACTCATGTCCCCCTGCACCCCCACCCCCCAGCAGTGCAGGGGCAGCCTCCACCAGGCCCCCACCCATGTCTCCCACCACCCCCTACCCCCCAGCAGTCAGGGGCACCCTCCACCAGGACCCCACCCATGTCTACCACCACCCCCACCCCCCAGCCACCAGGGGCAGCCTCCACCAGGCCCCCACTCATGTCTCCCACCACCCCCACCCCCCAGCAGTGCAGGGGCAGCCTCCACCAGGCCCCCACCCATGTCTAACACCACCCCCATCCCCCAGCCACCAGGGGCAGATTCCACCAGGCCCCCACTCATGTCTCCCACCACCCCCACCCCCAGCAGTGCAGGGGCAGCATCCACCAGGCCCCCTGCACCCCCACCCCCCAGCAGTGCAGGGGCAGCCTCCACCAGGCCCCCACCCATGTCTACCACCACTCCCACCCCCAGCCACCAGGGGCAGCCTCCACCAGGCCCCCACCCATGTCTACCACCACCCCCACCCCCCAGCAGTGCAGGGGCAGCCTCCACCAGGCCCCCACTCATGTCTCCCACCACCCCCACCCCCCAGCAGTGCAGGGGCAGCCTCCACCAGGCCGCCACCCATGTCTCCCACCACCCCCTACCCCCCAGCAGTCAGGGGCACCCTCCACCAGGCCCCCACCCATGTCTACCACCACCCCCACCCCCCAGCCACCAGGGGCAGCCTCCACCAGGCCCCCACTCATGTCTCCCACCACCCCCACCCCCCAGCAGTGTAGGGGCAGCCTCCACCAGGCCCCCACTCATGTCCCCCTGCACCCCTGCCCCCCAGCAGTGCAGGGGCAGCCTCCACCAGGCCCCCACCCATGTCTACCACCACCCCCACCCCCAGCCACCAGGGGCAGCCTCCACCAGGCCCCCACCCATGTCTACCACCACCCCCACCCCCCAGCAGTGCAGGGGCAGCCTCCACCAGGCCCCCACTCATGTCTCCCACCACCCCCACCTCCCAGCAGTGCAGGGGCAGCCTCCACCAGGCCCCCACCCATGTCTCCCACCACCCCCTACCCCCCAGTCACCAGGGGCAGCCTCCACCAGGCCCCCACTCATGTCTCCCACCACCCCCACCCCCCAGCAGTGCAGGGGCAGCCTCCACCAGGCCCCCACTCATGTCCCCCTGCACCCCCGCCCCCCAGCAGTGCAGGGGCAGCCTCCACCAGGCCCCCACCCATGTCTACCACCACCCCCACCCCCAGCCACCAGGGGCAGCCTCCACCAGGCCCCCACCCATGTCTACCACCACCCTCACCCCCCAGCAGTGCAGGGGCAGCCTCCACCAGGCCCCCACTCATGTCTCCCACCACCCCCACCCCCCAGCAGTGCAGGGGCAGCCTCCACCAGGCCCCCCCCCATGTCTCCCACCACCCCCTACCCCCAGCAGTCAGGGGCACCCTCCACCAGGCCCCCACCTATGTCTACCACCACCCCCACCCCCCAGCCACCAGGGGCAGCCTCCACCAGGCCCCCACTCATGTCTCCCACCCCCTTACCCCCCAGCAGTGCAGGGGCAGCCTCCACCAGGCCCCCACTCATGTCCCCCTGCACCCCCACCCCCCAGCAGTGCAGGGGCAGCCTCCACCAGGCCCCCACTCATGTCCCCCTGCACCCCACCCCCCAGCAGTGCAGGGGCAGCCTCCACCAGGCCCCCACGCATGTCTCCCACCACCCCCTACCCCCCAGCAGTGCAGGGGCACCCTCCACCAGGCCCCCACTCATTTCTACCACCACCCCCATCCCCCAGCCACCAGGGGCAGATTCCACCAGGCCCCCACTCATGTCTCCCACCACCCCCACCCCCCAGCAGTGCAGGGGCAGTCTCCACCAGGCCCCCACTCATTTCCCCCTGCACCCCCACCCCCCAGCAGTGCAGGGGCAGCCTCCACCAGGCCTCCACCCATGTCTACCACCACCCCCACCCCCAGCCACCAGGGGCAGCCTCCATCAGGCCCTCACTCATGTCTCCCACCACCCCCCAGCAGTGCAGGGGCAGCCTCCACCAGGTCCCCACTCATGTCTCCCACCCCCCCCACCCCCCAGCAGTGCAGGGGCAGCCTCCACCAGGCCCCCACTCATGTCCCCCTGCACCCCCAGCCCCCAGCAGTGCAGGGGCAGCCTCCTTCAGGCCCCCACTCATGTCTACCACCACCCCCACCCCCCAGCCACCAGGGGCAGCCTCCACCAGGCCCCCACTCATGTTCTCCTGCACCCCCACCCCCCAGCAATGCAGGGGCAGCCTCCACCAGGCCCCCACCCATGTCTCCCACCACCCCCTACCCCCAGCAGTCAGGGGCACCCTCCACCAGGCCCCCACCCATGTCTACCACCACCCCCACCCCCCAGCCACCAGGGGCAGCCTCCACCAGGCCCCCACTCATTTCTCCCACCACCCCCACCCCCCAGCAGTGCAGGGGCAGCCTCCACCAGGCCCCCACTCATGTCTCCCACCGCCCCCACCCCCCAGCACTGTGGGGCACCTGCCAGCAGGCCCCCACTCATGTCCAACTCATGTACCCCTGCACCCCCACCCCCCAGCACTGTGGGGCACCTGCCAGCAGGCCCCCACTCATGTCCAACTCATGTCCCCCTGCACCCCCCACCCCCCAGCACTGTGGGGCACCTGCCAGCAGGCCCCCACTCATGTCCAACTCATGTACCCCTGCACCCCCACCCCCCAGCACTGTGGGGCACCTGCCAGCAGGCCCCCACTCATGTCCAACTCATGTCCCCCTGCACCCCCACCCCCCAGCACTGTGGGGCACCTGCCAGCAGGTCCCCACCCATGTCCAACTCATGTTCCCCAGCCAACATGTCATCACAATCTAGATCCCTGGTCCCTATGGTCAGCCTCCAAATGCAAAACACCCACCCGAGTATTGCATCCACCCACTCATAATTGGCAATTACATGACAGAACACCAATTGCAAGTTCCGAAACAAACACATTTCCCTCACATACACCCAATGGGTGTCAGTGAATCTCAAAAGCCATATCATGATATGCATTAAACCAATGAGATGATACTACACATTGAAGTTTAATAAACAAATATGTATTGAAGGAAACATAAATAGAATCAAAAATAAAGAAACAGAAATGGGAATGTACAAAAATGAAAAGAAGCATGTCCGTGAAAAAAAGCAAAACCAAAAATCAAAATCCAAAGTAATGATGTCCAAAGTCACTGTCCAGAAAACAAAATCCAATGGGAAATAAAATAGAAAGCCATTGCTCCATGGTTAAAATGTGAAAGAAAAATACAATCCAACAGTGAACTATGTACATACGAACAAGCCAGGGTCCATTATCCCAACAAAAGAAAGGAAACCTATCTAACTACACTAACTAATAAAATAAACTATATACAAAAATGTGGCCAATGTCCGAAAGGTCCAAAATAAATCCTAAAAAAAATGAAACCTAACACTACCTACATAACTATGTACAAGGGCAGCGGGCTAGTTTGACGGCTCACTTGTGGATGTCCCGGGCCAGGGCATCATCAAACTCCTGCTCAATGTCCTGGAGGCGCTCCTCCTCCATGGCCCCGAGGGTCCGCAGGGCCGTCGACGTGTCCACCTCCAAACCCCTGCGGATTGCCTCGAGGCACTCGGCCCGCCTCAAGGCCCTCCGCATGGAGTTCTCCGCCCTGACCATTGTGAGCCGTGCCTCTTCCGCCCGCTGCCGCTCCGCATCTATGGTGTGGCCCAACCGCTGCCACACGGAAGACACTCTCTGTCCTGGGTCCTCCTGCCCTCCGGCCGATGCCTGCCCCTCCGATGTTGAAGGCCCCGAGCCTTCATGGCTCCCACCACGTTACTGCTGCTGCTGTGCCTCTGCCCGTGCACTGCCTCCTGCTGCCTGCACATCCTCCGCCGGCTGGGGTGCAGTCGTTGATGTGGCCACCCCTGCTGGACGTCCGACTCCCGACTGTGGCAGGGATGCCTCCTCCACCAGCCTGGCCGCACCATCAGAGGCAGCTCCACAGGGCACCCAGGTGACTGATGGGTTGGAAGATGGCACGGAGGACGACTGGCGCGTAGGGGGTTCAGTTGAGGAGGGGGTCGTAGCAAGCCCCATCATACGGAGGAATCAGGCCTGGGTGACCTGCCCCAGCAGGCTGACGTGGTCAACAAGCCATTCGAGATGACATGCAGTCTCCTCATGAAAAGACTGCAGGTCACCTCGCATGGCCCGTTCACGCAATGCCACACCACTCAGAACAGGCTCAACCCGGACCCGGATAGCCACGTCCGCAGGCAGAGGAAGGCCAGTTGTCGTGAGCTCATCCCCTGCCTGAAAACGGGTCTGGATGTAGGCATCCCTGCTGGTGCAAGATGATGCAGGGACAGGATCAGGGACAGGATTGCACACAGGCACCTCCGCGGCGGCCTGTGCTGCCTCCTGTCCCTGGTCCTGCACTGCACCACTAGCACCAGTGGGATCCCCACCTCCAGACCCCGTCTCTGTTGCTTGCACGGCCTCCTCCTCCACCAAACCCCCCACCAACCTGGATGACTCCGTGCCATCTTCCCCCGTTGGGCCCTGTGGGGTCCCAGCTGCCCCTTCTGCTGCCGAGGAGTCCAACTCCAACCTCCGCCTCTTGGACCTCCCCCGGCAGCTGCGGCCTGGGACGCGGCACTGGACTCCTCACTCCCCGACGAGATGACAACATGGGAGGGGAGCTGGGCCTTGCGTCTCCGGCTGGCGGTGGGATCCCCGCCACTGTGCTCCACAGCACCTTCTCCGCCCTCTTCATCAGTTGACGCTGCAGACAGGGAGAAATAAAACACAGGCATCAGGGCACTGTACAATGGAAACATACACACATGGCAGTTGTACATGAGTGGCATTGGCAAACCTCAGACATGTCATCACAATCCCCAACACACATGTCATTTCAACTCGCACACATGAGCCATACCACAGACATATCGCAACTGCCAGCACCACCCATACACATACAACAGCATGAGCAGGCAAAGGTGAGCCAGACATCACATGCAACACAGGAAGTGCACCACACATGTACACACACCACCACACTTGCATGCATGTGTACACCTCTGCCAAGTGTCGCAGTGTTCAGATGGGCATCCATGTCACTTCTGCCCATCAGGCTTCCACATACCGCTGTCACATGCATCCATGTTGCATCACTGTTGCACCCTTGTGAAATACACACACATGCACATGTACACAGTGCTGATACATGCAGCTGAAAACAACATACATGCGTGACATCACGGACATGTCTACTTACATACACATTCATCCAAACATGTGTGCCCACACAACTGCATTTGGCATGCAAGCCTACACACACAAGCACCATCCATGTCTCACACCTTCCATCCCTCGCATGTGTTAGCCCCACGGCCCTGTACACCCCCACCCATACTCGACCCCATACAAACAGATGTGCAACCTGCACACTACTGAAAAATCACCACACGCACAGCTCACAATCAGGATGCATGTACACTTACTGCTCGACTCCAGACGGGTCTGCCTCTCAAGGACATGGACGTGGAGTGCTGGGGATATGCGTTCCAGGACCCTCATCTGTTCTTTCGACAAGTGGCCCCGGCACCCCTTGGCATCCGCTGCCTTCAAGAGGCGCTGGCCCTTGTTCAGGGTCCTGGACCTGAAGTCCTCCCAGCGCTTCTTGACATGTTGGAAGTCGCGGACTGCCACCCCCTCCGCGTTGATGGCAGTCACGATGTCAGTCCAGATCCGAGTCCGTCCTTCCTTGTCGGCGCGGGAACTTCTGAAGAGGGCATCATACTGCCCCAGGACTTGCTCCACCAGGACACCACCTTCGGTGGCACTGAAGCTGGTGCCCCTCTGCCTCTCTGGCCGGGGGTTGGCAGTGGTCTCAGATGGTGTTTGCCCTGACATGAGAACCCCAGAGGCAGGAGTGGGTGGGCAACTGGGTCCTGGGGCTGGGCTGTGGAGCGATGGAATCCCAGTCGGGAGTCTTCGGTTCCAGCAGGGGTGGTCACAGCAACAGCACCCCTGGCTGATGTGCAGGCAGCAAATGGCAGGGCACGTGGGCAGCAGGCAGTCAGGCAGCAGCAGATGGCAGGTGGGAGCGTGCTAGGGGCTCTGGGGGACAGTAGTTCGGCCTTCTGGGCAGGAGCGTGGTCTTCCGTGTGCTTACGCGTGGCCAGCTTGATACGAAGTGATTTGGCACGTGAAAATCCTGCACGTCTGCGTGTAAATCGAGGAAATGCCCTTAGCGCGTATGCACGTCAGCACGCATATGCGATTTCATTGGACCAAAGGCCCTTAGCGCGTGAGCGCGTCTGTGACGTGAGGCGCGCGGGTGTTTCCCTCATTACATGTGATGACAGAGCACACATGGATTTCCACCAATCGCGTGTGGATCTTCCTGTGCACCCCAGAAATACACGTACCCAGGCCAATCGTGTGTACGCTCACTTCCCTCCGATTACACGCGATGACACTCGGACGTGCAGTTTTACCACGTGTGCTCGCATATGCGATTTCATTGGCCCAAAGGCCACCATGCGCAGCTGTGACGTCACGCGCATGGCCGTAGAGAATGGCGCGTGTAATAATGAAGAGATACACGTCCGAGTGTCAAAGCGCGTAATTGGTGGAAATGGCCTCATTGCGTATGCGCGTCTGTGACGTGTGTATAAAAGGTACGTGTAGAACGCCATTTCCTTGTACGTGCTTTTCGTGGAGAGCGAGTGGGTGAAATCTGTACTTCTTGTCGGTTCACATGCGATTTACTTCACGGCGTTTCCAGTTCGTACTCCCTGTTACCTCTGACAGCTTTTTCTCTTTTCCTCTTTTTCCTGGGCCTGTTTCCTCAAACAGCTTCCCTACTACTGTTGTCCTGTCTCCTCAGACAGCGTACAATTCTTCTTTTGGCGGGGGTGTTGCCAACGCGCACACGCGCATATTTTTCACGCTTTTGTTCCTGGCGGACGGTGAGACGCGCACGTATCTAACATCTGTGCTTGCCCCGTGTGTCGCGTATCCCTTTAGAGGTCATTCTAGGCTGCGTGTGACACGCATACGTTCATTCTTGTGTTCCTGGGTGCCACAGCGTAGTGCAGGTTTATTTTTCCACGCACGTGGTCTAGGAGGGGTTGCGTGCACCTTACTTCGCTTTTTTAGAGTGCCTGTGCATTGCATGACCCGTCATCTTTCCCCAGGGGTGACATACAGCCTTGCTAGAGCACTAGGGTACGATTACCATCTGGTACCCAACCCCTTTGACCCCCAATTGCCCAGGACAATAGTTCACATCGACTCCCATACGCATAATAACATCAGTGCCATGGCTAGGAGGCGAACAAGCCGTAAGGGTGGCAAAGGTGGCCGAGCCCCAAGTGGTGGCCGTGGTCGATCCGGTAGGGGACGTGGCCGTGACTTGCAGGGTACCCCTAGCCCCCCATGTGTGGAGGAGCAGTCAGGGACACCCATGCCCCCCCCCCTGGTTGAGGTTACCGTGGCTGACACCATCCATGCTCAGCCCTTGTTGGACCAGCCCACTGTGGAACCAGACCTGGCACAGGGTGACTCCATGGCTGACTTCCAGGTCAGCAGGTGTAGGCCACGTGCGCTGGTGAACGTTGGTGTCATCAGGCCACGTGGATCAGGGGCAGCTAGGTCATCTGCTGCCCCACGTAGGCAGGCTGGGGAGGCTGCAGGGGCAGCTGCAGCTCCATCCACCCCACCTCTCACACACCCATCCAGAACAGTGTCGGTCCATGTCCATCATGCTGACATTCCCCCTGACACCATCACACTTGAGATAATGCCTGCACCAACTCCCATGCTGAGTGTGCAATCCCACGCTCCTGCCCCTAGTGTCCAGAGCGGCGCAGGACACTCCGGATCCCCACCACCTTCCAAGCGGAAGAGGAAGAGTGCTCGTCCAGTAGAGGCTGATGCCCCAGACACGGCTACACAGTCCGGCCCGTCAAGGAAGCCCAGCTTCAATGAGGCCGAATTGAATGCACTTGTAGAGTATGTGTCCGCACATGACCGCGAAATGGTGATTGTTGCAGGATCCAAGACCACACCTGCACAACGTCAGGCACACTGGCAAACCATTGCGGACATCATAAGTGCCCTTGGAATCGTGAGGCGCACAGCTAATGAATGCTACAAGCGCTGGAATGACCTGAAGTGCAGGGCAAAGAATAAGCTGGCCTCAAGTCATGCCACAACTCTAGTGACTGGAGGTGGGTCTCCAGCAGACGACATAGAACTCACTCCACATGAGCAGGTTGCTGGGACCTACGTCACGGAGGAACAGATCCAAGGCGTGGGAGAAGTGGCAGATTACGAGGCATTGTCCGGTGAGTGCACATGCATGTGTGTGTCATCCATGTGCATGGTGTGTGTGGGAGGGCTTCTGTTTGGGTGCCAGGGGAGGGTGTGTGTGCCTGAGTGGTTCGGCTCACCCATGTGCCTCTTCCTAAACATTCTTGGCAACAGCACTTGGGTATAGCAGCATCCCTTCGGCCAACATTAGATATCCAGCCCAACACCACGCCAGTTGCCCTTGGAGTGTCATCTTGCCACTACACTGTTGCTTATTTACCTCTGTTTATTCAGGCAGATTGTTTGCATACCACCACTTTTACTCGGGATTTCTCAGTCCTATTGTCACATGTCTGACATGGCTATGGTACAGTGGACTGGCTCAGTTTCGTGGACATGATTAGTTTGGACATGCCCCTGTGCTATAGGACCATTTTTGACTGGCAGCTGCATGTTAAACATTTGAACCATTACAATGAAAATAATCAATCATATGAACAAACTGGACTGAATGAACAATTGGTGACCTCCTCTCCCTCTTCACTTCATGGCTAGGGTACATGCCATCTGTGTGATGGCATGTGTATTTGACCTGCCAATCACTGGACAATGTGTGATGCCACTGCTAGGCAGCATGCAGCAAATGTGTTCATCTTCCATCTTGGCGTCATCAATGTGTGCCATCTGCCTCCCCATCACACGCAGTGACGGTGCATGCATGGGAGTATTTTAGTCATGTGGGACATGTCAATCAAGTACTGTTTCTGTAGCCTCTCAGCCCTCATTGTGTGCCATAGTGCTAATGCATGTTTCCATTTGTTTTCTTTTATGTCTTTGCAGGGGAAGACGCACCTGATACTGCTGGGGTTGTGGAGATGGTGCAGACCCAGGAGGGGTCTGAGGGCCAACCGACCACCTGTGAGGGACGTGGTGTGGTGGTGGGTGAGAACCCACAACTGCTGCAGGTCGTGCTCTCAAGGGGTGTCTCTGGTTGCACCTCCCTCGAGCTGTACTCAGGTGTTGATTCGGATGATGAGACCTATGTGCCGTCGCAGGTGAGTGTTCCTGGGAGGGATTCTGTTCTGTCCGACCCACCTGCACCAGGGTTAGAACCCTCAATGGGGATGTCAGTGTTGGCAGGTATGCCTTTGGTGGTTACGGATGCAGGGTCACACTCCGCGACATCTGATCCTGTTCCTGGGCCAGCAGATCAGAGGGGGAATGCAGTCCTGCAGCCTCAGGCAGTGCCGGCACAGCAAGGCGCAGTTCGCCTTGCCCCAGACAGGTGTGGTGCCCGCCGACGTGGTGGCCGTACGCCACCTGGCAATACCACATGGAAGCAATCCATTTACGGTATGGCAACCCAACAGGCAGCATCATCAGAGATGATGGCTCAGGCCATGGATAGGGTGGCCACTTCCATTGTCCCCCCCGAAAGGCTGATAGAGCGACTACAGCAGGCAACCGACTCCATCTGCCAGTCACACAGGGAGGACATGTTGGCGTCCGACAGGGACAGGTGGGCGGCACTGGCGACTCTGCAGGAAGCCATCTCCATAGAGTCCCAGGGCCACAGGGAAGCCCTGAGGCTGGAACTCAGGACGACTCTTGTTGAGTTTGAGGCTTCAACAAACCGAAGGACAGAACAGCAGCTGGAGCGTCTCACCCGTACGCTCTCAGCTGAGATGCAGGCAACTAGGGCGGAGGTCCGGGCATCCCGTGAGTTGTTGCATGGGGACCTCCGCACACTCATCCTCCAGAACGAGACCTACCACACCCGCATGCTTGCAGCCATGGAGGAACAGACTAGGGCTTTGCGTGGGCTTCCTCCCATAGTGCCACCACCTCCGGATGCAGCTGCAGAGGGTGAGGATAGCTACAGCAGTGATACTCCCACAATAGGGTAGCCGTGTAGGCCATGAGCCCATGGTGGTGTTTTTTTTTCACAAGATCCACACAGGTGGGTTTTGGTGTGCACCCTGTCCTCGGACCTCCTGGGTGGCCTCCCTAACCCCCCCCACTCGGGCCCATTAATGGCCATTTTTGATTTTTTTTTTTTGTTCTTTTTTTTTTTGGGACAGTGGGCCTCATTACGACCTTGGCGGAGGACCATGGCGCTATTGGCACCATGGTCCATGGCGCTAAATTGCCAACTCCGCCATGGTGGATGGCGGACTTACCGCCCCATTCTGACCTTGGCGGGGCGGTAAGTCCCCAATCCCCATTTACCCTTCCCCATTCCCATTTTTGCCCCATAGGGCATAATGGGAGTGGGGAAGGCGTTAATTACGCCACCGTAAATTACGGTGGCGTAATTAACATCAAGGTCCCTTAGCGCCATGGATTTTAACACCTGCTAAAAGCAGGTGTTAAATCCGCCATGGCGCTAAGGGATCTCGTACTCAGGCGGTAAGGGTCGGCGCTGTTTACGCTGGCGTAAACCCCTTACCGCCTGGGTTGTAATGAGGCCCAGTGTGTTGCCTTGTGTGGCTCCCGTGGGCATACGCTGCATTGTGGCTGGGCACATGCAGGCTTGTCATGGATTTGGTTCAGATACTTGGGTTTTTGTCACACACACCCCTCCTGCTTCCCGTTTCCATGGGCTTGCAAAGGGTGTGCCCAAGTGACATTGACGTACATGGTGACATTGGACTCCCATGAGCTGTGTGGGCAGTCTGTAGTCAATACTGTGTATACATTCATAGTGCATATTGTTGTTGTATTGTACACTGCGTGGTGTATTGCTATGTGCCTCTGCATCCATCTCATCCTCCATATCTGCAGGTCCATTCCTCATGTCTTCACAATGCGGTCCACCTTGGAACTGGAGTCCATGTTGTAAGCAGTGCACCTACACTCTTGCGTGGCGCTAACACTGTATACTTGCAAGTGTTCGGAGGGCTGTCATCATCAGGTGGTGAGGCTAGCTAATTTTTAAGTCTGTAATGTCATGTTTAAGGTAGGTTGGAGGTTGTGTAGGTGATTGGTATTCTTGGTAAGTATTTGGTAATGTGGGTTGTAGGTCCTGCATTACTGTGAGCATTTCATGTGTGGACATGTTTCCATTAGGGACACTGTAGCTGCTGACACTTGGGGCATGTTGTGGGGATTAATTTCTTTCCTTTCACATTGCATGACATGCCATGGTGTGTTGTGTGGCCGTGCCGGGGAGGGGGTGGTTGACATGGCACTGTTTTCATGTAGTATTTTGCAAGTGGGTATTCATTTCTGCAGCATGGAAGTGTCTTTTCATGAGACTGCATTGGTGGTGTTTGTGTAGGTAGGGATGCACACATTGTGACACTTCCACATGAACAATCTCAGGCTGCTATGGTTCTGACAGTTGACAGTCCCTTTGTTCGTCTTAATTGTCAGGTCGAGTCATCATTGCTTATCGATGGTATGTGCCAGGCCTGTGTGCACTCCACTGGGGTGTGATTTCTATGTGAAGTAATTAGCCACCAGCTGCGTACGGGCTGCCTCACCCCGTGCCCTCTCCCCTCCCATGCGCAGCAGGCGTGCATGTGGTTGGGGATGTGGGGGCGCCACCATGTCCACGGCCAGGCCCCGGCGTGTTGCAACATTGTGCAGGACACATGCTGCCACTATGATCCTGCACACTACTGGGGGCGCATATAACAGCTGCCCGCCAGAACGGTCAAGGGAGCGAAAGCGTGACTTGAGCACTCCGAATGTGCGCTCCACTATGCCCCGGGTTGCAATATGGACTGTGTTGTATCTTACCTTTGGAGGCGTGATGGGGTTCCGAATTGGCGTCATCATGTGGGTGCTCAGAGGGTAGGCACTGTCCCCTGGTGAGGAGGTGATGGGTTTCATTAGTGGGGTAGTGACATAACTCTGCATCTGACATGCATGCATGTGCAGTGGCATTCATACTCACCAAGCAGCCATGTATCGCCATGCCGCCCAGCTTCTAGGTCCCGGCTTAGGGTAGACATTCGGTAAATGAAGCTGTCGTGGGTGGACCCTGGATAGTTGGCATATACCGAGGTGATGATTCCCTTAGCATTACATACTACCTGCACGTTGATGGAATGCCAGTGCTTGCGGTTCCTATAGATGTGCTCAGATGCCCTGGGGGGACGTAGTGCCACATGGGTGCAGTCAATGGCACATAGCACTTTTGGAAATTGTGCCACACCGTAGAAATCGAGGGTGGCAGCCTGCCTTTCTGCAGGTGTCCTGGGCAGGTATATGTGCCTACGGACTGATGGGCGTGCAGTGATGATGTTCAAGACCTGGTGTAGGCAGCGTGACTGCGTGGCCTGTGACACCCCACCCACTATGGCACTTGTCAGCTGAAATGATCCTGTGGCCAAGAAGTGCAGTACATTGAGGACCTTCTCCAGGGGGCTGAGTGCTTGGGAGCACAGGGTGGGTGATGTGAGGTCATCCTCCCACTCACTGACCAGGTCCAGTATTATGTGTGGGGGAAACCTGTACCTCCCATACACCTGGTCATCAGGCATCCCAAAAAGGCTGGTTCTGGGAGTGAAAATTCGGGCCCTCACTATCCTCCTCCTCCTTTGGTAACCCACGGCCACTGCTGCTAGGAATGGTATATTCATCCTGGCGTATGAGCTTGTTTGTTGTTTGCGCGCACTTTTAAGCTGCGCGGGTCGACGTACGCCTGCTTCATGCTGGCGTACGTGTCTCAGCATTGGACTATTTTTCAGCACGTCGTAGGCGAACGTGTGAATCTTCCCGCCCACCCCAGAAATACACGTAGCACGCTCTCACAGGCACAGTCGCGGGTAAATATTCCCGCCCACCCCTGGAATACATGTAACCCACTCTCACAGGCCCAATCGCGTGTGGAAGTTCACGCGCACCCCGAAGTACACGTACCCAGGCCATTCGCGTATAGGAATTCCCGCGCACCCCGAAGTACACGTACAATCGCGTGTGGAACTTCCCGCGCACCCCGTAGTACACGTACCCAGGCAAATCGCGTGTGGAAGTTCACGCGCACCCCGAGGTACACATACCCAGGCCAATCGCGTGTGTAACTTCCCGCGCACCCCGAAGTACACATACCCAGGCAAATCGCACGGCTGGGGGGTGGGGGTGGTGGGAGACATGAGTGGGGGCCTGGTGGAGGCTGCCCCTGGTGGCTGGGGGGTGGGGGTGGTGGGAGACATGAGTGGGGACCTGGTGGAGGCTGCCCCTGCACTGCTGGGGGGTGGGGGTGGTGGGAGACATGAGTGGGGGCCTGGTGGAGGCTGCCCCTGGTGGCTGGGGGGTGGGGGTGGTGGGAGACATGAGTGGGGGCCTGGTGGAGGCTGCCCCTGGTGGCTGGGGGGTGGGGGTGGTGGGAGACATGAGTGGGGGCCTGGTGGAGGGTGCCCCTGGTGGCTGGGGGGTGGGGGTGGTGGGAGACATGAGTGGGGGCCTGGTGGAGGCTGCCCCTGGTGGCTGGGGGGTGGGGGTGGTGGGAGACATGAGTGGGGGCCTGGTGGAGGGTGCCCCTGGTGGCTGGGGGGGGGGGGTGGGGGTGGTGGTAGACATGAGTGGGGGCCTGGTGGAGGCTGCCCCTGCACTGCTGGGGGTGGGGGTAACAGGGGACATGAGTGGGGGCCTGGTGGAGGCTGCCCCTGGTGGCTGGGGGGTGGGGGTGGTGGCAGACATGAGTGGGGGCCTGGTGGAGGCTGCCCCTGGTGGCTGTGGGATGGGGGTGGTGGGAGACATGAGTGGGGGCCTGGTGGAGGCTGCCCCTGCACTGCTGGGGGGTGGGGATAATAGGGGACATGAGTGGGGGCCTGGTGGAGGCTGCCCCTGGTGGCTGGGGGGTGGGGGTGGTGGTAGACATGAGTGGGGGCCTGGTGGAGGCTGCCCCTGCAGTGCTGGGGGGTGGGGGTGGTGGGAGACATGAGTGGGGGCCTGGTGGAGGCTGCCCCTGGTGGCTGTGGGATGGGGGTGGTGGGAGACATGAGTGGGGGCCTGGTGGAGGCTGCCCCTGCACTGCTGGGGGGTGGGGGTAATAGGGGACATGAGTGGGGGCCTGGTGGAGGCTGCCCCTGGTGGCTGGGGGTGGGGGTGGTGGGAGACATGTGTTGGTGATCACTAGTGCAAGGTGACATGTGGGTTGGCTGGTGGGCATGGCCATGGTGGATGGGTTGCCTGTGGGACATGAGCAGGGGTGCAGGGTAGTACCCTGTGGTGTGGGCTGCCTGCAGGGGCCGTGGAGGGTGTAGAGGGAACACCTGGGGGGACCCACATGGCCAAATCACGTGTAGCATTCCCCGGCACCACCGAAATACACGTACCCTGCAGAAATCGCGTGTGAATCTTCCGCGCACATCGGAATACACGTACCCAGGCCAATCGCATGTGGAACTTCCTGCGCACCCCCACCTAGCCAGGCCAATCGCGTGTGGAACTTCCCGCGCACCCCGTAGTACACGTACCCAGGCCAATCGCGTGTGGAACTTCCCACGCACCCCCACCTACCCAGGCCAATCGCGTGTGGAACTTCCCGCGCACCCCGAAGTACACGTACCCAGGCTAATCGCGTGTGGAACTTCCCGCGCACCCAGGAACACGCCACACGCTATTTTTCACTCAGCGGGTGTCCGTGTTTGTCGGGGCCCCTTTGCACCTCATTTGTCCTAGAGGGCCACTGTATGGGCCATTCATCATGGCTGTATATGGGTGCTTTTTGTTAGCGCACATTTTGGCGCACATTTTTTTCAGTCGCAGGGGCGCTACCGCCTGCTTTCTTGTGGCGTACTTGTTTGGCCCTGT
This sequence comes from Ambystoma mexicanum, assembly GCF_040938575.1. Taxonomy (NCBI): domain Eukaryota; kingdom Metazoa; phylum Chordata; class Amphibia; order Caudata; family Ambystomatidae; genus Ambystoma; species Ambystoma mexicanum. Next base: position 48,031,101 of record NC_090925.1, on the reverse strand, counting down.
GCGCATCTTTGACCGTGCGCTGGTTTGCCCTATTCGATTCCATGAATACGGGTTGTAGGCGAGCGTGTGGGCGTTCCGCGCACTTGCCTCCTGTACTTCCCCCGTGACGCCCATATTTTCACGCGTTGTTCCCCATTCCGAGTGTTACGCCCCGTGTTCCGCCTACTTTTGTGATGTGCGCCGCGCTATGTGCGATTTCGCAGTGGCCGTGGTGCACGCTGTTGGATGACCTGTGCGCCAGCGTGCGCGGCGCACATTTTTAGAGCACATCCAATGTTTTTCTCGCGCACGGACTTCCATGACTTGCTGTGCGCTGGTTTTCCTGCAATTTTCACACTTGCACTGCGATTTTCGCACTTTTCCTGCGATTCGCACGTTTTGGCACCTCTGCGCGGTAATTTTCAGCGCACATTAATTCCATGAATCAACCCCATTGTTTCTTGGTTGTACATGAAAGACACATAAGATGACCACTATGATTTCCCCAAATCGCGAGTGATGTATAGAATTGCAAGACTACATTAATTTGGCGGTTGCCATTGTATGAAAAAATTAAAATAGATAGTTATGATAGTACTAGTATCTGTTTGCACGGGCTATGAGCAACAAAGATAGCTGAAAAGAGCAGAAACAAGCCACAGGATACACAAAAAAAAACAATTAAATGATTGAAAAAGCAACTCTGATGTTGTCGGTCTGTTTATACTTATTGAGGAAAGAGGCGTCCTGCCATTTCCATGAAGACACTCATTAGCTGGAGCACAGAGAACGTTGACACTAGACATGTATTGGCGTTGTGAAATGGGCCATACGCTTCTAGTGCTGTCAGCTTCAGGGGCGGGGGATATGATTTAGTGCCACCAGGGCAGTTCACCTTAAGGTGATGTGGCAACGGATAAGATCAGCACAAGATGGACGCGCCCTGCTGCCTGATTTCGCATGTGTAATAGTGAGGAAAACTATGGTAAGGTGCATAGGAAATGTTTTTACAATCGATCAACGTATGCTTAAACCCACATGCCCGAACGCCCGGGACAATAACATTTTTGAGCGCACTATTCCTTTAAGCACTTTATATAGAACAAATATACGTAAAATATCACCCAACCTGTGTTGGTACTCATTTATTGACCTCAGAAGTATGAAAGGCTGAGTTGAGGTGTTTAAGAACAGACTAAATCAGTGACTCACCCTCTGAAGCGTGCCTGAAATAAACCTTTAATGAGTCTAGCAATTATTGTATAGAATTCTAGAAAGACAAATTATTAGGCATTCCCATTCTTTCTTATTTAGGGCCACTGCTGAAAGTGTCTGACATGTGGAACCCCTCTTATTTTCTTTCTTTTTAAATAATTTAATGAGGCCTGAACAAGAAAGCCAGAAACTCCAGAAGCCCAAGATTAGCATACAAAAAAAAAAGAATATTTTGCTTTTTTTTTTAGGGGTAGCAAGGAAGACCACCGGGGTCACAGTTATGACCTCTGGCGACCCCTAAATGACATCCCTGCTTACGCTGTATTACATGTCAGGTTGGAACATAGAAGCAAGATGCACTGTGAATGTAAGACTGCACAGTCGGCGCTCTACGGCTGCGGAATGGCCCGGACAGGTCCAGACAGGTGAGGCCCTTTGTCTAGTCGGCCTTCGTCATTGTGGGAACAGCTTTGCGCCTTGCGGTCACCCCAGTGGCCTATTAACACGGCCGTATTTGTTGCCTAGCAACCAGAGGCAACAAGTTGAAAATTGGATTCGACGGCCATTGCCATCCACCTGGTTAATGGCAGTGATCAGGCGTGAGGATAGTGGGGGGTGTTACAAATATGAGCTGATGAGGATGGTCAGAAAACTGTGACCAATGATAACATGGGAATTAGAGAAGAATAGATTTGTTTTCCTTTTGTGTAGGTTTGACCAATCAAGTGCAGAGGGATCATTTGTACTAAAATATGTGGGAGTGTTTTAACTGTTGCAAAATGCATTTAATGTGCAGTGTTTTTGTGGTTCATGGAGACTTGGGTTAGTTTGACTCTCCAAGCCCCATCTAGCTCCTCGCAGCTGATTGTACAATAAACCTACTTTACCAACAAACGTGCACTCGCTTCTTAAGTGATGGGCCTGCTCTGAGTTAAGGTGAATAAAGACCCATCCGTGCATGGTTTATAGCAGAAAAATGCAGGATCAGCATATCTTCCTTTCGCAGATTTAAAAGGGTTCCAGGTGTAGACATTATACATATTACACGTTGTTTGCAGGCTCTAATTTTTTGGACATGTTCAAGTACAAGCATGATCAACAATGCAATGAACAAGGACGCAATTACATTTTTTAATGTTGTTATACTTTACTCACATAAATGTTTAGTCACGTTCAACTCTGTTTTCATATTATTTAACTTTTCTTCTTTTCAGGGCCTTTTTGAACTCTTTGTTTTTTAGAGTATAAATAATTGGGTTAGACATGGGACACGCTGCGATATACAGGAAAGAGAGCAATTTTGCTCTGGCTCACGGAATAGGTTGAGGCTGGGCGCAAGTACACGAACATGAGCACTCCATAAAATAAGCTCACTACAGTGAGGTGGGAGGCACATGTGGAGAAGGCCTTGCGTCTCCCAGCTGTGGACTTAATTTTGAGGATGGTCGAGATGATGTTGACATAAGATGTGATGATTAGGAGAGTAGAGAAAATCGGCATAACAACCCCCAATGAAAAATTCATTATTTCAACCATGCGAGTGCTGGTGCAAGAAAGCTTCAGTAGAGCTGTCACGTCACAGAAGTAGTGGTTGATATGATGTGTACCACAGAAGGAGAACTTAGATATTAGCACAATGTCAAACATTGGCTCCATAAAACCAAAAATCCAGGCTATGGTTGCAAGTTTAAGACAAGCAGCCTTGTCCATGATCATGACATAATGGAAATGATTGCAGATGGCCACATATCGATCATAGGCCATGATGGACATTTCCACCACAATGAAAAACATAAAGAAGTACAACTGCAGGAAGCATCCCTTGAACGAAATGCATGTGCTCGGGAGAAAGAAGGCTGACAGCATTTTGGGGAACGTAACTGAGATGTAACAGATATCTACAAAAGACAGGTTGGTGAGAAAGAAATACATGGGAGTGTGCAGGTGTGAGTCTGAGTAAAGAACTGATATGACCAGAAGATTTCCAGCAACAGTTACCATAAACACAGACACAAACATTGCAAAAAGAGGTGCTCGAAGCTCTGGGAAATCAGAGAAACCTTCAAGAATTAAGTCTGTCTCAGATGTCTGATTTCCTTCTTCCATCTGTCAAGAGCTGATGTCTGATTTCCTTCTGCCATCTTTCAAGAGCTGCAGCATTTTCAGTTTTTGATGATGAACTTGAGGTCGAGAATGAACACATGAAAATAGAGAAATTAGGAAAGAACAAAAGAAAGAAAATAGAGATCAAGAAAGAAAGAAACAAACAAACAAACAAAGGAGACAAAAAGGAAGGACAGAAAGAAAAAAGTTGATGAGGTAAACAATCAGGGAAAGAACCAAAGAAACAAAGAAAGAGAAGATTATTAGAAATGTTATTGTTAAAAAGTGAAAGACATTTGAATCTTGACAATATATATGCTGTTACTCAATTCTTTCCGTGTGTAGCAGCATGGGAACCCAGCATTAGACCAAAATCAGAGCAAACAAGGCTTACCACAGTTTTCTTACGTCGACAGTCGGGGCGGGGAATCAAAAGACAACTCGAGACTTGGACAGTATTTTTCAGAAGGGTTTATTTTACAAAAAAGAAGGTTACATTTACAACCCAACTGCTATGGGATTATTGACACTCCATTATGGTATGGGTGAACAATATAAAGAGGGACATGTACATGGTTTCTGTTTTACGGTTTGTATTGGTACTTACCTGGGTTACCTATCTGCTTATTGTATATAATCAACCTGACAAAAGAGGTAAACATGGCAGTCACAATATTAAACTTACTGGGACATCTTCCTGTGTGTTCCACAGGGTGGGCTAAGATAGAGTCCTGTACATGGGGTCACTTGAAGGTTGCACACTCTGTCTCAATAAACAGGATCACCTCTGGCAACAGGCACAAGTGAGTCCTGTACATCTTGTGCATTTACCACAAAATGCCCACCATGGTATGAAGGTGTGACACAGGACAGCTTGAGTCCTCAAAGGGCTGTTGTTGCTGCTGGTAGTGCCTTAGGGGGATGAGGGTAGACCTGCTTTTGGCCCCTCTTTTTCTGACATTATTTGCTCATCTCTGGACCTGTGCTCCCAAATAAAATAAGCATGAATATGTAGCATGCTAGGGGTGGCACAAGATTCCTTATATCGACACATATGCTACCATACAGTGGTTAGGAATGTAGTCTGTCGCCATGATCATTTTGTAGGATTTGGGAGCTTCCGGGGCCTCATTAGAAGAATGGCAGTGCGGGCACAAACTGTGGTAATGCAGAGGTAATTCAATTATCACTGCATCGCTGAACTGCTGAGTTACAAGTTTGGTGGGGAGGGGGAGGATTTACTTCCAGCAACCAGGGGCAGCCTCCACCAGGCCCCCACTCATGTCTCCCACCCCCTTACCCCCCAGCAGTGCAGGGGCAGCCTCCACCAGGCCCCCACTCATGTCCCCCTGCACCCCCACCCCCCAGCAGTGCAGGGGCAGCCTCCACCAGGCCCCCACTCATGTCCCCCTGCACCCCACCCCCCAGCAGTGCAGGGGCAGCCTCCACCAGGCCCCCACGCATGTCTCCCACCACCCCCTACCCCCCAGCAGTGCAGGGGCACCCTCCACCAGGCCCCCACTCATTTCTACCACCACCCCCATCCCCCAGCCACCAGGGGCAGATTCCACCAGGCCCCCACTCATGTCTCCCACCACCCCCACCCCCCAGCAGTGCAGGGGCAGTCTCCACCAGGCCCCCACTCATTTCCCCCTGCACCCCCACCCCCCAGCAGTGCAGGGGCAGCCTCCACCAGGCCTCCACCCATGTCTACCACCACCCCCACCCCCAGCCACCAGGGGCAGCCTCCATCAGGCCCTCACTCATGTCTCCCACCACCCCCCAGCAGTGCAGGGGCAGCCTCCACCAGGTCCCCACTCATGTCTCCCACCACCCCCACCCCCCAGCAGTGCAGGGGCAGCCTCCACCAGGCCCCCACTCATGTCCCCCTGCACCCCCAGCCCCCAGCAGTGCAGGGGCAGCCTCCTTCAGGCCCCCACTCATGTCTACCACCACCCCCACCCCCCAGCCACCAGGGGCAGCCTCCACCAGGCCCCCACTCATGTTCTCCTGCACCCCCACCCCCCAGCAATGCAGGGGCAGCCTCCACCAGGCCCCCACCCATGTCTCCCACCACCCCCTACCCCCAGCAGTCAGGGGCACCCTCCACCAGGCCCCCACCCATGTCTACCACCACCCCCACCCCCCAGCCACCAGGGGCAGCCTCCACCAGGCCCCCACTCATTTCTCCCACCACCCCCACCCCCCAGCAGTGCAGGGGCAGCCTCCACCAGGCCCCCACTCATGTCTCCCACCGCCCCCACCCCCCAGCACTGTGGGGCACCTGCCAGCAGGCCCCCACTCATGTCCAACTCATGTACCCCTGCACCCCCACCCCCCAGCACTGTGGGGCACCTGCCAGCAGGCCCCCACTCATGTCCAACTCAAGTCCCCCTGCACCCCCCACCCCCCAGCACTGTGGGGCACCTGCCAGCAGGCCCCCACTCATGTCCAACTCATGTACCCCTGCACCCCCACCCCCCAGCACTGTGGGGCACCTGCCAGCAGGCCCCCACTCATGTCCAACTCATGTCCCCCTGCACCCCCACCCCCCAGCACTGTGGGGCACCTGCCAGCAGGTCCCCACCCATGTCCAACTCATGTTCCCCAGCCAACATGTCATCACAATCTAGATCCCTGGTCCCTATGGTCAGCCTCCAAATGCAAAACACCCACCCGAGTATTGCATCCACCCACTCATAATTGGCAATTACATGACAGAACACCAATTGCAAGTTCCGAAACAAACACATTTCCCTCACATACACCCAATGGGTGTCAGTGAATCTCAAAAGCCATATCATGATATGCATTAAACCAATGAGATGATACTACACATTGAAGTTTAATAAACAAATATGTATTGAAGGAAACATAAATAGAATCAAAAATAAAGAAACAGAAATGGGAATGTACAAAAATGAAAAGAAGCATGTCCGTGAAAAAAAGCAAAACCAAAAATCAAAATCCAAAGTAATGATGTCCAAAGTCACTGTCCAGAAAACAAAATCCAATGGGAAATAAAATAGAAAGCCATTGCTCCATGGTTAAAATGTGAAAGAAAAATACAATCCAACAGTGAACTATGTACATACGAACAAGCCAGGGTCCATTATCCCAACAAAAGAAAGGAAACCTATCTAACTACACTAACTAATAAAATAAACTATATACAAAAATGTGGCCAATGTCCGAAAGGTCCAAAATAAATCCTAAAAAAAATGAAACCTAACACTACCTACATAACTATGTACAAGGGCAGCGGGCTAGTTTGACGGCTCACTTGTGGATGTCCCGGGCCAGGGCATCATCGAACTCCTGCTCAATGTCCCGGAGGCGCTCCTCCTCCATGGCCCCGAGGGTCCGCAGGGCCGTCGACGTGTCCACCTCCAAACCCCTGCGGATTGCCTCGAGGCACTCGGCCCGCCTCAAGGCCCTCCGCATGGAGTTCTCCGCCCTGACCATTGTGAGCCGTGCCTCTTTCGCCCGCTGCCGCTCCGCATCTATGGTGTGGCCCAACCGCTGCCACACGGAAGACACTCTCTGTCCTGGGTCCTCCTGCCCTCCGGCCGATGCCTGCCCCTCCGATGTTGAAGGCCCCGAGCCTTCATGGCTCCCACCACGTTACTGCTGCTGCTGTGCCTCTGCCCGTGCACTGCCTCCTGCTGCCTGCACATCCTCTGCCGGCTGGGGTGCAGTCGTTGATGTGGCCACCCCTGCTGGACGTCCGACTCCCGACAGTGGCAGGGATGCCTCCTCCACCAGCCTGGCCGCACCGTCAGAGGCAGCTCCACAGGGCACCCAGGTGACTGATGGGTGGGAAGATGGCACGGAGGACGACTGGCGCGTAGGGGGTTCAGTTGAGGAGGGGGTCGTAGCAAGCCCCATCATACGGAGGAATCAGGCCTGGGTGACCTGCCCCAGCAGGCTGACGTGGTCAACAAGCCATTCGAGATGACATGCAGTCTCCTCATGAAAAGACTGCAGGTCACCTCGCATGGCCCGTTCAAGCATTGCCACACCACTCAGAACAGGCTCAACCCGGACCCGGATAGCCACGTCCGCAGGCAGAGGAAGGCCAGTTGTCGTGAGCTCATCCCCTGCCTGAAAACGGGTCTGGATGTAGGCATCCCTGCTGGTGCAAGATGATGCAGGGACAGGATCAGGGACAGGATAGCACACAGGCACCTCCGCGGCGGCCTGTGCTGCCTCCTGTCCCTGGTCCTGCACTGCACCACTAGCACCAGTGGGATCCCCACCTCCAGACCCCGTCTCTGTTGCTTGCACGGCCTCCTCCTCCACCAAACCCCCCACCAACCTGGATGACTCCGTGCCATCTTCCCCCGTTGGGCCCTGTGGGGTCCCAGCTGCCCCTTCTGCTGCCGAGGAGTCCAACTCCAACCTCCGCCTCTTGGACCTCCCCCGGCAGCTGCGGCCTGGGACGCGGCACCGGACTCCTCACTCCCCGACGAGATGACAACATGGGAGGGGAGCTGGGCCTTGCGTCTCCGGCTGGCGGTGGGATCCCCGCCACTGTGCTCCACAGCACCTTCTCCGCCCTCTTCATCAGTTGTCGCTGCAGACAGGGAGAAATAAAACACAGGCATCAGGGCACTGTACAATGGAAACATACACACATGGCAGTTGTACATGAGTGGTATTGGCAAACCTCAGACATGTCATCACAATCCCCAACACACATGTCATTTCAACTCGCACACATGAGCCATACCACAGACATATCGCAACTGCCAGCACCACCCATACACATACAACAGCATGAGCAGGCAAAGGTGAGCCAGACATCACATGCAACACAGGAAGTGCACCACACATGTACACACACCACCACACTTGCATGCATGTGTACACCTCTGCCAAGTGTCGCAGTGTTCAGATGGGCATCCATGTCACTTCTGCCCATCAGGCTTCCACATACCGCTGTCACATGCATCCATGTTGCATCACTGTTGCACCCTTGTGAAATACACACACATGCACATGTACACAGTGCTGATACATGCAGCTGAAAACAACATACATGCGTGACATCACGGACATGTCTACTTACATACACATTCATCCAAACATGTGTGCCCACACAACTGCATTTGGCATGCAAGCCTACACACACAAGCACCATCCATGTCTCACACCTTCCATCCCTCGCATGTGTTAGCCCCACGGCCCTGTACACCCCCACCCATACTCGACCCCATACAAACAGATGTGCAACCTGCACACTACTGAAAAATCACCACACGCACAGCTCACAATCAGGATGCATGTACACTTACTGCTCGACTCCAGACGGGTCTGCCTCTCAAGGACATGGACGTGGAGTGCTGGGGATATGCGTTCCAGGACCCTCATCTGTTCTTTCGACAAGTGGCCCCGGCACCCCTTGGCATCCACTGCCTTCAAGAGGCGCTGGGCCTTGTTCAGGGTCCTGGACCTGAAGTCCTCCCAGCGCTTCTTGACATGTTGGAAGTCGCGGACTGCCACCCCCTCCGCGTTGATGGCAGTCACGATGTCAGTCCAGATCCGAGTCCGTCCTTCCTTGTCGGCGCGGGAACTTCTGAAGAGGGCATCATACTGCCCCAGGACTTGCTCCACCAGGACACCAACTTCGGTGGCACTGAAGCTGGTGCCCCTCTGCCTCTCTGGCCGGGGGTTGGCAGTGGTCTCAGATGGTGTTTGCCCTGACATGAGAACCCCAGAGGCAGGAGTGGGTGGGCAACTGGGTCCTGGGGCTGGGCTGTGGAGCGATGGAATCCCAGTCGGGAGTCTTCGGTTCCAGCAGGGGTGGTCACAGCAACAGCACCCCTGGCTGATGTGCAGGCAGCAAATGGCAGGGCACGTGGGCAGCAGGCAGTCAGGCAGCAGCAGATGGCAGGTGGGAGCGTGCTCGGGGCTCTGGGGGACAGTAGTTCGGCCTTCTGGGCAGGAGCGTGGTCTTCCGTGTGCTTACGCGTGGCCAGCTTGATACGAAGTGATTTGGCACGTGAAAATCCTGCACGTCTGCGTGTAAATCGAGGAAATGCCCTTAGCGCGTATGCACGTCAGCACGCATATGCGATTTCATTGGACCAAAGGCCCTTAGCGCGTGAGCGCGTCTGTGACGTGAGGCGCGCGGGTGTTTCCCTCATTACATGTGATGACAGAGCACACATGGATTTCCACCAATCGCGTGTGGATCTTCCTGTGCACCCCAGAAATACACGTACCCAGGCCAATCGTGTGTACGCTCACTTCCCTCCGATTACACGCGATGACACTCGGACGTGCAGTTTTACCACGTGTGCTCGCATATGCGATTTCATTGGCCCAAAGGCCACCATGCGCAGCTGTGACGTCACGCGCATGGCCGTAGAGAATGGCGCGTGTAATAATGAAGAGATACACGTCCGAGTGTCAAAGCGCGTAATTGGTGGAAATGGCCTCATTGCGTATGCGCGTCTGTGACATGTGTATAAAAGGTACGTGTAGAACGCCATTTCCTTGTACGTGCTTTTCGTGGAGAGCGAGTGGGTGAAATCTGTACTTCTTGTCGGTTCACATGCGATTTACTTCACGGCGTTTCCAGTTCGTACTCCCTGTTACCTCTGACAGCTTTTTCTCTTTTCCTCTTTTTCCTGGGCCTGTTTCCTCAAACAGCTTCCCTACTACTGTTGTCCTGTCTCCTCAGACAGCGTACAATTCTTCTTTTGGCGGGGGTGTTGCCAACGCGCACACGCGCATATTTTTCACGCTTTTGTTCCTGGCGGACGGTGAGACGCGCACGTATCTAACATCTGTGCTTGCCCCGTGTGTCGCGTACCCCTTTAGAGGTCATTCTAGGCTGCGTGTGACACGCATACGTTCATTCTTGTGTTCCTGGGTGCCACAGCGTAGTGCAGGTTTATTTTTCCACGCACGTGGTCTAGGAGGGGTTGCGTGCACCTTACTTCGCTTTTTTAGAGTGCCTGTGCATTGCGTGACCCGTCATCTTTCCCCAGGGGTGACATACAGCCTTGCTAGAGCACTAGGGTACGATTACCATCTGGTACCCAACCCCTTTGACCCCCAATTGCCCAGGACAATAGTTCACATCGACTCCCATACGCATAATAACATCAGTGCCATGGCTGGGAGGCGAACAAGCCGTAAGGGTGGCAAAGGTGGCCGAGCCCCAAGTGGTGGCCGTGGTCGATCCGGTAGGGGACGTGGCCGTGACTTGCAGGGTACCCCTAGCCCCCCATGTGTGGAGGAGCAGTCAGGGACACCCATGCCCCCCCCCCTGGTTGAGGTTACCGTGGCTGACACCATCCATGCTCAGCCCTTGTTGGACCAGCCCACTGTGGAACCAGACCTGGCACAGGGTGACTCCATGGCTGACTTCCAGGTCAGCAGGTGTAGGCCACGTGCGCTGGTGAACGTTGGTGTCATCAGGCCACGTGGATCAGGGGCAGCTAGGTCATCTGCTGCCCCACGTAGGCAGGCTGGGGAGGCTGCAGGGGCAGCTGCAGCTCCATCCACCCCACCTCTCACACACCCATCCAGAACAGTGTCGGTCCATGTCCATCATGCTGACATTCCCCCTGACACCATCACACTTGAGATAATGCCTGCACCAACTCCCATGCTGAGTGTGCAATCCCACGCTCCTGCCCCTAGTGTCCAGAGCGGCGCAGGACACTCCGGATCCCCACCACCTTCCAAGCGGAAGAGGAAGAGTGCTCGTCCAGTAGAGGCTGATGCCCCAGACAGGGCTACACAGTCCGGCCCGTCAAGGAAGCCCAGCTTCAATGAGGCCGAACTGAATGCACTTGTAGAGTATGTGTCCGCACATGACCGCGAAATGGTGATTGTTGCAGGATCCAAGACCACACCTGCACAACGTCAGGCACACTGGCAAACCATTGCGGACATCATAAGTGCCCTTGGAATCGTGAGGCGCACAGCTAATGAATGCTACAAGCGCTGGAATGACCTGAAGTGCAGGGCAAAGAATAAGCTGGCCTCAAGTCATGCCACAACTCTAGTGACTGGAGGTGGGTCTCCAGCAGACGACATAGAACTCACTCCACATGAGCAGGTTGCTGGGACCTACGTCACGGAGGAACAGATCCAAGGCGTGGGAGAAGTGGCAGATTACGAGGCATTGTCCGGTGAGTGCACATGCATGTGTGTGTCATCCATGTGCATGGTGTGTGTGGGAGGACTTCTGTTTGGGTGCCAGGGGAGGGTGTGTGTGCCTGAGTGGTTCGGCTCACCCATGTGCCTCTTCCTAAACATTCTTGGCAACAGCACTTGGGTATAGCAGCATCCCTTCGGCCAACATTAGATATCCAGCCCAACACCACGCCAGTTGCCCTTGGAGTGTCATCTTGCCACTACACTGTTGCTTATTTACCTCTGTTTATTCAGGCAGATTGTTTGCATACCACCACTTTTACTCGGGATTTCTCAGTCCTATTGTCACATGTCTGACATGGCTATGGTACAGTGGACTGGCTCAGTTTCGTGGACATGATTAGTTTGGACATGCCCCTGTGCTATAGGACCATTTTTGACTGGCAGCTGCATGTTAAACATTTGAACCATTACAATGAAAATAATCAATCATATGAACAAACTGGACTGAATGAACAATTGGTGACCTCCTCTCCCTCTTCACTTCATGGCTAGGGTACATGCCATCTGTGTGATGGCATGTGTATTTGACCTGCCAATCACTGGACAATGTGTGATGCCACTGCTAGGCAGCATGCAGCAAATGTGTTCATCTTCCATCTTGGCGTCATCAATGTGTGCCATCTGCCTCCCCATCACACGCAGTGACGGTGCATGCATGGGAGTATTTTAGTCATGTGGGACATGTCAATCAAGTACTGTTTCTGTAGCCTCTCAGCCCTCATTGTGTGCCATAGTGCTAATGCATGTTTCCATTTGTTTTCTTTTATGTCTTTGCAGGGGAAGACGCACCTGATACTGCTGGGGTTGTGGAGATGGTGCAGACCCAGGAGGGGTCTGAGGGCCGACCGACCACCTGTGAGGGACGTGGTGTGGTGGTGGGTGAGAACCCACAACTGCTGCAGGTCGTGCTCTCAAGGGGTGTCTCTGGTTGCACCTCCCTCGAGCTGTACTCAGGTGTTGATTCGGATGATGAGACCTATGTGCCGTCGCAGGTGAGTGTTCCTGGGAGGGATTCTGTTCTGTCCGACCCACCTGCACCAGGGTTAGAACCCTCAATGGGGATGTCAGTGTTGGCAGGTATGCCTTTGGTGGTTACGGATGCAGGGTCACACTCCGCGACATCTGATCCTGTTCCTGGGCCAGCAGATCAGAGGGGGAATGCAGTCCTGCAGCCTCAGGCAGTGCCGGCACAGCAAGGCGCAGTTCACCTTGCCCCAGACAGGTGTGGTGCCCGCCGACGTGGTGGCCGTACGCCACCTGGCAATACCGCATGGAAGCAATCCATTTACGGTATGGCAACCCAACAGGCAGCATCATCAGAGATGATGGCTCAGGCCATGGATAGGGTGGCCACTTCCATTGTCCCCCCCGAAAGGCTGATAGAGCGACTACAGCAGGCAACCGACTCCATCTGCCAGTCACACAGGGAGGACATGTTGGCGTCCGACAGGGACAGGTGGGCGGCACTGGCGACTCTGCAGGAAGCCATCTCCATAGAGTCCCAGGGCCACAGGGAAGCCCTGAGGCTGGAACTCAGGACGACTCTTGTTGAGTTTGAGGCTTCAACAAACCGAAGGACAGAACAGCAGCTGGAGCGTCTCACCCGTACGCTCTCAGCTGAGATGCAGGCAACTAGGGCGGAGGTCCGGGCATCCCGTGAGTTGTTGCATGGGGACCTCCGCACACTCATCCTCCAGAACGAGACCTACCACACCCGCATGCTTGCAGCCATGGAGGAACAGACTAGGGCTTTGCGTGGGCTTCCTCCCATAGTGCCACCACCTCCGGATGCAGCTGCAGAGGGTGAGGATAGCTACAGCAGTGATACTCCCACAATAGGGTAGCCGTGTAGGCCATGAGCCCATGGTGGTGTTTTTTTTTCACAAGATCCACACAGGTGGGTTTTGGTGTGCACCCTGTCCTCGGACCTCCTGGGTGGCCTCCCTAACCCCCCCCACTCGGGCCCATTAATGGCCATTTTTGATTTTTTTTTTTTGTTCTTTTTTTTTTTGGGACAGTGGGCCTCATTACGACCTTGGCGGAGGACCATGGCGCTATTGGCACCATGGTCCATGGCGCTAAATTGCCAACTCCGCCATGGTGGATGGCGGACTTACCGCCCCATTCTGACCTTGGCGGGGCGGTAAGTCCCCAATCCCCATTTACCCTTCCCCATTCCCATTTTTGCCCCATAGGGCATAATGGGAGTGGGGAAGGCGTTAATTACGCCACCGTAAATTACGGTGGCGTAATTAACATCAAGGTCCCTTAGCGCCATGGATTTTAACACCTGCTAAAAGCAGGTGTTAAATCCGCCATGGCGCTAAGGGATCTCGTACTCAGGCGGTAAGGGTCGGCGCTGTTTACGCTGGCGTAAACCCCTTACCGCCTGGGTTGTAATGAGGCCCAGTGTGTTGCCTTGTGTGGCTCCCGTGGGCATACGCTGCATTGTGGCTGGGCACATGCAGGCTTGTCATGGATTTGGTTCAGATACTTGGGTTTTTGTCACACACACCCCTCCTGCTTCCCGTTTCCATGGGCTTGCAAAGGGTGTGCCCAAGTGACATTGACGTACATGGTGACATTGGACTCCCATGAGCTGTGTGGGCAGTCTGTAGTCAATACTGTGTATACATTCATAGTGCATATTGTTGTTGTATTGTACACTGCGTGGTGTATTGCTATGTGCCTCTGCATCCATCTCATCCTCCATATCTGCAGGTCCATTCCTCATGTCTTCACAATGCGGTCCACCTTGGAACTGGAGTCCATGTTGTAAGCAGTGCACCTACACTCTTGCGTGGCGCTAACACTGTATACTTGCAAGTGTTCGGAGGGCTGTCATCATCAGGTGGTGAGGCTAGCTAATTTTTAAGTCTGTAATGTCATGTTTAAGGTAGGTTGGAGGTTGTGTAGGTGATTGGTATTCTTGGTAAGTATTTGGTAATGTGGGTTGTAGGTCCTGCATTACTGTGAGCATTTCATGTGTGGACATGTTTCCATTAGGGACACTGTAGCTGCTGACACTTGGGGCATGTTGTGGGGATTAATTTCTTTCCTTTCACATTGCATGACATGCCATGGTGTGTTGTGTGGCCGTGCCGGGGAGGGGGTGGTTGACATGGCACTGTTTTCATGTAGTATTTTGCAAGTGGGTATTCATTTCTGCAGCATGGAAGTGTCTTTTCATGAGACTGCATTGGTGGTGTTTGTGTAGGTAGGGATGCACACATTGTGACACTTCCACATGAACAATCTCAGGCTGCTATGGTTCTGACAGTTGACAGTCCCTTTGTTCGTCTTAATTGTCAGGTCGAGTCATCATTGCTTATCGATGGTATGTGCCAGGCCTGTGTGCACTCCACTGGGGTGTGATTTCTATGTGAAGTAATTAGCCACCAGCTGCGTACGGGCTGCCTCACCCCGTGCCCTCTCCCCTCCCATGCGCAGCAGGCGTGCATGTGGTTGGGGATGTGGGGGCGCCACCATGTCCACGGCCAGGCCCCGGCGTGTTGCAACATTGTGCAGGACACATGCTGCCACTATGATCCTGCACACTACTGGGGGCGCATATAACAGCTGCCCGCCAGAACGGTCAAGGGAGCGAAAGCGTGACTTGAGCACTCCGAATGTGCGCTCCACTATGCCCCGGGTTGCAATATGGACTGTGTTGTATCTTACCTTTGGAGGCGTGATGGGGTTCCGAATTGGCGTCATCATGTGGGTGCTCAGAGGGTAGGCACTGTCCCCTGGTGAGGAGGTGATGGGTTTCATTAGTGGGGTAGTGACATAACTCTGCATCTGACATGCATGCATGTGCAGTGGCATTCATACTCACCAAGCAGCCATGTATCGCCATGCCGCCCAGCTTCTAGGTCCCGGCTTAGGGTAGACATTCGGTAAATGAAGCTGTCGTGGGTGGACCCTGGATAGTTGGTGTTAGGGAGAATTCTCTGTTTAGGCTGAATTTCCTAACCTAGTGAGTCCCCCAGCAGCTTTGCTGGATTTCTGGGGTTTGTTTTTTCCCTCCTGCCAAGAGTGTGACCCTTTTCCTCTCACTCTTGGACATGTATGTGTGGAATTCCTTTGAGGTGTCAATGTGTTCGATGGGCTATGGGGTCTTTTACTCCATAGGGTCTCATAAGTTTTTCTATGTGTGTCACTCTGCACCCTACGTGTCGTGACACGGGGGCGCCCTAGCAGGTCCCCCCACCATAGACTCCATACCCGGGGACTGACTACTGTCTCCCCGGGCATGTAAAGTCACCATTGGCTTTACTAGACCTAAATTTACTAACAGAACTAGTACCAACCATCTTATTGTGGACGTGCTAGTAGGGGTAATACGATTACTCCTGGATCTGTTACTCGAGGGGGCACTGTCCCGTCCCCCCTCGTCGAGTTTTGGCTGGTGGCAGTGGAAACTACTTGTTATGTTCGGCCCCGAGCATAACCCTATGGGATTCGTCCCATTGTTGAAGATTGATACTGTTTTTCGTTAATCTCCAACGTACCACCGATCTACTTATCTTAAATAAGTTTATCGAGTGGTATTTTCTGCCAGAACTCGGGTTGTAAAATGGCGTCTGTGTTTTTCTCTGTGACTCCGAAACCAAAGGTTGAGCCCTTTGTTCCACTTTTGGCGGGCCTCTGGACAGAGACCCGCGAAGGTGGCGCCATTCTGTCTGGGTTACCTCAGGAGTGTGGGAGGGGGTTTAGACACCCTGGACCGAGTTGCCTTGCCAACTCCGGTCGCACTCTGGAGTGATTGGCCCAGGTGGTGAGCCTTCCCGCTCACCACTTAGCATGTGTTGATTGACAAGCTAGGCTGAATGAATGGGGGACGTCTGCATAAAAGCAGGGCCTTTGGGACTGGATCTTCAGGAAGTCGCCACTGGACCTAAAGAATCCGACGAGGGTAACGCTGAGCCGACCTGCACGACAAAACCTCCGGTGGAGCCCTGCGGAATCGTCTCACAATCTCCCGACGACAGAAGAGATCTCCCTGCCGGAGAGGCTCTTTCCCTGGCTGGTGGGGACAACCAGTCTTCTTCTTCTTTGCGCTTTTTGGTCGCCCAGGACGCAGTGGTCGAATTGCCCGTGCAGAGCACCCGGCAACCGGATAGCCACTACTCCTGCATCGTGATCGAAAGGTGGTGCCTTGTGACGAAGCACTCCGCGGCTGGTTTCTTCCCTGGTGGTGCACCGGACATCTTCTCTTCGACGACGAGAGCATCTCTTCTCTTGGCCAAGACCCGTCGTGCATCCACCACCAGGAACAACTGCCCCCGTCGGAGCTGTCTTCCCCCACAAGGTACCGTAAACCGCCTGGCTTCCCTTTTCGATCGGTTCGTGTGAGGTATCTGATTCCTCTCCGTTCCGTTGGGTTGCCTCCAAGCTTTATTCACTCTTTGTTCTGAACTGGTTCAACCTGTCGCTAAACAATTTGCTAAACAAGACTTGAGTGCATCATCCGTAGAGACTTTCCAGGACATCGTGCCTTGCCTCTCACCGAGTGGGCCTGGCCGCCGAACTGTATGATCTAGTGTGATCAATGCTTCCTTGCCTTGCATTTTTACCCGCTTCAGTACGAACCGTGTTGACTTCGTTACCTGCCTTTCTCTTCTCTCACTTCCTCACTAAATATATTCGAGTGTCATCTGGGTTTAGGTATACACCTCTGTCTGAAAATAAGTGGTGCCGTAGAACCTAGAGTTGTCGATATAGTGTTTCGGGGGGTTGAGCTTTATTCCATCCTGCAGAGTAATTGTATTTTGATTTGTTTGCCGTGGTTCACTTTAGTATTTTTCGTAGACATTCTGTTATTAATAAATAACTTACTATCTTTATACTAAAGCCTGGTTGCGTGTTTACTCGTTTTGCTGCGAAGAATTACCCTATCTTGTGTACTCCCTATACTGACCAACTTTTCTTGAGAGAAGTCTGACTGCTCAGCCACAGCTACCAATTGGATCTGTGTGGTACAGGCTGCTACCAAGCGGGTTCATCGCAATACCTGTAGTCCTAAATCTTTTGCAGTGGTCCCAGAGGGAACTGCACAGGTTTCCGCCTAACACTGGTGTACAGCGGTGGGATTAGTATCGAGTATACAGTTTAGAGTGTTTTTCGACGCTGTAGGACGACTAACCACAAAACGTTACAAAAGCAACTTTCAAAAAAACATGTCTACAATGGAAATGTACAGCCAAGAGTCTTTGTCGGATAAAAATACTGAGAGTCTGCGAGCTCTCTGTAGACAAGAGAATCTTCCTGTAAAAGGCAAGAAGTTAGAACTGATAGAGAGATTGCTGGCGAACCAAAGTCTGGGTACTGGTTCAGAGGAACCAAACTCTCCAGCAACTGTAGATAACAGTAATGGTGTTGATCTGAATCGTAATTCTGATGATAGCGATGAAGAGGCTGACGAGGACGGCGAGGCTAACGAAACTGTCTCACCTGTTCCTCTACCTGCCTTACCAACTGTGCCTACGGGGCCAATACCAGGTCCCACAAGTAACCCTGCTTATTTTGAACTTGAAAAAATGAAGCTCGAATTAGAATACAAACGGTTTTTGGCTCAATCTGAACGAAACCAAGAGCTCGAGTTCAGACGAATGAATGCCCAGGCTGAGCAGAAACAAGCTGAGTTAAGACTCAGGGAAATAGAGCTTAATCATGAGTTACAAATGAAAAAGTTGTCTATGGAAAATGCTTCTCTCTCCTCTGGTTCCTCTAGGAGCTCCAGTCCCAAAAGACCCCGGATGCCGAAGGAATTAGTGGGTATGTACGAACCGAGATTGGATGTGTTGGATTGGTTGAAACTGTTTGAATACAATCATGGGCTCCAGGACATCACCGGGAATGCGTTGCTTCCCTGGTTGTTCTCTAGGCTTCCTCCTGTTGCGACTGATGTGGTAATGGAATTGGGGGAGGTGGATAAGACGGATTACGAAAGTGTGAAACTAGCTTTGATAGCTAGATTCGGGAAGACCCCTTCCCAGTATCTTAAGAGGTTTAGAACCCTCAAAAAGCATGATGGTACCCCTTGGGCTACCTGGGTGAGTGAAGGGTTGAAAAACTTAGAGGGATGGATTAAGGGTTACAAAGTTGACACTTACGAGGGTATGCAAAATCTTTTTATGTTGGAGTCGATTTATGATGCCTGTTCTCCTGAGCTCAGACAGCACTTGGCTGATTCGAAGGAATTAGATTCCAGGGCTCTAGCTAAGGCTGCTGACTTGTGGGTTGCCAACAGGGCTACTCACAAGGATTCTGGGGTAACTCAGAAAAAGGACGAGGGAAAACAGCCTAAAAAAGACTCAAAGGAGAATTCGAATAACTCACATTCCAAAGAGGGCCCCAAACAAAACCAGAAGGGTAAGCCACCGGGAAAACCACAGCAGAATAGTGTGTCTTCTGGTGCCAAACCGGAAGGAGGTCAGAACAAGCCACCATTCCAGAAAGCATTCGGGAAATGCTTTGTTTGTGGCTCGACTGATCACGTGAAAGGAGATCCCAGATGTAAGGGTAAACCTTCAGGGGTCCAGCTTGTCTCCTTAGCCTTCGCTCCAGAGGAGGAAGTCCAAATGGCAAGTGGAAACTTTCTACTGCTAGCTGACGAACCCATTGGAGTCTCAGCCAGCGTTTCTTTAGTATCTCTGGGGTTGTGGGAACAACAGAATTTAGACGTCTATAATTCTATCCCCGATAATACTAAAGAGTATTATAAGGACAGTGTCCAGGTGAATGGTCAGGAGACGCCGGCCATTAGGGACACTGGGGCCAGCATAACTGTGGTGGATAAATCGTTTTTTCAGGCTGAGGATGTTGCTAAGGCACCCAAACGCCTCACCAAGTTAGCTGGAGGGCCTGTGCAGATGCTTCCCCAATTACCAGTTCTCATCCAGTGTAACGACATGACTGTAAAGATACCTGTCAGCATACAGAGTGAGGTACCAGGACGCGTACTGTTGGGTAACGATTTGAAAACTCTCGGAGTTGTATCGCATACTCCCAGACCTCCTAGTAAACGGTTACAGGAGCTAACCAGACCTGCAAGAGAGAGGACCCTGTGCGGTACTCTCGGGGAGATGATGAAGAAAGAAATCACTCCTGCTCCATTGGAAATGGCGGCCGCTGTCTCTAGGAACACAGAAGTCAAAGGGAAACCTAAAACTTCTAAACCGAAACCAACAGCCCACATTCCGAAACAGCCGACACGGACTTCCCCGCGGTTGTCCAATGTCACACCCGTAACTCCACCTCCAGCTGAGGCTGAGGGGGAAGTACAACCCTGCATGGTAGAATTAGACTCTGAAGAAGAGCTAATGGAAGGCCCGGAACTCATTGGAGATCTGGATCCTGTTGACCATCCTGAGCTGCAGTCGTTACTGGCAGAAGGTGGACCCAGCAGGGCAGACTTCAGTAAGGGACAGAGAGAATGTCCAACTCTGGAAGGTCTTCGCCGTCAGGCAGAAACTCAGGCTGAAGGGCAAAAGCCTGGGAAACATAGGTTCCACTGGGAAGATGGCCTCTTCTATAGTGAACCGACCGAGTCTGCACCTGGAGACTACAAACGCCTTGTAGTACCCCAAGAGAACAGACCACAGTTCTTGCAGTTAGCCCACGAGATTCCTTTGGCTGGTCACTTGAGTTTCAAGAAGACTAAGGAAAGGCTCTCACTCTACTTCTATTGGCCAAAAATGGGGGCCGAAGTAGAAAAGCACTGCAGAAGCTGCCATACCTGCCAGATCTCTGGTAAGGTTGGGTCCAAGAATGTGGCACCGTTAGTGCCTCTTCCCGTTGTGGGAGTCCCATTTGAGAGAGTAGGGATTGATATCGTTGGTCCCCTTGATCCTCCAACCTCCTCAGGCAACAGGTTTATACTTGTTGTAGTAGACCATGCTACTAGGTATCCTGAGGCAATTCCTATGAGGACTGTTACAGCTCCGGCTGTGGCTAAGGCCCTCCTTGGTATTTTTACTAGGGTCGGATTTCCTAAGGAAGTTATCTCTGACAGGGGGTCAAATTTTATGTCCCACTACATGAAAGCCATGTGGAAAACCTGCGGAGTAACTTACAAGTTCTCAACGGCTTACCACCCACAAACCAATGGGTTGGTAGAACGGTTCAACCGAACCATGAAGAGCATGATAGGTGCTCTAGAAGAACCCCTTAAGCGTAAGTGGGACCTTCTATTGCCATGCCTTCTTTTTGCTTATAGAGAAGTCCCTCAGGAGGGAGTAGGCTACTCTCCCTTCGAACTGCTCTATGGTCATCCCGTCAGAGGTCCATTGGCCCTGATTAAGGAGGGGTTGGAGAGTGCTCCTTCCCCCAAGCCAGTCAGAGTGACTGACTACGTGATAGGTCTCCGGAGGAGAATGTCGCACCTGATGACAGAAGCAAGCGATAACTTGAAAGCTGGACAAGCATTGGTCAAGCACTGGCACGATCAAAAGGCTAACATGGTTGAGTTCGCTCAAAACCAGCTTGTTCTTGTTATGATCCCCACAAGGCAGAGGGCCTTGCAAGATAAATGGATGGGACCCTACCGAGTAGTGGGTAAGCTCGGTGAGGTTAACTATCTGGTGGACTTGGGCAACCCCAAGGAGGCTCCGACAGTCTTTCACACCAACCGACTTAAAGCGTATGTCTCACGACCTGACGTAGGAGCGTTGCTTCTAGCATCAGCCGAGGAAGAAGAAGAGAGTGAAACTCTTCCGGATCTCCTCAGAGGCTTACCTTTAGATGAAAACATTGAAGGAGTAAATCTCTCCTCCAATCTGACACCCGAGCAACAAGAGGAGTGCAAGTCTATGTTGAATCAGTTTGCCTCCCTGTTCTCGCTCTCACCAGGCTTGACCCCTTGGGGCCAACACGAGATACTCACTGGTGACTGTCTGCCTGTCAAAAGCAGAGGATATCGCATGTCAGAAAACGTAAGAACCCACATCAAAGGTGAGGTCAGCAAGATGCTTGATCTCGGGGTAATAGAGCCCTCTACTAGTCCATGGTCTAGCCCAGTTGTGTTAGTACCAAAGGCAGGATCTAAAGAACTTAGATTCTGCGTGGATTATAGAGCTCTTAACGCAGTCACCACGACTGATGCCCATCCTTTGCCAAGAACAGATGAGTTGGTGGATAAACTTGGCGCCGCCAAGTTCCTCAGCACATTTGACTTGACGTCAGGCTATTGGCAAATAGCCCTGACCAACCATGCCAAGGAGAAAACTGCATTTTCTACCCCCGTTGGTTTATACCAGTTTACGGTAATGCCTTTCGGACTAAAAAATGCACCTGCTACGTTTCAACGGATGGTAAACCAGGTTCTAACCGGGATGGAGGACTTTTGCATGGCATACTTGGATGACATAGCAGTGTTCAGCAATTCCTGGGACGAACATGTAACCCACCTGAGAGATGTTTTGCAGGCTCTTGGACGAGCCAATCTGACCATAAAGGCGAGTAAATGCCAAATTGGACAGAGTAAGGTAGTCTACCTTGGGCATGAGGTAGGCGGTGGAGAAATAAGGCCTTTGCTCAGTAAGATTGAAGCTGTGCAAAATTGGACAACACCGACTACTCAGACTCAGGTGAGAGCCTTCCTAGGCCTCACCGGGTATTACAGGAATTTCATAGAGAACTATGGGACCATAGCTTCTCCACTGAATGTCATCTCCTCGCCCAAATTCCCTAAAAAGGTTAAATGGAACGAGGAGTGCAATCAGGCGTTTGAAAACCTGAAAAAGGCTCTTTGCCAAGCCCCAGTACTCAGAGCTCCTGATTACCGCCAACACTTCATTGTGCAGACAGACGCTTCCAATGTAGGGATAGGTGCCGTACTCAGTCAACTGGATGGGAAAGGTAGGGAGCACCCCGTTTGCTACATCAGCCGTAAGCTGAAGGATCCTGAAACAAGGTGGGCAACAATCGAAAGAGAATGCTTTGCTATCGTGTGGGCTCTGAAGAAGTTTAGGCCGTACTTGTATGGTTCTACTTTTGTTATTCAGACTGACCACCAACCCTTGAGATGGTTAATGCAAATGAAAGGGGAAAACCCAAAACTACTGAGATGGTCGATCTGCCTGCAAGGGTTCGATTTCACCATTGAGCACAGGTCAGGGTGTCACCACCAAAATGCTGATGGTCTCTCTAGGATGTATATCATCGACTAGAGGTATGAGATTCATCCAGGAGTGGATTAAATCCTCCTGTCCCTTAGTCTGGGGGGGGCGAGTGTTAGGGAGAATTCTCTGTTTAGGCTGAATTTCCTAACCTAGTGAGTCCCCCAGCAGCTTTGCTGGATTTCTGGGGTTTGTTTTTTCCCTCCTGCCAAGAGTGTGACCCTTTTCCTCTCACTCTTGGACATGTATGTGTGGAATTCCTTTGAGGTGTCAATGTGTTCGATGGGCTATGGGGTCTTTTACTCCATAGGGTCTCATAAGTTTTTCTATGTGTGTCACTCTGCACCCTACGTGTCGTGACACGGGGGCGCCCTTGCAGGTCCCCCCACCATAGACTCCATACCCGGGGACTGACTACTGTCTCCCCGGGCATGTAAAGTCACCATTGGCTTTACTAGACCTAAATTTACTAACAGAACTAGTACCAACCATCTTATTGTGGACGTGCTAGTAGGGGTAATACGATTACTCCTGGATCTGTTACTCGAGGGGGCACTGTCCCGTCCCCCCTCGTCGAGTTTTGGCTGGTGGCAGTGGAAACTACTTGTTATGTTCGGCCCCGAGCATAACCCTATGGGATTCGTCCCATTGTTGAAGATTGATACTGTTTTTCGTTAATCTCCAACGTACCACCGATCTACTTATCTTAAATAAGTTTATCGAGTGGTATTTTCTGCCAGAACTCGGGTTGTAAAATGGCGTCTGTGTTTTTCTCTGTGACTCCGAAACCAAAGGTTGAGCCCTTTGTTCCACTTTTGGCGGGCCTCTGGACAGAGACCCGCGAAGGTGGCGCCATTCTGTCTGGGTTACCTCAGGGGTGTGGGAGGGGGTTTAGACACCCTGGACCGAGTTGCCTTGCCAACTCCGGTCGCACTCTGGAGTGATTGGCCCAGGTGGTGAGCCTTCCCGCTCACCACTTAGCATGTGTTGATTGACAAGCTAGGCTGAATGAATGGGGGACGTCTGCATAAAAGCAGGGCCTTTGGGACTGGATCTTCAGGAAGTCGCCACTGGACCTAAAGAATCCGACGAGGGTAACGCTGAGCCGACCTGCACGACAAAACCTCCGGTGGAGCCCTGCGGAATCGTCTCACAATCTCCCGACGACAGAAGAGATCTCCCTGCCAGAGAGGCTCTTTCCCTGGCTGGTGGGGACAACCAGTCTTCTTCTTCTTTGCGCTTTTTGGTCGCCCAGGACGCAGTGGTCGAATTGCCCGTGCAGAGCACCCGGCAACCGGATAGCCACTACTCCTGCATCGTGATCGAAAGGTGGTGCCTTGTGACGAAGCACTCCGCGGCTGGTTTCTTCCCTGGTGGTGCACCGGACATCTTCTCTTCGACGACGAGAGCATCTCTTCTCTTGGCCAAGACCCGTCGTGCATCCACCACCAGGAACAACTGCCCCCGTCGGAGCTGTCTTCCCCCACAAGGTACCGTAAACCGCCTGGCTTCCCTTTTCGATCGGTTCGTGTGAGGTATCTGATTCCTCTCCGTTCCGTTGGGTTGCCTCCAAGCTTTATTCACTCTTTGTTCTGAACTGGTTCAACCTGTCGCTAAACAATTTGCTAAACAAGACTTGAGTGCATCATCCGTAGAGACTTTCCAGGACATCGTGCCTTGCCTCTCACCGAGTGGGCCTGGCCGCCGAACTGTATGATCTAGTGTGATCAATGCTTCCTTGCCTTGCATTTTTACCCGCTTCAGTACGAACCGTGTTGACTTCGTTACCTGCCTTTCTCTTCTCTCACTTCCTCACTAAATATATTCGAGTGTCATCTGGGTTTAGGTATACACCTCTGTCTGAAAATAAGTGGTGCCGTAGAACCTAGAGTTGTCGATATAGTGTTTCGGGGGGTTGAGCTTTATTCCATCCTGCAGAGTAATTGTATTTTGATTTGTTTGCCGTGGTTCACTTTAGTATTTTTCGTAGACATTCTGTTATTAATAAATAACTCACTATCTTTATACTAAAGCCTGGTTGCGTGTTTACTCGTTTTGCTGCGAAGAATTACCCTATCTTGTGTACTCCCTATACTGACCAACTTTTCTTGAGAGAAGTCTGACTGCTCAGCCACAGCTACCAATTGGATCTGTGTGGTACAGGCTGCTACCAAGCGGGTTCATCGCAACACCTGTAGTCCTAAATCTTTTGCAGTGGTCCCAGAGGGAACTGCACAGGTTTCCGCCTAACAGTTGGCATATACCGAGGTGATGATTCCCTTAGCATTACATACTACCTGCACGTTGATGGAATGCCAGTGCTTGCGGTTCCTATAGATGTGCTCAGATGCCCTGGGGGGACGTAGTGCCACATGGGTGCAGTCAATGGCACATAGCACTTTTGGAAATTGTGCCACACCGTAGAAATCGAGGGTGGCAGCCTGCCTTTCTGCAGGTGTCCTGGGCAGGTATATGTGCCTACGGACTGATGGGCGTGCAGTGATGATGTTCAAGACCTGGTGTAGGCAGCGTGACTGCGTGGCCTGTGACACCCCACCCACTATGGCACTTGTCAGCTGAAATGATCCTGTGGCCAAGAAGTGCAGTACATTGAGGACCTTCTCGAGGGGGCTGAGTGCTTGGGAGCACAGGGTGGGTGATGTGAGGTCATCCTCCCACTCACTGACCAGGTCCAGTATTATGTGTGGGGGAAACCTGTACCTCCCATACACCTGGTCATCAGGCATCCCAAAAAGGCTGGTTCTGGGAGTGAAAATTCGGGCCCTCACTATCCTCCTCCTCCTTTGGTAACCCACGGCCACTGCTGCTAGGAATGGTATATTCATCCTGGCGTATGAGCTTGTTTGTTGTTTGCGCGCACTTTTATGCTGCGCGGGTCGACGTACGCCTGCTTCATGCTGGCGTACGTGTCTCAGGATTGGACTATTTTTCAGCACGTCGTAGGCGAACGTGTGAATCTTCCCGCCCACCCCAGAAATACACGTAGCACGCTCTCACAGGCACAGTCGCGGGTAAATATTCCCGCCCACCCCTGGAATACATGTAACCCACTCTCACAGGCCCAATCGCGTGTGGAAGTTCACGCGCACCCCGAAGTACACGTACCCAGGCCATTCGCGTATAGGAATTCCCGCGCACCCCGAAGTACACGTACAATCGCGTGTGGAACTTCCCGCGCACCCCGTAGTACACGTACCCAGGCAAATCGCGTGTGGAAGTTCACGCGCACCCCGAGGTACACATACCCAGGCCAATCGCGTGTGTAACTTCCCGCGCACCCCGAAGTACACATACCCAGGCAAATCGCACGGCTGGGGGGTGGGGGTGGTGGGAGACATGAGTGG
Source organism: Ambystoma mexicanum (assembly GCF_040938575.1). Taxonomy (NCBI): domain Eukaryota; kingdom Metazoa; phylum Chordata; class Amphibia; order Caudata; family Ambystomatidae; genus Ambystoma; species Ambystoma mexicanum. Next base: position 48,005,138 of record NC_090925.1, on the reverse strand, counting down.
GGGCCTGGTGGAGGCTGCCCCTGGTGGCTGGGGGGTGGGGGTGGTGGGAGACATGAGTGGGGACCTGGTGGAGGCTGCCCCTGCACTGCTGGGGGGTGGGGGTGGTGGGAGACATGAGTGGGGGCCTGGTGGAGGCTGCCCCTGGTGGCTGGGGGGTGGGGGTGGTGGGAGACATGAGTGGGGGCCTGGTGGAGGCTGCCCCTGGTGGCTGGGGGGTGGGGGTGGTGGGAGACATGAGTGGGGGCCTGGTGGAGGCTGCCCCTGCACTGCTGGGGGGTGGGGGTGGTGGGAGACATGAGTGGGGGCCTGGTGGAGGCTGCCCCTGGTGGCTGGGGGGTGGGGGTGGTGGGAGACATGAGTGGGGGCCTGGTGGAGGCTGCCCCTGCACTGCTGGGGGGTGGGGGTGGTGGGAGACATGAGTGGGGGCCTGGTGGAGGCTGCCCCTGGTGGCTGGGGGGTGGGGGTGGTGGGAGACATGAGTGGGGGCCTGGTGGAGGGTGCCCCTGGTGGCTGGGGGGTGGGGGTGGTGGGAGACATGAGTGGGGGCCTGGTGGAGGCTGCCCCTGGTGGCTGGGGGGTGGGGGTGGTGGGAGACATGAGTGGGGGCCTGGTGGAGGGTGCCCCTGGTGGCTGGGGGGTGGGGGTGGTGGTAGACATGAGTGTGGGCCTGGTGGAGGCTGCCCCTGCACTGCTGGGGGTGGGGGTAATAGGGGACATGAGTGGGGGCCTGGTGGAGGCTGCCCCTGGTGGCTGGGGGGTGGGGGTGGTGGCAGACATGAGTGGGGGCCTGGTGGAGGCTGCCCCTGGTGGCTGTGGGATGGGGGTGGTGGGAGACATGAGTGGGGGCCTGGTGGAGGCTGCCCCTGCACTGCTGGGGGGTGGGGATAATAGGGGACATGAGTGGGGGCCTGGTGGAGGCTGCCCCTGGTGGCTGGGGGGTGGGGGTGGTGGTAGACATGAGTGGGGGCCTGGTGGAGGCTGCCCCTGCAGTGCTGGGGGGTGGGGGTGGTGGGAGACATGAGTGGGGGCCTGGTGGAGGCTGCCCCTGGTGGCTGTGGGATGGGGGTGGTGGGAGACATGAGTGGGGGCCTGGTGGAGGCTGCCCCTGCACTGCTGGGGGGTGGGGGTAATAGGGGACATGAGTGGGGGCCTTGTGGAGGCTGCCCCTGGTGGCTGGGGGTGGGGGTGGTGGGAGACATGTGTTGGTGATCACTAGTGCAAGGTGACATGTGGGTTGGCTGGTGGGCATGGCCATGGTGGATGGGTTGCCTGTGGGACATGAGCAGGGGTGCAGGGTAGTACCCTGTGGTGTGGGCTGCCTGCAGGGGCCGTGGAGGGTGTAGAGGGAACACCTGGGGGGACCCACATGGCCAAATCACGTGTAGCATTCCCCGGCACCACCGAAATACACGTACCCTGCAGAAATTGCGTGTGAATCTTCCGCGCACATCGGAATACACGTACCCAGGCCAATCGCATGTGGAACTTCCTGCGCACCCCCACCTAGCCAGGCCAATCGCGTGTGGAACTTCCCGCGCACCCCGTAGTACACGTACCCAGGCCAATCGCGTGTGGAACTTCCCACACACCCCCACCTACCCAGGCCAATCGCGTGTGGAACTTCCCGCGCACCCCGAAGTACACGTACCCAGGCTAATCGCGTGTGGAACTTCCCGCGCACCCAGGAACACGCCACACGCTATTTTTCACTCAGCGGGTGTCCGTGTTTGTCGGGGCCCCTTTGCACCTCATTTGTCCTAGAGGGCCACTGTATGGGCCATTCATCATGGCTGTATATGGGTGCTTTTTGTTAGCGCACATTTTGGCGCACATTTTTTTCAGTCGCAGGGGCGCTACCGCCTGCTTTCTTGTGGCGTACTTGTTTGGCCCTGTGCGCATCTTTGACCGTGCGCTGGTTTGCCCTATTCGATTCCATGAATACGGGTTGTAGGCGAGCGTGTGGGCGTTCCGCGCACTTGCCTCCTGTACTTCCCCCGTGACGCCCATATTTTCATGCGTTGTTCCCCATTCCGAGTGTTACGCCCCGTGTTCCGCCTACTTTTGTGATGTGCGCCGCGCTATGTGCGATTTCGCAGTGGCCGTGGTGCACGCTGTTGGATGACCTGTGCGCCAGCGTGCGCGGCGCACATTTTTAGAGCACATCCAATGTTTTTCTCGCGCACGGACTTCCCTGACTTGCTGTGCGCTGGTTTTCCTGCAATTTTCACACTTGCACTGCGATTTTCGCACTTTTCCTGCGATTCGTACGTTTTGGCACCTCTGCGCGGTAATTTTCAGCGCACATTAATTCCATGAATCAACCCCATTGTTTCTTGGTTGTACATGAAAGACACATAAGATGACCACTATGATTTCCCCAAATCGCGAGTGATGTATAGAATTGCAAGACTACATTAATTTGGCGGTTGCCATTGTATGAAAAAATTAAAATAGATAGTAATGATAGTACTAGTATCTGTTTGCACGGGCTATGAGCAACAAAGATAGCTGAAAAGAGCAGAAACAAGCCACAGGATACACAAAAAAAACAATGAAATGATTGAAAAAGCAACTCTGATGTTGTCGGTCTGTTTATACTTATTGAGGAAAGAGGCGTCCTGCCATTTCCATGAAGACACTCATTAGCTGGAGCACAGAGAACGTTGACACTAGACATGTATTGGCGTTGTGAAATGGGCCATACGCTTCTAGTGCTGTCAGCTTCAGGGGCGGGGGATATGATTTAGTGCCACCAGGGCAGTTCACCTTAAGGTGATGTGGCAACGGATAAGATCAGCACAAGATGGACGCGCCCTGCTGCCTGATTTCGCATGTGTAATAGTGAGGAAAACTATGGTAAGGTGCATAGGAAATGTTTTTACAATCGATCAACGTATGCTTAAACCCACATGCCCGAACGCCCGGGACAATAACATTTTTGAGCGCACTATTCCTTTAAGCACTTTATATAGAACAAATATACGTAAAATATCACCCAACCTGTGTTGGTACTCATTTATTGACCTCAGAAGTATGAAAGGCTGAGTTGAGGTGTTTAAGAACAGACTAAATCAGTGACTCACCCTCTGAAGCGTGCCTGAAATAAACCTTTAATGAGTCTAGCAATTATTGTATAGAATTCTAGAAAGACAAATTATTAGGCATTCCCATTCTTTCTTATTTAGGGCCACTGCTGAAAGTGTCTGACATGTGGAACCCCTCTTATTTTCTTTCTTTTTAAATAATTTAATGAGGCCTGAACAAGAAAGCCAGAAACTCCAGAAGCCCAAGATTAGCATACAAAAAAAAAAAGAATATTTTGCTTTTTTTTTTAGGGGTAGCAAGGAAGACCACCGGGGTCACAGTTATGACCTCTGGCGACCCCTAAATGACATCCCTGCTTACGCTGTATTACATGTCAGGTTGGAACATAGAAGCAAGATGCACTGTGAATGTAAGACTGCACAGTCGGCGCTCTACGGCTGCGGAATGGCCCGGACAGGTCCAGACAGGTGAGGCCCTTTGTCTAGTCGGCCTTCGTCATTGTGGGAACAGCTTTGCGCCTTGCGGTCACCCCAGTGGCCTATTAACACGGCCGTATTAGTTGCCTAGCAACCAGAGGCAACAAGTTGAAAATTGGATTCGACGGCCATTGCCATCCACCTGGTTAATGGCAGTGATCAGGCGTGAGGATAGTGGGGGGTGTTACAAATATGAGCTGATGAGGATGGTCAGAAAACTGTGACCAATGATAACATGGGAATTAGAGAAGAATAGATTTTTTTTCCTTTTGTGTAGGTTTGACCAATCAAGTGCAGAGGGATCATTTGTACTAAAATATGTGGGAGTGTTTTAACTGTTGCAAAATGCATTTAATGTGCAGTGTTTTTGTGGTTCATGGAGACTTGGGTTAGTTTGACTCTCCAAGCCCCATCTAGCTCCTCGCAGCTGATTGTACAATAAACCTACTTTACCAACAAACGTGCACTCGCTTCTTAAGTGATGGGCCTGCTCTGAGTTAAGGTGAATAAAGACCCATCCGTGCATGGTTTATAGCAGAAAAATGCAGGATCAGCATATCTTCCTTTCGCAGATTTAAAAGGGTTCCAGGTGTAGACATTATACATATTACACGTTGTTTGCAGGCTCTAATTTTTTGGACATGTTCAAGTACAAGCATGATCAACAATGCAATGAACAAGGACGCAATTACATTTTTTAATGTTGTTATACTTTACTCACATAAATGTTTAGTCACGTTCAACTCTGTTTTCATATTATTTAACTTTTCTTCTTTTCAGGGCCTTTTTGAACTCTTTGTTTTTTAGAGTATAAATAATTGGGTTAGACATGGGACACGCTGCGATATACAGGAAAGAGAGCAATTTTGCTCTGGCTCACGGAATAGGTTGAGGCTGGGCGCAAGTACACGAACATGAGCACTCCATAAAATAAGCTCACTACAGTGAGGTGGGAGGCACATGTGGAGAAGGCCTTGCGTCTCCCAGCTGTGGACTTAATTTTGAGGATGGTCGAGATGATGTTGACATAAGATGTGATGATTAGGAGAGTAGAGAAAATCGGCATAACAACCCCCAATGAAAAATTCATTATTTCAACCATGCGAGTGCTGGTGCAAGAAAGCTTCAGTAGAGCTGTCACGTCACAGAAGTAGTGGTTGATATGATGTGTACCACAGAAGGAGAACTTAGATATTAGCACAATGTCAAACATTGGCTCCATAAAACCAAAAATCCAGGCTATGGTTGCAAGTTTAAGACAAGCAGCCTTGTCCATGATCATGACATAATGGAAATGATTGCAGATGGCCACATATCGATCATAGGCCATGATGGACATTTCCACCACAATGAAAAACATAAAGAAGTACAACTGCAGGAAGCATCCCTTGAACGAAATGCATGTGCTCGGGAGAAAGAAGGCTGACAGCATTTTGGGGAACGTAACTGAGATGTAACAGATATCTACAAAAGACAGGTTGGTGAGAAAGAAATACATGGGAGTGTGCAGGTGTGAGTCTGAGTAAAGAACTGATATGACCAGAAGATTTCCAGCAACAGTTACCATAAACACAGACACAAACATTGCAAAAAGAGGTGCTCGAAGCTCTGGGAAATCAGAGAAACCTTCAAGAATTAAGTCTGTCTCAGATGTCTGATTTCCTTCTTCCATCTGTCAAGAGCTGATGTCTGATTTCCTTCTGCCATCTTTCAAGAGCTGCAGCATTTTCAGTTTTTGATGATGAACTTGAGGTCGAGAATGAACACATGAAAATAGAGAAATTAGGAAAGAACAAAAGAAAGAAAATAGAGATCAAGAAAGAAAGAAACAAACAAACAAACAAAGGAGACAAAAAGGAAGGACAGAAAGAAAAAAGTTGATGAGGTAAACAATCAGGGAAAGAACCAAAGAAACAAAGAAAGAGAAGATTATTAGAAATGTTATTGTTAAAAAGTGAAAGACATTTGAATCTTGACAATATATATGCTGTTACTCAATTCTTTCCATGTGTAGCAGCATGGGAACCCAGCATTAGACCAAAATCAGAGCAAACAAGGCTTACCACAGTTTTCTTACGTCGACAGTCGGGGCGGGGAATCAAAAGACAACTCGAGACTTGGACAGTATTTTTCAGAAGGGTTTATTTTACAAAAAAGAAGGTTACATTTACAACCCAACTGCTATGGGATTATTGACACTCCATTATGGTATGGGTGAACAATATAAAGAGGGACATGTACATGGTTTCTGTTTTACGGTTTGTATTGGTACTTACCTGGGTTACCTATCTGCTTATTGTATATAATCAACCTGACAAAAGAGGTAAACATGGCAGTCACAATATTAAACTTACTGGGACATCTTCCTGTGTGTTCCACAGGGTGGGCTAAGATAGAGTCCTGTACATGGGGTCACTTGAAAGTTGCACACTCTGTCTCAATAAACAGGATCACCTCTGGCAACAGGCACAAGTGAGTCCTGTACATCTTGTGCATTTACCACAAAATGCCCACCATGGTATGAAGGTGTGACACAGGACAGCTGGAGTCCTCAAAGGGCTGTTGTTGCTGCTGGTAGTGCCTTAGGGGGATGAGGGTAGACCTGCTTTTGGCCCCTCTTTTTCTGACATTATTTGCTCATCTCTGGACCTGTGCTCCCAAATAAAATAAGCATGAATATGTAGCATGCTAGGGGTGGCACAAGATTCCTTATATCGACACATATGCTACCATACTGTGGTTAGGAATGTAGTCTGTCGCCATGATCATTTTGTAGGATTTGGGAGCTTCCGGGGCCTCATTAGAAGAATGGCAGTGCGGGCACAAACTGTGGTAATGCAGAGGTAATTCAATTATCACTGCATCGCTGAACTGCTGAGTTACAAGTTTGGTGGGGAGGGGGAGGATTTACTTCTAGCAAAAATCTGGAGGTCAAACCTCCATTTTATCACAAAACATTGGCAAAATCAGCAGAATTAATGAGCTCCCCATGAAGTTTTATGGACTCCAAAAATGGGGATACACGCTGCCCTGACACCACTTCTAATCCCAAGTTAAATCCACCGGACCAAGTGGCCGTAACAGTAATTGAGTTTGGTGGTCATGTTCGGGATTTACAGCCGAATTACCACCAAACTCGTAATGATGCACTATATAGCTTGTGGATGGTTAACTGATCAATGGGCTATTCCCAAGGTTCAGATGGAGTCCCTGGAAGCAGTGTATGCCGCTGACGCATCTCCTTAACATGTGGTCCTACCTGGACTTATTTTGGGATCTTCAGTAAACATTCAAATTCACTTTTTTGGGATAAAGTCAACATATCTATAAAAGCATTTCATCATTCGCACATATAACTTTGATAACATTAAAAGAACTTAAACAAAATATAGATGTCATTACACACAAAATTAAACACATTAATTGGGCTAATTCATATGTCTTTTTCACATTGCCAGGCACAATCAAGGAAATTAGACTCTGAGCGTGTCTCACCTTGATGGCTTGAAACTTGAAAAATACCAAGGCCTCACTAACAATCTGAGGTATAAGAAACTTGTTTCTATAATTAGAAAAAAAGGACAAAAAAAAAGAAAAGATGAACAATTGTTTCTCGACCTAAAGCGCATAGAGTCCAATGAACCAGTCTCATCTCCTGCCATTTTGTCTCAACATCTGCTAATGGCAATGTATCAAATCGTCATTGTCGGTAAAGTGCATGTTTTCGGGGTATCTAATCCAGCAAAGGTGTGCCTGGTAGCTCCACAGGATGCAAACTGTCTTACACTTGGCTGATTTGTTCTATCATCACATATTCCACTTACACAGTCTTCCATTTTGCCTCCGATTGTAGTGCTGAATTCATGGCCCACTTCTGGATGGCCTTTTTTGGTTTATTGGGCGTTGATGTCCAGTTATCATTTATTTATTTAAATTTATATAGCGCGCAAGCAGCCCACGGGCATTGAGGCGCTGTTACTTGTGAGAGCTTGGTTACAGAGATACAGGAATGGTAGCAGTTGTTGGTACATTATAATTATTACAGACATAATACAATACTTACAGCTTATGCGATTGGTCATTACATTCCAGCTTATGCAGTGGGTCAAATGTATAGTATTCATGCTGATGCAAGGGACCTTATGTGAAGAGGATGGTTTTCATAGCTTTACGGAAGGCGATGAGGGAGGCCTCACCTCGGATAGTGGGCATCCCCAGATGGTCAGAAAAACATAATGAGTGAACCAGATACTGGAACAATACCTCAGGTATTAATGTCAACAAAACCAAGACATTGGGTATGCCAAACTCCCTTCTGGCAAATTGCCCTGCCATAACAGTGGCCACCCATCCATTGATACTTCCCTATTATTTGCCTTCTCATAGGTCACCCCCTTATGCTTCCAACTTCCGTGCCCATCTCCTGTCCCATTCTGCACACCCACAGGACAATGTGCACATTCAGAAAGATGAAGCGTGTAACAGCGCTGCAACACAAGCTACTACGGAGAAGGGCATTTCCCTCCCCCTAAACAGAGCTAAAGAGACTCCTAACGGTATGGCACAGACAAAAATACCCCTCCCCAGCTCGGGAAAATCACTGACTTTTATCCCCTGCACACGGTCGAAATATAAGTGAGCAAATCTCTGACTTTGGAGATATTGATAATCACTTCCCTACTGGAATTATGTTATTCTATCCAAAGCACTGTTTCGGGAGTTGCAACTAACGTACATCTCAGGGCTGATCAGAAAAAATATATCCCCTGCACAAGATGAAAACCAGTCCCTTGGGGGGCAAGAGTCAGAAATAAACAGAGGAGTTAGGCACCGTCTATCAGGCTCTCCAAATCCGTATCCGGACTCAAACGAAGGCGACAGGCTGACGGGCATGATGTTTCAAATAGCAGCACAGCTTCAGACAGGACTGGCAGGACAGACACTTCTAAGGCAGTTCCTGGAGTAACAAACTTTGCGGTGAAAATCTTATTAAAGTTATGTGGCGCTATATTAGAAGAGGTCCAGACACATGGTGGCACATCTTGCTACGTTGGATCTGAGGCTACAGGATATGCAGACCTCCGAACCTGGTCCGGTAACAGCGATATCAGTGGTACGTGTAGACACAGTACACAAGGAAAGAAATGGTCTGGACTCAAACTCACAGTCGGGTTGTTTAGTAGTGGAGGCTCTAAGCCAAGACCTGTCCATTCTTACCACCATAGGGGAGAGGAAAAGGGGCACATGGTTTTTCAGCCATAATTCCGTGGTGCCGGCCCATTCCCCTCTTCCGCCCTACCACCTAAATTCTACTACTATTGAGGCTATGCTACCCACAGTTAAGAATGTAAAAAAGAAAGATAGCAGCCGCAAAAGGCGGCAGCTAAGATCTGCTGGTATCTCCACTATCTGGCTCATGAGAGGTGATAACGAGGGGCCGTGGGGAAAGCAGATGTTAACCACGTGCCTAAGTTACCTAAAGAGGACAGGCTGGGGCAGGGGCCCGTTAGCACGGGAGAACCAGCAAGTGTTCCTTAAACAGCACCTTATCAAGTCATGCCGGATCAAGGTCTTCGAGAACTGGCCCCTCTTATGTTCACCATAGAGGATGGCCCATTGGCTTTCTCTGAAAACTGGACTAACAGATCTGACCTGATGCATCAACAAATGTTAACCCTGAGAGTGCTATCTTTAGTTAAATCAGTGAAAGACAACAGAGTCAACTTTGCACAAGTTCTTTGTACAGGTCCTGAGGTACCTCAACTTGTCTGTGCTCACGTGGCTGACATAGCACAACTGGGGTACGACATTGACACCACAGCCCAGTGTGTGCATTGTGATCCCGCCTTCCTTGGGACAGGTAAAAGGTGATAGTGAGCTGGTAAAGATTCCTAAAGCTCCTATACTGGATACTCAGGGCTGGGAATGGCTCAAAAGATTTCCATACCATGCAGGGATTTAATCACTGGGAATAAACAAAGCTTTCACACACACAGTTTGAGACTTCCTACTAATAACACACATGCATTGGCCACTGAAGTCTGTGTTTCTAGTGATGGTCCAGCAGTGGTGATGCTATTGATCGATGTGTATGTCCCCCCTGATGTCCAGGACTTGGACTGTATCCACGAGTGTATCCAGCATGGACGTCTACTCCGTATCACACACTTGTTGGACTTGGGGTGGACTTGAACCCCAGTTGTAGAGATTCAGAGCTATGAGCTGCTTATAGGAACGTTGAACCAAATAGTACCATGGCTATCACTCATGGGAACCACAAGGGCGCCCGGTGGTAGAATTTCCTTAATGAAGGGGAACTGAGTATGTTTAACGGGTGAACCGCAGGAGATATCCCCGGACAGGCGGTGTGGCACTTGGGACAAATGAAAGCGAATCAGGAGTAACGCATGTGCAGAGTGGGTTGAGTCTATTAAGGTGTGTGACACTGTATTTAGCCACCACTCACTGATTGTGTTATCCCTAGCTATGCCAAACATACAAAATAGAGGTTGAGGTGGGGTAGCTGTGGAAATAAACTATACTGGCAACTCTGTGTGTTGGTCCCAGAGAAATATCGCTCAGGCGAACTATAAAGAGCGATTGCTTCCTACTGGTGGGCCACTTTCCCTTGGCCAGCTAACTGGTAATGAAATAGAAGGGCGTCTCAAACTTTTGACAGGTGAAGTGGGAAAGTGGGCCATGGGCCGAGTATTTACCTCTATGAAATATCTGCAGCCTTTTGATATCGAGATGCGTGATGCAAAGAGAGATCCGAGAAGAAACATTAGGAAGGCCTCAGCCAATTCTGACCTCCTGGGAGAGAGGGACAGGCAAATCAGGAATTTAAAATGAGAATACAGACTTTGGCTGAAGCGGCATTGGCTCTCTGACAGAACTGTGTGGTGGCGGCAGATGTTTGCCGCACTTTGCAGCGGAGAGCCTCGGACGATACAGCAGATGCTGACGGGTGCAAAGGGTGCAACCCCATTAGTGAAGGGGGGTGGATTGGTCACTTGCAGGAAACAGGGGGGGGGGGCTTCTATAGTGAATAAAGGAGTGGATGTAAAGTGCCACAGTTTGGTCCCTGTGCATGGTCATGTCGAGTGCGAAGTTCGGCCGATACGTGACTGCTGTCTTTTTAGGGGCTTGTATCAGTGTCAAATCGTTTGGAAAGGTTATGGCCCAGAACAATGTACTTAGGAACCTGCCAATTCCATGAACTCCCTAGAGCTTGTGACTCGCTTCCTTGGGGCAATCCATGGAGGTATTTGCAGGCCCTTTCATGCTGAACTGCAGCTCTTACCCTGCGTCAGACCCCTTATTTTTTTCTGGAGTGGAGGCTTGGCTGCCAGCAACTCCCCCAGGGTTTTCCAGCAACTCCCCCAGGGTTTCCACTGCCTTCTACAGCATGGATCATGATATGAACTATCTAGGCTGCTTGCCTGCATGCATGCAGGCGCGGATTTCAGTTCCCTAGAGCGCTTGGTGAATTGCTTCTGTGAGTCTGATGTCAGCATTATCTTAAGAGGCATGGATGTTTACAGTGCCTGTGGGTCCCCATTTGGCCTAGGGGTTTCATTCTGTCAGTGCTTCTCAACTGTTGCAAATCTGTTGTGGTGCATGCTTTCCTCGGTTGCTTCTCTGTTGCCTCAACTTCTGTTGTGGAATTTCACCCATTCTGCTGCGTGGGATAGAGAGGGATAGGAACGCCACAGACCACTTCATTTTGCACATCCATGTTAGACCATGTTACAATAGCCTCTACAGACCCAAGAGGCCTAAGTAAACACCCTGAAAGGGGTGAACCAAACCACTGTTTATATGACATACCCTGTGATATATCCTACTATGTATGATTAGTGTGGGTTGCAGAGAATTCGTTTTATATGTTCCTAGAGCCAGTTTGAACTGTAGTGCTTAAAACTGCAAATGTGTACTCAGAGCACTTTAATGAACAATGTAGGCTCCTGTGGGCCTATAATAGACTGATAGCAGAAAGCAGCCTATATGTAGATCAATTAGATGTTTGAAGTAATGTCTCAGACACCAAGAAGTGTGTTTATGAGTTATCATTCATTCATTAATTTATTCATTTAAATATGTAGCATAGCAAAGACGCTATGCAGATTCAGACTGAAACATACATGCATGCGTACATATATATGTAGTTTAGCTGGGATGAGAGTGTGCATTTCAGAAGTTCCTGTCTGTAAGAAAAAGCCACTATTAACCCCTTAGCTGCTAAGGGTTTGCCCTCCTAGTGCTGAGCTCTTTTTTGGACATTTTGGTATGTTGTCATACAAGCCTTTGTAACCTTTTTGATACAAGTGACAACATGGCCAATTTTGCACCCTTTTCTTGTAGGCAGTTGTAATGCCACCAAGGATTTGGGGTTTGCTGTAGCGGGATGGGAGAAAATAACAGAAATGTTAGAACATTTTGCGTTTTTTCAGAAAATGACAAAATAATGATGTACAAAGAAGTCTGTGTTTTTTTTCTTGTAAGAGCTATGAACAAACAGTTTGCAGTTCTTAATGTGCCATCTTCCAAGCTTTCAAGAACAGGTTAAGTGGAAAAAAATACAGTATTTTTCATAAGTGTACTGTAACGGTGTAGAAGTAAGGCTCGGACACACATGTCACACGGTTTTATTATAAACTTTAATAACCAAATGACCTCTCTATCCCTAATCTCTTTTTCTTTCAGGCTCCCAGTTCCTCTTTTTCTCTGGCTCTTACATGGGTGCAGGTCCCAGACTCACAATGCAGTGTGACAATAGCTTACTCTCCTGCCAAGCATATATGTGCCTCTGGACTGTCTCTGTTTCTCTCAAGGTCTGAGACCCTCTTATTCTCTGGCTCTTACATGGTTGTGGGTCCCAGACACACAATGTGGAATCACAATAGCTTGGTGTACTCTCCTGCCAGGCACGTATGGGCTTCTGGACTGTCTCTGTTTCACTCAGAACCCTCTTATTCTCAGGATCTCATATTTGTATTTTGTATTTTGTTTATTTATATAGCGCACCAAACTCTTAGGTATCTGGGCGCATTCTTTACACTTACATATGTTACATATTTACATACAGTTGAGACAATACAGGAATTGGGTACAGGAAATGAATACAGGATTGGCCAAAGTGTGTCGTAGATAGGTACAGGGATAAGCAAGATCATAGGACGTACTAGTTATGGTGAGCCACATTTTTGCATTATTCCTGAACTTGGTGTAGGATGGTTCTGATCTGAGAGTTACTGGCAGTGTGGTCCACATTTTAGCTGCTAATACCGGGAAGCTGCTATCCCCAGCCTTCTGAAGCTTGAACCTGGGGATCTTCAGACATTGTAGTTGTGCGGATCTTGTTGGTCGGTCAGAGAGATGCCGTGAAAATGTGTCACTCAAATATTTAGGCGCTAGGTTAGAGAGGCATTTGTGTGTTAGTGATACAGTTTTAAATGCAATTCTTTGATGGATTGATAGCCAGTGAGCATTACGTCTTAGTTCTGAGATATGGTGATAAGATATGGGCATGGGTCCCAGACTCGCAATAATGTTACTGGCCTACTTTTTTACTTTTCTGTCAAGTGTATACTTGTTTCTATCTCGCTCTGTTATGCCCATGGACCCAGTTCCTCATCTCTTGACCTTGGTAGTCGTTCCCTAATTCCTCATAGACGTCTAGCACCTCTCTGTCTGCCCATGTATCTGTTTATGTCGTCTGCATCTTCCGAGTGGCGTTGCTCAGCTGCGAGGCTCCTGTAGCGTTCGGGTGCTCTCTCGAGTCAGTGGTGGCTCCGCCGGTCGCTCCTTGTATTTCGGGCTCTGCTTTCCATCTCCAGCCACGTTCGGGTATATCTTCTCCTTGTTGGTGGTTGCTTCGCCAGTCTCTGGTTCTTTCTCGGGCTGAGGTTCTTCTCTCTTGCAGCTCCCTGGACTTTGGAGTGCCTGGTTGCTCATGCAGCGTTCGAAGTAGCTCCTTCTCCATGGACTACCTTTGTGCTCCTGTTCGCCTCTGTGCACAGCATCTCGTCCTGGTGTCCTCTGATCGCTGGGTCAGTGTCTCCTGGGTTTCCCCCTCCAAGGATGCCTCTCCCCATCTTTATTTCCCTCCACTGTTTTGTATTCCCTTGGACCAATCAAATTCAGTGAATGCCTAGACCATTCACTCCCGTTCTCTGGAGTGATCCTCATACTCCTCACAGTGCTTGCATTGGAAGCATATGGAAAGTGGATTATTTTTGTTGGTGTTTTAGTCAAGTCTAGCATATGAGGTTGGTGGCTTGTACAATAAAAGGCACTAGTTGGGCAAAGGGAAGGAGAGTTAGGCTGGGGAATAGATGGGGGGGTGTAAAAGCGGCGTTATACCGCGTTCTCATGGGATGGCCATCCTTAATACCATAAGGGGCTTCCGCTCTCATGTGATCTTCCCCCAGTACCCCACCTCCAGTGGGAAAGATCTCCCCATAGGGGAGAAGGGGAGAAGGGACAACATCCACAGTACCTTCAGTTTTGTGAAAGGTAGGCAATTGTTTCCCTTCTTCTTCAGTAGGACATGCTTGCACACAATGCACACAATGTCTGAGGAGGGTAGGGAAGCTGAATGGGAACATGGTCATTTGCGCAGGTCAGGCAACAGCCATTTACCCATAATTCCCATAATTTGGCAACATTTGCAAACATGTATGTGCTGGACATGTTTGCACATGTAGCGTAAGGCCTTCCATGAACATTCTGAAAAGCAATGCACTGCTACATTCCCCTGACTCTTCTAGTTAGAAAACCACATTTTTCATAATGTTTCTAAATACAAGCATTACCCTGATCCAAAAACCAATCCATGGTACACAGAATGTTTATTCTGACGGCCTAACTTGACCTACTTAGCATTTTAAAATAATGAAAACCAATGTGAAGAATATCACGCATACATGTTTTGAAAGCACACAGGCCGATCCTTTGAAGGATAGGTGAATTGCGCAGATCACAAGTGTGTGCAGTGCCTACAGCAGCAACTGAATGTAGGGCACATTTGGAAAATTAAATTAAATGTATGAAAAAGTTATCAGAATCAAGAGAAAACAACACATGGTCCTCCTTCCCAGATTCCCAGAGGTGTCCCGATAAAAATGATACCTCACATGTGTGGGTGCACTGTCCGTGGCCTAAAAGGAAATGGCTAAACAACGGGTATGGCAAACGCTCTGGGAAGAGTGTATTGGGCCTTGTGGGCAGCCCGTAGATTTAGTGCTGGAGCATCGCTCCCACAAAATAAAACAAGGAACTACCTACATTACTGAAAAAAGACACACGTGGGAATTCAAATACACCCAGCGTGCATTGATGGTGCAAGAATTTCGTACCCTAACCCCTTGCAAGACAGTGCTGTGGTGTTGAGCGGCGCAGGTGTTTGACGGCGAAGGGATTGCAGCGTAGAGTGCAATTGTGTCATGCAACTGTAGAATGGTAAGAAAGGTGCGTGTAGGGGGATCAGCAACTATTGCTCTCTGCTAAACTTCCCGGCCTTTGCATGTACTGCCATCTAACCGGCTGACATAACCCTGTACAATCGTAGGCTCTCTCCTTCCAGCGGTTAGCCGTACTTTGTGTTCTCTGTCTTTCTCTAGGCCCCTCATTGCAACTACAATTGTATTGTGATCTTGTGTCCTTGTTAGTCCCTCTCCCACTTCTAGGAGCCCCCCCCCCAACTTTGTTTACTTTGTATTCTCTGTCTTCTCTCTAGGTCTCCTTTGCAATTGCTATTGTATTGTGTTCTTGTTGTCCTTTTGTAGGCCCTCTCCCACCCACTATCTAGGACCCCACCTCTGCTGTGGGTACCGTCTGTACTGTTGAGTGTACCTGTCTGTACCTTCAGTGTGTGCCCTTCTGTGTGACCCATACCCTCCTTTACCCCTCTTTGTGCACCCTGTTCTATGCGGCACTGGCTGTCCATCTCTTCCTCTCTCTCCTTTGCTCCCTCCTTCTACTATATCCTTCTTGCACCCTCTATGGTGCTCTCTGTCTCCCATGTCTTCTCTAACTGCTACTCTATCTTCTATCCTATCCCTCTAATTAAAGCAGGAAGGAAGAAGTTCAAGAGGGACATCCTGGTCTCCTACCCAGGCCTCCCTATCGCTGATGCCTACATCAGTGCTTCCTCCAGACAGACTCTTACCAACATCCTCTTTGTTGTTCCCTCTAAAGACCTATGGACCCCTCATATGGTCTCTGTTCTCTCTCATTTTTCCTTCTCTTATATTAATGGTGGCACTCGGTGGGAGGTCATATTGGCCTTCTTCCACTCCTCCAAGACCATTATTCATTTCTATCTAAATGGCACCGTCTTAGTCCTGGGTCCTCAGCCCAATCTCCTAATTTTTGATAGGCATCTCCTGCATCTTATCAAAGTCCTCCTTTCTCCTGCTACTCCTACCAACAGTTCTCTGGCTCCTCCGCCACCTCCTTCTGTCACCACCTCTTTGGAACTCTCCTCATCCTCACCGGCTACCTTGCCATCTCCTTCTACCTCCTCTGCCCACCCTCGGGCCACTCTACCATCTCCGAAGGGCATACCTCAAGCCTTTATCTCTCCATGGAAGTCTTTCAAATGTGGAAACCTACTCTAGGTAGCTACTCTCAACTCTCCCTCTGCTGTCAAACACTCCTCTGACATATGCCACTTCATTGAAGAACTTGACCTGGATGTCCTTGCTCTTACTGATACATGGTTAACGCCCAGCTCTGTCACAAGTTTTGATACCCTCCTCCCTGATGGCTACAAGATCCTGTCCGAACCCAGAACCAACCATCCCGGAGGTGAAGTAACTTCCTCTGTAATTCCTTTGCAGGCATACTGCTCCTTTGAATGCCTGGTCTTTAGGCCCTCTATCTCTCCTGGGCTCTCTCTGACTGTGGCCACCATCCACAGGCCACCTGGCCAGGTCTTCCTCTCCCTTTCAGAGTGAGCTGACCTCCCCTCTTCTTGCCTTGCCTCTACCTCTCAACAACTCCTCTTTGGAGACCTCAACATCCATCTAGGTTGCTTCTAATCACTCCTTGGTGCTCTTCCGCAAAATGTGAAACACTCTCTCTTTCCGTTCTACCCTCTGGTCCGACACACGCTGCCAGGCATACTTTGGATGTTCTCATCTGCCTCAGACATCCCTCATACCCTCTCCCCCTCTCATCACTCCTCTCTCTTGGACTAACTACTTTCTGCTTTCTCTCACCTGAAGCTCTCTGTCCCCCAGGCGAAGCATATCCCAACAGCCACCTACCTTCTCGGTCAGCTGGCCCATGAAGTGTGTGTCAGTGGAGGCCTTTGCTGCTACTTTCTATGCTCCTCCTACACATGCGGCTGACTCACACTCTGACACAGCCCTCTCTAACCTGCATCTTTCTATCTCCAAAACTCTGGATGTCCTTGCCCCTGTCATGAGAATCTGCCTGAAGCCTAGCTCCAGGTGCAACTCTTGGTATGACTCCGATCTCACCACACTGAAACGCAAGTGTAGGGTGGCTGAGAGGAAGTGGATGGCATTAGGCTGATCCTCTGACAAACTGGCCTGCCGCTTATGCCAAAGGCAATACAGACTCTCTGTCCTATCCAAGAAAATATTCCACATCCAAGCCTGTGTCTCTGCGGCCTCTAAAATCACAGCCAAACTCTCTAAGAGCTGTAAGGAACTGGTCAATCCTTTCTCAGTTGCCACCTCTGATGTTCCCTCCCAGGACCTCTGCATGGCTCTGGCTTCTCAACTCAACACTAAAACTCAGGACATCTTGTCCTCTCTCTCTTCTTCCTCTCCCTCTACTTCTCTTGGCCACCCTCTGGCCACATCTCTGTCGCCTCCTCCTTTCCCTGCTTTCTCCCTGACCACCCCAGGTGAATAGACAAGTATGATCTATGAAAGTGTCATCCACGCAGGTGATCTCCTGCTCCTCTAGAACCGTCACGGACCAGATTGACACCCTCACTCCAGCATTTGCTGATTTCTGCAATCACTCTTTTGCCACTGGAATGTTCCCTTCTCCCCTCAAGCACTCTCTTGTGCACCCCTCTTGAAAAAGCCTTCTGCGATACTTCCTGTCCAACAAACTACCACCCAATCTCTATCACTCCTTTCCTGGGCAAACTGGAAAATCTGGCCATCTACCAGCTTACTCTTAACACTGAATCTGTTGGTTGTCTCCATGACCATCATTATTGCTTTAGAGCAGCCAGAGTCAAGGAAACTGCTCTCCTGAACACCTGTGAAGATCTGCTCTCTAATCTTGATTCCAGCCTTCCATCGATCGTCATCCTCCTTGATCTTTCCTCTGCTTTTGACACATTCAATCATGCCATCCTGATCAATCGTCTCTATGAGAACCTGGGCACCACAGATCAGGCCCTGCCTGATTGACCTCCTTCTTTCTGGATCGAACCTCCCAGGTCCAACTTGGGTCCTTTCTCACTACCACCTCTCTCTCCACATGTGCTGTTTCCCAGGGCTCTAACCTTTCACCCTGGCTCTTCAATGTCTATTTGGCCCCTTTTGTCCATCTTATCTCTACCTTTTCCTCTAACTTTCAGTGTTAAGCGGATGACACTCCGCTCTCCTTCAGGCTCACCTCAGTCTCCTCTCCTCTCTCGCTCATTCCTGACCATCTATCCATGATTCAGGAACGGTGTACCTCCAACGATCTCTGCCTTAATGCCAGTAAGCCTGAGATCCTTCCCAATGGCACCCCAGCTCCTGTTTTCCCTCCCTCACTCTGGCTGCCCTCCTTGGGACCTCTTCCTTCACCTTCCTGCGAGCAAAAAACTTTGCTGTCATCTTCGATTCCACTCTCTCCTTTTCCCCTCACATCACCAACCTTGCCAAGAAGTCCCACTACTAGCTCCACCTTCCTTTTCTCACTTTTCCCCCAGAAGCTCACTGTCTCTCTAGGCTGGACTACTACAACAGCCTCTTTCTCAATCTGCCTTCCTCTACTTTTCACCCTTTGCAACTAATCCAGAACAGGACTTTGAGACTTGTGCTTGGTCTCAAGCCAAGGGACTGTATCTCCCTAGTCCTGAAATCTCTCCACTGGCTCCCGGTGGCTGCAAGGATCAAGTTCAAAACCCTCTGCATTGTCCACATGGCTTTCTGGGGCTGGGGCCCATACTACATCCAAGTCTCTCATCCTAAAAACCTTCCTTCTCGAGCCCTTCACTCAGCCACCTCCAACCCTCTGAGGGTCAGACACTTCTACAGGCAGAGAATGGGGTGTACATCTCTCTCCTGTGCAGGTACCTCCCCCTGGAATGGCCTCCCTGCCCCTCTCAAACTTGTGCCGGACCACCTGAAATCGTGGAAGCAGCTCAAGACTTTCCTTTTGGCTTCTGCTTCCCTCTCTCTCTCCCCTGCGGGCTGACCTGTCTGCTGCACCAACTGGTTGTCTGGCTACCCTCAGATTCTCACCTGTACCAGGGTCCCAGGCTCCCCACGACCAGTAGCCTCTGCACTGCCTCCAGGCCAACTGTGCACTTAGGGGCTGTATCTGGAACCCTACAGTCCCCTGCCTCCTTGCACTAACCCAGAGCCGCGCTGTCCTGACTGCACTTCACTTTTCCCTAATCTTGGCACTTCCCCTTTCCCCATAACTCCCTGCACTTTTTCATTTTGGGCTTGCACAATCTGAATGACACAAGGCCTAGTAAGATTGTTTGTTTTGTCCTCCCTCTGTCTTCACTCCCTTGTCTTGTCACGGCTATAAACACTTGTGTACAGTCTTGTTATAAATGACTTATCATCTTTCATATCATTACCCAACCTGCCTGGCAAATTGGTAAAATTGGAAAAAAGACACTATTTTGCAGTATTTGCTACTGGGGAAACACGGAAATGCTCAGCAAACAGTGCACAACACACTTTACACATTGCCACAGTTGTCCTGATGAAAATGGTACCTCAGATGTCTAGGTTCACTGTCCTGGGTGCAACTGGGAAAGGGCTAAACCACCAGCATGGACATGCTACGTGAAGAGCATGTTTGGCCTCGCCGCAAGCACATACATTAAGGACTTTGGTATCACAAGCACCAAGGAAAGGTGGGAGCCCATGCAGTTTTGAAAAGGAGAAACCCAGGGGAATCCAAATACATCTTGCTTTTATTGATCAGAGAAGAATTGTTTACCCAGAATGCAGCTAAATAGGAAAATTCCATATTTTGATGCATTTACCATTGGGAAACCGCAGAAAAGGACGGCAAACAAAATATTTGTTACCTGGCCACATTCCCGCAGGTGTCCCATTGAAAATGGTACCCTGGTGGGCCACCATGGGGTGCGCAGATGCAGGGAGCCTCTGCATAGTTCTCCAGCTCGCAGGTCCCTAAAAGTGGTCTGAGCCCCCACTTCGTATCCCCCACCCCTATACAGAGTGGACAGTGTGGTGTATGAGCCCGTCCTACACCCGCTGTCCGAAAGATGGTGTTAGGCAAAGTTTGTATGCAGTACCCTCTGGGACCACTACACACAACTCTGACTAATAGTATAGGTAAGCCAACCTTTGCTATAAGCTTGTACTGCACAGTTTTGGTAGCATTTTGAGCAGCCAGGCTTATCTCAAGAGGGGTAAATGTAGTGGAGGTACACAGAGATTTACAGTTACAGGTATTCAAATAAACTCTTACACTCAAGGTTTCTTGCATAACCAATTATTAATTTATCAGTCAGTTAGAAAGCCTTCTTCAGAAGGGAGCAATATAATAGTAACACACAAATACACTTCAATACTGTATACTCTTAGAAGTACACTCAGTGAAGATCCTTTTGGGATGGCCCACAGACACAACCTACACCCACAGGTGACTTCAATAACTAGGGTGCTGGAGACATTAATATCTTACTGTTGTCATTTAGAATACTTTGAGGAATTAGTAAAAGGCAAAGGTTATTAGAACACAAGAGACCACGCATATTCTTAAGCAGGCAAATACCTTTGGATCCTCCAAGAAGAGTAATACAATTCAATAGGCTAAGCCAAAGTCAATGGGCAAAAGTCTTGTATAAGATGAAGCACTTCTGGTAAGTAAATGTAAAAGTCTTTGCACAAGTTCCTAGGAGTCTTTGATGAAAAGAAGAATAAAATGTAGGGCCACAAGCTGATTAGATTAGTGAGTGTTGGAAGTTTCAAGCAACTCTACAGTAAGAGGTAAGTTCTCTTAGACTTGTTTTACAGTACCTTAGAAATGAAGAAAAGAGGCAGCTGATGAATTCTGTTCCTGTGCAGCTTTGCAGATCTCACTGTTCGTTTGACGTCATTAGGGACTGGCGTAAGAAAGCCACACAACAGGCCTATTACGACCCTGGCGCTAATTGAAAAACGATGGCGGTAAATGATTACCGCCATCGTTTTCCGCCAGGTCCGATTCCGACCCATGACCGTTAACTACGATGCCATTAGCGGCATCGTAGTTAACGCTGCCGCTAACTGCTCCAAGGATGCGCGCACGCGACCTCCCACACCGTAATTACCGGCATGGCGGAAAGGCACGCGAATGCCGACCCAAGCGGACATGCACCTAACGCCATCACCCAGCCCGTTAAGTTCCTTACCGCCATGGTGCTAATCACGCCATCGCGAACCAACCGTAAATGGCCATGTAAAGTGAATCCAGCTGCCACAGGTGCACAGGAACAGCACAGGTGGAGGCAATACAGACTCAGGAAGTACAGAAAGAGCACACCCCACCCCTTCCCACACCCAGTCATACTTCACAATGATACCAATAGGACTAGCAATGTTGGGGCTGGAGGACCTGATAGCAATGCAAGTGCTACTACAACAACAACAACAACAACAACAACAACAACAACAACAACAACAACAACAGGCAGCACAGAGGAGACGCAGGAGGAGAAGGAGGGCAAGGCATGGCCAGCAAGCCCCACAAGCACAGCCAGTGCCACCACTCAGGCAGCCCCCAATCCCACGCATCAGAGCCAGTCCATTCAACCTCACTGCTGAGCAGATCCACACCCTGTACCGTTTGGACCGGGACACCATCACCGCCATAGTAGACATGACACACAACAACATCGTCAGCTTGATAGAAACACCAACCGCCATCCCACCCCTACTGAAGGTAGTGTCTGTACTCAACTTCCTGGCCACAGGCACCTACCAGCACACAGTGGGGCACTTGCATGGCATTTCACAACCATTATTCTCACGTACGCTTATCCAAGTGCTCGATGCCCTCCTCAAGCACACAGATGACCACATCTCATTACCACGGACTGCCCAGGAGATTGCAAACACCAAAGTGGGTTTCCATGCACTAGCCGGCATACCTGGTTGCATTGGTGCCATCGACTGCACCCATGTTGAATTGGTGGTTCCACGTGCCATGGAGGTACCGTACCTCAACCGTAAACAATTTCACTCAATCAACGTGCAAATGGTCTGTGACTCCAACAAGATCATCACACATTGTTGTGCCTGATTCCCCGGAGCAACCCATGATTCAATGGTCCTGAGGAACTCCACAATACCACGCTACATGGAGCAACATGCAGGCCCACGATCCTGGCTACTCGGTGAGTCTAATGTCATGACCATGGAAATGTGAAGTGGGTAGGTGAACGACGTACCATTGCATACTCCACCTGGCTGAAAGGGGGGGGGGGTGATGCATACTCCACCTGGCTGAAAGGGGGGGGCGAATGATGCATACTCCACCCGGCTGAAAGGGGGGGGTGAATGATGCATACTTCACCTGGCTGAAAGGGGGGGATGATGCATACTCCACCTGGCTGAAAGGGGGGGAATGATGCATACTCCACCTGGCTGAAAGGGGGGTGGAATGATGCATACTCCACCTGGCTTAAAGGGGGGGGAATGATGCATACTCCACCTGGCTGAAGGGGGGGGAATGATGCATACTCCACCTGGCTGAAAGGGGGGGGGGATGATGCATACTCCACCTGGCTGAAAGGGGGGGGTGAATGATGCATACTCCACCTGGCTGAAAGGGGGACGGGGTGAATGATGCATACTCCACCGGGCTGTGAGTAGCAGAGACAACGGAGCCAGATCATACCCGAAAGCAACCCAAACTACACCCAACACCAGTAAACCCAATACCTGATGTATACAGCCCTACCATGTGAATGAGGTTGTGTCCCAACCATGACACAACCATCTGCAAGTGCATTGTACCAATTCAGACCACATTGACTTCAACAAAATGCACCTACATGCACGTCAACAAACACCATCAACCGAAAGGCCTGTCCCCCATAACTGTGCACGAAGGAGGCACATGACGGACAGAAACATCAACACACCATTACACAGACAGCAGGGCGCCCAAAATGTCCCTATCAACATCAGTATTGCTCACTGGGGTCATGATGAGGCCGACAGCAATGTTGCAATGATGTGAGCATTGACATCACAGGACACGTGCCAGGCCACCAAAACAAACGGCATGAACGAACACAGTGGATGGGCACTCACAAGGCACTCGAGCCCTCTGCATACATTGGTTGATGGCATGCAAAACAGGCCATGAGAGCCACGAGCATATACGGGTCGCATAGTGTGAATCAATTAGTGCATTTAGAAGTGGTTCAAAGTAATATTTGGATGCAAGCCATGGTGGCACATCATGTTCTGAATTAGACGTCATGACTGACACATACATTCTCGCCCAGATACAGGTGATGCAGGCTATCCCCTGAAGAGGTGGCTCCTTACACCAGTCCGGAACCCACAGAACCAGCACGAGGAGGACTTCAACCGTGCACATACACGTACCCGTGTGGTCATTGAGCAGGCATTCGGCCTATTGAAGGCACGGTTTCGATGCCTCAGCAGGTCTGATGGTGCACTCCTGTACCGCCATGAGAAGGTGGCAAAGATGGTCATGGCATGTATCATGCTACACAATATGTGCCCCTGCCCCCTGACGCAGAAATGCAACCACCTGACGATGAGGATGAGGAGGTTGCAGATGGGGCCGCACCTCATGGAGGAGGCGATGCACAGGAGGGGCGTGAAATGCGTCAAGATATCATCAACCAATGCTTTTAGCACACACGGCTGGTGTGTATCACATGGAGACGGCACTTGGGGCACTGTGTGTCTCTGGGACATGCACACTGTGGACTGTACACCAATAAATCACACATACGCAATGAAAATGTCCACACATTTGATTTGGGAAAAAGGAAAATGTGTATTTCAATTGTAAATTGTTGTGCAACACCCCCTCCCCCCTCCCCACTGAACACCCCAACACACCCCCTCCCCCCTGAACACCCCAAAACACCCCCTCCCCCTGAACACCCCAACACACCCCCTCCCCCCTCCCCCCTCCCTCTGAACACCCCAACACACCCCCTCCCCCCTCCCCCTGAACACCCCAACACACCGCCTCCCCCCTCCCCCCTTAACACCCCAACACACACCCTGTGAGTGGCTAAAGATGCCTGTGACAGTGGGCACACGCTATTGCATGCCCCCTCTCCCGGCCCCCGGGGCACCCCTGCCTGTGGAGCGCAGGTTCCGTCCTGATCGTCGGACAGGTCTGCTCTGGGCAGAACTTTCTGCAGAGGATGTCCCTGGCTGGTCACGGGCACACATGTCCTGAAGGGTGTGGGACAGCTCTGTGAGCACACGGCGCATGGCGGCAAGTTCCCCGCAAATGTCCCTTGAGGTGGACTCCATTGCAGCCCTCAGGGTCTCCGTACTGCGCTCTATTTCGGCCCTTAGCGTCTCCGTAGATTGTTCTATGGCTGCCCTAGCCCCCCCACATTCCGCAGCATGCTCATTGAGGAGCATGGACAGTTGTTGCTGACGTAAAACAATCTCCTCAAGGGAAAGTTAACTCTGCTGGGCCATGCCCATTCCAGATGGTGTCGCGAAGGGGCTGCTCACCTCATGCAGACTTTCTGCAGGGCATGGGGTGGGAGGCCAGCCCTCTTCTCCTGGATGCCCCTGTGTGGGATCCTCATCGGGGCTGCCCCGGGACAGTGGGGCGTCCTACATCGGGCTCATCAGTGTCAGTGTCTGAGCATGCTGCTATGGCAGCAGTTTCCCCGATGCTGCTGCTCCCTGCAGAAACGGTGCCTTCAGTGGCCAAGATTGTGGGGACGTGTAGTGCTGCAAGTGCTGGCATTCTGCCTGCTGGTGTGCCTGTCGGTGGCCCGTCCTGTGTGCTGGCAGATGATTCTGCCTGCTGCGATGTCTTCCTCACTGCAGCTGAGGTGGAGGGTCTATGCATGGTGGTCCTGGCCTTCTTGGCTGCTTTTGAGGCAGGGGTGTCCTCATCCTCATGGTTGGATTCGGAGCCTGTGGTGGGTCAAAGGAGGGATAGCGTTATTGATGGGTCTGCGGACATTGGAATGGCAATGATTTACCAGATTTTGGTTACTAGATGAAGCACATTTGAGGCAGGGGCATGCAGGTTGTCTCCTTTCTGTGTGGATGACGGATGGAGGTATGTGGGTGTCTGCAGTTGGGGTGTGCATGCTACATGTGTACAGGGTGGAGGTCGCATGTGGCTGTGTCCAGCTGATGTGTTGCATTTACACTCTAGGGCAACATTGTGCTACCCATTAATGGAGGTCAGTGACTATAGCATGTCTTGATTTGGGGCACCTACCTTCATCCACTGATGTTGGCGCTCCTCTTTCCATCCCTCCTACACCTTCGATGCTTTCCATGCCTATTGTGCTGGCACATATTTCCTCCCATGGTTGGAGTTTTATTGGGGAGTCAGATCCTCCCCCGGTAGCCTGGGCCAGGTTGCGATTGGCGGAGATGATGCTTCGGACGCGGAGCCTCAGGTCATCCCACCGCTTCCTTCACTGCTGTGGGTTGCGGGGAACAGTCCCCACCGCGCTGACCCGCTGTGCCACCATGGCCCATATGGCTTTATTTTTTGCAATCGCCGCCCTGGTCATTTCGGGGGAGAACACCACTGCCGCATTGTCCTGGAGTGTCTCCGCCAGCATGCTTAGTTCCTCATGGGAGAAGCGTTCCTGGCGCTGCCGATCGCATGCCTTCTTCACGACTTTGGGCATTTTTAGGTAGGTATTTGGGTGTGTGATGGGTTTGGATGGGTCTCAGGGTCAGATGTGGTATGGTTGGGGAGGTGGCAATGGATTGTGTTTTTAAAGATGGCCGCCATGCTCTTTCCCGTTCCTCCGCGATGACGCTACTTCCGCTTCCGCTTTTTTGCGGTGACCGCTATTTGCGGTGACCGCTAATTGCGGTGACCGCTAAGATGGGTGGCGGTAGTGCACCTTGCGCAGCGTACGATGCCGGTAGGGGCCGTTTTGGGGTCTTTTACGCCATCGCGTTCTTGACATTACCGCCATGGCGTAATGCTCGATGCGCGATGGGTCGGAATGAGCCGCATTTTACGGCATCCGGCCATGGCGTAAACGTTAATTACGCCATGGCGGTAATGTTCGGTACTTACCGGCAGGGTCGTAATGAGGCCCAACGTCTCAGAAGCAGAGAGAAACATGCACATAAACACATTACACAGGCTGGTAGCAAAAAGAAGAAGAGGCTATGAGGAAGATGGATAGGGGGTTCCAATCAGAGGTATAGAAAATATACCGATCGAAGGATTTGCATGCATCCGACAAATTGATAAATAAACTGTTAAATGAGACGGGAGAACATCTCCTACTGCACCGCCTCCCTATGTGTCGCCACAGCCACAAGCACCACAAGCGTAACCACCATTACTTGCACCAGCTACACACTGTGATAGTTTTCCTTTGCCTCCTAGTTCACACAACCTACTCCTACTTTCATTACTGACTACTTCTAGCACTCCACTGTTGACACATGATGATACTGCTAGCGATCAGAGAATTGTAACACGTAGCACAATGCTGCCTGCACGAAAGAGGGAATTACGAGATTGGGCAGAAAAGTGTATAGAAGGGGGTGATGAGGCAACACCTTTGCATTCTCTATCAGACCATGGGGGTATTCCTGAACAAAAGATACTGATAGAACAAATGAGTTTATACTTAGCCAAGATTTGTGGTGACCTAACTGATTCAGCTGTACCACAGGAATTGCAGGATTTTAATTTCTTGTCTCGTATTAGAGATACCACACTGAAAGGCCGTGATCATGTGTCTAGATTATTTTCCTTCAAACATGAATTTTATCGTTTGCACCAAATAGCATTAGACGAAGGTACACGATTACCATTGTATGTGCAGTAAGATTTTTGCCTCTGCCGACAACAGTTAGTGAAGAGATGCACATATATACAAGAGACACATTTAGATGGATCTCAGATGCCTCGATTTCACCTATCGAAGCTCCTGATACGTTTAGCCAATATTCTCCACCTATGCAGAGAAAGGTATTACAAATTATGGTAGAATATTTGCGAGATGAATGCATGAAAAAGCAGTTCTCTCTACGAGATTGTCATGGGGAGAACTGCAAATATATGGAATGCACCTAGACCTAAGAAATTATGTGAAATAGAATACCCGCTATTAACCGATTACTGTGATCAATTGACTCAAAACCTGTGTTTGATTCACATACAGGTGCATGCTGCTTTGACTGAGAAATACGAAGGACCTGGTCATCCCATTCGAACTCGGGACTTCGTCTTGGTGAAGGACTTCGAGAAGATGTCCTGCCTTGCAGCTCATTGGAAAGGAACATATCAGGTGCTACTGGCTACTCAGACGGCTGTTCGAGTTGAAGAAAAATGCCACTGGATTCATGCAGCACACCTGAAACGAGTGCCCTTGCCTTTACCCTGTGAAAAATGGGTTAAGGAAGGAGTTGATGAACCTGATTGCAAAAATGTGCCTTTGAACGAGGGCACCCATTCTGATCTTGGCAAAATCTTGAGCCCAAACAACTCGAGGATTCTTTACTTTCTTCAGGTTCTGTTCCTTTGTTCACCGACCACACTGTACCTGGAGTGACAAGGTACAACCTTCGACCACGGAAATAGTTAGGGAATTACATTTTGGTAGATTAGGAAAGTGTAGTTTGTATACTGCACCCACAAGAAACCAACGGCCTTCCCTCCAATCCCCCTAAAGATGGTTCGAGGAGTTCCAGAGGGGGGCGGGGCAAGAAGAAGACTACAAGCAAGATTGGCCATGTGGTCAAGTGCCACCTACGGATATACTTATAAAGCCTGCTTCAGTGAGGCTTCTTAATGGACACTGAAAATGATGCCTATCTTTGGGGCACGTAGAATCAAGGACATGGAAAGCATTGCCACTGGAAAGCCCATATCTAGAGGGCTATGGTCAAGAAAGGAGAAGTTAATAATAATAGCAATTGTAGCATGTGTTGTGATCATACTAATACCTGTATTATGGTACTTGGAGAGTTCACATCCGCTTAGTGTACTACTTCCTACTGTCGGAACTACTTTGTCTACCCTTTAGGTACACTCTCCGTCCCCTTGATTTGAAACACGAAGAAGGTTATCATAATACTCTACTACAGATAGTGAATGCTGTTCATTCAATCCTAAACAAAACCAATTGCTGGGTATGTTCTCACCTACCACAACACAGTGAGAAAGGCTTGGGATGGTACATCTATCCACTTCCACTATCGACGTCTTGCTGTGCATCATTTAGAGCCCTATTTTTTGGTAAGTGGAACAATAGTTTCACTGGTAACTTTGATGGGACATACATCAATGAAATGGATTGATTAGTTTTGCTACCCCTAGGATGTTTTGTCTTTGCAAATAAGAGTAAGACAAATATTGCCTCCACTAGAAGTACTGATAAACATGCTAGACCCTACCAATCCATGATCTCATTTAGAATGGCACCAGTAGGGAACAGGGTAGCAATTCCTCCATCTTACACCATTAATCATGATCCGGATATAGTACCATTTTCTTTGAGAAAAGAAGGTTCCCGGTATATGGGCACACATGATAAATGTGTAAACACTGCTGTTTTGGTAAATGAAAATAGACCCTTATACATTGGCGGACTCATTTACTTTGTTTGTGGAAAGGAAGCCTATAACTGGTTACCTAAAGAGTGCAGGGGGACTTGTTATCTGGGGATATTACTGCCAGGAGTTTATGTCACATGCACTGCAGACATACTGAAACATTGCCTTAGGAGGGGAAAAGATGATGATATCCCCTCCAGATATTGGGTGATGTAGCAAAAGCCATGGTTACTTTTTGGCGCCAAATCATAAACTCAAGGGGTATTAGGAGACTGGCTAGAGTGTTACAGAACACTATCAATAAAACTGGCACATTGTTTAACATGACATTGGAACAAAGAGCAATTAGATTAGTGGCTCTTCAGAATAGAATGTTTTTTACGTTATGTTAGCTGAACATGGTGGTGATTGCAAAATGGTCGAGTCTGCGTGTCTGACTCCTCCCCCATGGTGTTCCAAGTGATTAAACGATTACATATACTTAGCATTGAAGTTCACGTTCCCGAAGAGGATTGGGACATAGAAACATGGGCCTGGAATATACTCAGAACCTGGGGTTGGAAAATCTTCTCAGCACTTGCTGTTATCATTGGGGTAATACTATTTTTCTGTTGTTTCATAAAATGTCTGCCCATTCTGGGTTCTGCACTCGGTGACCTGGTCCTCATTTTGCTGTAAATATGACCAATGCCTTGATCATGCAAGATGTCACTATCACACAGTTTATGTCTATCAATATAGATGACAGTGATGACTCTGGTTGTTCTGATGATGATTCATGGTAACATAATTCTAGCAATGTGCCTCATTCCGACCCTGGCGTTAACCAAGGCGCTATTAGCGCCTTGGTTGACGCAGTTATCATTCCGACTCCGCCATGGTGAATGGCGGAATTACCGCCCCATTCCAAGGTTGGCGGGGTCGGTAATTCCCCATTCACCATGGGCCCTTCCCCATACCCATTTTTGCCCCATGGGGCTCAATGGGAATGGGGAAGGTGCTAATTACGGCACCGTAAATTACGGTGCCGTAATTAGCTCCAAGGTCCCTTTGCGGGGTGGTTTTTTAACGCCTGCAAAAAGCAGGTGTTAAGTTTCAACCCGCAAAGGGAACTCGGAATAGGGTGGTAAGGGTTTAACGGCACCGGTCTCGTTACCGGTGACCGTTAACCCTTACCGCCCGACTCAGAATGAGGCCCAATGTGTTGGCTGAGGCCAAAAGGAGGGTTTGTAAAAAACATATGTATTTTGCATTATAATGTTGGCCTAATCACGTACATATTTGAAGCGTGCTAGTGTGGCCTACAAACGCCATCTTGGTTGTTTTGCTGTAATTTCTGTCTTTTCATTCAGAACACTTTGAGACTCACAAAGTCCCTGCATCGGAAACTCCTCCAACATGGCCCTGCACAGGAATGTTGAAACTGCTGAGCACATTTTTGTCTTTTGGCTTAGAGCCTTGAAGTACCAGCATAAACATAGCTAATCTGTAATTTAGGTGCCATCCTGTCTTCCGTGATTCTTTCTGCCTTTCCGCAGCTAATTGTGAATGTTTATCCAGACAATTAAAGTGAAGCGCAATTCACAGAATATGTTGTTCTGAAGGATAAAGTAACACGAGGAATGTTACCTTGTGCTCGGAACACAATATACTCCTACACCCCAGTCCACTCAGCTTCTCAGACAGTAAACTGTCTGCGAAGAGACGTTGAGTGCTCTAGCACTTGTTGCCATGGTAAAATGCCCATGTCTGTAGGTCTATAGGAGCCATTATCACATGATGAGCTAGCCCAAATTCATCATGGTATTCCAAACCTGTATAAAGTACATCTACTTCCCCATATCTTAGCTCACGTTTTCTTTGCCTGTATACATGCATTGTAAAATCTGAGACAGCTTGAGCGCTAATAAAGTGTTGTTTATATATTTGTTCCTCGTGACTGGTGTGTCTTCATTTCTTTGCAGTAGCCTCATATTTTTGGACTAACATTCCCACTGAACTGAATACGCCACCATCTGCACATCTCACAAACTAGCACAACTAGCAATCGTCACGATCGTCGTGAGCCACGAAACTCGCCTCAGCCTCACCCCAGCCGGGCACCCAAAGAAGCTAATCAGCTACAATATCCAGGACCTCCTAGTCCTGCACTTTCACACCTTGATAAAGACCCTATGTTGAAACACGTGTTGGCTTTCTCTCGACATGCAAATGTACCAACATCTTTGTTTGCAAGATCTGGGCAGCATATTTCCCCTGTAACAGCTCAATAAAACCAACCAGCTTGAAAATCAAACTGTGTCCAACAGTATTTGCATGAGCCTTTACGCCGTTGCTACCCTACCCTACGGCAACAGCCTTATCCAGCACCACTCAAGCCAGGGTTCCAACCCCTTCTTTTCATTTCTTACGAACATCAGGACTTCAGGAGCTCTGTTCCGCTGGGACCCTAGAAACGGCTGCAGGAAGAAGAACACAATAGTTATTCACCAAGCAGATCAGCACAGGGGTCCTATCGTCCTACAAGCTCCTACCCTCTCATGACTTTAAGACAAAATACCTCATGAAGCTAGAATCTGACAAACATGAAACAACGCACCACTTACTGATGCAATGCTGTGTGCTCCTGCCAATATACAATGTTAGATATTTGAAACATGTGAATGATTTATCACTGATTCACACTAGCCTGTTTTGGTCATATGTGTTCTCTGGACAATGGATAATTTTCTCCAATACTGTGCAACTCTCATGGAAGTATACTGAATGTATGCTGGCAACTACTTGATTTATTATTTGTATAGTGTTTCTCCAATATATGAAAATATTGTACTATTTAAATTGTGTATTTATTTTTATTTTTTTAAAGGTATTGTTGAAGGTTGTGTAAAAGGTTTGTAATAAACAAGACACTTAATACAATTAAAAACACTTTTGCTCACTTAGAGATTGACAGATTCCTACTGTTCAATATGCAAATCCTATAGAGGACTTCAAATGAAATACTTGCAGCCGGGAGTTCCAGCTGATCGATCCGGATCCATGCAAGCAAGCTGACACGTGTCACGATGCAGGTACTGTAGCGGATCGATAAGGATCCAGGCAAGCAAGCTGACACGTGTCACGATGCAGGTACTGTAATGTGGCAGTACCTTTTTCATTACAGGCACATTTCTCCAACATGAAAGCCCAATTCCAATATGGGTGTGCTAAGTGCTTACAGAAGACCACACCAACTGTGTTGGTAGTGCAGAGAAAGAAAATATCTGTACACATGGCACTCAAATGGGCAGAGCATGTGTCTCTCAACAGACAACTGTGCATACATTTCTCACCTACACACACAGACTAAAACAAAACTGTGGAGAATGTGTGTGCTGACCTAATTATATGTACGTGTGGTTAACAGTAGGTTTTCTGATGTAAGCCTGAGGTAAGTGTGTGCATTATGTGATGTAGTTCAGATCCTAGTGCTATATGTGTAGGGGAGTCTAGCAATAGCAGATCACACATGACTTGGTGAATCCTGCATGTATGCATTTTACAAAACCATGAAATTCTTAGGTTTCCCTAAGTGCTGCACCCACTGACATACAATTTCCAAAATGCCACTCACCACAATATCGCTGACGTAGCTGGAGCTAACCCTATCTAGCCAACCCTTCCGCAGTCTCTTCCTCCCCTTTTCCTTGCCAGGCCCTCTGCAACCCGTTGGCCACTCACTTTGCCACCAAAACTCATGAAATTCTGAACACCCTTGTTACTCACTCTCCCAACCCATCCCACACCCCTTGCCTCCCTTGGCCCTCACCCTCCTAGTTCCTCCCTCTCATGCTTCTCCTCGGTCACACCTGAAGAAGTTACCAGAGTTGTTCGCTCCATGAAGGCCTCTTCTAAACAGGTTTCCCCTTTCTCATCCAGAACCATCAAGGACAACATTGGCACTCTTGCCCCAGCACTCACTGATTTCTGCAATCACTCTTTTGCCACTGGATCTTTCCCTTCCTCCCAAGCACTCCAATGTGCGCCCCTCCTGAAAAAACCTTCAGCCGACCCTACCTGTCCTGCCAACTACCGCCCTATTTCCATCACCTCCTTCCTGGAGAAACTACTGGAGAAGCTGGTCTTGCCCCAACACAACTTGCACACCAAACTTGTTGGTGGTCTCCACAACCATCAATCAGGATTCCGAGCATCAAGAGGCATGGAAACTGCTCTTGTGAACACCCGTGAAGAACTGCTCGCATCTCTGGACTCCAAATCCCCAGCTGTCCTCATCCTACTCGATTTCTCCTCTGCCGGTCAGCCGTTCGATCCTCATACAAAGGCTCCACGATACCCTTGGTATCTCAAATGGGCACTGCACTGGCTGACATCCATCCTAACTGACTGCTTGTCTCAAGTCATCCTGGGAACCTTCTCCTATCCTACTTCCTTCTCCACCTGTGGTGTCCCCCATGGTTCTATCCTCTCCCTTGGCTCTTTAACATCTACCTTGCTCAGCTGGCATGCCTCGTTTCCCCAAACTTCCAGTGTTATGCAGACAACAAACTGCTCCTTTTCAGCTCCTTTTCAAACTTGCTGCCAACCCTCTTGCAACTTCCATCATTCTTGGCTGCCTATCGGTCATCCAGTCCAGGTGCACCTCTAACAATCTCTCCCTCAAAGATTGTAAAATTGAGATCCTTCCCATCAGGACCCCTGCTCCCTCCTTCTTCCCTTCACTCTGCCTTCCTCCATGGGCTCTCCCCCTCCTCCTTCATCTGAAGCCAGAAACCTTGGAGTCATCTTTGACTCCTCTCTCTCCATCCTCCCTCACACTCAGGACATTGCCAAGAAGTCCCACTTTCAGCTCGTCCTTCTCAAAGGAATTCTCCCTTTTCTCACTTTCCCCCAGAGACTCAATGTTACCTGATCCCTGGTTATCTCTAGGCTTGACTATTGCAGTAGCCTCCTCCTGAATGTACCTTCTTCCACTCTGCGACCCCTCCAACTAATCCAGAATAGGACAGCAAGACTTATCCTTGGCCTTAAGCCCAGGGATTGCACTTCTCCTGCCCTAAAAAGTCTTCACTGCTCCTGCTTGCTGCAAAGGGTAAATTCAAATCCCTCTGCATCATCCACAAGGCTGTCTTGGCCTGGAGCCACACTAACTTCATCTTTATCTTACTAGATACTCTCCCTCTAGACCTCTATGTTCCTTTGGCACCAACTCTTTGTGTGTAAAGCGTTTTGCTAAACAGAGGACAGGAGGTCGATTGCTTTCCTCAGCTGGCTGCCTCCCATGGAACAGCCTCCTCCTCCCTCTGCGCCTTGAGAAGGACTTTCTTAAATTCCGGAATCTCCTCAAGACTTTCCTCTTTACCAACTCCTTAACTTTTTCTCTCTTCTGCTAATCTCACAATTGCTGTGATTGGTGTCCTGGGCCCTTATGCATCCTCAGGGTCTTGACCTCCCACACCCAATCACCCCAGCTTCTGTCTACCCTCAGCACTTGCCTTGGCACACCCTTTGCCCTGGAAACGCGCACTTACAGCCAACACGGCTCCAGGCTGTTTAGCACTCACCATACCATGCACTTCATTTGTGGCTCAGCCACAAGAACAGAAACTCCAGCAGCTACCCCCCTGACCTCTTCCTTGCTGCACTTGCACACTCTGAATACGCACACGGCATAGTAGGTTTGTTCTTTTTTTTCCTTCTTCCCTCCACTGTTTTTAGAACATTTTAACACACAATTATAGTCCACCTCAGAGACAAGTATTTATTTTATGGGTGCACAATCCTGCGTTTACAGGAATAATCTTCCTCTCTGATGGGAAGCAGAAACTGACCCTTTTTCTGCATTTTACAGCTGGTGGTCCCAGTTAAAATCATGCTGAAAAATCCCACCTCAGCAAATAGGGGTCTTCATGGTGCCATGGACTGCTTTGCCCCAGGGAAGCCACAACACATATGTAATATTAACCCTTACAGTCTCCTACCAGGTTCTGCCAATCCCAAGACACTAATTCAGTACGCAGAGGTGGCCGATGCTTTGGTTGGGACATGATGACCCAGTGGGACACTCAGATGTATATGCTTGTATGCCTGCTTGTTGTCTGTGGCAATGTTAACAGAATGCTCCTACAGGTTGTCTTGAAACTGATGGACATCAATCAGCTGCGGTATAAACCAGCGAGATGTGCCCACCTACCGCCATGCAGCATGTTCCTCCGTTTAGGTGATATTGTCAATGAGGTGAGACTCTGATGACCAGATTGATAAAAATAGGTGGATGAAATTCTCAAAATATATCAATAGAGGAACAATACATCTCTCCCATAGACACATTCAATATGCTGTATTTTAAATGCCATGTGATCTAGCACAATGTAGAGGTATGGAGTATGGTCTATACCATGAGGATTAGAAAAATGCAGGATAGGCATATCCGCTGCTCTCCTATTTTAGTAGGGTTTCAGGTTTAGAAATTATACATGTCACATGTTATTTGCAGGCTCTCGTCTTTCGGACATGTTCAAGTCCAAGCATGTGCAACATTGCAATGAACAAGGACACATTTACATTTTTTTTAGTTTTTTTACACTTTAATCACATACGTGTTTAGTCACGTTTCTCTTGTTTTTATATTATTTAACTTTTCTCCTTTTCAAGGCCTTTTTGAACTCTTTGTTTTTTAGAGTGTAAATAATCGGGTTAGACATGGGACACGCTGCGATATACAAGAAAGAGAGCATTTTGCTCTGGCTCACGGAATACGTTGAGGCTGGACGCAAGTACACAAACATGAGGACTCCATAGAATAAGCTCACCACAGTGAGGTGAGATGCACATGTGGAGAAGGTCTTCCGTCTCCCTGCCGTAGACTTAATTTTCTGGATGGTCGAGATGATGTTGACATAAGATGCAATGATTAGGAGAATTGAAAAAATTGGCACAACAACCCCCAAGGAAAAATTCATTATCTCAACCATGCGGGTGCTGGTGCAAGAAAGCTTCAGTAAAGCTGTGAGGTCACAGAAGAAGTGGTTGATATGATGCGTCCCACAAAAGGAGTACTTAGATATTAGCACAATGTCAACTATTGGCTCCATAAAACCTATAATCCAGGCTATGGTGGCAAGCTTAAGACAAGCAGCCTTGTTCATGATCATGACATAGTGGAAAGGATTGCAGATGGCCACATATCGATCATAAGCCATAATGGACAAGAGAACGATTTCCACCACAATGAAAAAGATAAAGAAGTATAGCTGGAGGAGGCATCCCTGGAACGAAATGCGTGTGCTCGGGAGAAAGAAGCCTGACAACATTTTGGGGAACGTAACTGAGATGTAACAGATATCTACAAAAGACAGGTTGGTGAGAAAGAAATACATGGGAGTGTGCAGGCAGGGGTGCGAGTAAATAACTGACATGACCGGGAGATTTCCTGAAATAGTTACCATAAACACTGACATAAACAATGCAAAAAGAGGTGCACGAAGCTCGGGGATATCAGAGAAACCTGCAAGAATAAAGTCTGTCTCAGATGTCTGATTTCCTTCTGGCATCTCTCAAGAACTGAGGTCTGATTTCCTTCTGACTTCCTGTCAAGAGCGGCAGCCTTTTCGGTTTTTGACAAACTTGAGGACGTGAATGAAAAAAGGAAAATGGAGAAAGAAAGAAAGAAAGAAAGAAAGAAAGAAAGAAAGAAAGAAAGAAAGAAAGAAACAAAGAAAGAAAGAAAGAAAGAAAGAAAGAAAGAAAGAAAGAAAGAAAGAAAGAAAGTGCATGACAGAAATAAACAATCAGCATAAGAACCAAAGAAACAAAGAAAGAGAAGATTATTAGAAATGTTGTTATTACAAAGTGAAAGACATTTGAATCTTGACAATATATGTGATTTTGCTCAATTCATTCAAAGGTTAGCAGCATGGGGACCCAGCATTAGACCAAAATCAGAGCAGACAAGGCTTACCACAGTTGTCTTACGTCGACAGTCGGGGCGGGGCATCAACGGACAACTCGAGACTTGGAAAGTATGGTTCAGAAGGGTTTACTTTACAAAAAAGAAGGTTAGAATTACAACTCAATAACGTAGGGGTTATTAACACTTCATTATGCTATGGGTGAACAATATAAAGAGGGGCATGCACATGGGTTCTATTTTACAGTTTGCATTGGTGTTTAACTGCCTAACCTATCTGCTTATTTTATAAAATCAACCTGACAAAAGATGTAAACACTGCATTCAATGTGAACAGAGGATAGCACAGGGGCAAAGCACTGGTTGTGGAAGCAAAACCAGCAGCGCAACATAGGTTCGAATCCCGGATAAGCGCTTAGTAATCAAACTCATGTATGGTATTAGGAG
Source organism: Ambystoma mexicanum (assembly GCF_040938575.1). Taxonomy (NCBI): domain Eukaryota; kingdom Metazoa; phylum Chordata; class Amphibia; order Caudata; family Ambystomatidae; genus Ambystoma; species Ambystoma mexicanum. The sequence continues at coordinate 47,968,302 of NC_090925.1, read as the reverse complement.
CATTATAAAAAATCAGTTAAAGAAAACTATTTAACTAGCCTGGACATTTGTCATGTGGGCATGGGCACTTAGGGGTTGTACACTCTCAATAAATAGGATCACAACAAGCACAACTGGGTTCTGTACCAGTTGCCCAGTTACCGCTGAATGCTGATCATTTAATGAGGGTGAGACTAAGGAGGGCTGGAGTCCTAAAATGGACGTTGTTGCTGCTGGTAGTGCCCTCTTGCGAGGGTGGGAGACAGTAGACCAGCTGTAAGCCCCTTGTACAGGCTCCTGTTATAATGTTTTTCGCTCATACTGGAGGTGGTCACAAACAGCACATGGAGTATGTTAAGAGTGACACAAGATTCCCTATATCTACATATATGGCTTCTCACTGCGGGTAGGAATGTATTCTCCCCATGATCACTTTGTTGGATTTGTGGGCTCCTATGAGCCTCATTACAAGTACGGCAGTGTGGGTAAAAACTGTGGAAATGCATTGGTAATTTAGTTACTGGTGTATCTCTAAACCATACTACAAGTGTGTTGGTAAGGTGAGGCTTTACTTCCCGTAAAAATGTGGAGGTAAATATTCTATCTTACCACAAAACATTGGAAACATCTGCAGAATTAATTAAATCTCCTATGGACTCCGAAAATGGGGATTTACGCTGTCCTGCCACCACTTCTAATCCTGTGGTAAATCTGTGGCACCAAGTGGCGGTAACAGTAATTGAGTTTGGTTGTAATTTGGCAGATTTACAGCCGAATTACCACCAAACTCGTAATGATGCACTATATTGTTTATGGATGGTTAGCTGATCAATGGGCGATTCCCAAGGTTTAGATGGAGTCCCTGGAAGCAGTGCATGCCACTGACAGCACTACCTTAACATATTGTCCTGGAGACCTTCTGAATCCATGACTTATTTTGGAACCATCCTTAAACATTCAAATATTTTTTTTAGGATCAAATATACATATCCATAAGGCATGTCATCATCAACACATCTCACATTGATAACATTAAAATAACTTTAAAAAATAGATTTCATTATACAAACAATTCATCACAAAAAAGCCAAATTATATGTCTTTTTTACATTTCCAGGCATAATCAAGGAAATAAGACACTAGGGCCTCATTACGAGTATGGAGGTAGCCATGGTGCTATTAGCACCATGGCTGCCTCCATACCGGGCTCCAATACCGGGTTCCTTCAAAGAGGAATAACCGGGTCATTCCAACATTGGAGGACTCAGTAATTCCTCCTTGAAGGAACCATTCCCCATTCCCATTTCAGCCCCCATAGGGCTCAATGGGAATAGGGAGGGAGTTAATAATGGGCACGTTACTAACGTCCCGTTATTTGCTCCCTCTTCCCCTCGCGGGACCCGGAAAGGACGTCTGGTTTTACCAGACGTCTGTTTCGTGTCCCGCAAAGGGAACCTCGTAATAGGCGCTCCCGTAATGAAGGGTGCTGGTGCCGTACCCGGACCCTTCATTACGGGAACGCCAGGCTCGTAATGAGGCCCTGAGTGTATTTCCTCCTGATCACTTGAAACTCTAAAAAATACCAAGGCCTCAGAATAACGAAATATCTTTTCACTAACAATGTGAGGTAAAAGAAACGTGTTTCTATAATTAGAATGAAAATGACTAAAAAAAGAATAAATGAACATTTTTTTGCGACCTACAACTCCTAGCATGCAATGAATCAGTCTCATCACCTGCCATTTTGTCCCAAAACCTGCTAAAGGCAATATGTAAAATCGACATTGTAGGTAAAGTGCATGTTTTCGAGGGCATGAAATCCAGCAAAGGAATGCCAATTAGCTCCACAAGATACTAACTGGGCCTCATTCCGAGGTTGGTGCTAGTCATGGCGCTATTAGTGCCATGACTTGCACCATTACCGGTACTGTGTCCGCCCTGGTTCAATGGGGACTTACCAGTCTAGTCCGACCTTTGTGGGACCGGTAAATCCCCATTGAAAATGTCAATCCCCATTCCCATTTCAGCTCCCATAGGGCTCAATGGGAATGGGGAGGGTGCTAATTAAGGTACCGTTATTAGCTCTAAAGTCCCTTTGCGGGTCCCGTCCTTAATGCCTGCTAAAACCAGGCATTAAGGAAGGACCCGCAAAGGGACCTCGGAATAGGGCGGAAAGGGATTACCGGCACCAGTGTCCTTACCGGTGCCCGGTATCCCTTTGCGCCCGGGTCGTAATGACCCCCACTGTATTACATTTGGCTGATTTGTTCCATCATCACATATTCCAATTAGTCAGTCTTCCAATTTTCCTTGCCTCTGATTGTAGTTATCAACTCATGGCCCACTTGTGGAAGGCCTTTACTGTTTTATTGGGCATCGATGTCCAGTTATCATCCCCAGAAGTTTAGACAAACAGTATGGGTCAACCCGACACTGGAACAATGTCACAGGTATTAATGTCAACAAAACCAAGACATTTGATACGCCAAACTCCCTTCTGGCCAATTTGCCTGCTATACCAGTGACCACACATCCATCGGTACTTCTTATTTGCCTTTTGAGGACATCATCCCCTTATGCTTCCATCTTCCATGTCCATTTCCTATCCCATTCTAGACACCCACCGGACAATATGCACTTTGCAAAAAGATACAGATGTCACTTCTTGATCATTTATGTATGGCTCAATCTGCACAGGGAAGACAAGCAGACACAGCTATCCTAATATTGTTCCATACACAATTGATGACTGCTTGTGGCTGTCTACACATAACTTGTACCTCACGGACACCAAGAAGTTGCTAACATGATTTGTTGGTCATTACTGAAACGTGGAAATTATTCATTCAGTCATTTATTGCTTGGGCCTGCAAATTATACCCATATTCCAAACTCATTATTACAGGAGGTAGTACCAGAGACACACATTCAGCTCATGCTTTCTCGATTTCTTGTGCATGGTCATGTCAAGCACCATGTTCGGGCAATACTTGAATGCTGTCTTTTTAGGGGCTTGTTTCAGTGTCCAATCGATTGGAAGCGTTATGGCCCAGAACAATGTACTTGGGAACCCGCCAATTTCATAAACTCGCCAGAACATGTGGCCTGCTTCCTTGGGGCAAATCAGGGAGATATTTTCAGTCTCTTTCATGTGGACTGTAGTTCTTACCCTTCCTGGGTCACACCCCGTATGATTTTCTGGAATGGAGGCCTGGCCGCCAGCAAATCCCTCAGGGTTTCCACTTCCTCATGCTGCATCATTAATTATATGAATGTTTTATTCTGCTTGCCTGCATGCAGGCTCTGATTTCAATTCCATAGAGTCGTTGGTGAATTGCTTCTGTGTGTCTGATGTCAGCATTATCTTAGGAGGCATGGATGTTTACAGAGCATGTGACGTCCAATTTGGCTTAGGGGTTTAATTCTGTCATTGCTTCTCAACTGTTGGTAATCTGTTGTGGTGCAGTTGCATCTCTGTTGCTTCAACCTCTGTCATGGAATTTCACCCATTGTGTCCTGTAGGATAGAGATGGATATGAAAGCCACGGCCCACTTTATCTTGCACATACATGTTACACCATTTTATAAATGGCTCTATATTCCCAAAAGGGCTAAGTAAACATTTACACCCTGAAAGGGGTGTGACAAACCACTCCTTATAATGCATATCCTGTGATATATCCTCAAATTCACGTCAATTCTCTGCAGTTGTGGCGTGAGCTGAGAGCTGGGCAATACTTTCTTCTGCAGTGACCTTGATACTATGTTTCTAACACTGCCCGGCAATAATCAACATGCTGTGTGTTCAGTGATCCTTGCGCAAGCCTGGGAGCATCGGTTGCTCGGCCCGCCATGCAAGGTCCTGCCTGATTTCCTGATTGACTTCCTGACTGCCAGAAAGGGACGGTGCACACGTGAAGCACATGCAAAGTTGTGTCAAGTCTCTGCAGTTGTCTGCAGTGGTTGCGGAGGGTGCGGACCGGTGAACACAACTTTATACAGCTGCTAAGTAAGTGCTCCCGGGAAATAAGGGCAGTACTGCCTTAACTTTCTGCCACAGCTAATATCCTTTTCGGAGCTCGGCTTCACACAAACAGTGACACAGCAAACCCATGAAAAGGGTAGAACTCTTGATTGGGTGGCTGACTATAACTGTAACACCATTATCACCACTATCGGCCCCCAGGTATGGACGGACCATTCACTCATAGCTTTTACATTAGATGCCAAAACCCCTACTACTCAAAACTACCCAATAGCACCTCCCACCTTAACTAGGAACAAAAAGAATATTACCACCGACAAACTTCTACCTTTGATACTCTCCACCCTAAACGCACTACCAGACACCTTAGATCCTTTGATCTTAGTTAACAAATTTAACAAAGTCATGACAGAAGCTCTAGACTCCAAAGTAAAGACTAGTAAAGACTAGTAAAGCTAGAGCACATCTAAATTCTTGGTTTACTCCATACTTATAAACACTAAGGAAAGAACAATGCAAGAGTGAATCCATAAGGAGGCTAGCACCATCTGAGATAAATAAAGCTAACCATATCAATATGTCCACGAAATACAAAACAGAAATACAGTGATCCAAAAAGGAAAGTTATGATAACAGGATATTACAAGCAAATTCAGGCACCAAGAAACTGTTTGCAATACTAAAAGAACTTGAGAACCCCAGCCCTGTACCTGACAATTGTGTTAAAGATAATTAATACCTGGTGTTCTGACATACAGAAAGTCCTCACCGACAAAATCGCTACTCTCCAAATCAAAATCTCCAACAAAAAATGAAATATACCTACCACAACCCCTCAAATTCGCACACCACCCAACCCACCTATACCAGTACAACATTTCAACTTCACCAAAGGCTCTGATCTAGAGTTTCAAAGAATCATACTTTCGCTCAAATCCTCCAATTGAAGTGGAGATAAAAGTCCTGCCCAAATCATAAAAGACACAACTAGGGACGTAGCACCCTTCATCTCTAAGCTCATAAATGTGTCAATTATCTCAGGCACAACCCCAAGGAATCTTAAGGAATCCTGGGTCTTCCCTCTTCTTAAGAAACAATTGCTTGACCCCTCCATACCCACCAATTATAGACCTATCACAACGGTGCCATTCCTCCTTAAGATATTAGACAGGGTGGCTTACATACAAATTCAGAATTTCTTGGTGCAGAACCAACTCCTTGGCACCCGGCAATCAGGATTCAGACCACAACATGGTACAGAAACTGCGCTTATTGACCTTAAGGCCCAGGTTGACGAGTTGAGAGACAAAGGCAAATCGGCCTTACTACTTCTTCTAGACCTCTCAGCAGCGTTTGACCTGGTAGACCATAAGGTCCTCTGCAACCATCTAGAATCAGCAGCACACTTCTCGCAGCAAGCTATAGCCAGGATCCAATCCTTTTAAGTAGTAGGACAATGAGGGTCTTCTCTGCCAACAGCAGCAGCAGACCACATACCCATCACTTGCGCTGTTCCCCATGGGTCCTGTGTCTCCCCTACCATGTAAAACATGTTTAACTAGCCCCTTTTTGATTATCTGGATTGTCTCAGTGTCACCTACACTAACTATGCAGATGACACCCAGATTCTCATCCCACTTACAGGGGATTACGACAAGGATTTGGCCTCTGTGAATAGAGTATACCTCATCATCCAGGCATGGATGGCACTCCATGGTCTATGCCTCAATGATTACAAAACAGAACTCATTATTCTGGGGACCACGTCAAACATTAATAAACGTGGCCATAATTAAACTTCCTTTGATATAGATGGCAACACGATTAAGGTTGCCAAGGAGGTAAAAACCTTAGCTTTTTACCTTGATTCTAGCCTTACATTAGCTAAACAAGTGAATGCAATGGCATCTTCTACAGCCGACACATGTATGTTGATCGGGTCGGCCAAACCCTTCCTCTCAACAAGTAGCTGTGCTACACTGGCAAGAGTACTTATACTGTCCAAATTGGACTACTGCAATGCCCTATACCTTGGCTCCAACAAATACATTACCAGGAAAATTCAAACACTTCACAATAACGCACTGAGAGCAGCGCTAGGAATGACCAAAAGAGAACATGTCTCGGCAGTAAGGAGATAGTCTAATTGGCTTTCCACCATTGATAAAATCAGGCTAAAACCCGCTTCACTAACATTAAAGTGTCTGAACAATGCAGCACTGCGCTACTTGACAGATAGAATAAATAGAAGACCTATGCTCCGACCCACCAGAGTGGCCTGCACAAACTGCTTGACAGTCCCCTCCTTCAAAATGACGTAAATCTGCGGCCCAACTTTTGAACTCCGTCCTCCTCTTCCTAAGGGCGGACCAAACCTACTCAAACTTCAGACTAAACATTATCAACTGGCTTAAAGAAAATTTATTTTTACCTCCAGTACGACCCTTGAATCGTAATTCACCCCTATCTTATCTTATGAAGCATTCCAAGTATAAATGCACTGTATATAGCCACAATGGTATCCCACTTGTATTGTCTAACCTTGTATTGCCACCTTATGACCTTGTACTTGGCAACCCACACTTTGCATCATATGTGCTGATTACGTTTCTGCGTCTTGACTATTTAACTGTAGTTTGTATTTTGTATTGCTGTATTTTGTTTTGTACACATAAAAAGCGATCATAGTCTGCTGATCCTCCAGATTAAACTGAATTTGTTGCCGACACGAAGGGAGGCTTATTATCATGGTAATTTAGGAGTCAATAGCTCACATACACGACTGAGATGGAATTGGAGTACTTTGGTTCAGTTTGAGCACTTGATTTTTGACAAGTCAAAAGTACCGGATGGGCATCGATAGACCGATTTGCTACACTGTTTTGCTCAGACAGTTACAATCCCTCAGTCTAATACCATTAGACATCCACATGCTTTCGATCCTACCATCTAACATAAAAGGGCCAAATTTAGGATGACCAAATGGCAAATTCTAATCTCAGAGTCAGAAACTAAAGTCTGCAAAATGCAAATACAAGAATTGGCTGCATGATCGGAAGTCAACATTGTTTCAGCGAGACAGCAAAGCCATGGCTTACGCAATGCGTAATAAATCTCTTCTGGAATGCGGTTTCTTTTAAACAACCATACTTGCCATCAGCAAGCAGACGCTCAATTAAATGGAGTGCCAGAGCAGACCTGGGTAACTCATTTTTCAGCCTTATATGCTGACTCCCAGTATGCTGTTTGTCCTTATGAGCCCGTCTCAACTTCGACCTGGCAGTTGGAAGCCTCTTATGAAACCATTTATAAAATTATACAGAAGATTAGCTCATCGAGAGCTGAAGGTCCAGATGGGATCTCCAATTACATGTTTAAAACACACCCACAGACATGGGCTCATATACTTTTCACAATCTTCCAAAGTATATTATGCACACGCATTATACCCCCGTCATGGAAATCCTCCATAATTATTCCATTCTTTAAAAAAAGGATCAAACTGTACCAGAGAATGATCGCCCTAGAGCGATTTTAGACGCTCCTGGCAAGATCTTCACTAGGCTGGTACTTTGCGAATTTAATATCTGGACAGTGACCCATAATCATCGTGATTCCAATCAGACAGAATTCATGGCAGGAATGGGTACCTATTGACCCTTAATGCAATAAAAACTCAATGTCAGGAAACTAAGCAGCATGTTTTTTTGGCATTTATTGATTTAAATGCAGCCTTTGATTCAGTCGGTCGTCTCCTATTAATGAAAAAGTTGCAAAGAGATAACTGTCCAACTGCGTTATTTGACATCATTCACTCCCCACATCATGCAACATCTGTCCGAATACAAATTACTCTGGATGGCCACTTTTCAGGGATTAAAGCAAGGATGCTCTTTAGCCTCGGCAGTCTTTAACTACTATATACACGATGTTAAGGATCCCCTGTCAAGAGTCATATCGGACTCCCCCAAATTGAATAAGCGAATGAGCGTTTACTGAGGCATTTCAAGAATATGTACATCTTAATGAACTATCAATTAATCCAACAAAAACTCAAATAGTACAATATTCACCTAAGGGTACAGAGCCCTTGTCATTTGTTTGGACCATTGGACTCACATCGATTGGTGTCGTGCCAAATTATTGATACTTGGGTATGATTTTTGAAGGAAGGTTGAGAGCACAGGGCCATCTGGAGAGGGTTGAGACTAAGCTAACCTCAGCCATATCTCAAGCACGTATCTGTCATGTTGCCTACCCCTGGGGACCCAGACCACGTCCAGCAACCCCGGAAGCAGGCATCAAGTTATCCTAAGAAAGCCCAACAACCCCTGCTAGGTGCTATTTGGCTCATATGGAGAGTCAGTCCTGGCGCCATAGGCGCCAGGCTCATAGATTAAAACTCATCTGATGCAGACCATGCTGCAAACTTACCTGATGAAGACCATGCTGCAAGAGCTCCAAGCCAAAAGAGGCTTGGAAGAGACTATTTTTTACTCGGGTGGGGCTGGGAAGGAATACTTACCTGGGACTACTTTGGAAGCTATTTAAACCAGGCCCGAAGAGCAGCACACGCTTCGTGTTATTCTGCATCCAGCAGCGTAACGCTCACCGTGCCTGCAAGGATGCATCCAGCCTTCTGCCACGCCCGACTCGAGTTTGGAGCTCCTAGAAAAAGGGAGAAAGAAAGAGAAAAGGTTAGAACAAGAGCAATACCTTTAATCCTTACCTGAATTCCCGATCCATCGCGCCTTCGAGCTGGAAGAAAGAAGTTATTTTATGCTCGTCGCCTCGCCTTCTGCAGCACCACGCTGAACTCACCGGCCTTGGCAGCATCTTCACATTCCACCGCATCCTCCTGTATGTTCCCACCGCACTCCGGCACCTAAGGAGAAGACAAGAACAGCAAGGTGCGCCAAGGGAATACACAGAGGAATATTAGTTACCCTCCCATAGACTTAACTGATTTTACCACACGGGGTACTATTCCTCTTCACGGGTCGGCGCAGCTTCCACTGCATCTCTGCCGAACCCCGGACCCTAAGGGGAAACAAAAGGACAGCAAGGTGAAACAAAGGGACAAACAAGGGGAACCCTCCTCACCACAATAGACTTAACTGATTTTACCGCCGGAGGTATTATTCCCCAAGACTTCATACTTTCTCTCAGTGCCTGAATAAGGGAGAAAGCAACAAGTTACATATTGACATTATTTTATCGAACTGTGTTGGAAAATACAAATCCTTACCAGAATACTACCGGTTGCCACGAGGAACTCTTCATTAGGATCAAGCTGCAAACTGCAAGGAATCGGACAAGAGTGAAAGTCAGGCATTTGAACTCTTACAAACTTTATACTTACGGCGTCTTGCCGGGAATCTCGGAGTCAATATTGTTCTGGAACTCACCAATTCCTTCGAGCCAGTGAAGCAACTGGTTATCAACACACCCCTGTGCTCAATGCAGGATGGAGAGCTCATCTTTTCAAACCATCAGATGAGACCATAAGAGGGGACATCAAAGGTGATCTGTGGGGAGAACAGCGGGGGTGGGGGGATTTACGCTCAACTCCACGGGTGGTTACTTCCCTTTTTCCATTTGCAGAATAATATTCCTACGGGCCAAGCAAACGAAGCTAGGTGCGCCAGTCCGGTCTGTCATCTCGGCCCTACGCGTCACATTGGTGGAGACCGCAGCTGTCCAGTTCTGATCGACACCTCTGTGGGAGCCAGGTGAGCGTAACAGTATCATCATGTTTAAATGTGGAAAGTTTTTGATCTTACCTGTGTGGCAATTTTGGACCAAAAAAAATGTTCCCATACTGTTATATGGCTTGGAAACCATATCTATTGACTCTGCATTCAAATTCAATCAGTGGGAAGCTAAATTCTGGTGCTTAGTGCTTCACCTACCCCAATGCACACCAATTCCATGGATAAGATATGAGCTGGCGTTTGTGCTCACTTTTCAGGAAATGTCTGGTGTCTACAAAAGAAAATGTACTGCTAAATACACTCTCGCAGTACCTGTTTGTAGCTAAACATAGGTTCACCAATAATTGGTTAGACAAAGTTTATTGCATACGTGTCAAAGCTGAGATAACCATCGACCTGTTGCGGTACAATCCTGATAAAGCAAAACTAAAAATATATCAGACCGATTGGATTAACACATGTGAGCTTTGTCTAACCTTCTGCAATGGTGACACGGTGCTTTTTCCACCGAAAAGGGTGGGCATCTTGCCACCATATTTGATACGTTCGCCCTCACTTAAATACCCGTATGGTATACTTCGACTCTGCTTCAATTTTTGGGTCACTCCTGACATAAAGAGAAGGCGTCGTCTGGTGAGTCCAAAACAAAACATATGTCGATTTTGCAAAGATGACACTATTGCAGAGACCCTTGTCCACCTGATTACGGAGTGTACGCTGCTAAGATCTAAAAGAGAAATTGCTTTCTCCAGACACTGTGAATATTTGGGTAAATTAGCCCAGCCTGAATGTTGGTCAGTACTGTTGGGTGTAACAACATGGCAATACAAATTGCAGCCGTTAATTTTGTACTCAGCCTAAATATGGAAGATAATGCAGAACTAACATCATAGTTGTTCAGGATTAGGCATGAATGGATGTAACAGCTATGGTGTTAATGCACGGCAATAATGTAATTGATTATTTTATCATTGTATAACTTGCAATTTGCACATCACGTGTATGAGAAGTTCTTGTTCCTTTTCTTTTTTTTTTCTTTTTCCTTTTCCTTTTAAGAAATTATGAACTTTGACAATTACTGAACTGTAGTGGCGATCTTGTGAAATATTTTAGGAGTCAAATGAATTGTTAGTCAAATTCCTTGATGATTTATGCAATTCATTTTAAGAAATGTTTTTGGACTATCTGTTTTATGATATGTTTTCTATTTATTTTGAAAGGTTAATTGAATTCAGACAAATTAAATTCATAAAAAATAACAGATTGGTAGCAGAAAACAGCCTATATATAGATCAGTGTGATTTTTGAAGTAATGTCTCAGACACTAAGAAACATGTTGTTGAATTATCATTGATATTTTTTTTTTAGTTTAACCAGTTAGCATAGCAAAGACGCTAAGCAGATTCAGACGGAAACATACATGCATCCATGTATGATATGATATGATTGGATATGATATTATATGATATGATTTGGAATGATTAGTTATTTATAACACGCTTAATGCCTAGAGGTTTCTAAGCGCGGACCCGGGGATCAAACCTGTGTGCTCTGTGTCGTCTTGCTTCCAAGGTGAGCACGTTGCCCCTGAGCAAAACCCCTGAAATTCAGCTAAAGCCACTTTAACTTTGTGCCCCTGTTGCAAAGCATATGACCACAATGATGACATCACAGATCACATCACTGCGGACATCACTAATTACATATTATATGAGAACACTGATGATATTCCAAATTACATCACTGATGCCATCATTGGTGACAAAAGTAATTACATTGCATACAACTGATTACATCAATAATGGAATTAGACATAACATTGTTTATTAGTTAGCTCATGAAACGTTTGATTACTTTAATTACAATTAAGGCCATGGGCTTGGTCATGACAAAGGCTGGGGTCACTGGCCAGTACAAAAAGTCCATGTGCATGATTAAAAGCCATGTCTAGTAGTCCATCACTGTTTAAAATATACAGTGGGCAACATTGAAAACTGTAGTCAGTGGCCATGGCTATAGGCCACAACTAGTGCCCATTAATATGTTAGAATATACATTTGTCACAGCCAAATGCTGTGGCCACTGGCTAGTACTGTGTTGAAGACCATGGCTAGTGGCTGGCTAGTGTATATAATATACAGTGGGCACGGCCGAAGGCCATTGTTAATTGCATTCTTTTTTTTAAAATATACAGTGGACATGGCCCAAAGATGTACAAAATGCTCAGAGGTATTCTTCCTTTTCTCACTTTCCCCCAGAAGCTCACAGTCTCCAGAGCTCTGGTCCTCTCTAGGCTGGACTTCTGCAACAGCATCTTTCAAAATCTTCCTGCTTCTACTCTTAGACCATTACAACTTATCCAGAACAGGACTACGAGACTTGTCCTTGGCCACAAGCCCAGGGATTGTATCTCTCCAGCTCTGAAATCTCTTCACTGGCTCCCCGTGGCTGCAAGGATCAAGTTAAAGACCCCCTGCATAGTCCAAAAGGCTTTCTGGGGCCTGGGATCGGTTCTGTTCTTTCACCGCCTGTCATTTTACGACTGCCTTTCTAAGGAGTACATCATTACGAAAAGGGTCATCAATTTTTTTTTTTTTGGTGGGGTACCCCCCCAACCCTCTTCCCACAACTATTTTCAACAATTTCAGACCCCCCCAAACCCCTATCGGCCCTTTCCCACACCACCCCAAAAATGTCAATGAGCATTTTCATAATTCTATACTTGTAAAAAGTCATTAAAATGACTGGCGATGAAAGGACGGTATACCATGGGACCGCTCTAGCTCCAACTTTCTCTTCCAAAATATCTTCCTTCTCAAGCTCTATGCTCATCCACCTCCAACTCTATGAGGGTCAGGTGTTTCTCCAAGCAGAGAGTTGGGGGCATATCTATCTCCTTCGGCTGGGGCCTCCCCCTGGAACAGCCGCTCTGCCTCTCTCAAACTTGAGCAGAACCACCTCTGGAAGCAGCTCAAGACCATCCTTTTCGCTTCTGCTTAGGCACTAGCAATGGACTTAATCAAAATACAGGCCCCTGGCCAGAATATTTGGCTGTGCCCACTATATATTCCACCATATAAATGGTCCACTATCCATGACCTTTGACCTTTATATGATATGATGTGGCATTTATAATGTGCCTTTACACAAGTGTTTCTAGGTGCAGCAATACAAAGAGCGGAGAAACAAGGTAGGACAAAATAACAATCTTACTAGGCCTTGTATCATTTAGATCACACAAGTGCAGGGAAGAGGAAAGGGGAGAAGTGCCGGGAGGGAGGGGAAGGAGGAAGTGCAGTTAACTCACAAGTGAAGCCAGCGGGTGGCTCATAAGTGCAGAGAGAAAGAACCTAATAGTGGACCCTAACACTACGGGGCGCGGTCTGGAACATCCTCTTACACCACCTTTGCCCATGGAAATACTGCATTTATCTGTAAAAGGTGTAGTTGCACAGTGTTTGAAATGGCTTCGTTCCAAAGGCAGAGGAAAATGTTTTTGAAACGTTTAAAAAAAGCAAAAACTATCATTAGCTGCCTCGCAAACAAAGATTTAGAGATTCACCCTCCAAATACTCCTGAGGCATCTAATACGGACACAGGTTTTTTACAGAGTTTAGGAACATACCAGCATGCTGTACCAAAATATAAAAGTATTGAATACTAGGAAGTTTTTTGCTTCATGAATCCAGATCGGATAACCTCAACAGGTCACACCCTATTAATGATAATAGAAAGGGTTGCGAGGCTTGTTTCCCACATTCTGGAATTAGCTGTTCCTAACGACTTTATCCAGGTCCGCTTAGACAGTTCTACTTTAAACAGAACTCTTTTTACCAGGCTCTCCTATCGCCAAGTGTTTGATGTTTTAGAGTTTTTAGAAAATATTGGACGACTGTTACAAAGTAAGGCGGAGCTTCTTGTATCTGAACCCTTAAGGGTTGTCACTGTGATCGTTAGATCTAGAGAGGGGGGGGGGCATGTAAAGGCCTTTAAAGAAAATACTCTACAGTATGGTTGTGGCTAAGAAGAAGCGTTGGCTTTTGGATTTTAACTAACAGGCTTTAAATATTTCTATGGCTGCCATTATCATGGACCTGTTGGAGCCTAGAACTGTTACCGACGATTACATATAAACAAAGGCTTTAGAGGTCCACAAGACTCTGGGTATACCCCCTGATGTTATGGTTGGTTTTAATGAAGTGTGTTTATTTGAAGATTACTTTGGGGTGCAGATCAAGATTCCATATAGCGAAGACCAGGTTTGGAAATATGTTCCCCTCTGTAATAAAAACACTGTCTACATTCTACATCATGAGAAACACTATTACGGTATTTTAAACCTACAAGGTTTTCTAAGGGCAGAGAATTTATGCCCTTTTTGTTGTCATATATACAGCAATCACATGGCGTACAAATGTAGATTTCATTGTCACATGTGTCAAAGAGACGGGTGTGTTGTGATGAATGAATCTAAGTTTAAATGCCCCAAGTGTAAAACCTTTGCCAGGTCTAACGAATGCCTTGAAAAACACATTGAGAAAGCCGCTCAGGGTTTAGCACAATGCTATTTGAACACTGACTGTCTCTCATGTGGTCGCTTTATAAATGCTAATCATAAATGCTGTGGTAAGATTTGCCCTAGGTGTAAAATTGAAGTTGTTTCGTTGGAGGAGCATTTGTGTTACATGAACCTTCCGAAAGGTGTGCCTAAAACAGAGGATTAAATTGTGTTTGATATAGAGTGTATGCAAGAGACAGGCATCAATATTCCAAACTATGTTTACGCCCAACATTTGACTGGGGATAAGACTTGGTACTTTGAGGGTAAAGAATGCATTAACCTTTTTACACCACATTTTTGGATCATAAATTTAGGCGGTATAGCTTTCTAGTACACAACCGGCAAGGATATGATTCTTTTTTTCTGATACATGAAATGATTAAAGCACGAATAGCCATCAAGCTGATAATGCAGGGTGCAAAACTAAAGCTTCTAGAGGTAATAGACTTTAAAATGTGTTTATTGACAGTTTGAATTTCTTGCCCATGAAGTTAAGTAAGTTGCCTAAAGCTTTTGGATTTCCAGGGTCGAATGGTTATTTTCCACATTTTTTTAACACTCAGCAGGATAAAAATTATGTGGGACTTATTCCCCCTGTGGAGTGTTATGGTTCAGAATTCATGATGTCTGAAGAAAAGGAGGCATTTCTTAAATGGTACTTCGAGGCCCGTAAAGTTGTTTTTGATTTGAAGAGGGAGCTAAAAAGCTATTGTCGCAAAGATGTTAATATTTTGAGAACTGCTTGTAAACATTTTTAGAAACGGTATCGTTGAGCTGACCCAAAAGGAGCACATTTTGAATCCCGGTACTTCTGAGGTGTTAAAATATATGACTTTTGTAGATCCATTTACTTTTATCACGTTAGCTAGCATGTGTATGCAATAATACAAGCAACTGTTTCTAGAGCCGTAACCAATAGCCCTTGTGCCAACAGACCTGCACCATGGGAAACAAAAACGCTTTTCTACACCTTCCGTACAGTGGTTGATGTATGTGTCCAATCAGAACAGTACACCTATAACACACACCCTGCGTGGAGCGGAAAAAAAGATTGGACCCTATTTTTTAGATGGTTATGTTTCTTTGAATGGGGAGGAACTGGCCTACAAATAATTCAAAACCATACCCATTAGGGCACCCCCAAATCATCTATGAAGATTTTGGGGATGTTAAACAATATTTTGGTCTGATCAAATGTCAGGTGTACCCACCTAAGAAACTTTATTTTCCAGTGCTCCCTCAGAGAGTTTCTGGAAGACTAATGTTCCCTCTATGTATGACCTGTGCCACAACAAAAGAAACTGAAAAATGCACACACAGTGATAAGGAGCGATCTATTACTGGTTCCTGGTGCATTGTCAAGCTACAAGTGGCCTTGCAGAAAGGGTACCAGTTGGGGAGGATTTATGAAATATGGCACTTTGGGAAGGCTACAGTAGAACTGTTTACGAAATACATATGTCTCTTTCTTTGAGACAAACAAGATGTGTCGGGATATCCCGAGAGTTGCAAGGATGCTGAATCCCTCCAACGGTATATAGATGAGTATTACAAACACCAGGGGATATGGTTAAGACCTGATTTCATTGAAAACAACCCCTCTAGTCGCCAGTTAGCTATCCTGTGTTTAAATTCCTTGTGGGGTACATTTGTGCAAAGAACCAACCTTCCAAACACACCAATTATAACCAACCCCTATGAGCTGTCCACTTATCTTTTTGGCATGGGCTATGACATTTAAGCTTACAGTTTATAGATGAGGAAACAGTGTGTCTTTGTTGGAAGTACGCTAAAGAGTACCCATCGTGCTCCAACAACATAACATTTTTTATTGCATGTCTCACAACATCCCATGTCCGTTTGGAGCTGTTTAAAGTAATGGACACCCTCCAAGAACGTTGTTTGTACCACGATACTGATGCTGTTATTTTTGTCACCTCTCCCAGTCAGGAGAATCCACCCCTGGGGGATTATCTGGGTAATTTAACAAGTGAACTAGCTGTGGTGACAAAAACCTATCCATATCAGACATCCAAAGGTGCTGTCTGTATGAAAGTAAAGGGTATCACTTTAAATTTTAGCAACAGTATGAAGATCAATTCTGACAGCTTAAAGGAGCTAGTGCAGGAGTACTCTTTAAATAACATAACCAGACATATCACAGTCCAATAACCTTCCATAGTTTGCAATAAGAAACAATGGGAGATTAGTAGTCAAATGCTGCAAAAAACCTTGAGGGTAGTATTTGATAAGCGTGTGCTCACAGATGAATACAAGACATTACCCTATGGTTATTGAAAAGGGAAAATCGGTTACAACACCATTTTTCATGCATGTGAGTGGGCTCTTCTAGCTGTGGTAAAAGCTATTTTACTAAACAGCTTTTAGAAAATGCACCTTCTGTTATGGCTGCGATGCCTGAAAATCTTGTCTGGTCTTGCTGAAAACCCCTGTATAAGGATCTGGCCTCTAAACTTCCTCATTTGAAATTGGTGGAAGGTTTGCCTGATTCTCTGAATGATGATCGATTGCTACCTCCGAATCTTGACAATATGATCATGATAGACGATTTAATGACAGAGGGCGGACATAGTTACGAACTGGAAAACACATTCATTCAATATTCCCACCGTCGTAACCTCTGCATTTGTTACATTGTCCAAAATGTATTCTACCGTGACAACCGTTCAATAACATTAAATGCCAATTATATAGTGCTGTTTAATAACCCTAGAGATAAACACCAACTAACAGTCCTAGTGGACAAATGTACCCGGGTAACACCCGTTTTTTTATGGAGGCTTTTGAAGACGCTACCTTGAAACCTTACGGTTACCTCTTGGTGGATCTAAAAACAAACACATTAGAGGACTACAGATTGAGGGTCGGTATGTTCCCTCTGGATCTACCAGTGGTTTACGTATAAAAGATTTCTAGAAAACCCTGGTGAATACAATAATTCCTCATTAGCGTCTACGACTAGCTACCATGAAGGCCCGCATACGTAGGAACTTTGTTCTTCTTAAAATGCTAGTAACAGTACCACCCCAACAATAAAAGGCTATTTTGTGCTCAGCCTCCGATGATCGGCTATAGCGGAGATTGCCTTTAACACCATAATGGGTAACGTTTAATTATCCACCTGGCAGCTAGGAGCCTTAAAAAATAAAAATAAAACGCCTCCTTAAAAAACTGGGTAACAAGAGGACATCCATTAAAACCAAAAGATCATTTTTAAGACAATCTGGGGTCTTCATAAACTCGCTACTAGGTTTTGCATTGCCTCTGATCACCAGGCTTTTAGGGGGTGGTTAATGGAGCACACCCACAAGATGTATTTGGTTCACAAAAGCCAGATGGAGGATTTAAGTACTCCGAACCAGGAAGAACCAGATATCTGAAAATCAACCACTTGAAGACTTGACTCTGAAATGCAAGATGTCCTAAAACGGCGTGATTTATCAGACTCTGACAATGTGGGCCGCTATTCAACTATTCTACAAAAATACTTAACATACTTTAGACAGGTCGAAAATGAGAAGAATAAACTGACGTTGTACATGCCCCCCGAAGACCCTGCAACTAGCGCAAAACCCTCCATATCTACCCCTCCTCCAGATCCTAATGAAAGTACTGAACACCATTAACCCTCGTTATCAGAAAAATTTAGAACTCTTGTTGAACAAAATGGGGAGTGAAAAGAATGTGGCAACATGGAACAACAAAGGGGAATTTGTTTATAAAGGAACGGTTGTTAAAGGATCAAATGTTCATGATTTAGTTTGTGGCATTACCAACCCTCAGGCCTTTGGAAGACACACAAAA
Source organism: Ambystoma mexicanum (assembly GCF_040938575.1). Taxonomy (NCBI): domain Eukaryota; kingdom Metazoa; phylum Chordata; class Amphibia; order Caudata; family Ambystomatidae; genus Ambystoma; species Ambystoma mexicanum. The sequence goes on along the minus strand of NC_090925.1, from coordinate 47,950,238 downwards.
CCTTGAGGGTGGGAGTTGTTTATGCAAGCAGCAGCCGATGTAAATCTGCTGCGATCTTAGTTGGAAATATGGGACATTGTGAACTGCTGGAAACTTTAAAAGACTCTGAGGTTAAACCCTTGACACCTGATGTTGCATCTCTAGAAATGTGAATTAAAAAAAGAAAAAAAAATCCAGCAAACGTGCCTCATGGTTTAGCGTGTAGCCTGTTCTGTTCTTTAAGACATTTTTTAACCATTGATATATATGTATATACATGTATATGTTTTTTATAAAATTAGCTTTGCATTCTGTAAAACAAAGCGCTATGATTACAATAAATACATTATTATTTATACTTACAAATGTGTTACGTCTAATCATTTCAAACATGTCAAGGTATGCATGCTTTTGAAATATTAGGAAATGACAAATGAGACAAAAATACTTTTTTGTTTAAATTCATAAAATTGTTGATTTATATGTGTACACAGCTTTAAGGTTTAGTAACAAGAGAACATTTTTGCCAGCAATCAAAAACCTTTACAGGGGGTCTGCAAAAGCTGTTCTTTTACACAAAAGCAGTGACTATGAGATCATTTTGACGACGGTCCAGTAAATAGGTCTGCATAACACACGTCAGAGAATGTTTCTCAGACATGTTAGATACAAAGTAACACGAGTGCTGTCCACACGTGATGGCTTCAGGATGTTGCACTGGTGTCCTATTATAATGTATGACGGGGGCTATATCCTTCACACAGTACAGTATTGCGCCTCTTTGTACGGAGTTGCTTGGGAAACACCCCTGACTATCAATGACAGTTATTGTATCCTTGTTTATAAACATACCTATCCAATGGGTACCATCCTGATCTTGGGGATCGGTGTTCGCCACAATGCTAACGGGTTGCTCATTAGGTATACCTCTTGGAAGCTTATCACATGAATACACACCCCTGATTGTTTTCTCAGCATGTTTGTCTTTACTTAGGAAACGTTTGATCTGGTAAGTATCCACGTGTCGTTGATTGTTGAGTTCCATGACCGAGTCAAATAGAGCCATAATAATTAAATTCACTGTGTTGGGTAAATTTGCAGAAAAACAAACCTCAATCCGCAGATTACCATTCCTAATCAGATTGTAATGGCCAATTGATGTATTATCAGGTCTCAAAACAGAAGCCAACAGGGTGTAACCCCCATCATAATCGTCACAGGGTATCACAAAACCTTTATCACGCAAGTGTGTACTGCTGATGGAGACAAGGCCCAGATACTCCCGAATTTTAGTTTTCAGTTGAAAACTAGGGCTGTAGGCTTTGGACGGTATAATGAACCCATCTTTAAAAAGAGCTGAGTAGTTGATATCATGTCGAAATGTTGTCCACAAAACCAATGATGATTATTTTCAGTAACTGCCCCAGGAATAAGTTATCTTGTTTGGCGACACGGCTACCCGCTGCACCACGGAACATTTTCAAGGATGTCTTCTCCACCACATATTTTAAGTTAGATACTTGTAGAGCATCAGCGTGAGCTAATCTGACCGTGAGGGACACATTCACCATTTTGATAAATAAAATTGCTGCTACAATGATCAGCTTGTAGACTTCTGCATCATTGCTGTTAAGGCAAAAGGCATCTTTATTTCTAGAAAGCTTAATTTTCAGATCAACGCCGTTCACCATTAGGTTCTCCTGGAAAAATAGATCAGAGTGTAGACGGCCTAGAAAATCAAAATTTCTGCTCCCTGTTGCATGTGTTGCTCTTTTTATACAGCCGGGGTTAGCCCCATCTAGAGCAAAATCCTCCATATGTCCGGCTGTGTCCTTTTAAAAAAAGTCCTGCTGTAAGTTGAGTGTCCAAAGTGTCATTGCTGTAGTTCAAAATGCTTTCTATGCAGGCTCTATAGGCGTACATGTTGTCATTTTGCGTGATCAGGCGGTCGCGTAGAGTAATGTCCACCTAATTAAAGAGGGTGGCCATGGGGTAAGCAATCGTAGCTACTTTAGCTGCTGCAGGGATAGCTGACCCATCGGCCTTTGTTACAGGTGAGGTAAAGTAATGTGTCATTTAGATCCAGATACATCTCTTTTTAGCCCGATATGCAGAACTATAAGGGCGCTAGCAGCGATAGTGCCGCAAGGGAAGCCACTTCCATGAAAAAGCTGTTTTCAATGCTCGTTTGTGTCAGTGGTACGGCAAATAGATCCAGTTCACATTTGACACATTCCCCCGAAGCACAATGGATAAAGGCCAACTTTTAGGAAATATTGATGTGCCGGGGCTGGTTTTATTTTTCTTGGTCGATCTGTTCTTGCGAATTCGTGTTCTGTTCTTAGTGGTTTTTGTTGCTGATCCTGGTTTTTTATGTGGCCTTGGAGGCCCCCACCTGTGCGATGTTCTCCTTTATTTTTCTTCACATAAACCAGACCAGAACCCCCCTGCGGTGGCTGATTAAAATGATTTGCGATTGAAGTTGTTGCCCTAGACACCACATCCTTAGCGATATTTGCAGCTGCTGTTTTGACATGTGGTTTGGCTAATTGAAACCCTTTTTGAAGAAATGGCATAGGCCCTCGAAAGAGTCTTATAAAAATACTTCCTAAACCCGCTCCATACAAAACGGGTGCCTCTTGAAAGTAAGGTTGATCGCCATAATCGGCTTGCCGACGGTAATAATCCATATAAACGTACGGCTCCAAATAGTTTTTCATGAATACCATGTTTTAATAGTCTTTTTCCCTCCTAGGACGCACATGTAGTTTCACTAGGACCTTCCCATATTTAAATGAAAAAAGTTTCAGCTGATCATCCCTTATCTATATATTGATGGTGTCAAAATGACTCTTAGAAACCGGGATATAATCAGGCTTAATATATTGTATATTAACAATGTAGTTATTTTTACCTTTCACCGGGGCTGTTCTCATTAGGGGAGCATTTTATTCTACTATGTCACTGTAGATCATGAGGCTGTAAAACCCCCCATCAATATCAGCACATGTTCTGTCCAAAGCTGTAGTACTTTTTACATGCTGAACGGTTCCCAACACCCTAAAAAGTTTCCCAGCACATATAAACTTGGTGGTAACATCAGTCGATTTAAGAAATACTTTTCTCTGCATCTTATCCAGGAACAACTGTATATCCAAATAGCGTTCAATGTTTACGAGAGCCTTGTTGATAGCCTCTAGCAAGGTTTGTATACTGCCATAAAATCCAGGAGGAAAGCCGGCGTGTAACAGTTCAATAGGACCTTCACACTTGATGGTAAATTTGGCCTCTCTTCTATCCACCGTGCCCCATGTATGGAGGTATTGAGTCTCCATTAGACCCACTTCCCACAATCCATGTAAATGAACAGGTTCGGCTATTTTAACACAATCATTTGATATTTCATTGTTAGGGAATGTATCTAAAGAAGCGTTACTGGGTACGGTGCTGCTTTCCATCTTCTCAGGGAGCGCCTTGGCTTTCTAGATCCTTTAGAGATGAAGCACTGACCCAACTGTTAAATTTCTCAGGCCACCCTGCCCATTTTACCAGACTTTGTTTCTTAATTCTTTTATCTTTACTCTGAAGTATTTTCTCAACCCTATAAAAGCGCCGGGGCTCATTTGTGACCTTCTGTAACTCTTTGGTGTAAAAATTACCGCTCACACCATCACCATCATAATCGATCAGCTGGCTTGGAAACTCGGACATGGCCCCTACTCGAAAGGATGGTTTCTTAACCTTCTTCGGTAACATGTCAGCATACAAGCTTCTCCACACAGTTAGTGAATTTTTCAGGCGTTACAAAATTTGGAGTCATTTCTATAGACCAGTGATAACTATCATTGTACACCTCTATAAAACATTGTAATACGTCCACATAATGATTTGTCTTGTTTGCTGTAAAAAATCTCCAAAGCTTAGATTTTAAGCGTTCAACAATAGCACCCTTAACCTCATTGGACGTTAATGATACATGCTATGTTGTTTTAGAAGATTTTGGAGCTGCCTATTTAAGAATTCCTTGCTGTCATCCGTTTATAATTTTACAGGCACCTGGCCTTTGCTGTAAACATGTTTAAAGCGGCCGTCACTCTTGATCCGGTATTATCCCTCAAAACCTCGGCAAAGGCGTATTTTGATAAAATATCAATTACCGTCAGGATGTACCATGCCTCATTGTTCTGCTTTCCATAAGGGCGCATATCCAGTAAATCAGCCTGCCACTGCTGGTCTCTTTGAGTTATCACGGTTCTTCTTCTTTTAAAACATTTTCTAGCATTTCTATGATAGCTATATGCCTCTTGACCAGGTAACCATTCCTTAACAGCTCCGCCTGTGATGGGTTGCTTGTCATGTTGTAGTTTTATAATTAGCATCAATGCCGTATAACTCTCAATTCCGGTTTCATCATAATTGCTTCTGTGCATGCTTTAATGAGAGCTGTTCAACGCTGAAGCACTTCAAAAAATAAACAGAGGCATAATGGGTGAAAGACGATTTTATTACAGCTATTATACATATAGGGTCTGACACAACGTTACCATTTGTGATATTTTTTCTGCAGCATTATAAATGGCATTATACAAAATGTCCTGCTCCCCCTGCATATAGCTCTGTATGCATAAAAGACACAAAGCATTTAAAAGTTCATACAATTTGTGGCCCTGTAAAACATACCCTTTAATGTTCATAGAATTGCTCCAGAAGCTGTTGTAATACTGCTCTAGGGTGTGGGTATAGAGATGCCAGTATTCATCCAATACCGCTAGCCAGGTGTTGGTACATATGTTACCTATACACATCACACTTTTACAAAACGGCTCAGGTCGGGGTGTAGGTTTATGTAGATATTTCAGGGTATCTGAGGTGATTTCTGATATCCACTCTTTCAGCATACGTATAACAGTTTTTTCACACATACACGCCCAGGTTTCAGTTTATGATCCACGTGCCTAAGGAGCAAACTCTTGATATTTCTTCTCTCTTTAAAACAGTTTCCAGCGTGCTACACAAGGCTTGAGGCTCTGCCCAAAAGTGTATATGTCACAAACATCTGTTTCCATTAAACGGCTACCCTGTTTCTAAAAACCACGGGACCAGCCATTTGTAAAGATCTAATTTTTTTCTCAGGATTGCGGCAATGGTATATTTCTATCAATGTTTTTGATAAAACACTCTCCAGACTAGCATGTACGCGCATTCCCATGCCTTTATAGACAGCTTTAAGCAACTGAAAATCTTTATCTGAATTCAACATAAAACAAATCCGTCGTATTGCTCTAGAGTAATAAATCGGAAGTAAACAGTTATGAGCATCCTGTTGCGGGTCATCGCTTTTATGGTAATAATCACGCTTCTATCATACTTTCAGTACACAGGCCGCAAAAGCCTGAACAGTTGAGGTTTCCAAAAAAGTCATAGTTTCCTCTTCTTCTTCATCAGAGCTTTCAAAGCATTTTAAGCAGACACATTTCTTACACGTATTAAATGCTGGGCTGCTGGACTTTCGATAATTTTTGAACGGCACACACAGTAAAAATTGACGGTATTGAATGAAGACTGCTAATTTACAGCGTCGTCAACTTTATCTGCCGTTTTCTGCAATTCAAAAAAGAAAGAAGTTTAACACTTCAATATGTATTTTTACACATAGTTCACACAGACACACACTTTCTACATACCAGATTACACAGGACAGGTCCTTCCGCTTCCGCCTCCATAGCATCAGCGGCATCCATAAACAACCCGGCCTCCACAGCATCAGCTGCATCCATGAACAGCCTATCTTCATCGGGACTTGTTTCTAGTTCCGGGGTCATGGCCGCCTCTGGAAACAGCTCCTCCAGGACGCCCAGATCTGCATACAAGGGCTCTTCAAGAGTCTTCATAGATTTGTTCACAGACTTCAGATCTGCCTCTGTGTTGTCTGCATCCATTATACCTGTCTCTACACCATCACAGCATTCACCAGCAATTTTGAAAGGGTGGGAATCAGGAGGTGACATATCACCAAGATTCATTAAAAAAATGCCCTGGCTCAACTGATCCTCATACTCCATCCCACTACCGGCGGGGTGTCGCGATTCCTCATCAGCTACAGGAATTGTTGTTGTTGGGCTTCTCGGACGATAGTACTTTTCAGTAGTGTTGCAATCATCATTCCCTAAGGTATTCTTAGAGTAGTAGCTGTAACACTTCATGATTCAGGGTATTGCTAGCGTTATGCAAATAGTACAGCCAGTCTCCAGGAGCACCTTATACCTCTCTCCAGAGCTCCTTCTCTATATATACACATCACTCCACCCCTATTGGAAGGCGCATAACTACATCATCCCCAAAACACTGCACGGCCTGCCCCCCTAACATCACAACTTAATACCTGCATCATCTCTCAGCGACCTGTGCCTTACCTCCACTTCCTGGGTCTTGCACCTACCTCGGGAGGGTCCACCACACCCCTCTACGACCTTTTTGCCTTCTCTTCACACAAATTACTACCGGGTCCAGTCAAACCGTTCGCCCACAACCTATAGGTGGACCTTCCGGTTACAACACTTCCTTCCCCCAGCCGGCCTAGGCCTTCCAACCCCCACATAAATTCTGGGGTACCCCATTGAGGACACTATTAGGGTAGGAGTTAAGGGTAACTTCCGGGACACTGCCGGGACATCACACCGCCTACTGTGATACGCCTAGCCCCAAAATCATGGCTCACCCCCACTGCGTCACTTCAGGGCATGGGCATTTCCTAGGGCGGCACTGCTGGAACACCCCGCATGACGTCACTTCCGTACCGGGACATCCTGTAGGATCGGACTTCCGCTAGCACAGAACTTCCAGAAGGGCGAGACTCCCGGTAGGGGCGTGGTTTCCACCTGTCAGTTGATGAAAGGTATATGCTTCTTCTACTGACTGTAATTGAATTTAATAACTTGACTATGTTTTGATGATATTACCAATGACTATTATGAATATAATGCTGCATGGTAAAATGTTTATGTAAGAAATGTAATGTGAAATGATGGACTATTTGCTCTGTCTCGATGAGGACCATATGAGGTCGAAACACGTGTTGACATAGGGGCAATCAGTTAATAAAACACCCGGCAAGAAAAAACTTGAAAAAGATCCACGGTCAAAAGACATGTTAGCTAAATTTTTTATTAAAACCACCCCATGACCATACTGTTCCGACTAGATTGAGTTCTTTGCGAACAGATAGAAGTACTCTTTATTTTAAAAACAAAATTGCAGACTCAGTGCCGATGTGATTAGGTTTCTAACCAGTACCTGTTTTCCAGTGTAGACTGTCATGTTATAGGCAAACCTAGTGGGACTTTTACACATCATGCAAAACTTGATTCTATATCGTGCTCTCTTGCTTGGAATATACTGGATATGATCTCTACTGATTATTCCTTGAAAAAAGGGCTTGCCAATGAAGCTTCAGTAGACCAGTGTAGTGAGATAGACAGCTCCCGCACTATTCCCATGAGCAGAGTGGGACCCCAAAATGTTCTCATCTCACTACCCATAGTTGGAAACCAAAGGCGTGCTCTATGCCCTTATGAACTGTTCAGCATACAGATTGCTTTTCTCAACCACACCTAAATTTAACTCATCATCCACAAAAAGGTTAAAAAAGTCAATAGGCTCAAAATCATCTGTATTCCCTGTGCACCCTGGTAGTCCCCTGAAAGGTGGCACAACAGGCGCAGCCTTTGCTGGAGCCACCCAGTTAGAATAATCAATTGGCACATTCCTTGCATGTCCTGCATGTCCCCTCAACCTTGCAGGGGACCTTTGTTTGGGAAGTGCCACACAGGGTGCATATGCCCCCGGTTACCTTCCTCATCAGATGAGGAGCTTGAAATAGTCTCACCATCAGAAGCAGATTCTGTTTCAGATCCTGCTTCTGGTTCTGTGTCTTGCTATGAGTCGGACTGCAACATTTACTTGAGATCCTCTTCACCAGACATCTGAAGTGAATCCATGACAAATGTGCTGATCTAAAAGTGTAATGTACAAAGAACAGATAAAGACTCAAACACCAAGTAACTTTGCTTTTTAAAGGAACTACTGTAGAAAGAGGTCTTCAAAAAAATAGAGCAACACCACACATTTACGCTAAATTGTCCCAAATCTGCTTATAAAGTGTAGCAGTCCTATAAAATATATTTCTACTCTGAATGTGCCAAATAAAAAGGAGTACTAACTCGCTGGCATTCACGTCAAATACAAAAGTATACCTCACTGCTTACTTACAAGTAGTTGGATTGCAACAACACACCTGCACCTACAACAGAGGGAACACAAGATCTGAGCAAGATTTCACCTTGGCCCATGCATATGACAAATACAAGTGTGGGGAAGAGGATGGAACCCACACTTTCATGTATGACAATCCAAAGACACCCATTCTGAAGTACACCGTCCACTCCCCCATAGGATGCCGGTGGGTGGCAAATGCAGATGAGAAACAACATTACAGTGTTTTTATATTTGGGTGAGATCAAAAGACAGAGAGGCACTACAGTCAGAAAGTGAAGATGTGAAAACTACATGGCAGGCAGAGGCGTAGGAGGCACATAAAATCTTGGGGGGACAGGGGACACCTTGGGGACTTTGCTTTTTTAATGTATTTATTGTGTTTTAGTCAAAGAACTCAACTTTTCACAACATTAAAATTAAAATAGCAGTACGTATTAAATTGCAAATATCATCACTGTATAAAAGAGAAAAGAAGTAAAGAAAACAGAAGAAAATTAAAGGATGCAGCAGCAAAGAACATGTCTTTATATGTTGCATTTCTGGATTTGTCATCTGACTATGAGCTCATGGTAAGAGAGAGGAAATAACAATTACTTCCAGTGGGCCACAGCTATAAAGCCAGCTTGTTAAGAGGCAGATCACCTGTAAGTGGATTCCTGCCAAATAAAGGAGTTGCAGCCTTTTCTACCAACTGCAAGTTGCTACATTTTTTGTGTGGGGGCAAGGAGACATGTGTGTCTCTTGGAATGGAAGGATGGGGATTCAAAGAACGAGGACATCTTGCTTGTACCTCTGAGTAAGCCCTGTTGTTGGAGTAGAGGGACCAGGCTGCTTTGACTGTCCTCAGGGGTGGGGGTACAGCAAACAAGGAGGATGAGCGATCGCAAGCCCACCCCCTTATAAGCACTCCCCAGGTCCGCGGCCGGATGCATCAGACCCGGGGGATGCCTAGTAGATGGGGTGTATGTGGACCCAGCGGGGTAGCCAGAGGGGCAGCCCGCTATGTGGGTTGCCCCTCTAGCGCTCCTGTGAGGGCCGGGCCAGCCTCTCACGATGAGTCGGGTCCCTTTTATTCCATCTCATGCTGGCTTTAGAGCCTAGCCTTCCTTTGCCTTTGTTATTCTGAATGCAGAGCTGGACTCTGTTCCTTTCTCGTTTAACATTTGCTGCAAAGCCTGATCTATTTGATTCTCTCATATGTTACTAGGATGGCAGTGCATGGGTCCTCTGCCCCGTTACACTATTCAAAGAGCCCCTCTGGCGTTTCTTTGCCTCTCCCTTGTCTCACTGCTTGTTTGCTCAATACATACCTCCTTGCTTGAACACTCAACATATTCTCCCTAACACATCAATGGCAGCTGCAGTCTGGCTTAACTGCTATTTGTTCCGTGTCTTGAATTGGCCTCTTATTTCCGCTTTACTGTCTGCCGGGAAAAGGCATTTGCCAGTCACTGCCATAATGGTTCTACCTTGCCATAAGCGGGCAACAGCTAGCCAATATTGGAAGAACATGGGCATATTATGCCAGAGGCTGGCAACTGCCTTCCTTATGCCTACACAAGAGACACAACTCTTGCCTTTGTTTCTAATAGTAATTCAGTGGATGAAAAAACGTGAGAACACACATATTGCTTATAAACGAAGGGGATGATTTCACACTTGGTTAAGACATTTTGATCATGCCAGGAGCTAATTTCCAGCTGCAATTAAGCGATTACCTTTTACACTTCTGGCTTTAAATAATGTTAATATCACCTGGAAAGCACAGGGGTTGCTCAACAGGGTTCCTGGAGCACGAGGGGTACCCTACTCGTGGGCATGGATGATGGAGGGCATTCTTGCCCTGGTTTGGAGCCTGAACCTTACAGCCATAATGGGGGGAGGGGCCTATTACTTTTGGTCATACGTACCCTCTGAGGGTGGGCAGACATTGCCTCCGGCTTTAGCCCACTAACAACTCTGCTTTTTTTCAACTTTATCACACATACCTGTCAGATGGCATGTAACTCAATGCTACTAATGTTATCAGCCTCGGAAGTCTTGAATCCTTTGCCACATCAACTAGGGCACAGGCTTGCCACCTGAGACTTACCCATGTCTGAGTCGGCTACTGTCGCCCTGCAGGGAAGACACACACAGAAAGAGCAGGGCACGGTGCCCTTGTGGGTTTTTCACACTTCTTCCGGGGGTGGGCACAATTCACTCTGCAGAGAAAGTGGCACATTCTGGCCAGCATTCTCCAACTTTGACAATGTCACCCAAAGAGCTAAATTGGCCATTTGATATACCTCTGTCGACTTATTATTGTGCAATCCACACTGATGGGTTAAAGCACCTGTTTAATGTAAGATGGCAATTAAGGCCATTTGCCAACGCACTGAAGAAGCACAGGACACCCTATTACCAGCGACATGCCATGCTCACTCATTTTGATCACAAATTGCCATTTATCTGCGGTCATGTTAAATGTATTTATTTATTACATGTGTAGCAACATGCAAAACCCACAAGCATGAAGGCGCAAAGTAAACTGCATGGAGTAGGCCACTTCCAGTGGCGCAACCTTTACTTTTCTGCCACAAAAAGGGATGATTTTAGCATAAAAGGCAGGTGAAACCACATTGCTTTTCCACTCTGGAACAGTGGAAATACCTCACGCAATTAGCGATTACTGGCGGAATTGACAATGGCTTCCTCTGGACTCCGCCCGCTGTTACCCAGTTTAATTTCCAAGGAGATCACAGAGGAATCCCTTTCCTTATTTCCAGCATGAGAATCCATGCTGGCAGTAAGGCCGCATTTGTCTGGTGGAGCGGGAAATACAGGGGGTCCTGGTGTGTCCACTCAGCTCCCAAACTCCACCCAGAAAATACATGAAAATGCAGCCAATTAGAAAAAGCAACAGTAATAGTGTTTTCCACCACTTTTTCAAAACCAATTGACCTGGAAAATGCTGCGATGCACCGGAAGCTAAATGCATTCACCCGCATATTATCCCACTGGAAGATTAAGCCAGGTGCTGAACACACGTGTTACATATTCCTGTGCACAATCTGCATTTGGAGCATTAACTCACTGAGCTACCTTACAAATTATATCTCTTCTGGGGCTTTACCGTCTGAACCCCTTAACTGTCATGGGTATTTTTGCCAAGGTGTTTTTTGGTGATTTCGGTATGTCGCCATTCAATCCCTTGTAACTGTTTTGTTACGTAAGATATCTCGGCCAAATTTGGCCCCTTTTTTCCCCAAATGTAGGCAGTCGTAATGTTTTGGACTTTGACGGGGATTGTGGATAGTACATTATGGGGCGATTTGTGCAATTCAGACCTCTGTGGGATCCCACAGGTGTCCTCTTTTCGGAAATGCATGAGGTTCCCTGTTTTCCTTGGTGGCTTCGCCACCATAGGCCCAAATCTGTAGGCTGTCCACATGAGCAAAATCTGCTCTGCCGAAAGGCTTGGGGTTACCAGTGGGTTAGTCTTTTCTCTTTGCGCCCAGGTAGGTGCACATACACATGTAAGGTACCGTTTTCGTTGGGACACCTGTGGGAACGCAGGATGGTAGAACATGTGTTGTTGGCGGCGTGTTTCGGTGGGTGTCCAGAGTGAAATTTCTGAAAACTGTGTTTTTTTCCACCAAATATCAGAGCCTTTTCCCTCTGCCCACCCACCAAAACACACCGACAACAACAGATGTCCTACCTTCCCGCGTTCCCACAGGTGTCCCGACGAAAACGGTACCTCATATGTGTGGGTGCACCTACCTGGGCGCAAAGGGAAAAGGCTAACCCACTGATAACCCCAATCTAGCAATCTGCCCCCAGGGAGGGCTACATGAGATGCCCCTGATCCATTTGGGGTGGGAGGGAGAGGGCCACCCCTTTCCACTAATAACATCCATGGTGGTTCAGTGGCCCCCCACATCCACCCGAAACAGGTTATAATTTGTTTTATTTTTGTTTTGCCCCTTTCCTAGGGGCAGATGGGCACATGTGTGTGGCCATCTGCCCCCGGGGGGGCAAAATTTACTGCTCCAGGCTTGGGGGCTGGATCTGCCAATATTTGCAGTGGCCTCTCCCCCCCACCCCAAATGGATGCCCCCATTCACTTAGGGTGGGGGGAGAGGGCCACCCCCTTGCAAAAATCCCTAGAGGCTAGTGGCCCCACCCGCATCCACCACCACCCAAAACTATGTTTTAAAAAAATATTTTTTTTTGTTTGCCCCCTTCCCTGGGGGCAGATGATCACCCATCTGCCCCCAGGGTATTGCCCCCATGCTTTGGGGGTTTGGGGGCCCTCCCCCCGCTCAAAAACAGATTCCTGCACGACACACCAAACATATTCTGGGGGGGATAAATGACATTACACCCCCCCCACTTACAATTGTGGAGGGGATTTGTCCCCCCTGTCCTACGCCCATGATGGCAGGCCCCTTCAAGAAAAGTTCTGCCACCATTTTTATAAAACCCCTGCTCCTTGTCATTTCCCTTGGTCAGTTTAGCCATCTCATCATTAAGCTTCCACACTGAGGAGTTGATGGCCCTTTCCTTCCCTGGAGATCTCCAATCCTCCGTTGGAATTATTTGAAACCAAGCCACCACAGTGTGTGGAAACCCAATGGAAACCCAGTCCAGTTCAGCCATAAGTAGCTCCCGTACCCATCTTGGTCCCAAAAGTCCATCTCACTCCACCCCCGATGCACAACAATCAAGAAAGGAGGTGGAAAGTCCCTTTCTGCCAGGGCATCACTGATCACCCCTCTAAGCTTACCCCCAATGCTGAACCAGTATAATAACACATAGCCAAGAAGGCCCAAATAGCCTGACTCCGAATGTCTACCCTTCAAAAAATCAAACCATTTATCCAGCTGCAGGTCTTCCACACCGTAGTGCAGGTTCGCTAGGCTTTCCTAAAAGCAGTCCACCATGCTACAGCACGTCTTATTACAGGAGCATGGAAATTTGACCGTATTACCACCATCCTATGCAAACTACATTGGCTTCCACTCCAAGCCATGATACTGTTCAAGACTGCATCTATCATTTACAAAGCAGTCATGTGTAGCACACCAGCGTATCTTGTGGCTAAGCTCTACATATCTGGTGGCACATGCCCCTCGCGCAGCAAATCAACCAACTTGTCTAAATCACAACTCATCCTCAAAGAGAGGATCCGCAAACAATTCTTCTCTTGTCATGCACCCACCCTCTGGAAATCGATCCCAGTGTCAGCTCGGAATACCTCCACAATTCTCCAATTTTACAAATCCCTTGAAGCATAGCTATACCAACAACACCTGACCAAGGACTAATTTCAATGGATGCACATCCCAACGCACAGAGATCACACAACCGTGCTACTAAAAGATGCCAGCCGAAATGCTGGCTACCCACACTCTGTACAGTGCTCCGCTGCTCTGGAGCTAGGTCCATGCTTTAAACAATAAAATAAAATTACACACCATCCCTCTGAGACCGAGATGTGTTAGGGCCTGTGAAATGTTGTGCAGCCCGTCGGATGAAAGAGTTCCTGACAATCCAGACAGCCCTCACCTTTCTAGGAATGCAAAAAGAAAAACGGCCATGCCAAAGGTCCAGTCTCTGGCACTGCAAGTGCATGCGCACATGTTTCTGGCAGAAATCCCAGGCAACACTACCCCCCATGTTATAATATGCATTTCTTCTGAGGGAACGCTGTGTACCTAACTTCAAGGTTATTATGCAATCAACACCTAACTTTCAGGTAGAGAGGTGGAGGACACAGTATGTCAGGTTGTGCAAATATCAGAGTTGTGCTGGCATTATTGTAATATGTGAAGCTACCTGCTCCTGGGGAAAAGTGCGTGTACTTGAAGGTGGTGAGGAGAGCTGCATCTAGTATACAATGATACAGTGGAATCAGGGAAGGTAAATGGGAGAGAGATACTGCCAGAAAGGAGGACTACATCTCAGTGAAGTTTCCATGGCATGCACTTCCAAGGGCACTGTACACTATACGTACCTCTCCAACAAACTACCTTTCTTACTTTCCAGCTTACACTACACACCACCCCTTACCACCATGCACTTCACACGCTCTGCCCCAAGAGCTTCTAGCCCCTCCAATAGCAGATCACACCAGCGCAACTTGCCTCCTACCTTTGCCCAACAGCCCAAGCTCAAACAATGAAACTGTCCAATGCTTTGCACGCATTTTGTCAGGCTGACTATTTTAAAAGAGGGAATGAGAACCATACCAAGTGTGCATTGCATGCGCAGAAGGATTGCATGACTAACACAGACATGTTTGACAAACCAGTGGTCATCCTTCAAAAAGCCCTTTGCTTTTATGCAAAGCAGCCAGCAACCTATATGCAGGGCACACACCCTCCCCCTTAGTAAAATGGAACTTTATCAGGATAAAGAAAAGTCTCAAAAATGCAGACTCCTTTTAGAGACAAACAGATCTCCTTGTGACGAAAGAAAACGTAACAAAGTAAAGTAGCCTCAAAGTGTGTGTAGCAAACAAAGTTCAACGACAATGTTCCAAAGCAAACAAACTCAAAAGACTATGGGATCCCGCCTGGGAAAATACGGATTTAAGTAGTAGTGGATATTCCTCCAGTCTCTCAAGTATTACCTCCTTGTAATATTGCCCAGGTACTTAAGACCGAATGTGATCTACACTATCTACACTATGCAGTATTTGATGGCTAGGTTTCCGATCCCACCCAGACTTTAGCGTCTCCCAAGTACCTCGATTCTGCGAGTTCTTCACCGGTTCTTCCTCAGGTCTTGGGAACCACAAGATTACACACAGTGCTTCTTCTCTGTCTTCAACGATTCCGCACTAGTCACCTGGAGGTCGATGTTGATTATAGGGTTGTTGTCTGCCTTCACCTTCCTGCTGCTGCTGCTCAATCTTGGAATGTGTGGCTTCGGCAGTGTTTGTGGACTGCACAGTCCACCCTCTAGCTCGGGTGCTGCCGCCACACCTTCTTTGCCTTCATGCCTTTTGGTCGGTCCTCAAATGGACCTCACTTCAGTGGCCGGCCTGCTCATGGTGTTCACAGGTAACGCTGTTTGCTGGTTCTGTAGGCAAGCAGGGGTTGTTAGGATTCTGGCGACCAAAGTGAAACCCTGCACTTGGCAAGTCCTCCTGGAGTTTGTTTGTCTTTCTCCTCTCCTGCCCTTTCTCATTACCAGTACGGCTCCACTCTAGCGAACTTAGTCCTTCTTTGCTTTCAGGTTTAAATAGAAAGTCCTGCCCATGAGTATCATCAGTCACCTGACTTTCCAGGTGTATCTGTGTTGTTGCACCTTACTTCTTGACTTTGTCGTTTCTTTCTCCTTGTGAGGTTGGCCAGGTACTTGAGACTCAAAATGATCTACACTATGGTGTTTTTTCCTTGTGGTTGACAAAGTAAGTTTTTTAGAGATTTTTCAAAAACACATAGTTTCGACTACATTGCTAATGTGGAAGACACAAAATCCCCTTGTCACACATAAAAATTGTAGCCACCCAAGTGCACCAAAGGAGCGAGTACTGCATGACATTTTTGTTGTCGGGAAGAAAACTGTTAGGAAAGATTCCTATTTACTGCACCTTTCCTTCCATTTCTATGGAGCCCAAACATTTTGCTTGTATTTTTGAACTGACATGTTCTTTTTACAGTGCAGTGAAGTCTTAAGATTCACCACACTGGCCTTTGCTCATCTGGTATGGGGAAACTAACATGTCCTTCAGGCTTTCAGTACTGGAAACATTGTTTTCCTTAGTCATGTTATGTTGTTACTACTTTTAGTAACTTGTTATCACTTGTGGAAAATGTTATCATTATACAATGCATATTACAATGCAGTACAATGGGATACATTTTTTGTTTTGCCCTATACTAACACTCAGAAGAGTTTTGATTACTCTAGGTGTGCTAAATGGACAAGCTGGTGGCACTAGTGTCTTTTTACAATTTGTTGGTACTTTTCTTTTTAGCTTAATCGTGTTTGGCTTCAAACTGTGGCTACTGGTCAAACATGGCCATGCCACAAGGATTTTCACTTGTCCTTTGGCCGTCTTTTCTTTAAGCCTTCTTCCTGGCCGTAGAGGCCTGGAAAATCCTTACATGGACTTCCAGTGCCCAGGAAAGCAGAAGCTTTTGGTGGGATACTGAAGAGAGGATAGCTCAGGGACAACGTGCTCACCTTGGAAGCAAGACGATGTGGAGCAACACAGGTTCGATCCCTGGGTCTGCGCTTAGAAACCTCTGGGTATTAAGCGCGTTATAAATAACCTATCATATATCATATCATATCATATCATATCATATGTGTGTTTACTGCCAGGAAATGGGCTGGGACTGTCTGGCCCCAATCCACAAACAGCCGCCAGTTTGTCTGGGTGGAATGAATGAGTTTTGCCACCAGTGGTCCTGATTGGACAACTGCTGGTGTGTGTGTGTGTTTGTGTGTGTGTGTGTAAGGAGCAGATCCGTCATTGGCTAGTGGGGGCTGCTGCTTTTACCTGGCTTTTAGGATAAGAAGAGGACCCCTGCACCCACTCTAGAGAGAAGCTGGAAGAAAACAAATGAGCCAAGACTCCTGTCCAGCTACAAGGCTTGTGAAGAGACCATGGACCCGTAGGAAGAAGGCTTGGTGATCAACTTCTGCTGATCCCCTGGTAGAGCCCTTTCCTGTGGAAGATCTCCAGCAGTCCAGCAGTCCTGTGAAGGAGCTGCAACCCTTGGAGTGGAGGAAAAATACAATCTCGATGTCAGCTTGGAGTCCTATGAAGAAGAGCCTTTGGAACTGCCCCAGGACCGCCCTTTGGCTGACCAACTCTGAGTTTGGGCTACCATGCTGCAGACATAGCCATTCCATGTTGAGGCCTGGTACCTGGGGAGTCATCAGTGTGTACCACAAGACTTACCTCTGTGAAAGTTTGTGGTCCTAGCATCAAGGGTATCCGAGATAGGAGAGAAAGTCTGACTGCAGCAAGTCAAACCCTTTGCGTCACCCTACATTGGTGGCTGCTGTGAGAAATTACTTACCTGCATCCATTCCTGTTCTGAAGGGGCCCTGCATCGAGTTTTGTTGCATTCTTCAACTTCTTTGCTTGCACTAGCATCAGACACCACCCAAGAACTGCTGGAACCTGCAACCCCTGGAGATCACAGGCTGAGGCTGATGGTGGGATATGTGACCTTCTTCTACTGACCTACAAAGTCACATAAACAGTCAGCGTATGGGGGGTGAATTATAGCGATTGGTACCTGCTCCCCCACACTCCCTTCAAAAGTTTGATAACTTTTATTAAACTTTTCTAACACTTTGGCTTTCCATTGCTTGTTCACACAAGCGCTCCGAAAGTTGGGAACATGTTTTTAGCTAGTTTAACTCATCCCCTGATACTTGGAACTATTCACTGGACCTCAGTGGCCCTACCTTTATTTTTTCCAGCTTCATAAACTGTGCGTAACTTTGCTGAACTTTTGGGCACAAGGCCTCATATATCTTAGGGATGGACCTATGAAGTCAGGATTTATTCTCTTTGGACTTGTAGCGCAAATACTCATCTGTACCTTTCTTTACAGGGGTTTGATATGTATTTTGTCCTACCCTACTAATTCTATATATACATATCTAATTTTTGTGTTGAGTGATAATATTACGTGTTTGCAGTCATTTTTCACTATGTGTTTTGGCCATAAGTAAAGAAGTATACCTGATTGTCTAAGTATAATCTTTGACTGCTGCACTGTGTTTACTCATGTGGACCCCTTACAAGCTCACCACCTCTTAAGACTTAGCCTAGACATTTGCCATACTACCATGACCTGGTTTGACTACAGCTCCCCAGAGTTGTCCCTGTCACTATATGGGTTGGCCTTTTATGCATCTGTCCACCAGGCCAGAGTAAAGAAACTCAGTCCTAACAAACACCAAAGCAGTTCAAGACACATGTGAACTTTGCATGTAGAGAGAAAGCCAAAGCCGTTTTAGGCACACATTGATGTTAAGGGTGGAGAGAAGACTAAAGCAGTATTATGAGCAAGTGAATTTATTAGGTAGTGGAGAGCAGAGAAGGCACAAGTGAAAATTGTAGTCCTAGGAGAGGGCAGAAGCAGCGAGAACCAAAAATCTATTTTTTGGGCGTTGAGAAGGAAAATGTAGTGTTTTGTACGACACATCGGAGAGCGTCAAGGCCATGGCAATTACCGTATATGTTGTTGGTTGGGAAGAGTGCCAAAGCAGCGAGAATCGCACTTTTAGCCCAGGGAGAGCACCAACACAATGTTAGACAAAGGTAAATTACGAAGCTGGAGGAGAACATCAAAGCAGAGAAAATCATAGGTGAATTTCGTAGGCGGTGAGCTGAGTCGCTGGCACCCCCCGCTCTGTTCTCTGAGGGCCCGACCTGCATGCGTTGGTCTGGGCATTCCCTGCTGTTCTACCCAGAGGGCGCTTCGAGCGGGATCCCACAGGCTCGCAACACACTCCTCCAGAAACCCACTACCAGAGTGCATGATTCGCCCCAAAATCAGTCAAGCAATGGGTAATGGTCATTGGGTCAAAACCCAGGGAACTGAAGAAATGCTCAACATCAGTTTGAAAAGCTGCAGAATCTATCGACTGTGATGGTATGATTTCCCTCATTTGCCAGCAGTAGAAAGAAAGACTGGAACCCAAAAGTGAACTGCACGGTTGCCAGAACAGCGTGCTT
This sequence comes from Ambystoma mexicanum, assembly GCF_040938575.1. Lineage (NCBI taxonomy): Eukaryota > Metazoa > Chordata > Amphibia > Caudata > Ambystomatidae > Ambystoma > Ambystoma mexicanum. The sequence goes on along the minus strand of NC_090925.1, from coordinate 47,931,286 downwards.
CCAGAACCTGGGGAGACATTGGACGCCAAGGAGTGGGAAACAGACATGATGGGAAAACCAGAATAGCACTGACAGCTGAACCAAGTGAGGAGCCTATTGTGAAGTTGGCCAATGCAGGGAAGTTGCCTACCACACATTTAAGCGACAAGTAAGGGAAACCATGGAAAAAGCACACACAGATTCTGCGAGGCAATGCATGCTTGACCAGGCTGGGCATGAATCTTCCAGAGACATTGCAGCTACCACCCACTCCCCCAATTCATAGCTGCATCCTCAACGCAATGCATGTGTCTTCCCACTGCCTTCAAACATCTACCCTGGCCTAAGATCTCCCTGCCCTAAAATAGCCATATTCCAGGATCATCCTTTACCACCTGCCCCTCTGCTTGCTCCCATGACCCTCCTCCTCAAGAAATGTCCCCCCTCCATCATGTTCTCCTCGCTGCCTGCCTCTGACACGCAAGTTGAGGAATGACCAAGACATTCATTCAACCCATGCACCCCCTGCCTGCACACCCGCCCAGTAAAGTGATATTCTGCTTCTAGATCAAAGGAAAAAAGGCAAGTTAAAAACACAAACAAATGGATTCACGCCATATTCACAGAAAGGGAAAGTGGTTCCCATACAACATAAAATGTAGGGAAAGTGACTGGCAAATAACATTTGAGGCAACTTGAGGAGAACCATCTTCGATTCCAGAAGCACCTCAAGATCCCCCTCTCCCCTGCTGATCTCTGTGGGTTACTGCACTGGGCATCTGGCTACCCTCTTATTTTGGGCCCAGATCCCTGCCCACCCAGCTGCATATCCACACTGCCTCCTGGCAACCCTTGCACTTGGGTATGTATCTGCAACCCTACAGTCCCCTTACCTGCACTTAGACACCCTTTGTGTGTGCTTAACTCCTGCACCTGCCACCTGCTGGCTGCACTACCTGTTGTTGTTCTGATGCCTTGTTCATGCACTTTCCACTCCTTCCCCTCCCCTTGCACTTTCCCCCTTCCCTTGCCCCTGCACTTACGAGTTCTCAATGTCACTGGGCTTAGTAAGATTGTTATCTTGTCCCCCCTTGTGCCCCTCCCTTGCTTCGTCGCACCTGAAAAACTTGTGTATTAGCATGCTATAAATAAAATATCATGTCATATCATATCATACAGCACAGGAAGACTTCTCAGGTTGCTGCAAACAATCAAAGGTTCATACAGCTACTGGAAAGGAAATGTGTGAGGACATTTTTTGCTTTTTGGAGGGGAATGCAAGAAGAGCATTGTTCTAGTTTGGAGGTCACAAATGAAAAAGATGGTTTCGAAATGTAGAACAGGAATCATTTTTTAAATGATTTATAATGGAGTAAGGCGGACCAGAAACCAACAGATAGAGAGAGAGAGAGACACACACATACACACACACACACACACAAACACACGCACGCACACACACACAAAAACACACACACACACACACACACACACGCACGCACGCACACACACACAAAAACACACCAAACTCCACCAAAACTATCCAATGTTCCCAAAACCAGCAAAGTCTCAGCCTGTTATGTTCACTTTACTACACTAGGACTCTTTTTGGCTAGATCGAGCACCGCTAATTGTGATGTTACAGTAAGAGCACTTGTCAGAGGACCTGATTTGCTTTTAATGTGAAATTTTACAGTGTTCTGCTGTGCAGTGCTTTTAATGTGACAGCATCAGCATTTCCTATCAAGGCTGGCATGCATGAAGTGCCACAGTATCAGCTGTTTATGGCAAAATAGCACTTAACAACAGAAGTGCTTCCCTTTTTATTGGTTAATAATAGCATTTCTTAAAAGGACTGCCCCCCCATTCAGATGAGATTGCTTGCACTACTCAGAACCACGGGTGTATACTTAGCAGCATATCTCTGTAGAAGTGCTTCATTTGTGAAGAACTGAGTGCATCCACGCAAGTTTTACTACATGACCCTCTCCACTGACCTGGACTGTGGATCCCGATGGCATTACACCCACAGTGTTTTGGAATCATACCATACAACATTTCTTGCTGCAGAATTAGCTGCCTGAAAGGTATGGGCTAAATGCAGTAAATAACACCCTGTTTGTCTAAATCTGGCCCCGTTTAGAACAAATCCACCCAACAAAAATAGAATGGGTTAACTGTGGTTGTTAAAATAACTTCACCAAGTGTGCCCTTTTCAACTCTTGAATTTCTAACTAATGCAGCACTGCTGCACCCTAGCCTGAAATGCATCTTTTATGCATCTGAGCTGCAAATATTTGCACACAGACCAACAACGGTAAAGTATGTTTTGTTCTCGCATCTGTTGGGATGGAGATTTCCTCGAAGACAAGAATGGTATTATTTTACTGTGACATAAGCAGGTTATCCCATAATTACTGATGCAAGCCCAGATGATGCAATGAAATAAGTAATCTAAAGCAATCTGAGTTAATGCAATTGCACCCAAAGGGATCTAGAGTAATCCAAAAAATATCCAAAATAGTGAAGGCGGAGTGTCTGAGAGTGGTCCTTGTGTTCGGCGCTCTGTGAACTGCTGTGGATTTGAGTATCTCTACCACTTCTATTGGAAAAAGAGGAGGAGAAACTCTTATAATCACCCTACTCACGCAGAGAGTTGCAGAGTGTCTGGGAGTGTTCCTTGTGTTTGGTGTGTGCTATGAGAGCGGTGAAAATGGACTTGTTCATGGCCCCCCTCTCACTATCAACACTAACTCGAGCGGGACTGCAGCACTTTCACTGAGCGACCCTGACGGAGCTGGAGCAGGGAGCATACAAGTAAACACACCAGCTACAAGGAACTTTACGGTACGTAATCTGGCTGCGGCAAATATTCATTTAATTTAATTTAATTTAATTTGGCATTTATATAGCGCTACGAACCCTTAGGTATCTGAGCGCTGCTTATTATTACCCACGGTGTGTGGTGCTCATTTATCGACCTCGGAAGGATGAAACGCTGAGTTTGGCGCTGCCGGGATTCGAACCTGCGTTCGCAGGCTCTGCACTGATGTCAAAGCGAGCGCTCTACTCGCTGTGCCACTTGACCGGCATCATCTTCCATATCCCCAAACCCCGTCCCCTCTGCTCCTCCCATGCTTTCCTTTGTGCCTTCTGACCTCCTCGACCCCGATTCCTTATGTCAGTCCCCAAGTGCTTACCGTTCTTGTGGCGCATGAATGCGATGCTGTGTCCGCCGTCCAATGCTCCCTGGTGAACTGATCTGTGGTGGAGTGTCTCGGCGCATGCGCAGCTCGCATGCAGGGCCTTGAACTCCAGGGGACAGCTGACGTGGTCTCTGCACTGGAGTGCCGAGAAGGTGGGGCGGGGGCTGCGTTTTCAAAAGTGCATGTTGTTAGGAAAGATTTCTTAATTGTAGGTAATTTTCCTTCCATGTGGCAACCCCTAAACTTTTTGCTGTTATTTTCACCCTGATCTAGACTTTGCCAGAGAAGCGCAGCCTTCCGCCGCTCTCCTCTGGGCTTTCGCTCCATTCTTACGGGGAAACTGACATGCCCTTAAGACAGTCAGTACCGGGAAACGTTTTCCGAAGTTCTTTTCTCATGTTGCAGCTTTCGCGCAACATGGCACAAGTGTGCACCCTAACTTACATTACCGCGCTCTTGGGTCTCTAGTCATTCTACAGGCCCTAGTAACTCTTGATGGATTTATAACGAACTGTGCAAGTATGTCACGGACGGGACTGGTGGCAGTGATCGTTTCTTTGTGTTTTGAACTCCCTTTTGCCCTGTTAACCGCGCTTCTTGCGTTTGGCCAAAATGGGTGGCCTGGCTTCCAAAATGGCTATGCCACGAGGTTCTTTGTCCTGTCGTTGACCGTCTTGTCCCTTCACCTTCCCCAGGTGGAGCCGACCCGGGGCCATCCTTATCTGGGCATGTACTTTCCTGCGAAACACAGATGCTTTCGCAGGCTTCTGCATGCCTTGTGTGTGCCTCCAGGATGTGGGCTGGGATGTCTGGTCCCAGTACACATCCTGGGTGCCAGAGAGTCTAGTGTGTCTTGAATGCCTGGGACCACCGTGGTCCGTGATAGGTCCACGTATGGTGTGAGTGTTTTGTGAGCAGATCTCCCATTGCGCCCTCTCCGTTTTGGCGCGAAGGGAACCCTGGATAAGACGAGGCTGGAAACACCACTAACATGTCGATCACCTGAGTTCTCACGAACGACGGACACAGGAGCCAAGTATCCTGCAACTAAGAGGCTGAACCGAGGAATCACTGGTGACCCGCTGAAGGATTGCTCCTCTGCACTGCTGTCGCCCTGTCAAACCATTCTGCCTCTGATCGAATGAGAAGGCCTGTACTGGTACTTCGATCCTTTGGAATAGTGGGAACAACTATTCTCGGCATCTTCATCATCTCCTGCACGTAAGCCTTTTGGAAGCGTCTCTGGGCCATCCAGTGGACTGACCAGCCTACACAGGAGACTTGCTCTGTTACCGCCGTCAGGTTGTGTTGTATTCCGAGTCCCCGCCACTCTCACACGATTCATACACTTGGCATTCCCAGGTCTGAAGTGAGAAGTGTGCATTAGGCTGAAATACACACAGCCGCTGTGTTGCCCTGCTGTGGTACCAATCTGTGCGGGTTCACTGCGTTTGGGACATCCTCAACTCTAACTTCTGCTGCCGCGGAATCTACACGACGCCGAGACGTCCCCTGCTCGTATCTGAACCTGCCAGCACTGAAACTGACGCGGAGAAGCCTGGGTCTGCCTGCATCAGGGACCGGTGAGTAGCAACGCTAGGAACCGGTCACCCTCCTGCAGTAGCCTGTAGCTTTTCCTCGCTGCGTTAAACAGCACGCCTTTTTCGCACTCGCGCTCTGCTTCTGCCCGCAAGTGGAGACCGCGCTTGAGTAGCGGAGATCTGTTCGCCCTCCTTTGTTCACCGCTCTGAACTGCCTGATTTCCTTGAAGAGACTCCCCTTGGCCCGTTGGCACCAGCGTGTGCAGGTACGGTTGAGCACAAGGCTCCACTCTTCATAGGGCTCAGACTTCCTTCTAGTTAGGTGGCCTCTGAAGGCGAACTGGGTCTAACGATTACTTGCACTGCCTGTTTTCCTCCCCATCTAGGAGGTCTGCATATTTCGTCCTTCTAACTCTTTAGACCCTTCGGTAATTGTATATATATTGTATTTGATTGTGATGTTTTGGTTTACTTGAGTTTTACCGTGATTCTTTACTATGGGTCAATGTTACAGAAGCCTTGTAATAAATGTGTCTATATTTTTAATATAACACCTGCTTGGAGTAATTTGTAAGTGTCCTTGCTTTGTGTGCTCATTGCAGGCTTTCAGTCACCCTCAGCCCTCTTGAGACCTAGTCTTGACCGCCGCCATCGCTACCCTGATTGGTCTGGCTTGTCCAGAGGTTACCCTGTTCCAAGAAATGAGGCTGGCCTTCTGAACCTCTGCCGCTCCAGGACAGAGTTCAGAAATCCATCTTAACACATGTGAGCACCCGACCACTTCATCAAGTCCCGCTTGGTGTAGCACGAAACAGAATGATGATTGTAACAAACACGACCATAAACACAACTTTCAGCACACAGAGGCCGAAATGTTGGGAAATGTACAACCAACAATTTTCTTTATCCCCTCTCCTTCTTCACTGAGGGTACTGCCCTGGCGCGTGCTGGTCCGGCATAATAAACCACAAAAAATAGACAAAAAGGAGAAAGCAGCTGAAAATCAGCTGAAGTTGAACAATCACCACAAATCCTTAAATACTTGGCAACCTTGCCAAGGGACTGAGGCGCACCCTGTGACTGATCCGGTTAATCGTGTCAGCAATGAAACAACAGCATTTCATAACAACATCAGTCAGAGGCTATATGAAGAAGTCTTCCTCGCAGGCAGCGATTCAATTTTTGCAGGCTGTGACCCAGTGAATGTGTGCTTGCAACAACAACGTGACCCCACAAAGAAAGGCGGAATTCGCTGTTCTTAGCGGATAAGTTAATAGAAGATCTGAAGAAAATAAATGCAAAGCTGACTGTTGCTGCGCCGCTGTACATGAAAACAGCGGACATTTACAAAATAATAGGCCCTTTATCTGTGCCTAAGGAAATGGGGAATTCCACAAGTTATAAACAGACAGAATTGGGCACTGTGGAACAAAGTGTGCCTCTAAATTTCCATCGCCCTAACAAATGGAGAAGGATTGCATCAAGCACTAGTCCAAGTCTTGTAGCCTGCTTGCAGAACAGAAAAGAACAAGTTAATTCTATACTAAAAAATCACAATGTAAAATATTTAAAAATGAAGAAAAACAGAAATGGTGGAAACACAGCCAGAAGGTGTCTTACATCCGACTCCACTGAGACAAGTGAAGTCTGTTCCACGGATTCAGATTCATCTATAGTTGAAAGAGAATTTCCTAAAGTGCGACGGCAAAACAATATGTTAAAACAAGATGTCTTACAAAGTTCGGTTGACCCCCGGACAGAATGCTTCGAAATAGTGGAACAAGTGATCAACCAGCTTAGACCGAATATAATCTCAGCACTAAAAATAACTGTCGCTCCCCTGAGAAAGCTTTATGAACATCTAAATGAGAGCCTCAAAGATCAAACCACTTTGCCTGCACTTGTCAACTCAAAAGGAATAAATATGGAGCTTTTACTACAGGAGGTGAAAATTCATGCATTGAATAATCAGAAGAACAACAACGCTTTTGTTGCTCAAGTAAAGGATTCATAAAAAAATAATGCTACAGATAAATGACTCTTAGCAGAAGTTGCACGAGAGGCACTTAAAATTCTAAATAAAACTGCAATCGCTCAACGAAGGAAATCAGCAACAATGCAATGGGGAATATGTTGCTGTATTTGGCAGACCAAGAAGTGAGAACGTGGGCAAAAGTGATCCAACTAAGAAAGGGGTGACGTTTACTAGCCCAGTAAACGTCAATATAGGCGAGCAACAAATGCGTTCTGAAAATACAATGCAGCTGCCAATACAGACGATTGTTGATTTGTCGGATTCTGGAGAGAGTGCGAATGGAAATCAGTTGGATCCCGCGTCCGTCGTACAATCACCTATTATTAAGACTCAACTAACATGTAATAACGAGGAGGATGCGGATTTGGTTTGTCCATCAACCTCAGCGAATGCTGATGGAGTCACAGGAATCTCGATGCAGCCTTCTGAAATCAACTCAGTGACAACACTTGAAAAAAATGACACGTTTGCCATTTTTGATAAAACTAAAGGAGAAACCATGATCAAAAGTAGCGAAAAATACAAATTGTCTGTCAAACAAAGAAAACAAAAAACATGCCTAATAAGAAAAAAGTTAATTCTAAAAATTCCTAAAAATTCTTACAGAATATCAAATCACTAAATGTAATGATCCAAACATCTCCGATCAATTTGAGATTAAGTCCCCAGGTTGCAAATACTCCAGTGGATATAAAAGAACCTGCAAATCCACAGGAATATGGAAGAAAACCACTGGACATCTCTGGAAATGATGAAGAGGATGACAATCAAATGATAGAAGACCTAGCAAACCTGTCTACATATGAATCCAACAGTGTTGATTTAACGCAGGATGACAAAGAACATGCCGAGTTAAACCTGATGTTGGATTGGCATAGTAACAGTGAACCGCGGACAGCACAGATGGTAAAATGGATCCAGACAAGAACATGTACAATGGTTGTTACGCCTGAGAAAAGAAAATAAACGGAGCATCCAAATTCAGGAACCAGAAGAAGAACCAAAAAAAATAAATAAATACCTTGACGCTTGATGAAAGATAAGCGCCAGCTAGTCTAAAATCTTCTGGAAGTCTAGACCACTTGCAGGCTAACCTACTGGACTCAAAACTTGGAAGTAGATCATTGAAAAATGACAAATCAGTGAGCATTAAAGGTCCTCCTAATAATAAAGCAAAAGAGGTGATAAGAAAAGATGAAACCAAAGAAGACTGGAGAGTGGATAAGAGATTGCCCCTACACAGACCGCATCATTATGTAAAGAAACAGCAGGACATAACCTCAAATTTCTGTCTATTGCTAGAAAGGAACTTCCATTCCGAAGATGGGCTAATCCTAAATAGGTACAACGTCCTGCAACTCCTGAATCACCTTCTGCAACTTTGATCCATAACGACAAACGATATAAAAACAGTGGAATTTATACAAGAGTCAATAACAGATCGAGTGCTACTGCATATACACTCAAGAGCAATGACAATAAGAGACATTATAGTAGAAAACATTCCTGACCTACATGCTCTGGGATTCGGGATAATCGAACCATGGGGGGATTCCACACATGCTAAAATGAAGACGCTATCAAATCAACAACACAAAAGTACTGAGGAGATTAACCTGCAAAGGAAAACAATTCCAAATCAAAAAACCCAATCTGAAAAAGCTATCAACTGTGTAGAAGAAGATTGCAATCTGTACTTTCATGATGACGTGAGAACAGAATTAAAAAAACTGATAAAAATTACGTTTGCCTGCAAAGAAAAGAACAAGTGCTCCCAAGCAGTGTCGATAACAGACCAAGCAAAGAGGATGACGGAAAAAGTTGGAGTTGGGTGTCCAGTTCACTAAACTCGCAACATCAGAAATAATGACAGCCCAGTAAGGTAACGCAGGTCTTACTGATGGGTACTTGGAACACAAGCGGTTTTACCCATCTGTTTAACAGTAGTCTTGGAGGTATAGAAACCTTACATATTATCTGCTTCCAAGAAACTTGGCTCTTGACACAACCAACAGTCGAAGGCTCTGAAATAGCCTGGAACCCTGCCATAAAGCAGGCCACAGGAAGACTGATGGCTGGTTTATTGACCTTGGTAAAATTAAAACATGGGTTGCGAATAGTAAATGCTGTAAATCTAACACCATACATGCAACATGTGATGATCAAAATTAAGAAGATAAAATTTGAAGATAAAGTTAAACTGCATGTAATCAACCTATACTGGCAGCATAAGGCATCCGACGAATGGTTATACTTAGACTCAATATGAGATCTAATAGACTCTATATTGACTACTGAGAATAATGCCAACATTATATTTTGCGGTGACCTTAACATGGAATGTTTAAAAGTACAAAATGCTATGGTCTTGACATGCACAAAACCGCATATAATGAAAAATCGCCTGATAGCTGCATGGGAAGAAGAGATGGAAGCCTGAGGAATGACAATGCTGAATGGAAATCTTAAAGGGGATATGCCTCCAAACCCGACCAGGCATAATGATCAATCTAAATCCACTTTAGATTACTTCTATGCTTATGGAAACCTGTTGGGAAAATGTAAAGATCTAAACGTAATTAACATGCCATATAGTGATCATGATCTGGTCACAATTAATTTACAAGAACTGAATGTGAATAAAGAGTCGACATGGAATTACGATATTTCCATCACCCCGGGAAGAAATTGTCTGAAACTCGAAGTGAGACAGATCATGACAATGGCAAAATTGTTGTTTGGTGAAAAAAAACGAATGGAATCTTGGATCCGATAGAATATCCGGCACTATTATATGCCTATACTGAAACAGCGAAAGAAGGCAAGTTAAATCATTTTAAGAAGAAACACATGTATGATAGAAAGGTTGTTGAAAAAAACATGAATTATGAAAAATTATCAGGACCTTGCAGAAAAATCCTGCCATAGACTACTTGAAACAAAAAAAGTAAAGCGCAAATAACCTATAAAAACTGCCTGCGCTCCGACAAAAGTATCATGGTCCAGAATGACGCTGAAAAAATGCTAAAGATCTTGTAATCTGAAAATGCTCGTTCATTCTGGGAAGTGATTAATAATTTGGAAGCTCCACAACAAGCGATGCAAAACAATATGGTGACAGAAATGCAATGGATAGAACATTTTTCAAATCTTTTTACCAAAAGTACTGATAGTGAATATCACAAACAAAAAACAGCCACAACCTTGGCTATTACCATCCGTAAGATAGATATCTTTGAAAACCTCAAAAGGAGAGCCCATCGGCCAGATGGCCTCACAAATCAGATACTGAAATTGCGTCCCGACGTGTGGGCTGAATTCTGTTACACCCTGTTTAAAAACATCATTGAAGAAAAAAGGATCCCGGAATCTGCAAAAGTGCAATAATCGTGCCTGTATTTAAAAAGGATTAAGAACGGACCCTAAAAATTACCGGCCAAATGCCCTTTTGGAAGTCGTTGGAATTTCTTTTGCTACCCAACTGTTATTACAACTAACAGAGTGGATAAAATTGGCAGGAGTTGCTGAAGATCCCAAACTAGTTTTGTGAAGGGTGTCGGGTGTGGGCTAAATGTATTGTTAATCAACTTACTGAAAATGGAGGCTTTAAGGAAAAATACTACAATATACTTAGCCTTCATAGATTTGGCTCACGCGTTTGACAGTATTGATAGCGAGCTTCTATGGACAAAACTTAACAAATGTGGATGTCCAGGAAGTTTGATTGCTGCAATTAAAGAACTCTACTCCGAAACCACTATCAGAGTCATACTCGACCGGCTTGGAACCCTTTCTTCGGCCATTAAAACATCCAGAGGAGTGAAACAGGAGTGCCCCTTTGGAGCAACTCTATTTAGTGAATTTATCTCGGACATAGGAAGAGCGCTAGAGACAACAAGAGCCTTTGCCCCAAAGATAAATAGAAATAGACTGGGATACATCTTATATGCCCATGACATTGTTTTAATTGATGTACTCAGATCGGTTTACAGAGGAAACTGACGGCACTAAAAGAGTACACAGAAGCAAATTGTCTGGTGATTAATCCAACAAAACCGAGATATTGCTACTTCAAAATTTAATGGGCTCGAGAAAGGTTGAAAAATTCAAATGGAAAATTGAAAAAAAACCAATCAAACTCACGATGGAGACCCAATACCATGGAGTGATTATAAACGCACTCATCAACGACGATCAAATGGTAGAGAACATTTGACAGAAATGTGAAGCCTTTGTAGCCCAGGGGTCTGTAATAAACAAAAAGAATGGGAGCTTTACTTTGAAACCGACAATCGAATTTTATAAAGCAAAAGTTATACCATCATTGATTTTCAGCGGGGAAGCAATGCTATGCTGCCCAGCTGCGATATGGTCCTGGTGCGAAAACACATTTTGTAGCAAAGTTCTATCGCTGCCCAGAGGGACCCCAATCGCTTTCACTGGATACGAGCTCGGATTAACCTCGATCAACGCAAAGGTGATGTGGAACATGCTTACAGTCTACAGGAAGGTACTGGGAGCTGATGACCTACCACAATACCAAATTCTGCGCACAGATGCAAATCATCCAGATGAATCAATACTGAGCAAGTGGAAACAAACCTGTGCAATTATGTTAAAACAACTACAAGCTGTTCAACTATTGCTGATCCAAAACCCAAATGCAGTGAAAAAGAAATTATGGGACCAGGACTGGTGTGAAAACACAGATCACATCATAGATGTATGGCCCAAGTTGGCCCGGAAGCAAGAGCGGTGAATACTCTCCCAAAATATCTTCAAAACTTTCCATGCATTACAAAAAGGAATATCTTTCTGATATGTTGTATGAATTTGTTCCAAGCCAAATCTGTAATGAAAATAAGAAGGATAAGAACTTCGATGAAGAATGCAGATTTTGTAGTGCAGAAAGTGAAAAACTAAAACATCTGGTGTTATATTGCAAAGGGAGTTAAGAACTACTGTTGAGGGCCCGAAATTCTAAAGAGACCACATCTCAATGGCGAAGATTGGTGGAACGTAATCTCAGATGGAACTGATTTGAAATTAACTTTTGCATTAGCATTTTATTTACAAAAATTGAAAGGTATCATGGCAGAACATCAGTGAGTATACCTTTGTTAAGTTCCTAAATGTTTACTAAAACCATGATAAACTCTTGAACACCATGATGTAAAAGATGATTTTTATTTGGAAACTTAAAGGCCAAATGTTTTCGTTTTTTTTATCTTTGTAAGTTTGTAAATGCATGGAAATGTTTTTCTATTCTATCATGTATAATATTTTAAAAGTTTCTAATGAACTATATAAAATAAAAAAATAAAAAAAATAAAAATAGTGAAGGCATAGAAACTAATCTGAAGTAACAGAAAAGAGAAGTAATAAAAAAATAAACTGAAGTAGCCTTACATCTCAGCAAGTGGCTTCCATGAAATACATTTTCAAATGGGTTCTACTGGATCCAGTTGCATATTTTTGGCCTTTTGTACTTGGAGCCTGCAAAAACACCTGTCGGAGACACGTGCATATTCCATGACCCTTGAAAAATTGAGAGGCGCTCAAGTCAGAGCAGACCTCACCCTATGAAAGGCCAAAACACATGTTTTTTGACATTTTTTCTGTTAATACTTACACAAGCATTCATTAACCAATGCAGATCTGAGAAGGTGTGCACAAAGTGTATCATCTGTTATGTGTCTGCCAATGGCATTTGGCCAGTAGGAAATGTCTGAGATGGTCAGGATTAATTTACATGGCCAGATTGAATGAATTTAGTCTGAAAGTCCAGACCAATGTCTGTGTGATATAGAAGGACATTTCGCCATTACTGTATACAAACAATATTTGCTGCAAGTTTATTAAGGCACACTTCTACTAACCCCATCACAATTTACATCTGGAGAAGAGTCCACCTAACGGTGGATGAGAGACTGTCATTTGTTGATAAAATATTAACATATATTAATGAAAACATTAAAGAGATATATGTTGTTGTACTAGAGGCTGTGAGTGCAAGGGCGGTTGTTCTGAATGGATTGAGATTGTGTTAGACTGAGGATGAGAGGGGACCCGTCAGAGTCACGGAATGTGCACGTGTCTCACACAGGTCTTTTTTTCTTTCTAGATTTCTATCCCGGTTGAGGGAGACAGTAGTCCGGACCCCATATTTTTTTGATAGGCTTTTGTACACGGAGACAGTTTCAGAAGGCATTTTCACATTTTCTTCTAGTCAAAACGCTGAAAACTATACATCTGTTGCAATGATCACTAACTGTTACATTTGCTCAGCTCTCACTGGGTGTGGTCATTCCTTCCAAGAATGATACATTGAATAATCACGTTCAAGGTGCTTGGAGGCAAGACATCCAATGCTAGGAAGCCCCACATGAAAACATGGTTTTCTTGCATTGTTTTCCATGTATCACGCTGTATGCACGTCTGTCTAAAGACCGTAATTTGGCTTTGAATGTAATCCATGAGTGGTCATTCTCCAATATGGCCTGATAAGTGAACATGCATTGAATGCTTCTTTTACATATCTGACAAATGTCCATGGAATCAGCAGTTGTTTGCATGACATTAATTGTTCATGTAACATATAGCAGAGCCCTCAGCAGAAGAAATGAGCCTTTTGGGCTAATAGACTGATTCATACTAGCCCCATCCCCCATTAGGGCTGCGCACCAAATAATATTACTGAGTCCCATGCATCATTCGGTCCAGCTGTCACATAGTCACTGACATAGTAATCCACACTGCATCTGAACGGTCCCCATGTAATGGCTATTGCAATGTCACTGCACTGGTCATCTCTGCTTACAATCCAACAGTCACTTAATATTATAAATACTATTTACATGCAATGTAATGCTCTTATTTATTTCAGATCTGTTCAGACCATGGTCTCCAGAATCACCATTTACTTCACAGTAATAACAATGACGTTAAGGTGCCATACAAATATCAAGTAAGATACCAATACAGGGAACATAATGTCAGTAGCGGGCAGGTCTAGAGCTCAGCGCCTCCAAACCAAGACGGTGACCACCAGGGATCCTCTTCCAATGAAAAGTGTAATGCCTTCGTCAGAAGAGGTGATTAAGTAGCCAAAATCGGGACAGTGGAGCCAAAGTGTTAAGGCTCATCTCCCGGCTTTGCCAACACATGACACTGTGATCCTGGACCGATCATCTCACCTCACTGTACAGCACTGTTCTATCTTCTGTGAAAAAGCTTGCCATCTTACATAGAAGTGGTATTGTTTAGACCGTTGCCTGCGCTAACTTTTCATGTCAGCCATCTGACCCAATGTCACATTCCTTCGGTGAGTTAGTTTCCTTTAATGCCATACTGCCTAACCTTCAACAACTGCCAGCCTCTACGCATTTCACAACTGTCAGCCCTAGTGGATATGTGCTTCAATAAATCCCCATTTGCACCCGGGAAAGGGCGCTGAGCCAATCAGGTGGCTGGAACAGCGGCCTAGAATACACATCACATTCTCTGCCCACTGTTTCCAGCCACCCGAGGCCCTTCCCAGGGTGGTGCCATCTTTTTTTCTGAATGTGGTTGCATCCCCATCGCTCCACTCCCCTAAATAAAAATAAATCCCCTCCCTTCATGCCCCTCTTCCCTGATGGACCAGCGCTGTGCTCAGGTCCCTGCACTCCTCCCTCTCCCGGCTGCCACCATGGAAAAGGAAAAGGAACTGAGGGCCTTTTCCCTATGGCGGCGGTCATCTTCTTTTTTTTTTCTTTTCGCTAAAGATTGGCATTGCTTGCGCAGCCAATCTCCTGAGAAAAAAAAAAAAACAACCTACTCTCGGGCTGGCGGGCCCTTAAATGCCATGTTCGCCCCCCACAGCGGGGGTGGAACCAAAATTCAGTTTATTATGGTGGTTGCTTCACACATATTAATAGAGATCATGGAAACATTGCAAACTAGAAAGCCGTTTGTTCTCGGGGCAGTAAAGGTAACATCACTTGAGAATTATGGCCTAATCTCATTATCAATACATGCACGTTGTTTTTTTATTTTTTTATTTGATACAGCTGAAATAATCAACTTTTCAAAATTACATAATTAATTATACAAAATAAAACTATGAACATTTCAAATTTCACATTGGAGCAAAAGGGGACAAAAGAAAGACACTGGAGCAACTTAAAAATCTCATAGAGGACACAAAAACACGTATGCATGCCTAGACCTTTTGAGGAAACCAGGTAACATTGTTTAAGTAAAATTCCCATATTAACAAGATAACACACATAGACATAAAATTGTGACACTAAGTAATTTAAAAATACATTTCCGTAGGTAAAATGGTTTCCAAGAACTGTACCAAGGACTTCATGACCGTGAATCTAGAACTATTAACTAAAATGCTCCATGTCTCACCTTCATCCCATGCCAAATGCAGGTTCATTAAATTAGTGAATTGTTTAGTGCGTATGGCCTTTAAGTATGGACATGTTACTATCAGATGTTGCAACGTTTCTATTGCAATAGAAGATTCACAAAATCGACAACATTTTTGATCAGCAGGAATGATTTTTCGCCTCACCAGTACTTCCAGCGTGGGCCACAAGTTCATCCTTACTCGTAAAAACTGATTCCTTATTTTTGCCGAAGGACATTTCACAAGATAGCCGGCAGCTTGCCCCAACCGTTTAATACCAAAAGTTTTTATATTAAAGTCTCTATATTTTAAACAAATATCATAGTTTTGAATCCAAACCCATTGATAATATTTAGCTTTGGCTCTAGATGGATTTTCAATTAAATACTGTAAGGAAATATCAGCTTCCAATAGAATATTCAAAACTGAACTTCGCCATTTCGAGGGGAAGGTCAGAGAGGAGGAAGACGAATATCTGGCAACCGGGCTCAATATGTTATTGTGAGTGACACCAAGCAAACACTTACGAAAGAAAGAGCACATGCTCCATTTGACCCTGATGGATAATGGTTTTATACCCAGTTCAAAACGCAGGATAGGCATGGGCAAACAGTTTGGCAAGTGGAGTACCTTTCTCCAAAAGGCTGCCTCCAATTTGTCCCAAGCCTGATCATTGGAGTACAGTTTTGATTCGGCGCCATATGCGAGAATGGGGATGACTTTTTGCTCGTAAAACAATAGCAGGTGCTTTAACGAAAATATTCCATACTTGTAGACAAGAATTTTAGCCTGTGATGTAAGAGACAAAAGTTTTGTTCGCAACATGTTCGAGTATCTAGAGTCACCCACACTATTTTGGATAAATAATCCCAAATATTTGTATTCCAGAACTATGTCCATTGGTTCTTGTTGTAGGTACCAAACAGTATTTCGTAGGTTTGCTCTCCCCGGGGACCTACAGACCATAATCTGGTTTTTTTTTAAGATTTACAATCAATTGGTTCTCCAGAGCATATTTGGATAAGGCAGATAATAAATTCTGAAGACCCATTGGCGTGTGGGAAATTAATACAAGATTGTCAGCGTAAAGAAGCCATGGGATACGCTGGCCACCTAGTTCAGGGGCATCCGAAAGTATTCGAAGAAAGGAATGAACCATGTCAAAAATAAACAGATTGAACAGAATTGATGCCAATATACACCCCTGCTTTAAACCCAGAAAAGTAGCAAAAGATGCAGAAAGATGGCCTTCAATGGAGAGCCTTACGCGCATGGAGGTCTCAGTATGTAGCTGCATGATAATTGACAACAAGGAAGTGGGACATCCAAGAGCGTTTAACTTGTGGAATAGTAAGTTACGATTTATAGAGTCAAACGCTGAACGAAAATCAATAAAAGCAAAATATAAAGATTGTTTTCTAATGGCGTGTTTAGACTTAAGCATGTTTATTGTAATCATATTGGGTAGAGTGCCTAGGCCACTGACAAAACCTGATTGCAGGGGATCTACATTGGAGCATTTGTTTGCCCACTTTTTCAACTTCCTCAATAGTATTCGGGAATAAATCTTCCCAGGTACGTCAAGGAGTGAAATGGGACGATAGCTGGCTGGATTGGCTCTCTCACCCTTCTTATAGATGGGAATAACAATAGACTGTTTCCATGACAAGGGAATCTTCTGAGTGGCATTGATAGTTTCAAATATAAGAAGAAGGATATCTGCCCAAATATCAGGGAAACATTTAAGATGTCTATTCGACAGACCATCCGGGCCAGGGGCCCCAGAATTATTTACTTGTTTTATACAACACAAGATATCGTCTTTGTCAAATGCTATGTGGAAAGGAGGTAAGGAGTCAGGTATAAATAAACCTGACCGTGCAGGTGGAGCAGCAAATAAGGCAGAATAGTGTTGAATCCACCTGTCCTCCGTGACATCATTCATCTGAATGGCCACCTATTGCCCTGCTGTGGCTTGATTTATGATGTTCCATGTCTGAGCTGTATTGTTAGTGGCCAAGGCCTTCAACATGTTGTTTCCATCAATTTGATAAAGCTTGGCTCTTAAACCTCTTACCCAGTTTCTATATTTAGTTTTGATATTGGATAGGGCGCCAGTGCGCATAGATAGCAGCAACTTGGCAATAGCTCTTTTATCTGCACGCAGCCTAGCTTTCCTAGCTCTTATTTCATGATCATGAGTGTGGAGATGAGGAGTTTGTTTATGTTTGTGTGCAATGGACCCTGGTTGAAATAATTGCATTAGATCATAATATAG
Organism: Ambystoma mexicanum; assembly: GCF_040938575.1. Taxonomy (NCBI): domain Eukaryota; kingdom Metazoa; phylum Chordata; class Amphibia; order Caudata; family Ambystomatidae; genus Ambystoma; species Ambystoma mexicanum. Next base: position 47,913,846 of record NC_090925.1, on the reverse strand, counting down.
AATATTGTCAGCGCCAGGACCTCCCTTTCCACTCATCAACTCAGCGTGATAGCAGTTCCTAAATGCTGCTAGGGAAGACTCAGTCCATATTAGTCTATTCCGAGCAGAATTTACGCTAAAGGAACCCGGGATGGATACAGAATAAGATTGATTAATCTCAGACTTTGAGGTCCAAATCATATGTAAAATATTGTGATCACTTGCTTCTGTTTGAATTAATTGAAAAGCTGTGACATTATTTAACATGTGTGCTGAAGTATACATGAAGTCTATAATTCCTGTGGACCCACCTCAATGCCAGGTAGACCTCAGCCGAATGTCCTGTGGGAAGACTCCATTTAACATGTGCAAATATCGTGACTTCACAAAGGTTAACCATTTCTCTAGCCACGTTCTTACAAGATGACGTGGAGGCACCAGACAATGGAGGTTTAGGTCACCAGCTACAAGGATAAGGTCAGTAAGGCCTTCAAGTATGACAATATCAAGGGCTTTAGCCATACAATCCAAGAAGCAATCATCCGAAATGCCCGCCGGATTCCAGTAGACATTTATAGCAGCACAAGAAAGCTTGTTCCCAAATTTTTTTGTCATTTGTAAAAAAGGATTTGGAGAATACCAGGGCTCGATTTTTAAAGATGAGGACTGCTTAACGGCCGTCAACAAGCCTGATGTGGGACGACCCCACAATCCTTTTACTGCTGGGATTAAAAGAACATCAAAATTGTTCCATGATGGCACATTAATGAACCAGGATTCTTGCAACATAACAACATCCTGATCAATTAACCACACATTCTTGTTATTTAACAAATGACTGTGACCTCTAGAATTCCAACTAATGAAGGACAAAGCTGGTTTTATCAAAACTTGATTCTAACATTGACTGAGTTTGGCGTCACACTTGCATGTTTTGGGAATTGATAACTGGTTTTTACTTAAAGTTTGGTTTGGGTGTGGAATCCAAGGACTATTTACAAGAGAGTCTGAAGAGTCCGACATGGTCTGGAGCTTAAAGCCCAGCTCAAACAATTGAGTTTTCACAGCCCATATGGTGTTTACCACAATCCTCGAGTTGAACCAAACATTGACAGACGTGTGGTTTGTTTGGTTAATAAATTTGACAAGCTCAATATCAATAGTGCCGATGTCATCCAATTCCGGGATTTCTCCAAAAATTGCCAGGACAGAAGCACGATTGAGATTGTATTGTTTGGCTGGCGCGGGCAGACAGGTAATTGTCAATGCATGAACCGCAGGGTGTTTAAATCCTACTGTCCTGCACTTTTTATTTTCTGTTGGAGGCAAAGTTTTAGAATTTTGCTGATCTACTGGACAGGCTTTAGTTTGAGAAAAAACAGAATTCTCAAAAAACTTGGTCAAAGAGGACTGGATCAGCAATTCTATGTCTCCAGCAGCAACAGTTTTGCATGAAGAGACAATTGGTTCAATCGGAGGATGCGCTTGAGGGACAGTTTGTCTAGGCGCAGCCTTCGGAACATTCTGTGAGGGTATTTGCGGTCGCTGTGCATCAGACACAGCAGATTTTACAGCAAGAGTTGGGTCATTTGTGGTAAAAGTCAAATTTTTAGGGACAGATTTAAATGCCATGTATTCATCGATCGCGTGCCTTAATTCTTTGAGTCGCGTTGCTTTATCTACGCAAATCATCGAAGGGGCCGCATTAGATGAAGAATCATTAGATGCCTGATTTTGCTGAGAATTTTTAGACATGTCAGAAGCAACACGAATCAGGTCATTTAAAGGACTATGATCGACCACCGGGGCTACCGACACCGGAAGGGAACCTGCTTTTCGTGTCTGCGATTGTGCGGAGTATTTTTTGGCGATCACTTTGGCCGCAACTACAGCCTTTGCAGCTGGAATTGAGAGGTTTTTGACAAAAGATTTAATTTGCGAAGGACATTTGGCCACACCTTTAATGTTTTTAGATTTTTTTGCGGGGGGAGGCTTTTTAAACCCCAACCTACTAACATCAAAAGGGTTTGAATTTCCATCAAACAAAGGATATGTGGCTTTTTGAGAAAGACCCAGGGCAGTGTCATATGTGCCACTCACATGATCAGTTATGGGGTTCAAAAAACAAGGAATAGTCTGGTAAGCATGTGAGGAGACAGGAGACGGGAGGTAAGTCTGAGAGGCTATAGACCTCTTGCTACTCAGGGGTATGTCAGCTTGAGACAAGCTCTCCAATTTGGAAACAAGCGTAAGATGCTCTGCCAATAGCTGATTGAGTTGAGTGGAGTGCAAATCAGCCTTTGTGACTAGAGCCTCAAACAATTTTGCTAAGGCTAAAATGGCAGTATTCATAGACATGAGGGCAATCCCTGTATTTACGCTAGGGGCGTCAACCGACCCTGATTCTATGATGCCCTGAGTAGAAATTTTACGAGGAGTAGGGGCTATGAATGACAAATTTGCTACAGACTGAGCAGCACTGATATTTGGGAACAGTATGGGGGATTTGGACACATTTTCTGAACGAGTGCAAGATGAGAAAGCAGTAGCATTGAAGTCAAGATCAATTACAGGCATAACCCCCGTATTTGGAGTAGGAAATGTTGTCGACTTCGTGGAGGCAGTCATAGAAATAACAGCAGGCTCAGGAGTTTCAGCAGGAGGTACAGCAGTGCCTGTCAATACATTATTTAATAAGATGCTGTCTGTAAGAGACACATTTTCTTTAGCAAAGATGACGGTGCCGGCTACCGCAAGGGCAGGTTCAACCAAGTCTTTTGTTATGCCTTCCTCCGCTACCAACTTGATTGTGGGGACTACTGAATCCATTTTTTCAGCAGCAGACAAATCATTCGAGCGGCCAGCTGGATTGGGTATATTATTAGCTTTGGTAGGTATAGCTAGGGAAGGAACACTCGAGTCACAACAGAAAGGACGAATATCCATCCCTGCTAATATTTCTGCTTTGGTTTTAGATTTTAAACTCACGTTGTTCACACAAGGAGTGGAACTCAAGCGTGGTTTCTTGATTTTGGCAGATGACAAGTTTTCAGCAAGGTTTTCTCCATTTAAGAAATGTAGAACCGAGGCTGGGGGCATGCCAGTTTTTAATGATGAAATTCTGCGTTTCATTTTCAGTCAAAAGCGGTCAAAAACAACAATATCAAAGGGCAATAAAAATACAGAGTAAATAACCTCGCCCGACGCCGCAACAAGCGCGGCAAAGCGGCTAAGCGGGACTTGACCGGGACTTGCTCCGGAGCGCGCGTGTGGTGCGTGCCCTCCCAGTGCTTTATAGCACCACCCACACAAACGGCAGCAAAGCCTATGAAGAGAAAAGTGAATTAGTTCCAGTCCAAATCTACTCATGTAGATCGCAGTGAGCTTCAGTTATAATTCACCTTCTGGACGTTGTAGTAAACAGTGTCCAAAGTTCACACAGCACCACAAAAATCCAAATGTGGTCAGCATCGATCAGCGGCTAAGCGGGACTTGACCGGGACTTGCTCCGGTGCGCGCGCACGGTGCACGCGCTCCCAGTACTTTATAGCACCGCCCACACAAACGGCAGCAAAGCCTATGAAAGAGAAAAGTGAATTAGTTCCAGTCCAAATCTACTCATGTAGATCGCAGTGAGCTTCAGTTATAATTCACCTTCTGGACGTTGTAGTAAACAGTGTCCAAAGTTCACACAGCACCACAAAAATCCAAATGTGGTCAGCAGCAATCAGCGGCTAAGCGGGACTTGACCGGGACTTGCTCCGGTGCGCGTGCGAGGTCCGCGCGCTCCGAGTGCTTTATAGCACCACCCACACAAACGGCAGTAAAGCCTTCTGGACATTGTAGTAAACAGTGTCCAAAGTTCACACAGCACCACAAAAATCCAAATGTGGTCAGCAGCGATGCACCTTCTTGTTAACACCGGATCTGTCACCACCATCAGGGCAGATGTACCTTCCCTGCCTCAGTCATGCTGCTCCCTGCCTCCATGCTTGCGTGCCTGTACATGCAGCAAGGCTGCTATTATAAGTACTGGGTCAATGCTAGGGTTTACCTTTTCACGTGATTACCACTCTGTGTCCTGCATCTATACTAAACCCTGTCTGCCTTTCTTTCATGGTTGCTGCTATTAAAATGTGTCTTATTCCTGAGCTGGAACAGAATTACCCTCAAAGTAGACTGCTAATGTTCTCCTTACAAGCCAAGTGTGCTTATTCTCATTTCACCACGGGTGAAGCAGGTAAGGGAACTTCAAGGTTGTTTCGATGCATATTGTAATCACTGCCTCGGGAGAACACCTGGTTATGGGTTGTGATTGTAGCAAAGAGGCAGATGTGCAGGTCCGGCACACAGGCACATTTTTATATGTGTATCAGACACCTACACCGTTAAAATGGCTGTGATAATTTACATTTGGTGACTCTGATGCCATAATTGGTGCATCTGTGACTAAATTTGACAAATGAGAGAAACAAACATATTGGGCCTCATTACGGCCATGGCGCTCGCGTAATGAAGGGTGCCGGTTTGGGACTGGCACCCTTCATTACGGGATGCCCTATTACGAGGTTCCCTTGTGGGACCTGGTAAGGAGGCCTGGTAAAGCCAGGCGTCCTTAGCCGGTCCCACAAGGGGTCAAGGGAGCTAATAACGGGCCCGTTATTAGCTCCCTCCCCATTCCCATTGAGCCCTATGGGGGCTTAAATGGGAATGGGGATGGGTTTTTCCAATGAGGACTTACCGGGTCCTCCGTGGTTGGAATAGCCCGGTAAGTCGTCACTGGAGGAACCCGGTACTGGAACCCGTTATGGAGGCAGCAATGCCCTTATTAAGGACATGGCTACCTCCATACTCGTAATGAGGCCCATTGTCTTTGTCAATATTTATTTTGAATGCAGACTGGTTACCCTTAATATTTCTTCTGTGAAGCATCAGAGTACAGCGTTAGTAATGGCCCATTGGTGTTTTATGAAATTCTCATGTAGCATTCATTTTTTAACTGCAAAAACAGCTTCTATGGACTATTATTAAATCAGCAGGCAGATAAAAAAAAAAACAAAAAAAAAAAACACTCAGAATCGATTCCTTGTGTGCTCTGCTGTACAGGAGAAGAGCATAGTTGGCAGGAAACTCATTTCATCATGTTACGTTATGTTATGTGAATTTATGGAGCGCGCAAACACCCGAAGGCAACTTGGCGCTAATAGGCAGTAACAGCAGAAGAGGGGATCCTCAAAGCAGATGGGTTTTGAGTGCACTTATGAAGTGAAGATAGTTATCCATAGCACAAAGTGAGCGAGGCAGTGAGTTCCAGAGTTGACTCGCTACCACATAGGAGCCCCCATCTCCACGAATGTATCTAAAGCGTGCGACTAACACAAGCCTGGCCTCAGCCAAACAAAGGGGCAGAGAGGGAACATACCAGCAGTATTTAGTTTTCAGGTATTGATCACAGTGCCATGTAAAGCAGATGACCCTTCTGGCAAATGGCTTTCGTTTGAGGTTCATGGAGAGCCAAGATGGTATCTTAACTCCTGGAAGTGCAGGGATGAAAGGGGCCAAGTGCAGGGGGCCAGAACAGAGGGGTCCAGAGATAGAGATCTCCATTCCTCAAATGATTCAAGGCACAGTCTGAGCCCAGGTGCAGTTTCAGAATAGAAATATCGAGAACATGTTATCCTTTGCGAGGCAGCAATGCTGGGGGGGGCACTACCCTGTTGATCTGCGCAGCTCAGAATGCTGGGAACCCAATGGGTGGTGGCAACTCTACCCCACAGTTTGCATACACTCCACTCACCCCTCTGGAGTCATACAGGGTCGGAGCTGAGTCGGTGTGCCATTACGCCGGCCCATCAGGGCTTTGCCCACTTCACTGAGACACTTGTGAGTGCCTTCGAAGTTGAGTTTCTAAGACTTTAGACCCCTGTCAGGCCGAGTGATGTGCACTGAAAAGGGCGTTCTAAAATAGACGTTTTTTCCCTTGTTAAATATATAAACTCTACCAGGGCCATGACATACGGTCCTGATGCTGACTCTAAACTTGACTCTCTGGTACAAACACTTAAGGATGACATAGACTCCTGTCACCCTAAGAAACAGAAAGACGAACCTCTGGTTCACATACATTCTGTTTATAATTGTAAAACAATGAAAGAAAAAATAAAGTGGAATGGCATGGTGAAAAAATGTGTAACCCAAGCTCCAACTATGTACAAGGCTTTGTAATACATATATTATTCAATTCAAAAAGTTTCTTGATCACTTTCTACTATCTGGAAATAGGCACAAGGAAATCAATGTGTTCCGCTCTGTGATGAGATTACTAATAATAACTTACATATACCACGCTGGCCTCATCAGGTATGGAGGAACTTCAGCCCAGGACCAGACACAGTTCATGTAAACTCTAGAAACGAATTAGCCATATACAATTCTGGCTCTTATTTCCTATCTTGGTATTCTGATTAGCTAATAACCTAACCCCTCTTGGCACCCTACAATACTCCCCAATACACTGAAATCTGCTGGGAACTCCATAAAAGAAGTCTTGCAGATACTCGTGCCTCTAGAGAACCTTTGCTCCTGGACCTGTCCACAGCCTTTGATACTTTCACAAATGACCCTTTGTTGTCCAAAGTGAGAAATGTGCAAGTGTTGGGGTAAGGTCTTAGAATGTCTGGAGTCCTTCTGCCTTTCACTTCCAGAACCCAAGTAATCGCCAATTTAAATACTTATGACAAACGCTCCACTGTGTTTCCTGTCTGCCTTCTGGCCTTCTGGCTATTCTCAGTTGGATGTAGATAAATTGAATGAAAATAAATTAATTGAAAGAAATGAAGTCATTGGTGAGTCAGCAGGCTTCTCTGCAGTTGAACTACGACCTTCTCAACTCTGAACCTGTACTGAACCGCACAGTGAGCCACAGTTCAGCTCAGACTTCAAGAGGTTTCCATATGTTAATTGAAGGCAGAGACCACACAAGACTGCAGCTGTTTCTCTATCTCAGCAGCAGTCCCTTCAGTTCAATGGCTGCCAGAGAACAGTAGAGTAAAAGTCACGTCTCTGCGGGTGACATATAGGGCTTGACGTGGAGTAGGTCCCTTGTTTATTCAGAAATATAGCCCAGAGCACCATACCATACAAACAGGCACTGACTGTTCGTTTCGCCAGGACCTTCTGGTCCATTAGATGACTTTCAGCAAACACATATACATGTCTGAGTACTATTGCCTTAGTATAAATGTCTGAGTATTAATGCCTGAGTATGGGGCTCATGGACGGGTTTTGTAAATCTAACATTCTTTGGGTCTCTGGGTGATTTCCTGAGTCGCTGCCAAAGCCATGCCACCGGGTTACTGAGCCTGCTTTGCACAGATGCCATCAGTAACATTTCAGATCCAAACAGAAAAGAAATCAGGCCAGAGAAATCTAAGCACATCCATTCAATTGGAGTTTAAACAATGTATTTTTCATCCCCAGTGTGTGAATGCTAAAATAGATTTAATATCCGCAACAAGGTCAAATATTTGTCTGCTGTTTACTATTCTGCCGGTCATCTCTTACACCTTTTGTCGAGCCATACAGTGCAGATGTAAAGTGTTTGAATATTAGTTAAGGAATGATCTATGCAGCAGTTATGTTTTTTTCTTCAGAAAGCCAACATCTGTGCGCTGACCTTGAGAGCAACATCTGCACTTACTGATTCCTGAATGCAGGAGTTCTACTGACGGCTGCCTGCTGCCTTGGAAAGCCCCCATTAGACCTGGTGTGTGTCTATGTGGCTGCACCGACTTCCCGGCATTTAGGGAAAGTAAAATGCATTTGGTGGGGAATCTGGTTATCCACCATCATGAAAAGAGATGGGTAAGTCTCAGGAACAGATGTGCATTTCTCAAACCCACACCATGATTTTATACTATTTTACACATTCCAGCATGTACCAACTATCTCCTAAAATTGGAATACTTACAGAACGCATGATGCATTACAAGGATGTGCTCTTAAACCATGTATTGGCAGGTCCTTTAAAAATGCTTTTAAATTAAAGTACAACATGAACAAATTATTAGAATATTTTCATATATTAAAACCTATTTAAATCTGTGGTATATTCACCAATATCTTTTAGGCCGTATTTATTGGACACCAGTGAAAATGAAGGAGAGAGGCTTGGCTGATGTAGATCTGTGCTGGGGTGTGGGGGCTCGAGAGGGACCTATCTACATATACTCTGGGAGTGTAGTAGAGTGCTGGACTTTTGGAGAGAAGTTTTGGATTGCATTGATATGGTAACTAGTATGACACTGCCTCGTACTTTTCTGTCAGTGATTTTCCTTTCAACTGATAGTCGAAGTGTGGAGATGTGGGATTGTTCGGAATGGATTGATAGAGCATTGTTGATGGCCATAAAACAAATAATGAAGGTGTGGAAATCCAGGAAGAAGCCACATTGCGAGAACTGGGTGTCGGATATGCGGACGCTCTCTTGGTATGAGAAGACTCAGGCAGTTCGACAACATCGGGAAACTGAGTATGAGGAGAGATGGGGGTCATTCAGGGATTTATTTGGATGAGGTGTAGGCTTTGGTTCATTTTGTGGATATTGAGGTTGGGGATTGGTAGGGGTGTATGTTTTGTCCTTTTTTTTGTGTTTTGTGTTGTCACGTCTTGCCATGAGATAGGAGGGTGGGGATGTTTTCAGATTTCGTTTTGAATAGCTGTTACTTTAGTAGTAATTTGCGTTTTGTTGCACTGATGTATATGGAGTAATCGTTTGCTTGTTGCCATTCTGTTGTTACTCAGTTGTATTATGTTTTGTATAATTATTAAATAAAGTTGATAAAAAATAAAAATTAAAAAAAAGAACGTACCTTAATGCCAGCCTTGGGTAGAGATCCTCTTCCGAGATGGAGCAATCACTCAGCTTGGGACCAGAGCATAGAAAACACCATCGCAGGACAGAAAGGACACATGAGTAACACAGCTTCTGGAGAAGAGAGGTAATGCTTGCGATGGCATTCGGCCCACATCTGCTCTTCAAGTAGACTCCTCACCCAAGCACATGGTCCTGTTAAGGAGCGACTTTATATTGGTTTTGATTGTTTTAAGAGGTGGCCCCTAGAGCCAATTAGCATACTCTTCTTAGCATCACCTACAGCCCCATGCCTTCCCTGATTAAAAGTTTTCCACTTCAACTGCCCCACAAGCCTGATGAAAAGTTGTATCACCCACGTGTGACTGAACATTTTGCTTGATTATAAGTTTTACCCGTCATTAGCACCACTTGTCTGATTATAAGTTGTATCACCAGCTGTGACTGAAGAACTTGGTTGATTAAAAGTTTCACTCATTACCTACAGGACTTGCCTGATAACAACTGTGGATGATTCAGCTGCTAAAGCAAAATGCACTTGATTAAACGTTTTAACACTAACCTGCAACTTTTTTGATTAAAAGATTGAAGGCGTCATTTACAATGTGGTGCTACTTACCTGAGACTACCACCAACCTAAATAGAGTTACTACATACGGCAACATGACAATCATCCATAAACAGATGTACGTTTCTGAGTAACTTCTAAAAATGGTTGATATCCATTCTAGACAACACTGCATAGGATGCAATCCTTGGTTTCCTTCTCAGAGTAAATTCGATTGATTGGTTATTGATTGATTGAGTACATTTTTGCACCACATTGTACCCTTCAATACAAGTCAACAATTTGACTGGTCATCTCAACATATCTAAATGTAAAGTCACATAGTCATTATTGCCTTGCCTCCTGTCTACACCAAATGTGCTCCACTAGCAGCAGTGGTGATATGACATAAGTGACATCCCTTTCCCTTCAGATGACAAGATACGCAGTGACGTCCTGTGCTTAGTTGGCATACTTTTGGGCCCTCATGCCTGTGTGCTATCCCCCTCTCATGACCCTGGTGGCTTGACCCTGGTGACTACTCACTCGGCCTTTCTGATGGGAGTGGCCACGATGGCACATTCTCCTATTTGCTTTCTCTGAAGCCAACCCTGCAAACGCATATTCCATAGACTCCCATCCTTGGTATAACTGAGAAGGGTCCTACGTTGATAATCTTTGTGGATCGTTGTGCCTGGGCATTCCCTTGGACACTTGCTTGGGTAACTTAATGCTTACCGTATATACCCTGCACTCAAGGTATTTTTTGTGGTTCTCGTTTTTTCAGACAATTCTGCATTTTGTCTGGTCTTTTCAACAGGACACATTCTCAAAACCTTTTTCGATGCAAATGATGAGGGTTGCTGGGGCATCTGGTCATTTGTGACAACAACATGTGCCCTATTCTGAAAGGGCATTTGGGGCTACCTGGACAGAGGGTTAGGGAACATTTTTGTTATAGGTTTGGGTACAGGAAAGTACTGGAAAAGGGTGTTGGGTTGGTTTAGAAGTTAGGTGAGCATATGTACTTGCATGCTTTATCATGATAATATAGGGGAAAACAAGTGGACCGGGACATGACCTTTAGCCATGACCCGCCGTCCCAAATCAATCATAGTGAGCACTGGCCATGACCTACACCGATGCGACTGTTCACTTTGTCCATAGCATGGCATTCAGCTTGGCCCAAATCCCACCAAACAACCAACAGTGGACACTGGTCATAGTCAGTCTGCCTAGGAAAATATAATCTGCCATGGGACCCCCAGCCCATGTTTAGTGGGCACTGAATATTGCCTGTAGCCATGGCAAGTGGTCACTTTCCCTAGAGGGAAGGCATTAGCCAGGCACAGGGCCCCTCAAACCCAAACACATTGGACATTTGTCATGGCTTAGTTCCAGGACCAGTGAGTCAGAGGTACATATGGGTAATAGTTCTTTCCGCCAGAATTCACAGACCCTGAAAACACATTATTAGAAAAAAAGCTGAGGATCGATTTCAGCAAAACCATAATGTGTGAACAAAACAAGCATAGCCATTGAAGAGTAAAGATGGCTGCCGGTATGCACGGACGCTGGAGCTGCTGGCCAGTCCCACTGAACTGCATAGGACACCATCTGCACATCTCACAAACTAGCACAACTAGCACAAACTCTGACTTTTTTTAATTGTCCCTATTTGTTGAGAATCTGACGAGTTATTTTGTTAAAAATATTTGACAGTGACAGGCAATTTAATTACTGTACAATGTATCCCTTGATCCCACGTGAGTGCTGGGAGCCTCTAACCACTAATGTCAGAAGTGTACTCTGTGGGGGTTCAGAAGGACAAAGACATCTATCTTCCATTTCCAGTGATTCATTTGATAAAAGAAAATGGTGTCTACCCTACATAACACAAAACTTAATAGGGTGCTTGTCAGCCATGGGCGAGCCCAAAAGGAAGAACTGTCTTCTTTCCAAATCAAGTCTCCTCTGTCCCGACCACTCTTCAGGAAGAACCAAGGCACAGCTGAAGGACTCCCTTCTACTGTCTTCTGCTTCTAAACACACTCATATTAGTGGTTGACTCATAGATAGTTCTTAGCAACGACTTTAACTAGTTTATACAGTTCAGAAATAGAATTCATCAGCTTTCCAACTGTGTCCTTGACACCTTGCTTTTCCCTTCTGATGTTCATTCTCTCTCTCTCTCTCTCTCTTGACTTAATATCCTTAATGCGCTTTCTCAACCCAATGTACACTCTCTTTCCTGGGCGTGCTCGTTAAGAACATTTTATAAAAGGCTTCTCGCTTTCTTTGCTCTCTCCTCTATTACTGGGACAAGTGTGAAAGTTTAATTGATGGTCCTCACATGGTTTCCTCTCTGTATTTTTACTGGGACGAGTATGATTCTCCCAGTAATGATTCACGCTTGGCTTCCGCTCTTCACTATTACAGGGGCGAGTATGATTCTCCCAGTAATGATTCACGCTTGGCTTCCACGCTTCACTATTACAGGGACGAGTATGATTCTGCCAGTAATGATTCACGCTTGGCTTCCACTCTTCACTATTACAGGGATGAGTATGATTCTGCCAGTAATGATTCACGCTTGGCTTCCACTCTTCACTATTACAGGGACGAGTATGATTGTGCCAGTAATGATTCTTACTTGACTTCCATTTTTCAGTATTACTGGTGCGAGAATGATTGTGCCAGTAGTGATTCTCATGTAACTTCCACTCTTCAGTCAGTATTAGTACGATGAGCATGATTCATATACTCACTATGTTTGTTATCAACACTGGGTCTCCCGCTGTCCCTGTTACCTACTTCTCTTGTGCTTAGCATCACTGGGCCTGTCTGCGGGATGGGAAGTTCTTTTCTTTTTGTCAGGTTGGCTTCAGTCTACTCTCCAGTTTGCTTTCTCCATATCCATCCATTTCCATGATGCAGAAGTATTGGTGGTCTGCATATCATTGCTGGACTGGACAGTCCACCGTGTCTCAGTCACGCCACCACTCACGGTTTGATTTATTCCTTGGGATTCCCTTTCCCCAGTTTCTCCTGCTTCCAGCTTCCCTCGCATCCAACACTTCCCGGCTTCTGTCAGCTTCCTCTGCATAGCTGACTTGAAACTCCTGGGCTTCTCCCAAGGATAGAGCTCCTCCTCTTTTTTATGCTGTGTAGCTGGGTCTTCCACACAGAGCAGTATAGTCCTTTCTCACATTCCTTTGATTGTTCTGTATCATTCAATCACTCATCTTCGTCACAGCATTATCAGTCTATGATGCTTGGGGGTTCTGTATAATTCGATCACTCTTCTCAGTATCACCAGTCTCTGATGCTTGAGTGTTCTGCATCACTCGCACACTCTTCTTCTTCTCAGTACTACCAGTATGGGAGGTTTGAGTGTTCTATATCACTAGAGTACTCTTCTTCTTCACAGTATTAATAACATATGTTCCTTACATTGAAACATTGGTTTTATGGCACAGTAACAAAGAGTAGCTTGTTCTTTTTGGTCTTTTTGAAGCTTAGTTGATACTGGTGAGTTGTAAGTTCCTTGCTGGAATGGGAGTCAATGTCCCCAAGGGGGACCGTTCTCTACTAGTGAGGCCCTGCCTGCCTCTAACCCTAGCGAGGGCACTATGTAGCCGCCTCACTTCCCCATCCTCACAAGGAAGCTCCCCTTGGGGAGAAGAGAGTGAATACTGCGATCCATCCCAATCCCTGGCACCAAAGTATGCAGGGGAAGTATGCAGGGGGTTAGCTTGTGCATCTTTTGTGCGCTGCGGCTTACACACCTTGAAATTCAAATGCCACCTATGAGGATGAGAGTTCTGCACAATTAACGCAATGAAAACTGCTGATCCACTTTGCTTGTTTTCGTTTTTGTGAATCCAGGGAGATATTTTTACTGCTTCAGCTGCAGTGTGTTGTCACCCTCTCAAATCAGATGTTTGATTTTCCATGAAGAAATTTCTGATCTTTCTGGGGCAAGGACGTTAAGTCTATGGCTTCTATGATATGACATGATATGATATGATAGGTTATTTATAACGCACTTAATACCCAGAGGTTTCTAAGTGCAGACCTGGGGATCGAACCTGTGGTGCTCCTTGTCGTGTTTCTTCCAAGGCGAACACGTTGCCCCTGAGCTATCCACCCGAGAAGTGTGCAGAGCATTGCTTCTGGGTCCACTGAACATGCTATCTCAAAGTTATGCATATGTCTTGATCACAATGTGCAGTAGCAGCAGCACGTTGAGTAGGGTAATGTTTTTTCAGGTAACCTGAATTGAGCATCACTGATGATAGTTCCTTCACCTAGACATCTGTGTGTGTCTCTGGTATGTTTTACACATATAACGGTTTTATTCAAGGTTTTTGCCCAAATATTTGCTGTGCATTCTGCCTGGGTGCTTTCTAATGTTTTTTTTTTATTCGGCATGGCCTGTACTCAAGGTTGTTCACTTCTATGTGATGCGTATGGTGGGTTGTTCACTTATGATTATTGTTTACATTGTTTGGAGGTTTGACTTGTTGGTTTGGACAGACCTGAGTTGTTGGTGTAAACGTCATATCTAGAGTGGGGGCTGTGTTTCTGGAAATTATTAGGTTGAGGATAGAGGGGGTCAAATAGCTGTTCTGTTTTGGTCATAGACATCTAATGTATGCTAATTATGAACGCCATGCTCTTGCTTTGAGTTACAGCAATGGTAGTCTTTAGCATTCTTGGATTGTTCTCAATATGATAACTCCCCATATTATAGAGCAGGGGTCTGCAACTGTTGGCTCTCCAGATGTTTTGGAGTTGGACATACATCAGCCCAAGTCCATGGAGAGAGATCATGGCCGTGATAGTCCAAAACTGGATCTACGATGTTTGCTCGAGAGAATGGGCCTCATTCCGAGTATGGCGTTAAGGGATAGCGGCCACCGGTAACGAGATCGGTGGCGGTGATCCCTTACCGCCATACTCTGAGTTCCCTTTGTACCCTCGCCCTTAACGCCTGCTTTGAGCAGGTGTTAAAGTCGAGGGCGCAAAGGGGCCTCCAAGCCAATAACGGTGACCGTAATGAACGGTCACCGTTATTTGCATTTTCCCCATTCCCATTGAGCCCTATGGGGGCTCATTTGGGAATGGGGAAGAGCCTTGGTGAATGGGGAATTACCGCCCCGCCAACTTTGGAATGGGGCGGTAATTCCGCCATCCACCAAGGCGCTGCTGGTCCGGGTGCGGCGTCAACCAAGGCGTTAATAGCGCCATTGGTTAGCGCCGTACTCGGAATGAGGCCCAATGTGTTCAAGGTCCATTTGCTCGAATTTCTTTTTTTTTGGGACACTTTTCACTGTTAAACAAACTGAAAACCCCCCACACCCTCTCCACCTTAATATATACCTAAACCTTTACCTTAACCTAACCCCCTCAATTAATTTTGAAGCGAATTGTGCAAAAACAAAACTAGAACAATTGGGCCGCAAATGAATGGGCCTGTGAGCAAATGGGCTAGTATCTCCAAAACATCTGGAGGGCCACTGGTTACAGAGTGGGGTATCCTGCCTAGAGATAAGTAAGTGACACAGTGCAGGAGACATACATGCACACATTCAAAGTACCTCTTGTACCCTCTTGGTACATTTGTGCAAATTAGGAGGCATTTGTAATGTAAAGAGGAAGGCAATCCAAAACCAGAGCGGTAAAAATAATCCAAAAGGCCAAATAAACACTGCACCTCTTTGCAAGGGAGAACATGGTTTATTACATGCAAAAAGTTCTCAGACAGTCCCGTATAGCCAAACTGACATGGAGCTTGTCACTTTCCAAGAAGTTACAGGTTATATAGCGGTAAACCGCAAAATCTGAATACATAGTTTACAATGTCATCCCACCACCCTTGTTAGCTACAACCTATATAACATGCTAATGTCCCCCCATACTCCCTGACAGTAATGACGTCACTGGGGCACCGTGCTTGAATCTGAATTTCAGGGATTTATTTGTTTTGGTTGTACGTGTGCTTGTAATTCAAATAGGACGGCCACTCTTGTGTGAGGGCAGTAGTGCTCTAAAAGTTATCCTTGCCCATTTATTTATTTATTTGAACTTTTATAACACGCTGAATGCCCAAGGGCCTTAGGGCGCACATGGAACAGACAAGGACGAACACATAAAGCAGACAGGTTAGCCGGGGGAGTCCATGGTGAGAGCTCAGTCGAGAGGGAGGTTGAATAGGTGGGTCTTCAGCCTCTTCTTAAACTCATTTACCCTTCCAACTGTTCTGAGAGCAATAGGGAAAACATTGCAGGCCATTGGCCCTTGCACATCAAAACAGGATCCACCAGACTTCACCAACCAAAACCTAGGCTGTATGAGTCTGGATTGGTCCTTTGACCTAAGGCTACAAAGCGGTACATATCCCTTCAGGCGGTCCCTGAGGTATTTTGGAGCTGCATTGGGTAGGCGTTAGAATCTTATGTGTAATGAGGTGTTTCATGGGCAGCCAGTGCAGATGCCTCCTAGAGGCTATTATATGGTCATGTTAGGATAAGCTTGAGATAGCACACACTGCTCCATTCTGTACTACCTGCAGTGCAGCTAGATTAGACTGGGAACAGCCACTCAGGAGGCTGTTGCAATGGTCCAGCTCAGAGTTTACGGACACATTATTATGCGACACAAATGGTTCTATGTGATGGAGCAGCTTGTTGATCAGACCACAAGAAGACTGAAGCTGCAAAACATGCTGGTTCATGGTCAATTCAGCCTCTAATATAACACCAAGGGTCTTCACCTTCTTAGCTACTGGGATGATGATGTTGGAGATGCTAAAGCTGTCATTCTCAGATGGTAAGGATTTGAGTGTAGGGCCACAATCAATAATTCGTTTTTTTTGGTAGTAAGAGCCAAGGAATTGGCTGCCATCCAGTTGTGGATTGCAGAAGAAATGGTATTGAGATTCAGTGAGTCCTGTGAATACAGGCAACAGGGCTTCATGACGACCTGGGTGTCATCAACATAGTTGGTATAAAAGACACCCAGGCTGTCTAGCAGTTTCAGGAAGGGAATAATATAAACATTAAACCATGAAGGCGAGATACACGATGCCTGCGGAACTCCACATGCATTAGGTGTTGGTGTAGAACAGGCATTGTCATGACAACTCTGGCATTGTGAGGGCCAAGAAAAGAGGCAACCCACTCTGTTGCTAGACTCAAGCAACCAACTATGGATTCCAACCTGTCCACCAATAAAGCATGATCCACCAGATCAAACATGGCGGACAGGTCAAGAAACATCCAAAGCACCGGCTGACTGCAATCAACAATATTAGAGAGGCTTGATTTAAGATCCAGCGTGGCGATATCGGTAACATGTCTGGCTCTAAAACCTGACTGACATGCTCCGAGAATGTTGTTCTTTTCAATGAAGCGCTGATATTGAAGATATGCCACCTTATCTAGGATATTATGAAGAAACGGTACGTTGGTTATCGGACAATATTTGTCTATGGACATCAGATCAAGGTTATCTTTCTAAGGGAGTGGGGAAATCCATTCCTCCTTAAGAATATGAGGTGCAGATCCCTCAGCAAATGAAAGGTTGACAAATGTTGTCACCCAAAGACACAACACATCCAGGCAGCCAATGAAAGTCTAGATGCACAAACATCGCCTGACACAAAGTGGGTTTCATATTGGTAACAATCTGAGAGATGTCAATCTCAGTGCTAGGTATAAACTGAAACACGGATTTATTAGAATCTGGAGGAGAGTCGAGTTGGGTGAAATCAGTCAGGAGGTTCATCGCCAAATTGCATGAGTTCCTAGTGTTCTCAATGCAACTTTGAAGAGACGTCACTGTTATATCCGCCTTACGTCCCGCAACGCGGTTACGTAAGGCATTACTAATAAAAGCCCCACACCCGCTCAGCGAGAGCAGTTCCAGGCATACAGCAACACGCGTGCGTACGTGTCATCATTGCTCCCGCTGGAGCTGTGCAGTGGGGCCTGATAGCCTGGGGCCCAGTCATCCTGTTTCCCACCGACGCCTCGCTGGAAAGCAGGATCTAACAGTCACTTCATCAGCAAAAGAATTATGCATTTTCTGACACCAGTCAGAATCCTTCACAGGTCCGGCCATAGTACCTGGCTTCCCTTTAAATTCCTTCAGGATATCGAACACGTCTCGGGAGCAGGATTTAGCTTGCGTAACTCTGGTGTTGTAAAGAGATGATTTTGCATGAATAATAGAGTCCTACAATTGTTTAACCAGGAGTCTGTAAGTGGCCATTGTTGTGGGCGGGGGATTATTACGACAATTGTGTGCGGCCGATCACTTCAGGTGCCTCAATTCAAGAATGGTATCATTGAACCAGCACTTATTCGGTGTCTCGGGCTTCACACACTTATTTATCATAAGTGTTAAAGAATTGATAGCCCCATCCAAGGTATCTGTGAGGTGTCCGGCTAATTCATCCGCCTTATTATACTTTGCATTATACAAGCTCACATCTAAGTAAGGCTGATAACTTTGCAGGAGTGATGTTCTTCCAATTTCTAGTCTTTGATTGGTCAAGGATTGGTATTAAGTCTTGCCAGGGACGAGGGGATGTTCACGCAGAACGTAAGCAGATAGTGATTGGACCTGATACATGGATTAGCAACAGGATTAGAGACCAAAAGATGATGAGAGAGAACACAGTGAGGGTATGCCCCCCGATATGGGTTCATCCGTTCACCCACTGTGAGATCCCTCAAGCATTGAGAGCACTCAACAAGGACAAGGTGGCTTTGTCTGAGGGTGACTCAGCTCAGTAATCTCCCATCACTAAAACTGGTGAATTTACCTTGGTGGTTTTATTCAGGAGACTCAGCAGCTGTTCCTCAAAGAGGGAAAGTACCCTAGGACGTCTATACATAATGACTATAGTTATTGAGACTTTGTCTGAGGTTTTTAGTTTCACTGTTAGACTCTCACAGTCATCCTGTGCCTCATGTGACACAGAATGGCAAGGTAGCTGATTTTTTAATAACAAGGCTACCCCACCTCCACGACCGACTTTGCGGTCTGCCCGAAAAATTCGGTAGTTGGTGGAAACCGCTAAAGTGGCTTCCGAGGGGGTAGTCTCATTGAGACAGGACTCAGCAACTGCCAAGAAATCGGGACTAGATTTAGTAAGACAGTCCTCGATCTCTATTCCATGTTGCTTAAGTGAACGTCTGTTGATAAAGGCAAAATGGAATATGGAGTCAGCAGCTGGATTTAGTAGGGTGTTTTTCCCTACGAAACTGGCATCACACAACCGCATGCCCTACTATAATAAATGGGTCCTTCAATGGGAGCATCCCTTCATCTTCTTCCACAGTAAACATTCTGTTCCCACAAAGTTCAAGCCCTGCAGCTGGATAGAATTAGAGTTAATATGTGCACCGCCGGTGCCTCTGACCTTGGCTTTTCTCCTGGGGAACGGGAAAGGGAATTTGTTTCATGAGATGAGCTACACAGAGCTGCAGCTCCTCATCAGGGCCTGCAGCATTATATTCTGTTCATAGTGTACTAGGCATTAACATCCAATATGGTGACATTTCTGCCAAGTTTAGACACTGACCTCACTTCTACCACAGCACCTCTCTGGCTCCATCTTCCACCTGTTTCAACCCTTCTCTCACATCTCTCTCTAAAAACCATAACTGGGGATATGACAATTAAACACAGCGACTATAATACTGCCCTGTCTATGACCTAGAACATGAGTTGCTGTTTCTGTGTTGCTATATGTGAGTATCTAATAGTTGTCAGACTTAGCTAAAAACAGTACATGTGCCTTCTGCTGTGCAGACCTCAGTCTGCTGCCATGATAATACGTGCTAATAGGTTGTCCTCATCCTGAGCCATTTTGCCTGGCTGAAACCCTGTTCCACATCCCAACGATAGGCAGGTCTGCAGAAGCGGCTTTCATCAGCAGCAGTGGTCACCGGTAGGATGGCATAAGTAGGAGTAACCCACCGGATCATTCATCTCTCCAAATTGACAGTCTTGGGGCACTCTCGCCACACACCACTGACATCACACACACACCAAGATGCCACACTAACTCAGCAGGCAGGAGAAACTAGGACCCTGCATAGAGTCCATGGAATAAACAGTGAGGTCGTAATGTACTCTTTCCAGTGTTGATATTGAAAGTGTGGTGGTTTAGCAGGGATTCTGGAAATGCTTTGCTAATTGACTTTGCAACTGGCTGGGGCTGCCATTGGGTTGCCGTTCTCTGGATTTTGTTCTGCGTGCTTAAGGAGGGTTGATGGTTCATTTAGTTATGCTATTCTTTTGTGATATAGTTGTACACATTTTTTACACATTTCATTTATAAACATTGAATAAATACTGAATAGAAATCCAAAAAAGATTACAGCAGCATTCATTATATAACAATGTATTCCTTGGTAATGTCCATTCCCTAATATATTTCATTCCAATCTCTCTTGGTGTAGCAGCCTTTATGTTTCAAACGTTATTGTATCCCTTAAGCTATTTCCTGTCTTGTATTCGTCGATGTCATGCCACAATTTGATTTCAGCAATTAAGAGGGAAGTATGATGACTACTTAAGCAACATAGCCAGAAAAAGTTGGACCTTATTGTATCGGTGGCTAATGCAAAAACAGAGCAATCATTGTAGTAAAGCTCAGCCCGCAGGCACATGAAGTCAGAAAGTGCTTTGTAGTCTTTCGGGCATTCCTGTTCTTACATATATGACAGAATCGCAGCTTGTTTGGGATGTTATACCAAGGACCCATTTCTGCCACACAGGGTAAAAGGCTCATGTGCCCCAGTAAATAAGTTCTTCTGAGTTTAGGTTAAGGAAATTGGAGTAAATACTCTTGCGCCAAATTATAGTTTTGCATTTCAGATAGCACGTTGAGGTTGTTTTTCCTCTTGGTTTGCACATAATTCCATGTTTTAGCCTTTTCTGTCAGTTCTATTTTTAGCATTTCAAACATGCAGTGTCGCTCATGCCGATATTGCTATATTCCTCAATTTTCTCTTTTAGGGCATTTCATGGATGCCTAACCAGCTTGCAAGCTTCTGTAGGCTTAGTCAGTAGGGGTGTGCTTAGGTAGAATTCACTGCACCTACTCTTTGCCATTGTGCCTATGGATGAAATCCCTAATTCCAGCTGATAGAATAAATACTAATGCTATTTGGAAGCTCCAGAGTCTTCCTCCAGATATTGCTGCATATTCTATCATAACTGATAGTGTGATTGGGGGAATGCACATCAGTTACAGGTAGCAGCCCTAGGAACAAACTCTGTCAATAGATCAAGAGTAGTCCTCTGCAACTAAAGCCACCCGGCTTATTGGAGAAATCCCTAATTGTGCCCGCCATTTGTAAGAAAATGCTCTGCCTTTGATTATAATCCTTGCTTTCAGATTGGTGTGGAGCCATTGCGGTCCTCATCTCAAGTGTGCTGGTATCTCATTGGTAAATCCATAAAACTCCACAGGGGATTTAGGCGGAATACCGTTGGCAGTAAATCTCCCTGTAGTAAAACCTCTGAAATGGCTGTTTTATGGCGGAAAGGTTGTGACTCCTCCACCTGTCCACTGAACTCAGAGATGGGGCGTGCGGTAATGCAGCGGTAATGGTATTACCACTGCATTTTTCCACACCGGCCAATTTATAATGAGGACCCAAGACTTCAAGGTACAAATAAGCCTCAGCGCTTTCGATTATGTTGTCCTCAATGTGCCAACTCATTGGTTTGTGCATTCTTTATTTTTCAAATGTCATTACTTTTGTTTATGTTGAGTATTCCATAAGAGTGGCAATCAGACAGACTCTTCAAGCCAACTGCAGTGTGGTTCATTAGGACCACATCATCTGTGTTACCCTATCCAAGGCACGTGTTTGGTGGTCATTGTCTCCAGAAAGGTGAAAGCCTTTGCAAAATAGTCAGGCACATTAGCAATAAATACATTTAAAAGCAAGGGTGCATGAACTCACCCTTGTTTAAGACCTATGTTGATAAGTACTGCGTCAGATAAATTGCCGTGATTATCTAAACCGAGTTGAATAGAATTGCTGGTATAAAAAAGTTGGGTGAGTTTCAGTAGGGCCAGCGGTATTCCCCTTTTGATCAGTTTGACCCAGAGTCTGTTTCTATCAAAGACCAAACTGTCATCTACGAATGTGACATATGGCCCTTTTTGGCTCTAGCAGTTAGTCTTAAGCATACATTATGGACGGTTGAGCATTGCTTTCGGAAGCCTGTTTGGGGCCTGTGCAATATAATATCTTTCCGAGTCCAATTGTTCAGTGCATCGTGTAATGGGATTGCAGATATTTTTTCTGGCGCCTTTAACATCGCTAACAGTCTATAATTATGAGGATTAAGCCTGTCTCCCTTTTTGAAGACAGGAATAAGAGTGGATCTCTTCAAGAGGTTGGCATCCTGCCCTCCATGAGGCCTTCAGTAAATATGGATTGCAGGATTGGAAGTCAGACTACAGTTGGATTTTAAGTTTGCATTTGATAAGCCGTCTGGGCCCAGTGTCCCAGAGGTTTTCAGGTTGCAAGACAGATCTCGCCCATACAGAGATTGTAAAGATTTATTTTCCCGTGGAGCAAGAAAGTGGTGCCAGAAATGTAATGAAATGAATGTTGTTTAAAGGATGACCACTCTGTTTTATCGATATTTTTTTTTTTGTCTGCCTCTTTTGCAGTCTGGCATTTACCAGACATGTACAAGAATCCAGGGCTGGTGTTCGCTGCTGAGACCCTAAGCAAGGTTTTCTAGTCAGCAACCCACATAGATTTGCTATGTCTAATTACGATATCTAGAGTTTGCATCATGGATTTGTGTAGCATCTCTAATATTGAGTCAAAGAGTTTCCCAACTCAGAGTTCTCTTTCCAAGCCCAGAGTTCTCTTTGCCAGCCCACATTTTTCTTTCTCATCTCAGAGTTCACTTTCCCAGCCCAGAGTTCTCTTTCCAAGCTCAGAGTTCTCTTTCGTAGTCCAGAGTTCTCTTTCCCAGCCCAGAGTTCTCTTTCCAAGCTCAGAGTTCTCTTTCGTAGTCCAGAGATCTCTTTCCCAGCCCAGAGTTCTCTTTCCTAATCCAGAGTTCTCTTTCCAAGCTCAGATGTATCTTTCCTAGCTCAGAGTCCTCTCTCCCAGCCCAGAGTTCTCTTTCCAAGCTCAGAGTTCTCTCTCCCAGCCCAGAGTTCTCTCTCCCAGCCCAGAGTTCTCTCTCCCAGCCCTGTCAGCGCATCATACCTTCTTGGGTGGTCACTAGTTGATGTCTTACAGGCTTTCCGAGTAGAGGGCCAGTCTATCCGAAATAGTAGGTTGAGGAATAGACCCAGTTGCTGTCCTCTATCACAAGGCCAGAGTAGGTTCTGAAAGATTCAATAATGTGTTTTTTTAGTGCCTTGATATTTTTGTGAGTGCAGTACATGCGAGTTCTTTTGCTATTGATTTGGGCCTCTCCAATCCGGCATTTATCTGCCTTTCCGGCTTCACAATAACACGTGAGAGTCCAAATTGAATGATGCCAAGAGGTGACTCACGTACAACTAAAGAGGCGACTGGAGAGAAATAATAACTAGATATGAAAATACTAATCTAACGTGACTTCTTGGCACCTGATTTCCATGTTAAGGGCCCTGTAATGTCTGTGTGTTCTGCCCTTCAGCATAAATAAACCACTAGTGGCCATAACATGTGGCCTTGCACTGCCAGCACTGGTGAGCTGGGGTTTCACTAGAGATACTGCAGGCAAACTATTATTCCAGACTGCATCATCCAGTCTGCCAGACTAGGCATCAATGCCCCCTTCGCCACTATCACCAGGTCGGCACGAGTGCTCTTTGCAATCTGTATTGCCACTTCGATGCCATTCATCAAATGTCCAGTTTCACACCTTGCGGAGGGACATACACTTTTATCAGTAGTACAACTTTCCACAGGTCAAAACCTACAACGACCACCAAGGCATGCATGCAATCCTTTTAGTTCAATGTCATGGCTTAAGTAAGAATGAACACCAGTCACCAAACCGCCTGATGGCCTCCCCAAGAAAGCCTTCACAGCAACTTGAAACCATCAAAATCTCCTGGAAAAGCCGGGCTTCTTGTATCAGCAAGTCTGATACTTTAAAAACCATTAGACTGTATTGGTGATCAAAGAGATGGGCATGACCCCTGGTGTCCAAAGAAATAACCAAACGCCTGGATATGCCAGCAGAGATGAGCCACTTGCTCAGGCTTCAGAATGGAAGGGAGGCTTTAGCCAGTCCTGTCTGCAGGATTCACCCTTCTATTCAGTGTAGGCGTTCCCAATGCCACCTTTCTCTCGTGTTTGTCCAACAGGCATGCAGCTTAAGGCTTCCAATTGGCCTTGGGGTGATCTACTGATGATATGTGGGTGAGGCTCATATCCAAGTTTCAAGAAGAAGGGGGCGAATGAAGGTACATGGTCCACGACATGTGATAAAAAGCAATAAACAATTGACTGTTATTGCCCCCCGCCACTGCCCACCCTCTCTATCAGTTCCACAAAGTCGATGTCTTTTGTGGATAAAGATTGAAGGGAAAATGTTCTTTCAGTAGCGCCCGAATATAAATCCCATTTAAAGCACAGCCTTGTCAAGATCAAACATGGTGGTTACTGCAAGTGCTTTGAAGCTCTAGTTTTGGCGCCTCTCATGTCTGATATGTCAGCTGCAGTATTTTCATACTGCAGGAGGTCAATTATAGAGCAATCTTTGATGTTCCCATGTTCATGTGGCGGGCCATTGTTTGGTTATGGAACAGTATGTTGGTTCAGAGGGTCATCAGTCCCTGACATGTTGGAGGTTTATTGAGGGACTCAGAGGGGTCCCCAGACTGCTCTAGGATCTGCTTCTCAGACCCTTTCATGATCCATATGGCCCATGCCTTGCCCTGTCCTTCTAGATCTTCTCTGTCTGCTTGAGCTTAGGGCTGCCTGAATCATGTCATATGTATCAGGATTTGCAGCCAGGGCACAGCTCTGAGTGCAGGGAGCATTGCTTTGCAGGGAACATATTTTAGTATTTTGGCACACCCCTGAATAGCTCTTTTTTCTTATGTTTCGAGCAGTGGTCCAAGTGTATGAAAAGAAGTAGTGGAGCTATGTTGCCTACTGGTCTGCACTGCTCCCGCAAACCCCATTGCCACACCCCCTCCCATGCACAATCTAAACCCCCAAACTCATGCGCCTGCAGTTTAAGGGAATGTTCAGTGCACTGCACTGAAAGTGCAAGTTTCAACAGCTTCCTACACTTTCATTTGAAAACGAAACCATTCCGGAACGGTTTCTTTTTAAAACAAAAGTATAGCAACGATAAAACTTCATTAAAAGAAGTAGAGGAGCACCGCTCCCGACCGCTCCCGCCCACTTCGACCAATGGTTTCGAGGGGCCACCAGAAGCTCACGTCTCAGGTTCTGTGACTGGCAGATTTCTCTCCGCACTCACAGTCTTGATACTTTGTGGCCAGCTAGAAGAGAATAATATGGAGAATAATACGGCCGTGTTAGGTATTGCAGGGCCGATAAGTACTAACCATGGTGTTATTGAGTCCACTTTGAGTGCTGCAGACACACATGGGGAGTTCACAGCTTCTGTGTTGGAGCGCATAGCTTGCTCGGCGTTGTTGTTCTGAGAAGAAGGTACAGTATTCTGTGCGATCTTATGCAAGAGCTCACTTTGAACTTGTTGCAAATCACACACTACTCGACATATTTTGATCTCTCTGTTTACTGTCACCCTAGGCCGGTCTTGACCACCATGAGTGCAGAATGTCCATGATGATTATGACACTGCAAGAGCATGCACTACTGCAAGTGAAAGGGATAATTCTCCCGAATGGCTCATTTCCCTTACCTACTAAGTCCCTCAGCAGCTTTGCTGGATTTCTGGGATTTTTTTTTTCACCTGGTAAGAGTGTGAGCTTTTTTTCCCACTCTTACATGTGTTTTGCTGTGTATGTTACATTTTTATGTTCATAGACTGTGGAGCCTCACCAACTCCATAGGCATCATCTTTTTACTGTGTGTTACACAGCACCTTCAGTGCTGTGACACAGGGTTGTCTTTTAGACCTTCCAACTCAGACTCCATTTTCTGGGGCTGATTCCTGTCTCCCAGAACATGTAAAGTTGGCATTGACTTTATTAGTCTTTTTAAATTCACAGACCCAGTACAAACTATCTTCCATAGAGTATTGGAAAGGGTTAATAGTTATCCCTTTTTGTCTGTCTCTCATTTTTTTCCCCTTTCTTTAAGATTTGGCTGGTGGCAGTGGTATCTACCATAGTTTTCCTACTACGGTCTATGAAAATAGACTTGGTATTTATTTATTATTTTTTTCACATTTGTATAGCGCACAGACAGCCCAGGGGCATTGTGGCGCTGTTACTTGCAGCAGGCTTAGTTACATTATGCATAAATTACAGCATTGGGCGCAGAGATGTAATACATTTTATGCATAAAAACGTACACAGTTCAAATATTCATATAGGGGATGAACGTAATGAACGGGGGTAAAAGAGATCAGGCAAATAGGGTGGTTTTCAAAGTTTTACGGAAGGCAGTGAGTGAAGGTTCAGCTCTCAGGGCAGTGGGGAGGGCATTCCAGTGCAGGGCAGCTAGGTAGGGGAAGCTGACACCACCTGCTCTTGCTCTTTTTACCATGCGTACGGTGAGTAGGTTGGCATAGGGGGTACTAATTGGTCTTGAGGACAAGGCAGAGTGGATCCTTTGTGATAGGTAGGCTGGTGCTGCGAGGTGAATGCATTTATGGGTGAGGGTCAGGATTTTGAAGATGAATCTTCTTTTATAGGGAGCCAGTGGGAGGCTCTTCTAGCAGTAGAGATGTGCACTCTTTTGGAAATGCCTTGTGCTGCGCGTAAGGCGTTGTTTTGAGTAACCTGCAGTTTCTCAAGGTTTTTTGTGGAGGTCCCTAGGAAGAGAATATTGCAGTAGTTCAACCGTGATCCAGTGATAGCCCTTGCTGTGCCCTTGCTATGTTTGTGCAGGCGTCGTTGGAAAGGTAGGGTCTGCCTGCATTGAGGAGTTTGGCCTGGTAGGCAGCCAAAGAGGCAATGGCGTTCACCTGTCTGATCATGGACAGACTTAAGTCCAGGTAGATGCCAAAGGTTTTTACTGACTCAGATACTGGAAATGTGATGGAGTCAATGGTGAAGTGGCTAAACTGGTCGTCAAGTTTTTTTAGAGTGTTGCGGGAGCCTACAAGCAGGAGTTTGGTTTTGTCTGAATTGAGACAGAGGCTGTTGGCAGCCATCCAGGTTTGGATTGTGTTGTATATGGTGATGAGGGTCTTGGATTCAGTGTCATAGTCACCTGTCAGGGTGATGAGGATCTGCGTGTCGTCCGCGTAGTTAGTGTAGGAGATCCTCCTGGTGTCAAGGATGAGGAAGAGGGGGCGAGTGAATATATTGTAGAGGGTGGGAGAGAGGCAGGAGCCTTGTGGGACCCCACATAGCATGATGGTGGGTGAGGCAGTAGCTAGGTCAGAGAAGACCTGCATTGTCCTTCCTTGTAGGAATGAGGTGATCCAGGCACTAGCATGGGCTGAAAAATTTGCAGTGGAGGTCAGGTGGTGGCATAAGACGTCGTGATCAACAAGGTCGAACGCGGCGGAGAGATCGAGGAGAAGGAGCAAGTACTGTTTTAGGCTATGTTAGTAGCCTCGAACTTTAATCCGCTGGACCCCATTTACTTTTATTTGGTTCCGGCTGGGTTTATTTGCCATTTCTTTTTGTAAAGGTCTTTCTCGTGTTTTACTCTGCACGCCAAACCAGGTTTGGTTCCTTTGTTCACCCTCCTTTGGCGGGCTTCTGCACAGAAGCCCTCCTTAGGCACCTGAGAGTCTCGGTAGACAGGATGTGAGGAGGGGGTTTTAGCACCCCTGCACAGGGTCTCCTTGGAGACCCAAGTCACACTCTTGTTTGATTGGCTAGGTGACTGTCCTGACATGACAGTCACCCTGCTCTGTGATTGACAGCCAGGCTGTGTGAATGGGGGAAAACTGCATAAAAAGCAGGTCTCTGGGACTTGGAAGGCAGAGTTGCCACTGGATCAAGAGAACCAAAGAGAAGCTGAAGGAAGAGGACCACTACCATGACTGAACCTCCCGGTGAGACCCTGCTGCGAGTCCGAATCTCTAAACTTCGACGACAAAGAAGATCCGCAAAGAATTTTCTTCCCTTGAGCTGGTGGGACCGACCAGTTCACCAAACACCAAGCAAGGCCTACCTCCCCTGGTCGAATTTGCTGTGCATCGCTGCAGTGAACCGGATAGCTTGGAGGACCGGACCCTGTTTGGGTTTTAAGGAGCGCACCTTTTATTCGTTGCTTTGCTCTGTTGCTGGTTTCTTCCCTGGGCAGTGCAGGACCCTCCAGTCTTCCTCCTTCGTGTTAATCCAACAGTCACTTCAGGAATCATGAGCCTGCATGATCTTCCAGGAACTTCTGCCTCAGCTACAGCATTCTTCTTCTTCTAAAGGTACTGTTCAAACCCGGTTGTTCGTTGTGTCCGACCGTGGTGAAAGTGTTTTAAATCTTTCGCCAATCTGAGGGCTTGTCCTTCTCTACTCTTTTAAATAACTTTTCTTCCGACCAACTTCGTTTTGAATTCTTGACAAAGACTGTGAACTACTCTGAACGGTATGATCCTCTGCAAAGATTCTGAACCATTAACATTGCCCTGCCTACTTACTTGTTGGTGCTGTTTAATTTTGTATAACCTTGTCTTTCCCTCCCTTTTAAATAGCTGGAGGGCCATTTTGCTCACACCTCATTTTGAGCTTAACTTGTCCAGAATCTATTGGGAGTGGTGTGGTGTATTAAGAGTGTGATTTTTCAACTGCTTTACTTTATTGAGATGTTATACAACTGATGTGTAAATAAATGTATATTCTTTTACTCAGAAACCTCGAGTCAGTGTTTGTTTGAACCATAGTAATTGCTGTCCTTTGTGTAACTATCGATACTACTCACTTGCTCTTGAGATAAATCTGTCTGCTCAGCCATCGCTACCACTTCACTGTGTAGTACAGGCTTGTACCAAAGGTGAATTTGTACTGACACTTGTAGTCTTAATTGTGTGTGGTGTTCTCAAAGGGTACTGCATATGATTCTGCCTAACTATGTTTTTCAATAATAAATAAATATTTAACGTAACATACAGAGAAGGGGGCGGTTCCTGGTCCACAAATATAGCAGCCACCAGTGGTGGCTGGTGAGTTGTTTTTTTGGAGGTTGTAAATATTTGCCACAAGTATGACGTTGCAACCGAGCATAGTGAGGGGGACCGAACTAATGAAAATGGGTTAAGAAGGAGTCTGGGGAGATTCCTTTCCCTCCCCAGAGTAAATGTTTGAATAATGGGTTAATATTGTGCATTGCAAAGCACACTTTCTGGGAAAATGTGGGTAAAAGGCCAACAATCGGTTTTGTAGGGTGTAGGGTAAATCATGAAAAAAAAAGTACAATAAATACAAGTCACCAAAAGCGCACAGGGCATTTCCCAATGCATTATCATGCCGGTCCCTGCAATATATGTCAGTATAAAAAACATTAGTATGCTGGCTGTGCCCATACATTTCCAAACTGGCTCCACCAACATATGCTAGTATTCCCATATAAGACCATGCCTATGTTTGCTTTAAGATGTTTTTCTATAGTATCATTACTGGCACTGGACACAAAACTGGCTCTGCCAATATATGTCAGTACCCCTATGTAAGGACATACTCCTGTTGGTTTGGACATTAAAAGTGTCATGTGACAATGTGAACATGTTCCAATGTTAGCCAGTCTAGACCCATATGGCCACTTATCTTGCTCAATTCATCATAGGTGCTCAGTTAATAAAAAATGCTACAGTGAAGAATATACAGGCCACTACTCCAAAACATCAGTCTAGCGAGGTGACTCTACTTAGCATGCTTGCTTTTTTAAAGATGCTGAGTAATACATGTCATGCCACTGTAAGCATTGGCTAGACTGACTGCACCAAAATGCCATTCTAGCCAGGGAATGGCACACATGAACTTGCCTTTGCCCAAAAATACCAGAAAAACATGCAAAGTCAATAAAAGAATGTGGCAAAAATGCTCCAGTGATCCTCAGTCTCCCAGGGCCTTACACACACATGCATCCCCTTTCACCCATCCATCACTCATCCATACATCTCCTCTGGCACTCACTCACACTGGATTCACCATGCAGACACACATCAAACCCCACCCAGTAAATTCAAACACATACTACCACATGCATGCTCATTCACCCACCAGTCACTCACTCACACATTCTCTTACATGCACTCATTGCATTCTCTACACCGGCACACACACACCCACCCAGATCATTCAAAAACATGCCATCACGTCCATACTCATTCACCCACCAGTCAAACACTCATACACCTTTTCTTACCTCCCTCCATTGCATTTTCTACACTGGCACCACACACCCACCCAACCAGAATATTCAAAAACACACCATCACATTCATACTCATTCACACACCAATCACTCACACCTTATCTTACATCCACTCATTGCATTCTCTACACAGGCACAATCCACCCACCCTGAACACTCAAAATCACTCATCACATCACTTCCCATTCACCCACCTACCATTCACTCACACCTTCTCATACGCCCACTCATTAAATTGTCTACACAGGCACACACCCACCCAACCAGAACATTCAAAAACACACATCACATCACTTCTCGTTCACCCACCAGTCACATACATACATCTGACACACACTTCACGTATGCAAAACACACATCCAATTACAAAAAAAGCCTTCTTACCTTTGTCTTGCAGCTATGGACCGTCCAGCTGCAAGAGCTTCTCGGTTCCTGTATGTGAGCTGCAAGGAAGACTAGTGAGAAGGGGTTGAAGTTGAAGATGGCATGTGACATGTATCACGTGTCACAGGCAGCTCCAACCCCTCCTGAGTGACTCCCCAGCCCAGCTTTCACCCTGATGGTTGAGGAGTGGGCCTGGACCCCACCGGACCTGGTGTGATGCCCCCCCCGCACAGCACGAGTTGGGGTTGGGGTCGCAAGGGCGTCCCAGGGGTTGCAACTGTGGCCACCAGGGGTCACAGTTGCAACCCACAAATGACGTCTCTGCTTGTCAGTATGCTTTGTTGGTTATATGACATTGGACGCAAGGCAGAGGCAGTACAAGACAAGGGGCCACATCAGTTACTCTATTACCGCTGCATTACTGCCCTGCGCAGTCCTGAATTTATGGAGACTCAGAGGAATCAACCCTAGCTGTAAGCTAGGAGTAAATCCGCTGACCTTTCGCCCATTTTCAGTGCAATTACCACAGCGTTATTTGCACCAAAGAATGACCCATTGAATCCTACATGAGAAAAATGGGAATTTACTGCACTGCCGCAACTTGGCATCCGGCACTAATAGCTGCGTTAACGCTACTTGCTATTTGCTATTTGTGTTGGGTGCTATCCTGGCAGATTTACCGCTGGGATACTGCCCACTTGTGATGAGGCCTAAAGTAGCGTAATAGCAGCATGATGCAAGTCCTCACACCTATTTTAGTGAGCACCAGACAGATACAGTTGGAGAGTACCGCACAGGAGGATAAACCAGTAACAGCCGATACTCGTTAAGAAGATAACACAAAACATCAAACGATTGGTCCACAAGGTCTTCCTTGGGGCCATAACACAACCTTGACACCTGCATCCCGCCTCACCAGCATTCAACTGGCTTCAACTACACTAGAGAGCACTCTGTGCGACACTCTCTGCAATGTTATGTTCTGTGCTGTGTGAGGAATTTTGATGCTGGGTGTGCGGTAAGGAGTATCCGGTCATATTTTTGAATACATATTTTCGAAACACCATTATGTCGAAAACATTTTGCCGAATGTTTTTCTCGAATATATTTTTTAAAATGTTATGTTATTTTTTTGGTTTGATAAGTAAAAAAAAGTGTTTAAAGAAACAGGGGTTTGGGGGGGAACCCCCTCATTTTAAACATAAAAACCAGGTGACCGTGCCAACCACGGTGGGAGGTTCGATCTATTTGGCTTCTGTGGTTCCAGAGAGTGTGTCACTACTCTCTCCTTCCTTGGTTCTTGACATGCTGGATGGGATCACTACCATAACTCAGAGTTCTCCCATTGCTGAGCTCAGGAGCATATGTATGTATAATGATGAAAAGATATGGAAGATGCAGAGAACCAGATGTGCACTTGAAGTCAAATGATTTGACTTCAGGGTCTCGCCATTAACTTCAGAATGAAGTGAGGAAGTGGCACACTCAGGGGGACTAAGGATTCATGATGGCATACAGTTGGGGTTCACCTGAGAAATCTCAAAACAGAACCAGGACATTAGTACGTTTCATAGGGTCTACATTATCTTTAAGGGGTTAGTAGCAGCACTTCACTGAAGATCTGCTCTGCTTTTAATAGGTGATTTGGATGGCTTGTGCAAAGCATTATAACCTTGGATTTCAACAGGATTGACACGGTCAACCGTCTCAAGCTTTTCTCGAGGCGCATTTAAAGAGTCTGACCTCAAGTCCGCTTAAAAGAAACGTGTTGTTTTGTAATGGGAACTTTACATACTTAGGGAAGGGGATTAGTGTAGATAGTGATAAGTCCAAGATTAGTAATAGTGTAAGTAAGAGTACTGAAAATCGATCATTGGACCTAGAAAGGTTAGAGAATTAGAATCAAATTGTGCTGGGGGCCTGACATTATTGGCAGGAGGAAGAGGGGCACAAAAAAGTAGGAGAAGGCCAAAGAAGTAAGAACCCCACGTGCATTATGTAGGTAAGGGGACCCCATAAAAGCAGCGCTAGGAACAAGTGCAGTTTGTAGGCAGGGAAAAGGTCCAATCGCTGGTGGGTAAATGTGAGTTTTGAAGGCGGTGGCGGCAAAGAACGGGTAAGCACACATGAGTTTTGTAGGCGGGCGAGAAGGCCAAGGTAGTGTTGTGAATTAAAGGACATAGAAGAGTGAGACACACATGCAGTGAAGAAGGCTGGAGCAATGCTAGTCTCTTGTGCTGGGGGGGACTGAAGGCCAGAGCAGCAATAGCCGCACTTATGACTTTTGCAGGTGGCATAGACTGCCAAAGCAGTGTTAGACACATGTCAAATTTGAACGTGGGAGAGAGCAACACAGCTGTACCAGATTTGAATTTTGTAGGCGGGGAGAGTGCCAAAGCAGTCAGAATGACATGTGTATTTTTGTAGGTTGCTAGAATGCCAGTGATGTGTCTCAGGACATGATGATTGATGTGTGCTTTCTTTGCGGCATCTTGGAAGTAAAGGAACACATTTATCAAAAAATGCACAAATATTCTTTGCATTGGGTGAGAGGGAAAAGAGTGTGTTAAAAGATTCCTGGGAAAAAAACTGTCTGCTGGAATGATTTCTTGCAACGCGAATATGTCCTGGTACAGAGGCTGACAGAGAAGATCTTGCCATGCATTGTGGGTAGCCAACAGTCTGGACAGTATACGATGCCACTGGCAGTGTTTCTATCATGATTTGCCTGGGAGAAATATTGGCTATTTTCTCATCACTGGAAGAACCTGGATGCATCTCTCTTCTACTTTGTGATCCTCGATTTGTCCATAATAAAAAAGTGGTTATTACTAATTACCTGTAAAGGATGAATTATTGGTGAATAATCTTTGTTTATCTTTTTCCAACGTTCTAACGAGGGATGGATAGAATGCTGAGCTGGTCGAAGTCGGAGCCACATAAATGTTGCTTAAATACCATCTTGTCTTTGTTCTCTTGCATCATGCGCACTATTGCATAAATACACATCCACATATGTATCTATGCATCTTTTGTATTTCTGTGAAGTAAGGGTGTACAGGAGGAAAAGTGTTTATAATATTTATTATACTTAAAGTTATATCAGTACAAACTTGTAAGTTATTAAGGTTAAAAGACTATAGTAAAGGGGACATGAATGTCGTGAATCTTCCTTTTCTCCTTCTTCCTCCAACCGTCTTTCTCCCTCGCATTCCAGCCAGGAACCCTTCTTCCTTTTGCCGTGCTCTCCTATCTCGTGTGTGCGCTTGCTGTCCGCCACGTGCTGAGTTCTTAAAGAACCCAACACTACATTCTGCTAAATGTATGTTTATCCAGGAACACTGCCCAGAAATATAGCTGGGCATGTTTTTTTATGGTCCACTGAATGCACTGCGGAAAGTAAATGCATTGTGAAGAACTAGTTCATGCAAACACATGTCTGCTGTGCTTTCCTTGCCATGAACAGAATGGGCAATACATACACCCAGTAAATGACTAGTGAGGGCAGATG
The DNA here is from genome assembly GCF_040938575.1 of Ambystoma mexicanum. NCBI lineage: Eukaryota > Metazoa > Chordata > Amphibia > Caudata > Ambystomatidae > Ambystoma > Ambystoma mexicanum. The sequence goes on along the minus strand of NC_090925.1, from coordinate 47,880,071 downwards.
TAGGCTGAAAAGTAACAGCACATTTTGCAACTTCCTTTAATGGTAAAGTGAGTACATTTGCAAAATTAGGCTGTCAGAATAAAAACGAAGAACACCCTTCCTTAGGGGTGAAAGGGCCGATAGGAGGGTGAGTAGTTCTGCAGGGGAAAGTAAAAGTGCAGAGAGGAGTGAAGTGGGAGTCAAATGCAGCAACCCTAGAAAAACTAAGGAGAGAGTGGAAAATGGGCAGGCAAGGTCCTGGTGGTGAGCAAGTAGTGGGAGGAAGGAGGACATAAAGGAAAAGCGAGGACAGCGGAGAACAGTGGGAAGTGCTAGATGGTGTAGTGAAGGTGACACCTGGAGAGAGGTAATGGGTGAGGGGGGCAAATTCAACATACAGAAGACAAGATGTAGAAGGGCACGCTATGAGGAGGGGCAGCAGAGTGAGGAAGGGGCAGTGATCAGAGAGAGTGAGAGAGAGAACTTAGAGAATGAAAAAGCCGAAGGGAGTGCAATGGAAATCAAGGTTGAAATACAGAGGAGCGGTCAGGAGATTACAGTCTAGCAGAAGCGGGGCAAAGGCAGGAGGTAAAATAAGAGAATGTATCAGGAGTGAGAACACAGCAAAGCACAGCCGCTAAAGTGACTGATGCACTGGGGCAGGGCAGCCGAGAGGTGGAGGTGGTTAGGAAGAGAAAGGTGCAGAACCGAAGGGAGGAACATGGGAATAATGAGACAGAAGAAGAGGAAGGATGGAGAGAGTCAAACTGCAATATTCTATGATAATCATAAGCAGAAGAAGAAGCCACTGTTTACTTTTGACTTATCTTTTGGGAAAGCTCCCATATCAAGCTGAAGTATGTGTTCTTAGATCTGTAATATAAAAGAAATTAACACATAGGATGTATTGATATTTTTTCTTATTTTAGTACTAAAAAGGGGCAGATCCCGAAACCTGTCATGTATGATTTTGAAAACGAAATTTCAAGAACACATATCCATATGAAATTTGAAAACTAACATGTATTTGTGAAAACATGTTTTTCTATATGTTCGTATTATTATTTGTTTACAATAACTATTTATCAAACTGTTTTCGAATTTGAATGCAGTATTAAAGGTCTTCCTTCTGGATGTGTGTCAACCAGTTTAAGAGAGAGCAGTACCCTAGTGGGAAATAATGCTTCTGCTCCTCTCAGCATGACACAAAGTAGGCACCATCTTGAACGAGTTTATTTCTCCCATAATTATTTAGATCTTGGCAATTTACAAAACCTAGCTATTCCTGAATTCCATGAATACTTCAGATGTACCTAAAGTAATATCTCAGGCTGCACTAAAGGTCTGGAAATATAATAGTACATGCTCATAGCTTGATTTTCCTGGGCCACCTGTTTAATGGTGAGGTTCTGTATTCATGTGAGCAACTTAAAAAACAGTATCCTTTACCTCATTAATGTTATCTTAGGTTCACAGGTCATGTGTGGGGTTATATGTTCTGTCAGAACCCTCAAATCATCATTGGGAGCACATGCTTTGTATAATAAGTCATTTTTCAACAAGAGTGGGATCTTTCAATATTACAATGTTGTCTAATGTAGTTTTATTGTGAAGGATAAAGCATAATTAATTCCACGGCATTACTAGCTTTCCAAAAATGAATATTTACGAATTAATTCAATGGGGAATACAGTCCTCTAAATGGATTTTGGTTTTCAGTACATTTCAATTGCAATATCATCCATTAATATGTAGTCTTTATTATCCTTTCGAAAGATTAAACTCATGGTTTCATAGTGGGATTTTGTTTGTTGTAGGAATGCAGTGAATTTCAGGTATGTTTGGAAACAAATAGTGAGAGAATAGCTGATATTTGTTGTTTTTCTATTAAATTGAAGGGAGTTGCAATTATATTGTGTGCTGTAATAATTCAATTGTGATTGATTTGTATAGCTATTATGAATGCCAGATAAATGAGTGTTTGTATGGTAAGAAAATGTTGCTAGAATTGTATAATTGGCTTAGTGTGTAATCTTGCATTCCTCTGTCTTCTCCTTGATATCCTTGTGGCTCTGCCACCACCTGTCACACACCTCTTGCCCAAACAGTGGCCTTGCCACACTGCATTCACTCATAAATGTTCACTGTTATGCTTCCTTCCGCCTTTAGTGTACTTGACTTCAAGGTTTGAGTTAAATCACTGTGCAACATATATTCAATATTGTTTAATTTCAGTTCAGTGTTCAATGGGCTCTTGTGTTGCTTAATTATGTTCAATGTTCAATATTTACTTGTTTGCTTCAATGTTAAGTTTCCATTTAGTTCGATATTCGGTATTCAATATGCATTTACTTGATTACTTGATTCATGGACCGTTACTCACTTGTGGCGCTATAGGAGTGCCCCAGGGCTTGAGCGCATCTTGTGACACTCACCAGCCTTCTGTGTTCATCTTGGGTGGTTACTGAGACTTCCATTGATTTTCCGAAGCTGGGAACATCACTGGTGTGAGCCCTGCTTGCTTGACGTGTGTTTCTTTCCACACACTGGCACCTCCAGTGTTTCTTCCTGGATGCAGACAGTGTCCTTTGTGCTCCAGGCTCCTCAGCAGCTCCTGCTGCTTGCTCTGAATTATGGAGGCTCCCAGATTTGTGCGAAGTACACAGCCCACTCACATCAGCTTAGCAAAGTCCTCTGGGGTGGCTGCAATCATCCTGGCTCATTCTCTGGTCTCACCACATCTACCTCCTTGAGCTCCTTTCCTGCTGGGCTGGTATCCCTTTATACAACTGCAGCACCTTGAACGGCTGCAGATGTGGTTGTTTATTTAGCCTTGTCTGACAGCAATTAAAGGGATATGCCTGACCCTCACAGCTCTTAGCAGGCATCTTCCTCGTCCCTGTATTACAGTGGTGAAAGAGTGTATTCTTCATTACTCTTAGTTGCCTCTTCCTCGTCCCAGTATTAGAGTGGTGAAAGAGTGTTGTCTTCAGTACTCTTAGTTGCCTCTTATTCTTCACAGTACTGCCAAGTGTTACACGTGGAAACATGAGGGGAGCTGGCTTATAAAAGACCATAAAGGTTGGGGGAGTGTTAGGTTGATCATCACTAGGAAAAGGGGGATACCATGTCTCACCCATTATATCTTTGACCCTTTTTCTCGTCTTTCTGGTACCTCTGGACCAGTGGTATCGCATATCCTTTTCCTAATAATTGGGACATGTATAAGAATATCCCATGACTGTCCTTGGAACAGATGGTTCTTCCTGGAAGGGAAATGTGGAATACCACATCTCGCCTGAGTATATCTCACTCCCAATCCCTAAGGACTCTCCACCCAGGTGATCCTCCCTCGCTTCTCCAGAAGTCAGAATCTGAGAGTGATGGCCGTTTCCTGGCCACATATGCAGAGGAGTAGGAGTGAGACTACCCTCAGGTTTCTCACAATATACTCACAACACGTTTCTCCCTTTGCAATGTGTTCCATGTTAGCTCCTATTCCTTGCATGGTGTCCCAACTACTTCTTCCTCTGCCTTTTTCCTCCACTCCCTTAGTATCTTACTTAGGGGTTCATACTATACCTGCAGTTGCTTTTCCATCTCTGCAGTCCATTGTACTTCCACACATGCCTGTTCCCCTTCCTCACTTGTTCTCTCAGTAACTTTGCTCACAACTGCCTATGGCCATTATCCCTGTGAACCAGTGCAAACCTCCTAAAAGCGAAAACCCCAAATCCTATCAAATATGCAATAGCTGCTTAAAGATCATCTCCTGAAAGCAATCAAAAGCCATGGATCAACAATGCAGGTCAATAGAAGCTTCCACCTGCTGCAGACCTTTCTCTTATCCACCAGTTGTTTTAATGGGATGTATTCTGGCCAGAAGATGACATGGGGAAGTACATATTTTGAAATGAGCTATCCCCAAACCTGTACCGCAGTGAATAGTTATAAAGTTACCCTAGTCAGAAACACAACAACCATTCTAAAGCTAATTAAATCCATGGGAAAATGAAAATATGAACATATGAAAAAGTCTAATGTTTTTGAAGCTAGAATTAAATTCACTATTAGCAAAGTTTAAAAGCACACATCCCCAGTGGACATTGAGATACTCCCCCTTGAATCCTCTTTCTGGTCAGTTGCAGATCCCATTTATTTACTTGACACCTCTGCCCCAAATCGTATGGATCTGTTCCATCACTGTTCAAGATATTCTGTGATATTCCACCCTTTTAGAGGGAATTATGTAGGTTTTTTAAATACACCTTAAAGCATCACATGAATTCTAACAGCTTCTCCCGGCTTAGCAACCCTACCTCTAGCACTGCCGAGCCTATGCTGGGCGCATAGCTCAGGGGCAATGCACTCATAGTGGGAGATGAATGATGCTTTGCAGCATGGAATGCTCTGCAAAATGCGTTTGGGTGCTAAATTCTGGCATTAAGCACAATATACATGACCACTAATACTAAGATAATGCTGCTTCACCCTTTACCTTATTAAATCTTATCCATATCGAGAGAACATGTTAATGATCTGTATGCCTTTTTAAGTTCTTGATTACTCTTCTTTGGGAGTCATTTATCTGAACAAGCAATACTTTATGTCATTGACACAATTGCATTATGAATTATCAATAATCATCAACACAATGATGTTTCCAAATGTCTTCTGGCCTGCTTCTTAGCATCTATCTGTGTGCCATGGATGTCATACAATCAAGCTTTTTCATATAATGTGCAGCCATGTTTGTGCTTGACAGATTGAAAATATCCCTTATTTTGTAGTTTCTAGAATAAGGATCTGTTAGAGGTTTTTGTTAGAGGGCTATTACATAACTTGGGTAGTATAAATAGTGGTAGCACAGCGTATTTATAGTAATGCCCTGTATGATGGGATAAGACCCCCCTTTTAGTTGTATTCTGTTTAGGGTTGACTGTAAGTGCAGACTATCGAGCTTCACATTTGCAGGGACAACACAGCACTAATGTTTTTCCAGGCATATATTTACAAAACCAGACAACCGTCTTTGACGGATCTGCTCAGCTGTCAGCATGCACAGCTGAGACATTGCAAACATACAATTTGTCTATCTATGAATTCACAGTAAACAAAGGACACAACCCAGATCCTGGGACTAATGTATCAAGATGCTTGTTTAATTGTAAATATGCATTTATCATTGAACTTTCTGATTGATAAATAAAAAACAGCAACATTGAATATCGCGCGTTTGCGAAAGTGAGTTTGCCAAAGTGTGTTTGCTGTCTCGCTGCAGGAGTCCGTTGAGCAGCTGCCTTTAACTCACGAAGCAAGCGCGATCAACTGTGAGTGACGTGTTACGAGTATTGTCACGCCCCTCTGACGGAAGCGGATTGGCCTAATTGGGTAGGCGAAGTACTTTGCTACTCAAACATAGCAACCACAGAACAGCTTTGATCATGATCGTACTGGGCTTTTTCTTTCTGCATATAGCTTGGTTGACCCGCCCACTGTGGGAGACTCTCTTCAAAAACATTGGACATGCGCGAATGCGCGCGCGCGTTTGTGAAAGTGAGCTTACTGTGTTTGCTGTCTCGCTGTCTGGCGTGATAGCGGAGGGCGGGGGCCGTACTATTTTCAAAATACTTTTTGCCTAAGTGGTAAGTCTTATAAAGTATTTACACTATATACAAAACAGGTATAATTAGTGTTTTGCCTTCTTAAGTGTTATTAATTCAATGTTAGCTTAATATTATTTGCTTGTGAGTGTGTGTTTTATATAAGTCTAACATGTCAAACGGCTTATATACTTTAAAAACTGGTATGCCGACTTCTGGCAGGGATACCTTTCAAAACATCGACTCTCTCAGTCAAAAAACAGTAATGAGAGCATTAATCAGAGAAAAGAAGCTAAATAAAATACAGCGGTCTATGTCCCTGACTACAGACATACACACATATTATCCACTCGATGACAAGCAAAAGGCTTTACGTGTAACCGATACAAGTGACAAAACAGAAATGTCTAACCCACGTGAAACAGAGGTGGCCGTCATTTCTGATGAGGTTGGCGTAACTCAAGGCGCCATACCATGTGAGAAAGTTGCTACATCTAGGGAGTCAAATCAGGAACCAGAAGTTTCCCTGATTAAGAATAATAACATACAACTCTCTGAAGAAGTAACTGACTTGACATTAGTGACTGCATGTAACACTGGCGACATTAGTCCCTCTGGCGAGGGGGCCCCTGTAGTGCATATTTTCGCACCAGTAATGCCAGCCCTTTGTTCAGTTGAAGCCCAACAGGAATTAAGATGAGCCTATGAGACCTTAACTTTAGCAGGGGAAATTAATGAAGAAACTATGTGCTTTATGAAGAGTAGTACTACTGATGATTGTGCCTCACAAGATATTAAGTACATATGTTCTAACACCGATGACCTGATCCATCTACACGATGAGCGTGATGCAAATGCACATTGTACATCTGTAAATCTAACCACACAAAAAGAAAAAAGGACGAACCTGTCTCATTCTCCTATTTTATTCGATCAAACATTTTCTGAGAGTCCCAATTAATCAATATCATTTGTTGCGCCGACGCCAAGACACTGTGAGTGTAATTCACCAGGGAAGGCTCAACCTTTCTTTATACAACAGGACATGATCAATAACGAGCATAACCGTTTCTCATTCCCAGATGCACCAGCGCTTAATAATACTCTATGCGCTATGAAAACAACACCTTTTTCAATAGCAAAATTGTATGAATCAATGGACGAGAAGGTTAATAGGAAAATGTACGCACTCACCAGAATGATGACAGAGCTTATAAATAATAATAGCATACCAGTAGTAAACAAGTCAGATACTGAAATCTTGGAGTTAATAAAGTTGTCCTTGCAAGATCAGAAGGCTAGTATGCCAGATGTGGATAACAAAAAAATGATCACAGGACAAGTTCAGGGCGAATCACCTGCAAAAGTAAGTGACATTAGTAATAGACCACAACAATATGCACTTAATATCCTTGACGTAGTCCCGATGGTGGGCGGCAATGGTGTACCCGACTGCAACACCTTAATTTCGAATGAGATCAATGATATAAATGGCGCTTCGACAGCTATAGCCGTTATATCATGTGAGTCCGAAATTAAGATCAGAGAGAGTGTGGGTCCTGATGTAAACAACACATACAAACCCACACATTCCAGAATAACGCAAAATAAGAGGAAACAGTTATTAAAACTGAGGAAATTTATAAAGCTGGTACCTGTCAAATCCAAAGTGAAATCTCTGGGATGCACAGGGGAATTAAACTTGCCAAATAGGAAAATAAATAATTACAAACCTCTTGATGACCTAGTATCTTTAGTAAATCATCCTCAAAGTGGTGTGTTGGAGGTTCCAAATAAGCAAGCTCTACCTGAATTTGATATAATCGTGTTCCAAGAGACATGGCTCCTTGCCGCTCCAATATGGGACCTGTATAACATACATTTGGTTCTGGCAATACAGGCAAAACAGGGGAGGCCAATGGCTGGCCTACTTATGGCTTTCAAGAAAGACAAATATTTAAACACGTCCACATATAATACTTGCTCCCCTTTCTTTCAAGCTATGAAAATTCAAAGAGGAGAGCTCATTATTGCTATAGTAAATATATATTGGGGTAGGAAACATCTATCTGCAGATAGCTTTTTTCAGCAATTGAGTGATATATTGGATACCATGCTGCTAGATCCAACTTTAATGCACACTCTTGTCATGAGTGATCTAAATCTTCATTTACTTGCACCAGGTAATAATACAGTGAAGACCCCAGAAGAGCACAGATGGTTAAATATTGTGACTGACAGAAACTTTGTCATGTTAAATAATTCGGTACAAGGACATGGAGAGCATAGAGTCACATGGCAGAGGGAGTCAGAGCAGGCTACCTTAAATGTTATATATTCTGATCTATCTTTTATGAATAGAATGATCTCCTGGAGAATACAACCATCCACTTCAAGTGATCACCACCAATAATGTATGACTTGGCAGGGCACAAATCCAGAATGCAAGCCAGTGATAAATCATAACACAGCAAGCTTGATACTAAATAAAGCAGGCAATCGAATATCATAGTACAAAGAAAAGCTTGCTCAATATTGTCAATAATTAACTCACAATTACCGACACATTGAGTAAGGGGCTCAACCTTGTTATGTGCAAGCAATGCAACTCTTCCCAGCTCTGAGTAGCTTACAGGTGTAAGCCGTAGCAGAGGTGAGGGATTTGACCTGTTTGTCAAAGGACAGTGTGGAGTCCAGGTAGAATCCAAGGGTTTTTACTTCCTTGGAGACTTTGTTGGTGTTCCTGTCAATATTAAATGAGGAGAATTCTTGGCCTACTTTTTTAATATTAGCCTGCAAACCCAGGATTATAAGTTCAGTCTCATCATCGTTCAAGCACAGGCCATGTGTGGCCATCCATGCTTGGATGATAAGGTAAACTTTGTTCACTAAGCCCTTGTCCGTCCTGTAATCCCCAGAAAACGGGAGGAGAATCTGGGTATCATCTGCATAATTGGTGTACGTGATACCCAGCTGATCCAGCTCGTCGAACAATGGCTTAGTGAAGATATTATATAGGGTAGGCGAGAAGCAGGACCCTTGGGGGACACCGCATAGGATAGGTATAGGGTCGGCGGCGGCTGAGCGGGAGAAGACTCTCATAGTTCTCTCACTCAGGAAGGACTCGATCCATTTGATGGTGCTTGTGGAGAAGTGGGCTGCAGAGTCGAGGTGCCGGCATAAAACCTTGTGATTGACCAGATCAAATGCGGCAGAGAGATCAAGTAGGAGCAAGAATACTGTCTTACCTTTGTCTCTCTGCTCGTCTATTTGGGACTTTAGGTCTATTAAGGCTGTCTCTGTTCCGTGTAGTGGACGGAAACCAGAGTGTCTGGTGCCTAAAAGTTTGTGCAGTTCAAGGTATTTTTGAATTTGGATGTATGCAGCTTTATCCAATATTTTAAGTAGAAAAGGGACTGTGGTAATGGGCCGGTAGTTGTGGGAATAAGAGGATCTAGTGTCTGTTTCTTAAGGAGGGGTAGCACCCAAGATTGTTTGAGGTTAGCAGGTATGGTGCCTGTGGCAAATGAGGCCTTTATCAGTTTAGTAATGAATGGGGAGAGGTCTCTGGCCGCATCCTTTATTAGTTGTGCTGGGAAAATATCACCTTTGCAGTTTGAGGGTTTCAGTGATAGGATAATTTTTTCTACCTCCAGGATGGACATTTTAGAAAAATGGAAGTTAGTATAATGTGCCGATGGTGAAACATTGGGCAGGAGGGTGTTGGGCGAATACTGTAAATTCAGTACTTCTTTTTTTCGTTGAATTTTATTCTGGAGTGTATTAATTTTATTGGCTAAGGCATGTTGGATGTCTGTACACCAGGATTTGTCCTTGGTGTAGATATCGGGTGTAGCCATTGGGGACTCAAGTTCTTTGAGCATAGAAAAGAGTTCTTTCATACTCGAGTTGGAATTAGCAATCCGCTCGTCGTAAGAATTACGTTTTGCTTGGCAAATTTCCTTCTTGTATTGTGAGGAAAGTGATGTTAATTTAGCTTTATTCTAATTAGAAGGGAAAAGTCTCCAGTTGATTTCACTTTTATTCTTTAAGGTGCGAAGGTCTTTAAGTTGTGGAGTGAACCATTTGTTTAAATGGGCTATTGGTTGACTAGGTCTGAGTTTGACAGGGGCAATTTTATCCAATGTGGTGAGCATAATGTTGTTAAATTTCTGAACTAGGATGCTAGGGTCAAGATTTTCTGGAAGTGCGTTGAGGATAGGAAGAATAGCAGGGATAACTTTCTCTACCGTGATACTTTTTTTACTTCTAGTTAAGCAAGGTGGCGCTCGTGGTTGAACCAATGGAGTGGGTCTTATAGTGGATAGGTGGAAGGACACCAGAAAGTGGTCTGTCCACGATAATGGCAAGATGGATGAAATGATAGCTGAACAGTTAAGGTCCACTATCCAGTCCAGTATTCTCCCTTTTAGGTGGGTAGGTTTATTGACTTTTTGGGTGAGGCCTAGTGCGTTGATAGTGTTGGCTATATCTATTGTGTTTTTATCCAATTGGTCATTAAAATCTAGGTTGAAGTCTCCTAGTAGGAGTAGTTGTGAGGTTGGTTTAAGGTTGTTCATGATTATGTTATGCAAGTCTTCCTCAAAGGTACCAAGAGGGCCAGGTGGTCTATATATTAGGTGCATAGTAAACAATTGGGAATTATTTATCTGAAGTTTGGCAGTGAGAACTTCGCATGATTGTGATAGATGGGTGGGGGCAAGTCTAAGGGCAAGTGCAGTTTTAGAGATAATAGCAATGTTGCCACCTCGGGCATTATCTCGGTCTTGTCTGACTATAGTGTAGCCATCAGGGATAGCTAACATAAGAGCAGGTCCTGCTGCATTATGGAGCCATGTTTCCGTGATTGCGAGGAAGTCCAGGTTCGCTTCAGTGATTAAGTCGGCAATATCGGTAGCATGTGCAACAAGTGACCTTGCATTAAGAAGCACTCCTTTGAGGGAGGGGGCCTCAGATACTTTGTTGACTTGGATAGGTTTGTCAGCGATGTTGCACACTTTAGGCTTATAGTTATTGAGCTGAAGGGTATTTGTGTTCAAAATGGACAGTGATGGAGACAACTTTGCGTGGCTAAATCTCAGGTTACGTTTATGGTTGGTTTTGAGGTCAGAGGCCGGTAGGGCTCTTCTCGAAGGTTCATATAATTTGGCTAGTCTAGCCCGGAGTCTGATATTTCTAATAGGCGTGGCACATGGTAGGGAGGCAAAGAATCCTGCCTCTAGGGACCTATGGTGTATGGATGGATTGGATTGCGCAATATTTATAGGGATTAGCAGGCTAGAGTCTAGGATAGGGACTAGTGCCTGAGAAGTGAATTCTTGGCTTCTGGAGTCCGCATGCATGGCAGCAGCCATAGTGCAGAACAGTATTGCTATGTTTAGCATCCTTCCAATACCAGTATCAGAGATAGGGGGTTCAGTCGCAGCTAGGTGACGCAGATAAGCAAGAAAAACTGTGAAGTGACTAACATAATTTGGTCAACAACATTAAGCAAGGCGTAGCGAGGTGCACACTGATGTCAATGCAATGATAGGCATAGTGATGTCAGTAATATGTCGACACAACTAACAAGAGTCTAATAATGGCATATGAATAGAAGCTGTGGCACACATGCGACAGGGATTACTGTAGCTATGGGCAAGTGGTACTTAAGGGCAAGGTGGGTTACTCTGGGAGGTGCAGTTTAAATACTGTAAGTGCAACCGGGCACATAGGCTAGGAGTACTGTGGAAATGGCCAAGGCAGAAACAAGTTTGCTAAGGCAATGTACCACAGACAAGAAGGCAGGGCTAGAGCATATGCAGTAATATATAGTGATAATATATATATATCGATTTTACTTGCAATGTAGCACAGACTAGGTAGGCAGGACTAGACAGTGAGCAATAATATGCAGATTCGATTTTACTTGCAATGTAGCACAGGCTAGGTAGGCAGGGCTAAGCAATGTGCAGTAGGTAAATTCTGTTTGGCAAATAGTGAACTCAAATGGGCATGTTTAGTTGCACTGGAGGGCGCGTAGGGTGTTCAGACAATAAGCTTGTAAATGAGACATGAAGAGAACGATCAGATGGCAATCAAGTCACGTTGGAGGGCCATTCTGTGGCAGTAGGTTACACAAAGAGGGAAGATCAGTGCACTGCACTGCAAGTTCAGGATGTTGGACGTAAGGAGTATGGTAAGCGTGGCTTGACTAGGTACAGGCGATCTAGGGGGGAATGAAAAGTTACCTCATAAAAGGGGGTCCGGCATACGGCAGTCGATCGGCATCGAACAGGCATAAAAGTTCTGTGGGCCTTGGTGAACATGGGCTGGCTTCACCTACCGGCGACCAATGGATGATAAGGATGATCAGTAGTCTATCAGCGGATGGCGTTGGCTTGTGCTGGGAGCCTGGTTAGGCAGGTGAGGCTCCAGGCAGCAACGGGCGGCTATTTTGGATAGGGCCAGTTCCTCGTGTACTGAAATGAAGGAAAAATGCACACAAAGGTGATCCTTAGTGCCTAGTGATTCTAGGCAAGCGGTTTTCGTAGCCGGGCGATCAGGAACGGTTGAGTGCAATTATAGGATGCTGAAATTGCATTTTTAGAAAAATAGCACGGGATGGCAGCGCTTACCCAAATATGCTCGTGGTGGAGGAGGCTTCTCCTTAATAGGCCCGCTGCTCCTGCAGGGTGGGGACCTATTCGGTGGAGCTCCTGCTCCTCGGGTGGGGTGAACTGTGGGAGATGCACCCAAATTACAAGGGATACCAATCAATTGGCATTATATTCTTATATCTAAGACTCCATGTGGACTAAAGAACTTACTATAAGCCCTGGATAAATATGCTTTGAAGAACTACATACAGATTAATCTAGCAAAAACACAGGTGATGCAACTTGGAAATGTGTCAAAGAAACAAATGCACTATAAGTGGCAGCTACACAACACAGAATTAGCCTCTGTCAAATCTTATATCTAATTAGGCACCTGTGTTAGCAACCATCCAAGAGATTTACCAGCAGAGAATAACATCAGAACCAAGCAACACATAGCAATATCCCAGATGACAATTATAAGATCTAAGTTTTGTAAATTCTCCATTACGCCATTGTTGGTTTATTACAAGCAAAAGCTTGTACCCACCATCTTATATGGAGTCAAAACAAGAAAATGTCAATCATAAGCCTATTGGGCTAGTATTGAGAGCATGTACTGGAAAAAGGAACTTATGCTACCCTAGTCTGAATCAATTTGTATTATCAGGCATGAATTAGGTTTGACATTCCTCTATGCTATGTACAAATGGAGAATTTGCATGTTGTACAGAAAATGTATAATGATGGAAAGTAACAATGGCCTATTAAAGATAATGTTGACTCATCAGTTGAACTCAGAAGACCAATTTGCAAGAAAATGGCATAATTACGGGCAAAAAATTCTGCGCGGAGCAGGCATATCAGTAAATCTGAACAAAGCTAAACATTACTTTGGAGATATCATTGGATATGTACATGGGAGCATTGTATGGAATGCAAAAAAAATAGTGGAAAATCCATTTGCCCTAAAAATGCAGGGCCTCGCTGAATCTTATCTAATTCAGTCTCCAAATGCCAGCCATCATGCAGAAATGTTTTGCGTTACAGGCTAAACATATGGCCAACTAATGAAATACTATGCAAATATAAACAAATACCACTAGAGGAAATACATTGTCGATTCTGTCAGGAGACACCAGAAACGTTGAAACATTTAATGGTAGAATGTAAAGAGATATTGGCCCTCATTACGACCCAGGCGGAATCCGCAGTGCTAAATGCACCGCGGAGCATGGCGGAAAGCCGCCGATAGCGCCATGGGGGTTGGCGGATTTACCACCCCATGCCGACCTTGGCGGAGCGGTAAATCCCCAATCCCCATTTTACCCTTCCCCATTCCCATTCTTGCCCCATAGGGTATAATGGGAGTGGGGAAGGAGTTAATTACGCCGCCGAAAAGTACGGCGGCGTAATTAACAACGAGGTCCCTTAGCGCCATGGTTTTCTCCGCCCGGTAAAACCAGGCGGAGAAAACCTCCATGGCGCTAAGGGAACTCGTAGTACGGCGGACGGGTCCGCCGCGATTAGCGCTGGCGGAAACCCACTCCGCCAGGGTCCTAATGAGGGCCATTGTAATTAAGATTACTGCATTTAAAGCCTCATTTTGAAGATCATATTGGCCTGACAACAGACTTGCTATGGTTAAAACTGTTTCACGTACATAGGAAAACCCTGAGGTATGCAATTATAAATTATCTAAATACTTTTGAATTGAGATGGAATAATATCAAAGTTTTTACTTTGAAGCTCAACATTTCCTAATCAGAATTATTACATTAACAAGTCATAGTAAAGAATTGAAAACTCTGATATAACAAAATTGTTTTTGAGTAAGCTGAATATTATTTTATTATGCAGTAAATCTTAATTTGTGATGTAAGAAATTATTTTTAAGAATGCAGACTGTATTTTAAGTTTTGTATAGTATGTTGAATGAAGTGTATTTGTTGATTTATATGTCAATATTGTAAAGCTGAAAGGTTGGATTTATTTTCGACCATACCAGCTGATAATAAAAAATACAAAAAAATAGCGACCCAAAATATTCATGGGATTACAACTCAGTCAGAATAAAACAGCAAGAGAGAACATTAAACTTGAGAACAAACACAGTGTAAGGTTCACCCAATTCAACCTTGGTTCATGCACATTTGTCAACAGCTACTTTTAGCATGAAATACAATTTCCCCAAATTACATTTAAAAGATACTGAATTCTTGTACATAAATAACTTTTCTCTATCTTAGAACACATTCGCAAACGTTCCTCAATTCACAAATATACTCACATTGAATTGTGAAGCCTCTGCGCTATTCTCAGGAAAAGCCCCCTCTCTGGAGTGGGTTATCAGCAAAAGGGAGTTTTGCAAATTCTGCACAGCTATTTCACCACAAAGGTCAGCTCACAGTCCCAGCTTCATCTATGGGCCTGGACTGCTTGGCACTGCCCTCTCTGCTCAGCAGATGGCTGCACCACTGATCTCTTCTCTCCGTAAAATGATGACTGACCCTCCACCCCTTGTAGCTAGATTTATACCATAGGCCTGTCAATCTTACTGACCCTGCCCCTTCTCTCCTGACATCTACTGTCACCCCAGCTGATCCTTCTAGAATCATGGCATTTTTCTCTCCGAACACCCCAGCTCCCAAGCATATTTCTATCAATTTGCCTTCTGAATGAAAAAGACAGCCAATGCATTTTGCATGCACGTTTACTTCCACTGACCAAAACATAATCTGTCATCTGAATCATTTGCACTGCTCTGTTAAAGGGTACTTTAATTAATTACTGGGAAAATGTTATTTCATGGGAAATTGTTGGTTGATTATTCTGGGTTAGCCTATTCAGTGCAAACTGTACAGATAGTCCATTCACTATAACATGGAACATTTTACATGTGCTCAGTGCATTTCAATTTGCTGTCTTTGCTTTCATTTAACTGCCTCCATTGAAAGCAATGTCATGTTTTTCCCTACAGAGCCCAATTCTGAAAGATGTTCTGGTGAAATTGATGTGCTAGTTCTAGGCCTTCACAAGCACTGAAAAATTGCAAAGTTCACCTAAACATCTGCATCTCAGATGTGTACTTTCAAATGCCCCTTTCATCCCCTTTGTGCAAAGTGCCCCAAATGTATTTAGTGCGCAAGCAGTGGTGTGAACCGATTGTCTCCCTCTTGTATTTCAGTCCCTCAAACAGGATACACTTGCTTTTGCTCTTTATTTCACATTTCACAATGGCATTTACAAGCCAGTCTCTGTGAAATGTACTGCCAGTACTCACACCAACAGCCTATCATACATTAGTTATGTATGCTATGTATACTAGGGACTTGGCCTGCACAACACTTGTGCTGCCATTAAACCCACAGAAAAGCACAGCTCACCTTTGAACATGTGCATTCATTTACAAAGGCCAAGAAAAAAAGTTGCCTCCTATGAAAATGTTAGACCTGCACAATTAGTGACAATCAGCCTTGATATGTGGACACTAGACACACACCATCAATGTATGAAGATATAAGAATGTCAGGTGTAAATAATGAATAATGATACAAAAAGCTGCCAGGTATCTATATCAAACCAAGCACAACAGATAATACAATTACGATTCCTAATTAAGAAACACATTATAAAGACTGTCCACCCCACCAGACATATCCAACTCCATAACACACAAAGGGCCCCCCATGGCCTGAGACATCCAGACATTTTATTTGGAAGGACACTACATTAATGGTGGCCAAACATTGTAAATAAATCCAAACTACATTTTATTTGGTTGACTGATTACATTTGAATCACAGTCATCCAATTTAATTAAGGACAAGTGACTAGGATGTACTTTGGATAAGAAGAATGAAAAGTTGGAAAACTTAAACAAGAAAGTGAGAAGTTAAGACACTGTCAATCCTGCAGAGCACCTTGGACTATAAATGAGAGGCGAAAGTTGATAGACTGAGGGATGCAGCTAGATCTCAGATAGCAGCCAGTAGAGTGGAGCATCTTCTGCATTATACATTCTGACTGACTGTGGTCAACCAAGGGGAAGAGGGAATACTCGACTATATTACCCAACCATAGCACTTCTAAAATAGATAACACACAAAGGAGTGAAATATGTATTCTTGTACTTTTATTCAGTGTAATTCATATTGATGCATTATATGAAATAATAATTCTAACATATAGAGTATTATGGGTTGTAATTATTTGAAACATACTAATTAAGAATGTTACATACTCATGAATATAAATAAACACATCAAATTCATCACATATTTACAGTTTTAAGAAAACAGTCACTGTTTGCACATTACATTTGTTGTTTAAACGTTTACACAGTTAATCACGCTGTACAGCTAATAGCCCCGAATCATGTGCCACAGTGCTAAACATGATGACATAAATTAAAACATTATGCAAGACTAGCTCTGTATCCCTTGAAATTCTGTATTTGTTCCGATTACAGTCCTCCATTCTAACTTTATGTTAATTTTCTTCTTTTCAAGGCACTTTTGAACTCATTATTTTTCAGTGTGTAAATAATAGGGTTGCACATGGGACTCACTGCAATGTAGGCAAGAGAGAATATTTTGCTCTGACTCCCTGAGTACATTGAGGCAGGGCGCATGTAAGCAAACAGGAGAACTCCGTAGAATAAGACCACCACAATGAGGTGGGAGCCGCAGGTGGAGAAGGCCTTGGATCTCCCGACTGCAGATTGGATATTCAGGATGGCTGTGATGATGTGCACATAAGACGTGAGGATTAAAGATAATGAAAAAATTGGCACTATGACACCAAGGGCATAAGTCAATATTTCTAAGGTGTGAGGGCTGGTGCAAGAAAGATTCAGTAGTGCCAAAAAATCACAGAAGAAGTGATTGAGTTGATTCGATTTACAAAAGGAGAATTTTGATATTGTGACAGTGTGAGTAATTGGTATCATGAGTCCAAATAGCCAGGCTCCAGCAGCCATCAAGAAGCACAAGGTCTTACTCATGATCATTGTGTAGTGTAGGGGATTGCAGATCGCGGCATAGCGATCATATGCCATGATGGTCAGGAGCAAGACTTCTGTTGAAACAA
This sequence comes from Ambystoma mexicanum, assembly GCF_040938575.1. Classification (NCBI taxonomy): domain Eukaryota; kingdom Metazoa; phylum Chordata; class Amphibia; order Caudata; family Ambystomatidae; genus Ambystoma; species Ambystoma mexicanum. The sequence continues at coordinate 47,862,799 of NC_090925.1, read as the reverse complement.
GTGCTACGAAGAACTGAACTTGTAGCAGGCATTCCCAGAGATGAATTTGCGGACTCACCTGAAAGAAGTTGACCAGCATTCTCGGGAACATGAGGGAGGTGTAACAGATGTCTACAAAAGACAGGTTGCTGAGGAAGAAATACATGGGAGAGTGCAAACGCGAGTCCCTGTAGATAACTGCCATGACCATGAGGTTACCTGAAATGGTGACCAGGTAAATCATCAAAAATACAAGAAAGAGATGATTCCGCAGATGAGGAAGATCTGAGAACCCTACAAGAATAAATTTGGTCCAAGATGTCTGATTTTCTTCTTGCATTTGCCAAGAACTGCTTCTTTGTTGGAAGTCAACTTTTGCTAAAAAGAAGAAAACACAATGTTTAAGAAAACAAGTTCCAAAGACATTGATTGGACATCATGTGACAAAATGACATCTCCTCTGGAAGAGCATCACCGTGAGTATTGGCTACACCTCATACTCAACCCCAACACTTCTACACACCAACACTGATCCAAACAATTAAGGCAAAACAGGCATAGCTAAGAGATATATAGCCTTGGCATTTTGTGGCAACCTGGATGGAGGGAAGGCTATACTCTCAGAAGGGGTTTGAATGTGATACAGTAGCAACCAAACAGCACGGTACAGCCATCCAAAATAAAAGGAAAGTCCAATCAAGGTCAAAGGTACCAACTTTGGTTGGGTGATATGTGTATGTAAATATGTTCTCTGTATTGCACTTTGGCGAAATAACTATATAAATGACAAGTCATTGATATATAACAATATTTATATACTTCAATTCAACACACCAATATGCTGCTCACTGGGTAATGAAACAGGGATGAAAAGGCAATATGCAACCACAATGAATGTAAATGCATGCAACATTCAGTGATAACTAGTGTAGACATTACCAGAGCAGTCTCTAGGGCCCAAAGATGGACCGCAGGGGCACGTATGTGTCAACAGTACCTATTCAATGTTTTAGGTGTTTCTACAACATTGAACCACACTACGAGATGCACTGTGGTGCAGGTCAAAACAGAAATGAGTGTTGTGTGTCATACTGGGTCAAGTGGCAAGCTGGCGTCTGGTCCATTCAAAGTGGGAGTTTGGTGCGGCTCAAATGAGTCATTCGGGTCATGTGGTTCAAATGGTTCACCAGAGTCGGAATGGGAGTCAAGTTGATTTGAGACATTGGTAACTTCATGTCGTAGTGTGATGCGATGCTGCAGCATTTCTAGTCGATTACCTCAGATCAATGCTCTCACCTTTGTGATCCGATGCCTGGTGACAGAAGAGGCGGTGCTTTGAATTATATTCACAACAGTGAGCAGGTTTTTGATGGGCAATAGGTGACATTGGCTCGAAGTGGCAGTGAGCTGGTTCAACGGGTGCAATGCTGCGATGGTTCAAAGTTTGATAGAGTGCTAAAAGCTGCACCGTTGAGTGGCTATTTTTGAGTGTGTTAAACAAAGTACAAATGTGTTTCAACCAGTTTGATGATGTAGAACAGGGATCTGCAGTCATTCCCCGATTTACCGGAGCTCACATTGCTCTGAGGTGCTGCCTCTTACATACGTTACGGAATTGCACGTGCAGCCCGGCAGGGCCACATTACGGTTCTACAGCACCTTTAAGCGATACGGTTGCATTGCAGCGCTATACACCATGCAGATCTAAACAAATTATTGCGTCATCCTACTCTGCAAAGCGTAAGAAGCACAGGCACCAACAGATCTAAACACAATATTGCATCATCCTACTCTGCAAAACGTAAGAAGCACAGGCACCAAAAGAACAGCAAGTCCCGGGCCATGTCCTGCGTATTCATGAAGGAGTAGATCAAAGCTACGTTTTGACTTTTGGTCTCCAGCTTCTCTATGTTGGATTCTGGCGAAGCCCGCAAGGAGGAAAGGGCGCGCTGTTAACTGCTGTACCACTGAGAGACTTACCCTATCTTCTGTGATCTACAGAGAACAGCAGAGATTGAACGGCTGAATCACTCTTGCCGCTCCGAGTCACGTAAATCTGTCAGTTTCAGACAGCTGACATCGGTTGAGGAGAGCGGGAAGCGAGAGCCAACGAATTTGCATTCCCATGTGACTCGTGTCACGTGCCATCAAGAGGACACGCCCCCTGACCAGCCCATAAAACCATAACAGCGCGACCCTTGTGGCGTGAAGCCCGTGAGGAGGAAAGGGCGTGCTGTTAACTGCTGTACCGCTGAGAGACTTACCCTATCTTCTGTGATCTACAGAGACCAGCAGAGATTGAACGGCTGAATCACTCTTGCCGCTCCGAGTCGCGTAAGTCTGTCAGTTTCAGATAGCTGACAGCGGTTGAGGAGAGAGGGAAGCGAGAGCCAATGAATTTGCATTCCCACATGACTCGTGTCACGTGCCATCAAGAGGACACGCCGCACTTCCAGCCCATAAAACCATAACAGCGCGACCATTGCGGCGTGAAGCCCGCGAGGAGGAAAGGGCGCACTGTTAACTGCTGTTTACGTCTGAATCGGCGGAAACTGCTGGTAAGTGTCAACAATTAATTCTATTCATAAAATCGACTGAATTGTATGAAACTGACTATTTACAACCATAAATACCCAAAGATGGATATTGTAAAACCTTGTACAAGACTCCAAGAAAAATTAGAAGAATCTGTAATGAGGACTAACAGAGTCAGGGCACAGGTCAACATTAAACATCAGCCCATTACTACATTCATGGAGGAGAAGCATAGATTAGCAAAAAACAAAGTGATTAATGCACAAAAACCAGAGACTGAAAACAACATCTATGAAAGAACATCTAAGACAGCGGCTACCACAGAGGATAACATGGAAGCCCAGACACAGTCTGCAATCGGAAGTACTTTGGAGCTGACAAGCGTACCAGCAGCAGAACTTCTAACCAAAGAGATCTTAGCAAATTCTGATACGGATACTGATGTAGTAGCACCTGGCCAAGGAATTATCAAGAGTGACAATCTACAACAACCAAGATTGCAAGACTCCTGCTTTACACCATCATTGCAAGAGAGAGCAAGGATTGCAAAACAACATTGGCAATCAACATATCACCCGACTAACTCACTTTGCGATAATAATATGCAGACTCTACCTATCAGGATAGCACGCCTGTCACTTGACATTACTGAAATAGACGCAATAATGGACTCTCAAGAGAAAAGACAAGAAGTATTCAACGGGATCCATCCAACTCCCCATACGAATCAAATAAACACCTCTACACCGATAATCCATAAAGAAAGCCATACAACAACGGAAGCATGTACTGAAAAACCAAATAACCATGTAAAGATACAAAGAAACGAGACTACTGGATCCTTACCCATAAGTAATCATTCCGACCTGACGAGGGACCTGCCTAAATCTCCTCAGAGATTACCTACCACAATGTTAGAGTTACAAAATACCTTGATTGCAGTACTATCACAAGCAATGATTCCATTTTTGAAAATACATGAATCCATGGTCGACGCTACAAAAGATCAAGCGACGCTTTTAGCGATGATCATGACGAAACAAACTCAGTTCGAATCATTTACTAACACCATACAAGAGCGAATGAAATACGAAGCAGAAGCATCCAGGACATGGCAATCACGATTAGCGGACATGGCAAGAGTGGGCCGCATAGATAAACAGAATTTACTGGAGACAGTGGCAACAATAACAACAAAATTAACAGACGAAAAAGCGAAAAAAGAGTCACTTATGACAACTCAATCACAATCATCAAATCAAGAAACTCAAACTGAGGAAAAAGGCTACGGTAATAGAACTAACACTGATCAGAGAACACAGTATGAAATGCAACCTTTGACGAATGAAACAAACAACCACTTACTACCGATAATTCAAGGCACAAATGAAACCCCAATGTGCACTCCATTTGATATATTTGATCTTTCCAAACAAGGCACAGAGGAACAAGCTGCCCTGAATAAATCAACTCACAAAAAAGCGATTAAGAAATCGCAAACTGGATCTCGAGCCTTCCTAAGAAAAAGGCAAAGTGTGCAAAAAGCACTAGGTGATAAAACAAAGTCAGCTAACCAAAGTAATGTTCAAAAAGGTCCAAACCCCAATTTGGCTATAGTAAACATCTCAAAATCAATATCACAAATTGTTAAACAAGTACCAAATGAACCATTGGATGACCTGTTAGCGGAAATTAATCATGACGCCCGGAACCCTACAACAAGCCAAGCCCCAGTAGCAGATATCCAAACAATTGAGGATTCGTCGGGCGACTATTCAATCACCAAAAACCCTCAGGACGACATATTGATCATCATTGATGAGTGCTACGATACATCCTTGGCAACTTCAACAAAATCCCAATAATCAGACGACCAAGAAAATAACATATCTTTTATATATTCATCGGTATCAAACGATGAAACATGGTCACCCGCAGAAAAGCAGAAGAGGGAAAAAAACGACACACCGATGTCTAGCAGAAGTCCTCCTATTACGAGACCGAAGTTTCAAAACCCCTTGAGTACTATGTATGCTCATAGAGTAGCTCTGTTTCAAACGACGACAACTACAGAGCACTGGCGATACTCAACAGATCTAACACTCTACGCTTACTAAAAGCCATCCCAGATCTTAGCGAAATCGAAACGGACGACATTGAAGTAATCATTTTCCCGAATAAAAATCACATGGAGGAAGCTCATATTGACTTCTATTTAGAAGAAACCATGCAGAGAGTCCTAGCGGCAAATCATCAACTTAAGAAACTTGGATTTAAAGTAGAAGAAATCTTTGTATCCAGAATGATGGCTAGGAAAAAATCCAGGAATATTTCACTATTTGATCAAAGAAAAAACTATAACCAAAGAAAGGGGACAAAAGAAAACAAAAATCAGAGCGACAATATATATACCGCCAAACCGAAAAATGTTTCCGAAAGAGAGAATCAAACTTCCCAACCAAGTAGAAAAACATACTTATAACCACCAAAGAATAAAACTAACGACACAAACACAATATCCCTAACATCTTGGAATACAAGGGGTTACAAACATCTCTTAGAAAACCCATCGATAACCTTAGCAGAATCAGAAATAATCTGCTTACAAGAAACTTGGATGACAGAGGAAGTCCTTTGTGATGGATATATAACTTGGCTGAATCCTGCAATAGCGTCGAGTTTAGGCAGACCGGCATCAGGGATGCTAATACTTATGAAAATCAATGCGACGTGGTCAATATTAGCAAGAAATAACATCAATTCCTGGGCACAATATATTACTATCAGCATGCCAACTTATAACTCGGAACATAACGATAACAATATGACTCAGTGTTTGGAAAACAAATGCATCTCAATCTTTAACATATATTGGAACCCTACTGCGATTAGTGACAATAAATTAATCGACTCCATATGTGAGGAAATTGACTCCATTGCAAGATCTAACACTGGAAACAAATTCATCATAGCTGGCGATTTCAATATACATTTAATCAATAAAGAAGGCAATATTTGTACTCTTGAAGAAATGTCACCCCGTGCAAAGAAATGGATGAAAGAAATGAGAATTCGTAATATATTCTTAGCCGAACAACCTAAGAATGCTAAAGGAATACCATATTCGACCTGGACAAGCAAAACCTCCACTTCAATGTTGACTATATATTTGCCTCTGAAAGCCTACAGAAATCAGTAATTGCAACTAACAACATTCCACACTGTTCAAGTGATCCCATCAGATTTCAATTTCATGGAGAGCCCAAAAAACTATCGCTGAGCGAATACATTTACCAGAAATCGAAGGGTTACCAGTCATTTGGTCGAAAATAAATGGTCGAATGACCATTTGATCGATGTAAAATGGTCGAAAAAAAAGGTCGATTTTTTTTTTATTTATATATTTTTTTATTTATGGGGGGGGGTTTCTCCCCCCAACCCCCCTTTTTCTTTATTAAAAAATATTTTTTAAGCAACCAAACTAAAAAATATATATATAAATAAATAAATAAATAAATAAATAAATAAATAAATAAATTTGACTTTTTTTTCGACCATTTTGATTCGATCAAATGGTCATTCGACCATTTATTTTCGACCAAATGACTGGACACCAATCGAAGTCTTGAACGGACTGAAGAAGTTAAGAATTCAAAGAGATCAAGCCACTGAAATACTTTCCACATTTCAAGGAGCACCCTTGAATGACCAGGAAAAGTTGAACTATGGATGGATCCTAGAGAAATACAAACATTCTCAGGTTAAATCTACGAACATCAAGACTACTCATGGCCATCAATACAATCCAGAAATCAAGCTAAAAAAACAAGAGCATCAAAAGAGACTACGGCTATTGAAAAAAAGAAAGATCCTGACTTTGAAAAACAAATAAAAAAGAAAATCAAAAATACTCTACCTATTTAAAAGCAAATACTATGAAACAACATGATGCCGAAGCGATTTTAAGAGCTCTACAAAACAAAAACACGAGAAACCTATGGTCAATGATGAATGATAATTCAATCCAACAAACTATGATACAAGAAGTGGAAGCCCACATCTGGGTTAAACACTTCCGTGAAGTATACAACACCAATACAGCAAACTTGCCTAAAAGGAAAGAAAACGATACGAGTACTTGGAAATGTAATTGGGATGTTGATGACATAACAAACAAAATTAATGCCTTGAATCCATCCAGAGCTCCAGGCCCTGGTGGGATTTCAAATGCTATCCTCAAAGCTACTTCCGGAAGTTGGGCAAAATTCTTCTTCCATCTATTGTATCTAATAGAAAAAAGAAAAGAAATTCCTTACACTTGGACAGTTGCGATTCTGATTCCAATTTACAAGACTGGAGACCAAAAGAACCCAAATAATTATAGGCCAATAGCCCTCCTAGATCCGCGAGGAAAACTATTTGCAAGCTATTTACAAAACCAACTTAACAACCGGGCTGCAAATAACGAAAAACAAGCGAAAAGACAAACAGGATTTGTGACAAAAATTGGAACTAATATAAACCTATTGATATTGAATTTGATAAAAACTGAAGCAATCATCAGAAAGCACCAAGTCTATGCTATATTCATAGACCTGAAAATGGCGTTTGACTCTGTAAACAGACATAAACTCTGGGAAAAACTATCAGCATGGGGTTGTCCTACATGCATCCTCAAACCGATAATACAGCTCTGCTCAAATACATTTGAGTTCGCCTAACAAAAGATGGTATGGTCACACAATCCATTCCCACTTGGAATGGACTGAAACAAGGATGTCCATTAGCCGCTTGTTTATATAATTTATACACCAACGACTTTGAGGAACAAATCCAAAATCCTAAAGCAAATCCACCGAAGATTAACAATGAGTCAATACAAACACTAATCTATGCTGACGACATCATCATATTAGACAAAACCACAAAAGGCCTTCAAGAAACATTGGATAAAACACAAATGTATATGTGTACAAATGACGAGGATCCGCGAGGAAAACTATTTGCAAGCTATTTACAAAACCAACTTAACAACCGGGCTGCAAATAACGAAAAACAAGCGAAAAGACAAACAGGATTTGTGACAAAAATTGGAACTAATATAAACCTATTGATATTGAATTTGATAAAAACTGAAGCAAACATCAGAAAGCACCAAGTCTATGCTATATTCATAGACCTGAAAATGGCGTTTGACTCTGTAAACAGACATAAACTCTGGGAAAAACTATCAGCATGGGGTTGTCCTACATGCATCCTCAAACCGATAATACAGCTCTGCTCAAATACATTCGAGTTCGCCTAACAAAAGATGGTATGGTCACACAATCCATTCCCACTTGGAATGGACTGAAACAAGGATGTCCATTAGCCGCTTGTTTATATAATTTATACACCAACGACTTTGAGGAACAAATCCAAAATCCTAAAGCAAATCCACCGAAGATTAACAATGAGTCAATACAAACACTAATCTATGCTGACGACATCATCATATTAGACAAAACCACAAAAGGCCTTCAAGAAACATTGGATAAAACACAAATGTATATGTGTACAAATGACCTGCAAATTAACACAAGTAAAACAAAGGTCATGAAACTTGTCACTCAAAACCGGACAATCCAACATCCTGTAGAAATCTTTCTTGAAAATAAAGAAATACTGGCAATAAAGAAAATAAAATATGTGGGCGCTCTGAATAATCCCTCTACCAATGAAAAAGAATGGTATGAATGCATCGAAGAAAAGACAAGATCCTGAACCAGACAAGGAAGGTTTTTTCACCTGAAATACGACACATATTCAGTAAAGGCTACAACCCTATTATACAGACAAAAGGTAGTTCCAATAATAACCTATGCAAGCGAAACATTAATCAACCAGAAGGTGATCAATTGGTCTTTTCTAGAAGGACTATACTGGCGAAAAACACTAGCTCTCCCAAAATCGTTTCCCATTGAAAGGATCAGATTTGAATTGGCCTTACAGTCTATCGAGTCTATAGTTTCATGGAAACAGATGGACCTGTATAGAAAAATAATTTCGGATGAGCAGATTCCATCACTGGAAATACTAAAAAGAAAAACACAAGCTTTTCAAACGACAGCTCTTTCGAAATGGACAACAACAATAAAAATAAAATTGCAACTTGAAGAAATATCAGAAGAAATGCTAACAAAGAGGCCACAGCAAGCGAAACAAAAACTACAAAACAACGATTGGATAAAAACAGTAGAGAGCCAAACAACCTACAAACGTTACCTCAAATGTGACGCCGAGACAAGAGCAATAAATGAACTACCTGACTATTTAAGTCAATTTCCGGACAGAAATATACGTGACTTATTTCTAAGATTTCGCCTGAACATACTACCGACCAGAGACTATCTAGCAATGATAGATAAATCTGACACCGTTTCCTTGGATTGTAGATTTTGCAAAGAAGCGAAAACAACAGAAACATTATTTCACATAATCATGGAGTGTCCGATGCTGAAAGAAAAAATCTCGTCAAAAGCAAAGACGACTGAAGAAAGATGGTCTAATCTCCTACTAGGAAACGATCAGTGGCTTATCATTACAATAATTAAATTCTGGTTTGAGATTACAAATGAATCGGAAAGGGTCTGAATTAAATGACTTGTTCCTATTCTAATGAAAAGTTTGTAAAATCAAACAAATCATTTTGAATAAAAAAAAAAAAGTAGAACAGGGAGCATTGGCTGATCTAATCCTCCATATGTTGTGACACCCACTAAAGGGTGAGTCCTTTCAGGTTCTACTCTCCCATCCTAGGAACGTTTGGGGCAAAGTGGCAGGTCTTGGACTTCTGTAAGGGTCACCCCGAGAGTGCCCTAGGAGTGCTCCCTCTTCACCTTAATGGCTGCAGGATTTGGAAAAATCATGTGCCCAAGAAAGGTCCCAATTTTTTCCTTAAATCCTGAAGTTCAAAAGTGAATCAAAGAAACAGTGGGAGAAGCCCTCTTTTGGAGGCAAAAGTCCATAAGTGATTGGACAAAAGCAAGCATGCTTTTAGTGATCCAATTAATGTTCTTGTGACAGAGTGCCTTTTGCCAGCTTGCATCCTACCCAAAGTGTATTTATTTTTATTTGTATGTATTGTATTAATAAAGCGCTTAAGCCAAAGCACTGCACAAAAAGGAGATGGTACAATAATGGGTGAAAAATAAAAGCAGGTTACACAATCGGTTTATAGTCACTATCTCGAATAACATTTGGTCGAAAGTCAAAATGTTGAAAAAAAAATGTTGAAATTTCTTTTTCAAATGTCTTTTTTAGTTTGTTTTTTGTTCGAAATGGGGGGTTCCCCCCAGCCCCCCTTTTTATTTGTTTTACTGTTTTAACCCTTTTTTTTACTTGTGGAACAAAAAAAAAACATGTAAATAAAAAAATAAAGCATTCAAAATTTTTCTTTTTAGACATCATTTTTTCGACATTTTTGTCATTCGACCAAATGTTTTTGACATTTTGACTGGACACCTACACAATCATTATGAGGATAATAGGTGAGTTTTTAGAGCAGAACGAAAAGAGGAAAAGATTGGTGAAGAGCGAATAGAGAGAGGCAAAGTGTTCCAGTGTTTAGGAGCCAAGAGGGAGAAAGAACAAAAACTAGAAGAGGCACAGGGAGGTTTAGGGACTTTAAGATAGAACTGAATTGTTCACAAAGTGACGGAGCAGCAGCGTAAACAGAGACCAGCGACTAGGGGTAAGGAGGAGCAAGACTGTTGATTGTTGATGCATTTAAATACAATAGATAAGAAATGGAAGAGAAACCGTGAGTGAAAAAGGAGCCAAGAGATAGACCGGAGAGAGCTAGAAATGGAAGAGTGAAGAGAGAGCTGAAAAGGAGTACAGATGGCAAAGTTGAAGATATTGAAGATATTGGAGCCAATTGGTAAGCGGAGAGACCAAACAAGAGGGTGGAAGAACAATCCAAGTGAGAGAGCCCCAAAGTGGAGATGAGGAGTTTAGTAGCTTGGAAGGACATGAACGGGCAGGCTTTGCAAATATTAAAGAGCTGAATCAGGAAAGAGTGAGCACTATTAGAAATGTTGGAAGAGAAGGAAAAGGAGAAATCGAAGGAACCTTGGTGTTACCATCGAGCAGGCTTGTTGTGAGAGGGGTATAAGGAAAGGAGGAAAGGAAATATCATTGGGAGGTAAAAGAGAAGGAAGTGAGGACAAGTATTTCAGTTTTTGAAGAGTTGAGATGTAGGAAACAAGAGCAGAATAAATAGAAGCAGTGCAAGAGGAACATAAAAAAAGACCTGGGAGTCATCAGCATAGAATTGATGAGGAAGTCCAAAGGGTTTAATATTGTTTCCAAGAGAAAAGGTATATAATTAAAAGAGAAGAGGCCCAAGGATGGAACCTTGATGGGCAACATCGAGCAAGGATATGGAGGGGGCGGAATTGTTTCCCCAGGTAACAGAAAATGAATGGTTTGGGAGATAGGACTGACACCAGTAAAGCACATACCGAGAAATACTGAAGCAAGCAAGAGAGGCAAGAAGACGAGAGTGATCCACTGTGTCCAAAGACGCAGACAGAGCAAGAAGGATAAGATTAGAAGATTGCCTAGTGTGGCGTACTGAAAGCCACAGGGATAGTGGAGTGTAGAGCCAGAATCCAGATTGAAGGGAAGGCAGTAGAGAGTTATGATATAAGTAGGTAGAAATCTGAGAGTAGACAATACATTCAAGAACTCTGGAAAGAAAGGGAAGTAGAGGGACAGGATGAAAGTTGGCTGGAGAAGAAGGTTTGAGGGAAGGCTTTTTGAGAATGGGAATAACTACAGCATGTTTAAAGGAGAAATAGCAATGAAGAGGAGATAGATTAAAGATGCATTTAAGAAAGGGTAGACGAGTGGAAGATTTCAGTAAAGGGGGAATAATGTCAAGTGGTGATGTCAGAATCAAAAATAGGCAAACACATTGATAAAGTTGAAGGAGGAGGAGAAATGGAAGGGTGGGAAGGGGAAGGGAGAGACGGGGTGCTTTGGGCAGAGGCACATAGTTGTGTAACTTGTTCTGTAAAAAATCTGTCAAAGTCAGAAGGTACAAGGGAGAATGTTGGTGCTGCATCTGGAGGAGGTGGGCTGAGGAGGTGTATTAGCGTCTGAAAGAGGCGGTGAAGAGGAGAAGAAAGACAAAGAGATCAGAGCAGTAGATTTGCTTAGCATTCAGCAGAACAGAATCATAAGAAGAATATATGAGCTAAAGTGTAGTAAGAAAATCAAGGGTAGACTGTGATTTTTGTTCCAGTGACATTCTGCTCACTGAAGTGAGGAGCGTAGTATCAAGAGATCAGAAGCACGCCAAGTATGAGCCGGCTTGCGGGAAATGCCTAAAGGGCATGAGGGGTGAAAATCCTCAATGATATTAGGAAGAGCAGCATTAAGGGTAAAATTGGATGTGTCAACAGAGATCCAAGAAAATTCATAGATGTAAGGAAGGGAGGTAGTATTGGATTGAATGAAAAGGGATGGGTCAAAAAGACATAGAGCACAACAAAAGAAAGTGGGTGAGAAGACTGGGGTGAAGCGAGGAGAGGTTGGAAAAAAATGAGAAAGAGAGAACAGAAGGATCAGAGGAGAAGAAACAGAGATAGAAATAGGGGTGTCCAAGTAGTGAGATAAAAAAAAATAAGATCTAGTGAAGAGCCAGAACTGTGACGAGGAAGGCAATTTGCAAATTTGATAAGAGTCAAGTAAAGGGAGGAAGGGGCAGGCTTAGTGAGGTGTACAAAGATGAAGATTGAATTCACCTAGCAAAACGTGGCAACTGAGAGGACAGAAGGCAATCCAAATCATTGCAAAAGGATGAAAGTGGGCCTGGATAGCAACACACACTTAAGAATGTGGGGGATATGGGTGGATGGTGCACACTCAAATGTGGATAAAGAAAGGGAAGGAGGTGAACAGCAAGGCTAAATGAGAAATGATACAAGAGTCCAGTGCTGCCCCCCAACACCGTAGAGGCATGGGCAGTGGGTCAATCCATAGATGAGGAGATAAGAGCAGCAGGCATAGTAGTATTAGTGGAAGAGATCCATGTTTCAGTTAGACACAGAAACTTGGGATTAAAGTGATAGAATGTATCAAGAATGGCTTGAGATTTATTACAGATAGAGTGGACATTCAGGATGCCAATAGTAATAGAGGGAGGAGAGAGAGAACATGGAATGTGAATAAGATTAGGTAGATTACATGGTCTGAGGAGAGTGGAAGAAAAAATAGGGCAGGAGGCATAGTGGGTAGGTGCAGTGGTAGGCATAGGTACAAGAAAAAGCAATGTAAGTAGAAGAGATAGTTGTTATCTAAGTTTCTAGATGCCTTATTGTACCAAGACAGGCAGCAATGGAGCAAAGTCGGGGTAGAGAGGAGAGGGAACATGTTGAGGTGTAGGAAGACAGAGGAGCCATGAGATGGTAAGAGGTTGTCCCAAAAGTCACAAAAAGGACCAAACAGGAAGTGACAGTATCCTTAGATGTCTGCCATTTGATGAGATGCCCAGGGCAGAAATACCCTAGTAGAGGAGAAATACAGGGAGGGTAAGGAAGACACGTGATGGATCACATGATATGTTTGGCTCGGGGTGGTGGTTTTGCAATGGAAGGCCCTGTGCGGCAGTGGTGAAGTGGCCGTTAGCTTAGAGCTACAGCTCTGGTTCAACGTCTCCTGGAGAGACGGTCCTCAGGCTGCGCTGTGCTGGTCTTCGGCAAGCAGTATCCTGGTTTTGGATACTTCCTGGGTGATAACACATGCTTTTTGCTAAGGGAAGTGGAGGAGGCAGGAAGGAAAGAGGTACACAGAGAAACAAGATGGTGGAACACCTTCTCACTTGTGCTGATCTCCCTCTGTCTACACTAACCCCACCCCTTCTCGGACCACAGGATCGAAGGCCCTTTGCTATGCAACACTTTGCTGTGAGGCTATTCATTTTTTTGAGGGTGCTCCCTTTGATTCTTGTTTCCCAGGACAACCCCAGCTGAGGGCCTGTAACTCTGGAGAGAGGTGTTACTTGCCCTCACAAATGATCAAAAGAATGCTGTCCCTACTATATATGGTTATTCTGGGTGCAGCAGAGACAGCAGTCTGAGAGGTATTCACACAGCCTGTACATGGCTGGGCTGGCTCACTGTGTTGACACATGATACAGACTCAGGTCTTCCTTTAATGATTGTGAGAAATGCTAGCCACCATACCCTAAACTCAGGTACGGTTCATATTCAAAGTTAACAACAACCACCAAGATATTAACTCTTGTAGAGTTTGGATCAGCACCTTGCCCTTTGAGGAGGCGGATGTCAAGGGCCATTTTGAAAATAGAGGGATGGCAGGAGGAGTCGAAGGGCAGGATGGAGAGTTAGCAAGGGTATAGGCCTCTAGAGGTGCAATAGGTTTGACAAGCTGCGGTGCTGTCATGGGATAGTACCCATTCTACCCTGCGGGATAAGAGGGATTAGGTAAGACATCAACTCATTCAGTATTCTGGTCATAACCGAAGACATATTTTAGCATTGGCTCTAGAGCCCAGGTAGAATAGAAAAGATAATTGCTTCCTATACTATATATCTCGTAACGATATATTATAAATATTCTTTTATAAACGCATTCATTGCAACAAGTTGTTTCTAAGCGCGGGATCAGGATTTGACGCTGTGTTGCGCTGGGTTGTCTTGCTTCCAAGACACACACGTTTCCCCTGAGCTATCCTTCCTCCCCCTTTATATTAAGTTAAGTATAGGTAGCAAAGGTTGTAGTGTAATACATGCTTAAGGTCAGTGTAGCCTGAAATACTAAAACCAGCAACTGTAGTGCTTAACACTGCAACAGTGTACTCAAAGGACTTGAGTGCTCAAAGAGGCTCCTAAGAGCCTATATTAGCTTTCTAGCTGAAATCAGCTCTGTGTAGCACTGGTGCTCTAGAAATAATGTATTAGACACTGATAGAAGTGTGTTTTTCTTTTAACATCAATTAATTAATTAATTGATTAATGTGTTTGCTCATTCATGTATTCATTTGTGTAACCATATAGCATATCAAGGCACTAATCAGGTTGACCATACCAAACTATATCATACATGCATACACATCTAGTGTAGCTGGATTAAGCGGTCCCGTTGAATCATCCTTATGGATACTTATAGCCAATATAACTAGGTCATGGAAGCCAGTGCAACTCCATTTTCTATTTAGCAAGACATACAGCAGCCCACTTGGGAGCTAATAGAATCATCTCATGACGCTGAGGACTTGGACAGCGACACTCGGGGCATTTAAATAGATACATTCCCTCAGAGACATTACTGATAATTTTGCTCTGTTTTATTTCTGATACGTTCACTCTGTGTTTCTACTGATAAATGAGCCAAGTTTGTATGTGTCACAGGTAGTATAGCTCAGTGGCAATGCGCTCGTCTAGGAAGCAAGACGATGCAGAGCAACAAAGGTTTCAATTCCAGGTCTGCGCTTAAAAACCTCTTTGGTATTAAACGTTTTATAAAAAAACAAAAATGCATTATTTGTTTTGGTTAATACAAACCTTTACAAAATAAATATTTGAAAACAGAGGTAAATGCCCACAATATATTACATTATAGAATAAAAAGAAAATTACAGCAAAATCCAAATATGCCCACATTTGTTAAAAATCGAATTAGCACAGAATTTAAAAGAACAATCCATACAGCGCGAACAGTATTAGTTACATAACGTATTTCCTATATTAAGATCTCAAGTAAACTTGAAACTGCCTAAAAATACCAGAAATTAAGATATAGCCCCAAATCTAAAGATGAATTGATTTATATATATATATATATATATATATATATATACATCCCCCTAAATTCCTTCAGACTTTTGAGGCCTTGAAACGAATAATACATCCATCTGAACATTTTTGCATAACACATATAAAGCATTTATCTAAAATAATTTACATACAGTGGATAAAAATCTCAGTACTGCCAAATTTAAAGCAGCTGATTTTCCATTCAAAATCTCCCACCACAGATGATCAAGAAATGCCCAATTAGGGTTTAAGACAAATCTATTAAAATTATCAATCCGCTGCTTCTAAGGGCAGGACAAAAGATCAACACATATATACGTGTTTCCTTAGAATCCACCACATTACAGAATGATAGAGCAACAGGGCGTCTCGCACACCCCCTCTTGCGCATGCAAGCTCTCTTCTGTGGCAAAACATTTTACCCGAAGCACATAAAGTTGTTACGCATTTTCTTATTTGGAAAGAGTTTCAAATATGGCCCCACACATCCCGGTGTGTTTTGAAGGGAGATGATCTGCAAATATAATTGAGAGCCTATAACAGCATTATTAGTGCAAGCCCAATCATTAATTTGTATCATCTATTTTACTTTATAAGGATATTGCAGGAGGGTTTCAAGCGATACTCCTAATTTCCCCAATAGTCTTACACATTCAACATGTAACTTAAACACAAAACCCTCTTGCGTAACTCCTTCCCTAACACATTTACTGAATAGCGTGTATAAACACCCTTCCAGACTCACATACAATGTTCTTTACAGGCTCAATCTCCTCCATTCTACCAAGCTCTACAGGGACTATTGACCTAATTCATATCAGATTGCTGCCAATAGCAGACATTTGGGTAAACAGTACAGAACAGATCGGCAGATAAAGGCTTCATATTCATTCATCTCCATCACCGACCATGCCAGGAAGAACTCCAACCCATAACATAAACGAGGAATCACCTTGAATCGATAGAACTTTATAGCTGGCACAATTGAAATGTTACTAGTTACTAGGGGAATCCAGACATGGACCCCTTGCTCACTATTCTTAGAGAGGCACAGCTCCTCCCTACTGATGAGGTCCAACCAGACCGAAATACGTGTCTGGGGATGCTGTTGGTACTCTTGTTCAGAGGAGAATTGCCTAGCATTTCGGTGCTGGACTGCCCCAGGGCAGGACAAAGACTGATATGTTTGGGATATTTCTTCTCTGTGAAAGATAGTGAGCTAAAGGCTCTGGGTAAGTCCCTCATAACCAGGACTAATGTCTGGCAGAGGGACTCCCAGGACCCCTGTGTCAATTTGCATATTTAAGTAACTTTGGGTCTCACCCTAAGTTACTAGGGGAATCCAGACATGGACCCCTTGCTCACTATTCTTAGAGAGGCACAGCTCCTCCCTACTGATGAGGTCCAACCAGACTGAAACACGTGTCTGGGGATGCTGTTGGTACTCTTGTTCAGAGGAGAATTGCCTAGCATTTCGGTGCTGGACTGCCCCAGGGCAGGACAAAGACTGATATGTTTGGGATATTTCTTCTCTGTCAAAGATAGTGAGCTAAAGACTCTGGGTAAGTCCCTCGTAACCAGGACTAATGTCTGGCAGAGGGACTCCCAGGACCCCCGTGTCGATTTGCATATTTAAGTAACTTTGGGTCTCACCCTAAGTTACTAGGGGAATCCAGACATGGACCCCTTGATCACTATTCTTAGAGAGGCACAGCTCCTCCCTACTGATGAGGTCCAACCAGACCGAAACATGTGTATGGGAATGCTGTTGGTACTCTTGTTCAGAGGAGAATTGCCTAGCATTTCGGCGCTGGACTGCCCCAGGGCAGGACAAAGACTGATATGTTTGGGATATTTCTTCTCTGTGAAAGACAGTGAGCTAAAGACTCTGGTTAAGTCCCTCGTAATCAGGACTAATGTCTGGCAGAGGGACTCCCAGGACCCCCGTGTCAATTTACAATTGAAATGTTGCCATCTTTTTTATCTGTCTTTTTGATTTGTACAATTTGTTTATACACTTTTCCCTTCAGGTAAATACTTTTTGGGTGGAATGAAATAATTGGGAACCACAGATAATTTCTGCTCGATTTCACTGTCAGTTTTATATTTTTAAGAAACCAGTTTAAACCAATCGAATTTAAGCACCTTAAAATAACTTTCTTATGTGGATTAACTCGCAAATGATTATCAATTATATACTGATTAAAGGCGACCATACATTTTTGGAGTCCACTTGCTGTATGATCCATCAGTATAAAATTGTCTGTGTTGGCCACCCAAAACAATTTTACTCCATCTATTTTAGGTGATATGTAAAAGGGCCCTAGCTAATGCATTACCAATATCTGCAACATATAGGTTGAATGAAGAGAGCACAAGTATACAACCTTGGTGGTGTCCATTGTAAGTGGAAAATCTTTTAGTTAATAGCCCATCATTTTTCAACCTTATTTGGATTTTAGCTCCCTCACAAAGATAGATCAGAATGGACAACAGTCCATCAAATTGGACCATAGGGTATTCCTGTCTACTAATTCAAATGCACGTGATACAACCTACATTGCAGAGGAAGTATCCTTCCATGCTAGCTGTTGTAAAGAGCTGAGCAGGAGCCCACCACAATCAGACCCCTTTTTTTAACTAAAACCTATCTGTTAGGCGGATGGGATTTTGTTACTGGCACTCCATTCATCAACATGTTTTAACACCAAAGAAGCACAGATTTTGCAGTCCGTGTCTAGCAGGCCTATGCAACGATAGTTCAGAGGAGAAAGCATGTCACCCTTCTTGTAGATAGGTACCACATATGATGTTTACCAAGAGAGCAGAGAAGATCTAATGTTCACAAGATCATTGCATAGGATTAATACAACTTTAGACAATAAATCCACATTACTTTTAAGTGTCACATTTGTGAGTTGATTAGGGCCAGTAGTTTTAGAAAAACTAGTCCAGCGAGAGTCCAGTCTCTCTCAGTCTCTGTTGAAGCTGGTGTTGCTGTGGATCCTGCCTGCCTGCTGTTTTGCATGTTTTTGCCCGTGTCCCTTTAAGAACTGGGGACCGCCTATATCTTGACTAGGTGGTGTGTAGCGCCGGCGTTTGAGTTTGGCGAGAATCCAGTCTCTCCCAGTCACCCCCTGGACACTCCTGGGAGCCGGTCTCCTCATTGTCCTGAGAGGAGATGTCAACCCACTCACCTTGCCTACTCCTCTGAATTCTGGACCACAAACCTGTCAACAACAGTGGCTACTTGGCGGTGTTATGGACACGCATACCGGCGTATCCCTTGAACTGGCAGAGGTGAGTGTTTCCACTGAACTGTTAAAAGAAGTGAGCAAAGCACCTACCCTGCCTGCACGCTTAACAAAGTGTAACAGCAAACTAGACCTCACTGACGCGGAACTACTTGAAGCAGAACTGCTCAAAGCCGAGTATTCGGTTGCTATTGAGGCTCCATCGCTCAAGTGCAATCGCAGCATTAGGTCAGACAAGGTAGTACCTACCTACACCAAAATTACTATCATACCTTGACTGCATTGCCCGCACTTAACAATAGATTAGCCAGGCCCTGTAATAGTGGAGTTTCACCTCAGGTGGCAAATCAAACACTTGATTCATACGGAAATGTCCACAGCATTTCCGTATGAATCGACAATTGAAGATCCAGACCGGCAGGTCAAACTCATAGGTATGAAGACTATTGGGACAAACTCCCAGGTATGCCATAGGGCCACTAGGAGTTTGCGGACTCTTGGAAGGCCCAACACCTTCCACTGGACAATAGAGGACTCAATCAAATGGAAAGTTCAAACTGTGGTTTATTACAGAAAAACTAACAGGGATCAGTACAGGGACAGAAGAAATCTGTGGATGTCTCAACATCTCCTAGATCACAGGCCAATTTTGTACACAAATGATGTAAGAGTGACACTTCAACTTGGGCCCTTTGCCAAGAAACCTATTGGACCACTGGATTGGGTACTGTGTAATAGTCCACCTATAGTGGGCACTATACATGTTAATCTACTAGCTCTTGTATGTCAGGTGGCTGGCCTGGTCCATCCCCAAATCACTGTCTCGTAACAATGCTGCTGTGTGAGGTTCTTACCATTGGTTCTTGCCCGTTGCAACCCGCCCCTAGGATACTAAACTATGACTGGCTAGAGCTGACGTCCCCAGATCTGGGATCCGCAAATGTTCTCAAATCTTGGTGTACCTTCTCAAGGTAACAAGATTGCCTATGTGTCTGCATTGTAACTTGTGTGCACCACCTTAGCTTATGATAGTGCTTTTCTGCTCAGTGCAACATGTGTCTCACATTGTAACATCTTTGTTGCAAGCTTCTGTCTGGTGGCGTGAGATCAGTTCCATTTCTCAGCGATGGTTGATGTCCGTTGTCTGCGTCGGCCGGGTCACGTGTTTGAAGACTATGATTTGGAGCTCTGCATTATGAGGAATTATTTGTATTTACTGCACTGGGGCTACTCTTGGTCAGGGAATGGAATGTCATCTGTATCTGGTGGCCTTGGCAGCGTGTCCTGTCTCACACGTTTGCTCTCTTTTCAGACTGAATTCAGCTCAGCCTGATCCTCTCTGAGAGGCCTGGGGCCTGCTGTAATTTTCCTAAACGATTACTGTGGCTTCTGCAATGTTTTTGCTATTCTATATTCTCCATAGTTTAATCACACTTGTTTTTGTCAGGTCCCATAGGTGCTCCTGCAGCTCCATAATTTTATTTGCATGTAAGCACCTGCAAGCTTTACTCAGGATCTCTTGCTTCATGCAGTTTCTGCGTTGCTGCATTTAGCTAATGGCAAAATAATAAAAGCAATGACAATATGTATTTGTATCTGCCCTCTAGCTATCTAACTGTATGCTTGTGTTCTTTGTGTATTTGAGTGCTTATGTCCCGAAGTGCAGATGGCATGTGTACTTCATGTCTAATGATGCTAAGTCATGGTGTCTCTATCGACGTCAGCAACATGGCTTCTTGGTGCTTTAATTGATACTGTCAATTGAGGTATTTTTGGTTGTAGCCTGGGGCTCCTCATCCTCTCTGGGGTTGATTTGTACCTCACCTCACCTCTCGACATACTTATCGATCATTGGAGCACTAGCAATGGGTCTGAAATAGTATGGGCGCCCGCATGGTTTGCTGGCATTCTTCCACTTCATCTTATAGGAGGGGAAGGAGGGGGCAATCTTCCCCATCTCTCTTCAGTCCCCTCTCTGGTTGACCTTTACTCTGGGCTGCCATATCTTTGTTATTCCTCCAAGGTGTCCATAATAGTTTGTGTGCTCGTCGAATGACCAGTACATGTAACAACACCTTCTGGCTTGCACCAAACCCACTTCCCTTCATAGAATTTTGGATCGTATGGATTGTCCAGCGTTATGGACCCTGCTGGAAATAGTTCACACTGCGCAATATTCGATCTGAGCTTGTCTTGTTCTGCATTGATCTCATCTTTTGTTCCTCCTATGTTCGCATCCATCAGGATCTGCATCCGAATAGCCTATTCTGCTGTTTTCTTGCACCTTGCCATGCATATCTTGATCCCACACATTGATTCTGCTCCCAGCATGCAGGATCCTGCTGTCACCTTCAGTCCATCTGACAGCTATGATTGCATCCATGACCATATATATGCTAGCCAGATCTTGTCCTTCCCAGTTCCTCTTGCTTCATCTTCCATTTTCGCATGCATCTGTGCTCAATGTGCTACTGCATCTGAGAGAGTTCTGTTATCTTCATTGTTAGCTGGTGTGAATGTGCAACAGGAACTTCCTATCTTTGCGCAAACTCCTCCTTCCATAGCCCTGAGGAGATGCAGAAGATATCTATTCTGGATCACCACCAACCTTATTGCTCTGAGCTCTTCTTTTATGGCATCACACCCATTCACTGTAGAGTTAATTGTCACCATCAGCTCCCAATGAGTGATCTGTAGCCAATTGGTGTTTGCCTATGTCTCTATTCCTAGTGATATTGATGTGTACCAATGAGAAGACTCCTCGCCATTCAGGTGTCAGCTTCTCATACAGCTTTGATCCACAAATACAATAGTGATCCATCAGCACTGCCATTCCTACTCTCATTGCTGCAAGTTGTGCAATTGTTTTGCACCCAATGTTCTCGGCCACTTCGACATTGCCATTGTTCTGTTAGCACAGGACTGTTGTCTTCAGGGGGATTATCAGCATCGGTCCAGCATTCTCCACCCATGTCAGTAACTTTGTACTTGCATCCCACTTCTTCACGCACGTGTCATTCTCTTCCTGCACCTTGTTCACTGACGACTGGGCTTGTGTCAGTACCTCTTCCCACCACACCATCTTGTTATCCATCGTTAGTGTACACTCATCCATACACTAATATCTGTGCTCTTTCCCAGCATCCGGGCTCTCCTCCTATCTCTGCCACTCTTGTCCAGGGACATGGCAGTTCTTTCAATGTGTCTTAATTTCTTCCTTCTTAGGTCCATCAGTTATGTACTGTATGACTTCATCTAGCTTCCAATAATTATTAATCATGTCCAATGTCTTTATGTAATTATCTTCATATGGTAATGTCCCTTTGGACATCCATCTCAATGTTTCTGTCTTCTCTTGGAATCTTCCTCGCGTTTGCACCATTGTGTGATACATCAGGCACTGTGCTCTTTCTGTGGGTATTTCAGTTGCTATGAATGTTCTAGAGGCTCTCATGGAATAGGGTATTAAAGAGCAGACATAAGAGTTCTCCCCGGTGGTTTTCTTACCTACTATTGTCATATGTTCGTACCACATGTTGTTAGACACTTGAACAGTGTCAGTGAGATACATGTCTACTCCCTTCATGTCTGTGTCAACACTGTGCTTACCTCTGCTTACCTTATTAGCAGTGTCCTCTCATCCACCTGACATGGTTGTCCCACCTGCTTGGGTCGGTGGAAGGGTAGTAGAGGATACAGCCATAGCAGTAACAATAACATATCATTTCCAGAATTTGAATCCTATCAAGCCACTAGGAATCAATAGACACAACATAATAATAATGTTCTTTATTGTTCCCTTCATTTCCACTTTCGCTGCTCAATTCGTGCAGCCTGGTGATACAGTTGCCCGCCTGAAATGTGCAAAAAAAGGTGCTATTGTGTTAGTATTGTCAGTGGCCTTAAGCACTGTGGGCCAAATAGTCACTGATGGCGAATGCGAATACCTCCTCCCACATCTTTCTTACTGATGTGTCTCTTAACGTGCCCAACACTGGGAGTTCACCTTGCTCAAGTTGTGGGTATTTTGGGCCAAGTACTCTACAAAAACAAGGTCATATACTACAGGGAATTGTGCTCTAAATTGTCTGGGTCTACTCACATAATGGACAAACTGATCAGAGAATGTTTCTGGGTGATGGGTGGAAGGTAACATCAGTGAAACAAACAATACAATCTCCACGACAATCACGTAGGCTTGCGTATGTGAAAAAGAAAATAACAAACAGCCAGTGTGTCCTTAGTCGATCTGTATTCCATTTGCTACTTCTGCTGCTTGGGATTGCGTGACCTAGATCCTGAGCATTGGCCCTGTCGGTCAAGGAGAATCTGTTGCTAGGAGAGGCCACTGCTTTGTAGGGCTTGACGTCCTAAAGGTGATTCCAGACAGATTTACCTACTGGTTTAAGGGTGCAGTCTGCAACAGCCTCAACTACGTGAGTTCCAGTGAACCTAGTCGCATTTCAGCGCCTCACAAAATTTCGCAGAGAACAATATCTCGCACAGAATGTTTCAGTTCACAGTCTTGTGGTGCGTCATCACAGTGGATTTCTTCGCCGTCTTCAATCCGCTGCATCTGGCAAGAGATAAAAGAGCCACTAGCAACAAGTAATGAGGGTGTGCGCCATGTAAAAGATGGTGGTGCACCCCATTGTCACTGCTGATGATTTCTCCAGTGCAAAGGCTGCAGCTGCCAAGTTGTCCACTGTAGTAAGCAATTGGCTTATGGCCCATGCTTGTTTTCTGTGTCAGTACCACCTGCATCACTACACTGTCAGTGTGTGAGAATAAGAACAATACATTTTTATAGCCAGGCAGATAGCACAGTGAGTAGAGTGCTAACTTTGACATCCATGCAGAGCCTGTCGACGCAGGTTCAAATCACAGCAGGGGAATACTCCGCCTATCATTTTCTGAGGTCGATTAATGAGCACAATGCACCATAGGTAATATGCAGTGCTCAGATGACTGAGTATTCGTAGCGCTATATAGATGTGAATTATTATTATAATCTGGGGTCCCTAACACTGGAGAAGTACTTTTGGCTTCCTTCAGTTCCTCAAAAGCCTCAGTCATCTCTGTGGTCCATGTCAGTGTCTTTGTTCCCCTGTGTGCTTCTTTCAGAGTGCCCAGTAGTGGCTTCATGTATGTGCTGTAGTCAAAGACCCATGCTCTGCAGTAATTGCACAACCCCAAAAACTGTTGCATCTCCCTCACTGCCGTGGGCTGGGGTGTCTGGCGGATTGTCTCTGCCCTTTTTGGGGCAATCAGTAGGCCGTCCTTAGATATCATCTGTCTAATGTATAGTAACTCTTTCTGACAATACTGTAGTTTGGCCTTGTCCACCATGTACCCTTTGTCAGCTAACACTGTCAACATGTGCACTGAGTCCTTCCTGTACTGATCTTCTGTCTTACTGCAAATCGAAATATCGTTCACATACTGCAAAATTGTGCTTTCTGTCTGTATGTTACTTTGATCCATCTGTATCACCCTGTTAAAGATAGATGGTGACTAGCAAAACCCCTGTGGCAAACGAGTATGTTTCCACTTCTAGTTTCGGTAAATAAAGCTGGTCAAGCCTTGTTAGTCTGGGTGTAGTGGCACTGAGAAGAATGTATTCTTCAAATCAATGACCGCAAAACAGGTGGCCTCTTTGGAATGCCACACAGAATTGTTGCTGGGTTTGCTTCTAGAGGAAACTCTGCTTCTACAATATGGTTAAGAGGTCTTACATCCTCAATACAATGCCATGACCCCCAGTGGCCTTGCACACAGGGTACACTGCTATTTTGCATGGGGATTCTGATGGTACCAGAATGCCTCTGTTAATCAGAGCTGTGATTGTTTCATAAATGCCTTTATCTGCTTCCTTGGTTAGGGGATACTGCTTTACTCTTGGCAAAATTCCTCCTGGTTTCAGCTTGATCTTCACTCCACCTATGCTCTTTATGCAGCCCACATCATAAGGGCTTGTAGTCCATAGACTGCTGGGTACCTTGGCCAGGTCCTCCTCCCAAAAAGATGATGGCACCTCTAGCACCATAGCCATTCTTGTGGTACCCCTCTGTAGTGCATCTGTAACCAGTAGGTTGCACTCATTTCAAACACCATCTGCAGTTCCTGAAATAGTTCTTCATCTGTCACTGTGGTCAGCTTGCACCCCTCTGCAACTGCAATTATTGCTCTCCATGCCCTCCCAGTGTCATCTACCCTGTGTAATGCAATCCAATCACCCCTTGCCAAAACCGCCTCTATTTCTATGGACACAATTGTTTCTTCTAGCTCGTTCAATGGTGTTTCAGGCCTGAACAGGTATTTGTTTGGAACTCGCCTTCCCTGCAATGCCAGGCATCCATGCAATGGCAATGCAGTCCCATATTGAAACATCTCTGGATCCACTGGCACCCCCCTCTGTACTGTGCACAATATGCTCCAACAATCTGCCTTACGTTTAACATGTTTATGTCTTGTGTTGAGCACAATATGCCCTTGTCTGTGAATGAGATGGTCATGTTTAGTCTGCGCGTGATGTCTCATTCCAATACATATTTACAGGTGTCTGTCGAGAGTAAAGTAAAGGAAGCATTAAGTCGTGCTCTCCTATAGATAGTGAGATCTTATCAGTAAAAGGAACCACTTCTCGAGCCCAAGAGAATCGCTTGGTGTTCATGGCATTGCCTGACAATGTAAATGTTCCTTCTCTAATAGATTACCTAATCGCCCCAATTTCAACAAGAAAGGAAAAGGTTTTGTCACCTATCTCCACCCCTATGCACCACCTATATGCAAGGTTCCTCCGCAGGGTTGGGTGTGATCGACAGGATGGGACACATCAAGTTTGTCTGTGCGCTGTCCTATTGCGGGTACATGGACAATCCATTTCCTGTAAAGGGGTTGTTCTCCACCAAGGTAACTCCTCCCAGTCGTCGGACAGGTACTGTTGCTATTGTGTCTACGTGTGCTGGTGCATCGTCATTCTGTATCTGTGCTAGTTGCTGTGTGCTCCCTCTAATCTGTGGTCCTTGTAAATTCCATGGTATTGGTACTGATATCTGTGGTACCTGCATCTGTGCTTGTGGTACTTGTGCTTGTGCTTTCCTTGTGGCCTCTGTTGATATGTACCCTGCATCTGCCCTTGTGGTTGCTGGTCCCTTCTTGGACCCCTTGATATGGTTGCTGGCCCTGCTCTCCCCAATTCTGCTGTGTCCCACTAAATTGACATACCGTTGAGATGTGCCCTAGCTGCCCACAGGTCCAGCACTGTGGTTGCTCCCTCCCTTGTCCTGGAAAACCCCCTGAAAAGTCCCCTGGGCTCTGCTGCATCTGTTGTCCATATCCTCGAAACCCTCCTGAAAACCCCCTTGACTGTGATGCATCTGTGGCACGAAGGCACGCCCCCTTTGTAATCCTCCCCTTCCTTGAAACCCCTGTTATGGGGTGCCCCCCTCCATGTACCCTCCCCCCATGGGTGGTGCAAATAGTTGTAGCTGTTGATGCTCTGGTTGCAGCTGTGCCTGTGGGGTGGGGCTGGTTATAACCGCCCCTTCCATCGCATTCTTTGAGAGTGTTCTATGTACTAATTTAGCCTCATCTGGCTTCCTGTCTTTTTGCTTAACCTTCTCCTGCCATAGTCTACAATGGTGCATTATTGTGAGCTGTATTTCTTGCCATCCCTTCACTTCCATCCCCACCGGTTTCTACACACTCTTATGTACTGGCTCTGGTAGTCCCTGCACTAATATGTGACAACATATTGCTACTGCTTTGTCCATAGGGCTCTCGAGTTTTGGGGCGCCAAAGCTCTTGAATATCCTGAATATACTGCACAGAGTCTTCATCTACCCTCATATTATGTGACGTAATCACCCCATTATCTGGTGTGTCTGGATATTGTGTCCTCAATGATTGCCATACTGCTGCCATGCAGTTTGCAAATGCTACCCTATTGTGTGTTGTGTTCTGTGTCCTCACCCCTGGGAACCCCGCCCTCTTATATACGACATCAGCTGCATCTCCTAATATCGATGCAGTCACTTTACGTCACCAACGGCTAGTCTATGGGCAGCTGTCATCTTCTCCATCTCATAGATCCTTTTCCCTACTCATGCGCTCAATGATGGTAACCTACACTTCACATTCTCCTTGTCTGTGTGCTTCCATGGCATGTACTGAGTTATCACCCCTCCTCCATCCAGTAAAGCCATATGTGTGTATGCTGCCTTCTCCTCAAGTGACCTCCTAGTTTAATTTGTTGAGGCCCTCTCTCGTCCTTAATGTCTGTGCATACATCTACTTGTTCCAGTACAGGCACTCTCCTGTTGTCATCATAAGCTCTAGTCAATCGTCCTCTTGAACAAGCTATGGCTGTCTCCCCCCCTTCATCCTGGGAGATCCCTTAGTCTGTTAACATATGTGCTGTGTGAGGTGCAAAAGTTGTCTGTCTGTTGTGTCTGCTCGTCTGAGCAACCTCCCACTTCTCCCTGTGTAAGTGCCTTGAACTCCCATGACACCCGTTTGTCTGTCCCTGACACTGTGGACAGAGATCAGTATTGTTCCCCCCTCTCATCGCCGCTATATTTGTCCTCGTTTTCAGACCCCGTGTCCATGTTGCTACAAAAATCATCTGCAAAACTCAGTCAACTGGATGTCAAGTCTGTGTTGGGTTTATGCTGAGATCGATATCTCTCAAGTCACCCCTACTTCCTCGAGCACAGGCCCCTAGGCCTGCTCCACTTTCCTCATTTGCGCCTCCACCCGAGAGTTTGTGCTGTCTGGCTCTGTCTGTCTGTCCTCCTCAACCCTATTCCTTTCCCTTTCCAGTGCTACTTGCGTCTTCACTGCCCTTAATGCTCGCTCGTCCTCCTCCCTGCTTGTCCGTTCTCTCGCCAATCTGGCCAACTGCGACTTTCTATGCTCACTCTTTTTCTTGCTCTGCTATCTCTCTCCATCTCTCTGCCTTCTCCAGTTCTCTCTCCCTCTCTCCATTTCCGCTCTCTTCCTTTCCTTGAGATCTCTCTCGATTCTTTCTTCCCGCTCCCTTTCCAAGTGTTCCTTCTCTTCCTCCCTTCTTCATTTCTTTCGCTCCAGTTTCTCCTCTCTCCTTCTCTCTCTGTCCTTGCACTCTAATCTCACCTCCCTGTCATTCTCCCTTCCATCCTCCTGGTCCATTAGTTCTGCCCAGTCTGTTGTGTAGCTGTCCCTTTCCAGGCTTTCTATTGCCTCGTCCGCCCCTTCTGCATCTCTGTTTGTCCTCCCTTGAAGCTTTAAAAGTACCTCCGTTGCTATCCGTTAGTGTGCGTTTATGCCCTTGAACTACTCCTTTGCACGTTGTTGCACCTCACTGCTCGCCCCTGCATCACTAGCTGGCTGCCCTGCGCCTTTCGGATTATGCTCCTTAGTATATGGTGGTAGCTTATATGTCGGATTTGAAAACCCCTCTGCTGCCCTTAGTTACCTCATTGGATACATTCCCTGTTCATCACCTGTATCATCGGATACTATTCTTGGAGGGGCAGGAGGAGGTGCGGAGGAATGGGTCCCTTGATCCTTCACCTCCTGCTGGTTTAGCATCCACTGACATATCTCGGCATCCCTCTCTCCCTCCTGAAACATGGACCACAACTCGAATATGGCCATGGGTTTGGTCAATATCTTCCCCTTGTGTGCCGCCCCCTGTATGTGTGTCAATAGCGATTGCTGCACGTCTTTGGAGAAACCTCCACAAGGTGGCCATGGTTTGGTTAATTTACCTTCTGTGCTTTCGAACCATTCTATGCTATATTTGCATATTATCATAAGGTGGAAGTGTCCTACACAGGTGCTGAAGGGGCGGAGTCCCCCCACTGTTACCTTGATACATATTGATACCTTTTACCTGACCTCAAGTCGAGGGTTTTGATAAACCAAACGCTGTTTGGGGAGAAAAGTCACAATGCAATGATAATATTTTGCAGTGTCTAAGAGCCTCTCTGGCTCTACAATTTACCAGGCACATGTTCTGCGCACCTCCCATGCATCACAATCGCTGCCTCCTCAGGCACACACCCACAATCCTGCACATGCACCTTCCGCGCACCGCCACTGGTTGACCTCATCAGCCAATCCCAAGTTCTCAATACTGGTTCCTCACCGTCTCAAGTGATCTGTGTCTTATATGCAAACCTAACGGTGACTTGACCAAGCTACCAAAACAACAAAGATAAATCAAATATTACGCACACACTGTAATAGCCTGTTACTCCCAAACCCACACAAAACCCAACAGCTGTCTTTCTGCACTCCAGGCATAGTATACCAATATTCTTTTGTTATCGAACTGCACCCACTGTGTCACCTAACGTGTGAAACGCTAGCCCTCATGGGGATACCCGAGCTAAAACACCAAACCCACAGGAATACCTTATTTACAATTTTTATCGTCCAAGCCCTTGAGTCTATAGTCTAGGTTATTCACCAGAACATTTTACCTCTAAGACTGAATGTGCCCTAAACATAGAAAAAGGACTTCTACTTCCGCTCCTGTCCCTACTCACTATAACAATACTTATCAATACTTCCACAATACTCGACAGTACTACACAATACTCAGTACCTTCCCTCACACCCACAGTTGCCATTGGTGGGTCAATACTTACATTCCGTGTTGTGTTAGCGCTGCTCGGGTGGCGGCTCCCCGTCAGGCGCTCACCTCCCCATCCTGGTCTGCCTGGACAACTCACCAACTTCGGGCAGGATGATTTCCAAGGGGCTCCTGACGATCTGTAAACAGGCACGCGTTTTCCTGTCTTCTCGAAATATGCGAGGGTCCCGCAGCCTCTCAGGAATTGACCTGGTGCCAGGCTGGCACAGCCAACCGTCCTCTGTGCTACAAATTGTTGGGAAAAACTCCCAGGTATGCCAGAGGGCCACTAGGAGTTCGGGGACTCTCGGAAGGCCCAATACCTTCCACAGGACAAACGGAGGACTCAGTGAAATGGCAAGTTCAAACTGCGGTTTATTACGGCAAAACCAACAAGGATCAGTACAGGGACAGAAGAAATCCGTGGACAACTCAATATCTCCTAGCTCGCAGGCCAGTTTTGTACCCAAATGACATCAGAGTGACGCTACAACCTGGGCCCTTCTCCAAGAAACCTATCGGACCACTGGATTGTGTACTGAGTAATAGTCCACCTACAGTGGACACTATACTTGTTAGTCTACTGGCTCTCACATGTCAGGTGGCTGGCCTTGTCCATCCCCAAATCACTATTTCATAACAATGTTGCAGTGTGAGGGTCTTACCATTAGTTCTTGCCCATTGCTACCCACCCCTAGGATATTAAATTGTGATTGGTTAGAACTGATGCCCCAGACCTGGGATCCACAAAGGTTCTCAGCTCATGGTGTACCTTCTCAAGGCAATATGAATGACTATGGGCCTCATTACACGTGTGCTGGAGTCACTGTGCCTGGCAGTTCTGACCCTGCCGGACACAACGGCCATGGTAGGCAGACTTACACGGAAGCACCAGCACCGTTATTAGCAGTGCCAGTGCTTCTGTGTTCCCCATTCCCATAGAGTCCTATGGGACTTCATGGGAATGGGGAATTACTATTTACCGGCGCCTGATTTTCTGTACCTGCTGGCTTGGAATCCCCCACTGTTACCGGCAAGCCAAGTGCTGCTAAAATGTGCAAGTCAGGATGCAACCTGCCGGTTTTACCAGCACGGTTATCGCAGGACTTGTAATGAGGCCCAATGTGTCTGCATTGTAACTTGTGTGTACGACCTTAGTCTATAAGATCGCTCTTTTGCTCAGTGCAACACTTGTCTCACATTGTATCATCTTTGTTGCAATCTTCTGTCTGGTGGCATGAGATTGGTTCCCTTTCTCAGTGCTGGCTACTGTCGTCAGGGAATGGAATATCATCCATATCTAGTGGCCTTGGCAGTGGGACCTGTCTCACACGTTTGTTCTCTGTTTAGCCTGAATTCAACTCAGCTTGATCCTCGCTGAGGGGCCTGTGGCCTGCTGTAATTTTCTGAAGCCATACTGCAGCTTCTATAATGTTTGTGCTATTCTATATTCTCCAAAGGTTAATCACACTTGGTTCTGTCAGATTCCATAGGTGCTCCTACAGCTCCATAAGATTATTTGCATGTAAGCATCTGCAAGCTTTACTCAGGATCTCTTGCTTCTTGCGGTTTCTGAGTTGCTGCATTTAGCTAATGGCAAAATAATAAAAGCTAAAACAGTATGTATGTGTATCTGTCCTCTAACTATAGAACTGTATGCTCATGTTCTTCGTGTATTCGAGTGCTTGTTTATGTCCCAAAGTGCGAATGGCACGTGTACTTCATGTCTAACAGGGCTAAGTCGTGGTGTCTCTATCAACGTCAGCAACATGGCTTCTTGGCGCTTTAATCCATACTGTCAATTGAGATGTATTTCGTTGCAGCCTGTGGCTCCTCATCCACTCTGTGGTTGATTTGTACCAAACCTGGCCTGTGGGGCTGGCTGAGAGGGTACCTCTCAACATAATTATCGATCATTGGAGCACCAGGAATGTGTCCAAAATAGTATGGGTGCTCGCGGAGTCTCCTGGCCTTCTTCTGCGTCATGTATCTTATAGGAGGGGGTGTAGGGGGAGAATTCCCGTTTTCCATTTGAGGACTTATGTTAAACCGCCACTTCTCTGGTTGCATGGTAAAACCAAATGTCAAGCCAAATGTCTACACCCACAAGTTCCGTGCCACATCGTAAACCAATGCTCAACACCATCAATAAAAAATCGCTGGCAGAGGAGATCGAGGAGTATGATGCCTGCTTAAGGACAACAAAGTGTGTGCAGGAGCGGTAGGAGTAACTACTCCTTTTCACTCAGTTGACATCCCTGATAAACTGCAGGGAAATCCACGCACCAAGCTATTCAAATAGAACCTGTAGGTAATAACCATGTTAAAGAAAATGCCTCCCCACTGAGTGTCAGCTCAGCTCAGACACACGCATGGGTACTTAATGAAGAAGTAAATCCCAGTGTCTCTGTGCCATCCGCGCATCAAATCAGCACAGCTCCTCCGACTGAAATAAGACCTCAATCACCCAACTTGCAGTCAGTAGAATCATATAGTCCATATAGTCCCTCTTTCGGTCCCTCTCCACTAACTGACTCAAAAAATGATCCATCTGAATCAAGTAGGCAGCACACTTAGACTGAACCTAATAAAGTCAAAACTCAATAATCAGTAGCCGCCGGCATCCAAATACATAATAATGAAATGGCAGCACTAACCATTTGATTGGCGCCGTTTTTGAAGCTATATGAGTCGATCAATGATAACATCAAGGACAATGCATCATTACTGGCTGTGATGCATTCAAAAATGCTTTTCTTAGAGGCTTTCACCACAGATGTCCAAGCCAGACTCGACCATGAGGCAGAAACCTCAGCCATGTGGCAAGCATGCTTATGTGATCTGAGCAAAACGAAAGGTGATGGCTGGAAGGTTTTGAATAAATCATAACCACGGGCAAAGCTCTGGGCAACCCTCCAGACCATCGTTTTTCAGTCTGCCAAGCCATTACAGAAGGGGAAAAACCATATGCAAATCAGGCATGGTCCTACCCCAAAAGGGGCAGTCCAGCCCGAAATGCTAGGCCACATCCCTTCTGCACAAGACCACAAGCATCCCCAGACATGTTTCAGCCTTGTTGGGCGTCATCAGTGAGGAGTAGCTTGGGTCTCTAGGCCCGGCAGACTCGGGACCCACGTCTGGGCATACCCGTCCCACTCGGGGTGACTTTAGCAAAACGAAAGGTGATGGCTGGAAGGTTTTGAATAAATCATAACCACGGGCAAAGCTCTGGGCAACCCTCCAGACCATCGTTTTTCAGTCTGCCAAGCCATTACAGAAGGGGAAAAACCATATGCAAATCAGGCATGGTCCTACCCCAAAAGGGGCAGTCCAGCCCGAAATGCTAGGCCACATCCCTTCTGCACAAGACCACGAGCATCCCCAGACATGTTTCAGCCTTGTTGGGCGTCATCAGTGAGGAGTAGCTTGGGTCTCTAGGCCCGGCAGACTCGGGACCCACGTCTGGGCATACCCGTCCCACTCGGGGTGACTTTAGCAAAACGAAAGGTGATGGCTGGAAGGTTTTGAATAAATCATAACCACGGGCAAAGCTCTGGGCAACCCTCCAGACCATCGTTTTTCAGTCTGCCAAGCCATTACAGAAGGGGAAAAACCATATGCAAATCAGGCATGGTCCTACCCCAAAAGGGGCAGTCCAGCCCGAAATGCTAGGCCACATCCCTTCTGCACAAGACCACAAGCATCCCCAGACATGTTTCAGCCTTGTTGGGCGTCATCAGTGAGGAGTAGCTTGGGTCTCTAGGCCCGGCAGACTCGGGACCCACGTCTGGGCATACCCGTCCCACTCGGGGTGACTTTAGCAAAACGAAAGGTGATGGCTGGAAGGTTTTGAATAAATCATAACCACGGGCAAAGCTCTGGGCAACCCTCCAGACCATCGTTTTTCAGTCTGCCAAGCCATTACAGAAGGGGAAAAACCATATGCATATCAGGCGTGGTCTCGTGCAGAAGGGATGTGGCCTAGCAGTTCGGGCTGGACTGCCCCTTTTGGGGTGGGGCCAAGCCTGATTTGCATATGGTCTTTCCCTTCTGTAATGGCTTGGCAGGCGAAGAACGGTGGTCTGGAGGGTTGCCCAGAGCATTGCCAGTGGTTAAGATTAATTCTAAACCTTCCAGCCATCACCTCTTTGTTTTTGCTATGTGATCTGACCAATGGGGACCGCATGGAAAAAAACCACAATGATGACGGCTCTACTTGACTCGACGAAATGGATGAGAAATCAGTTGATTGGATGTCCAACATGATGTCCAGTGAGACAAAGTGAGAAAGAAGGGTTGGCCCCACAGACCATCTAGAGCAACCAACCAGGAGTCTTAACAGTGAGCCACCGAATGCTCAGACTAAGGCCTGTCCGTGACAAAAAGAACTGGCCAAAAAGTCAAATGGGCTGGAGGTTAATCACAATGTGAAATCTTTTGAGATTGAGCGCCCTCAGTTTGGCAGGAAGAAAATGTTAAATGCAATAAAAGCTCCTTCAAGGGTCAAACAGGTGCAACACAAAAGTGACGCTTAGAATGCAAAAGAACCAACCATACAACCTTTTTGATTGAAGGAGAACAAGAGAGCGGCTCACGAGAGGACGAGGTGTTTGCAATATTCAAGTAACAGAATCAATCCACTGTAAATGAGCACGTGATTCAGGGCAGTTGCTAAAAAGAAATCAAAACATCTTAAAATTAGCACCAATCCCAAATCAAATGGCTCACGTGCTTTTCTAAGGAACTTGATGACGCCGCCTCCACGTTCAACACAGTGTGTGACTAATCAATCTAAAACAAACTCATGGAGCTATATTGCTGCTGTTCAACGCACTCAGGAAAACTCTGTGGCTTCTGTAGAACTAAAACCTTCAATACTGCATGAACATCTTTTTTATTTATTTATTTTTTAATTTAGATTTGTTTATTTAAGTTTAATGTTAATTCCATGGTGTGTTTCAGTAAGAACAATTACATATTCTGTATCTGTGGCTCCAGTCAGATATCCAGTAGTACAAATCAGCTGCAAATTACACATACTGAATGAAAGAGGTTGAGCAAGAGAAAGAGTAGGAGAGGATCAAGAAAATAAATTTGAACACGCATGCAGGCCTTTCAATGCCACCTTCAATGCTAAACTGCTTGGAGGGGGGAAAGAAAAGGAAGGCAAGAATGAATAGCAACGGACTCTCCAACTCCTACCAGGACCAGGTTTAAGCAACGTTTTTGCACAGTTTGGAAACACTTTTTACAGCAAACCCACTTAAACACTCGAAAATAGCCCCCCGGCCCCCAATATTTGTCCCCCGTCCCCCTCCTAAAATCCCTGTCTCACTCTGAGGACCGCCAGATTTGACTTTTACACTGGTTCTCGGGGAATTTTTTTACACAGTTAAAGAATTTTTAAAGGCAAGAGTGAATGCCTGTGGATTTCCCTGCCGCCAGCCATCTTAGGTTCTTTAAGACACTAACTGAGAATGTAGAGAGGCTTTTTCAGCATTATTAATTATCTTGGTGCATCCAGCACAAAAACTGTTAGAAATGCTTATTATGAATGAAATTCATTAGACCATAGAGGAGCTGAAATCAGTCACACTGCACAAACTTGTGATGGAGGTTTTTCTTTGTTTAATTGTTTAAACTGAATTTCATAGCATTGTTTAAAATGAGTGGTGTACTGCATGAACATCAAATCGACTCCTGCACCAAAGCATCATGGAATCTGACTAATCTGGACGATCTTGATCTTCTAGATGAATTGTTGCGATGCCTTGAAGACAATGAAGATGAATCCATTCGAGACACCACATTCGAATCATGAGCCAGTGAATGGAGGCCACTGCACGTACAACCAGATCAGAATGACGTGACTACACCGGTGCAAAGGATGGAAAAGATGAGGACCCATCAAATTGCCAGCTCACCAACTTTTTTTAAAACTTTCTCAAAAACGGCGTAATGCGCTATACAATCCACAGCTTGGTCATCAACAGTGTAACGATACTAAAGTGGTCATCGCAAATGACCTTAATCCAAGAGGGTCACGACCAAGGGACCTTTCTGCATCCAATTCCTGGCACAGATCAGCAACAACCTATATTGGTCCTTATATAAAAACAGATACGATCCAGCTAGAAAATATATTGACCACATAAATGAAGTAAATTTAAATAGAAAAAACGTGATGCATCTAACCCATTGTGTGCCTGCTCTGTGAACTATCGTGTCGGATGACATTGTGATAGTGGAATATGTAGAGGTGACAAGTATGATTGGGTGATCCTACACGTGAAATCCCATATTATAATAAAAAAAGTTACTAGAAGCCAATCCAGCTATTCTACTATTTGGATTTGAGCTACATACCATCAAAGACCGTTCACCATGACAATCAAAGTATGCCAACAAGCTTCTGGCGAAAAACAACCACTACATTTCGCTGAAAAATTAGTCCATTTAAGTCAATGGATGTGCAGGTGGCCCCTTTGACCAACCTGGTAGGTTGCTCTAGTACTAGTCCTGTCTTGTGATAACCTATTTAGTCCTTAACACAATCTGGAAGGAAACCCCAATTCAAATAGCCACTAGCAAGGAGCCTTTCCAACTGAGATACATGATAGTCTGCTTTCCTGGAACATACAAGCATTTCAACATTTTTTCAACAATTCAGCTTTGGACCTCAATGGTCATACAATCATGTGTCTGCAGGAAACATGGCTCCGCAGCACACCCGCTCGTGATGGTCATCTTACACTCATAAACCCAGCAGAAAAAGGCCATCAAGGAAGACCGTATGCAGGTCTAATTACATTGATCAAACACAACAAAAATCTAGAGGTGGTAATGACTGAAATCCTAATCCTTTTGTGCAGTGGATTATCCTCCAGCATTCTCAGTTTGAAGGAAACTATCCAACTCATACAGTGGTGCTAAATCTACACTGGAACCCAGCGAGGATATCAAATACTACATTTCTATAACTGTTTCCAACATCATCGATGATTCTTATAGAGCGTTAGCCAAACCTCATTTTCTAATTTGTGGAGATTTGACCATAAAATGCTTTGATAAGGACGGCGAACCCCTAAATGTTTCATGGTCCAATTTGGTCTTATTGAATATCATGAGTCCTAAGTGGATGCAACTCATGAGTTCCCAAAATCTTTTTACGCTGAAAGGTCAGTTAACAGGAGATACACCAGGGAAAAAACTTGGAGGAGTAACAATAAGTCTTCTAGGAGGACAGCTCTGTGGCAACGTGCTCACCTTGGAAGCAAGACGAAACGAAGCAACACAGGTTTGATCCCTGGGTCCGTGCTTAAAAACCTCTGGGTATTGAAGCCTGTTATAAATATGTAACTAAGACAACAACAAAAATAAATACTATAAAAGCACCTTGATGCCCCCGGGTTGTGTGAGCAGTTTAAAAATGCAAATAAATAAATAAGACTACATATGGACCTCGTGAAACTTTCTACATAATATCGACCAACTTGATATTCTCCCACAAAAAAGTAGTGATCATGATCCGCTGCAACTCTATTTTAAAAGGTTCACAGTCTACATCACATAAGTTGAGGAAAATAACAATTAATCAAGGGGGAAATCGTCTAAAAATCACTAAGAATGACATTAAGTCGATCACTGCAAAATACTGTGATCTTTGTGACGATCACAAATCTGGGCTTTCATATTTATTTATTTATTTATTTATTTATTTATATAGCGCAGACCAGGCCCAAAGGCAACCGGGCGCATATCTTGACAGAAAGTTACAGGTATGACAAATCATCGCACTGGTACCAACAGATTGCGATCAGAATATACAGAATATACAATTGACGTTTACAAAGCAAAGCAATGAGCGGGACAGTAATGTCGGAGCAAAGCAAAGCCGGATGGTCCGTCAGAGTCAGTGAGATGTAACTAGCCAAAGCTTGGCTTTGTGTTTGAATAGGTTGAATGACGGTAAGGTTCTGATGGTGAGTGGTACAGTGTTCCAAAGCTTGGCTGCCAGGACAGGGAAGCTGGCACCACCAGCTGTGTGAAGCTTGAATCTAGGGATTGCAAGACCGTGGGACTGTGCAGATCTGAGTACTCGCGTTGGTATATGTTGAGTGAATCGAGAGGCTAGATATGAGGGGGCCTGTTGGTTGACACATTTGTACGTAAGAGTGAGTGCTTTCAGTGAGATCCTTTGGGCGACGGAGAGCCAGTTGAGGTTCTTCCTTGTTTCTGAGATGTGGGCAGATCGAGGGATATTAAGGGCCGCTCTAATGGCATTGTTTTGGGTGGTCTGAAGTTTGTTGAGATTGCCCTGGTTAGTGCCTTGGTACAATGCATTACAATAGTCCAATTTGGACATAACCAAGGTCCTGGCCAGGGTAATGCAGTTCTTGGCGGTGAGGAATGGGCGACAGGCTGAGATCAATTTGCAGGTGTAGGCAGACGCGGCAGCCACTGCATTGGTTTGTCGGGTGAGAGATAAGTAGGCGTCCAGGTAGATACCCAGGGTTTTGGTATCTTTAGATACTTTAATTAGATTACCGTCAATGTTAAAGGAGCCGAACAGGGGACTTAGTTTGTTAAGTCTCTGTTGCGTGCCTAAGATGAGAAGCTCAGTCTTATCATCGTTGAGGCACAGCTCGTGCTGGGCCATCCAAGCTTGAATGACAAGGTAAATGTCATTGAGGGCTTTGGAATCAGCAATGTAGTCACCAGTGATGGGTATGAGTATCTGGGTGTCATCGGCGTAGTTCGTGTAGGTGACACCCAGATAGTCAAGCACATCAAATAATGGTTTGGTGAAGACATTATAGAGAGTAGGGGAGACACAGGACCCTTGCGGGACTCCACATGGGACTGGTGTAGGGTCGGCCGAAGCGGTGGGTGAGAAAACTCTCATGTGTCTGTTGTCGAGGAATGAGCTGATCCAGTTGGATGCATTGTCAGAAAAGTGGGCAGCAGATTTCAGGTGCCGACATAGTATTTGGTGGTTTACCAAGTCGAAGGCAGCCAGTAGTAGTAGAAGGGACAGTTTACCGTTGTCTTTAAGGTCCTCAATTTGAGTTTTTAGGTCAAGAAGAGCTGTTTCAGTCCCGTGCTTGGGTCTGAAGCCAGACTGTCTTGAGCCGAGGAGGTTATAAGTTTCTAAGTAATTCTGAATCTGCAGGTATGCTGCTCTGTCAAGTATTTTAAGTAGGAACGGTACAGTGGTAATAGGTCTATAGTTCGTTGGTGTTTCAGGGTCTAGATTCGGTTTTTTTAGGAGAGGGATAACCCAGGCGTCCTTTAAATTGTTGGGTACTGTACCAGTTAGGAATGAAGAGTTGATGAAGGTGGTTATGAACGGAGCAAGGTCATGTGCCGCTTCCTTAATGATAGGTGCTGGGCAAGAGTCACCTTGGCAGTTAGAGGGTTTTAGGTTGCGAATGATGTTTTCGACCTCGAGGATGGTGAGTGGGGTGAAGCTGAAAGGGGTGTGAGTAAAGGAGGCCGTTGGCGTGGTGGAGGGTTTAGTGGGGGGGTTGGTGAGTAGGGTAGTTTGTTTGGCGTTAATTTTTGATTGCAGGGTGGTGATTTTGTTGAGGAGAGCGTTTTGTATGTTATTGCACCATTGCCTGTCTTTAGTGCAGGTATCAGGGGCAGGGGAAGGGGCTTCCAGTTCTTTAAGGACTTTAAACAACTCCTTAGTGTTGGATTCTGCTTGTATAATACGTTGGTTATAGGTCTCCTTTTTAGCTTGTAAGATCGCTTCCTTGTAGTTGTGGGTGGCGATGGTGAGGCGTTCATTGTTGGGGTTGCATGGGTGGCTCTTCCAAAGTGATTCAGCCTTGCGTTTTTCTTTGCGTAAGGCTCGTAACTGCGGGGTGAACCAAGAATTCAAATGGGCTTGTTGTTTAGCTTTCCGTAATTTAAGCGGAGCTATATTATCAATGGCTTTGAGCAGTGTTTGATTGAAGATATCTACTAAGACTTTGGGGTCATTGTGTTGGGACACACATTTGTTCAGGATAGGAAGGATGAGTGGGAGGAGTTTATCCCTGGTGATGTCTTTTTTGTTCCTTGTGGGAGTGGCTGGAGCTATCGTGGGAGTGGTGAGAGGGTTGGTCGCTGGTAGGTGGAAGATAATGATGTGGTGGTCGGACCAGGCACAAGCGTGGTTGGAGCTTACGGTAGTGTTGCAATTGAGATCCGAAATCCAATCGAGCGTTCTACCTTTAATATGAGTGGGTTTGTCGATGCGCTGTTGGAATCCTAAGTTAGCTAATGTGATAGCGACTTCCGAGGCCAGATGATCATTAGTGTCATGTAGGCCAAGGTTAAGGTCACCTAGAAGTAGTACCTGAGAGTTGGGTTTCGTATTGACAGTCAGAATGGCAGTGATCTCATCTATGAAGGAGCTAAGTGGTCCTGGAGGTCTATAGATGAGGTGGAGGGTAGCAGTGTTAGTTGGAGATAAGGTGAGTTTCACGGAGAGGGATTCTGCAGAGCTGAGCTCTGTGTTGGGGATGATTCTAAGTATGATGTTGTTTCTATGTATGAATGCGACTCCACCTCCTTTGGATGTTGATTGACGGTCAGCTCTAAGGATAGAGTAGCCGTTGGGGATAGCGAGGGAGAGGAGTGGGCCAGAGGCTGCGTGTAACCATGTTTCGGTAATGGCCAGAAAATCGAGGTTATGAGTGGTGATGAGGTCAGAGATGTCCAATGCGTGGGCCGTAATAGATCTGGCGTTAATGAGGGCACCCTTGAGTTCTTTGGCGGAGATAGTGCTGTGGGAAGATGGTAACTTCTGTGAAGTAGTGGTGACGTGAGTGTGCTGAATGCAGTGGGCACGAGGTAATCTGGATCCAAGTCTAAGATTCCTGACTTGGAGTGTGCAAGGTTGATTAGGTGTGGGTTTGGTGGCAAAGTGATGGAGCCAAAGGGCAGGGTTATTGAGGTATGGGTTACTAAAGGGCATTGTGGTAAGGTGAGAAGTAAGGTGATGCGGGTTGGTCTTGACAGTGCTGGAAGGGGTAGGGGTATAAAGGGATGTGGCAGTGATGAGACCTACGATGATGGCGAGAGAAAGGTGGCTGGCAGTTGGCAGTGGCCGCATATCGTGAGCCAAGTGCTCTAACCGTCTGTGCGGTAGTGTAGGCGTGCACTGGAGGGGACGTGGAGGAGTTGTGCGCTGGGCAGAGGTTGGATCAGCCAGGAAGTGGCCGTCCAAGTGCAGCTTGCTGGGTGAGAACATGTGCAATTATGCATTCAATTACTCAAAGGCAAAGTTCAGCTAATGGGTAAGTACATGTGCAGTTATGCATTCAATTACTCAAAGGCAAAGTTCAGCTAATGGGTAAGTACATGTACAGTTATGCATTCAATTACTCAAAGGCAAAGTTCAGCTAATGGGTAAGTACATGTGCAGTTATGCAAGCAGTGACTCAAAAGGCAAAAATTCAGCAAGTCTGACAAGTTGAGTGTAGCAGGTTACGAGCAATTAGCTTAACAACATACGCTATACGAATATAGAACATAAAGGGGGTGCAAGTCGTACATAAGAGGAATTACAATAAGCGGTGGTTCGTGATGTGGGTTGTGATGATAGATGTGGCACTGCGTATTAAGGGTGCACCCGAATGAAAGAGGGGAAGGGCCTTAATATCCAGTCTGGGCAGCAGTGGACGATAGGCTGGGTGAGTTGGTCATACTAAGTTCAGCTAGGTCAGGTCCACGAAGAGTCTTACCGCATTTCTGGGGAACGACAGTACATCAGCAGCTGGGAATGAGGTGTGTTGCGGGGCGGAGACCAACACCGTGGTGGGTTCAGCAGAAGGCACTCCCTCACGCTCCACGGCGCGAACAGGGAGCAAACAGGGGCCTTTGTATGGGCCTTCGTGTGGCCGGCGCTTCCGCCTGCCGGCGGATGTGTGGGGAAGTTGTAGGTGCTAGTATCCTAGCGACGAGGCCTCAGCCTCGCTTTCATGCCGCACGGCGCCCGGCATAATAAGGTCAGGCAGGAGGGTCAGGCAGTGCAGGATCGAGGGGGTTCTGCCGTTGGCAACAGATTTTCGGTGATGCAGGTGGAGGGAGGGTGAGGTAGGGGGGTTTAGGCCTTACCCCGAGCAGCTCAGCCCTTCCGTGGCTATCGATGCGTGCGCGGAGCCGTAGATGAGGTCGAAGCACGTGGAGTGCTGGCGCTGGATGCGGATGCTGCTGCGCGTGGGGAGGGGCTCCTGCCCTCTCCTCGAGTGAGCTCCTGGCGAGGTGACTCGCCACCTTCTCGCAAGATATAAGGTAGTGTAAACGGCCTTAGTAACTTTATAGTGCAAACTGAAAGGTTTACAAGCAGATTTAAAAATATTTAATAAAGCTCCCCATGAAAATTGCAAAAAATGCAATTAACCAAAGAAAACAGAACTATAAGAACTAGTTAATTAGCTTTAAAACTCTGCGGTCTCAAGAACAGGGAGAGAAAATGCTGAAAGCAATATGCAAGTCAAACTCAAGGGACACTTGGTCACTTATTAACAATATAACTATTAACAAAACAAGGATGTTTGAGCAGTGGGGTTTTAGAACAATTGTGGGTCGAGCATTACTCGGAAATATTTGCATCTCTCCCTAGTAATGAAATATTGCCAAACAACACAGTGTCTAAGAACCGGAATTTCAAAATATCTGTGACCGACATCAGAGAGGCGAGTATGAAACTGAAACACTCACATGCAGCAGTCCCTGATGGGTTAACAAACTCTATGTTGAAAGCAGCTCTAGAGCATTGGTCAATTATTATATCTCAATTATATAATTCCATCTTAGCCGCTGGTGAGTTAACAGTGTCATGAATCCAAAGCCATTATTGCCCCAGGAAGTGCCTGCAAGTGGTGTTTGCTGGCATGGGAAGCTGCCACACGGAAGCCTGCCTTGACTTTCTGGCTGACTCCCTGGCTGTGGAGCAGTAGTAGGCAAGAGGAAGCTAGATTTGAAATAGCGCTGCAACGCGCTGAACTCTTTTGGACCTTTTTGAATGTACGTAGCAATTGGGACCTGTATTGAACTTCTCTAGTGTTTCTGTTTCTGAGTGGACTAAGTGATTTCATTGTCCTGGACATTATGCTCTTATAGTGATCTTTCTTTTCTTTCCATTCTTACTTTAGTGGGACTGCTAAGCCACGCCCCTTGCTGCGTGTGTGACACGGTCATAAGCACCAGGCACACGCCCCCGTGCACGCACCCCAGGAAGGGCCTGCAAGTGTTGTTTGCTGTTTGGCTGCGCGGCAGGTGCGTGGTGCTTGGTTATGAGTAATGGTTTATTAGCAATCCAAATCTTATTGAGGAGAAACGGCTTGCTTTAAGAAGGCAAGGTGATTATCAATATCAGTGGGGCATGTGTCCTGATTTTGCAGCTTTACGTGAATGAATGTGATTGTTAATTTCTCCTAAGGAGGATTCAATAACTAAAGAATCTTATTGGGGGAGAGCGCTAGATTTGGGGCTATTCAGTGCTTATCTCTTTGAGGTGAGAAATTGGTGACTAGTAAAAATAGTAAATTGTGGAGTGTATCGGTTTGGCTGTGCAGTAGGCACTAACCCTTAACAATTTCAAGATGGCAAACGGGCTCAGAAGTGGGAGGAAATTGATGGATTCGCATTAAACTGCATCTAATAACACAAATGGACTATTACCCATGAATGAGGAGAGTGATTGTGTGAACACCTCATCTTTGCAGGAGGCAGTGGGTGCCTCCATTTGCAAAGAACAAAGTCCCGATAAAGGTCTGGTGAAGATGGGTAGAAAGGAGGTTGGTTTTAGCCCAAAGGAATCTCAAAGTTTAGAAATGCAAAAAGGAATTCAGAGTTCTGTCATAGAAACACCTTCAATTAAGTTTAAAATTAAGGAGGTGAATGACATTGAAATTGATGTTCACCCATTGATGGTCAACTGTGATGGGGGATATGCACAAGTAGGCTCAATAATAGGTCCTGCTATCGAAGCAGAGCTGGGAAAGCGAATAAGATTATAGATGGGACCATCAACTCTGGTTACCCAAAGAAACATAGGCATTGAGGATGTGCACATGTTTAGCATCCCACCACTAGAAATGAGATCCCCATCCTGTTCATACAGTATGCACAATCTAGGGATGGGAAAAGGGGATTGGCAAAGAGAGCTTTGTAATGAAGGGGGGCGCTATGAACAAAGGTAAGTTCACCTACCCCGAGAAATCTATTCACTTACCCAATTGAACAAATAAACCGGTTTGAGCAAGATTCAGTAGCAAACACTAAAATAAGTAGTAAAGATTCACCTGTAGGGGTTGAAACTAGTCAACCAAGTGCACCTGATGTGCAAACCTTTGGTGTGAATTTCCAGTGCTGTCTAGAATTTTAAACCTTTTGGATAAAGGCCATGAGCAGACTCACTGTGTGATTGGTATTTTGAGGGGGATTACTATGGACCTCCTATGTAAAATTAATCAAATTGAGGGTTTGTTATTCACCTTTGAAGCAGGGACTACTCTTACTGTTAGGCTGAAGAAGGCTGAGATTGTGATTGATCACGCAAGCCAAACTCCAGATGACCCAAGAATGGTTGCTAGCAATGGGGGTCTTGCACCTTCTACAGAAGTCCTCTTAGCAGGCATGGTGGATGGGAACGCTGTTATTGCAATTCATCATATAGCTAATGATATTGAAATGATTAAAGAATGTCTGTTTTTTTATTTCTTATTTTTTATTCAATTGCGAATAGGTAGAGGTGTAATGGAGTGGTTGGCCAACCAAATTTCCCCATCCCAAGGTTCCAATTTACTGAATGTCTAAATACTTCAGGAAAGTGGTTACTCCAATTACACCGTGTCTATTGTTTCCGCACATCACAAGGTTCCACAGATTGTCAACGTCCAAGGTTATGAAGTTTTCCAGTGATTCGGCTTGAAATCTGGTTCTTTCTCTTTTAAGTTCTTTGCACTCCAGGAGTAAATGCCTACTTGTTTCCACTAAGGAATCTTCCTTACAGAACCGGAAAGTGTTTGTGTTCAATTGCTTTCTTATCTTTAGTATTTCATTAGTTTTCACTTGATTTAGCCGGAATCTTAAAAAAGATCTGCTTAACCTTTTGTCTGGGAATTGCTTTAGG
The DNA here is from genome assembly GCF_040938575.1 of Ambystoma mexicanum. NCBI lineage: Eukaryota > Metazoa > Chordata > Amphibia > Caudata > Ambystomatidae > Ambystoma > Ambystoma mexicanum. Next base: position 47,818,456 of record NC_090925.1, on the reverse strand, counting down.
TACCCTCTGACGTCATTCAGCTTCATAGGTGTTGACAGAAAATCTTTGGTCAGGGTGTACCTATTAGCCATCTCCTGAGTGTTAATCCAATCTACCTCGAGGAGCTTCTTTGAGACTTTATTTGGATTTTGTATCAGCATTTCTGCAGGTGTATCCAGCTCTTTCAATATATTCAGATTTAAATGTTCCCATTGCTCCAGCATCAGGTTCGACCCATCCACCATATCCCTTCTGATTAATTCCAAGACTTTGGCTTCGGAACTGTTTATTACTTTCCTGTACAACATCAGAGAGGATCTCATTTTCATTACCAACAACGATGATAGGCAAAGTTCTCTTCTGATTAACGCCATTGGGGTGGATTTCGCCAACCCCAGCACACCCCTCCAGAAGTAGCCTTCAAGTTTCTCCCAGATTGAGTTTGGTGGTAACGGTGTTGCGTCCATGCCATATATTAGCGAGGTGACCACCTTCATCCTAAAGAAAGTTAGCATCAGGATAATTGAGAACCTCCCATACTTTCTGTCAACAGCCTTTGCCTATGCTGTTAGATTTTTCATCTTTTTCCACAGAAGGTCTTGCATGGGTACTTCTTGTTTTTCATTGTTTATAACTATCCCCATATATTTGAAGGTGTTCATTTTTTCCAAGTTTGATCCATCGCAACACCATCGGAATTTGAGCGCTCTTGTGGATGGTTTTCCCATTGCTAGGATTTTGTTTTTTTCCTTGTTTAATTGAAGGTTGTTCTTCTTTAGATAAACCACCATGTTATCTAATTGTCGCTGGAGACCATTAGGAGTTGCGTCCATCACGATTATGTCATCGGCATATACGAGTCTTGAAATTTTCATACCTCCTATAGTTCGTGAGCTGAGTCGCCACAGTCTGCTATGTACGTGTTGTATAGCGTTGGAGCGAGGGGACAGCCCTGCTTGACCCCTCTTGCAGTTTTTATTTGGTCTGACAGGTGTCCCTCTGCGCTCAGGCGCACCCTTACCAATGTTTCTTGGTGTAGCGCTTGTATCGGCTCCAGAATATAAGGGGGGCAATTCATTCCTTCAAGTTTCTTCCAGAGGCGTTGTCTATTGACCTGGTCAAAGGCTTGGACCAGGTCACGAATGGCATGTATACAGGTGGCCCTCCCTGTAGGATCTTAGCTTTCATCGTACTCAACAAGAGAATGTTTGTTCCTGTCCCTGAGTTTTTTATGAAGCCATTCTGTAACGGGTCAGCGAAATCGGTGGATCATAGCTAGTTATGAAAAGCATCTAGTGCCAGTGAAGCAAAGACCTTCACCATCACGTCCAGGAGTGCGATGGGCCTGTAATGGTTTGGGTCGTCCATCGCTCCTCTTTTAAAGATGGGCAATATGACTGCATGACTGTGGGACTTCCTGGACGATGTTACAGTTCACAAATATTCTGCTCATTAGGTCAGCCCATTGCTCCGGATGCTTTTTTAGTTCCAGCTTACAAATACCATCTGAGCCGGGCGCCCTCGAGCTATTCAGTTTCCTGATTTTGTTTAAGATCACCTCTTTATCCGATGGAATGGTCCAGCATGATTTACTACCAGATTCAGCGACCCTAATACTCTTATCTTGTTTGCCTTCTGCCGGTGGTAGGGCGTAAACGGAAGCAAAGTGGGTTATCCATCGGTTTTCTCCCACATTGTTTTGTATTTTGTCGTTCACCAATTTAACGGAGCCCTTGATCAAATTCCAAAATTCTTTAGTTTTATTACCACATATTGCGGCCAGCATTTGTTCTGCATCTTGCTGATATAATTTGTGTCTGTAGTGAATTAGCCAACTCCTGTAATCATTGAGAGCTTTTTTCCACCTCTCCTTATTTTCGGCTGTATTTCTCTTCAACCTCCGATAGAGTAGTCTTTTCCCAACTAATTCAGGGTTGTACTCGTGAGAATGGTTTGGTTTAGATTTTGGGGTTTTCCTAGCCTTCATGGTATATCTGGTAAGAATAGACGTGTAATCGAGCTTTTTCTTACTTAGTTCTGCTGGTATAAAACCATCTTCTGTGATCAATTTGTATTGATTCACTATTTGGAGTAGGATTTTTTTCTGAGATCTTTACTCGGTTGCCTCCTGAGGTTGCTATGATTTCCGGGCAGGTGGAAAGGTGTTGGTGCTTTGGTGCTAGGCACTCTGTTTTCAGTAAATTGTGGTTGCTGAACTCTGTGGGGACTAATTTAAAGTTGGTGATCTCCGGCAGCCAATCGTTTGACACGTATAAGTGGTCAATTGTTCCTTGTTGGAGTCCACGTTGCCACGACGGGACGTTTGTATTTGCTTTGATTCACATCCAGTGGAGATTTTGCATGTCTCGTGCTGACATGAACTCTTCCAGGAGCTGCCCTCACTCCCTCACTGGTAGATTATGATCTTTATGCTTCATGTACAGCCCTATGCCTTCATACGAGGAGTTAAAATCCCCATTAACGATTGTGTAGTAGCCACCCTTGTGGCCCATTTCAACTTCCATGATTTCTCCCAGCTCGTTACATTCTTCCTGGGTTGTTAATTCATAGCTCCAGTACAGATTTATGAGAAGAATTTTTTCCCATTTTCTTGGATGGAAGTTGGTCTGAGGCTGCTGCCAATTTAATATCATTGCTTGGATCCAATAATGTGTGTGCAGAACTGCACATATATCGATGCCGACACTGCTCTGATTGTGTTTAACGCGCCGGCCATCGGTCGCCCCAGCAAGTCCTTTTTTTGCTGGATTAAATATTAGCTCAAACCCGTCTAACTGGGGTTTGGTTCTCAGCCATGTCTCTTGCAGACACAGAAGATCGAATTGGCCAAGGTTAACATCAGTTATCCTTGTGAGATGTTCAAAGCCCCGGCTATTCCAACAACCAAGTTTGATTTTCTCCCTCTGTTCAGATGCTGTTGTTTTTCTCACCACTTCAGTTGTGGGTGGAGGACGTCTAGTCTTCTGTGATAGTGGCTAGTTTTCGAGAATAGAGTCGACCGATGTCTTCGCCCAGGTCCACAGCTCAAATTTTTTGTCCGAAGCTCCTTTTGCTTTCGGTAACAGTAGGTTGTTTGTAGTATGCCTTGGTGACCTCAATGCACGATCCTTCCTGACGTCTCCTCCGTCAGCTTTGTGTGAGCACCTAGTACCTCTTGCGTCTTCTCGATGAAGATTTTGTGCTGCTCTCTGGTTCCCATATCCCTGATCTTTAAACAGGTTTTGGAGATGTTCCATTTTGCTTATATAGTGAACATGTCTACGCTCGTTGGTGCTATTCGTGTGTTTTAGTTCGCCCTCCTTCACCTCTTTTTCTTTCAGTTTATCTTCCAAGCCTTTTTCCAGATCCTCACCTCTGTCAAGTCATAACCCAGCAATGACAGACTTTCTTTCAGAAGTTGGTAGTTGATGATTTTGGACTTCAGATGGAGGTATGAGGAACCACTTCTACCTGAGTGGCAAGGTTCCACTATCCACAGGTCGTCGTTGTGGATGTTTCTTAAGGTCGGAATTTTGGCAAATATTTTTAAAAGAGTTCCTCTGTTCAGTGTCAATCCATCAGCACGATGGAGAGTGCGTTTCATTTTTAGGATGCAGATGCTTGCAATTCGTTTTTGAAAACTTCTTTGGCTCCTGGCTTCGTTATACGTTACTTGTTTCCTTGACGGGGAGATTCTTTTGGATTTCAAGGGCGAGCATCTGTTCCGATGTTCATTGGTATATTCTTCCTGAATTTTGTTACTTTTTCGAGGTCCCTAGTCCCTGTCTTCCGTCTTTGTCGTCTACTCGCTGGGGATTTCTCTTCTTTAGCTTTTGTTTTGTTCATTTCTAACGTCTTTTGTCTTTTCGTTTGACCTTTCTGCTTCTTACCCGTAAGCCCCTCCGAATGTTGCCGCTTTTTACCAATGGTGTGTTATCCATCTGGGATGATGTCTCGTATATTTGGACTTTCTCTGCAGGCTCCATGCTTGGCGATCTGTCCTCTACCATCTCTGCTTTCCTTTTAAGGTTTTCTTTCGATGGAATTTCTAGATCTGAATCCTCCAATGTGTACGAACTCCACTCCGATTGATCATCAGGGGTCGGCGAAAAGGATTTTATGGTTAGGAGAGCCTTGGGTCTTACTGGAGATTTAGATTTCTCTGGTCTTTTATTACCTTCCAATGGGATTTTATTTTTCAACATCACCCCAGTTTTCGTGACTTTGCTGTTGCCCTTAATTGTTTTTGAGGTCTTGTTTTTTGCTACCTGGACCCTCTTTTGCCTGGTAGAAGTGGGGAAGAGATTTCTGTTTGTTGAATATACCGTAAGAAAAAGCATTTGTGTTTTGGTCCGTACTGTAGTGATCTCAGAGAAGTGACCATCTTGAACTTGTCTTTTACTGGTAGTAGTACAGTTCTGGAGAGATTTCTTGTTTGCATTTTCATCATCTATTATGGTGATTGTTTCATCCATAGGATCTGGACAGACCAGATGACTAGAGGCCAACTTTCTCGAATCTTGTTGGCCTATCTTCGCAGAGAGGTCTTTGGGCATAGGGTTTGGTGATTCACATGTCGTTTGAGAGGCCTTCTCCACTAACTGGGCGTGGTGTCCAGATGCTTATATTTTTACCTCCAGTCTTTTTAAGGATCTTGTCTCTTCTTGTCTGAAGGACTGTTCAATCCTTGATGTCAGGCTTCCCTCAGTTCCTACCAAGAAACCCTCCAGACAGTTTAGTTTTGTATGCATCAAGGCTATTATTGATGTCTGGTCTTTCAAAGTAATATTAATGCTCTCATAGAGCTTGCTAAAAGGAGCAAGCACAATTGTGACCGTAGACATTATGTTGAGGAGGTACATTTTTTGTTTTGGCGTGAAGCATTGTGAGTGGGAAGTTGTTGGATTTCACTTAGTCTTCTCGACTGGATTGGAGTCTGCGGCAGGTCCTCCCCACCGATGGGTCCCTTTTCCCCGGGTCGGCCATTGTAGATTGGGATCAGCCCAGTTGTCGTTGGTGCAGTCACAGACTGTATTCCAGCTAATTTTTTTGGTGCTTCATAGGGCAACAGTGGGCTCCCCGGAGAAAATCTTTCTGGCTCTGTGCCCCTATTCTCCGCTAGGATCCGTACGGATGTAGCTAGGACATTATCGCCCAGTACATTCATACTCCTTGGTCTAGGCAATGGGTTACGCACACTTTCCGTGGGCTCCTTTGTTCTCTGTTCGAGCTCCGGGCTATCACTACGGCGGTAAGCAATTGGAGGGTCACGTCCCAGTTTCTTGTCACAATGCCATTTTAGGACGGGCCCAATCCTGTTAGTCTTCAGCGCTCCTGATTATTCTGGTTCGGAATGGGTCTCGTTGGGTTTCGAGGCGTTCATATTGTTAATTGTAGATGGCCCAGTGCTCAATTCTTGTTGGTTTAGGCTTTCCAGGATCTCCAGGTCTGATATTTCGTGTGCGGTTATCTCGTGTAGCCCTTTTTATTTCTTGAAAAAATCATTTAGGGATTCTGCACTTATAAATAGGTACGTTCTTTTCCTTGGGCCTATTTTTTTGGGGGCCTTGGCTCGCAAAGACGATCTTCATGTTAGTTTACTTGTGTTAAAGTGCCGTACTTTTAGGTACGGACCTGGTCTCTCTTTATGAGTTTCCAGATGATCCTCATCTTCTTCACATTCATTGAAGTTGGCCTTATTCCGGTCCAATCCGTCTGCCTTTTGCAGGCTCATGCCGGGCGACCGTGAATGGCCGAATACAGCTGATATTTTCAGATCGGGTAGGGCACAGGCCTCCAAGTCCTCCATGCCGTTACACGCTTTTCCCTTGGCAAAATGAGGGTTAACCATGGTAACGTAAACCGTGGATTGACCGTGTTCTTTTACCCTGGTGGAGGCATTTAGATCAGCCTGCTGTGCCTCGTTAGGGGTTTTTGGTGTCCTAACTGCTGCAGGGTCGGGGCTCTTTGAATCCTCTGATATCGGTGTGGCATGTATGTCAATCGCTGTTACAATTACTTTTGCACTGATTGCGTTTTCTGTAGTTAATGTCACTGGGGTACTTTTACTTACAGCGTCGGGACCCGATGATAGTGAATTCAAGGTCTGCTCGATGTTGTCAGTGTTTGTCATTTCATGTTCATCATTTGGTTGTATGTTGTTGCTACACAGCCCAGTGCAGTTGGTGTCCCGCGCCTCCGTAGATGCAGATCGGGTGCCAGGCTCAGTGTCCTTCTGGGACGGCCTCCCAAGAGAGTCGCTTGCAGGGGGCGGGGCACCCCTCCCCCGCTGTGGACTCGTTTGCTGGGCCCAGATGGATGTCTCCGGCGTCATTGCCAGAATTCCATATCGGCGGTCGCTTCTGTGCGACAAGCTTCTCCCCCCTTTTTCTTGCACTCATCTTGAAAGCGACAGACTCCCTCCGCGGACGCAGCACACATTTAAGAGGCTCTCCATGGCTCCCCGAAATGGGGCTACAAGCTGCAGGTAGGTCCACCCCTAGGACAGGAGGGGGGCATACCTGCAGCTTCAATGTCCATCGGTGTCCTTCTGCCACACCTCGGGCCTCGCGTTTTCCTTTTTCTCCGTTAGGCGGGGCGAGTCAGTGGCTGCTTTAAATCGGTGAGGGTGGCAGCGGACTGACAGAGCGGAAGCCAGAGAGCAACCTGCACACTTGCACGGCTTGCCACAGTCTGCCAAAGTCTGCCAAAGTCTGCCTTCACTCTGCTGCTCACTCTGCGGCCCATCTGCGGCAGGTCCATGTAGTAATAGGTGTGTCCCAAACGGTGAACACAGCAGAAAGACTCTGGTCTGCCACTTCCCAAGTCTGCCTTCACTCTGCTGCTCACTCCGCAGAATGCCTGTTGTCAGAACATTTTACAACCGGTACTAGCCACCCAAAGAATTCAGGCAAATAAGGACTTAAAGGAGGGCCCGGAGAGTCAATCTCCTCTTACCGACTCAATAGACCAGTCATTAGCATGTGTCAGTGGGATGATTCAAAATGATTCAGAAATGCAGGTTGATGATGGCGCTGAGAGGCCAATATTGGTAGTAACCCATAGAGAAAAAAGGCTAGCAATGAGAGCACAAAAAAGGAGGCTGAAATCAATAAAATCTAAGAAAGGACTTTCAAAGAAAACTGGGGATTCTGTGTTGCATGAATCTTTTAAAAAAAATGTAGATTCAGTGCAGGAGGATGAAGTTGATATTGACCTGCATCAGCTTGCTGAAGAATCAAAAGTACTCATAAATGTAAACCTAATAGGGCGGAAGAAAGAACCAAAAACTCCTAGAAAGAAAAATCAGAAGTCTAACCAATCTGTGGGCGTATCAGTAAGTGCAAAGAGAACTTACATAGAGGAGATACAGCAGAGGTCACATAAATAGTTACTAGTGATGTCGGAGGGGAGGTACCCAGAGTGCAAACAGCGCTCTCACAATTTGTCCTTGTTACCAATAAGAAAATTGTAGTAAATAGATCAAATGGCCCTTTGAGTAATAAGGAAATTGGTAAGGTGGAACAAATAAAGAACGTGATTGAGGGTGAGCCTTGGATGGCGGCAATGGTGGGAAAGGATGCTCAAGTTGGGGAACCCGCAAAAGGGGTTAAAGAGAAAATTGCAGTGGTGCCAATGGTGCCGGTTCATGCTTGTGGCCAAGATCTGTCCATAGGATTGCCCCTAGTGATGAGGGTCTTCAGGCAATGTCCAGTGAAATAGTGGAAAATTATACTCTTGGTGGAAGTGAGGAACAGGCTATTGGGGGTGGTGTTGAGGAAAATGGAGGGAGGGAGTCGGACAAGTTGGAGTCCAAAAGAGAACAAGTACTCCACCATGATACCCCAGCGATTAGAGGATGGGAAAGTAACGTGGAGATAACTGGGAACGTGAGTCTTAATAGAATGTTTATACTAATGACATTAATCACAACAATTGTGTGATCTGTGGTTTTCAGTCACTGATTATAATGAAGATGTTATGGGAACAAATGGACAATTTTTCTTACTTGGTCTGACACCGAGCATTTTTCAAAAGGAACAGGAGGCGATGGCCTACTTGGAAAAGCTGGTTGTGATTGTAGTACATGAAGTGGAAATGGTATTGCAGGGACCATTGCCAGTGAATACTGAGGATATAATGTGTTTTTTTGGAGTTTGAGAGGTGTATGCAGAAGGGGAGATTGTAAGTAGGGTTGGTTAGTTTGCGTCTCTATCCTGAATTGAGGCGCTCGGCTTGCGTAGTCTCCCCTGATGTAGCTCTGTCTTGATCTGGGTCTGACTAGCATACAAGGTTCCTTACTCCTCAGGCCCCCACCTCTAACATGCTCTCTCATAGTCCCCCTTATCCTCCCTTCCTACTCCTGTGGCCAGTGCACCTGCCAATGTCAACATCTCAGGTAGTGTGGTGATTTCCAATATCTTGACAATTCCACAACACTGTGGTACCTGGCGTAAAATAAGAGGCGGGCGAAAGTGTTGGTGGGATTGTCTGGGGTAGTTACTCAGACTCCGTGCGTGTCGTCTGTGTTCCAGTCTATCAGGTGTCACCTGTCCAGGTGCTGTGGGAGCTACCCTGTCGGGTCATGGATGTCCGTGTCCTTTCCAGTTTAGTCATCCTATTTCCAGTTGTGGTTTTCAGATTTAGTCTGTGGTGTTGAAGAGCCAGGTTTTTAATGATTTCCTGAATTTTAGGTGATCTTCAGTGTTTCTTATTTCTTTTGGGATGTTGTTCCAGGTTTTTGCGGCTAAGTGGTAGAAGGAGGTGCCTCCACATTTTTTCTTAAGGCATGGTTTGTGTTCCAGGCGGATTTTGTATGCTTCAATGCTACACACAATTAGCTGCAAGGGGTGAAAAGGGCCGCCCACCAGGAGGATTAGCTGTGCTTATTAATAAGTGCTGCAATTTTGCCTCGGTATTGCTTCATAAAGATGCTGCATGTCTGGCTGTTGAATTAACTGCATGTGGGGACTTGAGCACTGTTACTGTGTTCCTGTGTATTTATTGGAACAGTGTAGGTCTCTGTTGAACAGTTGATGGAAACATTGGATATAATCCTTGAAAATGCATTTGTTCGAAATGCTAATGTTGGTATAGTGGTGGGTGGTGATTTTAACTCCACATGCTATCAGGCGCAGTCCAGTGGGGTTCCAGGTTATGCACTCGGTCTCTATCTGTAAGGAATGGACATAAATGGGTTGAGTACTTTTTGAGCTGGGATATACAGTTGGTACCCCCTAATCAGCTTTGCCCCTTTACCTCGACCCGTGGATTTAACTGATGTTATGTAGATCATTTCTTCTTGTCTACATCTTTGTTTAAGGAAAGCAAAACAATTGCAATTAATGATCTGCAATTAGGGGATGTTAGGGAGAATTCTCAAGAATGTATAATTTCCCTTACCTACTGAGTCCCTCAGCAGCTTTGCTGGATTTCTAGGATGTATTGTTTTCACCTGGTAAGTGTGTGAGCCCTTTTTTCCCACTCTTCCATGTGTTTTGCTGTGAGTGTTTAACATTTTTGTGTTCATAGACTGTGGAGCCTCACCTACTACACAGGCATCATCTTTTTATGTTGTGTTACACAGCACCTTCAGTGCAGTGACACAGGGTTGTCTTTTACACTTCCCAACTCAGAATCCATTTTCTGGGACTGACTACTGTCTCCCAGAACATGTAAAGCTGCCATTGACTTTATTAGTCTTTTAAAACCACAGACCCCATACACATCATCTTCCATGGAGAACTGGAAAGGGTTAATATTTATCCCTTTTTGACTGTTTCTCTTGGAGCCTTGTTTCGCTCCCTTTTCGTCAAGACTTGGCTGGTGGCAGTGGTACCTACCCTATTTTTCCTACCGCAGTTTTCTTAAATAATCTTGGTATTGTTTTAGGCTATCTTGGTAGCCTCGAACTTAAACCCGCTTGACCATATTGTTTTTAATATTATCCTGGCTGGGTTTCTTTGCCATTACTTTTTGAAAATGTCTTTCTCGTGTTTGTCTCTACGCGCCAAACCAGGTTTGGTTCCTTTGTTCACTGTCTTTTCACGGGCTTCTATGCAGAAGCCCTCCTTAGGTGCCTGTATGTCTGGGGGGACAGGATGTGAGGGAGAGGTTTAGGACTCCATGCAAAGCGTCTCCTTGGAGACCCATGTAGCACTCTGACATGATTGGCTGTGGTGACTGTGCCGGCAGGACAGCCACCCTGCCGTGTGATTGACAGCCAGGCTGCGTGAATGGGGAACAACTGCATAAAAAGCAGGTCTCTGGGTCTGAAAAGGCCATGTCACCACTGGAATAAAAGAATCAAAGAGGAGCTGACAGATGAGGACCCCCACCATGACTGAACTGCCCGGTGAAGCCCTGCTGTAGGTCCAAATTCTCGAACTCCAACAACAGAGAAGATCCTCCAGGAATCTTCTTCCCCTGAGCTGGTGGGACCAACCAGTTCACCCAAACTGCAAGCCAGGACTCCCTCCTCTGATCAAATTTGCTGTACAGAGCTACATGGGCCGGATAGCCAGGAAGGTCGGACCCTGCTTGGGTTTTAAGGAGCACACTATTTATTTGTTGCTGGTGGTTTCTTCCCTGGGTAGTGCAGGACCCTCTAATCTTCCTACTTCGTGTCAGTCCAACAGTGGCTTCAGGAACCATGACCCTGCATGAACTACCATGAACGTCTGCCTCAGCTACAGCTTCTTCTCCATTGAAAGGTACTGTGCCAATCTGGTTGTTCGTTTCGTTCAGCCACAGTGAAAGTGTGTGCAATGTTTCTCCAATCTGAGGGCTTGTCCTTCTCTACTCTTTAAACTAACTTTTCTGCTGACCAACTACGTCCTGAACTCTTGGCAAAGACTTAACCACGAACTACCCTGAACTGTGTGATCTTGAGCAAAAGACTTTTGTCTTATTGATTTTGCCCCTAAGCCTGTTTGATTTAATTTAATCACTGTAGTTCCTCTTCCTAGATTGCCCTGCTTACTAACTTTGTCTTTCCCTTCCTTTTGAATTACTAGAGTGCCATTTTGCTCCCACTTCATTTTGTGAGCTTAACTTGTCTGGAAACTATTGGGAGTGGTGTGGTGTATTAAGAGTGTGATTTTTTTAACTGCTTTACTTTAGTGAAATGTTATATAACTGATGTGTAAATGCATGTATATTCTTTTACTCAGAAACCTTGAGCCAGTGTTTGTTTGAATCATAGTAATTGCTGTCCTTTTCGTAAATATTTATACTGCTCACTTGCTCTTGATATAAGTCTGGCTGCTCAGCCATCACTACCACTTTACTGTGTAGTACAGGCTTGTACCAAAGGTGAATGTGTGCTGCCACGTGTAGTCCTACGTGTGTGTGTTGTTCCCAAAGGGTACTGCATATAATTCTGCCTAACAGGCAATCACATTGCAATTACTATAGATCTGTAGTTATCCAACTGGTGTATTAGTGCTAACCCAATTCTAGAATTACCGGAAGTAGATAGACCAGGACTGTCCATTAGATGGAGTCCTGCTACCTGCCACAAGTTGATGTGTAGAATTAGCAATGATCTGATTTTTTGGGCTAAGGGAAAACTTGATTAAGCCTCCAGTGTTCAACTTGAAAATCGGATGACATCTAGCTTACAGGACCATCTTAAAATTGTTGCTTCAAATTGAAATTGTGTATACAAGCCAAGTCTGCATAGACATGTCTTTAGTAGTGCAATACATCAAGCACAAATTGAAAAAAATGGTAAGCTACAACAATTGGGTAACATGCAGCTTGACTATTTTGCACAGTGTACAAAAAAAGTGCATAATATTAGCGCACAAAAACAAAATAAAGCGATTAAAGGGGGCTGAAATGTTAGATGATAACCAACATATGATGCATCATCTATTCAGACATGTAACTCTGCAAATGTGGATGGTACTGAGAACTATAAATAGTGGAATGGAAGGGCTGAAGGAACCTTCCATTTTGGCCCTGGTTTGGATTGAGTATATTAAACAGAAATTTAAATTGCTGGGCAGATTTTAGCAACAAAGCAAAGGGATTATGCTAATTCTATAATGTCAAGGTCTCCCTGGACACTGGAAGACATAGATATGATGTCATGAAAATAAATGAGTCTATGGCAGTTGGGCCAGATGGGATACCGCCCTGTATATTAAAAGCGAATCTGGACTTTTGGGCAATTGTTCTCATGCTCAAATTTGATAACATCTTCAGGAGTAGACAGATTCCTACTACCTGGTGTACAGCTATTATTGTACCCACTAACAAAACAGGTTTCGCCGGTGACCCCTCCAATTTTAGACCAATTGCCCGGACTGATACATCATCAAAAGTTTTTTTCCTGACTGATCCTAACATATGTACAGGAGTTCATGAAAAAGCATAATACATTGTCTAGATTTCAAACAGGTTTCAGAAAATGTATGAGGTGTTCTCTGAATGCAACAATGAAGATTCCCCCTGCTAATAGCGCAGGGAGCTCTTGATTCTTTTAAAGACAAGGAGGCGAGCATTAAGCTTCTTCTTCTTTATTTTCCACTCTCCAGCAGTTTCAACAAATATAACTTTGTAAACTTTTTGTTTCAAATTTAACTTTTCTTTTTTTTTTTTTGAAACGAAAACTTCAAGTCCCATCCATCCTGTAGTCCCATAGTCTCTGGCCATGTGACATAGTCCTTCCTGTTCCTTAGTCCTTCCTCTTCTTTTTCTGCTCTCCAAAAGATAAGTACAGTTTTCTTAGTGCTCCGTGATTCGTTGTGTATAGTTAATGATTTCACGTTTTTAATAGTGTTTATAAAATGTTATGACTCCTTGGGAGATGGGCACGCGCGGCGGCGCAGCGTTGCATTGAGAAATTTACTAATTTCGTGTTAGGTTAGCGTGAGAGGGACCTGCAGCCCCGTGCCACACTACCGGCACCTCAGGGGCCTGCAGATCTTTTCACAAGCCCTGCTGTGCTTCACTCGCGCCGGAAGCGGGCTAGCCCCCACCCTTGTGGGGGCGGAGCTTGTCGCGAGCGGGAAAGCTTTTTCTTATCTCGCTCGCTCGCAGGAGCAGCTCCGGCCCCCACCCTTGTGGAGGCGGGCCGGGGAGCGAGCGCGGCTCGCACGAAGAGGGAATTCCCTCTACACTGATACAAGCGTAATGCTCGCATAATAAGCCCTCACCCTTGGGGGGGAGGAGCTTAACTCGAAAATCTCTGTTGTAAAGGAGATTATCGAGTGTGTAGCACTACGAAGCAGGAATTAACTCCTAATTACGTGTATTTTGCCTAGTTTTGCTGGTTTTTCATCATATTAAGCTCTTTCAGTGGGTATCTACCCAAGGGATAGTGAAAAGAATCCCTCCAAAATTACAGTCACGTACTGGAAGTAGAGAAGGTGCAGCCTCATAAAGTGAATCAGTGGACGTGCCACTATACCTTTCTAAGGTAATTTTAAGGCACCTGTCAGCACAAGAGATGTCCAATTTTGAATGGAGTGATGAGGAGGCAGGCTATGAAGACCTGGCCCACAGTTTTAAGGAAGTGCTGGGAGATACACTGTCAGAGGCAGTAGCTCAAGGAGTTATACCCTTACAGGAGAGACTCCAGACTATTGAGCTCTTTTTGAGCAAGAATAATACAAGCATCGGACGAAGCACGTCCACTAGGACCTCTGCGAAGGGTCCAAAGGGGTGTATCAAGCCCTGGAAGAGTGGAGACTCTTCTGACCCCCCGGGCCAGATGGAAGGGGCAGGACCAATGGCCCCAGAGGCTTCTGACGCTTTCAGTAAACTCAGGGAAGCATTCATGAGGAAGACAGAGGTGCCGAGCCTCGAGAACCCCTACCCAGGGGATGACAATATAGGCAGCAGAGAGGAGAATTCTCCAGAGGAGGATCCTCAAGAATCCCCGGCCTCCTCACAGGAGGAAGCAGATAATGAAGGGGACGAGGAGAGCCAGCCTCCTCCAAGGGCAAGACTCAGGAAACTGAATAACCTAGAGGAGGAGGAAACATCAGATATGTTTCAACCAGAAGAAAGAGTTTTTGGCGGGACCGGTCGGTTTAGAGGCCGAGCGACCGGTCGCTGTCAGGCGTTCAGAAGGCCTCAAGGAAACAGAAACGCCTACTGGGAGAACAGACAACCAGACGTATTCTTCCCGCCGAGAGGTCGCTTCCCGCAAGGGAGGAGCGGAAGAGGACAGGGAAGAGGACAAAACTTCCCCACAGGTGAGAGTTTCCGCATACCCTCCGGTTGGGGGGAGGACAGCATTATTCTGGGAGAACTGGCGATCGCTTTCCAGCGACGCATGGGTTCTGCAGAAAGTGAAAGGCATGCACATAGACTTCATAGTGACTCCCATTCAGAGTCATATTCCCCGTCCTCTAGCCACGACCCAAATAGAGAAAAGTCTATTAGACACAGAATTACAAAAGTTAGCAGGGAAGCAAGTGATAGAGCAGTGCAAATCGCTCCCGAAGTTTGTGAGCACTATGTTTTTAGTCCACCGGAAAGAGAAAGTAAGGCCGGCGATAAACCTAAAAAACATGAACGGATGGGTAGTCTACAACCATTTCAAGATGGAAGGGACCATCAGCTCAGGGATACACTCAGGCAAGACGATTGGTTAGCGAGAATAGACTTGAAAGATGCATACCTGACGATACCAGTTCACAAAGAGTTTCGCCCTTTCCTGGCATTCGACTGGGACGTGCAATTATGGCAGTTTGCCATGATGCCTTTCTGGCTGGCCTCAGTGCCGTGGGCATTCACAAAGATCATGAAACCGGTAGCAGCAGCAATCAGGGATACCAGCTAATAGCGCAGGGAGCTCTTGATTCTATTAAAGACAAGGAGGCGAGCATTAAATTCCCATCCCGAATACACAAACGGATACATTTCTTAATTTGTGTATGTAGAGATGTGTATGTAGAGACCTTTGAAATTTAGGTGATGAAAGTTAATGATGTGATGTCTACTGTTTGACCTCTTCTTTCTTTTTTCTTATTTCCATGTTATTTTTTTCCTTCTTTTAAGGAAATGATGTACATAGAATTTTAAATTTTGATGATGATGAACTGTGTTTATATGTTTGATTCCTATGTTGAAATGACATTTTTTTTTTAAAGGTTTATAGTAAACCAAACTCAAAAAAAGACCTAGAGCGGATCTGGCGAATTATAGACCAATAGCTCTACTGGATGTAATTGGAAAACCTTTTGCATCAAAGTTAAAACGAAAGTTAACACAATGGAAAAATATGGCAGAACTCTTGGGTCCAAGACAGACAGGGTTCACGAAAGGTGTTGGCACCAATCTCAATCTCTGTCTCCTGAATATACTAAAACTACAGTCGATAAACAACAAAACTGATCTATTCTTGGCATCCATCGATTTAAACCAAACCTTCAACAGTGTAAGCCGACCACAACTATGGGCAACACTCTGTGGTTGGGGCTGTCCCACTGTGTTAGTCTGCATTTATGCATAATAGTTTAGCGTGGGTTAATCCATTCATTCATGCATCCTTTTAGCATAGGCCATCTTTAAGAATTATAGTTTGTTTTGATTATAGACCAATATTTGCTGAATTCTATGAAGAATTATGTTTAGCTTGTTATTTTGTTTAGCACATTCTCTGTTTCTAGGTGCTATTGCTATTGTGTTTCTGACTATCATGAATCTGGCACATGTTGAGTGTGGAGAGAGAATTGTGTTTGCAGACGGTCACAGTGTGTAAATGTTTCCATAATGTTTCAGCCTTCCGCAAAGCCACCAAAACCAGGCTATTTGTCTGACCTCTTAACCCTAGCTCTCATACTTGTACACACTGAAATATACCCAACTGTACTGTGTATTTTTGTAACTGAGCACCTCCTAACTTCCATATTGTAACCAAGTAACCACTTTTGTAACCGCAATCTTGACTATGTACCCTTTCATGTAAAAGCGCCTCAATGCCTTTGGGCTGTAGTGCGCTATACAAATGTAAAAAATAAAATAAAATAAAATAATAAAATTACTTTTGACAGACTGTTAAGGAAATAACCTTGCTGGCTGCAGAGAAATGCTTGTTTTTAGTTTTAGCATGACACTGGCTTGATGTGGGAAGAGACAGGAATGTTCTGTTCTTAGAATAGAGTACATGTAATGTCACTGGGCCTCATTACACGGTAGGCGGTAAGGGATTACCAGCACCGGTAATGTCACTGGTGCCGGTAATCCCTTAGTGCCCTACTACGAGGTCCCTCAGTGGGTCCCGTCCTTAACGCCTGGTCTGACCAGATCTGGCTAGAGTAACTTCAATCAAAAACCAAAATGCTAGCATCACAAGGGAGTATACTGCATGCGAGATATAGAAAATTCTCAATGGTACCGCTACTCACCTTCTATAAACAAAAGGTGGTTCTCATCTTAACATATGGAGGTGAAGCAGGTCTGAATATCTTTCAGAAAACTTGGAATGCCCTTGAGGGAATATTTTAGGAATCAATCCTGAAATTGCCAAACAGTCTACCAGTTGCCACCATAAGATTAGAACTGGGCCTGCAATCTTTACAATCTATTATTGTATGGAAAACATTATCCTTGCTAATTAATATAACAATGGCTAATGCAGCAATTCCATAAAGACTGCTGAATCAAGTAGTAACTAGAACCCATCTGTGCTGTGGAATGAATAACGTTTGCTCTATCTCTCGCATCTGGGGATGTCATTAGATACATTGTTGACAACCCGTGTGGGTTAAAATAGAAACTAAGAAGACAGGATTGGATTGAAACCCTTAATCAGAGCGCACAACATAAATCATTGCAAAATTTGGCATTTGAATCTCAGGCACTAAGTATGACACTAAAATATCTGCAAAAATGTCGAAGCCGGTACCATCAAGACCAGTTTCTGCACCTAAGGATAAAACTATACTCAACGAAAGAGTGATTAAATGCTCACAGAAAACAGTCCCTTTCTATTTTTGTCATCAATGTCAAGGCTTCTAGTCGCGTCGGCCATCTTTTGGGATGCGAAAAGCCACAGTCAAATAGAAACAGGGCAGACTTTGCCCGATTCACAAAGATGATCAACATGTAATTGTGTATACCTACGTGAATCTTAATTAAAAGCATCACTAAAATGGGGATAATCACATTGAGTTATAAAGTGTGTTTTTAATAAATGTGCTTTGGTTAAGGATAGTTAGATCCATTTCTAAAGTGCATTAATCAAACATGTAAATTGCATTAATTAGGATTTAAAGCCGTAATATATGTTTGGTACAAATTATAGACCAATAGTATTTGCAATGTAGCAGTTCATCCATGCTAGCCGAATGTAGTGAAACGATAATTACACTAATGTATAATGTATGTATCAACTAAGATTCAACAAATATTTGAAATATCCTTCTCTCATGAGAGTCTCAGATAGTAAGTTGGTCTTCTGAGATAAAGACAAATTAGTTTTGATCAAAAGTAGGAATTGGTCATGATTAATACTCATGATATTTGAGAACTCATTCTATCTAGGTAGAAATCAGCATTTAATCCCCCATAAGGGTCAGTAATAACCATATCTGGGAAAGTAGATTTTTATAAGAAAGACACCATCTCGTTATCCATGTTGAGGCCACATATAGTAGAGTTAAATTTACAGATAATTCTGGCCTCTGCTTGGCGTAATTTCTTCTCCTTGTTTCCTCCTCTTTTGCCAAATGTAATCTTCTGGAGACCTATGAATCTGATATCAGATTTATTAGCATTTTGGTGTTCTTTCTGCCAGTGACAAGTAAGAGGTAGTCTCAGATCCTGACTGCCAATCTTAGCCAGATGTTCTCGTACACAAATTCTGAGTTCTCTTATGGTACTGCCTATGTACACCTGGTTGCATACACAGATGATGCCATACACAAAATATTTAAACCTACAATTTATTGGCTGCTAGATCTTGATTTTGTTATTGTACATGTCTCTGAATACATTTGTTTTGGCATGTGCATATTTGCACATAGTGCAGTCTCCACATTGTCTAAAACTGATGGTGGGGGATTGTAGCCAATGTGTTGCATTCATTGTGTCCAAGTCTGGTAACAGTGAGGGACTTAGTTTATTCTTTAAAGTTTCTGCCCGTCTGAAGACAATCCTTGGTGTCTGGCCAATATGATTTTTAATGTTATCATCCAGTTTTAAGAGGTAACAATGCTTGGAAAGAAATTTATTCAAAGGTTTGTGATCACTGCAAAATTTAGTAATAAACCCTACTTTAGTCTGTTCAGTTCGTCTTACACTTGGTACCAAGGTCTGTTCTTGTGTGAGCACACTGCTTTTGTTCATGGCTCTCTTCACACAAGTTTCTGAGTATCCTCTAGCTAAGAATCTTGTTTTCAATAATAGGCATTCATTCTCAAAAGATGTGGTTGTTTGACAATTCCTCCTTGCCCGAAGAAACTCTCCAGGAGGTATATTGAGGATGGTAGGTCTGTGATGACAACTTTCAGTGTGTTGTGTAGAATTGTCCTCAGTAGGTTTTCTGAATGTACATGTCTTTAGTTCATTTTGGTCTACATAGATAGTTAGGTCTAGAAAATTCATTGAATGTTCATCACAAGTTCCGGTAAATTGTATTCCCAGTTGGTTATTATTGATGCGATTGGTGAACTGATCAAATTCAAGTTGAGCACCTCTCTAAATGATCAAAACATTATCGATATATCACATCCATGTAAATAATTCTTTCTGATATGCCTTGTCGTGATAGATGACAGTGTCCTCAAAAAACTCCATAAAGATGTTTGCTAAGACTGGAGCATATTTTGTGCCCATTGCTACCCCTTTGTTTGTCTGTGGTAGCAGTTGTTAAAGTTGAAAATGTTACATTCAAAGGTTAGTTCAAGCATTTCTTTAACCATCTGTACTTGTTGATATATTGATGAAGAGTAATCTTTGAAGATATGATCTATACTTTTAATCACCCATTGATGTTGAATAGATGTGTAAAGTGCCTTGACATCAAGCCTTGCCAATTGTTAATTATCTTCCCATTTAATAGTTCTAAGTTTTAGTATTAAATCTGTAGTATCTTTCAGATATGCTTTCAGTGATGGAAATTAGTTTTAGATGAAATCTGCAGATTTGTGCGATGCTTGTGTAAAACGTTTGAAATAAACTAAATTAGAATAATGCATTTTAAAAAGAAAACTAGTCTTAATAATCAAAATCACAATGTCTTTTATGGTAAATTAAAATACCATGTATTAGAGTACATACCCACTCACTATCAAAGCCCCTCTCTGAAAGGCCAACACAAACAGGAATGTCAGACGATACAGAAATACATTGTTTTCCTCCCTCACAAAGTCCTTGGAGGCGAGCATCTACTGTATCTAATCAGCAGCCCAGGTGCAGGCCTGTCTCGCTAACTCTGTCGCAATAGGCAGTAATGCATGAATTATATTCTTTCTAGCGGTACTCCTTTGTGGAGACTGGTATTTTCTGCCTCAGAACTGTCTGACCCTTGGTACATGAATAGAAACGCATAGATAACATGCTAAATAATGTTTCTCTCCTACGAACATTGTTAGATACATTGTTGACCAACCCGTGTACTAAGAGCTCTATGTTCTCCATAACAAAGAACTGTCTTCGCTACTATTGCTATAATAAGTATAATAAGTATATTTAGACTGAATAAGGACTTGTCATAACGTGTCATAATTGTCATGATTGTCAATCACCAAACCCTAGACTAAAAGATGCATTATGGGTGGTTTGAATTGCCTTCTAAAGATTGCATGTTATGTATAAATATTGTTGCTTGATCGTTGCTTGCTCTCTTGAGGTCTGGGTTCACACGTTGCGAGACGTTAGACCCCAGTCGGCTGACTGAAAATACTTTGAAATAAACCAGACTTGTTTGGAAAGGCGAATCTCGTGTCTGTGGTGTCACTAGCATATGGTAATTGTGCCTTAGTTTCCATATGAGGGGTCTTTACGGCCTAGCATCACCAAACTTTCATGATTGCATGTATTCTTTGCAAATGAAACATAGATGTTGAATTTGATTGACTGAACTCTGTGCATTTAGGTCCTTGTGTATTGTGCTTTGCTTCATCTGCACACATTGATCCATTGAATCATGCCCCTTGGTTTGTTGTAGAAGTAATAGAAATGTTTTGAGAACCTTTAGACGTGTTATAGCTTTACTTGTAGAACAGTTTTAAAGAAGGCTTTAGCATTCAGACAATGAATTGATGATACCCAGGGGGTTTACTAAAAATAAGTGACTTGAGACTTATCTCATGTAGAGATTTGAGCTGTGATTATTGTAACGTTGGTTTTTGACAAAAAATATGGAAACATGCAGATTCAGTGAGAGTGTAATGAGGGACGTTGTGATGATTCCTGTAAATAAAATGCACATTTTTGTACATTGACATTGGTCATTCTTGTCTCTGTTACATTACTTACATCCAAAGTATTGTTGGCATAGCTTATCAGAAGCATTGCATTGTGTGTTATTTTGCCTCTCTCCGTCTCTCTCTGTATTAGTGTACTATGAGAGAGGGGAGGGAAAACAGACTTAATGCCCACACATCTAAAATATTGTAGTGAGAGCACAAATTAGCTGTGGGCAGGCATAGCGGAAGAAGCTAATCTTTCAGCTGGCCCAGTAACCGATGCTCGTCCTGTTTCCAACAGAAAAAAATGCTAGCCTCATAACTGTGTATCGGATAGCAGGGTGAGAGTTGTTACCTGGCCAGACAACCATGTTTGCGACAGTCAAGAGGATCTAATGAAGCATGGGATGGGTTAGCCTTGCAAGGTGCAAGGACCTTCTTAGTGTTGGTATGACTGAAGTGTGAGTGAGTGGAAGATGGTAGAGTAGGTGGAGTTAAGAAAGTAGGAGCCGGTAGAATGATGAAGGTGATGAGAGATTCCCTGTTTTTGGACATTTTTGAAGTGAAGTATTCAGCAAGGTCACTAGCTGAAAGATTAGATTTAAAAGTTGGGGGTTTAGGTGGAGTACGGAGTACCTTTTGGGTGCCTTGGGGTCGGTGAGCAGGGTTGGAGGGTGTGTCAATCAGAGAAAGGCAGAAATCCCTTTTAGCACTATCAAGAGAAGACTTGAGAGAGTCAAGGTCAGAGATGTATTGTTTCAGGTCCTTATGAGAGTGGGAGCACCTCCATCGGTGCAGGAGTCATTGTATGTCAGTGAGCAGACTGCATATGAATGTCCAGATCCAAAGTGGAGGACACTGGGATTTACAGGTGAAAGGTAGCAGTGGTAAGTGAGAACAGAAGGTGTCATGAAGTAGGGCCTGGAAGGTGGAGAAGCAGTCTCAGCAGAGGAGAAATCTGGAGAGAAGCAGGAGAGTAAGAGTTGAAGGTCAGAGAGGAAGGGAGGAGTGGAAGAGAATTTCAACTTTCTCTTTGAAATGAGAGTAGTTGGTGGTGAGCAAAGGTTAGAGGGAGGAACGATAATGGCGATCAATACAATGGAGCGCTGTGAAAGAGATGGCATGACAGCAGTGTTAGTTTCGTAGAGAGAGTTGGAGATGAACAGAGGTCAAGTGAGTGGGTAGGTTATGAATACAGTGGACGGCGTGTTCATTGAGATAAAAATTGAAGGTCAGATTTTGGCAGAGTGTTAAAGTCATCTAAGAGGATGAGGTGAGGTGATGTGACAGGGACATATAATCAAAGAGCTGCTCAAGTTCATCGAAGAGTGATCCATTGGGGGCCAGAGGAACAAGGAGGGCGGTAGATAGAAATTAAGTTAATAATGTGAGGAGGAACTCTAGTTGAGAGTGTCAATTCAAGATAGGTAGGCGGGAAAGTGGCATTTGAGTGGTTTAAGATGTTAAAGCAGGAAGCCAATAGGTGCCCAACACCACCACCTTTGCCCGTCAGACGAGGAGAGATGCAGGTTTCAGTTTCAGTGATAGCAAGGAAATCAAAAGGAGCCAGACTCAAAGTAGTCAGTGATGAAGGACGTCTCTTTGCAAACAGACTGAGCGGTCCAGAGTGCAATGTTCAGGTGATTCAGCAGGAAGGAGTAGAGGAATTTAGTTTCAAAGTAGGAGAGGCGGCGTGGGTAGGTGATAGGAGTGGAGCAGTGTTGGCTGGCATTGTTTGTTAGGAGGCAGAGGTGGTATAGAAATGATTTAGTGAGAGTGGTCAGTTGTGAGTTTTATGACATGACATGGATAGGAAAGGTGGGGGATGTAGAAATATTTGATAGAGCATAAGGAGAAAATAGCAGGATGAGGATGAGGAGGAGGAATAGAGAATGCATTTTAGTTCAGTAGTAGTCAGGAGTAGCTGGCAATGTATTGCCAGATGAAGCAGGAGAGGAGGTGGTGTGAACACTCACAGGTGAAGAGTCCAAGAACCTGCGAGTAAAGGCTGGAAGATTGCCCTTAGCTGTTTGCAAAAATCTTGTGTCACCAGGGGCTAAGCTGCCCCAGTAATGACGAATAAAGTAGGAGGAATATCCAATGGTGGGAGCAAGGAGGTGGGAACAGCAGACAGCAGATCGGGAGTAGGGTTGGGATCAATATTGATCCTAGTCCAGTTTTAGAGACATCAGAGATGTGGGCAGAGAAGGAAAGTGTGGAGTCAAAGATGACCCTTTGAAAATGAGTTGAGTGTCGTCAGCATAGAACTGGAAATTGGAGCAGAAAATGGCAATTGAGTGGGCGAGAGTTGCCAGGTATTGGTTGAAAAGCCAGGGAGAGAGGTTAGACCCCTGGGGAACACCACAGGTAGAGAGGGAGATAGATGATAGGAAGGTCCCAAGTTGGACCTGGGAGGGTTGATCAGAGAGGAAAGAGGTCAGCCAGGACAGAGCCTGATCAGTGATACTTAGGTTATCATGGAGACGGTTGAGCAGGATGGTATGGATGACGAAGGCATAAGAGAGATCGAGTAAGAAGAGGACAGAGGGAATGTTAGAATCACGGTTGGAGAGCAGAGCAGTTTCCACAGAGAGTCGGTATTGCCTTTGGAGCAGGCGACAGGCCAGTTTGTCAGAGGATGAACAAGAAGCCCTTCCTTTACTCTCAGTTGCCCTACACTTATTTTTAAGTGTAGCTAGGTCGGAGTCATACCAGGAATTGCACTTGGCATTGGACTTCAAATGGATCCTCATGACAGGGGCAAGAGCATCAAGAGTATCAGAAATATAAGAGTAGAGCAGAGACAGGTCTGTGTCAGGATGTGGTCAGCCAGAGGTGGAACGGGGACAGAGAAGGTGACGGCGAAAGCCTCAATTGACACACGCTTCATGGGCCATCATGGGCCTGATGTCCGAGAAGGTAGGTGGTAATGTTGGGGTAGGCTTGGCCTGGGGGAAGAGAGGGAGAGATGTTAGGAAAGGAGGGAAATATTGCTCCAGGAGAGAGGAGTGGTCAGGGGGATGTAGAGGGGCAGGTCAGAGGAGATCAAGACATCGAGTGTGTGCCCTGCAGAGTGAGTCGGCCAGAAGAGGATGGACAGGGAAAGGGAGTCACAGAGGAGAATAATGTGCTGGTCTGCACAGATGATTAAGTGGCCAAAATTTTACAAGTGAAGTCAAATTGTCGAGAATCATATCCCAGCTTTACCAACTGATGACACTTTGATCTTGGGGAGATCATCTTACCTTACACTAAAGTACTGTTCTGCATACAGTGAAATGGCATGACTTGTTACATTCTGGTGGCATCGTTTAGCTTGTTTCCCGCTCTAACTTTTCATGGCGGCCATATGTGTGGAAGGGGTCGTATAGTGAAAGTGCTGACCCAATGTCACATGCCTCTACTGAGCTCATTTTTAGGCCTGCTTCTATGGTACAATATTTTTTTTCTAAAATGGCAAGGCTTCTTCTTCATATAATAGATCATCTGCAAGTGAGTGCCTAACGAGGACTACAAGAGGGTGACCTTATCACCCAGTTTCTTTAATTGCATGCACTTAAATGCCAATCATATAGTCATTTGTACAACTCAAATGAGAATTTATAGGCTCACAACAATTACCATTTTGGTACTTTTAGAATTCACTTAATGATGATGAAAATTAAGCTCTCCTTTGCATGTTCCATAAGGATTTTTTAAACTATATATTGTCAAATTCATTTATCATGTGATTTGTGTACTTTCCAAGTCCTCAAAACATGGCAATGTTTCAGTTACTTAGAATCAAACAGCCACACATAATTGCAACTTGCTGTAACACAAGAAATGGGAAACAAGGTCATGAAGTGACAACATTAAGACCTGGCTCAAATGACAATGTTACTAATTAACCAAGTGTGTGGTCCCAAGCAACCCATTTAATAAACTGCCTACACTGTGAAAAAGTTGTGAACCCCTAAGAGTGATTTAGTTGTCAGGGTGCAAGCTTAAAATAAGCCACACCCCTGGTTTGGCCCTCTTCTAATTTCAGTCTATATTCGATATGTGCACCTTACTGGTGCCTTCTAATGTGCATCCACTACCTATGCTATGGTATGTGATTTTCCCTTGTTGCTATCAATCTGTGCCTTAGATCAATTTTTGTGCACATGTACCTTTTGTGAGGCCGATGACCCGTGTCCTGTGTCAATGCTGGTGTACGGGCACCTTTTTCATGTGGCTACTGATCTGTGTCCTGTGTCCCTTCTTGAGCACCTGTACCCCTACCTTTACTTCCTATGAGGCTGCTAACATAAGTCCTGTGTCAATGCTGGGCAATGGGCACCTATTTCATGTGGCTGCAGATCTGTGTCCTGCACGTACTGGTCCTGTAGTGGAGCCTGAATGCCTTTCTCATGGGTGTTGATGTTAAAATGTGTGCTGCACTTTTTCTAAAGCACAAGTACCCTCATGGTGGATCTCTAAAGGTGCCCTTGAGAGGCCGCTTGTGGGGTATTGCCAATCTGGCATGGAAGAAGCAGGTAAGGGAACTTAAATGGAGTTGCCATGGTTATTTTAATCACTGTCAGGGCAGCTTATCAAGCAACAGGTTGTGAAGGCAAGAAGGGGAGAGGAGGGCGACCAGAGAACCTTGGATCTCTTAATTTCTTTGGTTTGAAGGGTAGTACATTTGTGTTCGGGATCCTAAAACCCCCTAAAATGGCTCTCAAACCTTATCATATATGCCATGTATATATTCTCATCTCTGGCTGCCCTTGTCATTTGAGAGTAAAAACCTAAATATTTTCTGAATGAAACAGCAGCATATACTGTTGCTGCTGGCCTCCATCACACCTACTGCCAGGTCCTAATATTATTATTATTATTATTATATGGTCTTTATAATGTGCAACATGCCCGTAGGCCTGAGTGCACATTCACTTTTTAACTGCAGCATTCTCTAGACATCAATTGAATGAGGCGCGGTTATATAACACACACATGACGGTTCCTGGAGGGCTGTGCTATGGCTGTGCTGCACAGGTAGCGAAGTGCTGCCTGGCAGCAGTACTGAAGGTGCACTAAGCTCTTGCTCTGTCCAGACTGGCGGGTTAGGAACTCCAGGGGATAGCGGGCCAAGCACAGTCCCTCCCCGGTCACCTGTGTATTGGTATTTTTTTGTATTTTATTTATTTGTAGTGCGCACCTTACCCCGGGGCATCTGGGTGCATGTTTAAGAGGCAGTTACAAGTTACAGCAGATATAATACAATGTACATTTTACACATATTTACAAGAGTTCAAAATACATTTCCCACAAAATTTCACAGCATCGAATAGTGAGGAAAGGAACAAATCTAGGTGTCCAGTATAAACAGTCTATGTACAATGAGCAGTAGGTAATGGGATTAACTGATGTAAGGCTTACTGAAGGAGGCTAGTGCATCCCGTTCATGTAGCCACAATTTGGTTTTGGCTTTGAAGGAATGGATGTGTGGAATGTTTCTGAGAGCATTAGGTAGGGTGTTCCATAGCTTAGCCGCAACTTGAAACTAGGAATGGTCAGTGTGTGAGCTTGAGAAGATCTTAGTGGTCTAGTTGCTGTGTGTTATGTGAAGCGTGTGGATAGTTAAGCCGGGGCTATGTTGTTCTGGGCCTTGTGGGATAGAAAAAGTGCTTTGAGGGATATGCGTTGTGTGATGGGTAGCCAGAGCAAGTTGCGTCTGGTGTTGGATATGTGGGAGAGCCTGGCTACGTTGAGAGCTGCCCTAATGGCGTTGTTCTGCGTGACCTGGAGTTTGTCAATGTTTCTTTGACTAGTCCCTAGGTAGAGGGCGTTGTAATAATCAATTTTTGACATGATGAGGGTTCTGGCGAGGATCAGACAGTTCTCAGTTGTCAAAAAGGGGCGACATGCTGTAATCAGTTTGCAACTATAGGATGATGCTGAGACAACTGCGTTGGTTTGTCGATTGAGGGACAGAGTGGAGTCTAGATATACGTTTTTTATAATGTTTTTGTGACGTTATAGACGTTGATATAGTTCCCCTCAATACTGAAGGAATTGTATTTGGGGTCAAGTTTAGTGAGTTTGTATTGAGAGCCAAGAATGATTAACTCTGTCTTTTCATCATTAAGGCAGAACCCATGATGTGCCATCCAGGCCTGGATGACAGTGTAGACTGCATTTAGTGCTTTGGCATCTGTTACATAATCGCCAGAGATAGGGATGAGTATCTGAGTGTCATCCGCATAATTAGTGTAGGAGACACCCAGATAGTCAAGTATATCAAAGAGCGGTTTAGTAAACATGTTGTAAAGTGTGGGAGATACACAAGATCCTTGTGGGACTCCACACGGGATGTGGGCTGGATCAGCTGTGGCTAGGGGAGAGAAGATCCTCATGGTTCTGTTTGCCAGAAAGGAGCTGATCCACAAAGTGGCTGCGTCAGAGAAGTGGGCTGCAATTTTGAGGTGGTGGCAGAGGATTTGATGATAGACCAAATCAAAGGCTGCTGAGATATCAAGGAGGAGCAGAAGTGCAAGTTTGCCCTTCTCTTTCAGCTCCTCGATTTGGGTTTTCAAGTCAATTAAGGCTGTTTCCGTACCGTGTCTGGGACGGAATCCAGATTGTCTAAGCCCTAATAGATTATTGGTTTCAAGAAAGTCTTGAATTTGGAGATAGGCCGCACGATCCAGGATTTTGAGAAGGTCTGGCACTGTGGTGATGGGCCTGTAATTAGTGGGATTACAAGGGTCAAGATTAACAGGATGACCCAAGGATCCTTAAGGTTGTCATGTACAGTGTCCGATTTGAAGGAGGCATTAATGAATGAAGTGATGAAAGGGGCCAGGTCCTGAGCGGCTTCCTTTATGATCGGTGCAAGGCAGGCGTCACCTTGGCAGTGGGAAGGCTTAAGCTTCGTTATGATATTTTCAACTTCCTTGATGGTGAGGGGTGAGAAGCTGAAAGGTGTGAAGGAATGTTTAGGAGAAGGGGTTTTGTAAGGCGGGGGGGTTACCCGTTGAGTCAGAGAGGTGGCTTTTTTTGGTGTTAATTTTGGCTTGGAGCATGGCAATTTTGTCAAGCAATGCCTTTTGAATGTTGGAGCACCACGCAGTGTCAGGGGTGCACGTATCAAGCGGGGCGACAGGAGACTCAAGTTCTTTAAGGATCTTAAAGAGTTCCTTGGTATTTGATTGGGCTTGAATGATCCTTTTGTTATATACTTCCTTTTTAGCAACAAGGATGGCTTTTTTGTAGGTGAGGGAGGCTTCGGTGATGTTATTTTTGTTGACTAGAGAAGGTGAGCTTTTCCAGTGAGCCTCAGCTTTTCTTTTTTCTTTACGCAGATTGCGTAAGTGCGGACTAAACCAGGAGTTGAGGTGGAGTTGCGGTTTTTGTTTACGCAATTTGAGGGGGGCAATGGTGTTGAGGGCTTTTAACATGACAAAGTTGTAGATGTCTACTAGAACTGTGGGGTCCGAGCAAGTGGTGGATGCCGAGTTCATGAGAGGGAGGATAAGTGGGAGTAGTTTCTCCACCGTAATATCCTTTTTGTTGCGTGTGGAAGTAGGAGGGGCAAGGTTGGGTTTATCTGTGTGTGGACTGAAATTAATGGAGAAAGATATGTTGTGGTGATCAGACCATGCGCACAGAGACACAGAGATGACGTTAAGCGCACAGTTCATGTCAGAAACCCAGTCAAGAGTGCGAACCCTTGATGTGGGTGGGCTCATAGACATGTTGGGTGAGACCGGAGTCGGCCAGGACACTTTCAAGGTCCAAGGCTTTGGCGTCATTCATGTCTTGGTAGCCTAGATTGAGATCTCCCAATATAATGATTTGAGAGTTGGGCTTAGTACTGGTAGCCAGGAGAGATGAAATGTCCTCTACAAATGATGAGGTAGGGCCAGGGGGTCTGTAGATGAGATGTACGGTGGCCGTGTGATTAGGTGAGATCGGCAATTTGATAGAAAATAATTCCGCTGATGGCAGCTGCAGGCTGTTTGGCAGCTCTGAGGTTAAGTGAGCTCTTGAATATGAAGGCTAATCCACCCCCCTTAGTTTAATTGGTGTCCCTGTCACACCTGATAATGGAGAAGTTGTCAGGGATGGCCAGGGTCAGAGAAGGGCCGGATGCTGCATGCAGCCAAGTTTCTATGATTGCGAGAAAGTCGAGATTTTCTGTGACAATGAAATCGGCAATATCTATGGCGTGCGCAGGGACGGAGCGTGCGTTGATGAGCGCACCTTTGAGTTTAGGTCCAGTGATGGCATTGTGAGCATGAGGGTGTGAGTCAATTTCGGGAGCCATGTGGGCCGTGGTTTTGGTATTGCTAGAGTTGGAAAATGTGTTGATCGTGGGATTGTTCAGGTGGTAGGACCAGTGATGACATCTGGAGGCTAATCTTTGATTTCTAACTGATGAGGCACAATGTTGGCTAGATTGGTTAGGAGAGGTTGTTGTGGAGTGGTGAGGCAATGATGGACAGTTGGCAGCAATGTTTGCCTGAGAGCGGGAGGAAAGTGAGCTCGCAACAAGATTCAGTGTGCCTATGTAAGTCTCAATGTGGTGTCTGGCGGGTGTAGTTAGGTTGTTGATTGTTGTGGGTTGGTGACAAGGTATGAGGCGCAGGCGCGAGCCGAGCCTGGAGTTTCTAATTATTGTGGGGCATGGTTGATTGGGGGTGGGTTTAGTGGCGAAACGTAGTAGCCAAAGGGCCGGCTTGTTTAGAAAAGGATTAGGGCATATCATGATGAGAGCGAGAGGTAGTTCAGGGGATGTTGTTGAGCAGGTTGTGGGAGAGGGCGAGACGCAGATCTGTGTAGTGGGGGTGAGGAGCAGTGACCAGGTTAGGACCTGAAAGATGAGCAATAAGTATGTGGCGAGATGTTGAGTCTACAGGGGTGCATGCTTTGGTGCACTAACAGATGAGGATAAGAGGTTAGGGTGTGTGTCAAAGGTGCAATACATTTTAGGGGCTAAATCAGAGGTAGAGTGAAGTAGAGGTGGACCGAAGGTTGTCTACCTAGTCAATGGGTCAGAACCAGTTGGGCAGGGGGGTACAATAAGAAGTACGATAGGCTGGCAGGCAAGGTACAAATGCCAGCATAGAGAGGCGGGCTGAGGAAGCACAGAGAGTGGGCTATGCAGGGTATGATTCAAATCGTGGGCACAGTAAATACCGATCAGTTTGACTAGCAAGACACAAGTGCAGCGGGCATCGAGTGGCACAGTGACCAGGCTATGCAAGAAACAGTTGAGATTGACTGGCATGGAATATATGCAATAGGCAGGGATTGGGAATCGACCATTAGAAGCACAATGAGTACAGTTCAATTAGGCTGGCAGGGTACAAATGCGGCAGTCCTAGGGTGGCAATCGGCCAGGAGAGGCACAGTGACCAGGCTATGAAGTAGGCAATTCAAATTAACTAGAAGGGGCATCAGCAAGCAAGAAATGTTGGGCAACACAGTCACAGCGTAAGCATGCTTTACACAGATACAAATTGAGCTAGTAAGCGGGGCACATAATCACAGATAGTGCTTGCAGTTTCCAAGTGCTGATAGCAA
Source organism: Ambystoma mexicanum (assembly GCF_040938575.1). Lineage (NCBI taxonomy): Eukaryota > Metazoa > Chordata > Amphibia > Caudata > Ambystomatidae > Ambystoma > Ambystoma mexicanum. The sequence continues at coordinate 47,788,553 of NC_090925.1, read as the reverse complement.
ATGTGATACATGATATATATCGGGTGACTAAAAGGCGCAAATCGGCATGGAAAGGTAGGAGCGTGTGTGACCGGTGTTACGAATACTGTATCCAGGCAAATGTCAGGGCACCGGGACCTGTGAAGGTGCGCATGGCAATAAAGTACAAGAAAACTGTTGCCGGGGTGGCAAATTGTTCGAGTATATGGTACCTGTGGTGTGCTGCAAAGGCGGCACTAGCACCGCATAGGAGGCGGGCAGGGGTCCAGGCTGACGGCTGGGCAGGCCTGGACAGGCTGGGGACAGGAAGCAAGCCTTCTTTCGTGGGCCTTCCTGGTAGTGGGACGGCTTTGCCTGCCGGCTGAGGATTGGAGCAGCAATGAGCTCTGTTGCCCAATCAGATGCAGGATGCCGGGGGAAAGCAGGAAGTCAGGCTACGAACATGCATTGGGTAGTATCAGGATGCCGGGCGGCCATTGCAGATTGAGGGGGCTCCTCGTGTGGGGCAATGGCTGCGGGAGCACTGAGCACAGATTGCCACAGGTGTGTGCAGACTGGGGCTGCAGAAGGAAAGCCTTTCAAGCAGACAGGCAGCTCTTGATGTGCGCATAATGCCGCATGTAGCTGCAGTAAAAATCAAAGGCAGGCACTCGAACCTTTGATTTGTAGAGCGTGATTCCAGGGCATGGTGGCACTGTTCCTGCAGTGTTTGGGAGCTCCAGCTCCACCCATTATGATCTGCATAATTGCCCCACCCAGTCTTTGAAGTCATGCAGGCTAAGCCCAGTCTACTGGAGGCCTTACACCATCCACTGAGACAAGTGTGAACACAGTGTGATTACAATATCTACCCCGCCCACTGATTTACATCCACAAAAGATGGTACAGCTTGTAAAAACATAGATCTGTTCATCTCTTATCATGTATATTAATCCCACCAACATCACGACATACAATTGTGACAGTGACTCTAACCATTGACTGTGGTACCGACTCTTAAGGGGCGCCGAGATATTCTGCTTCCAGACCTCAGAAAGGGAGAATAAAGCACCTCTGGTGATCACAGGGCTGCTAACAATGACGACTTCTGGGAGAAACAATGTGGATCCCACATTTATGATAAAGGACCTAACATGTAGAAGGCATTTTAAAAAATCTATTATCACTACTGTATGCCTGGACCCTTGTCCACCAAAAACTCATAACACTTTGGGCCTCATTACAAGTTTGGTGGTAGCCTTGTCTTTAAAACTGGCAGGCTGCTGCCAAACTTGCGAAAAATTCTGGCACCCGCGAATGGGCAATTACCGGGTCATTACGGCCCTGCCGGACCCGGTATTTGCCCATTTGCGGGTGCCGGAATAAAATGCTCTCTATTCCCATTTGAGCTCCATAGGGCTCCATGGGAATGGGGAGGTTGGATGCACCGGCACCATTCTTGAATGGTGGTGGTGCATGCGGCATGCTCTGCTCGGGGGTGGCATTCTGGCAATCAGGTCAGGCCTGACGGGCAGAAAGGCACCCGCGAGCAGAACTTGTATTTTGCCGGTCTGGTAACTACAGTACCGGAAAGCTTACTGGTACCATAGTTACTGGACCGGCAAACTTGTAATGAGGCCCATTACCTCCCACTTCCAATGTTGGGAGTCTAATTAGCATATGGATTAGCTCCTCTGTGTCCTCTGGAAAACTCCTCAATACACTGACATCTGCCGGGTGATTCCTCTCCATAAAAACCCTCTGCAGATGTTTCTAATTTCTGCCCCATTTCACATTTGCCACATGCAGCAAAACGTACTGAAAGTGTGGAGGCCAAAAGTCTTGAAGCCTACCTGTGCAGCTTTCCATGGAAAGCAACAGCATTCTATATCCCATATTCACCGCTTTGAGACCCCACCCTGGTACATAATTGGTTGTTAATTCCACTCTGAATGACCAACAAATGTGGTCAGATTGGAGGAGAAGGGGGCTGCAGTGCACTGGTGCTCCTGGACCGGTCAACAACCTTTGATACAGTGTCACATGATCCTTTACTGTCAAGAGTGAGAGGTGCTTGGTTGTGGGGGTAAGACCCTAGAATGGCTGGAGGCCTTCCTCTTTCAGCTCCAGAACCTGACCACTGGAGCCTGGGGGTTCCACAGCATTCACCATCCTTTGTAATATATATGTGTGTCCTCTCATCAAGCTTATGAACAGCTTTGGGAGCATGGCATACAAGTCTGTCAGTGACTCCCAAGTCATCGGCAATGTAGTAGCAAGTCTGCCTTGTGGCTATTTGCAGTAGGTTCGAGACAGATTATCCAAACGTGAAATGATGGTAATTGGCGAGTCAGCTGGCTCCTGGTCAGCTGACCAATGACCCCCTCAATGCTGACCCTCCCCTCAACGTATTCATCATTGCACTGGGATGAAGAGCAGCAGAGTCTTCACAGAGACTTGTTTTCCATGGAGTCACAGCTCAGTTCACAAGAGAGCTTGGATAGGTTGAGAATGTTACAACTAATCGTACATTTTACTGACTTCCTCAGTAGCTATTCCCCATTGGTTGCATGCATGTTGCACTATAACACAAGTGTTATGTTAGACTACCTAGCTGTATGATGAATAGAGACTACAGAACACCACAGCAAGTTTACTAACTCTGAGCCTGTGTCACAAATATATTTCCCCAGCACCATGCTCAATTCATTGAGTGCTGGTGGATGGTGAAGTGATGTGAAACTGTGTGTGTGACATGCATGCCCTGGGATTCAATAGACTCCTTGATGTTCATGCACATTACACATATATTTCCTAGAAGCCCATTCCGTGCGGACAGGGACTGCCAGACCATCATCTCCTCAGTAAAACCCTCTCCAACTCTTGCCCTTAGCAGAGAAAGATGAACGCCTGACCATGGCTCTGCGTAAACAATTTTTTGCAAAGTTAACCTGAATTGACTATGGTGAGTCTCGCCGTGATTTCCTGCATCACTGCCACAGCCATGCTTCACAGTTATTTCCTGCTAGACTGCCTCAGCTGTGCTTCATGGTTATTTCCTGCATCATTGCCACAGCCGTGCTTCACAGTGATTTCCTGCTAGTCTGCCTCAGCCGTGCTTCATGGTTATTTCCTGTATCACTGCCACAGCCTTGCTTCACAGCGATTTCCTGCTAGTCTGCCTCAGCAGTGCTTCATGGTTATTTCCTGTATCACTGCCACAGCCTTGCTTCACAGTGTTTTCTTGCTAGACTGCCTCAGCCGTGCTTCATGGTTATTTCCTGTATCACTGCCACAGCCTTGCTTCACAGTGTTTTCTTGCTAGACTGCCTCAGCCGTGCTTCATGGTTATTTCCTGTATCACTGCCACAGCCTTGCTTCACAGTGTTTTCTTGCTAGACTGCCTCAGCCGTGCTTTATGGTTATTTCCTGTATCACTGCCACAGCCTTGCTTTACAGTGATTTCCTGCATCACTGCCACAGCAGTGCTTCACGGTTACAGAGCCTCCTTTGTGCAGATGCCATGAATAACATTTCAGATCCAAACTGAAAATAAATCTTCCAAAATATTCTAAACTGCATCTGCTCAAAAGGCGTGTAAGGCATGTGTTTTGCATGTGCAGCGTAGGTTTTAATTCCCCAAAGGGGTGAACAATGTGTCAACGGTATGCAGCAATGGTACATATTTTAATGAGGTGTATTGTGCAAATCTGAAAGATGTGCATATTTATTATTGAAAGGGCCATGCAACATGTTTTTACAGAAAACTAAACTATTTGCCATAACCTTCAGAACCTCTGCACTTACTGCTTGAATACTGCTGGGGGCTTTTTCTTGCTTCGAAAAGTCAGAACAGGACCCCACTTTTGTGCATGTGGCTGACCGACTTTCGTGCATTCACAGAAATGAAATGCACAACTTCGCCCGGGAATCTATTTATGCCAATGTTGCAATTATCAACCATGTTGGCTTTTCTCCAATTCGCGAAAAGATTGTGCAAATATTTTCTAGATTCCAAAATAGACTGATTGTCTCATAACACTGGAATAGTTACAGACAGCAGGCTGCACAAATATATTTTCACTGAAATAGCGCAAATAACTGTGTCATACTCAACACTATGTAGGGTCTTCTAAACTATGACTACAACAAATACAATGCTTTGGATATATTGTTCATGTGTTAAAATACATCACCAACACATACCTTAGGGGCAGCCTTCAGTTAGAGGCAAAGAACAGAAGAGGTCCAAAGATCACAACAGCTTTGGCCAGAACAGGGAACAGCTCAGACGTCACATATGATGAACTCAAGGGTTTGGAGCAGAGAGTGAACACTTAGGATGGAATCCGGCCCACGGATGCTCTTCAGGCAGACTCCTGCTCCTGTGCAGGTATTTATATATATTCTGGTTCTTCTGAGATGTGGTCCCTGGAGCCAACGCCAAGCCCCACCACCTTCCTGCCTAATAGTGTACACATTTACCTGCTCTGCTTACCTGATTACAAGTTCTCTCCACCAGCTGCGGCTTAAAAACGTGCTTGATTGAATGGTGTTCCCATCACCAGCACCACACTCCTGATTAAAAGTTATATCCACCAGCTGTGGCTGAAACACTTGCTTAATTAAATGGTTTGCCCATCACCAGCGCCCCTTACCGGATTAAAAGTTATATCCACCATCTGTGGCTGAAGAACTTGCTTGATTAAATGGTTTGCCCATCACCAGCGCCCCATACCTGATTAAAAGTTATATCCACCAGCTGTGGCTGAAGAACTTGCTTGATTAAATGGTTTGCCCATCACCAGCGCCCCATACCTGATTAAAAGTTATATCCACCAGCTGTGGCTGAAACACTTGCTTGATTAAATGGTTTGCCCATCACCAGCGCCCCTTACCTGAGTTTACTCCATATCGCTAGTTTAGTTTCTAGTTCTGCAATTAAGGGAGCATAGTTGGCGTTATATAGCGTGTCTCCATCAGTGGCCACAATTATACCAAAATAGCGGGCAGAGTGAGGTGACCAGAGGAACTGTGCCAGGGCTTCAGATCTGATGGCGCTCTGTGTCAGGGGTATTATCTCGGATTTGTCCTAATTTATTTTCTACCCTGCGAATTTGGTGAATTCTGTGATGTCTTGCATGACCAACAGTAGGATGGTGTCTGGAGACGATCTGGAGGGGACCACATGACGTGATGCCTCAGGATGCCATTCCCTCTATCGTGGAAGCAAATATAAGGGGGTGGGGGAGGAAAGTGGGCACCCCTGACGTGTACCTCGCTGCAGGGTAAAAGCCGGGGATGTGGTATGGTTAGCACGAATTTTGGCATTGGGATATTTATAGAGTATTCTGACGAAGCTCTCGAATTGTGGGCCGAAGCCCATGCAGTGTAGAGTGGTGTATATGTAGCGCCAGGACACAGTCAAACGCTTTTTCAGCATAGAGTGTTACAGCTACTGCTTTGGAATCCGGGGGCAACTGCGCTATTATCGCAAAGAGTCTACGCAAATTCAAGGATGTGGATCTGGCGGGTATGAATCCCGATTGCTCAGGGTGTATCAGCTTGTTCATATGGGGGAGAAGCCTGTTTGCTAAGACATCGGCGAAGATTTTGGTGTCCGTATTAATTAATGAGAGGGCGGTATGACTTAGGGTATAATCATATAAAAGTTATATCCACCAGCTGTGGCTGAAGAACTTGCTTGATTAAATGGTTTGCCCATCACCAGCGCCCCATACCTGATTAAAAGTTATATCCACCAGCTGTGGCTGAAGAACTTGCTTGATTAAATGGTTTGCCCATCACCAGCGCCCCATACCTGATTAAAAGTTATATCCACCAGCTGTGGCTGAAACACTTGCTTGATTAAATGGTTTGCCCATCACCAGCGCCCCTTACCTGATTAAAAGTTATATCCACCAGCTGTGGCTGAAGAACTTGCTTGATTAAATGGTTTGCCCATCACCAGCGCCCCATACCTGATTAAAAGTTATATCCACCAGCTGTGGCTGAAGAACTTGCTTGATTAAATGGTTTGCCCATCACCAGCACCCCTTACCTGATTAAAAGTTAACTCCACCAGCTGTGACCTAAAAACACGCTTGATTAAAAGTTGAACCCAATTCCAGAACTTCCCATTTAAAAGTTGTATGCATAAGTAGAAATCACTTGATTAAAAGTGTTACCAATCAGCCAAAACATCCTATGATTTTGATCAAAAGATTTATTTATTTTTTAGTCTGGCAGTGTTTCCTCACTTAAAAGCACAGATAAAATACCATTACTGCACGCCAGTTGAACTGCCCGATATATATAGTATACCTAAGAGGGCATTACTCCAACTTGTTCGCCTCACCATAGTTCATATGTCATATTCAGCTTCTTTGTTAAAGCTTGATTTTGTTACCGTAGTGTGTAAACAGGTTGGTCCACCTACTGTTGTGGGGATACTGCAGAAGAATTATTTGGATAGGGCTTGTCCCCCTCATTTCTTTCCTACAGAGAGATTGAGTTTGTTGAATGCTATATCCAAGCGCAGAACTCATAGAGCCTCTGAAGTGGATTCGACACATTGGATCCCGGAATGAGTATGATTGCGGAATAATTGAATGAATAGATCTTGGATGGACTGCTTCCTCCTCTCCTGGAATACTAGAGGTCATAAATATTTTCTTGGCTTGGTGGGCCAATTACTGCTATTGATATTGATATTTTATTTGTATCACGCTCATACACAATGTGTATCACGCTCATACAACATATGTTTCAGAGCGCGACGAGGCAAGGGAGAACAAAAACAACAATCTTACTAGGCTATGTGACATTGAGAACGTGCAAGTGCAGGGGAGAGGGAAGGGGGAAAGTGCAGGGGGTGGGGAGAAAATGGAAAGTGCTGAACAAACGAATAAAACAACAACAACTGGTAGTGCAACCAGCAAGTGGCAAGTGCTAGGTTTAAGGCACAGAAAGGGGGTGTCTGATAAGTGCAGAAAAAAGGTGGGGGTGTGGACTACAGGGTTACTGTCACAGACCCAATTGCAAGCGTTGCCAGGAGCCAGTGAGGGTGTGTGGCAAGGATTGACAAGGTGGGCAAGTATCTGTTCCCGAAATCAGAGGGTAACCAGGTGCATGATACTGAAGGAGAACCGATCAGTAGGGGAGAGGACGAGAGAAGACAGAAGCAAAGAGAACGTTCCTCAAGTTTCAGAGTGGCAGGGAGTCTGTTCCAGATGGAGGCCTCAGCCGAAGACAAAGATCTATCCACAGCAAATTTATTTGAGAAACGACTGACCCTGAGGGAGTTGAAGGTGGAGGAGCGGGCCAAGGACAAGTCTCGCAGTCCTGTTCTGGATGAGTTGCAAAGGGCGCAGGTAGATTTAGAAAGAGGCTGTCGCAGTAATCCAACCTGGAGAGAACCAGGACTCAAGAGACAGTGAGCTTCTGGGGGAAGGAGAGAAAAGGCAGAATACCTCTGAGGAGGAGCAGATGGAAGTTTTACTTTTTAGATACATCAGAGATGTGGGAAGAAAAGGAAAGCATGGTGTCAAAGATGACTCTGAGTTTCTTATCCTCGCAGATGGGGGTAGGAGGAGGGCCAAGGGAGGCCAGACAGAGAGTGAAAGGAAAGGAGGGTGAAGGTGTGCTGATGAGGTTAATCTCCATCTTGCTGGCATTAAGGCAGATATTGTTGGTGGAACATCACACCTGAATGGCAGACATGCAATCAGAGATGATAGAAGGAGAAGAGGATGTTGAGGTAAGCCTGAAAATGAGTTGGGTGTCAGCTGAATAGCACTGAAAATTGGAGCAGAGAGAGACAATGCGATGGGCCAGAGTTGCCATGTATTGGTTGAAAAGCCAGGGTGAGAGGTTATATCCTTGGGGAACACTGCAGGTAGAGAGGGAGACAGAGGAAACAAGGACCCATGTTGGACCGGGGAGGGTCGATCAGAGAGGAAAGAAGTCAGCCAGGCCAGAGACTGATCAGTGACTCACAGGTTGTCACGGAGACGGTTGAGCAGGATGGTTTGGATGAGGACAGAAGGGATGTTAGAGTCAAGGTTGGAGAACAGGTCTTAACGGATGTTCAGGAGAGCAGTTCCCATACTTCTGGCAGCTCTGAAGTCAGACTGATGGACGTGGAGGCAACCAACAGAATTAGAGTGAAGGTAAAGCTGCAAGATGGCCGGATTTTCCAGGAGTTTGCCAGAAAAGGATCGATGGAGATCGGGTGGTAGTTTGCAGGGCAAGAAGGGTCAGCTGTGGGTTTCTTGAGAAAATGGTGCACAAGAGAGTGCTTCAGAGGGGAGGGGAAGGCTCAAGAGGTGAAGGAGAGGTTGCAGAAATCGGCCAGGACAGGAGCAAGGGTGTCAATGTGGTCCTTGATGGTTTTGGAGGAACAGGGAAGAACCTGTTTTGATGAGACTTTCATAGATCACACTTGTCTAGAAACCTCGTCAGGGGAGAAAAGAGGAAAGGAAGAGAAAGAGGGTGGGTGGGCAGCTGCAGGAGGGCCAGATTTCACAGAAGGAGAAGGGAGAAGAGGGAGAGTGGATGAGAGGATGAACAGGATGTCCTTTTTCTTTTAGATGAAATGAGAGGCAAGGGCCGTGCAAAGGCGCAGGAGAGGTAGAGACTGCATCAGGCCAGATTTTGAAGAGTTCGACTGAGTTGTTAGATGCCACAGAGACACAGGCTTGGATGTGGGCTCTCATCTTAGTATGGACAGAGAGTCGATATTGCCTTTGGAGCAGGCGACAGGCCAGTTTGTCAGAGGATGTACAAGAAGACCTCAATTTCCTCTCAGCCACCCTGCAATTACGTTTAAGGGTAGGTAGGTCAGAGTCGCACCAAGAATTGCACTTGGCTTTGGGCTTCAAACATATCCTCATGATAGGGGCAAGAGCATAAAGAGTATCAGAGATAGAAGAGTAGACCATGGAAAGGGCTGTCTCAGGATGTGAGTCAGCCAGAGGCGTAGGGGGGGAGAGAAGGTGGCGGCAAAAGCCTCAACTGACACCCGCTTCATGGGCCAGATGTCTGAGAAGGTTGGGGGCAGTGTTGGGGTTGGCTTGGCCTGGGGGGTAGAAAGGGAGAGATGGGAGGAGAGGACCGCTGTGACATCGTTATGCTCCAGGAGACATGGATTTGTGATCCAATATATTGATGGTTTTAATATCTTCTTTAGACCAGATATTGGTAGTTGTGTGTTCACCTATATGTCCCTCCGGATGGGAAATACACTGCCTCTATTCAATCCACACTTGAGATCATTACTGAAAAACGGAAACTATCCATCCTAAAGTGGGTATTTTTGTGGCAGGAGATTTTAATTCTTATTGCTCTGCTAGATTGGGGGTCTCCCTTTATCCCAACAGCGAAAAGTATAATGACGGTAGTTTTACCACACTATGGAATGTGGATGCTGTGAATAGTAAGCAACTTGATAATGAACCGGCAAGAGGTCACCAATGGTTGATATTCATGTACAATTCTGAATTGCAATATATTAATCCTTTGTTATCCTTGGCTGCTGATACCGAGGCTACTTAGTGCAATGGTAAAACTGGTCTGCGGAGCAACTAAGCATTCCTGAACTGCACTGCTAAAAACCTTTTAAAGTGTTTGAAAATGGAATCTACTACACAGCAATCATCGCAGACGTTGGCTTACATTTGATCGGGCACAGAAAAAGAATGCAGCTTTATTGCAAACCAGCATTGATGTCAATTCCCAGGGTAACAGGATACTGTGGTCTGAATCTAACGTTGTCAGATGTAATACTATGCTAAGTTCTTATATTGAATTGAATGTTTGTGGGATAATGATCTGACTATCCTTGATACCCTTGCTACATGTGTTAAACCTACCGCAACAATGACAGCAGTTGATTTTAATGGAGAGTGCCATACAAATATTTATGACATCATTATATGTAAAAGGAAGAGGTTATTTAGGAAAATGATGAGACACAAAAGGGCTTCGAGGTCACTCGACAAGGAGAGCAAGTTGAAAAAGATCACACATGTATGGTCTAAGTATAAGAACTGGCTCAGGATGTATAAACATGATTTGAATAATGCTGATTGTCATTCAATATTCAACATGATTAGATCTAATAACAGCAAAGAATGTTTTTATCTGTACAGGACACATCTGACTGAGGAAACAGCAAAAGAGGTGAACACGATTATGCAAAACAGTTGGTTACCCACATTAAATAATGTTATTGTTTTGGAGACAGTGAGTGCTCTACTTGAAAGGTTACTCCCCATACCGAACATGCTGCCCCTTTTTGATGTTGAAGAAATGTCTATGGTCATTAATAGACATAAGACATCAATGGCACCTGGCCCAGATGGCATTGCTAATGTTGTCATTAAACGTAATCCTGAACTCTAGGCACATTTGTGTTGTAAGATGTTTACCACAGTCTGGAATACTGGAGAGATTCTTGGAAACATTCCATCGTTGTGCCAGTGTTCAAAAAGTGGGATAGGGCCGATCTCTGCAAGTGTCGCCTATTGGCAATGATTGATTCAGGATGCAAGATTTGTTCCACCATCTGTTGATGAACTCTATTTGACCCTCCAACCAGACTAGCTGGCCCTCCAGATGGTGCCTAATTCTAGTGCCGGTGGTGTGCCGCCTACATAGGCTGAGGGGACAGAGAGAGGCTGACACTATTCCTCGGTGGGATGTGTTCATGTAAAAAATTCAAAACAGGAATACCAATTACTTATTACTAATTTTCCTGCTCAATTGTACTCAATTGTTTAAATTCTTTTTTTTTAAATGTGTGAACCAGGACGGTGCACATAATATTAACATAGAGTATCACATTGTTATTGGGAGAGCCCTTGATAGTATTGGCTGACCGGTTTCAGTGGCTATGTAGGTAGTGCCACTTTCTTCAGGACCCTGGATGCTGCTATTTATATAGAGAGCGTGTATTCATTTGCTTTAGTTCAGTAAGTAAGTTTACAGAAATACACTTTGAGAAAAAGGGAGAAAAAAACACAGCATGAATGCGGGGTTACATGCACATTAAAAATAAACAGGATCTACTAATGAAATGTTCTAATTAGCCTTGACTAACTGATGCCATTCAACAGCAGACTCAGCCTGCATGTTTTGCTTTCCATTTCAAAGAGCATCATACATTTTGCAAATTTGTCTTCAGGCTATTTCCACATATACTGATTTGCACTAAATGTTATTAAGGGATTCAGTTATATGTTAACTAGGGTTGGGTTCATATGTTAACATATATTAGCACAGTCCACTAAAATCCTCCCGATGCAATGAGCAATTTCAAGCTGTGCTCTGTGCATTGGCATTTATTTCATTCTGCCTGAGACTCACACTCTTGAGTCCAGAAATGATTCTACCTATTCTACCTATTCTACCTCTTCTACCTATTGAGCCCCTACTTCACTTCAAACCCACACTAACATGCTTATGCTAAAATGATGAGCTACCGTTGTAATACTAAAATTCAGAGCCCCCTAAAAATTCAGAGCCCCATATTCCTACAAGCATGCTTGCTGATTACCCCCGACCCCACCATATTCCCCCCATCCTCACTCCCCTCGGGTCTCCAGTCCCTTCTCATCTGCAACTCACTTATCAGATTAATTCAGAGGCTGCTGCTCTGTGTCCCTGCCGACCGCCATGGAAATGGAAGAGGGGCTCTGCATAGAGCCTCTCTTTCCAGCTCCATGCTGGTGTTGCATTTATTCAAACAAAAACGGACAGTAGTTACTTCATTAAAACAAAAAAAACGTTATTCCTGGGTCTAAATCCCTATTGGTAGCTCTCTGGCCCTGTGTACAGATATCTCATATTCCCATTGTATGGCACATACATCCCTAGATTAGCGATGGTTTGCCGACTACAAGGGGGTGTAGAGATCCTTACCCTAGACTCTCTCACAACTTTCCTAACACTGAATGGTTATATGCACATTTCTTGATGGTCGGTTCTTTTATTTATTATTACCGCCACCAGTCTGTGTGTCTTATGAGAAACAGTTACGGCCCAATGGCCGAGTTACACTTAAAAAATAACATTAAAATGATGTATAGTCACTCGAGCCCTATCTTCAAATGTATGTAGGGTCTCAGAGTCGCGGTAATCAGCCTATCAACTCTTAGGGTTTGTCAAAAATAAGATAGGGCTCGAGTGACTATACATCATTTTAATGTTATTTTTTAAGTGGAACTCGGCCATTGGGAAGTAACTGTTTCTTTTTAACATAAGACACACAGACTGGTGGCGGTAAAATACACCATCGCTAATCTAGGGATGTATACAGTCAGGTACTGCCACCAATTGCACTCTGTTTCTGCTTTTCATGAACGGGTCTTGAATATCCTTAACCGTCCAGTGATACACAATTCAATGGAGGATTTTTGTTTTTGGCTAATTGGTGTAATGGCCACTTTTTACCAACTGTTGTCAAGTACATGGCTGGGCACTGAGTGGATGAACTGGACTGAGGACTCTATTGCAAACATTATGTGCAGTTTCCATATTTCAGCATGCAAAATAGAACATTTCAAAAGGGCACACACCTGACTCAATGGTTTGGGGTGCATGCTCCCCAATGCAACAGGACAGTGTGGAGTGCTATTATTGTATAAAGCAAAATTATATTTCTTTTCATATCCCACTCCAGCTTTATAGGACCTAATTAATGATATGAGTGCCTGGGTACTTGATAGCAGTAACTGGTAATGAAGTGAGCCCTGGGCAATTTCTAGCACAAGCTGGCAATGCTGTCATTCCCTGGGCTTCATTGGCAATAGCTTGAATATGATAAAAGTACCGGTCCTAATATTTGAGTGCTAGAGTACATTATGGCAGTACCTTGCCATATCAAGGCAATAGCTGGAAAATGGCACAAGTCTTGCAACTGGCTCTAGTGTGCCTATTCAAACACCAACGTTATTGGTTTTGGCAGTCCTGTTTTCATAAAATGGGCCTCATTACAAGTTTGGTGGTAGCCTTGCCGTAAAACTGGCAGACTGCTGCCAAACTTGCAGTATTTTCCAGCACCCCCGAATGGGCAATTACCGGGTCATTACGACCCAGCCAGACCCAGTAATTGCCCATTTATGGGCCCTGGAAAAAAGATGCTCCCCATTCCCATTAAGCCCCATAGGGCCTATAGGGCCTAATGGGAATGGGGAGGTCGGATGCACCGGCACTGTTTATAACGGTGCCAGTGCATCCGACATGCTGTGCTCGCGAGCACAATTCGTAGTTTGCCGGACCGGGACCTACTGTACCGGCAAGCTTACTGGTACCGTAGTTCCCGGACCGACAAACATGTAATGAGGCCCAATAAGTCTTCATCTGCAGAAAGGGAATGAAAAGAAGCCAGAGAAATGAAATGCAATGTGTCTCCGACTTTCGGAATTGCTGACAACTGTCTCCTTTGAAGAACAGCAGCGCAACCCCAGCAAATTATTAATGAAAGCTGTGAATTTAATGACTGTCTCCTCACAAATATGTCGCATCACTGGTGTCTGCATATTATGCATGTTCACTTAAAGGATTATAATGAAGAATCAGTGTTTACAGTTTTTACTGATTTCTACACATAAATACAGACGGAAATCATTCTGATGTCGGCCTGTATTTATTTACAAAAATGGAAAAAACTGAAAGGCAGGTCTTTCTGCTTGGTTCCTTATGCTGTCAATCATGCACTCAATCCAATCACATTGCAGCCTGGGAGCACGGAGAGTGTAAAAATTGCATGAAAAATAGTATTACAGTTCTTCAAATCGATGACACCATATACCGTAGGTCAGCAGCAATCACAGGAGCAACCATTTGTTGTTATGGTAAAAATGGCGCTGATGCTGATGTGGAATAACCCAGTTTCATTTGTGTCTGCTATGGCCACATTTGTGTTTTAATAAATCTATTTCATTTGCAAAAATGCAGAAATATACTGGTGGCGTGCTACCTTTGTATATAATAAATAATGCCTTTATTTTTAGATTTATAGCAGCGCACAAATCCCTGAGGCATTTAGGCGCTATGTACAGTTACAAGAATATGACATTGATGTACAAGACATTGCGCCTCATTACGAGGCTGGCAGTAAGAGGTTAACAGCACCGGTAAGGATGCCGGTGCCATTAACCCCTTACCACCGCATTCCGAGGTCCCTTAGCGGGTCCCACTAAGGCTGGCTGGTTTTACCAGCCGCCCTTAGCGGGAGCCGTTAAGGGACAAGGGAGCTAATAATGGGCCTGCTATTTGCGGGCCCGTTATTAGCTCCTTCCCCATTCCCATTGAGCCTATGGGGGCTCGAATGGGAATGGGGACTTACCAGGTCCTTTAAGGTTGGAATGACCTGGTAAGTGTGACCACAAAAGCGATGGGGGAAGGTTTTGAGACAAATCTGTACCACTGGCATTGCTCTGGGCAACCTTCCAAACCACTGTTTTTTAGCCCGTCTTTGCCATTGCAAAAGGGGTCCAGCCAAAATCAGTCAGGTACTGCCACCAATGGTAGCAGCCCAGCCCTAACTGCTAGGCCAGGTCCCCTCTGCACGGAAACACAAGCAGCCCCAGACATGTTTCGGCCTTGTTGGGCCTCCTCAGTGAGGTGCAGCTTGGTTCCCTATGGTACAGCGGGCAAGGGACCCACGTCTGGGCATACCCTCTCTCACATAGTGAGACAAACTGTGACCACAAAAGTAATGCGTGGAAGGTTTTGAATTAATCTGTACCACTGGCATTGCTCTGGGCAACCTTCCACACCACCGTTTTTTAGCCCGTCTGCGCCATTGCAAAAGGGGTCCAGCCATATGCAAATCAGTCAGGTACTGCCACCAATGGTAGCAGCCCAGCCCTAACTGCTAGGCCAGGTCCCCTCTGCACGGAAACACAAGCAACCCCAGACATGTTTCGGCCTTGTTGGGCCTCCTCACTGAGGTGCAGCTTGGTTCCCTATGGCACAGCGGGCAAGGGACCCACGTCTGGGCATACCCTCTCTCACATAGTGAGACAAACTGTGACCACAAAAGTGATGGGCGGAAGGTTTTGAATGAATCTGTACCACTGGCATTGCTCTGGGCAACCTTCCACACCACCGTTTTTTAGGCTGTCTGTACCATTGCAAAAGGGGTCCAGCCATATGCAAATCAGTCAGGTACTGCCACCGATGGTAGCAGCCCAGCCCGAACTTCTAGGTCAGGTCCCCTCTGCATGGAAACACAAGCAACCCCAGACATATTTTGGCCTTGTTGGGTCTCCTCAGTGAGGTGCAGCTTTGTTCCCTATGGCGCAGCGGGCAGGGGAGCCACGTCTGGGCATACCCTCTCTCACATAGTGAGTCAATCTGTGACCACAAAAGTGATGGGTGGAAGGTTTTGAATGAATCTATCTGTACCACTGGCATTGCTCTGGGCAACCTTCCACACCACCACCACTTTCACCACAAGGCTGAAACATGTCTGGGGATGCTTGTGGTCTCATGACGAAGGGATGTGACCTAGCAGTTTGGGCTGGACTACCCCTTTGTGGGTGGGACCAAGCCTGATTTGCATATGGTCTTTCCCCTTTTGTAATGGCTTGGCAGGCAAAGAAAGAGGGTCTGGAGGGTTGCCCAGAGCGATGCCAGAGGTTAAGGTTCATTCTAAATCTTCCAGCCATCACCTCTTTTGTTTTGCTTTTGTCACACCGAGTGGGACGGGTATGCCCAGACGTGGGTCCCGTGCCTGCTGGGCCTAGAGTCCCAAGCTACTCCTCACTGATGACGCCCAACAAGGCTGAAACATGTCTGGGGATGCTTGTGGTCTCGTGCAGAAGGGATGTGACCTAGAAGTTCGGGCTGGACTACCCCATTGGTGGTGGGAACAAGCCTGATTTGCATATGGTCTTTCCCCTTTTGTAATGGCTTGGCAGGTGAAGAAAGATGGTCTGGAGGGTTGCCCAGAGCGATGCCAGAGGTTAAGATTCATTCTAAACCTTCCAGCCATCACCTCTTTTGTTTTGCTATGACCCGGTAAGTACCCATTCCGAGAAACCTGACCCGGACACGACTTTGGAGGCAGCCATAGTGCTAATGAGGCCCATTGAGACATGAATTGTTAGAATATTCTTCAAGACTTACCACGCTTACTTGGTGCATATTAAAGTACGGTGGGCATTCGGGATCACCTTAAAGCATTCATGGGGAATGGTAGACTGCAGAGGGCTATTGCTTCAGTAATCATGGATGTGCGATAGACTAAACATGTTGTGCAGAGGGCTACATGACGCGTGCCAGCAAAGGCGCTACCAGTGGGACTGGTGGCTACATCAACTGTGCTGGGCATTGGATACTGAGCTCAGCAAGAAATAGTGTCTCCTCAGAGTGCCCTCAACGATGGTGAAGGTGACAGTGAGTCCATGCTGAGCAATGGTATTGAGTGAAAAGAGTGATTTAGAAAGACTGCTCTGTGAATACTCATAGTAGTCTTTCTAAATCGTAACTGTCACGCCCCTGCCGCACACAAGTGCACAATGGGTCTGACAGGCCAATCAAGACGGGTAGCAGAATATGGGTTTAAGTTAACGGGGGAGGCCGCCGAGGAGAAGGAGTGTGTCTGTAAGTGTATGTGTGTGTATATTTGTGATTGTTTGAGTGTATTTGTATGTGAGGCGGGTACTGGAAAAGGTGCCCGTCTGAGTGTATTTGCATGTGAGGTGAGGTTAGGGTGGGGCAGAGTTTGAAGCGGGGTTTGGAGGTATAACTCTCAATTTCAAAGGGGGTGGAAGGTATGATGTATTTTGAATATTAAAGGCCGCACAACATCTTCCGAAAACATTGGTCGTTTGTTTGTGCAGCCTTTGACATTTCGTTATTTTCACATGGATCCCTAGCAACATCTTGGGCTTCAGGTTGTCCATATGTGCTTCCGCCTTGACCAGCCTATGGTATTATGGGCCGGGGTACTAATAGCAATAAGCCCCTCGTGGGGGGCATTATCCCTTCAGGTAGTGCCCCGGGCCTTCATTATCTATGGGCCCGGGGCATTACCTGAAACAGTAATAGCCCCCCTGCTCAGGGCTTATTGCTATTAGCATTTTTTCATGGAACACATGCAGACTTAGTAACCATAATAGATGGTGTTGTAATCCTAAGTCTTTGGACAAATGTACGATTCTTATGTTTTAGGAAACAATGGCGTCTTCCCACTTTGATCTAAGAGGCAATTTGACCTTTGCCAGTTCTGTGTTGCGAGCCAATCTTGGGTGACCAAGTGGTGGGTTGGCAATTGCAATTGATATAAATCTACAAGTGCCAACTAAATTGGTCCACTCATCTGATGGTCTCTTGGGTGTATGTATCAACTCTTTGGATGTGAAGTGGGTAATGTTGCTTGAAAATCATTATTGGAACCCAGCTAAGCATGCATTGGAGCTTTTTCTTCAGAAACTATCTGACCCACTGGAGAAATCGGTGATTGCATGTTCCGAATATGTGATTGCTCAGAGGGCTTAAAGCATAACTCAAGCACTATGCCATAATCAGCAACCTGTTCAAATCGCCAAAGACACAGAGTTGGTGATGGGTTTATCTCTGAATGGGATCTACAGCAAATAGAGGTATACACAAGATTTGCTGCCCCCATGTTTACACGGCATAGAGGTCATCTCTCCTTGAGAATTGATTATGTGTATGTATCATCAGCATTTAAGGGGATATGTGGATCAGAGAATCTTTAGGATCCAGGGTTTGGTGATCATTTGATGTGGATTTTATAGTTGCTGTAAGGGTCCCTGAGTTTGAAATTGTTCCCTCACTCGCCTTTCTTTCTTTCGATCGACCAGGACCGTCTTTTAAATGGAATGAAAGATTAAGTGATGTCTACTAAGAGAGGAGGTTGAGTCAACTGGAGTATTGTATAATTTAGATTTGAACTCGTTTGACAGGGCAGCTATTTTGCCTGAGTCTGTGATGCTTTGTCTAAAGTGGACTGCTGGCGCAACTATGGCCGCATTGGAGAAACCTTGTGAACAGATATTCTATGCTAGAGTTGCTGCCTCTAAAAATGTAAAGAATAAGAAAATAAGAAATGTGCAGAAGCAAAGCCTTGCGCAATTGCAATATGCCAAAGGTAAACATTCTATCTGTCAGACTCATAAGAACTATGTTAAATCCTTAAGGATTGATTTGCATATTGGGGACCACCAGGTAATGCTTAAACACCTTTGTAACAACAAGATGGGAACTTTTCGGTCCACCATTAATAACACTTTCGGGGCTTATCAAAGTACCTTAGAGTCTTCTGTGTCTGAGGATGCATGGGTTAAGTTCTTTACTAACAAATATAAATTGCCAAAAGCATTCTCTGAGGTGCTGGACCCATTTGTGGGCACTCGCATCCGGGGTGTCTGTACTTGGGATGAGGAGGATGTTATATGGGCTATATCTAGATGGAATTCATCAAGAGCATCTGGCCCCACTGGTATTCCATTATTGATCTTGAAGACAATCCTGTTTTATGGACCTAAATTCTGAAGATCAAATTAGATAATATAATTATATACAACTGCATTCCAACATCATGGGCACAATCCTACATCATAACCATTTTTAAAAAAGGGTACTCCTCGGATGCTGCAATTACAGGCCCATGGCCCTTGCAGATGCATTCTCTAATGTGTTTGCATTGTTCGCTCTTAAGGAAATAGAAACTGTGATGCAGCAGTTGCCCTTCTTTCACGTTTCCAAGTTTGTTTTAGATGGGGGCACCTTTAAATGCCACTATGTTAGCTCATCTTTTTTACAATGGGAAACACAGTCAATCCGGTCCAGTTTATATGGCATCCCTTGATATGTCATCTGCTTTTGACTCTGTTATTAGATCTGTACTGTGGAACAAATTATTGAGGTTTAAAAGTCCCTTAAAAATGGTACAACCTGTGGCGTTTCTACATCAAAATACCACCTTCAAAATTAGGATATCTAGTGAGGGGGCTCTTACTAGATCTATTGCCACCTTCATGGGTTTCCAGCAAGGCTGCACATTGGCGTCAACTTTGTTAAATTTATATCTTAGTGATATTGAAGACTTGTGGAATGCTCCTGATAGAACACCTGTGTGGTTAGGCAGGCTAAGGCTGCATTGTGTGGCCTGTGACAACGATTTCATTTTCTTTGAGGATGGCTTACGGTTTACAAGTTAAATTAAAACTGTTTCCCCAATATGCAGCAGCCAAAAACTTGCAAACGAATACTTTTAAGTCCAACATTGTTGTATTTTCAAGAACCCATAAGATTAAAACTACGTACTGGACCATGGTGACTGAGCAAATTGATAGAGTTTTGGAATTGAGATACTTAGGATACAATCTTACCAATTATTCATCTATACGTATGTGGAAAACCAGACACAAATAAAACATTACAAAATAGTGATCTTGGATGGGTGAGGAAAGAACATATGAGGTGTTGAACCTACCAGAAGCCTGACACATGTTCCTTGTTTGTCCAGAGAATGTTGAAAAACCAAGAACTTTTCAGAAACTCTGAAGTAAGGGGTCTCACACACCCAACAAATAAAACTACAACACAGCAGGAACATCTCGAAAGAAGTGTGGGGACAGTTCAGAAATTGCAAGTGCTTTGCCATGCTAAGCATGCTAAGCAGCCAGTAAGGATCCAGGCACCTGAGCATTGGAGGAGCACATAATATGTTTGTTTTGTACAGAAATATTGATGTGGTTAGTCACTCTGGGTAGGGAATATGGGGGGAAGACTGGCCCTGGAGAAGCTATACTGACAACTTTAGTGTATACCTATTGTATTATTTTTTTAATAATTTTTGCAAGGTTATACCCAATCACTAATGAACCCATATTATCTTTACTTTTCATCACCTGCCTTGTTTTATTGATCCTTAAAATACCTAGGAAATAATGCATTTAAAAGATTACCAGTGGTTATGTTCCTGTGCACACTAAACTTAACATTGCTCTTTCCACAAGTGTGAACCAATCTGGTATACTAAAACAAACAGGAACATTAATGGCAGGTGTAGACATGTTTAAACTGGATGGCACTCTTCCAAAATGATAAGTCACAAAATTGGAGACAGTATTTTCAAAGACGATAAAAAGATCTGAAAATGCTGACATAAAATATACATTCAACACCATCTCAAGATCCAGCACATCCTTGCTGCCATGTTTCCTTTTTTACACGCTGCATCTATTTGAAATTCTCATATCACGCTGCATAGAAGGTCGGAAAGCCAGAGCCGCTTATAACAAAGATTTGAGATGTCAACTTTTACCTTCATACGGAAAGTATTCCAGAAAGCATCCTTCAAACCTGGTAACCACGTTTTTTGTACGACATATGCATTATTCTCAGGACAGATTTTGGAACTTTCTCCAGAACTGTCAACATAAATGCAGAAAATATGATTTCTTGTGCCACTTTCCTTTGCATAGATTAACCTTTGATCCAGAAGCTTTAAAAAAGAGTTTGTTTTTTAACAATGACTTATAAACAAAGCAATAATTATCCCAAAAGACATTCAAATCATCCATGTAGATCTTGACACCTGATACATGCACACATCCCTCATATCACTGCTCTTCTAATGCTCTAAAGGAAACATACAACATATAAAGATCAAATCAGATAATGCTCATGCTTGTCATACTACACGTTTCACAGGCACCCCATCAGTCAATAACGATCAACCAACACACCCCATTCAAGATTATCATTCAATCCCTTTATCTAATATACCAATGAGCCAGGAACCCTCAAGCAATCTAACACTCTGATCATTAACACCTCAGATGCTCTCTGAAAAGCTCTCTCAATCTCCACCATTATGGAATGCTTGGGGTTCCATCCTAATGTAGTAGTGGAATGCCTTATTCAATGTTCCTACGGACATGGGGCATCCCACTGATGATGGTACTGTGTCAATACAACATGATTACAATTGCACAGATAACCTTACCACTGTCAAAAAGGAGATCATGTGGGTCTCCACAGCGTGGGCATAGTAATACATGGGCCAGCATGAAGGAAGCATTCCATGGGCTGCCTTAGGATGGAAACGCATGGTCATATTTATATAGTGGGAAGACACAAGCCACACAATGACTAATAGCAAGGCAGAAGCAAGTCCCTGGGATTGCTGGTACTAACCTTGTCCATATGAGTATGTATCAAGCATTTCAGTACTGATTGTGGCTGTGGTTTGGCTAGACTGCTAGGCCAATAGGTATTTCCTCTCAGGAATGGCACAGAGAGCTAAAATGTGATGGTGGACTTTCCTGAGTGGACAATGAGGAGAGTGCTCACTTAGTAACAATGCTCAGATAGGAAAGTGATGTGCAGTTCAAAACAACAGCCAAGTGAAGGTGCAGAATGTCATAGGAATGATCTTGTGCTTTCTGACCGTGACAATTTAATAACCCCAAGCACTGATAAAAACACAGATGCCCATGAATCACCGTTGAATTTTGGTTCTGAACTCCCTACTGATTGAAAAATAAGAAAACAAACTAATGAAAATAAGACTGGGCATTTCAACACACCATTGATGAAAAGGGGATTGACACTCCCATGGTCTGATTTACAAATCGACTATGTTGAGCCCGTTAAAAAGATCAGCAAGGGGAAACAGGTACATGCTAACAGTAATTTGTCTAATGTCAAAATGGGTTGAGTGAATTCTAGCCTCAGACTGCAGTGCGCAAACGTCAGCCACTTTACTTGTCATATTTTGTCAAGATTTGGGTTACCTCAAAGAATAGAGTCAGACCGAGGAAGTAATTTCACTAGTACATTGATGACAAAAATATGACACATCTTGGGTGTGAAAAGGAAGCTACACATCTCTTACCACCCCTCCTCCTCAGGTAGAGTGGAACGGTATAAAAGATCCATAGTTGATATGTTAAAGACGTTTGTAGCTGAAGCAGGTTCTAGCTGGGATTTGCGACTGACATTTGTACTGATGGCTATTACATCGACACCCACAAAATCAACAAATCTCAGCCATCATGAAATATTGACAGGAAGAAAAATTGTGATGCCACAACACTTACTGTACAGGACAAATGAACAGGTCCTTGTAAATGCGTCCACAATATATGAATATGTAGAAGAGTTGAGGAAGCACTTACAACATGCATTTGCATTTGTACAACAGAATTTGGAAAAGGCCACTGAAGGTGCAAAAACATATTATGATAGGAAGGCATCTGTGAAAGAATATGAAATAGGAGACCAGGTATATAAGTTTAATTTTGGGAAGGGAAAACATACAAACCCTAAATTTCTTGCTGCGTGGCAATGGCCATATAAAATTACAGAAGATGTTTCACCTGTGGTCTGCTGAATTGCTCAAAAGGAGGGTGCTTTGACAGTGGGACCACAGTTTGTCCATGTTAATCAAATCAAGCCTTTTCACAACAACATAAAGTGGAGAGGCTTGAGCAAGTTGAAAATAACTGAGAGAAATACATGAATTGCTATAGCAGACGGTTAGGAGTAAATAATGCGAGTGCACAAAAGTACAAAGGTGCTCTTATCTGAAAAATACCATGTGCTTTTTGTGTATTTATTGGAAACATGTCTTGGTTGCTTACCATGTTAATTATCTAATCTGTATTTGTGCGCATAATCATATTGTTTCAGATGCCCAGCGGAAAAGCAAATGAAAGGTTTATTGTGCTTGATACTTAATGTGTCTTTTCTTTTTGCTATAGAAAAATAATTGTTTTCTTCATCAGAGCCAGATCCTCAGGGCGCTGGACCCCTGGAGTATACCACTGGATTGGAGTTCCCTGGAAAGCCCCCTAGGGGTGAAGGTGAGGTGAGGACCCCAAAAGATGTGGAGATGACCCCCAAAGATATGGATATGATGATCCTGATGGAGGTTTTCTGTGGGGTTTTTACCACAGTCTATGATTTACTGAGTACATTTATATTACAGACAAGTTTACTATTCTTACTATTTTTTTCTTTTTCCTTCCTCACACACTGATTTTTATTTTTCTGTTTTTTGCAATTGATTGAATGACACTGTTGTGTTGGATGTATGTTTGCTGAAAATGGTAATGATCAGATTTTGATTAGAAAAAAATGTGGATCACCAATTAAAAAAGATGATATGATGAACGTGATCAAAAGGTAAAAAGATAGATCTCTAAAATAATGTATGTATTTTTAAAAGATAAAAACAGATCACCAATTGAAAATACATAGCGAGAAATAAAAAGAAAGAAAGAGATCAAGAGATAAGTGGGATCAAGGGATACAAAACGATTTAAAAAAAAACATGTACACAAGTATAGAAGAAAGAAAATTCAATTGGGAGCAGCACCGAACATTTTTTTCCACTTTTTTTTTCCTGCAGTGATTTTGGGTTATATCCCAGCAGTAAAAAAGGAGGGAGTGCAGGAGTAGGGGCTCTGATTTGCAGGATCTCTGAATGGTTAGGGCTTCTCCTTGTAGTGTAGTAGTGCACATATAGCGATAGTGTGAGCCTCAAACAAAAATGCAGAAATGCACAAGGCTCATGGTTGCCAATGCATAAGGCGCATGCATGATAGAAAATGCACAGAGCACAGAAATGCAGAGCACATGCCTAAAAGTGCATATTATTTCAGGATGATATTTCAATTGGCTGACTTGCATCAGGACTCATACTAATATATTAACATATTAATGCAATCCCAGTAACATGTCCCATTCACAGCATATAGTGCACATTCATCTATGTGGAAGTGACCTGAAAACGATTTTGGAAAATGCACGGTGCTTTGCAAAATGGAATGTTTGTGCAGTAAGTTGAACAGAAATGTGAAGTTCTGCTCTCCTGAGACAAATCATTGTGGAATCAGGAAGCAGACAAGTAAATGTAACATTTATTTTTCAGAAATGCAGTTAGTACAATGGGAAAATAGGCAGAGCAGATCGGGTAATGTGTGTGGCTCTAGATGGGGAGGTGTTGCATTGACTGGCAGGAGAACCTATTAAAAAGGCAGTGAGTGGGTGTAGTTGGGTCAGACATCCCTGGATACTGCATTGAGAAGAGACGGTGGAACAGGGGGCAGACTGGAGAATAGAGTTCAGTGCTGCCAAGCTGCCTGGTGCCATACAAGCTGCCTGGTGCCGTAGCACTCCTTATCTGAGTGGCCGACCCTGAGTGAGACAGGCGAAAAAGACTGATGGGGATTCCCATGTGCTGCTGAACTAGAAATATCGGCAGCATGTATGGGTAAATATAAGTTTAAAGTGAAGGGTTATTGGATTGTCTTTCAGTCAGTTAGTCAGGGAGACAGGTCATTTCATTTTAGATGCTGTCGATGTTAAATGTGCAAGAAATTTAATTTTGCATGTATATGAATGTCGTAGCTGTTATGTTTTCTCTTTTCTCAAAGTGCATTTCTCACCAAATCCCTTGCTTTCAAGGTTGGATTGTGAGACTGGGAACAACATGTTATATTTTGAAATGGGCCATTGCTCATTGCAGTACATTCACACTGTAACACCTTATGTATGCATAACTGTTGTCATATGTAAACAGTACGTTTATCTGTTACGATAAAAAAATAAAATAGGAACACATCATAAAGTCACTTGGTGTTCTGGTGCATTTTTTGCAGCAGTCAGTCATTTTATTTGATCTAAGGAGAGCGGAGCGAGGCGAGAAAGTTGAGCCATGTTGATACTCTTCCTTTCAAATGCTCATTACAACATTTATCTCAAGTTTTGCCACTGTGAATACAGAGCTTCAAGGATTGCCATTGTGACTACAGCGCTTCAAAGATTGCCATTGTGAATACACCACTTACAAAGGCTGCAGTCTCTTTACTGTGGACACTCATCAGAGGGAGGAGCACCTTTAAAACACCCAGCCCCAGTCAAGCAGAGCGAGAGCATAGTGAGGCAAGGGTGTTAAGCTGTGTTTGTCCATGCTTTGAAGGGCTCGCAGGAAGTGCCGGCACCGCTTATCAGCCTACCCTATTGGAGTGGTAAAACAGGTAGGTTGAAACTCACTCTCCGTCCCCACGCTCGATCATCCATTAGTCTACTCCCACCCTTGTGATTGGTAGGGGAGTTGCAGGTAGACCAAGGAGCCTGTGATAAAAACATAAATACAGCTCTGCCCCATCACTTAGCCTGTCGTTTATATCCTCGGGATATTCTTAGAAATGAAGCACAGGGGAGGAAAGCTGAAAGCAGATAGCCCATTGAGTAGTGAACGGCGGGCACACTAGGATTACCGGGTCTCAGAGGGTCCCAGCGAGAAAGAAATCAAGAGCGTGCTGAGACCGCAGACATTAAAAGGTAAGACATTGTTCTCCTTTTTATTAACCCTCCGGTCATTCTCACGGACGCTGCACAGTGCTTAGGCGCTTGGGGTTTGAGAGCAGCATCCAATACTACACGAAGGAACTTAAGGGAGGTATACCCTTTGGAAAAGACAACACAATACAAGACTCGGGAAACCTGGGCACCCAGTAGGTCTGGGAAAGTTCAAGGAGAACAGTGCGATAATAAGAGAGAAAGCAGTAAGCCCGACAGAGGGATCTAAGGTAAAAGGAACGTAATCTTAGGGTCCAAGCGACCAAAAGATAACTGGCAGCCTCGGTTACTCCATCCAAAAAGACTGGGATTAAAAAAAACAAAGAAAAGAGTGATCCCAGCACCCGGAAATGAAACTACGAAGCAAAACCCATTTAGATCTGGAAAAAGGGCAAGAGTGGGATGGTTCCTACTTTGAACCAGTGGCACAATCAACAGCCGCAGGAACACCGGCTGAATATGAAACACCGGGGAGTCCTGCTCAGACTATATTAACAACTAAAGCCCAAATACATGGAACATCCCAGATAACTGATGAAGAAGATGAAAGAGGTAAAGAAAGTCAGAATGACCAGGTCAATCACTGGATGAGAGGGCTGGAATACACAGTAACCACAAACAACATCCAGAAGAAAATCAAGGAATATTTTGGTAAAAGAAGAAACAGAAGTATGGACGTGCTGGTAGAGCAGCCAGATCTAAACTGGGGTTGCTCGTTGTTAGGCGCTAAAAGGTGCAAAAACTTGCCACGAGAAGTACTATGGGAATCTGGAGACCCCGAGGACGACCATGGGGCGTTGGCCAACAACACAATAGACCTGGAAAAGAGTGTAGGACATATAAGCACTGAAAGAGCTGACCACAATGGAGAGCATCCATTGGGGCAGGAGGAAGAAATTCCAAGTGGAAAAACCTTAAAAGCATTAAACTATGTCTTGAACTCTCTGGTTTCTGTGTTTGAGTTGGTGAGAGGGGAGGTGCAGTCGCAGGCAGGGATACAACTGTAATTGACAAACAAAATGGCAAAATGTGACGCATCT
Source organism: Ambystoma mexicanum (assembly GCF_040938575.1). Taxonomy (NCBI): domain Eukaryota; kingdom Metazoa; phylum Chordata; class Amphibia; order Caudata; family Ambystomatidae; genus Ambystoma; species Ambystoma mexicanum. The sequence goes on along the minus strand of NC_090925.1, from coordinate 47,762,199 downwards.
ATGGTCGGCCATAGTAACGTGATTGATGGTGCTATAGTTCCAACAGTAACAGAGGTCAAAGAAGAAGTGATAAAGCAAAACTCTGCTGTGAACTCTCCTCGGATACTCCTGATTGATAGCAAGAATTCCAAAGAGAGTGAGTGAAGTCAACTACAAGAGGCTCTCCGAACACTTGGCAGAACCAGTTACGGCTAAGAAAAAAAGAGACTCGATCCGATGAGGAAAAGCCCAGATCATTTGAGGACACACCATTGTCGGAATCGATGTTAGAGGAACTTATGACGATGGCCCAAGCACCAGAGGATCAAACAGAGGCCATAAAAGTAAATCAACAAACCCTGGGAAGATGCAGCTGAAGCCCTGAATGAATCAGCCCCAAATTGGACAGAGGCAAGTCATCAAAATTATAGAAGAAGGAGAAAGATAAAGAAAAGAAGAAAGGGAAACAAAATGGAGAGCCACATCCAGGGTCAATCAATAAGGACAAATTAGAAAAAGCTAAAAAAAACAAAACAAATGATAACAAGCCAAACAAAAACTTCTGGTTTAGAATGGGAACTAAGAAGCCCAGAGGGTACTGCTCAAAATCAGACAAGAATGACAAACAATGACCTTCCGGAGACCAATAACCAACCGGAAATTGTTAGTGTGAGTGTCGGTCTTCAAACCGGACCACAGCTAAAAGTGGCAGTGAATAATGGGGCAGAAGGGAAGAAATGGTTGAAGCTTGCTCCAATATGCACATAGAAGAAGCGGCATTTGTTGGACTTCCGACAATAAGCGTCCCCGTGAAGAGTGTAGGGCCACATGTAAAAGTGGCACCGATCTTCAGTAGATTAAATAAAGGAGAACTGAAAACAATAGTAAATGGACAACTAGAGATACCCCCTGCAATAATGGTGAATCTGGGGGATGGAAAACATCAAACAATCCCAGATGTAGGGACATGTCCATGCCAATTAAATATGCCAAATTGAGAGGGGCCCTATAATAGCGAACATGTGGAAGATCTGAGTACCAAGATGACTAATCAAGTGGAGAACCGTACTGGCTATGAAGTTTCAAGTCTGTGGCTGAAGATCTTTAACAAACTAAAGCAATTCCAATCCTTGAGTAGATCTGTGATCTTGTCCTTATTTTAAAAAACTAGATGCCTGTTCTTGTTCGCTACAGAGGATATTGAATATGTCAAGTTCCCAGACAGAGGTAACCTGGCTATCGCAGAAATTGGGCTGAGCTCTCAGAAAGTACACAAGGCGATTCTAAAGGCTGCCAGAGCCTTAGAGCATGAAGGGCTAGTGGTGTCTAGTGAAGAATTTAAAATAATTCCCGTCGGCCTCTCCCAAAGTTAAGATGGGCAAAGTGTTGTTATACAGCGAGATTGTAGAGAACCACGGAGGCCTAGGGAAGGAGGAACTTTGGACACCTTGCAAGACGCATTAAATCAGGAAATATTTCTTTCTGCCCTACCAGAAATATTATCACAAGTCCTCAGAAGTATAGGCCTAGGTTCTCAGGGACTTTAGTCAGAGAGTGCTGCATGTGGTGAGTTGGAAAATGTGGGGCTCCAGTACGTTTAGAGTAAAAGGCACAAGAGACTATCTCCTGGGGGAAATGGACATTCTAATCCTACAAGAAACTTGGCTTGTAAATCCCATAGAAATTGAAGGGTTTCTAACACACTGCTTGCCAGCTAACCAAAAGGCAAAGGGTCGCCCAGCGGGAGGGTTAATCTTGGCCTTCAAAAACAGTACTGTTTTGTCGGTTGTTCCAATATTTCAGGATGAAATAGGTATGCTAGCATGCAAAGTACAGCTGGCACGCAATTTAGAAAGCCCTATTTTGATTGTGATAAACATTTACTGGAACCCTGCAGTTTCCAATCTTCAGCTATTCCTGGTAAAACTCTCAGAGCAGATGGATAAAATCAAGGACAAATGGGCAGGAGCGAGCATACTACTGGGTGGGGATCTAAATTCTGAATGTGTACAATGGAGGGCTGGGAGGAGAGGGGAAGGATTACAGAGATTATCAAAGTAGGGGAAAGCATGGCTAAGATTTGCAAACACATGGGATCTGAGAATGGTAAATGGTAAATGGTTTCTCGAGTAGAGAAACAGACCCCCATATGACATGGCACAGAGTTGATTCGGCATCTGTACTGGATTACATCTTTGTCAGCTATAATCTATTCTGTTGTTCCTCCGTATTAGAGGTGAAACAGGAGGGGGGGCGATCACTCGAGATTGGAGCTTTCATTCACAGACCTATTTATGACTGGGAAGATAATGCATAGCCAAACCCTAAGAGGAGTAAAAGGGAGGTTAAGATTGGTCAAGGTGGGAGGTAATTAATTAGAAAACAAAAAAACGCCCCAGACCAGATAATGCAAGAACTATGCCACCCGCAGGATTTTGTGAACTCCATTTGGTCTCTGCTGCCTCCGAAACTCCCCGCAGATAAAACTCAGCATAAGCATATGCATAACTTTGATGAGGACACCTGTATAAGAAAGTGTCATCTAAGAAAAACATTCTAGGATAAAGGCCCTAATAAGGAGCCACAGGGAATACATTGTTGAAGTAAAGAAAGCCAGAAACAGCTATAGAGGCTGGGTGAAGAGCCAAAATGCTCTTTGTCAACAACATGATTGGGAACAAATGTTAAAATTGGCCTCAGAATCATACTTAAGAAGATTTTGGTCAATAATAAATCAACTAGACACTCAGTCAAATAGATCCTCGTGTAATCTCAGTTCCTGAAAATAAATGGATAGAGTATCTCACAGGCATCTTTAGGAAACCTCTAAGGGACTTGGATTGTGAACTGTCAGATTGTGATTGGGAGTTGCATCTAGAGGAGGAAGAGATTTGGAGAATGACATCTGAGGCATCAATATCAGGAGCCGCAGGGCCAAATGGACTCACCTACCAGGTACTTAAAGAAGAACCAGCACTCTGGGTAGAATTACTAAAGCAACTTTATTGTGAGATCCTAGAAAAAAGACAGTTTCCCCCGGACAAATCCATCTAATTATCGTCCTATCGCCCTCCTTGACATTGAAAGCAAGGTATTCATGCGGCTGTTGTTAAACGAGTTATCGGTCTGTGTAGAATTGTAAAGGGTCATTTCCTGCTTCCAGACAGGATTCAGAAAGGGACTGTCAACAGTGTTAAATGGTGTCATATTACATCTACTCAGAGAAAAATGCCTCGTTAAAGGGATGCGTGCCCTTGTTTGGGGCTTGGATTGACCTCTCCAAAGCCTTTGATCTGATTGACAGATCAAAGCTGTGGCTTAAGCTGAGGAGGAAAGGAAGTCCGGAAACATTGTTATCAATGTTAATGGAACTACATGAGGGGACGACAGTCAGGATACAGCTGGATAACAAGGGTCACCTTTCTGAGTCAGTGAGGGTCGAAAGAGGGGTAAGACAGGGATGTCTAGGAGCACCCACATTTTTTAACCTATTTCTGGCAGACGTAGGGGAATACCTGATGCTGTCCGCTATGGCCAGTTCAGAACCTAACTAGAGAAAGATATGTTGGCTGGCCTACGCGGATGATATTGTTCTGTTAGACAGAACTGCTATTGGTCTGCAGTGACTTTTAAATAACATGGGAGAATACACTGCCATAAATGGGTTGGTCATAAATCCAAATAAATCAAAGATTCGGATCTATAAGCACCCCAGAAAGAAGATCAGCTTTACAAAATGGTTACTAGAATGCCAATCGATCCCTCAAGTGGAAGAACTAGTTTACCTGGGATATAATATATATGCAAGTCCTGCAGCATATAAAACTGAAGAAGATATCCTCGCCAAATCCCTCTCTCTACTGCCCCATTTGAAAAAAATAAACTCCAAGTACTGCAAGTTCTCCATTTTCCCAATGATAAAGTACTATGTGGCAAAAATGGTTCCAACAGTACTATATGGCCTAGAGGCCAACCCACATCTGTGTGATTTAAATTGGCCCAAGCTGGAGGGAAGAATATGGAGAGAGGCCTTAAACTTACCATCAAGCACACCAGGATCGCACCTGAGATATCAACTGGGATTAAAATTGTTAAGTTGTCTGGCTGAATGGAAATTGCTATCGCTGTACAGAGAGATTGTAAGTCCGAAACCAGGTCCCCTCTACGAGGATATTAAAGTACACCTTTGTGATGCAAAATCCACCAATCTTCTAGGGTTGGAATCTAGAGCGTAAGCCGCTCTGCAAAAAAACAGAATTGGACCTTTGGACCATGATCGTTAACCCACTGAAGGTTAAACGGGAGCTGGAACTGTTAGATTGGATTGAAACCATTGAAAGTAAGGTCCTCAACTCCCTACAATTCATTTTTAGTGGTGAATACCAAAATAGGATTTCTCCCACGGTACCAGGAAATATTTCCAGATAGAAAGATCAGGAGCAATATTTTAAGAGCTAGCCTCAGTATACTGCCCACTGGAGAGAACTGTTTAGGCTGCGACTGCCCAGCAAACCAATACCTTTGGCATTTATTAATGGAAAATAAATTGCAGAGATCCGTGGCTAGGACCGAGTGGTTATTGTCAGAACATGTCTGGCACAGAATTATATCAGGACATAAAGTACCCTTGACGGCAGCAGTGGTAGAAGTACTGTGTACCTTGAACCTGGTAAACTAAGAGAATACATTGAGGGAAAGAAGAGCTATAGAGCATGTTTCAATAAAGTGGACTCTGGCCCCAACACACGGGCAAGACATGTTGGGGCAAAAACAGTTTTAACTAATCTGAGACAAAAGAGGGATGGAAGATTTGGGGGGAAGAGTAGCAAACCAAAGTTTAAGGGGGTTTCTTTTTTCTTTTTCTCTTCCTTTTGTTGTGGTTATCTCTTGCCCCCCAAAGGTGAGAAATAGGAAATATCCCTATACTCCTTTTGTTTTTCTTCTTTTAAAGATGATTTGAACTGTGTAGATTTTAAATGTTGGTTCTTCTTTGTTTGTATGTAAAGAATTGTAAAGGTTTGATGCTGTTGTCTAATGGTCTCTAAACCAAATACAATAACAACATTAAAAAATAAAAAAATAAAAAAATGTGATCTGCATTTCGCAGTATTGTATGTAACATACTTCGAGAAGGAGGTATAAGGTATCTACCCAGAATGTATCAACTCCAGTAGTCTGTTATGGTGAATGACCCTGGTAAAAACAATTGTTAGGTAATATTGTGAAGATAATCTCACCACAATAGAAGTACCCCAACAAATTACCACATTATACTAACACCGGTGGTCAGTCAAAATCTCGAAAACAAAATCTCGAATGACAAAAAGCACGAAACAAAAATCTCGAAAAAAAAAATATCGAATTTTTTATTTATTTATTTATATATGTTTTTGGGGTCAGGTAAGTAAAAAAAAGGGGTAAAATAAAAAAAAAATGAAAAAAAGGGGGGTTGGGGGGGAACCCCCCATTTGGAAAAAAAACGCATTGAAAAAAAAATTCGATTTTTTTTTTTCGGCCTTTTGTTTTCGAGATTTTTGTTTTCGAGATTTTTTTATTCGATATTATCACTATGAACCACTAACACCACATAATACCACTCTTTATCACCATAATAAAAATACCACAAAGTTAGGTATAACCCCAAAATATATCTCACACATTATGGGGTTAAACAAGGGACCCACGCTGATAAACACTAAAGATAATATTTTGTTCTGCATCATTGAATACGTTGAGGCTGGACGCATGTAGGCAAATAGCATACCTCCAAAGAACAAGATAACCACAGTGAGGTGGGAAGCACAAGTGGAGAAAGCCTTTAATCTCCCAGCTGTAGGTTGGATTTTCAGGATGGCCACCCAGGCTCCAGCAGCCAATGAGAGACACAGAGGCTTATTCATGATGGTTGTGTAACATAAAGGCAAACAAATGGCTACGTAGCGATCATAAGCACTGATGGTTAGGAGGGGAATTTCGGTTGCAACCATAGCTATGAAGAAGCAAACCTGCAGCATGCATTCCAGGTGTGTGATATGCATTCCCTGCAGGTAAATGTTGGCGAGCATACATGGAAACATGGAGGAGGAATAACAGATGTTTAGAAAAGACAGGTTGGTGAGGAGGAAATATAAAGACGTGTGCAACTGGTAACTGCAGGAAATTGCCATCGTAACCAGCAGATTCTCTAGTATTGTTAACGGGTAAATTACCAAAAATCCAACAAAAAGGGGAATCCGCAGGTGTGGCTGATCAGAGAACCCCAAAAGAATAAATTTGGTCCAGTGTTTGATTTTCTCCTCCCATCTGCGCGTATATCCTCATTTATTTGTTGAATAATGAAGATCTGCAAAGATACAAGATAATACTTTTTGGAGTAAACCTTTTACCAAGTATAAACCCTGATATGTTAATCATGACATTACATATATTTGTATTCATTAATATTGATGTCAATCTCATGACGTACATTTTGCATTGGATAATTTGTATACATAATTCAGTGGTCATCCCCATTAGGGCTAGGTGCAGCAGACAAATTGCAACGGAAATAGATAAAACGAAATTCTCAGGTTATCCTCCAGCCCCATCAACCATTTTTATTGGCCTGGATTTCCTGCCTTTTGCAGTAAAAATGTGATGTGTGTGCAAACGCCTGCCAAAATGCCTAAACAATTGTGTGTGTGTGTGCATGGAAGCCTGCAGATTTTGGTTTTAAAATCAAACAATTGGTGCATGGAATCCAGATTTGACCAAAAGAAAAACAGAAGCAACATACTATGCTTATTTCACTGATTTAGCTCTGGCATGGGTACTTAAGCTCACCCTTAATCAACATTATTGATCATGCCTCTGATTTAATGCATCTAGTTGACATGTATTCAAGGCTTGTGGGCACCCACTGGTTTTGAGCTACTGTGCCTCTATGGTTTTAACAGCTGGGTGGGAGTCCTGCTGGCATCAAGGCTAAGGTATGATGCTGTCCAGCATCACAAGTAAACATCTGTATAAATTATGCATTAACACACTTGCGCTCCACTTAATATTCAGATGTGTTGCATGGAATACAGGGTATTCAAACCCAATTGTAGTCATATAATGTGTAACTTGATGGTTATTTATTTCAGTGACTCTTGGAGTCAAAAAATCAAGTTAGCCACAGCCAACACATGTTTCGACCTTGCATTTGTCTTTGTCAAGGCTAGTCTGTGATAAGAAAGCAAAGTATAATAATAAACACAGCATTAGATACCCTTATACAATGTCATGTCTTCGATTCTAGATGAACTGCGAAGAGAGGAAAAGAAGAAAACAAGAGGGTATAAGTTAGTCTTGTACCATTATACATCAAATCAGTAGATCCATAAACTCAATTTGTATAAACTAGTCAACCTACTATTGCAAACCTGATACCTATCTATTGCCACGTGCCCTGTTGAGTTCCCAAAAATATTTAACATTGTATGATGAACAAAAGTGAATCAAACTCATAGTTACAAAAGGAGAATTACACACAGTATGCACATGTTCTGTAAGCCTATTCATATATTATAATTCCAAATATCATGAATAGGAGATTAGTCAATGAAATACAATCAACATGTTAGTTAAAAAGTAAAGGTGTGTTCCGCTCAAGTGAAGCTATCATTATCTAGAGTGCACTAAATTACTTGAGACTGGTAATCAGACCATTGTGTTTATATTGGGATTTGCAAATGTTCCAAAAAAGAAAGTATCAGAGTTCTGTTATCTCAATAATTCTGTTCGACCAATACTTTACTTTACTTTAAATATAACGCGCAACCAGTGATCCAGCGGCTTACAGGCACACATAAAAACAAAAGTCTTAACAAACAAAACCTTAATCATAGACATCATACATCAAAAGAAGAACAACAAAGAATAAACACTAAAAATCATTCTATTACAATTCTAAGACTAGTTATACAGGCCAGCTTTGCTAATGAATTGCAGCAGTCAAGAAAAACCGGGAGATTACTGGTGCCATATCTGATGACTATACAATCCAGGACGTATTTTGAAGACCAAAGCCTCAAATCTTGGGTTCTGATATAACTCCCCCTAGTTTTACACCGCAACCGTGCAAAGGCTTATGAACTTAGTACACTACATTTACCTTAGCTATCATGGGCCAATTGCCTGCTATGTTTTCCAGTGATGTGGAGAGACAGTGGAAGCTTCTAAGAAACATGGTAGAGTGTTAGGTATAAGAATAGGTACTGTCCAAGCAAGCTTGTATACAAATACAGTCTATAATATAAACACACACATTGAAATCCAACCCCATTATGGGAAAAAGCTGCATAGTTATGCCGACTGAGTATTGTGGGAAATGTATTTCAGGAGGGCAAAATAGGCTCATGAACCATCGTAAGAGTTCAAGTTACTGTCAAGAAGTTTTGGTGTCTAGGATTCCTAGGAATATCACAAAGTCCACAGGTTTCACACCTTAGCTCTCTGTAGTATTCTCGAAAGCATCTAGTAAGCCTTCTAGGTGCCTTGTACATGTTTGACATGTGGTTCAAATGTAGGGGAACAGGAAGATTTGGGTGAAATATCTTGAATTTGGTGAGTGGCTCAAAGGTGCATGATTGCAGCTTGGCCAGCTTCAAACCACTGCGGATTAACTGGGTTTATCAGGCAGCTGCAAAAGTGCAGCAGTAGCTCAAACCTAAGATGGAAGTCCTGTAACTCAGGTGGGTTGCCATGTGGCTTGACAGGCTCAGGTAATCTTTGTTGTGCAGAATCAGGGACCAGAGGTAATGGCAGTGAAACTAAAAGTACTAGATGACTTCTCCAGAAAACCACACAAAGCTGTAGCTATCTTCTGAAATTTCTCCCTCAGGCTGATGTGTACTGAGGCACCTCCTGGCACACTGTCTATTTCTGAGCAAATAGAGATGGCTTGGTCAATGTTTTGCTGGGGTAAAAATGAGGGCAGATTAGTCTCTTATTGGCTGGACAATCAAACCCTATACTTACATGATTGGAAGTTGTGATCTATGATGTAAAACATAAAATAGGTGATGAAAGATCCCTAGACCATATTCCTACTCCTCATCAACAACACCAAACACCCAGACATACAGACCTGAAACCCTGAGGGCTTCACACCCAAGCTCTCCTCCTGTGTGAAGTCCCTCGGGTTCCACATCAACAAACACATCTCCTTCAAGACACACATAGCTAAAAAAACTCACACAGCTTGGTATCAGCTCTCCCTCCTGCAGAATGTCAAGCCCGTCCTCCCTCCGGACAGCTTTAGATCCACAGTTCATGCAATGGTCCTATCCCACCTGGATAGGGGCAATGCCTCCCATCATTCTCCCTTATGCCTCTGACAAGTGTCCTACAATTGGCCCCACGCCTCATCAAAGGTCTGCGCAGATATGACCACATTACCCTTGCCCTCATTGACCTTCACTGGCTCCCACTGCATGCACAAGTCACCTGTAAGTCTTTTCGCATCTTGTATAAGGCCTCAAGTCTCCAAGCTACCTCATGGAGGAATTAAGCATCTCAGACAGATAGTGCACCACCAGACGCCATGACACATGCAGACTTGAAATCCATCTCTTCAAAAAGAAAGGGACCAGAAAACAAGCCTTCTCTGTCTACGTCCCAAGACTATGGAACCTCCTCTTTGTCAGCGTCAGACTCACGTCCACGTTCCTACAATTCAGAAAAGAACTCAAGACCCTCCTCAACATCTAGGCCATCACATCGCCACATGACTCACCAGACGCCGTCTAGCCCTCTCATCCCCACAACCCTGTATAGTTGTACCCCTCCTTTGTGATCCTCAGTAGCCTAACCCGGCTTTATATATGTTGTTACCTCTGGAAAGCGCTCTGCTACGCAACTGTCATGATACCTGCCCCCGGAGCACCAGGACCGGCCCAGCACCCCCGGAAGCAGGCATCATGCCCTCGGGAGGAGTCTCAGCAGCCCCAAGTAGGGGCCCTGTGGACTTTGGCGCCAGGCTCATATTGGACAACAGTCCTGGCGCCGAAGGCGCCAGGCTCATAAAAGATGACTTTGTGTTTAAAGGTGCTTGGTGTAAACTTACCTGATCCAGACCATGCTGCAACAGCCGGGCCATCTTGAGGCCAGAACTACTTTTCCTGTGGGACTCTTTTACCACCGGGTGTGGTCGGGGAAGGATACATACCTGATTGGAGGAAGGACACATTCCAGGAACTTCTTCCAAGGCTATTTAAACCACACCCGATCAGCCACACGTGCTTCGCGTTGTTCTGCATCTAGCAGCTGGACGCTCACCGTGTCTGCTCCTGCATCTTGACTTCTTCCACGCCTGCCAGCATCCTGATCACCTGCAGAGGAATAGAACAAGAGAACAGAAGAAGGAAAAGACCTTACCTGTTAAATCTGCAACCTGGAGACATTTCGCCAACGATCCTGAAAAGGAAGACATTTATTTTAAAAACTCATCGCATTGACTGCTGCAGCGCTGCATTTACTCACCTTTACAGGGCGCCTCCATCAGCAGCGACCATCCGGATCCACAGTCGCTCCCCAGCACCTAGGGAGAAAGACAAGAACAAAGGTGAGAGAAAGAAGGGAGAAGGGAAGCTAAGACACCATGTTAAGACTTATCTGTTGGGTCATTCCCTTTTCATTTCGGGTCCGCGCCGCATCCAGGCAGTTCCAGACCCCGGCCCCTAAGGGGAAAAAGACATCAGCGTTAATGGGCAAATGAAAAGACATTATCAAAACGCTCATTAAAGACTTACCTGATTTCCCCAAGGATTTCACCTTTCATCTCGGGTCGGTGCCTGTTCCCCGGCATTCCGTACCCCGGCCCCTATGGGGAAAAAGACATTAGCGTTAGAACATTAACGCATGGACACAAGGGGAACCATTAATCAAAAAACTTACCTGGAATCCAAGCAAGTTTGCTTCTCACCAATCCGAAAATCCAGTGAAGCAACTGGATATCTACGCACCCCTGCATCAGAGGCAGGATGGAGAGCTCGCCCTTCCAGACCCTAAGGTGAGCTGTTGCGCTGAATCACAGAGGGGTGTCAAGGAGAGTGAGAGGGGAAAGAGGGAGACCGATTACTTACCCTGCACACCCTTAATCCCCTATTTTCGCCTACAGAAGGGTACTTCAGCGAGCCAGGCAAGCAAGAGTTGGGGGGCCTGGTCCAGTCCATCTTCCGAGTCCTGCGCACCACCCTGGAAGAGGCCACCGCAGCGCAAACCAGGCCGGCGCCTCCGTGGGAGTCAGGTGAGCGTTACAGCAACTGTACGGTTGTTTATCACTGTAAAGCACACTGTTGTGTAGCTATACTGGTGTGTACCTCAGTAAAGTGCTCTGTTGCTTCCTGAAGGTAGGTTAGAGCTCAATAGATAATAATAATAATAATAATAATAATAATAATAATAATAATAATAATAATAATAATAATAATAATAATAATAGATTCCCCTGAGTTAGTGGGTGCCTGCTCAGTGGTAAATATTCGCGAGAATGAAAGTGTCTGTCGTGTTAGGGAGAACACTCAGGTATCCTCCATAAACAAGTATGCAAAATTAAAAAGGAACCATTTATGTCAAAGTGGAATATATTCTTCATGCATGCCAGCCTTGGCCAAACTCCCTGAATGTGTCTCTCCCAGAGCTGTTGTTTCTTACCATCTAACGAACGCAGTAATGGAAACTTCGAAGCTGAAACTCAAAATATTGTGAGAAAATAATTACAAATAATAAAGAATGATGGAATGCTTTGTCACTACCCACCTCAAACAGCTCATCACCACAAACAACCTCCCCAACCCCTTTCAATCTGTCTTTAGAGCGGGACATATCACCAAGACTGCAACACATACATTTTATGTACCTCTGACTACTGTAGAAATGTTTTACTGCAGTCTAGAGCAAACAAATATATTGCAGCTATCAATAATACAGGTCTAGCCAAAGCAACTGCACTCTGGCCTATGCAGAGACACAACTCCATGTAATCTGAAAGATGCTTGCTCGCCTCAGGCATATTTCAGTTTGGCATGCACAAGAGAAGATTCTCTGATGATATGACTCATGTTAAACTCTGTGTCATATTTGTTGGAACTTGCAACAATATAACAGTCTGGTTACAAATGGATCGATCCACTGCTATAGTCAAAACTAGACAAGGCTGACCTCCAATTCTAGCTTCATGCAGCTGTGTATTGAAGTGAGTACTTCTCACCCAGGAATTGGAGTATTGACTGATGTATGTAAGCATGGTGCACATCCTCGGAGGCATGCATGCACTGTGGCAGGGCCAGTCAGTGTTGCTGATGTTTCCTGGACACGCCCAGCAGGTGATCTCCTAGATGGATTTGAGATTTTATAGGAGGAGTGTTGACAGGGTCTAAGGAAGAGGCAGTGCAGTAGAGCTGGTGGTGGTGGCAGTGCTGATGCCAGGGTGGCTGAATGTTTTGGTAGCAGTGTTGGTGCTGCTGACAGTGGCAACAGTTCTGTGGCATCAGCAGGTCGATAATTAGCAGGTGTGGTTGCATTAATTGTGGACACTATTGTATGGGATTCCCTAGTTGGTGATAACGCTACTGTGCATCTGTGTGAATTTCGATTATAATGTGAAGTAAAAGAATGTGTTTATGTTTCTTATGCACAAGTCAATTTATGGGGTGCACATGGCACTTTAATGTAGTTAACAATGTGTGTTTTCATAAAAGAAGGAATGTATGAATACAATTATTATTTTGATATGTTGAAATACAGAGTAAAAATGTCATAGTTTTTACTCTCTCGTGTTTATATGATAAAAATTGACATTTCATGAGAGCAGGCCATAAGACATTATATATGCCTCCATGGTGCTTATCATATTCAATATTCACCTGCCATAGACATTGTTGACAGAGGGTCTATTCTGTGTGTTTGTTGTATGTTCTATCAGGGATGCCCCTCCCTTGCAAACACTGGTGTCCCCCATAGTATAGAGTGTCTTCTAGCGCAGCTATTGGTCATGGGACAAATTGAGTCAAAATCCATCAATGAACATATTAGTACATCTTTAGTTTGGTAAACAACGGGGTGGTCGAGCTGACACATAGCAAATATAGACTATGGCAACAGATAAGGTGAAGGGTTATGATGATAGATAGGTGACGTAAACTCTTGGTAGGGTCTCACTTTTTGCGACAGATGGCAATAATTCCAACTCAGTAATTGGGATGAGTTACTTCATTTAAAAAATCATATGATTTGGACTGAATGGCATGGCACAGTAATGATTGAATACCTTAGGAATGGCACTTTTCAATAGGGCCTCATTGTAAGGAATGAACCACATCTCTTCCTACACAATACATTTTTTGTAATTCAATGGAGTTATGTGGCAAATAAATGAAGAAGAGACTGGACCATCCTTATCATTGACATGATGACAAAAGAGATGACTGACAAATTGACTGCCGAATTGGTTACATTAGAAAATGAAATAAAGAAATGGGTTCCTATAGACAGTTTTAAAAAAGATTATAGTACATTATGAAAGAAATTGAAGAATTCAAAGAATTTACCAACAAGAAAAAAAATTAGCCAACTTTCCACATGAAAAAGCTTTTAATTATACTCAAGAGGATTATGATCCCAGTGTGAACAATTCCAAACAAAAGGCACGTGACTTAGACTTGGGAACACCTTGTCTAGTTCTCAAAGTTTTAGGGAACAAAACGCAGTCGAGGATGGTTCACATAAGGAATACATTCCAACAAACAGAGGCAAAGCTAGTGGCAGAGGCAGGTACAGTAATAGACGAGATTCATACGAAAGAAATTGAGGAGCAAGTTGCAGAGACTCAACCCAACCCAATTGTTTAGGAAGACACGCAGGACGAACAGATTGGGAGTATAAACCTCGACAAACCAGGAGCAGAACAGACCATCTTAACTGTGATCTATTTCTTGTTGAACAATAGGTTCTTTCGTCAGATCCAGGGTACAGCGATGGGTACAGCGATGGGCTCGGCAGTGGCCCACACATTAGCCAACTCATATGTAGAGGGTCTTGAGAGAAGTACAATTGTGTCTGATATGTTCAAAGAGCACATGAAATTGTGGAAATGTTACATCAAGGATGTTCTTATGATGTGGAACGGAGATGTACACAGCTTTGAAATAATTTTTGAATGGTTGAATAATCTGAATCTTTTCCTTAAATTCATGTCCAGTCATGACAATTCTGAAATAGATTTTTTTGATATAACCATTTTTGCTGACCTTTTGCAAAAGACACTGAAGGGTAAGCCATTCCATAAGGGAACCAATAAGAGCTTTCTATTGCTGTACTCAAGTTTCAGCCACAACACACTAGAGAAAATCTTCCATTTGTGCAATTGTTTTAGAAATCAATCTCTGTACTGATGCTGCAACTCCACAAGTAATGCTGTTAAGCATTTGCAATGGCCTTTTCAATAAGAATAAAGGTACAATTATGTGAATGAACGGCATTCACATTGTGCTGTTTATTTGTTTATGAGAATATAGTGATGTTGCACAATAGTTGATGTTATGTTATGAACATGAGAACTTATCACTATTGGAAGAAATTGGAAAGAAGTACAGAGAGAATTGAGCCCACTTGTTCAACATGTCATTGAGTCAACGGTGACGTGCCGGCTAGTATTGAAGTGGCATTGTTGTAAATCCCCTGAAGAAGTTCTGAAAGTGTGTTGAGTGAACCGTACGGAATGAAACATGTTGGGTCAGGTAACAACTGCATGATTGTGGTTGGCATGAATGAAGGGATTATAAGGCCTTTAGGTCAATATTTGATAACCAGGATCATTGTTAAATATGATGATACTGTAAATGACAGTTGGACGCACTGCAGATCTACGTAGAATGTGGAGATGATAACATGTTATTCTCTAGTTGCTAATAACACTAGTATCTAGGTGTGTGAATTTCGATGAACTTGTGAAGTAAAATAATGTGTTTACGGTTCTTATGCACAAGTCACTTTAATCTTGTTAACTATGTGTGTTTTCATAAAATTCGAATGAATGAATGTACATTTTTTTGATAAGTTGAACTACAGAGTACACATGTCATTCTTTTGCCTCTCTCGTGTATATATGATAAAAACTGGCATTTCATGACACCAGGCCATAAGACATTATATATGGCTCTGTGGTGATTATCAGATTCAATATTCGCCTGTCATAGACATGGTTGACGGAGGGTCTGTTCAGTTTGCTTGTTGTATGTTCTCCCAGGGATGACCCTCTCTTGCAAACCCTGGTGTCCCCTATAGTATAGAGTGATGCTCCACTAGTGACACAGGTGTATCTCGTCTCAGGATTAACAGTCCTTTGGTCACCAGTGGCACATATATAGAGTTATCAATCAGTAGCTCTGCAGAGATACCTATGAGTGTGCCTGACTGCCAGGCCATCTGCAGGGCACTCAGCTATTAATGACAATGTAACGCCTTGCTTAATTGGCCTATATCTGCGTAGCATGCAGTGTTAGCCCATCAAGTTGGCAACATAATGTGGGTGGCGTTATCCTCTACATATCCCACAATCCATTGGAACAACGTGGGTCACAACACAATATAATTTCCACAAAGTAATGTGGAATTGTTGTTAAATACAAAGGAAAACTACTCCAACTATAGACTCCTGTGCCCCACCCCCCCAAAAAAGCAACCCAATATGCAACACGTGCAAGACATACCTATCTTCTCTTTTGAACTATTAAGCCTTTAGCCTTGGCAGTCATGTTCGGTTTGTTTGACTCCAGCTTAAGTGGCCACTGTTCTTGAATCCAAATATCAGCCCGTTTCAATCTCCCGTCCAATCTCTTCTACAAGCTGTGCATCGCCCACACCAATTGGCAATGTTTGGTTAATGACAAAAGAGAATTCACATAACTGAAGTTGGAAAGCCATTCTGATTGGTACTTAGAGACATACTCTGAAAAATAGTTTATAGAATAAAATGGGCCACAAGATAATTGGTGCAGATTATTTAAAAATGCTGCAAAAAAGTCACAAAATGAATTGACCTGTTTTCAGGATAGTGATTACATCAATGTCAGCTGTGTTTGGAGCAGTACTTCACAGTCTCTATATCATAGTAAACTGCAAACAAAGGAAGATACGTTTGTTGAAAATAATTGTGGAAAACAAATACATTTTCAATGCTAACCTTTGATTTCATATTCTGAAATGGCTTTTCTTGTGTACCAAAATCTCTGACGGGCCAAACGTGTCTGAATAATTTCTAATTCAGAAGTCAAATTGACACATAAATGTGGCCATTGATTCACACCAGGATCCCATTGAGTAGTCCACAACACAGAGTCCTTTCCCATGGCCCAAATCCCTTCATAGTGTTGCCACCTACGTCATCACATCCGCCAGCTTTACTCAGCGCAGCAGAAAGTCACATAGCATCTTTCTTAGAGCGCTATGAATATTAATGTCAGCTTTGTTCTGAACATTTTTAAAAAAGTGTTCAATACTGAAGCCATAGCTTCCAAAGCTCATTTCTTTCTTCCAGTTTTCCAGAGCCCATTCAAAATCCTCAGAGTGCACATCAGTGAAGAAGTATTTCTTTGCACCTTTACCGCCACTGGTCAAATTTGCAACATGCCCCGGTGACAGGGTCCCTTTCCTGAGAACAATGTTTCTCCCTGACATAGGGCACAAAGGGAGAATAAAATTAGCAACCAAGAGTCAGATTATTCCCAAAATCCAAAGAAAACCACCACTTAACCCACTTCTGGCCAGGCCATGTGCTTCTCCACCAATTTACCTGTTTTTGTTCCTAAGCATCGAGTAAATCTGAGTTGCACAGTCCTCCTTGGAACAGCTACCAGGTGAAAACCATGGATTGTTCGCTGGGAAATGAAGATGTACATATGACCGGGATAATTGTTGGCACAACCTTCAGGCTGACATCCTGATGGAAAAGCTGACCTAAGTTGGGCCCTTGCGGTGATTGTTGCAGCTGCACAGTAATGCTATGCGGGGCAGGATGTTAGTGATCTCCTTGATAACATCAGCACACACACCTGATTTGGTGGGGGAATCTCACAGTATGAGCGTACAACTTCCTGTTCCATTATGGGACTTGATAGCATGTAGCATACAGAGTTGTGCGGATCTACAGAATAAGGATATCCAGTCAGCACGGGCATATACAGAAAGAGAAAATAAGTCCCACTGTATCAGAAATGATGCAGGAGTTCTGTGTGGAATCTGGTGGTTCAGCAGGAATGCTGGTATCAGCTGCAGAAGGCAAGCTGTGTGTGTGTGAGTGTTATCAGTCTGTGTAATGTGTGCTGTGCAGGCCATACCCTCAATTTGCTATTAGGAGGTTCGACAAACAATTCACCAAGAAGGTGGCCACCGGAATTGTCTATAAACAGATTTGAAGACAGTTTGCTAAATCTACTCTGACCTTCTGTTGCTTCTCTGGTTTATTTCTCTAGCCCTTATCAGGTGGCAGTGAAAGGCAACCCCAATTCCATCAATTATTACATGCCTTCTAAAGCCTCCCAGGCCATCCACCGAACAAAGCAGGCAGATCTCGAGCATCACTCAGCAATGACGACCGAATACAGATGAAGTCATGGGACACTGGTGACCAATGGGACACTGGAGATTTGTAAACAGCCACACTCGCCAGGTGACAGCGTGCTGATGGAGGAAGCACTTTCTGGCACATGCCGCCCAAATAGACAGTTCAGATGCTGTTCGGACACATGTTTCTCCCAGCAGGTGTATAGACTCAAGGCATCTGAAGGGTGATGCCAGTAAACCGATTAGAACATGCTGTGTGTGCTTCCCTTCAGGTCATGGGATGGATGAAGAGCTCCATGCCCTGTTGTGTGCTGACAGATGTCTCCTGACTGATATCACAGGTGGGCTTGGGGGCACGCCACAAAAGTCCTTCATCTGCTCTGTTGTAAGTCACCCTGGTGAGGTGGTGTGTGTCAGGGGTGCCGGCGGCAGCGCTAGTGAGGCTCAGATAGGGCTTGCCTTCTCGTCTAAAATGCACATGCATTCAGAATATGCATGCAGCAAGGCGGTAGGCAGGCAGCCCTGCCTGACCCTCATGACCACGCTTCACTGCTGTTGATGTGGCTGAGGGCTGTGGGGGATGTGGGAGTCCACAGGTCCTGCTACGCCACTGCCCTGTATTTTTTTTAAATACAGGTGTCGCAAGAGAGACAGCAGGGGTAGCGGTTGGGGCCACTGGGGTCGCAACAGCGACCCAAGCAACCTCCTAATGATGTCCCCGGCCACACAGCAGGTACCTGAAAGCAAAGAACCCTTCCTAGTTAATGCACTTGGACACAGGAGCCAGAGTGCTCCACTGACAACACCCCAATATGGCAGGAGCACCCCTTTGCACATACAGATGTGTAGTGTGCATGGCCCCAATGAGCCATTCAAGGCAGTGGAAGCAAAAGGCCCCCGGCTTTGCCTGGTCCACTGGACATGGGCACTGGCGAACTAAACTGCCAAAGGGACGGCATGTTTCCTTTTCATAGTTTAAAACAGCCCAGGAGCCCTCCCACAGCTGCAGCAAGCAGCGGAGGGAGCGCTTGGTGTTTCCACTAGACTGCAGCGGCTCCTCCTTGATAGGCGAGGGTACTGGTGGGTCCATTCTGGACGAGCCGCCACAGGCATTATTTGCCAAAAGTGGGAGAGTCCCTGTATTTTATTTTTATTGGTCATTTATTATGCACCTATACACGTGTCTTCAGGTGCAACAAGGCAAGGGGGTGAGAGTGGAACAATCCTACTAGGCCTTGGATATTCAGATCTTGCAAGTGCAGGTTATTTATAATACGCTTAATCCCAAGATCAGTTTCAAGCGCAGGGTGGTCCTGCATACAAGACCCGCACTCTGCCACAGAGCTATCCTCCATTCTCAAGGATGAAGTACATAGAACGTCAAAGGCCACGCAACATTGTTGATGGCCTGGTGCCCACTAAGGAGGGGCTACAATCAGATTGTATCTCTAGCAAACTGACTGAGAAACAGATCATTGGAAAATAATACTCCAGCATTGAAAAACATACATACAAATTAGAATGGCAATAAATATCACATATTATGATATATATGTTCTAATATCATATTATATCATATAAAATCAGACCAATTTTCCCACATTTAGCGTGATAAAGAAATATGAAAAGATTAGGTTCTGAAAAAGACCAAAATATGAATAGGATACAAAACTAAACTGAGTTTAAAAAACAAACCACAGAATGTTCTGTATATTATTTTGTTGCATCATATTGTAAGGAAGGCATGGTATCACAAATGAAAACATACAGAAATGAGGCACAGTTCAAGGGTGTTTATTGAACCACAATGGGGTGGATGCACGCCTGTCTAACCCTAAATCTAAGGATGCGAGCAAGTTATGACCATCAAACAATAAATAACACAGTCCTAGTGGAGTCTTTGTTAAAATAAGAGGGCCTATACTAAAAAAAATAAAAAAATAAAAACTATTGCCAATCCTTACTGCTAACAATAAATGGATGTGTGAAAATGATGTATCCAATAGAAACAGTGTTCAAGAAACAATATGTCAGGGTAACAGAGGATTAAGCTTCCCTTCCCCACATTTTCAGCACATGACAAGGTGGCACACTCAAACTTGGAACACACTCTAGCTTCTCTAGCACAAGGATGCAGTTCCGAATACAAGCCAGGGACTTCTGCGATAGAGTCTCTTTTCTATCAAAAGTCTCTCATTTGGAGAATGCATTGGATAACTACAAAATACCAAAGTTCCTTTACTTCAGGAGTATCACATTCGGGTGCACTGTTCACCCCGCATCTCCCTCATCCGGGCTCTGTCCCCCTTAATACACAAATTCACAGTAGGCCTCCCTCGATGGGGCTCGGACCTTGCTCTCTCACTTTCTCCTTGCTTCAAACAGTTCAATCAAATCAAAGACTTTCAACTGTGCGATGGATTTTACATAGACCCTCGCAGGACTACTTCGATTCACATTCTTCTTGAATTTCACCTTTCACATTCACATAACAAAATGCTATCACTTCCCTGTGGGATACATCAGACCGAGACCTTCGATTGGGCACACCCATGGTGCCGGACCACTCTGCTATCTGGTATCATTTATTGTGCGATTCACGATAATCGATTATCAGCCATCTAGCCTTTACTTGCGTCTTTCATCAAATGCTCCAATGTTCGCTCTCTGAATACATTGTTGCTGCTTGCAACCTTCACTTCAACACAGATCGGCCTCGTACAGTTTCTTTCAACTCAACGGCCGTGTTAATTTCTTTGCTTGCAGCTTTGATCCTAGAGCCAAGAACAATACCACAGTGGCTGCTGCTCCTCCCTGACTCAACCAGCCATGCCGGAAGGTCCCCGATGTCTAGGACATAGAGTGTAGGATTCTTCAGCTTCACTTCCTGGATTTACACATGCTGCTTTCAAGTTCCTAGGAGTATAATGACAATTTGTTACGATAATAGTACGCAACACACTTGTCATCCAGGAACTTGAAAGCAGCCTATCAGGTCCTGAATGCAGAAGGACAGACATTGGACAATGAATTATGGGACAGGACTTTGGAATATCTTGGTTACAACAAGGGGCAGAACCTTCAACAATCTCAAGAGAGGTGTGACTGTCGTCCCACAAGACCACAATCCAGATGATATACCAGGCTTGGTTACTATTGGGGAAGTGGCTGAGTAGCCTGATTCTGGAGGAAACATAGGATCAGCTTGTTTTGAAGGAGCTCCTGAATTTTATTCGACCTGCTTGCCAATGATCAGCTTGGAAATTCCACTCACCATCATTAAAGGTAGCTATCCAAACCACTACAGACTTCCAACATGTTTAAAAGTGGAGACCTGCTATTTACATACACCTTCACGAAAAAGGATGGACAGACACCAATCAACCTTACACCCACAAAGCCGTGCTTCCCACTGAAGGCTTGGACAAATGGACTAAGAGACCTCATGTTAATGCTATGGCACAGGACTAGCAGGGCCAACCAGAATAAACCATTTCGGAGCAACTCGTAGCTTGGGGGAGGGGGGAAAGGGATTTTATGTTGGGGGTTAAAGGTTAAAGGTTAGGAATAGAAGAATATTTCCAATTGTAAGGTGAAGTGAACACGGCAAAGGAGGACAGAGGGCAGGACTTCAGCAATCAGTGGTCACCCGGAATTTAAGAACCCACAAGCCCTGGATGGGCGGCGCATGAAACACCATGCTGCAACAAAACCCACAACCCCAAATGATTTTTCTATATGCTTCGCCCAACTGCTTAATTACTGTTATGTTTACTGTTACTCGATCAATGAAATGCCAATAAATTGTGTTTAAAAAACAAATACCACGCAAGGAGCACTGTGTTGTGCCAAAAATGAGAAAATGTCTGTTTTAGAACACCATGGGAAACCTTTGTATGCCCAATTAATGAAGGAGTCTTCTGCAGCCAGGTGCGCTTGTGAATGCCACAATTCAATGTTAAAACACTCACCACCTCAATTCCGGAGAAGCTACCTATTAAATATTAAATGTTTGGGAAATCAGTTCATATTGGGAGAACCTGTCCAACCACCTCAATGCTAGAATCTATGGATATTATTTAAAGAGCCGAAGGTGGAGACCAAACTGGTGCATGATGAATAGCAACTGGTGACTTGGTCCAGACTATCATGACTCTAAAGGAGATGAGGAAACCAAAATGTTTTCTCAGGGAAGTCCAGGGAGTACCTACAAACTGGTCATCAAGAACAAAGACCGCCCTGCTACTCTGTACAGCTGTTCATCTCCGCTGTATCCTACCCCCCACCGTATATCTGTACTGTTGTTTACCTCTGTAAAGCACTGCGTTGTTTATCTGTATTGTTGTATACCTCTGTAAAGTGCCAATAAAAGGTATGGGGTGACCAGGTGTGTGGGCGACGTGTCTGAAGATATATGATACTTGTGGTATGTTGAGTGTCTGCTGCAGTTGGTGAATTCCTAGGCTACCCCTACCTAGCACAACAGAGAAAAAGAAAGCGGGTCACCAAACATGCGCTGACAAATTGCAATACAAATCCAATTTGGGGTTTTTATTGCAATTTGTCAGCGCATGTTTGGTGATACGCTTTCTTTTTCTCTACCTCTGTAAAGTGCTCCATTGCTTCTCGAAGCCAGGTCTGTGCTCAATAAAAAACTAAAATAAAAATATATTTTTTTAATTATTCTTTTTTTAAGTGTTTTTAGTTCATAAAATACACTTTTACACTAATTGATTGATTGATTGATATTGTATTTCTGTCGCACTTGTACACAAGTGTTTCAGAGCGTGACAAGGCAAGGGAGGGGAACAGGGGAGAAAAAAACAGCGATCTTACTAGGCCCAGTGACATTGAGAACGCGCAAGTGCATGGGAGAGGGGGGAGGGGAAACATTCATGGAAGGGGGAGAGGTGGAAAGTGCGAAGCAGAGGAGAAACAGATGAATAACAATAAATAAATAATAATGGCAATAAACAGTGGTAGTGCAGCCATCAATTTGCAAGTGCTTGGTTTAAGGCAACAGACAGGGTAGGTCTGATAAGTGCAGGAATAAAAAGGGGGGGCTGTATGGGTACAGATACAGACCCCAGTGCAAGGGGTGGCCCGGAGGCAGTGTGGGAGGGTGGCAGGGTAAGCAGGTACCTGGGCCCGAAGGAGAGAGGGTGGCCAGGTGCACAGTGTCAAGAGAGAACAGATCCGCAGGAGAGAGGGGGAGGGAAGGCAGAAGAAAAGAGGAAGGTCTTGAGAACCGGAGATGGTTCTCCTCAAGTTTGAGAGTGGCAGGGAGGCTGTTCCAGAGGGAGGCCCCAGTCAAAGACAGAGATCTACCCCCTGCTCGTTTCTTTGAAAAACAACTGACCCTGAGGGAGTTGGAGGTAGAGGAGCGAAGAGCCCAAGAGGGGAGGTATTTGCAGAGGGATAGCTGAAGGTATTTTGGACCCAGACCCCAGAGCTGGAGAGATACGATCCCAGGGTTTGAGGCCAAGGACAAGTCTTGCAGTCCTGGTCTGGATTAGTTGCAGAGGGCGGAGAGTAGAGGCAGGTAGATTTAGAAAGAGGCTGTTACAATAGTCCAAGCTAGAGGGAACCAGAGCTTGGCATACCATGAGCTTCTGGGGGAAGGAGAGGAAAGGCAGAGTACCTCTGAGGAGGTGCGGTCGGAAATTTGACTTTTTATAGACCTCAGAGATGTGGGCGGAGAAGGAAAGGGTGGAGTCAAAGATGACCCCAATATTCTTAGCCTCGCAGGTGGGGGTAGGACGAGGGCCAAAGGAGGCAGGCCAGAGAGTGAGGGGAAAGGATGGTGAAGGTGTGCTGATGAGGAGGATCTCCATCTTGCTGGCATTCAGACAAAGATCATTGGTGGCACACCAATCTTGAATGGCAGTTAGGCAATCAGAGATGAGAGTGGGAGAGGAGGTGGCAGAGGGCAGTCTGAAAATGAGTGTCATCAGCGTAGCACTGGAAATTTGAGCAGGAAGTGGCAATGCAGTGGGCGGGAGTTGCCAGGTATTGGTTGAAAAACATAATAATTATGAACATAGAAAACAGAAGAATATTTCAGAGCTCTACTGTCACAGTGGCTTTGATCGACGATTGCCAGCTCCAGCATACATAAATCAAAATCCAGCTAAAAATACAAAATTATGTAAAGCAAAAGTAGGTCATAAAGATTGGGGGTAGTCTGGGGGTCCACCATTGCCCAATCTCCACCATGGTGACATACAGATATAATACGACCATCATCCTAGAGCAAGGACTACTCTCCCCAAAACTCTCTCAGATCAGCTTCCCCCTGGAGCATCCTCTTGCCCAGCTCCTTGAAAATAATGTTCAACAGGGAAGTCACTGCAACAATCAAATCCTCGTTTGCAGTCATCATAATTCTGACCCAAAGTTTTCCAGTGAAGAAACACACAGTCTAGAGCAAAAATCTTCCCAGAATGATAAGTCGGAGGCCTGAAAAGCCTGGACATTCAAGAAGCAGGTAGAACATTGATTCCCTTAGCCCTGAGCCTCAGACTCGGCAGCCCGGCATGTCGGGGAACCTGTAATTTTGAACCCATGACTTCCATTGTTGGCAAAGTTCGGAGACAACATCTTAAATAAAGATCTCAATGCTTTGTAGAGGGAAACATTTGTATATAGGATCTTAGGGACTTCTGCGGCATATGTAGATAGTGATCCTTTTGGTACAGATGTAGTCGGTTTAAGTCCTCGTAATCACTATTTTTATCCCATCTCTTTACCTAGTTTTTCCTTGTATAAGGAGTATCAGAACCCGTCAGTTCGATCAGATTTCGATAGGCAATACATTTCCTGCAAAATGTATATAAGAAAGAGCTGCAATTTTGGCCATTACTCATCTGGGCATAAATGTGGGCATTCAGTGATTTTACCTCCCCTTCCTCCAATTTGGTCAGCAGTGATCGGGATCTCTTGATGTGCTTTGCCCACCAAAAGGTCAGACCCAATTCTCAACAAATTGCACTATTTGGAGTAGACTTCGGCAAACCCAGTACTGCCTTCCAGATTTTAGCCTCCAAATAATAATAATAATAGTAATAATAATAATAATAATAATAATAATAATAATAATAATAATAATAATAATAATGACAAGGGACTGTCAATCATGGCTCTCCTCCTCAAAGCAGCAGACAGCATTTCCCTCCAACTTTGTCTACCCGAACTAGCTGATACCACATCCACGGATCCCAGTATATTTTGTTCATGTGGACGGCAACGTCAACATCAAGGCAGACTTGAAAATAGCCAAGTGGTGATTATGAAAACCTGATGGCAGTTGGGAGTGGCTGTGCACTTTCCTTAGTGCAGTGAACGCAACTCTCAAACCACATCTTTAGGCATGTCCCCAAAAGGATCCTCCCCCTTTATCTCTACAGTGGAGGCTTTTAGGAAAGGAATGAGATGTGTGTAGGAATGATCTGTTTGTCCCTTGGGTTGATGGTTGGGATAGTCAAGGATGGTCGGGTGCCAACATCCTTGGTGAGATGCACTGTGTGGGGAGAAACATCTGACCAATCTCACCATATTTAAAGATGCTTAGAGAAAAGAAAAAGTAGTGATCGTACAGTGGATAATGGAGGGCAGATATCAGGAAGGTAACGGGAGTGTAGAGGTGCACAAGAGAAACATTAACAAGAGTGAAGAGGAGGGGAGAAGAAGAGATAAGGAAGTGCATGTGGAAGAAGGTGGTGAGACAAAATGAGGGGGTTGAAGGTGAAATCTTTGTAGGAGTGGAGGAAAGCTTTCTTGGGGAGATTGATCATTACTCCATGAAAGAGGTGGAAGATGTGAAAAGAAGTGGACAGAGCAAATTAACACACATTGAGGGTGAAGAGGAAGTGCTTTTTAAGGAAGAGGTGAAGATTTTGAAGGAGAAGATTGGGAAGAAAGCAGTAAGGAACTTTTTGAAGTGAACCAAGTACGCGCACCAAGAACGATCAAGTACTGTTTGCTGTACTTGCTGGTTCTGCTAGTGGACTTTTTGGAGACAAAACGGTGCTCTGCTCGTCCGCCGTATATTTACAGTGGCTTCTAGTCCAGGAGGACGTCTTTCACTGCAACACTTGGCTTGCCTGGCCTGCCAGCAATAAAGAAGAAGGTGACTGTGTGTTAATTTTTCTGTTTGGACACCTTTGCAACAACAGTTGTTTTAGACTAGAACGAACTAAGTTCTCTGATTATAATTTTGTGTATTTTTAATTTAAGACACTTTCTGGAGCGTGGCCCCACCCCCATTGCTTGTGGGAAGCCCGATCCTTTTCTTCAAATACTGGCATCCCGGCGCACCAAGTACGATCAAGTACTGTTTGCTGTTTGCGGTGCGCGGCGCGGGCTAACAGGCTTCCAACTTTTAGTCGGCTGGCTTAGTTTTGACTAAAAGCCCCGCGCCCAGCATTTTGCTGTCGGTGGCTTGGATGCTGGTGGAATGTTCTTTGGTTGTGAAATCACACCGTATAAGATAAGACCTTTCTGTATTAATTTTATTTTTATTTTTGAGAGCACTTTCAGCATAGTGGGTTTTGTTCCGGTGATTTGTTTGATACACGTGTTATTTATTTCTATTTAACTTTGTTATTTAAGTTATTTATAATTCTTCTTTGATATGTTAAAATCAATAGCTGGAAATAGAGTGTTATTGAGCTGTGTTTAAATTAAGCCACGCCCACAGGAGGGGCGCCTTGGCGGTGAGAGGGCGAGTGAGGTTTTGTTGCTCTGTACACTGAGGCTGGAAGTCGTAGGCTTGATTCACTGGTAATGCTGACGAGGTTGTCTAAATTAGGTATGTCCCCAAGAATGCCCCCTATGTCCGTTACAGTGCACTCACTTGCTGCGACTTCTGCCGCTGGTCATAAGTGTTCAACTCCAGTCAGAGGCGCAAGCAAAAAGGGGGCACTGGTAAACGTGGATATACGCCTGTTTTGCAGTGGCTCATTGTCGGCACACAGAGCGAAAAGGGCCTTAAGCAACATACCGAAGCAGGTGGTGGGGGAGGCCCGAGGCGCGGCATCCTTGAGTATGAAGCCACGCTGAGTTCCGCTTGCCTTGCAGTATCTGTTGTTAGCGCACCGGTGCCGGTGGATGTAGTTGTGAGCCAAAGCACCCGCCCTTATGAGGCATCAATATCTGATACTGCATTGCTAGATGCGCTAACATCGACTGCAAAGTTTCCCTCAGCCCAAACAAGTGCAGCTAAGGTGGTGGGCGACGCTGCAATTATTGATCTTGATGTGGATGGGTCTGTTTTCTCTGATAAACGTTTATCAGATAATCTGTCCGGTTCACCAATGATGTTCACGGATTCCTCTCAGAGTCTTGATACTACTATGGAGGATTCAGAACACTTGGAAAGTGGCAGTCCATGTGTGTGCACCTTGGGCACCAATACTTCATTACTTCATTTTGCCCACAGGTGCGACCTTGTGGCACTGGCAACTTGTCAAATTTTTCATCCTCCCAGATAGACATCTCATTACAGGCTTTAAACTTGGCGGTCCAATCTTTAAGTGACTTGCTTCGCCTCTTGGACCAGAAAGTAACATTTCAGGAGAAAATAGTTAATGATTTGATTTCTGCTGCCAATGGGGGGAGAAATGCATCTATGCGCTCGATGGCCTGTCCAACCATGTCAGAGGAGGTGGTTTTAACACTTATACATACGCCTGTGAGAGCAACATGTAACCATGGGTGCAAGAGTATACTACCGTGCTTTGAGTCAATTATATATGAGTATGTAACTACGCACCCGAAGCAAGAGTTGAAAAGGGGTGCGTGTCATTCTGAGTGCATCCCACTGACGAAGCCAGCACCAGCGCTGAAACTCTTTTCAATATTTAATTGTGCTGATAGCCAAGCCTCTAAAATACGAGATGCACCCGTGGCTTCTCAAAAGCAACTGGCTACCAAGATTGTTGAAAAAAAAGTTAAGTTGAAACTACCCAAAAATCAGCCAACTCCTAAACATACTGGAAAGCTGTGTCTAAAAGGTTCCTGGAATCCATCTCTGTACCTAATAATGCAAACAAAAAACAAACTGTGAATGCTTCTGAAGCAATTAAAAAGAAATATCTTTTACTGAATAAAGCAAATTTAAGTAAGTCCCCAAATGTGTCCAATAAAGCTGTAGTCACACCGCACTCATCTCAAGATGCTTTGGTGAATGAGATCTCACAGATAAGGTCTTAGTTTAGAAGCAAGATATTGGAAAGCAGTCCTCTCACTTTCTCCTGGAACACCGTTGGCGATCTTGCGATTTGAATTGGGATTGGTATCCTTATATTCTCAATTGTTATGGAAACAGTGTGCCCTTGTGAGAAAATTGCTGGAAGGATTAAAGAAACCTACCTTCCTGAATGTTTTAGCTCAAAATTTGTTTACATCGAAAAATAGCATGTCAAGAAAGTGGCGAAATCACATCTTGGATGCCACTTCCGATGCCTCTGTTTCAATTGAACTTCTTTTGACCAACCCTGATTGTGCGAAAAGTAAAATATATCAATTTGATTGGTTTGGAAAATATGGCACTATGTTTAAAACTCAAGGACTTTAACCCTGAAGCATTTGGTACCAAAAGATACGGAGTTATATCCGACTATCTGTTGAAATTTCCATCACATGTATGTCGACAGAAATTCCTAAGATTTAGATTGAATCAGTATGAGACAAAAGACATCTTGTTTAGAAGGAAACTAATTCCAAAGGAACAGAATTATTGCCGATGTTGTCTAATTAGGCATCAAAGAGAGACCATGCAACATCTTGTAATTGAATGTATTGCATTGAATGACATAAGAGTAAAATGTTTTGAGAAAAAACTGAGTGTTCAGAGCCATGTAGATCAGGATGAAATATGGAATCTCCTGTTTTCTAATCCGAGAATAACTGTACAGATTGCAATTGTGCAATTTTTAAATATAATATTCCCTGATACCTGAATGTGATAATTAGGAATATGGATTAGTACATTAAATGTAAGCCGAGATGGTAGTATTCATACTTGTGCCTCATGTGACAATTGGTGAATGGATAAATATTGGTTGTAATGTATATATGGTATTGTAAAGTGTATGTACTGGATTGTGGACTGTAACAAATAAATAATAAAAAAAAGAAGTGAATATCGGAGAAAGTGAGGAAGTGAGGGGAAGAAACTAGGTGGAGGGGAGATACGAATTGACCTCATGAAGAATGAGGTGAAAAATCAAAGGTGGGAGGAGATGAACCCAAGTAAGGTGAAGAACTTGTGTCAGTCACTGATAAAAGTGAGGTTGCAGGTGTTGTAGAAGTGAACCATGATCCTGAAAATAGTGATCTTGAAATGGGTGAGGAAAGACCATATGGAAAAGGTGTTCAATTTACCTCTAGCCTGAAACATGTTCCTTGTTTGTCCAGAGAATGTTGACAAACCAAGAACCTTTCAAAAACCCTGGAGGAAGGTGTCTCATACCGCCAACAAAGAAACAAGAAAGCAGGAACATCTAAAAAGAGGTATGGGGACAGTACAAACTCGAAAATGCAAGTGCTTTAACATGCTAATCAAGCAGTAAGGAACAAGGCACCTGAGCATTGCATCAGTAAAATATGTTTGTTTTGTACAGAAATATTGATGTGGTTTGTCACTCTGGGTAGGGAATATGGAGGGAAGACTGGCCCTTGGAGAAGCTATTCTGACAAACTTTACTTTATACCTATTGCATTCTTTTTATATTATTTTTGCAAGGTTATAACCAATCCCTAATAACCCATATTATCTTTACTTTTCATTGCCTGGCTTATTTACTGATCCGTTTCTGCTTTTTTGACATTCTAGTGCCAATTCCATCTGCATCTCGTCCCAGTATCAGTTGTCTCTCTGGGGATAACTCAGCTACTTAAAGATTACAAGAAAATAATGCATTTAAAACATTACCAGTGGTTACGTTCCTGTGCACAACAATATTAACATTGCTCTTTCCACAAGTGTGAATCGATCTGGTATACTAAAACAAACCGGAACGTTAATGGCAGGTGTCGACATGTTTAAACTATGTGACAAAATAATAAGTCACAAAATTGCAGAACACATTTTCAAAGTTGACAAAAAGATCTGAATATTTTAACATAAAATATAAATCCAACACCATCTTAAGATGCAGCACATTTTTGCCGCCCTATTCTCTTTTGTTTGCACTGCATCTCTTGGACATTCGGATATCCTGCTGCATAGAAGGTCGGAAGTGCACTGCCGCTTATAACAAAGATTTAAGAAGTCAACTTTCACCTTCATGAGAAAAGTATTCCTCAAAGAATCCTTAAAACCATTCGTATGCCTCTTTCCTTTGCCTAGATTTATGTTTGGTCAAAAATATTTAAGAAATAGTTTGTATTGAAACAATGACCTGTTAAGGCAGCATTTGTTATCCCACAAGACATTTACGTCATCCATGTAGATCATCTTCTTGACCTGACACCCACTTCCACCTGCTATATGCACACCTCCCACATGTCACTGCTCGTCTAATCGTCTAAAGGAAACATACAACATATAAAGAGCAAATCAGACAATGCTCATGCCTGTCATACTACACTCTTCACAGGCACCCCATCAGTCAATAACAATCCCCAACATACCCCATTCAAGATTATCATTCAATCCCTCTATCTCATATACCAATGAGCTAGGAACCATTGAGCAGTCTAACACTCTGATCATGAACACCTGAGATACTCTCTCAAAAGCTCTCTCAATGTCCACCATTCTGGAATGCTGGGGGTTCCACCCTAATGTAGTAGTGGAACCCTTTGCTCATTGTTCCTAGGGAGATTGTGCATTCCACTGATGATGTCACTGTGTCAGTGAAATACCACTAAAATTGCACAGATACCTTATCATTGTCAAAAAGGAGATCATGTGAGTCTCTGGGGTGTGGACAGGGTAGTACATGGACCAGCATAAAGGAAGCATCCCATGGGCTGGTGCAGGAGAGAAAAGCATGGTTATATTTATATAGTGGGAAAATACAAGCAATACCATGTCTAATAGTAAGGCAGAAACAGGTCCCTTGGATTGATGTTGGTACCTTTTCCCATAAGAGTATTTAACATGCATTTCAGTACTGATTGCGCCTGTGGTTTGGTCTGAATGCTAGGCCAATGAGTATTTCCTCTCAGGAATGGCACAGAGAGCTAACATGTGATGGTGGACTTTCCTGAGTGGGCAATGATGAGAGTGATCAATCAGTGACAGTGCTCACTCAGTTAGGTGCTCACCTTGGATATCGCTGTGTGGCCTTGAGCGACTGTTTGGAATCCTGGCAGCGCCAACCCCACCCTTCATCCGTAAAATGTTAATACATTGAGTGCCATTGCATTTGGTAATAATTATACCAATTATTACAGTTCTTAGGATTGGGAGGAATCCATAATTAGATGCTACTTTAAAAACTTGATTATCAATATTATCATTATCACATTTTATTATATTTATTTATAAAGGTACAATGTATTTCTCTAGGAAACACTTACAAAACAAAAATCAACAGTTATTGATGTCCTGGATCTGTTTCCATACATAAAATGGCAGGTAAAGAGAAATGATGAGGAGTATATGGCACAGAACCGGGGATGGGATAAGGCAATCGATAGACAGTAGTATGAGATGGAGCTTTAGTGTACATTTCACAGAGCAAATAATATGGGACATTGTGTCATGCAGGAGCAGTTAGTCCCACTGGCACGGGCAAGTATGGAGAAGGTGTGAACTCAAAAGGATGACCAGGGTTGACAGGGAGCAGAGATATTAGGCAGGGTACTTAAATTGAGGATCCATGGAGGACAGTAGTAGGAGATTGTGTTAGTTTGGTGGGTGGGTGAAAAATCAAGCACATATTTAAAAACAAGCCGTAGTAATTTACAGACGCACTCATTATCATGGAAAGCCAACTGACATGTTAGGGGTGCTTGGAGTTGGATGAGATTTTCAGCAGGTTATAGAGAATATGGGTGGGGAAGTTGTGTGCTTTGTGGAGAGGTCTGACAGAATAGGGATGGTGAAGAGGAGGAGACTGGGACAGTAATTAAGGTGACTAAGTACTAGGGTCTTTATCATAGTTTTGGCAGAATTGTGAGGAGTAGGGGTACGTTTTGCCAATAATAAGGTGTCTCATGTTGGACAAAGTAGAGTTGGTAGTTTTAAATAGATCAAGTTATACATCACTGTCTAAAAGGACTCTCATTAATAAACAGTTTACACCCATCAATAACATTTAAAACAATTGTCATACATCAGTTTCTAGTTTTTCATTCTAATTTTCTATCCCTCTTCTTCTTTTCAATGCATTTTTGAACTCTTTGTTTTTAAAAGTGTAAATTATGGGGTTACACAAGGGGCCCACGCTGATAAACACTAAAGAGAATATTTTGTTCTGCATCACTGAATACGTCGAGGCTGGACGCAAGTAAGTAAATAGGACACCTCCAAAGAACAAGGTGACCACAGTGAGGTGGGAAGCACATGTGTAGAAAGCCTTGAATCTCCCGGCTTTAGACTGGATTTTCAGGATGGCTTTGATAATGCTGACATATGATGCAACGATGAAAGAAAGCAAGGGCATACTCACAGTTGTGCACAGTACATAGGTCACAGTTTCTACTGAGTGGGTGCTACTGCAGGTCAGATTCATGAGGGCTAAGACATCACAGAAGAAATGGCTGATTTCAAGTCTCTTACAAAAGGAGAATTTAGAAATTAGGACAGTGTGAGCAATTGGCTCAGTGAAACCTCCCACCCAGGCTCCAGCGGCCAATGAGAGACACAGAGGCTTATTCATGATCATCGTGTAACGTAAAGGGTGACAAATGGCTACATAGCGATCATAAGCCATCATGGTCAGGAGGAAGAATTCGGTTGCAATCATAGCTATGAAGAAGTAAACCTGCAGCAGGCATTCCAGGTGAGTGATGTGCATGCCCTGCAGGTAAATGTTGGCGAGCAAACCTGGAAACATGCAGGAGGAGTAACAGATATCTAGAACAGACAGGTTGGTGAGGAGGAAATACATAGGCGTGTGCAACTGGTAACTGCAATAAATTACCTTGATGACCAGCAGATTTCCTGCAAACGTTAATAGATAAATTACCAAAAATCCAACAAAAAGGGGCATCCACAGGTGTTGCTGCTCAGAGAACACCAGCAGAAGAATTTCTGTCCCGAGTGTTTGATTTTCTCCTCCCATCTGCGGGTAGATCCTTATTTATTTGTTGAATGATGAAGATCTGCAAAGACAAAAGATAATACCTTTTGGAGAATACCTTTTACCAAGTCTAAGCTCTGATATGTTATTCATGACATTACATATATTTGTATTTATTAATATTGATGTCATTCTCATGAAGTGCATTTTGCATTGGATAATTTGTATAACTAATTCAATTATCATCCCCATTAGGGTGAGCTGCAACGAAAAAATGCAGCGGAAATTGATTACAAAACTCTTGGGTTATCCACCTTCCACCAGCCCCCTCCATGCTTTCCATTGGCCAGGGTGTCATGCCTTTTGCGGTTAAAAATCAGATTTGTGTGCATAAACCTGCCTAAATTGCATGACAAGTGTGCAGCTATTTTGGTTTTGCATTCGCACTTTTGGTGCATGGAATCCTGATTTTACCACACAAAAAAGCTGTAGCAACATACAACTAAAAATTCTCTTATTTAGCTCTGGCGTGGGTCCTTAAGCTCATCCTTAAACAACATTATTGATTATGCCTCCAAGTTAATGCATCTATTTCACATGTAGTCAATGAAGTTTGGGCATCCAATGGTTTTGAGATACTGTGCCTTTATGGTTTTAATAGCTAGATGGGAGTGCTGAGTTGTCAAGGCCAACAATATCTTCTTAGGTGACGTCAACCTCCCAGCCAACAAGGCTACCAAACCGATGAAGGAAGCTCTTCTTGGTCTTCTCGACACCCCATCCTCACACATCACACGAAAGACCCAACACACGAGAAATGTAACGTCCTTGACATAGGTCTGACCACCTAACGGTGCCTTTCAACATTGTGCACACCACCCCAGTCAAGCACTCCCAGCAGAAACTTATCAGAGAAACCTTCAGGTCCTTCAAGAACTTCCCAGTGGAAGCCCTCAATGAAGACTTTGCAAACCTCCACCTTATATGGACCTAACACCTCCGACCGAATTGTGACTCTCTACTGGAACCACCCCATACCACCCTTTCATCCTCCATCGACCGACAAGCGCCTCTGAAACAATGCACCTGCAAAACAAAACCATCAGCACCTTGGTACACCTAAGAACTCAACCTCAGCAAAAGAGTCAGGGAACAAGAGAAAACCCGGCGCAGCTCCAGGACTGCATCTGACCTGGCGCTCTTCAAGGAACTCGAGCAACACGCCAAATACTCATGAACACAGCCAAGGCCTCCTACTATAAGAACACCATAGCAGAAGCGGACACCAAAAGCAGAACTCTCTTCAAAGCGGCCAAGCACTGCATCAACCCACTAGCCGCCCCTGCCATACCCCACTGCATTGAAAATCCACCACCATCAACACCTTCCTCACTGACAAAATCAGCAAGATTCACCAGCACATAGACTCCAGCTCTTCATCCACAGACCAAGCTCATGTCCCTCCTCGTGAAATCTCCTCATCCTGGACAAAATTCAAAACTCTCTCCACAGAGGACCTGGTAGAATCTCTGGCCACCCTCAAAGCCACATTGTATATAGACGATATCCTCCCAGCATTCATCCTCAAGTCCCTCCCTGCAGAAGCTCTCCTTCCCTACCTGGTGATCATCAACAACTCCCTAACTAATTGCACCTTCCCATTGACACTAAAAACAGGCCAAATCCTCCCTCTGCTAAAGAAACCCACTGGGTATCTCGACAATTTACGTAACTATTGCCCCATCACCCATCTTCTCTTCCTATGTAAAATCATTGAGAAAGCGCTAGCCAAACAACTGCAGCAACACATTGACACCAACAATCTCCTCCAATCCTACCAATCAGACTCAGATGCAGCACGGAAACAGCAACCATACATCTGGTCGATAACTTCCTCAACATCCTTGATGATGGCCTCCTTGTTCTACTCAACCTCTCTGCTGCTTTTGACACAGTAGACAAACAGGTGCTTATGGCCAACATACATCAGCACATGGGGATCAGCAACCTTACCCTACACTGGTTCAAGTCCTACCTTGCCAAACATTTAGATGGACTCCTCTGGATCACCAATGCTACCCATCTCCTGTGTAGTCTAAATGGAGCCACTGAGAGCCCTCCTAGCCACACACCACATCCACCAATACGTTGACACATAGCTATACCTCAAGATCGACTCCATCAAGGACATCCATAAGGCTCAAAACCTGCCTCTCACTGATCTCGTCTTGGATGTCCAGTGCATACTTGAAGCTCAACCCCCCAGACCGAATTCCTGCTCCTCACGAGCAACACCGAACTCCCAGACATACAGACCTGACTATCAACCATGAACTCTGAGGGATTCAAACCTGAACTCACATCCTGCACCAAGTCCCTCGGGTTCCACATCGACAAACACCCCTACTTCAAGACACATAGCTAAGAAAACTCAGGCCGCTTGGTATCAGCTCCCCCCCTATGAAAAGTCAAACCCTTCCTCTATCCGGAAAGCTTTAGATCCACTGTTCAATCACTGGCCCAATCCCACCTGTATGGGGGCAATGCACTCCTTGTTGGCCTCCCCTTGTCCTCCCTTGTGTCCCTAAGAAGTGTCCTACAGACAGCCAAATGCCTCATCAAGAGTCTACGCAGATACAACCACAACTCTCCGGCCCTCATTGATCTTCACTGGCTCCCACTGCATGCACAAATTACCTTCAATTCTTGCTGCAAAATCTATAAGGCAGTCGCCCTCAAGTCACCCAGCTACCTTAAAGAGAGACTCAGCATCTCTGGCGGACAAAGCACCACCAGAAGCCAGGACAATTGCAGACTTGAAATCAGCCACCAAAAAAAGGAAAGGATGAGCAAACAAGCCTTCTCTGGCTACCTGCCAAGACTATGGAGCATCCCCCCTGTCAGCATCAGATTCGTCCCCACGCTCCTAAAATTCAGAAAATAACTCAAGACCCACCTCTCTTGAGGAATCTCTCTGCTTCAACACCTAGGCAATCACATCGCCCCTCACACAACCTAACTCACTAGATGCTGCCCTTCCCTCTCCTCCCCACCACCCGGTACATCTGTACCCCTCCTCTGTGCCCCTCTGTACCCCACCTCAAGCTATATATCTGGTCTGTTGTTACCTATGAAATGCTCTACGTTATTCATCTGTATTGTTGTCTACCTCTGTAAAGTGCTTTGTTGCTTCTCAAAGCCCTGTCTGTACTCAATAAATATCATAATAATAATAATATTAATAATAAAAAGGCTAAGGTATGATGCTGCCAAGCAACACAGCCCAGCATCACAGGTACAAATCTGTACAAATGATGCATTAACGCAATTTCAGTCAAATTAACAGATAATGTATAATATTAAATTATGACTTTGCCCTTTGAAAAGTCTTGATGGCTATTTATTTCAGTTACTCTTGAAGTCAAAAAATCAACGTAACCACAGCCAACACATGTTTCGACCTTGCAAACCTGATGCATATCTATTGTCATGTGCACTGCTTAGTTCCCGAAAATATTTGACATTGTATGATCAATGAAACAGCATCAAACCAATAGTTACAAAATGACAATTACACAACTATGCACAGTTTCTGTAAGCCTATTAATATATTATAAGTCCAGTTATCAAGAATAGCACCATTGCCCAAGTGAAGCTATCATTATCTAGAGTGCACTAAATTACTTGAGATTGCCAACCAGGGCATTGTGTTCCTATTGGGATTGGCAAATGTTAAAAAAAAAAAATTAAAAGGAAGTATCATAGCTCTGATGGCTCAATAATCCAGTGAGACCAATAGTAACAGTTGTCTTCCTCCCCAAGTCTAAAATGGCGATATAAGTTATTTCAATAAAGATTACTGGGAGTGACCAACGTGTAATGATCAAAACAATGTGTCCCAAAGAATACCTGATATTCAATGCGAAGAAGCCTATCGTGAATGAAGATCAATCACTCCTGGATGCTCCATGTGTGTGCTGCATATTGATTTGTATATTTTTAAAACTCTATTTAGAGCAGAGAGTATGGAATAGTGTGTTGATTCTTCTCCACCCTGCAAATGTATATTTGGCATCGGTGCTGCTATGGGAAACTCAACAATATGCTCAGTTACATTTTATTAAAGTGGATGGAGGTGTTCATCCTGGCCTCGTTGGGATTGTTGACTTCCTCAATCACAATCTGTTAACGGAATTCTGTGAACCACTTTACCCACTTTACCCTATTGTTCTATTATAATGGTATATGCCTTTTACACTTCCTGGTTTTTCTGAAAACACATCTGGAAATGAGGTAACTACATCTTTTAGATCATCGTGTTGTTGTGTAGATAGCTCCAAAGTAATCTATCTCTTCTGGAACCAGACAGGCTAATACTTTTGGCTCTCTTTCATTTCTTTTCAAGAGATTTACGTGATACAAATGCACTTTCTGTTTTCTGCCAGTTGGGCTACTTTATAAGTACAGGTTGCTGTTCGTTCTACTATCTCACAAGGTCAGTGCCACTTGGAGACAGGTTTGTTCTCTGCGGCGAGCAAGGGGACCAGAATTTTCTGTCCGATTGAGAATGATCTCAAGTTGACCTTCTTGTCATATGTAGATTTTTGTTGGCTCTGGGCCTTTTCCATATGAGTACAAACTAGATCTCGAGCCAATTTCATAAGTTCTCACATTCTTGTGGCAGTTTGCGAGATGGGAATGGGAGCCTCTTCTCGTTCTTCCCAGGTTTTCCGGAGCATGTCCAGGACATCTCTGGGCTCTATGCCATAGAGCAGTTCAAAAGGTGAAAAACCTGTGGAGGCCTGAGAGGTTTTGCTTACTGCAATTAGTGCCTACGGGCTCATTCGATCCTAGTCTTTCCTGCCCTTATCTACACATTCTCGTAAAATTAACTTTATAGTTTTATTGAATCTTTCTAATAAACAATCAGTTTGGGGATGGTACACCGAAGTTTGCAGTGTGGTAATGTGGAGTAGCTCTTTGACTTCTGCCATAAGCTTATTAATAAAATTGGAAACAACCAAAATGACTGATATAAAAATGACTGAATGCGTGATTTGGCCGAATTTCAGCCATTCGAAAATTCTGAATGGCCGAAAAGTTCAACCAGATCAAGCATTCAGTACTGGGAGCTGCGGGAGTGTACCCTGCACCCTTGCGCACTATATCATGAGCGGGTTTGCGGGGGTGGAACCCACAGCCATCCTGAAAAAAAAGGAGGGCTGCGGAGGTGTCCTCTGCACCCTTGCTCACTATATTGTGAGCGGGGATGGCGGTGGTATCACCCACAGCCATCCCAACAAAATAAAAGGAAAGAACCCTGTAGCACTGGTTCCCAATCACAGAATTAAAAGGGAACAGGTGTCACAGGGCCACTGTGAGTCAGCGGCCGCAAGGTAAGTAGGCGGGTGCGGGTGGGGGAGTGGGGGTGGTGTGTGTGTGGGTGGGGGGCCAAGTTGGAAATGTTCAGGGGAGAAATGACCAAAGGTTATTTCGGAAAAATAATCTTTGGTCTTGTCTCCCTTGAATATAACATTTGGATCTCGGCTTTCAACCCCGATCCATAAAATTCAAATCCTGGTCTGTTAGTATTTCCTTGTGAAAGCCGACCTTGGATAAATATGGTAGAAGATGTTTAAGGATCTGCTGTGTGGTATTATTTCGCATTGGGAATTCTTTGTGATATCGGGTCGCATAGTTCACAATTACAAGGACATATTTGTTGCCTAGCTTGGATGTTTCTAGAGGTCCAACTTTGTCCATTACGATTCTTGAAAAAGAGACTTCTATGATCGGTAATGGGTTCAGAGGGGCAGGTAATGGGATGTGTGTACAGGTCTTTTGACATATTTCGCACGTTTGGATAAAGGTCTTTGTATTGGTGTAGATACCTGGCCAGTGTAAGGAACTCATGGTGATAACAGTAAAGACAAACACATGTGATCACAGTTCAAGAGTGTTTATTAAACTGTAAATGTAGGGTGGAAAACACCTAACCTAAAGCTAATCTAAGATGGGAGAAAGCTTTGACCATCTATT
Source organism: Ambystoma mexicanum (assembly GCF_040938575.1). Lineage (NCBI taxonomy): Eukaryota > Metazoa > Chordata > Amphibia > Caudata > Ambystomatidae > Ambystoma > Ambystoma mexicanum. The sequence continues at coordinate 47,723,401 of NC_090925.1, read as the reverse complement.
GAATAATAAAACAGTCCTTGTGGTGCCTCATCAAAGTAAAAAGCCTATATTAAAAACAAATCCTTTTGCCAATTCCTCCCAACTAATTACAGAAAGTGTGTGGGATAGGGTATTAATAAAGAAAGACATGTTCACAAATAGTAAGTCAGGATATGATTGCCAGGGGTCTCCTTTCCCCATGTTTTGAGCACGGGTCAAAGTGGATCTCCTGAGCACAGCACACGCTCAAACTTTCCCAGCACGAGCCGACAGTTCCCTACCAGCTATCAGGTTCTTCGATGGTTAATTTTCTTTTCAAAAAAAGTCTCTGGCCTTGGAGGGCCTGGACTATTCAGCAAAACAAACAAACTAAAAGTTCCTTTCCTAATGTAACTCCATAAGTGCCGGGGGGGGGAAATCCTCTTTCCCTGGTCTTTCGCGATCTCCTGCCTGCTAAGTTCCAATGGGGACAATCCACTTCCCCTGGTCTTTTTTGTTTCCCTTGAACAGGCTCAGGCCGATTTTCAGCCTCCCTAGGCCAGGTTCACCATGGTCTTGTTCCTATGCTTCTTCCCTTTTATATTAAACCTGTCTTTGGGTGTCTGCCTTTCACCCTAGGATCCCCCTTTCTTGGGCTCAGATACCTCTTGACTGTCGGCCTCCCTCTCTCAATGAACGTTGGGGTGATTAACCCCCCTTGATCTCCCGCTGCTGGGCTCGGACCCAATGCCAAGGGGCAAAATCCACTTCCTCTGATCTTAAAATCCTTCTTGCACTCACCAGCCTTAATGTCTTTTCGAGCAATTCACTGTGGCCATCCCTCCACCGGGTTCACTCCTGTCAACACACTGTTCAGATGACTTCAGATTTCGTCCCTTCTTGTTAGCATCCTTCTGCCGGTTTCACTGTTGCCAACCTTTGCAACGCAGTGTTCATGCACTAATTTCACCAAGCGGGACTCATTTCCCTTAGCTTCACAATCATCAGTCGCTCATAGACTTCCGACTGTACAGAGGATTTTTCAAGATTCCTGTAAGACCACTTTGACACTCTTTCGCCTTGTCCTATAGCCTTCTGGTTACTGTAGGCTCTATCATCGGGTAATCTCCCAGAGTTTCGTATGTGAGCACCCCTGTGGTGCCGGACTCTTCTGCTTGCTGGTTTTCCCCCATTTTTATCAATAGCTCTTCAAGCCTTTCACAGTACAAATTAGCCATTTGCTACTTTTTGTTCAACACAGTTTGGTTTCTTATCGACTCTCCCTCGACTAACCGGCTTTGATGAACCACATGGCTTTCCTTCTTTTTGGAGTCAAGGTTGGTACCACCGAAACAAGCCTCTCTCCCTGGCTTGGTAATCAGCAGAGGAGGGTATTGTGTACGAGTGACATCTGCAGTAACACACACTGGCTATTGTTCGCGGTCTTCTGTTTTCACCTGCAGAGGTTTCACGGGCCTTGATCCAAAAGTACAAGGTCGCATCTCTCCTTGTCACCCTCTCTGTATGTACCATCTTTCTCCTCTTCCTGAACTGCTGTGCTGAGTTATCCCATACATTGTGCAGTCTGCCTTGCTCGACCTGTGCTCTCGTGCTCCTGTGGGGAAAGGAAAGGGCTGTCAGGTGTGTGTGGTTTGATCAATTGCCTGACTTAGCCTGACCCTTGAGTTTGGACATGTCAGGTAAACAGCTTTAGTGTTAGTTCGTTGTCTTTCATTTCGAGAGATAGTGATCATGTCAGGAAAAGGGGGGGGTTTGACATGAGGATTGATTTTTTCATCCTGGGGGTTTGGTAAATTCAGGAGGGTGAGCTTGGTAGGGTCTCTGAAACAAACGGGAATGAACAGGATTATTATTATAAAATAACGGAGGGGATTTATGGGAACAGTATTGTTTTGTCTGAGCAGATTGGGAGTGCAAGAAATGATAATCAGAGGGATGGATAAAGAATGACCTGTAGTATTCTGGTGGGCAACATGAAAACCAGGATTCTGAGAGAGGTTGTTTCCTACTGTACCAGGGTTTATCTTTCTAATTGGTTTATCAGAGGGGTAGGGGTGGTTGGATTCTTATAAGGGAGCTTCATTGGGAGGAAGGGAGACAAATGTGGTATAACCTCAAAATATTTCAGGGATCTCGCCCTACCCTCCTTCTTCCTCTGTATAATACAGCGCCTCACCTTGGATATTCTACCAAGCATAACCCTGGGCTCCCCTATCCAGGTGATACACCCTCGATCGTCCACCTCCAGAGTTGGGATCTGAGAGCGCCAGCCCATCCCTGACCACCTGAATAAGGGATTCTCAAGGTATACCTGGGAGAGTACTCTAAGGTTTCTCACACCAGTAAAACTTCCCACTAATGTGTACCTGGGTTTTAGATTGCCCTAGGTGCCCCCGTAAGATGAGAAAGGGCAATCACCAGAACAACCTTTTGATGGCTTTTGGGTATTACCAATTGTGTTTTTACTAAGCCTTCTGTAGATGTCTCTCTTCTATAAAGTAATCCTTGTTTTAAGAAGAAAAAGGGGTCCCTTTCTCTAAGCCTTCTCCTTCCGGAATAGCTTGCAGAAAAGCTTCAGCGAGAGCTGGATCACTTTGTTGGGCGAAGACTAGGACGTGATAGATGGTAGGCTCTTCTCCCTTCCTTTCTTCAATTTTAAAAGGTTTATCAGCTTCCCCAAAGCCCGGGGTACCTCTTTCTGTTTCATCTAGTCCGCTTTCTATAAACTGAGGAAATAGAGCCCTTTCCAAAATTCCTTGGGCAATTTGATCTCTCCGACGTATTTCAAAAGGGACCTAACCATGAATCTGTAAGAGAACTTTCACATCTCCCCAGAAGTCAGGATCGATGACGACTGCTCAAACGTCTATCCCAAACTTACATGCTACACCAGATTTTGGGGCCAAGCTTGTATAGATAACCTGGAGAGGGTATCAGGACCAGATCTGTATGAGTCATTCTACTTTTACCAGGGGGAATAATAGATTCCCTGCTGCTACAGATATCAAACACTATTGATTCCCTGGTGGCCACAGAGGTGTTGGAAGTACTCTGAATAAGTTTTTGAAATTGTAGGGTTCCCCAATTAGTTTCAATTGAGCCGCATCCCACTAGTGACACCACATGTAAGGAATTCATGGTGGCAACAGTAAAGACAGACACACGTGATCACATTTCAAGGGTGTTTATTAAACTGTATAAATGGGTGAGGAAAACGCCTAACCTAAACCTAAATCTAAGATGGGAGCAAGCTATGACCATCAAATATAAATATGGCAGTCCTAGTGGCTTCTTGTCAAAATAAAAGGGCCTATATTAAAATAAAATCCTTACTGCTAAATTATATATAGGCCCTCATTACAACTCAGGCGGTAAGGGGTTTACGGCGCCGTAAACAGCGCCGACCCTTACCGCCTGAGTACGAGGTCCCTTAGCGCCATGGAGGTTTTAACACCTGCTTTTAGCAGGTGTTAAAATCCATGGCGCTAAGGGACCATGGAGTTAATTATGCCACCGTAATTTACGGTGGCGTAATTAACGCCTTCCCCAATCCCATTATGCCCTATGGGACAAAATGGGAATGGGGAAGGGAAAATGGGAAAATGGGGATTTACCGCCCCGCCAAGGTTGGAATGGGGCGGTAAATCCGCCAACCACCATGGCGTAAACATAGTTTACGCCATGGTGGTAAAGTCACGGCCCAGACGGTAACTTACCGCCTGGGTCGTAATGAGGGCCATAGTGTTCACAAGAAAAGAAAGTAATGTTTGCTAAATGATAAATCAGGATGTTATGGCTGGGGTCTGCCCTCCCCACATTTTCTAGCATGGGACAAAGGCGGGAATCTCAAGCACAACACACTCCTGGGTTCCTCCTGTATTAGTTTACAGTTCCATTTTACAATATTAGTGATCTTCTGTGTCCAAGAATCTTTCCAGCAAAGTCTCTTACTTCGGAAGGCCTGATGTATCGTAAATGACAAAATAAAAGTTATGTTATTTCTGATCACATTGGGCGATTACTCTTCACCCGTGGATCCCCCTCAGCTGGACTCCAATCCGCTTCTCAACGTTAGTCTCCCTCAGTCGGGCTCAGACAAACCAATAGCACTGTGGACATGCCTCAGACGGGTTTACGGTTGTCTCCTCTTAGCTTATCTAGCCCCCAGCCATACTTTCTGTTAGCCCCCAGTCAGGCTTCACACAGTTCACATAACGTTCCCCTCGGTCAGGTGCAAGCGCCAATTTTACAACTCGGTGTATTCTAACAATGTGTTAAGGACTTTCCATTGTACATGGGACTTGGCTGCACCCTGTATGTACACCTTGACAACTCCCGTTGGCCTTCCCTATGGACTCTTGTTATTTGTAGTTTTAATCGTCTTTCTTGTTGCCACTGCATCCTTAAGCTTAACACAGGCTGGCTCCTATCAGATTCCCTCCCCACTCACCAGCTGTGCTGAACTCATTGTCGTTTCTTTTGCTGCTGGAGTCTCCCCGCCCAAGCTATCAGTGTGGGAGTGTTCCATGTACCACTGACATCTGTCACACCATCACCAGCTCCGAATTTCGGTTTTCGTGGTCTGGGTTGAAAAAGGCTAGGGCAATTCCCTCCTTGACGTTCTTTCAGGTCACAGAGTCTTTCTCCTCTGTTTCAACTGCAATCCAGGAATCACTGCTTCCTTATACGTTCTGCCTTGCTCAGAGTGTGCCTTTTATCCCTATGGGGAAGGTAAAGGGCAGTCAGGAGTGTGACATTAATGAACATTTCCTGACTCTGCCTGACCCTTGAGTTGGGACATGTCAGGTATATGGCTCTGGTGCTAAGATGGGGAAAAGGTTTTGTAAAGAAGGGGATACTGCATCTCACCTGTCGGTGTGCCACTTCCACTCCCCAAGCAGCCCCATCCAGGTGATCCTCCCGCACTAATCCAACCCAGGAACTGGATCCAATAGTGATTGCTGTGTCCTGGCCGTCTGGATGACAGATCCACGGCGACTAGTCAGTGAGACACCTTTAGGGGGTAAATGTGTGTTGGGGCTGATCATGAATGGGATGAAGGTGGATTGGGCAGTGTGTGGGGTCAATATTTGTGTAGAAAGGGTCAGTGCTTGGAGGGAGGTTTGCTTGTGTGTTTTTGAGAGAGAGAGAGAGAGAGAGAGAGAGAGAGAGAGAGAGGGGGGGGAGTGTGCATGTGTGCATGTGGGGGCAGTGTGTTGTGTGTGAATTGGCAGTGTATTTGGGGGCAGCGTTTGTGTGTGGGGGTATGAGTTGGGGGTGTGTGCAGTGTAGGTATGTGGGCATTGTACCTGTGTGAGTGTGTGGGGTTTCTGTGAAAGTGTGTTTGCAGTCTTTGGGCTTCATTACAACTCAGGCGTTAAGGGTTAACGCCCTCAACCATACCATCCTGCTCAATCGCCTGTGTGACAACATGGGTATCACTGATTCATGCTCTGGCATGGCTGACCTATTTCGTTTCTGATCGACCCTCCCAGGTATAACTTGGGTCCTTCTTATCCTCCATCTCCTGCTCTACCTATGGTGTTCCCCAGTGGTCTAACCTCTCGTCTGGCTTTTCAACCAAAACCCGGCAACTCTCGCCTACTGGATTTCCATTTTCTGCTCAAACTTCCAGTGCTATGCTGATGACACCCAACTCATTTTCAGGTTTCCATCAGACACCTCCTCTCCTTCCATCATATCTGATTGCCTAATCGCTATTCACAATTGTTGTGCCACCAATGATCTTTCTCTAAATGCCAACAAGACTGAGATCCTCCTCATAGGCACACCTGCACCATCCTTCCCCTCACTCTCGGGCCGGCCTCCCTTGGCCTTCCTCCTACCCCTACCTGTGAGGCTAAGAATCTCGGGGTCATCTTTGACTCCACACTTTCCTTCTCCGCACACATCTCTGACGTCTCTAAAAAGTCTAACTTCTTACTGCACCTCCTCAGAGGTACTCTGCCTTTCCTCTCCTTCCCTCAGAAGCTCGCTGTCTCCCAATCTCTGGTTCTCTCTAGGTTGGACTACTATAACAGTCTCTTTCTAAATCTACCTACCTCCACTCTCTGCCCTTTACAACTAATCCAGAACAGGACTGCAAGGCTTGTCCTTGTCCTCAAGCCCTGGGATCGTATCTCTCTAGCTCTTAATTACATTCATTGGCTCCCAGTGGATGCAAGGATTACATTTAAAACCCTCTGCATTGTCCACAAGGCTTTCTGGGGCCTGGGTCCAAAATACCTTCAACTTTCCCTCCATAAATACCTTCCCTCTCTAGCCCTTCGCTCCTCCACTTCTAACTCCCTTAAGGTCAGTCATTCTCAAAGAAATTAGCTGGGGGCAGATCTCGGGCCTCCCTTTGGAACAGCCTCCCGGCCCCCTTGAAACTTGAGGAGGACCATCTCCGGTTCCGGAAGCACCTCAATCCCTTCCTCTCCGCTTCTGCCTTTGCCCCTCTTCTCCCCTGCTGAACTGTCTTGTCTCTTGGCACTGTGCACCTGACCACCCTCTGTCCTTCGGGCCGAGTTTCCTGCTCACCTTGCCTCCCTCCTGTACTGTCTCCGGGCCACCCTTTGCACTGGGATCTTATCTGAACCCACACTGTCCCCCACTTTTCTTCTGCACTTATCACATATACCCTATCTGACTAATCAGGCACTTGCCACTTGCTGGCTGCACTACCATTTTTCATTGCCTGTATTTATTTTTTATTTCACTTAATATTTATTCTGTTCTCTCCTCTGTTCTGCACTTTCCACTTATCCCCCTTCCACGCACTTTGCCCCTTGTCCTTTTTCCATGCACTTGCGTGTTCTTAATGTCACTGGGCCTAGTAAGATCGCTGTTTTGTTCTCCCTTGTCCCCCTCCCTTTGCTTGGTCACGCTCTGAAACACTTGTGTACGAGCGCAATATAAATAAAATATCATATCATATCATAAATGTGATTTATCCGACCACCAAATTGCAGCCAGCAGCAGGATATATCAACCCCTTTCGCAAACCTCCAGTGGAGGACAAATTGAGGAGTGGGGGTGAAAAAGGGAACAGGAGGTAGTACTACGTCCTCATCAGGAACCACAAGTAAAAAGAAATGCAATCCAACAGATACAGAGAGAAACGCCCAGCTATCAGAGATAGAGAACAATGAGCACAGGCAAATAGAGGTGGTGCACATCAAGGAGGAGGAGTAGGGCGCCAAGTTGACACCCGATATGTGGACAAGATATTAATCAAATTGGACAGTAAAAAGTGTCCAGACGAAGACGTCCCCACAGCTGTGGCAACAGAAAGCAATGTGTCTGACAACGATTGTGTAGTATATGAAGAGGAGGGGGAAGAGGAGGCAAAAGGGGGAAAGGTGGTTCTGGGATAAAGAAACAAGTGAGGAGCATGAGAGAAAGAAGGAGAGAGAAAAGGATAATAAATGAAGAAAAGAGAAGGAAAGAGGAAGGGAGAGGGATTGAGACAATCAGAAGGGTTGGTCACAGACACTCAGGAATAGAATGGGGAAGTTGGTGGTGGCAAGCACCATGAAGGGAGAAAGTGCATCACAACTGCAGTCACTATTGCCCATGCTACAGAAGGGACAAGGAGGACCCCAGTATGTGCCTTGAGCAAACATGGATAAGGAGAACTTGAAGAAAAAGACAGCAGGGAGCACCCTGGCAATAAGAGACATGAGGAGCTTATTGGCAGCCCTAATGGGCAAGCGGGCAGAACACATCTGTGAGCAGGCAGGATATATTTGAAAAACGTTAATAATGTAATGCCCATGATGGTTGTTACATTCTGGCTCCTCGCGGAGACAGAGCGTTGAAGGCCTTTCAAGTAGGCCGCGATGGCACAGCTCCAGCCGGAGCGAAATGAAGCACACCACACATTGTCTGTGTCTTGGCCCGGAACTGCCTCCCGTGCGTGGGGGCGGGGCTTTTATTAAGGCGCCCTGCGTCACCGCGTTGCGGGACGCAGGGCGGATGCAACATTCCTCCTTTATTTTAACTTAACATTAAACAAAGCACGTCATACAGATATGCAAATGCCTGACCATGCACAAACCCGGGTACTCCCCCCTCTCATAGTTCTCATGGGGCAGACTACCATACATAGGGCCTCATTACGACCCTGGCGCTAAGGGGTCTGCGCCAGCGTTAGCTGCGCGGACCCCTTACCGCCAACTACGAGTTCCCGGAGCGCCATGGTCATTTTTCCGCCCGCTTTTTGCGGGCGGAAAAATCCATGGCGCTCTGGGACCTTGGTGTTAATTACGCCACCGTACTTTACGGTGGCGTAATTAACTCCTTCCCCACTCCCATTGAGCCCTATGGGGCCGAAATGGGAATGGGGAAGGGTAAATGGGTCAATGGGGACTTACCGCCCCGCCGACCTCGGAATGGGGCGGTAAGTCCGCCATCCGCCATGGCGTAAAGGGACTTTGCGCCATGGCGGAAAAGTCCGCCGATGGCGGAAAAAATCCGCCAGGGTCGTAATGAGGGCCATAGTCTTTTAGCCGAGCTGGCCGCTGGGTGGTGGTTCTCAAACCATATCTCCCACCCCTGGAGCCGAGCCCCACTGTCTCATTGGGTGTCTCACCTTTCATCTCCGTCTCACCCATGTCAGGTTCGCTCCACTACTCCCACGTCCTGTCACTCGCTTCTTCTTCACCCGGTAAGTGAGTAGGTTCTTCTTCAGTCGGCTGGGAGGTGTCCGGTCAAATGGTCGAAAATAAAAGATTGAATGACCATTTGATCGAAAGTCAAATGGTCGAAAAAAATGGTTGAATTTTTTAATGTATTTATTTATATATTTTTTTAGTTTTGTTTGGTAAAAAAAAACATTAATATAGAAAAAGGGGGGTTGGGGAGGAACCCCCCCTAAAAAAAAAAATTAAAGAAAAAAAAAATCAATCATTTGACTCTCGATCAAATGGCATTCGATCATTTGGTTTTCGACCAAATGACCTACAACTGGCTGGGAGGCTTCCTCCACTTGGGGGCATTCCCCATCAGTCCATAGGTTGCGTGGCACCGCCTTGAACCACAACGCATTTCGTGTCACCTGTCTGCGTTCTCTCTTTACCGTTATCATGGTCCCTTGTTTCTCACTGACAGTCCATGGTAACGACTCGTAGCGGGAGTCCAGTTTGGACCTTGTTGGGTTCCGCAGCATGACCACCTGGTCGCCCACCTGGTGGTCGGATGGTTTCGACCTCCACTGCCACTCATGTGGGCGTTGGCTCCCGTTCTCCTTCTTTCGGTGCGCTCCTTGTCAAATCTGTCCGGGGTCCTGCTGGGGTGATGTGGGATAGAAGACTTTATTACTGTGCCAAACATGAGGTCAGCTGGCGGAACACCCGTCGTGCTGTGAGGGGTGGCCCGGTAGTTTCGCAGGAAACGGTAAAGGTCGACTTTCCACGGGCTGGCATTTGCTCTCGATAACCTCAGCACTTTGTTGAGTGTCCTCATGAACCAATCAACATCACCATTCGCCTGGGGCCATCTTGGCATGATGTGATGGTTCCTCATGTTTAGTTCCTGCAGGTATTGTTTGAATTCCTCCCCTTGGAATGGGGGTCCATTATCACTCTTGATTGTAGTGGGCAGTCCATGTGTTGCAAACATCTTCTCCATGGCAGGGTTGACCACCTCCGCTGCCGTGGATTCAATTACCTCGACTTCGAGATATCGGGAGTGATCGTCAATTGCCACCAGGAGGTAGAGGCGTTCTTGTAGTGTACAAAAGTCGATGCTGATTGCATCCCATCTGCCAAAACCACGTTCCGCTGACTGGATTGGTTATGGATCCGGTGGAGCTCCAGTTATCTGGCAGGGTAGACAGGTGTTGATTAGCCTTTCGACCTTCTCGTCTATCTGTGGAAACCACACTCGGTGCTGGTTTCGAGCCTTCGCCAGAGTCACCCTTTGGTGGCCTTCATGGGCTAGCACCACTATTCTGTCCTGGAGGCTCGATGGGATGACAATGCGATTTCCCCTGAGCAGCAGTCCTTGCTCTGTGATCGACAGGTCCTGTCGTATGCTGAACATCCCCCTGAGGAACGCCTTTGCTTCTGCTGTCCTGTTGTGGGTGAAGTCATGAAGTCATGAAGGACTTCCAATCGCCTGAGATGATGGCATCCTTCACCAGGTCGCAGCACGGGTCCTTGTGTGTTTTCAATTCAATGTCTTCGATGCTGACAGCCTTTGGTCTCATGGCCCGCACAACCTGGCAGATATGTTCCTCAGTCTCTTCAGCTACTTTGACTTCTTGTGGAGTCGCCGCTCGAGCATGTCTTGATAGGAAGTCCGCCGGGTTTGCACTTCCCGGCTGATAGGCCAATTCAAAATTGTACTGCTGGAGGTGCAATAGCCGTTTGGTTATTCTGGCCGGCGGGTGAGAGGATGTGCCCATGAAGATAGGCAACAGGGGTTTGTGATCCGTAACTGCCGTGAATCTTCTGCCATAGAGATAGAGGTGAAAATGACGACACCCCCAAAGTACGACAATTTCCTCCTTCTCAATGTGCGAGTATCGCTGCTCTGTCATTGTGAGAGCTCTTGACGCTTATGCAACAGGCCTCTTCTCCCCTTCTTTGGTGACCGCATGAGGATGGCCCCTAGGCCGACAGGGCTCGCATCCACAAATAGTTCCGTTGGGAGCTCGGTGTCGTAGTACGCCATCTTCGTGTCGACGGACAGCGACTCTTTGATGTTCTCAAAGGCCTCCTAACATGCTTGCCCCCATTCCCACTTTGTGTTCAGCTTGGTAAGCTCTTGCAGGGGTTCAGAGAGGGTGGCCAGGTTCCGGATGAAACTCCCACAGTATGTGGCCATCCCCAGGAAGCTACACACTTCAGTCGGTGTCATTGGTCAGAGAGGGTGGCCAGGATTCCGGATGAACCTCCCACAGTATGTGGCCATCCCCAGGAAGCTACACACTTCAGTCGGTGTCATTGGCGGACTCGCAGCCTGTATGTTGGCAACCTTCTGGGGGTCCGGGGAAATGCCAGTGCTGCTGAACTTGTAGCCAAAGAAAGATATTTCCGTTTTGAAGAATTCACATTTTTCTTTGTGAATAGTAAACCCAGCGTCTTCTAGCCTGCCCAGGAGTGTTTGTAGTCTCCTCAAGTGTTCTTCTCTGTCCTGAGCATGGATCAGGATATCGTCAATCACATTTAGGACACCTGGTATGTCCCGGATGACCTCCTGAATTGTCTGTTGAAAGAATTCGGCATCCGACGAGATCCCAAAGCTTAGATGCTTATATCTTCGTAAGCCCAGGTGTGTCGAGAAAGTGGTTATGTATCGAGAGTCCCTATGCAGCTTTAGCTGATGGTATCCTGCTTTCAGATCAACCTTGGAGAAGACTCGTGACCCGGTGAGATCGGCCACGATTTCGTCGAGCGTAGGTGTAATCTGGCGCTCCAGCTTAATTGCAGTGTTCGGAAGGCGCATGTCTATACAAATCCGGACTTTTCCCGGCTGTTTGGGTTTTTTTGTGACCACCATTGGGGAAACCCATGGTGTTGGCCCAGTAACCTCTTCTATTATGACGGCTTCTTCCAATGCTTTAAGTTCTTTCTCCACTTGTTCACGCATATGGAACGGGGTTCTCCTGTGTCTTATGGCCTTTGGCTGGACCGACTCGTCTATGTGGAGCTTGATTGTCTTTCCTTTCAAACACCCTATCCCGTTTTGCAGGTTGGGCTACTGTGCAAGGATCTTCTCGACCTCTTGTGCTTCCTTCACTTGACAGACAAACTTGACTAACCCTAGGTCTTCAGCCACATCCCCACTCAGAAGGCATTCGATCCCGGCATTCAGGACGTAGATTTTCGACGGTAGCCTGTTTTCACCATGGCTGAGGGTGGTGCGGAATCTGCCAACCACCGGTAGGGGCTTCCTACAGCCATACGCAAACAGTAAAGTGTCTGTGTTCTGGTTGCGGTTGCAGTGTCTGGAATGTGCTTGTGGGCATGACATTTACGGATGCTCCCGTGGTCATCCATACCTGCTGGTTTTGGAGAGTGACCTGGCATTTGCGCCTCCGGAGCCCTTTTTTCTGCGTCGCATTTCCATGATCCAGGGCTGACACCAGGTAGACTTTTCTCCCTTTCTTCCACTGTTCCCTGCCGGGTTCATGTTGGGTCCCTGTAACGTCATCCCCTTCTGCCTCAGTCGAAGCCCTGCAATGACTTGCTTCTTTTACTTGGTCCCGCTCTTCTCTTGGGGATTATTCGGGGGCGGCAGTGGAGTGCCCGATGACCGGCACACCTTAGCATAGTGGTCCGTTCTGCCACATACCCCACATGTTGTTCCTTGCACGGGGCAGTTTCGCCATCCATGTCGCGGTCCACCACACCATCCACACTCCGTGGGTCCCGGGATTCATAGCTACCACCTAGCTTGTGCGTAGTTGCCGCTAGCCTCATCCCTTGTGGACTGTCTGTTGGTGACATGGGCCACCATGGCTGTCGCGAGGGCAGGCTGTAGTTTTTGAAGAGTCGCCCCCATGTTGGCGGCCCTGGTATGTGCCAGTTCCCTTTTATGACCCAATTCCAGAATGCGTGTTAGAGAAATGCCCTTCTCACTCAGTACCATCCTTCTCAGTTTCTCCGATTGGATTCCGTTGATGAGCTGTTTCCGGATTTCTTTCTCGACATTCGTGAACTCACACGATATTGCCAGCTTCCTGAGTCGGGTGTGGTAGGTATCTAAGGTCTCTTCTTTCGCTTGAATTGTGGTACAGAATATGAAGGTTTCATAGTCAGGGATGAGTTGTGGGAGAAAATGAGCCGTCAAGGCATCTTTTGCTTGCTGGTAAATGTCCTGGCCATTATCGATGGTTAGTGAGTTAAAAATGCGTAGCACTTCGTCCCGCACGTTTACAAACAAATGTGATCTAATTTTTCTGGCAGTAGTTATGTCCTTACAATCCATTGCCATTTCAAATTTTTTGATCCATAGCTGCCATAGCTTCCACCGGGGGCCAACTGAAGATGGGTCCGTGAATGGGTCAAATGGCTGAATCATGGCAGAGGAGCCCCCTTGTGGGCGAGCTTGTGGTGACAACACTGATAGATTTCTGCAAGCCTGGAAGGCGTACCAGGCCTGGGGGTGGACTTGCCGGTCGCCATAGTGGGGCCCCACTGTCTCTCAATGGGGTTTATACGCCTCACCTTGGTACGTAGCTTCAGGCGTTGGTTGACCCTTCTGTGGCAGAAATTCCAAGCCGCAGCTGATGGGACTGCTGCCTCGCTCCAGGTGCTTGCTGCTTTGATCACACATGCGTGCTGCGTGTGCGATGATTACCCACATTGTTCTGTGGTGCCGCTGGCCCCTGGACACCAGTTGTTTGGATGTTGCAGCTCCCTGTGACCATGCTGTGAGGCTGTGTCCCCTCCAATAACTGGGCCCTTTGTGGGAAGGCAAGTTGCTGGATCCAGCAAAAATGTATTTTTTTTTGTTTTGGGTGAGGGGTTTGTATGCCCCCCCCGGAGTCCAAAAATTGTGCGCGTCGGTGCTAATTATAGACAGCTGGCAGGGCGTCGAACGCGTGTGCTGGGTCCCGTTTCCCTCGTCACCAGTGTTACATTCTGGCTCCTCGCGGAGACAGAACGTTGAAGGGCTTTCAAGTAGGCCGCGATGGCGCAGCTCCAGCTGGAGCGAAATGAAGCACACCACACGTTGTCTGTGTCTTGGCCCGGAACTGCCTCCCGTGCGTGGGGGCGGGGCTTTTATTAAGGCGCCCTGCGTCACCGCGTTGTGGGACGCAGGGCGGATGCAACAATGGTGTACCCTGTAATAACTGTCATGCCCACGTGTGGAAAGAATTAAGGACCATATACCCAGACAAGTCAGTCATGCAGGCTATTCTAGAATGCACTATGAAGCCAGATGAGGAACATGCACAATATATTCAACAATTACAAGAGATGTAAACACTAGAGACAGGATAATCCTGGGAGGCAAACATTCCTGTCGTTTACCACATAATAATAAGGGGTCTCCCTGTTGATGCACAGAACACTTTGGGGAACGTGCTCGGAATAGAGACAAAAGGATGGCACAAAATACAGGCACAGGAGGTAGCAGAGAGCGCTGTGAAGGCTAAGGCTTAGTTGGTACAGCAAAAGTTAGCAAAACTTAGTTTGAAGGGGTAGTATTGAGAAACGTTGCACATGGGCAATCAGAGCCTTCCCCTCAGGGAGGGGTGTCACCTATAGTGCAGGAAAGGGTGGACCCTCCCCATACTAGACCCCTCTCTATCCCTTGCAGCCACAAATGGTACCCCCTAAACAGAAAGTACATGCACCGCAGTTCCAGATGCTGGGACCACAACAACAGGTACAACCTATGCAGGTGCAAGTCCTACAAACAGTTATCCATCATCAGCAAACACCCCAGTATTCACAACCAAACGTCCTATGGGCACAATCACACATGCAACCACAGGCCCAGCAGTGGGACAGTAACTTGTTAGCGCATAACACAGTACCACATTTCATGGGGTCAATAGTGCTATGGACACCCCCTTCACCTTTCCCGGTTCAAGTATGAGTACCCAATAGGCCAACCCACAGTGGGATGTGACGTGCCCAGTCCTTTCGCTAACTGCAGACACTGAAGAGGAATCAGAGGTCTCTGTGGAGATAGGTCATAAAGATCTTTGACTTTTGGTTGACACAGGGGTAACCAAATCCTGTATTAGGGACGGTACATTTTAGCTGTCAGACAAAGTAATGGACACAGTGGGATTCCCTGGGGCTGTAGTAAGTGTTCCTATCACTGAATATTTGCATCTCACAATAGGCACTCAACAGATTGTAGTGCCTTTGTTGTATTCTAGAGACATACTAATCAACATATTGGGCAGAGACCTCATGAGTAAATTAAAATGACAATCTCATTCTCCAAGGGGCATTGGGGGCTCCACACCAGGCATGTACTACATGCAGGTCAGAGCACTTATAAAAGCATTCTGTGTGCAGATTGCCCTGAGAGGAGCCCACCTACACCCACAATTAATCCTGTACATGTAGTGTTAGGGTGGGTGCCTTGAATCAAAGATCATACATTTCTGCTAGCAACAGAATTCCTATTCTGACCATCAGTACAAAGGGAGGCGGTGCCAGGCACGACTATCACATTACATTTTGAAGCAGCACTTACGATGAAGGACATGGTGAATTGACATGGGACGGATGATGAGGGGAATTACTGGTGCACTATTTTGTGTGTTTACCCAACACAACACTTGTCAGGCTAGACTGATGAACAGCTTTTCGCAGACAATGAGGATGATGAAGAGCTAGTCTTCCAGATAAGCATACCATGTCAGGTGGTTATAGAACACAGAGAGGTCCATCAGAAAACACAAATCATGAGCAAAATCTCACTGCACATACAAGCCGGCCTAAGCAAAGTACAAGAGCAAATATGGACCAGTGGCTCCCATGATGCTTGCCTGTGAAGAGGGTAGGGCGGTCTGCATCAAGGTAAAAGAAGGGGTAATATTACCCTGAGTGAAACCCTATCCCGTGTCCCGAGAAGTAGATGAGGGAATATATGAAACAATATCAGCACTGTACAGGCAGGTCACCATTAAAACATCAGAATCCCCATGTACCATGGTTATCTACCTGATCAAAAAGGTGAAAGGGGGGTTGTTGAAGAGGATTCTGGATCTCGTCCATTGAACAACATAGTGGAGGCAAAGTTTCCAGTGGTACCAAATCTAGCTACCATGTTGTGTAACTTACCCACGGAGGCCCGTTATTTTACAGTGATTCACTTAAAGGATGCATTATTTTCGATACCATTGCACCCAGTTTACTTACTACGGGGCCAGGTGCCAACACACTTGCTTACCACAAGGGTATTGCAAATCCCCAAGTGTATTTAAAATGGTGTTGCCGATGGACTTTACAGATGCACAGCACAGTGATTCAATACGTTGACGATCTCTCAATGTGTGGCCGCACAGAAGAACAATGAAGAGAGGACTCAGAAACGCCATTGACACTACTGACAGAAAAAGTACACAAGGTTGAAAAGACAAATACAGTATTGGCAAAAGGGCAGAGTGTATTTAGGACAGATAATATCTGCAGAAGGGAAGAGGGTCACCGCTGAGAGTGCAGCATCAATACAACACACACCACAACCAAATACAGTGAAGGAGAGGCATACATTCTTGGGCCTCTAACTAGTGCAGATTCTGGATTTTTGACTATGGCAAGTACGCCCTGCCCCTCCTACAGGCATTAAAAGAAGCACAGAAAGCAAACAGTTCCTTGGTTTGGACCCAAGACATGATCGATTATATTAAGGAATTAAAATTAGCCTTTAGTAATGCACCCATTTCAGCAAACCCAAATGATAAGAACATGTTTGTTTCTGTTTTCACATTCTAATTTTGTTTCTGTTTTCACATTGTAATGGCCAAGTCATGATGGCTGCCATCATGCAGAGGAAGACACAAGAGCAAAACGCCCAGCACTCTTGATTCAGTCATGCCTGGGCATTTTCCATGTGAGCAGGCACTCGCAGCAGCAGTAGCAATATTCCCAATACAGAAATTGTCTACAATGAATATGGGGTGTGCAGTGACACTCTATGTAGAGCACACTCTATTTGCAATTTTGGACACATCAAAGTCTACCCTTACCACCCAGAAGGCGTCAGGGTATGAAGTGATATTGTCGAATCCCACCATTCAGATAGTTAGATGCCATGTAGTTAATCCAGCGTCGTTTATTGCAGTGCCACTTAAGGACACATATGGAAACAGTGAACAAGGGGCACCCAGTGTTTCAGGAAGACCCCTTAGAGGAGTTATAAGTGCTTTTCATTGGAGGTTCGTCAATGATGAACCAACATTTAGGATGTGTATACTCATTTGCAGCAGTGGGATGCCAACACAAAGGATAATTTTGGTTCTGTGCTCAAATGAGGTTACCCATACACCTCTCGGCACAAGCTGCTGAGCTCATGGTACTAATAACAGCAGTGTAAATGTCAGAAGGTCATGCAGATACCATATACTCCTATTCAGCTTACGTCACGTCCACAGTGCACTCAGGATTGTCCAAATGGAGGATGAGGGGTTTAAAGAGAAGTCATGGCACTCCAGTGCAACATGCAGAATTATTGTCCCGACTAATAGAGGCGTTGCCTATGCCCGCAGCATTGGTGGTGGTATAGTGCACTGCCCACATGCATGGCACAGATTTAATCTCCCAGTGTCATGATTTCTACACCCAACACTCATAGGCAAGTCAGCCTGCCCCTTGTAGCCAAGTTAGGGTCTCCTATTATGGCCTCAAAGGCCTTACCTTCTTACCAAAGACTCTCCTGGAGTCAGTCCTGGTGCCTCTGGTGCCAGACTCATGCTTAATCTAAAGGTGTAGTGTGCTGGGTACAACATGGAGGCTCCCACATAGCTCAGTTCCAAGAACTGAGCCATGCGGTCTAGTGTTTTGGGTGTGGTTGGGCCTCGGAATACCTGGGGCTATATAAACCATGCCCAAACAGAGAAACATGCTTTGCGTTACTCTGCGGTTAGCAGCATGACGCTCACTCTGTCCAGCCCTGTCTCCTGAAGTCCTTACCTGCTGAATCCTGGAATCGTGCACCATGGAAGAAACCTGGAAGAAACAAGAACATCATTACTACAGCACTTACCTGTGAGTAGCATCCTGTCTTCAGTCCATCACTTACCCGGTCTGGGAACACCAGCATCTAGCTGCCACATCCTTCTCCGGAACCCCAGCGTCTAAACGCTGCATCCTCCTCCGGAGCACCGCACCCTTGAAAGGAGAGAAAGAAAGAACAGCATTAGTGAGTACCAAGTCACGCTCATTAAGGAATCAGCAAGACACTTACCTGATTTGAACATCTCGTGATTGGCACCCAGTCTGGAACATCATAGCAACCTGCAAGCAAGACAACAGACACAGGTTAGCACAGAAAAGGCAAAATAACGCCGTGCACTACGCATTACTTTCAGAATAGCCACCAAACTCGTGCTCAACGCCAATCCGCATGGCAACGCCAAAATCACTTTACCGAGAGGAAAGAAAACCGAGAAATTAGCCAAATAATAAGGAGGAAGAAAGGAAGAAAGAGACTGAAACATCAAAACAGCGAAGAAGCAACCTACCTTAACAAGTTGGAGTCAAAGCAGGACTGGACTCGAACACTGTCTGCCTCTCGCTTTGTTTGCATTATGCAACACATATGCCTTTGATCATCAACTTATGACACATGAGATAGTTATGGGCAGGAGAATTCATGCGCCTCTCGCTTCTGCACGTACTATTCTCAGATGCTCATCGCGCTACGCAGGTTCTGGGGGATGAATTCCAGGTGTATCTTAAACAGCTCACCAATTCCCTAAGATATATCTCTCGACAGGTGCAACCTTGTCAAAGCTGGCCAGTCACCTCATCAACAGAAACACCATTACCGCAAAAGGTAGATGTAATGAATCCAGCTGAGACCTCACAAAGCCCTACCTAAAGACTCCTCCCAGGTGGCCAGGGGAAAGCAGTTTCTACCGGATCCTGACCCTGCAAGTGCTATTAGCCGGGAGGATCACCTGGGAGGAGAAGGGCCCCTGGGGGACTGGAGGATTCCATTGGGTGAGACGCAGTATATGTCTACCTCAGAGGAAGACATATCAGTAATGTCAGAATATGTAATGGCTTGTTGTCAGAGGAGGACTTTCTTTCCTAAAGCTAATTGTTTTGATGGCGGTAAAAACTGGAATCATCCATCATGTATTGAGAGTAAGACCACCTTTGAGATCACTACCAGTATGTGACCCCGGAATTCTCTGCTTTTGAATACCAAACTAATGTAAAGAACCTGAAGTGGCAGAATAATAATGCATTTTAATGTTGAACTGATGCAAAGCAGCTAACGTGGCCTAATAAGAACGGTATCAGGTATTAATATCTCTATATATATGGTCGCCATATATAAGTGCCCGGATATCCCCGGGTCTGGCGCGCACTACAAATAAAATAAACCAAAATGTCACCAGGAAAAGGTTGTGGCGACATTATATAGGTGACCATATATATAGGGACAGGGGCAGGCTGGGGTTGCAGGGGTTTCGCCCGCTCCCCATGAGAAATATAAAAGCGTTTGGGGTTTGCGGGGTGTCTCCCACATGTTACATGTAATAATGTCCCCACAAAAAACTGCAATTTTTCTGCGATTTTTTTGCATGACAATATTTTTGAGGGGACATTATTACTTGGAACCCATAAGAACTTTGGGAACAATCAAGAAAGTTATCATTATATGGGTAAAGGCCAGAATGATTGCCTGAGTAAAAGGAGGGCAATATCGAGGCAAGTTTATAAGAACCAACATTTCCAAAACCAAGAGAGGGCTATTGAGAAACCAGTTGTTTGGAAACCATGTTGTCAAAGTGAGCAAGAAGCAAGTGTTATGAAAGACCTAAACAAGCATTGTCCAAGTCAAAGAAGAGTGTGTTGGAGCAAAGGTAATTGTCATTAATTTGTGAGAAAACAAGAGTGTGAGGAGAGAAGCCTTCCTGATAAAAAATATTCAGGAAGAGAGGAGCATAACCTGCATTGCATGTGGCAATCACACATGTGGAACAAACAACATCATTATGTTTCATGTCTTAGGTGGTAGGGTTGGCAGAGGAGGTGATGGTGCTAATGAAAGGGAAATGTCACACTATTTGAAATGATAACATTCAGGCTTACACATAAAGGCACTCACACAATATTCTTTATGTTTCAGATGCATTGAAACAAATGGGTCAGTTTATCTGTGCACCAACACTGCATGCCAGCAAGTTCCGGAGCCTTCAATCGTATGATTAGGGGCCACAGACCTCATGGACCGCTACTGGGTCTGTCGGGCCCAAGCATAGGTCCAACTTCCACTGAACTGGAGCGTACAATACTCTCTACTAACACTTCATTCCCCTGCACTCCTTCCAACCTTGTTTCAATGACTGACCATCCATCCCTTCAAAATGGGGCCCACATTTGTTCTAAGAGGTCTATGAACTATCCTGACTTTTAAGCTGGGGCTTGCCTACCTGCTTACCTGTTAATGAGCCAATGAACTTATCAAAAGGAATGATGATCTTACAACGTATTCACAGAGACAACAACTACTGGTCACAGAAAAATGCAATGTATTTCCATTGTTGCTGCAGGAACCGATTGCCAAGGATAGGAACACCAGATTGAGTGCATCATTTTTAAGTAAGACCCAAGCTCCAGAAAGATCCTCTGGACTCCCATGAAGCAGGAATGACCAAGCCTGAGCCACCTCAACAGAGTGCTGGACCCCAGATGTGAGGAAAGTCCATTAAGGTATCCGAGAACTGCAGTGGTACTGTTTGCGAGAGCCGCGAGGAGCTGAACCGCGAAGTGCCGCTGATCTGAAGTTTACCCATTGCTGCCGCCAACCTTCCATTTGTAGTGCAGGAGTCCCCACGTCATCCCTCTTGTCCCCATGACTGAGGCCCAGGAACACAGGATGTGCAGACCTATACAAGAACAGAAGCCAACCGGATCCAGTTTTCTTCAAACCAAAGGTACTGTAAAACTAAGGGGACTTACCTCTTGTTGTGTAGCCTTGCTAGCTCTCAGTTGAGATGTATCTTGGTTGCAATTGCAAAGTTGCTTGCAGCTTTGACCCACACAAGCCTTCCAGCGTGTGGCCCTACAGTGATTTAATTTTCTGCAAAGATTTCTAAAACATTGTGCAAGACTTTTTACCTACCTGCAAGAAGTGCTTCGGCTCACGTAGACTTTTGCTCAACTAACATTGGCTGTCCTGGCTCCCTGAAAGACTCTTCTTACCTCTGACTTTGTGCTTTGCCTTTACCCTGGGAAAGGGTTAAATTACTTTGCATTGGAGGACTCAAAAAATACTTACCTGCTTAAGAATATTTGTTAAACATTGTTTTTTTTCCTTCATCTTTTTCTTTTGACACTAATCTCAGTATTGCTATAAATGTGGCAGTGATAAATGATTGTCCACAGTGTCCTAGTGGTATAAGTCACCTAAGGGGAAGTGTCTGTGTGCCATCCCCAATATGTATCTACTAATTTAGTGAAACCGAGAGTGTGTAGTTATTGAAGCATATCTTGTGTTATATGATTGCTCCCTTCTAAAGAAGGCTTATTCAACTGACTGTTAAATACATTAATAATTATTTAATCAAGAAACCTTGTGCCTACGTGTTTATTATTCAAATAATAATAATAATAATAATAATAATTATTACAATAATAACTGTCATTGTGAAACTCTGTGTTACAACCTTACAGCTCACATTGACCTCTCTTGAGATGAGCCTGGCTGCTCAGTCACTCTACCAACGTGTACATGCTTATACCAAAGGTTGGGTCAACTATTGCCAAGCGAACAAGGCTGGGGTAGTCTCCCACAGGGTACTGCACACAATCTTGCCTAACACCCCAATTTCCAGCACATACACCCTTGTAATAGCAAACCATTTTTTATAGGATATTCTCAATTTGGGACAGGTATTCTTGTGAACTGGTTCTCAGTTTGTAAATATCTCTCCAATTAAAATTTGTGATATCTCAATTATCTTCACTAAACAATGTACTGTATGAAATGTCATCCAACAATCACCCAAAAACACTATGATGGACAAATACAGCCAGACAATCCATTCAGGACAACAGACTTTGTTTTCTGTACTGTTTCGACTACTCCTGACTTTTCCAAGGCATTTGTATTGCAAACATATGCTCCTCAAGACTGTTTAGGAGCATTTATATTTTCTAAAATAAACATAAACATAATACACTCACTTTATATTAGCCAAACATTATTCCCAAGGGAGAAGAAATATCCAACCATTGACGGTGAGTGTCTGACTATTAGGTGGGCTATTGCAGCACTCAGATACTGTCTCTCTTGTACAAAGTTTAGCTTGGTCGCTGACAATTCCATCAAGGCTCTGTGACACTGGTGTGGCCACTGCTTCTCCGTGCTTCCTGAGTAGTTTTCCGTTCGCCGGATTCTCGCAGACATCTCCCGGCCAATGGAGCTGTGAAGAGGACTGCAATCCGTGATCCTGAAAACAGCAAAAAGAAAGAACAAAATACAGATATGTGCATGGGGTGCTGCGGCAATGACACATACATAAACATAAGCAAGAGACAGAATACTAGGAGCGGTGAAGAGCACAAGGAACTTTGCAACATAATCACTGCGCATAGCACTTAAGATCACTAAATACTTACCTGTGCATGAGTCTTTAGGCTAATATGCACATGTCTGTGCATGAGGAATATTAGCTATGAATACTTACATGAGAACCTTTGGTTAAACAGTACTTCCTTGTTCATGAGACATTTGGCTCAGAAATATTTATATACTAATGTCTAGGTTCAGTGTGAGGTACCATCGGACTTGAGTGGATTGTGTGGCCTAACCTGAAGAAGAGCGGCTTTAACATAGTGGCAGGTCTGCCTACGCTAAGTGAAAATCTCATAAACTTGTCAGGACCCCTTTGCAAACCACCAGGTATTTGGGGGTGCTTGGAGGAGGGTAGTTGAGGGAAAAGGTCAAAGTGTAAGAGACATACTCATGGTTCCCTTTTTTCTCCCATTTATGCAGGTGAAACAAACTGCTGCTGGGGTTGGGATCAGAATACATGAAATGAAAGTTGACACACAGGAATCCTACTCCTTCGGGTGGCTAGGTGGAAGCACGGTTATCCTCCAGTGCTGTCACCTAGATCCACTTAAGTGTTTGGGCTATTACGTCCCCTGCCAAGACCCGTGCTGTTTTAGCAAGATATCAGGTAAGGCGTTACAGATACCACCCGGTATCCATGAACAGGTGAGTAGGTACCTTATCCTTATGGATAGGCATGACAATGTCAAATTGGACCAGCTCAAGAACATCTCAGCCTTTCATCCTTCTGACATTGATAAATGAGTACCAAATTTGGTTGGGTGATAAATGTATGTACATATGTTCTATGGGCATCTCTTTGGCAAAAGTGCTATATAAATAACAGATCATTATCATTAAGGGTCTTATCTAGGAAGGGAAAATAGTAGATGGGGTGGTTTTTGCTGAGGTTGTCACAGTCCAGTGTTGGTTTCTTGAGAAACAGGTGGATTTGTCCGGTTTTGATGGTCGAGGGGTAAGTGCCTTGAATTAGGGATCAGTTGATGAATATCAGTTAAGAGAAGAGTGTTTTTGTCGCAATGGTCTTAGGTACGGAGGCAGGGAGGATGTCATCGATTTACGATGTGGCAGTGAGGAAAGCTAGATTGGCAGTGAGTGTCTTGAAAGTGTTTCACGTAGTTGTTTTGCAAGATGGAATGTGTAGTGTGCTGTCAGTGGTGGTGTCTCGAATCATATTCAATGCCCACAAGAAGGTGCTCGTATAAGCTGAGAAAGTGACATAGTGGCTTTGGGGTCATGGGGTTGATGACATCATGGCACACTTTTAATATAGTGTGCCACACATCAAGCAGCTGGTGCTGCGCAGAGTGACACGTACAGTTACAGGAGGCCTTATGTGATGGCAAAAAGTATACATGCAGCAAAGCTCATTTTTAAAATATGTTTTGCTTCTTTTTATTTGGGTGCGCATATAGTGCATTAAGTATAGATTGTAGTTGTAGCAGTGAGCAGGAGAACCACCATGTTTTAGTAGGCCCAGAATTAATATTGGATGGCAACCATAAATTAGCCAAAAGCCACAGCCTGCAGCAAAGATGCTCTCAGTTAATTATTTGCTGCAACACAGTTTTCGATCCTTTTCCTCTGTGGGTAAGAGTTTACTAAAATTGTGGCACAGATGTCCAGTTCCTTTATATATTTCAAAGCCATGTTAGTGGCTGTGTAGTTATGGTTAAGTTGCTTCCATAGGAAGAGTGCTTTTTGGGCGGCTTATAACTATGCTCTCCCTGGACGAATCCACACCAAACTTTGCAAAAAAAGTATATGGTCCACTCTGAATGTTTTTGCTAAGTTTGGTGAGGTTTGGTCCATGGGGGGAAAAGTTATAGGGGGGGTACCAATATTTCTTTTTTTCCCATAGACTGAATGGGGGAAAAACTTTGCGCATGCCTACAGCCCAAACCGCTGGACGGATTTTCACCAAATTTGCGGCAGGAGCAGGGGCTTGGTCCCAAAAACATGCTTTTGTAAATTTGGTGAAAATCTGTCCAGCAGTTTTCTTTAATACGATTAAAAAGTAGGTCTAAAGAAATTAGTGATATCTATGTCCGCTCCGCGGAGACACTTCCCTGTTCGCTCCGCGGGTAAGATATCGATTGGCTAATTGGTCGTGTCATGTCCGCGGACATGTGATGCGTTTGCTCATTGGATGGTGAAGAGCGTGAAGTGTGTCTGATTGTTCCGATACGCCCGCCATCTTGGATCCGTGTTTTGGTGTCCGCAGACATCGCCGCAAAAAACATATTAAAAAACACAACATTGCACTTCTTAAACTTATCAAATACTGTCTGGGGAGGTGAGGGTTGATAAGGATGGGATGGGATATGGCAGCAAGAAGCAAAAAAGTGGTGTTTTTTTGTCACGAAAGTCATACGGTACATTTGGAGGTGTTCCATAATGTGATGTGTGTAAAGTACAGGCGAGGGACTAATGTGCCTGTGTTAAAATCTATTTAAAATAATAATGGAGTCAGACTGCCGCACCCTAGAGTCTGGCATCTGAGGCAGCCACCTGTAGTGTTTGATGGAAACAGCGGCCCTGCACGTGTATGAGAGTACGAGTTATCATGGATGCGTTGAGCCATGTTGTTGCAAAGTGAGATTGTATTTAGATTCTGAGTGAAGGTCACCAGCTTTGATTTTTTGGTTGCAAGCTGAGGAAGTCCACGCATGGGATACAAAGTATAAGGTTCAATTGTTTTTTGACCTTGAGAGAAAGGGACCATTCTGTGAGGAATGCAATGAGAGGAGGTTTGTAATAATGAACATTTGATAAGGTTATGCATTCCAAAAGTGTGTAAGGAACATGTAAATTCAGTTCAAGAAGAATCTTTGGTACGAGCGCATTGAGCGTTACGGTTTGATTTACTCCGAGAGAATGAAAATGGTGAATATAATGTAAGTTTGATTTTGACGACTGTATACCGGAACGAGCATTAACTTATTATTATCTGAAGATCAATTTTGGGTTATATTCTATTAGTTTGTTCTGTGTTTCTTATTGCAATGCAACGAAAGTACTATCTTTCTGTGTGGTTGTCTTTTTTATGTGGTTATGGGGAGTGCAGGATCTAGGTGCATGTAGACTATCACTAGGTTCACCCAGGTTCAACGCTAATATTTCATTAAAATGTCATGTATGACCATATCGAATTGTGTATCAGTTTCCACGTTGTTTTTGTCTTTGTTGAGATTGTTTGATGTGTGTGCTACTCGTTAGTTTAAACTCTATGCCGGATTAAAAAGTCAATGGATATAGTGTAATAAAGTTCGGGTATTGATACACATTTTCTGTCATGTTTTCCAAATAGCTACATCCTGCCTTTCTGCGATTGTCATAGATTCCAGATGCCAACTGATGGCTTCTTCAATCGTCAGCTGCATGTAGTTGTCAACGGCTGGATCACAGTGACTGTATTTTGGGACGATTGCCCAGGGTCAATGTGCCCGTACGCTGTACTAGCGATTAGGAGTAACATAACATCCTTTATGGTGGTCTAGGCCCAAGTTGATGCAGAAGCCTTGAAATTCACTGTGCAACCCAAGCGGTTCCTTTATCAAAAACAAACACTTTGTGTACGGAAAAAGAACAACCCGTGCCTCACGATTAACATTTTGGATCACGAGCAAAGAAACAAATTTGTAATTTCATTGAATATGGGAATAGTGGGATGTTGTTGGAGCATTTATTGTGAAATGAAAGTACTTTACAAATTGTACAGTGTTATTGTTTTCTTTTAAAGTACGGTTTAATATTCCAAATTGTGACGTGCTGTGTTGTTAGTCAATGTGTGTTGATTTTCGGGTTCTGCGTCACGTCACGTAGGTGATTATGGGCGCGTGTGGCTACGCTGAAGAGGAAGGTCACCGAAAAAGGTGTCGAATATTACTAGGGTTGGTGATGTGAGGGTCAGGGGTGGGGCATATGATTTAGTGGCGTCAGGGCAGTTCACCTTAGGCAGATGCAGCAATGGATAAGAATAGCACAAGATGGATGCGCCCTGCTGCCAGATTTCGTATGTTTTTAAAAGAGGAAAAGTAAGGTAAGGTGAATTGGAAATGTTTGCGATAGATCAACGTATGTATAAAAATACATGGTCGAACCCTTGGAACAATAATATTTTCTGAGCATTGCACTTGTGAAACTTAGGAAATAAAGTTTGAGGGGGTGAGGGGTGATGATGATGGGTGGGATATTTCTGACGTGATTTCGAATGAGTTTACAAAGTTTGGTGGGATTTTGTGCAGAGCTTATATGACGATTGTATCTGCATTCATTTGACAGTTTTGAAAAAATGAAACATGGGTGGATTTCCAGCAAACTTGCGTAAGGCGCATTGGCAAGGATCGAAAAGCATGGTTTTGCAAATGTGGCGGTGTTTTCTTATTTGACAAGTGTCATAATGTAGTTAAGCGGTATAGCTTTAGTGACTGAGTGACTGAGGGGTGACTGAGGGGTAGGATGTAGCCATGGGCAGTGACCAGAATGTCTGAGTCATGGTATACGGTCATGATCTGGACAATGTGGCTACTGGCCATGACCAGAAGGGACAAAACATAGGATTAAAGTGGCCATGTCCACCTGGGACTGGCCTTGTGGTAAAGTTATTCGAAATTAGGATAGATTTGAAAGGGAAGAAAAATGTGCTCGTGGTAATGTGGTCATAGGGTTTTCTTTTTGCCTTTTGCAGGCTTCCATGGAAAGTGAAGAGGGGCCCTGTATCGAACCCCCACCTTCCCTTTCCATGGTGGCCATCTTGGAAAAGGATTTTCCTTCCTTTGTCCCGGTGTAGGATGACAAATCCTCTTTTTTAGTAGCACGGGTTACCGCTTTGGGAACCTAGGCTGCAAATGGCCTTCATTCACCATTTGAGGGGCTGGAATGGGGGGTAATGGTCCAGAGACATTGTTATCCACCCTCGTTTCGCTTGGGCTGATAACTTGGGCTGCTGGGCCGGTATCCACCCTTCCAGTCCGTGGAACGGAGGATGAACGTCCCAATATTCCCATTAGCATAACACAAAATGTAAATGGAAATGTTGGAAAATCTTATTGAGTCTATGTACTTTACTGAAAAATATAAAGTCGATGGAGTCGATGTGTTTTTTTTTAGTTCTATTTTTTAACTGTGAAAGGTGCTTCCTAAAGGAACATTTATGTTGTTTTTGAATGGATTCTTTTTTGCAGGAGAGCTAAGACCGAAAGGTGGGGAGGGAAATGAGGGAAGAGGCACCAAACACTAATATGGAGGGGCCGGTGGACAGGGAAAAATGTTTTGCGTGGGTTATTTCTAAGGTAGGGAGCAGTGTTTCTCATGCTCCTTGATTACAGCAGTGGTGGTGGCTCTTGGGGAGGAGGGATGGCATTAGCTGATGCCATTTTAAGATAAATAGCAGTTTTTCTAAAAGTATGTACTGTGTACTAGATTGTTAATGTATAATGAGTAGGAATAGCTGTTGGAGCTGTGCAAGGGACATTTTGAAGTTGAAGTTCCTATATCAGTAGAAAATGCAGTTCCGAACTGTCCACCAAGCAGAGATCTTATCGTGAAGTGTAGACAGGTTCTTAGACACCGCATCATGCCGCGCACCAGCATATGGTCATGTGGCACTGTCTGGAAGGTCTGCTATGAAGTTAGATGTTTGCAGACGTCTACAGATGCAAAACTAGTTGAAATAGTTGCAAGAAGTGTATGGAAGTGTTAAAAATTATTCCAGATGGTGGGAAATGGCTGAGTTTTAAGGTGAAACTTTGGAAATTGGAACCAAATATTGCTATTTTGGGTAAGTACGTTGTAGGAAAATAGCATGTACCGGTAAAAACCTATGAAATTCAATGAAAAAACTTTGTTAAAGGGACATTATGGTTATGTTGCACTAATAAAAACCTATGAAATTCAATGAAAAAACTTTGTTAAAGGGACGTTATGGTTAAGTTGCACTAATAAAAACCTATGACATTCAATGAAAAAAACTTTGTTAATGGGAGGTTATGGTTAAGTTGCACTAATAAAAACCTATGAAATTCAATGAGAAAACTTTGTTAAATGCATGTTATGGTTCCAAGTAAAACCGAAAACCCCCTGAAATTCAACAGTTACGGTAAGCTAAGCAACCATAACTCGCGCCACCACCATGCACTGCTAAGACTAACACCCAGGACATCAAAGATGACATCACAAATGTCATTGATGACATCACTGATGACATTGCATATCTGGGCCACTTTTTTTTGTTCCTTGACATATATAGGCCAGGTGGTCTTCTTCACTGGCAGTCAGAATAATACAATTTAAAAAGGTGCTATATATCTAGATGTTAACCTTGTCATATGTTCTTTAAGTACTTTCCTTAGGGTTTGGTCTCAGCTCATGGTGCACATACATGGGGAAATGAGCAGGCCTCAAACACACAATTCATTTGTATACATGAAGATAAACTTTAATGCCATTAACATTTTCTGATGATGCCGTTTCTTTCTTCCTTACTTTAGTTTCCCTGTGTGTGCCTCTGATTTGTATGCATTGTGATGCTTCATATCAATTGTTTGTACCAGTTTAAGTGCTGTAAGTCTTGAATTGTTAGCTAGTTATTACATGTTTAACATTACTTAAAACTCTGATAAGGGAGCATTCATTATTGTCCTATCCAAAATTACAATATTATAAATAGTGTACTTCTATGGTGCATGCTGCAGTCATTGCCTATGTTTATGTATGATTAGGTTTCTGTATTAACAACAACACTCCAATACAATGATATTAGATGAGTACATTCTTTAATAGATTAAGTAGTTCATGATAGGTCTCCCGATCAATCCTGACATCGTGTTATCAACAATATAAACACAAATCCTTGTAGAGACTTTTCATCAAAAGCTATTTCACGTGTGATGTCAACAGTGATGTCATCAATGACATTTGTGATGTCATCTTTGATGTCCTGGGTGTTTGTCTTAGCAGTGCACGTTGGTGGCGCGAGTTAGGGTTGCTTAGCTTACCATAACTGGCGGATTTCAGGTTTTTTTCAGTTTTACTTGGAACCATAACGTCCGTTTAACAAAGTTTTTTATTTGAATTTCATAGGTTTTTATTAGTCCAACTTAACCATAACGTCCCTTTAACAAAGTTTTTTCAGTGAATATATATATAATGACGGCTTTGCCTGCAGTCTATTCACTACATATAGCCAGCTTCTATGATCGCTTCATTTGCTTGCTTTATGGCAGCTGTACAGTTTTTTTAAACGGTTTACATTGTCTTCAGTGTGTCACATACACGGATGCAATCTTGTTTCCTGCATAGGAATATGTACTTATTTCATCATCAGATTCTATAGAGTCCATACATCCTCTTCTTCAACCAGTTTTCTCAGTGCGTCATGCTTATCTTTATGACATCACCAGCTTTTCCTTTTCTTGTTTTCATATTCCTTCAGGGACATTTTCAAAGAGATTACCATCTGTTCAGGCATAGATCTGGTATGGCTTTCTTAATGAATACCTTTTTCTCGAACATTTGTTGTGGTATGGTTACAATTACTTGTGTCAAACATGGTGCAGGTTCAGGTTTCCAACATACAGGTAACGGGGGTGCGGGACTTCCTGCAGAGGCATTCGGCTGCTCCTCTACAATTGCATACAGGGAATTGTGGTTCTGACATTCTAAAACCATCACACAGTGGCACTGACAAAGCCGAGCAAACCAAAGAAGGCTTATACATTGGGAGATGAGATTCTAACTCTGCAATAGCTTGGAGCAGTCATGCTGACAAAGAGAAGTACATTCAAATTGTAATACTTTATTCACAAAGACTTTGCTGAAGGGCACAAGACTATAAAACCAAGTTAAAATTTAAATTGCTGATTGAGAAATATGGTGCAAACATTTCAAAAACACATCTTCAAGTTGTTGATAAGTCAATCAAAGACAACCACTAGAAATTGCATGTTCGAAGTTGTTGTTCAGACAATCTGAGAGTGTATTACATATTTTAATAACACTCTCCATTACCAGAGCGTTCCTCCTCATCATCTAAAGAACAGTGTACCTCGCAGTCAATTTTTAAGACTGAAACTTATAATTTCAGTCAGTGATACCTGGCAGAGGAGAATATTATTATGACACAACGCTTTACCTCAAGAGGCTATCCTTTTTTTTTAATATCACATTTTATTGCTTTTACAACAAAAGAAAAACATACAACAATTGGTCCTGTAAGGGACAAACCTTAATAATAATAACAATAGATGGAAGACCTGAATTCAAGTAGGTGACACATGATACATGCTATGTGGGGTTCTTCTACAGCAACAATGTCAGCTTACACCCTGTAATGTCATTGGTTCCGGAGGTTCACATAGCATCTTCCCATCGTTGCCAGATTTTGCCAGCTTTTTCGGGGCATCCCCTAGCCCTGTATACCCTCCTTTCTATGGCAATGCATATCTGTACGTCTGTGATCCACTGTTCTACCTATGGTGGCTCTGCTGCCCCCCACAACTGCGCTATGTTCCTTTTGATTACTGCAGTTGTAGTCGAGAAACAGAGCTTTTCATTCCTGGACATATCTACCTCGCTATCCACACCCAGCAAAAACATTTTGGGGTCTCTGGGTATTCTCTGGCCCAAAACCCTTGACAGAATATCACAGCATTGTTGCCAATAGTGACGTATATCCGGGCATTCCCATAGTATGTGGAAGAAAGTTCCCTCCTCTCTTTGACAGCGTAGGCAGTTAGGTTCTGCTATTTTACCCCAGCGGTACAGGTCTACCCTTGGATAGTAGACTATATGCAATATCTTCCGTTGCAGCAGACATAGCCTGGCTGATATGGCTGTCTCACGGGGGTACATTAGGATCTGGATCCAATCTTCTGACATGATCTCTCCCACCTCCCTCTCCCATTTTGTTTTCAGACTCACCAGTTCTGGAGTGGCAAAGGAGGTGATAGCACTGTACATGACTTTGGTGAGTTTAGCCTGAATCTGTTCTGCAACTATGTTTTGCTCCAACGGGGTACAGTCGGGCATGTCAGAGAGGGTGGGGAGATGTTGTTGTATTGCATGCCGGAGCTGTGTATAGTGATAACTTTCTGTCGCGGGGAGATTAAAAGTCGATGTTAGATCATCGAAGGGTCTAATGGACCCCTCTATTATCATGTCTGTCACTTTTTCTATGCCATTTCTCACCCAGATTGGCCACTAACTACGGCAATTTGGTCATCTCGGGGAGGTTTCCATTTTCCCAAAGTGGTTGTAGTGGTGTGACTCCCCCCCCAGCCTATAAAGGCATGTGTCTCTGCCCAGATTCAAGGTGTTTGTGACATCATGTTTCGAGGGGTCGGTCTGGACGCCGCAGCGTATAGCCTCATGGGAGATGATGCCCTCACGTGTCGTAGTGTTGTGTCAGCGTGCAGTGCATCATTTACCACCGACATCTGACTGGCCCAATAGTATGTCTGTAGCCGTGGCAGACCGATGCCTCCCTCCCATACTGATATTTGCAATGTTCGAAGAGCTATTCTCGGATGCCCTCCACCCCATAGGAGTTTCCTAAGTATGCAGTCTATTTTTTGGAACGTCTTCATAGGTATGTGTAGCAGAGCGTTCTGCAGTATGTACAAATAACGGGGGAGTGCTAACATCTTAAATAAAGCTGCCCGCCCTACCAGGGTCAAGGGTAGAGACATCCAGTATTGCACGTCTCTTGCAAACTGTTCCTTGATGGGTTGTAAATTATTGGGCGTGTACTCATTGACATCTTTCGTGACCTGGATACCCAGATAGCGAAAATGGTCTCTGGCGACCCCGTATGGGCAGGGCACTGGGGTTTCCTCACCTAATCGATTGATCGAAAATAAAAATAGATTTGGTCCAGTTCTCCCTTAAACTGCTATTGTTCTAACAGCTGTGTCACCCACCGGGCATGCCATCTTGGGATCTCGCAGGTATATCAGTAGATCATCCGCATACAATGAGACTGTCTTCCCACCCTGGTCCACCCTGAAAACCTTTCCATGTTTGTGCGTCCCTCACCAACAGAGCCAATGGCTCCATTGCTAATGCAAAAAGGAGCACTGACAGAGGGCTGCCTTGTCTTGTCCCTTTTCCTAGGGCAAAGGATCGCGAAGTCCAACTGTTCACCCTGGCTTCAGCAATCAGTGAGTTATAGAACAGTTGGACCCAGGTCAGGAACTGTTCGCCAAACCCCATCCGGCACATAATCTCCCATAGTGCCTCCCAGTAGATGGAATTGAATGCCTTCTTGAAATCTATTGCAAGCAATCCTAATGGGACGTCTAATGTCTGGGCACGCTCAATGGCCAGGTGTAGTCTCCGTATGTTCATTCTTGTGGACCTGCCGGGCATGAAGCGACATTGGTCTGGATGAATCAAAGACGTTATGACACGCTGCAGACGCACCACTAATAATTTGGTCAGGATTTTCACCTCACTGTTAATGAGAGATATCGGTCTGTATGAACTACATTTGTCT
Organism: Ambystoma mexicanum; assembly: GCF_040938575.1. Lineage (NCBI taxonomy): Eukaryota > Metazoa > Chordata > Amphibia > Caudata > Ambystomatidae > Ambystoma > Ambystoma mexicanum. Next base: position 47,690,694 of record NC_090925.1, on the reverse strand, counting down.
GGGGGCTTGTCTGCTTTGGGTATTACAATTATTGTTGTTTTCCTAAGATCCGCCGGTAGACTCCCTAGACCTTTGGCCCGACGGTACATATTGAGTAGGTGAGGGGCCAGCTCGTTACCACCTATCTTTTTCTAGGCTTCAATAGGGAAGCCGTTCAGGCCTGGCACTTTCCCAGATTGGAGCTGCATCATAGCAGCTATCACTTTTTCTTCCGTGATTTCTGCTTCTAAGCTAGCAAATTGCTCAGTGTTCAGGGAGGGGAGGGTGATCTCTTACTTGATTATGGCAAGTATGTGAACCTGCCTCCAGTATCTTGTGTTACTTTTCTTGAGTCAAAGGGAGCCTTCTATGCATTAATATGATTACTCCTCTGGCGCCCATCGTGGAAACCGCCTCTATTGCCGTGTGGTAATTGGTGCGTTTGAAGAGGGTATTAGTTGTGCCTGCCAGGTGGGTTTTCGTTAAAAAGACCACGTCAGGAACTGTCGTACCAGTCTTCTCTTCAGACTGCTTCCCAGACCATTCCCGTTCCAGGTGAGGAGCTTTAGGGCCCGGGTCTTAGTGTTGTGTATGGCCATTTGAGCAGTTGTAGGCTTGATTGACGGTCGTACCGCCCAGGGTGGAAGCATTGTTTTTTGTTTGCCTTATGACAAAAAATAATGATCAAGCTGCAGCTGTCAAATGTCTCTAAAAATCATTGGTGTCTGTAACGCTCACTTGGTATCCACAGGGACGTCACTCAGCCTGTTCTGACCTCTTACGTCCTCGAACCCTTCCCTGGAGGCTATTCGACTGGAGACTGGGCCTGAAACACAGGTTGGTAGAGTTTAACTCCCTATTGTCTCTGTGTGCTTGAACCCTTTCTTCCCCGGGGTCCAACCCTTCCCTTTGATCCACAGCTCACCTTGTTTTCTTGGATAGTGTGCTCTCCATCCTGCTTTCAGCACAGGGGCGCGTTGATTGATGCGGGATCATTGCTGCCTAGTTACTTCATGGGCAAGAGTCCGACAGGTAAGTATAATGAGTCTTTAACTTCTCTAACTTCTCTAACTTCGTTCCTTTCCTTCCTTAGATGATGGCCGGCGTCCGGGGATGGCGGCGTGCTACTGAGATGAGTAGCGCTGAAGGTGAGTAAGAGCGCAATGCACCCCTTTCGTATTTGCATTGAACTGAGTTCTTTTTCTGTGTCTTTTAGGTGCCGGAACGTTTTCAGCGTGGATGCCGGTTATGAAGAACAAATTCGGTGGGTAAGCGCGGTATGCAGTGCCTCTAGATGTTTCCACGCTAAACTGGAGTGTCTTTTGGCTCTTGCAGATGGATGAGAAGTTCCGGAGACAGAGTTCCCCCAGAGCGGCTGGGATACAGGTAAGCGTTTGAAGCTCGTACAGTATTTAAAAATAAGCGAAGATTTGCAGAATGCTTACTAATGCCTTTTGTCTGTTCTTTTCCCTTTTCCTTAGGAAGCGGCGTGCCGGGATGGGAATGACACCGCCGAAGATGCCCGCAGAACAGAAGGAGCGATGAATGATGGGCAGAAGCGCCACAAGGTAAGGCTGTTCCTAACAGTGTTCTTGTTCTTGCAGGAGCTGATCGCAGAAGAACGATGCAGGCCTACTGGAGACCGATCCGAACACGGTAAGTGTCACGCTGCAGGTGCAGAAAATGAAAAGCATGTTTCTCAGCCTGGGTGTGGCTTAAATAGTCTCTGGGTATCCCAGGTGTCTCTGGGCTGAACCACACCCAAAAGACTAGACCGCACATGCAGTTCTGGGAACCGAAATATGTGGGGGCATCCATCTTGTCCCCATCAATGCACTACAAGTCCAATCCCCAATGTTACCCTATGGGAGTGAGTGAGTCTGGTGCCAAAAGCGCCAAGTCTGACTCTAAGTGGGTCTTTGGAGGGATGGAGAGGCCCTTGAGGGCCATGTAGGTGATCGTGGCCTGGCTCCAGCCTGACATCTTGGAGGGCTGGGGACATGAGGGGCAGGAATCATGACAGTGTCCTAATAAATTCCTCCATCTTTCCAAACGTTCTACATACCCACAACTACGCGGAACATTGTAAACATTCCCTTTCCCCACCCCATACTCTGTCCCAACTTGAAGCATCTGTCGCCACTAGTCTGAGGGCAACCAACTACGTGCCACTGACTACAACCTTAACATTGATAACACCCAACAAGAGTCTGAGCACTTCTCGAGTATTTGCCTCGGTTGCTTCTAATTGAGGCAATTTACCCGAGAGGTTGTGTCTTATATCTTACTGACTCTGTCTCTGTGGGGGGGGGCAGCCCTTTCCTTGGCCACTCCAATTCTCCCCAGTGGCATCTGTTGATACAAGTATGGTATTTAACATGCCACAGTGTAAAAGGAGGAGGGGAGCCCAGGGCGCAACATACGATTGGGCTCATGTTGCATTCCCCGGCTGCCCTGGGGGGATCTGCAACCAGTTATTGTGCTGGTTGTGGTCTCCTGTTCAAGAGGGCCCGCTGGTTCCCATTTCTATTGCCGCGCGCAGTCTTCGAGTCTCCCTTTGGGTCGGTGAAGTGGACCGTTGTGCCTTTGTGGCAGATTTTGAGCTGGGCCGGAAATAGCAGGCCATATTTGACATTATGACGCTGGAGTTGCCTCTTGATCTGGTCGAACAGCTTTTTGTACGTCTCGTGTATAGTCGGGGAAGAAGGCAATCTTGGAGCAGTTATAGGTTAGAGTGCCCTTAGCTTGTGCCCTTTGTAACAACGCATCCCGATCTCTGTAATTGAGGAGTTTTGCTATTATGGTGTGTGGTGGCGCTCCAGGTATAGGCCTGCCGGTGGGCATACAGTGAGCCCTTTCTATAGAGAAGAATTTTGAGAAAGAGTCCATGATCCATTGTTCCAGAAAAAGCTTGCTACTTGGTCCCTCCGTGTTCGCTGGTACGCCCAAGATCCTTATGTTGTTACGTCTGGAGTGACTCTCTCCCTCATCCACCCTATATTCCATTATTTTCAGTCTGGACTTGATGCTCTCTAGTTGCTGATGCAGGCCCTGTATTCTGTCTTCCACACCTGAAATGTTTTGTTCGGCTTCCCCTGTGCGGGATGTCAGCTTTTGTAGGTCACGGTGGAGAAGCGAGACATCCATACTTATCCCGTCCATTTTCTGCTCCATTGATGTGCGTGAGTCTGCTATGGCAGCCATGACATCCCTCTAAAACAGCGTGCTGTCCATGTTGGTAGTGCAAGTGTCCGGGTCAGGTTCTTCTCGACTCAGCGTGGTTGGTGTCGCAAATTGATCAATCTTGCTTTGCAGCACGTGTTTCTTTTGATTGTCCTTTCCCATGATAGGCAAGAGTACCAGGTGCGACACCTAATTCGCCCACCTCAAATGTGTGTGACACTCTGGATGGTGACCCCCAATCTTAGCATGCCAGTAATGTATTGTCTCTTACCATTGTGTATCAGCTGTGGTTGTTTAATTCGTTGTTATTGCTATTTCTCTGCTATTGATGGACATTGGGACCCCCTGGGGGAACGGTCAGTCTTAGCCTTCTGCACCCTGTATCCTTCATTTGGGGCACTGCCAGGGTCCAGTTATAATGACATAGGAACCTTCACCACATTCGGGCCAGTTATGGTATTTCTACACCATCTCTTGCTTCCAATGTATTGGCCTCAGTTGCGTGATCAGACAGAACTCTTCTGTTAGGGGACTCGCTGTTCTATTGCCAACATCAGCGGGCCACCTGTATGGTCTCCGAGAGGTCGTGGGCCCAAGGTTCTCGCCTCTGGATTTGCTGCGTGATCAGAGCCTTACGCCCTGTGCCCTGTCAGTGGGCTCTTCAGGTGTGTTGGCGGAGCAGGCCTGGGGGCCTAGTGTACCCCGCACTCTATGCTGCTCTGTGTGTCATCAAAACACTATGGTTTGCATTTGTTGAGAAGGACCAGAATTTTTGTGTACTGATCGCCGGGTCCAGACACAATAGCAGAAGGCCTACCAGCAGTTATTCCATTACCCATCTTGCGCATTCATCGCTAGAGGAAACAGTTACTTGCGGCTTACAGGTACACTATACCCACACTATTAGAAACTTCTTGGGTGGTGCGGCGTACCTTCAGGTCTGTGGGTCCAGTGAGGTCGGTCTGGTCGCTGCGGTCCCTTCTGGTTTAACGGTCTACACCCCAGGCCATTTCGTGTCTCCTCCAGGTGGTTGCGTATGCTGCGACTTCCGCTTCCAGCAGCGGGGGGACTCGGGACTCCACGTTGGGTACAGGAAATCTTTGGTCCCGGCAGTTGCTGTGGTCTGCCCTTTCCCTCGGGGTATGGGCCAGTTGCGCTGCTGCCTGCTCCGGATCACTGCGCCTGCAAAGTCAGTAGCTTTGGATGCTCCAGGTCACTGGTGGCACTCCACAAGTCCTGATGTATCCACCTTGGATGTTTCATGCGTAGGGACTGCAGTCCAAGGGGCATCTTTGCATGCCCCGCAGCCAATTACGCAATTACGCAGATTCTCAGGGCCCTCCTTGTTCAAGGTGACCTACGGTCTCCGGGCTTTCTCCTCTCACCCAGGCTCATGCTCTCCGGAATTTTGCGCAAGTGATCGGGCGAGGGTGCACCTCCACAGGACGTCCACTTCTCTGCTCGGTCTTAGACCTCCGCCCCGCAGCCGCTCAATGCAAGCTGCATCGCCTCTGTGTTGACTGTCGGTTGCCGCAGACTCAGGAACACATGGCAGCCATCTTGGATGGAGCGATTTCCCCCGGCTTCAACTTCACCTGCTCCAACAGCCGGTAAGGCAGGCGTTCCTAATCAGGAAAATTGTACAGAAATGTGCCCCATATGTTTATCCCTCAGGACAACAGCTTATATCCCAGATACCATGCAGGGATCAGGCTGGATGCTACAGGATTTTAGGTGGCCCGCAGAGCTGAGTGGATTCACGTCCACATCATCTCGCCGCTGGCCACACACCCCTCAACAGGCTATCCTGATCATGTACTCAATCACTCCTCTAATAGAGTGACAAACCGAAATAGACAACAATTCCTAGTTTCCAAACACAAGGAGGAATCATGTCCATTCCTTCACACTACGAGTCACTCTAGTCACACTCACCAAATTACAAGAATCATCAGAAAAAATTTGAGATTTATTAAATTGGACCCACAGTTATCACAAACTTTCCATAATCCACCCTTGATGGCATTTAAATGGGGATGGAATTTTCATAATCAACTACTTAAGGCAGAAATATCAGAACAAACAACACAGAGGCTCATTCAGGATCATTTAGAAACCCCATGTCTCAGCTGTTACAACTGTAATAAAATCCTGAAGGGCAAATACATAAGACACCAGAGGCAGGCAGAAAATCAAATTACAACACTATGTAACATTTTATGCACAGAATGTAGTTTATGGTCTCAGCCGTCCTTGTGGCAGATACTACGTTGGACAGACAACACACACGGTTTAAGAACGCTGTCCAACATATGTGCAGCCAATCAGAATTCACCAGTGTTTAGAGATTTTCATGAACATAAACATAACATCTCACAATTAAAATGTGCAGTTCTAGAAGTGGTACGTTGCTAACAAGAGGAGGTGACATTATCAAAAGATTATCCCAAAGGGAATGTTTTTGATAGATAGATAGATAGATAGATAGATAGATAGATAGATAGATAGATAGATAGATAGATAGATAGATAGATAGATAGATAGATAGATAGATAGATAGAAGCTGCTCCGTTCAGGACAGCTGCTGGCTGCATGAGAACGGCATGCTGATACCATCTGGCCAGCAAGCTGGAGCTATCCTACTTCAACGACAGCCCCACCCCCTGCCATTACTGCCGCTCGCATGGAGTCCACAACAGATGTCTCTACTTTATGCTTACTAAATACCAGATCCCTTCCGGCTCACACAGGCGAGATCTGGGACCTGCTAACCGGCAGGCATCCTTACTTCCTGTGTTTAACAGAAACTTGGCTCATGCCGAGCTCAGCATCTGCTGTAGTCCAAGCCATCCCTCCCACCTACCTTATTATTCACCGCGACCGCCCACTCTCTAAACGAGGTGGAGGGGTTGCGGTCATTTTTAGTGAGAAGTATACTGTTACTGAGCTACCATGCCCTCATACACTTAGTATGGAGGCTCTTTTTATTCGTTGTACTATTATGCCTTCCCGGACTATCCATCTTCTGCCCCTTTACCGCCCTCCGGGCCCTATAGGATCTTTTGGGAAAGGTCTAGCTGACCTCATAGCAAACCTGAACTTGCACTTTACCAATCTTGTGATCTTAGGCGATTTTAACTTGCATTCTAACATGCCAGGCTCTGCCAAGATTATTTCTTTCTTTGATAGCCTCTCTGACCTAAACCTGCACCAATTGATTCAAGCACCAACTCATTTACATGGCAACATTCTTGACTTAGTATTTGCTAAAAACTCCTTGCTATGCCCTGTCTCGGTTGAGCCAGTGACATGGTCTGATCATTATTTTGTCTCGTGCTCATGCTTGCCAGTTCTTGTTCCTTGTAAACTTCTCCCCCCCAAGACGCTTCTACGCTCCTGGCGCTCAGTCGAACCGAAGGTACTTAGTGCCCATGTAGTCTCCAATTGTGCCTCTTTGAGGCCTCTATCCTTATCCTCACTTTCTCATGCCTTGACGACGGCTGCTGATCTCCACGCTCTATTTAAACTGATTCAAGGTCGTAGACTACCTTCCCAACCCTGGTTTATGGACCAGCTCAAAACTGCCCGTTTACAACTTCGCCAAGCTGAGCGTAAATGGCGGATCAGCTACAATCCTGGCCTTAGAGACTTATATAAACTTAACCTGTCCACCTACCTGGCCAGTATTAAACTGGCAAAATCCACCTTTTATGCACAGAAAATTGAAAATGCCTTGTGCAAACCTAAAACTCTTTTCTCCATTGTGCACTCTCTAGCCTCTTCAGAGACTCTTACGTCTATGGTTAAGCCCTCTCAAAAATTATGCAACGGCCTTGCCTCTTTATCACAAAAATTGAGGCCATTCGAGCCAACATCGCTAAATCGCCAGCGATACTGTCCCCTGATACCTCAAACTTTGTGCCCGCCCTTTCTACAGACTCCCGTGCTAGTTGGTCCACCTTTCCACTATTTACGGAAGCAGAAGTCCTGGCAGCTATCCTTAAGATTAAATCTTCCTCACCCGAGGATGCCATTCCGGCCATTATCATGAACACGATTGCCCCTGACATCTTGATCGATATCACGATCGCTATAAACAATTCTTGCCAGTCCGGACTGGTCCCCCCGGAGTTGAAATCTGCAAGGGTCATTCCCCTCTTTAATAAGCCTTCCCTTGATCCCACTATTCCTGCTAATTTCCGTCCTATTTCTCTGCTCTCCTTTCTCGCTAAACTCTTGGAATCTCTGGTAACACCCATTATGTCTTCTTTTCTGGAACCATCAAAAACCTTTAATCATGCCCAGGCTGGTTTTAGGCCAGGGAGAGGCACGGAAAGTGTGCTTGTCTCTGTACAGGACGACATGACCAGATTAGTCAATGCAGGCGGAGTTGGGGCTCTGATCCTGTTAGATCTTTCCGCCGCATTCGACACGGTTGACCACCCCATTCTCCTCGCTTGCCTGTCACAGATCGGTATATCTGGCTTTGTTCTTGCCTGGTTTACTTCTTTTCTTTCAGACCGCACACAGACCCTCGCCATGCCACCCTTTCTCTCCCCCTCCCGTCCCCTCACTTGTGGTGTCCCTCAGGGATCCTCTCTCTCGCCGATTTTGTTTAACATATACATCTGGGCCTTGGTCTGTCTCATCCGCTCTTATGGGCTTAATTGTTACTCCTATGCGGATGACACACAAATCCTGATCCTTTTGGATCAGGAGCAATCTGAGGTCTCAGCCTGCCTCCACGACTGGGTTCATTCTCTCTGCCTCTTTGTCCATGTCCAACCAGGTTACGGCCGTCTGCCAACCTGCCAACCACCAGATCCGGGTCCTTAAGAGGGTCATGCCCATGATCCCGGAAGCCCTTCGCCCTCCCGTGGTGGCTCTGCTAGTCCTTACGCGGCTAGATTATTGTAATTCACTGTATCTGTCGCAGCCCATCGGTCTCATTTATCGACTTCAGCGTATGCAAAACCTTGCACCTAGGCTAGCCACTGGGTCTCCCTATGGAGCTCACATTTCACCAGTGCTGCGCCATCTTCACTGGCTCCCGGTGTCTCAGCGAATTCACTTCACATCACTGTGCATCGTCCATCGGGCAATCCACGGCCATGGAGCTGAATTCCTGCAGTCTAAATTCTCCTGATATTCCCCGAATTGGGATCTTCGTTCTGCTTCCTCTAATCTACTCATTGTTCCTAGATTCAATCGGGAAAGGCTCGGCGGCAGAGCTTTCTCTATTGCCGCGGCCAAACTTTGGAACAATCTTCCTCCGCTACTTAAGGCCACTTCCAACCATTTGTGTTTTAGAAGAGCCTTGAAAACTAATCTATTCTAGTCTCTGGCTTCTCCATTAGTTCCCTCTTCGAGCAGTCTTCCTCTCTAGCGCCATGATGCCCTTGGGCGACCGTGCGCTTTATAAGTGGAAATAACATAAACTTGACTTCTTGTTCACACTAGGGATGCATGAGGAATTCCATGTTGCAGCATTTCTGTGAGGTCTCTAATATTTTTCATACAATTCTTCCTTTTTTCCATGATATATCTCCCTCACTGTCTTGCAGGCGGTTAGAACATATTCCCTCATTAGTGTATAGTGTGCTATGAAGGCTAAGCACATGATATGTGATATACGTGTCATTCTACATATTTTGTACATGTGTTATACCAGTGCTATATTGTATCATAACTGTGGCAGAAATTACAACTATGTATATGTGCATCAAATTGCTTAGCTTGGTATTATGATATCATGCATTTGAATTAACATTTCCCTTTGATTCGGCAGTCCAAACCAGCCTACAAACCACAAGGGAGGATCCACATGCATTGACAAATTCGACAGACCAAAAAAACGGCTCCAAAACACAAAGAAATGCTCAAAATGCTTTGGAAAATTCATCAGTCAAAAACCAGACTGAAAACCGCAAAATAAATTAGTGACCATTCTTTCTACCAACTTCTTCATTCCTTTTCTTCAGTTCCAATTTGTTATAAACATTGAGGAATCTCATTTAAAATTTCACTGATTGGTGTCAACCTATTACGTAGAATTACTGGATTTTACTATGACCTCATCTAGCTACACGCATAAGGAACGTTATGATATTTTATTTTTAGCGCACCCATACACCAGTGTTTCAAGGCGCGACGAGGCAAGAGAGGGGATAAAGGGAGGACAAGACAATGATCTTACTAGTCCCAGTGACCTTGAGAATGCGCACGTGCAGGGGAGAGGGAAGGGGGAAGTGCAAGGGGCAGGGGAGGAGTGGAAAGTGCTGCATACAGAAACAAACAACAGCAGGCAGTGTGGCCAGTGGGAGGCAAGTGCAAGAATTCAGCACAGACAACAGGTGTCAGTAAGTGCAGCTAAGGGGACTTTAGGTTTGCAGATTCAGACCCTTGTGCAGGGGTTACCAGGAGGCAGTGCGAGTATCAGATGGGTGGGCAGGGATCATGGTCCGAAGTCACAGGGTAGCCAGGTGCCCAGTGCGGTAACAGATGGAGATCAGCAGGGGAGAGGAAGAGGAAGGCAGAAGCGCAGAGGAAGGTCTTGAGATGCTTCCAGAACCGAAGATGTTTCAGAGAGGCAGGGAGGCTGTTCCAGAGGGAGGTACCAGCAGAGGAAAGAGATCTACCACCAACTTGCTGCTTGGAGAAGTGACTGACCCTGAGGGAGTTGGAGTTGGAGGTGGAGGAGCGAAGAGCTCTAGTAGTAAGGTATTTAAAAAGGGAGAGTTGAGGGTTTTGCAGACCCAGGCCCCAGAAGGCCCTGTGGACAATCCAGAGGGTATTGAACTTAATCCTTGCAGCCACTGGGAGCCAATGAAGAGATTTCAGGGCTGGAGAGATACGATCTCTGGGCTTGAGGACAAGGACAAGTCTTGCAGTCCTGTTCTGGATGAGTTGCAGAGGGTGGAGCATGGTAGCAGGCAGATTTAGAAAGAGGCTGTTGCAGTGGTCCAGCCTAGAGAAAACCAGACCTCTAGAGACAGTGAGCTTCTGGGGAAAGAGAAGAAAGGAAGAATACCTCTGAGGAGTTGCAGTTGGTAGTTTGACTTCTCAGAGACGTCAGAGATGTGAGGAGAAAAGGAAAGTATGGAGTTGAAGATGACCGTGAGGTTCTTAGCCTCGCAGGTGGGGCAGGAAGAGGGCCAAGGGAGTCCAGCCAGAGAGTGGAAGGAGGGTGCAGGAGTGCCGATGAGGCGGATCTCTGTCTTACTGGCATTAAGGCATAGGTTGTTGGTGGCCTACCTCTCCTGGATTGCAGACAGACAGTCAGAGATGAGAGAGAGAGAGAGAAGAGATGGCGGAGGGGAGCCTAAAACAAGCTAAGTGTCATCTGCATAGCACTGAAAGTTGGAACACAGAGAGGCAAGTGGGCGAGGGGTGCCTGGTATTGGTTGAAAAGCCAGGGAGAGAGGTTAGACCCCTGGGGAACACCACAGTTAGAGAGTGAGCTAGAGGAAAGGAAAGACCCAAGTTGGACCTGGGAGGGTCAGTTGGAGAGGAATGAGGTCAGCCATGCCAGGGCCTGATCAGTGATACCCAGGTTATCATGGAGGAAGTTGAGCAGGATGGCATGGTTGACTGTATCAAAGGCAGAAGAGAGATTGGGTAGGATGTGGACAGAGGGGAGATTAGTATCAAGGTAGGAGAGCAGGTCATCACGGATGTTCAGGAGAGCAGTTTCTGTGCTTCTGTTGTCTAGTCAGCCACCTTGTTTGCCACATTACATGTGGTGTTCTCTAATGATGGTGAAAGAGATAACTTTGACTTTAACTATATAAGTCATTTCCCCCAGTCTCATACTGAAGCTCCTGGTTTTGCACTTATTTACCATCACTTTGTAAATGTGTGTAATATTAGAGCATTGTTTACCTCTCAAGTCCGATTACTGGATGTCACTGTGACACACACACAGGAAAGTCAATAATATATGTCAGCCATTTTTTCTACCACATTGTATGTGGCGTCTTATACTTATGGTGAATGAGGTTGTCCTCATTTCTCATATTAAGGTAATCAGTCTCTATCTGGTGAGGGAGGATAGCTCAGGGACAACCATTTGTCTTGGAAGTAAGACAACACAGCGCAGCACATGTTCAATTCCCGATCCTGTGCTTAGAAACCAATCTCTGGTATTAAGCGTGTTATTAAAGAAAGAAACATTATTTTTTTAATAATGACCTCTAATCCCTTTTTATGTTTAAATGGTCCGATTAAATGGATTTCCAGTACTCATTACTTTTTCTACATATCTATTAAGGCTTTCACTAACCAGTGAGGTAAGCCACTACTCCTAGCTACTTCGATAGCTTTTTATCACTTTGTTCCTCTTTATTATTTTCCAGGTCTGATCATTTTGAAATCCACTAATTCCTCACTATGAATAAGAATTACTTCAGTTCTTTACAAGACTATAAGGGCCATTACAAGTTTGCTGGTCCGGTAATAAAGTGCTGGTAATAATGTATACTGGCACTATTACTGGTCCAGCAAATCATGAGTGACACAGAACCAATTTGCCAGAATCACTGGCGTCGGTAACACCACTCATGGAATTACCGGCACCGGTAACACAGGCAATGGAAATACCAGCAATGCCGGAAACATGAGCTGATAATATCGGCACAATGGTATTACTGGCATATTATGAGCATGTACTAGCCGATAATATATATGTAGAAATATTCCGGTATTACCGGCAAATCCATGCCAGAGACCACCCCAAGTGGAGGAAAATAAGTCCACAGGACCGCCGAATACACCCAGGTGCACCCAAAACACACAGGAACAGTACTAAAGGGCCACACCCACCCCAATAATACTTCCCAACACAATCATGCTGCCACTCGTTGCGCCATGGATCTGGAGGTGCTGCATTCTGATGTGCAGCTGTTGGAGTTGGAGCAGCAGCAGTGGTGACAGGAGGCCAGGGCCAGGAGGATGAGGATGATAATGGGGATGCAGGTGGTGATGCATAGGCATACTGCAATTCTCTGCACAAGGACCACACCCTGGGCCCGCCATACAACTAGATACACACCCTGTACTGCCTAAACAGGGAGTTGATTCTTGGTCTCCGGACCCTTATGCAGGATGACATGGGGAGCAGGATCGGGATTAGAAAAAGCCAGAATAGTGCTGTTTAGGTTGGTGTCAGTCCTGCACTTCCTGGCCACTGGCACATTCCAGCACTCTGTGAGGCAGCTGCATGGCATATCGCAGTCTGTTTTCTGCTGCAGGTACTTGAGGCCCTCCTGTGCCATGTGGGCTAGCACATCACCCTCTCAACCACCTAGGCACTGGTACATACCATCAAAGGCCTACTTCTATGTGATTGTGGGCATACCCAATGTGTTGGCAGCATTGGACTACACACAAGTAGAGCTGGTGGCCCCCCACGTCTCAGAGGAGGTCTACAGGAACCGGAAGCAGTACCATTCCCTCTATGACCAGGTGACCTGTTATGCCAACCTGACCATCATGCACTGAGGTGCCCAGTTCCCAGGATCAACCCATGACTCCATGGTCCTATGGAACAGCACCCATCTGGCTTACATGGCACATCACGGAGGACAAAGGACCTGGATGTTGGGTGAGTACATGTACATATACACCTACATTGCAGCATGGGTGACAGGCAAAAGGTGTAAAGGGGGGTTAATGCCACAAGTGCATGTTTGTCAATCACCCTGCATTGGCCACAACACAGGCTGACTGGAGAAATATCAGTCACTGACCAGGCCATTTAAAACCCCTACAGACATCTGCATGCACTGCACTACAGGTACCAGAATACAACACTGCCACCCTTCCAAAGCAATTGTATCAGTAGACTGGGCCACCTATGGCTATGAGATGAATGTCCTGATGAGACAGGGGCATGCATGCACAGACTGACCGTTGATATTCAGCTGTCACAGGCAACACCACTACAAAGCATCATTACTCATGTCAATGTGAACATTAATGGTCCTAGTACCGTGCACTGTTGCCACTTGCGAAGTCTCTTTGTGCTCTGATGGGTTTGCAATGAAAGTTGTGTTGGGGCAGACTGTTCGTGGGATTGAGAGGGAAAAGAGCAAGAGGGTTTTTATGTGCTGTTGTCAGCTTCAGTGTCGGTGAACCAGTCGCTAAGTGTAGGGGCCTTCTGTGCTTGGTAGCTGTCATTTATTTATTTATGTATGTATTTATTTATTTATTTATAAGCTTATATAGCGCACCGAGCCCGGGGTCATCTGGGCGCCTACTTACAGTGGGTAGAAGTTTCAGTTGTTGCACAGGTAAATACAAAACAAAGATAGCAGATAAAAGACTTTACAATTGGACGGAGAGTAACAATTAACAAACAGAGTTTTCGATCTCAGGTGGACATAGGATGAGGTGGTGAGGAGCTAGACAAGGTGGGGTGTTTCTGGCTCAAGCTTTTGGTGAAGAGGTGCATTTTGAGTTGTTTCCTGAAGATCCAGAAGGAGTCTTGAGCTCTGAGTGGGAGTAGAAGTGAGTCCCATTGTTTGCTGGAAAACGTGGGGAAGCTGCATCCGCTGGCCTTTTGAAGCTTGAATCTGGGAGTGGCAAGGCGTTACTGATAGGTTGCTTGGGTGGGTCTGGTGCGTTGTCTCAGCGAGAAGCTGTTGGACAGGTAGGCGGTTGCCATCTGCTGGAGACATTTGTGTGTGAGGGTGAGTGACTTGAACATCATGCGTTCCTGTACTGGTAGCCAATGTTGTTGGTGTCTAATGGCTGATATGTGTGCAGATCTGGGGATTTTGAGCGTGACCCTGAGTGCATTGTTTTTTAGGACCTGCAGCTTCCTGATATTCTTCATCGTTGTCCCTGCATAGAGAGCATTGCAGTAGTCCAGGCGCGTAAGGACTAGGGCTCTGGCCAGTGTGAGGCAGCTGTCTAGGGATAAGAATTTTCTGCAAGATCTAATGAGTTTACAAGTGTATGCGGTGGCTGTGGTGGTGGCATTTATTTGTTTTTTGAGGTTGAGTGAGGAGTCTAGGTGGAAGCCAACTTCGATGGTGTGTCCATTTAAGATGAATGACTTGAAGAGGTAATTAAGTTTAATGATTCGGAGTTGGGAGCCGATGATGAGCAGCTCAGTCTTATCATCATTCAAGCATAGACCGTGTTGTGCCATCCAGTCTTGGAAGGCTTGGTTGATGGCCTCCTGATATGGGTATGAGGACCTGAGCGCCATCTGCATAATTGGTGTAGATGACACTCAGGTTGTCAAGGCGGTCTCAGAGTGGTTTAGTGAAGATATTGTACAGGGTGGGGGCCACACAGGAGCCATGTGGCACTCCTCAGGTAACTGTGGTAGGAGGTGCTTTGGCTTTGGGGGAGAAGACTTTCATAGTTCTGTCGCTGAGGAAGGACTTTATCCAGAGTGTGGCATTAGGAAAGAAGTTAGAAGCTGATGATAGGTGTTCACAAAGAATATTGTGATCCACCACATCAAAAGCAGCATAGAGGTCTAGAAAAAGAAGCACCGCAAGTTTCCCATTGTCTCTAAGGTTGTCCATTTGGATTTTTTGATCAAGAAGTGCTGTTTCCGTCAAGTGTCTTGTACGGAAACCTGACTGACGTAGTCCTGGGATTTTATTGGCTTGTAGGTAGTTTTGAATTTGCAGATATGCTACACAATCAAGAATTTTCAAGAGAAAGGGTACCGTTGTTATGGGGTGGTAGTTTGTGGGAGTGTTGGTGTCCAGTGTTGTTTTTTTTAGTAGGGGTAGTACCCGTGCTTTTTTTTAGGTAAGATGGGACGCAGTTACTTTTGAAGGAGGCATTGATGAGATTGGTGATAAAAGGGGCGAGTTGGGGTGGGCATGGGTCACCTTGGCATCTGGAGGATTTTAGGCTCAGGATGATTTCCAGAACTTCTGGGATGGAGACCTCAGTGAATTCAAATTGGGGGAGCTCCTTAGGGAAAATGGCGGTAGCAGAAGGAGCTGGTGTTTGTGAAGCTTGTCTAGGATGTTCTTTTTTGCTTCAATTGTAGATTGGAGGCGACGCCTTTGTTTTGGAGAGCATTTTGAATGTTCTTGCACCAATTTGTGTCTTTTTTGCAGCTTTCAGGGAGAGTGAGAGGGATCAGGGTTTCTAACTCTCTGCGGATTAGGAATAGTTCTTTGATGAGAAGTACTTCTTGTTTATAATCCCTGGAGGCCGTATCAAAGAGAGTTTTGTTACTAGGTGTGGGTGTTGTTTTCACCTGTGCTTCTGCTTTTCTTTTAGTTATTCTTAGATCTTTTAACGCGGGGGGAATCAGGTATTGAGGTGTGCTGGTTGTTTGGCTTTGCATATTGTGAGCAGAGCTATTTTGTTTATAGCAGACAGGATAGTGTTGGTGTAGATTCTGGTCATAGTGGTGGGATCAGTGGAATTGTCCGTGGGAGAAGCCATGACAGGTTGCAATAGTGGGAGCAGGTTATTAGCTGTGATGTTCTTTTTGTTTCTAGAGGGAGCTTCTGGGGCTATGTTGGTAGGGTTGTTTCTGCTGAACACTGTGTTGATGTTTTAAGTGATATGGTGCTGGACTGTTCAGGGGCAGGAGGAGTTGGATGTGATGTTAGCAGTGCAGCTGATGTCTGCCAACCAGTCGATCGTGCAACCTTTTGCATGAGTAGGATTCTGGATCCTGTGTGTAAAACCGAGTGAAGATATAGTATTGGCCAGGGCTAGAGCATTGGTGTCCTGAGGGTCATTCAGTCCTAGGTTGGAGTCCCCAAGTAGGACGGTTTGTGATTTGGGAGTAGAATTGGATGAGACGAGTTGAGTGATCTCATTCTCAAAGCCATGAATGGGTCATGCAGGACGGTAGATGAGATGGATGTTTAGTGTTGCTGTCACTGAGAGGGACAGTTTCACAGAGAGGAGTTCACATGAAGTATGGGGAGTGGACGGCACCTCTCTCATGTTAAGAGAGGATTTGGTGATGATGGCCACTCTTCCTCCTTTAGAATTGGGTCCATCCCTTCTGCAGATGGAGAGGCTATCAGGGACAGCAAGGGACAGAGCTGGCCCTGAGGCTTTGTTGAGCAAGGTTTCCGAAATGGCTAGGAAGTCTAGATTGAGACAAGAGATTGTGTCAGCAATATGAAGTGCATGGGCAGGAATAGATCTGGCATTGATGAGGGCTCCCATAATGGTTTGGTTGGGTGCGTTGAGGTTGGTGGGTTGGATGGTTGAGGGTTGAGGCGCACTGTTCGGTATGTGAGAAATGCATTTCTGAGTCGGATTCGGGGGGCATAGGTGCCCAAGTAGTCTCTGGAAAGGTAAGTTCCATCAGCAAGGTGGGATTTTCTGAATGCAGGGGGGCATGGGATGCTGTGTATAACGGTAAGCCTAGTAGTGGATGTTATGGGTTCCAGGATGTGCCCGAATTGTGACCTGGGTATGTTATGATGCAGCTGTGGTGTAAGTATGTGGTCGTTGGTTATGGCCGGGTGAGGTGGTAGGACCTGTCTGTGGTCAGGGAACGTGGATGTCAGGGGGTGCCTGAAGTAGTATAGGGTCAGGCAGTGCTAGGCGTAGATCAGCAAGTTGATCAGGGCGGCAGACATGGCGGTAGGTGGATGCATGTGGGCGCTGTGTGGGCACAATAGCAATTATCTACAGTAGGCTTTAATCCAGTTGAGAATTAATACATGCAGGATGTTGTGTACCAGTACACATTAAATCAATAGTGGAAGCAACTTTTTCCCAGTGTGGCAGATCAGCATGAAAACATTATGGCAGGGCCGGAGTAAGTACACATTAAGAGCAGCAGATGCCAGTTAGCAGGATGGCATCAATACATTTGAAATAGGCAAATACACAATAAAAGGAAATGGTGGCTAGAATGCAGATCGTCATGGATACATTTTGAATTAGCCGGAGCAAGTACACATTAAGAGCAGATGCGGTTAGAGTGTGGATCAATATGCAGGTATTGCTGCATTGCTGAGGGACCAGTCCAAATACCCATTGTGATAAAGGGAATGGTTCAGAAGTGATGCAATGAGACATGTCTGGTAGAAATAAGGTCGGGAGCAAATGGTGACTTTAGGCAGAGTCTCACCTAGCAGTATGTAGAGTAGAATCGGTATGGGAGTGGGTGCGGATTTCTCAGTGTCACGGGCCGGACCATCAAGATGAGAAAGACTTCGGGAAGAGCACCAGGTGTATCATCGGCTAGGTTGGGTGTATGCATCCGGTAGGGTCGGTATCATTATTGCGGGACCAACCAGAGTCGGGTGACTTCCGCGTGGAGGAGGCAGAGTGGGATGGACAGGGGGGAAGGGCAGGTGGGGGAGAAGGCTTTGAGGGGGGAGCTCTTATGCCTCTGTCAGGCTCAGTTAGGAGCCTTATTTGCGTGCCTTGACAGTGGTGTTGATGCATGAATGTGTATGGTTTGTTCTCGTTGTGGGTGGCATGAAGTACGTACAGTCTGAGGTACGGTAGAGGCATGGTTATGTTCAGTTCAGACTATGGGGGTGCGCATGGAGACTGGTGAGTCCTCACAATGGTCAGTTAGTGGCAATACATTTCCTACCCCCAGCAATACATCTCAGAGAGCAGAACCCAGAACAATACACATGAGACATGGTGACTGTCTCAGGGGGCAGAAGGGAGCATAAGGCATAGCCATACCATTAGACCAGATGCATAATGTGGCTAACTGACACATACAGGCTAAGTGTAAGACATGGCAAATTAACACAGTTCTGCCACATGCAAGATAACACTAACCCTGTGTCTTTACCGTGTGCAGGTGACTCTGGATGTGCACTGCTTCCGTGATTGATGACCCCACAGAGGGATCTACCAGGGTGCATGTGAGGACCTGGGGTTCCAATCAAGCAGAACTTTGGCCTCTTGAAGGCACTTTTCAGATGCCTATACCGGTCTGGGGGTGCGCTCATGTACAGGCCAGAGAAGGTGGGCAGGTAGTCCTGGCCTGTGCAATGTTGCATAACATCTGCGTCAGACACAACATACTCCTGCCCCCAAATCTGGGCACATGTGCATGGCCCACATTGATAACTTTTTCTGAGTACCCCTTTCACTCAGCACTTCCCTTGCTCCTTGCTGCATATGATGTGCATACACAATAAATACCAAAAGAAGGAATGTCCACTCATTGCTTCAAGTGAAAACTGAAACATTCTGTGCCCCGTTCCCGTCCCCATCGCCCTCTCCATATACCGTTTCCCCACACGCACCCCTTCCGCTCCCCACAAACCCCCCACATACACACCCTATACCTATATACACACACACACCCCTCCCCACACACCTTGTCCCCACACACCCCAAACACCCAAAAGTCCATGTGTCAAACACAAGAGTGTTACTTTTTAGGCTTCTTGGCCACAGTCCCTTGGCAATCCCAGGTGTGGCTGTTAGCTGTGCACTTTGACTGTTGGTATGCCATGGTGGCTTGTTGTTGTGTGTGCGTAGGGACTTTGCTTCCATTCCTGTACTCCCTTGGCACACATGGGCCCTCCTCATGTGTCCATGTGAGATTGGCCCATTTGCAGTGACTGACATGTGTCGGACCTGTTCCCTTGGCCATGTATTGTGTCTCTGTCTGGCAATTCATTTATTTGGACACATAATTGGCATTTAGATGTGGTTTTTTGTACTTACCACCATCGCCTTCTGTACTGGCCCCGGCCTCTGCGGTCACGGCTCCCTCGATGTCCTCCATGTGCAGTTAACTGAAGGTCTTGGGCCCGATGAGTGATGCTGGGGAGTTTGTTTACTGCAAACCACATTTTCTGCACCGACCGCTGGATGTGTATACAGTGCTGGTCTCTTCACTCTCCACTTGCTATTCTAAGGGAATCCTGGTCAGTTACTTCATCCCTGCATAGTGACATGGCCACATTCAGCGTTTCCCCACATCTGCTCTGAGTTCATACTGGATGAGCAGAAACTCTGGCGCCTGGACTGGAGTTCGGCCCTGTTTGGTTGTTTCCCCAGTATGCTACCCCTTGCATTGTCAAGTGTGTGCTGTGCAGATCTGCATCTGCAACAAACACCATCTGAAGAGTTCTTGCCTGATGGACATGGTTGTGAGGCCTGCGCACCACAGCTGTCCCATGCTGGCAACTCTTGTACACCACAGACACAGACAGCCACATATGCCACAGCCAGCTGCCCTTGGGATGGGGAATGTGTGTTGTGGGTTCAGCACAACACCAGGTGCATGCTGTGGCGGTGTGGCTCACCTGACCCCATGAGGTGTGAAACTGGGATGCTAGGAGGCCCTGGAAACAAGTAACTGCACCATGTGCATGGATCAAGTGATGGTGCGAATCTGGGTCTCAGTTTAGAGGGAGAAATGTAACTGCTATTCTGTGACATCCCCAGTTGCACCCCGGGGAGGGCACTGGGTCAACTGATGTGAAAGTGACCCTGTGACCAGCATAGCCTCTGGAAGAACCTGCAGCTGCAAGGTGAGTTTGAAGTGACAATGATCAATGTATACTACAAATCACACATTCAAATTGCAGCTAGCTACATTCTTCATTGATGTGTGAGCTGAGTGATCCACCAACAAGAGTCTCAGACATGGTTCCTCCATCCAGATGTTGGACAGAACCTGCTGGTGCAGGAGAGGTTGTGGGGGAGGCAGCGTTAGCCGTCCTACCCGCATGGTGAAACGGGCCCACCCTTTTTTTTCTTTTGTTTTGTTGTTGTGATTCAGTCATAAATGATGACTTTTCACACACAAAAATGCAGATAAATAAGACAAATACAATGAAAACAAAACCAAGAAAAAATTCAACAGTTTTACACTTTCAGATGACAACAGTACTTCATGACCAGACACCATTTGTTAGGCAGAATTATATGCAGTAATCTTTGGGAACACCACACACAATTAAGACTACAAGTGACAGTACAAATTCACCTTTGGTACAAGCCTGCACTACACAGTAAAATGGTAGCGATGGGTGAGCAGTCATACTTATTTCAAGAGCAAGTGAGCAGTATCAAATAGTTACACAATGGACAGCAATTACTATGATTCAAACACTGACTCAAGGTTTCTGAGTAAAAGAATATACATTTATTTACACATCAGTTGTATAACATTTCACAAAAGTAAAGCAGTTTAAAAATCACACTCTTAATACCACACAACTCCCAATAGGTTCCAGACAAGTTAAGATCACAAAATGAAGTGGGAGCAAAATGGCACACTAGTAATTAAAATGGGAGGGAAAGACAAAGTTAGGCAGAAATGGAGCAGCACCAACAAGTAGGTAAGCAAGGCAATATAGAAAGAGGAACTACAGTGATGGAATCAAATCAGATAGGCTCAGGGCCAAAATCAATAGGACAAAAGTCTTTTGCTCAAGATCACACAGTTCAGAGTAGTTCACGGTTAAGTCTTTGCCAAGAGTTCCGGACGAACTTGGTTGGCAGAAAAGTTAGTTTAAAGAGTAGAGAAGGACAAGCCCTCGGATTGGAGAAAGATTTCACACACTTTCACTGCGGTTTTACGAAGCGAACGCCTGGATTTGAACAGTACCTTTCAATGGAGAAGAAGCTGTAGCTGAGGTGGACGTTCCTGGTAGTTCCTGCAGACTCACGGTTCCTGAAGCGACTGTCGGACTGACACGAAGTAGGAAGACTGGAGGGTCCTGCAATACCCAGGGAAGAAACCAGCAGCAGAGCAAAGCAACAAATAAAAGGAGCGCTCCTTAAAACCCAAGCAGGGTCCGACCTTCCTGGCTATCCGGCCCACTGTAGCTCTGTAAAGCGAATTCAACCAGAGGAGGGAGTCCTGGCTTGCAGTTTCAGTGAACTGGTTGGTCCCACCAGCTCAGGGGAAGAAGATTCCAGGAGGATCTTCTCTGTCGTTGGAGTTCGAGGATTCGGACCTGCAGCAGGGCTTCACTGGGCAATTCAGTTGTGGTAGGCGTCCTCTTGCATCAGCTCCTCGTTGGTTCTTTCGTTCCAGTGGTGTCTCTGCCTTTCCAAACCCAGAGACCTGCTTTTTATGCAGTTTTCCCCCATACACACAGACTGGCTGTCAATCACACAGCAGGATGGGTGTCCCGCAGGGACAGTCACCACAACCAATCAGATCAGAGTGCGACATGGGTCTCCAAGGAGACCCTGTGCAGGGAGTCCTAAACCCCTCCCTCACATGCTGTCCCCCCCAGACATACAGCTGCCTAAGGAGGGCTTCTGCGTAGTAGCCCGCGAATAGACAGTGAACAAAGGAACCAAACCTGGTTTGGCGTTCAGAGTAAAACATTAGAAAGACATTTTCAACAAGAAATGGCAAATAAACCCAGCCAGAACCGTAATAAAACATATATGGACTAGCCGGTTTAAGTTCGAGGCTACCAAGATAGCCTAAAACAATACCAAGGTTATCTAAGATAACCGCGATAGGAAAAATAGGGTAGTTATCACTGCCACCATCCAAGTCTTGATGAACAGGGAGGGAAACAATTCTCCAAGAGAAACAGACAAAAAGGGATAAGTATTAACCCTTTCCAGTACTCCATGTAAGATAGGGTGTACTGGGTCTGCGGTTTTACAGCGGCTAATAAAGTTAATGCCAACTTTATATGCTCTGGGAGACAGCAGTCAATCCCAGAAAATGGAGTATGAGTTGGGAAGTCTAAAAGACAACCCTGTGTTACTGCACTGAAGGTGCTGTGTGACTTACAGTAAAAAGATGCTTGTAGAGTAGGTGAGGCTCCACAGTCTATGAACACAAGAAAATGTTAAACATACACAGCAAAACACATGTAAGAGGGGGACAAAAGGATCACACTCTTACCAGGTGAAAAAAATAAATCCTAGACATCCAGCAAAGCTGCTGATGGACTCAGTAGGTAAGGGAAATTAGATTTTTTTTAATCTGTGAACCAAGAAGCAGTATTTTCCCCTCCAACAATGTTGTTAAGTGAGTCCTGGTGGGAAAAGACCCCAATTGAAGTCCAAATATGGTCCTCCTGACGCCATACAAAGGAATCATCTTTCTTTAACAGGGGTTTGAATTTTACTATTTTCAACTTGAGGGGGTCGGTACAACCAATCAGATCAGCGTGCGACATGGGTCTCCAAGGAGACCCTGTGCAGGGAGTCCTAAACCCCTCCCTCACATCCTGTCCCACCCAGACATAGAGGCGCCTACGGAGGGCTTCTGTGCAGAAGCCCACCAAAGGACGGCGAACAAAGGAACCAAACCTGGTTTGGTGAGCCGAGTAAAACACGAGAAAAGACCTTTACAAAAATAAAATGGCGAATATTCCCAGCAGTAGGAGAAATACGGTAGATACCACTGCCACCAGCCACATCTTGAAGAAAGGGGAACAAAATAATGTTCCATGAGAGACAGACACAAAGGGATAATTATTAACCCTTTCCAGAACTCTATGTAAGATAGTTTGTTCTAGGTCTGTAAATTTTAAAAGACTAATAAAGTCAATGGCAACTTTACGTGTTCTGGGAGACAGTAGTCAGTCCCAGAAAATGCAGTTTGAAGTGGGAAGTCTGAAAAAGACAGCCCTGTGTCACTGCACTAAAGGTGCTGTGTAACACACAGTATAAAGATGATGCCTATGGAGTCAGTGAAGCTCGACAGTCCATGAAAACAAAAATGTTAAACACACACAGCAAAACACATGTAAGAGTGGGAAAAAAAGACTCCCATTCTTACCAGGTGAAAAAAATAAATACTAGAAATTCAGCAAAGCTGCTGAGGGACTCAGTGGTAAGGAAAATCAGCCATTCTGGAGAATTCACCCTAACACTGACGTCTCGAATGGGAATTGGTGAAGAGGCAAATGTAATGCCCGTCCCGATGCCCATCATTCCGGGTGACAAACTGTTAGGTCTCACGGCAACCCCATCCTTAGATGATCTACGGAAAGAAATCCAGCTCCAGATGAACGAAAAGGAACAACAGGAATGGACCAAGAGAGGAGAACACCATACGATCATAGATGAGCTTCCCTATTTTCGTGGACACCTTTATCTGCCCAACCAAGAACTACGGGAACAAGTACTCGCCAGATACCATGATTACGTAGTAGAAGGGCATCCAGGAATCGCCAAAACGTTTGCCAAAGTACGTTGACATTATTGGTGGCCAACATGGCGAAAAGACATAACTGAATTTGTGCTAACTTGTGGGATTTGTGCGCAAAACAAGTCACAAAAGCAGAAACCCGCTGGTCTTTTGCAGCCTCTGTAAGTGCCTCCCGCTCCTTGGCATACACTGTCACTATCACCGACCTTCCTCCTTGCAACAGCTATAACACCATCCTAGTCGCGGTAGACCTGTTTTCTAAAATGGCTCATTTCATTCTTTAAAGGGCCTTCCAACTTCCTCCACCTTAGCAAACGTGTTCTTAGAACATATTGTTCCTCTACACGGGTTTCCCTCGATCTTAATTTCAGACCGAGGGAGTCAATGTGTCTCTAATTTCAGGAAGAAGTGTTGTAAGATGGCACAAACCTATGTCCGACTGTCCACCAGTCACCATCCTCAAACTGACAGTCAGACCGAACGGACAAACCAAACGCTGGAGCAATACCTAAGGTACATGCTGCATCAAACTGAGAATGATTGGAAGGACATTCTATGGATAGGTGAATATGCATATAACAACTCCCTACACACCAGTACTGCACAGAGTCTATTTTACGTCATGTACAAACGACATCTGCATATCTTTAGTTTGGATCCACCTGAGGCTTTAGAAATGCCTGCAGTGAAAACTTTGCACACCACTATCACTCAGACCTTCAAAAAGGCAGCTGAACACCTGTCCAGAGCCAAAGATTGGCATAAAAGGTTTTCTGACCAACACTGTATGGAGGCTCCTGCGTATCAAGTCAGAGATAAGGTCTGGTTGGCATCCCGGCATGTACCCATAAAAGGAACGCAAACTGTTTGTCCCCGATATTTAGGCCCATACACCATTCAGGCCATCATTAATCCAGTGTCAGTAAAGTTAGCTCACCCATCAAATATTCAAATCCATCCGGTGTTCCACGTGTCACTTCTGAAACCTGATCAACCTGGCACTTGGATTAAAACACCTCCTCACCCTCTGGTAAATGATGGTGAACCAGAATTTGAAGTTAAGGATATCCTAGATTCAAAAATTACCAGGTCCAAGTTATACTACTTAGTGGACTGAAAAGGGTACGGCCCCCAAGACTGAACATGAGAGCCCAGTGACCAAGTTCATGCACCACTGCTGATTAGGCATTTCCATCGGGCTCATCCAGCCAAACCAGGACCGGATGGAAAAACAACCATGAGAGGGGCCTTAGGGGGGAGTGCTGTCACAGTCAGTACTCTCGGAACCCATTTACTCCACCAGCCCCGACCCACTGTGGGAACATTGCACCAACAAACAACCAAAAGAGGCCCAAAACCACTGAAGAGGACCACCTGGTCTCAGTCCTGGCACGTTTGGCACCAGGCTCATCATGGTGATTGTGGAACCATGCATCACGTTTGGAGGACAGGAAGCCATCAAACATGGAGGACAGGAAGTCAGAGGCCTGTTATTCCTTATGACCATGCAGTCTAGTTTATTGGGTGTGGTTGAGCACATGGGCGCGGCTAGCTATATGAGACACGCCCACACCTGGATCCATGCTTCGAGTTATTCGGCATCCCAGCAGCGTAATGCTCACCGTGTTTAGCTCCTGGCGCTCCACGTGCTTCAACTCCCGATCCTGATACGGGCGCCGACCTGAAAGGAGAAAGCAAGAAAATATTATTCCTTGGCTTACTTGAGAATCCTGTGAAGTCCAGAATATCACCTGGATTCCTCGATCATCCATGGTCGAGCCATATCCTGCAACACAAAAACAACAGTTTAGAGAAACCCACAACCCATCGCTTACGCATCGTGCATTTGAACTCACCAGCTCTCTTCATCGGCTTCATTCCACCGCATCTCTGAGTCTTCAGGGCTTCACTGACGCTGGTCCAGCCTGCAAAGACAAAGGGAAATAGCACATAAATCGAATAAGAAGCGAGAAAGCATACTAAGGGACACGCAAAGAACAAAAGAAGGAAGAAAAGGAGAGAGAGAGAGCAAAGGTGCAAGAAAGAGTGAAAGAGCAAGTGTGAGAGATCACAAAGGACACATAGAAAGAACTGAAGAAGAAAAGAAGCAAAAGGGACAGGAGTGAAAGACACACATAACTCTGGAAAAGACTGAAGTAAGGACAATCTCATGGACCAGTGAAGTAACCAGGCCCTTCCCTCTCAATCCCACGAACAGTCTGCCCCAACACAACTTCGCAGAGACAAGCAGGATGGAGAGCCCACCAAAAACTTACCTAAGGTGAGAATTACTCTAGAGGGAAGGCAGTGAATGCCGGAGGGAGGTGTAGGTCATTGCCAGCAGGATCAACACTCTAATTCCTTTCCTTGTCATAGGAGTCACCTCCTTACAACCCAAAGCTGACCGCCAGAGCAACTAGAAGCATAGGCAGCAGACAAACAAGCCCAGCCCCGTCCGGTGCCCCCGCAGATACCAGGTGAGCGTAACAGTTGGACTCCATATTGTGGATCCTGAAAAGAGGACTCACATTTCACGGTTAGACTTGATAGAGGGGGAGGCTTTCTGGTGCTATTAAGATGGAAAGACGGGTAAGGCAAGGTTGCATTATTGCACCTTTTCGTTTTATCCTCTATTTGTCTGACTTAGCACAGAAACTGTAAGGTTCCGCGCTGGCAAGTCCTAGAGTCGGGACGGAGAGAATATATTGGATTGCTGATGCAGCAATATACTTCTCCAAGACTACACTTCGATAGGACTGCAACTCCTGCCAAGTGCTTTTGAAGACTACGCATGTGAAATAATTAAAGATAGACCGACCCCCCTGCTGTGTGATTGACA
Source organism: Ambystoma mexicanum (assembly GCF_040938575.1). Lineage (NCBI taxonomy): Eukaryota > Metazoa > Chordata > Amphibia > Caudata > Ambystomatidae > Ambystoma > Ambystoma mexicanum. The sequence goes on along the minus strand of NC_090925.1, from coordinate 47,664,631 downwards.
GCCAGGCTGTGTGAATGGGGGAAAACTGCATAAAAACAGGTCTCTGGGGCTGGAAAGGAAGAGTCACCACTAGAACGATAGAACTGAAGAGGAGTTGACAGAAGAGGACCCATACAATGACTGAAACTCCTGGTGAAGCCCTGCTGCAGGTCCGATTCTTCAGACTCCAACGACAGGCAAGATCTGCAAGGAATCTTCTCCCCTTGAGATGGTGGGAACAACCAGTTTACTAAACGGCTCGCCAGTACTCCTCCCTTCTATGGTCGAATTTGCTGTACACAACTACCGTGAACCGGATAGTCAGGAGGAACAGACCCTGATTTCGTTTGAAGGAGTGTACTTTTTATTCTTTGCTTTGCTCTGCTGCTGGTTTCCTCCCTGGGCAGTGCAGGACCCTCCAGTCTTCCTACTTCGTGTCAGTCCAACAGTTGCTTCAGGAACCGTGAGCATGCAGGACCTGCCAGGAACGTCTGCCTCAGCTGCAGCCTTCTTCTCCATTTAATGTATTGATCAAATCTGGTTGTTCGTTTCGTCCAGCCCGGTGAAGATTTGTGAACCCTTTTGCCAATCCGAGGGCTTGTCCTTCTCCATTCTTTAAGCTAACTTTTCTGCCGACCAACTTCGTCCTGAACTCTTGGCAAAAACTTAACCGCGAACTACCCTGAACTGTCTGATATTGAGCAAAGACTTTGGTCCAGTGACTTTGGGCCAGGCCCCTTTAATTTGATTTCCTCACTGTAGTTCCTTTTCTAGATTGCCCTGCTTACTTACTTGTTGGTGCTGACCAATTCTTGTCTAACTTTGTCTTTCCCTCCCTTTTAAATTGGTGGAGTGCCATTTTGTTCACACTTCATTTTTTAGATAAATTGTCCAGAATCTATTGGGTGTGTTATAGTGTATTAGTAACGTGATTTTTCAACTGCTGGATAATAGTGAAATGGTTTACAACTGATGTCTAAATAAATGTACATTCTTTTACTCAGAAACCTTGAGTCAGTGTTTGTTTGAATCATAGTAATTGCTGTCCTTTGTTTAACTATTGATACTGCTCACTTACTCTTGAGATAGGTCTGGCTGCTCAGCCATCACTACCACTTTACTGTGTAGTACAAGCTTGTACCAAAGGTGAATTTGTACTGTCACTTGTAGTCCTAATTGTGTGGGTGTTCCCAAAGGGTGCTGATATAATTCTGCCACACCCCAGGCTTCACCCCTTGGGTCAAGCCAGATATTCTCACTGGTGACTGTTTACCTGTGAAAAGCAGAGGTTACAGAATGTCAGAACATGTGAGATGCCCCATCAAAGTAGAGGTCAACAAGATGCTTGATCTCAGGGTTATAGAGCCCTCTACAAGTCTGTGGGCTAGTCCAGTTGTTCTAGTACCAAAGACAGGATCCAAGGAGTTGAGATTCTATGTGGACTATAGAGCTCTAAATGCAGTCACTAAGACTGATGGCCATCCTTTGCCAAGGACAGATGAACTGGTGCATAGACTTAGTGCAGCCAAGTACCTCAGTACATTTGATCTGAAGTCAGGTTATTGGCAAATAGCCCTGAAAGACCATGCCAAGGAGTGCATTCTCAGTCAAATTGGTCAGAGCGAAGTGGTCTACCTTGGCCATGAGGTAGGAGGAGGTGAAATAAGGCCATTGCCTAGCAAAGTACAAGCTGTACAAAACTGGCCACCCCTACTACTCAAACCCAAGTGAGAGCCTTCCATGGTCTCACTAGGTACTACAGGAATGTCATAGAGAACTTTGAGCCCTTAGCTTCTCCTTTGAATGTAATCTCCTCTCCACAATTCCCTAAAAATGTTACATGGAATAAGGAGTGCACTCAAGCCTTTGAAAACATGAAGAAAGCCCGTTGTCAAGCTCTCCTAGTCCTAAGAGCTCCTGATTATCACCAACCCTTCATTGTGCAGACAGATGCCTCCAATACAGTTATAGGTGCAGTCCATAGTCAGCTGGATGAGAAAGGTAGGGAGCACCCCATTTACTTAATCAGTAGGAAACTGAAGGAACCAGAAAGAAGGAAGGGCAACCGTAGAGTGTGAGTGTTTTGCGATTGAGTGGTCTTTGAAGAAGTTTAGACCATACTTGTATGGATCTACTTTCATTATTCAGACTGACCACCAACCCTTGAGATGGCTGATGCAAATGAAAGGGGAGAACCCAAAACTGTTAAGATGCAAGGGTTTGATTTCACCATTGAGCACAGGTCAGGATGTCACCACCAAAATGCTGATGGTCTCTCTAGGATGTTTATAACCGACTAAATGGAAGCAATTCATCCAGGAGTGGATTAAATCCTCCTGTCCCTTAGACTGGGGCAGGGGGGCGAGTGTTAGGGAGAATTCTCTTCTATGGCTAATTTCCCTTATCTATAGAGTCCCCCAGCAGCTGTGCTGGATTTGAGGGTTTTTTTTTTTCTCCGCTAAGAATGAGCCTCTTTTTCCCACTCTTAGGCATGTTGCTGACGTGTGTTTTAGGCTATTTTTGTGCTTATGGTCTATGGGGTTTTTCTCATCCTCATAGGTATCAACTTTCTACATGTGTGTTACACAGCACCCTCAGTGCAGTAACACAGGGGTGTCATAGTGACTCCCAAACATAGACTCCATACCCTGGGACTGACTACTGTCTCCCAGGGCATGTAAAGTCCCCATTGACTTTACTAGTCGAATCCTATGAACTAAACCAGTACAACCCATCTTACTATGGAAGTACTGGAAAGGTTTAATAGTTTTTCCCTGGTGTTCATTTTCGAGAGGGTACTGTACAGTCCCTCTCTAAAAAGTTTCTGGCTGGTGGCAGTGGTTACTACCGTGAATATTCGACTGGAAATATTTCCTATGGGATTTTCCCATTGTTCGAGGCTACCACTTTTACTGACAGCCTCTAACAAACCGCCGGTTTATCTTATTATTAATTTTAATCTGTTGTTTTTTTTTTTGCCAGAACTTTAATAATATTTCTTTCTTGTGTCTTTCTCTGAAATCCTAACCCAGGTTGGGAACCCTTTGTTCGTCCGTTTGGCAAGCTTCTGCACAGAAGCCCTCCTCTCGGCGCCACTGAGTCTGGGGAAGACAGGATGTATGGGAGGGGGAATAGGCACTCTGGACAGGGTTGCCTAAGCAACCCAAGTCGCAGTCTGCCCTTATAGGCTTGTAGAGGAGGTCCCAAATATGGCCTGCACTCCAGCCACCCATTTTGAGATGCCAGAAGCATACTCGCCAAGATATGTGAGGTATAAGGAGCAAATAAACCAACAGAGAGCCACAGTAGGGCTCTGTCCAGTGCCCATCAGAAGGACTTGTATACCTATTGAAGCACCAATAACCAGACAACTCTGGGCCGCACGATACCCATTGAGACAACCATATCAGCAGCTGACGCGAAATGAAGACTACTTACTAACTGTCCTGGAAGAGACCCAAAGGGCTCTTATTGGAGGCGAATGCTGAGGTCCGGACAGACTCACAGATGAAAGAAACGACAACCAAGAGGTGATAAACAAAGACAAAATGTTGCAAACAAGGATGTAATGAACATAAAATAAGAAACGATGCTGAACTATAAAGAAACGTAACCATTGAAGCAGAATGGAAGTATGTTAGTTGCTAAATGCCTGTAAATAGGCTTGGAACGCAAGAAGCTAAGGAACCGATACTGCTCGCAATGCTTAAGTAGAAGGATAGAGCGGAAAGCGCCAACTATATATCTACCTCAAGAAACACATTATACAAGTGCGACTCTATCTTTACAAAAGCAGAATTAAGCCTAGGATGATTGAGGATGAACAGGCCAGGATTCATAAACTAGCTCAATGTCAGACGAAAGAGCTGAATCAAAACTCAGCAAGAAGCTGCTCAGGGCTAGGAATTCAAGGTCAACCCAAGGAAGGGAGGAGAGCAGCAACTCTGAAGCATCGAAACGTAAGAGGACTGAAGCCTACCCTGTAAAGGTCGAGATAAGGAGGCCCAGGCAGGTGGCGTGGTAGAACCAAGAATCAAATATACAAATAGAGGCAAAATGAAGCTGATCCACGGTGAACAGACACGTGACCACCCTGGCGCGGTGAGGTGCCCACATCTGATGTCATCCAAACCCAGAGGATGCCATAACTTTTCCGGATAAGAAGCTACAGTTCGAGGCCACTCTCAGCCAACTAATTGACACATAGCTCTAAAGTGCTGATTGATGGAAGGGAGGTAGGGTGAATCTTGCGGCACACCGCATATGGGTGTCCATTCTGCATTCTGCTAATTGTGGAGATTTATGTCTAGGGGTGTAACCGACCCAATCACGATGGACCAAATAATATAGGGTCCTATAGCAAGTAGAACCAATAAGACGTTGTACTTGTAGTGACGTCTATCTGTTACCATATACCGATATAGTACCTATACTTAAGTTACCTTTTCCAAACAATTGAAGTTTTACACGTCAGTGATGACGAGAATTTGCTATAAAAGTTACTGTTTGCATGAACAATTTGGAAGTTGAAGCGAGACAGGCAATCGCAGCTCTAATGATTTCCATTTGTTTCCCCGTTTTTTGTACTTGTCATTAAACGGAATTCCCTTTGCCAAACCATTGACTTGTCCTTATTGATTGGTTTTGGAGTAAAAAAATCCTGCACCCCATCCTCTTCAAGGTGCAGCTATCTCGTTTTAAGGTGCTCAAGGGCGAGCTCTGAATCTCATGGGCCCGTTCAGAAGCTACTTAGCCCTCCAGTACACTTGGTAGCGATGAGGATGGTTTTGACCATCAACTATTGAATTGTAATTATTGATAAGACACCTATTGACCGTCGACACAAAGTAACTCTAGGTCTTCGGCAATATCACAACTCTTTCGCCATATTGGCCGAGTAGACTGTGAAGCTTCCTGTGGACAATGATAGTGTAATATTGTCCAAAATACTGCAGTTGGTTGAAGGCACCCGTTTTCCAAACACAAACCCTTTGATTCCCACGGGCAGCGAAACAGGCGAAAGACCGACAGAGGCGGTAAAGGAGACAGTGATCCCGAGGGTCCAGATAGGAACCATGTGAGCGGTGAGTGAAACAAAGGTTGAATGCTTTGGCAAATGTCATAGGCATTATAACAAGTAAGGAGAAAGGTAACAGAGGGAGGTGGAGAAAACAAAATAGTCAGGAGTAGAGAAGACTGTATATATATATATATATATATATATATATATATATATATATATATATATATATATATATATATATATAGGGCAATAATGACTATAGAATAACTGGATAAAAAGAGAGTATATCGGGGAGGACACCCGAGATAAAGAGAGAGTATACCCGGGAGGACACCCAAGATAAAGCTAAAGTATACCGGGGAGGACACCTGAGATAAAGAGAGAGTATACCGGGGAAGACACCTGAGATAAAGAGAGGATACCGGGGAGGACACCCGAGATAAAGAGAGAAGATACCGGGGAAGACACCCGAGACAGAGGATACGCCTTGTTCCTGCGTTTTAATATAGCTGTCAGAAGAAACGTGAACTCGTAGTCCCACATAATTGGGAAAGACTAGGCTACTATGACGATTAAAGACGTCATAAAAGGAGTTTGTTTAAACTCCATGTCGGGGTATTAATTAGAAGGCAGAGATATCTGTGTCCGGCTGGTGTCTGTCTAGCCTGTCTGCTCTGTTTAACGTTCGTCATACATGTTCTGCTGATGTGTCACATTTAAGAACATTTGTTTTCGTGTTGTTTGAAATTGATTAGGTGTTTTTCGCAATTCTATAATTAAGAGGGAATCAGACATGGATTGATGTTCTTGAATGAATTGGTGATATAAAATTTTGCCGGGAGAAGATTGCTTTGGAGCTTGTGATTTTTGGTGTTCGCTCATATTGTTGGGAGTGCTGAAATTGCATGAAAGTATTGTTAGAAACAGGATTCAAGCATGGAAGATATTACTGCACTAGCTCACTTATGTAAACAATTACCTAAACATGCACCCAAGCTTAAGAAATACAGTACAGAGTGGGTTAAGGGTACCGCCCACAAGATGTTTATGCCGTGGCCACAGAATGGGTCCTTATCTAAAGCTGTCTTACAACATATGACAACTTATTTGCATGCCACATGTACAGGCAAAAAACTAGAGAAACGCCTTGCTGTTCTAGAACTTTGGAAAATGTTCGAACAGTTGAAGGATGAAGAGCCACCTGCAGACTGGATATTAAATGTATGCACGGAGGGGGGTGAGACGCCTACCGCGCCACCTGCCCCACCTGAACCAGAAACCGAGGGAAGTAAGGCAGAGGGACTCGACCCATTAAGACAGCTCAAAGCAGCTGCTGGGTACAGCAACACCGCATTTGAGTCACCTACGTATAAGTAGTGATGAAGATAGGGGGAAGGATCAGGAAAAGAATATTACCTCCGCAGTCCCGAGGGATAAGGAGAGACGCGATGAGGAGAGGAAGGATCAGGCACAGGCAAGTGCACCTCTCGATAAGGAGAGAGAGGGAACGAAATGGAAAGGATGTGAAAACAGAACTGATGAGCTAACATTCGCGAAAGACGAATGGATGAGAGGACAGATATTGTTGAAACTCGATGGTAAAGGAAGTGATGTTATGAGACCGAGAGAGAGATCTGAAGAGACACAGAAGGCAGAAGGATAAGGAAATAAGGGACGAAAGAATAAAAAGGAAAGATAGGCTAAGGCGAGAACAGCTATATTGCGAAGAGCAAGGAATGCCGCTCAGTCGCAAAGAGATTGTAGCCTATAACCAGTACAAGCAGAACCTGGAAAAACTGGAAGAAGATCAGAGAACACATGAAAAAAGGTTAAAGAGATGAGAAGATGAGGAAGATCGAAGGGCAAATGAATGTAGAAATGAAAGGAGAAGGGAAGTAGATAAGGTCAGAGAAGAAGCGAGGAAGCGCAAAGAATTCAAGGACATTGAATGTAAGCGTAGACAGAGGACACGCGATCTCAAATATCTGGAGCTGGAAGTTAAAAAACCCAATCCTGTTGTAGAATGGGAAGACATTGAAGATTTTTAACCAGTGTACAATTCAGCACCAGGTATTAGTGGGGCAAATATTGAAGATGACTTCGACACCAGAAGCATCGGGGAAACGATCGATAAGATATATGATGAAATGGGGTTAGAACCAATATCCCAAGGGGAAAACGAGCGCTTGGAAAGCACTCAGCTGTATGACACTAAGGGCGTCACCCGAAGTAGTGGGAGCAGGAGACTGTCCCTGGATAGGCTAGAAATCAGTAAGAACGAAGATGACGCAAGGAGTTGCGTGAATTGGGAACAATCAATGTCCGACTCCGGAGAGGATACGGAGCGCGAGACAAATGAAGAAGGGAGACGGCGCGAAAAGCAGCTCCCAAGGGACAACGGGGTAAGATGGTCAGACGCTAGCGAGTCCACACCAAGGGCATCAGAATCTACATTACAGTCTGACCGACACGAAGGAACACCCCATGGTCAGAAGGGGGGTGCCAGCGCCTGCCTATGCGGACAGGTTGAGGACATTGCCAGGTAGACGGCGATGCAGGAATATTACCCCAGCGATAGAAAGGAGAGCTATGGGGAAAGAGAAGGAAGGCTGCGCATTCCAATTTCCACTGCTAGAAAAGGGGGGAGTAAGACCACAATATATTCCATGGCCACACATGGATCGAGAGAACTTGAAAAACAAGCTTCCAATTCTAACATTGGGAGCAGGAAGTGGATACACAAGTTAGAATAAATTAGAAAAAATGACAGGGGGTGTCACATTAGCTATAGGGGATATTGAAGGTCTCCTGATTGCCATACTCGGTGAGAGAGCAGACGATGTATGGCATGGGCTGGGTACCCTGGTGTTACCGTAATTAACAATGCCGATGACGGAGCGCCACTTAATAATTGCAGAGCAGCAGTATGGAAAGCGCTATGAGTGCTTTACCCAGACACTTCTGATATGGGAGCTATAATGACTCAAAAAAATTAAGGAATCAGAAGATCTTTTGGTTTATATCCAGAATTTCCAAGACGCGTGGGTGTTCGGAACGCATGAATCTTGGATGAAATCTATACCTGTATTCTACCACATATTGTGCCAAGGCTTGCCAGAACCAGTGCAGAAACAGCTCAAAAAATTGGTAGGTGTAGAGGGTAACTTTGGGCCGAAATACAGTTGACGATTGCACATTATTGTACACTGTTGCAAGAAAAGAATCAGAAAAAGGAGGCAACTCGAAAAGGTGAGGAAGCAAAGCTGGTGCAAAAGAAATTATCCAAGTATGCTCTCGAAGGAGTCATGCTAACTAGCCCACCTGAACAGAACCCACAACAGGTGGCTATCCCACAGCAGAATAACCAGGGTTTCATAGGACAATACCCAAGGGGAAGGGGATTTAGAGGAAGAGGATGGCAGAGTAATCAGGGAGGTTTCCAGCGTAATTAAGGAGGCTTTCAAAACGTGCAGATGGGCAGTCCAGATATGTCAAATGGACAAATAGCCCGACCACCGCCGGTGTGTTGGCTGTGTGGAAGGACAGGGCATTTGGCGCGCTTGTGCAGAAGCCAAGGCGCATGTCAAAATGGCCAAGGAATGGGAGCAGGCACAGTGAATCCACCTGCAATCTCCCCACAGGGCTGTGCACAGAATCACACTGTTCAGCAGCAAGCACCCGGCATGCAGCAGGGTGCACAGCAAGGGGTTCAACCCCCAAGCATGGGGAACTCGCTACAAGGGCAATTACAACAGGCACCCCCGCAAATGTCTAAGGGCACAAACTCTGGATGGGGAGGCAACCCTCGGAATGGAGAAAATCCACAAGTGTACAGTGGACCGAACTTATATATGAACTAGGACAGCTCACTGGGAACCCTGATGTGCTCTATCCTATCAGTGACACCAGACACTAACAGGAAACCTAGGGTGAATGTCGCCATAGGGGGTAAAGAATATTCCTTCTTAGTTGACACGGGGGCAACACACTCGTGGATACGAGAAGGCAAATTTTCCTTGTCCGGCGAGGCTATAGATACTCAGAGTTTTACAGGAGCTCGCAGTCGAGTTCCCTTTACAGACGCACTCCCAGTCTCCATAGGGTAATGCGAAATGAATGTACCTTTGTTGTATTCGCGTCAGCCCCCAGTAAACATTCTGGGTCAAGATCTAATGACAAAATTGAATATGAACATCTTGTTTACAGAGGAGAGCATAGTATGCTATACCCCGGGAATGCATTACTCTAACGTGTGCGATATGATCAGAGCCTATTCAGGACAAGAGCCATGAGAGCCATATCACTGGAACCTGAGGTTTTCACATATGGCATATGTATACTTATGGCGTGATTACCAGGCCTCGCAGACAAGGTCCAGAGAACCCCGGACAAATTTTTATTCAGGTCGAGAATACCAATGCATGAAGATGAGGGACAAATATTTCCCTTGATGATATATGCTGCAGCAGTGCGAAGTAGGATAGCATTAGTTGAAGGCTATGATGATGAAGGCAGACAATGATGTGCGATTATCGCCATTGAAGAAGGATATCGAGTGACCGACGTCACTGATGACGATCTGTTTGAAGAACTACCAGACTCAGAAGAGACAAGGGTAGAAGTGAGTCTCATATTTTGTGTAAAAATGATCAAAAGAGAAGTGCCCCAGAGAATGATGTTGGCACTGATACGTCCAGAATACTTTAATGACGACATGGCCCAGGTGCCTGTCTCAGTATGGACCACATGACTATATGACGTAGGCCTCCTGAAGGGGGTGGGAGAAGTAAAAATTAAATTAAACCAGGAGCAATTTTACCAAGAGCATGACAATATCACATGTCCAGAGAGGTGGATGAAGGAATCGCAAAGACCATTTACGCCATGATGGACCAGGGCATCTTAGTGACGTCAGAGTCACCATGTAATACAGTGATTTATACAGTGATTTATCCTGTCAAGAAATCAAAAGGAGGGTCTTGGCGTTTAATCCAAGATTTAAGAGCGTTAAACGATATTGTTGAAGCTGAGTTCCATCTAGTCCCTAATCCTTCGACGATTTTATGTAACACACCCGTCAAAGCAAAATATTTCATGGTGATTGACTTGGTGAAATGCCTTTTTCTCAATCCCGTCGCACCATGATTCACAAGAACTGACAAATGTGTTTGAAAAGCACATGGTTGCCACAGGGGTACTGTGAGTCCCCGTCCATCTTTAACAGAGTCCTCCAGATGGAACTGAGCAATATTGCAGTAGAAAGCATTGTCTTGCAGTATGTGGATGACATTCTAATCTGCAGCACGACAGAAGAACAATGCATGCGCCATTCAGTTCAGCTACTGACTATACTGAATGAGAAAGGTTATAAGGTTGACAAGGAAAAACTACAATATTGTCAACAGGAGGTACTGTACATAGGCCAGTTAATTTTGCATGAGGGGAAAAAGGTAACCCCAGAAAGGGCTGAAGCTATCATGAACACGGCAAAGCCACTCACGGTAAAGCAAATGCAGAGCTTTTTAGGCCTGTGCAATTATGTTAGAGCATGGGTCTTGATTACAGCTCATATACCAAGCCCTTGCTCCAGGCCCTGAAGAAGGCCCAAATGACAAAGGAAAAGATTGAGTGGACAGAGGCAATGGAAAAGGGGTTTACAGAACTCAAGAGAGCGATTTTCACGGCTCCAGTCCTCGGGATTCCTAATTATGCAGAGGAATTCTACCTGTTTTCGCACACGAATGGCAGCCTTATGACGTCAGTGCTTGCTCAAAAAACCTTGTTGGGGTACAAGCCCCTGGCATATTACAGTGGGAATCTGGACCCAGTAATCAGAGGCCAATTACCATGCGAACAAAGCTTAGCTGCTGCAGCGTTCGCCATAGAGAAGGCAACAACCATTGTAATGGGATGTTCCATGATGTTATACGTCAACCACTCATTATTTGCCATCTTAGAGAAACCATAAGGCACATTGACATCCCAGAGAGCGTCTGCTTATGAAGTGATCATATCTAATCCATCGATCAAAATAGTTCAATGTAAAACAGTAAACCCAGCCAGGTTCATAGCTGAACCAGTCACTGAAGGAGAACCGATACATGACTGTGCAAACTATGAAGAGTCTATGATGAAATCCCCAGGGTAAAAAAAATTGCCCTGGTGGGTGGTGAGATCATTTTCATTGTCGGTTCTTCGAGAATCAACCAAGAAGATGGACTAAGATACACAGGTGTTGACGTGATGAAACAAATAGCAAACAGAGAATTTCGAGTACTCGTCAATCCACAAATACCATCTCATTACTCCGCACAGGCTGCAGAGTTATTGGCATTGATACTCGCCATTGAGAATCACGCAGACCAGGAAGTAACAGTGTACAGTGACTCCGCCTATGTGACATCCACAGTGCACGCAGGCCTAGTACGCTGGAAAAGGAGGGGCTACCTCCGAGCGGACGGCACGCCAGTGCAGCACGCAGCCTTATTGGATAGGCTGATTAAGGCACTACAGCTCCCAGTAGGCATAGCGGTCATGAAATACGCCGCCCATACTCACGGGACAGATTTTGTGTCACGTGGAAATCACGCAGCAGACATGGAAGCCAAGGGTATGGCATCCAAAAGTGAGATGATCATGGAAGTAGAAGTTGTGTGCACCCATGAATGAATGATGGTGGCACAAACAACACCCGAAGCCTATAGTAACATGGGGCAGGCACAATTAATGGAGCTACAAGGGGAGGCACCACAAGATTAAAGCAATCTTTGGAAATGTTGAGAGTGTTCTTTAAACCCCTCTGACGGATTGTGGCGGCAAGACAGCACTGGTAAACCAGTAATGCCTGTAGCCCTACTGAAAATAGCATTGGAACAGTTGCATTACCAATTTCACATGTCAAAAGGGAATCTAGTAGCAACGCTCGCAGAGGACTGGTTCATACCGAATTTAGCTGAGCATGTTGCATTTTTTATGGTGAACTGCATAATCTGCCAGCAATTCACCGCTGCGCACACATTAAAAGTAGTGAGAGGAGTCCTCCCTGGCCAAATGGGCCTTTTCAACACTTACATATCGACTACGTCAACATGATCCAAGTGTGTAATGGGTACAGGTACTTAATTGTAGTGGTGTGTCCATTCTCTAGATGGATAGAAGCAGGTCCCTGTACACACCCCGACTCAACCTGTGCTGCCAAATTCCTGGTGAGGGAAGTGTTTCCTAGATGGGGGGTGTGTGAGGTGATGAGGTCAGACTCATTTTTTAACTCAGTCTTTGAACAGATCAGCTTGTTGCTTGGTATAAAGCACAAGTTCTCATCGGGGTATCATCCGGAAGGTAATGGTATTTGTAAGAGGCTCAATGGCTTGGTAAAGGAAAGGATAGCCAAGTTGAAGCTTACTCTAAAAAGGGGATGGATACACTGCCTTCCACTGGCATTGTATGCTCTTCAGAACCAACCAGGCTCTGACCATCATCTTACACCACACAAGATAGTCACATTAAGGAGAATGAATACCCCTCTCACGAGATAGAACTAGATGTGATGCCCAGCCAACCAGAGAGGTCCTTGGAACCGAATTGTCACAATACCTGAACTGTATGACATCCAGCCTTACTGTAATTTCAGACCAGCTGCAGCGGCGACAAAAAGGGTGCAGCACAGCACAAAGCATTACAGAAGACTCTGCAACAGACCCAACTCAAGGTCATTGCATACCACTTGTGTTCCAGGGAGACACAGTCCTAATCAAGAACCACACGGGGAAAAGGTGGGACGAGCCAAGATTCAATGGTCCTTTCATCGTAGAAGACTATACTCCATCAGCAGTCAAATTGCAGGGCAGGAGAGCATGGATTTTTCTCAATGATATTAAGCCCTATATCAGAGAAAGCCCCCAAGCTGCACTCCACCGCGAAGAAACTACAGACAACGGGGAAGAACCTCAGCACTTGCAGACGAGATCCATGATGAGGAAGAAGGACGCATGAGCAGACTAGCCAAGACAAAGAACCTGTTTGTAAGTTGTGGCTTAAACTGGACAGTTCCTCTAAGCAAAAAAGGGAATAAGGACATAACGGACACTCTATGCATCTCAGTTGTAGGGTGATGAAGACAATTGCGCATCTAAACCACAACACGTTTGATGACTCGAACTTATAAAGCAACCACACTGAAGAGTTGAAGAAAACAAGACTCAAATAGATTGTGATCAAAGACTTTCGCCTAAAGAGCTAAACACAGCATCCCGACTCATCAAAGAGCAGGACAACGTTTTGCAGCATCAATGGTGTCACCCAGCAAAAATATTGCACGGGATGTGTTGTCCTGTTTTCAATTAGTGCTGGAGACATATCCGTCACTTGTAGGGAGAGACACCAGTATCACAGACTTTATTCAAGATCCTGCCAACAAGAAAGTAATCTGGCAACTACTAACTGTCATCGCAGAAGACTTCATTTCCCTGCCTGAATACAGTCATAAGGACACAAATGCTTCCACTGCAGGCAATTATAGATTAACTCACTTATATACTTTTCTTTCGCATAATCAAAGAGTGCCCAGCTCTTATCGGGAGAACCACAGACACCCTTTCATTTATCAGAGATCCAACAAACACTGAACATTTGAACCAGCTGTGGGTCAAACTGAACTATGTAGTAGCAATCCACGCAGCAGGTAAGTGCAGGGACTGTTCTCGTCAAAAGAATGGCCTGTGATCTAGAACCTAGCAAGCAGGACAAAATGTCCCTGTCATCAGAGGACAGCCGATTGGCACACAACGTACCGTTTCGCCTAGTCACTGACTTTTCAGAAATGGTAGGGAGACCTGCCGAGGTTGATGTCATCACCTTCATCAGAGATCCAGCTAATGTTGCACATATGAGAACGCTCCTCCATGGTATCATGCTCCAAGTGGAGCTGTCCAACTTTCACAGAGAGTATTTGAGGAGATTCCAGTGATCTTTCCACCGTGGGACAGATCGAGAGGACAGAGACAAGAACCTCACCTTTTATTTTTTTGATTAACTGCCATTCTTTCCATTTATTCTATTTTTGCATCACATTGAACAGAGTTCAGCATGTCTTCAGGATTAAAGCAGATTCGGGGGGTGGACGGGGATCTCACATATTTGGAATATGCACAATGAATGTGACTCACCAAAGGTGTTAGTTTAATTATTTTCCATAGTCTAGCAAGGGAACTGTATCCCATATCCAGAGACAATCGTCACCCACAAGAGGGGGTACACTTGCGAAGCACCAGACACTTTAAAGACACTAACATTCCAGAACAGATAATGGAGTGAGCGAAAAGAATAGAACATTGACATTTTGGTGTGATTGAAAATAGGGGCCCAGAACAGTAACCTGGTCATCCCACCAGCAGAGGGGCGCCCCCGCTTCCCTGGAAGGAAATGCTGCCACCTGTCTTACTGCACGATCATATGTATATGCATGGTGATTATCATTGTCTTTTTGTCATTAACAATCAGAACTGCATTCTTTATTGGTGCACGAAACGGTCCAATTGCAGTGCAACCACTTGATGATGTACGCATGAGTCCCACTAAAGCCCCTAGACCCTATATAGTTATTCCAGTCCCGAGAAAATCTGATGGTGTGGTCACCAAATTAAAATTGAATGTAATTAGCAGTGATACAGACACACTTGAGTTAACAAATGAAGAGAAAAGCTGGAGACAGGGTCAGCACGGAACGAATGAAAACATAGAACTGACCACTACACGCACCGACACGCTAAATGCACACAAACTAGGGAAAGTGTCAATGGCTGCAGAACCTCAAGCAAAGGCAGCAGAGAGCACAAGACTGCCTGCCGAACAATCAGCCTCAGAAAACAATGAGAGAGACTGAAAGAAAGCAAGTGGAAAATCGACTAATGCAGACATAGTAAAAACCATCGAGAAGACAGAAGCGGCTACGAGAGAATTCACTGCAAAGACACAAATGTTGATAGATCATTTATTCCCGTTTGTAGCTCGAACGAAGAAACTCCATGAGGAACTAAAAAACAAACCCGCAGAGACTGTAAGTTCCAACCCAAGGGACAAGCATCGGACCGAATATACAGCCATATGCAAGACCTGTGTCAGGCTGGATAACATGGGCACTTACACGCAGAAAAGAAAAGATGCATGAGAACCAGGAAGGAGCAGACAGAATCGTGGCCACTCGAATGGCACAGATGAAAAAGCCTGCACCATAGATTGATATGCCTGAGAGCCCTCCAGCACGGAAGAGTCATACAGACGCGTTTAGAGATGCAGTTATAGCTAACTACAGGAATACATTAAGAATCAAGAGAAGCCCACATGAAGATAACAATGAAATTAACGATTACCTGGACAGCACAGCACATCTGGGGAACAACATTTGGTATCAGCACATGAAAGAATTTGGAAGACGAAAATCAGAAGGAGAATGCTTCGTGTGTGCACTTCTACTGTACAGCATGGGAAAATCCAAGATCTTCGTGGCTGTAGAAATTGATGTCCCGACAGCACACTGTTTGTCCCACGTAGCAATGTGCAACAACAGAGGACAGTTTATGGGAAAAGATGCCTCACTGATATGGGCAACTGAAACAGCATATCCCGATGAAGATGATTATGTCCAAGACATTAAGACAAGAAACAGAGCTCATACGAGGAATCACGTGATCAGGTATGAAAAGCCAGAAGTGAAAGTAGCAGGAAAAAGATGGAAAATTAACCCGAGACTGAACGTCTAAGGAAAAACTCCAGAAGAAGCCCACATTTGGAAGAACAGAGGCCAAATGCAGATTTGGGGAACAGTGCTTTCAGCAGACGGATGGGAAGAAGGAGTAGTGATATGCCGAGCCTGGATGGTCCTTGGAGCCTGCAAAGAAGCAGTAGAAAACTCACAAAAACTGTGCGAATCTCTATGGCCAAAGTTGGTAAAGTTACTAACCTGGGTCTAAGATAGAGGAGGACCATTGCAGATAGTGCCACTGGAAAGCCCAAAATTGTGCTTCAGGAACAATGGCACGAGGAAGATGGGAGAGAATCAGAACTGCGGGCGCATCTTTGAAGCTCCAGGAATGACTCACGGAACCGCAGTAATTATGGATCATTACTGGGCATGTGGATCCAAAGCATACATAAGGCTGCCGAGAAACTGGGCAGGCATATGCACAATAGTGAATGTCCATGTTCCTGCACTAGTGATCCCGAAAAGTGACCTGAATATAGACAGCTTTCCGAAAGCAGATGCCCACCTGAGGAAAAGGAGATCTGCAGAACTGGTATCCCGAATAAAGAGAGAAAACAACTTTTCTGCCAAATCAGAAGAGGCATTCCATGGAATGCGGTATGAACACAGGCTCTTCAGCCTCACCTCATCAGTGTTCACAACGATCTTCATGCCATGGATCCAAGTTGGAGTAAATACTAAATGGTTGCAGATAACCAGATGGAAGTTATTGCAGACCATCAACACTACCATAAAAGGATTCAATGCTATTAAGGAAGAACTAAGAGCAATCTGACTGATGACCCTGCAGAACAGATATGTACTTGACATGATCACAGCGATGAATGGAGGTGTTTGCACAAAAATTGGAGAATCGTGTTGCACATTCATACCCTTGCATGACGTAGAAAATGGAACCTTAACAGAAGCCATAAGTATGCTGACAAACCTACATAACCAGATGATCAAGATCAAGATCATTACACAATGCCAGAAAAGTGTGAAGAAAGCCATCAGATGAAGATCATGATTGGCCTCAAACCAGGATGGAAGCCGAGAGACCTAACAGATGAAGAAATAAGAGACTTTGTGAAGGCCAGCAGTTTTGCGCCATAAGAAACAAAATTTGTGTATCCCAGAAGACGTAGACATTATGAAGGAAAACAGATCTATTGTAGCCCAAATGGTCAGTGTCAGCTTATGACCTGGAACAAAGACGGACATGCAAAAACAGCAGGAAACCTGAAAGGAGTGATAAAAACATAGACTCCAAAGAAACACACGTTCACATCTTCATGTAAAAACCCAGAAGATGAAGAATTGGATGCAGAAGATCCAAGTAAGAGTAATCTAAAGGAGGAAGAAGAAGTGGTCGATAAACCAACCAGAGGGGAGTGCGTAGAGGAGATCGCAAATACGTTCTGCACTCCAGCCACCCATTTTGAGATGCTAGAAGCATACTCGCCAAGATATGTGAAATATAAGGAACAAATAAACCAACAGAGAGCCACAGTAGGGCTCTGTCCAGTGCCCATCAGGACGACTTGTATACCTATTGAAGCACCAATAACCAGACAACCATGGGCCGCACGATACACATTGAGACAACCATATCAGCAGTTGACACGAAATGAAGACTACTTACAAACTGTCCCGGAAGAGACCCAGAGGGCTCTTATTGGAGGCGAATGCTGACGTCACAATGGTCTGGACTGACTCACAAATGAAAGAAACAACAACCAAAAGGTGATAAATAAAGACAAAATGTTGCAAACAAGGATGTAATGAACATAAAAGAAGAAACAATGCTGAACTATAAATAAACGTAACCATTGAAGCAGAATGGAAGTATGTTAGTGGCTAAATGCCTGTAAATAGGCTTGGAACGCAAGAAGCTAAGGAACCGATACTGCTAGCAATGCTTAAGTAGAAGGATAGAGCGGCAAGCGCCAACTATATATCTACCTCAAGAAGCACATTATACAAGTGCGACTCCATCTTGTCAAAAGCGGAATTAAGTCTAGGATGATTGAGGACGAACAGGCCAGGATTCATAAACTAGCTCAAAGTCAGACTTAAGAGAGGATTTGAAACTCAGCAAGAAGCAGCTCATGGCTAGGAATTTCGAGGTCAACCCAAGGAAGGGAGGAGAGCAGCAACTCCGAAGAATCGAAACATAAGAGCACTGAAGCCTACCCTGTGAAGGTTGAGATAAGGAGGCCCAGGCAGGTGGCGTGGTAGAAAAAACAATCAAATACACAAATAGAGGGAAATGAAGCCGATCCACGGTGAACAGACACATGACCAGCCTGGCGCGGATAGGTGCCCACATCTGATGTCATCCAACCCCAGAGGATGCCATAACTTTTCCGGATAAGAAGCTACAGTTCGAGACCACTCTCAACCAACTAATTGACACATAGCGCTAACGTGCTGATTGATGGAAGGGAGGTAGGGTGAATCTTGCGGCACACCGCATCTGGGTGTCCATTCTGCATGCTGCTAATTAAAGTGGAGATGTATGTCTAGGGGTGTAACCGACCCAATCACGATGGACCAAATAATCTAGGGTCCTAAAGCAAGTAGAACCAATAAGACGTCGTACTTGTAGTGACGTCTTTCACGAGAGATGTAGAGGGATGGGCATAGACACCCACCCAATAAGAGTTATCCAATCCCCACACTCTGTTACCATATACAGATATAGTACCTATACTAAAGTTACCTTTTCCAACCAATTGAATTGCATGTCAAAATTATGAGTTTTACACATCAGTGATGATGAGAATTTGCTATAAAAGTTACTGTTTACATGAAGAATTTGGCAGTTGAAGCGAGACAGGCGATCGCAGCACTGATGATTTCCATTTGTTTCCCCGTTTTTTGTACTTGTCATTAAACAAACTTCCCTTTGCCAAACCATTGACTTGTCCTTATTGATTGGTGTTGGAGTAAGAGAATCCTGCACCCCATCCTCCTCAAGGTGCAGCTATCTCATTTTAATGTGCCGGAGGGCGAGCTCTGGATCTCATGGGCCCGTTCAGAGGTCACTCAGCCCTCCAGTACAGGCTCGGGGGTTCTCCCACCAGGAGAGCCACCCCACTGTGTGAGTGACAGCTAGGCTGTATTAATAGGGGTTTTTCTGCATGAAAGCAGGGCTCTGAGGACTGGAGGACAAGATGTTGTCACTGGAACTAAGAAACCCGAAGAGGAGAGAAGCTGAAGACATCTGCAATGACTGAACTACCGCTGAAGCCCTGCTGCAGATCCTCACCACTTTTCTCCAACGACTCGAGAAGATCTTAACCTGCAAGAGTCTTCTTCCCTTGAGCTGGTGGGGCACACCAGTTTGCCAATCGCCTTCCAGGACCTGCCTTGGTCGAATCGCCAGTGCCCTGCACTCGGAGACTGGATAGCCAGGCACCCGTCCACCACGACCGCGATTTAAAGGAGCGTACCTTTTATTAAGTTTCGGCATCACTGCGACTGGCTTCTTCCCTGGGCAGTGCAGTGACTCGAACCTTCCTCCACGACGAGAGCCTCTCTTCCTCTGCTGAATCCTCTGAACTGCAGGAACTGCCAGGAACTACCACCACCGCAGGAGCCGCTTCCACTTTCAAGGTACATTGTTCCGCCAAGCCTCCCGTTTCGCAGGGTACTGCTAACGGTGTTCTGTCGGGATCTATGTTGGTACAACCTCTTCTGTTGGCGACCTAAGTTCAATTGTTTTAGGCTTTTCAGCTGTGTCGCATCTTGTGTGGCATTTGTTGGAGGAACCAATCCCCTACCTCCTTGGTTAAACACAAAAAAGAGATGGTCTGCCACTCAAAAATTGCGCCACACTTAAGTTGTTTCAAAAACACAAAAAGCCCTTTATTCCTTGTTTACACGTGTTTCGGCTACTCAAGAGCCTTTTTAAAAAAAAATAGGGCATTAACAAAAGACCAATCATATTCTGTGTACAATATTGTTTAAGGATATTCATATGTTAAACCCAACAGAAGAACAAGGAAAACAGAGGGTTATGTAAAATTGTTTCACATAATTATGAAAAATAAACATTACAATTATATTTCACCAAAATACATAAAAGGTGGCATTAGTCAGTCATTACAAACAACCATAAAACAATACAAAGAGAAAAGAAAAATAATAAAGTGAAAAAAAATAAATAAATAAATAAAAAAATAACAAACAGAGAAACAAAGAAAAGATGTTTTAGCATAATTATACTTAAATGTTCCCCATTTACATTATTTATGTTCTAGTTCAAAAACCTCTTTTATCATAATTCTCCTTAGTCCTTTTTTATGTCTTGTATTGTAATAAACATTACATTATTTAGTGTGGATTAAAAGCATCTTCCATTTGACACTGATATGAGCGAATAAGTAAAGAAAATCAAACAAGATCTCTTACCCGTCGTTTTTCTATAAATCCCGGGTAAATCCCGATAGTCAAAATAATGCAAAAAAGATTTGGAATCCAAATGTAAGATTGGAAAACCAGAAACATGTCAATTTTCAACTTCCAAATGCACAAACCAAGAATATTCCTACCCAAGGAGGAGAGGAAGGAGGGGGGGGGTTGTAGACACAGGCACTGTTGTTTCCGGGCCGGCATATTACAGCTCTGCGGGCGGTTGCCGTCCTGCCCGGCAGGTCAGACCTGCCAGGCAGAACGGCACCCACCCGCATAGTTTTCACGGAAGCACTGGCACCGTTATTAACGGTGCCAGTGCTTCTATGGTCCCCATTCCCATAGAGTCCGATAGACTGAGGACTGAGGATGCCAACACAGCCACTCTCAATGCCATATAACTCACCATTCAAGTCTGGATGGCACAGCACGGTCTATGTTTAAATGATGACAAGACCGAGTTGCTCCTCATAGGCTCTCAACACAGGATCGCCAAACTTAATGATTCCTTCAATTCCTTCAATTCCTTCAACATTGATGGTAACACCATTAAATTTACTAACAAGGTAAAAACACTAGGTTTCTACTTAGACTCCTCACTCACCCTCAATAAACAAATCAATGCCACAACACCAGCCATTACTTACACATGCAAACTCATCAGCGCCTGCCGACAATTCTTCACACCTGACAGCTGCTTGACTCTGGCCAGAGCATTAGTCCTCACCCGTCTTGACGGTTGTAACGCCTTATATGCCAGCACCAAGCTCCAGAACATCAGGAAGTTACAGGTCCTTCAAAACAATGCCCTCAGAACCGCACTTAACATCCCTAGATCAGCACACATTAAAGCAATAAGACATCAACAACACTGGCTACCTATACATGAACGCATCATGTTCAAATCACTCATACTAACTCACAAATGTCTTCACCGGATGTCCCCTGCATACCTATCTGACAAAATCTCCATGACACAACGTGCAAGACCAACCAGAGCAGCCTACCAGCACTGCCTCACTATTCCCAGGTTCAAGCTCCAAAATGCAGGTGGTAGCAGCTTCCATACCATTGCCAGCAAACTATGGAACGCAATGCCGCTCCCACTTAGAGCACAAGAGTACCTCTAGATTTTCCGCAGACTACTCAAAATGCACCTCTTCACTCTAAGCCTGTGTAACTAACCCACGACCCACACAGATTTAAAAACTGTAATGATTGTATATATTGTATATACTATGGACCTCATTACGAGTATGCTTTTAGCGGCATGGCTACCCCCATACCGGGTACCGGGTCTGGGTTCCTGGAATGGGGAATTAGCGGCCCATTCTGACCTTAGAGGGCCCAGTAATTCCCTTTCCAGGGACCCAGACCCGGTACATCCCCATTCCCATTTGAGCCCCAATAGGGCTCAATGGGAATGGGGAGGATGCCAACAAGGGGCTAGTTAATGACCGGCCCGTTGTTAGCATCCTGGTCTGCTAGCGGGTCCCGCTAAGGACGCCTGATTTTACCACACGTCCTTAGTGGGACCCGCAATCAGACCTTGTAATGAGGGTTAACATGGGGTAGGCACCATGCATTTTCCCACTGATTCGACTTTCTCAACTATGTGATGTTGCCGTCCGGCATCATTGGGTAGGGACCATGCATTTGCCCACTGATTTGACTTTCGCATCTATGTGCTGCTACCGTCCTGCAACATGGGGTAGGGACCATGCATTTGCCCACTGATTTGACTTTTGTATCAGTGTGTTGCTGCCGCCCTGCAACATGGGCCAAGGCTTAATGGATGTGATCACCATGTACTTCTCTTTTGCACGTTGTGTATGATGTATTACCTTTACACGTTCCACAATGTTGTAATGGACTTCTAACACTTCCTTTTCTGTAACCTGAAGCACTGAAACTAATCTCTTAATTTTAAGCACCTAGCTATCACAGGGTTTTGCGTGCTATATAAATTAACAAATAAATAAATTAATAAGTACTTCTTCGCTCACCTTGCTGCTGTCTTCTGGCTCTCCTTCGTACACTGCACATGTCATGTACTTGATCATGTGATTCAATGCATTTGGCTACAAACTATGCAGAGTTTACAATGTAGCACCTAACTATGTTGATCGCTCGGTTGGACAGTATCATTTCATACCCAGATGTGCTCTGTGTGGTAAAGGTGTACTTGTTTCTCTTTAATATAGTGAACACTGAATGTTCAACATATAGGGCCTCATTACACGGAAGGCGGTGGTCCAGGGTGCTATTAGCACCCTGGACCATGCCGGTAAATTACCGGCACTGCCTTGGCGGAAAGGGGATTTACCGCCCCATTCCAAGGTTGGTGGGGCGGTAAATCCCCCTTCCGCCATTGCCCTTCCCCATTCCCATTTCTGCCCCATAGGGCTCTATGGGAATGGGGAAGGCGCTAATTACGGCACTGCAATTTTGCGGTGCCGTAATTAGTTCCGAGGTCCCTTAGCGGGTTGGTTATTAACGCCTGCAAAAAGCAGGCGTTAAAACACCAACCCGCTAAGGGACCTCGTAGTAAGGCGGTAATGGTTAACGGCCACCGTTACCATTAACGGTGGCCGTTAACCATTACCGCCTTCCGTGTAATGAGGCCCATAATGTTATTGGGCATCCCATGTGGCAGACTTCTGAATTGCAAATGCGGCAGCAGCTAGAGCCTGTTTGCATGGGATATGACCTTGTATAACTTGGTCAAAGAGTCTGCTGCAATAGGCTAGGGGCTTGTGTTTCTGGGATGACCTTTATGTTAGGACTGCTGTCATTACTTGTCCATTTGTGTTTGAAAACAAATAAAACTTCTTGTTGTAATCTGGTGTTGCTAATGCTGGGGCATTGCTTGGGGATGATTTTAGATAATCAAAACATTGTCATTTCATCTGTCCATTGAAGGGGTCCTTTCTTTTTCTGGGCATCTTTAAGTACTTGTAGCAGTGGCCCGGCATATGTGGAATAGTCAACGGTTCATGTCCTTCAGTAATATGCCACTCCTGCCTCCCTTATCCATGGGCTCGCAAGGATGGTTCAGTGTGACAACCTATTACACAAGGGCTTTGGACTGTCATATCTGTGGCATGTCTGGTGCTGTGTGACTTGTGTTGACACCCCTAGTGGGGATGATTTCGGTGTTATTGTCCACTGTTCAGCTTTTGCTAGATGGGGTGTTTCATGATTAATGTGTACATTCATTGCTATGCATTGTGTAGTATGTTTCTTATCTTTACTGTACACGTGCTTGTTGCAATTCATGCCGTAGATAGTGTGTTCCACACTTAAGATGTGAAAGACGGACTGATGGTGTGATTTCTGATGTAACTCTCTGACAAGGTCAAGTAATGAGATGCCTGAAGAGACACACACAGATGACTTTAAAGCATTAATCATGTGTTTCATGCCCTTTCTGCAGGGGGATGAGCCTCCAGAGCACCTTTGCCAGCAGTCATGGCCCATTGGACGTCTGAATTCTGGACACGTTTGTTGGTGCACACATGCACATGTGTGCACAAGCAGAGGCACAGGGATTGCAGACCTACATCCTAGAACTGCTGACGTGTTCCAAGGAACTCCAGGCAAGGTGAGCAGCACAGGGGGGCCACAACACAGCAAAGCTTGCACCAGGCGAGTTGCACATGCAGGCTTAGTCACAGCACTGAGGGTGAGCTTGGACAAATATTGGTGTTGAAGCACACAATGCAGCTCAGATGTGTTGGTGGACAGATGGCTGTTGATTGTAAGGTTGTCTGGGACACCTGCAGGGGCAGTGGCACATACCCTCCGGTACACCAAGGTCCATTGAGGCACTTGTATCAACCATGTAGCCTTCCGAGACATGGAAAGGGGCAGCTCACAGGGACATACAGCAAGGGACATACTCGGGTGCAGTGCAGTTCATTTCCATTTACATTTTGATAAATGCACTGCCAACTTTGTTTCGGTCATGGTGGAACACAACTTGTTCTGAAGTCATGCCTTGCTATATGGGTCTGTCTGCTTACCCAGGGAACATTGCATGTTGTGTGAATTGTCCATGCTCTGGGGAAGTTGGGGGGGTCTTCAAAGACAGGGTGGCATCCGCCTGGTATTGGCTGAAAGGGGGACAGTAATCAAATGGGCGGCTAGAAGCAGGGAGGGCAGAGGCGTACCAGGTATCCCTTTTTTCACATAGGTCCATACATTTGAGCCACTTCTGGAATGTGGGGGGTTGGGTCTACCCCTACTCTAGCCACTAGGTACCTAGCCATCACTGAGGCCATACCCAGGAGTTTCGTTTTGGTGAGGGTTCCACCTTCAATCTGCTCTACAAACAGACAATCTGGTGTAGATGCTTCTTACCCATGTATAACATTACCCCTGTGATGGGTCATACACAGTCAATGCAGTAAGTCAGCCGCCGGTGGGTGCGTGGCAAATGGAACACCAATGTGTCACAATTCACACAACATGCAATGTTCCCTGGGTAAGCAGACAGACCCATATAGCAAGGCATGACTTCAGAGCAAGTTGTGTACCACCATGACCGAAACAAAGTTGGCAGTGCATTTATCAAAATGTAAATGGAAATGAAATGCACTGCACCCGAGTATGTCCCTTGCTGTATGTCCCTGTGAGCTGCCCCTTTCCATGTCTCGGAAGGCTACATGGTTGATACAAGTGCCTCAATGGACCTTGGTGTACCGGAGGATATGTGCCACTGCCCATGCAGGTGTCCCAGACAACCTTACAATCAACAGCCATCTGTCCACCAACACATCTGAGCTGCATTGTGTGCTTCAACACCAATATTCGTCCAATCTCACCCTCAGTGCTGTGACTAAGCCTGCATGTGCAACTCGCCTGGTGCAAGCTTTGCTGTGTTGTGGCCCCCCTGCGCTGCTCACCTTGCCTGGAGTTCCTTGGAACACGTCAGCAGTTCTAGGATGTAGGTCTGCAATCCCTGTGCCTCTGCTTGTGCACACATGTGCATGTGGGAACCAACAAACGTGTCCAGAATTCCAACGTCCAATGGGCCATGTCTGCTAGCAAAGGTGCTCTGGAGGCTCATCCCCCTGCAGAAAGGGCATGAAACACATGATTAATGCTTTAGAGTCATCTGTGTGTGTCTCTTCAGGCATCTCATTACTTGACCATGTCAGAGAGTTACATCAGAAATCACACCATCAGTCCGTCTTTCACATCCAAAGTGTGGAACACACTATCTACGGCATGAATTGCAACAAGCACGTGTACAGTAAAGATAAGAAACATACTACACAATGCATAGCAATGAATGTACACATTAATCATGAAACACCCCATCTAGAAAAAGCTGAACAGTGGACAATAACACCGAAATCATCCCCACTAGGGGTGTAAACACAAGTCACACAGCACCAGACATGCCACAGATATGACAGTCCAAAGCCCTTGTGTAATAGGTTGTGACACCGAACCATCCTTGCGAGCCCATGGATAAGGGAGGCAGGAGTGGCATATGTGAGTCAAGGACCCCAAGCATCAAACACATACACAAGACAAGCCTGAAGGGCCCAGCTGGAACAGACAGTGGATACCTTCAAAAGCCATAAAGCACCGCACCGTCACATGAAAGCACAATAGACAAGCAATTTTAAACTATATTAACTAATTACACTAACTATGGAAAACCTACATTACCTAATTAAACTAACTATCAAACAGAAACTTAACTAACTAAACTAAAAGAAAAATCAAAAATGGCCACATACGACCCGGGGGGAGGGGAGGCACCCAGGAGGGGGGTGGTACAGGGTGCTGCTCAACATCCACATGCGATGATGCTGAGCCAAAAAAAAAACCCTCCATGGGCTCAACGCCTGCACAGCCCGACCTATGTGGGAGATAGATGGTCGTCCGAGTCTGGCTCATCCTGGAAAGGAGGACGTGGCACAGTAGCCTGGCCAAGCCTAGCCGCAGCTTGCCCCTCGTCGGCAGCAAGTCTGCCGGACGGGTGAGCCTGGTTCTGTGTGGCGATGTGACGTAGGTCTGCATGCAGAACCTCACGTGATACACGTGCTTCCTCTTGCAAGGTAGCACGTGTAACACAGAGTTCCTCCTGCAAGGCCTGGCTGGACAACCGCTGCACCTCCCGGCAAGCCTGTAGCTCAGCCGAGATGGTACGCTCAAGCTGTGCAAACCTCTCCTCTGCCCGCTGCCTCTGGGACATCATAAGGACACCCAGAGTGGATTTGAAGGAAGCATACTCCTCCCTCAGGGCATCCATGTGCGCCTCTGCATGAGCAGCAATTGCTTGACGCAGAGACGACATTTCAGACATTTCAATTGCTGTCTGAGGCCGCCATGCCCAGCCTGAGCGAGCGGGCCATGGACCGTGCCGCCTGGTGCTGGAGAAGCACCTGCCTAGCAGGGGGGAGCACAGATCGGGCCACACGCTCCATGCTCTCAGCGATGTTCTCCATTGCTGCCCCCTGCCGTTCTGAATTGGCAGTCATGTCTTGCTCCCACTCAGTATACTGCGGTTGCGCGCGGCAACCGCGTTGCCAGGCTTGACCCCTGCGGGACCCAAGGACTGGGGGTCCTTGCTGTGTTGGCACCGCCCGCGGCTGCACGACTACATGCCCCCGTCAACGTGATGTCCCAGGCACATCAGTGACTGTTGTGGAGGGTGACCCACGGGCGGAGGAACCAAGACTGTCTGATCCCTCAGTGCAGGTGTCGCAGACAGAGGAGTGTCCACATCAGAATCACTCACCCCTGACACATGGACTTGATGCTCATCCAACTCAACATGGACGTCAGAGTCGTCATCAAGGCTGGACTCATAGGCAGCCAGAGACAAGATGGACTGTAGCACTTGGGGGTTTTCGTGGCCTACCACCCCACGACCCCCACTAGTGCCAGGTTGATGTAGTGGTAACAACCCTGTGTCTGGCATGACAACACCATCCTCCGCCTCCATTGCGTCATCACCTGAAAAATAGAGAGAAAAAAGGTCACTACACATGTCAGAAGCACAAAACACACACACACACCGACAGCAAACGCCTCAGGCAGACAAGTGACACACAACATATAACCTGGCATGCATGCTGGGTCAACTTTGAATTGCTTCTGTTATCAGACCTGTTGAAAGGTGGCAGTTTCCATGGTAGTGGGTCTATGCAGTGCAGAAAATGTGTACGCAACTCACTACCTACATGTACAAGGACTCCATGGTGTGTGCCAGGAAATGTGAAGGCAGTGCAATGTTAAATTCAGGCATCACGTGCATTGTGCATTCAATGTGTACCATATCTAGAAGCCAAGCACCCCTCCACCCCAGTACCAAAGCAGGGATGCCTAGCATGGTATCAAAAGGCTGACCATACACCTGTGTATTGACAGGCAGTGTTGACTGGCATCAACAGCTTAATGTGATTCAAGTGACAACACTGCAAATGATGATGGGACAGTAAGCAGGACACATGATGAAAACTCTGGATGCCGCCCATGTGTGAAGAAGACACAACAACAGTTGGACAGAGTCATTGGCCATTGAACAGGCTGAGGCCTGTGAGCCACACAGATTGTCAGACCCTAAACATGTGTGCAACGCAGTACTGAGCCACAGTTGACATGGGAAGGCTGATGAGATGCCATGCAATGTATGTAACCAAGGACTTGTATTACAGTGATCATCCAGTCAAGGACACATAGGTGCATGCGTGCAATGCACATGGAGCATGAATGGGCACTCATGTCCCTGCGGGACATCTGACCTATGCACAGTACAAGTGAAATACCCTCCATCAAGTACTAAGGCTGTACCACACGGCATATGTCTGGCAGATTCTGCACTGGAAGTTAGCATCTACACAGGACGCATGAACAAGAAAGTACACATTGGCAAGATTGAAGCAGACCAGTGCAAAGGTGGAACTGGGGTGCAGAGTGGCGGAGGAGGGACAAGGGAGCATGCCTACATGGAGTCCCCACATGCAAGCAGAGGAGACATGCATCACGGAGGCATTGCATTACTTACATATCAGAACCATGTACACGTCACATGTAGTGGCAATCATGCACAACACATCCCACAAGTGAAACACACACTTCCTCAACAAACACGCATCAACACTCACTGGACTGGGCATCAAAGTCCAGCATCTCTCCCACTCCTTCGACCAATTCAGGTGGTATGAACTCCGCAACGAGTGCCTCATGCGGAGTGAGCTCTTCCTCCTCTGGTGCAGGCCCACCGCCAGTCACCAGAGTCAAGTTGTAATTAGAGGCACGCTTAGCCTTAGTGCTGCGTTTGATGTCATTCCAACGCTTTTTGCACTCTTGCGCCCTGCGCACCTCATGGCTGAATGAACTGACATGTTCCGCAACATGCTTCCAGTGGGTGTCACGTTGGGCAGCCGTAGTCTGACTATTGGCACCCACTAGCATGTCACGGCTGTGGCCCCGCACGTAGTCCATGAGGAAGTCCAGTTCATGCTTGCAGAAAGGCTTCTTCCTCGACGTGCAGGAGGTCGTGGCTGTGTGTGGGGTCCCAGCCTGTGCTGCAGGTGCAACCTTCCTCCTCTTGGACTGTGGCGCAGACCCTGGCTGGCTAATGCCGCCCTGACCAGTATGGCCAGTGGGTTCGGTGGATTGAGCCAAGGGAGTGGCAGGTGGAGGGATGACCAAAGGTCTGACTTGTGTCAGTGGCAGCTGGGTGCCCTCTAATGGACCCTGCGCAGCAACATCAGCTGTGGCAGGGTCATTGACAGCAACGGTCCTGGTTGGCAGACTCACAACCGGGGTGTTGTTGGGTGCATCTGCCCCTGCACTTGCCAACACCCGGCTGTTCGGGGCAGCAGATGACATGACTGCCCCAGGGACACATGTCTTGGTCTGAGCAGCCCGGCCTGTCCCTATGGTTTCCCTTCTGGCCTGTTGGAGATCTACCAAGGGCTCCTCAAGTGCCAACGCAGCCTGCGCTGGCAGACCCTGAGCCTGGGTGGCGGTGTCCACAGCTGCACCTGCAGCTACCACTACCCTTGGGCCAGTGGTAGTCGATGGAATGGACTGCCGGGTCACACGGGCGCTAGTGCCAGATGCAGAAGCTGCATCCCCCGAAACCACAGGGGGTTGTGGCATGACTGCACCGACACATGGCACAACATTGTGCTCAAGTGGCGCACCCCTGCCTCTTCCCCCTCTGTGGCCGCCCTGGACACCCTGGAGTCCCCCTACTCCCTGGTCACCACAGCCACGTCCCCGACCACGCCCGCCACGAGGAGTACTTCCAGCTGAGGCGCCCCTCACCTTTGGTGGCCTCCCAACCATGGCACAGATGTAGTAGTGCCGGCACAGATGGAGTGGTGCCAATGGGAGGTGTACACCACAATTGACCTGGGCAATTGGGGTGAAGGGGGTGGGAAGCAAGATGTTAACAGCCCCCCTGCACCTGCAAGGCTGTATGTGACCCCGGTGATGTAGTGACGGGTCACGCAACGCTCAGGCACCCCAAAACTGCAGTAAAACCGTGCACGCAACCCTGCAGCCTATGTGCGTGGATTCAACCTCCCGCAGTACGCGGTGGCACCCAGTAGCACGAATAACGCGTACGCGTGGGACACTCAGGCTACTATGACATTGAAAATGGGTGCGATACACAGGGGCACCCGCAGTGGGAAAAAGAGCGTGTGCGACTCACCGTCTGACTAGCGCGATGCAGAAAAACACGCGTAGCCAATACCCCCGCCAAAAGAAGAGATACATCCTTGATAGCTGTGAAGTTGTGATGGCGAGCGAAACAACAGGAAGCAGCAACACACGCCACTCTCCACAAAAGGCACGTACAGCGAACGGCTGGGCCCGCTCACCTTTAACCCGTGCTGCTGAGGGAAACGCCCGCGCGCGTCACGTCACTTACGCGCATGGGCCCTTTCCTCGGATTACACGCGTGCAGTTTTTCACGCGCGCTGAAATGCCCATGCACGCCTGCGCGCCTCACGTCACAGGGGCACTTGCGCTTGAGGGGCCTTCTGTCCAATGAAATTGCATATGCGTGCAAACGCGCTTACGAGCTAAGGGCCTTTCCTCGATTTACACGCTGACGTGCAGAATTTTCACGCGCCAAATCACTCAGTATCAAGCTGGCCACGCGTAAGCACACGGAAGACCACGCTCCTGCCCAGAAGGCAGAATTACTGCCCCCCAGAGTCCCGAGCACGCTCCCACCTGCCATCTGCTGCTGCCTGACTGCCTGCTGCCCACGTGCCCTGCCATTTGCTGCCTGCACATCAGCCAGGGGTGCTGTTGCTGTGACCACCCCTACTGGAACCAAACACTCCCGACTGGGATTCCATCGCTCCACAGCCCAGCCCCAGGACCCAGTTGCCCACTCACTCCTGCCTCTGGGGTTATCATGTCGGGCACTGCAACATCTGGCACCACTGACAACCCCCGGCCAGAGAGGCAGAGGGGCACCAGCTTCAGTGCGAGGGAAGTTGGTGTCCTGGTGGAGCAAGTCCTGGGGCAGTATGATGCCCTCTTCGGAAGTTCCCGCGCCGACAAGGAAGGACGGACTTGGATCTGGACGGACATCGTGACTGCCATCAACGCGGATGGGGAGGCAGTCCGCAACTTCCAACATGTCAAGAAGCGCTGGGAGGACTTCAGGTCCATGACCCTGAACAAGGCCCGGTGCCTCTTGAAGGCAGCGGATGCTAAGGGGCGCCGGGGCCACTTGTCGGAAGATCAGATGAGGGTCCTGGAACGCATATCCCCAGCGCTCCACGTCCAGGTCCTTGAGAGGCAGACCCGTCTGGAGTCGAGCGGTAAGTGTACATGCATCCTGATTGTGAGCTGTGCGTGTGGTGATGTTTCAGTAGTGTGCAGGTTGCACATCTGTTTGTATGGGGTCGAGTATGGGTGGGGATGTACAGGGCCGTGAGGCTAACACATGCGAGGGCTGTAATGTGTGAGACATGGATGGTGCTTGTGTGTGTAGGCTTGCATGCCAAATGCAGTTGTGTGGGCACACATGTTTGGATGAGTGTGTATGTAAGTAGACATGTTTGTGATGTCACACATGTATGTTGTTTTCAGCTGCATGTATCAGCACTGTGTACATGTGCATGTGTGTGTATTTGACAAGGGTGCAACAGTGATGCAACATGGATGCATGTGACAGCGGGATGTGGAAGCCTGATTGGCAGATGTGACATGGATGCCCATCTGAACACTGTGACACTTGGCAGAGGTGTACACATGCATGCAAGTGTGGTGGTGTGTGTACATGTGTAGTGCACTCCCTGTGTTGCATGTGATGTCTGGCTCAACATTGCCTGCGCATGCTGTTGTATGTGTATGGATGGTGCTGGCAGTTGCGATATGGCTGTGGTATGGCTCATGTGTGCAAGTTGAAATGACATGTGTGTTGGGGATTGTGATGGCATGTCTGAGGTTTGCCAATGCCACTCATGTACAACTGTCATGTGTGTATGTGTCCATTGTACAGTGCCCTTATGCCTGTGTTTTATTTCTCCCTGTCTGCAGCGTCAACTGATGAAGAGGGCGGAGAAGGTGCTGTGGAGCAGAGCGGCCACCGCCAGCCGGAGACGCAAGGTCCGGCTCCCCTCCCAGGTTGTGATCTCATCGGGGAGTGAGGAGTCCGGTGCCGCGTCCCAGGCCACAGCTGCCGGGGGGAGGTCCAAGAGGCGGAGGTTTGAGTTGGACTCCTCGGCAGCAGAAGGGGCAGCTGGGACCCCACAGGGCCCAACGGGGGAAGATGGCACAGAGTCATCCAGGTTGGTGGGGGGTTTGGTGGAGGAGGAGGCCATGCAAGCAACAGAGACGGGGTCTGGAGGTGGGGATTCCACTGGTGCTAGTGGTGCAGTGCAGGACCAGGGACAG
Source organism: Ambystoma mexicanum (assembly GCF_040938575.1). NCBI lineage: Eukaryota > Metazoa > Chordata > Amphibia > Caudata > Ambystomatidae > Ambystoma > Ambystoma mexicanum. The sequence goes on along the minus strand of NC_090925.1, from coordinate 47,632,580 downwards.
GAGGCAGCACAGGCCGCCGCAGAGGTGCCTGTGTGCAATCCTGTCCCTGATCCTGTCCCTGCATCATCTTGCACCAGCAGGGATGCCTACGTCCAGACCCGTTTTCAGGCAGGGGATGAGCTCACGACAACTGGCCTTCCTCTGCCTGCGGACGTGGCTATCCAGGTCCGGGTTGAGCCTGTCCTGACTGTGTGGCGTTGCGTCAACGGGCCATGTGAGGTGACCAGCAGTCTTTTCATGAGGAGACTGCACGTCATCTCGAATGGCTCGTTGACCGCGTCGGCCTACTGGGACAGGACACCCAGGCCGGATTCCTCCGTTTGATGGGGCTTGCTGCGACCCCCTCCTCAACTGAACCCCCTATGCGCCAGTCGTCCTCCGTGCCATCTTCCCACCCATCAGTCACCTGGGTGCCCTGTGGAGCTGCCTCTGATGGACCGGCCAGGCTGGTGGAGGAGGCATCCCTGCCACAGTCGGGAGTCGGACATCCAGCAGGGGTGGCCACATCAACGACTGCACCCCAGCCAGCGGAGGATGTGCAGGCAGCAGGAGGCAGTGCACGGGCAGAGGCACAGCAGCAGCAGCAACGTGGTGGGAGCCATGATGGCTCGGGGCCTTCGACATCGGAGGGGCAGGCATCGGCCGGAGGGCAGGAGGACCCAGGACAGAAAGTGTCTTCCATGTGGCAGCGGTTGGGCCACGCCATAGATGCGGAGCGGCAGCGGGCGGAAGAGGCACAGCTCACGATGGTCAGGGCGGAGAACTCCATGCGGAGGGCCCTGAGGCGGGCCGAGTGCCTCGAGACAATCCGCAGGGGGTTGGAGGTGGACACGTCGACGGCCCTGCGGACTCTTGGGGCCATGGAGGAGGACCGCCTCCGGGACATTGAGCAGGAGTTCGATGATGCCCTGGCCCGGGACATCCAAAAGTGAGCCGTCGGACTAGCCCGCTGCCCTTGTAAATAGTTCTGTAGTTAGTGTTAGGTTTCCTTTGGTTTTGCATTGTTTTTGGACCTTTTGGACAATGGGCCACATTTTTGTATATAGTTTTTTTTTTATTAGGTAGTGTCATTAGATAGGTTTCATTTCTTCTGTTGGGATCATGGACCCTGGCTTGTTCATCTGTATATAGTTGACTGTTGGATTTTTTTTATTTTTACAATTTACCCATGGAGCAATGGCTTTCAATTATAATTTTCCATTGGATTTTCTTTTGTGGACTGTGACTTTGGACACCATTCCTTTGGATTATGATTTTTGGTTTTGCATTTTTTCACGGACATGCTTCTTTTTATTTTTTTACATTCCCATTTCTGTTTGTTTATTTTTGATTCAATTTATGTTTCCTTTAATACATATTTTTTGTGCAAACATCAATGTGTAGTATCATCTCATTGGTTTCATGCATATCATGATTTGGGTTTTGAGATTCACTGACACCCATTGGGTGTATGTGAGGGACATGTGTTCGTTTCCAAACTTGCAATTGTGGTTCTATCATGTTATTGCCATTTCTAAGCGGGTGGATGCAATACTCGGGTGGGTGTTTTGCATTTGGAGGCTGACCATAGGGACCAGGGATCTAGATTGTGATGACATGTTGGCTGGGGAACATGAGTTGGGGCCTGGTGGAGGGTGCACCACAGTGCTGGGGGGTGGGGGTGATGGGAGACATGAGTGGGGGCCTGGTGGAGGGTGCACCACAGTGCTGGGGGGTGGGGGTGCAGGGGGACATGAGTTGGACATGAGTGGGGGCCTGCTGGCAGGTGCCCCACAGTGCTGGGGGGTGCAGGGGAACATGAGTTGGGGCCTGGTGGAGGGTGCACCACAGTGCTGGGGGGTGGGGGTGATGGGAGACATGAGTGGGGGCCTGGTGGAGGGTGCACCACAGTGCCGGGGGGTGGGGGTGCAGGGGAACATGAGTTGGACATGAGTGGGGGCCTGGTGGAGGGTGCCCCACAGTGCTGGGGGGTGGGGGTGCAGGGGAACATGAGTTGGGGCCTGGTGGAGGGTGCCCCACAGTGCTGGGGGGTGGGGGTGATGGGAGACATGAGTGGGGGCCTTGCTCAGGAAACAAAACTCAAATAAGCAGGAAATCAATTTTGTTACAGTTGCTTACTGTAAAAGTGAGCTATTGTTTGAAGAAGGAGGGTATGTCATGATGGATTTTTATTGGACAGGTGTCACGTTAGGGGCTGTAACAGAGGTTTCTTGGTGCAACTCGGGGAGGAAGAAAGGCAGTGTCCATTTTACATAGCTTCGGGGAGGACTTGGCTGAAGTGGCTGTGGGCTTGCCTGGCTGCGAGGCGTCGTTCCAGTACACTGTTGACCTTCACAGGCTGGGGATTCTAGTCGATGAGCACCGGCTTGAGAATAGAAGATTGCAGATTGGAACTGCATGTTCTTCTGCATGTTCTCGCTGGGGTGCTCTAAAAGGAAGCCCTGAGCCATCTAAAGAAAGCGACCAGCCCAGAGATTTCACGTGCTGAACAGCTACAAGTTGCTGGTAATTATCTGATACAAAGTGAGAGTGCAGTGGGTGAATGAAATCTATTTCAGGCAGGCAGCATAGCGATAGCTTCCATTGAAGAAGCACTATATTTAAATACTACACTCTAAAGTTGCCATCTAAATGCAAGTCCACTGATGCATTGTTTTCTTTATTGTTGCAAAGAATCTAATGAAATGCCATGTATGTTGCAATTGTTTCTCTTATGTTTATTTTAGAAAAGGCTGCCTCGCAAAGCTGGTAATGTATGATTTTTGCAATGAAACTGATGTACATCACAACCTGTGTAAAGGCTCCTTTTTGCTTCTGTTTTTCTCTGGTGCAGTTAGCCCATATCACATGATAAAATGGGAGGTATTTAGGTAATATATGCTAAGCATCCTATGTGGAAAAAGTTATGTTCTGAGTAATTATAAATAGCTGTGTGCGTGGTTCCACTCAGAGTAAATGTGTGTGTGGGTTCTGAGTGGAACACGATCTGATAGTCTGCTGGGCGTACATGAATCAGCAGAGAGAGAGGCCTCTGGAAATAGTTTCACTAATGTAAATAAATTAGTGATAATACCAAATGTTATTGTGAATACTTTATGGAAGCATACCTCACTGGTGTAGATAAATCAGTGAGAACAGCCATAAGCGGCACTCCATATGAAAATGTGGTGTTGTTGAATAATGTAGAAGCCTGAGGCCTCTAGAGATCACAAGAACAGTCTAAACAAAAGAAAGGGGTTTTGTATGTTGGGGCCACAAATAAAACAAAGAAATTATGTTCATCACTATACCACAACGAAATGTATACCAACCAAATGTATATGTGTACTGAAATAATGCATAGCCACTATACCACTATAATACCAAACCCAATCTAAATACAAGGAGTGGTTATTACTAAACTATTTTTGTTTTTGGCGGTAAGAAAATACTGCTAGGTCCCAAATCTACACAAAATACCCAACATATTTATGGTGCGTTGCAGGCCGGGAAAGTGATCATAGAGCACCTACTGGGCGTGGCAAGTGTGTCTCACACCGCCATCTGTACATTAAAGGGAACCCATTTCATAATAGCAGTGTGTCACTAAAAACGAACTTCAGAATGTCTCAAAGGGAAACCACATTCTCAGACCTAGTGCAATACTTAGAGGCAAAGTTATTTGCACATGGGACGTGGTCATCGAATAGTACCTCAGAATGGCATGACCGTTTTCATGGTGAGTTGCAGAAAGAAAACCTAGACAATATTTTTGCAGAAGGCAGCATAATTCAGGTTTGCCTTCTAAGTTTATTAAATGCAGCCAATAAAAATGCAGAGAAAGACTGTTTGATACGGCTATGCGTCAAAATCTGGTTTATTTTGAATAGGTCCCTGCGAATGCAAGAAAATGACACCCAGCTAATTAACAGGTTAAGGCCTGATTGCAAGTAAGAAAGAGGAAATGTTAAGAGCAGAATTGGATGTATGCCAAAAAGACATGCAGTTAAAATGCAGAGATTTTGATGTTCAATTGTCCAAAAGCAAGAAACAGTTTGAGGACAGTGAACAAGAATTGGTTCACTTAAAAGCATTGGTGGACCACATTAGACAAGATAAAGATGAGGTTGTGTCAGAAGTGCAGATTTTACAAAAAGAACATTATGAGAAAGAATGTGACCTCCAAAATGCAGAACAAGAAATGGTTAAAATGCTTCAAGAAAGTGACGAGAGAAATAAAGAATTTAATGAATGCCAAATGCAAATGTGTGACATGCAGGAGGTAATTAATAAAATGAGTGATGAAAACAACTATTTGTAAAACGAAGCAGACCGGCTCCTTAACAAGTGTAAGGACTTAGAACAGCAAATGTGCATACCCAGGTCCCAGGAGAGGCGGCAAGGTACCACATTCAATGGAGTTGAGGTGAATTCTATTTCTACCCAAAGGGTTAGTGCCCCAGTGACTGGGCCGGTGACTGAACTTGGTTGCAGCGCCCTTGGGGGATTTGATACTCTCATTGGGGGCCGCCACCAATCCCATACACCTGGAACCAGAGTTGAGTCACCAAGTAGCGCAATTCCATGCATTGCAACAAGTAGCTCCATAAATATAATGAAGTCTATTAAAGCCCTGATCAAACCATTTAAAAAAGGAGGGGAATGCTGCATAGAGGATCACTTAGAAGCAGTTCATGACATTTTTAAAGCCCTCCAGATACCTAAGGAACAGTACAGGCAGTATTTTTATTTAACTTTAGATGCCCCGACGGCCAGTATTATAAGAGGATTGAATGAGCAGCAGAATATGACATGGGCGGAGTTCGAAAAAGAGATTAGGTGTCATTTTTCTCCTTTCCAGTCATTGCAGGAGGCAAAGAAAGTCGCTTATGCAATCATTGCTGGGCCTAATACATCCCCTCGCCAGTTTTTACAAGACTTAAAAAAGAGCATTTTCTCGCTTTGATGTATCTTTTGACCCCAATTCCAATGAGTTTAAAACTGCCTACTTCTATGGGCTACAGAAAGACATCATATCCCAATTGGTCCGTGAATTTGACCGTGACAAGCCCCTGGAATGGATTGTACACCAAAGCACAAAACTATATGAGGTACTCTATTGTCAGGGAAGAGAAAGTGATAAAATGAAAGATACTAGACCTAAATATAAAGAACCATCAGAATCAGTGATGGAAATCAGGTCAGCCAAAATGTCCCTTGAGTCTGCTCAAAGTCCAAGTAAAAATAATTTGGCACCTGAACAGAGGGGTAATCAACAAAGGTCATCACACCCTGCACCAATGTTCCATTCACATGATCCTAGTAATAGGGAGAGCTACATCAGCCCCAAGTACTTACGAGATAGGCCCCGGGCAGGCTATCCACCTGATATGTCAGGTATGAACAATAACCAGAGACAAAATCAGGATCAAAGAAATGATGGTCCTTATCAGACATTGGGGACACAAAGCAGATTTGATCCCAATACCATAATATATGGTAATCAGGATAGACCCCGATATGTGGATCGATTTGCTGATAATGGGAATCAACATGGGGCCAGTACCCACAACCTGAGAGACAGGACATGAGGCAGAACATGAACTACACTTCACGTCAGTACAATGATTCCCCACCAGGGGACTACAACCAAAGGATGGGTGCACCCCGCTCCCCTCCGCAAATGAATCAAGAGTTCAGGAACCATCCCAATAGAAATAATTCTCCTGAGAGGTATCAGAATAGATCCAATCAGGGAGAAAACAACCAATACCGATCTAGGCCACAGAGAGAGGATTCTAGAGAGATGGAAAGATTCCAGTGCCTCGAGGCCCAAGTGAAAATGTTAGCTGAGCAAATAGGAAAGCTCTGTACAGCACAAAAACAGTCATCAAAGGAGGGGGCAGAAGGCCATAGCAATGACCAGGGGGCTTCTGAAAAGTGACTAAGTACTTATGATACCTGCAGCGCCAAAAAGACAGTTTGCTCTGATGTAATTTTGCATAATGACTCTGAGATGCCTAATGATTTAAAAGTGAAAATACCAGTACATGAACATGTAACAGAAAATGCAAATACTTCTAAAAGAGAGGTACGGTTTAACCTAGAACTAAATCAAACATTGGCGATATGTACAAATGAAATAGGAAAACCTGAAAATCCAAAAGAACAAAGAGACAGGTTTAAGAAAAATGACTCATGCATGGGGAATACCAGTGAACCGGGAGTAAGTGGCAATGCTATAACTCCTTCCCTGGGCAATCCAAACAATGACCAAACACAGGCAGGAAAAAGAAATGCTCAAAAGGAGGTTACAGGTCAATCACCTGAAGAATTCTTTGAACCACATATTTTTGAAGAGGTTAAAAGGGCTGGTACCATACTGGATAATCACAAATGCGCAGAATTAGACAATGACAAATTGCCAAGTGATGTTGTTACACATGTTCAGTTGGAGGGTTGTAGTGTGACCTCTGATGATACCTGGATGGATGGGCGAACGGTGGCCACACTCCAAAAAACCTCTGAACATAGGGAAATTAATAAAGTCTCTCACACAGGAATGAGCAAAAAGGAGGGAAAAATGTCTTTCCATTTACCAATGTGCTTAGCCAAAAGTGAAAAAGGCCTGAGAAAGGTGAGCCCTGAAATCAGTAAGAATTCGCATTTCTTATGTGTGTTAGAGGAAGTTGAAGACAGCTATTATGCTCCCATCATTGTGGAAGAAAAATGCCATACATTTGCAATGATTGACACTGGCGCACAGGCCACAATTATGTCCAAGGAGCTGGTAAAGAGTATCAATGAAGGGAGATCCCCGCAGAATCAGATCACAGTGAAGGAAAATCAAGATCCAGTGCATAATTTTAACGGGGAGGAGGTGCCTATTACAGGCGTCACCGAGGTTGACATAAAGATAGGTAAACACAGAAGGAAACAGGAGGTATTGGTCACATCCATTTGTGAAATACCATTTCTGATGGGAACAGATTGCCTAAAAAGATTGTCTTCTCTAATAGATGGGGTGAATGGAGTACTGTGGTCCTTAACTAAAAAACCATTGAGACCTAAGAAACTAAAATCACAAAACAGCAATATAAATGAATGTCACACCATTGCAAAAACAAATGATGCAATGGAGGTCTATCTCCAGAATAGTTGCATACCTAGCGTCACTGTTATATTAATGTGTCAAGACGAAATGCAGAGTGAAAATTTAAAATTACCTGTACAAATATAATTGGACCCAAGGAAAAGATGGCAAACTGCCATAGATGAGCACACATTATGCTTTTATTTAAAAGAGAAAACATGCAAACAAGGGGGCTAAGGCAGATAGGTGTGTAACAAAAGAGAGTGGTGCGGTCATTGGGCCGACAAGTTACAGAGAAGCAACAGTTTACACGCAAAGTACAGAGAAATTAGCAATGGCCAGCAACATTTGCTTTTCCAGCAAAAAGCCAAAAACAGCAAAATTTGACTTTCAAGCAAAAACAAAAACTGCAAAATTTGACTTTCAAGCAAAAAGCAAAAACAGCAACATTTTACTTTCAAGCAAAAAGCAAACACAGCTAAATTTGCTCACAGCCCAGTTGATGCCCTTTCTCAGGGTGGACAAACCAGTCGAAGATAGAGGTTTTGGGGCCAGAGGTCAACTGATCAGCCCCTAGATCGGCACTGGATGAAACTTGTAGTGCCTCTGGTGGTGTTCTGCTGAGTTCGATGTTGCCCTTCCCTGGCCACCTGGATCACGTATCCCTGTCGAGTACATGGGAGAAAACCTTCAGGTTTTTCGCAAAGAATATAACTGCATCAGAAAGCACTTCTTATAAAAATGTATAACATTATTGGTACGGTGCTGGTGTACAGCTCAGTCCCTCCAAGCCAAGGTTTTATTTGGCAGCACCATCCAATGAAGAGAATAATGTGCTGGTCTGGAGAGATGATTAAGTAGCCACAATTATAAAAGTGAAGTCAAATTGTCGAGAATCATATCCCGGCTTTATCACCTGATGACACTTTGATCTTGGGGAGATCATCTTCCCTTACACTATAATACTGTTCAGCATACAGTGAAAAGGCATGACTTCTCACATTCTGGTGGTATCGTTTAGCTTGTTTCACGCTCTAACTTTTCATGGAGGCCATTTGTGTGGAAGGGGTCGTATAGTGAACGTTCTGACCCAATGTCACATGCCTCTACTGAGGTCATTTTTAGGCCTGCTTCTTTGGTACAAACATTTTTTTTCTAAAATGCCAAGTATTCTTCTTCATATAATACTTAATCTGCAAGTGAGTGCCTAACAAGGACTACAAGAAGGTGACCTTAATACCCAGTTTTCTTAATTGCATGTACTTAAATGCCAATCATATAGTCAGTAGTAAAACTCAAATGAGAATGTATAGGCTCACATCAATTAGCATTTTGGTACTTTTAGACTTCAATTAATGATGATGAAAATGAAGGTCTCCTTTGCATGTTCTATAAGGATTTTTTAATTTATATATTGTCAAATTCATTTATCATGTGATTTGTGTACTTTTCAAGTCTACAAAACATGGTATTGTTTCAGTTACTGAGAATCACACAGTCACACATAATTGCAACTTGCTGTAACACAAGAAATGGTTAAACAATGTCCTGAAGTGACAACATGCAAACGTGGCTCAAATTACAACATAACTAATGAACTCAAGTGTATGGTTCCAAGCAACCCATTTAATTGCATAATGCCTACACTGTGAAAAAGTTGTGAACCCCTAAGAGTGATTTAGTTGCCAGGGTGCAAGCATAATGTAAGCCCCACTCCTGGTTTAACTGTCTATACTATTGCCTCATAAGAATACATATAGATCATTGATAAACTACAAAATAAAAATTCACTCTTGGCAACATAACTCGCAAAACCATGTCCTCTTCTATTCTCAGTCTATGTTCGATATGTGCACCTTACTGGTGCCTTCTAATGTGTATTCACTACCTTTGCTATGAGTGAGTTTTCCTTGGTGCTTTCAAACTGTGCCTTACATCCATTTTTGCGCACATGTACCTTTTGTGAGGCTGGTGATCTGAGTCCTGTGCCAATGCTGGGGTACGGGCACCTTTTTCAGGTGGCTGCTGATCTGTGACCTGTGTTCATTCCTAGGCACCTGTACCCCTACCTTTGCCTCCTGTGAGGCTGCTAACACGAGTCCTGTGTTAATGCTGGTGTATGTGTGTACCTTTTTCACATGGGTGCTGATCTGTGTCCTGTGTCCATTCTTAAGCAACTGTACCCCTACCTTTACCTCCTATGAGGCTGCTAACATGCGTCCTGTGTCAATGCTGGGCCACGGGCCCCTATTTCACGTGGCTGCAGATCTGTGTCCTGCACGTACTGGTCCTGTAGTGGAGCCTGAATGCCTTTCCCATGGGTGTTGATGATAAAATGTGTGCTGGACTTTTCCTAAAGCTCAAGTCCCCTCATTTCGGACCTCTAAAGGTACCCTTGAGGGGGCGCTTTTGTGGGTTTCCCAATCTGGCAGGGAAGAAGCCGGTAAGGGAACTTCAATGGAGTTCCCATGTTTATTTTATCTTATCAAGCAACAGGATGTGATGGCAACAAAGAAGGCGGGGCGGGGGATGACCAGAGAATCTTGGATCTCTTCTTTTCTTTGGTTTGAAGGGCGGCAAATTTGTGCTCGGGATCCTAAAATCCCCTAAAATGGCTCTGTTACCTTATCATAGATGCCAGGCATATATTGTCATCGTTGAGGCATCTATGGCTGCACTTGTCATTTGAGAGTCAAAACCTATTGGCTTTGCGAATGTTTGCTTTTTAAAGCAGACTCTGTGTGTTTCACCTAAATACTTCCTGAATGTAACAGCAGCGTCTACTGTCTCTCTTGGCCTCCATCACGCCTCCATCACGCCTGCTGCCAGGTCCTCATATTATTAGTATTAGTATTATTATTTCATTTTGATAATGTGCAACACGCCCGTAGGCCTCAGTGCGCATTCACTTTTTAACTGCAACATTCTCTAGACGTCAATTGAATGAGGCACGGATATATAACACACACATGACGGTTCCTGCGGGGCTGTGCTGTGGCTGTGCTGTACAGGAAGCCAAGTGCTGCCTGGCAGCAGTGCTGGAGGTGCATTAAGCTCCTGCTCTGTCCAGCCTGGCACGTTAGGATCTCCAGGGGGCCGCGGGCAAAGCACAGTCCCTCCCCGCTCTCCCGTGATATGCATAATTGCCGCCCCGCCAGCCTTTCAAGTCATGCAGGCTAGGCCAGGCCTACCTGAGGCCTTGCACCCATCACTGTGACAAGTGTCAAAACAGTGTGTTTTCAATGTCGACCCCACCCACTGATTTACATCAAAACAACATGGTACACCTTGTAAAAACATAGCACTGTTCATCTCTTATCATGTATATTAATCCAACCAATATCACGACATACAACCGAGACGCTGACTCTACATATGAGTCTGGTACCGACTCTTAAGGGGCGCTGAGATATTCTACTTTCATAAAAGACCTCTGAAAGGGAGAATAAAGAACCTCTGGGAATCATAGGGCTGCGAACAATGACGACTACCGGCAGAAACAGTGTGCATCCCAGATTTATGATAAAGGACCTAACATGTACAAGGCATTTTAAAAAGTCTATTATCACTACCATATGCCTGTACCCTTGTTCACCAAAAACTCCTAACACACTGTGCCTCATTACAAGTTTGGCGGTAGCCTTGCCGGTAAAAGCGGCAAGCTGCCGCCAGACTTGCATACAATTCTGGCACCCGCGAATGGGCAATTACTGGGTCATTATGGCTCTCGCCAGACCCGGTATTTGCCCATTTGCGGTGCCGGAATAAAATGCTCTCCATTCCCATTTGAGCTCCATAGGGCTCCATGGGAATGGGGAGGTTGGATGCACCGGCACCATTCGTGAATGATGCCGGTGCATGCGACATGCTCTGCTCGTCGGTGGCGTTCTGCCCGCCAGGTCAGACCTGCCGGGCAGATAGGCACCCGCGAGCAGAACTCGTAGTTTGCCAGTCCGTAACTACGGTACTGGTAAGCTTACCGGTACCGTAGTTACCAGACCGGCAAACTTATAATGAGGCCCATTACCTCTCACTTCCAATGTTGGGAGTCTTATTAGTGTATGGATTAACTCCTCTGTGTCCTCTGGAAAACTCTGCCAAGGTGATTCCTCTCGATAAACAACCCTCAACAGCTCTGTCTAATTTCTGCCCCATTTCACATTTGCCACATGCAGCAAAACGTACTGAAAGTGTGGAGGCCGAAAGTGTGGAGGCCGAAAGTGTGGAGGCCTACCAAGTGCAGCTTTCAATGGAAAGCAACAACATTCTATATCCCATATTGACCAGTTCCGGACCCCTCCCTGGGACAGAATTGGTGGTTAATTCCACTCTGAATGACCAACAACTGTGGGCAGATTGGAGGAGAGGGGGGCTCCAGTGCACTGGTGCTCCTGGACCTGTCAGCATCCTTTGATACAGTGTCACATGATCCTTTACTGTCTAGAGTGACAGGTGTTTGGTTGTGGGGTTACAACCCTAGAATGGCTGGAGGCCTTCCTCCTTAGCCTCGAGATCCTGGCCACTGTAGCCTCGGGGTCCCACAGCATTCACCCTCCTTTGTAATATATATGTGTGTCCTCTTCTGAAGCTTATGAAGACCTTTGGGGAGCATGTAAGTCCGTCAATGACACCCAAGTCATATCCAATGTAGTACCAGGTCTGCCTTGTGGCTATTTGCCATTGGGTAGAGATGAATAATCCAAACATGAAATGATGTAATTGGCGAGAAAGCTGGCTCCTGGTCAGCTGACCCATGACCCCCTCAACTAGTGTTCTGCCCTCAACGTTTCCATCATTGCACTGTGATGAAGAGCAGATGAGTCTTCACTGAGACATGTTTTCCACTGAGTCACGGCTCAGTTCACAAGAGAGCTTTGATAGGTTGAGAATATTACAAATAATCGTACATTTTCCTGAATTCCCCAGTAGCGATTCCCCATTGGTTGCATGCATCTTGCACTATGCCACCAGTGTTATCTTGGACTACCTAGCTGTGTGATGAATAGAGACTACAGAACACCACAGTAAGTCTACTAACTCTGACATTGTGTAACAAACATATGTCCCCAGCACTCTTCTCACTTCAATGAGTGCTGGTGGATAGTGAATTGACATGCAACTCTCTGTGTGTGACATGTATGATCTGGTATGCAATAGGCTCCTTGATGTTCATGCACATTACACATATATTGCCTAGAAGCCCATTCCATGCTGACAGGGACTGCCAGACCATCATCTCCTCAGTAAAACCCTCTCCAACTCTTGCCATTAGCAGAGAAAGATCAACCCCCGTCCATGGGGCTCCGTGAACACTTTTTTGCAAAGTTACCCTGGATTCACTATGGTGAGTCTCAGCGCCATTTCATACATCACTGCCACAGTTGTGCTTCACAGTTATTTCCTGCATCACCGCCACAGCCGTGCTTCACAGTTATTCCCTGCATCACTGCCACAGCCGTGCTTCCTGGTCATTTCCTGCATCACTGTCACAGGCGTGCTTCACAGTGATTTCCTGCATCACTGCCACAGCCATGCTTCATGGTTATTTCCTGCATCACTGCCACAGCCATGCTTCATGGTTATTTCCAGCATCATTGCCACAGCTGTGCTGCACAGTTTTTTCCTGCATCACTGCCACAGCCGTGCTTCACAGTTAGTTCCTGAATCAATGCCACAGTAGTGCTTCATGATCATTTCCTGCATCACTGCACAGCCATGCTTCATGGTTATTTCCTGCATCACTGCCACAGCCGTGCTTCACAGTTACTTCTTGCATCACCGCCACAGGCGTGCTTCAGGTTACAGAGCCCCCTATGTGCAGATGACATGAATAACATTTCAGATCCAAACTGAAAATAAATCAGCCAAAATATTCTAAACTGTACCTGCTCAAAAGGCGTGTAAGCATTGTGTTTTAAATGTGCAGGTTTTAATTCCCCAAAGGGGTGAGATATTTGTCAATTGTATGCAGAAATCCATGGAACTTTGTACATTTTAATAAGCTGCATTGTCCAAATCTGAAAGATTTGCATATTTATTATTGAAAGGGCCATGCAACATGTTTTTCCAGAAAACTAAACTATTTGCCATAACCTTCAGAACGTCTGCACTTACTGCTTGAATACTGCTGGGGCTTTTTCTTGCTTTGAAAAGCCGGAACTGGACAACACTTTTGTGCCTGTGGCTGAACGACGTTCACAGAAATGAAATGCACAACTTCTCCCGGGAATCTATTTATGCCAATGTTGTAATTATCAACCATGTTGGCTTTTCTCCAATCCGCAACAAGATTTTGCAAATATTTTCTAGATTTCAAAGTAGACCAATTGTCTCATAACATTGGAATACTTACAGACAGCAGGCTGAATGAGATATATTTTCTCTGAAATAGAGCAAATAACTATGTCATACTCAACACTATGTAGGCTCTTCTAAAATATGAACATCAACAAATACAATGCTTTGGATATATTGTTCATATGTTAAAATATATCACCGAAAAATACCTTAGGGGCAGCCTTCAGGTAGAAGCAAAGAACAGAAGAGGTCCAAAGATCACAACAGCTTTGGCCAGAACAGGGAACAGCTCAGACGCCACATATGATGAACTCAAGGGTTTGGAGCAGAGAGTGAACGCTTAGGATGGAATCCGGCCCACAGATGCTCTTCAGGCAGACTCTTGCTCCTGTGCAGGTATTTATATATATTCTGGTTCTTCTGAGATGTGGTCCCTGGAGCCAACGCCTAAAGCCCCACCACCTTCCTGCCTAAAAGTGTACACCTTTACCTGCACTGCTTACCTGATTAAAAGTTATATCCACCAGCTGTGGCTGAAGAACTTTCTTGATTAAATGGTTTGCCCATCACCAGCACCCCTTACCTGATTAAAAGTTATATCCACCAGCTGAGGCTGAAGAACATTCTTGATTAAATGGTTTGCCCAACACCAGAGCCCCTTACCTGATTAAAAGTTATATCCACCAGCTGTGGCTGAAGAACTTTCTTGATTAAATGGTTTGCCCATCACCAGCACCCCTTACCTGATTAAAAGTTATATCCACCAGCTGTGACCTAAGAACTTGCTTGATTAAAGGTTGTACCCAATTCCAGCACTTCCTATTGATTAAAAGTTGTATGCATAAGTAAGTTTTTACCAATCAGCAAAAAACATCCTACGATTTTGATCAAAAGATGTATGGACTTATTAAGAGTCTGCAGTGTTTCCTCACTTAAAAGCACAGATAAAATACCATTACTGCACACTGGTTGAACTTCCCAATCTATATAGTGTAACTAATTCAAGTTGTTTGTCCCATCATAGTTCTACTCATTGGGCCTCATTACGAGTTTGCCGGTACAGTAACAACGGTACTAGTAAGCTTGCCAGTACCGTTGTTACCGTACCAACAAACTACGACTTCTGATGTATGTTAACAGTACCAGTGCTACCACCTTCTCCTTTCCCATTGAGCCCAATGGGGCTCAAATGGGAATGGGTAATAATGTTTTCCGGCGCCCAGAAGAGGGCAATTACCATGACTAGCTAGGTCATAATGACTCAGTAATTGCCCTTTTCTGGGTGCCCGTACTACTTCCAGCCTTGTAATAAGGCCCATTATGTCATATTTAGCTTCTTTATTAAAACTTGATTTTGATACCATAGTGTGTAAACAGGTTGGGCCACCTCCTGTTGTGGGGACACTGCTGAAGAATTATTTGGATAGGGCTTGTCCCCCTCATTCCTTTCCTACAGAGAGATTGGGCCTCATTACGAGTTTGGCGGTAGCCGTGCCTGTAAAACAGGCACGGCTACCGCCAAACTCGCTACCGGCACCGTCACCCATGATTGGGCAATAACTGGCCAGTACGAGTTGAATGGGCCGGTAATTTCCCATTCGCAGGTGGCGGTATTGCCGGGCTCCCGATCCCCAATCTGCCCCATAGGGCAGAATGGGGGAGGGGAGCATGGTTGCACCGGCAACGTTGAGAATGGTGCTGATGCAATTACGAGTTATGCTTGCGGGTGCCGCACAGCCCGCCAGGTCAGACCTGATAAGACCCACGAGCAGAACTCATAATTTGGCGGTACGGTATGAACGGTGCTGTTGCCTTACTGGCACCATTCATACCGTATCCACCAACATTATAATGAGGCCCATTGAGTTTGTTGAATGCTATATCCAAGCGCAGAACTCATAGAGCATCTGAAGTGGATTAGACACATTGGATACCGGAATCAGTACAATTGCTGAATAATTGAATGAATAGATCTTGGATGGGTTGCTGCCTCCTCTCCTGGAATACTAAAGGTCATAATTATTTTCTTGGGTTGGTGGGCCAGTTACTGCTATTGATATTGATATTGATATTTTATTTGTATCACGCTCATACACAAATGTTTCAGAGCGCGACGAGGAAAGGGAGGGGAATAAGGGAGAACAAAAACAACAACCTCACTAGGCCCAGTGACATTGAGAATGCTCAAGTGCAGGGGAGAAGGAATGAGGAAAGTGCAGGGGGATGGGGAGAAAATGGAAAGTGCTGAACAAACAAAAAAAACAACAAGTGCTAGTGCAGCCAGCAAGTGGCAAGTGCTAGGTTTAAGGCACAGACAGGGGGTGTCTGATAAGTGCAGAAAAAGAGGGGGTGGGGACTGTAGGGTTACAGATACAGACCCAAGTGCAAACATTTTCAGGTGCCAGTGCGGGTGCGTGGCAAGGTGGGCAAGTACCTTGGCCCGAAATCAGAGGGTAACTAGATGCATAATGCCGAAGCAGAACAGATCAGCAGGGGATAGGAGGAGAGAAGGCAGAAGCAAAGAGGAAGGTCTTGAGGTGCTTCTGGAACCGGAGATGGTTCTCCTCAAGTTTCAGAGTGGCAGGGAGGCTGTTCCAGAGGGAGGCCCCAGCCGAAGACAGAGATCTACCCACAGCTCAATTTTTTGGAGAAACAACTGACCCTGAGGGAGTTGAAGGTGGAGGAGCGAAGAGCTCGAGAAGGTATTTACGGAGGAGAGTTGAAGATATTTTGGACCCAGGCCCCAGAAATCCTTGTGGACAATGCAAAGGCTCTTGAATGTAATCCTTGCAGCCACTGGGAGCCAATGAAGAGATTTCAGGGTGGAGTAAAGGCAGGTAGATTTAGAAAGAAGCTGTTGCAGTAATCCAACCTGGAAAGAACCAGGGCTCGAGAGACAGTGAGCTTCTGGGGGAAGGAGAGGAAAGGCTGAATACCTCTAAGTAGGTGCAGATGGAAGTTTGACTGTTTAGATAGATCAGAGATGTGGCCAGAAAAGGAAAGTGTGGCATCGAAGATGACCCCAAGGTTCCTAGCCTTGCAGGTGGGGGTAGTTGGGGGTAGGAGGAGGGCCAAGAGAGACCATCCAGAGAGTGACAGGAAAGGAGGGTGAAGGTGTGCTGATGAGGAGAATCTCTGTCTTGCTGGCATTAAGGCAAAGATTGTTGGCGGCACACCACTCCTGAATGGCAGACAGGCAATCAGAGATGAGAGAAGGAGATGTGGCCGAGGGAAGCCTAAAAATGAGTTGGGTGTCATCCACATAGCACTGAAGATTGGTGCAGAGAGAGGCAATGCAATGGGCCAGAGTTGCCAGGTAGTGGTTGAAAAGCCAGGGTGAAAGGTTAGATCTTTGGGGAACATTGCAGGTAGCGGGGGAGACAGAGGAAAGGAAGCACCCAAGTTGGAGATGGGAGGGTCGATCAGAGAGCCAGATCAGTGATTCCTAGGTTGTCACAGAGACGGTTGAGCAGGATGGAATGGTTGACCGTGTAGAAGGCAGAAGAGAGATCGAGTTGGATGAGGACAGAAGGGATGTTAGAGTTAAGGTTGGAGAGCAGGTCTTCACGGATGTTCAGGAGAGCAGTTCCCATGCTTCTGGCAGCTCTAAAGCCAGACTGATGGGCGTGGAGGCAACCAACAGAATCAGTGTTAAGCTGCGAGATGGCCAGCTTTTCCAGGAGTTTGCCAGAAAAGGAGTGATGGAGATTGGGTGATATTTTGCAGGGCAAGAAGGGTCAGCTTTGGTTTTCTTGAGAAGAGGGTGCACAAGAGAGTGCTTCAGAGGAGAGGGCAAGGCTCCCGAGGCCAGGATAAAACTGGTCTGCGGAGCGACTAAGCATTCCTGAACTACACTGCTAAAAACCTTTTCAAGTGTTTGAAAATTGAATCTACTACACATAGCAATCATCACAGACGTTGGCTTACTTTTGATCGGGCACAGAAAAAGAATGCACCTTTATTAAAAACCAGCATTGATGTCAATTCCTACGGTGACAGGATACTGTGGTCTGAATCTAACGTTGTCAGATGTAATACTATGCTAAGTTCTTATATTGAATTGAATGTCTGTGGGATAATGATCTGACAACCCTTGATAGCCTTGCTACATGTGTTAAACATACCACAACAATGAAAACTGTTAATTGTAATGGAAAGTGCCATACAAATATTTATGACATCATTATTAGTAAAAGTAAGAGGTTATTTAGGAAAATGCTGAGACAAAAAAGGGCTTCTAGGTCACTCGACAAGGATAGCAAGTTGACAAAGATCACACATGTATGCCCTAAGTATAAGAACTGGCTCGGGATGTATGAACATGATTTGAATAATAATTGTCATTCAATATTCAACATGATTAGCTCTAATAAGAGCAAAGAATGTTGGTATCTGTATAGGAACAATCTGACTGAGGGAACAGAACTAGAGGTGAACACATTTATGGAAAACAGTGGGTTACCCACATTAAAGAACTTTATTGTTTTGGAGACAGTGAGTGCTCTACTTTAAAGGTTACTCCCCATACCGAAAATGCTGCCACCTTTTTGATGTTGAAGACATTTTCATGGTCATTAATAGACTTAAGACATCAATGGCACCCGGTCCAGATGGCTTTGCTAATGTTGTCATTAAACGTAATCCTAAACTCTAGGCACATTTGTGTTATAAGATGTTTACCACAGTCGGGAATACTGGAGAGATTCTTGGAAATGTTCCATCCTTGTGCCAGTATTAAAAAAGGGGGATAGGGCCGATCTCCGTAAGTATCGCCTATTGACAATGATAGATTCAGGAATCAAGATTTGTTCCGTCATCTGATGATGAACTCTATTTGACCCTCCAACCAGACTAGCTGCCCCTCCGGATGGTGCCTATTTCTAGGTGTCAGTGGTGTGCCACCTATATAGGCTGAGGGGACAGAGAGGCTGACCCTATTCCTCAGGGGGATGTGTTCATGTAAAAAGTTCAATACAGGAATCCCAATTACTGTCACGACCCTAGCCCAAAACCCCCTCTGGCAAACCCATTGGTCAGGTGGAGTCAGGACTCAGGCCTCTAGAGCCTGGCATCCTCGTCAAAAGCCCTCATGGGGCCAGGCTCATCCACCATGAAAAACAATGTGCTTGGGAACTACTTTATTGTATTGTCAGCCAACATGGAGGCATCCACATAGCTTGGTTCCTAAGAACCAAGCTATGCGGTCTAGTGTTTTGGGTGTGGTAGCCTAGGGACTACTTTACCTGGACTATTTTGTTGGGGCTATTTAAACCACACCCGAACAAGACAACACGCTTCGTGTTACTTTGCAGCTTGCAATGTGATGCTCACCGTGTCCAGCTATTCCCTCAAACCTCGGAGAAGCAGAACCTGGAGACAAAAGGAACCTCATTAGCAGCAGCATCTTACCTGCAGTCTTCATCTTTAACAACTCGTAGCTACTGAGAACATCTTCCTCGAATCTGCACACCTCCCGGACAGAACGACCTGAAAGAGGAAGATAGAGGCAACATTAAAGAAAGCAGTAGAGACATTTACAAATTACGGACTGCTCAAAAGGCTTACCTGGCTGGTCGCCTCTTGGCTGGCACCATTTCGGACATTCCACTCACGCTGAAGAACACCACGACCTACAAGGAAGGAAAACTCAGGTTAGCAAAGGCAAGACTTCGAAGCGCTGTGCATATCGCTTACTTACCGCATCATAGCGCTCTTAATGCCCCATCATTTACCATCGGGGCTCAATCAAACCAGTTTGCCGCGCTGAAGCTCCGCATACCTAAGGGAGAAAAAAGAGACATTTTAAACAAAGAAAGGCATGCAGGATAGCAACAAAACTAAAGAACAGCAATAACACCTACCTGAACAATATCAAACTGGCCGGCGTCAGTGAAGTAACTGGACCACACTCGCCCATGAAAGACAATGCGCCCCTGCAAAGAAGGCAGGACGGAGAGCATGCCTAATTCTACCACAAGGCAGATCCTTCCCCGCAGACCACATCAGGGCAAAGCTGAGAAGCATACCAGCGAGTAACCCGGCTGGGTGGCATCCCTGTGGATACCAGGTGAGCGTAACAGAACACGAAGCCTACCCTAACAAATCCACCTGGGCGCCATGGAGACATCAGAAATGAACCAATTGGCCCAATTACTAGGAGAGCTTCGTGCCGAGGTTCATTCTGCCCGACAAGAGACTAATGCCCTCCGGAGAGACCTAATAGTGACCAAAGAACGCACTGAAGAGATTAGCAGGCAATAATTGCAATCACAGGCAGGACAGACGCCTCTACCTGGAAGCAATCCAACGATGCAAAACCCTGCCATACCACCTACTCCGGTACAGATCTCGTTACCTGGAACAGTGCCCCTGGCACTACCAGAAAGGTTCTCAGGCGACCCACAGAAGTATGCGGCATTCATCAATCAATGCCGCCTTCATTTTCTTTGTAGGCCTGGAGCATTTCCACACAACCAAGCTCGGGTAGCTTTTGTCTTATCATACCTGAGTGGTAGTGCAGCAGATTGGTCGGTGCCGTTGGTAACCCATGACGATCCTCTATTACATGACTTTGGGGGGTTCCAGAGAGAAATGGAAAAACGTTTTGCTCGCCATACCCAGGAACAAGCAGTAGACAATGAACTCTTGTCCCTTCGACAGGGGAATCAGGACTTGTTAACGTACATTGCTACCTTCAACAGACTGGTTGCCGAAGCTAGGTGGCCAGAAAACAAAAGAACCACATTATTCCATCAAAGTTTATGAGGCGAATTAAAGGACGTCTTAGCCCAGGTGGTTGATCCACCCAGAGACTGCAGAATTCATAAAACTGGTCGTACAGCTAGACCATAGGATGCAGGACCGAAAGGCAGACCGGTCTAAGACAGACCTTCGGACCGTGTATGTTCGACCAAGGGAAAACACACCCCGTGTACCTGAAAATGCTGTCGAACCCATGCAGATTGGAGGGATACGGCCTCCATTAACAAAACAAGAGCGGGACAAAAGAAGACAACATCAGCTTTGTTTGTAATGTGGGAAACCAGGACATTTCCTGAAGGACTGTCCAGTAAAACCCCCAGTCGGGTCCACAGAGAAGGATGAAGCTAAGGAATCAGAAAACTATCAAGCTCAACAAACGTAGAGGTCAGGTTGTCGAGTGAGAAGAAAGAGCTGCTGACCTCGCACTTTGCCATACCAGTGATCTTAATTAACCACCAACAGTCGTCAAGAATGCATGCCGTTGAAGCATACATCGATAGCGGAGCAGTTGGAAATTATATTGATTAAGAACTGGCAGCAGAGATGGGGCTTCCTTTGTGTTCTAAGCCAACTATGGACAAGGTAACCACCGTGGATGGGACAGAAATCGCTTTCGGACCAGTAACCCAGTGCACAGCCAGGGTAACCTTGCTGTGCCAGGATGGACATCGGGAGTCTATTTCATTCAATCTCATCAAGGCACCTCAGTTCAGGATAATACGAGGGATGACATGGTTGGTTCCTCACAACCCTTTGATAGAATGGCGGGCACGAAAATTAACCTTCCCCAGTGACTGCTCCCCTGCCTGCTATTACCAAGAGGAGAAACCTGAGGTCTGTTTCCCCATGACTCCGGCAGTGACAGTATCAACCCTGGGAGCAACTAATACCTTGCCAAGTGAATACCGTGATTTCCAGGATGTATTCCGAAAGGACCAAGCCAATACATTGCCACCGAACAGGCCCTATGACTGTCAGATTGACCTTGTTCCTGGTGCATAAATCACTTGCGGCAGGATCTACGCTCTCACAGAACCAGAAAACCTTCATTTGAAATCCTATTTAGACCAGTACCTTGCAAACGGATTTATCCGTCCTTCGAAGTCTCCCGCAGCCAGTCCTTTGCTCTTCGTACCGAAAAAGAAAGGAGACTTGAGAACCTGTATTGACTACCGCGCATTGAACCAGATCACTGTGAAGAACCGCTACCCCTTGCCACTTATCCCTGAGATGCTAGACCAAGTTAAAGATGCCCAGATTAATACCAAATTGGACCTTCGAGGAGCGTAATACCTGGTCCGGGTCACAAAAGGAGATGAATGGAAAACCGCCTTCCATACTAAGTACGGCTTGTTTGAATATCAAGTCATGCCCTTCGTGTTGTGCAACGCTCCTACGGCATTCCAGTATTTCATGAATGATGTCTTAAGGGAGTTAATTGATGTGTGTACCTTAGTATACATAGACGACATCTTAGTATACTCAGCCTCGGAACAAGATCATGTCAGGCACGTTCGTTCAGTCCTCACCAAGCTCCGTCAACATCGTTTGTTTGCAAAGCTTGAAAAATGCTTTTTTCACATCACCGAAGTAGAATTTCTTGGTTTTATCCTTACTCCTGGAGGCATCAGAATGGACGTGCACAAGGTAGATGCCATTCTGAAATGGCCTTCACCGACGTCTCTGAAAGGGGTACAAAGCATGCTGGGCTTTGCGAACTTCTACCGCCGGTTCATCCCAGGCTTCTCTCAGGTTGTGCACCCAATCACAGTACTATTACGAAAAAACAATAAAAAGTTAGCTTGGACCGAAGAAGCAGAAGAAGCCTTTCAGGAACTTAAACAAAGGTTTACCTCCGCTCCAATCCTGTGACATCCTCGTCCAGACCTCCCTTATGTCGTTGAAACTGATGCGTCCAGTCTTGCAATGGGGGCTGTCCTTTCACAGAGAGACACGGAAACCGGCCAGCTACATCCTGTGGCCTTCTGGTCGAAAATGTTCTCACCTCCAGAGATTAATTATGCCATCACGGACAAGGAACTCCTTGCTATCAAATCCACCTTTAAAGCCATGAGGCACTACCTTCTGGGGGCCAGACACACCATTACAGTCATCACATACCACCAAAACCTGCAATATCTCAAAACAGCCAAGGCCCAGTCCTCGCGCCAATTACGGTGGGCCCTTTTCTTCAACAAATATGATTGTGTAATCACATTTCGACCAGGAGTCAGAAACAGAAAGGTGGATGCCTTATCTCGCATGGGCATAGATGAAATAGTATATACAACTCCAGACCCAGTACCTATTATACCTGAAGACAAACTCTTGGGTATCACGACAGCCTTAACACAAGCAGAACTACGAAAAGAAATTCAACGGACAATTAATCCTGATGCCTACCTCGCATGGCAAACTCAAGGATAACAATATACCATCAAGGACCATCTACCCTTTTTAAGGGATCGCCTATATGTACCCAAGAAGGAATTACAACAGCATATTATTTCAAACTATCACGATTCGATGATCGAAGGACATCCAGGGATTGCCAAAACCCTAGCTAAGGTGAAAGAGAACTTTTGGTGTCCTACCTGGCGTAAGGACATCATTCAGTATATTCAGTCCTGCGGTGTCTGCGCACAAAATAAATCACAGAAACAAAAACCATCTGGTCTCCTACAACCATTGGACATTCCTCAAGTTCCATGGCACACTCTTTCCCTTGACTTCATCACTGATCTACCTCCAAGCCAAGGGTTCAACACCATCCTTGTAGTTGTGGACTTATTCTCGAAGATGGCCCATTTTATTCCTCTCAAGGCCTCCCAGACACAGCCACTTTAGCAAAAGTGTTCCTGGAGGGCGTAGTTAAGCTACATGGCTTCCCTTCGGTTCTGGTCTCTGATCGAGGCAGCCAGTTTGCTTCAAACTTCTGGAAAAAATGTTGTGCAATGGCGCAGATCAACTTTCGGCTATCTACCAGTCACCAACCCCAAACTGACGGCGAAACCGAGAGAACCAATCAGACACTCAAGCAATATTTACGGTGCATGCTGCACCACGAACAAATGAATTGGAAAGACCAACTATGGATAGCCGAATATGCATATAAAAATTCTTTGCATTCAAGCACGGGACAAACGCCCTTCTATACCCTTTATGGCAAACATCCACGTACCTCTGAACTAGACCTTCCAGCCAGCTTAGAAATGCCAGCGGTAAAGACTCTACACACAACCATTGCTCAGGCTTTTTCAAAAGGGCAAAGGAACACCTTATTCATGCCAAATAAAAACAAAAGAGATTCGCCGACCAACACCGGAAAAAGGCCCCTGATTATCAAGTAGAGACAAAGTTTGGTTATCCGCTAAATTCATACCCATCAAGGTTCTTAGGAACCCATACCATTAAGGCAATTATCAACCCAGCAGCCGTGAAACTGGATTTACCACCTAATCTACACATCCACCTGGTATTCCATGTGTCCCTCCTGAAACCAATGCAACCCGGCACATGGATTGGGACACCACCTAAGCCCATACTTGTTGACGGAGAACCAGAATTCGAAGTCAAAGATATCTTGGACTCTAAATACTCTAGGACCAAGCTATAGTATCTCGTCGATTTAGAAAGGATTTGGACCACAAGATAGATCCTGGGAGCCCAGTGAGAATATCCATTCACCACGTCTAATCAGGAAATTCCATCGGAACTTCCCAACCAAACCTCGGCCAGACAGAAGGAACACCATGGGAGGGGCCTTAGGGGGGAGTGCTGTCACGACCCTCGCCCAAAACCCCCTCTGGCAAACCCATTGGCTCGGGCCTCTAGAGCCTGGCATCCTCTTCAAAAGCCCTCATGGGTCCAGTCCTGGCGCCTATGGCGCCATGCTCATCCACCATGAAAATCAATGTGCTTGGGAACTACTTTATTGTATTGTCAGCCAACATGGAGGCATACACATAGCTTGATTCCTAAGAACCAAGCTATGCGGTCTAGTGTTTTGGGTGTGGTAGCCTAGGGACTACTTTACCTGGACTATTTTGTTGGGGCTAGTTAAACCACACCCGAGCAAGACAACACGCTTCGCGTTACTTTGCAGCTTGCAACGTGACGCTCACTGTGTCCAGCTAATCCCTCGAACCTCGGAGAAGCAGAACCTGCAAGGAGACAAAAGGAACATCATTAGCAGCAGCATCTTACCTGCAGTCTTCATCTTTAAACACTCACAGCTACTGAGAACAGCTTCCTCGAATCTGCACGCCTCCCGGACAGAACAACCTGAAAGAGGAAGATAGAAGCAACATTAAAGAAAGCAGTAGAGACATTTACAAATTACAAACTGCTCAAAAGTCTTACCTGGCAGGACGCCTCTCGGCTGGCACTACTCCGGACATTCCACTCGCGCCTAAGAACAACGCGACCTACAAGGAAGGAAAACACAGGTTAGCAAAGGCAAGACTTTGCAGTGCTGTGCATAGCGCTTACTTACCGCATCATAGCACTCTTAATGCACCATCATTTACCAGCGGGGCCCAACCAAGCCAGTTTGCCGCGCTGAAGCTCTGCATACCTAACGGAGAAAAAACAGACATTTTAAACGAAGAAAGGCATGCAGGATAGCAACAAAACTAAAGAACAGCAATAAGACCTACCTGAACAACATCAAACGGGCCGGCGTCAGAGAAGTAACTGGACTGCACTTGCCCATGAAAGACAACGCGCCCCTGCAAGGAAGGCAGGACGGAGAGCACGGCTAATTCTACCACAAGGCAGAACCTTCCCCGCAGACTACATCAGGGCAAAGCTGAGAAGCATACCAGCGAGTAACCCAGCTGGGTGGCGTCCCTGTGGATACCAGGTGAGCGTAACAATTACTTATAATTTTCCTGCTCAATTGGACTCAATTTCTAATGTGTTGGTCAGGAAGGTGCACATAATATTAACATAATATTAACACAGGGTATCCCATTGTTATTGGGACATCCCTTAATAGTATTGGCTGACCGGTTTCAGTGGCTATTGTAGGTAGTGCCACTTTCTTCAGGACCCTAGATGCTGCTATTATATAGAGAGCTTATATTCATTTGCTTTAGTTCAGTAAGTAAGTTTGAAGAAATACACTTTGAGAAAAAGGAAAAAAAAACACAGCAATGTTATTCAGCATAAATGCAGGAGTACATGCACATTAAAAATAGACAGGACCTACTAATGAAATGTTCTAATTAGCCTTGACTAACTGATCCAGTTGACCAGCAGACTCAGCCTGCATGTTTAGCTTTCCATTTTAAAGAGCATCATACATTTTCCAAATCTGTCTTCAGGCTATTTCCACATATACTAATTTGCACTAAATGTTATTAAGGGATTCAGTTATATGTTAACTGGGGTTGGGTTAATATGTTAACGTATATTAGTGTTCTGTTTAGTGCAGCACAGTCCACTAAAATCATCCTGAGGCAATGTGCAATTTATGCATGTGCTCTGTGCATTGGCATGTATTTAATTCTGCCAGAGACGCACACTCTTGAGTCCAGAAATGATTAAAACTATTGAGCCCCTATTGTACTTCAAACCTACACTAACATGTGCATGCTAAAATTATGAGCTACTGTTGTAATACTAAAATTCAGAGCCCTAAAAATTCAGAGCCCCATACTCCTACAAGCCTAATTGCTGCTTTCCCCACTCCACCATATTCCCCCCACCCTCAATCCCCTCCCCTCGGGTCTCCAGTCCCTTCTGATCCCCAACCCACGTATCAGATTCATTCA
Organism: Ambystoma mexicanum; assembly: GCF_040938575.1. Lineage (NCBI taxonomy): Eukaryota > Metazoa > Chordata > Amphibia > Caudata > Ambystomatidae > Ambystoma > Ambystoma mexicanum. The sequence continues at coordinate 47,606,672 of NC_090925.1, read as the reverse complement.
GAGGCAGTGGGGGCACAACAGACGCTGCTCTGTGTCCCTGCTGACCGCCAATGGAAATGGAAGAGGGGCTCTGCATAGAGCCCCGCCTTCCAGCTCCACAGTAGCGTTGCATGTATTCAAACAAAATACATTGCTTTAAGCACCCCGGGTTTCCAGATTTAAAACCTGAGGTGCTGATAGCAATATGCACCCATTCTGGGGGCATCACCGGCTGGTAACGGTGCCTGGACCCAGTGTTAAAGCCCCAGTTTCGCTCGGGACTATAACTTGGGACCTGTTTCCACCCAGTGAAGCCCCCAGAACTGGAGCTTATTGCTATAAAAAATAGCTGTGTTGTAGTTTTTCCTTGTAATTGGACTCTATTTCTGCTTTAAATGAACTATTGTAGTTGTATTTGGTTATTTATTACATGCTTAATACCCAGTAGTTTCTAAGCAACGACCCAGGGATCGAATCTCTGTTGCTCGCGTCGTCTTGTTTCCAAGGGGAGCAAGTTGCCCCTGAGCTATCCTCCCGGCCCAATTCTTGAACATCCTTAACCGTCCAGTGATACACAAGTCAATGGAGGATTTTTCTTTTTGGCTAATTGGTGTTGATGCCACTTTTTACCAACTGTTGTCAAGTACATGGTTGGGCACTGAGTGGATGAACTGGACTAAGTACTCTATTCCAAACATTCTGTGTGGTTTCCATACTTGAGCATGCAACGTAGAAGACTTCCAAAGGGCGCACACCTGACTCAATGCTTTGGGGTGCATGCTCCCCAATGCAACAGGACAGTGTGGAGTGCCATTCTTGTATAAAGGAAAATTATATTTCTTTTCATATCCCACTCCAGCTTAAACGAATTACAGCAGTGTCACCAAAAAATGTATTTTCACCTCATGTTGCAAATGAGACTACATTATAATATTAGAAAAGTTAAAATTAGTGTTTAGTAACGTTAATTAAGTTAGTCAGTTGAGTGTATTCTAATGAAGTTTCCATGCATGAGGCATCCAAAAAGAAAAAAAAAGAAATGGTGCACTTCATTATTTGACCTGGCAGCACTAAGCTTTTCTATGCGTGCATTTCTCTCTGCAGTTTCAAGGTGGGCTTGGCTGTGTTGTAAATCCTGTACTTTGCATGCCACCAACAACACCTTTACATGTCATACTGGCAAAAAAATAAAAAAATAAAATATATATATATATCCCCGTTCTCCGCACCATGTACACGGTGCAGTCCTGAGCCGCACTCCTGGAGTTGTGTGCCAAAATTCAAGTAAGTGTTTGTGTTCTCACAAAACTGGCTGCAACATCTTGCAATTAAAAAATATCTTCTTTATTAGTTACAAAAATTAAAATTCCATGTGGTAACCTCCAGCCCTCGCCCAGCAGCACAAAGGAAAAGCCCCGGCGATGACACGTTTTGCTACGGCTTGTAGCTTGATCACATGAATTCTACTCGATTAGGCACAGCTTTTGAATCTTTTCCCGCTAAGAAGTAGTTAAAACCAACAAAGGACTACGACCATGTGTGCAATACACAATGCCTGTACAGCCCGCCCGCCATCTTGGAGTGATTTTGTTATAAAACATTGTATTCGACTGTGCAATGACAAAATTTCATTTTAGCCTATGGGTGAATATGCATACCATTAATATTAAGGTTTAAAAGATGCTGTTAGTCCCAGTCTTATCAGTTATCTTTCTGGGATAATATAGACTGACTTCATTCCAATATTTCAGCACATGTGGAATATAAATATTAGGTCCGCAATATAAAGTGCATAGTGCATTTAATATACAATACCCCATGTCATTGCATTTAATTGCATGAGAGATAACTGTAAGTTCTAAATTCGCATAGTGCAACAGTTTAGCATAGATGGATATTACATTATTTTTCTACAATAAGCTGACCTCATTCCAATATTTGAACACATATAAATAATATATGTCTTCAGTCCCCAATGTAAAGTGCATAGTGCATTTAAGTCCCAAGTATAAATTGCATAATTGTTACCCATATCTTGTAAAGTCAAAATCAGAGTGGTACTAAGCACACATTTCTATCACTCCATTCATTTCAGACGGGTTAGCCCTAAAGAGAATTTTGTTGGGAACAAAAATATCTGTTATGGGTTAGATAACGTGTGTCTAAGAATTACATTAAAAACAATCTCCCAACCGGAATCCCTGGATGGGAGAAAACCTCTCAAAGTAGAGAGTTCTAAGGAAAAAAGTAAACAAATTTTCAGTGAATAATTAGTATTCTGCTTTGAACAATGAGATTTAGAGGCTATGAGATAACCCAATATATTAAACACCTTGGAAAGTATAAAGTTCCTCATCAATATTGTGCCCCAATGGAAACTTGCTCTCAAAGTCAATGATATATCTTGTTTCTCTTTGTCTTAACCGTTTTTCTCTGTCTCCTCCCCTGGGTCCGATCTTGACTTGTTGTAACCCTATAAACGTGAGGTCAGCAACTTTCCCTTCATGTTTCTCCCAAAAATGTTTCGCTATAGGGTATGTATAGTCCTGATTTTTGATGGCTCTGATATGTTGCTGTATGCGTGTCTTTAATTTGCACTTGGTACTCCCTATGTACCACTTCTTGCAAGTGCATTTGAGTGCATAAACAATGTACTCTGAGTCACAGGTTATTTTGTCCATGATGGAAACAGTTCTCTTGAGTACCAGATGTAAAAACGTACTGCACTCCTCCGCATATTGGCATATCTTGCATCTTCTGCATTTGTAGAAACCATCTTTTCTACTGCTTAACCAGGTTTGCTGATGGGAGATGGCGTCTGGCGGCATAAAGCTACTCACTAGTTTATCTTTTATAGATTGACATTTGCGGAAGGAAAGGTTCGGATGCTCTCCCAGTGACTGTTTCAGATCTGTGTCCACTACCAAGGTGTTCCAGTGTTTACGTATTACGCCTTTGATATATTTGGCAGATTGTCCATACGTCAAAACCAGACGAGTAACGGCTTTTTGGTCCGTGTTCAGATTCCTATTCGTGTGATCCAATAATAGAGTAGATCTCACACATTGACATGCCTTAAGATAGGCTCTCTGAATGATTTGTTTAGGGTAGCATTGCTGCTTAAAACCCCATGCCGTGATTTTACTTTCTTCGTCATAGGAACTGAGTTCCGAACAATTTCTTCGAAGTCGAATAAACTCGCCATAAGGAATACTCCAAATCAAATTTTGGCAGTGGGAACTTTTGGCATGCAGTGGAACATTAGCTCCTGTGGGTTTCCGAAATAATTTCGTTCTGATTCTAACATCTTCTATTTGAACCCTAACATCCAAGAACACTACTTCCTTGTGACTATGGGTTTCTGTAAATTTCAAATTGAATTCATTGAAGTTGAGATGTTCCACAAAATCTGTCCAGTCTTTAAGCGTGCCCTTCCATATGATAAACAAATCATCAATGTGGCGTTGCCACATGATCACCTTGTTGGTGAACCTCTCATTACGTTCCTTCCATGCCTCATACTTCTCCCAGTACCCCATTGTGAGGTTTGCGTATGGAGGAGCGAAGGTCATGCCCATCGCGGTACCTTGTTTTTGTTTATAGTACCTCTGGTTGAGTAAGAAAACATTATTGGTCAGACAAAGATGAATCATGGCCATTATCATTTCCGAATGTTTGGAATAATTCAAAGATCTGGTGTTCAGATAGTAAGTGCAGGCCTTCATTCCTTGTTCATGTGTGATGGACGTGTATAGGGAGACCACATCCATCGTGGCCAGCAAAAAATCTGATTCACAGGGTAATTCATTGATCTCAGACAAAAAATCTTTTGTATCCCTCAAATAAGAGGGTAATGTTAAAACAAAAGGAAACAGTGACTCATCGATGTACTTCAACATGTTTTCTAGCAGTGACCCTGTAAGTGTAACAATGGGTCTTCCCGGGGGTTTAGAGAGGCTTTTATGTATTTTGGGAAGAACGTATATCGTTGGTATTGTAGAGTGGGGTTTATAGAGAAATTTAATATCATCGTGTTCCAGCATTTCTTCTTCAGACCACTTGCTAAGGAAGTTCTGTACCTTGATTTCCAAATCCTTCATAGGACTCTCACTTAGTTGTTCATAGCAAGTTTTGTCATTAAGTTGCCTGTTTGCCTCATGCACATATTGGTCTCTGGTCATGAGTACGATGTTACGACCCTTGTCTGACGCCTTAATAATGCAATTGGGTAAGAGGTTCAATTCTTTCAGGGATTTGCTGTATTCATACCCTATATTTGGTTTATGATTTTTGGCCTCTTATGTCTCATTTTTTTCAGGTCTTCAATCACCAGATTTTGGAATGTCTCTATGGTGCCTCCCGTTGTAACTGGTGGTACAAAGTTTGATTTGGTTTTCAATTTACTGGTTTTGTACCAATCCGTATTAATGTTCAGATCGCTCAGATCTAATTTAGTGGATTCAGAAGCTGGATCGACTCCTTCCTGGAGAAACATGAGAGTCAATAGAGTATCCAAATCTGATTTTGATAATTCAGTCCGCCCGTCTTGGGCAATTTTTTTCTTCTCTATGATGGGATTATTCGCAAAGAATTTCCGTAGTCTATATATATATGTGCCATATTACTGCTGGCAACAAAATGCCACTACATTTTGTAATAAAAATGTCATTACATTTTGGTAAAATATATATGTTCTTACATATTCCCTCCTTTTCTGACAATTCTGGCTACCCAAATAAACAATTGGAGGAAACACAAATTGTTATTCTTTCTTTTCATCATATGAATCACAATTGAAATAATAGCAACTTAATAAAATGAACATTGAAATATTTCATAATAAACCACTGCTTAATCATAATAGCAGTAACACCTCCCAAATGGGCCCATGAGTCCTCATACACATGTGCATATGTATGTATAGCTTTTCTTTTTTTTAAATGAAGTGTCCGCCATCCACTTTTGTGTATGATTACAAAATAATACAATAAAATAAATAAATAAAACAAATGACTATAATAACAAACCTGTAATTCTCCACTGCACTCCTTTTCAGTTCCATAGAATAACACTATGCTTCATCAGGAATGCTGTAGAATTAACTTCAAATTACTACTGTTGTTTTAAAAACGTTCATCATTTTCATGACCGCAACTTTGAGATATTCTGATCATCAACTTTTGATCATTTGGTTCTTTCGGTGAAACACTTTCATTCTGGCACTCTTGGATGCTTTTCCATAGGAATTATCTCTTTAGACATCTCTGTTATTTTGTCTTCACCTCCATACTTCGGTCCGGAGGCTTAGCTCGAGCTTCATCCCGTGGACTCCAAGACTCTGTCATCTCTCGTGTCCTCTGGTCCTGCGACCTCCGACCTCAAAAGATTAATTAGTCGTTCTAAATTAAATAGAAATGAGACAGATTAAGTACATAGCACAATACCAATTTCACCCTTTCTACCCTAAACAATTAGTCCAAAACATTCCGCTCGCTTTCTGAAACTAAGCACATGTTAGAGAGAAAACAAACATTTACATAAGACACCATTATACATCAAAATATATTTCAACATTGTACCATCATAATTCAATCTGTTGCAGCCCCTTATATCAATGTGTATCACCTATGGTATTTTCATTTATATTTATCTATAATAAGGAACACAACTATATTTTTTTCTATGATGTGGGATACTATGAACACAGCCACTGTGTCTTCCCTTCCTTGTCTTCAGGGCATTTAAGCTGTTTCTACTTGCTCAAGTCTCCTGATTTCATGGTTGGGATGACAGGGCTTGATTTAGTTAACATGAACAAATTGCTCTGTTACCGTTTCACCCTCTGTCTTTAATATTTTGTAAACCACTGGGGATACCTTATCTACAATTTCAAATGGCCCTTGCTAGGCTGCAAGAAATTTAGAATTTTTATGTTTACCTTTTCCAAAATGAAATGTATATACCTGATCCCCCATATTATACTCTTTCACAGATGTCTTTCTATCATACTATGATTTTGCACTGTCAGCAGCCCTTTCCAAATTTTGCTGCACAAATGCGAATGCATGTTCCTCAGTTCTTCCACATATTCGTGAACTGTAGATGCACTCACAAGTGTCTGCTCATGCGCCTTGTATAATAAATGTTGTGACAGTACCATCTTCCTACCGGTCAAAATCTCATGAGGGCTGATACCTGTTGCTTTGGCTGTAGTCGATCTGATTGCCATCAAAACCAGGGGTAATCATAAATCCCAGCTAGAACCTTCCTCTGCTACAAACTTCTTTAATATCTCCACAACAGACCTGTTGCAACGTTCATATACCCAGAAGAGCCAGGTCGGTACGCAATGTGCAGTTTCCTTTTCACCCCCAGTATCTGCCACACTTTACTCATTAAAACACTTGTGAAATGACTTCCTCTGTCTGACTCTATTCTTTGTGGTAACCCAAATCTTGAAAATATATGATTTACCAGTAATGTAGCTGTGGTTTGTGCACTACAATCTGGTGCAGGAATACACTCTATCCGTTTCGACATCAAACACACCACGCTCAAAATATAACGGTTCCCCCTACTCGACCTTTTTACAGGCCCTACATAGTCAATTTGCAAATCTGACCATGGAAGGGTTAAGCCTCTTTTCATCAGTGGAGCTCTATGCATTGGTAAAGCGGGTTTACATTGGGCACATACTAGGCACCCCCTAGTATATAATTCCACATCCTGGGACATATGTGGCCAGTAAGCATAATCTTTCAGTATCTTAAGTCTTTTGTGAACCTCTGTGTCCTGCAGGTTTGTATCATGTGCATGATGTAACATTAGCCCTCTGAATGAAAGGGGTACCACCCACTGTATTTGTCCTGTTATGGATTCCCTGATCATGAGTCCATCCTGTAGTTTAATTTGGTTTTTATTCTTTAATAATACCCTCAACTCTTCTTTTTCTGTACAATCATTTTCAGTTAACGGATTTTGTTCGCAATCCATTAAATCATTATAATATATCCCCAATATTGGATCATCTTTTTGTGCCTAAATCAAATCTTGATCTGGTGTATCATAACTCCATTGTACTACTGGTTGTTCTACCTCTCTTGGAGCCTTGGAGCGTGTACCTGTATCTATCAGTATTTCACCAATTATCAGGGTAATTCATAGAATTTCGCAGAAAAGTGTCGCAAGCGGCTGGCGCAGAGTGTCCGCGTGCGATTGTCTGCGCCAGGCACGTGCGCCAAAACCGATTTCCGCGCACAGCGTATTCATGGATTTTAGGCTCCCAAACCAGCCGTGGCGCAGAGTATCGCAGCGACCCTGCAGCAGCGCCAGTAACGCCCCCAAGAACGCCCTCGCGCAAGGAAAAGCCATCAAAATCGCTAAATCATCGCAAAGGGCTGCGCTAACCCTGGACCAGTCTACAGGGCTGCCAAACAAGGAACGCAAAGCGGGTGATGTGCATATCAGGGGTACGCGTGAAGTTATACACGCGATTAGCCACGGTACGTGTATTACAGGGGTACGCGTGAAGTTTTACACGCGATTAGCCAGGGCACGTGTATCACAGGGGTACGCAGGAATTATCACACGCAATTTGGCTGGGTACGTGTATTACAGGGGTACACGGGAAGTTCTACACGCGATCCGGCTGGGTACGTGTATTACAGGGGTGCGCAGGAATTCTCACATGCGATTTGGCCAGGTACGTGTATTACAGGCGTGCACGGGAATTATCACACGCGATTTGGCTTGGTACGTGTATTACAGGGGTGCGTGGGAAGTTCTACACGCGATTGGCCAGGGTACGTGTATTACAGGGGTACGTGGGAATTATCACACGCGATTTGGCTGGGTACGTGTATTACAGGGGTACACGGGAAGTTCTACACGCGATTCGGCTGGGTACGTGTATTACAGGGGTGCGCGGGAATTCTCACATGCGATTTGGGCAGGTACGTGTATTACAGGGGTGTGCGGGAATTATCACACGCAATTAGGCTGGGTGGGTCCTCACAGGTGTTCCCTGTACACCCTCCACGGCCCCTGCAGGCAGCCCACAAAACAGGGGACTACCCTGCACACCTGCTCATGTCCCCCTGCACCCCCACCCCCCAGCAGTGCAGGGGCAGCCTCCACCAGGCCCCCACTCATGTCTCCCACCACCCCCACCCCCCCAGTCACCAGGGGCAGCCTCCACCAGGCCCCCACTCATGTCTCCCACCACCCCCACCCCCCACCATCCAGGGGCACCCTCCACCAGGCCCCCACATATGTCCCCTATCACCCCCACCCCCCAACAGTGCAGGGGCACCCTCCACCAGGCCCCCACTAATGTCCCCTATCACCCCCACCCCCCAGCCACCAGGGGCACCCTCCACCAGGCCCCCACTCATGACTCCCACCCCCCCAGCATCCAGGGGCACCCTCCACCAGGCCCCCACCCATGTCTCCCACCACCCCCACCCCCCAGCCACCAGGGGCACACTCCACCAGGCCCCCACTCATGTCCCCTATCACCCCCACCCCCCAGCATCCAAGGGCACCCTCCACCAGGCCCCCACCCATGTCTCCCACCACCCCCAACCCCCAGCCACCAGGGGCACCCTCCACCAGGCCCCCACTCATGTCTCCCACCACCCCCACCTCCCAGCATCCAGGGGCACCCTCCACCAGGCCCCCACTCATGTCTCCCACCACCCCCACCCCCCAGCAGTGCAGGGGCAGCCTCCACCACGCCCCCACTCATGTCCCCTATCACCCCCACCCCCCCGCCACCAGGGGCACCCTCCACCAGGCCCCCATCCATGTCTCCCACCACCCCCACCCCCCAGCAGTGCAGGGGCACCCTCCACCAGGCCCCCACTCATGTCCCCCATCACTCCCACCCCCCCGCCACCAGGGGCACCCTCCACCAGGCCCCCACTCATGTCTCCCACCACCCCCACCACCCAGCATCCAGGGGCACCCTCCACCAGGCTCCCACCCATGTCTCCCACCACCCCCACCCCCCAGCAGTGCAGGGGCAGCCTCCACCACGCCCCCACTCATGTCCCCTATCACCCCCACCCCCCAGCAGTGCAGGGGCAGCCTCCACCAGGCCCCCACTCATGTCCCCTATCACCCCCACCCCCCCGCCACCAGGGGCACCCTCCACCAGGCCCCCACCCATGTCTCCCACCACCCCCAACCCCCAGCCACCAGGGGCACCCTCCACCAGGCCCCCACTCATGTCTCCCACCACCCCCACCCCCCAGCATCCAGGGGCACCCTCCACCAGGCCCCCACTCATGTCTCCCACCACCCCCACCCCCCAGCAGTGCAGGGGCAGCCTCCACCACGCCCCCACTCATGTCCCCTATCCCCGCCACCAGGGGCACCCTCCACCAGGCCCCCATCCATGTCTCCCACCACCCCCACCCCCCAGCAGTGCAGGGGCACCCTCCACCAGGCCCCCACTCATGTCCCCTATCACCCCCACCCCCCCACCACCAGGGGCACCCTCCACCAGGCCCCACTCATGTCTCCCACCACCCCCACCACCCAGCATCCAGGGGCACCCTCCACCAGGCCCCCACCCATGTCTCCCACCACCCCCAACCCCCAGCCACCAGGGGCACCCTCCACCAGGCCCCCACTCATGTCTCCCACCACCCCCACCCCCCAGCATCCAGGGGCACCCTCCACCAGGCCCCCACTCATGTCTCCCACCAGCCCCACCCCCCAGCAGTGCAGGGGCAGCCTCCACCACGCCCCCACTCATGTCCCCTATCACCCCCACCCCCCAGCAGTGCAGGGGCAGCCTCCACCAGGCCCCCACTCATGTCCCCTATCACCCCCACCCCCCGCCACCAGGGGCAGCCTCCACCAGGCCCCCACCCATGTCTCCCACCACCCCCACCCCCCAGCATCCAGGAGCAGCCTCCACCAGGCCCCCACTCATGTCCCCTATCACCCCCACCCCCCGCCACCAGGGGCAGCCTCCACCAGGCCCCCACCCATGTCTCCCACCACCCCCACCCCCCAGCAGTGCAGGGGCACCCTCCACCAGGCCCCCACTCATGTCCCCTATCACCCCCACCCCCCCCGCCACCAGGGGCACCCTCCACCAGGCCCCCACTCATGTCTCCCACCACCCCTACCACCCACCATCCAGGGGCACCCTCCACCAGGCCCCCACTCATGTCTCCCACCACCCCCACCCCCCAGCAGTGCAGGGGCAGCCTCCACCACACCCCCACTCATGTCCCCTATCACCCCCACCCCCCAGAAGTGCAGGGGCAGCCTCCACCAGGCCCCCACTCATGTCCCCTATCACCCCCACCCCCCCGCCACCAGGGGCACCCTCCACCAGGCCCCCACTCATGTCTCCCACCACCCCCACCACCCACCATCCAGGGGCACCCTCCACCAGGCCCCCACCCATGTCTCCCACCACCCCCACCCCCCAGCCACCAGGGGCACCCTCCACCAGGCCCCCACTCATGTCCCCTATCACCCCCACCCCCCAGCATCCAGGGGCACCCTCCACCAGGCCCCCCCCCCATGTCTCCCACCACCCCCAACCCCCAGCCACCAGGGGCACCCTCCACCAGGCCCCCACTCATGTCTCCCACCACCCCCACCCCCCAGCATCCAGGGGCACCCTCCACCAGGCCCCCACTCATGTCTCCCACCACCCCCACCCCCCAGCAGTGCAGGGGCAGCCTCCACCACGCCCCCCTCATGTCCCCTATCACCCCCACCCCCCTGCACCAGGGGCACCCTCCACCAGGCCCCCATCCATGTCTCCCACCACCCCCAACCCCCAGCAGTGCAGGGGCACCCTCCACCAGGCCCCCACTCATGTCCCCTATCACCCCCACCCCCCCGCCACCAGGGGCACCCTCCACCAGGCCCCCACTCATGTCTCCCACCGCCCCCACCACCCAGCATCCAGGGGCACCCTCCACCAGGCTCCCACCCATGTCTCCCACCACCCCCACCCCCCAGCAGTGCAGGGGCAGCCTCCACCACGCCCCCACTCATGTCCCCTATCACCCCCACCCCCCAGCAGTGCAGGGGCAGCCTCCACCAGGCCCCCACTCATGTCCCCTATCACCCCCACCCCCCCGCCACCAGGGGCACCCTCCACCAGGCCCCCACCCATGTCTCCCACCACCCCCAACCCCCAGCCACCAGGGGCACCCTCCACCAGGCCCCCACTCATGTCTCCCACCACCCCCACCCCCCAGCATCCAGGGGCACCCTCCACCAGGCCCCCACTCATGTCTCCCACCACCCCCACCCCCCAGCAGTGCAGGGGCAGCCTCCACCACGCCCCCACTCATATCCCCTATCACCCCCACCCCCCCGCCACCAGGGGCACCCTCCACCAGGCCCCCATCCATGTCTCCCACCACCCCCACCCCCCAGCAGTGCAGGGGCACCCTCCACCAGGCCCCCACTCATGTCCCCTATCACCCCCACCCCCCCGCCACCAGGGGCATCCTCCACCAGGCCCCCACTCATGTCTCCCACCACCCCTACCACCCAGCATCCAGGGGCACCCTCCACCAGGCCCCCACCCATGTCTCCCACCACCCCCAACCCCCAGCCACCAGGGGCACCCTCCACCAGGCCCCCACTCATGTCTCCCACCACCCCCTTCCCCCAGCATCCAGGGACAGCCTCCACCAGGCCCCCACTCATGTCCCCTATCACCCCCACCCCCCGCCACCAGGGGCAGCCTCCACCAGGCCCCCACCCATGTCTCCCACCACCCCCACCCCCCAGCAGTGCAGGGGCACCCTCCACCAGGCCCCCAATCATGTCCCCTATCACCCCCACCCCCCCGCCACCAGGGGCACCCTCCACCAGGCCCCCACTCATGTCTCCCACCACCCCCACCACCCACCATCCAGGGGCACCCTCCACCAGGCCCCCACTCATGTCTCCCACCACCCCCACCCCCCAGCAGTGCAGGGGCAGCCTCCACCACGCCCCCACTCATGTCCCCTATCACCCCCACCCCCCAGCAGTGCAGGTGCAGCCTCCACCAGGCCCCCACTCATGTCCCCTATCACCCCCACCCCCCCGCCACCAGGGGCACCCTCCACCAGGCCCCCACTCATGTCTTCCACCACCCCCGCCACCCACCATCCAGGGGCACCCTCCACCAGGCCCCCACTCATGTCTCCCACCACCCCCACCCCCCAGCAGTGCAGGGGCAGCCTCCACCACGCCCCACTCATGTCCCCTATCACCCCCACCCCCCAGCAGTGCAGGGGCAGCCTCCACCAGGCCCCCACTCATGTCCCCTATCACCCCCACCCCCCAGCCACCAGGGGCACCCTCCACCAGGACACCAACTTCCCTGGCACTGAAGCAGGTGCCCCTCTGCCTCCTTGGCCGGGGGTTGCCACTGGTGCCAGATGTTGTAGTGCCCGACATGGCAACCCCAGAGGCAGGAGTGGGTGGGCAACTGGGTCCTGGGGCTGGGCTGTGGGGCGACGGAAAAGCAGTCGGGAGCCTTTGGTTCCAGCAGGGGTGGTCACAGCAACAGCACCCCTGGCTGATGTGCAGGCAGCAAATGGCAGGGCACGTGGGCAGCAGGCAGTCAGGCAGCAGCAGATGGCAGGTGGGAGCGTGCTCAGGGCACTGGGGGGCAGTAATTTGGCCTCCTGGGCAGGAGCGTGGCCTTTCGTGTGTGAACGCCTGGACAGCTTGATACGTAGTGAGTGATTTTGCACGTGAAAATCCCACACGTATGCGTGTAAATCGATGAAAGGCCCTTAGCGCGTAAACGCGTATGCGCGTCCATGAAGTCACGTGCACGCGTAGGAAAAAGTTGCGTGACACGTCCGAGTGTCAAAGCGTGTTATTGGTGGAAATAGCCCTACACGCAGAAGTGTCAAAGCGTGTAATTGGTGCAAATGGACCTACACGCAGAAGTGTCAAAGCGTGTAATTGGTGCAAATGGACCTACACGCAGAAGTGTCAAAGCGTGTAATTGGTGCAAATGGACATACACGCAGAAGTGACAAAGCGTGTAATTGGTGCAAATGGACCTACACGCAGAAGTGACAAAGCGTGTAATTGGTGGGAATGGGCCTAGCACGTACACGCCGCGTAAGTGACGCTGTACGTGTGGGCCTGCATATAAGGTACGTGTAGAACACCAATTCCTTGTACTGCTTTTCGTGGAGAGCTGTACTTCTTGTCGTTTCACACGCGATTTACTTCATGGCGTTTCAAGTTCGTACTCCCTGTTACCTCTGGCAGCTTTTTCTATTTTTTCTCTTGTACTGGTTTACCTGGGCCTGTTCCCTCAAACAGTGTTCCCTTCTACTGTTGTCCTGTCTCCTCAGACAGCGTACATATCTTCTTTTGGCGGGGGTGTTGCCAACCAAACGCGCTTATTTTTCACGCTCTTTTACCTGGCAGACGGTGAGTCACGCACGTATCTAACATCTGTGCTTGCCCCGTTTGTAGCCTACCCCTTCAGAGGTCATTCTAGGCTGCGTGTGACACGCATACGTTCATTCTTGTGTTACTGGGTGCCACAGCGTAGTGCAGGTTTTTCTTTCTGCACACGTGGTCTAGGAGGGGTTGCGTGCACGTCATCTCCCTTTTTTGGGCCTCCTGTGCGTTGCGTGACCCGTCATCTTTCCCCAGGGGTTACATTCAGACTTGCTAGAGCACTAGGGTACAATTACCATCTGGTACCCAACCCCTTTGACCCCCAATTGCCCAGGACAATAGTCTACATCCACTCCCATACGCACATTAACATCAGTGCCATGGCTGGGAGGCGAGGATTCCGTAAGGGTGGCAAAGGTGGAAGAGCCACAAGTGGTGGCCGTGGTGGATCTGGTAGGGGACGTGGTCGTAACTTGCAGGGTGAGCCTGTCCCCCCATGTGTGGAGGACTAGTCACGGGCACCCATAATCCCCCCCCTCCTCCCCCCCTCCCGTTGAGGCTGATGTGGCTGACACCATCCATGCTCAGCCCTTGTTGGACCAGCCCATTGTGGCACCAGACCTGGCTGACTCCATGGCTGACTTCCAGGTCAGCAGGGCTACGACACGTGCGCTGGTGCACGTTGATGCCATCATGCCACGTGGATCTGGGGCAGCAAGGTCATCTGCTGCACCAAGGAGGCAGGGCGGAGAGGCTGCAGGGGCAGCTGTGGCTCCATCCACCCCAGCCCTCACACACCCAGCCAGGACAGTGTCGGTCCTAGTCCATGCTGCTGACATTCCCCCTGACACCATCACACTAGAGCCAATGCCTGCACCAACTCCCATGCTGTGTGTGCAATCCCACACTCCTGATACAGAGTCCACCAGGGCTCCTGCCCCTAGTGTCCAGAGCGGCGCAGGACACTCAGGATCACCACCACCTTCCAAGCGGAAGAGGAAGAGTGCTCGTCCGGCACAGGCTGATGCCCCAGACACGGCTACACAGTCCGGCCCGTCCAGGAAGCCCAGCTTCACGGATGACGAACTGAATGCACTTGTCGAGTATGTGTCCGGACATGACAACGAGATGGTCATTGTTGCAGGATCCAAGACCACACCTGCACAACGCCAGGCACACTGGCAGACCGTTGCAGACATCGTAAGTGCCCTTGGAATCGTGAGGCGCACAGCCAATGATTGCTATAAGCGCTGGAATGACCTAAAGCGCAGGGCAAAGAGTAAGCTGGCCTCAAGTCATGCCGCAACTCTAGTGACTGGAGGTGGGTCTCCAGTAGTAGACATGGAAGTCACTCCACATGAGTCAGTCGCTGGGACCTACGTCACTGAGGAACAGATCCAAGGCGTGGGAGATCTGGCTGATTATGAGGCATTGTCCGGTGAGTGCACATGCATGTGTGTGTCATCCATGTGCATGGTGTGTGTGTGAGGGCTTCTGTTTGTGTGCCAGGTGAGAGTGTGTGCGCCTGAGTCGTATGGGTCAGCCATGTGCTTCATGCAATACTTCCTGCGCAGCTGCATTTGGCCATAGCAGCATCCCTTCTGCCAACAGTAGACATCTAGACCAACTGCACGCCAGTTGCCCTTGAAGTGTCACCTTGCCACAACATTGTTGCTTATTTTTCACGGTTCATTCAGTCAGATTGTTTGCATTCCCCCACTTTTACTAGCCATGTCGCTGTCCACTAGTCACATGTCTGACATGGCTATGGTAAAGTGGAGTGACTTTGTTACCTGGATATCATTTGTACACACATGTCCCTGTGCAATTGGACCATTTCAGACTGGCAGCTCCAGGTGAAAAATCTGACCTGTTAGAATTAGAAAAGCAATTACATGCGGGAACTGGACTGAATGAATAGGTGCTGCCCTCCTCTCCATCTTCACTCAATAGCAATGGTACATGCCATCTGTGTGATGGCATGTGTGTTTCACCTGGCAATCACAGGCCAATGTGTGATGCCACTGCCAGGCAGCATGCAGAAAATGTGTTCATCTTCCATCTTGGTGTCATCAGTGTGTGCCATTTGCCTGCACTCCATACGCAGTGAGGGTGCATGCATGGGAGGGTTTCAGTCATGTGGGACATGTGTCAATCAAGTACTGGTTCTCTTGCTTCTCAGCCCTCATTGTGTGCCATGGTGCTAATGCCTGTTTCCATTTCTTTGTTTTCATGTCTTTGCAGGGGAAGACGCACCTGATACTGCTGGGGTTGTGGAGATGGTGCAGACCCAGGAGGGGTCCGAGGGCCGACCAACCACCAGTGAGGGATGTGGTGTGGTGGTGGGGGAGAACCCACAAGTGCTGCAGGTCGTGCTCTCAAGGGGTGTCTCTGGCTGCACCTCCCCCGAGCTGTACTCAGGTGTTGATTCGGACGAGACCTACGTGCCGTCGCAGGTGAGTGTTCCAGGGAGGGATTCTGTTCTGTCTCACCCACCTGCACCAGGGTCAGAACCCTCCATGGGGATGTCAGTGTTGGCAGCTACGCCTTTGGTGGTTACGGATGCAGGGTCACACTCTGCGACATCTGATCCTGTTCCTGGGCCAGCAGATCAGAGGGGGAATGCAGTCCTGCAGCCTCAGGCAGTGCCGGCACAGCAAGGCGCAGTTCGCCTTGCCCTAGACAGGTGTGGTGCCCGCCGACGTGGTGGCCGTACGCCACCTGGCAATACCGCATGGGAGCAATCCATTTACGGTATGGCAACCCAACAGGCTGCATCATCCGAGATGATGGCTCAGGCCATGGATAGGGTGGCCACTTCCATTGTCCCCCCTGAAAGGCTGATGGAGCGACTAGAGCAGGCAACCGACTCCATCTGCCAGTCACACAGGGAGGACATGTTGGGGTCCAACAGGGACAGGCGGGCGGCACTGGCGACTCTGCAGGAGGCCATCTCCATTGAGTCCCAGGGCCACAGGGAAGCCCTGAGGCAGGAGCTCCTTCAGCTCAGGACGACTCTTGTTGAGCTTGAGGCTTCAACACACCAAAGGACAGAACAGCAGCTGGAGCGTCTCACCCGTACGCTCTCAGCTGAGATGCAGGCAACGAGGGCGGAGGTCCGGGCATCCCGTGAGTTGTTGCATGGGGACCTCCGCACACTCATCCTCCAGAACCAGACCTACCACACCCGCATGCTTGCAGCCATGGAGGAGCAGACTAGGGCCTTGCGTGGGCTGCCTCCCATAGTGCAACCACCTCTGGATGCAGCTGCACAGGGTGATAATAGCGACAGCAGTGATACTCCCACAATAGGGTAGCCGTGTGGGCCATGAGCCCATGGAGGTGTTTTATTTTCCCAGGATCCACGCAGGTGGGTTCTGGTGTGCATCCTGTCCTCGGACCTCCTGGGTGGCCTCCCCAACCCCCCCGGGCCCATCAATGGCCATTTTTGATTTTTTTTTATTTTTATTTTGATTTTTATTTCTTTTATTCCCAATTTTTTGGGGACCATTTGTTGGCTTCCGTAGTTCCTGTGTTTGCATACGCTGCATTGTGGCTGGGCACATGCAGACTTGTAATGTATTTGGTTCAGATGCTTGGGTTTGAGTCACACACACCCCTCCTGCTTCCCGTTTCCATGGGCTTGCAAAGGGTGTGCCCAAGTGACAGTGAATTACACAGTGACGTTGGACTCCCATGAGCTGTGTGGGCAGTCTGTAGTCAATACTGTGTATACATTCCTAGTGCATATTGCTGTTCTGTTGTACACTGCATGTTGCATTGATGTGTAACTCATCATCTGTGTCTGCCTCCCAATTTGCAGGTCCCTTCCTCATGTCTACACAAGGCCCTCTAGTCTGGAGATGGGGTCCTTGTTGGCAGCAGTGCACCTACAACTCTACATGGCCCCAACACTGTACAGTTGGAAGTGGTGGGAGTGCAGGCATTTCCAGGTGGTGAGACTACTGATTCATTACATTAGTGAAGTCATGTTAATGGTAGTACCTGTTCAAGTTTGTTGTTGGTCCTGCAATACAGTGAGCATTTCAGGTGTAGCAAGTTTCAATTGGGGACACTGTACATCGTTACACTTGTCATGTTGTGGGGATTACTTTGTTTACCTGCACATAGCATGACATGGCACGGTGTGTTGTGTGGCGGTGCTGGGGATGGGTTGGGTGACATGGCACTGTCCTCTTGTTGCATTTAGCAAGTGGGTATTCATTTTAGCTGCTTGAATGTGTTTCATCACAAAACTGCATTGGTGGTGTGTGTGGGTAGGGATGCACACATTGTAACACTTCCAGGTGAACAATCTCAGGATGATATGCTTTTCACGGTTGAATCTCCAGACATTCAGGATCAGTGTCAGGTTGAGTCATCATTGATTGTCAGATGGAATGTGCCAGGCCAGTGTGCACTCCACAGGGGTGTGATTACTATGTGAAGTAATTAGCCACTAGCTGTGTACGGGCTGCCTCCCCCCGTGCCCTTTCCCCTCCCATGCGCAGCGGCTGTGCATGTGGTTGGGGATGTGGGGCCACCACCATGTCCACGGCCAGGCCCCGGCGTGTTGCAACGTTGTGCAGGACACATGCTGCCACTATGATCCTGCACACTACTGGGGGACCGTATAACAGCTGCCCGCCAGAACGGTCAAGGGAGCGAAAGCGTGACTTTAGCACTCCGAATGTGCGCTCCACTATGCCCCGGGTAGTAATGTGGGCTGTGTTATATCTTACCTCGGGTGGCGTGGTGGGGTTCCGAATTGGCGTCATCATGTGGGGGCTGAGAGGGTAGGCACTGTCCCCTGTGGAGGTGGTGATTGGTATCATTAGTGGGGTTGTGACCTTGCTCAGTATCCAACATGCATGCATGTGCAGTGGCATACATACTCACCAAGCAGCCATCTATCGCCATGCCGCCCAGCTTCTAGGTCCCGGCTTAAGGTGGACATTCGGTAAATGAAGCTGTCGTGGGTGGACCCGGGATAGTTGGCATATACTGAGGTGATGATTCCCTTGGCATTACATACTACCTGCACGTTGATGGAATGCCAGTGCTTGCGGTTCCTATAGATGTGCTCAGATGCCCTGGGGGGACGTAGAGCCACATGGGTGCAGTCGATGGCACCTAGCACTTTGGGGAATCGTGCCACACCGTAAAAATCCTGGGCGGCAGCATGCCTTTCTGCAGGTGTTCTGGGCAGGTATATGTGCCTGCGGACTGATGGGCGTGCAGTGATGATGTTCAAGACCTGGTGTCGGCAGCGTGACTGGGTGGGCTGTGACACCCCACCCACTATGGCACTTGTCCGCTGAAATGATCCAGTGGCTAAGAAGTGCAGTACATTGAGGACCTTCTCCAGGGGGCTGAGTGCTTGGGAGCACCGGGTGGGTGATGTGAGGTCATCCTCCCACTCACTCACCAGGTCCAGTATTATGTGTGGTGGAAACCTGTACCTCCCATACAACTGGTCATCAGGCATCCCGAAAAGGCTAGTTCTGGGTGTGAATATTCTGGCCCTGACTATCCTCCTCCTCCTCCTTTGGTAGCCCACTGCCACTGCTGCTAGGAACGGTATGTTCATCCTGGCGTCTGAGCTTGTTATTGTAAAAGTGCGCAAATGTATGCTTTGCGCGTGTTCTAGGCGAGCGTGTGACCCGCGCACCCCTGGAATCCAGTTCCCAGTCCAATAGCGTGTGGAAATTCCCATGCACCACGGGATACAGGTGCGCTGACGTACTTGCGTGTGTATGTGCCCGCGCACCCCTGAAATACACGTACATAGGCCAATCGCGTGTACGCGCACTTTTGTCCAATTACACGCGATGACACTCTGACGTGCAGTATTTCCACGTGTGCTCCGTCATCACGTGCTGAGTGGGGAACACCCGTGCGGGTCACGTCACAGACGCGCTTACGCGCTGAGGGACTCTGGTCCAATAGAATCGCGTATGCGTGCTGACGCGCTTACGCGCTAAGGGCCTTTCCTCGGATTTCACGCTGACGTGCAGGATTTTCACGTGCCAAATCACTCCGTATCAAGCTGGCCACGCGAAAACACACGGAAGACCACGCTCCTGCCCAGAAGGCCGAGTTACTGCCCCCCAGTGCCCCGAGCAGCCTCCCACGTGCCATCTGCTGCTGCCTGCCTGCCTGCCTGCCTGCTGCCACCGTGCCCTGCCATTTGGTGCCTGCACATCAGCCATCTGCAGGGGTCCAGTTGCTGTGTCCACCCCTGCTGGAACTGAAGACTCCCGACTGGGATTACATCGCTCCACAGCCCAGCCCCAGGACCCAGTTGCCCACCCACACCTGCCTCTGGGGTTGCCATGTCGGGCACTTCCACATCTGGCACCAGTGGCAACCCCAGGCCAGAGGGGCACCAGCTTCACTGCCACCGAAGTTGGTGTCCTGGTGGAGCATGTCCTGGGGCAGTATGATGCCCTCTTTGGATCGTCCCGCGCCAGCAAGGAAGGACGGGAGAGGATCTGGGCCGACTGTGTGGTTGCCATCAACGCGGAGGGGGTGGCAACCCGCAACGTCCAGAAGATCAAGAAGCGCTGGGAGGACTTGAGGTCCAGGACCCTTGTGAAGGCCCGGCGCCTCGTGGAGGGGGGCCGGGGCCGCATGAGTTCCATCCAGTTGAGGGTCCTGGAACGCGTACGCCCAGCGCTCCACGCCCAGATCCTTGAGAGGGAGACCCGTCTGGAGTTGAGCGGTAAGTGTCCGAGCATTACTGTGTGAGACAGGGCATGTTACGGTGTGCTGGTTCTATGATACTTGCCTGTATGTGTGCCACCTGGACATGGGTGGGGGTGAGGGATGGTTGCTGATGCCAGGTACATGTATGTTAGCCATGTCTGTGTGCCTGACCTGCGTGTCAGTGACTTGTGCATGCCATGGATGCATGACCCATGTGTGTGACAATGCACAGATTCAGTGAATCAGCCAACTTACCCTTGTTTTGGCTGTGTTTGGTGTGTTTGGGGCCAGATGGATGTGACTGAGGTGAAGTGTGTGCATGTGATATGCATGAGCCATGATGCATGTGAATTGCATATCATTGAATGTTTCAAGAGTCCATTGGACATGCATGGAAATATCCATGGCATGCAGCATGCCTGTTACTGTGTGTGTTTTGCCTGGACTGACCCATGTGTTGTGGAGGGACATGATGGAAGTGTACTTTGACAGTGGTGCTCATCTGCTATTGCTTCCTGTCTAGGGGACCAATGTACAGTACCCTGATGCTTGTGTTCTTTGTCTCCCTCTACGCAGCGGCTAGTGAAGAAGAGGGCGGAGACGGCGCTGTGGAGCAAGGCGGCGGGGATGCCCCCACGGCTGCAGCGGAAGGGGTGGGTGAGCCCCCACAGGGGCCTGCTACAGTGGGAGACGGTGAGGAGCCATCCAGGTTGGTGGTTTGCACAGAGGAGGAGGAGGCCGCCACTGGGGCGCACATGGGGCCTGGTGGGGGCATCCCTGCTGGTGCAAGTGGTGCAGTCCAGGGCCAGGGGCAGGAGGCAGCACAGGTCACCGTGGAGGGGCCTGTGCATGTCGCTGTCCCTGACCCTGTGAGTGCACCACCATGCACCAGCAGGGATGCCCCGTCCCAGGCCCGTCCGCAGGTAGAGGGGATGTCCATGTCACCTGACTCCCCTCCACCTGCGGACGAGGGGACCCCTGGCCGTGTGGAGAAGGTCCTGATTGGGGTCGCGATGCGCACGGCTGTGATTCGTGATGCCGTGCGTGCTTCCCGGGAGGAGCATGCACGTCATCACGAAGTGCACCGTGCCGACGTGGCCCAATTGGGATCGGCCATGTTTGGGGGTTTCCTGCATGTGTTGGCCAATCTGGCGGCTCTCTCCTCCTCTGTGCAGGCTATTCACCAGTCGTTCTCCTTGCCGTCTTCCAGCCCAGATGCCACCAGGGCCCCCTGTGGACCTACCCTGACCAATGCAGCCAGCTCGGTGGGGATCCCATCCCTGCCACAGTCGGGAGTCGGAGGTCCAGCAGGGGTGGACAACACAGCAACTGGACCCCAGCAGATGGAAGATGTGACAGCATCATCAGGCAGGGCACGTGCACGACGGCGTCGGTGGTTTCCATCAGCCTGGATGCCGTCGTGCTGGCAGAGGCAGTGGCGTCAGAGGCAGCAGCGGGCTCGATGTGGGAGGCATCATGGCTCGGGGCCATCAAGATCAGAAGGGCAGGCATCGGCCGGAGGGCAGGGCAACCCTGGGATGGTGGTGTCTTCCGTGTGGGAGCAGTTGGTCCAGCGGATAGGTGCGGAGCGGCAGCGGGCGGAAGAGGAGCGGCTCACCATGGTCAGGGCGGAGTTCTCCATGCGTCGGGCGTTGAGGCGGGCTGAGTGCCTCGAGGAAGCTCGCAGGGAGTTTGAGCTGGACATGGGGTTATCCCTGCGAGACCTCGGGGCCAGGACAGAGTCCCGCCTCCAGGACATCGACATGGAGTTCGATGATGCCCTGGCCAGCAACATCACCGAGTGAGCTGGAGGACTTGCCCGCTGCCTTTGTATATAGTTATTTAGTTAGTTAGTGTTAGGTTTCCTTTATTAATTATTATTTTTTTGGACCGCTCGGACAATGGTCACTTTTTTGTATATATTTTTTTCATTAGGTAGTAGTAGGTTTCATTTATGGTGTTGGGCTCATGGACCCTGGAATTTTCGTGTATATAGTTTGCTTTTTGAATGAACATTTTTTTTATTAATTATTGTGTTCACCATGAGGAACTGGTTTTTCATTATTTTCCTTCCACATGATATTGCTTTGGACTACATTTGTTTTTGGATTCCTATTTATTTATTTTTTTACATTTGTTCTCGGACATAGACCTTTTATTTTGTTATCCCCATTGTTGTGTGTTTGATTTGTTTACTTATTTTTCATCTTTAATACATGTTTTTTTTACTTTCACTTGTGGTATTTTCTCATTGGTTTCATACATGTCATGATATGGGGTTTGACATTCACTTGCACCCATTGTGTATGTGTGTGTGACGGACATGTGTTCATTTACATACTTACCATTGGGGTTGTATCATGTAATTGCATTCACTATGTGGGTGGATGCAATCCTTGCCTGGGTGTTTGTGCTGGGTATGCTGCCCATTACTGCCATGATTGAGTATCGTCAGGACCTGGGGGCAGGGGGACATGTGTGGGTGCCTGGTGGAGGGTGCCCCTGGTGACTGAGGGGGTGGGGGTGGTGGGAGACATGAGTGGGGGCCTGGTGGAGGGTGCCCCTGGATGGTGGGGGGTGGGGGTGATAGGGGACATGAGTGGGGGCCTGGTGGAGGCTGCCCCTGCACTGCTGGGGGGTGGGGGTGATAGGGGACATGAGTGGGGGCCTGGTGGAGGGTGCCCCTGGATGGTGGGGGCTGGGGGTTGTGGGAGACATGAGTGGGGGCCTGTTGGAGGCTGCCCCTGGTGGCGGGGGGTGGGGGTGATAGGGGACATGAGTGGGGGCCTGGTGGAGGCTGCCCCTGAACTGCTGGGGGGTGGGGGTGATAGGGGACATGAGTGGGGGCCTGGTGGAGGCTGCCCCTGCACTGGTGGTGGGAGACATGAGGTGGGGCCTGGTGGAGGGTGCCCCTGGATGGTGGGGGGTGGGGGTGGTGGGAGACATGAGTGGGGGCCTGGTGGAGGCTGCCCCTGGTGACTGGGGGGGTGGGGGTGGTGGGAGACATGAGTGGGGGCCTGGTGGAGGGTGCCCCTGGATGGTGGGGGGTGGGGGTGGTGGGAGACATGAGTGGTGGCCTGGTGGAGGCTGCCCCTGGTGACTGGGGGGGTGGGGGTGGTGGGAGACATGAGTGGGGGCCTGGTGGAGGCGGCCCCTGGTGGCGGGGGGGTGGGGGTGATAGGGGACATGAGTGGGGGCCTGGTGGAGGGTGCCCCTGCACTGCTGGGGGGTGGGGGTGGTGGGAGACATGAGTGGGGGCCTGGTGGAGGGTGCCCCTGGATGGTGGGGGTGGGGGTGGTGGGAGACATGAGTGTGGGCCTGGTGGAGGCTGCCCCTGGTGACTGGGGGGGCGTGGGGGTGGTGGGAGACATGAGTGGGGGCCTGGTGGAGGCTGCCCCTGGATGCTGGGGGGTGGGGGTGGTGGGAGACATGAGTGGGGGCCTGGTGGAGGGTGCCCCTGCACTGCTGGGGGGTGGGGGTGGTGGGAGACATGAGTGGGGGCCTGGTGGAGGCTGCCCCTGGTGACTGGGGGGGTGGGGGTGGTGGGAGACATGAGTGGGGGCCTGGTGGAGGGTGCCCCTGGATGGTGGGGGGTGGGGGTGGTGGGAGACATGAGTGGGGGCCTGGTGGAGGCTGCCCCTGGTGACTGGAGGGGTGGGGGTGGTGGGAGACATGAGTGGGGGCCTGGTGGAGGCGGCCCCTGGTGGCGGGGGGGTGGGGGTGATAGGGGACATGAGTGGGGGCCTGGTGGAGGCTGCCCCTGCACTGCTGGGGGGTGGGGGTGGTGGGAGACATGAGTGGGGGCCTGGTGGAGGGTGCCCCTGGATGGTGGGGGGTGGGGGTGGTGGGAGACATGAGTGGGGGCCTGGTGGAGGCTGCCCCTGGATGGTGGGGGGTGGGGGTGGTGGGAGACATGAGTGGGGGCCTGGTGGAGGGTGCCCCTGGATGGTGGGGGGTGGGGGTGGTGGGAGACATGAGTGGGGGCCTGGTGGAGGCTGCCGCTGGATGGTGGGGGGTGGGGGTGGTGGGAGACATGAGTGGGGGCCTGGTGGAGGCTGCCCCTGGTGACTGGGGGGGTGGGGGTGGTGGGAGACATGAGTGGGGGCCTGGTGGAGGGTGCCCCTGGATGGTGGGGGGTGGGGGTGGTGGGAGACATGAGTGGGGGCCTGGTGGAGGCTGCCCCTGGTGACTGGAGGGGTGGGGGTGGTGGGAGACATGAGTGGGGGCCTGGTGGAGGCGGCCCCTGGTGACTCGGGGGGTGGGGGTGGTGGGAGACATGAGCAGGTGTGCAGGGTAGTCCCCTGTTTTGTGGGCTGCCTGCAGGGGCCGTCGAGGGTGTACAGGGAACACCTGTGAGGACCCACCCAGCCTAATCGCGTGTGTAACTTCCCACGCACCCCTGTAATACACGTACCAAGCCAAATCGCGTGTGATTATTCCCGCGCACCCCTGAAATACATGTACCCTGATGGAATGGCATGTGGAACTTCCCGCGCACCCCTGAAATACACGCGCCCAGGCTATTCGCGTGTGGAAATTCCCGCGCACCCCTGAAATACACGTACCCTGCTGTAATCGCGTGTGGGACTTCCCGCGCACCCCTGAAATACACGCGCCCAGGCTATTCGCGTGTGGAAATTCCCGTGCACCCCTGAAATACACGTACCCTGCTGTAATCGCGTGTGGAACTTCCCACGCACCCCTGAAATACACGCGCCCAGGCTATTCGCGTGTGGAACTTCCCGCGCACCCCTGAAATACACGCGCCCAGGCTATTCGCGTGTGGAACTTCCCGCGCACCCCTGAAATACACGCGCCCAGGCTATTCGCGTGTGGAACTTCCCGCGCACCCCTGAAATACACGCGCCCAGGCTATTCGCGTGTGGAACTTCCCGCGCACCCCTGAAATACACGCGCCCAGGCTATTCGCGTGTGGAACTTCCCGCACACCCCTGAAATACACGCGCCCAGGCTATTCGCGTGTGGAACTTCCCGCGCACCCCTGAAATACACGTACCCTGCTGTAATCGCGTGTGGAACTTCCCGCGCACCCCTGAAATACACGTACCCTGCTGTAATCGCGTGTGGGACTTCCCGCGCACCCCTGAAATACACGTACCCTGATGGAATGGCGTGTGGAACTTCCCACGCACCCCTGAAATACACCTACCCTGATGGAATCGCGTATGGACCTTCCCGCGCACCCCTGAAATCCACGTACCCGGCCAAATCGCGTGTGAGACTTCCTGCGCACCCCGGTATACACGCACACATATTTTTTGTCAGCGTGTCCGTGTTTGTGGGTACCCCTTTGCACGTCATTTGTCCTGGAGGGCCACAGTATAGGACATTCATCATGGCAGTATATGGGTGCTATTTGTTGGCGCACCTTTTGGCGCACATTTCTTACAGCCGCAGAGACGCTACCGCCTGCTTTCTTGTGGCGGTCGTGTTTGTGCCTGTGCGCTGGTTTGAGCGTGCGCTTTTTTGCCCTATTCTATTCCATGAATACGTGTTGTAGGCGAGCGTGTGGGCGTTCCGCGCACTTGTGCCCTGTACTTCCCCCGTGACGCCCACGTTTTTGCAAGTTGTTCCCCATTCCGAGTGTTACGCCCGTGTTCCGCCTACTTTTGTTGCGTGCGCCGCCCTATGTGCGAATTTCGCTGTGGCCTGTGCGATTTTCGCTGTGACCTGGCGCACGCTGTTAGATGGCCTGTGCGCCAACGTGCGCGGCGCACTATTTATCGCACATCCGCTGGTTTTCTCGCGCACGGACTTTCATGAATCGACGTGCGCTGCTTTTCGTGCGATTTTCGCACTTGCACTGCGATTTTCGCTATTCCACTGCGATTCACACGTTTTTGCCCACTCGCGCCGCGCTAATTATTCCATGAATTGGCCTCATAGTGTTCAATGGGTAGCAACTCTCCCATCACAGCCCCAATTTCGGCTAAATGATCTGTTTTATCATTTCCCTCCTTATCTTCTCCTGGAGTTTTTAATGTCCACAAATTTTCCTCCAATATATTATTAAATCATTCTCTGACACTAATTTGTCTATAGCCTGTATAATTTTTCCATGTTCGAGGGGCTTTTTATCATATGTAAGCATGCCTCTTGTTTTCCAGCCAGGCAAATACTCTACAAAACTATTTTGTGCATAATAAGAATCAGTCACCAGAACAATTTCACTGAATTTATTATCAACTGCAGTAGTAATTAGTTTATAAATGGCTGCCAACTCTGTTACCTGGCTACTCCTAGCCCCAATTCTCATCCTTATACTAGGAATGTCCAAACATCCTTGCATGTCTTTTTATCAAAATCTTTGTGTGATGATTGTTCAAACTCCTGCAAACTAGATTCCACCTCTACTTCGTCTGCATAGTCATGTAAATCCGCTAATCCTTGAGCAACTGGGCTCTTTTTATTTTGGCCCTACCTAACTTCCACAGGAAAGCCTTTCAATGCCAAAGTCCATGAAGTAATTCTGGACTATGCTAGGTTGCCTGACCTAATCCTTTTACTCTGTAAAAACTGCAATGGTTGATGAGTTGTCTCAATGTTTTCCTTTTTTTCCTTGAACAATGGGGCAGAAATGCTGCAACACCCACACAGTGGTCAAAAGGGTATTTTCACATTCACTGAATTTAATTTCAACTTGAGAAAATGCCTTACTTGCATAAGCAATGGTTTTGTGGTTCAAATCATATTTTTGAGATAACACTGCTGACATACAATGTTCAGTGAAACCTATTTCTATAAAGAAATCCCTGTTTTCTATGGGATATGCTAAACACAGTGCCTTTATGAGACATTCCTTCAATTTAGCAACTGCCTCAGATTGCTCCTTTTCCCATTTGCAGGGTGTATTCGGCTTTAATAGTTTAGTCAATGGTTGAGCAATTTGTGCATTGTTTTCAACACATTTCCTATTATATCCTGTCATTCCTAATAAACCTTTTAACCCTTTCATGTTTCTAGGATCTTTCAATTTCTGTATGGCCTCCACCTTTTTCTTTTGTGGATTTAGACCATGTTCATTTATTTCATGACCCAGGAAATTCACCTTTTTCTTCAACCATTGTGCTTTCTGTAAAGATACTTTGGCACCCGCCTTTTGCAATTGGTCAAGTACATGTATAATTTCTTCAAAATGGCTTTTTAAGTTTTCATTTTTTATCAGAACATCATCCACATAAACTATAGTTCCTCTTTCCACTGCACCAGGCAGAGCCTTTCTCAAAAATATTCCAAATTCAATCCCACTATTGACTTACCCGAATGGTGTTCTAGCCCATGCGTATTGCGTTTTATCAAATGAAAATGAAAACTAATTCTGAATATCCTCTGCCAGTGGCACACACCAATATCCAGATGTGAGATCTAAGGTAGTAAATACCTTTGAGCCATGCACCTGAGCAAGGCCTTGATCAATGAATGGCAGTGGCCATCTGGACACTGGCACTCTTTTATTTAACTCTCTCAAGTCTGCACACAGACGCCATTGACCATTTGGCTTTAACACACCCACAATAGAAGGGTTGGAGGTACTATGAATGGGCCTGATAATTCCCCTAGACTCCAAGTTTTTAATTATCTCTGCTAATGACTCTAAGCATGCCAGTGGAAGTTGATATTGGCGCACAAATACTGGATTTCTACCAGACCCCTCTGGTAATGTGGCAACATGTAAATTAGTTAGGCCGCAATTATATGCATCTTTGGCAAAAACATCTTTAAATTCCATAAATATTTTTCTCAATTAATCTGCTATCAAAATCGGCTCCTCCACCATTTTTGTAAATTCTGGGAAATCCTCCAGTGGAGGAATCTCTGTGCTTTCTTCTAACTGTGCGGCTGTGTCTCTCTGTAAAGCTGCCACCTTTAAATATTTTGGCATATTAGCTTCCACTTCAATGTGCTGATTTTCTATTTCATTTTCATTTAAGTCAAATACTATACAATTCTCTTGGTGACAGCACACTGTTTCATTGGAATCATAAGGGTACACAGATTGAATTTTAAAGATCCCTTTGGGGTGAGAATCCAGATATTCTGGCAACGCACCCTGTGCATCTACATATCTCTCAGAAATATTTCTATTCACCACGTTATTGAAATCTGCAGTATAATTTGATTTTTGTATGGCCATTCCTACTAAAGAATTCTCTTCTAAATGAATATCCTGACATCCTTTATTATTCACCATAATTCTGACCGACCCTTCCCCAACATCTATCAATGGCGTGTATTCATAATTCAGGCATTGCTGCTTCATGGATTCATTTAAGCACACAAATGCATCATAATCTTTCATTTGCTGTCCATTCTTGCACTTTAGTGTTATAGCAACCTGCTTGGTGAATGTAGGAATGGTACTATCCTTCTTCACCTGTAATTCAATTGCATATGGTACCAATTGATAAGCCTTTCTCTTATCTTCAAATTCAGGTGCAGGCCCACCTATCCGGGACCGTATTTTTTGGTTAAGGAAATCTAACACCATACACATTCTATGCATGATATCATTGCCCATGTAAAAATCATTTTGTGCTCCACTCACTATCCACACATTGTGGGAGATGGTTTTCTGTCCAATATTAATCTTTTAGCATGCATCTTCCTGCAATTCGGTTTTCAAAGTCTGGATTGTCCAAACCAGAGAAATATTGGTTTTTAATTCTTAATTTTGGGATCTCCTCCCTCTCCATTATTTTATGCAGTAATTTCACATTAATAAATCTCCTTTCCTGTTCAAGCACCAAAGTAGCTTTTATCACTCTAGAATGGTCATTTATACCAATGTGAACCCATGGTTGCTCATCTTCCATGTGTATTTCAGCAAGGGTGTTAAAGTGTTTTCCTGTGTCTGTTTTAGGAATAGTATTCTGTTTGCATTTCTTCTCTTTTAAATAGAAGCACAATATGTGTTCATCTATTTCAGTTTGCCATTTCTTCCTGGGATCCAAATAAATCTGCACAGATTGTTTTTCTTTTTAATTTTGCATTTTATCCTGACACATCAAAATGACAGTGACACTAGTCACACAGCTATTCTGTAGGTATACCTCCACTGCATCATTCATTTTAGCAACAGTGTGACATTAATTTATACTGTTGTTTTCAGATCTTATTTTCTTAGGTCTTAATGGTTTTTTGGTTAAAGACCACAGTACCCCATTTACCCCATCTGTGAGAGGAGACAATCTTTGCAGGCAATCTGTTCCCATTAGGAATGGAATTTCACAAATAGGTGTGATCAACACTTCTTGGTTCTTTCTGTGTTTTCCTATATTTATGTCAACCTCAGTGACACCCACAATAGGTACCTCCTCACCGTTAAAGTTATGCACTGGGCCTTTACTCTGTCTCACTGTGATCCGATTCTGTGGAGCTCTCCCTTCATTGATACTTTTTACCAATTCTTTGGACATAATTGTGGCCTGTGTCAATCATGGCAAATTATTGCATTTTGCTTCCACAGTAATGGGAGCATAGTATATGTCTTCAACTTCCTCTAACACACATAAAAAGTGTGAGTTTTTACTAATTTAAGGATTCACTTTTCTTAGATCTTTTTCACTTTTAGCTAAGCACATTGTTAAATGGAAAGACATTTTTCCCTCCTTTTGTCCATTTTCGTTTGAGCAACCTTACTATTTTCGATATATTAAGGTGTCCTTTGGAGTGTGGCCACTGTTTGCCCTTCCATCCGTGGATAATCAGAGTTCATACTACAATTCTCCAACTGAACATGCGTAGAAACATCACTTTGTAATTTGTCATTTTCTAATTCTGGGCACTTGTGGATGTTTGGCATGGTACCAATCTTTTTAACTTCCTCAAAAATCTGTGGCTCAAAGAACTCTTCAGGTGATTGATCTGTACCCTCCGTTTGAGTACTTATTCTTCCTGCCTGTATTTTGTAAGTGTTTTGGTTGTCTAGGGAGAGCGTTCTAACATCCCACTTATTCCCTGTTCAATTGTATTACCCATGCATGAGTTGTCTTTCTTAAACCTGTCTCTTTGTTCTTTTGGAATTTCATGTTTTCCTTTTTCATTTGTACAAATCTCCAAAGTTTGATTTAACTCTACGTTAAACGGAACTTCTTTTTTTGATGTATTTGCAATTTCTGTCACATGTTCATTTGCCAGTATTTTCATTTTTAAATCATTAAGCATCTCAGAGTCATTATGCAAAATTAAATCAGGGCAATTGGTCTTTTTAGCAGTGCAGGTATCATGAATAGTTAGTCACTTATTATCAGAAATCACCCGGTCATTGCTAAGGCCTTCTGCCCCCTCCTTTGATGACTGTTTTTGAACTGTACATAGTTTTCCTACTTGTTCAGCCAGCTTTTTCACTTGGGCCTCGAGACACTGAAATCTTTCCATCTCTCTAGAATCTTCTCTCTGTGGCCTAGGTCGATATTGGTTGGTTTACCCCTGTTTGAATCTATTCTGATATCTCTCAGGAGAATTATTTCTATTGGGGTTGTTTCTGAACTCTTGATTCATGTGTGGAGGGGAGCGGGGTGCACTTATCCTTTGATTGTATTCCTCTAATGGTGGTGATTCATTGTATTGACGTGGGGCATAATTAATTTGCCTCCTGTCCTGTCTCTAATTTTGTGAGTATTGTCCCCTATGCTGATTCCCATTTTCAGTAAATCGATCCACATATCAGGGTCTACCCTGATTACCATATATCATGGCGTTAGGGTCAAATCTGCTCTGGGTACCCAATGTCTGGTAGGGACCATTATTTCTTTGGTCCTGGCCCTGTCTCTGATTATTATTCATACCTGACATATCAGGCTGATATCCTGCATGGGGTCTGTCTCCTAAGTAACTAGGGCTAATGTATCTCTCCTTATTACTAGGATCATGTGATTGAAACATCGGTGCAGGAAGTGACACCCTCTGTTGATTACCCCTTTGTTCAGGTGTCACATTATTCTTGCCTGGACTTTGAGCAGACTCAAGTGACATTTTAGATGACCTGATCTCCATTACTGTTGCTGAGGGTTCTTTAGATTTTGGTCTAGTGTCTTTCATTTTATCACTCTCTCTACCCTGACAGTATAGCACTTCATATAGTTTTGTACTTTGGTGTACAATCCATTCAAGGGACTTGTCACGATCAAATTCACAGACTAACTGTGATATGATGTCTTTCTGCAACACATAGAAGTAGAAAGTTTTAAACTCATTGGAATTGGGGTCAAAAGATACATCAAAGCGAGAAAAAGCTCTTTTTAAGTCTTGCAAAAATTGGCAAGGGGATGTATTTGGCCCAGCCGTAATCGTGTATGCAACTTTCTTCCCCTCCTGTAAGGACTGAAATGGAGAAAAATGATGTCTAATCTCTTTTTCAAACTCTGCCCATGTCATGTTCTGCTGTTCATTTAATCCTCTAATGATACTGGCTGTGGGAGCGTCCAGAGTTAAATGAAAGTATTGTCTCTATTATTCTTTAGGTATCTGGAGGGCTTTAAATATATCGTGCACCACTTCTAAGTGGTCCTCTATACAGCACTCCCTTCCTTTTTTAAATGGTTTGATCAGAGCCTTGATTGATTTCATTATTTTAATAGGGCTACTAGTTGCTATGCATGGAATTGCAGTACTTTGTGATTCAACCCTTGTTTCAGGCGTATGGGATTGGTGGCCGCCCCCAATGGGTGTGTCAAACCCCCCCAAGGGCGCTGCAACCAAGTTCAGTCACCGGCCCAGCCACTGGGGCAGTAGCTCTCTGTGTGCAAATAGAATTCACCTCAACTCCATTGAATGTGGTGCCCTGTCATTTGTCCTTGGACCTGGAACTGCATATTTGCTGTTCCAAATCTTTGCACTTTTTAAGGAGACTATCTGCCTCCTTTCGCATAAAAATTGTTTTCATCACCCATCTTATTAATTATATCTTGCATGTCGCTCATTTGCATTTGGCATTCATTGAATTCTTTGTTTCTCTTGTCTCTTTCTTGAAACATTTTAACTATCTCCTGTTCAGCATTTTGAAGATCACTTTCTTTTTCAAAATGTTCTTTTTTGTAAAATCTGCAATTCCAAAATAACTTCATCTTTATCCTGTCTAATATGATCTACCAACCCTTTCAAGTGTTTTAATTTTTGCTCACTATCCTCAAACTGTTTCTTTCTTTGGGACAATTGAATGTCGAGATCTTTACATTTTGACTGCATGTCCTTTTGACATACCTCTAGTTCTGCTTTTAATTTTTCCTCTAGTTCAGTAGCTCCTTCCAGTTAAATGTTTAACCTGCTAATCAGCTTGGCATCATTTTCTTGCATTTGCAGAGACCTATTTAAAATGAACCATGTTTTGGCACATAGCCATATCAGACAATTTTCTTCTGCATGTTTATCAGCAGCATTTAATAATCTCAAGAGACAGACCTGGATTATGCTACCTTCTGCAAAGATGCTGTCCAATGATTCTTTCTGCACTTCACCATAGATACGGTCATGCCACTCTGTGGCATTATTTGATGACCATGTTCCATGTGCTTATAGCTTTGACTCCAGATATTGCACTAACTCTGGGAATGTGGCCTCCATTTGAGATGTTCTGAATTTAATTTCTAGTGTCACACTGCTCACATAAAATGGGTTCCCTTTAATGCACGTATGGTAGTGTGAGACTAACTTGCCACGCCCAGTAGGTGCTCTACAGCTACTTTCCCAGCCAACACACCATTATCTGTAAGATCTTTTGTCTTATTGGGGTAAATTTGGTGTTTGGCAGTATTTTCTTACTGTAAAAATATTGGTGGTAATTTGGTGGTAAATTATTCTTGCATTTAGATTGGGTTTAGCCTCATATTATTTTAATGACCATACCTTATTGGCTTATATTGGTGGTAATGTAATGGTGTATTGTTTTGCAGTATTTAGTGATGAGCATGGTTTTCTTCCTTGTGTTATAACCCAATGTTATAACCCAATAATAAAACAAGACCTTCGTTTCTATTACAATACCGCCCAGTGGTCTATAGAGAGTCTTGTTATAACCCAATGATTTTATTCAGAGCGCCTTTTACAGTTTGTGGCTGGTATCACTGGCTTATCTACATCCAGTAATCTATGCGCCCTTAGGTATCACTGGCTCATTGACGTCCAGTAATCTAAATGTCACAAAATATCACTGGCCTATATACATCCGGTAACTATGCCTTTCCCATCAGCATGCAAGGAAGGCACACAAACACACACAAACCTGCGTTATCTATTATTTGACTTGCATTGGTAAATTGGCAAATTCACTACTGCACTTAATATGAGACGCCCCTTTAGACCTTGTCTATTAAAAATAATTCATAGAAGCATAAAGGACACAAACTCCCATTTGTTTACATAGATATTCATTATATTGAAATACATATACATGTCATCAAGTCTTACCATGGTTATTTACAGCAGCCTCTGGAATACAAAAAAAACAAAGCAGAACAGGCGGGTCTATTTGAAGCATAGATTAATATTCCCACATTCTGAAATTGCCAAAGATACATATGCAGTGACTTTCTAACCTTTCTACCCTGTACTAAATTTGTAACCAAACATAGAATGTTCAAAAGATCCTCACTTGGCACAAAGCTTACCGAGATTAGGACTCCTTTGAAATTCAGTACGACTTTGCTGCAGTCGCAAAGGCAGTCCCAGTCGGAGCAGAATGCTTCTGTAAATCTTGAGTGTGTGGGGAGCGCCGGCGAGATATCTTCTCTGAGCCAGCGCTCTGTAACCCCTTGGAACTCCGTCTGTCTTCACAGCCCAGCCTCCAATAACTCCTCTCCGCCATTAGCAAAACTCAGAGCCTTCGCACTTTATTTACGTGGCATGTCTGCCTATAATTCTCCCCCAATCAGGTTTAGAAGAATTCATACTGTATCCATCCTCATGTTCCAAACAATGAGAGTTTCAGAACAGAATAATTGTATCTCTTTGGTGTCCTGCTGCCTCTTCCTTCTGCTCTCCACAAGTTAACACAGAAGAAAAAGAAAAAAACATGCCAGTGTGCATTTAAAAACGAATTACAGCAGTGTCACCAAAATATGTAGTTTCACCTCATTTTGCACATGAGACTTCATTATAATGTTATGGAAGTTAGAATTAGTGTTTAGTAATGTTATTAAGTTAGTGAGTTATGTATATTCTAATGTAGTTTCCATGCATGAGGCATCCAAAAAAAAATAACTAGTGCACTTCATTGTTTGATCTGGCAGCACTAAGCTTTTCTATGCGTGCATTTCTCTCTGCAGTTCCAAGTTGGGTTTGGCTGTGTTGTAAATCCTGTACTTTGCATGCCAATATATATATATATATTTGTGCCATATTATTGCTGGCAACAAAATGCCACTACATATTGTAATAAAAATGTCATTACATTTTGCTAAAATATATTTGTTCATACAGACGTATTATGGTTTACAAGTTAAATTAAAACTATTTCTCCAATATGCAGCATCCAAAAACTTGCAAGCAAATACTCTTAAGTACAAACTGGTTGTATTTTCAAAACCCCCTTAAGATTACAACTATGTGCTGGACCATGGGGACTCAGCAAACTTATAGAGTTTGGAATTGAGATACTTAGGATAAAATCTTGCCAATTATTCATCTATATGTATGTGGAAAGGTTCTTTGTTAAAAAAACTTCAACCTTTGATATCACATATGAAATGCTTTATGGTTAGGGTGTATACATTTCCGTTGCTTCCACCTCTAAATTATGATCTGATGAAGATTGAGCCCATATTACTGTATTTCTATTTATATTTGATTATTATTTGTATCACGCACCAAACCCTGAGGTAACTGGGCTCTTGAAAACTTAGAGGTTACATACATACAATCCCTAATGAACCCATATTATCTTTACTTTTCATTGCCTGCCTAGTTTTATTGATCCTTAAGATAACAAGGAAATAATTAATTTAAAAGATTACCAGTGGTTAGGTTCCTGTGCACAATAATATTAACATTACTCGTTCCACAAGTGTGAACCTATCTGGTTTACTAAAACGAACAGGAACATTAATGGCAGGTGTGGACAACTGTGTGGAATTCTTCCAAAATGATAAGTCACAAAATTGGAGACCATATTTTCAAAGACGATAAAAAGATCTGAAAGTGTTGCCATAAAATATACATTCAACACCATCTCAAGATCCAGCACATCCTGGCCGCCATGTTCTCTTTTTTATACACTGCATCTATTAAAAATTCTCATATCATGCTGCATAGAAGGTCGGAAATAAAGAGCCACTTATAACAAAGATTTGAGATGCCAACTTTTACCTTCATAAGGAAAGTATTCCACAAAGCATCATTCAAACCCGGTAACCAAGTTTGTGTACTACATCGGCATTATTCTCATGACAGATTTTGGAACTTAATCCAGAACTGTCAACATAAGTAAAGAAAATGTGTATTCTTCTGCCACGTTCCTTTGCCTAGATTAACCTTTGATCCAGAAGCTTTAAAAAATAGTTTGTTTTGTAACAATGACTTATTAACAAAGCATGCATTATCTCACACGACATTCACATCATCCATGTAGATCTTGACACCTGATATATGCACACCACTGCTCTTCTAATGCTCTAATGGAAACATACAACATATAAAGAGCAAATCAGATAATGCTCATGCTCGTCATGATGCACTCTTCACAGGCACCCCATCAGTCAATAACAATCCCCCCAATACACCCCATTCAAGATTATCATTCAATTCCTCTATCTATTATACCAATGAGCCAGGAAACCTCAAGCAGCCTAACACTCTGATCATAAACACCTGGGATACTCGTTCAAAAGCTCTCTCAATGTCTGCCATTCTGGAATGCTCGGGGTTCCATCCTAATGTAGTAGTGGAACCCTTTGCTCAATATTCCTAATGAGATGGGGCATCCCACTGATGATGGTACCGTGTCAGGGTAACACGATTACAACTGCACAGGTAACCTTACCACTGTCAGAAAGGAGATCATGTGTGTCTCCAAAGTGTGGGCCTAGTAATACATGGGCCAGCATGAAGGAAGCATTCCATGGGCTGCATTAGGATGGAAATGCATGGTCATATTCATACAGTGGGAAGACACAAGCAACACAATGACTAATAGCAAGGCAGAAGCAATTCCTTGAGATTGTCCATAAGATCATTTATCAAGCATTTCAGTACTGATTGTGGCTGTGGTTCGGCTAGACTGCCAGGCCAATAGGTATTTCCTCTGAGGAATGAGACAGAGAGCTAAAATGTGATGGTGGACTTTCCTGAGTCGACAATGAGGAGAGTGCTCAATTAGTAGCAATGCTCACTCAGGGAAGAGCTTGCATTGAATATCGCTGCGTGGCCTTGGGCCACTGATTGGAATCTTGGCAGGCCCAACTCAGCCCTTAATCCATGAAATCTTAATAAATTCAGTACCATTATATTTGGTAATCATTCTCTAAGAAACACTTACAAAACAGAAAACAGCAGTTATTGTGGGTGTTCTGGATCTGGTGCCATAGATAAAATGAGAGGTAAAGAGAAATGATTGAGCGTATGATTAGTATGGCACAGAAGCAGGGATGGGATGAGACAATTGGCAGACAGTAGTATGAGGGGGTTGTTTATTTAGGATGTAGTATTAACAGTACAGTTCAGTACATGGTAGTCAAGAAGGGGAGTCATGAGAGAGTACACAGGGTATCTTAAAGAGTGAAGGAGGTGGAGATTCAGTGTGCATTTAAAACATCAGATAATAAGGGTCATATTGACATGCAGGAGCAGTTAGTTCCAGTGACACAGGCAAGTAGGGAGAGGAGTGAACGCAAACAGGTGAACAGGGTTGACGGGGAGCAGAGAGATCAGGGAGGGTACTAAAGTTGAGGCTCCATGGAAGAGAGTAGTGGTAGATTGTGTTAGCTCAGCGCGTGGGTGGAAAATCATGCATATATTTAAAAACAAGCTGTATAATTTAAAGAGGCAATTAATTTTCATGGAAAGCCAACTGACATGGTGTGGGTGTTTGGAGTTGGGTGAGATTTTCAGCAGATTATAGAGAGTACGGATGGGGAATTTGTGTGCTTTGTGTAGAGGTGTGACAGAATAGGGATGTTGGAAGAGGAGGAGACTGGAACTGTAATCTTTCTGTTCAGATTTTTATCGTTTCCAGTAATAATTATGTTTCCCTATAAACATGCACCCACTGACCTGATCCTGTAGCCCGGACGTGTGGAATTTGAGAAGCCCCCCCGGGGGAATCCCCTCCTATCCCGTGATAGCTTACACCAGGAAGGAATGAACTCCCCAGGGAAACCCTCTGGGGAAGAAAACCCTGTCCGCCTCAGTTGTTGGAAGTCTTCTCTGTGAGCAGGTAAGGGCGAGTCTTTAACACATTTCCAGGTGACTGGATGCAGGTACCGTAAAGAAAAAATAAGAAAGGCACAGATTAGAGAAAGGTAAGTATGTGCTTAAACACAGAGTAGAAGCGGATGTGAGTAGCCTAATAGTTACCAGTATAAAGAGGATTGTGATCTATATTGCCTCAAGATTGCATCCGTTCGGATTTCATCTGTGGAACGTTGAGAGTGATGACTCGTGGATAACGTGATGTAACTTCGGGAGCCTGGCAGCAGATTCGAATTGAAGCAAAAGCCTTACGAACAACGCGGCTGGGGACTGAGTGAAACAGCTGACTCGAATCAATGTGTGTAAACTGTCCAACCTGGTGTGAATGGAAGCGGTTGTCGAAGAAAGGAGAAGGATCTGTTTTGATCAGCACTGGAACTCGTAAATAGAGTTTAGGAAGCGGAATCTCTGTTCTTGGAGTGCAACAAGAAGGCTTCTATACAAACAGAGACAGAAGAAGGTTTAGCAAGAAGTAAATGAAAATGCAAATAGTGGTAAGCCTAGGGATGTACTTACGAAGCGCTGACTGGGAAGAGTAGCAACGCACTCGAGCGTTGTGCCTGCCGCAAGATAACCGGATCTCTGCTGAGGAGGAGGAGCCTCCACGGCCCGCAACTCTTGCAAGACTGGAATACCGCCCTCGGACGGCGCCGCCATCTTGGGAGAAAAAATGGCCGCCACCCGTGATTGGGACCAACGGCGCCACAATGACCATCTCCTTCTATGGAATATGACAGGAACAGTAATCAAGGTGACTAAGTACTAAGGTCTTTAGAATAGTTTTGGCAGTAGGGGTAGGTTTTGCTAATATTAAGGCATCTCATCTTAGACAAAGTAGAGCTTTTAGTTATACATTGATGAAGTTATACATCACTATCTACAGCACTGGAATGCATACACTGTTTACATCCAACAATAGCGTTTAAAACAACTGTAATCCTTCAGTTTCTAGTTGTTCATTCTAATATTCTCTTCCTCTTCAAGGCATTATTGAACTCTTTATTTCTTAGAGTGTAAATTATGGGGTTACACAAGGGACCCACACTGATAAACACTACAGATGATATTTTGTTTGGCATCTCTGAATACATAGATGTTGGGCGCATGTTGGTAAATAGGACACCTCCAAGGAACAAGATGACCACAGTGAGGTGGGTGGCACAAGTGGAGAAAGACTTGAATCTCCCGGCTGTAGACTGGATTTTCAGGATGACTTTGATAATGCTGACATATGATGCAAAGATGAAAGAAAGCAAGGGCATACTCACAGTTGTGCACAGTACATAGGTCACAGTTTCTACTGAGTGGGTGCTACTGCAGGTCAGATTCATGAGGGCTAAGATATCACAGAAGAAATGGCTGATTTCAAGTCTCTTACAAAAGGAGAATTTAGATATTAGGACAGTGTGAGCAATTGGCTCAGTGAAACCTCCCACCCAGGCTCCAGCGGCCAATGAGAGACACAGAGGCTTATTCATGATCGTCGTGTAACCTAAAGGGTGACAAATGGCTGCATAGCGATCATAAGACATGATGGTCAGGAGGAAGAATTCTGTTCCAACCATAGCTATAAAGAAGTAAACCTGCAGCATGCATTCCAGGTGTGTGATGTGCATGCCCTGCAGGTAAATGTTAGTCAGCATACCTGGAAACATGAAGGAGGAGTAACAGATGTCTAGAAAAGACAGGTTGGTGAGGAGGAAATACATAGGCGTGTGCAACTGGTAACTGCTGTAAATTACCATCATGACCAGCAGACTCCTGCTCAGGGAACCCCAAAAGAAGAAATTCTGTCCACAGTGTTTGATTTAGTCTTCCCATCTACACGTAGATCCTCATTTATTTGTTGAATGATGAAGATATGCAAAGACAGAAGATAATATTTTTTGGAGCAAACCTTTTACCAAATCTAAACCCTGACATGATAATCATGTCATTAGATATATTTTGCATTGGATATTGTGTATAAATAATTCAGTTATCGTCACCATTAGAGCTAGCTGCAGCAGAAAAAATGCAACGGAAATAGATCCAAAAAAAAAATCTTTGATTATTCTCCAGCCCCTTCAACCCTTTTCATTGGCCTGGATTTCCTGCATTTTGCAGTAAAACATGGAATTAGTGTTCATAAACCTGCCAAAATCACAAAATACTTGTCTGTGTGTATGGGAAGCATGCAGATATTTTGGTTTTGCAAACACACTTTTGGTGCATGGAAACCAGGCGCATTTCACTGATTTAGCTCTGACGTCGGTACTTAAGCTCATCCTTAATCAACATTATTGATCATGCCTCTGATTTAATGCATCTATTTCACATGTAGTCAATGAAGTGTGGGCATCCACTGGTATTGAGCTACTGCACCTTTATTGTTTTAACAGCTGGATGGGAGTGTTGCATGCATCAAGGCTAAGGTATGATGCTACCCACATTCACAATCATAAATCTGTACAAATAAACACCCTTGTGCTCAACATAACATTAAGATGTGTAGCATAGAATAAAGCATGTTCACATCCAATTGTAGTCAGGTCATGTATAATATTAAAAAATGAATGTGTCCTTTGAAAAACGTTGATGGTTGTTTTTTTTTTGGTGAATCTAGGAGTAAAAAAAATCAATGTAACCACACCCAACACGTGTTTCGACCTTGCATATGTCTTTGTCAAGGCTAGTGTATGATAAGAAAGCAAAGTATATAATAAACACATCATTAGATACCCTTGTCCAAATTTGGAAGTTCATGACCGTCTTACATTTATTCAGGTTATGAATAATCCTCTCAATAATAACAGTTTCCTTACTGCCCAAGTCTAAAATGGTGAGAAACGTCATATTATTAAAGATTACTGGGTGTGAACAACGTGTAATGATGAAAACGAGGTGTCCCAAAAAAAACCTGCTGGTCAGTGGGAAGAAGACTATCTTGATTGAAAAGCAATCAATCCTGGATGCTCCATGTGTGTGCTTCACATTGATTTGCATATTGTAATTCTGTTTAGAGCAAACAGTAAGGAATAGTGTGTTGATTCTTCTCCACCATGCAAATGTATATTTGGCATCAGTGCTGGTATGGACTCAACAATATGATCAGTTCACCTATATTAAAGAGGATGGATGTGTTCATCCTGGTCTCGTTGGGGTTAGTATTGGTGTGCTGCGTGTTTGGTGTCACCATTTTGAATTGGGGGCTGTTTCTGGATCCCTGGAGTCCCTACCAGCTCTTGACACTTGATGTCTGCACCTACCCCTGCACTTGCCACAAGCTGGCCACAAGCTGGCTGCACTTTTTACCTATTGTTTTTATTTATTCTGTTTATGTATTACTGTTGATCCTATGTACTGCCCCTTCCCACTTCCCTCCCCAGCACTTTCCCTTCCCCCCTGCCCTGCACTGGCACAATCTTAATGTCACCTGGCCTAGTAAGATCGTTGTCTCTGTCTTCCCTGTGTTCTCCCTCCCTTGCCTCATTGTGCCTTGAAACACTTGTGTATAGGCACGTTATAAATGCCATATCTTATCATACCCATTACTTTGGAGACTCGACCATTGTTTCTCACAATGTTCGAACATAAGGACATCTTGAATTTCAACCTCATCCGCGCAGCACATTTTCCCATCATTTTGGGCATACCGTGGCTACGCAAACATAACCCACTTATCAACTGGTCCAAGAATACTGTATCTTTTCAGTCAGAACACTGCTACACCAACTGTGGGTCAAAGAACATACCCAAGGAAGTTCCAGAAACAGTGATGCCAAACACCTTAACCGCTTCAGTGGTGGTGAGGGTTCCCAGTAGATATCAGGAATTCAAAGACGTTTTTGAAAACCATTGTCCCAAGGAACTACCTCTACACCGACCAGAGGACTGTGCCATTGAATTAACATCCAATGCATCAGTACCTCTTCCTAAAATGGAAGCCCTCAAGGAATACTTGACAGACAACCTTCAAAACAGCTTAATAAAAGAGTGAAAGTCAGCAGCAGGAGCCTCACTATCTTTATCCCTAAGAAGGGTTCAAAAGAATTAAGACTGTGTATCGATTCCCAAGGTTTTAATGCCATCAACATCAGAGACAGGTATCCCATGCCTCTCATCAGGGACATCATAGAAGCAGTCCAGGGAGCCTCTACATTCAACAAACTCGATCTACGTGGCGCTTATCATTTACTAAGTCTACGCAGGGGTGATCAGTGGAAAACAGCCTTCATAACACCCCAGGGACATTTCGAGTACCAAGTGATGCCCTTTGGATTGGTGAACGCCCCCAGGGAGTGTTCCAAAGGTTTATGGATACGATTGTTTCTGATCTCCTGTTTAGCTTTGTGATTGTCTACTTAGATGACATTTTGGGTTTCTCCACTTCCCCATCGATTCATGCTCACCGCGTCTAGGAAGTGCTCATGAGGTTATGCCTTCATAAACTCCTCGCCAAACCTGAAAAATGTGTCTTCAAAGTCTCTTCCGTTTCCTATCTGGGATACATTATCTCCAAGTACGGAATCCGGATGAACCCTCTAACGACCAGTGCCATCATGTTATGGCCTCAACCACAGTCTGTAAAGGATATCCAACACTTCTTAGGACTGGCAAATTTCTATAGAAAATTCATCAAGAATTTCTTGAATATAGTCTTGCCCATCACAGCGCTACATAAGAAAAACACACAGTTTGAATGGAACACTAATACCAATCAGGCTTTCTTGAGACTAAAATCTCTGTTTTGTTCTGCCACCATTCTCGTTCACCCCGATCCAACCGCACCCTTTATTGTGGAAACAGATGCATCAGCCAGAGCCATTAGTAATGTACTTCTTCAGATCGGAATGGGTCAGGAAGAACATCCAGTTGCTTATTACTCTTTCACACTTACACCCAGCAAAGCCTACTATTCTGTGTTGGAAAAGGAACTTCTGGCTATAAGACAAGCCTGTTTGGAGTGGTGTCACCTCCTTCGAGGAGCCAAACATCCCTTTGAGGTTCGCATAGACCATTGTAATCTCAGAGTACTCCAACAGATGGAATGTCTCAACTCCCGCCATGCACGATCGTCCTACTATTTTTCCCAATTCGACTTTTTCATCACACACCTCCCAGGTAATCTTAACATTTTAGGAGATAGCCTTTCCAGAATAAATGGCCAAGAGAAACGAAGTTTGACTTTCCCAGAGAATATTCTTGTCACGGAATTCCCCCTTTCTCACCTGAGATCGATCCTTGCAGGATTTCTTGGAAGGAGTCTTCTTGCGCATGGATCGGGTTTTGTACAAGCCCGCACAAGCCTCTTCCGACTCCAGCGTGCGTTCAGCGTTCCAGGATACTCGGATGCTCAGGAAGTCCAGAAAGCGAGGAAGAGTACACGAAGATGGTACA
Source organism: Ambystoma mexicanum (assembly GCF_040938575.1). Lineage (NCBI taxonomy): Eukaryota > Metazoa > Chordata > Amphibia > Caudata > Ambystomatidae > Ambystoma > Ambystoma mexicanum. The sequence continues at coordinate 47,563,787 of NC_090925.1, read as the reverse complement.
CGAAATCCGGAAAGCAAGGTAGAGAGAATAGGGAGGAAGGGAATGGGAATTGAGAGGGTCCAGGAACCAGGAACAGGAGAATGGTTCAGCGAACTACGGAGCACAGGTCTAGTCACTACCAGCGATAGCGTTGAGACGTGCGAGGCCGTGGGGCATGGTCTATTTGTAGAATGAGCTACGTCCGATGTGGAAGCTGGTGCAAGCGTACCACGTTAGATGGCCATGTTGGGAGTACTAAAGAGTGCAAGCCCCGTTGTGACAAGGACCAGGAAGTCCAAAAGGGGCATGTTCTGTGGATCATGACAATTCTGGCAGGGAAGAAATTCCTTTATGAAATAATCACCTTTCTTCAAGATGTTAAAGACGCCTCTCAAGGGCATCAGGAATCCACTCATCTAAGAAGGACAGATGGTTGACTATTTTTTGACTTTTGTTTGTTTGTTCCCACTTCAGAATTACAAGACAAGATTCTATCCTGATGTCATGACTCTAAGACAGCTGGACACAAAGTAGTAGCCGCCACTTTCAAACTGGTTTCCTGAGGTTTTTGCTGGTCCACCTTTAAGAAGGCTGTGCGGGTCTATGTGCTTTCTTGTCCAATCTGTGTGCAACATAAATATTCCCCAGCCAAGCCATTATGTCTCCTACAGCAACACCCACCCCCTTTAGGTCCCAGGCAACATTTGTCTACTGACTTCATAGTGGATTTACCACCTTCCAGTGCTTGTACAGCCATCATGGTCATGATAGACTTGTTCACTAAATTGGCATACTTCTCCCCCCTACCAGGAGCACCCACTGCTCTTCTCACAGCTTCAGTATTTCCACGTGACATTTGCACATTGCATGGATTACCTCAGACTGTGGTATCAGATAGGGGTACTTAATTCACTTCCCAAATCTGGTCCACACTTTGTAAACCTCTTGGTATCCATCGGCCCTTGTCATCAGGTTACCATACTCTGGGCAACAGACAGAAGGAAAGGATGAACCAGACCTGTGAGCAGTACATCCGATGTTTCTCCAACAAAAAACATGACAATTGGCACACTCTCTTACCCATGGCCGAATTTACATATAACAACTCTGTTCATACTGCCATTAAGAAGAGCCCCTTCTTTGGTACTTAAGGCTATCATCCTAAACACCTGCCAACTACAGTGTAACCACCTTTGCAATTACCTTCCGTGGATTCCTTACTCGAGACCTTGGAAAGAACCCATAAATAAACCTATGAAAACCTTGTGGGGGGCAAGAGAAAGAACAAGAACTATGCAGAGAGAGGACACAGGGAGTGTCCAGACTGGGAAATCGGAACAATGGTATGGCTATCTATGAAACATCTCCCTAGATGGATTCATCCATCCAAGCTGTCACAACGTTTTATCAGGCTGTTTAATATCCTTTCTAAAATCAATGCAGTCGCCTTCAGACTACAACTGCCCCAGTACCTCTGTTGACTACATCCTGTTTTTCACTCCTCCCTTTTGAAACACTATGTTCCGGATCATTTTCAATGCAAGAAAGAAAGGAACTAGAAGATCAAGGAACCAGGTACGGAAGAATATGAAGTATCTCTAATCATCGATTCCAGATACTATCAGGACACTCTTCAATACCTAATCCATTTGAAAGGATTTTCCGAAGCAGAAAGGTCTTGGGAACCTCAGAGACATATCAACGCTCCTCTTTTGATCCAACGATTCCATCGGTGACATCCCTGGAAACCTGGTAACCCCAAATTGAGGAGGGGTCATACTGTCATGTCGCACAGACATTCATTGTGGAGCCGCTGGAAACTGACGTGATGGTTCCATCACGTTTTCCTGCAGCAGTCTAGTCTTTCCCAAGATGGCAATTGGCACTGTTTATACTACATTCGGCCCGCTGCTCCCCACGTTGCAGCCCTTCCACTCCTGCTCCGAGTGAGACGCTTGTTTCTTTCCTTGCCTTCCTGCTTGCTCTTCCTTCCTTGCCTCTCTCATCCTACTCTGCACTTCCCACAGTCTTACCCCTTGGATTCTTGCTTGCTCCTCCTCCTTTGACTATGGTCCTTGCTGTTCAGTCTTCCATTCAGCTGACTGGTACCTTTGCTACATTTTGGATTTCCACTTTCATTGGAATAAAACTGTGTCATTGTGTTTTTTTTTGGTGCCATCAAGGCTTTTTCCCTGCGTTGGGCTTTCTCGCAGGAGAGCCCCCCTGCTGTATTGATTGTGCCCAGCAACCAAGCGTGGTGGACTCTGACGGAGAGAGACCATATATCTTCTCTGGCAGAAAGACTACTAAGATAAGAAAAGAAGAAAACACGAAAGAAGAACAAGGAACACCGTCTGCATCTTCGGGTGAGGAATCTGGTAAACCTGATATTTGTGAGAGATTCGCTGGGATGCCACTTGAACTTAGGAGTGAACGTACGTAATTTGGGTGCTGATTGAACTAAGGAGTGACAGTACGTAGTTTATATACCACTTCGAGTTAGGGGTGACGGTCCACAGTTTTGCCAGGGTGCTGTCTTGAGCTACGGGGGACAGTACACAGTTTCGGCTCAAGTGCTGCCTTTAGTTACGGGAGATGGTACGCAGATTCTACGGGGTGCTGCCTTGAGTTACGGGGAACAGTATGCAGTTTGGCCGGGGTGCTGACTTGAGTTATGGAGGACAGTACACAGTTTCACCAGGGTGCTGCCTTGAGTTACCGGACACAGTATGCAGTTTCACTGGGGTGTTGCCTTGTGTTACACTCGAAAGTATGCAGTTTATCTGGGGTGTTGCATTGAGATATGCGGACAGTATGCAGTTTTTCCGGTGTGCTGGGCGGTGGTGTGCAGGTAGGCGCAAATGTTGTTTGTTGGTGTTCGTTTTTATTTGATTGGGGATGTGTTGTCGGCGTTCTATGTGCAACTTGTTGTTGTTTGCACTGCAGATTGCTTTAATGTCCATTAATCAACAAACAGTGCTAAGCTTTTCGCACGCGCAACAAACAACATCTATGTGAAGGACTCAATACCCTGGTCTTTTAGGGGTTTAAGACCGAACCAGTCCCATCAATGGATCTGATAGATGAAAGGCACCCATGGCATAGCCGCACCCAAAGCCAATACCAGCTACCAACTAATCTTCCAGCCTACTGCCCGAAGCAGCACCACATTCCTTCACACCACCATACAAATGACACACTCCATACCAAGCACCCCTGATACATGATCCCAAATGGGTCACCACAACCCCACCCCCCCACCCCTCATCATTAAAAATATGCCCAATCAAGTGCACGTCATGTCTGGGCTCCATGCACAAAACACAGCAAAACATTCACACACACAGAGCTGTTAGTTCCGATCTGAAGGCATGAACTCCACAGCAACGTAATCACCTCCTTGTAAACTGAACTCACACTCAAAAATCTCTAGTCCAAACCATTCATTACAGGTCCTCAAGAGCCAAGACGCCACAAAAATGGAAGACGTCTTGCTGGACAGAAGCCACTAACATACCTTAACAAAGTCTAATCTTTGACATCAGAATTCAAAGTGAAACGTGTTTTGCTTGAAAAGCATGACTGGACAGGTCGTCCAAGACACAACAGAGCAGCTGTAAAAATGAAAACAAAATTACATTTTAAAACCACAAAGCGACACAGAATGATTGGGGAATATTCCCAAAGGTCTACCGAGACCACGAAAAAACATTAGAAAAGTAGTTTAAGCTTTTGTGGCTGTCCTTATGTACTTTGCTCATACGTTTGTAAAGGGGTGAAATTGTGTGCCATTTGCAACTTTTCCAAGCCTTTTTTCACTGATCGCAGAGACTGAATTTTTGAACATATGTTTCATAATTCGGTGCGTCCGATTCCTTCCATTTGCAGCTTTCACCCACTGTCTGAGACGGTCTTCCCTCCAGAGACTAAAGAAGAATCTCAGAAAGCTGTTCCTGGTATTCGCCGGGTCCCAGTGGGTCTCTTTATTCCACTGCAGTTTAGTAATAATTACTTACAATGTTTGCTTTGTAAAGATTGCATTTTTGGCGCTGTGCCATCATAAAGATATGTTGTGGCTTGAATTGTGAATGATAGCAAGTACCACACTTAGATAGCATTGTGAACATTAGCCTGCGTCGCACCTCGATAGGATTGTGAATGTTAGCAAGTGCCACATCTAGACTGCACTGGGAATACTACCAATGCCACATCTAGATATAATTGTGAATGCTAGCCTGCTTCGCAGCTAGACAGGATTTTTGAAGGTGGGCCAGTGCCACATCTGGATATATATGCAAACATTGGCGTGCATCATATATAGACAGGATTGCGAATATTAGCCAGTGCCGGATTTAGGTAGAAATGCAGAGATATTCACACGCCACATCTAGAAAGAACGTGGACATTTAGCACATATCACTTCTAGATAGCAAGGCCAATAACCAACTCACTAACAATCTCACTCCTCTGCATACACCTCTCAAACTCTAACCACACACAACCATAACCCTAAAGCACAAGAAACCACACAAATTTCAGTACACCGCAACAACAAAAACAAACCACACACAGCTTTGCACAACAGCACACGACACCTACCGACCGAAAAAGCACATCCATGCTCAGCGAACTGTGTTAATCGAACTGAAGCTGCCAACAGCACATCACTGCTCTCTTGCACTTATCCTGCTTGTTCCCACTAACTCACCCCACCCACCCCCTTTCCTTTTCAGATCAACCAGAGTGCCACGGGACCACTCCGGTGGTGATAGTGCGTGGCACAAATATCCTTTAACATTAACATTAACAAGAGACTTGAAGCTCTCCTGTACAGGGTGATCTGAAGGGATTTTGAGGGCTGGGATACAAAAACATTTGGGGCCCCACCAGAACCAAATGGAATGAGGAGTCGAATAACCTCCCCCTTTTGTCACATCGCAATCACAACCCATGTCTTTATGTTGTGCCCGACAGTTATCAAAATAAGCACAGCTATTCAATCTCCTTATCTTCTTCATCAGAAAAATAAACAAATGACATTTAAAGGGCAACATTGATAATCCAAGACAAAGATCCTTGGGCCACATTACGAGTTTGGTGGTATTCAGGCAGTAAATCTGATTGAATACCGCCAAACGGAAGTATTGCTACTGCCATTTGGTCTTGCATAATTGCCACGGAATTGCAAGTAGTGGTATACGGTGTAAAATCCCGTTTTCTGGAGTCGATAGGACTCCATGGGGATTTTACTGGTGGTAATTCTACCTATTTTTTGTGGTAGGTAGGTCATTTTACTTCCAACATTTGGTTTATAGGAAAGCCTACCTACATATCGCCAAACTCATAGTTCAGTGGTGCAATAATGTGATGGTAATGCAACATTAATGGAATTACCGCCACAGTACTGCATTTCTTATTGCATCGCCATCCTCGTAATGATGTTCTAGCCGAGGGACAGGACACATTTTACCAAAGCTACCATGAAGAAGGTATACAGGCTGTAGCGCAGACGCAGGATATAGATTAGTAGCCCTATATAAAAGAAACACATTCCCGAGCAGAAACACAGGACTCCCATCAGCGGCCTTGCAGAATGGACATGCACTCAAGCTTGGAAACAAGGATCAATTGGGATCCGAGCATGGACACAGGACTCCGATCAGCGGCCTTGCAGAATGGGCATGCACTCAAGCTTGGAAACAAGGATCAATTGGGATCCGAGCATGGACACAGGACTCCGATCAGCGGCCTTGCAGAATGGGCATGCACTCAAGCTTGGAAACAAGGATCAATTGGGATCCGAGCATGGACACAGGACTCCGATCAGCAGCCTTGCAGAATGGGCATGCACTCAAGCTTGGAAACAAGGATCAATTGGGATCCGAGCATGGACACAGGACTCCGATCAGCAGCCTTGCAGAATGGGCATGCACTCAAGTTTGGAAACAAGGATCAATTGGGATCGGAGAATAGATACAGGACTCACATCAGCAGCCTTGAAGAATGTGCATGTGCTCAAGATTGGATGCAAGGGTCAATTGGGATCCGAGCATGGACCCAGGGCTCAGATTAGCAGTCTTGAAGAATGTGCATGTGCTCAAGCTTGGATACAAGGATCAATTGGAAACAACAAGAAAGGTAAAAATACCATAAAATAGATAGAGTGTACGGATGAAAAGTTACCAGGAAGGTGCATGGATCTGAATATAGGCTAAGATTAGAAGATTGTCATGAGTGAGCGAAGAAACGAATGCCTTTGTGCTATGCAATATTGCAATGGTCACTGTTATTATATATGATGTAGCACCATGGGCACTTAAACCAGAAGGGAGGTCTTTTGAAGTGTGCACCCTGAGAACTAAATCACTCTTTTGGGCTGACAATCTTGAAATATTTAGGGACTGGGAATTAAGACTTGTTAGGCATTATGAATTAAACAGGTTTCTCAGGGTCACACACTATTGTTACATATTTTCACTGGGATGTGAGCACAGGATTTGAACCCTGTCTGCATTTTCAGCAGTTCACCATGTTTCCCATTTCTTTTCTTACAGCGAAGTGCAATTATTCATGAATATTTGACATTAATAAATTAACTTGCCACTATCCAAACGCGCCATTATCTGCAGACCCTCAGGATCTACCGCTCTGTTCCCCTTTGAATGGGCTGATTTCTCCTCCTCTCTCCTCACAACCACCTCTAAACTCCTTCGCCTGGGTGACGTCAGCATCCACCTTGACTCCTCAATCACGGCATCCACTCTCTTCTGTGACTTTTGTACCTCGCTCTCCCTCTCCATTCCCCCTCTGGTCCTACCCACTCGGCTGGATAGACTCCCAATGCCTTCATCCATTTTGATATTTTGCTCTCCTCCACTCTCACCACCCCACTCTCTGGTCAGTCCATTCTCTCCTCTCACCTGGGTCCTATCTGGCCGCTGACCGCACCCCCCCGTGCCCTGCCACCCTCATTCACAAACATCACCCAATGAAACGCATATCAGATGCTGCCTTCGCATCTGCCTTCATCCCCCCTATCTCCCCACTGCAGACTCCACCTCTGACTCCACTCTCAATCACCTCCATCTTGCCATCACTAACACTCTTGACACGCTTGCCCCAGTCATGAGGATACTCCTTAAACATGCCTCCAAGCATAACACCTGGCTTAACTCTGAACTTGCAGCCCAGAAACACAAGTGCATAGCTACGGAACAGAAGTGGCAGACCTCAGGCTCACCCTCTGACAAACTGGCCTGTCACCTGCTCAAAAGGCAAAACCGACTCTCTATTTGCTCCAAGAAAAGGGCTCACATCCAGGCCCTCATCTCTGGGGCATTCCAACAACACAGCTGAACTCTTTAAAATCTGCAAGGAACTAGCCAACCCTTCCGCAGTCTCCACCTCAAAAGGCCCTCTGCAATGCACTGGCCAGACACTTCACTACAAACACTCAGGACATCCTGAGCACCCTCTCTTCCCTTTCCTCCTTTCCTTTTCCCACCCACTTCCCTCCTATGCTCTCCCATCCCCCTTCTGCCTTCCTCTCCTCCTTCTCTCCTATCAAACCTGATGAGGTCACAAGAGTTGTCCACTCTATGAAGGTATCCTACAAATAGGTCTCCCACTGTTCCTCCAGAACCATTAAGGACAATATCAGCTCTCTTACCCCCTAACTTGATGATTTCTGCAATCACTCTTTTGCAACTGGATCTTTCCCCTCCTCCCTCACGCACTCCTTTGTGTGCCCACTACAGAAAAAACCCTCTGCTGACCCGTCCTGTCCTGCTAACTACCGCCCCATCACCCCCTTCCTTGGGAAATTCTTGGAGAAGCTGGTCTTCCCCCAACTGACCCAGTGCACTGAACTTGTTGGTTGTCTACAAGTCCATCAATCTGGATTTGGAGCATCCAGAGGCATGGAAACTGCTCTTCTGAACACCCGTGATTAACTGCTTGCATCTCTTGATTCTAACTCTCGAGCTGTTCTCATTTTACTTGATATCTCCTCTGCATTTGACACGGTCAACCACTCCATCCTCATAAAATGGCTCCACGTTACCCTAGGTATCTCGGGGCAGGCACTGGACTGGCTGACCTCCTTCCTCAAGGACTGCCCATCCCAGGTTATTTTGGGCTCTTTCTCCTCCCCAACTCTGTCTCCACCTGCGGCGTCCCTCAGGGCCTTTCCAAGTGGCACACACCTGATTTCCACCTTCTGCCCTAACTTCCAGTGTTATGCAGATGACACACCACTCTTCTTCAAACTTCCCTCGATCCTCTCCTTACTTCCTCCATCATTCCTGAATGCCTATCTGCCATCCAGTCCTCGTGTGGCTCCAATGTTTCCTGCCTCAATGCCAGCAAGACTGAGATCCTTCCCATTGGGACTCCTGCTCCCTCTTTCTCCCCCTCACTCTGGCCTCCCTCCATGGGCTCTCCCCCTTCTACTTCATCTGAAGCCAGCAACCTTGGAGTTATCTTCAACTCTTCAAATCCTCTCTTTCGTTCCCCCCACATATACTTTCAATTCCACCCTCTCAAAGGAATCCTTCCTTTCCTCACTTTCCCCCAGAAGCGCAATGTCTCTAGAGCTCTGGTTCTCTGTAGGCTAGACTACTGCAATAGCCTCTTCCTTAATCAACCCTCTTCTTCTCTATGACCCCTCCAGCTAATCCAGAATAGGGCTGCATGACTTATCCTTGGCCTCAAGCCCAGGGACTGCATCTATCCATCCCTACAATCTCTCCACTGGCTCCCGGTTGCTGCAAGGATCAAGTTCAAACCCTTCTGCATCATTCATAAGGCTGCCTGGGGCCAGGGACCACTCTATCTACAAATGGCTTTCACTAAATCCTCTCCATTCTAATCTTTGCGTTCCTCTGGCACCAACTCTGTGTGTGTCAAGAGCTTCGCTAAACAACAAGCTTGTGGCCGATCTCTTTTCACGGCTAGCTCCCTCCTATGGAACATCCTCCCCCTTCCCCTTCGTCTTGAGCCGGATCTCCTCAAATTGTGGAAGCTCCTCAAGACCTTCATTTTCACCTCCTCCTTCTCTCCCTCACTCCTCTGATAAATCCCACAGTTGCTGAGATTGGTGACCAGAGCCCTTATGTTTCCACCTGGGTCCTGGCCTCCCACCCCCAATCGCCTTCAGCCCCCGCCTGCTCCCAGCACTTGCCTAGGAACCCACAGGCCTGTGCCATCACTGGCCTGCACTTACTTACCTATGGGCAGCTGCTCCCCCCTAGCTCTTCCCCCTGGGGTACTCTTAGCACTTACCTCCCCCTCCCCCATCCCTTTCTCTATCTGCACTTGCAAGTTCCAAATGCTCACAAGGCCTAGTAACCACCACTATCTTTCATTGTTATATTTTCATTTCATTCCCATGTTCCCTCCCTGGTGCCCTGTGGCCACTTTGAAACAAAATGTACTTGATGTATAAGCGCCTAACAAATGCACAGTTAATAAAGTAAATAAAATAAACTAAGACCCTGTGTTGTAGACCTGATTTGGAAAGTAAACATACCACATAATTACCTAACATAACAATATATTGTCTTTATATCCTTCTGGAAATATATCATGCACAGGGAGAATGATTCAACTGTAGCTTTATTTGATGAATCTTTGAGGGAAGTGTGAAAGTACCAGAAAACTCATTGTTATGACTTAAAAAATAATTTGATGTGGATTCTACTACTGTATTTCAAATCTCTAAAGACAACTAACAGAAGAACTGTGTGATACGAACTCCTGCTTGACAGAGGTGCAAATTGTTATTTGTGATGTGAAGAATATTTGATTTGATATGGCATTTATAATGCGCCTGTACACAGGTGTTTCTAGGCGCGATAAAATTAGAAAGAAGTATCAAAGCATTATTTGGGTCAAATAAGCAGACAAATAAGATCAAAATGCCAACTCAGAATAGGTCTGTAACATTTCTCTGCTCTCTCCCATCTAGGGCCACTTCCATTTAAATAGTCTCTATGAAAAGTGAGAGCAGGCAATGGGCTAAGCAGTGCTGCCAGGATGGCAGACGGATAAACCTTTAGAAGAAGACAGCATAAAATGATTTGTCCCAGGACCACATTATCATCCAGTGGTAAATTGTATATGAGCCTCGACACTTTGGCTCCAAAGTATCAAACCTGGCTGCCTTGTCACCTCTCCGGACTCATGCATTATGCTCTTGATTGGTGATGGCTCTCCAGTTTTTAGAACCCGGTTCTAGAGCTGCACCATGCTAATGGTGCTATGTTACTTTGCATATCTTGCACATGATGTGGCAGGTATGTTGTTTTGTATCACATCAGGTTTTACTATCACCAAAGTGTTTGTTATCCTCAGAGAGAGGAATGGCTGAGTCTGCCCGGCTGGGATTTGGCCCTGTGATCTGGCATGTGAACAGATCTCTGCAATGTGTTAACAGACTGAGCTATCTTCTGAGCAATCCCGCCACTCAAGCGTACCAATATACATGTTAATATTGGTTTTTGCATATAATTAATATATTCCCAGAAGAAAGGTGAAAACGTTGTCAGAGTTGTGCTATAGTAAGTGCATGCACTCTATGTGCAGCACTTAGCATGAGAATTATTACATTACAGGAGCAATTCCTGAGCTATGACCTTTGTTGTAAAGAGCAGCCGGGCATCAGGCTCAGAGCCCTCAGAGGTTCAATAGACACTTCCATGGCATGTGCTATTTATGATACTCAAGTGTCAAGAGACTACGAAAATGGAAGAAGTGCTGCTATAGCGAAGCCAGTAGCATATCACAAACTACCACAGTCTTTGACATCAGTAGGCAAAGTGACACATGTTCTGCTTGAAACGCATGACTAGACAGGTTGTCCAAGACACAACAGAGCAGCAGCAAACATGAGGTGAGTCCACCTGGGAAGCCATACCTTAGTCTGAGAACTGGCCACTTACCTTTGAAAGACTAATCACTGTGAATAAATGATCTATATAGTTTTCATTCAGTATTCAATATCAGTGATTGTTGAATTACCTTCCAAGTTTAAAAGAAATATCGTGGCAGCTTACATTGTTAAACCACTCAATCAGGATAGATGAGCCATTCTATTCAGCAAGAGTAGAGGGCGTTCAGAGTTGGGCAAGAAAAATATATACACTCTGAGGCAGAAGCAGAGAAACACACTTAGACACTGCGGATAGTCATCCCCTCTGATGAACATCGCTGCAGGACTCATTGTGCCCAAGGCTTCCTCTCAGCTTTCCTTTTCTCTCGCTGATCAGTTTATATAAAGAGAGCGGCATCATTAGACCGCTAAGAGCTCAGCAAGACTTCATCCCTGGAGGTGCTAGTCACACGCCTTCTCTAATTACAGACTTGCTCCTTTGCCTTCAAGGGTGCAACTCGCTTGATTAAAGGCTGTGCTGATTCCTGGCAACAATTATCAGCAAATGACCATCTCATTATAAAGTCTATCTATAAAGGAATGTGGGAGAGTGTTACCCAAGAGTGGCAATACTCTAAGCTCTGTAATTACAGGGGTTACTGCTGCCCAATGTAATGATAATCAATTCAACCAACTCAGTGGCGCGACCGGCTGAGTCGTCCCTTCAGCATAGCTTACATTGTTAAACCACTCAATCAGGATAGATGAGCCATTCTATTCAGCAAGAGTAGAGGGCGTTCAGAGTTGGGCAAGAAAAATATATACACTCTGAGGCAGAAGCAGAGAAACACACTTAGACACAGCGGATAGTCATCCCCTCTGATGAACATCGCTGTAGGACTCATGGTGCCCAAGGCTTCCTCTCAGCTTTCCTTTTCTCTCGCTGATCAGTTTATATGAAGAGAGCGGCATCATTAGACCGCTAAGAGCTCAGCAAGACTTCATCCCTGGAGGTGCTAGTCACACGCCTTCTCTAATTACAGACTTGCTCCTTTGCCTTCAAGGGTGTAACTCGCTTGATTAAAGGCTGTGCTGATTCCTGGCAACAATTATCAGCAAATGACCATCTCATTATAAAGTCTATCTATAAAGGAATGTGGGAGAGTGTTACCCAAGAGTGACAATACTCTAAGCTCTGTAATTACAGGGGTTACTGCTGCCCAATGTAATGATAATCAATTCAACCAACTCAGTGGCGCGACCGGCTGAGTCGTCCCTTCAGCATAGCCCCATTATATTTACATGGTGGATGAGGTACCTTGAGGACCTTAACTGTTGGTTAGGTCATAGTGGATGTTTTGTATTTCTATTAAACATTTCAGTTATCTGATAATGTGAATTCCACACAATGTTATTGCCCCTCGTGTACGGCACGACATATCGTGCATGCCTGAATGTAGTGTGTTAGGCAGCATTACACAGGATATAAATACCAAACATAGGAATATGAAAGATTTGAATTTCAGGTCTGATTAAAGATTATTCATTGGATACAAGCAAAGTGGGGTACTGTATGAAGCAGGATATGGTTCAATGATAGCTTAGATGTATTTGCTACACTGCACACACCCATTTGCAGGTTGAAATCATAATAATTCAAGCAGGTTTTTCAGAGACAGATGGTTCCAGAACAATGGTCTTGTGTTATGGGATTTTATTTTCCGCTTCTTGAAACTGTGACAAGCTGATGACATGTGTGGCAGGCAACTGACAAGAAAGTACACCAAGCCCAGGGTCACGTGCATTGAAGATGTTGTCTCAGAGGGCCCTATTGAAAGCCGCCCCAAGGGGTCCCTTACATCTATGGAAACAAGGCGAGTCACCACACACGATAGATACGCCAGACACGAGGTTGTATTCCCAAAGCTAGGGTTTATTGCAAAGCAAATAGTCTCAGTTGGCCAACTCGGTCTCACGCCCCGCGACGTGTATCTCTAGACCTCGAGGGACTCAAGAGAGTGAATTACTTACATCAGTTACATATATACAAAATGCATATCATACAATCAGCTATGACATGTTTAACACCCTCCTTTATTGGGTTTCTTTGAACTCGGTGTGATGATGGACACTTTCCACAATTATGACACCTTCAAATATCTATTCTAGTAACAATATGCAATTTGCAAGTGCGGAGGCATCTTTCAGTTGTTGAACAGAACACAATGCTTCTGTTCTTGGAAGTGAGCTACATACGGGGGAAGAGTCGCATTGCCGACCTTGCTATCTATGGGGTTCTATTTGTGTCCTGGGAGCCGACACGCTCTACAGGGCTCAGTAAAGGGGGGCCGTAAGAAGAGCATAATTCAAGCCTTTAGCTGCTTTATTCTAACATATTCTACCATACAACGAGACTGGCTGGCAGCTGCGAAATGATTAAATGCCCTGCAGCTTTGCTTCAAGGCTACATTCGGGAGGGAGCCGGGCATTCTTTCCTGGCGCTGCCTACGTTGTGTTTCAACAAACTCTTGTTATCCTCGCGGCCCTGCGGCCTTGTCCTTTCACGTGCAGACAACAATGTTTTACAATCGCGCAGTGTAAGCAGAAAATGTGCTGCGAAGCAATAGGTACAGAAAGCAATGAGCAATGGTTAGAAAACAAAATGGCGATCCTTGTTACATCAAAATGGTCGTTCATTGGCAAACTCGGAAACCTATATGTCTGTCATATCGTGCATGAGACGGCCCACGGCCACCAACATACGTTTGCCGTCAAATATGAGAGGTATCAATTTTTCCAGACTGACACTATGGGCCTTGAACTTTGCAATATGCAGCAACAGAGCTGTTGAGTTTTTGTGGGTGCCAGAATGGAGTAGAGTTATAATCCTCTGCAATGTAAGAGGTCACTGACTTCTTTCCTTTTCCATCTTGGTCTCGCTGGTAAACGCCTCTGGTGAGCAAACATTACAGCCATCTAGTATATGTTGCTATTACCTCCTTCGGATGGTTATGGTTCTTCCTCAGCTCTTCGTGCCCTTGTGTTTTTGTCTAATTCCCCTGCCTCTCGCTATGAGCAGTGGGTCCTACAGGTTTGTGAACAAGTTGAAGCTGACGGATAAAGGAGATGGTTGCTGGTTCTGTCATTGGTTGCCTCTGGTCAGCTGAGAAGACCCTAAACTCAACTTCTATTGTTTAACACATTCAAGCAGCAGTTGGAGAGACTTTGGGGTCTGAGCAACGAAGATGTTTTCATATTCATATACCAAAGTAGCAATCAGTGTGCTGCCTGATTAGGGGATGCCAGCTTGGGCTGGACACAAGGTGGCATTAAGAGAATTAATGAATAGACTACATAGTAGCAGTGCCATAATGCCACCCTGGTGTGAACCATCGGCAATCATAAATGGTCTGGTAAGTGAACCCTGGTGTGTCATTTGGAATGCAGCTAAATTGTCATGATGTAGAGCCACTGGAATTGATAGAATATTCAAGGGGGACCTACTTGATTTAATCAAGGCCATCATAGGCTGGGGTCCACGGATTCAAAGACTGTGGCCAGGAGTAAGAAAGTGACATATGAGGCTTCCCTTTTTAATAAATATAGGCGTGTCCACTTTTAAAAATAGAATCCCAAGACGGACTGGTGATACAATATTATTATTCACTGTCCATTCAGTAAGTTAACTAAAAAGATTTACCTAAAGGTCTTGAGGGAACTGTCTAGACGTGATATTGGGTGATAGCTTGAGGGGCAGTCTCTCTCACCTGCCATTTCTGTAGAGTAGAAGAATATTGTCTTTTTGCCAGAAAACAGGAAAGCTTCTTAGATGGAAAAATGTATTACACATATGGCAAAATAAGGGTGCCCAGAAAACAGGATTTTTGTAAAATAAATCTATCGGAACCATTTTCAGGCCTGGTATCTTGTGACTTTTGAATGCCAACATTATCTTTGATAGATCGACTGTTGAAAACTAGGTAGGAAAATAAGCAGCGGTAAAGGTTACAAATCCGATTCAGAAGATGAGAAAACACTCATCATCCAAGCAGGTGGATGCACCCATTCAATATGTGGTGCCCCCCAATTCCTGAGGATGGCCACATTCAAACTTTCCCTGGCATTATCGAAAAGCTTGCACAATGATGTGGACCCCAGCTAGGAATCTTGATAACCGTCAAGCATCCGGCCATATCCGGTCTACCTCTGCAGCCCTGGCTCTTCCAATACGGGCAGAAACCATGATCGTAGGCAGATTTTGTAGGAAAATCTGTGTCATGTTCATTCCTTTATGGACAAAAGACTACCTTATGACTTGGTGGGAACATCTCCTGGGAAATGCAGGATGTGCCACACTAAAACTGTGTACATAGTCACTGTAAAATTTCACTGATGAGCGGAGCCGACAGAACAAACTGTGTGAGGTTTCTTGCACATGGTAGAGGCTGCCACTTGGACTTCCTGAACTGGAGTGGCGTGAGGCCTCTGAGGTGCTCAGAACAGAATGAGAGCCTTGCTGAAGACTCAGATTCAAACACTGCCAGAAAAAGTAAGTAAAAAAGTCAGAGAAAAAAAATGAAAATGTACATGAAACTGTACAGTTTATGTCTTTCAACCTCATAATACCCCCACATCAATACTATAGCGATATCACAAATTACTCCTGTAGTTGTATACAAAGTCTATGTCCCCATGTCTGCATCTAATCATAAAACTGCATTTCTCCCCCAACAATGAAATGTATACATCCTCAACCCATGATACATTCATTTACCCTGGGTGGCCACAATCATGGTACCTAAGCTACCATTGTATGATAAATATGAAGTATGCATGCCTGGTATTGATACATTTACGATAACTAACGTGTTTAAAATCCTATTGTGTTGAGAAGTTATAGTGCAAAGTTAAGCAAAGGCTGCAATGCAACATTCGTCGCAAACAGGTTGCACAACTTGCTGGCCAGCTGTTTCCTTCAAAAAGTATAAACAGGGAAAAGTAGTGACTACACCATACTTACCTTAGGTAGCATGGGCCAATTGTATGCTATGTTTTCCAGTGATGCAGACAGAGAGTGGAAACTTCCAAAAACATGGTAGAGATAATGTGTTCAGTGTAGTAATGTCCAAACAAGCTTCTATACAAATACAGTATATAATATGAATAGACACATTGAAATCCAGCCCCACTATGGGAAAGCATACAGCTAATACAAGCTGCACAGTTATGGTGACTGCATATTGTGGGAATTGTATTTCAGGATGGAACAATAGGCTCATGAATCATCCTGAGGGTTCAAGTTAAGGTCAAGAGGTTTGGGTGTCTAGGATTTCTCGGAATAACACAAAGGCCACAGGTTTCACACCTTAGTTCTTTGTAGTATTCTCAAAATCATCTAGTAGGTCTTCTAGGTGCTTTGTACATGTTTGAAATGTGGTTCAAATATAGGGGAAGAGGAAGTTTTTGGTGACATACCTTGAATTTGGCGAGTGGGTCAGAGGTGCAAGATTGAAGCTTGGCCAGCTTCAAACCACTGTAGATCAACTGGGTTTATCGGGCAGCTGGACAGCTCAGAAGTAGCTCAAACTTTTTTTTAAAACCTTTATTTTTGTTGCACTTGGTCACTACTTTCACTTGGTTACAGAGACATCATAATTATAGACATTACATTTTACAATATGAATCACATTACAGCATCAAGTTGTTCAAGTCCGCTTTTCTCGGCGAGATACTGTTTGTACCTGCCCCAAATGTTTTTCGGGCGCGAGGCTGGGAGCACAGTATCAATATACAGTTCCTCCATGTCGTTCGCCCATGCCATGTCCCTTTCCCAGTCCGCCTTAGTAGGGGAGTGCGCACTCTTCCATCTGAGGAGGATCGCCCTTTTGGCGAGGAGCAGACTTACATTCAGAAGCTTTCGCCAACTCGGGCTTATTTTCTCAATTGACCCCAACAGGCATAATCGTGGGGTCCACTCTAGTGGGTGGTCTGCCATCTCGTCTATCGTCTGACATACAGCTTCCCAGTATCCCCTCAGTGCACTGCACCCCCAAAGCATGTGATAAATGCCAGCATTGTCCGCATGGCATCTCGGGCATTCCCCTGTCATGGTTGGGTATATGCGTTTGAGTTTCTCTGGGGTGTAATGTGTTCTCTGAAGAATTTTATAGTGGATTAGCCTGTATTTGGAATTGCAGGATATCTGTTTCACGAGTGCACAGTATTGAGACCACTCCTCTTCCCCCACCTCTTCTCCAAGGTCCTGTTCCCATTTTGCCCTTGCCGGACGCTGCTCTTGTGGGCGTGTGTGGAGTATGGTCTTGTACAGTGTGGAAGCTGTTATTTTTTGGCGTCCCCCCATAAACATGTATCCCAGTCCCATGTTGACTGGGGGTTCATCAGGGAAGGTTGGCCATATATTTTGTGTAGCTGCCCGCAGACCAGAGTATTGTCGCCTAGCCGTAGGTGTGTTACCCACCTCCTCCCTGATATCCTCCCATCGAATGAACTGCCCGTCCACAAATATCTGCCCCCATTGTGTTATGCCCTTAGCAGACCAGTGGCGGGCCGTCTCTCCCTCTGACGTAAAAGGAGTCTGCGGCATACCCCAGAGCGGCATACTAGGGTGGTATATCCTTTCAGTATTGTACATTTCAACAATCCTGGACCACGCAGTGATCACCACTTTAGAAGGTCTCAGGGAGTTATAATGCTTAACACCTGACCGTGTAATTTGGTGGAGTGCTAGTGTGGCCTCTTTTTCCAGTTGGTTAGGTACTGGGCCCGCTGGGTTGATAAATGTCGTCGCCCATTGGTTCGCATGTTGTGCCTGCGCGCTCAGGTAGTAGAGTTCAAAGTCTGGGGCCATCAAGCCACCGTACATGTAGTCGTTTGTAAGTGTCCCCCAGCCCACTCTCGGATGGCCATCCCATACAAATGAGGAGCACGCGCCCGCGATTTTAGTGAATAAAACACGCCCCGGCCACACCGGCACCGTGCTAAATAGGTAAAATAGCTTAGGAAGGATTATCATTTTCACCAGTGCGATCTTACCCATCATGGATACCGGGAGGGCCCCCCAGCGCTTTAGTTTCAGGCACAACGAGTCCACAAGCAGGTTGTAGTTCAATGCTCGGGATAGCTGAGCAGTCGGAGCAATCCATGCTCCCAGATATAGAACATGCGTCGGGCACCACTGTAGCCCATGCAGGCCCCGTGGCTTCTCTGTGGCCCCTGTGATAGGGAACACTTCTGATTTATTAATGTTAAGTCTGAGTCCCGAGAGTCCACCAAACCTCTCCACCACCGCCAGGACCCTCCCCAGTGTTCTGTCTGGATCTCTCAAATATAGCAGAATGTCGTCTGCGTACAGGTTTATAATGTGCATTGTTGCCCCTATTTTTAGCCCACAGATGCCGGCGAGAGCCCTCAGTTCGTCTGCTAATGGTTCAATTATCAGAGCAAACAGCAATGGCGAGAGCGGGCAACCTTGTCTCGTGCCCCCCCGGAGCTCAATCTGCTCTGTTAGGGTGCCGTTAATTCTAATCCTGGCCTGTGGGGACGTGTACAGTAACTTTACCCATCTCAGGAAGTTCGGGCCAAATCCGTAATTTCGCAATACCCCAAACAGGAATGGCCAGGACACCGTGTCGAATGCTTTGCGCATATCCAGCGACACTGCTATCGCCTGCTGATCCGGGGGGGTCGTGGTTAGGACCTCATGGCATTTCCTAATATTAGTAGCTGCTGACCTGCCGGGGATGAATCCGGCCTGATCTTCGTGGACCATGAATGGCATCCACGGTGTCAGTCTTGTGGCCAGTATCTTTGCTAACAATTTGGCATCTGTGTTAATTAGTGATAGAGGTCTATAAGACCCGCAGTCCTCTGGGGGTTTACCAGTCTTAAGCAACAGTGTTATCACCGCTTCCCTCGTGGACGCTGGGAGCTCCCCTCCCTCCAGGGCCTCGGTCCACATAGCCAGTAACCTGGGTGCCAGTAGGAGCTTAAATGCTTTATAAAATTCTGCGCTTAGGCCATCTGTACCCGGGGCCTTCCCGTTCGGGAGAGCTTCGATGGCCCTTATCACTTCCGCCTCAGTTATCGGGCTTTCCAACACCTCTCTCGTGTTTGCAGCCAGCAGGGTCGTCGGGATACGGGATAGATACTGCTCGATCTCACCTTCAGTGGCGTCTGACTGGGGTGAGTATAGCTCCTCGTAGAATTTATGAAACGTGGAGCGTATACTGCCCTGATCTGTAGTAACCGTGCCCTCCGCCGTTGTTATACATGGAATGTCGGTCGGACCCCTCTCCCCCCTTACCGCTCTGGCCAACAGCCTCCCCGGTCGCTCGCTCTCACCATAGCGGCGAGCGGCCGCCGGTCTGTCAAAGTAGCGGATCTCTTGATCCGCCGCCTCATTGAATTCGTCCAGTGCGTTTTTTAGGTCTAAGGCTAACTGAGGCGTCGGTTGAAGCTCATATTGTGACTGTGTAGCAGCTATTTGTGTTTCGAGGCGCTGCATCCTATTCCTTATATCTTTGAGGATGCCACTCTCACTCGATATAGAGGCGCCTCTAATACACACCTTGAATGCTTGCCACAAAGTCGCCTGGCGAGACACAGAATTATCATTAAATGCAAAATACTCCAGTATGTGCTGTTCCAGCGTGTTCCTATAGACCAGGTCACGCAGCGCTGCAGGTTTAAACCTCCAAGGGGGTCTATTCACTGCTTCGCCCGGTATTCGGAGGTCCAGCACTATCGGTGAGTGGTCAGAGAACGTCCTGGGCAGTATCTGTGCTGCGAGTACCCAAGCCAACACTACGTTGTCTAGTAGCCACATGTCTATCCTGGAATGCATGTCGTGCACCGTGGAGTAATAGGTGTATCCCCTCTCGGATGGGTGTAATGTCCTCCATGCATCTTTTAGCCCCAGGTCTGCCATATGAGCCATTATCGCTTGGGCGGCCTTAGTCAAAGTTCTCACCTGTGTTGAGGTGCGATCCATGTCCACATTCAAAATGGTATTGAAGTCCCCCCCGCAAATCAGGCGAGCAGTTGGATAGTGGGCCAGCAACCCGAAGAGTCCGGTGTAAAACACCGGGTCATCCAGGTTGGGACCGTAGATATTGAGGAGGACCACCTCTCTATCTTGCAAATTGCCATGTACCAAGACATACCTGCCCCCTGGATCACACCTCACCTCCTTGCACGTAAATCGGAGGGTTCTGTGTAACAGTATTGCTACTCCCCTGGCCCTATTCGAGTAGGTTGTGAAGTATTGATGGGTTCCCCACTTCGGCGCCAGTTGTTCCCCGTGTTGCGGGCCAATGTGTGTCTCCTGTAAGAATAGGATTTGTGGGGCATGTCTGTTAATGTAGGCCATGATTTTCCTTTTCTTAACCTTGGAACCCAGGCCCCGAACATTCCAACTCATGATTCTGATATTCTCAGAGCTCCTACCCGCCATCCCGTTCAGTGTGAATGCATTGTGAATCTGTAGAAGAGTGTCTCATATAGTTCCCATTCGTGCAAGTATGTTGTAACCTCGTGCTTTTAACTTTCTCCCCATAACAATAACACATCCCCACTTCCGTCCCGATCCCACCTCCCCCCACCCTCACAGCACCCCGAACTTCTACTGTGCTTAAAGAAACCCCCTCCCCCCCACTAACTTTTAGCATATGCACCTGCAATTGGGGGGCCTGCGGAGATCCCCAGGGCCGATGCTCTTTCAGACTTAGAAAAAAACAAAACACTTAATCGGGTCCGGCATTACTCTCACACATATTAATGGCGGCAAGGACAGTCCCCACGTAGCACAAACCGTAGACACTGATTTCCCACCTTAATGAGTGTCCCCCTCCGGGGAGAACTGTTGAAGTAAGTGGAGCGGGCATGCATTGCCGTACCTCTCCGGGCCCTCCCCAGGGAAGTCACTCTTGATTAGCGTCCTCGGCGCTCCCCACGACCGTAGGGATGTGCGTCTCCACAAAGTTGGCGGCCTCCTCAGGGAAGGTGAAGAAATGGACTTTGTTCTTGTACAGGATCTTCAGTCTCGCCGGGTAGAGCATTGCATATTGGACCTGTCGTTCCCTTAGCAGTTTCTTGACACCCGTGAATTGTTTCCTTTCTTGTTGCACCGCCAGTGTAAAGTCAGGGAAGATCCGTATCACGCTAGCCTTCCATCTCAGCTCCTGCTTCTCTCTTGCCGTACGTAATATCAAGTCCCTGTCCCTGTAGTTAAGCACACGTGCGATTATTGGTCTCGGGTACGCACCGGGTTTCGGCTTTGGAGCCATAGATCTGTGTGCACGCTCTATTAGGAACATGGGGGACCACCCTGGGTCGCCCAGCAGGTCGCGGAGGAGGGCCTCAACTCCTTTCTCCATAGAGCCCTTCGTCGCATCTTCAGGCACCCCTACAATACGGATGTTGTTGCGTCTTGATCTCGCCTCCAAGTCCTCGCATTTAGATTTAACAGTTCCCAGTTCAATCGCCATTGTGGACACCGTGCTTTTCAGGTTTTCGAGCGCCTCCTCCGCGCCTGATATTCTGGTTTCCGCTTCGGCTATGCGCGTCGTAGTTTTATCCAGTTTAGCCTTAATGGATGCCACATTTGCAGTGATCCCGTCGAGTTTGTCGTTCAGGGCGCCGAACCCCTGCTGCATAGCGAGGAACACCGCTTGGGGGTCCATCTGAGCTTGCGGTGTCGTTTGTTGATCTGGGGTGGGCGCCGGGGGCTCCATCTGCGAGGTGGTTTCCTTCTGGATATTTGTGGTGTACTTGTCGATGGCCCCCCTAGTCTTCTTGGATCCCAGGCTCTTGGGCATTATCCGCTGTTATTTGTATGGACTGATCGCCCCAGGCCACCACGACCCTCAGCACACCCGCCGACAGGCGTCCCCGATGCCTCCGGTGCGCAGGGTCACGTGATCGAGTGTCGTCCCTCCTCGGCAACCCCCAGCGGACCAACTCTGGGCCCCCAATGTTCAGGTCGTGCGTTGTCAAGCCTCGGGAGGGGGGGGGGTCAAGAGACCGTGCCGTAGAGGAGACCTCAAGCCTCTGGAGCGAGGGCCGTCGGGGGCCCGATTAGCAGTTAGGAAATGTAGCCGTCGGCTCCCGCCAGGCAGGCAAGGTTCCCGTGTTCCGCCGTAGCAGTCGATGGACGGTGGGGCGATGCCGAGGGGCCGAGATGAGGGCCACAGTATCCAGCCGGGTTAAGCAGCGCGGTGGGGAGAGGCCAGTAATGAAGGTTCCTCCGCGAGCAGGCCGCGGATTGCGCTCGCTTTCTCCCGGGCTCCTCCCCTCTTCAAGGCGGCCGCGTAAAGGCCCCCGGCGCGGGCGCTCTCCAGAGCCGCGATAAGTCAGGATAGCAGCAGGCGTTCGGCCCAGAATTTCACCTCCGGGTAGCCCAGTCACCACCGCACCCTCCGTGCGTCGCCCGGGTGTAACCGGACCCGTTGTGCGGATATATTTGGAGCTCGGCCCTGGTTCACTCCGGAGCTCACACAGAAGCGGCCATCTTCCTCTGTGCGCAACAGCGCCCCCTCAGAAGTAGCTCAAACTTAAGAAGGAAGTCTTGTAACTCATGGGTCTGCCATATGACTTAACAAGCTCAAAGTAATCTTTGCTGTGCAAAATCAGGGACCAGAGGTAATGGCAGTGAAACTAAAAGTACTGGAACACTCCTCCAGAGAACTACACAGAGCTGGAGCTATCGTCTGAAACTTCCCCCTCAGGCTGATGTTACCGAGGCACCTCCTGATACACTGTCTATTTCTGAGCAAATAGAGATGGATTGGTCAATGTTTCGTTAGGGTAAACATGAGGGGCAGAATAATCTCTTATTGGGTGGACAATCAAACCCTGTACTTAAAAATGTGTGATCTATGATGTAAAAGATAGATGACGAATGATTCTGTGACCACATTCCTACTCCTCACCAACAACACTGAACACCCATATATACAGACCTGACTATCAACCATGAACCCTGAGGGCTTCACACCCAAGCTCACCTCCTGTGCCAAGTCCCTTGGGTTCCACAACGACAACCACATCTCCTTCAAGATAAACATAGGTAAGAAAACTCACACAGCTTGGTATCAGCTCTCCCTCCTGCGGAAGGTCATGCCCTTCCTCCCTCCGGACAGCTTTAGATCCACATCCATGGTCCTATCCCAACTGGATAGGGGCAATGTCCTCCTTCAAAGGCCTCCCATCATCCTTCCTTGTGCCCCTGAGAAGTGTCCTACAAGTGGCCCCACGCCTCTTCAAGGGTCTACGCAGATATGGCCAAATCACTCTAGCCCTCATCGACCTTCACTGTCTCCCATTGCACAAGTCACCTTTAAGTCTTTTAGCATCATCTATAAGGCCCCACGTCACCCAGCTACATCACTGAGTAATTCAGCATCTCCGACAGACAGCGCACCACCAGAAGCCAGGACACATGCAGACTTGAAATCCACCTCTGCAAAAAGGAAAGGACCAGAAAACAAGCCTTCTCTGTCTACACCCCAAGACTGTGGAACCTCCCCTGTGGCAGCATCAGACTCACGTCCACGTTCCTACAATTCAGAAAAGAACTCCAGACCCACCTCAACAACTAGACTATCACATCGCCACATTGTGAAACCTGATAGTATGGAGAAGCCTGGTTTGTTATCATTAGAGAATCATTACCCATTATTATGGAATCATTTGCCATTATTATGGAACTTTACCCATTTAGGGATCCAGTTATCCATCATACATTCTGATTAGTACTGATTAGTAGTGACATGAAGTAGTAACATTAGACTATCCATATTATTCTGCCACTTTGTATTCATTTTCAATTTGCTATTGCTATAGAATGAGGCCTGTTATATTTGAAGTACCATATAGACACGTTACACATGTAGAGATATGTTGTTGTGTATTATGTATGCATGTAGAGAGACATGCATTGAGTGTGCACTTAGAAAATGCATTGGGACATTATAGATAGCGCTTGGGTTTTCGAGTGAGAGAGTAAACACTAGAGAAAGAAAGAGGCCTATGGCATTATGAAGCCATTCCAATGAGATACACCGAAGTGCCACGGAGTGCGAAGATGTTATGAGTTAGTGTGAAGAAAGTATGCGTAAACAGTTTGCTTGGTAGACAGATAACGCAACCTTTGTCCGAGTAGAGAAGGCATTGCATGGGCTTATCAGGCCATGGGCTGTGAAGGTGAGGGTAGGCAGTACCATGGAGGGAGAGGAGCTCTGCGCGGAGAGGCAGGCAGAAGGAGAGAGTGAGTGAATGGAGAAATATGTGGAGATGGTAGGATGGCAGGCAGACAGAAGAAGGCCATGGTATAGATATGTAGAAAACTTCACATTTACCAGAACACGCAGTGATTGAAAAGTACAAGAAATGCATCACAGACATTTAGGCACTGCTCATATATAGACATGCTGACAGATAGAAAGAGAGGCATTTTAGCTTATAGAGAACGAGTGTAACCATGGATATGTATACGTCATTGAACAGTATAATGAGAGGTGAGGCTTTGGGAGTTTCTTGTTGTTGGAGATGGAGTTTTGGATGGAGCTGTTCTCTGAGATTTGAGTTGCTGCTCTCTGCTAGTCTGCTCTCCGAGGAGAGAGGGAGCTGGTAGTTTGAGATTCTTGCTGGAGTTGGCGATGGCACACTGACACTCTAAGAGATCGAGAGATGACTTGGAGAGGCATTTGGTACTTCGGGAAGCGGTTTTGGGTGCAGCAGAGCTGATGAGATCTAGCAGGGATCTGGCAGAAAGAGGCCTGGTCCTGACTGACTGGCTGTTTGCAGAGTTAGCGGGAGATGTGAGGCAGAGCAACACAGAGGAAAAAGGGGAGTATTGCTGAATAAGACACAAGCATCATGGGGAATTAGAACAGACACTCACACAGAGCTTAGGTTGACACGATATATGGGGTAATCAGACAGGGTTCGTCTTAGAGAGAATGTGTGAAGTATGGTGTGGAATGGAGAGGAATGGTGTGGAATGGAGTTGCTATTAGATTGCTTGCATTAGAAGCCTGTAAGGCTTATAATTACTGCATTGCATGGTAGATTTGCACCAAAAGCATTAAAGGTCCAAATTTGAGATTTGCATTATAGAAGTGTTTGCATCATGCCTTGCTATGTATGAATAAAAGTGTTTATATTGTTGAATTGATTCATGTGTTTTCTTTGTGTCTTATGTTAATGTGTCCATAGGAGTCAGATAGGAGTAATCTAGGAGTAACACAGTGCACAAAGGCCCTGAGATACAAGAGCAGGGGGGGCGTAGTGATCCACACCCCCTAGGAGATTGTCTAAGACTGATACATGGTCGCCCACATGGGGCTATGCCAAAGGTAGATGTGTATAACTTTCTCACAACATGACTCACTAGACGCTGTCCACCCCTCTCCTCCCTACAACCCTGTACAGCTGTACCACTCTCTTTGCGCCTCAGTGTCCTACCCCCACTTTATATCTGTTGTTACCTTTGAAAAGTACTCTGTTATGCAACTATACTGTTGTTTACCATTGTCAAGCACACAGTTGTGTATCTGTATTGGTGTATACCTCTGTACAGTGCTCTGTTGCTTCTCAGTGCTAGGTATGGCTCAATAAATATAATAATAATAATAATAATAATAATAATAATAATAATAATAATAATAATAATAATAATTATAATTATAGATTCCCCTGAGTTAGTGGGTGCCAGCTCAGTGGTAAATATTAGCGAGAATGAAAGTGTCTGTCGTGTTAAGGAGAACACCCAGGTATCCTGCCTAAACTTGTATGCAAAATTAAAAGGGACCATTTATGTCAACTTGGAGTATATTCTTCATGCATGCCAGCCTTGTTCAAACTCTCCAAATGTGTCTCTCCCAGAGCTTTTGCTTGTAACCATCTAATGAAGAAACTTTCAAAGCTAATGCTATTTTCCACCATTGCATACTAATTTCAGTTACTTCCAAAAAAGATATGAAAACTGAAAATTACGTGAGAAAATAATTACAAATAATAAAAAATCTACTTATAGAAGCATACTTTTGCTTTTGCATTAGTCTCCATCTTAGATCGTCACACATCAATCTCTGCTATGGACAATGCTTCAGGATGAGGTGTCATTGCTCTTCATGCTGAAGAGTTAGACTGCTGTCTCATCATTAAGGGGGGGACCCCAGGAAGTTAACAAGAACTTCCAACTATGACCATAACAAGAGGGAGCATTTGTTGGCTTAGAATACCAGTATGTGGTTTTAACTTCAATTCTGAGACTCAGAGATGTATATAATTAAGAGGTATCAGTCTTGTATTAGTCCATCACTACCAGACTTAGGTGAGCTGATGTTTGTATTTTAGAGAGACAGAAATATACATGACATTCAGTACATTCCAACCCTGGCACAGAGAACCAATTGAGTCAAACTGAAGTCATTATTCTAGCACTGGTTAGCGGTCATCGTTGTGGAAACTCTATAGTGTGCCAATGTACTTACCAAATTACACAGTTCACATATGGCACTACTCTTTGGGATTTCAGACACCTTACCATCTATGAGAGCAAGCCTCCTATTTAATGCATCAAAAGTACATATCATGTAAGACAATACATCAGAAAACAAGAGAGTCCTGGAACATCCTTCCAGAATCAAATGTCATCATTTCAATTTCTACCTAATTCCCTGTTTTGTGTAAATCGACAAACAGAGGATGATCTTAAATGGTGAATAATTAAAATGATATTGACAACAGAGACACCCTCCTCACCCTCACTGCCAAAATAAAGGCTCCACACTTCCTTGAATATGCATGCCCACCTCAGATGCCATCAGATTGCATTACCACACTTGCGCTGCACTGGCTCTACATCCTCATCTTCTGTCTCTGACATGATACTATCCTCTACGCACTCAAAACTGGCAACAACCCCCCCCTCAAAAAAACGTCTCTCAACCTCACACTCGCAGTAAACTCCTGCTGCATTACTATCCTGGCAAACCTCGCCAGAATGATGGAATGCTTTGTCACAACCCATCTCCAACAACCCATTACCACAAACAACCTCCTCGATCCCTTTCAATCTGTATTTAGAGCGGGACATACCACCAAGACTGCAACACATACATCCTATGTACCTCTGACTTCTGTAGAAATGCTTTACTGCAGTTTGAAGCAAACAAATATATTGCAGCTATCAATAATACAGGTCTAGCCAAAGCAACTGCACTCTGGCCTATGCAGAGACACAACTCCATGTAATCTGAAAGATGCTTGCTCGCCTCAGGCATATTTCAGTTTGGCATGCACAAGAGAAGATTCTCTTCTGATATGACTCATGATAAACTCTGTGTCATATTTGTTTGAAATTTCAACAATATAACGGTCCGGTCACAAATGGATCGATCTGCTGCAGAAGTCGAAACTAGAAAAGGCTGACCTGCTACAATTCTAGCTTCATGCAGCTGGGTATTGCAGTGAGTGCTTATTACCCAATAATTGAAGTATTGACTGATGTAAGTGTTTTTCTTTGCAATTTGTGGATTAAACTCAGGGGAACATGTTTGGCTCAGAAGCAAGACAAAGCAGAGCACCACAGGCTCGAATCCCGGTACTGTGCTTAGAGATTGGTCCCCGAGTGTTAAGTGTTAAGCATGTTATAAAAGATGAATTAATAAATGAATAGGCAGAAAACAAAGTTACTCCTTCAAATGGTCCCAATGAACGCTGTTAAGCGTCACCCTCTCATAGGAGCTAATGTTAGAGAAAGGTATAAGGATTGCTGTGTTTTGGGGAGGGCCTACGTTTGTTGGGGGTTTGTTTGTGGCATCCTGTCCTGTTGATTTTCATGTTACTGATTTGCTGATTTCCATTAATGACTTTTACCCAGCTTTACTTTTTTATTATTTGTTGATGAAAGATTTTCCTGTCATTTCCCTGTCCCCCAGCTGCTGGCCCCTATTGCATCCGACCCACAATCATGCCCAAGCCAAGCTGCCAAGCATAGAGCACATCCTCTGAGTCATGCACTGTGGCAGGGCCAGTCGGTGTTGCTGATGTTTCCTGGACACGCCCAGCAGGAGATCTTCTAGATGGGATCCAGATTTTATAGGAGAAGTGCCGACAGCGTCTGAGGAAGAGGCAGTGCCGTAGAGCTGGTGGTGGTGGCAGTGCAGATGCCAGGGTTGGTGAATGTTGTGGTGTTGGTGCCGCTGACAGTTGTAACAGTTGTGTGGCATCAGCAGGTAGATAATTGACAAGTGTGGTTGCAGTGAATGTGGATATTATTGCATGTTATTCTTTAGTTGGTTATAACACTACTGTGTAGCTGTGTACATTTCGATTAACTTGTGAAGTGAAATAATATGTTGGGGTTTCTTATGCACAAGTCACTTTATGGGGTGCACAAGGCACTTTAATATTGTTAACAATGTGTGTTTTTATACAAGAATGAATGAATACAATTATTTTGATATGTTGAAATACAGAGTAAACATGTAATTGTTTTTACTGTCTCATGTTTATATGATAAACATTGACATTTCATGAGAGAAGGCCATAACACATTATGTTTGACTCCATGTTGATTCCCATATTCAATATTGACTTGCCATAGACATTGTTGACAGGGGGTCTATTCAGTTTGTTTGTTGTATGTTCTACCAGGGATGACGCTCTCTTGCAAATGCGGGTGTCCCCCATGGTATAGAGTGTCTTCTAGTGCGGCTATTGGTCATGGGCCAAATTTAATCAAAACCCATCAATGAACATATTGGTACATCTTAAACAACGGGGTGGTGGTCGAGCTGACACATTACAAATATACACTATGGCGACAGATAAGGTGAAGAGTTATGATGATAGATCTGTAATGTAACCTCACTTTTTGCGACAGATGACACTAATTCCAACTCACAAATGTGAGTAATTGGGATGAGTTACTTCATTTAAAAAACATATGATTAGGACTGAATTGCATGGCACAATAATGATTGAATACCTTAGCAATGGCACTTTGCCACAGGGCCTCATTGTAAGGAATTCACTGCGTCTCTTCCTACACAATAACTGGGTCATCCTTATCATTGACATGGCAAGAGATGATTGATAAATTGACTGCAGAATTGGTTACATTAGAAAATGAAAGAAATAAATTAGTTCCCCTAAACAGTTTAAAAAAGATTACAGTACATTATGAAAGAAATTGAAGAATTCAAATAGTTTACCTCACAAGAAAGAATTTCATCCATGAAAAAAGAGGCTTATGATCCCAGTGTGAACAATTCCAAACAAAAGGCACGCGACTTATACTTGGGAACGCCTTGTCTAGTTCTCAAAGTTCTAGGGAAGAAAACACAGTCAAGGAGGGTTCACATAAGGAATACAATTCAACAAATAGAGGGAAATCTAGAGGCAGAGGCAGATACAGTAATATATGAGGTACATAGGAAAGAAATTGAGGAGCAAGAGGCAGAGGTTCAACCCAACCCTCATTTTTTAGGTAGAGACCCAGGACAAACAGATTGGGAGTATGAATCTCAAAATACCAGGAGCAGAACATCTTAACTGTAATCTATTTCTTGTTGAACAATAGATTCTTCCTTCAGTTCCATGGTACAGCGATGGGTTCAGCAGTTGCCCCTTCATTAGCCAACTCATATGCAGAGGGTCTTGAGAAAAGTACAATTCTGTCGGATGACAATCTGTTCAAAGAGCATGTGAAATTGTGGAAATGTTACATTGATGATGAGGCCATGAATTTGAACTCTAATCTTTTGAAGAGGGGTTACCCTAAAAGAATTGTTAAAAGGTCATACAAAAGAGCTTATAATAATAATCGAGAAGTGTTGCTAGAGTACAGGAGAAAAACTAAAAATAATGAAGATATCAGGTTTGTGAGTTCATTCAAACCCTTATTGAACCAGATAAACCGAATCATTGGAAAACACTGCCAGATCTTATCTGGAGGTAAATGTCTTATTAGTCTACCAAGAATTGCCTACAGAAGATGTCAACATTTAAAGGATTTGTTGACCAGAAATGAAATCTATGAACCACCAACAAACCAATTGACTATCACAGAACAATGAGGGATGACCCAGTGTGGAGGATCCAGCTGTTGGCCACAGACTAGAAGATCACAGGAAGTGGATATAGGATTAATAAGACTGTGTAGCAGAAAACACTGACTAATTGTAATACAACAATTGTTGTTTATGCAATATGGTGTCCTTGTAAAAAAACGATATACAAGGAAGTCTGAACAGAAAAGAAAACTTGCATTTGCAAGCATAAAAGTTGTAAAGAAATCAAATCTTAAGAGCTCAACTAGTTGGACATTTTGTAACAGCTGAACATAAATGTGAGGGATTAAGATGGACTGCATTAGTTAAAATTGCCCCCAGTATCAATAAAGTTTATGATAAAGAAAAAACAGTCTGAGAAAGAACTATGCTTAATTGTTATAACTAAAAGTTATGAGACAGGTTTAAATGAGCGCATTGAATGGCACAATATAATGACACAACTGATCCGAGGTACACATGCCACCTTGTGGAATTGGTTACAATATAAGACTTTGGAGGGTTGTAGTGTGCTTTGGAATGCTTCTACATTAGCTCTGCCTTTGAGCATGACTGTGGATAATAGTGAGTCAGATGAGGACTGACTGCATAACAGCTTGATTTGGAGTCAAAATCTGCATGTGATTCTCTAATTTATAGTCACATAACATGAATGATTAGTGCCCTTCGTTCTTTATGCCTAGGGTGCTTCTGTGACATTTACTGAAATGTTATCAATACATAGAGTGCTTTGTGTTGAACACGCAAAACACACTACGATGGCCGCCGGGTTTTGACATATCGGAAGAGTACAGGCACAATGACATGCTGCTTCACGTGCCAATTCCTCACGTGTTTCCGTGTCTGTGTATGAATGGAGCTTTCTACTATTGGACTGGTTTCAGAGAGGAAACTGTGCGCAGCCGCGATTAAGCAATGCGGGAGTAAGTGAGAGTAAATGAATCGCGAGAATGGACTGCCAGCGAGTAGATACATGATTGAAGTATAGTGGACATCACACTGATCAAGTTGCATCAATTTTAATTGTTGTAGATACGCATGATTAAAACACTTATGCTGGAATTGTCTTCTCAGTACTATAAACAGTGTAGTGCTGTCTGCAAATTGCCTTGAGTTTCTCTTTGTCTGTCCACACCACTCTTTTCAAAATAAGTAAGTACAGGTAGCCGGGATGCTGCAGTTCATTGACCGCACCAATGTCTTAGCCTAATTAGTATGGGTATATAAAGTGTAACGCATAGATGTATTAGTTCACAGTGATGTACATGTTGAGAAATCAATGTGCGTATCTGATGCTGCAACACCACAAGTATATTTGTTCGTGGCACAGGAGTTGCTGAGATGAGAATACAGTTATGTTGCACAATATTTGAGGTTTATGAACGTGAGAACTTATCACTATTTGAAGAAATTGGAAAGAAGTACAGGGAGAATTGAGTTTGCCTACTTGTTCAATGTGTCATTGAGTTAATGTTGACGTGCTGGCTAGTAGTGAAATTCCATTGTTGTAAATTCCCTGAAGAAGTTCCAAAAGTGTGTTGAGTCAACCCTACGGAATGAAACATGTTGGGTCAGGTAGTAATCGCAGGATTGTGGTTGGTATCAATGAGGGCATTATAAGGCCTTTAGGTCAATATTTGATAACCAGGATCACTGTCTAAATATGACAATACTGTAAATGACAGTTGGACGTACTGCGGATCTACATTGAATGTGGACACGATTGTATGTGATTCTCTAGTTGGTGATAATGCTACTGTGTAGCTGTGTGAATTTCGATTAACTTGAAACGTTAAAGAATGTATTTATGGTTCTTATGCACAAATCACTTTATGGGGTGCACACAGCATTTTCATCTTTTTATCAATGAATACAATAATTTTGACATGTTGAACTACAGAGCACATATGTAGTTGTTTTGCCTCTCTCATGTTTATATGATAAAAACTGGCATTTCATTAGAACAGGCCCTAATACATTATATATGCCTCCATGGTGAGTATCATATTCAATATTCACCTGTCATAGACATTGATGACAGGGAGTCTATTCAGTTTGTTTGTTGTATGTTCCTCCAGGGATGACCCTCTCTTGCAAACCCTGGTGTCCCCCATGGTGTAGAGTGATGCTCCGCCGGTGACCCAAGTGTATCTCGTCTCAGTTTTAACAGTCCTTTGGTCACCAGTGGCACATATATAGAGTTATCAATCGGTAGCTTTGCAGAGATACCTATGAGTGTACCTGACTGCCAGGCCATTTGCAGGGCACTTAGCTATTAATGACAATTTAACGCCTTGCTTAATTGGTGTATACCTGCGTAGCATGCAGTGTTAGCCCATCAAGTTGGCAACATAATGTGGGTGGCGTTATCCTCTACAAATCGCACAATACATTAGAGCAACGTGGGTCACAACACAATATAATTTCCACAATATAATGTGGAGCCACTGTTAATTGCAACAAAAAAAATGACTCCAACAAAAGACTCTGTGCCCCCTCCCCATAAAAAGCAACACAATATGCAACACAGCATATCTTCTCTTTCTAGCTGCTCAGCCTGAATCCTTGGCACTCAGGTGTGGTTTGTTTGACTCCAGCATCTGTGGCCACTGTTCATGAATCCAAATATCAGCCTGTTCCAGACTCCCGCCCTCTCTCTATTATGAGCCATGCGTAGCCCACACCAATTGGCAATGTTTAGTTAATGACAAAAGGGATTTCATATAACTCAAGTTGGAAAGCCATCCAGATTGGTACTCAGAGACACACTCAGAAAAATAGTTTATAGAGTGAAATGAGTCACAACATTATTTGGGCGGATTATTTAAAAATGCTGCATAAAAAGTAACACAATGAATTGACATGTTTTAAGGACAGAGATCGCATAACAGTCCGCTGCGTCTGGAGCAGTACTTCACAGTGTCTACATCATAGTAAACTGCAACAAAAGGAAGATTCATTTGTTGAAGATAATTGTGGAATAATAATCCATTTTCATGGATGTTCTTCACGGTTTGGCTTTTCTCGTGTACTAAAGTCTCTGACGGGTCAAACGTGTCTGAATAATTTCAAATTCAGAAGTCAAATTTACCCATAGATATAGTCCCTTTATTCTCACCAGGAACCCAATGTAGTCCACAACACAGAGTCCTTTCCCATGGCCCAAATCCCTTCATAGTGTTGCCACCTACGTCATCACATCCGCCAGCTTTACCCAGAACAGCAGAAAGTCACATTGCATCTTTCCCGGAGAGCTGACTATTAATGTCAGCTTTGTTTGGAACATTTTAAAAAGTGTTTAACATTGAATCCATGGCTTCCAAAGCTCATGTCAAGTATTTCTTCCAGTTTTCCAGAGCCCATTCAAAATCCTCAGGGTGCACATCTGTGAAGAAGTATTTCTTTACACCTTTACCCCCACTGGTTAAATTTACAACATCCCCCGGTGACAGGGTCCCTTTCCAGAGAATAACAATGTTTCTCACCAATACACGCGAATAGGGAGGATATAATTAGCAACTAGATTATTCCCAAAGTCCAAAGAACACCAACTCCTAACCCGCTTCAGACCAGGGCACGTGCTTCTCCACCAATGCAAAGCTGTGTTGCACATTCCTCCTTGATACAGCTCTCAGGTGAAACATGTGGATTGTTCACTACAGAGTGAAGGTGTCACCTGACTGGGATAATTGCTGGCACATTCTGCTGACATCTGGCTGACATCCTGATGGAAACGCTGACCCAAGTCATTCCCTTGTGGTGATTGTTTGGGTGGTCAAGGGGGTCAGGTGCCACCACCTGCAGAGTAATGCTGTGTGGGGCAGCATGGTAGTGATCTCCTTGATAACATCAACAAACCCACCTGCTTTGGCGCGGGCCTCTCACAGTATGAGCGTACAACTGCCTGTTCCATTAAGGGACTTGCTAGCATGTAGCATGAAGGGTTGTGCTGATCCACAGAATAACGATATCCTGTCAACACCGGCATATACAGAAAGAGGAGATATGTCACACCGTATCAGAGGAGATGCAGGAGCTCTGTGTGGAACCTGGTGATTCAGCTTGAATGCAGGGGTCATCTGCACAATGCAAGGTGTGTGTGTGTGTGAGTGTGAGTGTTAGCAGCCTGTGGAATGTGTGCTGATCATGCCAAACCCTCATTTTGCAATTAGGAAGTTCGACAAACAATTCACATAGAAGGTGACCACCGAAATTGTCTACAAACAGATTTGAAGACAGTTTGCCAAATCTACTCTGCCCTTCCATTGCTTCTCTGGTTTATTTCTCTAGCCGTGATTAGGTGACAGTGAAAGGCAACCCAAATTCGATCAATTATTACCTGCCTTCTAAAGCCTCCCTGCCCATCCACAAAATGAAGCAGGCAGGGCTCGAGCATCACTCAGCAATGGCGACACTGGCAACACCAATGGGACACTGGAGTGTTGTAAACAGCCACGCTCGCCAGGTGACAGCGTGCTGATGGAGGAAGCGCTTTCTGGCACATGCCGCCCAGATAGACAGTTCAGATGCTGTTCGGACACACTTCTCATGGGAGGTGTAAAGTCTCAAGGCATCTGAAGAGTGATGGCAGTAAACCGATTAGAAAATGCTATGTGTGCTTCCCTTCAGGTCATGGGATGAAGAGCTCCAGGTCCTGTTGTGTGCGGATATCACAGGAGGGCTTGGGGCAAGCCACAAAAGTCCTTCATCTGATCAGTTGGAAGTCATCCTGGGGTGGTGGTGTGTGTGTCAGGGTTGCGGGTGGCAGGGCTCGTGA
Source organism: Ambystoma mexicanum (assembly GCF_040938575.1). Classification (NCBI taxonomy): domain Eukaryota; kingdom Metazoa; phylum Chordata; class Amphibia; order Caudata; family Ambystomatidae; genus Ambystoma; species Ambystoma mexicanum. The sequence goes on along the minus strand of NC_090925.1, from coordinate 47,529,061 downwards.
GGCACAGGCAGGGCTTGCCTTCTCGCCTAAACAGCCCCGTCTGACCCTCATGACCACGCCTCACTGCTGTTGATGTGGCTGAGGGCTGAGGGGACCACGGGCCCACAGATCCTGCTACGCCACTTCCCTGTATTTTATTTTTAAATACAGGTGTTGCAAGAGAGACATCAGGGGTAGCGGCTGGGACCATCGGGGTCATCCATGATGACGAATGACGTCCCTGGCAAAAACAAAGCACAAACAGATACCAGAAAGCAAAGAGCCCTTGCTAGTTCCTGCACTTGGACACAAGAGCCACAGTGCTCCACTGACAACACCCTAATATGGCAGGAGCCCCCATTGCACATGCAGACGTGTAGTGTACATGGCCCCAAAGAGCCATGGAAGGCAATGGAAGCAAAATGCACACAGCGTTGCCTGGTCAACTGGATATGGGCACTGGCGAACTAAACTGACACCATGTTTCCTTTTGATAGTTTAAGACAGCCCAGGAGAACTCCCACAGCTGCAGCAAGCGGAGGGAGCGCTTGGTGTTTCCACTAGACTGCAGCATCTCCTCCTTGATAGGCGGGGGTACTGGTGGGGCCATTATGGATGAGCCACCAAAGGCATGCTCAGTTATTTGCCAAAGGTGGGAGAGTCCCTATATTTTATTTGTATTGGTCATTTTCTATGCACCTATACACGTGTGTCTCAAGGCCAACACAGCAAGGGGGTTTGGAGGGGGTCCTACTAGGCCTCGTGGGATCGTGCAAGTGCAGGTTATTGATAACATGCTTTTATGCACAGAACCGGATTTCGAACCTGTGTTGCTCAACGTGGTCCTGCTGACAAGACCCGCGCTCTGCCACAGAGCTATGCTCCATTCACAAGAATGGAGTACATAGAACGTACAAGGCCATGTGACATTTTTGATGGGCTTGTGCCCACTAAGGAGGGGCTACAATCAGATTGTATCTCTAGCATACTGACTGAGAAACATCTATTTGCAAATCAATCTTTCTGACTCTTAATTACAGTGCATCACTAAAATGCTAAGCACGTCTTCTATGAACAAGAGTGCAGTAGCAAGGGCAACACACGCCATGTTTTTTTATTGTAAACATTTCAGAATTATGTAACAAAAAATAATTTGACATTAAATGCATAGAATACAGGGGAGCTAAACCATTGCAACGTCACTTTGCCACAAATTCAAGAAACGGATGATTGGAAAATTATTCCCCAGCATTGAAAAACATACATACAAATTAGACTTCCAAAAAAAAAACAGATATTATAATATACATGTTCTAATATCATATTATATCATATAAAATCAGACCAATTCTCCCAAATTGTGCGTGATAAAGAAATTTGAAAAGATTAGGTTCTGAGAAGGACCAAACTATGAATAGGATACACAACTAAACTGAGTTTAAAAAATAAACCACAACATTTTCAGTATATTATTTTGTTGCATCATATTGTAAGGAAGGCATGGTATCGCAAATGAAGACAGACACAAATGATGCACAGTTCAAGGATGTTTATTGAACCACAGTCGGGTGGTTGAATGCCTATCTATACCTAAATCTAAGGATGGGAGCAAGCTACGACCATCAAATAATAAATAATGCAGTCCTAGTGAAGCCTTTGTTAAAATAAAAGGGCTTATACCAAAGAAAAACTATTGGCAATCCTTACTTCTAACAATCAAGGGAGTGGAAAAATGATGTATGCAAAAGCAACAGTGTTCAAGAAACAATATATCAGGCTAATGGAGGAGTACGCTTTTATTCCCCATGTTTTCAGCACAGGACAAGGTGGCACACTCGAGATTGTAACACACTCTGGCTTATCTAGCATGAGGATGCAGTTCCGAATACAAGCAAAGGACTTCTGCGATAGAGTCTCTATTCTATTCAAAGTCTCGCATTCGGAGAATGCCTTGAATAACAACAAAATACCAAAGTTCCTTTACTTCAGGAGTCTCATGTTCACAAGATCTGGCGTGCACTGTTCAGCCGGAGTCAGACCCCCTTAATACATACATTAACAGTAGGCCTCCCTCGATCAGGCGCAGACTTTGTTCTCTCACTTTCTCCTTGTTTCACAGTTCAATTCACAGTTCAGTCAAATCGAAGGCTTTCGACTGTGCAATGGATTTTACATAGAACCTTTCACATTCACATAACAGAATTCTTTCTATCACTTCCCTGTAGCATACATCAGACAGAGACCTTCGATTGGGCACACCCACGTGCCGGACCACTCTGCTATCTTGTATAATTTGTTTTACGATTCACAATAATGTTAAAACAATTATTGGCTGTCTAGCCTTTTCTTGCGTCTTTCATCAAACGCTCCAACGTTCGCTCTCTGAATATATTGTTGTCGCTTGCAACCTTCACTTAAAACAGATCGGCCTCATACAGTTTCCTTCAACTCACCGGCCGTGTTGATTTCTTTGCTTGCGGATTTGAGCCTAGTGCCAAGGACGATACCACAGTGGCTGCTGCTCCTCCCTGACTTGACCAGCCATGCTAAGGGGCCCAGGATATCTGGACACAGAGAGTAGGATTCTTCAGCTTCACGTCCTGGCATTACACATGCTGCTTTCAAGTTCCTAGGAGTATAACGATCATTTATTGAAAAGATCAAAGGCATTTCACTCCTTGTTTTCCCTTCTCTGTCTGGCGTATTTCTCCCCCTATTCAGCTGTTGCCCTTGAATAACTGCTCCTTCATGTGCTTTGCCTCACTCGGAGTGTGCTCTCGTGCTCCGCCTTTTATCCATGTGGGAAATTTGAATGGGGATCAAGTACGAGTCGTTACTGCCGATTGCCTGACTTTGCCTGACCATGATAGCGGGACATGTCTGATACAATGCTCGGGTGTGAGTCTGTTTTCCTCCAGAGTCTACTGTCCATTGAAAGTGTTTATGTAGGAAAGGGGAGGGAGTTAAAGTCCCCAGATATTCTACATGGTAGGATGGTGTAAAGAGTTTACAGTTGGGGGATACCACATCTTGCCATCAGGTGCCCCACTCCCAATCCCCGAAGACCCCTCACCCAGGTGATCCTCCCACACTGGTCCACCTTCAGGGTCTGGATCCAATAGCAAGTTAGTGGAAATAACTTTTTGAAGTGAATATCGAGAAAATGTGGAAGTGGGAAAAAGAAACTAGGTGGAGGGGAGTTAACAATTGACCTCATGAAGACTGAGGTGAATAGTCAAAGGTGGGAGGAGATGAACCCAAATAAGTAGAAGAAGTTGTGACAGGCCCTGAGAAAAGTGAGGTTGCAGGTGTTGTAGAAATTAACCATGATTATGAAAATAGTGATCTTGGAATAGGTGAGGAAAGAACATATGGAAGAGGTGTTGAACCTACGTGTAGCGTGAAACATGTTCCTCCAGAGAATGTTGACAAACCAAGAACCTTTCGAAAACTCTGGAGGAAGGTGTCTCACACACCCAACAAAGAACAATACAAGAAAGCAGGAACATCTAGAAAGAGGTGTGGGGACAGTACAAAAACAAAAAATCAAGAGCTTTCACATGCTAAGCAACCAGTAAGGAACCAGACACCTGTGCATTGCAGGAGCAACATATATGTTTGTTTTGTACAGAAATATTGATGTGGTTAATCACTCTAGGTATGGAATACAGAGGCAAGACTGGCCCTTGGAGAAGGTATCCTGACAAACTTTACTTTATACATATTGCATTCTATTTTTATTATTTTTGCAAGGTTATAACCAATCTCTAATAAAACCATGTTATCTTTACTTTTCATTGCCTGGCTTTTTTACTGATCCTTGTCTGCTTTTTGACACTCTAGGACCAATTCCATCTGCATCTCATCCCGTGTCAGTTGTCTCACTGGGAATAACTCTGCTACATAAAGAATACAAGAAAATAATGCATTTAAAACATTACGAGTGTTTACGTTCCTGTGCACAACAATATTAACATTGCTCTTTCCACAAGTGTGAACTGATCTGGTACACTAAAGCGAACAGGAACATTAATGGCAGGTGTAGACATGTTTTAACTGTGTGGCAAAAAGTCACACAACTGGAGAACATATTTTCAAAGCCGATAAAAAGATCTGAATATTATGACATAAAATGTAAATTCAACACCATCTCAAGATCCAGCACATCACTGCCACCATATTCTCTTTTGTTTGCACTACACCTCTTTGAAATTCGCATATCCTGCTTCACAAAAGGTCGGAAATCCACTGCCTCTTATAGCAAAGATATAAGAAGTCAACTTTTACCTTCATAGGAAAAGTATTCCTCAAAGAATCCTTAAAACCCAGTGACCACGTTTTTTCACCAAATCTGCAATATTGCGAGGACAGAGTTTGGAACTTTCTCCTGAACTGTCGGAATAAATACAAACATGTGTATTCTTGTGCCACTTTCCTTTGCCTATATTTATGTTTGGTCCAAAAGCTTTAAAAAATAGTTTGTATTGTAACAATGACCTGTTAACACAGCATTTGTTATCCCACAAGACATTTACGTCATCCATGTAGATCATCTTCTTCACCTGACACCCACTTCCACCTGCTATATGCACCCCTCCCACATGTCACTGCTCATCTAATGCTCTAAAGGAAACATACAACATATAAAGAGCAAATCAGACAATGATAATGCGTGTCATACTACACTCTTCACGGGCACCCCATCAGTCAATTGCAATCCCCAAACACATCACATAAAATAGTATCCTCAATCCCTCTATCTAATATACCAATGAGCCAGGAAACCTCAAGCAGTCTAACACTCTGATCATAAACCCCTGAGATAGTCCCTCAAAAGTTCTTTCAATATCCACCATTCTGGAATGCTGGGGTTCCATCCTAATGTAGCAGTGGAACCCTTTGCTCAATGTTCCTAGGGAGATGACGCATACCACTGCTGATGTTACTGTGTCAGTGTGGCATGAGCAAAATCGCACAGATAAAGTTACCACTGTCAAAAGGGAGGTTATGTGGGTCTCAGGGGTGTGGACAGGGTAATACCTGGGCCAGCATGAAGGAAGCATTCCATGGGCTCCTGAAGGAGGGAAAAACATTTGTCATATATATATAGTGGGAAAACAAGCAATAGAATATCTAATAGCAAGGCAGAAGCAAGTCCCTGGGATTAATGTTGATACCCTTGTCCAAAAGAGTGTTTAAGATGCATGTCAGTACTGATTAGGCCTGTGGTTTGGTCAGAATGCTAGGCCAATGAGTATTTCCTCATAGGAATGGCACAGAGAGCTAACATTTGAATGTGGACTTCCAGAGTGGGCAATGATGAGAGTGCTCAATCAGTGACAATGCTCACTCAGTTAGGTGCTCACCTCAGATATCGATGTGTGGCCACAAGCCAATGTTTGGAATCCTGGCAGGGCCAACTCAGCCCTTCAACCATGAAATGCAAATAAATGGAGTGTCTTTGCATTTGGTAATAATGATTGCAATTATTACCGTTCTTAGAATTGGGAAGAATCCTTAATTAGGTGATTCCTTAAAAACTTGATTGTCAATATTATCACATTTTATTGTATTTATTTATTGAGGTACAATGTATTTCTCTAAGAAACACTTACACAACAGAAAACACTAGTTATTGTGGGTGTCCTGGATCATGTGCCATAGATAAAATGAGAGGTAAAGAGAAATGATCAAGCGTATGATGAGTATGGCACAGAAGCGGGGGAGGGATGAGACAATTGACAGACATTAGTGTGCGGGGATTGATTATTTAAGATGTAGTATTAACAGTGCAGTTTGGTACATGGTAGTCAAGAAGGGGAGTAATGAGAGAGTGCACAGGGTATCTTAAAGTGTCAAGGAGATGGAGCTCCAGTGTGCATTTAACAGAGCAAATAATAAGGGATTATTGACATGCAGGAACAGTGAGTCCCAGTGGCACGGGCAAGTAGGGAGAAGGAGTGAACTCAAAAGGATGAACAGGGTTGGCTGGGAGCAGAGAGATTAGGAGGGTACAGAATTTGAGGATCCATGGAGGAGAGTAGTAGTAGATTGACAGATTAGGGATGGTGGAAGAGGATGGGACTGAAACAATAATTAAAGTGACTAAGTACTGGGGTCTTTATAATAGTGTTGGCAGAATTGTGAAGAATAGGGATAGGTTTAGCTAATATTAAGGTCACTCATCTTCGACAAAGTAGAGTTGGTAGTCATAAATTGATGAAGTTATACATCATTGTCTAAAAGGACCCTCATGAATACACTGTTTACACCCATCAATAACTTTTAAAACAATTGTATTAAATCAGTTTCTAAAAGATACAAACTGGGGGGATAACTAACGTGGTGCGCTCAACTTCCTATAATCCTGTCTGTATGCAGCAAAGAGTACACAGAGGGTTCCCCTCAGAACCCCCAGGGTAATGAACTGTAAAGGATGTGGAGTGTACTCAACATACGCAAATAGACTTGAATTGCAGTAAACAATACTTGAAAATCTAATCCTTTATAAATGAACTTCTTCACTGAATACGCTGTGGTTGGGCGCATGTAGGTAAATAGGAGCCCTCCAAAGAACAAGGTGACCACAGTGAGGTGGGAGGCACAAGTGGAGAAAGCCTTGAATCTCCCGGCTGTAGACTGGATTTTCTGTATGGCTTTGATAATGCTGACATATGATGCAAAGATGAAAGAAAATATGGAGATAGACATAGTTGTGCCCAATACATAGGACATCTTTTCTACTCAGTGGGTGCTACTGCAGGTCAGATTCATTACAGCTAAGATATCACAGAAGAAATGGCTAATTTCATGTCTCTTACAAAAGGAGAATTTAGATATTAGGACAGTGTGAGCAATTGGCTCAGTGAAACCACCCACCCAGGCTCCAGCAGCCAATGAGACACACACAGGCTTATTCATGATGGTTGTGTAACGTAAAGGGTGACAAATGGCTACGTAGCGATCATACACCATGATGGTCAGGAGGAAGAATTCTGTCAAAACCATAGATATGAAGAAGTAAACCTGCAGCAGGCATTCCAGGTGTGTGATGTGCATGCCCTGCAGGTAAATATTGGCGAGCATACCTGGAAACATGCAGGAGGAGTAACAGATGTCTAGAAAAGACAAGTTGGTGAGGAGGAAATGCATAGGCGTGTGCAACTGGTAACTGCAGTAAATTACCATCATGACCAGCAGATTCCCTGCAATTGTTAACAGATAAATTACCAGGAATCCAACAAAAAGGGGCATCCACAGGTGTGAATGCTCAGAGAACCCCAAAAGACGAAATTCTGTCCCGAGTGTTTTATTTTCTCCTCCCATCTGCGGTAGATCCTTATTTCTTAGTTGAATAATGAAGATCTGCAAAGACAGAAGATAACACTTTACAGAGTAATCCTTTTAGCAAGTCTAAACACTGATATGTTAATCTTGTCATTAAATATATTTTGGTTTTGCAGTCACATTTTTGGAGCATGGAATCCAGATTTCACCACAAGAAAAGCAGAAGCAACATACAATGCAAATCTCACTTATTTAGCTCTGGCGTGGGTACCTAAGCTCATCCGTAATCAACATTATTGATCATGCCTCTGATTTAGTGCATCTATTTCATGTTCAGTCAATGAAGTGTGGGAATCCACCGATTTTGATCTACTGCACCGTAATGGTCTTAATAGCTGGATGGGAGTGATGCAGGCATCTGTAAACAATATGCATTAACACACTTGCGCTCAACTTATCATTCGGATGTGTAGCATAGAAAAAAGTACATTCACATCCAATTCTAGTCAGGTAATGTATAATATTAAATGATGAATTTGTCCTGAATTTGAAAATACTTGATGGCTATTTATTTCAGTGACTCTTGGAGGAGAATTGAAATGTGATAAAACATTTTAATTCTCATACTCCTCAAAAGAAAGATGTACATTTCTGAATGTGCAAAAGGTGGTGAAAAGAATGGTCTGGTCAATGTAAACTAGATCATTCTGTTAGGATAATGTTCGAAAGAATGATGATTATCATATATCTTCATATATGATATCATATATCGTCATATATCTTCATATAATCAGTTGACAGGGAGATGGGTCTCATTGGAAAATCTATTGACAGAGATGTTATGAAATGACTAAGTCCATACATTAAACAAACTGAATTGTCAATGTGTGAAATTACTGCCACCAATTGTTTGTAGTAAAAAGAAATTTATTTCAGTATAACAACCATAGACTTGACACAAAACATAAAAACACAAAAATATTTATCACAATATCATCGTAAAATGAAAAAAATCCCTCGTTATTACAGGAACATGCTCATTTCATGTTCAATGTGGAGTACTGAGAAAACCACCTGAAAGTTGCAGATATGTCTTGTCTCTAGTTGTCTCAATCTTAGTTCTCCGTCCACGCCTCTGATATTGCATTTGGTAGTTCGTAATCAACTGAATCTACCGTTCTTCTTTTCATCCCGCTGGTGAAACTCCTGTCAATGTCCCGCTAATGGGAGCTTGAGGTCTTGACTCCCCATCATATTCACATGCCCTCTGATCCAAACCTGGAGTTCACGCATTGTGCTTCCAATGTAAATTTGATTACATACACAGATAATGGTGTATATTTAACATTTGTTATGACAATTAAGAAGCTATCCATTTGATTCCTTCTTAGTTCCTTATAGTTCAATGCAAATGTGTGCCTTTGGTCACCTGATCACAGCTTTTGTTCAAACCAGATGTGTGAAGATAACCATTAACTGAATATATAGTCATGTTTGTCTTTGGGAGTAAACCTGCATGGGGGTGTGTATTGTTTCTGTGTGTTCTTTGTCATCCCTGTTGTTGGACAACCGTTTTTTTTCTTGGGGGTATGTGGTTCTGTGTTACCTTTATTTTGCTGAACATTCTTTACGCGTTTGTGATTTTTTAGGAGTGTGTTTGTGTGTGCACGCCTTTGTGTGCGCACGCATGTGTGTGTGTGTATTTTTGTGTGTGTGTATTTATGTGGGTATGGTGGGTCTGTTTTTTGTGTGGGGTCTGTGGTTAGAAGAGGAGTCAATTGGGTCATGGGCTGTGTGCATAGGGGGGACTTGATTGTATAAAAAAAGGGACTGTGCGCACCACAGCAAGTACCAAACAAGTACTGTGGGCTGTCCGGCTGGACACCCTGCCTCTACGCTCCCAGAATCCACGTACACACAGGACTTTTGAAATTTGATTGGCCATGCCATGCTTTGTTACGTGCCTTCATATTGAGAAGCACGGGCGCATCAGCGCGCGTGCACCAGAGCAAGTACCAAACAAGTACTGTCGGCTGTCCGGCTGGAGACCCTGCCTCTACGCTCCCAGAATCCTCGTACACACAGGACTTTTGAAATGTGCTTGGCCACGGCCACTTTGTTACGTGCCTTCATATTGAGAAGCACGCATGCATCATCGCGCGTGCACCAGAGCAAGTACCAAACAAGTACTGTCGGCTGTCCGGCTGGAGACCCTGTCTCTACGCTCTCAGAATCCACGTACACACAGGATTTTTGAAATGTGCTTGGGTACTAAAGTTTTCCATCAATTGTGCCCCATTTATTATTGGACCCTATCATGGTTTACTCTTCATTTCATTTAAGCGTTTAACGCTAAACTTTCACTTATTTTCTGTGTTTTTTGTTTATAGCCACGCCCACTTCGTTACGTGCCTTCATATTGTGAAGCACGGGCGCACCAGCGCACGCGCACCACAGTTAGTACCAAACAAATACTGTTGGCTGTCCGCTGTGCCGCTGTGCTGTAGTGCTGCAGTGCTATTGTGCCTCAGCTTCTCCTTCTTATGAGAGGCGCAGGAGACCACAAGAGCCGTGGCCGCTCATGTTCATGCTCTTCCATATACTGTGTTACCCTACTAATTGTTACCATCACAGTAAACTCTGCTAAATCAGCAAACCTTTTATCTGTGCAAGACTGTGTGAGTTACAATGGTAAACTTGCTGGCAAGAGCACTCACTCGGCATGTGTTCACTCCGTATCCACTCCGTATCTCTAACTAGACTTTAACTCCTCTTAAGCCAAACAGTCGCTAAGTGTATCACCGGCCACTGCCTCCGCCTAGCGTATAGCATCCAGTAAAAAGAATGGGCAAGCAGTCTGTATTCCTTATTTTGTGAAACCGTAAACTGAAAGTCTAATTTTCTATCTGCAAGCCTTTCTAATGACTACAGCTGGACAAACTATGCTAAGGTTAACTACGGGTATGCCCTTTCCTCCACCCTGCTATGCCCCACACCTCCCAGTCCACATACACCCAGGGTTTAAGCTGTCCCCCATTGTTGTTGGCTCTGAAGCCCCATGCACACCCAAACTTTGACTTATCTTAGCTCAAAGTCATCATTTAACGTCCAAACTCAAAAAACCTGGTTGTTGAATCAAATACCAACCTTTCTGGAGGTGTTTCAGGGAACACCGCCCTGAACTGCCTACCTGACAAAACCATGCAAGACAGTTATAAGGATCAAGCCTTATTCCCAAGAGAAGGAACCTTTCACTCTCCCTGTTTTATACCTGAGGCTCATCAAGATCCCCTTCAAGAGCCAAGGTCGCTTCTTCAGTCTGCCTTCAGTCTGCCTTATACTCGCAGGTCCTCAATGGAATGAACAAGGGGTTGCCTTATAATATCTCTGGCCCTTTGGAATTGGCGAAAAAAGACAGAATACCCTCTTCACTTCACCCGGTTGCCCACTCAACTCAAACTGATTATAAGGCAGACTGCCTTTTTCCACCTAAAAGTGATAAAAAGGTCACAGACAGTGAGCTTGCTGAGTCTAGACTATCTAATTCTCCTGAACTATTCCCCACTGACTGCCCCAACGACATCATTTCATCCCCGGACTCCCAGACGTCTGGGACCTCTGAAGCTCTTTCTTTTGCTAAACCAACTCCCCGGCTTTCTTTTGGTTTCCCTTCTTTAGCTAACCCGGCCTTAGATTCGGCCCTCACTGCCATCAATACATCCATTTTCACACTGACCAAGCTGTTCAAGTTACTTGACTTGCGTGCTTCTGGCCAAGACCGGACATTATTCACTTGATTGGCTGGTATTGAATCTACCATCAATGCTAAAATCAGAATTGGAACTGACACAGAAGAATGTCGAGTCAGATATTATAGTTATCCCTACCTCTAGTGATGACATACCTGAAGGGCCTGTGCCTGAAAATGAGGAGTTATCTCCAAATTTAATGGCTCCTTGTCTTCCTAGGATGCCTGCTGAGTCCACTGACAAAAGTTTGTTAGAACCCCAAAGTGACTTAGAACAATCCAAAGTGACTAGCCCCTTATATGACATCTTCTATCGTCCTTCTCAGAACAAGAGAAGAAAACGTAAAAGAAACAACAAAAGGAAAACATCTGATCAACATGATGATCATGACAAATCTTTATCTGAGAATTCCAAAAGAAGAAAAACAAAAAATCAAATCTTAACAACAAAAAAACAAAGAAAATCAAATAAAAAACTAAAAGATTCCTAGCGAATATCTCTTTACCTGTTCCGCAAGATCTGCCCTCCATTTTGTCAGACAAATTAGTCCCTCCTGAAGTTCTGAATCAGGATTCCGGCTCTTCCAGTACAGGTGCGTCATCACTTAAAGGTAAGGATTCTGATCTTCCTGTACCTTGTATAAAGATCATACCAATACTCAATGATGCTGAAAATGTGAATAAGTCTCCTTCTGCTGAAGACATTATGAATTTTTCAGTATATTCAAAAAATGATATCTCGATAGTAGAAACTATCCATCAAAGTCTACACCAAGACAGGTCTCACCCCCCCTTACGGAACCCAATCTTTTGTGTTAACCTAGACCATGATGTGAACCCTTTTAGGACCCTTGAGCAAAAAAGAATAAAACTGGTAAAAGATCACCATTTCCTAAAGGCTTTCCAGTCAAAGCTGAATCACCTGTGGTCTTAAACGAGATCAGCCCTCCAGCTTCTGACACAAACCTAAACATCAAGGATATACCCAAACCAATAACTAATGGGGAACATGAGACAGCTTCATCTCATGATAAAGGAGTTGATCATAATGATGATTGGTTACCTGAGAATTTAACAGAAGAAACTTTGAGACTCACTATGATTGACAGAATCCACACTGATCCTTATCCGAACAGGGAGTTAACCATATTTGACACCATTCCTCAATTGAAACATATTAATTCATCAGATATCAATGGCGTTTCTTATCCCATTCCAGCTCATCAAGATTTTGTGAAAATAAAAATGTCTTCACTAATAATCAAAAACTATGTGTGGGACCAAAGACAATTGTTGCATCATAAAGGTCTTCTGCTTGAAGCTATACCTTTGGAAAGCCCGATACAAGAGCAACAACGGTTGACCGGCTCTATAAAACAACAATCTGGTCTGAATGTATACAACCCATCATGCTGCAATTGCAACACAAATTCTCGAAACTCTTCTCAAGCTAAAGAATCGAAATGGACGTGGGCTTCACGTGCTAGAGACCTTGCACAAAAGAAATCTTAGCCATAAAATCTGCAGCAGTACCAATGCACCATGGTGTCTTGGAGCACTCGTGGATTCTCGCATTTACTTTCCTATAAACAACTTCTGCTCAATAAATATGATATAGTCATACTTCAGGGAACGTGGATGACATCGACTCCCGTTTGGCCTGACCATCAAGCAGTGACAATTTCTGCTTCTAAGGCAGCTAATGGTAGACCGGCTGCAGGACTCCTAGTAGCAACAAGAATGGATTTGCTATTATCTATTACACTTGGAAAAGTCCTGATCCCAGGATTCAACCAGTAATGATTTGAACCTCCAATAGCGACCATCCTTTCTTCCCTAAGACTATGATCATAAATATATATTGGAACTAAGCATCACCGACTGCCTCACAATTCATGGATAACATTGAATTAGTGCTTGATCAGACCCTTTTAGAATCAAACATTGCAAATATAATAATTGTTGGGGATTTCAACATGAAATTAGTACGGGTCTCCGATAGTTACACTAACTCAAGGGCTGCAAAGTGGCTATCCTTAATGAAAATTAGGGATTTTTCGATGGTAAATGGCACTTTTGCCAATGATATCCCTCCCAGGCCGAATTGGTTTAGAGGTAAGTCATATTCAACTCTTGACTATGTATTTATCTCTAATAAATCAAATTACATGATAACCAGCTTTCAAATTATTCCCACTACTGCCAGTGACCATCATCTAATTGAGGTCTGCTGGAGAGCTCACACAAAAAAACCTTGGAATATCATAAGGGATCACTAGATCTAAACAATGCGAGAACTCGTATAAAGTGGACCCCCCATCGCATAAACCATTTACAACAGCAACTGCATGCAAATGAAAATGTTGCTGAAAAAATGCATTATAATGATCTTAATCAAATCATACTTCCAACTAAGCTCAGCACAACAAACCAATCTTTACTCACAAACATCGGTGGAATCCTGATATATCTCGTCTGAGAAGAAAGCTACGTCGAGAAATAAGATTATTACACCCACATGAAAAGCAAATTCGCAAGCAAAAACAAAAAAAATAAATATAGAAATCAAATTAAACAAATACTTGCCATACAAAAACAAAATAATGCTGAAGTAATGCTAAAAGAACTACTATAAAAAAAAGGGAAAATATGGAAGGTGATAAACAATGTAACCCTAAAAGGCTCAGAAATCTATGCTATTAAATAATATAGATCAAACAACGTGGACAAATCATTATCAGAAACTTCTTATGAAACCTACAGAAGATTTCAGCAGTAGAAATAATGAGATGTTGGATTTCTTGGGTCTCGAATTTGACACCTTGGACATAATCTTAATAATCCAAAAAATGAGCAATTCGCTAGCTCCGGGACCAGATATGTTGACTAATGCGTCCCTCAAATCCAACCTTGAGGCTTGGGTCGGCGTTTTATATTTTATCTTTCAAAATATCTTAAAACAAAAGAAAATCCCCTCTTCCTGGAATGAAGCAATCATAATTTTTAAATAAGGCGACAGATTAGATCCAACAAATTATCGCCCTATTGCACTTTTAGACGTCCCGGGAAAAATGTTGGCAAGGCAAGTAGTCAGGGATTTCACCAAATAGCTGAAGGAACATGAGCTAATGGATATACATCAATCAGGTTTTATGCCAGGGATTGGCACTTCTCTAAATCTAATCATTATATCAACCATCAAAACTCAATTGATCCAAAAGAAACAACCAATTTATCTCGCTCTAGTCGAATTTAAACAAGCATTTCTATTTCACATCCTCTTTTCTGGGAGAAACTTTTAAAGGCCAATTGTCCTGATTATATTCATCATCTGATCCTACAGTTTTATTCTAACACAAGTAATAAACTCAAACTCTCCACTGACGTTTTTTTATCAAATTTGATTGGAACAAACACAGTGTTGAAACAGGGCTACCCTTTTGCATCAATACTTTTTAATTTTTATATTCATGACTTTTTTAAAGTATTTATGGAAGTTCAGTCTTATTCACCCCGTTTCGGGACTCGGCACATTGCTTATCTACTATATGCAGATGATCTTGTTCTCTTTGATAAAAATCCAATAAGACTCCAGAGAAAATTATCAGCGTTATCAAGGTATGCAGAAGAAAACAAACTTGAAATGAACACTAAAAAAATGAATATTTTAATTTGTCACCACTCGATGAAAAAAGCAACCACTAAATGTAATTGGTTTCTCTCGAAAATTCCTCTTGAGAAATTAAACAATATAAATACCTAAGAGTTGACATCAATACAGATCTAGCTGACAAACCATACAAAGAGGAACTCACTCTTAGGATGACATTTTGAGCAACCCACCCAGGCAAAAGCACTGCAAATAAAGTATGGTTTCTTCTCGTTGATCTCTGCTCTTATGTGTTGTCTTCAGAAAGCTGTCCCCGTAATTACTTACAGTAGTCAGACTAAAATCATGACTAAGCAAGTGAACTGGGATTACCTGGAAGGAATCTATTGGAAAGCAATTTTAGCTGTACCTTTAAGCTGCCCAATATCCTTAATCCATTATGAACTAGGTTTGTCTTCTCTGATTATAGTAGTCGCTTGGTCCATGTTACCATTATATCGGAAAGCTCTTCTTGCTACAGACGCATCAAGAAACCTATTCCCTGTCATTTAGGAAATTATAGAAAGAAAAACAAATTCTGTGAGTGTTGTGAAAAATGATTGGTAGAGGCGGGGATCCCTTTGAACGAAATTTGGGTACTTCCTCACAAAGCCAAACTTAAGCTTTATAGGTATGATTGGATCATCACAAGAGAAAAATGCCTTCAATACTCAGCATTTAATACAGGTGCCTCTTTAATTAAAGCATTGAACGATATAACCAAATATATCCATACATTTCCAGATAGATAGTACGTTGATATTTCTTTACGTTTTAGATTAAATCTACTACCAACCAAAATCAAACTTGCACAATACTCCAAACTCAAACCAGTAAGTTACACTTGTAGATTTTGTGATTTACCTGAGAATCGTGAGTCTACTTACCATTTAGTTACGGAGTGTTATAATTTGGTTGAAATGAGCAAAAAAAAATTTCTAAAATATTTTAAGAATAGACTGTTGTTTACTAGAGAACACATGTGGAAAGAAGTCTTTAATGCATTGAATGACTCACTAATCATTACCACTGTACAATTTTTTTTTTTATTTAGAAATGAAATGATGACTTGATAATTGCCAACGACTTTGCACAATGCTTATATTGTTTTATTACTCTATTTTGTTGAACGACTATATTTTATGTAACTGATTTTATTGATGTTCTTAAGATCATCTGTCTCGTTTTTCATTTTACATTTTTATAAGAATAATTCAAATATACTAACAGTCATCCGACTTCTATTGCAATAATGTATGTAACAATATATGTAACTAATTGAAAAAGTGTGTGGAACGTGTGTGGTTGTAAAGGGTCTGCATGGATTTTAGGGTTCTTTGAGCGTATAAGACCTATTGGGTGGGTCCTGCCTAGCGTCTGTTTGAGTGTTCTATGTCTGGGATGCTTGTCTCTGGATGGATTGGTTTCTGTTTGGTGTGGTGGAAGTATGTATGTTGTGGGTATTTTAAGTGGGTATGTGTGTGGTTGTCAAGGTCTCTGCTTATTGTGAGGGTTTTATTTGTGTGTGGTTGTAGTGAGTCTGCATGTGTGTTTATGTTAGTTGGAGTGCATGGGACAATGTGTGTGTGGATGTGGTTGTCACCTGATGGTCATTCGCTCAATCCTGCTTGATGTGGGCTTTATTTCTAATAATGCATATGTTTTCTCAAGGTATGTATTATATATTTATTATGTGCTCATAAAACTATGTAAAGCAATATGTCCATCAAACATTTATACAGTAATAGTCACAAAACATATCATAGCAAGACTTTCAGATATAAACATGGGATAAATGACACCCATAAGTTAACATAATACTAGACACAGAGGAGTTCAGTGACCAAATAGAGGAACAAGGCCAAAGGCAGAGTTCCATTATAATGTTAAGGAACTCTCTGGTGACTTGCCATATCCATTTCACATATGGTAGAGGGTATTTTATTCTTTATAATTCATGGCCACATGCATTCGTACCTGGACTCTTGCATAGTTAATCTAATGTAAGAGATCTTCCAGTTGTTGATACATGTAATCCATTTGACTTAAAATAAAAAGAACAGATGGAATTTCTAATACTTTTCAGAAAATAGTTTAAGCAGTTTCATAAAATGAACCTAATAACATAAACACATGCAGCTGGATTATTGCTCTTGTGTCTTGAACTCAGGCAGAGAACAACATAAGCACACTGCCACAAATAGGTGCTTATCAATTACCATCTGTAAAGTGTCACAGAAAGCTATTGTACAAGACAGGATGTTGAAGTGCTTGCCATGGCTTTAGATAGTTGACAGCCTAAAACCTTCTCTATGCGGGCTAAAGCAGCAGGCATTGTGACCTCATGTTCTTATTACAGGGCAATAGCCTGTAATAAGAACATTATTTACAGACTGTTAAAGGGTATTGCATGCTGCCATGTATTATATAACAATAACAAGAAACTAACAGCACAAAGAATAATACAAGTTTACATTGTCTGCTTTACCTACATTGAGCAATACAGCGGAGAATTGATCAGACTAATTAGTATTCCTAAATTATGTTTCTTTTTTATTTAATGGCCCAATACTATTACAAAAACTGTTAATAAAATAGATCACAACAGAAATATAATTTATTCTATTCAGTCAAGCCCCCATTTTTATTCTGCAGTGTTTCCTACATATCTTGGCATAAGACCTTCATCCTTGCACATCCTTACAAGTCACCTTGAAGCTGCTGCAGAAAGACGAGTTCCGCTGCATCACAGCCTGGTAACAATCGGAATACGAACACTGTATCATCAAGGACCCCAATGAGGTGTCTTGGCTGTAGGTCAAACGGAAGTTCAAGCCCCAGATGAACTATGATAAACAGAACCATGTCCTGAGGTAGAGGTTGTTGGGAAGGTTTCACCCCGTCCAACCCCCTGGGAACTTTAGAGTAAGGCGTTAGACATTTGAAGAGCTATGATGATAGCCAAGGCACTATGAGCTGTATTGAGGGACTATGATGGGCCAGGGTTTAGGACTCCACAATATGTTCACCCCAAATAATTTAACATAGGGTGCGAGCCAAGCTGTCATGTTATGTAGAAATTAAAACATAGATATTAGAAATCACAGTCAAAAAGCAAGGCCTGTGCGGCAAACATGGTATCCAATGCATGAGCCCCGACTGGGATATATCCAAGCACCCATGAGGACAATCCACACCCCCAACCACCACAAAGCGCGTTCATTACATTGTAGCAAAGATTTTTTTTCTATCCAAAAGGAATGTGACCTACAAGGCCGTGGTCTCAGACTGGCAACTGGTGTGTATGTTATCTGACACTGGCCAAAGCTTGATCCGACCCACTCAAAGTGAACACAAATTATAGCCCATATAACTGACTAAACCCTAAGATTCCTGAATTTCACAACACTAGGTGGCCTTCGACCACTAACCCTAAAGTAAAAATCTTGGATGTTGAAAAAGAATGGACATTGCAAGTTATGGTCACATGATTTCTATTGTGAGGTAGCTATAAATACTTCAAAACGAGGGTGGAAACCTTGGAGCTGGATGGCATGGGAATGACTGAAATGTGTGTGGGAAGGTCAGATTATCCCACAGCCCCCTTTGTGCCAGCCTTCCATCCTGTCAGGTGCATACCGTATTGCTAGAGTAGTATTGGGTTAGGAGTGTACTAAATTTGTTCTTTGACCTTCGTCAGTGAGAAGAAAATGGTCGCTGCAGCACCCACATGTTGGAAGACGGATAAACTGGGATGGAAGCAATTATCTGGTATATTTTATGGAGCAGGTCAATCATGTTTAGGCCCCCACCAATGCCTAGCAATAGAGGCTTACCCTTCATAAGTAGAGAATTATGCAGCACTACTGACATTTTACAGAAAGGTTAAAAATCTAACTTCAACTGCAAGTGCTGTTGTGCTGTGTTACTCTCCTGAATCCTCGTGGGACCTCAGTCCGTAAGAGGAAGCTGCATTGCCTCTGCAAGCGGAAAAACACCTGCTGGACTTCTACTTTCATAACTACAATCCGTGCTGTGGCCCCGCCCCCTTGCCTTCTTAATCCAAGGTGCGCATGCACCCATGCACGCACCCAGAAGTGCACTGTAAGTGCTGTTGTGCTGTGTTACTCTCCTGAATCCTCGTGGGACCTTAGTCCATAAGAGGAGGCTGCATTGCCTCTGCAAGCGGTGAAACTCCTGCTGGACTTCTACTTAAATCCATATCCATATGGAACTTTAGTTTCCTTCGACACGGAAGGGGACTCTTAAATTGGGACTCATACGTTTCTGATGCCTTTTCTAATGCCTGCATGGTCTGTGTTCCTTTAATTTCAGACCTACCATATGTGCTGTGGCCCCACTCCCTTGCTTCCCAGCAAGCCTTCATAATCCACGGTGCACGCAACCCCGCGCACACATCCGGAAGTGCACTACAAGTGCTGTTTGGGTGTGCGGGCGTGCGAGGGTGCAGGGCCCTGGGGGGCCCATTTAAGGGTATCCTCAGCCATAGCGAATTCACACTCACTCAGTCTCCAATTATTGTATTGCATTGTTGATGGTAAGCATAGTTCAAATTCAAACACTCTTAAAAAGGAAAAGATCTTGATGTTCAATTATTTATTGTTACTGTGTAAGCGGTGTCTTATAATTATTACGAACGCAGTTCTTTTAATTTTACTTTAAGGTCTTGTTTGTCTAGTGCTGAAATGGCAACGAGTTTAAGAAGTGGTAATGCTTGCATGCCAGTAATGAAAACATCTAATAATACATGCATCGATACTTTGATAAAAAACAAAGAAGCCCCAGTGAACAGTGTTACAGAGTGGAACACACCCCATGCGCATGCGCGAGCTAGAAAGAGTTCCACGCATGCGCAATGAATAAAGGGGATTCTGTGCGAGGAGCCGTAACAACCAGACGTGTCTGAGTCATCTGTCCAGGAAATGCGGGGCCTTGTTACTGGGATGTCCACGGGGCATGAAGAAACACAACATTGGCGACGAGGACATGCCTGAGTGGGGAGAGAAAATATCAAGATTGCGCTTTTGATCTCAGAGCATTTTCTCGCCGCTCACTAGACGCTGTCACTTATGTGGCACACAAGGGCCGCCATTTTGAAGAAAAAACAAAAACGGCCCCTCACAGGGTGCTCGTGCACCGTTTGGAACAATTTTTGGACACACCACAGCTGGTCCATTTACACATAGATGGCTGTGGTTTCATGTGCAGTTGTGCACATGTATGAACTGTACATCACATTCAACCTAAGGAAGTGATTGAAGGACTTCACCTCACCCCCACTATAGTGGGCCTAAAAGACATTGTACCCTCTTTGGGGGTCATTTTCTGGTACCATCGCCCCAGAGCAGAATATTGTTGGGTGAGCCTGCCTCGCACCGGACAGGTGCGGACAACTACACTTTTGGTGCTGACTTATGGCCTCTGTAAAGGTGAGAGGTGCCTGTGCGATCTGCAGCCATGGGAGATCAAGACAACGCCAAAGGCGCCGTAGCGCAGGTTCCACCCATCCAGAGACAACACGGTATGTTGGCACCCATGCCCGAGTTTGACATGTCTGTTCCACCATCGAAACTAGGACCCAAATGGCTTTTGTGGGTCAAAAAGTTAGAAATGTACTTCAGGGCCACCGGAGAGACAGAGGACAATGCTAAGGTAGGGACCCTATTATATGCTCCCGTCCATCGCATATTTGAATCACTGAACTCTCCAGCAGTCACATACCTAGAAGTCAAAACTGCCATCAAGGAACATTACTTGCCCCTGGCCAACCAGGACTTTGACAGGTTTGTGATGTGCAGCGAGAGACAGTTGGGGGATGAAATGCTTGATCAGTACTGCGGGAGGCTGCAACAACTGGCCAGCATGTGTCAGTGGGAGAGAAGAGGGGATAGTGCGCAACCAACTCCTCCAGGGATGTAGTTCTGGGAAGCACAGGCACCAGGTGCTCCGAGAACCAGGGCTAACACTAACGCAGATACTGGATGGACTGGGCATATGAACTGGCAGAGAGCAGAGGAACTAAGATGAACGCAGCAATCTGTCCAGGAAAAGGAGAGGAGATCTACGCCATTGGGCGCCCTGCAGCGAACATGCCCCAAAGCCTGCGATGGGCCCAAAGGAAACCAAACTCATCCCAGAAGTCCAACCAGCCCCAACTATGTCAGTTTTGCGGGTACGACCTTCTGCACGCCAATGATTGCCCGCAAAAATGAAGGGTGTGCGGGCGCTGTGGCATGGCAGGACATTATGCGAGGGTATGCAGAGCAGCCAACCCAGTAGCCATCTCACAAAGCCAAGCCAGGGCCAGTAGCAGTGGACCGCGAAAACAAAAGAGTGTGGCCACCATAGAACAAGGAATGCAAGATTTTGAAATAGCTGAGGAAGAAGAGGAGGAGGAAGAGGTTTTCTTCATCTCGAACAATGACTCTGGCTCTAGAAACACCCACCCCAGTGCTGATAGACACGGGAGCATCCATGTGCGTAATGGCCCTGAGACATTATGAGGCACTGCCAGGTCCACCAGTGCTCAAGGAAACCAAGTCCAGGATATATTCCTTTGGGGGAAGTCAACCTCTCCCCCTGCAAAGGGGTGTTCACCACATCTGTCACCCACGGCCAACAATCCATCAAGGCCAAGTTTTTCGTGACTGAGGTCAGTCCACACTCTCTGCTGAGCTGTGCACCATCTGAAGCCTTGAATATAGTAAACTTCGCAATGTCAGTATATCTATCTGAACGGTATGCTGATCTGACAAAGCAGTGGGTAAACTGCAGGGGGGAACCCATCCATTTGCACATTGATGAGTCGGTAACACCAACCGAGTTGAAACAACGCCGGATCCCATTTCACATACGGACGCAGGTGGAACAGGAACTGCAAAATCTCGTTGATATGGATATCATAGAGAGAGTGGAGGGCCCCACCCGGTGGGTGTCTCCGATAGTCGTGGCATCCAAACCCAAACAACCCGGGGCAGTGCGCATCAGTGTGGACATGCAGCTGCCAAACATGGCCATCAAGCGGGAACATCATCTGATGCTGACCCTCGACTATGTGGTGGGACAGTTGCAGGGAGCGAAGACATTTTCAAAACTAGACCTTCGCTCGGGGTATCACCAGCTCAAGCTGCACCCCCGACTCCCGATACATTACCACCTTCACCACCCACGATGGTCTCTTCCAGTACAAAAGACTGCGTTTTGGAATCTCTTCAGCCGCAGAAGTTTTTCAAAACATAATCACAGGGGCCCTGGTGGGTCTCAAAGGTGTGCTCAATCTCAGTGACGACATTCTTGTGTACACGTCCTCTGAGGCGGAACACGTGAAGAGACTAGAGAAGACACTGGTTGGGATCCGGGACCTGGGGCTAAACCCCCATCCAGAGAAATGCATATTTTTCAAGGACAAAATCAAGTTCTTTGGCTTTGTGTTTCATGCAGGAGGCATATCACCTGACCCAGAAAAAGTAAAAGACATTCGGGAAGCTCCCCCCAACCACGTGAGACACCATCTAATGTGCAAAGCTTTTTGGGAATGGTAAATTATTGTGGAAGATTTGTCAGAGACCTAGCTTCCCTCTCAGAACTGCTTCAGGTCCACACAAGGAACGACGCCACGTGGGAGTGGTCAGCCCGGGTGCAAAAGGCATTTGACACCATTAAGGCAGCAGTGACAGGAGAAGAGACCATGGGCCTCATTACGAGTTCGGCGGTAGCCATGCTGCTATTGGCGGCATGGCCGCCGCCGAAATCGCGTCTTTGTCCGGGTCCTCAGAATGAGGACTTACTGGGCCATTCCGAGGTCAGAAGGCCCGGTAATTCCTCCCTCCGAGGACCCGGACACGGTCCTTCCCCATTCCCATTTCAGCCCCCATAGGGCTGAATGGGAATGGGAGAGGGAGCAAACAACGGGCTATTAGGAGATGGCCCGTTGTTTGCTCCCTCTTCCCCTCGCGGAACCTGCTCTGCACGTCTGGTGAGAGGGGAACTCGGAATCGGGCGGTACGGGGTTGACGGCACCGGCACGTTTTACCGGTGCCGTTAACCCTATACCGCCCGACTCGTAATGAGTACCCATGTCTTTCTTCGACCCGAAGAAGGAATCAGAATTGGTCGTCGTTGCTATCCAGTGGGGCTTGGAGTGGTGCTGTTGCAACCGGCCATGCAGGGGCAGATGCGACCCAATGCATATGCCAGCAAAGCCCTGACCGACACAGAGAAAAGATATTCACAAATTGAGGGGGAGGTGCTAGCCATCCTGTGGGGCTGCAAACATTTCCGTATATATATCCTTGGAAAGCCGGTTTCAATTATTATGGATCACAAGCCCCTGATCCCCATCATGACAGGGGCATCCTCCAAGCCTCCCCCAAGGATTGAAAGATGGATTTTATCCCTAATGGAATACAGAGTGAAGCTCCACTACAGACCCGGCACAAATAACCTGGCGGATTACCTTTCCCGTCACCCCGGAGCCGGCCGCTTGCTTGAGGGGCTGGTAGGAGAAGACTGTGCTGAAGTGGTCCGGCATGTGGTGGAGGCCGGCATGCCAATACCGCTAACCCTGATAGAGCTGGCAGAAGCATCCCAGACGGACAAGTGTTTTCAACTTATCTGGACTGCCATGGCCAAGGGGACTGGAAGCAGGCACTGGCAAACATCTCACGAAGAGCGAAAGGCACACAACAAGACCTGCAAGTGCTATGGTGCACCCGTCATCAACTGTCCGTGTCTGACGAAAGGCTGCTGCTAAGGGGATGGCAGATTGTGGTCCCATGACTGCTGGTAGAGAGGGTGCTGCAATTGGCTCACAGCGGTCATCAAGGCACAGCCAAAACCAAGGCACGACTAAGGACAGAAGTCTGAATATGTGCAACACTGCATCTGGTGCCAAGCCGCTAGCCCGGCAGCGAGAGAGACCTGTATTGAATCTATGGAGAGAAGTGACAAGCCATGGTGCACGGTACATGCTGACTTCGGTTCCACAGGGAGAGGTACCTACTTTCTGGCAGTCATGGACCAATGGTCCCGGTACCCGGAGGTAGAATTGGTTGAATCTACTGCCAGTGACCACACCATTCAAGCGCTGGAGCGAATATTCGCCACCCATGGTTTTCTCCTTGAGCTATGTTCAGACAATGGACCCCCATTTCAAGGCCATCAATTTGCGTGATACATGGAGGAGTGCGGGATAATACACCGCTAGGTGATGCCACTATGGCCCAGGGCCAACAGGGAAGCTGAGCGGTTTATGCGCACTCTAAACAAAGTGTTCAGAATCACCCAGAGCCAAGGAGGAGAGTTAAGAAGGAACTTATACCAATTCCTCCACGAGTACCCGGCTACACCCCACCAGTACACGGGGGTGGCCCCAGCAGAGGCTCTATTCAATTGGTGCCCCAGATGAATGATACCGGAGATGGAAGGGTGCAACCCGGGTACCATTGATGATCCCAGAGGAGCAACAAGTGTGCAACAAGCGCGAAAATGTCAGGAGACATCTCCAGCAGACCAACATTGCTGTGGGGGACACTGTCCTTGTGTGCAACTGCCATCCAGAGGTGAAAATACCTCTCACCTCTGAGCCCAGTCCCATGGGCGTGACTCACATCAATGGGTCAATAACGATGGCAGCAGAGCGAAGATGAACTGTCACAAGGAACTCCTGTTACTTGAAGACGGTCGATACCCGAACCACAGTGGATGACCCTCTCACAAATGAACCTGCGATTCTGTCCGCCAGTCTGCCGCCCGGAAACAGCGAAGATCGAGAAGGTCTGCCACCAGAGGAGTCTCTTCATCAGTCAAGGAAGGAGGGCAGATGGTATCCAAGCCATGAAGGCCGCAGGTGCCTGGCCAGATTCCGTGATTTCATACTGGACCCCAATCCCTGAGGCCCAGCGAGGACGGGAATGGCCCACGTTGGTCCCATAATTTTGTTGTATGTTTTGCACTAATGTACACGCCCCAGTTGAGCAGGTTACAGTTGGTTAATAATCTCACTCTGTTCTTTATGAAAAAAGAGGAATGTTACGGAGCGGAACACACCCCATGCGCATTCGCGAGCCACAACTAGGGCCCACGCATTTGCAATGAATAAAGGGAATCCTGTGCGAGTCAGTCACACCCAGGAGCCCGTAACAACCAGATGCTAGTTTGTCTAGTGCTGAAATGGCAACGAGTTTAAGAAGTGGTAAAGCTTGCATGCCAGTAATTAAAGCATCTAATAATACATGCATCGATCGTTTGATAAAAAACAAACAAACACCAATGATCAGTGTTACGGAGTGGAACACACCCCGTGCGCATGCGCGAGCCAGAACGAGGTCCATGCATGCGCAATAAATAAAGGGGATCTCGTGCGAGGAACAGTAACAACCAGACGTTTCTGAGTCATCTGTCCAGTTAATGCGGGGCCTTGTTACTGGGATGTCCACAGGGCATGAAGAAACACATCAAACAGTGAAACGCTGGTGCTCCAAACTCTTCCACAATAAACTTCTTGACAACTGAGTTAATTCAAGATGTTATTGCTCAGGAAATAAAAGAAGGACAAACAGACAACTAAAGATGTGGAGCCTGCATTGATGCACTCTCAAATTCATGCTTCTATTGACAATGAGATTGAAGGGCCGACTTTTCCTTTAAAGGAAATTTATGATTATGACATACTCATTCAGAGCAGTTTCCTAAGTATTTGTGAGATTATAAGTCAGCTATCTACCGAAGAGGTTAGCCATGTAACATTAAATCGCTCCATTTTGGATGTTTCCATGATGGCACCAGCTGTCATGGCAGACCTGGGAAAGAGCACACAGCTATCACTCGGTCCTTCAACACCGGTAAATGGTACCAGAGATGGCATTGATAATGTACATCCTTATAATAACAGACTTCTAGAAGGCAGCAACTCCTCACATTTGCTGCATGGAGAAATAAGCAGTATGCAGTTTCCTTCTGCACCTATGTTCAAATGTTCCTTTTCTGATGAATCTCAAGCCCCTAATGTAGATCTCGTGCCAACGCAGTCCTCTTGAGTTTGCTCGCGTCCAGTGCTTGCAAAACAGCCACTTTTCACCACCAATGAAGCCTCACATACTGCCTTTCTGAGTAATTCGCCACCCATTCCTGAGAATTAAAATTCTGAGTTTTCCTACCCTGTAATTAGTAGAATTCTAAATCTACTAGATCTACTAGAGAAGGAGCATGTGTTAACTCATCTCGAAATCAGACACTTAAAACGCACCTCTTTAGATATACTCTCCAAGGTTAACAAATTGGAAGGATATATGTGTAGAAAGGCATCTGTTTTTGCACCTAAAAATGCAAAGGAGGTTTTACTACCTGCAACATCTTTTATAACCCAAGGCTCACAAACCAATGACTTTCTGAGAAGTCCCACCCATTTACCATTGAATTGTTATGCAAAATATGATGTGCAACCCAAGCAATCCTGTGCAGAAGCAGTTAGTACATCTTCACATATAGATCTCCCGTCCAAAGATAATGAATTCTCCAAATTATTACAACATATCGAGGGCATATCCGAAAAAATAGCTAAACTTGAACAGGGGATTTCTGAACTTACTTCTAATGTATCTGTATCCCTTCAAATTAAGGAAAATCAGCATACTGAGGTAGATAATATGCCACCAAATGACACTCCCTATAGTCCCACGGCTCTGACAACCATTATAGATCAGGAACAAAGAAAATTGGGGAAGTGGAAATGGGCCAAGAAGCTGAGATTGACCAAGGGGGCTTAGGGGTAGGCCGTATGGCGGTCTTCTCATTGCAGTAAAAAATGATGTAGGCATTAAGATCATAGAATCGTCTGATATTGTAACAGGGGCAATGGCTGTAGTTTTGGAGACATATTTATATTATTTTCTTTCACATGTCCTTGTTATAAATATGTATTGGAACCCGGTACATGACTTCTCTGATACTATAACCAGTATACATGAATTTTTGACTACTATGATGACGAAATATAGTGGGCTGCATTTAGTGGTTGCAGGTGTTCTAAATGCAGAGAGAAAATATGGTTCAGGTATGTTTAAAAATCTGGGTTCAATTACGACATGGAATAGTTATATTAACCAGTGAATTGAAGGGGCCCCTATTGGAATGCCAGGGAAACTAATACAGGGTCACTTATGGCATGACCTCTTTGAAAATTGGGGACTCGCATGCAAAAGTTCTATTAAATCAAATTTCTGGTACACATACGTGGTCTGATGGAGTGAGAATGTCATCCATTGATCATATTTTTCTTTCACAGAGATTGTTTGGAGCAGTAGACACCAATTTAAGTGATCATAAGGTTTTGGTGGTTGGACTGAAACTGGCATGCAACGCCCCTGAGTGGGGAAGGTTTAATATAAGATTAAAAGTGAATCAAGCTGGGAAACATATCAAATGGCATGACGGGAACGCAGGCAAGCTAAATGTGGCCTTTGTATCTGAACATCAGAAGAACTACTGGGCCAAAAGGTGTCAACTATTTTCAACTGCCACTTTTCCCATAAAAAGTCACTGATTAAAAGGTCTATTAAAGCAAGTGGGGGGTGCACTTGTATAGCTCCCCGCTTGTATGCCTATGATCCTCTAGTGAGACAACACAAAAACCGGTATAGGAGAAAGATCTGAAGAACATTGAATAGTGCACTAGAATGGGAAGCTAAAATGATAAGAGTACGTTCCCCAAAGCAGGCACCGAGAAATTGGATAAGGAGACACAAATATCCTGATACATCTTCACGAGGGGTCTGTAGTACAGGTGAGACTCAATACTGAAGGAAAGTTATCTCCGATAAAAACCATGAATTGGCAGGGGTGCATATTTTCTCCTACACTTTTTCATTTGTATGTGTCAGTGGCAGGTATGAGTCTAGATGTTGCGTCATTAATCTCTCCCAAAATTGAGGAGAGAAAAATTAATTGGTGTGTGTATGCCGCCGATTTGTTATTGATCAACTGGATGCCTATAGGCCTTCAACGCAAGATCAACGTATTCTATACTTATGTAAGGAAAAACGGCCTAGTAATAAATGAGAAGAATACTGTCATCATGTACCTTACAAATCGCAACAAGCTTCCCTCTTTCAGATGAATTTTAAATAATCATAATTTGGCGCAAATTAGATCAATGCAATATCTTGGTTTTCCTGTGTTTGACACATGCAAAAAATACATGAACTGGAATTGTATCTTTGAGCGTTCATGCTATCTGATATCTCAAATGAAAAAGGTTGCCCAAAAATATTGTAAATATTTGCTGACACCTCTGCTTCAGTTTTATAAGCTAAAAGTGATTCCAGAGCTAAGCAATGGTTTAGAAATACTACAATTTTATTCACCACCCTATCTGCAGAAGCTTGAAGTTAAAATGTGGCAAAAAGTCCTGTTCTATATTCCAAAATGTGTACCATTTGCTGCCATGCGTTATGAATTGGGCTTGCTACCTTTGAAGTGCATGGTGCAATGGAAAATAATGTTTTTATATCGAAATTTGATTGTGGCTAAGGGTAATTGTCTTGATGCTGACCTAGTGGTCAAATTAAACACGGGCTGCTGGGTGTCTCTGTGTTTATTGATCTTGCAAACAAACAGCCTAAAGGCTCTGAATAATTTAGGATTATCACATGCTGACCTAATAGTGAACCCTGTCAGAGTAAAACGCTTGTTACTAAACAATGATTGGGCAGAAACGATTGGATAGGGTGCTTCGTCTCCCATCTACTTCCATCTAGTCTCAAATTGGAAATCCATGGGCAATCCCGAATCATATCTTGAGTTTTCATGATCATTACTGACAAATTGCCTATTTGAGGTTTTGCTTTAATGTCTTATTAACTGGTGAAATCATGGAAGTCTGAGATGGGTGGGGGGGAAGGTAAACACATTCCTTGTCGTTTTTGTAAAAGTCCATTTGTGAGGGAAATCCTGAAACATCTCCGCTTGTACTGGGAGGTTATCAAGTCGCAACGGTTGAGTGTTTTTGGGAAATTTGTTCCAAATACCGAATACGTCTATCCTGATACTATATGGTGGAATATGTTACATGGTAAATCTGTTGCATTAAAACTTGCCATTGTAAGATTCTTAGCCGAAGTATGTGGTCTCATCACAATTCCTTTGAAAAATTGATTTACAAAGTCATGTAAAATGTAATTGACTTAGTCCCTAGCTGGGGAGCGTGGAGTTGTTGAATGTATGGAGAGAAATTTGTCTTAGCAAATATTTTATTTGTTGGAACAAGTCCCAAAGAAATTTGGGAAGAGGTGTTTTAAAATTACTGTATTTGCTGATTTTTGTTTTATAGAAATGTGGGCTATTAGAACAACATTATTTTACACTGTATTGTGTTTTGACTTTGTATGCTGTGATTTATGTTTATGCTGTTTTTATCAATGTTTTGTAAATGTTTTCGTTTGACTTGAAAACCAAAAAAAAAAAAAATCCAACTTTGCAATACGGATAGTCAATCAGCTTGTCCCAATTCTGGAAACTGACCAACTTTGCTGCTGACAAAGGAATGGTTGATGAACCATGTATTTTTTACAAAGAAACATTGGTCACTTACTATGCCAAAACCTTTGTAGATCCCAACAATAATGAGCCTTCTAAAACAATAACTGATGTTTCGGGAGCATTTACATGGACAACCCTAGTACGGGAAGATATCAGCCTACTAATCCAGAGAAGTAAAGGGTCTAGAGTATGAAGCCCTACAAGTTGGTCGCTATCACCCTAAAACATGATCCAGACATATGGGCCAATATTTTATGCCATCTCTTCCAAGGAATTCTCGACACTGGTCTTCTGCCCACTTCCTGGAGCCTATCCTACATAATCCCCATTTTCAAAAAGGATGATCGGTCAAATCCTGCCAACTATAGACCAATTGCCCTTTTCGACGCTTCAAGCAAGATATTTGCTTCCATTATTTTGAAAGAGCTGAAACTTTGGGTGGATACATTCAATATTATAGTCCATAATCAAGAGGGCTTTCGCAAACGGGTCGGCACATGATTGAATGCTACCATCTTCACACACATTCGTGCCTCAGTCTCTGACTGCCCTCTTGGAACAGTTTAGATGGGTTACTCAGATCTATCGAGTGCCTTTGATAGAGTCAACAGACATAAACTGTGGCACAAACCTTTTGAGTGGGGCGTGCCCCCTGCTCTGGTAAAGCTAATTTCCTTATTACACCATGAAAATCTGGGCTCTCTATCTAGGTCATTACAAAATTGAGTGGGGCTAATGGCCCCACTGCAATGTAACATCTAAGTCTCTGACCTTGATCACTTATGGAATCCTACAAACACCTATACGGCTTAGTTCACTGGCAATAGACTATTTGGCTTTTGCAGACAAACTGCTGTTTTTTTATTTAACTCCTGTAGGACTTCAATGCAAAGTACAACTTGTTTCCTCTTCTGCAGCAGACAATAACTTTTTAGTTAATGGAAGAGAATCTAGACTAATTCTATTGTCACAGGAATGTAAACTCAAGTTTATGGCATAGACATTTGGGAATGCATGTTTAGAAATGTGCTATTCTTGGCTTTAAATTAACCTGTTGGGTATTCCAAAGAGCAATTCAAGAATATATGAGAGCTAAGTCACAACCCCTCATTTTTCAATTAAAGAGAAATGGCTGACTGACTGAACTGACTATGTATGTCACGTTTTCACATGTCTTCTTTGTGTCTGTGGTTGGCGCCCTGATGCCTGCGGTTTACGAGCGTGGCATAAATAAATATATAGAAAGAGAATATGCTTGACATTGAGCAGATTCGCTTTACTGCCTCTCTGTTAAATACAATCTTACCAAGAGTTGTGGTCCTAATTTATAGCCTGGAATCTTCTTTGTATGAACTTTGTCCATTTTTTTATTCTCTCGAGAGAATTATTTTGAATCAAGGCTTGGGTCTTACTATGGCAATTCCCAAAAATGCCATTCTGCATGAATTCGGCATCACTTCTTTGGCAACTCGAGTTGTGTGGGATAAAATGCAACTTTTTTACTTACTTGCTAGGTACCCCTCCAAAGTCTATGTTTGAGGCTCTCCAAATATTATTAAAAGTCAATGGTATGCCCTCTTTGAATCAATTCGGATAATATATTTCAAGGATTTTATCAAGAATGGTTTTAGAGGTGCTTACACTTATTGGTAATCCAATGGAAATCCAATCCAGGATTGGTGCAAACAGTTGATAGATTAAGTACATACTCAATTTACAAGGACTTCAGCTATTTCCGTAGGAAAAGAAGATCTTTATCCAGATATGTTTCACTTTTTCCTTGCCACAAAGCTCAGAAACTTCTACATAGGATTCCAATTTAACATACAGCAGACCTTGGAATGCATGGGTCCAGGAATATCACTAGTGACGAATCAGAGGATTTGTAGATTGTGAAAAAACAGACCGTAATGAAACAGTTAAACACTTGTTATTCTTTTGTGAGTCCACAAGACACATTAAGGGGTCGATTCCAAGGTGCATGCAAAAACACTGAAGTGCCTTCAGAAGCACCCTATTCTGCTGAAATGCTAATGACTTTAGCATGGCCTGATTTACTGCCCGAAACAGCCAGGCTTCGCAACCATGTGAAATGCTGGGCTGGCAATGTGAGGGGATTCTGCTCCCAAGAGCACAGCTTCAGCACAGCAATGAGTGGAGTTATAATACGACACAGGTGAGGTGCCGTTAAAGGCTACTTGATACTTTTTCCTTTGTTGAAATGGCATTTCCCAGACCGCAGCACCACTTTTCTGGTTTAATGAAAGCTTAAGGGAACTTTCTTAGACTAGCAAAGTGGCAGTCTTTTAGAAAATGCTTGCAGTGCCACTGGAGCACATCTTTCCCCCAGAGCGTGTGATTTTGGTAGCGTTTGCTGTTGGAAAGCACATCAACTCCCCTCCGGTATTTCCAGCCACCTCAGAATGATGGTGCTAGAAACTGGAGGGGAGAATGTCGTACTTGCACACACTTTTTAGCACGAGCTCTGAATCAGGCCCTGAGTGTAGACACTTTGAATACCCCGTGGACTTCCACTCTAAAGATAATATCTTATGATCTGATTTGATGTTGGGAAACAGCACAGCTAAGCTGGTCCATCTATGGATGTTAGTAGAGGAATTTTAAATGTTAGGAGTTAAAATTTGATTTTATGGTGACAATGTTTTTGTAATGTTGATTTTTTTTTAATTATGTTTCTTTTTTCTCTTCTTACTTTTTGTCTATATTGTATTTACTGAAATGATTATCTGAATTTAATGTTTTTTTTTCCTTTTTTCCATTTGTAAGTGTAAATGATGTCTTTTTATAGATATTCAGCTTCTTTCTTCTTCAATAGTGTATACATTGAAAAAGGTTTTAACTATTAAACCAACTCACCAATACAATAAATAATAATAATAAAAGATGAAAAGAACAGTGCGTGTGTGTCTATTGGTATGTGTGTGTGTGTTTGTGCTTTCTCTATGACCCAGGAAACTTACCATGATTATAGACTTTCCCTATTAGCTCCTTTCAAGTTCCCTGTGGGGAGACTATTTGTGACAGAGATCGAATCACTCATGAAGGTCTTAACAGACCCGAACAGACCCAGCTGTACAAAATGAAGCAATAGGATTAATAAAAGCACAAACCAGTCAACGGGTCTTCAGCTGCAAGCACCATTTTTCAGAGATGGTTGGTGATATTCAGGGACCTGTTAGGTCAAGCTTTAGTTTCCTGTTTGCCTGTTGTCAATCAGCGTGTTATCTCAGGCTTGCTGATAAGACTGTGAGATATGTAGCTCAAACATGCCATCCCTCCCTATTTAGACGGGAGACTCCTGATTTTTTGGGTGAAAAATATTGCTATTTTTCACTGTCTCCCACCAAAAATTACTGTAGCCCCAATGTATTGCTATGGGAAATATGTCTCCCGATTTCCCTGTGTAAATCTCCCGCCCAAGTGCATCTGAATGTTGGCATGTATGGTAGCCGGCTGTCAAAATGGTAAAAGAGACTGGAATAGGTTTGTTTTGGGCGGAGAGGGGGAGAGACGGGGAGAGAAGTTATATAGGCAATGGGTGTTGACATGGAAGATAACCAGACAACATCTGCACGCTATATGCTCCTCCTCACATGTCATCTCCCATGTATCTCCTATTCCCATGTCATAAGTTTTGGCGTTATAGGGGGCTAACACCACCTAATAGCAACATCCTAAAAATACAGACTACTGAATGCCCCAGAGAAGTTCATCAAACATGCTAATTTGCTCACCTATGTCAACTACTAGAGATGCAGTAATGCTGAATATATGACTCTATCAAGAATAAACTCTTGTGCTTGAAGCTTTGTGGATGTTCTTGGAGCTTTGGAACTTCAGATTCTGCCCATGCGAGGGGGTGAATGGAGGCTGTGGGATTTTATTTGGAAAGCAAGCTAACCAAGGGGGGTGCATAAAACATTGTACGACTTGATGTCTTTATCTTTCACTTAACCCCACATGTTCATGATGATGTATGTGATGAAATCCTATTATGAACACAGCAAGTACAAGTTGGAGGTCAAAGACTTCTATGAGCTATGCCCAAACGTGCATCATAACTCGACTAATAGGTGTTACACTCATGAAGGGTTAACAGACAAAGGTTGATGCGATCCTTCTTTTGCTGCACTCTCCATCAGAAGCTTCTGAAAACAGTACTACAGTGAGCAAACAAATTAAAAGAATGCCACAGCAGGGCTGTGCATACATAATGAACACACAGGGGGGCATTTTACATGGGGCAGAGCAAGGAAGGATGGAGTGAAAGCAAGTGGTATTGATATTGATATTGATATTTTATTTCTATCGCGCTCGTACACAAGTGTTTCAGAGCGCGACAAGGCAAGGAAGGGGAAAAGGGGAGAACAAAACAGCGATCTTTCTAGGCCCAGTGACATTGAGAACGTGCAAGTGCATCGGAGAGGAGGAGGGGAAAAGTGCATGGAAGGGGGGAGAAGTGGAAAGTGCGAAGCAAAGGAGAAACAGATGAATAATAATACATAAATAAATAATAAAGGCAATTAACAGTGGTAGTGCAACCAGCAAGTGGCAAGTGCTGGGTTTAAGGCAGCAGACAGGGTAGGTCTGATAAGTGCAAGAAGAAAAAGGTGGGGGCTGCATGGGTACAGATCAGCAGGGGAGAGGGGGAGCAAAGGCAGAAGAAAAGAGGCATGTTTTGAGGTGCTTCCGGAACGGGAGATGGTTCTCCTCATGTTTTAGAGTGGCAGGGAGGCTGTTCCCGAGGGAGGCCCTGGCCGAAGACAGAGATCTACCCGCAGCTCGTTTCTTTGGAAAAACGACTGACCCTGAGGAGTTAGAGGTAATGGAGTGAAGAGCTAGAGAGGGGAGGTATTTGCGGAGGGATAGCTAAAGGTATTTTGGACCCAGGCCTCAGAAAGCCTTGTGGACAATGCAGAGGGTTTTGAATTTAATCCTTGCATCCACTGGGAGCCAATGGAGATATTTCGAGCTGGAGAGATACACGGAGAGTAGAGGCTGGTAGATTTAGAAAGAGCCTGTTACAATAGTCCAACCTAGAGAGAACCAGAGCTTGGGATACCATGAGCTTCTGGGGCGAGGAGAGGAAAGGCAGAGTACCTCTGAGTTTGACTTTTTGGAGACCTCAGAGATATGGGCGGAGAAGGAAAGGGTGGAGGGAAAGGGTGGAGTCAAAGATGACCCCAAGGTTCTTAGCCTCGCAGGTGGGGTTAGGAGGAGGGCCAAGGGAAGCTGGCCAGAGAGTGAGGGGAAAGGATGGTGAAGGTGTGCCGATGAGGAGAATCTCAGTCTTGCTGGCATTCAGACAAACATCATTGGCCGCACACCATTCTTGAATGGCAGTTAGGTACTTAGAGATGAGAGAGGGAGAGGAGGTGGCTGAGGGCAGCCTGAAAATGAGTTGAGTGTTGTCAGCGTAGCACTGGAAATTTGAGCAGAAAATGGCAATGCAGTGGGGGAGAGTATTGGTTGAAAAGCCAGGGTGGG
This sequence comes from Ambystoma mexicanum, assembly GCF_040938575.1. Lineage (NCBI taxonomy): Eukaryota > Metazoa > Chordata > Amphibia > Caudata > Ambystomatidae > Ambystoma > Ambystoma mexicanum. Next base: position 47,494,334 of record NC_090925.1, on the reverse strand, counting down.
AGGTTAGACCTGCGAGGGTCAATCAGAGAGGAAAGAGGTCACCCAGGCCAGAGCCTGATCAGTGATACCCAGGTTTTCATGGAGACGGTTGAGGAGGATGGTATGGTTGACCGTGTCGAAGGCAGAGGAGAGATTAAGGAGGATGAGGACAGAGGGAATCTTGGAGTCAAGGTTGGAGAGCAGATCTTCACGGATATTCAGGAGAGCAGTTTCCGTGCTTCTGGCAACTCTGAAGCCAGACTGGTGGTCATCGAGACAGCCAACAGAATTGCAATGAACGTTAAGCTGAGAGATGGACAACTTTTCCAGAAGTTTGCCCAGAAAGGGAGTAATGGAAATTGGGCGATAGTTAGCTGGACAAGAAGGATCAGCTGTGGGTTTCTTGAGAAGAGGATGCATGGGGAGTGCTTCAGCGGGGAGGGGAAGGATCCTGAGGCAAAGGAGTGCTTGCAAAAATCATGCTTTTACACCTTGAGGTCCTGCTTTGTTCTTTGAAGGTGGAGGAAGGGCACAATGCGTCATTATGGGCCTGATTCATGGAATATTTTCCTATGGGATTTGGCCATTATAAAACACTTCCATGAATCATGCCCTAAGTCTCCTCTGTGCTTTCCTTCTCCCTTCAAGCATAAAACTAATGGAGACCCATGGATTCCATTTATACATGTTCTTTGCAAAGTGTAATTCAAATGTGGTGTTTCATTTTTACAAGACCGAGTGCAATAGGAAGACATACTTTCAATTTCACAAGGTTTAACTCTTTTCTTTTGCACGCCACCTTGCAAATGTTTAACATTGCATGCAGGGGACCCACAAGCATGGAATTGCTAATGTTGATGTTCCCCTGTATCCAAATAACATTTGCAATAAAATGATGCCCACAGAGTTACTAACCATACTAATCACAAAGGTGTGGGGCAAAAGGCGTCATACACGTGTGTTTGCCACATTTTCCCATGCACATTTGTACTTTGCTGTGCAAATGACAAACATTTAGCTGCAGGGACCTGGTTACACATCAGTGCAAACTTACCAGGTACCCACCATTAATTTACACTTTCGAGCAAAGTGAGCTCCATGAAAGTCACTGAAATGAGTATATACTTGTAGGCAGACTGGTAAACTGGGGACCGTTCTACAGAAAGGGTATTAGAAATAGGTTAAATGAATAAAGAAAACAAAACAAAATGAGAAAAAGAATGTCTTTGTGCATGGTAGGGAACACAGACTTAACCAGACTTTAGTAGAAATGTTAAGGCCAAAGGGTCACAGTGCAAAAAGTACCTGGAATAGGACACAAGTGCCCACCTTCTCTGCTTTAGTCTCTTCAGAATACTCAAAAACATTTAGCATCAAGGTAGTCTTCAAGGCCCTTTGTACAGCTCAAATGATTTGAGCAGGTGGTAGTATATCAACAAATGGTTGTTTATTTGCTAGTCAGGAACTGTGGTGATAATCTCGATCAGTCAGAGTGGCCCAACTGTCATAAAGAGCGGTTGAATCACAGGCAAATCAGATAATTTGGTCCAGGTGTCTTGAAGATGTTGAGTGGTTTGAAGATTCTTAACACAGCTTGGATAGTTTGAACCGAGGCAACTCATCTTTTTCTATTGTGTTCCTCAACAGGCATAGCGGGTGTTTGAAAGTTCAATGCATGAAGGGATTGTGTGGATCCATGGTAGTTTGAGATGTCTCAGCTTCTCAAAACAAGCTACAAGTTATTTCTTTTGATCTGCAGAGCCATAGCAGATAACAAATCTCTTAAACGTATGGTTATGAGGCTCACACACAGAGAAACAAATAGGACTGGACATGACCTCTGTGATTTCCTCTTCACGCTGAAGTGTGCTGAGTACCTCATGGAACATTATTGTCCTCTGGCTACCAAGGTATCACTGGGCGTCATTACAAGTTTGGAGGTAGCCATGCCTGTAATGCAAGCAGGCTACCTCCAAACTTGCGAAAAAATCTGGCACCCGAAAATGGGCAATTACAGGGTCATGCCGAGTTTGGCGTACCCGGTAATTGCCTATTTGCGGGTGCCGGTAATAAGGGACTCCCCATTCGCCCCCATAGGGCTGAATGGGAATAGGGAGGGTGGTAGCACCGGTACCGTTTATAACGGTACCGGTGCTACCATCATGTTCAGCTCGTGGATGCCGGTACGGCCACCAGATCAGACCTGGTGGCGGCAAGGGCACCCGCGAGCAGAACTCATAGTAAAGCGGTATGGTAGCAACGGTGCCCGTAGTGATACAGGCACTGTTGTTGCCTTACCGCCATACTTGTATTGAGGCCCATTGCGCCTCATTACGAGTTTGGAGGTAGCAATGCCATTTTTACCGCCATGGCTACCCCCAAACTCGGGTCCAGGTCCCGAAAAAAATGGGAGTTACCGGGCCATTCGGACCTTTGCGGGCCCGGTAATTCCCATTCGGGGGAAATGGACCCGGTACGTCCACATTCCCATTTGAGCCCCCATAGGGCTCAATGGGAATGGGGAGGATGGTAACAATGGTCCCGTAAAAAAAGGGACCGTTGCTACCATCCTGTTCTGCTAGCGGGTGCCGCTCTGCACGTCTGGTCTGACCAGGCGTCCAAAGCGGCCCCCGCGAGCAAACTCGTAATGTTGCGGTGAGGTAACAACGGTGTCGGTAGCACTGCCAGCACCGTTGTTGCCTTACGCAACACTTATAATGAGGCCCAATGTCTCTTTGTCCTCTTCTGAAGGCAATCTCAAATGTTCTTCCAGCTGTTGTGCCACAGAAAAGCTACGGGATGGGTCTGTCTATCTCCTCTGATCAACTGTCTTCACTCTCATGGAAGGTGCCTTTGAGGTGCTTGGAGCTCCCACAAATAGCCAACATAGTGAGGGGCTCCCTCTTCATTGAATGTAAAATACTAGCTGGATACGTGTGGCTTTCATGACTCCTGCTAGAACACAATGGGGACATGTCCAGATGCAAAGAACCATCATTCACACCACTTCCCTGAGTGCCCTCCTCCTAAAGGAGTCACTGGCGGCGGGGGGACTAAGCATGTAGGGAGTTTCCAATATGGACAGAGGTTACTTTAATGTCTAGGAGCTACAATTCTGAGTAATTTCCTCCCATTCCTGTAGAGAGAAAAGGGCTCTGACTACAATTAATGAACCCTTGCATAATCCCCGCTTCTGCACAGGACTTAATGATCTGCTGTGAGTCCAGCACTGCCCTCTCAGCCGTCTCCAATTTGCATAAAGATGATGTGTGATCATTTCTCACTGGGAGAATAAAATATGTTCTTGGCTGGGCCCCAAGCTATCTGTGTGGAACGTCTGTGAGAAAGAACTGCAGAATGATTAATCTTCACACATGTTCAGCTTCACAGGCAGCAAACGAATGCACAGGTATTACCCCTTCAATACCTGTGCATTCGTTGGACAATACTGCACAGAAAAGAACAATGGCAGAAGTGCTTAGGGGTCCTGAGGGGGACTGTCCCAACCAGGGTGGAGAAATTACATCAGAAGTGCACCGTACACAGTTAACTAACTCCCCAGACCAGACTACCGCGCAGGAGGCTCATGTTATTGGAGAGCATGTAGATGTTGAGGACCTAAATACATGTAGAGATGTGGACTTGATCTCAGACATTTCAATCCTTGTTCCTGCAGTGTCACAGGAGCTTGCAAAACGGGTATGTCTGCCTCTGGTGCCCTGTTTGTCAAATAGCCCGGTGTGGGATGGTCAAGAGGAAGTGTCACTACACAGACCAGCATTAAAGAGGCCTATACATTTCTCCCCAACTTTATTTGGAAAAATAACAGGCCTTGATACTTTTCCTGCAGCAGAATCCTCACCTACTGGGTCAGGAGGAAGAGATGGGCAGAATACGCAGCCTCATAGTCAACCTGACAACTCTCAAGTCCTTCTCATTTCTAGTACGCTCAAGGATTCTGAATTCTATGGACAAAGGTCATGATTCTGTTCAGAATGAATTAAGGTAAATAAAGGTTGTGATGCATGAACTATGTACCAAAATGAATTTCATTGAGGGTATGTTATGGCAAGTGGTCCACTGCTTACAAAATCCTCAGATATATTAAGTCCGGTGTGGTGGTGTTGTGCCTATTTGTACCCCTGGCATCGCCCGTTGACAGTACACAAGGAATTGGAAACTGCCATGGCTTTTCGCACAACGACAGCTTCGGCACAGGCAATAGACTATCAGTCCTGGTGTTCCTTAACTGTGTGGAACACAGTGCGCTGTGCATTCCACGCCTCACCTGGAAGTTAGTATTTAGCTTTCCCCGTGAGGAACAGTGGTGCTCCTAAATCGCTGTTCACTTTCCACGGTGCAGTTTTGCTGCGCATCCTGGTTTCTTGCGATTCTTGGCTTTTGACTTTGAGCCATGGCTATGGCTTTTTTGGATTTGGCTTCGCTCCAGTCCCCATCTGTTTCTGACGTTCGGCTTCCATCGGATTGATTGCATGGCCTCCTGATTCACAGCTATACAGCTACCAGTAACTTTCTTGTCTTGCCCTCTGGTGCATATGGAATCGGCCCCATCTTCCCTGCGTGAGCCACCAAGCTGACATAGGCTTACGCGTCCGTTGTGCTCTCCTCTGCTTTCCCTTTTTGCTCCTACTTACCTGCTTCCACTGCCATATATTACCTCTCCTCATGGGATGCTATGCTGCAGTACCTCTCCTCATCCTCCAGACGCCATGCTGAAATCTGATGAGTTTGCTTTTTTGTTTTGTTATTGGAATGCTTTGTCTCTCGCAGATTGCTTTGGCACGCTTTGCTGCACTCCTTCAACACGTCTTCCTACTGGTACTCCTCTTTTTCATTTTGCTTCTGCTACTGGGATACGGGGGTAGAGGCAGCGAGCACAGTTACAAATATGGCAAAAAGGCCCAGGAGGGTCCCTTTAGCAAGTCCACTCACCTGAATCACACAAAGTTAAAAAATGAGCAGGGAGTTGTGCCGGCCCGATAGGCCTGGAAGCACAGACAGATTGGACCAATCAGGCAAGATGGGCGGGCAGGGAGGCGGGAGGTTAGGAGACACGGAAACGGCTGCGGCAGTGGAGAGGGTGCACAACAGGGCTGGGGGCAGCGAACAAAATTACAAATATGGCTAAAAGGCCCAGGAGGGTCTCTTTAGCAAGTCCACTCACCTGAGATAAGACTGGAATTGGTTAAGGATATGCTCCTACGGGAATGTACAACACGGACAGAGGCAACGTGGTTATCTGATTACAAATTCTGCAGTCCTAGCAGATATCCCAATACTACCTAAATTTACTGGGGGCTCTAATCAGTCATTTGTACGTGACCCTCTGGTGGCCTCAGTATATTCTGAATCATCGAATGGGTGGTTAGATCAAGGGAAGGAAGAGGAAAAAAGAAAGGCTACCTATGACTGGAACCATATTCTAAGTTAATTGCACATAAGGGGAGAAACAAGTCAAAGAGTTACATGAAATCAGCACACAACAGTGGTTACATGGAACACACATGGCTTTAAACATTTCATGTCAAACTACCCTTTGTGGAATTTTGCAGATTTCATTTGTCTCCAAGAGACGTTACTTAACGATATTCCCGTTATTGATGGGTTTGATATCTGTTTTTAACAAGCACGTAAGGGTCCAAGAGGACACCCCTATGGAGGGTTGGTATGCAATCTCTGACCTGCTAGTGGTATTAAAATGATAGACCTGAATTTGGGAAGGCAGGATATTTTGGGTGTCAGTCTTTGGGGGGGAGGAAGAATCGGTGCTTCATAGGACATGTGTTGTTCTGAATGTTTATTTTAACCCAGTGGAAATTTCTGTGCAGCTGTTTATGGACGTTTGTAGTTGATTCAAGAACCAGTGCTTTAATATTGGGGAACTATAATAGTTAATGTTTGGATCAGCACTATTATGAAACCAACAGAAGAAAGACATATGGGCCTCATTACCTCATTGTGCGGTAAAAATCGCAAATTACCGGCATGGCGCTATTAACGTGTCCGCCTTTGCAAGAGGCCGCTAATAGCGTACCATTACGAGTATGCGGGCACAAGCATAGCGCCATGCCGGTAATGACCCTACCGCCATGCCGCTAAAGACCCCAAAAAGACCCTTAGCTGCACCAATGAAAGCGCTGATAGCACTTCCGACCTCCCGCAACATGCAAATAGCGGTCACCGCTAATAACGGCCATCGCAATTAGCGGTCACTGTTAAATAGCGGAACCGGAAATAGCGTCATCGCAGAGGAACGGGAAGGAGCACGGCGGCCATCTTTAAAAACACAATCCATTGCCATCCTCTGCCTTCTGGACCTGTTTTGAGTACTTCACTATTGGAAAGCCACAAAGACACCCTCGCCATGCCTAAGGTTATTAAAAAAACAACTGACCGCCAGCGCAAGGAAAAGTTTTCCACCGAGGAGCTAACAATGCTCACAGCACCCTAGCAGCGAATGCCGATGTGGTATTTGCGAGCGACATGCGTCGGGAGACCCTTATCCGCAAGAAGGCAATCTGGGCAGAGGTTGCCCTGAAAGTGAGTGCAGTGAGCATCACCACCCGCACTGTCCGGGAGTGCAGAAAGCGGTGGGATGATCTCCGCCTCCAGGTCAGAAGCATCCTGTGTGCGAACCACAACATAGCCACAGCCGGTGCATCTGATTCGCCGATAAAATTAAAGGAGTGGGAGGAGACCTGCGCCAACATGATTAGAGTAGAATCGATTGAGGGAGTCGGCACCATGGAGCATGGTGTGGCAACTATAACCGATGGAGGTGAGTGTACACATGAAAGTATGCACTGTGAATGTTCAGCTCCCCCCAAATGTGAGCCCATAATCAACTCATGGATGCGCAAACATCCATACATGCATACAACCCTGGCCATGTCAGTGTCAAACCCAAACACACACACATGCACACATCACCAGAGACAAGTGCCACACACAACCATGCATGGATGACCCATTCAACAAACACATCACCTGCATCCCTACCAATGAAGTCCCAATGCTCACAACAGCTAGAATAATGTATTGTTGCATGAAGTACATTGAACGTCACCAATGCCATCCCCCTCTTTGTCCCCGACAGGCTCACATACAGACAGTGATGAACCTGGCACTGCAACTCTGGAACCCCCTGCCACGAAAAAATCAAGGCCACAGGACACAGGGGACACCCCCACATCATCAAGGGGCAAAGGGAGAAGAGTTCCCATCCCAAGTGCCAAATATCGGCGGAGCACCACTGCTGCCATAGCGCTGTCCACACCAGCAACGACTGGCCCACCTTCTGAAGTGAACTCCCCACCACAGAATCCAGCCACGGAGGGCCCACCCTCTGCTGAAACAAGTTCCACAGGCGAGGCGGCAGCCACAGCGCCGCTCTCAGATGTGGATGAGGCGATAGATTTGCCCATGGGCATGCACACCCCAACACCCCCCGGAACCCCTGAGGCAAATCCACAGCAGACACCTGGGTCCAGTGTCAATGGCCAGTTTGGCAAGGACAACATGGGAGGGTTCAGTAGCCTACCAGTGGCTTCACCAGATGTCCTGCTTGCAGAGGAAGGCGCAGCAGCAACACCACGGGAACGCCACATTGACCCTGACCTGGCCAGCATCAGGCAGCTCCAACAGGAGATAACTGTGCTGGTTGGGCAGCATGTCGAAGAGGCTGCCCGTCTCGGGGGGGGATAGCAGAGACTACCAGGCACTCAAGGGAGGCAATTGGAGCCTGCACCAACAGGCTGTGTGGGGAGATTAGCCAACTCAGGCAGGTCCTCACGCGGATAGCGGACGCAATGGACAGCCAGTTCCCACCACCACCACCGGGACTGACAGCCACATCATCTTCATCCACCAGTTCGAGACAGACAAGCCCCCTCCGCCGCTCCATGCACACCACCAGGCGCACGTCAAGCCAGCCTCCTCATGCTGGTGGTGGCAATGGGGAATAGGGACTGCAGGGTCAACCCACCACGTGTGCAGCTGCACAACAACATCGTGCCAGACACATAAGGGACTGTTGTGGGGGGAGGGGGGAAGGGTGTTTTGGGACTGTTGGGGGGGGTGTTATGGGAATGTTGGGCGGCAGGGGGGGAAGGGTGTTATGGGACTGTTGTGGGGGGAGGGGGGAAGGGTGGTGGGATGTTTGGGGACATGCACATATACTTCTTAAGAATCCTTAATACACTGGTTAACACAGGCTTTATGTGTACTTTATTGGTGTCAGGGTACATTGTGCGCTTCAACACAGACACCAGTGCATTACTACCCATATCCATCGTACAGGGTGAAACCATGTCACTCAGAATATCTGGTTGATCAGATGCTGTCTCACATCACGTCCCTCCGGCAATCGCCTCGTGCACGACCTGCATCCCCGTCACCTCCGTCCTCATCACAATCATCATCCTCATCAGGTAGTTGCATTTGAACGTCAGGGAGCAGTGGCACATTCCGTCTGATACACATATTGTGCAGGATGACACATGCCATGGTGATCTTGGCCACCTTCTCATGGCCGTACAGGAGAGTCCCACCCGACCTGCTTATGCACCTAAACCGTGTCTTCAAAAGCCCAAATGTCTGCTCAATAACAACACGGGTACGTGCACGATTGTAGTCCTCTTCATGCCGGTTCTGTGGGTTCCGTACAGGGGTAACAAGCCACCTCTTCAGGGGATAGCCAGCATCGCCTGTATGGGGGCAGAATGGAGACCTGTTACTGTTCACCTCTGGACCGACATGTACATGTCACACAAATATACTTTGCATTCAGATTGAAATCCATGACTACCAGCATGCATGCAGACGATCTGTGTGACTGCAATGTGCAAAGGTGTGCTAGACCCTGCAATTGGACATGCACCATTCATGCCTTCGACAGCAGGTGACATGTCCTGGGTGAGGCCATGTCTTGGGTGTCCCTGAGCCCAGGCATATTTGGTACCACACTGCTAGTGTTCTGCCATTCCGACATTGATGTTGCCATGCTGTGTACCTTCAATTCCATGGCGCTATAGGTGTGTGGTTCAATGCTTTGGCTGGGGGTGATCCCTTTGCATGGATTCAAGGGCACATTACTGTATTGATGTTGTGCTGCGCTAATACACTATTACCATCTTGACACCATGTTGCTGATTTGTGTATTTCGTGGTGTGGCATGATGTGCAATGTGGATGTGGATGGATGTGTGATATTCATAGACCTGGATTGTTCTCAATGTTGTGGAGCTTCTTATTGCATGTCGGTTCTTCTCAAGTACAGTGCAGCCTTCCCTGATGGACATTGGCGTACATCTGTACTATGGACGACAGCCTATACCCAGTTGGAGTATGGATCTCCCCCCCCCCCAATCACACCCAGTTGGAGTATGGATCCCCACTCCCCCAATCACACCCAGTTGGAGTATGGAACTCTCCCCCCCCAATCACACCCAGTTGGAGTATGTATCTCTCCCCCCCACAATCACACCCAGTTGGAGTATGGATCTCTCCCCCCCAATCACACTGCCATGTGCTTGCCCTGCTACTCACCAAGTAGCCACGAACATTGTCTGGCTTGTCGCTCCATGTAGCATGGTATGGTTGAGTTCCGCAGGACCATGGAATCATGGGTTGATCCGGGAAATCGGGCACAACAATGTGTGATTATCTTGTTAGCGTCACAAACCATTTGGACATTGATGGAGTGGAATTGCTTCCTGTTTCGGTAGACTACTTCATTGTGATGTGGGACAACCAATTCCACATGGGTACAGTTGATGGCCCCAATGCAACTTGGGATGCCTGCCAGTGAATAGAATCCAACTTTTGTCCGTGGCATGAATATTTGTTCAGGTGCATGCTTCAGGAGGGCATCGAGTACCTGGTTCAGCATGCATGAGAATAATGGTTGTGAGATGCCATGCATCTGCCTCACTGTATGCTGGTAGGTGCCTGTGGCCAGGAAGTGGAGCACAGTCACCACCTTCAGTAGCGGGGGGGTGGCAGTTCTGATGTCTATGAGGCTCACAATGTCGTCATGTATCATGTCCACGATGCTGATGATGGTATCCCGGTCCAGATGGTACAGGGTGTGTATCTGCTCTGGGGTTAGGTTAAATGGACTGGCTCTGATCCTGGGGATTGGTGGCTGCCTCTGTGGTATGACTAGGTGCCGTGGTGGTGCTTTCTGCGCCTGTCTTGCCCTCCTCCTCCTCCTGCGTCTCCTCTGTGCTGCTTGTTGTTGTTGCTGCTGCGCTGCAATCATGTCCTCCAGGCCATGTAATGCTGCTAGTATTGGGACCATCTTGGTGTGGGACGGGGTGTGGAAAGGGGTGTGATATGCTCCTTTTGTGCTGCCACAGTATCCATTGCCTCCACCTGTGTTGATTGTGTTCACCTGTGGCAGGTGGGAACACTGCTCAGTTCTATTAACGGATGGTTCGCAATGCCGGTATTAGCGCCATTCCGGTAAGGGGTTTTTGGGGCTTTTACATGCCACTATTTGCATGTCCGCATGGCTTGTGATTGTGTGCTATTAGCGGCATGGCGCTATTTACGGGATGAAGGGTCGCGTGCCCGCGACCTAGCCGCTATTAGTGGCACCGTACTTAGCGGTATTCTGGGTCGTAATTGGCATGGGGATTTAACGATACCGGTATTCCCTTACCGGTAATGTTAATCCCTTACCGCACAACGTGTAATGAGGCCCATAGTGTTTGTTATTGTGTCTATATTGGATATTTGGGATATGGCTCTATTACATGGCAACCAAAAGGGTGATATCCTGGCCCGCTATACGTGGGCCAATTCAGTGGTTGAATCAGTGTTGCATTATATGTCTATCTCCAATGATTTGTGGGACACTGTTGGTTGCCTCAAGAGACGTTAGGGATCATTGCCAAGTAATATTGAACTTATGGTTAATGATAAAGCCAGATTTGAGAGGAACGTATTGTGTTAGTCTAGAAATAAGGAGTAGAGATCACGCAGTCCTCTGGCAACCCTCTTTGACCACCCAGTTTAATGCTAAAGTGAATGATTGGTATGAGGAGGTTAAATCTGTGAGGCTTGATCCGATTAATTTTGTATCCTTAATTCAAGAACTCTTGAGAGGCTTGTTACCCGTTAAATATCTGGATAAGGACCCGGCATTGGGAAATTACTTGCGCAAATTTAATCTGACAATTAGGTAAAAAAAAAAAAGAGAATTTAGATCCAATATCCGCTTGGCTATTAAGCAAGGTGGGAATTGTATAGTGAAAGTAAAAACATTGAAGCAAGCATACAGAAATAGGATGAAAACATTTCGGCACATAATGTATTAAAAAGAGGCTGAATAAATGTTGGATGTTTTGCATCCCGGTGCAGGGCTGCGATGTTGATCATTACTAAAATCAATAGACCTATCTCAGGATTGGTTTGCGGGGGCATTTTGAAGCTCTCTACTGAGATAGACATTGTATGCTCTTGTCCGATGCTACTGTATACAGAGGCATTGCTTGTTGTAACAACTTGGCCATAGATGAGCATGACATTTATTGTGCAATTATGAAGGCTAAAAGTTTCAATGCCCCAGGACCTGATGGCCTTTCAAACATGACCTTAGAATCTAATCCTTTACTCTGGGCAAGGGTTCTGCTTGACCCATTTAACAATATCCTGAGAATGTCTATGTGTCCTCCTTCACGGTTAGATGAAATTGTAGTGATGATATACAAAGCTTGGGACTAGCTGAATCCGAACATGTATGGGCCAATCTCGTTGCTGGATGCCTCGTACAAAATATTCTTCAAATTTTTATTGAGAGCACTTAATTTCTGGGCAATGGAAGCACATTGTCTAGCCCTGAACCAGTCAGGGTTCAGATGATGTACCAACATATAATTTAACTGCCTGGTGCTGAGGCGTCCAGTCAACCAGGCGGCAGTATCCAAGAGAAAGCTGTACTTTGCTTTTTTAGATATAAGTAAATCTTTTGATTGTGTCAACAGGGTAAGCTATGTAGTAAAATGCATGCAAAGGGGTACCCCTCCTCATTACTCTGTATGTTGGCATTGCTCCTGCACCTTCCCTTCCTGCCACTTTCTGGATGGCCGCCCTTGGCCCTCTTCCTGCCCCACCTGTGAGGCTAAGAACCTCAGGGTCATCTTCGACTCCACACTCTCCTTTTTTCCAAACATCTCTGAAATCTCTAAGATGTCAAACTACCAAATGCACCTCCTCAGAGTTATTCTTCGTTTCGTCTCCTTCCCCCAGAAGCTCGCTGACTCCCGAGCTCTGGTTCTCTCTAGGTTGGACTACGGCAACAGCTTCTTTCTAAACTTACCTGCTACCACTCTCTGCCCTCTGAAACTCATCCAGAACCGGACTGCAAGACTTGTCCTTGGCCTCAAGCCCAGGGATCGTATCTCTCCAGCCCTGAAATCGCTTCATTGGCTCCAAGTGGCAGCAAGTATTCAGTTCAAGACCCTCTACATTGCCCACAAGGCCTTCAGGGCCCTGGGTCTGCAATACCTTCAACTCTCATTTCGGAAATATCTTCCTGCTCAAGCTCTTAGCTCCTCCACCTCCAACTCCCTCAAGGTCAGTTCCTTCTCCAAGCAACAAGTTGGTGGTAGATCTCTTTCCTCAGCTGGGACCTTCCTCTGAAACAGGCTCCCAGCCTCCATGAAACTTGAGGAGAACCATCTTTGTTTCCAGAAGCACCTCAAGACCGTCCTTTTTGCTTCTGCCTTCTCTCTTGCTCTCCCCTGCTGCTCAGTCTGTACCTGCACTGGGCACCTGGCCACCCTCTGAATTCAGGCCCAGATCCATGCCTGCCCAGCTGCATACATGTACTGCTCCCTCGCAACCGTTGCACTTGGGTCTGTATCTGCAACCCTACAGTCCCCTTAACTGCACCTATTAGACTCCTGTGTCTGCGCTTAATTCTTGCACTTGCCACCTGCTGTACTTGCCACCTGCTGCACCTGTTGTTGTTTTAACCATGTGTTCAGCACTTTGCACTCCTCCCCTGTCCCTTGCTCTCTCCCCCTTCCCTCTTGCTTGCACTTGTGCGTTCCCAAAGTCACTGGGCCTCGTAAGATCGTTGTTATTGTCCTCCCATGTACCCCTCCCTTGACTCGTCACGCCCTGTAACACTTCTGTATGGGCGCTATAAATAAAATATATCATATCATATCATTGCACTCACGCACCAGGGTCCAAATAAAATTGGACCAATGTGCAACGCTCTTGAATTGGGTTGAAACAAGATGAGGACTACACCAGGGGTGCTTTATGCCCTGTTTGTGTTATTTATGTATATTGCTGACATTGGTGAAACCTTGAGAGGGGTGAGAGCTAATCCCCCAAGATTGCGTTCGTCGGGTCCATTACCTTCTTTATGTCGATGACCTGGTGCTTATTGACTATACTCCAATTGGGTTACAGCAGTCATTGAAGGCAGTCAGTAGGTACTTTAAAGACCTGGATTTGGATCTTAACATCTCCAAATCCAAGGTAATGATGCTGAATCCAGGGAAAGGGACACTAAGGCCACGATATAACTGGAACATTGACGATCAATCCCTTGGTGTTGTAAAACATTTACCATATTTGGGGGTTCACTTGCGTGACAAAACTTCTCATGCCTCTGGAATGGTTTTGTTGAAATCCCTTAAAGGAAGTATGGCGGATCAAATTAGAACATTAGACAGGAGATTTGGCAGATGCTTGTTAAAACCAGCATTGAATGGGGACGACTGTTGCTACTAAAATCTATTTTGTTACCTCCGGAGAACACCTTTTTTGAGGTTCTTCATGATTTTATTAATGTATTTGTTGTGCACTTGTTAGGATCTTATACAACAAGTAAATTGTGTTTCAAATTGCACACAGGGCAACAGGGAGGGAACATGGTATTGAAAATGCAATACACTGGAGGATTAGGACGGACCTACTAGGCCTTGTGAGCATTCAGAGCATGCAAGTGCAGCGAGAGTAGAGGGGAAGAGGGAGTGGGGGTAAGTGCTGGATGCATGTGAAACTCTGAATGCATGGGTCGTCAGTACTCAGCATATTATAGCTACGCTTGATTCTTGGGAAGATGAGCTAATGTATAAACCATTAAGGGTAAACAAAAAAAAGGCAAAGGAGCACGAGTTAATAGTGAATAATTGGCTGGTTATAAAGTAACTGATAACTTTCAAATTGACATCAAGGCACACAATATACTAAAGTCATACCTAGATTAAAAAAAAAAAAACCTTCAAGGGCGTGCCAGAGGGTTACGCTGAAAATAATTCTGAACCTGTTCCCTACTCTAGATGTATTGGAGGCTAGAACTAAAACTCCAAGGCATGACAGATTATGTTCGTATTGCACTAGGGATATCGAGACACTAAACCATTTAACAGCATCACTTGTGTGCTGCTGCCTACTGACTAGCACGGGGGATGAACCTTTGCTAGCAGCTTAGAGATTTTTCAGTGTGATCCTTTTAGACTAAAGGTTTTACAGATTGTAATATCTGTATATGGTTTACAATGTATTGATGTAATCCATGCACTTTACATAGCTATGACTGTTATTGGAAATGTTTTCTGAATTCAATGGTAGATGTTATATGTGTGTGTGTGGGGAAGTATGTCATTCAGTTTTCTATAGTATTTAATGTAGGTTTTGTGGTTTTAAAGTTTGGAAGTTCTGAATGATTGATGAATGAACTATGCATAGTGAGTTTTGGTGGGGGACATAACTATGAATGTGTATTGCTTTATCTTATTGATATATGATGTTAGGTATTTGCACACTATGAATATGAATTCATGAATTGTACTGCTCAGGGAATTTTACAATGTTCCAATGATCCTGTGTCATTTTCTACACGGGTACACCAGACAACATTCTAATAGAAATGCGATCACCCTTCCCCCACTTATATGCAGGCCCAAAGAAATTCTTCCACAATCACAACATATTTTATTTAATGCATTATGAATCATCAAAACACAGCAGCCTTCCAATTCTACACATATCTTACTCCATTATGTGGATATAACAAACAATAAAAGACCATAAGGACACTAGCAAAATATTAGCACATTCACATGATTATGATCTCCTCACATCTATGCCATTCATTCAGCACACCTTCACTACTACTATCACACCCAACATGTTTCATTCCTCTTACACGCAATAAAAACATGTTTCTTAGGAAATTCTTCAGGGGATCCCTATTTGTATAACCACAAGGTTACACATCATAGCAGAGTCGACATCCCATAATGAGCCTTCATATGGTGTCTTCTTTTAAACTACTAAAAAATGTTTCACTTGCTTTTTCGGGGTTTATTTTCACCGTTTGCAGGTATACCCTAAAGAAAATGACACATTAAACAGTGTAAATGACCGGCTTTTACACATCATCATCTAGATACTTTCTGTCTTTGGAATTTTTAATCTGTGCATGGGGAACTAATTCCCCAATGTTTAGCTCAGCACTTTTCTGATAGCATTGTGCACACACTCACCTGCTGTGAGTTAAGGTGTAGCCACTCTGATTAGGGCGTGTCTTGCTTCACTGCAACCTCTCTGTATTTCCCTTCCTTGATGTTCATACAGAAGAACGCCGCTCCTGGATTTCATTTTAAATCCGGCATTTATGTCAGCCGCCTTTTTCCTCTTTTTGAAGCAGCTTTTGGAAAAATGCCAAGCAGTCTGGAGGAAGAAGCAGAAAAATACAAACCGGTCAAATGGAAAAAGGGTGGGCCATTGCCATAATTCATCAATCCATAAACCTCTTCCTAAACAATGAACCCTGCACTGTAGGAGGGGCAGCAAGGTCCCTGAGCCCTAAAATATCTATTTATAACCGGGCGCCGCATTCCTATGCTCTTTCCCTTCATTGCGCGGTTCCTCTGGCATTTCGACTACTCCCATACAAAAAATGTGTCATTAAGCATTTTCCATTTTCCTAATGCAAGAACTCGTTGGGGACCACCATCAAGTAATGCTTCTGGGCCTGCTCTCAGTGGTTTCAATCACCCATGATCAATGTTGGTGTCTCAATTAGAGTCTTTAAAAACTTAAGTCTACCCAATCTTGTCAAATCTACTCCCCTCTTTTCGGGGCATAACACTCCCCACTCACTGTTTATTCAGGCCTTGTTCTACCTTCCATTCGGTCAAAACTTCTGCATTTACTAGGCTGGTTCTCATTATCTTAACGGCCAATATCAGAACGCTGACACCCCGCTTACCGCCTTGTGCACTCACGCGTCCCTTATGGTTCCTCACGCTACGGGCACTGACTGGTTCACTTACATTTACATGGTTAGCATTCTTATTAGTCACTGACTTTTCAAGTCCTTTCTTCTAACCTAGTTCCTCTTCATATGGTATGATATGATATGGCATTTCTAACGCCCCTATACAAAAGTGTTTCAAGGCACAACAAGTCAAGGAAGGGTGAAACGAGGGAGGACAGAGACAATGATCTTACTATCTTACTAGTCCAAGTGACATTGAGATTGTGCAAGTACATACCAATTGTTTCTGCTGCAAATGCATAATACTTACTGCATGTCAAAATGTGACATAATGTTTCAACAGTGTTAGCAGTCCCCTGTCCCTTTAAGGCACACAGCCCACAGTCAAGTATGTGACCAGTTGTAGAGGGTCACGGGGATGAGTTGATGTGTAAAGCGGCAGTTCCAGTTCCAAGTTAATAAAGAAGGTTGTGATTTCCCTCCGGCTCTGCATCCATTTCTTCTTCATATCATTCTGGAAAAGTTTCCCCAGCTATGCACAGGACTAGGCAAACTAAAGGGTCCCCCGGTCAAGCTATACATCAACCTCTTGGTACAACCCGTCCCCATCACCCCAGGCGAGTTGGGTTCCACCTCCAAGAAGCTGTCTCCAGGGAACTGGACCACTCCTTATGGATGGCATCATTGAAACAGCCATGAGCCCGTCTCCATCAGTGTTTCCCCTTGTCATTGTGCTGAAGGAAGGCGGCAGACTATGCTTATGTGTGGACATGGAACTGGCTAACACCGCCATTCAGAGAGAGAGACAGGGTCTGTGCATTGAGGACATGATTGTGCAACTCAACAACTCACAAATGTTTTCCAAGCTTGACCTGATACAGGGATACCACCAGCTGGAACTCCACTCTGACTCAAGGGTGATAAAAACGTTTGCCACTCACGAAGGGCTGTTTCTATATCAGTATTTAAACTTCAGAATCTCGCCAGCAGCAGAAATCGTTCAACAAGGCGTCCGACAGATCATCAAACCAATCAAAGGGGTGCTGAATTACAGCGACGATATACTCATGTTTGGCACATCCCAAGAGGCACACAACGCTGCACTGCTTGCTACCTGTGCTGCAATACAGGACGCAGGTTTGACACTCAATATAGACAAGTCCAAAATGAATTTTTTTGGTCACATCTTCTCGATTAATGGCATGACCCCGACAAAGTCGACACCATCACTAAGCTGGAAGAGCTGAAGCAGGTTACTGATGTTCGACCTTTCTTGGGGATGGTTGGATACTGTGCGAGATACATCCTGCACTATGCATCAATCACGGAACTACTTAGGAGGTTGCTTCTAAAAGAAGCTGAAATGGGACCCTGACCAACAGCCAATGCAACTCTGTTAGCCGCAACGTTAAACGCTGCGGTGACAGTGCAGAAGAAGGCCACTACTATGGATCAGGAAGACGAAAAAAGTGCCCTAGGTGGCACAACTTCGCGATCTAGGATGAAGTATGATCACGCCTCTCTGGTTAAAAACCTTCCTCCAAGTAATTCTTTACAAAACCGGCGACTAAGTGACATATCACAAATAACAGTAAAAGACACCCCTTTGAAAAAACCTGACCTCTTGTATAACATCAGACTTCACTTATCGCTTTCATGCATACTAAACTGACCTATCTAGAAGGGTTCATAACAGCCAAAGAAACTGAATGTTCCTCAACAGGTAGTCAAAGAAAGGAGTCTGCCACAATTGCCTTGGACAAGCAAAATGCAGCCATCAGTCTCCCGACTAAACCAACGTTTACTGGTACCTCGGTGTCTACCCAAACACAGACACAAAGGTACTTGGAACAATGCAAACCAGGAACGCAAACCAGGAAAACAAGTTGCAAGGCAGACACAACATCCAAAGCCTCTAACAAATCTGGCAACAACAACTCAGGGCAGACCTAATGATGACTCAACGGCATCAAAACCGCAACTGACTGATAACGGAATTAATGGAAGAAAGCCTAGAGAGAACAGTTGTATCATTACCGACTCCTGGGTCAGTTTATCTGGTTTTAAACCTATACCGGAATCGGGGGAAAAAGGAGGAACCGACGAATGGAAAAAATAAGTTTAGTTTTGGCATATTCAACCAACCTAACATGGCCGCGGAGAGTCACACTATCCTGAAAACAACCAAAAAATTCAATCAACCCGGCCGAAGCTGGCGCAGAAGGTGCATGGCAACAAAATGACCCATAAAAATCCTGATAAAGGGAGTGTAAAGGAAGGTGGAAGGACAAAGGAGCCAGTGACAATGCGGAAACATAACGACACCAGCAGTACTATATTAAATGTAACAACAGAAGATGACGAAGATATTTCAGTGGACTTGATGGAATCTGAATCGGAAATTAACAACTTACCCGTCTTAAAAG
Source organism: Ambystoma mexicanum (assembly GCF_040938575.1). Lineage (NCBI taxonomy): Eukaryota > Metazoa > Chordata > Amphibia > Caudata > Ambystomatidae > Ambystoma > Ambystoma mexicanum. The sequence goes on along the minus strand of NC_090925.1, from coordinate 47,475,660 downwards.
GAAAGTCGAAATTAACGACTCCACCATCGCCAGGGACGAACCAAAAAAAAGGTCACAATAATTGTACCAGCATCACCTCCCTTTGTAATGATGCAGTCCAAGAGAGAAAAGCTGATACAACTCCACAAAAAGAGCATTAAACAGGGCTATGAGCACGAGCCAATGAGAGAGAGCGAACACAAACACAAAACAGAACACAAAAGTATAGATTATAAACATCAAGAAGGTTCCAATGGTAAGACCTCGTCAACAGGGAAAACCAAGTTATCCAATAGATCACCTCAACAGGTCGCAAGAGAAAGATCCGTAACCCCTGTCCAGAGTCCAAAAGATTCTCAGGGACACAGCAAGGAAAGAGCCCACCCGAGAGACGAAAGAGTTAAGATGGTGGCCACAAGAAGAAGGAAAACAAAGTCGCTGATTAGACAAATTCACAGTTTGTGCATTTTAAAATTAGAACGTATAGGTGATCATGACGATAAATTGACCCTGAACAGAACCACTATAATGGGTATACTCAAGCACATTCCGACTTTGCGACAATTACAGAATGAAGACCTCTGGATAGTGGAACCTTGTCCAAGCGGCCGCAGGGACTGTTCCTTTCTCCATATTCCTTCGAAAGTAATAAAAAACGTACTCACAAAGGCAGAAGATAGTTTCATGATTCTGGATTACGACCTGAAAGAAATTAATAAAGAACACTCAAAACATCAGGAAGAACACCTGGACCCGTTAAAACTAAGTTCAAGAATAGCAAGGGAATCTCAACTACATGGGCGGAGCAGCCCTCAGGACAAGTTGAAGTCCCGGGGCCAGTGATTTAGTAGTAAAATGCATGAAAAAAATCTGTCAATATTCTAAGGTACTATATACACAAGATGACAAAGATGCAGGACAAACAGACATGCCTCCTCCCGTGACCAGCCCAAACTGCGAATACGCTATTGGAAGGAGACAGCGAGAAATGGTGCCTACGGAGCTCCAAGGCTCCAACGGGAAGGAAACATTCGCCGGCGGGCAGGCTTTAAGCAGAAGCCGCCTGCAGTCGGTGCCTCCGGAGTTCTGTGAATAGCCACCCCGCAAAGAGAAGAAGCACTGTCCTTGTCACCGTCGAACATACAAACGCACACTTCAGTGTAGTTAAATGGAAGCCCAAAACAAATGACCTGTGGCTCAGAAGAAAACCATTGTAAAGACCTACGACACGCTGACGAAAGTTCCTCCACGAATGACAGTTTGCTGATTCGGGCCATTGGCATAGCCCCTACACCGGCAGATGTCACCCTGAGGACTGAGGAGGCGAGTAGTCCATCAAGGGGACCAGAATTCTGCCTCGGAAACTTGAACAACGTGAATCCCGTGCAACATTCCAGCATTCCACTTGCCAGTGCTACGCCCAGCGGTTCCAAGGATCAAGACGGTCTGTCTCTCCAAGCCGAGCTACAAGCCGCTAGCACAACACGCGGTTGTGGTTCCATCCTGGAGGGAGGGGCCAGTGTGAGTGAAGCCGGCACCAGGGCTCCGAGAAATGGCTGCGTCTGTACATCAGACTCCCTGATAGAACACGATCTATTGCAGGCAAACAGCGCTGCAGTTGGAAGCACGGCATCAGCAAAAAACCACAATACAAAGCCTGATGCAGATTGGTCACATTTGTTGACGAAAACAACAGGCTATCAAGCCGTGGAAATCGGCAACGCTAAAGAGCTGTCGCAAAGTGAACACGTTTCTCCAGAAAAATAACATACACACCCACTTGCGCATGGTAAAAAAACATTAAGCCCACCGGCGGGGTACAAAGCAAAGAAAACCACAAACATCAACATTAAAAAAATCATTTTTAAAAATAGCGCAACACAGCTCCCTGAAAGACTTCTTTAAGAAACATGGGAAGAGGAACCATGACCACTTAGATGAACTCTCCGACGCTGAGATTTTAGAGGCCATCAAGGAGCCCCCGCCAGCTATAAAAATCCAGAAAACCAGTGCCTTCTTAGAGCTCACACCAGCACCAACGCAATTTTCCCCTAGCAAGGCGACAAAACCAGCTGCGGCTCGAGGCAGTCTGGGAAATAATGGAAAATCCTCAGTCGCGACAACAAACTTACCCTGTCTAGACATAGAGGAGAGCTCACGAGGCAGTCTGGGAAATAATGGGAAATCTTCAGTCGCGACAACAAACCTACCCTGTCTAGACATAGAGGGGAGCTCACAACCTGAAGAAAAGCTCTCAAAGGACCAGTCACCTGATAATACCACACAGAACTCCAGAATGTTCAGGATCCAATCATTCAAGAGCTGCCACCATGAGAACTGCCCTCTCCCAAAAAGAGAGACGAAGAACAGTCGGACTCTGCGCTTGTAGCTACATACAATGCATATGTTGTATATCGCGCGGCTGCTCCAGAAAACAAACTGACATTTTTGAAGTTTGAAAATGCAGTTATAAATGTGCTGACCCGTGTACCAGCTCCCTACTTTGGAGAAGTAGAAGATTTGGCCAATGAATGAACAACACTTTGCTGAATATGTTCCTGACACGCCCAGGAAGACGCAGCCATCCAGAATATAAAAGATGTTTACAAAACAAGGAAGGAGGAGGGATAATCAATTCTACTGTTCCCAATGCCCTTCCAAGCCAGCCAACAGCCTTGCTTTGCTTTATTTATTTTATTTATTTTAATTCTTATAACGCGCTGCATGCCCGTGGGCCTCAGCGCACACAAAAGACGAGGACAAGACAACAAAGAAGCCAGTAGGAGCTGAAAAGGGGATCATAAAAATGACTCCATGTTAAAAAGGTGAGTTTTTATGGCTTTTTTGAATAGGAGGTAGTTTTGGATCCGTCGTAGCCGGCCGGCAGGGCGTTCCAGAGAAGAGGATCCTGAACGTCAAGAGTGGTGCCACCAAATTTAGCAGTCTTAAATCTGGGGGGGGGGCAAGGACAGTAGCAGAGGAAGAGCAAAAATGTCTTCCATTGCTCTTGATGTGAATGCGTTCAGACAGGTAGATGGGGCTGCTGAAAGAGAGGCATTTATGTGTCGTAGTGAGCATTTGGTGTGAAATGCGATGTTTAACAGGAAGCCAATGAAGCTTCCTCCTGAAGATGGAGATATGGGAACGGCGAGATTGATTGAAAATGGTCTGTACAGAATTGTTCTGTGCCACTTATAAGGATTGAATATTTGCGACAGTAGTGCCAGACAGTAGGCTATTACAATAGTCCATTCTGGAGTTCATCAGAGCCGTGGACAGAAGTGTGCAGTTTTCAGTAATAATAAATGGACGTATGTAATTTATATGCTTATTGATCAGTCTGCAGCTGGACCTGATGTTAGAGACGTGCAGTTTGATGGATAATTTTTCATCTAAGACAACTCTCAGAGTTTTTACCTTCCTTTGGACAGTAATGAGGAAATGGGAGTAGTTAGTATCTAGTTTTCTCTGGGTGTTCCGGGAGGATACTATCATTTATTCAATCTTGCTGTTGTTTAGAGCAAGCGAGTTACAAGCCATCCAATCCTGGATGGCTTTGTAGATGTTATTGATGGCATCAACATCATTTCTATACTGACTGCTTAGATGGATGATGACCTGTGTGTCGTCTGCGTAGTTAGTATACTGAACACCTATCTTGTTCAAGAGGTCCAGGAGACGTCGAATATACAAATTGAATAGTAAAGGCGACAGGCAGGAGCCTTGTGGGACACCACAGGTTTGTGAGATAGGAGTGGAGTGATGACTACCTACATTAACACTAACCATGCGAGGGCCCAAGAAGGAGGCAATCCATTTTGATGCCATCAAGGAACAATTTGCAACCTCTCCGAGCGTTGTCACTAGTAAGCTGTGATCAACCAGATCAAAAGCTGCAGAAAAGTCCAGTAGCATCAATAGTGCAGCTTGATTTTTGTCAGCGATGCCCGCCAGGGTGGACTTAAGGTGGAGCATGGCTGTTTCAGTTCCATGCCGAGCCCTATATCCAGACTGTCGAGTGCCGAGGATGTTGTGTTCTTCAACATGAGTTGTTTATATGCTAGCCTGTCTAGTATCTTCAATATGAAAGGTACATTGGTTATTTTGTATAATTATCCTTGTTGGTGGGGTCTTTCTTTTTTCAGCAAAGGTGTTATCCAGGCGGATTTAGGCATACCATACAAAGAAAAAGTATTGGGCAATTGAGTGATTTCCTGAAATGCCTATCTTTCCTACAAAGTGACCCATATACTCTCCATTTATTTACCCAATGTAGTCATGTCTTGGAAAAGACCGGAAAGCCATTCTGGCTCCCACCTCTTGAGGCATGTCTTGAAAATTAACTTCAATCCAGTTCTCTCCAGGTGAGTAGGGACATCTCTATGGGAGGGCAAACAGGGCCTGTGCCCGGGCCCCCATCCTGGAGGCCCTGCAGGGGGCCCCCACAGATCCTGGAAGGGGGCCAGACCACGCACATATTAATATGTTGGTTGGGTTGGGTTGGGCTGGAGAGTGAGGTTGAGACCAACACATGCCTGCAGGCAGCAGCACGAGGCACAGCTTCTCCTCCTCCGGTGACTTTAAAATAAAGATCAAGCAAAACAACAACATAATTGAGCAAGTGAGTCAGATTCGGTTCATTCTGCCGCCGCCGCTGCCCTCACCCACACCGGCGGCTTTTACAGATTTCAACACGTGGTCACTCACCCTAGTACCAGTGTGTCTGGCTTTCAACAGGACACTTGACAGGAAAAAAACAATTGTGATGGATTGGGCTCCTGTTGTCCTGGCTCTGCCTCTGAGACTGCCCACCCACAACACATCAACCAATGAGAGTCTGTTGCCATGCATGCAGCAGTTTCTGTGAGCCAATCGGTTGATTTGTGGCTGTTTCTTGAAGGCGCTTTCCCTGGAGCACAGGCAAGCTCTGCACAGCACGAGGCCCCAGGGGCGGAACAGCAGTGAATTAGCCTGGCCAAATCATTATGCTGTCAGAACACAGAATCTGTGCATACAAATTAAGCTTTAAAAAAACATTGGGTTGGGTTACCATTTTGATGTGAAATACCTCTTTGCGTGCCTTGCTTCTGTCTGTGAGGCTGTGCCACTATGTATAAACCAGCTGGGCTGCTGTGACGTGTCAGAGGGCGTGAGAGAGATCTCACGCGCTGAGACTGTGTGCGCCGTGCTGTACTCTTTCTAGTTGTTTGAATTGCAGGGGTGGACTACACTGTAATATGTGACACCGTCTCAGACCGCCACGGTGTTGAACAGGTCCACCATGTATTGGGGGGGGGGGGTGCTTAATTGACGTGCTGTGGAGAGGGGGGTTGTCCATGCCGAAAACGGGCTCCAAGAGCCTCCTGAGGGCTTCAGCCCTCATCTCAGCGAACCCATCATCGTCCTCTCTGTCTCATTGTTTACAGGCCTGGGTATGCACGGTGGCACCCGCTATGCTGCGAGCAGCAACACAATGCTCCACACGTTCCCTTTGCTTTCGCCCTCGAGAGCTGCGCTCAGATGTGACCTCAGAAAGCTCCCGTGTGTGAGTCGGTCATGACTGGGCGCGCAGAGCCCCCATTTATAAGGAAGGTTGGGAGTGATTTACAAAGGTTGTAAGTTCACACAAATGATGGAAGGGCACGCTTGCATATCTCGGTGACTAATGGGGGGAATTCTCGTTTTTGCTTCACTGTACAACAGCGCAAATCTGGTGGGTTGGGGGTGCATGTTTACACATTTGTCTGCATATATCCTCAGATAGGAGGGTCGCAAAGAGAAGCAAAGAAATGCCCTTTCATTGGACTTGGTCTGTTTGGATCAGAAGAGGGTGCAATGCACAGAAGGGTGATTTCGGATTCTCCTCTGCACTGCCCACAGCCCAAGCCACTGCCGTCCCACAGACACTTTGGGTGCACTTTGCGGACACACATCCATTTTTCTGCACATTTACAAATTAGCACAACACACCCAGTAATGCCCATCATGTCCAGTCGCACTCCCAGTATCCACGTGGATACTGGATATTAGTGTTGCGTACATTAGTGTAAGGGCTTCACTCAGCCCTGCTGCTCGATCCTTCTTTAAGTCAACAGTTCCCATTAGTAAATAAGGTGAGAGGTCAAATTCTGCAAAGCACCAATGAGGCTCTCTTCTGGGATGCATGATTCCTTCTAAACCCTGCTCTTTATACCAATGTCGCAGAGCAAAGGCTCTGTGTAAAGACATATTCTGAAAAGCAACAGCAGTTTCAACTTAAATGTGACCAGTCTAAATCCAGACAGCACTCAGTGATGACCAACAATGAAAGACCGCGTTTGACCTAGTTGCCTGCCGATCATTAGTGCGATGTAGTTGTTGGCTTTCGTTTTGAGGGTAACAGCCACTCAGTAAACCATCTTGATGCACTCTGATCAGTATTAAATGATAATTGTTTGTTTTTTTAGACAGCGCTTTCATCAAAGTGTTTTACATAAAACATGGGCATACAATTATCACCACCCAACCAAAACTGGTGCTCAACTATCAACCTCGGGAGGATGAAAGGTTGAATTGGTTTTCCCAGAGTTCGAATCTATGACTGGCAGCTCACACACAGATCGCAGCAGTGAGCGTTCAACCCGCTGAGCTATCTTACCCGCTAAATGAAGGGAATTCTCCCACAGATTGACCCTGGTAAATATGTGCAAGCTGAGGAATAGATCTGGGGTCGGAGGGGTTTGAACTCTCTGCAAGTGTTTTAAAAAATCAAGTCGATACTTTAATCATTACTTAGAAATAATGATGGCTGCCAGCTTATAGAAGGGTTCTCAGAATGTTGTGAAAGTAAGCCGCTTAATTTAGCATTCATTAGGGGACCGCGTGTTCTAAACTGTACTATGCAGTACACTTCCAGTGCCTTGGTGATAGAATGGCAATAACTGCTTCGTCTTAACCTAGGACACTTCAGTGGTTTAGGTAATATCTTGGGACATGGTTTTCAGAACGTATTGTGATAACTTGGCTCATGCTTTGACTCTTATAGCCTGCCCAGAGCCCTGGCTTTGCCCTTTCAGTGCATGGGGTATGCTGCATTCGCCTGCACAAGGTCAGACCTAGCATAAGTGAATGCGCAGGGTGCACACAGGGCCATCTATGAACCTTGCGCACTCTTCTGCCCCCTCGTGCATAAGTTCTCATGAGCAGCTTGAAGTGTATTGTGACAAAACAACCTTTTCACTGTGGTCAAAAAGATTCAGAAACCCTGCCACCTAGTAGGTGAAATTGAGGCTCTGGTCATTCCACGGTAATATCCTGAAATTCAGCCTACAGGAGTGTTTAAGAGTCTGCACACGTTCTATACTTGCATTTAATACCTCACTGCAACCATTAGCAAGCACACAATCAACCGTTGCATGCAAGACTACTAATAAAAAATACACCTGCATCCTTTGCATGCAAGCTTGCTAGCAAAAACACACGTTTATCGTTTGCATGCAAGCATGCGGTTAAAAGAGCACCTGCATCCATTCGATGCAAGCGTGTTCATAAAAAAACACATGCATCCTTTGCATGCAAGGCTGCAGGTAAAAGAGGACCTGCATCTTTTGCATGCACGCCTGCTGGTAGAAACACGCTTTCATGCTTTGCATGGAAACAAAGGCAAGTGTGTATTTATACCAGCAGGCTTGAATCCCTTCTCACGCATGGTTGCAGTGAATGTAAGTGCGGTACACATGCACGACATGTTCGCATTCCTGTAGGCTGAGCTTAGCAGTAATGCCCTGAAACAATGCATGTGAAACCCGTGCAAGGACTTCATGAATCAGCCCACTGTTGCTGATAACTATTGCGAGTAGAACTGCACACACGAGAACCGTGCTGAGTTAATTAACGCTGCTTTTGAATTTAGCCACACTAGAATTGTTCTGACTTAACGCTTTCTTCGAATTTAGCCACACTAGAATGGTAACCCGCTGCTTTTAATTTAGCCAAACAAGAATTGTAATACTATAACTTAGACTGAGTTTCTCCCATAGCTCTCAACCATTTGTCTCGCAAAGGCGGGTGAAATCACCCGATTTTGTTTCTGGCGGGTGAGAGGCCCTTTGGAATGAATGGGCGTGCAGGAGGCTTGGCGGGTGAGTCAGCCCTTTGCAAGGTGGGTGACACCCGCCAAAAGCGGGTGAGTTGAGAGCTATGGGTTCTCCTCCTTGGCTCTCCTTAGCACGTCCCTCCTGTGATCGCCTTCAGCACTTGTTCACCCCTCTGCTCCTCCTCTAATCCCCTTCCGCTGCACTTCTCTGCAATGCACCAATGCACTTGCCCAGTCAAATGCCACAAAGCCTAGTAGGACCACGACAGCATGCTTACCGTTTTTGCCATTTTTATTATTTCCCCTGTTCCCTTCCCATTCGTCCTTGTTGCGCTTTGAAACACAATTTGTTTGTATAAAACACTGTACTTTGGACATATTCATACAGGGAAAAAAGTTCATGTTGAACTGTTAGGTTTTCATTTTGTTTAATAAATGCTTGCTTAAAATCCTGTTCCTTTATTTTATTTCAAATTTTATATATTATTTGAAACAAAAACAAAGTGAAATGTCCTTAATATAGCATCATCTTGGGGAAACAGATCACAGATATGTATACTGTTTTTAGTTTATTAACAAATAGAAAATCTGTTTAAAGTTTAGAGGAGTATCTGTTGAATTGGACTTGAGCAATGTAATCCCTTCATTTTTCATAATGGGAGGGGGCATGGGTTTCGGGTGGGGGCGACATGGGTTTGAAGGGGGTGGAAGTTGGACATGGATTTCGGAGGGCGGCCCCAAAGCTGTCTGTGCCCAGGGCCCCCAAAGCTGTTAAAATGGCTCTGCACTTAAGGTGTGCGTTGGAAAGCAATGTTAGTCCAGATCCCTCCAATCAAGTCAAGCCTTGGACAAGCAGGGAATGCCATTCTGACTCCCTCCACTTGAGGCATGTCTTGGACAAGAAGGGAACGCCATTCCGGTGCCCGCCTCTTAAGGCATGCTATGGAAAGCAATACAAGCCCAGCTCTCTCCACTCGAGGCGTGCCTTGGAAATTAACTCCAGTTCAATTCCATACTCTTAAGGCGTGTCTTGGAAAGGAATGTCTTTGTGGCTCCCTCCACTTGAGGCGTGCCTAGAAGAGTTCACCATTCCGGCGCCCTCCTCTCAAGGCATGCTATGGAAAGCAATACAAGCCCAGCTCTCTCCACTCGAGGCGTGCCTTCGACAAGAAGGGAACGCCATTCCGGTGCCCGCCTCTTAAGGCATGCTATGGAAAGCAATACAAGCCCAGCTCTCTCCACTCGAGGCGTGCCTTGGAAATTAACTCCAGTTCAACTCCATACTCTTAAGGCGTGTCTTGGAAAGGAATGTCTTTGTGGCTCCCTCCACTTGAGGCGTGCCTAGAAGAGTTCACCATTCCGGCGCCCTCCTCTCAAGGCACGCTATGGGAAGCAATGCTAGTCCAGCTCTCTCCACTCGAGGCGTGCCTTGGAAATGAATGTCAGATCAGATCTATACTCTTAAGGTGGTCTTAGAAAGGAATATCTTTCTGGCTCCCTCTGCTTTAGGTGTGCATTGACAAGAAGGGAACGCCTTTCTGGCACCCTCCTCTCAAGGCGTTCCTTGGAAAGCGATGCTAGCCTAGCTCCCTCCACTCGAGGCGTGTCTTGGACAACAAGGGAACGCTATTCTGACCCCCTCCACCTGAGGCGTGTCTTCGACAAGAAGGAACGCCATTCCGGTGCCCACCTCTTAAGGCATGCTATGGAAAGCAATACTAGTCCAGCTCTCTCAACTCGAGGCTTGCCTTGGAAATTAACTCCAGTTCAACTCCATACTCTTAAGGCGTGTCTTGGAAAGGAATGTCTTTCTGGCTCCCTCCACTTGAGGCGTGCCTTGACAAGAAGGGAACACCATTCCTGTGCCCTCCTCTCAAGGCATGTCTTTCAAAATACAGAAACACCAGTTTGGCTCCCTCACATTGAGAGCCAAGTGGAAGGAAAATGGAAAGGGACTCCATGTACATGGCAGCAGTGTGTTGTATAACTTGTACCACCCGGCTATGTTTATTTTTTACCATTTTTGTTTTGCTTTATCAAAAGCCATGTTTTTTATGATTGGAATGTCTTGTCTTATAATGATTCAGATGGGATTGGTTCGTGAGTCAGGTCAAACTGCACATTCCATGCAATGGTATGAATGCATTTTATAACAATGGAGACATGGGTAGCATGCTAGTGGATGTGTATTTATTGTCTATATGTTTGCAAATATGGTTGGTGCAACATGACTATTGAATGCTGGGCAAGTTTATATGCGAGTACATGAAGTTGGTGTGAAAGACTTTGCCTGGAGAATTCAGCCGAATTCTTCATAACATTCCGTTTGTCAATGTAAACATTGAAATCCCATGTGTTAACTAACAAACTATCTTTGTTCCTTCCTATTACGTTTAGTATTGTGGGGAGCAAAAACTCTACAACAGTAACATCAGCAGAGTAATGCCTTCAATAACAGCTATTTTAACTGTTTGGTATGCTTTGAACTGCGCAGTTTGCTGCCTACCGAGTGCGGCCACCAGTATGACATCCGCAACATTGCATGTCTATACCAATTAGGCCAAACACACACACCCCTTATATGATCAATGCACTTCATGTTCATAATGGCAACAATATTTTATGAGTCTAGCAATTATGCATCCGTGCTAATCACTAGCAATGGCTCAGTATAGAACCAACTGGGCCAGACGGTAGTTCTGACAATGCATAATGTAGCCATTACGGCTCATGGAAACGCTTTGTAAACTACCAGTTGATGGTGCCTCATATCACACCACATATTGCTGAAGACCTGCAGCACTACTGACATCTTACTCATCTACCTCAATGTGTGTTCCCTATGACATTTGAATATTGTTAAATCACTTAAACTTTGTTGTTTATTTCTTTTGAGCAAAGTACTTTATCTTCATTGTGCCAAAATCTACAGGTGATTACGGTTCATATATTATGAGTTTATCAATTATGCATCTGTGCCAATCACCAGTAATTTCCAATATGCTCAATCTATTCGCATTTGATGAATAAGATATATGTTAAAATGCAATATAGGGTTAATTCCAGTTACTGACTCATACATGAAAAGAATGCTGGGTTCTAGAATATGATTGTGTGATTGAGATCGAGTACGGCCACTGCTGTCACTTACTTTCTTGTGTTGATCAACAACACGTCAGGGTTTTTTGGTGCATACGGGGACACCAGGATGCTCCATGGCTTGCGCGTGCGGCGTGTGACGTGCCTTTCAGCACGCAATGCTGCGCGTCGTGTCACACGCACCTCTTCAAACAATGTACAGCAGAGCTCCTTATCACTCGCGCGTTTGAGATACACGTGTACACAGGGATTGTGGCGTCCAAATAACTCACGAACCATCGCGTGAGAGCAATCTTATGGGACAGGCAGAGGGCATTAGACATCATCTAATCTTAAACTCATACTGGGTTTATGTAACCTTCATTGACACATTTGGAATACATAAAGAAGTAACACAAGATACCTACAACCTTGTACCGGTTAGGGATGCATAGGAAGAGCAACGGTGAGTGCTTGGAGATTTTCCTCAGTACTCTATCATGAATCACATTATAAGTTCAATTTGAGAATTGCACAATAGATTAATACTTTTATTTGCTTACAGAATTTTTGTTTAATTGGAGCAATTACTTATTGTGAATTTACTGTGGTGAACATAATAATCATAACATAATCACCAATACAATTCTTTTCAACACTGGATGACCGGTGAGCTACCATCCATCCGTTCATGTTCATGTTCTACTTATCGAGATAACACCCAAACGGCACCTTGCCCCAAGCATGCTAAATGAATAATAGGACACCTGTAACCTGAGCACGGCTTTTAGCGGAGGCACTTATGTTCGATGTATTGTTTAACCACACCTCAGCCTCTGGTGGTTCTCATTTAAAGACTTTGGATGTCATGAGCCGCATCTGTTGGGCAACCACATTCCGCCGTCACTGCAAACTAATCCAGTATTGGTCTAAAGGTTGACTATCAAGTGACAGGAATGTATCTGTGTTTCTTCCTCTTTTTTGTTCTTCCTGCCACCCTCAATGCTACATATATGATTGAAGCAAACTATGGGGTATGTAAACATGTTGTTCAATAACTTCCAATTGTCTTATTGTGAACAACTTAAAACAATATGTCGGGACTATCTGTCGAAACTGCCTTTATAATTTGTACTATATGCAATATAATCATAATTTCTGTTAATTTTATAAACTATTGGATGATTTTTCCATCCTTGGAAATGACGATTGTTGAAACACGTGTCAACTGACATCCTTCTCTAATAAAGACATTGCAATATATGCTTATCATTTACATGTGAATTTTCAAAGAGGAATACAACCACTAATTTGGATCGGTTCAAGGTCAAAGGATCGACAGAAAAAGGGTTGAGGGGTCAAAGGATCGACACCAAAGGGTCGACAGGTCAAAGGATCGATTTTTTTTTTCACATTTTTTTTTGGGGGGGGTTCCACCCCCAAACCCTCTTTTTTTGCTAAAAACCCCTTTTTTTCCCCCCAAAAAAAATGTGAAAAAGAAAATTGGATCTTTTGACCTGTCGACCCTTTGGTGTCGATCCTTTGACCTATCGACCCTTTATATTCGATCCTTTCACTAGACACCATTTGGATCTATTTATAAACAATGGGCAAAGCTTGCCACGCCAGTCATATATTATCTAAATCGCATGGAGTCAAGGCTGCAATGTGAGCGGATATTCATTTGTTATAAGTGTGCAGATATGGTTGGTGTGACAGGACTGTTGAATGCAGGACAAGTTGACATGCGAGTACATGAAGCTGGTGTGAAAGACATCTCCTGGAGACAAGGTTGCCATGTGAGCAGATGTCCAGTTGCTGTGAGTCTGCAGATATGTCTGCGGTGCGGCTGGTGATGTGGTGGTGGTGCGACTACAGAAATTGATGGCCAGTGAGTGCAGACAATAAAAGTGTATGAATCGCCAGTAAAGCGGTTGGTGCCTTGACGTAAATTAACTGCTCACAAGCAACTTTGTTCCTGTGCTATAACGAACCATGGGTGTCCTGTTGCACTAGGCACTCACTGTACGTGAAGCCAGCCCCCATTTAAGGCCTACACTCAAGGCACTATTGCATTGCCTTTAAATTGTGAAACATAATGCTGTTCACACTGTAAATGCATGCTTAGTAATTAGTAACAATGAAATGCTTTCAAAGCGCTACTTGCACTATGCAACTCCCATAAGCAATATGATAAGCAATATGATTAGCATGTGTAGCACTGGTGCCGTTAACTCCTGTGATCAGCCCAACTATATTTAAAGAGATGCGTTGGAAAGTCCATTGTCAGACTCCAACAAACATTGCATAGTAACCTGCCCACGAGTATTTCCACGCATCCATTGCCACAGCAAGATCCATCTCCCTCCACCCAGCAGATACCTCGGAGCTGCACTCGGTTTATGGTCAGCTCATGCCACATTCATCCCCAGGGAACTTCCCCGCGTCCAGCGCACAGCCCACAATCAAAGGAAATGCAGCGCAAATGATTTTATACTGTGCACATCAGCCACAGTATTGCCCTAATCAGTCAGCCAGAGTCGTGTAACTGCATCGCTGCCGCACCACTCCCAGCCATGACTAACAATGGAAAAGAGACTTCGCTCTCACTTCTGCGGCACCCTCACTACCACATCACCCCAACTTCTGACAATCAGAAATGCAAGCCTGTGCCTGTGCACACGGTCACACTTGCACCAAGGTACCTCCCCTAACCACATTTCCCACACAACTACTACATTTCCACCATCCCATGCCAATTCACTCACTCTACACACTGTGCTGCATTATCAACACAGCATTGTACCTGCCCCCCTCACTACCTGCACACTACGCTTAAAACCCAGGTAGGAATTACCCACTCACCAGGACACCACCACTCCTCCTCACAGTCAACATGAAGCATTCCCCTCCTTATAACACCATCAAAAACAAGGCCTCAACACACAACTGCTAAATAACTCAACCAGCACCTAGCCCCCAACGGCTCAGTCTACCATCTCTCCAGTCAAACCTGAAACATGTTGATGGTCCTCCTGTCCAAAACACATCCAACCAGACCCGTATCAACTGTGCCCTCATCAACGCTCGCTTTCTGCCCACACATGCATGAGACATCAAAGACCTTATCTCTGAACACATCCTTGACGCTCTAGCTATCTCAGAGTCCCGGCTTAATGATGTTGGTGGACCCGGCACTATCCCTAGCTATACTTCGGGGACACACCATCTTCCAGAATGACAGAGGTGGCAGCTTCGCCCTTACAGCCAGAGAATCCCTCCCCATCACAAGCTGCCCTGAGGGTCCATCTGACATCCTGTCAAATTCCTACCCTCACCTACATGTACAATCACCATCCACCACCTTTCCACCCCCAAAACTTCCAGAAAAATCTACTTCACAGTCTACAGGACAACCTGAAAACCTCCTCTTAAATTATCCTACTTGGATACCTCAATCTGGGCCGCCATTACCCTAACGACACACAGGCATGCTCACTATCCGATTCCCTCAACACCATAGGATTCTGTCAACAGATTACCTCACCCCATAGATTATAAAGGAGGTATACTAGACTGGATTGCTGACCCCAACTGTAAGATCACCACCATTGCCATCACTCCCTGTCATTGGTCTGACCATAATATCATCTACTTCTCTACCCTGCAGCCCGCCAAATCCAAAACAACTTCTAATCCTCTGTGGTAACACGTAGCTCATGCAAGCTCACTAGAGACCGCATCCTTCCCCTGCTCAATGCCCCAGAGCTCCAGCACCCGTTTGCACCCAACCCTGCCACACTGCTGGCAACATACACCTCTATCCTTTCCAAAGCAGTGAATATCTTAGCACCCCTAGCCCCTCACAAATCCAAGGCAGCAAGGCTTGCAAACTGCTGGTTCACAACAGACCTACTGAAATGTCAAGCCCAGCTCTCCTGGCTGAAGGACCCTTCCCATTCTCGGAAAAATTAGTTTAACAAAATTTCTAAAGAATACAAGGCAGCCACCATCATTGCTAAATCTAACTCCTTTAATAAAATAATTTGCTCTGCCTCTTCCAATACCAAAGAAATCCTCACCACAACAGGGAATGAGAAACCCCCACTTCACCACCCTCTATCATCACCGAAGATGCATCGTGGTGCTCTGACATCCAAGCAGCTCTCTTAGGAAATGTCGACACCCTACATCAAAAAAATACTCTCACAGCAAGCCACATTCAAGAATCACCCAGCAGCCACCAAGCTCAACTGGACTCCTCCCCACCCTACTTTCTCCGTCTGCAACTAATCCAGAACAGGACTACGAGATTTTCAAAACCCTCTGCATTGTCCACAAGGCTTTCTCGGGGTCTGGGACCAAATTACCTTCAGCTATCCTTCCGCAAATACCTACCCTCTTGAGCTCGCCACTCCTCTACCTCTAACTCCTTCAGGGTCAGTCGCTTTTCAAAGAAACAAGCTGGGGGTAGATATCTGTCTTCGGCTGGGCTTCCCTCTGGAACAGCCTCCCTGCCACTCTAAAACTTGAGAAGATCCATCTCCGGTTCCGGAAGCACTTTAAGACCTTCCTCTTTGGTTCTGCCTTGGCCCCCCTCTCACCTGCTGATCTGTTCTCTCTTGGCTCTGTGCACCTGGCCACCCTCTGTCCTCCGGGCCCAGGTTCCTGCTCAACTTGCCACCCCCCCACACTGCCCCATGGCCCCACCTTGCACTGGGGTCTGTATCTGTACCCATACAGTCCCCTCCTCTGTCTTCCTGCACTTATCTGACCTACCATGACTGCTGCCTTAAACTCAGCACTTGCCATTTGCTGGCTGCACTACCACTTTTGTTGCTTTTATTATTTACTTAATGTATTATTTATTCTGTTCTCCTTTGCTCCACACTTTCCACTTCTCCCACCTTCCTTACACTTTCCCCTCCCCCTCTCCCATGCACATGCACGTTCTCAATGTCACTGGGCCTAGTAAGATCTTTGTTTTGTTCTCCCTTGTTCCCCTCCCTTGCCTTGTCGTGCTCTGAAACACTTGTGTATGAGCGCGATAGAAATAAAATATCAAATATCAAAAAAATACCAAACAATTCTCCTTCGGAGACCTTGCTGAAAGCCAAGTCTTGAAGCTGATCCAGAGCTTGAAACCCTCTAAAAAAAAGAGATATTTGCCCTGCATCCCTCATTAAAGACTGTGCTGACGTGTCAGCCCCAGTCATCACTGCCTTCTTCAACGCCTCATTCGCCAAAAGTACCGTCCCAGCCAGCCTGGGTCCTCCCCCTGCTGAAAAAAAAGCACTAGACACATCCATCCCAACTACTAGAGGCTAATAACAACGGTCCCATTCCTACTAAAAATTCTAGACAATGCAGCTTACCTGCAGGTTCAGCAATTCCTGGAGGACAATAACATACTCAGGATGTGCCAATCCGGTTTCCGCCCAGGACTTATAACGGAATGTGCCGTCTAGATCTCAAAAATCAGCTTGATGAGATTAGAGATAAAGGAAACTGTGCCCTGTTCTTGCTCCTAGATGTATCCACAGCATTCAACTTGGTCAACCATCAAATCAATTGCCAACACCTTACGACCCACGCCAACTTCTCCCCAATTGCTGTTGTCTGGATTACCTCCTTCCAGGAAGGCAGTCATGAGAGTCTGTTCAGACACGGCAATTGCCTTGCCCTCCCCATCACCTGGGGTGTCCCACAAGGGTCCTGCATTGCCCCCACCTTCTCCAATATATTCACTAGGCCTCGCTTCAACATCTTAGACTCTCTCGGCAGAGCCTACACCAACTATGCTGATGACACACAAACCCTGATACCATTCTTAGCTAACAACACAGAGGACTACAATACTCTCAACAACATTTATTCAACTATTCAGACTTGGATGGCTGCAATTCACCTCTGCCTAAACAGTGACAAGACAGAAACCCTAATCGTAGGTAAACCTAATGCCCGCAAGTCACCCAACACTCAATACACCTCCTTCCAGATCGACCAGTGTGTACTTCCAGTCTCAATTAGAGTAAAGACACTCAGAGTCTACCTTGACGCCTCACTCACCCTGTCCAGATAAGTCAGTGCCATTGCCGCCTCAGCAACTTCCGCTACCAACGTTCTCAATGCAGCCAGACCCTTCCTCACAAAAAACAATTGCCTCACTATTGCCCGGGCCATCATTGGCTCTAAATTAGACTATTGCAATGTCCTATTTACAGGCACTTGCACTGAAAGTATTAAAAAATTGCAAATTATACAAAAGAATGCCCTGAGAGCAGCCCTTAATATCCCAAAACAAGATCACATCTCCAAAGCCAGAAAATAAGCTCACTAGCTGCCCATCCAGGAGCGCATCACTTTTAAAACACTTTCCTCTGCCCACAAGTGCCTCTCCAACAGAGGCCCACTTAGCTCACACAAAGAATCACTAAAGCCCATTCCTCTAGACCCACTAGGACCCCCTACGTGGACAGACTTATTGTTCCTAAAGTGAGGAGATGTACAGCTGGAGGCTCCAGCTTCCCCTTGTAAGAGGATTCAATTCAACACTACAGCTAAGTCAATGCCTAGTCTGGGATACTGAATGGAAACCCTTATTAATATATCTTTATGTCCAGTTCATGCGTTCTGGATGACTACCCCTATATAACACCCCTCTCTTAGAATCCCCCTGACCCCACTGAGCCAAGAAGTAGGTTTGTTTTGAAAATTTAAAAGATTTATTTGAAAAAATTAAACAATGTATAGATATATCACACTTTGATAATAAATTAATAATTGGATATCACACTTAATCTGATATGATAAAGATTAACAACGGAGAATCTGGCACTAGCACACTTGTGAATAGGAACAGAAGAAGAAGGTGGTAGAGAATGCTTTATATAAGTTCAGATGGATGTAATGTTGAATGAAAATCCAATACAGAAAATACTCAATATGATTTCAGCAAAACAATATAATCACTTTTCTCTGGCAATCCCCTCCCCCCTTTATGCAATGCAAGGAAATGGAAGGAAAGCACACAGTTCTCAGAAATGCAATCAACTGTAATTCAGTTCACCCCAGCAAGCTTAGACTACAGAAGTTGGAAACACAGGCCCAAAATGCTTTTATATGTGCTGGCAATGAAGTGAAAAATATGCTAAAATGCTTTTAATTCCCTCTAGAGGTTTAGGGTGAGTGGTATATGCTTTGAATAAGTTCAGGATCACTTTAGCAATGCTCTATAATGGTTGTCAGGTTGCAAACGAATTTTTGCAACGGAAGGCAAGCAGCAGCAGATTTTTACACGTGGAGAAACTTGCAAATCGCGGCAAAATGTCAAATCGCGGCAAAATTTGCGAATGCGCTGGGCGCGATTACAGAGGAACTACAAGGGCTAGCAATATCGTTTTGGGGTCCTAGGGAAGCCTTCGATCTCAGCTTCCAGATGAAAGTGACTGCAAGTCTCTAAGACAAACGGTCGCGGAGATATGAGCGATTAAATAAAGGTCGTTTTTCAGATTTTAAATTTTAAAGTTCAAAAAGACAAGTGACAGCTAGCAACTGGAAAATGATAGGTGACAGCTAGCAACTAGAAAATGACAAGTGACAGTTAGGAGGCAGTTCTACTTAGATTAAAATAGATTGAATTATATTACTTTAACTAGGAGATTGGTTCTGCACAGTTCTACTAGGTACTCACACTATATTCTTGAATTAGAATGGGCCTCGCCACGGATCTGGTCAGGTTTTAGACTGGACTCTGGTCTCTGCACTTCACAGTGATCTGGGTCAGCTCTCTCTGGTTCTGCTAACAGCGGTCTGGTCTGGGTCTCTGAAGGTGGATAGATTGAAGTCTCTATGTTAGCTCTCTGGAGGTTGATGGAGGTAAAGTATGGATTTTCCGGCAGAGCTTCCAGCTGCAAATGGATTTGAAGGTCCCTATCTGTCCTGTCTGTCTGCTTTTATCTGTTTTTAAAATGGGTGTGTGTGCAGCATCACTAGACCCTACCCCTCTCCACTTGCCATTGGCCCAATTCTCCCCTCTCCCATGATTGGGGAAGGAACTGTGAGTCAGAGTGATGCTGTAGGTTTTATGGGTCAGAGGATCCTCCCCTGTCAAATTGCACACAATCTATATTTGATAAAAAAAAACATATTTGCACAGGTACACATTTGTTTAAAATTACATGCACCCTTCACATATCACAGGAGGTATCCCCTGTTCAAACTCTGCTCTTCCTGGGGGCTTGCATTCAGAAATTGCAATATTTGCACTTTTTAACTGATTTTGCAATTTCGGACATTAACCCAAATTTACACACATGTGCGCAAGGAGTATGGACATTAGTTGATGAAGTGTCAGATTTTTCACATGCACACATTTTGAGTAATATCCTCTTTTCCGCTAAAACCCCCCTGAACATACCACCGGGTCCTAACACGTCTTAAAATGTGGGCAGAAAAATCACAAGAATTATGGTGTCATTTAAATAATTTTCACAAGTCCGTACTATGAGTTATTCATCTTTTTAGAGTTATGTTCTGGCCCCAAAGGGGTGTGGTTTCCCCCCAGCACAAGGTTGAATTTCTGGTTTTTCCAGTTCTGCCAAGCCAGCTTGCTCTCACAGGCAGTGCTCCTCCCCTGTCCTTCCAGGAGGAAGCTCCATTTACGACTCCCGCCAATAAAACATTTGCCTGAGTCAGGACAGGGCTTTGTTCAGAGCTCCTGTATTCTGTGGGGGCTCCCCTTAATTCAATTATCAGAGAGATGGCATATCCTTAGTGTGGCCAGCAAAAGGCAGATAGGCCTGGGAACACAGCTGTGACTCAAGTTTCACTCCTGATGGGGGGTAGCTGGTGGGCAGAATTCAGTTCCTTAAGCCAGGTTTCAGATAAAATGTCACTTTTTGTTACCCAGTTTAAGTCAAGACAATGTTTACATATGCAGCTAGAATGCTGATTCTAAGTTTAAAACTATGACATTTAAACAATTGCAACCTATGTGACACTCAAAGTAGGTCACTCATTTCTTTTAAACATTTAGATTTTTAGTGTCTTTCAGTCCAAATTTACTTAAACTGCTGAAATCCACAGCTCAGCCAGTCTTGTTATAAACCTTCAAGTCACTTCAGAATATAACTTTACATTGGATCCACCTCTCAGTAAGTCTTTCTTTGGCTTGCCTTGGGTTCATTTATTCAGTTTTACACAAAAAAAGTAAAATCTGGTGTTGTTTTAAAACGCCGGCTTTCTGATAGTGGTGAGTACTGGTACTGCACCCCTTTTTGGGATTTAAGAAAATTAATTCCCAACAGTTATGGGTTTGCTTTTGGCAATCAGCATTGCCATTCCCAATGGTTTCAGACTACTGTGTGGGTAGTCCACTGGTGGTTTTAGGCAGTGTCCTTCTGTGCCCATAACATCGGCAAAAATGAGTGGCAGCCTATTCTTCATGCATTTCCCTGTGCATTTTCTGGGAAGCTCTGGCCATCATGATGTTTTCCATGTCAGTACTGCACAGTTTTGAGGTAGGGCTTGGATGCGTGGATAAAAACATCCCACAAGCCCCCCTCTTGCGATGGCCATTCTGTTTCACTGATGGGACTCGCAAGACCTGGGATGTTTCCTCATCTTCTTCCAATAGATGGCACAGTTCAGCATCTTTTCCTCCATCCGGTACTGGTCGATCGGTTCTCCTCGCCGGTCCTGATGGGAAGATTGTGCGGTACCCCGGGCCCGTTGCGTCTCTGCTCCCGGTCTCCGGATCGTCCTCCTTGGCCCGTCTCAAGGTTTTCTTTCTCCTAGGACGACAAAGGAAGAGCGGCAATACCTATTCATAGACGTTTTTCCACCACTGTTGAGGTAGTGGGGCAGCATATGCATTTCACAATAACCTAACATTACATTCTTATTTTAAAAAAGAAAGGATAACTAAGAGACAGTTTCATGCAAATCACAATATTTTAGAGACTAGATGTGGTATGTTTTGATCAGCTAAGTCATTTCCAGTTTTGTCTGGTCCCTCTACTTTGGAATGACCCTTGATCTTTTTCCAATAGATGGTCATCTCATTCGAGGTGACCAGATCATCAATGTTTTGGATCAACTTCCCATGTTTCAAGGGTTTGTTGTTAGCACATAACATGCCTCTGGTTTTCCAATTAACCAGGTGCTCCACGAACCCGTTCCGTACATAATCCGAATCTGTGTTTATGACCAGTTCGTGGAGTTGATGCTGGACAGCAGTGAGGATGGCCTGATGCACAGCCATCAATTCTGCCACCTGACTACTTCGGGGACCAATTTTGTATCCAGCGGAGGGTTCTGGAAACTCCTTCACCCATGCATTCCCTACGCCGGCCACCAGTTCTTTCTCCCCGTTGTTGTCAACATGGTAAGAACATCCATCCACATAGACAGTGGGCATTCCCTCACACTTGTCCTCTTCAAAGACTTTTTGTGGGGAATTAAGGTATGCCTCCATGTTGTCCTTTATTTTTAGACTTTCGTCCTCGAGACAGTTTTCTCTGGCACAATCATGCAAGTCAGCCAGACCTTGCGCGAGGGGACTCTTCTTGTTTTGGCCATATCTGACCTCCACAGGAAAGCCTTGCATTGACAGAATCCAGGAAGTAATTCGGGAATTACTCACATTTCCGGCCCGGATTCTGTCACTTTGGAGATATTGCAGAGGCTGGTGTGGAGTCTCCACTATGATGTGTTCCCCCTGGATAAACGGGCGGTAATTCTTCAATGCCCACACCGTTGCCAGGAGTGCCTTCTCACAATCGTTGAATTTTTCCTCCACAGAGGATAAAGTTTTGCTCGCATAGGAGATTACGTTATTGACCTTGTCATGCTTTTGGTATAATACCGCCGTCAAGCACGTATTAGAGAACCCCGTCTCCAGGAAGAACTCCTTGTTTCTGACGGGGTAAGCTAGGCAGGGCGCTTGTGAGAGGCTTCTTTTGAGTTGTCTTACTGCCTCGGCTTGTTCTGGACCCCTTTCCCACTTGACCCCCCCCTTCAGGAGATGAATCAGGGGTCTGGTGATCTCTGCGTAGCCCTCAATGAACTTTCTGCTGTAATTAGTCAGTCCAAGGAGGCTCCTTAGTTCCCGCAGAGTTGTGGGGTCTTTCAGTTTCTGAAGTGCTTCCACTTTCTTTTCCTGGGGACAGAGACCCTGAGGAGTAATCTCATGCCCCAAGAAATTAACACGGGTTCTACACCACTGTGCTTTCTGAAAGGAAAGTTTTGCTCCGGCGGCCCTCAACTGCGTCAGAACATAACGGATCTCCGCTATGTGTTCCTCCACAGATGAACTTTTGATGAGGACATCATCTACATAAGCCAGGTTGCCCCTCGCACCCAGGTCGGGCATGGCCTTATGTAGGAAAATGTTGAATTCATTGCCGGAGTTGAGGTATCCGAAGGGAGTCCGGGTCCATGTGTACTGCTGGCCCCCAAAGGTAAAAGCCAGTTTGTATTGGTCCTCCCTACTGACAGGCACAGTCCAGTATCCATTGGTCAGGTCTATTGCAGTGAATACCTGTGACCCCTGGATCTGGGCCAGCCCTTGGTCAATGTAGGGCAGAGGCCATCGGGAAGTATGGACCCGTTTGTTGAGCTCCCTGAGGTCGGCGCAGAGTCTCCACTGGCCGTTTGGCTTTAATATTCCCAGCACCGGATTATTGAAGGTGCTGTGAACTGGACGGATTATTCCCCGGGACTCAAGGTTCTTAATTATTTCAGTAAGGGACTCCATTGATGCGAGAGGCAAGCGATATTGCTTCACAAACACAGGAATCATGCCAGGGTCCGTGGGGATTGTTGTTGTGTGGATGTCAGTGCGACCACAGTCATATGAGTCTACCGCAAAGAGATCTTGGAAATCCAAGAAAACTTGTTTCAACTTTTGCTTTTGTTCCAGAGTCACACAGGCATCAGCTAGGTTGACTCTCTCTTCCACCATCTGCCTGAAGCCTGGAAAGACTTCTGGTTTGGCTATTTCAGCGGCCTCCTCCAGCTGGGTGGATAATTCCCTGGTCAGAGTGCTGATTTGGACTGGAGGCTTCAGGTGGGAAAGGCAGCCCTCATGGACCTGGAAAATCACCTCATCCCTCCTGAAGTCACAAGTCACATCTTCCTTACCATAAGGGCAAGAAGTGTACACCAGGAAGTTCCCCCCATGCCGGGTAAAAATCCTGTCTGGTGTCGTATTGTCATCACTGTCACTGTCAAAGCAGTCCTTGGGGATTGGCCCTAACAGTTCATTACCTAAGTCTATGGAAAAATGTTGGTCATCAACCGCCATTCCAATAATGGTGCCTGCGGCTAGAGTAATACTCTTTAAGTCGCTGTTATCCACCTCTGTTAGAATGGTGTCATGTTCAATGTTGACTAATGGAGTTGGGTTTACCCCCAACCCTTGCTGTTGGAGAGAAGCGTTTAGATGTATGTAAGCATCAGGGTTTTGCAAATGTTGTCCTCTTTTAACTTTCACTTCCAGGGAGAATTGTCGGGTCCTTTCTGGGATGGTGACTTCCTCTTTGATCTGAATTTCAACTGCATAAGGTAGCAATTGAGCTGACCTAAATTCTTTTTCTGGATCATCAAAGCCCATGGGATTATCCGCTAATCGGGACCAAGCTTTGAAGTTTATTAGGTCCAAACTAATGGCAAAGCGATTGAGAATGTCACTGCCTAAGTAAAAGGCGGCAGTGACGTCTCGCACGACCCAACAATTATGGACTATGCTCTTGTTGCCAATGGAGATTTTGAGCATACACCTGCTTGGCAGGAGATGTTTGGAATTAGGCGCTTCCAGGTCCATTTCCCATTTGTCTATCAGTTTGAATGTGGGAATGGCTGGATCTTTTGGGAGTTGGCGGAACATGGCTTCGCTGATGAAGCTCTTACCGTTGTTCACACACACTCGAGCGAGAACAGAGTCCTTCCCATCATTTAACTGGACAGGGATGAACAACTGCTCTCCAATTTGCTGAATATCAGTCAGGCTCTGAGATGATTTCACATCTTTCTGGACTATAGGAGTGGGAGTTTCTGATTGTGGATTAGTATAGAATCTCAGAGTGTTTCCTTCCAGCGTGGAGTACCACTTTAGACTGGAAGGAAGGTTGATTTTCAGAAATAGAGAGGACCCTCCATCACCAGTCTGTTGTCCTACTGCTATTACTGTCACGTCTGGAATTTGGCTATTCTGGAAGTGAAATTCTACTTGGTCAGGTTTTTGTTCAACCATGTGGCAGGTGCCGTTTAAACTAACATCGTTGACACTCTGTTTTAATTTTATGGGTCGGCTAGTCTGGGTCCAGAGGACCTTGTTTACACAATCTATTAGGGGTGACAACCTTCTCAGGAGGTCATTCCCTAGTAAACAAGGGTGCCCTCTGGAGTCACAACTATGACCGGGTGTTTCAACTTGTGTCGCCCAATTTTAATGTCCAAATCTGCCGTCCCCTGGACGGGAATTTCCTTCCCGTCAAAGTTCTGGAGTTGTCCAGGAAGTGAGGTGAGAGGAATTTGGTAATTCTCTCCCCTTCCTGCATTCAGTTCATCAAAGGCCCTTCTGGACAGAAAGGTGGCTTGAGATCCAGTGTCCACCAGTGCCAAAATTGTACCCTGCCCCTGTACTTGTACCGGGGCATAGTATCTTCCCTCCTTCTCCTCAAGGGGGCACAGATAATGCACATTTTTGGACAACTGGTGGGCTAATTTTCTGGTTTTGGACACTGCTAGCGAAGAGATTTGGGCAGAATTCTGTGGAGAGCCTTGGGAATCTGAAAGAAAAAGTTGGCAACTGGAGATCAGAGCCATTGTGGGTTCCCCTGGCTCCGGTTCCGGGCTGCCCCCCCCTTTTTGGAGGCAGTCACCAGGATGGGCTTGAACCAGGGGATTTTCTTGCGGTTGGTTCTGGGATGAGATGGTGGGCGGCGGTAGCTCAGTCTCCACATCTCCCCAGTCTGGATTTGCATCCCTAGGGACCCATTTTTCTTTGGGAGGAGTTCCCCCCTCTCTGAAGGAGAAGATCCTTTTCCCAGGATCCTCTGAGGATCCCTCTCCCTCAAATTGGAAGATCTGTACCTCCTCCTCAAACTGAGTCTGTTTGGGTCTTTTGTTTCTCCTACCCCCCCTCTGCTCCTTAGGAGGCAGACTTTCAGGGGCAAGAGATTTTGTTTCCGGTTCCTGGGTTTCCAGGGGCTGTTTACAAGTGAGGAAGGAAGCTTCCTCCAAGGCTTTACACCCCCCTTCCCTTTGTGCCTCCTCCCTGGGAACCGGTGAGTTATCGGGGTGCTGCCCCCGTCATTGTTCTGGAGTATCAGGTCCAGAGTTTGGGGCATTCTGTGCCGGCATGCCCATCTGAGGTTCTGCTGCGCCCTCAGTATTTGACCCAGATCCCGTGCCATATTTTGGACCTGGCACTCTAACTGGGAAACCCGCTCAGGCTGATACGGGGCCCTGTTTTCTCCCCTGGGCTGATCCCGGGAAGGGTAGCTATCCCTTCTTTGGTAGTAACCCTGGTTGGGAAGATTTGGGTACCCCTCCAACCTTGGCCTCCCCTCTCCCGGATCAGGTTGTCTGGGCTCAGGGAATTGGGGAAAGAAGGATGGATGATTTTGGGGTTGGAAATTGGGTGGATACCTGGGGAAAAAGTTCTGCCCAGGATTTGGAGAATTTCTGCCCTCCGGTGGGAAGTTAGGAGGGAAGTTCCCTGGGTTAGGTGCTTGGCTGGATCCCCCCCCTTGGGCTGGAGGAGTCCACACATAACCCAGGATGGGTCGATTTCCCTTGTAACGGGGACTTACATAATCAGGAGAGCGAGGGACCCCATTTGTGGGGCTGCCTCCCTGGCTCCTTGTCTGTGACTGGCCCGAGGACCTTCTGGGCCTAGCATTATTAGGTGCAGGTAGGTTTTTAGGCCCCCCCATCTCCAAATCCAAAACGGGGGTGACCTTTACCTCTGCCACCTTGGCAGCAGCAGGGGTGCTGTTGGCTTTGGGGTTTTTCTGGGCATTACTTTTGCTATCTACCGGTTTCTGCACCTCATAGATCCGGGTAGCCTGTTCAATGACCCAGTCTAAAGATCTTTTCTCGTGAAAATCCCTCACGAGCTGGGTCATTATGTATTTGGGCAAGGCATGAAAAAATGTATTAATGAATTCTCTACTGTCTGTGCGCACCCTTCTGGTGGTCTGCGCAAAAGCACATTTCAGTTCTTGCACAAATTCTTGTGGGGCCTGATCCTCCCCACATTGCAAATTGTAGGCTGCCTTGCGAGCCTCTTGAGGATTTCTGTGAACAGAAAAATGTTTCAAGATGGCCGCCTTATAGGTGGACCATCTTACATGATTTTGGTCCTCCAGCCCCGCAAAGAAACTGGAGTATTCCGGGGAGAAGGTCCACTTTACATATTGAATACAGCTTTGGCTGTCCTTCAAATGGAAAGTCTCCATCATTTGCTCAAACAACTCTAAGTGCTCCCAAACAGAGTACTTGGCGTTCTTATGATAAGGCGTGATGACGCTCCTTAATCTGTTTCAATGGGTCCTTAATCAAGGCCCTTTTTGCCTTATTGGCCTTTTTGGTTCGGGTAACCCTTGTCCATTCATCTTCTGACTCAGAGGCACTGCTCCCAGAGGTTCCCGTCTGTTCTTCCAGGTTTTCCCGGATTCTGCGAGCCTGGGAATGGCTGGCAGAATGTGGGGACCTGGTCTCCTGTGTCCCGTACCGCTCAGAGGAGTATTCAGATCCCTCCTGGCTGCCAGGATTTGATGGGTACCCCCTCCACTGACCTAACTGGGCAGAGGTTTTCAGGATGCCCTTAATGGGCCTACTCTCCTGGGGTTCCCCATTAAATTGCACTGTGCTTGGGTGCCCATACCCGGATGCCCGCCCCTCCATTCCTGGGTGGTACTGGCCTATGAGCCCCATGCTTCTGGCTGGATAGTAATCTGCCATCCCTGTGGCCCTGTGCTCATGTGCACCAGGGGACATGGGGGTGGCAGAGTCCAGGGACTGAGAGAAATAAAGGCCTCTGGTACTAGGGCTCCTGAGGTTATGCTCCGGAGTTTCCCTTTCCCAGCGAACCTCATCTCTATCCGCCCCTGCTCCCTGTTGCAATGCAAGAGCCTGCATTTGTGCCTTCAGTTCCTCAGTTAAGGCCTTACTAGACTCTATCAGTCTCTCCTGCATCGCTACCTGTTGTTGGAGCCTATCATTGTGTTGACAGAGGGCCTCATTTTCCCTCTGTGCTTCCTGGTTGGTCCTGGAGAACTGGGCCAGTCTTTGCTGCAGGAGGTTTACCTCCTGAGTCCCATCCCTACTGGCCTGCTCCTTTCTTGCCAGAGCCTCTTCCACCCTTCTGGTGTGCTCTACCAAGTTCTGGTTTTCTTTTTGGAGGTCACCCAGCCCCTGGAGGGCCAGGTGATTTTCTTCAATTTCCTTTTTTAAGTGGCAGACTTCCTGGCCTAAAGTGTCTCTTTCCTGACTGAGAGCCTGCATCTGTGCTGCCAGGTCGTCCCTCTGCCGTTGAAAGGCACCAGCTTTTTGGCGCTCCTGATCAAACTCTGCCTGGGTATCCAGGTCTTTCAGAATTAGTTTGTTGCTCTCTGCCTTCACTCTATCTAGGTGGCCTTGCAGGGTGACTACCTGCTCAGCACATACCCTGTTGAAGTCCAGTTGTTGCTCCAGCTTTTTCTGGTTTTGCAGTAGGGAGTCCAAACCTTCTTGGTATTCCTTCTGCAAGGCCAGAAATCTGGTATCCTGTTCTGCCTTTTCCTGTTGCAGGATGTCCATATCCTCTTTTATTTTAATGATGTACTGCCTACTATCATCTTCTGCCTCCTGGCTCCTCTGCAGCCTCTGCTCAGAAGAGACCAGGTCAGATTGGACCTTCTCTAACGCCATCTGTCGCTTATTCGCCGGATCTTGGCTTTCAGTACATTTATCCTGCATGTCTCCCATATATAGGTACAGGTATGCCGCTATCCTAACCATCTTGTCTTGTTCATCCTTAGCCTTAGGAGCCATGTATAGTTCACTCAGGGCCACATGTAAGGGACCCTGATCTCTCCATATATCTGACCCTGTTTCCGTGACCTGTTGCGTGATGGCCTGCAACCAGACAGTCTGGTCCTGGTGAGTCCACTCACCTCTCACAAATAACTTATGTAAGAAGTGCTCTCTGGCTATTTTCATGTCTACTAAGGTCGTCATTCTGGAATTTGAGTTCCTTCCTGACTTACAGAAGTTTGTATTTTATTTTTGCAAAACAGACCTTTTTCTTAGAGCGTTCCTTTTGAGGAATGCTTCACAGCGTAATGCAGCGTGGTGATCCAACTGGATGTGTGTATCTGGTCAGCTGGCACACTGTATTAATCTGCACAAATGGTAGATCTAACCCAAACGTCCGGCACGAGCCCCCAATTTGTAAGAGGATTCAATTCAACACTACAGCTAAGTCAATGCCTAGTCTGGGATACTGAATGGAAACCCTTATTAATATATCTTTATGTCCAGTTCATGCGTTCTGGATGACTACCCCTATATAACACCCCTCTCTTAGAATCCCCCTGACCCCACTGAGCCAAGAAGTAGGTTTGTTTTGAAAATTTAAAAGATTTATTTGAAAAAATTAAACAATGTATAGATATATCACACTTTGATAATAAATTAATAATTGGATATCACACTTAATCTGATATGATAAAGATTAACAACGGAGAATCTGGCGCTAGCACACTTGTGAATAGGAACAGAAGAAGAAGGTGGTAGAGAATGCTTTATATAAGTTCAGATGGATGTAATGTTGAATGAAAATCCAATACAGAAAATACTCAATATGATTTCAGCAAAACAATATAATCACTTTTCTCTGGCAATCCCCTCCCCCCTTTATGCAATGCAAGGAAATGGAAGGAAAGCACACAGTTCTCAGAAATGCAATCAACTGTAATTCAGTTCACCCCAGCAAGCTTAGACTACAGAAGTTGGAAACACAGGCCCAAAATGCTTTTATATGTGCTGGCAATGAAGTGAAAAATATGCTAAAATGCTTTTAATTCCCTCTAGAGGTTTAGGGTGAGTGGTATATGCTTTGAATAAGTTCAGGATCACTTTAGCAATGCTCTATAATGGTTGTCAGGTTGCAAACGAATTTTTGCAACGGAAGGCAAGCAGCAGCAGATTTTTACACGTGGAGAAACTTGCAAATCGCGGCAAAATGTCAAATCGCGGCAAAATTTGCGAATGCGCCGGGCGCGATTACAGAGGAACTACAAGGGCTAGCAATATCGTTTTGGGGTCCTAGGAAAGCCTAGGATCTCAGCTTCCAGATGAAAGTGACTGCAAGTCTCTAAAACAAACGGTCGCGGAGATATGAGCGATTAAATAAAGGTCGTTTTTCAGATTTGAAATTTTAAAGTTCAAAAAGACAAGTGACAGCTAGCAACTGGAAAATGATAGGTGACAGCTAGCAACTAGAAAATGACAAGTGACAGTTAGGAGGCAGTTCTACTTAGATTAAAATAGATTGAATTATATTACTTTAACTAGGAGATTGGTTCTGCACAGTTCTACTAGGTACTCACACTATATTCTTGAATTAGAATGGGCCTCGCCACGGATCTGGTCAGGTTTTAGACTGGACTCTGGTCTCTGCACTTCACAGTGATCTGGGTCAGCTCTCTCTGGTTCTGCTAACAGCGGTCTGGTCTGGGTCTCTGAAGGTGGATAGATTGAAGTCTCTATGTTAGCTCTCTGGAGGTTGATGGAGGTAAAGTATGGATTTTCCGGCAGAGCTTCCAGCTGCAAATGGATTTGAAGGTCCCTATCTGTCCTGTCTGTCTGATTTTATCTGTTTTTAAAATGGGTGTGTGTGCAGCATCACTAGACCCTACCCCTCTCCACTTGCCATTGGCCCAATTCTCCCCTCTCCCATGATTGGGGAAGGAACTGTGAGTCAGAGTGATGCTGTAGGTTTTATGGGTCAGAGGATCCTCCCCTGTCAAATTGCACACAATCTATATTTGATAAAAAAAAACATATTTGCACAGGTACACATTTGTTTAAAATTACATGCACCCTTCACATATCACAGGAGGTATCCCCTGTTCAAACTCTGCTCTTCCTGGGGGCTTGCATTCAGAAATGGCAATATTTGCACTTTTTAACTCATTTTGCAATTTCGGACATTAACCCAAATTTACACACATGTGCGCAAGGAGTATGGACATTAGTTGATGAAGTGTCAGATTTTTCACATGCACACATTTTGAGTAATATCCTCTTTTCCACTAAAACCCCCCTGAACATACCACCGGGTCCTAACACGTCTTAAAATGTGGGCAGAAAAATCACAAGAATTATGGTGTCATTTAAATAATTTTCACAAGTCCGTACTATGAGTTATTCATCTTTTTAGAGTTATGTTCTGGCCCCAAAGGGGTGTAGTTCCCCCCAGCACAAGGTTGAATTTCTGGTTTTTCCAGTTCTGCCAAGCCAGCTTGCTCTCACAGGCAGTGCTCCTCCCCTGTCCTTCCAGGAGGAAGCTCCATTTACGACTCCCGCCAATAAAACATTTGCCTGAGTCAGGACAGGGCTTTGTTCAGAGCTCCTGTATTCTGTGGGGGCTCCCCTTAATTCAATTATCAGAGAGATGGCATATCCTTAGTGTGGCCAGCAAAAGGCAGATAGGCCTGGGAACACAGCTGTGACTCAAGTTTCACTCCTGATGGGGGGTAGCTGGTGGGCAGAATTCAGTTCCTTAAGCCAGGTTTCAGATAAAATGTCACTTTTTGTTACCCAGTTTAAGTCAAGACAATGTTTACATATGCAGCTAGAATGCTGATTCTAAGTTTAAAACTATGACATTTAAACAATTGCAACCTATGTGACACTCAAAGTAGGTCACTCATTTCTTTTAAACATTTAGATTTTTAGTGTCTTTCAGTCCAAATTTACTTAAACTGCTGAAATCCACAGCTCAGCCAGTCTTGTTATAAACCTTCAAGTCACTTCAGAATATAACTTTACATTGGATCCACCTCTCAGTAAGTCTTTCTTTGGCTTGCCTTGGGTTCATTTATTCAGTTTTACACAAAAAAAGTAAAATCTGGTGTTGTTTTAAAACGCCGGCTTTCTGATAGTGGTGAGTACTGGTACTGCACCCCTTTTTGGGATTTAAGAAAATGAATTCCCAACAGTTATGGGTTTGCTTTTGGCAATCAGCATTGCCATTCCCAATGGTTTCAGACTACTGTGTGGGTAGGCAGTGTCCTTCTGTGCCCATAACATCGGCAAAAATGAGTGGCAGCCTATTCTTCATGCATTTCCCTGTGCATTTTCTGGGAAGCTCTGGCCATCATGATGTTTTCCATGTCAGTACTGCACAGTTTTGAGGTAGGGCTTGGATGCGTGGATAAAAACATCCCACACCCTACCGTGCCGCTGAACTCTGGAATGACCACACCCTTACCTTCAAGTCAGTTTCTTCCACACCTTTACCTTCAGTATGTACAGTACGACCAATATGTATGAAAACACTTTGTAACCAATGTAATCTTTTCCGACTCTCATTGGGCCTCATTACGTCTCTGACAGCAACCATTCCGGCTCGGTTACCGCCGGACTCGTATTACCATTCCGCCTCTGTGACTCCCGGAATTACCAGGGCATTACGACCCTGGTGTCCCGGGAATTCCGGAGGCGGAATTCGGTAAATCCCCATTCCCATTGAGGAATGGGGAAGTGGAAACACCAGCACCATCTGGTGATGGTGCTGGTGTTTCCACGGCCCCCTGCAGGCAGGTGGAGTTAAACCCGCCAGGTCAGACCTGGCAGGAAGATCACCTCCCGCCTGCAGGACTCGGGATCGGACGGTCCAGAAATAACAGTGGCGGCAGGTTTTCCACCAATGTTATTTCCGGACCGCCCGACTCGTAATGAGGCCCATTGTCTTTTCACAAAAACCTTACTGTATGACTAAGTGTGCTACCTGACTTGTACCTGACTTGTACCTGTTACAGTGCCTCAATGCCTTTGAGTTGTATGCACACTTTATAAATTAAATAAATAAATAAATATGCATGAGGAGAGTGAAAAAAGGTGCCAGTGAGAGGGCTTGAAGAGGAGAACATGGGGGGCAGTGGCTAATGCAGGCTGATTTGTGTCTTCCCAGAGCAGTTGACATACCGATAATTTACCCTTTTCTGCCCAGGTGAGCACACACATGAATGTGAGGTCCGGTTTTTGTCTGGACATGTGCAGGAACCTGTGAAGAAAAGACACGCATTGTTGCCCACATGTTTCGGTGTTTTCCCACTGGGAAAGGTGTGCAAATAGTGTATTGGTGGTCACATTTGCAAATTTGCAGTGCATTCTGGGTAAGAAATTCTAGCACAATTCATGCAAGTTTGTTTGTTTATTTATTTATATTGCGCACCACACCCTGAGGTATCTGGGTGAATTAAATGAATATACATTAGCATATTTACACAGTTTATCATTACATACAAATAAAGCAGTGTAATTAGGGCAAAATTATTAGTTTACAATGGAATGGAGTTAAGGTCATTGTAAGATGTTTATGCAGTACATTGTTCTAGTCACATGTTTACAGTTTTTTTCATACAGCTAAATCACTAAGCCGGGTCAGGTAGCACGCGGTATACAGCCTAATGGGGAACAGCATTTGAGATGATCCAGCTCTTCATGTCTTTTTTGAATTTGTAGAAGGTTTGGTCAGATTTTAGGGTCATGGAAAGTGAGTTCCACAGTTGTGTGGCCAGAACCGGGAAACTGCTGCCTCTTGTTTGGCTTTGGAGAATTTGCCGAAGAGGTATTGTGGGGCTGTATTGTTAAGGTATTTGTGCATGAACGTTGCGGTTTTAAGTTGGATTCTTTCCCTGATGGACAACCATTGGTTGTCACGTCTTATTGAAGGGATGTGTTGTCTGCGAGGAATGCTCAGAGCTGATCTTAGGTCATTGTTTTGCAGTTTTTTGATGGCATGATTGTTGGCACCTAGTAATAGGGCATTGCAATAGTCGATTTTAGATCAAATTAAGGCTCTGGCCAGATTTAAGCAGCTTTTTGAGGATAGGAAGGGTTTGCAGGAACTGATGAGCCTACAGGCAGTGCTTTAAGTGGGGTAAGAAATTGAGGGGGGGCCCTCGTTTGGGGGTGTGGTTTTCATTGTGGGCGTGGCCTAAAAGTCCACAAATCATAGTAAGGTGCGCAAACAAATATATAAATGTATGTGAGGATTTATATGTTTGTATGCGTACTACTATGGTGTGTGTACTTTTCAAGCCATATTTTATAAACATAGCAATGTTACATATTTCTATGTTTATAAAAGGTGGCTTGAAAAGTGCACAAACCATAGTAAATTACGCACACTTGTGTGCTTACCTTACTATGGTTTGTGTACTTTTCAAGCCACCTTTTATAAACAGATATTTGTAACATGTTTCTATGTTTCTAAAAGATGGCTTGACACGTAAACAATTCAAGGCATCTTTTATAAAGCGTTGTTGACGGACAAAACAAACCGCAAGGTGGCTTTGTCCGTCGACAAAGCTTTATAAAAGATGCCTTGAATTGTGCACGTTTCAAGCCGTCTTTTATAAACATAGAAATATTTCTACCTTTATAAAAGATGGCTTGAAACGGACACAGTTCAAGGCATCTTTTAGAAAGCTTTGCCGACGGAGAAAGGCACCTCGGGCTATGTGATCTATCTGCTATGAGCAGATAGATCACTGAGCCCGAGGCACCTTTCACCCTCTGCGAACCCGCGGGCTCCATGATTTAATCTGCATATTAGATCACGGAGCCCGTGGGGGTCAGTGACCTGGGGAGGGAAAACAAAGGGACAGTAACTTCCTCTGATGACCCTGATGAGGGGTCATCAGAGGGAGTTACACTAACTGACAGAAGTGCCGCCAGCCTCTGCGTCGCTGTGGCTGGCTGGCACTTCTGTCAGCTTGGCCGACATAATGACGGGCGCATCTCCCGTCGCGGCTGCAGCCGCGGCGGGATAATGCATCCCGCCAATGTTGTGTGGGACGGGGGGCCCCGGCTGGGCCCCGGCTGGGCCCCGGCTCAGCCCCACTTTCTGGAGACTGCCGGGGCCCGGCCCCGGTAGGCCCCGGCCCACTTAAAGCACTGCCTACAGGTGTACGCTGTGGATGATACTGTAGCACTCACTTGTTTGCCCAGATTCAGTGAAGAATCAAGGTAAAGGCCTAAGGTTTTTACTTCATTAACAACCTTGATGTTGTTTCCATCAATGCTGAAGGAGCGGTATTTGTCACCTTATTTGGCTAAGTGGCTAGCAGTGGCTAGAATGAGCAGCTCGGTTTTCTCATCATTCAGGCACGAGCCATGTGTGGCAATCCATGCCTGGATGATGAGATAAATTATGTTCACCGGGGCCAAGTGTCCCTAATGATCCCCTGTCAGTGGTATGAGGATCTGGGTGTCATCCGCATAGTTAGTAGATCATCCAAGTCATCAAACAATGGTTTGGTAAATGCCTTGTACATGGTGGGCAAAACACACAAGCCTTGAGGTATTCCACAGATTATGGGGATCGGGTCGGCGGCAGCTGAGGCACAAAAGACTTACATGGTTCTGTTGTTAAGGAACGATCTAATCCATGCTGTTGCTTCAGATGAAAAGTGAGAGGTTGTGTTGAGGAGCTTACACAGTACTCTATGGTCGACTAAATCAAAGGCAGCCGAGACATCTAGTAGAAGTAGGAGGGCAGAGGTTCCTTTGTCCTTGAGGTCATCAAATTGGGTTTTTAGGTCAATCAGGGCAGTTTCAGTACCATGTTGAGGTCTGAACCCTGATTGACGGAGGCCTAGTAAATTATTAGCCTCTGGGCAGTTTTGAATTTGATTATAGGCGGCATTCTCTATAATCTTTAGCAGGAATGACACTGTTGTAATCGGCCTGAAATTCGTTGATATAGTTGGGTCCAGCGAGGGCTTTTTTAGAAGAGGAAGCACCCACGAGTTCTTCAAGTTGGAAGGCACAGTGCAGGTATGGTAGGAGGCATTGATTAATGAGGTAATAAAGGGGGCAAGTATGTCAGCTGCTTCCTTAATCACAGTGGCAGGGCAGGCATCATCCTGGCAGTTAGAAGGTTAAGGGAGGCTATGATTTTTCTTACTTCATAGATAGATACTGACGTGAATTTGAATTTGGGTGTGAATTTATTAGTGTTGGGGCTTTGTTTCTGGGTGTTAACTTGCAAGGGCAGTTGTGCTTTTTTTTCACAACTTTATTTTGAAGCATAGTAAGTTTGTTAGTTAGAGCCTCTTGAATTTTAGTGCACCATGTTTTATCCCGTTTTGGATTCCCAGGGGTGTCTTAAATCCAATTAAGTCATCTGAGAACACCTGGTTTTTACACCTGGTGTACCAGAGTTTTAGCCTTTCCACATTGCGCCCAGGTAAGTGAACCGAAACATGGAAGATACATTTTTCATCAGGACACCTGTGGGAACCTGGGAAGGTAGGAAAATAGTATTTTTCTGGTCACTTTTGCTAATTTGCAGTGCATTTCGGGTAAGAAATATTCTAGCGTGATTCACGCAAGTGCTTCCTCTTTAGATTCCCACTAATGTCTTCTTTTCAGAAATGCAGGAGGTTCCCTGTTCACCCCGGTAACTGTGAGGCCCCAAGCATAAATCTGTGGGTTGTCCACAAGGCCAAATAGAGTATGGATTTGGTGTTCCTAGGGCATTTGGTGTACCAGTGTATTAGCCTGTATGTGTTGTTGGGACACTTGTGGGAACATGCGAAGGTAGGACATACATTGTTGACCACTCGCTTCTGTGGTTTCCCAGTGGGAAATGTGGGAAAATAGTGTATTTTTAGTCACATTTACAAATTTGCAGTGCATTCTGGGTAAGACATTCTAGCATTATTCAAGCAAGTGAGGCCTATTTGGATTCCCATGGTTGTCTTCTTTTCAGAAATGTATGAGATTCCCTGTTCACCCTTGTGACTGTGAAGCCCCAAGCATAAATCTGTGGGTTGCCCACAAGGCCAAATAGAGTACGGATTTGGTGTTCCCAGGGCGTTTGGTGTACCAGTGTATTAGCCATTCCCTGTCGTTCCCAGGTCAGTGCAACCACACATGCGAGGCACCCTTTTTCATTGGGCTACATGTGGGAACCTGGGAAGTAAGGACATGCGTAGTTGCTGACGTGGTTTCCTGGTCACAAATATCTAAAAATTGTGTTTTATTTCTTTCATTTTAAACTTTGCTAGTCATTCTGGAAAATAAATTCCGTCCCGATCCTTCCAAGTTTAACATCTTTGGATTCCCACTGGTGTATTCTTTTCAGAAATGCAGGGAGTTCCCTGGTTTCCTTGGTGACTGACACCCCAGGTCCAAATCTGTGGGGTACCCACAAGGCTAAAGCCAGGACGATTCTTGCGTTTTCAGAAGAGTTGACATACCAATGGTTTACACTTTTCCATTTCCACCCACGTGAGTGCATCCATGCATGTGAGGTCTCGTTTTCATCGAGTTATCAGTGTGAACGTGGTAAGGTAGGACATGTGATGTTTTACAATAATTTCTGTCATTATCCAGTGTGAAATGTCACCTTTACAAGTGTGTAGTGCATTCTGGGTAAGACATTGTAGCATGATTCCCACAAGTGCGGCTTCTTTGGATTCCCACAGGTATGTACTTTTCAAAAATGTATGGGGTTCCCCGCTTTCCTTGCTGGATGTGACGCACCAGTCCTAAATCTCTGACCGGCCTGCAAGGCTAAACACAGTCTGGTTTTCACATAGCACCTGACATAACTGTAGTTTAGCTTTTTCCCTTTGGGGCTGGGCCTGTGCACCCACACATGTGAGGCATGTTTTAAATGCAACACCTGCGGGAATGTGACCAGGTAGCAAATATTTTGTGCACCATCCGTTTCTGTGGTTTCCCAATGGCAAATGCATCAAAATATTGGATTTTACTATTTAGCGTGCATTCTGGGTAAACAATTGTTCTGCGATCAACCACAGCAAGATGTATTTGGATTCCCTAAGGTTTCTCCTTTTCAAAAATGCATGATCTCCCACCTTTTCTTGGTGGTTGTGATGTCAAAGTCCTTAATGCATGTGCTTGCCGCAAGGCCAAACATGCTCTTCACGGAGCATGTCCATGCTGGTGGTTTAGCCCATTCCATGTTGCAGAACACCTGTGGCAATTTGTAAAGTAGGTAATGCACTGTTTGTAGTAAAATACCTCAAAATAGTGTATTTTTCCACTTTTACCAATTTGCCG
Organism: Ambystoma mexicanum; assembly: GCF_040938575.1. Lineage (NCBI taxonomy): Eukaryota > Metazoa > Chordata > Amphibia > Caudata > Ambystomatidae > Ambystoma > Ambystoma mexicanum. Next base: position 47,438,210 of record NC_090925.1, on the reverse strand, counting down.
GGCAGTCTGGGTAATGATATGATATGATAGATCATTTATAATAAGCATGTACACAAGTGTTTCTTGGCCTGACAAGACAAGGGTGGAAAATCATAGGAAGGACAAAAGAAACGATCTTACGAGGCCTTGTGTCATTCAGATTGTGCAAGTGCAAAACGCCAAAGTGCAGGGGGTTGAGGTGAAGGGGAAGTGAAGAGGGAAGGGGGAAGTGCAGTCAGTGCAGCAATGCTCTGAGCAAGTGCAGCCAGGGCAGCGCAGCTCTGGGTAAGTGCAAGGAGGCAGGGGACTATAGGGTTCCAGATACAGCCCCTAAGGGTGCAGTCGGCCCAGGGGCAGTGCAGAGGGTAGCCAGGCAACTAGTCAGCAGAGCAGACAGGTCAGTCAGCAGCGGGGGGAGAGAGAGAGAGAGAGAGAGAGAGAGAGAGAAAACAGAAGCAAAAGGGAGGTTCTTGAGCTGCTTCCAGGACTTCAAGTGGTACGGCTCACGTTTGAGAGCAGCAGAGGGGCAGGCAGACCATTCCAGAGGGAGGGGCCTGCATAGGAAAGATATCTACCCTCCACTCTCTGCCTGGAGAAGCCTCTGACCCTCAGAGAGTTGGTGGTGGCTGAGCGAAGGGCTTGAGAAGGACAGTCATTAGGAAGAGAGAGTTGGATGAAGTGTGGGCCCCGGCCGCAAAAAGCTTTGTGGACGATGCAGAGGGTTTTGAACTTGATCCTTGCAGTCATCGGGAGCCAGTGGAGAGATTTCAAGGCTGGAGAGATAATGTCCCTGGGCCTGAGAACAAGGACAAGTCTTGCAGTGGTGTTCTGGATTAGTTGCAAAGGACGGAGAGCAGAGGAAAGCAGATTGAGAAAGAGGCTGTTTCAGTAGTCCATCCTAGAGAGACAGAGTTAGCTTCTGGGGAAAAGTGTGAAAGGAAGAATAAATCTGAAGAGGTAGAGCTTGTAGTGGGCCTTTTTGACAAGGTCTGGGATGTGAGGAGAGAAGGAGATGGTGGAATCATAGATGACACCAAGGTTTTTTGCCTCACAGGAAGGTGAAGAAAGAGGGCTCAAGCAGGGTGGCCAGAGTGAGGGAGGAAAAGCGGGAGCTAGGGTCTCAATGAGAAGGATCTCAGTCTTACTGGCATTAAGGCAGAGATTATGGGGGGCACACCATTCCTGATTCGTGGATATGCAGTCAGGAATGAACGAGAGAGGAGAGGAGGCTGAGGTGAGCCTGAAGAAGAGCTCAGTGTCATCCGCATTACACTGAAAGTTAGAGGAGAAGGTAGAGATAAACTGGGCAAAAGGGACCAAATAGACATTGAAAAGCCAGAGTGAGAGGATAGAGCCCTGGGGAATACCACATGTGGAGAGAGAAGTGGTGGAAAGAAAGGACCCATGTTGGACCTGGGAGGGTCGATCTAGAAGGAAGGAGGTCAACCAGGCTAGGGCCTGATCTGTTATGCCCAGGTTTTCTCACAGAGACGATTGATCAGGATGGCATGATTGACTGTGTCAAAAGCAGAGGAAAGATCGAGGAGGATTAGAACAGATCGAAGGCTGGAATCAAGATTAGAGAGCATATATTCACAGGTGTTCAGGAGTGCAGTTCCGTGCCTCTGGCTACTCTGAAGCCAGACTGATGGTCATGGAGACAACCAACAGATTCAGTGTTAAGAGTAAGCTGGGAGATGGCCAGCTTTTCCAGGAGTCTGCCCAGGAAAGGAGTGATAGAGATTAGGTAGTAGTTTGTCCGACAGGAAGGATCAGCAGAAGGCTTTTTCTAGAGGGGAGAAAGGAAAATTCCAGTGGCAAAAGAGTGATTTCAGAAATCGGTCCATGCTGGAGTGAGGGTGTCAATGTGGTCCTTGATGGTTCTAGATGAGCAGGGAAACACCAGGTTGTTTCATAAATTGTACTTGTCTAGAAACATTGTCAGGAGTGGTCAGAGAGAAACGCGGAAAGGAGGAGGAGACCAAGAGGTGGCCAGTGGTTGGCCAAGAGAAGTCGAGTGAGAGGAAGAAGAGAGAGAGGACAGGATGTCCTGAGCTTTAGTGGTGAATTGAGAAGCCAGAGCCATGCAGAGAACCTGGGAGGGAACAGGAGAGGTGGAGACTGCCAAAGGATTATCCGGATCTTTGCAGATTTTAAAGGGTTTGGCCATTTTGTTAGAGGCTGCAGAGGCACAAGCTTGGATGTTGACTCACTTCTTGGACAGGACAGAGAGTCTGCATTGCCTTTGGAGCAGGTGGCAAGCCAGTTTGTCAGAGGATGAGCCTGATGCCATCCAGTTCCTCTCAGCTGCCCCACACTTGTGTTTCAGTGTGGCGTGATTGCAGTCATGCCAAGAGTTGCACTTGGAGTTAGGCTTCAGGCAGATTCTCATGAGGGGCAAGGACATCCAGAGTGTTGGCAATAGAAAGATGCAGGTTAGAGAGGGCTGTGCCAGAGTGTGAGTCAGCAGCAGGTATAGGAGGAGCAGAGAAAATAGCAGCAATGGCCTACACTGACACACGCTTTATGGGCCGGATGACCGAGAAGGTAGGTGGCTGTTAGAGTATGCTTTTCCTGGGGGACAGAGAGCTTCAGGTGAGAGGAAAGCCAAAAGTAGTTGGTCCAAGATAGAGGGGTGATGAGAAGGTTAGAGACAGGGATGTCTAAGGAGATGAAAACATCCAAGGTGTGCCCGTCATTGTGTGTCGGACCAGAGGGTTTAATGGAAAGAGAGAGAGTGTTGCAGAGCTTGCTGAAGAGCACAGATGAGGGATTAGAAGCATCCAGATGGATGTTGAGGTCTTCAAGGAGGTGGAGTTGAGAGGTAGAGGCAAGGAGAGAAGAGGGGAGGTCAGCCCACTCTGAAAGGAAAGGGGAAATCTGGCCAGGTGACCTGTAGATGGTGGCCGCAGTCAGAGAGAGGCCAGGACAGAGAGAGAGCCTGCAGACCAGGCATTCAAAGGAAGATAAGGCGTTTGTGTGAATGACAGAGGCAGGGACCCATTCCAAAAAGATCAGAACTACTATACCTCCGGGATGGTTGGTTCTGGGTTCGGAGAGGATCTTGTATCCATCAGGGAGGAGAGTATCAAAACTTGTGACAGAGCTGGACATTAACCATGTCTCAGCAAGAGCGAGGACACCCATGTCAAGTTCCTCAAGGAGGTGGCATATGTCAGAGGAGTGTTTGACATCAGAGGGAGAGTTGAGAGTAGTGACGTGGAGCAGGTTGCCACATTTGAAAGATTTTGTGAAGGGATACGGGCTTGAGGTCCCTTTGGAGATGGTAAAGGGGCCCAAGGGAGGGCAGATAAGGTAGAAGGAGATGACAAGGTAGTCAGAGAGGTGGTAGCAGAAGGAGGTCACGGAGGAGCCAGAGAGTTGCCGGTAGGAGTAGCAGGAGAAAGAAGAACTTTGATAAGATGTGGGAGATGCCTATCAAACAGGAGGAGATTGGGCTGGGGACCGTGGACCAAGACAGTGGCATTCAGATAAACATTAATAGTGGTCTTGGGGGAGTGAAAGAAGGCCAAGAGGACATCCCACCGAGTGCCATGCATTAATGGGAGAGAAGGAAAAAGGAGAGAGAACAAAGACCATATGATGGGTCATAGGTCTGGAGAGGGAATGACCAATAGGATGTCAGTAAGAGTGTGTCTGGAGGAAGCACTGATTTAGGTATCAGCAGTAGGGAGGCCTGGGTTGGAGACCAGGATGCCACTCTTGAACTTCTTCCTTCCTGACTTAGTGATAGGAATAGGATAGAAGATAGAGTAGCAGTTAGAGAAGACAGAAGAGACGGAGCACATCATAGAGGGTACAAGAAGGATGTGGTAGGAGGAGGGAGCGAAGGAGAGAGAGGAAGAGATGCACAGCCAGTGCTGCACAGCACAGATGCACCCAGGGGGGTAAAAGAGGGTGGGGGTCACACAGAAGGGCACACACTGAGGTGCAGACAGGTACACTCAACAGTACAGATGGTACCTGCAGCGGGGGTAGGGTCCAAGAGAGTGGATATGATAGTGCCTAAAAAGGACACATGTGCACAATACAATAGCAATCACAAAGGGGGCCCTATAGAAAAGACAGAGAAAACAAAGTACAAAGTAACCACAGATTGGGGGTCCTAGAGGTGGGAGAGGACCTAAAAAAGCGCAGCAAGAACACAATACAGCAGCAATCACAAAGGGGACCTAGAGAGAAGACAGAGAACACAAAGTAAATACAGTTAGGTGGGGTCCTAGAGGTTGGAGAGGGCCTAAAAAGAACACATGATCACAATACAATTGCAGTCGCAATGAGGGACCTAGAGAAAAGACAGAGAACACAAAGTACGGATAACTGCTGGAAGGGGAGAGCTTAGGATTGCACAGGGATAGAGTACGTTATGTTAGACGGTTAGATGGAAGAACGTGCAAAGGCCAGGAAGTTAGCAGAGAGCAGTAGTGGCTGCTCCCCCTACCCATACCTTTCTTACCTTTCTACAGTTGTACTGCAGGATTGCACTCTACACTGCAACCCCTTCACCATCAAACATCTGCGTTGCGCTACACCACAGCATTTTTTTTTTCCTCAGTTGTTTTCTTTTAGTGATTTGTTAATGATATTATTATCGATTGTATGCTATGTGTTTGTATAGAGTGTTAAAAGTCATTAACTGTTTATATTTGCTCTTTTTTTTGTATATGGCTATTGCACTATAATAATAACAAAATACAAAAACAGCATTCTCCTGCGAGGACTTTGCCACAGAGGGTCCGATCTTCAATTCTTAAACGTGTGGAAGCGTGTACATATGTGCAAGTTATTACATCACAGAAGGCAGTGTCTCCTGCACACCTCCATCACACAACACTGCAGACTTTTCCTGTGAGGGCGTTGCTGGAGAGGGTCCAATCTTCCATTCTTTAAGGTCTGTATGTGTGTACTGAGGCACAATGTATTGCGTGTCGACGGGTAGTGTCTCCTGCGCACCTGCATCGCACAACACTGCAGCCTTATCCTGCGAGAGCTTAGGGTAAGAAATTCTTGCACCATCAATGCACGCTGGGTGTATTTGAATTCACGTGTGTCTTCTTTTCAGTAATGTAGGTAGTTCCTTGTTTTCTTTTGTGGGAGCGATTCTCCGACTCTAAATCTATGGGCTGCCCACAAGGCCCAATACACTCTTCCCAGAGCGTTTGCCATACGTGTGGTTTAGCCATTTCCTTTTAGTCCAAGGACAGTGCACATGTGAGGCATCATTTTTCTCGGGACACCTCTGGGATATTGGGAAGGTGGACCATGTGTTGTTTTCTCTTGATTCTGATAATGTTTTCATACATTTGCTTTCATTTCCCAAATGTGCCCTACATTCAGTTGCTTCTGTAGGCACTGCGCACTTTTGTGATCTGCGCATGGGATTAAGGATGGCCATCCCCTGAGAACACGGTATAACGCTGCTTTTACACCCCCTCATCTGTTCCCCAGCCTAACTCTCCATCCCTTTGCCCAACTAGTGCCTTTTATTGTACAGGCCACCAACCGCATATGCTAGACTTGACTAAAACACCAACGAAAATAATCCACGTTCCATATGGTTCCAATGCAAGCTCTGTGAGGAGTATGAGGATCACTCCAGAGAACCAGACTAAACGGTCTAGGCTTTCACTGCATTTGTTTGGTCCAAGGGAATACAAAACATCAGGGGGAAAGCAAGATGGGAAGAGGCATCCTTGGAGGGGGAAACACAGGAGATACAGACCTAGCTATCAGAGAAGGAGACCAGGATGAGACGCTGTGCACAGAGGCGAACGGGAGCACAAAGGTAGTCCATGGAGAAGGAGTTTGTTTGAATGCTGCCCGAGCTGCCCTTCTGTCACCCCAAAGTCCATGGAACTGTGAGAGAGAAGAACCTCAGCCGGAGGAAGATCCAGTGACTGGCAGAGCAACCACCGATAAGGAGAAAATATATACGAATGTGGCTGGAGATTGAAAGAAGAGCCGGAGATGGAAGGAGCAACCGGCGGAGCCACCGCTGACTCGAGAGAGCACCCAAACGCTACAGGAGCCTCACAGCTGAGCAACGCCACTCGGAAGATGCGAATGACACAAACAGGTATGTTGGCAGACCGAGAAGTGCTAGAAGTCTGTGAGGAATTAGGGAACAACTGACAAGTGCAATATACAAGGGACTGGGTCCCTGGGCATAACAGAGTGAGATAGAAACAAGTATACACTTGACAAAAGAGTAAAAAGGTAGGCCAGTAACATTATTGCGATTCTGGGACCCATCCCCATATGATATCCCAAGAATAAGAGGGTCCTGAGTGAAACAGTCCAGAAGCACATGCATGCTTGGCAGGAGAGTACACCAAGCTTTTGTGATTCCACATTGTGTGTCTGGGACCCGCACCCATATGAGAGCCAGAGAATAAGAGGGTCTGAGACCTTGAAAAAAACAGAGACAGTCTGGAGGTACATACATGCTTGGCAGGAGAGTAATCTTTTGTAACACTATATTGCGGGTCTGGGACCTGCACCCATATGAAATCCCGAGCAAAAGAGGGTCTGGGAGCCTGAAAGCAAAAAGATGAACAAGGAGGACCTATATGCTTGGCAGGTGTTAGGCAACATTGTATGCAGTACCCTTTGGGTGCACTGCAACAAACCTGACCTCCTGTCACTAGGAACACAACCTTTGGTATACGTCTATACTACACAGGTTGGTAGCATGTTGAGCAGCCAGGCTTATCTCAAGAGGGGTCAATGTGAGCTGTAGAGGAGTTCCACAGAGATTCACAGTGACAAGTATTCAAATAAACTCTTACACACAAGGTTTCTTGATTAAACAATTATTAATATGTTTAACAGTCAGTTAGAGTAAGCCTTCTTCAGAAGGGGGCAATATAATAGTAACACACAAATACACTCCAACATATACACTCTTAACATTTCATCAGTTAGTACCTTTTTGGGATGGCCCACATACACTACCTACAGCCTCAGGCTACTTCAATAGTTAGGGTGCTGGAGACATTACTACATCACTGTTGCATTTAGAAAACTCTACAGAGGAGTGTCAAAGAAAAGAGGTTTTAGAAAAAGACAAGTATTCACACAATTATTCTCGAGCAGGTTAGTACTTTCAAAATACCCCCCCAATGCAAAGTCAGTTAACCCCTTCCTGGAAGGAAGACACAACACCTAAGCAGAGGAGAGAAGAGTCATTCAGGGAGCCAGGCCAGCAAATGTTAAGTTAGCAAAGTCAAGGTTAGCTGAAGCACTTCTTGCAGGTAAGTAAAAGTCTTGCACAATATTTTAGAAGTCTTTGTAGAATAAGACAAAATCAAAGTAGGGCCACAAGCTGATTAGGCTTGTGAGGTAAAGAAGCTGGCAGCAACTCTACAAATGCAACCAAAATAAGTCTCCAACGAGGACACGTGAGGTTACATGACAAGAGGTAAGTTCTCTTAGACTGTACAGTACCTTTAGGTTGAAGAAAAGTGCAGAAGATGGCTTCTATTCCTGTGCATCTCTGCTGATCCTGGTGTTCCTTGTCCTCAGTCGTGGGGACAAGAGGGAGAACTTCTGGAGACTCCTGTACTGAATGGGATGGTCACTGATTGCAACCGGCAATCTTCAAACAAGTGGCACTTCGGTGATTCACCTCCTTGCATCTACCACAAATAGCAACTCCACGGTTCCTGGCTGTTGAGATGGGCTTTCCCCCGCATCTAGGGTCCAGCACTCTATTGAGGTGGCTCAGGCTCGGTCAGTTCTGCTTCCTGGGAGTCCGGAGGATCTTCCTGGAGCTCTTAGCCAGCTTAAAAGCAATGCACACAATCTGGTGTTCCTCTCCCTGGCTATTCGGTTCCAGCAGCAACTTCAGTGGAATTTCAACCAGCTCCGAGAGGATGTCCAGGTGGCTTACTTTGGAGTTGATTGGTCCTACCAACTCAAGGGGAGAAATCGTCCTTGCAGGGCTTCTCTAGTCAGAAAAAATTGAAGTTTCAGGAAAGCAGCAGGGCTTCACCGGGAAAACCAACAGTCCAGGAGTCGCAGCAGGTGTCCTCTTCAAGTTCTTCTCCAGATTCCTTTGTCCAGTGGTCGACTCTGCCTTCCAGGTCAAAAAGCCTCACCTTTTATGCAGGTTTCTCCCAATCATTGCAGCCTAGCTGTCAGTCACCCAGCAGGGTGGCTATCCTTGCTGGACAGCCAGCTGACAAATCACCTAAGAATGCATTCCTGTCTCCTAGGAGACTAAGCACAGGGAGTTTTGGGCACCTCCCTTGCTTCCTGCCCCCGCCAGACACCCTGGAGCCAGAGGCGGGCTTCACTCATGAATCCTGCGTAAGGCAAAATGAACAAAGGGACCAAATCTGGTTTCGCACACAGAGTAAATCTCAAGAAGGACATTTCCACAAAGAAATGGCGAAAAAAGAAGACCGGGTCATTTTGACAAAAATGGCCCTTAGGTGCTTTAGTGCAGCTGTGAACGCATCTTGCAGTAAATGCACACCACGGTAGTTAAAAGTAAATGACTGCCACCAGCCATTCATGAAAGAAAGGGTAACATAAAATTGTTACAGGAGAAGCTAGACAAAGGGATACTAAGTAACCCCTCCAGCACCCTATGGTAAGATAGTGTGTGCTGGGTCTAGAAAGTTACAAGTGTAAGTAAAGCCAATTTCACTTCACTGCTCTTGGAAACAGTAGTTTATCAAAGAGAAGGTATTTAAACCTTTGGGAAATCTTAAAGACTTCCCTGTGTTACTGCACTGAAGGTGTTGTGTGACACAATTTAAAATATGGTGACTATAGAGTCTGTCAGACTCCACAACCAAAAGAAACACAGAGTTCAAAAGCACATTAAAATACATCAGAGAGTGGGAAAAAGGGTCTCACTCTCTCCAAGTCCAAGTCCTCAAAATCCAGCAAAGTTGCTGGGGGTCTCTAAGGTAGAGAGGAATTAGCACATTTCTGAGAATTCTCCCTAACAGCAGGAGAGAACACACACTGGCATAGTTCATCATTGAGTGTCTGGAATTTGCACCCATATGATGGCCTAAAAGTGAAGTGAAGAGCATTCACGAAAGTAAGGGGTCCTGGACCCAAAAATAGGGGAGTGAACCAGAGAAAAACCAGAGAAAACCCTGTGTGAACAAAGGACTGTTCAGAGGAAAGCTGGACATTTTTTGTTGAAAATTAAACTACATAAGGAGGAGACGAGCTACCAGGCACAAAGACTGATATGCAATGTTATCCCCTCTTCCCTTCTACGTAAATAATATGAAAAATGAGCACGCTCGGGAAAACTATACAGGTAAGTACGTAGATTAGATTTGGTTCTCTTGCCAATGTTTAGTCTCTATAATGTGCTTACAAATCTGTTTCCACAGGCAGAACATTGCAACGTGCATAGACTCAGAGTCGGTATTCAAACAATAGTCCCAAAATGCTACTGTCTTGCTAGAGTCATAACTACTAACCAATTTGCCTCAGATACATATGTAGTTTGGACCCGGCACATGCCGTAAACACATGGCCAGATTCTGCCTTATCTTGCAGCCTACAAATACGTCAATTTCTAGTTTCCACCGGCATGTTGCTATAGGCACCGTGCGAAACCAGCAATGGCCTAAGTATTCAATCACGAATGGTGGGACCAGGGCTACGTAGTAAGTATATTTGGGTTTTGAAGAATGTATGAGTTACACATTGCACATGTTTATGATTATGAAGGGAATTCAGGTGTTCATAGTTTTTGATCCAGTCCCAACTTTTCACCCATTTTCTTAAATATACTTTTCATAACATCTTGGCTGGTTCCTCTCTCAAAATTAGGTGTCCATTCAATACGTGTCAAACATTCTTGTTTAATTGCAAAAAAACAAGCAGGATTCAGAAAATCTACCTCGTGACTAGCTGCCAGTAGATCAAGTAATGAACACTGCGGTTGCATTCTACAGCAAACCTCTATGTATCCACACCTGAGAGACGAAAGAGACCAAGCCCAATTCCAAGCAAATGTGTGCCATAGGGCCTAAATGGACCAGTCTCAGAATAAACCTCCAGAAATTGCCCTTCAGTTCATACAACTAAATCCCTCATGGCCATGTCCTCTGAAGCATACAAAAGCATGTAACGAAAACATTGGTTATATAACTGTAGGATTCCTTGTATAGAAAATCCTGCAGTCTCTGTTGTGACTCGAGTGTCGAGCTTTGGTTTGTTTACTCTATTTGATACTACTTTAGTCTCTCTTAGCCTTCAATTCCAGGCCCATGCATGGGTAATGCTTTACGTACTCTATCTTACCAGTTAAAGTATTCAAAGCAACCCAATTTATTTTGTGGCCAGGGATGGCCATTGCTTTTGTTTTGCTCATATTTATATGCAATACATTTATCTGACCATGCCCGAGCAGGGTCTGGAATTTAGCGCGTATTCCCTCACAGTTCGGTCCATAAGGACCAGGTCACCTGCATGAAGTGGGAAGGATACGGTGTAGATCCCAGTCATACTGGGTGACCAACAGTGTTCAGTAATTTTGGCAGATCTGCTAGGTATAGGTTAAACAGCAGGGGAGCCAGCACACATCCTTGCTTGACTCCCCTATTCAACCCTATCACATCTGATAATGTACCAGCTCGATCCAGCTGCATCCTTGCACCAGTATCTGTGTGCAGACCAACCAGACTGGAGAGCAGCCAGTTTGGGAAGCCCAGTCTTCCCAATTTCTCCCACAACCTCGATCGAATAATGTAGTCAAGCACTGCACTGAAATCTACGTAGATCAAACACAGGACTAGGCTGCCCCTGACCATTGCCTGTCTTATTACTCCATCCAATAATCTAATGTTGTTCATGGTGGCAAAACCTGGTCTGAAGCCTGTCTGCATTGAATTTAAGATGTTATTCCCGGCCACCCATTTCTGCAGGGCTGCCAAAACAAAGGTGGCAAACAGTTTACCTGTGATATCCAGTAGGGAAAGCTGTCTTTCCATCGGCCGAAAACAAGCTCTTGCAAGACAGAACAAGATAGGTGGGACCGCTCCCTCTTTCACTGAATTCCTCTCCCTGTTTGTACAGGTAGCTGAGCGGACCGAAGGCTACAGTGGCCGGTTGAGGAGGAGACGATCTCGAGGGTCAGGAGCTGAAAAGCAAATGGTGATTAGATTGAGAAAAATGGCAACAGATTAGAAAAGTATTGCATGGGAAAGTAATAATGAGGAGAAAGTAACAGAGTGTTAGTTGGGAATTTAGGTTAATGACAAAGAGCGTCAAGTAAGGTATATGGAAGGGGAGAGTTCTATAAAATAAGCCCAGAGTCCTACGTTCAGGAATGTAGAAGACGTTATATCAAAATCCAAGTGGATAGTTAGGCTACAGGTGAAAAAGGGGTCGCCGAACGGAATAACTTAAACTCCCATTGGAGTCAATTTAGGGGTGAGAATAAGTAGCGAAGAGTGCTCAGGAAATATATATTTTGGGATGGCCAGTTTGTGTGTATTGTATGTATTTTTTGTATAGAGAAAACAATGAGATGTCGAAGAGCGACAAGTAATAGACTGTGTTAAGAGGATAGAGAGTAAAATATTTATTTATTTAGTCATTCAGAGTATCGACTGAATAGGTAGATTGAATTAAAGTGGGACACAGAGGTTTGGAGCTGCGACAATTGGTGCATACTCATATTGTATTGTTTTTCAGAAAAGTACTTTCTCCGTAAAAATAACGGTAAGTATCGTTAGTTGAGTTTACTTTTCATAACAGAGGATGTTACTCCACTCATTCACCTGTGCAAACAGCTGCCAAAATAGACACCCAAGCTTAAGCATTATAGTGCAGAATGGGGTAAGTGTACTGCAAATAAAATGTTCATGCCATGGCCACAAGGGGAATCACTGTCATTAGCAGCTTTGCAGCAAATGACCACATACTTGCATGCTGCGCACGCATGAAAAAAATTGGAAAAAGGGCTTTCTAGCCTACAGCTTTGGAACATGTACCAGGAGGAACGGGAAGACCTGCCTCCTGAAGACTGGATGCTTAACCAGTGTAAAGAGGAGGATGGTGAGCCTTCTGCTCCCCCTACCACACCTGAAATAAATGGTGATAGTACAAAAGATGATGGAGTATATCCATTAAGAGAGCTTAAAGCAGCGGCAGGATATAGTAATCTGGCGCATGAGCCACACGCATATAGCAGTGATGAAAGTCCAGAAAGAACTCCAGAAAAGGATGTAATCTCTAAAGTCTTACAGGAAAAAGAGAAAAGTGAATGACCAAATGTAACCCTAGACATAGAATGAGAAATTGAGAGATGGAAGGGAGAAAAAGACAAAGCTGACAAGATAGAGCTCATACAGAATGAATGGATGGGAGGTCAGATATTGCTCAAACTTGATGTGAAGAACATCAAAGAAAGAACAGACAAAGACGGGAAAAAATGTATCAGGAAGAACAGTTAAGAAAGCTAGAAAGGACAGAAAACAATGAAAATATGAAAATACTGAGACAACAATAAAGAACGGACAGGCTAGACAAGTAGCAAGAAGAAGAGGAAGAACAGAAGAACTTAAGAGATAAATGGATACAAAGCTGCAGAGACACAGAGGTTCATAGGGAAAATGAGAAAATAGAAGCGAAAAGACAGGTAGAAGAAAGGGTTAGAGAAGAAGCAAAGAAACAAAGGCATTTGATGAGGAACTGGAATGAAAGAGAAGACAGGGCAACAGTGATCGCATTGAGAAAGAGCTAATGGAACCAAATCCAGTAGTAGCATGGGAGGACATAGAATAGTTTCTCCCATCACAAAAAGCGATGCCAGCACCCTCCAGGGTAAACCTAGAGGAGAAGTTTGAAAAAGCTTACCAGGAGATGAGTTCAAAAAGTGAATCAAGAAAGAAAGGGGCATATGATCAATCTGAAATTGCCCAATCGCGAGGCGAAGAGGGAAGTCTGTTTAGTCTCGAGCATAGAGCATTGTCTTTGGACAGGCTGACTTTAAACAGAGACGAGAAAGAGGACAGCCATGCAAGGTGGGGACAAGATATACCAGACGAAGACAGGAAAATCTTTTTTGCGCAGGAGGGAGCTAGTGCATGCGGTTCTCAAGGATGTTTTCAGACAGACAAGGAAGTGATATGGTCAGATTAAGACCAACCTAAAGAAAGGACGCCAGAGCTTATGGTGAACTCAGAAAGACTTAAAGGGTGATCTTATAGTTAGAGGGGAGAATCACCACCATACGTGAGTAGACTGAGGTTACAGCCAAGAAGAAGACGGTGGGGAACCATTGTCTCTACTATGGTTAGGCAAATGGTTGGAGCTGATTGTGATTTTGGGATTTCACAATTCCCTTTACTAGAGAAAGGAGGGATCAGACCCCAGTATATACCATGGCCCCTAGCAGCTATCCTTGGGGAGAGGGCTGATGACAAATGGTCGAGAGCAGGATACTCGAGTGTCACAGGACAGGACACAGCGCATGACAGCGCACCCTTTAATAATTGAAGAGCAGCAGTCCGGAAAGCGCTTAGAGTACAATATCCTGATACATCAAATATGGGTGCAATTATAACATGTAACATGCAAGAGGGTGAAGATCTGCTTGCTTATATTCAGAATTTTCAGGAACAGTGGTGTTTGGAAACTCAAGAGCCATGGATTCTATCGTATTCGGTGTCAGGGATTGCCAGAACAGGTCAAGAGGCAGCTTAAGAAGCTGGTGGGTATGGAGGTAAAGCCATGGCCAGAAATACAGCTGACCATTGTGCATCATTGACGATTGTTGCAAGAGAAAAATCGGTAGAAGGAGGATACTAAGAAGCTTGAGGAAGATAAACTAGTAGAGAAGAAGCTGTCGAAATATACTATACAAGGGGCAATGTTGACTAGTGGGGAAGGGCTAGGATCACAACAGACAGCAGGTATGCCACAGGTGATTAACCAGCGGCAGTCGGATCAAGGAGGAAATTGATTCATGCCGAGAGGCAGAGGAGGCTTCCGAGGTAGGGGAGGCTTTCAGAAAAATCAAGGACACTTTCAGAATAACCAAGGTGGTTTTCAGAATGTGCAAAATGATAACCAAGACATGCAGGGAGGGCACATTAGAAGATTCCCTCCTGTGTGTTGGACATGTGGAATGACAAGACATATTGCATGGATCATGTGGGAGCCAAGGGTATGTACAGAATGGGCAATTCTCAAGAGGGGGGACAGCTTATCCTCCAGCATATAGACCACAAAGTAGGGATGGGTCAGTCCAAGACCAAACAGTGTATCAAGCACAAGCACCGCGACCACAGCAGGTTTTGCAACCACAGCAAGGACCATTGAATCCGCCGCAAGGGCAATCACAGCATGCACCCTTGTAGATGCAGTCGAGCACAAACACAGGACAGTTATTGACTCCTAGAGTAGGAGGTGTCACTATCGAGGGTGAGAATCCTTTCACAGGTTTGGGAATATGCATATACCCACAATAGGACAGCTCACAGGGTGACTTGATCTGTTCAGTACTATCGGTGATACCAAATACTCAAGAAGAACCAAAGGTTGATGTTACCATAGGAGACAAATCCTTTTCTTTTGATTAATAATAATTTGCATTTATATAGTGCTACGAACCCTCAGGCATCTGAGCGCTGCTTATTATTACCCACAGTGTGTGGTGCTTATTTATCAACCTCAGAAGGATGAAAGGCTGAATATAGCCCTGCCGGGATTCAAACCTGCATTGGCAGGCTCTGCACAGATGTAAAAGCGAGCGCTCTTCTCGCTATGCTATCTGAACGGTTAGTGGACAATGGGGCAACTAGCTCACGTATATGAGAGGGAACATTTTCATTTTCTGGAAATGCCATGAATGCTCAAGGGTTTTCTGGAGCTACAAGTAGAGTTCCTTTTACCGAGAAATTGGCAGTCTCTATAGGAGAGTGTGATATGTATGTTCCATTATTGTATTCGAAGCAGACGCCAGTTAATATACTGGGCCGAGATGTTATGACAAAGTTAAATATGATGATTTTCTTCACTGACGAAGGCATAGTGTGGTAAACACCAGGAATACATTATTTAAATGTAGGCCAATTTATCATGGCTTTTACATGGCAAACAGCTCTGCGAGGAATGCCGTTAGAGCCTGAAGTTTTTTTCATTATGGGGTACATATTTTGTTAACATGTTTACCTGGTTCAGTGGGCAACATTATGAGGATACCTGATGATTTCCTGTTCAGGCCAAAGATACCCATGGACAAAGAGGGGGAACAGGTTTTCCCCTTAGAATTTAAGGCAGCTATGTGCGAGGAGAATTGGTGATGCTTGAGGGATTCAATGATGAGGGCAAGCCATGGAGAACAGTGATTGCTATTGGGGAAGGGCATAGATTGACTGATGTCACTGATGAAGATATTGTCATGACCACTAATTTGTTCAGAAACTTATTGGTTGAGTGCTGTAGTGTGTGATAGTGTGATATTGAGCTGCTTATTACTAGTAGAATGTTTTCTAACTAAATGTGTAAATACATGTATATTCATTTACCAAGAAACCTTGAGTAAGTGTTTGAACTACTGTGATTGCAAGTCCTTTGAGTAACATCTTGTACTGCTCACATCCCTCTTGAGAAAAGTCTGGCTGCTCAGCCACTGCTACCAAATAACTGTGTAGTACAGGCTTGTACCAAAGGTGAGATTGTGCTTACACCTATAGTCTTAATTGTGTGTAGTGTTCCCAAAGGGGACTGCATGTAATTCTGCCTAACTCTCTGCGGTGGGTGTGCTGAAGGCCTTGACTCCTGAGTGCATGCCCTGTGGCCTACGGCCTTCGGCCATGCACCCAATAGTGTAATCCTTCAACAAACCCACTGCAACTTCATGCACCCATGCATGCCACCATGTACCCAACTACCGCTATGCAAGCACCACTCTCTACTGGATGCAGAGTGAGACATGCATTGCTGTGGTGGGTGTGCTGAACGCCTAGGCTCCAAAGTGTATGCCCTGTGGCCTGCAGCCTATGCCCATGTACCCAATAGTGTAATCCTTCAACAGACCCACCGCAACACAATCCATCCGCACAGCACAGCCACTCACGCTCCCACCCAAACTATGTCATGCGCAAATTACTCCTACCTTCTGAAATTCACCTGCCACCACGCATCACGGAAAAAGGCGCTGCAAACAGGTCACAGAAACAGCTATCGGGCTGTTACGACAGGTGCCTCCAATCACCACACAAAGTAGTCGCCTGCCTGGGTACCTGCAAATTGGTGCAATACTCACAAATACTGCAGGCACACCCCCGTCTTCTTCCACCTATTTACATATGTCACATGAATAACTTCTCACTCTCCCACCCTTTCCCTCCCTTCATGCCGCCAACACATGGCGTACGGTACATTTTCCATACCCTTCTACTGGCGCACTGTCCTCGGATACACCATGGTGGTGTTTTCCAAAAAATGTTGATGCAAAGCACACTTCCCTTCAGCCTACCACTGGCCGCTTCCAAAGTTCTTCGATAGCACATCATAAGCCAATGAAACTTCTGTCCGTGTAGCAAACCCAGATACCACAAATATTTAGAGACGTACATTTCAGTTCTTTGCAACAAAAGTACTGATTGGATTCCCACCAACGACAAAAGCATGCTTTCTGACCCAAGCCCAGCTGTGCCGTGTGCAAAGTTTTTGCCCATTCAGTCTAAGGAAAAAAAAAATTGGGACCCCTCTATAAATCCCCCCTTCCCCCGTCCCTGCACCAAAGTTGGCGAAAGAATTCAGAGCAGCCCATACAATTTTTTTGCAATGTTTGGTGAGGATTCGTCCAGGGGGAGTGTAGTTATAAGCTGCTGAAAAAGTGCTCTTCCTATGAGATTAGCAATTTAACCATAACTACACGGTCGCTACCGCGGGCCTTGTAATGTGTATATACAGCCTACACTAGAAATTACGTTTTTACACATTATTGAAATAGGAATTGAGACTTTGACTTTTTGTTCTGTTTTAAAATAAACATTTTACTTATGGATTTAGGTATGAATGATAGACGTGACTGGAGTATGTATGACTCGGAGTTGTATTGCAGCCTCATCATGTATTTTGATTATCTTCTCAAAAAACGAAGAGTGATGTATTTTTTATATATAAGACATTTTATGTGAAAATGTATCTCTATAATTTTAACATTTTTAAAAATCATATAAATTCTGTGTTAAATATTTTGTATCCATTTTTATTTTTATATGGTGGCAAGAAAAAGTTGATCATAGGGATTATAGAAATGCTTTAAATCATTAACCCTTGTGAGAAACCTGAGGGTATCCTCACACCTACTCCCCTTGGATCCTCTTCTCAGGTGGCCATCGCTTTTGGATCCTGACCCTGGGGGTGGAGATGCGAGGGAGGGTCACCTGAGTGGAGGGTCCTTGGAGTTTGGGGAGAGGATGTCCGCAGGCGAGACATGGTATCCCCCTTTTCCTTGTGATAAACAACCTTACCCTCCCCACTGCCTTTATAGGCTGTTGCCAATCACTTCCCTTCATTTCCCCTTATTCATACCACTGTAGTACTGGGACGAGGAAGAGGCAACTAGGAGTGGTACACACCAACATGTCATTTCACCATTCTGGTACTGAGATGAAGAAAGAGACCTGAAGATTGTTGTGAGGGTCAGGCATGTCCAGAGAACACCACTAGCTATGGTCAGGCAACTGGACTTGAGGACTCACACTTTCAACCTGTTAAATGATTGTCAATGTATATATCGGTAGAGCCGACTATCAGTAAGGGGCGACCAACAGGGGAGAAGCCAGACCGAGCATGTCAGGCCTGCGAGGAGCGAAATCTTGTCTAGGAGGAGGTTGCAGAGGAGGGTCCTGCCTGGAAATCAGGACACTTGCAAAGACCCTGGAGAGACTGCAATGCCGAGTCCAGAGCAGGTCATGGGAGGGTCACAGCGGTTAGAGCCAAGAGGGTCGGGTGCCCAGAGCAGGACCTGTGGGGCAAGGAAGAGACCCTATTGCTACAAGCACCCAGTAGTGTCTGCGAGAGGCGAGCAGAACTCCCAGCCAACCACAGAGAGAATTTCAAGGTGCGAGTGCAGATCGCAATACTACAGAGACATGTATGCAAAGCAGAAGAAGAGGAAAGAAGCCACCCGGAGGAGCTGCCAGGGACCTGTGAGTGGACAAAAGGGAACACTTGTGCTGGGGCGCTCATGGGGGCTATTACAAGACAAATGTAATTGCAGAATGAATTAAATTACATATGCAAGTGAACTACAGTGAGGGGCTGTAGTGAACAATACGAATAAGTTGAACTGTATCTTAAAGATCGTTAATTGAGAACTATTGAATACCAAAGTAAAGGAACGTTTTGATAAGACTATGAATGGAAGACAAGCTTGCGTTAAATGCATTAAAAGGCACATAACTAATCTTATGAAATACTAGGCCAAGCCAGTAATGGCCATTAATGAAGAGCGTGAAAGTAATGTGGTGAAGGAAAGAGAGCACCACTGAGTGAACTGTATGGCAGAACGCATTGTGGCAAAGCCAAAAGACTGGCAAGGAGAAAGCAAAGTAAATGTGAACCAGAACACAGGTGCAGTTACAGAAAAACATGTATGGGCAAGAAAACCTAGGGTTATTGTTTGCATGACCTGTAATGGGTGGACCATGCGGTCTGACTACTGTGCCTAGACCAGCGGTATTCAAACTGTGGGGCGCGACCCCCCAGGGGTCCGTGGGTGCATCCGTGGGGGGCCCTGAGAGCTCAAACATTTTTTTTTTTTAGATTGGAAGAAATGGGCAGGGGTGGCTCACATGGTCGGGCTGAAACATTAAACTGTCTCAGGCAACAATGAAAAACTGGCCCACAGTTGTAAATGGATATTCATTCCTTTAGTCACAGGCTGGGCCTCATTACAACTATGGCGGTACGGTAACAATGGTGCCGGTAAGTACCACCACTGTTGCTACCGTACCGCCATAGTACGAGTTGTGCTCGCGGGTGCCTGACAGCCCGCCAGGTGTGACCTGGAAGGCCGTGCAGCACCCGCGCACACAGCTTGTCAGATGCACCGGCACCGCTATTAACGGTGCCAGTGTATCCGAGCTCCCCATTCCCATTTGGGAATGGGGATCTACCGGTACCGGCACCCACGAAAGGGCAATTATCAGGTCTGCCTAACTCGGCATGACCCAGTAATTGCCCATTCGCCGGTGCCGGACCCGGATGCAACTCCAGCAGCAGCTGTGCCTGTTTTACCGTCACAGCTACCGCCAGGGTTGTAATGAGGCCCACTGTTTCAATAGTACCCAAGGGGGTGCTTTGTGTTAAAATGTAAGTAAATTGTGATATATTCAGCAACAATGGTCAAAATTACTAACTGCATAGTTAAGTAACTCATCAAACTGGTCCACATTGGCCAAAATGGTGGCCCATTTTGACTGGCCCACACTAGCATTTTACATTTTTGGTACAGGCATTGCCCTATAGGCGAGTACGAGCCTGGCGGCTCATCCATAATGGCGAGGGGGTGCCCACCCAGTGGCCCCTTACACATTATGGAGGAGCTAAAGAGCCAGCCCAGTGAAACAGTGAGCACTCCCTCAGCTGCTTTTTCCAGCTGATGGAGTGCTCCTGGGCTGGCTGAACTGTCAAAGGGAAACACTGTTTCCCTTTGAAAGTTTAGTTCCCCAGCCGCACATGCTCACTGAGCCATGCAATTGCATAGCTCATTGGAAATGCTGGCTGGGGCACTGCATGTCTGTATGTCCGAGGGGGAGCTCCTGCGCCTCCTCGCACATACAGACAGAGCAGCCTGAGCAGGGCGTTTCAGAACCCACACGCAGGCCAATGCAGAAGGTATGTTTATGCTTATGTTATGAGTGAGTGTATGGTGATGGATGGTATCTTTTTACTGGACATCTATCATAGATGTCCAGTAAAAAAAATGTCATGCCTGCCCCCTGGGCCCCCCAGCACCAATTGCAAACTGTTTGGCTATTTACCCATTTTTTTGTTAAAAGTATGCTCTACAATGCAACATTTGAACTCATTATTTAAAAAAATTCACAGAGGAAAACCCCTGAACCCCCCTTCATTGGTTCGGGCTCCCTCACTATGCTCAGTCGCTATGGCATTTTTGGTGGAAATAGTTATGTCCCTCCACTTAAAAAAATCACCAGCCACCACTGGCCCTCAGACCGTGTTGGGAACGGGAAGGGGGAAATCCAGGGACTATGGTGGGAGCACAATGGGTGGGAACCATGGGATAGTGGTGGGAGCAGAGTGGGGAGAGCCCAGGGTGTGTGATAGGGTGGGGAGAGACAAGGGACTGGGTAGGAGTGGGATGAGGGAGCCCAGCGACTGTGATGGGAGCAGGTGATGGAGCGCAATACATACTGTCCATTTTGCATTTCTGGGGGGTCCCGACCTGCCCAAATTTTGCTCAGGGTGGCCCCGGCCAAATAGGTTTGAAGACCACTGGCCTAGACCGAGATACAGACCATTAATCTGCATGGGTGGAAGAGAAGCGGAAGAAAGCAATCTGGTAAACTGGCAAGGAATCAGGGGCCAGATTACAGAAACTTTTCACCAGTGCAAGTGCAAAGTGTGCACGGTATTAGCACTAGCACAAAGTTTGCCCTATTTTTTAAAACACTGGGACACATTAAAAAACCATTGCACCTCGACAAGTGCATTTTGGCAAATTAAAAGCACCAGGGCTAAAATTGCACTATTGCTAAAAAGATAGGTCCTGGGCCTGGGCTCCATACTGAAAAACATGGCTGACCCGATTTTTAGCTATCATTTTTTCGCGGTTGTGAAAAATCATGGTAGTTTGATCTAACCCACTGCCACCAGCCATTTAAAGTAGGAAAGGGTAACATTTGACTGTTACATGAGTGTTTTGATTCAGGGGAAGCTAGGCAACCCCTCCAGCACTCTATAGGAAAGCAGTGTGTGCTGGGCCAGTAAATGTAAAGAGACTAGTAAAGTCAATTTAACTTGACATGCTCTGGAAGATAGTAGTCAGTTCCAGAGAAGGTAGTTAAACTTGGGAAGTCTGAAAGACACCACTGTGCCACTGCACTGAAGGTGCTGTGTGACACACAATAAAAAGATGATACCTATGGAGTTGTTTTAAAACTCCATAACCAAAGAACACAAAAGTAAAACACACTAAAAATGAAAGGTTCAAAGCCCCCAAAATATAGCAAAAGAGCTGGAGGGCTCTAAGGTAGAGGGAATTTAGCACTTGTGTGAGACATCTCCCTAACAAAGTCTCTTAAGCCATTTTCCTGGCTAGGAAAGGAAATTGTTCAGTTTTCACCCAAAAATAAGCTTGTCCACATTGAGGTTATGAAGCAGCCACAAGGTGTGGCTTGGAATTTGCTTCCAGGTCCGGATGTCAGAGAATCCTCCCCCTAGTTTTGCCAGTGCACTTATGCCAAGAGGCTGATCAGGAGAACTAGTTTTGCTATTTCCCCCTTCAATCAGGAGCCACATGGTATCACCTACACTGAAGCAATGTCATCATGACATGTGATACAGTACCCATTCTGACACATTCCTGGTATAAAAGCCTGGTCACCAGGGAGTTGCAGCATTGGAGACCAGGGCCTTGGTCAGGAAGGATTACTGCTGGGCAAGCTGCATTGAGGTGACCAGGACCAATGTCCCGAAGAGGGCAAGGGATGGGGGGCAACGAGAAGAATGTAAGTATTTAATCAAACTGAACCAAATGGAACTGAAGTGAACTGAATACCAAACTGAAACTTCCTTTGACGCCTACCCTGAAATCCTGCTCCCCACTGAAACCTCTCAATCCCGTAACCTAACCCTCTTTCAGTATTGTCTTTCTAATCCAATGTTCAATCTTCAATTCTCACATTTCAACCATTTTTAAACTCCGAACTTTGACTTTTTCCTTCCCACCCCATTTCTCCAGTCCTATCAATACCCTAATTATGTCCCAATCCTGTCCTAATCCTTGAATCTGTAATCCTCTCCCCCTCATCCGTGTCCCCTCCAACACACCCTTTTCCCTGCCCTCCCTTTTCCTTCCTGATTCCACTCAAACCAATCCCACTTAAATCTCTATGATATGATATGATAGTTTATTTATAAATCGCCTATACACAAGTGTTTCAAAGTGCTTCAAGGCAAGGGAGGCAACAAGGGAAAATACAATGACATTCTTACAGGGCATGAACAGTAAGGATGTGAAGTTAACTATCGTAAGCTTGACGACAATTCAGATAGTGCAAGAGCTAAGACATCGATAAGGAAGGGAGAGAGAGAGTGGGAAGGAAATGGAAACAGACAGGCGACTACCATACTGGGCCTGACGACATTTCTGGTAGAGCCGGAGAAAAACAAAAGGTGAGGGAGAGGGATGCAGAAAATGAGGGGAGGAACAAAACAAGCGACTATTGTAATAGGCCTAACAACATTTCTTGAGGGGCTTGGGGGGGCAGTAAGGGGAGGTGGGAGCAGACAGCCGAGGTTGCTATCATACTAGGTCCAGGGACAATTCTGATGGAGTAAGTGCATAGAAGAAAGTAAGGCCAGGAGATAGGAAAAGGGAGAAGGGATAGGAGGAGAAAACAGAGAGTTAGCAGTCAAAAAGAGTGGAGAAGCAAGAGGGGAGAGCGAATACAATTGAAGAAGTCAATAGTAACACATAATGTTGCAAGCCAGGATACAAGATGAAGATGGGAACAGCATGATTCAGGGCCACCATGAGTACAAGATGCAAAGGAAGTCCAGCATGAGAGTTGAGAAAGGGTGACGCACTGTGAATCAATGAAGTCCATAAAAATCCAATCCAGCATTGGCCCCAAGACGGTGATGGTGAAATCACAATGTATCAGGAGAGACTCCTGCAGAAGTAGGCTGGAGGGTGGTAGGGGAAGCAGGGTAGAAGAATCAAGCAAAACAGGCAACCCCTGTTCTTCTCTCCCCACCCACCCCTCGTCCTCTCCCAACCCACAAAGATGCCCCTCCCTCTACTCCCTTCCGCTGCACGCACCCCTCCCTCCGCTCCATACCCCCACCCACCCTGCCTCCCTCCTCTCCCTACCCCACCCACTCCTCTCCCTACCCCCACCCACTCCTCTCCCTACCCCCACCCACCTCCTTCCCTACTATCCCTACCCCCACCCGTCCCACTCCCTCCTCGCCCTACCCCACCCACCCCCCTCCCGCCTCTCCCTTCCCCACCCAACCCCCTCCTTGCCCTATCGCCACCCTCCCCCTACCTACTCTCCCTACCCCCAACCCACCCCCTCCTCTCCCTACCGCACCCACCCACCTCCCGCCTCTCCCTACCCCCACCCACCCCCTCCTCTCACTACTGCCACCCTCCACCTCCCTACTCTCCCTAACCCCTTCCCCCCAGCTCCCTCCACTCCCTACCTCCACCCACCCACCTCCTCGCACTACTGCCACCCACCCCCCCCTACCCTCCCTACCCCCACCGATCACCCTACTCACCCCACCGCCACCCACTCCCTCCCTATCCCACCCACCCCCTCCCTCCTCTCCCTACCCCCACCCATCTCCATCCCTACTATCCCAACCCCCACCCACCCCACTGCCCCTCTCCCTATCCCACCCACCCCCTCCCGCCTCTCCCTAACCCCACCGACAACCCTCCTTGTCCTACCGCCACCCACTCCCTCCCTACCCTGCCCACCCCCTCCCTCCTCTACCTACCCCCACCCATCTACCTCCCTACTATCCCTACCCCCACCCACCCCACTGCCTCCTCTCCCTACCTCACCCACCTCCCTCCCGCCTCTCCCCACCTCTACCCACCCACCTGCCCCTCCGCCTCTCTCTACCCCACCCATCCCTCCTCCTCTCCCTACCCCACCAACCCATACCTCATCCTCTCCCTACACCCACCCACCCATCCTCTCCCTTCCCCCAACCACCCCTCCTCTCGCTCCTCTCCCTACTCCGACCCACCCACCCCTCCTTCTCTCCCCACCCCAACCTATTCCACCCCTCTTCCTCTCCTAACCCCCACCCACCCTTCCTCCTCTCCAAACCCCCACCCACCCATCCACCCCTCCTTCTCTCCCTACCCCCCACCCACCCACCCCTCCTCCTCTACCTACCCCCAACCCACCCACCCCTCCTCCTCTCCCTACCCCCAACCCACCCACCCCTCCTCCTCTCCCTACCCCCAACCCACCCACCCCTCCTCCTCTCCCTACCGACACCCACCCACCCCTCCTCCTCTCCCTGTACCCCCCACCCACTCACCCACCCCTCCTCCTCTCCCTACCCCCCACCCACCCACGCCTCCTCCCCTCCCTACCCCCCACCCACCCACCCCTCCTCCTCTCCCTAGCCATTGCTCTCCCACCCCTACTCCTCGCCCAACTCCCCACCCACCGCTCCTCCTCCCCTACCCTCCACCAAACCACCCCTCCTCCTCTCCCACCCCTCCTCATCTCCCTACACCCACCATCCCCCTCACTTCTCTCCCAACAATCACCCACCGCCCTCCTCCCAATAATCCCACCCACCCCTCCTCCCACCTCTCCCTATAAACCCTCCTCCTCTCCCAACCCCCACCCACCCCTCCTCCCACCTCTCCCTATAAACCCTCCTCCTCTCCACACCCCTCCACTTCTCCTCAACCACCCCTTCTCTCCCAACCAGCTACCCACCCCTTCTCCTCCCCTACCCTCCACCAACCCACCCCTCCTCCTCTCCCTACCCCCACCAACCCACCTCCCGTCTCTTCCTACATCACCCACCCCCCTCGCCCTACCCCCACCCCCCTCCCTCCTCTTAATTTCCCCACCCGCTTCCCACCTCTCCCTACCCCAACCCACCACCCTCCCTACTCTCCCTACAACCACCCACCCCCCTCCTCCCATCCTCCCAATAACCCCACCATCCCCTCCCTCCTCTCCCTACTGCCACCCACCCCTTCTCCTCTCCCCACCCCACCCACCCCTCCTCTTCTCCCTACATACACCCACCCCTCCTTCTCCCTATCCCACACCCACCCCTCCAATATGCCCCTTCCCCCACCCATCCACCCCTCCTCCTCTCCCAACCCCCACCCACCCCTCCTCCCACTGCTCCCTATAAACCCTCCTCCTCTCCCCACCCCTCCACCTCTCCTCAACCACCCCTTATCTCCCTACCAGCTACCCACCCCTTCTCCTCCCCTACCCTCCTCCACTCCCTACCCCCACCGACCCCCCTCCCTTCTCTCCCTACATTACCCACCCCCCCTCCCTACCCCCACCACCCCCTCCCTCCTCTCACTACGCCCACCCGCTTCCCACCTCTCCCTACCCCAACCCACCACCCTCCCTACACTCCCTTCACACTCCCACTCCCACTACCTCCCCTCCCTAGCCCCACCCAACCACCCCTCCTCATTTCCCTACCCCCACTCACCCACCCAGCCCTCCTCCTCTCCCTACCCCCACCCATCAACCCCTCTTTCTCTCTCTACTCCACCCAACCAGCCTCCCTCCTCTCCCAAACCAACACCCACCCACCCCTCTTCACCCTACCCTCCTCTTCTAAACACCACTCCTCATCTACCACCACACCTACCACTCCCCCTCTCCCTACCCTTCTCCTCACCCACCCCTCCTCCTCTCCCTACCCACACTGACCCACCTCCCTCCTCTCCCTACCCCCAACCACCTCCCCTCCCTCCTCTACCTACCCCTTCCCACCCACCCCTCCTCTTCTCCCTAACACCAAACAACCACCCACCCCTCCTCTTCTCCCTACCACTACCCACCCACCCTGCCACTCTGCCTCTCCTTACCCCGCCCATCCCTCCTCCTCTCTCCATCCCCACCAACCCCTCCTCCTCTCCCTACCCCACCAACCCACACCTCATCCTCCCCCTACCCCCACCCCCCTTCTCTCCCTACACCCACCCACCCCTCCTCCACTCCCTACCCCCACCCACCCCTCCTCCTCTCCCTACTGCCACCCATCAGTCCCCCTCTCCCTACCCCACCCACCCACAACTCATCCTCTCCCTACTCCCACCTACCCGTCCTCTCCCTACCTCCACCCACCCCTCGTCTCCCTAACCCCCAAACAACCAACCCACCCCTTCACCTCTCCACACCCACCCCTCCTCACCTCCTTACCCCCAAAGACCCTCCTCCCTCCACTCCCTTCCCTCACCTCCTCCTCTCCCTATGCCCACCCACCCTGCCTCCCACTTCTCCCTAAAACCCAACACCCCTCCCTCCTCTCCCTACCCCCACCCACCTACCTCCCAACTATCCCTACCCCCAACCACCCCACTCCAGCCTCTCCCTACCCCCACACAACCCCTCCTCACACTACTCTGGGAACGAACATGGAGGATATAAAGGAAATTATGTGGGCTTGAGACAAGTGGCATTTAAAGTACAGTACAGAAGACATCATCAATTGCATAAAGAAATTAGAGATTCCGGGGCTTCTGGTACCGGATGGAATCTGTAACACACTAATTACATGCAATCCTAATAGATGGGGTGTGGATCTCTATCCACTCGTTCTTGCCATTAGTGACACTGGAAGCATTTTGTAGTCTTGCACTAGAAGAGCATAGTGGCGCCTGTCTATAAACGAGGTCTGCTAAATACCCCAGTAGCTACTGCATTTTAGCCATGTTAGATGCACCACCACAATGTTTTGCCGTAATACCTCTGGCAGAATTAGTGGTAGAGGAGAACATTGCTCAACTATTTAATCAATCAAGATTCTGTAAAGCATGCTCTACCACAGATAACCTGATGCTACTCACTACCATTCTTGGCAGCACCTGGGGTCTATGACAACAGCCACTGTATGTAGCATTTCTGGCGTTCAGTGCCGCTTTCGACACCGTTAACCATGTCACCCGGTGGAAGAAACTTGATTCATGGGGCCAACCGAGAGGGCTACTGAACATCATCAGTAACCTTTACCAAAACACCTTGCTAAGAGTACGTATTCATGTGAAGGAAGGGCATCCTAACTGCACCCATTAGCATGACTACAGGCTTGAATCATGATTGTATGCTATTATTTAGCCTCCCCATGGCTGACCCATCGGGATTTCTTTCGATCGCCACAGACTGGGAAGCACTCAAATTGCTTTATTGGTGCTGATGAATTTACTCTGAGAGGACTCCAGACTTAAATAAATCAACTGTCAGCGTTTGCCACTGCACCTGATAGGTTTATGGTCATTGCATCAAATTCCTTGCATCGACATGCATTCACATCAAAATGTTTCCATCTAAAAGATTTCCATTGAATGTATTTTCAATTTTTGTTTTTTTTGGGGGGGAGGAGGGCTTCCCCCCAAAGCCCTGTTTTTTGCCCTTCAAAATGCACCTGAACTAAGATTAACCCTTAACCCCCAAAAAATATGCATTCAATGGACATTTTTTAGCTGGAAACATTTCGATGGAATGGCATTCGTTGGAATGACCAGATACACACATGATATGCTGGGAAAACGGCCTTGGATTAAATCTACCTGAGCTCTGTAAAACAAACAAACAAAACATTGCTAAAAGAACACATCACGTAGCTTGACAAAGAGCAGCAGTGGGTTAACCTTGCTACTAAAGCCACCAGTGGTGACTATATAAATGGAAGGATCATACCGATTTGTCCGGGACAATATATCCATTCCTTTCCCAACTCCTTCCTCTGTGAAGCATTCATGAGGCTCCAGTTGAATCTGGTGGCTACACTTGAGATTATTGGTCCCAGAGTAGCCTTGAACAGAGCAATTTGCACGTGTAGACTGTATGTCAGAAATTAACCAACCAAAGACATAGGACTATTCGAGCTGGAGGGGGGAATGCGAGCATTGGCCTAGCTCCAGACACTCTTTTGAACGTTATATTGGAGGAAAATACAAAATCATTCATGTATCACTTGACAACATTCTGGGAAAAGATCAAGACACACCTTGTGGTCACTGAAACTCTCATGGATTGTGAGTTTGATTGCTTGAAGTAAGCTAATATTTGGATGTGTTGGGTATCTTAATGTTTTTGAGAACTATATCACTAATTATATTTTATTGGACTATCGTAAAACTGTTATAAAAAGCCATTCTTTTCAAGTAGTTGTGCTGCAGGGCTCCTGAAAGTCTGCAGCCAGTCTAAATCACTTTTACTCCTGTTGTAGGAATATTTGTAGGGGTCCTCGCAGTGTGCTCTTTACCAAGATAAACATTTGCATTGTCAACTGGTTGCAACACACATTTCTCAGTCTGCTATTTCATTGTTTTTGGCTCCAGAATCTGTCCATGCTGTGGGATATTTGACCACCTGGGGAGAGATTACTGAAACTTTCCACCAGTGCAAATGCAAAGTTGCAAAGTGTTCCCTATTTCGAAAAACACTTGGACATATTAGAAATCCATTGCTCCATGATAAATGCAGTTTGGCATGGTATAAGCAACCAATAGAAAATTGCACTTTTGTATAAATGATCAATTTTCGATGCATTTTTGAACCACAGCACTGTTTGCCCTGGTGCTTATAACATGCCAAACTGCACATGGTATGGTGCACTCTTTTTTTTAATATGTCCTGGAGTTTTTAGAAATAGGGCACACTTTATCCTAGTGCTAAAATTGTGCAACCTTGCACTTGCATCGTTGCAAAGTTTCGGTAATCTTGCTCATGTTGCATCTTGGGTGATGGCGATGAACATGGAACATAAGGGTCAGCTGTGCAAGACCATTAATATCTGCTTCTACAGTTGAAATTTAATTTTCATTTGCAATCACCTCAGGATTTGGTGATCTATAAACAATGTGCTGACAGAGGACTGCCAAATATTCTGACTTGGCTCACCCTTTAATGGTCACTCTCCCACCACTTCTTCAAAGACATGATGGTGGGAAACGACAAGAACACATGATCATGCATACTCCCCTGCAGAGCAACAGTCTTCCGTCTCAGTGGCAATGCACTCATCTACTAACTCCACCCCCATGACATCATCAAAGGGTTGGGAAAGAAGTGCAGGGAGATAGGGTAAGAAGGAATGGGGCTTTCAGGACAGAATCATCCTCACAATGTTCCAAATGCAGTCATTAACATGGGTTATTGACTACATATTGAGCATACTGTCATTAACAATCACAACTTGTGCATCTTATACAATTAAAATAAACATGTTTACTAATAAGAGTGATTTGAATATTTCCCACATACATTGTATATTCATCGTTTAAGTTATGTCTCAGACGTCCATGAATATTCCCAGAGGTGGGATGAATGCAGTCGAATCCATAAAGAAACATATCTGAAATACTAAGATAAGCCCATTACTGTGTTGTCGTAATTTAGCAGTAATTCATTATGTAGATGTGGCTTTTGTTAGTTTGTTTTTCTTTCTGGTATCTGTTGGGTGCATTTATCTATCACAGTTAGTAAAATGTACTCTAGTCTCAAATGCAAGTTGCCAAATGCTAGTGTCTGCACCAAAATAGATCATTCAACTCAATTTTTACAATCAAAATTGAACCCTTGATTCAAAAAAGGAGTTTTGCACATTTGTGTTTATATAGTTTGCCCTAAACAGTATTGACTAATACATGTTCAATATTGTTTCATTTGATAGTAAATTAGGTTTGAAATCAATAAACTAAAATATCGTAGCATTTGATAGTAAATTAGATTTGAAATCAATAAACTAAAATATAGTAGCTGTCGCTTATCTTTTATGATGAATTCTTATTCTTTCTTAAAGCTTTTTTTAGCTCTGTATTTTTTAGACTGTATATAACAGGATTACAAACTGGAGCAATAGCGATATATGCCAAAGAAGATATCTTGTTGTCTGAAAATGTTGATGCCGGTCTCAAATAGGTAGCAAATGTAGACCCGTAAACAACAAAAATAACAGTCAGGTGAGAGGCACATGTGGAGAAGGCTTTGCGACGTCCCGTGACAGACTGTATTTTCAGGATGGATGAGATGATGTGGATGTAAGATGTGATGATTAAAACAAAGGACATCATTGTTAATAAGGTACCCAGGATGTAGGTCAGTAATTCAACAGGGAGAGTGCTGCTGCACGAGAGCTTCATCAGGACTGCTATGTCACAGAAGAAATGGTTGATTGTGTGGCTCTCACAGAAGGAGAGCTTTGACATTTCTATGGTGTGGCCAATTGGTTCTATAAGTCCTATTACCCAGCAAGCAGCAGCGAGCCACATACACACAGAGTCATTCATAATAGTCATGTAACGTAGTGGATGGCAGATGGCGATGTAGCGGTCATACGACATCACTGCGAGGAGGTCAAATTCTACTACCATCATGGCCATATAAAAGTGCATCTGGGTCAGGCATTGAGTGAAGGAAATCCATGTGCCGTCCTGGAAGAAGCCGGCCAGCATCGGTGCGAATATGACTGTGGTGAGAGAAATGTCAACGAAGGACAAATTTGTGAGGAAAAAATACATTGGAGTCTGCAGCTGAGAGTTAGAATAAACTGTGGCAATAATTAAAAGATTTCCCACCCAGGTTACTAGGTATACCATTACAAATGCACCAAAAAGGGGTACTTGCATCTCCGGAAGATCGGAAAACCCCAACATTAGGAAATATCCAGAGGAGTTCTGATTTTCTTCTTTCATTCATCCAGTTATGCAGACAGGTTAGATTGTTTTCCTTTTAGATACTGCTAATTGTAGAACAGAAAATACATTGAAACACAATGTTTGGTTAGAATAACAGTAGACAGCATAATTGTTGCAACAGTGTTTCAAATCACTATTTTTCACAAGGGAAAACAAAACTGTCTAATAAAACAATATCAACATACAATTAAATGAATTCATTTCAGCTGCATTACGCTGGGCTTGCACCACAGTATTGCCATTTTGTAATACTATATGCATTTAGTGTCACTGTATTCCAATTTTAATTTCCTGAATGTATTACTGGGATGAACGGTGCCTGGGGGGTTTTGGTCTTGCCACTTTGAAAAGAGATAATAGGGAAGACGTTTAGTTATGTGACGTGCCTTAAACAAAGACAAGGGCTGGTGCCTGTAAGCATACTCATATTGACTGCATCATTCGTTCAGTGGGCCAGATCAATGACTGTGTGGCTCTTGGCAATTTACACTGTGTGGCATTATACTTGTTTGGGTTGCACATTTCTTTTATAGCAGAGTCTGCTAACTGTGCAGACTTGTACTTAGCATAGATCATTGAGGTTCCTACTTCCAGTGTGCAAAACACCCAGGATACCCTTAGAAGGGGGAAGAATGGTCAAGTGACCATATTTGGGCCAACCATCGGTGGTGTGGTTATAGAATGTCTCTTACTATAAGATTGGGAGTGGCCATGACATCCCATTAAACAGTAGCAGTGTTTCAGCAGCTGTGCTATCAGCATTAAGATAGGTCCTATTTCTGCATATTTTAAACAAGCTCCAAGTTCAGCAACCACCCTATTTAAAAGTTCAGTGTCACACAAATCATTTGAATGCATTTAGGGGGTAATTCATAGAATTCAGCGCACAAGTGGTGCACGCGGCTGGCGCACAGTGTGCGTGTGCGAATCCCTGCGCCAGCCGCGTGCGCTAAAATACATTTCCATGCACAGCGTATTCATGGATTCCAGCCACCAAAACCAGCCGTGGCGCACAGTGGCGCCGCGACCCTGCAGCAGCGCCAGTTACGCCCCCAAGAATGCCCCTTGCGCAGGGAAAAGCCATCAAAATCCCCAATCCAGCGCAAAGGGCTGCGCTAACCCTGTACCAGCACGGCAAGCGGGGTAGGTGTATCACTGGAGTGCGCGGAAAGTTTCTCACATGATTTCAGCTGGGTAC
The DNA here is from genome assembly GCF_040938575.1 of Ambystoma mexicanum. NCBI lineage: Eukaryota > Metazoa > Chordata > Amphibia > Caudata > Ambystomatidae > Ambystoma > Ambystoma mexicanum. The sequence goes on along the minus strand of NC_090925.1, from coordinate 47,406,390 downwards.
GTGTATTACTGGGATGCGCGGGAAGTTTCACACGCGATTGGCCCTGTGCGAGCGGGGTACGTGTATTACTGGGGTGCGCGGGAAGTTTCACACGCAAATTCAGCAGGGTACGTGTATTTCAGGGGTGCGCGGGAAGTTTCACACACGATTTCAGCAGGGTACGTGTATTTCAGGGGTACACGGGAAGTTTCACACGCAATTCCATCAGGGTACGTGTATTTCAGAGGTGCGCGGGAAGTTCCACACGCGATTGGCCCCGTGCGAGCGGGGTACGTATATTACTGGGGTGTGTGGGAAGTTTCACACGCGAATTCAGCAGGGTACGTGTATTTCAGGGGTGCGCGGGAAGTTCCACACGTAAATTCAGCAGGGTACGTGTATTTCAGGGGTGCACGGGAAGTTTCACACGCGATTCCATCAGGGGACGTGTATTTCAGGGGTGCCGGGAAGTTCCACACGCGATTGGCCCCATGCGAGCTGGGTACGTGTATTACTGGGGTGCGCGGGAAGTTTCACACGCAATTTCAGCTGGGTACGTGTATTTCAGGGGTGCACGGGAAGTTCCACACGCGAATGTCCTGTGTACGCTTATTTTGGGGTGCGCGGGAAGTTACACATGCAAATTCAGCAGGGTACGTGTATTTCAGGGGTGCGCGGGAAGTTCCACACGCGATTCCATCAGGATACGTGTATTTCAGGGGTGTGCGGGAAGTTCCACATGCGAATGTCCTGTGTACGTGTATTTCGGGGTGTGCAGGAAGTTTCACACGCAAATTCAGCAGGGTACGTGTATTTCAGGGGTGCGTGGGAAGTTCCACACGCGAATGTCCTATGTACGTGTATTTCGGGGTGCGCAGGAATTTTCACATGCAAATTCAGCAGGGTATGTGTATTTCAGGGGTGCGCGGGAAGTTCCACACGCGAATGTCCTGGGTACGTGTATTCCTGGGGTGTGCGGGAAGTTTCACAAGCGAATTCAGCAGGGTACATGTATTTCAGGGGTGCGCGGGAAGTCTCACACGCGAATCTCCTGGGTACGTGTATTTTGGGGTGCGCGGGAAGTCTCACAGGCGATTTCAGCAGGGTATGTGTATTTCAGGGGTTCTGGGGAGTACTACACATGAATTGGCCGTGTGGGTCCTCCCAGGTGTTCGCTCTACAACCTCCACGGCCCCTGCAGGCAGCCCACACCATGGGGGACTACCCTGCACCCCTGCTCGTGTCCCGCAGGCAGCCCATCCACCATGGGCATGCCCCCCAGCCAAGCCACATGTCACCTTGCACTACTGATCAACAATGCATGTCTCCCCGACCCCCACCCCCCAGCAGTGTAGGGCACCCTCCACCAGGCCCCCACTCCTGTCTCCCTGCACCCCCGCCCCCCACCAGTCAGGGGCACCCTCCACCAGGCCCCCACACATGTCTCCCAGCACCCCCACCCCCCAGCAGTGCAGGGTACCCTCCACCAGGCCCCCACTGCTGTCTCCCTGAACCCCCACCCCCCACCAGTCAGGGACACCCTCCACCAGGCCCCCACACATGTCTCCCAGCACCCCCACCCCCCACTAGTCAGGGGCACCCTCCACCAGGCCCCCACACATGTCTCCCACCCCCCCACCCCCAGAAGTGCAGGGCACCCTCCACCAGGCCCCCACTCCTGTCTCCCTGCACCCACACCCCACACCAGTCGGGGGCACCCTCCAACAGGCCCCCACACATGTCTTCCAGCACCCCCACTCCCCACCAGTCAGGGGCACCCTCCACCAGGCCCCCACACATGTCTCCCAGCACCCCCACCCCCCAGCAGTGCAGGGCACCCTCAACAAGGCCCCCACACATGTCTCCCAGCACCCCCACCCCCCAGCAGTGCAGGGCACCCTCCACCAGGCCCCCACTCCTGTCTCCCTGCACCCCCACCCCCCACCAGTCAGGGGCACCCTCCACCAGGCCCCCACTCCTGTCTCTCTGCACCCCCACCCCCCACCAGTGCAGGGCACCCTCCACCAGGCCCCCACACATGTCCCCCTGCACCCCCACCCCCCAGCATTGCGAGGCTCCTGCCAGCAGGCCCCCACTCATGTCCCAATCATGTCCCCCTGCACCCCCACCCCCAGCATTGCGAGGCACCTGCCAGCAGGCCCCCACTCATGTCACACTCATGTCCCCCTGCACCCCCACCCCCCAGCATTGCGAGGCACCTACCAGCAGGCTCCCACTCATGTCCCAATCATGTCCCCCTGCATGCCCACCCCCCAGCATTGCGAGGCACCTGCCAGCAGGCCCCCACTCATGTCCCACTCATGTCCCCCTGCACCCCCACCCCCCAGCATTGCGAGGCACCTGCCAGCAGGCCCCCACTCATGTCCCAATCATGTCCCCCTGCACCCCCACCCCCCAGCATTGCGAGGCACCTGCCAGCAGGCCCTGACACATGTCCCCCAGCCAACACGTCATCACAATCTAGATCCCTGGCCCTTATGGGCAGCCTCCACATGCCAAACACCCACCCAAGTATTGCATCCACCCACTCAGAATTGCCAATTACATGATACAACCCCAATGGCAAGTATGTAAATGAACACATGTCCCTCACATACACACAATGGGTGTAAGTGAATGTCAAAACCCATATCATGACATGCATGAAACCAATGATATGATACTACACATTGAAGTTTGATGAAAAAAAATGTATTAAAAGCAACATAAATGGGATTAAAAATAAACAAACGACAATGGGAATTAAAATAAAAAAAGCAGCATGTCCGTAAAATAATGAAAAACCACTAATCATAATCCAAAGGAAAGGTGTCCAAAGTCACAGCTCAAAAAAGTACATCCAAGGGAAAAACAAAACCAAAAACCATTGCTCCATGGGTAAATAAAAAAAAAAACATAATCCAACAGTCAACTATATACAGATGAACAATCCAGGGTCCATGATCCCTACTGAAGAAATGAAACCTATCTAAAAATACTACGTAATAAAAAAACTATATACAAAAATGGTGGCCATTGTCCAAAAGGTCCAAAATCAAGAAAAAAGCAAAGGAAACCTAACACTAACTACATAACTATTTACAAGGGCAGCGGGCTAGTCCAACGGCTCACTGGATGTTGTCGTGGGCCAGGGCATCATCGAACTCCTGTTCAATGGCTTGGAGGCGGGCATGTTCCCTGGCCCGAGGTCTCGCAGGGATAAAGCAGTGTCCAGCTCCAACTCCCTACGAAGACCCTCGAGGCACTCAGCCCGCCTCAGCGCCCTCCGCATGGAGTTCTCCGCCCTGATCATTGTGAGCCATTCCTCCTCTGCCCGCTGCCGCTCCGCACCTATCTGCTGACCCAACCGCTCCCACATGGAAGCCACTCCCATTCCAGGGTTCTCCTGCCCTCCGGCCGATGCCTGCACCCCTGATGTTGATGGCCCCGAGCCATGATGCCTCCCACGTCGAGCCTGCCGCTGCCTCCGATGGAATCCACCGACACCGTCGTGCACGTGCCCTGCCCGATGATGCCGTCACATCCTCCATCTGCTGGGGTCCAGTTGCTGGTGTGTCCACCCCTGCTGGCCCTCCGACTCCCGACTGTGGCGGCCACCGAGTTGGCTGCATTGGTCGGGGCAGGTCCACAGGGGGCCCTGGTGGCATCTGGGCCAGAAGACGGCATGGAGAACGACTGGCGCAGAGCCTCCACAGAGGAGGAGAGGGTCGCCAAAGTGCCCGACACATGTACGAGACCCCCAACCACGACCGCTCCCAACTGGGCCACGTTGGCACAGTGCTCTTCATGATGACGTGCGTGCTCCCCCCGGGAAGCACGCACTTCATCACGAATGACACCCGTGCGCAACGCGACACCAATCAGGACCTTCTCCAAACGGCCCGGGGTCCACTCGTCCGCAGTTGAAGGGGAGTCAGGTGACATGGACATCCCCCCTACCTGCGGACGGGCCTGGGATGGGGTATCCCTGCTGGTGCATGGTGGTGCAGTCACAGTGTCAGGGACAGTGACATGCACAGGCACCTTCACGGCGACCTGTGCTGCCTCCTGCCCCTGCCCCTGGAGTGCACCACTTGCACCAGCAGGGATGCCCCCACCAGGCCCCATTGCGGCTCAGTAGCGGCCTCCTCCTCCTCTGTGGAAACCACCAACCTGGATGGCTCCACACCGTCTTCCGCCGTTGCAAGCCCCTGTGGGGGCTCACCCACGCCTTCCGCTGCAGCCGTGGGGGCATCCCCGCCGCTTTGCTCCACAGCGCCATCTCCACCCTCTTCTTCACTTTGCGCTGCGTAGAGGGAGACATAGAACACAAGCATCAGGGTACTGTACAATGGTCCCCCAGACAGGAAGCAATAGCAGATGAGTGGCACTGTCAAAGATCACTTCCATCATGTCCCTCCACAACACATGGGTCAGTGCAGGCAAAACACATGCAGTAACAGGCATGGCACATGCTATGGACATAAGCAAACATGTCCAAGGGACTCTTGAAACATACAATGTTGTTTTTGAACTCACATGCATCATGGGTCATGCCTATCACATTCACACACTTCACCGTACTTTCAGCCATCTGGACTCGTACACCCCAGACACAGTAGATGCAAGGATCGCTAGGCTGCATCAGTGGATCTGAATATTGACACAGACATGTGTCATGCATCCATGGCATTCACAAGTCACAGACACGCAGGTCAGACACACAGAAATGGAAACCATACATGTACATGGCATCATCACCCATCCCTCACCCCCACCCATGTCCAGGAACAGAGACTGGCATGCTCTCATGTGTCCATTCCGCATAGGGCTCCCCATGTAGCATTTAAACACATACACCAACCGTGTGCATCACACATTACTGGTCTCACATGCATGACCATGTAGTCCCTGAACACACACATGCGTACATGGCCTATGTCACACATACAGGCAAGAATCAGACAACCAGCACACTACAACATACCCTGTCTCACACAGCAATGCCTGGCCACTTACCGTTCGACTCCAGACGGGTCTGCCTCTCAAGGACCTGGACGTGGAGCGCTGGGGATATGCGTTCCAGGACCCTCATCTGATCTTCCGACAAGTGGCCTGGGCGCCCCTTAGCATCCGCTGCCTTCAAGAGGCGCCGGGCCTTGTTGAGGGTCCTGGACCTGAAGTCCTCCCAGCGCTTCTTGACATGTTGGAAGTCGCGGACTGCCACCATCTCCACGTTGATGGCAGTCACGATGTCCGTCCAGATTCTGTCCCGTCCATCCTTGTCAGCGCGTGATGATCCGAAGAGGGCATCATAATGCCCCAGGACATGCTCCACCAGGACACCAACTTCCTTCTGACTGAAGCTGGTGGCCCTCTGCCCCTCTGGCTGGTGGTCGCCAGTGGTCTCGGATGGTGTTTGCCGCGACATGGCGACCCCCGAGGCAGGCGTGGGTGGGCAACTGAGTCCTGGGGCTGGGCTGTGGAGCGATGGTATCCCAGTCGGGAGTCTTCTGTTCAGCAGGAGTGGACACAGCAACTGGACCCCTGCAGATGGCTGATGTGCAGGCACCAAATGGCAGGGCACGGTGGCAGCAGGCAGGCAGGCAGGCAGATAGCAGCAGATGGCTCGTGGGAGGCTGCTCTGGGCTCTGGGGGGCAGTAATTCGGCCTTTTGGGCAGGAGTGTGGTCTTCCGTGTGCTTACGCGTGGCCAGCTTGATACGGAGTGATTTGGCACGTGAAAATTCCGCACGTCAGTGTGTAATTCGAGGAAAGGCCCTTAGCGCGTAAGCACGTCTGCACGCATACGCGATTTCATTGGACAGAAGGCCCTTCAAGTGCAAGCGCCTCTGTGAACTGACGCGCGCAGGCGTGCATGGGCGTTTCAGCGTGCGTGAAAAACTGCACGTCCGCGTGGGAATGCGTGTAATCCGAGGAAAGGGCCCATGCGCGTAAGTGACGTGACGCACGCAGGCGTTTCCCTCAGCACGGGTTAAAGGTGAGTGGGGGCAGCAATTCGCTGTACGTGCCTTTCGTGGAGACCGACGTGTGTTGCTGCTTCCTGTTGTTTTGCGCGCCATCACAACTTCACAGCTATCAAGGACGTACCTCTTCTTTTGGCGGGGGTATTGACTACGCGTGTTTTTCTGCATCACGCTAGTCAGACGGTGAGTCGCATACACTATTTTTCCCACTGCGCGTGCCCCTGTGTATCGCACCCATTTTCGATGTCATAGTAGCCTGCGTGTCCCACGCGTACGCGTTATTCGTGTTACTGGGTGCCACCCCGTACTGCGGGAGGTTGATTCCATGCACGTAGGCTGCAGGGTTGCGTGCACGGTTTTACTGCAGTTTTGGGGTGCCTGAGCGTTGCGTGACCCGTCACTGCATCACCGGGGTCACATACAGCCTTGCAGGTGCAGAGGGGCTGTTAACATCTTGCTTCCCACCCCCTTCACCCCAATTGCCCAGGTCAATTGTGGTGTACACCTCCCATTGGCACTACTCCATCTGTGCCGGCACTACTACATCTGTGCCATGTTTGGGAAGACACCAAAGGTGAGGGGCGCCTCAACTGGGTGTACTCCTCATGGCGGGCGTGGTTGGGGACGTGGCCGTGGTGACCAGGGAGTAGGGGGACTCCAGGGTGTCCAGGGCGGCCACAGAGGGGGAAGAGGCAGGGGTGCGCCACTTGAGCACAATGTTGTGCCATGTGTCGGTGCAGTCAAGCCACCACCCCCTGTGGTTCCGGGGGATTCAGCTTCTGCATCTGGCACTGGCGCCCGTGTGACCCGGCAGTCCGTTCCATCGACTGCCACGGGCCGAAGGGTAGTGGTAGCTGCAGGTGCAGCTGTGGACACCACCACCCAGGCTCAGGGTCTGCCAGCGCAGGCTGCATTGGCACTTGAGGAGCCCTTGGTAGATTTCCAACAGGCCAGGAGGGAAACCATAGGGGCAGGCAGGGCTGCTCAGACCAAGACATGTGTCCCTGGGGCAGTTATGTCATCTGCTGCCCCGAACAACCGGGTGTTGGCAAGTGCAGGGGCAGATGCACCCAACGACACCCCGGTTGTGAGTTTGCCAACCAGGACCGTTGCGGTCAATCACCCTGCCACAGCTGACGTTGCTGCGCAGGGTCCATTAGCGGGCACCCAGATGCCACTGACACAAGTCAGGCCTTTGGTCATCCCTCCACCTGCCACTCCCTTGGCTCAATCCACCGAACCCACTGGCCATACTGGTCAGGGCGGCATTAGCCAGCCAGGGTCTGCGCCACAGTCCAAGAGGAGGAAGGTTGCACCTGCAGCACAGGCTGGGACCCCACACACAGCCACAACCTCCTGCACGTCGAGGAAGAAGCCTTTCTGCAAGCAGGAACTGGACTTCCTCGTGGGCTACGTGCGGGGCCACAGCCGTGACATGCTAGTGGGTGCCAATAGTCAGACTACGGCTGCCCAACGTGACACCCACTGGAAGCATGTTGCGGAACATGTCAGTTCATTCGGCCATGAGGTGCGCACGGCGCAAGAGTGCAAAAAGCGTTGGAATGACATCAAACGCAGCAATAAGGCTAAGCGTGCCTCTAATTACAACTTGACTCTGGTGACCGCCGGTGGGCCTGCACCAGAGGAGGAAGAGCTCACTCCGCATGAAGCACTTGTTGCGGAGTTCACACCACCTGAATTGGTCGAAGGAGTGGGAGAGATGCTGGACTTTGTTGCCCAGTCCAGTGAGTGTTGATGCATGTTTGTTGAGGACGTGTGTGTTTCACTTGTGGGATGTGTTGTGCATGATTGCCACTACATGTGACGTCTACATGGTTCTGACGTGTAAGTAAAGCAATGCTTCCGTGATACATGTCTGCTCTGCTGGATGGTGGACATGTGGAGCATACGGGGACTGTCCGCATCACCACTATTGCACCCTACTGACATGCTGGTTACAAGTATGCCCCTCCGGTCCATGTTCCAGCTCACTGGCCCTTCTGCATGTGGCGTGGGGTGACCTTCCTCTCAGCCCAGGCACAATGTCATTGCATGACTGACGTGCATGTCTCCTCTGCCTGCATGCGGGGACTCCATGCAGGCATGCTCCCTTGCCCCTCCTCTGCAACTCTGCACCCCAGTTCCACCTTTGCACTGGTCTGCTTCAATCTTGCCAATGTGTACTTTCCTATTCATGCGTCCTGTGTAGATGCTAACTTCCAGCGTACAATCTGACAGACATATGCCGTGTGGTACAGCCTTAGGTATCTCACTTGTACTGTGCATAGGTCAGATGTCCCGCAGGGACATGAGTGCCCATTCATGCTCCATGTGCATTGCACGCATGCCCCTATGTGTCCTTGACTGGATGATCACCGTAATACAAGTCCTGGGTGACATACATTGCATGGCATCCCATCAGCCTTCCCATGTCAACTGTGGGTCAGTACTGCGTTGCACACATGTTTAGGGTCTGACAATCTGTGTGGCTCACAGGCCTCAGCCTGTTTAATGGCCAATGACTCTGTCCAACTGTTGTAGTGTCTTCTTCACACGTGGGCGGCCTCCAGAGTTTTCAACATGTGTCCTGCTTACTGTCCCATCATCATTTGCAGTGTTGTCACTTGAATCACATTAAGCTGTTGATGCCAGTCAACACTGCCTGTCAATACACAGGTCTATGGTCAGCCTTTTGATACCATGCTAGGCATCCCTGCTTTTGTACTTGGGTGGAGTGGTGCTTGGCTTCTAGATATGGTACACATTGAATGCACAATGCACGTGATGCCTGAATTTGACATTGCACTGCCTTCACATTTCCTGACACACACCATGGAGTCCTTGTACATGTAGGTAGTGAGTGGCGTACACATTTTCTGCACTACATAGACCCACTTCCATGGAAGCTGCCACCTTTCAACAGGTCTGATCACAGAAGCAATTCAAAGTTGACCCAGCATGCATGCCAGGTTATATGTTGTGTGTCACATGTTTGCCTGATGCATTTGTTGTCAGTGTGTGTGTGTGTTGTGTGCTTCTGACATGTGTAGTAACCTTTTTTCTCTCTATTTTTCAGGTGATGACGCAATGGAGGCGGAGGATGGTGTTGTCATGCCAGACACAGGGTTGTTACCACTACATCAACCCGGCACAAGTGGGGGTCGTGGGGTTTTTGCCACACACCCACCGGCGGCTGACTTACTGCATTGACTGTGTATGACCCATCACAGGGGTAATGTTACATATGGGTACGAAGCATCTACACCAGATTGTCGGTTTGTAGAGTAGTTTGTTGCTATGGGGCATGTTTGGTGGTGTGTTTTTGTGTTATGGGCACGGACAGATTATTAACTGTGGCTCTCTTTGCAGCATTGAAGTCCTCCTGTAACCGGCCCTGAGAGTGCGCAGGCAGGAGGCCAGCACTCAAAACCAGAGCTAAGTGTCTTGTTGTTTTTCTTTCAAACTGCTCTGCATAGGCTTGCTGAGGGTTGCACTAATGCATGGATGAATGTGTAATTCAATTTGGTATGTTTGTTTTCCCCTAATCACCCGGAGTCCTATCCTTTTTTAAACCCTGCACCCTCTACCCGGTGTTCCTGCTTCCCGTACCTATCCAAGCAACGTTCCATAACCCTCTTTCCCCGCTGGGGTTGAGGATGCCTGTGTAAGCCCCAAACCTGCAGGCGCCAAAACCCTAGAGGGGGTGGTTGGTTCGTGCCACTCCTAAGCCTGGACTACAGAAGGCCATGACAATGATGTCCAGGTTTGTTCGGATTGTGTATGTGTTCATGCAGGTAGTACATTTTCATGCATTCCCTACTTTCATGTGTCATTCCTCCTCCCCTCTCGTGCCACTCATTCCAGTTATCCAGTGTGCCAACACCTGTCCCGACTGCATAACCCTGACCCTCCTTCCCCACCAGGGTCTCAGAGGCCTGTGTGAGTTTGACCTTGCAGGCACCCGGGCCACGGTGGGGGTTGTTGTTTCGTGCCACTCCTGCGCCTGTACACAGGACCTGTGACAGTACACATCCGTTCATGGTGCATCATTCTATGTTATGTACCACACATGGTTCACATCCTGTTGTGACATTGTTTTACTGTGCTTCCTTGGTTGTTACAACATTGTGGTAGTACTTGGCCTTTGTGAGGTACTGCTACGTCAAGTCATCTACTGGAGGGTGTTCTGGTTCGTTTTTCTGGCTTGGATTTTGTGATTTTGCAAATGAGGATGGACTCTGAGGGTGCAGACACCTTTTTACACACAAGGTGGGAGATGGTGACGAAGGGGAAGGGTGATCCTGTGGCCAGGTGAAATTGAGGGTTGAAGGCTCCATGACCCAGGTGCAGTTGTTCAGTGGGTCATGGTCATTTGTGAGGGAGAGGGGAGGTGTTTTGTTGTTGATAGTTGCCTTGCCCTGCAGTGTGATGGGAACCCTGACATTTTAATTGTGGTATCCTATGTACATGTTGTGTTCTGCTGATCAATGCCTGTGCATGTGTTGTGTTTACCTTTCAGGTGTGAGGGGATAGTTGTGGTTTGACATGCTGGGGTGTACACATGGTGAATGTTCACATGTGATGTGTAGAGGACACTGATGGTCACTTGATTGCACATGCATATGTTGAGTGCATGTCCTTACTGACCCACACACTTGCACTATGATGCACTACATGTACAACCACCCTTGGATATCCACGTGTGCACTCTGTTTGCCTTCTGGTGCCCACTGTGTCCCTGCAGCACATGTTCTGTGACCAATTATGGATCCTGTACATGCCTAATTTGCTTTTTGATGTGGTTTGTCGCTTAGATGTGATGCTCAGGGTGTGCATCACACACAATAGCTGTTCACTGTGCTGTGCGCTGAGCAGTGTGTTGCAGGAGTTGGACACAGCACACAGAAGCTGCAGTGTTGATTTTGCAATGCACAATGTGCATGTAGACAGGCATTCATTGTTATGTTACGTCTACAACTTTTGTAATGCATTTGGGAATTACTTATTTTGGGTGGGAGGTTGTTGGTCAGTCATTTCATCTGATTCCATGTCAGGCGTCATTGTCTGATGCCACTGTACATTTTTGACATGGCAATGTGTACCTTATTGGTACTGTGTTGGTGTATGGCTATTGCTTGCCATGTCATGTTGTGGTTTGGGAGGGTTTGAGTGACATAACAGTGATGGTTGTTAGGCGGAAACCTGTGCAGTTTCCTCTGGGACCACTGCAAAAGATTTAGGACTACTGGTGTTTGGCAGTAAACCCACTTGGTAGCAGTCTGTACCACACAGATTCACTTGGTAGCTGTGGCTGAGCAGTCAGACTTCCCTCAAGAAGAGTTAGGCAGTATGTGGAGTATACAATATAGGGCAATCTACACAGTAGGACAAGCAAACACGGAACAAGGCTTCGGTGTAAAGATATAAAGGTATTTATTTATAACAACACATCTATAGAAAACACTCTGGCACTAATACGGCAAACAACTTCAATCACAATTACTATACGAAGAAAAAGATCAATCCCCCTAACAATAGTTCGACAAGTCTAGGTTCACCGGCATCACTTATTTGCAGACAGATAACCTAGATGGCACTCTAGTATTCGTTAGGACGGGAGAGAAAAATAAGGCAGGTATGAAATCAACTCGGTACCAATACTTTACGGACAAATGCAAGGCAAATAAGGCAGGGTCTACTGCAGATCACAAAGTTCAGAGGCCAGGCCCACTCGGAGAGAGGCAAGGCGATATGTCCCAAAAAGTGTCTCAGTAGAAATGCGCTTCGAGTCTTTATCGCAAATTGTTATGGAAAGATTGGACCAGTTCAGAACAACAAGTTAAAGAAAGCTTGGAGGCGGCCCAATGGAAAGGCGAGGATTAAGACACCTCACTCTATCCAGCAGAAAGGGAAGCCAGGCGGACACGGTACCTTGTTTGTGGAGAGACAGTTCCGGCAGGGGCAGTTGTTCCTGGTGGTGGATGCACGTCGGGTCTTTGCCAAGAGTAGAGATGATCACGTCGTCGAAGAAAAGTGAAGTCCAGTGCACCACCAGGGAAGAGACCAGCTGTGGAGGGCTCCGTCACAAGGCACCACCTTTTGGTCACGGTAAAGGGGTAGTGGCTATCCGGTTGCCGAGGTGCTCTGCACGGGCAATTCGACCACTGCGTCCTGGAGCGAAGAAAAAGCAAAGGGGACTGGTTGTTCCCACCAGTCAGGGGAAGAGACTCTCTGGCAGGGAGATCTCCTCTGTCGTCGGGAAGTGGTGAGTCGGTTCCACAGGGCTCCACCGGAGATGTCGTCGTTGCAGGTCGGCTCAGCTTTACCCTCGTCGGATTCTTCGGTCCTGTGGCGACTTCTGAAGATCCAGTCCCAAAAGCCCTGCTTTTATGCAGAAAACCCCCATTCATTCAGCCTAGTTGTCAATCAAAACACGCTAAGTGGTGAGCGGGGTGGCTCACCACTTGGGCCAATCACACCAGAGTGCAACTGGAGTTGGCAAGGCAACTCAGTCCAGGGTGCCTAAACCCCCTCCCGCACCCCTGTGGTAACCCAGACAGAATGGCACCACTTTGGAGGGTCTCTGTACAGAAGCCCGCCAAAAGTGGAAAAAAGGGCTCAACCTTTGCTTTAGGAGTCACAGAGACGAACACAGACGCCATTTTAAAAACCGAGTTCTGGCAGAAAATACCTTCCGATAGACTTATTTAAGATAAGTAAACAATGGGAAGAATCCCATAGGGTTATATTCGGGGTCGAATATAACAAGTAGTTTCCACTGCCACCAGCCAAAACTCGACGAGTGGGGACGGGACAGTGCCCCCTCGAATAACAGACCCAGGAGTAATCGAATTACCCCTACTAGTACGTCCACAATAGGGTGGTTTGTACTAGTTCTGTTAGTAAATTTAGGTCTAGTAAAGCCAATGGTGACTTTACATGCCCGGGGAGACAGTAGTCAGTCCCCGGGTATGGAGTCTATGATGGAGGTCCGCTAGGACGCCCCAGTGCTACGCCCGGAGGGTGCGTTGTAACACACATAGTAAAACATATGAGACCCTATGGAGTAAAAGACCCCATAGCCCATAGAACAGATTGACATTCAAAGGAATTACACACATTTATGTACAAGAGTGGGAGAAAAAGAGTCTCACTCTTGGCAGGATGGAAAAAACAAACTCCAGAAATCCAGCAAAGCTGCTGGGGGACTCACTAGGTTAGGAAATTCAGCCTTAACAGAGAATTCTCCCTAACAATGGTCATGGCCTGTTTTGCAGGTGTGTGTGATTCACACATTGCATGTCAGGGTCATCCACTTCTCAAAGCAACTAGCTGGGGGTAGATCTCTCTCCGCGGCAGGGGCCTCCCTCTGGAACAGCCTTCCTGCCTCACTGGAACTTGAGGAGAACCATCTCCCGTTCCGGAAGCACCTCAAGACCTTCCTCTTTGCTTCTGCTTTCTCTCTCCCTCTCCCTTGCTAAATTCTTCACTGGAACTGCACTGGATCTGCAACTGGGCCACTCTCACCGACCTCGGTCCCTGGCCCAGCCACTCTCCACTTGCACTGCCTCCCTGGCAACCCCTGCACTGCGGGACTGTCTCTCTATCCCTACAGCCCCCCCTTCCCAGCACATGTCTGCACTTACCTTTGCAGTTGCCACCAGCTGGCCTATTTATTTGTTTTTTAGTCTACTTACCCTGTACTGCACTCCTCCCTCCCCTTCCCCTTGCACTTTTCCCTTTCCCCTACCCCTGCACTTGTGCAATCTAAATGACACCTGGCCTAGTAGTATCATTGTCTGTCTTCCCTTGTTCCCCCCTCCCTGCCTTGTCGCACCTTTAAACACTTGTGTATAGGCACGTTACAAATGCCATATCATGTCATGTCATATGTGTGCCTTTTGGTCACACAGGATAGCTTGTGTTTAAGTAGCTAGGGATGCAGACAATGTGGCACTTCCTTGGCAACTATCTCAGGGTGGTAGAGTTGTGACAGTTGACTGTCTCTTTGTCATCATCGATTGTCACCTGGTATGTGCCAGGCCTGTGTGCACTCCGCAGGGGTGGGAGTTTAGGTGAAAAATGTGGCCATAAGCTGGGTCCGGGCTTCCTCGCCACATGCCCTGTCCCCTCCCATGGGCAGCGCCTGTGCCTGTGGTTGGGGTGTGGGGGCACCACCATGTCCACCGGTACGCCCTGCCGTGTTGCAACATTGTGCAGGACACATGCTGCCACAATGATCCTGCACACTACTGGGGGTGCATAGAGTAGCTGCCCGCCAGAGCGGTCAAGGGAGCGGAAACGTGACTTGAGCACTCCAAATGTGCGCTCCACTATGGCCCTGGTTGCAATATGGGGGGCGTTGTATCTTACCTGGGGTGGTGTGGTGGGGTTCCGGATTGGCATCATCATGTGGTTGCTCAGAGGGTAGGCACTGTCCCCTGGGGAGGTGTAAATGGTTGTGATTATTGGGGTTTGTGTATTTGTGTGTGTGTGTGTGACATGCATGCATGTGCAAGGGCATTTGTACTCACCTAGGAGCCAGGTGTCGCCATGCTGCTTAGCTTCCAGCGCCCGGCTCAGGGCGGACATTCTATATATGAAACTGTCATGGGTGGGGCCAGGGTAGTTTGCATAGACAGAGGTGATGATTCCCTTTGCATCGCATACCACCTGTACATTGATGGAATGCCAGTGCTTGCGGTTTCGGTAGATGTGCTCAGTGGCCCTAGGTGGACGTAGGGCCACATGGGTGCTATCTATGGCACCGAGCACTTTGGGGAAGTGTGCCACCCTGAAAAAATCCAGGACAACGGCCTGCCTTTCTGCGGGTGTTCTGGGCATGTATATGTGCCTGCGGACTGAGGGGCATGCTGTCATGTTTGCCAGTACCTGGTGTAGGCAACGTGACTGCGTGACCTGTGAGACCCCCCCCACTATGGCAGTACTCTGCTAAAATGACCCAGTGGCCAAGAAATGCAGGACATTGAGCACCTTCTCGAAGGGGCTCAATGCTTGGGAGCAAAGGGTGGGGGATGTAAGGTGATCTTCCCACTCCCTGACCAGGTCTAGGATGATATGGGGTGGAAACCTATACCTGCCGTAGACCTGGTTGTCAGGCATCCCAAAAAGGCTTGTCCGTGGTGCGAAAATGCGTGCCCTGGCTATTCTCCTCCTCCTGCGGTGTCCCACGATCAGTGCTGCGACAAATGGGGCATTCATCGTAGCTGTATATACGTGTTTGTTGTTTGCGTGCACTTTTATACTGTGCGCGGGGACACTTCCACCTGCCTTCGTGTGGCGGACGCGTTGACGCCTGTGTGCGTCTTTTGCCATGCGCGGTTTTCCCGTATTCGAATCCATGAATACGGGTTGTTCGCGTGCGTGTGGGCGTTCCGTGTAGTTCCCTGCAGTACTTCCCCAGTTACACCTTCTTTTTGACGCGTTATTCCCCATTCTGCGTGTTACGCCCACTGTTACGCCCACTTTGGTTGTGTGCACCGCGATATGTGCGCTTTTGCTGTGCACGTAGCACACGCCGTGTGTGCCCGCGTGCGCCATGGCAGGATTTGGTGCACGAACAGCGGGGAAACACGCGCAGCATCTTCCTTGAATCGCACGCGTGCACGTGCGCTGGGTTTAGCACGCTTACGCCACCTTGCGCCTGCTTGCTCTGTGATTTTCGGCGCACGTTTGCTCCATGAATCGACCCCTTAGTGTCAAAGTTTATTTTATGATGATGGGAAGTACAACCTGTGATCACCATATCAAATACGTCCAACACTAAATTGTATCCACCACCAAGTCATGTTTTATAATAGACATGAAGGTTACTGGGTATTGCTCCTGCAGGGGGCACCAGCAGCACTTGACTTAGCTTAGGACACTAGGAAATTATAAAGTGAGGCATTTAAAAATCTATTGCCTTTACTGCAGGCAGTGCATTAGACGAAGGGAGCTGGTTTGCATCTTGACGGTGGTCGGCCTGTGAGGCTTATGGAGCTCCATCACCTTTCCCTTCAGTAGGGTATTTTGAAAGTGGAAAGGAATGAGGCATTAATTGGGGTGGTTCTGTCCACACTGAGACACTCCCATCCGAGGGATTGGCAATGGTCTTTGTGAGAGCTTCATAATTTTGAGAAATGCTGTATGGGAGAACATTAATACTTTAGTAGCTGATGCATCCACTGAAAGAGCATGAGCACTTTAATGGGTGTCTGCATCTGTGAAAAAGACCCTAGGAACCTTAATTGGTGACTTCAGCACGTAAAGGAGCTGAAAACCTCTTTGTGTCACTGTGCCCTGTGAAAGAGCCCAAGAGCATCAGTCGCTGTCTACACCCTGTGAACAAGACCAATAACCTCAGTCGGAGGGTTGGCCCTCCAAAAGGGCCTGATAACCTGAGTGGGTGAATATACCATGTGAAAGTGTTTATAAACATTAGTGGGTGGCTTCACCCTTTGAAAGAGCCTGAGAACCTTAGTGGGTGGCTCAACCATGTGGAAGAGCCTGCAAACCTAAGTGGGTGGCTGTGCCATGTGACCATATGAAGAAATCATAAGACCCTAAGGGTGGCTTTGCCCTGAAGAAGAAAATAAGATCTTTTGAGAAGTGGTGTGATCAGGATTTGAAAACCTCATCTGCACAATGTTCAATTGCATATGTAAGACAGCAACTGGTCCAGATCTTGCAATCACAGTTAATGCTACAGTTATTAACATCCCAAACAATCCATGAAGCATGTTGCTCCTCTTTTCATTGTCTGGCCTGTACTGGCTAACACATCATTGTCAAAATCGGTGCTGGCTATAGATACTGACATGAAATACTCTTGGGCAATGATGTGCTTGTTCATTTTTATAAATGTCAATTCTTCATCATACAGATCTGTGAAGCTTCTTCTGCTGTTTGGGACAATAGCTCTGGCTGGACTTAAATCTCTCCAAGACTTCACTCTATTGAGGGAAAACCTGAGGATTCCACAGCAATTTGCAATTGTCTCAAGACAGAAAATTTAACACCAAATGTTCATTTATCTCCAATTTAAATTTTCACATGAATATCATATTTGTATGCTTACTCTGATTATGTGCAGTATTGTTAACAGTGGTGGCCATTGTCGCCGCTATACACGCACTGCAAAAAATCCGAGTAAGCATACAAATACGATATTCATGTGAGAATGGAATTCGGAGGTAAGAAAAAAGGTGGTGTTCAATTAATTAGTGAAATTAACATTTATCGAGTTTATTGCAAAATAAATCAATGAAAAGAAAGACACTCATTCTCTTAAAAAAAAAAGAAAAAAGAAAAAAATTCAAGACAGTTCAGCACAGTCAGTGCGATGATGAGCACTTTCTACAAAGGACCTGTAGATGGCACGGGAAATACCACAAAACGTAATGCCGAAAAAAAAAAGAATAATCTTGGGAATGGGATATATGATATTGCATTTATAACGTGCCTATACACAAGTGTTTCAAGGCGCGGATGACCTGTCGAGCTAGAAAGAGTTGCATTAATTTGTCAATGAAATAAAGAATTTTACATGCAAAATTCATGACGCCAGACCTCACCGTTCATGAGGAGTTACGTCCCCAAGATCAACGCAACATACAATCCCACAAACAAACACATCTTTGTTATATATATATATATATATATATATATATATATATATATATATATATATATATATATAGATTGTGCAGCCTGGTGGATGTAAGCTGCTTTTCCGATGTTATTAATTAATGTACCTCAGATATTTTGAATTCTTCCCATGTCTGTGCAAGGTGCCAAAGCATATGGTGCTGGTGACAATCAAACTATTTCCCAGCAGTGGCACAGTGGAATGTGGTGTATTCTAATTCTTAAATTCCACCCAGCACTACCACTAGAAAACATGATCACACCCACAACCGGTAGAAAACCCCCCACCACATTCCATGGCCTACCAAAATGGGAAATTGATGGGAACCTTGTAAAGTGGTTAAAACCTCATAATATTAACAACAAATTATCTCTTCAACTGCACGTCAATGCAGTAGTAAAGAAGTGCTTCTTCCACCTACACACAAACACACAGATACTAACTTTCTGCACCTTCCCACATAGAACACTCACTGTCATCTCTCTTGTCATTTCTAGAATAGACTATGGGCCTCATTACGACCCTGGCGGTAAGGGGTCTACGCCAGCGTTAGCTGCGCCGACCCCTTACCGCCAATTACGAGGTCCCCTAGCGCCATGGTGCTTTTAACACCTGCTTTTAGCAGGTGTTAAAATCCATGGCGCTAAGGGACCATGGAGTTAATTACGCCACCGTAATTTACGGTGGCGTAATTAACGCCTTCCCCACTCCCATTATGCCCTATGGGGCAAAAATGGGAATGGGGAAGGGTAAATGGGGATTGGGGACTTACCGCCCCGCCTAGGTCGGAATGGGGCGGTAAGTCCGCCAACCACCATGGCGTAAACGTAGTTTACGCCATGGTGGTAAAGTCACGGCCCAGGCGGTAACTTACCGCCTGGGTCGTAATGAGGCCCTATGCCAGCAGAATCTATCTCAGAATGCTAGACTACCTTACCAAGAAACTACAACCAATACAGTATACAGCAGCAAGACAACTCCCTGGACTCACTAAGAGAGAATGCATCACACCAACACTGAGAATGCTAAACTGGATACCAGTCCAAAAGAAAAATCTTCTACATAACACACAGAGCAATCCACAGCCAAGGAACAGAATTCAGACAGAGGAAAATGTCCATCTCCAAACCAAACCGAACACTGAGGTCCAGCAACATTTGCTTCAAACCAAAACAATCCTCAATGCACAAATTTGGTGGATCAGCATTCTCCTGCATCCCGGGAAAACTTTGGAATTCACTCTCTAAGGAAATAAAAACATGAGAAGACACCTAAAATTCTGAAAATTGTGTACACATATGTCTCTTTAACTCACAGGAAACACAGTGAAAGGGAAACAGCCAACACAACACAAGAGAAATATCCAAAATCTAATGAACCAAAACCTGGGTACACCAACTAAAGAAAGCATTTTACCAAAAATCACCATATGAACCCTGCCAGACCAACATAACCCTTGAATAGAATGGCACAGACTACTAACATCACTAACTAACCCTACAAAAAACCTTCCAATACCCTGCATACTCACCCTCAAACACCCAACACAATAAAGGTTCATCTACCATCACAGAAACCTAAAACCACCATAATATGCAAACACTCAGCAACACCCAACTATACACAACACGCCACAGAAAATGTAACCAATTCCACACAACTCATCTCACTCACACGCATACCGCATACATGACCTATTACAAACTAAAAAGAAAACTGCACACATTTACTGTTTTTTTTCTGAACTGAAGCTAACAACAGCACATCAAATCTCTGTAGCGCTTTCCCTCTCTATCCCACTAACTAAGCCCTCCCGTCCCTCCTTCCTTTTCAGATCTGCTTGAGTGCCTGGAGACCATGATAATTCCAACTGTGCATGGTATAAATCACAACAACATAACATAACATACCTAGTGCAGCAGGGAGCCAGTCATAAATGTGAAAATGTCACTGAATTGAATTGTGCAAACTCCTTTTCCTATTACGTTAGCAAGGGCTGAGGGCAGGCTATACTTTTTGGGGTTGTGTAACCAAGCACAGAAGCATCCAATCAACAACATCATTGTAGTATCAAAATAAAATGAGTGTCCACACTGGGTTCTTAAAAATATAGATATATTACAAAGAAATTGTACAAAAGCATGTATTAATCCCACCCCTGTAAGGCAAATACACTGCTCAATGCAAATATAAATATGTACGGATGGCTCTGGATATGGAGCACAGGTGGGAGGAAAACAAGCTGAAATGCAGCAATTCAAAATGTAATTCTTTAAAAGTGTCTTTTAAGGTAGAGAATGGTGTTCTAACTGTGTAAAGTTCCAAGTTAGGTGGACAGCAGGGGGCACAAAAGCAAGGCATGTAGTCACACTTTGTCTGATCTGCGTTCAGGACCAGAAATATCCTACATTTATTTGGAATAATGATGAACTAAGACTGCAGACAAGGATATCTGGCAACCCCCCAGACCCTCGTGATCTGGAAAACATTGCATTGTTTTTGAACTGACTGCTTATTGGGCACATCCGACGTGGCCAAGAACGTGCAATTCCAGAATGGCTGGTGGCCTGCTACATGATCAGAAGGTGCTGACAGTGAGCACTAGGCCAGGCTGCATCGGTGCAGCTACGGTCACACATCGGTCCTGGTGGATTCCAGAACAGTGTGCAGTGGTGATAGAGGGACAGCTACCTGGGCGACCCAGCGAATGATGGAGCACTGCCCCCAACTTTGGTCGTGATAAACCGATGGACCTACTGGAGACCATCTGAACGATTTGGCTGGCAAGGCCCATGCTCAGAACATGGAAACGTACCAGGTGGGGGGTGCAGAGCCAGCACCACAGCTGAAAGTGTATTTTAGATGGGGTGGGTGAGGATTAGCGGTGCTGCAGGCTAGGCAAACACCCCAATTTGGATCACAGGCCCCATAAAACCTCACCCCATCACCTTATGGGGAGTGGATCAAAGCCCATGCGCACAGCTTGCTGTGGGTCCCTCATGGGGTTCAAACATTTGGTGACCCTCAAACCATGTCTTCTGGCCCACAGAGGATGCAGTTCATTGTGTGGACACTTTGACATCTTGTCGGAGGATTACTGACACCATGTCAAGATACAGACCTGCCAAACATTATCAGAATACTGCAAACACCTCGAAAGGACCACTAACACTCATATACGGAGGGGAAGCATTGCACGGCAGATTGCATAGGAAATATTCAGATACACTACCATTGCGGACACTGTGCGCTAGTGCGGAGAGACAACACAGTGGTCACATCAATAATTTCTTGATGGCTAAAGAAAAAAAAAAAAGATGAGCACCCAAGCCAAAGTTGAGCAATATGCTATGTCCCTGCAAGCCACCTCCAAGCTGACTACGCATGAAGCACCAGACAAGCGAGCAACAGGACAGACAGATGTTCTGCAGGCAATAAATAGCTCAAGAATGGTATGGGAATCTAAGATCTATACGGTGGGATAGAAGTGGCACTACTCTGCCAGGGTATTCACAAAATATTCTCGAGGATGGGCATGGTGGAACAGAGGGTATCAGACTCTGAGGACGTGATCCAATCCATGAAACACCCACTATCAGACATCCTCGGCAAGACCAAATTCCTGGAAGAGGGGGTGGAGGATGCTGAGGGTAGGGCCAGGAGACGTAACCTGAGCATAGTTGGGATGCTGGAGAGAGCGGAAGGCCCCTCCATGGAGATGTTCTTGGACAAATGTTGTGTGGTCATTGTGGGCCCTTTGGGCTTCTCCATTTATTTTCAGTAGAAAGGGCACATCGAGTAGCAGGAAAGCCTCCACCACTTAGTGGCGCTCCACATGCAATAGTCAGCAAATTACTAAATTATTGCGACCGCAGTGCAATTCTGCAAGCAGTCCAAAGAAAAGGCCCACTTGTACATAATGATGCCATGGTCCACATATTCCTGGATTTCACGAAGTTGGTGCAAAAAAGCGAGGCAGTCTCTCGAGGCGGTCATGGAGAAACTGTAATTCTGGGAGATCAAATATGCATTATTCTTTCTGGAAAACCTCAAAATGTTACATGAGGGCAAAGCACACTTCTTTGGAAATCCTCAAGATGCCTGGAATTGGATCGACACACACCTCACTGCAACTTGAGCACATGAAGACCGTAGACAGTGGGCCGGTCAGAAAAACAATCCATCGAAGGAAGAACCATCAATGTTCGGAGGAAAGGCAGTCCTGGATGACAATGAAATAACCGCCTGAGCAAATTTAAGTGGAGCATGGTGACCAACAGGCCAACATGTAGAGGGTTAAGGAGGGGTTGCAGCCATACCAGGAAATGACCAACCAGGGACATGGTACAGCACTGCACACATGCATATAGTACTGGTGCAGTGATGGAAGCTAGGACAGGAAGACTGCCGCTTCCTACAGAAGTTGAAAACAACCATTGTGGTTAATGTTGTTGGCTGGGTGTCAGATGCTTCAAGTTTTGAAGTGGTATGGGCTGGAGTTGGGTAAGGTGGAGTGGTTCTTAGCCGTACTTAAGTTTAACAGTTTAAATGTTCCCAAGCAGATGACACTGAGATATCTCAGCTTAGTGTATGGAAAATGTAATGTACAACTAAAACCACGACTGACAATGGCTGTAATGCAATCAACATACATGACCCTTAATGGTAATGGGCAGTGCGAAAAGCTCAAACAGAGTGTGTTCCTGAGATATCTAAATTGAATTAAACCAGAAATTATGTTCCTTCAGGAAACTCATTTGCAGTGGATAGACTGCAACTTCTTCTCCTGGACTTACTATTCCAGGTTGTACCATACGGGCTATACACGTGGCTCAAGAGGGGTGATGACACTGCTCAGGAAGTCCTCAATGTGGTCAATAACCAAAATAGTAAAAGATAACAGTGTCTTCTTTCAAATTTCAGGGCAATACAATGTGGGTCTCCTTAACGTATATGTACCGCCACAGCTACAAGTGAACATGTTACACAAGATACAAGAGTTACTGACAACACACACAGTTAACACATGGATCATTGGAGGAAGACGTCACAAGCAACAACTCAGGGACTAACGTGCACCCTAAAAGTTGCCTAGACACCACATCTTATCCGCTGGCCAGACCGCCATACATTACAAGGAAACGCTCACGTGCATGCAACACTCCAACATTGGTGGCACAAAAATATATCTTGACCCCGCCGCCGGCATTTGCATTCAGAAATAGCAGGTTAGGTTGCAGGACACTAAAAACAAGTCTGCCTTGGCTCCCTGCCAACACTGAAATGCCTAGGCCTCAGATCTCACCCTTCATACTTGACCCATCCATCAAAACCTGCCATAGAGGGAAGGTTCAGCAGTAGTAATCCTGCACAAGCTTCCCCCCCTAAGAACTCTCACCACACCCATTAGCCCTTGGACTTGGTCAGGGCGCTGTCCCAGACCGGGCCCCAACTCCCTTCCCCAGTCACCACCTCCACCCCACTGGGCCCTATCACCCGTAAATGTCATTATAAGCATGGTTTTCAGCCAAAGGAACCCCTTTAAGGCCCATCCCGCCCTACCTACCCAGTAGCTGGTCCCTCTTCCCTTTCCAAAGCAGCCCTCATTAATGCCAGATCTATCCCGGCCCAAGCCCTTGACATCAATTACTTGATCACTGTACAAAACCTTGAACTATTAGCTATTACAGAAACCTGGGTACACCAAGCCTCCATCAAAGCCCTTTCCCTAGCTATACCCGACGGCTTTACCATCCTGAGAAGTGACAAACCTGATGCCAGAGGAGGGGTTTGCCCTTATCTTTAGAGACACCCTACCCATAATATCCATTGCTACGCATAGGGCAGACAACTACGTGTTGCTCTCAATTAAACTCACCTCTTCACCAACCAACTCCCTTGATATCCACATCAAATATCACCCGCCTGGCCCTATTGGCTCCTTTGAAGAATATCCCATACAATCTATAGGAACCAACATTAAGCCCACTTCTAGTTCAATTATACTATGGGATTTCAACCTTGCACTCAATGATCCGACAGACCATCATGCCACTTTGATTGCAAACTCGCTCACTGACCTGGGATTTATACACTGTGTAAGAGCCCCTATGCAAAACAAAGGTAGGTCTCTGGATTGGGTAGCTGACCTTAATACTCAGATTACTATCTCTGCTTACACCCTGTGCCCCTAGTCGGATCACCACATCCTCTCCTTCACTTTCCTACCTTCCAAGACTCCCCAGCATGCACCACAGGCTCTCCCACCTATGTGGACGCGCAGTTCCCAAAAGATATCTAAAGAAACCATCTTCTCCTATCCCACACCCCTCAGCCAGGAATATATTGGCTCCTCAGACCCTAACATACTAGCAGACTTCTATTCTGACACTCTGACCAAAGCAGTGAACGCTGTTGCCCCACTGACCCTGCGGAAAGCCAAGCCCATCGCCCACATCAATGCTTGGTTCACCCCAAATCTCCAGCCACTACGTACTAATAAACAACAAGTAAAAGCTACTTGGAAAAAAACCATCAGCTAAAACCACCAGATTTGCATTTAACTAAATTGCTAGAGAATACAAACTAGTCATCATAGCAGCTACATCATCTGCTTATAGCACCAGAATCACAAATGCCAGCTCTAACTCCCAGGAAATCTTCTACATTATTAGAGAACTTGAAATCCCAGCTGCCCCTCCAGCCACTATCAAGAAAGATGAGTTGTGGTGCTCCAGCATCCAAACAGCTATGAAAGCCATATTATATGTACTACAGGAGAAGATTTTGTTGAAACAAAATCTCATCAAATCTAAGACGCCCACTACATGTACCACCCACCTCCTTCCCCCCAAGCCAGACCACCCCCACCTTTAATTTCAGAGAAACTTTCCTTAGCAGAGACTGTAAACATCATTTGAAAGTTGAAACCTTCGAAATGCAAAGGCAATATCTATCCAGCATCTATTATCAAAGACTGCTCAGACACCCTAGACCCCTTCATTACCAGGTTAATGAATTCCTCCCTTTCAAATTACCTTGTTGCAACCGGCTTGAAAGAATCCTGGGTCCTCCCGCTACTAAAAAAACCCAACTTAGACCCTTCGGCCTGAACAACTACCGCCCGATCCCTACAGTGCCATTCCTGCTGAAGATCTTGGACAGGGCAGCCTACAACGAAATACAACCATTCCTGGAATCCAACCACATCCTAGGAAAGCGACAATCGGGATTCCGACCAGGACATGTGACAGAATGTGCACTACTAGACTTGAAAAATCAATTGGACCAATTCAGAGATGAAGGAAAGACAGCCTTCCTTTTTCTCCTTGGCTGCCTTTGACCTGATAGACCACAAAAACATGTGCCACCACCTCACAGCAGCGGCCAACTTCTCCCAAGAAGCTGTGATTTGGGTTTCATCATTCCTAGAAGGAAGATCCATGAGAGTCTTCTTGGACTTGGCTAACGCCGCCCCTGGCCACATTCACCTCCCACTGGGAGGAACACATGAAGAATACACCAAGATGATCAACAAAATCTACCTCACCATCCAGACTTGGATGGCCATGAACAACCTGTGCCTAAACGATGATAAGACGGAAATCCTGGTAGTGAGATCACCTGCAATGCTGAAGGAACTACCCTCACTTACTCATCTTTCCTGATTGATGGCATCAAAATCCCGGTCTCAGCATGCATGAACACTTTGGGAGTGCACCTGGATGCCAACCTCCCCCTCACAAAACAATGCAATCACCTTTTAGCAGCACACACGAGCAAACGTCTCAACACAGCTAGGCAATTCCTCACACCGACAAGCTGTTTGTCCATTGCAAGATCTATAACTGGTGCAAGACTTGACTATTGCAATGCCTTATTTGCAGGCACCTCCAAGAAGAACATATGCAAAATGCAGGTAATCCAAAATAATGCGCTACGCTCAGCACTTAACATCTCACAAAGAGACCATATCTAAGCAGCAAGCTACCTACCCAGGAAAGGATTAACTTCAAAATCCTCACCATCACCCACAAATACCTTTTAAACACAGCATCTGAATATTTGTCCCAAAACATTGTTAAAGTCAACTCCTCCAGAACGGTCAGAGCTTCCCACTCCCACCGAATTGCACCACCGAAATTCAAATGGGCCAGAGGAGGAGGGTCTAGTTTCCCTCCTATAGAAGTATCTCATTGGAACGCTCTTCCTCCCTCGCTAAGAGCAGAAAGGTCTAATTGTGCATTTAGGAATACTCTAAAAACTTGGCTCTTTGCCTAAACTTTGCCCGTAAAGACCACAGACATTGGAAGTGACAAGGCCCTTTTCTTGTCCGGTGCATTTTTTACCCCACTGTTAATTGCTAATTTTTGTAAGCATATGTACTGAGTAACTGGTTTGCAACAGCGCCTTGATGCCCCCGGGTTTAGGAACTGTACACATGCAAATAAATTAATAAAATAATTTCATGAATGGCATTGTTGCCTGTTTGACACATTTACTTTATGTGCCAGAATCGACTCCTTGCAGTATCCATGGGGAATGAGTGTCATTGTCTGATACTTGGTGTAGATGAGAAGTATATATATATATACAGCACATTAAGTGGCATGCCTTTCCCTGTTAGTGGCATGGTCAAAAATGTTCATCTTCTGGCCTTGTGCATGGCTGCCAAGTGCATAAAGGAAATACAAGGGACAAGCATGCCCGACTGTCCAGTGTTAAATTGAGTGCATAATGGAAAAATAAGGGACATGCATGCCCGACTATCACTATCACACGAGCATAATGAGAGAATATGGGGAACATATGTGCGAATGGCCAGTGTTAAACAAGTGCATACTGGAAGGGGAAGGATGTCTGTCTGTGCAGTATTAATGTCTGTGCAGTATCAATAAAGTGCATACTGGAAGGGAAAGGATGTCTGTCTGTGCAGTAGCATTGAAGCGCATAATGGAAGGGGAAGTATATCTGCCTGTGCAGTATCAATCAATGTCTGTGCAGTATCAATCAAGTGCATACTGGAAGGGGAAGGATGCCTGTCTGTGCAGTAGCATTGAAGCGCATAATGGAAGGGGAAGTATATCTGCCTGTGCAGTATCAATCAATGTCTGTGCAGTATCAATCAAGTGCATACTGGAAGGGGAAGGATGCCTGTCTGTGCAGTAGCATTGAAGTGCATATTGGAAGGGGAAGTATATCTGCCTGTGCAGTATCAATCAATGTCTGTGCAGTATCAATCAAGTGCATACTGGAAGGGGAAGGATGTCTGTCTGTTCAGTAGCATTGAAGCGCATAATGAAAGGGGAAGTATATCTGCCTGTGCAGTATCAATCAATGACTGTGCAGTATCAATCAAGTGCATACTGGAAGGGGAAGGATGTCTGTGCAGTAGCAATCAAGTGCATAATGGAAGGGGAAGTATGTCTGCCTGTGCAGTATCAATAAATATCTGTGCAGTATCAATCAAGTGTATAATGTATACATAAGGGGTGAGAATTCCCAATTCTTCAGTGTTAATCAAGTGCATAATGGTTAAATGAGGGGCAGGCATGCCCATGTGTGCAGTGTTAACCAAGCATGTCCACATTCACTTACATGTGTAAATCACCCGCACATTGTCATCATGGAAGTGAGCCAGGCGCATTAGTCCCAGCATTCGTTGACTGGAAACACATTTTGTGAATGTCCAATTTGCATTTTGTGACACTATGCTGCTATCAATGTTTAAGGAAAATGCAAATTAATTGATGAGCAAATCATATCTAGATGCCATATGCATTCGAAGACTGGTCCACTTACCTCTTAAAGCAAACAGCAGAGCAGTAATGTACATGAGAACATCTTTCCAGCAAAATTGTGAAAGTCTGCACAGGCCTCAAACTTCAAAAGCACTGGTAGTTTTACCGGAGGCCCTGTTACAGTAAATTGCCAAAGATACGAAGCCCCCATAGGGAGAGTGAAAACACATTTACATGATGCTATAATTTGTTTGGCAGGTTCGGATAGAAGAGAGGAGACACGGCCATATAAACAACAGTTCGGGTGTGAATCAGTAGATCAATTGTGAGGAGAGCTTCCTTCTGGGTCCTCCTTTACTGTCAGAGTTATATAAGCCAGCCTTGCACCAGCATCGCCTCCAAGGACATCATCCACAGAGATCAGCATGGACCATGCAGCTGCAGTCTCACCAAACTTTAGCAATTACATGCTGGTTCCTCATTAAATTATTGTACATTTCCCCTTTAGTGCTAAATATTCTGAAGGGGGGCAAAAGGCCAAAGGTGGGTCTGTAAGGAGTGGTTTGTGGCAGGTACGAGACGGGCAGTGGTCAATGTCTCAGAAAGTTGCACAGTGTACGAAGGATATCCCTGGAGTGCTGTCTTGGTCAACCCAAGGGTAGCATTGCTTGGTAGCTTGGACTACCCACATTCCTCTCATTCCTTTAAGTAGTTGGTACGGGTTAACAAGGGCGGCTAAAAGTGACCATCGTCCGCATTATACAGGACAGGGACTATTTCTGTTCTATAAGGACGTTCCGCAGAATAATGGACGAGCAGGAACAAAGGTGGTTGTGTCTTTGCCGTCACATCTTAATACTAAGGCTGACCACCTTTTCCCTCAATCCCATATTGGCAGAATGCATTGCCTAGTTTCAGGGAAGCACTAGTCCATGCAACCTTGAACTTTCGCTCGATTGACTTGTCACCATGGGTGTTCTATGCACTGAAATCTATGACCTGTGTGCGTAACGTTCATTCTGTGACTGTGTCTCTTCTCCATTTGCGTTCAGGAATTCTCACATTCATTCTTTTTGCAAGGTCACTATGAGCAACATTGGCGCTCTCACCATCTATGCTTAGGTCATCATATTACAGACACATTGGGCCTCATTTTCAAAGTCTGCAGACCGCGAATGAAGGTGCAAAAAGACAGCTTTGGGGCATTTTTATTGTTTTTGATGTTATGTTATTTGGCATTTATATAGCGCTCTATATATCATTGGTATGATCTCAAAGAGCTTGTGGGTTGAACGCCCTTGGGGACTGTAGTCCAGGTCAGTCGAGAGAGTAGGGTGGCATAGGATGCTTGGGTGCACTGAATATGTGAGCAGCTGATGCGATTGCCTGATGGTAGCTGCATCCTAACATTAGGTGTGGTGGTATTGAGAGATCAGTTGAATGTGTGCAGTCTGGTGGTTGGTCTCGCAGGCTGCATTCTGGTAGCATAGGCCTGTGTAGGACGCTTATGTGTGCAGCCATGCCGATTTGCAGGATGTTGAGGTGTTTATGGAGTATTGTTCGTATGTGAGCAGCTAGGCCTAAATTGATCGCGGGGTATTGCTGCGCTCTATTGTGTGCTGGTGTGAAGTAGAGAGTGAGCGTAGTGATCGGAGAGGTGAGTCTCTGGAGAGGATGGTTTATTCTTGCACGCACACTGTTCCGGATTATATTCTTGTGTTTCACGGGGGCTGCAGTCAGGGGTAGATTCAAAGCTAGGAGCCGAGTAAAATATGTTTGCTCGGTCAGAGGGCCATTATGTTTAGGCTCAGCACTATGCATCTCTGGGGCCCTGTTTCCAGGTCACTGGTTGTGGTTTCTGGTGGGTCGCAGGATACGATTAGGTAGGATAGTTGGTTATAGGGCAGGAGCTTGCACCAATGTAGTCACATGGAGCTCCTTTCCCAGTCTTGATTGTCATTAATGGTGTGTTGCACGGTAGGTTTAGGCAGGAGAGTTGGTTATAGGACAGGAGTTATTCGCACCAGCATGGTAACATCGGGCAGTTATGTTATGCTATGTTATGTGAACTTATTGAGCGCACGGTCACCCGAGGGTAACTTGGCGCTGGAGGAGAGAAGAAGCAGATATCCAAGAGGAGGGGTAGTTCATCAAACAGATGTGCTTTCAAAGCTTTTCTAAAAGCCCAATGATTTGGAAGATTTTTCATGGCCAAGCGGAGACTGTTCCACAATTGAGCCGAAACCACTGAAAATTCCTGACCTCTGATGTGAGAGCGTCGGAAGGAGGGTACTACAAGGAGACCCGCAGCCGCCGATCTTAGTGGCCGCATGGGAAAATAGCGGATGAACTTGTCACACAGATACTGCGCCCCTTGATTATGCAAGGCACGATGCAGCTAACATAGGGCCTTAAAAACAATGCACTGTTTGACAGGCAACCAATGAAGCGAGCGCAAGACCGGAGAAATGTGAGCTCCCTAAGGGGAGCCAGTAGTAACCCGGGCAGCCATGTTCTGAAGTGGCTGCAGCCGCTGGACTAGACCCTTATGTTAGGCCAGATACAAGGAGTTACAATAGTGAAGATGACTTAGTACTAGGGCTCAAACTACTGGGGGGTGAAGGTGACAAGGAATAAACAGAAGATCCTTCTTTAGAATTTTACAGTGAAAGTGGACCGACAGACAGACTGCCGCAACCTGTGACACCTTAGAGAGTGACGCAGAGACCACACTGCCCAGGTTCTTTACCTTATCAGCAGTGACCGGAAGAGGGCCAAGAGATGAAGGCCAGAAGGAAGAAACCCAAAGTGAAGGATCAGGGGGAGAGCCCACCACCAACACCTCTGTCTTGACTCCATTCAACTTCAGCCAATTGATGCTGTGATGCTAGTGGATAGCCTGGACAGAGGCAGGGTAGAATCCGGGTGTTCTTACGCCAAGGAGCGACGTATCTTAGGCATGTAATTGGGACAAGGTATGGAGCCAGTGGGTATTGTCGGTTTGGTGGGGCGAGAGGCGCTAGGCCTGTGTACTAGACTCCGGAAGCAGCTAGTCAGCAATTACACATCTTAGAGCCTGCAGGACTCTAAGGTTGCCATCTATGGTATCTATTTCCTAAATCTGTCTTTGTGACTTTTTAGGTGCTTTCTGCAGTCTCTTTGCTTTGTATCTCCTCAGACATTTGTCCGCAGGCAGTAATTACTTTCCAATGTAATGTCATTGTATTCATGGTCCATGATGTTGCTGGGTTTCAGCAGCCCTAGATGGTCCTACACAGGTTTACGGAAAGTGCCAGGTTTTTAGAGCTTTGTGGAAGGCCATGTAGTCTTGGTTGTGCTGAATATGTGGAGGGAGTGAGTGCCACAGAGTTGGAGCCAAGGTTGAGAAGGTGTACCCTCCAATCCTGGCTGAATTGGAGGCAGGAAGCACTAGTAGGAGGGCAGTGCTTGATTTTAGGGTGTATGATGGGTGGTAGGGTTTAATCTTCTCTTGCAGGTACGATGGGCTGGTTTTGTGTACTGTCCGGTGGGTAACACATAGGGTTTTGAAAGTGGCCCTTCGTCCCACAGGGAGCCAGTGAAGGGTGCGGAGAGCCGGGGAGATGTGATCCCTGTGTCCCAGAGCAAGAAGGAGTTTGGCGGCAGCATTTTGGGCTCTTTGAAGTTTGTTAAGTTGGTATGCCGATGCTCCCAGCAATAAGGAGTTGGCGTAGTCCAGTCTCCACATAACAATGGACATAATAGCGGCAAGTCTATTGGGATGGGTGGCTTAAGGGAAAATGTGTTTTAGGAGTTTGAGGTGGTAGTGACAGGATTTGATACATTATTGATCTGATGGGAGAGGGTTAGTCTTGAGTCCATAGTGCACCCAAGGTTTTTGACTTATTCGGGGAGAGTCGGGGGGCTACCAAGCACGGGGCGCCTTGGCAGTGGTTTCGGGAGAAGGCCAGTATTGCCGGACACCATGATCTCAGTTTTATCTGGGTTCAGAAGGAGGTGATTTCTTGTCATCCATCGGTCAATATCAATGAGGCAGGCTTTGAGGTCGGGACGTGGGTTGGAGCGTGTTTTGGGAACTCTTAGGATAATTTCAGTGTCGTCAGCATAGTTTTAGCAGATGTGGTTTGTTTGTTTGTTTGTTTGTTTGTTTTATAGCGCGCACCAGACCCGAGGGTATAAGGGCGCAGAGAAAGACAGGCAGGGTTCTCAGCTTGGTTACAGTGCTGTGCATATATACATTCAAAAGGGCAGTGGTCATAGGTATATACAGAGTAAACAAAAATAGTAGATAATGTGCAGGGAAATAGTGAGCAGGTGGGGATAAAATACAGCATTAATATACAGGTGGAAATCATATACAGCATTGGAGACAGGATAGACTGTGCAAAGCAAAAGGTTAACTATGTACGGTTGGGCTGGTCATGGAGGTCCGTATGAGGAATATTAGTTAATGGTCATTTTCCTTAAGCCAATTAATGATATTCTGTCAAAAGCGAGGGTAAGTTTGGTCTTTTCTTAATGAAGGTGGTAGGGAGTTCCATAGCAGGCTGTTTTAATTGGGAAGCTACCCCCCCCATTTTGGCTCATTTAAATCTGGGTATTATTAAGAGGTTTGAGTTGGCCAGTCTTGTCGGGCGGTTAGACGATTGTCTTGTGAATCTTTCTGTGAGGTAGCGCGGGGTGGCGTTATTGAGGCATTTAGGTGTGAGAGAAGCTGTCTTAAGTCGAATTTTGTCATTTGTTGTGAGCCAGTTGTTCAGTCTCCTTGTCTCAGAGATGTGAACTTTTTTAGAGATACTCAATGCTGCTCTGAGGGCATTATTTTGAAGTGTCTGGATTTTATTGATGATTTGTTTGTTGCCGCCCAGATATAGGGCATTGCAGTAGTATAATCTTGACAGGATCAAGGCTCTGGCCAGTGTGATACAACTAGGTGCTGAAAGGAAGGGTTTAGCAGATTTGATAAGCTTACATGTGTAGGCCGTGGTAGAGGCCAGGGAGTTGGCCTGCTTGGAGAGGGAGAGGGTGGTGTCTAGATAAAAGCCAAGTGTTTTGACTTCTTTGGCAACTTTGATTATGTTGCTATCAATGTCAAAACTAGAGTATTTGAGGCTGCGTTTATTGATGTTGGTGGCAGTACCAAGGATAATGAGTTCTGTTTTTTCATCATTCAGGCATAGATCGTGGGTGGCCATCCATGCCTGGATGATGAGGTACACTCCATTAACCAAGGCCAAATCCTTATCATAATCTCCCGTCAACGGTAGGAAGATCTGAGTATCATCTGCATAGTTAGTGTAGGTGATTCCAAGACCATGGATATCATCAAAAAGGGGCTTGGTGAATATGTTGTACATAGTGGGCGACACACAGGAAGAGCCCTGAGGCACTCCGCAAGTGATGGGAATGGGGTCGGCGGAGGCTGTCGGTGAAAAGACCTGCATGGTCCTGTCTTTCAAAAAGGATTGTACCCATTTGATGGCGTCCTGAGTACAAGTGATTACAGAAGACTTTGTGGTCAACCAGATCGAAGGCAGCGGACAGATCAAGCAGGAGCAGTACGGCAGTTTGGCTGTTATCTCTAAGGGTATCGATCTGAGCCTTAAGATCGATCAATGCTGTTTTCAGTCCCATGTTGTGGTCTGAATCCCGACTGGCGGACTCCTGGTAGAGGATGTTGTTCAAGATATTTTTGAATTTGGAGGTATGATACCCTATCCAAGATTTTGAGCAGGAAGGGGACAGTGGTGGTGGGCCTATAACTGGTGGGTATGGAGGGGTCCAAGGATTGTTTTTTGGGCAGGGGGATTACCCAGGATTCTTTGAGATTGTTGGGGATGGTGCCAGTGGCAAATTATGTGTTTATGAGCTTAGAGATGAAAGGGGATAAATCTCTAGCTGCATCTTTAATAATTTGGGCTGAGCAGGGGTCTCCTTGACAGTTGGATGGCTTGAGCGTGAGGATGATTTTCTCAACCTCTATGGTGGAGACTTTGGTGAAGTTGAGGCGATCAGTCGGTTTCAGGGTGCTATGTTGTTGTACTAGGTTTTGGCGGTTGTTTTGCTTTTTGGCGATTTTGTCTTGTAAGCTTATTACTTTATTGGACAGTGCTTTTTGAATGCTAGTGCACCAGTTGTTGTCCTTTACGCAAGTGTCTTTGTCAGGTATGGGAGATTCAAGTTCTTTGAGAATTATGAATAATTCTTACATACTTGAATTGGGTTGCAAGATTCTTTTGTCGTAGGTATTGTGTTTGGCTATTATAATTTCCTTCTTGTAAAGGGTGGATATATTGGATAGATTAGCCCTATTGTCATCCATTGTGGAATGTCTCCACATACCTTTGCTTTTTCTCTTTTCTAATCTTAGAAGTTTGAGGTGTGGGGATAACCAGGTATTGAGGTGTTTTTTAGGTTTGCATTTTCTGATTTTTAGCAGGGCGATGGTTTCAAGGGCTGCGGTCATTATTTTGTTATATTCCTCGACTAAGATGGAAGGGTCAGTAGAGTCCGGGAAAGAATTGAGAGTTTGTAGTATAAGAGGTATTCATTTTTCAGCTGTGATGTTTTTTTGTTTTATTCCTAGTAGGAATAGAGGGAGCTAATGGGTTGTTTTTAGGGGATAGCGTTGTGGCTTCTAGGGAGAAGGCTATGAGATGGAGGTCAGTCCAAGATTGTGGGTTGGTGGATATGATGGTGGCTGTACAGTTATAGTCAGCAACCCAGTCAAGGGTTCTCCCTTTGTTGTGAGTAGTGGATGTCATTTTTTGGCTGAATCCTAGTTCGTTGAGGGAGCCAGCAATGAGTTCTGAGTGCTGGTCTTTAGGGTCGTTGAAACCTAAGTTGAAATTTCCTAGTAAAAGGACATGTGAGGAATGTTTTAGATCGTTAGAGATAATGGTAGCAAGGTTATCGTCAAATGAGTTGATGGGGCCTGTTGGCCTGTACAGTAGATGGATAGTAAGGGTGTTGGATCCAGTGATGGGTACTTTGGCAGTCAAAGATTCATATTATTTAACATTGGGGACAGGTGCTAGTGTTATGGCGAGGTTAATTTGAGCTATTATAGCTAAACCTCTGCCTCTGGCCGTTGTTCTGTCGGCTCTGATTATTGTATAGTTCTCTGGGACTGCCAACATGATGGCTGTGCCTGCTGCCGTGTGGAGTCAGGACTCAGTTATGGCGAGGAAGTCATAGTCTTCAGAGTGTATGATTTCTGCTATTTCTATGGCATGTGCCACCAGGGAACGGGGATTGATTAAGGTGCCCTTAAGATATGGAGCTATCTTACTTAATGGTTGTAGTAATGGGGTCAGATTGGTAATTTTATTCTTTTGAGGTGCTTTAGGTAGTGAGTTCTGGCAGTGGCTGGTGAGTGGGTGGTAGTTTCTCGTATTGGGTTCGGTAATGGATCTGGCGAGAGGTTCAAACAGTTTGGGTAGTCTGGATCGGAGTCTTTAATTTCTGGTTATAATGCTGCATGGTTTATTCATGTTGTGAATGAGCAGGGGAGGGTGATTGGGGATGAGTGTCTTAGTGCAGTGATGGTACCTGTAGGGTAGTGAAGTCGACAAGTCCTTGGTGAATGTATGCTTTATCAAGGTAGTGGTTGTGCACGTGGATGATTCCTGGTAGAGTGGTCAGATAGAGGTTGAAAAGGAGAGCAGAGAGGCAGGTGCCTTGGGATACTCCAGTATTGACGGTGCGAGCGGTTGAGACAAAAGTTGGGAAGAAAGCAATTTGTTTACTGTTGTTGAGGAGGGAGGCAATCCATTTGAGTGCTGAGCCTTGGATTCCTAGGGAGTGGAAACGGTCAATGAGGATAGAATGGTTGACGGTGTCAAAGGCTGCTGACAGATCAAGGAGAATCAGCGCTGAGCATCACTCTGAGTCTGCCGCAACCTTGAGATCGTCCCAGATTGAGATCAGAGCGGTTACTTTTCCATGGCGGGGCCTGAAGCCTGGTTGAGCAGGATGGAGAAGTTTGTTGGATTCTACGAAGCGGTTGAGCTGAGAGTATGCAGCACGGTCAATGAGTTTCACGAGAAATCTGGTGTTGGAGATCGGCCTCTAATTCTTAGTATCAAGGGGGTCAAGGGATGCCTTTTTTAGAAGCGGTTTGACATGTGCTATTTTAAAGGCCTCTGGGAAAATGCCAGAGGAGAGGGAGTCATTTAGTATGGACCTTTCTTGTTCCCCTTCGCAAGTAGATGAGCATTTTTCTTTCAGAAGAGATGTGGGACAGGGGTTCAGGATGGATCCGGAGGGTCTGCTGCCACATAGTAGATGGGGTGGAAAGAGTCAAAGGCTGGCATTGCGGTCATCGGGGCAACAGAATCGGGAGAGGTAGGTGTGGGGCAGGGGGTGAGGGTGGAGTGTTTGTTATTAAGGGTTGCGATCCTGCCAAGTGCTGTGTTGTAGAAATGCAGCGAGAGGGAGTCACAGAGCGTTTGCGTGGGTGTGGTTTCGGCAGAGGTGCAGGTGGATTTCAAGAATTCGGAGATGATCTTGTGGCAATTTATAATTTGTTTATTTTTATAGGCATTTTTGGCCTTTCGGATCTCAGATTTGTAATTACAGTGGTGGTGGCAGAACATAGATTTGCTGAGAGTGGTTTTGGATGTTCGCCATTTGCGCTCAAGAGAGTTCTTTTGACTTTTGAAAGTCTTTGGGGGATAGTCCTTTGCGAGACGGTGCGCAGCATGAGGGGGTGATAGGAATTAGTGATTCTTTAAGCCAGGAGTCAAAGGATTCGATGGTTAAGGGTCTATCAGACTTCAGTGACACTGGGAGATCGAGTAGCAGGTCTTCAGCTAGGTCGGGAGTACCTTGACTTTGTTCCAGCATTTGTGATCATATGTGAGGACTGGGAGAGCCATGGATGGAGGGGCTGGTGTGTGGATAGAGAAATGGATGGCAGAGTGATGCTGGAGTGCAGGGACAGAACAGATATTACGTTTCTGCCTTCCTTTTACCCTCCACTTAAAAAACAACTTGGGCAAATGCCTGCATGAGATTTCTATCGTGGCGTCAAACCAATGATTTCCATGGAATCTCCTTGCATTTTACACCAGCAAAAAGCAGGCGGATTCCATCTTGCGCATATGGCAGGCGGCGCTTGTTCATTTTAGACCGCAGAGCCGAAAAGAGAGGCATACAGATGCTCCCGCCATCACTCCACACTTCTGGTTGCATTCTGCAGAGCAAAAGATGAAAATTGCCTGGATGGGACCTTTTTGCTAGTAAGTGTAAACATAAGCGGTGCCCTTTGGGCAATTTAGCTCATGATTATAAATTCCAATATATGGTTCCATGTGTTAACATCCCGGCAAAAATATTGCGATACAAAAAAATCGCCATATATTTGCGGTGATGTTGAGCCATGTACCCTGCGTGGGACACCCCCTCAACCCCTGCATTATCTTTAAATGTGCGGGGGACACCCCCGCTCCCACAAATGATCCCCCCCAAAAATATCACCTATGGCGAGACAAACAAGCATATGTACGGCGATATTTTTGGTGGGGATAATATGTAGGGATACCCAATATATTTATTGATTTGGGGATTTCCGTTGAATTTGCAATATCGTACCCATTGCTAACCAATTTATTGGACGGTGTCTGTGGTGCATGTTGGTAAAGGTCTCCCATTCCAGAATCCACTGGCAATCCTTTCTGCTGTGTTCATGTAAAGAAAGAATATTTGTGAATACGACCAAACCATGTGCAAGATTCCACTATCATCAGTCAAAAGATATAAGCATCTGCAGGGTGTGGCCATCAGGCCTATCATTGGGCTTTATGGTTATTATGAGCATCTATTCTTCTGTAAACATCATCCCTGCTGGACTGTACGCCAGGCACCCTGGGTAAATGACTTCCACCATCAGCGATGTTGTGTACGCCCCTGTAACAACATTATATGTTACAGTGGCATTGATGCATCTCACAGCTTGCTGTTTGGAATTCTTCCTGGGAAATATCTCAGTGCCTGTCTAAGCTCTTTATCTCTCAGGCCACTCCTTCATGGATATAGTATCCAGGCAGCTTCTTGGCTCCAAATGCAGGCCGAGATACCAGGCCAACCCCTTGTAATCCTTCCAGGGAGATAGTGGCCGGCTCTTTTCTATAGGGATCTGTTTCCTCTCTCACATCTTTAGGCAGATGGAGCTCAGCTCTCATTTATTCTCTGCTTTAGGTGTATTGTGCCAGATTGACTTCTTTATGGATAGAATGCCAGACTGTACCAACAACAGCAGACTTGGATCCGTGTTAAAGTGTCCAGTGGGACCAATTTTACCCAACTCTCGACTCACAGCATACAAATATCTTTATTTAGTCATGTAAAACATCCACACAATCTCTAAAAGCCTTGGTAGAAACTCAAAAATCAAACCATCTCACCACATTCCCTCCTCCGAACATGCCAAAATCACACTGAAATATAAATCAGTGTATTAAGAAATGGTAAAGTGCACCATATAGACAGCATGTTGAATGTTAGTGTGAACACGAATAGAAACATGCACACAAACTGTTCATTAGAAACATTTGCTTACAAAAACACAAGAAAAAAACACAAGAATGAATTGCATCAACGCCCGCCATAACATGTCATGTTTATTTGTGTTCCTCGTGCTCTAAATGCAGAACATTCATTAGGGGCTGCAATGATGTATTTAATTCTGTATACGAAGGCCCATACTCTCTATTCTATATTACACAAGAGATTAGCGTTGTAATCTTGTTCCCATCTGCAACACAAGTAACACGAACAATTAGTGCCCAAAACATTGTCTTTCAATCGATGTGGCAATAATCTGCCAACCCTAGCTCTCAATACCTTAGTAATGTGGGGCAGGGCAAGAGCACATCTATGCCTGAACAACGACAGAACTGAGCTCCTCATCTAGGGATCTTCACACCACCTAAAACACTTGGACCCAGACTACCCCTCTTTCTCCATGTAAAAACCCTTGCTAGAGCCATCATCAGCAGCAAACTCGACTATTGTAATGCCATTCTCTCAGGCACCTCATCTAAAAATCTCATGAAACTCCAACTGATCCAAAACAATGCGCTGCGGGGCCGTCAGGGGCTTGAAACACTCAGACCATATCTCCCATGCTAGGCAAGAGGCCCAGTGGCTACCAATTAAAGCCAGCATCAAGTTCATGATCCTCTCCATCACTCATAGCTGCATCTATAACACAACACCTCCCTTCTTCAACCAACGGATCTCGAAAAAACCACAGCTGTGCTGCCCACGATCTTCCAATAACCGAGTCCTAGCCATTCCCAGATTCTCCAGGAAAAGAGTTGGGGGAACCAGCTTTACCGTCACTGCCCGCACCTTCTGGAATGCCCTCCCACTCCACACACAGGAAGAACCCTCCTACCTCATCTTTCAACAAAAACTTAAGACTTGCTTTTTGACAAATACGATTCGTTGCACCCGATGCTCTGTCTGCTTATGTACCTATTCTTTTGATTGTTTCATCACTTACTACTGTACCTGCCTATTGTGCCAAGATCAGCGCTGTGATACTTACAGGTTTGGGAGCTGCATTTAAATGCAATAAATAAGTAAATAAATAATGCTCAGCACGATGCTGTGTACTACTACTGCACTGTCAAAAAACACCTCCACCAAAGTGTCCACAAACCTAGCCAGTTCCACCCACGTGTCCTACTTACTGGGCCTCATTACAACTTTGGAGGCAGCCATGGTGCTATTAGCACCGTGGCTGCCTACAAAATCGTGTCCGGGTTCCCTAAATGGGGAAATAACGGGCCATTCTGACATCGGAGGACCCAGTATTTCCTCCTTCAGGGAACCCGGGCCGGTCATTACCGATTTCTATTCGAGCCCCCACAGGGCGCAATGGGAATGGGGAGGGAGCTAATAACGGGGCCGTTAATTACGGGCCCGTTGTTAGCTCCCTGGTCCCCTCGCGGGATCTGCTATGGACGTCTGGAAAAACCAAACATCCAGAGCGGGTCCTGCGAGAGGACCTTGTAATAGTGCGGAGTGGGTTTAACGGCGCCGGCACCATTACCAGCGCCGTTAAACCCATTCCGCACTAGTCGTAATGAGGCCCACTGTCTTATCCTGTACTGTCAAGTACCCAGTATTAGACTTGGCCGATACACACCTTTTCACCTTGCATCTCTACAGAGGTAAATGTCCTCCCTGGACACGGCCAGACCTTTCTCTTTGCTTCTGCCTTCTCTCTTCCTCTCCCCTGCTGATTACCTCCCTGATCAATGCACTGGTCACCCTCTGAATTCGGGCCCAGGTCCCTGCCTGTCCATTTGCAATCCTGCACTTCCTCTTGGCTCCCCCAGCACTTGTGGTCTGTACCTGTAACCCTACAGTCCCTTCTCTTGCACTTATTCTCCACCTGTTGGCTGCACTTATGAGTACCTGCACTTGCCACTCGTCGGCTGCAGTCTTGTTTCTCCTTTGTTCCTGCACTTCTCCATCCTACCCCACCCTCGGCACTTCTCTCCTTCCCCCTTCGCTGCTCTTGCGCGATCTGACTGACACAAGGCCCACTAAGAGCAGTGTTTTGCCCTCCCTTTTTGTTTCGCCCTCCTTGCCTTGTCGCACCTAAAAACACTTGTGTACAGGCGTGTTATAAATGCCATATCATATCATATCATATATCATATCATTAAGGAGCACCCTGCCCCTATGTGCGCATTACAACACACATCATACACAGTGACAAATGATGTACAGTGGAGGCTGGTACATTTCATAACTTAAGAGGCTTAAATGTTTGTGCCAATTATGCAGGATCAACATAGCACAGTGAGGGAGCCCAAACCAAACAAGGGTTGCTTGAGAAGGGTTCTCGCTCCCAAGAAAATATTTGAACAATTGGTTTAAAATTAGGCATTTTACAGCACTTTCTTTGCAAAATTGGGTAGAAATCCATGCAGTTTGCAATTGGTTTTGGGAAAATCCCAATAGTTGCAAATCACAAACTGCCAGGAACATTTTCGTGTAGGCAAAGGAAAGGCACGTCTGTATTGGTATTCTGTGTTTACAACTCCAATGAAGTCATTAACTCTCAGAAGACTCCTTTGAAAAAACACTTGCAGGCACATTGAGGCAACGTTTGATGGCAAGTCTTGTTTAAAGCTAGCAGTGAGGAGGTGTTTTGGGTGAGGGCAGGAACTGGGTGAGAATTGTCATAGGGATAGCATGGCCATAAGAAGTCAATTTGTTGGCAAATAACTAAATAACATCTACAAGCTTTGTGTACCTCCTCATATGCCATTTCTTCCTATCTGTACTCAATGCTGTCATTGGGATGGATCTTCCCAGATCCAGGATCTGGAAAAAAATGACTCTCTAGATTTCAGATACAGCTGCACAATCTGGGAAATCTATGTGCACTATATGTTTATTTTAGAATGCTGTGTGTTTGTGCTTTAAACTATGTTGGGCAGGGATTTCAACCGTGGTTGCTAGGTTCCAAAGTGAGACACTTCCCTACAAGACCACTTGAGGGTCTGAACTGGAGCCCTGTGAAATCGCTTATCAATATTGCACTGTACTGGAAATATTGATGTCAATTTTTTAGCTTTAAAAGGGGTGCAGATGTTGAACTTTGCTGACGATAAATCCTCTGAGGGTAAAAGGCAAATGTTCATGGGTGTGACTAAAATACCTGCCCTATACCCTCCTAGGAGGGATGCCCCAGAAAAAAAGTCTATTTCCACCACTGTCTGTTCGTTAAAGCAAAAGTTTTGGCTTATTGGTGGTACGCCTAATAACCCAAACAAAAAGAATGCCATGTAGTGGCGCAACAACATTGAGCAGATCGGGCTCTAGCCCCCTCCTGAAATGACTCAACCTGGCTGCATGGGCGGCGCCAGCCCCTGGCCACTTTGAGACAGAAGGCCTCTTCGATGTGTCACCAGCCTGTAGTATTCGTTAAGGAGCTGCATCAGCATCAAACATGCAGAACACAAAAACCTATCCATGCAAAATCAACAGACTCACTTTGATAAAACCAAAGTCTTAACTTCTGGTCTCAGCTTTTAGATAGCCCACCTCTCCAGAGATGAGCAAAGTAAACAGCCTCTTAATTGGGGTGAAAGGTACGACTAGTGGGCAAAGGTGCAATAGCTATTCCGCTTCCTAGCTGGGCTCAGGGAATTGGGAGGGAAATGGGAGCTGAGCTGGCTGAAGTTTTGTCAGGGCTGGTGGGGGCACATTTCTTTTTCATGTGTGGGGCACCCCTTGCCTTAGTGATTGGAAAAATAGTCCAAGGCACCTGTGGAGTGCTTAAATCAATAATGAAATCAAATTTAATGCAGCAAGGTGGTTAAAAGCTGCAGATTATCAGTATGTTTTCTGTGTCATAAGACTGCCAAAATGGGGCAACTACTTGGGGGCCCATTTCAACTGTAAAAGCTGAAAGGCCCAGATGCCATCCCTCGGTAGGGAGACCAACAGCGCAATGGGTTTATCGGCCCCACTCACTATCCGCTTTCAAAACTGTCATCCAGCCCTTGCCAGGTTGACCAACAGAGCCGTGGCCAGACGGAACAGGACACAAACGTTAAATGGTGCCTGGGCTTCACTGTTAACAAAGGCCCTGCAATTACTAACATACAACATTTCACTGTTAGCACCTGCATTCATATGCATACATGTTTAGGTAATTGAAATCATGATGTGGGGTTAGCACTTGCATGCCAGGGGAGTGATTACAACGGAAGTGGTGACATGAGACATCTCATTCTCACAGCAGTCCTTAAGTGTGACGTTTCAGAAATGAAGGCGAGAGTCAGCTGCTTGTAACATTGATGCTTCACCAGAATAGTCTGATTCCAATGTGAAAAGATGTTAGATGCCCCCACACAAGTAAATTTGCCTCCCCTCACACCCTCCGAAGTTAGTGCCTCTCCAAAATGTGTGAAGTGTTAGTCTACCCCCCTGACATTTTAGCCGAGGTGCACCTCTGATGCCATGAAGCCACCCCTTAATGAAGTGGCCCGAAGGGCGGCTAAATTTAGGGGTGGTGCTGAACACAAACTCACATAAAACACTTTCACCCATGCATTCATCCACCAGTTACACAACTCCTTACATGCATGCATACATAAAACCAAACACAACATTGACACAAACATAAACACCAACATGCACGCATGCTTTCATACACATATAT
Organism: Ambystoma mexicanum; assembly: GCF_040938575.1. NCBI lineage: Eukaryota > Metazoa > Chordata > Amphibia > Caudata > Ambystomatidae > Ambystoma > Ambystoma mexicanum. Next base: position 47,363,842 of record NC_090925.1, on the reverse strand, counting down.
GTACTAATGTAAAATAAAAAACACTTACCTTACCTCCATCCGCCTTTCAAAAGCTTCTACGCAGCCGACACTTAGACATGCTGCCTGACAAGCGTAGATATGCTGCTTGACAAGAGAGAACTCCTCTCCCATCAGTCAGCGTGGTCACACTGAGCAACGTGAACACACTGACTGACAGGAGGGGAGTCCTCTCTTGTCATTCAGCCTGTCTAGGTTGTCAGTTGAATAACTGGAGGCAGCAGAGCTCACTTCTGATCCCTGCTGTCTCCCATTATTTTGCTGTTTGTTGCGGTCATCTCTGACATAGTGGCTTCAGCCAGGTTCTCTGTGTGTGGTCAGCAGTTTTTTTCCTGACTCACGGAGAAGTGGTAGAGGCTACCACAATGACCAGGAGCATGAAGACATATCTGACCTGACTGGCAGAGGGCTTAATGACTAGGAGAGTGACTCTGTGGCTCCCACCATGATGGCCTCCATGTAGAACATGGCTCTGGTGGAAAAGCTCTGGTGCAAAAGCCCTTCCCGCACAGTTACAATAGAGGATCTTACAGGGGGAGAAGGTCTAATGGCATGAGATGAGGTCAATCCCAAAGAACCCCCGGAGGACAAGGGAGAAATAATACCAGAGTTCCTTTTTTAGATCAATGTCAAGAAAGAGTGAATTGGGACTTCGAACCACACCAGACATGGAGCAAAACAGCGTATTAGTAAATTTAGCTACCTATCAACCTACTGAGGCAAAGATATCTGTACTAGAGAAGAGGTTCAGTTCTGTACCCACTGACCACTATGATAACTTCAGAACCAGAATAGAATTGCAACAACTTTATTAGAAAAATACACCTTAAACACAGTATTTTATGCATCGTTATCAAATTGGAGACGAGAACGAGACAGGATTGCGTAGACCATCCACTTTTAGTACTCCCACAACATGTCACATTTCGGAGGCAATTGTGTTTGAGAAATGAGTTTTGGGTGCATTCGATAATCTTGAGACCCAGAACAATTGAGAGGGCCTTCAAAATATAACAAGATCGTAGCGTGCTCCTTAAAAAACAATAGAGAAATAGTCCTAAGGAAAGCGGATAAGGGCGGTGCAATAGTTATCATCAACAGGCAGGCCTATATAAACGAAAGCAACTGCCAACTGAGTGCCAATTCTTTCTACAAACATATTACCACTGATTCAAACAAGAGGCTACAATCCTTGATTAACTGTAAGGTTTCTAAAGCACCAGGTAGGCAGTGGATATCAAAACAGGAAGCAGAATATCTTGCACCCTCTAATCTAAGCATCCCAAAGTGTTATGTAATAGCCAAGATTCATAAGACATTGCTGAACCCGCCAGACAGACCCTTCGTGTCTGGCTCAGGATCATTGCTAGAACCATTCTCAAAATCCGCAGACCGATTTCTGAGTCCCTATGTTAAACAAATGGCCTCCTATATTCAAGATACAACTGAGGTGATCAAAATGATAGTGGGATTCCATATTGAAACAGAGAATATCTTGGTTGGTTTAGACATCGTATCTTTATATACAGAAATTCTGCAGATGGCCACTTTGAGCATGGTGGAAGATTGTTAGAATCCAGAACCTCAGGCAAGACACCTAATTTGTTTATGTTGTGGTGCACAGAAATGTCTCTGAGGTAAAACTATTTTGTTTTCAACAACTAGTTTTTCAGGCAGATACATGGGACCACAATGGGTTCAGCAGTGGCACCAACACTTGCCAACATGTATGTCAAAACAATTGAAACGTATGTAATCCTGGTGAACACTAACCCATACAGAAAACATGTTAAATTGTGGAAAAGGTTTATTGATGACATCCTCTTGATATGGTCTGGCGACGCCAAGATGTTTGAGGCATTTGCCATGTGGCGAAATGATCAAAATCCATTCTTGAAGTTTACAATTACATATAGCAAAAATTTGATTAACTTTCTAGATCTGACCATTTATGTTAGCAAGGAAGAAGCTGTATTGAAGGTTAAACTGTACCATAAAACAACTGATAAGAATGAATTATTACTTTACCCTAGTTTCCACCCGAAACATACTAGACTGAATCTACCATTGGGACAGTTCCTCAGATTAAAAAGGAACAGTACTACTAAGATGGATTTTGATCAAGAAGCCCAGACGCCTACACATAATCTCGTCCAGAGGGTTATCCTCACAATATCGTAAGAAAATCATACAAAGAGCCTCCTACAACCACAGAGAGTCGCTGCTCGAGTACACACCCAAATGTTCCAAAGAAGATGACTTCATTTTTGTTAGTTCTTTCAATCCCCTATCAAATGAAATTTCAAAAATTGTCAAACAGAATTGGCATATACTGAAGGGAGGCGAGTGCCCATTATACTACCCAAGATGTGCATTCCGTAGGAGTAAAAACATTAAAGAACTAACCACACGCAATGACATTCATATGAAGATCGACATACAACCTACACTGACTGAACAATGGGGTATGAAAAAAACGATCGGACACAGCCCATGTGAAAAATGCAGCTGCTGCTTGCAAACCACGAGAAGCAAAGGAATAGATCTAGGGACTTTGTTGCCACAAGCTGTGGCAACAAAGAGTGTTAACCAACTGTAACTCAACAATGGTGGTTCATGCCATATGGTGTCCCTGTAAACGACTATACATAAGTAAAACCGAAAGGAAATTAAAAATCAGGATTGGAGAACATAAAAGTAGTATCAGTAACAGAACACCCAATGCAATCCTGGTTGGCCACTTCAATATCTTAGAACACAAACCTGAAGATCCTAGGTGGAAAGTGCTTATGAAGATAGGACCTAAAAATAGTGTAGCCAATGATAAATATGTCTTGAAGACACATGAACAAAGACTTAACTTTTTAACTAAAAGCCATTTGTCTGGCCTAAATGAAGAAATAGACTGGAGTGTTTTCATAAATTAAGACATTTTGGGCTCATTATAGGTTTGCCAGTCCGGTCACAACGGTACCAGTAAGCTTGCCGGTACTGTTGTTACGGGACCGGCAAACTACGAGGTCTGCTCGCGGGTGCCTTCTCGCCCACCAAGTCTGACCAGGCGGGGGACCGGCACCCGCGAGCAGCCCATGTCGGATGCAATGGCACCATTCACGAATGGTGCCGGGTGCATCCAACCTCCCCATTCCCATTGAGACCTATGGGGCTCAAATGGGAATGGGGAGTAATTATTACCGGCACCCGGCAATGGGCAATTACTGGGTCCGGTGGGGCCCGAATGCCCCGGTAATTGCCCATTGCCTGGTGCTGGTAAAATCATGACTCCAGTGGCAGCAATGCCAATATTTACCGGCATGGCTACCGCCAGGGTCATAATGACCCCCATTGTCTAGACGGACTTGCCAGTAGAGATTTACACCCCTACACCTTTGGAAATTGAACTAGCCACGATTAACAATGAGATACTGTGTGTTTTGCATCCTATGATATAAACAAGAGAGAAGACGCTCTTGAATAGTTCATTTAATCTCCCGTTGGGAGCATTAGAATTCCTAATCCCTGTCTGACTAGTGCAGTTTGGCCACAATACAATGCTTATCTATGTGACTTATGTTCTTAATGATCCAATGAGTTGTAGTTACTTTAATTATGTATCCCGAGTACACTATACCTTTTTCCATGATGATGGGTCGGCGTGCTTAGTCCAACGAGTACGAATGAATGTTTTTGTGTTGCATGAAATAAGCATATTTTGGGTTTACATCCATCTTTCGCAACGGGCAAATTTGTGATTATTACAGTGACTATGCTGGAGACAGCCATCTGGAACACTGAGTTTATAATCTTCTACCCACTGGGGTTGTCCATATCGATAAGCAACATGAGATGACATCCTTGATTGTTATATATATCCAGTGTTGCTTACCACCTTTAAAGATGGCGGGATTACGGAATACGTTTGACGAATGAGGAAAGGTTGTTTTCTATGTCTATGTTACACATGTATCACATGGTTTTGCTTGCGTCATTAATAGACGACTACTTTCAAACACAACGAACACACTAGAACGATAATTGGACACCCAGCCCGATACCCAGTAACAGGGCATGGAAGTGAGATACAGGGATTGGACATTTAACTTTACCAGTAAGACAGTAAGACTTGGTAAGCATTGGGAACTATGTCTGTCCTGCAGCTTATTTTTATCACGCAAGATAGATCAGAGACATGTTGATACTATTGCTCGCCTCCTAGTCTAACTGGAAGATATATACCGAGTGAATTAGTCTGTGGCCAGGAGATACTAGCCCAGTTTCACTAGCCATGGTAAAAGCTGAGATGAGTTCAAGCGATATAATTTTCGTGTCACTGACCAAGCTTTATACATCTCTGGTGTGCCAATTAGCATTAGACTATTAACTACAGCTTAACGATGTATGATGGCCATATAATCTAACGGCAATTATTTTGTACATACATTAATGAGTGTATTTGACTATCAGATGACGCAAACACTTTTCTTGTTTTCGTCTGTAGGATTCACTATGCCATCCATAATACCTGTTTACACGCCCTTGATGTGGGGATGTTTTTGACTGGATTACCTCATGCGTGTTATTGACTTCAATGCGTCCCAAGTAAGTGGAGGTTTTATTATGCATTCCTCCGCATTTCTCATGGCCATTAAGACATTGAGATCCTGCCTCAATTTGCTTACTGTCTTGACACGGCTATCATACATGTGTTTTGAAGGTTTAGTGACTGCTACACTGAGAGTCTGCAGTTGATATGGATGCATTGCTGAAACTAAAGAATGGTAAGCATCAATGGTATCACCTATACACTTTATAATGAGTAATGTTAACTTTATGAAAGGCCCCTTATTAATTCTCTTTCCCATCTCTATTTTCTGTTTTATGGTCTAGGCTGACACATTTCACTCTGTGGGAAGAGACGGAGGACTTAAATTGTTATTACCTCAGAACATTACCACATGTGATTCCATGTTAGAGATTGGTTGACAATTGCAGAGTTCCGCAAGTACTTTTCATAGACACCACATGCCAGACCGACCTGGTCATTATCATCAGTTTTCACCCCTGAAGAAGTTTGCTTAATGATTTGATTCTTCAACCTGGGGGAACGAAACGTGTTGGGTTATACGTCAGCACCAAAATAGGTGTTGAGATATGATGTACTAAGAAAACATCAAATATATGAACTAAGGGAATTGCACCTTTACATCTATATCGGAGTAAAATGTTGAATAGATATTTTTTTGGATAACAACTGTGGTCTTTAATTCTAAAAACTTTTGCTCTCAAGAAATCAATGTTTGTATTACATGTTTGTGAATTGTTGTAATATTGTATTTTACTGCACATGCACTTTAAAGCCACTAAAGAGGTGTTAGGCACTAGTCAAATGTTCAGCACTAGCCACTTTTTGATGGTCTTAATTGAAAATCTTTTATATTTGCCTTTTATGAAATAAACGTAGAATGTTTTTCAATAAAGTGTTTGAGGCTAACATTGTTTGGTTGAATACTCCATGTACTTTGTTGTACCAATTTCATGGAATCTAGTACACATTGTTGGTTAAACTCACAAACTCACAAACCCTAGAGATTGACAACATGAACTATTAGAGATAGGGAGCTACTTATGGGCGGAAAAGCCCTGGTAGCCTGGCTGCAGAGTGCCCTCTATGCCTCTGGTTGGTTGTAGACCCTGCCTTAATCACACTCCTCACTAAGGGTAAAGGAGTTGCTTTGATTCTTTCTTAATCCTTTACATACATATCGCATCGACTCCTAACCCTGTAAACTTTACCTATACACTTTTTAATCTTCAGTTTGTTACCTAGAAGAGCCACCTCCACCAAATAAACATCACTGCCAGTCTTTTGGGTATATGTTTTGATTTGTCATCCAAGATGAAACATTATCTTTGGGGCCAGACAACAAACAAGTCAAAACACTTCTTGCCAAATTGGATTTAGTGACTTCCAAGAATGCAATGACTTGATTTGAAAGGATTGGTGAAATTGGGGAATTCCCTACCTGGGAAGTAAGGGATGATTCGTAGAAAAATCTGCTGCCTCCAACATCCCACCCGGGTGCGGAATTCGTCATTGGGGTGCAAAGCTTTGCAATGGGAGTGTGAACATTTTGGCCAAATCAGAGGATTGAAATGGGCATGCCATCTGATCCGCTAAAATGTCTAGCATTTCAGGTAATCGGTACATGAAAACCTTTCGGGTTTCAAAAATGTTCCCAAAATATTTCTGAGCCTGCTGCCAACATCACTACAAACGTAACAATTGATCTGCTCTGAATGACTTATACTGTTCCCGCTATGACACCAGTCTCCTACCCAAAGTTTTCCTGAAGCTGAAAAATGCAAAATTGAGAAAAAACATAAAAAATCAGTTTCAAGAAACCTGAGGTTCTTAAATGTGCAGAACTTTCCATACTCAGTAAATTTTCTGTAATACTGTGTGGGTCATTTTTGGCTCCGCACAATATTTTCCACCACATTTACCAATCCGCTTAAACTGCAGAATAACCCACCATGTCAGCAATCAGCTTCTACATCACCTTAATCCAACTCACTACTAGACCCTTTCAAAGTCAAATCTATACAAAATAGACTGCAACCTTTCTCTCGAAACTGCAATGTCCCCATGGTACTCATGCAAACAACATCAACACTGCTTCTTCTTTCTCCTCCCTACTCTGCTGCGCACCCTCCCCTTACCTTGGACATGAACAAGAGGTCCAGATGCTGATCATCCAAGTGCCCAACAAGTGGAAACCTCTTATTCACTCCACAATTCAGCAACACACGACGCTACTACATGATATTGTGATCCCTCATTTCGCAGCAGGTCCATCGTTTGAAGTAGTAGCACAGAGAACAATATCAAATCCCTTTCAGCAGGGCCCCAATTGCCACTATGAGGGTGGAACAGGTATTGCAATACCACTGCGTTCCCACCTGTCTGAGCCTTAAGGCTACATTTTATAATAGATACATAAGTGTTCTTCCTACCCTAGGGGAAAAAACAGTGGGTTATATATCATTATGTTTTAAAATAGTACAAAAAGGTACACACACTCAATATTAATACAAATTCAAATATGAAACACAAAGTAACGCACATACATAGGCACAATTTTAGGTGGGGACAAGGGTGCTTGTCCCACCCAACTTTCGTGGCACGCCATTTTGTTCCCCTCATTTGGCAGGGGTCCCTTTTATTTCGATGGCATGTCCCCTCCAACATTTTCAACAAAGTCACTCCACTGCAGACATATTCTATATAACACATATCCAACCTTAAGACTCACTTGAAAGATTGTGTTGATGTGACCTGCCTATATTGAAGTGAGAATTACAGCTGAATGCCACCGATTCCTGTGGTAATCCCGAGGGAAGCCGCAAAAGAAAAGTGCCCAAAATGATATTTCGCGGATGGAAAGGGGTGATGTCATATCAGCTCATAGGTGTGGCGTGGGAACGAGGACCACATGTGTAGACACTTGGGAGCTCATGTTCCATTGAGACGCAATGTGAATGCAAGGCGGAAAAGCCTTGAGTAAGGTCTTCCATGCCTTGCATTCACTCTGCGGCTCATTTCCATATGGCAGAGAGGAGGAGTGGAACGTATCTTGCATTTCCGCGGATCCCTTACCCTCCACCATACAAATGCTCCAGGATCTGCACCGGCATGGATGTTCATGCTGGTGCAATAGATGGAGATCCATACTGGGTCTGCCTGCTTTACGCATCAGCATAAAGCGGACAGACCGCATAGGGTTCCATTGTACACCCATCCTGCATGGCGAACATGGCGAGCGTTGCTCACAATCAAAATTAAAGGCTGCCTGGCATGTCAGGCAGTCAGGCAGTCAGGCAGTCAGGCAGCGTTTACTCACTTTCCATTGCGGAGTGCAAATCTGAAGACCAGAATTACTCAACCAATCAAACATTATATTATATTCCTATTTTAAGCCGGACCGCCATAAAAGATCCACATATTACAATAACACAGTCTTCAATACATATCTTAAACAATGTTAAAATACAATGGTGAGTGTAGAACATCTATTCATCTTTGTCAATATTCCTAAAGTGGTTAAGTGCAATTAACAACCGACAGTACACAATGCATTTTGTGAAAGATATATAGTACAGCTATATATAGTACAGCTACCAGGTGGGAGTTTCTACAATCTAAATCCTTGGAGATAGCTTCATCTCATCTTATTGGGAGCAGAAAGAGGCTCACGTGTATTAAAAGTAAGATAGGCCAATAGTGTCGGAAGTTCACCGAGTATTGAACTACCTCTAGCTGGAATGCTAGGCAACATTAAAACTAGCAGCCATGCCGCTAGTACAGCCAGACTGTCTTGAGCTGAACACTTTACTCTGAAATGGCACTGGTTACCTTAGTTCTTCTTCTCCATGCCCTACTTAAATATGAGCCCAGGGCAAAAGCACTCTCACGTCTGAACACCGAAGTAGGAAGTTGAGAGCTGTCTTATCTCACGTTCCCTTAGAATGCTCGTCAGCCAGTTCTTTCATAAGCCTGCATGGATGGGACAGAACAGAATAAAATATGCCAGGTTTTCTGTAGCAACGCAAACATAACTTTGGCTAGCTCTGCACTCCATCTGGAAGTACACACTGCCAACAACAAGACACTTTGGTGGTCATTATGAGTGAGGCGGTAAGAGGTTAACGGCGCCGGTAATGGTGCCGGCAACGTTAACCCCTTACCGCCCCATTATGAGTCTGCTCGCGGGACCCGCAAAGGGTAAAAAGGTAAAACCTGGTGCCCTTAGCGGGTCCCGCTAGCAGACCAGGGAGCTAACAACGGGCCCGTTATTAACTCCCTCCCCATTCCCATTGAGCACTATGGGGACTCGAATGGGAATGGGGATATACCGGGTCCGGGTTCCTTGAATGAGGAATTACCGGGTCCTCCAAGGTTGGAATGGCCCGGTAATTCCTCATTCAAGGAACCCGGACCAGGTAATGCGGCATGGTTACCTCCAAGGTCGTAACGACCCCCCCTAGACTTACTTTCGTGAACATAATCTTGTGCTGTGGACTGATCACGAAGGTAAGATATCCTGGGAGTCTATCATGGATCTAAAGAGGGAGATATTCATCAACATGTGTACTGATTATCACCTCATCTTCCCTATGTTTGCCAGAAACCTGAGCTTTAGTAATCTTTTGGGAATCCCAGCCATCAACTTATAGACAGTAAAACAGTTTCCCTGGCCCATCTTGTGCAGGAATGACTTCACGTAAATGAGCCAATCAACTTAGGTTAGTGTAACCCAATATTTCACAACTATACATCCCAGCCACCACTACCGGGCCTCTATAGAAAGTCACCATATGTTGAGTTGCGTGTTTCCTGATGTGTTTGGCAAATCTGAAAATCCTCCCAGAGATCTGTCTATTTTTTGTCACTGATTTTGCTGGATGATCGTCCCGGGTCAATTTAGAATGAAAACGTAGGCCTAGGTAGTCAGATGTATTGCAGACCTCCAGTGGTTGCCCATTAAGGGAATCCTTGGGGTGGGCTTCCGCTACCCTGAAATGCACATTACTTGGCTCTTCCTTGAATTCACTCTAAGCCCCCTGGCCGTCATGAATGCGATGGACCCCTCAGCCAGCATTTGAAGTGATTTGGGTGTGTTTGCGATTAAAACCACCTCAACTGCATGGCTTAATACAAGTAATTTCCTGCCATCAGACATGGGGACGTCTACCTTTAAGGCAAGCAATTGCCTTTTAACTCAAATGGTGTACAAGTTAAATAGGAGGGGGCCAGCGCACACCCTTGCAGGACCCCTTTCCCCACACGTTTATTTCTTCGCTGAGCTCGCCTTGCATGCCATAATAATTTTTATAGGAGGGGTGTCACATGCCCCGACATTGGGGGGTATATCTGACCATGTTCCCAGCAATTCTGGCACCATACACACAGTCTCAGGGAGAAATGGAACGGCGGAAACTACAGATCCCAGCGAGGGCAGAGAAAAGCTTTGCCAGACACAGGTCACGTGAGTCACGGGACACAAATATCCAATCCAATGTGGAAACGAAATGCTGCATTTACATTCGAGTGCCATTCCCAACCCCTGTGCCGTGAGATGCATTCTGTTTCAGTCTTTTTTCCTACTCACTTCATTTTTTAGATTTCCTGGCTTACTTGACTCGGTTCGTTATGCCAACCTGTCTTGGACTCTCCTTGGCCACCGGCACTGATTAACTCTCTCCCCAGTGTGTGTTGCTTCACATTATGGAATGTTTTCATGGGCCTGCGTCTAGGTTTGTTCTTTTGTGGTGATTTTTAGGCCTGTAGCCCCTTGTTGGATAAACTGTGGATTATTGAAAGGGACTGTGGATTGCTTATTTTGCACCTCTGTTCTAAAGGATGCAGAAACCTGTGGAAAAAGACACTCACCCCGGAGAGGTCTCTTCCTTTCTATGTGTGGGGAGGGGTCATTTGTCATTGGTTGGTGTCCTTGTGCAATTCAGTTTAGGGCCCAATCAGAAGGAGCGGGTTACCTGGTCTATGGACTTCATCCTCTCAGTTTATTCTTCGCTGCTTCATCAGTGATTACCCTGCCCTTCCCATCAGGTGCAGCCTTGGGAGAGAAGGTTGGAAGTATAAGTGAACTCGGACTTCTGAATTATTAATATCAGACATACTTTCTTTTACAGTTTGGGAGATAGCAGCTATCCCCCATTCCTTCACTCTTTTGCCTGAGCTCCTCCCATTAGTTATCTGCCAATTGTTTCACATGCACATTGAAAATGAGGGGGATCCAACATTGCTCAACTCCTAAATCAAGGTTTGTGAAATGTCATAGGTTTAGTCCAAGCTTAACTTGATGTAGTCTGCCAGAGAGGAAAGAACTCAGCCATGCAAGTGCCAAGACAATGATGTTGTACCACTAGTGATCCTGGTGAGAAGGATGCTGTGGGTGTCAAAAGTCACCAACATGTCAAAGAGGATGAGGAATCGGATGGCAGCTCGATGACATCTCCACCAGGAGGTGGTCTCTAAAGTCCAGGAAAACCTAGTTATGTCTTTTTTCCACCCAGCCCTGCAGCTTGTCGATGGCTACTTTGTAAAGATTTTTCCAGTTCTTGAAATAGAAGATTTTCTGGGTATTCAGGCATGGCTTCTTTAGAGGGAAGGCTCCTTTGGTGTGTTTCAGATGGTGTGGGAAGGAGTCCTCTCGGCTTATTGATGAGTAGAAGAGACCATGAGTATGGTGTATGGTGAACACCTCACTCATGAAGATGGCACGTGTCTCTGGGGGAACCATACTGGCAGCTGTCTTAATGGCCTGTGGGATGTATGTCCCTGGTATGAAAAGGACTGCTTTTGGCAACATGGCTGGTAGAGGAGAAGGGGAGAGAATGAGTGATATCTGAAGGGCAGAGAAGAGGCGAGCCTTGATTTCAGGATTCTGGATCTTGGCAGCAATGAACACCTGGAGTTGTTGCACAGATTTTGTGAGGGGGTGGCAGAAAGCGGGGCAGAGTTGGGTTTAATGAGATAATAGTGGACTTTAAACTGAGCAGCTCTGTTCCTAATGGCGTTGTCATTAGCCGGGGCAAGGAAGGCACGTTTTACTTTGACATTTGAGACCTCCTTGGTGACTGCAGAAGGAATATTTGTCCGAAAGTCCCTTCAACAATTAAAATATACAGAATTACAGAATACAAACGTTTCCTGACATGGGGTCATTCTCGAGTCCTTCCTCACATGCTCCGAGATGTACTCGAATGTAATAGTTGTGGCATACAGGTGGCGCTTAGCCAAAACTAAATATACTGCTTTATAAAATGCATTCCCTGCTATAGGGGTCATTCGCAGGATCATGTTTAACTCTACACGGCACTAAATGACACAGTCAAATGCACACCTCAAAATTAACAATAAAAAAAACCAAATATGAGCATGTCAAATAACTGCAGAGAGAAATCAGAACGCGTGTTTAAATGCGATTTTTATTCTACTTCTGCCTTTAAACAGGAAGATAATATATTTGTCTGCAAACATTGCAAATTGTGATTAAAGCGAGCAATTTAAGAACATTCTGGCGATGCTCTCTTCATTATTCTGCAAGACCCCTACAGTATTTCATTTGATTTATCACTTTCCTTTACAAATCCCTTTTCTTTTACTTCTAATCTCCTCTTTCCGATTCTGCTTCCTGCACCCAGTTGTATTCCGCCATTTTCCCTGCGGCGTGCAGTCTAATTCCCCTTCACTTCTCCTCCCATCTGGCCTTTTCCTTTCCCAAGCCCTTTCCATTTCTCTCTTCCTTTACCCTCTCCTTTCCCCTTTCCTTTATGCTCTTTGTCTTTTGCATGTTCTTTCCCTTTCTCACTCCTCATCTCTTCTCCTTTCCCCTTCCCTTTATGCTCATTGTCTTTTGCATGTTCTTTCCCTTTCTCTCTTCCTTTACCCTCTCCTTTCCCCTTTCCTTTATGCTCTTTGTCTTTTGCATGTTCTTTCCCTTTCTCACTCCTCATCTCTTCTCCTTTCCCCTTCCCTTTATGCTCTTTGTCTTTTGCATGTTCTTTCCCTTTCTCACTCCTCATCTCTTCTCCTTTCCCCTTCCCTTTATGCTCTTTGTCTTTTGCATGTTCTTTCCCTTTCCCACTCCTCATCTCTTCTCCTTTCCCCTTTCCTTTATGCTCTTTGTCTTTTGCATGTTCTTTCCCTTTCTCACTCCTCATCTCTTCTCCTTTCCCCTTCCCTTTATGCTCTTTGTCTTTTGCATGTTCTTTCCCTTTCCCACTCCTCATCTCTTCTCCTTTCCCCTTTCCTTTATGCTCTTTGTCTTTTGCATGTTCTTTCCCTTTCTCACTCCTCATCTCTTCTCCTTTCCCCTTCCCTTTATGCTCTTTGTCTTTTGCATGTTCTTTCCCTTTCTCACTCCCCATCTCTTCTCCTTTCCCCTTCCCTTTATGCTCATTGTCTTTTGCATGTTCTTTCCCTTTCTCACTCCTCATCTCTTCCCCTTTCCCTTTTCCTTTTTCCGATTTACTTGCTCGATGTCCCTTCCCTTTCTCACTCCCCTTTCCTTTCTCGCCTTTTCCTTTACCTTTCCCCTTTCCATGACCCTCCCCCTTTGCACTCCTCTTTTCTCTGACTTTCTCTTGCTCCCCATTTCCAGCCTCTGACTCTCCATCCTCCTCTTCTTCGCTGGATTCTGTGCTTTCTTCGCTGTTGTGTCGTTTCTCTCTTGGTCTTTGCTCTGCATCTTCCTCTTCCTCATTGTCTTCCACTAATTCTCCTTCAGCCTCGACTTGGATTCCTTCTTCGATGACTTGGCGTTTAGGCCTTGGTCCTTGCCCTGCATCTTTGATGCCTCGTCCATTGTCAGACTCGGCAGGAACGTGGCTGTCTGGTTTCTCCATCTTGTGATTTCCCAAAAGAAGAGAAGAATCAGAATCAAAAGATGTTCCATAAAGACAGTGAGCTGCAGTGGCATAAAAGCTGCTCAAGTAGGGCCGTGACTCCAGGCCATGTGCTTATTGGAACCTCTTGCCTGTAGCCCACCAGGTCTAGCCCCCGCCCCTCTGTGTAGTCCCTGTACTCTCCACCTCTCCTGGTCATACTGAAGGGGGAGGGGCATGGGGGCTCCTTCTAATATCTGTTGGAGGACTGAGATGACGCCTTAAGCACATTTACACATTGACAATGATGCTCTTCAGGTTTTTATTAAATCTGCTTTTGATCACATATTTTGAAGAGGCAAAGAGACATGCCTGCTTGTCCTTACAACTTTCAGCTTCATCTACAAGCATCTCAGTCACCATTTCATTTCTATGTGTGCCCTGAATAGTTTAAAGAAATGACATTCATCCGAGCCATTTCCACTGAGACATTGGGTAGCACAGAGAAACCTCAAGGGCCCCCACTATTTAAACCCCCCACTCATTCTGCTACTTACAGGACTCTGGCAGCCGCCACACGATAAGGGAATACGGCTTCTATGACCATGAATTATTGGATTAATCCAATAGCCCAACCAATCTAAACAGTGCACAGTGACTGTGTCATTGTTCGTGAATGTGGGTGTGTGACCTTTACGCCTGATTCCATAGTCGGGGGGCGGAGGGGGCGAGGGAGGGAGGGATGAGCCGTATGAGAAAGAATAATTACACACTGGGTTTCTAGGAAAAGGATCATCTATTATAATGCAATATTAGTTTCTCTTACAGTTATTTCCATTATTCAGACTCTTATCTTTCATTCCGAACTCCAATTATATCTGTTCATTTTGACATTTGAGCTTACAATAGCGAATTGTTGTGCAAAATGAGTTGAATTTAAAATCATTGTGACTTATTTCAGTACCAAAACATATTTTATGCAATTTTTTAAAAAAATATTAAACCCTTAGATTACCAGTTTTTTTTTAAAAAAAAAAATAATAATAGTCATGAAGTTGTACTTAGCCTTATGATATAAATACAATTTATCTTAATATGGAAACAGGTGATAAACTTAAAGCTGTATTCAAAATGAAGATGAGACGACAACTTAAGACACATGCCAAGAATGTGCCTTCAGATTGCATTTTACAAAGTAGTCATTTTTTAAGTCTCTGGGTGTAAAGATCTAGGGTCAGATTACAGAAACTTTGCACTGGTGCAAGTGCAAACTTTGCACGGTATTAGCACTATGGCAAAGTGTGCCCTATTTTTAAAAAACACGGGGACACATTAAAAAACCATTGCACCTCGACAATTGCAGTTTGGCATATTAAAAGCACCAGAGCAAAAATTGCCCTAGTGTTAAAAAGATGCATGTTCACTACATGTTTGCACCAGGGCAAAGTTTGCCCTAGTGCTAATGCGGAATGATACTAGCACTAGGGCAAACTTTGCCCTGATGCAAAATGCATCAAAAATCTATCTTTTTAGCACTAGGGCAATTTTAGCCCTGGTGCTTTTACTATGCCAAACTGCACTTGTTGAGGTGCAGGGAGGGGGGAAGGGGAGAAGTGTGGGGGAGCGTGGAATGGGGCATTGCAGTGCTTAGGATAAACAGTAAAATAAATAAGACACTCAATAAATAAAAAGTGCGGCCAGCTGGAGGCAAGTGCAAGGGTAAGTGTAGACAACAGGTGTCAAGTGCTGGTAAGGAGCTGTAGAGATACAGAAACAGTTCCCAAGTGCAAGGGTTGCCAGGGGGGCAGTGCAGGCGTTCAACTGGCAGGGAGGGGACCTTGGCCTGAGATCAGAGGGTAGCCAGGTATCCAGTGCAGTTGCAGGTTCAGCCAGGAGGTCAGCAGGGGATTGGAGGAGAGAAAGCAGAAGCAAAGAGGAAGGTCTTGAGGTGCTTCCGGAACTGCAGATGATTCTCCTCAAGTTTAAGGGAGGCAGGGAGGCTGTGCCAGAGGGAGGCACCAGCCGAAGAAAGAGATCTACCACCAACTCGCTGCTTGGAGAAGCGACTGACCCTGAGGGAGTTGGAGGCAGATGAGCGAAGAGCTCGAGAACTGAGATATTTAGGAAGAGAGAGTTGAAGGTATTGAAGCCCCAGGCCCCAGAAGGCCTTATGAAAATTGCAGAGGGTTTTGAACATAATCCCCGCCGTCACTGGGAGCCAGTGCAGAGATTTCAGTCCTGGAGATACGAACCCTGGGCTTGAGACCAAGGACAAGTCTTGCAGGACTGTTTTTGATGAGTTGCAGAGGGCGGAGAGTAGAAGCAGGCAGATTGAGAAAGAGGCTGTTGCAGTAGTCCAGCCCAGAGAGAACCAAAGCTCTGGAGACAGTGAGCTTCTGGGAGAAGGTGAGGAAAGAAGAATACCTCTGAGGAGGTGCAGTTGGTAGTGTGACATCTTAGAGATGTCAGAGAGGAGAGACGGAGAGTGTGGAGTTGAAGATGACCCTCAAGTTTTTATCTTCACAGGTGGGAGCAGGAAGAGGGACAAGAGAGGCGGCCCAGAGAGTGACTGGAAAGGAGGTAGCAGATGTGCCAATGAAGAGAATCTCGGTCTTACTGGCATTAAGGCAGAGATCATTGGCGGCACACCACTCCTGGATAGCAGACAGATAGTCAGCGATGAGAGAAGGAGAAGAGGTGGTGGAAGGGAGCCTGACAATTAGTTGAGTGTCATCTGCATAGCACTGAAAGTTGGGGTAGAGAGCTGCGATGCGGTGGGCAAGAAGTACCAGGTATTGGTTGAACAGCCAGAGAGAGAGATTAGACCCCTGGGGAACACCACAGGTAGAGATAGAGATAGAGGAGAGGAAGGACCCAATTTGGACCTGGGAGGGTCGGTCGGAAAGGAAAGTCAGCCATGCCAGGGCCTGACCGGTGATACCCAGGTTATCGCAGGCGGTTGAGCATGATGGAATGTATTGCATTGCAGGGGCTGCAATAATATGCCAAGTGCAGCAACATATGCCCTGCTAATGCCCTTATATGGTTGGTAGAGTCACCATATGTAGGTCGGAGCCCCACAAATCCAAACTCAAATGATCCAACACCACCACCACGAGCGCCAACCCCATAGCTCGAATCCTAATACCACCTCCCAGAGTGCCAGCCCCATAGCTGGAATCCTGCTCCCACCTCCCAGAGTTTAAGCCCCATAGCTGGAATCCTGCCCCCACCTACCAGATTGCAAGCCCCATAGCTGGAATCCTGTTCCCACCTCCCAGAGTGCAAGCCCCATAACTGGAATCCTGCCCCAAACTTCCCAGAACACAAGCCATGTATCTGGCATCCTGCCCCCCACCCCCAAGATTGCAATCCCCAAAACTGGCATCCTGCCTCCAACAGCCAAAGCAGAGTCCCCATAACTGCCCACTTCCTCTAACTCCCACAACAGAAGCCCCACACAATCCAGGCCATGGCAAAACCCCCTCCCGACCAAGCCACTTTGTGCAGCGGTGGGCGTGCTGGTAGAACATCCTCCTGATTTTGGTCCCAGGGCAACCCTTCTGGTTTGTTCTCCATAGGGAGCAAGCCAGGACAGCAACCCAGGCCAACACCTGCTGCATGGAGGGGGCACAATGGGAGGGACAGCATTTTGTAGGGGAGAGAGGTGCCCCACCCCGCCCTAGCCTGGAGACGCCACTGTGGAGGGGAAGATAATCTCAGTGTTGCAAGAGTTGAGCCTCATTTATGGATGGCAAATATCCCAACGATGAGGAGGTGAGGGAACAATTACATATTTTGTGATTTTCAGCTTCATCTATAAATAGTGAAAAATGTAGCTTTTATGTTGTCCCTAAAGACAATAAATCCATTGGGCAAACTCGATGATACTCTCGGAAGCAAAAGGATTGATCATTGCAAACTATATAGGGATGAGATTTTGGGGATTACAGTGAATATTCAAGTGTTCAAACAGTCCTCCCCCCCACCCCGACCCCAAGGGATGTTGTTAGTTCAACACACAACAGTAACCTTCTGCAATGTATTTAGAGCGTGCAATGTTCTCCCTCCCTCTCCCAACTTTCATCCTACACCCAACTCACCCAGAGAGAAAAATCCCAGTAATTGTAATGTCCTGAATTGTTACATCCTTTTCTGAGCGATAACTTCAGTGTCCCAATAGAAGTATGTTCTTAGGAATCAATGCATGATAATCAAAAGCCGTACCACAAGAAGACACAGGGACAGTGCATGTTGTGAACCTGGGCTCCTACATCTGTCCTTGAAGGATCAGCTACCCCCTACGTTTCTCTGTCTAATGCCAGGTGATGTGAAATGTCCCAATGTTCACATAGCAGTTGGGATGTCTCCAGCCAGGCCCATTACTAGAGGTCATAGGGACGGGGGGGCAGGAGGTGGGGGGTGCAGACACATGCTGAAGAGGGTGAGATGTGAAGTAGTGACCGCTTACCAAACATGGCCTTTGTGCATTTCATGCCAGCCTTGGTGCTGCAGCATTTCTCCCTCTCGCCACATTCCAGGTCCACAGAGCAGTTCTTCATCTTGGAGAAGTCTGGTTTTTGGCACTGTTTGGGGTCTCTCGGATGATGCTGGCCATCTTCTTCCTTAGGGTGGGACCGGCCTTCGTGATGCTCTGGTGGACCACGCCGCTGTCCATCTGGATGGGACCTTTCTTCATGGGATTTATTCATCTTATTCTTAAACCTCTCGTACTCCTCCGGGTGCTTGTCCATGTAGTCTTTGAAACACATCCCGGAATGCTGAACATCCTTGTTCTGAGACTGGTCTACATCAAAAAACAAGAAAAGCAACTGAGTGTCCATATATAGCATTACCCGTGGCATTGCTCACAATGCTCGCATTGCCCAGCTGTGGGAAACAAAGAGGCTGTGCATGCACCTTGAGACCACATTATGGTTTCTGCATCAGAGTAATATAGACTAGGAACAACTATTGACTTCTTTAAGTGAATGGCCATGTCCATAGACTTGCAGATAATCTACAGGATTGACCAAAAAAAGGTATTCCTCACCATTGCAGCCACGTCTTTAATTTCCTATCCTGTCATCCTCACCCTACTTAGTGTAAGATGGCACTGTGCTGGCATACAAAGGAACAGGCTGATGCTCTGTCATGCAGCCATCACAAGCCAACATGTGCTGTTAAAAGATCAAAGGTCAGGGGGCTGGAGATATAAGGTAGCAAAAGTCTGAAACATAGATATACAAAGGCAGTGGGCCTCATTACAGGTCTGGTGGTAACCCTGCCGGTGATACCGGCGGCTTGCCGGCAGATCCGGATAGAATTACCGGCACCTGGCTTGCAGTAACACCAGGGTATTGCAACCCCGGCAGCCGGGAAGTTAGGCACCAGTAATTATGTTAATCCCCATTCCTGTAGAGTCTGATAGGACTCTACGGGAATGGGGAACACGGAAGCACCGGCACCATTAATAACGGTGCCAGTGCTTCCGTGGCAGCATGCTTACCGTGGCCGCTGTGTTTGTCAGAGTCTAACCTGCCAGGCACAGTGACTCCGGCAAGCAGACCTGTAGTATGCAGGTTCGGAAACAACAGTGCCAGTAAGCTTACCGGCATTGTTCTTTCCGGAACGGCATGCTTGTAATGAGGATCAGTGTCTGTAATTCCAAGGAGAATGGAATGACCCCTGACCCAGAAGCCGCAAAACATTGACAGAGTCTGTGTGGTGCTCGAATAACATATGGTCACTCATGTTAAGACAAGCAGAAGACATGCAGTCACTCCATGCGGATTTACGGTTGATCAATTATAGGTATGATAGGTGCAGGTCTATACCTTTTAATCTCTGCAATCAATTCTAGGGTGTGTGTGTGTGCCTGTGTGTGTGCGTTTGTGTGTGGGTGACTGCGTGCATTTGAACGTGTCAAAGCTTCTGCTAGGAGCTGTTTCACACAAATGGTGTGACTGAAAACCAATACTAGCATCAGGGACATTGATGCCAGGCAATTAGGATTCAATGAATGAATGCTTTATATGCTGGTCCAAGCTCATGTTCCACCCTGCTGGCGCTGGCTTCCCCTCCCACCCAGAGCCTCTATTTGCTCTTATGCGATCGCCATCCTTGGACCCTTCCCTCTTTCTGCCCCACCAGCTTTACTGCACTCCCACCCGACCCAAACCTCACTCCTGTCCGTGACATCTCCTCCCTTATGTCTTTGCTCTCTGACATGGAAATAGTTAAGAGGCTTTGGAGGTAGAGTTTGACTCATTTGTTTTTACAAAGGAATGGTCCTCAGCACTCTGACCATTTGGTCGTTTTTCTAGTATTAAAAATATCCCTTTCAACAGGCCTTATTGATTGGTAATACCCACCACCACTATTAAAGGACCATCATTTATTTTGGCCTATTCCCTGGGCCAGCAGGAGATTAGAACCTGGTATGTCTCACCAAATGCAAAATTATGGCTCCATTGGTATGGTACGGCATGGTATGGATTATTTATATAGCGTCTATACACAGGCAAGTGTTTCAAAGTGCTCAAGGAGGGGGGAAACACGGGGAAAAAACAACAGTCACTCAGAGCCTTTGAAAAAAGTAGACAGAAATAGACTGCAGAGGCGGTTCTACGTTATTTCGCCGAATGATTTTACATCGTGGGACTTTTCATCGCCACCCTTTCATCGCCAAAAACGCCTTTTTTTTATTTTTATTTATTAATGGGGGGGCTTCGCCCCCCCCAAAACCCCCTTTACTTAAATAAACATACCCCAAACAGCACCAAACACCCCCCCCCATAAAAACATTTTTAAAAAAAAGTTTTTGGCGATGAAAGGGTTGGCGATGTAAAGTCCCACGTTGTAAAATCATTCAACGAAATGCGTGTATACCGCAGAGGCAGAGTAAGTGTATAAAAAATGTATTTAAAAATATGGGATGTAGCAAATAGGCCTGAAGGCGATTCTGCAGTTTTAACAGTGCAATCAGGGGTGAGTCAAGGGAGAGACAGACAGACGATCTTCAGGCGCGGTGCCTAAGGATAGAGCAAGTGCACAGAGGGTAACAGGGAGGGGAGGAGCAAGTGCAACCGGTCGGTTGAGACTACGGTAAGTGCAGAGAAGCCACTCTCTTGGGTTAATTTCTCAGTGCATTGAGTATGGATGGGGTGTAGAGCACTAAGGCAAGTGCGAGAGATGACTGGTGGGGGTGCCGGGGACCAGTGAGACTCTGAGGTACACCAGATGACCAGTCAGCATGCTGAAAGGAATAGGAGGGAGAAAGGGAAAGAACAGAGAGCTAGGTTAGCAGGGTAGACAGAGAGAGAAGGAAGAGGTGAAGAGGAAGGTCTTGAGGATTTTCTGGTATTTCAGTAGATCCCGCTCCAGATGTAGGGCAGCAGGGTGGCTATTCCAGAGGGAGATACCTGCTGAGGATAAGGATCTCCCTCCAAATCTCTGCTTGGAGAACCTGCTCACTCGCTGAAGGTTGGAGGTAGATAAGTGGAGAGCTCGTGAGGGACAGTATTTAGGTAGGCAACGTTGAAGATGGGTGGGTCCCAGCCCCAAAAAGCCTTGTGAACAATGCAAAGGGTCTTGAATTTAATCCATGCAGCCACGGGGAGCCTGTGGAGGGATTTATTGTGTGAAAGAAAATTTCTGTGACCCACCTTGTCACCCTTAGCAGCCTGACCATTTGTCCGAGGGTGCTAACATACCTAATGCTACTTTCAGTTTGCTTTATTAAGTGGTAATGACGCACCACTATGTTAAAGGCCCTGGCTTCACTCAGGTTTATCCTGGTACACTTTCACCTGGTTAGATCATTGAACGTGGCATTATGGACCTACCATTGAATGTGGCGTTATGGACCTACCATTGAATGTGGCATTATGGACCAATCATTGAATGTGGCATTATGGACCTACCATTGAATGTGGCATTATGGACCTATCATTGAATGTGGCATTATGGACCTATGAAATCCCAGGAGCTGGGTAAGATTATTCTGAACAGCTCAGTCACTGCTCTTTATCCAGTCCTATCTTGAGATTGTGCATTTGCAGGTACAACATTGACACTGCTGTTATTATTAATGGACGAATAGTCCCATTGCAAATTCCCGACCTGAGGGTGCTTGTGCAAAGGGCTACATCTTAATGTGACTCCAGTTGTCATTAATGAGACAAGGGTTCTTTACTGTGTGTGTATTGTGATCCTGTTTCCTGCTTCTGAGGTTCACCTTCTGTGCAGTAAATGGCAATGCAAGGAAATTCTTTGAGGGAAATGAAAATTGCTACAGTAAATAATGAATAAACAAGATCAATCACCAATAGGAGGGGATCCCCATTTTTCCGTTACTCTGGGTACACTGAAACCTACAGTTTTAGGTATTCTATATTGAAATCCCTGATGTGACTCTTCTCTCAAAGTGCCTAAGGTCTTACCACCTGGTATTATGTTGGCCACTGCCAGTGCCAGCAGTGAGGCGAAGAGGACGAGCTTCATGTCTATGGAGGACCCGGCACAGTCTCAGTGTCTGCAGGCGGATAAGGGAGGTGCTCAACTCCTTCTCTAGCGACTTAGAGCAGACCTTCCGCTACTTATAGGACCCTGGCGGCTCTGGCGGCCACCACAAGATAAGAGAATACAGCTTCTATGACCACCAATTATTGGATTAATCCAATAGCCCAACCAATCTAAACAGTGAACAGTGACTGTGTCATTGTTCGTGGATGTGTGTGTGTGACCTTTACGTCTGATACAGTAGTCAGGGGTTGTGCCGAATGAGAAAGCAACACCAATAATGACACACTGGGTTTCTAGGAAAAGGATCAACTATTATCATGCAATATTAGTTTCTCTTTTATTCAGACTCTTATCTTTAATTCTGAATTCCAATTATATTTGTTCAGTTTGACATTTGGGCAATAGTGAATTGTACACGAGTTGAGTTTAAAATCGTTGCAACTTATTTCAGTACCAAAACACATTTTATGACTTATGTTTAAATATGAAGCCCTTAGAATACCAGAACGTTTCAAAATAAATAATAGTCACGAAGTTCCAGTTAGCCATATCTATGCCAAAAAAGGCATTATGATATATGTACAAATTATCCTAATATGGAAACAGGAGACAAACGTAAAGCTGTATTCAAAATGAAGATGAGATGACAACTTAAGACACATGGCAAGAATGTGCCTTCAGATGGCATTTTACAAAGTGATGTCGAGTTTTTAAGTCTCTAGGCCTGAAGACTCGACCATCTGTAACACGCAACCTGTGGCCTTCTGTGTTCAGCGAGTGCATCGCCAACTTCGCTCAAGTGGTGGAGGACAGATTAGAACAAACTATGTGCCCAAGAGTCCACCTTCGAGCCAGTCAATTCTTTACAAGACTCAACATATATTTTTACCCCATAACAGTGAAAGAATCCTTACAAGTAATGCAAATGCGCAAAACGTCATAGTCTAACCCATGCAAGTAAAACACTAAACTTTCTCTATAAGAAAACTCTCCTTATGAAGAGATGGGGTTCCGCCTAACTAGAAGGGAGAAAACGCTCAATATTTGTATATTACTTCTATTGTTTAAAGCGCGGACCTAGCTCGAGAGCAGCGTAGAGCTGTACAGGGTCTGGGTAGCTGGCATTTGGACTGGCATCTTTAAACAGTAGCGCAGAACTGAGAAACTTGTTCTTGCACAATGCTTGCAAAATGTTGAAAGCAATACTGAGAAGGTTTTCCGTCATGGAGTTATGGCAACAATTGCTCACCTAACATGGAGGCACTTACTAATCAAAGACACATGGAAAGAACTCCTGCTGCTCAAATGAAATACATTACTAAATATTGTAACATACACTTCCAGAGTTGTTGTGTATTTTGTTAGGTACGTTTTTCTAAAGTCCAATTAGTATTGGACCCTATGAGACTAATCCCTTGGTTTCAGGGCCCCAACCTCTAATATAGGCCTGTACTACCCACGGTTGGTAGAGTGGCAGGGCAGCCAGGCTTAGCTTAGGAGGGCGAATGTGAGATATAAATCAGTACACAGAAAACAGAACATACACAGATACAAAGAAACACTTAAAAACGTAAAGTGATATCAAAAATAGGTATTTATTTTATATATACGCAAGGCAATGAAAGAAAAGCAATAATGCATCAACTAATAACATTTAATGCACATCAGGATAAAATAGAAATAAAGCAGGTGAGTACATTACTATGTACTTTTCTAACCACACACAGGGTGAGTTCAGTCAGGTAACCAAAAGCACTTATTTGATTTAACTCAGCAATATTGTGTTAACTAATTCAAGAATGTAATGTAGGAACAGTAACAGGTAAGCAACACTGTAGCAATTATTTGTAAGGTTTAGGCAGCCTTTCCCTAACTAGAAAAGAGCTATTCTGTTTAGATTTTGGAGGGAAACAAGCACTGCCAAAGCCAGTAGGAATGGAAGATTGACTGTAGGTAAACCAGCAACAGTTCTGAAGACAATATTCTTAGTATGTAGCAAGTTAGTTGTTCTTTGAAAAGGCACAGTTGTTTTGGAGAAGCCTTCATGTAGGGGCACAGGCTGGTAGGCCTGGGCAATTGGAATTGGGTGAACACCCAAACAGCAAAAACATCACTCCACAAA
This sequence comes from Ambystoma mexicanum, assembly GCF_040938575.1. Lineage (NCBI taxonomy): Eukaryota > Metazoa > Chordata > Amphibia > Caudata > Ambystomatidae > Ambystoma > Ambystoma mexicanum. Next base: position 47,339,769 of record NC_090925.1, on the reverse strand, counting down.
ACAAAGGATTGACACAACTAACTTAAGGTAAATTTCCCCAGAGCCCCACAGTACCTTAAGAGTGAAGACAACGATGCAGCTTGATGCCTTCCTGCTGCACAGCTGCAAACCCAGTCTCCAAGTCATTGGTCGTGATGACAAAGCCATAGATGGGCTGCTGCAGCAGTAGTCAAGAGAGGAACTCGCCAGCGATGAATACTTCTTACTCTTGTGTATCGGTGTGTGGTTTTGGGACCTTTTATCAGCACCTGGAGCAGACAGTAAACTCCCGGTTGAATCCTCTCATTTACTCACTCCTGTACTCTGGTGAGGTGACTCTGAGTAGAGAATACTTGCTACTGGAGGTCCAGATGGATGACACTGAAGTTACAGGAAGATTTGCCATCGGCAAGATGATGCACTACAAGATGGCTGTGGTACCCCGGTTATTGGGTTTCTGCAGCCATGGAAGATTTCAGGATATTGGGGGATGGCTCAAATTGAAGATTGTCTTGAGTATGGTTAAACCCATCACCCCAAAAGAGGAATCCGTCCTTGGTGGAGCTTCCATGTCAATTCAAAAACAGGGTCAGGACAGCAACTGTACTTCAGTGGTGATTCTGCAGGTACTGGAGGGGCTGCAGGCGTCTCTGGTCATCTTCTTCTTTGGAGCTTCTGTTCTGTTCGAGTGGTCGCCTTACCCTTCTGTCCCAAAAGCCTTGCCTTTTATGCAGGAACCGATTCATTCAGTCCTATGGACCTTTCAATCAACTGGGGTGACTGTCCTGATGCCCAGTTCAACCTGGTGCAGCCAGGCATACCTTCAGACAAAGGCAAAAGAAGTTTAAGGCTCCTCCCTCACGTCCTGCCTCAGAAGACACACTGGAACCTCGACAGGCTTCACAAAGGGATCACGCCAAAGGCAACACTCAAAGAGGACCCAACCCTACCAGGAATGGTAGAAGAAGGGCCATGAAGGAAGATACAAATGAAATATGGTGATAAAAGAAGACTGGGGCTATTTTGGGAAAATGGTCACCCATGGGTGCTGTACTGTAGCTGTGGAAACCACCTATGAGTAACTTAAACACACATGGTAGAAAAATGTATCCACTGCCAACAGCCATTTAGGTTTGTCTGTTATTGTAACTATGAAAGTTACTGGAGCAGTGGGAAAGGAGCTAGAGTGTAGCCCCTCAGCACTTCACATAAGGCGGTGTGTGCTGATCCCAAAAGGTAAGTAAGATAAAACATATCTTACTATCATTGAGAACTGTAGCTCTGATGTGAAAATAATATAAAACAATAAAAAGGGATGCCCAAGGACCTCCCCAGCAACACTGCACATAGGGTGCTGGGTGCAGCAACAGTCCATTACAGATGCCTGTAGTGAAATACATGGAGGAAAGCAGGGCTCCATTGAAGGAACAGTGTTACAGTAGCATTGAAACAAGGGTCAAATTTAAGAGCAAAAAAGAATAAGTGAGCGGTAAAAAGTTCCACTCGCTCAGGAGAACAGATCAAACAATTCCAGAAATTCAGCAAAAGTGCTGGGGGTCTCTAAGGTTCAGTAGAATTGGTACAAGAAATAAAAATGCTCCCAAGCCCTCGCCCCCCAACCCGACCCCACACTAAGTGACAGGAGGATTTAGTATCCTCCTGGAGGAATCTCTTGTTCCAGTTGGTTATACTTCCTGGTGAGATCATCAGAATTCTTATGGTTGGTACCTAACCAATGCTCAATGGTGAAGTCAAAATCCTGAAGCCTACCGGGCCACCCACCTGAGCAATTTAGGATTCTCCCGCTTCATCTGCATTAACTATCTCAAGGGTTGGTGGTCAGTTTGAATTTCGAAAGTAGATCCATACAAGTATGGGTTAAAGTTTTTCAATGCCCACACAATGGCAAAGCATTCACGCTCAATGGTTGCCCATCTCGGTTTCCTGTCTTTTAATTTTCTACAAATGAATCAGATGGGTTGCTCCCTGCCTTGCTCATGCATTTGGCTCAGGACTGCCACAATCCGTGTGATAGAGGTATTAGTCTGCACTATAAAGGGTTGAGTGTAATCTGGAGCTCTCAGCACTGCAGCTTTACAGAGAGCATCTTTCAGCCCCTGAAATGCTTTTCCAAAATCTTCTGTTCACTTCACTTTCTGTGGGCATTTTGGAGAAGATATGACATTCAAAGGAGAATCTATGGATCCATAGTTCTCAATGAAGTTCCTGCAGTAGCTTGTGAGCACCAGAAAGGCTCTCACTTGTGTTTGAGTAGTAGGGGGGCCCAGTCCTGTACAACATGTACATTGCTGGGAATGGCTTGATCTCACTCCCTCCTATCTCATGCCCAAGGTAACCACTTTACTCTCACCAACTTGACACTTGCTAGCCTTGATGGTCAGATGGGCCTGTTGTGTAGTCCAAGGTGATAAAGATGTGCCTCCTAGGTGGGGCTGAACACTGCAATGTCATCCAAGTATTTATTTATTTTATTTTATTGCATTTTTTACTCGCCCAAACCCTTAGGTACCACGGCGATGTTACAGACAGCTTGGTTAAAAACATTACTTGGAAATTGCCAATCGGGCGCAGTACATGAGAAAACAAAATAATCATACATGACAACTTTAAATGCAGGGCTTAAGTACAGTGATATTTCCTGGAGCATGGAAGGGGATTTTAGTCTTGGTTAAATAGCCACGTTTTCAGAGATTTCTTGAAGCCTGAGAACGTTTGCTCATTTTTGATGGGGAGGGGAAGAGTGTTCCAATATGTGGGTGCGAGATATTGGAAACTACTGCCTCCTGCCTTGGTTGTCTTGTAGCGGGGGATCGCTAGGAGTAGTTGACTGTTAGATCTGAGGGGCCTCTTAGATACTTTTCTGGTGATGGCGTGGTTGAGGTAGATGGGGACACATGAGTGGATGCATTTGTATGTGACGCACAGGGCTTTGAATGTGACCCTGGCTTTGATGGGGAGCCAGTGATGGTTTCTTCTAATATTTGAGATATGATCTGACTTCCTTATTCCAAGGGCCGCCCGAAGGGCTTTATTTTGAATAAGCTGTAGTTTGTTTAGATTGGCTTTTGAGGTACCCAGGTAGAGTACGTTGCAGTAGTCGAGCCTGGATAAGATTAAAGCTCTTGCCAGCGTGATACAGTTGGTGGGTGTCAAGAATTGGCGACTGAGAGCAATACGTTTTGCGGTGTAGGAGGTAGAGGAGGAGAGGGCGTTAATGTGCTTGGTCAAGGTGAGGTTGGCATCTAGGTAGACACCTAGTGTTTTGACTTGTTTGAGCACTGATATGTTTGTGCCATCAATGTTGATGGATGAGTAATCAGGATGTAAGGCTTCTATTTTGGATTGGGAGCCCACAATGAGAACCTCAGTCTTCTCATCATTGAGGCAGAGGCTGTTTAGTGCCATCCAATTTTGGATTATGGCATATATTTTGTTGATAGTGTCGGTGTCTTGAGTGTAATCTCCCGATAAAGGGATGAGGATCTGGGTGTCATCTGCAAAGTTGGTGTAGATGACACCCATGTCGTCCAGCGCTGAGAAGAGGAGTTTAGTGTATGCATTATATAATGTTGGTGAGAGACAGGACCCTTGGGGGACACCAATGGGTACTATGATTGGGTTGGCGGCTTCTTTACCTATGGCGATCCTGGAGGTGCGGTCAGCAAGAAAGGATTTGATCCAGGTAGTAGCTTCGGTGGAGAAGTTAAAGTCTTTCGCTAGTGTGGCACACAGTTTATTATGGTCTACTAAATCAAACGCTGCGGAGAGATCGAGTAGGAGGAGGATGCAGAGTTTTCCTGAATCTCTGATGGTATCCATTTGGATTTTTAAATCAAGGAGCGCCGTTTCTGTGCTATGGTTGGGGCGGAAGCCTGATTGCCTCGTGCCAAGGAGGTGGTTTTGTTCGAGGTGAGTTTGGACTTGGTTGTATGCTAGTTTATCCAGTATTTTGAGGAGAAATGGGACAGTTGTTATTGGCCTGTAATTAGTGGGCACCGTGGGGTCTAGGGTAGGTTTTTTCAGGAGAGGGGTGACCCAGGCTTCTTTGATGCTAGCTGGTACTAGGTTGGTATTGAAAGAAGCGTTCACGAAGTTGGTGATAATAGGGGTGAGGGTGTGGGCACAGGATTTGACTACTGATGCAGGGACAGAATCGCCTTTGCAGTTGGAGGCTTTAAGTTTGGCGATGGTGTCAAACACTACATTTTGGGATGCTGGTGTGAAATGGAATGGGGAGCTGGTGAATTTCTGGTGTGGTCGATTTAGATTAAGGAGGGCAGGTTTATTGGCTAGTGATTGTTTTTTAGTTGTGATTTTTATTTGGAGTAGTTCAATTTTGGCTGTTAGTGCGTCTTGAATAGTGGTGCACCATTCCTTGCTGGGGATGGTTGGGTTTATGGCTGGGGTGGGGTTTTCCAATTCTTTTAAAATGGCAAATAATTCCTTGGTATCTGAGGTAGCATTGCTGATCCTATTATTGTACGCATTAGATTTATAAGTAATAGTGGCTGTTTTATAGGTTTTGTTTATTTCTTGGTAAGCTTTTTCTGCCTCTGCAGTAGGATGCTTTCTGTAGGCATGTTCACGTGCGCGTTTGGTTCTTCTGAGGGCGATAAGGTCCTCATTGAACCAGAAGCTAGATCGCTTGTCTGAGCGTTTTGCCTTGGTGGTAAGCGGTGCTATAGCATTAATGGTTGCAGTGAGGCAGTTGTGATATAAATCAGCTAGGTGACACGGGTTGTCACTAGTGATCGAGGTAGAATCTAGGATTTTTGAAAGAGGAGGCGTGAGGTTTTCTGGCGTGAGTTTGCGGGCATTTCTAGTTTCATAGGTAATCATAGTTTTAGGTTTCTTTTGTGTGGGTTCGGCGGGATTGATTGTAAAAACAATGTTATGATGATCGGACCAAGAGAGAGGGGAGATGGCCTCAATGGTTATGGGGGTATTAAGGGAGAGGATCCAGTCAAGGGTCCTGCCTTTGATATGTGTGGGTGCATTAACTAGTTGGCTGAAACCCATGTCCTTCAGGGCGGAATGAAGTGATTCTGCTTTGGCATCTTGGCTGTCATTGAAACCTAGGTTAAGGTCACCCAGGATGATGTATTTCGAGCTAGGTTTTATTAGTGGAGCTAATAGCAGCGGAATTTCAGTTTCTGGGTGGTTGTTAGGGCTAGGTGCTCTGTAAATTACTATTAAATTAATAGTAGTTTTAGCATTTACGGGAAATTTTACGAGTAATGTTTCATACCCTTCTATACTTTCGATGGGACAAGATCTATGCCATGCAGAAGCCCTCTAGCCCATTCAGAACATTATTTACCATCCTCTGGCAAGTAGCTGCTGCATTGTTCGATCCAAATGACATGATTTTAAAGTGGCATAAGTCTTCAGGGGTAGAAAATGCTGTCTTTTCCTTGGTATGGTCCAAGTTTGTCCACCAGCTCATTTGTCCTAGGTAATGGATGGGCATCGGTCTTGGTGACTTTTAAAAACATTTGCTTTAAGGTGCGATACAAATGTTCATTAAATAAATAAATAAATAAATAAATAAATAAATATAAAAAGCCCTATAGTCCATACAGAACATGAATTCCTCAGTATCTGATTTTGGGACAAGTACTACTGGACTAGCCCATGGACTTGGGGAGTATTCAATGACTCCAAGGTCAAGCCTTTCGTTGACCTCCTCTTTGATGTGATTTCTCACTCGGTCTGAAATTCTGTAGCACCTGCTTTTGACAGGGATACTGTCACCAGTATGTTATGTTACGTTAGCAGCATTTGTATAGTGCTCATTTACCCAGGGGCATCTTGGCACTAGGACATGGATGAAACAACCACACCAACATGACCTAGAATAACAGTGTTTTTAAAGAACGACGGAACAACAGATGAGTCTTGATCCTCCTAAGTGCAGAAAAGGAGCAGCCACCGATGCGAACAAGGCAACATTTAGGAGGCACCACTAAACTCGCACTCTCCGAGCGAAGAGAACACACCAGAATACCGGACACAAACTTATCTTGAAGAAAGTCAGTCCCTTGGTTATAAAACCCTGGTGAAATAGACACCAGTGAATACTTTTATTCACTGGCAGCCATTGGAGCAAATTCAACACTGGACTTGTGTGGGCACCATAAGAAGAAAGGTAACAACCCGCTCTGTGAGATTCTGCAACAACTGCAGCCGATGTATCAGACCCTTAGGCTTAGCAAGATATAAAGCATTGCAGTAGTCATTTCAACTAGTGACTAACGCAGCCACCACCAAAGGCCTCAAGGGAGCCAGCAAGAATGGCAAAACCTTGCAAAGAACCTTCAGCAAAAAGTGACCCATCCTGCAAACTGCACAAACCTGGGGAGCCATTGACAGATGTAGAAGATAGACATACACTCAGATGTTTTACCAAAGTTACCAGGATAGGAAAATCACCCAGAGACGACGGCCAGAAAGAAGAAGTACAACATACAGAATCAAGAACAGACTCTACCACCAGAATCTCTGTATTGTCCCCATTGAGATTAAGTCAATTGGTGTCCATTCAGCCCTTCATGGCAGCCAGGCATCTGCACAAATGTGACGACACCTCAGCGCGGTCAAGCCTGGTGTTAATGAGAACAGAGGAGCAAACTGAGTTAACATAGCTTTGCACTCCTCTTTTTGCTGCAGTGTCAGGTTAGAACAGAGTTTAACTCCTTCTATAGTCTCATCTGAAAGGTGTCCCCTCAGAAGATCAGGGAGAGGTTCACTCTCCTCCACTTCTTGTTTATAGACTAAAGGCATAGCTCCCATCTCTGGTCTGGAGGCATAAGCCTTCGAGCGGCCTGTATGTTATGTTATGTTACTTGGCATTTATTTAGCGCTCTATATATCATTGGTATGAACTCAAAGCGTTGGTAGGTTGAACGCCTTTGGGAACCGTAGTTCCGGTCAGTAGAGAGAGATAGTGTCGTAGGGTGCGTGGGTGCACCAGATAAGTGTACAGCTGGTGTGATTGCCAGGTGGTAGCTGTATGCTAGCGGTTAGGTGTGGTGGTGGAGAAGTCAGTTGGATGTGTGCAGTCTGGTGTGTGGACATCCAGACTGGGCTTCTGGCTGCGTTAGTCCTGAAGGACGCATATGTGAGCAACTATGCCGGAATGTGCTCGGCTAGCTGCGTTTTATTAGGGTTATGAGGTGTTGACAAGGTCGTATTCATATGTAGACAGCTAGGCTGAATTAATCAGGGGTATAGCTGTGTTCTAGTTGAGAGATGGTGTATAGTTGTCATGATTCCTGCCCCTCATGTCCCCACCCCTCCAAGATGTCAGGCTGGAGCCAGGCCACGATCACCTACATGGCCCTTAAGGGCCTCTCCATCCCTCCAAAGACCCACTTGGAGTCAGACTTGGCGCTTGTGGCACCAGACTCACTCACTCCCATAGGATAACATTGGGGATTGGACTTGTAGTGCATTGACGGGGACAAGATGGATGCCCCCACATATTTCGGTTCCCAGAACTGCATGTGCAGTCTAGTCTTTTGAGTGTGGTTCAGCCCAGAGACACCTGGGATACCCAGAGACTATTTAAGCCACGCCCAGGCTGAGAAACATGCTTTGTGTTTTCTGCACCTGCAGCGTGACACTCACCGTGTTCGGATCGGTCTCCAGTAGGCCTGCATCTTTCTTCTGCGCTCAGCTCCTGCAAAAACAAGAACACCATTAGGAACAGCCTTACCTTGCAGCGCTTCTGCCCATCATTCATCGCTTCTTCTGTTCTGCGGGCATCTTCGGCAGAGTCATTCCCATCCCCGCACGCCGTTTCCTAAGGAAAAGGGAAAAGAACAGAAAAAAAAGGCATTATTAGGCATTCAGCAAATCTTCGCTTAATTTTAAACACTGTACGAGCTTCAAACGCTTACCTGAATCCCAGCCGCTCTGCGGGAACTCTGTCTCCGGAACTTCTCATCCATCTGCAAGAGGGAAAAGACACTCCAGGTTAGCGTGGAAACATCTAGAGGCGCCACATACCGCGCTTACTCACCGCATTTCTTCTTCATAACCGGCATCCAGGCTGAAAACGTCGCGGCACCTAAAAGAAACAGCAAAAGAACTCAGTTCAATACAAATACGAAAGGGTTGCATCACACATCGCGCTCTCACTCACCTTCAGCACTACTCATCTCAGCAGCACGTCGCCATCCCCGGACGCCGGCCATCATCTAAAGAAGGAAAGGAACGAAGTTAGAGAACTGTTCAAAAGACTCATTATACTTACCTGTCGGACTCTTGCCAGTGAAGTAACTAGGCAGTAACGAGCCCGCATCAATCAACGCGCCCCTGCGCTGAAAGCAGGACAGAGAGCACACTTTCCAAGAAAACAAGGTGAGCTGTGGATCAAAGGGAAGGGTTGGACCCCGGGGAAGAAGGGGTTCAAGCACACAGAGACAATAGGGAGTTAAACTCTACCAATCCTGTGTTTCAGGCCCGGTCTCCAGTCGAGTAGACTCCAGGGAAGGGTTCCAGGTCGTAAGAGGTCAGAACAGGCTGAGTGACGTCCCCGTGGATACCAGGTGAGCGTTATAATAGTAGAGAGTAAGAGTAGTGATGTGAGTTCCCTTGGCCCCGCCCGAACGATTTACGGGGGATCCCAAGAGGTTTGCAACGTTCATGAACCAGTGCCGCCTGCACTTCCTTCGTAGACCAGGGGCCTTTCCGAATGACCAATCACGGGTCGCTTTTGTGCTATCCTACCTGAGTGGTAGCGCCGCGGACTGGTCTCTACCCTTTGTGGCCCAAGACGATCCTTTGCTGCATGACTTTAGGGGCTTTCAGCAGGAGATGGAAAAGCTGTCCGTCGTACTCATGGGCAGGCATTAAACAACAAACTTATGTCCCTACGCCAAGGGAATACATAGCCACGTTCAATAGACTCGTAGTTGAAGCAGAATGGCCTGTGGAAAAGAGAACCACGTTATTTCATCAGGGGTTGCGGGGGGAGCTAAAGGATGTTCTCGCACAAGTAGTGAACCCCCCGAAAGACTGCTCAGAATTCATTGACCTTGTTGTTCAACTGGATCATAGGTTGCAGGACCGAAGAGCAGATCGAACCAGACCGGACCCTCGCCCTATGTATGTGCGTTCAAAGGACATTATTGCCCGCACAACGGAAGGTTCAGGAGAACCAATGCAAATGGGGGGGTCAGATCCCCCTTGACTAAAGCGGAAAGGGATAAAAGGAGACAGCAGTAGTTATGTCTGTACTGTGGAAGGTCAGGTCATTTCCTTAAAGAGTGCCCTGTGAAGCCACCGAGGAGGACGGTAGGGGCCACGGACAAGGAAGATACCATCAAGGAATCGGAAAACTCCCCAGCCCGGCAAGTGTAGGGGTCCACTTGTCGAGCGAAGAAAGTGAACTACAGACCTCCCATTTTGCACTATCTGTGGTCTTGATCAATCATCAACAACCATCTCAGATGCACGCAGCAAGAGTGTGCATTGACAGTGAAGCCGTTGGGAATTACATCGACCAGGATCTTGCGGCTAAAATGGGGCTGCCGTTACGCCCTAAATCATCCACCGACACTCTTACCACTGTCGATGGCACGGAAATAGCTTCTGGTCCAGTATCCCAATGCACTGCAGCTTTAACCCTTCTGTGCCAGGATGGACACCAAGAATCTATCGTTTTCGACCTCATTAAGGCACCACACTTCCGGTTCATTTTGGGAATGCCATGGTTGGTAGCTCACAATCCTCGAATCGATTGGCGAGCAAAAGAATTGGCCTTTCCCGAGACTTGCGCCCACACATGTTATTGCCAAGAGAAACAACCAATAGACACCAGAGCCTTCACGCTTGCGACTGTGGCAATCGGCACCCTACCAAGTGAATACCAGGACTTTCAAGATGTCTTTCAGAAAGAACAGGCTAATACCCTGCCACCGCATAGACCATACGATTGCCAAATCGACCTGATACCCGGCGCACAAATCCCTTGTGGGCGAATTTACACACTCACGGAACCAGAAAACCAGCACCTGAAGGCCTATCTTGACCAATACCTGGCCAACGGGTTCATCCGTCCCTCGAAGTCTCCAGCAGCCAGTCCTCTATTCTTCATACCGAAAAAGGAGGGGGACTTGAGAACGTGCATCGACTATTGCGCACTGAACCAGATTACTGTTAAAAAACGCTACCCCCTGCCACTGATCCCTGAATTGCTTGATCAAGTCAAAGATGCCCAAATCTACACAAAACTAGACCTGAGGGGTGCATATCACCTTGTTCGCGTAAAACAGGGGGACAAATGGAAAACCGCTTTTCACACCAAATACGGCTTGTACGAATATCAAGTAATGCCCTTTGGCCTTTGCAACGCGCCTGCAGCATTTCAATACTTCATGAACGATGTCCTACGGGAATTGATTGATGTCTGTGCTCTAGTGTACATCGACGATATTCTAGTATATTTCGCATCAAAGCAGGACCACGTTAAACACGTCCGATCCGTATTGGAGAAACTCTGTCAACACCAGCTCTACGCCAAGCTTGAAAAGTGCTCATTCCATGTCTCCGAGGTGGAATTCCTGGGCTTTATTCTCAGCCCGAATGGAATCCGAATGGATGTACACAAGGTAGATACTATCCTGAACTGGCCATCCCCAAATTCATTCAAGGGGGTTCAAAGTATGCTGGGTTTTGCAAACTTCTACCGCCGGTTCATCCCAGGATTTTCGCAAATCATGCATCCCATCACGTCATTGCTAAGGAAAAGCAACAAAAAGTTCCAGTGGACAACAGAAGCAGAGGAAGCTTTCCAAGAACTCAAAGCAAGATTCACATCTGCCCCAACCTTACGCCACCCTCGCCCTGATCTCCCATACCTGGTGTAAACGGACGCCTCAAGCATGGCTATGGGAGCTGTCCTCTCACAAAAGGACCCCGAAAAGGGCCAGTTACACCCTGTTGCCTTCTGGTCGTGTAAATTCACACCCCTGAACTCAATTACGCTATCACAGACAAAGAACTCCTGGCCATTAAGTCAGCCTTTAAGGCATGGCGGCACTACCTCTTGGGCCCCAGACACCCAATCACCATAATAACTGACCACCGGAACCTCCAGTACCTAAAAACGGCAAAGGCCCAATCCTCAGGACAACCACGTTGGGCTCTTCTATTTGCTGAATATGACTACGTGATTACATTTTGACCAGGGGTGAAAAACGGGAAGGCCGATGCCCTTTCCCGTATGGGGGTGGAAGAGAAAGGGTATCAGACCACTGACCCAATAGCAATCATCCCGAGTGACAAACTCCTAGGAATCACAGCAACCATAACTCAGAAAGAATTACATGAAGAAATCCAAAACCTGATGAGTCCGGAGCAATTACAAGCGTGGAGTGCACAAGGAGAACATTACATGATAAAAGATCACTTGCCCTACTTCAGGAATCGTTTATTCTTACCAAACCAAGAACTACGAGAACAATTCCTTTCACTGATGTCAGAAATCAGATTTTCCTTTGAATATCCACAATGCACTGAAAACATATTTGCAAACCCGTGAAATATGTTGTCAAGTATTTTTTAAGTAGAAATAGGTTTTGTGAAAATTAGCAAAAATAATTAAGTTCAGTAGAACTGCAGTATATAACCCCCACAAAAAAGGTTCTTTTAAGAGCCACCATTTCAACAAAAAACAAGTTAATTGATTTTTATTCCCCTACCCCATGCCTGGAATTTTCCAGATGTCCTTAGACGTTTGAACAGTCCAGAGAATATGCAGACTGAAAAAGGTCCTGTGAGTTTTATTTCTAGTTCTATTTTATAACCTTGAAAGGTGGGTCCTAAAGGAACCTCTTTTTTTGTCTTCATGACTTTTATATTTATTTGAGGTTTTTTTTGTTTTTGTATAAGTGGCGAGGAGGTAAGGTGGTGGAGGGAAGGGAGGGAGGGGCACCAACCACACACAGATATGAGCTTGTGGATTGTGCATATGTAATGGATGGGATTACACCAGCATCATTCTGAGCCCAAATAACCGGACAAATTCAAGAAGATGGCAAGTTACTGTTTGATTAACAGTTATCTAAAACTGGGAGGTTACAACGTACATCAGCTGATGTACGCTCAGTCAACGATTTCCACAAAAAATATGATTCTTATGCTCAATTATGCATCAGAGTGGCATCATACTATGTTAGAATAGTGAAAAACCTATAAAGGGTCGGGATTGGTTAAGGGAAACAATTAGATATACACTTATATTGGAGCTAGGTTTGTTATTGGCTGTCCAATATATCAGGTGCAAAACTTATGCCTACCTCTTCAAACATGTAATTTCAGAAACATCAGATACACAGGGGGTAATTCATAGAATTCAGCGTACAAGTGGCGCACGTGGCTGGTGCACAGTGTGCGCGTGCGGCAGTCTGCGCCAGCCGTGTGCGCCAAAATTCATTTCCGCGCACAGCGTATTCATGGATTTCAACATCCAGAACCAGCTGTGGCGCAGAGTAGTGCAGCGACCCTGCAGCAGCGCCAGTTACGCCCCCAACCCCTCCCCGTGCGCCATGAACAGCGCACAAATCCCATACATGGCGCACAGCCCAGTGGACCAGCATACAGCCCCCCAACCACGAAAACGTCTGTAAAAATCCCTGCGCACCCCTCCGAATACACGTACCCCGCTGTGCGGGAACTTTCACTCGCGATTGGCCTTGTGCGAGCGGGGTACGTGTATTTTGGGGGTGCGCGGGAACTTTCACACGCGATTGGCCTTGTGCGAGCGGGGTACGTGTATTTCTGGGGTGCGCGGGAACTTTCACACGCGATTGGGCTTTTGCTAGCGGGGTATGTGTATTTCAGGGGTGCGGGAACTTTCACACGCGATTGGCCCTGTGCGAGCGGGGTACGTGTATTTCGGGGTTGCACAGGAATTTTCACACCCGATTGGCCCTGTGCGAGTGGGGTATGTGTATTTTGGGGGTGCGCGGGAACTCTCACACGCGATTGGCCATGTGCGAGTGGGGTACGTGTATTTCGGGGGTGCGCGGGAACTCTCACACGCGATTGGCCCTGTGCGAGTGGGGTACGTGTATTTCTGGGGTGCGTGGGAACTTTCACACGCGATTGTGCTTGTGCGAACGGGGTATGTGTATTTCTGGGGTGCGCGGGAACTTTCGCACACGATTGGCCCTGTGCGAGCGGTGTACGTGTTTTTCTGGGGTGCGCGGGAACTTTCACACACGTTTGGCCCTGTGCGAGCGGGGTACGTGTATTTCGGGGGTGCGCGGGAACTTTCACATGCGATTGGCCCTGTGCGAGCGGGGTACGTGTATTTCTGGGGTACGCTGGAACTTTCACACGCGATTGGCCCTGTGCAAGCGGGGTACGTGTATTTCAGGGGTGCGTGGGAACTTTCACACGCGATTGACCCTGTGCGAGCGGGGTACGTGTATTTCTGAGGTGCGCGGTAACTTTCACACACGATTGGGCTTGTGCGAGCGGGGTACGTGTATTTCGGGGGTGCGCTGGAACTTTGACATGCAATTGGCCCTGTGCGAGCGGGGTACGTGTATTTCGGGGGTGCGCGGGAATTTTCACACGCGTGCCCCAACGAATTTACAGTGTGTGTCCTCCCAGGTGTGCCCTCTCCCCCCTCCCCAGGGACTGCAGGCAGACCCCAACACAGGGGTACACAGCACCCCTGGCCATGCCCCACAGGCAGCCCATCCACCCTGGTGAAGTCCCCCAGCCAGACCACATGTCACCACGCAGAAGTGAGCACTGACTCATGTCCCCCAGCACCCCCACCCACCCAGCAGTGAGGGGCACCTGCCAGCAGGCCACGACTCATGTCCCCCAGCACCCCCATCCACCCAGCAGTGAGGGGCACCTGCCAGCAGGCCCCGACTCATGTCCCCCAGCACCCCCACCCACCCAGCATTGAGGGTCAGGCCCCGACTCATGTCCCCCAGCACCCCCACCCAGCAGTGAGGGGCACCTGCCAGCAGGCCCCGACTCATGTCCCCCAGCACCCCCATCCACCCAGCAGTGAGGGGCACCTGCCAGCAGGCCCCGACTCATGTCCCCCAGCACCCCCATCCACCCAGCAATAAGGGGCACCTGCCAGCAGGCAGCAGGCCCGGACTCATGTCCCCCTGCAACACGACAGGAAGCTGCACAATCATGGCCCTCATGTGCACCAAAATACCACAGCACGCCACCCCAGTCTTGACATGCAATGATTTCACCAATCCACCCCACACCGACATGCCTATGTCAGGACACAAATCAAAAGTCAACCATGTACATCAACACATGTCCGTCACACACACACACTGTTTGCCATAGATTGTGTAAACCCACATTTTGACATGCATGAACCCAATGAGCGAATCCCACACATGGAATTAAAATATAAAAATGTATTATGAACAAAAACAATCTAATGAAATGAAAGCCATAAAAATAATACAAACATGAAATGATATGCATGTCCAAAAAAATCAAAAAGGAAATGTAGATCCAATCCAAAGAATTCCTGAAGAAAAATGGTCCAAACTCACTGTCCACCAAAACAAATCCAAAGGAAACGTAATAATCAAATTCCATTGCTCCATGGTGAAATCCAAAGAAAATGTACACATGAATCCAATGTCCAACTATATGCAAGCAATTTTGAAAGGGTCCATGAGCCCAACAAAAGAACTGAAACCTATCAAAGAAACTACCTAAGAAATAACTATATTCAAAAGTGTGGGGCATAGTCCAATCACCCCAAAATAAATGAAAATGAAAATGAAACCTAACACTACAAACTATATACAATGGGGGCAGGCTAGTCCGACGGCTCACTTCTCGATTTCCCGGGCTAGGGCATCATCGCGCCTTGAAACACTTGTGTATAGGCGCGTTACAAATGCCATATCATATCATATCATATCGAACTCCTGGTCTATGTCCTGGAGGCGGGTCTCTTCCATGTCCCCGAGGTTTCACAGGGACGATGCCATGTTGAACTCCAACTCCCTACGAATTGCCTCAAGGCACTCGGCGCACCGCAGTGCCCTCCGCATGGAGTTCTCCGCACTGACCATTGTGAGCCGTGCTCTTCTGCCCGCCCCCGCTCAGCATCTATGGCCTGGCCCAACCGCTGTAACACGGAAGACATTTGCAATCCAGGGTCCTCCTGCCCTCCGGCCGATGCCTGCCCCTCTGATGTTGTTGGCCCGGAGACATCATCGCTCCCACCTTGAGCCTGCTGCTGCTGTCCATGTGCCCTGGCCGTTGTTGCCTGCATGTCAGCCACCTGCTGGGGTCCAGTTGTTGGGGTGGCAACCCCTACTGGACCTCTGACTCCCGACTGTGGCAGGGATGTGTCCTCCACCAGCCTGGCCGCTGGGTCAGGGACAGCTCCACAGGGTGCCCGGGTGACACTTGGGCAGGAAGATGGCATGGAGGACGACTGGCGCATAGGGAGTTCAGTTGAGGAGGGGGTCGGCAGAAGCTCCAGAACATGGAGGAACCCAGCACTGGTGACCCCACCCAGTAGGTTGACGCAGTCTTTGAGACATTCGAAATGACGTGCGCTGTCCTCGCGAGAACACCGCACGTCATCCCGAATGTCACGAACACGCAACGCCACCCCACCCAGTACAGGCTCAATCTGGTTGTGGATTGCCATGTCCGCAGGGAGAGGAAGGCCAGTTGTTGTGCGGCTATCCCCTCCCTGAAAATGGGTCTGGACGAAGGCATCCCTGCTGGTGCCGGATGATGCAGTCACAGGATCGGGAACAGGATTACACACAGGCACCTCCGCAGCGGCCTGTGCTGCCTCCTGTCCCTGCCCCTGGACTGCACCACTGGGACCAGTGGAATCCCCCCCTTCAGGCCCCGTGTGTGTGATTTCCACGGCCTCTTCCTCAACCAAACCCCCCACCAACCTGGATGACTCTGTGCCATCTTCCTCCGTAGGGCCCTGTGGGGTCTCAGCTGCCCCTTCTGCTGCCAAGAAGTCCACCTCCGACCTCCGCCTCTTGGACCTACCCCCGGCAGCTGCGGCCTGGGAGGCGGCACCACACTCCTCACTCCCCGATGAGATGGAAACCTGGGAGGGCAGCTGGGCCTTGCCTCTCCGGCTGGCGGTGGGATCCCTGCCTGTGTGCTCCACAGCACCGTCTCCGCCCTCTTCATCAGTTGACGCTGCAGTCAGGGAGAGACAGAACACAGGCATCAGGGCACTGTACAATGGTCTGATACACACATGACAGTTGCAGATGAGTGGCAGTCTCAACCTTCACACATGGCCTCACACTCCCCAACACACATATCATCTCTATCAACACTCACGCGCAAGTGAACTGGAATGTTGCAGCAGCCAGCACCATCCATACACATACAACACCATGACCATCCGAAGGTTAGCCTGACATCACATGCAACACAGGGATTGGCAAACACATGCACACACGCCACCAGACGTACATGCATCTGTACATCTACACCACCTGTTGCAGTGCAATCCCGGCATCCATTTCACATCTGCCAGTCAAACTCCTACATGTCAGTGTCACATGCATCCATGGTGTATCACAGTGGCACACATGTCAAATACCCTCACACACACACATGTACACCATGCACGTACATGAAGGTGGAACCCGCATCCATGTGTCACACCCCAAACATGCCATGGTATATACACTGATATGTAAACATGTGCACCCCAACATGCGTTTGGCCCTAATGCTTTCGTACACATACACCGTTGATGTGCCTCACACATGACTGGAGTCTCATGTGGCAGGCTCATGTCCCTGTACATGCACATACATACATGGTCCTTCAAAGACATATGTGCAAACTGCACACACCTGCCACACCTCAACATGCACAGCATCCAATAAGTACGCATGTACACTTACCGCTCCACGCCGGACTGGTCTGCCTCCCAAGGACCTGGAGGTGGAGCGCTGGGCCTATACTTTCCAGGACCCTCATGTGCATGTTGGTAAGGCGGACCTGGTGCCCCTTCCCATGTTTTGCCTTCAGGAGACGCCGGGCCTTGCTGAGGGTCCTGGACCTGAAGTCCTCCCAGCGCTTCCGGACGTGTTGCAAGTCGCGGGCTGCCACCTCCTTCACGTTGATGGCAGCCACGATGTCCATCCAGATCTGCTTCCATCCTTCATTGTCGGCGCGTGAACTTCCAAAGAGGGCATCATAATGCCCCAGGACTTGCTCCACCAGGATACCAACTTCTGCAGCAGTGAAGCTGGTAGCCCTCTGCATCTCTGACTGGGGGTTGCCAGTGTGCCAGATGGTGTTGTGTCCGACATGGCAACCCCCGAGGCAGATGTGGGTGGGCAACTGGGTCCCGGGGTTGCGCTGTGGCGCAAGATGGTACACCAGTCGGGAGTCTACTGTTCCAGCAGGGGTGGTCACAGCAACTGAACCCCTGCAGATGGCTGACGTGCAGGCACCAAATAGCAGGGCACATGGCCAGCAGGCAGGCAGGCAGCAGCAGATGGCAGGTGGGAGCATGCTCGGAGTTCTGGGGGGCAGTAATTCAGCCTTCTGGGCAGCAGCGTGGTCTTCCGTGTGTTGTTGCGTGGCCAGCTTGATACGGAGTGATTTGGCACATGAAAAAATTGCATGTCAGCGTGAAATCTGAGGAAAGGCCCTTAGCGCGTAAGCGCATCTGTGACGTTACGTGCGCGGGTGTTTCCCACAACACGGGTACATTGTGAATAAGCACATGAGAATAATGCATGTCAGCGTACTATTGGAGGAAAAGGCCTTAGTGCGTACGCGCGTCTGTGACGTTGCACGTGTGGGCAGGCTTAAAAGATACGTGTAGGATGCCATTTCCTTGTACGTGCTTTTTGTGGAGAGCGAGCGGGTGATTCTTGTACTTCTTGTCGGTTCACACGCGATTACTTCACACTTCCTCAGACTGCGTTCTTTTCTTCTTTTGGCGGGGGTGTTGCCAACGCGCACACGCGTGTCTTTTTCACGTTCTTTTTCAAGGCAGACGGTGAGTCGCGCAAATATTTTCCAACTGTGGTTGCCCCCTTCAGAGGTCATTGTAGGCTGCATGTAACACGTGTATGCTTATTTTTGTGTTTCTGGGTGCCACAGTGTAGTGCGGGTTCTTTTTTTAAAGGCACGTGGTTGTAAATCAGCAGGCGGGAGGCGTATTTGAGGATGCACCAAATCCTTTTATTCAGAACAAAAAAAAAAAAAACTTTAAATGCAGTTTTCAACACAAGCACTTCTTTCACTTTCCTGAACAAGGCCTTCAATCAGGGTTGGTGCTGTGACACGTGTTAAGGCCAAATTAATGTAAAGAAAGAAAAAAAAACAGAAGTCTTTTAAATGTCCTTGCCTTTTATTGTGGGCTTCTTTTTCCTCCTAAGGCACTCACTAAGCGTTGCTTCAGACTTCCTATCTGAAGTTCAATAAAAACAAAGAGATGTCCATTCCGGTAACCTTTTCTTTCCTTGGTTCCGTGGGTTAAAGTAAACAGTCCATAAATCAATGCCCGTGTCGTCTAACAGCCAGCATTTATCCCGGCCAAATGGTGCTTTTCAAGTAAGCCCCTGTCAGAGGGACTCTGCGTTTTTCTGCGGCGAGAGTTCGCGCATACGGACTTCTTGCATGCCTGTGGCTCTGGCAATCAGTAAGCCCAGTTAAAACCTGCTGCCTCCTCCTTCCATTTCTCCTTGCACTCGCCTTCGCCCATGATAAAGAAAGAACAGACAGCCACTCTGAATCCACGCATGCGTTAAAAATGCTGTCTTCCCCTCCCCTCCCAAGTCCAGGTGTGTTCAATCTTTCCGTGCTCTCATGAATCAACCCCACCCTTTCCTCGCTTTTCTCTCTGGGCTCTCCCACCTGACCTCCCTGGTTATTATTGGATTTCACCCGCCCTCCTGATATTCTGTCCGTTCTGAATGCCTTTCTTCTGCTGAGGTAATAAGGTAGGTGAAGGTCACTATGCATTTTGGAACTAAGTGATTTGGCAGCTTTTCTTCGTGATTCAGCATAGTGCATTGTGGGAGAAGTAGTTTTCTGACATGTAGTCTCTAGATTTTATTTTGGAATCTCCTGGCAGAGTGGGTTTTTTCATTATGTGCGGCATGTTTTCACCGTCCATGACTGCAGGCACAGGGTGTTCTGTTAACTTTATGTTGGTGAGTGGGCTAGATGTCCCGCCACTGTTCAAATTAGGTGACTCCGGGGGTGTATCCTCACAGTGGTCTACCAGGGGTTGCGTGCACGTGTAATTTTGTTTTTGGGGTGCCTGTGCGTTGCGTGACCTGTCATCTTCCCCCAGGGGTCACAGACAGCCTTGCTAGAGCACTAGGGTACAAATTCCATCTAGTACCCTACCCCTTTCACCCCAATTGCCCAGGACAATTGTTTACTGCAACTCCCATACGCACAACAACATCAGTGCCATTGTTGGGAGGCGACCAAGCAGTAAGGGAGGCAAAGGTGGCCGACCTCAAAGAGGTGGGCGTGGTGGGCGCGGTAGGGGACGTGGCCAGGATTTGCAGGGTGCCCCTAGAGCACAGTGTGTGGAGGACCAATCGGGGCCACCTATACCCCCCCCATGGTTGTGGGAAATGTAGCTGACACCATCCCAGCTCAGCCCTTGTTGGACCGGCCCATTTTGTCAACTGAACCGGCACAGGATGACTCCCAGGCTGACTTCCAGGTCACCAAGTCTAAGCCACGTGTGGCGGCGAAAGTTGCTGTCACCAGGCCACGTGGATCTGGGGCAGCAATGTCATCTGCTGCCCCAAGTAGCCATGGTAAGGAGGCTGCAGAGGCAGCTGCAGGTCAATCCACCCCAGCTCTGAGTCTCCCAGCCGGGACAGTGTCGGTCCAGGTCCATCACACCTTTGGTCATTGTGCATTCGCAAACTTCAAGTACCCAGTCCACCTGCACTTCTGCCCCTACTAACCAGAGCGGCGTAAGCCACTCAGGATCCGCACCACCTTCCAAGAAGAAGAAGAAGGGTGCTCTTGCCCTACAGGCTGAGACCCCAGACACGGCTACACACTCTGGCACGTCAAGGAAGCCTAGCTTCAATGACGCCGAACTTGATGCACTTGTGGTCTATGTGTTGGCACATAGTCGCAAAATGGTGGTGACTGCAGGCTGCAAGACTACGCCTGCTCAACGTAGGGCCCACTGGCAGACCATCGCGGGCCACATTAGTGCCCTTGGATTTGTGAGGCGCACAGCTGATGATTGCTACAAGCGGTGGAATGACCTGAAACGCAGAGCAAAGAACAAGCTGGCTTCCAATCATGCCCCTACTCTGGTGACTGGCGGTGGGCCTCCACTCACTGAACATGAGTCTGTTGCTGGAACCTTCGTCACAGAGGAACACAGAGGAACAGATCCAAGACCTACCAGATTATGAAGCATTGTCCGGTGACTGCCCATGCATGTGTGTGTTATCCATGTGTATGTTGCTTGGGTGATGTGTTCTGATTGAGTGCCAAGTGAGGGTTTGTACTCCTGAGTGGTATGGGTCACCCATGTGCTTCCTCCAAACCATTCACCCGCCTTGGATTTGGGTATGACAGTATCCCTTCTGACCACAGTAGCCAATTAGCACCACATTACTGCAGTTGCCCTTGAACTGTCATATTGCAACAACATTGTTCAAAATTTTCAGTGTTTGTTCTGCCTGATTGTTTCAATCCTCCCATTTTTGCAACACATTTTTCTGCCCTAAAGCCACATATGTGACATGCTTCTGTCATAGATTACACCCCACAATGGCCCACATTTATTACCTTGTTATGGGAATGATTTGACCATTCAGGCTGATTGAGTAAGGGCCTGCTCACATTAATTTTTGGGGCCTGTTTGAATGTGGAACATGACTGTTGTTTCCTGTCATGTTGAAGTGACCAACCATTGATGTATCCATCTGCCTGCCATCACTGTATAATTGTTAACTGGATGTGTTGCAGTGTGTGGCACATACGTATTTTGTCACAATATTTTTAATTTTTCATCTCATCATGTCCATCTCACATGGATGGGTGACAGTACTCATTCACTAACATATGGCTGTACTTGTCAAAAGTACCGTGGCTATGCTACATGCCATCTGTGTGCTGGCATGTGTCATGTATGTGTATTGGGCATGCCACTCACAGGCTAATGTGTGATGCCAGTGCTATCCAGCATGCAGCAAATGTGTTGCTTTTCCATCTTGGAGTCCTCAGTGTCTGATTTTTGCCTCCCCTTCCAACTCATTGACAGTGCATGCATGGCAGGATTATAGTCATGTGGGACATGTGTTATTCATGTACTAGATCTCTGGCTTGTCAGGCCTATGTGTGTGCTATGGTGATCATGCCTGTTTCCATTTGTTGTCTTTCATGTTTATGCATGTGATGAGGCACTTGATGCTGTTGAGGTAGAGGAGATGGTGCAGACCCAGGAGGAATCTCAGTCACAACCGGGACCAGTGGGGGACGTGGTGTGGTGGTGGGTGAAAACCCAATCCTCCTGCATACCATACTGTCCACGGGTGTCTCTGCGTACACCTCCGCAGACCTCTATGATTCAGGTGCTGAATCGGACAGTGAGACATATGTGCCATCGCAGGTGAGAATTTCTGGGAGGGATGCTGTTCTGTCCAACCCACCTGCACTGGGGGTAGGCCCTTCTATGGGGATGTCAGTGTTGGTAACTCCGCCTTTTGCGGTTACGGATGCAGGGTCACACTCCACAACATCTGATCCTGTTCCTGGGCCAGCTGATCAGAGGGGGAATGCAGTCCTGCAGCCTCAGGCAGTGCCAGCACAGCAAGGTGCAGATCGCCTTGCCCCAAACAGGTGCGGTGCCCGCCGACGCGGTGGCCGTGCGCCACCAGGCAATACTGTATGGGAAAACTCCATGTACGGTATAGCAGCACAACAGGGAGCATTGTGTGAAATGATGGCTCAGACAATGGATAGGGTGGCCACTTCCATTCTCCCCCCTTAAAGGCAGATGGAGCTCCAACAGCAGGCAACAGACTCCATTTGCCACTCACACAGGGAGGAAATGTTGGCGTCCAACAGGGACCGACGGGCGGCACTGGAGACTCTGTGCGAAGCCATGTCTGTAGAGTCACAGGGCCACAGGGAAGCCCTGAGGTTAGAACACCATTTCCTCAGGGAGACTCTGGGTGAACTTGAGGCTTCCCGAAATTTTAGGTCAGAACAGCAGCTGGAGCAGCTCACACGTTCACTCTCAGCAGAGCTCCAGGCAACCCGTGCGGAGATCCGGGCATCACGCCAGGCCATGCAGGTAGAAATGCAGGCTACCCGTGAGGTGCTGCATGGGGATCTCCGCACCATCATCCTCCAGAACAAAACCTTCCACGCCTGCATGCTTGCTGCCATGGAGGACCATACCAGGGCTTTGCGTGGGCTGCCTCACATAGCATGGCCACCTCCTGATGTAGCAGCAGAGGGTGAAGCGAGCGACAGCAGTTCTCCCACATTAGCGTAGCCGTGCAGGCCATGAGCCCATGGAGGTATTTTTTTTTTCTCAACATCCACGCAGGTGGGTGTTGGGCTGCACCCTGTCCTCGAACCTCCTGGGTGCCCCCCCGGTCCACACATGGCCATTTTTGATTTATTTATTTATTTATTTATTTTTTACAGTGTGTTGTCTTGTGTGGCTCCCGTGGGCATCCACTGTGTATTCCAGCTGGGCACATGCAGGCTTGTCCTGTCTTTGGGTTAGATGCTTGGGTTCCTGACACACACCCCTCCTGCTTCCTCCTTCCATGGGCTTGCAAAGGGTGTGACCAAGTGACAGTAACTTACACAGTGACATTGGGCTCCCATGAGCTGTGTGGGCAGTCTGTAGTCAAAACTGTGTGTACATCCCTGGTGGGGATTGTTGTTGGATTGAACACTGCATGGTGTATTGATATGTGCTTGTGCATCCATGTCTTTCTCCTTATTCACATGTACCTTCTTCATGTCTTCACAAGGCCGTCTCCTTTGCAGATGCAGTTCATGTTGTATGCAGTACACTGACACATTTGCCTGACAGCAACACTTTGCAGTTGGAAGGGGTCGATGTGCTGGCTTAGTCAGGTTGTGAGACTTGCACTACTTTGATTTTGTACTGTCGTATTTTGACACTGTTTCATCCTGTGTTGCTGTTCTGTGTTGCTGATAAGTATTTGGTCATGTGTGCTGTTTCTTATTGATTACTGGGAGCATATTGTCTGTGGCCTGTTTACATTTGGGACAGTGCACTTTGTGACACTTGTGTCATGTGTTGTGCATTCATTTTGTTGCTTTCACATTGCATGACATGCCATGGTGTGTTGGGTAGCTGAGATGGGGAGGGGTTGGGTGACATGGCACTATTCTCATGTTGTATTTTTCAAGGGGGTAGTCATTCATGCAGCATGAATGTGTGTTTTTTGTCACACAGCATTGGTTGTCTTTAAATAGGTAGGGATGCACAAATTGTAACACTTCCAGGTGACCAATCTCAGGCTGGTATGGTTGTGACAGTTGACTGTCCCTTATGTCATCATCATTGATTGTCAGCTGGTATGTGCCAGGGCTGTGTGCACTCCACAGGGGTAGGATTTTAGGTGAAGTAATTAGCCACCTGCTGTGTACAGGCTGCCTCACCACGTGCCCTTTCACCTCCCATGCGCAGTGGACGAGCATGTGGATGGGGATGTGGGGGCACCACCATGTCTGCCCGCAGGCCCCGGCGGGTTGCAACGTTGTGCAGGACACATGCTGCCACTATTATCCTGCACACTACTGGGGGTGCGTATAGCAGCTGCCCACCAGAGCGGTCAAGGGAGCGAATGCGTGACTTGAGCACTCCGAATGTGCGCTCCACTATGCCCTGGGTTGCAATATGGGCTGTGTTGTATCTTACCTCAGGTGGTGTGGTGGGGTTCCGAATTGGCGTCATCATGTAGGTGCTCAGAGGGTAGGCACTGTCCCCTGGGGAGGTGATGATGGGTATCATTAGTGGGGTTGTGACATTACTCAGTATCTGACATGCATGCATGTGCAGAGGCATTTATACTCACCAAGCAGCCATGTATCGCCATGCCGCCCAGCTTCTAGGTCCCGGTTTAGGGGTGACATTCTGAAAATGAAACTATCATGGGTGGACCCTGGATAGTTGGCAAATACTGAGGTGATGATTCCCTTGGCATCACATACTACCTGCACGTTGATGGAATGCCAGTGCTTGCGGTTTCTATAGATGTGCTCAGTTGCCCTGGGTGGACGTAGAGCCACATGGGTGCAATCAATGGCACCTAGCACTTTGGGGAAGTGTGCCACCCCGTAAAAGTCCTGGACGGCAGCCTGCCTTTCTGCAGGTGTTCTGGGCATGTATATGTGCCTGCGGACTGAGGAGCGTGCAGTCATGAAGGCCAACACCTGGTGTAGGCAGCGCGACTGCGTGGCCTGTGACACCCCCCCCACTATGGCACTTGTCCGCTGAAATGAACCAGTGGCCAAGAAGTGCAGTACATTGAGCACCTTTTCCAAGGGGCTCAGTGCTTGGGAGCACAGGGTGGGTGATGTGAGGTCATCCTCCCACTCACTCACCAGGTCGAGTATTATGTGTGGTGGAAACCTGTACCTCCCATACACCTGGTCTTCAGGCATCCCAAAAAGGCTGGTCCTGGGTGTAAAAATTCGGGGCCTGGCAATCCTCCTCCTCCTGCGGTGTCCCACGACAACTGCTGCGAGGAACGGTATATTCATCGTAGCGTCTGAGCTTGTTTGTTGTTTGTGCACACTTTTATACTGCGCAGGGCCACGTATGCCTGCTTCCTGCTGGCGTACGTGTTTCTGAATTAGCGCGTCTTTTTTGGTGCACGCGTTTCCCCTGTTCGATTCCATGAATACGTGTAGTAGGCACGCGTGTGGGCGTTGCGAGCATTTACCTCCTGTACTTCCCCCGTAACGCCCACATTTTCATGCGTTGTTCCCCATTCCGCGTGTTACGCACCGTGTTCCGCCCACTTTTGTTGTGTGCACTGCGCTATGTGCGTTTTCGCTGTGCGCGTAGCGCACGCCATTTGATGACGTGTCCACCCGCGTGCACCACCCACGATTTTAGCGCACATCCCAGGATTTACACGCGCACTGACTTCCATGAATCGATGTGCGCGGCTTTGGCACGCTTGCGTTGTGATTTTCACGCTTGCTCTGCAATTTTCACGCTTGCGCTGCCATTTTCCGCGCACATTAATTCCATGAATCGGCCTGACAGTTTCTCATTGGTTTTACAAGCTATAAGGTCCTTTGTTATTCAGACTAATACAATTGGTTGGCATGCTGGTGCCATGTCTGGAACATTTGGATATCCTGCGGATGTATGCATCTGCTCCTCTACATTTCTCCTCTGGTCGAGTCCTTGACCACCTCAAGTTTTTCTGCTTCTTTGTATCTTCTCTTGAAGAAGTGTTTCTTTGTTGTCCATATCTTCGTCAACCCCCCTCAGGGTGCTGGCTGTTTTAATGTGTTCATCCACACTCCAGGTCATAGAGATGCATTTTCCATTCAGTGTACAGAAGACCCAACATCCCACATAATTCTTATGATCCTTCGGATGCCAGAATTTTGTTCCTTCAAGTGCCACAATACTTGCTTTTGTGTAGTCTCTGATGGCATCATCAGTCAGCACTTTGGCTTCTGGTTAATTCTTTGTGTCAATCACGGTCTTCATTCCTACTGCTTTCTTTGCCCTTTTCTTACATTGTCCAATTATTTTCCTTATCATACAAAATCCAAATATTACTATCACCAATATTGCATCCAAAAAACAATTCAGGAAAACAGGAGTGCAAACCAACTTTCATCTTCGATGGCCTCTCTCTCATCCACCATTTTCACGTGTAGATCTGTCAACATCGATATGGCCTTTGTCAAAGTCCCGTTTTCACCATCATGAGATGGTAAGAATGTGCAACATGATGGCCCGATCTTGGCTCAAATACCTCCTTCCATTGCTGTATAGGACATATCTAGCCTGGAGGGTCATCAACCTTATGGTCCTTAGTTCTTCCTATATGGCGTTAAATCCTTTTATAGTGGCATTGCTTGTTTGCAGCAGCTGCCACCTGGTAATCTGTAGCCATTTGACATTTACTGCTGTCTGAATTCCACACATGAACATAGATGTGAACATCACTGCAGTCCTGCTGAACAATTTGTGCTCGTCAGGAATGTTTTCATAAGCCAGTAGTCATTTTTGTGAGAACTAATTCCCTCTCTTCATCTGGTGGGGTTCTAGTGACCTCCTTTTTCTTAGGTGATCGTCCACCCTGGGAAATTCTTCAATCTTTGTGGAATTATCAATGATGGAACATGGATATATATCAAGGAACATACTCCACCCCAATTCCTGGGCAGTTTCATATCTGCTCTGGATCCGCAGGCCCAATATCGATCCACTAAGACAGCCGTCCCTCTCCTCATTCCTCGGACGTCAATTACGTTCTTGCACCCTTTATTATGTCCAACGTGATTTTTTCCCTTGCTACGAAAGCATGTTTTTTTTGTTTTGTTATGTATATAGCGCTACGAACCCGCAGGCATCTGAGCTCTGCTTATTTCCCATGGTGTGTGGTGCTCATTTATCGACCTGCTGGGATGCGAACCTGCATCAGCAGGCTCTGCACTGATGTCAAAGTGAGCGCTCTACTTGCTGTGCTATCTGACCGGCTGATAGTGTTGCATTAACCAATGGAACTACAGATACTGGTCCTGCTTCGTCTTCCACCCATGTCAGCAGTTTAGAGTACTTGGCCCATGACTTTAGGCACTCATCATTCACCTTCTGTACCTCTTGCACTGTTTCCTTCCTCAGCAAATGATCTGCACAGGACATCAGTCCATCTTCCCATCCCTTGGCTGTACTCGCTCGTCCATAGATTAGCAGCTGTGATCATTCCCAGCATCTAGGCATTCCAGTCTTTTCCATCATATCAGAACAGTTCATCCTCTTCATCTCTTCAACAAACACCTTGTCTTGTCCTGCAGCAGGATACATGAGCATCCTGTCTGTCCATCCAGGCTCTTTCTCCATTTGTGCGGTTTTGATATAATCACCCTCGTATGGAAATGACTGTCTTGATCTACATCGTAAGGTTGCTCAGTTCCCTTGGAACTCTCCTCCAGTAGTACATGCTGCTAGATGACTGAGGCACTTCACATTGTTGTCATGGCATAGGGGATTAGAGAGCAGATATAGCAATTCTCATCAGATGCTCTCTCCCGCATCTTTTTCATCTGTTTGTACTACATATTATTCCTCAGGTGAGCTGAATTATCAAGATAGGTATTTACCCCCTGGTTGTTTTCCTCTGTATCCCTCTTATGTCGCTTGACATGCCCATAGAGTTTAAAGAATTATCATTATTTGTAATCAAACTAGGAAAAACCATAGGTGTCATTTTTTCAATAGGACCATTAGGATAATAGAGACTTCCAAATGTGAGATACAGAAAGAAAAATAAAATACACAAGCATATATAGATCAGGCATAGAAGTCTGGAGAAACAATTGTTGTGCGATCCCAATACTTGTTGAATTCATGCTCTATCTATAATCACATTATCATCCTCACAAATCATTTTAGTACAGGTATTCAAATTCACATGTGTAATTATACAATCTGCTCAATTCTCACAATCAGGAGTCTTCTTATGACCGCACCATTATTTGGTTCATGAAGAAAGGTGTGAATATTAACATCTCTCCTAGCAAGAGCAGGTTATGACTGAAGTATAAACACAAAGATAGCAACTAAAAGCCAATGTGTGTCACTATCGACAGGCATCATATATTTTCCTTGAAACAGATATGCTCCTAGAAATTAATCTGGTATTGATCTCTTTCCCAATTTCTACTGACATTTCGGAATAGTACTGATGTAATATTTATTCCTTCAAAGAATCTCTAGAAAGTACATTTTAGCCTCTCTAATTCTCTGGAAGTCCGTGCACTTCCCGCTAAAATGTTTAAGGAGTGTCCACTGAATTCCAGTCCAAAAGAACTGTGTGCTAACCACATGCTGTTTTATCGTCCTTCTTCTTGGTCAACGATCGAGTCTGCACACGCAAAATTCTACTTCTTGTCTTGCTTCTTAGTCAATGGGCGCTGGAGGGAGGGTCTCACCTTTGTAGATTTTTACATCGCCCAAATGTAACAAAGCTCTTCTTCCCGATACCTTAACTGCAGTAGGGAAGACTCCCACACACAAAAGGACCATTAAACCTAGGTTTGTGCCATCTATGGGTGAAATTCTTAATAAGGATTTGGTCGGTAACATATACCTTTGGAGGTGGCAATAATTTGCTCGGTTTGGTTACTTGGCCGAACTCTTCCGTGTTCCTTGACCCCTGCCTCCAATGCTTGACTTGATCTGCAATGAAAGAAACACTGGTAGTCATACATGTCAAATAATCGTGCATTTCATCACCTAGAGTCTGCGCTATACTCTGGGCATCACTTCTGTCACTAACTTGTGGGGCGTAAGATGGTGGTCCGAACCTGGCTGATTTTGAGGGGCATATAAGGCTAGGGGTAGGCAATATAGCCATCCTTCTTCAAAGTTAATTTGATCTTGGCTATCTTCTCCTTTAGGAGGCAGTTGAGTCTCTCACATATCCTGTTTGCTTGTGAATGATAAGCAGAAGAAAACATATGTTTTATACTAAAAGAAGTCCTATTTGTTTGAAGAGCTCATTAACAAAATGTGGCCCATTATCAGATCTTAGTACTTCACACACACCCCATCTTGGAAATACTTTGCACACTAGAAAATTTGCTGCGGAAGTGGCTTCAGGGTGTGCAAACAAACCGGCTTCCATCCACCTGGAAAAGGGACACACCACTACTAACCCATTACATGTCTGCAGCATATCAATGTAATCGATGTGCAAATGTTGAAACTGACTATTTGTTCAAGGTATTACTCCCCTTATTGTTCTCAGTGTATGCCCAGCAATAAACCTCTGACACACGATGCAATTCACAATGAACTGTGCAACATGTCTCAATAGATTAGGAACAAACCATTTTTCTGCAATGGTGACAGCAAAACTTTCTCTGGTTATATGCATGGGTTAATGCTATTGCTCAAGAGCGACCTTCAACAATGCTGCTGGCATCACTGGTTTTCCTGTGCTTTCCTGTTGCCACAATGCTTCCGTGGGGGATAAAGAACATCCCCTCTGTTTCCATAGCTCTTGCTCTTCTTGTGGTGCTCTACCCTGAATTTCTATTAGTTGTGTACAGCATATTAAACCCCTCTTTCACTAGCATGCTTCAATGCAATACTCCGTTAGTATCTTCAGTATCGAAACTCGGAATTTCTGAATAATTTGCAAGTCTTTTTGCTTCAAAATCTGCAGATTTGTTTCTGTGAGAGATAAAGTCTGTTAGTTTAGTATGCGCTGCACATTTTATGACCGCTATACTCCTTGGAGTTGGAGTGCCTTAATAATTCTGTCCAATAAAGACTCAGGTTGCACTGGAGTGCTGTCTGCGTAGGGATAACCCCTCCTTTTCCAGCATGACAGCACTGCATGCACGGTTGACATCACTGTACACTGTTACTTCCTGCCCTTAATGTTTCTCGAGCGCAACAATACATGCTACCAATTCTGTTGCATGTACTGAACATTGAGATGGTAGTCTGGCACTTGCCACTACCTCAAATCACCATTTAATCTGTGTTTTACAACTGCAGAGCCTGAATGCCTCACCCCACTAGTTTGATACATTTTCAAAGAAACATCAATAAAGAGAATCTCCACTCCTGCTAGAGCATTTTCTCTCACAAAGGGTATATCATCATAGAATTCAACATAATTTGAGCAGTCATGCACATGATCACCCTCTTCTATAGGTTCAGCTACAAAGGTTGCTGGGTTCACTTTTTTACACCTCACTACCTTAATTGCTGGATTTGAAATCTGCACCTCATAAACTAGAACTCTTTGTGACGTCAACATACTGCAGGGTTTTTCTAAAATGGCAAATAAGGCATGCTCCACGTAGACTGCACGTAGAGATTCATGGGACAGCCCATGGTAATAGTTGTGAATTTCTTAATTGCAAATGCGGTAGCAGCCAAAGATTGTTCACATGGAAAATGTCCTCTCATAACTGGGTCTAAAATACCAGTGTAATACGCCAAAGGTTTATACCCTAATGTTGTTCTTTGTGTCAGTACTGCTGTCATTACTGACCCACTAGTGCATGAAAACAAATATAATTTATTGCTATAGTTGGGGATCCCTAAAATTGGAGATGTACAGATTGTTCTTTTTAATTCCTCAAATGCTTCCTCCTGTTACAATTCAGAGTTAGGATTCTGTTACAATTATAAGGTATAACACTAGCACAACACCCAAAAGGATACTCAGAAGTACAAAAGGATACAAGTTGAGTTCCCGTAGAGCTTCTCCCGATTGGCTATTCCGGGCGTCTTCTAAGGAGAAGATTTTGATGATTGAAAACCTTCCAACCAATGCCACTCTCAGACTATTGATCAACAGACACAGCCTGATAGAGTAATTAGTGGAAAGGTCCAGATATTTGGATGGATACCCCCAGTCTGTTGGATAAGAATGATACGTTTTAGTAGCTAGTCAATTTACCTAATTACTAAGTAAGTGTTAGATTGAGGATACACTAACCTGTGGTTGTATGGACTGAAGACTGAAGATTGAGTTCCAGGAATACAATCCGAAAATAAAAACCAACGAAGGAAAAGGGGAGATTAGTAAGGTGACTAACCCGAACGGAACGAGGGCCGCACTAGAGACGGGTTGGTGCACACCGGATAGCGTCCATAAAGTTCAGTGCACTATCCTTGTAGGAAGTAGTTGGGAGAGGAATTGGATGGAGAGGAAATTCCTAGAATTTGATTGTCCAAATAGACTGGGACTGATTGGGACCTTTGGAGGTGAAGACCAGATATGAAGACAGCACGGGTCCGGCTGGCAGAAATGAAAGATCAGTTCAGGAAACCACCAGAAATAGCAGCGCGGGTCCGGCTGGAGCAAAAGGGAAAAAGCAGTTTGGAAGCTGCTTAGTAGCAAGGTAGAAACCGAGCTCCAGAACGAAGATCAAAGAAACAACGATCAGAAGCGCCGATTAGCGGGAGGCTTCCTGTTTAAATAGGAGTCAGCTGACGTGAAACGCGTAAGTAGCGCGTTGACGTCTAGTCATGTGATACTCGCGCATACCTGTGGAATGAACTGGTAATGTGAATGGTATGCGCGGTATGATTAACAAAGAATGTTCGCCCCTCCGCAGAAGATAATAAGGTCTGACAATGGACTAGCGGAAATGAAGGCGTTTGCCAGGAATCTTTCCCCAGAGTCGCCACCGAGTATAAAATGGTCTGGCTGATCTCTGGGCTGTAGGTGTAGGGTGCTGACCTCGAGCGTGAGAGGACCTGGCAGGCATGAAACTCCATTTCTTCAGTACATTCTATCTTTTCCTTACCAAATTGTGCTTTCTTAAGTGCTTGCAAAAGCAGTTTAGTATATGTGCTACAATCAAACACCCAGACCCTGTGATAATTGCATAAACCTAGACACTGCTGCATTTGCCTCACTATATTTGACTTTGGCATCTTGATGATAGCCTCAGCTCCTTCATGTGAATTTAACTGGCCTATGTACAATACCTCTTCCTGACAATACTGTAATTTCTCCTTCTCTAACTTGTATCCCTTGTCTCCCAATATAGTCATTAACTGAACAGAGTCTTGTCTCCATTCATCCTCTGTTTCATTGCAGACTAGCATGTCATCTACATACTGAATTACTGCACTCTTAACTTCAATGTTCGCTAGATCCATGTCACGCTCACCTGGCTCCCACAGGGGTGTCGGACGGAACTGGACTCCCATGGTCTCCACCAGTGTGATGCATAGTGCAGAGATGACTGACTGGACTGGCCCACCTAGCTTCGTCTGCTTGACCCATAGAATTAGTCTCCTTATAGTTTTGAATGATGAGCTCTTCATCCTGTGAGGAATGCAGGGGCGCGTTGATGGCCAGTTACCTCACTGGCTTGAAGATATTGGAAGAGTTCTAAAGAGTTCACAATGTCTGAGTAATCACTCTGTCCAATTCCTTTGTTTTCTGTTGCAGCTTAGATCCAAAAGAAGATCGTCTTGTGGCAGCTGAAAGCGATCAGGTAAGAGTCTGTGTTATCCAACACTGTCCGGTAAAAGTTGCCAAGGTTAAACTTGCTTCTTTCTCTTTTCATGCAGGTGCCGTGAAAGAGAATTTGGCGTTCTGGTGATTAATACCTCCGGCAGTAAAATCAGGTAAATATATGATGGAAAGAGATTGTCCTTGTTTGTTCCATTGGCTCACCTTGTCATTTTTTCCTTGTTCCCCCTTAGGTGCTGGAATGCGGTAACCAAGTGATGGAGACAGCGCCAGACCGTGGTGGTGCTGCGAGGAACGGTAAGTATGGAGCAGTGCTGCTGCTGGCGACGCGTTTAAAATGAAGTCTTTTTTTGGTTCAAAGATGAGTTGAATCCGAAATCAGCTAAGAAATCCAGTAATGTTCTTGTTCTAACCTGTCTTCTTTGTTCTCCTCCTTTCTAGGCGCTCTGGACTCGAAGCGGGCCTGGAAGGATGCTGGATGCTGAGTGTCACGCTGCAGGATGCAGAATAACGCGAAGCATGTGCTGCTCTTCGGATGTGGTTTAAATAGCCTCCAAAGTAGTCCCAGGTGGTATTCCTCCACAACCACGTATTCCTCCACAACCACGCCCAAGTAACAAAATAGTTCCCTAGGAAAAGTAGTCCCTTCCAAGCCTCACAAGGGCTTGGATTCCTTGCAGCATGGTCTGCGTCAGGTAAGTTTAAACATATGAGCTTGGCGCCTATGGCGCCAGGACTGATGTCCCATATGAGCCTGGCACCACAGGCGCCAGGACTGTACCCAGATGGCCCCTAACAGGGGTTGCTGGGCTTGCTCCAGATGACATGATGCCTGCTTCCTGGGTTGATGGACTTGGTCTGGATGCCCGGGGGCAGGCATCATGACAATCCATTTGTAGGACTCTGTTAAAGATTGATGTGGACTCACAATACTTTTGAGGAAAACGAGTATGTTTTAATCTATTTTGTCTGAACACAAAGGATGTAGGGTCTTGTGAGTCCTTGTGCAATGGGATTGAGAAAAACACATTTTTCAAATCGATCACCATGAAATACTTCAATTGGGATACTACACACTATTGTCACAGGATAATGGAACCGCTGCTTCTGGAATCTGATTAAGAGGGTGTAAGTCCTGATAAATCTCAGGACCCCCCTTTAGATTTCTTAATTGGATACACTGCAGTATTGCACAAGGATCCCGAAGGTACGAGGATTCCCTGATTCATCATTGCTATTCTTAAATACCTTTGTCAGCTTCTCGAGACATAGGGTACTGTTTTGCTTGTGGTAAAATTGCTACGGGCTTGAGTTTTATTTTAACCTCTCCTATTCCCTTCAATAGCCCCACATCATATGGGCCCATAGTCCAAAGAACATTTGCCACCTGTTCTAGGTCTACCTGAAAGAACGCTGGTTGTTACCGTGTTAGCACCATTCGCTTTGGGACTTCCATATTTTCGATCTTTATCCAGTATGTAATGCTTATGAAAAAAACTACCTCTGTGTCTTTATGTTAATTTCTGAACATATCTTCATCTGTTATGTCAGTCAACCTGTATCCCTCCTCAAGCGCT
Source organism: Ambystoma mexicanum (assembly GCF_040938575.1). Lineage (NCBI taxonomy): Eukaryota > Metazoa > Chordata > Amphibia > Caudata > Ambystomatidae > Ambystoma > Ambystoma mexicanum. The sequence goes on along the minus strand of NC_090925.1, from coordinate 47,305,988 downwards.
ATCACTTTACTTCAAGCTCAGCCTTTGTCATCTACTCCTTCAAGCATTGCTATTGCATCTCGTACTATAGCTGCTTCCAATTCCATTGGAATAGTATGTCCCTCTTCCTCATCCATAGGTACTTGTGGTCTGACTAAGAACTCATCAGGTATCCTCACACTCTTCCCTACTAATCCAGGTAGCCATGTCAATAAAATGATCACCCCATACATGCAGACTTCTGGATTTACCAGGACTCCTTGTAGAGCCACTTTCCATGTAAATGCCCGTATGAACTCTCCTATATTTAAATTGTGTATTCCTGGTGTGGAGCACACTATTCCCTGGTCCGTGAATGAAATTGTCATGTTAAGTTTCATCATTAAATCTCTTCCCAAGATGTTATGCCCTCTCCTTCTGTCTCACTACCTGACTCTCTTTCCTCGTCTGGCATTGCTAGACCCCAAGTGGTGTGACTATCATCCTCCTCTTCCCTATCTAAATGTAATCTTCTCAAGGACAATGCTCTGCATTCATCACTAAACATGGTTTACTCCTCATCCTGTGCTTTAGGTATCGGGATTGGTTACCACCCCCTTGAGTTCCATACTCGCTATCCTGTTTTATTTGCTGGTCTATCTTATCAATCTTTTCTCCAATATTTTCTACATCATATCTTTCTGCTTCTCTTGCTACTCTAGGTGTTTCTGGCACTACTTCTTTTATTGTGAGAATATCTCTTGTTCTATCCCATTGCATTTCCTCACTCTACCTCATTGTTTCTTTAAGAATGAGACCGGCATCCAGACCTCGCCAGCTTCTTTTCTGTTTTATCTCTTCATCGACTTCCCTTCGCTTTCTCACACCCCTTCTTACCCTATCTTCTTCTTGCCTTTGTTCTTTCCTTCTCACTTCCTGTCTTCATTCTTCTTCTTCGCTCCTTCTCTGTAATCATTTGTCCTTCATTTGTTGTGCCTCTTCTTCCTCTCTCTTTTTTCTCTCCTATCACTTTCTTCTATCTCTTTCTTTCTAGTTTTGTATTTCCTTTGTTCTTCTGCCGTATTCTGTCTTTTTCTTGTTCTTTTAAAAATATCTGTTGCTGTTGTTCCCTGTTTTTTTTTCCTTGCTCATCCTCCTGCAATCTCTTTTCTTGTTCCCTATCCTTCTTTTCTTGCTCGTCTTTATCATCCTTTTGCCTATCCTCCTCAATGCTTTTCCCATCCAACTAGAGTAATATCTGTTCTCCCATCCATTTTTTCTGTACGAGCGTTATCTCATCAGCCCTATCCTTTTCTCCTTTCCATCTCTTAATTTCTCTGCCTATATCGGTCGAAATATTTAATCTCTCACCTCTTTCTTACTTTTCTCACATGAACTTAGAGGCATCTTTCTTCCTTTTGCTCTCTACTGGACTGTCATTCCTACTGTAAGTGGGGGTTCATATGTTGGGATACTATAACCCGCCGCTGCTTTTAATTTCTTTAAAGGATAAACACCTATCTCTTCTGTATCTAAGCTCTTGATATCACGCAGGGTAAGAGGAGCTGATGGCTCAATGCCCTTCCTTTATGCTGGTTACGCATCCACTCATCCGGTGGCGGGTCCTCTTTCTCCTCTTGATACATTTTAGAAAGTTCTAAAACTGCCAGTCTTTTATCTAGTTTCTTTCCTGTGTACGCAGTGTGCACATATGTGGTCATGTGTTGTAATATTGCTTTTGACAATGATCCTCCCTTTGGCCATGGCATGAACATTTTATCAGCTGTGCCCTTTACCCATTCTGCAAGATGTGGTAAAGGGCACATGTCTTGGTAATGTTTTGCAAAGATGCATGAGGAGTGTCCTCCATAATGATAAATTGCAATTGAATGTCGATACTTACCAAATTGTTAATAAATCTATCTCAAGGCTTATCACTCACCACTTTTAATCTCAAAACAATAAATATGAGCAAGCACCATGAATTGCCGCTCAATCCTCTTTTGTTTCAACCACCTATCTGTCTATTGGCACCAATAGTTTACTACACTTTAACTGAAAACAACGTCACTTCCAACCTTCACAGCTTGTTATCTCTCAGAACTTCACACAACAAATAATACTCAAAATGATAACACTATACACATGTATAACCCTTGTGATCACTTTCCCTTTGCCTATAAGGATTTATAGTAAGAGCTATACTACCCACACCTCCAATTATATTACCCTGCACAGTGCTTAAGACGTCACCTTACACAGCCCTGACTGTGCATATTCTCTCTTTTAATATTACCAAAACTGGAATTTCAGACGTCTTCTTCTATCTCCCTTGAAATAGGATTACTTAGGCGTTCCTTTATCTGCACAAAATTTCCCGTTACCAACAAAACAATACAATCCCGCCCCTTTATATTGCCCTTTCCCTTAGTCTATTTACATCCGTTAATCAACTCGAGACCTTCGGTATCGACTCCTCCTCCAATCCGACCATTTTGCCTTCTGTTCGCTAAGCACTAATGGAAACCTAGCAGGGATTTCTTCAAAGAGGGACCTGCCAACCATCTCTGTTCTTCTTGCAAGTTTATTTCTATCAGCTGCTCTCCATAGGAAACTCCACAATCTACCAGCTAATGGCAGCGGATCCCCGATCTTTTGATACTCTGAAGTCAAACTAGTTTGGATCTGGATCCATCCGCACTGCTACCACGTGTACTTAAGGCCTCTTGGAACGTGCATATGTAATGGATGGGATTACACCAGATTAATTACAAATAACCGGACAAGCTCAAGAAAATGGCAAGTTACTGTTTTATTAACAATTATCTAAAACAGGGAGGTTACAGCAAACATCAACAGACGTACGCTCAGTCTCTCAATGATTTCCACAAAAAATCTGATTCTTATACTCAATTATGCGTTAGAGTGACGTCATACTATGTGTCAATAGTGAAAAACCTATCATAGGTTGGGATTGGTTAAGGGACACATCTAGATATACACTTATATAGGATCTAGGTTTGTAATTGGCTGTAAGATATCAGGTGGACAACTTATGCCTATCTCTTAAAACATGTCATCTAAAAAAAAATATATATATATTTTTGTATTTGGTTAACTTAACCTTTTACAACCATAAAAACAATCAATCCACATTTCCATAGTTTTATCCTAAAACAAACACATGAGTTTAAAAAGAAACAGGAACAAAAGAGGGAAGAGAAAAGAATCAACAATAAAACAATTCGTACAATCAAACCAATCTTCCTATTTACAATTAACTATCTAATCCATAATTCATTTCCTCTACCCTTCATATCAAGATCTCTGTTGATAAAAACCCAAGACTTCAAATATATTCTATTTGCTTTCCCTCTTCACAAATACAAAACAATCCCACATTTTTCTAACATTTGAATTACCACTATTAGCATACGCTGCGAGTGACCATCAGTCAGTCTTTCCCAGAATGATTCTTGCATATACTGAGTTGTTTCGGACACACATTTGTTAAAGAAAAGCAGTCTAACATGTCATTTTAGAAACATCAGATGCACATATTCTCACTGGTCTCGCAAGCTATAAGGTCCTTCATTATATGGACTAATACAATTAGTTGGCACACTGGTGCCATGTCTGGACATTTGTTGCATTTAGCAGCACGTAAGCCCAGACCCAGGTGCAGGTAGATAGGGCATGAAGCTGCCTCACCACTCAATTGGCCTAGCATCTCTCATCACTCATGCCTTCTGCCATGAAATTGTCTTTGTACTTGGCCTTGCAAAGGAGTTAGGGCACTTGCTATTGTGTCTGGAACTCCAAGTACAAACTCTATTTCCATTCTTTACTCATGTGACTTTGATGTCCTAGTTGTTAGTCTTAGTAGTGCACAGTAGTTATATGAGTTATGGTTGCTTAGCTTACCATAAACTGGCACATTTCTGTGGGGTTTCGGTTTTACTTGTAACCATAACGTCCCTTTACAATGTTTTTTCTCTGAGCATATATATACTGTGGGCTGTGTAGTTATGGTTAAGTTGCTAAACCCATAGGAAGACCACTTATAACTTTGCTCCTGCTTGAGGAATCCGAACCAAACTTTGCACAAAAGTATATGGCCCGCTCTGAATTTTTTCAGCAAGTTTGGTGAGGTTTGGTGCAGGGGAGAAAAGTTATAGGGGGGTCCCAAAATATTTTCTTTTTCCAAAGGCTGAATGGGCAAAAACTTTGCGCACGTCTCAAGCCCGAACGGCTGGAAGGATTTGCACCAAATTTGCGGCAAGAGCGGGGTCATGGCTTAGAAAGCATGCTTTGGTGTGTTTTTTTTAAATCCAAGCAGTACTTTTGTTGCAAATAACTGAAATGTACGCCTCTAAAAATGTGTGATATCTGGCTCCGCTCCGCGCAACTCTTTTCCCTGTTCGCTCCAGGTACAGAAGGGTCAATGGCTTGCGGTACGGCGTGCTGTCAGAGAACTTTGGACGCGGCCGGTGGTTGGCTGGAGGGAAGTGTGCTGTGTGTTAACATTTTTCGCCAACGCCGCCATGGTGTATCAGAGGACAGTGCAGTGGCAGAAGAGTGTGGAAAATATACTGTACGCCATGTGTTGGTGGCAAGAAGGGATGGAAAGGGTAGGGGAGTGAGAAGTGGTTCATGTGACATATGTAATTAGGTGGAAGAAGACAGAGGTGTGCCTGCAGTATTTGTGCACATTGCGCCAATTTGCGGTACCTCGACAGACAATTACCTTGTGTGGTGAATGGAGACGGTTGTTGTGATGGCAAAATAGCTTGTGCAGCGACCTTTGTGCGGAGACCTCCTTCCGTGGTGAGTGGTGGCAGGTGAATTTCAGAAGGGGAGTGAATTGCACATGACATAGGTTGGGTGGGAGAACGAATGACTGTGCTATGTGGGTGGATTGCGGTAGTTGGGCACATGGGGGCATGCATGGTTGCATTACATTGCGGTCGGTGTGTTGAAGGACTAGACTATTGCTGCATGGCTGAAGGCTGTAGGCCAAAGGCCATGCACTCAAGAGCCTAGGGTTTCAGCACACCCACCGCAGCATTGCATGTTTGAATCTGCATCATGTAGAGGCTGGTGCTTGCATAGTCTTGTGTGTGCAGACTCGTTGGAGTAGGGCCAATGTTGTGAACGTTATGTTCGTAGGGTGGCAGTGGCACAATTCTTTGTGAATGGAAGTGGGTAAGACCATAGTAGTTGAATGAAAGTGCATAGGAGTGCCGGAGACAGTGTTATGCTTGTGGATTATGGTAACTGTAGAATTTTTCTTTGCAGAGCACCATTGCGGTGCAGAGGTTGTTTAGGAGTGCTGGTGGCAGTGATGAATATGTGGATTGTGGTAGTTGGTGATATGCTAATATGCATGGTTGCATTATATGTGCAAGGAGCACACTCACTGCAGCAATGCAGTTTTGACAGTGCATCAGTCACAGGGTGGTGAACTGTGGAAAATGGCTGTGGTGCACATTTTAGATGTGCTACAGCAGCAGAAGTGAATGAACACGCGTCTATTGGTCATTCCATGGTTGTGGTGATAGTAGGAATATGCTACAGTATTTGGTGTACGGCTGGAGATGGTGTAGTGAGAAGTTGTGCAGTGTGGCCACAGGATGCAGTGTTTGCATACTGTGTGAATGGAAGAGGGTATGGGTGCATTGCACCTTATATGTGCTTGATTACTCTGCTGTGTGCAGATTTAATGAAGTAGGCCCAATGTTGTGAAGATGTTGTGGTTAGGTTGCCAGTGACAATACCTTGTCAATAGCAGTGAGTAGGGGTGGCAGAGGCTGTTGTATGTTTGTGGATTCTGCTAACTGTGACATGGTTTCGTGGATGGCTGTGTTAGGGTGTGGGGGAGTTGGGTGGAAGTGCTGCTACGTATGTTATGTTTGTAGATAGTGTGAGCTGAGGGTGGGAGGGTGAGAAGTGATTCATGTGGTGGAACATACGGTGGTGTGTCTGCAGTATTTGTGTGTTTTGTGCCAATTCGCGGGCACCTCGACAGGCAAATACCTTGTGTGGTGAATGGGGGAAGCTGTCGTAATGGCCCGATAGCTTGTGCAGTGACCTTTTTGCGGCGATCTCTTTCTGTGTTGAGTGGTGGCAGGTGAATTTCAGAAGGGGAGTGAATTGCACATGACATAGGTTGCGTGAGAGCGCAGGTGGCTGTGGTATGTGGGTGGATTGCGGTAGTTGGGCACATGGTGGCATGCATGGTTGCATTACGTTGCGGTTGATGTGTTGAAGGACTACACTATTGGCTGCATGGCTGAAGGCCATAGGCCAAAGGCCATGCACTCAAGAACCTAGGGCTTCAGCACACCCACTGCAGCAATGCATCTTTAACTCTGCATCAGGTAGAGGCAGGTGCTTGCACAGTGTGGTGTGTGCAGATTGGTTGGACTAGGGCAAATGTTGTGAACATTATGTGGTTAGGGTGGCAGTGACACAATACTTTGTGAATGGAAGTGGGTAAGACCATAGTATGTGAATGAAAGTGCATAGGGGTGTCAAAGACAGTGTTTTGTTTATAGATTATGCGAATTGTTGCATGTTTTGCTGCATAGCTTTATTGTGGTGCACAGGTTGGGTAGGAGTGCTGGTGTCAGTGGTGTGTATGTGATTAGTGGTAGTTGGTGACATGGTGACATGCATGGTGGCATTACGTTGCAGTGAGTTTGTTCAAGGCCTAGACTATTGGGCGCATGGCCGTAGGCCATAGGCCATGCACTCAAGAGCCTACGGCTTGAGCACACCCATGGCAGTAATGCATTTTTGACTGTGCATCAGTTAGAGGGTGGTGACCTGTAAATAATGGTTTTGGAGCACATTTCAGACGCCATAGAGCAGCAGAGGTGAGCTGCCATGTGTGCATGTGTGGTTTTGTAGGTGAGGTCATTGGTAGAACATGGTGCAGTTTTTGATTAGAGGTGGTGCAGTGAAAGTCACACAATGTGGGCACTGGGTGCAGTGTTTGCATACTGTCAGTATAGAGGAGGGTATGGTTGAAGTGCAGCTTATATGTGCTTGGATAGTGTGCTGTGTGCAGATTGGTTGGAGTAGGGGCAATGGTGTGAACATTTAGTGGTTAGGTTGGCAGTGACACTATACTTTCTGAATGGAAGTGGGTGAGACCATAGTATGTGAATGAAAGTGCATGGGAGTGCCGGAGACAGCGTTATGTTTGTAGATTATGGTAACTGTAGAATGTTTCGCTGTAGAGCTCCATTGCGGTGCAGAGGTTGGGTAGGAGTGCTGGTGGCAGTGGTGCATATGTGGATTGTGGTAGTTGGTGACATGCTGATATGCATGGTTGTATTACGTTGTGGTGAATGTGTGCAAGGAGCACACTCACTGTAGCAAAGCAGTTTTGACAGTGCATCAGTCACAGGGTGGTGATCCGTGGAGAATGGTTGTGGAGCACATTGTAGAGATGCTACAGCAGCAGACGTGAGTTACAATGTGTGTATTGGTCGTTCCATGGTTGTGGTGATAGTTGCAATATGCTACAGTATTTGGTGAACGGCTGGAGATGGTGTAGCGAAAAGTTGTGCAGTGTGGCCACAGGGTGCAGTGTTTGTATTCTGTGAGTTTGGAAGAGGGTATGGGTGAAGTGCAGCTTATATGTGCTTGGTTACTCTGCTGTGTGCAGATTTGTTGAATTAGGCCCAATGTTGTGAATATGTTGTGGTTAGGTTGCCTGTCACACAATACTTTGTGAATGACAGTGGTAGTGGTGGCGGAGGCTGTGGTATGTTTGTGGATTCTGCTAACTGTGACATGGTTTCGTGGATGGCTGTGTTATGGTGTGGGGGAGTTGGATAGAAGTGCTGCTACATATGTTACGTTTGTGGATAATGTGAGCTGAGGGTGGGGGAGTGAGAAGTGGTTCATGTGACATATGTCATTAGGTGGAATAAGACAGAGGTGTGTCTGCAGTATTTGTGTGTATTGCACCAATTCACGAGTACCTCACAGTCAACTACCTTGTGTGGTGAATGAAGGTGGCTGTCATAACAGCCCGATAGCTTGTGTGGTGACCTTTTTGCAGTGACCTCTTTCGGTGGTGAGTGGTGGCAGGTGAATTTCAGAAGGGGAGTGAATTGCACAAGAGATAGGTTGGGTGGAGCGCGGGTGGCTGTGATATGTGAGTGGTTTGCAGTAGTTGGGCACATGGGGCATGCATGGTTGCATTCGGTTGCGCTGGATGTGTTGAAAGACTACACTATTGGCTGAATGGCTGAAGGCCGTAGGATGAAGGCCATGCCCTGAAGAGCCTAGGGCTTCAGCATAATTTTTGACTCTGGATAAGATTGCTCCTGGTTTCAGTCTTATCTACACTCCCCTAATCCTTTCAAAAACCCCACATCATAGGGACTTGTGGTCCATAGGATACTGGTACGTTGGCCAGATCCTCCTTGCAGAAGCATGGTGGTGCTTCCAGCACCAATGCCATCCTCTGTAGTACCTCTCTGTAATGTATTCCCAGCCAATATGTCACAATCATTTTGAACACCATCTTGCTCTCTGCCCTTTTGTACCTGAATAGTTCTTTGTCTATCACTGTGGTTAGCCTCCACCCTTCTGACACTGCGATCACTGCATGCCATGGTCATCCTGTGTCATCCATCCCATGTACTGCTATCCACTCGTCTCTTACAACCACTGTCTCAATTTCTTTTGGCACTATCGTCCCTTTGGCCTCATCCAATGGTATATCAGGTCTGAATAGACACTTGTTTGAAACATGCCAGAACTTTCCTGCAATCCCTCGGAGCCATGCAATAGCAATGTCAGGTCTGTACTGGAATATCTCTACATCTCCTGGTACCCCCTATGTATCTTCCGTCCACAATGGGCTTGGGTGGCCTCTCTTACATTGAGCATGTGTATTCCTGGCATGGAGCTCACTATCCCCTGATCAGTGAGTGTGATTGTCATGTTTAGTCTGCTCCTAATGTCTCATCCCAGTATGTGTACAGGTGTTTGTTGAGAGTATAGTAAAGGCAGAGACAAATCGTGTTTCCCTATAGAAAAGGGAGATATCGTCTGTGAAATGAACCACTTCACAGGCCCCAGAGAATCCTTGAGTATTCATGGCATCACCTGACCATCTAAATGTTCCCCCTTGAATGCACGTCCTGGTCGCCCCTTGTATCTACAAGAAACAAATGTTTTGTCACTTATCGCCACCTCTATGCGAGGTTCTGCCGCAGGGTTGGGCATGATTGACAGGATGGAACACATCAAGTCCGTCTGTGGGCTGCCCATTTCCCAAAAAAGGGGTTGTTCCCCACCATGGTTAACCCTTACCAGTTTTCCAATGGGGACAGTTGCCATGGAATCCATATGTGACATTGTGCCGTCGGTTCTCTGCATGTGGTACTGTGTCTGTGGCAACTGCTGTGTGTTTCCTTGAATCTGTTGTACTGGTGCTTGCATCTGTGAAACTTCTGCCATCGGTTGGGATGCCTGCTGATGCACACCATGTATCTGTTCTTGCTGTAGATGTGGTCGGTCCTGAGAATAATAGTCACTCTGGTCACCCTTATATGCCTGCTTGTATTGTGCTCCCCAATTCTGCAGCATCCCCTTGCAAGCTCTCAAAATGTGTCATATCTGCCCGCACGTCCCACACTGGGGTGGCTCTCTCCCTTCCCCTTGGAAACCCCCTGTGAAATCTCCTGGACCCTGCTGTACCTGGGGCCCTTATCCCCAAAACCCTCCTGGAAAGCCCCCTTTGTTGTTATGCATTTGCGGTCCATACCCGCTACCTCTCGGTGGTCCCCCTCTTCCTCTGAATCCTTGCTGCATTTTTCCCCACCCCACGAATCCTCCCCCATGGGCGGCAGCATGTACTGCTGCAGCTGTGCTCCCTGTGCGCTCACACTCGTTAATGCCCCATGTGCGCTCCCGCTCATCAGTACTGCCCCTTCCATGGCGTACTTCGATAGTTTCTTCTGCACTCATTTTGCTTCATCTATCTTTCTGTCCTCCGCCTTTTTCTTAAGCTTCTCTTGCCATAGGATATAATGGTGAACGATTGTGAGCTGTATTACTGACCAAGATTTGTTTTTATGTCTATTACATTTCTTAGCTGCTTCTGTACTGGTTCTGTCAATCCCTTGATTAATATGTGGTAAAATACTGCTACTATTTTATCCCCTGGCTCTCGAGTTTCAATGCACCAAAGATCTTGGATCTCCTGAATATACTGTAAGGGGTCTTTGTCTTCCCCTATTTTCCGGGACATAATTGCCCCAATATCTAATGAGTCTGGGTATTGTGTCCTTAGTGCTCGCCATACGGCAGCTTTGCAGTTTGCAAATAGCGAACCATTGTGAGTCATGTTTTGGGTTGTCACTCTGGGCAACCCGCCCTCTTCCATACATCATCAGCAGCATCCCTGAGGATAGGCACTAGCAGTCCCTTTACATCTCCCACTGCTAGCCTCTGTCCAGCTGTCATGTTTCTATTTCATAAATTCATTTCCCAGCACCCGCACACAGCGATGGTAACCAACACCTCACGTTCTCTTTGTCAGTGTGTTTCCATGGTATATATAGTGGTCATCCTCCTCCCTTTTCTAGCAGGGGCATCTATTTGAACCCTATCTCCCTGTTCGCACTTCTAGTCAGTCTGACCTCTCTGTCCGCATTCCTAATGTCAGTGTACATGTCTATCGGTTCAGTTATGGGTATTCGGATGTCGTTGTTGGGTCCCTCTGGGATACTCTCCCTGGAGCATACTATAGCTGTCTCCCCCTGTATTCGTCCTTGGAGGTCTCTAAGCCTTGCTACGTATGGTACTATGTAATCGATGTTATGTAGCTTGTCTACTGACCATTGTGTGTGCTCATTTTTGCCGCCTCCTGTGCCCCCTGCACTAGTCCCTTTCTCCCATGTCATGCACTTGTCTGTGCTTGTTCCTGTTGGTTGGAGCCTATGTCGCTCCACTCTCTTGTCCCCACTGTTTCGTCCTTCATTGTCGGACCTAGAACCCATGTTACTGCAAATGTCATCTACAAAGCTCAGCCTTCTCGTGGTTGTGTCTGTGCTGTGCTTCTTGTTAATGTTGATGTCACACAGGTTGTACCTGCTTCCTTCTCCCCAGGCCCACAGGCCTGTCCTGTTCGGTTCTTTGTCACCCCTGCTCTGTACTGTCTTGCTATCTGGCTCTGTTTGTTTGCTCCCTCTTGCCATGTCACCTCCCTGTACCATTGTCCATTGTGTCTTTACTGCCCTTATTTCGCGCTCATCCTCCTCTCCGCGCGAGCTCTCTCTTGCCAACCTGTCAAGCTGAAACTTTCTTTGTGCCCTCTCTATCAACTTGCGTTTTTCCTGCTCTGCTGCTTCCCTTCGCCTACCGATTTCCTCTACCTTTCTTATCCTCCTGTTCTGCTGTTTCTGCTCCTCTCTCTTCCTCTCTCTGCGCTACCTTTCTATCCTTTCTTCTCTTTCCCTCTGCACCTGTTCCTTCTCTTCCTCTCTCCTCCTTTCCCTGTCCTCTCTTTCTAGTCTCACTTCTCTTTCCCTCTTCTTTCTGTCCATTTCCCCCAGTATATATGACCAAGCACTCGCTTCTCTGCCCCCCTCAAATCTGCCATTGCCTTAGTTACTCCCTTGGTCTCACCATCCGTCTTCCCTTCCAGCTTCTCCTTCACGTCCTGCTGCGCTTTGCTGCTTGTTCCTCGCCCAGTGGTTAGCTGCCCTGTCCTCTCCGTCCCTCTTCCCTAGTGTATGGTGGTGATTTGAATATCGGATTTGAATACCCCGCTGCTGCTCTTAATTCTCGTAATGGGTACATCCCTTGCTCATACTCTTTGTCATCGGAGACGACGCTCGGAGGGACATGTGGGGGAGCGGAAGGTGGGGCTGTGGCGCCTGCACCTCCTGATGGCTCAGCATCCACTGAAGCCTCGCTGTGTCCTGCTCACCCTCTTGGGATATCTGCCAGAGTTTGAATATAGTCATGCGGCTTGCTAGCTTTTCCCCCTTATATGTATCCTGTATGTGTGTCAGTAGTGATTGCTGCACATCTTTGGAAAAACCTATGCAAGGTGGCCATGGTTTAGTTAACGTTCCCTTGGTGCCCTTAAACCATTCTATGCTATATTTGCATATTTTATCCTTGTAGGGTGGGAATATTTCACACAGGTGCTGTAGAGTGGGTTTTGATACTCTGCTGTAAAGGAGGGAACACAATGTAATCACAATACTTTGATAAATCACTACGAGTCTCTACGGCTCCTTAACCTGTCAAGCGTGCTCCGTGCTTCGCCCCTTCACACTTGCTGCCTTCTCAGGCACACCCACAATCTTACACATGCACCTTCCATGCACCGCCACTTGTTTACCTCATCTGGCCATTCGAAGTTTCCAATGCTAGCTCCTCACCAACATCGTGCTCTCTGTTTCCTATGCACAACCCTATGGGTGATGCCACCAATTCACTAACCGCATAGCTCTCACAGCCTCTCAGGTTCTGCGGCGGAGACGGATTTGTGGTAGACCGGCACAGACAACCATCAGTTCTGTTAGCAACTTGTAAGTTGGGACTCCTGAGTTTTTTAGAGCAAGGCTGGGGGTCTGCGGACCCGAAGGGCCCGACACACTCCCCAGAATAACAGAGCACTCAGTCAGACGGCAAGTACAAACTGTGCTTTATTGCAAATAAAACCAAAAGAACACAGGAAGATTCTGGTACATCTTGATGCTCCACGGCGTGCAGGCCAGTTTTGTATGAATATGGCGTCATCACTTGGGCCCTTCTCCAAAAAACCTATCAGTGTGAGGGATTGGGTATTGAAAGTTTAATAACCTATACAGTCATTGATATATGTTATTCTACTGGCTCTTGCATGTCAGGTGGATGGCCTGTCCCGTTCCCAAGAAACTATCTATTACATTGTTGCAGAGTAGTGCGCTTACCATTGGTTCTTGCCCCTTGCCACCACCCCTGGGATTCTACACTGCGATTGGTTAGAGATGATGCATCCAGGACTGGAATTTCATCAAGTTCTCAGCTTGCTGTACACCTCTTCAATGTGTTGTGAATGATTATGTGTCTGTATTGTAGCTTGTGTGTACCACCTTGGCTTATGAGAATATGCTCCTTATGTTGCAACACTTGTTGCAGTCTGCACCTGTCTTGTTGGTATCGGCTCCCCTTTCCCACCATGGAAGACTGTCCATTGTCTCGTCTGGCTGCATCACGTGTTTAGAGACCACAAAATTGAGCTCTGCAGCTCACAATTACGAGGATTAATTCTGTTTTTCTGCAGCTGGACCCCTTGTCGTCTGGAGATTAGAATGTGTATTCGTCTTTCTGGCCTTGGCTGTGAACCTGTCTTTGCATGCCTTGCTCTCTGTGCAGCCTGAACCAGCTTCTCAACATATCATCCCCTGTGGATTGAGGCCTGCTGTAATTTTCCTAAAATCTTATAATGTGGGCTCTACACTGTCCATGTCATACTATGTTCCCTATAGGTTAGCTATACGTGGCTTCATTAAGCAATATATGCACTCCTGCATGTCACACAGCTATTGGCTTTAAGCATCAGTAAGCTTGCTCAGGATCTCTTGTGCCTTGCGGTTCTTCATTACTGCTTTTGGCTAGTGTAAAAATAATAAAAGCATTGACAGTATGTTTATGTATATGTCCTCTAGCTATAGAACTGTGCACTTATGTTCTTCATGTATACGAGTGTGTGTCTGTCTGCTGCAGTGCAAGACTGCGAGTGTGCTTCATGTCTAACGCAGCTACATCGTGTTGTCACTAATGACGTCAGTACCATGGCTTCTTGGTGTTCAGCTGAGGCTGTCCATATAGGTGTGTCTGTTCACAATCACGGATTCCTCTCCCACACATGGAAAGATTTGCATTGTATTCGATCTGTATAGCTGGCTGAGAGGAGAGGATACCCTTCAGTGTATTTGTCAATCATTGGTGCACTCGGGATCTGTCCAAAACAACGTGGTTGACTGTGAGCATTTCTGGCCTTTCGCCTTGTCACAAACTTTGGAGGGCGGAGGGGCGATCTCGGGACCCCCGTAACTCCCTCTTCAAGTTCACTGCTAATAGTTTACAAACAGAGCAATACTTAAACCATCCTAACATACAGTTTTACTATTCAATAACTACAATCAGAGGCGATGCAGCCTTTTCAATTGTTCCTTTGCCATCAAGGCTTGCAAAGTATGCAATGGAGAACATTTTAAAGCAAATTGTAGGTTTCAATGGAAACAAATACCCTGCTATGTCAGAAAGTACAGGTTCTTCTGTGTCCTTCCTAAAATAACACAAATGTGGGCTTTGGCTAATGATTTCTGTGTGAAGTTGGGAGTGGCTCTGTGATGTGAGTAAAGAGCAGGAGGGTAGAGAGGAAGGTTGGATTCGGAACACCCCACGTGTCCAGTGGCTCTTGTCGGGAGCCCAAAACATCTCTGAACCAGGTTGTAGGCTACTTTGGTGGGAAAAACAGAGCCAGTGAATGCTGCAGCATAGTTCAGCATCCTCTAGGATGAAAGTCCCAGCTCTCATGCACTATCTATTATGGGATGCATTTGATTTTAAGAGTACAAATGTACAGGCGAGGCACAAAGCTTTGGCATTGGAGGGATTTGGTGCCCTTTTTCTACCAGTGTATTGGTTGTCTATGCTTTCTGATCGATACTTGCAGCCTCTCGTAGGTGCTCATGAGATTTGTAGGCCCCAGTTTTAGTCTTCCCTTTTCACCCTTACTTTCTCACACATTTATTTAAAAAAAACACCAAAGTAAATGAAAATGCTCAAATCTCACACTTTGAAAAGTTGATGTGATATTATTCAACAGAAACTCTAGAATGACCGACTGAACATCATACTAGGTTATCTGTATGTCAATGATGGTCTGAAGCTGATGGTGTGATTTCTGATGCAGAAGCACAAGAATCCTTACATGGGGAATGATAGGTTTCAGGAAACCTATGAGGAAAGAGCGGCTTGCGGAAATTTCTGGAATCACCCTAAAACTAAGGTTATTCCCTTGTCCCTTGGCCAGTAGGTACTTTCTCTTGAGTCTTCCTTGAGTTCCTTGGTCTTGGTCCTCCCTCTTTTCACGATCTCACGCCTTATTTTGGTCCTTATTTCCCTTACACATTGGTGGAGATGTATGACTTCCTCGACTGATGATGTGTTGAAAAACCTGGGTACCAACTCGTTTCCTTTCTTTTATGGGTCTTAAATCTTATAGTGGGTTATGGTACCTAGCCGCAAGGGTTCACTCTGCCCAAACAGTCATCCCAAAATATATGACTTTGTCATTGTTCGGAGTGTGAACAAAGACATTTTACAGTTTGTGGAAAGGAATGTGGTCACCGTCATACATAAATATTAAGGAGAGTTGTACATTAATTGGCCTTGTATGAACAGATATTCAGAACAGTTTGTTGGCTGAATAACTGGCGTGCCATGGAGTCATCAATGGCTCCATTGCTGCCATTATCACCCGGTCATGGATGACATTTTCAAATGAGAAGTGTGTGAGTGCAGTCTCCTGGAATGAATGTTGCTGTTCCAGAAAGTCTCTGTAATGTTCCACTTCATCCATGTGGGTGTGCTGGAGTAGAGGGAAGTCATATCTAGAGTAGCTGGCTGTGTCCTTTTCTCTATAGATCCCTGTAGCATGTTGTGTGTTTAGCAAAGTGGTGGCATTCTCTAAGAAACTAGATGTTTAATTTACCCATTGTATTCTACCCAACTAGAGTTGCTTTTCAGTCACTTGCATGGGGTGCTCGGGGTTCACAGGTCATTTTTCTTCAAGTCTTTTCAAGACCATGTGCATGGCCTAGTCTTCTGTCTTTTGAAATTGAATCCATAATGCAGTCTCCTGTTTGGACCGGGAGTTGCTTAATGATTTTCCTAATTGTTTGTTTTTCAGGACCCACAAATTGTGGTAAACTGTACACTTTTTAATAGATTTGTGTTTGTGCTGTGACAGCTCCATGTATACGTTTCTATAACATCAATTGTTAGGTGTTGGTGAACTTCCCATGTTGTTGACTTTGGCCACTGACTGTGAGAGAAGTGTTGTCTGGATCAGCTGATGTTTGGAAGGGTCGGGGACTTCCAATTACATTGCATAGACTTTCCCCAAAAGTCACATGAATAGCTATAAACTTGGGTCTCTTTGCAGCTGCTATTCTCAAGCACATCCTGGAAAATTGCCATATAATAAAATATACTGGATAAACAAATATCAGCGACCATGTTAGGAGACAGCTAGAAAGGCAGAGAAAGAATGCTGGATAGTAACCAAGACATTGCTGTGAACAGCAGCCACCCTATTAACAGTAACATATGGGCCCTCCTTACAAGGTTGCAGGTAGGTCGCCGGTGCTACCGAAGGCCTGCCGGAAACCTCGGCTTACCGTTTCCACCACCCAATATTCTGGTAATACCAGAATATTACGTGCAGTGGGGGAACGGTAAGTGGAGGGCTGACGGGCTACACTGTAACTCCTTTCTCACTTCTCCTGTAACTTTTATAGTCACAGTGACAGACACACCTACATGGCTGGTGGCAGTAGATATATTTTTCTACCATTTCTGTGTAACTTACTCACAGGCTGTTTCCACAGCTGCAGTACAGCACCCATGGTGACCATTTTCCAAAAATGGACCCAGTCCTCTTTTATCACCATTTTTCATTTGTGTCTTCCTCCTTGGCTCTTCTTCTACCATTCTAGGTGGGGTTGGGTCCTCTTTGAGTTTTGCGTTTGGTGGCATCTTTTGTGAAGCCTGCCAAGGCACCAGTGTGTGCGCTGAGGCAGTAAGTGAGGGAGGAGCCTGGAACCTCTCTGGTCTTTGTCTGAAGGTATGCCTGGCTGTACCAGTTTGAACTGGGTGGTTGGCTGTCCTGCAAGGTCAACCACCCCCAGGTGATTCACACGTCCATTGGACCGAATTAATGAGTTCCTGTATGAAAGGTGAGGCTTTTAGGACAGAAACCTAAGTCGACCACTGGAACCGAAGCTCTGAAGAAGACCAGAGACACCTGCAGCGCCTCCAGTACCAGCAGAAGCACCGCTGAAGTACCACTGCTGTCCTGACCTTGTTTTTTAATTGAGAGGGAAGTTCCACCAGAATGCAGGACTGAGTAAAGGAGACAATTCCAGCGGTGATGACCATCCACTCCTAGTGCTGGTAAAAAGACATCAAAACCACACACTGATGCAGGAGTAAGAGGAATTCCTTGCTGGTGAGTGCCTCTCTCAACTACTGCTGCAGGAGCCCATCCAGGGTCCTCGCTTTTGTCACTATGACCAAGGACTAGGAGACCGGGTTTGCAGCTGTGCCTCAGGAAGGCGTCCAGCTGCATAAGCTTATGCACTCTCAAGGTACCGCGGGGCTCTGGGTAAATTTACCTTGAGTCAATGTTGTTGCTCCTTTGTTCGTGGAGTGCTGTTTTTGCTGTTTTGGTGTTCCCCCAATCCCAATCAGCCTGTGCCCTTACAGGAAAGCTTTTTAAAAGCTCCTGTGCCTTTTCACACATAACCCGGTAAATATCTGTACTAAGAAGATTTTCATCAGAACTGCTACATTCCTTTCTACTTTGGCATTGCTGGTTCCCCTACAGTCAATCTTCCATTCCTACTGGCTTTGGCAGTGCTTGTTTCCCTCCAAAACCTGAACTGAAGAACTATTGTCTAGTTGGGGAAAAGCTGCCTAAACCTTACAAAGAATTGCTACAGTCTTGCTTACCTGTTAATGTTGCATCATTACATTCTTGACTTACTTAAGACAACATTGCTGAGTTAATTCAAATAAGTGTTTTCACTTACCTGACTGAGGTCACCCCATGTGTGTTTAGAAAAGTGCATATTCATGGACTCACCTGGTTTATTTACTCTTTTATCCTGATGTGTGTTTGATGGTATTAGTTGATACAGTATTTCTTTAGTTACTCATTGCCTTGTGAATATACAAAATACATATCTATTCTTTATATAACTTTAAGTGTGTAAGTGTTTCTTTGGATCTGTGTTTGTTCTGATTTCTGTGTACTGATTTACAGCTCACATTCCTCCTCCTAAGATAAGGCTATTGGCTCTGCCACTTTATCAACCTTGGGTAGTAGAGGCCTCTCTTAGAAGTTGGGGCCCTGAAACCAAGGGACACGTCTCATAGAGTACAATCCTAATTGGACTTTAGAAAACCTACCTAACAAAATATACAACAACTCTGGAAGTGTATGTTACAATATTTAGGAATGGATTTCATTTGTGCAGCAGGAGTTCTTTCCGTTTTTCTTTGATTAGTAAGTGCATCCATGATAGGTGAGCAATTGTTGCCATGACTCCACAACAGAAAACCATCTCAGTATTGCTTTCAGCATTTTGCAAGCATTGTGCAAGAACAGGTTTCACAGTTCTGCACTACTGTTAAAAGATGCCAGTCCAAATGCCAGCTACCCAGACTCTGTACAGCGCACCGCTGCTCTCGAGCTAGGTCTGCACTTTAAACAATATAGGAAATTATAAAATATTGAGTGTTTTCTCCCTTGTAGTTAGGCGGCACACCACTGCTTCTTAGGGAGAGTTTTCTTATAGAGAAAGTTTAGTGTTTTACTTTTATGGGTTAGCGTATGACTGTTTGCGCATTTGTATTACTTGTAAGGATTTTTTCACTGTTATGGAATAAATATATACGTTGAGTCTTGTAAAGAATCGACTGGCTCGAAGGTGAACTGTTAGGTACATAGTTGGTTCTAATCGGTCCTCCGCCACTTCAGCCAAGTTGACCATACACTCGCTGAACACAGAAGGCCACAGGTTGCGTGTTACAGATGGTCTGGTCTTCAGGCCCAGAGAATTAAAAACTCGACATCACTACTTCATAAAATGCCATCGGAAGGCACATTCTTGCCTTGTGTCTTAAGTTGTCATCTCATCTTCATTTTGAATACAGCTTTACGTTTATCACCTGTTTCCATATTATGATAAGTTGTACATATACCATAATGTTTTTTGACATATATATGGCTAAGTGCAACTTCAAGAAAATTGTTTATTTTAAAAAATGTTCTGGTATTCTAAGGGCTTTATATTTGAAAACAAATGTGTCTTAAATTGTGTTTTGGTACTGAATTAAGTGGCAACGATTTTAAATTCAACTCAAATTGTACAACAAGTCGCTATTGGAAGCACAAATGTCAAACTGAACAAATATAATTGGAATTCAGAATGAAAGATAAGAGTCTGAATAATGGAAGAGAAACTAATATTGCATGATAATAGTTGATCCTTTTCCTAGAAACCCAGTGTGTAATTATTGGTGTTGCTTTCTCATACGGCATGGCCACCGAATACTGTATCAGATGTAAAGGTCACACACACACATCCACGAACAATGACACAGTCACTGTTCACTGTTTATATTGGTTGGGCTATTGGATTAATCCAATAATTGATGATCATAGAAGCTGTATTCTCTTATCTTGTGGTGGCCACCAGAGTCCTATAAGTAGTGGAAGGTCTGCTCTAAGTCGCTAGAGAAGGAGTTGAGCACCTCCCTTATCCACCTGCAAACACTGAGACTGTGCTGGGTCCTCCATGGACATGAAGCTCGTCCTCTTCGCCTCGCTGCTGGCACTGGCAGTGGCCAACATAATACCAGATGGTAAGTCCTTAGGCACCTTGAGAGAAGAGTCACATCAGGGGTTTCAATATAGAATACACAAAACTGTAGGTTTCAGTGTACCCAGAGTCCCTGGCATACCAGGGAAATGGGGATCTCCTCATACTGTTGATTGATCTTGTTTATTAATTATTTACTGTAGAAATTGTCATTTCCCCCCAAAGAATTTCCCTGCATTGTCATTTACTGCACGGAAGGTAAACCTCACAATCAGGACAGATATGATCACAATACACACACACTAAATAACGCAGGTCTCTTTAATGACAACTAGGGTCACATCAAGATGTAGCCCTCTGCACAAGTGTCCTGAGGTGCGGAATGTGCAGTGGGACTGTGCGTCCATTAATAATCACAGCAGTATCAATGGTGTACCTTCAGATAAAAATCTCAAAATAGGACTGGATAAAGAGCATTGACTGAGCTGTTCAGAATAATCTTACCCAGCTCTTGGGATTTCATAGGTCCATAATGCCACATTCAATGCTATGTCCAAAATGCCACATTCAATGATAGGTCCATAATGCCACATTCAATGATAAGTCCAAAATGCCACATTCAATGGTAGGTCCATAATGCCACATTCAAAGATAGGTCCATAATGCCACATTCAATGATAAGTCCAAAATGCCACATTCAATGGTAGGTCCATAATGCCACATTCAAAGATAGGTCCATAATGCCACATTCAATGATAAGTCCAAAATGCCACATTCAATGGTAGGTCCATGATGCCACATTCAAAGATAGGTCCATAATGCCACATTCAATGATAAGTCCAAAATGCCACATTCAATGATAGGTCCATAATGTCACATTCAATGATAGGTCCATAATGCCACGTTCAGTGATAGGTCCATAGTGCCACATTCAATGATAGGTCCATAATGCCACGTTCAATGATAGGTCCATAACGCCACATTCAATGATAGGTCCATAATGCCACGTTCAATGATAGGTCCATAATGCCATGTTCAATGATCTAGGCAGGTGAAAGTGTACCAGAGTAAACCTGAGTTAACATAGTGGTGAGTCATTACCACTTAATATAGCCCACTGAATAAGGCATTAGGTATGTTAGCACCCTTGACCAAATGGTGAGGGTGTTAAGGCTGACAAGGTGGGTCACAAAAAATGCAGGTATTTTCTATCACACAAAAAAGGAACACAAGATACAAAGATCAACACCACGGAATTGGCAGCCGGGACTTCTTAATCTGGAGCCCGTCGTTCATTTCCATTTCAGAGATACTCTGGGTGCAGAGACATGTAAGGAAGAACATGCATGTTTCATGTCTCACACATGTCAGGGTGATCAAGGCCTATTCAGTGGCCTCTGGTAATAGACATGGCTGGAGATTGTCCCACTGATACGTGAGATTGGATCAGATTGAAAGCGAGATGATGACCGATCCAGGAGGGCAGGTGTTCCAGTCCAGTTTTACCACATACACTGCTCCTCATCTTCAAATCTTAAGTCTCTTCTTTTTGACCAATTAATAAAAAGAAGGAGTTAAAATCTGATTATCTTGCATCATTTCTTGAGAAAACAACAGTGACGGGATCCATTGCAGGTATCTTTCTGCAACGGGTGTAGAATTTCCAGAATTTAAGATTTCAAGGAGGCACCAAGTGAGTTGGATGGAGGATGAAGATTGGGTGAGGGGGGAATATTAAATATATGAATATTGAATATATGTAGCCAAATATTTCCTGATGTTTGTCTAGTCATCATCATCCTTTAATGAGTGTGGGGTGTAAATGGTCGTGCCCTTGAGGTTTCTCTGTGCTACCCAAAGTCTCAATGGAATAACTCGGATGAAATTTCTATAAACTATTCAGGGCGCACATAGAAATTAAATGTTGACTGAGATGGTTGTAGATGAAGCTGAAAGTTGTAAGACAAGCAGTTGTCTACTGGAAACTGGAAACATGATGTCCCTCTTCCGACTCTCAACTTGAACTCTCTTACTGCCATTCATCACTGAGGCGCAACTCCCCTCCCAGATGCCAATGTTCACCCCTGATCCCCTCTTCTATTTTCTCCTTATCTAGGTAAACAGCTCTGGCAACTACATTCCTTTCACCCTCACTCACTCCTCATCACCTCTGCAGCCCCAGTTCTTCTTTAAGTTCCTTCTTCTGGGTTCTGCAGTTAGGTATCTGCTGCACCTTCCCCAGCTGACACTCATCGTTGCTGCACCCCGGCTCAAACACAGAGCTCAAGCCCTTATCAAACCCTTGTGTTTTGCACCAATTCTGCCTTGCATCCCTGATTCAATCCTTCTACTCTCTAGCCTCCCGATAAGCAATCACTCTCCCCAGGAATTAAAATTATCACCATTATCCAATGCGTCAAGATCCTCCTTACACAGAAGTTTCTTATCTCATAAAGTAGCTCCGATGGCCACAGTGGTATCACACACCGGGGAGTGGGCGCGGACTGGCATCAGAGCTAATCAGTGAGCCCATAATACAGGGCTTATTTCCTGGTATGGGTGCCGCATTACAGCCCCTTGATAAGCTTTTCGCTGTAATTTTCTATCTTGGAACAGACAACCTTCCCCCAGCCCCACACAACACTTTCTTTCCACCCCACTAGACATACTCTGTATCAAACACACTCACTGGACTCTAGTACCCCCTGACCACTGGCCCACCCAGCCTCCTGGTATGCCACGCTTTTCCATAGCTGCTGGCCTCTTCATCATGGAGATTGCCTCCATGGATATAGAGAAGGGACTATATATTTGCTGCCATGGAGGTGCAAAGACCATTGCCAGCTTGAAAAGCCTCCTCTCCTTCTTCAGGGAATTGTGTTTAAGTAATGCACCTGCTCTGACCCCATCTCACTCGCCCACTTTCTTTTGCCAAATGTTTGATGTGTCCACTATTTTCCTCTGCCCACTATTGTACGCTATATGGAGACAGCACGGTTTCACTTCCTTGTTCACGTTTTGACAGTGTTTCTGTGAGAAGCACTATTTTCCCTTATCCAATTCCATTACTAGAAATACACACAAAGAAGTTTCTGGAACTATCATTGTTGCTGCTGTCTGGCTGGATTGAGATACTCCAACACATTATCCATGGCCTTGATCCTCAGTACCTGTCTGGTTGGATCTATCTTTACTCACCATCTTGTTCACTCTGCTCCTCCTCCGCATTCAGCCTTACTGTCCCATGCGCCTCTTTGCCCCGTCTTGCTTCCGCTCTTTCTCCCTACTCGTCCCCCTGCTTCACTGGAACATGCTGCCCATCACACTCTGGATCTCTTGAAAGCTCACCTTACACCTCGCCTCATTGCTAAGGAGCGAGCCGCCCTACCTCTGCTTTATCCTTCCAACCTGACCCTAACAAGTCCTTCAGTGACGCTTAATAGTGTAATATTGTATATGCACACAGTACTCATCTTTGGTTGGAAGCCCTTGACCCATTAGGTTAATGTCACCTTTGTTTTCGTACGTATTTTCGTTTCTGTTTGATATGATATTATATGATATGATATGGCATTTTTTTATTGACATCCCTGATCTTCAAATAAATGCAAATACCAAAACACGTTTCACTCGATATGATTTAATATACACTAATATAAAACAAATTAGGATTTCCTTTACTTGTTACTTGCTCTCCTTAGTAGTAAGACATCATTGGAATAAACAGCACCCTTCATTTTGCACCAGGAACAATGGGGGATGTTTAGGGGAGAGGGACTGATAGCCTTTCCCTTCCTAAGGCCTGTCGTTATCGGGTCATATTCATCCCCAAACCTGCACTCAGCCTCCCAGCATCCCCCAGTCCTATGTCTGTTTCCATCCTCAGCGGCTGTGCTGAGGGGCAAGGCAAGGCCAGAATGTCAGATGCAGGAAATGCTCGCAGGCAAGTCATGAATCAGTGAATGCAAATATGCAACTGACATCAACCTGCAAAAGTGGCATTTAAATACATGACTAGTGAATAAAGTATGCATCGTGCCTGGGGCATACAAAGGGCTCATTATGTTTTTTGCCGGAATCCCACCCGTAATCCTGGCAGGATAACGGCAAACTGACCCTACCAGACATGCTGGCATTTCCAGGATATTCCAGATGACAGCATGGAGGGTATTGCCGCAATTACCGGCACTGGTAATAACTCTGCGGTAATTGTGGAATTTGTGTTTCCCTGCTGCTGTAAAAGTGCCGGTGCTGGAATTACCAGCTCTTTTAATGGCATTTTTACCGCACCAAGGAGACTGTAATGAGGCCCAATGAGTGAAAGCTGACCTGGAAAATATGGTTTCCTCTGCAGCTGCTTGTACTCAGTGGCTTTCCAGCATGCTCCCTGGCCGGCTATGGGAAGGATGGCAGGGGAGCATCCCTGATAATAGATAGATTTATATGCTCTGCAATAGCCTCCGCGATTTATGATGTGCAAAATGTCCCACTACAGACACACAGGAGACAACTGAGCTGAAATATTGACTGCCATCCAGTACATTTCATGATGGACTCCGCAGTTTGCCTCACACATGCACTACTGAAGAGAATCCAGCCCTGTGGTTGGACGATGCATCAGTGTCATCCTCAGCCAATGTATTTAGGATCCCAGGTATTATAAAATGGCGCCTCCCAGTGGAAGTGCCATTGAACGTAATGCAAAGTAAAATCTGGCCTACCCACGAACACACGGATGTTTACACAGATTTCTCCTCTACAGAAAGTGCAACAGGCCTATTTTGTACAGAATCTCAGCTAGAATGGGACTAGAAAGCACTTGAACCAAGAGAAATGTCCCGATTATTGTGTCACAATTTTCGCTACTCATAAACTGCATCCCAAATGTGCATTTCATCACAGATTAAGCTATATCAGAATTATAGGTTTGCATAAATACAATGTGACTACTAGGCCAGCACAGTAGTTGTCCCCCCAGGCCAACGCGTGCCTGCTATCAAGTCTGTCACCTTTTATTTCCTTTTCATATTTCTTTGCTTCTACAAAATATGTGATCAAAAGCAGTTTTAATAGAAACCTGAACAGCATCATTGTCAATGTGTAAGCGTAGTCTCAGTGCTCCAAAAGACCCCACCTTCAGCCTGGCCAGGGGAGGTGGAGACTGCTGGTGCTACACGGAAGGGCGGGGGCTAGACCTGGTGGGCTACAGGCAAGAGGATCCCATAAGCACATGGCCCGGAGTCACGGCCCTTTATGCCACCGCTGCTCACTGTCTTTCTGGGACATTTACTGATTCTGATTCTTCTCTTCTTTAAGGACATCACAAGATGGAGAAACCAGACGGCCACGTTCCTGCCGAGTCTGACAGTGGACGAGTCATCAAAGATGCAGGGCAAGGACCAAGGCCTAAACGCCAAGTCATCGAAGAAAGAATGCAAGATGAGACTGAAGAAGAATTAGTGGAAGAGAATGAGGAAGAGGAAGATGCAGAGCAAAGACCAAGAGAGAAACGACACGCCAGTGAAGAAAGCACAGAATCCAGCGAAGAAGAGGAGGATGGAGATTCAGAGGCTGGAAATGGGGAGCAAGAGAAAGTCAGAGAAAAGAGGAGTGCAAAGGGGCAGGGTCAAGGGAAGGGGAAAGGTAAAGGAAAAGGGAAAGGAGAAGAGATGAGGAGTGAGAAAGGGAAAGAACATGCAAAAGACAAAGAGCATAAAGGAAAGGGGAAAGGAGAAGAGATGAGGAGTGAGAAAGGGAAAGAACATGCAAAAGACAATGAGCATAAAGGAAAGGGGAAAGGAGAAGAGATGAGGAGTGAGAAAGGGAAAGAACATGCAAAAGACAAAGAGCATAAAGGGAAGGGGAAAGGAGAAGAGATGAGGAGTGAGAAAGGGAAAGAACATGCAAAAGACAAAGAGCATAAAGGGAAGGGGAAAGGAGAAGAGATGAGGAGTGAGAAAGGGAAAGAACATGCAAAAGACAAAGAGCATAAAGGGAAGGGGAAAGGAGAAGAGATGAGGAGTGAGAAAGGGAAAGAACATGCAAAAGACAATGAGCATAAAGGAAAGGGGAAAGGAGCTGGTAAAGGAAGAGAGAAAGGGAAAGGGCATGGGAAAGGAAAGGGCGAGATGGGAGGAGAAGTTAAGGGGAATTAGACTGCAAGGGTGAGGGAAAATGGCGGAATACAATTGGGTGCAGGAAGCAAAATCGGAAAGAGGAGATTAGGAAATAAAAGAAAAGGGATTTGTAAAGGAAAGTGATAAATCAAATGAAATACTGTAGGAGTCTTGGAGAATAATGAAGAGAACATCGCCAGAATGTTCTTAAACTGCTCACTTTAATCCCACTTTGCAATGTTTGCAGAAAAATATATTATCTTCCTGTTTAAAGTAGAATAAAAATAGCATTTAAACACGGGTTCAGATTTCTCTCTGCAGTTATTTGACAAGCTAATATATTTGTTTTTTTATTTGTTAATTGGGATGTGCGCTTTTGACTCTGTGATTTAGTGCTGCATAGAGTTGAGCAAGACCCAGCGAATGACCCCTATAGCAGGGAATGTTTTCTATAAAGCTGTATATTTATATTTGACTAAGCGCCACGTGTATGCCAAAACTATTACATTCGAGTACTTCTCGGAGCACGTGAGGAAGGACTCGAGAATGATCTTTATATCAGGAAAAGTTTTTATTTTATTTTATTTAATTTTTTCATGCATTTATAAAGCGCTCCAAGCCCAGAGGCAACTAGGTGCTGTTACAAGAAACTTCGAATTTGGTTACATGTTATTAGGCAAACTTAGTGGTTACAGGTTGCACATTTTGCAAGATGAATACATACACATATATAGCATTTGAGCAATTAGTACATGTAGGTCATACGGATGGTAATCCTAGGACATAGTAGTTACTGCATAGGTCAGTATTGAACAGAAAGGTTTTTAGGCATTTTCTGAAGGACCAGAACGAGGTGTAATTTCTGAGGTTGGTCGTGAGGGCATTCCAAAGTTTAGGGGCTCCCTTCGGGAAGCTTGCTCCGCCTGCTTTCTTTTTTCTGAATTTAGGGGTGACTAAGAGGTTAGTATACTGGGAACGTGTGGGTTGGATTAGGCTTTACGAATGAGGTTGCTGAGGTATAGAGGTGCTTTGTTTGGGATGCACTTGTGGGTGAGCATTAGTATTTTAAAATTGATTCTGTCTTGGACTGGGAACCAGTGGATCTTCCTCCTGGTGATGGAGATGTGCTTTTGTTTTGGGGTGTTTAATGCAGCTCTGATGGTGTTATTCTGTACAATCTGTAGTTTTTTGATCTTTCTTAGACTGGTTCCCGCAAATAGTGAGTTCCAATAATCTATTCTAGAGAGTATCAGGGCTCTGGCTAGAGTGATAAGGTTATTGTTGGAGAAGAATGGGCCCAAACCTTCGCCCTTAGGGCAGCTACTGGAATTTCAAGGAAAGAGCACATCTCTGAAACTAGAAGGCAGGCTCACTGGCTCCCTGTCAATGAGAGAATCATCTTCAAATCCCTCTCCCTCACACACACATGCCTTCATGATCTTGCTCCCCTTTACCTTGTCCAGAGAATTGTGAAGCATATCGCCACAAGACCTCTCAGGGAGGGGTCCTCCAACATGATTCTCATGCCTAAGACCAAAACTATCTGCGCAGGGGGATCTTGCTTTACCACGATGGCCACCTCCCACTGGAATGCCCTCCCCCCACCTAAGAATGATTGAGTCTCACCTAGCTTTCCGCCAGGCTATCAAAACCGAACTCTTAATATGAATACTATTCAAATGCTGTCTGCTGTAACTTTTGTATGTATATCCATATACCTGTAACCAAGAGACATCACGGTTGCATGTAAACGGAATTAAACTAAATCTCTGCTAAATATTCATGAAAGAGCGCCTCGATGCCCATGGGCTGCAAGTGCGCTATACAAATTCAAATAAATAAATTAAAAAATGTCAAATTTGTCGAACAGAAGCTCAGTAAAAGCATTATATAGAGTGGGTGATACACATGAGCGTTGTGGTACATCACAGGTCAATGGGCAGGAGGGGCTGCTGAGTTATCGAAGAGCACTCTCGTTGTGCGATTAGTAAGGAATGATTTAATCCAATTAATGGAGATTGCTGAAAATTGAGTGCAAACTCTAGGTGTTGGCAGAGAATGTTGTGGTTGACTAGATCGAATGGCGGCGGAGAGATCTAGGAGAAGGAGAATGCACAGTTCCCCCTTGTCCTTGTATTGGTCCATTTGCGTCTTCATATCTAGTAAAGCAGTCTCTGTGCCATGACCAGGCCTGAATCCGGATTTTCTTAGTCCTAGGAGGTTATTTTGTTTTAGGTATTTTTGCATCTGCAAATAGGCTGCACAATGAAGTATTTTTAATACAAATGGTACAGTGCTGATGGGACGGTAATTGGTGGGGATGTTAGGGTCTGGTGTTGGTTTTTTGAGAAGGGGTAAGACTGTTTTTAGGTCGCTAGGAACAGTGTTCGTAACAAAGGAGCTATTAATATGGCAAGTGATTAAGGGAGCAAATTCTACTGCCCATTCATTTATGACGGTTGTCAGGCAGATATCCCCTTTGCATCTGGAAGGTTTTAGGCTATTAATGATGTTTATGGTGTCTTGGATGGCGAGCAGTGCAAAGGAGAATCTGTTATTCTCTGCTGGTAGAGGTGGGGTGGGCTGGTTTTGGGAGAGGCCCAATTTGTCTTTCTTTAGTTCAATTTTGCATTGAAGAGAAAATATTTTATATGATAATGTATTTTGAATATTAATGCACCATTGTTCATCTTTCACAGTGTGGTCCGAGGTAGTTGTTGGGGATTCTAATTCCCTGAGGATAGTGAAAAGTTCTCTAGTATTGGATTGTGTGTTGGTTATTCTTTGGTTATATATTTCACTTTTGGCTTGGAGAAGTTTTTTTTATAGTTATTGGCTGCTGCCTGGAACAGATTTTTATTGACTGTGTTTGGGAATTTACGCCAGTTGTTTTCAGCCGATCTTTTAATTGCACGCAATGCTTTAAGTTCGGCGGTGTAGCAGCTGTTGATGTGAGCTATACGTTTCGTTTGTTTAATTTTTAGTGGAGCCCATTTTTCAATTACTTCAGATATAATTTCATTGTATTGAGTTACTAGAGTTGAGGGGTCATTATTGGAATGATACTTGGACTCTGGGAAGGTTAGGAGTAACGGTAGTATGTTGACTTTATTCAAATTTCTGCACCTTCTTGATGGGGCTGTGGGTGCAGAAGCAGAGAGGTTCTGATTTGTAGTGTTTATGTTAGTGGTAAAAATGATAGTATTGTGGTCTGACCAGGGTGAGGGGGAGTTGGATAGTATGTTAGTGGTACAGGTAGTGTCAGCTAGCCAGTCAAGAGTTCAGCCTTTTTCATGAGTAGGTGCGAGGATCCTATGGGTGAATCACATGGCTTCCATTGACTTGGCTAGGAGATCCGCGTTAATGTCCTTAGGGTCATTCAGACCTAAGTTGAAGTCGCCCATGATAATTGTTTTGGATAAAGGTTTCATGTTATGGGTAAGGAATGTTGAGATTTCAGCTTCAAAAGGTGGAAATGGCTCCAGGGGCCTGTAAATTATGTGGTGGGAGATTGTGCAGGTGGGTGCCAAGGATATTTTTAATGTAATGGCTTTGCCTCCAAGGAAAGGGAGGTCAGGTGATAATCTTAGGTTTACGGTGTTTTTGGCAAAGATGGCAACGCCACCTCATTTTGAGGTTTCTCTATCTTTTCTGATGATGGTGTAGTTTTCAGGGATAGCTAGGGATAGTTGAGGGCCAGAGGCTGAATGCAGCAAGGTTTCTGTGACTGCTAGGTAGTCCAGATCATTGGAGGTGATTATATCTGCTATTTCAAGAGCATGCGCTGAGACAGATGTAGCATTAATGAGAGCTCCTTTTAGGATCATGGTGTTCAAGCTAGTGAGAGTCTTGTTGGCAATTTTGTTTGGATTTGTGGCAATAGGAGTAGGAATTTGTTGTCTAGTGAGGTTGGTGTTGGTAGAAGGCTAACGTTTGGGTAGTTGTTGGCAAGTGTGGGAGGCAAGTCTGTGTGTTCTTGTGCGTTCTGTAACAGGACAGGCAGGCATCTGAGCAATTTGGTCTGAAGTGACTATGGGCTGGGCTTTTTGTGAAGGGGGGGTTAAGGCGGTGTGGGTATGGTTCTGCTCTATTCTTGTAGAAAGGCGGTGGGTACTGGTGGGTAGATCAGGGGGCAAGGCAAGTAAGGGGATGGGCGAAGTCGGTATCCGCTCCATTTTTGTGGAGAGGCAGTGAGCTCTAGTGGGTGGGTCCAAATACAGAGCAGGGAAAGGGAAGACCTTAAACTGTTTTAGCTCAGATCTAGTAGAGAGATAGTGAACTCTGGTGGGTAGGTCAGGGGGCAGGGCCAGCCTTGGGGCAGTTTTGAACTGCAGATGAAATGCAGTTTGGATTTTGTTGAGTGCTTCTGGTGAGGTAAGATGAGGGTAGCAGGGAAGGGTGCAGTCTTGTTGAGGAAGGGAGTAGGTCAAGCAGTGGGGCGATGGCGTGCGCAGTGAAGGCGCGCTAGGCGATACCTAGCTGGATGTAGGCACCCGCTGTACATGGCACCTCCATTGTATGGCAATATGAGGATTTGTTTTGTGGGTGGTTTGTGGCTAGTATTAAGAAGAGGAGAAGTGGCATGAAGAGTGTGTCTGGCATAGCGCTAACTTTTAGGTTACTGTTTTCAGGTGGTGCAACGTCAATCATACCAAAAGGAGGTACTTCAATAGGTGGAAGCTAGTGCCCTTGTGGGTAAACTGGTGTTTAAGCTGAAATGGCACAGCTGCTAATTGGTAGATTACAGCAGGATTGCACACTTGGGTCAAAGGTCAGCTATTGTCTAGAGCATAATTATTAGGCAAGCATTGACTCAAACATTCCCTCCGGAGGTGTGACGCCAGAGGATAACAACATAATAGGTTGGTAAATAGCAATGGTATATCCTATTAATCACAAGATTGTATACAATGCTTAGGTATTGGTAGAATGCCTAGGTATAAGGCAGAAAATTGCTAAACAACAGGCATTACAAGAGGCAAGTTATACATAACGGTGGACAATTCAGCTACTGACAAAGTGATGGCAGTATACATATTCATAGTGCAGTGAGCTAGGCAGATCGCATGACAGTAAATGGGGCAATATCTGATATTTAAAGTCAACAACATTATTAGGTCAAAGAGTATGGGCAGTGAACGTGATAATTACATGGCAGACTGCTTCAGATAGGTATACCCACGTGAGACGCTGGGTGTTCCAGTGATTGAAAACAGTCACATTAAAGAAAATTGAATCAGGCACTAGTAGTTAGCTATCCATGGACGGAGGGGCGCATAGCCATTTTTGTTTTATAAATCTGTATATTTTAATTGTTGGAGGGAATTCCGTTACTTTCGGACAAATATTCCTGCTGCACTCACCAAAGAGTTCTCAAATGAGTAAAACAATGCCTTCCTTGTCCCGGCTAATCACAAGGCCATTAGGAACAGAGCCGCCCAGTTTAAAGTCCATCATTTTCTCATTAAACCCATCTCTCCCTCACTTTCTGCCACCCCATCACAAATCTGTGCAACAACTTCAAGTGTTTATCACTGTCAAGATCCAGAAACCTGAAATCAAGGCTCTCCTCTTCTCTGCCCTTCAGATTTCACTCATTCTCTTCCCCTTTCTCTACAGACCACTTTGCCAAATGCAGTCCTTTTCATACCAGTGACATCCTACAGCCCATTAAGACTGCTGCTGCTATAGTTCCCCCACAGACGAGTGCCATCTTGATGAGTGAGGTGTTAAATATACACCATAATTATGGTCTCTTCTAATCATCAATAAGCCTTTCCAGGAGGACTCCTTTCCACAACATCTGAAACACACCAAAGTGGCCTTCCTTCTAAAGAACCCAGGCCAAAATACCCAGAAAATCTAATATTGCTAGAATTGGAAACATCTTCAGCAAAGTAGCCCTCAACAAGCTGCAGGACATCTACTAGGTTTTCCTGGACATTAGAGACCAGCTCCTGGTGGAGATGTAATCAAGCTGTCATCCGATTCCTCATCCTCTTTGACATGTTGGTGTCTTTTGGCATCCACTCCATCCTTCACATCAGGCTTACTGAGTGGTACAACATCATTGTCTTGGCACTCACATGGCTATGTTCTTTCTTCTCTGACAGACCACATCAAGTTAAACATGGACAAAACGTATCACATTCCAGAAACATTGACTTAGGAGTTGAGCAATGTTGGTGTTAAGTATTTCAATCAGGCGATACACCCTGGTCTCAGCCTAGTATGCAGCGCACAACCGAAAGGCTTATTTTATTACATATATGTTCAATATTCTGAGTGATACACCACTCATATCTCACCCCTTCTCAAATACCCCAGGTCACGATGGACCTGGAATCAGGCTGGTGGTAAATGTAATATTAATTTAAAATTCAAATCAATCATATACTTTTTAATCGGGAGCAGCAATCACCAATGTGGTGACAATAATCGATAAGAAGGTATGTAAGGCACTTCAATTCACTCTTTAGCAAGACAAAATATAAAACACCAGAGAAAAGAAAACTTTTGGCTTGTTTGGAAAGATAGTACTTAAGTTAGGATTTTCCCCTGCAATATTCCTCAACCCACAAATAAGCAATTCTATAGATATAAGGAAGCAGCAGGTAATCAGGAATAAGGAACAAGAAACTGAATTTGAATCCAATCTTCCATCTCCAAACAAGAGAGAAAAACGGACTTTAAAATGACATTTCGGAAATGGCTGGGCAAAACACTGAAAATGTGCAAAAATCCTTAAATCAGTATAAATTTCTATGGGAGCAACATTGGAAAGATACTAACAACCATGAGCTATAGTTTGAGCAAAAGTAAACACTTTAAATCTGAATGGAAGGTTGAAAATAATTTAGAATAAAAATCACACATGTAAAACTTTGCAAAATTATGGATTTCCGCCTAAAATTACCCAAACGGTTATTAAGAAAAATGGGTGAAATATACGGATTTTGTATGGGTTGGGGTGTAGCTATAGGTCGTAGGTATAATCCAGAGATGAAATGAGGTCTCTAACTATTAAACTGAGGGAGATATGCAATGTTGAATGAGAGACGGATCACTCGGAGTAGGATGGATATTTTAGGGTTTACGCAAGATAAAAGTGACTAAAGAAATGGCGCTTAGCAAGATAAATCAAAGATTGCAATAAGGATTCTGACAATGGGGGTCATTCCGAGGTTGGTGCTAAGGGAATAACGATGCCGTGAAGGATTACTAGCATCGATTAATGCTATGGGCTATTCTGACCAGCTTGACCGCTATTAGCGGCATTGTAAAGTACCGTGCCGTTAATAGCAGCATGGGCGCGGGCACACAGGCCATCATGCCGGCAATAGCGGCATGTCATAAACTGGAGTAGATCACAAGTGAAGCGCACATGCAAATAACAGCATCAAGAAGGTGGAAAAAGTGGTTACCGGCATGCCGTAAATACCGGCATCGCAGACCAACCGTAAAATGCCCTGAGCAGTGTTCCCAACTGCCACAGGTGCACACAATCAGCACAGGTGGAGGCAATGGAGTCTGGCCCAGTACAAAAGGACCACACCCACACACCACAGCCCCTCCCACACCAAGATGATTCCAATAGTAGTAGCATTACTGGAGCTGGAGGACATGCTTGCATTGCCACAACTTCACCAACAACAACAACAGCCGGCACCACAGAGGAGACGCAGGAGGAGAAGGAGGGTGAGACAGGTCCAGCATGCCCCACCAGTGCAGCCACCGTTAGCACGCCGGCAGCCCCCAATCCCTCGCATCAGAGCCAGTCCTTTCAACCGAACCCCTGAGCAGATCCAAACCCTGTACCGTCTGGACCGGGACACCATCACCACCATTGTGGACCTGATACACGACGACATAGTGAGCCTCATTGAAATACGCAGCGCCACCCCCCCCTCTATTCAAGGTAGTGTCTGTGCTCCACTTCCTTGCCACAGGCACCTACCAGCACACAGTGGGGCACATGCATGGCATATCACAACCCTTATTTTCTCGTATACTGAACCAAGTGCTGGATGCCCTCCTCAAGCACACAAAGGACTACATGGCCCTACCACAGACTCCCCAGGAGATATTTGATACAAAAGTTGGCTTCCATGCACTGGCAAGCATGCCAAATTGTGTAGGTGCCCTCGACTGTACCCACGTGGAGTTGGTGGACCCACATGCCATGGAGGTGATGTACCGCAACTGCAAGCAATACCGATCCATCAATGGGCAAATGGTATGCAACACCAGCAAGATCATCACACATTGGTGTGCCCGATATCCCAGATCAACTCATGACTCAATGGTCCTGCGGAACTCCACGCTACCACGCTTCATGGAGCGACATGCTGGACGACGTGCCTGGTTGCTCGGTAAGTTGCAGGACTGGCACATGGCATTGAAATGGGGGGAGAGATGCACACACCACCATGCTGTCAATGTTGATATGACTACACGATGTGCACATCACCGAACACTGTGCCCCAAAGCATCACAAACCGTACATGACACCCAAATCCCATATGAATGAAGTGAGGTCGACACCTATCACTACATGACTAACAGGAAACCACCCCACATCCCACAACACGTGCACCACTCATCAGGGGACGTCACCCTGCGTAACGCCATCCAGCACCTTGCAGTGCATATGCACTATGTTGCTGTCTCCAGCATATCACCACACAAGACAAGCATCCCTGTGAGTGCATCAAACTGAACCAACTAGGGAATCCACTGTCTGTCACAGGGCCGACAAACCCACAGGAGTGCTGCATGTCACCATGGGAATGATCAGCGCTGATTGCCCAATATTGCACAGACTACTGCCAACGTTCCCTGTAAGTAAATCTCACAGAACACAACACCTCACTAATTTGACACTAACACAGCTGTATGCGTACACGATGCATGTGCAACAAGACGTCAGTGCACACCATGTATCATCTTAAAGATGCAACCCACACCATTAGTCCATGGCACAGGACACATTGAGGGACTGAAAATGGCGTAAATACATCCAGGGACATGTACATGTGGGCAACGAAAATCTGCAGGCATGTTTGACTAGTACACCTGCCCATCATGAATCGACTAACATTTACCTTTTATTGCTCCTCATGCAGGTGATAGTGGCTATCCCTTGAAGCTGTGGCTCCTCACCCCTGTCCGAAATCCACAGAACAGGCACGAGGAGGACTACAATCGTTCCCATACCTGTACCCGTGTGGTCATCGAGCAGACCTTTGGCCTGTTGAAGGCACGATTTTGCTGCCTCAGCCGTTCGCGTGGGGAACTCCTCTACAAGCATGAGAAGGTGGCCAAGAACATCATGGCATGTGTCAGGCTGCACAATATGTGTATCCAACGGAACATGCCCCTGCCACCTGACATTGAACTGCTACCATCTGGTGATGATGAAGGGGATGAAGAAGATGTGGTCAGACATCATCGCGGTGCCGATGCACAGGAGGGACATGCTGTGCGTCAGTCAGTGATTTCACAATATTTCTGACACACATGGCAGCAGAGGGTGACATGATAGTTGAACAGAGGGCACTGGGTGTGGGGGTACATGTACACTATGCACTGTATATGAATAAATGACACATGCGCAATGATGAATGTCCACTCAGCTCTTGTACAGGTGTATTAAATATAACAATGTTAACAAAAGTGCAAAAACCCTCCACCACCCTCACCCCCCTGCCCCTCCCCACACAACTCCCCTACACACCCTCACTCCCTCCCCCCACAACTCCCCCACAAACCCTCACCCCCTCAGCCTCCCCCCACAACTGCCCCACACACCCTCACCCTCCTCCCGCTCCCCACACAACTCCCCCACACATGTCCCATCAGGTGTCCAATGCCTACATGAGGCTGCCCTGACTGTCAATTGGCACTCCCTAGTCCAGGTGGCGGCATGTCTTGGCGGCGCAGGGTACGTGCCGACCTGCGGAGCGGGCTCGTTTGCGTCGAACTGGAGGATGGCGGGATGGCCGCCTGCTGGGATTGGCCAGTGGGATAACCTGCCTCATCCGCTATGCGGCCTAAGACCTGGCAGAGGGCCAAGACCTCCTCGCAGAGGCGGCTGGTGTTGTCTGCAAACGATTTGGCCATGGAGGCATTGTTGTCCGTGATGAACCAGCCTAGAGAGGTGAAGTTCTCACGCCACTCCTGTCTGGCCAGTCTGTTGCCCTCGACAAATTGCCGCACAAGGACAGTAAGCTGATCCGACCGCTGCGGCCCTGCTGTTGCACCTGTGCAGGTTGTTGGTCCCGGGCTGTCCTGCTCTGCCTGCTCAGACTCCCTACTCGTCAAAATGGGACTGAAGTGCCCTTCCGTCTGCTCCTGACCAGACTGCTCTGGGGTGGTGGCGTGCTCTGTGTCGAGGGACGATATTTGTGGGGATGACGGTGGACTTGGTGTACGGACTACTTCTGATATATCATCCTCAATGGGCACCCAAATGTTATCCTGAGGGTCCTCCACAGCCAGGGGTGCTGTGGCTGCCACCTCCCCAGCCAAACTGGACTCCTCTGAATGTGGTACCTCACCTGATTCCTCCGGATGGCCAATGGGTGGTGGTGGTGCTTCACCCTCTACGGGCCTTGGTGGCACCGGTGTAATGGCTACCTGGGGTCTCTTGCCTGTTGATGCACGGCGGTCCCTGGGTTGTCCCCTCGAGGACGAAGGGCGGTTGGCGTCACCCTGGGACCTCTTCTGGGGTGTGGTCTGTTCAGGGGTTGCGTCCTGCCCATCGCTGTCATGGTCAGAGCCTGTGGGGTCGAAGAGAAGGACGGCATGAGTGATGTTTTGAAAGGCATCATACATACATTTGGACAATTGATCATCCACAAAATTGGGGCTAATAGGCATTTGTGTTTGGATGAGCACGTTGTTTGCTACATGGGTGGGTTATGCAGGCATACGTCGGCGTCACTCATGTTGGGCAAGAGCAATACTATCTGACATGCATAGTATTTTGGGCCTGCATGCTGTGTGACTCATGGCATTTACATCTTTGTGTGGTATGTGTCAGGTACGGCATTGCTTTGCAGCAGGCATCTGCATGTGTCTGTGATGCGTCCGCCTACTTTCCTGGGAGTGTGTGTATGTTTGACCATGGCTTGACTCTTTGGACTGACATATTGGTTGACTTTCATCAGACTTGGCATTACAATGTTTTCTTAGGACACTCACCTCTATCGCCTGATGTTGTGGCGCCACACACCATCTCGCCAACACCTTATTTCCCCTCCATTCCTATCATGCTGGCGCAGATGTCCTCCCATGGGGTGAGCTTGATTGGAGAGCTGGGACCTCCTCCTGTTCCCATTGCCTGGCTCCGGTTCACTGAGAGAATGTTTCGAACTCTCAGTCACAGGTCGTCCGAGCGCTTGCAACAGTCTTTCATGGTGGGTGGGGTGTTCCCAACAGCACTGACCTTCTGAGCAACAAGTGCCCAGATCTCCTTTTTCTTCAGTATTGCCTCCCTCTTCATGTTATTGCTGAAAACCAGCATGTTCCTGCAGTGTGTCAACCAGCATCTGCAGCTCATCCTCATTAAATCTTTCTTTCTGCTGGCGGGCAGCTCCCTTCTTCAGGGCCTTGGGCATAGTGGTGTTATAGGAGGATCTTTTCACGACAACAGCAGAGTCCAAAGGGTCCTGTGTGGTGAGGATGGCAATGGATTGTGTTTTTAAAGATGGCCGCCGTGCTCCTTCCCGTTCCTGTGTGATGACGCTACTTCCTGTTCCGCTTATTAGCGGTGACCGTTATTAGCGGTGACCGTTATTAGCGGTCATCGCTAATTACGGTCACCGCTAATGCCGCATTGGACCTTGTCGGTAGTGCTATCTGCGCTATGCTTGATGCTGCTAAGGGCATTTAAGGTGCCTTTTACGACATGGCAGTAATGACCTTACATGCATGGCGTAAAGCTTGTGCCCACAAAGTCGTAATAGTCCTCTATTAGCAGACTGATGACTGCCCGGACACGCTCTTTACGCCATGCCAGTAAGGACCGTTACTTACCTCCAAACTCGGAAAGAGGGCCAATGTTACAAGTTATTAAGGTAAGGATAGGATGGTTTAGAGATTGGGAGGAGACAAGGCAAGGCAAGGTATCCTATGGTTTTCTATGATTTCTATTAATACTTACAGTCCACTTTAATTTAGGATTTTGGACCGTCAAGGGTTCTGGTCATCACACGGATCAGGTCTAACCAAGGACAGCTGGGCAAATCTTGTCACTGGACTGCACTGGACTGGCCCTTCTGGTTACTGAATACTGGAGATCAGTGGGATGGCGAGTTTGCAGCAGGCATGCATCTGGTAGTAGCAAGCCAGACTGGATCAGGATGCTTCCCTTGGGTTTTGGGGATTTTTAGAATTTGAGGCCTAGCTGAAAAGGGGTTCAGCAATGCATAAGCCTTGGCTTTGCAATGAAAATCAAACAGGATGAAGAAATCAGGAACAGGACACCACGCAGGAAATCAGGAAAAAAGTCAGGAATCAGTGTGTTTGTGTGCTGTCAGGTTCCCTTATTTATCATGCCAAATGACATCACTACAGTATATGACAGGGGCAGGCTTACTACCCACACCCATAATGCTAGGATTGGGCAAGAGCATAGTTTCCGCCTTGCTCTTTGCTGATTGGATCACAGAAAAGGATGTCATGTTTATGGGATGATTTTTACAATGACTAGAAACCTCCCCTAGCTACTGGAACCAAAATCTAACGTTTCCACAAATACATATTTATTCCGTTAAAACCTCAGAGAAAATCAGATACACAGGTTATATATTTTGTGGGTCATATTTCAACCGAAACCCCAAGTTTGTGGGACCTGGTTTTGCCTTTCTGCTACATTTTGGCAATTTTAACCATGAAAGATTTGGCCTAAAATTTCAAAACTTTGTACACAGATAGGCATTTACCCCTGGAATATGTGTACAAAATGTTATGTTCGTAACATCAATACTTTCCCTGCAAACTGTTATTCTTTGCAACTTCTGTTCCTTATGCATTAATGGGTTCTACCAAGTTTGCAAAGGAAGAACATAAAATTAGATTTAAAACTACAAACTTTTCATATTTTTACTCATTCTTGCTGCAAAGTTAAATGTCTTTAAAGTTCAGTTACAAAATAGGCTTTTTAAAACCAAAAGGAAGTCTATTGTCACTTAATCCGTTTTTTTTTTCTTTTCCCCAACTGCAAGCAAATGTCAATTCCTTTGAAGCAGGATGAGGGTTCTCTCTCTTGACTGAAGTTTTTACTGCCCCTCACACTTGACAGGTGAGAGTCTCAGCCTGCTATTGTTCCAGGCTGGAGCAAAGATGAATGTCTGATGAGACTTGCGAAGTCCCTTCGTCCTAGTGCATTCGAACAACTCGAACTTCCCTGCTTTTACGTGCGTCGGCTCCCAGTCACGTGAGCGGAAACTTGAACACGTGATCGGGAAACTGTCGCAAAACCAGGAAGTAACCGTGATCGGGTGCTCAAGCCTGAACGCAGTCTCCACGGGAGTTGCCAATGAAAACGAGGCAATAAACCAGGCCGGCCTCTGTGCACGGCCCTAATCCGCCGGTGATGATGACTCCCTCGCACCATAGGTGAAGTAATGACTTGGGAGGCAGACTGTGACCCGGGGAGTCTAGCAGTGTGTGGCGGGGTGTCAAGCAATATAGTGCGTGGTTGTGTAACTGATTTGTCGTGCATGACATTAGCACTGCTATCCAGGCCAATTTGTCAGAAAAAACCCACTACCACGATTGTCCATTGGGTCTTTTCACCGCTGATTAATCGGGTCCACCATTCTTGCTCGCAAAGGGTTTGGAGGTCCTTAAAGAGAGGACTTAGCCAGGTCTTCCTCACTTCAGTAACTCCTGAGCAGTGAAGGAGGAGGTGTTTTATTGTCTCCACCTGGTTTTGGCTCTTACAATAGCGACAGTTATTCGAAGGTACCATGCCTCTTTTGGGTAGAATTTCATTAGCGTGAAGCAGATTTAGACAGATCCTTAGGAAGCTGCTCTGAAATCCCTGATTAGGAAATGTTCCTAAATAAGGAGTTCATTCAGCTTGTTATGTCTTGGTGGAAGGTCTTGGGTGAGAATATATGAAGTGGCTTCGTCTTGAGTTTCGATCCAGTCGAAAATTTGTAGCTTTTCATTAACCTTTAGAGGGTTTTGTAGCAATTCTTCCTCTGAGCTTCCTGTTTTATCCAGAATCTGTCCATTTTTATCCTTCCAAATAGTTAGTGTTGCTATATGGTCACCCTGCATTTCGTCTCTGATAATTTTAAGAAGGACCTTTGGTGAAGGTAAGATGATTTTTCTATAGAGCATCAGCCCATTTCGATCCGCTATGGCTTTAAGCGAAGACGTGCAGAGTTCTCGACGAATCAAGGCCATCGGAGTTGACTGGGGGGATAACAGAACGTTCCTCCAGAATGGGCCTTCTAATTTCTTCCACACTGTTGCTGGTAATGCTGGAAAGGTCTCAGCACCGTAAGTCAAGGTTGGTATGACTTTCGCTCTGAAAATGTTCAGTATCAGTTGTAACGAGAAGCGACCAAACTTTCTGTTTATTGCCTTTGTTTGGGCTATCGAAGATACCCTCTTTTTGTCAAGAAAGTCTTGCATCTGAGTCTCCGTTTTGCTGTTGTTCAAAACTGTTCCAAGATATTTTAAGCTTGTGACCCTCTCAAGCGGGATCCCTTCTGCAAAATACTTTATGGGTTACTTCTCGGACCCGCTTTTGGCGAAGGACATAACCTTAGTTTTATCTTTGTTTAGCTGTAAATTGTTTTTTTCCAGGTAGGGGATTAGATTCTGCAGCTGTCTCTGGAGACCCACCGGCGTCTGATCGGTTAAGATTATATCGTCCGCGTAGAGTAGTCTTGGAATTTCTGTGTTTCCTATCGTTGGCGGAAAGGCTCTGATGTTTTTCTACGAGTCCATGAAGTCAGCCATATAAGCATTATATAGCGACGGCTCCAAGGGGCAGCCCTGCTTCACTCCACACGCTGTCGTAATTTCCTTAGATAAGACGCCAGCCTTGTTCAGTCTGATTCTCATAGATGTGGATGAGTATAGTGCCTTTACAGGAGCAAGGATGAAGTTTGGGCAATTGCACTGGGCTAGTTTCCCCCATAGGTCCCGGTTGGCTTGGTCTAAGGCTTGGACCAAGTCCACGAAGACCAAATAAACCGGGGGACTTCCCTCCATTGTCTTGGCCTTCAAGATGTTAAGCAATAGAATATTTGCCCTGGTGCCCAAGCCTTTGACAAACCCAGCTTGAAAAGGATCTTGATAACCGGTATTCACTGTCCATTGCTGCAGTTTGTTCAAAACAAAGCATGCAAAAAGTTTGCCAATGGTGTCCAAAAGGGCAATAGGCCAGTAATTGCAGGGATTGTCTTTAGCCCCTTTTTAAAAAATAGGGCCGACGTAAGCTTGTTTCCAAGATGGCGGGGCCTCACCTGTTTTACTACAGTTTGAAAATATAGCACTAACAAACATTGCCCACATTTCTGGGTGTATTGTCAGCTCGTAGTTGACAATCCCATCTGTTCCGGCAGCTCTCAAGTTGTTCAGTTTCTTAATTTTTGTCGTTATTTGTGCTATCTTAGTAGGAATAACACAGTCAGAGTCAAGGAAAGCCGTGAGCGGGCTTTGTCATTGGCTGGAGACTTATATAAGTCGGTGAAATGGGCTATCCAAGTGTGTTGAGCAACGTTGTTTTGTAAAGCAGTGGTGGACTCCATGGCTCTTGGTTTAATTAGAGTCCAGAAGTCCCTGGACCTCTTGCCGCACAGAGTACGTAGCATCGCTTCTGAGCCGGATTGATAGAGTTGAAAACGCTGATGCCGCAACCATCATTTGTATATTTTTTCCATTGCTTTAGCATTAGCGAGTAATATTGGGATGCATGATTGTTTGGCGATCCTCTGTGCTCGTCTCACCAGCCGTCTCTTCTCCACTAAGGTTTTGTCATAGGTGTGGAGATGTTGGAATGTGGAGGCTTCTGTGTCTTATAAGCTACTATTAGCGGATTGTAATCAATTGTGGCCCAATTCTCACTGTTTACATGGTTTGTGGCTAACTTGTAGGTCTCTGTGAGAATCTTCAATCGCTTTTGCTGATATTTTAAGGCGTCTGTTACCATTACCGCTTTCCACATCAGCCGTCATGAATAAAGGAATTAAGCCAGGAGATTTCGAGACTGTTATCAAGATGTTATTGTTAGGGAGAATTCTCTTCTAAGGGACATGTCCCTTACCTATAGAGTCCCCCCAGCAGCTTTGCTGGATTTGAAGGGTTTCTTTTTTTCTCCTGCTAAGAGTGAGACTCTTTTTCCCACTCCTAGACATGTTGCTGATGTGTGTTTTAGGCTATCATGAGTGTGTATGGGCTATGGGGGTTTTCTCACCATCATAGGTATCATCTTTTTACATGTGTGTTACACAGCACCCTCGGTGCGGTAACACAGGGGTGTCATAGTGACCCCCAAACATAGACCCCATACCGTGGGACTGACTACTGTCTCCCAGGGGCATGTAAAGTCCCAATTGGCTTTACTAGTCAATTCTTATGAACTTAACCAGTACAACCCATCTTACTATGGAGGTACTGGAAAGGGTTAATAGTTTTTCCCTGGTGTTAATTTTTGAGAGGGTACCGTCCCTTCCCTCTCTCCAAAGTTTCTGGCTGGTGGCAGTGGTTACTACTGTAAATATTCGACCGCAAATATTTCCCTATGGGATTTTCCCATTGTTCGAGGCTACCACTTGTACTGACAGCCTCTAACATACCACCGGTTTATATTAATATTAACTTTACGGTAGGTTTTTATTGCCTGTAGGTTTTAAAAAATTGTTTTTTTTTGCCAGTAATATTTCTTTCTCGTGTCTTTCTCTGAAATCCTAACCCAGGTCGGGGATCCTTTGTTCGTCCTTTTGGCAGGCTTCTGCAGAGAAGCCCTCCTTTCGGTGCCACTGAGACAGGATGTGTGGGAGGGGGAAAAGTACCCTGGACAGGGTTACCTAGGCAACCCAAGTCGCGCTCTGCCCTGATAGGCTGGGGGGTTATCCCGCCAGGATAGCCACCCCACTGTGTGAGTGACAACTAGGCTGTATGAATGGAGGATTTTCTGCATAAACGCAGGGCTCTGAGGACTGGAGGACAAGACGTCGACACTGGAACTAAGAAACGCGAAGAGGAGAGAAGCTGAAGCCCTGCTGCAGATCCTCACCACTTTTCTCCAACGACTCGAGAAGATCTTCACCTGCAAGAGTCTTCTTCCCTTGAGCTGGTGGGGCCAACCAGTTTGCCAATCGCCTTCCAGGACCTGCCTTGGTAGAAATCGCCAGTGCCAAGCACTAGGAGACCGGATAGCCAGGCACCCGTCCACCTCGTCAGCGATTTAAAGGAGAGTACCTTTTATTCGTCTTGGCATCACCGCGGCTGGTTTCATCCTGGACAGTGCAGTAACTCGAACCTTCCTCCACGACGAGAGCCTCTCTTCCTCTGCTGGAACTCCCAAACTGCAGGAACTGCCAGCACCTACCGCTACATCAGGAGCCTCTTCCACTTTCAAGGTACATTGTTCCGCCAGGCCTCCCGTTTCGTTGGGTACTGCTAAAGGTGTTTTAAATCCTTTTTTTACCTTCGGGCTTGGCCGCCCCTTTCGTCTAACATTATCTTTTATATCTGCAACCGCCTGTTCAAATCGTTAAACAAAGACTTGACTGCAGCTACTAGAACTGGTTGATCCTGGGCACCTTGCCTTGTACCATTGACTCTGGCACAGGCCTCTTGACTCTGGCTAAATCTGTTACAACTGCCTTCTCTAGATTGCTTTTCACTAAGAAATGTGTTGGTGCACCTAAACTCTTATAACCACCTTTACTTCCCCTTTCTATATTGCTGAAGTGTCATTTTCCACGGTTTTCATCAAAGCATTGCTTATACTAAAGTATTGCCTTGCCTAACTTTTCACATTCTAAATGGGAAGTGTTGCTGGTGTGTTTAAAAGTCTAACCCTGTATGACTTGTCCTTTCTCTCCCTCAGAAGAAATTGTTAGAGTGCCATTTCTGCTTGGTTTACGCTGTGTCGTTTTGCACAGTTTTCACTCTTGCTGAAACCTGTCTACCATTTAAATAGGGAGTTGTGTATACTTTTCCTGATGGTTTTAACTTGCTTTAATGATAGTGATTTGTGTGTGAAATTAAGAGTGTAAAAAATAAATATATATATTCTTTTTGATACAAAGCTTTGGTCAGTGTTTCCTTGTTCCATCGTATTGTAGTCCTATTGTGTAAACCCTGAATACTGCTCATCTCCCTCTTGAGATAAGTCTGAATGCTTAG
Source organism: Ambystoma mexicanum (assembly GCF_040938575.1). Lineage (NCBI taxonomy): Eukaryota > Metazoa > Chordata > Amphibia > Caudata > Ambystomatidae > Ambystoma > Ambystoma mexicanum. The sequence continues at coordinate 47,261,893 of NC_090925.1, read as the reverse complement.
ACACAGCTACCAACTAAATCCTTGTGGTACAGACGTATACCAAAGGGGATTTCTTGCATATGCCTGTAGTCTTAATTTTCTATAGTGCTCCCTAAGGGAACTGCATAGGATTCTGCCTAACACTGGTGTACAGCGGTGAGGATAAAAGTATTGGATTTACATTTTAGAGTGCTGCTAGTACCTTGGTTCAATTAACCACAAGGCTTAACAATCACTAAAAAGTTAATTTTAAAAAGTCAAAGATGGAAAGTTATAGCTAGGAGACCCTCCTTGTAAATACTGCTGATTGTTAAAGGGATCTGTGCAGACAGAAAAGTCTTCCTGTCAAAGGCAAGAAATCAGAGTTAATAGACTGATTGTTAGAAAACCAAAGTCTGGAGAGTGGGGCTGTAGTGCCTACCCCTCCAGCAAATGTAGCAAACATTGAGGATGATAATGTTGATGATGTTATTGTTGAAGCAGATGAGGAAGAGGAGGCTGACAATGTAACCCCCTCTGGCCTTCTGGCTGCTCAAAGGCCTCAAGCTTTGGCTACGGGACCATTGTCAGGTCCCACATTAAGTCCTGAATTTATCTCACTAGAAAAAATGAGGCTTGAACTTGAATTCAAAAGAATTAGTGCCCAAACTGAACAGAAACATCAAGAACTAAGGCTCAAAGAAATGGAGCTCAACCATGAGCTAGAGATGAAGAAATTGTCTTTGGAAAATGCTTCTCTCCCCGAATCCTCTAGATCTTCCAGTCCAAAGAGATCCCGGATGCCTGAAGAGATTGTGGGTATGTATGAACCTAGGTTGGATGTGTTAGATTGGTTAGCTATGTTTGAGTACAATCATGGGCTCCAGGAAATCACAGGGAATCAGTTGATCCCTTGGTTATTCTGTAGGCTCCCCCCCTGTTGCATCTGATGTGGTAATGGAGTTGGGGGAGGTGGATAGGATGGATTATGAATGTGTGAAGCTAGCTTTGATAGCTAGATTTGGGAAGACCCCTTCGCAGTACTGTAAGAGGTTTAGGACCCTCAAAAGGCATGATGGCACTCCTTGGGCTACCTGGGTGAGTGAGTGTTTGAAAAACTTAGAGGGATGGATTAAGGGTTACAGAGTGAACACTTATGAAGGAATGAAACATCTTGTCATGTTGGAGTCTTATCTATGATGCCTGCTCTCCTGAGCTCAGACAGCACTTTGCTGATTCAAAGGAGGTCAGAGCAAACCACCATTCATAAAGACATTAGGAAAATGTTATGTTTATGGTCCAACTGACCATGTGAAAGGGGATCCCAGATGTAAGGGTAAACCTTCAGGGGTCCACACTGTCTCCTTAGCCTTCACTCCAGAGGCAGAAGTTCAAAAAGGTCAGTGGAAACTTTCAACTACTGGCTGAAGACCCCATCAGAGTCTCAGCTAGACCCCTGCCGTTAGAGACACTGGAGCCAGCATAACTGTGGTGGATGAATATTTTTTCCAGCTGGAGGATGTTGCTAAGGCACCCAAATGTCTCACCAAGTTAGCTGGAGGGACTGTGCAGATGCTTGCCCAGTTACCAGCTCTCATCCAGTGCAATAAAATGACTGTCAGGATACCTGTTAGTGCGCAATCTGAAGTACCTGGAAGGGTGTTGTTGGGCAATGATCTTAAAGATCTTGGAGTAGTGTCAAGTACTCCCAGACCTCCTAGTAACAGATTACAGGAGCTCACCAGACCTGCAAGGGAGAGAACCTTGAGCGGCTCTCCTGAGGAGATGATAGAAAAAGAAATCACTCCTACTCCACTGGAGTTACTAACTGCAATTTCTAAGCAACCAGAAGCAAAGGGGAAACCCAAGACTTCTGAAAAGAAACCAGCAGAAAGCACCCCTGTGCTTACAACCAGGAAATCCCCTAGGTTGTCCAAATTCACATCTGTGATTCCTCCTCCAGCTGAGGCTGAGAGTGAGGTACAACCCTGTGTGGTTGAACTAGTGCCTGAGGATTCAGATCAAGTAGAAGTCCTGGATCTTATTGGAGATCTGGACCCAGTGGACCATCCTAAGCTGCAGTCTTTACTGCCAGAAGGTGGACCCAACAGGGCAGACTTCAGTAAGGGAAAAAGAGAATATCCAACTCTGGAAGGTCTTCACCACCAGGCAGCTTCTCAGCTTGAAGGGCAAGAGCCTGGGAAGTATAGGTTGCACTGGGAAGATGGCCTCTTCTACAGTGAACCGACTGGGTCAATCCCTGGAGACTACAAAAGACTTGTAGTGCCCCAAGAGAACAGACTCCAATTCTTGCAACTAGCCCATGCGATACCTTTGGCTGGTCACTTGAGTTTCAAGAAGACCAAGGAATGGCTCTCTCTCTAATTTTATTGGCCTAAAATGGGGGCTCAGGTAGATAAGTATTGCAAGAGTTGCCACACCTGCCAAACTTCTTATATGAGTGGTTCCAAGAATGTGGCACCTTTAGTGCCTCTCCCTGTGGTGGGAGTAACATTTTAGAGGGTGGGAATCGACATTGTCGGTCTCTTGACCCTCCAACCTCTTCAGGCAACAGGTTTATCCTTGTTGTATTAGATCATGCTACTAGGTACCCTGAAGCAATTCCTATGAGGACTGTTACAGCTCAGGCTGTGGCTAAGGCCCTCCTTGGTATTTTTACCAGGGTTGGGTTTCCTAAGGAGGTAATATCCGACAGGGGGTCACATTTTATGTCCCACTTCATGAAGGCCATGTGGAAAAACTGTGGAGTTACCTACAAGTTCTCAACTGCATACCACCCTCAGACAAATGGGTTGGTAGAAAGGTTTAACAGAACCATGAAGAGCATGATAGGAGCTTTAGAAGACCCCCTTAAGAAAAAATGGGATATTCTACTGCCATGCCTTATCTTTGCATATAGAGAAGTCCCTCAGGAGGGAGTGGGTTACAGTCCCTTTGAACTTCTTTATGGCCATCCAGTCAGAGGTCCATTGGGCCTGATTAAGGAGGGTTTGGAGAGTGCCCCTTCCCCCAAGCCAGTCAGAGTGACTGACTATGTGATAGGACTCCAGAGGAGAATGTCACACATGATGGCTGAGGCAAGTGATAACTTGAAAGCAGGTCAGGCTCTGATTAAGCATTGGCATGACCAGAAGGCCAACATGGTTGAGTTCGCACAAGACCAGCTAGTTCTTGGTATGGTGCCAACAAGGCAGAGGGCCTTGCAGGACAGTGGATAGGACCCTTCAAGATTGTGGGAAAACTTGGAGAGGTAAACTATCTGGTGGACGTAGGCAATCTGTTAGGAATATGGGGTGGTGGAGGCGAAAGAGGTGTTTAAATCTGAAAAGAGCTTAGTAGTTGTACTTGGGCTGGATAAACTATATTTCCCAGCAGCCCCTTGTTCATTCATAGTCCTTGCCGGGCGCATTGGCCAGCTGTCAGTAATTAACAACAGTTTATCACGGGCCAATGGTGCACGGCAGGGGTGGCTTATTGTTTCACGAGGTGAAGCCATGCCGGAGGTTCATGCGGTCCGCGCACGCCTTACTTCAGGATTACGAGTATGTGAGCTCCGCAGCACACAGTGAATTACGCGGTCCTAGCAAGAACGAGCGGCGAAGCCCAGGAAATACAATGAGGATTCGCGTCGCTTCGTTCAGGCTCCGCTCCCATACCAGCGCTGACTCTGTGAACGGGCCTCGCTCGCTTCTATCAAGGCATCATCATTTCTCATCTGGGATGGCTTGCGAGTCTCCCAGATGCACAGATAAGTGCTCAATAACTTTGTTGCTTTCCAAGTGTTAACGTGGGCCAATGTTTGCATATGAAAGACTTGGAGGAGCATATCATATGGGCCGAACACTTTGATTAGTCCATGTTTCAATGTATATGTTCTCTGTTGGTGTTTAACTCACACCTTTGGTCCTACATGTTCTATGAATGTTTATGTTGCTTCTGCTTGCCCAAAGGGCCATGTGTCATGTTTTTCATGTTGGGAATCATATCCCATGAGTTTGTTTCATTTACGCTTGCATACATGTATTCTATGTCCTGGTAATTACTACATGTGCCTCTATCAAGATGCTATCAGAGAGCACAATTACACTAGCTAAGGTCCTTATTCAGTCTGTGTTAAGGGGCATATTTCGTGATCTATGTGTGTGTTATGTGTCTTGGTTTACTAGCTACATATTAGACAGTGTTGGGTTGTTTCCCTGTGTTTCCCCTTATCCTATCCACTGTAGGTGTTTCCTAAACCTCTATCTGGTTTCCCTCAACCTCCCCTTCCCCTGCCACAACCTCTCCCTAACCCTCTTCCCCCCATTGGCTGCCACGTGGTATCCTGTATTTTCAATATCAGGTATCTGTGCCAACCACGGGTGGAGGGTCGAATTCATTTGGCTTCTGTGGTTCGGGGGAGAGTGTCGACACTTCCCTCTCTTATGGTGTTTTTGACATAATAAGCCACCCCCAAATTGGGATACTTAGAACCACCCGAGCCAAATGGAGGTGACCGCTCCGGCCTTGGCAGATGTGCTTAAGGTGCTTCAGGATATTCAGGTAGAGTTAGTACAAGCAAAACTGGAATCAGACACGTTAAAGGCCCAGGTACAGGGTCTGGTAGCTTAGAGAACACCGTTGGAAGGAGCTAATGTGGCAAGAGGTTCCCAGAGTCAGAATCCCACGGTTATTGTCCAACCCTCCAGTAGTGTACCGTTGGCAGCGCTTTTCTGGTGATCCTAGGAAGTATATGACATTCCTGACTCAATGCCGTCTTCATTTTTTGTGTAAACCTACTGCGTTCGAATCTATTCAGGCTAGGACAGCGTTTGTAATTTCATATCTGACAGGAGATGCAGCGGCATGGGCAATGCCGTTGGTGCAGAAAGATGATCCCTTATTATACAACTGGGATGGTTTTCTAGGAGAATTTGGCAGGTTATTTGATCGCAGAGAAGTGTCAGTAGCTCAAGATAAGGAGCTGTTGGGATTAAAACAGGGAGGTCAGGATTTAGTCACATATTTTACCCAATTTAACAGGTTGGTAATTGAGACCGAGTGGCCAGCGGCAAAACAGAAAGTGTTATTCTACCAAGGATTACATGAGGAACTGAAGGATGCCATTGCTCAAGTGGAACCACAACCAACCACTTGCATGATTTAGCTCTTAGATTGGATCATCGCATGAATTAAAGGAAAGGAGATAAAAAGAGTCCGGAAATGGGGCCTTTTGTGCGTTTAGACAGAAGCAGAGGAGGAAGGACAAGTGAAGTGGAACCAATGCAAATTGGTAGTGTAAGAGGACCCTTGTCAGCAGCAGGAAAGGAACAACGTAAGGTGAATAAACTGTGTGCAAGCAGGACATTTCATACGTACATGTCCCAATACTCCACAGAAAAGTGCAGACAGTGTGAAAATTAGCAAGGAAGTGGGAAAAGAGATGGGCCGGCCTTAAGGGGAACACAGGTGACAGGCCCCATGGAGATCAGGTTCCCCATATAGGTTGCAAACACAGTGGGGGGTAAGACTTCCCACTTATATATATTGGTGACGTTATGTTTTGCTCTAACGAAACAGGATGTTCTGTCCATGGTAGATTCAGGGGCTACTGGTAATTTCGTGGATATTACTTTGGCGGAACAGTTAGGATTGCCTCTGTGTGACAAAAGCAAGGCGGAAGGAGTACAGTCAGTGCATGGTTCTCCTTTGGTATCAGGCCATATAAGAAAGCAGACAGAAATATTGGAAATGATTTGTGGACAGGGGCATAGAGAGGAAATTACGTTTGATTTAATAGCAGCCCCTCAATTTGGATTAATTTTGGGAATACCTTGGTTGGTGCTTCATAACCCCAGAATTGATTGGGTAAGACGGACAGTGTGGTTTGAGGAGAAGCAATGTCAAGAGCATATCTCTTTGGACCCAGCACCAGTGACATGGTTAGTCGAAAAGAGGTCCGAAGATCAAATTGTGGGAGCAGTGGCGGAGGGAATTCCTGCACCATACAGAGAGTTAGTGAGGTGTTTGACAAGAAACTGGCTGAGCAATTACCTCCGCATAGACCTTATGATTGTGTAATAGATTTGGAGGACGGAGCAAAATTACCTTGCAGCAGAATTTATGCCCTTACTAAAAAAGAAAATCAGTATTTGCGGGAATATTTAGATGAAAAGTTGACAAAGGGATTTATTAGGCATTCCACATCCCTGGTCTCCTCACCTTTATTTTTCGTTCCCAAAAAGAAGGGACTTTACGTACTTGTATTGACTACAGAGCCTTAAAAAAGGTAACTATCAAGAATAGATTTCCTTTGCCATTCATTTCAGTTTTGTTAGACCAAGTGAGGTCTGCTAAGATGTACACTAAGTTGGATTTGAGAGGAGCTTATCATTTGATATGGGTTAAGGAGGGGGATGAGTGGAAGATGGCTTTTAGGACTAAGTGTGGGTTGTTTGAATACCTTGTAATGCCTTTTGGTTTATGTAATGCTCCTGTTGCTTTTCAGTTCTTTATGCAAGAAGTTTTACAGGAATTCATTGATGTTTTTGTTATTGTTTATATTGATGATATCTTGATTTATTCTGAATCTCCAGAGCCGCATGTGCGACATGTAAAAACAGTATTGCAACAATTACAGGATTGTCAATTATGTGTCAAAGTGGAGAAATGTGCCTTTAATGTAATACAAGTGGAATTTTTGGGATTTATTTTGACTAATACAGGAATTGTGATGGACCCTAAGAAAGTGCAGGCAGTGAGAGACTGGCCTTCGCCACAATGCATCAAAGATATCCAATCCTTTCTAGGCTTTGACAATTTTATAGGCGATTCATCAGCAATTTCTCGAACATAATCGCTTCCATCACGCATTTGTTAAAAAAGGCCGTGAAATTTACTTGGAGTGAGGAAGCTGAAAACGCTTTTCAGAAGTTGAAAGTAGCCTTCACTACTGCTACTGTGTTACAACATCCTAACACAGAGAGAGTATTTCAAGTTGAGACAGATGCTAGCAATGTGGTGATAGGCGCTATTCTGTCACAGAAAGATGAAAAAGAAATATGGCACCCGGTTGCATTTTACTCCAGAAAGTTGTCAGGGTGTGAGCAAAATTATTCTATAACCGATATGGAGTTATTGGCGATTCGAGCAGCATTCCTTGAGTGGCGACGCTACTTATTGGGTGCTAGACATCAGGTGGTGGTGGTAACTGACCACAAAAATGTGCTATATTTCAAGACAGCACACACACTTAGTCCAAGACAATTGCGATGATCTCAATTATTTAATGAATTTGATTTTGTGATTACTTTTAGACTAGGGAGCAAAAATGGGAAGGCAGATGCACTTTCTAGACAACATTTGGAACATCCAGTAGGTGAAGGTAAAACCGTTATCTCACCAGATAAAATTGTTGGCGCTATTACCACACAAGTCACAGACTTGGTCAAGAAAGCTTTAACATCAAGACAGATGGGACAGTGGCAGAATAGTCATCTGGCACGTATAATACGAGAGGGGTTGCCCTACCATCAGAAGAGATTGTATTTACCAACGAAAGAGTTGCAGGACAAGGCTCTCTTCTGGTGTCATCAGTCCCCTTTAGCAGGACACGCAGGGTTGAGAAAAATGCAGACCATGTTGGAAAAATACTTTTGGTGGCCCTCCCTGAAACAAGATATGGAAAAATATGTAGAATTATGTGAAAATTGTGCAAGGAACAAAGCAGAACATGTTAGAAAAAGAGGGTTGTTACACCCTTTACCTACTCCTGAGCAACCATGGACACACATTTCTATGGATTTTATTATTGATCTGCCGCCAGATAAGCAATATGACACCATATGGGTAGTGGTAGATTTTCTGTCACAACAGGCCCACTTCATTCCTTGTGAAGGAATACCTGGGGCAGGCAAATTGGCTGAGTTATTTCTACAACATGTGGTAAGGCTGCATGGATTGCCGAAAAGTATTGACTTAGATGGAGGTTCGCAATTTACCTCCAGATTTTGGCGTGCTTTTTGTTGAATATTGGGAATCAACTGTGCTCTTTCCACCAGTTATCACCCCCAGACAGATGGACAAACAGAGAGAGTTAATCAAACACTTGAACAATATTTACGGGGTTATTTGAGTGATGGTTGGAACTCTTGGGTGCAAGCTTTATGGTTAGCAGAATTTACTTATAACAATACCTACCATACTTCCTTGGGCATGGCCCCTAATGAATGTTTATATGGTCATGAACAAAATATGATACCAGATGATTTGCCGGAAATAGGAAATATGGCAGTGTTACAGGAGCGCAAACAGTTGCTTCTTGAGGCCAGACGAAAGGCACGAGAAAATCTGGAGAGAGCCAAGAGACAATACAAAAGACAGGCTGACAAGCACCGACAGGAAGGTCCTCAATATAAAATGGGAGACAGAGTTTGGTTATCCACTCGCAATTTGTCTTTAATAGGATCACGAAAAATTCTACCTCGTTTCATTGGGCCGTATAAGATTTGCAAATGTATATCTGCAACTGCCATGAAATCGCATTTGCCTGCATCTTGACATATACACCCAGTGTTCCATGTCTCTTTACTTAAACCTGCAGCTCCAGGCATGACCACGAGGCGACCCCCAGCAATCATGAAAGATGGTCAAGAGGAATACGAGGTGCAGAGAATTCTGGATGTTAAAAGAAGGAATCAACAATTTTGGTACCTCATTCAGTGGAAAGGGTATGGACCAGAAGATTGTTCTTGGGAACCCGCCGCTGAGGTACATGCTCCACGATTGGTCAAACAATTTCATCGGCAACATCCTGATAGACCGTGCCCTTGGAAGGGCCCTGAGAGAGGAGGTAATGTCAGGAATATGGGGTGGTGGAGGCGAAAGAGGTGTTTAAATCTGAAAAGAGCTTAGTAGTTGTACTTGGGCTGGATAAACTATATTTCCCAGCAGCCCCTTGTTCATTCATAGTCCTTGCCGGGCGCGTTGGCCAGCTGTCAGTAATTAACAACAGTTTATCACAGGCCAACGGCAGACGGCAGGTGTGGCTTATTGTTTCACGAGGCGAAGCCATGCCGGAGGTTCGTGCGGTCCGCGCATGCCTTACTTCAGAATTCCGAGTATTTGAGCTCTGCGGCACACAGTGAATTACGCGGTCCTAGCAAGAACGAGCGGCGAAGCCCAGGAAATACAAGGAGGACTTGCGTCGCTTCGTTCAGGCTCTGCTCCCATACCAGCGCTGACTCTGTGAACTGGCCTCGCTCGCTTCTATCAAGGCGTCATCATTTCTCGTCTGGGACGGCTTGCGAGTCTCCCAGACGCACAGATAAGTGCTCAATAACTTTGTTGCTTTCCAAGTGTTAACGTGTGGAAATGTTTGCATATGAAAGACTTGGAGGAGCATATCATATGGGCCGAATACTTTGATTAGTCCATGTTTCAATGTATATGTTCTCCGTTGGTGTTGAACTCATACCTTTGGTCCTACATGTTCTATGAATGTTTATGTTGCTTCTGCTTGCCCAAAGGGCCATGTGTCATGTTTTTCACGTTGGGAATCATATCCCATGAGTTTGTTTCATTTACGCTTGCATACATGTATTCTATGTCCAGGTAATTATTATATGTGCCTGTATCAAGAGGCTATCAGAGAGCACAATTACACTAGCTAAGGTCCTTATTCAGTCTGTATTAAGGGGGCATATTTTGTGATCTATGTGTGTGTTATGTGTCTTGGTTTACTAGCTACATATTAGACAGTGTAGGGTTGTTTCCCTGTGTTTCCCCTTATCCTATACACTGTAGGTGTTTCCTAAACCTCTATCCGGTTTCCCTCAACCTCCCCTTCCCCTCCCACAACCTCTCCCTAACCCTCTTCCCCCCATTGGCTGCCAAGTGGTGTCCTGTATTTTCAATATCAGGTATTTGTGCCAACCACAGGTGGATGGTCGACTTCATTTGGCTTCTGTGGTTCGGGGGAAAGTGTCCACACTTCTCCCTCTTATGGTGTTTTTGACACAATCCTAAGGAGGCTCCCAGAGTCTGTCACACCAACCGTCTAAAAGCTTATTTCTCGAGACTAGAACTGGGAGCTTTGCTTCTAGCTTCAGCTCAAGAGGAAGAGGAGACTGAACCTCTGCCTGACCTTCTCAGAGGCAAACCTTTAGATGAGAAAATAGAAGGAGTTAATCTCTTTTCTAATCTGACTTCTGAACAACAGGAGGAGTGCACATTTTTGTTGAATCAATTTGCCCCCTTGTTTTCACTTTCACCAGGCTTGACCCCTTGGGGCCAGCATGACATCAACACTGGTGACTGTTTACCTGTCAAAAGCAGGGGTTACAGAATGTCAGAGAATGTAAGAACCCACATCAAAGGAGAGGTCAACAAGATGCTTGATCTCAGGGTAATAGAACCCTCTGCTAGTCCATGGTCTATCCCAGTTGTGTTAGTACCAAAGGCAGGATCCAAGGAGTTGAGATTATGTGTGGACTATAGAGCTCTAAATGCAGTCACTAAGACTGATGCCCATCCTTTGCCAAGGACAGACGAGCTGGTGGATAGACTTGGTTCAGCCTAGTTCCTCAGCACATTTGATCTCACGTCAGTCTATTGGCAAATAGCCCTGACTGGCCATGCCAAGGAGAATACTGCATTCTCCACCCCAGTTGGCTTATACCAATTCATGGTTATGCCTTGTGTATTAAAGAATGCACCTGCTACATTTCAAAGTATGGTTAATCAGGTTCTGAATGGGATGGAGGACTTCTGCATGGCATACTTGGATGACATTGCAGTGTTCAGCCCTACTTGGAAAGAACATGTTGATCACCAGATATGTTTTGCAGGCTCTTGAGCAGGCCCAACTGACCATAAAGGCAAGTAAATGTGAAATTGGTCAGAGTAAAGTGGTCTACCTTGGTCATGAGGTAGGAGGTGGTGAAATAAGGCCATTGCCCAGCAAGATAGAAGCTATGCAAAATTGGACAACACCTACTACTCAAACTCAGGTGTGAGCCTTCCTAGGCCTCACTGGGTATTACAGGATATTCATTGAGAACTATGCTACCACAGATTCCTAGCTGAATGCAATCTCCTCTCCAAAATTCCCAAAAAGGTCAAATGGAATGAGGAGTGCAATCAGGCCTTTGAAAGCCTGAAAATAGCCCTTTGTCAAGCTCCAGTTCTAAGAGCTCCTAACTACCACCAAGCCTTCATTGTGTAAACAGATGCTTCCAATACAGGTATAGGTGCAGTCCTTAGTCAACTGGATGAAAAAGCTATGGAACACCCCATTTGCTTCATTAGTAGGAAACTCAAGGAACCTGAAATAAGGTGGGCAACTATTGAGAGAAAATGTTTTGCCATTGTGTGGTCTCTGAAGAAGTTTAGGGCATACATGTATGGTTTTACTTTTATTATTCAGACTGACCACCTTCCCTTGAGATGGTTGATGCAAATGAAAGGGGAAAACCCAAAACTGTTAAGATGGTCAATCTGCCTCCAAGGGTTTGATTTTACCATTGAGCACAGGTCAGGATGTCACCACCAAAATGCTGATGGTCTCTCTAGGATGTTTTTAACCGACTAGAGGTAAGAGACTCATCCAGGAGGGGATTAGATCCTCCTGTCCCTTCGACTGGGGGGTGAGTGTTAGGGAGAATTCTCTTCTAAGGCTGATTTCCCTTACCTATAGAGTCCCCAGCAGCTTTGCTGCATTTGATGGGTTTATTTCTTTCTCCTGCTAAGAGTGAGACTCTTTTTCCCACTCTTAGACATGTTGCTGATTTGTGTTTTAGGCTATCTTGTGTGCTTATGGGCTATGGGGTTTTTCTCACCCTCATAGGTATCATCTTTTTACATGTGTGTTACACAGCACCCTCAGTGAGGTAACACAGGGGTGTCATAGTGATCCCCAAACATAGACTCCATACCTTGGGACTGACTACTGTCTCCCAGGGCATGTAAAGTCCCCATTGATTTTACTAGTCAATAATTATGAACAAAACCAGTACAGCCCGCGAATATTTCCCTATGGGATTTTCCCATTGTTCGATGCTACCACTTTTACTGACAGCCTCTAACATACCACCGGTTTATTTTAATATTAACTTTACTACGGTAGGTTTTTATTGATATTTCTTTCTCCTGTCTTTCTCTGAAATCCTAATCCAGGTCGGAGATCCTTTGTTTGTCCTTTTGACGAGCTTCTGCACAGAAGCCCTCCTTTCGGCGCCACTGAGTCTGCGGTAGACAGGATGTGTGGGAGGGGGAATAGGCACCCTGGACAGGGTTACCTAGGCAACCATAGTTGCACTCTGCCCTGATAGGCTGGGGTGTTTACGCGCCAGGATAGCCACCCCACTGTGTGAGTGACAGCTAGGCTGTATGAATGGGGGTTTTTCTGTATAAAAGCAGGGCTCTGAGGACTGGAGGACAAGGCGTTGCCACTGGAACTAAGAAACCCAAAGAGGAGAGAAGCTGAAGACTTCTGCAACGACTGAACCACCAGTGAAGCCCTGCTGCAGAGCCTCACCACTGTCTCCAACGACTCGAGAAGATCTTCACCTGCAAGAGTCTTCTTCCCTTGAGCTGGTGGGGCCAACCAGTTCGCCAATCGCCTTACAGGACCTGCCTTGGTCGAATCGCCACTGTCAAGCACTACGAGACCGGATAGCCAGGCACCCGTCCACCACGACCGCAATTTAAAGGAGCGTACCTTTTATTCGCTTTGACATCACCGTGGCTGGTTTCATCCCTGGGCAGTGCAGTAACTCGAACCTTCCTCCATGATGAGAGCCTCTCTTCCTCTGCTGGATCTCCCGAACTGCAGGAACTGCCAGGAACTACTGCCAACCCAGGAGCCTCTTCCACTTTCAAGGTACATTGTTCCGCCAGGCCTCCCGTTTTGTTGGGTACTGCTAAAGGAGTTTTAAATCCTTTTCTTACCTTCTGGGTTGGCTGCCCCTTTCGTCTAACATTATCTTTTTATATCTGCAACTGCCTGTTCAAATCGTTAAACAAAGACTTGACTGCATCTACTAGAACTGGTTGATCCTGGGCACCTTGCCTTGTACCATTGACTCTGGCACAGGCCTCTTGACTCTGGCTAAATCTGTTAAAACTGCCCTCTCTAGATTGCTTTTCACTACGAAATGTGTTGGTGCACCTAAACTCTTATAACCACCTTTCCTTCCCCTTTCTATATTGCTGAAGTGCCATTTTGCTCAGTTTTCATCAAAGTATTGCTTATACTAAAGTATTGCCTTGCCTAACTTGTTCACAATCTAATTGGGAAGTGTTGCTGATGTGTTTAGAAGTCTAACCCTGTATGACTTGTCCTTTCCCTCCCTCAGAAGAAATTGTTAGAGTGCCATTTCTGCTTGGTTTACGCTGTGCCGTTTTGCTCAGTTTTCACTCTTGCACAAACTTTTCTACAATTTAAGTAGGGAGTTGTGTATACTTTTAACTTGCTTTAATGATAGTGATTTGTGTGTGAACTTAAGAGTGTGTAAAATAAATATATATATATATATATATATATATATATATATATATATATACATATATATATATATATATATATTCTTTTTGACACAAAGCTTTGGTCAGTGTTTCCTTGTGCCATAGTATTGTAGTCCTATTGTGTAAACCCTGAATACTGCTCATCTCCCTCTTGAGATAAGTCTGAATGCTTAGACACAGCTACCAACTAAATATTTGTGGTACAGACTGATACCAAAGGGGATTTATTGCATTTGCCTGTAGTCTTAGTCTTCTGTAGTGCTCCCTAAGGGAACTGCATAGGATTCTGCCTAACAGTTATGATCGCTGTTTTTAGTTCTCATCACTTTGAAGGAGTCGATTAATGCCCGGAAGTCATGTGATAAAAAGGTGTGGTCTAGTGTCAGAACTGTACCATTGTGCTCCTATGTAGGACATCCAGGGTCTACGTGATCTTTGAGTTTGTATAAATTGTGAAGGTCCTTCGTTGACATTAGTTCGTTCCATTTTAGACCCTTCTATGTGATGGGTAGCTAGTGTCTTTCCAGGGTGATTTTGTATCTCCATCAAAGCATGTCACATTTAAGTCCCACGTGATAATTATGTCATCAATTTTGTAAGTGTCCAAGGCATCTTCAAGAAGTTTGTCCATCTGCTCAATATAACTCACTGTGGAAATTGCAGCTGGGTTCCAGTATGAGTTGATAAGGAGGATCGGCTCACCTGCGGCCCTTTCGCTGGTCTCGTTTGAAAATCCCATGGAGATTAGTGTCGCCAGGATTGAATCTGATGTTAGTATAATAGTCTTCAGGTGGAGTCCACTCCCCGATCGTATGGCAGTAAGCAAACCAGATGAAGGACAACCTTTGAGGCCTTTCATGGCTGGAGCACAGGCCATTGCTTAGCCATCTAATGTTGGTTTAGAACACAGCCAGGTCTCTTGCAAACAGAGTATATCAAAGGCTCCCAGGTTCTCATTAGAGGCCCCAGTGAGCTGTCAAAAGCCACGGGTATTCCAAGATCCCATAGTATATGATATTTCCACCAAGCTCTGATTTTGAACTTTCTTGTGCTCCTCCTTCCCCTTGGTCCCGTTTGGCCTTGGTGGCTACATTTTTGTATAATCCATATGAACTAGAAGTCCAACTAGAAGTCCAAGTCCAATTTTTTATGCACTTCTTGTCATCACGAGTTGCTTGAGGATCCTAGGTCGCTCTCCTCTGAGGCCATTTTTTTCCTTTTGGCATATCCTGTTTGAATGTTATTTTCCAATCGGTGAAGGGGCCTTTTAAGAGTCTGGCCCTTTCACTGACTCTGATCTCTCGAGCTTCGTCCTCAGCTGAATCGTGACGCTGTCTCCTCTTATCAGGTGATTGCACTTCGTCTGCAGGGGATTCGGACTTCCTGGCTGATTTTGAAAAGGAGACTTTCCTTGGAACCCAGGACTGATTTGTCTGAGCAGCACCGTTATGGGACCTACGATCTGTAATGGTCTTACTTGCGTGTTTCGCGGGGAGTGACTCTCCTTACGTGCATTGTTTTTTCAATGCTTTGTGGTGATTTTGTCAACTCGCCAGGGAGGATTTCTTTAAGGTCGTAGCCCAGGGACCAAAAAATCTCCACAGCCTTGTTCAATAAGACTTTTACTTTGTGAGAAGAGATGTGGAGAAAGGAAGCGTCGGAGCGGTCTTCGTATACAGCTTCCACTATTTTGATATTGTTGGGATGAAGGCCGCTCAGGCCTGGAATTCGAACGCAGAGCTTCATTAAAGTTTGACGGTTGAGAGTTAAATTGTCTTTTTTGTGAGATATTCTCTCCAGCTTGAATGATCTCAAGTCTTGTATTGATCTCACTCGTGGGTTGTTCGGTGCTGGCTTGTTCCTGCCTGGAGCTTTCGTTTGACCTCCTTTTGGGGATAGGTTATGTCTATGTTCGTGACTGATCCCCTCTCTGTTGGTGTTCGAAATGCTCTGATTACTTGAAAGGGAAGGTCTATCTTTGATCGGTAACTTCACATGCATACCATGAATTTTGCAACTAGGACTGTGTACCGCTCTTGTCGGCCATCTTTTCTGGTCATCCTTACCGTAAGACTTGGGTGAAGCTGAGCACTCTGTCTTGCAGTCTCCTCGTGCAGCGGAGGAATTGCGGCCATGAATTAGATTGCATTTTTCTTCAACTATCAAAAATGGAGGGGTACAAGGACTAAGTTTGTCAGGTTTCCTTCGAGTAGACTTCTGGCCCACCTCGATCTCCCATGACTCTGCTTTCCTTTTTTTTTGAGGTTGCACCATCCATTCTGACTCAGAGTCCTCTATCGTGTAGAGACTCATATTCAAGAGATCAACAGATTCCTCATCTGATGTTGATGCACCCTTGTTGTACTTTTCATTGGCCTTATAGGCTGGAATGGGGTTTTGACTGGAAAGAGCATCCTTACCAGATACTTTCAACGTCACTGGGGCTCATTGTCCCTCTCCGTTGAAATGCTTGTGGTGGAAAGTCTCTTCAAATTCTTTCACGTAACATTCAGTATGGGGTCGCCTAGGGTGCCTCCTAGTCTTTTGGAAATGATTCCATAGGAGGAGGTGGTTTCTATCCTTTTCTCCTTCACAACCATGGTTTTGCAGGCCTCTCTTGGTGATGACCCAGAGATTTCCCCAACAGTGGATGTAGCAGGTATAACAGAGCCATTGTCCCTGGGTTTCCTCACCTGAGTTTGAGGTTTTGATGCAATTGCTGTTGGAACCTTTCTTTTTGTGCCTCTTGATTTGGTTATATTCTGTTGGCCTTCCTCAAAAATGGAGCCCCGCCAGCCATTTGAGACAGTCCTAGACGGCGGCGAAAAGTTACTTTCTTCTGTGGGAAGGGCAGGCCATTTGTCAGTTTGAGACACCACAGATACCTTTGGTACAGTTACCCATGCACAGTCGATTGAGGCATCTTTCGTTTGAGTGGAACTTGTTTCCTCAAGTGTGTTTTTCCCCTCCTTATTAGCCAACATATAACCTTCAAGAAAGAACAGTTTTGTGTGCATTTGGGCAAGGAGGGTCGTTTGATCCTTGAGTGTGTCTTTCAGAGACTCATAAAGCTTACAGAAGGGGGCCAGAACTATTGTGATTGTTGACATTATCGTCATCAGGTCAGGTTTCCTGGATGGAGTTTCTTTTATAGATGGGCTGATTTGGTCACACACCCGTCTGTTGGAAGGGGTAGACGGCACTGAGTGCTCCCTTGGCGTAAAGTAATCCGAACTCTTTCTCAACTGTAGGTCGCGTGCTTTGTGGTCTCTCCTCTCCATCCTCACTCTAGGTGGAAAGCAGAGGCTTGCACTCGGGTTGTTCAAAGAAGGGTGCGTGTATGAGGGTCTTAAGGGAGTGGTGTGGTCCTCATTGACGGGGGGATAACCCCCTGCCCTAGGACTCAAAGACTTGTTCAAAGGAGGCTCGGTGCTGGACTGGAGATCTTGGGTTATGCCATGAGCACTCTCACTATTCTCAACCTCTGCTGGTGTGGCCAGGGTGTTGTCTCGAATTGCCAGGTCAACACTCTTCGATGGGGATAGAGTACTGGGACCCTTCTCGTGATCCCGTGGGTTTGGCTTGTGTGGTTTGCCAAAATCACACTTCTTTAGTGGCAGGGGTTTCTCCGGGCAGTCTTTTTCTATTCGCAGTTCTTCATCTATTGTTTATGGATTGTCAGGTGGACGCCCCCCTTTGTTAGGTAGTTCCGACCACTCCTCAATGCCCGATGGATTATTAGATAGCGGCAGTGCGTTCAGGAGTTCCACTCCTTCGATCAACTCGGCATCCGAGATTTCATTATTTTGGGCACATACTGACATCAATTTAGTTTTAAAAACTTTTGGAGCGTATTGGAAATCACTTGATTTCTTTTGTTTGCACGAGGGTTACTCATTTTAGCCTGGGGTTTACTCAATTTGGAAGCCTTTTTCAGTTTTTTCCAAGGCTTTCTGATGGAATGTTGATGAGCGTTCAATAGGTTGTGATTACCTTCCGTTGTTTGTGCTTTTGGTGGAAGCAAATCCACGAGTTTACTCAGCGGGGATAGAGCCATACGTGCCTCCCCCGGACTGATCGACTCCAGCTGCCTCTCAGACCCCTCAAGGGCACCCCCTCCTGTTGGTCCACCACTCGGGTCCCCCAAAGTCCCAGGCCCCTCACCCTCCTCCCCTGAAGAGCCTCCACCAGGGGGCAAAACCAAGTCATCTCACTCCGAACTCTGGTGCATCTCGACGTCCACTGTCATGCTAGACTGGGGCGCGGATCCGCCAGTGAGAGCATGGAAAGCATCTCGGCAGCAGGGCCCAAAACCGTCACCAGAATCCCTCGCAGCTGGGCATCCATGGCACAGCCTCCACCCATCAGGAGGGCTGGAATGTGCGATGGCGCTGCCGAGGGAAAACCACACAGTACGAATGTATTCATCGTTTGCTGGGCCTCGCCAGCGACTACCGCCGATGGGGTTGGATGGAACACTTCTGGGGCTGTGTGGACAGCAGTAGGAGGCACCTCTGCCGCATGTTCTTCGAACTCAGCGCCCTCCACCACAACCTCTCCCCATGGCGGCCAGCACTCTCAGTGGGCAGTGTTACTGGGAGCTGAGGGCCGGCTGGTCGAGTTTTTAGTTGGGTTGGAGTTCAGAGGGGTTAGTATATTAACATTTGGTGACTGATCCACAGCTATAGACAATAATCCGGCTGAGTCCTTAGAACCCTTGCCCTTACCTGGGTTCCGTGCGCATAGCCCCACCAAAGACGACTTCCATTTTAAGTTTGCGGGAGGCAGGCGTGTGTTGCTTTCACCCCCTATGAAGCGGCTGCTCCTGAGATGGCACGTTTCTTCCTCCATCCGGACGTCCAAGGACTGCCAAAGACTGCAGACCACTCAGCAGTCCACACCGCGGCTGCTCCGCGGGAGAATGTCTATTTTAAAGAAAGTGGTGAGTCCTCCCACCACACGGTAGACACTGTAGACAGACTCCAATGAAGCTCAGCAAGGAATAGGGGGACTGCCAAAGAGTGCATACCACTCAGCAGTCCACTCTGCGGCCGCTCCACAGGAGAATTTCTATTTTAAAGAAAGTGGTGAGTCCTCCCACCACACGATAGACACTGTAGACAGACTTCAATGAAGCACAGCAAGGAATAGGGGGACTGCCAAAGACTGCAGACCACTCAGCAGTCCACTCTGTGGCTGCTCCGCTGGAGAATGTCCATTTTAAAGAAAGTGGTGAGTCCTCCCACCACACGGTAGACCCTGTAGACAGACTCCAATGAAGCACAGCAAGGAATAGGGGGACTGCCAAAGACTGCAGACAACTCAGCAGTCCACTACATATCTTATAGCGAGGTCTTCTTTCAGAGTGCTGACTTCGACAATAGGACGTTTCATATGGGGCAGAGGTTGAATGAGGGTGGCTCTGGACATTTTGTACCTAGAAAATGCAGATGGTGAGTCCTTTAAGATGAGGTAGCAATACTTAGAGGTGGATGGGGATGCAGAAATTACTCAAACATCAATAATCAAAACGACTTTGTCAAAACTTGGTTCTGTTTTAATATCAATTATCTAAATAAGGGAGTACAACGGACATCATCAGACGTCGCACAGCACGGTCTCAATACATTTTAGAAAAAACATAACTTTTATAGCAAGAAATCATCATCACTGACATCATACTACGTGGCAAACTAAGAAAACTTATCTTGTAAGGTGATAGGCTGTCAGTGAACATCTAAGTATACATTCTATATAGCCGGGTGTTGTGTTTGGGTATCTAAGGTCAGGTGGGCGACTAAACCCATCCCACGTGAACGGTCATCTTCATCGTCACTAAATACACGACGATTAATTGGTTACACAAACTATAGGGCTCTTTAATATGTGACCCTCTAGAATTGGTAGGCCCACTTCTACCCTTCTGGGATATTTCCCATTCTAGCAGCACGCAGCACGCAGGCCAGCATCACAGGTGCATGGAGGGTTGGCATGGTCTTGCCTCCCCACCAATTAGCTCAACATCTATCATCACTCCTACAGTGTGCCAGTCAATTAAGGCTTTGAACTTGCAGAAGCTGTCTGTGCCTGAGAATAAAAGGGATTGTGTTATCGTCTCGTCTTCTGGTTTCAGTGTAGCTTGACCAAAGCTATTTCGATCTTGATCATGTGACTGGAGATCACTCTTTCGAGCCTTTTGCTGCATTTAATTCTATTAAATGATGAACTCTTGATGCCTCCTGTGTTCTGTATTCTGCTTGAAACAGAAGTTTGTTCTTTTCTCACGTTAGTTGTAGCCTTTTTGACAGGCACCCAACTCATTGTGGCCTCCACTTCTTGGTGCTGGGCCAGCCAAACCTTTCTCGAGTTTCTCCTTCGCCATCAGTCTTTCCCAACTGCGCCACACTGAAATCCTTTCTGCTCATGGGGTTTCAAGCCTTGCTGAAGTGCATTGTGGAATATCCAGGTTCTATACATTCCTATGTATATACATTGGCGCATCGCCGCAATCTATTCACTACATAGCCGGCCTTATGATCACTTTGTCTACTTAAGTTACTGCATCTCTACAGGTGTAAAATGACTTTGCATTTTATTTGGTGCTTCTTTGCACGAGCATCTTCATTTTGATCCTGAAATGTTGCTTCAACTTCCGTGCTTTATCTTCAGTTTCTATAGGATGTCTATATCTTCTTATCATATGCGTCTTTTCAAAGTGCGTCAGTTCTACTTCGTGTGTCACCAGTCTTCTTTCTCATTCATATGCATACTTCTTCCGGAACCCCATCCAAAAGAACACTGTTTCTTCGTGCATCCATATAGGGTTTTTTCAATGGGTACCTTGTCTCAAGAATTCTTTGTAGTACAGGCATCCTTTCTGGTACTGCACGTATTGCCATTTCTGGTTCCCAACATATAGGCACCATGGGGACAGAGCATTTGATGGGGGTACTTGGCTCCTCCTCTACAGGTGGATTTTGCCTCCCGCACTTGGAACGTTTTTATTGGGCGGGACAGATACAACACATGGCAGAGCGGTTGGTGGATTTGGAAATGATGCTGACATATTACTAAGGGATTTATTAGTGGCAATTTGGATTTGATCACTAGCCACTTCTATAGTAGCCTGCTGAAGGTAGTTCATAATTATCCCTTTGTATACCAGACTAGACAAGCCGGCGTGTTTGTCCACGACTGCTACAGTGCCCACATTAGACAATTCAGCATTACTAGAGGTTACATTCCCAATAATTTTGCTCCTCCCCCCTGCATTTTTACTATGCAAGTTATAGTTTCTCTTGGACATTTTCCGAGTCAACTCTTCTGCACTGCAACACTTTAGATATATCAGCCATCAGCAGCAGTAAGAAGGCAAGGACAAGTCTTTTACTCAGGTCGCCCACACAAAAAGCCAGATCAACTTGGCCTCTGCCTCCACCCTGCCGCCACGACCGCCAAGACCGCCACAACCGCCAAGACCACAGACACTCATCCACAACCTGTGCCGCGCACTTCATGTGCATTGGCATATAAGGGAGGGTGTGCAGCAACAACAGATCGTCCGTACAGCAACTTCCACTACGAGGCATATGGTTCCATGTAATGACTCGTCTGGCAAAAAAGTCGCCAAAAAATGGCTGTTTTTTGCAGGGACATTATTACATTGAACATGCAGTGGAAACCCCTGCAACACCCAAAACCTTTTATTTTTTTCAAGGGGTGCAGGGGACACTCCCACAACCCCCGCTCCCCTTGACCCATATATATGGTCACCATATATAATGTTGCCACAACCTTTTTCAGGCGACATTATGTGTGGCGACCATATATATGAGGATAATTTTACCAGATACCAGGCAAATTAGGTCCACAGCCAAGACCGTAGACACTCAGTCACGTGCCACGCATGCGGGGGTTATAATGAAGGGTGTGCAGCGCAATAAAACATCCATACAGCAACTCCCACTACGATGCAATCAGGTCAACTGCCAAGACCGCAGACACTCAGTCACACTTCGTACCAAGCTCCACCCATGCCAGGGCTGATAAAGGATGGGGTGCAGCGCAATAGAACGTCCATACAGCAACTTCAACTACGAGGCAATTAGGTCCACTGCCAAGACCACAGACACTCAGCCACACTCCGTAGTGCGCCTGCCGGGGCTGATAATGAAGCGTTTGCAGCACAATAGACTGTCTGTACAGCCAATTCAACTACGAGGCAATCAGGTCCACCGCCAAGATCACAGATACACTCTGTACTGCGCTGCGCGCATGCCGGGGCTGAAAATGTAGGGTGTGCATCACAATAGAACTTTCATACAACAACTTCAACTAAGAGGCAATTAGGTCCACCGCCAAGACCACAGACACTCAATCACACTCTGTACTGTGCTCCGCGCCTGCCTGGGCTGATAATGAAGGGTGTGCAGCACAATAGAATGTCTGTACAGCAACTTCAACTAAGAGGCAATTAGGTCCAACGCCAAGACCACAGACACTCAGTCACACTCCGTACTGTGCTCCGCACCTGCCGGGGCTGATAATGAAGGGTGTGCAGCACAATAGAATGTCTGTACAGCAACACCAACTACGAGGCAATTAGGTCCTCCACCAAGGCCGCAGACACTCAGCCACACTCTGTACTGTGCTCCGCGCCTGCCGGGGCTGATAATGAAGGGTGTGCAGCACAATAGAATGTCTGAACAGCAACACCAACTACGAGGCAATCAGGTCGTCCACCAAGACCACAGACACTCAGCCACACTCTGTACTGTGCTCCGCGCCTGCCGGGGCTGATAATGAAGGGTGTGCAGCACAATAGAATGTCTGTACAGCAACTTCAACTAAGAGGCAATTAGGTCCAACGCCAAGACCACAGACACTCAGTCACACTCCGTACTGTGCTCCGCACCTGCCGGGGCTGATAATGAAGGGTGTGCAGCACAATAGAATGTCTGTACAGCAACACCAACTACGAGGCAATTAGGTCCTCCACCAAGGCCGCAGACACTCAGCCACACTCTGTACTGTGCTCCGCGCCTGCCGGGGCTGATAATGAAGGGTGTGCAGCACAATAGAATGTCTGAACAGCAACACCAACTACGAGGCAATTAGGTCCTCCACCAAAGCCGCAGACACTCAGCCACACTCTACCAACAAAAAGTGACATTGACTTCTTAGGAACGATTTACTAATGCTCAGTTTACAAACTGTTACTAGTGAAATTATCCACACATTCACCCAAACAGTCATATTCACCCATTCAACCATACTCACCCACTCATCCATCCTTGCACACAACCATACTCACCCACTCATCCATCCTTGCACACAACCATACTCACCCACTCATCCATCCTTGCACAGAACCATACTCACCCACTCATCCATCCTTGCACACAACCATACTCACCCACTCATCCATCCTTGCACACAACCATACTCACCCACTCATCCATCCTTGCACACAACCATACTCACCCACTCATCCATCCTTGCACACAACCATACTCACCCACTCATCCATCCTTGCACACAACCATACGCACCCACTCATCCATCCTTGCACACAACCATACTCACCCACTCATGCATCCTTGCACACAACCATACTCACCCACTCATCCATCCCTGCACACAACCATACTCACCCACTCCTCCATCCTTGCACACAACCATACTCACCCACTCCTCCATCCTTGCACACAACCATACTCACCCACTCATCCATCCTTGCACACAACCATACTCACCCACTCATCCATCCTTGCACACAACCATACTCACCCACTCATCCATCCTTGCACACAACCATACTCACCCACTCATCCATGCATGTATGCACTCATCGATACATCTACTCATACTATGACAATCACCCACTCATTCTTTCACCCATACAGCCAGACTCATCCATCCATCCATATTTCATCCAAATTTCATTACTCCACACAGCAATGTTCACCATATCCACCCACTCACATAAACACGAACACCTAAATAAAGCTAGACCTCTTGGCTTTGCCAATGCTTGGTTTAAAATGAGGTTAGTGAAGAGAGAAAAAGGGATTCTCCCTGTATCAAGGGGTCCCCACCTATTTCTGATTAGTGTAGGTGCAGGTGCCCAACCAAGGCTCTGATAGTTTAGGTGAAACATTTGTTTTAACCTTATCAGATCCGGTCGGAGTGCCCCACAGAGCATTCCACATCCTCAAATAGTATTTATTTATATTGGTATCAAATCATGCATTAGATGGACATTCTCATTTCCACGAATCTAAGCTCATGCGTGTAGCGCTTGTTCTCTCAGTAGCAAGGAAAGTGAGCTAGAGTTCCCTCATCAGTGTGCTTCTGATAGGGCCACTCTGGAGGAGGGACTCAGCGGTGCCTGCAGGTACCTGAAAGTACCACAATATAGAGAGCCCTCGATGTCACAGTAGCATGGGTGACCCCAGGCACCCCAAACTGAGTTACTGCTACACTGCACTGGACTGTTCCTGGAAGCAGGACAGACCAGTCTCCCCCAGGCCAGGAATCACCATTGTCTCCATGTTGCAGATTAGTTTGAATTGTAGTTGCTCTCTGCCACATCCGTAGTTAAATGAGATGTAAGTCTCTGATAAGTGTAATCTACAAAGGTCTTATTGCCCAAGCCAGTATTACGCATCCTCTCATGTGGGCAGCTGTAATTCCCTAGAGGTGACTCACCTCTCGTGCTAATTCCTGCTGCCCACCCTCACTGGATGGTTAACAGAGCATCTCCAATGGATGCACCTGGGCAGCCCATCTCCCAGTTATAGGGTACGCAGAGTTCTCTTTGGTTTCTTTGATCTCGCCACTGTGCGCGTGTCGTGCAGTGATGCAGTGCAAACAATACGCACTATCCACCCAGAGGAGGCGCGAGGAGCAGAGAGCCACCGGTAAGTCTCCAGACTTCCCTGCAGGCCAGTCCATCGCTGCTCTTTACACTGCACCCTGACCTTCATCCTTTAGACAATGATATGCGGGCATATGGAATTAGTATCTATCTAAATGTGGACTTGTATTATTAGTACATATTGGATATTAGTACCCAGCGATGGGGGTGTGGCTGCCTCACAGCCAATCAGGAGGCTCAGAATGGGGGCTCTATCACATGTTAAACATCACGCTCCAGGCCTCCTCAGAGCTGGAGGCCACCGCCATCCCTCACCGGGTCCCATGTAAGTGGCCCCTACGCTCCCCTGCACCCCCTTCCCCCATCCCTGAACCCTCTTTTCCACATATGTAGATATCCACACACCCGCCCCAATTACCTGGTGCTCCCGAATCCCTCGGGCACTGGGAACACTAGTGTACCAGGCACACCCCTGACACGGCAGTGGTCTCCATGGAAAGTGAGAAAGGACTACGTGTAGTTCCCTTCTCCCCAATCACGGCGGAATATTTGTGTTGGTGTTTTTTTTCAAACAAGCTGTTTCTTAACTTGAAAAAAATAAAACGATTAGTATCCAGGTACAGTGTACCAGGGACTAATAGCAATACACCCCTCTTGAAGGGGGCATTAGCGGGGCAGGTCAGTTAAAGATTCGTTTCGCTAGGGCTTTAACTGGTCCGGGGCATTACCTGGCCCAGTCATGCTCCCGCCCTCTGGGTGTATTGCTTCGCTGTGGACCCCTGGGAATTCAGGGTGAAGTCCAGTGGCTACCCGCAGCCGTGGGCGACATCTAATGACTTCTGCTGAGGAACGTGTTTCCCATGTGCACTTCACCTGCAAGCTATGCACATTTAATTTCCCGCCTTTAACATTACCACAAGCCCTGCATACCCCCATGCCATCCACGCCCTATGAACCTACCCAAGAGCATTGGCAGGCAGAAGCTTTCTGATCCCAAAAGCACCATAACAATGAATGATATCTGGAGCGGCTCAGTGGGCTATTGCACCTGCTGTCAACTCTCTGTATAGGGGCCCAGAAGGGGTGTCTGGACCACAACGATGCTTTTATATAGGATTAAAGAATACGATTAAGCAATATTAAATAAAGGATAACAACACTAAATGGAAACCCCGTTATCTTAACTATTACTCGGCATGTACAGGGAGCGACCTGCTAAACACTGCCCAGTCGTGCCCTCGTGCCATTGGGATTATAGTGTCCAGGTGTTCGAGGGCGCATGCTGTCTCATCATTGTAGGAGGTGTCAAAATAAAAGCCGAGTCTGCTGCATGCTTGCAGCAGGAGGTTTGATAGCCCTGCGCCTCAGGCAATCACCTCTTGAATGTGTTTCAGTCCTGGAGTTACATGCTACAATCCCAGCGGAAGTGACTCAGCATTTCATCCTTCCATTGGCTGATAAGAACACCTATTATCACAGCCATTAGAAGTGTGGGGAGGAAGCACTATGTAAACGTGTGTTGCTGTTTATTGGTTCTGCGCCAGTTGTGGCTTACTGCATGGGAGTCCTGGCATCTAAATGCACGATAGCATTTTCTGGGCTTGAGATATTTGCTCAGCGCTCATATGACACTGATATAGCCTCATGGCGCTGGAACCCAGCCAAAGCCCAGGCTGCACGGAACCCCACACGCTGAAGTTCTTAGGGCTTTCTTGCCTTGAGATAAACTGGCATGCAGACGAGCTGACTGGCACTGATCCCATGCCATGATGCCATCAGTCATGTGTATGCAGCCCCGGCTCCTTTGTGCACCCGCACTGTGCTCGTTAAGCTATGCACGCTTCCTCTTGTCTTTATAGCTTAAAGTCTGCTCTGACAAGTGCCAGCGGGCAGCGGGCACTCGGCCAAAAACACAGCATTATATTAGGGCGAGTGATGAAATAGGAGCGTCTGGTAAGACGGGCAGAAGCATGTGACGAGAGGCGGGCAGTCACACGTACTGTGCTTGAAGCATTTAATGTAGAGCTTAGTACTGGGGGTACACGGCAAGGCTGCACGCCGGTGGATGAATCGCACACCTGTTTTAGAGTGAGGACTCCTCCCCACTAAGTACAGCCAAGGAAGTCGGGGGCCACTGGCCTGTGAGCCATCTTGCCTGCAATTGCTTACTATCCTGGCACTTTTATTTATTTTCGATGTGTTATTTATTTGCACATCTGCACCTAAAGACCAACAACCCACACTGCCCGCTGTTGGATTCCTAATATTAATTTACCTGCATACCACAAAAACAAAAACGGAATAAAAATGATAAGCTGTTGAAAGCTATCTATTCCATTTCCGTAATGTGTGCTACTTCGAAACATTAAAAGAAAGAAATATGTAGGTTGTGTTGAAATACAGATTACATCTTTGCCCGTCTAACAACAAGCTGCATGCCTGTGCCACAGATTAACAGAAACGCAGGAGATGCAGTCACAGGCGTGCAGTGTGTCTTTTAAAGGTTGTTAAACTAGTGGGAGTGTTTCCAACGCTCTCCTGTTGCCCCCCACCAAATGGAAGCTTTTGAGCCAGTCAGCATTGCCAGGGTCACATTACTTTGCATTCTGGTACTTGTAGTCCGTGGTTTATGAAAGGGAAATAATACAAGAAGAAGCACATTATCGTATCGACTGACAACGTGCATGTGGCAAACCTCCCACGTGGGCTTTGCATCTGTTTATCTGGTTCTATGTTATAACAACCCAATTTTTTTTATCGCGGGAAAAAACACATTTCGTAGATGGTTTTCTTTTAATGCAAAATGCGGGGGGAGGGGGGGTGGCGTGTACCTACCATCCAACTGTCCATATGCCTAACCACAACACCCCCTTCTACCTGTTCACAGGAAAAACTGCAGTGAAAAATGCGGTAAAAAAGGTGTTGTTTTTTTACCGGCGATCAACATGGTAATTACCGTTTATTTACATAAGATAAGTGTGGATTCTTTCGGTGAGACCAGTGGGCGGTAGTTTGTCCACCATTTCTATGTGTATTGACATGAAACATTCCGATATTAGCAATTACTTTCCATGCAGAATAATTCGGTGGGCGGGAGGACAGAAAGCAATCGAGAGAATTTCTCCGCAAGTGTAAGGTACACCCCAATAGGAGCTGGCACTGGCATGACACCACTTCCTGTTCCGTTGTACATCTATATGCTAATCAACTGTCAAGCTTTTTTTTCAATTTTTTATTTTATTTGATGTAGTTGAAAAAGAATCAACTTTTCAATAAAAACATGTCATTGCAATTTACAATATAACCTACGATGACTCAACAATACTATGCCAGAATTTAGAAAACACATAATACATTCATGCATGATAGGATCTAACTCTGTATGTTGTCAATCGTGCTTAATCAATCCAACCGCAAGGACTCGAGATATTTCAAACCTGTAGACAGTAATGCGATGCCCTCCTAGAATCATCAAACACATCATCTCTGGTGTTAACATACAATACTCTATGAAAATATGAAACAAAAAACACTTTCTTCTGGGCAACAAGGCTTGGCATTAGATCATCAAGTGATTTAAAGTTTCTATTTGTGAACTGTCATTCCAATATCTACATGTCCTCTCCCTGCTGGTAAGTTTGGCTCTAATGCCAGAGACTTCCCTTGTTGGCCTCAAGTTTAAAGGGAGGCGATAAATTATATGATATGATAGTTTATTTACATAGCGCCTATACGCAATGTATTTCAAAGCGCTTCAAGGCAAGGGAGGGAACAAGGGAAAATGCAATTACATTCTTACAGGCCATGAACAGTAAGGATGTGAAATTAACTATCATACTCGGCGTGACGACATTTCAGATAGTGCAAGAGCTAAGACATCGATAAGGAAGGGATGGGGAGAGTGGGAAGGAAATGGAAACAGACAGGCGACTACCGTACTAGGCCTGAAGACATTTCTGGTAGAGCCGGAGAAAAACAAAAGGTGAGGGAGAGGGGTGCAGAAAGGGAGGGGAGGAACAAAACAAGAAACTATCGTACTAGGCCTGGCGACATTTCATATGGTACTGGGGGGGGGGAGAACAAGTAATGGGAGGGGGTAGGAGACAAATGAGTTTGCTATCATACTAGGTCCAGGGACAAGTCTGATAGAGTAAGTGCATAGAAGAAAGTAAGGGGAGGAGGGGAGGAGATAGGAAAAGGGAGAAAGGGAGAGGAGGAGAGAACAGAGAGTAAGCAGTCAAATGGAGTGGAGAAGTAAGAGGGGAGAGCGAAAACAATTGCAGAAGTCAGTAGTAACACATAATGTTGCAAGCCAGGATACAAGATGAAGATGGGAACAGCTTGAATCAGGGCCACCATGAGTACAAGATGCAAAGGAAGTCCAGCATGAGAGTTGAGAAAGGGTGACGCACTGTGAATCAATGAAGTCTATAAAAGTCAAATCCAGTTTTGGCCACAAGAAGCTGATGGTGAAACCAGAATGTATCTGGACAGACTCCTGCAGAAGTAGGCTGGGTTCTAGATCGAGGCGCTGCAAACCTGAGTAAGTACCTTTCTGGTTGATTAAGAGATTTCATTTGAAATTGTCCATTCTTTTCGTGTGTGTATGTAATACATGTACCCCAGGTTTGGTGCCAGTCATAGAGCCATAGATCCTTTTTGCACGGGTGGGCTTTGTTATTGATAAATCTAATGAGATATCAGCCTCCACCATTATAGTTGCTTTCTCTTTCCAGATGGAAAGGGGTTTGTCAGAATTAGATGCTATGAGTGTAGCTATGGCGGATAGCAACGTGTTTGGACTGGTAGGCATGAGACATTTCCTGTACAGACTGAGCAGATTCCACATGTACATTGCATTTAATGACAGCAAGCCTAGTCCATATCGTATAGTGGCTATAGGTCCACTTGCTGGAAGAGAGAGCACTCTTTTCCAGAACAGACCTTCAAGTCTGTCCCAGAATAATGCAGATTCTTGGTCCTTGGTCTCTGCTCCGTACGTTAATGGTGGGGACAACTTTTTGTTTGTAAAATATTATTAATGGTTCGTACGAGAACGTCCCATATTTTCTCTGTATCATACAGGCCTGGTACACTGTAGTGAGAATATTTTTCCTGAGCTCTGACCGATAGGGTAAATCTCAAGGACTGGTGTTCGTGTTGAGTCTGAGATACCGATATTCGGTAGCTACACAAAGTGGAAGACCACAGGTGTTGCTAGGTCTGGAAATGATCTGGGGCTACACTAATGTCAGGATTGTCGGGACTCGGGGCTAGATAGCCTTTCGGTTGTAGACCCTGAGATTCTAGCCATTGCTACAACCAAAAGACCCGAGGCTATATCCCCCTAACCCCCCCCCCCAGCAAAGCCTCTGTGAAAGACCATTCAGAAGGCACTTGGGAGAGTGCATGTGCAAGGATGATTTTGGAGAAAAGATAAGTGCATTAGTCTTCTTTAGATTTATTGTACACTGATTCTGAGGCGTATAGATTCCTACGGCAGACAACATGTTATGTAGCCCTTTCAGTGTTTTAGACATAACCACTAAGTAGTCAGCATATTGGAGCCAGGAGACGACACAAATGCCTATCTTGGGTGGATCATATATTACTTTTCTCAAAGTCTTTCCTATATCAGCTATAAAGAATTTAAATGGGGCAGAGGCCAAAATACATCCTTGCTTTAAATACCTAGATGTGGGTATGGACTGGATTAAGATTCCTTCTTGTGTGAGTCTTATTTGTATGGAGGTGCCTCTATAGAGCTGAGAGAACAAGGTGAGAATGTGCACTGGACTTGCTGCCTCTTCCATTTGAGCAAACAATAATTCACATGGCACAGAATCGAAAGTAGTTTTGAAATCGATAAAGGCTAGTTAGATTACTTGGGCTGTTTGTTTGCTACGCTGTTACATGAACGAAAGGGCTAATAGGTTCACTGACGTTCCCAACCCAGGCACAAAACCTGTTTGAAATCTGCCAGAAAGCATGTGTGATTTTATCCACTGATTGAAATCTCTTAATAAGAGTCGGGCAAAAATCTTGCCTGGGAAATCTGAAAGGGCAATGGGTCGATCATTTTCAGGGTTTCCCGATTACCCTTCTTGTAAATAGGAATGATCACAGATTTCTTCCAAGACGGAGGGATTTGCCTGGTCTGTAGAACTTGTGTGAATAATATAGTTAATAAAGCTGCCCATGCCCCGGGATGTTCTTTTAGCATGCGATTGGTTAGACCATCATGGCCTGGTGCTCTTGATGTGCTCAATCATTTCATCTGAATCAATACGCCTTCTTTATCGAAGAGAATGGTGTCCGAAACATCCCATGGGTAATGATTGTTAGCTTTATACAAATCTTGCATTACGTACAAGTTCTTATAATCATTGCAGCACACTTTTTCGAATACTGCATTGATCTGCTAAGCCTGTTGGAATTCTTGAAGAGCTGTGCTCAAAGGACTCCATATTTGAGCGCTATTTTTACTCGTTAGTTGGCCAACATCAACTCTCCGTCCTGCTGGATTATATGAGCTTGATGCATCTTCTACCATTTGTTGTAGCTCGTTATCAGCTTACGTGACTCAATGAGCTTGGAGGTTGAGTTTGCGCGGGCCAGTATTCTGAGAGCTCTTCGTAATTCAGATTTTCTTGTGCTTCATTATTGTGTCAAATGCATGTTTATAATGTGGTGTCTGTCTAGGGGGCATGTATTGCTTGAAGACATTCATTGCCGATACCTCTAATGCAGCTAAGTTTGACAGAGGATAAGTGGCTGGTTTACTTAGGGATGTGGCCAAGTTAAATACCATTCTCTCAGACCATCTAAAATGATCTCTTCCCCCAGTTAGGGACAACGTACCTGGGTAAAAGGAAGTTTTACGTTTTGTATCAAGCCAAGTCCAAGTGAAGCTATGATCACTATGAACTTGTGATAATACAGAGAGACTTTTGCACATTTATAAAGATGTTTTGATGAAAACATAGTCAATAGTAGA
Source organism: Ambystoma mexicanum (assembly GCF_040938575.1). Lineage (NCBI taxonomy): Eukaryota > Metazoa > Chordata > Amphibia > Caudata > Ambystomatidae > Ambystoma > Ambystoma mexicanum. Next base: position 47,230,535 of record NC_090925.1, on the reverse strand, counting down.
TGACAAATTATATCTGCGCCAAGTCGGCTTCGCGGGATGTCTCCCTTTATAGCGCCATTTAGCATAAAGAACTGCCTCTCGGCCAAAAAGGCAAGCCATTGCATTTCAAGAGGAGTTGAAGGCTTTGTGGAAGTAGGTAGGCAGGAAATGTTTAGGTCCCCGCCTATGATGGTCGAGAGAACAGTACTGTCATCTGATATTAAATCTAACATAAGTGTGACAGCTGATAAAAGGGATTTGTCAGTGATGCCAGCGTAGTTCCAATATAGATTTGGAAGAGCACGGTCCCAACAGAGGTAGTAAGTCTAACAAGCAGGACAAATCTATTCGGAGCAGCCCAAGGTTCTAACCTTTACGTCAACTATGAGGCCAGCTGAGGGGTGATCTTGGCGAGCTTTGACTGCTGGCGACAGAATCACAAAATGAGTTTTCCAAAGCAGGTGTTCAGTGAGCCACTGTTCATGTACAACAGAGGATTTTTCAAGAGTTAAAAGGTGCTTGTAACCCCTGGTATTCCAAGAGGCCCAATTAAGAGTGATGGCAGAGTTGGGTATGGGTAGCTAATTGTGATTTGTATGTGCAGGCCCACTTGGACCGCCGGATATGTAGGCTTGGGCTGGGACTCTGTTGGTCTGAACATTTACCTGTCTGATTGAATTACTGTCACCTTTACCACAGGTAATCATTAGCAAAGAACTTTCCTTGTACCCTGCACTATGACGTTGATTGATAGATATTAGTTCATTTCTAGTGTATTGCAAGGTACTTTCTTGTTGGTTTAAAACAAGTCAGCTCTGGCTTTCCACAGGGCATTTAACACCAGCCTGGATTGTCCCCAAATTCTAACCATTCCCAGGTCGTCATCATTGGTAAATTCGGCCAAAGTTATGTCAAATGACTGTAGATTTTCTAATGCAGGAATGTCTCCAAAGAGGTTAGGCCTGTTGTGAACATATGTATGATAACATTCTCCTCTGCATTGTAACATTAAGTTGAACTGGCTAGGAAGGGATCGGCCCTGCTTGCCGATTGTATCAGTAGGGCCATGTGGCTTTGTGTTGGGCTTAGCGTCCGGTCCTGTTTAAGTACCTTGTTGCAAGTTAGAGTTCTGGACAGCCATGCGACGAGCTAGGACAGTCACATCTGTCGAGTCCAAAGCAGCTTTCAACTTGGGCTTTGAAGTCAAGGATCTTCCAAGAACATTGGTTAGCCTAAGGTTTTCTGCGATTTCATGCTGCCTTTGCTCTAGTGTAAAGAAGTTGGCTTCTTGATGATGGGCAGTTGAGTAAGATGCCTTGTCCATGCCACAACCCAAGATGTTATCATGTTCACTACCAAAGCATTTAGGCACATGATTCTGGTCCAAAGGATTAACCTGATCTTCTTCCTGATCAATTGTAGCATTGAGAAAATGTGCGGCTTGAATGAGATCATCGAAGACTTCCCGTTGGGATGAGAAAGATTCATCAGAATCTACGATCCTTATGATCCTTGTTTTCCGCTTGTTCAGCAGTAAGTGATTTTTGTATCGCTTTTTGATAGCTAATTGAGCAGAGTTTGATGTTTCTTTCAAGGGTGTTTTTAGGAGATGGGCGAACCTCTTTGCTCCATTATGTGCGGCTTTTGCTGGTAGCATCTGATTCTTTTACTTTTTCAACATTTTGGTGTAGTTAGTTGTCTTGTTAATTTTGGTGAACATGTCAAAGGTTAGCTTAGTTGATGGATTTTGAGCCTTTGATGAATCGAAAACGATGGATTTGATTCTTCTGGTTGCAAAGATTCCTTTCTCACCGAGTTGGGGCTTGAGACAGTAGATGTGGCAAGAGTGCTTGAGCATCTAAGTTGGAGTTGGAAGCTATTGAATTCTTAAGTTCGACAAGGGATGGTTCAACTTCCAAATCATGGGAAGCTTTCGGATTGCATTCTTGCACACACAAAGATTTAGTTGTTAATGTAGTTAATAGCTCAGTTTGGTGTGCAAGGCTGCCACCAAGAGTCTCATAGAGCTTTGATAACAACATCAAAGCAGTGTTCATGGCCGCTAATGTGAGATGAAGCATAGGGGTGAGCTATTGCGCTTTCAACGTATTCCTACGTGGTGCTGGATGAACCAAGGAAACTGATGTGCATGATGATGATGACGTGGCTGTGGCAGGGTCTAGTATTGGAGAATGTGGAAGATTTATAGTTAGAGGAATCTTTGCGTGCAGAGATTGAGTATCGGCAACCCACGGTACACCATTCGAGGTATGTGAGACAGGCAACATAAGGTCTCGAGGATGATGAGCTTGCTTCATAGGAGACACGGGTGTCTGCTCGATCTCCTGCCTCACGGGGGAAGGTGTGCGTACAGCATTCCAGGCAGGTTTACCTAAAGTGTGAGGGGAAGGTCTGCTCATTTCAGAAGAGTGGGCCCTCACGTTGTTTTGAGTGGAAGGGTTTTAATAAACAAGGTTTCAATGCTGTTTTGCCTAAGGGTTGTGGTTTGAGTTTCTGGTGTTATGTTATGTTATTTTGAATTTATATAGTGCCTTATATACCATTGGTATGGTCTGAAGGTGCTGGTAGGTTGAATGCCCTTGGGAACCGAAGTTCAGGTCAGTAGAGAGAGTAGAGAGAGTCAAGGTGCCTGTGAGCACCGGGTATGTGTGCAGCTGGTGCAGTATTCATGTAATAGCTGCTTTTTAGCGGTAGGTGTGGTGGTTGAGAGATCAGTAGTATGTGCTTGTTCTGGCAGGATTTATCCAGACCGAATGTGGCTGCGTCAGGCCTGAGGAGAACGCCTGGCTGGGGGGTGTGTAACCAGCAGTGTTTACTTAGAATGATGTGGAGTGAGCGGCGGATGTTGGTATGAGAACAGTTATACCGAATGGTGTCATAGTATCTCTGTGTTCTAGTTGAGTGGTGGTGTAGAGAAGAGAGTAAGCGTGGTGGTGAGATATGATGGGTTATATGCTCTTTCAAATGTTCCCTGCATTCCAAACCATACTATGTACGTCACGCATCATGCATTCATCTGTTTTGCTCACTCACCCGCTCTACGCACTCGTCCGTTTTATGCCCTCACACGCTCTATGCACTCACCCCCTCTACGCACTCACCCTCTCTACGCACTCACCCCCTCTACGCACTCACCCCCTCTACGCACTCACCCCCTCTACGCACTCATCCCCTCTACGCACTCATCCCCTCCACGCCCTAATACCCTCCACGCACTCATCCCCTCCACGCACTCATCCCCTCCACGCACTCATCCCTTCCACGTACTCATCCCTTCTGCGCAGTCATCCCTTCCACGTATTCATCCCTTCCACGCAGTCATCCCTTCCATGTAGTCATCCCTTCCACGCACTCATCTCTTCCACGCGTTCATCCCTCCATGCACTCATCCCCTCCACGCACTCATCCCTTCCACGCATTCATCCCTTCCACGCACTCATCCCTTCCACACAGAGAGGCTATTGGGCACACTTCTAAATGGACTTTTCACAGAGAGGCTATTGGGCACACTTCTAAATGGACTTTTCACAGAGATGCTATTGGGCACACTTCTAAATGGACTTTTCACAGAGAGGCTGTTGGGTACACTTCTAAATTCAACATTTCATAGAGAGGCTATTGGGCACACTTTAATTCAACTTCTAAATGCACTTCTAAATTCAACTTTCACAGAGAAGCTATTGGGTATACTTTTAAATGCCCTTTCCACAGAGAGGCTATTGGGCACACTTCTAACTGCACTTTCCACAGAGAGGCTATTGGGCACACTTCTAACTGCACTTTCCACAGAGAGGCATTGGGCACACTTCTAAATTCAACTTCTAAATGCACTTCTAAATTCAACTTTCACAGAGAGGCTATTGGGCACACTTCTAAATGAGCTTTCCACAGAGAGGCTATTGGGCACACTTCTAAATTCAACTTCTAAATGCACTTCTAAATTCAACTTTCACCGAGAGGCTATTGGGCACACTACTAAATTCAACTTTTCACAGAGAGGCTATTGGGCACACTTGTAAGTTCAACTTTCACAGCGAGGCTATTGGGCACACTTCTAAATTCAACTTTTCACAGAGAGTCTATTGGGCACACTTTTAGATTCAGCTTCTAAATGCACTTCTAAATTCAACTTTCACAGAGAGGCTATTGGGCACACTTCTGAATGCACTTTCCACAGAGAGACTATTGGGTACACTTCTAAATTCAACTTTCAGAGAGGCTATTGGGCGCACTTCTAAATGCACTTTTCACAGCGAGGCTATTGGGCACACTTCTAAATGCACTTTTCACAGAGAGGCTATTGGGCACACTTCTAAATTCAACTTCTAAATGCACTTCTAAATTCAACTTTCACAGAGAGGCAATTGGGCATACTTCTAAATTCAACTTCTAAATGCACTTCTAGATTCAACTTTCGCAGAGAGTCTATTGGGCACACTTCTAAATTCAACTTTCACATAAAAGCTGTTCGGAACACTTCTCGATTCAACTTTCACAGAGATGCTATTGGGTACACTTCTAAATTCGACTTCTAAATGCACTTCTAAATTCAGCTTTCACAGAGAGGCTATTGGGAACACTTCTAGATTCAACTTCCACCTAGAAGCTATTGGGTAAATACAATTTTCACAGGAGGCTATTGGGCATACTTCTAAATACAGCTTTCACAGAGAGGCTATTGGGCACACTTCTAGATTCAACTTTCACAGAGAGGCTATTGGGCACACTTCTAAATTCAACTTTCCATGAGCGGCTATTGGGTATGCTTCTAATTACAATTTTCACAGGAGGCTATTGGGCACACTTCTAAATACAGCTTTGAGAGGCTTTTGGGCATACTTCTAAATTCAATTTTCAATGAGCGGCTATTGGGCATGCTTCTAAATTCAGCTTTCAATGAGGGGCTATTGGGGACACTTCTAAATTCACAGAGTGGTTATTGGGCACCCTTCAAATTCAACTTTCCATAAACGGCTATTGGGCGCACTTCTAAATTCACAGAGAGGCTATTGGGCAAAACTTCTAAGTGCTATTGGGTACACTTCTAAATGCAATTGGGCACATTTCTAAATTCAACTTTTCTCAGAGAGGCTATTGGGCATAACTTCTAATTTCTAAATGCAATTGGGCACACTTCTAACTGCAACTTTCCTCATAGAGGCTATTGGGCACAACTTCTAAATGCAATTGGGGACACTTCTAAATTCAACTTTCCTCAGAAAGACTATTGGGCACAACTTCTAAATGCAATTGGGTACTCTTCTAAATGCAATTGGGCACCCTTCTAACTGCAACTTTTCTCAGAGAGGCTATTGGGCATAACTTCTAAATGCAATTGGGCACACTTCTAGATGCAGCTTTTCTTGGAGAGGCTGTTGGGCACAACTTCTAAATGTGGTTGGGTACACTTCTAAATGCAATAGGGCACACTTCTAAATGCAATTTTTCTCAGAGAGGCTATTGGGCACAACTTCCAAGTGCAACTTTTCTTAGAGAGGCTATTGGGCACAACTTCTAAATGCAACTTTTCTCAGAGAGGCTATTGGGCACAACTTCTAAATGCGATTGGGTACACTTCTAAATGCAATTGGGCACACTTCTAAATGCAACTTTTCTCAGAGAGACTATTGGGCACAACTTCTAAATGCACCTTTTTTCTCAGAGAGGCTATTGGGCACAACTTCTAAATGCGATTGGGTAAACTTCTAAATGCAATTGGGCACACTTCTAAATGCAACTTTTCTCAGAGGGGCTATTGGTCACAACTTCTAAATGCAATTGGGTACACTTCTAAATGCAGTTGGGCACACTTCTAAATGCAATTGGGGACACTTCTAGATTCATCTTTTCTCAGAGAGACTATCTGGCACAATTTCTAAATGCAACTTTTCACAGAGAGGCTATTGGGCACAACTTCTAAATGCGATTGGGTAAACTTCTAAATGCAATTGGGCACACTTCTAAATGCAACTTTTCTCAGAGGGGCTATTGGTCACAACTTCTAAATGCAATTGGGTACACTTCTAAATGCAGTTGGGCACACTTCTAAATGCAATTGGGGACACTTCTAGATTAAACTTTTCTCAGCGAGACTATTGGGCACAACTTCTAAATGCAATTGGGGACACTTCTAAATGCAGTTGGGCACACTTCTAATGCAATTGGGGACACTTCTAAATTCAACTTTCTCAGAGAGATTATTGGGCACAACTTCTAAATGCAAATGGGGACATTTCTAAATTCAACTTTTCTCGGAGAGACTATTGGGCGCAACTTGTAAATGCAACTTTTCTCAGAGAGGCTATTGGGCACAACTTCTAAATGCAACTTTCTCAGAGAGGCTATTGGGCACAACTTCTAAATGCAACTTTTCTCAGAGAGGCTATTGGGCACAACTTCTAAATGCGATTGGGTAAACTTCTAAATGCAATTGGGCACACTTCTAAATGCAACTTTTCTCAGAGGGGCTATTGGTCACAACTTCTAAATGCAATTGGGTACACTTCTAAATGCAGTTGGGCACACTTCTAAATGCAATTGGGGACACTTCTAGATTCAACTTTTCTCAGAGAGACTATTGGGCACAACTTCTAAATGCAATTGGGGACACTTCTAAATGCAGTTGGGCACACTTCTAATGCAATTGGGGACACTTCTAAATTCAACTTTCTCAGAGAGATTATTGGGCACAACTTCTAAATGCAAATGGGGACATTTCTAAATTCAACTTTTCTCGGAGAGACTATTGGGCGCAACTTGTAAATGCAACTTTTCTCAGAGAGGCTATTGGGCACAACTTCTAAATGCAACTTTCTCAGAGAGGCTATTGGGCACAACTTCTAAATGTGATTGGGTACACTTCTAAATGCAATTGGGCACACTTCTAGATGCAGCTTTTCTTGGAGAGGCTGTTGGGCACAACTTCTAAATGTGGTTGGGTACACTTCTAAATGCAATAGGGCACACTTCTAAATGCAATTTTTCTCAGAGAGGCTATTGGGCACAACTTCCAAGTGCAACTTTTCTTAGAGAGGCTATTGGGCACAACTTCTAAATGCAACTTTTCTCAGAGAGGCTATTGGGCACAACTTCTAAATGCGATTGGGTACACTTCTAAATGCAATTGGGCACACATCTAAATGCAACTTTTCTCAGAGAGACTATTGGGCACAACTTCTAAATGCACCTTTTTTCTCAGAGAGGCTATTGGGCACAACTTCTAAATGCGATTGGGTAAACTTCTAAATGCAATTGGGCACACTTCTAAATGCAACTTTTCTCAGAGGGGCTATTGGTCACAACTTCTAAATGCAATTGGGTACACTTCTAAATGCAGTTGGGCACACTTCTAAATGCAATTGGGGACACTTCTAGATTCAACTTTTCTCAGAGAGACTATCTGGCACAACTTCTAAATGCAACTTTTCTCAGAGGGGCTATTGGTCACAACTTCTAAATGCAATTGGGTAAACTTCTAAATGCAATTGGGCACACTTCTAAATGCAACTTTTCTCAGAGGGGCTATTGGTCACTTCTAAATGCAATTGGGTACACTTCTAAATGCAATTGGGCACACTTCTAAATGCAACTTTTCTCAGAGGGGCTATTGGTCACAACTTCTAAATGCAATTGGGTACACTTCTAAATGCAGTTAGGCACACTTATAAATGCAATTGGGGACACTTCTAGATTCAACTATTCTCAGAGAGACTATTGGTCACAACTTCTAAATGCAATTGGGTACACTTCTAAATGCAGTTGGGCACACTTCTAAATGCAATTGGGGACACTTCTAGATTCAACTTTTCTCAGAGAGACTATCTGGCACAACTTCTAAATGCAACTTTTCTCAGAGAGGCTATTGGGCACAACTTCTAAATGCGATTGGGTAAACTTCTAAATGCAATTGGGCACACTTCTAAATGCAACTTTTCTCAGAGGGGCTATTGGTCACAACTTCTAAATGCAATTGGGTACACTTCTAAATGCAATTGGGCACACTTCTAAATGCAACTTTTCTCAGAGGGGCTATTGGTCACAACTTCTAAATGCAATTGGGTACACTTCTAAATGCAGTTGGGCACACTTATAAATGCAATTGGGGACACTTCTAGATTCAACTATTCTCAGAGAGACTATTGGGCACAACTTCTAAATGCAATTGGGGACACTTCTAAATGCAGTTGGGCACACTTCTAATGCAATTGCGGACACTTCTAAATTCAACTTTCTCAGAGAGATTATTGGGCACAACTTCTAAATGCAAATGGAGACATTTCTAAATTCAACTTTTCTCGGAGAGACTATTGGGCGCAACTTGTAAATGCAACTTTTCTCAGAGAGGCTATTGGGCACAACTTCTAAATGCAACTTTCTCAGAGAGGCTATTGGGCACAACTTCTAACTGCAACTATTCTCAGGGAGACTATTGGGCACAGCTTCAAATGCAATTTTCTCAGAGAGGCTATTGGGTACAGCTTCTAAATGCAACTTTTCTCAGAGAGGCTATTGGGCACAACTTCTAAATGCGATTGGGTACACTTCTAAATGCAATTGGGCACACTTCTAAATGCAACTTTTCTCAGAGAGACTATTGGGCACAGCTTCTAAATGCAATTGGGGACACTTCTAAATTCAACTTTTCTCAGAGAGACTATTGGGCACAACTTCTGAATGCCACTTTTCTCAGAGAGGCCATTGGGCACAACTTCTAAATGCAACTTTCTCAGAGAGGCTATTGGTCACAACTTCTAAATGCAATTGGGGACACTTCTAAATTCAACTTTTCTCAGAGAGACTATTGGGCACAACTTCTGAATGCCACTTTTCTCAGAGAGACTATTGGGTACAACTTCTAAATGCAACTTTTCTCAGAGAGGCTATTGGGCACAACTTCTAAATGCAACTTTCACAGAGAGGCTATTGGGCACACTTCTAAATGCTTTCACAGAGAGGCTATTGGGCACACTTCTAGATTCACAGAGAGGCTATTGGGAACAATTCTAAATGCAACTTTCACAGAGAGGCTATTGGGCACACTTCTAAATTAGCAGAGAGGCTATTGGGCACATTTCTAAATGCAACTTTCAGAGAGGCTATTGGGCACACTTCTAAATTAGCAGAGAGGCTATTGGGAACAATTCTCAATGCAACTTTCACAGAGAGGTTATTGGGCACACTTCTAAATTTGCAGAGAGGCTATTTGTGAACGATTCTAAATGCAACTTTCACAGAGAGGTTATTGGGCACACTTCTAAATGCAACTTTCACAGAGAGGCTATTGGGCACACTTCTAAATGCAACTTTCACAGAGGGGCTATTGGGCACACTTCTAAATGCTTTCACAGAGAGGCTATTGGGAACAATTCTAAATGCAACTTTCGCACAGAGGCTATTGGGCACACTTCTAAATTCGCATAGAGGCTATTGGGAACAATTCTAAATGTTGAAGTGTTGAAGGTAGAGTGGTAGGGTAGTATGGCAAGAAGTAATTGCTTCTGTCCCTGCCCTTGCCACACTTACTTGTTGGTGGCTTCTTGCTTCGCCTGCGGATACCTGCAGATACGCTCTGGATCCGTCTTGTTGGAGCCGTCCTTTGCCTCGGGGTCCTTAGCCGGTGGGGGCTGCCGGGCAGAGGGCTACCCTGGGAGGGTCCCTGATGGCTTGGGAACACGATCCAAGTAACCAATCAGGGCGGGTGGGCGGGTCGGGTTTGCGGGAGGGAGGAAAGGCACCAGGAAATGGGTAATGCAAGGGTTGGGAGGGGAATCAGGCTACGTGGGTGCGGGGAGGGTGTTCAAAAATACAGAAAAGTTACACCAAAGGCCCTCAGAGCGGCACAAAGGATTCACACTCACCAGTTCAGGCGCACGGGTCAAAGGCGCCTCGACAGCAACTGCGGGTCGCTAGACCCAGGGAACACCATCCAAGTAACCAATTAGGACGGGTGGGCGGGTCGGGAGGCGGGAGGGAGGAAAGGCACCAGGAAATGGGTAATGTGAGAGTTGGGAGGGGAATCAGGCTACGTGGGTGCGGGGAGGGTCTTAAAAATACAGAAAAGTTACACAAAAGGCCCTCAGAGCGGCACAAAGGATTCACACTCACCAGTTCAGGCGCACGGGTCAAAGGCAAGGTGGAGCAAGGTGGAGCCAGCGTTTGAGTGGAGCTGTACCAGACAAACTTGCTGTAATTGCGGGACCTTGAGGCAGTGTTAAATGGTAATTTGCACAGAGTCACACTCACTTGTGAATGAGGAGTGACTGCACTTCCTGGCAGAACAGCAATCATTTGAGAATCTGTTATTTCGATGCCGTCTGTCATTCGATGGGTTCGGTTGTTAGGTTTGTTATAATGCAGTCCTGCACAGGTAACAATGGGCCTCATTACGACCCAGGTGCAACCTCATCCATTATCCCCCAGTCTACTTTGGGATTATAAAAACCACTGATGTCAACAGTCGCTCACTGAGCTCTCCTGTGATTGAGCGTCTCAGTCACTGCTTTCCTTCAGTGCGTGACATTAGGTGTGCAAATTAGTTTCACTGGCTTGATGTTTTGAGGCATGGCTGTTTTCAAGGTGTATAAGTGTGACATGCAAAAATTGAAATTATGTTTTGGTTAATAAGAAAATAATAATATAACAAATAATAGATGTAACAAATAGCAAATGTCGCAAACTTAAATAAACGTATCTACTAGTTTGTGATGAATTAAAATGTAAATATCAGATACTCAGCTGCTCACTGCCCCCTGCCCAACTGCCTAACTGCACTCGTGGTGCACACCTTGATGCACGCACGCAGATGCGTGTGGCCCAGTGTTTTTATGGATGGTTGAGCAAGGGCGGGGGGCGGAACCAGCCAAGTCCCACTATGAAAAATAAAAATAGAACAAGTATTCTCAGTTTTTCAGCAATTATATTGGAATCTAATGTGAAAACGCTAAAGGGAACAAACGAAAATGTTCAAATTTAAAACCAGGCTGTGATTTCAAAGTCTTTTAAAAGAATCTTGTCGTAAATAAAGAAGTCCTTCCGGCATACCGTTGGAGTAAACAACCAGGAGTCAGAGTCTGCTGCACGTAACTGCACTTGTGGTGCACTCCTTGATGCGCGTGTGAAGATGCGCGTGTGGAATCAGTGGAGGACTCGCCTCCATTAAACTTTCACATCACATTCTTTTCCATGTTCTGCTGTGCGGTCTAGTGTTTTTCAACATGGCTGCCGCCGGGAGTTTCTTAGCCACACTTCTCCCGCCGGTCGGCGCGTTGTAACCCAGTTGCCTTCTTTTTGGGTTATAAGCTGTTGTTTTCCTGTGCCGCTCGCCTCTCCGAGCCTTGCTTCATTCAGCCTTTCTTTACCGCGCCAGCTCTCTGGCTCCGCCTCTCACGGTGCTGCCAAACTCCTCATTGGCATACGGTTGGATGTAACATGTTCATCTGGAGGGTCTCATGTCTACCCGAAAGGTAGACGTAAACCAAGTCTGGACAGAGCCAGTAAATCCCATCTTACCATCGAGGGAGGGAGAGGAGGATGGAGTCAAACTTATCCAGGATTTGGATGACATCACTATCACCAGGGTGGTGGCTGTCTCCAAGCTACATCTGAGGTGAAACCCCGACTGACAGTCATTTGGGATGAGTAGTTTTTTCGATAATGGTGAGTAGTTTTTCAAGGTTGGTTGGTAGTTGGCCAAGTTGTCTGGTCTAGGGTTGGTTTTTCTCAAAGAGGCCATATGAGACCAGTCTTCGGAGTGTATGGGAATGATGCTCTAGTGATGGACACATTAATGATGCTGAGGAGTGCATTGAGCAGCCAGCCCATCAATTGTTTAATGATGGAGGTCGGGATGGTATCACCAGAGCAGGGGATAGGTTTTACGGAGGCAAGTACTTTTAGGAAGTTCGGGTGAGATCCAGGAGAGAATACGGTCCAGAGGGGCAGTGTGCCTGCTGAGGTGTAAGTGGGCTAGCGCTGGGGGGGATGATTTAAGGATCTCTCAGATTTTGTCTATTTTTTCAATGTAAATGTGGTTTATTCGTCACATTTTTCCTGAGCTGCAGGTACCTCGGGGTTAGGGAGGGTCTGCTACAATAATTTTGATTCTCTTAAAACCTGCTGAAATGGTAGTGGAGTATTAAGCAACGTTGGCATTTGGAATCAGAATCCTATGATTGGTGTGGAAAGATTTGAGGTTGGTAAGATCTCCAGGGTTATGGTTTTCGGTCCTCAGTTTCTCTAGAGCTCTGATTGAGCTATCGTTGGGATGAGCTTGGGTGGTGGACTAAGAGATGGATGGTTTGGTCTTAGCACAGCTGGTTTTTAGGGGGCATGAGTGTCCAAAAATTTCATAGCAGCATTGTTGAATAATCCTAGGAGAACCAAGGCATTCGCTGTGGCGGGAAGTCTAAGAAGTTAGGGATGGATTATTTTGACAGGGAATCTACAATGTGGTTAGGGGGTGAAGGCCAAGTGCATACCGAGCGTTCACAGATCTGCAGCCCACATTAAAGCCAACAGATCATATCTTCTAACTTTCGTATTCACCTCCAGCTGATTGGCTTGGCACAACTATACACAGGGAATGAGGTGCAGAGTCTGGAACTTGAACAATAAAGCTGCATGCAATACTAGGTAGGTTACATTTGCAGAACAGGCTACACAGGTCATAATAGGTAGGTTACATTTGCAGCACAGGCCTGCGCAGGCAATACTAGGTAGGTTGCATTTGCAGAACAGGCTACACAGGTCATAATAGGTAGGTTACATTTGCAGTGCAGGCCTGCGCAGGCAATACTAGGTAGGTTACATTTGCAGCGCAGGCCTGCGCAGGCAATACTAGGTAGGTTACATTTGCAGAACAGGCCACACAGGTCATAATAGGTAGGTTACATTTGCAGCGCAGGCCTGCGCAGGCAATACTAGGTAGGTTACATTTGCAGAACAGGCTACACAGGTCATAATAGGTAGGTTACATTTGCAGCGCAGGCCTGCGCAGGCAGTACTAGGTAGGTTACATTTGCAGAACAGGCTACACAGGTCATAAAAGGTAGGTTACATTTGCAGCGCAGGCCTGCGCAGGCAATACTAGGTAGGTTGCATTTGCAGCAAAATGCATTTCTCCCTCTATCCAGGTATCCCAAATGTAGGTGTTTCTGCATTTACTGTGTTGACCCCATTCTAGGCATGTCCCCTTCTATCCAGGTATGTCAAATCTAGGTGTTTCTGCAGGAACTCTTGTGATCCCATTCTGGCCGGTACTCCCTCTATCCAGGTATGTCAAATCTAGGTGTTTCTGCGTGTACTGCTGTGACCGCATTCTGGGCGTTACTCCCTCTGCCCAGGTATCTCCAATCTAGGTGTTTCTGCATATACTGTCCCCATTTTAGGCATTTCTCCCTCTATCCAGGTATCCCAAATCTAGGTGTTTATGCATTTACTGTAGTGTCCCCATTCTAGGCATTTCTCCCTCTGTCCAGGTATCTCAAATCTAGGTGTTTCGTTGGGTAATGTGACCCCATTCAGGGTGCTTCTCTCTTTGCCAAGGTATCTCAAATCTAGGTGTTTCTACACATACTGTTGTGTCCCCATTTTAGGCATTTCTCCCTCTATCCAGGTATCCCAAATCTAGGTGTTTATGCATTTACTGTAGTGTCCCTATTCTTGGTGTCTATCCCTCTATCCAGGTATCTTAAATTGAGGTTTTTCTGTGTGTTAGGCAGAATCACATGCAGTACCCTTTGGGAACACTACATGCAATTAAGACTACAAGTGTCAGTACAATTTCACCTTTGGTACAAGCCTGTACTACACAGTTATGTGATAGCAGTGGCTGAGCAGCCAGACTTATCTCAAGAGTTTAAGTGAGCAGTAGAACAAGTTGCACAAAGGACCAACTAATACAGTGATTCAAATATACACAGATTCAAGGTTTCTTGGTAAAAGAATATACATTTATTTACTCAGTCAGTTAGAAAACATTACACTAGCATAAGCAGCTCAATATCACACACTAATAAACCACAAAAACCCAACCGGTAAGAACATGAACAAGTTCAGCTGCCGTGAAGTGGGAGCAAAATGGCACTTCAGATACTTATTAAAGGGGTAAAAAGACAAGGTTAAAAGAATAGACAGCCAATATACATTCATAGGCAGGGCAAAAGGTTTCAGTTAAGCTACAACCAGCAATTCTTCTCAATAGGCCTGGGCCAAAGTCAATGGTAAAGAGTCTTTGTATAGGATAGCACAATTCTGGTAGATAACGGTTAAGTCTTTGCCACAGAGATTAGAAGAATTTGGCTAGGCGAAAAGTTTGAAGAATGTTAAGGGACAAGCCTTTGTAGTTGAGGAAAGTTTCACACACTTTCTCGATGGCCGAAAAGATTTCCAGACCGCTTTTGCACAGTACCTTTTCAATGAAGAAGAGCTGTATCTGAGGCAGTTGTTCCTGGCAGTGCGACAAGATCTCGCTGTTCCTGTGCTTCAGTCATGGGGAAAATAAGGAGGACGTTGGGAGGTTCCTGCACTGCCGAGGGAAGAGGCCAAAAGCTTTAGGAAGACATCGGTTTAAGGTGTGAGTTCCTTAAAATCCACAAGCTAGTTTCCTTCCCTCTGGCTATCCGGTTTTCAACATCATTCGGATGAAAATTCGACCAGATGGGGACGGTGTCCAAGTGGCTTGCCAGTTGGTTGTTCCCACCAAACTCAAGGGAAGAAATGAACCTTGAAGGGCTTCTCTGTCGATGGAGTTTCCGGCAATCCGGACCTGCAGCAGGGCTTCACCAGTCGTCCAGGAGTTGCAGCAGTCCTCTAAATTCAGCTCTTCTTCGGTTCTTTCATTCCAGTGGTTGACTCTGCTTTCCAAGTCCCAGAGACCTGCCTTTAAACAGCTTTCCCCCATTCATTCCAGCCTTGCTGTCACTTGCACAGCAGGTTGGCTGTCCTTGCCAGACAGCCAGCAGGCCAATCACGCCAGAGTGCATTCAGGTCTCCAAGGAGACTAAGCACCTCCCTCACATCCTGTCCACCCCAGACACACTCGCCAGAGGAGGGCTTCAGCACTGAAGCCTGCCAAAGGCCAACAAACAAAGGGACCAAACCTGTTTTGGCATGCAGATGTCAGTCTAGAAAAATGGATATCTCTACTTTGTGACCGTAAACGTATTTTGGTGGCCGTGGGCCAACCGTCTCATGCACGATATGATAGAATATAGGTTTTCGAGTTTGCCGATGAACGGCCATTTTGATGTAACAAGAATCACCATTTGGTTTTTTAACCGTTGCTCATTGCTTTCTGTTCCTATTGCTTCGCAGTATATTTTCTGCTTACACTTCTCGACTGTAAAACATTGTTGTCTGCACGTAAAAAGGACAAGGCCGCAGGGCTGTGAGGATAACAAGAGAATGTTGAAACATAACGTAGGCAGCGCCAGGAAGAATGCCTGGCTCCCTCCCGAATGTAGCCTTGAAGCAGAGCTGCAGGGCATTTAATCATTTCGCAGCTGCCAGCCAGTCTCGTCATATGGTAGAATATGTTAAAATAATACAGCTAAAGGCTTGAATTATGCTTTTCTTACGGCCCCCCTTTGCGGAGCTCCGTTAGAGCGTGTCGGCTCCGAGGACATGAATAGCACCTCATAGATAGCAAGGTCTGGAATGCAACATCCCCCCCGTATGTAGCTCGCTTCCAAGAACAGAAGCGCTGTGTTCTATTCAACAACTGAAAGATGCCTCTGCACTCACAAATTGCAAATTGTTACTAGAATAGATGTTTGAAGGTGTCATAGTTGTCGGAGATGTCCATCATCACACCAAGTTCAAAGAAACCCAATAAAGGGGGGTGTTAAACATGTCATAGCGGATTGTTTGATATGCATTTTGTATATATGTAACTGATGTATGTAATTCACTCTCTTGCGTCCCTCGAGGTCTAGAGATACACGTCGCAGGGCGTGAGACCGAGTTGGCCAACTGAGACGTTTGCTTTGCAATAAACCCTAGCTTTGGGAATACAACCTCGTGTCTGGCGTATCTATCGTGTGTAGTGACTCGCCTTGTTTCCATAGACGTTAGGGACCCCTAGGGGCCCCTTTAAAGATGGCGCCCGAATAGGGACCCTCCAACACATGTTCCATCGCATAACGTTGTAATTGAGTAAGGCGGTGAACGGCGAGGACGGGACGATCGAGCCGGGATCAAGAGGTATTCGGGGCGCCCGGTAGAAGTGATGAGAGACTCCTTTTGCAGATCTGCACACATCTGATCCCTGATTGACGTGCCTGGCTAGAGAACAAGGAGGCGAGGGTCCCGAAACGAGGCAGAAGCCAAGAAACGCAGACACAACGTCATTTGGTGCGTCAGTATACAGACGACTTGATCTATCAGGTGAGTCATTCCCCGATTCAAAGTAATCCTGATATTGGTTGAGAGTTGACTTTGCAAAATCAAACGCCCTAGCTAAGGTTGATTAATCAGGGGAAGGTTGAAACATGCCTGGGTTATTGTCCACCTTAGCGGGGTTTTTCCGCTGTGGTAGACAATCTTTGGAAGATGGCCAAATTGTACCACCTGGGGGAACGCCGGCGTATGAGATGTATGTCAAGTATGGAGTGGGTGCGATAATATTCTGTGAGACTTGGAATAGGCAAACCAGAAAGCAACAAGACCATCAGTGGCCGATTAATGGTAGTTTTGAGATAGCGAGAATAGATAACTTTGAAAGGGTGTTGATAAGAAAGAAAGCGCGTCCTGCAGCATTTGAGACTATTAAAGACTGGAGAAAGGAAGCAATGCTCCGATTTAAAAGCAGAGCGAAGCATGCGCGCAGGCATAAATCGAAAGGTGAAGTAGCGGAAGAGAAAGAAGAGGAGGAGTGGACTGAGAGTCTAAGAAGGGCAGGTAGGCGTGACCAGTTGAATATAGAAAAAACATATCCACAACAAGAATTGCACATAGCAGATGAATTGATAGAAAACATATTGACCCATACAAAACAAGGCCCAAGATCAGAAGTGAGGCCAGACACGTCAGTAGCTATTGCCCAAACCCCGCCCGTAGCCCAAGCTCTCCCTCCGGTAGCTCAAGCCCTCCCACAGCCACAGGCCGTGCACGTAGCACTTCCTATTAGCCAACTAGGCCCACAACAGACACTCCCTGTTCCCATAGTCCCATCCGCACCTCCCGCCTCAGACACAGACTCGGTACCGTCCGTTCCTCCCGGGGTTGAAGTTGAAACCGCGGGGGCAAGAGGCGGGACTGACCAACGGGGATGCACGAGGGTAACTCGCAGTGCGATCAGCAAAGAAAGGAAGGTAGAATTGCAGCAACAGGCAGAGATGTATATAGACGGGAATGATGGGACGGCAGCATTGGCTTCGATGTATGATTTTCGAAGAAGCAACGAAAGACAGGTAGTGTTGGAATGCATGGGTGAATATTTGGTGGAGAAATGGAAACAGTTAATTGGGAAATTACCACTGCAGCGATTGTTAGATTTGAATGCATTAGCACGCTGTAGGGAGAGGGATGAAGAAGTAAGAGAACATGTATATGGACTTTTTGAACTGATGAATTAGATAATGATTATGCCGAAATGTTTACTACACCTGGGTACAGGAGTAGGGATATCGGGAGACATCGGAAGGGAAAAAAGGGGTCACATAATAAACGGCAGCACTTACCATCACCGGGGCAGAAGGAGATGGTGAGCGAATTATCGTTGCTAAAACAGATCGGGGCAGACTTGAAAGAATTTCTATTGCGAACACAGTTACTACTGCAGCAAGTACATGATGTAGGGAGAGGGAACGCACAAGGAAGGAGTAATTCTAATATGCATGGGGGTACAGTGGGACCAAATCAGTGTGCGTATTGTAAGGAGGAAGGACATTGGCGAGCGCAATGTCCGCATCTGCAGAATAGAAATGGGTCTGGTCAGAGGAGACAGCATAGAGAACACCAAGGAGCGAATGGACCAAATAGCAATAGTATGCAGCAGCATCACAATAACAGAGGTAATCAAAACCAAGGCCAAAACCAAAATTCCCCAAACCAGAGTCAGGGACAGCAAAACCAACAGTATGGAAACCAGAGTGGGGGAAATAGAGGAAAGAGTGGGAACGTTTTTGATACACAGCCAAACACCTATTACAGTAACAGCAATGATTACACATCGGACGATGTGTTATTTCCCCAATAGGACAGCCCAGGACAGGGGTCGGAACCTGTGTCTATTCCTGTGAATCAGAGAGAACCCTACGTAGAAATGAGAGTCGGGAATGAGGAGCACCGCTTTCTTGTAGATACAGGAGCGCAGAAGTGTTCAATAGACCACCACTTGGTTCCGGATATACCACTGTCAGGGCAAAAGAATGTTTCCGTAGGGTTCGCAGGCACACCAGTCATAAACCCAGTGTCCAAACCAGTCCCAGTTACAATAGGACCATTTACTGAACATTGTCCTTTCCTTTTAACAGAAAATTGTGGGGAGAACTTGTTGGGATTAAATTTGTTGAAAAAATTAGGTTCCGTCATATATTGCACGGCAGACGGAGTGTTCCTAACGATTTGGCCACACGATGCCCTTGTGTCAGAATTCATGTCCGAAACTTTACCAGGAGAACTAAGTAAAGTGCCAACCTGTATATGGGCAATGCATGACAATGATGTAGGATGCTTAAAGATAGAGCCAGTAAAGATCATTTTGAAAGAAGGTGTTACCCTACCGCGAATTCCTCAATACAGAAATTCGGCTGAAGGTGAGAAAGGATTGAAGAGTATTGTTACAGATTTGGTGAAATTAGGGGTAATCGAGGAAATTACAGGCAGTACATGCAACAGCCCGATTGTTCCAGTTCATAAAAAAGGAGGCAATGTAGTACCATACCGTTTTATAATTGATTTACGCGCATTAAACAATGTAGTAGATCCACAATTTCCTTTAGTGCTAGATGTCACAACAATATTGACAATGATACCTGTTTCAGCGGAATATTTTAGTGAAGTGGATTTGAAACACGCGTTCTTCAGCATTCCAGTGGACAAGGACAGCAGATATTTGTTCGCGTTCACATTAGGAGGACGATCATTTACATTTACGCGGATTCCGCAAGGTTACAAGGAAAGTCCAAGTATTTACAGTAGAGCATTAAAAGAGCAGCTAGACATGCTAGAATTACCAGTAGGTTGTGTACTCTTGCAATACATAGACGATCTATTGTTAGCTGCAGACACAGAGAAGATTTGTAAAGAAAGCACTGTATTACTACTGTCACACCTAGCGGCACATGGCCATAAAGCTAGTTTGAAGAAATTTCAATATAATCGAAAGGAGGTGGCCTATTTAGGCTACCTACTTTCAAAAGAAGGGAGAAGGCTAACGCCAGAACGCATAGAAAGTATTTCTTGTATGCCTATTCCAAAGACACAAAAAGGAGTCAGAGCCATAATAGGCATGACTTCATATTGCCGAAAATGGATTGGTAATTTTGCGTTAATTGTGAAACCGATGGTGAATTTGACTAAGAAAGATGCGGTTATGCCGTTACAGTGGGATGAGGAATGTCAGAAAGCATTTGATGAATTGAAAACTGCATTATGCTCGGCTCCAGTTTTGGGGAGTCGCCGAATTATGAGAAGGTTTTTAGACTGTTTGTGTGTGAAAGTGAAGGATGTGCATTGGCGGTTTTGACACAGGAACAAGGTGGAAGAAATAGGCAGTGCGGCTATTTTTCTTCTGCGCTGGACCCTGCAGCGCGCACACTACCACGATGTTTGCGATCTGTCGCGGCGGCTGCTGCGTCAGTGAAACAAACGGAAGGGATGGTATTGGGGCACACTTTAATTTTGATGGTGCCACATGCCATAGACGTTCTATTAAATAGGACACAGACGCAACACCTCACCTCTGCTAGACTGACAAGATATGAGATTATCTTGTTCGCACCCAATATCCAAATTATGAGGTGTAGCGCTTTGAATCCTGCAGAATTAATGCCACTACCCATAAAAGAAATTGGGAAGAATGAATCACCCCCCCCACGATTGCTTAATGGTCACTGAGGAAGAAACCAAGGGGAGAGTTGATTTAAGTGAAACCCCACAGAAAGAGCCAGATGGAGAGTTATTTTGTGACGGCTCATGTTTTAAATTACCAGATGGCCCGACAACTGCCGCATATGCTATCACTACCCTAGAGAGCGTTGTAGAAAGCAAAAGAATTCCCTACAATTCGGCACAAGCCGCAGAGATAATAGCATTAACCAGAGCCTGCGAGATTTCTGAAAATTTGAATGTGAATATATATACTGATAGCCAGTATGCTTTTGGGGTGGTTCATAACTTTGGTCGCCTCTGGGCTGAGAGAGGTTTTTTGACATCACATGGCGCCAGAATTCAACATGGCCCTTTGATTGTACGATTGCTGTCTGCACTCACACTTCCAAAACGCCTAGCAATAGTGAAATGCGAGGCACATAAAAAGGTAACATGCAAAGTAGGAGAGGGAAACGCGTTTGCAGACAGAATTGCGAAACAAACTGCCACTGATTTAAATACCAAAATGATGACGGTTCAGACTGAGGAAGTACCCTGTATGATAGAAAATGGAGTTGCCACTGTCAAAGAAATGCAGGCCGAGGCTACGGCCGATGAAATACAGGGGTTGGCAGAGGGCTCTGCTGAGTTAGATCTGGAGGGTTGTTGGGTGGACAAGGGAAGTAGAAACTGGATGTTGCCAAATTCGTATGTGACTGCAATGGTCACAATGGCCCACAGCCCTACTCACATCTGTGCGAAAAAGATAATACAACACCTTTCTACAGTATGGCAGAATGTAAACATAAAAAATAATGCAGAGAGGTTGGTGCAGAACTGTATCACGTGTTTGCAACACAATGTAGGAAAAGGAACAGTGACTCCAATAGGCAGTTTTGGCCCGCCCTCTATGCCATTTGAGGTGATCCATTTTGATTTCATAGAGATGGAGAGATGCCAAAACTTTAAATACGTCTTAGTGGTGATCTGTGCATTCAGTAAGTGGGTGGAGGCATATCCCTTGAAGGACTGCACAGCAATGAGCACGGCAAAAGTAATGCTTAAGGAATACTTTTCCAGATTTGGCTTGCCCCAAGTCCTATGGTCCGATAATGGACCACATTTTGTGGGCGCAGTGGTGTTACAGATATGTGCTGGTCTTCAGATTGATAAGAGATTCCATAGTTCAAGGCATCTGAGTTCTGCCGGTCTTGTGGAGAGGCACAACGGGATTCTTAAATCAAAGATTAGCAAGATTTGTGCGGGAAGCAAGTTGAGTTGGGTGGATGCATTACCAATAGCACTATTATGCATACGTACATCTGTACAGGCTAAAACTGGGCTCTCCCCGTACGAGATCGTAATGGGGAGGCTGGCAAATGTATGGTGCGCACCACAGCCAAAACGACTTAGTGAGGTAGAACATCCTGTGCTTAGTACTTATTGTGGCCTTTTAATGCAGAAATTGCGTTTGATTCATCAGCAGGTGCAGGAGGCATTACCAGTAAGATACACCGGTCCGGGGCACGCGCTGGAGCCAGGCGACTGGGTGCTGCTAAAGAATTTTGAAAGAAAGTCATCGTTAGCACCCAGGTGGCGCGGGCCCTATCAAGTACTCTTGGCAACACAGACGGCAATACGGGTGGATGGAAGGAAGTCGTGGATCCATGCCACCCATGCCAAGAAGATTCCAACTTCACTGAAAGACTTGCCTGACCCAGATGACCGGAAAGAGACAGCGGTCCCAAAAACGGAAGAAACTGTTGCCAGTAAGCAGCCACCAAATCTGCCAAAACGAGAAGTGAAACTCGAAACAAAGCCTGAGACGATTGCCAAAGAGGGGGAAAGGGCAAAGAGTGCCCCAACGTTGCCTAGCAGAATCGACATCACTGCTGGCCGACACAAAATCTGCCTTGCAAATACCAGCAGAAACAAATTGTGTACCCCTTTGGCGCCCACCAGCACTTGCCAGCACGCTAAAGAACGAATCTGCATCATTGGCGCGGTGCACACCAGCACCTGCAGTAGCGCCACTGGCTGACTTTGAGCCTGAATCTGGAAGTGCACCGGCACTGTTCACGGTTCACACGATACCAGGAGTGAGGCGATACAACTTGCGGCCTCGAAAGACAAAGTGATCCACAGTTCTTTTTGGTGTTTATGTCAACCTCTGGTTCAGCTCATGGACGTAGAAGGAACTAGAGGTGTAGAAGCGTGAGAATTGTGCAAGTCGGACAATTCAAGACTCGTGGCTCCTCGGTGCGATCATAAAAGTACATGTGTCAGGAACCAGAGCGGACACGCTGGGCGCACATGGTACTAAGGCAATAAGATAACTGATCAAAAGTCCTCTGAGCAGTATGAGAAAGGACAAGTGATCTTGCCTAAAAACGAATAAACAAATCCAGGCTAAGGACTGGCAGAACTGAACTGTGACAATTCCGTTGAACTTATTGACATCAGAGCAAGCGCGACGAAGAGAGATATCCACAGCGAACTGTGATAAGGAAGAAGAAGGACGATGAGAAACATGCCGGGACTGGCTCCAGCCTCCTCCTGCACCACCACTGCTGAGAATAAGTCAATTATAAAGACTGTAAGCTTAAGAAAAACGCATGGTAAAACGAATTGTATGCTGGCACTAACAATAATAATGTGCTTTATGAGCGTGGTAGCACCAATATCGACAGCCCTAATATTATGGTATGTGGAAGCGATACACCCATTAGAAATGCTTTTTACCAATGGTTAATATATCCACTACTGAAAGCCCGGTTCAGGTGATTACTTATACCCTACCCCCAATGGAAGAAAGACACAGGGAAGGTTTTGGGAATAATACGTTATTATTAATCATGAACATGACACATGCAATTCTGAAGAAAACAAATTGCTGGGTATGTGCCCATTTACCACAGCATGCTGGGAAAGGAATAGGGTGATATGTACAGCCATTACCATTACGTTCTGCATGTAGTGCATCTTTAGGTGCAATGTTTTATGGGAAATGGAATGAGAGTAGTACGGGTCAATTAGACAGAACCAACATGAATGAGTTTGAGTAGATAATAATGAAGCCTGTGGGTTGTTCTATTTTCCATTAAGCACAAGTAATAGCCCCAGAGCCCACGAGGAAAAGTACACGAAAGATAACACGACAAAATAGACGAGATAGATTGTCCCCACCAGAAAAGACATCTGTAATGACGTTTCGTTTAAGAACAGAAGGGGACAAAGATGCAATCCCCCCATTTTACACGGTAAATTATAGCCCAAGAACTGTCCCTTTTTGTCTAAAGAAGAAAGGCTCTTTTTCAGTCGGAACATATACTGGATGCATGAATACAGTGGTATTAAAATGGGAAATAGAACCAGTATATATAGGTTTATATGTGGAGAGAAAGCATATCCTTGGTTGCCCAGAAACTGGGGAGGTACATGTTACCTAGGTCTACTGTTCCCAGGAGTATTCCTCTTAGAAACAGCAGACATGGCCAGACTATCCAGAACTAGAGTCAAAAGGACTGACAAGGGTGTTTTGATAGAAACTGATGTAGAAAAATAAGTCTTTCTATTTTTAGGGCAGATAGTGAACTCCTATAATATAAGGCAGCTGTCCAGAATACTAAAAAATACCATAAACACAACAACAGATATACTATTTAACATGACGTTAGAAGAAAGAGGAATCAGGTTAATGACGCTGCAAAATAGAATGGCTCTCGATGTGATCCTGGTTGATCGTGGGGGAATTTGCAAAATAGTGGGATCAGCGTGGTGCGTTTATGTCGATGACTATTCCCCAACGATCTTTGAAGCGATAAAGAAAATGCATGTCCTAAGTTCCGAACTCCCTACTGGAGAAGGAAGCTGGGGAATAGGACCTTGGTGTTTGGGAAATACTACGTTCTTGGGGATGGAAGTTGATTTCAATATTAGTAGTGGTGTTTGGAATATTCCTAACATGCTGTTGTTGCATACATTGCCTACCAATAGTTTGCGCTGAGGTAACTGAGGGATGTACGGAAGGATGTATGCATATGATGACGAAGAAAAAACAACCTCATGGTCGAGCTGACCAAGACCCAAATGAAATGAAAACAGTAAAAGAGTTGATGGCAATAGATATTGATGAAGATGATGATGTTTACGATAGCATGCAAGATTCAGACATAAGTATCATCACTAGAGGAGGTTTCAATAAATAGATGAGACGTTTGGCATATGGCCAAAGGAGGGTTTGTCAGTCTAGAAGAATGGATACCTCTACTTTGTGACCGTAAACGTATTTTGGTGGCCGTGGGCCAACCGTCTCATGCACGATATGACAGAATATAGGTTTTCGAGTTTGCCAATGAACGCCATTTTGATGTAACAAGAATCGCCATTTTGTTTTCTAACCATTGCTCATTGCTTTATGTTCCTATTGCTTTGCAGTATATTTTCTGCTTACACTGCTCGATTGTAAAACATTGTTGTATGCACGTAAAAAGGACAAGGCCGCAAGGCTGTGAGGATAACAAGAGTTTGTTGAAACATAACGTAGGCAGCGCCAGGAAGAATGCCCGGCTCCCTCCCGAATGTAGCCTTGAAGTAGAGCTGCAGGGCATTTAATCATTTCGCAGCTGCCAGCCAGTCTCGTTATATGGTAGAATATGTTAGAATAATACAGCTAAAGGCTTGAATTATGCTTTTCTTACGGCCCCCCTTTGCGGAGCCCCGTTAGAGCGTGTCGGCTCCCAGGACACTAATAGCACCTCATAGATGGCAAGGTCTCGAATGCAACATCCCCCCTGTATGTAGCTCGCTTCTAAGAACAGAAGCGCTGTGTTCGATTCAACAACTGAAAGATGCCTCCGCACTCAAAAATTGCAAATTGTTACTAGAATAGATGTTTGAAGGTGTCATAGTTGTCGGAGATGTCCATCATCACACCAAGTTCAAAGAAACCCAATAAAAGGGGGTGTTAAACATGTCATAGCTGATTGTTTGATGTGCATTTTGTATATATGTAACTGATGTACGTAATTCACTCGCTTGCGTCCCTCGAGGTCTAGAGATACACGTCGCGTGGCGTGAGACCGAGTTGGCCAACTGAGACTTTTGCTTTGCAATAAACCCTAGCTTTGGGAATACAACCTCGTGTCTGGCGTATCTATCATGTGTGGTGACTCGCCTTGTTTCCATAGACGTTAGGGACCCCTAGGGGCCCCTTTCACAGAGACAAACACAAGAAGGACCTTTCCTAAAAGAAATGCCAAAAAAGTCGACCACAGTCTGTTTTTACAGATAGGTCTTGGGCACGATATTGAAAAACATGGCTGACCCGATTTTTAGCTACCGTTGTTAGCGGTCAGGAAAAATCATGGTAGTTTCATCTAAACCACTGCCACCAGCCATTTAAAGTAGGAAAGGGTAACATTTGACTGTTACATGAGTGGTCTGACTCAGGGCAAGCTAGGCAACCCCTCCAGCACTCTATAGGAAGATAGTTCGTGCTGGGTCAGTAAACCAGAGACGGCATTTCAACCTTGGAAAGTCTGAAAAACATCC
Organism: Ambystoma mexicanum; assembly: GCF_040938575.1. Taxonomy (NCBI): domain Eukaryota; kingdom Metazoa; phylum Chordata; class Amphibia; order Caudata; family Ambystomatidae; genus Ambystoma; species Ambystoma mexicanum. Next base: position 47,204,951 of record NC_090925.1, on the reverse strand, counting down.
CTGTGCCACTGCACTGAAGGTGCTGTGTGACACACAGAAAAAGATGATGCCTATGGAGTCAACTCCATAACCAAAGAACACAAAAGTAAAGCACACATCAAAATACATGAAAGAATGGGAAAAAAAGGCCCACACTCTTTCCTGGTAAAAAATCAAATCCTAGAACTCCAGCAAAGTTGCTGGGGGTCTCAAAAGGTAAGGGAAATTAGCACATATTGAGAATTCTCCCTTACACTGTGTGTACTGTTGTCACCCCATTCCGAGCATTTCCCCCTCTACCCAGGTATCTCAAATCTAGGTGTTTCTGCATTTACTGTTGTGTCCCCATTTTATGCGTTTCTACCTCTGTCTAGGTATCCCAAATCTAGGTGTTCTAAATGCTGCTGTGCCTCAAACTGTAGACGTTTATCCCACTTGTCGGGGTCTCAATTCTAGGTAATTTTGCAAGCTGCAGTGTCTGTGGTTTGGTCGTTTCTACTACTTGCTGGGTGTCCCAGTTCTGGGTCTTTCCAGTTGCTGCTGTGTCCCTAGCTTGGGTGTTACCTCCACTTTCCAGTTGTCCTAGAGTAAGGTATGTATACCTTACACCACGTCTGTGGATACATGCTGCAGGCACGGCTCCACATCCATGCCCTATCAAATACGGCTATGGCTATGCAAATCCAATCTAGCAGCTTGCACAGTCATCCACACTGAAATCCCTGACATACCTCAAAATCTTTGCCATTAGTATACAGCGACGACCTACGAAATACATTTGGTCTAGCTGGGTACACAGTGAATCTCCTGCACTAGCCCTCTATCCTAATCCACCAACAGCATCCACCCACGTGCCTGACCTCTGGGCTGCTTACAGGAGCCCTGCCAACCCTCCTAAGTCCTAACCTGGCAGAATGCACACACGCATCTTCAACTTAACTCTTAGATTCTCCCATACATGGACTACGGTCTCCGAGGACATTCCAACCACAAAGCGCATTGAGGTCTTACAAATGGGGAAATGTTGCTATATAAGTGACGATTATAATACAGTACAAAAAATTCCATCAATTTGTGAGCCACAAATTCCATCCTGCCAACTAATGGAGAAGGACCTGAAAAAACTAAGATAGGATATGGTGTCTCCCTCATTTAAGACACATCCTTAATTAATGAGTGTGAATAATCCTTCGCTAATATGAAGTCAGTGCCAATAATCCCCCCTTTCACGCATCTGCAGTGACTCAAAATGATCCATAAATGTACTCCATCTAACAAAGCAAACTCATTGTGGCGCTTAATCAGCATCTTCAAAATTAAAATGATTAAGGCCCATACTCTTGAGGCTTGACCAAAGCAACTTCCTGTTAACAGGGTTGAACTCTGCTTTTAAATCCTCATAATTCCTAAAGAGGCTACCATAATCACTGAAGGTATTGAGTGCAGGAATCTTCACTTCACCCGATAATAAAATGCAGAAAAAAGGAAATAACTTATGTTCTCGGGATCCAGGTCCCTATCTTCGGTGATATTCCATAACAGTATAAATGCACTGGTGCATCCATATTTCAAGCAGCCATAACTGCAGTCAGCTGTCATGTTCAGTACGCTCACATACTGTGCTCACACATCCTTCCCTCAACAGTCATCATCATCCATGGCATCTTCTAGGCGATAGTCATTGAACTGTTGATCATTGACGGGTCCGTAGCTGCAGGTCATGGTCCTTAGTGGTCAAGGTCTGGAGCCACAGCAGTGGCAGGGGGTAGTCCCGGGAGGACAGTCCCACGTATGTACGTTGAGCAGGAATATGCCTGAGGAGCCTAGTAGGGCTTGATCCGTCAGCCGGGTGACTTGCACTGGTAATGTAGACTGTGGCTCCAGACCTTGACGACCTGCAGATTGCAATTTAGCTCCATTTTCACCGCATGTCAAAATAGCTGTTTCTTGTTTTTTAACTGCTGAAATTCGTTTTCAATCTGATAATCATTCATACATCATTGCTAGTTATAACCTGAACCAATCCAAAGTAACTCTCTCTTATCCTGAATCTCCTTTAGTGAATTAAAATCATTTTAGCATGTTTCCCATTCATTGCAAACCACATTTAAATTTAAAAGTGATTGATGTGCTTTAAAATCATACCTGTTCTCTCTAAGCTTGCTGGGGGAATTGGGATTGAACTGCATTATTGATTGTAATCCTGAAACCTGTGTGCCCTCATTTCCATATCTTCATATTGCATAGTGGGGGGAGTGAGTAGTCACAGGGGAAAAAGTGATTATATTGTCTTTTGATTGAAACCATATCAAGTTTGCATTGTGTTGCATTCTTTCCTACCATTGCCTTTCCTTTAACCATATAAAGTATTCTCTGCTACCTTATCCTTCCTATTCCTACTCCTAAGTGATTAAAGAGATTGTTGATATTGTAATATTACCCATTGCTGTGCAGTGTTCATATTCATAAGTGTGCTATTCAGATATTATTCTATTCATAAACGTGTGATATGTATTGTTCAATTTTTCAAATAAATCTTTTAATTTGCAAAACAAACCTACTTCTTGGCTCAGGGGAGATTGAAAGAGAGGGCCGTTATATAAGGGTTCATCATCCAGATTAAAGGACATTGGGCCTCATTACGACCCTGGCGGTAAGGGGTTTACGCCAGCGTTAGCTGCGCCGACCCCTTACCGCCAATTACGAGGTCCCTTAGCGCCATGGAGGTTTTAACACCCGCTTTTAGCGGGTGTTAAAATCCATGGCGCTAAGGGACCATGGAGTTAATTACGCCACCGTAATTTACGGTGGCGTAATTAACGCCTTCCCCACTCCCATTATGCCCTATGGGGCAAAAATGGGAATGGGGAAGGGTAAATGGGGATTGGGGACTTACCGCCCCGCCAAGGTCGGAATGGGGCGGTAAGTCCGCCAACCAACATGGCGTAAACGTAGTTTACGCCATGGTGGTAAAGTGACGGCCCAGGCGGTAACTTACCGCCTGGGTCGTAATGAGGCCCATTGACATACAAATATATACATAAGGGCTTCCATTGGGCATCCCATAATAAGCATTGACTTAGTTGGAGTGCTGGATTGAAGTCACTTACAATAGTGAGAGGAGTGGTGTACTGTTGCCAGCTTCAACTCGGTAGACACCAGGTGCTGAGCTTTGGTGCGAGTATTGGATCGGTGTCAGTCCGCGTGTGCTGTTGGTGTGGCTTATGTGTTGTTGCGGTGTGGTGAAGTGTGTGCAGCTTGTTGTGCGAGAGATGGTTGTGTGAGTTTTTTGAGTGAGAAAAGTATGAGGAGAGTTTGAGCTTATATTGGTTAGTAGGTTATATGACATTTAGCATGCTAACATTCACAGTTCTGTCTAAGTGTAGCACTTGCTGACCTACATAATTCCGTCTAAGTGTGCCACTCACTAACCTTCACAATCCTACCTAGATACAGTGCAGGCTGATGCTCTTGATACTAAGTGTGGCACATGCTAACATTCAAGTTCCATCCTGGTGTGTCAGATGCTAACATTCACAATCCTATTTCGATGGGGCGTAGGCCAATATTCACAAATCTATCTGAGTGTGGGCATAATTCCATCTAAGTGTGGCAAATGCTAAGATTGAACATTCCATCTAGGTGTGTCATTGGCTAGCATTCGTACTTCCATCTAAGTGTAGTGCCTGCTACGATTCACATGATAAGTCATTTATAACGTGCCTGTACACAAGTGTTTCTAGGCGGAGCAATGCCTTCATTGCCATCTAGAGTCACTTCATCAGACATTCAAATGCATATTTAGCCTGTGGGCTGTAAACAACTACACCCACCAGCCAGACACTTCACATCAAGGGTCAAGTCGAGGGTACACGCGGATGGACGGAGTCCCCCACTTTTTTCAGAGGGTGGACTCCGTCCCCCCAAGGTAAAATGAGAAACATTTAATATTTTCTTTGTATATATTTAATGTCTTCTTTGAATTTATGAAATAAAGCCGACCTTGGGGCTTGAACCGCAGTTGTCAGGTTTGCCGGCCATACACTTCACCACTGAACTATAAAACCTGATGAAAAATAACAAACTAAAGGTGAAATGTCCCGTTTCGGTACTGCATGTTCCAGGGAAAACATTGGTGTTGGTTCTTGGAGTTTAAAATATGCACAACTTTTAACGTTTTCAAAAACACTATTAGAAGAAAATATCCTCTCTTGGTTTTGTGTATGTGTGTTGACTTTATGAAAAGCAAATGCCATTCGTCCTGTCCTATGAGGGTGGTTATGCAAATCCAATTTAATGAGATGTGTATCTTTCACCTTGACATGCTAATTTCTGGCGACGTCACATCCCATTGCGTTTGTTGATGAGTCCCCCCCACTTTTATTTTTAGGACTTGACCCCTGTTCGCACTCCCTGTGGGGGCCCATGTCTGGGGCCGCCCAGGCACACTGCAGCATGGCTGAAATCCAGATGTGCACAGCAGCCGGGTAGGCCCTGTATCACTCAGTTTCTTCTGGGCAGCCTGTATTCTGGAGGATGTTCTCTCTTTACATTATGTATCTTTCCATTTTGAAGATCTGGCCCAAGGAGCAACAGCCCAGATAGCCTTGAGGGCAATTGCCCTCCTTGGCACCCTGCCCCTGAGGTCAAGAGTGCTGAGTTGTGTTGTGTCCTTCACAAGACCACTAGGAGCCAGTTGTAGAAAAGGGAAGCTTCTTTGTTGTCAGTTATATGATGAGGGGGAAAAAAGCTCAAAGGGTAGCAGGCGCAATGAAGCACTCCACCTGTGTATAAGGGCTATATAGATAAACATTAAATAATTAAATATAATAGCACAGGCCACACAGATATCAAGGCAAATCCTTTTAATCCAGCAGCCTCTAGCCACCTGTCATTCCAATAACAACCAGCATCTCAGACACAGACATGACTCCGCACCTAAAACATGCCTGACTTCGCCACGCATGCACAGAATACAGGATGGGAAGAAAGCACATCACAGGAAGTGAGTATATGTGAAAGCAAGTGAGGGAGGGGCAAAGAGGAAAGAGCTGCCTTGAGGATGAAGGGTGGGAGGGACTTTGTTAATGTAAAACTCACCAATAAGTGTGTTCAGGGTTTCATTGAGAAGAGACTACGGGTGGAGGTTAAGGTCAGAGGTGACAGAGTTAAGAGGGCCAGGGAGTAACAGATCAGAAGTGTGGTGATGACTGTGGGTGGTTGGAAGTGAGTGACAGTGCATTCAAAATAGCTGAGGGTCAGAGGATGAAAGCAGGGCAGGGGTAAAACCGGTTAACCATTGAAATGATAGGTCATTTATATCACAGAGTCAGCGATCGAACCTGCGTGGCTCTGTGAAGTCTTCCTTCCAAGGTGAGCATGTTGCCGCTGAGCTATCCTCCCAGACGAGCCTACTTGTGAAACCATTAGGGTCAACACCATCACTTCAGACAGTGAGCCACAGGGGTTACAGAGGGAGGGGACGAGTGTTAGGGAGAATTCTCAGAAATGTGCTAATTCCCTCCACTTTGCTGGATGTTGATTACTTCACTTTTTAACCTGGAGAGAGTGAGACCCCTCTTCCCACTCTCTCATGTATTTTTCTGTGATTTGAACACTGTGTTTATTTTGGTTGTGGAGCCTGACAAACTCCATAGGCATCATCTTTTACATTGTGTCACACAGCACCTTCAGTGCAGTGAGACAGGGAAGTCTTTCAGATTTCCCAAAGGTTTAAATACCTTGTCTGGGATAAACTACTGTTTCCCAGAGCAGTGAAGTGAAATTGACTTTAAATTTGTAACTTTCTAGACCCAGCACACACTATTTTACAATAGGGTGCTGGAGGCGTTCCCTAGTATTCCCTTTGTCTAGCTTCTCATGTGACATTTTTTATGTTACCCTTTTCTCACTGAATGCTTGGTGGCAGTGGTTTCGTTTTAACTACTGTGATGTGCATGTCCAGGGGGCTGCGTTTTCAGCTGCAGTAAAGCACCCAAGGGTGCCATTATTGTCAAAATGGCCCTGATCTTCTTTTTTCACCATTTCTTTGTGGAAAGTTCCTTCTTGAAATTTACTCTGCCCGCCAAGTCAGGTTTCGTCCCATTGTTTGCTTTGCCTTTGGGAAGATTCACAAGTGAAGCCCGCTTCTGGCTCCAGGGTGTCTGAGGTAGACCAGAAGTGAGGGAGGTGCCCGAAACTCCCATTGCTTAGTCTCCTAGGAGACCCAAATGCACTCTGTGGTGATTGGACGCTGACTGTCCGGCAAGGACAGCCACCCTTCTGGGTGACTGACAGCTATGCTGGAATGAATGGGAGTGAATTGAATAAAAGGCAAGGCTTTTGGCTTGGAAGGCAGAGTCAAACACTGGACAAAGGAACTGAAGAAGAATTTGAAGAGGAGGCCTGCTGCAACTCCTGGACTGTTGGTTTGCCCAGTGAAGCCCTGCTGCTGTGCTGAAACTTCAAATTCGTATCGACAGAGAAGCCCCCGCAAGGACAACTTATCCCTTTGAGTTGGTGGGACTAGACAACTCCAAAGTAAGCCAACTGGACATTCATCTCGGAACTGTTTGAATTTCCACAGAGATGATGCTGCAAACGGTATTGCCAGGGAGAGGAACACCAGATTGTGTGTGTTGCTTTTAAGCTGCCCTAGAGCTTCAGTAAATCCTCGGGACACCCAGGAAGCAAGACTGACTGAGTCTGAGCCCCCTCAACAGAGTGCATGACCCGAGAAGCCTGAAAAGTCCATCTCGACAGCCAGGGCCCACAGTGTTGCTATTTGCGGTAGACACGAGGCGCTGAAACACTGAACAGCCACTGATAGTGAAGTTTGCTGGTTGCGAGTTTTGATCGTCCCAGTGCATTGCAGGAGTCCCCCGATGTCCTCCCCCTTGTCCCCACGACTGAGGCCCAGGAACAGTGAGACCTGCAGAGCTGCACAGGAACAGAAGTCATCGGCTGCATCTTTTCTTCATTTCTAAAGGTACTGTAAAACGTCTCAGAGAACTTACCTCTTGCTCTAGAGTTGCTGGCATCTTCTACTACTCACACGTCTAATCAGCTTGTGGCCCTACATTTGATTCTTCTTTTCATCAAAGACTCCTAAGAACTTGTGTAAAGACTTTTTCATTTACTTACCAGAAGTGCTGCATCCTATGTAAGACGTTTGCTCATTGACTTTGGCTTCGCCTATTGTATTGAATGACTCTTACTGGGGGAATCCAAAAGTATTTGCCTGATTAAGAATATTTGTGGTCTCTTGTATGTTCCACAATAACCTTTTTCCTTTGACTGAATACTATCTGATTCCAAATGCAACAGTGATATATTAATGTCCCCAGCACCCTAGCAATTGAAGTCACCTGAGGGTGTAGGTAGTGTCTGTGGGCCATCCCAAAAGGGTATCTACTGATTTAGAGTTTTTAAGAGTATGTATTTCATTAAGTGTATTTGAGTATTACTATTATATTGGTCCCTTCTGAAGAAGGCTTATTCTAACTGACTGATAAATAAATAAATAATGTGTGCATGCAAGAAACCTTGAGTGTAAGAGTTTATTTGAATACTGGTAACTGAAAATCTATATGTAACTCCACTACAGCTCACATTGACCCCTCTTGAGATAAGCCTGGCTGCTCAACACACTACCAAAACTGTGTAGTACAAACTTATACCAAAGGTTGGGTTTCCTATTCCTGTAGTCAGAGTGGTTTGTAGTGATCCCAGATGGTACTGCATACATACTTTGCCTAAAAGGCACATAAGCCAAGTCTTGGTGATACTAAGGCTGCCAGGTCCGGGTGGGCATGGGGGCAAAAGTGGGCAGTGACAAAGGAAATGTTCTTTGCGTTCTTCCCCCTACTGCCCCACTGCTGCAGTCCCTCCATTTCTGCCTTATTGCCCCACCTACTACTCACCCACCTCAGTCTCTTCATGCTTCATCTACTGCCCCCAAATCGTCTATCTCACTTGTCCTGCATATGCCTCACTATCTTGAATACCTTCCCAATAGACCCCCTCCCTTGCACATCTCAAGGACATCAGCTGCCCCACAGTTGCCATCTTCTCTGTGAGAAGACCAGGTCCTATTGCCACTTCCTCCCACATTGGTTGAGGGACCTCACCGGATGACTACCAGCTGCTCTTCCATTTCAGTTTCACCTCTCACTTTTTCTGTTTTTCATTCCCCATCTTTATCCTCCAAAGCTTTCCGGTGTCATCCTCCATGGGGTGAGCACCACATCAGCGACCACATGTAGCAACCTTCCACCAACTCCTCAACGGATTCCACAATAGTTTGTCAGATAGAGCTACTTTTGGTGGTGAAAAGACATTTTTCTATAATGAGTTGTTATGCAAAACCTCATCAGAGAGGTTTTCCAGAAAGACCTCATGCCTGTCAAAGTTGCCAAGCACCAAATGCACTTGATTGGCTCTTTGTGTCCCTTTGCAGGGTGGGCTGCATGGGCTCCATTGGACTGCTGCATATATACCATCATTTAAGTGGGGTATAACCTGTTGTACCCCAGATGCATTCTTATTGAAGCCCCTGAGTAAAAGCCCAATACCAGGTCCAACAACCTAGCTCTAGGTCCTGGGAGAATGAGTAGGAAACATATGTTTACAAGACATATATGATCATGATTACTGCCTGCCATAACATGCAAGGGCTGGGCAGCAGAGCCAGAACTAGATATGGCTGGATATGTAAACATCTCAATACATCTGATTCAGAATCAAACCTGGAGTGATGTCTGGGACTGGTTTGCTGCCAGAGGTTAGAATTTATGCACCCCTGTGATTGGAAGCTGAGTTGGACTCCATTACAGAGACTGCTTTTCAGATCACTGCACCCATTCTCATGAAAAACTGGGATGAGTCTGACAACAGGAACAAGAAGCCAACCCAGGCCCAAATATGTCTGCTGGACCCGCACATTTCTTAATTTTATTGTCTTGGGGCAACACACATCATGTGGCAAATTCTCAAGACTCTCTGGTCTATAGTACCTGACTGTGGACCTTATGCTGTTCCTAACCTATATCGACATTGAACAATAGTGATCAACAACAGCCATCAGCATCTGGGACCTGTGGCTGTGCTAAGAGTCTTCCAGGGACACCCGGCAGAGCACATCCTCTGGTTTTTGAGGCTTTGTGTGGGCCATGTCATTGCTATCTACCATCTGGGGACTCAACATAACATCATGCCTGCCACAGGACAGCTGAGCACACCTCAAAGCCTTTGATGTTAACTCCCTGTAAATGCTGTTTCAAGAACTCTTTAGACTCCAGCACCTGGTTATAAGATTTGAGGAAAGCCTGACCATCTGTTCTGAAGCAAGCTCTGAAGATCTCTGGAGAACATGCTGCCTGCCAAATGCTAGCCTTTGGCCTTCTGACGGATCTCTGGAGAACATGCCGCCTGTCAAATGCTAGCCTTTGGCCTTCTGAAGGATCTCTGGAGAACATGCCGCCTGCCAAATGCCAGCCTTTGGCCTTCTGAAGGATCTCTGGAGAACATGCTGCATGCCAAATGCCAGCCTTTGGCCTTCTGAAGGATCTCTGGAGAACATGCCGCCTGCCAAATGCTAGCCTTTGGCCTTCTGAAGGATCTCTGGAGAACATGCCGCCTGCCAAATGCTAGCCTTTGGCCTTCTGACGGATCTCTGGAGAACATGCCGCCTGTCAAATGCCAGCCTTTGGCCTTCTGAAGATCTCTGGAGAACATGCTGCCTGCCAAATGCTAGCCTTTGGCCTTCTGACGGATCTCTGGAGAACATGCCGCCTGTCAAATGCTAGCCTTTGGCCTTCTGAAGGATCTCTGGAGAACATGCCGCCTGCCAAATGCTAGCCTTTGGCCTTCTGAAGGATCTCTGGAGAACATGCCGCCTGCCAAATGCCAGCCTTTGGCCTTCTGAAGGATCTCTGGAGAACATGCTGCATGCCAAATGCCAGCCTTTGGCCTTCTGAAGGATCTCTGGAGAACATGCCGCCTGCCAAATGCCAGCCTTTGGCTTTCTGAAGGATCTCTGGAGAACATGCCGCCTGCCAAATGCAGCCTTTGACCTTCTGAAGGATCTCTGGAGAACATGCCGCCTGCCAAATGCCAGCCTTTGGCCTTCTGAAGGATCTCTGGAGAACATGCCGCCTGCCAAACGCCAGCCTTGGGCCTTCTGAAGGATCTCTGGTGAACATGCCGCCTGCCAAACGCCAGCCTTTGGCCTTCTGAAGGGTCTCTGGAGAACATGCCGCCTGCCAAATGCTAGCCTTTGGCCTTCTGAAGGATCACTGGAGAACATGCCACCTGCCAGCCTTTGGCCTTCTGAAGGATCACTGGAGAACATGCCACCTGCCAAATGCCAGCCTTTGGCATTCAGCCTTTGGCCTTCTGAAGAACACTGGTTCCACTACTGCTTACTCTTTTCAAAGCTGCATGTCTGAAACTGTAGTGAAGCCATGACAGCAACAGTGCTGTAACATTGGGCCATTCTTGCAGAAAGGAGCACCCTTCGAGTTGTAGTGCTCAAGCATCCCCAGAGAAAGTACTGCTGCTCTAGTTGGATAATTTGGAGACAGTATAGTTTATCCAACATAGTAGGCCTACCACTGAACCCTGCATTTTTTAAACCAGAAAATATCTGAAAATGAGTTGTCCCCGCCTGTGAATTCCGAATGAATACAGGGAATTTGGGAAACTCAAAGCTAACAGAAAGTTATCTTTGATCTGAGGGTTCTTATGGTTTAAAGGCAAACTTGTACAAGAAAACTGCAATTTTCAACTTTCAGCCTCTGACTGTATTCACTGTTAATCTGTGTGATTCAGGATTGGACTAATGCCTATGCTTGGAAATCTTTGGTGTTTTGCAATGATTTACTTGCCATCAACAAATACAGTATTATACTTTTGGTCACTCGGTATGTACCTCCCATTCATTTGAACCTTTTTGTAGCCCTCAATATCCTCTGTATACGCACAGCTGGGCGAGTAGGTGAGTGGACACATCTTGAAGGAATGGAAGCCTGGTTAGTTTGGCAGGGAGTCTCCCTGTGTGCTGGGCCCTGTCTTCACCTGTGTGCATATTTCAGGCTGTCCTGAGCTGAAGTGAGTGACTCAGATGGACGCCTCTCCCTTCTGTGGTCTGGAATTCTCTTTGGGATGGAGGACGGCCCCTCCAACCTTCATGGACCAGCCTCCTCAGGTGGCGGCAATGCCTTCTCTATTGACATGCTTGTATACAGCATGTCTACGTCATCATGTTTATTAGTCTGTGTGCTAGTGCACGGATGTCTGCTTATTTATTTCATCTTCGATCTAGAATTGAATTCTTATGTTTTGGTGAACAATGGCTGCTGCTGGGAGAACCTAATCTAACATACATGTAGACAACATATGAATTTCTCAAAATTCATGTTCCTCTTATGTAAACTCTTGGCTGTTTCTTTCCGGCTGGGCAGAGGCGTAGCCAGGATTATCTAACAAGTGGGGTCTGAAGCTGATGTAGTTGGGCCCATCACTGTGACGTTAACATCTGTAAATGCCCACACAGCGCCTCAGAGTGGGTATTTACAGATTTTATTTACAGATTTTGGGTGGGCCTTGCCCGCTCAGGCCCTACCCTGTCTATGCGTCTGCGGCTGGGGGGCTGGGGGGAGAAAGAATAGTGGAATAAAAAGATCCCCCAATGTGTGGAGCTGAGTGGGAGACCCTTTAGACAAAGAACAATAAAAGAAAATTGCTCACGTCACGCCCTCGGGAGAGTGGAGCCCAACACTCACCTCAAGGGTTGAGCTTGCACTCCGCTCGGGGCCATAAAGAAATATCTGGCTGATCCTGCTGACACCGTGCCCCGTTCCTCAGAGGAGCACCACGCCTTGCCTCACTGCCGCGCCCTGAGCTGCTGGGACGCTGCACCTCAGTCACCACCATGGCCGGCTCAAAGCGCTCCCTTCCACCTCAGGGAGCGCCTTTTACCACCGCTGCTGCCTGCCGGGCTGCACTTCAGTATGCGCTGTTGCACAAGCAGGAAGGGGAGTGCTGTGTGAATTGCACTGGGCCCGCTCCCGGACACCGCGGGTGGGAAATACTCCCTGGGCCGCTGCTGGCCTAAGTGGCCCGGGTGGAGGAATTCCCCGGGGTCCACACGCTGCTGCAATCCACGCCCGGCCCAAAAGTTAAAACGGCACTGCAGGGGTGCTGCTGCTGCTGAATTGCTGGGCCGTTTCTTGCATACGCAGCACATTTTGCAAGTGCATTTGGGGGCCCCTACAGGCCTGTCTGCCGGAAAACCACCAAGGAGTAGAGAAAGGAATGGCCTGCAGCCGAGAATGGACCTTAAGACAACCCTGGCCAAGGAGTCCTCCAAGTGCATTTTTAGTAATATAGTAACCAGGAGGCATTTAGTGTTAGAATTGTAGTTATGCAGCTGCTTAGGTATAGAGATAGTGCTCACAATGTCATGTGTTTCCCCCATTTTGTAACAAGAGGTTGCTTGGAGAAAGGAAATATCTATATATCATCTAAGGGAGCCGTCCACCAGCACCTCCATGTCTGCCTTTCCTTGTGTGTGTCTAAAGTTATTACACACTAGTCTTTCTACCCTGGGATATCAGAGGAGCCTCATCTTTGACTTTTCATCCCACGCCCATTTCCCACAGAGGTGCACCAGGTGATCTTCAAACCAGGCTAGCCGGGCTCGCGGGATGCAGGTTAGAGGTGGGTTAAGTGTTAAAAGTGTTTAAAAGTAAGATAGAAAGTGCCAGGAAAGTATATTGCTGTGCTCGACTACAACTGCCTCTCATTCAGTGTGTTAGGACCATCCCAATGATATATTTTATTTCTCATTTACTTTCTTTCTTTCTTTCTTTCTTTCTTTCTTTCTTTCTTTCTTTCTTTCTTTCTTTCTTTCTTTCTTTCTCTCTCTTTCTTTCCTTCTTTCTTTCTCTTGTTTGTTCTTTCTTTCTTTCGTTTTCTTTCTTTCTTTCTTTCTTTCTTTCTTTCTTTCTTTCTTTCTTTCTTTCTTTCTTTCTTTCTTTCTTTCCCTTTCTTTCCTTCTTTCTTACTCTTGTTTTTTCTTTCTTTCTTTCTTTCTTTCTTTCTTTCTTTCTTTCTTTCTTTCTTTCTTTCTTTCTTTCCCCTCTGTCTGTCTCTCTCTTCTGCCTCCCATCCTGTCTCCTCCTTCCTCCTCATGTGTTTTCTCTACTTATCTGTCTGTCTCTCTCTTTGTATCTCTTGCACTCGTCTCTGTTGCCATTCATTTTTACCAATCCAGTTCTCTTCTTCTAAATCAAATCCCTTTGAATAGAATGAAATACTTCATCAAACACATTTACATATGTAAGGATAATTTCTCTTGAACTCTTTGCTGGCCTCAATAAAAGACTCACAATTGCACATCGAATGAATAAATTGAGTGCAAAATGAACATTATATCAAATCATTGAATGGTGAATTCTCAGTCAAGGCTTGCACTGGCATGTTTATTGATTTCTAAGTTTCAAAATGTCGATTACATGTTTTCCTAACATCTAAGAGGGTAATAAATCAAAGAAAGTTCAGAAGACACCAGCAATACTGTCATCCTTATCCCTAAACAAACCCACAATATGTCCCTCTCGTATCACTTTCCTTTCTCAATTCTTTTTCTCTTCCTACCTAATCTTCGCACTCCCCTTTACCAGTTGTCTTCTATCATGCAATTTCTATGCCCCTTGCATTCTACTTCTCCATCTCTTCTCCTCCATCCCCACCCTTTCCTTTCCCTTTCCCTTTTCCTTTACCTTTACCCTTTCCTTTCCCTTTCCCTTTCCCTTTTCCCTTTCCTTTCCCGCCTTTTTCCTTACCTTTTCCTTTCCCGCCTTTTTCCTTATCTTTTCCTTTTCCCTTGCCTTTCCCCTTTGCACTCCTCTTTTCTCTCACTTTTCCTTCCTCCTCATTTTCTGCTTCTGAATCTCCATCCTCCTCTTCTTCGCTGGATTCTGTGCTTTCTTCGCTGGCGTGTCGTTTCTCTCTTGGTCTTTGTTCTGCATCTTCCTCTTCCTCATTTTCTATCCCTAATTCTCCTGCAAACTCATCTTCGATGTATACTTCGTTGGCTTGATCATCACCAAACACGGCCTCTCGTTTCTCTATCTTGTGATTTTCTGAAAGAAGAGCAGAAAAGAAATAGGGAATTCAGTAGAGATGAGGAGGGGTGCACATTTTTAGAGGCTTCAGCTTTTAAGCAGTAATATGTGGACCCTTAGGACTAGCATTGACCACTCAGATTCAGACGATAAGAACAGAATTGCGACGGAAGTCCTCTTGGACCTCGAGACTCTTAAAAAAAGTAAAATGTGTTTTTATTTTGGAATTTGATGTGCTGAAGAGAATTCATTTGTATCTGTCTTGCGTACATGTGTATTTTCTACAAATAATAGAGTCTTAATCGTTCTAACAGGTGCAAAGAGTTTGTTCATAGTATAAACTATGAAACACTTGATGCTGACGAGCTATGTAAAGGGAAAAACAAATTGAATCTGGACAATCACTGAAATTATAAGGTTATCATGACTAGTTTGCCAGTATCCCGCCAATGTTACCAGCGGTATATCAGCAAACTGCATTTACCTTCTCGGCCGCCCGATATCCCAGTATTACAAATATATCATGGGCGACAGAGTTCTGGTAAGTTCCCATTCCCATGGAGGCACATAGGACTCCATGGGATTGGGATTTCCTTAATCACTGGCACCGTTAGTAACGATGCCGGTGATTCAGGCATTTGTTTGCCGGTAGGGGGCTGAACTCCCAGCAGGTTATCCTGCCGGGAGATCCGTGACCCTCACCAGCAAATTTGAAGTGTGCCGGTCTGAAAGAAATGCCAGAGCTGGATTTGCCAGCATTTTTACCGAACAGGCACACTCATAATGAGGCCCTGAATTAGCCCCTCAGGTATCTTTACCAATATAGTGACACTGGGCCTCATTATGACTTGGGTGGTATTCTGGCGGTAAATCTGCTGGAATACCGTCCATTGGAATTACAGCTTTATCGCTTTTTTTTGGCGTTTTTAGTCCCTATTCATTTGGGGTCCATAGGATTCCATTGTGGGTTTTAGGCAGAAATGTTGCCGATTTTTCGGCAGAAAGTCAAGGAATTTACCTCCAGCATGATGCTTTATGATATGATATGATATGGCATTTATAACGTGCCTATACACAAGTGTTTCAAGGTGCGACGAGGCAAGGGGGGACAAAGGAAGGACAGACAACGATCCTACTAGGCCAGGTATCATTCAGATCACGCAAGTGCATGGGAAGAGGGGACAGGAAAAGTGCAGGGGGGAAGGGAGAGGGGAAAGTGCAGTACATGGGAAAGTGGAATAAATAAGATAAATAAGACAAATAAAAAAGCCAACTAGTGGCAAGTGCAAGGAAGTGCAGACATAAGTGCTGGTAGGGGGACTGTAGGGATACAGAAAATGGTCCCCAGGTGCAGGGGTTGCCAGGGAGGCAGTGCAGGTGGGCAATTGACGGGGCCTGAGTTGAATCACCCATTCCAGGGTTAAACTCGTAGTATAGCAGTGCAGGAAAAGTGGCAGTAATTCCGTTACCGTTACCAGCATTCTTTTTCTGCACCGCCATACTGTATATCGAAAGTAAGAATAGAATACTCCCATTTTGGGTACTTTATATACACTGGATAGATAGTTGTTTGGGTCAGGCTAAATAATTGTGTATTAGGTGTTTCAGACGATTAAATGTTTATCGCAGACCACATTAGGGAATGAGGCATTCCTCCATGTCATTAGCTTTCATTATTTGTAATGTTTATTTCCACATATTATGTATTTCATGTTCATATTGAAAATGGTTTTAGTTTTTCATCTCTCCATGTGTGTAATATTTATGTTTGGTCAATGGTTTGCTGTAAACCGAATGACAATAAATACATTGAAAATGTGAAACTAACAGGCCGATTCATGGAAATACAGTCAAAAGTATCGCACGCGGCTGGCGCAGAGTGTTCCCGTGCGAATGTCTGCGCCAGCCGCGTGCGATAAAATCCATTTCAGCGCACATCGTATTCATGGATTAATCCTCCAAAACAAGTTGTGGCGCAGAGTATCGCAGCGACCCTGCAGCAGCGCCAGTTACGCCCCCAAGAACGCCCTCGCGCAAGGAAAAGCCATCAAGATCGCAAAACCATCGCAAAGGGTGTAAGAGGATTCAATTCAGCACTACAGCCAAGTTAACGCCTAGTCTAGAATACTGAATGAAAACCCTTATTGATATATCTTTAGGTCCAGTTCATGCGTCCTGGATGACTACCCTTGTATAACACCCCTCTCTTGGAATCCCCCTGACCCCACTGAGCCAAGAAGTAATTCTGTTTTGCAAGTTTAAAAGGTTTATTTGATAAATTAAAATATATGTCACACTTTTTAATAAATTAATAATTGAATATCACACTTAATCTGATATGGTAAATATTAACAACGGAGAATCTGGCACTAGCACACTTCTTATAATCACTAATGAGTTGAGATGAAATGGATAAGGTAGCACACTGGTAAATAGGTACAGAAGTATAATGTGGTAGAAAATGCTTTATAGAGTTCAAATGGATGTAATGTTGAATGAAAATGCAATACAGAAAATACTCAATATGATTTCAACAAACAAGGTAATCACTTTTCTCTGGCTATTCACTCCCCCCCTCTTTATGCAATGCAAGGAAATGGGAGGAAGCACACAGTTCTCAGAAATGCAATCAATGTAATCAGTTCAATCCAGCAAGCTTAGACAACAGAAAACAGATAGGAGTTTTGAAAACACAGGCAATGCTTGGATATGTGCTGGCAATGAATGAGAAATATGCTGGAAACGCTTTTAATTCCCTTTCAGAGGTTCAGGGTGAGTGGTATCTAGTTAATATTAGTCCAGGCTCACACTAGCAATGATGCAGGAATGATTAGCAGGTTAAACGAATTTCTGGCAAATGGAAAGCAAAACTGCTGTCTTTTTACACGTGAAGAAATTTGCAAATCGCGGTAAAATTCGCGGATGCGCCGAGCGCTATTACAAAGGAACCGCAAGGACTATCTCTACCGTTTTGGGGTCCTAGAAAAGCCTGGGATCTCAGCTTCCAAATGAAAGTTATTGCAAGTCTCTAGCCCAAACGGTTGCGGAGATATGAGTAATTTAGTAAAGGTCGTTTTTGGTTTTGTAAATTTTAAACGCACACTTTTTCAAAATGACAAGTGACAAATTTTTGCAGCTAGAATGACAGGTGACAGCTAGGAGGCAGTTCTACTTAGGTTAAATAGATTGAATTAGATGAATTTAAACTAAGAGATGTGTTCTGAGTTTTGCTAAGTACTCACAAGAGATTTTGAACAGTAAAGCGACTTGGTCACGGACTTCAGTCTGGTCAGGTCTTTCCGGGTTCTGCTCACAGCGCCTGGCCTCTGGAACTGCTCACAGGGGTCTGGTCTCTGCTAGGCACCGGTTCTTTGGGTCTCTCTGCTCTGGATAGATTGAAGTCTCTAGTTTGGCTTTCTGGAGTTTGATGGAGGTAAGTATGGATTTTTCCGGCAGAGCTTTCAGCGGCAGATGAAAAATGAATCTCCTATCTGTCCTGTCTGTCTGCTTTTATGTGTTTAGAATGTGGGTGTGTTCTAGCATCACTGACCCTACCTCTCTCTCAGCTTCTAATTGGTCAAACTTCCATTTCTTACTTGATTGGCAAACTGAACTGTGAGTCAGATTGATGTCATTTTACAGCCTGCAGAAAGTCCACTCCTCCTGTCAACTTTACACACAATCTATATCTGACCTAAAAACATATTTGCACAGGTACACATTTGTTTAAAATTACATATACATGGTGTGGCTGAATTTAGCCATGTCTATGTCCAAATCTGCTCATTCTCGGAGCTTGCATTCAAAGAGTGTACATAATTGACTTTTTAACTGCTTTTTCAATTTCCGACATGGACCCAACTTTACATACATGTGTGCAGGGGGTAGGGACATTAACTGATGAAGTTTCAGATTTTTAACATGCACACATTTAGAGTAATATCCACTTTTCCGCTAAAACCCCCCTGAACATACCACCGGTTCCTACCACGTCTTAAACTGTGGGCAGAAAAATCACAAGAATTATGGTATCATTTATACAATTTTCACATGTCCGCTCTATGAATTATCCCCCTTTTTATAAAACCATATCCTTGCTGCAGGGGTGTGTCTTTTCAGGTCACATGGTACAGAAACCAGTCTTTCCAGTTTCTGCCAAGCCAGCTTGCTTCTCACAGGCAGTGCTCCTCCCAGCTTCTCCAGGAGGAAGCCACTTTTTACGACTGCGGTAATAAAAAACCTTTGCCTGAGTGGAGAGGGCTTTGTTCACTCTCTGGCAGAGCACAGGAAATTCAATTATCAGATAGATGGCATATCCTTATCCTGGGCAGCAAAAGGAAGGTTGGCCTGGGAACACAGTGGTGACTCAGGTTTCACTGCTGATGGGTAGTTGCTAGGCAAAATCAAGTTCCTTAAGCCAGACCTTCAGCTAACTTTTTGTTGCTTTTAAAATAACTTGTAATTTTACACATGCAGCTAGAATGCTGATTCTAAGTGCAAAACTATGACATTTCAACAGTTACAAAGGCATGTGACACCAAACATAGGTCACTCATTTAATTTAACATTTTCGATTTTGGTGGTTTTAAATCCAGTTGTAGTTAGGCTTAAGCTGCTGACTCCATAGCATTTTTGTTATAAGCATTGTTTTTGGGCTCTTCATTTCCCAGATTTTGTAGGCACACAAAACTCCATTCTGCCAATGTCTGCTGGTGTTCAGTAAATATTTTGCACATGTTGCAAGGTTTGAAATAGGCATTTTGCTTGCCTTCAGAAAAACACACAGAGTGGTTTTAAAACGCCGGCTTTTGGATAGTGGTGAGTACTGGTACTGCACCCATTTTTGGGATTTAAGAAATGAATTCCCCACACTTCTAGGTTGCATTTGGCAATCAGCATTGCCATTCCCAATGGTTTCAGACTACTGTGCGGGTAGTCCAATGGTGGTTTTAAAGCGCTTTGAAGCTAACCGGCGCTACTGTTTTTCCTTTGGCAACCCATTTCCCTCATGGCAACCCGGCCTTTCATTCTCGCACTGGTGGGTGGCAAGTGAGGCAACCATTTTGGTGGGCGCACAAACTGCGCAGCTTTCCTGGATTTCGGCGCACATGTGGGTTTTCCGCCATCTTGAATTTCCTAAGCCCACAGCACCAAATGTTGTAGCAGGATAGCTTAAACGTGGGTCAGGACACCCTACAAGCCCCCCCCACGTGACTGCACTTTGAGTTTGGGTCGATGGGGAGTCGCGTGCCCAAGGGTTTTGACCCACGCACCGGTCTGTCCGCATAATCTTCTTCCTCTTCTGTAGATGGCACAGTTCAGCATCTTCTTCTCCATCCGGTCAGATCGATCAGTTCTCCTCGCCGGTCCTGATGGGAAGATTGGGCGGTACCCCGGGCCCGTTGTGTCTTTGCTCCCGGTCTCCGGATCGTCCTTCTTGGTCATCCTTCATGGTTTCATCTCTCCTAGGATGATAAAGGAAGAGCGGCAATATCTACTCATAGACGATTTTTTTTCCACCACTGTTGAGATAGTGGGGCAGCATATGCATTTTATCATAACAAAACATTACATTCTTATTTTAATAAAAACAGTATGACTAAGAGACAGTTTCATACAATCACAGTATGTTAGAGACTAGATGTGGTATGTTTTATGATTGGAACTGAATTAGTCTGATACAGTACCCGCTAGGATTCCAGAGGATTCCTCCAGTTGTTGCAGAGTGTGCCTGGGATGGCAACACTTCAACTGGTTTATGTGTACCCACTTGTCTTCCCCCTCTGCCGAACCGCCTTTGGGGATGTGGATTTTGTAGGCCACAGGGGAGATCTTATCGACGATCTCAAAGGGTCCCTTCCATGTAGGCAAAAATTTTCGCTGCTTGGCCTGGTTCCTTTGGAAGTTGTATAGATAGACCCGGTCTCCCACCTGATATTCCTTCCTGGAAGTTTTCAGGTCATAATGGGTCTTCATGCTATCAGCCGATCTTTCTAGATTCCGCTGAGCATAAGCAAAAGCATGTTGAAGGTGTTTCCTTAAATTCTCTACATACTCATGAGTAGTGGAGGCATTTATCAGTGTCTGCTCTTGGGTCCTATAGAGCAAATGCTGAGGAAGCACCATCTTGCGTCCAGTCATCAACTCAAATGGTGACATTTTGGTTGCAGATGAAGGGGTAGATCTGATAGCCATTAGGACCAGAGGTAATCGGATATCCCAACTTGGCCCAGAATCTGCCACAAACTTCTTTAATATGCTCACAATTGTCCGGTTATATCTCTCTACTGCCCCAGAAGAAGCTGGCCGATAAGCAATATGCAACTTCCTTTTGACCCCCAGTATCTCCCACATCTTTGTCATTACTTCACTGGTGAAGTGGCTACCTCTGTCTGACTCAATCCTTTGAGGTAGACCAAAACGGGAAAAGATGTGGTTAATCATCAAGGCAGCTGCAGTTTCTGCCTTGCAATTTGGGGCTGGGAGACATTCCACCCACTTGGTAAACAAGCATGTCACGGTCAACATGTACTTATTCCCCCTAGCCGAGCGAATCACAGGGCCTACAAAGTCGATTTGTAAATCTGACCATGGCAGTGTCATTCCCCTCTTTTGTAAAGGCGCCCGGTGTGTGAGGGATGATGGCTGAAATTGTGCACACACAAGGCAACCCTTCAGGTACTGGTCGAGGTCCTGCCCCATGTGTGGCCAGTATGCAACCTCTCTTAAGATTTCCAATGTTGTGTGAAACCCCCTATGACCGGCAGTGGCGTGACTTAACATCAGGCTTCGGAATGAGGCAGGAACCACCCACTGATCGTGGCCAGCTTTGGATTTCCTTACCAGCAAACCGTCTTGGATTCGGAACATTTTTGGACATTTCATCAACACTCTTAGGTCCTCTTTCCCAATGTAATCGGTATCCGTCAGGGGAAAGTTCTCAGGGTCCTCAAGGTGCTGGTAAAATTTACCAATTATTGGATCCCCCTTCTGAGCAGTAATCAAATCAGCATCAGGGGTCTCCTTACTCCATTGTGCAATTGAGAGGTCGTTGTGAGCATTTGTCTGGGACCTAGTGATGGCAGTGACCTGGATTTCCCCCAACAGGGACTCAATCTCAATTAGATCCCCTTGGATGGCCCCGGTTTTGGCCAGCTGATCAGCTAAGTCATTTCCAGTTTTGTCTGGTCCCTCTACTTTGGAATGACCCTTGATCTTCTTCCAATAGATGGTCATCCCATTCGAGGTGACCAGATCATCAATGTTTTGGATCAACTTCCCATGTTTCAAGGGTTTGTTGTTAGCACATAACATGCCTCTGGTTTTCCAATTAACCAGGTGCTCCACGAACCCGTTCCGTACATAATCCGAATCTGTGATCATGACCAGTTCGTGGAGTTGATGCTGGATAGCAGTGAGGATGGCCTGATGCACAGCCATCAATTCTGCCACCTGACTACTTCGGGGACCAATTTTGTATCCAGCGGAGGGTTCTGGGGACTCATTCACCCATGCATTCCCTACGCCGGCCACCAGTTCTTTCTCCCCGTTGTTGTCAACATGGTAAGAGCATCCATCCACGTAGACAGTGGGCATTCCCTCACACTTGTCCTCTTCAAAGACTTTGTGTGGGGAATTAAGGTATGCCTCCGTGTTGTCCTTTATTTTTAGACTTTCGTCCTCGAGACAGTTTTCTCTGGCACAATCATGCAAGTCAGCCAGACCTTGCGCGAGGGGACTCTTCTTGTTTTGGCCATATCTGACCTCCACAGGAAAGCCTTGCATTGACAGAATCCAGGAAGTAATTCGGGAATTACTCACATTTCCGGCCCGGATTCTGTCACTTTGGAGATATTGCAGAGGCTGGTGTGGAGTCTCCACTATGATGTGTTCCCCCTGGATAAACGGGCGGTAATTCTTCAATGCCCACACCGTTGCCAGGAGTGCCTTCTCACAATCGTTGGATTTTTCCTCCACAGAGGATAAAGTTTTGCTCGCATAGGAGATTACTTTATTGACCTTGTCATGTTTTTGATATAATACTGCCGTCAAGCACGTATTAGAGAACCCCGTCTCCAGGAAGAACTCCTTGTTTCTGACAGGGTAAGCTAGGCAAGGCGCTTGTGAGAGGCTTCTTTTGAGTTGTTTTACCGCCTCGGCTTGTTCTGGACCCCATTCCCACTTGACCCCCCCCTTCAGGAGATGAATCAGGGGTCTGGTGATCTCTGCATAGCCCTCAATGAACTTTCTGTTGTAATTAGTCAGTCCAAGGAGGCTCCTTAGTTCCCGCAGAGTTGTGGGGTCTTTCAGTTTCTGAAGTGCTTCCACTTTCTTTTCCTGGGGACAAAGACCCTGAGGAGTAATCTCATGCCCCAAGAAGTTAACACGGGTTTTACACCACTGTGCTTTCTGAAAGGAAAGTTTTGCTCCGGCGGCCCTCAACTGTGTCAGAACATAACGGATCTCCGCTATGTGTTCCTCCACAGATGAACTTTTGATGAGGACATCATCTACATAAGCCAGGTTACCCCTTGCACCCAAGTCGGGCATGGCCTTGTGTAGAAAAATGTTGAACTCATTACCGGAGTTAAGGTATCCGAAGGGAGTCCGGGTCCATGTGTACTGCTGGCCCCCAAAGGTAAAAGCCAGTTTGTATTGGTCCTCCCTACTGACAGGCACGGTCCAGTACCCATTGGTCAGGTCTATTGCAGTGAATACCTGTGACCCCTGGATCTGGGCCAGCCCTTGGTCAATGTAGGGCAGAGGCCATCGGGAAGTATGGACCCGTTTGTTGAGCTCCCTGAGGTCGGCACAGAGTCTCCACTGGCCGTTTGGCTTCAATATTCCCAGCACCGGATTATTGAAGGTGCTGTGGACTGGACGGATTATTCCCCGGGACTCAAGGTTCTTAATTATTTCAGTAAGGGACTCCATTGATGCGAGAGGCAAGCGATATTGCTTCACAAACACAGGAGTCCTGCCAGGGTCCGTGGGGATTGTGGTTGTGTGGATGTCGGTGCGACCACAGTCATATGAGTCTACCGCAAATAGATCTTGGAAATCCAAGAAAACTTGTTTCAACTTTTGCTTTTGTTCCAGAGTCACACAGGCATCAGCTAGGTTGACTCTCTCTTCCACCATCTGCCTGAAGCCTGGAAAGACTTCTGGTTTGGCTATTTCAGCGGCCTCCTCCAGCTGGGTGGAGAAGTCCCTGGTTAGAGTGCTGATTTGGACCGGAGGCTTCAGGTGGGAAAGGCAGCCCTCATGGACCTGGAAAATCACCTCATCCCTCCTGAAGTCACAAGTCACATCTTCCTTACCATAGGGGCAGGAAGTGTACACCAGGAAGTTCCCCCCATGCCGGGTACAAATCCTGTCTGGTGTTGTGTTGTCCTCACTGTCACTCTCAAAACAGTCCTTGGGGATTGGTCCTAACAGTTCATTTACTAAGTCGATGGAAAAATGTCGGTCATCAACCGCCATTCCAATAATGGTGCCTGCGGCTAGAGTAATACTCTTTAAGTCGCTGTTATCCACCTCTATTGGAATGGTGTCATGTTCTATGTTGACTAATGGTGTTGGGTTTACCCCCAACCCTTGCTGTTGGAGAGAAGCATTTAGATGTATGTAAGCATCAGGGTTTTTCAAATGTTGTCCTCTTTTAACTTTCACTTCCAGGGAGAATTGTCGGGTCCTTTCTGGGATGGTGACTTCCTCTTTAACCTGAATTTCAACTGCATAAGGTAGTAATTGAGCTGACCTAAATGCTTTTTCTGGATCATCAAAGCCCATGGGATTATCCGCTAATCGGGACCAAGCTTTGAAGTTTATTAGGTCCAAACTAATGGCAAAGCGATTGAGAATGTCACTGCCTAAGTAAAAGGCGGCAGGGACGTCTCGCACGACCCAACAATTGTGGACTATGCTCTTGTTGCCAATGGAGATTTTGAGCATACACCTGCTTGGCAGGAGATGTTTTGAATTGGGTGCTTCCAGGTCCATTTCCCATTTGTCGATCAGTTTGAAGGTGGGAATGGCTGGATCTTTTGGGAGTTGGCGAAACATGGCTTCGCTGATGAAGCTCTTACCGTTGTTCACACACACTCGAGCGAGAACAGAGTCCTTCCCATCATTTAACTGAACAGGGATGAACAACTGCTCTCCAATTTGCTGAATATCAGCCAGGCTCTGAGCTGATTTCACATCTTTCTGGACTATAGGAGTGGGAGTTTCAGATTGTGGATTGGTGTAGAATTTCAGAGTGTTTCCTTCCAGCGTGGAATACCACTTTAAACTGGAAGGAAGGTTGATTTTCAGAAATAGAGAGGACCCCCCATCACCAGTCTGTTGTCCTACCGCTATTACTGTCACGTCTGGAATTTGGCTATTCTGGAAGTGAAATTCTACTTGGTCAGATTTTTGTTCAACCATGTGGCATGTGCCGTTTAAACTAACATGGTTGACACTCTGTTTTAATTTTATGGGTCGGCTAGTCTGGGTCCAGAGGACCTTGTTTACGCAATCAATTAGGGGTGACAACCTTCTCAGGAGGTCATTCCCTAGTAAACAAGGGGTGCCCTCTGGGGTCACAACTATGACCGGGTGTTTCAACTTATGTCGCCCAATTTTAATGTCCAAGTCTGCAGTCCCCTCAACGGGAATTTCCTTCCCGTCAAAGTTCTGCAGTTGTCCAGGAAGAGAAGTGAGAGGAATTTGGTAATTCTCTCCCCTTCCTGCATTCAGTTCGTCAAAGGCCCTTCTGGACAGAAGGGTAGCTTGAGATCCAGTGTCCACCAGTGCCGAGATTGTACCCTGCCCCTGTACTTGTACCGGTGCATAATATCTTCCCTCCTTCTCCTCAAGGGGGCACAGATAATGTACATTTTTGGACAACTGGTGGGCTAACTTTCTGGTTTTGGACATCGCTAGCGAAGAGATTTGGGCAGAATTCTGTGGAGAGTCTTGGGAATCTGAAAGAAAAAGTTGGCAACTGGAGATCAGAGCCATTGTGGGTTCCCCTGGTTCCGGTTCTGGGCTGCCCCCCCCTTTTTGGAGGCAGTCCCCAGGATGGGTTTGAACCAGGGGATTTTCTTGCGGTTGGTTCTGGGATGAGATGGTGGGCGGCGGTAGCTCAGTCTCCACATCTCCCCAGTCTGGATTTGCATCCCTAGGGACCCATTTTTCTTTGGGAGGAGTTCCCCCCTCTCTGAAGGAGAAGATCCTTTTCCCAGGATCCTCTGAGGATCCCTCTCCCTCAAATTGGAAGATCTGTACCTCCTCCTCAAACTGAGTCTGTTTGGGTCTTTTGTTTCCCCTACCCCCCCTCTGCTCCTTAGGAGGCAGACATTCAGGGGCAAGAGATTTTGTTTCCGGTTCCTGGGTTTCCAGGGGCTGTTTACAAGTGAGGAAGGAAGCTTCCTCCAAGGCTTTACACCCCCCTTCCCTTTGTGCCTCCTCCCTGGGAACCGGTGATTTATCGGGGTGCTGCCCCCGTCATTGTTCTGGAGCACCAGGTCCAGAGTTGGGTGCGTTCTGCGCCGGCATGCTGATCTGAGGGTTCTGCTGTGCCCTCAGTATATGACCCATATCCCGCGCCATGTTTTGAACCTGGCGCTCTAACTGGGAAACCCGCTCAGGCTGATACGGGGCCCTGTTTTCTCCCCTGGGCTGATCCCGGGAAGGGTAGCTGTCCCTCCTCTGGTAGTACCCCTGGTTGGGAAGATTTTGGTACCCCTCCACCCTTGGCCTCCCCTCTCCCGGATTCAGTGGTCTGGGCTCAGGGAATTGAGGAAAGAAGGATGGATGATTTTGGGGTTGGAAGTCGGGTGGATATCTGGGGAAAAAGTTCTGCCCAGGGTTTGGTAAATTTCTGCCCTCCTGTGGGAAGTTTGGAGGGAAGTTCCCTGGGTTAGGTGCTTGTCTGGATCCCCCCCCTTGGGCTGGAGGAGTCCACACATAACCCAGGATGGGTCGATTACCTTTGTAGCGAGGACTGACATAGTCAGGAGAGCGAGGGACCCCATTTGTGGGGCTGCCTCCCTGGCTCCCTGTCTGCGACTGGCCCGAGGACCTTCTGGGCCTAGCATTATTAGGTGCAGGTAGGTTTTTAGGCCCCCCCATCTCCAAATCCAAAACGGGGGTGACCTTTACCTCTGCCACCTTGGCAGCAGCAGGGGTGCTGTTGGCTTTGGGGTTTTTCTGGGCATTGCTTTTATTTTCTATGGGCTTCTGCACCTCATAGATGCGGGTAGCCTGTTCAATGACCCAGTCTAAAGATCTTTTCTCGTGAAAATCCCTCACGAGCTGGGTCATGATATATTTGGGCAAGGCATGGAAAAACGTGTTTATAAATTCACGGCTATCCGTGCGCACCCTTCTTGTGGTCTGTGCAAAAGCCCGCTTTAACTCCTGCACAAATTCTTGTGGGGCCTGATCCTCCCCACATTGCAAATTGTAGGCTGCCTTGCGAGCCTCTTGAGGATTTCTGTGAACAGAAAAATGTTTCAGGATGGCCGCCTTATAGGTGGACCATCTTAAATGATTTTGGTCCTCCAGCCCCGCAAAGAAACTGGAGTATTCCGGGGAGAAGGTCCACTTTACATATTGAATGCAGCTTTGGCTGTCCTTCAAATGGAAAGTCTCCATCATTTGTTCAAACAACTCTAAGTGCTCCCAAACAGAATACTTAGCGTTCTTATGGTAAGGCGTGATGACGCTCCTGATCGCCTTAATCTGCTTTAAGGGGTCCTTGAGCAAGGCCCTTTTTGCCTTATTGGCCTTTTTGGTTCGGGTAACCCTTGTCCATTCTTCGTCGGACTCAGAGGCACTGCTCCCAGAGGTTCCCGTCTGTTCTTCCAGGTTTTCCCGGATTCTGCGAGCCTGGGAATGGCTGGCAGAATGTGGGGACCTGGTCTCCTGTGTCCTGCGCAGTTCAGAGGAGTCTTCAGATTCCTCCTTGCTGTCAGGATTTGATGGGTACCCCCTCCACTGACCTAACTGGGCAGAGGTTTTCAGGATGCCCTTAATGGGCCTACTCTCCTGGGGTTCCCCACTGAACTGTATTGTACTTGGGTGCCCATACCCGGATGCCCACCCCTCCATTCCTGGATGGTACTGGCCTATGAGCCCCATACTTTTAGCTGGATAGTGATCTGCCATCCCTGCGGCCCTGTGCTCATGTGCGCCAGGGGACATGGGGGTGGTAGAGTCCAGGGACTGGGGGAGATGAAGGCCCCTGGTGTTAGGGCTCCTGCGGTTATGGTCAGGAATCTCTCTTTCCCAGCGGACCTCATCTCTATCCGCCCCTGCTCCCTGTTGCAATGCAAGAGCCTGCATTTGTGCTTTCAGTTCCTCTGTTAAGGCCTTACTCGACTCTATCAGTTTCTCCTGCATCGCTACCTGTTGCTGGAGCCTATCATTGTGTTGACAGAGGGCCTCATTTTCCCTCTGTGCTTCCTGGTTGGTCCTGGAGAACTGGGCCAGTCTTTGCTGCAGGAGGGTTCCCTCCTGAGCTGTGTCCCTATTGGCCTGCTCCTTTCTTGCTAGAGCATCCTCCACCCTTCTGGTGTGCTCTACCAAGTTCTGGTTTTCTTTTTGGAGGTCACCCAGCCCCTGGTGGGCCAGGTGATTTTCTTCCATTTTCCTTTTTAAATGGCAGACTTCCTGGCCTAAGGCGTCTCTTTCCTGACTAAGAGCCTGCATTTGTGCCGCCAGGTCGTCCCTTTGCCGTTGAAGGGCACCAGCTTTTTGGCGCTCCTCATCAAACTCTGCCTGGGTATCCAGGTCTTTCAAGATCAGCTTGTTGCTCTCTACCTTCACTCTATCTAGATGACTTTGCAGGGTGGCTACCTGCTCCGTGCATGCCCTGTTAAAGTCTAATTGTTGCTCCAGCTTTTTCTGGCTCTGCAGTAAGGAGTCCAAACTGTCTTGGTGCTCCTTCTGTAGGGCCAGAAATCTGGTATCCTGTTCTGACTTTTCCTTTTGCAGCACATCCATATCCTCCTTTATTTTAGTGATGTACCGTCTGCTGTCATTTTCTGACTCCTGGCTCCTCTGCAGCCTCTGCTCAGAAGAGTCCAGATCAGATTGGGCCTTCTGTAATGCCATCTGTTGCCTATTTGCCAGATTTTGGCTTTCCGCACATCTATCCTGCATGTCTCCAACGTATAGGTACAGGTATGCTGCTATCCTGGCAATCTTATTGTGTTCCTCTTTGGCTTTAGGAGCCATATATAGTTCACTCAGGGCCACATGTAAGGGACCCTGATCTCTATATATATCTGACCCTGTTTCAGTGACCTGTTGTGTGATGGCCTGCAACCAGACTGTTTGGTCCTGGTGAGTCCATTCACCTCTCACAAATAGTTTGTGTAAGAAGTGCTCTCTGGCTATTTTCATATCTACCAAGGTCGTCATTCTAGAGATTGGTCTCTGTCCTGACTTACGGAAGTTAGTATTTTAGTTTTGCAGAACAGAACTTTTCTTGGAGTGTCCCTTTTGAGGAATGCTTCACAGCGTAATGCAGCGTGGTGATCCGACTGGATGTATGTATCCCGTCAGTTAGCACACTGTATTAAGCTGCACAAGTGGTATTCTAACCCAGAATCCCGGATACGAGCCCCCACTTTGTAAGAGGATTCAATTCAGCACTACAGCCAAGTTAACGCCTAGTCTAGAATACTGAATGAAAACCCTTATTGATATATCTTTAGGTCCAGTTCATGCGTCCTGGATGACTACCCTTGTATAACACCCCTCTCTTGGAATCCCCCTGACCCCACTGAGCCAAGAAGTAATTCTGTTTTGCAAGTTTAAAAGGTTTATTTGATAAATTAAAATATATGTCACACTTTTTAATAAATTAATAATTGAATATCACACTTAATCTGATATGGTAAATATTAACAACGGAGAATCTGGCACTAGCACACTTCTTATAATCACTAATGAGTTGAGATGAAATGGATAAGGTAGCACACTGGTAAATAGGTACAGAAGTATAATGTGGTAGAAAATGCTTTATAGAGTTCAAATGGATGTAATGTTGAATGAAAATGCAATACAGAAAATACTCAATATGATTTCAACAAACAAGGTAATCACTTTTCTCTGGCTATTCACTCCCCCCCTCTTTATGCAATGCAAGGAAATGGGAGGAAGCACACAGTTCTCAGAAATGCAATCAATGTAATCAGTTCAATCCAGCAAGCTTAGACAACAGAAAACAGATAGGAGTTTTGAAAACACAGGCAATGCTTGGATATGTGCTGGCAATGAATGAGAAATATGCTGGAAACGCTTTTAATTCCCTTTCAGAGGTTCAGGGTGAGTGGTATCTAGTTAATATTAGTCCAGGCTCACACTAGCAATGATGCAGGAATGATTAGCAGGTTAAACGAATTTCTGGCAAATGGAAAGCAAAACTGCTGTCTTTTTACACGTGAAGAAATTTGCAAATCGCGGTAAAATTCGCGGATGCGCCGAGCGCTATTACAAAGGAACCGCAAGGACTATCTCTACCGTTTTGGGGTCCTAGAAAAGCCTGGGATCTCAGCTTCCAAATGAAAGTTATTGCAAGTCTCTAGCCCAAACGGTTGCGGAGATATGAGTAATTTAGTAAAGGTCGTTTTTGGTTTTGTAAATTTTAAACGCACACTTTTTCAAAATGACAAGTGACAAATTTTTGCAGCTAGAATGACAGGTGACAGCTAGGAGGCAGTTCTACTTAGGTTAAATAGATTGAATTAGATGAATTTAAACTAAGAGATGTGTTCTGAGTTTTGCTAAGTACTCACAAGAGATTTTGAACAGTAAAGCGACTTGGTCACGGACTTCAGTCTGGTCAGGTCTTTCCGGGTTCTGCTCACAGCGCCTGGCCTCTGGAACTGCTCACAGGGGTCTGGTCTCTGCTAGGCACCGGTTCTTTGGGTCTCTCTGCTCTGGATAGATTGAAGTCTCTAGTTTGGCTTTCTGGAGTTTGATGGAGGTAAGTATGGATTTTTCCGGCAGAGCTTTCAGCGGCAGATGAAAAATGAATCTCCTATCTGTCCTGTCTGTCTGCTTTTATGTGTTTAGAATGTGGGTGTGTTCTAGCATCACTGACCCTACCTCTCTCTCAGCTTCTAATTGGTCAAACTTCCATTTCTTACTTGATTGGCAAACTGAACTGTGAGTCAGATTGATGTCATTTTACAGCCTGCAGAAAGTCCACTCCTCCTGTCAACTTTACACACAATCTATATCTGACCTAAAAACATATTTGCACAGGTACACATTTGTTTAAAATTACATATACATGGTGTGGCTGAATTTAGCCATGTCTATGTCCAAATCTGCTCATTCTCGGAGCTTGCATTCAAAGAGTGTACATAATTGACTTTTTAACTGCTTTTTCAATTTCCGACATGGACCCAACTTTACATACATGTGTGCAGGGGGTAGGGACATTAACTGATGAAGTTTCAGATTTTTAACATGCACACATTTAGAGTAATATCCACTTTTCCGCTAAAACCCCCCTGAACATACCACCGGTTCCTACCACGTCTTAAACTGTGGGCAGAAAAATCACAAGAATTATGGTATCATTTATACAATTTTCACATGTCCGCTCTATGAATTATCCCCCTTTTTATAAAACCATATCCTTGCTGCAGGGGTGTGTCTTTTCAGGTCACATGGTACAGAAACCAGTCTTTCCAGTTTCTGCCAAGCCAGCTTGCTTCTCACAGGCAGTGCTCCTCCCAGCTTCTCCAGGAGGAAGCCACTTTTTACGACTGCGGTAATAAAAAACCTTTGCCTGAGTGGAGAGGGCTTTGTTCACTCTCTGGCAGAGCACAGGAAATTCAATTATCAGATAGATGGCATATCCTTATCCTGGGCAGCAAAAGGAAGGTTGGCCTGGGAACACAGTGGTGACTCAGGTTTCACTGCTGATGGGTAGTTGCTAGGCAAAATCAAGTTCCTTAAGCCAGACCTTCAGCTAACTTTTTGTTGCTTTTAAAATAACTTGTAATTTTACACATGCAGCTAGAATGCTGATTCTAAGTGCAAAACTATGACATTTCAACAGTTACAAAGGCATGTGACACCAAACATAGGTCACTCATTTAATTTAACATTTTCGATTTTGGTGGTTTTAAATCCAGTTGTAGTTAGGCTTAAGCTGCTGACTCCATAGCATTTTTGTTATAAGCATTGTTTTTGGGCTCTTCATTTCCCAGATTTTGTAGGCACACAAAACTCCATTCTGCCAATGTCTGCTGGTGTTCAGTAAATATTTTGCACATGTTGCAAGGTTTGAAATAGGCATTTTGCTTGCCTTCAGAAAAACACACAGAGTGGTTTTAAAACGCCGGCTTTTGGATAGTGGTGAGTACTGGTACTGCACCCATTTTTGGGATTTAAGAAATGAATTCCCCACACTTCTAGGTTGCATTTGGCAATCAGCATTGCCATTCCCAATGGTTTCAGACTACTGTGCGGGTAGTCCAATGGTGGTTTTAAAGCGCTTTGAAGCTAACCGGCGCTACTGTTTTTCCTTTGGCAACCCATTTCCCTCATGGCAACCCGGCCTTTCATTCTCGCACTGGTGGGTGGCAAGTGAGGCAACCATTTTGGTGGGCGCACAAACTGCGCAGCTTTCCTGGATTTCGGCGCACATGTGGGTTTTCCGCCATCTTGAATTTCCTAAGCCCACAGCACCAAATGTTGTAGCAGGATAGCTTAAACGTGGGTCAGGACACCCTACAAGGGCTGCGCCAACCCTGTACCAGTGCGAGAAGTAACACACGCGACCTGGGGGAGCGTGTGCGTGTAATTCAGGGGTGAGCGAGACGTTCCACATGTGATTGGCCTGGGCGCGTGTATTTCAGGGGCTCGCGGGTGGTTTCACACGCGATCAGCCCTGGGGGAGCGTGTGCGTGTAATACAGGGGTGCGCGAGAAGTTCCACACGCGATTGGCCTGGGCGCGTGTATTACAGGGGTGCGCGAGAAGTTCCACACGCGATTGGCCTGGGCGCGTGTATATCAGAGGTGCGCGAGAAGTTCCACACGCGATTGGCCTGGGCGCGTGTATTTCAGGGGCTCGCGGGTGGTTTCACACGCGATTGGCCTGGGCGCGTGTATATCAGAGGTGCGCGAGAAGTTCCACACGCGATTGGCCTGGGCGCGTGTATTTCAGGGGCTCGCGGGTGGTTTCACACGCGATCGGGCCTGGGGGAGCGTGTGCGTGTAATACAGGGGTGCGCGAGAAGTTCCACACGCGATTGGCCTGGGCGCGTGTATTACAGGGGTGCGCGAGAAGTTCCACACGCGATTGGCCTGGGCGCGTGTATATCAGAGGTGCGCGAGAAGTTCCACACGCGATTGGCCTGGGCGCGTGTATTTCAGGGGCTCGCGGGTGGTTTTACACGCGATCTGGCCTGGGGGAGCGTGTGCGTGTATACCAGGGGTGCGCAGAAAGTTTTACACGCGATTTTAGCAGGGTACGTGTATTGCAGGGGTGCCAGGGAGTCCTACATGTGATTTGCCAGTGTGGGTCCTCCCAGGTGTTCCCTGTACACCCTCCACGGCCCCTGCAGGCAGCCCACACCACAGGGGACTACCCTGCATCCCTGGTCATGTCCCGCAGGCAGCCCACCCAACATGGGCATGCCCCCCAGCAAAGGCACATGTCTCCTTGCACCAATGATCACCCACTCATGTCCCCTTGCACCCCCACCCCCAGAATTGCGGGGCACCTGCCAGCAGGCCCCCACCCATGTCTCCCACCACCCGCACCCCCCAGCACTGTGGGGCACCTGCCAGCAGGCCCCCACCCATGTCTCCCACCACCCCCACCCCCCAGCACTGTGGGGCACCTGCCAGCAGGCCCCCACCCATGTCCAACTCATGTTCCCCACCACCCCCACCCCCCAGCACTGTGGGGCACCTGCCAGCAGGCCCACACTCATCTCCACCATGGCATGTCATGCAATGTGAGAGCAAACAAATTCATACCCCAAACATTACACAAGTGCCACGAAGTACAGTGTCCCCAATGGAAACTGCCCACACACAATATGCCCACATACATGTAGAAATAACAACAAACATGACCAAATACTAAAGGATACGTTGACCTACAACCTGATAATGCCAGCACATCGACCACCTCTTACTGTACAGTGTTGGTGCCAGCCACATCTGTGAGTGCACTGCTTACAACATGAACTCCATCTCCAAAGTAGACGGGCTTGTGAAGACATGAGGACTGACCCTGCAAATTAGGAGGGAGACATGGAAGCACAAGCACACATCAATACACCATGCAGTGTACAATACTACTACAATATGCACTAGGAATGTATACACAGTATTGACTACAGACTGGCCACATAGCTCATGGGAGTCCAACGTCACTGTGTAAGTCACTGTCACTTGGGCACACCCTTTGCAAGCCCATGGAAACGGGAAGCAGGAGGGGTGTGTGTCTCACAAACCCAAGCATCTAACCCAAACTCAGGACAAGCCTGCATGTGCCCAACGGAATACAGTGGATGCCCACGGGAGCCACACAAGGCAACACACTGCACCTCAAAAATCAAAAAGCAAAAATCAAAAATGGCCATGTGGGGGCCAGGGGGGGTGGGGGAGGCCACCCAGGAGGTCCGAGGACAGGATGCTCACCAACAGCCACCTGGGTGAATGTTGCGAAAATAAAACACCTCCATGGGCTCATGGCCTGCACGGCTACTAATTTGTGGGAGAATCACTGCTGGATTCGCCCTCCTCAACCTCTGCTGCTGCCACAGGAGGTGGTGGTGCTATGGGAGGCAGCCCACGCAAAGCCCTGGTTTGGTCCTCCATTGCAGCAAGCATGCGGGTGTTGAAGGCCTCGTTCTGGAGGGCTATGGTGCGGAGATCCCCATGCAACACCCGACGTGTTGCCCGGACCTCCGCCCGAGTTGCCTGCATCTCTGCTCAGAGCGTACGGGTGAGGCGCTCCAGCAGCTGTTCTGTCCTGGTGACAGTGGAAGCCTCAAGGTCCAGTAGAGTCTGCCTGAGGTGCTGGACCTCTCCCCTCAGGGCTTCCCTCTGTCCCTGGGCATCTAGAGAAATTGATTCCTTCAGATTGTCCAGGGCCGCCTGTCTGTCCCTGTTGGACGCCAACATGTCCTCCCTTACTGATTGGCAAATGGCGGCTGTTGCCTGCTCTAGTAGCTCCCTCTGCCTTTCTGGGGGGACAATGGAAGTGGCCACCCTGTCCATGGCTTGAGCAATCATTTCTGATGATGCTGCCTGTTGGTTGGCCATACCATATATGGATTGCTCCCATACGGTATTGCCAGGTGGCGGACGGCCACCGCGTTGGCGGGCACCACACCTGTCTGGGGCATGGCGAACTGCGCCTCGCTGTGTCAGCACTGCCTGAGGCTGCAGGACTGCATTTCCCCTCTGATCTGCTGGCCCAGGAACAGGATCAGATGTTGCGGAGTGTGGCCCTGCATCCTTAACCACCACAGGCGCACCTACCAACACTGACATCCCCATAGTGGGCTCTACCCCTGGTGCAGGTGGGTCGGACAGAACAGTATCCCTTCCATGAACACATACCTGTGAATCCACATGGGTCTCATCCGAATCAACACTTGAAAAGAGTTCTGGGGAGGTGCACCCATATACAGCCCTGGAGAGAATGCCCTGCAGCAAGAGTGGGTTCTCACCCACCAACACACCACGTCCCCCACTCGTGCTCGGACGTGTCAGAGATCCCTCCTGGGTGAGCACCATCTCCTCACCCTCAACAGCATCAAGTGCGTCGTCCTCTGAAAAAACATGAAAGACAGAAAATGGAAACAAGCATTAGCACCATGGCACACAAATAGGCCAGACAAGCTACAGAAACAGTACTTGATAGACTCATGTCCCACATGACTATGACCCTCCCATGCATGCACTGTCACTGAGTTGGAAGGGGAGGAAAATGTCAGACACTGATGACACCAAGATGGAAGGGCAACACATCAGATGCATGCTGGCTAGCAGTGCCATCCCACAGTTGGCATGCACCATAGGCATGTCATATTTGTGAGAATGGGGCAGAGTGATGTGCAATAGAACTGGGGGTATTTCAACAATCAGCCAGAATGTGCACAGCAAAATACGGTACAATGTTGTTGCATGTTGCCACTTCAAGGTCAACTGGCGCAATATAGTGGCAAATGCCTGCTGTGGCCAGAAGGGACACTGCAATACCCAAATCCCAGGGGGCCAAATGCATTGGATGAAGCACATGGGTGACCCAAACCACTCAGGCACACACACCCTGACCTGGCACCCACCCTGGACCACTCCCACATGCAACATACACATGGATCACACACACATGCATGTGCACTCACCGGACAATGCCTCGTAATCTGGAAGTTCTCCCACACCTTGGATCTGCTCCTCTGTGACGTAGGTCCCAGCAACATTCTCATGTAGAGTGAGCTCAATGTCCTCTACTGGAGACCCACCTCCAGTCACCAGAGTTGCGGCATGACTTGAGGCCAGCTTACTCTTTGCCCTGCGCTTTAGGTCATTCCATCGCTTGTAGCACTCAGTAGCTGTGCGCCTCATAAACCCAAGGGAATGTATGCTGTCCGCGACGGCCTGCCAGTGTGCCTGACACCGAGCAGGTGTGATCCTTGACCCTGGAGTGCTCAACATTTCGGCGTCATGATCAGACACATACTGCACAAGTTGATTCAGTTTGGCATCATTGAAGCTAGGCTTCCTCGGCGTGCCGGACTGTGTAGCCGTGTCTGGGGCATCAGCCTGTAGTGCACGAGCACTCTTCCTCTTCCTCTTGTAAGGTGGTGGGGACTGTGAGTGACATATGCCGCTCTGGCCACTCGGGGCAGGAGCACCGGTGGACTGTGTCGTAGTGTGCAATGGCACACTGACCATCTGACTTCCTGCAGGCATTAGCTCGAGTGTGATAGTGGCAGGGGGAACCTCAGACTGACGGACTGGGACCAACACTGTCCTGGCTGGGAGAGACAGAGCTGGGGTGGACGGAGCTGCAGCTGCCCCTGCAGCCTTCCCACCCCGCCTACTTGGGGTAGCAGATGACATGGCTGCCCCTGATACACGTGGCCTGGTAACACTGACTGGCACGGCTACCCGTGGCCTAGACTTGGGGAGCTGGAAATCAGCCTCGGAGTCAGCCTGTGCCAGGTCAGGTGCCACAATGGACGGGTCCAACAAGGGCTGAGCATCGATGGTGTCAGCCACGTTTTCCTCAACCATGGGGGGGAGGTGGTATGGGTCTCCCTGACTGGTCCTCCACACGTGGGGTGCTAGGGGTAGCCTGCACATCCCGGCCACGTCCCCTACCGCGCCCACCACGCCCACCTCTTGAGGGTCGGCCACCTTTGCCACCCTTACCTCTTGCTCGCCTCCCAGACATGGCACTGATGTAGCTGTGCGTATGGGATAGCAGGAAAGTATTGTCCTGGGCAATTGGGGGTCAAAGGGGTAGGGTACTAGATGGTATTCGTACCCTAGTGCACTTGCAAGGCTGAATGGAACCCCTGGAGAAAGATGACGGGTCACGCAAAGCACAGGCACCCCAATAACAGAAAATGACGTGCAAGCGACCCCTCGTCTGGAACCCAGAAACACAATAATGAATGTATGCGTGTCACACGCAGCCTACAATGACCTCTGAAGGGGTACGCGACACACGGGGCAAGCACTGTTGGAAAATAGGTGCGCAACTCACCGTCTGCCAGGAAAAAGTGCGCGAAGAAGATGCGCGTGCGCGCCCACGCGTTGGCAACACCCCCGCCAAAAGAAGAATTGTACGCTGTCTGAGGAGACAGGACTACAGGAGAAGTAAACGCGGTCTGAGGAAACAGGTCCAGAGAAAAAGAGAAAAAGAAAAACTGACGGAGGTAACAGGGAGTACGAACTCGAAACGCTGTGAAGTAATTCGCGTGTGAACCGACAAGAAGTACAGATTTCACCCACTCGCTCTCCACGGAAAGCACGTACAAGGAAATGACGTCCTACACGTACCTTTTAAACCGGACCACACGTCCAACGTCACTTCGGCGTATACGTGCTAAGGACCTATTACATGAGCTGGAACTAGGACGTGCAGTTCACGTCACAGACGCGCCTGCGCTGTAAGGGCCGTTGGTCCAATGGATTCGCGTACCCAGCCAAAACGCGTGTGAAACTTCTCGCGCACCCCTGGAATACACGCACACGCTCCCCCAGGCCCGATCGCATGTGAAAACACCCGCGAGCACCTGGAATACACGTACCCCGCTCCCCCAGGCCCGATCGCGTGTGAAACTTCGCGCGCACCCGTGAAATACCCGCACCCAGCCGAAACGCGTGTGAAACTTCTCGCGCACCCCTGAAATACACGCACCCAGCCAAAACACGTGTGGTACTTCTCGCGCACCCCTGATATACACGCACCCAGACAAAACGCGTGTGGAACTTCTCGCGCACCCCTGTAATACACGCACCCAGCCAAAACGCGTGTGAAACTTCTCGCGCACCCCTGAAATGCACGCACCCAGCAAAAACGCGTGTGGAACTTCTCGCGCACACCAGAAATACACGCACCCAGCCAAAACGCGTGTGAAACCTCTCGCGCACCCCTGAAATACACGCACCCAGCACGATCGCGTGTGAAACTTCTCGCGCACCCCTGAAATACACGCGCCCAGGACAATCGCGTGTGAAAACACCCGCGAGCCCCTGAAATACACGCACCCAGGCCAATCGCGTGTGAGATACTTCTCGCGCACCCCTGAAATACACGCGCCCAGCAAAAACACGTGTGGAACTTCTCGCGCACACCAGAAATACACGCACCCAGCCAAAACGCGTGTGAAACCTCTCGCGCACCCCTGAAATACACGCACCCAGCACGATCGCGTGTGAAACTTCTCGCGCACCCCTGAAATACACGCACACGCTCCCCCAAGCCCGATCGCGTGTGAAAACACCCGCAAGCCCCTGAAATACACGCACACGCTCCCCCAGGCCCGATCGCGTGTGGTACTTCTCGCGCACCCCTGATATACACGCACCCAGGACAATCGCGTGTGAAAACACCCGCGAGCCCCTGAAATACACGCGCCCAGGCCAATCGCGTGTGAGATACTTCTCGCGCACCCCTGAAATACACGCGCCCAGGCCAATCGCGTGTGGAACTTCACGCGCACCCCTGAAATACACGCACACGCTCCCCCAGGCCCGATCGCGTGTGGGCCTTCTCGCGCGTGTTGGACTTTGGCGCACATCCATTTTTTTCCTGCGCAGGGACGCTACCGCCTGCTTTCATGTGGTGGACATGTATGGGCCTGTGCGCGTCTTTGGCCGTACGCTGTTTTTCCCTATTCGATTCCATGAATACGTGTTGTAGGCGAGCGTGTGGGCGTTCTGCGCACTTGCCTCCTGTACTTCCTCCGTGACGCCCACATTTTCACGAGTTGTTCCCCATTCTGCGTGTGACGCCCCGTGTTACGCCTACTTTTGTTCTGTGCGCCGCGCTATGTGCGAATTCACTGTGGCCTTATCGCACGGCGTTCGATGACCTGTGCGCCAGCGTGCGCCGCGCACTTTCTCAGCACACATTCCACATTTCGCGCGTGCCCGTGCTTCCATGAATGCATGTGCGCTGTTTTCTGTGCGATTTTCTGCGATTTTTCTGTTCCACTGCGAATCGCACGTTTTCGCACGCGTGCGCCGGTTTTTCCGCGCACATTATTTCCATGAATCGGCCTGTAAGTCTGAGAGCAAAGCGGGTACATGTAAAACGCATACCCAGGACCAACAGCGCATGGGCTGGCAGGAGCAAACTCTTGCTTTAGAAAGTGTCAGTCTGGCAAAGTGCAGGTACGTGAATAAGTACGATGTTTAGATAATGTCCACCAGCAGCACGGGATGTTATTCCAATTACGACTTAGGTCAAAGGAGTATTAACTAAATATATAAATTAAAGTAAATTACATTTTAACTATACACGTGAATAATTAAAAAGACAGCAGCAACACAGATGGCCCAAGGAACACCTTTTTTTGTATTTTTAGATTTCATTCATGTCAAATAGTTCTTCAAGCAAACACACTGCACAAAGGGGAGAGCAGCAAGTGGAGACATACGATGTTCAGGTGCTTTATGCGAATGCAGCGAGGAATATGGCGGAATAAAAGAATAATTACCAGATGGTGAAAGAAAGTATGATAATGAGAAGGGGATTGAACTGTCTAACAATGCAGACTGGTAGAACATGAATATTAATGCCCTAATTCATATGCCTTTTACATTATGAAATCAACATCACATTAGGTGGGGGGTCTACTAATGACGTGAGTAGCAAGTCCCTTCTCTATTTCCTTGGCGGAAATATCTTAGTCCTTTCTTCTTTTCCATGGTGGCCTTCTGTGAGGTGAGGTGGGCAGCAGATGCTCCTAGAGGAGGGGGCTCATCAGGGGGTTGGGTTTTGGTATATAGCAGGAGGTAAGGCTGGCATTGTGAGGTCTCAGGACAGAAAATGGCATTGGCAAGCTCATCAGGGGGTTGGGGTCTGCGGATATAGCAGGAGGTATGGCTGGCATTGTGAGGTTTTGGGAAAGAAAATGGCAGCCACAAGCCCATCAGGGGATGGAATTTCGGGCGTATAACAGGCGGTAAGGCATGCATGTGAGGTGTCAGGCCAGAAAATGACAGTGAGAAGGTCACCAGGGGGTTGGGGCTTGGGTGTATACCAGGAGGCATTGTGAGGTCTGGGGACAGAAATAGCAGTGAGGAGCTTATAGGGGGTTTTATTTTGGATGTATTAAAAGAGGTAAGGCAGGCATTGTGAGGTCTCTGGACAGAAAATGGCAGTGAGGAGCTCATCAGAGGGTTGAATTTTGGGTGTATAGCAGGAGGTAAGGCTGGCATTGTGAGGTCTCAGGACAGAAAATGGCAATGAGAAGCTCATCGGGGGGTGGGGGGTGTTTTGGGCATATAGCAGCAGGTAAGGCTGGCATTGTGAGCTCACTGTTTGGTTCGGAGACCGATAGCTTTTACCTCTCTAGTTGGTGATACCAGTGTTGCCCTCCTGAACTCCTTCAAGAGGCTATTGAAGAACATATGGTTAGCTAAATTGAGTACTCATTAAGGGGAAGCATTGGAGAACGTACAAGAGGTGAGAGGTAGTGGTGTCTCCAGGAATCAAATTTAGGGGGGTACAGAAAATGTAGGGGGCGCACCTATAAATGGGGGATGTGTCTGCTTTCCCCAAATTGATGTTTGATGTAGCCCAAAGTGAGCTTGGGGAGGTAACATAGAGCATTTCTACAGTGTAAAATTTGGGGAAAGTTGGATGAAAAAAAGTATTTACAAGCAATTCTGTAGAAAAAATGTAATATTCGAATACTTCGGATGCAAGGGCTACATCTCTAAGGACAATGTCATCTATACCTCATATGTCAATATAAATGAAATCAGTTTTAATATTGTGCCAGCGTGTCATGCAATACACAGCATTGGGTTCGGAAGTGCCAGAATATAACAGAATTAGTTGCAAGATATACCACCAAAATGCCATGTTATGTATGAAATAATATGGCATTTATAACGCACCTATACACAAGTGTTTCAAAGTACCTCAAAGTATACCTTAGTGTTGCTCAAATGGGGCAGAGTGCTGTCAATTCAGGGTGACCCATGTTGCCCTATGTAACTCAATTACAGGACTTTGCTAAGGAGGAAAGTGCCAACCTGCCGGGGGTATTGCTTGACTACACCAATGTTCTCTGAAACAAAGCAATGTTCAGCTCAATGTGCTCAACTCTATTTAATCGCAGTCAGCATAATGCCATTGCCATCAATACCATGCCAGCCCTGCCCAAGCCTGCCCATGTATGGCATGTTCTGATGTAAGTGCAGAGTCAAATCCATGTAATGTATCTCCATGCAGGGGCTGCAACAATATGCCACGTGCAGCATCATATGCCCTGCTAATGCCCTTATATGGTTGGTAGAGTCACCCTATCTAGGCTGGAGCCCCACAAATCCAAACTCAATTGACCCAACACCACCACCACCAATAGCGCAAGCCCCATAACTGGAATCCTGATCCCACCTCCCAGAACACAAGTCCCGTATCTGACATCCTGTCCCACACCACCAAGAGCACAAGCCCCGTAGCTGGAATCCTGATCCCACCTCCCAGAACACAAGCCCCGTATCTGACATCCTGTCCCACACCACCAAGAGTGCAAGCCCCGTAGCTGGAATCCTGATCCCACCTCCCAGAACACAAGCCCCGTATCTGATATCCTGTCCCACACCACCAAGACTGCAAGCCCCAGAGCTGGAATTCTGATCCCACCTCCCTTAACACAAGCCCCGTATCTGACATCCTGTCCCACACCACCAAGAGCACAAGCCCCATAGCTGGAATCCTGATCCCACCTCCCAGAACACAAGCCCCGTATCTGACATCCTGTCCCACATCACCAAGAGCGCAAGCCCCATAGCTGGAATTCTGATCCCACCT
Organism: Ambystoma mexicanum; assembly: GCF_040938575.1. Taxonomy (NCBI): domain Eukaryota; kingdom Metazoa; phylum Chordata; class Amphibia; order Caudata; family Ambystomatidae; genus Ambystoma; species Ambystoma mexicanum. Next base: position 47,163,304 of record NC_090925.1, on the reverse strand, counting down.
CCCAGAACACAAGCCCCGTATCTGACATCCTGTCCCACACCACCAAGAGTGCAAGCCCCATAGCTGGAATCCTGATCCCACCTCCCAGAACACAAGCCCCGTATCTGATATCCTGTCCCACACCCCCGAGAGCACACGCCCCGTATCTGGCATCCGGCCCCCCACCACCAAAATTGTTAACTCCACACCTGGCATTCTGCCTCCAATAGCCAAAGCAGTGTCCCCATAACTGGACACTCAACTCCCACAACAGAAGCCCCTCACCATCCAGGCCATGGCAACACCCCATCCCGAGCAAGACACTTTGTGCAGCGGTGGGTCTGCTGGTTGAACGCCCTCATGATTTTGGAACCAAGGCATCAGCACATACATGCATTACCATTCTGGTTTGTTCTCCAAAGAGAGCCAGCCAGCACAGCAACCCAGGCCCACACCTGCCCCATGTGGTGGGCACAATGGGAGGAACAACAAGTTGTAGGGGAGAGAGGTGCCCCACCCGGCACTAGCCTGGAGACGCCACTGTGGAGGGGAAGATAATCTCAGTGTTGCGAGAGTCGAGCCTCATTTATGGATGGCAAATATCCTGATGATGAGGAGGTGAAGGAGCAACACAACTACATGTTGTGTGATTCTCAGCTTCACTTATAAACAGTGAACAATGCAGCTTTTATGTTGTTCCATCCATGGAACAAACTCGATGATACTCTCAGAAGCAAAAGGATTGATCATTGCAAACTTTATAGGGAAGAGACTTTGTGGATTACAGTGAATATTCAAGTGTTCAAACAATCCCCACCCCCAACCCCGTGGGATGTTGCTAGCTCAACACACAACAGGAAATATTCTGTAAAGTATTCAGAGCATGCCATTTTTTCCCTCCCTCTCTCAACTATCATCCTACACCCAACTCACCCAGAGAGAAAAAATCCTGAAATTGTTGTAATGTCCTGAATGTTTACATCCTTTTCTGAGAGATAACTGCAGAGTGTCCCAATAAAAGTATGTTCTTAAGAATCTATGTATGATCATCAAAAGACGTACCACAAGAAGACACAGTGGGCCTCATTAGGAGTTTGGAGGTAGCCATGATCTTAATAAGGGCATGGCTACCCCCAAACCCGGGTCCGGGTGCCGCAGAAGGGGATTTACCGGGCCATTCCGACCTTGGATGGCCCGGTAATTCCCTTTCGCGGGACCCGGAGCCGGTACGTCCCCATTCCCATTTGAGCCCCGTTCATAACGGTACCATTGCACCATCATGGTCTGCTTTCGGGTGCTGCTCTGCACGCCTGATATGACCAAGCGTGCAGAGCGGCCCCCACGAGCAAACTTGTAATGTTGCAGCATGTCAACAACAGCACCGGTAGCTCTACCGGCGCTGTTGTTGCCTTACAGCAACATTCGTAATGAGGCCCAGTGACTTGCTTATAACAAAGACTATGTTGTAAAACTGGGCTCCTACATCTGATCTTAAAGGATCAGCTACTCCCTCCTTTTCTGATGTTTAATGTCAGGTGATGTGAAATGACCCAACGTTCATGTAACAGTTGAAATGTCTCCAACCATGTTCATTACTAGAGGTCATGGGGGTGTAGAAACATGCTGAAGAGGGTGAGATGTGAAGTAGTGACCACTTACCAAACATGGCCTTTGTGCATTTCATGCCAGCCTTGGTGCTGCAGCATTTCTCCCTCTCGCCACATTCCAAGTCCGCAGAGCAGTTCTTCATCATGGAGAAGTCTGGTTTTTGGCACCATTTGGGGTCTCTCGGATGATGCTGGCCATTCTCTTCCTTAGGGTGGGACCGGCCTTCATGATGCTCTGGTGGACCACGCCGCTGTCCATCTGGATGAGACCTTTCTTCATGGGATTTATTCATCTGATTCTTAAACCTCTCGTACTCCTCCGGGTGCTTGTCCATGTAGTCTTTGAAACACATCCCGGAATGATGAGCTTCCTTGTTCTGAGACTGGTCTACATCAAAAAACAAGAAAAGCAACTGAGTGTCCATATAGCCTTACCCACGGCATTGCTCATAGTGCGAAACAGAGAGGCTGTGCATGCACCTTGAGACCACACTATGGTTTCTGCATCAGAGTAACAGAGAGTAGGGACAACTATTGACTTCTTTGAGTGACTGGCCTTGTCCATAGACTTCATCCAGAAGGCAGATAATGCACAGGATTGACCAACAAAATGTATTTCTCACCATTGCAGCCACACCTTTAATTTCCTATCCTGCCATCCTCACTCTACTTAGTGTAAGATGGCACTGTGCTGGCATACAAAGGAACAGGCTGATGCTCTGTCATGCAGCCATCCCAACCCAAAATGTGCTGTTATACATCAAAGGTCAGGGAGCTGGAGATACAAGGTAGCAAAAGCCTGAAACACAGGCATACAAAGACAGTGGGCCTCATTACAAGGTAGGTGGTAACCATGCCGCTATTAGCGGCATGGCTAACCCCTTACCGGGTACCGGGTCTGAGTTCCTTGAATGAGGAATTACCGGGCCATTCAGACCTTGGAGGGCCCGGTAATTCCTCATTCAAGAAACCCATCCCCATTCCCATTCGAGCCCCCATAGGGCTCAATGGGAATGGGTAGGGTGCTAACAACGGACCTGTTAATAACGGGCCCGTTGTTAGCACCCTGTACTGCTCGCGGGACCCACTAAGGGTGCCTAGTAAAACCAGGCGTCCTTAGTGGGATCGCGTGAGCAGACTCGTAATGGGGCGGTAAGGGGTTGACGGCTATGGCACCTTTACCAGTGCCGTTAACCCCTTACCGCCTAGGTCGTAATGACCTCCAGTGTTTGTAATTCCAAGGAGAAAGGATGATCCATGACCCAGAAGCCACAAAACATTGACAGAGTCTGTGTGGTTCTCGAATAACATATGGTCGCTCATGTTAATAGAAGCAGAAGACATGCAGTCACTCTTTGGGGATTATGGTTGATCAATTGAAGGTATGATAGGTGCAGGTCTATACCATTAAAGCTCTGCAATCAATTCTAGAGTGTGTATGCCTGTGTGTGTGCGTGTGTGTGTGTGCGTGTGTGTGTGGGTGCCTGTGCTCATTGGAACGTGTCAAAGCTTCTGCTAGGAGCTGTTTCACACAGAAAGTTGTGACTAAAAACCAATACTAGCATCAGGGTCATTGATGCCAGACAATAAGGATTCAATGAATGCATGGTTTATACGCCGGTCCAAGCTCATGTTCCTTCCTGCTGGCGGTGGCTTCCACTCCCCCCCAGAGCTTCTATATCCTCTCACCCGATCATCATCTTTGGGCCCTTCCCTCTTTTTGCCCCGCCAGATTCACTGCACTCCCAACCGACCCAAACCTCACTTCTGTCCGTGACATCTCCTCCCTTATGTCTTTGCTCTCTGACATGGACATAGTTAGGAGGCTTTGGAGGTAGAGTTTCACAATCGTTTAGATATTCTGTAAGCCCGTTGACGTATAGGGAAAAAGGTAATGGAGCTAACACGCATCCCTGCCTCACGCCAGACTCAACAGAAAACCCAAGGATCCAGCATCCACCACTACCCGAGCTGACAGAAGCAAAATTGTCAGTATGCATGCGTCTCAGAATATGAATAAGATCTTCTGCGCAAATTCATTTAACCAAGTCTATTTTGATAGTGTGCATTTGCAGGTATGTCATTGTCAGTGGGAGTATAGTCACCCCATTAACATTTCCCACCTCAGGGCAGCTCTGCAATGCTCTAAAACCTGGTGTGAATCTTGATTTAATAAAAGAGAAGATTTGCATTGTGAGCAGGCGAGTCCTACTTGTGATGATCATCTTTTCTAGAAAGGACAATTGATGAATAGTTAATGAAACTTGGGCATACTTAGGTTGAGTTTGCAAGTTTCATTGTTTTCTTGTAGAAACATATATCTTACAAGTTCTGATATGGGGATTTTGTGCTGGCATCCCAGAAATGTCTCTTGGCTTTCCTAAATGTCTAAGGACTTACCATCATGTATTACGTTGGCCGCGGCCAGGGCCAGCAGAGAGGTGAAGAGCAGGAACTTCATGTCGATAGAGGACGCAGCACAGTGTCAGTATCTGCAGTTAGGAGCAGGAGGAACTCAACTCTTTCGACTGGAGACAGAGAGCTTACCCTCCGCTACTTATAGGACTCTGGCAGCCACGTCAAGATAGTGCCCAGATAACAGAACAGGACCTGTCCACCCCTCAATTATTGGATTATTCCAGGTGCGCCAATCTGAACAGCAGATACTGACTTTCTCATTGTCCATGAATGTGTGCGTGACCTTTACATCTGCTACAGTAATCAGAGGTTGTGTGGCGCGAGATATCAAAACCAATAATTACACATTGTATCTCAAGGAGAAGGATGCAGAAATGCAATCCAATAATGGTTTCTCTTATGGGTTTATTTCCATTACTCAGACTCTTATCTTTCATTCTGGAATCTGTTCATGTTTCTTCAGTATGACATTTCGCCTTACAATGGAGAGTTTGTAGTAGAACTGCAGGTGCTTGGATCCTGTGACTATAATCCAATCATATTAAATTATGTCCTCATATTTCATCATACAAATACATTTTGTGAAAGCATTTTAAAAGCAATAAACCTAATTGAATACCATATTCTTTGCATATATATACTTAACTTAACCATAACTATGGTCACTACTGTGGCCGTGTATATATATATATTACACGGCCACAGTAGTGACCATAGTTATGGTTAAGTTGCTGTTTCCATAGGAAGAGCAGTTTGTGGGCGGCCTATAACTCCGCTCCCCCTGGACGAATCCTCACCAAACTTTGCAGAAGAAGTATACAGGCCACTCTGAATTTATGTGCAAAGTTTGGCGATGTCTGGTCCAGGGGGGGAAAAGTTATAGGGGGGTCCCAAAGTCTTTTTTTCCCATAGAATGAATGGGGGAAAAACTTTGCGCACGGCTACAGGTCAAACCGCTGGATAGATTTTCAGCAAGGGGAAGGGGCTTGATCCCGAAAGCGTGCTTTTGTAAATTTGGTGACAATCTGTGCAGTACTTTTCTTTAAAACGACCAAAAAGTAGGTGTCAAAAATTAGTGATATCCATGTCCGCTCCGCGGTTACACTTCCCTGTTCGCTCGGCGGACAAGGTACCGATTGGCTAAGGGGCTGACGTCATGGACGCAGACACGCGACGTCTCTGTCGATTGGCTGTAGTGAGACGTGTTGTACGTCAGAGTGTTTGGATGCGCCCGACATCTTGGATCTGCCGCCAGGGCAGCGGCGACCAGCAGCAACATGCTATTTCGAAACCTATTTTGCTGTGTCATAGTGCTTGGGGTGGTTCACACAGTAAGAGATGGGTGAAAAAATGTATTTGTTCAGGTGGTAGGTGATAATATTGTATTCTCTATGCATGCCTTGTTCGGAATGATTGTGCATACAGAAAATGAGTGTTTTAATAGGGGTATTATTTCAATCCGTGCTGCGCACAGGCACCTTGAAGCTGTTGTAAGGACACACGTGGTGTTAGCAAACATTGCAATTGAGTACATGTCGTTATTACATTATTTGTTCCTATGGACGCGTGGTGTTAGTGAACATTGCAATTGAGTACATGTCGTTATTGCATTATTTGTTCCTATGGGTATGCTATTGATTAGTACGCCGCCATGGGTGTGACATGCTGCGGTGCTTGTGGCCAGGACCTAGCGTCTTGGATGCATGGCTGTAGGACGAAGGCACAAGCCCATACTTTCAAGACTCTAGGCCCTGGCCACAACCTCCGCAGCATGTCACATCCATGGATACACCTGTAGTATTGATTATCGATTAGATAGTTCTGGCGATTGTGTACAGGCCATGCACCTAAGAACAAAGTTGTATGGACATACATGTAAGACTTTAGGCTCTGGCCACAACCACTGCTGCATATCACAGCTATAGATATGCCTATACTATTGCATATCACTCACAGAAAATGAGGTTTTTAATAGGGGTACTATTTCAGTCTGTGCTGTGCACAGCCACCTTGAAACTGTTCTATGGACATGCGTGGTGTTAGCAAACATTGAAATCAGGTTCATGTCGTTATTACATTATTTTTTACTATGGTTGTGCTATTGATTAGTACGCTGCCATGAGTTTCACATGCTGCGGTGGTTGTGGTCCTAGCCACAACCACCGCATTATGTCAAACTCATGGATACACCTGTAGTATTGATTATCAATTAGATGGTTGTGGGGAGTGTGTACAGTGTTGGGTGCATGGCTGTTGTCCATGCACCCAAGAACAAAGTTATAAGCACTATAGGTATAAGCCACTGCACACCCATACATTGCAATATCTATGGCCATACATGTAGGAGCGTATCCTCTGCCTAGAACCACTGAAGCATACCACAACTATCGATACACCCGTACTACCGCACATTACGCAGGTGGTTGTGGGGAGGACCTGCATTTTTCAGTGCATGGCTGAAGGACATGCAACTGAGAACACACTTGTCAACTCTAAAGTTATAAGCCAACATGGATTTTACATACTGCGGTGCTTGTTGGCATGACGTACCGTTTTGGATGCATGGATGGCTGCAGGCTGTAGGTCATACACCGAAGAGTGTAGACCCTGCCCACAAGCAGTGCAGGATATCACAATCATACATCTCAGCAGGGCCTATAGTCCTGGGTACAAATTGAGTGCATGCTACAGTTATAATGTTTCATTGTATGGGTGTGTCACTCATGTGTAAGCGACCATGGGTGTAATATGCTGCAGTGGTTGTGGCCAGGGCCTAGAGTCTTGGGTGCATGGCCGTAGGCCGTAGGCCGTAAAACATACTGTCTTATGTTTTACGGCCTACGGCCATGCACCCAAGACTCTAGGCCCTGGCCACAACCACTGCAGCATATTACACCCATGGTCGCTTACACATGAGTGACACACCCATACAATGAAACATTATAACTGTAGCATGCACTCAATTTGTACCCAGGACTATAGGCCCTGCTGAGATGTATGATTGTGATATCCTGCACTGCTTGTGGGCAGGGTCTACACTCTTCGGTGTATGACCTACAGCCTGCAGCCATCCATGCATCCAAAACGGTACGTCATGCCAACAAGCACCGCAGTATGTAAAACATACTTCCAAGACTCTAGACTCTAGAGTCTTGGAAGTATGTTTTACGGCCTACGGCCTACGGCCATGCACCCAAGACTCTAGGCCCTGGCCACAACCACCGCAGCATATTACAGAAATTGATACAATTGCAGTATTGCCTATGGGTCAAATGGTTATGGAGAGTGTGTAGAGACTTGGCAGCATGGCTGAAGTGTTGTTACAAGCCAAACTGGGTGTGATATGGTGTGGTAGTTGTGGCAAGGACTTAGAGTGTTTGGTGCATGCCGAAAGGCCATGCACCCAAGAACAAAGTTATAAGCACTGCAGTTGTAAGCCACTATGGATTTTATACACTGCATACCCATACATTCAAAGCTCTATGGCCTTACATCCAAGTCTGTAGCGTCTGGCTACAACTACTGCAGCATATAACAGGCATAGGTACATTCGTACTATGAAACATCGGTCAGGTGGTTTTGGGGAGGTCGTAGTGTTTTGGGAGCATAGGCGAAGGCCATGCTCCCAAAACCAACTTTATAAGTAGTGAAATTAGAAGCCACAATGGTTGCGATATGCTTTGCTGTTTGTGGCCAGGACCCACAGTCTTGGGTGCATGGCCAAAGGCAATAAGCATAACATTAATCAGAAAGAACAAAAAAACACTCAAAGAAAGCAAAGAAATAGTTTGTAGCATAGCAAATGATGTTTTTTTTTTTATCTGACAAGGATTTTTTTCTCCCAGACCCAAAGATTTAAAAAACAAACACAGAAACTGAGCACAACGCACAGTAAACTGGTTTGTAAGCTAAGTGTGAGGGTCAAAAAGAAAAACTAAACTGTCTATTATACAATGTAATATGTCTTCATAAAATGCAAACACTAACATGTTTTTTTCTTTTATCACAGAAATTAAAAAAGGCTAGGTCCGCCAAGTACTCCAGTCATGTAAAACATATGTGGATTCTGCACAAATTGCTCATTGGTGAACCTTTGGTTTGTCGCATTTGGTAAGCTTCTAATGCATCGTATTTGCTTTCATTGGAATGCAATGGATGAATTGTGTACTGGTCCAAAAGAGTGGACACTGCAGCAGGATCCAGAAGTTCAAATTGTCCAGTTCCTGATGACTGTTCAATTGTTTCCCTTAAGCTTTCTTCAATATGTATTTCCTTGTAGTATGTGTTATTGTCCTTTAGATATTGCAAGGCTTGTCTAACTTTATGTAAGTCCACCAGTTGATGCCACATTTTTTTGTCTTTGGTTGGTACACCATTTACTAAGACAATTAAAGAATGCTCTATTGAACGTTGTACTCCTAGAGTGTGTACATTTTCTGTAAGATCTAATGGCAAATTAACTACTTTGCCACAAATGCTTTTCACCAATTCAGCGGGAGGTAATTTTGCTGTTTTTGGGTGAAGGCGTATAATTGCTTGAAATGGGTGAACTTTTTGAATTATGATGCTCTCGTACAAATTGAGTTGTTGCAATGTTTCTGGTAGTGGGAACAATTCCAAATTATTTGTGATAGCACGTGAAGGACTTTGGTTGTTGTCTAGTTTTGTTGTGCAGTAACTACAACATATTAGGGGTTAACTTATTTCATATTTGTTTTCGGCTAAAAGGTAGAGAGCTAATTCAAACCATTTGGAATCTTCATTGTCTTCTATTTTGTATGCTATGTCTACATTTTTTGTGTTCCTTTTGTAAAACGTTCTGCGGCAACACACACACACATGGTTTGGTATTTCAGCCGATGCACTTTTAAATGTTAGTATTTCCTTTTTGTATGTGTATAATAGAAGGTTGCTATGTGCAGAAATGTTGGTAGTCTGTTATGAAACTATTGCACTTTGTAAGTGAGTTTCACTTCCAAAATATTTTCTATGCATACAGTCAATTTCTTCTTGTACATACTTGGGTGTACCATGCAGAAGAGTGTTATTTAAATTGGCTAATTCTGAAGCTGGACATTTAGCATAGTATATTTTATACACTAGATTTCTAACATTTGAATGATGTATTGATATCCTTTTGCTATCATGGAAGGTGCTTTTGCAAATAGGTCCAGAAATGCAGGCTAATGAATGTCCTTGTAGTCCTGTGTATTGCACATTGGGCAGGTATCCATATTTTGCAGCACTTTCATTTTAATTTTGTCTTTACCTTTCACATACTGATTGAGGAACTGATGTAATGATTTGAAATATTTGTTAAAAATGGCACACATTGACATGCCAGGCCATTTGTATACTGGACAGTCTGGTTCAGTCGAATCGAGAGGTAATTCTGAGTTTTCAGGGGATACTTTTCTAAGCAGTGTTTCTTGTTCCATGATGCTATTATTGATTTGTTCATACCCTCTTCCACTGCTATGGATGGCAATTGTGTTTGCTTGATTTTGTTTGTATGCTTCTTCATTAAAATATGGTTCTGTGGTTGTTGTGTGACTCCATTCACCTCCACAAATATGTATTTTTGTTCCCCTTCCATTTATTGATAAGTTTCTTTTGCAGTTTGGTTTTTAGTTTTGTTAGTGGTTTCATTCTATTTAACACTAACATAAACAACTTCCTTTTGAGAATGATTGCACTATCCATGAGAGCGTGTAGGATTATATTTCTACGGTAGGTTTTAAGGGGTGAGGATGATTTCAGTCCTCTTCTTATTAGATTCTGAAGGGCTCTGTGGCAAAACATTTTTGCTAAAATATTTTTTTTACTATAGGTTCTTGTTACTATATCAGGATTAATAGGAGCATTGTTAGCAGTACTGGTAGCTGATTTTTTTGTGAAGAATTTTGTGCTTCGAGACACATTTTGTTGGAGGAGGTAAAGTTTTGGTAGTTGAGGCTTCGTTTGTTTTGGTAAACAAATGTATTCGCAGTTTTGTTCCAACGTTCTCTACAAACTCTGCTACAGATGGATGCTTAGGTTGGAAACTTTTACTTTTATTTGCTCTACTTCTGCGTTCCTTTTTATGGACTTGCATTTTGGTCAGCATTTTTTGGGGTCTGTTGAAAAAAGAAGGCATAGTTTGGTCTGCTGTACAATGTATGTGTGCTGTGTGCTTGCGTGTATGAGTTTGATGGGCAAGCACTTTGTGGTGGTGTGTGAATGTGCATTGGCCTCTTACAATGATTTGGGAAGACTACTTTTCTTTTTGAATACTACTACAATGTGCTTCAAATGAGAGTAGAAAGTGGGGTAGTGGTGAGGAGAAGCATTAATAGTGAACGTAATGGCATAAAATTGACACAGCTATCTGCTTTTTAGTACTAACATTCTAAGTGATCTGTATGTTATTTGAGTTCCAAACATACGGGGATGTGTGAGTCATTCTGCCTGTTATTCTTTGTTTAGTAAATGGCGATTTGTGGGTAGAATGGTTCAGAAATCACAGTTTGATTTGGTGCGCAAATTAAATACATAACCCACACAGTCTGTTTGAGGAATAGTTAGAATATAAAGGTCGTAGTGTATTTACTTTTTTTGCAGAATGACCAGGTTTCTTCGGATATGTCGTTTGCAGTGTAGATGCTGTTGATTTTCAGGAGAGTAGTCTTCACTGCGATTGTAAAAAGGAGAAGTTAGTAACTTTGTGTGTTTAAAGCTGAGATGTTACAGTACACGTTAATTTTGTATTTTTCGTCGGAGTATTCTTCTTTGATATTTCAACACAGTGCATGTGTGCATTTCTCTTCACTATGTGCTGCCTTTCTATGTTACTTGCAGTATGTCAGTTGCACGTGCTTCAGAAATGCATACACTTTTTAGGTTACAAAAATGTCTTGTTTATTTTAAGCTTAGTTATCTATAGCAGAGAGGTTTGTAAGTGATAGGTCATTATAGTAAATGGGGAAAAATTCTGTACTTTCATATTATAAGTACGATTTCGAAAAATCGGGAGACCGTCGAAGGAGATGTCACCACAGCAATCGGGAGCATTTACTTTTTCTCATACAATCGCATTAGAAGTAGCTTTTATGTAGATGGTACACAGTAAAAAATTGTGACATTTTCGAATGGAAAATCGAGTTTCCCACTAAATAGGGAGGGTTCTAACGTATGTATAGGTTATGCGGGAGATAGTAAGAAGTAGTGTGGTTTGTTACTGAAAAATCGGACAGCTTGTACTTAAAGGATGACTGTTGGTATGTATTGCCTATGCAGATTTAGTGGTATTAATTTGTTTAAATGAAATCATAAGGGTTGCACATGTTCTCTGAGTAAAATATGCATACCTGTAGTTTAGACGCATGCATATGCACATGGATGGAGCTGTACGTAGAAATCCATGACACTTGTACAGTTGTTTTTGAAGTAGGTGCTTTGCAATGATATGCGACTTGTATTCACAGTGATCAATAGTAAAGTGCAAAAATTTGATGACGGAGTTAGATGTAGGGATGGTTAATGTGATTGGTGGTTGGTTGTGTGACTGCTTAGCTGTGTCCAATGAGGAAATGGAATCGCGAGTGATGTGGAAAGGGTAGAAGGACTGGCTAGGAGTTACATGCCGCACGTACACAACGCTTGTCCGCGAGTAGGACGTGCCACATATGGATATCTACAGCAAATTGAGCATGGAAAGGGGACTGTGGGCATCAGCCAATCAGATGTTCACATTGTTCCTTTGTGCCGAAAGATAGAGTGTATACTGAAGATGGCAGAGGAACAGAGGGTCAGGGTTTTCGTCTTTGGAGATATTTTTGTCCAAGGTTTAAAGCAGTATGCCGAAAGTAGGCATGTGGCACATCATTTGATGTGAGAGGAGTGGAGGTGGTGTGGAGCGCTGAGACTGATTGAAATGTTGCAGCACTTCTCCGAGTTTGCATCTAGATCCGAACTATGACCACTCCTCATGTGGTACTTTTGCACTACGGTGCTTGCCATTTGGGCTACGTGAGTTCACATACTTTGTTGAAAGATTTAGAACAGTTTGTTGAAGCAGTTATGAACATCTTTCCAACTGTGAAATTAATTTTTTCTGGGTTACTGCCTAGCGGAAAATGGGACAATAGTTCTCTTTTCTGTCCTGATCAATGTATTGGGAGATGTAACATTAATCACGGCAGGCGTGCATGGTTTGGGGGTGGTGCTGAGGCTAATGTATTCACAGCAGCTATGGATGCCATAAGGATTATTTGCGAAATGGTCGCTACAGTAGCCAGAAGCACAATGAAGATGAGCTCGGGGGTGTGGCCATTTATAGGGGTCCAAGGATGCGGCTCGTGACCATATTGCTCACTGAAAAGCGCTTCAAAAATTGTAAACGACTCATTCACAGGTGAAGCTATTGTATGCGAAATGTGAAATGGTGATTTTATACTAAAAAAAAATTTCTCGTGTATGTGTCTGTTATTTTGCAATGTTGCGGAGGCAGACAAAGTACGCAAATTATTCCACACGCTCAGCGTGGGTGCGGTCACATGATGACGTCCTGAACACATCCGCGAGGGAAAAGCATGCCCGCACGACAGCAAATGTATACTAACAAACGTGCGCATGTGTGCCAGTGTTCTACGGACAGTGTTTGGGTCCTGCAAATAATTAAAAGTGTGACACAAGTGAGATGGACAGTTAGGGACAGGGGGGATGTTTTTAGTACTTATGGGTGTACTGCGCATGTGCGTACCTGATTTGCTGACTGTAAGGACAGGTCCAGTGTCCTTAGGACACCTCCATTTTGTTTGATAACGAACATGCCGGCCACCGCGCCTGTTCTACAGACGGTTCCACCTTGCTGCGGATGATACGGATAGATATAGTGTCCTTAGGACACTTCCAATTTGGCTAATTTATATACATCCAGCCCACCTAGAATGTTATAGGAACATGTTTTATTTGTGAGCCGTACGGAGAGGTATAATGTTATTAGCACGCCACATTCTGTTCCTTTAGACACAACCTGCACAGATGGTGCATTCTAAGACAAGTCCAACTTGGTAGACATTGGTACGGGTAGGTGTATTGCCATTAGAACATCCACATTGTATTGCTTACGGCTAGCTCGAACAGGCGCGCTGTTTGCGAACATTGTAAGTCTTTTAAAAAAAAAAAAATTCTCTACCCCGTATTCAACAACAACTATACAAAAACTTTCTAAAAAACTACACACACTTTAACCAACAGAAACAGAGTGGGATGCAGTCACTGACACGAATATATGGGAATTAGGGTTCAACACAGGCTGATTGTGAGGAGATGATTTGTGTGGGGAAGAAGGGATGGATGTTTCATCATAACATCTATTTTCTTCTTGAAGGTTTGGGGACGGTTCACTAGGGAATGGAGAAGGGGGCAGGTACAGATGGGACAGTGATAACGTATTTTTCCTCTAACAAATTCTTCCACAAATTCCCTTAAACTATTAAAATTGTTATTTAGTGTCTCCATTTTAAGTGCTATCCTTTTCAGCCTGTCTTCCTCTGTGTCCTTTATTGGCTTTTCTTCTTTTTTGGCTGGTGTGCTACAAATAAATATATATATATGTTAAATGCCCATAAAATACTGAACATTATTTTGCTTATACAGAGCACTGTGTACCATTACTGTCGCTATCTTCGGATATTTCCTCATGCGGAAAATTCTCCTCCAGCCACTCCAAAGTACTGCACATTTATCTATCAAAAGAACAGAAAGCAATTATTTTTTCTGCGCCTCATAATAAAAAAAGTACACACTTATATAAGAAAAATGAGGTTAACTTACTTTTTTGCTGTAATGTGTCTTCGTTGAAGTACGTGTGTCTACTGTCGGTCCTGCCTACAGCGTTTCTGTGAGGTACTTACGTTGGAGTATTACTTTCTTTTTTTATGGTACAATCCATTTCATTCTACATGGTTGTTAAATGCATGGCTTGTGTTTCAGAGGTTTAGGTTTCCCTATTTATTTACTAGTAATTACAATGCTTTTATGTGTTCTTTTTCAAAGTTGAAATCTTTTTTCTGTAATACAGTAGTACAATTTTCAGATGGCCCCTGACTGTTTTGGGAGTGATGACCTCATCCGCGTCTGTCCGCAGACAGGCGCTCAGTCCGTGTCTTCACAATATCTATAGCGAAGAGGTTCTGAATGTTCTATGTTACATGTATATAAAGTAAGCAGATTATACAACGTATCTCCCTAGATCACATGATAGTGTATTTTCAGCAAAAAAACTTTATTAACGCAATGTTATGATTAGGTTCCCCTTCAAAAAAACGTGTGCAATTCAGTAAAAAAAAAAACTTGGTTAAAGGGAGGTTATGGTTAAGTTGTCCTACTAAAAACCTGTACAATTCACTAAAAAAAAACTTTGTTTAGGAGACGTTATGGTTAAGTTGCCCTACTAAACATCCATACAATTCACAAAAAAACTTTGTTTAGGGGACGTTATGATTAAGTTGCGCTACTAAAAACCTGTGAAATTCCCTAAAAAAATCTTTATAAACGTCACATTATGGTTCGCAGTAACACCGAAAAACCCCTGAAATTCGCCAGGTATGGTAGGCTAGACAACCATAACTGCCCACACCACTGTGCACTGCTAGCACTAGCACCCAGGACATCAAAGATGACATCACAAATGTCATTGATGACATCACTGATGACATCACACGTGTAGCCCCTTTGTTTTTGTTCACTGACATATCTAGGCTAGGTGGGTTTATTTACTGACAGTCAGAAACTTAACTTTCAAAAGGTATTACATTAGTGCCAGTGATATATCTGCCGGAAGGTGCCTGAACTACCGGGAGGCATGACCTGCCGGTAGTTCACAGCCCAAACCGGCAGACTCAGAGTGAGCCGCTCCGGAAAACATGCCTGTAACGTTGTTACCAACGCCCTATTTCTGGACCGGCTCACTCCTAATGAGAGCCATAGTTATATGTTAGCCTGAAAATACATCTGATTTAAAAATTCTATCTGCCACTCAACCATACGTGTTACTTGTTCCTTCTATGGGCACTTTACCAAGGTGGTCTATATAGGACTCATTTTATTAAGCAGAAAAACATTTAGAATAGCTAAGAATAGCTACGATTTTATTCTACTCTGAAATGACAGAAGGCCGTCAATACCACAAACACTGGAGGGAGTGAATACCAATAACTAGCTGCAAGAATCCTACAAGCACGGCCAAGGTCACAGGCTTGTCTCAACCTAGGAATATAGATTGGAATGAGTGGAGCTGGTATGCATTTTTAAATAGGTTCCTAATATACAAAGAACAGGGCAAAGAAAGTGCAATGGGAACATTGATGACTTCATAGCATGTCAACATATAAGTGAACCAATTGCTCTGAGTATCTGTTCCCATAAGCCCCAGAATGTGCACGTCTCCGTCATGCCAATACACAACATTGGCAAAGTTCCTTTCAAAAAATTGTAAAATACCTTTTTTGACACAGTGTACATTTCACACTGAATTGTGAATCTGGCTCAGTTGTGTAAGAAACACCTGAAGAAATTCCCTTTCACCCCATAAGCACGAACATTAGGCCATATGTAATGTTATGTTATTGGGTTTTGTACCATGCGCCCCTGCAATATGTATGGTCCTCAAGACATTTGGTGGATCTGATAGAGAAAAGGTGGGTTGAAACATTTAGAAGAGTAAAAGAAGCCCAATTGTGGTGCTTTGTATTAATGGTGCAGATTAGAAGTGCCATGAGCTCTGTGTGCAGGACGTCATTGTAGGTGTGATGTGTTAGAAATCATTGAGGGTTTTGTGTCCAGAGAGGAAGCCTTGTGCTTGCAGTGTGGGTGTGCATTGGCTGGGGGATGGGTGCATCAGTTTGTATTAGAAGTTTAGTGTTGTGATTTTTGGAGTCTGTGGAGAGGATCTCGTAAGGTAGGCCCAAAACCTGCAGCAAGTACAAATCAATCCAAGGAGCAAAAATGAGTGCACAAGTTTGCAAGAATAACAAATGTTTATTACATGCAATTTCAGCTGACAAGCTCCATTCAACGCATCTCCATTGTATGGCGGTATATACAGGAAAGGTGACATGACATAGTTTTGACATTGTTTCAATCACATGTACATCCTTACACATTGATTGGATGACAATTTAATTCGCCTATAGGAACTTATACATAAATTAGCTCTATTGGCTCAAACCTCTGCCTCGTGACCAGATCAGTGCCATCCCTATAGGTATGGCTGAATATCCTCCTTATGTAAGATTCTTGATTCTCATTGGCTAACTCTGGTGATACATTCTGCTATTTGCGAGTTCCTTCTCCATTGGTTGTCCAATCCATGGGTATCTCATGGTGTGCTTTACCCATCAGTCTTGACCAATCTCATGTGAGGTGCTGACATTGAGACATTTAAGAAATTGATACCTTATCCTTTCCCTTGTGAACAGAATGTTGGCATCCCCTGATGGTTCTCAGCCTTGTGACTGTACCACTAACAGTTCATTTTGCGACTTCTCCTTGGATACAGGTTGCACCACTTTCCTTCTCCCATGGGAATCAGTGACCTCTTGGTGTACACTGCTCAACAGTAGTTTCTTTAGAGAGAGAGAGAGTGTGTGTGTGTGGTGTGTGAGTGTGTGTGTGGTGTGTGTGTGTGTGTGTTTTTCCGCCAAGGGGAAGAGTGTGTTCACAGCCTGATCTGCTCTTTCAGGCCCCCACTAAGCATTACCGTATTCTCACCAGCCTGTGTCCTTCGATGCTTAAACTTCAGCTCTGTGTTGCAACATTTGCTTGTACTGATGTCTCATGCTCGAGGCCTGAGAACTCGCTGCACCCTTCTTTCCTGTCCAATCCATACACAGCGCTTCACCCTACCTCCAAGGGCACTGGCCTTGACTGTGCACCATCTAACATGAACATGATTAAAGTGCATTTTACTGCAGGGAAGAATCCATGTGTCACTGTGACCTAATAATCTCCAATAACCCAAGAAGCTGCTTCTACGATGGGGCCTATTTCACAAATGTGCAATCTAGATTCTATGCAGTCAATGGGCTGTTGAGCATGTTTTTAAGGTGCTTTATAGCTACTACCTGTGGTATTAGGAAAGAAAGCTATTCCAGCTACTCATTGTGCCCTTTGCACCTTTCTCTGCCTATGATTGTGTTTCAAACCTAACGCACTACTGTGCACTATTTTCCTACTGCATTATGTCACATGATCTGTGCTCTCAGTGCGAGTTCTACAATATGTTGTTGCCCTACATTTCTTCATGGAATGCTCTCAGAACCCCCGTGCTGCTTGCACAGAGTTGGGAGGGTGTGCTTGTGGCGAAAGCCACTGGCACTCCAACAGGCGCATAATCCATTCTCTAGGGATGCTCTTAATATATACTTTCTTTCATGTGTGGGGGGTTGGAGCTGCACCCCAATGAACTTTAAAAGCCATGTGTGAGGGGCTAGTTTGAATTTGTCTGTGGTTCATGAGTTGATGAAGTGAAGGTTAGGTGATAGGGGCAATGGTTGGTCATGCATGTTCTTCATACTAGGTGCATGACATCACTTTTGGTTGTGTTGTGGTTCTTTGATGTTAAGGAAAAGGCAGGTGTTCTTCTAGAGTTTGAGTGGTGCCTGAAGATGCTGTGTTATAGTCTGTGTTGTTGTTCTACGAGTGCCATGAATTGGTGTGGATCCTGCTGTTCAGGAGCATCTATGGCTTTCCCCTTAGGGTGTCTGTCAGTGGGAGATGGTTGAATGCTTGGTGCTGCCTCAGCTGTATGTTGAACATTGGTTCAATTCCATTGATTATGTGTTGAACAGCCAGAATTTTAGAATGTTTCCTGGATTTAAGTGGTCCAGTTATGTGCATATTTTCCTTTTTACTGTGTTTTAAAATTTGGCCACCAAAGTGGAGAGACAGGTGATTATTGGCAAATCATTTCCGGATCTTCGATCTCTGGTTTGTTGGTAATGTGAGATTTTGCTTTGAATAAATTCTGCTCCTTGACCTTGGAGAGATCTGTGAGTGATCCAGTGTTGTGTTTTCCTTCCTTAAAGATGTTTTACAGACATGGCTACAGATGCACTTTTCATTCAGCTGACATAGCACTCCCAAACCTTTCATACCAGCAAGCATATTACAGATTACACTATTTTTATGATAGGAATTTGCAATATATGCTGTTGAAGTTCCACCTGACCCAGAAGTTGTTCTCTCTCCCACTTACTATTTATCAATGTACCCCCTCCTCCCTGCATATTCTCCCCCTGTCCATTACCTCGTTATTCTGCTTGTGGTGTATGTGCTAACTCACCCCTCCCCTCTGATGGACTTCTGCTCTTTCTCATTTATTAACGTGAGGCACCCCTTTGGTATCTTTATATGAGTTTCTGTTCAAAACTTTGTCTTCCAAATATATTAATGCAAAATTAAAAAGCCAGACCCTAGATTGTTATTTCCCTACCAAGAGCCATAAAGGTCATTGCATTTCCCCCATTGATAGTTTAAAATCTGCCCATCAGGTCCCCCATGGGTGCACAGAGCCTTTAACTTAGAAAGATTCTGTACGTTCTAAACGTACTAATTCTAGGTGTTGCATCATATCTGCGTCTCGGAGGTGTATGTACTACGTGTTGGAGCCGCATGCACATCTGTTTATCTCTTCTGAGCCCAATTTCAATGGGAGTGATTTGAAAATCCCAGCAGTGGGAAATCGCAGTTGAGTCTGTTGAGGAACTGTGTGTGGAACAAAACATGGTCCGGCCATGAGTGAAAAGAGTGGGCTACTGGAAAAAAAGAAAACTCATGTCCCCCTGTGAACCTCTCTGCAAATGTCCCTTAACCTCAATGCATCCGAGAAGCCTCTGAGCCAAGCGTGCGTGTGTGCTTTTCTGTGTGTGTGGGGGGTGAAGGGGCATCATGGAGAAAACGCAACCAGACACAAGAATACATTTTAAGAGATCAGTTCTTCAATTGAAATTCCCAGTGACTGCGGAGAGGAATACAATGGAAAGAATCCTCTCTTATAGTCATGGTGATAAGCAAACTCAAATAAACCAAGGGATAGGTCTTCCAGTCAAGTATCCACTTCCCCGATACGGTCTTCTAACGTGTACACACCCTGATAAATAACCAAGTCATCTCGGATCAGGATTATGTGTTATCAAAGTCGCCCCCAGGATTCTCCTTCTAGATATTTTGCATTTCCCTTGTCAAGTTCTTGTAAGGCTCCCCAGGACCTTTTGTAAACCTTCAGTCTATCCAGTGGGTTCTTTGGGTTTTATCACTGGACTTTTCCGCTTGACTGTTTTTACTAAACACAGTTGTTTCAAATACAAGACAAGTTCTGTAACTGCTTATTTTCCCTTCTTCCACCAAATCATGCCCCAGTTCCAAATTGTCTCTGCCCAGGCACACCCCACCATGAATCAAAGTCTTTGCCACAGAGCTTCTTTGATGGGTGTAGTACCCTCCTGTGCGGGATCCCTCCCCCTCACAGGTCACTGGTTGGATGGCTCACTGAGGGATTTTAGGCAATATTGCTTGAGGCTTGCAATAGGTAGGTTTCACAAATTCTCCCTGATATGAGGTAGGTGAAGAGGATGGTTAGGTCCTGGTTCTGGCTCACTTCCTTGTCTGAGGGTCTAGAACCTGCTTCCCAGGCCCTGCCACTTGTTTCCTTGAAAAGATCATGTACTCTCATGCTTGGGGTCTTTGAGCTGTCTGTCTCCAAACCTCCTTGATGTTCTGTCTTGTGCTCGTTACTCCCCCCACTTCCCTCAGAAAACAGACACTAGTGTTTTCTTTCTACCTGGATATCAGTGGCCCAACAACCTCCTTCCTTTTTTCATGTTTCTTATCCCCTCCTCCTTGCCACTTCTCCAGCTGCCTCTATTCATATACTTTACCTGTCTTACATTCTACCCACTTCACCATCTCCTCCAACCTCCTCTTCTCTCTCCCATGCACCTTGATCTTGACTTTCATCAACCTCTTCTGCTCTCCCCTCTTTCTTGGTCTTACCCTCCTCCAAACTCTTCTTTACTCCCCCTTACACCTTAATGGTCACATCATCTGGCATATTTCACTCCTTCTGCACATCCACCTAGTTCTTCCTCTCTTAATCCTTCTTCACTTCCACCTCATTCTGGACCGTCTCCTTTTCCACCCACACCTCCGCGTGCACCTTCTATTCGTTAAGTACCCTCTCTTCATGCAGCACCATCCTGCCCTCCTGTATCTCTACCTCCTCCTGTGCCTTCCGCCCCTTCTATCCCCTAATCCTGGGCTGCATCTATCCTAACAACAGGAACCTGGGAAGCATTATTGTCTTGCTCTGGGCATTGGCTGGAGAGTGTGCAGGAATTGCTTTTGATGTGTAGTACTGACTTCCCTGGCTTTGTCTGGCTTTGTGGAACGAGCCTGCATCAACCTGGTCCGACATTGTTATTTCTTTCTTCCTGTGCATGTGCAAACCACTTGTGCATCAGGAATAGGGAGCAGAGCCAGCCGGGTATTGAAAGGTCTATTGGGATTACCATGCTTATTATAAAGGGGCCATTGGCTAATGTGACACCTACACAGCCCATTTTGGGGTGCTGAGAGTGGCGGGGCACGTTCACCTGAGTCACCTTCAGACTGAGGGCTAAGGCTAAAGAGGGGACATCAGTCATTTCGTCGAAAAAAAATGGTCGAATAACAAACTGATCGAATGAAAATGATCGAAAACCAAATGGTCGACAACAGATAGAAACAATGTAAACAGGTCAATACGTTGAAAACAAATGATCGAAAGTGAAATGGTCGACAAACGAGTGACTAATGTGGCAAGCGTATGCGCAAGATATAGATGGCCATTAACATAGAAAAGGGTCACAGGAAATAACATAAACACAAGAGTGAAGAACCTCATATGACACCGGTGATCACAGATGACGGTTAAAAACAAACAGACAGTACATCATGAAAGTGACAGAGAGCGCAGCTGATGAAAACACTCGTTGGTACAACGTATACGTACATAAAACAACGGTGAGTAACACACAGTAAACAAACAAATTACATAGTGGTTCACACAATTTCATATTACTAATGGGGGGGTTCCCCCCCAACCCCCCATTTTTTTTATAATTTTTTTTATAGAAATACGAACCTTCCGAACAATTGAATAAGTAATCACACATTTTTTTCAGCATATATATAAGTTCGATTTTGCATTTTTGACGTAACAAACCTATAAATACAAACGCATGTACCGAAAAACAAGTGAATTATTTAGATTCATTTTATTATTTTACTATTTCAGATACTACTTGAGAGAGAAAAATAGAATTCATAAAATCCCAAAGAGGCGCCGATCAGTTAACATATGAAGGCTACATATACAATAAAGAAAGCACAAAGCAGGAAAGAAACTACTGGAAATGTAAAGAGTACACCAAAAATAAATGCAAAGGAAGGGCGATTACGGTTGGCGAAAACATACATTTAACCTGCGAAAATAACCACATGCCGGACAATACGGAGGTTTTCATAAAGAAAACACTGAACACATTAAAGGAAAATGTCGAGAAAAGAACCAATGAAGCATCGACTTCTCAGGTTAACAAGGCGTATGAAAGTTTACCACTACATATAACGGCACAGATGCCAAACACGACAACTGTAAAACGCAATATAAATCGCCTAAAGCAACAGAAAGAAAACTTACCCATGGCACCAGTAAGTTATGAAAATATGGTTATACCAGAGGTATTACAGATAACTGAAAAGGGAGAGCATTTTTTATGGAAAACTTTGGAAATAAAAAAGGAAAAAATGTTAATTTTTACTACTTTTCAAAACTTAACACATTTAGGCAATTCGAAGACTTGGCATGGGGACGCTACATTCAAAACCTGCCCAACACCATTTCAACTATTTTATAGCGTTCACGGCACAGTAAATGAAACCGTAACACCTCTAATCTATGTTTTAATGCCAGGAAAAACGGAAGAAATGTACAGCTGTATATATAAAATAATACAAGAATCATTGCCTGAAAAAAACCCGGAAACTATGATCATGGACTATGAACATGAACAAATGAACGCTTTTTCTAAAATATATCATGAAACACATATTCAAGGGTGCTTTTTTCATTTTAGTCAATCACTGTGGAAAAGAATTCAAAAAATAGGGTTAAGAACATTGTACATAGGAGATACCGAATTTCAGCACCAAATCAAACGATTGTACGCGTCAGCATTTGTAAGAGAGGACATGGTTACTACGTATTATGATACTTTGATTGCTTCTAGTTACTAAACTAATCATGATGAACAGTTAAGCACATTACTAGACTACATGGAAAAAACATGGATTGGGCAACTTACGAGACATGGAACAAGACGAAAAGGGATATATGAAATTAAAATATGGAATTGCTACACATCAGTAATTAAGAAAAGCCCAAGAACGAACAACGTAGAGGAGGGATGGCACAGCAGGATAAACAAATAATTCAATTCACACAACCCAACATTATGGCACTTCCTTAAAAGTCTGAAAAAAGAACAAAATATACAAGAAATAAAATTGTCCCAGACACTGTCACTCGAAAACCGACAAATGGCAAAAAGAAAATACAGAGACCATGAAGAGAGAATATCAAGCATAGTATAGAATTTTGAAAAAACGGAGCCAATACAGTATCGTGAAGCAGTAGCATATAATCTAAAATGTTAAAGGAAAATAGAATTAACTCACCAAACAGAGAACTCCGGCTCCATGCAGGAAAACAATTCCCAAAGTACATACATCCAGAAAGCAAAAAACCCATGTAAAATCCACCGAATCCACTGATGCATCCCTCCACCAAAAAAATTCCATGGAAAAGTGCAAGAAGAAAGCAAAAATCCAATGTAAAATCCACCAAGTCCTTTTGAACATCCATCCATGAAACGAACCGAAAAAATGCATCCAGAAAGTGAAAATACAATTTAAAATCCAAAGAAAGACAGCGATCCAGAAGTTGCAAAAAAATACATCCATTGGTGAAAAAAGCAGATCCGTTAAAAAAACCCATCAAAAACACGATCCGACGCAATAAAATCCATCCAGAAGAAAAAAAAAACGTTGCAAAATCCATCAAAAAAATACAGGAAAAAAATGATGCATAAGCAGGTCCGGAGTGCGAGCAACAGGCTCACAAGGAAGAAGGAACTTCTAAAATGGCGTCTACGTCGCGTATGTACGACGTCATGCGCTACAGAGTTCATTTAAGTTGGATTTACAATAGTATTGAAAAATAGTGAAATAGCACCGTCTAGCGTTAAAAGTTGGAAACACAGTTATAATTTATTTTGTTTAAAATTACATTGCAAATATTTAATTATTAAACAAATAACACTAAAGAATTGTATTAGTAAATAAAAATAAATAAAAAACTTACAAATACAAACTGTATTACTGTACAATGTTTAAATAACAATAGAAAAAAAGCAATTACCATTTATAAATAACATTAGATAAAAAGCAATTACAAAAGCACAATGCATATATGTATAAAAAATTGCAAATGTAGTGTACTGCATTTCGACCAAAAAAAATACAAACGACCAAAATGCATTTCGAGATAATTGTAATTCGACCATATTTATTCGACCAAATTAATTTCGACCAGTTTTCATTCGACCATTTGTCTGGACACCGGGGACATCATCACAGGATCTATGCCAGTACCCCCAAAACTATTCATAGTTGGTTAACAACCCCTCTGCAACCATTGTTGGTCCCTACGCAGCTTCAATGATCAATTTCCCCAATTAATCATTACAGGAATTCAGCAATCCGAGGAGTCGGGACATACGATATGATATGATATGATATGATAGGGCATTTATAACGGGCCTATACACAAGTGTTGCGAGACGCTAGATAGTGGTCACCATGAAACCCCCACCCTCTATTTACCATCACATATCACCCTAGGAGAGCCCTCGAAATGGACTTCACCTTAACTTCTGGAAGTTGGTTAAAACAATGTCCATTCCACTGCTTCCTTTGGTTAAGCTTGCATGGAGGTCAGACCTAAACGTATCTCTCCACAGGAATTGGCCTTCTGTTTCCAGCACATCTGCTTCCTGGAGCACTGGTTGTCTGGTTTATACATTTTCACTGAGGTAGGTGTAACACCCCTTTTTAAATGTATCGAAGATCAGTTTACTTTTCATGAGAAAAACCCCAGTTGTGGGAGTCTAGCCACTTCACTCACATCCCCATATTTTGTAGCTTGTGCCCAGCAGCTTTGTGTTGTCTACTGCAATTGTGAGTCATTACTTTGCCAGTGCCACTGTCCTCCATGGCCCAAACACATGCATGCTCAAAATCACCACACCATAAAATTCCCTGAACTTTGAAGCATCAAACCGCCCTTTTAGAAAACAATGTTCCCCTGCTAAACACACCCAACTCTTAAACATATAAAGCTTGTTCATGGGTAATCATAAACTCTGTTCATGTGCATCGAAAGCGTTCACCAGTGTGGACCAGTTCCATTGTCATCATCACTGTGTGGTCTTGTGCGTCTACCTGATCCCTGCCGCAGATGTGGGGCAACGAAGACTAGTTTGCTCAAGGGGATGCCGCACCTATTCCTCTGGGTTGCTGCTGTTGTTTCCTTCTGAAACATGTCTCCTATTTTGTTGCAATCTTATGCACTCTTATGCACCCTTATGCACTCTTATGAAATGTTCAGTTTTCCAGGTATTTTATGTCCAACTGTCATAGTTTACTCTTTACACCGTTGAAGCATGTACATGCAGGTAACATTTTTAAACCAACATTTGTAAAGAATACAAGTGTTCATTTAACCAATCATTAGTAAAACATGAATAAGTGATATAGTTATATTTGTCACCGTTGTGTGACAATGAAAATATATATATACAGCACATAAAGCATAAACCATTTTGAAAACATTTCATATTATAGCACGCTCTCAACAAAAAGACTTCACGTAAGACAATACTCACAGAAATTCCAACCAATCGTACAACTCAAACACTGTGCAAACATTATCAATCACTGCAAATTCGATAAATGGCCTATAGTGAATATGGTCAGGCACGGTATATTAACCATCCATGTGCCACTATTTCAAAATGTGCACGCCAGCCCATTGCTCAGCACCTTGGGCTTAATGCCATTAGGCGAAATCTAAGCACTGAATGGAATGTACAGACATTTCTTCTGTAGCCAACTCGAGTTTCGGCCTGTTAGGTTTTTATTTGCAACAACCCAGCCTTCCTCAGGGCTAAATTCCATTTATCACAGGCGGATGCTCTTTATCATGACTGCAAATCAACCAATAGAAAACAATCTTTAAAAGTTGAACGCCTCTTCCCATCACCCACACCAACAAGCAGTGTTTATCCCACACTTGACACTATCATCATCAAACAATTCTAACCTTTTTGGTATTTCAAAATGCTTCTGTGAAGACATCCATTCAAAATTTGAAACCTCTGGAGATAGGGGACCTCATCTCTCCCCCTCAGGTGTACCACTGCCAGAAACAACACAGAGGTATGCTGAGCACAGCTCAACCACTATTTTTAGATATGGAGCAGTATCCTACCAACATTAGATAAAAATATACCTTGCACATAGCGCCCTGTAGCTGCTCTTATCCCCCACAAGACCCACAATTAAGAAATGTTTTGTTTAGTCTCATAAAACTACTGTTGCCCCTATTTGAAGACTAGTAGATGCATTTCGCTAGAAGACATTACCTCTCTATTCTTATCCCTCCCTGCGCTTACCGGTGAGAGAACTAGGCATGTTCTAAATAGAGTACAAATTACATATGTCCTCATTACGACCCTGGTCCTCCCGTAATGAAGGGTGCCGGTACGGGACCAGCACCATTCATTATGGGATGTCCTATTACGTGGTCCCCTTGCGGGACCCGCTCAGAAAGTCTGGTCAGACCAGACATCTTTAGCGGGTCCCACAAGGGGACCAGGGAGCTAATAACGGGCCCGTTATTAACGGTCCCGTTATTGGCTCCCTCCCCATTCCCATTGAGCCCTATGGGGGCTCAAATAGGAATGGGGATGGGTTTTTTCAATGAGGAATTACTGGGTCCTCCAATGTTGGAATGGCCCGGTAATTCCTCATTGAAGGAACCCGGAGCTGGAACCCGGTATGGAGGCGGCCATGCCCTTATTAAGGGCATGGCCGCCTCCTTACTCGCAATGAGGCCCATAGTGTCCTGTTTACCATTGGGTTCTCTTTCCAATTTGTGTTAAAAAATGGTTGGTCCACCGCGTGGCACCTGCAAGCAAAGATATGCAGCCCTTAATACCAGATCTTTAAAGATTAAAATGATTGTATGTCCAATCTAAATTTTGTTGCACTTACTCATGGCAGTATTGAGCACGGTCTAGTGTGATCGCTGGTTTCAAGGGAACAAGGGAAAATCCAATGACATTGTGACAGGCCATGAACAGTAAGGATGTGAAATTGAGAGTGGGAAGGAAATGGAAACAGACAGGCGACTACCGCTCTAGGCCTGACAACATTTCTGGTAGAGCCGGAGAAAACAAAAGGTGAGGGAGAGGGGTGCAGAAAGGAGGGAGGAACAAATCAAGCGACTATTGTACTAGGACTGATGACATTTCAGATAGTGCTGGAGGGGGCTTTGCACATACCTACCTGTCAGTCAGCTGTCATAGTAATTTAGACATAGATAGATTTCCAACAGGATAGCATACATTCCCATAGATATGTTATGTTGTTGGAATTAATACCACACTCTGCTGCAAATTGTATGGTCTGCACGTGCTTTGATGGATCTAAAATAGGGGAGTGAGGTTAGTGATTAGAGAGAGGAAAGTGAAAGGTAGCTTTCCTCTTGAGTTATGCATAAATCCACTCCTGATGTTAGTCAGGCCACCAGCTGGGCGTGCATATAGTTTCCTACTCTGTATGCATTGAGGCATCCCAGGCCTCTCGTGGTGTGACAGCAGACTCCAGGGTCCGGCGAGCTATGCTTTTTGGATTGCCACTCCGGGACCAGTCCCACCAACAATGCTGCAGCCTTCCTGAACGGGTCTATGCCTTCTCAAAGAGAACCCCTGATATGCAGTCAGTCCACACAGGCTCCCAGACAAGATCACAGCAGGTGCCTTCTTAAGGGGTCACTCCCAAAGCTTCTGGATCAACCAGGTTCTGGGGTGCGAAAGTCCCCCATGAATCATCAATCAATGGTCATCCGTCAAGCCGGTCTCAGATGGACCTCTGGAGGCATCCCGGAGCACCAAGAAAAGCATGGGAATGCCAGCACTCACCTTCTATGCTGCCACCATGGATCGCTGATGGCCATTCCCCAGTTGCATTTCTTCCAGTTAGCATTCATCCAGGAGCTAACCACAGACACTCAGGAGACAACATATTCCTTGTTGGCTGCTGTCTTCTAGGAATAGGAGTATCTGTATCATCTGTGTTTTTTTTTAAATTATATTCCAAATCAGAGAAAAATGTATCTAGTGGATGCAGATGAAGACCAAATATGGAAAGCTAGGTCAGAACTCCCATTCACACAGACTACCTAATTGTTGTAGTCTTGCAGGCAGCCCTTGAGAATGACAGGATCAATGATCTCGTAGGCAACTGATGAATATAATGAAATATGGGCCATGACACCACCACTATCAACCACCTGCATGATGTCTATAACACCATAACAAAAACCACCAGCAACTTTATTCCTCTACCAGGCTGAAGCCTTCCTACGAGTCGTCTAGTAACATAAAATATCAATAACGGTTTTACTACCATTTTCTTTTAAAATCAGGTGGTATGTCTGTTGGTGGGGTATGGCAGAGGTCTAGGGGTTACTACGAGCTCACCTGTTGCCCCAGAACAAATGGAGGACTCAGCCAAGGGCAAGATAGAACTGTTGTTTATTACAAAAGCTGACAGGTATCATGCAGGACATTAAAAAATCTGCGCACAGCTCGGTTCTCAGCACTCTAGTGCACCTCTTCAAGGTGATGTGAGTGACTATGGGCCTCATTACGAGTGCAGTGGTAAGGGGTTAACGGCACCAGTAAGGATACCGGTGCTGTTAACCCCCTAACGCTGCATTCCGAAGTCCCTTAGCAGGTCCCACTAAGGCCGGCTGGTTTTACCAGCCGCCCTTAGCGGGAGCCGCTAAGGGACCATGGAGCTAATAACGAGCCCGCTATTTGCGGGTCTGTTATTAGCTCCTTCCCCATTCCCATTGAGCCCTGTGGGGGCTCGAATGGGAATGGGGAATGGTTTTCAGAATGGGTCGTTACCAGGTCCTCCCAGGTTGGAATGACCCGGTAAGTCCCTATTCCAACAACCCAGACCCGGACAAGAGTTTGGAGGCAGCCATGGTGCTAATAGCGCCATGGCTGCATCCAAACTCGTAATGAGGCCCTATGTGTGCCCCATGTATCTGTTAGCAGTACCACTTTTGCCTGTGAGAGTGTTCTCCATGTTGCAACATTGTTAACTTATTCATGTTTCTCTTTGTGTCTGTGGTGCTGAGAACTGTTCATCTTCCCATCGTGGGTGAATAACCATGGTCTAGTTCGGCCGCATCACATGGTTGAGGAGCACAAAAATGAGCTCTTCTGGTCTGCAATTATGAGGATGTATTCTGTTTTTATCCAGATGGCCCATTATCGTCTTAGGGTTGGAATGTGTTGCTTCTCTATGACCTTGGCTATAAGCTCTGGCATTCCTGCTCTGTGAAGCCTGGTTCTGTTTTTCTCTCATCTCTTGTCCTGCAGCTTGAGGCCTTATGTGATTTTCATTATACTTATACCATGATTTCTACACTCTTATATCATACTATATTTCCTATAGTTTAGTCGTACCGGGTCCTGCCAGGCTCCTTATAATATCCTGTAGTACCTTAGGGTTAGTTGCTCTAAGTATCTGCAAGCCTTTTCTGCAGCTCTTTGTTGCCTTGCGTTCAGCTTTTCTGCATTTGGCTAATGAGAAAAATAATAAAACGTTTTGACAGTATGTACCCATCCTCTAGCTCTAGAACTCTGTAAGCATGTTCTTTATGTACACAAGTGTGTGTTTGTGTAAAGCTACGCATTGTTGCAAGTGTACTTCACGATGAACGTGGCTATGTTGTGGTGTCACTAATCTCAACAGCACAGAGGTTTCTTGGCATTTAGTCAACGTCATCCATCGAGGCATTTGGGTCTATGAACACTGTGGAAGCACCTGCATCCATAAAGACATTCACTGAATGGCTGTCTGAGAGAGTACTTCTCTGCATACGTGTCAGTTACTGGTGCTCCTGGGGGCTGTCCAAATAGTGAGTGTCTTTGTGCGTGCTTGACTCTTCGGGCCTTTATGTTCATGGGGATGAGGGGGAGGGCATTCCTGGGACCCTCTCTTCACATCTTATGCAAAGGAATGATGAGGTGAGTCATCATGTCTACTTTATATGAAACATTAACTTCAAAAAGTTCTGAATAAAGTACACCTTACTCTCAACAGCAGATTGTCTGCTTTCCAGGACCTCGGGTCTGCTATCCTACATATCCACTTACCTGTACAATACCTTCAATGAGTGCATGAGAGCAGGCTCACCTTTTCAGTCCTGCTCCTTCCTTTTCACAGTACATGTCCCACCTTTTCTCAATTGTGTATCTATATATTTTTTCTATGGTGTTTATGGAGGAGTTAGAAATAAGTGATTTTCTGATGTTTTCGATTATCATGGCAAAATATACAAGTAAATATATGTGGCTGTATCCCTTATCTAGCAAACCAGTATAGAAAAATAAAGGAGGAGGGATATGTTGTGGGTGTGTCGTAACTCATTAGGAGAGGCAAGGGCTTTGCTACAGAAACTGACTGAGTGATTTGCTCACTAGTCAATTTCTCAAAAACAGCAACATTTGTTTGGTTACAGGCAGTAATAGTTTTGTTTTGCTTTATTTCAATATCATAATATCATAAAAGCAACATGCAATTACATACATCAATTATTTTAAAATGGTTCATTCTATAAAACTTACAGAGGACTGTTTTTTTTTGGCAACAGAGGCTTAAGACAGTGCCCAATGCGAAATGTTTAATCTACACACAAAGGGTCTTAACTCCTCTCTGAGACTCACCCTTAAAGATCTCAACTCATCTATGGGGAGACATTATGAACTCATCTCCTCGATTGCAACAAATGACACTCACAAACCTGGTTGAAAAAAATATATATATATCTTTTAATTTTATTATTGCATTTAGATTAAAACCTTTTTTTTTAAAAACATTTTTATTAAAAAGGCAGTGTATCAACCACCACTAATCCTGATGTGCTGGACAAACAGTAAAAGAAAAAAGTCAGCAAAAATGTTTTTGGGGGAAAACAGACCTAAAGTAGGGCCTGAAAGATTCTGGATACTTGTGAAATAGAAACCTACACCATTAATAAATGTAAAAACAGAAAACTAATTCCTACAGAAAAAAAGTATTTCTCTCTGTGGTTGCTGTCAGAATTGCAAGACAAAACAAACAATTGTATACCGAACAAAAACACATGACATCAAAAAAATATAACATTAGCATCTAAGATAAAACACACATTAACAGGCCGATTCATGTAATTCCTCTCAAAAGTGTTGCACGCGGCTGGCGCACAGCGTGCCCGTGCGAATGTCTGCGCCAGTCGCGTGCGATAAAATCAATTTCCGCGCACAGCGTATTCATGGATTCTCACCTCTAAAAGCAGACGTGGCGCAGAGTGGCGCAGCGACCCTGCAGCAGCACCAGTTACGCCCCCAAGAACGCCCTTGCGCAAGGAAAAGCCATCAAGATCGCAAAACCATCGCAAAGGGCTGCGCCAACACTGTATCAGTTTACCGGACTGGCAAAAGCGGGGAACGCGTATTATGGGCGTCGGGAACAAGCGTGCGCGAGAAGATTCACACGCGATCGGGCCAGGGGGAGCATGTGCGTGTATATCAGGGGTGCGCGAGAAGTTCTACATGCGAATGGCCTGGGAGCGTGTATTTCAGGGGTGCGCGGGAAGTTCCACACCCGATTGCCCTGGGCGCGTGTATTTCAGGGGTGCGTGGGAAGTTCCACACGCAATTGGCCTGGGCGCGTGTATTTCAGGGGTGCGCGGGAAGTTACACACGCGATTGCCCTAGGCGCGGGAAGTTTCACACGCGATTGCCCTGGGCGCATGTATTACAGGGGTGCGTGGGAAGTCTCACATGCGATTGCCCTGGGCGCGTGTATTTCAGGGGTGCGCGGGAAGTTCCACATGCGATCGGGCTGCGTGCGTGTATTTCAGGGGTGCGTGGGAAGTTTCACACGCGATTGGGCTGCTTGCGTGTATTTCAGGGGTGCGCGGGAAGTTTCACACGCGATTGGGCTGCGTGCGTGTATTTCAGGGGTGCGTGGGATTCCATCAGGGTACGTGTATTACAGGGGTGCGCGTGGAGCACCACACGCGATTTCATCAGGGTACGTGTATTACAGGGGTGCGCGGGGAGCACCACACGTGAATTGCATGTGTGGGTCCTCCCAGTGTTCCCTCTACACCCTCCACGGCCCCTGCAGGTGGCTCACACCACAGGGGCCTACCCTGCACATGTCCTGCAGGCACCCCATCCACTTTGGCCATGCCCCCCAGCCAACCCACATGTCAACTTGCACTACTGCCCACCAACACATGTCCCCCTGCACCCCCAGCCACCAGGGGCACCCTCCACCAGGCCCCCACCCATGTCTCCCACCCCCCCCCCACCACCCAGCACTGCGGGGCACCTGCCAGCAGGCCCCCACCCATGTCCAACTCATGTTCCCCACCCCCCACCCCCCAGCACTGTGGGGCACCTGCCAGCAGGCCCCCACCCATGTCCAACTCATGTTCCCCACCACCCCCACCCCACAGCACTGCGGGGCACCTGTCAGCAGGCCCCCACCCATGTCCAACTCATGTCTCCCACCCCCCCACCCCCCAGCACTGTGGGGCACCTGCCAGCAGGCCCCCACCCATGTCCAACTCATGTCTCCCACCCCCCCCACCCCCCAGCACTGTGGGGCACCTGCCAGCAGGCCCCCACCCATGTCCAACTCATGTTCCCCACCCCCCCACCCCCCAGCACTGTGGGGCACCTGCCAGCAGGCCCCCACCCATGTCCAACTCATGTTCCCCACCCCCCCACCCCCCAGCAGTGCAGGGGCACCCTCCACCAGGCCCTCGCCCATGTCCCATCCATGCCCCCCTGCACCTGGGTCCCAACAATCCCCAATCATGTCCGTAATGGCCATCCTCCCCTGCCAAAAGGCCCAACCAACTATCACATCCACCCACATATCAAAGGCAATTACAGGTTACACACCCAATGTAAATAATGCAAATGAACACATGTCTGTCACACACAATGGCTGCAAGTGAATGTTAAAACACCCAACATGACATGCATGAAAGCAATGAGATGATACGACACATTGAAGGATGAAAATAAAAATGTATTGAAAATCAACTTGAATGGAAATGAAATGAGAAAAACCACAAAGCAAAACAACCAAAAGAAGATGAATGTCCATGAAAAAAATCAAAAACACACAGCACAATCAAAATGAATGGTGTCCAAAGTCACAGTCAGAAAAGTAATCCAAGTGTAAATGATAAACAAAAACCATTGCTCCATGGCGATGAAAAAAATCCAAAAAATAAAAGAATCCATTGAAGAACTATTTACAAGATAATCCCGGGTCCATGAGCCCAACCAAATGAAACCTAACTATGACAACTAACAAAAAACTGAACAATATACAAAAATGTGGCGCATTGTCCAATCGCAACCAAATAAAAAAAAAAAGTTAAAGGAAACCTAACACTAACTATATAACTATATACAAAGGCGGCGGGCAAGTCCAGCGGCTCACTCCGTGGTGTTCCGGGCCAGGGCATCATCGAACTCCTGTTCGATGTCCCGGAGGCGGTCCTGTTCCATGGCGCCGAGGGTCCGCAGGGACGATGCCGTCTCCTCCTCCAACCCCCTGCGGATTGCCTCGAGGCACTCGGCCCACCTCGGGGCCCTCCGCATGGAGTTCTCCGCCCTGACCATTGTGAGCTGCGCCTCTTCCGCCCGCCGCCGCTCCGCACCTATATGCTGGCCCAACCGCTGCCACATGGAAGACACTTCCCGTCCTGGGTCCTCCTGCCCTCCGGCCGATGCCTGCCCCTCCGATGTTGATGGCCCCGAGCCATGATGCCTCCCACGTTGACTCCGCTGCTGCCTCCGACGCCACTGCCTCTGCCAGCACGACGGCATCCAGGCTGATGGAATCCACCGACTCCGTCGTGCACGTGCCCTGCCTGATGATGCCGGCACATCCTCCATCTGCTGGGGTACAGTTGCTGTGGTGTCCACCCCTGCTGGACCTCTGACTCCCGACTGTGGCAGGGATGGGATCCCCACCGAGCTGGCTGCATTGGTCAGGGCAGGTCCACAGGGGGCCCTGGTGGCATCTGGGCCGGAAGACGGCAAGGAGAACGACTGGTGTATAGTCTCCACAGAGGAGGAGAGGGCCGCCAGATTGGCCGACACATGCAGGAAACCCCCGAACATGGACAATCCCAATTGGGCCACGTTGGCACGGTGCTCTTCGTGATGACGTGCGTGCTCCTCCTGGGAAGCACGCACGTCATCATGAATCACAGCCATGCGCATCGCGACCCCAATCAGGACCTTCTCCATATGGCCAGGGGTCCCCTCGTCCGCAGGTGGAGGGGAGTCAGATGACATGGACATCCCCTCTAGCTGGGGACGGGCCTGTGACGGGGCATCCCTGCTGGTGCGTGGTGGTGCACCCACAGGGCCAGGGACAGCGACATGCACAGGCCCCTCCACGGTGACCTGTGCTGCCTCCTGCCCCTGCCCCTGGACTGCACCACTTGCACCAGCAGGGATACCCCCACCAGGCCCCATGTGCGCCTCAGTGGCGGCCTCCTCCTCCTCTGTGGAAACCACCAACCTGGATGGCTCCTCACCGTCTTCCGCCGTAGCAGGCCCCTGAGGGGGCTCACCCACCCCTTCCGCTGCAGCCGTGGGGGCATCCCCGCCACCTTGCTCCACAGCGCCGTCCCTGCCCTCTTCTTCACTAGCCGCTGCGTAGAGGGAGACATAGAACACAAGCATCAGGGTACTATACAATGGTCCCCTAGACAGGAAGCAATAGCAGATGAGTGCCACTGTCAAAGTACACTTCCATCATGTCCCTCCACAACACATGTGTCAGTCCAGGCAAAACACACACAGTGACAGTCATAGTGCATGCCATGGACATTTCCATACATGTCCAATGGACTCTCGAAACATACAATGTAATGGAACTCACATGCATCATGGGTCATGCCTATCACATGCACACACTTCACCTCAGTCACATCCATCTGGCCCCGTACACCCCAATCACAGTGGATACAAGGATGACTAGGCTGCATCAGTGAATCTGTAAATTGTCACAGACATGTGTCATGCATCCATGGCATTCACAAGTCACAGACACGCAGGTCAGGCACACAGACATGGATACCATATATGTACCTGGCATCAGCACCCATCCCTCACCCCCACTCATGTCCAGGAACAGAGACTGCCATGCTCTCATGTGTACAATCTGCATAGGGCTCCCCATGTCGCATTTAATCACATGCAATAACCGTGCGGTTCACACATTACTGGTCGCCCATGCATTACCATATTGTCCCTGCACACATACATGCGTACATGGCCTATGTCACACATACAGGCAAGTATCAGACAACGAGCACACTGCAACATGCCCTGTCTCACACAGCAATGCTTGGCCACTTACCGCTCAACTCCAGACGGGTCTCCCTCTCAAGGACCTGGGCGTGGAGCGCTGGGTGTACGCGTTCCAGGACCCTCATCTGGATGGAACTCATGCGGCCCTGGCCCCCCTCCATGAGGCGCCGGGCCTTTATGAGGGTCCTGGACCTCAAGTCCTCCCAGCGGTTCTTGACCTTCTGGATGGTGCGGGTTGCCACCCCCTCCGCGTTGATGGCAACCACACAGTCGGCCCAGATCCTCTCCCGTCCTTCCTTGTTGGCGCGGGACGATCCGAAGAGTGCATCATACTGCCCCAGGACTTGCTCCACCAGGACACCAACTTCGGTGGCAGTGAAGCTGGTGCCCCTCTGCCCCTCTGGCCGCGGGTTGCCATTGGTGCCAGATGTTGATGTGCCCGACATGGCAACCCCAGGGGCAGGAGTGGGTGGGCAACTGGGTCCTGGGGCTGGGCTGTGGAGCGATGTTATCCGAGTCGGGAGTCTTCTGTTCCAGCAAGGGTGGACACAGCAACTGGACCCCTGCAGATAGCTGATGTGCAGGCACCAAATGGCAGGGCACGGTGGCAGCAGGCAGGCAGGCAGCAGCAGATGGCACATGGGAGGCTGCTCGGGGCACTGGGGGGCAGTAATTCGGCCTTCTGGGCAGGAGCGTGGTCTTCCGTGTGTTTTCGCGTGGCCAGCTTGATACTGAGTGATTTGGCACGTGAAAATCCTGCACGTCAGCATGAAATTCGAGGAAAGGGGCTTGGCGCGTAAGCGCGTCAGCACGCGTACGCGATTTCATTGGACCAAAGGCCCTTACAGCGTAAGCGCGTCTGTGATGTTTCGCGCACGGGCGTTGCCCTGGCAGGGCTTGGAGATCCCGCATGCCTTTACACTGCTCTGTACGTGCTTTTCGTGCGGTGCGTGTGTTTTCCATCCGTTGGGGTTCACACGCTATTACTTCACAGCGGGTGTTGGCTACGCGTTCTTCTACACGCAAGGCAGATGGTGAGTGGTACCCCGCTCCCCCCCAGGCCCGATCGCGTGAAAAACTTCACGCGCACCCCTGAAATGCCCGCACGCAGCCCAATCGCGTGTGGAACTTCTCGCGCACCTCTGAAATACACGCACACGCTCCCCCAGGCCCGATCGCGTGTGAAAACACCTGCGAGCCCCTGAAATACATGTACCCCGCTCACCCAGGCCCGATCGCGTGTAGAAACACCCGCGAGCCCCTGGAATACACGTACCCCGCTCCCCCAGGCCCGATCGCGTGTGAAAACACCCACAAGCCCCTGAAATACACGCGCCCAGGCCAATCGCGTGTGAGAAACTTCTCACGCACCCCTGAAATACACGCTCCCAGGCCAGTCGCGTGTGGAACTTCATGCGCACCCCTGAAATACACGCACACGCTCCCCCAGGCCCGATCGCGTGTGGGCCTTCTCGCGCGTGTAGGACTTTGGCGCACATTTTTTTCCTGCGCAGGGACGCTACTGCCTGCTTTTGTGTGGCGGACATGTATGGGCCTGTGCGCGTCTTTGGCCGTGCGCTGTTTTTCCCTATTTGATTCCATGAATACGTGTTGTAGGCGAGCGTGTGGGCGTTCTGCGCACTTGCCTCCTGTACTTCCCCCGTGACGCCCACATTTTCACGAGTTGTTCCCCATTCTGCGTGTGACGCCCCGTGTTACGCCTACTTTTGTTATGTGCGCCGCGCTATGTGCGAATTCGCTGTGGCCTTATCGCACGGCGTTCGATGATCTGTGCGCCGGCGTGCGCCAGCGTGCGCCGCGCACATTTTCAGTGCACATCCCACATTTTGCGCGTGCACGGACTTCCATGAATTGATGTGCAATGTTTTCTGTGCGATAATCGCAATTGCACTGCGATTTTCGCTATTTCTCTGCGAATCGCACGTTTTCGCACGCGTGCGCCGTTTTTTCGGCGCACATTACATCCATGAATCGGCCTGTTGATGTCTAATCTGGAATCTCTTATGTAAATACTGGGACACTTTCAGTAGTTCAAAGTACGTAGCGGCTATTAGTGCCTTATTACACTTGTGACAACATTCTCACAAAAACATTAGCCCAACATGTTTCATTCCCATTAGCCTTAAAAAGTGTAAGTAACGGCTTCTTTTACTGTGAAGTTCCAACCTAAGGGATGGAAAGGAAGACAACAGGACGGATCAGTTGTGTACCTACGAAGCAAACACTACAAAAATAATGTACAAATTAAAGGCTTACTTCGCTGCCAACTTATGAGTAGTAGCAGGGGTAATCGCAACGTCAGCTTGAAGCGAAGGTTTGTTCTCTGGAAAGAAATGAGGCAACGGGAGACATGGTCAGGGTGGTTGAGGGATAACTAAATGTATTCAATCTTGAACACAGCTTCAGTTTAGAGTTTATTACGCAAAATTTGTGAAATGCAAGTCAGAAAATAAAACATCTATGTTTTACTTATATCTACAATAAAAATGTGCAATATAAAGAGTGCATTAAGTTTTTAGTAGTGCGCTCTCTCACTTATATTCAGGTTATTTAAAGCTATGATTGTTATATAGTAAATAACAATTGAAGCAGACAGTGGGCCCAAAAGGCGTCCGATTATGTTGTTCGTGGTTTTTAGGAACTAATCAGTGAAATTCAAAGGACAAACACTAGTCATTTAAACTGTGGCTGCAGGTGAAATCTGGTATGAAAAAAGGTTCTAACCTCTTGTAAAAGTCCTTTGAGTTTACAAAACGACTTGTGCATGAGTTTTCTAAACAGCTGTGGCTGTAACCAAACGTGGAGAATTGGTTCTTATTCGCCGTGTCGTTAGCATATACGCCCTTCACTCCACCTGATGAGATGAAAAAAGAGGGAAAAAAGAGGAAAAAAAGAGGAAAAAACAGGCTCTTACAAAAATAGGTTTTAAATTTGGCGGCCTCAAAATCTACTTTCGTATAGTGGCTCCGAACGTTCAGTGACACTCGTGTGTGTTGTTGGCGTACTTACAGCGTAATTACTTCGCTGTGTTTCCTCACTTGCACAAACTCCTCACAGTGGTACGTCTGCATCAAGACCGCGTGACTGTTTGGCGTCGTGACGCATCCAATTTATTATGCAAGGCCAGACGAGACATAGAAACTGACAAAGGAGAAACTCCTCCAGTGCCCTTGGGTTTGTTTTTTAGGAGCCATCTTAGATGGGGTCGAGAATCAACTATGTTCTTCTTACAGTGTTGTCCGTGATGCGAAAAGACCCATCGTCATGCTCCTATGCCACCAGTATGTTAATTTTATATTTCCTTAAACTACCTGAGTTCTAATAGGTCTCGCTGTAATAATAAAACCACATTTATTGAAATGCACTAGTCTTTTAATTAATAACTGAAAGCTCTTTTTCTATTTCAGTATGAGTTTTGCACATGGGGAACAAATCATACTGGAAAATGTCGAGGAAGCCTTACTGTTACACTAAAATGTAAACTTGAAAGGTGGACAATTCTGGTTTTTTGGAAGTCCACACCTAAAACATGCCCGACAGAGGATATGTCTGTCCTTCACAGTCTATTCCAATCAATGGATTCGTTAAGTCCTGTCTCTACAGAGTTACAAAGATATATTAATCTTTGTTCTTTGTCAAATAGTCTTTTCTTGTTTGACGCTGTGTCTTCTTTGTGATTCATTTGTGACAGAACACTTCATGTAAAGGATTCAGGTGTATGATCCATAGATAAAAAATGTCCCACCATGGGAGCTGTTGTGTTCTTATTTCTGATGCAGCTTTTATGTTCCATGATCCTTGTTTTTATTTTCCTTTCTGTCATTCTAATATACATTTTAGGGCAGGGACACCAAATCACATAAACTACCATCTGCGAGTTACAGTTAGTAAACTGTCTTTGTTCCCATGGTTTTTTTAAACCCAAATCAACTTCCTTTGTGCGCTTTGTGCTAGAACAGAAACTACAATGGCCACAAGGTGTATGTCCGGTGGGTCTAGGCAAACCCCAGGACTCGGTCAAGGTCAGCTGGGGTGTTTGTACTGAAATGTCATTTCTAGTAACCAGGTCTATTATATTGGGACCCCTCTTAAACGCACATAGTGGTTTGTTGATGGGACATTCCCCAGAGTCTAAAATGTGCCAGTTCTGCTTAATGATGGCATTCACTTTATTTGAAAGTGTGTTAAATGTGCTGACAAACACAATTTGGTCATTGTTTTGTGATTTGTTGCGGTATTCTAGGAGGGCTTCTCTATTATTGTTCTTTGCTCGTTTATGAGCTCTCTTAACGATCTTATTAGGATATCCTCTTGCTGATTGAAACTAAAAAAGTTTTCTTTTAGGGACATTGATGCACATGCCCCGCCTTCTTCACCCCTGTACTGCCTCCCTGGCAACCCCTGCACCAGGGGACCGTTTTCTGTATCCCTACAGTCACCCTACTAGCACTTATGTCTGCTCTTACCTTGCACTTTCCACCATCTGGCCGCTTTTATTTATCTTATTAATTATTCTATTCCATGTACCGCACGTTCCCCTCTCCCTTCCTCCAGGCACTTTTCCCTTCTCCCTTCCCATGCACTTGCGCGATCTCAATGACACCTGGCCTAGCAGGATCATTGTCTCTGTCTTCCCCTTGTTCCCCCTCCCTTGCCTCGCCTTGTCGAGCCTTGAAACACTTGTGTATAGGCGCGTTATGAATGCCATATCATATCATATCATATATCACAATCCAACCCCCCCAAAAAACACTTTTATTTTAAAATGAAACCATTACAGAACGGTTTCTTTTTAGAACAGTGAAACTTAAAAATAAAAAGTTTAGGAGCACCGCTCCTGACCGCTCCCGCCCACTTTGACCTCTGGACTAGAGAGGCAAAGGGGGAGGGGGTGGAGTCGTAGGGGGGCAGCGGAGTGGAGATCACATCTTTGCTTTGCTTTTCTCATCAGTCTCAGGGGAGCACTTTGTAAAACAAATGGATTCCAACGGAATCGATCTGACATTAGCACATGTTAATGTGTGGGCGGATTCCATTGTAATCCATGTTAAAACGCCACCTGCAAAGTATATTTACACTCAGCGTTGTAGTTCTCTCAAAGCAGAAAGTAAAAGTAAACAGTAAAGGCGAATGCGTCATGCCTTAATCTTTAATTTTACACTCACCTTTGAGGGTGTTGAAAAATCTATGCAGGCGACCACCACCAACAAATCGGGGCTCAATGTATTGAGTGGCGTAATCTGGTGCGTGGGTCCAGTTACATGTAGACATACACGTAGGCGGATCCCAGCCAAGTTAATTTTGCTCATTTCCACATCAGAGTACATAGGTTCAGGGAAAAAGGCAGCATACAAGTGTGTACATCACCTTTTAACCTGCACATTTGCACTCTGACATGCGAATGAAGTAAACACTGCCTGTCGTGTAGGCATGACAGGCAGTGTTTGCAATGGATCCCTATGGAGTCTGCCTGGTTTTCTACAGGTGCATAGACACGGGGGGCTCCATAGAGATTCCGAGCATTTGTGCTGGCATGAAAATCCATGCTGGAGCAAATGCTGGAACATTTGTATGGCAGAGAGGAAGGGAGGCAGCGGAAATGCAAGTTGGGTTCCGCCCCTCCTATCCACGATACGAATGGATAACATTGAGCCGTGGGGTCAGTGGAAGGTGAAAAGCCTTACGCAAGGATTTTACGTCTTCCATTGGCATTATGTCACATACGAAAATGAGTCCCATTGGGCCTAATTATGACTACCGCGGTACGATAACAATGGTGCAGTAAAGCTGCCGGCACCGTTGCTACCGCACTGCCATACTACAAGTCCCGCTCACGGGTGCCCATCTGCCCGCCAGGTCTGACCTGTCGTCTGGACCTGCACCTGCGAGCAGAACATGATGGTAGTACCGGTACCATTATTAACGGCACCAGTGCTACTGCCCTCCCCATTCCCATTGAGCCCTGTGGGGCCGAATGGGGATGGGGGAGTCCCTTATTACTGACACCTGCAAATGGGCAATTACCGGGTGAGACAAACTCGGCATGTCCCAGTAATTGCCCATTCGCGGGTGCCAGACAAAATGCAACTCCGGCGGCAGCCATGCCTGTTTTACAGGGTTATAATGAGGCCCATTGTTGTGTTGCTGGTCCCCTGTATGGAGGTACCCTGCATTCTATTACAATGATTAGCCAATTGACCCCCAAAATGCTTTGTAATGGGGTCCTAGGTAAATTTGGAGCAATCCTTATTAGTCCTATTCCTTATCACGCTGGAAGTAAAAAAAAAAATGTCTTCCTTACGCAAGAATTGCTTGACCCCCTTTACACCACCATATGTATAAGGGGTTTGAAATAAAAAAAAGTCAACATTTTCGAAGGTCGCAGTGATGGGGGCGCAGTAATGGTGTAATTCCCGCAGCGGCACCGGTGTGAAGTACATTCGCTCCATTTTTAGCACTGCTGCAAATGTTTGGCAATCTGGCGCGTGAACTGCGACTCGAAACTTTTCTAATTCAGAGTAATCAGTCCACACAGCTAAATTGGATCTCCCACCAGTGTGTATTTTCTGCTACTATTCTTTAAATTAGACTTAAACACAAACACACACATTAAAATGGTAACTTTAAAATGTAATGAGTCGCTCTGGGTGCCTTTGAAAGCAACACTGTGACACTGTCCCAGGTGATATGCAATTACACACGGGTGTAGCGATCGCTAAGAGACCAATTAAAAGAACTTTGATGTCTGGGCCAATTAGCACGCGCAGTGTCTCATCGCTGATTAGCAACAGCGGCGTGACAGTTACCTCTCAAGTTGTG
Organism: Ambystoma mexicanum; assembly: GCF_040938575.1. NCBI lineage: Eukaryota > Metazoa > Chordata > Amphibia > Caudata > Ambystomatidae > Ambystoma > Ambystoma mexicanum. The sequence goes on along the minus strand of NC_090925.1, from coordinate 47,121,624 downwards.
GTTTTGATGCCAATAAACTGTACTTTCTTTTTCTAGTTATGCATCACAATAAGGCGTATACATTGCACAATTGTTACTGCAATTCACACAGCGACACACTTGTTTTTTGGCCTGCATCAGGCCCAGTGGTAGAAGTGTACCGAAAAAAGTAGTGGAACTGGGGTCTCGGCTGGGGAGAGGGTAGACGGAAGCATAGTGCAACATGTAACAAGGGGTTTGCGGATGGGGCATGCAATAGTCTAAGTGAGTACTGATCAAAGGCTCCTATTACAGCTTTAAACTTGCCCAGGGACATGAATGGACAATCCTCTGTATAGACTGGTGAACATGGTCGTAAAAAGTAGAGAAATGATAAACAGAAAAAAATAAGAGTAGTGGAACACTGCTCCCCACCGTTCCCACTGACTTCGATCACTAGCATCAGCACTCTTAATATTATTATATGAGGGGATGCATCTTGTTTAATCGGTGATGCGGTAGTATTGCATTTGATACTGATTGTACATTGCACGGCTATCTGTTAGTGCTTTCTTTTACTGCAAGCACATGTTTTTTATATGTACACATATGTAGTTTGTGCATTTTTGGGATGCTTGGACTGAGCTGAACATTTTTGACAAAGGTCTAGAGAAGCCGCCAACAAGCCATGTTTGTTGTGCCGCGTCACTTGCATGACAGATCTGGGGACCAATCAAAATAGAAATATCCGATGCAACCTTGGGCTTCCCAAACACATACACATGACTCATTAGAGCAATGTGTACCATAGACAACAGAACGAAAGTAGCATTGGGCAAGCCCTCCGCCTTGGCTAGAGCCAGTGGAAGCATCTGTCGGGTATGATCGCTGTGTGCTCAGGTACACACACCTTTGCTAGGTGGTGCAACTGATGTTAATGTTAATGTTAAAGGACATTTGTACTGCGCACTATCACCACCGGAGTGGTCCCCTGGCGCTCTGGCGGTTCTGAAAAGGGAGGGGAGGATGAGTTAGTGGGACGAAGCAGGAAAAGTGCAAGAGAGCAGTGATGTGCTGTTGGCAGCCTCAGTCCGTTGGCTGGGCCTGGGGTGTTTGTGGCCGGTAGTCGTTGTGTACTGCTGTGAAAGACGATGTGTGTTTTTGTTTTGTTGTTGCAGTGTAGTGAAGTTTGTGCGGTTTGTTGTGCTGTAGATTTTGGTTGTGTTTGGTTTGGAGTTTGAGAGGTGTATGCAGAAAGGGAAATTGTTAGTAGGGTTGGTTAGTTTGCGTCTCTATGCTGAATTCAGGTGCTCGGCTTGCGCAGTCTCCCCTGGTGCGGCTCTGTCCTGATCTGGGTCCGACTGGCATACAAGGTTCCTTACTCCTCTGGCCCCCACCTCTAACATGCTCTCTAGTAGCTCCCCTTATTCTCCCTTCATCCTCCTGTGGCCAGTGCACCTGCCCATGTCAACCGTTTAGGTATTGTGGTGATTGCCAATATCTCGTCATGTGTCCCATGTACTGATAGCATTGCTCTGTATTGTCATAGCATTGCCTGTTACTCTTAACAGCACCAGAGATCGACAGCAACTACCCAAATACTCACTCCATGGGCAGGTCTTGCCATCAATTGCCCAGCTACTCTACTCACATCACTGGCATAGCTTGCAATCAAACGTCTAGGCACTCACCATATTGTCAAGGATTGTCATCAAATTGTCAAATAGAACCCTTACAAATGGCTGCCAGTGTATGGGAGTCCTCTCCAGTAAACTAGTGATATTGATACTGGTTTCAAGGGTTGTCATCAAATAGTCAAGTACGCCACACAGAAATGGCGGGCAATGTGTCAGACTCTCCTCCGGTACACTGGCGGTTCATAGCAACCAGCCACTAAAAATGTTTTTAAAATAGACACACAGGGGGTAATTCATAGAATTCAGCGCACAAGTGGCGCACGCGGCTGGCGCACAGTGTGCGCGTGCGAATACCTGCGCCAGCCGCGTGCGCCAAAATCCATTTCCGTGCACAGCGCATTCATGGATTCCAGCCACCAAAACCAGCCGTGGTGCACAGTGGCGCAGCGACCCTGCAGCAGCGCCAGTTACGCCCCCAAGAACGCCTCTCGCGCAGGGAAAAGCCATCAACATACCCAATCCAGCGCAAAGGGCTGCGCTAACCCTGTACCAGCACAGCAAGCGGGCTACGTGTATCACTGGGGTGCGCGGGAAGTACCTCACGTGATTGGGCCCGTGCGAGCAGGGTACGCGTATCTCAGGGGTGCGCGGGAAGTTCCACACGCGATTCCATCAGGGCACGTGTATTTCGGGGTGCGCGTGAAGTTCCACACGCGATATCAGCAGGGTACGTGTATTTCATGGTGCAGGGGAAGTTACACACGCGATTTCCGCAGGGTACGTGTATTCCAGGGGTGCATGTGAAGTTCCACACGCGATATCAGCAGGGTACGTGTATTTCAGGGTGCAGGGGAAGTTACACACGCGATTACAGCAGGGTACGTGTATTTCAGGGGTGCGCGGGAATTTCCACACGCGATTGGGCCCGTGCGAGCAGGGTACGCGTATCTCAGGGGTGCGCGGGAAGTTCCACACGCGATTCCATCAGGGCACGTGTATTCTGGGGTGCGGGGGAAGTTTCACACGCGAAATCAGCAGGGTACGTGTATTCCAGGGGTGCGCGGGAAGTTCCACACGCGATTCCATCAGGGTACGTGTATTTCAGGGTGCAGGGGAAGTTACACATGCGAAATCAGCAGGGCACGTGTATTCCAGGAGTGCGCGGGAAGTTCCACACGCGATTCCATCAGGGTACGTGTATTTCAGGGTGCAGGGGAAGTTACACACGCGATTTCAGCAGGGTACGTGTATTTCAGGGGTGCGCGGGAAGTCACACACGCGATCTCATCAGGGTACGTGTATTTCGGGGTGCGCGTGAAGTTCCACACGCGACATCAGCAGGGTACTTGTATTTCAGGGTGCAGGGGAAGTTACACACGCGATTCCATCAGGGTACGTGTATTTCAGGGTGCAGGGGAAGTTACACACGCAAAATCAGCAGGGTACGTGTATTTCAGTGGTGCGCGGGAAGTCACACACGCGATCTCATCAGGGTACGTGTATTTCGGGGTGCGCGTGAAGTTCCACACGCAACATCAGCAGGGTACTTGTATTTCAGGGTCCAGGGGAAGTTACACACGCGATTCCATCAGGGTACGTGTATTTCAGGGTGCAGGGGAAGTTACACACGCAAAATCAGCAGGGTACGTGTATTACAGGGGTGCGCGGGAAGTTCCACACGCGATTCCATCAGGGTACGTGTATTTCAGGGTGCAGGGGAAGTTACACATGCGATTTCAGCAGGGTACCTGTATTTCAGGGGTGCGCGGGAATTCACACACGCGATCTCATCAGGGTACCTGTATTTCAGGGGTGCGCGGGAATTCACACACGCGACATCAGCAGGGTACTTGTATTTCAGGGTGCAGGGGAAGTTACACACGCGATTTCATCAGGGTACGTGTTTTTCAGGGCTGCGCGTGAAGTTCCACACGCGATATCAGCAGGGTACGTGTATTTCAGGGTGCAGGGGAAGTTACACACGTGACTTCCGCAGGGTACGTGTTTTTCAGGGGTGCGCGGGAAGTCACACACACAATCTCATCAGGGTACGTGTATTTCGGGGTGCGCGTGAAGTTCCACACGCAACATCAGCAGGGTACTTGTATTTCAGGGTGCAGGGGAAGTTACACACGTGACTTCCGCAGGGTACGTGTTTTTCAGGGGTGCGCGTGAAGTTCCACACGCGATATCAGCAGGGTACGTGTATTTCAGGGTGCAGGGGAAGTTACACACGTGACTTCCGCAGGGTACGTGTTTTTCAGGGGTGCGCGTGAAGTTCCACACGCGATATCAGCAGGGTACGTGTATTTCAGGGTGCAGGGGAAGTTACACACGCAAAATCAGCAGGGTACGTGTATTCCAGGGGTGCGCGGGAAGTTCCACACGCGATTCCATCAGGGTAAGTGTATTTCAGGGTGCGGGGGAAGTTCGACACGTGATTCCATCAGGGTACGTGTATTACAGGGGTGCGCGGGGAGCACCACACGTGAATTGCACGTGTGGGCCCTCCCAGGTGTTCCCTCTACACCCTCCACGGCCCCTGCAGGTGGCTCACACCACAGGGGCCTACCCTGCACATGTCCTGCAGGCACCCCATCCACCATGGCCATGCCCCCCAGCCAACCCACATGTCAACTTGCACTACTGCCCACCAACGCATGTCCCCCTGCACCCCCAGCCACCAGGGGCACCCTCCACAGGCCCCCACCCATGTCTCCCACCACCCCCCAGCAGTGCAGGGGCACCCTCCACCAGGCCCCCACCCATGTCTCCCACCACCCCCACCCCCCAGCCACCAGGGGCAGCCTCCACCAGGCCCCCACCCATGTCTCCCACCACCCCCACCCCCCAGCCACCAGGGGCAGCCTCCACCAGGCCCCCACCCATGTCTCCCACCACCCCCACCCCCCAGCAGTGCAGGGGCACCCACCACCAGGCCCCCACCCATGTCTCCCACCACCCCCACCCCCCAGCCACCAGGGGCAGCCTCGGTGCTTTGTGGCTTTTGAAGGCATCCACTGTCTGTTCCAGCTGGGCCCTTCATGGTTGTCTTGTGTATGTGTTTGCTGCTTGGGTTCCTTGACTCACATATGCCACTCCTGCCTCCCTTATCCATGGGCTCGCAAGGATGGTTCGGTGTTACAGCATTTTACACAAGGGCTTTGGACTGTCATATCTGTGGCATGTCTGGTGCTGTGTGACTTGTGTTGACACCCCTAGTGGGGATGATTTAGGTGTCATTGTCCACTGTTCAGCTTTTGCTAGATGGGGTGTGTCATGATTAATGTGGACATTGATTGCTATGCATTGTGTAGTATGTTTCATATCTTTCCTGTACATGTGCCTGTTGCAATTCATGCTGTAGATAGTGTTCCACACTTTTGAGGTGAAAGACGGACTGATTTGTGAGGTGACTCTCTGACATGGTCAAGTAATGAGATGCCTGATGAGACACACACAGATGACTTTGAAGCATTAATCATGTGTTTCATGCCCTTTATGCAGGGGGATGAGCCTCCAGAGCACCTTTGCCAGCAGACATGGCCCATTGGACGACGGAATTCTGGACCCGTTTGTTGGTGCCCACATGCACATGTGTGCAGAAGCAGAGGCACAGTGATTGCAGACCCATATCCTAGAACTGCTGACATGTTCCAAGGAACTCCAGGCAAGGTGAGCATCACAGGGGGGCCACGACACAGCAAAGCTTGCACCAGGCGAGTTGCACATGCAGGCTTAGTCACAGCACTGAGGGTGAGCTTAGACGAATATTGGTGTTGAAGCACACAATGCAGCTCAGATGTGTTTGTGGACTGATGGCTGCTGATAGTAGGGTTGTCTGGGACACATGCAGGGGCAGTGGCACATACCCTCCGGTACACCAAGGTCCATTGAGCCACTTGTATCAACCATGTAGCCTTCCGAGACATGGAAAGGGGCAGCTCACGGGGACATACAGCAAGGGACATACTCGGGTGCAGTGCATGTCTTTTCCACGTACTTCATGATAAATGCACTGCCAACTTTGTTTCGGTCATGGTGGTACGCAACTTGCTCTGTAGTCATGGCTTGCTATATGGGTCTGTCTGCTTACCCAGGGAACATTGCATGTTGTGTGAATTGTGACACATTGGTGTTCCATTTGCCACGCACCCAGCAGCGGCTGCCTTACTGCATTGACTGTGTATGACCAGTCACAGGGGTGATGTTATATATGGGTACGAAGCATCAACCACAGATTATCTGTTTGTAGAGTAGTCTGTTGCTATGGGGCATGTTTGGTGTTGTGTTTTTGTGCAATTGGCACGTACAGGTTGTTGACTGTGTCTCTCTTTGCAGCATTGCAGTGCTCCTGTAACCGGACCTGAGAGTGCGCAGGCAGGAGGCCAGCACTCAAAACCAGAGCTAAGTGTCTTGTTGTTTTTCTTACGAACTGCTCTGCATAGGCTTGCTGGGGAGTGTACTGATGCATGGATGTATGTGTGGTTCAATTTGTTATGTTTTTTTCTCCCTAATCACCTGTGATCCTATGAAATTTTGAAACCTGTACCCTCTACCCGGTGTTCCTGCTTCCCGTGCCTATCCAAGCAACGTTCCCTGACCCTCTTTCCCCACTGGGGTTGCGGATCCCTGTGTAAGCCCCGAACTTGCAGGCGCCAAAACCCTAGAGGGGGTGGTTGGTTCGTACCACTCCTGAGCCTGGACTACAGAAGGCCATGACAATGATGTCCAAGTCTGTTTGGATTGTGTATGTGTTCATGCAGGTTGTACATTTTCGTGCATTCCCTAGTTTCATGTGTCATTCCTCCTCCCCTCTCCTGCCGCTCATTCCAGTCATCCAGTGTGTCAACACCTGTCCCGACTGCATATACCTGAACCTCCTTCCCCACCAGGGTCTCAGGGGCCTGTGTGAGTCTGACCTTGCAGGCACCCGGGACATGTTGGGGGTGGTTGTTTCGTGACACTCCCGCGCCTGTACAGGGGACCTGTGACAGTACACATCCATTCATGGTGCATCATCCTATGTCATGTACCACACATGTCTCACATCCTGTCGTGACATTGTTTTGCTGTGCTACCTTGGTTGTTGCATCATTGTGGTAGTACTTGGCCTTTGTGAGGTACTGCTACGTCAAGTCATCTACTGGAGGGTGTTCGGGTTCGTTTTTATGCCTTGGATTTTGTGATTTTGGAAATGAGTGTGGATTCTGAGGGTTCAGGCATCTTTTTACACACAAGGTGGGAGATGGTGACGAAGGGTAAAGGTGATCCTGTGGCCAGGTGGAATTGAGGTTTGGAGGCTCCATGACCCAGGTGCAGTTGTTCAGTGGGTCATGGTCATTTGTGAGGGAGGGGGGGTGGTTGTTGTTGATAGTTGCCTTGCCCTGCAGTGTGATGGGAACTCTGACATAGTAATGGTGGTATCCTATGTACATGTTGTGTTCTGCTGATCAATGCCTGTTCATGTGTTGTGTTTTCCTTTCAGGTGCGAGGGGATAGTTGTGGTTTGACATGCTGGGGTGTACACATGGTGGATGTTCACATGTGATGTGTAGGGAACACTAATGGTCACTTGAGTGCACATGCATATGTGGAGTGCATGTCCTTGCAGAACCACACACTTGCACTTTGATGCACTACATGTACTCCCACCCTTGCATATCCACGTGTACACTGTTTGCCTTCTGGTGCCCACTGAGTCCCGGCAGCACATGTTCTGTGACCGATCATGGATCCAGTACATGCCTAATTTGATGTTTGACGTGGTCTGTCACTTAGATGTGATGCTCAGGGTGTGCATCACACACAATGGCTGTTCACTGTGCTGTGCGCTGAGCAGTGTGATGCAGGAGTAGGACACTGCACACATGAGCTGCAGTGTTGATTTTGCAATGCATAATGTGCATGTAGACAGGCATTCATTGTGATGTTACGTCTACGACTGTTGTAATGCATTTGGAAATTACTTATTTCGGGTGGGAGGTTGTTGGTCTGTCATTTCATCTGATTCCGGGTCAGGCAGCAGTGTCCGATGCCACTGTGCATTTAGGACATGGCAATGTGTTCCTTATCGTTACTGCATTGGTGTATGGGTAGTGCGTGCCATGTCATGTTGATGTTTGGGAGGGTTTGAGTGACATGACAGTGATGGCCATGGCCTGTTTTGCAGGTGTGTGTGATGCACACCTTGCATGTCCGTGTCATCCGCTTCTCAGAGAAACTAGCTGGGGGTAGATTTCTCTCCGCAGCAGGGCCCTCCCCCTGGAACAGACTTCCGGCCTTTCTTGAACTTGAGGGGATTCATCTCCAGTTCTGGAAGCACCTCAAGACCTTCCTCTTTGCTTCTGCTTACTGTCTGCCTCTCCCTTGCGGAATTCTCCACTGGAACTGCACAGGAGCTGCAACTGGCCCACTCTCACCGACCTCGGTCCCTGGCCCAGCCACTCTCCACTTGCACTGCCTCCCTGGCAACCCCTGCACTGCAGTACTGTCTCTCCATCCCTACAGCCCTCCCTTCCCAGCACTTGTCTGCACTTACCTTTGTAGTTGCCACCAGGCGACCTATGTATTATTTTTTTGGGCTACTTCCCCTGTACTGGACTCCCCCCCACCCTTCCCCTTGCACTTTTCCCATTCCCCCTACCCCTGCACTTGCACGATCCCAATGACACCTGGCCTAGTAGTACCGTTCCCTGTGTTCCCTTGTTCTGCCCTCCCTGCCTCATTGCGCCTTGGAATACTTGTGTATGGCCCATATCATGTCATATGTCATATGTGTGCCTTTTGGTCACACAGGATAGCTTGTGTTTAAGTAGCTAGGGATGCAGACGATGTGGCACTTCCATGGCAACTTTCTCAGGGTGGTAGGGTTGTGACAGTTAAAAGTCTCTTTGTCATCATCGATTGTCACCTGGTATGTGCCAGGCCTGTGTGCACTCCACAGGGGTGGGAGTTTAGGTGAAAAATGTGGCCACAAGCTGGGTCCGGGCTTCCTCGCCACGTGCCCTGTCCCCTCCCATGGCCAGCGCCTGTGCCTGTGGTTGGGGATGTGGGGGCACCACCATGTCCACCGGGACGCCCTGTCGTGTTGCAACATTGTGCAGGACACATGCTGCCACAATGATCCTGCACACTACTGGTGGTGCATAGAGTAGTTGCCCACCAGAGCGGTCAAGGGAGCGGAAATGTGACTTGAGCACTCCGAATGTGCGCTCCACTATGCCCCTGGTTGCAATATGGGCGGTGTTGTATCTTACCTGGGGTGGTGTGGTGGGGTTCCGGATTGGCGTCATCATGTGGTTGCTCAGAGGGTAGGCACTGTCCCCTGGGGAGGTGATAATAGTTGAGATTATTAGGGTTTGGATATTTGTCTGTGTGTGACTTGCATGCATGTGCAAGGGCATTTGTACTGACCTAGGAGCCATGTGTCGCCATGCTGCCCAGCTTCCAGGGCCCGGCTCAGGGCGGACATTCTGTATATGAAACTGTCATGGGTGGAGCCAGGGTAGTTTGCATAGACAGAGGTGATGATTCCCTTTGCATCACATACCACCTGTACATTGATGGAATGCCAGTGCTTGCGGTTTCGGTAAATGTGCTCAATGGCCCTAGGTGGACGTAGGGCCACATGGGTGCAATCTATGGCACCGAGCACTTTGGGGAAGTGTGCCACCCTGAAAAAATCCAGGACAACGGCCTGCCTTTCTGCGGGTGTTCTGGGCATGTATATGTGCCTGCGGACTGAGGGGCACGCTGTCATGATTGCCAGTACCTGGTGTAGGCAGCGTGAAAGCGTGGCCTGTGAGACCCCCCCCACTATGGCAGTGGTCCGCTGAAATGACCCAGTGGCCAAAAAATGCAGGACATTGAGCAGCTTCTCCAAGTGGCTCAATGCTTGGGAGCAAAGGGTGGGGGATGTGAGGTCATCTTCCCACTCCCTGACCAGGTCTAGGATGACATGGGGTGGAAACCTATACCTGCCATAGACCTGGTCGTCAGGCATCCCAAAAAGGCTTGTCCGTGGTGCGAAAATCCGTGCCCTGGCTATTCTCCTCCTCCTGCGGTGTCCCACGATCAGTGCAGTGACAAATGGGGCATTCATCGTAGCTGTATATACGCGTTTGTTGTTTGCGCGCACTTTTATGCTGTGCGCGGGGACGCTTCCGCCTGCCTTCGTGTGGCAGACGCGTTGACGCCTGTGCACGTCTTTTGCCGTGCGTGGGTTTCCCGTATTCAGATACGGTCCGAGTGTCATCGCGTGTGATCGGAGGGGAGTGAGCGTACACGCAACTGGCCTGGGTACGTGTGTTTCGGGGTGTGCGGGAAGTTCCACACGCGATTAGCCTGGGTACGTGTGTTCCGGGGTGCCGGGAACTTTCACACGCGATTGGTGGAAATCCACGTGTGTTCTGTCATCACGTGCAATGAGGGAAACACCTGCGCGCATCACGTCACAGACGCGCTCCCGCGCTAAGGGCCTTTGGTCCAATGAAATTGCATATGCGTGCTGCCGTGCATACACGCTAAGGCCCTTTCCTCGTATTACACGCGGACGTGCAGTTTCCACGTGCGCTTACGCGCATGGGCCCTTTCCTCGTATTACACGCGGACATGCAGTTTTTCACGCGCGCTGAAATGCGCATGGCCCTTTCCTTGTATTACACGCGGACGTGCAGTTTTTCACGCGCGCTGAAATGCCCAGGCACGTCTGTACGCGTCACGTCACAGGGGCGCTTGCGCTTGAGGGGCCTTCTGTCCAATGAAAATGCGTATGCGTGCAGATGTGCTTACGCGCTAAGGGCCTTTCCTCGAATTACACGCTGACGTGCAGATTTTTCACGTGCCAAATCACTCTGTATCAAGCTGGCCACGCGTAAGCACATGGAAGACCACGCTCCTGCACAGAAGGCCGAACTACTGCCCCCCAGAACCCGAGCACGCTCCCACCTGCCATCTGCTGCTGCCTGACTGCCTGCTGCCCATGTGCACTGCCATTTGCTGCCTGCACATCAGCCAGGGGTGCTGTTGCTGTGACCACCCCTGCTGGAACCGAAGACTCCCGACTGGGATTCCATCGCTCCACAGCCCAGCCCCAGGACCCAGTTGCCCACCCACTCCTGCCTCTGGGGTTGTCATGTCGGGGCAAACACCATCTGTGACCACTGACAACCCCCGGCCAGAGAGGCAGAGGGGCACCAGCTTCAGTGCCACCGAAGTTGGTGTCCTGGTGCAGCAAGTCCTGGGGCAGTATGATGCCCTCTTCGGAAGTTCCCGCGCCGACAAGGAAGGACGGACTCGGATCTGAACTGACATCGTGACTGCCATCAACGCGGAGGGGGTGGCAGTCCGCGACTTACAACATGTCAGGAAGCGCTGGGAGGACTTCAGGTCCAGGACCCTGAACAAGGCCCGGCGCCTCTTGAAGGCAGCGGATGCCAAGGGGCGCCGGGGCCACTTGTCGGAAGAACAGATGAGGGTCCTGGAACGCATATCCCCAGCGCTCCACGTCCAGGTCCTTGAGAAACAGACCCGTCTGGAGTCGAGCGGTGAGTGTACATGCATCCTGATTGTGAGCAGTGCGTGTGGTGATTATTCAGTAGTGTGCAGGTTGCACATCTGTTTGTATGGGGTCGAGTATGGGTGGGAGTGTACAGGGCCATGGGGCTGACACATGCGAGGGCTGTAATGTGTGAGACATGGATGGTGCTTGTGTGTGTAGGCTTGCATGCCAAATGCAGTTGTGTGGGCACACATGTTTGGATGAATGTGTATGTAAGTAGACATGTCCGTGATGTCACGCATGTATGTTGTTTTCGGCTGCATGTATCAGCACTGTGTACATGTGCATGTGTGTGTATTTGACAAGGGTGCAACAGTGATGCAACATGGATGCATGTGACAGCGGTATGTGGAAGCCTGATTGGCAGATGTGACATGGATGCCCGTCTGAACAGTGCGACACTTGGCAGAGGTGTACACATGCATGCAAGTGTGGTGGTGTGTGTACATGTGTGGTACACTTCCTGTGTTGCATGTGATGTCTGGCTCACCTTTGGCTGCTCATGCTGTTGTATGTGTATGGATGGTGGTGGAAGTTGTGATATAGCTGTGGTATGGCTCATGCGTGCGAGTTGTAATGACATGTGTGTTGGGGATTGTGATGACATGTCTGAGGTTTGCCAATGCCACTCATGTACAACTGTCATGTGTGTATGTGTCCATTGTACAGTGCCCTGATGCCTGGGATTTGTTTCTCCCTGTCTGCAGCGTCAACTGATGAAGAGGGCGGAGAAGGTGCTGTGGAGCACAGCGGCGGGGATCCGACCGCCAGCCGGAGACGCAAGGCCCGGCTCCCCTCCCAGGTTGTCATCTCGTCGGGGAGTGAGGAGTCCGGTGCCGCGTCCCAGGCCGCAGCTGCCGGGGGGAGGTCCAAGAGGCAGAGGTTGGAGTTGGACTCCTCGGCAGCAGAAGGGGCAGCTGGGACCCCACAGGGCCCAACAGGGGAAGATAGCACGGAGTCATCCAGGTTGGTGGGGGGTTTGGTGGAGGAGGAGGCCGTGCAAGCACCAGAGACGGGGTCTGGAGGTGGGGATCCCACGGGTGCTAGTGGTGCAGTGCAGGACCAGGGACAGGAGGCAGCACAGGCCGCCGCGGAGGTGCCTGTGTGCAATCCTGTCCCTGATCCTGTCCCTGCATCATCTTGCACCAGCAGGGATGCCTACGTCCAGACCCGTTTTCAGGCAGGGGATGAGCTCACGTCAACTGGCCTTCCTCTGCCTGCGGACGTGGCTATCCAGGTCCGGGTTGAGCCTGTCCTGGCTGGTGTGGCGTTGCGTCAACGGGCCATGCAAGGTGACCTGCAGTCTTTTCATGAAGAGACTGCACGTCATCTCGAATGGCTCGTTGACCACGTCAGCCTGCTGGGACAGGTCACCCAGGCCGGATTCCTCCGTCTGATGGGGCTTGCTCCGACCCCCTCCTCAACTGGACCCCCTACGTGCCAGTCGTCCTCTGTGCCATCTTCCCACCCATCAGTCACCTGGGTGCCCTGTGGAGCTGCCTCTGACGGTGCGGCCAGGCTGGTGGAGGAGGCATCCCTGCCACAGTCGGGAGTCGGACGTCCAGCAGGGGTGGCCACATCAACAACTGCACCCCAGCCGGCGGAGGATGTGCAGGCAGCAGGAGGCAGTGCACGGGCAGAGGCACAGCAGCAGCAGCAACGTGGTGGGAGCCATGAAGGCTCGGGGCCTTCAACATCGGAGGGGCAGGCATCGGCCGGAGGGCAGGTGGACCCAGGACGGGGTGTGTCTTCTGTGTGGCAGCGGTTGGGCCAGCAGATAGGTGCGGAGCGGCGGGGGGCGGAAAAGGCGCGGCTCACAATGGTCAGGGCGGAGAACTCCATGCGGAGGGCCCTGAGGCGGGCCGAGTGCCTCGAGGCAATCCGCAGGGGGTTGGAGGAGGAGACGGCGTTGTCCCTGCGGACCCTCGGGGCCATGGAACAGGACCGCCTCCGGGACATCGAACAGGCGTTCGATGATGCCCTGGCCCAGAACACCACGGAGTGAGCCGCTGGACTTGCCCGCCGCCTTTGTATATAGTTATATAGTTAGTGTTAGGTTTCCTTTATTTTTTTTTTATTTGGTTGCGATTGGACAATGCGCCACGTTTTTGTATGTAGTTCAGTTTTTAGTTAGTTGTCATAGTTAGGTTTCATTTGGTTGGGCTCATGGACCCGGGATTATCTTGTAAATAGTTCTTCAATGGATTTTTTTTTTTATGGAGTTTTTTCATCACCATGGAGCAATGGTTTTTGTTTATCATTTACCCATGGATTTCTTTTCTGACTGTGACTTTGGACACCATTCATCTTCTTTTGGTTGTTTTGCTTTGTGGTTTTTCTCATTTCATTTCCATTCAAGTTGATTTTAAATACATTTATATTTTCATTCTTCAATGTGTCGTATCATCTCATTGCTTTCATGCATGTCATGTTGGGTGTTTTAACATTCACTTGCAGCCATTGTGTGTGACAGACATGAGTTCATTTGCATTATTTACATTGGGTGTGTAACATGTAATTGCCTTTGATATGTGGGTGGATGTGATAGTTGGTTGGGCCTTTTGGCAGGGGAGGATGGCCATTACGGACATGATTGGGGATTGGTGGGACCCAGGTGCAGGGGGGCATGGATGGGACATGGGCGAGGGCCTGGTGGAGGGTGCCCCCGCACTGCTGGGGGGTGGGGGTGGTGGGAGACATGGGTGGGGGCCTGCTGGCAGGTGCCCCACAGTGCTGGGGGGTGGGGGTGCAGGGGTACATGAGTTGGACATGAGTGGGGGCCTGGTGGAGGCTGCCCCTGGTGGCTGGAGGATGGGGTTGGTGGGGAACATGAGTTGGACATGGGTGGGGACCTGCTGGCAGGTGCCCCACAGTGCTGGGGGGTGGGGGTGCAGGGGTACATTAGTTGCACATGGGTGGGGGCCTGCTGGCAGGTGCCCCACAGTGCTGGGGGGTGGGGGTGCTGGGAGACATGGGTGGGGGCCTGGTAGAGGCTGCCCCTGGTGGCTGGGGCATGGGGGTAGTGTGAGACATGGGTGGGGGCCTGGTGGAGGCTGCCCCTGGTGGCTGGGGGATGGGGGTGGTGGGGAACATGAGTTGGACATGAGTGGGGGCCTGGTGGAGGCTGCCCCTGGTGGCTGGTGGATGGGGGTGGTGGGGAACATGAGTTGGACATAGGTGGGGGCCTGCTGGCAGGTGCCCCACAGTGCTGGGGGGTGGGGGTGGTGGGGAACATGAGTTGGACATGGGTGGGGGCCTGCTGGCAGGTGCCCCACAGTGCTGGGGGGTGGGGTGCAGGGATACATGAGTTGGACATGAGTGGGGGCCTGGTGGAGGCTGCCCCTGGTGGCTGGAGGATGGGGGTGGTGGGGAACATGAGTTGGACATGGGTCGGGACCTGCTGGCAGGTGCCCCACAGTGCTGGGGGGTGGGGGTGCAGGGGTACATTAGTTGCACATGGGTGGGGGCCTGCTAGCAGGTGCCCCACATTGCTGGGGGGTGGGGGTGCTGGGAGACATGGGTGGGGGCCTGGTAGAGGCTGCCCCTGGTGGCTGGGGCATGGGGGTGGTGTGAGACATGGGTAGGGGCCTGGTGGAGGCTGCCCCTGGTGGCTGGGGGATGGGGGTGGTGGGGAACATGAGTTGGACATGAGTGGGGGCCTGGTGGAGGCTGCCCCTGGTGGCTGGGGGATGGGGGTGGTGGGGAACATGAGTTGGACATAGGTGGGGGCCTGCTGGCAGGTGCCCCACAGTGCTGGGGGGTGGGGGTGGTGGGGAACATGAGTTGGACATGGGTGGGGGCCTGCTGGCAGGTGCCCCACAGTGCTGGGGGGTGGGGGTGCAGGGATACATGAGTTGGACATGAGTGGGGGCCTGCTGGCAGGTGCCCCACAGTGCTGGGGGGTGCTGGGGAAAATGAGTTGGACATGGGTGGGGGCCTGCTGGCAGGTGCCCCACAGTGCTGGGGGGTGGGGGTGCATGGGTACATGAGTTGCACATGGGTGGGGGCCTGCTGGCAGGTGCCCCACAGTGCTGTGGGGTGGGGGTGCTGGGAGACATGGGTGGGTGGGTGGGGGCCTGGTGGAGGCTGCCCCTGGTGGCTGGGGGGTGGGGGTGGTGGGAGACATGGGTGGGGGCCTGGTGGTGGGTGTCCCTGCACTGCTGGGGGGTGGGGGTGGTGGGAGACATGGGTGGGGCCTGGTGGAGGCTGCCCCTGGTGGCTGGGGGGTGGGGGTGGTGGGAGACATGGGTGGGGGCCTGGTGGTGGGTGCCCCTGCACTGCTGGGGGGTGGGGGTGGTGGGAGACATGGGTGGGGGCCTGGTGGAGGCTGCCCCTGGTGGCTGGGGGGTGGAGGTGGTGGGAGACATTGGTGGGGGCCTGGTGGTGGGTGCCCCTGCACTGCTGGGGGGTGGGGGGGTTGGGAGACATGGGTGGGAGCCTGGTGGAGGCTGCCCCTCCCACTAATTACACTAACTATGGAAAACCTACATTACCTATTTAAACTAACTATCAAACAGAAACTTAACTAACTAAACTAAAAGAAAAATCAAAAATGGCCACATACGACCCAGGGGGGAGGGGAGGCACCCAGGAGGGGGGAGGTACAGGGTGCTGCTCAACATCCACATGCGATGATGCTGAGCCAAAAAAAAATCCTCCATGGGCTCAACGCCTGCACAGCACGACCTATGTGGGAGATAGATGGTCGTCCGAGTCTGGCTCATCCTGGAAAGGAGGACGTGGCACAGTAGCCTGGCCACGCCTAGCCGCAGCTTGCCCCTCGTCGGCAGCAAGTCTGCCGGACAGGTGAGCCTGGTTCTGTGTGGCGATGTGACGTAGGTCTGCATGCAGAACCTCCCGTGATACACGTGCTTCCTCTTGCAAGGTAGCACGTGTAACACGGAATTCCTCCTGCAAGGCCTGGCTGGACAACCGCTGCACCTCCCGGCAAGCCTGTAGCTCAGCCGAGATGGTACGCTCAAGCTGTGCAAACCTCTCCTCTGCCTGCTGCCTCTGGGACATCATAAGGACACCCAGAATGGATCTGAGGGAAGCATACTCCTCCCTCAGGGCATCCATGTGCGCCTCTGCGTGAGCAGCAATTGTTTGACGAAGAGACGACATTTCAGCCTGGCGTGCCCTGTCTGAGGCCGCCATGGCCAGCCTGAGCGAGCGGGCCGTGGACCGTGCCGCCTGCTGCTGGAGAAGCACCTGCCTAGCAGGGGGGAGCACAGATCGGGCCACACGCTCCATGCTCTCAGCGATGTTCTCCATTGCTGCCCCCTGCCGTTCTGAATTGGCAGTCATGTCTTGCTCCCACTCAGTATACAGCGGTTGCGCGCGGCGACCGCGTTGCCGGGCTTGACCCCTGCGGGACCCAAGGACCGGGGGTCCTCGCTGTGTTGGCACCGCCTGCGGCTGCACCACTACATGCCCCCGTCGACGTGATGTCCCAGGCACATCAGTGACTGGTGTGGAGGGTGACCCTGCGTCCCGATCCACCACGGGCGGAGGAACCAAGACTGTCTGATCCCTCAGTGCAGGTGTCGCAGACAGAGGAGTGTCCACATCAGAATCACTCACCCCTGACACATGGACTTGATGCTCATCCAACTCAACATGGACATCAGAGTCGTCATCAAGGCTGGACTCATAGGCAGCCAGAGACAAGATGGACTGCAGCACTTGGGGGTTTTCGTGGCCTACCACCCCACGACCCCCACTAGTGCCAGGTTGATGTGGGGTTACCAACGCTGTGTCTGGCATGACAACACCATCCTCTGCCTCCATTGAGTCATCACCTGAAAAATAGAGAGAAAAAGGTCCATACACATGTCTGAAGCACACGACACACACACACACCGACAGCAAAGGCATCCGGCAGACATGTGACACATAACATATGACCTGGCATGCATGCTGGGTCTACTTTGAATAGCTTCTGTGATCAGACCTGTTGAAAGGTGGCAGTTTCCATGGAAGTGGGTCTATGCAGTGCAGAAAATGTGTACGCCACTCACTACCTACATGTACAAGCACTACATGGTGTGTGCCAGGAAATGTGAAGGCAGTGCAATGTCAAATTCAGACATCACGTGCATTGTGCATTCAATGTGTACCATGTCTAGAAGCCAAGCACCCCTCCACCCCAGTACCAAAGCAGGGATGCTTAGCATGGAATCAAAAGGCTGACCATACACCTGTGTATTGACAGGCAGTGTTGACTGGCATCAACAGCTTGATGTGATTCAAATGACAACACTGCAAATGATGCTGGGACAGTGGGCAGGACACATGATGGAAACTCAGGAGGCCGCCCACGTGTGAAGAAGACACAACAAGAGTTGGACAGAGTCATTGGCCATTGAACAGGCTGAGGCCTGTGAGCCACACAGATTGTCAGAGCCTAAATATGTGTGCAACGCAGGACTGAGCCACAGTTGACATGGGAAGGCTGATGAGATGGCAGGCAATGTATGTAACCAAGGACTTATATTACAGTGATCATCCAGTCAAGGACACATAGGGGCATGCGTGCAATGCACATGGAGCATGAATGGGCACTCATGTCCCTGCGGGACATCTGACCCATGCACAGTACAAGTGAGATACCCTGCATCGAGTACTAAAGCTGTACCACACGGCATATGTCTGGCAGATTCTACGCTGGAAGTTTGCATCTACACAGGACACATGAACAAGAAAGTACACATTGGCAAGATTGAAGCAGACCAGTGCAAAGGTGGAACTGGGGTGCAGAGTGGCGGAGGAGGGGCAAGGGAGCATGCCTACATGGAGTCCCGCATGCAGGCAGAGGAGACATGCATGACGGTAGCATTGCATTACTTACACATCAGAACCATGTACACGTCACATGTAGCAGCAATCATGCACAACACATCCTACAAGTGAAACACACACGTCCTCAACAAACACGCATCAACACTCACTGGACTGGGCATCAAAGTCCAGCTTCTCTCCCACTCCTTCGACCAATTCAGGTGGTATGAACTCCGCAACGAGAGCCTCATGCGGAGTGAGTTCTTCCTCCTCTGGTGCAGGCCCACTGCCAGTCACCACAGTCAAGTTGTAATTTGAGGCACGCTTGGCCTTAGTGCTGTGCTTGATGTCATTCCAACGCTTTTTGCACTCCTGCGCCGTGCGCACCTCATGGCCGAATGAACTGACATGTTCCGCAACATGCTTCCAGTGGGTGTCACGTTGGGCAGCCGTGGTCTGACTATTGGCACCCACTAGCATGTCACGGCTGTGGCCCCGCACGTAGTCCACGAGGAAGTCCAGTTCCTGCTTACAGAAAGGCTTCTTCCTCGACGTGCAGGAGGTCGTGGCTGTGTGTGGGGTCCCAGCCTGTGCTGCAGGTGCAACCTTCCTCCTCTTGGACTGTGGTGCAGACCCTGGCTGGCTAATGTCGCCCTGACCAGTATGGCCAGTGGGTTCGGTGGATTGAGCCAAGGGAGTGGCAGGTGGAGGGATGACCAAAGGCCTGACTTGTGTCAGTGGCAGCTGGGTGCCCACTAATGGACCCTGCGCAGCAACATCAGCTGTGGCAGGGTCGTTGGCCGCAACGGTCCTGGTTGGCAGACTCACAACCGGGGTGCTGTTGGGTGCATCTGCCCTGAACTTGCCAACACCCGGCTGTTCGGGGCAGCAGATGACATGACTGCCCCAGGGACACGTGTCTTGGTCTGAGCAGCCCGGCCTGCCCCTATGGTTTCCCCCCTGGCCTGTTGGAGATCTACTAAGGGCTCTTCAAGTGCCAACGCAGCCTGCGCTGGCAGACCCTGAGCCTGGGTGGCGGTGACCACAGCTGCACCTGCAGCTACCACTACCCTTGGGCCCGTGGCAGTCGATGGAACGGACTGCCGGGTCATATGGGTGCCAGTGCCAGATGCAGGAGCTGCATCCCCCGGAACCACAGAGGGTGGTGGCATGGCTGCACCGACACATGGCACAATATTGTGCTCAAGTGGCGCACCCCTGCCTCTTCCCCCTCTGTGGCTGCCCTGGACACCCTGGAGTCCCCTACTCCCTGGTCACCACGGCCACGTCCCCGACCACGCCCGCCACGAGGAGTACGCCCAGCTGAGGCGCCCCTCACCTTCTCCAACCATGGCACAGATGTAGTAGTGCTGGCACAGATGGAGGTGTACACCACAATTGACCTGGGCAATTGGGGTGAAGGGGGTGGGAAGCAAGATGTTAACAGCCCCCCTGCACCTGCAAGGCTGTATGTGACCCCGGTGATGTGGTGACGGGTCACGCAACGCTCAGGCACCCCAAAACTGCAGTAAAACCGTGCACGCAACCCTGCAGCCTACGTGCGTGGATTCAACCTCCCGCAGTACGCGGTGGCACCCAGTAACACGAATAACGCGTACGGGTGGGACACGCAGGCTACTATGACATCGAAAAGGGTGCGATACACAGGGGCACTCGCAGTGGAAAAAAGAGCGTGTACGACTCACCGTCTGACTAGCGCGATGCAGAAAAACACGCGTAGCCAATACCCCCGCCAAAAGAAGAGATACGTCCTTGATAGCTGTGAAGTTGTGATGGCGCGCGAAACACCAGGAAGCAGCAACACACGTCGGTCTCCACGAAAGGCACGTACAGCGAACTGCTGGGCCCGCTCACCTTTAACCCGTGCTGAGGGAAAGGCACGCGCGCGTCACGTCACTTACGCGCATGGGCCCTTTCCTCGTATTCCACGCGGACGTGCAGTTTCCATGCGCGCTTACGCGCATGGCCCTTTCCTCGTATTACACGCGGACGTGCAGTTTCCACGTGCGCTTACGCGCATGGCCCTTTCCTCGTATTACACGCGGACATGCAGTTTTTCACGCGCGCTTACGCGCATGGCCCTTTCCTCGTATTACACGCGGACGTGCAGTATTTCACGCGCGCTGAAATGCCCAGGCACGTCTGTACGCGTCACGTCACAGGGGCGCTTGCGCTTGAGGGGCCTTCTGTCCAATGAAAATGCATATGCGTGCAGACGCGCTTACGCGCTAAGGGCCTTTCCTCGAATTACACGCTGAGGTGCAGATTTTTCACATGCCAAATCACTCCGTATCAAGCTGGCCACGCGTAAGCACACGAAAGACCACGCTCCTGCCCAGAAGGCCGAACTTCTGCCCCCCAGAGCCCCGAGCACGCTCCCACCTGCCATCTGCTGCTGCCTGACTGCCTGCTGCCCACGTGCACTGACATTTGTTGCCTGCACATCAGCCAGGGGTGCTGTTGCTGTGACCACCCCTGCTGGAACCGAAGACTCCCGACTGGGATTCCATCGCTCCACAGCCCAGCCCCAGGACCCAGTTGCCCACCCACTCCTGCCTCTGGGGTTGTCATGTCGGGGCAAACAACATCTGTGACCACTGACAACCCCCGGCCAGAGAGGCAGAGGGGCACCAGCTTCAGTGCCACCGAAGTTGGTGTCCTGGTGGAGCAAGTCCTGGCGCAGTATGATGCCCTCTTCGGAAGTTCCCGCGCCGACAAGGAAGGACGGACTCGGATCTGGACTGACATCGTGACTGCCATCAACGCGGAGGGGGTGGCAGTCCGCGACTTACAACATGTCAGGAAGCGCTGGGAGGACTTCAGGTCCAGGACCCTGAACAAGGCCCGGCGCCTCTTGAAGGCAGTGGATGCCAAGGGGCGCCGGGGCCACTTGTCGGAAGAACAGATGAGGGTCCTGGAACGAATATCCCCAGCGCTCCACATCCAGGTCCTTGAGAAGCAGACCCGTCTGGAGTCGAGCGGTGAGTGTACATGCATCCTGATTGTGAGCAGTGCGTGTGGTGATTATTCAGTAGTGTGCAGGTTGCACATCTGTTTGTATGGGGTCGAGTATGGGTGGGGGAGTACAGGGCCGTGGGGCTGACACATGCGAGGGCTGTAATGTGTGAGACATGGATGGTGCTTGTGTGTGTAGGCTTGCATGCCAAATGCAGTTGTGTGGGCACACAAGTTTGGATGAATGTGTATGTAAGTAGACATGTCCGTGATGTCACGCATGTATGTTGTTTTCGGCTGCATGTATCAGCACTGTGTACATGTGCATGTGTGTGTATTTGACAAGGGTGCAACAGTGATGCAACATGGATGCATGTGACAGCGGTATGTGGAAGCCTGATTGGCAGATGTGACATGGATGCCTGTCTGAACAGTGCGACACTTGGCAGAGGTGTACACATGCATGCAAGTGTGGTGGTGTGTGTACATGTGTGGTGCACTTCCTGTGTTGCATGTGATGTCTGGCTCACCTTTGGCTGCTCATGCTGTTGTATGTGTATGGATGGTGGTGGCAGTTGCGATATGGTTGTGGTATGGCTCATGTGTGCGAGTTGTAATGACATGTGTGTTGGGGATTGTGATGACATGTCTGAGGTTTGCCAATGCCACTCATGTACAACTGTCATGTGTGTATGTGTCCATTGTACAGTGCCCTGATGCCTGTGTTTTGTTTCTCCCTGTCTGCAGCGTCAACTGATGAAGAGGGCGGAGAAGGTGCTGTGGAGCACAGCGGCGGGGATCCGACCGCGAGCCGGAGACGCAAGGCCCGGCTCCCCTCCCAGGTTGTCATCTCGTCGGGGAGTGAGGAGTCCGGTGCCGCGTCCCACGCCGCAGCTGCCGGGGGGAGGTCCAAGAGGCGGAGGTTGGAGTTGGACTCCTCTGCATCAGAAGGGGCAGCTGGGGCCCCACAGGGCCCAACAGGGGAAGATGGCACGGAGTCATCCAGGTTGGTGGGGGGTTTGGTGGAGGAGGAGGCCGTGCAAGCACCAGAGACGGGGTCTGGAGGTGGGGATCCCACTGGTGCTAGTGGTGCAGTGCAGGACCAGGGACAGGAGGCAGCACAGGCCGCCGCGGAGGTGCCTGTGTGCAATCCTGTCCCCGATCCTGTCCCTGCATCATCTTGCACCAGCAGGGATGCCTACGTCCAGACCCGTTTTCAGGCAGGGGATGAGCTCACGTCAACTGGCCTTCCTCTGCCTGCGGACGTGGCTATCCAGGTCCAGGTTGAGCCTGTCCTGGCTGGTGTGGCGTTGCGTCAACGGGCCATGCGAGGTGACCTGCAGTCTTTTCATGGAGAGACTGCACGTCATCTCGAATGGCTCGTTGACCACGTCAGCCTGCTGGGACAGGTCACCCAGGCCGGATTCCTCCGTCTGATGGGGCTTGCTCCGACCCCCTCCTCAACTGGACCGCCTACGCGTCAGTCGTCCTCTGTGCCATCTTCCCACCCATCAGTCACCTGGGTGCCCTGTGGAGCTGCCTCTGACGGTGCGGCCAGGCTGGTGGAGGAGGCATCCCTGCCACAGTCGGGAGTCGGACGTCCAGCAGGGGTGGCCACATCTACGACAGCACGCCAGCCGGCGGAGGATGTGCAGGCAGCAGGAGGCAGTGCACGGGCAGAGGCACAGCAGCAGCAGCAACGTGGTGGGAGCCATGAAGGCTCGGGGCCTTCAACATCGGAGGGGCAGGCATCGGCCGGAGGGCAGGAGGACCCAGGACAGAGAGTGTCTTCCGTGTGGCAGCGGTTGGGCCACGCCATAGATGCGGAGCGGCAGCGGGCGGTAGAGGCACGGCTCACAATGGTCAGGGCGGAGAACTCCATGCGGAGGGCCCTGAGGCGGGCGAGTGCCTCGAGGCAATCCGCAGGGGTTTGGAGGTGGAGACGTCGACGGCCCTGCGGACCCTCGGGGCCATGGAGGAGGACCGCCTCCGGGACATTGAGGAGGAGTTCGATGATGCCCTGGCCCGGAACATCCACAAGTGAGCCGTGAAACTAGCCCGCTGCCCTTGTACATAGTTTCTAGGTAGTGTTAGGTTTCATTTTTGTTTTTATTTTATTTGGACCTTTCGGACATTGGCCACATTTTTGTATATAGTTTATTTTATTAGTTAGTGTAGTTAGTTAGGTTTCCTTTATTTTGTTGGGATAATGGACCCTGGATTGTTCCCATGTACATAGTTGACAGTTGGATTGTATTTTTTTTTCTATTTTTAACCATGGAACAATGGCTTTCTTTTTTAATTCCCATTGGATTTTGTTTTGTGGACATTGACTTTGGACATTACTTTGGATTTTTATTTTTGGTTTTGCTTTTTTTGACGGACATGCTTCTTTTCATTTTTGTACATTCACGTTTCTGTTTCTTCATTTTTTATTCTATTGATGTTTCCTTTAATACATATTATTTTTGGTGAACTTCAATGTGTGGTATCTCATTGGTTTCATGCATTTCATGATATGTGTTTTGAGATAGATTCACTGACACCCATTGGGTGTATGTGAGGGAAATGTGTTTGTTTCGGAACTTGCAATTGGTGTTCTGTGATGTAATTGCAAATTATGAGTGGGTGGATGCAATACTCGGGTGGGTGTTTTGCATTTGGAGGCTGACCATAGGGACCAGGGATCTAGATTGTGATGACATGTTGGCTGGGGAACATGAGTTGCACATGGGTGGGGGCCTGCTGGCAGGTGCCCCACAGTGCTGGGGGGTGGGGGTGGTGGGAGACATGGGTGGGGGCCTGGTGGAGGCTGCCCCTGCACTGCTGGGGGGTGGGGGTGGTTGGAGACATGGGTGGGGGCCTGGTGGAGGCTGCCCCTGCACTGCTGGGGGGTGGGGGTGTTGGGAGACATGGGTGGGGGCCTGGTGGTGGGTGCCCCTGGTGGCTGGGGGGTGGGGGTGGTGGGAGACATGGGTGGGGGCCTGGTGGAGGCTGCCCCTGGTGACTGGGGGGTGGGGGTGGTGGGAGACATGGGTGGGGGCCTGGTGGAGGCTGCCCCTGGTGACTGGGGGGTGGGGGTGGTGGGAGACATGGGTGGGGGCCTGGTGGAGGCTGCCCCTGCACTGCTGGGGGGTGGGGGTGGTGGGAGACATGGGTGGGGGCCTGGTGGTGGGTGCCCCTGGTGGCTGGGGGTGGGGGGGTGGGAGACATGGGTGGGGGCCTGGTAGAGGCTGCTCCTGCACTGCTGGGGGGTGGGGGTGGTGTGAGACATGGGTGGGGGCCTGGTGGTGGGTGCCCCTGGTGGCTGGGGGGTGGGGGGGTGGGAGAAATGGGTGGGGCCTGATAGAGGCTGCTCCTGCACTGCTGGGGGGTGGGGGTGGTGGGAGACATGGGTGGGGGCCTGGTGGAGGCTGCCCCTGGTGACTGGGGGGTGGGGGTGGTGGGAGACATGGGTGGGGGCCTGGTGGAGGCTGCCCCTGGTGACTGGGGGGTGGGGGTGGTGGGAGACATGGGTGGGGGCCTGATGGAGGCTGCCCCTGCACTGCTGGGGGGTGGGGGTGGTGGGAGACATGGGTGGGGGCCTGGTGGTGGGTGCCCCTGGTGGCTGGGGGGTGGGGGGGTGGGAGACATGGGTAGGGGCCTGGAAGAGGCTGCTCCTGCACTGCTGGGGGGTGGGGGTGGTGGGGAACATGAGTTGGACATGGGTGGGGGCCTGCTGGCAGGTGCCCCACAGTGCTGGGGGGTGGGGGTGGTGTGGGACATGGGTGGGGGCCTGGTGGAGGCTGCCCCTGGTGGCTGGGGGTGCAGGGGGACATGCGTTGGTGGGCAGTAGTGCAAGTTGACATGTGGGTTGGCTGGTGGGCATGGCCATGGTGGATGGGGTGCCTGCATAACATGTGCTGGGTAGGCCCCTGTGGTGTGAGCCACCTGCAGGGGCCGTGGAGGGTGTAGAGGGAACACCTGGAAGGACCCACACGTGCAATTCACATGTGCTGCTCCCCGCGCACCCCCGCAATACACGTATCCCGCTCCCCCAGGCCCGATCACGTGAAAAACTTCACGCGAACCCCTGAAATACACGTAGCCCGCTCCCCCAGGCTTGATCGCGTGAGAAACTTCACGCGCACCCCTGATATACACATAGCCCGCTCCCCCAGGCCTGATCGCGTGAGAAACTTCACGCGCACCCCTGATATACACGTAGCCCGCTCCCCCAGGGCCGATCGTGTGAGAAAGTTCACGCGAACCCCTGAAATACACGTAGCCCGCTCCCCCATGGCCGATCGCGTGAAAAAGTTCACGCGAACCCCTGAAATACACGTAGCCCGCTCCCCCAGGCCCGATCGCGTGAGAAACTTCACGCAAACCCCTGGAATACACGTATCCCGCTCGCACAGGCCCAATTGCTGTATGTTGCCACTTTTGTAATGCGCAGGGACGCTACCACCTGCCTTCGTGTGGCTGACGTGTTTCGGCTTGTGCGTGTCTTTGGCTGTGCGTGGCTTTGCCCTATTCGATTCCATGAATACGTGTGGTTCGAGTGCGTGTGGGCGTTCCGTCTGCTTCCCTGCAGTACATCCCCAGTTACGCCCTTATTTTCGCGCGTTGTTCCCCATTCCGCGCGTTACGCCCCGTGTCTCGCCCACTTTCTGGTGTATGCGCCGAGGTTGTGCGCTTTCACTGTGCGCGTTGCGCACGCCTTTCGGGATGTTGCAGTGACTTGTGCGCCATGCACGGGTTTGGCGCACATCCCGGGGTGTACACGTGCAGGGACTTCCATGGATCGCAAGCGTGCGCGTGCGCCTGTTTTTTTCCGCTTGCGCCTGCTTGCGCCTGCTTGCGCGAACATTTTCGGCGCACGTTTGTTCCATGAATCGGCCCACAGTGTTTCAAGACACTTTGAACATGAGTATGGAAATCGAAGACAATGGGCATTATACTAACTATGCCGGTCTGGTAACAACAGTGCCGGTAAACCTACCGGCACCGTTGTTACTAGACCAACATAGGACAACTCTGCGGGCGGGTGCCGTTTCACCGGCCAGGTCTGACCCTAGCGGGCAGGACGGCACCACCCGCAAAGATTCATGGAGGCACCGGCACCGTTGTTAGTGGTGACGGTGCTTCTGTGGTTCCCCTTCCCAATGAGTCCTATGGGACTCAAATGGGATTAGGGGATTTACAATTACCGGCGCCTGACTTCCCAGAACGCCAGGGTTGTAACTGCCTGGTGTTTCCGGCAAACCAGGCACCGTTACCATTTGCAAGTCTGGTGGCAATCTGCCGGTTTTACCGGCACGGTTACTGCCGGACTTGTGATAAAGCAAAGTATTAATATTGCAGATAATTCACTGGATTATGTGGTTATATATACATTGTGCACATTATACACAGCGGGCGGTATATGCTCAGTGCTCTGGGGGGATGTTTGTGCGATCATATGCTAGTGGGTGGGCATGTGTGCAGTGTTTAGACACTGTTTGGGAATGGTGTGCGGGAGCATTGTGTGGTTGCAGCATAGGGAAGAGTGTGTGTCCCCGGCCAGTGTGTGTGAGACCTGTGGGTGAGGGCAGTGTAGGGGGACAGTGTGTGCCTGTGTTTGGGGAGAAGGGTAGGTGGGGTGTGAGTGGAGAGGGCCGTATATATGTATGTCCTGGGCAGTTTGTTTGTGCTGGGCAGTATATGAGGGGTGTGCACATGTGTGGGGGCCGAATGTGGCAGACAGTGGTTTACACTTGGGAGCATTTGGCTGATATGTTTGAGGGTGCAGTGCGCGTGTCGAAGGCAGTTTGTATGTGTGTGGGCAATATGTCAATGGGCACACTATGTGTAGTGGGTAGCATATGAGTGGGCATTGTGTGCCGGGGTAGTGAATATGTGGGGTCAATATGTGTGCGGGGGTAGATTGTGTGGGGGCAGTGTGTGTATGGGCATGCATGTGGATGCAGTGTGTGGGGGTGTATATGTGTCGATGATGATTTTAATAATGTAACTATTTCATTAAAGAGGAATAATGTGAAATACCATTGGTAATCAATCTAGTTGTCTACAGGAAGATAGGTGTCTAGTCAATTACACAAGTGAAAGCACAGCCTGTGTCTTGTACAGTTAGATACTGGAAATGTAACAGTGTACCAAAGTGCAGTGTAACCGAGATAGTAGGCTTTGAGAATTTTCCTTTCCTAACATAAATGTGAGACAGTCCATGACAATTAGAAATGTATTGTTGTTCAATGAGATAAATGACAGGTCAAATCACTTTCAGGCCAGTGGGACATGAAATGGTGACCCTGCGGTTATGGTTAAGCTGTGTTCCCCATAGGAAGAGCAGTTTTAGGAGGCTTATATCTTTGGTGCCAAAACTTTGCAAAATAAAAGCATGGACCTGACTGTGAATGAATTTGCAAAGTTTCGTGAAGATTCGTCAAGGGGGAGGGCAAAGTTGTAGGAGGGATCCCAAACGTTTGGAAATATGGATAAACTTGACTGGGAAAAATGTCTTGAGGCTACAGCCCGAACTACTGGACGGATTTGGACCAAACGTGCATGAGGATCTGCGGCCTTGTCTTGAAAGCGGTGCTTTTGCAAATGTGTTTTAAATCCATGCAGTTGATTTTTTTAAATGCTCACTTCCTGGTCTGTGTAAGCAGATGCCGATGAGCAAATCAGGGAGCTGTGTAAGGTTCATAGACATCATACGCGGCCACTGATAGGTCAATTGAGAAACGTGAGGTGCGCCAAAACCTTGGACAACGACACCATGTTGGATCCGAGATCAGTAACCTTTGTTTGCTGACATCACGGTATAACAAAGCTACAAAAAATAAATGGCTGGGTATGTTTAGGAGGAAAGAGTGCCTGGGGACAGGAAGACAGGAAGTGAGAAATGAAAGGGAACAATGTACGTCTTATTGGGTGTAAAAATGGTTGCTGCTGTTTTTGCAGTCATTTTTCTGTCCATGGCGAATGCAGACAGCAATAAATGTACGCAGACTTTCAATCAGAATGGTGGTATTATGATATGTGCTACAAAAATGCATAATTTGAATTTAATACTTATGTAATGGGACTTGTAAATGGGAGCGTGGCTATAGCCACATTGTTCAGGGCATGGACACAACAGTAGGTTTCTGTGGGTTTAATGGAATCATCCAAAAAGTTAGAAAATGTAAAGACCGAATGGGAGATTTGGCCAAAAAGTTTGACCAAATCCCACATTCGTGGCAAGGGCTGCGGGGTCTGTGGGGCTGTCCCCCGCGCCCTTGTTCACTACACTGTCAGTGGGGATTGCATGGGTGTCCATCGCAGCCGATCCCATAAAAAGTAAAAAAAAATAAAATAAAGGACCCTGCAGCGCCAGTTCCCAATCACGGAAGTGAAAGGGAGCAGGCGTTGCAGTGACACAGCGACACAGCGGCACACAGCGAAATGTGCTGCCGCAAGGTAAGTAGGCGGTGTGGGTGGGAGCCAAGTCTGAAATGTTCTGGGGAGAGAAGAATGAAAGTTATTTTTGGAAAAAATAACTTTTGGTCTTTTCTCCCCAGAACATTTTAGCCACGTTCTTCCAACCCCAATCCGGTTTAATGCCCCCAACAATGTGGCCACAGGCCATGGCCAGAACAGTACACTTACTTTGTGTTTAGTCATGGGTACAACAGTACAGTTATTTCGTCTTTAATTCCCCAGAAATCTACCCACCGACCATGGCCAAAACAGCACAGTTATTTTGGGTTTAATCCCCCAGCAGTTTGACCACTGGCCATGGCCAGTACAGTATGCTTACTTTGGATTAAGTTTGTGACCTCTGGCTAGAGGCACAATAGGACTTTTGGAGTGTCAGTATAATAGAAGTAGAAGTCACCGTACATTATGTTGTGGCCATGGCCAGTGGACATATTGTTGCGGACATTAAACCCTACTGTTGTGACCATGGCGAGTGGCCCATTTGTTGGGGGATTAAACCCAAAATAACTGTACTGTTGTACCCACGGCCAGAGGCAATCT
Source organism: Ambystoma mexicanum (assembly GCF_040938575.1). Lineage (NCBI taxonomy): Eukaryota > Metazoa > Chordata > Amphibia > Caudata > Ambystomatidae > Ambystoma > Ambystoma mexicanum. The sequence continues at coordinate 47,092,704 of NC_090925.1, read as the reverse complement.
GGCCACAACAGTATGCTTACTTTGGGTTCAATGCACGTAACAGTCTGGCCAGTGGCCATGGTGAGAACAGAATGCTTACTTTGGGTTTATTAATTATGCAGATTTAAGTGTGTGACCTCTGGATAGAGGCAGAATAGGACTTTTGGAGTGTGGGTATATTAGTATGACTGTATGTCGGTCCGGTTACCTTGCGCTTTAGACCAGTCACAAGGCTTGATATCGCGTTTTACATTGGTTAGTTACGTTTTAATATCCTTATTATTGTTATTGTCAGCCGATATGTGTTTCATCCCCTCCGGGTCTTTGTCAAGGCTAATATGTGTTGTGCTATACCTGAAGTTGCAACTATGTTGGGGCTCTGTTTCCTGTCCTTGCTCATGGTTTGTCCCTTGGTTGGGATGAACTGATTGTTTCCTTAGGTGCTCTCCTTCCGGTGTCCTGATGGGCACTGTTATTTTTAGCAAAAGTCACAGAGTTTTATTTATGGTCATGGCCAAAGCCCATGTACTGAACAATTTGGCCACTGGCCATGTCCACAACAGTACGCCTACTTTGGGTTTAATGCCCCCAGCAATCTGGCCACTAGCCATGGTGAGAACAGTAATAGTTAATGGGTTTGAACAATGTAACCCCCCACTAGAGGCAGAATAGGACTTTTGAAGTGGGTGTATTGTAGTAGTATTGAGGAGGGTAGGTGAGAAATGAAAGGGAACAATGCATGTGCTATTGGGTATAAAAATGGTTGCCGCTGTTTTTGTAGTCATTTTTCTGTCCATGGCGAATGAGGACAGCAATTAATGTATTCAGACTTCCAATCAGAATGGCAGTATTATGATATATGCTACAACAATGAATCATTCAAGTTTAAAACTTATGTAGTGGGACTTGTAAGTGAGAGTCCCATTACATAAGCAACATTATTAGTGGCTTTATCCGTCAAGTACTTGAGGCTTCACCCGCGAACAACCATGTAGCTATCTGCTAAAACGTACTTGGGCGCTTTATATTGTACCTGAGATCTTCACCCTTGAATAACCACGGAGCTATCTGCTAAAACGTACTCGGGTGCTTTATATTGTACCTGAGATCTTCACCCCCGAACAACCACGGAGCTATCTGCTAAAACGTACTCGGGCGCTTTATATTGTACCTGAGATCTTCACCCTTGAATAACCACAGAGCTATCTGCTAAAACGTACTTGGGCGCTTTATATTGTACCTGAGATCTTCACCCCCGAACAACCACGGAGCTATCTGCTAAAACGTACTCGGGCGCTTTATATTGTACCTGAGATCTTCACCCCCGAACAACCACGGAGCTATCTGCTAAAACGTACTCGGGCGCTTTATATTGTACCTGAGATCTTCACCCCCGAACAACCACGGAGCTATCTGCTAAAACGTACTCGGGCGCTTTATATTGTACCTGAGATCTTCACCCCCGAACAACCACGGAGCTATCTGCTAAAACGTACTCGGGCGCTTTATATTGTACCTGAGATCTTCACCCCCGAACAACCACGGAGCTATCTGCTAAAACGTACTCAGGCGCTTATATTGTACCTGAGATTCAACATCTTACCTGTGTATGACTACACATGGGCATGGGCAGGAATTTTATGAGATCAAAGGATGTGCCGAATCTGTAAATCTGATATTGAGGCCCTGATTCATGGATTATTTGCGCCGAAAAAACAGGATCTGTGCGCCATTCTGCCTGCAAATCCCTGTTTAATAAATGGGGATTTGTGGGCAGAATGGCACACAAATCTCGTTTTTTCTGGTGCAAATAATCCATGAATGAGGGCCTGAGACAGTGAGGCATATCCTTACTAGCGGACCTTGCCTTACTAAATCTTAGGTGAAGAGCCATGGAGACTTATGTTCGACTGTAACTAGCATTTCTATTGATCAGTTCTAAGCTGAGATCTTTTCTGCCGACTCTTTGAAGGTGTGTTAGATTTTAATGTCTATATAGCATTCTAATTGTATCATTTTATGTATAAGGTGTATTGATGTATTTTGTAATATGGATTATTATTATTATTTTTGTAATACATTTACTGTGCAAATGTCCTATTTTAGCCATACGCACATACATAGTGATAGTAGTGGTAGTCTCATGACATATTGTTGTCAATCTAGTCCCTGGCCATGTCCACAACAGCGCATTTATTTGGGTTTTATTGACCTAAACAATCTGGCCACTCGCCATGGCTAGAAGAGTATGCTTACTTTGCGTTTAATACTTATGTAGTTTGGAGAATATGATCTCTGGCCATAGCCGTAGCCACAGTGGGAGTTTTGGAGCGGGAGTATAGTAGTAGTAGTTGTTTTAGTGGATGTATGAAATAGAGGATGTATGAAATAGAGGATTCTATGATACTGAGAAGTATGTAACCAGGGAACATCTGTGTATCTGTGTCTGCAAAGAAAAGAAAGTCTAGTCTGTTGTAGAATATGGTATGGAATACATAGTGTACGGTTTATACATAGGTTCACTTTTTTTTACCCGTTTAGGTAGTACACCGTATGTACTTTGTTTTCTACATCATGTGTGTGTGAGATTCACTGTTGTTGCATTAGTATATTCTAATCAATGGGTTATGGGAAAAATCTGTGGTGGACTGAAAAAAAAAACATTTGTGTACATTTACTTTTAATACAATGTAAAACTTATTCAAGTTTTTCTCAATTTTTTGAGACCTTGATGTTCATGAAAGGAGATACATTTTGTATTTGTAGAATGTAGTATAGTGGTAGTATGGATGCATTAAATAATTATATAGTGTGAGGAGCAAGTAATTAGACATGGACAAAGAGGAGACATGCTTGTGGCTACAAACCTTTTTTTTTTATTAAAACAAATGGGTTTGAAAAATGCCTCACTATCCCTAATCTAGGAGGAATTTCCCTACCTTAACCAAAAACGAATGGGTCTGTCAGTGTCAATATGACCATACAAAGAGTCAGTCCTGTGTCTGCCCTCACACTCTAAAGTAAATCTAACGTGAAAAGGGTACAGTCTCTTGTTTTCTTATAGTGTTCAAATAACCAAAGTTCAACAAAAAAGTTCTTATCCAGCAAAGGTTTTCACACATGACAGAATGTACACTTCCTCCGGGGAAATTACTCCCTTCCATTAATTTTGTCTTCACCTCCAATCCTTAACGTATACTTCTTCTGAAGGACTTTTGCTTTCCTTTATGTACTTAGTTCACAGTTCACAATAATAATAATAATGTCTGAAATAATTTTTATTATAGAGAATTTAATAGAAGTTTAAAAAAGAGAAATGATTAAATATATACTTGATGAAATGTGTTGGTTTCCTCTTTTTCAGTGTTTTGATGTTCTTTTCTGTGAATTGTGGATTGTTTTGTGTTTTCTCTTCCTTTTTTCTTTTCTTTCTGATGTAAAGTTTCTTGGATGTGTATGTGGAGATATGAACGTTTTTGAATAAACCAAATGTTAAATAAAATAAATAAAAATAAATAATGTCTTTCTCAAGATCCTTCTCTTTGTTAAGAAAAGCGTCCCGTGGGCGCTGAGTACCTGAACTTCCAGTTGATGGTTGTGGTGAAGTAGCCAGGCTGTCCGACTGATGGTTGCTGAATGTGTAACGCGAGGAACCAGCGCAACACCCACCCTGAATTCAAACAAGGTCAGTGGTGAACCAGCCACAGATGCGCACTTCCCTGATTTGCGTGACGTCGGGACAGTGCAAGCACTGACAGGGAAGGCGGGTCTTGACTGGATGAAAAACCCACAGCAGGATACAACAGCAAGGCTCCAAGAAGTAGCAGTTGACCGATGAAGTGAACTGAAGTTGGCAGGAGCAGTAGATGGACAAGTAGGCAGAGTAACTCCAGAGAAGGCAGGAGGCAAGGCACTGAACCAACAGGCAAAGAGGAAGGAGCGACTAGGAACCCTGGGGCAGAGAGAAAGAACTGGAAGGCAGGAAGGGAGCTGGGAGAGGAAGGCCCAGGGAACCTACTGGCAAGGAAGGAATGAGGCAAGAAAACTCCCAGAGGCAGACAAAGGAAGGAGACAACAACAAGGAAGGACAAGGAACAAAAGGCTGGAAAGGCTGACAAGGTGCTACTCAAGAGTAACACAGGCGAAGACGCGATCAGGAAACAAACCGCGTTGAGACGCGGTTTGTTCAAGCAAATTGGCCCTTAATATAAGGCAGGCAGCACCCGGGAGGCTTGGAACGCAAGCCGTGCTGTCCCCGGGTGCTGACGCACCCAAAACGAGGCTTGGGAAGCAAGTTTGCGACTTCCCAAGCGCTCTGTGGACGGCGCATGCGCGGAGGGCGAAACACGGCCTTCCGCACCTGCGCGAACCATGCGAACGGGAAATCCCGGAAGCGACATGAGCCGCAGATGACCGAGATCCCCCCAACCTGTATCGGGGGTAGATGCGCCAGGACGGGAGGCGCCGGGACCTGCAGATGCGCCCCGCACCCCAGGTAAGTGGCATGACACTATGTCCCCTCCCAGAAAGGCCAGGGGCCCCAGGTTTCCAAGGGAAACGGAGGTAGAAATCGCGAACCAGACGGGGAGCATGCACATAACTGCATGGTTCCCAAGTGCGATCACAGGCAGGGTAACCCTTCCAGTCCACCAAGTACTGAAGTACTCCCCGTCGTATGCGCGAATCACAGATCTCCTGTACTTCGAATTCGGGCACTCCACGGACATCAACAGAGGCAGGACGGGAAAAAGATCGCTGGAATGTGTCAACCACATAAGGCTTCAAAAAGGAGACATGGAAGACAGGATGAACCCGCTAGGACTGTGGCAACTGTAGGCGATAAGCTACAGAGGACAAACGCTTAGTAACCTTGAATGGACCAAAATAACGGGGAGCTAGTTTGGTAGGTAGATTACGCACCGGCAAATTCTTAGAGGACAACCAGACTAAATCTCCCACCTGGAAAATTGGTTCAGGAGTGCGCCCTTTATCAGCCTGTTGTTTCATGCACACCTGTGCCTCTGCAAGAGTACTGCGTGCCAACGAGTGTTGCTTTTGGATGGTGACAACCAGATGATCAGCAGATGGAACTGCACTGGGTGGTACAGGATGAAAAGGTACCAATTTAGGATGTTGACCAAAAGAACAGTAAAACGGTTTGAGTCCGGTAGCGGAATGTTCTGCATTGTTATAAGAGGCTTCAGCAAGAACCAGATGTGTTTTCCAATTGGTCTGAGTGGCGTTAGCAAAGCACTGAAGGTAGTGCTCCAAAGTTTGGTTAGTTCTCTCAGTCTGGCCATTAGTGTGGTGTGTGGATGATAACCCAAACTCAGGGCTCTGTGAATGCCTAGATGATTACACAACTGACGCCAGAAAGAGGACAGAAACTGGGATCCACAATCGGATATGATCTTTTCTGGTAATCCATGTAGCCTGTAAATTTCCTGGAAGAATGCCAAAGCCATCTGGGATGCCGTGGGTATCCTGGGAAATGGGACAAAATGGGCAGTCTTGGTGAAACAGTCTACAACCACCATGATGCAGGTACATCCATCAGATGGAGGAAGGTCAACGATGAAATCTGCGGCAATGGTATGCCATGGGTAGGGAGGTATCTCTGTGGGATGAAGTAACCCCAATGGTCTTTTCCTTGGGGTCTTGGTCTGGGCACACACAGGACAGCTCTTGACATACCGCTCAATTTCTTCGGCCCAACCTGGCCACCAGAATTGCCTGGACACTAGTTCTTGGGTGGCCTTTATGCCACGATGTCCACCAACTCGGGAATCATGGAACCCGTGAAGTACAAGAGTCCGAAGAGAGACAGTGGGAATATATAATCTGTTCCGATAAAAAAGCAACCCATTGCGTTCAGTGATCTGTGGTCGTTTCAAGAGGCTTGCCTGAGCTGGGTCTGTTATGGTGTCCTGTACAATCGTCTGGAGATGAGGTCAGAGCGTAAGTAGAAAATGCTTCGGAGAGATCAGTGGCTTGTCACTACAGTCGCTCTTAAAGTCTCCTTCCAATGAACGGGATAAGGCATCAGCTTTCAAGTTCTGAGGACAGGGAATGTAAGTTAAGTGGAAGTCGTAGTGAGAGAAAAAGAAGGCCCATCGGGCTTGGCGAGAGGTACGGCACTGAAGAGAACGTAGATACTGTAAATTGCGATGGTCAGTACGAACTTCCACCGAATGCCGTCCCCCGAGGAGATGATGCCTCCATTCTTCAAATGCTGCTTTTATGGCCAACAGCTCCTTCTCAATCACGGCATAGTTCTGTTCACTAGGAGTGAGTTTACGGGAGAAATAAGCCACAGGATGTTCCATGCCGGATTCAGATTGCTTCTGCAGGAGAACAGCACCAACAGCGAAGTCGGAAGCGTCTGCCTCTACGATGTATGGTATCTCGTCATTGGGGTGACACAGAATGGGTGCTGTGCTGAAGGCTTTTTTCAAGGTGTCAAAGGCCATGGTGGCCTGCGAATCCCAAAAAAAAGGTACTTTGCTGCTGGTTAGTCGAGTTAAGGGAGTCGTTAGCTGTGAGAAATGGGGTATGAACTGCCGATAGAAATTGGCAAACCCTAAAAACCGTTGCAGGGACTTCAGATCGAGAGGTTGGTTCCAGTCCTGAATGGCTTGTACCTTAGCGGGATCCATGAAGATACCTGATCCACTGATCACATAGCCCAAAAACTCCATGCTTTCCTTGTGAAAAGAGCACTTCTCTGCTTTAGCGTACAGTTGATTCTGGGACAATCGTCGAAGCACCTCTCGGACGTGTTCCACATGTTGTTCCTGGGTAACGGAGAAAATGAGGATATCATCCAGATACACCCAAACTGAGATGCCAATCAGGTCACTAAAAATGTTGTCCATAAAGCGCTGGAAGACGGCCGGGGCATTACACAAACCGAATGGCATTACCCGATATTCGTAATGCCCGAATGGAGTCTTGAAGGCCGTCTTCCATTCATCACCTTCCTTTATCCGGATCAGATGATAGGCTCAACGGAGATCTAACTTGTTGAAGACTTGAGCTGTTCGAAGTGATTCCATGATATTCCGGATCAAGGGCAGTGGGTATCTGCCTTTTCACGTGATGTCGTTCAATTGGCGGTAATCTATACAAGGACGTAAAGTACCTTCCTTCTTCTTCACAAAGAATAAAGGAAAACCAGCAGGGGATTTCGAAGGTGCTATGTATCCCTTCTTGATGCAGTCAGCCAAATATTCCTGTAAGACCTGTTTCTCGGTTAAGGACAAGGCGTACACCTTCCCATGAGGTATCACCGAACCTGGTATTAAATCAATGGAACAATTGAATGTTCTGTGAGGTGGTAGAGGTATATCCCCTGGCTCGGAAAAGACCATCTGAAAATCGTCATACATTTGAGGGATTGGGAACAATGAGCAAAGACCAGGTGGACTATTGCTTCTTGTAAGAGGTGTGGAGGTGACGATGTTCTGAGGCCTGCCAGGCAAGCAACAATTCCGGAGGCAATGAGCGGAAGCAAAAACCAAAGTGCGTGCTTCCCAATCGATAGTTGGATTGTGGCATAACAGCCACGGTAAACCCAAAACTACTGAATATGAAGGTGATTTGATGACGTCCAGGGCGATTCTTTCACCATGTTCCTTGATCTGGATAAATAGACCCATGGTATGTTGACGTATTGGCCCCGAGGATAAAGGAGTCCCATCAATCACCTCCACGGGCAGAGCATTCTTCCGGGAAAACAAAGGTATACCATGCCTTGCTGCAAAGGTTTCATCGATGTAATTGCCAGAAGCTCCACAGTCCAATAAGCCAAGGACTTCCACCTCTTTGTCTAACCATGTCAGTTTGATCTCCAGAACTAACAAGACAGCAGGTTGCATGGGCTGAAACAAGGAGCAGGAGCCGGAAAGGACTGAAAGTGAAGGGAGACCTGTCGTTGCCTTTCCTATAGACAACAGATCTTCTAGTTTTCCGACTTCCTTTGGGGGCGTAAAGGACAGGTACCCAAGTAATGCCCGGCGGCTCCACAGTACAAGCATAATCTTAGACTTCTTCAGCGTTTCCGTTCAGCTTCTGATAACGGACCCCTCACAGCACCCACTGAATGGGTTCTGGACCGGAGTCTGAAGACCCAGGAATCCCGGTAGACGTGTTTGCTGGTCTGGAAAACCTCTCAGCTCGACGTCTCTCTCCTCTTCGTTCTGCCAGTCTGTGATCAATCCGCAAAACTTGTTCCACGAGTTGCTTAAGGGTGTCGGGCTCTGGAATGTGTAATAATTCATCCTTATATTCTTCTCTCAACCCCCGACGAAACAGAGTCTTTTGAGTTACTTGAGGCCACTGGGAATCGGTGTCCAATTGTCGAAAGTGACCAATATAGGCTATTATGTCCATGGCTCCTTGCTTGAGGTCCATCAATTGATTCTGTGCCGCAGAAGCCAGATTGGGTGATTTTTTTTTTTGGGCGCTGCCCAAGCAAGTGCGTTCCCAGTCAAATTACCCAGAATATACCCAATCTTGGCTTTGTCTGAGTTGAAGTAGGAGGACCTGAAGAGGAAGTGTATTCTACAATGATTACAAAACTCGCCCACACATCTCGAATCTCCATCGAATTTGATAGGTGCGGTATGAGCCATTGCACCTTCGACCTGAGGTGTAGCCCCGGTACCTTGTGCCCCCATCTGTCTTAGACCAATGTTCTCTTGACGGAGCGCAGTCATCTCGGCTCGAAGATCCCGCATCTCTTCCCAAAGTTCCTCGGCTCCATCCATCTCGGAATCAGAAGGTAGGCGTCTCAATCTGTTAAGAAAAGCGTCTCATGGGCGCTGAGTACCTGAACTTCCAGTTGATGGTCGTGGTGAAGTAGCCAGGCTGTCCGACTGATGGTTGCTGAATGTGTAACGCGAGGAACCAGCGCAACACCCACCCTGAATTCAAACAAGGTCAGTGGTGAACCAGCTCCCAACGCCACGGATGCGCACTTCCCTGATTTGCGTGACGTCGGGACAGTGCAAGCACTGACAGGGAAGGCGGGTCTTGACTGGATGAAAAACCCACAGCAGGATACAACAGCAAGGCTCCAAGAAGTAGCAGTTGACCGATGAAGTGAACTGAAGTTGGCAGGAGCAGTAGATGGACAAGTAGGCAGAGTAACTCCAGAGAAGGCAGGAGGCAAGGCACTGAACCAACAGGCAAAGAGGAAGGAGGGACTAGGAACCCTGGGGCAGAACAAGGAGAAAGAACTGGAAGGCAGGAAGGGAGCTGGGAGAGGAAGGCCCATGGAACCTACTGCCAAGGAAGAAATGAGGCAAGAAAACTCCCAGAGGCAGACAAGGGAAGGAGACAACAACAGGGAAGGACAAGGAACAAAAGGCTGGGAAGCCTGACAAGGTGCTACTCAAGAGTAACACAGGCGAAGATGCGATCAGGAAACAAACCGCGTTGAGACGCGGTTTGTTCAAGCAAACTGGCCCTTAATATAGGGCAGGCAGCACCCGGGAGGCTTCGAACGCAAGCCGTGCTGTCCCCGGGTGCTGACGCACCCAAAACGAGGCTTGGGAAGCAAGCTTGCAACTTCCCAAGGGCTCTGTGGACGGCGCATGCGCGGAGGGCGAAACACGGCCTTCTGCGCCTGCGTGAACCATGCGAACAGGAAATCCCGGAAGCGACATGAGCCGCAGATGACCGAGATCCTCCCAACCTGTATCGGGGGTAGATGCGCCAGGACGGGAGGCGCCGGGACCTGCAGATGCGCCCCGACCCCAGGTGAGTGGCACAACACTCTTACAGTTCATAATTCTCATGGGCATAAACTTTCCTTGAGATATATCACAATTCGCACCCACACATACTTTCACCTATACTCTCCTGCAAGGACTTTATTACTTATCAACTTAACTTCTTGGTTCTTACAGGAAACTTGACAGATGACCATGATCAATTAATTCCTAATTCAAGGAAAATCCAGAGTGATCATAGACTATATCTATGTCTCTATTGGACTACAAGACTTGATAGTTAATACTGAAAAAATCCCGACGCCTAACAGTTACCATCACAAGCTGACCATTTTGTGCTCGGGTTCTCACCAAATGAGAAAGAAGTATCAAGTCCCACCACTGGAAATAAACGGTGCAACAACAAGACTACGGATATCTCAAACCCAGATGATTAATTTTACCAAATCTTTTAAAGAAACTTATTTAGAAGATAAAACAAACTGAACTATGAGTGGCTATTAAGACAGTGGACATCAAAGGAACAACCAAAACCACTCATAAACATCAATACAATATCGAAATCATGAAAAAAAAGATGGCACTAAGAAGAAATCCTAAACTTCCACAGAGAACAAGGAATGATGATAACAACAAACAAATTAAATCAATTAAAATAATTTTTAATAATTAGCTCAAATCTCAAAAAATGATATTCTACAACAGGACGCAGAGACATTTCTTGCGACATTTAAAAACAGAAATTTGAGAAACCTGTAGAACCTCCTCAATAACAACACACAACAGCAGACCGACTGTTATCAAATGTCTCAGAATGTAAATGGATCCAGCACTTCTCCACTCTGTATCAAATGTGTGCCAGAGAGTCTGTAGCAAAGGAATCTGCACAAACAACGAAATGGAACTTTACATGGTCCAAAGATGATATTCTATCCATGACCAACAATCTAAATTCCTCTTGTGCTCCCTGCCCTGACGGCTTGTCAAATTCTACCATCAAACAAGCCCCTGAAGTGTGGGCCACAATCGTCGAGCCTCTCTTCTCTCTTCTCTCTAATTGGCAAAATTAATCAAATTTCCCAAACTTTGTAAAATGGCAATTTTAATTCCAATATTCAAACAGGGTGATAGAGATGACCCTACAAACTATCAACCCATAGCCCTTTTAGATCCTTTGGACAAATTATTTTCAACCTTCTTGCTGAAAAAACTGACAGTTTGGGCTAAAACAGAAAACAGGTTTGCTATTAGACAAAAAGGCTTCACTGCCAATGTAGGCACTAATGTAAACCCAATGATCTGAAATCTTATCAAACAGGAAGCCCTTCTGCAGAAATCCCAAATATATGTGCTTTTGTTGATCTCTATTTGATGGAATCAATAGACAAAAGCTATGGAACAAACTCACAGCGTGGAAATGCCCTACGGAGATCCTCGAGCCGATAAAGCTCCTTTATTCGAACACTGTCATCACAGTCAGACTATCGCAGAAGTGATTGCATCTACTCTGATAAAGACCTTGAATGGCCTAAAGTAGGGTTGCCCACTCGCTGAAACCCTCTTCAATCAGTTTTATGGCTGACATAGAAGACCACATGCAAACGATCATGATAAACCCACCAAAGATCAACTCAGTTCCTGTTCCTATAATGATGTGCGCTGACGACATTGTCCTGATAGATAAAACACTGATGGGCCTACACCTTAGCCTAAAGATGATGGGAACTTACACAAAGGCTAACAAACTACAGATAAACACAAAAAAAGAAAATCGTGAAACTAGTCAACTTTAAAACCAAAGAAACAAAGACCCCTGAAGTTGATTTCAGATTAACAAGATTTGTGTGTTGTGATTACCTGCAAATATTTAGGAATCTTGATCAACCAATCCAAGACTGAACAAGAATCTAGAAGAAAAAACCCTATCGTTAGCTCGACAAGGTTGCTACCTACATTCTAAATTTGGAAAATATTCTTTCAAACCCATGATTGCCTTCTATAGGCAGAAAGGCATACCTATTCTCCCCTATGTGAGCAATACTTTGATCAAATTTCCACCTTTAATGTGGCAGAAATATGAAGCAATGTTTTGGCAGAAGATCTTAGCACTGCCACACTCTTATCCTATGGTAAGAATAAGATTTGAAATTGCTACTCAATCACTCTTATCGATTACTATCTGGAAACAACTAGACCTTTTCCGAAAAATATTGACTAGTGAAAGTATTCCGGCTCTACAAATACTTCAGATAAAGCCGACCAGTTTGAATAATACCATCTTGAACGCATGGAAGAAAGACATGGGAAGACAGATGACAAGGCAAGACATATCCATGGAAATGCTACTTTCATGCCCACAGCATGCCAGAATTAAGCTACAGCAAAATGATTGGGCTCAAACCATTCAAACAAAATTGGCTTATCAGATGAACCTACATTGTGAATTTGATATTAGAGCCTTAAATAAGCTGCCAACTTAAAGCTATTTCCGGACTACCTCATTCGGGATATATATCTGAAAATGCTTTTGAACACTATCCCAACTAGACATAGATTGGTGAAAACTAAACAAATCCTGAGCTCTGAGCAATATTGCCGATTCTGCCTCGATGAGTCAGCGCAAGAGACTTTGCAACACATCATAATGTACTGCCCAGCCCTGACGGAACAGAGAAACATCTACAGAGATCACGTTCAGATCTCAGCGCAACAAATGGACTCAGAAATCATATGGGTGAACATCCTTTTGGAAAAGGACAAAAAACGTATTTACACCATTGTCCAGTTTTTAAATAATATCATGGGATCTCATTTGACCCACTCCTGATAAAATTATTGGCACATGGAACATTGACAAACCTGCCATGCTTGTAACTGTGTAATGCGATTTTATATATTATATGTTTTCTTAATGTATTATAAAGAAGTACGCGATTTACATGAAAAGTTTAAAACATAAACTAGATCATTTTAATAAATAAATAAAATAATAATAATAAATAACAACTTAACTTCACCTGGTATGCTCTCCTGCCAGAACGTTGTCACACATCACCTTAACTTTCTTCCTCAGACAGGAGTTTAATGATTTTATCACTACTTGATCGACAAATGCTTTTATTTGTTTAATGGCTTCCAACTTGCTTTCTCGCTGCATTTCTATGAAGGTGAATATCCTGCTAGACTATCTGAAAGGCCACTAACGTCATTTGGCCTCTTCAGTAGTCTTTGGCTTTCCCTCGCTTTAATAAATTTCTCTCTGTAGCTTTTCTGGATAATGACTTCCATACGCCAGCAACCAAGTAACCCTTTTATTTTCCCTGGGCTTATAGGTTGTCTTTGGCATTGCTTCATTTTATCGGCTTTTCGGATTTGGCTTGGTGTGTGTCCTGATAGGCACAGTGCTGCAACTGTGCCACCTTTGGTGAGTGGTTCCCGCCGTTCTCCCCTCTATCACTGTGAAACAGCGGCATCTGTTTCTCACCTACTTGACGTCTGATTCGCCTCTCTGCTATTTGCTGCAGCGTACCTTCCCTATGCGTGGTACTCAACTTTGCTATGGACTATGGACTATCTGGCAGACCTGCATCTCACTCATTCCTCTCCTTCCTCCTATCAGCTGTGGCTGACTTGCTTTTAAAGTTCCTGGTTCAATTATTCTTCTTCAAACCACTAGACCATTGCGTTGGATGCCCAGTCCTAGTAATCATCATTACTCTGTTATTCTTTGTTGTGCCTGTGGCTGTGGTTCCTCTTCTTCAATGGTATTGAGAAAGTGGATTAGTAGGAGTCATCCTGACTGATCCTGACCTCTTCCTCATCACAGTAGTCAGTATGTGGTCCCTAATGGGATTTTAGGAGGAAAATAAAGTCGCTCTAATAGGGAGTTGGGGGACAACATGCCATTAAAGTCTGAGGAACAGAGGAAACATCCCTAAACGGGCATGGGGGCAAATGACTTTCCCCAATTATGTCATCCTATCTTCCTGAGGGTCACATACCCAGGTGGTCCTCCCTCATGTATCTGCCCCCAAGATCAGGATTAGGTAGCAGCTGCTGTTCCCTTGTCACATGGGGAGAGGTTAACTCAGGGAAAGTAGTAATGCCATCATGCTATTCATCACAATAGTGTGACAGTCCTTCAGATGGCGTCACTTCTCCCCAGGGGAGAACCCCTCTCCATGAGGCAAGGGAGGTGAGACCACCAACCAATAGTCCCACTCGGTGTGGTAACATGCAGGTGGATCCCCTGGAGAGAGACTACTCTCCTGGGGATAAGGATGAGATTGGGAGGCACAGTCCCTTTAAACTCTAACTCGGTAGGCTGGCCATAGTACCTGAACCTTACAGGCCTAAACTCATGTACAAAACTGTGTGGTATTATAACACATAGAACCATCCTGATGTTTTAGGTACCCGAGGTGAAGAAGCAATCAAGAACGATGTAAGTGACCAGGAAAGGTTGGAACGCATGTTACGTCAGCGCGGGCCCTATTATATCAGGGTGTCAGAAACAAATGAAGGTGGAAGGGTACAGAGGAGACTACCAGGAAGGGTAATGGGGAGGGTATGAGAGAAAGTACCAGAGAGAATACCAGAGAGAGTACCAGAACCTGAGAGATAAAACGAGGCAGAGAGATCAGTTGAGGTGGAGGAAGAAATCGAGAGCCAGAGAAAAGTCGAAGGCTCGAGAAGACCCAGAAGCAGGTTCGAGAAGCTTGAGCTCGAGACATGCAGGGTGTGGTTCAAGGGAACACACAAGGATGTCTCACAGGCCGACGGGCTGTTGGCCATGAAGAGAGTAGAAACAAAGAAAATAATAGGTGTCCTACATGAAGGCAGTTCACCAAATATTTTACAAATAAATCTTGGTTGCTGGTCAGTAATAGTCAAGCCAAGCAAGAGGAGGACTGAAAGAACATTGTGGTTAGCCAGAAGTATATTGTCCAAAAGATGCTTGGAAAGTGTTATACCTGTCGGCTGAGAGTTAGCCGTAAGGATGGATGGAGATTAGGTTGTGGTGGCGTGAACTGTGGTGGGTGGACTGAGCGGTCCAACAACTACGCCAAAACCACTAACCATAACCATTTTCTCAGCCACATACACAGAGCTGAACAGTATCCAGAGAGGTGATGGCTGGATGGTCTGTACAGGGAAGGAAGGTCGAGTCCCAGGTCCGCCTCCCGACAGCCAGCTACACATGGCCCAGGAAGCGAGCCGCAATGAGAGTGGGAAGAGTCAGTTGACCATCACAAAAACCAAGGCCAAGACAGAGAAAGCTCTCACGCAACGTAACAAGTAACATGAATTATTGAAAGTCTGGAAAAGGGCCAAGGGAAACTTAAGAGAGCCTCAGAGGGTGCCAATAACATCAGGAGGGTGTAAAGAAATGTTAGCTGAACACACACAACGATTAAGAGCAGTAAAGTATACAAGCTAACCCACACCATGGACATTGGGAATAATGTATGTCAGTACGGCTTCGGAAACCAGACACCCCTTGAAATGTATTCAAGGGGTTTCCTTCTCAAGTACAATTAGGTGAAAGCGAAACCTGCATCTTCTAGAGCATCATTGACGAGAACAGAGTTATCAGGAGGGCAACCCCTCCTGGGCACACTACAGAATCATCTAGGGCTGACCCATGGAGCCAAACTCCAACCATCTTCTGTCATTAATCTGTTATACAATGTTTATTGGTTTACACCAGATTCTGACAGGAGTCTCGTCTTTTCAGTTCATGACCTACATTTTGCCTTCCTCAAGATAAGAAGAAAAATCATTGGTTTTGTCATTTTCTTTTTGCTTGAAAAGCCAGGGGAATCGAGAAGCCCTTGAGACTATACATTGTGAAGAACTAGAGACAACGCAAACCATTTTGTGACACAGTTCCCAGGCCAAATCCACAACAGGGTGATACTGGAAGGTTGAGAGGGACTGCAGGAATGGCTTCATATTCCCAGGGGGCACAGAGCAAGAGATGTGCAAAACCCAGAGTTTGAGAATACCTCTATAAGGGAACTACACACCTTATTAAGAACAGTGAAAGAAACTGGGGAACCAGCTAGGAGAAGGGATACATTATCCTAGCCCCAAAAGATCTTCATGTGATTATTTGATTTTCTGTTGCGTTACGGAGAACCCAGAACTTTTATGGACCTTTTGGTTTGAACAACTCGAGAGGCGCTTGTATGCTTTGCGTCCAGGAGAAAGACGTCATTCTCTTGGATTACAAACAGTAGTAGGACTTGATGGTGTTTTGTTGTAGTGACAGGGATAGAGTAGGAGCATTTGTGACTGGAACAGTGCCTTTTTGTTTTGACACACAAGGCCTTCCTAACAAGAACCTGAGTTTCTTTAGTTCTTGTAGGGAAATCCCCTTAGAGTTAGGGATAGATAGGTTTGGTTTTTCATTTAGCTGATAAGATTGCTCAGCGGGTTAAGCCCTTGTTCGTGTGGTCTGCGTTGGGACTCCAGGTCGCAGGTTCAAATCCCAGCAAGGTAGACTCAGCCTCCCGTCTTTTCAGAGGTTGATATTTTGAGGGTCAATTTTGATTGGGTTATAATGTATGTAAATATGTGCTATCTAAAGTGTTTTTCGTGAAAGCGCTATTTAAGTATCACATCATTATAATATATTATTTAATAAACATCTATAGCAACCACTATGGCACCACTTGGTCAGTCTCTTCATTCCTTGTCACCACAATAGGTGATGTGTGTTTTAAGTGTAATGTTGGTTTGTTTATGTTTAAAGTTGTTAGATGCCCACATGCATATTGAAACTGTATAATATTTGGAATATGAATTGAAAGTATAACTTAATAACTAAATTTGGGTTTAAGGATTATTAGGTAGGCATTTGTTAGATGTGTTGGTAAACTTTGTTTTTGAGTAAGGGAATTGTCGGTACATTCATACCAACCAATAGTGGCACCAGTGTGGGATAATATGCCTACTGTTGTCAATTGCCTTTTGCCACGAGATACTTGGGCCTGTGTGAAGTTAATGAGTTTCAAGTTATTTTAGTACCATCTGCCTTGCATCTTAAAAGCATGAATATTTCACATTGGGCCTGCAAATCTATTTCTACATTTGAAGCATTGTCTCAATTGCAAAATGGGCATAACATGCCAAGATTTGCATTTTGGAGAAGTCGTTGAAATCAATTGTATTACAATTTGGTATAAATACATACACAAAAATATATACACAAATCGTTCATTAGGAACATGCTCCTGAGAAACATGGTTGCAGATATTGCATGTGTATTTCCAACGTATGTCTTTATGGTCAATTTAACAATTCTTTCACAGTGGTCCAATTAATGTTTTATCCCTGAGACACTGTAGAAAGTGTCAGGGTTGTTAGTGGCATGTCTCTCAACAATGTAAGTAAATATTGCCCACAATTGGAGGCAATTGGAATATAAGATTGATTGGTATGTGTGCTTACTAATTTACTCCAGTTGTGTTGTTGAATTTAAAAGGATCAGAGATTTCCTTTTTAAAATGGTTTGTGGGGAGATATGCTACAGTTTTTGTTTGTACACATTTTTAAAGGTTTTTAAAGATTTTCTTTTTTGAGGTACAGGGTACATATCCAGATGTGGACTGTACAGTGCACACCATCTGTTATATTCTAGAATGCAAGGAATGTCTGCATTGACTTTGTTTGTATCAAAGTTTACTAAGAATAGACCAGTGACTGTACGAAGACGTGAAAGTGATTTGTAACTAACACCTTCACCTGCCAATGTGTTTAAATGCTTGGTCGAGGGTTAGACCTTGTGACATATGAATGGTAACAGCGTATGCAAGAGACACACATAATTGCTCGCTGTGTATATACATATCTTTTTTAAAAAAGTAAACATGCTATGGTGCAGCACATTTATTTATGGATATTGTGCCTATTTACGGGTCTGGCGGTAACCCTGCCGGTGCTATCGGTGGGTTGCCACCGGACCCGGAATAATTTCCTGGCGCATGACTTCTCAGTCCCACCGGGCTATTACAAGTCCAGCGGCCGGGAAGTCAGACACTGGTACATTTGTTAATCCCCATTCCCATAGAGTTTGCAATGGTGCCCGGGCTCCTGTGACAAGTGTGCCTACCGTGGCCGCTGCGACCAGCAGGGTCAAACCTGTCAGGCACATCAGCTCTGGCATGCATACTTGTAGTTTGCCAGTCGGGAAACAAGGATGTTGGTGAGCTTACTGGCACCCTTGTTTCTGGACCAGCAAACATGAGGCCCATTGTTTACATTTGGATATGTTTGAAATATTTAGCATTTGTTTGTACTAATTGTCTTTTTAAAGTTTTTTTTAAAAATGTTTTTTTAGGTACAGAGTACATATCCAGATGTGGAGTGTACAGTGCACACAGTCTGTTGTATTCTAGGATGGACGGCGTGTCAGCGTTCCTAGCGAGAGTACCAGCAGAGTACTGACTGCTCTCCTGCTGAGCCCGCTGCATTGTCGCTCTCTGGACTCCAACTTTCATCTGTTATTCTTCAAGCCACCCTTCAGACCATCCTGCGTACACCATTTTCTGCAATGGACTTTAGCTGTTAATCATAGTTAACTGTAAATGTTAGCAAACACGTTAACACTGTACTTTTTCTATTTTTCCCCTGTAGCCAAGCCCACTATCATATGATCGCTACAAATTGAGCCAGCACATGCACCAGCGCATGCCAACCTAGCGAGAGTACCAGCAGAGTACTGACTGCTGACCGCTGCGCCGCGGTGCAGTACTATGAATCTGGCTCTGCAACTTTTATTTTTCCTCTGCTGTGCTAATATTGCTAAATCACTGTAGCTACTGACGCTCGATTCTCAGAGCCAACCCACCCTTTTGTACTGTTTCTTTGTACGCCCTCTTATCATGGCACACCTGGTCCCACAGCAGTACCTGAAGCTTGACTATGCGAGCTTCATTTCCGCTCTTGCGCTACCCTTGCACGCTCATCTTGCACCTCTAGCACTGTGAGCCCGGCTCTGTAAGGCACCTCCCACTCGCTGTGCAAACCCCAGCACAGCCCCAGCACTTTCCTTACCTCTTTTGGCCGACTCATATTGTCCCTCCTAAAAACGTCAACCCGGTCTACAATCATTTGAGTGCAGCATGGCAACATACCAGCTGACCTCAGGCATGCATCACCAGACTGCTCTCCCTTAACGGAATATCCTCTCTAAAACCATTGCGCAGCACTCTCCCGTTTGAGCTCTAAAAGTGGCTCAAAATGTCCCTACAAAAACAGACATTAGGAATTTCCTTAAGCCTACCGATGACACAGCCAGCATCCCAGTCATGACCACTCATACCCAAGCCCTTAAACAACCAGACTCGGGCGCTCGCGCAATAAATTCTACCCTGCATACTGATAGTGACCCAAACCTCATACTCAAACTTGGGTGTATTTTTGCATTTACTTGAAAGTTCAACTTCAGGGTATTTCTGCATTTACTTGAAAGTCAAACTTGAGTGTATTTTTGAATTTACTTAAAAGTTCAACTTCAGGGTATTTCTGCATTTACTTGAAAGTCAAACTTGGGTGTATTTTTGCATTTACTTGAAAGTTCAACTTCAGGGTATTTCTGCATTTACTTGAAAGTCAAACTTGGGTGTATTTTTGCATTTATTTGAAGGTTCAACTTCAGTGTGTTCTGCATTTAACTTTTGGCCATTGATTGTAACCTGCTAGCCCAGTGACTGCTCAATGCTGCTTTACTTGCTTACTCCTCCCTCTGCCTCTTCTTATTTCCACTCATGGCGCTTTCTGTTTCTCCCATCTATTCCAACTTCTTCTCTATCAACTACCCTTCCCTTCTGACCAAGTCTGGAGAAAATACATTTAAAAAGGATATCTTGGCCTCCAACCCTGGACTCCCCATCACTGATACCTATACCAGTGCCTCTTCCAGACAGACCCTCACCGACATCCTCTTTGTTGTTTCTTCGTCGGATCTATGGACCTCCCATATGATCTCTGTGCTTTGGCCTGTCTCCTCCTCTCCCATTAATGGTGGCACTCACTGGGATGTCCACATGGCTTCTTTCGACTCCTCCAGAGTCCTCCTTAATGTCTACCTAAATGGCACTGTCATGGTCCAAGGTCCTCAGGCCAATCTCCTCCTCTTCGATAGGCGTTTCCCTCACCTCATCAACTTCCTCTCATCTCCAGCTGTCCCCTCCTCTCACTCCCTGGCTACCTTACCCACTTTATCCTCCTCCTCTGCCACTCTTCAGGCTACCTCCACAACTCCGCAGGGTGTATCTCTGATTTGTACCCCTCCACGGAAGGTCTTTAAGGCCGGCAACCCTTTTCATCTTGCCACTCTCAACTCTCGCTCTGCTGTCAAACACGCTTCTGACATTTGCCACCTCCTTGAAGAACTGGACCTTGATGTCCTCGGTCTTACGGAGACATGGTTCACGGCTAGCTCTGTCACAAGCTTTGACTCTCTACTCCCTCAGGGCTACAAGATCCTCTCCGCACCCAGATCCACTCGACCTGGAGGGGGTGTAGCCCTGATCTTTCCTGAGTGGATTCCTGCCACTGTCATTCCCATTCAGATTTACTCCTCTTTTGAATGCCTTGTCTGCAGGCTCTCACTCTCTCCTAGCCACACTCTTACTGTTGCTACTCTCTACCGGCCCCCCGGGCAAATCACCTCTTTTCTCTCTGAGTGTGCCGACCTCTCCTCCTCCCTCCTTGCCTCAACCACTCAACTCCTCCTCCTTGGTGACCTCAACATTCACCTCGATTCTCACTGTCCCTCATCGCTGCTCTTTCGCAACCTCTGCGATACCTTCTCCCTCTCTATCCTCCCCTCTGGCCCGACACACTCTGCAGGACACACACTTGATGTCTTGATCTCCTCTGGCCTCCCCCTCTCTATTCCTCTGACCACTCCTCTCTCCTGGAGTGACCACTGCCTCCTCTCCTCCCATCTCTCACTCTCTTCTCCCCAAGCCAACCACACCCCAACACTTCCACGTACCTTCTCAGACATCCGACCTATGAAGCGTGTGTCAGCTGAGGCTTTCGCTGCCACCTTCTCTCCCCCTCCTCCTCCCCTGGCTGACTCACACCCCGACACAACACTGTCCCTTCTCTACTCTTCCATCTCTGATACTCTTGATGCTCTTGCCCCTGTCATGAGGATCCGCTTGAAGTCCAAAGCCAAGTGCAATTCCTGGTATGATTCCGACCTAGCTACACTTAAACGTAAGTGTAGGGCGGCTGAGAGGAAATGGAGGTCTTCTTGCTCATCCTCTGACAAACTGGCCTGTCGCCTGCTCCAAAGGCTATACCGACTCTCTGTCCGCACTAAGAAGAGAGCCCACATTCAAGCATGTGTCTCTGCGGCATCCAACAACTCGGCCAAACTCTTTAAAATCTGCAAGGAGCTTGCCAACCCTGCAGCAGTCTCCTCCCCTCATCTTGCCTCCCAGGCGCTCTGCAATGCCCTTGCCTCGCACTTTATCTCTAAAACCCAGGACATCCTGACCACCCTCGCCTCCCCTCACCCTCTTATTCCCTCTCGGTCTGTGCTTGGAGACCCCCCTTTAAGTACCCCCACACCATCCTTCTCTTCCTTTCCTATGTTCTCCCCTTACGAGGTTGCTAGACAAGTCTGATCTATGAAAGCCTCATCAAAACAGGTTCATCCCTGTTCCTCCAAAACCATCAAGGACCACATTGACACCCTCGACCCTGCCCTTGCTGATTTTTGCAACCACTCGTTTGCCTCATGATCCTTCCCCTCCCCTCTGAAGCACTAACTTGTGCATCCTCTTCTCAAGAAACCCACAGCTGATCCTTCCTGTCCGGCAAACTATCGCCCAATTTCCATTACCCCCTTTCTGGGCAAACTCCTGGAAAAGCTGGCCATCTCTCAGCTTAACCTTCATTCAGATTCTGTTGGTTGTCTCCATGACCACCAGTCTGGCTTCAGAGCGGCCAGAAGCATGGAAACTGCTCTCCTCAATATCTGTGAAGATCTGCTCTCCAACCTTGATTCTAACATTCCCTCTGTCCTCATACTTCTTGATCTCTCTTCTGCCTTCGACACGGTCAACCACACCATCCTGCTCAACCGTCTCTGTGATAATCTGGGTATCACTGATCAGGCTCTGGCCTGGCTGACCTCTTTGCTCTCTGATCGACCGTCCCAGGTCCAACTGGGGTCTTTCATATCATCTATCTTCCTCTCCACCTGTGGGGTTCCCAAGGGGTCTAACCTCTCACCCTGGCTTTTCAACCAATACCTGGCAACTCTCGATCACTGCATTGCCATTTTCTGCTCAACTGTCCAGTGGTACGCTGATGACACTCAACTCATTTTACGGCTGCCCTCGGCCACCTCCTCTCCCTCTCTCATCTCTGACTGCCTAACTGCCATTCAAAATTGGTATGCCGTCAATGATCTTTGTCTGAATGCCAGAAAGACGGAGAACCTCCTCATCGGCACACCATCTCCATCCTTTTCCCTCACTCTCTGGCCGGCTTCCCTTGGCCCTCCTCCTACCCCTACCTGCGAGGCTAAGAACCCTGGCGTCATCTTTGACTCCACACTTTCCTTCTCTGCCCATATCTCTGATGTCCCTAAAAAGTCAAACTTTCGACTGCACCTCCTCAGAGGTACTCTGCCTTTCCTCTCCTTCCCCCAGAAGCTCATGGTATCCCAAGCTCTGGTTCTCTCTAGCTTGGACTATTGTAACAGCCTCTTTCTAAATCTACCTGCCTCTACTCTCCGCCCTCTACAACTTATCCAGAACAGGACTGCAAGACTTGTCCTTGGCCTCAAGCCCTGGGATCGTATCTCTCCAGCTTTGAAATCTCTCCATTGGCTCCCAGTGGATGCAAGGATTAAATTCAAAACCCTCTCCATTGTCCACAAGGCTTTCTGGGGCCTGGGTCCAAAATACCTTCAGCTATCCCTCCGCAAATACCTCCCCTCTCGAGCTCTTCGCTCCTTTACCTCTAACTCCCTCAAGGTCAGTCGTTTTTCAAAGAAACAAGCTGGGGGTAGATCTCTATCTTCGGCTGGGGCCTCCCTCTGGAACAGCCTCCCTGCCACTCTAAAACTTGAGGAGAACCATCTCCGGTTCCGGAAGCACCTCAAAACCTTCCTCTTTGCTTCTGCCTTCGCTCCCCTTCTCCCCTTCTGATCTGCTCTCTTGGCACTGTGCACCTGGCCACCCTCTGTCCCCTGGGCCCAGGTATCTGCTCACCCTGCCACCTTCCTGCACTTCCTCCTGGCCACCCCTTGCACTGGGGACTGTGTCTGTACCCATACAGCCCCCCCATTTTTCTTCTTTTTCTGCACTTATTCAGACTTACCCAGTCTGCTGCCTTAAACACAGCACTTGCCACATTTTACCTCAATTTTCTATTTATTTTATTTATCTGCGCTCCTCGGCTTCTGCACTTTCCACTCTCCCCCTTCCATGCACTTTTTCCCTTTCCCTTTCCCATGCACTTGCGCGCTTTCAACTTCACCGGGCCTAGTAAGATCGTTTTTATGTTGTGCTGTGTTCTCCCTTGTTCCCCTCCCTTGCCTAGTCACGCTCTGAAACACTTGTGCACAAGCGTGATACAAATAAAATATAATATCATATCATATACTATCAGATAGAACAATGCAGCTATGCGCCTCACCCATGGCCCGACACAGCAATATGGAATCCGTTCATGGTAGAGCCAACACTGCTACCCTGCACTGCGGTCACCTATATTCACAAGTTGTACAACACCTGCTGCCAAACTCATCAGAACCCCTCCCAACACCAGCAAGCACACTGTCATGCCCCCTGCAGTCACCTTTCCAGATTTTCGAATAAACTCCACACAATTGTCTCAATCTAACCAGACTCTCCTAAATGCTGATCAGCGCCCCCTCTGATGAAAGCCCAATCCTGACTCTCCACTTCCCCAGTCCTATTCTCCAATGAACACCCATACCACAATATCTCTTCTGCTGACCTTGAATCCTCCATATTGGCCTCTTTTACTAAACCCACCCCACAACCTTCTTTTGGCTTCCCTTCGACAGAAGATTCTGCACTGGACTCCGCTCTCACAGCCATCAATGCACGCATATTCACGCTGACAAGACTGTTCAAAGTTCTAGATCTGATATCTGCATCACAGTTTAACTCTCTAGATGCACTCACTAACAAAATAGAATGGCTAGTTTGGAACCTACCCAGTCTCCTTGAAGCTGCTCATAGCAATCTCCAACCAAATAGAGCGGATTCAGCGACATTCGCAAAGACGCCTCGGGTGATGCCCCAGCCCAGGACACAGGGCTTGGCCAACACCTCAGCTCCCTCCTCTGACTCCATCATCATTATAATTTCCTCCACCTCACCCCAACTGAGACCGCTGGATGACATTATTACACCTGGAGATTAGCTCGAAGCCACCACTTCAGAGCCCCCACTGTACGGTGTCTTCTGTCCCGGTGCCCAAGGCAAAAGATGAAAAAGAAAAAGGAACAGGAAGCGCACCGCTTTGATCTGCGCTGATGCAAACAACAAAAAGAAAAAATCCCAAAACTTGCCCATACCTTCAAAAAAAAACTAGTAGATCCAAAAAGAAATCATTCATAGCAATCATCTCCAACCCAATCCCGATTGCAATCCCTCATGAGGCATTTATTCCGGAAACCAAAGTCTGGATAACTGATGGCTTTGGTGATTCCCCATCGACAGCGCTCCCTCCTGGGGCGAATGTGGATTCCCCCAAAGGTAAGAGAGCCAACGAAGCTGGTAATGTTCCATCTGTTAATGTGCCTTTATCTATCAATCCTATTGCAAATGGTAATCAAACGATCGATGATCTCATTAACTTGTCAGTGTATTCTAATAATGCAGTTTCAATAACAGAAATTGTGCATCACAGCCTTCATGATCACCGGTCAAGGTTCGATAATACGAAACCAACTTTTCGTGTTAACTTGAATGTTGATCCTGTGACGTTTCAAATGCTTGCCGAAAAATGCACCAACTCACTAGCTGCCTTTGTCTCACCTAAGGATCAACCTGGTGCACATGCTACATCAAAGGAGCAGGAAAACTGCTGCCCTCATCCTGACTCGTCCCAGCAATTCTATCCCTTAACAGTTCCCAAAGAGATTCATCCAAAATCACCAATTGCAGAAATACTCCAGCTAGACACAGAAACAATAGTAATCATCATGCACAACAGATTGCACTCAGATCCATTCCCTAACAGGTGTATTTTACTAACAATCTTCAACACCACCCCAGCTCTCCAGTAAATTAGATCTGCTGATATAGAGCATGTGAGATAACCTGTAACAGCAAATCAGGATATCAAAGAAATCAGCATCGAGATAGTGGTTCTCCACCACTATCACGACCACAATGGCCTCTAGACCTAAACTCTCGAACACGCTTCTCTCAACCAGAACAAACACACTGCAATTGTGGAAGGGAACCTCAACCGGTCCAGCAACCAATAATACTGCCACTTCCTCCTAAATCCAAATGGTCATGGATTACTCAAGCAAGGGTTAATGTGTCCAATCCAGTTTCACATTAGCTCAACCCCTTATCCATAAACCATGCCTGTTCTATGGGATCCTGTAGCACACAGGACTTTTCTCACTTACTATTGAAAATGCCTCCAGTCCTCCATTTGTGTGATCTAGTACTAGGACTCTTTCAAGAGACCTGAATGATGACAACACCAAAATGGCCGATCACCAAATTGCTATGATCCCAGCAACCAAAGCCACCAGGCTTCCTAATAGCTGCCAGGAACTACTCCCAATTTCACCTCGAACCATGGCACTCTCCGAACCCAGGTATCCAACCAGTTAAAGTATCAACACTCAATCTACATCACCCACTATATCCTGCAACAGTTATAATAAATATCTACTGGAACCCCATATCACCCAATGAGGCTCATTACTTGGACCATATAGAAACAATCCTAGACCTTACTCTACTTGACCTTTTGGTCCAGACCATAATAATCGCAGGTGACATCAATGTGAATTGTCTTCCATCAGCTAATAAGAAATGCAATACCCAAGTTGATAAAGGGCTAACACTAATGAAAATTTGAAAGGTTATTATGCTGAATGGTTCATTTGCAGAGGACTGTCCTCCCACTCACATATGGTCCAGAGAATTCAGCACATCTATGCTGGACTATGTTTACATCTCGGCAAAGGCAAACAAAAACATAGCTTCATTCCACATTTTACCAAATTATGCCAGTGATCATAACACCTCGAAACCCACTGGACTCTGCATGCAGTCACAGACACTCAGCACTTTACTCCAACTCTGGAACTTAACAATAGCCGAAATCGACTTTGATGGAATCCCCGACTTATAGCCGACTTAAACCAAAAGGATGATTGGGACAATGTCTCACCATGAAGACCCTGACCAACTATTCTATACTGATCATATTCAACTAATCACCCAATCAATTCAACTCTCGACCTACATTTAAACGTAAGTATAGATTCCACGCTCTGATTGATGACCTCAAGAGGGAATTACGATGAGCAATGCACTCCCTACCTTCTACAGACCAGCACAAAGAGAGACTGACAGTAAGAAATAAATATAAGAACAAAATTAAACAAAGACAAGATAAAACAGAAAAAATGCTTAAAGCGCTCATGAATAAATCCGCAGCTGACACATGGCAAATTAAAAATAATGCACCCAATAATGCTCACAGAACCCTTCTATTGAACATAAAAAGCGAAACCAAATGGAAGGAGCATTTCCAAACTGTGCTTGTCAAATTATGTGCCCCAGCCCCACCACTTTTCCCTAGCATCCCGGATCTGACTAGTTGTGTATTTGACGCACTGGACATATTATTTATTATAAAAAAGCTAAATATGTCCCGAGCACCAGGACCTGACAATCTTACCAGTGCCATTCTGAAAGCGCACCCTGAAGCATAGGCTACTAGGTGATAGGAATGAGCCAAGCAACTATAGACTAATCGCGCTCCTAGAAGTTCTGGCCAAGTTTCTAGCATGCGTAATACTTCGTGACCTCCTACAATGGTTGACTGCCACCAATCAACTTGATATACACCAATCTGGCTTTATCTCAGGCATTGGCAATGTCCCTAAATTTAATCATAATCTCAACCATCAAAAACAAGCAATTCAAACAAAGCAACCTGTGTTTTTAGACTAAATAGATTTTAAACAGGCCTTTGACGCTGTCCCTCGTGAAATTTTATGGAGAAATCTTTTTGCTCAACCTATATAATATATTTAATGTATCTATTTTATTCCAACACCTCCATTAAAATCAAACTTACGAACGATGGACTCCTATCAAGCGCCATTCAAACAAACACATGTCTCAAACAAGGATACCCACTTGCGTCAATTCTTTTAAATTTTTTTATCAACGAGATTCATGAGATTTTAAAGCTGTCTGTTCGTTCCCGCCGTGATTAGGTCAAACAGAGATAGCATACCTGCTCTATGCCTACGACCTCGTGCTTCTAGATAGAACCCCCATCAGACTTCAAAGGAAATGAACGGCCCTCTCCAACTATGCTGAATGTAATAATATTACAAAAAACACTAACAAGTCTAACGTACTTATCTTCCACCATGAACCACCTAAAGCAGCCTTTGGATTGAATTGCTTCTTTCAAAAGCCTCGCTCCAACAAATCCACCATTATAAATACTAAGGGGTGAATACCAACTAATACCCGAACAATCAACTTGTACAATACCGAACTGGCAACCAGAATGAAACTATTAGCAACACAGGGAAAAGCGTTACACTGACAATATGGAGAATTTTCAATATCACCAGTAATACTTTTCTACAAACACAAAGTGGTACCGATAATTACTAACGGAAGCCAGACCAAAACCACCCCCAAAGCAAAAAGATGGGACATTTTAGAAGGTATCTTCTGGAAAACGATTCTCCCACTACCTCAAAATACCCTGATATCGATCATCAGATTCGATCTAGGTCGCACTTCGCTCTCAACAACCGTCATGTGGTTAATGCTTGCGACATACAGAAAATGCATCTGAGCCTCTAGTTCAGACCACAACCTGTTCACAGTTCTCTAACTCTCCTAGAATGCACACGGATGAGCCCCCTTAAATCATGTCAAAAAGTATGTCTCAAATCGCTACAAAATGCTGATATCTCGCTAGACATATTGATCGGAAACCCGGAAAAAGCAAAAACTAAATGTAAGTACTGGGATTGGATAAGCAACTGGGAAGAATTTCCTACATATCTAGTTTTTAAAGTGGGAGCCTTTGTAACAAAAGCCATGTATGAAATCCCACACTACCTTACCAAATTCCCTGATCGGATTTACCCAGACACAATTATAGGTTTCCACTTAAATCTCTGCTTGACTTGGGACAAAATACCAACCTATAACAAATCACTGAATCTCGATGTAGCTTGTTGATTCAGCGCATTACAAGCATACAATGAGACAATGGAACATCTAATAACGGAGTGCCCTGCCCTTGCGGACTTGAGAAAGCAATATTTTCATAAATACTTTCAACGCATCACTCATTTGACAAAAGAACCGCTATGGATTGCTGTGTTTAATGCCACCAAAAGATCACTGAACATTGCCATGGTACAATTCATAAAAGCCTTAAAGCTTGCCCAAGCAAACAAATAGCAAGATTCTCTCAGTGATTGAGAACCCATGTCTCATCAATGCTAATTCAGACGACTCCACAACTGAGACCAAGCCTGTTTACTTGATACCAAAGAGTTAGCTCAACCACAACCCTTACAATGTACTTACAAGCTAACCACTGCTCTTTTCAGGCAAGGCTTTTAAAACATCATCTAATGGCCTCCAACAAAAAAAAAATAATAATGAAAATGTGTATAGATGTGACTTACACCCAACGAAGATGACAACACTTTTCACTCTATTCATTAACTAATTGAAACTGAATGATCCAAACACCAATTTTTAACCACCAGTACTAACACTAATTAGCAACTTTTATAAACGGATCCAATTGACCCGTGTCTCTAGTGGTTTTCTACTGTTGAGAATTTTAAAGAAATTGACAGCATGTTTGATCTGCTTAGAAACAAAGACCAGACGTTTTATCATTGCGTTACAGTCGATCACAAGGAAATGTTTAAACACCAATTACAACTAGACTCTTATGAGGTTTAATGGATTGTATGGACTGCACAGTAACAAAGATCATACATTTTATTACTGGTTGGTAGTGGATTTTAAGGAAATGTTTTAAGCACCAATTACAACCTGAGTTTTATGAGAATTAATGGATTCTATGAACTGACACAATTTTGTATGCTTTCTTATTGCTTTTATCATTGCTTCTCAGGTAGCCTTAATCTTCAGTTTACACACTTGCACTATAGAAACAATAAGAACGATCCACCAATTACAACTAGAGCTTCATGATGACCAATGGATTATATGAACTGAGACAATTTGTTATTGCTTTATCATCCCTGGTTAGGTACCCTAAATCTGCAGTTGAAATACTTGCACTATAGCACTTTATGACAGATGTAAAAAGTACTGTACTTTCTAAACTTCAAATTGTTTTGTTAGAACTACCATTGCACTCATTGAAAAAGTTGATAAATCAACTAAATCAATGTTTCAACAAAAAAAAAAGGAATGTCAGTGTTGACTTTGTTCGCATAAAAGTTTACAAAATAAACCAGTGAGTGTACGAAGATGTGAAAGTGCTATGTAACGCGTACATTCCTTGAAGATTGTGTTGCCAATGTTTACAAGTGCGTGGTTGAGGGTTACACCTT
Source organism: Ambystoma mexicanum (assembly GCF_040938575.1). NCBI lineage: Eukaryota > Metazoa > Chordata > Amphibia > Caudata > Ambystomatidae > Ambystoma > Ambystoma mexicanum. Next base: position 47,063,157 of record NC_090925.1, on the reverse strand, counting down.
GTGACTTGTGAATGGTAACAGCATATGAAAGAAACAGAGAGAATTGTACTCTGTGTACTTACATATCTTTAAAAAGAAGGACATTTGCTGTAGTGTGGCCATTTTCTTTTAGTTTGTTCAAGTTTGTCAAAATTGATGATGACAAACTGGATATTGTATTTGTTTGCATATGTTGTTAGAAAGCCAACTATGGTTCCAATTGCTCAAATGAGTAAACCATGTTCCACATCAAGGTTGCATTTTTAGTATCACTCAGCAGTTTAGGCAGAGGGTTAATAGTTTTTTTCCAATACAGTTGTGTTGAGATAGATTCTAGTTTATTTAGGGCCTCATTACACGGTATGCGGTAAGGTTACACAGTATGCGGTAAGGGTTTACTGGTACCGGTAAGGGCACCGGTACCGGTAAACCCTTATCGCCTTACTACGAGGTCCCTTTGCCGGACCCGACCTCAACGGCTGGTTTTACCAGCCGTTAAGGAACGGGCCCGCAAAGGGACCTTGGTGCTAATTACGGTACCGCAATTTGTGGTACCGTAATTACCTCCTTCCCCATTCCCGTTGAGCCCTATGGGGGCCGAAATGGGAATGGGGAAGTGCCTTGGTGAATGGGGAATTACCGGCCCCACTCACCTTGGAGTAGGCCGGTAATTCCGCCATCCACCAAGGCGGACACAGTAAAATAATGGCGGCAACCATGGCGCTAGGTTACCGAATACCGTGTAATGAGGCCCTTAGTCATGTTGTTGCTTGTTGACATATCAGAAATGTCTAGTTTGTATGTGCAGCTAAAGTGAATTATGGGATGTCAAAAACCACGTTTCAAGGCCATTCATGCACAGTTTACGAGATATTTGCACCACAACAAACTGCTCCATGCCAGGTTGAGGTGACAGGTGGGGAGAGAGCACACAAGGTCCCAGTGTGCAGCAGCACAACTCTCCGCTAATATCGGCTCCGGGGTATGTCAGCCAGCCGCATATGCCCAGTCTCAGTGCAGTTTACTTGAGGGTGCAAAGCACATCAAGCGATAAGCAAATTGGTAAAGCGACCCGCAGGTTCACTGATTTTCAAGAATTGATGAAAGTGTTATCATATCTGTCTACAGAACGCGTTCTACCCGGGTAATTTTGCTGGTAAAACATACAAATAAAAGTGAAAGTACATAACACCTAACACAAACAGATGCACCCACAAATAGGACCGTACTCTAAAACTCACCAAAGAAACAGTCTATAGTAAGTAGTATTCTCAGCAGTTGATATATAGTTTGTTTTCACAGGGGCCATCTTGTGCAAAGGTTGTCAAGAACAGCGCATTTAGTGATAGTGTCAACATGTGAAAATAGACCAGTTTGCGGTGTATCTTCATGTATTGGTGTTGTTTCTTTTAAGTTCTCTTCTATGATTACATCTGAGTAGTATGAATTTCTCTGTGTGAGATAATCTTAGGCGTCTTTAACTTTGTCAAGTGTACTATTTGTTGCCAGTTCTTTTGTCTTTTGTTGGAACACCATTAACTAGAACAATTAAAGATTGTTGTACTAGTTGTCCCACTACTAGTGTTACTACATTTTCATGAAGGTATAATGGTAAATATAATACCTTGCCATGAATGCCTTTGAGTACTTCTAATGGTGGCAATTTGACAGTGTTGGGCTGCAAACATATTACAGCTTGCAATGAGTGTACTGTTTCAATTATGATTAAGTTGTTGGAGAGCATTTGGAAGTGAAAATATTTCTCAGTTATCATCGATAGCTAGAGATGGCATTTGGTTATCATCAAGCTTATTATTGCATTATTTGGAAACTATTAAGTGATCAATTATGTTGTATTTATTCTGCTTCTAGATACAAGGCCAATTGAAACTATTGTTATTCCTCATTCTATTCTATCTGCAATGTGAGTTTTTTTCTTTTATATCTTGCGTGGGAACAGAGTTATCTATAATGCAATGGTTATTCTAAAAGAAGCCATTATGAGATGTTATGAAGGAGGCTGGATGGCGGGGGTCTGCATTGATGTATCCTAACTCAAAAAAGTGTTATGTTGCAGTCAAATGATGAGAAGCTGCTTTGTTTAATTTTCTTATAGAAGTTCTGCAACAAAATACACATACTTTGTCTGGAATTTCAGCAGACATCTACTCAAACGTTGTGTGTTGGTAGGAAGATTAGTGTTTGAAAGTTGTTGGTTAATATTGTTAATGTTATTTTCCAAGTCTTCTTCAGTTCCAAAATATTTACTTTGTATGTGTTCTTTTTGTCTACACACTTCTTGGGCTGTTCCATTTAGGAGACTCTCATTGAGGTTTTGTAGTTCTAGAGTGGGACTTTTAGCACCATACAATATATGCACAAGGTTGCGCAATGTAGAGTGTTGTATTGCTCAAATTTGTACGTGATGGAAGTTGCTTTTACAAGCTGTTCCTGAAATGCAGGTTAATTAATGCCCTCATAGCCATTGTGAATGCACACTGGACAGGAGTTAATGTTTTGTAAAATTGGAAATCTGCTTTTGTCTTATATTTTAAAGTTGTCACATCTGAAGGGGCATCCGCAACACCTCCCTAACCACAGAAGCCAAAGGGAAAAGGACCCTACCACCCTGGTTGTGTGTGGGTCCCTGATGCTTAGTAAACGGGTCACCAGGAGACAGCCAATGGGGGAAAGAGGGTTAAGGAGAGGTTGTGGACAGGTAGGGGGGTTTAAGGTCACCAGAAAGAGGGTTAGAGATGCATAAATGGATGGTGGTGAGGGAATTTGGGAAAATCCATTCAAACTGCATGCAAGTACTAAATAGCCCAATACTCTCTTACTTGAGTCGGATGCCCACTTTCAGTACCAGTTCACCTAATGCTCACCATCCTGTCCTACTCCCTGTAACCTAGCTTCTTCCTATCCTTTCAAACAAATAGATCAAAGTGATGCCACATAAATACATGATTGAGAGCAACAGTCCCTATGACAAGCCATGCATGATGAACACACAATTCATAGTGAAGGTCTACATATCCTGCAAATGCATATCCTGATTCACAGCTACCCTACCAAACTGTGCACTGTGCCTCAGAGGGCTAAAATATGCGGATCTCACCAAAACTGTTTTTTCAACAGATAGTCCCCAAACGCTGTCTTTTTCCTCAGGACCTATACATGCACCCAGAAACTGCCACGTTCTCTCCCAGGGCCAATACCAGAGTTTCCTATCTTATCTTTACAATATTTATAAAGCACATCGGTTGCCCGAGGGCCTCATGGTGCTATCCTCACAGAAGTGTATGCACAGACTAAGTACATGCTAAAAAAGGAAAGTTTCAGAGCCCGCCGAAAGGGAAGATAGGCCTCAATGGCATGTAGGCAAAGTGGAAAGGAGTTCCATGCCCGGGCCACAACCATTGAGAACGCATGGCCTCCAATCTGACAGAGCCTAATCTTAGTGAGTTCAATGGTCATAGAGGATTGAGAGCATTGCGATCTCAGGGGAAAGTGTGGGCAAAACTTTGCCTGATGATATTCTGCCCCTGTTTTGTGAAAGGCTCTGTGCACCAGGCATGGAGACTTAAACCTCACACACTGCTCCACTGGAAGCCAGTGGAGCTGTCGGAGAAACATATGGGCACCATACGGGGGGGTGGAGCACCGCTCTCACTGCCATATTCTGTAGCAGCTGTAGAAGGCGAAGCAGATTTTGTGAGAGGGCCAAATACAGTGCATTACAGCAATCAATTGGGGGAACAAGTTCACTGAATGCGTTATTAAATGTTGCCCTGTTTCATCACAGGGCTAAAATGTGGGAACACAGTATTCCAGTTCTTAATTCCTCAAATATGTGGTACACACACAAAGAGGATTCCAGATTGCACAGTTTCATTGCCGTACGGCATCCCTGAGCGAGTTGATGAGGTCAGTGAAACAACGCTGCACTCAATTCCGCTTCACCAGAGTCACTGCTGCTGCCCACGCGAGCACGGTGCACCCTCTATGTCACTGCCATGGCTGGGCCCCACTCAGCCTCACCAGTATGCCACTCCACCTCCTGCCGTTATCCGCGGCACCCTGACATGCTCATGAAAATCAAAACAAGCCCTAGCGGCACGTACTGAATGCATGCTGCTGCAAGAAACCATGGTAGATGTAATTTCCCAGCCCCACGGCGCCCAACAGCCCACAAACTCTTATACAAAGTGTTGATTGAGGAATTGTTGTAAATGTTTGAATGAGTGTTGGCGCACATTGCATATTGAACTGCATTTACATTTGTACACTGGATGACCTGTAAGGACATGAGGAACATTTGTTTGAACATTTGTTGGGAAAGATTTTTCAATTAAGGTTTATTTTGCCATAATGGTGTCTCCAACTATTTTAGCATGTATTTATTTATTTATTTATTTATTTATTTGATCACTTTTGGAGCACACTAATCCCTGGGACATCAAGGCACTGTTACAAAGCAATTCTTAAGCAGATTTAACATTAGTTCTGGGTATGAAGGGAAGTTCCCCCATTCAAATTACACAAAGCTACATGTTTTAAGGTTTTCCAGAAGGCCCAGTAGGGTTGTTCAGTTTGCAAGGAGGGCGGAAGTAGGTTCCAGTGTTTGGCCTCCATAGGCGGGAAGCTTGCGCCGCCGCCTTTGGCTCTTCTAATTTTCAGCTGGTCAAGATGATGTGCACAAGCGATCTGGTAGGCCTGGCAGATTGGGCTTTTGTGATTTTGTGTCTGAGCTGTGGGTGGGCGGGGCAGATTTGGCAAGGCATCTGTGCGTGATTGAAAGAGTTTTGAATAGGATCCACTCATGAATTGGGCACCAATGCACATTTTATTTTGCTGTGGTGATGTATTCTCGTTTCGGTATGTTGAGTTCTGATTGCAGCACTTTATTCTGAATGACCTGCATCATGTGGATATTACGTGCTGAGGTGCCTGTGAATAGTGCGTTGCAATAATCAAGCCTTGAGCTAAACACCACATAGCAATGTTAAGACAACTCTCAGGGGATAGACATGCTCTTGATGAGTTGATCAATTTTGCTGTGTACGCTGCAGAAGAGGCAATGGTGTTGACATGATAGGTCAGGGAGAGCGTGGTATCCAGATATACTACCAGTGTCGTCATTGCCGGGGATACTGGGATGAGCGTCTTAACCACTGCTGGTGACCCAACAAGGATGCATTCTGTCTTTTCATCGTTGAGGCAGAGGTAGTGTGTGTACATCCAGGTCTGGATTGGCCGGTAGACGGTCTTTAAGGAATCTGAGTCTTCAGTGTAGTTGCCAGAGAGAGGAAGGAGGATTTGAGTGTCATCCATGTAATTGGTATATGATAAGCCAATAGAATCTAGGAGGTCAAAGAGGGGTTTTGTAAATAAGTTGTAAAGTACCATGGCAATTGGGTTTGTTTGCTGTTGGTTGTATGCTTCTTCACTGAAATATCTATCTTGACACTGCACATGTTTAGAAGTTTTTTGTGTTTTTTTAATTAATTTAGTTAGTGATTTAATTCTGTTTAAAACTAAGACAAAGAATGTTCTTTTTAGTTTGAATGAACTGTCAAACAGTGCTTCAAGTATCAGTGTTCTAATTTAATGTTGAAGCGCGGAATATGTCTTCTCTGATTTGTTGATGAGATTGCAAAGAACTCTGCCCAAAAAAAGAAAAAGAAAATTCATGTTTTTTAATGTTTTAGTGTGACTACATTGACATTGCTAGATTTATTTTTAGGTTTATTTTCAGTAGTAATTTGCTTACTATGTATTTGGTTACTTTTCTTTTTAGAAGCTAGAGCTACACTTGTGTTAATGGTGAGTGTTGGTATAGTCTACAAGAGCAGAGTTGATTGTTCTCTTGCTTGTAAGCTTTCTATAAATTGTTTTATCAAGGGTGCGTATATGACTTTACCTTCTTTTAATGTGCTTGATCTTTTGTTTGTTTTCTATGGAGCTGAGCTTTAGTAGGCATTCTTTTGTGTCTGTTGGAAAACAGAAAGTGTGCACATTAATGTTGTAGAATGGTTTTGTGGGTAAAGCTATGCGTTAATATCAAATAGTGGAATACATTTTTTGGACCCTGAGACAGTGATATGGATACCATTGATTAATAGGATGATGAAGATGGATGATTGATGTTATTGTAGTAGGATACGGAAGAGTGGTGTATGTGGATAATGAAATGGATAAATATTGTGAACAGGGATGAGGAAGAAGGTTGTTGGAATAATGATAAAGATTATGTTGTTGAAGTAGGATGTGTAAGAAGAATGTATAGATAGTGGGAGCTGTGTGCTAAAATATTTGTAGATTAAGAGGTTGTAGAGGGTATAATGCACAACAGTGTGATGTCAGTTATGGTATGAGGAAAGGGGGAATACAGCAACTAATGCATTGGTGTTAGTGTAGTGACTTGAGGGAGAGTGGTGTAAGCATCATGATATGGATTCATGGGCTGCATTGCATGTTTGGTGGCATCTCAGTGGTAAATCCACTGAGATACCATCAAACGGATTAACTGTTACCCCGATATGTCTGTCAGAATGACCGCTGGATTACAAGTGGTGGTATGGTAGTGTTAGTGCCTGTTTATGGAGTTTGTAGGACTCAAGGGGGATTTCAGCAGAATTTCCACTGGAGGTTATTCTGACAGTGGTAATTATGCCAATATTGCCTTTTTTGTGGTAAGGTGGCGGAAATACCACAACCATTCAAGTCTGATGTGTTCCATTGCCATTTTTATGTTCCATCATGTTTTCATTTAATTGTTCACACTGATGCTTGTTAACGCACGGGTGGAATTGACTAGCAACCACTAAGAGTGTATGGTAGGAGGGTAGCAGGTTGGTTAGAGTGTAATCACGTAAGGATTCCATCTGACGCTAATTAAGGGAGTGTCTGAATCTCAACTATCATAGTAATTTGAATTGTGTGAATCATTGCAAGGTTTCTCTAAACTCCCCCTACCTATCCATTATGTTGTCCCTCATCCTCTTTACGGTGCTCCTTTTTCCCCCTACCTATCCACAAGCTTTCCCTACTGGCTATCTTGTGGTGACCTGTAATTACAGAATCAGGGACTGTGCAAAGCACTTGCATGATTGCACATATCGTCCATATACATAGTCATCTGGAGAAGGACTCAGGCCCCCAACAAATACTTTAATGATACATCCACTGTTGGCCTCCCCCTCCCCTAATCATTTGATGTAGGCTGAAATAAACAGAGTGTCCTTCAATGTTGCAGATGAGCATTTCACCCCACAAGCTACAAGTTTGCAAGTAACAGGCCCCATTCACCTTATCGACATGGCTGGAAAGTCCAAGATCACTGTGTTATTCCAGAATGTAGACAGGACCTACCAGATGTGTACAGTAATGCATGGCACCAACACCCTCCTGCCCACCGTCCTCACCCAGCCTATAGGAAAACCACATGCATTGACCATCAACATAAAAGGAGGAGACCCTACCTGACCCTATTACTAAGAGGGGTTTCCCTGCCTCAACTCAATTTTAAGGGTGTGTAAGAATGTCAGAAATTGAAGTGAACCATTCTGTGTCAAAACCTATTTCCTTCCCTTACATTTCTAATTGAACTAAAAGGTTAGTGAGTCTTCTTAATGCAGAAGAATGTTTCCATTCTTCTGTGGAGCGGACTACCATGTCAGTAGTCTAAATGTACTGTTTCCTGAGGGAGAGACTCCCTTCCCCAGGTAGTAGATCTTTTCAAATGCAGCACACAAAGTCCAGATTTAAAAACAAACAAAAAAACTAAATTCAAAATAAAGCAAAGGTCTGACTCTAGATCATGCTATCAAGAGAATGACTCCCTTCCCTTTGCTTTTATCACAATGTTCACAAACGCCAGGTGGAATGACTCCCTTGCTCTGGCCTTTCTTAGGGTTCTCGTACTGCCAAGAGAATGACTCACTTCCCTTGGCCTTTATCACAATGTTTCTCCTCCTTTGAAGCTTCAGACCTGCTTCACTATCTTGCAAGGTACTCCGACTATATCCCTTTATCCTGGACACTTTAACCTAGATGGTTGCACTTATGGTGTGTTTTAGTTGGGCCTTGTGTAATGAGGTTTATTCCTTTCTCCCCCCCCCGCCTTCTCTCCACTCTCTCCCTCTTTGGTGCTTTCAATCTAACCTATCTTCTCTAATTGCTAGTCTATCACCTATCCTATCTCTCTTTCAAAGTCTGGAAGGAAAAGTTCAAGAAGGATCTCCTGGTCTTCGATCTTGGCCTGCCCATGGCTGACACCTATGTCAATGCTTCGTCCAGGCAGAATGTCACTGACATCCTCTTTGCCGTTCCCTCTCTGGACCTTTGGATTCCCTGTATGGTCTCAGTGCTCTCCCCTTTCTCTTCCTCACCCATTAATGGTGGCACTGATTGGGAAGAGCTTTTGGCATTTTTCCCATCCTCTAGGGCCATCATTAATGTCTACCTGAATGGCACTGTCATGGTCCAGGGCTCTCAGACAACCTCCTCCTTCTTGATAGGCGTCTTCTGTCTCTCATCAACTTCCACCCTTCTCCTGCCACTCCCCCTGCTGCCTCCCCTCTGGCCCATATGTCGCATCCAACGGGTCTATGACATTCCTGTACCCTTCCTCGGAATTTGTTCAAAGTGGCAACCAGCTCCACTTAACTACTGTCAATTCTCGATCTGCCATTTAACACTGCTCTGACATCTGCCACCTCCCTGAAGCCCTCAACGTTCTCAATCTCACTAAGACGTGGTTCATGGCCAGCGCTGTCACACGTGTTGACACTCTCCTCCCAGAGGGCTACATGATTCTCTCTAAGCCCAGGCCTAACTGGTCTGTGGGCAGAGTGGCCCCTATCTTCCCTGAATGGGTCCCTGCTACTATCAAACCCACTCAGTCCTACCCCTGCTTCGAATGCCTTGTCTGCAGTCTTGGTGTCTCTCCTGTCCTCTCTCTTACCCATGCCACTATCTACAGGCCCCCTGTTCCGCTCTAATTCTTCCTCTCAGATTGGTCTGACCTCACCTCTTCTCTCCTGGTCTCCACCTCCAAGCTTCTCCTTCTCAGAGACTTCAATATTCACCTTGACTCTCTTGATGCAGCCTCTGGAATCTTCTGCAAATCTTTGTGACTCTGTTCCCCTCTCCATTCTTCCTTCCGGTCTGATGCACTCAGCTGGACACATATTGGATGCTCTCATCTCAGCAGACATTCAAATCACCAACCTAGTCACTACACCACTCTCCTGGTCTGAGCATGCTCTCATGTCCTCTCACCCGGACCTCCTTGGTCCCCTGGCTAAGCCCCTGCTTGAACTGCCAGTCTCCTTCTCGATCAATCGACCAATGGAGCAAGTGTGAGTTGCTGCTTTTGCTGCCACCTTCATTCCTCCTTCCACTCCTCCCGCTGACTCTCCCTGACACACCCTAACACATCCTTTACTTTAACTCTTCATCTCCAACATTCTGGACATCCTTGCCCCTGCCATGTAGGATCTGCATGAAGCCTGCCTACAAGTGCAACACCTACTCTGACCTGAAACGCAAGTGCAGACCTGCTGAACAGTTGTCGCAGTATTCAAGTACAGCCTCGGAATGACTGGCCTGCTGCCTGCACGAAAGGCAATACAGACTATCCATCCACTCAATAAGGCCTATATCTAAGCCTGCATCTCAGGGGCCACTAACAACGCGGCTGAACTGTTCAAAATCTGGAAGGAACTCGCCAATCTTAGTTCAGTCTCCACTTCTCTTTTGCCTCCCCTGATCCTCTGCACTGCTCTGGCCTCTCACTTCATTACTAAAACTCACAACATCCTGCACTAACTCTCCTCTACAATACTCCCTTTTCCCTCACCCGCTCTCAAGCCTCACTTGGCCTCCTCACCCCTTCCCTCCTAATCGCTTCTGTTTCTCCCATCTCACCTGATGAGGTCGCCAGACAATTCAGCTCTATAAAAGTCTCTTCCAAACAGGTGCTCCCCTGCTCCTCCAGGCCAATCAAGGACAACATTGCCTGCCTTGCTCCACCCTTGACTGATTGCCACTTGCTCCATCCCACTACTCCTCAAGCACTCCATTATGCACCTTCTCCTGAAAAAGCATTCTGTTGACCCCTCCTGTCTGGCTAACTACCGCCATTCATTATCCCCTTCCTGGGCAAACTCTTGGGGAAGCTGGCCATCTCCCAGCTTATCCACCACACTGAATCTGTTGGTTGTCTCCACGACCACTAGTTTGGCTTCAGAGCAACCAGAGGTACAGAAACTGCCCTACTGAATACCAGTGAAGACTTGTTCTCTAAACTCAATTCCAACTCCCCTTCTGTTCTCATCCTTCTTGACATTTCCTCTGCCTTTGATATGGTCAAGCATGCAACCCTTATAAAATGACTCTGTGATACCCTTGGCAACCGACCTTCCCAGGTTCACCTGGGCCCTTTTCCTCCCCTATTTACTTTCCACCTGTGGTGTCCCTCAGGGCTCTATCCTCTCACCATGGCTCTTCAACATCTAGCTTGCCCATCTAGCCCATTTGATCTCTGCCTTCTCTCCTAACTTCCAATGTTATACGGATGACACGCAGCTCCCCTTCAAGCTCCCTGCCACTGCCTCCTCTTCTTCCTCTCATTCCTGACTGTTAGTCTACTATTCAGGCTGGTGCACTTACAACAATCTCTGCCTTAATGCCAGTAAGACTGAGATCCTTGTAATTGAGACCCCAGCTCCATCCTTCTCTCCTACTGCCTGGTCGCCCTCCATGGGCCCCCCTACACTCAACCTTTTGTGAGGCAAAAAACCTCGGTGTCATCTTTGACTCCTCTCTCTCATTCTAGCCTCACATCATGGACCTTGCCAAGAAAGCTCACATTCAGCTGCACCTCCTCAGAGGCATTCTTCATTTCCTCAACTTCCTTCAGAAACTTAATGTCTCCAGAGCTCTGGTCCACTCCATACTGGACTACTGTAACAGCCCCTTCCTCAATCTGACTCATTCATCCCTTTGCCCCCTTCAACTAATCCAGAATAAGACAGTAAGTCTTATCATTGGCCTCAAGCCCAGGGACTGCATCTCTCCAGACCTAACCTTTCTCAACTGCCTTCCGGATGCTGTGAGGATCAAGTTGAAGACCCTCTGCATCAACCACAAGGCTTTCTGGGGCCGGGAACCCGCTGCATCCAACTCTCTCTCCCGAAATAACTTCCTGCTGGAGCCCTTCGGTCTTCTAGTTCCAACTCTCTGCATATCAAATGCTTTTCCAAGCAGAGTGGGGGCTAGATCTCTTTCATCTGTAGGGGCCTCCTTCTGTAATGGCCTGCCTCCCCCTCTCAGACTTGAGCCAGAACTCCTTAACTTCCTGAAGCATCTCAAGACACTCCTTTTCGCTTCCTCCTTCCCGCTCCCCCTCCCAGCTAATATTCCCATCTGCTTCAATGTCTTTCAGCCTGGTTCCTTCTGATGCTTACAGGGCACAAGGCCTTCCTCGACCAGTCTACCACTGCACTTGGTCTCCCCTGACCCCCTCGCCCCCAAACCAGCACTTGCCCTAGGGCTCCCTCACCCTACACCAGCCTGGCTGGGCCTGCACCCCAATTAATCCGTCCAGTACTGTCCCTCGTACTTAGAACATGGACCTTCTCCCCCTGCACTCTCTACATTCCCAACGAACTTGTCGACCCTGCCTCCCCATAGCACTCGCCTATCCCAAGGGCCCTTTCACCCACACCGGCAATTCCCCCTAATCCCCTCCCCGCTCCGCCGCACTTCATGTTACTGCACTTGCATGATGCGAATGACACAAGGCCTTTTGTTTTTCTTCATCCCTGTTCCCCCCCTCCTTTGTCTTGTCTTGGTGCACCTTGAAACATCTTTTTGCTGTGTAGGCGCACTATAAATACCCAATAAAAATAAATAAAAATAGCTAGATAAGATGACTTTGGAGGCATTATGTTATTTGGTGTGGTTCCCAGACGCATTCTCTGCAATGTTTCTGCCCCTCACGGTTCCCACCAATCGTCCTGGCTCCCCAGACCTCTTCAGGTTTCTTACTGGTGACCTCTAGTTGTTGGTGGGTTTATCCCTGCTCTGACTTTGCACGGTGTCTCCAGAGGGTATGGTGATCTTGCTTTGTTCTTCTGCGCCTGGGGTGAAGGTTTTCAGCTCTCTGTGCACGCCAGCTCTCAAAGTCAGCTGGCTGTCTTGGTCTCTGCCTCCCTCAGTGGACCAACCATGGTGGGGCTACTGGGGATACCTCTGACGGCGGGCAAGTGTCTCGTCCTCTGAACTCTCAGCGTCTCCATTCCTTCAGCTCAATTTGACTTTCCCAGTTCCTCTAGGTCCTTCTTTCCTTATCATCAGCTTGAACTTGCTTGTTCCATATTGTCTAGACTGCTTTTGTTGGTTCTGCGGGACACTCTGCATTGCTCCATGCCCCCTTCGTCATCTCTGTATTGTTGATCAACTGGGATACCTGCGTTCTTCTTCATCCCAGTTTCTGCATATGACTCACATAGGTAGTCCCTACTCTTCCTCATCCCAGTACTTTCTAGGGAGGTCAGGTCATCTGCCCTACAGAGGTACATGGACATTTGTGGGATTATGGGACTCTGTGTAGGGAAGGGGGATGCGGAGGTGAGACACTCCCCATGAGATCCATCCCTCAGTACCCCCCCCCATGAGGACTATCAGGTAGCGGCCGCACGTCCCTGATATCATATCTTATTTATATCGTGCCTATACACAAGTATTTCATGGGCTCATGGAAATGGGCTGCCCCTAGGGGAGAAGGGACGACATTCAAGGATTTGTCACAATAGATTGCCAGAATGTACACACACATAACAAAATGGACACGAGTCATGGATGGCACAAGCGAAAAGTAAATTGTACAGCATATGATGGTGTTGCAAACAATCAGGAAAAGGTGCACAGTACCATGGTCACATAATGCATTAATTGAATGGTGAGTGCAGGAAAATGAAAAATACACAATAAAGATGGAATCCACTGAGGGTGTCAGAGATACAAGTGGCCAACAGAATGGGGACGCAAAATAAACAATATGCAAGGCTCACTGTGCAGGGAGAGTGAAATCAGATGGCCATAATGGTGTAAATGAGGTGCAATTAGAGGTTGGCCTCTGATACCTCAGGATGACTGCCCCCCACCACTATCACCTCAACCTCCTATTCCTTCACCTCACCACGCAGCATCAACCAGCCTATTGAGATGGAGGTGAAGGAGAAGAAGGGGTCTGCTGCATGTCCCCACTGGCCAACACCATGCATAGCAGGAGTAAAGTGGCAAAGAGTGCCAGGGGACCTATGAGACGATGGGGCTGTCTGTGTCAGCAATAAATGTTGTTGGATGACACATAGAGCATCCTTAATTGCCCTCAGATCCCCGCACCCCACTTCCCCAGCTGGAGTCAGGGGAGGTTGTGTGTGCAGTACCCACATTGTACTGGGCTGGAATGGTGGAGACATTGGGCATGGCGCAGTGCACCTGTGGGACTGGCGGTGTCCTGATAGCTCACGGTGCACCCTCCACACTAATCCCTCTGGTGGTAGAGGTTTCAGTATCCTCATGCACATACCAGAGGGTTCCTCCTGTGGGTCTGTGTCAGCCCTGCTTCCACAGCATTTCCTGCTCCTAGCCATGTCAGCAGTCGACCACATATACCAGCATGGTCACCCTTCATGTGATGATGGAAGCCTAGGGTTGCAAGGCATGCTCACTGATGGCATGATGCAGACTAAGGTGGAAGTCTCGTCCTGGGTTGGCTGGTGATCCACGCATCAGCATGGATGCATTCATGGCCTCTACATGTGCACATGGAGTGATGCCTGCAGGGCAGTTGGACTCTATCTACCACACAAGAGTGCTGACATACACATGTGCACACATGCCAACACCCAAGGGCATGTGAGGCAACTTTGGCACGTTCGTGTGACTCCTGTGCTTGCTGCTTCTACTGAGGATCAGTAGTTTATGGTTCACACTTTGGACCGACATGACATTGCCATGTACTGGTCGACCTGTGAACATGCTTGGGACAGCTTCACCCTGTCAGTCAGTAATGTGATGCAGTTTACATACATGGGCACTTGTGTGAGATGGTGTAACTTGCATATGGTGTTGCGCCACTCGCATGTATCTGCATGTGACATGGTTATCTATGAGTTATGACAAACAGGGTCATCTGTGCTTGATGTGTGTCGTGCAGAAGATATGTTCCACTGGTGTGAATGCCTGCTGTGAATGGCATCACATCTACTGAGGGGGCTGACTGTTAGTAGTGGCTGCATATGTTATGTACAAGATTGTAATGTGATACAGGCTGGCAAATATGTGTTTGCAAAAATGACATTTCCATTGGTGAAATTAGTTGCTGTCGTGTTTGATGAGGCATGAACTGCTAAACGTCTTTGAGTGCAGACTGCACACCTGGAGTCCTTACTGTGTGTGCTTGAAACATGTTTGCGTGACTTCAAAGGCATATGTGTTCAATGTGTGCATCTGAGATAGGGGCCAGCATTTCCATGCATGCACACGCATCATGTCCTGATACCGATGCGTCCTTCAGATGTGCAATCTGACTCTGGACGTAATGTTTGTGTTGCAGTGCATGTGGCAACATCGCCTGAGGTGTAGTACAACACTGTTGGTTCACTCCTGCTTTTACATCGCGCATGTTTAGCATATGCGCATGAGCCATGTATGTGGCTGCATGGTATACTGATATTGCTACAGACGGTGATGGGACTGCAAACCTGTACTGCATACAAAGTCACTAAACAGATGTGCTGATATGTTGAATGGGCACCTGCCAACTGCTGGAACAACGGAGGGGTATATGGTGCACTGCCTTGGGGCCAGGCAATGTGTGTTGTGAACTCAAATGTGCCTTTTACATGCATGGATGTGGCAACCTGTTGACAAAGTTCCCCACAGGGATCCACATACACAGTTTCAACTTCCCTCCAATCATTGGCAAGCCATGTCTCTGCATCTCCTGAGTCATGACAGACAGGGTTTGGTAATGACGATTTCTTTGTCTAATTGCATTACGAACAATGTGTGCTCATGTGTGGTGGTTGATTGCCAGGGTGTTGTGTGCTCATGTGTGGTGGTTGATTGCCAGGGTGTTGTGTGCTCATGTGTGGTGGTTGATTGCCAGGGTGTTGTGTGCTCATGTGTGGTGGTTGATTGCCAGGGTGTTGTGTGCTCATGTGTGGTGGTTGATTGCCAGGGTGTTGTGTGCTTATGTGTGGTGGTTGATTGCCAGGGTGTTGTGTGCTCATGTGTGGTGGTTGATTGCCAGGGTGTTGTGTGCTTATGTGTGGTGGTTGATTGCCAGGGTGTTGATTGGCTCTTTGCGCATGAGGCAGTGTGCGTGCCGCTGGCTCTGTGTGGCACGATATCCTGCCATGCATAGCATGCAGGTCATGGGGCTGTAGATTAACTCCACCATCAGGCCCACCTCACCTTCGGGGAAGTTCATCTCGTGCCTGGGCTCCTTTTCAGCTTAGCCTCTGCAGAGATTGCGGCCATTGGAATGATGGTACGTATTGCTTGTGAATAGTGGAGGCATTTGACACTGATTTCAATGTGTGCATTAAACAGTTTTGTATTGTCATCCATATGTATTGTGTTAGTTGATTGTGTTCACAGGTGTTGTGATCATCATGTGACCGGGGCTAGGTATTTTGCCTATTGTTGAGATGTTGTCGCATGTGCAGTCAAGTCATTGGGCCTCATTATAAATGTGGCGGGAATGGTATGAACGGTGCCGGTAAGGCACCGACACCATTCATACCGTCCCGCTGCATTACGAGTTATTCTCGCGGGTCCCTGACAGCCCGCCAGGTCTATGGGGCCGAATGGGGATCAGGAGCCCGGCAATACTACCACCCGCGAATGGGCAATTACCGGCCCATTCATCTTGTAATGGGCCGATTATTGCCCAATCGTGGCTGGCGGGCCGGTAGCGAGCATGGCGGTAGCCGTGCCTGCCATACAGGCACGGCTACCACCATGCTCGTAATGAGGCCCATTGTGTGCATTTAGTATGTTTGTGAATGTGTATGTGTCGCTGTGTGATGTGTATGTCTTGTGTGCGCTGTGTCTGTCTTGCATTATTTTTGACATGTTGAGAGTCAGAGTGGCCTTTGTTTGCATGTGACATCTTGTTGCATGTGATCTTCTGCAATTCTGTGGCATACTCTCTAAGTCAAGATGTTCATCATGAAAGTTGCACGTGTCAGTGGTGTGCTTTCCACCTTGTTTCTTCCTCTCCAGGCCATGTGACATGGGCGTTTATGCAGGTGTGCCCAGTGAATTGTGGCTGTTTTGGTGGGTGTGCAGCTATTTTTGGTGTGGGTGTTGTTAGGGAGAATTCTCTTATAAGGCTAATTTCCCAAACCTAGTGAGTCCCCCAGCAGCTTTGCTGGATTTTTGGGGTTTGTTTTTTTCTCCTGCTAAGAGTGACACTCTTTTCCTCCCACTCTTAGGCATGAATTGAGGTATGTCTTTGACCTTGTGTGTTTATGGGCTATGGGGTTTTCTTTTTACTCCATAGGGTATCATCTATGTTTTATGGGTGTGTTACACAGCACCCTCAGTGCAGTAACACAGGGGTGTCATAGTAACCCCCAAACATAGACTCCATACCCTGGGACTGACTACTGTCTCCCAGGGCATGTAAAGTCACCATTGACTTTACTAGTCCTACATTGTGAACAGAACCAGTACAAACCATCATATTGTGGAAGTACTGTAAGGGGTTAATTTAATTGCCCCAGGGTCTGTTTTCAAGGGGGCACTGTCCAGTCCCCCCTTGTCGACTTTCTGGCTGGTGACAGTGGTTACCACGTGAAATATTCCACCGGAATATTCTCTATGGGATTTTCCCATTGATTTTAAACACACCACTTTTTGGTGCAATGTTAAAGATACCGCCGGTTTATTTATTTAATATTAAACCAACGGTTGGGTCTTTTTGCCAGAACTCTTTTCTAAAAAGACGTTCGTGTCCGTCTCTGTAACTCTAACCAAGGTCGAGTCCTTCGTTCCACTTTTTGGTGGGCTTCTCCACAGAAGCCCTCCAAATGGTGCCACTTTGTCTGGGTTCCACAGGATGTGTGGGGAGGGGAATTGGCACCCTGGACTGCGTTGCCTTAGCCACTCAAGTCGCACTCCATTCTGATTGGCCCAATGGTGAGCCGCCCGGCCCACCACTTAGCATGTGTGAGTGACTCTAGGAGTTCCAGTCCCAAAAGACCCTGGATGCCTAAATAGATTGTGGGTATGTATGAACCTAAGTTGGATGTGTTGGATTGGTTGGCTATGTTTGAGTATAATCATGGGATCCAGGACATCTCAGGGAATCACTTGCTTCCTTGGTTGTTCTCTAGGGTCCCCCCTGTTGCATCTGATGTGGTAATGGAGTTAGGGGAGTTGGATAGGATGGACTATGAATGTGTGAAGCTAGCTTTAATAGCTAGATTTGGGAAGACCCCTTCCCAGTATCTTAAGAGGTTTAGGACCCTCAAAAAGCATGATGGTACCCCTTGGGCTACCGGGGTGAATGAAAGGTTGAAGAACTTAGTGGGATGGATTAAGGGTTACAGAGTGAACACTTATGAGGGAATGAGAAATCTTGTGATGTTGGAGTCAATTTATGATGCCTGCTCTTCTAAACTCAGACAGCACTTAGCTGATTCAAAGGAAATAGATCCTAGAAGGCTAGCTAAGGCTGCTGACTTGCGGGTGGCCAACAGGGTCACTCAGAAAAAGGATGAGGGAAAGCAGCCACCAAAAGTGAATCCAGAGAATTCTAATACCTCCCATACCAAAGAGGGCCACAAACAACCAAATAACCAGGGTAAGCCACCAGGGAAACCCAATCAGGCTAGTGTACCTTCTGGTCACCAACCAGAAGGAGGTCAGAACAAGCCACCATTCCAGAGAGCATTTGGAATATGCTCTGTCTGTAAGGCGCCTGACCACATCAAAGGAGATCCCAGATGTAAGGGCAAACCTGCAGGGATCAGCACAGTCTCCTTAGCCTTCACTCCTGAGGAGGAAGTACAAGTGGCTAGTGCTCACTTTGAGGTCTTTGCTGAAGACCCCTTGAGTCTTAAAGCAACTGTACCATTAGAGCCTATTTTTTTTTTCGTTTCACAGATTTATCTGGTTTTTCTTATTTTAAACCTTTAATCTGTTGTAGACCGAATTTCCGTAATTTGTCTACCGCCTTTGTGTAGCTCACACGTCTTTGGTAATTTTCCCTTTGTCTGTGTCACTACGAAGCCCTTCTCATTTTTTTAAGTATTAAAATCACCAGTCTTACAAGCGCTATGTTGATCTTAATTATTTCTTGTTCTATGAGGATCTTCCACCAGTCTTCTGCGCTCCTTGTGACAAAGGTTCTCAGGAGATTGCCCAAACATTGCTCACAGGCTTCTCTTAGTCCTGTGCAATGGAGTGTGAGATGTTTCAGGGTTTCTTTTTCTCCTTCGAGTTCACACACTCTACATTTTGCGTCTCTGTTCATGACTTTCCTCCTTTGCAATATTTCTCCCGTTGGCAGGATGTTCAGTCTGAATCTTAATAAAAGAGCTTGAAAGTACCAGTTCAGGAATAAAGTCAAGTAGCTCGGAATCTGGTTCAGTTTTCGCGGTTGTGCCCAGAAGTCTTTATAGCCTTTATATTTGCAGATGGTTTCCTGGGTTTCTATCCAGTCTGCCATGTATAGTTTTTTCTTGGTTTTATCTGGGTTTATCCACAGTTCGTCCTCTGATTCGTTTAGAGCCTATGGGTCTGGTTAGCAGCCAGAATAGGGAAATCTATGACTCCCTACTAGCAAACTCAAAAATATATTACATGGACAGTGTTTTCATCAATGGCCAGGATACTCCTGCCAGGCGAGACTCTGGGGCTAGCAGAACAGTAGTGGATGAAAGCTTTTTCAAACCTGAGGATGTAGCTAAGGCACCCAAAGGTCCCACTAGAAATTCTGGAGGCCCTGTCCAAATGGTTCCTATTCTACCAGCCCTCATTCAGTGTAATAACATGACAGTGACGATTACTGTCAGTGTTAAAACTGAGGCGCCTGGGAGAGTCCTGTTGGGGAATGATCTAAAAACTCTAGGAGTAGTATCCAGTAAGTACCCCGAAGCCTCCCAGTATGGAGACACAGAACCTAACCAAATTGGCTAGAGAGGCCACCTTAAGGGACCACTCTAAGCCTGTGGGAACCTCTAGTGAGAACCCCACTACAAGCCCTGGTGTTAGCAAGTTGACCTCTAACCCAGGCACATTTCAGGCTAAAATGTTAGGGAAATGGGAGCCCAAACCAAGGAAGAGGTGGATAGACCAACTGGACCCCTCTCTTGGCCTAAGAGAACTGGTAATTCTCAGTGCTGGTGGAAAACCAGAAAAGAAAAGTCTAAGGCCAAAAACCTTCAGACTGTTGGACCTTCTACTGAAGACTCGAACTCCAATCCTAGTATTGGGAGTGAAACTCCTAAAGTAGGTGAGGTAAGATCTAAGAGGACTGGGAAGCAGGTACATTGCCTAACTCCAACCCCTCCAACCAAGAGGCCTGAGATCCAACCTGCTCCCAACAGAGAGGTGGTGAGGAACCTTGCAGGCCCCTCTAGATCTAAGGGAATCCTTTATAAGGACCCCTTGAAAAAGCCTAAAACAGGTTCAGAAGTTGTACCAACTTCTGAGGGACTGGTAAACCAGATCCCCTATAGATTTAACAAGGAAGATGTTCCTCAAAGGGTTTGTAGGTCATATAGCTTACAAAGGAAAACCTTTGATTTATCCATTGAACACAGCTCAAGGTGTCACCACCAAAATGCTGATGGTCTCTCTAGGGTGTTTATAACCGACTAGAGGTATGAGAGTGGATTCAATCCTCCTGTCCCTTAGTCTGGGGGGGCGAGTGTTTTGGAGAATTCTCTTATAAGACTAATTTCCCAAACCTAGTGCGTCCCCCAGCAGATTTGCAGGATTTTTGGGGTTTGTTTTTTTCTCCTTCTAAGACTGAGACTCTTTTCCTCCCACTCTTAGGCATGATTTGAGGTATGCCTTTGACTTTGTGTGCTTATGGGCTATGCGGTTTTCTTTTTACTCCATAGGGTATCATCTATTTTTTATAGGTGTGTTACACAGCACCCTCAGTGCAGTAACACAGGGGTGTCATAGTGACCCCCAAACATAGACTCCATACCCTGGGACTGACTACTGTCTCCCAGGGCATGTAAAGTCACCATTGACTCTACTAGTCCTAAATTGTGAACGGAACCAGTACAAACCATCATATTGTGGAAGTACTGGAAGAGGTTAATTCAATTGCCCCAGGGTCTGTTTTCAAGGGGGCACTGTCCAGTCCCCCCTTGTCGAGTTTCTGGCTGGTGGCAGTGGTTACCACGCAAAATATTCCACCGGTCTATTCCCTGTGGGATTTTCCCATTGATTTTAAACGCACCACTTTTTGGTGAAATGTTAAAGATACCGCCGGTTTATTTATTTATTATTAAACCAACGGTTGGGTCTTTTTGCCAGAACTCTTTTCTAAAATGGCGTTTGTGTCCGTCTCTGTAACTCTAACCAAGGTCGAGTCCTTTGTTCCACTTTTTTGGCGGGCTTCTCCACAGAAGCCCTCTAAATGGTGCCACTCTGTCTGGGTTCCACAGGATGTGTGGGGAGGGGAATTGGCACCTGGACTGCATTGCCTTAGCAACTCATGTCGCACTCTATTCTGATTGGCCTAGTGGTGAGCCACCCGCCTCACCACTTAGCATGTGTGAGTGACAGCTAGGCTGTTGAATGGGGGTTTTCTGCATAAAAGCAGGGCCTTTGGGACTGGAACTTCAGAAGTCACCACAGGACCTAAGAATCCAAAGAGGGAAGAAGCTGAGCAATCTGCAACGACGACACCACAGGTGGAGCCCTGCTGCAACGAACTCACCACTTTCCCAACGACAAGAGAAGATCTTCTGCTGGACGAGTCTTCTTCCTCTGAGCTGGTGGGACCAACCAGTTCGCCCTTTCGCCTTCCAAAGGCGTCTCTTGGTCGAATCGCACGTGCCAAGCACCCCGGCGGCTGGATAGACAAGCTTCACCACTTTGACCGCGAATAAAGGAACACACAAACTCTGCGGCTGGTTTCATCCCTGTGCAGTGTAACGACTCCATGTTTCCTCTTCTATGAGATCATCTCTTCCCCTAGTTGGAACAATGAACTGCAACCACTGCAAGGAACAACTGCCACCGCTGAAGCTTCCTCTCTCTTTAAGGTACTGTGTCCTGCCTCTCCTCCCTTTCTTCGGTTTGCCCAAGGTGACCCTTAAATCCTTGGCTTTCCAGCTGGGTTGGCCCCAGACCTTCTAACTTTACCTTCTGGAATCGCCCCAACCTCCTTTGAACATTCTGCAAATACTTTTACTGCATTTTAAACCGTGTGATCCTGGGCACATTTCGCTTTGCTCCATTTAAAGTGGGCCTGGCCTATGAACTTTGGCTCTACAGTACATACTGCCTTTATTCTCTTGCTGAGAAACTCCTAAAAGTGTTGGAACCTGTTTTATTTCTATGCTCTGCCTTTTTCTCTCCCTTTAACTGAACTATTGGAGTGCCATCAGGTTATGCGCTCACATCTGTTTAACAAATCGTGGTGCTTTAACTCTGACTTGTCTGATAGTTATCAAGGGAGGTGTTTATACTTTACCTGACCGTGTTTTAACTTGCTTTTGATTTAGAGTGCTAGTATATTGCCTAAAGTGTGTTTTAAATAAATAATTATGTACTTTTTATACAAAGCTCTGGTCAGTGTTTGGTTGCTCTACTGTGTTTCTAGCCCTATTGTTTATACTCTATATACTGCCCTACTCTTTTGAGAGAAGTCTGACCGCTCAGCCACAGCTACCAGGTAAATCTGGGTGGTGCAGACTGCTACCAATTGGGTTTACTGCTTACTCCTGTAGACTAAGAGGGTAATTCATAGAATTTCGCCGAAAAGTGTCTCAAGCGGCTGGCGCAGAGTGTCCGCCTGCGATTGTGTGCGCCAGGAACGTGTGCTAAAACCGATTTCCGCACATAGCGTATTCATGGATTTTAGGCTCCCAAACCAGCCGTGGCGCAGAGAATCGCAGCGACCCTGCAGCAGCGCCAGTAACGCCCCCAAGAACGCCCTCGCGCAAGGAAAAGCCATCAAAATCGCTAAATCATCGCAAAGGGCTGCGCTAACCCTGGACCAGTTCACTGGGCTGGCAAACAGCAAACGCCAAGCAGGGAACGTGAATTTCAGGGGTGCGCGGGAAGTTCCACACACGATTTGCCCAGTGCGAGCAGGGTACGTGTATTTCAGGGGTGCGCGGGAAGTTCCACACGTGATTTCATCAGGGTACATGTATTACAGGGGTGCGCGGGAAGTTCCACACGCGATTGGCCCAGTGCGAGCAGGGTACGTGTATTTCAGGGGTGCGCGGGAAGTTCCACACGCGATTTCAGCAGGGTACGTGTATTCCAGGGGTGCGCGGGAAGTTCCACACGCGATTGACCCAGTGCGAGCAGGGTACGTGTATTCCATGGGTGCACGGGAAGTTCCACACGCGATATCAGCAGGGTACGTGTATTTCAGGGGTGCGCGGGAAGTTCCACACGCGATTTCAGCAGGGTAGGTGTATCTCAGGGGTGCGCGGGAAGTTCCACACGCGATTTCATCAGGGTACGTGTATTTCAGGGGTGCGCGGGAAGTTCCACACGCGATTGGCCCAGTGCGAGCAGGGTACGTGTATTCCATGGGTACGCGGGAAGTTCCACATGCGATTCCAGCAGGGTATGTGAATTCCAGGGGTTCTGGGGAGTACTACACGTGAATTGGCCGTGTGGGTCCTCCCAGGTGTACGCTCGACAACCTCCACGGCCCCTGCAGGCAGCCCACACCACGGAGGACTACCCTGCACCCCTGCTCATGTCCCGCACGCAGCCCATCCACCATGGGCATGCCCCGCAGCCAACCCACATGTCACCTTGCACTACTGATCAACAATGCATGTCTCCCACCACCCCCACCCCCCAGCAGTGAAGGGGCAGCACCACCAGGCCCCCACTCATGTCCCCCTGCACCCCCACCCCCCAGCATCCAGGGGCAGCATCCACCAGGCCCCCACTCATGTCTCCCACCACCCCCACCCCCACCATCCAGGGACAGCCCCCACCAGGCCCCCACTCATGTCTCCCACCACCCCCACCACCCAGCCACCAGGGGCAGCCCCCACCAGGCCCCCACTCATGTCTCCCACCACCCCCACCACCCAGCCACCAGGGGCACCCTCCACCAGGCCTCACTCATGTCTCCCACCACCCCCACCACCCAGCCACCAGGGGCAGCCCCCACCAGGCCCCCACTCATGTCTCCCACCACCCCCACCACCCAGCCACCAGGGGCACCCTCCACCAGGCCCCCACTCATGTCTCCCACCACCCCCCAGCCACCAGGGGCAGCCCCCACCAGGCCCACACTCATGTCTCCCACCAACCCCACCACCCAGCCACCAGGGGCACTCTCCACCAGGCCCCCACTCATGTCTCCCACCACCCCCACCCCCCAGCAGTGCAGGGGCAGCACCACCAGGCCCCCACTCATGTCTCCCACCACCCCCAGCCCCCACCATCCAGGGGCACCCTCCACCAGGCCCCCACTCATGTCTCCCACCACCCCCACCACCCAGCACTGCAGGGGCAGCCCCCACCAGGCCCCCACTCATGTCTCCCACCACCCCCACCACCCAGCCACCAGGGGCACCCTCCACCAGGCCCCCACTCATGTCTCCCACCACCCCCCAGCAGTGCAGGGGCAGCCCCCACCAGGCCCCCACTCATGTCTCCCACCACCCCCACCCCCCAGCAGTGCAGGGGCAGCCTCCACCAGGCCAACACTCATGTCTCCCACCACCCCCACCCCCCAGCAGTGCAGGGGCAGCACCACCAGGCCCCCACTCATGTCCCCCTGCACCCCCACCCCCCAGCATGCAGGGGCAGCCTCCACCAGGCCCCCACTCATGTCTCCCACCACCCCCACCACCCAGCAGTGCAGGGGCAGCCTCCACCAGGCCCCCACTCATGTCTCCCACCACCCCCACCCCCCACCATCCAGGGGCACCCTCCACCAGGCCCCCACTCATGTCTCCCACCACCCCCACCCCCCAGCCACCAGGGGCACCCTCCACCAGGCCCCCACTCATGTCTCCAGAAAACACCCACCCCCCAGCCACCAGGGGCACCCTCCACCAGGCCCCCACTCATGTCTCCCACCATCCTCACCACCCAGCCACCAGGGGCACCCTCCACCAGGCCCCCACTCATGTCTCCCACCACCCCCACCCCCCACCATCCAGGGGCACCCTCCACCAGGCCCCCACTCATGTCTCCCACCACCCCCACCACCCAGCAGTGCAGGGGCAGCCCCCACCAGGCCCCCACTCATGTCTCCCACCACCCCCACCACCCAGCAGTGCAGGGGCAGCCTCCACCAGGCCCCCACTCATGTCTTCCACCACCCCCACCCCCCAGCAGTGCAGGGGCAACCTCCACCAGGCCCCCACTCATGTCTCCCACCACCCCACCCCCCACCATCCAGGGGCACCCTCCACCAGGCCCCCACTCATGTCTCCCACCACCCCCACCCCCCAGCCACCAGGGGCACCCTCCACCAGGCCCCCACTCATGTCTCCCACCACCCCCACCCCCCAGTCACCAGGGGCACCCTCCACCAGGCCCCCACTCATGTCCCCCACCACCCCCACCACCCAGCCACCAGGGGCACCCTCCACCAGGCCCCCACTCATGTCTCCCACCACCCCCACCCCCCAGCATCCAGGGGCACCCTCCACCAGGCCCCCACTCATGTCTCCCACCACCCCCACCACCCAGCAGTGCAGGGGCAGCCCCCACCAGGCCCCCACTCATGTCTCCCACCACCCCCACCACCCAGCACTGCAGGGGCAGCCCCCACCAGGCCCCCACTCATGTCTCCCACCACCCCCTCCCCCCAGCAGTGCAGGGGCAGCCTCCACCAGGCCCCCACTCATGTCTCCCACCACCCCCACCCCCCAGCAGTGCAGGGGCAGCCTCCACCAGGCCCCCACTCATGTCTCCCACCACCCCCACCCCCCAGCAGTGCAGGGGCAGCACCACCAGGCCCCCACTCATGTCCCCCTGCACCCCCACCCCCCAGCATGCAGGGGCAGCCTCCACCAGGCCCCCACTCATGTCTCCCACCACCCCCACCACCCAGCAGTGCAGGGGCAGCCTCCACCAGGCCCCCACTCATGTCTCCCACCACCCCCACCCCCCACCATGCAGGGGCACCCTCCACCAGGCCCCCACTCATGTCTCCCACCACCCCCACCCCCCAGCCACCAGGGGCACCTTCCACCAGGCCCCCACTCATGTCTCCCACCACCCCCACCCCCCAGCCACCAGGGGCACCCTCCACCAGGCCCCCACTCATGTCTCCCACTATCCTCACCACCCAGCCACCAGGGGCACCCTCCACCAGGCCCCCACTCATGTCTCCCACCACCCCCACCCCCCACCATCCAGGGGCACCCTCCACCAGGCCCCCACTCATGTCTCCCACCACCCAGCAGTGCAGGGGCTGCCCCCACCAGGCCCCCACTCATGTCTTCCACCACCCCCACCACCCAGCAGTGCAGGGGCAGCCTCCACCAGGCCCCCACTCATGTCTCCCACCACCCCCACCCCCCAGCAGTGCAGGGGCAACCTCCACCAGGCCCCCACTCATGTCTCCCACCACCCCCACCCCCCACCATCCAGGGGCACCCTCCACCAGGCCCCCACTCATGTCTCCCACCACCCCCACCCCCCAGCCACCAGGGGCACCCTCCACCAGGCCCCCACTCATGTCTCCCACCACCCCCACCCCCCAGTCACCAGGGGCACCCTCCACCAGGCCCCCACTCATGTCTCCCACCACCCCCACCACCCAGCCACCAGGGGCACCCTCCACCAGGCCCCCACTCATGTCTCCCACCACCCCCACCACCCAGCAGTGCAGGGGCAGCCCCCACCAGGCCCCCACTCATGTCTCCCACCACCCCCACCACCCAGCAGTGCAGGGGCAGCCTCCACCAGGCCCCCACTCATGTCTCCCACCACCCCCACCCACCACCATCCAGGGGCACCCTCCACCAGGCCCCCACTCATGTCTCCCACCACCCCCACCCCCCACCATCCAGGGGCACCCTCCACCAGGCCCCCACTCATGTCTCCCACCACCCCCACCCCCCAGCCACCAGGGGCACCCTCCACCAGGCCCCCACACATGTCTCCCACCACCCCCACCCCCCAGCCACCAGGGGCACCCTCCACCAGGCCCCCACTCATCTCTCCCACCACCCCCACCACCCAGCCACCAGGGGCACGTTCCACCAGGCCCCCACTCATGTCTCCGACCACCCCCAGCCACCACCATCCAGGGGCACCCTCCACCAGTCCCCCACTCATGTCTCCCACCACCCCCACCCCCCAGCAGTGCAGGGGCAGCCCCCACCAGGCCCCCACTCATGTCTCCCACCACCCCCACCTCCCACCATCCAGGGGCAGCCTCCACCAGGCCCCCACTCATGTCTCCCACCACCCCCACCCCCCAGCAGTGCAGGGGCAGCACCACCAGGCCCCCACTCATGTCCCCCTGCACCCCCACCCCCCAGCATCCAGGGGCAGCCTCCACCAGGCCCCCACTCATGTCTCCCACCACCCCCACCACCCAGCAGTGCAGGGGCAACCTCCACCAGGCCCCCACTCATGTCCCCCTGCACCCACACCCCCCAGCATCCAGGGGCAGCCTCCACCAGGCCCCCACTCATGTCTCCCACCACCCCCACCATTCCGCCACCAGGGGCACCCTCCACCAGGCCCCCACTCATGTCTCCCACCACCCCCACCCCCCAGCAGTGCAGGGGCAGCCTCCACCAGGCCCCCACTCATGTCTCCCACCACCCCCACTCCCCAGCAGTGCAGGGGCAGCCTCCACCAGGCCCCCACTCATGTCTCCCACCACCCCCACCCCCCACCATCCAGGGGCACCCTCCACCAGGCCCCCACTCATGTCTCCCACCACCCCACCCCCCAGCCAACAGGGGCACCCTCCACCAGGCCCCCACTCATGTCTCCCACCACCCCCACCCCCCAGCCACCAGGGGCACCCTCCACCAGGCCCCCACTCATGTCTCCCACCACCCCCACCACCCAGCCACCAGGGTCACCCTCCACCAGGCCCCCACTCATGTGTCCCACCACCCCCATCCCCCAGCAGTGCAGGGGCACCCTCCACCAGGCCCCCACTCATGTCTCCCACCACCCCCACCACCCAGCAGTGCAGGGGCAGCCCCCACCAGGCCCCCACTCATGTCATCCACCACCATCACCACCCAGCAGTGCAGGGGCAGCCTCCACCAGGCCCCCACTCATGTCTCCCACCACCCCCACCTCCCACCATCCAGGGGCACCCTCCACCAGGCCCCCACTCATGTCTCCCACCACCCCCACCCCTCACCATCCAGGGGCACCCACCACCAGGCCCCCACTCATATCTCCCACCACCCCCACCCCCCAGCCACCAGGGGCACCCTCCACCAGGCCCCCACTCATGTCTCCCACCACCCCCACCCCCCAGCCACCAGGGGCACCCTCCACCAGGCCCCCACTCATGTCTCCCACCACCCCCACCACCAAGCCACCAGGGGCACCCTCCACCAGGCCCCCACTCATGTCTCCCACCACCCCCCACCATCCAGGGGCACCCTCCACCAGGCCCCCACTCATGTCTCCCACCACCCCCACCACCCAGCAGTGCAGGGGCAGCCCCCACCAGGCCCCCACTCATGTCTCCCACCACCCCCACCACCCAGCAGTGCAGGGGCAGCCTCCACCAGGCCCCCACTCATGTCTCCCACCACCCCCACCCCCCAGCCACCAGGGGCACCCTCCACCAGGCCCCCACTCATGTCTCCCACCACCCCACCCCCCAGCAGTGCAGTGGCAGCCTCCACCAGGCCCCCACTCATGTCTCCCACCATCCCCATACCCCAGCAGTGCAGGGGCAGCCTCCACCAGGCCCCCACTCATGTCTCCCACCACCCCCACCACCCAGCCACCAGGGGCAGCCCCCACCAGGCCCCCACTCATGTCTCCCACCACCCCATCCCGTCACACACAATGTTTGCAATTGAATGGGAAAACACCCAACATGACATGCATGAAACCAATGAGATGATACCACACAGTGAAGCATGAAAACAAAATTGTATTGAAAAAAAGAAAGAATGCTAAAGAAATGAAACAAATTACAATGGGAAGTAAAAAAAAATCAAGCTGCATGTCTGCATAAAAATAAAGAACTGCAAATCATAATCCAAAAAAATGTCCTCCAAAGTCAAATGTAAAAAAATGATCTATCAAATCAAGAACTATGTAAAAAACTCGAAAGGGTCCATGAGCCCAACTGAACAAAGGAAACCTAAAAAAAAACCTAACTAAAAAGCAACTATATACAAAAAGTGGAGCAGTGTCCGTCGACTCCAAATCATAAGAAAAAACAAAGGAAACCTAAAACTAAAGAACTATATACAAAGGCGGCGGGCAAGTCCAGCGGCTCACTCTGTGGTGTTCCGGGCCAGGGCATCATCGAACTCCTGTTCGATGTCCCGGAGGCGGTCCAGTTCCATGGCCCGAGGGTCCGCAGGGACGATGCCGTGTCCTCCTCCAACCCCCTGCGGATTGCCTCGAGGCACTCGGCCCGCCTCAGGCCCCTCCGCATGGAGTTCTCCGCCCTGACCATTGTGAGCCACGCCTCTTCCGCCCGCCGCCGCTCCGCACCTATGGCGTGGCCCAACCGCTGCCACACGGAAGACACTCTCTGTCCTGGGTCCTCCTGCCCTCCGGCCGATGCCTGCCCCTCCGATGTCGAAGGCCCCGAGCCTTCATGGCTCCCACCATGTTGCTGCTGCTGCTCTGCCTCTGCCCGTGCACTGCCTCCTGCTGCCTGCACATCCTCCGGCGGCTGGGGTGCAGTTGTTGATGTGGCCACCCCTGCTGGACGTCCGACTCCCGACTGTGGCAGGGATGCCTCCTCCACCACCCTGGCCGCGCTGTCAGAGGCAGCTCCACAGGGCAACCAGGTGACTGATGGGTGGGAAGATGGCACAGAGGACGACTGGCGCGTAGGGGGTCCAGTTGAGGAAGGGGTCGGAGCAAGCCCCATCAGACGGAGGAATCCGGTCTGGGTGACCTGTCCCAGCAGGCTGACGTGGTCAACGAGCCATTCGAGATGACGTGCAGTCGCTCCATGAAAAGACTGCAGGTCACCTCGCATGGCCCGTTGACGCAACGCCACACCAGCCAGGACAGGCTCAACCCGGACCTGGATAGCCACGTCCGCACGCAGAGGAAGGCCAGTTGACGTCAGCTCATCCCCTGCCTGAAAACGGGTCTGGACGTAGGCATCCCTGCTGGTGCAAGATGATGCAGGGACAGGATCGGGGACAGGATAGCACACAGTCCAACCACTTAGGCTCTCTACCCCCATCATCTAACCAGTCCCAATAGTCCATACTGGACACTGCTAGGCCGCTGAGACACTGCCCTCAATACATCAGACATTCAGACATAGTCTGCTTTAACT
Source organism: Ambystoma mexicanum (assembly GCF_040938575.1). Lineage (NCBI taxonomy): Eukaryota > Metazoa > Chordata > Amphibia > Caudata > Ambystomatidae > Ambystoma > Ambystoma mexicanum. Next base: position 47,033,447 of record NC_090925.1, on the reverse strand, counting down.
GTACTGTGCCTTATGGTCGCCTTCGGACCATTATAATTGTGTTGTGCCTTATGGTCGCCATCAGACCACCTTAACTGTATTGTGCCTTATGGTCGCCTTCGGACCATTATAATTGTGTTGTGCCTTATGGTCGCCTTCGGACCATTATAATTGTGTTGTGCCTTATGGTCGCCATCAGACCACCTTAACTGTATTGTGCCTTATGGTCGCCTTCGGACCATTATAATTGTGTTGTGCCTTATGGTCGCCATCAGACCACCTTAACTGTATTGTGCCTTATGGTCGCCTTCGGACCATTATAATTGTGTTGTGCCTTATGGTCGCCTTCGGACCACCTTAACTGTATTGTGCCTTATGGTCGCCTTCGGACCACTATAATTGTGTTGTGCCTTATGGTCGTTATCTGACCACTCTAATTGTCACTAATTAAGGTCACTAAGGTCACTAATAGACCACTTTTAACTGCGTTGTGCCTTATGCTCGCTATAGTCCACATTGTTTATGCTGATCTGAGCCTGCACTTCTGGTCACTATAAACCTCACTGATCTGAGCGGGTCACCAACAGTTCACTTTGATTATACTGTGGCTCATAGCTACTTGCCAGCTACTTCCCGAACCACCATCTGAACTATGCCACCCTGGCTAGCTCTCATCATGTTCCCTTTCTGTATCATGCCCGACTGCACACCCTGCAGCAGAAATGGCTTTGTCCCTTTCAATAATGGTTTAGCAAAGCTTGCCTGCCCTAGACACCACCCCATTCCCTGCCCCACTTCCTTCCTACCCTCCCTACCTCCTTTCTCACTCAGTGCATCATTGGACCGTAGCACTAAAGCTAGTGCCACCTCAGGTTACACTCCACCTAACCGTATCACCGGTGATCACGCAGACAACATCAACACCAACGATCCCTCGCCACTATGCTCACCTAGTGTCCTATCCCCAAGCCAACTGAGCAAACCTTGTCCCACCACAGTCAGGAATCTAAGACTTGCAACCAGATGCCACCATTGGTCCTACCACATCAACTCTACCCAGACCATAGATGTCCCATCAGAGGCAGAGGCACCACCAGCCAACATCCCCAAGCCCCTAGCTAATCTCAAAGGGGCGCTCATCAACGCCCGCTCAGTTCCTGCTCATGCGCTAGACATCGCTGACTTAATTGTGACTGAAAACCTGGACTTTCTGGCTATCACAGAAACCTGGTTACATGCAGCGTCTGGCCCCGCCCTATCCCTTGCCATACCAGATAACTACTCTATCATTAGATGCGATAGGGACAACAATCAATCCAAAGGAGGTGGTTTAGCATTTATATTTAAGAGCTCTCTCAATCTAAGAGTTGCTAACAATCACCTGCTGCCATCTGCTGAACTACTCACAATTAAACTCCCAATCTCACCCAATCATACCGCCCTTGTGTACCTCATCTATCGGCCACCTGGTCCCACGTCCACATTCATAGAAGACATCTCTTCCATCCTAGCCTCTAGCACCAAGCCTAAATCCCAAATTATCCTACTTGGAGACCTTAACCTAGGATATCTGGACACAAACGACACTAAAGCCTGTGACCTTGCCAACGTTCTATCCGACTTTGGCCTAACCCAGCATGTCAAGGTACCCACCCATATCAAAGGCCGCACATTAGACTGGGTCTCAGACTTGAACTGCGCACTAAACATAACCTCTGTGCTACCATGTGCTTGGTCTGACCATCACAAAATAACATTCTCCCTCAATTCTTGCCCACCTTTGCACAAGCCTTGTACTGTGCCACCCACACTTACTCGCAACAAGAAGGATATTACAACTGAGAAACTACTCCCACTCATCCTCCCACTCTTAAACTCTGTCTCCACAACCTGTGCGGACCCTACCGTCCTTGTGGACACCTACAATCGTGCTATGTTAAAAGCACTGGACACCATTGCACCTCTTAAACAGCGCAAAGAAAAACCACGCAACCACCTCAACTCCTGGTTCACCCCACACCTACGTGAACTTAGGAAAGACAAGCGTAAAGCCGAGACCCTCTGGAGAAATTCACCCACACCAGCAAATAAAATCAACCTTCTAACCATCACCCTCTCGTATAAAGAAGCCATACTAGCAGCAAAAAAAGAAGTTTACAACAATAGAATCATGCAGGCTCATTCCAATACCAAGGAACTCTTTAAAATTCTTAAGGAATTAGAGTCCCCAGCTGCTCCCTTTGACACCTGCACCCCGGACACCGAATGGTGCGCCAACATTCAAAAAGCTTTACTCAACAAAATCACCACTCTCCAAACCAAAATCAACACAAAAAAAAACTATCTCCTTGACTCAGTAGGTAACTCCCAACCCGCCAATCTCTCCTCCCACAATCACCACCTCAAACCTTTCAGTTTCTCTCCCCTAACCATTAAGGAAGTGGAAATTATCATCAAGAAGTTAAAGCCATCTAATTGTCAAGGCGATGCCTGCCCAGCTCCGATCGTACAGGAAGCAGCACTTGAGCTCGCCCCCTTTATCACCACCCTTATCAATTCCTCCTTTAAATCTGGTATAGTACCAGATAACCTCAAGGATGCTTGGGTAATCCCCCTAATCAAAAAACCTAACCTAGACCCTAACATTCCTACCAACTATAGGCCCATCACCACGGTACCATACCTTCTAAAAATCTTGGACCGGGCGGCATACATCCAAATTCAAAGCTATCTTGACAAGAACAACCTACTAGGACTTAAGCAATACGGTTTTCGGCCGAGACACGGCACAGAGACCGCTCTTATAGACCTAAAAACACAAATTGAGGACCTGAAAGACAAGGGCAAACAAGCGCTCCTACTCCTCCTAGATTTATCAGCCGCTTTTGATCTGGTAGACCACCAAATCCTTTGCCAGCACCTTATAACGGCTGCCCATTTTTCTGATGCAGCTACTTCCTGGATCAGTTCATTCCTTGCAAACAGATCCATGAGAGTCTTCTCATCTCATGCCGCAGCTGACCCAGCACATGTTCCTTGCGGTGTCCCACAAGGCTCATGCGTATCACCCACGCTTTATAATGTTTTTACAAAACCACTCTTTGATATTCTTGACCATCTGGGTGTCACCTATACAAATTATGCGGATGACACCCAGATACTCATCCCTATAACGGGTGACTACGCAACTGACGTCAAAGCTCTCAATGCAGTTTACTCCGTCATCCAGGCATGGATGGCCCACCACGGTCTCTGCCTCAACGACGAGAAGACTGAGCTACTCATCTTAGGGTCCCAAGCTAAACTTGCAAAACTTGGCAGCAAATATGACGCATTCAACATTGATGGCAACATTATTAAGGTCTCCAACGTTACTAAAACACTTGGAATCTACTTAGACTCCACCCTCTCGCTCACCAGACAAACTAACTCAGTAGCTTCAGCATCGGCTTACACGTGCAAACTAATCACTGCCTGCCGTCCTTTCTTAACTCTGGACAACTGCCTGATCCTTGCCAGAACCCTTATTTTATCCAAAATTGATTACTGTAATGCCCTGTACCTCGGAACTAATCAAAGAAACATCGACAAACTTCAGGTAACCCAGAATAACGCCATTAGGGCTGCTCTCAACATTCCTAGGCGCACCCACATCTCATCCACGAGACGGAACTTGCGATGGCTCTCTATCCCACAGCGTATTGCCTTCAAAACTCTTATCTTAAGTTACAAAGCACAGAACAACGCAGCACCAGCCTACTTGTCAGACCGCTTTACACAGCATACAGCCCACAGACCACTAAGAGCTGCGCAAGCACATACACTCATTATTCCCTGCTTTAAACTACAGACTGCCAGAGGCTCAAGCTTCCCGGTATTGGCCGCTAAGCTCTGGAACTCACTTCCCAATGACCTCAGGAACGTCCCCTCCCTCCAATCCTTCAAACACAGAACAAAGCAATGGCTCTATGAGCAAGACGAAGAGCTGTCCACCATGTGGTAATCATCCACTACATGCTCTACAACCCCATCCACTGCTGTATTTATTGTGACGACTTTCTATGTATGCTTATTTTACTATGCAATTTGTAATCGATATTTCTGTAAACTTATGTAACCCTTCTAAACATGCGCCCTGATGCCTTTGGGCAGGCTGCGCAATATAAATAAATAAATACAAATACAAATACAAATACACAGGCACCTCCGCGGCGGCCTGTGCTGCCTCCTGTCCCTGGTCCTGGACTGCACCACTAGCACCAGTGGGATCCCCACCTCCAGACCCCGTCTCTGGTGCTTGCACGGCCTCCTCCTCCACCAGACCCCCCACCAACCTGGATGACTCCGTGCCATCTTCCCCTGTTGGGCCCTGTGGGGTCCCAGCTGCCCCTTCTGCTGCCGAGGAGTCCAACTCCAACCTCCGCCTCTTGGACCTCCCCCCGGCAGCTGCGGCCTGGGACGCGGCACCGGACTCCACACTCCGCGACGAGATGACATCACGTGTCAAAGTGTGGTTGTGTGTGTACATGTGTGGTGCACTTCCTGTGTTGCATGTGATGTCTGGGTCACCTTTGGCTGCTCATGCTGTTGTATGTGTATGGATGGTGGTGGCAGTTGCGATATGGCTGTGGTATGGCTCATGTGTGCGAGTTGCAATGACATGTGTGTTGGGGATTGTGATGACATGTCTGAGGTTTGCCAATGCCACTCATGTGCAACTGTCATGTGTGTATGTGTCCATTGTACAGTGTCATCTCGTCGGGGAGTGAGGAGTCCGGTGCCGCGTCCCAGGCCAGAGCTGCCGGGGGGAGGTCCAAGAGGCGGAGGTTGGAGTTGGACTCCTCGGCAGCAGAAGGGGCAGCTGGGACCCCACAGGGCCCAACAGGGGAAGATGGCACAGAGTCATCCAGGTTGCTGGGGGGTCTGGTGGAGAGACTGCACGTCATCTCGAATGGCTCGTTGACCACGTCAGCCTGCTGGGACAGGTCACCCAGACCGGATTCCTCCGTCTGATGGGGCTTGCTCCGACCCCCTCCTCAACTGGACCCCCTATGCGCCAGTCGTCCTCTGTGCCATCTTCCCACCCATCAGTCACCTGGTTGCCCTGTGGAGCTGCCTCTGACAGTGCGGCCAGGCTGGTGGAGGAGGCATCCCTGCCACAGTCGGGAGTCGGACGTCCAGCAGGGGTGGCCACATCAACAACTGCACCCCAGCCGGCGGAGGATGTGCAGGCAGCAGGAGGCAGTGCACGGGCAGAGGCAGAGCAGCAGCAGCAACATGGTGGGAGCCATGAAGGCTCGGGGCCTTTGACATCGGAGGGGCAGGCATCGGCCGGAGGGCAGGAGGATCCAGGACAGAGAGTGTCTTCCGTGTGGCAGCGGTTGGACCACGCCATAGGTGCGGAGCGGCGGCGGGCGGAAGAGGCGCGGCTCACAATGGTCAGGGCGGAGAACTCCATGCGGAGGGCCCTGAGGCGGGCCGAGTGCCTCGAGGCAATCCGCAGGGGGTTGAAGGAGGACACGGCGTCGTCCATGCGGACCCTCGGTGCCATGGAACTGGACCGCCTCCGGGACATCGAACAGGAGTTCGATGATGCCCTGGCCCGGAACACCACGGAGTGAGCCGCTGGACTTGCCCGCCGCCTTTGTATATAGTTCTTTAGTTTTAGGTTTCATTTGTTTTTTCTTATGATTTGGAGTCGACGGACACTGCTCCACTTTTTGTATATAGTTGCTTTTCAGTTAGGTTTTTTTTAGGTTTCCTTTGTTCAGTTGGGCTCATGGACCCTTTCGAGTTTTTTACATAGTTCTTGATTTGATAGATCATTTTTTTACATTTGAATTTGGAGGACATTTTTTTGGATTATGATTTGCAGTTCTTTATTTTTATGCGGACATGCAGCTTGATTTTTTTTACTTCCCATTGTAGTTTGTTTCATTTCTTTAGCATTCTTTCTTTTTTTCAAAACAAATTTGTTTTCATGCTTCACTGTGTGGTATCATCTCATTGGTTTCATGCATGTCATGTTGGGTGTTTTCCCATTCAATTGCAAACATTGTGTGTGACGGACATGGGTTCATTAGCTTCATGAACATTGGGGGTGTGACATGTAATTTCCATTTCCATGTGGGTGAATGGGTTACTTGGTAGGGCTTTTTGGCTGTGGAGGCTGACCATAACGCACATGATTGGGGATTGTGAGGACCTGGTGGAGGCTGCCCCTGGTGGCTGGGGGTTGGTGGGAGACATGAGTGGGGGCCTGGTGGAGGGTGCCCCTGGTGGCTGGGGGGTGGGGGTGCAGGGGGACATGAGTGGGGGCCTGGTGGAGGCTGCCCCTGGTGGCTGGGGGGTGGGGGTGGTGGGAGACATGAGTGGGGGCCTGGTGGAGACTGCCCGTGGTGGCTGGGGGGTGGGGGTGCAGGGGGACATGAGTGGGGGCCTGGTGGTGCTGCCCCTGCACTGCTGGGGGGTGGGGGTGGTGGGAGACATGAGTGTGGGCCTGGTGTGGGCTGCCCCTGCACTGCTGGGGGGTGGGGGTGGTGGGAGACATGAGTGGGGGCCTGGTGGAGAGCGCCCCTGGTGGCTGGGGGGTGGGGGTGGTGGGAGACATGAGTGGGGGCCTGGTGGAGGGTGCCCCTGCACTGCTGGGGGGTGGGGGTGGTGGGAGACATGAGTGGGGGCCTGGTGGAGGCTGCCCCTGGTGGCTGGGGGGTGGGGGTGCAGGGGGACATGAGTGGGGGCCTGGTGGTGCTGCCCCTGCACTGCTGGGGGGTGGGGGGGTGGGAGACATGAGTGGGGGCCTGGTGGAGGCTGCCCCTGGTGGCTGGGGGTGGGGGTGCAGGGGGACATGAATGGGGGCCTGGTGGTGCTGCCCCTGCACTGCTGGGGGGTGGGGATGGTGGGAGACATGAGTGGGGGCCTGGTGGAGGGTGCCCCTGCACTGCTGGGGGGTGGGGGTGGAGGGAGACATGAGTGGGGGCCTGGTGGGGGCTGCCCCTGCACTGCTGGGGGGTGGGGGTGGTGGGAGACATGAGTGGGGGCCTGGTGGAGGCTGCCCCTCCACTGCTGGGGGGTGGGGGTGGTGGGAGACATGAGTGGGGGCCTTGTGGAGGGTGCCCCTGGTGGCTGGGGGGTGGGGGTGGTGGGAGACATGAGTGGGGGCCTGGTGGAGGGTGCCCCTGCATGGCTGGGGGGTGGGGGTGGTGGGAGAAATGAGTGTGGGCCTGGTGGGGGCTGCCCCTGCACTGCTGGTGGGTGGGGGTGGTGGGAGACATGAGTGGGGGCCTGGTGGAGGGTGCCCCTGCACTGCTGGGGGGTGGGGGTGGTGGGAGACATGAGTGGGGGCTGGTGGAGGCTGCCCCTGGTGGCTGGGGAGTGGGGGTGCAGGGGGACATGAGTGGGGGCCTGGTGGTGCTGTCCCTGCACTGCTGGGGTGTGGGGGTGGTGGGAGACATGAGTGTGGGCCTGGTGGAGGCTGCCCCTGGTGGCTGGGGGGTGGGGCTGGTGGGAGACATGAGTGGGGGCCTGGTGGAGGGTGCCCCTGGTGGCTGGGGGGTGGGGGTGGTGGGAGACATGAGTGGGGGCCTGGTGGAGGGTGCCCCTGGTGGCTGGGGGGTGGGGGTGGTGGCAGACATGAGTGGGGGCCTGGTGGAGGCTGCCCCTGCACTGCTGGGTGGTGGGGGTGGTGGGAGACATGAGTGGGGGCCTGGTGGGGGCTGCCCTGGCACTGCTGGGGGGTGGGGGTGGTGGGAGACATGAGTGGGGGCCTGGTGGAGGGTGCCCCTTGTGGCTGGGGGGTGGGGGTGGTGGGAGACATGAGTGGGGGCCTGGTGGAGGGTGCCCCTGCACTGCTGGGGGATGGAGGTGGTGGGAGACATGAGTGGGGGCCTGGTGGAGGCTGCCCCTGGTGGCTGGGGGGTGGGGGTGCAGGGGGACATGAGTGGGGCCCTGGTGGTGCTGCCCCTGCACTGCTGGGGGATGGGGGTGGTGGGAGACATGAGTGGGGGCCTGGTGGAGGCTGCCCCTGGTGGCTGGGGGGTGGGGGTGGTGGGAGACATGAGTGGGGGCCTGGTGGAGGGTGCCCCTGGTGGCTGGGGGGTGGGGGTGGTGGGAGACATGAGTGGGGGCCTGGTGGAGAGTGCCCCTGGTGGCTGGGGGGTGGGGGTGGTGGGAGACATGAGTGGGGGCCTTGTGGGGGCTGCCCCTGCACTGCTGGGGGGTGGGGGGGTGGGAGACATGAGTGGGGGCCTGGTGGGGGCTGTCCCTGCACTGCTGGGGGGTGGGGGTGGTGGGAGACATGAGTGGGGGCCTGGTGGAGGCTGCCCCTGGTGGCTGGGGGGTGGGGGTGGTGGGAGACATGAGTGGGGCCTGGTGGAGGCTGCCCCTGGTGGCTGGGGGGTGGGGGTGGTGGGAGACATGAGTGGGGGCCTGGTGGAGGCTGCCCCTGGTGGCTGGGGGGTGGGGGTGCAGGGGGACATGAGTGGGGGCCTGGTGGTGCTGCCCCTGCACTGCTGGGGGGTGGGGGTGGTGGGAGACATGAGTGGGGGCCTGGTGGAGGCTGCCCCTGGTGGCTGGGGGGTGGGGGTGGTGGGAGACATGAATGGGGGCCTGGTGGTGCTGCCCCTGCACTGCTGGGGCGTGGGGGTGGTGGGAGACATGAGTGGGAGCCTGGTGGAGGCTGCCCCGGCACTGCTGGGTGGTGGGGGTGGTGGGAGACATGAGTGGGGGCCTGGTGGGGGCTGCCCCTGCACTGCTGGGGGGTGGGGGTGGTGGGAGAAATGAGTGGGGGCCTGGTGGAGGGTGCCCCTGGTGGCTGGGGGGTGGGGGTGGTGGGAGACATGAGTGGGGGCCTGGTGGAGAGTGCCCCTGCACTGCTGGGGGTGGGGGTGGTGGGAGACATGAGTGGGGGCCTGGTGGAGGCTGCCCCTGGTGGCTGGGGGGTGGGGGTGCAGGGGGACATGAGTGGGGGCCTGGTGGAGGGTGCCCCTGCACTGCTGGGGGGTGGGGGTGGTGGGAGACATGAGTGGGGGCCTGGTGGAGGCTGCCCCTGGTGGCTGGGGGGTGGGGGTGGTGGGAGACATGAGTGGGGGCCTGGTGGAGGGTGCTACTGGTGGCTAGGGGGTCGGGGTGGTGGGAGACATGAGTGGGGCCTGGTGGAGGGTGCCCCTGGTGGCTGGGGGGTGGGGGTGGTGGGAGACATGAGTGGGGGCCTGGTGAAGGGTGCCCCTGCACTGCTGGGGGGTGGGGGTGGTGGGAGACATGAGTGGGGGCCTGGTGGAGGCTGCCCCTGGTGTCTGGGGGGTGGGGGTGGTGGGAGACATGCATTGTTGATCAATAGTGCAAGGTGACATGTGGGTTGGCTGGGTGGCATGCCCATGGTGGATGGGCTGCCTGCGGGACATGAGCAGGGGTGCAGGGTAGTCCCCTGTGGTGTGGGCTGCCTGCAGGGGCCGTGGAGGTTGTGGAGCGTACACCTTGGAGGACCCACACGGCCAATTCACGTGTAGTACTCCCCAGAACCCCTGAAATACACATACCCTGCTGAAATCGCATGTGGAACTTCCCGCGCACCCCTGAAATACACGTACCCTGCTGAAATCGCGTGTGGAACTTCCTGCGCACCCCTGAAATACACGTACCCTGCTGAAATCGCGTGTGGAACTTCCCGCGCACCCCTGAAATACACGTACCCTGCTGAAATCGCGTGTGGAACTTCGCACTTGCACTGCGATTTTCGCTATTCCACTGCGATTCGCACGTTTTTGCCCACTTGCGCCGCGCTAATTATTCCATGAATCGGCCTGTTAATCTTTTTGCAGTGTTCCCTAAGTGAACTGCACAGGATTCTGCCTAACAGGTGTCGGTAATGGTGTCAGGTTTTTTTGTGTTTGTGGACGGGTGTGATCTTGTTTTTATGGGCATTTCGGGGACATTGTGGGTCTCAGCGAATTGGGCACCACCAGACTGTAAGTTTGTAGGTATGTACTGGACAAAGATGGACCTGCAGAGACTTGTGTGGAGTGTCGCAAGTTAAACCATGAAGTTGATTGTGTAAGTGTGGTGCACAATATAGGTAAGTTTGTTGATTTTCTTGGTGACATCAGGAAGTCAGAAGTGTGTTTGTGTGTGAATAGATTCAATGTTCGTGGTTGTTATGTGAAGAGGTTAGATTTTCGTGACCGATTGTTGATGAACGCGTAACTTACGCCTGCGTTTGTTCCGCCGCCGAGAGTTGTGTAGGCTATTTTTAGACATTCTTCCTTTTCAATAGTGAATTATGCTTGACTTACATCAGATTTTGTGCATGGTGTAAGATACACTAGTTGTCCATGTGCAAGTTAGTATATCTGCCAATAGGGGCGAACATTGCACTGTTTCAGATGAAATGACAGAGAACTAAAAATGCATACACGTTTGTGCCGCATTCGGGGGTAGTTGAAAATGCTGAATCCAATAATGGAGAACATGGGGAGTGGGGTTTCAGGGGTGTCCGCCGCACACCCAGTTCAGCATTATTGGCTTCGGGGTTGCAGGGGTGTCGCCTGCTTACATAACATCAAAAGCGAGGGACATATATATAAAAAAAATGCCATTAAAAAAATACGTGCGTTTCAGCTTTGCTCTATTCCCTTTCGGTATTTTCATCTATGTTCTTTTAATGGACATCCAATTATACGGCATGTATGATTACATGACTTTTATTGTAATTTATGCACAAAAAAAGCCATAGTTAGTAAGTGGGACCCATATATATATGTCATTTTGTAAAAATAAACTGGTTTTAATATATGTTTACTTTTTAAAAGTATGTTTCAATTGAGGATACTTCAATTTGTGCAGACAAGTAGCAGCATTTGTTTTTCCTATTGCAATTATTGTTCCACATTTGAAACAGCCTAAAATATAATAAGCATACTCATTATTTGTTAAAGTTGGAAGTGACACAGAATCACAAACTTGATATGTGTTGGGAACTTTAGAAGGTTTATATACTTTTTCTACAGTTACAATTTCCATATGTTTTCTTTTAGTATGCTGGTGTTTACTTGTACTAACTACAGTGAAACTGGGCTTTTTATTGAAGTCTCTTTGGTTGTTTTATGTTTATAAACATTTCTAAAATATAGCTCTTCATGTCTATTTGGCATATGTGCTAACATTTGTAATGAACCTCAGGGCATCCTCACTTCTACTCCCCCTAAATCCTCCTCGCAGGTGGTCAGGGGAAGACCCTCGCTATTGGATCCAGACCCTGGGGGTTGATATGCGACAGAGGGTCACCTGGGTGGAGGGACCTTGGGGAGTGGGGAGAAGATGTCTTTGGGTGAGACATGGTACCCCCCCCCTTCCCTTGTAAAAATTGAACTCTGTATTATATATATGCACACCAGAGGCAGTAGGTGGTGATCTTAATGAGTAGTGCTCATCAACACACAGGTCTATCTACATATCTGGAAAAATGTGGTTTCTTAAGTTCTTCTTAGTAACATTTCAAAATAATCAAGCACAACAAATGCACAAACAAGGGACGTTTTCACTTATACAGACATGTTGCACGTCGATCTTAAATAGAAGCCAACTTCTCAATTATTATTTTATTGAAATCTGGGTTCTCTTTGATGAGCTCCTTTTCCATGGAGAGCATTGCCAGTGCATTGAGTCGGTCTTCCATCATTGTGTTTCTCAGGAAAATGTTTAACCTCTTGAGAGTAGACATAAAATGCTCAGATTCGGCTGTTGTAATGGGTGTTGTGATGAGTATTTTCAATAAATTAACTCTCTCTCAGAAGGTGCCCTCTAAATTATTGTCTATGAATAAACCATATAAAGAAAAAGGACCCTTGGCATGCTAGAATTCAGGCCCACCATACATAATAGATAATTTAGTACAAAGTTTTTTTTTAGCATTGGGTATGCTTCTATAGTTTTATTCAGAGCTTCCACTGGGAAAGAATTTTCGTGTTTTTGAAAGAGGTCACCCTGCAACAACGTGGCACTCACTAAATGTTCTGTAAATGCAAAGGGTTCTTTGGCGTTCACACTAATTGTATCACAAACTTCCTTCGCTGCTTGATTTAGGGTCTCCAATTTAAGTTGTGGGCTAACAAAGAAAGACTCCTTTGTTAGTCTGGCATTTAGGTGATCTGTGGATTGCCGCACCTTGCTAATCCTACTCACAAAATCTGCTCTCACCGTCTGTATAAAAACAGCATAAACTTCTCGCGTTTGTAGTAGATTTAGACTAATACAGATTGAATCTTAGTGGAAACATCAGTTGTGTCATCTGCTTGAATAGCAACATATTTTTTACTTAGTACCTCTTGAAAAAGAAATTCCCATGTCACTCCCAACATAAAGACCAGCAGCTCATTCTGGATTGATTTAGAGGTGGCTTTAAAAACAGTAACATTTTTTAAATGGCTTTGCATTGCACTGTCTATACTGTTGACAAAATCCACAAGTCCTCGAAACACTCCTGGGTTTGGGGAGCCTTCAGTTTCATTGTGGCCACGTAAAGCCAATTCGAAGACACCACAAAAAAATGAACACAGTCAATTAATTTGGAAAGAATGTACCTGTTATTGTCCACTTCCTCATTGTGCTGTTTTATTCCCAAACGATATCCTTCATCCAACTGTGTGGCAATATTAATACGTCCACACATAGCAAGCCTTAGAGAGTTGTCCAAGTGAGATTTACACAAATCATGTTTTTTTATTTTGTCAGATTGGTGTTTCAAGTCAGTTACTCCCTTTTTTGTCCAGGGCATTTTACCACTAAACAATAAGCAGGGGAAGAAAACAGGGCATTTTTAGATCTGCTGCCAGTAAGCCACTTCTTTTAAATGTACCAGGCAATTGAGAATTATTTAGTATAGTCCTTGCCACAATATTTTGAAGCATGTTCAATTGTCATTTCAGGCCTATCTGGGCCTAATCTTTTGACCTCAAGCCTCTTTTTGGATTTCAATGCCAGGAATAGTTTTAACAGTAAAGCAGTATTAATCTCCAAATTACTATAGGTTAGTGATTCTGGTAGGAAAATAATGAAAGAACCTATAGATTTACACAGAAGATCAAAACTCAACCAGCCAGCCCCACGAAATGCAATCGCGTGAAAAGGCCCTTGTGTACTCCTGCAAAATGCAATCGCGTGAAATAAGGCCCTCCCGTATCCCCGTGAAATCCAATCGTGTGAAAAGGCCCTAGCGTACCCCCGCAAAATCGTGTTTCCCACTCGCGCCAGCCAAATCGCATGAAAATGTGCTCGCATACCCTGCTTGTACAAGCCAAATCACGTGAAAAGGCCCTCGCGTACCACCGCGAAATCGCGTACCCCACTCGCTCAAGCCAAATCGCGTGAAAAGGCCATTGCATATCCCAGTGAAATTGTGTACCCCGCTTTCATCAGCCAAATTGCGTGTAAAGGGCTGTATGTGCTGCCGTTAGCCAAGTACACAGCCTGCAGGCAGCCCACACCACAAGGGACCCCCCATCATCCATGACCATACCCGCAGGTAGCCCACACCACAAGGGATCCCCCATCACCCGTGACCATACCCACAGGCAGCCCACACCACAAGGGACCCCCATCACCCGTGACCATACCCCGCAGGCAGCCCACACCACAATTGACCCCCCATCACCCGTGACCATACCCCACAGGCAGCCACCCATGACCATACCCAAAGGCAGCCTACACCACAAGGGACCCCCCATCACCAGTGACCATACCCCGCAGGCAGCCGACACCACAAGGGACCCCCATCACCTGTGACCATACCCCACAGGGAGCCCACACCACATGGGACCCCCATCACCTGTGACCATACCCCGCAGGCAGCCCACACCAGAGACCCCCCATCACACGTGACCATACCCCGCAGCCTGCAGGCAGCCCACCACACAAGGGATCCCCCATCACCCCTGATCATACCCGCAGGCAGCCCACACCACAAGGGAACCCTCATCAACTGTGACTATACCCCACAGGCAGCCCTCACCACAAGAGACCCCCCCACCACCTGTGACCATACCCACAGGCAGCCCACACCACAAGGGACCCTCCATCACCTGTGACCATACCCCACAGGCAGCCCACACCACATGGGCCCCCCATCACCCGTGACCATACCTCGCAAGCCGCCCACACAACAAGGGATCCGCCCATCACCCATGACCTTACCCCGCAGGCAGACCACACAACAAGGGATTCCCCCCATCACCCGTGACCATACCCCGCAGGCAGCCCACACCACCAGGGATCCCCCCATCACCTGTGACCATACCCCACAGACAGCCCACACCACAACGGACCCCACCATCACCTGTGACCATACCCCACAGACAGCCCAGGCCACAATAGACCCGCCTATCACCGGTGACCATACCCCGCAGGCAGCCCACCAGTGACCATACCCACATGCAGCCCGCACCACAAGGGACCCCCCATCACCCGTGACCATACCCCACAGGCAGCCCACACCACAAGGAACCCCCATCACCTGTGACCATACCTGCAGGCAACCCAGCCTTCACCATACCCTGCAGGCAGCCCACATGGTATCATACACCACAGGCAGGCCCTGACTCATGTGCCCCCACCCCCACCTGTGACGGCAACCTGCAGGTAGGCCCCGACACATGTCCCCCCACCCACACCCGTGACAGCAAACTGCAGGCAAGCCCCGACTCATGTGCCCCCACCACCACCCGTGACGGCAACCTGCAGGCAGGTCTCGACTCATGTGCCCCACCCCCACCAGTGACAGCAACCTACAGGCAGGCCGCGACTCATGTCCCCCCACCCCCACCCATGACGGCAAACTGCAGGCAGGCCCCGACTCATGTCCCCCCACCAAACACATTGTCCCTGTTAGGCAGAATCACATGCAGTACCCTTTGGGAACACTTCACACAAATAAGACTACACGTGTAAGTGCAATTTCACCTTTGGTACAAGCCTGTGCTACACGGTAAGGTGGTAGAAGTGGCTGAGCAGCCAGACTTATCTCAATTTAATATACTACAATACACAACCAATCTGTTTCTGAACAAGTTCAATTTCCCTGAAGTGGAGCAAAATGGCACTTCAGTTACTTTAAAAAGTGGGAAAAAGACAAGGTTAAAAGCATTTAAACACAATTTACTTTCAGAGGTAGGGCAAATAGTTTCAGTTCACCACAACCAGCAATTCAATTCAATAGACCTGGGCAAAAGTCAGTGGTTCAGAGTCTTGGATAGGATAGCGCAGTTGTGGTAGTAAACGGTTAAGTCTTTGCCACAGTTTTTAGAAGTAGTTGGTCAGACGAAAAGTTATATGTCGGTTTAGGGAAGGACAAGCCTTCAAAGTAGGGAAAGTTTCACAAAATTTCACGGCGGCCGAAAGGATTTCTCGATAGCACTTGCACAGTACCTTTTAAATGAGGAAAAGATGTAGCTGAGGCCGTTGTTCCTGGCAGTTCCTGCAGATATCGATATTCCTGAGCTTCATTCATGGGGACAAGAAGGAAGATGTCGGGAGGTTCCTGCACTGCCCAGGGAAGAGGCCACACGTGTGGCAAAACGTCGGTTTAAGGTGTGAGTGCCTTGAAGTCCACAAACTGGTATCCTTCCCACCGGCTACCTGGTTTTCAACAGCACTCTGAAGAAAATTCGACAAGTATAGGGACGGTGTCCAGGTGGCTTATGAGTTGGCTGTTCCCACCAAACTGAAGTGAAGAAGTTATCCTTGAAGGGCTTGTCTATCGATGGAATTTCAGGCAATTCAGACCTGAAGCATGGCTTCGCAGGTGGACCAGGAGTTGCAGCAGTCATCTTCCTTCAGCTCGTCTTCGGTTCTTTCGTTCCAGTGGTCGACTATGCTTTCCAAGTCCCAGAGACCTGCTTTTAAACAGTTTTCCCCCATTCATTCCAGACTAGCTGTTGGCCACCCACCAGGGTTCTTGCCAGCCAGCTGGCCAATAATGCCAGAGTGCATTCAGGTCTCCTAGGAGACTAAGCACAGGGAGTTTCGGGCCACATCCTGTCCACCCCAGACATTCAGGCGCCAGAGAAGGGCTTCAGCACTGAAGCCCGCCAGAGGCCAATGAACAAAAGGACAAAACCTGGTTTGGCACGCAGAGTTAAACACAAGAAGGACCTTTCCAGAAGAAACAGGGAAAAAAGTTGACTGGAGTCTGTTTTTACATATAGGTCTTGGGCGCCATATTGAAAAACATGGATTTCCCGATTTTTTGCTACCGGTGTTCGCGGTCGGGAAAAATCATGGTAGATTGTTTGAAACCACTGCCAACAGCCATTTCAAGAGGGAAAGGGTAACATCTGACTTTTACATGAGTGTTTAGACTCGGGATGCTAGGCAACCCCTCCCGCACTCTATAAGAAGATAGTGTGGGCTGGGTCTGTAAATTTAAAAAGACTATTAAAGTCATTTTAACTTTACATGCTCTGGGAGACAGTAGTCCGTCCCTGAGAAGGCATTTAAACCTTGGGAAGTCTGAAAGACAACCCTGTGCCACTGCACTGAAGGTGCTGTGTGACACACAAGTAAAAGATGATGCCTATGGAGTTGTTTAAAATTGCATATCCAAAGAACACAAAAGTAAAACACATTAAAAATGAAAGTTCAAAGTCCCAAAATATAGCAAAAGAGCTGGAGTGCTCTAAGGTAGAGGGAATTAGCACTTGGGTGAGAATTCTCCCTAACAGTCCCAACATGCAATCATAGATCAAATGACCACCAAAATGCCTCCAAACGCTGCCCCCGTAGTGCAAAACAACACCCATGCATTGGTCCTACTTCCCAGTACATGCCCCATGGCATGGGAATCACACATGCACACATGACCAACATTGCTCAACAGCAGGGACGTATTAGCGCCAATGAAGAGTCACATGCACCAAACCATTGAGTGCAGACACCACTTTGATTGCAAGGAATTACAACGTATTAAGTATCAAAAATCACACCAACTGAAAGATAATGATGAAAATGAATTGAATGCAAATGAATATGAAAACAAAAAGAAATGTGATATTTTAAAATTTGAAACTCCAAAAAGAAGTCCATGTCCAATGTTTGTACACCAATTGCAAATCCAAATCATAAAAAAACTTTACTCCATGGTGAAAAATAATCCTAAAAAATATAAATATGTCCAACTATGTATGACTGAAGGGTCCATGATCCCAGAATCTAAATCTACATCCTGAAAAACCCTAAAAAAATGACTATTTACAAGATGTGGAGCAAAGTCCATGAGCTCCAAATCATAAAAAAAGGAAAGGAAACCTACCACTAAATAACTATTTACAAGGCAGTGGGCTAGTCCCCCAAGACATCTGGCCAGGGCATCATCGAACTCTGCATCTATTTCCCAGATGCGGGCCTGTGCTCTACCCTCAAGGGCCCACAGGGACTCCTCCATGCTCTGTTCGAACTCGCTGCGAGTCTCCTCGTGGAACTCCGCCCGCCTCTCTGCCCGACGCAGGGTGTTCTCCGCCCTGGCCATGGTGAGTTGTGCCCCCCTCTGCCCACTGCCGCTCTGCTCTGATTTGCTGGCCAATTTGCTGCAACATGGAAGACATCCTTGTTCCCAGGTCCACATTAAACTCCTGCCCGATGGCCGATACCTGCCCCTGTGATGTTAAGGCACCGAGTCCTGTCGCCTCCTATGTTGAGCCTGCTGCCGCTGCTGATAAGCCCTGTGCCTGTGCCCCCGGTACTGCCTCCGGGATGATGACACCCCCTGGGACAGTCATGCACGTGCCCTGCTGCAATTTGCCTGCACTACCGCCATTGCCACTGGTCCTGTTGCTGGGGTGACCACCTCTGCTGAGCCTCCGACTCCTGACTGTGGCAGGGATGTGGTCTCCACCAGACTGGCTGCCGTGGTTGGGTCAGGTCCACAGGGGGCCCTAATGTCATCTGAGCCAGAATACGGCAGGGAGGACGACTGGCGCACAGTGGAGGAAGAGGAGGCGGGCGTCGCATGAGTGCCCAGCACACGTAGTAAACTTGTGACAACTAGCTGAGCTAGCCAGTTCATGAGGCTACAGACCTCTTTGTGATGACGTGTAAGCCCCCAATTGGTGGCCTGCATGTCAACCCAAATGGCAGCTGTCTGCCTTGAGATCCCGGCTAGCATGGGCCCCACCCTGTTGTGAATTGCCTCGTCCGCAGGTAGTGGAAGATCAGTTGACGGGTATACATCCGCTACCTGCGGACGGGTCTGGCCTGAGGCATGCCCGCAGGTGCATACTGATGCAGGTGCAGTTTCAGGGACTGGATTAGGCACAGGTCCCTCAACAGTGACCCGAACTGCCTCCTGCCCCAGACCCTGGACTGCATCAGCTGCACCTACCTCATCACCCCCGGAAGGCCTCATGTGCTGGGCTGATGTGGCCTCCTCGTCCACCACCAACCTGGCTGACTCCCCACTGTCTTCCGCATCGGATTGCCCCTGTGGGGGCTCAACTGTCCCTCCCGCTGCTGAGGAGCCCACAACCAACTTCACCTTCTTGGGCCTCCCCTCAGCTGCTGCGGCTGTTGTTGAGGATGCGGCACCAGTCCCTTTGCTCCCGGAAGATGTTGTTACCTGGGAGGATGACTGGGCCTTTGCGTCCCCGCCTGGTGGAGGCATCCCTGACGCGGTGTTCCACAACGCCATCTCCGCCCTCTTCCTCCATTGCCGATGTAGATAGAGAGACATTGAACACAAGCATCAGTGAACTGAACAAATGTCTGCTTGACACAAAAAAAAGCACATGAGTGGCACTGTCAAATGTCACAACCATCATCCCCCCAAAACCCAGATCAGTGCAAGCAACACACATGCACAAACATGCATGCCATGTGCAACAAACAATTACATCCATCTACAAGGCACTGCGAGCACATCAGAAGAGGGACTGAACCTCACATGCATCATGGTACATGCACATCACATACACACACATCACCTGACAGTCATGCATCAGGCCATATAGACCTCCCGTCACACTTGGGGACAACTGGGCCGCATGAGTCAATCACGCATTGAGATGCTCATGTGTTATGCATCCATGGGGTTGGCCAGTCACACACTCACTACTCAGACACACGCACATGTACACCATGCATGTCCATGATGGTGACATAAGCAGACCTGTGTCACACCTCTCACATGCCCCAGTCCAGACACAGGTATGCAAACATGTGTGCAACGTAACATGCTGGTGCCCATCACCCATTGCAACACAGACACCATTGATGTGGGTGATGCTTGAATTGACTCACATGCAGCATTGTCAGGTAAATGCACACAGACATCTGTACAGGAGGCATGCCAGACATGAGGCCAAGTTGCACACTCCAGCCACACATCAACATATACATGCACTATGGCAGGAAAGAACACATGAACACTTACCATCCAAGTCCAGACGGGCACCAGGTCTAAGACCTGGGCGCGCTGCGCTGGGTCGATGTGCTCCAGGACCTGCATCTCATTGGTGGACAACTGGCCCTGGCACCTCGCTCCATCATCAGCAGCCTTGAGGAGGCGCCAGGCCTTGTTGAGGGTCCTGGACCTGAAGTCTTCCCAGCACTTACGGACATGTTTGTAGTCGCGGGGTGCCACCCCCTCCACGTAGATGGCACCCACGATGTTTGCCCAGATCTTACTCTGTCCTTCCTTGTCGATGCGGGATGGTCCAGGGAAGAGGGCATCATAAAGGTCCAGCACTTGCTCCACCAGGATGCCAACTTCTGTGGAGGAGAAGCTGACCGCACTCTGTCCCTCTGCCAGGGGGTTGCTACTTGCCTCAGATGGTGCTTGGCCCGACATGGCAACCCCCAAGGCAGGTGTGAGTGGGCAACTTGGTCCTGGGGCTGGGCTGTGGAGCAATGGAATAGCAGTCGGGAGTCTTCTGGGTCAGCAGAGGTGGTCTCAGCAACAGGATCACTGCCAATGACTGATGTGCAGGCACCAAATTGCAGGGCACGTAGGCAGCAGGAACATTGAGTGGGCTGGCAGCAGCAGATGGCTCATAGGAGACAGCGTGGGCGTTTGAGGCAGGTAAATGACTTTGTGGGCAGGAGCATGGGTCTTCCGTGTGCTTTTGCGTGGCCAGTCCTGGATGCAGAGTGACCCGCACTAAGAAAGGCCCTAAGCGTGTAAGTTATGTGAGCGCGCGGGACATTGGGATTGCCGTTCAGTACGGGTTAAAGGTCCGTGTAGGACACCAGTGCACTGTACATGCTTTTCGTGGAGACCGACGTGTGAGAAACTTATTTTTGTGACATCACACGTGAATTGATCACTACTGTGGCAGTGCGTACTTCTGGTTTTGGCAGGGGTGTTAGCTACGTGCATACGCGCATGTGTTTTTCTTCATTTTTCCAGGCAGACAGTGAGTCGTGCGTGCATTTTTACCACTGTGGTTGCCCCTGTGTGTCGCGTACCCCATTTTCGAGGTCATAGTAGCCTACGTGTTCCCCACATACGCATTTTCTGTGTTCCTGGGTACCACAGTGTATTGTGGGATGTTTTGTCATGGCACGTGGGCTACCGAGGGGTTGCTTGCATGTCTCTTTTTGTTTTTGGGGTGCCTGTTATTTTTCCCCAGGGGTCACATACAGCCTTGCAGGAGCACAGGGGTACCTTTTCCTTCACGTACCCTGCCCCCTTCACCCCAATTCCCCAGGACAATTGTCTGTACCTCCCATTGCGCTAGTATATCAGTGCCATGACTGGGAGGGCACCAATTGGTAAGGGTGGCAAAGCTGGGTGACCTCCCAGAGATGGCCGCAGTGGGGGATGTGGCAAGGGTGGCCAAGGTGACCGCGGTGGGTGACGTGGCCAGGGTGGTCCCTGAGGGAAGGGTGTTCAGACACATGCAGGGACAGCTATGCCCCCCCACAAGTGTGTCAGGGAGATGCAGCTGCTGCTGCCATCACCAGCACCTGTCAGACCCGACAACCAGTGCCATCTGCTGTCACAAGCAGGCAGGGTGCGGAAGCTGCAGGGGCAGCTGCAGCTGACACCACCCAGCTCAGGGTCAGCCAGCCCAGACTGGATTGGTCCTGGAACAGGCACAGGAAGACTCACAGGCCAATTTCCCTGTCAGGAAGGCCAAGCCACGTGTGGTGAAATTGCCATCACCAGGTCACATGGATCTGTGGCAGCAGTGTCATCTGCTTCCCCGAGCAGCCAGGATGTGGAAGCTGCAGGGGCCCCTGCAGCTGACACCACCCCGGCTCTGAGTCACCCAGCCAGGACTGTGTTGGTCCTGGCCCTTGGCACTTAGGCAGGTGCAGCACAGGGTCCTAGCAGGGTCCTAGCAACAGCACCCAGTTGGCGATACCTGCAGTCCGACCTTTGGTCCTCATGTCATTGCCTGCTTCCATTGGTCAGTCCACCTGTGCTTCAGCCCCTACTGACCAGAGCGGCACAAACCACGCAGGGTCCGCACCACCTCCCAAGAGGAAGAAGTGTGCTCCAACAGAACAGGTTTGGGACCCCAGACACGGCTCAGGTCTCCAACATGTCAAGAAAGCAGAGTTTCTGTTAAGAGGAACTGGACGCGCTTGTGGGCTATGTTGGAACATAGCCGCGACATGCTGGTGATGTCAGGGAGCAAAAATAAGCCTGCCCAGCGAAGGGCCCACTGGCATTGATCACGGAAGATTTTTGTGCCTTGGGACATAAGAGGCGCACAGCAGATGATTGCCAGAAGCTTTAGAATGACCTCCGATGCCAAGCAATAGGCAAGATGGCTGCTAAGTACGCCTCTACTCTGGTGACTGGCAGTGGGACACCATCAGAGGACGAAGAGCTCACTTCACATGAGGAGATCGCTGCTGATTTCATCACAGTGGAGCTGGTCCAAGGCATGGGAGACCACCATATTATGGGTCAATGACTGGTGAGTGTTGATGCGTGTGTGTCCAGGCCATGTGTATGTTGCTTTTGTAATGTGTTGTGATTGACGGCCAGTGCAGGCTATGTAGTCATGACTGCCATGTGTGACCCATGTGATGTTGGAGTGATACGTGCTTGTAGTCATGCAGACTGCATACGAACCATGTGCTGCACACAGAGGCAATCCTCATCACCACACCTGCTCCCTCCTTCCATGTCATTCTCTGTTCTGCCTCTCTTGGCCCTATTCTTGCTCCAACCTATGGTTGCTGATTGTTTGTGATGATCTTCCACTCAACACGTGCCTTCTATCATCACATGACTGACGTCTCTGTGAGGTCACCCTGCCAGCTGTTCCTCCTCAGAGGCATTTTTTCTTACCTCTCCATCCCCCAGCAGCACACTGTCTCCGTGGGATTGGTGATTCTGATGGCGGACTACTGCAACAAGCAGTACCCGATTTTCTGTGTATATACACTCTTCCCTGTGCAACTCTGCCAGACATGGACTGCGTGGAACTTCCTTTGGCCTTGGTGCAGGGTTTCTGACTCGGACTGTGTGGATGGCACAGGCTTACAGTGGCTATGAGTGTTCATTCCTGGAACCTGTGCATTCCCAGCAAGTCCATATGGGTCCTGGGCAATATATTTATTCTACTCCATGCTCATTCACGGTCAATTGCTCCTAATGGCCATTAGTTTGGGGTTCTCGTCTGTGTCGAGCGTATGCCTCCCTTTGTTACAGCCTCCCTGCCTCTTTGCAACTGCTGTTGTTGCTTCTCCGGGTCTGGGGGCACTACTGATGCTTACTCATGTGTTGTGCTTACTGTCCTCCTCTCCCCTGCTGTAGTCCCATATGACTGAAATAATCCCATTTACACCTGCCCACACTGTCCACTACAACACAGTACTCTGAGCATCCATTTTGAGCCATGCACTGCCTCCAAGCCATCTCCCGCCCTTGGGGGTGGGGTTTACTGTATCCCTCCATCTCACTACCAACACTTTACACAGAATACCTGCACTTGCCATTACACTGCCATCAGTCTACGACATTCACATTACTGCCTCTGTGTTCTCAATGATAGTTGATGTTGTACACGTGTACAGCACTGCATCCACACACTTCTGAGCCCTGTTCTCCCCTTCAACATGCCTATTCATTTGCATCATGTCAAAGTGACAGGGAAGGATCACTCATGCCAGGGTGCTCCAGTGGCATTGTATGTGTAATGGCGGATGCCGTTCAAGGGAAAATGCATGACAAATGGTTCGGGAGACCACACGTGAACAATTGAATACCGAACAAGATGCCATGCACATTATGAGTTTTGAATGCTGAACTCTGGAAAAGAAAGGAGTATATCGAATGACTGAAACAGCAGGTGATGTGCATTTGCGAACAAATAGAAACAAGTAAAAATCAAAATACTATTGGATAGTGTGAAAACAAAGTGGTAACCAGGAGAAAAACCACAATGGAAAGTGTGTGAGAGTCACATGTTGGTAAAGGCAAGAAGCTGTTAAAGTGAAACAGAAACATATGTGGACTTATGACACAGATACAGAAAGGAAACCTCTGTTGTCCAGGAAGTCCTATGAGAAAGAATGAACTGTTGCAAAATGCCAAGGCTTATCAGTTGCGCAACCTGTGATGGGTAGACGGTGTGGCCTGATAACTGCGCCCAGACAGAGGAACCCTGACTTGAAGTAAACCAGGGAATTCTAAATGCTGAGGCTGGTCGGCCTATGATTGTTCAAGTGACATAAAGAAAAGGCAAACTAAGCAACTTAATTTCACTGTGAATTTGAAGCCAGAAATGCTGCCTACTTGTAGGAACGGAACCCCAAGACCATTCTGTGGAACTGTGTTGAACTTGGGAAAGGGAAACCCAGGGCCATTTGGTGGATCTGTCTTGAACTTGTGGAAGGGAACCCCGAGGCCATTTTGTGGAACTGTGTTGAACTTGGGACAGGAATCCTGAGACCATTTTGTGGAACTGTGTTGAACTTGGGGAAGGGAACCCTGAGGCCATTTGGTGGATCTGTCTTGAACTTGGGGAAGGGAGCCAAGAGTAAGCCAGGAGTTGGAAGAAGCTCAGAACATTTGTTTGAACACTATTCCTTTGGTTGCTGATATCCCGACACATTGTTTAGCTTTAGTTGTGAGGGCAAGTATAGTTTTTGGACACAGACAGACTTTTAAGTTGAACGTACTGACTCCGACTAGCCTTAGTTTATTTAGGTTGGGAAATCCCACCTTGTTGTTAGAGGTAAATCCTCCACTTTACCTCCAAATGTATGATTCATCGGTTTGTGAAAACGGGCAGTAATTCCGTTACCACCAAAAAAAGTCACTAACTGGATTACCACCACTTTTTTCCTGCACTGCCAAACTTGTAATAGGACCCATTTTCTTCTACAAATGTAGGGCTTTAAAACCTTACCAAGAGTTTTTCCAACATTCAGCACACATGCTGAGAAAAAAAGGGAGCAAAGGTTGCCCTGTAGCGCAACACTAGAGAGTAGCAGGGAGGGAGAAGTTGAATCCAAGTGGTGGACAGATCAGATGCAAGCCAGGGCCATCCCCCTACTGCCAAAGTGATTACAGGAGCACTAAGAGCAGCAACAAATTCCGAACCCTGCCACAAATACAGAACACAGTTCAATACCATAACCAAATGCCCATACCAGGTGAAAAAGAAAATAACTTTACAACTGAAAGAGCTCATTCAGGCAGTGTCAGTTGTTAGAGAAGCTTGAGTCATGTGGTAGAAGAACAATACAAGGAAAATTAGGGAGGTATTAGGGAGGTATTGCAATGAAAGGCCATACAGCAAAGGCCCAGCCTGCCAGCCAGCCAGGCCCTGCCAGCCAGCCAGGCCCAGCCTGCCCCCTCGTGCTGTGACCAACGCCATCCACGAGGCCCAGCTGATTTGTGCTGAGCATTCCATTGGGTAAGGCTCCACCACCCTGCCCACACATTGGCTGTCACGGATATTGTATCATTTTGGCTAATTAGTGCATACAAATCTCTGCCTGACCCTCATTGCCTGACTCCAGAATTCCGGACGCAGCGTAGCGCCAAAGCGAGGCTGTTGCCTCGTTGCTAGGTAACGAGCCCAATCATCTTCAGCCAACATCCACCGGCAGGCGGAAACGCCAGCGGCCTCACTAAGGCCCATATAAGGCCCCTGTTTGCCCCCTGTTCCCCTTCGGGCGCCGCGGCTCCATTACCGTAAACAGCAAGGTACTCTTTGCGCACCCATTACCTTCATCTCACTGCAATCGCACAATGCCCCAGCCAAGTACTCTGCTTAACGGCAAGAGTCACCTTAGTACTGAAATAGCCATGCCAACTACCTAAACATACTGTACTGCCAATTGCTATTGACATAGCATGTTCCCATTTGCTGAACTTACTGTACTGCCAATTGCTGTTGAAATAGCCTGTTCCCATTTGCTAACCTACTGTACTGCCAATTCCTATTGAAATAGCCTGTTCCCATTTACTGAACCTACTGTACTGCCAATTGCTATTGAAATAGTCTGTTCCCATCTGCTGAACCTATTATACCTCCAATTGCTTTTCAAATAGCCTGTTCCCATTTGCTGAACCTACTGTACTACCAATTGCCATTGAAATAGCCTGACCTAGGCGTCCCTGTGCTCACACATCTCTGCCCACCGGTCCCTGTCCACTCGTACTAGCCCATCTGGAACCTCTTCTACGCACCGCCATTCAATATGTGCACCACACTCCTACACTATAGCATGATATGTGCAGCTCTCCTCGTGTACTCTATACTTCTCTATTCCAGATTGCTTGCACAGAGCTGAAGAGACTCCACCAACCTATCCTATCTCACCATGACTCATGCGCACAGGCCCAACTTTCCAACTCACCACAATACACATGCTCCCACATGTTCACCCAACCACCACGCCAGACTCAACAGACTAACAATACGCACATTACCCATGATCATAACCTCCTCTCCCATGCAAGTATCACACAGGAACCTCAGACTAAAAACTCACACTTCTGCCAATTGTCACATGTCCCACCAGGGACTGCACACCCTCAACTCTAGCATCACTCTGCCATCCAAAACTAAGACCACTCTCAACCCCACCAAGATACTTGATTGTACACCCAATACAGATAAACAGGCACAACCTAATAAGAATAACCAGCACCTCAGATTCGCCCTGCTCAATGTCCACTCTCTTAACGCACATGCTCTTGAAATCCACCACCTCATCTCAAGCCAGAATTTAGATATATTAGCCATTACGGAAACATGGCTCCACGAAGCATCTTTCCCGACCATAACTCTAGCCCTACCCACAGATTACTCCATCCTCAGACAGGCTAGACCCTCCAAAATAGGAGGTGGGGTAGCCATAATCTTCAAAAATGACCTACATCTTAGATTGAAAACTCACCACTGGGAAGGCAACGCAGACATCCTGTCAGTCAAACTGACACTCTCTCCTAACAGTACCATCAATATTCAGTACCATTAATATTCATCTTATCTATCGGCCCCCGGGACTCCCAGCAGACTTTCAAGGACACATCACCCACTTACGACCAAAACGCTACTCCTTGGCGACCTCAACCTTGGTTTCAATGACCCTAATGATAAAGCCGCTATATCCTTCAGTGAAGACCTCTCAGACCTTGGCTTGTCCCAAGAAAGTATGACACCAACCCATTCCAAAGGTCGTACATTGGACTGGCTAGTCGACCACAATTGCGAAGCTACCATCACATCCAACACGGTCTACCCTTGGACAGACCATAGCTGTATACAATTCTCCATCCCTACTGCCCCTATCACTAAAAAGAATACTCGTGCTCCAGCTACCCAAGCAAGAAGTTCCAAAAGATTAACTGCTGATAACCTCCGACCATATCTTGACTCACCGTGTCTAGCACCTCCTTTTTCGCAAGACCCCAACATCTTAGCGGATATATTTAAGGACACCCTAACCAATCAATACCATTGCCCCACTCGAAAACAAGAAAGAAAAGAAGTCCTTCCACTCCAACACATGGTTTACAGAGGACTTGCTAACCTTACGCAACAACAAGCGCAAAGCGCTCAAGAACTGGCAGGCCAACCCCATCGACACCACTAAAGAAAGCTTTAAAGCTACAGCCAAAAAATACAAAGACACCATCTTCAATGCCAGATCTAAGGAATACAATATCCGAATATCAGAAGCCAACTCTCAATCAAAAGAGCTTTTCTCCATCGTCAATGAACTTACAGACCCTCACATCTCCACAGACGAGATTGTGAAAGATGAAGACTGGTGCAATAGCATACAAGCTGCCATGCTCAAAAGATGAGAACTCCTACAACACAAAATCTGAGACCATTACAACACTTTAATGAACCAAAACCAGACTTTACAGACCTCAGGTCTCCACAAAAACATCAACAGCCCCAAATTCACCTTTAAAGACATCTCTGAATCAGAAGTCATAGACATCCTCAAACATCTGAAACCATCGCCATGCAAGGGCGACATATGCACCCCCAAGCTCATCAAGGAATGCGCCGAGCCACTAGCTCCATTTCTGACCACCTTTATGAATGCCTCCTTTAAAACAGGCACTGTCCCAGACAGCCTTAAAGAGGCCCGGGTGTGTCCCCTCCTAAAAAAAGCCTACCTTAGACCCCGCCCAGCCAAACAACTACCGTCCCATAACTGTACCATTTCTTCTCAAACTACTGTACAAGGCTGCTCATTGCCAGATCCAACTATACTTAGAAACCAACTCTATCCTAGGCAAAAGACAGTCTGGATTCCGCAAAGGGCATGGAACCGAAACCGCCCTGCTTGATCTAAAGAATCAAATCACCAAAATCCTTGACAACGGCAAGCCGCACTCCTTCTCCTTTTAGACCTCTCAGCAGCATTCGATCTTGTTGATCACAAAAATCTCATCTCACACATGCAGCACACTTCTCCGATCAAGCAGCCTCCTGGATCACTTCCTTTCTTGAAGGTAGAGCCATGAAAGTCTTCTCTAACTCAGCCAACACAGTTCCCTCCATCATCCACTGTGGCTACCCACAGGGATCCTGCACTGCTCCCACGCTATACAATCTCTTTACTAAGCCCCTTTCTGATAGACTGGATGCTCTTGGGATCACATACACTAATTACGCTGATGATACCCAGTGCTCCTTCCCTTAACTGGTGTATATAACCAAGATGCCACAGCACTAAGACTAATCTACTCCACCATCCAAGGATGGATGGCCACGATCGGTCTATGCCTTAACGGGGAAAAGACAGGGATCCTCATTCTTGGTCAAATGGCTACTCTAGCCAAACTAGACTGTCTCTATGCCAACTTCCCCATAGACAACTGCATCATCCCAGTACTATCCTCAGTTAAAACCTTAGCGGTCCACATTGACGCTACCCTCTCTATGAACAAACAAGTTAGACCATTGTCTCTGCATCTGCCTTTAGCACAAAACTCATCAATGCTATTAAACCCTTCCTACCCAAGGAAAATTGTCTCTCCATAGTTAGAGCCACCATAGGAGCTAAGCTCGACTATTATATCACACACCTAGCCGGCACCTCCATGAAAAACCTAACAGACTCCAAATAACCCAAAACAACTCACTAAGAGCTGCATTAAGATCATATTGCATAAGAAAGTCGGCTCACTGGCTCGCAGTCAAAGACCGCATCACATTCAAAATCCTCACAACCACTCATAAATGCATGAACTACACAGCACCACCCTATCCAACAGAAATGCTATCCAGATCCACCTCAATCAGGCCCACAAGATCCATCTACACCAACTTACTCACGGTACCGCTCATCAACAGGGCCAAAGCAGGAGGGATAGGCTTCCCACACATAGCCCCCAAGCTGTGGAATTCTCTCCCCACTGCCCTCAGAGCTGAATCCTCTCTCCCTGCCTTTAGAAGAAGCCTCAAAACTGTTCTCTTCAACTAACCTTACTCTCTCTCCCAGGTTCACCCCCGACCTACCTGCTCCCTTAAATGGTTCCATACACAGTTTACAGCAAATATGCCTGTTTGTTTCCTGATTTATAACTAAGTATGCTCACTCTCTGTAACAAGCGCCACAATGCCTCTAGGCTGACGTGCACTCTACAAATACGAATAAATAAATAAACAAATAAAGTGACCTGCCATTGATGAATCCATATGCCTTCCTTCACTGTATTTCAACACCGTAGCATCGTTGCAGCCTGTGACACATGTGTGTTTCATCATAGTGATTTAAATGAAATGTCAACTGACATGCATTGTACATGGCTCATGGACAGTAGTATTGAGATTCCATATGGGTCTATTTGACAGTTCGAGCATGGCAATGCTACGTGCCATCTGTGTGTTGGCATCTGTCATGTTTGTGGATGGACTATGCCAGTCACAAGCTTGTGTGTGATGCAGGTGTTATGCACCATGCAGTACATGTATTATTTTGCCATTTCACACGCATCCATGCCTTCTTTCGGGCTCCCCTTCCATTTCATTGAAACTGTGTGCCTGAGTTTGTGTCATGTGTGACATGGCTGCTTCATGTGTTGGCTGTCAACATTGTAATACCTATGTGTGTGGCCTATGCTGTTAACATGTGTGCTCATGTCTTCTTTTTATTTTGTGCGGGTGATGAAGAGGGCGGGGGAGTATTCAGAGCCCCAACCAGGCACCAGTGGAGGCCGTGGTGGCGTAGCCCATGAAAATACATTGGTGCTCCAGACCATCCTGACTAGGGGTGTCTCTGAGTACACCTCTGAGGAAACCCATGCCTCCGGAGCAGAATTGGACATTGAAACATCGTTGCAGTCACAGTTGAGTGATTCTGCTGTGGATGCTGTTCTGTCTGACACACCTGAATGGGGGGTAGACCCCTCAAGGGGCCAGTCAGTGTTGGTATGTCTGTCTGTGGTGGTTACTGATGCAGGGTCACGCTCCACACTACTTGATCCTGTTCCTGGGGCAGCTCAGTGAGGGAGGAATGCAGTCCTGCAGCCACAGGCAGCGCCACTGCAGCAAGGGCCAGGTATCCGTGGGCCTGACTGGTGTGTTGTCCACAAACGTGGTGGCCATGTCCCACCCGGGAATACTGTGTGGGAGAAGTCCATGTATGCCATTGCACAGCAACAGGGGGCATCATGTCAGATGATGGCTCAGGGCGTGGAAAGGGTGGCCAATTCCATTCTCCCCCCGAAAGGTGATGGAGCTCCAGCAGCAGGCAGTGCTGTCAAACAAGCTGCACATGTTGCCCTCCAACAGGGACCGACAGGTTGAACTGGGGGCTCTGCGCACAGCCATGGCTGCACAGGCACAGGCCCACACGGATGCCCTGAGCGAAGAGAACACTTCCCTCAGTACTACTCTGGCTGCTATTGAGATGGGCTGCAGTAGACAGGCGGAACAGCAGATGGAGCAGCTGACACACAACATCTCTGCTGAACTCTATGCAACCCGGAAGGAGATCTGTGCATCACGTGAGGCCTTGCAGGTGGAACTCTGTGCAACACGTAAGATGCTGAATGGGGACCTCTGTACCATAATCAAACAGAATCAGACCTTTCAGGCCTGCATGCTTGCTGCATTTGAGGAGCCCGAGATCAGCGCCAGCAGGAGGTGAACGTTGGTTGCCTCACGCAGGTTCAGCATTTTCCACAACAGAGAGTAACTGTGGACGCACATAACAGAGACCCACAGATGGGAGGGTGAGATTCGACTCTCGAGACAGGGACCACAGGTTCACTACTTGGAGATTGGTGCTCGAATCCAATGAAGAAACCAGGAAAATTGATTTACCATTCGAAAACAACGGAACGCAATTCCTAGATAGAACAAGATCTTCCCAGGAAGGAAGCTCGGAGGAACGCCAGAAGCTGCAATAGAAGTACTGCCGAAATATACCTCATCGAAGACAGCAACGCTAATGCTTCGAACCCAAACTCCTCAGGACCCTTCCCAGCCGTCCTTCAAATTTTGGCCTGGGTTTCCTTCTTTGGCTGAAACAAACTCCACAGAAACACAGATTGACTCATAGAAGTGTGAATCTCTTTTTAACGGAAAGAAGTTGTATTTGGAACATCTGGATGACACACACTACATACCAAGTCGAATTTATGCTAACATGAATTGGTTTTTTGTATGTAAAAAATATTTGTCCTGATGAGGTGCACCAGATAGAAACATTTCTTGTCTATTGTGGTGCCCGAAACCCGAGTAGACAACACCATAGTGCCCCTTGTTTCCTATTTGGGCCATCTTGAGTTCTTCAAAAAAATGTCTATTAACATAAGTTCACAAATAGGTTTTTGAACATCTGCCTTGATGATTTTTGTGAAAGAAATATTTAATGTTTAACATGCCTTTGTAAAATACAACAAAATCTTTGCCTTAATAGATGGGTGTTATTAGCATTGTGGTTTTTGCACAGTACGTATGGTGGTCTGTACGAATGTGAATGAAAGTGGATGTGAGTAAGAATGAGTGAGATGTGATCACTGGTCTTGGTATGATATGTGTTTTTTCTAGATGTGAGATATATATTGTCAAAATTGACTTTTAAATACATGAAATGTCAATCTGTTATATGTGGTTTTTCTCTCATAAATGAATGTGTTTTTAAGGAAAATTGAATAAGAAATGTAATAAATGAACTTTCAACATACACACCGTGAATCGCCTATAGTTTATGCCCTTGAGTAGGGTTTGTCTTCTGGAAAGGATGTTTTGATAGTGCTTCTTAGATGCGAAATATTTTTTGAATGAATTGAGGGGTTGCACTTATCCACTGATAATTGCAGGTTTGTACGGCCTTTGAGGAGCATACCAGGGCTGTGTGTGGTCAGTCTCCCTTGCCACCCTATCCTTCTGATGTTACACGAGAGGGTGCCGACAGCAGCAAGAGCTCTCCCACTATAGGCTAGCCATGGAGGCCATGAACCCATGGAGGGCTTTTTTTTATTCTCAACATCCATGCATGTGGGTGTTGAGGTGCACCTTGCACCTCCTCCCACCTTGGTGGTCCTCCCCACACCCTCTTGTCCACCATGGCCATTTATTTTTTTATTTTTTTCTTGTCTATTGTGCATTCATGTACAGTGTGTTGCTTTGTGTTGCCCCCATAGGCATCCACTGTGTGTTCCGGCTAGGCCCTTACAGGCTTGTCTCGTGTTTGTGGCTTGGGGTCCAGACATATATGCCACTCCTGCTTCCCCTTTCCATGGGCTTGCAAGGAGGGCAGTGTGTGACAGTAACTTACACAGAGGCATTGGGCTTCCATCATTTCTGTGGCCAGTCTGAAGTCCAACCTGTGTATACACCCCTTGTGGGGTTTCATGATTGTTTGACCAGTGCATGTTTAACATGTATTTTGTGTTGGATATTGGTAAATGTGTAGTTTATGATGTTACATCTTCATGTATTACCTTGCCTGTCTCCATCATTGATTCCCTTCATGCTGTATGTGTTTCCCTGCCCCCTTTAGCTAGCAGACACCCACTCAAGATGGAAGGAGTCCATGTGGTGACTTTGTCACATTGAGGCACTTGTGCTATTGTTATTGGTCACTGTCTGACATTGTCACTGTTGGGTCCTGTGTTTATGATATGTTATGATGGTAAATGGATGTTTCTGTGAACGGTTTCATTTTGATGTGTCAGAGGGAATTGTTTTGGACATATTTCCATTGGTCAAAGTGCACTTTGTGACAGTTGTGTCATGTGTTTTGCATTTACCTTTGACTTTTTACATTGCATGCTATGGTGTGGTGTGTCACCCGGGTAACCTGGGTTTTGGGAGGGTTAGGTGATATACCAGTATTTGGATATGCTGTTTTGCATAAGGGTTAGTGGCATACTGCATCTTGAATGTGTGCTTTTTGGTCACACAGGATTGTGTTGGTTTAAGTAGCTAGGGATGCACACAATGTAGCACTTCAAAGGAGACATGCTCAGGGTGGTAAGGTAATGACAGTTGATTGTTCTTTTGTCATCATCAATTGTCACCTGGAATGTGCCAGGCCTGTGTGCACTCCACAGGGGTGGGATTTTGGTGAACAATTGTGCCACAAGCTGGGTACGGGCAGCCTCGCCACATGCCCTTTCCCCTCCCATGTGCAGCAGGCGTGCATGTGGTTGGGATGTGGGGGCACCACCATGTCCACCGGTACGCCCCGCCGTGTTGCAAGATTGCGCAGGACACATGCTGCCACAATGATCCTGCACACTACTGGTGGTGCATATAGTAGCTGTCCACCGGAGCGGTCAAGGAAGCAAAAGCTTGACTTTAGCACTCCGAATGTGCGCTCCACTATGGCCCTGGTTGCAATATGGGCTGCGTTGTATCTTACCTGTGGTGGTGTGGTGGGGTTCCGTATTGGCGTCATCCTGTAGGTGCTCAGAGGGTAGGCACTGTCCCCTGCGGAGGTGATAATGGTTGTGATTGGTTGGGTTTGTCTATTTATCTGTTTGTGACATACATGCATGTACACAGGCATTTGTACTCACCAATGAGCCATGTGTTGCCATGCCTCCCAGTTTCCAGGTCCCGGTTTAGGGGTGACATTCTGAATATGAAACTATCATGGGTGGACCTTGGATAGTTGGCATAGACAGAAGTAATGATTCCCTTGGCATCGCATACAACCTGCACGTTGATGGAATGCCAGTGCTTGCGATTGCGATAGATGTGCTCAGTGGCCCTAGGTGGACGTAGGGCCAAATGTGTGCAATCAATGGCACCAAGCACTTTGGGGAAGTATGCCACCCTGTAAAAGTCCTGGACCACGGACTGCCTTTCTGCGGGTGTTCTGGGCATGTATATGTGCCTGCAGACTGAGGGGTGTGCAGTCATGATTGCCAACACCTGGCATAGGCAGCGTGACTGTGTGGGCTGTGAGACGCCCCCAACTACGGCAGTTGTCCACTGTAATGACCTAGTGGCCAAAAAATGCAGTACATTGAGCACCTTTTCCAAGGGGCTCAGTGCTTGGGAGCACAGGGTGGGTGATGTGAGGTCATCCTCTCACTCAGTGACCAGGTCTAGGATGATATGAGGGGGAAACATGTACTGCCATAGACCTGGTCATCAGGCATCCCAAAAAGGCTGGTCCTGGGTAAAAAATGTGGGGCCTGACTATCCTTCTCCTCCTCCTGCAGTGTCCCACGATCACTGCTGAGAGGAATGGTACATTCATTGAAGCTGTATACGCGCGTTTGTTGTTTGCATGCACTTTTATGCATTGGCTTTGGTGCACAGGGTCGCTTCTGCCTGATTTTGCCTGTTGTACATGTTTCCGGATTTGTGCGTCTTTTGCCACGTGCCGGTGAGCCCTGTTCGATTCCATGAATAGGGGTTGTTAGCATGCATGTGAGCGTTGCGAGAATTTTACTACGGTGCTTCCCCCACAACGCCCATATTTTCGCATGTTGTTCCCCATTTGACATGTTCCACCCACTTTTTAGGTGTGTGCGCTGGACGGTGTGCGCCTTTGCTGGCCGTATCATGCAAGGTGTTTGTGGTGTTGCAGTGACGTGTTGGACCCATGTGGATTCAACGCAGATCTCAGGTAAGCCACACGCAATGTGTTGCATGAATACGTAGGTGCACGAAAACAAGCACTTTCGCGCGTTTACTCGCGCAAGCGCCCGTTTTTGGTGCACATTTATTCCATTAATTACCCTGGTAATGTCCTCAATGTATTGTCAATACATGTTTTTGAAGAACTTTGCTAGAGATGTGTTTGCTTTTCAGTTCCTTTTTTGCGTTCCTTTTGGAGGAATGTTTGTGGGTTTTTTCATTATGTTTTTTTTTTCTTTTACACCATTCCTTTCATGCTTGTGTTTTCCAGATGAAATTAAATAACAAAAGACAATTGTATTTAGTAAAAGGACCATTTTTTTTGTTTTTAATTGGATGTTTCCATTTTTTTTTTTTAAATGTGTTTTTCTTTTTTTGGAGCACTCCCAATTTTCTTTTACCTTTGGTATGATTGCACATGCTTAAATAATAAAGGGCATTTTTTTTATAAAGGATACTTTTTCTATTATTAAATGTAAATAAAACACAATTGTATTTTCAATTTATTAGATGAAAGACAATTTTGTTGTACGTTTTTAACTTTGAAAGACGTAGTTGAAATATGTTGTAAATATGTGCATTCCTTTTTACAATACATTATACTTACAAGATTTATCATGGCGTTTATGTTGTTTTTTTCTTTGTATTATTTGGTTGAATTGTATTGTCTTAATGTTGATGTTTCGCCTATTAAATTAGATAGGTTAAAATAGTTTTAAAAAAGTTAATGGCAATGTAGTCATAGTGACAGTACATTTGTTCATTAGTATAAAATATGTTCTATGTAAAATGCTGAAATATTTCCATTTCATATACAACTATATAGCATTGCAAAAGTAATAGGATTTAACAAATACACTTAAAGCTATGTAGCGTCTGAACTTGGTGAACAACCAAATAGTACACTACTGTAAAAAGTTGTATTTGTAGTTCATATTTATTGTGATTTGCATTATGAACTACCCAACAAAAAAGGAAGGTTTCATTGTTTAGCAATGTTTACATATAATGAATTGTTGTATCACTGGAAAATGCTGAGTGTATAGTAATTATTCTACTAACCTGGCTTCATTAAAGCACCTAAAGGTGTGGTTGTGTTGTGGTTGACATTTTCAAATTTTCTGCAAACAAATAAGCATACATACATTATTTTAAGTTGGTTAAGGTACACTGGTATAGGCGCTGGTCACATTAGAGGACCAGCTTGCAAAAAATCTGTTTGTTAAGAAACACCATGTGGAGTTGATTTGAATATAAGTGCCTTCAATCATAGATGTGCAGAGAATGTTGACATGTGTTTCGACCCTAGCAAGGTCTTTTTCAAATCAGGGCACTGGAGATAGTTTATTTTTATTGTTTTTTTATAACACGCTTTATACCTGAGTTTGGTTTCTAAGCACGGATCTAGTGTTCACATTCAGCCCAATATCAATTGTTATAATGAATTATTTCAAGCATTAAGTATCCAAACACGTACCATGAATAACCAATATCAAATAAAATAAAACACAAGAGCATCCAATTAAATTGAACACAATAAATCTGAATATAGGAGGGATTAAGAGGGGTTGGTCATAGAATGGGTTTGCAAAGAATAATGTGGAAGAAGAACAACAAAAAAAGAAAACATAAGGATGAGTCACACAGTGTAAGTATATATACCACTATTATATTGCAACACATGATTGATTGTATTCATGTGTACCACTCGCCCCAACACATTGGGAACATTAATAAAAATGGTGCACTCACTTGGCATTTATTGTAGTGTACACGATCAACGCGTGATGTCTAGAAGCTTCATATAGGGCCAAATACCTTGGTAACCCAATGCTGAATATAATTATCTAAAGTGCGTCATCCAGAGCACTGAAATCAAATCAAATCCTGCCTGACCAAATTTGATCTGTCATTACCACACACTGCTTATTTTAACAATACCGTTGTGTGTGTATATTTTAAACTCTTGTAGACAAAGGGGGGAGACATTATGTGTAAAACAAAGGGGGGAGAAACACCCTCACCCATTATACATAACACACACAATCTAACATATACAGTCACGCCACTAACATAGCATATGTCCCTGGAAGGAGACACCATTTTTTATTAGAGCAGACTCCATCTTTTTACTAGGCCCGAGAAATCATCCCTCTGCAGTACGCAGCTCTCCCCCTTTCCAACACTTCTCACAGAAGGCCCAAGTTATCGTGGTCCCAGACCTGCTCCACACGAGCCTTGTTCTCACGGTAGTCCAGCTGTTTATTGTTACAATTGTTTAGTATCTTTTTCGCTGAATGTACTCACTGCATAGCGTGAGACCGGAGCAGGCTCCAGCACTAGGGCTCAACCATCTCCACTAAACTGCTTCTGTCTTCTTAACCCCCACCCCACCAGGCCCAGTGTCCACCAGCCCAGACCCCGTATTCCTTTTCATGGTGATAACATCTGACCCCCTTGCCTCGACCAGGCCAGAACACCCACAGCAGCTCTAATCCCGTGCAGCAATATATTCTCCCGAGAGCAATACACGTCTGTTCGTATCATGAGACATCAGGGACAGTAAACAGTAGATCAAACCCCCATGGGGAGACACCTGGCAGAAAGACCCCCAGTATCAATGAAGCCCTGAATGTAGACGTTGAAATGCCAATATATTAACCCATTTTCTGTAAGTACCCTTATTCATGGAAGAATTTGATGTTCACCATTATTCTTGTATTATCAGTTCCTGTTGATTAGCTTAGATAGTTAGTGATTTATCGCCTGTTTCACCCTGATCTTCACTGCAGAGATCAGACCAGCTGTCCCACGTGCCACAAGATCGACTGGGATGCAGCGGCCAATTAGAGCCTGGCATCCACTATAGAGCAGGCTGCACCATATGGCCCCTCCAATCAGCACTGTGATTTTTGACTATATGTAGTGATGTAATTCTTGATGAAATTGTGCTTTTGTAATGTGCTGCCCGTGTAATTTTTGGAGTGCTCTTGGGCAGTTGAGTTCTTTGCTGGCAATTTTTATTATATAAACTTTGTCATCCTTGCAACTTATCTCTTAGTCTCATTCCCTAAGGGGTGTATTATTTTTGTCTTTGCAATGTATGAGGACATGTGTAAAATTGGGTGCCCACCTTCAATAGCTTATTTTTCAGTGAACAAAAACATAGCATATTATGTTAGGTAGTATAGTTCAGAAAGTCGTGTTGAATACAATGTACTTTTTAGACCCTCATAATCAGTACATTGTTAGTACTATGTTTGAAACAACATTAATATGTGTTTTGCACAGTCGCTGTTTTTGTTTGCATAATCATTTGGTCATCGTCAGTGTGCAGTACTAAAATGAATGTTTAAGGTGCAGAAATTAAGTGTATTTGTTGTTACAAGCAATGTTGCAGTAGGAAGAATTGTAATGCTGTATTTACAATGAAGTGAAATTAAGAATATTTTTAAAGTACTTAGATACTTGTTGGTGTATTGTAAATGTTCTGCTTTGTGAACTTGCTGGTGGACTGTTTTTTTGTGCTGGTGGACAGTTTTTTTTTAAAATGATTTTTGGAGTACTTTGATATCTGTTGGCGTATTGAAACTGTTTTCTATTTCAAGAGAAGCATTGTAGTAGTACAAATGTAGTTAGATACCAGTTGTTGTATTCTAACTGTTGATAGTTTTATAGTTCTGAAGGGTACTTTTTTGAAGAAGTTCGATACCTCTTGGTGTATTCTAACTATTTTGCTATTCAAAAGTAGCAATGCAGTAGTATAACTGCAGTTAGTTACCAGTTGCATACTCTAACTGTTGATAGTTTTACAGTTCTGAAGGGTATGTTTTGTAGCAGTTTCATTCCTGTTGGTGTATTTCAACTATTTTACAATTCAAAAGTAACATGGCACTATTATGGATGCAGTTAGATACCAGTTGGCGTATTTCAACTGCAGATAGTTCTACAGGTCAGTGACTACACTTTGTAGACCCTCATAGTCAGTACATTCTAAGTACTATGGTTGAAACAACTTTACTGTGTGTTTTGCACAATTGTTGTTTCTGATTGTATAATCATTGGGTCATTGGGAATAAAATCTATACAGCATTAAAGAAAATGTACTACATTTATGTGAATTAAACTTTTACAGTATGTTTGTTTGACGTGTGCAGTACTTAAGGGCATGTCTAAAGTCCACTAACTGTTGATAGTTTCACAGGCCAGTGACTAAATTTAGGTTTAAGGAATATTAAGTAGGCATTTGTTAGATTTACTGGTAATCTCTGTTTTAGAGTAATAGAAGTGTTGTTGCATTCAAACCAACCACATCTTTTTTTTTAATGAATGCAGTATAGTGACATGCTGTGGTTGTGGCACTGTGTGGTAGATTATCCCTACTGTTGTGAAGGTTTTCTTGCCAAGAGATACTTGCACATGTGTGAAGCTCGTAAGCTTGCAATTTATTTTGGTACCACCTGCATTTTACCATAAAAGCATTAGTATTACATATTGGCTATGTGATTTTATGTGTAAGGTGGAATTGCAAACTGCGCATAATATATTATAATTTGCATTTTGCACCAGCTGATGAAATGGAATGGATTCATACACAAATCGTTCATTAGGGATGTGGTCTTCTGTAACACAGTTGCAGAGAGTGGATTTATGTTCCCACGCGTATTAAAGGACTCATCACGAGTTGGGCAGTAGCGCCGGTGCTAATAGCGCTGGCCTTATTAGCCCTACCGCCAAGCCCACCGGCGCTATTAACGCCGGATCACGGGTTTGGCAGAACGGGTATTGCCCATTCCTCATTGAGCCCATTTGGGAATTCCCCATTCCTCATTGGGCTCAATGGGGAAATTTTGCGCTTTTACCGCCGGCGGATTTCCCACCGGTGGTAACTGCGCAGAGAATCAGCAAATTCTCTGCGGATTTCCCCCATCTCAGAGCTGGGAGTAAATCAGCGGAAGCCGTGATATGGCGGACCCTTAAATGCGGCAGTAACAGCGCTAACCCCGTATTTAAGAGCTGTCGCCAAACTTGTGATGAGCCCTAAATCTGGAAGATTTTATATATAGGTATGTTTTTGGTTTCCAGTACTTGCAGTAAGTACATTATACATTTGTGTGGATGAACCTCTGTGTTTATGGTGAATTTAACACTTCCTGCACAGTAATCCAATCCATGCCTTATTCCTGAGACACTATAAGTGTTGTCAGGATTATTTGTGGCATTTCTATGAAGGACAAGCATTTGTAAACCAACTGGTTTGAGCCGTTCAAGTAAATGGGCCTCATTCCGAGGTTGGAGTAAAGGTTAAAACGATGCTGGTAAAGGATTACTGGCATCGCTTACCGCTACGGGCCATTCCGACCGGTCAGACCGCTATTTACAGCACCGTAATATACAATGCTGTAACTACCGGTCTTGGGTCGCGTGCGCGCCCCGCCATGACGAAATTAGCGGCATGGCGTAAACCGGAGCTGATCACAAGTATGGAGCACACGTAAATAACGGCCTCATTAAGGCTGTAAAGTATTTTACCGGCATGGAGTACACACAGGCATCTCAGAGAAGGAGTAAAGAACCCTGAGCAGTGGTCTACAGAGCCACATTTGCACACAATAAGCACAGTTGGAGGCAATGGAGTGTGCCACAGCACAAAAGGATCACACCCACACACCACACCCCCTCCGACACCAAGAAAAGACCAATCGTGGTAGCAGCACATAAGGCAGGAGGCCCTGCCAGCAAGGTCACAACCACTAGAACTACACAAAAAACACCAGGCCTCCCAACTGAGGAGACACAGGGGGAGAGGGAGGGGGAGACAGGCCCAGCATGCAGCACCAGTGCAGCCTCCGCCACCATCCCAGCAGCCCCCATTCCCGTGCAACAGGTCCTGTTCCTCAAGGAAACCCTTGAGCAGACACACACCCCCTAACCGCTAGAATGTGACAGCCTCACCACCATAATTTGGTGGCGAAATAACTAGATAAGTGAGCAGCATACAAATACACACCGCTCTCCCGGCACAATTGAAGGTGGTGCCTGTGCCCCACACCCATGCCACAGGCACCTATCAGCACACAGTTGGGCCCATGCATGGCATGTCACAACCGTCCAGTACATGGATGCAGAACAAAGTCCTGGAGCACCTCCTCAGGCACGCAAGGGGTTACAAATTCCTAACAAGGACTACCCAGGAGATATACGACACAAAAGTTGGCCCCCATGCATTGGCAGGCATGCCAAATGACATGGGTGCCCCTGACAGCACCCACGTGGATTAGGTTGGCCTGCATGGCATGCATGTGGCCGATCACAACCGCAAGCAATACCATTCCCCCAACGTGCAGACGGAAAGCAAGGCAAACAAGAACATCACACATGGGTGGTCACGACATCCCGGAACAACATATGACTCAATTGGCCTGCTGACCTCCATGCTACCATGCTGCATGGGCCGACATGCAGGATGATGTTCATGCCTGCTAGGTGAGTCGTCTGACTGTGCCATGCCAGTGCATTTGTGCCATGAGGTGGGTGCCTGCATGAACAAACTGGGTCGAAATGATGAAGCCACTGCACAAAGTCCACCCCACCAAACACCGTGCCACAGAACCAGTGTAACGGCACATTAGTACAGATACCCACATCGATGGTGTAAGGCACACCCCAAACACAACATTACCGAAATCTGACAAGGCCAAATCCCACAGCACATGCACCACTCATTTGCGGAACCCACTACCATAAGGCCATATAAGAAGATGCACTGCATATGCAGAATATGCCTGCCTCCAGCATGTCACCACACTGGAGAGTCATCCCTGGGAGTGGATTGAACTGAGGGCAGCAGGGATACCACACCACATCACCGTTTCGGCACACCCATAGGAGTGGTGGAAATCACCATAGTATAGATCAGAGCAGTATGATGAATATGAGCCACTGACTACAGCCAACACACCCAACAACGGATTCACACAGTACACAGCACTTCATGTATCTACCATCTACACTGCTGCATGCATCTATGAAGTGCCTACCACGAGATGTGCATGACAATGTTCATGGACCATCTCGTGGACGCTGCCCCTACAGCATTCCATTGCACTGGACACCTATTGGGGCCATGAGTGAGCTAAATGCATCCATCGACATATGCGTATGGGCATCAATGACCTGCTGCCATGTCATACTAGTGCAGTTCTCTTACATGACAGTCCAGACACTTACCTAAATTGGCTACGCATGCAGGTGTTGGCGGCTGTCCCTTGACACCATGGTACCGAACCCCTGTCAGAAACCCACAGACCAGGCCCAAGGAGCCCTATTATAATGGCCATACCCGTGCATGCGTGGAGATGAAGCAGCCACCTGGCTTGCATAAGGCACATATGACTTGCCGAAGCTGGACTGGTGGGGGACCCATCTACTGCAATGTGGGGTCCAAGGCCCCCATGTCATGTGTACAGCTCAACAAATTGTGCATCCCTTGGAATGTTGCTCTGTCCCCTGACATGGGACTGCTAGTACCAGATGAAGATTGAGTGAAGGAGGAGGAGGAAGGGCCAAGACAGCATCATGGAGGCGGTGCATGGGAGGGACATGTCATGTGGCTAACAACGTTTGGACATAATAACCAAAACACAAGACAGCA
Source organism: Ambystoma mexicanum (assembly GCF_040938575.1). Classification (NCBI taxonomy): domain Eukaryota; kingdom Metazoa; phylum Chordata; class Amphibia; order Caudata; family Ambystomatidae; genus Ambystoma; species Ambystoma mexicanum. The sequence continues at coordinate 46,991,291 of NC_090925.1, read as the reverse complement.
GAGGCCGGCATTATATGGGCACACAGGGCCCTGGGTGTGTGTATACTTGTAGACCATGCACTGTCAGACGTCATGATACACATGCTGAATGATGAATGTCCACACAGGTTAAACTTTGCAACTCCAAAGGTGTATTTGAATTTTGAATGGATGAGTGTAAACAATCCCTCCACCTGCCCACCCACCTCCCCCCAACTCCACAACAAACCCTCACCCCCGTCCCCCCTCACCCCAACTCCACAAAAAAAAAACCTCCTACCCCCTCCCCCCCAACTCCACAACAACCCCTCCCCCTCCCAACTCCACAACAAACCCTCACCCCCCCCCAACTCCACAACAGTACTCCAATGTAGTACATTAAAGCCACATGTGGCAGCAATGATGATTAATCCATGCTCCCGTGGCCCGGGGGAGGCATGTCCCGGTGCCGCATAGAACGCAGAGTGCGTCGCGGAGGACTTGCCGGTGTGTCATGACTGGATGTGGCTGTGTCTTCCTGCTGATGCTGCGGATTGGAATGTGCAGCCTCAAGGGCATCAGCTATACGTCCTAGGATGTCACACAACCTGTTAGTGCTCTCAGTGACTGCCTGATGCATTTCCCGGAGTTCATTCAGCCATTCCACCCTGGCCTGGCGGTTGTCCTCCATGAACACAGTGATGAGGTCAGTCAGCTGAGTTGCACGACGTGTAGCAAATGATGGGTGTTCATCACTGGAGTGACTTGGCCCTACGTGCTCTGGCATGGACTGGACTGGTGAACTTGGGCCACGATCATCATATCCCTGTGTGTCTGTTGGAGCACTACGGCCAAGTGTTTCAGGATCCCCAGATTCACTGCATGACGCCAGAGGGACATTGCTGGGCTCCGGGGTGTGGACTGTGGGATACAACTCCTCCTCGGACGCCCCACAGATGGATAAAGGGCTGTCCACATTCTCCTGGGGGCCCGTAGCTGCCACCTCTCCAGCAATACTAGACTCTGCCGACATTGGGGTGGCCATTGGGGCAGGCGCCGATGTAGGGAGGGATTGGGGTGGTGCATCCTCCACTGACCTTTCGGGAGCCGGGGTGGGTGTTTTGGTCCGGGCTGGAATGCGGCGGACCTTGGCACTGCCCATGGAGGGGGTTGGACGGGCTCGCCGCTGTCATGATCAGTGCCTGTGGGGGTAGAAGAGAGGGACAACATGAGTGATTGTATGATGCCCTAATAGCATTGATGGCTGCATTCACATTTCATTCATTTGGGGGTTGTGGTCTTTTGGGTGTAGCAACAGCACTAGTACATGTGCATGAGTATGATATGTACGCAGGTGTCGGAGTGACTCATCCTGCCCTGATAATGTGCAGTCTGACTCACACACTGCCGAACCTGCAGCACAGTGTGCATGATGGTATGTGCAAATTAGTGATGTGCGTTATGTACTTGCACTTGGCCCTTGAATGCGTGGCAGTTGGCTCTGCATTATTTGGATTGGGGGAGGCAGCATGAGAAGATGCCTTTGACGGGCCTTGGGGGACTATACATCATGTAAATGCATTTGGCAGTGTTGACTTTGGACACTCACCTCCATCGCCAGACGACACAGTCCCGCACTCCATATCGCCAACGCCCTGAATTGATTCCGTCCCGATCAGTGAAGCGCATGTCTCCTCCCATGGCTCCAGTCTCAATGGGGAATTTGGGCCCCCTCCAGTCTGTATTGCCTTACTCCGGTTGGTGGCGAGGAGGCTCTGCAACCGCACCCGCAAATCATCTCACCGCTTGCGGCAGTCCTTGGGGGTGCGGGGGGTGGTGCCTACTGCACTCACCCTTTGGACGGTTTGTGCCCAGATGTTTTTCTTGCAGATTATTGACTCTCGCCGCATGTTGGAGCTGAAAACAACATCTGCGTGCTCCGCAAGGTAGTCAACCATTGCCTGCAGCTCTTCCGGGCTGAATCTCCTCTCGCGGAGCCGGTCTTCAGACATCTTTGGGGCTTTAGGCATTGGTCCGGGGTGTGTGGTCCTTTCACGAACTTCGGATTGCTCCCAAGGGTGCTGCCTGAAGAGGATGGCAATGGATTGTGTTTTTAAAGATGGCCAACACGCTCCTTCCCGTTCCTGTGAGATGACGTAATTTCCGGATCCGTTATTTTACGGTGACCGTAAATTATGGCAACCGTAAATTACGGTCACCGTTACTTACAGACGGTGCTGCTTCCGTGGCGGTGTTGTAAAGTACGTCTCACACCATGCCGGTAGGGGGTTTTATGGGTCATTTAGCGGCATGCCGCTAGGTACTTTTCCGGCATGGCGAAAAGCTCGTAATGGGCCGCAAATAGCGGTCTGTTACCAGGTCCGTCTCCGCCATGCCAGAAAGTACCTGTACCTACCTCCAACCTCGGAATGAAGGCCAGTGTGTTGAACAATTGGTGGCAAATGGAACAGAGGATTGATTGCTACATTTGATAGCAATTTACACCAGTTGTGTTGGAAAATGTAAGTGGACCAGAGATTTCTGTTTCCGTGTCATTTGCTGGACCTCCACTTGTTTATTTTGAAGAAATATTTCTCTTTATATCTGGTGATGGATGTGCACTTGTGTTGGCACTAGATAGTTTTGTGGTTGTACTACTTGATGGAGTAGCAGTTGTTTTTAGTTTCATTGGTGGTATAGTTGGGAGATCTCTTATAAATTCTGTTTGCATTAATTTTCTTTTAAAAACATTACCTTTTTCAGGAACAGGGTACATATCGAGATGGGTTGTGTAGAGAACACCTAATCGGTTGTACACTAGGATGCAAGGAATGTCAGCCTTCACTTTGTTTGCATAAAAATTGACTAGAAATAGTCCTTCGAGTGTACATAGATATGAAAGTGTTTTATAACTCATACCTTCTTTGAAGACTGTGCTGCCAATGTCAATCATTGCCTGATCTAGGGTTAGACCTTGCGATTTGTGAATAGTGACTGCATATGCAAGAGACAGAGAATTGTGTTCTTTCGTATCCTTGCCTTTTAACTTCTGAAAGTTTGTCAAAGTGGATGTTGATAAATTGAATGTTGTTGTCATGTGGATAAGTCTGGAAGCCAACAACTGTACAATTGCTCCATTGACTACATTTTGCTCCATGTCAAGGTTACATTTCAGAATTACTCTGCAGTTTAAACCTAACATTAACATTTTATCCAAACCAGCTGTGTTGGAGATACATTTTTCTAAGCTATTTAGTTGTGCTGTTGCTTGTTGACACATAGGGAGTGCCATGCCGTGGCCTTCCAGTTTGTCTGTGGAGCTAATATGCACTATTGGTTGCATTTCTTTTTTAACATCATTCATTGAATTGCATACAGCTTGCTACAGTTGGCATTAAGGACATATATTTTAAATTTGTTTGTGCTAATTGTTCCATGACATCAGGAGCAGATTTGTCATGCCCACATAGCTCATGGATGAGTCTACTATTTAGGATAGATTGTGCATCTTTAGAAAGAAAACCAGTCCTAATACTTTTTAAAATGCTAGCATAGGTGAGGTCTGCACACTGACACATGGTTTGAGTTAGTTCTCTGTATTGGAAATGTTGCCAGGGATTTACTTTTCCTATACTGCCAAGTGTGTTGCAGCACTGTTTGTGTCCTAAGGTTTTAAAAATAGGTACACCTTTCACTGGTATCAATAGTAAGAGATCTCCAAAAACAATAACGTGTTTCCTCCAAAGAGATTTTTGTGGTCTGTTTTAAGGACTTCTTGTAATCTGATGTGAATTAGAGCCAACATTACGTTGGAAACCATGCTTACCTCATCTATTAGGAGCATTTTCATTTGTTTCAGAATTCTGTGTAATTTATTAGCAGCTTCTGTTGATAGTTTGTAGTAATTTAATTTGATTTGGGGTTCTACTGGAATGAGCAGTAGTTGGTGTAAAGTAAAACTTCCTATGTTGTAGGCAGCTAAACCTGTGGGGACTGTTAAAACAGCTGACAGCTTGTTGTTTGTTACCTTTTGTAGGAATTGACTGATTATTTTTATTAAGAATCTTTTTTCCAGAACCAGCATCACCACTGACTTAGAGGAGTAGAGGTGTGTAATATTGACCGTTACTTTCATGATTCAAACCACGTTCAATTTCTTTAGTCACTTTTAGGAAAATGCTAAATTGTTCATCATTTAGCTGTGATTTCAGTACTGCCAAATTTTCTTCTCATTGCTTATATTGATACATGATGTTCTCTACTTCAGTCATGGCTAATTCTGCTTAATTTACTATGAGTGGCTCTCCAAGTGGTTCTTGGCTTCCTGCAACAGAAGGTTGACTGCCCTCAGGAGTGTCTTAATTTAGTTGTGCTTGAACGTCTTCCTCTTGTTGTAGTGGTTGAAACATTTGTTTACTGCTTTCATTTGCATTGAATGCAGCTTCAAATGAGTCATGGTTGCCTAACAAATCCTCTTCGTTTCACAATGGTTTAAAAAGTTGCAGTAGGGCCATGTAGTAAAGTTCTCTATGTTGAGGAGTTTTAAATGATAACTTCATATGATTAATTAATTTGATTAATTAGCCTGTGCTTGGGAAGTTTGTTGAGGCTCCCTTAACAAGCTAAACCACATATTTCCCATATTTTTTTAATCTGCTTTCTCATTATTTTTGTTGGAGAAATGTTGGGCTATGTGCTAGAGAGGCACATGTTTTCCAAAGCAGTACTTTGTTTCAGTAGTATATGTCTAATACACTGTTTTTAAAATGTCCTGGGTGTTGGGATAATTTTTGCCTATTGTTTCTATGTTTGGTAGGATTTTAGGACTCTTTTTCTGGATGCAGCAGGATCAAGGCTTGGCCAGGCTATGTGTTCAGATTTGCCATATAAGGCGTTACCTGTTAAATGGTCTGCAGCTTTGTACATCTACATTCTCTATAGGAGCGCATTGTTATGCCAAGTCTGTACAATTTTTTAACAGTGTTTTATCAGATGATATGTCATACCAGAGGTCTTTTAGCTCTGTTTTCTCAGCTGTGGTTAAGTAGGCTGTGACATATTGTGTAACATCAGTGGAATTGCCTACAATATATTGTATATCTATGTTTGCATTCCAGAAGAGGGCAATGAGTGCATTGTAATCATTAATGTACTTTAAAGCTTTGTTTATTTTAATGCTGTATGTGTTTTTAGGCGATTTGCCTTTCACACTGTGTCTAACAGAAGACATGGCGCTGTTTACTTGTCCTTTTGCTGTAGCTGGTCTAGGGGAACCAAAGCTGCATTTGAGGTAATATTTACCTTTGTTTTTATATCTGTGTTGGCAGTATTTGCAACATTTATGTTTTTGGAAGCATAACATTTTTTGTACGTAGCTCAGTATTTGTGGTTTCTGAAGGGATGTTGCAGGTTATGTATTTGTGAATAAACTTCAAAACAGTGGCTCACTGTTATGACCAAATTTAGTATCATCTTTTATCCACAAAATCATGTGGATGTTTGGTGCTCATCTGGATTGATATTCTTTTCTCCAAAAGACGTGTTCCACTTCTCAGAGGGGAGGAATATTTTGATTACAGATGAAGTGCAGCATGGCAATAAAGCGGTGGTGAAAGTATCTTGATGCATTTACAGGGTCAAGAGCGCAGAGTTCTACTGGTGTTTTTATGTCTATTCCTTCATTGTTTTGGTTTGATATGCGTAGGAAGTCGTGCAAGTCATCCCATGCATATTCTGCACAACTTAAAGTAACAAACCATGTGGGTGGACTGAGGTTCCTAAACTAACACTATACATCAGTGTGAGATCAGAACCAGCATTCTTTGGCACCGCGCAGGTTTGCCAAGAGATTTGTGATACTTGATTGCAAAGCGTCATCTTTCTCTTTTATATTTTGAAGTAGTTGGGTAGCAGACATGTTTAAAAATTGGAGCCTGTTTTTAACATGTGTGCATCTCCATAACATATAGTTGCTATTTCACTTTCAAACTGTAGGTGGAATATGTTTTCAAGATTTTGTCTGAATCTGGGGTCTTCAGAGTGCATTAGTAAAGAGCGATATTCTGATGCTGTTATTTGCATGGCTCTTTCATCATATATTCCCCCTTTTCCTGTAGGAAAGAGTAGAGGAAAGGCCTGTGCTTCTATACTTTTCTCCCATATGCTGATTGAAGATCCTTTGGCTTGACGCATTTGATATGTTTCTAATGCATCATCTACGGTGCCTTTGGAGTGCAGTGGGTGAATTGTATACTGGTCTAAAATAATGGATTCCGTAATAGGAACTATAAATTCAAATTAGCCAGTTGGTGAGGAATCCTGAATTATTTGGGTGGTTTCCCTTACGTTCTGTTCAATATTTATATCTTTGTAATAGTCATGGTTTTCTTTTAGATATTGTAGGGCTTTTTTAACTTTGTTTATGTCTACTAGATATAGGCAATTTTTTGGGTATTTTTTTGGTACACCATTAACTAGGATAATCAACGCTGCTCTCCCAGAGTTTCTACATTTTTGTTAAGATCTAGAGGCAAATAAACTCCTTTGCCACAAATGCCTTTTACTAATTCAGAAGGAGGCAATTTAGCTGTTTTGGGTTAAAGGCATATAATAGCTTGAAATGGGTGTACTGTTTGGATTATAATGCTCTCATACTAATTAAGCTGCCGGAGAGGTTTGGGAAGTGGGAATATTTCCAAGTTATTAGTGACAGCTTGTGAAGGCATTTGATTATTATCAAGCTTTGTATTGCAGTATGTGCAAAGTAGTGAGGGGTTACTTATTTTGTATTTGTTTTCTGTTATAAGATGTAGAGCCAATTGGAATCATTGGGATTCTTCATTGTCTTCTATTTTGCAACCCATATTAGCAATTTGTATTCTCTTTTTATAAAAAGTTCTGCGACAACCCACACATACTTTGTTTGGTACTTTAGCAGATGTGCTTTTAAACTTCACTATTTCTTTTTTGTACGTGTTCATTAGAAGATTGTCATTTGTAAGGTTTTTGCTAATGTTCTCTAAAGTAACTGAATTTTCTGGTAATGGCCCAAAATGTTGCCATCTGAATTCCGACTCCTGAAATTCTGACTTTTTTTTCAACCCCCCTTACATCACATATATATGTGGAGGTATGGGATATAATAGTAGTTTGGGGGACTACGGGGGGTCTTCCCCCGCATATATATGTGGAGTAAGAGGGTTAAAAAAAAGTCATCTTTTTCGGCCGTCGGAATTCTGGGGATCGTAGTAATCACATAGATCGTATATTCTAAGTCATCTTGTCAAGGATGGCACTCTAATAAGAGTGGCACAAGACACCCAGAAGAGTTTGGGTGCTGAAATAAAGTGGACAGATAGGAACACACACAGCAGAAAGGAAAGGGAGTGAAGAGTAGGGAAGAGTAGCAGGGGAAAAGGTACAGAGTGAATACCCTCTTGGGGTGTATGCAGAATAGGAAAAGAGTATTCCACGAACCTTGGAAATACTCTAGCCTTCTGCACAGTTTGCTATAACAGAGTCCCACGCTGTTTGCTCATGACTTGGAACAGCAGCTATGGGTGTCTGTGATGTAGAAACGAGACAAGGGAAGGGGCAGAGGTTGACTGATGGGAACCAGCAGTCAAGCTCTGTACAAAGGGTCTACAAACAGTACAAGAGAAGATACAACAGACAAATCCAGGAAAGGAGATGATAGCAAACTAGCAGAAGGATATGAAGGGAAAGTCGAGTAACAGGATATGATAACAGAGGACAGAAGGGTAGGTGGAGAGCTCAGAGGAGCAGGAAGGCAATGAGTAAGCCCACCAGAGTGGGACGGTAAGGTAGAAATATCAGAGGAAAAGGGCTTAGGGCAACAGAGTAAAGAAGACTGCACGGCAAGGATCCCAGAAGGGCCGGACAGTAAGGAGTGAACCCTGAGGGGCAGGGCCGCCGAATGTAGAAGGTTGCAGAGGGCTGTAGAGGGCTGCTAGGCCGAGGACCCAGCGGGGAAAAAGGTAGGGGGTAGGCAGCGGAGCGTGATAAGCTGCAAGTAGGAAGCCCAGAGGACAAGGGCTGTTGGCAGCCGGAGAGAGGCAGGCTATAGAGCAGGGAGCCCAGAGGACAAGGGCTACGGCAGCCGGAGTGAGGAAGGCTGCAGAGCAGGGAGCCCAGAGGACAAGGGCAAAGGCAGCCGGAGAGAGGCAGGCTGCAGAGCAGGGAGCCCTGAGGACAAGGGCTAAGGCAGCCGGAGAGAGGCAGGCTGCAGAGCAGGGAGCCCTGAGGACAAGGGCTAAGGCAGCCGGTGTGAGGTAGGCTGCAGAGCAGGGAGCCCAGAAGACAAGGGCTAAGGCAGCCGGTGTGAGGTAGGCTGCAGAGCAGGGAGCCCAGAAGACAAGGGTTGAGGCTGGAAAGCAGCAGAGCGTGATCAGCTGCAATGTAGAGAGCCTGCAGGGCAAGGGCGAAGGCTGGAAGGCAGCAGAGCGTGATCCGCTGCAATGTGGAGAGCCCGGCAGGGCAAGGGCGGAGACTGGAAGGCAGCAGAGCGTGATCAGCTGCAGTGTGGAAAGCCCAGAGGAGCAGTGCTGAGAGGCAGGGAGCCTGGAAGGCTATGGCTGGAGGCAGCAGGGTGGAGCAAGCAACAAGGCAGGGAGCCCAAAAGGCGGGGCTGTAGGCAGCAGGGTGTAACAAGCTGCAAGGCAGGGTCCAAGCAGGAGTGAGGGTAAACAGCATACAAGGATCCGAAGACCGACGCGAAAGGTGGAGGAAGGACTCTCAATGCAAGAGGCTGAGCCACTGCAGACAGCAGCCTTATATACAGCCTAGCCCAGCACAGAGGCAGGCTAATTGGTTTCACCTGGCGAATCACACCTGCAGGCAATCGGCCACCTCCCTTTCTGTTCCTGGGCTGGTGGAAGCAGGACCAGACTCTAAGGCTTCTGGGGGGTGTAGTTCCATAGAATTCCAATAGGAACGGCCAGGAAACAATGCTTGCGGCCAGGTGCATTATGGTATGCGTAGTTAGTTGACAATAATCATTAAGTAACAAAGTCCAAATGGAGCAAAAATGGATGTGCCCATGGCGCAGGCATGACACATCTTCACTTGCAAAGTATTTACTTTAGATGTGATCTATTTGTTGAAGATGTTCTTTGGCTGTCCCATATAGTATTAAAATGTTGCAGTTGCAAAGCAGGACTTTTTGCATAGTACAGTATCTGGAAAAGATTCTATATCCCGAAATGCAGGCTAATGAATGTCCTCGCATTCCAGTGTAATTGCGCTCTGGACAGGAGTCCATGGTTTGTAAAGTTTGAATTCTAATTTTGTCTTTTACTTTCAAAAAGTGATTGAGGAATTGTCTAAAGATTTGAAGGATTGTTTCCGTATGGTACACATTGAGTTGCATGGCCATTTGTAGAATGGACGGATTGGTTGGGTGGTGGAACAGCTGATTGCAAGATTGTTGGGGATGTTTTTTTCAATAAGTGGTCAATAAGGGTTTATTGTGCCATAAAGGTGTTTTCTATGATTTTATACCCTTGTCCACTACTTTGTATGACAATTGGGTTTTCTGTTTTTGTTTATAAGCCTCTTCATTGAAATATGGTTCTGTGCTGCTTTTGTGAATCCATTCACTGTCACCGAAGTTTGCAAAGGTATCTATGTTGACATTGCACATGTTTAGAAGTACTTTTCGTAGTTTACTGATTAATTTTGTTAGTGGTTTCATTTTGGTTAAAATAATTATGAACAATTTTCTTTTAAGGAGAATTGCGCTATCAATGAGAGCTTCCGGAATTATTCTCCTGCGGCAATATTTAAGGGTCGAGCTTGACTTTTGCACTGTTTTCATAAGATTGTGAAATACTCTACGGTGGAAAATTTTTGGAATGCTTAACTGTGGCTATGTTAACGTTGGTAGATATAGTGGTGGTTTATTAGCGGTTTTATTATTCTCCATACATTTTTTTAATTTAATTTAATTTTTGTAGGCTGCTATGCGGCTTTATTGTACGGTACGAGTAACAGAAAGAATGCTACTACACTAGTACACTTACTTTGTAGGATGTGAAGAGGGGTTTTCTTCAGGTTGTCTTCCAGGAGGTTGTTCTTCACTGCAATTGGGAAAGAAGAAAATTAGTGGGTATGTATGGTAATGGTGAAGGTATTTTAGTACTAGAAGACATTGGGCCTCATTACGAGTCCGGCGGTAACCAAGCCAAAAAATCTCATTCCGCTTCCGTTATTCCCGGAATCACTGGGGCATTACGACCCCGGTGCCCGAGAATTCCGAGGTGGAATTCTGTAAATCCCCATTCCCATGGAGTCCCATGTGAATGGGGAAGTGGAAACACTGCCACCATGCTGTAATGGTGCAGGTGTTTCCATGTCTGCCTGCAGGAGGGTGGTGTTAAACCTGCCAGGTCAGACCTGGCGGGAGTGACACCTCCCGCCTGCAGGACTCTTAATCAGCTGGCATTCTTTCCAGACCAGCAGGGTCATAATGAGGCCCATTATTTTGGAGTGTAGGAGGAGTTTTTGGGAAGAAGAGTTAGCAACATTGGACTTCATTACAAGTATGGTGGTAACCCTGCCATTGCTGCAGATGCGTTGCAACCAGATTGATTGCTAATAATTGTTTGGTAGCTAGCTGCCAAATGGCACCAGGACATTACAGGTCCTGTTGGCTTGGAAAGTCAGGTGCTGGAAAATGTTAGTCACTATGTCTGTGAAGTTGCATAGGACTCTACAGGAATAGGGACATGGGAGCACTGGCAGCCTTGCTAATGGGGCCGATAGTGCCATGATAAGCATGCCCAACGGGTCCATAGGAAGAAAGTGTGACATTGTTTTAAATTTCAAAATGGAAAATGCTGGCCGTTTAAAAAGCTGTCCTTTTTGGGAGGCTGTATATGAAAGGTAAAACAAGGTTTTGTGGATTTATAGCAGCACTGTGTGTAACATTTTTCTAAAAAAAAAAGAAATGGAGATAGAAAATATTTGTAGAGCACTTTTAAATGGCACTTGTGTGAAGGTTTGTTATGTTGTCAGTATATGCATACTTGTGAATGCGATGCGCTGTAATGTGTAGCTGGGTATTAAATTATGGTTCTTTTGTTTGTATTGTGGGAGCCAATAAGCAGGTACAGATTAGAAAGTAGAATGTTAGCAAGTATGCACGTATGGGAAAGTTAATCAAATTGCACACATTGAGTGGTATTGCAATATGTTGGAGGAATCATTTCCATTTTCTTTCATTTATGTATTAACAGTTACACACAACACTGCTGTAAATGTATGCATGCATTTATTTGTTTTAATTGAAATGGTGCTGAAATTAATATTTATTAACGCATTGCATTTTGCCATTTTTTATTACATGTACATGCCATGTTTCGGTAACATACATGCAGTTTTCATTTGAGTTGCATTGTGGGAGTTTTAGTGCCACTTTGTTAGTGGAAGACGACGTATTGAAAGTGACACATCTGGGTCTTTTGAGGATGCCAGGCTTGGAAATGGGAATGTGCAGCCCAGGGGATTAGCCAATCAGGTTTCTTGCGTGCGGTATGCAAGGAGCGAGTCTGGCAGAAGGTCTGTTTGCTGAGAGGAGGGCATATGGGTCTGGCTATGGCAATGTCTTTCAGGAGGCAGTGGGTGTGGATTCTGAGGGCGTCTTCAATTCATTAATTGAAGGTACATGCTGAGAATCATGGCATACTCAGAAATAGTGGGTTGCCAGAAGTGGATGTTTCCTGGCATGCAGTGGCGCTGCATGGATGTGCTACTGTAGCTGTACAGACCTTGTTTACCGCGACTGAGTACAACCTTGCACTCAGTGAATCTAACATTGTCTACCCGATCTTTAGGTAAACCCCGAAACAGCAGTAAAAAGCTGCCACACCCAATATTCATGTTGGGAACTGGAGAGAGGGACGTCCAGTAGCTCATCCTCATCATCCTCTTGATCCACCTCTGTATCACCAGCCCTGTTCCCCTCTCCAGGTGCCCCAGATGGTGGTGGTGGTGGTGATGGGGCAGCTGCAGTGGCCATGAATGCCATTGTCTCAAGAAGTACAAAGTCGACATAACAAACAGCCCAAATCAGCAGCAGGTGCTCTCTCTCCTGGACAGCCAGTAACAGCAGTGGGTGGGTCCCTTTAGAGGGGTTGTCTGACGATGGCACGACTGTTTGCGGACAGTCGATACACAGAAAGGGCTTAAAAAGTTATACAAAGTTGCCAGATCAACTAGGATATGGCCTAGGAGCTCTGCAAGGGTGAAGTTTCAACTTCAAACACCCTGGACTGGCCACAAATATGTTTTTTAACTGTCCGTGGAGCACAGACAATGTCCGCAGAAAGTCCCAATAAACAGCGCGGGTGCTGTCACATGATGACTTCCCCAGACGGCTACGGACAGATGGCTGTCCTGCAGATACCTATTGTGTGGGAGACAGATTATGCATGCGTTTTAGGGTCCATAGGACAGGGGTGGAGTCCCCAAACTAATAAAAAATGTGACATGTGTGAGCAGATATATATGTGGATAGGCGAGGTGTCTGGGGGCACAATGGGATGAGGTGCGCATGCATGCCAATGTCCGTGGGAGAGGGGTGGGGTCCTCGAACAAATTAAAAGTGCCACACATGCGAGCGGATATGTGCTAACAGTCACGGTGTCCAGGGGCACAGTGGTATGAGCTGCACATCCGTGCAGTGTCCATAGGACAGGGGGGGTCGCCAAACTAATTAAAAGTGTGACACATGTAAGCAGACATGTCTGGACAGGCATGGTGTCCGGGGGCCATAGTGGAATGAGTTGTACATGCATGCCAGTGTTTGTAGGACAGGGGTAGAGTCCCCAAATAAATTAAAAGTGTGATGCAACAGAGCGGACATGTCCGGACCGGTGCGTTGTCCATGAACACCTCCATTTTGGTTATGCACAGGCCAGACAGTCGCACAGTCAGCTCCAAATTGGACTTTTAAAAAAAAACATGCAGCAACAGTGCACACACACATATTTATTTAAACAAAAATATACAATCAATTTGGAAAGAGATGGAAAATCAGAATGGGAAACATAAATGGGAGAATTGAGTTTTCTACACACTGTTCATGAGGGGAGGATGGGATTGAGGTTTTATCGTAGCATCTTTGATATAGGGAATTTGATGGTGATGATTGGTAGAGATAGGGTGAATTGGCACAGGTACACGTTGGGCAGTGATATCGGTTATTTTCTTTGACATGATTTTTAACAAACGTCATCAACTGAATAAAATTGTTATTTAGTTCATCCATTTTTGCAGATAAGTTTCTTAGTTCATTTTCTGCATTTGGAGTTAGGGGTTGTCTGTGGCCATCTTCTGGGTCATTTAATAGTAATTCCGGGCCACTTTCTTCATTTGCACTGTGTACTGTTAAAAAGAAAACCATGTTTTAGTGACATGTCAACACCTTTTTTGGTTGGTTTAAAAATGTATTATGTACCATTAGAGTTGTTTCACTCATTTCATCATGGGGGAAATGTTCCTACAACAACTCCAGGGTGCTTGCATTTTCTGTTGAGAGAAAACAATACTGCTATTTCTTACAGGCTATGAATACATAATACATTGTAATGGTACAGAAAGAAATATAGTACACTTACTATTTTTCTAAGTGTTTCTTCTGGAATAACTGCCAGCTGCTTCTCAGTGTGTAAGGAAGGTTCCACTGCTATTGTTAGGTGTACAGTTGACCTTTATGCTTGGTGCATTTCATTATGTTGTCCAATCTATGACAAAATGCTTCTGGATTCTCAAGTACAGAATTTCTATACATATACATTTTTGGATGTGGTACATATAGCTCCTAAAGTTTCATGTACATGTGTTTTGCCCGTTGCAGGATACAACAATGTAAGGTAACCCCTGTGCTTTTGGGCAGTGTGAATGCTGTCTGTAGTCCGCGGACAGACGCACAGTCCGCGGACTCTGTGGCTATCATGTTGGGGGCAGGGGTTCACTATGATGTAAGGGACATGTAGAAATGATAAGGGAATACTGGTAAAAACCCATGAAATTCAGTGAAAATACTTTGTTAACGGGACATTGGGCCTCATTATAACTGTGGCGGTACAGTGATAACGGCACCGGTAGTGCTGCCGGTACCATTATCACTGCACTGCCACATTACGAGTTCTGCTCGGGGGTGCCTCTCTGCACGCCTGGTCAGACCAGGCGTGCAGAGCGGCACGCAAGCCGAACAGGATGGAAGCAACGGTACTGTTATGAACCGTACCGCTGCTACCATCCTCCCCGTTCACATAGAGCCCTATGGGGGCTCGAATGGGAATGGGGATGTACCGCTCCGGATCCCGCGAAAGGGGAATTACCAGGCCCGGGAGGTCAGAATGGCCTGGTAATTCCTCTTTTGCGGGATCTGGAGCCAGACCGAGTTTGGGGGTAGGTATGCCCTTTTTAAGGGCATTGCTACCTCCAAACTCATAATGAGGCCTGTCATGACCCCTGCCCATGGCCTTGGCGGTCAGGCTATCTGTACTGCACCACAGTCTTCTATCATGGCCGCAAGAGCCCCATCATGTCCCCCAAGACTCTCTTGGAGTCAGTCCTGGCGCCTTTGGCCTTTGACGCCAGGCTCATATGGGAAGTCAAAGAACTGGAACTCACAAAAGCATTTATGTAACATGGATGTCCCTGTATGGCTCAGTTCCAGAACTGAGCCATGCGGTCTAGCATTTGAGGTGTTCGTCGGGCCTGGGGGCACCTGGGATACCTGCAGGCTATATAAGCCACGCCCAAGCTGGAGAACACGCTTAGCGTTACTTTGCTGGTCGCAGCGTGACGCTCACCACGGTTTGTTGGAATCTTCCTCTGCATTCTGGGCCCGATACCTGCAAGAACAAGAACAAAAACACTGTTAGTATTCGCTTACCTGCTTCTGTCCCCCGCTCAGAATCCCGAACATCCAGCATCTCGGTCAACGATCACTCTCTCATGGAAGCCGCAACCTGGGAAGAACAGAGAAGCAACATTAGTAAGCGTTTATTCGTCAACATTGAAAAAACAACCAAAAGGCGCACGCTTACCTGAATTTGACTTGATTTTGGTCCACGTCCATCCCGGGCCATTCAACGACCTGCAAGAAGAAAGAAAAGGCTGATTAACATGTAGAAGTGCTAGAAGGCGGTTTGCGCAACACTTTACTCACCGCTCTCCATCTTCTCAGCAACATACAGTCTGAAACTTCACGGCGGCCTGCAAGAAAGGGATAACAAACAGGTTAGCACAAGAAAGGCACATAACGCTGCACTCCGTGCTTTCACTTACCTTCTTGTGCACAGCCCCAGCAGCACGGCATCACCAGAACTCCTTCTGCACCTAAGAAAGAAGGAAAGACATTAATAGGGGCAATTGCAAAATAACGGACAAACTGCCAAAACAGCATACTTACCTGACGAATGGAGTCGCAGCAGGTCTGGGCTCTGAGGGGCCCGCGCCAGTGAAGCAACTAGGTTGCGACGAGCCCATCCACAAGGCCCCCCTGCACAGAACAGCAGGACGGAGAGTGCACATACCAAATATTAAGGTGAGGAGAGCACTAATGCGCCGGTGGGTCCACAAGGGTGGTGGGCTCCGGGTTAGAAGGGACAATAAAGTTAAACCCAAACTCCTCTGTTTTCAGACCTGGTTCTCAACCGAACAAGAGTCCAATGGAGTGGGTCCAATGTCAGAAGCAGTCCAGCCAGACTCGGTGGCGTCCCCGTGGATACCAGGTGAGCGTTACAGAATGCAAAGCCTCACAAACTACAATCCACCTGGGCATCATGGAAACCTCGGAAACCGACCAGTTAGCTAAGATGCTGGGACAGTTACGTGCTGAGGTGCATTCAGCCAGGCAGGAGACCAACACCTTGCGGAGGGAATTGATAGTGGCTAAGGACTGCACTGACGATTTAAGTAGACAACTCCTCCAATCACAGGCCGGACAAGCCCCATTGCCTGGGAACGTTTCATCGATGTCAGCACTGCCGATCAATCCAGTACAGATCACTCTCCCAGGAACAGTTCCTTTAGCCCCACGGAGTGTTTCACGGAGGACCCTAGGAAGTATGCAACCTTCATGAACCAATTTTGCCTCCATTTTCTTTGCAGACCTGGGGCCTTTCCTAATGATCAGTCGCGGGTGGCCTTCGTATTGTTTTATTTGAGTGTCAATGCTGCAGACTGGTCTCTACCTTTCGTTAGTCAGGATGACCCACTGCTACATGACTTCAGGGGCTTCCAGCAGGAGATCGAAAAGCTCTTCGCCCGTCGTACTCAGGGACAGGCACTAGACAACGAACGCTTGTCCCTCCGTCAAGGAAACCAACACTTATTAATATATATAGCGACCTTCAATAGGCTTGTGGTCGAATCAGGGTGGCCAGAGGAGAAGAGAACCATGCTATTTCACCTAGGCCTACGGGGGAGCTAAAGGATGTGCTTACCCAAGTGGTGGAGCCACCAAAAGACTGTGCAGAGTTTATCAACCGTGTGGTTCAGCTTGATCACAGGTTGCAAGACCGAAGGGCAGATCAGAGCAGACCAGACACTCGCCCTATGTTCGTGCGGTCTAAGGACCATGTTCCACAAGTGGCAGACAATTTGTTGGAGCCAATGCAAATGGGAGGAGTAAGACCTCCTTTAACCAAAGCTGAAAGAGACAAGAGAAGGGAACTGCAGCTATGCCTATACTGCAGAAAAGCAGGTCATTTCCTTAAAGAGTGTCCAGTAAAGCCACCGTAGGCCAAGGAGAACCGTAGGGGCCACGGATAAGGAAAACACGAATGAAGAGTCAGAAAACTACCAAGCCCGGCAAATTTAGGGGTCCATTTGTCGAGCGAAGAAAGTCAACTACAGACCTCCCATTTTGCGTTGCCTGTGATCCTAATCAAACACCAGCAGCCGTCTAGGATGCATACTGTAGAAGCATACATTGACAGCGGAGCAGTTGGGAATTATATGGACCAGGATCTCGCAGCAAAGATGGGGCTCTCCCTGTGCCCTAAGTCAACCACCGAGACAGTGACCACCGCTGATGGTACAGAAATCGCTTCCGGTCCAGTATTCAAAAGTCAACAGTTCTAACCCTTCTGTGTCAGGATGGCCACCGGGAATCTATTGCTTTCGATTTCATCAAGGCGTTTCAGTTCCGGTAGATCCTAGGGATGCCGTGGTTGGTCGCACACAATCCGTATATTGATTGGCGTGCAAGGGGATTGGTCTTTTCCAAAGGCTGTACTTGCACTTGCTATTACAAAGGAAGGAATTAAACAAATGGCGACACTATCTCCTAGGTGCCAGGCACACTATCACCATGATAACAGACCATTGAAATCTACAATATATAAAAACTGCAAAGGCTCAATCCTCACGACAGCTACGTTGTGCTCTTTTCTTTGCGGAATATGATTATGTGATCACGTTTCGACCGGGGGTCAAAAACAGAAAAGACAATGGCCCTCATTACGACCCTGGCGGAAAGCGAAAAACGATGGCGGAAATGCAATACCGCCATCGAATAGCGCTCGGTGCGACTATGACCCGTCACCGTAAAGTACGATGCCATTAGCGACACCGTAGTGAACGCCAACGCTAACTGCACCAAGTACGCGCGCGCGCGCCATGCCAAACCGTAATTAGCACCATGGCGCAAGGGTACGCGAATTCCGACCCTAGCGGACATGTACCTAACGCCATCAAGCACGGCGGAAAGTACCATTCCGCCATGGTGAGAAGTACGGCATCGCGAATCAACCGTAAACGGCCCCACTGAGTGCCTGTACACCGCTCCCTGGCCACATAGTACAACTCCCCGTAGGTGCAACGAAGTCACAATGCAACCAGTGAAATGTACAAGTCGCCCATGCATGCCAACGAACAAAAGAACCACAAGAGGGGCCAATGGGAGCTGCAGGGCACAGATGGCACGAATACAGAAGCTATACCAATGGACATGACCCCAGTCTCCCACCAAGAAACGCACGCAAACACAGGCACCTGTGACCATGCAACATTCCGATAATCACATCATTCCACCAATCCACCTGGCTGACCGGCATCTGTTACACAAAACCTAATCCCCGCCCCTGAGCATGACATCATCCAAACAGTCATATTGGCAGCCCTCACCCCTGACCTCACTGGGCTCCGTAGGCAAACGCGCCCAGCACAGTACCACGCAACTATACTCCGAAGCTGGAACCCAATGCATATCTCCTCACAATTCATCGCTCCCCAAATAGGAATATGCCACATCACTTGCAAAGAAGAACGCTACACGGCCCATATCAGAATAGAAATTTAATGCACAACAAAATCACCAAGCCCATACAGCCATTAGGCCATGAACTCCAAAACACATTTCACCATTGTGGGCTGCATCCGCAACAAATGACCAGCTACTTCTTGTGTGACGCCCTGTTCCTTCATGGTACACAGGGGCTACATTCTCGTACGAAAAGGCAACATGGAAGCGCCTAGAACCGCAGGGCCGTCCCAATAGGGAGGCACTAGTCCAGCTGAAAGACCGAAATGTTGCTCCGAGCCACTAGTACTGCGTAAGGGCATGTGGCCCATTGGCGATCGTCCCATAAGATCGTAATGCTGCTCCACTGATTAACACGAAGCAGCAGGTGTCGGGAGTAAAACCCATCTGCAGGAGTGGCATACAGATGGCAGTGGCAAAAGGGGAGGAGATACCTGTCAACCAAAAGAAATGAAAAAGAAAAGGATGGCCATCAGAACTACATTCGAACAACTCACTACAATGATCACACTAGATCCACAGCCATATGCATGCTAGCCCACTCCAAAGGATCATCACCACCCCAAAACCACTTGCGACTCATAACTATCCATATCGAGGTGAAAACACCATCACAAACGAGTGTACCTGTGCATGCGTCTGTGAAAACAGAATCCATCAGATGGGATTGGTAACGTGCATGGACACAAGTGTCTGAAGGCGCGTCGAGACAGGGAGGGCTCAACAAGGCCAGATAGACGATGGTCCCACTATGGCAGCCCTGCATCACATAGCGCAGGGGAGGCAGACAGATTCCAAGAAGCCCTGTACATGGCAAACACCGTATCAAATTATCTGCCCATGCATCCATTCATCATTCCCTCATCCCGTAATGAGAACGCCTGTTACCATACTCACATAACATGTGAGAATTCCATTGAGTCTGTGCGTTATGCAGCCTGCAAAATCCACTGTGCCCCAGCCCGTAATACCAGTGTTGTGAAGTAACATGTATTTGGGAACGTCCGGCCTCATCATCCACTTCGCTATTGCGCATCCCAAACTATTCATATCAATCATTGCATCCTCGCCATGGCCCCTGTCCCAAGGACACTGAACAATAGAACGTTATATTTGCAGTCAGACCTGTGGGCATCTCCTCGCCGCTAGCCGAAGACCGAAAGCGCCGCCCTTCGAATTCCTCATTTGCAACATCACGTCGAAAAGGCATCTGTGGCCGCTTGAAATCACAAATTAATCCATCTAGTGCGGCTGTGTGTGAAAATGGCAACTGCCTTCACCCACAAATGGGACGCCCCGCCCGTCGGTGCAACTCGGCACAGTGATGCATGAGGGCCCACCGTTACTCGAGTACTACGTTCCACTGACCCTTCACAAGTCTGTTCGCGACTGCAAAGAATGCATGTGAAACAATGGGACCATAGCCGAATGAACATATCAACCAATGTTACACGGCCATCGGGTACCAATACATGATTGTAATAGCAAGATGCCTTTCCTCGAATTGCAGCGTTGTGTGCGGGACGTGCTCGCCCAAAGGGGAGAGCAGCTTGCACAGGTGGAATGAATCACCACAGGTGGAGGCCATACAGCCTGAAATCACTTAAATTGCACGCCCAGTCTCCTCCCACAACCACTCCGAAATGCTACCGGCAGGACTCGCGATGTTGGCCCTGGGGGACCTGATAGCACTGCAAGTACTCCAACTCCAAGAAGAAGACGAACACCAACTACAACCGGCCGCACGGAGGAGACGCAGGAGGAGGAGGAGGGCAAGGCAGGGCCAGCAAGGGCCGCCAGCACAGCCACTACCACCACGCAGGCAGCCCGCAATCCCACGCCTCCGAGCACATCCGTTCAACCTCACTGATGAGCAGATCCACACCCTCTACCGTTTGGACCGGGACACCATAGCCGCCATTGTGGACATGACACAGGCTGACCTTGTCAGCATGATAGATAGCCCAACCGCCATCCCACCCCTACTGAAGGTGGTGTCTGTACTCCACTTCCTGGCCACAGGCACCTACCAGCACACAGTCGGACAGTTGCATGGCATTTCTCAGCCACTGTTCTCACGGACACTATTGCAAGTGCTCGATGCCCTCCTGCAGCACGCAGACGACTACATCTCTCTACCACGCTCGGAGCAGGAAATTACCAACACAAAAGTGGGATTCCATGCACTTGCCGGCATACCGGGTTGCATTGGTGCCATCGACTGCACCCATGTGGAATTGGTCGTCCCACATGCCATGGAGGCCCAGTACCGCAACCGAAAACAATTTCATTCACTGAATGTACAAATGGTGTGTGACTCCAACAGGATCATTACACATTGTTGTGCCCGATTCCCTGGATCAACCCATGATTCCATGGTCTTGAGGAACTCTACAATACCATGCTACATGGAGCGACACGCAGGGAACAGATCCTGGCTACTCGGTGAGTCTCATTTCATGCATGATGATGTGGGGTATGTGATGCGGCAATGACCTGGCAGGAAGGGGGGGGGTGCGTACGTAGCAATGGCATTCCACATAATTCGTTTATCGTCCACATACAGGTGATGCCGGATATCCACTGAAGAGATGGCTCCTCACACCAGTCCGGAACCCACGGGACCAGCATGAGGAGGACTACAACCATGCCCACTCACGTACCCGTGTAGTCATTGAACAGGCATTCGGCCTACTGAAGACCCGTTTCCGGTGCCTCAGCAGGTCTGGCGGGGCACTCCTGTACCGCCATGAGAAGGTTGCAAAGATGGTGATGGCATGTGTCATGCTCCACAACATGTGCGTACGTAGAAATGTGCCCATGCCCCCTGACGCAGAACTGCAAGCACCTGAAGATGGTCATGATGAGGGTGGGGATGTGGCAGCACCTCAAGGAGTCTGCGAGGCACAGGAGGGCCGTGAAATTCGTCAGCATCTCATAGATGCATGCTTCTAGCACTCACGCCTGGTGGCTGATACATGGACACGGGACTCGTGGCACTGTGTGTGTCTGGTACATGCACAATATGGACTGTACGCCTATGATGGCCTAGTACACAAAGATCATTGTCCACACATCTCATTGGTTGATCGTGCATTGTTTATGGCATATGTGATATCATGTTGAACACCCTATCGACCCGCCACCCAAGTGAGCCCAACACATCCCCTCCACCCTCCTACCTCCCCCCCGAACACCAGTGTCCAAAGATGCTCATTGTCAGTGGGCAGTCGCTATTGCAAGCCCCCTCTGCGGGTATCAGGGGCACCCCTGCCTGTGGAGCGCAGGTTCCTCCCAGATCTACGTTGGGGGCTGCCCTGGACGGAACTTGCAACGGATGATGTCTCTGCCTGCTCACGTCCATGCATGTCCCTAAGGGTTTGTGAGAGCTCAGTGAGCACACGGCGCACTGCGGCAAGTTCGGCACATACGTCTTTGGACGTCGCATGCAGTTCCCCCCTCAGGCTCTCGGTGCTTCTCTCCATTTGGACTCTCAGGCTCTCGGTGCTACTCTCGATTTGTGCCCTAAGTGTCTCAGTTGATGTTTCTATGTCTGCCTTAGTGCCCCCACATCCATCGGCATGGTCCTTGAGGAGCGTGGCCAGTTGCTGCTGTTGCACGATTAACTGGTCGAGGGACTGTTGCCTCTGCTGGGCCATGGCCATTTGCGGTGGTGTCACAGAGGGGCTGTTCGCCTCATGTTGCCCTGCCACAGGGCTTGTGGGGGATGGCCAGTCGTCGTCTTGTGGGTGCCCCTGCGTGGTATCCTCATGGTGTACGGGATGGAACAGACAGGGGGATTGGGACAGGTCATGGATGGATCTGACTTCGACATCCCCGTCTTCTGTGTCGGAGCATGCTGCCATTAATGGGGTGTCACCTATGGTGCTGCTGCCACCAGAGGCAGTACCTTCTGTGGCATCCATTGGGGGGACCTGTGGTGGTGCTGTTGTGGGCATGCTGGCTGCTGGGGTGCCTGTTGATGTTCCCTCCTGTGTGCTGCCACTTGATATGTGCTGCTGCCGTGTCTTGATCCGTGCAGCTGAGGTGGAGGGTCTTTGGCCGTTGGTCTTGGCCCTCTTTGCAGGTGTGCTGGTAGGGGTGTCCTGGAGCTCGTCGTTTGGATCGGACCCTGTGGTGGAGTAAAGGAGGGCGAGCGTTATTAATGGGTCTGTGGGAATTGGAATGGCAATGTATCACATGCATTGGGGTGGTACCTGAGGGTGATTTGGGTCGGGGCCTTGGAGGTGCTTTCATTTGTGTGTGGAGTGAGGGTGCAGTTGTTTGGCAGCCTGCAGTTAGGGTGTGCCTGCTGCACGTGTAGTGGGTGTTTTAGGGTTTTTTAATTATTTATGTATTTATTGTGGTTTTAAAGTGTGCTATCAGGCCTATGTATGTGGACGTTCTCCTGGACATGTGTTTCTGTTGCACTATGTGGGCACGTGGTACTTCACATGATTGTACATTGTGGTTTTGGCATTGTTTTATTTGGGCCACCTACCTGATTCTCCGGATGCCTGCACTCCTTTCTCCATCCCTCCGACTCCCTCTATGCTCTCCATTCCAATGGTGGAGGCACAGATTTCTTCCCAGGGGGTCAGCTTGATGGGTGATTCCGACCCTCCCCCGGTGGCTGTGGCAATGTTGCGGTTGGCAGAAAGTATGCTACGGACGCGTATCCGCAGGTCGTCCCACCGCTTCCTGCATTGCTGTGGGTTGCGGGGTGCGGTCCCCACCGCACTTACCCGCTGTGCCACCAGGGCCCATATGGCCTTCTTGTTCGCAAGTGCCGTTCTGGTCATTTGCGTGGAGAAGACGGCGGCGGCATTCTCCTGGAGGGTCTCTGTTAGCACGGTGAGTTCCTCACGGGAGAAGTGGACCTGCCGCTTGCGGTCGCACGCTTTCTTCGCTACTTTTCCCATTTTTCTTGGTTTCACTAGGGTGGATGACGGGTTGGGATGTGTCTCAGGGTGGTGTTTTTAGTGGTTGTGTGTGTTTTGTGGTTTTATAGGTGTACGGGGTGTTGTTTCCCGTTCCGGGCCCATGTTTTTACTTCCGTTTCCGTATATTTACGGTCGCCGTACTTTCCGGTTGGCGCTCACTGCGGTGTCCGCTAAGATGGGTGGCGGTATTGCACCTAGGGCGCCGTACGGCGGCGGTGTGGGCCGTTTTGGGGTCATTTCCGCCATCGCGGACTTTGCACTTCCGCCATGGCGTGGTGCTCGTGCCCGATGGGTCGGAATGGGCCGCACTTTGCTCCATCGTGCAATGGCGGAAACGCTATTTACGCTGTGGCGGTCCGGTCAGTCGCTTTCCGCCAGGGTCGTAATGAGGGCCAATGCCCTTTCCCACACGGGTACTGATGAACTGGTATACACAACCCACGATCCCGTGGCCATCATCTCAAGTGACAAGCTCCTGGGTATTACAACCACGATGACTCAGGACGAACTACTGCAAGGGATCCGACACATGATGACTCCCGAGTTGTTACAAGAATGGGAGTCGCGGGGAGAACACTATGCAGTCAAGGACCAACTACCATATTTCAGGAACCGTCTATTCTTGCCCAAGAAAGAGCTTCAGGAACAGGTCATCTCAGGGTATCATGACTCCCTAATTGAGGGCCACACTGGAATTGCTAAGACTCTAGCCAAGGTAAAGCGAAGCAACTGGTGGCCCACGTGGCGTAAGGACGTCATTCAATTCATCATCTCTTGCGGGGTATGTGCACAAAATAAGTTGTCTAAGCAGAAACCAGCTGGACTCCTCAGACCACTGGAAATTCTGCCGGCACCCTGGCATACATTATCTCTTGACTTTATCACCGACCTACCATCCAGTCAAGGATACAATACCATTCTAGTGGTTGTAGACTTGTTTTCTAAAATGGCCCACAACTTGCCGTTCAAAGGACTCCCAAATGCATCTAGCCTGGCGAAGGTATTCCTCGAACACATCGTACAACTTCATGGGTTCCCGTCAGTGCGGATCTCTAATCGAGGCACCTATTTTGTATCCAACTTCTGGAGAAAATGCTGTTCAATGGCTCAAATCGACATCAGACTATCCACTAGCCACCAACCCCAAACGGATGGCCTAACAGAGAGAACGAACCAAACGCTCAAACAGTACCTGCACTGTATGTTATATCAAGTGGAAGGGAATTGGAAAGACTTGCTGTGGATAGCCGAGTATGCTTATAACAAATCCCTGCACAGCAGTACAGGACAGACCCCATTGTACACAATATACGGCAGACATCCACGTACCTCCGAACTGGATGTCCCCACGACTCTGGAAATGCCCGCCATTAAAACTTTACATACCATCATTTTTCAGGCCTTCACAAGAGCCGTCAAACATTTACATCAAGCCAAAGACCGCCAAAAGAAATACGCAAACTAGCATCATGAAAGGGCTCCCAACTACCAGGTGGGAGACGAAGTTTGGTTAACATCAAAACATGTGCCTATAAAAGGAACCCAGACATTTCGCCCACGATATTTAGGATCTTTCACCGTCAAATCTATTATAAACACAGCTGCAGTTAAACTGGCCTTGCCTGCCAACATGCATATTCATCCTGTATTCCATGTTTCTCTCTTGAAACCAGTTCAACCTGGAACACGGTTAACCATACCACCCGAACCAGTAATGGTCGATGGAAACCGGAGTTTGAGGTCAAGAACATCCTGGACTCAAAGTATGTCAGAACAAAATTATACTATCTATTGTTCTGGAAGGGGTATGGCCCGCAGGACAGGACATGGGAACCCTGTGACTACATCCATGCACCACATTTGATACAGTGTTTCCATCAAGATTATCCCACCAAGCCAGGGCCAGATGGGGGAACCACCCTAGGAGGGTCCTTGGGGGGGATGGCTGTCATGACCCCTGCTCCTGGCCTTGGCAGTCAGGCCATCTGGGCTGCACCACAGTCTTCTATCATGGCCCCAAGGACCCCATCATGCCCCCCAAGACTCTCTTGGAGTCAGTCCTGGCGCCTCTGGCACGAGGATCATATGGGAAGTCAAAGAACTGGAACTCACAATAGCATTTATGCAACATGGATGCCCCTGCATGGCTCAGTTCCAGAACTGAGCCATGCGGTCTAGCATTTTAGGTGTGGTCGGGCCTGGTGGCACCTGGGATACCTGCAGGCTATATAAAACATGCCCAAGCTGGAGAACACACTTCACGTTACTCTGCTGGTCGCAGCGTGATGCTCACCACGGTTTGTTGGAATCTTCCTCTGCATTCCGGGCCCGATACCTGCAAGAACACCGGTAGTATTCGCTAACCTGCTTCTGTCCTCCGCTCAGAATCCTGAACATCTAGCATCTCGGCGAATGCACGCTCTCTCTTGGAAGCCTCAACCTGGGAAGAACAGAGAAGCAGCATTAGTAAGCATTTATTCTTCAACATTGAAAAAACAACCAAAAGGCACACGCTTACCTGAATCTGACTTGCTTTTGGTCCACGTCCGTCCCGGGCCATTCAATGACCTGCAAGAAGAAAGAAAAGGCTGATTAACATGTAGAAGTGCTAGAAGGTGGTTCGCGCAACACTTTACTCATCGCTCTCCATCTTCTCGGCAACATACAGTCTGCAACATCACAGCGGCCTGCAAGAAAGGGATAACAAACAGGTTAGCACAAGAAAGGCACATAGTGCCACGCTCTGCGCTTTCACTTACCATCTCATTCACAGCACCAGCATCACGGCATCACCAGAACTCCTTCCGCACCTAAGAAAGAAGACGAGACATTAATAGGGGCAATTGCTAAATAAATGAAAAACTGCCAAAACAGCAGTCTTACCTGACGAACAGAGTCACAGCAGGTCTGGACTCTGAGGGGCCCGCGCCAGTGAAGCAACTAGGTTCCGATGTGCCCATCCACAACGCGCCCATGCACAGAACAGCAGGACGGAAAGCGCACCATACCAAATAACAAGGTGAGGAGAGCACTAAGGGGTCGTGGGGTCCACAAGGGAGGTGGGCTCTGGGCTACAAGAGACCATAAAGCTAAACCCAAACTCCTGTGTTTTCAGACCTGGTCCTCAGCCAAACAAGAGTCCAAGGGAGTGGGTCCAAGGTCAGAAGCAGTCCAGCCAGACTGGGTGGTGTCCCCGTGGATACCAGGTGAGCATTACAGGCCCATTACATTTAAGTTGCACTAATAAAAACCTATCACGTTATGGTTATGTTGCACTAATAAAAACATACCAAAATCAGTGGAAAACATGTGTTACAGGGTGTTACAGGGATGTTATTGCTACAATTAAAACCGAAAACCCCCATAAATTCACCAGTTATGGTAAGGTAAGCAACTATAACTCACACCTCCACTGTGCACTGGTGCGACTAACTCCCAGGACATCAAATATGACATAACAATGTTCAGTCTTTACAAGGGGTTCTGTTTATAATGTTGGTAACAAAGTGTTAGGGGTGATTGGGAGGTCTATGCAAAACTACTTAACATATGAACACAAGTACTTATGCAAAGAAAAAATTATGGGCCTCATTACACGGATGGCGGTAAGGGTTTACCGGTACCGGTATTTTACTGGTACCGGTAAATCCTTACCGCCTTACTACGAGGTCCCTTTGCGGGTTGGGGAATTTAACACCTGCTTTTTTGCAGGCGTTAAAAACCAACCCGCAAAGGGACCAGGGAGCTAATTACGGTACTGCAATTTGTGGTACCGTAATTAGCTCCTTCCCCATTCCCATAGAATCCTATGGGGCAAAAATGGGAATGGGGAAGGGCAATGGTGGAAGGGGGAATTACTGCCCCGCCAACCTTGGAATAGGGCGGTAATTCCCCTTTCCACCAAGGCGGTGCCGGTATTTTACCAGTATGAACCATAGCGCTAATAGCGCCATGGTTCACCGCCATCCGTGTAATGAGGCCCTATATTTCAGTGTTGTTCTTGATACAGGAAGTTACTCACATAAGAAATGGGTGCAGCATACACAGTAGCGGTACACTATTTTTATTCTACTAATTTTACCTTGTAAAATAATGAAATATATGCGTGCAGTGTTTTCCGTAATGTTAAGCATGGAATACACAGCTAAAGTCAAGACCTGCTACGTATGTGTGTTACTACAAACAATACATATAAAGACCCACAATGGATACAACTTAGAGGCACATACTGCCAAACTACAGTACAGAAGACAGAAACAACATCAATACAAAATGCCACTGTCATCATAGTTCATCATCAAGTATTCAAATGAATTGTGTGTATGCAGCCTGCTTATTGGCCATAACTGTGCACTATGAGCTGGCTGACCCCAAACCCTAACCCAAATACATCTACAATGTAGAAGAAGGTTAACGTCTTCTGCATATAAAACAACTTTTCCATTTAAATTTGTTTACAGTCAGTAAAAAAAATGGTTGGATTTCATATGTTAGTGAACAACACCAAATGGCCCAGATTTCTGAGGTCAACAGTGATGTCATCAATGAACATTGTGATGTCATCTTTGATGTCCTGGGTGTTAGTCTTAGCAGTGCACAGTGGTGGCGCGAGTTATGGTTGCTTAGCTTACGGTAACTGGCGAATATCTGGGGGTTTTCGGTTTTACTTGTAACAATAGCACCCCTTTAACAAATGTTTTCCATTAATTTTGGTATGTATTTATTAGTGCAACTTAGCCATGAAGTCCCTTTAACACAGTTTGTTTACTGAATTACAAAGCCTGTGGTAGCAGCTGTGTAGTTATGGTTAAGTTGCTCTACTAATAGGAAGAGCACTTTTTGGGAGGCTTATAACTTTGCTCCTCCTGGATGAATCCTTACCAAACTTTGACATCGACATAATGGAAAATAAATGCCCTCATGCCTACAGTCCAAACCACTGGACGGATTTTCACCAGATTTGCAACTGGTGCGGCGGCTTAGCCCCGAAAGCATGCTTTTGGATATCTGGTATAAATCCGTCGAGTAGTTTTATTTCAAACAACCAAACAATAGGTCCAAAAAGATTTGTGATATTTGGGTTTGGACCATGGATCCATTTCCCGGTCTGCGGATAGGCATCCGATTGGCCTAGACGGTGCCATGATGTCCGCAGGCATCGGACACGCCCACTGATTGGATGGTGAAAATCATGAAGTGCGTCAGGTTTTTGGAAACACCCACTATGTTGGATGTGCGCACCTTGGCCAGTGTCTATGGACATCGCATTAAAATCATATAAAAAACACAACATTCCACTTGTCAAAGGTTATCAAACAATCTCTGGAATATGAGGGGTGATGAGGATGGGTTGGGATATGGCTAACAGAAGCCAAAAAAAATGTGTTTTTCATCCCCAAAGAACGCGAGCGCTCCGGATATTTAGGGGCAGTCCTATGATGTTCGCGAACACTTCAGATGTTTGGGGAGATCTGTGCATACTACTGCATTACAGAGTTGGTGAAAAGCAGTTCTTGGACGGCTTATAACTTTGGCGCCACTCAATGAAACTGCATGAAGGAATTGTATTCAAGACCTGATTCAGAATGGGTTTTGCAAAGTTTGGTGGGATTCTATCAAGAGCAGGCAATATTAGAGGCAGGGTCCCAAAATATTGTAAAGGCTTATAAATGTGGTGCTATTTGATGAATCTACACAAAAGTTTGCAAAATGATTTCAAATAAACAGATAAATGTTTGTATAACGTTTGGTGGGATTTTCTCAAGAGGGGGCTAAATTAGAGGGGGTTGTCAACATTTTTAGATGGCTTATAACTTTGATGCCGTTTGACAAATGTGGACAAATGTTTTCAGAACAATTATAGACCCGACCTTGAATGTTTATGTAAAGTCTGAATGGATCTTGTAAAGTTGGGGGCTAAGTTATATGACTATTGTATGTACATTCATTTTGATACTTTTGAACAAATAAAACATGGGCGAATTTCAAGCAAACTCATGTAAGGAGCATTGGCAAGAACCTTAAAGCATGGCTTTGCAAATGTGCCTGTGCTTTATTTTTTGACAAGTGTCATAATGTAGGTACAAAAAATAGTAATATACCTTTGGTGACTGAGGTATAACCTGTGGCCGTTTTTGCCCTGGTGCTTTTAATTTGCCAAACTGCACTTGCTGAGATTCAATGTTTTTTTAATGTGTCCCAATGTTTTTAAAAATAGGGCAAACTTTGCCCTAGTGCTAATACTGTGCAAACTTTGCACTGCACTGGTGCAAACTTTCTGTATTCTGGCCGATGATGTGCTCATTGCAACACAGGGGACATGTGTTGTCTCTTTTATAAAAATATATTGTGAGTGAAAGATCTCTAGAGAGACCACACAACGAGGCAGTGTGCTGAGATAACCTCCACCCCCCGGTGAGCAGCGTCATGATGGCTGAACAGTGTGGATCAACTAAGCAGCTCGCATATTATGAAATCCCCTGAGATTTCCAACCAGCTTAAATATTCCCGCTTAATCAGCTTCAGTGACGGTGGTGCCTGTGGAATGCAGACCAGGTGAGTGTGCAATGCATACAGTGACTGTCTCGAATTCCGCAAATCTGAATCATGAGACTCCAGTAGGGTTAGAAATAGGAGACTACAGGAAGACAAGTAAAAGCCCATGCAGGGAGCATAAGAGTGACCCTCCCCATGTTCCCCAGCATAGACCTCAGCACAGGAGCTGTTCGTCGAGTGGCCGTCACACACAATATTGCAGGTGACAGAAGGTGAGTAACCATCTTGAGTCCACTTTTACGTTCCTTAGTTGTCTCAGTCTACTAGAGTCACCCAACCTGGTGGACATATGGTAGAGGGTCTGCCTTCCTTTCAAGGAAATATCCCATACAAAATGCATTAAGCTACTCCATAGTGACAGTTCTGACTGATACCAGGTGAAGGTTTAATCTGCCTGTCCAAGTGCAATGTATTGATCTCAGCAAATGTGCCTGTGAGTTGATGAAGAACCTTAGTCCTAGGATTACTAATCCAAAATCTTGTTTAACAAAATAAATACATTACTCTCCTTTATTCACCTCTAAATGTGACGATGAGGGTGGATGTAATAATCCAGAACAGGAGAGCCACAGCTGTTCACTGAAGACGCATGCCAGGGTGCAGAGCTGCAGGGCATGGCATGGATAGGGTCATGTTGGCAAGAGCCCCCAGGATGGGACATCACCACATCACCACATGAACTCCAAAGATGCCCTGGGAGGCATGTATTGTTTCTGCCTCACAGGGTTTCCTTCTAAAACCCCCACCCCATCCTGTGCAGAAACCCCGTTGAGTGTGATCTTCCCTTTGAAGCACTTATTTTTTAGCAAAAAGTGCTATATAAGTACTCAATTAATAACATGGAAATCAAAAATATAATTTCACCTTTAGTGAATACAGAAGACATCTGGATAAATCTGTCTTTTGGGGATTTCTTAAAGGTCGAATGAGCTGGTGAAAGCCCTCTGAAAATCATGGTTAAAGAAACTGATCACAGTTACTCCACCTTTCATCATTCTTTTGTAGATTAAGTGTGTCTCTCCTGAGCTGACCCTGCACTCACTGCTTTGTGTGCATACGCCCCTTTTTTGTCTTGCATGGGAGTCGAGCCACTGCCTAAGATACTGAACGGCTGAATCGAATATCTGAGGCTGTTTCCTCTGTTAAATTCGATGTTGGCATGACCCCCCTGCGAGGTCATGCCAACACCCCCTGCGAGGTCCTTCCTTCCTGGCCTCGGTGTCCCCCACATTAGCTGCTCCCAAGACCTCAGAAGAGTGGGTAGGTGTGTTGGGCCACTTGCTCGGGAGGAGCTGGTAGGTGTGTTGGGCCACTTGCTCGGGAGGAGCGGGTAGGTGTGTTGGGCCACTTGCTCAGGAGGATCGGGTAGGTGTATTGGGCCACTTGCTTGGGAGGAGTGGGCAGGGCCACTTGCTCAGGAGGATCGGGTAGGTGTGTTGGGCCACTTGCTTGGGAGGAGTGGGTAGGTGTGTTGGGCCACTTGCTCAGGAGGAGCTGGTAGGTGTGTTGGGCCACTTGCTCGGGAGGAGCGGGTAGGTGTGTTGGGCCACTTGCTCGGGAGGAGTGGGTAGGTGTGTTGGGCCACTTGCTCGGGAGGAGTGGGTAGGTGTGTTGGGCCACTTGCTTGGGAGGAGTGGTTAGGTTTGTTGGGCCACTTGCTCGGGAGGATTGGGTAGGTGTGTTGGGCCACTTGCCCGGGAGGAGTGGGTAGGTGTGTTGGGCCACTTGCATGGGAGGAGCAGGCAGTTGTGTTGGGCCACTTGCTCATCAGGAGCTGGTAGGAGTGTTGGGCCACTTGCTCGGGAGGAGCGGGTAGGTGTGTTGGGCTGCTTGCTCGGGAGGAGCGGGTAGGTGTGTTGGGCCACTTGCTCAGGCCCATCATTGAGTTAGTGCAGGACGAATTCCGCAGGAGTGCGCGGCACACAGCTTTGCTAAGGGAAATCCCTCTGTCTGCAACTTTTGCGACACATGTTGGATTTCACCTTGGCTTCCTATAGCCCCGGCTGTATGCACATTGTGTGATGACTCCCCACCTTTATTCCGTCCTTCTCTCCCTTCACTGCTTCTTGCCCTTGTGTGTCTGTCGCGGTCTCTGCCCTCCTCATCATACTGCCATACTCCCTCCTTTCCTCTTAAGTACATCCATGGTCACAGGCAGGTCTGCTTGCACCTGTTGCCTTTCCCCTGCCATCACCATTCCTAACTCTACACTGTGTCTTGCCTACACAGGGGGGGCGGGCTAAGAGAGGGGTGATGGGGCAACTGGCCCCCGGGCAACGGTCCTGGAACAATTTCCAAAGTGGATGTGCTGAGAGTGTGCAAGACTTCTTCAGAATCATATATATTGTTATGCCTTTGCTAATGGTATGGTATTTTTATTTTAGACTCCGCACCTCATTATCACAGGGGTCTTACAGCACCAAGCCTTGCCCAAATAGAGGTGAGTTGGTACCCCTCGAATAAATCTGTTTTACGTGACCCACGAGGGCAGCAAATTAGGGAAAGCCTTGAGACATGTGCTTGGATGTGAGTTACACGGAAGCCATCTTTTTTTAAGGTGGGGAAATGGCCCATTTTAAATCAAATATGTTATGTGTGGGTGAAAAGTGAGCACATGAGTTTAGCATGTTGCAGATTGCATGTGACTGCTCTATACATGCTGAGAAATCATCAGAAACCAACCTCTGATTCTTGCTGGGAAGGTGTGAGTCTTCCTCCATTTGCGCTCCTTACAATGGTCCAAAAAGAAAAGATGAGGCCCTTTTGAGGTCATGAAAGAATGAACAATTGTACCCATTTTGTATTCACCTGAAAAATTGATCTGCTGCAAAATTAATATCAACATACTGACAGTGTCTTGAGAAAAATGGCCCCAGGACTACAGTTTCAAAAACACACCATAAGAGTTCTCTTCAGGGCAAACTGTAGGTTCCAGAAACCCAAACCCCTGGCTAATGCAGAGGCCTCTCAAACATTGTGTGTACTTTTTTTTAATATATGTTGTGACCTGCAGGTCACAATATATATATATATATATATATATAAAGAAAAGTACACACAATGTTTGAGAGGTCTCTGAATAAGCCAGAGGTTTGGGTTTCCACCTTATACATATATGTGGATCGATGTTTGTGTCTGAAAATCAAAATAAATTCAAATGGATGTTACAAGGAATAGGTTGTAATGTCTACATGTTGTCTCTAAAATGTGTACATAAGAATACTTTTAATTTTTGATATACGAGTAGAAATTATATTTTGCATAAATACCTAATGTGTGTCAGTAGAAATATACATAGCATGTTTTTTGTGGTGGTGTTTTATGCTGGTTTAGAAAGTGGGGGGCTGTCTCACTTTGCAGCACTTAAATGGCTGGTCGTGTCCTCGTTGTAACATGGCCAGCATTGAAACCACTGTTACTATTAACCTTTCATGGCATTCTCTACCCCAGCAACTCTGTCACCAAAGCCTTGGCCGACTGCCCTTAATGTTTCAGCTGATTTGACTTTTTGGCCTCCTGCTGTACTTGTTACATATCTGGAAACATATTGACTCTGACTTTCAGCCTATGGCTACATTTGTAAAATGTCTGCAATGCACCATCTTTTGTCTTTTCTCTTAGCCTAATTCTTAACCTATAATATACTTGCAATGACCCGGCTCAGTCAATCATGTTTGCTTGCCTACCTGAAGTAGCCCCCTGTACCATGAGGCCAGGCTTTGCAAAAATCTGCACTGATACTTCTTTTGTCATTCATGTTTGCTCACATACCTGAAGAAGCCCCCTGTACCATGCGTCGAGGCTTTGCCAGAATGTGCACTCTTGCCTATTTACTGAACTTAACCCTTGGGTCTGGGCATTCCACAAATGTAAACAAATAAACAATTTCAAATAAAAAAATGGCCTTGTAATATTAGGCTCATAATATGGCACCACAGTACATGGCCTCGGAATAATGGGCTCATGATATGAAACCACCGAACATGGCCTCGGAATAATGGGCTCATAATATGACATCACAGAACATGGCCTCGGAATAATGGGCTCATAATATGGCACCACAGAACATGGCCTCTGAATAATGGGCTCTTAATATGGCACCACAGAACATGGCCTCGGAATATTGGGCTCATTATATGACACCACAGAACATGGACCCAGAATAATGGGCTCATAATATGACACCACAGAACATGGCCTCGGAATAATGGGCTCATAATATGACACCACAGAACATGGCCTCGGAATGATGGGCTCATAATATGACATCACAGTACGTGGCCTCGGAATAATGGGCTCATAATATGAAACCACCGAACATGGCCTCGGAATAATGGGCTCATAATATGACATCACAGAACATGGCCTCGGAATAATGGGCTCATAATATGGCACCACAGAACATGGCCTCTGAATAATGGGCTCTTAATATGGCACCACAGAACATGGCCTCGGAATATTGGGCTCATTATATGACACCACAGAACATGGACCCAGAATAATGGGCTCATAATATGACACCACAGAACATGGCCTCGGAATAATGGGCTCCTAATATGAGACCACAGAACATGGCCTCGGAATGATGGGCTCATAATATGACATCACAGTACGTGGCCTCGGAATAATGGGCTCATAATATGGAACCACAGAACATGGCCTCGGAATAATGGGCTCATAATATGACATCACAGAACATGGCCTCGGAATAATGGGCTCATAATATGGCACCACAGAACAAGGCCTCGGGATAATGGGCTCATAATATGGCACCACAGAACATGGCCTCTGAATAATGGGCTCATAATATGGCACCACAGAACATGGCCTCGGAATAATGGGCTCATAATATGGCACCACAGAACAAGGCCTCGGGATAATGGGCTCATAATATGGCACCACAGAACATGGCCTCTGAATAATGGGCTCATAATATGGCACCACAGAACATGGCCTCTGAATAATGGGCTCATAATATGACATCACAGAACATGGCCTCGGAATATTGGACTCATAATATGGCACCACAGAACAAGGCCTCGGGATAATGGGCTCATAATATGGCACCACAGAACATGGCCTCGGAATATTGGACTCATTACATGGCACCCCAGAACATGGCCTCTGAATATTGGACTCATAATATGGCACCACAGAACATGGCCTCGGAATAATGGGCTCATAATATGGCACCACAGAACACGGCCTCTGAATATTGGGCTCATAATATGGCACCACAGAACATGGCTTCGGAATAATGGGCTTATAATATGGCACCACAGAACATGGCTTCGGAATAATGGGCTCATAATATGGCACCACAGAACATGGCTCCAGAATAATGGGCTCATAATATGGCACCACAGAACATGGCTCCAGAATAATGGGCTCATAATATGGCACCACAGAACATGGCCTCGGAATAATGGGCTCATAATATGGTGCCACAGAACAAGGCCTCGGAAAATTGGACTCATAATATGGCACCACAGAACATGGACTCAGAATAATGGGCTCATAATATGGCACCACAGAACATGGCCTCTGAATAATGGGCTCTTAATATGGCACCACAGAACACGGCTTCACAATATTGGGCTCATAATATGGCACCACAGAACATGGCCTCGGAATATTGGACTCATAATATGGCACCACAGATCATGGCCTCGGAATATTGGACTCATTATATGGCACCACAGAACATGGCCCCAGAATAATGGGCTCATAATATGGCACCACAGAACATGGCCTCGGAATATTGGACTCATTACATGGCACCCCAGAACATGGCCTCTGAATATTGGACTCATAATATGGCACCACAGAACATGGCCTCGGAATAATGGGCTCATAATATGGCACCACAGAACACGGCCTCTGAATATTGGGCTCATAATATGGCACCACAGAACATGGCTTCGGAATAATGGGGTTATAATATGGCACCACAGAACATGGCTTCGGAATAATGGGCTCATAATATGGCACCACAGAACATGGTCTCAGAATAATGGGCTCATAATATGGCACCACAGAACATGGCCTCGGAATAATGGGCTCATAATATGGTGCCACAGAACAAGGCCTCGGAAAATTGGACTCATAATATGGCACCACAGAACATGGACTCAGAATAATGGGCTCATAATATGGCACCACAGAACATGGACTCAGAATAATGGGCTCATAATATGGCATCACAGAACATGGCCTCTGAATAATGGGCTCTTAATATGGCACCACAGAACACGGCTTCACAATATTGGGCTCATAATATGGCACCACAGAACATGGCCTCGGAATATTGGACTCATAATATGGCACCACAGATCATGGCCTCGGAATATTGGACTCATTATATGGCACCACAGAACATGGCCCCAGAATAATGGGCTCATAATATGGCACCACAGAACATGGCCTCGGAATATTGGACTCATTACATGGCACCCCAGAACATGGCCTCTGAATATTGGACTCATAATATGGCACCACAGAACATGGCCTCTGAATAATGGGCTCATAATATGACATCACAGAACATGGCCTCGGAATAATGGGCTCATAATATGGCACCACAGAACAAGGCCTCGGGATAATGGGCTCATAATATGGCACCACAGAACATGGCCTCTGAATAATGGGCTCATAATATGGCACCACAGAACATGGCCTCGGAATAATGGGCTCATAATATGGCACCACAGAACACGGCCTCTGAATATTGGGCTCATAATATGGCACCACAGAACATGGCTTCGGAATAATGGGCTTATAATATGGCACCACAGAACATGGCTTCGGAATAATGGGCTCATAATATGGCACCACAGAACATGGTCTCGGAATATTGGGATCATAATATGGCACCACAGAACATGGCTCCAGAATAATGGGCTCATAATATGGCACCACAGAACATGGCCTCGGAATAATGGGCTCATAATATGGTGCCACAGAACAAGGCCTCGGAAGATTGGACTCATAATATGGCACCACAGAACATGGACTCAGAATAATGGGCTCATAATATGGCACCACAGAACATGGCCTCTGAATAATGGGCTCTTAATATGGCACCACAGAACACGGCTTCACAATATTGGGCTCATAATATGGCACCACAGAACATGGCCTCGGAATATTGGACTCATAATATGGCACCACAGATCATGGCCTCGGAATATTGGACTCATTATATGGCACCACAGAACATGGCCCCAGAATAATGGGCTCATAATATGGCACCACAGAACATGGCCTCGGAATATTGGACTCATTACATGGCACCCCAGAACATGGCCTCTGAATATTGGACTCATAATATGGCACCACAGAACATGGACTCAGAATAATGGGCTCACAATATGGCACCACAGAACATGGCCTCTGAATATTGGACTCATAATATTGCACCACAGAACATGGACTCAGAATAATGGGCTCATAATATGGCACCACAGAAAATGGCCCCAGAATAATGGGCTCATAATATGGCACCACAGAACATGGACCCAGAATAATGGGCTCATAATATGGCACCACAGAACATGGACTCAGAATAATGGGCTCATAATATGGCACCACAGAAAATGGCCCCAGAATATTGGGCTCATAATATGGCACCACAGAACATGGACCCAGTATAATGGGCTCATAATATGGCACCACAGAACATGGACTCACTATAATGGGCTCATAATATGGCACCACAGAACATGGACTCAGAATAATGGGCTCATAATATGACATCACAGTACATGGCCTCGGAATAATGGGAAAGAAATCACCCTAGGGAGATAAAACTGAAAGCAGGTACAATAGCAGTCGTGCATTTGGATTGGGATATTCACGAAACAATCACAATAAATTGCAACATTCTCCATGTGTGTGGTCTCTCGGTGCTGATGGCTGGCCAAGTCTGGCAGCTGTTACCCCGGCAGGCTGAGCCATGTCGCCTTTCCCGGCACTGCAGCATGTGGTATGAGGGGGCATTCAGCTTGTTCTCTCAGAATGGCCAGGCTTTGCTACCTTCAGAAGCATCTTATTGTGATTATTGGTGTAGGTGTGTTCTCTGGAGTTAATAGTGAGTGTGGCGTGTTACATCATGGCAGTCAGGCTGTGCAGCTCACTGCAAAGCCTCGAGTTTATTCACTGCCATAGCTGTGAGCACGATTTGCTGTTCTGTGGACATGCTCAGGCTTTGCAACCTTCCATGACACCTGACACGGGGCTTGGATACTGATGTGGATGAACATGTACATTTTGGACAGGAAGTAGACAGGGATGTGACAGTGAATGGACATGGGTGAACATGTGGCTGAAAACATGGTTGTGCATGTGACTGGTGATGTGGATGTGGTGGTGATTTGGCAGTGGAAACCGATGCAGACGTGGTCATTGATAAGCGGTGGATAATGCTGAAGATGTTGACAATGACTTCAGTGGCAAGGTTCATTTAGATGTGATGTGGCGGTGTAGGATGATTTAGGTGATGGCAATGGTCATGTGAATAGTGACGATGAGGTTGATGGTGATCTGAAAAGTTATGTGACTTCAAACAAAACTGGATGTTGACATGCATGTGAACAGTCATGTGCATCTGGGCAATGACGTGCATGTGTATAATCTAGTGGGTGCGCATGATGATGTGGGTGGCCATGCACATGTGGATGGTGATGTGGTTGCAGACAGTAATGCGGATGCGGATATCATTGTGGATTTGCACTGAGAAGGGGATAGATACTGTGTAGAAAGGTGAGGTGGATGGTGATATAGATGTGGGCGTGGGTCATGGTGTGAATGTGGATGTGTGGTGTACGCCTGCAAGTGGTGGGTGAGGTCAATCTGAATGCTGGCATAGATGTGCATGGTTAGGTGGATGTGCACAGTGTTGTAATGTGGATGGCGATGAAGATCTACATATGGAAGGGAATGTAGACAGTGATGTGATTTCGGACTGTGAGTCAATAATGCCGCAGAGTAGTGTACTATACTAAGAGGGTTAGAATAGGATTATAATATTCACATGAGGCAGACACATGGAAAGGAAAGGGAGATTCATCCAGCATTTTGGGAGATCAATTAATTTCTGTTTTTAGGGTTCTGAGACCATCTTGGAATTTCGGCCTGTCACTGGGGTCATGGTCACATTTGGGACAGGAGTTTCCTGTTATTAGGGTCTAATGTAGTGACACTGGGGTGTGTGTGCTGTCACTGTATATCAGGCCGCTTGTGTGCAAATTAATTTTTCTCTCTAAAGTCTCTCTCTCAGTTGTATTCTATTATGGTCTGAGTGATGCAGGTGTTTAACACTGTAGTTGTGCAAAGTCCTTCTGCTGTCATTAGCGAGCATGGAAAAGTGTGAGTATGCCGCATGTTTGCAGTAACCTAATGGTGCCCACGTGTGGAATCATATTCTGGCCACCTATAGTAAAGAAAACAAGCAATGCAGATGGTCTTCAGTTCCATCCCTACTCAGGTGATTCTCAGATATATGTCAAAGAAAGGGCCTGCTCAGCAGACCTGTCCTTTCTAACCAATTGGCTTCTTCGAATTCAACATTGGACGTTAACTAATTCCTCCTCACCTGTCTTTGGCTAGTGCTAGGTATGCCTGCACCTGGTGAGGGGACGGCCCATCAGTCCACAGCTTTCCTTTTCCTGAGCAGCTCTATGTCCTTTAAAAGTGCCAAGGACGAGTATGCGTGTCCTTTTTGCATAGACTTGCACAATAGCCTGGCACTTAAGGGGTTAAACTTTCAGGTGTGGACCTACAGCGGCTCTCCAGATGTGTTGGACTACGGTTTCCACGATTCTGCACCGTTTACTGTTCTGGCTGGGGCTAATGCGAGTGGAAGTTGAAAACATCAGGAGAGCCTGAGATTGCCGCCCCCTGCTCTAGACCTTCTGAAAGGGCCCTTCTGAAGGGGGGCAGGAGGGCTTCTGTTGCAAGGCAAAAACTGCAGAGTGCAGACTGTCCGCTGTGGTTTGTTGGTCCTTAGCTATACGCCTGTGAGGAGGCGGAGCATGGCAGGCTGAAAGGCGTCTCTTTTTGGTGAAGATCCATCCAGGATTGGTTGTAGAGCTGGAGATGGAATAGTGGAGGATGAAGACTCCTGATGTGGAACACAGTCACACCCCCCCCCCCGCCACATCTCACGACCTGATTACAGGTTTGTAGGTACTTCCTCCAGGAATACTGCCAAACAGTATCACCATTATCGCATGTGGTAACCATTCAGTTAGCATCCATTTTGGGATCCCATAGGACTCCATGGGTATTTCATGTTACAACATACAGTTATTTGTGCTAATTACTGTCTGTTGTAATATGAAATCCCTTGCATGTGGCCATGCTTGTATGTGGTGGAATTTTACCTCTGCACAAAAGATAGGAGACGAGATCAGTCTCACTTTTGAAACAAGAAATTTTGTGGAGTGGCAGAACCTCGAGTGGCCTGAAATACAGAAGGGCTATTTACGGGTTTGATCTTATTTCAGAAGATTTACCACTGAAATACCATGAAACGGAATTACCGTTGACACTTCTTGGTCCTACTCATATAACACAGGATTGAACATGCTGGTGGTAGTGCGGTGTTAGTCCTCATTTTCGGAGTCCATAGCACCTCATTGGGATAGCATCAGAATTACAGTTAAAGGAAATTCCCCCTGATTTTGTCACATTTTAGCAGTAATATGGTGCATATTGCTGGAAGTAAATCCTCCACTTTACCACCGAAACTATATTACGGTGGCACGGTAATACAGTGTTAGCATGGTAGTAACAGAATTACCACCACCTTACCACCGTTTATCCCCCCCACAGTTGTGCTTGTAATGAGAAAATCCCTTTACCTTGCTGTGCCTTATTTTCCCAAACTAACAAAATAAGGATCACTCATATTGGTTTATAATCTGTAGTGGTTTATAATCTATAGTGTTGTTTATAATCTATAGTGTTACAACATAAATAATTGTAATATTAAGTCTTTATAAAATGTGTACTGATGAGGTATGGAGGGTGGATGGGTAGACAGGATGCCAGATATGGGTATTTTGCCTAGCTGGCGGTGGTTGGCTCTTAGAGCGAAGCCAGACCCAAAGGCTCACCTCTGGCCCATTCCTACTAATGGCCTCGCTAGCTTCCCTATCTCTTTATATTAGTTTATAACTGAAGAAGAGACGTGAGGCCTGCTATCAAATTTCAAACAGAGACACCCCGAAATCTGGGCTCAAACCCCAACTTTCCCATATTGCCAAAATATAATGTCCTGGTCAAATCGTTTTTGTATTACACACATGCACACCCACGCATTTTGCTTTGAGAATGTACGTTTGGGTAAAATATTGGTATAGTTTACACGCCATGGACCTTGGTACTGCTACATTGTGCTCTTGGGCAAATGTTCCAGGAACCCAAAATTCTACTTGCCCCCAGGACAACAGTTACCAGTCCTCTCCTGCTACCCTCCCACGTAGAAAGCTCCCAAGCCCCCCCAACACATCCCTCACCCACTGGGTGCCCCTGGCTTGCCAACGTTCCTGATGGGGTATTAGTACCCCACTCAATCACTGTGACCCCTGCTAATCAGCCGCAGCACACAGCCAGCACTGCACACCTCCTTCTTTTTTCTTTTTTATCATACAACACTTATTCTGTGTAAGCAACATGGCCTCCGCCTGACTCTCAAACTGGCCACTGGGCCTGTACTGAGGGCCTCTTAGATCTCCACCATTCAACTTCCCATGGAACATACCATCATGCCTTGGCCTTCTGGCAATACTGTTAGTTGCTTGTTGCTTGACTATGTGTGAGCTCTGCATTGGAAAACATTCCCTTCGATGCACTGTCACCTCAA
Organism: Ambystoma mexicanum; assembly: GCF_040938575.1. NCBI lineage: Eukaryota > Metazoa > Chordata > Amphibia > Caudata > Ambystomatidae > Ambystoma > Ambystoma mexicanum. The sequence goes on along the minus strand of NC_090925.1, from coordinate 46,949,671 downwards.
TGATAGTCAGAAGCTGTGCAATAGTGTGATTTGCACCAACCTTCTAATTTCTGCACTGCTTTCTCCTAAACTGTTAAAAGAGTTTTCTGTAGTATTTCATTACATCAGCAGGCCGATTCATGTAATTCCTCACAAAAGTGTCGCACGCGGCTGGCGCACAGCGTGCAAGTGCGAATGTCTGCACCAGCCACGTGCGATAAAATCAATTTCCGCGCACAGCGTATTCATGGATTCTCGCCTCCAAAAGCAGACGTGGCGCAGAGTGGTGCAGCGACCCTGCAGCAGCGCCAGTTACGCCCCCAAGAACGCCCTATTGCAAGGAAAAGCCATCAAGATCGCAAAACCATTGCAAAGGGCTGCGCCAACCCTGTACCAGTTTACCGGACTGGCAAACAGCAAACGCAAAGCGGGGAACGTGTATTATAGGTTTCGGGAACACGCGTGCGTGAGAAGTTTCACACGCGATCTTGCCTGGGGGAGCGTGTGCGTGTATTTCAGGGGTGCGCGAGAAGTTCCACACGCGATCGGGCCCGGGGTAGCGTGTGCGTGTATTTCAGGGGTGCGTTTTACACACGAATGGCCTGGGTGCGTGTATTTCAGGGGTGCGCGAGAAGTTCCACACGCGATTGGCCTGGGCGCGTGTATTTCAGGGGTGCGCGAGAAGTTCTACACGCGATCGTGCTGGGCGTGTGTATTTCGGGGGTGCGCGTGAAGTTCCACACGCGATCTGGCCTGGGGGAGCGTGTGCGTGTATTTCAGAGGTGCGTGAGAAGTATCACACGCGAACGGGCTGGGTGCGTGTATTTCAGGGGTGCGCGAGAAGTCCCACACGCGATTGGGCTGGGTGCGTGTATTTCAGGGGTGCGCGTGAAGTTCCACACGCGATTTCAGCAGGGTATGTGTATTTCAGGGGTGCGCGAGAATTTTCACACGCAATTTCAGCAGGGTACGTGTATTTCAGGGGTGCCGGGGAGTCCTACATGTGATTTGGCAGTGTGGGTCCTCCCAGGTGTTCCATGTACACCCTCCACGGCCCCTGCAGGCAGCCCACACCACAGGGGACTACCCTGCATCCCTTGTCATGTCCCGCAGGCAGCCCACCCAACATGGGCATGCCCCCCAGCAAAGGCACATGTCTCCTTGCACTACTGATCACCAACTCATGTCCCCTTGTACCCCCACCCCCAGCATTGCGGGGCACCTGCCAGCAGGTCCCCACTCATGTCCCACTCATGTCCCTCTGCACCCCCACCCCCCAGCATTGCGGGGCACCTGCCAGCAGGCCCCCACTCATGTCCCACTCATGTCCCCCTGCACCCCCAATGCCCAGCATTGCGGGGCACCTGCCAGCAGGCCCCCACTCATGTCCCACTCATGTCTCCCTGCACCCCCACCCCCCAGCATTGCGGGGCTCCTGCCAGCAGGCCCCCACACATGTCCCCCAGCCAACATGTCATCACAATCTAGATCCCTGGCCCTTATGGTCAGCCTCCAAATGCCAAACACCCACCCGAGTATTGCATCCACCCACTTAGAAAAGGCAATGACATGATAGAACCCCAATTGCAAGTTTGGAAATGAACACATGTCCCTCACATACACCCAATGGGTGTCAGTGAATCTCAAAACCCATATCATGATATGCATGATACCAATGAGATGAAACTACACATTGAAGATTGATGAAAAAAATGTATTAAAAACAGCATAAATGGAATTAAAAATAAACAAATGACAACAGGAATCAAAAACCAAAAGCAGCATGTCGGTGAAATAATGAAAAACGACAAATCATAATCCAAAGGAAAGGTGTCCAAAGTCACAGTTCAAGAAAGTAAATCCAAGGTAAAAACAAAACCGAAAACCATTGCTCCATGGGTAAATCCAAAAAAAAAACTAAAATCCAACAGTCAACTATATACAGATAAACAATCCAGGGTCCATGATCCCAACTGAAGAAATGAAACCTATATAAAAAATACTACCTAATAAAAAAACTATATACAAAAATGTGGTCCATTGTCCAAAAGGTCCAAAATAAATAAAAAAGCAAAGGAAACCTAACACTAACTACATAACTATTTACAAGGCCAGCGGGCTAGTCCGACGGCTCACTGGTTGTTGTCATGGGCCAGGGCATCATCGAACTCCTGTTCAATGGCCTGGAGGCGGGCATGTTCCCTGGCCCCGAGGTCTCGCAGGGATAATGCAGTGTCCAGCTCCAACTCCCTGCGAAGACCCTCGAGGCACTCAGCCCGCCTCAGCGCCCTCCGCATGGAGTTCTCCGCCCTGACCATTGTGAGCCGTTCCTCCTCTGCCCGCTGCCGCTCCGCACCTACTGCTGGCCCAACCGCTCCCACATGGAAGCCACTCCCATTCCAGGGTTCTCCTGCCCTCCGGCCGAGACCTGCACCCCTGATGTTGATGGCCCCGAGCCATGATGCCTCCCACGTCGAGCCTGCCGCTGCCTCCGACGCAACTGCATGTGCCAGCACGACGGCATCCAGGCTGATGGAATCCACCGACGCCGTCGTGCACGTGCCCTGCCCGATGATGCCGTCACATCCTCCATCTGCTGGGGTCCATTTGCTGGTGTGTCCACCCCTGATGGACCTCTGACTCCCGACTGTGGCAGGGATGGGATCCCCACCAAGGTGGCTGCATTGGTCGGGGCAGGTCCACAGGGGGCCCTGATGGCATCTGGACCGGAAGACGGCATGGAGTACGACTGGCGCATAGCCTCCACAGAGGAGGAGAGGGTCGCCAGAGTGCCCGACACATGTACGAGACCCCCGACCATGACCGCTCCCAACTGGGCCACGTTGGCACGGTGCTCTTCGTGATGATGTGCGTGCTCCCCCCGGGAAGCACGCACCTCATCACGAATGACAGCCGTGCGCAACGCGACACCAATCAGGACCTTCTCCATACGGCCAGGGGTCCCCTCGTCCGCAGGTGGAGGGGAGTCAGATGACATGGACATCCCCCCTACCTGCGGACGGGCCTGGGATGGGGCATCCCTGCTGGTGCATGGTGGTGCAGTCACAGTGTCAGGGACAGTGACATGCACAGGCACCTCCACAGCGACTTGTGCTGCCTCCTGCCCCTACCCCTGGACTGCACCACTTGCATCAGCAGGGATGCCCCCACCAGGCCCCATGTGTGGCTCAGTAGCGGCCTCCTCCTCCTCTGTGGAAACCACCAACCTGGATGGCTCCACACCGTCTTCCGCCATTGCAAGCCCCTGTGGGGGCTCACCCACCCCTTCCTCTGCAGCCGTGGGGGCATCCCCGCCGCTTAGCTCCACAGCGCCGTCTCTGCCCTCTTCTTCACTTTGCACTGTGTAGAGGGAGACATAGAACACAGGAAGCAATAGCAGATGAGTGGCACTGTCAAAGATCACTTCCATCATGTCCCTCCATAACACATGGGTCAGTGCAGGCAAAACACATGCAGTAACAGGCATGGCGCATGCTATGGACATAAGCAAACATGTCCAAGGGACTCTTGAAGCATACAATGTTGTTTTTGGACTCACATGCATCATGGGTCATGCCTATCACATGCACACACTTCAACGTACTTTCATTCATCTGGACTCGTACACCCCAGACACAGTGGATGCAAGGATAACTAGACTGCATCAGTGATTCTGAACATTGTCACAGACATGTGTCATGCATCCATGGCATTCACAAGTCACAGACACGCAGGTCAGAAACACAGACATGGACACCATACATGTACATGGCATCAGCACCCATCCCTCACCCCCACCCATGTCCAGGAACAGACACTGGCATGCTCTCATGTGTCCATTCTGAATAGGGCTCCCCATGTTGCATTTAAACACATACACCAACCGTGTGCTTCACACATTACTGGTCTCACGTGCATGACCATGATGTCCCTGCACACACACACGTGTACATGGCCTATGTCACACATACAGGCAAGTATCAGACAACCAGCACACTGCAACATGCCCTGTCTCACACAGCAATGCTTGGCCACTTACCGCTCGACTCCAGACGGGTCTGCCTCTCAAGGATCTGGGCATGGAGCGCTGGGCGTACGCGTTCCAGGACCATCAGCTGGATGGTACTCATGCTGCCCCGGCCCCCCTCCACGAGGCGCCGGGCCTTTATGAGGGTCCTGGACCTGAAGTCCTCCCAGCGCTTCTTGACTTGCTTGATGTTGCGGGTTGCCACCCCCTCCGCGTTGATGGCAACCACAAAGTCGTCCCAGATCCTGTCCCGTCCTTCCTTGTCGGCGCGTGGTGATCCGAAGAGGGCATCATAATGCCACAGGACAAGCTCCACCAGGACACCAACTTCCTTCTGACTGAAGCTGGTGGCCCTCTGCCCCTCTGGCTGGGGGTCGCCAGTTTTCTCGGACGGTGTTTCCCTCGACATGGCGACCCCCGAGGCAGACATGGGTGGGAAACTGGGTCCTGGGGCTGGGCTGTGGAGCGATGGTATCCCAGTCGGGAGTGTTCTGTTCCAGCAGGGGTGGACACAGCAACTGGACCCCTGCAGATGGCTGATGTGCAGGCACCAAATGGCAGGGCATGGTGGCAGCAGGCAGGCAGGCAGCAGCAGATGGCTCGTGGGAGGCTGCTCGGGGCTCTGGGGGGCAGTAATTCGGCCTTTTGGGCAGGAGCGTGGTCTTCCGTGTGCTTACGCGTGGCCAGCTTGATACGGAGTGATTTGGCACGTGAAAATTCTGCACGTCAGCGTGTAATTCGAGGAAAGGCCCTTAGCGCGTATGCGCTTCTGTGACGTATCGCGCACGGGCGTTGCTTTTCGTGGGGTGCGGTGCGTGTGTTTTGCAGTCGTTGGGGTTCACACGCTATTACTTCACAGCGGGTGGTTGTTGGCTACGCGTTCTTCTACACGCAAGGCAGACGGTGAGTGGTACCCTGCTCCCCCAGGCCCGATCGCGTGTAAAACCACCCGCGAGCCCCTGAAATACACGTACCCCGCTCCCCCAGGCCCGATCGCGTGTAAAACCACCCGCGAGCCCCTGAAATACACGTACCCCACTCCCTCAGGCCCGATCGCGTGTAAAACCACCCGCGAGCCCCTGAAATACACGTACCCCGCTCCCCCAGGCCCGATCGCGTGTGAAACTTCTCGCGCGCCCCTGAAATACACGCGCACAGGCCAATCACGTGTGAAACTTCTCGCGCACCTCTGTAATACACGCTCCCAGGACAATCGCGTGTGGAACTTCTCGCGCACCTCTGAAATACACGCGCCCAGGCCAATCGCATGTGGAACTTCTCGTGCACCCCTGAAATACACGCACACGCTCCCCCAGGCCCGATCGCGTGTGAAACTTCTCACGCACCTCTGAAATACACGCGCCCAGGCCTAGCGCATGTGGAACTTCTCGCGCACCCCTGAAATACACGCACACGCTCCCCCAGGCCCGATCGCGTGTGGAACTTCTCACGCACCTCTGAAATACACGCACCCAGGCCTACCGCGTGTGGAACTTCTCGTGCACCCCTGAAATACACGCACCCAGGCCATTTGCGTGTAAAACTTCTCGCGCACCCCTGAAATACCCGCACACGCTCCCCCAGGCCCGATCGCGTGTGGAACTTCTCGCGCACCTCTGAAATACACGCACACGCTCCCCCAGGCCCGATCGCGTGTGGAACTTCTCGCGCGTGTAGAACTTTGGCACACATTTTTTTCCTGCGCAGGGACGCTACCGCCTGCTTTCGTGTGGCGGACATGTATGGGCCTGTGCGCGTCTTTGGCCGTGCGCTGTTTTTCCCTATTCCATTCCATGAATACGTGTTGCAGGCGAGCGTGTGGGCGTTCCGCGCACTTGCTTCCTGTACTTGCCCCGTGACGCCCACATTTTCACGAGTTGTTCCCCATTCTGCGTGTAACGCCCCTTGGTACGCCTACTTTTGTTATGTGCGCCGCGCCATGTGCGAATTCGCTGTGGCCTTATTGCATGGCGTTCGATGACCTGTGCGCCAGCGTACGCCACGCACTTTTTCAGCGCACATCCCACATTTTGCACGTGCACGGACTTTCATGAATAGATGTGCGCTGTTTTCTATGCGATAATCGCACCTGCACTGCGATTTTCACTATTTCACTGTGAATCGCACTTCTTCGCACGCCTGCGCTTTTTTTTCAGCGCACATTCATTCCATGAATCGGCCTGCAGGTGTTTGTGGCATTTTCTCTGGTGTATTACCACTATAGGACGTTTGCCTTGTCTCTGAAATATTTATGTTCCCATTGTCAGGCCATGCTCTCAATTTATGATCACTGTATTCTCAGACCTGCCTGTATTCTGACATTTGCTGAGTTCTCATGGTGCCCTCAGTCCTTTTGTTGTATTTGCAAACCTATGGTGCTTTCCTCACTGTTGTTTCATTTAGGGCCTTCTTGTGGGGCGCCATCTGTGCATTATTAGCACTGTGATGCATATTCCTCATGTTTTGATGTGTGAGGCTGACATTTGTTGACTTGTTATTGTGTGTGCTATGCTTCCACTATATCCTCCCTCTATTGTCAACACTGTATTCTCTGTTTGTTATCTAAGTTTTCTTTATTGTCCAAGACCTATGATCTTTTGTCTAAATGTTAGATGGTTTACTGCTAGATGGTTTAATGCTAGATAGTTTACTGATAGATGGTTTACTGCTAGATGGTCTACTGCTTAATATTTTACTACTAGATGGTTTATTGCTAGTTGGTGTACTGCTAGTTTCCTGCTAGATGGTTTACTGCTAGATGATTTACTGCTAGATGGTTTACTGCTAGATGGTCGGCTGCTAAATAGTTTGCTGCTAGATGGTGTACTGCTAGTTTACTGCTAGATAGTTTACTGCTAGATGATTTACTGCTAGATGGTTTACTGCTAGATGGTCTACAGCTAAATAGTTTACTGCTAGATGGTTTACTGCTAGATGGTCTAATGCTAAATAGTTTACTGCTGGATGGTTTACTGCTAGATGGTTTACTACTAGATGGTGTACTGCTAATTTACTGCTAGATAGTTTACTGCTACATGGTTTTCTGCTACATGGTCTACTTCTAAATATTTTACTGCCAGATGGTTTACTGCAAGATGGTTTACTGCTAGATGGTCTACTGCTAAATAGTTTTCTGCTAGATGGTTTACTGCTAGATGGTGTACTGCTAGTTTACTGCTATATAGTTTACTGTTGCATGGTTTTCTGCTACATGGTCTACTTCTAAATATTTTACTGCCAGATCGTTTACTGCTAGATGGTTTACTGCTAGATGCTCTACTGCTAAATAGTTTACTGCTAGATGGATTACTGCTATATGGTGTACTTTTAGATAGCTTACTGCTAGATGATTTTAGGCACTGAGTGTTATTCTATTCTATGACCTATGATGCAATGTCTCATTTTTGGAATGTCTAATGTCGATGTGCATGGAGTTCTCATTGTATTCTACATCTATGATGCTTGTGACTAATCTTTGGAATGTTTAATGCTCGCTAGAGCTGCTGCCTATTGGATTCACTGTTACAACTGGTGCATATCCGTCCCATACGTGCTGCACCAGGTAAGACAATACCCTCTATTCCCTTTGACCTCTTCCTTTCTCCCTCTCCCAAGCTCCTCTTCACCTAAAATGGATGTAGACGTGCGTATAAGTCCAGCTTCTTTGGACATGCGCTGTTCATTCGGCTCTCATGTGTGGGTCACCACTTTGGATGCTGTATTGAATTTATCGACTTTCGCAAACCACCTCCATCTATGACTCCCCATAATGATTATGCATATCTGTTGTAGCCCCTGCATACACCAGGTGTGTCTACACCAGTATGTACAGCTGCACCCACCTTACTTCAGAACTTTGCCCACACTCATTGCCAATGCCCTACCATTGCCCGATTGTTCCTCTGCCCGCCCACGTGATCTTGCGCATCAACTGCGCCCTCGAGGCGACGCCAGCAAGTGTGGGCCTTGGATTGATTGTCAACTTAGGTTTTACTGTTATTGTCACTCCCTATCTTTTATTCCACTGTATACACTAGGTCAACTTGCACATGTACACCAGATGCAGCCCCCATATCATGTGCTGTGGCTTTACAAGATTGTGCACACACAAGCAATCGTTATGCTTTCACAACGTTCTACATAATTCCTACCTGCACCCCATTCAGTTACTTTTGTTTTCGCCAAATATTTAACTGGAGAACAATAGTTGTTGCAAAACTACGGACCTACTCATCTATCTATTTTGACCTGACAGCCTGTGTGCTGTACACAAATCCTTCTTGTCTGCAACTACCTTATATGACCTGGCAGTCTGTGCGCTGTACACAAATCCTTCTTGTCTGCAACTTCCTAATGTGAGCTGGCAGTCTGTGCGCTATACATGAGTTTCTTCTCTGCAACTACCTGTCTGCACGTCTGATATAGCCCCCTGAACCACGAGGTCAGGCACTACCAGTCTGCATACATACACACCTATTTTGTCTCATGCCTGTCTGCATGTTTGGTGTAGCCCCCACACCATGAGGTGAGGCTTTGCCAGTCTGCATACATACACCTATTTTGTCTCGTATGCCTGTCTGCGCATCTGGTGTACCCCGCAACATGAGGTGAGGAGTTGCCATTATGCATAAAAACACCTATTTTGCCTGTTATGCATGTGTGCAGATCTGATTTAGTCCCCTGCACAAGAGGTGAGGCTTCGCCAGCCTGCATACACACACCTATTTTGTCTATTATGCCTGTCTGCACACCTGATGTAAACCCCTGCAACATGAGGTGTGTCTTTACCATGCTGCATACACACACCTATTTTGTCTCTTATGCCTGTCTGCATGCCTGATGTAAACCCCTGCACCATGAGGTGTGTCTTGGCCTAAAAGAGAAACTGGCACCATGTGTTCTATGTAGGGGGTGAACCTCCTGTTTCATGCTTCCGGCCAGCTCAAAAGTTGGGGCCTGGGGCAGGAATTACATTTGTTTACATACGCTACATACGCTACTCACAGTTTGAGGGCCTCACGTCGTTAATTCAACAGAACAGTGTTCCAGTCCTGCAAGAATGAGTCCATCTTGTCATTTACCGTCCCTGATAGATTTTCATACACAAAGATAGCCCATAACTTAGAGAGACACTCCTTTTTGGTCGGGGGCTGCGGTTGCTTCCATTTCTGTGCTACTGTGATTCTACCCACTCTCAACATGGCTTCTACTGGTCTAGGGATAGCAGGGAGGTCGGATTCAGGGGTGGGGTGCCTAGCAGGCTTTCACAGGGGTGCAGATTTGGGGAGACTAACCTATCGGGAGGGAGGTGCCAAGTGTGCTGAATTTTAAAATTGTGCTCCATCGGCGCCGTGTAGAGTGAACCTACTAGCAATGATTTACAGAGAGAGCTCCAGGCTGCGTCATCCAGCTCTTCACCCACCCTTTCTGCCCAGTAAGATTTACATTTCTTCCTTCCCTCAGGGCCCGCTGTGTTTAACTCTCTGTATATTTTGGAGATCACTCCTTTCCTAGTGGTATGCTCCATGATTATCTTCTCAAAGTGGGTAAGGGAGCGCGAGAAGTTGCTGCCCCATTTGGGGTCTGTCAGAGTGCCCTTCACACGGAGATATACAAAGATGGACAGCAGGGGCATGCCCGAGGCCCCGGCCAGAGCCTCATAGTCAATGAAGGTATGTTCCCTTAATAGTTGAGCCACCCGAACCAGCCCCCCTTCCCTGCAGGCCTGTGTGTGGTGCAGACCCATGTTGCCCATGTCAATGGTAGGGCCCCACAGCAATGTCAAAGGCGAAGACCATCAGGAGATGAGTGAATTTGACTGGTTGCTATCCCATTGTTCCCAGAGAGCCGTCAGTGTGGGGTGAGTCCAAACCTGCGTGGGGATTCCCCTGAGGGATGACCACAAAAGGTCTCACACTTTCTTGGGGTGAGTGTAGGTGTTAACCTATATATTTCCATTGGGTCGCAGCATCGTCTCTCAGGTGCTCTACCAGCACCCGGACTTGAGCCGCCTTATAGTATAGTTTACAGTCTGGCAGGGCGAAGCCCCCGTGGTCCCTGGGGAGTGTCAATGTTGTGTATTTAACTCTCGGCTCTCTCCCATTCCAGATAAAACATTGAGCGGCCCCCTGGAGGCCCGAGAAGAAGGAAGGTGATAACAAGATAGGGAGTGCTGTGAAGAGATACAAGAGGCAGGGGAGAATGTTCATCTTGACCGAGACCATCCGGCTACAGCAGGAGAGCGTAGAAGATCTGCTTTGATTTTCTCCAAGGTTGGGACGTAATTAAGTTTGAATAAGGATGTCAGGTCCTTCAGGAGGAGTACCCCCAGATACGGGGAGGATTTTTTCTCGACTCTTATTCCCCCTATTGTTTCCCTACCCATTTTGTCCCAATTTTGGCCTCCCATGGACATAACACTGGACTTGGAGGGGTTTATTTTCAGGTCTGAGAATCCACCAAATGTGTTTACCTTCTCTAGTAAGTGCCTGGAGTGAGCCTGGAAACTTGGTCAGGTAGTACAGAATTTCATCCGGGAATAAAGAGAGTTTAAACTTGTGTTCACCTATTCTGATTCCCTCAATCCCTCTCTCCATCCTGATAGTGATAGCCAAAGGCTCCATGGCCAGGGCGTTCAGCAAGAGAGAGAGGGGTCAACCGTGGCTGGTCCCTCTGGAGAGAAGGCAGGGGCACAAGACTACCCCATTAACTGCCACTCCCGCCATGGGGGCATTGTAAAGTTCTGCAATCCATGCTCTAAATGTTTCCCCTATCCCCATTTTCTTCAACACTTTGCCCATATACTGTCATTCAACACGGTTGAAAGCCTTTTCCATGTCTATAGACATGAGGTGGGTGTCCAGGTCTTTCTGTGCAGCTTTGTGCATTAAGCTATGGTCTTTCTTATGTTGTCCGCCCCCTGTCTACCAAAGATGAACACAACCTGGTGATCATGGCTCAACACGGGAAGGTGCTGGGCTAGTCTGTTAGCCAGGAGTTTGGCAAATATTTTCACATCAGTGTTTAGGAGTGAGATGGGCCTGTACGAGGAGCAGTGGGCTGGGTCTTTCCCTACCTTAGGGATAACAACTATTAGGGCATCTGACATGGAGGGGGGAGGGAGCCCGTCTCCAAGAATTAGTTGAACAGTTTGGCCATAAAGGGTTCTAGGGTGGAGTGGAATACCTTATAAAATGCTAGTGTGAAAACATCATAGCCGTGGGTGGTACCTCCTTTCATTCCACTAATGGTGTCTATTATTTCCTGGGGAGAGATGGGGGCTCCATAAGGTCCAACTACTCTTGTGGTAGGTGCGGGATTGGGAGAGCATCAAGGAAAAACAGTCAGCATCTGACCCGTCTCTGATGTATTTTGACGTAAACAACCCAGTGCAGAAGTGCTGGAATTCCTCTGCTATCTGGGTATCTTCCAGGAGCTTTGAAACCTCGGCAGAGGTCAAGGTATCTACCTTACGGCTATTCCTGGTCTCCATCAATTTCCATGCCATGATGTGTCAGCTTTCTCACCCTTTTCCATATACCTCTGTTTCAAAAAGGCAAGTTTACCCTCTGTCTGGGGAATCAGGAGGGATTTTAATTTTTCTTTGAGCTGCTGGAGCTCGGCCACCTTGGCCAGGAAAATTTGAGATTTCCCCCACTACCCCATCCAGTTAAATGGCCTCAATCTTCTCTCTAAGGCGTTTCTCCTCTTTCTCCCTTTCTCTTTTTTGCCTTGAACCCATTCCAATGGGAATGCGCCTTATTGTTGCCTTAAATGCTTCCCAGACTCCTGCTACGCTTACCTTCGTGTTGTCATTTATTCCAAAGTATTCTTGAATTGTGGTCAGGGGGATTTGGCTAGGGTTTTGTCTCTCAGCGACAGATCATTACAGGACCATCTTGTTTTCCTATGGGGTCTCGGGTTGGGCGCCTATCAGTGTTTTCACTAGGTCGTGGTAAGACCATGGGATTGTCTCTACCAATGATTCAAATACTCACTCTCGCATAGCAGAGTCTACCAAATTTGAGCAGGGGGGGCTAACCCTGTTTTATTGTGTGTGTGTCGGACAAACCCAGCTCCTCATTGACACTCTGGAAACGGGCTGACTTCCGTCGTGTCCAAGAAGGGGTCCTCACTCTTCCTATCACTTTCTGGGTTTAGGACCATGTTAAAATCACGTCCCACAATCAGGGCTCCCTCCACAAACAACATTATTTTGGCTCCCACCCCTTCCCAGAACTGGTCCTGAGCTTCGTTTGTGCAGTAGATAGAGACCAACGTGATCACCGCCCCCCTAATCTCGCCCTTCACCATCAGGTGGCACCCCTCAGGGTCTTTGTGTTGCGACTTGGGTGTAAAATGAGCTTCCGCATATAGCACCACATCCACCCCCTTTTTTTTGTAGGGTTTGACACATGAAAGACCTCTTGTATTGTTCCGGCTCTCAATGACGGTCCCCTGCCCGGACCCAATGTGTCTCTTGCAGAAACATGAAGTGTAGTTTTGAACTATTGAAACCTCTCACCACCAGTGATCTTTTGTGTGGAGAGTTTTATCCCTTAACATTAAGAGAATCCAACACCAGTTTATGTTGTGTGTAATCCTTTTAAGGATGGCCAAGGTCTCCTGCTTGCAAATATGTATGTCTTAGCCTGTGAGTTGCCTGTCATTCTATAAATTCAATCCAAACCTGGTAGTGTATAAGAAATATAGAAGCAAAGTTTTAACAACCCACTCCCCCTCCTGAGCGCAATGGCTACCTGCGACAATGGATATTTGCCACTGGGCCAGACCACCAGCTACTTCCACCTCAGGCTGGCACAAGATCAAAGATCACCACTGAGCCCCCTCTCTATGAACCCTACACTGGTAAAAGATAGCTTGAACCCTTCCCCAACAACCCGAGTAGAAAACAACAATAAGATGACCTCTCATGCACTAATAATTTCCCAGGGGCTGTGCTTCTTCAACCTGGCCGCGGTTCCTCTAATTGTTAGTGTTACCTTATGGACCTCGTTCTAACAGCTGACAGAGACGGAGGTCAGCCGGCCCGCCTTGGAACCTGGAGAAAAAGAGTTTGAATGTACAGGACACCAGGGGGTAGCAGTGCCCGCCCACCCCCGCCTTGATTGGTCCCGTATAGAAGGTCCCCCTTCATTGCTAGTCCTCCCTGGGCAGCCCTCTGCCCGGCAGCCTCTGCGGCTAAGGACCTGAGGCAAAGGACGGCTGCTACAGAGACGGCGCCGAGACGTATCTGCAGGTATCCACAGGAGAAGCAAGAAGCCAACAATAAGTAAGTGTGGTAAGGGCGGGGCCAGAAGCAATTACTTCACGCCATACTACCCTACCACTCATCTAACAAAGCATCACCAGTGTAAATTCATTACATCCATAGTATATTTGCATTTGGAAACTCCATCCTATACATGTGAAAAGTTGAATTCAGAAGTGCGCCCAATAGCCTCTCTGTGAAAGTTGCATTTAGAAGTGTGCCCAATAGCCTCTCTGTGAAAGCTGCATTTAGAAGTGTGCCCAATAGCCTCTCTGTGAAAGTTGCATTTAGAAGTGCGCCCAATAGCCTCTCTATGATAGTTGCATCTAGAAATGTGCCCAATAGCCTCTCCGTAAATTTAGAAGTGTGCCCAATAGCCTCTCTGTGAAAGTTGCATTTAGAAGTGTGCCCAATAACCTCTCTGTGAAAGTTGCATTTAGAACTGTTCCCAATAGCCTCTCTGTGAAAGTTGCATTTAGAAGCGTGCCCAATAGCCTCTCTGTGAAAGTTGCATTCAGAAGTGCGCCCAATAGCCTCTCTATGATAGTTGCATCTAGCAGTGTGCCCAATAGCCTCTCCGTAAATTTAGAAGTGTGCCCAATAGCCTCTCTGTGAAAGTTACATTTAGAAGTGTGCCCAATAGCCTCTCTGTGAATTTAGAAGTGTGCCCAATAGCCTCTCTGCGAATCTAGAAGTGTGCCCAATAGCCTCTCTGTGAAAGTTGCATTTAGAAGTGTGCCCAATAGCCTCTCTGCGAATCTAGAAGTGTGCCCAATAGCCTCTGCATGAAAGTTGCATTTAGAAGTGTGCCCAATAACCTTTCTGTGAAAGTTGCATTTAGAACTGTTCTGCAAATCTAGAAGTGTGCCCAATAGCCTCTCTGTGAAAGTTTAATTTAGAACTGTTCCCAATAGCCTCTCTGTGAAAGTTGCATTTAGAAGTGTGCCCAATAGCCTCTCTGTGAATCTAGAAGTGTGCCCAATAACCTCTCTGTGAAAGTTGCATTTAAAACTGTTCCCAATAGCCTCTCTGTGAAAGTTGCATTTAGAAGTGTGCCCAACAGCCTCTCTGTGAATTTACAAGTGTGCCCAATAGCTTCTCTGCAAATCTAGAAGTGTGCCCAATAGCCTCTCTGTGAAAGTTGCATTTAGAACTGTTCTGCAAATCTAGACGTGTGCCCAATAGCCTCTCTGTGAAAGTTTAATTTAGAACTGTTCCCAATAGCCTCTCTGTGAAAGTTGCATTTAGAAGTGTGCCCAATAGCCTCTCTGTGAATCTAGAAGTGTGCCCAATAACCTCTCTGTGAAAGTTGCATTTAAAACTGTTCCCAATAGCCTCTCTGTGAAAGTTGCATTTAGAAGTGTGCCCAACAGCCTCTCTGTGAATTTAGAAGTGTGCCCAATAGCTTCTCTGCAAATCTAGAAGTGTGCCCAATAGCCTCTCTGTGAAAGTTGCATTTAGAAGTGTGCCCAATAACCTGTCTGTGAAAGTTGCATTTAAAACTGTTCCCAATAGCCTCTCTGTGAAAGTTGCATTTAGAAGTGTGCCCAACAGCCTCTCTGTGAATTTAGAAGTGTGCCCAATAGCTTCTCTGCAAATCTAGAAGTGTGCCCAATAGCCTCTCTGTGACAGTTGCAGTTAGAATTGTTCCCAATAGCCTCTCTGTGAAATATCATAATAGTCTAATACAGTGCCGGGTTGAACCGACTAATCTCCCTAATAACCTCTCTGGGCAAAGCTGAGTTAGATTCATGCCTAATACCCTCCCTGTATAAATTTGAATTGAGAGAAGTGCACCAATTAGCGTGACCTAATTGAACTGACTAGTGTCCAGAATAGTCTCTCTGTGCTTAGTTCAATCTAGAAGTGTGCACAACACCATTGAGGCTAAGAAGCATGCCTAAATATCCTAATTAATCCTATTAGTATACCTAATAGTATATCTGTGTCATGTAGAATCTAAAACTGTGCCTAATAATCTAATATCCCCCTATACAAAATTGAATCTAGAGTTAAACCTCATATCATCCCTGTGTACAGTTGATCCTAGAAGTGTACCTAATAATACCTAATAGCCTAATATCATCTCTGTGCAATTTGAACTTGGAAGTGTGCCTGAACTTAGAACTACAATTAGAACGCCCTCCTAAATCCACCTAAAAGCTAGTACCAAGCATGAGTGCACCCTCAAACCAACAGTTTGTCGGAAACGACCGCCATGGACTGCCCCCACTCCCCAATCTGCCTTCCCTCCCATCCCCCCCTTCCCAAATCACCCCACCCTCCTTCGCACTCCCTGCCATTCCTCTCTCCAAACACCAAGCCAGAGGGGCACGATGGCGAGCCAACCACCCTAAAATCACTCCTCCCCTGAACCCCACCACCGACCAGCCAATGTCAACCATGCCTGCTCCCCTCATACCTAGGACACCACGCGCTGCAAGCGTCTGCCCGCCGCCTTCTCTCTCCTCGTTAAACTATCCCTCTCTCCGTCGCTCTCACACAGCTTCCTAATAATCTACAGGCCCCCTGGCTATGATAGACAATTTGCAAACAACCTCTGCGACTCAATTGCCACCCTTCAACCAAACCACCCCAACCTCACCCTTCTTGGAGACTTCAACATATGGCTCGACATCCCCACCAACCCTATGACACACTCTCTGGTTGACAGTTTGGACGCAATTAACCTCCAACACCACATAAATGGCCCGACTCACTATAAAGGACACACTCTTGATGCCATCTTTAGCTCCAACACCCTCATTCATTTAAAGCCCCCCACCCCTATCCTCTGGTCCGATCACTTCATTCTCACGTCAGCCATTCACTCACCCGACCTACGCAAATGCTGGAAAAAACTAATAATCATCCCGGACCTAGCCGACGCACTCCTCCAGTCTCTGCCTCCTACCTGCCAACTCAACAATCAACTAACCCCCGCCGCCTTGCCCTCAAACCCCTGCCACCTTCCCCCCCAACCGCACCCTTTCCCCTCCCTAAAAACAGCACGCCTAGCCTTAGCAAGGACCGAAGCAACATCTCTCTCCCCCTCTAACCCCCCTACCCTCTCTCACACTCCAATTGCAACAAAGAAACTAAAGAGGAAATGTACCTGGTGCCCCACAATCTCTCAGCACTCTTCACCTCCCCTGTCTCGACCCACCACTCATTCCCCCACTCACCTCCTTCCCCCGTGGCTTCACCCTTCCTGAAACCCCTCTCCCTCGATTTCTCATCAACTGCAACTCAAACTCCTAACCGCCCACAGCCCCCCTTCAAATCCCCCAAACCAAACCCGATCATCCTAACACCCCCAGCTACCCAATCCTGCCCGAAGCCCGCCAACTTTTAGGCTCACCCGCTATTCCCATCGATCATCATCGACCCTCCCCCTCCCCTCTCCCTCTCCAGCCTCCACTCCCCTCGTCACCACCCCCTTCCGCTCCGAGACCAACCTTGCCTGCCGATGTGAACCTCATCCTATTTAATGCCTGATCCATAGCAAAAAAAACAGACACTGCATCTTTGACCTCCTCGCCTCTTACAAACCAGACCTGGTTTTCATCACCGAAACTTGGTTCTCTGACGACTTCGCCCCAATCGCTAATGAAGCCTTCCCCCTGAATACTCCCTCATCCCACTGAACCATCCCTCCAGAGGAGGTGGAGTAGCATTCGTCTTCAAGTCTCTCTTCCACGCATCAATCATTGACAACCAACCTTCCATTCCTTCCTGCGAATCTCTCCTCGTTAAACTATCCCTCTCTCCGTCGCTCTCACACAGCTTCCTAATAATCTACAGGCCCCCTGGCTATGATAGACAATTTGCAAACAACCTCTGCGACTCAATTGCCACCCTTTAACTAAACCACCCCAACCTCACCCTTCTTGGAGACTTCAACATATGGCTCGACATCCCCACCAACCCTATGACACACTCTCTGGTTGACAGTTTGGACGCAATTAACCTCCAACACCACATAAATGGCCCGACTCACTATAAAGGACACACTCTTGATGCCATCTTTAGCTCCAACACCCTCATTCATTTAAAGCCCCCCACCCCTATCCTCTGGTCTGATCACTTCATTCTCACGTCAGCCATTCACTCACCCGACCTACGCAAATGCTGGAAAAAACTAATCATCATCCCGGACCTAGCCGACGCACTCCTCCAGTCTCTGCCTCCTACCTGCCAACTCAACAATCAACTAACCCCTGACGCCTTTGACTCATGGCTCAACGCATCTCTGATGCGGCTCACAGCCCCTTGCAAACCATCAACCCGCCGTTGCCTCTTCCCCAGATGGTTTACTCCTGAGTTGAAGATCACTAAACAACTATATAAATATCTAGAACGCAAATGGCAGAAAGACAAAACCCAGGAGAGCAGGGCCACCTTGGCCCGACACCTCTATCAGTACAAGGCCGAAATCCGGAAAGCAAAAAAAGCCCACTACAACTCCTGAATCCTAAACTGCAAAAACCCAAGCAAAGAACTCCACAAAATCATCTCTGAATTCACCAATCCGGCTTGCAACACGACCGTCCCGACTCCCTCACAATCACTGTGTGACTCACTCTCCCTCCACTTTTACACCACGGCTCTCGAAATAATAAATACTCTAGCCACCAAACTGGCTCTCTTACATCCACCAAGCAATTCTTCACCCATACCGGCCGGCTCACCAGCTGCCACCACTACGCAACCAACGTTCGAATCCTTTAGTCCAATATCACCAGAGCAATTTCTCAGACTTCTATCTGCCCGCAAACCATCTTGCTCGCCACTGGACCCTTGCCCAGCCACAACCCTCAAAGAAATGTTCGCTTCCACCTGCGCAGGAGAACACGCAAGATCCATCATAAATGCCTCACTTTCCTTTGGTATCGTTCCTGACGAATTCAAAACAGTTCATGTCAAACATCTAATTAAAAAACCTTCGCTCGACCCTCTCGTGCCCAAAAACTACCGTCCCATCTCAAACACCAGATTCCTTGCCAAACTCATTGACCGAACCACCTACTCCCAACTAAACGCCTTTGTCGAAGACAACAATCTCCTAGACCCCGCTCACTCAAGTTTCAGTGCCCGTCACGGAACTGAAACCACCCTAACCTCAATTTGGGATGACCTTAAAATGACGGCAGACTCTGCGGGATGCGCAGCACTAATCCTTCTTGACCTATCCGCCGCCTTTGACACAATCAATCAATCACTCAATCCTTGTAGACCGCCTCCACTCCCTAGGAATTCGTGGAGCTGCTCTTATATGGATAGCTTAATTCCTCAAAGATCAGTACCAAATAACAATACTCTCCACCTATACCTCCCAAGCCCGACCAGTCGACACGGGAGTCCTACAAGGAACATGCCTATCTGCCCTCCTGTTCAATCTCTACTTGATCACCCTACCACCAATAATTTGTTCGCACAACATCCTGTGCTATAACTACGCCAACGATACTCAACTAATTCTAAAACTCATGAACTCAAAACCCAACCCCGACCAGACCTGGCCTCCTCCCTCCTTGACATAGAATGCTGGATGACCCAAAGCCACCTCCTGTTAAACCCCTCCAAAACGGAAATCATGGTATGTGACAACTCTGAACTTCTTCCGCACACACTATCCTGGCCATTCGCCATGGGCAACTCACCGACCCCCTCCAACTCAGTGAAAAATCTTGGATGCACCCTTGACTCCGACCTAACAATCTCGAGCCAAGTTAACAAAGTCTCAAAGTCCTGCCACTACCACCTTAAAACCCTTAGGTGCATCTTTCCATATCTCTCCTTTCCCAACAGACTCTCTGCGGTCCAATCAATCGTTATATCAAGACTAGACTACGCAAACCCCCTATACCTCGGAGTCCACGCGTACCATCTGAATAAACTCCAAAGGGCATAAAACGCTGCAGCCAAATTGATAATTGCGCTCGGCCCAAGAGACCACATCTCCCCAGCCCTTAAGACACTGCACTGGCTTCCAGTAGCCCGAAGGGTGACTTTCAAAACCTTGTGCATCTCCCATCGAGCTCTGCACAAAACCGGACCTCAATATCTTCAAGACAAGCTAAAACCCTACCACCATCAACGCACCCTAACATCAAGCTCAGCCGGCCTCCTAGTCATACTGAAGACAAACTCAAGCAGGTTAGGCGGATCATCATTCTCAGCCTTGGCCCCCACACTATGGAACTCACTCCCATCCCGCATCCGCCTAACTGAGGATTTAACGTCTTTCCGCAAACTGCTGAAAACCTGGCTCTTCCCGTAAAACCAACCCGTACCAAACTAACCAAAACAGACCAATGGCAACTCAATAACTCCAATCCATCAAACCACCTGATGCGAGAAACTGACTGCTAATAACCTCTAATATAAACTTGAAGGACAAACAGCATTAAACAAATAAAGTAGATCAAAGCAGTGAAATGGATAATAAGAGTAAATCATACGGAAACAGTAGAGAGATTTAAACTCCAGAAATGGACAGAATGCATGCGGAGTGAACAAAGTGAATGGCGTGGATGAATTAGTTAGAATGGATAAAACAGGTGGAACAAATGAATGCGCCTAGTTGAAGAATGCATGAGTGGAAGAACAAATACCTATATAGTTCGAATGAGTATGGAAATCGAGTGAATATGTAAATTGGATGAACATGTTGAGTGGATGAATATGTAGAGCGGCTGGATGTGTAGAACGGACGAGCGTGTAGCGCGGATGAGTGCGCAAATACAGAGAAGCGTGTAGAACGCAAGAGTACGTAAAACAGAGGAATGTCCAGAACGGATGAGCATAAACCGGATAAATGTGTTGAACAGATGAGTATGTGGAGCGGATGAGTATGTAGAGCACATGAATGTGGATATCGGGTCAATATGGAAGTGCGGAGAGTGTGTAGATCCCTGGAACAGATGAATGTACAGACCGGTCGAATGTACAGAGCGGATAATTGTATAGAACGGATGAGTAGATAGAGCGGATGAGTGGATAGAGCGGATGAGTGGATAGAGCGGAAGAGTGGATAGAGCGGACGAGTGGATAGAGCGGATGAGTGGCTAGAGCGCATGAGTGTATAGAGCGGATAGAACGGATGAGTCGATAGAACGGATGAGTCGATAGAACAGATGAGTGGATAGAGCGGATGAGTGGATAGAGCGGATGAGTGGATAGAACGGATGAGTGGATAGAACGGATGAGTGGATAGATTGAGTGAGTGGATGAGTGTATGAGTGGATGAATGGATAGAGCAGATGAGTGGATGAATGGATAGAGCAGATGAGTGGATGAATGGATAGAGCGGTTGAGTGGATGAGTAGATAGAGCGGATAGAACGGATGAGTGGATGAGTGGGTGAGTGGATGAATGGATAGAGCGGTTGAGTGGATGAATGGATAGAGTGGATGAATAGATAGAGCGGATAGAACGGATGAGTGGGTGAGTGAATGAAAGGATAGAACGGATGAGCGGATGAGTGGGTGAGCGGATGAGCGGATGAGTGGATGAGCGGATAGAACGGATGAGTGGATGAATGGATGAATGGATAGAGCGGTTGAGTGGATGAATGGATAGAGGAGATGAGTGCGTAGAGGGGATGAGTGCGTAGAGGGGGTGTGTGCGTAGAGGGGGTGTGTGCGTAGAGAGGGTGAGTGCATAGAGGCGGTGAATGCGTAGAGAGAGTGAGTACGTATACATTTGAAAGAGCATATAACCCATCATATCTCACCACCATGCTTACTCTCTCCTTTACATCACCACTCAACTAGAACACAGAGATACTATGACACCATTCGGTATAACTGTTCCCATACCAACATCTGCCGCTCACTCCACATCATTCTAAGTAAACACTGCTGGTTACGCACCCCCCAGCCAGGCGTTCTCCTCAGGCCTAACGCAGCCATATCCGGTCTGGATAAATCCTGCCAGAACGAACACATACTCCTGATCTCTCGACCACCACACCTACCGCTAAGAAGCAGCTATTACACGGATCCCGAACGAGCTGCACACATACCCGGTGCTCACACGCACCTTTTGACTCTCTCTACCCTCTCTACTGATCTGAACTTCGGTTCCCAAGGGCGTTCAACCTACCAGCGCCTTCAGACCATACCAATGGTATATAAGGCGCTATATAAATGCAAAATAACAATAACAATAACAATAACAATTATTTTAAGGAGGCTTTAGGAACTTCACCTTAGTCTTTTGACATTGTAGGGGAAGCAGGAGCCACCCTCCTAGATTTACTATTGCCTCAAACACAATGTCTCTCAATGAGACTGTTTGCCTTCTGGGACTCTGTCAACTCCCTTGCACATCTTGCTGATTGTCTTGGGGAGAGTCCCCCAGGAGTTCTTACGTTACATGTTGTATGTTGTCTTCTGTTACTAGGGCGTACTTGTACCCATCATGCTCAAAAGAGAGAGAAAAGGGGAATCTTCAACTGTAGCGTGCTCCTTTTGACTGGAGCCATTTTGTTAAGGGACCACAAAGCCTTCGCCTGTTAAGGGTGAATGCAGAAAGGTCCTGGTAGATGGTTATCTTGGTACTTCCCCATTCTATTGTGCCCCTTTTTCACCGCCAGTTCCAGTATATTTGACTTCTCTGTAACGTAGCAAAACTTTACTGGCACTGATCTTGGGCCTCTGGAGCTTGCTCCTGCTCTGTGGGCCCTGTCAATTGTGGGCTCGCTGATGTTAACTTCATTAAAGACTTTGGCAACTACCACATTAATGGCCTTCAGGATGTCTGCCTGGGCCTCCCCATCTCACTCTGGAAGACCGAGAAACCTCAGATTATTGTGGTGCTCTTGATTTTCCAGGTTGTCCATTTCAAGCTCAGAGAGTCTAATATCAATCTGCGTCTCCAGGAGGTCCACTGAAATTTGTTTAGCCTCCAGGCCAGGATATGATTGTCCATGTTGTCTATCTTCTAGTCTATCCCTGCAAGACACTTCTCAATGTCTGCTCTGAAGCCCCTAATTTCATCTAGCAGGGCCGCTATGCCCTGGTTCATTGCTTGAGCTTCTGCCATTTCCACTGGTGGTGTGACCGACATGGTTGGTTGGGTCCATGGGAGGGGCTGGTCAGGGCGGTACTGTTGGACGGCGGTGGCCCAGGACATATGCTCACCCTAGTAGAGATTCTTCTTGGTGGTCCAGATGGTGCTCCTGAGTGGGCTGCGCCATGGGATGTACGTCAGTCCCAGTCTGTATGATGACTCTTTCTCCCCAGGCTCCTGGGCTAGTGGCATCTGGGAGGGTTGCCACCTGGTTTGGAGGGTCTATTAGTGCAAGTCTGGCAGGGGCAATATGGTCTCCTGACCAGTGGACACCCCCCACTGGAGTGGGACATTTACCCCTAGTGCAAGGCCAAACTAATACTTACCTGGGGACCGTTGAGGGCTTAGCATGGACTGGTGTGCCACTGTAATCTGCTGGTGGATTTGCCTCGGGTCTGGTCTCATAGCATTGCCGGTGGGCTGAGGGACGATGTGCCCCTGCAATTCGTGGTGAGGTTGCAGAGCCTCCCTCCTGGCAAGGGGGGTTGCTGCTCTGCTCTGGAGTGCACCTGATTCCGGGGCCTTTGCCCTATACGTTGTTGTTGTGGTGGGGTTGTCCACCCCCAGGGCACCTTCGTCTTGCAGTGCCGGTAAAAGGGGTCACAGGCGGCGCTGCAGGGCCTGCAGTGTCCTCGTTTTTGTGGGAAGTGAGGAGTAGCACTTCAGCACTAGAGAAAGTGTTTAGGGTGCCCCTGGGTAATACTGCATTCTGTTCCAGATGTTGTGGTAAGGTCCATTGCTCACTCCCTCTCAAGAATCGCGGGGGGGCAGCCACCACATGCCTCTCGACGGGATCAATGAAGACGTTCAGCCGCGGGCAATCTGAGGAGGGGGTGGGATCTCACTCACAGCACCTCAGGTGCGCTTTTTTGCGCCGCTTTGTGCCTCAGAGGTCTGGTCAAGCTGTCAGCTTCTCCTGGATGGCACAACTCACTGGTGAAGGTAGCATTCTATGAGCGCGCGTCCGGCCGCCGCCCTCTGGACGGCGGCCACCCCACCAGCTCAAGCTCCCTCATATTTCAGTCCCAGTTAGTTTGAGGATAGTCGACTTGGTCTGGGGGTCCCACACGGGTCGGGGGTCTCTCCGATCCTTCAGTGTCTTTCTGTTGCTTGAGGCCCAGCCCCCTCCGGTTGAGGGTCGGAGACTCGCAGGAGTGTACGTCCGTGTACACTGGGCCTGTGTTATGCTTTTGTGGGACACAGCGTAACTTCACGTCCCAGGGGGCTCCAGTGTTCTTTCTTGCACCCGTGCGGCCCCCAAAGGGTTAGCTCACTCCTGGGGGGGTTGGTTCAGCCATTCAGCCACTGTTTGTGGAGCTCAGTCCCTTTTTAGCAGCCTCTGTGGAGGAGAATAACACAAGAGGTCAGCTCATGTCTGCGCCCCCTGGTGGCTCCCTCCACTCAATCCTATTTTGAAGTTCTTCCTCAACTACAGCTTTTTCAAATGTTCGACATCTTCCTTAACTAAGTCCTATTTTAATGTGCTATCTCGTCCTCATCTGTTCAGACCATCCCCCAATTGAAGCCTGTTCCCTCACCACCTGCTCTTCAATCTCCTGCCACTTCCTATTCTTACAGAAGACTGATCCCAAAATGTATCCACAAATGCCTCATTGACAGCATTTTTGCCTGAATCAACTAAACAGTTTTGTGTATGAAGCTTGGGGATACTCTGCTCTGCAGAAACGCCCAATATTCGGGAGTATTGGAATCTTATTTGCCAAGCATACGTATATTGTATACGCATTCCACCATTTTTCCAGAGCCTGAATAATCTAGGAAACTACTCCAGAGGTAGAATACAGTGCGTAATGCTCAGTGTTTTAACTATAGAGCAGTGCTCTTCAAACTCTGAGGCTGGCTCCCATGGGGAGGGGGGCTGCAGGATGTCAAGGGGGGGGGCATTAGGCTCTTCCAACTGGTAGTATGATGACACCACCAACTCCAGAGAAACACATTCCCTCAGGGACAGAGACAGGAGCTGGCAGGACAGGTGAACTGTGATGCTGTTAATACAGTTCCTGAAACTTTACTGATGTCCCCTTGGCACTACTACAGCTATCTGTGAAGCTCCCACTCTCCGCAGCAAGGTGTATGCTTTTCACATCTTTCAAGGAAATCTAGACTCACATGCCTGGGACATTATATTCTATCAGGTCTTCAGTATTAAGGTGTTTATCTGCATCTATTAAGCCTTCCCTCAAAGTACAATCTCTAACATTACAATGAGGAATTCTAGGAAACATTTGTATGCTGTGGAATTCAAGGAACAACCATTTGCAACTGTGGCAAAACATGAAGATAAACAGAATTCTATTTTTAATAATACATGCAGGGATTTTACATACTACCCACCCATCAATTGATGACTGTGAAATTCCATGGAGATACTTAGACGTTTGGAAGTGTGGGTTTATTGATCATTCAACATAAAATTGAATGTTAGCTTTGCAACACTGGTAAACATGTATTTGTTTCCTGTCTAATTTACTTTTTTTCTCCTATTTGTTTCCCAAGAATTAAATGTCATAGAGTAAATGGAAAAGGAAAATCAAACATTCGTAATGGAATTCATTATTGTGGGGTTCTTGGTTTTCCCCGGAGCTCCAACCACTGCTTTTTTCATCATTCTTGCTCATCTACCTTGTAACAATCTGTGGAAATCTAGTCATCATAGTGACAGTAACTCTGGACCGACATCTGAAAACTCCAATGTACTTCTTTCTCCAGAATCTTTCTTTCTTGGATATCTTTTGCATGTCGGTCACTTTCCCAAAACTAATGGCCACTTTCTTGGATGAGAGAAGGAGCATCTCTTTCAATGGCTGTATGACCCAAATCTACTTCTTTGTGTCTTTCACAGGCACAGAATTCTACCTTCTCGCTGCCATGGCGTATGATCTCTACGTGGCCATCTGCCATCCTTTACGATACACTAGCGTCATGAACAAAAAGGTCCTGCCTGTTGCTGGTTGCTCTTTCCTGGTTGCCAGGTTTTTTGGACAAAGTACCGTATGTAGTCCTAACATCACGGCTGACCTTCTGTGGGTCAAATGTCATTCACCACTTCTTCTGTGACCTTACTGCGCTGATCACGCTATCCTGCAGTGACACGCAGACTTTGGAAACTCTGATCTATGTTGAAGGCGTGTTTGCGGCACTCATTCCTTTTTCACTAACGATGACCTCGAATGTCTACATCATCTCAGTGATATTAAAAATCCGCTCTGCTGAAGGGAGGCGCAAGGCCTTCTCCACCTGCACCTCCCACCTGACTGTTGTTACTCTTTTCTACGGCACTATTATCTGCATGTACATGCGTCCAGCATCATCCTATTCACTAGATCAAGGGAAGCTTCTTACAATACTGTATACCACCTTAATTCCAATGTTTAATCCTTTGATTTACAGCCTTAGAAACAAAGAAATGAAAGGAGCTTTCAGAAGACTTATAGGTGTCTCTGTGGTGCCCTCATTAAGGAAGTGATGAGAGAGGCAGGTTTTAGGCTCATGAAGAACAGTATGTAAGCATTGAGAACCATGTTATTCCTTGCAATGCAATGTCAACAGGTCACTGCAACATTTTGGATCACTACTAAAACCATCTTTCTATGTTTGACAAAATGCACAATTCCAAATATTTTAGGACCCCGAAAGACCATATGAAAAGAACAAGATATTGAAAAGCTCCTTACCTTCCACCACTTGTGGTCACTATCACATTGCCATTATGAGAACCTCAGAAATGACTCTCGGCGGACCACCACAATTCTGCGGAGGCTGATGTAGAACAGTGTGTAGTCACACATTAGGAACTACTGAAGATAAAATGTGTTTCAATGTTGAGTCAGTCTTGTAGGAGCATTCAATCAGCTAATTTAAGCATGCCTCACTTTAGACAGAAGGATACAGTCAAGTTGGATCATATTTCAAGGGTGGATATATCTCAGCGACATTTTATGATTTGTCTAAACAAACTTACGACTCCATAATGCAATTTGGCTACAGTAAAACTCAATGTTTATTGTTTCACTTTGTCCATACTGTTTGCTTGACCCTGGTTTTATTTTTTATTTTGCTGAATGTATGTTGACAGTTGATAAAAGAATCTGTTATTTTCTTGAATTATAGTTCTTAAATCTTCCAAAGCAGGACAGATATGCCTTATTGAACTTCAAGATACACAATTGGATATGTGAATAATGAAGAATGCAGAGTTGAGTTGTCAGGAGGTTACACAATAGTTTCTTCTCTCTTCATAAACCTGACCATCAGCGTGTGTAAAAAGGGTCTAACCACATTGTGCATGAAATAAATGTTTGACTGAGTTGAGTAAGGATTTGTGATGAAAGTCTTGAAGGGATCCCATTATTTCATCATTAGTGTACAGAAGATTTGTTTTCCCCCAAATTAAAATTCGTAGCAAAGTTTTTCCACTGATTTTGATAGGTTTTTATTAGTACAACTTAACCATAACGTCCCTTTAACAGAGTCGTTTATTCACAAAATATATATGTTTATATATTCAAAGAACAAAACTTTAGTTGCAGGGACATTAAGGTGAGCAATAAATTGTATCAAAACCTTTGAAATTCAAAGAAAAATCTTTGGTTGTAGGGACATTAAGGTAAGAACTTAACGAAACAAAATGCCTGAAATTCAGCTAAAGTCACCTTAACTTCACACCCCTTGTTGCGGAGCCTATGACCACAAAGATGGCATCACAAATGAAACAATGAAATCTATTTTTCCCCCACCCAACATCTTTCATTGCCACGGCTATTAGACACAACTGCAGATCTTGCTTTATATCTGCGGCTAAACATACATTACATGCAAACCGAAAGTCAAACTATGCCAGTCTTCAAAACTGTATTATCCACATAATAATATGAGTATTGCACAGAAAATGTATATTTATAGACGCTGCTATAAATATTACCACATCTACAGGTAAAACTAATTAAATGACGAAAAGCGTAGACGTGCCTATGCACATGCTATTTATAGACGCAATTATACAACAGCCCTTCGAGGTTGTTCGCTGATAGACACGGCTATTTGCAAAAAACGACAGATTTAAAATTGTATGTGCACTCCACCAAACTCCAAACAAGTGTCCCCAATATGCCTACCATCCCACACCTCCACTTCTCATTGTACTCCTCCTCTTGTCTTTTACAATCCCCCAAAACACTCAGTGCATCTAAAATGCTACCCCACCCAAACTTTTAGATAGCTGCGGTTACCACACGACTACAAACACACAAACACACAATGTGCCAATTGTCCTCACATAGCCATGGCTGCACAGGGAGTGATATCTAACTGCGGATATCAATGCAGTTATCAATGCTGCACACTGAGTGGGTACTGGATAGCCGTTTATAATTACAACAGCACCATCAACCAATTTGAGTCTACAAAACACACACACATCATACAAACCCAGCTCATACAAACTACAAGAAATTAAAACTAGGAATCATTTTCCTGGAAACAGAGAAAGACTGCAGATAGACTGCAGATATGATGTCTAGATAGAAAACTGTGTGGCTGATTGGAGACAGTTGGCTGTTTTTTGAAAAACTAAATATTAACATGGCCCTAGGTTTGATAGATTTTACAAATAATTGGTTTGGATTCCCGGGAATGCGTTGGTTCCAGGTTATCCCAAAAGTGTTGAGTCTGAAAAGTACAGGGCAATGATTTGGGGAATATAAGGGACATGGCAAAACTAATGGAACTATTTCCTCACACCAGCTTCATATTTTCCAATCTGACTCAGAGTCAAAAATGGAGATGGACCACCAGATTTAATGGTAAAATTGAGAAATCCCAGAGAAATATTAATAAAGCACTTTCAGCATTCATGAGAGACCACAACGAATTGTGCATTTCGAAAAAACTACATGCAGTACTACTTGACCAATTTCTATAGACCTGACGGAGTACATCTAACTGATGAAAGAAATGCGATGTTCCTTCAAAACATCAAAACAGCAGTTCAGATGTGCTAAAATACCACACTTAGTTTACCCCAAAACATTCCTTTTAAGGACTACCTTTTCATACAAATACAATAAAATAAAATAAATGTTTTTTTATTATACCAACAATTACATTTCATTGACTTTTATCATAACCGCTGTTACATAAATTACATAAAAAGGGGGACTCACTGCAGGGATTATTTACAATACAACTTAAAAGATCAACACAATACAATAATACTCATGTACTTATATAAATAGCTGAAAATAAAGCAAGCAGAAAATAATGCATAACATTAAAATGGGTAAACAAACATACTGCATCCAAAGAACATAATACCATGCGTCAGAACACACAACCTAAAATACATTGCATGGGGCATCTAAAAAAAGAATAAGTTTGATACTTTTTTATATTCATTTTGTTAAACTAATTTCTTATCTTTTTCTCCAAAGTCTCACATATACAATAGCCTGAAAAAACACAGCCAAAATAAAAAAGAGTCACACATACCTACCAGGTCACTGATGTGATTTATCAGCCCCAACATCACTATACCTATAGAAAAACTTTAAAAAAAGAAATGAAACAGTGACACCCCAAAATATATAGCCGTGGGAACAGAACAACTCGTATGTGCGGTTATCTTAGTCCTTTGTAGACTCGTAGATAGCTGTGAATAATGAAAAAAACATCCGAAAACAAATGCTTTCATGCCCCCAGCACCTCACAAAGTGCCTCCCTCATCTATGCGTGCTCGCTCCACTCCCTGGGAAGCCTCCTCACCTCCCATCTCCCTTTCCCCCACAACACATGCTGTTGCTATGACGCAGTTTGCTTTCATATGACAGCTATTTGTGGTTATAGCCGAGGCTACATAATGTTTTGCGCTACACACTCAGTCTTTAGACCCCCACCAGCTCCAAAATCTCACTTGGTGCCCTCTCACACCCCTCCACCTCTAGCCTGATGGCATTTCCATGTTTTTGTTCTGCAAATAGCGTTATTCTTGCATTTCATTTTCATAGTTCCTCAGCTATAGCCGCAAATATCGCTCCTATCAAGAGAAAAACAAGATGGCAACCATTTCATTTCTAAAAACACCTAGTTTCGGGTAAATCCCCTAAATATCACTATCTAATTTTGGGAAGGGGACACCCCCTTCTCCGTCAAATATTTAAAAAACTACTGCATGGAATAACCACAAACCATGCATGGATTGCAAGTCAATTCTTCGTGCCCAAGTTGTATTGGACCTTGTCAAGAGATTTGGGCTTTGTGCTTTGGCATAAACTGACCTTGTTTGTCTATGGGAAAATGAATGGCAGTAGGCTGCACTTTTTTAATTTTTTTATGCTTAATAACTTTTTGATTTTTTTAAGGAATCTTTGTGAAACTTTGCAGTCTGGGGGTGGTGGGATGGCATGAGTCTTTAATCACTTTTGACATTTTGGCCAAAACTGTTAATTGAATCAAAAGTTATTAACAAAAGAATGTTTTAGGGGTTTCTACGTAAGTCCGACACACCTTAACTATAGGGCGGTTTTATCAGTGACTGTGCATCGGGGTGTTGATTTTGTATTTGCCCAGATGAAGGATTGTTTTTGGAGTCAGATATTTGAAGTGATTGAGCAAATGAAGGTGTTTTTGTTGTTGTCAGAGGTCATTCGTGGAGGTGTTAATAAATTGGGCTTTGTTGAGATTTTGCAGATTGGAGACACAAGCTCTTTGACGTTCTTTTGCAAGAGGTGTGGCCACTGGGCCGGTGTGGTTACAGTTTTGTGTACACACATATTTGTTATCAACATTTAAGGAGGAAACAGTTGAAAAATAGATTTATGGAAAATGTTTGTTGAAGATGAAAATGCCTCAGATAAGAGTACCCTCTGATATAAGAGGGAAGGACCTCCATCTAACGGTTACACAACACAGCCAAACAGGACATTGACCCACGACCCCCACAAACTAGCGCCCTGGCATTCACACTGCCTAGCACCAAGCAGCCCCTCAGGGGTGTACCACTTGCAACACGCTGTAATATACACAAACCCACAACCCACATTCTCTCCCCCGCTGAGGTGGAAAAGGCAATGTCAGGGAAGCTGTTGAGAGATATTAGGATTTCAACAATTGCAAAGATTGAAACTAAGGTATGCCAACAGCCAGAGGAGATAGTGCAGAAAGCAGATAGGGAACTATTACGGGCAGTAGAGAATCAGAGTACTCCACATGGACGAAGGGAGGGGCAATGTGCGCCTAAAGCAGGATCATTGGATGTCAGGACAGATCGTCTTCAAGATCAATGTAAAAATGGGTAATGACTCCCATGATGCCAGCCCCTGAGGATATTGATAGTATATGTGGGGCAAGTAAGTGGTCACAGGGTGAGGGTGAGAACAAGGGTAGGGAAATGGGCTACGGGGAGTGAAAAAAGGGTGACTGGGATGAGTGGCTTCATCAAAACCAGAAGGTGATGGCTGGAAGCTTTTGAATCAATCATAACCACATGCACATCTCTGACCAAGCCTGCAGACCATAGTTGTTCAGCCTGCCAAGCCATTACAAAAGGGGAAAGACCATATGGTCCAGACCTAGAAGGAGAAGTCCAGCCCGAACTGCTAGGTGTGAAAAATCAGAGGGGTGTTCCCTTCCTACTCACGGGGGATCCTCTAAACAGGTAGCCAGGAGAGGGCCATCGCTTTTAGATCCCGGCCCTGGGGGCAGACTAGCGAGGGAGGATCACCTGGGTAGAGGGTCCTTTGGGATTGGGGTATTACCCAAAGGTGAGACATGTTATCCCCTCGTTTTGAACACCCCTACGAGACATTCCCTCAGCCTAAATGGCTTATTATTCCCCAGGCATTCACTTTCCCTATTCCTTCGATGAAAGGACTGGGACGAGGAAGAAAAGTATTCCACCAGTATTCTCTTCCCTTTCAAAACATCACAGTGCCATTAAAACGAGGAAACTACCTTCAGAGACACTCTACTATTTTCATGAAAGTCCCACTAACAAGGTCAGGTGAAGTCAGGCACTGGGCAAAGATTGTATCCACCTGAAACCTGCTGACACCCCACAAGTGTATAAAAGAAGTAGCTGCAAGAGACAAGAAGAACAATATGGAGCCAGAGAAGAAATCTAAGTCAGAGAAAGAGACGCAGGCAACTGAGAATGCCTGAGCACCCCAAGATCTGCTGTCAGAGAATGGAGCACTGAGACGCTGAGAAGGCTAGAGAAAGCGTGGGGATAGAGCCGTGTTTCTAAGGGGTTAGAAGGGGATTGCATGGCATGCCACTCTCTGAAGGGAAGTCCTTGAAGAGGTGCTCGTTTCCCTGGGCCAGTGAGGCAGCCCAGGAGTGTCTGAAGGGCAGGCGAGGAGCCCCTGACCTCTACACGACATAACCAAAAAAAGCTATGCTGAAGTAATCACAACCAGTGAGTTCAAAGTGAGACAGTGAAAGACGCGAAGTGAGAGAGAATAATTGTTGCAAGTGAAGGACAAACATAGGATAAAATGCACGCTGGAGAGAAAGCTTCAATTGTCCATTGTGAACTGTAATTGTGAAAGCAAAGGAAACAATGTAGTGGAGTGGTTGAGTGTACGTGTAGGTGTTGTTGGAACTTGAATTACTCTCCAAAAGTCCAGGGGAGCTGTGACCCCACAAGGAAGCTAAAGAGTGCCTGGGGCACGACCCTGTTTGTGATAATGTGAAGAGGCTTAAGAGTGCCTGGGGTGCAACCCTGTTTGCAAACTGTGAAAAAAAAATAGAGTGCCGGTGGGGCTGTTGTATCAGTTCCCTTCATTGAAGAGCTGCCCATCACTGTGGGTATGCAGGGGCTGTCAGTTCTGCTGCTGAATTTGCAAGCCTCCCCAGCTAATCTTCTGGGCAGAGACTTAATGAGTAAATTGAACATGACCATCTTATTTACAGAGGAAGACATATTATGTTCTATGCCCGGCATGTACCACACTAGAATGGCCACAGTCATGCAAGCACTCTGTGTCCACAGCATACTGTGAGGTGTGCCACTTCACCTGGACATGATATTCTATGCAGTAACTGTTGTGTTGCGTTGGGTACCAGGGATCAGAGATAAGATATTACGTGTACCTACAGAGTCCCTCTTTCCCCCAGCCATCGAGCAGAAATGGACACAAGGCACTTTAATTTAATGTTTTGAGAGTGCAACCTGTGGTGTACTGCTGACAAATGATACAAGTAGCTTTAAAACCATCAAGTATTTTTTGGAGGTTCAGAATAAAGCACTCCTCTTGTATGTCCGCAGCAATATATTCCTTTGATGTGTATGCTGGGAAATGCAATACATCACGGGCAATCGTTAGCAATGCTAGGGGCATCACTGCTTGTCATGTACTATTATGTGCAAAGATCAGGTCAGTATGAGTAAGAAAACATCCTCTTTTAACCCACAACACATTCTCCTCTTGTGGAGCTTGTGCTTCTAATTCGAGTGTTATAGGGCATTTTGCTGTCCACCTGCTGTATTCTAGGAATGGTACGCTGTGTCATCTGTGGTTTGCAGGTAAGCTTCTTCTTTGGCCTCGGCATCTGCTACACTATTGCCATAATAAGTGGGGTCCATGTTGTTTGTGTTCGCTGTACATTTCATCACTGCTACTGATGTAGGGAGGGATAATGCACCTATGAGGCGAGAACACAGTGCAGCATGTTGCATTGGTGTGCCATCTGATTTTCGGAATCCTCTCCTGCTCCATCTTGAAATGCCTGAGTGTGCTGTAGAGGTGACATAAGCTGAGTCAAATTAAATGGTGGTGGGGAAATCTTGAGATAAATCTAACACTCTCATTAGTGGCACAAGATCTGACACTTGTACAGAGTAGCTTGTGGGTAGGGGCACTCTTGCCAATACTGTGTAATGTCCCTGCTCCATGCTCACTACCGTTGCCCCTGTCCTCCTGACATAGTCATTCTGATCAATCATCGATGAACCATCAGCAAAAAACACCTTCCCCTCCTCAAGTGAATCCTCCCTGACGCACTCTATCTTATCAGTGCTTTCCTCATAGGTGGCGCTATTGCGTAACATTTGATTGCCTGCAGAGGCTCTGCGATAAAGGTTCCCGGGTTGACCATTTTTTTTTAATTTATGTATTTATTTATTGAGTATCTATAAGGCCCACTATACATCAAAACGTGTTTTCAGGCACCACACAGCAAAAAATGCGGTGGGGAACAGGGGATGTAAAACAACAGTAAACAGTCCTACTGGGCCTTGTGACATTCAGATCATGCAAAGTGCAGATAGAAGTTCAGTGGATGGTAGAGGAGTGGTGTAGGGGGAATATGCACAGGGGGACATGTGTAGGGAGAGGAGGAAGGGCCCAGTGGCTGGGCAAGTGCTAGATGGATCCCAGGGGATTGGTGCCAAAGTGCATGGGATGAAGGGGAGGACCACCTTTTAAGTGCAAGGGAGGGGGGTGACCCAGAACAAGAGGGGTGCCGGTCCCATGTCAGACAGATAGGTGCCAGGACAGGCAGTGCTGGGAGAGGGGGTGCTGGTGGAGACTGGTTAGGAAGGGCCGGGTACTGTGTGATTCATAGGGGAACCAGGGCACTAATGGCAGCGTCAGATGGGTCCAATTAGCAGGCATGGGGAGGCTCCTGTTAAAGTGAGAGGTCTACCCCTCACACTCTGCTTGGAAAAAGCTGACCTAGAGAGAGTTGAAGCTATAGGATGGAAGGGCTCTAGCATGGATGTATTTCAGGAGAGTTGGATTTAGCAGGGTCCCAGGCCCCACAAGGCCTTGATGATGATCCAGAGGGTCTTGAAATTGATCCTTTCAGCCACTAGAGCCAATGGCGAGATAAAAGGTCTGGGGATATGCTGTCCCTGGGCTCGAGGCCAAGGATACATCTTGCTGTCCTGTTCTGGATTAGTTGAAGGGGGTAAAGAGTGGGAAGAGGCAGATTGAGGAAGACACTGTTGCAGTAGTCCAGCCTTGAGAGAACCAGAGCTCTGGAGATGTTGAGTTTATGGGAGAAGGTAAGGAAGGGGAGAATGCCTCTAAGGAGGTGAAGCTGAAAGTGGGCCTTCTTGGCAAGGTCCATGATGTGAGGGTAGACGGAAAGAGAGGATTAAAAATGACACCAAAGTGTTGTGCCTCTCAAGATGGTGAGGCAAAGGGACACAGGGAGGGCGACCAGAGAGTTGGAGGAAAGCCATGAGCAAGGGACACCTTACCACATGAGTGGAGCAGTTTGATAGTATTACTTCATAACCGGATTCTCGCTGAGTAGTGAGTGTTCTCTTTGACTTTTTCAAGATGGCAAAAACAGTGTGTTACACAGAGAATGTTGCTGGGCAGGCCATGGTAATAGTGATGGTTCTGTACAAGGAATGCAGCAGCTGACAGAGCCTGCTCGTAGGGGAAATGCCTTTGCATCAATTAGTCCAGGATACCACTGTCGAAGGACAAAGGCTTATGTCTCAGTGACGTCTTCTGTGTTCCCCTCCACTCATCCCTGTGGTGACTACTCAAACTGCGCCTCATCCAGTGCATGCTGTCGTCAAAGGTGCTACAGTTGCTAGCACCCTATTGTTAGTGTGGCTTTGTTATGTCAATGCTGCATTTGAATCACCGACTCTCAACAGATCTCCAGGCGAAAATCTTCTGTGCCCTGCGTGGAGGGGTTTCCCTTCCTATGGGGGACTCAAAGCCAGCATCATGGCTTTTGCACCACATTGCAGCTGTGAAGCCGGTGAGAACAGACACTAATAACTATTGACCTGACATAGGTGAGTCTTCCTCACAGAGATGCCAATTGTAGGAAATCAGATTGTTGTGGCTGTATAATTGTATGCCTTTAGTAGCCAATATGTCACAACAGGTTATTGCTTTTAGTTATAGATGTATGTCCCACCAGCCTAACTTAAACACTTATTATAATTTATATCACCGGTGCGCTCAGTTAAAAACCCACTTCTGCCTGCACGACCTTAGTGCCCAGGATATTTCAGGAATGCACATGTTACATGTGAATCTGCCCAGTACCAATTCAGGGCTGGCCCAGTTGATGTCTCGGGAGTGATACAGCAAGGGTGCGCATATGCACTGTGCTTTTGGATGGAAATTCATGAAGGGGGGATCTGAGTAGCAGACCTCCCTTTCAGAAAGAGAATTTTGTTATTAAAAATCAAAGAAAAGTTAGACAATGCGTTAGTCCAGTTTTAAAACCACAGAAGTTATATTTTGATAACTTTTATTGAACTAACTGAAACAGCTATGCAGAGATGGAACAAGCTATTAGCTTACAAAGTCCCATTTCCCTCGTCATCAGATGTTACAGAGTGAAATGATTTGTAAAAGAAAGCAACAGCACAGATCATTATAAAAATAAAAAATAAAAATGCATTGTCTGGACAAACAGAATTAATGGAATG
This sequence comes from Ambystoma mexicanum, assembly GCF_040938575.1. Lineage (NCBI taxonomy): Eukaryota > Metazoa > Chordata > Amphibia > Caudata > Ambystomatidae > Ambystoma > Ambystoma mexicanum. The sequence continues at coordinate 46,913,896 of NC_090925.1, read as the reverse complement.
TGGAATTGATTTATTATCTAAAAGGTGATGAAAAAACTCCTCAAAGTAGGTATCACAAGGGATTTGAAACAGTGCACATTCTGAGAGTTGAATTGAACAGAAACAAAGGAGAAAGCCTTTATTATTTTCACATGTAACCTTTATATTCGGTGCAAGTCTTAAGGTGTTCCCTGCTAGTTTCCTAAAATTACTTTATATTTTAAAAGGCGCATTGAAGTGTGAGCTTTGGCAACACATAATTGGGAAACCGGGTGAGTTTGTATTTTAATTAGAGAGTCTGAAAACATTATTTTGTAGCCTGTAAGTAGCATCAGGTCGTTTTAGTGATTCCAATGCTGCAGCTGTTTTTTGGCTGGTATAAAATTTGGTACTACAATAATGTGCTCTGAACTTTAACCGATGCCTCCAATGTTACCTCACTATTACTGAAGCTTCACAATGGTTTCCTGGCTTGCATGCAGTGTGGAAAATGAAATAAATGTTACCCTTTTTTAGAGACTGCAGTGGCCAGTGTTATCTCAGCTTGTCCCATGCTCATTAATTGGTGCTGGCTTTGCTGATGTGATTGCACTGCTGGACCTAAGCTCAAATGTGGCCATATTCTGTTATGAATCCAATATCAGTGTTAAGACCACTGTCTCTTACCTTAAGCATCTTCAGGTACTTGTGCTCCCTGATTACTTTATAAATGAAGCTGGTTTCATTACATTGTAATTCAAGTACTTTACAGAAGAATTCTAATGTGAAAACACAGCTGTTGCTGCCCAAGTAAATGGTTTTTCTGTCACCTGCTCTTAGGGAAGGCCTTGCCTGAATGCAGTTTCAAACTGTCCGTACTGGCACACTGCGGGGTCTGAGGGCCACTGCTAACTATCCGCGGGCACCACTATTATCTGGGGTAAATCTTGGGGACAAGGGCTGGCTTTGCGAGCTCAGTGGCCACTGGCTAGACCAGTATCAATGGGCCAATGCAGGCACCACTACTTGTGGGTACAGCACTTTTGGCACCAAACCTGACTTCAGGGGCTCAAATTGGCCTATTGGTCAATAAATGCCCCAAAGCGCTGGCTTAGCATCTTACTGTTGGGTAGTTTTTTGGGGGGCCAAAACGGGTCTGTTTAAATATACTTTAAAATACGCACTGTGTCACAATGCCCTCCGAGGTAAATAGCACTCCAAAAGTCTGTCCCCAAAAGTATCCAAAAGAAATTGTGCGATTGTGGCTAACTTTTCATCGGCACCCGGACACATTTAAAATCCTGGTCCAACCCAACCCGGCCTGCGTGGTCTTATTTTCCTTGGCTCGCTGTAGAGTGTGTACAGTTGGTGACTTAGAAGAACCCCCACTGTGGAATCAGAAAATACAATATTAAGGCTTTTACACTATGCAAAGAGAAATACACCAACACAGGCTTGTAAAGATTCCCAGAATTTTTATTGCAATTCTGTACAGTTTACAAAACAAAGTACGCAAATAGCTATTTGGCCGTCAATACATCACAGAGACCACCGCAGGGTTCAATGTGAGCAGTGAACAGGATTTGCTAGCTGGACATCAGCGTATTTATACAGTTTCGTTATAACGATGTCCAGCCTCTTACAAGCTAATCATGTACTGGGCTAGGGACGCGCCAAGTTCGTTCCTAATTTACATATCTCGTGCATGCGGTTTACTTTTTAATACATTTGCTAACAAACACTATTATTCTCTAGGTTTAACTTTACACTCTTTACACATTGGTTTAATACAGTTCATACAGATGTTTCACATATCGTGTTTAGATAGCAGTATTGTTCTTGTATACTTGTAGGTTAACATCGCCGATTCAAGTAATCCCCTGATCCCGAGGTCAACAAAGGACAAGGTCTACATGACCCTAACATGTAGCCTGAAGGCAGGTTGGACATTAACTCTCCTACAGAGGTTGAAGAGGTTAAAGCAAGAACAAGAGAACACAAGATGGCCATTTTAGGCACAGGGTGACTTTGTACGATAAACTAAAATGGCGGCTTTAACCTAAAATGGAGGCTTTATTCACTTAAGGTCAGGACCTTTCAATACGGATTTCCTCGCAAAGCGACTAGGCATAGGCCAACATATACAATGAAGACGAAACAATAGTATATCAGTTCTAACACCACTATGACCACCGACCCCCGTGATGAAAACCCAGCTATGTTCAGCAGCAACACAAAGAGGACAAGGGGATGGGGGAGAAAGAAAGAAAGAGAGAAAGAAAGAAAGAAAGAAAGAAAGAAAGAAAGAAAGAAAGAAAGAAAGAAAGAAAGAAAGAAAGAAAGAAAGAAAGAAAGACAGAAAGAAAGAAAGAAAGAAAGAAAGAAAGAAAGAAAGAAAGAAAGAAATAAAGAAAGAAAGAAAGAAAGAAAGAAAGAAAGAAAGAACAGCCTAGGGGCATGGAATAAGAGAGAACCCGACGATATTCTGGATTAGCAGCAACACAATGCAACAGAAACAACAACTGGAGAAATCAGAGTAGAAAAAGTTTTATACACTTATCTGCATCTGCGAAAAATCTGCCTGCCCTTTCACACTTGTTTTGCTGCACCTCAGACAGATGTCCCCCCAAGTGCTTTACAGTAACTGTTACCTCACAAACTGCCATACCAAAGACCCCCGCCCAAGGCTCCCTCATGCTTGAGCATCATCAAGCGGAGTTGACTGGCATGTTGGCCGAGTGTGAGGTGTGAAGATCAAGAGGAGGCTGAGTTTGTTGAGTGTGAACTGATGCTTGGTATTCCTCACGGGTAGAGTTGTGTGAGGTGGGTGGTAGCGGTGAGAGGCACAGGGTCTCCGCAGAGTGACAGTGTCGAGGAACTAGACTGGCTTACAGGGAACAACTTGCGAGATATTAGCGCTGGGTCACTGCTGTTTTCACATTTTATGACATTGAGTTGTGAATGTTATCGACAGAGTTGTCGTTGTTGTACTCGTCATCATTGCAACCAATTAAGCGGTGACAATTTCAGGAGATTTTGCCACAGGTTGAGTACTTGGTACGTTGTTGAGGTGCCAATAAACTGGTCGGCCAGTCACTCTTCGACACTAACCTTCATGATCTGCGGGGCAATGTGATGGGGCTAGGGCTAAGCATACGAGGGTTTAGGGTGCAGAGGACCCCAGACTGGTGTGCTGTATGGCTGAATCTGTTTCTGGAGCTCTTACACACTTTATTTTCTGAATGTACTTAGGGGCTGGTCTGCAGTCCCACTGGCTTTTCTGTATATCATGTTATTGGGCCTCATTACTACCCAGGCGCTAATGGGTTAACGGCGCCTTAAAAGGCTGCGGTGCCGTTAACCTATTAGCGCCTAATTACAAGGTCCCTTTGCGGGACCCGACCTTAACGGCTGGTTTTACCAGCCGTTAAAGTAGGGACCCGCAAAGGGACCTTGGTGCTAAGTACGGTGCCGCAATTTGCGGCACCGTACTTAGCGCCTTCCCCATTCCCATTGAGCCCTATGGGGCAAAGATGGGAATGGGGAAGGGCCCATGATGAATGGGGAATTACCGCCCCGCCAACCTTGGAATGGGGCGGTAATTCCGCCATTCACCATGGCGGACCCCGGCATGGACCATGGTGCTAATAGCACCATGGTTTTGCGCCGGGGTCGTAATGAGGCCCATTGTGTATTTAGTGTGTCCACCTCTGGTTTTCCAAAAATCAAATCACTCATTGGGCCTCATTACGAGTCATGCCGATAAGGGAAAAATGATGTCGGTATGTACCACGACTATTCCTAGACAACCCTAAATTTATACTACAATGGAGTTATATTGCGAACCGCTGCGGAAGAGACTGGCTTATACTCATAATAGACACAGCTAAAGAAACCACAAGTAAAATAGAGATCGATCTTAAAAAATTGGAACTAGATATTAAGAAACTGATCGCTCTAGACGTACTAAAGAAAAGAATAGAAGAAATTGATAAAGAAATGAAAGAGTTCAAACAAATAAATACTCAAGAAAGGATACAAAGACTTAAAAAAGACCTTGCCAACTACTCACATGAGAAAGCATATCCTTATACTAAAGATGGATATAAAACACAGGCAACACCCACATATGGCCAGCCACGTCAAAACAGACGAGTAAGATTTAGAGCTACATCATACAGCTCGAGTAACTCCAGTAACGACCAAGATAACTCCAATCCAGGCCCTTCCAGAAATCCACCTAACAGAGGAAGAGGGAACCCTAATTACAGACAAAGAAGAGGGAACCTGAGTACTCAACCTTTTTTATACAAGGGCCCCAACAGGGGCAACTGGAACGGAGACCAGAGATACCTCCGAAGCGGCAACAACTTTTAGTTAACCTATCCACCTATGAACCAACTAATACTGAAAAACAACTCTTGGAAAAAGGTTTAGGATTTGTCTTTTCCAACAAACATGACCCATTCCAGTTCCGCATGGAATTTTTCAAATTCATGCGCAAGATTAGATTAAAAGAGTTTTTCGCTACAGAACCAGACATACCAAAAGAACCCAACACTATGAATCATTCAGGCTTAAAGAATCCATCTACCTTCTGCCCACCTACTTACACCTATTCTCCAGAATCCATAATTTTTGAGAAGAAAGTGCTGGCAGAAGTTACAAAGCTAGAACAGCAGAATATACCTATGTATCATAATCTAACGACACAAGAAAGATTAGCCATGGAATCTTTAGCAATGAATGATAAAATAATCATTAAAAGAGCCGATAAAGGCGGAGCCATCGTAATGCTAAACAAGATCGACTATATCGCAGAATGTCAAAAACAACTAACAAATGGAAACTATTACAAGAAACTAAGTACAGATCCTACTAAAGATTTACAACAAATGATCGAACTTAAAACCACCAAAGCCCTAGAAAGAAACTGGATCAGCAAACATGAATGGGCATTTCTAAACAATCCAGAACCCATTGTACCAAAATTCTACTGTTTACCTAAAATACATAAGTCACTAACGAATCCACCAGGCAGACCAATAGTTTCCGGTATCAACTCCATCCTGGAACCCCTCTCTAAATTTGCGGATCACTATCTTAAAAGCTATGTAGTAAAAATGAAGTCTTATCTTAAAGACACTAAAAATGTGATAATCAAATATGAAAATCTACCATATAATCCAGAGAATTCCTACTTGATAGGACTAGACATTGTCTCTTTATATACTAACATCCCACAACAAGCTACGCTTGAAACAATAAGCGAAATTTTACTTAACAGACTAGATAATGATCCCGTACCCAGCTCATTCATCTTATGGTGCATAGAACTTGCACTTACACAAAACTATTTCGAATTTCAAGAAACCTTTTTTCAACAGGTTGAGGGCACAGCAATGGGAGCCACTATGGCTCCCAGTCTAGCTAATCTTTTTGTTGAATTCTTTGAAAAACAATTCATCTATATGACGAACCCTTTTGAAAACAACATCCAATCTTGGGCAAGATACATAGATGATGTACTTATGGTCTGGACAGGAACAGCAGAAAGCCGAAGAATTTCTTAATTGGCTTAACAACTGCAACCATCATCTGCAGTTCACCATCAATATTCAAAAATATTCGATTGATTTCCTAGACCTTACCATCTTTCACGAAGAAGGTCGTTTACTTGTTAAACCTTTCCATAAACCCACAGAGAAAAACTCTTTGTTACATTACGAAAGCCATCACGTTAAACACCTAAGAGACAATCTACCCTATGGTCAATTTCTACGTCTAAAAAGAAACAGCAGCCAAAAACCAGCATTTGAAAAAGAAGCTGAGAACCTAACAACCAAACTGAGACAAAGGTGATACCCGAAAAAATTAATAAAGAAATCTGCAAAGAGAGCATTTAATAACAATCGTGATGCCCTGCTGGAAGATAAGTGTAAACAACCTATCCATGATCGCCTTGTATGTGTGAATACTTTTACTAATTTGAGTCTAAAAATTAACCAAATAGTAAAGAAACAATGGAAAATCTTCGAAAAGGGTGATTCACCCATACCAATACCAATGTTTGCATACAAAAAATCAGCCACTATAGGCAATAGAGTTAGCAGTAGTAAACTCAAGACGAATAGACCCCTAACGCCAAGCCTCACACAAATCTGGGGCCACAACCCAATAGTGGGCCACTATCCATGCGGTAAATGTATGATGTGTAAACAAACACAAAAAACCAAAGAAGTGGATATAGGACTACCAGAAATGTGGCAACAAAAAAAGTTTACAAACTGTAATTCGGAATATGTCCTATATATGATCACCTGCCCTTGCAACAAACACTATATAGGAAAAACAAATAGAAAAGCAAAGGTTAGAATGCAAGAACATAAAAGCTGCCTTAAAAACAAAACAATAAATGCCCCTCTAGTAAAACATTGTTTAGAAGCTAAACATGGATATGAAGATTTCAAATGGACCATACTGCTAATGATTAAAGGGAATGACCACCTCACTAAGAGCAGAATCCTTTTCAAAAAAGAACAAAAACTCATTTTCCTGACACAAAGTGACAAGAAAGGGCTAAATGAGTCCATTGAATGGCTAAAAATCTAAAAAAGCTTTTAAAAAAAAATCTTTATATTTTTTATATTTGCTATTGTAGAAATATGAAAAAACATGCACTTTTGCAGAACATCTAAAGGTTCTCATAACAAATACTAGTCGAACAATCGACTGGTAAATAACGCTGTCCCTGTGGAACGGTTCCACACCAAAAAAGAAGGACTAACAGAGAATTAGGCATATACACATTTATACACCCAAAATGGCAGCCGACTCGGGTTTACCTTCGACATCAATATACGTCCCGCGATCCACTAACAAGACCGCGTAGCAGACTTTTCTTCGCGTACTAGAAAAGGCATTCACGAGCTCCATCATCTTGAAACAAAGGTAAATAGTTTCTCCACATGAACAGGCTCCTGCATTACAATACTAAACACTACGGCAACATTAACGGCTCCTATCGATCTTTTAGGTGCCGCGCACAAGCTGTGAAAACTAGATGAGCTCTTTTACCAACTACGAGATTACTCTCAAGCGATATAAATCCATACGAAGTTTCCTGCCTACGTTTGAGAAGGTAGGTAGGCTAGGCAATATATACCTACTAAATAATGACTTTTTCTTAATCCTTAAATTAACATCTAATTTATGCAAACGTTTTTGTAAATCCCGACCTAGATAGGAAAAACAGATTTTTCTGACTCCCATATCTAATCCCTTTTAGGCACTTAAGGAATAATACCCATAGCCCAAAAGAGAATTGATCCAACTAACGTGGATTCCTCTCTACCATCAAAGGGAGTCTCTACACGAAAACGCAAAGGTAATTTATCTATCTTACTCCGTTTCATAACACCTTAACTGTGTTACCAGAATACTACATAATATTGATTCTGGTTGTTTGGTTTTGTCAACAGTTACCTCGCTTTTTAATTAAAGACTCTTCACCTAAAGAAGACTCTATATCACTCGCCTGACTACTCTATCTGGATGTTAAAGACTACTCCTGAAGAAAGTCCCAACACCCGTTACAGAGGACTGAAACATGTTGAGTTGGCAATCTACGAGTCTACTTAGATTGTATTAATTTACCTAGAGATCTAATAAGATCTAACACCTTACGAAAAACTATAGGATTTACAATCAAGGTTAAAAACAAATGGCTAAAGGCGAAAGGTCCTCGGTTTAGCCCAATCCACTCCAATTGCACTAATAAGACGAGAGCTATGCATTTCCTCACTGTTGGCAATAAAACTGAGAGCCACCTTGATGTTATACCGCAAGGTAATAAACAATCCAGAAGTCAAAGTATTGGACCTCATACGGAAAGAACTTAACGAGGGAAATAATCGGGCGCTTGCAAGCTGGGATCAATCCAACCGGAAAATGTTGGAAGAACTGGATCTTTCTGTTGAGACACTCATACACAATCCAAATCGAGTGTCGCAAAAAATTTTAGAAGCAGATTGGATCCATACTCAAGAAGTGGCCTGGTCGTATTCCATCACAGCAAAATTACCAACTGCTCCGATGAAGCTAAACGACACGCGTGGCTACCTACTGAGGTTTCCAGATAAGAACTTAAGTCGTCTGTTCCTAAGATTCAAGCTGAACCAAATAAAAACCAACGAAATTCTGGCACTACGCAAGCAAGTACCATCGAGTTCCTGCCATTTCTGTCAATCGATAAATGCCATAGAAAGCACAAAACATCTGCTAATGGAATGTACTGGGCTCAAAACGAAAAGAGATAAATACCTTGCAGTCCCATTGAATAATTACCTCACCCTCGACGAAGAAAACCTCTGGATACTCCTGACGAACGGGAACAACATTAGATGCGTTATAGGAGTAACACTCTTCCTTAAATCCTTGACGCTCGAGTAGGAGGAATTCCCTTAAGCCTAAGCCTACTAAATAAAGACATTTCTAAAAAGAATCCGGACATTTGACATATGAAGACTACTCATCTTATATTTTTGTAAAAATTGTGATACAATTAAAACAAAAAAAAAAAAAAAAACAAAAAAAACAAATGGCTACACCATCATATGCCCCTAATCTTTTTTAGATCGATGAGTCTCAATTAGTCTTTGTTTATGTCTTGATCATGCATGCATTTTAGAGTGTCTAAAACTGAAATTATAAATGAAATTTTATTGTATTAATATATGTACGATGTTGAATTCAAAAACCATCACTATTAAAGTCGGTTTATATTTTTCTTAAATGCGATCTAATCATTAAGAGAAGAGGTGACTGTTGACAATCCCTCTGTCCCTACCTTTCTTATATTGCAGGTATGTAAATACCGGCATCATTTAACGTTCCGTAGCATTCTGACCCGCAAACCCGGTATGAACGTCACCGTTATTTACGGTGCCGCTAATAGCGGCATAGGCGCGTACACGCACCTCTTCAGGTAGTAAATACCGGCATGCCGGTAATAGGGGGTAATCAAAACCCACGCAAACATGCAAATACCGGCATCGCGAACACAGTAACAACGGGCTGCATGATGCCGGAAAAACAGGCATCGCGGACCACCCGCAAACAGCAACCAAGATACAAGGCAGCTGCCACAGGTGCACACAATCCCCACAGGTGGAGTCAAAGGAGGCTGCGCCAGTATGAACTGAGCACACCCACACACCACAATCCCCCCCAGGTGTAGGCAATGCAGAGTGGGCCAGTACAAAAGGAGCACACCCACACACCGCAACCCCCCCCACAGGTGTAGGCAATGCAGAGTGGGCCAGTACAAAAGGAGCACACCCACACACCACAACCCCCCCCAGGTGTAGGCAATGCAGAGTGGGCCAGTACAAAAGAGGCACACCCACACACCATACCCCTTCCTACACCAAAATGCTACCACTAGCATTTGCAATCATGGCCCAGGAGGACATGCCTATACTGCTACAACTACAACTACAGCAACAACAACAACAACAACAACAGCAGCAAGAACAGGCAGCACAGAGGAGACACAGGAGGAGAAGGAGGGTGAGACAGGCCCAGTAATTACCACCAGCGCAGCCACCAGCGCCTCGTAGGCAGCCACCAATCCCTCGCACCCGACCCAGCCCATTCAACCTAACCCTTGAGCAGATCCACACCCTGTACCGGTTGGACCGTGACACCATCACCACCATAGTGGACATGATACACAACGACATTGCCAGCCACATACAAATACGCACTGCCATCCCCCCACTAATGAAGGTGGTGTCTGTGCTACACTTCCTGGCCACAGGCACCTAACAACACACAGTGGGCCAGCTGCATGGCATTTCACAACCACTATTCTCACGCATGCTGAACCAAGTGCTGGATGTCCTCCTGAAGCACGCAAGCACCCACATATCCCTACCACGGACTGCCCACGAGATAGCCGAAACCAAAGTAGGCGTCCATGCACTGGCAGGCATGCCCAGTTGTGTCAGTGCCATCGACTGCACCCATGTGGAATTGGTAGTCCCCCATGCCACAGAGGCGGTGTACTGCAATCGCAAGCAATACCACTCCATCAATGTGCAAATGGTATGTGACTCCAGCAAGATCATCACTCATTACTGCGCCCGATTTCCTGGATCCACACATGATGCCATGGTACTGCGCAACTCCACGCTACCCCGTCACATGGAGCGACATGCTGGATCACGTGCCTGGCTGCTCGGTGAGTTGCACAACAGGCCCATGGCCATGCTGTGGGGTACTCATGTGTGCAGATGCAGAAGGGGGAGGTAGTACACCTGGGTGGGAAAGGGGGGGATAGTACACCTGGGTGGGAAAGGGGGGGTGTAGAATGCAAATGGATGACAACAAGTAAGAGGCACAACCAGGCCACCATGGTGATGGCAAGCAATGCATGACTGAATAGGATGGCAACTGTGCCAATGCGGCCAGTGTGACCATGCATAGCAAAGAGTATACTGCATGAATTGGAGGCTAAACATTGTCGCACTGCCACAGCACATCTGCCTCATCATGCATGCTTACACCCTGCATCATCTATTCAACCCCATCCAGTGTTCCACACCTCTTTACAGTATACATTCCATATAGGTGACTATTTGGTACACGTACAGGGGCATGTGCATGCTCACACCTAATAGCTGCTGCAATGACCGTGCTCCCTGAAGGTGTCAGTTCAGAGTGACACACACCTATTTGTATCTGCTTGCAGGTTATGGAGGATATCCCTTGAGGCTGTGGCTACTTACCCCTGTGCGGAACCCGCAGAACAGCCATGAAGAGGAGTACAATCGTGTGCACACTCGAACCCGTGTTGTGATTGAGCAGACCTTTGGCCTGTTGAAGGCGCGGTTCCGCTGCCTAAGCAGGTCTGGTGGGGCACTCCTGTATAGGCCTGAGAAGGTGGAAAAGATCACCATGGCCTGTGTCATGCTGCACAACATGTGCCACTGCCACCTGACATTGACATGCATGGCCCGGGTGAGGATGAAGTGGATGGAGATGGAGGCGAAGGAGCCCCCCTGCCAGTATGTGATACACGGGACGGCCATGCTGTACGGAAAGCACTAATTGACGAATACTTTTAAGACACAGGGACCATGAATGACTTTTGTCAGTCAGACACTGGGCCAATGTGAACATGCACAAAGGGAATGTTGTAGTTTGGACACTGAACACCGTAACACATTAAATGGATGCACACCAAAAATTACAATGTCCAGCCAGGGGGTTGTTCTCCAGAAAACTTGTGTATTATATGAAAGTGCAAAACTGTGCCCACTCCCCCCTCCCACAATCCCAAAACAAACTCCCTCACACACCCCACAGATCCCAAATGTCCCCATGTGTGCAACAAACAGTGTTGCCTTCACCAATGTTACTCCTCAAATTTTTTCCAATTTTCAGAAAGTCACTTTTTGGCGACTTTAGGGTCTGGGGGTTCCATGGCCATGCGCCGTGCGCTCCTGCGCGTTAAGCGCACCGGGCTAGATTGAACAGAGTTGTAAGATGTTGACGTGGTGGATGTGTCAATTGTCAATCCCCTTGCAGACCCATAGTGTGGCTGCTGCACTTGCCTGATGTTGGCTAGTAGGGCCTCAGTCAGTGACCCCATGCACTGCCTGAATGCAGACGTGGATGCCTCCATGGCAGCTGTATTTGCAGCAATGGCTGTGGCTATGGCCTTCATGGCCTCATTACCGGCAACAACCTGTTGCCGCATAATCTGCAGCATCTCGTCTTGGCGGGCCTCCACCCTTGCAAGACGGACCTCAAAGGTGGTTTCTGTCGCAGGTGTACCGGTGGCTGGTGGGGTGGTGGAAGGCAGGGTGGTTGAAGGCGGGGTGGTGGAAGGCAGGGTGGTGGAAGGCAGGGTGGTGGAAGGCTGGGTGGTGGAAGGCTGGGTGGTGGAAGGCACCTGCGTGGGGCCCTCATCCTGGGCACTGTCATCCGCGAAAATGCCGATGTCCGAATCTCCTAGGTCGGAGTTATGGAGACATGGGTCATCCAGGCTCTCTGTCTCCACAGGGGGGGAGGGGGTGCCAATGGGTGTTGGGCTGGGCAATCCCAAAGATTCTTCGGCCTCTTCGACCACCTCTGTGGACACTACGTCCGTGGTGGCCGGTGGTACAGCTGGCACTATCGCAGCAGGTGCACCCTGCAGAGATGATGCCTTGTGTGGCACACTGGGAGTGGTCGCAGGCAATTTTTCAGAGGAGGGGGTTGCGGTGGCCCTGGTCCCCTTGCATGCACTGGAAGTGCTTGCCCCCCTGTCCTGGGTTCCACCTTCCTCATCGGTGCCTGGGGGATAGAAGAGATGCAGGTCATCAGTGAGATTGCCAAATGGCAGCTGTGATTTGTTGCAGTGTAATATCTTGATACATTCAGGCATGATTTCATTTCTGTTGTGTGGCATTTGGTGTACTGATGGGACATGTTGGCAATGATTGCATGGCTGGTGGCAATGGATTATCTAGGTGGGGGGGAGGGGACATGGGCATGGATGGGTCATGTTGCACCTCTGTTGGGTTTACATATTTCACGCAGCATGCATGTGGTGCAGGGAGTGGCAATCAGTATTCTGTTGGTGAGTTGGGTAAAGGAATTGCCTTGCCTAATCGGACTCCCACCTCACTTGTGTCACATCATGTTTTGTTATTGGTGGATGTGATGGTTCACTCACCTTCCTCTGTTGTGGTAGCTGCCCCGAACTCCTGCTCTCCGATCCCCTCTATGGATTCTGGATCGATGAATCCACTTGCAATCTCCTCCCATGTGGTGAGCTTAACAGGGGAGTATGTGCCACCGCCTGTCGCCATTGCGGCCCTCCGGTTCTCCGCAAGGATCTTCCGGACACGGAGGCGGAGGTCGTCCCAGCGCTTTCTGCAATCCGGGACACTCCTTGGGGTGCACCCCACTGCTGTTACCCTCTGCGCAACCTCCTGCCACACCTGTTTTTTACGCGTTTGGGCCGCATGCTTCAGGTGTGTGCTTCAGATTATGTCAGCATGCTGTTGTAGGGTGTCCGCTAGCATTGTCAATTCTGCATCTAAAAAGTGCTACTTCCTCTTCCTTTGTGAGCTTTTTCCAGTGGCCTTTGACATCCTGGTTGTGTTTTGGCACTCAACAACACGGATGTAGTGGTAGTAATGGAGGATGGCAATGGATTGTGTTTTTAAAGCTGGCCGCCGGCCCATTTCCCGTTCCTGCGCGATGACGTAATTTCCGGGTCCTTTTTTTGCGAACACGGTAATAACATGACGGTATTACCGTGCCGGTATTTACAGGTTAGTGTGAGGCGGTAGCGCAATGGGCGGGCCCCGCAATGCCAGTATAGAGGGCTTGGAGGCCCTTTACCGGCATGGCAGTATTGCCACTACCCGCATGGGGGAACGCGCATGCTCGCGCACTCGTGATGACCCGCAATTAGCGTGTTCATACGTGCACGGACATGCTCATTCCGGCATGCCAGTAATGAACCCGGTTTTACCGGGCAAATCGTAATGAGGCCCATTATGTTTTCAAGGTGGGGGTCAGCTCTCCATACATTGGATGCATATCATTTACTACAAACAGCACAATATTGCCTAAAAAGCGCAATTATTTTTTTCCATGGCACTCTGTTCTGATGGTGCGCGGAGACCCCCAATTGATCACAGAATGCATGCAATAAGAGCCTATGTCTCAGGAGGAGGGGCAAAGTGCTTGCCTTGGAAGCAAAACAACACCAGGCAAATACAGGTTTGATCCCCGCGTCAGTGCTTAGAAACCGCTGGGTATTTAAGCGCGTTATAAATAACCTATTGTATCATATGTAATATGACATATACAAAATAGCTTATGCTTCAGGACTGCATAACGCCTCTCCACCATCAGCAATGAAATGTATGTGATATTAGACAATGCACTAGTGCAGATAGCCCACGGACGAGAGAGCGAAGGAGGCGATAGTAAAGCGGATAAAAGAAGGGAATTTAAAGGAAACTAAATAGCAGTCGCAGAGATGGAAAGAGAAAGTGGGCCGGAGAGGAAATCACAGTCCGGAAAGAATATGTGGGTGTCTGCAGTCCGTGACCATAAATCACCATCCACCCCCCTTCGATCAATGCTTTCTACCTTTCCCTCCTGCCACTGTTCAACTTAATGACCGCCGGGAGCTGGGAAAGTAGGTCAGCCTACCCGCTCGCCTCCCTGTCCCTCTCCCCCACCCCAAACACTTACCTGCATGCACGGTTGAACCGCATGTTGCACGACCCACTCCTCTTCTGCAAAAAGAGTGCTTTTCAACCACAACGCCGTCGCCAATGCCAGCAGCTCCCAATACCAATCTGTGTCAGAGTAGCAGTGCACTTCTGTGTGCGCACGCATGGCCTGGAGGAGGGCATGTGTGCCCATGGGCCTGGCTGGCAGCAAATGGCGCCGGCGCCACCCAGGAAGTCAATAAAGCAACAAATGTTGCAAATTGGCCTGCCAATGTCTGCCCTGCCTGAGGGACGAGGCTGCCTGCCACCCGCTGCAGTGTGGAATACGGACGTAAGTTAATAACACAACAAAATGATGCATCATTAGGCAGTTTTAGGCTGCCTAATGATGCATCATTCTAATGTGTTGTTAACTTACGTTCGTATTCCTAGGCTGGCTGGTTTTGCCTGGTGCGTGTGACCTGGCCCAATGGCTTGAGGCTCAGGCGAGCGCCCCCTAGAGTCTGACTGATATCAGGCAGCCGCCTGAGCTGCCTGACAGAAAGAACGGCCCTGCCAACTAGGGTTTCTGTTTTTTGGCTTGAGATGGTGTATCTATGTAGGTTCATCCTTTCACGCAGCTCTTTGTAGGTCTCACCCACGTAATTAACGTGAATGCATTTTGTTAATTGGATGGAGTATACACAATGGGATGATCTGCCACATCAGGAGATGCAAAACATGCCAACCCATCTTCTGCACCAGATCTGACATAACAACCCAGCGGGACTGAACAATACAGATAAAGCAAGTTCTCAGGCGAACTAAGATGGTGGCATTTCCATTACTATAACTGGGGCTGCGTGAGAAACTCAACAATCTACCATGACACAAGGAGCTTTTGAGGCACTTCAGGGGCCTGGAATAAGAGACTGGGGAAGTTAATGTACAGAGCCATCCTGTCTAGGGAAGGGAAACAGCCCCGGATTCTGTGGCTGCCCAACAGAAGCAGAAATGAAAAACTGCAGCAGTCGGTGAAGAAACTGTAGGACCAACTGTCCTTAGGGGAGAACAATTCCTCAGGCATGAAATGGGGTATAGATGAATTTCCACCATATGGAGTTGACTGTGCGAGGACACCTACTATGTATGAGTAGCAGCCTGATTTCATGCTCTCAAAATCACAACAGTGAGAGCGGTGTCAGGGAAACCCAAGGAGGTTATAGAGGAGGAGACCCACAGAATCAAGAGTAAGCTCCACCAAGACCAAACAAGACAAATCCGTGAAGGCCAACACGTCTGGGGCCAAGACCATCAGGCATCAGTCTAAGGCTCAGGCAAGACCGACATTAAATGATCTCCGTCAGGTCCATGAGCACTGCAATAATAATGGAAAGCAACCAAGAATCTGCGCCAGGCTTCACACCCATCGTTATACCAGCCAATCCATACCAGCTGGCTCTTTTGGGCCTACCATTGCCGTTCTATTCTATTTAGAAGTCTTCCAGATGCAGGAAGTACTGGTCAGTGGGTCCAACGTCAAGATAGAATATGAACAACAAAGAACGATCCTCGTGGATCTATTTTCCACATTTAGAAGTTGATGTTCATTTAATGATAAAAACGTTTGTAAAACAGTATTTATTAAAACATTTGAAATCATTATCGTAAATGTCACAATTCATAAAACAATCTGTTGAAATGCATATTACATTCTCTATAAACAATTATAAACAGAGATCTCCATCCAAACATATTATACTACACAAAACATGTTTGATTTGATTTGGTTATTTTTAAGGTGCATAACCTTAAGATACCAGGCAGGCATGGTCTGCATCTGGGCGCTGATGGAACATAACACTATCCGAATCCTAGGATGGACTGAACAAGTGTACTAAGAAAATGAGTCACTATTAACTGATTATGTAAAATGGTGGGTTTTGAATAAGAATTCAGGAATCAAAGTTGTATTTGGAGGTTGTTTCGGATGTGGGGGCTTAAGAGTGAGAACTCCCTACCGCCTCTGTATTAACAACGTGGAAAAGACACAGGTTGGAGGACTGAAGAGGGTGCGTTGTGAGGTAAGCTTACATTTTCGTACAGGGATACTTGGGTGCCAATCCACTACGAAAGGAGCCCAGGGTGGAGTCTGAGATCCCTAACTGGGAGGAAAGTCGGAATCGAATGGTACGGGGACCAATGAGTCCACTAACATCAAGAATGACAAATGAGTCATCCCATACCGAGGCCAGGGCAGGTTTGGTACCATGTCCTGAATAAACACCTGATTGCAGTGGGTCTAAAATATTTTCATGGACAACAAAGGAACCTAGATGCTGAATTATCACATTTTCAGGAATCTTAGTGATTCAGGGAAGCCCTGTAATTCGTCGGTGGTTACACAGTTTTTCAGGATCTCAAGAGTGTTTCCTGAGAAGCGGTGTAATCAGGGCCGTTTTGAGTCTGTGTGCGACAACCCCATGTTGAAGGGAAAGATTGGCGAGGTGGCAGGTCTGCTTAGACAAGCTTAAAGTGTGAATTTGTGTGTCCAAGGCAGGGAGAATATCTGAACTGGATTGTGTAGGTTTGAACCTATGTAGCATGGTGTTTTCCTTTCGAGAATGTGCAGGGACCTCAGATTAGTAATACATACCCCACTACACAAGGTGAAAGTTCTTGTCACCCGGCCGGCAATAACAAAAACTTAGACCAATAGTTCGAATATAGTTGGCTCTTTACAGGCCCTTTATTCACAGTTACTAACTCCCAAAACACAGATCAATAAAAGATGAAATAAAGATGTTTATTAGGTCAAAGTTTCTGCCTTACAGGGCTACTGAATGTCTCTGGCCGGAGTTACAGACAGCAAGCATCGGAGAGTGGAAAAATCCAGACCGTGGAAAAACCCATCTCAAGCTACTGTGCTCCCGTTCCCAGCACCTTTCTCAGTGCACCTGCTCATCTCAGCCTCTTCTCGTAGCACGTCCTTGAACGAGCAATGCAAAACTATCCTAGTCAATGAACGAGCGCTGCTAAAATAATGTTTGACTTCTAAAAGGGTTCATCACAAAATGCAAACTTTCACTGTGGCCGGAAGCAAATGTCCAAAATGGCCACTTACCACCACCATATTTTAGCTCACTTTTTACTCAAGCACTACAATCCATCCTTGGAAATGTAGCTTCCATATCCCAATGAAACAAAAGACGGCTTCTGAAACGGACGAAAAATCATCACTAAATTTGGAACACAAGAAATACAACAACAAATAATCAAAATGAAAAAAAAATGAAAACAATCATAAAAATCCTCATAAAAGTGTAACGTAAACTGGCAGGAACCCAAGAAAAAGTTGATCCCACCAACTCCTGGTTTGATCCAGGGTCACTTGAGAAATCAGGTCCTTTAAACTACTAATATGCTATTCAATAGATCGGGAATGTCCGAATTGTCATAGTTTGGGATTATATGACACTGCTTTCCTATGTCGTTCAGCACCGACATATCGGGCTAACCATCAGTAAACCAAGCATGTTATGCTTGTTCACTTGTCAAATCTCCATACAGTACTACCCATTTCACGGAAGATTCACATATTTCTGTCAATTCCTGTGGTACAACGTCTAGAGGTGGCACACCAGCTACTTGCTCATGTAACTTCACCACTCCACCCTTCCCGGATTTGGCACAATCTTGAATGTACCATTTCCACTTGATAATACCATCCTCTTGAGAAGGTCCTATTCGATTTGTCTTAGGAGAGCTAATTACACATTACATGATCTGAATTTCGGGTCTAATCAATACATAATGATTCACTGTAATCTGCCCCGTGTCCACAAGAGACCCATAGCATGCTAGCAATTGCTTTTCAAACTAAGTATATCTGTCACCAGCCTCGGGTATCTTGCAACTCCAAAAACCTAAAGTAACACTTTTCCTGCCTTGCTTTTGCCGCAAGCTCCAATTGGCAGTATTGTCATGTACAGATACATTTAATTCAAAATCACCTGCCCTCAACGGCCACAAATCAAGCACATGTTGCACTGTGTCTTTTGCTAATTGAAATGCTTTCTCTTGTTCCTCTCCCCATTCAAAGTCAATTTTATTCTGTGTCACTTTGTAGAGGGGGGCCAGTATTTTTCCCAAATGTGGTATATGCTGTCTCCAAAACCCAAACTATCCCGTGCCTGGAAGAAAATGTCCAAAATGGCTGCTTACTGCCGCCATGTTTTAGCTTACTTTTCACTTGAGCACTACACATGGGAAGCATATTTTCCTAAGGTGCTCTATTGAATTAAAAAAAAAGGTTTAGTCGGAGCACTCGTAGCTAAATCTGATGCCAAGAGCAGTGGCGGCTGTTGACTTTGAAACGTGGTGGGGCATACATTTTGGAGTGCAAATTCGGAAGCAAGAGCAGTGAGCAAGCCCGACCCACATCATCAACAGGAGTCTGGTGGGGGGTTTCTACTACGAACATTTTGGAAAAAATTGCAATTTACTGTTCAAACCCCCACAAACATGACATAAAAAGCATTAGGTTTTAGGTACTCATCATGGTACACTATTCTTACGTGTGCAAGTGTGATGGCCTATTTTACAGCACCTTGAACTGAGAATAGCTAATACTATGTTGTATGCACAAAGAAATTAATTATATAACTATTCAGTAATGCTTGAAAAATATAAGTTTCTCATGTGGTTACTGCCATTCATATGCGATAATTCTCTTACTAAGGTGGAATTTTAGGCATTATCTGGAAGGGGAGATAGAAACTAAGCTAAAACATGACTCGTTTACCACTTAATTAATGCAATGTTTGTCCTACCTCTAATGCCTATCTGCCTCGCCAAGTCGCCATTGCTTTGGTTGCTCAAAGTTGAAACACGTGAAATGCACAGGTCACACAAATAGCACATACATGTTGCATGGAGAAAAATGCAACAGAATTTTTTTAATTAAGTTTCATATTTTCAGTGTGGTATTATCACAACCAACAACTATAACATTATACTATGATATGATCAACAATTAAACATCAACTTCACATTTCCCACTGTTCTGTCAAATAGATCACTGCAGCATTGCACAGAATCCTAACATGTAAAGAGATTGAAACAGTTAAATAATTCAATGAAGGTATACCCCTTCATCGAATTATTTAATTTGTTCAATTTCTTTCCATGCAAATTAACTGCAAATATCGTGTAACAGAACAACATTCAACTGTCAATTATTTTGAAAGCTTGTATGCAAACTGTGCATGTCTATCTTTCGGAGAGGCAAATGTATCAATAGTATGTGTTTTGAAGTCTGGTAGAAATGTCATTTCACAAAAATTCCAGAGGGTAGCAGAAGTGATATCACACAAATCTTGACCTCCCTCATGACATCACAGGAAGGGTTGCAATTTGACCCCACCCCCAAGTGACATCACAGGACATGGTTGTGCATTACCTTTTGCCACTTGATCTCATAGGAAGTGGCATCATCTGCTTTTATACTCATCTCAAATGACACTTTGCACAACACTTCTGCAAAGGAACACAGCTACCTGTCATGAAACAATTTGAATTATAGCTGCACACATAATGACTATCTTCTCACATACCGCCTCTAGACTACCTCTCTATACTACCACCCACATGCCAACTAGACATGAGTGGCTAGCAGGGAATTGGCCACCCATTCATATCTTCGTATTGACCATAATTCACACACGCATACTAGCACCCCCTCAAATTTCCCATACCTTGGACTTTGATCCCACCAGAGGGCGTTCAAACTACAGAGCATTGTGAACATGTATACAGGCGCATTGTAAATGACTTATCATATCACATCATATCATATATCATGTCATACCATGCCCATGGTGAAAAGTGCTATGCAAATGACACATTACATAGCATCATCCCATCTGCAACTATCGGCCTCTACAATCGGACAGGGTTTTGTAGGGAACCACAAGTTTTATGAAATTCCAGGCTGCACCCAACCCATGAGGGCCTCCTAACTACTCGAATGCTGAGAAGCCAGATGGGGATGCATAGTGATGCAGTAAGCACTTACAGGTTTTGATCTTTTTAAAAGGAAGAGGGTTCTGTAACTGCATCCCTCTGTAGAGATGCTGTAGTGAGGGCCAGGATGGTTTGGGACCATTTATGTCTCATCTTAAAAGGCTCCCTGGCAGACATTTGGCATCACACTTGCTTAGGGACAATGACAAGGGATATTCCCTCATTTGAGTGGGCACACAACACCATTCAAATGAGGAAACTCCCACATGTGAATGCTCATTTCAGTATTGCAGAAACGAAGTTTGATCCACTTCTGTAATAGCAAAGGGTATATTGCGCAAGACACACTGCACTGTGTGCCAATTGCAAAGAAGCTACAGCTTTACCAATGTGATCCCAGAATGGTTGTGAATCTTCACAGAATGAATAATAACAATAAACCACTTGATTCTTCTGAGACATTCAGGGGCCAAAACATGTAGGGACTGGATGTCTGACCAGAACATCTGCTTTACCATATGCCCATTCGATGGAACCCCTGCACGGCCCTCAGGATAGTCTTCAGCCTCACCAACACATCATGCAATGCTCCTCCTATACCAGGACGATGTCATCACACACTATGTGATTTAGCTCTGCTGGCCAATTTATCATTAGAAGTCTACCTGATATGCATGCGCTCCCAAGCTCTCGCGGCAGTGCACACACATGATATGCATGCACTTCCAAGCTCTCACGGCAGTGCACACACATGATATGCATGTGCTTCCAAGCTCTCGTGGCAGTGCACACACATGATATGCATGCGCTTCCAGGCTCTTGCGGAAGTACACACACATGATATGCATGCACTTTCAAGCTCTCGCGGCAGTGCACAAACATGATATGCATGCATTTTCAGGCTCTTGCGGCAGTGCACACACATGATATGCATGTGCTTCCAAGCTCTTGTGGCAGTGCACACACATGATATGCATGCACTTTCAGGCTCTTGCTTGCGGCAGTGCACACACATGATTTGCATGCACTTCCAAGCTCTCACGGCAGTGCACACACATGATATGCATGTGCTTCCAAGCTCTCGTGGCAGTGCACACACATGATATGCATGCGCTTCCAGGCTCTTGCGGAAGTACACACACATGATATGCATGCACTTTCAAGCTCTCGCAGCAGTGCACACACATGATATGAATGCACTTTCAGGCTCTTGCGGCAGTGCACACTGCAAGGGCATGAAACATGACAGTAGGGCAAAGCAGTATTCCCAGTTTCCATCTATCTCACATTTGTTTACCTTCTTTGGTATATCTATCATGGCCACCTCATCCACTGGCCTATTCTACTTTCTTCCTTTATTTCAGTGTCCATTGAGAGTTGGTTTCTAGACACCTCGCCTTGTGAGGAAAAAGGGAATAAGATCTTTATGGCACAAGCTATGTAACAGATTAAGAGAGCCCCCACTGACAAGGTCACATTATTTTTCTGTGTTCATCGGAAAACACATTGTATCAGTTCTGATTATGTTTTCTATGTTGTCTGTGAACTGGCAAATGGCCACTCTGTCTCTTTCTTTCCATCCCAAAGATTGTATGCTTCCATCCAAAGGCTTCATCTGTACAGCCATGTGCTTGGACAATGACTGCATTTCTTATGTATCAGAAATCTACGCCAATTCCAAATATAGCATATCGCCCCTCCCCCTACGCATTGCAGGTGTCAGCATGTCCTACTACACACCCCTAAATTTATCTTCAGACCATTGTGGGGTTCTCTCTACCTCCTCTTTGTGGAGAGGGGAAGTGCGTGTTGGCATGGGGGAAAGAACATATTTATGATAGTGATCAAAAGATCCTTATTTTAGCAAAAAAAGCATGGAATAGAGCAGTAGCCCACTCATCCATCAGCAAGATCTTGTGGCTCCACTTGATATGAAGTGCTGTATGGAGGGTGGCTGGAAGGTGGCACCAACTACTGGCAATGACACCTTGTAAAACCATTTCAAAGTCCTGACTGGGCTCATGTGTCTGGCCCACTGCCCTATATGCTGTGGCTTGGCTTTTGCATCTGCTAACTGACGGGTCTTGCTTACAAGTTTGGGGTGGTCCCCTTTTCCGTTGTAGCCCCACATATACAAGGCATGGCTAGAAGGTCTGTGGTGACCCTTAAACAAACCAAATCAACCCCTGCACACCTAATGAGAAGAAGCGGGGGATCAGGGAGGCTTTTCAGCAGGGAAAATTCAGGCAGAGGTGAAAAAGGGGAACTAGATAAATAGAGGATAGGAGGAAGAGTGGAAGAGAGATGGAATTACTGTCAGAGGAGGTGGAGAAAAGCAACTGCTGTAAAGTAAGGTCAAGATAAGGACCAAAACAATTTATTTTTTGGCCCAGGGGCAGCAAGGGAGATATTAGGGGTAGCAACGGAGATAGCAGGGGTCACAGCTGCGAACCCGAGTTACCCCCAAATGACATCCCTGAATTCTGGAATCTCTTGAATGAGTTGTTTTTCCCTGGACAGCATGGCCAAATCATTTAGATGATCCTTACTCATTGCGTTTCTCAAGAATGCTTTAAATTGCTTCATGGTGGAGAAAGGGTGGAGAAACACCGCTCAGACTCAGCTGTTGTCATGGATGTAGTAATATGAATTTTAATAAATGCATCGTCTGACAAAATGCTTATTCAAGATTGTTTTTGATGAACAATTTCAATAAAGAAATTGCCCCGCTTGCACTCAGGTCTCTCATAAACAATTGAAAGCTCAGTGCACAGTCTATCCTTGTTTAACATGGGGTATGCTGGGACTATTGCAGTCAGTGCATCATTGGGAAAAGACTGCCTATGTGTTACAAATAGGTCACTGTGCAACAATTTTGCACCCT
Organism: Ambystoma mexicanum; assembly: GCF_040938575.1. Lineage (NCBI taxonomy): Eukaryota > Metazoa > Chordata > Amphibia > Caudata > Ambystomatidae > Ambystoma > Ambystoma mexicanum. The sequence goes on along the minus strand of NC_090925.1, from coordinate 46,890,808 downwards.
CCAAGTGTTCAGTAAATGCAAAGTTATCTTAGGCATGTGTAACTAAGATGTCACATACTTCTTTTGCCACACGATTTAAAGTGGTCATATTGATGTTGCGACTTGAAAAAGTTGACCCTGGTGGAAGTTTAGCTTTCAAATTGTCATACTCTGCCAATGCACTTGATAAAAGTTGCAGTAGCTTTCTGCACATACACAGAATCAATATCTCAATTCTGAAGCTGATTATATAGAATGTCAACATGGGGCATTATGTCATTGAACAAGAAAAGGAAGAAAAGGTTCTCCATATCTTTCAGAATTCTAAAGCAAACCGGCTTTCAATGATTTCAAAGCATCTAAGGAGTGTGTTCCTATGCTGATAGATGGACTGTATTACCCGAATATGGTAGCTCGAAAGAGAGCGCGGTGGTCTTGGAAGTCTTTTATATGATAACCCAACTAGAACTTTGGCTTTTTTTGGAGAATTTGAAAAAGTGCACAGAAGACAGAGACCTCACTAAAGAAATTTCTAACTTGTGCTATTTTGGAAACAGCTGGTTCCATGATGAGGTTAAGCTGGTGTGCATAGCAATGTACATAATGGGCATTTGGATACACTTGAGCTACTTTTTTCTTAACTCCACCAGACACCCGCTCATTGTACTCGCACCATCATATAAGTTTTGTGCAATTACCTGTTATTTGTGGCAATCTTCAGGAAATACTGTGTCCAATTTGTCCATTATGTACTAGCAATGGTCTGCGCACTAGAGTCTTTCAGATGAGTAAATCCATAAAACCTTTCAACAATTCTGTATTGTTCATCAGTGCAGCGATAGACGAGAAAGAGACTGAGTCTTAGTGGAAACATTGGTTGCATGATTTGCCTGAATAGCCACATAATATGTGCATTTTAACTGCTCTACAATGATCTCTCCAATGACCGTGAGCACGCAGTCAAGCAGCTCATTCTGAATTGGTTTGAAAGTGTCCATAAATACAGTTGCATTATTTAAATGCAGTTCCATTGCACTGTTTGTGCAGGATGTCAAATCAACCAGGCCTCCAAATACAACAGAATCTTCAGTTTCATAATGGCCACGTAAATTGTATTCAAATGCACCGAAAAAGCACACACAGTCAATTTTGACAAGATCTATCGGTTTTTATCTACCTCCTCATTATGATTAATCATGCTTTGATGAAAGGCATCGTCCAACTGGGTTGCAATGTCAGCACTTCCCAACACGGACAGCTGTAATATATTTTGATATGAGATTTGCATGATTCATGTCTCTTGCTTTTTTCTGACAAGTCAGTGACTCCTGTTTTTGTCCAGGCCATTTCACCTCCAAAAAGCATGCAGGGGAAGCAGAGGAAATACCACATAGCAATGCTACCAGTGAGCCATGTCTTCTTTTCCTACCAAACCATGGAAAAATTGTGTGTGGAGGCCTTAAACCTATCTTTTCAGAACTGTACAATTTTTGAATCTGGCCGATCAGGCCCTAGTCATTTCATCTCCAGTTTTTCCTTGAATGCAAGTCCGGAAAATGATTTTGAGAGCAATTGATCCACTGAATTCATTTTCAGCAAGAGTGACACTTGTTACTAAGCAAATTATAAGGTGTCAATATATTGGATCATGTAGTAATTGTTCAAACATATGTTCTTTCATAACACAGAAGTATAATTTGTCGGAAGGCACAGATAAAATCTCCAATTATATCCAACTCAGCTGTACTTGTCAGAGGTAAACATACATGCCCATTGGCAACTGTGATTCCAACCACACGTAAGTAAAACTGAAATTACTGTATATCAATCTAGTCAAACCGGCTTTCTCTCCCAATGCAACCAAACATCAACAGTAAGATACCAGGACATGATGAAGTAAGAGGTAACAGATACCCCAATCCTATCCTTATAAAAACAGTTTCCAAATGGACAGTAAGTTTGCTTCCGTTGACCCATATGCAGGACGTTTAAGAATTATATGACTAATGACTTTCCATTTTCACATGCCACCCTCCCAGCTAGCCAAACCATACCATTTAGTCTTTACTGTTCACCTGATTTGCCCCATCAATCTTTTATTCAAATTTTTTCAAAGCACGATTTCTGTGTGCCTTCTTTACTAAATAACGCAAACAGACAGTGTGTGCCCTGAGCACCCAACTCTACAAAAGACTCAGGAAAGCTCACCTGGCTTGTCATTTTGAAGAATGGTCACTGCAATTAACTCCTTCTCAGGCTGTAGCAACACAAATATCCGAAATGTGCAGCATGGAGGTTGAAGGAAGATATTTATATTTTTGCAATTATTAACCTGGACTGTTATTTGTTGGTAAGTAAGTTTTTGGTAAGAACCCTGTTCACCTGGGTGCTGGAATACTGGTAATATTGGTTATAACTTGACTTAAATTGTCAAGCAATAAATAAGGAGTCTTGTCACTTGTTTCTAGGGTATAACATCGAAACACCAACATACGATTGCACAAATTAAATTTCAAGTGGTAGAAATTGTCAAACGACCTCCTAGGGGCGGTAACTACCAATCTCTTCTATCACAACAAGAGAAATACTGGATCCATACATTAGATACTTTACAACCTAAGGGTTTGAATGAGGAATTTTCCCTGAGTTGTTTTCTATAATGCAATGACACATGCAAGGATGAGGCATACCATCCCATTTTGAATTGAGGTAATTTAGCCTGACTAATTCTGCCTTTTGTATTTTAAAAAAATGTGATATCATACATTTCTATATGATCGCAATATGATCTATGCATGACCTTTATATTCTTCAACTGTTTGAATTTGCAAGTTTTTCCATGTTTGTCGCCTTTCAATTTGACACCACGTTGTACTAGGCACATTGTACATTGTAATATTTACATTTCTGTATCCTGTAATTTGACACTTTCTTAAATCTGCAGCTTTAAACATGCTTAGACCATCTCTTTAAAGAATATCTTGACGTGGGTCCATATATCTGCTTCAGATAGAATTGTCTAGTGCCTTGTTCCTTATTTTTACATCTCTAAGTATGCATACACAATCATACCATAGAATATCATGATTTTTGTTCCTGTGCAATGTATTACTCCACATGGGTGACTACACCTATGAATCTCGTTGTTAATTACTTGATCATCAATATAGTGAATATTGTTGGTATGTTTAATTCTGTATTTTGATAAATATGGTTGTAGGATGCGATGCGGTGGTTAACAGCAAGCCATTAAGCCGCCTGATATATTTGCTAATCCGGGTAGCCCTGGATTTACATAATCCTGCTTGTATGTCCCCTTCTTTGGACACAGCACTGCCTTTTATTCTATTTTACTTTTTCCATACTCATTTAGTTGAGTACTCTGTTCCTATTTTCAGAGATCTCTCTTTGGACATTACGTTTCCAAAATGGAATCATTTCCTTTATTAATATATATTGGAGTACTTTTGGGGCCCCACATTGCTTGACCTATTTTTACCACTTTACCTTATGTGTTAGGTAAATTGTCCATACCCTTCTCTATGGGATACTTTGCACTTTAAACAGTTCCAAGGTGGAGGCCAGCCACGCGCATCGGCTTGAGTGCCATCTTTTATTTCTATCCCCACATTACTTTACAAACATGGCGTCCTGACTCCAGCGTGGATCATTTCCCTGGCAACGACCGCGTGGAGACCTTGCTTGCTGTTTCCAGCTTTTCAGCGCCGCGTTCCACGGCTGCAACAGGTATGCAATCGTAATCTTCCTAGCTTTCTGAGCCGTAGGATAAGTCCATTTGTTCCATCCATACATTAGTTGAATTGCATCCAACGTTTTTGCTGTATCTGCTCTAGTTTTCAGCAGACCTTCTGCTTTAGAACTCTTCACATGCTCGGCAACCGCAGCACACACGGACGCCACTGTCTCCATGGCAACTCCTTTCCGAGATGATTCTTTGGCAGTAGAAGCCCATACACGGAGGTAATTGAGTTATTCCATTTGAGTCTTACATACAGCATTATCTACAATGAGCCATTTTTGAGTATGTGCATTTCCTTTTTGGACCCAATTCTTTTTTTCCACTTAAATATTCCCATGTATTCATCCGTCACAGTTCCACTTACGAACTAGAGATACTCTGACCTAGTAAGGATCACTTGAGAATTCGATCCTCTACAGGACATTGTGACCATTGCCTCTCTACAGCTCCGGGAAGAGGTAATGAATTCAACCTTTTTAGTTGCTTCCACTTGGTCTCAGCTAGATTTATATATAAGCACCATGTCGCATGATGCGTCTGTGGCATTAGAGATTTTTCTGAAGCACAATTAGTGAGTGACAGGATAACACATTTGTGATACTTGATTCTTTTTGAGTCATAGTTGAGTTCATACCAATGGCATGGCCCGTCCCGCACTACTTGCTACCTTTTGTATCACCTTGGGCCACATAACGACCTTGGCGGTAGCCATGCCGCCAAAATCACGTCTGGGTCCAGGTTCCCAGAATGGGGAATTACTGGGCCATTCCGAGTTTGGAGGGCCTGGTAATTCATCCCTCCAGGAACCCGGGCCCGGACCTTCCCCATTCCCATTTCAGCCCCCATAAGGCTGAAAGTGAATGGGAGAGGGAGTAAACAACGGGCCGATTACGAGTGGCCCGTTGTTTGCTCCCTCTTCCCCTCGCGGGACCCGGTAACGACGCCTGGTTTTACCAGGCGTCCTTGCCGGGTCCCGTGAGGGGACCTCGTAATGTGGCGGAACGGGTTTAACGGGTCCGCCTCCTTTTGCTGAGCTCGTTAACCCATTCTGCCAGGGTCGTAATGAGGCCCCTTGATTAATACTATACTATTCTCCCACAGCAGTCATTGTTCTGGGATGACATCCTTACTTGATACCTTGTCCTTTCGACCGACATCATCATAAAATAGGCATGGAATACTTTACCGTTCAACAGTGAGTTTTGCACCTTTGTTTAATTATTTTTGAGCACTCCCTCCACTTCTTTTTAGTTTACCTAACTTCATTTCACTTCACCTTGTTTAGACCCCGCCTTCCTTTTTTTGGAATTTAGACATAAGCACTCATTAACTACTTTACTACGAGTCAGTAATCTGAATACCACTTCCCTGGTGGATTTTCCGAGATCTCCTTCTTTGGAATGTGCGGATGTCTTTTTTCTCCATTTCTACATCTTAGGTGTCTTTTTCATTAAGATTGCATTGTTGGGTACCTCGATAGTGACTCCCTCGGGGTTGGCCACCTTCATAATATTGGATTGATTTTTCCCTGCACCTTGGCTTAATTGGTCTTCTCTTGAGCACCTACTCAGCATTGTGATATCTGTACTGTTACAATTCCTACTTACTGGCATTGACATTTATATTGTTTTCTTTTTGTTTTCCAGAATTGTTAAAAATAGTCCAATTAGGCCCTTTTGAAGAAGAGGGAATCCTTGAAACGCGTCGGCCACAACACAATTGGACATCACTTTTTGCATCATTTGTTGCTTTTTTTGCATCTTAATATGTTAAATGTAACAAATTATCTCTTTTAATTGAAAATGCTTCTGGGCACATTTTCTCTCTGTCATATAAATTGTTATTTATAATCTACATAACATTTTTATGCCTATATGTTTGAACGCCCTTTGTGGCATCTGTAATTAGTGTGCATGTGACGGGAGGGCCCCAAGTTTGGGTCCTCTTTCCTTTTCCTTAACATCGAAAGATTGCCATGACTGCTCATCTTTGTGCTGAGCCCCTCCCCCCCGGCCTGCCAGGTAACTTAACAAGAGCCCACCCTCAACAGAATTACCACATATAACACACATGCCTTGAAAAAGACCCATGTTGGGTCAAAACACGTGTTTGCTTTAAGTGTGTAATAAATCACTGTTATGCCCTAGAAACGACAAGTGACAAGACTCCTCATTTATTGCATGACATTACCAGTATTCCATTGCCTAGGTGAATGGGGTTCTTAAAAGAAACCTACTTATAACTCACAGAGAGGGAAGAGCACCATCTCCCAATAACCTCTCACTGCCAGCAGGATCCACTCCCAACCATCATGGTCAGCACAGTGAACTGTATATTCTAGTGCTCTATTTGTTTGTGCAAGGTATTTCAGATGGTCTGTAAAGAGAAAGAGAGAGAGAGAGAGAGCAAGATTGAGAGACAGAGAGCGAGGGAGAGTGCTCCACAGTCTCAGAGCAGATGATGACCGGGGTGACTCTGCAGTCACCCATGTACATAGAGGTATTGTCATAGAGGTATTTACACATGGTCTTGTGACAGGTTGATATTATCAGAGTGTTAGGATTTAGGGGACACAGAAAAGCAATTCCTTGCACTAGCAGGAGCAGACATACATTTTCTGCAGAAACATACCTCTGAAGGTATAATTTTCAGGTATTAAAGCAGTTTAACACATTTTAAACAGGACACAATGGGCCTCATCAAGAGTCTTGCGGTACTCGTTCCGGTGCTATTTGCGACGGATCATGAGTAGTGTTTGGGCAGTTATTCCCCATTCCCCATTGGGTCAGTTGTGCTGTGCTAATGGTTCCCAGAATTAGCAGAAATCAGGAGTTTTACCTCCAGCAAAAAGCTGGAGGTAAAACTCCACACTGTCTGCCCAACCAATTCTAGAGCCAGCCCTTAAATGTGTCGGTAATAGCTTTACTGTTGCATTTAAGGGCTACTGCCCAACTCGTGATCAGGCCCGATGTCAGGTAATTTAAGTAGCCTGGGCTGGGCTTGGTTAGTCATCTGACTCTGGGCTAGAGTCTCGAGAGTCTCCCTCCCCCTCTCATTGTGTGCTCATACCCCTCAGAAGGTGATGAAACGATCATGGGGTTGTTTCAAAATGTTCTTCTACATTAAGTAATTAAAAAAAAATGCATGATCATGTGCTAATTGTTGGTGCTGTGGTGCATTAAATGCAATGGAATCGTACAAAAATGTCGACCTGAGAATTGCGACGGCTGAAAATGGCGACTTTTTTTTTATACCCCCCTTACACCACATATATATGTGGGGGTGTATTGGATATTACAGTAATATGGGGAGCTGCGGGATGTCTCTCCCCCGCATATCTATGTGGTGCAAAGAGGGTTTAATAAAAAAAAAGTCACCATTTTCGGCCGTCGCAATTATGTGTGGTCTCAGTGATCACATAGATCCAATGCAATAGCTTACTGAAGGGCAGAAGTCATGAGTCACGACGCAGGTGATAGTGTGTCTTGTAAAACCTTTTCTTTGATTTAATGTGGAGTATCACATCAAAGGCAATATTTTCCCAGCAAAAGGCGCCAACCAGGGAAGACATTAGAGAGGCTGCTGCACAGGGAACCTTTTTTCTTTCCATGCTGGCCTAATAGCATTGTAGACGGAAGCGTGAAGATGGATATAATGAATACACACAGTGCACTTCTAAGAACACCATAACCTGATTGCATGAAACTACACATGCTTAGTCAACTTAGAAAACCGTGTGGCCTGCCAAGCATTACAGAGGTGCTGGAATCAGTGTGTGACTTGCAGGATGGAATCCCGGCAAGACAAACGCAGCCTTTCCTCCTTCCCAAGTCGATGAGTATCCACTTCGGCTGAGTGATATTGTATGTAAATATGTTCTATGTAAAGGGCTTGGGTGAAAGCGCTATATCAATAACATCAGTATCATTTAAAATGCAATTCTGCAATGGAGTCCTTTCAAAGTAGAAGCAAGGGTACGACTTCTGTTCTGGATGTGCAGTGTCTACAACTATAAATAGTCCTACAATATGGTACAGAAATTGGGTGCAGTACATTAGCCACTGTACTATTGTCACCGTACTATTAAAGCAATCAGGCTGGGTATGTCCAGCTGTTTCAAGTGCCTTAGTTCGGGGTGGTGTATAGGTCACTGAGAAGAAGCTAAAAGACTAGCAGAATTATGAAGCCAGCTTGGGCGGGCATACTATTTGAGATGTCAGACAGAAAACAAATCTTGTGTGTTGAGGTCCTTTGGCCATCCCTAAATAGATAATACGTGGATGTGCTTGTGTTGACTGTGTGTCAACGGGCTAGACCAATTATGTTGAGGAAAGTATTGCAGGCAATTTTCTGTGGGTTAGGTGTATGTATGGAATCATGGTGTGTGGTTAAATTATGCCTTACATGCGTGCATCACTGACCTTGTGTCAACATTTAGATCTGTTTTATTTAATTGCTACCCAGGATAATTATTCTGTTGGCAGGTACTAATTTTGAAAGCGTTTCTGGGTACATAAAAGACTCATTAATGGGTTGTTCATGTGTTTGAAAAATCCCATGTGTGCTCAAAATGAATAAACATAGCATGACCTGAACGCAATAAAATCTACGACTTAAAATTCATAGTTGTTTTTTTAAATATGAATTAATGCATTGCTAAACCTGAGCTATGTGATCCACACCCCCCGCCGCAACCCCGATGAATTCTGTTGTTAACATGAAGAGGAAGCATTCAATACAGTAGTGTGCTATGATCACACTGCAAGCGCGCGCGTGCTGCAACACATAAAGCTCGCTGCATTTCAAGGTGAGTGGTTTACGGCGCGTGAACTACTGCCTGCCCCCTCCTGTATGGACAGGAGGAAGGAATGAGCAAGCTGCAGGATGGAGAGTGGGGGGAGAGCGCTGTTGCCTTCACAAGAACAAAATGAAAGGGAATTGTGATCACTGGGTGAAGGTATGATATGATATGATATGATGTGATATGATATGATATGGCATTTATAACGTGCCTATACACAAGTGTTTCAAGGCATGACGAGGCAAGGGAGGGGAAAGTAACACATTACTTACCTGTAACTGTTGTTCTCCAGCATGGGTCTGGCATGGATTCACATGCTCCTGAATATTCCCCGTTGTCACTGTAAAGAAAAAATCAGTTTCAGTTTTGTTTCTGAACTGTCCCCAATGACTGCCCTCTATCTAAGCCCCTCCTCTGGCAGCCATCTTCAGATTTTTACAACACGTTCAAGTGTTTGGAGTCCTCGTACTGTAGCTCTCGAGCTTTTACAGCATTTTGTGTTTTTTTGAAGAGTTTACTCTTATATTTTCAGTGAATCGAGCCTCAAGCTCCACCGATTCTACTTCCGATCAACAGGGACCCATTTTCAGAATGTTCAACTCTCCTCAAGGGCATCTTTTCATCGAGGTTCCACTTATCAGAGGATTCCAGAAGACCTTTGAGGCCTACTCCGCGTGGACATGGCCCAGGACAAAGGAAGCATGACGCCTGTTGGATCCAAGCTGTTCAGGAGCTGCACTGGATGCGGACTACAGAACGTCTTTAAGGAGGATGAGCACTCTCGGCGCCTCTACTGCCTTCACAACGACAAGTTGCATGTGGAGAAGGACTGTGTGTTTTGTAAGAACATGTCCGAACGGACAATGAGGGATCGTCGTATTCGGCTCGCCAACTGGCTGGAGGGGAAGAGCCCAGCAGCAGGTGAGAAGAGGAAGAAGTCCGAGCGGTCTTCTAAGACCTTTGAGGGCGCTCCAGCGACAGGGGCCCAACAAAAGGTAAAGCACTGCGAGTCTGCGGGCACCGGGAGCGCTGATTGGTCGGGCTGCTCGACTGCCAGGCAGGGTGCATTATCACTGATGTCATCAACCACGAGCCAACGCTCTAGCTCGGTGAAGAGGAAGTCGGAGAACCCGGATAAGCTTTGGGAGAAGCCCTGGGCGATCCTGATGGAGACAGCGAAGGGGGAGCGAGGCGGTGACCCTCCCCCCAAGGTGAAGGCCTCGGGCGATCCTGATGGAGACAGCGAAGGGGGAGCGAGGCGGTGACCCTCCCCCCAAGGTGAAGTCCTCAGGCACTCCCAAGGTCGTGAAGGCCCTGATTCACCCGGCTAAAGCCTCGATTGAAGGAGTCATGGTGGCCCTGGTGAAACCTACAGCGGCTTCCCCAGTGGAGACGGCTCCAGGGGCCATAGTTTCCCTGCCACCCTGGAGGGAATCTTCTTTTCTGCCTATCGAGAAGACCCCCGTGAAACCCCAGCAGGAGAAAGAGGGGGGCACGGTAGCCATAACGGACACAGACACCACCTCTGAGGATGAGTTGGCTAGCATCCAAAGGATCCTGGACAGAAAGTCAGACGAATCCAGGGCCCACGGGAAGGATCCCGATGAGTCCGACAAAGATAGCAACGGGGAAGCCAACGAGGAAGATAGGGCCACAGAGGGCCCCACGCCCCAGCCGCCAGCCCCGTTGCAGCCGGTACCCATACCAAGGGACAATTCAGGAACTATCTTGATGGCTATACAGGCCCTGTGTATGGAGATAAGGACAAGGATGCCCTTACTCCCCACCGACAACCCAGCAGAGCATGGACCGTCGGGGAGATCACCTAACAAGCGGAGACGAGTCCATCCTCCTCCCCCCTTCCAGCCTTCACCCCCATCCCCTCCTCCGAGGGATGAGACGGGGATGGAGACGGCAACGACGGGGATGGACGACGACGGTGGTGATGACGGGATGGACTTCCCATCACCACCTCCGCAGGCCTCACACCCCTGACGAAATTGGCTCCTTCCACGCCATGATCACCAGAGCATTTGAGCTCTTCCAGCTCTGCCACGAAAAACAGAAGACAGAGGGCTTCCTCTACCAATGACTGGAGGCCAAGAAGAAGACTGCCCTCTCAGTCCCGTTACTGGACGACATCTGGGATGAGGGGCTGGTACTCCTGAAGAACCCTGCCACTGCTCCCGCTAAGAGAGACCAGTACGAGAAGAAGTACCGGGTCCTGGCTCTGCCCCTATGTGCCTCAGAGCACAGCCGTCTCCGGATTCAGTGGTCTCCACGGCAGCCAAGAAGAAAGCGGCGGGAGCGACGGCCTCAGCTTCTACATCCCCCAGATGGCGAGGGGAAGAAGCTGGATGCCATGGGACGACGGTTCATCTGGTCGGCGGCAACGACGATTATAGCGGCCAACGCCCTTGCGATCATGGCACGCTATGACAGGGAGCTGTGGTTCAAGATTGCTCCGCTCCTGGACTTCCTCCCGGACAACAAGAGGGCTGAAGCCCTGGAAATCCTACAGGAAGGCAAGGTGGCTTCGGACCACGCCATAACGGTGGCCACAGACATCACCAACACCAGGTTTTGCCAGATGGGCAACAGCGTTTGCCTTCGATGGAGCGGTTGGCTCAAGGCCATCCTGTCTGCCAGGATGTGCAGACCAGGGTTCTGGACATGCCCTTCGATGGGAACAACCTGTTCGGCAAGACAGTGGACAAGTCTATGCAGGCCATCAAGGCAGACACCAAGACGGCTCGGGCCTTGGGTGTTTTTCAACAACGACGGCCATCCTTTCGGAACTCCGGAGGCAAGCAAGGTGCCTCCAAAGGATTCGGTGGCGGTTCCTCATCGTACCGCCAAGCAGCCCACTCCTTGTTGCAGAAAGCCTACAGAGGACGCGGCAAGACCGGAGGATCCTGTCGTCATCGCCAAGGAGGCCAAAGCAGCAAGGCCGCAACGAAACATGATTGCCTGAGCACCTCGGTGGGAGGCCGGCTGGTGTAATTCGTCCACATGTGGGAGTCCATCTCCACTGACCTTTGGGTGCTGGATGCTCTGGCCCGCGGCACACTCTGGAATTTCAAAAAAGGTGTCTCCGTATTCCACCCGTGTCCAGGAAGGAAAATCACATCCCGCAACTGCTACTGGAGGTACGAGCGATGCTAAGAAGGGGAGCCATCGAACTCGTCCCAAAGAGGCTCCGGGGCTCCGGAGTGTACTCGCGGTACTTCCTCGTCCGGAAGAAGACCGGCGGTTGGCGACCCATCCTGGACCTTCTACGTCTAAACAAGTACATCAAGTCCCAGAAATTCCGGATGGTCACCCTCCAGCACGTGCTGGGACAGCTGGAGGAAGGCGACTTCCTATCATCGCTGGACTTGGAGGATGCCTACTTCCACATCCCCATTCTAAAAGGACATCGAACATTTCTATGATTTGTGGTCCAAGGTTGGCACTATCAGTTCAATGCCCTTCCCTTTGGATTGAAGTCCGCACCCAAGCTGTTCACCAAGTGCCTAGCACCAGGGCTGGTGCGGCTGGCGCATACCTCCATCAAGATCAGTGCAGTCTCAGTATCAGCCAGGACTTCAGCAGGGGAAAGGGGGAGAGAAAGCAGAATCAAATAGGAAGGTATTAAGGTGCTTCCGGAACCGAAGATGGTTCTCCTCAAGTTTCAGAGAGGCAGGGAGGCTGTTCCAGAGGGAGGCCCCAGCCAAAGAGAGAGATCTACCACCAACTTGTTGCTTGGAGAAGTGACTGACCCTGAGGGAGTTGGAGGCAAATGAGTGAAAAGCTTGAGAGGGAAGATATTTAGGAAGAGCTAGTTGAACTTATTGAGGCCCCAGACCCCAGAAGGCCTTTGGACGATGCAGAGGGTTTTGAACTTAATCCTCGCAGCCAATGGGAGCCAGTGCAGAAATTTCAGTCCTGGAGAGATACGATCCTGGGGCTTGAGGCCAAGGACAAGTCTCGCAGTCCTGTTCTGGATGACTTGCAGAGGGCGTAGAGTAGAAGCAGGCAGATTTAGAAAGAGGCTGTTGCAATAGTCCAGCCTAAAGAGAACCAGAGCTCTGGAGACAGTGAGCTTCTGGGGGAAGGAGAAGAAGGAAGAATACCTCTGAGGGGGTGGTGTTGGTAGTGTGACTTCTTAGAGATGTCATAGATGTGAGGAGAGAAAGAGTGTGTGGAGTCGAAGATGATCCCAAGGTTCTTAGCCTCTCAGGTGGGAGCAGGAAGAGGGCCAAGGGAGACCAATCAGAGACTGACAGGAAAGGAGAGTGCAAGTGTGAAGATGACGAGAATCTCTGTCTTACTGGCATTAAGGCAGAGATCATTGGCGGCACACCACTCCTGGATGGCAGACAGACAGTCAGAGATGAGAGAAGCAGAAGAGGTGGCATAAGGAAGCATGAAAACGAGCTGAGTGTCATCTGCAATGCACTGAAAGTTGAACGAGAGAGCGGCAATCCAGTGGGCAAGGGGTGCCAGGTATTGGTTGAACAGCCAGGGAGTAGACCCTGAGGAACACCACAGGTAGAGAGTGAGTGTCAATATGGGCTGGCGGACTAACCGATTTATCAGATTGTTCAAATAAGTCTTCCTCATCAGTAGGACATCGGTCGTGCTCCCGTTCCCTTTTCTCCTCACCTGAGATTGAATTAAGCTTCTTCCTTCTGGCGTGGAGAGTGGGAAGACTCTTCTTCTGTAGAAGGTAAGGTCGGCCTCGAAAGGAAGCCACCGCGGCTCCGATAACAGGAGGCACGGTGACCCCCCTCCGCGACGGACTAACAACGGAGAGAGGGGAAAAGCCCGAATGGCATAAAAACCCCTCAGGAGTACTTGTGCAGGCTGGAACCAGCTAAGCGGGGAACTCGGGGAGAATCCGAATGAAATCCAAGGTAGAGAGAGGATTTTGAGGGACCGGTAGAAAATGAGAGAAAGGAGCCGAGAAAGAGATAGCCAGGAAAGGGAGCGGAATCGATACCAACTGGGAAGAGAAAACACAGGGAAGGCTGGAAGGGAAAGAGCACAAGGGAAAGGCAACTAGGGCAAGAGCCCCAAAGGCAAGGGCGGAGCACCGCCAAGGAGAAAACAATAATGGAGCGAGAGCAACAGAGGGAAATCCGAAGTTGCAACGTGCCGAACAGCCTAGCGTGTGGAAATAAATACGCATAGGCGGCGGCCATGTTGAAAAAGACTAGACCGATAATACTGTCAAAGAGAAAACGTGGCGGCACAAATCAATGGCGGCCTCGCTTCCACCTCTCCCACAGCCGGCAGTGCCCAGCGGTCGTGACAGTATGCCCCCCTCTAGGGCGATACCCCCCGGGTTTGCCGGGATGTAGGTTGTGGAATCGGTGTAGCAAACGGGGTGCATTAACATAAGATCGGGGTTCCCAGGAATCCTCGGACGAAGGGAAGCCCTTCCAGTGTATAAGATATTCCAGGCGTCCCTTATGGTAACGGGAATCCCTGATGTGGGAGACTTCGTATACTTCAGTGTTAGGGTCGGGCGGAATATGAAGTCTGGGAACTCTCTGCTTTCTCTCATCAGCCACATAAGAGCGGAGCTGTGAAGAATGAAAAGTCGGATGAACACGGCTGAGTGACTTAGGTAACTTGAGGCGGTAAGCCACTGGGTTGATCTTGGTCAGGATGGTAAAAGGTCCAATATACCGGGGGGACAACTTGGAAGGTCTAACCCATCGGGGTAGAAACTTTGTAGACAGCATAACCTTCGTACCTTTCTCCCACATCGGTACCTGTCTCCGGTGGCGATCTGCTTGGTCTTTGTATTGAATGCTTGCCTCTTTAAGACTCTGTTTGGCAGATAAGTGAGCTTCTCTCAGTTGTGCCAAACCCGACTCAACCGACGGGATAGGAGTTTCCTTCCTGAAAGTGGGTATAATAGATCTGGGGTTATATCCATAAGTACAATAAAAAGGGCTCATACCTAAAGAAGCATGCATAGCATTGTTGTACGAGAACTCGGCAGTAGGGAGAAGTGAAACCCAATTGTCTTGAGACTGGTTTACGAAACATCTCAGATATTGTTCAAGGGTTCCGTTTAACCTCTCAGTTTGGCCATTAGTCTGAGGATGGAATCCCGAAGAAAGAGCCCTCTCAATACCCAACAGTTTGCATAAAGCTGACCAAAACTTAGAGGTGTACTGGCTGCCACGATCGGATACAATCTTTTGCGGGAGTCCATGCAATCTAAATATGTCCTTAAGAAAGACTTCAGCCGTGAGTGAAGCAGAAGGTATGCCAGACAGTGGGGAGAAATGCGCCAGTTTGGAATAGGTATCGACTGTTACCATAATGCATGTACACCCTTGGGATTTTGGTAAGTCGACGATGAAGTCCGTAGATATGTTAATCCAAGGACCTGGAGGGATCGGGCTGGATTGAAGTAACCCCAACGATTTCTGAGTAGAATACTTGTTACGTAAACAAGTCAAACATTTTTGAATATGAGTCTGAGTGTCTGCTCGCATCTTGGGCCAAAAGAAGGTTCTTTGGAGCAGTTCAAGGGTACCACGCAGGCCGCGATGACCCGCAACCTTTGAGTCGTGACACCACTTAAGAGCTCGTACTTGAAGGTCATGTGTGGGTAGGATTAGTCTTCCTTGGTTGAAATACAGTCCATCCTTTTCCTCGATAGGTATATTCATTAGAGTGGGAGTGGGACCTTCCAAAGGAGTATAAGCCCCCCTTAACCTCTTCCAGAAAAGACGATACCACCAGAACGATCTTAGTACGGGGAAACATGAGTTCCTTCTGATCGGACTGGTGTACTTCGTTTCTTCGAGACAACGCGTCAGCAACTTGGTTTTGAGAACCCGGAATATACGTGATGGTGAAATGAAACTGAGCAAAGAAGTGTGCCCATCTGGCTTGTCGGGTGTTATAGCATTCCTGTTGTCTCAAAACCTGCAGGTTTTTATGATCATTTCGTATCTGAAACGGGTGCATACTTCCTTGAAGTAAGTGTCTCCATTCCAGACAAGCCAATTTCATAGCCAGTAGCTCTTTCTCGATGACTGAGTAGTTAAGGTCTTGGAAAAATAGGCTATCGGATGTTCCATGCCGTGGTTGATTTGGAGAAGAACGGCACCTACTGCAGCCGAAGAAGCGTCGGTCTCCATAATGAAAGGTTTCAATTGATCTGGTTGCCGAAGAATAGGAGCCGTGCAGAATTTTCCTTTGAGACTGGTAAAGCTGTCTTCGGCTGCATCATTCCAAAGAAAAGGTTTAGAGGATTTCTTAAGTAGAGAAGTGATGGGCAAAATAAGTCTTGAAAACCCCGGAACAAATTTCCGATAAAAGTTTGCCAGACCTAAAAACCTCTGGATGTCCTTTACAGAGGAAGGAGATGGCCATGAGAGAATGGCTTCCACCTTCTCGGGATCCATGGTTATACCTTCTTCAGAGAGAATAAACCCTAAATAGGGTATGGATGATTTAGCGAAAGCACATTTCTCTGGTTTCACCAATAGATGATGTATGCGGAGTCGGTGTAACACCTCCAATACCTGGGAAGAATGCTCTTCTTTCTTCCGGGAAAATATCAAGATGTCATCAAGGTACACTACTGTTTTGATACCTAATAGATCGGAAAATATGCGATCCATAAACCTCTGGAAAATAGAGGGAGCATTTACCAGACCAAATGGCATCACTCGGTACTCGAAAAGCCCGTATGGAGTGCGGAAAGCAGTCTTCCATTCATCACCGGATCTAACCCGAAGCAAGTGGTATGCATTCCGAAGATCGAGTTTCGTAAACAATACAGATCCCTGAACGGCTTCAAGTATCTCCGAGATTATGGGCATGGGATATCTGTCCTTGATCGTGACTTGATTTAGACCTCTGTAATCAATACAAGGTCTCAACTCCTTTGTGTCTCTCTTAGGTATAAAAAATAACGAAGCACCTGCTGGGGATCTTGATGGTCGGATCAATCCGTTAGCGAGATTGTCATCCAGGTAGCGCCGGAGAACTGCCTTTTCAGCCAAAGATAGGGGGTACATTCTTCCAAAAGGAACCAAGGCCTGAGGTATGAGGTCTATATTACAATCTTCCGGCCGATGAGGGGGGAGTACCGAAGGTTGTTGTTCCTTGAAGATGTCAGCAAATTCCTCGAATATCCTGGGTAAATTGTGGATGGAGTTATTCTCAGTAGCGCATATAGTCTTTACCGTTTCAAACATAGGTTCTGGCAGACACCTTTCTTTACAAAAGGAAGAGTGAAAGCTCAGCAGGTTGTCTGTCCAATTTATTGTTGGGTTGTGTCTGCGGAGCCAACCGATACCCAATATCACAGGAAAATGGGCGGCCCTAATGATGTCGAACTTAAGGACTTCGGAATGTAGTTGAATAGATACCTGGACTTCCTCAGTGGTGTGGGTTATGGGCCCAGAGCATAAAGGAGTACCATCCACCCCTTCTACCTTCTGGTCTTCCTTCTTTGGTACTCGGAGAAGGCCCACTTTTTCAGCCCACACAGTGTCTAGAAAATTACCCGCAGCTCCACAGTCAAGCAGGGCTTGTGTCTCTATCTGTTGTCCTCTGAACTGGAGCTGAACGGCAACTACCATCAATCGATGGTCTTCGGAGGTTTTGGCAGAGGTCACAGAAAGTGTAGCATAGGAACCCGCTGACGCCCCTCGATAGTCTGTTCCACCGACTACCGAGGGCGTTCGTTTCCCGGCCTCCTCGGGGGTACGTCAGGACAGTCCCTCAAAAGGTGTCTTGTCGAACCGCAATAAAGACACAGATTGCCTTCTCGCCTTCTCTTCTTTTCTTCCGCTGTCAAAGGGGCCCGGGTGGTACCAATCTGCATTGGTTCGTCTCTGGAAGGTGGACGAGTAACAGGTGAGGAGGTCGACGCGTGGGCTTCAAGGGAAAATCCGGGAGGACGAGTCTTCTTCTTCTCGTTCTTTCTTTCGGTCATGCGATAATCGATCCTAATTATCGCCTTGATGAGATCGGAGAAAGAGTCTGGGCGGGGAATTCTGGCTAGTTCGTCCTTTAAGTCCTCCCGCAAACCCCTCCGGAATATGGTATACTGTGCTTCTTCTTGCCAACCAGCCTCCGCTGCTATCCGTTTAAAAGCGGACAGATAGGAAAGTAAGTCTGAATTTCCTTGACGCACGTCAAGGAGGTCTTCACTGGCTACAAAGGCTGTTTCAGTATGAAGGAAAGTCTGTTTGAGAAAATCTTTGAAAGCCGAATAATCTTGTAGGACTGGGTCAGATCGAGATACCAAAGGAGTGGCCCATGCTAAGGCATTACCCGTCATATGGGTTATCATGAACCCTACCTTGGTATGGTCTGTGGAAAAGGTGCCTCTTCGGAAAGCAAAGTGAATATCACAAGCATCAAGGAATTCTTTTACTTTCCTCTCGGTGCCATCAAATTTGCCTGATACCAAGGGTAGGGGGGGAAGATCGGCAGTAAGCTGTTCTCGAGCAGCAACCCTTAGTTGCAGGGCGGCATTGTCTGCCTTTAAAGTCTGAACCTCCTGACTCAATCCTTGTACGGCAGCGACGAGTTCCTGGAATTGTTGTGGGGTTGCCATCTCAATATTTGGCGTTGCAATCTGTCAATATGGGCTGGCGGACTAACCGATTTATCAGATTGTTCAAATAAGTCTTCCTCATCAGTAGGACATCGGTCGTGCTCCCGTTCCCTTTTCTCCTCACCTGAGATTGAATTAAGCTTCTTCCTTCTGGCGTGGAGAGTGGGAAGACTCTTCTTCTGTAGAAGGTAAGGTCGGCCTCGAAAGGAAGCCACCGCGGCTCCGATAACAGGAGGCACGGTGACCCCCCTCCGCGACGGACTAACAACGGAGAGAGGGGAAAAGCCCGAATGGCATAAAAACCCCTCAGGAGTACTTGTGCAGGCTGGAACCAGCTAACCGGGGATCTCGGGGAGAATCCGAATGAAATCCAAGGTAGAGAGAGGATTTTGAGGGACCGGTAGAAAATGAGAGAAAGGAGCCGAGAAAGAGATAGCCAGGAAAGGGAGCGGAATCGATACCAACTGGGAAGAGAAAACACAGGGAAGGCTGGAAGGGAAAGAGCACAAGGGAAAGGCAACTAGGGCAAGAGCCCCAAAGGCAAGGGCGGAGCACCGCCAAGGAGAAAACAATAATGGAGCGAGAGCAACAGAGGGAAATCCGAAGTTGCAACGCGCCGAACAGCCTAGCGTGTGGAAATAAATACGCATAGGCGGCGGCCATGTTGAAAAAGACTAGACCGATAATACTGTCAAAGAGAAAACGTGGCGGCACAAATCAATGGCGGCCTCGCTTCCACCTCTCCCACAGCCGGCAGTGCCCAGCGGTCGTGACAGTGAGATAGAGGCAAGGAAGGACACAAGTTGGACCTGGGAGGGTCGATCAGAGAGGAAAGTGGTCAGCCAGGCCAGGGCCTGATCGGTGATACCCAGGTTATCACAGAGATAAAGAATGGCATGTTTGACCATGTCAAAGGTAGAAGAGAGATCAAATAGGATGAGGTCAGTAGGGATGTTAGAGTCAAGGTTGGAGAGCAGGTCTTCCCAGATGTTCTGTGCTTCTGGCAGCTCTAAAGCCAGACTGATGGCATAGAGACAAACAATCTTTGCATTATCAAACATGTGTCCTAATATCTTCTGCTTAATCAATCAATATTTGCTTGATAAAGGTTTAGTTTTGTCCTGTAGCTTAGCCCTGTGGGCCGTATACAGAATTAGGTTCTTTGCCCCTCCCATCTACATGTATTTGCCCCCAAGTGTTTTTCGTGATCTCTGTGTAAAGCAACAAAGCTCTACAGAGACTTTATTTGCACTCCAGAAAGCTTTGTGAAATAAAATACCTTCCCCACAGTAAGCGTATGTTTGAAAAAGCAAAGGGCATTCTATTCTGTGATAAAAACATTGAGGGAGAAGTTTAACCTAAGGGTCGGTCTTCTCCCAAGTCTCATTGTGAAGGTGAAGTATTACACTAACGTTGGGTTGTTCAACGCTCCATGACAAAAAGTCTGTTAGTATCCCAGAGTCTAAAACCTACCCGTTGTGACACCACGGACAGAAAGCAGCTATCCCTCCAGCTTCCACAGACGTTATTGCTCCAACCTCCCTTTCCACAATCCATCAGTTTCCTTACAAAACCCTGTAATCCAACCCCTCAAATCACAGCAAAAACTTCCAGCCAGCGTCATCTGTGACTCCTAAGCTTAGCCCACATACCCTGAGCCAAGACCCCTTTACTGCAGTACCACAGCCAGAGAACCACGAGCTGCTTGTCCTCAGACCAAGACCCTCTGATCCTCACCTTAAGTGTGTGGTTGATCATAGTAGTAGCTTATAGCACCCATGCAGTCCAGGAATGTACACCATCTTGAGTGTCCTATCTGTGCAATTGGGACGGCATTAAAACAACAAGAAATGATTTAAAGGGTCAAAATCCCATCTATCACTTTTTCCAATACCATCTCCAAAATCATGTTTCCTGTGCTAAAAATCATTGCCTTTTTATTATATGGTGCTTTTGTTCTGAGAGGGTGCTAAGAGCGTGGGCCCATACTCTCTGACGCCATTTTAAAGATCTGCCATGGTCCAAGGAAGCCGGAGGCTATACTGTGGCTGTTGTTCTGATACAACCATTCCCCTACTCGGAGATCGAGGGCACAAGGAACATTAAACACCCCGACTACAGGGCAATTGTCAAACGTTTTCTTCTTTTTAAGTTGTTAAGTTGTTGGCGGCGACCTCTTCATCCTCACCCTCGCCCCGTTGTCACTCAGTTTGGCAGAGCTGCACCTCCTCCAGGGCACGTGTTTTTATTTTTCTGGCCTCTGAGGCCTGCACGGAAGTAGAATGGACTGGGATGAACAGACCTCCGCACAACGAAATTTAATTATACAAGAGCAAAATCTAAGATCATGCCCGGTATGCCCCGACTAATGCAAGATCGCCGGGAGCAAGATATCCTAATCCGACAGCTGTAGGCCGAGGGAGAGGGCAAGGTTTTACCATCCTCATTATCTGGTAACAGGCCCTGGCACTGGGGCACAAAGCAAGAGCTCCAGATGTGCTCCTCCCTCGTCCACCAATTTCAGGGCAGCAGTCATGACGCAGTGGTACAGAGTGCCCTATATTAGCGTGCCCTATATTAGCCCTATATTAGCAGGATTGCAGCATGATCGACGCCACTTAAAACTGTAACGGTAATTCCCCATTCACCATTTGCCCTTCCCCATTCCCATTTTTGCCCCATAGGGCATAATGGGGATGGGGAAGGTGCTAATTACGGCACCGTAAATTACGGTGCCGTAATTAGCACCAAGGTCGCTTAGCGCCTTGGACTTTAACGCCTGCAAAAAGCAGGCGTTAAAGTGTGAATCAGGCGTTAAGGGTTTAACGGCGCCGACGCTCTTTACGGCGCCGTTAACCCCTTAACGCCTGACTTGTAATGAGGGCCCATACCGCACATAGCATGCTTTCTTTGTTTATTCTTCTCTGGCTAGGACTAGGCCAACTACACCCTTGCTGTTCTGACTTCAACAGCAAAAACGGATTCAATAGAAGTGAGGTTGAGCAAGTGTGCCTGCATTCACACTCATCATAACGATTTTCATTGGCTGAGAAACAGCCTATGAACATTCTGGAAATTCTGAAAGCTTTCATAAATCCTATGATTCTTCCCAAGAAAGAAGGCATTTAATTCCTTAACTAAAGGGAATATTCTGGGGTAAGCAGAGGGGCTAGTAAACCGTTTACCAATAGACAAAGGTCTGTGGGGTTATTGATGACCAAAGGAATCTGATCATGGAGACAGCGCGATTTAGTTTTCTTGATTGCTAATCATTACATGCAAAGAGCTTCTCGAGATTCTTTGAAATGAGAAGACTCTCTGGATTTTCATTAGGTTTTCTCCTTCCTCCTATACATTTGTTTAAGTGGTTTAAGTGCCGAAGAAAACCAAGGATTTGAACTTTGTATATGCTTATAGGAGAGAAGTGGTGCAGCATGGCCAACAACCATTTGACAAGAGTCTTGACACTGGTCTAAAAAGTCATCAACACGAGTTTGGATAATGCACTGTGGCAGTAATTATGTGATATCAACAGCCTTGATTGGTAACAGGGCTAGACACACAATGTTCAAACCATCACAACCATTTTTTGGAAACGCACATAGTTTAGAATATGGCACAGAAAAGGTGCAAGCGCCGCACGCAGAGAAGGAGCGTGCGCCAGCCGTGGCACAGAGAATTGATTGCGCTGCACTCATATTTATTGATTTCCTGAGGCATCAGTAGCATGGTGCAAGGAACAGCAAGCTGCGCCACTAACGCCCCCAATGCGCCCCCACGCGCAGAAAAAAGCAAGTGAACTGGCTAACAAGGTGCAAGCTTCCGCGCCATCCCTGGCCAAGCATACAGCCCCCCTAGCCAAATCGCGTGAAAACTCTGCACGATCCCCTAGAGCACTCCAGCTAAATCGCGCGAAAACACCTTGCGATCCCCGGCCGCACCCCAGCCAAATTGCGTGAAAACTTTGCATGATCCCTGGCTGCAGCCCAATGTAATTGCACAAAAACACCTCACAATCCATAGCTGCAACCAAACCAAATTGCGTGAATACTCAGCGCAATCCCCGCCGCACCTCAACGTAATCACGTGAAGACACCTCACAATCCTCAGCTGCACACAAGCCAAATCACGTGCAAACTCCACGTGATCCACGGCTGCACCCCAGCGTAACCACGTGAAAACACCATGCAATCCCTGGCCACACCCCAGCCAAAATGCATGAAAACTCTGCATGACCCACGGCCGCACCCTAGCGCAATCATACGAAAAGACCTTGCAATCCCCGACTGCACCCCAACCAAATTGAGAGTCTGCATTTCGCAAATCACAGCAAGCAGACCCCTCCTGATGGGACACCCTGATCCCAGCCCCATTCACCCGTGACCCCACCCTGCAGGCAGCCCCCTCCACATGGGACACTCCAGCCCCGACCATTCATGATGCCACCCTGCAGGCAGCCCCCTCCACATGGGACACCCCAGCCCCCATCAACCGTGACACCACCCTGCAGGCAGCCCCCTCCACATGGGGCAATCCAGCCCCCATCACCTGTGATGCCACCCTGAAGGCAACCCCCTCCACATGGGACACCCTAGCCCACATCAACCGTCACCCCACCCGCAGGCAGCCCCTTCCACATGGGACACACCCACCCCAGCTCCGTCACCCGTGATGACACCCTAAAGGCAGGGACACCCCCACCCCAGCCCCAATCACCCGTGACCCCACCCTGCAGGCAGCCTACTCCAAACCGGACATCACATGCATGCTGTATGCTGACATGGTGACACATCATCACTCCATTGATGGTGCGTCGTGCACCTTGACTGCCGTGTTGTGACAGCACCCCGAATGTCCACTGGAAAGTGTATCCTACAAACACAAATAAATGCATACACCTGGCCCACATCCATGAGTTTGGCAGCTGCTGAAACACAATTGCTGTCCGCAACCATCTCCCAACATACACATGTAACAAGGTAATGATAAAGTGAGGCCCTGCTGTCCATGTGACAATGTCATGTCACAAATCCCCATGGAGAAATAGTCAGACAATGACAGAATAAAAAGGATGCTGAATGTGTGCCACATGAACAAACACTGCCCAGGCGTGTCACAGCCTGAGACTCAATGAGCTGCTATTACCAAAACAGATTTCCTAATAAACACATCACAGTTCCTCCCATGTGTGAAGGATATGATAGGAAATCATATCAAATGATATGGCTATCCACAAGTGTGTGAAGACGCAACGAGTCAGGGGAGGGGGAACAGAGTGAAGACAGAGACAACGATCTTGCTAGCCCAAAGAGACATTGAGATGACGCAAGTGCATGGGAAGTGGGGAAGGTGAAATGTGCGGGGGGAAGGAAGAGGGGGCAGTGCAGTACAAGGGAAGGACATCATAACAAATACAATAACAATGAAAATCATCAAAGTACGGGCAGCTGTTGGCAAGTGCAACGCTAAGTGCAGACATCAGGTGTCAAGTGCAGGTAGGGTGCTATAGGAATACAGAAAAACAGTCCAAGTGTGTCAGACTCAAGGTAGGCAGTGCGGCTGTGCAATGGGCTGGTGAGGGGAGCGTTGCCCGAGGTCAGACGGTAGCCAGGTGACCAGTGCAAATACAGACAGGAGTTCATCAGGGGAGACGAGGCCCCGAAAGCACAAGCAAAGAGGAAGGACTTGAGTTCTGGATGAGTACACAGCAATCAGACAGTAAGCCACACACTGAGACATCTGCATTGGTCTGCCGATGTGTAACTCCCAAGTAATGCCAATATTGCATGGCAGTGCAAGAGGTAGACAGACACCAATTGCTAAACACATGCTGGTGAAGGTGAAAGCACAACATGTGTGTTACACATCATCAAGCAAATCATGTGCCAATATCCTGAACATGTAACACTCCCAGTCACCCAACCCACCTCCCTCACAAACACAGTGAGGGCTAATACACAGTGACGCTGCACATGTGAAAGCAAATGCCATTTTACTGTGCACACCCAAACTCCCCCTTCACACTCCTCCACCGGTCAGCCACATGTGTATAATCACCACGCAAATGGATACCAAACATGACACATGCATGCAAGTAGCCACACACATGACCAACAATGGTCAGAACCATAGACACTAAACAGACTAACAATCCGGCACACTGCTAAAAAACTGTGAGAAATAATGACTGTGAGTTAAGAAAATAAATTTTATTGAACAGTTGTATTGTGCTCGTACACACTGTATATTAAAGACCAAAATATGTACATGAAAAAAATAAAACAATGCAAAAATGTCCATGTGCATGAAATTATTCCCAATACCATCTAAAATAAAAATAAAACATGACCATTACTGCATGCTGAACACAAAAAATGAGACCAATAAAACTATTTACACTATAAACATGGAGTAAGTCCACTCCAAATAATAAAATAATTAAAAGGAAAACCACACATGAAGAACGCTTCAAATAATGAATTAAATCAACGGTAACGTACATCTAAAAAGCTATTTACAAAGACAGCGGGCTAGTCCTTCTCCTCAACCTCACTCAGTGTCTCAGCCAGCGCATCATCGAACAGTGCCTCCAATTCCCCTAGTTGGGCCTCTGCTCTCTCCTCGAGGGCTTGCAGGGCCTCCAGCATCGTCCTCCCCATCCTCTCCTACTCCCTGCAAGTATATTCGAGGACATAAGACCACCTCTCTGCCCAAAGCAGTGCACCGCTGCCCTGGCTATGGTGAGTCTCGCCTCCCGAGCCCGCTGCCTCTCTGCCCCGATTCTCTGCCTGTACCACACCAACATGGAAGACATCCTTGTGCGAACGTCCACATTTGCATCCTGCCTGATGCCTTATATCTGCCCCCTTTGGATGGTATGCCCTGAGTCACGAAGCCTCCTACTCAGAGCCTGCTGCTGCCTTATTGCCCGGTGCCTGCGTCGCATGGCCACCCTCCGGGCTGATGAAATTACCCGGGGGCGTCTGCCATATGCCCTCCATTGCCATGGATCCTGTCATAGCCTGGATCGGCATGGTGACCACCTCCGCTGATCCAATGTTGACTCCCAACTCAGGCACGGATGTGATCTCCACCAGACTGGCCGACGTGGGTTGGACAGGTACACAGGGGAACCTGGTGGTATCTAGGCCGGAAGACGCCCAGGAGGATGACTGGCGCACAGAGGAGCAAGAGCAGGAGGGGGTTGAATAAGTGGCCGGCCCATGCAGCCAATTTGAGACCAGGAACGTTGCTAGGCAGTTCAGGAGACGTGAGATAATGTGATGATGTGCCAGCCCATGATTGTGAGCCTGCACATCATCTTTAATGGTGCTATACACTTCGCAATACCAGATAGCAGGGGTTACACTCTTTCTCGAATGGCCAGATCCACAGGCATTGGGGTGTCGGTTTGTGTGGAAACATCTGACACCTGCGGATGGATCCAGCCTGGGGCATGCTGGTAGGTGCATACTGGTGCAGGCGCTGGCCAAGCGCCAGGATTTGGCACATACAACTCCACAGTGACCTGCACTGCCTCCTGCCCCTGAGTCTGGACTGCACCAGTCACACCCACCTCGTCACCCCCGCCGGGCCCCATGGACTGGGCTGATATGGCCTTCTCCTCCTCCCCCACCAACCTGGATGCCTCCCCAGTGTCTTTCACAGTGGATTGCCCCTCTGTGAGCTCACCTGTCCCCCTCGCTGCCGAGGGGTCCGCGTCCACCTTCGCCCTCTTGGACCTCCCCTCAGCAGTTGTGGCCGATGTTTGAGACGCAGCACCAGTCTGCTCGCTCCCGATGATGTTGATGACAGGGGGCGTAACTGGGCCTTGCGCCTATGCCCATTGGAGGCATCCCTGCTGCCTTGCTCCATAGAACTTTCTCCTCACTCTAATGCAGCTTTATGCCCTTCCCATTTGTAATCAACCCCCCCTAAAAAAAAAAAAAACCTTCAAAGGGTGCATGGGGGACAGGAGGAACATCAATCGCCCAATTGCTGAAATGCCTGCAGCCATCTCATTAATTGCACTTTAATATGGCACAACACATATGCACATGAAGAACACGGAAGTACTGTTGGCTGCGGTTGCCTAATTCTCTGTGTTCTGCAGTGTTTGGAGTGCTGCGAATATCTATAAAGACTGGAACGAGGGGCTTGATCAGGAAGTTATCAGGACGTCTGATCCTGTTACACCGTTCTGCCTGACCTAACGGATTGTCATTCAAAGAAGGCAAAAGCAAAAAGGTGACTTTATTTTTATGGCAGCATACCTAAGTGTACGATCTGCAAACGCCACCTTGTGCCGAGCCACGGGATATCTGCACATTGTGGGCACACGTTATCTCCACGTCACGTTGTGGGCATGTTTTTTCTTGTGAGCACCAGGGCATGTAGTAATCTAACTATTGCTTAGTGAAAAGTACCCTTCTAGTGGTTGTAATTGACTGTCAACTAGTTTTTCTCTGCTTTCTTCTTTCTTGAAGGTGTGTTTTCATTGCGTGACCCCGCCTTAGGTGCTTGACTCCGCCTCGTGGGACAAATTAAATACTGTTACCCAGGCGCACCCACGCCGCGCACCGTGAAGTACACGGAAGTACTGTTGGCTGTTCGCTGTGCGCGGTGCAGAGTGCGGGTCTGATTCAATATTGAAGGCTTGTTGTGGTGATCTTATTTGTGTGTTGTAAACCTGTGAGTCAACAGGTAGAACACGTTTCTTTGGTGGATAGGAAGTTTCCTGGGTGTCAGTACAAGATCGTTAGCTGGTCACCCTGATTTGTGCAAGCACTTAGTAAAGCTTTTTTGGCACACTTCATTTACTTTAAGTCGGTGGTATGGAGTTAGCTTTGAGAAATGGGAAAAAGCGGAAGGAGTGTCTGTCCAAAGCACTCCCTACTTTAGATTCCCCAAAAAAGTAAAGAAAAAGAAAAACAAATAGTCCTGTTGCCTCCCTTAATGGGAAACCATTCTTCTTATCTATGTCAAGCCATGTGGATGAAACGAAACACATTGCTGAGATAAATGTTAAATTAGAAAATCAAGCAGCAGCAACGAGTACAAAGGAGCTATGTTCATTAAAAAAAGCAAATCATGACATTACAAATGATCCTTTTTCTACACAGGATCACACACGTAATATTCAAAAAATAATTGTAGATATTCATGATAATAAATATCTTCCTATTTCCGACATTTCAATGCTTGCTCCTGTAATTATGTCGGACTTGGACAAAAGAGTAAGACTATCGTTAGGGCCCTCCACACCTGTTTCTACTCATAGAGTGCACATGGAACAGGTGCATTTTCACAAACCAAGTGTTAAAGAGCCAGAGTATCAGGGCGCTGACTCGGAAAAATTAAAAGAGAAAAAACCTGTTCAAAAACCTTCTACTAGCTCGCCTATGGCAACATTTGCTGCCAATCTAAATACACAGAATTGTTTCCCTGAACAGAGGAGCCTAAATACATGGGTTCCGGTGTTTAATTTTTCTAATGTGCCGGATTTGCCTCTAAGACAAGAAACCCTTGAGGAAGAACTAATTGAGCAAAAGATTAATGATCTGCCGATCTTTACAAGAATCTTAAACTTGCTAGACTGTGGGCATGAATATTCATATCTCTTAATGCAAGAGTTAAACAGGGATTTAGCAATACATAACTCGCATTTAGCTAAAATTGAAGGATATATTTTGGCACAAAAAGCTTGGCAGGGATATCATGCGACTTGTCAAGTAAGCACAACTGTAACTACAAAAAATAAATTCCCACCCACTGGTGCACAAAGTGAAAAAAAAACCATACAGGATCACAAACTGTTGAAGAGCCTTTGTTGTCACATGGAGTTCCAGTGACATTTGCACAAATACTGCAGTGTAAAGATGAAGATGAAGGGGCTGTTCTGAATTTGTTAGATGGAGAAAAAATTGATTATCTAGAACTTGCGAAATTGCAACATGAAAGACTTAAACAAGTTGAAAACATCTTGGTTCAGATGAACGGTAAGAATAAATGTCTAGATATGATCATGATGGCTCAAACCCCCATTTTGAGTCAAAATGTGGTGGAATCTACCCCTGATAATCCAACGACGTTGATTAATCTTATGGAAAAAGACAAGATCAATGAAGTACAACAAGAGGACGTAGACATAAAAGCGAAATTCTATTTCATGTCAAGAAGAGCCAAGAAAAATCATCTAAAAGCACTAAAAAGACAACACAAGAACAAAGGAATCTCCATGAGGGGAGAGAAAATAATACAAGAACTTTCTAGTGAACTTTCTAGTGAAAGCACAGAACAAACAAATTATATTCCATGTGCAATTCTCGTGGGCTCGGAGGAACAAAAATTAAATTTAAGTGAGCTAAACGAGGAGAGCAAAAATGCACTACAATTGAAGGCATTAACGCCGCAAGAATCTAGTTTGAAACAGCTGGTGAATCAGAAGAAAAAACAAAAAACAAACTCAAGCTTCCCCACCAGAGAACAGGTCGAAAGGACAGGAAAAGGTCTAACGTTCACGGAAGCTATGTCTCAGCCTGATTCCATGGTGCAACCCCACTTAACCTCGTTCTTTACTGACATTACAACAAAAAAACTGATGGTTTAATCAGAATCGAAAAGCAGAAATATAGTGAAGGCAGTTTGGGGGAGACATCGATTAGTGGGAGGCAAGACGAAAAACGAACAAAGGCCGAACCATCCAAGGAAGTGTTTGAAAAAATCACCTTATTATTGGATTCAATCCTGAAAGAGGAAGGGGCTTGTATAGATATCCACATCAAGCAAGGTCAACTGATTCAAAATAAACAGCAGACAAAGGAAAAGGTTCAAACTCCAAAAACTCCATCTCTAACACCCCTGGTTGTGGATGTCGGTCCAGAGGAAATTGTACAAAATTAAATGTACAATCAAGAAAAGGATGAATCACCAAAATTGCAACAACAAGTAGGTGGTAGTGATCTAGATGGAAAGAAAGAGATTGCAGAAGAGGTAAATCAACAAGAGTGCGCTGGGGAAACTGGTTCGAAACAAACCCTCATGCAGTTTCATAACCTACCCGAAGATATGAAGAACACCATTGGATGGATCAGCGACGTTAAAATCAACGGGACGGTACGCATTAATAGATCATTCTTAATTAACACATTATATAAGATTCCATCACTCAGAAATTTGGCCACGAATGATATAGAGTAGATCAGATTGCCAAATATGAATAATAACAGGATGTTGTCGAAAATACTATCACCTATAATTGCTAAGTTGATCTGGGACCATCAGAGCGATCTATCGGTTCTTGGATTGGAAATGATTGGCTTTCCCCAAATAAAAGCAGCCATGGACTTTCTTGAATTGCAACCTCCCCCATTGAAACCGACTAAGGATTCCACAGATTCCACACTGGGACAAAATAGTTCCAATAAAAATATGATGGAACAACTCTCTGCCCTCACAAATGCCCTAAATGGTCTCAAATGGCTTGAAGCTCTCATTAATACAGCTGTAAACATGAACACACCTAGGGCCACATCATAAATTCATGACCTTACCATAGTGTCATGGAATTGTTGTGGGCTCCTGAATCTATGAAATGGAGAGAATGGATAAAAACAGAATCTCTACCTAACATTTTATTGATTCAGGAGACCATGGCGGTAAAAAAATGGAGAAATTGATGGTTATGTCGCATTGTCACAGCATGCGAAGCAAGGGATAGAAGGTAGACCCATGGGCGGCCTAGCAATCTTGATTGATACCAGACTAATTTTCACTATCAATAATGTGTATAAATCAGGTTTGTTCATTTTAGTGGATATTTCCTTTAAGGCGAGAATGAATGAACATCTCTTTGTAATGTCATTATATTGGAATCCGAACAAATTTGAAATGGCTTGTGAAATCTTGGGTGATGTCCTTAATGAAGCCTTTAGTAAAACCTCAAGTGCAGAAATCCTTATTGGAGGGGACTTCAACACCTATATAGGGACTAAGGAGATCAATATGGGCTTTAACTCTCTTTATTCTCAAGCCTCCATTCAGAAAGGAAATATATGGTGCAAGTTTTTCAAAGCTTGGAACGTATATCTGATAGACCATACAGATACTCATAGTAAGGTTACATGGAAAAGGGGTAATGCCAAATCATGGATTGATCACATATTCTCCAAGAAGTACCTATCTGGTTGTCTCACTAAAATCAATACCCTAAAAACCGACTTTGGGGACCACGTCATGATTACAACGTCTATTCCGAAATACTTTATGTTGTGTCCTCCGGTAGCCCAGCTGTCACTAATTCAATGCGTTAGACCATGTGGTTAGATCAATTGGTCGTATGCCACATGTAGGAAATTGACTTCGCTATTGAATAGAGATTTCTGGAAAGAGACAGTGAATAACTGCACGGATAATGCAATAATAACAAAATGGAATTGTGCAATGATTGCATCTCACTTGGAGAACATTGCATGGCTAAAGGCTGGAGAAGGTCCAAGCATTATTAGAGGTGAATTTTGTGTTGAAGTCGCTGCTCTAAAAAGAAAGAAAAATGCTGAGCTTCGAAGGTTAAGGAAGTCCATGGTGAGTATCGCGGTGGAATATATTTCACTAAAAAAAAAATCTTACTTAAATATAAAAGAGCAGTAAAAGGGATTTCTGCTGCAAATAAATTATATCTAAATCAAAAAATAGTAAAATTATTATGTAATCATAAAACTAAAGATATATGGAGCATGATAAGATCTATTGATAAAGGACCCTCACGTGAATTTGATTTGGGTATTGATTGTGCAACATGGACTTCCTTTTTTCTTTCCAAATATGCAATGCCTGAACATTTTGGAGCGTTTGACACACCTCCGGATTGCCAACTACTCCCTAATGTCTGTCCATGGGGAAAGAAGGATATTCTTGAGGCTATTACGAGACTAAAAAGTTCTAACTGTGCAGGTCCGGACGGTCTTCCGCCCTGTCTAATTAAAGATGACCCACTATTTTGGTCTTCTATTTTTCATAATGCATTTCAAGAAATATTTCGCTCACAAAGGATCCCTGTGTCTTGGCTTACATCAATCATCATCCCTCTTCATAAAAAAGGTTCAATTGAAGATCTGAATAACTATAGACCTGTCGCGATCATTGATGTCGCGACAAAAACATTTGCCTCTTTGATTTTACAAGAGATGGAAAGGCTTGCCAGCAGTAATGATATTTTAAGTCCGTCTCAAGTTGGGTTTCGCAAAGGGATGGGGACACCTCTGAATGAGTGTCTGTTGGCTCACATCATTGCACATGCTACCTCCCCGAACAACAGTCCTATTTTTGTTGCTTCCCTTGACTTGAAAGCAGCCTTTGATGGGGTAATAAGAGGTATTCTGTGGGAAAAATTGTGCAAAGCTAAATTCCCCCTTTACCGCATTACACTCATTGAAATGTTGCATTTCAAAACAAATGTCAAGGTAAGAATCAATTGGGAAGGCTCTTTAACGCAGGCTATTCCATCTTATACAGGGGTAAAAGAAGGTTGTAACTTGGCAGCGATATTATTCAATCTTTATCTAGCTGACATTGAAGAGTTATGGAATGTAGATAGATCTTTTGCAATTCGAATCAGAGCCTTTTCTCTATCATGGTTAGCGTACGCAGATGACATTCTGCTTTTTGATCGGACGCAAGCTGGTCTTCAAGCAAAACTTGAAAGTTTCATGCATTACTGTAAGAGTAACAATCTTTGTGTTAACCCTCAAAAATCCAACATCATCATTTTTGCAAATAAGAAAAAAGTATGTCAATTTGTATGGAAAACTGGTTCTTCTCCCATTGCTATTTCCTTCAATTTACCCTATTTAGGGTTAATAATATCGAAGAATACCTCCTACAAAAGTATAAAGGAACGCTTAACTATGAAAGCAATGCCACTAAAATGCCAAATGAAAATGTTGCTTCAGAAAATGTGTAAATTCTCGATGACGCCACTTTTTGAATTCTACCTGAAAAAAGTCGAAGCGATTATGCTATACGGAGCTGAGCTTTTCTTGTACAATTTGGGTCCCTTATTGGATCAATTACAAGGTCAGATCTGGAAATACACATTAGATTTACCACCATCTCTGCCTAGCGCTGTGAATAGACACAAGCTGGGTCTCAACTCGCCTGGATCCAGATATAATTGGCGTTTATTACTAAATTTTGCAAAAATATTATTTCCTTGTAATAATTCTTTATATATTGGACTAAATAGAATGTTAGTAAATAATAACCCTCCTGCCATTGTTGGTCAAGATTAATCTCCCGGTGGAAGATTTGGAGCTCTTTCAATTGAAAATTAAGAAAAAATTATTTCAATTTGACTGGGCTGAGACGTGTATGAAAATGGAAAGCTATTCATCATTTGTGGAATATCGCAAATTTATTCATAAGCAGACACCTCGCATGTCTTACCTAACACTATGCCCTTGTTCTAATGTCCGTCGAACATTTATGCATTTTCGACTTGACTTATTTCATACGCGAATTAGAAAAAAATATTGGCAAAAAAATGAATTGGAACATGATAATGAAATATGTCGTTTTTGCAAGCAATCACGGGAGACTTTAAAAGACCTGTTTCTTTACTGTATTTACTTTGAAAATGTGCGATGTACAGTTATAAACATGTTTGTGCAAGCCAATAAAATCTCTGCTAGAGAATGGATATGGACAAAATGCATGTGGGGCTCCACGGACATCTCTATAATCAAAACAACGAAGCTTACAAATATAATTGAGAATGAAATTGATAGAGCTCCTGAAATACATATAAGTATGCCATAATAGATATGGATTACTTTCTTCTTTTAAGAAACTTAAATGGGTGGTTGAGTTATTTTTTTAAATCAAAATTGTTATGGTGATTATGTTATGTTTAATCATTTGTCATGTTTATGTTTAATCATTTGTCTTGTGGTTACGTAACTGAGTGAAGATTTTATTGTATCATAAATTATTTGTAAAGGTCTTTTTTTCTTTTGACTAAAAGCAAATAAAGTTTTATTAAAAAATAATTTTTAAAAACATATGCACATGAAGTACACTGCCAAAGGTCACAACTATCATCACCCTCCACAACACACAGGTACATGCAATGTACATACATGCAAATACATGTCTGTCCTTCACAACATGCAATCACATCCTTGGGCATGGTACTGTCACCACCTACAAATTGTGCATTCTACACACACATGCATCAGAGGACATACACATGTCATACAGACACATCACCTGACAGTCCTCAAGCAGTGCACCAAGCTATCACATCAGAGTCCCCTCAACGTCCATCAGGCAGCAAGAGTAGGGCACACACTGAAATTCGCCTGTCACATCCATCCAGGAGTGATGGCCAGTCACACAGTCACATCTCAGACACATACACATGTGCACCATGCCTGTTCATGATGTTGACGACAACACCCATGTGTCACACCTTTCAAACGGGCACGTCTCAGACACATGTAAGAAACCATTTGCATGTTGTAATATGCTGCAGTACAACACACATTGCAAAAGTAACACCGTTGGAATCAAGCATGCTTCATCCAACACATGTGCAGCACTGACTGGGACATGCACACTGACATCCGTACAAGAGGAATACTTGCTGAAAGGCCAAGGTGCCCACTCCCACCATACATCAACATGCACATGCACAGTGGAGGACAGCAACACATGGACACTCGCCTGACGACTCCAGAAAGTCCTGCAAATGGCTGACCTGAGTGTGCAGCGCCGGGTAAACCCTCTCCAAGACCCACATGTCTGTGGTGTTCAACCTGCCCCGGTGCCCCCCTTGGTTGGTACCAGCCTGGAAGAAGCACCGGACCTTGTTGTGAGTCCTGGACTTCAGGTCCTCCCAGCGCTTCTGTACATGCTGGTAGTCATGGGGTGCCACCCCCTCCACGTTGATGGCACCCACAATCTGCTCCCAGATCCGCTTCCATCCTTCCTTGCCGACTTGCATTGCAGGGTTAAAGAGGGCATCATAATGCCCCAGGACCTGCTCCACCAGGATGATTGCCTGGCTGTGAAGTTGACAACCCTCTGCCTCGCTGCCGTGGGGTTACCACTTGCATCTAGAGATTTTTGCTCAGACATGGCAACACCCAAGGTAGGGGTGGGTGCGCAAGGTGGTCCTGGGGCTGGGCTATGGAGCAGTGGTGATGTTCTGGCAAGTTGGGAGTCTTCTGAATGAGCTGAGGTGGTCACAGGGCCGAGGGCAGGAGCACTGGCAATGGCTTGACAGCAGGCACTCAAAATGCAAGGCAGGTGGGCAGCAGGCACACACAGTGGGCAGGCAGCAGCAGATGGCTCATAGGAGGCAGCTCAGGGCAATAGAAGGCAGGTAAAAAGGCTCGTAGGCACGAGCGCATGGGTCCTCTGTGTTACTCGTGTGGGCAGCCGGAACAGAGTGATGGTTACTTTGCACGTACAAAATCAGTGCGTACACATGAACTCCGAGGAAAGGGCCTAATCGCGTAAGTTACGTGACATGCGCTGGCCGTTAGGCATTGGCGTTCAGATTTGGGATAAAGGAGTGCATAGGAGAACATCACATGGCATGTGCGAGTTGGAGCGAATGAACATGTGGACTTCAGAGATTTTTGGGGTACCACGCATTTTGTTCACTACTGTTTGTACATTTTGGTGGGGGATTTGCATCCGCACATACGCGTGTGTATTTTTCTTTTTTTGAGGCTAACGGTGAGTCGTGTACACATTATTCATACTCTGGCTGCCCCTGTGTATTACATACACCCATTTTTAATATCACAGTGGCTTTCGTGGGTTTTGCGTATGCATTTCTTGTGTTGCTGTGTGCCTCAGCGTACCGCGTAATGCTTTTTCTTTTCATGTGAGCTACCGAGGGGTCGTGTACACACTTTCTTGATATTTGGGGTGCCTGTGCATTATGCACCCCATACATTTTTTTCACCAGGGGTAATATTGAGCCTTGCTGGACCATACTAGTATGTTTAACATCACATGCCCTGCCCCCTCACTCCTATTTCCCAGGACAATTGCTTGTTGGGCCTCCCATTGTACAAATCCATCTGTACAATGGTTGGGAAGGCCCCAAGAGGGGAAGTTGTCAGAGGTGGCCGAAGTGGCCAGGGTCGTGGACATGTAGGGAGAGTTGTGCACCACCCCCCAGCAGGGTCAGGGATCTCCAGGTGATGCTGCTGTCCCCTGCACCCTGGGTCAGGGAGCTGCAGGGCCATCTGCTCTCCTCTGCTCCCAGGTTGAGGCACCTGCAGGGGAAGCTCATGTCCCCAACAACCAGGGTCAGGGAGCAACAGCAGTATCTGTTGCCCTTCCCCACCAGGGACACAGACATGTAGGGTCAGCTGATGCCCGTGTGTTCAATGGGAAGGGACGGCAATGCAAAACACCTGACCCCAGCACCCTGGGTCAGGGAGGTGCAGGGTCATCTGCTCTCCCCTGCTCCCAGGTTGAGGCACCTGCAGAGGCAGCTTCGGTCCCCAACAACCAGGGTCAGGGAGCTACAGCAGTATCTGTTGTCCCCCCCCAGGGAAACAAACACGCAGGGGCAGCTGATGCCCGTTTGTCCAAGGGGAAGGGACGACAACGTAAAACACTTGGACCCAGCTTCCAGGTTGAGGGACCTGCAGGGCCAGTAACTGACCCAACATCAGTGGGTAATGGCATGGCCCAGGCCACTAGTGGTCCAGCCCCTAATGCCCTGAGTGGTCCCAGCCCCACAGGGTCTGCACCACCTTCCAAGAGGCAGAAGCGTGCAAAACAGGGAAAGGCTCAATCCCAAAGCACAAAGGAGACTGCCATGTGAAGGAAGAGGAGCTTCAATGATCATGAATTCAAGATCCTCATGGACTACATGCGCAACCACCACCGTGGCATGTGCACGGGGCCAAGGGGCACCCATACCCCTGCTCAGCATATGATCCACTGGAAGCGAGTCAAGGATGGCATCAATGCCTTGGGGAATGAGAGGTGCACCGCTCATGAGGTCATGAAGCAGTGGAATGGACTCCACTGTCAAACCAAAAAAAACTTGGTGCCAACTTTGCTTCTGCTATGATGACTGGAGGTGGGTCACTGCAGGAGGAGGAGCTCACTCCACATGAAGAGGCCATAAGCGAGTTGATTCATGTGCATCATATCCAAGGCGTGGGATGCCTGCCAGAATACGGGGAAACATCAGGTCAGTGAAGAAACGTGTGAATCCAGAATATGTGTATGTAGATTGAATGAATTGGTATGTTTTTGTGGCACTTCTGCCTGCATTTGTATGACTTCCATGGGTGAACCATGTCATGGTCTACTGGCTCGAGCTTAGTGTACTGCAGAGTGCATGCAACACATGTGCTGCACATCGGTTGACCATGGCTTTGTGACAGTAGTCATCCACAACCGTCAGATACTAATACACATTTCCAGCATGCCAACACAAGATGGCATCTGCCTATGTACATCAGTGATGCTAGTGACTCAGCTATGCCAGTCAAGTGCTTGTGTCTGAAGCACGTGATATTCATCATGCACTGCATGTAGTAGAGGTTCCATCCATACATGTCCATAGGTGGCTTCATGCTACACATACCTTCCATGCACAATGTCAGTGTGTGGGACATTGTGCCATGAGTTTCCTAGCATTTTGCTACACCGTGCAAATCCCTGCCGCAGCTATGGCACTGGGCCCCTTGTAAGAAATCAGACTGGAGTCATCTATGTTGACCTGCCACACTGGACACCACCCCCACACCCCCATGGGTGCATGGCCCTGTCCTTCTTGTGTGTCACTGTCCACTCATCCTATCTCCAAGTACATGTCCTCACTCTCTCCATATGACACACCGGGGACACCACACGTGTCGGTTGAGAATGTCTGCAGTGCTTACATGGTCAGAGACATGGGATGTGGTGGCAAGTGTGCAGACGCCATGATTTCAGGGATTTTTGTACATAATGCATGAATACAAATTATGGCATGTTAACATGCATGTAAATGTGTTGCAGGACAGCACTGTGATGACAATGCATGTAGTAGAAGCAATTAATATGATTCTTCATGTCTTTATGTGTCCATGTGCAGGTGATGAGCCACCAGATTCAGGGGAGGAGGTAGAGGAGAAACGGGAGCCTGAGCCCAGAGAGAGCACCAGTGGAGGATGTGTTGTGGCAGCCCATGAAAATCCACCGGTGCTACAGTCCATCCGGGGCACGACTCAGTATGAGTCCACCTCCAATGATACCAGTGGCTCTGGTGGTGAGTCGGACATCCATTCCCCTATGCTGTCGGTGGTGAGTGCATCAACTGATGGTGCTGATGTAGCCTGCATGACTGCCGGGGGTAACGCCCCCTCACAGGGCCAGTCAGTGTTGCCACATCGGTCTGTGGTTGTTACGGCTGCAAGACCACGCTCCAATCTATTGGCTTCCGGTCCTGGGATTGATGACCAAGGGAGGGATGCAGTCTTGCAGCCACAGACAGCAGCTTCACATCAAGGGACATGCTCCTTTGGGTCCAGCAGCCGTGGGGCAAGCACACGTGGTTGACGTGTTGTGGCTAGGGAGAATATGTGGGAGCAGTCAATGTTACGTCTTGCACAGCAACAGGGTGCTTCCTATAAGATGTTGGCTCAGGGCATGGGGTGGCCAATTTCATGTTCTCATGAGAAACACAGGTAGTGCGCCATCTGCAGGCATTGTGGTCCATATGCTGCTCACACAGGCAGCACACGGAGGCCAGCAACAGGAATCAATGGGCTAAACTGAGGGCTCTGCAGGCATTCCTGCTTGCAGAGGGTCAAGCACACAGGGCAGCCCTGAGGCAAGAGTTACTGGCCCTCAGAGCTTCAATGGAAGTGTGAGAGTTAGCCCTCAGTACACAGTGCCAACAGCAGATGGAACATTTGGATCATACCATCTCGGATGTGCATCCCGTGAGGTGTTGCATGCGGACCTCCGAGGCTTTGTGTTCCAAATGCATTTATCTGGGTCCTGTCTGGACGCTGTCATGGAGGACCAGGCCAAGGACTTATGTGGTCAACCTACCTTACCACCACCACCTTCGCATTCTACACAGGAAGGTGGCGACAACAGTGACAGCCCTCCCAACCCATCATAGCCGTGCAGTCCCTGTACCCATGGAGGGAATATCACCCTGTCCCTCCCCTCTTCTGGGTGGACCGCCCCACACCCCTGTTCCAAGATGGCCATTTCTTTTCATTTTTCTTCCCCCGTGACCAGATGTTGGCATGTCATATTTTGTTTTGCTCTTTCCTGGTTGTGGTCTTTGTTATTATTTTCATTGATTGCCCTTGAGGTGTGCCATTAACTCCTCAGGGACTACACATGTGCAGTGGTGTACGTGCAGGCATGCCTAGTGAACTCATCTAGCATATTTGCATAGGGGTGCACCGGGTGGCATGTGTAGGTAATCATGGCTTTATGGGCTGTGTTGCATCTTACCTGGGGTGGTGTGGTGGGGTTCCGTATTGGCGTTATCATGTAGGTGCTCAGAAGGTAGGCACTGTTCCCTGTAGAGGTTAAAATGTTTGTCATTGCTGTGTATTTGTCCGTGTGTGTGACATACATGCATGTGCACGGGCGTTTATACTCACCAATGAGCCTTGTGTTGATATGCCTCCCAGCTTCCCGGGCCCGGTGTAGGGGTGACATTCTGTTCTGATATGAAACTATCATGGGTGGACCCTGGATAGTTTGCATATACAGAAGTAATGAGACCCTTGGCATCACATACAACCTGCACGTTGATGGAATGCCAGTGCTTGCGAATACGATAGATGTGCTCTGTGGCCCTAGGTGGACGTAGAGCCACATGGGTGCAATCAATCGCACCAAGCACTTTAGGGAAGTGCGCCAGCCCATAAATATCCTGGACCACGGTCTACCTTTATGCAGGTTTCCTGGGCATGTAGATGTGCCTGCAGACTGAAGGGCGTGCAATCATGATTGCCAACACCTAGTGTAGACAGCGTGACTGCGTGGGCTGTGAAATGCCCCCAGGTATGGCAGATGTCCGCTCAAATGAACAAGTGGCAAAAAAATGCAGAACATTGAGCACCTTTTCCAAGGGGCTCAATGCTTGGGAGCACAGGGTGGGTGATATCAGGTCATCCTCCCACTCCGTGACCAGGTCTAATATGATATGAGGTGGAAACCTATACCTGCCATAGACTTGGTCATCAGGCATCACAAAAAGGCTGGTCCTAGGTAGAAAAATCTATGCCCTGGCCGTCCTCCTCCTCCTGCGGTGTCCCACGATCACTGCTGCAACAAATGGTACATTCATCGTAGCTGTATAGGCGCGTCTGCTGTTCGCGCACCCTTTTCATGCATTTGTTTTAGTGCGAGGTGATGCTTACGCCAGCTTTCACGTGGCGTACCTGTTTCTGGATTTGAACGTCTTTTTCCGCGCTATTAGAGCCCTGTTCAATTCCATGAATACAGGTTTTTAGCGTGCGTATGGGCGTTGCAAGGATTTTACTTTGGTACATCCCTCGTTACACCCCATATTTTCACTTGTTGTTCCCCATTCCATGTGTTTCGCCCCCTTTTTAGGTGACTGCGCAGAGCCCAACGCCCCTTCGCTACGAGTCTCGCGCAAGGCATTTTTTTGGTGTGGCAGTGACATGTTGGACCGGTGCAGATTCCTTGCAAGCCCCTGGTAAGCCCTGCGCATTGTGTTCCATGAATACACAAACCGGTGCTTCCGTGCGATTTCGTGCGCATGCCCCCTATTTTCCGTGCAAATTATTCCATGAATTAGGGCCATTGTGTGTTTCATAAAAAATAGGACTTTTGTTGAGATGTATTGTGTATTATTATGATATCTTTGGATGGGGATCCAGGCTACATTATGAATTTCAACAGATCATATTATGAATTGTGACATTTATGATAATGATTTCAAAAAGATTTATATAAACGCTGTTTTACAAATGTTTGTATAACTGAATGAACTATAATAGTTTAATGAGGATCATTCTTTGTTGTTTGTAACTATCCCATGTGTTATACAGCTAATCATTAGATGGGTTTTCCTCATTCCTATTGACGTAGGAGAATAATTGTTTCTGGATCCTCTCTTTGCGGACAAGTTGTGAATCAATTTGGTTTGTCGATTTGCTGTGCGAGGTACGTGTGCCACCAGATATCTGGAGATTAGCAGTCAGATATGCTGGTGTGCTACCTGTGACTCCTTTGCAGATTATACATGCAGTCTCGAGCAGTATCCTCGCTTGAAGTGGAAGTCAATGTAATTTGCGTAAGATGCAGGTTATTCAGTGAAATGTCTGTGCTCCTGTAATAAGACTTGCTACACCGTGGTGGACTGCTTTTAGGGGAGCCAAGTGAGCAGCTTGGAGCCCTGTCAGGAAAGCATTTTCCCCATCGAGTGTGAGACCACAAGGGCATGCACTACAGTCCGAAGGTCCTGTGGCGGGATGAAAGGTTTGATTTTTCAAAGGGTAGAGATTCTCAGCCACGCTATTTGTGCCTTCTTGGCTATGTGTTTCTGGAAGTACAGGCTGCTGTCAATGATGAAGTCTGAGAGTTGTGGATCAAACACTTCTAGACACATTTCATTGAGCCATTGTTGGACAAGTTGGTGCGTCCTATATTCACCATGGTCAGCTTGGTGAACAGTTGATACTGAGGGTGAAGTCTTCCTGATGAGTGACTGGGACCTGAGTGAAAAGCATGGAGTGGTACACCACATCAGGCTGAACAGTGACACCTGGTTGAGAAAGATATTGAGGCAGCTGCCCCAGGAGCTGATGCATGCTGGAGTCTTCCAGGAGTCATGCAGCCCTACGGTTCTCCAATCGTAGTCATCAGAAAGTAAAATAATGATGTGCTTCAGCAGCATGAAATACATCAACCATGTGGTGTCTGCAGAGGGAGGCAGCATGGATCCCTCAAAGATTGAAGCACTCCACAATTAGCCAAGACTCGGAGAGAGATGAGGAGTTTACTTTGTTTCTGCACCTATTATGGGAGGATAATTCCTAGGGCTGCCAGCATTGCTTGTACACTGACTGACCTCACCATGGGTTACCCTGCTCTGAAGTAGAAAGTGCCGTAACTGAAGACCAGCTGTGCAGCACTCCAACACCCACAAGAGCCTTTTGGTCTATGTTAGATCATTGAGTGTGATCGAACATTTGCCCACTATAAGAAATGACTCACTGAGACTCCAGTACTGGCCTATGCTGACTCCCATCTGCCCTACATCCTCCCCGCAGAAGCAAGTCTGGAGGGCTTTGGTGCATTACTGTGCTAGGAGGTTGGGGTTTCAAATGACCAGTTGCCTTCACCTGCCGCCAGCTCATTGCATTAGAGTGAGGAGTCCCTGGTGGATGGTGACAGAAAAACCACATGGCTACCTCTATGGGGCGAGATTCCCCATATGGACAGATAACAACCATCTACATAAAGAAATGATATGCCGATTATGCAAGATATCGATAGAGACCAGTCGCCATATGCTCACGTCATGCCCGCATCTGAAAGTATACTATCTAAAGGGCTATCATAACCTAGTAGGAAAGGAGGAATTTATTTTGAGTGAGGAATTCTGGAGTAGTATTTGGGGCTGAACCTCTGGATCTGCATTTAACATCTGGAATGAGGCATTGGGACTTTTGTAACTTGGACTTAAATCTCTTTGAACATTGAATACAATCCATAGGTGCAAGGGTTCTAGTAAGATGCGTAACTCAAGAGAGGAGACACAGTTACTTCACAGTAGAAGCATTTTAGTATTGACTGATTTTTGTCTTTCTACCAGGGCTTTTAGATGAATAGTTGAGTAATAATTGTACAAGTGTATTTTTATATAACTTATTTAAATGTTTTATAATACATCTATTAATAGCTTTTATTACACTTTATTGTATTAGGGTAGTATGCATTTTAAATGTAAACAACTGTAATAAATGTTTGGTCACAAGGATGAATGAATATGTAATATTAATGTTAATGTTTAACAAGTGCTAAAAGTTTATTTTATAACCAAATGCACAATACAATAAGTACTTAGAAAACTTGAGGACAAGGTCTATCCCAAGGAGTGGGACGGGTGAACCCGCTCATAAAATAAGGGGATACCAATGAATAAAATAGCATACATAGTTGTATTAGTTGAGGACATTTACTATGTGATTTAATTTGAAATACTGATTTGAAATAGTGACACATACATTAGGGCCTGATTCAAAGAGTGTTTTCCTATAGGATTATGCTATTATAAAACACTTCTGTGAATCAGGCCCTACGTGTGTCTTGTAAGACTTTTTATGACATGTAATAATGTAATCTGTCACAGTATTGTCTTTGTTTCTATTTGTTTTTAAAACAGACTATGGGCCTCATTACGAGTTTGGAGCTATTAGCTC
This sequence comes from Ambystoma mexicanum, assembly GCF_040938575.1. Taxonomy (NCBI): domain Eukaryota; kingdom Metazoa; phylum Chordata; class Amphibia; order Caudata; family Ambystomatidae; genus Ambystoma; species Ambystoma mexicanum. The sequence continues at coordinate 46,848,245 of NC_090925.1, read as the reverse complement.
CATGGCTGCCTCCAAACCGGGCTCCTTTTCCAGGTTCCTGCAATGGAGACTTATCGGGTCATTCCGACATAGGAGGACCCGGTAAATCCTCCTTGCAGGAACCATTCTCCATTCCCATTTGAGCCCCCATAGGGCTCAATGGGAATGGGGATGGAGGTAACAACGGGCACATCATAAGTGTCCCATTGTTACCTCCTTCTTCCCGTCGCGGGACCCGGAAAACACGCCTGGTTTTCCCTGGCGTCCGATCCGGGTCCCACGATGGGAACCCTGTAATCAGCCCTGACGGAATGAAGGGGGCAGGTCCCTTACCGGCCCCCTTCATTCCGTGAGCGCAAGCCTCATAATGAGGCCCTATGTATTTTAAATATATATCTGCCCTAGTGCAGTGTTCTTTAATTGTACTACATGACATGCTCACTCTGTGCAGCTACTTGTGTATATACAATACAGTGGGCCTCATTCCGAGTCTGGCGCTAACCAATGGCGGTAGTAGCGCCTTGGTCGGCACCGGACCCGTACCGGCACCGCCCTGGTGGAATGGGAAATTACCGCCCTATTCCGAGTTGACCAGGGCGGTAATTTCCCATTCCCCAGGGCCCTTCCCCATTCCCAAATGAGCCTCCATAGGACTCAATGGGAATGGGGAAATTGCAAATAACGGTGACCGTACTTTACAGTCACCGTTATTGGCTAAAAAGCCCCTTTGCGCCCTTGTCCCTAACACCTGCTAAAAGCTAAAAGCAGGCGTTAAGGACGAGGGCGCAAAGGGAACTCGGAATGTGGCGGTAAGGGATTACCGGCACCGGTCTCATTAACGGTGACCGGTATCCCTTACCGCCATACTCGGAATGAGGCCCAGTGTTTCCTAGAGAGGAAATATGAAACAGACCTTTGTTACATTCTCTTTCACTCACCTGAAATGGCTGCCCTTTGTACGGCCTGAGGATGAGCGACACATGAGGCCTTCAAGAGGTAAATGAAGGAACACATGTACCCTTCAGCTATGCTCCTCTGGAGAGGGGTATAGTGGTGCAGCCCACTGGCTCTGTGAAAAGAAAGCTCATCTTTGCCTTTGGTGATGAGACAGATAAAGGGACCCTGCTGAAAGGAGGACTGCAGCTCTGTAGCATTACCCTCAGGTAATTATTTAGGCCTGCTCTAGCTCTCTGTTGGCCGATCTCTCCTCCCAGCTTTCCAGTGTTCCCTCACATTTCTAGAGACAGTGTAATAGACAGTCCTTATATAAATCATTATAGAAGTCTTTGGTGCCCAGAAGTAAATGTGAGACACACTATTGAGCCCAGGCCCTCTTGGCTAAATAGAATGATCAGAGATAGTGTTCAGTGTTGTGCATGGTACCAGTAACTCTGAATTAAGCATATGAATCCCTTGAAGATACATACCACTTTTAAAAAAGTAAATCAGACCTGCTGTGTGAACACTTATCTGGGTCTGAACTGGCCAGCAGTGATCTGTCTGTTCAGGGAGTTATATAACCCTAACTTGTGGGTTATTTATGCAAGGCATCTCTGTGGCTGTCCATGTTTCTGGCCTCCCCTTTCCTTCACACCTACACAAAAATAAATGAGTCTACATATATATCTGCTGTTTCACTTTCTACAGAGGGGCTGTGCTCTGCATTTTATAACATGGTGGTCCTGTGCCACTGTTTTCTACCCCTCAGAACCAGAGTGTTGCCGGATTGTCAACATGGCCTTTCTTACACAGACCCTTGTAGAGAATCCTTTTCCTCCTCATTCAATGCCTCTCATCCCACGGAGACTTAACATGAAGTGGGAAGTCTTTCCTGCAGTTCCAGCAAACATGTTCTCTGTCAAGCACCCCATGCAGTTGGACTGCAATGGTTATATATTCATCATTATAGTAACCAGGATAAGGCCCTGCTTCCTATCCTCTTTAAATAAAATAAAGCACTGACTTCATTCTGTTCACCTCTCCACCGATAATGTGGCTAATTCACATATGGTGAATATGACAAAATGACTTCTTCCCCACAGGAGTAGAAGGATGAGTAGTGGCTAAACCACCTACTCAGCCCTCACACTTCTAGAGAACAAGGATGATCCCAACCATAAACATGAAATGGACAAGAGATAGACCCACTTTACCTTTTATGGTAACGTAGGCTACAGTCCAGAAGCTAACCAAATCGCAAAGTACAACAGTCCAAAATAAATCGAATGTCCAATCAAGGTGCTATAAAAATGTATATACTTTAATTAAAGACACAGTCTGCAATAATAGCTGAATAGAAAAACACTGCCCAAAACCCATCCGTGTACAAAGTACACGGAATGTGCAAAGATAGAAAGAAACCGCACTCTGGGTAGTGAAACAGGGGAGAAAGGCAAGTAAAAACCCTCCATTTCTTAAAAAAGGATTTCATCTGGTGTGAAAATGGATTCAAGGTGACCTGCCAGTCTCGATGGCCCAAAGATGGACCAGGATGACAGTTACCAGTTAATAATAACGTTGATGTTCGTGGTGGTTCAATAGCATAGTGCCAGGCTCTGCTGTACTGTTTGTTTGGTTTGAATCAGAATTAGAAATGGAGGTCACAATGCCCGAGACGGGAAGTGGTCTTGAGCTAGAGTTGTGCTGATGTTTGCTGTGGTTCGAAGCACTTCTTGAAGATCAGCAGATCATGAGCGCCACCAGGGTTCTTTCTACAGTTATTTTTACTGCAAAGTTGGTGGTGAATGGATATGCTGTTTTAGATTATTGGTTCTATGAGGTACTCGATGAAGTGTGAATCATAAAGACCACCACCTTCGGTTCGGTAGCAAAGATGTTGGTGACTGGATGCATAGTTCGAGTCGGGCGTTTGACACAGCATTCAAAGGTTGCAGTTCAATAATGCACCAGAATTGCTACAACAATTGATGAAGCTCACCAATGAACATGCTGGTGGTTCGAAAGGTCGTTTGAACTTGACAGATGTGGCAGTGCTTCAACTGCAAGCTGAGGCAACAACACACTCAGCTGACATGGTGCAGCAGCTTATTGGTCTGAGCATGCAGTCCAGCAGCTCGAAGATCGTCCAAGTGCCACAGGCATCTCTATTTGGTCCTGTTGGTTAGATGAGGTTAAATGGGCTGCAACCATGGCTCACAGTGGTTTTACAGCACAAAAACAGGAATTTTGGCTGATCTAGCACTTAGGTACTCTGAGCCTCACTTTAGGGTCTCAGGGGCAAGTGTAGTCCTTCTACACGCACAGGGGAGGCTAGCGCACATCTACAGGAGTCCTTCAACAAGGTGAGGTCCTGGGCAGCAGTGTGGCTGGCAGAGTTCCAGATCTAGTTCCAGAAGCAAGTCACCCTCAATGTGCCCTCAGGAGTGGTAGGCAGCAGAGTGTGCCTCTTCTTGGGCACTCAGTTTTCACCTCACTGGTGGAGGGCTTGAAGATTCAACTGTTCCAACAGAGGTCCAATGAATTATTCCTCAGGTGTTTGTTCAAGAGTGAATCAATAAAGGAGTGGAAGACACCCTCTTTTATTGAAAAAGGCCCAAAGACGAATGGACTAAAGCAAGCCTGCTTGTGGGGTCCAATCCCTGTTTTTGAGACAAGTGGTCTCTGCCTTCTGACGTCATACCCAAAGTGTGCTCTGCTAAAGGAAAAGGAAGGGATATGAAGGGACAAAGGTCTAGATTCAAACAAAATGGTGGAATCTTCCTCCAACTATGCTGAGTGTCCTCTGTCTACACTAACACTGTTGCCTTGTCTATAATATCATTAGCTCTATTGGAATGCAGCATGATGGTGTGAGGGTATTCCTTTTGGGATGGGTGTGCCCTTTGATTCCTGTTTCCCAGGACAGCCTCTGCTGGGAATCTGGCCTTCTGTAGATAAATGTTACCAGACCTCACAAAGGATCAAACAGAGAGGCCCAACCATTCAGTCTCCTGCCCTGCAAGTATCAGGACCAGGCTGTCTGACCAGAGTACACATAATCCATCTATAGCAGGCCTGAGCTCACAGTGCTGGCAGATTATTGATATTAATCTAATGCGGTTTATTATTACTCTTCACCATAGCCTAAACTCAGGTATGCCTTTATGTTTAAAGATTAAACTGCCACGAGAATACTAATTACTCATGAATATGTTCCTTTGAACAAGAAATGCAAACTTTAAGTGCAGCCTCTGCGCTGAAGTGACTTGGCTATCACAGCAGATCGCTGATGGGCTCCTGTGAACTCTGGATCTGCACTGTGCCACTAGGCTGTTGGTGCTGCATATCTGGATATTAACCCAGCAAGACACAGGTATACACTATAGCTTTGGTGTGGAATTTAATGAAAGGTATATCTGGTTATCAGATCAGTCTTTCTGAGATGTACTTACCACAATCATTTTATGTGATAATAAATACCAAAACAGCCAGGGCTTCTACACCCTTGGCAGGTGGCAATACCTCACGGTCTGTTTTTTCTCAGTAAGAAGCTGTGTGAAAAGCCCTTCTAGCTCGTTCAGTATCATTGAGAACACTCAGTAATTAAGAGTGACCTCAAGTAAGATGATTGTTTACGCACAAGAGTCAACCCCTATGCTCTCTCGCCACAAACTCATTCAAAAAGGGCAACAATTCAGTCATCCTTTAAACAGCTAGACATTGCTGCTTTCCAGGCCATCGCTGCCTCTCCTGCAAAATAAGTGGTCGGTACCCCTACCCTACCAGGCTCTGTAAGACCCAGCTTCCACCCACCACCATATGAACCCAGGAAGCCACCATCCGGACTACCCTGACACAGCCCAAAGCTTTTGCCTAACCCAACAAGGCTGGCATGTCTTCCCCGCAAATCAAATGCTTTCCAGCAATGTGAGCCGCACAAAGAAAAAGAAGGGTGTCTTCCCCATCCCAGCCAGCCTGTCGAATATCAAGAAATTGAAGCCCACCACCAGACAATTGAAGTATAACTGAGGGCAGGTGTCACTCATCAGAAATATGAGCTTGCTTAACTTTTGATTTTAGTTTTGTTTGTTTTTGTAGACAGTAGCCACCATTTGAGAAAGGTGACACTAATATGAAATGCTGAGACTCTAGCAGAGGTTTCCATGTTAAAACTGAAAAAAATATTGGTTGCCACTTTAAGGGAAGTTTTGTGAATGAACTATCCTTATTTAGTGTTACTCATACTGATGTCATGCGCCCTTGTCGTAACGTTGAAAGGTAGGATCAATCAATACCTCTTATACTCCAAGTCAAGTTTTGAGCTTTTATTTCCACATTGATTCTTAGAAAAATGCCCTATGTGATTACACTTGTTTCGACAATCTATGTCTTTATCAAATCAGGGGTAATCATGAAATTTATAGCAAGCAAAGTATCAATCCATTCCAAAATATACAAAAAAAGCATCCAAAAATGAAATTTTTAACAACATTAATGAATGACCATTTGAGGGAGGAAAAAAGGTAGGATTGTTAGGGTTGAGAGAAAAAGTATTTTTCAGAAATAAAAGAACAGAAAAAACAATAATAACAAATAACACAAAACAACAATGAGAAAAAACAATTATGAGAAATTGATTAGTATTAAATGGCTTCTCGATAATTGAGATTGTTTTGTTAAATAAATCGCTCACTGTTCTTTCTTACCCAATTTGTTTGTTTCAAAGTTCATAAGTTGAATGCTTTAGTTCAATGTTCATGGGTTAAATCCCAGGCATGCGACCGTAATTGTGAATCACAAATTATTAGCAAAAGGGCGCCGAGGTCCACCAGAGCAGGTACCCACCAAAAAAGGCTCCCCACACGTTGAAGTATCCTTATTTAGTGCTTCACATTAATACCTTGATGGGGATCAGGGGAATCCATCCTGTGTCAAAGGCAACGTCTTTGGTATAACAATACTGTGTTGTGCGGATGGTATTGAACATCATAGTTTAAATGCATACGTTCCACACCCACTTCATTTGTTGGGTTTTATGAAGCGGTACATTGAGAAGGACTTGTGGACTCTAAATAGGTGGGAATAATATATTTCATGTTTGCCCAGGTGTTTGTTGTCCAGTTATAGTGAAAAAAATGTGAATTATGTATAACTGCACTTTATGCACATGTATTTTGTTCAATTTATTGTCAAGGGTACCCCAGAGTTGCCGCTGCTAGTTATGTTACTTACTTATATAATCCACATAAAGTTTACCCAAAAGAAGTACTGATTGACAACCATTGGGAGTTGAGTTGTTATTGATGTCTCAATGGGCCTCATTACGAGGTAGCCATGGTGCTATTAGCACCATGGCTACCCCCTTACCACATACCGGGTCCGGGTTCTCGGAATGGGTACTTACCGGGTCATTCCAACCTTGGAGGACCCAGTAAATCCCCATTCTGAGAACCATTCCCCATTCCCATTTGAGCCCCCATAGGGCTCAATGGGAATGAGGAAGTAGCTAATAGCGGTACCGCAATTTGCAGTACCGTTATTAGCTCTGAAGTCCCTTAGCGGGTCCCATCCTTACCACCTGGTCAAACCAGGCGTTAAGGAAGGGACCCACTAAGGGACCTCGGAATATGGAGGTAAGGGATTACCGGCACCGTCACACTTACCGGTGCCTGTAATCCCTTACCTCCTACCTCGTAATGAGGCCCAATGTCTCCTATTATATCAGTCGATATCTATAACCACTCCCAGTGGAGGCACTATTTAAAAGAGGTACAAACAGATGGTACTGCCCTTCTTAGGACTCCCCGAGAATACTGCATCGAACTCATGTACTCGTTCAATTTTGTGTCCATCTCATTCGTCAACATCAGGTTAACTTATTCCACATCATAGCTAGAGGATCATGTATCGCCCCATTCACAAAACACGAACAAGGATTACAAAAAGCTCCCTGTTTAACACAGAGAAACCTGCAGTATGTTTTTATCACTCATGTAATATCAGATAATTGTACATACCTTTCCTTCAGCCATGCTCAAACTGGTCAACGTCTAATCATTACCTTCATAAGAATTCAGTGTTATAGTGCATGAACACAGAATAGCTGACACATCAGCAAACACTTGGGCCCTGCAGCTTTTGTAAAACAATTGCTGACTTGTCTGAGCTTATTACAGCAAATGTAATTTCTGTTGGATTTACTATTCAGCGGGCTGGATAACCTGTGAACTGGTTCAGGGACGTGAGTTTCTCCATCATCTTGATAGTATCATGAAGTTCCTTTGTTGAATGCTGGCTGATTAATGGATACTACACTCAAGAAACCATACCACCTACCACTTACCACCCACTATTATCCTCCTTGTCAGTAGCGTTCACAACAAACTAGGCATAATTTCAAACAAGTAACTTTTAAAACCATTTATTTCGGTTATTCATGATATCATCTTGTCTAGGGTTATGTGATATATCAGAGGTGATTCCCCCAGAAAACCTGGCCTGCAACCCTTCTCATGTGGCTAGGAAAAGGCAGATGCTTTCTGATCCTGACCCTGGGGTGGTGTTCTGTCGGAGGATCACATGAGGGGGAGAGAAGGTCAGGAGAAAAGGGAAACCCCCTTGTTCAACTTCCCTAATACACCAACCTTCTAATGGCTTATTACAAAAGAGAAGAGGTAAGATAAACTAACTTTATCATTAGGGACCTCAAGTCCCATAATTCCCAAAGTACTGGGATGAAGAAGACGTCTAAAGAGGATCAAACCTACAGGAGAAAATCAGCTTGTTGATAAAAATGACCCACACCTGAGGGAGACTGGGGGCCTCATTATGAGTCAGCCAGTCCGGAAACAATGGTGGTGGTAAATCCGCCACCACCGTTGTTTCCGGATCAGCTGATTCTGAGTTCTGCAGGCGGTTGGTGTCACTCCTGCCAGGTGTGACCTGGAGGAAGTAACACCACCTGCCTGCAGGCGGACATGGAAACACCGGCTCTGTCATAGACGGAACCAGTGTTTCCATGGTCCCCATCCCCATGGAGTCCTATGGGACTCCATGGGAATGGGGATTTACAGAATTCCGCCACCGTAATTACCGGGTCACCGGGGTTGTAATGCCCCGGTGATTCCGGCAATCACGGAGGCAGAATGATATTACCGGTCTGGCGGCAGCCTGCTGGATTTTCCAGCACGGCTACTGCCGGACTCGTAATGAGGCCCTGGGAGGGTTTAAATGCCCCTTCAAGTGCATTAGTGAGCTGGGAGAGCAGTGTGAGCAGCCTGAGCAGAACCTGGTTGGAAAGAGAAGATGCTAGGACCACTCTTGAGTAGAGAACAGTAGCCAGCCTTCAGAGGGTCCTTGCCTCCAATTGTCTTAATTGCAGAAGTCGTGCAGCGGGAAGCGTGAAAGAGGAAAGCTTACCCGCTGAAGAACTGTTCTGCAGAAGTTCTGGATAGCGAAAGCGTGGAAGCTTTATTGCCCATGAGGCTGTCTCAGGTTGCCGGCGAGTAACAGGGAGCCTACAATGCAAAGGAAGCTCCTTCTACAAGTGGCGCGGGTGGCAGCGAATCAAAAGTAGCAGATTGCCAGGTCGAGAGGAGCCACTGAAGCAGAGTACCTGTGAGCAGCGAGGGAATCGGATGTGCACGTCTTACCTGGTGAGATCACAAGCTGAAAGTGACCTCAGAGCGCTCCGAGACCCCTGGTGGGCACAATACAGGCATTTCCAGAGTAGAAATCACTTGCGTGTGAGTGAAAGTGAAAACAAAGGCAATTATGAATACCAAACTATTGGAAACCAGAGAAAACCATATTTTCCAAATCCAAATGATTGTATATTTTAGCATGCAATTTTATTGAGAACCAGGCAACAAGACGGGGCAATACTTTTAAAACCTAATGCTTAATGCCCAAACCAAAAAAAACAAGATTGTAGCTATGTAAAACCAACTCCTTTGCCAAAGGCATGAGGGGACTTACGGTAGTTCCAAGGGTTGCAAAGTGTATTGCCCATATTTGAAGAAGCATATAACACGAGCTGGAATAAACCCACACTGCCAAAGCCAAGGACAAAGCAGAATCAAACCATATCTTTGACAGTGTTTCCTTGTTAAAGCAGTGGGGAAGCAAGAGTGGCAAGAAGGCTGCCCTTCCAAAAAGGGTTATTCAGAAGGAGAGGAGCATGGTTTGCAGAGGTGCTGGAAAGTGCGAAAGAGTACTAAAGAACACCAATGGGAATCTGGCATTCCCTGAAGCGTTGCTTAAACGTTGATGTTGAAAAATAATGAACAATGCAAAACTGTTAAAAGTCTATCTTAACCACAGAGGCACTTGTGTTTTTGTGAATTACTGTTCAGGCAGGGGAGTATACCCAATCAGCGAACCTTTCAAGTAGTAGGCCTGGCATGGGAGTACACCAGGTAGACGATGAAGAAGTGCTGTGAACCTATTTTGACAGACTTCCATTGCTGAAGAAAGAATTGAATACAACTGCAACAGAAGTAATAACTTGTGGCAAAGCATCATGACAAAGGCAATTTATGTTGCTGATAAAAGATTATTTGTGTATTTGAGGAAGACAAGTTTGAATCTAACTATTGAAAGAGGAAAAGAAAAACAATGTGTTTTTGTTGATCCACTGGAATAGTGAAACTTTCTGTTGTCTAATTGAAGTTCTTTGCTACAAACCAGGATTTCCTTGTTTCTTTTTGGAACTGTGGAGCAGAGTCTGGCTTGAATCTGGGGAAGAGAAATTCACTGAGATGATAAGGAGAGACTAATGTTCTATTGTTAATTTAACTGTGGATCTGTTATGATGCTGCTGTCTTTGTACTGCCTTCATTACCTTATTGAGATACATTGTATGTATTAGTGTGAGTACAGATATCCTTTGTTAGAGTGTTTTCTTTATTTTATTTCTAGCAGGGAAATCCTCCTCATAGTAGGGATAATGAGGGGTGTATCCACCCTTTTAATTTAATCAAATGGCATCTTTTGAAATATCTTCACCAGGTTGTCCAACTCACATTTCTGACCCCTCACAGCGCTCAACACAATTCAAAGACAATGTGATAACCAAATTATACATAATTTTTGGTGACAGTAACCCATGGACAACACTCTAAAAAGTAGTTGTAAAGCAACAATACAATTATTTTCCATGGGCAGGGGTCAACTTGTCAGTAGTAGCTGTGAACTTAAATATTATCAATGGTTCTCTCTGTGTTTAATTTTAATATACCTTTCAGTAGAATGGAATATACTGTGTCTCATTGTTTCGTTTCCTTTACATAAAATGGCAAAAATGCACTCATGCCTTAAGCCACTATGTCAGAAGAAGTGTGGCAACAACATGGCAACAGATCATGCTACGAAATGTTAATTTGGGGGAAAACAAATCTACCTTACACTAATGATGAAATAATGGGATCCCTTCAAGACTTTCAGCACAAATCCTAACTCACCTCAGTCAAAAATGTATTACATGCACAATGTGTTTAGAGCTGTCCCTTTTTACACACCCTGATGGTAAGGTTTATGAAGAGTGTAACCTCCTGACAACAAAATTACTGAACTCTTTGAATTCTACATTATTCAAGTATCCAATTATGTATCTTGAAGTTCAATAAGGCATATCTGTTCTGCTTTTGAAGATTTATGAACAATGATTCAAGAAAGCAACAGATTATTTTATCCGCTGTCAATATACCTTCAGCAAAATAAAGAAATCAGGGTCAAGCAAACAGCAGGAACAAAGTGAAATAATACACACCAGAGTTTTAGACTTTTACTGTAGTGAATTTTCATAATGGAGAAGAAATGTTGTTTAGATAAATCATAACATGAATCTGAGCTCTATCCACCCATGCATAAATTAGCTGAAAGAATGCACCTACAAGGCGGACTCCACATTGACACAAGTTTTATCTTGGGTAATTCCTAATGAGTGAGTACACACTCTTCTACATCAGCCTCCTCAGAATTGTGTTAGTCATCCAAGAGTCATTTCTGAGGTCCCCATAATGACAATGTGATACTGACAGTAAGTGGTCGAAGGTAAGCACCTTTTCAATCTGTTGATCGTTTCATAGCATCGATCTGGTGCCTCAAATATATAGAACTGTGCATTTTGTCAAAAAGAGAAAGAAGACCTTAGAAGTGATCCAAAACGCTGCAGTGACCTGTTGACATTGCATTTTTAGGGCCTCATCACTGCCTTAGCGGTATCCCAGCAGTAATTGTGCTGGGATACAGCCAACACAAATAGCATTCCCCAAACTCGGTCTGGCACTATTAGCACTGGATCCTGAGGTGCGATATTGCTGTAAATTCCCATTTTTCTAAGAGTCCATGGGACTTTATGAGGTGTTTTGGTGCTATTACAGCTGGTGGTAATCACACCATGATTGGGCAGAAAGCTGGAGATTTACCTCCAGCTAAAAGCTGGAGGTAAAGTTCAAACCTTCTGTCCAAACTCAGGATTACAGCCACGGTTTTGCTGCTCCTCCCCAGCCCCTGATGAGACCCCTAGGCATTACATGGTTCTCAATGCTTACTTAATGTTCTTCATGAGCCTAAAACCTGCCTCTCTCATCACTTCCTTAATGAGGGCACAGAGATACCTATAAGTCTTGTGAAAGCTCCTTTCATTTCTTTGTTTCTAAGGCTGTAAATCAAAGGGTTAAACATTGGAATTAAGGTGGTATACAGTATGGCAAGAATCTTCCCTTGATCTAGTGAATAGGATGATGCTGGACGCACGTACATGCAGATAACAGTGCCATAGAAAAGAGTAACAACAGTCAGGTGGGAGGTGCAGGTGGAGAAGGCCTTGCGTCTCCCTTCAGCAGAGCGGATTTTTAATATCACTGAGATGATGTAGACATAAGAGGTTATCGTTAGTGAAAAGGGAATGAGTCCCGCAAATATGCCTTCTACATAGATGAGACTTTCCAAAGTGTGTGTGTCACTGCAGGACAGAGTCATCAGGGCAGTAAGGTCACAGAAGAAGTGGTGAATTTCATTGGACCCACAGAAGGTCAGACGTGATGCCATGACTGCATGCGGTACTGTGTCCAAAAAACCTGGCAACCAGGAAAGAGCAACCAGCAACAGGCAGGACCTTTTGTTCATGATGCTGGTGTATCGTAAAGGATGGCAGATGGCCACATAGCGATCATACGCCATGGCAGCGAGAAGGTAGAATTCCGTGCTTGTGAAAGACAGGAAGAAGTAGATTTGGGTCATACAGCCGTTGAAAGAGATGCTCCTTCTCTCATCCAAGAAGGAGGCCATCAGTTTTGGGAACGTGACCGACATGCAAAAGATATCTAAGAAAGAAAGATTCTGGAGAAAGAAGTACATTGGAGTTTTCAGATGTCGGTCCAGAGTTACTGTCACTATGATGACTAGATTTCCACAGATTGTTACAAGGTAGATGAGCAAGAATGATGAAAAAAGCAGTGGTTGGAGCTCCGGGGCAACCAAGAACCCCACAATAATGAATTCCATTATGGATGTTTGATTTTGCTTTTCCATTTACTCTATGACATTTAATTCTTGGAAAATAGATAGGAGAAAAAAAGTAAATAAGACAAGATACCAATACATGTTTACCAGTGTTGCAAAGCTAACATTCAATGTCATATTGAATGGGCAATAAACCCACACTTCCAAACGTCTATGTATCTCCATGAAATTTCACAATCACCAATTGATGGGTGGGTAGTATGTAGTGTACATGCATGCATTATTAAATATAGGATGCTGCTCATCTCCATATCTTTCCACAGATTGCAAATGCTCGTTCCTGGAGTTACATAGCAGGCATATGTTTGCCAGAATTCCTCATTGCAATGTTAGAGATTGTACATTGAGGGAATGCTTAATAGATGCAGACATATACACCATGGGCCTCACTACGACCCAGGTGGAATGGGTTTAACGGCGCCAGTAACGGTGCCAGGGCTGTTAAACCCATTCCGCCCTATTACGTGATTCCCTCGTGGGACCCGCTCTGGACGTCTGTCCTGTTAACGGGCCCGTTGTTAGCTCCCTCCCCATTCCCATTGAGCCCTGTCGGGTCCTCCTAGGTTGTAATGGCCCGGTAATTCCTCATTCAAGGAACCCGGAGCCGGACCCGAGTTTGGAGGCAGCCATGCCGCAAATAGCGGCATGGCTACCTCCAACCTCGTAATGAGGCCCCATGATACTGAAGGCCTGCTAGAATATAATATCCCAGACATGTGAGTCTAGATTACCTTGAAAGATGTGAAAAGCATACACCTTGCTGCGGAGAGTGGGTGCTTCGCAGATAACTGTAGTAGTGCCACAGAGACTTCAGTGAGGTTTGAGGAACTTTATTACCAGCATCACAGTTCATCTGTCCAGCCAGCTCCTGCCTCTGTCCCTGAAGGAATGTGTTTCTCTCGAGCTGGTAGTTTGGAAATGGAATTTATGTTCCTGACTTTATTGCGTACTAATCAATTATCGATGTGGCTGTGACTGTGATGTGGGTGATGATGTGGGACACAAGGAAGGGGGCAATATGATGGGAGGCCAGGTATACAGGATTCAATATCTCATTGGACATTTAAAGTTTCAAACAAAACTTGTGTTCTAGTTCTTTCAATTATCATAACTTCTTAATATATGCACAGATTGATACCTTAAAAAGCAATGTATGCACAAGCAGCAAAATCATCAATTATTGTAGATTAGTTGATATAGTTAACGGGAGTTCTTTAAGCCTGGACCAGTTTAGTCTAGTAGTATATTCCTTTGAAATAGTTTATCCCAAATTCTTTGTGGATAACTGCTATTTGGCTGTGAAGCACTATGAATATTTTGGTTCCCTCGATCATGGTATGAAGAGGAAACAAAGGCTTCATTCTAATGCCCCCATTAAGTAGGGGCATAGTAAGGTTTGCATTTGCTGAAAGAGGCTTGCATATCCCATTACTCTGCAAATGTATGATGCAAAATTAGTGACTACGGGACAAGATGCAAGTTATACTTCAAATCCAGTAGCCTCACTCATACTGTAGCAGAATGTATAAATCACTCTTCTGGCTTCCTCAATTTGCAGCCATAGAACTTGCAGATATTCATCTAGGACCATATATGTTAAACAATTGTGTCAAGCATAGACCGTTGCTCTTTTGGGCATTTGTCACATTAAGCAAACTTATTTTGAGAGACATTATGAAATCTGGCACACCGAAACCACACCTTGGTTGATAAAAGTCAAATTTGAATGAAGAATGTTTGTCATGGCACACTTCTCTTATACACAGAACCTCTGTTACTCTGTTACAAAGCCTATAAGAAACCTGCAAAGAGAATTTCATGAGACTTTAAGCCAATAAACAAGTTAGTGAACCACCTAAAAGCCCAGAAAAACACTCTTATGTTTCTGTTAAATTGGTGTTAGTGTGTGATATGCTCTGCATATACCACCATTAGAAACCCATGACCAAGCCAGCTGAGCGCTTATCTACAAATGTTTGAACTTGGGCCGTCCAATGACTCCTACATGAGGAAGATCAATGGGGTGCTGGATGCAGTTGTGACAGCAAATCACTTGACTCAAACACAGATTTTACGTTAATTTAATTTCACTGATGAGCAACCCAATATGTTTATTCACTCTGTGCTAAAATAACTGGCCATTAGGTCATTTCTCCTGCCTCTGGATTATCACCTAGATTCATTCAGGGCCCTGGAACAGTTTTGGAATGCGTATGAAAAACATGTATGCTTGGCAAATAAGTTTGCAACATTCCTAAATATTGGGCGTTAAAGCAGAGTTGTGACAAAACCTTTCAGTTGGTTCAGACACAAATTCTGTCAATGAGCCATTTGCAGATACATCTTGGGATCCATTGTCTGCACGAAAAGGAAGTAGAAGGGGATTGAAGAGCAGGTGAGAGAACAAACTTCAATTGGGGGAGGGGGCTGAACATTAGTCCGATATAGTTGAGGGAGAGATAGCACATTAAAATAGGATCTAGTTGAGGAACATGTAGAAAATGAGAGCAGGCTTTAGTTGAGGAAGAACATTAAAACAGGGTTTATCTTTGGGAGAGGTAGAACATCAACGTAGGATTGAGTTAAGGGAGAGAGAGAACATCTAAATACTAGGACACCTTTTTGTGACAACTGATTGCAAGCAGGGGAAGAAAAAATCCTAGTGACCACCTTGCATGTCATAAAGAACATTTATTGCCACAGTGAGGAGAAGAAGATCAACACATTTTTCAGAAACAGAGAAGAGATTACATTCAGTGGTTCTAACTGTAATCCATCTTGTTGTGACAAGACAACATACTTGTTTCAGAGAAAAAATCATATAATTCTTATATTCAGTGGCTATCGCTGAGTCAGATCTCTTTTTGCGATGAGACAAGAAGACAATAGGAGACAGGAGGCTGCAGTAGATTGTGTTCAGTGGCAGTACTTATTGCCATTCTGTTTTGAGGTGAAAAAGTACTTTCTGCCGATGAAAAATAGAATGCAACCGAAGAATGGATTTAGCCGAGGAACAGGTGAAACTCATATGTTGGAAATCAGGGTGTTCCAGTTCTTTTAGGGGTGAAGGTATGAGTATGTTCATTTTCAACAAATATGATCTGGTCCTCTTTCAGGAGACCTGCCTGCAGGGTGGTGTTAAGGATGGTTTCACGATTATACAACAACTCTCAACCCACCATAACGGCAGTAGGCCTTCGGGAAGCCTCTTAACAGCGATATGAAATTCATTAAGGGTAAAATCTGGATTTATCTGCTCTCAGGTACAAGGAATTATGGCTTTAAGAATCTCTCTTAAATCGGGAAAAACAACTAGAACCCATGAATGTAAAAAGAAAGTCACAATACAGAAATATCTAGCTCAATCTCCAGATCGTCGGTACAGAGATACCTTCCTAATGTTTCGGCTTAACACGCTGCTAAAGAAATAAAATGAATACGGTAAATGTACGAAAATGCTCTTTGTAGACACTGTGGCACAGAAATAGAAACCCTTAAACGTCTACTGATTGACTGTAACGTACTTCAGAGGTAGAGGCAAGGCCTCTTATCGAAATGTGTCTATTACATAGACTCATTGAATTCAATGAACTTCTG
The DNA here is from genome assembly GCF_040938575.1 of Ambystoma mexicanum. Classification (NCBI taxonomy): domain Eukaryota; kingdom Metazoa; phylum Chordata; class Amphibia; order Caudata; family Ambystomatidae; genus Ambystoma; species Ambystoma mexicanum. The sequence goes on along the minus strand of NC_090925.1, from coordinate 46,832,204 downwards.
GAGATATATCTTACAAGGCTCAACTTGCTCCCTAGTAATCAGAGTATTCAAATTCTTGAAACATAGTAAGATTGTCGATTGAATATCATTGATAGATTTGCTGAATGTTGGAATGCACAGAAGATTCTAACATTTTACATTCGCAAAACTGTAGTTAATGAACACAAAACACATTTTACACTTGTATAATTTATTTTATTGACTGTAAATGATATGTGAAATTATTAAGGTTGATTATGTAATATGTATAAGGTTTGTAATAAACTAATTGTACAATAAAACGATAAAAAATAAAAATAAGAATGAAAAAAACTGGAGCCATGATGGTTTATAATTTATATTGGAACCCTTCCCATTGCAACGTGTCTGTGTTTCTGGAGGAACTCTCTATTTTGCGCATAGAAGTCGATTCTAGATTTGGATATGATGGTCTCGTATTGGCCGCAAATCTGAATTCACAATGTTTGCCAAATCTACTTACGATTAATAAGAACTCTATGGGGAGAAGTAACAGAGACAAATGGAATACATTTTTCTTGGAGTGGAATCTGCAAATTGCAATGGTAATGTAACAGGGGTCTAGATCCCGGCGGGCACCTGGAAGAATGGGAATGCAAGATCAGTGATTGATTACTTGGTTCCTTCCTTGGTCTCTTTAACTGTTGTGAGACGCTGATGATTGAAGAGATGGGAATAAGTGACGACATTTCAATACAGGACTACTTTGCATTTAGATCACAAAAAACAGAGAAATGTTTCTGTCCCGCTGTTACTGTGAATTCCAGAAAATAATCAAATATTATGATTCCTTAGAAAAGCTTGGGTTTAAAGGCAAAATTAGGGGACGTTTTATGCTCCAAAGTTGATCTGGTGTGGACATTTTATATACACCGGCGGACTTTGTTGAATTTCTTTGGGACTTGGACTCCACTAGAGTAAAAACTGGGCTAAAGTCTTGCAGACATGAGCAATATTTTGCTGAGGAGACATCTATCCGGAAAAGTGCCCTGAGAAAGGCGATCCGAGCACTTCACCATCAGGGTTATTCACACCCAATCGTCTACCAAAAGAAGGGATCTGTACAATGTTTACAGAAATTGGTCCAGGCCCCAAAGATTTAGGAGCAGCAAGTACGATGGTCAAATGATGCTGGAGGCAGTGACTCCTGGAACTTCTAAAACATTTTGGGGCATAATTAATCGACAACTGTCGGCACAAGGCCCAATGCAGACGAATGTGGTCTCGGAATACAATTGGTTAAACTACTTTGGAGATGTGTTTAAGAAGCCCAACCCACTGTGCATATAGTTATCAAAGAAGATGCAAAGAAGAATTCCTCTGGAATGCGAGACCATCAAAGTCCTAATAGCTCGATCTTCTAGATCTATGGCATCAGGGCCGAATGGACAGGACACTTCTGAATGAAACACAGAATGGTAGGGCTCTAGGCTGAACTGAGTTTGTTTTGTAGCAGTATAGTTGCGGGTTCGTGGAGGTGCTGCCACACCTCCTGTTTGGGTAGAGTGAAAGTAGTACAGTCCTGGATATCTTGCGCTGTTTGATTTAAAAAAGATGGATATCCACTACAATAGTTTCATTCAGAACCCGATGTGGTTTTATTAGTGTAGTGAAGACATGTAGTGTTGAAGGTCAGCCGACATGTGTTTCGACCTCTAGGGTCCTTTTCAAGGCGGTTATTGAACATACATGTAAGACAGTGATGAGTGTGACAAGTGAGCAATTGGGACAATGTGAATTAAAACTGTACATGTGTTTCAAAGAACAGAAGGAAGGGGCAGCCCCATTTGTCATAATAGATAGAGTATGTCAATCATACAGTGGTTTAACACATATTTCTTAGGACCTCTACTGTGATCTTATCTTCTCTGAAAGGTTTACTCCTAGAGAATATGCTGTTTGAACCTATAGATCTATTCAACAGAATTTTGTTCTGACAACCTCTTTATACTTTCCTTTGATAACATAGGTAAATCCTACCCTGACTCGTGATACATACTTCATGATGCTCTTTCTGAAAATAATCAATAATAAATTAGGCAATAACGTTGTTACTACTAATTAATCAGAAAGTACTGTCAAATGTTTTTTTTAAATATGTGTAGCCTAGTTGTTTCCCTAGTTTAAAGAGCCAGTGTTTACTAAATAATGTTCTCCCAGTAGCTATTGTCGTCTACTTAGTAGCTACATGGATTTATGCCACCCTATTAAATTTTAGCTCTTCTCTGCACCAGTTTATTCTGTCCACCTTGGCTTTATTTATTCAGTGCTATGTTCACTCCATGTATTGTCTCCATATCTCTTATCCAACCCCTCAAATCAGATAATTCCTTTCTCAGCTCCTTATTCTGATTTCCAACTAAGCTAATCATGGATCCCTTAAGGAATGCCTTAAAGGTATCCCACAGTATGTCTGGATCCTCAGTAGTATGAGTAGCCTCAATACATAGTCCCAGTTCAGTGATATTCATGTATGGAAACCTTCAGTTTCCTGATGAATTTTCCATCTACTTTGTATCTTTTTAGCGCTCATAAAGAGACTGACCGCTGTAGCCAGAGATGAGAGAGCAGATAGTGTGGCAGCTAAAAACAGGCAGGCTACTAACGGAAGCAGATGTGATGAAGCAAATCCCTGATCAATACATGTACATTATTATGCACAGTAACATAAAATATGTATATACGCTTTTCCCTGTGTTTGTAATGGCATCAAACAGATAATTTGAAGTTTTATAGGAATAAGAAAAAACATCTCAGTATGCAGCTTTTAAAAGAAGATTCAGGATCAAAATTCAGATCCCCACATAACACAATAGTAGATGGCCAGTCAATGAGCGTTACTCCAAGCTTTTTATAGAAATCTGATGTAACACTTTTTGGTGAGTACAGACTAAGGGCCTCATTACACGGTAGGCGGTAACCATGGTGCTATTAGCGCCATGGTTGCCGCCGGTATTTAACCGTGTCCGCCTTGGTGGATGGCGGAATTACCGCCCTACTCCAAGGTGAGCGGGGGCGGTAATTCCCCATTCACCAAGGCACTTCCCCATTCACATTTTTGCCCCCATAGGGCATAATGGGAATGGGGAAGGTGCTAATTACGGTACCCCAAATTGCGCTACCGTAATTAGCACCAAGGTCCCTTTGCGGCCCCCTACTTTAACGGCTGGTAAAACCAGCCGTTAAGGTCGGGTCCCGCAAAGGGAACTCGTAGTAAGGCGGTAAGGGTTTACCTGTACCAGTGCCCTTACCGGTACCGGTAAACCCTTACTGCCTACCGTGTAATGAGGCCCTAACTAGACTAATACACTGCACATATTCTTCTAAAATTACTGATACCACCTTTTTGCATGGCATAGAAATCTCCCTGCATGAAATATTTGGAGATATCACAAAATTATTGTACACTCCTGAGCTTTTAGTAAACAGTGATCCTTACAGCCTAGCTGTCTCACTTGTACATATGCCATAATGCATTTCAAAAATGGAAATGAATACAACGGTGGACCTCTTGCAGGCCTTCGACAAGGTCGACTGCAGTATACTGTGGACCAAATTAAAAACGTAGGAATGCCCCCCGGGTATACTGGACCGGATCATGGCACTGCACACCAAAACATCACCCCGTGTTCACCTCAATCACACGGGCCTGCTCTCGGGCAGTATGCACTCGGAGCGAGGGGTGAAACCAGGATGCCCGCTTGCTCCAGTCTTGTTCATTGCGTTTCTTGGAGACTTCCAAAACTCAGAAAATAACATCCGATCCTTTCCACCAAAAATAGGTCAGACCTGTGTGTCCAGACTATGGTACGCCGACGACCTGGTCCAACTGAACCAGACCAAAATTGGACTTCAACGCCAATTAACCAATCTAGCGGCATATATGAAAGAAAACAACCTCAAAATAAACAAATCCAAAACCAAAGTACTCCTCCTCTCCAAATCTGCAAACAGCAGGGACGGAAAACATTTGGCAGACCACACCTGGTACCTAGACAATGTTAAGATCAAAGTGGTCAAAGAGTACAAGTATCTAGGTATCTGGATCGACAACTTGTTGAAAGAAACTACAATGCAAAAATGTCATGGGACAAAATAAGAAACCTCGCAGCCCAGACAAGAGAAGTAGACAAAAAAATTGGCAAATTTTCACTGTCTATAGCCATACAATTCTTCAAGTCAAAAATCATCCCGACCATGACATACGGAATGAACGCCTCCTTAACCATGCCTGCATCAATCTGGTTGCAACTGGAACGCTACCTGTGGAAATCGGTCCTCGGCCTACCCAAATCAACCTCCATGGCTGCAATTCGGCGCGAACTGGGTCTCCTTTCCCTAGCGGCAGTAGTGGACAAGAGCGCTATGCAACTGTACAGAAAGACTCTACAAACCAACACTATTCCAGTCTACCAAGTAATCGCGGCAGAAATCAAAAAGGGGACTTGAAACCCATTGAACAGCTGGGTCAAAACTCTTCAAGTAAAACTTGAAGAACTTGCCTGGACAGAAGAACAGCTCATCGGCAACCCGGGAAGAGTATCAACCAAGATCGAACTCCAAGACTGGACCACTACAAATGATATAGTCCTCGAAAATAAACTACTATTGCACTTACCACCAGTATACAACAAACTAAGAAAACTACTAAAGTATTGTGAAAAATTTCCAAACAAAACGCTATGAAAACTCTTCATGAGAGCCTGACTAAACTTACTACACACCAGGGAAGTTCTAACCACTAGATGTCTGGCAGCATCTAGTCTCTTCCGTCTTTGTGGCAACCGAAAGCAACCAGAAACAATAAGGCATCTCCTCACCACCTGCCCACAATTGACCAAAGAGAGAGAAGCTTACATCTCACCACTTATATCTTACCCATCGGCAACAGACAAAGTTACGATTTGGACGAGGTTAATTTCTGGAGAATCCTCAAGATGGACAATGGCATCTGCCAAATTTCTAGATGCAGCTTTGCTCGGCTGTAGTACCAGATCCAACACAGGTCACAACCGCCCAAATCATAAACGACGCTGAGATTCTACCTACCTAAGTGGTGAGGTGAATACCAGAAAACAAGCGTCACAAAGAACACAAGATGACTTGCAAAAACCTTTTAAATGGTTAAAAGACAAGTAATAATAAAAATAAAAACATTGACACATTGAGTGTGTTGAGAAACCAATAGATGTGTCAATCAGTGCTGTTCTGTTTGCCATGCACCTCCCTCATCCTCTTTCCACATTGACCATCCTCTCATCCCTTGTGCTGCCCTTTCTTTTCCATATTGAATCCTCCCTTCCCACTGGAAGTCTTGCTGTTTTTGCATCTGACAATAATTGCAAGCTTGACAATATGCAGGCACAAGAAGGATCAATTACATTGCTTTTTGATGTGTTGCACCCATGCCTTTTACTGTATGTGTGTGTGCATGTATCTATGGGATTTGCAAAGCATGCACTTAATTGAGAGGCAATGGAGCACTACATAAAGTGGACACACTCAGGGGGTAACAAGTTGGCTGTAGGGATAGCATAGGAGCTGGGATAGGTGGGCGACGGGAGGGGTCGTGCTCAATGAGGACAATATGGTTAAGTCAAGTGATCAGAGAAGGGCAAGATGTTCTTTGAGCAGTGGGCTCTTCAGATTCTCCATGAATTGTAGGATGGAGAGGACAGACTTATCTGAGTTTGGAACCTGTTGCAGAGGCAGGGTGCATAGCAGGAATAGGCTCTTTTCCTTTGTTTTTCCTTCTTTCCGTTCTTTTCTTCCAAACTGCTGATGAGGTGGTTTCCGGTGTACTGTCTTGAGCATGACGTTTGATGGAGTAGTCAAAATCCATCAATACTATTCAGATCACCATCAACCTCATTGTCACTATCCACATGACCATTGTCATCACCTGAATCAGTCTACACCACCACATCACATCTACATTTAGACTGCCTCTCAAATCATTGTAAAAATATCCACTATCATCCACCGCTTATCAATAACCAGTTCTGCATCAGTTTCCACAGCCACAGCACTGGTCACATCACCAGTCACATGCCATGTGTGAAGCCACATGTTCATCCATGTCCATCCACAGACACATCCCTATCTACTTCCTTTCCAAAATGTACATATTTTGTGGTGAAATAGCCCCTGTAAGTGAGAAATACATAGGCCAGAGTCAGTTATCAGGGATCACCCAAAATAAAAGGCCAGCACAGAAATGATGTCAGACATAGGGCCGAGTGAAAACAAATCAAAAAGGAAAGAAAGTGGGCCTAAAAATCTGAAGATGATAAAATCTGTGCAATGCCTTTCATGAAGGAAGAGAAAGACACGGGGCAATTATGTTTTGACAACCTCATGCAACCGGAGTGCACAGTATCTTCAATGAAATGCCAGATTGTGTTTCAAGCAGTCACAGTGAAACAAAGCATTTTACATGGCAAATAAATAAAAGCCTGTCATTTCATTTTGTCTTCATATAGACTAATCATTTATGTGAACTTGGTTTCTGCCTATCACAAGCTCATCCACATGGACACTTTTAAAACAACTCGCCTGGATTTTTGGAAATTGTGTGCCTTAATTGTCATTTCAAATGAATTTATGAGTTTACCAGTTGTTTGCTGCAAAGGACAGGAACAGTGATTTCTTCAGATGTCAAACCAAACTCCAGGGTCTCCCTGTTGCCCTAGAGAGTCAGGCCTGGCTGCCTTCATCCATCAGAACCATTCCTTAAATATACAAGAAAATAATTACTTCTTAGATCAGAAATGAGAGCAATACCAGATACGCTTAGGTCTATTCTGCAGCACCTCTGTCCTCCAGGTCACAAGTCCCATAAAAAGTGCATTAGTATGGCCATTAGTGGCCATTAGACCTTGAAAGGGTAAGTTAATATAAACACAGATCCCTCTGCTGATGATATGTGCCTAACAGGGGAGAAGTGAAACTTAAAAAGGGCGGCTGGGGGGGGTCTATCAACTGAGGAGCAAAACTGCACATTGCTTTTAAATGGGAGAATCACATTTTATGGTATAACATGGAAAAGGTACATCGCACACCAGTCATTCTAGGCTTTTATTAAAGGCTAAAATGGTTTTGGTGGGATAAACACAAATAACGTTATTAATGGAAATGTGATTTGGGCCTTCCCAGGATGCAAACTGTTGATAAAAGCATGCCAACAATAATTCATATGACACCCGTGAAGTGCCATAGCTGGGTTCTTCCACTAAGTCCAAGAGGTGACCTTGTGCCAAAATAAGGTGAGAACATCCCAGGAGAGAGAGGCCTAATCTTTAGTGGAGACAGGAGCCAGGAGACATTGAAAATGATTGGGACCCCTTGAAGGAAAGAGAGGAGATCCTTGACTGACCTGCTTGGCTGCCCCAGCGGTGTGCCCTGATGCTCCCTGATGCCCAGACCAGACCTCTCCTATAAGTAGAACTAACCCCAAAAGCCATAGAATGTGTAGGCCTTATATATTTTTTTGCATTGTTTTAGTCCTCTCCCCATTCAAAATCCCCTGTTTGCCTCTGTAGATCCTTAGCATATTTATCAAGGTAAATCAATGAATTCCTCCATTTAATTCACAGGATCTGTATGGTTGGCATTCGAACCCAGCAATATTTTCCCAGTGGTTTGTGAGCCGGTATAGTCATAAAGATTTGCCAAAAGAATTAACCCCCGCAAACCCTGCATCCATGGGTGGGTGCAGGGGGTAAAACACAAAATTCCCCATTGATCCCCTTCATGTTAAATCAGAAGTGGGAAGCCAAAACGAAATTGACCCTGGTGTACCCATTGTGCTATGCAAAACAAATTCTCTATTTGCATTTTCGTTCTCAAATTGAATCTGTGATTACAACCCAACAACCAATTTTCCCATTGTGTGCTGACTAATATCCTGAAGCCCTGCCTGTCCTTTTTAGGTGTAGAAAAACAAATTTCCAATGTCTTTCTATTCTTTCCCATTGCAGCTGTGCTAAGTAATTCAAAACTGATTTTCCCACTGTGCTCTGAAAAATGAATTTTACCATTACCGATCTGTCTCCCATATTGTTTCTGTGAGTAATATTCAAAATCCAATGTTTCCATTGTGTTCCCACTCCCTGCCACTGCCTTCCATTCAAAAGAGTCAAGCCTAAATGATGTTTGGGGGGTGAGGGTTGCTGGAAGAAAAGGATAACCCTGTTTGCCATCTCTGTGTGTGAATTGTTCTTCTTCTGTCGTGTGTGTGATGTAAAAGGAATTAATTGTGGCAGCATATCTCTGCAGGGGGTACGTCAACATTTTGGGCTGACGTAATCTAGTTGTGATATTTGGCTAAATAAATTAATTAATAACTATATTCTTAATACAAACTGGCCTGGTTCCTAGTCCATTGTGCCACCAGGTATTTTTTGGGGTTGTGTGCAAGACGGGTTGGAGGCCTGACCAAAAGAACCTGATATCAATCAAGAAAAGCTATTCATTGCCACAGTCCTTGTGGGGAAGGAGCTCCCTGACTTGGGTGTGACCGTGTAATAAACTGCGACAATGTTCATCCACATCAGCATCCAAGCCCAATGTCAAGTGTCATGGAAGGTTGCAAAGTATGAGCAAGTCCACAGAACAGCAAATCGTGCTCACAACTATGGCAGTGAATAAACTCACACTAACATCCAGGCTTTGCAGTGAGGTGCACAGCCTGACTGCCGTGATCTAACAAGCCATACTCACTAATAACTCCAGAGAAGAAACCTACTCCAGCAATCACAATAAGATGCTACTGAAGGTAGCAAAGCCTGGCCATTCTGAGAGAACAAGCTGAATGCCCCCTCATACCACATGCTGTAGTGTCGGGAAAGGCGACATGGCTCAGCCTGCCGGGATAAAAGCTGCCAGACCTGGCCATCCATCAGCACCGAGAGACCACACAAATGGAGAATGTTGCAATTTATTGTGATCTTTTCGTGAATATGCCAATCTAAATGCAAACTTTATTGTTAATGTAGCTGCTATCAGGTTGATGGGATGGTTTTTTTCCCATTATTCGGAAGCCATGTTCTATGGTGTCATATTATGAGCCCATTATTCCGAGGCCATGTACTGTGGTACCGTATTATGAGACCAATATTCTGGGGCCATGTTCTGTGGTGCCATATAATGAGCCCAATATTCCGAGGCCATGTTCTGTGATGCCATATTATGAGCCCATTATTCCGAGGATATGTTCTCTGGTACCATATTATGAGCTCAATATTCCGAGGCCATGTTCTGTGGTGCCATATTATGAGCCCATTATTCCGAGGCCATGTTCTGTGGTGCCATATTATAAGCTCAATATTCCGAGGCCATGTTCTGTGGTGCCATATTATGAGCCCATTATTCCGAGGCCATGTTCAGTGATGCCATATTATGAGCCCATTATTCCGAGGCCATGTTCTGTGGTGCCATATAATGAGCTCAATATTCCGAGGCCATGTTCAGTGATGCCATAATATGAGCCCAATATTCAGAGGCCATGTTCAGTGATGTCATATTATGAGCCCAATATTCAGAGGCCATGTTCAGTGATGCCATATTATGAGCCCAATATTCAGAGGCCATGTTCAGTGATGTCATATTATGAGCCCAATATTCAGAGGCCATGTTCAGTGATGCCATATTATGAGCCCAATATTCAGAGGCCATGTTCAGTGATGCCATATTATGAGCCCAATATTCAGAGGCCATGTTCTGTGGTGCCATATTATGAGCCCATTATTCTGAGGCCATGTTCTGTGGTGCCATATCATGTGCCCAATATTCAGAGGCCATGTTCTGTGGTGCCATATCATGTGCCCAATATTCAGAGGCCGTGTTCTGTGGTGCCATATTATGAACCCAATATTCCGAGGCCATGTTCTGTGGTGCCATATTATGAGCCCAATATTCCAAGGCCATGTTCTGTGGTGCCATATTATGAGCCCAATATTCTGGGGCCATTTTCTGTGGTGCCATATTATGAGCCCATTATTCTGAGTCCATGTTCTGTGGTGCCATATTATGAGCCCATTATTCTGGGTCCATGTTCTGTGGTGCCATATTATGAGCCCATTATTCCGAGACCATGTACTGTGGTGCCATATAATGAGCCCATTATTCCGAGACCATGTACTGTGGTGCCATATAATGAGCCCATTATTCCGAGGCCATGTATTGTGGTGCCATATTATGAACCCAATATTCCGAGGCCATGTTCTGTGGTGCCATATTATGAACCCAATATTCCGAGGCCATGTTCTGTGGTGCCATATTATGAGCCCAATATTTTGAGGCCATGTTCTGTGGTGCCATATGATGAGCCCATTATTCCGAGGCCATGTTCTGTGGTGCCATATTAAGAGCCCATTATTCCGAGGCCATGTACTGTGGTGCCATATTATGAGCCCATTATTCCGAGACCATGTACTGTGGTGCCATATAATGAGCCCATTATTCCGAGACCATGTACTGTGGTGCCATATAATGAGCCCATTATTCCGAGGCCATGTTCTGTGGTGCCATATTATGAGCCCAATATTCCAAGGCCATATTCTGTAGCACCATATTATGAGCCCAATATTTTGAGGCCATGTTCTGTGGTGCCATATGATGAGCCCATTATTCCGAGGCCATGTTCTGTGGTGCCATATTAAGAGCCCATTATTCCGAGGCCATGTACTGTGGTGCCATATTATGAGCCCATTATTCCGAGACCATGTACTGTGGTGCCATATAATGAGCCCATTATTCCGAGACCATGTACTGTGGTGCCATATAATGAGCCCATTATTCCGAGGCCATGTATTGTGGTGCCATATTATGAACCCAATATTCCGAGGCCATGTTCTGTGGTGCCATATTATGAACCCAATATTCCGAGGCCATGTTCTGTGGTGCCATATTATGAGCCCAATATTCCAAGGCCATATTCTGTAGCACCATATTATGAGCCCAATATTTTGAGGCCATGTTCTGTGGTGCCATATGATGAGCCCATTATTCCGAGGCCATGTTCTGTGGTGCCATATTAAGAGCCCATTATTCCGAGGCCATGTACTGTGGTGCCATATGATGAGCCCATTATTCCGAGGCCATGTTCTGTGGTGCCATATTATGAGCCCATTATTCCGAGGCCATGTTCTGTGGTGCCATATTATGAACCCAATATTCCGAGGCCATGTTCTGTGGTGCCATATTATGAACCCAATATTCCGAGGCCATGTACTGTGGTGCCATATTATGAGCCCATTATTCCGAGACCATGTACTGTGGTGCCATATTATGAGCCCATTATTCCGAGGCCATGTATTGTGGTGCCATATTATGAACCCAATATTCCGAGGCCATGTTCTGTGGTGCCATATTATGAACCCAATATTCCGAGGCCATGTTCTGTGGTGCCATATTATGAGCCCAATATTCCAAGGCCATATTCTGTAGCACCATATTATGAGCCCAATATTTTGAGGCCATGTTCTGTGGTGCCATATGATGAGCCCATTATTCCGAGACCATGTACTGTGGTGCCATATTATGAGCCCATTATTCCGAGACCATGTACTGTGGTGCCATATAATGAGCCCATTATTCCGAGACCATGTACTGTGGTGCCATATAATGAGCCCATTATTCCGAGGCCATGTATTGTGGTGCCATATTATGAACCCAATATTCCGAGGCCATGTTCTGTGGTGCCATATTATGAACCCAATATTCCGAGGCCATGTTCTGTGGTGCCATATTATGAGCCCAATATTCCAAGGCCATATTCTGTAGCACCATATTATGAGCCCAATATTTTGAGGCCATGTTCTGTGGTGCCATATGATGAGCCCATTATTCCGAGGCCATGTTCTGTGGTGCCATATTAAGAGCCCATTATTCCGAGGCCATGTACTGTGGTGCCATATTATGAGCCCATTATTCCGAGGCCATGTATTGTGGTGCCATATTATGAACCCAATATTCCGAGGCCATGTTCTGTGGTGCCATATTATGAACCCAATATTCCGAGGCCATGTTCTGTGGTGCCATATTATGAGCCCAATATTCCAAGGCCATATTCTGTAGCACCATATTATGAGCCCAATATTTTGAGGCCATGTTCTGTGGTGCCATATGATGAGCCCATTATTCCGAGGCCATGTTCTGTGGTGCCATATTAAGAGCCCATTATTCCGAGGCCATGTACTGTGGTGCCATATTATGAGCCCATTATTCCGAGACCATGTACTGTGGTGCCATATAATGAGCCCATTATTCCGAGACCATGTACTGTGGTGCCATATAATGAGCCCATTATTCCGAGGCCATGTTCTGTGGTGCCATATAATGAGCCCAATATTTCAAAGCCATTTTATGTGGTGCCAGATTAACAAGCCAATATATTGAGAAGGGTATTATTCCTTGGCACAGACATCTGAGAAGCAACACTTTGTTGTAGAGTACTAGCATGCTTCTATATGTGTACTCAGCACACAGTATTGCTGAACACAACAGTTTCCCCTGAAGAGAATGGCTATGGTGTGTTTTGAAACTGTAGTCCTGCTGTACACTGTTCATGATGCTATTAATGTTGAAGTAGATCAGTGTTTCAGGTGAATACAATTACGTGTTTATACAAACATATGTCTCTTGTGAATATGAGGTCACACAATATTTCCAATGAGAATGCTAAATGTGTTTGGAAAAGCAGTGCATGAGTGCATTCAGGGCACTGTCTAACATTGCTAATTCTTAAGTGACTTCTTAAGGGCCTCCTCTTTCCTTTCTGGGCCATTGTAAGGAGTGTAAAGGGAGGAAGACTCAAGCCTGCCCAGCAAGACTGGGGGGAGGGGGGTGGTCTTCTGGTGATTCCTCAGCATCAATAGAGCAACCACGTGCACTCTGTACCTGCTAAAACCCACCCTGTCACTATTCACCCATGCATAACATATTTGATTTAAAATGTGCCATTTCCACACATTAAAAAAGAGGTTTTAAGTGTATCTCACATCCAAGCACATTTCTGAAGGCTTTCCCTAATTTGCTGCACTCACGGGTCACGTAAACTCAACATTATTCACAGGAGGGGTAACAACTCTATATGGGCAAGGCTTGGTGCTGTAGACCCCTGTGATAATGAGGTGCGGAGTCTAAAATGCAAATAACATACCATTAGAATAGCATAACAACACACATGATTCTGAAGAAGTCTTGCAAATGCTCAGTACATCCACTTTGGAAATTTTTCCAGCACAGTTGCCTGGGGGCCAGTTGCTCCATCTCCCCTCTCCTAGCCCCCCGCCCCCTGTTTAGGCAAGATGCAGGGGAGAGCTATGAGTGGTGATGGCAGAGGAAAGACAACAGGTGCAAGCAGACCTGCCTGTGACCATGGATGTACTTAAGAGGAAAGGAGGGAGTGGGGCAGTCCCCACCACAGACACACACGTGCGAGAGGCGGTAAGGGAGAGAAGGATGAAATAAAGAGGGGTGAGTGGTCACACAATGTGCCAGATGGTACTGACATACAGCAGGGGCCATGGGAAGCCGAGGTGAAATCCAGCCAGTGTTGCAGAGGGGAAGGAAGGCAAGGTTGCACACAGAAGGATTTCCCTTAGCAAAGCTCTTCACAGAGCCGTCCCGGGGAGTCTGTCCTGTACTAACTCAATGATGGGCCTGAGGCCTGAGCAAGAGGCCCAGCACGCCTACCCACTCCTCTGAGGTCTTGGGAGCAGCTAATGTGGGGGACACCGTGCCCAGGAAGGAAGGACCTCGCGGGGGGCGGGGGCACGGCGGGTCATGCAAGGTCGGCTCAAGTAGAGACACATTTAAATCGACAACAGAATGATGAAAGGTGGAGCAACGGTGATCAGTTTTTTAACCGTGATGTTCAGAGGCTCATATGCCCTTTAAGGAAGCCCTACATACACTGATTTTATGGATGTTTTATGTATTCACAAAAGTTGGAATTACATTTTTCATTTTCATGTTATTAATTGGCTACTTGCCAAAACATGGAGTGCTTCAAAGGGCAGATCACACTCAACTGGGTGTCTGCACACGATAGGGTGGGGGTTTAGAAGGAAACCCTGTGAGGCAGAAACAATACATGCCTCCCAGGGCACCTTTGGAGTTCATGTGGTGATGTCCCATCCTGGGAGCTCTTGCCAACATGACCCTATCCATGCCATGCCCTGCAGCTCTGCACCCTGGCATGTATCTTCAGTGAACAGCTGTGGCTCTCCTGTTCTGGATTATTAAATCCACCCTCACCATCACATTTAGAGGTGAATAAAGTATCTCACCTACCAGAGAGGTTTTGCAATTGTAATCCTTGAAGGTTCTTCCGCAACTCACAGGCACATTTGCTGAGATCAATACATTGCACTTGGACAGGCAGATTAAACCTTCACTTGGTATCAGTCAGAACTGTCACTATGGAGTAGCTTAATGCATTTTGTATGGGATATTTCCTTGAAAGGAAGGCAGGCCCTCTACCATATGTCCACCAGGTTGGGTGACTCTAGTAGACTGAGACAACTAAGCAAAGTAAAAGTGGAGTCAAGATGGTTACTCACCTTCTGTCACCTGCAATATTTTGTGTGACTGCCACTCGACGTTCAGCTCCTGTGCTGAGCTCTATGCTGGGGAACATAGGGAGGGTCACTCTTATGCTCCCTGCATGGGCTTTTACTCACCTTCCTGTAGTCTCCTATTTCCAACCCTACTGGAGTCTCATGATTCAGACTTGCGGAATTCAAAGCAGTCCCTGTGTGAAGGGCACACTCACCTGGTCTGCATTCCACAGGCACCACCGTCACTGAAGCTGATTAAGCGGGAATATTTAAGCTGGTTGGAAATATCAGGGGATTTCATAATTGGTGAGTTGCTTAGTTCTTCCACAATGTTGAACTCTCAACACGCTGCTCACCTGAAGTGTTCTCTGGGGACAATGCGTCGGTGTCTGGTCTCTCGGAGGATCATCCAATCACAATATTTTTTTCAAAGAAGAGACAACCAATGTTCACACAACACCGTGCATATCTGCATTTAGAAATAAAAATACAATTGTTTCTCTCTTGTCCTCTGTGTTGCAATGAGTGCATCATATGATCAGTCTTTTAACTCTCTTTCAAATGTGGGGAAGTCCTTGTTGGTATGTACACATTTGTATATATATATTACAGGGCCTGGTTGTTAAGGTTAAGTTGCTCAACCCATATGGAAAGCACTTTTTGTCCGGCTTATAACTTTGCCCACCCTTGACGAATCCTCACAAAACTTTACATATGGCCCTGTCAGATTGATTCTCTGACGTTTGCTGAGGTTTTGTCCAGGGGGTGTAAAGTTATAGGGGGGGGAGGTTCAAAATGTGTGTTTTTTTCCCCGACGCAATGGCAAACAAAGAGATCCAGAGCAAGCTTGCAGATGTTTATTGCAACTAACTCTATGGAACTACGGGATCACATAAGGAGCCGAAAAGGCCCAGCCACGACTAACCTTTGGGAAACATAGCATGGTATAGATATTTAGCTATCATAGTATAAGTATAATGAGGATTATATGAGGCCACAAGCCACAGGATGAAAGAGGAGGGAAAGCAGAACGAGGCTACACAGAACAGGAAGGCCAGGGCCTGCAGCCAAGGTCAGAGATAAGCAACACATTCCGAACCTAAAACGACAAGGGGCCATCTGCAGAAAAACAGAATAAATCCTCATAAATTGCAGACCAGAAGAGCAGAATGTCATGGTCCTCAACCACGTGATGCAGCCTAGCTATACAATGGTTATTCACCCACGGCAGGAAGCCGAACGGTTCTAAGCAACACAGACATGAAGTGAAACATGGAATCCTTAACAATGTTGCAATGTTGAAGGCTCTCTCACAGGCAAAAGTGGTGTACTGCTAACAGATACATTGGGAACACATCACATTGAAAAGGTGCACAGAGTGCTGAGTATAGAGATGGGTCCCAGGCCTGGGTAGATCCACTCCAGCCAATCAGGGAGCAGAAATCCAGTTGTGGATGACTGAGGGCAAGGGCCAATTGTAATCCTGCAACCCTGCAACAATGTAATAGATAGTTTCATTGGGGAAGGGGTAGGCCAGACACCTGACATGTGAGGGCCAATCAACCAAGGTCTATAGGTGCTATTCATAAGGGATACCACTCCAATCACCCAACCAGAAGGACCTGTAGGTTTTTTGGGGAAAGGGCAACAAAATGGCTTGACACAGGCTCGGCAGTGGTTAATCTGGGAATTTTCAAATGTTATGCATCATCATTGTCAGTTTATGTTCTAACCTGCTTTTGGCTGAGTCCTCCATTTGTATACTGGGGAGGGTTGCTGGGTCCTGGGAGCGGATTGGGTGTACTCATAGTAACCCCCAGACCTCTACCATACCTAAGTCAACAAGTGGTCTCTGTGCAAATGCCGTCAGTAGCCAGCTTGAAAGTATCCCGGCAGCGGTCCCTGAGGAATCCAGCAGACCAGAAAGGTGATGTGGCAGCTTTGAGGGAGCCAGTAGCTGAACAGTGTCAGTGAATCACGAAGTGTAAATATTGACTCAGCTACACAGCAATTGGGAGGGGTGCTAAAGTAATCTTGGGTGTGGGGTGGTAACAAGCATTTTTGAGTATTGTCTAGTAGTGTTGAGTATTGTGAAGCAGAGTAGGGAAATGAACAGGGGTATAGATGTCATTTTGGTGGTTAGGGAACATTCAGTCTTGAGGTAAACAAATTCTGGTGAATAACCTATACTATTGACTTAAGGGTACGGATGACAGAAGTTATGAGAATGTTGGATTCCCTGTGGGTTGGGCATTTTAGATCGGATCATGGCTGATGGTATCCCTGTGTAAAAGCTTAGCAAAGGGAGCTAGTCTAGATTGCAGAAAGTGTTCTTCTGGTTAAATCTTGCAGTGGCCTTTTATCTACAAGGCAACGCTGTAGGTACAGATTGAACTTGAGAAATATTGGTATACGTCTGTGTAATGAGAAATTAGTATTGTGCGTGGTGTAAGTGGTCTCTAGCACTCCCATATTTATTGAAGTGGTGACATTACCCGTAGGTCCTCTGCTTAGAACTGGAAGTGCACAAAGAGGTAAATAAGTTGGTGTTGAGAACTTAAAATTGACAGTGGAGGCTGTTCGGTGGTGGAGCGCGGAAAGGCGCATGCACAAGATTGGTGGGTGTGTCTGATGAGGCAGAGAGTTGTAGAAGGACACTGTGTGGAGCACGCCTGACAGGTTGTTTGAGAGCCAGAGAGGTTCATGAAGAATTGATGAGAACTGATATTTGTGAAATTTAGAAAATTGAATTGAAAGTGGTCTTTTGTGCTTGTATAATAACAGAAGTATCATTAGCCTCAACTTGAGGCCAAGTAAGTATAAAGCAATGTATCAGGGGATGTGCGGTGGGATACGCCCCTACAACACCTATGTAAGGCCCTTCTGCGATATAAAGACACAATTTGTAAATATAGCACAGAATGGACGAAGAGCACAGAGTGTAAATTGACTAAACCATGGACACAATGCAGAAGTTTCTTCAAAAATGTGCAGCAACCATTATAGACACACATGTCACCCAAGACAACTATAAGGGTAAGATGTTGGCCAATCGCATGACGATATTGGAACTCTGGAAAATGATCAAGTAGGACGAGGGGGAAGTAGCAAGACATCAATGGATGCTGAACCAGCAGGAGACACCGGGTGCTTCACCCTTGGGCCCCGCTCCACTACATCCTTCTGAACATGAGAAAGAAGGGGCTGCAGCAGGAGCGCAGAAGCTATGTCCTATATGGGTGCTAAAAGCAGCTGAGGGGGACACAAACCCAATATTTCAACCTCCATCATACACCAAGCGAGAGGGCCAGAAAGAGGTCGGACAGACAGATGGTGGGAAAGGAGCACACAGCGAGATCCAGATGAGCACTAAGGAAGGGCTACAGGGCATAGCATCGAAAGAATTGATAGGAGGGCAGATACTTCAAAAATTGGATGGGAAGACAACGGGAGAATCAGCAGGGTGAGTTACGAAATAGAGGGTCATATGGGAGCAGCAAAGCATGAGAATGGGCAGAGATGATGGAGAAAGTGGAAAGGTGAGAGAGGGACGAGATGGAAGAGCACAAGAGAGTGTGAAGGGACAAGCAAAGGGAAGAAGATAAGGAGTGGGAGCAGCGAGAGATGAGGAGGAGGACGGAGCTTGAAGAGTTAAAGAGGCAAAGGGAAGAAGACGATAAGTAAAGGCAATTTTTAGTAAGAAGGGAATAGAGAAAGTCGGAAATAGAGCGAATCATAAGAGAGCACAAATGCAAGGAGGAGGAGGAGCGTGCATTGAGAGACATAAGGAACAAGTGGGGAATGGGCATGATAGATGACAAGGTGGGAGGAGACAGGCAAACAGAGCCAGACAGTGATATTATATGATATGGTATTTATAACGCACCTATACAAAAGTGTTTCAAGGCGCGAGAGTGGCACCACACAGGACAGGACTGCTACACCACCAGGCAGGACAGGCAGAGGGTCTTCCGGGAGGAGGCATAGCGGGAACTTGATTGACATTGAGGGGAAGCTAAGCAAAGACACAACCTCAAGGAGGCTCAGCGTTGCAGACAATATTGCCATTGACATGCAGACACTGAATCAGGTGAGGGCTTTGGGAGAAGTGAGGACGAGGGAAAGGGGCGACCCAGGTGTCGATCGACAGGGAGAACTGCAGAAAGAAGCGTGATATGGGAATTAGGAAGAGACAGAGGGATATCTAGGGGGGACAAGGACAACAGATCACGACAGTCCAGGGATGCATCACGCAGTATGGACAACCTAATCCCATATGTGCAGAGGCCTACGGACCTTCCCTGATGAAAGAAGGGACAACCAGCAACGGCATATGCTGACATCAAAGATGCAGAGAGATCAGATAGGCAGATCAGGCTGACAAGAGGAACAAATGGAGATATCAGGTTTACACATTTACCCTTACTGAAAAAAAGGGAGGGGGGCATACTCAACACATACCATGAAAGCATATAGATAAGGAAACTTAACGTTTAGGCTACTTTTGTTGACTGTGGGTGCGGGGAAATGGATAAATGAAATGGAAAGATGACAGCGGAAAGAAATTAGCAGAGGGAGACGTAAAGGTGTGTTTAGTGGTGATCCACAGGGAAGCCGCTGATGACGTATTGAAAAGGGTGGGGTACCCAGGAGTAGCCAGCCAGGACATGGCACACTGTGGCATTGCATTTTCTAACTGCCGAGCGGCCGTATGACAAACTCTATAGACACAGTACCCAGACACGTCAGATATTATTGTGATTATGGCACGCAAAATGGGGGAAGATGAAGAGCCCTTGTACACTACATTCATACTATTCAAGAGCTCTGGCATCTTAAAACATAAGAACCGTCGGATAAAACAGTGGCATTATTCTAATATACACTATGCCCGGGGCTACCATTGCAGCAAATTAAGAAGTTTGTGGGATGGAAGCGGAGCCTTGGTCAGAAATACAAAAAAGGTAACAGGCTCCCCTTTCTAAAAAGAACATGACATGATAACCTGTTTGGTGGTTTTTACACACTTTGACAGTCCGCAGCCATCACCTTTTGCTCACTGTACTTTTCACAGAGGAGGAATATCCATTTGCATATCAGTCTTTTTTCCAATTCAGCACCGCTATTCCTGGCAAACCTCCTTTGAACAAGAGTGCTAAGAGCAACCCTAGAAACATGTTTCAGCCTAGTTGGGCCTCATCAGTGAGGTGGAGCTGTGCCTCTCTAAGCACAGTGTACAAGGGATCTACATCCCAGTTCCCCCAGGTAACTTAGTGTCACCAACCCCAAATTCCTTGCAAAAATGCAAAAAAGTAGCATGAGCCCCTCTCTAGAGAGAACATGGCATCTTAACCTGTTCTGTGGTTTTTACCCACTTTCAGAGTCCTCAGCCATCACTTTTGCTCACTGCACTTTTCACAAAGGGGGAATATCCATTTGCATTTCAGTCTTTGTCCCGCCCACAAGGGCAGTCCAGCACCAAAATGCCTGGCAATCCTTCTTTGAACAAGAGTGCCAACAGCAATCCCAGACACATGTTTCAGCCGTGTCGGGCCTCATCAGTGAGGTGGAGCTGTGCCTCTCTAAGCACAGTGGACAAGGGCTCCACATCCCAGTTCCCCCAGGTAACTTAGTGTGACCAACCCAAGTTCCTTGCAAAAATACAAAAAAGGTAGCAGGCGCCCCTCTCTAGAAAGAACATGTCATGATAACCAGTTTTGTGGTTTTTACCCGCTTTGAGAGTCAGCAGCCATCGCTTTTTGCTTAGTGTACTATTCACAAAGGAGGAATATTAATTTGCATATCAGTCTTTGTCCCGCCCACACAGGCAGTCCAGCACCAAAATGCCTGGTAAACCTCACTTGAACAAGAGTACCAACAGTAAACCCTGACACGTCTTTTGGCCTTGTCGGGCCTCATCAATGAGGTGGAGCTGTGCCCCTCTGTGCACAGTGAGCAAGGGGTCTACGTCTGGGTTCCCCCAGGTAAATTAGGGTGACCAACCCCAATTTCCTTTGCCAAAACCCAAAATAGGTAGCAGGTGCTCCTCTCTAGAAAGAACATGGCATGATAACCTGTTCTGTGATTTTTACCCACTTTGAGAGTCCGCAGCCCTCGCTTTTTGTCCACTAAACTTTTCACAAAGGGGAAATGTCCATTTGCATATCAGCCTTCATCCCGCCCACAAGGGCAGTCCAGTACCAAAATGCTTGGCTAACCTCCTTGCAACAAGAGAGGCAACAGCAAACCCAGACACATGTTTCGGCCTTGTTGGGCCTCATCAGTGAGGTAGAACTGTGCTATTCTGAGCACCATGAGCAAGCGGTCCACGTCTGGGTTCCCCCAGCCAACTTAGGGTGACCAACCCCACGTTCCTTGCAAAAATACAAAAAAGGTAGTAGGAGCCCCTCTTTACAAGAACATGTCATGATAACCAGTTCTGTGGTTTTTACCCGTTTTGAGAGTCAGCAGCCATCGCTTTTTGCTTACTGTACTTTTCACAAAGGAGAAATATGAATTTGCATATCAGTCTTTGTCCCACCCACACAGGCAGTCCAGCACCAAAATGCCTGGTAAAACTCACTTGAACTTGAAGTACGAACAGTAAACCAGGACACGTGGTTTAGCCTAGTCGGGTAGAACTGTGCCATTCTGAGCACCGCGAGCAAGCGGTCCACGTCTGGGTTCCGCCAGGTAACTTAGGGTGACCAACCCCAAGTTCCTTGCAAAAATACAAAAAAGGTAGCAGGCGCCCCTCTCTAGAAAGAGCATGTCATGATAACCAGTTTAGTGGTTTTTACCCGCTTTGAGAGTCAGCAGCCATCGCTTTTTGCTTAATGTACTTTTCACAAAGGAGGAATATTAATTTGCATATCAGTGTTTGTCCCGTCCACAAGGGCAGTCCAGCACCAAAATGCCTGACAAACCTCCTTTGAACAAGAAAGCGAACAAGAAATGTATGAGTGTACGACTTCCTTGATTGCTAGTGCCTCTTTTATTTCTCGCCAGCTTCAAAGACAACAGGAGAGTCCTGAAGCCGGAGAAGAGAGCAACAGCAGAGACCAACGAGGACTTACTCAAGCAGCCACTGTTGTATCCAGGTGATAGAGTTCTTTTGTGTAACTTTTCCCGCAAGTGGGATGCCCCATGGTTTACAAGCCTGCATGAGGTTGAACTTGTGACTGAGAGAGCAGTGAAACTGGTCGGGAGGACCACTTGGAATCACCTCTGCGGCATCAAGCCCTACAAAGCAATGGCCTCTGCTAGCACGACGTCGACAGGGCCAACGATCCTCAACATGAAGGTCAAAATAATCATCTGGAATCAGCACAGCCCAGCAGAGGACACCCAATGGTTATTTGTTATGGGCTGCAGAGTTAGGGCAAGGACTTCTTACACATCCAAAGTAAGGGTACACTGTTTGTTATTTTTCTTTCCAGAAACATTCATCATGAATGTGCTGTTTTTATTGCATTTCTTCAATGCTGCCCACTGATCCCCATCCTGAAACCTTGCAAGGCCAATTTGTCAAATTTGTTAGGAGATTCAACAGAACCCGTTGACTTCATCCTAATGTGTATTTCTGTGTCTTCATAGCATATCTGGCACAAGTTTACCCACAACTCAAAATAGGAAACCCATCTGTCCTCACAGTACTCCAGGATCCTAGAATTAAAGCTGTTTGAGAACAACTATTCATTTTTGCTACGGCAGACTAGGTGGTCCGCAGGGATTGAACTTTTACAATACTAATACAATAATGCTTGTTTTACATTTTTTCAGGTGGGCAACTCATATCTTGAAGATGAACGGAGGATAGCACGGGGGCAATGCGCTGGTCTTGAAAGCAAGACCGTATGGAGCAACAGGTGTCTGAATCCCAGATCTGTGCTTTGAAACCAAACTCAGGTACGGCATTAAGCGCGTTATAAAAGTCCAATTCAATAAATAAATAAAGCTGCAACAGGAACCAAGCAGCACAGGTAATGGAGACTTACTTATGTTTTTATTTTTGTTTATTGAATTTGGATTCACATCGTACATACGCAGGTTGTTACCAACAGATAGCTGGGACAGTGCATATTGTGTTAAACATGCCAGTACAGTACACAAGGTTACACGCCTCTACAATAATAAAGACATGAGTGGACAAACATTAGACTTCGAGCCGTTCTACGCAGCGGGTGATACCTCAGCAGTCGGGTCCGGACACTGTGCCAGTAAGTAAGTCCTCAGGGGGGCCCATATATCTCGGTGCCTCGTCCATGGACCCAGTCCATAGTCTTTATCAAGTTCGATTACCCTGGTCAGACCATCAAGCATCCGGGGGGTAGGTGGCTGGTCTACCGAATCAATATGCAATTCCTAGCCACTACCCTGCTTGTAGTCAAAAGTTTCCTACTTGAGAAGGGGGCCGCTGGTAGCCACCCAAACATACAAAATAACAGATTGCACAGTACACTGTGGTTCAGTACCTCATTGAGAGTACCCGTCACCTCCCCCCAGAACTCCCCCAGCTGAGGACAGGACCACAACATGTGGAGAGTGTCAGCAGCTGGCATCCGACATCTTGGGCAACCATCCCTTTTAGATTTGTCAAATAGAGCATGCCGAGATACCGTCAAGTATACCCCGTGTAGGGTTTCCAATTGAATTAATTGCAAGCCAGTATTAAACGCTCCCCAATGTGACCGCAAGCCCATCATAGCCCATTGTTTATCAGTGAATCCCCCTCCCACCACCCACTACAGTTCAGCGTCACTTTGGGGAGAGTCCTGTTGAGTCATTACGTAAATAGTGGACACCACACGCTTGGCAGATTCTGAATTAAAAAGGTACATAGGAATTAGAAAAGGCAGGAGGAGAGCCAGGAAAGTAGGGCACCATGATTTTAAAGCGGTCCTAACACGGACATTCTAAAGCCGTCTGCTGAGCCCCACGCCCCCCCTTTAGCTAATAACACATCCTGTGACACAAAATTCCCCTCTAGATATAAATCCCCCATTGTGCTTCTTCACAGTCCTCGCCATTCATTCTCCAACGCCTCATCACAAGTGGGGCAAAGACACTCAATCATTCAAAGATGAAGCCCCGGGTCAAACGGGAACTCAACCACCAGTCTCCTAAGAGCCCTTTTCCATGCATGCACCGTGAATGTGACTGGGTCAAATATGCAATTATCTTTCATTTTCCTGGATACCAGAACCCCCTGAATGGCATGCAGCCTCACTGAACATTTTTCAATACGGGCATGAGGGTCCAGCGTGAGTTCGGCATCCAGAATGAAACAAAGTGTAATTGAGCTGCAATGAAATACAACTCCATGTCACATGCTCCTATGCCCCCCATGTCCCACGGGAGAATAAGGGTCTTCCACACAATCCTAGGGGGCTTGGGGTGCCATGAAAGCCTAACCATCAATAACCTCAAAGTACTAACGAAGGATAAGCCAGGCCACACCGGGATGTTCTGAAACATATACTGTACCTTGGGGACCACCAGCATTTTAGCAACAGCGACCCCTTCCCAACAATGACAAGGGTAGTGTGCACCATCTGTCCACCTTCTTCTCAGGGCATCCAGATATGCCAGATGATTCTCGGCCAGGGGAGACCGGGAGTCCCTATTAACCATCACACCCAGATATTTGACAGAGCTCTTTTACCATCTAAAACCTTCCAGGTCCCCTGGTTTCTCCGTTACCACCGTCAGAGGGAGTAATATTGATTTAGACCAGTTCACTCGAAGACCTGAGTACCTTCTGAATTTGGCCAATTCTTGTGCCAAATGGTGAGAGTATCTTGTCGTCAGCGTATAGAGATACCAATTCCCTCATACCCCCAGCGCAACCCACGATGATAATATGAAACTTCTGCAATCTGGATGCCAGTGGCTCTATAGCTAGAGCAAAGAGGAGCGGGCAAAGTGGGAAGCCCTGCTTCTCTCTGATGCACCAGAATATAATAGCTTCACCGCTGAGAGACAGAATGATGGGACACCCACCACCCTCAACACCGCAAATAGATAACCCCATTCAACAGAGACAAATGCTTTTTCCATATCCATAAGAGCTGCAACAGTGTGTACTTTGGGTCAATCTGAGGCAGTATGAAGAAGAATCTACAAAGGTTTAATTCTGTTGACCTCTATGGAATGAAGCCTGATTGATCCACATGTTCCAGATCCAACACAAATAGGAGCAGCCTATCTGCCAGAACGTTCTCAAAAATCTTTGTATCCCGATTCAAAACATACATTGGGCAGTTCAAGGCACAATCCAGGGGGTCTTTCCCCTCCTTCAAAAGTAGGAATATGACTGCTTCTCCTAGCAAGGGGGGCAGCCAACCCAACCCCAATGACTCATGCCACACACCCACCATATGATTGGCTACCTCCGGCCCCATCTCCTTGTAGAATTCTGCGACTATCCCATGCAACTCGGGTGCTTTAGCCGAGGCGCGAGCCTGCGCTGCTGCCAATATGTCCTCTACCGTGATAGGCTTTGTCAGCCCATGTCTTGCCTCTGGGCCAAGACTAGTCAACTCAGCAGATTCAAGATATTCGGCCAGGGCCCCTCCTCCACCCCACCCCTCGAGGCATAAATATCTCTAAAATATCGACCATAGGCATCCAGTATATCGTTCGACGCTGTCACCATTCCCCCTTCCGGAGTACGTATCACCGTAATATCCGGGGCTCCTCTCTACCTGCGCAACATGGCCGCCAGCAAACACCCATGTCAACCTCCTCACTGTATCTCCTTGCCATTATCAGCTGTGTCAGGTATTTAACCTCCCGCTCAGCAAACTCTTTGAACTGGCCCAGTTTTACCTTCAATTCAGCCCTGGTTTTAGCATCATCTACATTGGCTAGTGTAGCTTCGATTAACTTAAGGTCCCCTTCCAGACTGGTCGGTTGTCTGCTAATGGTTTTGAACATGCCCATTTCCAGGGACATACACCTCCCTCACAGGACAAACTTTAAATGCCTCTCAAACAGATGCCATTGAGCCAACAGAACCCATGTTCTCTTCAAAATATAGACGCACCGAAACAGCCACCTCGGTGCGAAACATGATATCTTCTAGGGCTGATGCCTTAAATCTCCACCTTGGCCTGGGTACCATCCCCCTCCCCAGCTCCAAAGACCACAGGACCGAGGAATGATCTGATAGCGTTCTTGGGAATAAAGTGCAATCCTTCATCATTCTCATCAAGTAGAGACCTGAAAAAATATAATCTAACCTGGACGACGTACCATGTACTGACGAGTGGAAGGAGAACTCTCTCAACCCTGATGCAGTACTCTCGACACATCCACTAGACCCAATTTCAATATATATCTGCCTACTTGAGCCGCAGCCCGCAATGTCGGGTGGGCACACCACCTGACCTGTCCAACGATATCTCATAACAACATTCACTTCTCCCACCCAGATAATAGTAGTATGCATATACGTGTAACAGCTGGAGAGTAGGGATGCAAAGAAGCTGGGATCATCAACATTGGCACCATAGATATTCACAAATGTCACCAAAACATGGGCCCATCTCCCAGACACAATGGGCCTCATTACAAGTGCTCCGGTCCGGAATTAACGCAGCCGGTATAACCATACCGGCATCGTTTCCGCGTCCGCCTAATCATGACCTGCGAACCCGGAAACAGCACCACCTCCAACCGCCACCGCGGAGTTAAAGCTCCCGTAAACTCTGCCTGCACGGAAACTCCTCTGTTGCCGGCAATACGAAACACCACGAGCATCACAACTAGCGCAGACATGGAAACACCGACAACAAAATGGCAGTAAAACAGGGCTCATGGTGGCGGCACCGTCGCCACAGCGAACATGACGTTAAACTGTGCCTGGTGTCCTGAATCAGGCCACAGGTGCACCAAATCAGCCCAGCTGGACCCAGCAGGCCACTGGGTGCGTACAAAAGGGCCACACCCAGCCCAACTCAAAACAGAACCATGCAGGCAGCAGCTCTAGTAGTATTGGGACTGGGCCTACTCAACCAACAGGCAGCACTGCACATGATGGCAATAATGTTGCAGAGGAGGAGGAGGAGGCGTAGGCATAGGAGGCGCAGGCGGCAACCAGCTAACCCTGTACCCATGGCAAACCCCATTGTCCAGCCGGCAGCACCCTGCAGGCAGCCTGCAATACCATGCATCAGGGCCTCACCCTGGAACCTGACCCCAGGAAATATCCACACATTATACCGGCTGGACCGTCCAACAATCCTGTACATCACTGGCCTGATAGAGGACGACATTAGCAGTCACATAGACACCCCCACTGCCACCCCCCACCCCTCCTGAAGGTCGTGTCTGTACTTCACTTTCTTGGCACTGGTACCTATCAAGACACAGTCGGTGAGCTGCACGGCCTATCACAACCCTGTTTCTCAATAATCCTGGTTCAGGTACTGGATGCCCTGTTGTGCCATGTGTCTGAACAGATTGCCCTACCCCGTACCCTCCCCTAGGTGATTGCCACCAAGTTGGCCTTCCATGCCATAGCAGGCATGCAAAATTGCATAGGTGCACTCGACTGCACCCACATTGAGCTGACAGTACCACGTGCAATTGAAATAGTGTTCTGCAATAGGAAACAGTACCACTCACTGAATGTACAGATGGTATGTGATGCAACGCTAGTGATTACACATTGCTGCGCACGTTTCCCGGGCTCAACCCATGACTCAATGGTACTGCGGAATTCAACATTGCCATGGTACATGGAACGCTATGCTGGACAAAGCACATGGCTATTGGGTAAGTACAACTGCCAATGCTCCGGACCTGTGTAAGTGGGGAGTGTGTGTGTGACCAGGGCAATGAGCTACATGAGTGGGCTGCTGCGACTGCACATGCATCATCCCCGCCCATCCACTGAATAGACAGCAGAACCCAAACTTCACAAAGCAACACATGACAGGTAGCCACAGTGTGGCCGTACACACCCTGCCAGCTGACACACACAACCTGATCTCCCGCTGGCACACACACCTGGAGCCACAGAAACCCCCCCCATAATATGCAACACAGCACTCACAATGCACATGATGGCTGCACATGAGACGTCCTGCATCTACTATATCATCACTGTGGAGTGACCCTGCCATGTGTGCACATCACTACACAATGCCATACTCACAAGCCACATGCACACCAATGCATTAGTCAATGTCCAGCTGCCAACCCCCACTATGATGGCCATAGAAGATTAACACCCATCAGTGAAAACACTGCATGACACATACGCATGAATGAACAATGACACAAGATTGCACTGCATCTGATGAAGACATGATACTACCAACACTGACATGTCTTCCACATCTACATTCCATGTAGGAGATTCCGGATATGCACTCACGCCATGGCTGATGATGCCTGTACGCAGGCCAAGGAACAGGCATGAGGATGCGTACAACAGGGCACATGTCTGCACACGTGGCATGATTGAGAGGACATTTGGACTACTGAAGGCCTGGTTCCGCTGTTTAAGCAGATCTAGCGGATCACTGCTGTACAGCCCAGTGAAGACGGGTAAAATTACGCTCGTTTGTGCCATGCTGCACAATCTGTGCCAGCGCAGGAACATTCCAATGCCCCCAGAGGTAGATGATGAAGATGGGGATGGTGACAGAGACGGAGATGGGGATGGGGATGGGGATGGGATGGCACAACCACCTCCTGGGGGTCCACTAGATGGACAACGAGCACGGGTTGCACTGATTCGCATTTACTTTTGAGAGACAACACATCCACAGCATTTCAGGGATATGGTGATGCCACTTAATGAATAAAGTGTATTTCCGTGACCAAATTGTAATTGTCCCTACGGGTCTGCCATGTGTTTTCAGGCATGGATCTGTCGATCGTAGAAAAATTTCCTATGGACCTTACCCGACTTTTCGTTCACTAAACAAACGATAAATCAGGCTGCTGTGCGCCAACATTATGTGATAATCCTATCACTTGCCCCATCGCCCTGGCTGACCTGCTTTTGCGGCACTAAATCATATCCCCCGCCCCTGAGCCTGACATCAACAAAGCATTCATATTCCCTGCCTCTCTCCGTGACGTTACTGGGCTGCGTAGCCAAACGCGCCCAGTCGACTTCTACGCGACTTCACACAGAACCCGTAAAACAACACAGATCATCTCACAACACAGCGCACCACAATTCGGAATATGAAACTGTGGTTTAAAAGCAAACAGCAAGATTGTACAATTGGTAAAGTACATTTATTTGACGTCAAATGTTTAGAGAATATTCAGCGATTCGCATTTGTCTTTGCTCTCGATCCGCAAAAGTTCATCTTGAGTCACGCGCTGTTCCTTGCGGTACACAGGGTGTTGGTTTACGATAAAAGAAGCACTATGGTCACACTATAATCGCAAGGCTGTTCCAACAACGAGGCACTACCCCACCGTTAACGGTTGGTATGTTGCTTCTAGCCGCTAGTACCGCGTAAGGGCAATTTGGCCCTTGCCGATCGTCCCATAAAGTGGTCAGGGTGGTGAAGTTGTTGACATGGAGATGCACCTGGCAGCTGAAGAACCCGTCGGCCGGGGTCTGGAAACGATGGCATTGGCAGTATGGAAGGATGTACCTGTATTAAAAACATAAATTAGTCTTTCCAGCCGATCTTCATTAAATTATTAATTTGATTTATTAGGCCTGAAACTATTTGCTAGCGAGGATAGTGCAACAGAGTATCTTACGTTATTCCCACTAACCCCCCCACTCCTCTGCCTTTTTCAGTGCCGCCTGAGCGCCAGGGGACCACTTCAGCGTTGTTAGTGCGCGGAACAAAATGCAACATTGAACGAACAAGTCCAACTTAACCGGCCTTTAACGCTACGCTATTGTTAATATATTCCGGGATAAAATCATCTAAAGGGTTACTTACATTAGATTTGCATTTTCCATTGTCTAGGCATAATGCAGTCCCTAAATACCTCTCCGTCTGTGCCAACGATCTTTCTCATAGTGAACAAACATGAAAATCGGTCTCGTTTCTGAAATTTCATCCTTATCATCTCTTATGTTATTGCACCCCTCCTTCAAAAGAAGTCTTTAGGCACAGTGCCTGTCTGTCAAGGTCAAAAAACAATAGAACCTTATACTGCGAGTTGTGGGCCCCTCTGGCCCGCAAGCAATAATTCGAAGCAGCTGACCTTCACTGTGAACGTGCATACATTCTTACTTTGCAACATTCTGTGTAAAGCCATCCCTGAGAACTTGAATTCTACGCTCCATCTTTGTATATTGTCCACGTGCTTTGCAGCCCTAGAGAGCCATAAATATGGAGATAATTGTCTATTTATGTAAAAGTGAGATTTATCGTTTGTTAAGTGGACGAAAGGTCGGGTCAGGTCCTTAGCAAATTTTACTACGATCGACCGATTAATGTTTAAAAACACATGGCCGACCCGTAGGGACAATAAAAATGTAGGACCGGAAATACCATTTAATTGTACTGCATATGAAATGACAGATGTCCACTCATTATGGTACTTTTCAAAGGTGTAGTATTTTCAATAAACCAGGTAAGAAAGTGCATTGGGTAGGTAAGCTGTACACCCGTGGAACGTACACACCCCCAACCAGGCCCCAAACAACTAACCCCCTAATGGACCTCCCCCACCACCCAAATGTACCCACCCCCCTACACCCATGGCGTCCCCAAATGTCATGTTGACTGGCATCCCCACATGCCACTATTTGCGGGTGCGCTTATGCGGTGCCGTGTCCTTGCTGGCGGCTCCAGTCACCCGACTAGAACGCCTCTGTGTCCTGGCAGTGGCAGAGCTGGATGGGGTGGTGCTGGCTGAGGAGACTGTCGGTGTGACTGTGGGCAAGTGCCCTTGAAACACCTGCTGGGCTACCAACATTGACTGAGCAATGCTGGATTGCACACTGTTCCCTTCCCTGACATGGCGTGCCAGGGTGACAATGGTGGCCGCAAATCATCCAATCGACCTGGAGAGCTGCCGCACCGACGTAGCATTGCTCTCACGCTGCAGCCTGGCCTCCTCCCGCTGATGCACGGCCTCCTCACGCTGCAGCCTGGCCTCCTCCAGCTGACTTTACACCAGATGCATCAGGGTGGCCTGTTGTTGCTCAAAGTGCTGCAAGCATGTACTGAGCTCAGCCATGGAGGGAGTTGGGGAGCGCATGGGGCTGTGCAGTTCTTGGGGGCTGAACTGTAGGCCATGGATGGGTGACACCTCATCCAGGTTGTCCCCCTCACCCTGTTGTACTGCTTCGGCCTGCATGGCCGGCCCACTTCCATCACTTGATGCAGCCTTCTCAGCTGTGCAGATGGGCTGCAAATCATCATCCGGGGCTAGGGTGGGTGCCTGCATGGGGATGGTGGCGTATGCTGGTGTTCCTGATGTAGCCGGTGTGCCTGATGTAGCCGGTGTGCCTGATGCAGCCGGTCCTTGTGTGCTGGAGCAGCTAGCATCATCCTCCTGGGCAGAAGTGCTGAGTTCGGAGCGTGCAGGCGGCCGCTGCGTTGCTTCTTGGCCGTCGCTGTCACTTGTCTCGACTGTGGGGATACAGAGGGCATGCTGTTAGTTGTGTGTGTCCATCACATGCATCCGACATAATCCATGACCACTTGCATGTACACACTTGTGACTATTGATGCACTCAGGAGTGCGTGTGTCTGCTTCAGTCAGGCACGCACTGTGTGCATTTCCAGGGTTCATGCTTTGGGGATGTGTTACTTGTCATCTGGCCAGTCAGTGGGTCCATTGGGTCACTCCTGCCCTGTTGGGGGGGGCATTGTGAGTGGGTCCATTGGGTCACTCCTGCCCTGTTGGGGGGGCATTGTGAGTGGGTCCATTGGGTCACTCCTGCCCTGTTGGGGTGGGGGCATTGTGAGTGGGTCCATTGGGTCACTCCCATTCACACTTATGGCTTTGTACTATGTGCACTTACCAGCATGTGCAGGTGGGCTCACTCCTGCCTCTGCCTCTCCTATGCCGTGGATGCCTTCGAGGTGCATGACACTGCTGCAGCGCTCCTCCCACGGTTGCAACTTAAGAGGGGATGCAGGGCCTCCACCAGTGCCAGTGCTGTGTTGGCGGTGTGCAGTCATGAGGTTGCGCAACCGGAGCCTGAGGTCATCCCACCTCTTATGGCAGTCCTTCACAGAGCATGTGGTCACACCGACCACTGTGCACTTACGTGCTGCCTCCGCCCACACCTCCTTGCGCCGTTGCTGAGTAGTGCACCGCTGGTCTACCCTAAAGAGCATTTCCGCACGCTCAACAATGTGGTCCACCAGAACTGTGAGCTCAGCCTCACTAAAGCGCGGCTTTCGCTGTCTGCGTGCTGGTATCCTGGATGCCATTCGATGAGTTGTCAGTCTCAGGGAGTTAATCTGACCTGTGGTGTCTGAGGATGGCAGTGGATTGTGCTTTGTATAATGGCCGCCTCTCTGTTTCTGTTTTATTCCCGCGGTCATGCTGTTTCCGCTTCCGGTGTTGGTGTTTCCGCTTCCGGTGTTTCCGTGTCGGCGGGGGCGGACATGGGTTTAGCACCGTTTTCTGTGGCGTAAAGTCCATGTGCATGGGTGTTTACATGACAGCGGTGACTCTGTTTCCACCTCGGTGTGTTGCGCGCGACCCAAGTGACGTAATCGGCCCTTATTGCCACAACCTTGCGGTCGCGGAAGTGGAGTAACCGTCGTCACAGAATCACCGGATTCTGGCACAGCCGACTCGTAATGAGGCCCAGTGACAAATATACCACATGGATCAACCACCAACTCCAGCAGGTGAAACCGTAGTGCCTTGTGAATCAATGTCATCACCCCAGCTGAATAATTAAACTATAAGGAGTAGTATTTGCTGGAACCCCAGGATTTTGTGACCCCTTCTTTAGCCCTCCCCATCAGGTGGGTCTCCTGCAACATGATTGCATTAGCCCCATGTCTCTCGCAGTAATGTATCACCTTCTTACATTTCCTTGGATTATTCAACCCCATACATTCCAGATTATGATGTTACAATCTGCCATGCCTCTTAAAAGCTCTAGCATTTCGTCTTGCACCAGCCCTCCATGAGATGATGTGAATACTTTTGTAAATTAACCCCCTCACCCCACACTGATCCCTCTCGCCCCTCCCGCCACCCCCATTTGAACAACCTGCATACTTCTGCACTCCCCTCCAAACCCCCCTCCAACCATACTAGCCAATCCCCCTTAACAGTAGCAAACCGCTCCCCACCCGAACCCGACACCAACATTTAACTGATGGGCAATATCCGGGTGTGCCAGACACAATGACCTAGTCCGCACAAACCTCATCCGTCCACCCAGTGAGGGGAGAGGACCTATTCCAACATTATGCTTAGCAAATGGCCCTTTTTTCGTTACAGATTGTCTTTTTCAAACCACAAAAGAGCACTGTCCCGGGAGGGTCATAGAGTAGTCCGCCTCCCGCAAATGACACACAATATATAGCAGATAGAGGATCCCATTCGGGGACCCCCTGACACTTGTAGCATACATTTCGGCACCAGGAATGAGAGCCTAGCCTTTTGCATCGATGGAGTAATGTCTTGAAAAAAGGATATTCTAGCTTCCCTGTATTGAGTGTTCCCCAGCTCACTGGTCCTGTAAAAGATGGTGTCCTGGTCACGGTAATTTAGCACTTTCATATAGACTGTTGCGAGGGCTCTGCCCTGGTCTCTGCACCTGACCTGATATCCTGTAGTCTCTCTCCAGTATGAACTCGGCAAAAAGAGGGGGATTTTGCAGCACCTCCATGTTGTGTGAAGACACTGTCCCCGGTATTCCCATCTCACTGACGTTATTAAGTCTAGAGTGCACCTCCAGGTCTTCATTTTTGACCCATACATCTTTCATTTCACTCTGAAGGCCTCAAAATTATTTCTGATACTTCGGTGCCTGTGCCCTCGAGTACCCCCACTCTGTGCTCGGCCGGTCGGGGGGCTGACTCCCCCGTGCATTAGCACACCTGTACGCAGTTCCAAAAAGGTTCCTGCATCATTTTCCCTGGGTCTGGGGGAAACCATGGTGCCCCCTTTCAGTGGCAACCCCTCCTTTTTTGTGAACTGCAGGCGGCCCTACTTTTTGTGCCCTTTTACCATCCGGTGCAGTGTAGCATAGCAGAGCCCACGTAGGGTCCTACCGGGCTATCTGCCCCAAGGGAACCCATCTCCATCCGGAGGACTCACTCCAATTGTGCTCTTCCAATGTACACCTCAAACAGTCCTCCTCCCCATGATCCCGGGGAGACCCAGTGCCATGAGCGGCACAAGCCAGTGTACCTCCTCCTCCCCGGATCAGTGTGGGCCCCTCCAAGACAGCCAGCGGGCCCAACTAGGGGGGGCACTCACCCCGGGCCCATCGGAGCTATCTCACCCTGCTTCACACCACCACAGGGGGCCTGCAACCTCAAGCAGCAGATTACATCGGTGCTGTGTGCTTGCCCGCAGTCCCCTGTACCCAGCCCTACCACCCAGCCACTGCCACCCAGCAGGAGTGAACAGCAGGCACACAGGCCCTGGCAGAATGGGCTCGGAGGGGACTCCAAACGCCGACCAGGTGCAGCATTCACCGGTCGCAGCCTCTTCAGGAGAAGCGTCTCCCGCATCCAATGGAAGCCCCGGGAGCAACAGCAATGGGCTAAAGCTGCTTACGGCATTCTCCCTCAGCCAGCTTCACGCAGAGCTTAGTAGTTAGTGGCCATTTTGGTTGCTGGCTCGCGAGCGCCCATCAGGTAACGGAGACGGTTATTAAAAAAAGTGCTTATCTTGTCTCTTATTTCCAAGTGGTGTTTTTGCTCTAATTTTTTGGCGAATATCCCTTGTTGCTAGTGTTATGGCTGTATCCTCAACTAACATTACCCCAAATTCAGCAGGGTGGATGGCCCTGTCAGGTGGAAAGGGTAGCCATAGGAGTGGTGAACCGATATCTTTCTGTCACTGCTTGAGTATCTAACAACATTTGGTACAAGCAAATGACAGAGAGAATTGCACACTAACAGAAGCAGTGACAAGATTATCGAAAATGCACACCAAAATGGAGAAGGAAGCTAAAGGAACACTGAAAAGACTAGAGCTGGTTGTCATACATATGGACATGTATGCCAACAAGTTAGTGGATTCGCTGAAGGTATTACTAGGGAAGATAATATTAGTACTAGTAGAACTGTGTGTGATCAAGATCTGAATTACACAATATCACAAAACTACTGAGAAAACAATTCGGATGAAGGTGTTAGTAGACGTAAACATGAAAAGGAGTACCCACTGTTCCCGACTGAGATGATAACATTCAACAATCCCTTTGACAACAACATATACTGGGCAAAATGGTTTGGTGCAACCCGGAAGGGGATTGCAGTTATATGACCTGGAGTTTCGATGACCATGCTAATCTGAGAAAGGGTATATCAGGAGCGAAGTCCCTACCTGAGGTTTCTTGTGTATCCTTGCATAGTCGATCCTTTCTCTGCTTTTCCTTAGGCTCCTTTACAGTCTTTCGTTCTTAGAAGAGAAGAGACAGGGTGTGGCTCCCTTGAGGCCACCGTGCCTGGTTGGGTAACAACCTCGGTGGGATGGACCCTTGGGAGGCAAGACCCAAGAGGCTGGACCGAGGAATCGCTGGTGACCCGCTGAAGGACTTCTCCTCTGCAGGGCTGTCGCCTTGTGAAACCCTTTTCGCCTTTGATCGAACCAGAAGGCCTGTACTGGTACTTCGACCCTTGGAATAGCGGGAACAGCTATTCTCGGCATCTTCACCATCTCCTGCTCGTAAGCCTTCGGAAGCGTCTCTGGGCCATCCAGCTGACTGACCAGCTTACACGGGAGTCTTGCTCTGTAACCGCCACCAGGTTGTGTAGTATTTCGAGTCCTTGTCACTCTCACACGCTTCGTACACTTGGCGTTCCCAAGTCTGAAGTGAGTAGTGTACATTTGGCTCAGATACACACGGCCGCTCCGTTGCCCTGCTGTGGTAACAAACTGTGCCGGTTTCTTCGATTGGGACGTCTTTTTACTCAACACGACGATGAGGCGTTCCCTGCTCTTCTGAACCTACCAGCTGCTGAAACTAACGCGGAGAAGCCTGGGTCTGCTTGCATCGGGGACCGGTGAGTAGCATAGCTAGGATCTGGTCGCCCTCCTGCAGGAGCCCATTGCTTTTCCCCGCTGTGTAAAACAGCAACCCTTTTCCGTACTCGCGCTCTGCTTCTACCCACTGTGGAGGCTGCGCTTGAGTCGCGGAACTTGTTCTTCTGTTGTGCACTAAACTGAACTGCCTGATTTCCCTCGAAGAGCTTCTCCTTGTGCCCGTTGGCACCAGCGCATGCAGGTACTTTTGAGCACAAGGCTCCACTCTTCGCAGGGCTCGGACTTCCATCTAGTTAGGTGCCTCTGAAGGTGAACTGGGTCTAAGCATTATTTTGCACTGCCTGTTTTCCCTCCCTTTTAGGTGGACTACACATTTCA
Source organism: Ambystoma mexicanum (assembly GCF_040938575.1). Classification (NCBI taxonomy): domain Eukaryota; kingdom Metazoa; phylum Chordata; class Amphibia; order Caudata; family Ambystomatidae; genus Ambystoma; species Ambystoma mexicanum. The sequence continues at coordinate 46,796,112 of NC_090925.1, read as the reverse complement.
TGCATATAACGCTTGCGACTGTCGTATTTGTATATATATTGTGTTGATATGGTATGTGTTGGTTTAATATTGTGATATTGTGATTTTCTCGCTACGGTCATTGTTTTAAAGGCCTTGAAATAAATGTGTATATATTTTTAATATAACAACTGTTTGGAGTAGTTTGTAAGTGATCTTGCTTTGTGTGCTCATTGCGGGCTTTCAGTCACCCTCACCCCTCTTGAGACCTCGTCTTGACCGCCGCGATCGCTACCTTGATTGGTCTGGCTCGTCCAGAGGTTACCCTGTTCCAAGTAATTAGGTTGGCCTTCTGAACTTCTGCGCCACCAGGACAGAGTTCAGAAATCCGTCTTAACATTGTGGTTTTCCGGGGTTGGGCATGTAGGTTTGTCTTTTAGGGATTGTGGTATAGTGGGTGTTTTTGGTTATCATTTGGCTGATATGAGGTATGAAAAGGCTCTTTCGATTCATAATTGAACTGGTTGTCAGGTAGGCGTGCAAGATTGCTTGGTTTCTGATGTTCAAGTTTTACAAGGGGATTGGAGAAAATGGGGGGATGGAATGATTTTGTAAAAGGAGTTGAGGTGGAATGCAATTGTTCCGGCTGAGTGGAGTCCCCAAACACTTCCTTGTTCTTTCTGCGCTACTCATGATTGATTCTATTTCAGTATTTTCAAGGGAGAGACGTGCAACCTTTTTGGTCTCTCTACATGGTTGTTGTAAATTCGGTTGGTTAAGAAATGTTTGGGTTGTGTAGGTTTGTAGCCACAGTAATTTGGCAAGTCCTGCTTTTTCTTTTTTTGTTAGGGCAGTGGAGGGATTGTTCGGTTGTTGACGGGTGCCCTTTGAATTGACAGATTTGTTAGGAGCTTCCGCCGGCATATTTTGATGTTGGTTGCTTGATGCATTCGGTGTTTGTAGGGTGGACTGGTCTTGTTTCATTGCTGACTTTTCCAAGGGTGGTTGATTTCGTTGCGGACATTCAAGCTGCCTGACATCTTCCGAATTGGAGAGTGGAGGGGTGGGGGAAGAGCAAGTGGGATGGTCTGTGTGTCGTTCGGTGATGGAGGGATCAGCAGGGACCAGCGGTAGTTCCGCCGGGAGGTGAACCTGTGGGTAAGTTGATTTGGTGTTATATACCTTCATATCGCTGGCCTGTTGCTTGTGGACAGTAGTGGCTGCTTTGTTGAAGTGGATTGATTGTTCATTATGCAAAAGGGGGGGAGTGGCTAGGAGTGATTACTGGCCTCACATCTTCTTGAGACCTGTCATCTTCGAGATGTGCTTTTTGATTGGCTGGATCAGCGGCTCCTTTTTTACTCTTTTGCTTCAGCATTGATTGTTCGAGAGTCAGTTGTGATGAATCTGCAGGGAGAAGGCTTGTAGATTTTATGCCTAGCTTTCCTCGTTGCCTTGTCTTGGGGCCAAGTAGATTAGGTTGTCTAATCTGGGGAGTGGCGGACATGTTGGAAAATGGGTCGGAGGTGGGGCTTTGCTTTTTGTCTCGAAGGATTAAATTGGCTGGGGATTAGATATGTGAATTTTGTCACAGACTGTTCAGTATGTTATTGCAGGTGACAATTGGTTGATAGAGATTGTCCTTTATCTTCTGTTTGCTTTATGGATTCCTGGTAATGAAGGTATAGTCAGTGGTGGGCAGGATCTAAGGGCAAAGCCCTCCCGGTCTCCCTTTTACCGCCGAAAACTAATTTGATGATTGGGGTGGATCGTGGGCCTTCCAAAAGAAAGCGGATGAAGTTCTGAGTAGAGCGTGGTGGCAAGCTTCTCTTGGAAAGGGATCCAAGGACAGTGCCCTCTCGGTCTCCCTAGTTCCTCCGTACAATAGTTCCTGGGTTTCAGTTGTTTCTCATGGGCAATATTAGATATACATTTCCTTTATCCAGGTTGCAGGAGCTGTCGTGGGGTGGCCCGAATCCACGGGTCAAGCCCTTTCGCTCTCACGCGTGCCTCCAGGCAGTAATTTGTTGCTCTTTCGAGTGTTTGAGGACGTTGGGAAAAGAAAATAGAATCAACATGGCGTGTGGAGTCTAGTGAGCGGCGGGCTGGATCCAAGGGTCATACCCTTCCGGTCTCTCAGCTTCTGTCGTATTCTGCTTGTAGGTTTGAGTTCTGAGAATTCAGACTGTATCCGTGGGGTGAGCGTATGCATGACTGCATGCTGCCATACAGATGGATGAAGGCGGAGGCAGCACGGACGAGGGCTCAGTGAATGCTTCCGTGAGTACAGCGTGCAGCTTGTTTGTTTTGTATGTTCTTGGTAGCAGCTAGAAGGCAAAAAGACTTGGTACCATCTTTAAGGAAGAGAGGGCAGTTGTTCACAATTGGGAGAATGTAGTCTGCCGGCACTGATCGGTTCAAGTTGTTAGTTCAGGGGGCGGGATACAGGGTGTTATTGAGTGTGTCCAGAAGTGTGTTGGGTGGGAGCGGGACAGTGGAGCCCGCAGAGCACAAAGAGCAAAAGACTCTGCGACCGACTCCGTGGCCCACTCCGCGGCGTCTGGTAGTATTTGAAGTGAACGGCAACAGCTACAGCAATTGAAGCAGAAAGAGGACTGGAAGTCCAAAGCAAATCAGGAGGCAGTTCGCAGTAGGCATTCCTAGCAGAGACAAAAGACTGTGCGACCAACTCCGCAGGGCTGTAGGGTTTTGGATTTCTTTGATGATTTTCAATAGTGTCAAATCTTGTATCTGAGACTATTGTCAGGAAAGTGATGAAGTACTTTGCAGTGTTATTTGATGAAACAAAAGACATGGCTGTGTTATTGGCGTGCAGGCAAAAATAAATCAAACTGCTCCACAGGTGATTTATATTCACTGCCATACACATTGTCTAAACCCTGCATCAGCGAAACTGTCATTAAGATATTTTATTTCTGTATTAACCCTTGAAGATATTTACGTATATCAAACATTTGCAAAAGCACGTAAGGAAAATTGGTATTTAAATTAGAAAATACTTGCACTTTTTTTAATTAGAAAGACTTGCTGTTATCAGGCGGCTTTATTGGTACACTCATGTAAACATTTGAGTTGTTGTTCTCAATGCAAAAGAATCACAATGAGAAGGGGTCTACTTCAAAAGCCAAGGGACCTCTCAGAAATATTTAGAGCTCTGTGTTTTTAGTAACTTTGCTAAGTATGGAAGTGAGTCTCTGAAATATTAACATGTTATCTGAGGAACTTCAGAGAAAGGATCTTGATTCGCCGAATGTATGTGAACTAATTAAAGCAATGAAAATTAACTTGTCATTCTTTGACAAGTATGCCATGAGACCAGATTGTGAATGAGGTGACAGAATTAGCAAAAACATGTGGTGCTGGAAAAGAGAAAACTTCAACTGCAGAGCTCTACGATTAAAGCAGCACAAAGGGTACAGCGAACCGACAGAATACGTTGCTAGTGTGACTGTAGGCCTGGCCATTATGAACACACTGAGGGTAGAATAACACAGCCTGAATGCTTAAACCAAGAAGTATATTCCTGCATCTTAGATAGTTAGATTTGTTAGATAGCTGGATGCATGTTTTACAGACCAAATGGAAATTCTCCCTTCTGCCAGCATGTTCAATTCCTGGGCTTCACATTTCTTAGACACATTCTGCTAAGGTTATTGCTGAGCACTACCCAGAGACCTGAGTACATGTGATTCTTTTCCAGTCACAGCTTGACATGGCAAAGACTTATTAATCTAGCAGGATTGTGACAGGTATTCACTCTATTGGGCCATGTCTCCTTTATGTGCCACTAGAACTTTGTGAGGTCCTAGCATTTTTGATTACAACTACATAACATGCAAAGTGGTTCTGCTGTTTGAAAAGAGGTCACATTTATTTACAAAATAAATGTGGAGACAAGAGACATAGTGATTTGTTGATTATGCCATGTGACTCTTTGGATTTTAAGCAGAGATACATCATTAATGGCAGTGACAGCTTCGCTTAAAAGATTAAACATTCTCCTCCTTGAAACTGAGCTAGGTTGTTGATTATTTTCCAGCTAAGCATGTTGTCTGTTCAAGTCAGGCAGACTACCAGCCTCTTCCTATTACTGCTATGCTACAACCAGTCTTCTGTGTTTGCAAAACACTCTCTGCTATGCTGCTTAGTTTCGTCAGCATCCCATTGGTCCCAAGTCAACCAAGCAACAATGCATCATTAAACAGAAACATGTCAAGTCAGCGGGGCACCATGCACATCACAGTCAGCCTTATGTGCCCTCAAAATAGCAGCATATGCCAGTGTGGCCCACTGCCAGCATCTTCTTTCTGTCCAGTCAATTTAGTGAGAATATGCTGATGGAACGGCTCGTTATTGCTTGGTTGAATTACCAGGGATCATCAGCACCAGAGCCAGTCTTCTGTGTCATTAGAACAGCATCTACCAGTCCTCCAAGCAATGATGAGACATCCAATCAGCATCTTCCCATCAATCCAGGGACCATCAGCAATGAACAGGTCTTCTGTGTCCTCAAACCAGCATCTGTCACACTGCTAGCCTCTCCAGGATATCCAGTCAACAAGCAACGATGAGCCTCCCAGTCAGTATCTTTCTGTCAAACCAGTCAGGAACTCTTAGCACCATGCACCGTACTCATCTCCTTTACCCCTGTCTTACACCCTCTATTCCCCACCCACCTTACTCCACTCTACCCCATATATCCCTCCACCCACATTAACCCCTCTCGCTATCCCCTCTCGTCCTATCTCTCCTTTCTTACACTCTCACGCTGTCCCCTTCTCGCTCATATTTCATCTTGCTCATTATCAATGGCACCTTCTATCAATGGCTTCGTCCCTTGCTCTATTACCCTTCTCATTCTATTGCTCAACATCGATGGCCCCTCTATCAATCACTCCCTCCCTTGCTCTACTCCCCTTCTCATTCTCAGTCCCGGGGGGATATCTCCATGGCAACGTGTCCTGGGAGGATAGCTCAGCGGCAACGTGTTCGCCTTGGAAGTAAGACATGTTTGATCCCGGATCCGCGCTTAGAAACCTCTGGGTATTTAAGTACGTTATAAATATGCAACTAAGAAAAAAAAATGACTCAACTAAAAAACAAACAATTCCTGTAACAGTGCCTCGATGCCCGCGGGCTGTGTGAGCGCTTTAAAAATGCAAATAAATAAATTCTCTTTGTCATCGTCAATGGCCCCCTCTCTCAATGGCTTCCCCCTTGCTCTATTACCCTTCTCATTCTATTGCTCTTCATCAATGGCATCCTCTATCAATGGCTTCCTCCCTTGCTCTATTCCCCTTCTCATTCTCTTGCTCATCATTGATGGCACCCTTTATCAATTACTTCCTACCTTGCTCTATTCCCTTTCTCATTCGCTTGCTCATCATCAATGGCACCTTCCACCAATGGCTTCCCCCTTGCTCTATCACCCTTCTCATTCTCTTGCTCATCATCGATGGCACCCTCTATCAATTACTTCCTCCCTTGCTCTATTCCCCTTCTCATTCTCTTGCTCATCATCGATGGCACCCTCTATCAATGGCTACCTCCCTTGCTCTATTCCCTTCTCATTCTCTTGCTCATCATCAATGTCGCTCTCTATCAATGGTTTCCCCCCTTGCTCTATTCCCTTTGTCATTCTCTTGCTCATCATCGACGGCGCCTTCTTTCAGTGGCTTCCTCCCTTGCTCTATTCCCCTTCTCATTCTCTTGCTCATCATCAATGGCACCTTCCACCAATGGCTTCCTCCCTTGCTCTATTCCCCTTCTCGTTCTCTTGCTCATTATCGATGGCCCCCTCTATCATTGCCCTGCTCCCTTGCTCTACTCCCCTTCTCATTCTCTTGCTCATCATCAATGGCACCCTTTATAAATGGCTTCCTCCTTTACTCCTCTATTCTCCTTTTCATTCTCTTGCGCATCATCGATGGCTCCCTCTATCAATGGCTTCCACCCTTGCTCTATTCCCTTTGTCATTCTCTTGCTCATCATCAATGGCAGCCTCTATCAATGGCTTCCTCCCTTGCTCTATTCCCCTTCTCATTCTCTTGCTCATCATCGATGGCCCCCTCTATCAATGCCCTGCTCCCTTGCTCTACTCCCCTTCTCATTCTCTTGCTCATCATCGATGGCACCCTCTATCAATGGCTTCCTCCCTTGCTCTATTCTCCTTCTCATTCTCTTGCTCATCATCTATGGCCCCCTCTATCAATGCCCCACTCCCTTGCTCTACAACCCTTCTCATTCTCTTGCTTATCATCAATGGCACCCTATATGAATGGCTTCCTCCCTTGCTCTATTCCTCTTCTCATCCTCTTGCTCATCATCAATGGCACCTTCTATCAAAGGCTCCCCCCTTGCTCTATTCCTCTTCTCATTCTCTTGCTCATCATCAATGGCACCCGCTATCAAAGGCTTCCCCCCTTGCTCTATTCCTCTTCTCATTCTCTTGCTTATCATCAATGGCACCCTATATGAATGGCTTCTTCCCTTGCTCTATTCCTCTTCTCAGTCTCTTGCGCATCATCAATGGCACCCTCTATCAAAGGCTTCCCCCCTTGCTGTATTCCTCTTCTCATTCTCTTGCTCATCATCAATGGCACCCTCTATCAATGGCTTCCCCCCTTGCTCTATTCCTCTTCTCATTCTCTTGCTCATCATCAATGGCACCTTCTATCAATGGCTTCCTCCCTTGCTCTATTCTCCTTCTGATTCTCTTGCTCATCATCGATGGCCCTCTCTATCAATGCCCTGCGCCCTTGCTCTACCCCCCTTCTCATTCTCTTGCTCATCATCAATCGCACCCTCTATCAATTGCTTCCCCCCTTGCTCTATTCCTCTCTCATTCTCTTGCTCATCATCAATGGCACCCTCTATCAATGGATTCCTCCCTTGCTCTATTCCCCTTCCTATTCTGCACCCCTTATCATATCCACCTTTCAAACTGCACTTTCCTCCTTGCACCCAGGTGCCTATAAATGCAACATGCAAATACGAGTAAATGCCAAAGCTATTAGAATTGCCACTGCTTGTTTTCTTTTAGCTGCCAGATGAAAGGGTAGGTCAGTACACTGGTTAGAAATGGGATGCCTTCACTTTGTAACCCACATGCTTCAGAGTTATATCAGACAGCACACAGTGGTCTGACTTGCTTTTTGTAACAGAGCATAGGGCTCTAGGAGGGATTTACATGATTAATTAAGAGGCACCGGCCTCGCTGAGGCCTGGGATTTGTTCAGAGCACTGGATACCACCCTGATATTTCTATTTATCCAGCAGCCCACTCCTCCAGAAGAAGAACTCCCAGGAAGAGGCTGTATTCATCACATTTATTTAAAGCTGTACTGTTCTTTGGGTGGTTGCCCGGAGCGCAGCACACACTTGCAGTGAATGCATGTATTTCTTATTTTTAATGCTAGGTCCAGTTACACGGCCTTAAGGTCTTAGGCCTGGAGAGGGCCTGGGACACAGATAGCGCAGACACCTAACTCCAGGCACCCTAACTTCTCATTACCAAGAGTGTCTGGGATACATGGCGCACCTCACCTTCAGCCTTCAGGCATGGAGGGGATCTCGCTTGGGCACAGGGCTCCAAAGCCTTCTATAACGATTTCTATCATGAAGGCCCACATGTCCACTGTCTCAGGAAGGATCCATCAGAGAGCTAGAGCAGGCTGACATGATTCCCCGACAGGACTGCCATGGTGGTGCAGTCCTCCTCTCCGCAGGGATCTCCCTCTCTCTCTTTCATTTCCACAGTGAAACATCTGCTTTTTTGTGGCACAATTAGGTGGCTACCGCATTGCACATGATTTCATTTTCACATTCCATAAATATTCTTACTTTTTGAGAGGTTTCACCTTCATCCAATTGCATTCCTGAATCGATTTGTCTCAAGAAATATATGAAAAAAAATGCCATACAATAATACAACTGTAGCTATGAGGGGATCTTGACAATCCAACAACTGATTATCATGAGATCCATTGCAAGGGTTTTCAATTGGTAAGGCAAGACCTCCAGACAACCAGACAATAAAAAAAAACACTTCTCTAAGGAAAAAGGCTTGGTTCAACCCTTTTCAAGGAAAACACAGTTTATTTTGTATACAAATAGGAAAAAGGAGACAGAAGGTCCTGTAGAACCAAACGAAAATGCATCTCTCTGTTTGTTCAAACAGGTGTGAAGTTTTTAAAGAAGATAGTCGTCACTTGTGTGACGCAAACAGCATTTAGTGTTAATCTCCCACGCTCAATGGCTACCACCTATATAAATACTTCCAGTAACCTTAAGTCCCTTGACCGATTGGCCACATTCTAATCTACCCTTACCCCCTAACACATGGCTCCCCTAGCCTGTCACCTTAATTCCCAGCTACTGGAGTGTTGCGTTAGCTGGAATGTTACCTGACCCATTGGCCTGATCACGTGGTGTGCACCTGGTCGTTAGCATGAGCTCAGTGGACAACTTTGAGGTCAAATTGGCCCTTTGAAATAATTAAGTATGTATGCACTTCTCTTGATACCAGCCACACAGGCGCCCAAGCCATGCTTCCCTGATGCAGGACTAACAGGCCGATTCATGGAATAATTAGCGCGGCGCAAGTGGCCAAAAACGTGCGAATCGCAGTGGAATAGCGAAAATCGCAGTGCAAGTGCGAAAATCGCACGAAAAGCAGCGCACATCGATTCATGGAAGGCCGTGCGCGAGAAAACCATCGGATGTGCGATAAAAAAGTGCGCGGCGCACTTTGGCGCACAGGCCATCTAACTGCGTGCGCCAGGTCACAGCGAAAATCGCACAGGCCACAGCGAAAATCGCACATAGCGCGGCGCACGCAACAAAAGTAGGCGGAACACGGGGCGTAACACTCGGAATGGGGAACAACTTGCCAAAATGTGGGCGTCACGGGGAAGTACAGGGTACAAGTGCGCCCACACGCTCGCCTACACCACGTATTCATGGAAATAGAATAGGGCAAAAAAGCGCACGCTCAAACCAGCGCACAGGCACAAACATGACCGCCACAAGAAAGCAGGCGGTAGCGTCTCTGCGCCTGTAAGAAATGTGCGCCAAAAGGTGCGCCAGCAAATAGCACCTATATACAGCCATGATGAATGTCCTATACTGTGGCCCTCCAGGACAAATGACGTGCAAAGGGGTACCCACAAACACGGACACCCGCTGACAAAAAATACGTGTGTGTGTATACCGGGGTGCGCGGGAAGTCTCACATGCGATTTGTCCGGGTACGTGGATTTCAGGGGTGCGCGGGAAGTTCCACATGTGATTTGGCCGTGTACGTGTATTTCAGGGGTGCGCGGGAAGTTACACACGCGATTTGTCAGGGTACGTGGATTGCAGGGGTGCGCAGGAAGTTCCATACGCGATTTGGCGGTGTACGTGGATTTCAGGGGTGCGCGGGAAGTTCCACACGCAATTTGGCTGGGTACGTGGATTTCAGAGGTGCGCGGGAAGTTCCACACGCGATTTGTCAGGGTTCGTGGATTTCAGGGGTGCGCGGGAAGTTCCACACACGATTTGGCCGGGTACGTGGATTTCAGGGGTGCGCGGGAAGTTCCACACGCGATTTGTCAGGGTACGTGGATTTCAGGGGTGCGCGGGAAGTTCCACACGCGATTTGGCCGTGTACGTGTATTTCAGGGGTGCGCGAGAAGTTCCACACGCGATTAGGCCGGGTACGTGTATTTCAGGGGTGCGCGGGAAGTTCCACACGTGATTTGTCAGGGTACGTGGATTGCAGGGGTGTGCGGGAAGTTCCACACGCGATTTGGCCGTGTACGTGGATTTCAGGGGTGCGTGGGAAGTTCCACACACGATTTGGCCGGGTACGTGGATTTCAGGGGTGCGCGGGAAGTGCCACACGAGATTTGTCAGGGTGCGTGGATTTCAGGGGTGCGCGGGAAGTTCCACACGCGATTTGGCCGTGTACATGTATTTCAGGGGTGCGCGGGAAGTTCCACACGCGATTTGGCCGTGTACGTGTATTTCAGGGGTGCGCGGGAAGTTCCACACACGATTTGTCAGGGTACGTGGATTGCAGGGGTGCGCGGGAAGTTCCACACGCGATTTGGCCGTGTACATGGATTTCAGGGGTGCGCGGGAAGTTCCACACGCGATTTGGCCGGGTACGTGGATTTCAGGGGTGCGCGGGAAGTTCCACACGCGATTTGTCAGGGTACGTGTATTTCATGGGTGCGCGGGAAGTTCCACACGCGATTTGGCCGGGTACGTGTATTTCAGGGGTGCGCGGGAAGTTCCACACGCGATTTGTCAGGGTACGTGGATTGCAGGGGTGCGCGGGAAGTTCCACACGCGATTTGGCCGTGTACGTGGATTTCAGGGGTGCGCGGGAAGTTCCACACGCGATTTGGCCGGGTACGTGGATTTCAGGGGTGCGCGGGAAGTTACACACGCGATTTGTCAGGGTACGTGGATTTCAGGGGTGCGCGGGAAGTTCCACAGGCGATTTGGCCGTGTACGTGTATTTCAGGGGTGCGCGGGAAGTTCCACACGCGATTTGGCCAGGTACGTGGATTTCAGGGGTGCGCGGGAAGGTCCACACGCGATTTGGCTGGGCACGTGTATGACAGGGGTACGCGGGAAATCCTACACGCGATTTGGCTGTGTGCTCCCAGGTATTCCCTGTACACCCTCCACGGCCCCTGCAGGCAGCACACACCACAGGGGACTACCCTGCACACCTGCTCATGTCACCCAGCACCCCCACCCCCCAGCATCCAGGGGCACCCTCCACCAGGCCCCCACTCATGTCTCCCACCACCCCCACCCCCCAGCAGTGCAGGGGCAGCCTCCACCAGGCCCCCACCCATGTCCCCTATCACCCCCACCCCCCAGCATCCAGGGGCACCCTCCACCAGGCCCCCACCCATGTCTCCCACCACCCCCACCCCCACCCCCCAGCCACCAGGGGCAGCCTCCACCAGGCCCCCACTCATGTCTCCCACCACCCCCACCCCCCAGCAGTGCAGGGGCACCCTCCACCAGGCCCCCACCCATGTCCCCTATCACCCCCACCCCCCAGCATCCAGGGGCACCCTCCACCAGGCCCCCACCCATGTCTCCCACCACCCCCACCCCCCAGCCACCAGGGGCAGCCTCCACCAGGCCCCCACTCATGTCTCCTACCACCCCCACCCCCCAGCAGTGCAGGGGCACCCTCCACCAGGCCCCACCCATGTCCCCTATCACCCCCATCCCCCAGCATCCAGGGGCACCCTCCACCAGGCCCCCACTCATGTCTCCCACCACCCCCACCCCCCAGCCACCAGGGGCAGCCTCCACCAGGCCCCCACTCATGTCTGCCACCACCCCCACCCCCCAGCAGTGCAGGGGCACCCTCCACCAGGCCCCACCCATGTCCCCTATCACCCCCACCCCCCAGCATCCAGAGGCACCCTCCACCAGGCCCCCACCCATGTCTCCCACCACCCCCACCCCCACCCCCCAGCCACCAGGGGCAGCCTCCACCAGGCCCCCACTCATGTCTCCCACCACCCCCACCCCCCAGCAGTGCAGGGGCACCCTCCATCAGGCCCCCACCCATGTCCCCTATCACCCCCACCCCCCAGCATCCAGGGGCACCCTCCACCAGGCCCCCACTCATGTCTCCCACCACCCCCACCCCCCAGCCACCAGGGGCAGCCTCCACCAGGCCCCACTCATGTCTCCCACCACCCCCACCCCCCAGCAGTGCAGGGGCAGCCTCCACCAGGCCCCCACCCATGTCTCCCACCACCCCCACCCCCCAGCATCCAGGGGCACCCTCCACCAGGCCCCCACCCATGTCTCCCACCACCCCCACCCCCCAGCCTCCAGGGGCAGCCTCCACCAGGCCCCCACTCATGTCTGCCACCACCCCCACCCCCCAGCAGTGCAGGGGCACCCTCCACCAGGCCCCACCCATGTCCCCTATCACCCCCACCCCCCAGCATCCAGAGGCACCCTCCACCAGGCCCCCACCCATGTCTCCCACCACCCCCATCCCCCAGCCACCATGGGCAGCCTCCACCAGGCCCCCACTCATGTCTCCCACCACCCCCACCCCCCAGCAGTGCAGGGGCACCCTCCACAAGGCCCCCACCCATGTCCCCTATCACCCCCACCCCCCAGCAGTGCAGGGGCACCCTCCACCAGGCCCCCACTCATGTCTCCCACCACCCCCACCCCCCAGCCACCAGGGGCAGCCTCCACCAGGCCCCACTCATGTCTCCCACCACCCCCACCCCCCAGCAGTGCAGGGGCAGCCTCCACCAGGCCCCCACCCATGTCTCCCACCACCCCCACCCCCCAGCATCCAGGGGCACCCTCCACCAGGCCCCCACCCATGTCTCCCACCACCCCCACCCCCCAGCCTCCAGGGGCAGCCTCCACCAGGCCCCCACTCATGTCTCCCACCACCCCCACCCCCCAGCCACCAGGGGCACCCTCCACCAGGCCCCAACCCATGTCCCCTATCACCCCCACCCCCCAGCAGTGCAGGGGCACCCTCCACCAGGCCCCCACCCATGTCTCCCACCACCCCCACCCCCCAGCATCCAGGGGCACCCTCCACCAGGCCCCCACTCATGTCTCCCACCACCCCCACCCCCCAGCCACCAGGGGCACCCTCCACCAGGCCCCCACTCATGTCCCCTATCACCCCCACCCCCCAGCAGTGCAGGGGCACCCTCCACCAGGCCCCCACCCATGTCTCCCACCACCCCCACCCCCCAGCATCCAGGGGCACCCTCCACCAGGCCCCCACTCATGTCTCCCACCACCCCCACCCCCCAGCCACCAGGGGCAGCCTCCACCAGGCCCCCACTCATGTCTCCCACCACCCCCACCCCCCAGCCACCAGGGGCACCCTCTACCAGGCCCCCACCCATGTCCCCTATCACCCCCACCCCCCAGCAGTTCAGGGGCACCCTCCACCAGGCCCCCACTCATGTCTCCCACCACCCCCACCCCCCAGCAGTGCAGGGGCAGCCTCCACCAGGCCCCCACTCATGTCCCCTATCACCCCCACCCCCCAGCAGTGCAGAGGCACCCTCCACCAGGCCCCCACTCATGTCTCCCACCACCCCCACCCCCCAGCCACCAGGGGCACCCTCCACCAGGCCCCCACTCATGTCCCCTATCACCCCCACCCCCCAGCAGTGCAGGGGCACCCTCCACCAGGCCCCCACCCATGTCTCCCACCACCCCCACCCCCCAGCATCCAGGGGCACCCTCCACCAGGCCCCCACTCATGTCTCCCACCACCCCCACCCCCCAGCCACCAGGGGCAGCCTCCACCAGGCCCCCACTCATGTCTCCCACCACCCCCACCCCCCAGCCACCAGGGGCACCCTCTACCAGGCCCCCACCCATGTCCCCTATCACCCCCACCCCCCAGCAGTTCAGGGGCACCCTCCACCAGGCCCCCACTCATGTCTCCCACCACCCCCACCCCCCAGCAGTGCAGGGGCAGCCTCCACCAGGCCCCCACTCATGTCCCCTATCACCCCCACCCCCCAGCAGTGCAGAGGCACCCTCCACCAGGCCCCCACCCATGTCCCCTATCACCCCCACCCCCCAGCAGTGCAGGGGCAGCCTCCACCAGGCCCCCACTCCTGTCTCCCACCACCCCCACCCCCCAGCCACCAGGGGTACCCTCCACCAGGCCCCCACTCATGTCCCCTATCACCCCCACCCCCCAGCAGTGCAGGGGCAGCCTCCACCAGGCCCCCAGTCATGTCCCCTATCACCCCCACCCCCCAGCAGTGCAGGGGCACCCTCCACCAGGCCCCCACCCATGTCCCCTATCACCCCCACCCCCCAGCAGTGCAGGGGCAGCCTCCACCAGGCCCCCACTCATGTCTCCCACCACCCCCACCCCCAGCCACCAGGGGCACCCTCCACCAGGCCCCCTCCCATGTCCCCTATCACCCCCACCCCCCCAGCAGTGCAGGGGCACCCTCCACCAGGCCCCCACTCATGTCTCCCACCACCCCCACCCCCCAGCAGTGCTGGGGCAGCCTCCACCAGGCCCCCACTCATGTCCCCTATCACCCCCACCCCCCAGCAGTGCAGGGGCACCCTCCACCAGGCCCCCACCCATGTCCCCTATCACCCCCACACCCCAGCAGTGCAGGGGCACCCTCCACCAGGCCCCCACTCATGTCTCCCACCACCCCCACCCCCCGGCCACCAGGGGCAGCCTCCACCAGGCCCCCACTCATGTCTCCCTGCACCCAGGTCCTCACAATCACCAACCATGTGCGTAATGGTCAGCCTCCACAGCCAAAAGGCCCTACCAAGTAACCCATTCACCCACATGGAAATGGAAATTACATGTTACACCCCCAACGTACATAAAGCAAATGAACCCATGTCTCTCACACACAATGGTTGCAAATGAATTGGAAAACACCCAACATGACATGCATGAAACCAATGAGATGATACCACACAGTGAAGTATGAAAACAAAATTGTACTAAAAAAATATGAATGCAAATGAAATGAAACAAACTACAATGCCAATGAAAAAAAGAAAAGGTGCATGTCCGTCCAAAAAAATTAAAAACACCAAATCCAAAAAAAATGTACTTCAAAGTCACATTAAAAATGAAATCAATCCGACAGAAAAAAAATAAATCCAAACACCATTGCTCCATGGAGAAGAAATAAAAAATTAAAAAATAAAACAATCCAATGAAGAACTATGTACAAAATATCCAAGGGTCCATGAGCCCAACTGAACAAAGGAAACCTACAAAAAACACTAACAAAAATGCAACTATATACAAAAAGTGGCGCTGTGTCCGTCGACTCCAAATCATAAGAATAAACAAATGAAACCTAAAACTAAAGAACTATATACAAAGGCGGCGGGCAAGTCCAGCGGCTCACTCCGTAGTGTTCTGGGCCAGGGCATCATCAAACTCCTCGTCTATGTCCCAGAGGCGGTCCTGTTTCATGGCCCCGAGGGTCCGCAGGGACAACGCCATCTGCTCCTCCAACCCCCTGCGGATTGCCTCGAGGCACTCGGCCCGCCTCAGGGCCCTCCGCATGGAGTTCTCCGTCCTGACCATCGTGAGCCGCTCCTCTTCCGCCCGCCGCCGCTCCGCACCTATCTGCTGGCCCAACCGCAGCCACACGGAAGACACTTCCTGTCCTGGGTCCTCCTGCCCTCCGGCCGATGCCTGCCCCTCCGATGTTGATGGCCCCGAGCCATGATGCCTCCCACGTTGACTCTGCTGCTGCCTCCGACGCAACTGCATCTGCCAGCACGACGGCATCCAGGCTGATGGAATCCACCGACGCCGTCGTGCACGTGCCCTGCCTGATGATGCCGGCACATCCTCCATCTGCTGGGGTACATTTGCTGTGGTGTCCACCTCTGCTTGACCTCCGACTGTGGCAGGGATGGGATCCCCACCGAGCTGGCTGCATAGGTCAGGGCAGGTCCACAGGGGGCCCTGGTGGCATCTGGGCCGGAAGACGGCAAGGAGAGCGACCGGCGTATAGCCTCCACAGAGGAGGAGAGGGCCACCAGATTGGCCGACACATGCAGGAAACCCCCAAACATGGAAGATCCCAATTGGGCCACGTCGGCACGGTGCTCTTCGTGATGATGTGCGTGCTCCTCCCGGGAAGCACGCACGTCATCACGAAGTGCACCCGCGCGCATCGCAACCCCAATCAGGACCTTCTCCATACGGACACGGGTCCCCTCGTCCGCAGGTGGAGGGGAGTCAGGTGACATGGACATCCCCTCTACCTGCGGACGGGCCTGGGACGGGGCATCCCTGCTGGTGCATGGTCGTGCACTCACAGGGTCAGGGACAGCGACATGCACAGGCCCCTCCACGGTGACCTGTGCTGCCTCCTGCCCCTGGCCCTGGACTGCACCATTTGCACCAGCAGGGATGCCCCCACCAGGCCCCATGTGTGCCCCTGTGGCGGCCTCCTCCTCCTCTGTGGAAACCACCAACCTGGATGGCTCCTCACCGTCTTCCACCGTAGCAGGCCCCTGTGGGGGCTCACCCACCCCTTCCGCTGCAGCCGTGGGGGCATCCCCGCCGCCTTGCTCCACAGCGCCGTCTCCGCCCTCTTCTTCACTAGCCGCTGCGTAGAGGGTGACAAAGAACACAAGCATCAGGGTACTGTACAATGGTTCCCTAGACAGGAAGCAATAGCAGATGAGTACCACTGTCAAAGTACACTTCCATCATGTCCCTCCACAACACATGGGTCAGTCCAGGCAAAACACACACAGTAACAGGCATGGTGCATGCCATGGACATTTCCATACATGTCCAATGGACTCTTGAAACATACAATGATATGGAACTCACATGCATCATGGGTCATGCCTATCACATGCACACACTTCACCTCAGTCACATCCATCTGGCCCCATACACCCCAAACACAGTGGATACAAGGGTAACTAGGCTGCATCAGTGAATCTGTGCATTGTCACACACATGTGTCATGCATCCATGGCATGCACAAGTCACAGACACGCAGGTCAGGCACACAGACATGGCTACCATATATGTACCTGGCATCAGCACCCATCCCTCACCCCCACGCATGTCCAGGAACAGAGACTGGCAGGCTCTCATGTTTAAAATCTGCATAGGGCTCCCCATGTGGCATTTAAACACATGCATCAACCATGTGGTTCACACATCACTGGTCGCACATGCATTACCATGATGTCCCTGCACACATACATGCATACATGGCCTATGTCACACATACAGGCAAGTATCAGAGAACCAGCACAATGCAACATGCCCTGTCTCACACAGCTATGCTTGGACACTTACCGCTCAACTCCAGACGGGTCTCCCTCTCAAGGATCTGGGCGTGGAGCGCTGGGCGTACGCGTTCCAGGACCCTCATCTGGATGGAACTCATGCAGCCCCGGCCCCCCTCCACGAGGCGCCGGGCCTTCACGAGGGTCCTGGACCTCAAGTCCTCCCAGCGCTTCTTGATCTTCTGGACATCGCGGGTTGCCACCCCCTCCGCGTTGATGGCAACCACACAGTCGGCCCAGATCCTCTCCCGTCCTTCCTTGCTGGCGCGGGACGATCCAAAGAGGGCATCATACTGCCCCAGGACATGCTCCACCAGGACACCAACTTCGGTGGCAGTGAAGCTGGTGCCCCTCTGCCCCTCTGGCCTGGGGTTGCCACTGGTGCCAGATGTGGAAGTGCCCGACATGGCAACCCCAGAGGCAGGTGTGGGTGGGCAACTGGGTCCTGGGGCTGGGCTGTGGAGCGATGTAATCCCAGTCGGGAGTCTTCAGTTCCAGCAGGGGTGGACACAGCAACTGGACCCCTGCAGATGGCTGATGTGCAGGCACCAAATGGCAGGGCACGGTGGCAGCAGGCAGGCAGGCAGGCAGGCAGCAGCATATGGCACGTGGGAGGCTGCTCGGGGCACTGGGGGGCTGTAATTCGGCCTTCTGGGCAGGAGCGTGGTCTTCCGTGTGTTTTTGCGTGGCCAGCTTGATACGGAGTGATTTGGCACGTGAAAATCCTGCACGTCAGCGTGAAATTCGAGGAAAGGCCCTTAGCGCGTAAGCGCGTCAGCCCGCATATGCGATTCTATTGGACCAAAGGCCCTCAGCGCATAAGCGCGTCTGAGACGTGACCCGCACGGGTGTTTCCCACACAGCACGTGATGACGGAGCACACGTGGAAAGACTGCACGTCAGAGTGTCATCGCGTGTAATTGGACAGCACGTCAGAGTGTCATCGCGTGTAATTGGACAAAAGTGCGTGTACACGCGATTGGCCTATGTACGTGTATTTCAGGGGTGCGCGGGCACTTACACACGCAAGTACGTCAGCGCACCTGTATCCCGGGGTGTGCGGGAATTTCCACACGCTATTGGACTGGGTACTGGATTTCAGGGGTGCGCGGGTCACACGCTCGCCTACAACACGCGCAACGCATAAATTTGCGCGCTAACAAAATAACAAACTCAGACCCAGGATGAACATACCGTAACTAATAGCAGTGGCCGTGGGCTACCAAAGGAGGAGGAGGAGGATAGTCAGGGCCAGAATATTCACACCCAGAACCAGCCTTTTTGGGATGCCTGATGACCAGGTGTATGGGAGGTACAGGTTTCCACCACACATAATACTGGACCTGGTGAGTGAGTGGGAGGATGACCTCACATCACCCACCCTGTGCTCCCAAGCACTCAGCCCTCTGGAGAAGGTCCTCAATGTACTGCACTTCTTAGCCACTGGATCATTTCAGCGGACAAGTGCCATAGTGGGTGGGGTATCACAGGCCACCCAGTCACGCTGCCTACACCAGGTCTTGAACATCATCACTGCACGCCCATCAGTCCGCAGGCACATATACCTGGCCAGAACACCTGCAGAAAGGCATGCTGCCGCCCTGGATTTTTACGGTGTGGCACGATTCCCCAAAGTGATAGGTGCCATCGACTGCACCCATGTGGCTCTACGTCTCCCAGGGCATCAGAGTACATCTATAGGAACCGCAAGCACTGTCATTCCATCAACGTGCAGGTAGTATGTAATGCCAAGGGAATCATCACCTCAGTATATGCCAACTATCCCGGGTCCACCCACGACAGCTTCATTTACCGAATGTCCACCCTAAGCCGGGACATAGAAGCTGGGCGGCATGGCGATACATGGCTGCTTGGTGTGTATGAATGCCACTGCACATGCATGCATGCCAGATACTGAGCAAGGTCACAACCCCACCAATGATACCAATCACCACCTCCACAGGGGACAGTGCCTACCCTCTCAGCCCCCACATGATGACGCCAATTCGGAACCCCACCACGCCACCCGAGGTAAGATATAACACAGCCTACATTACAACCCGGGGCATAGTGGAGCGCACATTCGGAGTGCTAAAGTCACGCTTTCGCTCCCTTGACCGTTCTGGCGGGCAGCTGTTATACGCTCCCCCAGTAGTGTGCAGGATCATAGTGGCAGCATGTGTCCTGCACAACGTTGCAACACGCCAGGGCCTGGCCGTGGACATGGTGGTGGCCCCACATCCCCAACCACATGCACAGCCGCTGCGCATGGGAGGGGAAAGGGCACGGGGGAGGCAGCCCGTACACAGCTAGTGGCTAATTACTTCACATAGAAATCACACCCCTGTGGAGTGCACACTGCCCTGGCACATTCCATCTGACAATCAATGATGACTCAACCTGACACTGATCCTGAATGTCTGGAGAATCAACCGTGAAAACCATATCAGCCTGAGATTGTTCACCTGGAAGTGTTACAATGTGTGCATCCCTACCCACACAGACACCACCAAGGCAGTTTTGTGAAGAAACACATTCAAGCAGCTAAAATGAATACCCACTTGCAAAATGCAACAAGAGGACAGTGCCATGTCAGCCAACCCATCCCCAGCACCGCCACACGACACACTGTGCCATGTCATGCTATTTGCAGGTAAACAAAGTAATCCCCACAACATGACACAAGTGTCACAATGTACAGTGTCCCTAATTGAAACTTGCAACACCTGAAATGCTCACAGTAATGCAGGACCAACAACAAACTTGAGCAGGTACTACCATTAACATGACATCACAAATGTAATAAATTAGTAGTCTCACCACCTGGAAATGCCTGCACTCCCACCACTTCCAACTGTACAGTGTTGGCGCCATGTAGAGTTGTAGGTGCACTGCTGCCAACATGGACCCCATCTCCAAACTAGAGGGCCTTGTGTAGACATGAGGAAGGGACCTGCAAATTGGGAGGTAGACACAAATGATGAGTTACACATCAATGCAACATGCAGTGTACAACACAACAGCAATATGCACTAGGAATGTATACACAGTATTGACTAGACTACCCACACATGTAGTGGGAGTCCAATGTCACCATGTACGTCAATGTCACTTGGGCACACCCTTTGCAAACCCATGGAAACGGGAAGCAGGAGGGGTGTGTGTGACTCAAACCCAAGCATCTGAACCAAATACATGACAAGTGTAACGCTCACCTGATTCCCGTAGAGGCGCCGGTCTTGACTGGGCGTATGCCGTATCTTCAAAGGTGATGTGTAACACACGGCTGGCTCTTTGGGCTGGACCTCTGTGCACTGTATGTCTGACTCAAAGGGTAAGATGTCTGCAGATAGAAAATATGGGATTAATGAACTGGGTTATTGAATGTCTCTCGCTTCTTCCCTTTCTCTTCTCCTGTAGCACCCCAAAGGTCAACGCTCTCACCTTAGGTAAGTGAACGCCGTGCTCTCCATCTGCCTCGGGGCAGGGTGCTGTAACCAGTTTCTTCACTGGATAAGGGGAGCAGGCCTCTTGACTTCAGAGGACTGCTGTCCGTCGTTTACTGCACGAACGGTAAGTTTCGAGTAATTCTAATGTCTTTAGTAATGATGTCTCTTGTTTTGCAGGGTTCCGGCGATGGCGGATGACGGGCTGAAGTGAGTTGAAGATGGAGCCCGTGTGATGAATAGAAGCGCCTGGAAGCACGTAAGTAAGCGCTTGTTGCCTGCTTCACGATGCGCTCTAACTGTCTTTTTATGTTGCAGGTACAAGTTTGGAGCGGCTGCAGGGTGCCGGAATACCCACTGGGTTAGATGTGAAAAGGAGTAATGGCACGTGAGTATTAAAGTTCCCCAATGTCTTTAAACGCACCTTGTTTTGTCTTTCAGATGCGGGATGCAGCGCCGAAGGCCTCCGGAGCGTGCGAAGAGTTGGTGAGCTTTTGTCTTTCAGATGCCGGAATGCAGTGCGAAGACCTCCGGAGCGCACGAAGAGTAGGTAAGCCTTTGTCTTTCAGATGCCGGAATGCAGCGCGAGGCGTTGATGACAGCCGATGGACCAGGTAAGTGAAGCGCTGTCACTGAAGACCGTAATGCTAACCTGTTCTTTCTTGTCTTTATAGATGTTGCTGAAGACTGGATTCAGGATGGTAAGCCTTTTTCCTTAGGCCCAGGATCAGATGCAGAAGACACGATGAGCGTTCTGCTGCAGAGGATGCAGAATAACGCAAAGCAAGATTCATCCATCGGGTGTGGTTTAAATAGCCTCCTGTAGTGCTTAGGTGTCTCCTTCCACAGCCACGCCTAGGTAAGAAAAGAGTTCCTGCTTTCCAGAAGAGTTCCAGTGTTCTGAACCTAGGGAGTGGCTCCTGCCCCACCCAACAGGAAAAGTAGTTCCAAACAGAAGAGGATCAGAGGCTCAACTGGCAGGCAAGTAAGCAGCATGGTCTGCTGCAGGTAAGTCCACCCAAGCATTATGAGCCCGGCACTTCCAGCGCTGGGACTGGGCATATTTATGAGCCTGGTGCCACTGGCGCCAGGACTGGGTCCAAAAGGTCCCAATTGGGACTGGTTGGCCCTCGGAAACTGGGTTATGGATCTGCTTCCAAGGGAGTTGGGAAAACCCTGACCTTTTGGAAGCAGAGATCATGACAGTACCCCCCCTCAAGGCCCCTCCCAAACCGGGCTTCTCCGGGGGTTTTGGCTTGTCAGGAAATGTTCGGTGAAATCTTTTGATTAGGCGAGGAGCGTGGACATATTCAGCAGGTTCCCAGGATCTCTCTTGGGGGCCGTAGCCTTTCCAGTCAATTAGGTAAAATAGTTTAGATTTGGAGATCTTGGAGTCCAGAATGCTTTTGACTTCAAACTCGAGTTCTCCATCAACTAGGATGGGTTTTGGAGATTTAGTTGGTCGGGTTTGAGGTTGCACGGGTTTTAATAGAGAGACGTGGAAGACCGGATGTATCTTCATGTGCGGGGGCAAGTCCAACTTGACCGCTACTGGGTTTACTATGGTAGTGATGGAATAGGGACCAAGGTATCTTGGGTTGAATGTGCGTGGCCCTTTTAGAGGTAGATATTTGGTGGATAACCAGACTTGATCCCCTACTTGATATTGAGGGGCTTCCTTCTGATGTTGATCTGCTCCTTTCTTGTATTGTTCTTTAGCCCTTTGAAGGTGAGAAACAGCTTTCTTAAAGGCTTGGGTGATTGTAGAATGCAGGTAGTCTACTGCTGGTGTTTCAAGATCTTGGAGGGGATCCAACTCCGAGGTTCGAGGGTGACTGCCGTATAAAAGAAAAAACGGGGTTTTCCCAGTTCCCGAATGGACAGAGTTGTTGTAGGCATATTCGGCTATCCAAAGGATGTCTTTCCAAGTTTTTTCAGTTTGTTGCAGCATGCAGCGTAAATACTGTTCCAGAGTTTGATTGGTCCTCTTGGTTTGTCCGTCGGTCTGAGGGTGGTGACTGGTCGATAGTCTCACATCAATTTGAGCCGACCGACAGCAACTTCGCCAAAAATGGGAAATAAATTGACTACCTCGATCCGAAATTAGAACCGAAGGAAAACCGTGCAGTCGGACGATGTTTTCGAGAAATTCTCGGGCCAGAGTTGCTGCTGTTGGCAAGCCTTTGAGCGGAATGAAATGCGCCATCTTGGAGAATAAGTCCACGATTACTAGAATCGTATTGTATCCGGAGCATGGAGGTAGATCGGTGATGAAGTCCATAGAAAGCGTATGCTAAGGGCGAGGTGGGATGTCAATAGGGCGTAAGAGGCCTGCTGGTCTTTCCTTTTGACTCTTGTTTTGGGCGCATACTCCACAGGACATTATAAAGTCTCTGATATCTTTTTTCCAAGACGGCCACCAGAAGTAGCGCTTGATCTTTTCTGAGGTCTTGGCCATACCGGGATGTCCTTCCATTAAAGGATCGTGATAACAAGAGATTACTTTTTTCTGTAAATCTGTGCTGGGCAGGTATAATCGTTCTTGGAAATACAATAAGTTGTCCTTTACTGCAAAGTCCTTTCCCTGCAGATGCCAATTTTGTATGTCTGCTGGAGTTACAAGTTGCCTGGCTTTATCCTTAACTTCCTCTATGGATTGTGTGGCGATTACACCCAGAAGTCTTTGTTCGGGAATGATTGGTACAGGTTTAGGGTTGATCAAATGTTCTTCCACTCCCATCCGAGAAAGGGCATCAGCTTTACCGTTTTTTTGTACCAGGTCGATAGGTAATTATGAAGTCAAACTCGGCAAAGAATAATGCCCAACGGAGTTGTCTAGAGGATTGGGCTTTTGCGGTTTTCAAATATTGCAGGTTTCGGTGATCCGTAATCACAGTAATGGTGTGTCGGGCCCCCAGCAGATAATGCCGCCAAGCCTTAAAGGCAGACTTGATAGTCAGAAGTTCCTTGTCAGTAATCGTGTAGTTGATTTCAGGAGGCGAGAATTTGCGGGACCAAAATGCCACGGGATGCAACTGATTGGTTACCGGGTCCTTTTGTGATAGAACTGCCCCCATGGCAAGGCTTGAAGCATCAGTTTCCACGATGTAGGGGAGTTCGGGGCGAGGGTGTTTTAAGATTGGTGCAGAGAGAAATCTAGTCTTCAAATCCTGGAAAGCTTGTTCCGCGTCGGTAGACCATTCAAAACGTTTGTTTTTCTTTAACAAGGCAGTGATGGGCTGGACTATCCGAGAAAATTCGGGGATAAACCTGCGATAAAAGTTAGCGAGGCCTAACATGCTTTGCACACCTTTTACGGAGGATGGTGATGGCCATTTGAGAACTGCATCGACATTCTTTGAATCCATACGCACTCCGCTAGGTGATAATATGAATCCCAAGAATTCAACTTCAGTCACGTTGAAAACACATTTTTCCAACTTAGTGAAAAGTTTGTGTTGACGCAATCTTTCGAGGACCATTTTCACGTGTTTCCGATGTTCAGATTCCGATGAAGAATAAACGAGGATGTCGTCAATGTAAACAACAACACACACATCTATGAGTTCTCTGAGGACATCGTTCATAAAATATTGAAAGGCGGCCGGGGCATTGCAAAGTCCGAAGGGGATGACCTGATATTCAAATAGCCCATATTTGGTGCGGAAGGCCGTCTTCCATTCATCGCCCTCTTTTACTCGTACCAAGTGGTAGGCTCCTCTAAGATCCAGCTTTGGATATATGCATGCTTTTCTGACTTGGTCCAGGAGTTCAGGGATCAAAGGTAACGGATATATATTCTTGATGGTGATCTGGTTCAGGGAGCGATAATCTATACAAGTTCTAAGGTCTCCTTCCTTTTTTGGAACGAAGAACAAAGCTGAAGAAGCTGGGGACTTGGAAGGACGAATAAACCCATTTGCCAGGTATTGATCCAGGTATTGTCGAAGGTGAAGGTTCTCAGGCTCGGTGACGGCATAAATTCTACTACAAGGAGGAGTAGATCCAGGTATCAGGTCTATCTGGCAGTCATAAGACCTATGAGGAGGTAGAGAGTTAGCCTGATCCTTCCGGAAGACATCTTGGTATTCTAGGTATTCGGGAGGTAACTGGGGAGTCTCTGAAGAAATTGCTGCCAGTGCAACACCAGGTGGAGGGTGACAAGTAGAGACACATTCTGGAAACTGGACCGTTCTTGCTCGCCAATCGATCAGAGGATTGTGTTTCTCTAACCAAGGTATTCCTAGAATAATCTGAAACTGAGGAGCCTTGATCACATCGAACACGATCTTCTCATGGTGTCCATCTTGACTTACTAGCGTCACTTCTTGAGTGGTATGCGTTACTGGTCCGGAGGCTATCTCCGTTCCATCCACCGTAGTAATGACATCCTTTACAGCCTTGGGAAAAAGAGTTAGATTCATCCTCAAAACCATTTCGTGATCCACATAATTGCCGATGGCACCGCTGTCGACGTAAGCTTCAATTGCATGTAATCGATCCGGATTATCAGGGCTAATGAGGACCATATGTATCACGAAATGCGAGGTCACGGAACTGGTTTTCACGC
This sequence comes from Ambystoma mexicanum, assembly GCF_040938575.1. Classification (NCBI taxonomy): domain Eukaryota; kingdom Metazoa; phylum Chordata; class Amphibia; order Caudata; family Ambystomatidae; genus Ambystoma; species Ambystoma mexicanum. Next base: position 46,771,281 of record NC_090925.1, on the reverse strand, counting down.
TCGGCAAGAGGACCTCTATTCTTGTCGGGCGAGCTCGTTTCCCTGCTCAGAGTTTGTAACTTTGGTAACTGCAGCTCCTACTGCCTTCTTGGCAGGTTTCACCGGACAGTCTCAAAGAAAGTGCCCTGAGTTTCCGCAATAGAGGCATAATTGCAACTGTTTTCTCCTTTCCCGCTCCTTTTGTGTTAGAGGACCTTTCAGGCCCCCTATTTGCATGGGTTCCCCAGAGTCTACTCCTTTGGAAGGAGATGGCGGTTTGGAAAATACTCGAGCATCAAACTTGGAACGATCGGCCTTCCTGTTCTGCAGTCTGTGATCTATTTGAACGACTAAGTCTATATAGTCCGAACAATCTTGTGGGGGATTCACTACTTGGGCTAACACATCTTTGAGCTCTCCACGTAGACCTCTATAAAACAGCGTAATCCTTTTGTCCTCAGGCCATTGAGTTTCCACTATCAGTCTGTTGAAAGACGCAATATAAGCCAAAAGGTCTTGATTACCTTGTCGCAACGAAAGAAGCTCATTGTCCAAGGCCTGCCCCTGTGAATGTCTTGCGAACAGTTTTTCCATACTGAGCTGAAAAGCTTGAAAATCATGGAGGACCGGATCATCTTGATTTACTAGAGGGATCGACCAGTCTGCCGCATTGCCACTAAGGTACGAAAGCACGAAAGCTACTTTAGCTTGATCAGTTGGAAAGGCTGCTGGCCGGCATAAGAAATGCAACCGGCACTGATTGATAAATACTGCAAACCTCTTTGGGTCACCAGAAAATCGTTTGGGCGGAGCCAGAGGTACATTCCCAGGTAGGTTGATCTGCACTGGATTCATAGAGGATGTAGAAGGAAGATTTCCCCCAGATGCGGGTAACGGGGTCTGTCCGGCTTGTGACTGTAGCAATTGTCTAGCGAGATCATCTGTTCGCTCCTTGGAAATAATCAGTTCCCTTCTTAGAGCGTTCGTTTCCTGACGGGCTGCATGCACTTCTGCCCTTAGTTCCCCAAGTAACTGGGCTAGCTGGTCGGTATCCGAGGTTTCCATAGCGCCTGGACGGGAGTTTTGCGGTAGGCTTTGCGTTCTGTAACGCTCACCTGATTCCCGTAGAGGTGCCGGTCTTGACTGGGCGTATGCCGTATCTTCAAAGGTGATGTGTAACACACGGCTGGCTCTTTGGGCTGGACCTCTGTGCACTGTATGTCTTACTCGAAGGGTAAGATGTCTGCAGATAGAAAATATGGGATTAATGAACTGGGTTATTGAATGTCTCTCTCTTCTTCCCTTTCTCTTCTCCTGTAGCACCCCAAAGGTCAACGCTCTCACCTTAGGTAAGTGAACGCCGTGCTCTCCATCTGCCTCGGGGCAGGGTGCTGTAACCAGTTTCTTCACTGGATAAGGGGAGCAGGCCTCTTGACTTCAGAGGACTGCTGTCCGTCGTTTACTGCACGAACGGTAAGTTTCGAGTAATTCTAATGTCTTTAAAAGTCTTTAGTAATGATGTCTCTTGTTTTGCAGGGTTCCGGCGATGGCGGATGACGGGCTGAAGTGAGTTGAAGATGGAGCCCGTGTGATGAATAGAAGCGCCTGGAAGCACGTAAGTAAGCGCTTGTTGCCTGCTTCACGATGCGCTCTAACTGTCTTTTTATGTTGCAGGTACAAGTTTGGAGCGGCTGCTGGGTGCCAGAATACCCACTGGGTTAGATGTGAAAAGGAGTAATGGCACGTGAGTATTAAAGTTCCCCAATGTCTTTAAACGCACCTTGTTTTGTCTTTCAGATGCGGGATGCAGCGCCGAAGGCCTCCGGAGCGTGCGAAGAGTTGGTGAGCTTTTGTCTTTCAGATGCCGGAATGCAGTGCGAAGACCTCCGGAGCGCACGAAGAGTAGGTAAGCCTTTGTCTTTCAGATGCCGGAATGCAGCGCGAGGCATTGATGACAGCCGATGGACCAGGTAAGTGAAGCGCTGTCACTGAAGACCGTAATGCTAACCTGTTCTTTCTTGTCTTTATAGATGTTGCTGAAGACTGGATTCAGGATGGTAAGCCTTTTTCCTTAGGCCCAGGATCAGATGCAGAAGGCACGATGAGCGTTCTGCTGCAGAGGATGCAGAATAACGCAAAGCAAGATTCATCCATCGGGTGTGGTTTAAATAGCCTCCTGTAGTGCTTAGGTGTCTCCTTCCACAGCCACGCCTAGGTAAGAAAAGAGTTCCTGCTTTCCAGAAGAGTTCCAGTGTTCTGAACCTAGGGAGTGGCTCCTGCCCCACCCAACAGGAAAAGTAGTTCCAAACAGAAGAGGATCAGAGGCTCAACTGGCAGGCAAGTAAGCAGCATGGTCTGCTGCAGGTAAGTCCACCCAAGCATTATGAGCCCGGCGCTTCCAGCGCTGGGACTGGGCATATTTATGAGCCTGGTGCCACTGGCACCAGGACTGGGTCCAAAAGGTCCCAATTGGGACTGGTTGGCCCTCGGAACCTGGGTTATGGATCTGCTTCCAAGGGAGTTGGGAAAACCCTGACCTTTTGGAAGCAGAGATCATGACAACAAGCCTGCATGTGCCCAGCCACAATGCAGCGTATGCCCACAGGAACCACAGAAGGCAACAAATTGTCCCAAAAAAATTGGGAAAAATAAAAATAAAAATAAAAATATATCAAAAATGGCCATTGATGGGCCCGGGGGGGTTGGGGAGGCCACCCAGGAGGTCCGAGGACAGGGTGCACACCAAAACCCACCTGTGTGGATCCTGGGAAAAATAAACATCTCCATGGGCTCATGGCCCACACGGCTACCCTATTGTGGGAGTATCACTGCTGTCGCTATTATCACCCTGTGCAGCTGCATCCGGAGGTGGTTGCACTATGGGAGGCAGCCCACGCAAGGCCCTAGTCTGCTCCTCCATGGCTGCAAGCATGCGGGTGTGGTAGGTCTGGTTCTGGAGGATGAGTGTGCGGAGGTCCCCATGCAACAACTCACGGGATGCCCGGACCTCCGCCCTCGTTGCCTGCATCTCAGCTGAGAGCGTACGGGTGAGACGCTCCAGCTGCTGTTCTGTCCTTTGGTGTGTTGAAGCCTCAAGCTCAACAAGAGTCGTCCTGAGGTGAAGGAGCTCCTGCCTCAGGGCTTCCCTGTGGCCCTGGGACTCTATGGAGATGGCCTCCTGCAGAGTTGCCAGTGCGTCCCGCCTGTCCCTGTTGGACGCCAACATGTCCTCCCTGTGTGACTGGCAGATGGAGTCGGTTGCCTGTTGTAGTCGCTCCATCAGCCTTTCAGGGGGGACAATGGAAGTGGCCACCCTATCCATGGCCTGAGCCATCATCTCGGATGATGCTGCCTGTTGGGTTGCCATACCGTAAATGGATTGCTCCCATGCGGTATTGCCAGGTGGCGTACGGCCACCACGTCAGCGGGCACCACACCTGTCTGGGGCAAGGCGAACTGCGCCTTGCTGTGCCGGCACTGCTTGAGGCTGCAGGACTGCATTCCCCCTCTGATCTGCTGGCCCAGGAACAGGATCAGATGTCGCGGAGTGTGACCCTGCATCCGTAACCACCAAAGGCGTAGCTGCCAACACTGACATCCCCATTGAGGGTTCTGACCCTGGTGCAGGTGGGTGGGACAGAACAGAATCCCTCCCTGGAACACTCACCTGCGACGGCACGTAGGTCTCATCATCCGAATCAACACCTGAGTACAGCTCGGGGGAGGTGCAGCCAGAGACACCCCTTGATAGCATGACCTGCAGCACTTGTGGGTTCTCACCCACCACCATACCACGTCCCTCACTGGTGGTTGGTCTGCCCTCGGACCCCTCCTGGGTCTGCACCATCTCCACAACCCCAGCAGTATCAGGTGCGTCTTCCCCTGCAAAGACATAAAAACAAAGAAATGGAAACAGGCATTAGCACCATGGCACACAATGAGGGCTGAGAAGCAAGAGAACCAGTACTTGATTGACACATGTCACACATGACTAAAACCCTCCCATGCATGCACCCTCACTGCATATGAAGGGCAGGCTGTTAAGATGGAAATCACGGGAATGCTGCGTACCTGTATTTCTGGATGATCTCGACGGGGCAGCCAGACTGACGGGAAGACTTGGTAACACAAGCAACCAGCCCTTCCTCCACCCTGAATGGGAACTGGGTGGAAGATGAACCGATTCCCAATGCCACAACCAGGTTGCAGAGATGGCAGTTCTGCACGGCGTTGACCGAAGAAGTGGTAGGAGGGAATCCTTGAGGTGAAGTTAGAGTCCCAAGGTGTGGAAGGCCACACTCACAGCTGGCAATGGATGATGAGAAGCAAAGTCCAAAGGTGTGGGAGGCCACACCCGTAACAGGCAATGGGTGCTGAGAAACTGAGTCCAAAGGTGTGGAAGGCCACACCCGTAGCAGGCAATGGGTGCTGAGAAGCAAAGTCCAAGGTGTGGGAGGCCACACCCGTAGCAGGCAATGGGTGCTGAGAAGCAAAGTCCAAGGTGTGGGAGGCCACACCCGTAGCAGGCAATGGGTGCTGAGGAGCAAAGTCCAAGGTGTGGGAGGCCACACCCGTAGCAGGCAATGGGTGCTGAGAAGCAAAGTCCAAGGTGTGGGAGGCCACACCCGTAGCAGGCAATGGGTGCTGAGGAGCAAAGTCCAAGGTGTGGGAGGCCACACCCGTAGCAGGCAGGGGAAGCTGGGAGGATGAGAATCCAAAGAATGGCACAGGAGAACCCAGAATAGCCAGGCCAAAGATAGGGAGGAAAGAGGGCTGAGAACCAGGGCTGAATAGGGAGGAACCCAGGAGGAGAGAAACTGGACCAGAGAGAGGAGCCAGGAGAACCCCGGCAGCAGGACGGAGAGGACCGGCAGGGAAGGAGGTAAGGACTGAGAAGCAGGGAAAAACAAGACTGGAGCTAACTGGTAGCGCGGGGAAAGGCGAGGACACGATCCGGAACAGAACGCGTTGAGACGCGATCTGTTCCCGACCGCGCCCTCCCCTTTATGGGCCGCCGGCGCCTGCGAGGCCTGGAGCGCAAGCCCGATGGTTGCCAGGCGCCGGCGGCCTCAGAATGAGGCTTGAGCAGCAAGCTGCTCCAGGCTTCGGCGGCCGCCCCCACGGCGCATGCGCGGGGCCGTAATTGCGGTCCCCGACGTAAGCGCCGCGGAGCTGCCGCCCCTGTCCCTGGAGCTCTCCCCCCTGCGCCTCCCCAAACGCGGAAGCGTGGGTAGAGGCGCCAGGGAGGGGGAGCGCGAACGGTGAACCCCGGTCTCCTGGTAAGCGTGACACAGGCAAATGGCACACACTGATGACACCAAGATGGAAGATGAACACATTTTCTGCATGCTGCCTGGCAGTGGCATCACACATTGGCCTGTGATTGCCAGGTGAAACACACATGCCATCACACAGATGGCATGTACCATTGCTATTGAGTGAAGATGGAGAGGAGGGCAGCACCTATTCATTCAGTCCAGTTCCCGCATGTAATAGCTTTTCTAATTCAAACAGGTCAGATTTTTCACCGGGAGCTGCCAGTCCAAAATTGTCCAATTGCACAGGGACATGTGTGAACAAATGATATCCAGGTAACAAAGTCACTCCACTTTACCATAGCCATGTCAGACATGTGACTAGAGGACTGAGAAATGCCTAGTAAAAGTGTTGGAATGCAAACAATCTGCCTGAATGAACAGAGAAAAATAAGCAACAATGTTGTGGCAAGGTGACACTTCAAGGGCAACTGGCGTGCTGTTGGGCTAGATGTCTACTGTTGGCAGAAGGGATACTGCTATGGCCAAATGCAGCTGTGCAGGATGTATTGCATGAAGCACATGGCTGACCCATATGACTCAGGCGCACACACTCTCACCTGGCACACAAACAGAAGCCCTCACACACACACCATGCACATGGATGACACACACATGCATGTGCACTCACCGGACAATGCCTCGTAATCAGGCAGATCTCCCACGCCTTGGATCTGTTCCTCCGTGACGTAGGTCCCAGCGACTGACTCATGTGGAGTGAGTTCCATGTCCACTACTGGAGACCCACCTCCAGTCACTAGAGTTGCGGCATGACTTGAGGCCAGCTTATTCTTTGCCCTGCGCTTTAGGTCATTCCAGCGCTTATAGCAATCATTAGCTGTGCGCCTCACGATTCCAAGGGCACTTACGATGTCCGCAACGGTCTGCCAGTGTGCCTGGCATTGTGCAGGTGTGGTCTTGGATCCTGCAACAATGACCATCTCGTTATCATGTCCGGACACATACTCGACAAGTGCATTCAGTTCGTCATCCGTGAAGCTGGGCTTCCTCGACGGGCCGGACTGTGTAGCCGTGTCTGGGGCATCAGCCTGTGCCGGACGAGCACTCTTCCTCTTCCGCTTGGAAGGTGGTGGTGATCCTGAGTGTCCTGCGCCGCTCTGGACACTAGGGGCAGGAGCCCTGGTGGACTCTGTATCAGGAGTGTGGGATTGCACACTCAGCATGGGAGTTGGTGCAGGCATTGGCTCAAGTGTAATGGTGTCAGGGGGAATGTCAGCAGGATGGACTAGGACCGACACTGTCCTGGCTGGGTGTGTGAGAGCTGGGGTGGATGGAGCCGCAGCTGCCCCTGCAGCCTCTCCGCCCTGCCTACTTGGGGCAGCAGATGACCTTGCTGCCCCAGATCCACGTGGCATGATGACATCAACGTGCACCAGCGCACGTGTCATAGGCCTGCTGACCTGGAAGTCAGCCATGGAGTCAGCCAGGTCTGGTGCCACAATGGGCTGGTCCAACAAGGGCTGAGCATGGATGGTGTCAGCCACATCAGCCTCAACGGGAGGGGGGGGATTATGGGTGCCCTTGACTGGACCTCCACACATGGGGGGACAGGCTCACCCTGCAAGTAACAACCACATCCCCTACCGGATCCACCACAGCCACCACTTGTGGCTCTTCCACCTTTGCCACCCTTACGGAATCCTTGCCTCCCAGCCATGGCACTGATGTTAATGTGCGTATGGGAGTGGCTGTAAACTATTGTCCTGGGCGATTGGGGGTCAAAGGGGTTGGGTACCAGATGGTAATTGTACCCTAGTGCTCTAGCAAGGCTGAATGTAACCCCTGGGGAAAGATGACGTGTCACGCTACGCACAGGAGGCCCAAAAAAGGGAGATGACGTGCACGCAACCCCTCCTAGACCACGTGTGCAGAAAGAAAAACCTGCACTACGCTGTGGCACCCAGTAACACAAGAATGAACGTATGCGTGTCACACGCAGCCTAGAATGACCTCTGAAGGGGTAGGCTACACACGGGGCAAGCACAGATGTTAGATACGTGCGTGACTCACCGTCTGCCAGGTAAAAGAGCGTGAAAAAGGAGCGCGTTTGGTTGGCAACACCCCCGCCAAAAGAAGATTTGTACGCTGTCTGAGGAGACAGGACAACAGTAGAAGGGAACACTGTTTGAGGGAACAGGCCCAGGTAAACCAGTAAAAGAGAAAAAAGAGAAAAAGCTGTCAGAGGTAACAGGGAGTACGAACTTGAAACGCTGTGAAGTAAATCGCGTGTGAAACGACAAGAAGTACAGAATTCACCCACTCGCTCTCCACGAAAAGCAGGTACAAGGAAATGGTGTTCAACACGTACCTTTTATGCAGGCCCACACGTCCAGCGTCACTTACGCGGCGTGTACGCGCTAGGGCCATTTCCACCAATTACACGCTTTGTCACTTCTGCTTGTAGGGCCATTTCCACCAATTACACGCTTTGTCACTTCTGCGTGTAGGTCCATTTTCACCAATTACACGCTTTGTCACTGCCGCGTGTACGCGCTAGGTACATTCCCACCAATTACACGCTTTGACACTCGGACGTGTCTTTCATTTTTTTCAGACGCAACATTTTCCAACGTGTGCCCAATTCAACGTGCACGTGACTTCATAGACGCGCATACGCTGGCGACGCATTTACGCTCTAAGGGCCTTTCCTCGAATTACACGCAGATGTGTTGGATTTTCACGTGCCAAATCACTCCGTATCAAGCTGGCCACGCGTTCACACACGGAAGACCACGCTCCTGCCCAGAAGGCCAAATTACTGCCCCCCAGAGCCCTGAGCACGCTCCCACCTGCCATCTGCTGCTGCCTGACTGCCTGCTGTCCACGTGCCCTGCCATTTGCTGCCTGCACATCAGCCATGGGTGCTGTTGCTGTGACCCACCCTGCTGGAACCGAAGACTCCCGACTGATTTTCCATCGCCCCACAGACCAGCCCCAGGACCCAGTTGCCCACCCACTCCTGCCTCTGGGGTTGCCATGTCGGGCACTGCAACATCTGGCACCAGTGGCAACCCCCGGCCAAGGAGGCAGAGGGGCACCAGCTTCACTGCCACCGAAGTTGGTGTCCTGGTGGAGCATGTCCTGGGGCAGTATGATGCCCTCTTCGGAAGGTTGCGCGCCGACAAGGAAGGACGGACTCGGATCTGGATGGACATCATGACTGCCATCAACGCGGAGGAGGTGGCAGTCCGCGACTACGAACGTGTCAGGAAGCGCTGGGAGGACTTCAGGTCCAGGACCCTCAACAAGGCCCGGCGCCTCCTGAAGGCAGCGGATGCTAAGGGGCGCCGGGGCCACTTGTCGGAAGATCAGATGAGGGTCTTGGAACGCATATCCCCAGCGCTCCACATCCAGGTCCTTGAGAAGCAGACCCGTCAGGAGTCGAGCGGTAAGTGTACATGCATACTGATTGTAAGCTGTGCGTGTGGTGGTGTGCCAGGAGTGTGCAGGTTGAACATGTATTTTTATGTGGCCACGTAGGGGGGGTATACAGGGCCGTGAGGGTGACACATGCGAGGGGTCTCATGTGTGACACATGGATGGTGCTTGTGTGTGTGGGCTTGCATGGCACAGGATGTGGAGGAATGATTGTCAGGTGTGACATGGATGTCGATCAAAACACTGCGACAGTTGGCGGAGGTGTACACATGCATGCAAGTTTGGTGCTGTGTGTGCATGTGTAGTGTACTCCCTATGTTGCATGTGATGTGTGGATGACCTTTGGCTGCTCATGCTGTTGTATGTGAATGGATGGTGCTGGCTGTTGCATTATGGCTGTGGTATGGCTCATGTGTGCAAGTTGAAATGACATGTGTGTTGGGGATTGTGATGCCATGTCTGAGGTTTACCAATGCCACTCATGTATAACTGTCATGTGTGTATGAGTCAATTTTACAGTGCCCTGATGCCTGTGTTTTCTTTCTCCCTGTCTGCAGCGTCAACTGATGAAGAGGGCGGAGAAGGTGCTGTGGAGTACAGCGGCAGGGGTCGCACCACCAGCCGGAGACGCAAGGCCCGGATCCCCTCCCAGGTTGTGATCTCGTCGGGGAGTGAGGAGTTCGGTGCCGCATCCCAGGCCGCAGCTGCCGAGGGGAGGTCCAAGAGGCGGAGGTTGGAGTTGGACTCCTCGGCAGCAGAAGGGGCAGCTGGGACCCCACAGGGCCCAACGGGGGAAGATGGCACGGAGTCATCCAGGTTGGTGGGGGGTTTGGTGGAGGAGGAGGCTGTGCAAGCGACAGTGGCGGGGTCTGGAGGTGGGGATTCCACTGGTGCTAGTGGTGCAGTGCAGGATCAGGGACAGGAGGCAGCACAGACCGCCGCGGAGGTGCCTGTGTGCAATCCTGTCCCTGCTCCTGTCACTGCATCATCTTGCACCAGCGGGGATGCCTACCTCCAGACCCGTTCTCAGGGAGAGGATTGGCTTACGACACCTGGCCTTCCACTCCCTGCGGATGTGGCTATCCTGCACCAGGTTGTGCCTGTCCAGGGTGGGGTGGCGTTGCGTCAACGGGCCATGCGAGCTGACCTGCAGTCTTTTCATGATGAGTCTGCACGTCTTCTCGCATGGCTCGTTGACCGCGTTGACCCACTGGGACAGCTCACCAGGGCTGGATTCCGCCGTTTCCTGGACCTTGTTCCGACCCCCTTCTCCACAGAACCCCCTATGCCCCAGTCGTCCTCCATGCCATCTTCCCACCCATGTGTCACCTGAGTGCCCTGTGGAGCTGCCTCCGACCGTGCGGCCAGGCTGGTGGACAACAGATCCCTGCCACAGTCGGGAGTCGGACGTCCAGCAGGGGTGGCCACGTCAACGACTGCACCCCAGCTGGAGGAGGATGTGCAGGCACCATCGGACAGGGCACATGGACAGCAGCAGCTGCAGCAGCAGGAGGCTGTAGGTGGGAGCCACGATAGCTCGGGGCCTTCAACATCGGAGGGGCAGGCATCGGCCGGAGGGCAGGAGGACCCTGGATGGGAAGTGTCTTCCGTGTGGCAGCGGTTGGGCCACGCCATAGATGCGGAGCAGCGGCAGGCAGAAGAGGCGCGGCTCACGATTGTCAGGGCGGAGAACTCCATGCGGAGGGCCCTGAGGCGTGCCGAGTGCCTCGAGGCAATCCGCAGGGAGTTGGAGGTGAACATGTCAGCGTCCCTGCGGACCCTCGGGGCCATGGAACAGGACCGCCTCCGGGACATAGACGAGGAGTTCGATGATGCCCTGGCCCGGAACACCACTAAGTGAACCCCCATTGACTGGCCCGCCGCCATTGTATATAGTTATTTAGTGATAGGTTTCCTTTGCAGTTTATTTTTCTTTGGAGTCGACGGACACTGCTCCACCTTTTCTATATAGTTCCATTTTAGATAGGTTTTTTGGTAGGTTTCATTTCTTCTCTTGGGATGATGGACCCTGAATACTTTGTACATAGTTGGACTTTGGATTAGGATATTTTTTTAACTATGAATATTTTTTGCCATGGAGCAATGGTTTTCTATTTCTTTTTTACCTTCATTTACTTTTCATGGACTTGAACTTTGGAAGATATTTTTTCGTATTGTCATTTGTTGATTTCATTTTGAAAAGAGACAGCCTGGTTATTTTTTTAATTATTTTACTTGTGTATTTTGGTTGATTTTGATAGCCATTGCTGTTGTTTTTAATACATTATTTTGATTTTTTCATTCTTCAATGTGTGGTTTCATCTCATTGTTTTCATGCATGTCATGATATGGGTTTTCAGGTTCCCTTGCAACCATTGTGTGTGTGTGAGACACATGTGTTGATTTACATTGTTTCCATTGGAGTAGTATCATGGGCACATGTAATACTTGGTTGTGTCTTTGGGCTGTGGTGGCTGGCCATGAGGCACATGCTTGAGGATTGTCAGGGCCTGTGGGCAGGGGGACATGAGTGGGGGCCTGGTGGAGGCTGCCCCTGGTGGCGGGGGGGGGTGGGGTGGTGGTAGACATGGGTGGGGGCCTGGTGGAGGGTGCCCCTGCACTGCTGGGGGGTGGGGGTGGTGGGAGACATGAGTGGGGGCCTGGTGGAGGGTGCCCCTGCACTGCTGGGGGGTGGGGGTGGTGGGAGACATGAGTGGGGGCCTGGTGGAGGGTGCCCCTGCACTGCTGGGGGGTGGGGGTGGTGAGAGACATGAGTGGGGGCCTGGTGGAGGGTGCCCCTGCACTGCTGGGGGGTGGGGGTGGTGGGAGACATGAGTGGAGGCCTGGTGGAGGGTGCCCCTGCACTGCTGGGGGGTGGGGGTGGTGGGAGAAATGAGTGGGGGCCTGGTGGAGGCTGCCCCTGCACTGCTGGGGGGTGGGGGTGGTGGGAGACATGAGTGGGGGCCTGGTGGAGGGTGCCCCTGAACTGCTGGGGGGTGAGGGGGTGGGAGACATGGGTGGGGGCCTGGTGGAGGCTGCCCCTGGTGGCGGGGGGGTGGGGGTGATAGGGGACATGAGTGGGGGCCTGGTGAAGGCTGCCCCTGCACTGCTGGGGGGTGGGGGTGGTGGGAGACATGAGTGGGGGCCTGGTGGAGGGTGCCCCTGCACTGCTGGGGAGTGGGGGTGGTGGGAGACATGGGTGGGGGCCTGGTGGAGGCTGCCCCTGGTGGCGGGGGGGTGGGGGTGATAGGGGACATGAGTGGGGGCCTGGTGGAGGCTGCCCCTGCACTGCTGGGGGGTGGGGGTGGTGGGAGACATGAGTGGGGGCCTGGTGGAGGGTGCCCCTGCACTGCTGGGGGCGGGGGTGGTGGGAGACATGGGTGGGGGCCTGGTGGAGGCTGCCCCTGGTGGCGGGGGGTGGGGGTGATAGGGGACATGAGTGGGGGCCTGGTGGAGGCTGCCCCTGCACTGCTGGGGGGTGGGGGTGGTGGGAGACATGGGTGGGGGCCTGGTGGAGGGTGCCCCTGGTGGCTGGGGGGTGGGGGTGGTGGGATACATGGGTGGGGGCCTGGTGGAGGGTGCCCCAGCTCTGCTGGGGGTGGGGGTGGTGGGAGACATGAGTGGGGGCCTGGTGGAGGGTGCCCCTGCACTGCTGGGGGTGGGGGTGGTGGGAGACATGGGTGGGGGCCTGGTGGAGGCTGCCCCTGGTGGCAGGGGGGTGGGGGTGATAGGGGACATGAGTAGGGGCCTGGTGGAGGCTGCCCCAGCACTGCTGGGGGGTGGGGGTGGTGGGAGACCTGAGTGGGGGCCTGGTGGAGGGTGCCCCTGCACAGCTGGGGGGTGGGGGTGGTGGGAGACATGGGTGGGGGCCTGGTGGAGGCAGCCCCTGGTGGCGGGGGGGTGGGGGTGATAGGGGACATGAGTGGGGGCCTGGTGGAGGCTGCCCCTGCACTGCTGGGGGGTGGAGGTGGTGGGAGACATGGGTGGGGGCCTGGTGGAGGGTGCCCCTGGTGGCTGGGGGGTGGGGGTGGTGGTATACATGGGTGGGGGCCTGGTGGAGGGTGCCCCTGCACTGCTGGGGCGTGGGGGTGGTGGGAGACATGAGTGGGGGCCTGGTGGAGGCTGCCCCTGGTGGCTGGGGGGTGGGGGTGGGGGTGGTGGGAGACATGAGTGGGGGCCTAGTGGAGGGTGCCCCTGCACTGCTGGGGGGTGGGGGCGGTGGGAGACATGGGTGGGGGCCTGGTGGAGGGTGCCCCTGGTGGCTGGGGGGTGGGGTGGTGGGATACATGGGTGGGGGCCTGGTGGAGGGTGCCCCTGCACTGCTGGGGGGTGGGGGTGGTGGGAGACATGAGTGGGGGCCTGGTGGAGGGTGCCCCTGCACTGCTGGGGGGTGGGGGTGGTGGGAGACATGAGTGGGGGCCTGGTGGAGGGTGCCCCTGCACTGCTGGGGGGTGGGGGTGGTGGGAGACATGAGTGGGGGCCTGATGGAGGGTGCCCCTGCACTGCTGGGGGGTGGGGGTGGTGGGAGACATGAGTGGGAGCCTGGTGGCGGCTGCCCCAGCACTGCTGGGTGGTGGGGGTGGTGGGAGACATGGTGGGGGCCTGGTGGAGGGTGCCCCTGGTGGCTGGGGGGTGGGGGTGGTGGGAGACATGGGTGGGGGCCTGGTGGAGGGTGCCCCTGGTGGCTGGGGGGTGGGGGTGGTGGGAGACATGGGTGGGAGCCTGGTGGAGGCTGCCCCTGCACTGCTGGGGGGTGGGGGTGGTGGGAGACATGGGTGGGGGCCTGGTGGAGGGTGCCCCTGGTGGCTGGGGGGTGGGGGTGGTTGGAGACATGGGTGGGAGCCTGGTGGAGGGTGCCCCTGGTGGCTGGGGGGTGGGGGTGGTGGTAGACATGAGTGGGGGCCTGGTGGAGGCTGCCCCTGCACTGCTGGGGGGTGGGGGTGGTGGGAGACATGAGTGGGGGCCTGGTGGAGGGTGCCCCTGCACTGCTGGGGGGTGGGGGTGGTGGGAGACATTGGTGGGGGCCTGGTGGAGGCTGCCCCTGGTGGCGGGGGGTGGGGGTGATAGGGGACATGAGTGGGGGCCTGGTGGAGGCTGCCCCTGCACTGCTGGGGGGTGGGGGTGGTGGGAGACATGAGTGGGGGCCTGGTGGAGGGTGCCCCTGAACTGCTGGGGGGGTGTGGTGGGAGACATGTGTGGGGGCCTGGTGGAGGCTGCCCCTGGTGGCGGGGGGTGGGGGTGATAGGGGACATGAGTGGGGGCCTGGTGGAGGCTGCCCATGTACTGCTGGGGGGTGGGGTGGTGGGAGACATGGGTGGGGGCCTGGTGGAGGGTGCCCCTGCACTGCTGGGGGGTGGGGGTGGTGGGAGACATGGGTGGGGGCCTGGTGGAGGGTGCCCCTGGTGGCGGGGGGGTGGGGGTGATAGGGGACATGAGTGGGGGCATGGTGGAGGGTGCCCCTGCACTGCTGGGGGGTGGGGGTGGTGGGAGACATGGGTGGGGGCCTGGTGGAGGGTGCCCCTGCACTGCTGGGGGGTGAGGGTGGTGGGAGACATGGGTGGGGGCCTGGTGGAGGGTGCCCCTGGTGGCTGGGGGGTGGGGGTGGTGGGATACATGGGTGGGGGCCTGGTGGAGGGTGCCCCTGCATTGCTGGGGGGTGGGGGTGGTGGGAGACATGAGTGGGGGCCTGGTGGAGGGTGCCCCTGCACTGCTGGGGGGTGGGGGTGGTGGGAGACATGGGTGGGGGCCTGGTGGAGGCTGCCCCTGGTGGCGGGGGGGTGGGGGTGGTGGGAGACATGAGTGGGGGCTTGGTGGAGGCTGCCCCTGGTGGCTGGGGGGTGGGGGTGGTGGTAGACATGAGTGGGGGCCTGGTGGAGGGTGCCCCTGCACTGCTGGGGGGTGGGGATGGTGGGAGACATGGGTGGGGGCCTGGTGGAGGGTGCCCCTGGTGGCCGGGGGTTGGGGGTGGTGGGAGACATGGGTGGGGGCCTGGTGGAGGGTGCCGCTGGTGGCTGGGGGATGGGGGTGATGGTAGACATGAGTGGGGGCCTGGTGGAGGCTGCCCCTGCACTGCTGGGGGGTGGGGGTGGTGGGAGACATGGGTGGGGGCCTCGTGGAGGGTGCCCCTGGTGGCGGCGGGGTGGGGGTGATAGGGGACATGAGTGGGGGCCTGGTGGAGGCTGCCCCTGCACTGCTGGGGGGTGGGGGTGGTGGGAGACATGAGTGGGGGCCTGGTGGAGGGTGCCCCTGCACTGCTGGGGGGTGGGGGTGGTGGGAGACATGGGTGGGGGCCTCGTGGAGGGTGCCCCTGGTGGCGGCGGGGTGGGGGTGATAGGGGACATGAGTGGGGGCCTGGTGGAGGCTGCCCCTGCACTGCTGGGGGGTGGGGGTGGTGGGAGACATGAGTGGGGCCTGGTGGAGGCTGCCCCTGCACTGCTGGGGGGTGGGGGTGGTGGGAGACATGAGATGGGGCCTGGTGGAGGGTGCCCCTGCACTGATGGGGGGTGGGGGTGGTGGGAGACATGAGTGGGGGCCTGGTGGAGGCTGCCCCTGGTGGCGGGGGGTGGGGGTGATAGGGGACATGAGTGGGGGCCTGGTGGAGTCTGCCCCTGCACTGCAGGGGGGTGGGGGTGGTGGGAGACATGGGTGGGGGCCTGGTGGAGGCTGCCCCTGCACTGCTGGGGGGTGGGGGTGGTGGGAGACATGAGTGGGGGCCTGGTGGAGGCTGCCCCTGGTGGCTGGGGGGTGGGGGTGGTGGGAGACATGAGTGGGGGCCTGGTGGAGGGTGCCCCTGCACTTCTGGGGGGTGGGGGTCGTGGGAGACATGGGAGGGGGCCAGGTGGAGGGTGCCCCTGGTGGCTGGGCGGTGGGGGTGGTGGGAGACATGGGTGGGAGCATGTTGGAGGCTGCCCCTGCACTGCTGGGGGGTTGGGGTGGTGGGAGACATGGGTGGGGGCCTGGTGGAGGGTGCCCCTGCACTGCTGGGGGGTGGGGGTGGTGGGAGACATGAGTGGGGGCCTGGTGGAGGGTGCCCCTGGTGGCTGGGGGGTGGGGGTGGTGGGAGACATGAGTGGGGGCCTGATGGAGGCTGCCCCTGGGGGCTGGGGGGTGGGGTGGTGGTAGACTTGAGTGGGGGCCTGGTGGAGGCTGCCCCTGCACTGCTGGGGGGTGGGGGTGATGGGAGACATGAGTGGGGGCCTGGTGGAGGCTGCCCCTGCACTGCTGGGGGGTGGGGGTGGTGGGAGACATGAGTGGGGGCCTGGTGGAGGCTGCCCCTGGTGGCTGGGGTGTGGGGGTGGTGGGAGACATGAGTGGGGGCCTGGTGGAGGCTGCCCCTGGTGGCAGGGGGGTGGGGGTGATAGGGGACATGAGTGGGGGCCTGGTGGAGGCTGCCCCTGCACTGCTGGGGGGTGGGGGTGGTGGGAGACATGGGTGGGGGCCTGGTGGAGGGTGCCCCTGGTGGCTCAGGGGTGGTGGGATACATGGGTGGGGGCCTGGTGGAGGGTGCCCCTGGTGGCTGGGGGGTGGGGGTGGTGGTAGACATGAGTGGGGGCCTGGTGGAGGCTGCCCCTGCACTGCTGGGATTGACATGAGTGGGGGCCTGGTGGAGGGTGCCCCTGCACTGCTGGGGGGTGGGGGTGGTGGGAGACACGGGTGGGGGCCTGGTGGAGTGTGCCCCTGGTGGCGGGGGGGTGGGGGTGATAGGGGACATGAGTGGGGGCCTGGTGGAGGCTGCCCCTGCACTGCTGGGGGGTGGGGGTGGTGGGAGACATGAGTGGGGCCTGGTGAGGCTGCCCCTGCACTGCTGGGGGGTGAGGGTGGTGGGAGACATGAGTGGGGGCCTGGTGGAGGGTGCCCCTGCACTGCTGGGGGGTGGGGGTGATAGGGGACATGAGTGGGGGCCTGGTGGAGGCTGCCCCTGCACTGCTGGGGGGTGGGGGTGGTGGGAGACATGGGTGGGGGCCTGGTGGAGGGTGTCCCTGGTGGCTGGGGGGTGGGGGTGGTGGGATACATGGGTGGGGGCCTGGTGGAGGGTGCCCCTGGTGGCTGGGGGGTGGGGTTGGTGGTAGACATGAGTGGGGGCCTAATGGAGGCTGCCCCTGCACTGCTGGGGGGTGGGGGTGGTGGGAGACATGAGTGGGGGCCTGGTGGAGGCTGCCCCTGGTGGCTGGGGGGTGGGGGTGGTGGGAGACATGAGTGGGGGCCTGTTGGAGGGTGCCCCTGCACTGCTGAGGGGTGGGGGTGGTGGGAGACATGGGTGGGGGCCTGGTGGAGGGTGCCCCTGGTGGCTGGGGGGTGGGGGTGGTGGGGGACATGGGTGGGAGCCTGTTGGAGGATGCCCCTGCACTGCTGGGGGGTGGGGGTGGTGGGAGACATGGGTGGGGGCCTGGTGGAGGGTGCCCCTGAACTGCTGGGGGGTGGGGGTGGTGGGAGACATGAGTGGGGGCCTGGTGGAGGGTGCCCCTGGTGGCTGGGGTGTGGGGGTGGTGGGAGACATGAGTGGGGGCCTGATGGAGGCTGCCCCTGGGGGATGGGGGGTGGGGTGGTGGTAGACATGAGTGGGGGCCTGCTGGAGGGTGCCCCTGCACTGCTGGGGGGTGGGGGTGGTGGGAGACATGGGTGGGGGCCTGGTGGAGGGTGCCCCTGGTGGCTGGGGGGTGGGGGTGGTGGGAGACATGGTTGGGGGCCTGGTGGAGGGTGCCCCTGGTGGCTGGGGGGTGGGGGTGGTGGGGGACATGAGTGGGGGCCTGGTGGAGGCTGCCCCTGCACTGCTGGGGGGTGGGGGTGGTGGGAGACATGAGTGGGGGCCTGGTGGAGGGTGTCCCTGCACTGCTGGGGGGTGGGGTGGTGGGAGACATGAGTGGGGGCCTGGTGGAGGCTGCCCCTGCACTGCTGGGGGGTGGGGGTGGTGGGAGACATGAGTGGGGGCCTGGTGGAGGCTTCCCCTGCACTGCTGGGGGGTGGGGGTGGTGGGAGACATGAGTGGGGGCCTGGTGGAGGCTGCGCCTGGTGGCTGGGGGGTGGGGGTGGTGGGAGACATGAGTGGGGGCCTGGTGGAGGCTGCCCCTGGTGGCAGGGGGGTGGGGGTGATAGGGGACATGGGTGGGGGCCTGGTGGAGGGTGCCCCTGGTGGCTGGGGGGTGGGGGTGGTGGGAGACATGGGTGGGAGCCTGTTGGAGGCTGCCCCTGCACTGCTGGGAGACATGGGTGGGGGCCTGGTGGAGGGTGCCCCTGAACTGCTGGGGGGTGGGGGTGGTGGGAGACATGAGTGGGGGCCTGGTGGAGGGTGCCCCTGGTGGCTGGGGGGTGGGGGTGGTGGGAGACATGAGTGGGGGCCTGATGGAGGCTGCCCCTGGGGGATGGGGGGTGGGGTGGTGGTAGACATGAGTGGGGGCCTGCTGGAGGGTGCCCCTGCACTGCTGGGGGGTGGGGGTGGTGGGAGACATGAGTGGGGGCCTGGTGGAGGCTGCCCCTGGTGGCTGGGGGGTGGGGGTGGTGGGAGACATGAGTGGGGGCCTGGTGGAGGCTGCCCCTGGTGGCAGGGGGGTGGGGGTGATAGGGGACATGAGTGGGGGCCTGGTGGAGGCTGCCCCTGCACTGCTGGGGGGTGGGGGTGGTGGAAGACATGGGTGGGGGCCTGGTGGAGGGTGCCCCTGGTGGCTGGGGGGTGGGGGTGGTGGGAGACATGGGTGGGAGCCTGTTGGAGGCTGCCCCTGCACTGCTGGGGGTGGGGGTGGTGGGAGACATGGGTGGGGGCCTGGTGGAGGGTGCCCCTGCACTGCTGGGGGGTGGGGGTGGTGGGAGACATGAGTGGGGGCCTGGTGGAGGGTGCCCCTGGTGGCTGGGGGGTGGGGGTGGTGGGAGACATGAGTGGGGGCCTGATGGAGGCTGCCCCTGGGGGCTGGGGGGTGGGGTGGTGGTAGACATGAGTGGGGGCCTGGTGGAGGGTGCCCCTGCACTGCTGGGGGGTGGGGGTGGTGGGAGACATGGGTGGGGGCCTGGTGGAGGGTGCCCCTGGTGGCTGGGGGGTGGGGGTGGTGGGAGACATGGTTGGGGGCCTGGTGGAGGGTGCCCCTGGTCGCTGGGGGGTGGGGGTGGTGGGGGACATGAGTGGGGGCCTGGTGGAGGCTGCCCCTGCACTGCTGGGGGGTGGGGGTGGTGGGAGACATGAGTGGGGGCCTGGTGGAGGCTGCCCCTGCACTGCTGGGGGTCGGGGTGGTGGGAGACATGAGTGGGGGCCTGGTGGAGGGTGCCCCTGCACTGCTGGGGGGTGGGGGTGGTGGGAGACACGGGTGGGGGCCTGGTGGAGGGTGCCCCTGGTGGCGGGGGGGTGGGGGTGATAGGGGACATGAGTGGGGGCCTGGTGGTGGCTGCCCCTGCACTGCTGGGGGGTGGGGGTGGTGGGAGACATGAGTGGGGCCTGGTGGAGGCTGCCCCTGCACTGCTGGGGGGTGGGGTGGTGGTAGACATGAGTGGGGGCCTGGTGGAGGGTGCCCCTGCACTGCTGGGGGGTGGGGGTGGTGGGAGACATGGGTGGGGGCCTGGTGGAGGGTGCCCCTGCACTGCTGGGGGGTGGGGGTGGTGGGAGACATGGGTGGGGGCGTGGTGGAGGGTGCCCCTGCACTGCTGGGGGGTGGGGGTGGTGGGAGACATGAGTGGGGGCCTGGTGGAGGGTGCCCCTGGTGGCTGGGGGTTGGGGGTGGTGGGAGACATGAGTGGGGGCCTGATGGAGGCTGCCCCTGGGGGCTGGGGGGTGGGGTGGTGGTAGACATGAGTGGGGGCCTGGTGGAGGGTGCCCCTGCACTGCTGGGGGGTGGGGGTGGTGGGAGACATGGGTGGGGGCCTGGTGGAGGGTGCCCCTGGTGGCTGGGGGGTGGGGGTGGTGGGAGACACGGTTGGGGGCCTGGTGGAGGGTGCCCCTGGTGGCTGGGGCGTGGGGGTGGTGGGGGACATGAGTGGGGGCCTGGTGGAGGCTGCCCCTGCACTGCTGGGGGGTGGGGGTGGTGGGAGACATGAGTGGGGGCCTGGTGGAGGGTGCCCCTGCACTGCTGGGGGGTCGGGGTGGTGGGAGACATGAGTGGGGGCCTGGTGGAGGGTGCCCCTGCACTGCTGGGGGGTGGGGGTGGTGGGAGACACGGGTGGGGGCCTGGTGGAGGGTGCCCCTGGTGGCGGGGGGGTGGGGGTGATAGGGGACATGAGTGGGGGCCTGGTGGAGGCTGCCCCTGCACTGCTGGGGGGTGGGGGTGGTGGGAGACATGAGTGGGGCCTGGTGGAGGATGGCCCTGCACTGCTGGGGGGTGGGGGTGGTGGGAGACATGAGTGGGGGCCTGGTGGAGGGTGCCCCTGCACTGCTGGGGGGTGGGGGTGGTGGGAGACATGGGTGGGGGCCTGGTGGAGGCTGCCCCTGGTGGCGGGGGGGTGGGGGTGATAGGGGACATGAGTGGGGGCCTGGTGGAGGCTGCCCCTGGTGGCGGGGGGGTGGGGGTGATAGGGGACATGAGTGGGGGCCTGGTGGAGGCTGCCCCTGCACTGCTGGGGGGTGGGGGTGGTGGGAGACATGAGTGGGGCCTGGTGGAGGATGGCCCTGCACTGCTGGGGGGTGGGGGTGGTGGGAGACACGGGTGGGGGCCTGGTGGAGGGTGCCCCTGGTGGCGGGGGGGTGGGGGTGATAGGGGACATGAGTGGGGGCCTGGTGGAGGCTGCCCCTGCACTGCTGGGGGGTGGGGGTGGTGGGAGACATGAGTGGGGCCTGGTGGAGGATGGCCCTGCACTGCTGGGGGGTGGGGGTGGTGGGAGACATGAGTGGGGGCCTGGTGGAGGGTGCCCCTGCACTGCTGGGGGGTGGGGGTGGTGGGAGACATGGGTGGGGGCCTGGTGGAGGCTGCCCCTGGTGGCGGGGGTGGGGGTGATAGGGGACATGAGTGGGGGCCTGGTGGAGGCTGCCCCTGCACTGCTGGGGGGTGGGGGTGGTGGGAGACATGAGTGGGGGCCTGGTGGAGGGTGCCCCTGCACTGCTGGGGGGTGGGGGTGGTGGGAGACATGGGTGGGAGCCTGGTGGAGGCTGCCCCTGGTGGCGGGGGGGTGGGGGTGATAGGGGACATGAGTGGGGGCCTGGTGGAGGCTGCCCCTGCACTGCTGGGGGGTGGGGTGGTGGGAGACATGGGTGGGGGCCTGGTGGAGGGTGCCCCTGGTGGCTGGGGGGTGGGGGTGGTGGGATACATGGGTGGGGGCCTGGTGGAGGGTGCCCCTGCACTGCTGGGGGGTGGGGGTGGTGGGAGACATGAGTGGGTGCCTGGTGGAGGCTTCCCCTGGTGGCTGGGGGGTGGGGGTGGTGGGAGACATGAGTGGGGGCCTGGTGGGGGGTGCCCCTGCACTTCTGGGTTCTGGGGAGTGGGGGTGGTGGGAGACATGGGTGGGGGCCTGGTGGGGGGTGCCCCTGCACTTCTGGGTTCTGGGGAGTGGGGGTGGTGGGAGACATGGGTGGGGGCCTGGTGGAGTGTGCCCCTGGTGGCTGGGGGGTGGGGGTGGTGGGATACATGGATGGGGGCCTGGTGGAGGGTGCCCCTGCACTGCTGGGGGGTGGGGGTGGTGGGAGACATGAGTGGGGGCCTGGTGGAGGGTGCCCCTGCACTGCTGGGGGGTGGGGGTGGTGGGAGACATGAGTGGGGGCCAGGTGGAGGCTGCCCCTGGTGGCGGGGGGGTGGGGGTGATAGGGGACATGAGTGGGGGCCTGGTGGAGGCTGCCCCTGCACTGCTGGGGGGTGGGGGTGGTGGGAGACATGAGTGGGGGCCTGGTGGAGGGTGCCCCTGCACTGCTGGGGGGTGGGGGTGGTGGGAGACATGGGTGGGAGCCTGGTGGAGGCTGCCCCTGGTGGCGGGGGGGTGGGGGTGATAGGGGACATGAGTGGGGGCCTGGTGGAGGCTGCCCCTGCACTGCTGGGGGGTGGGGTGGTGGGAGACATGGGTGGGGGCCTGGTGGAGGGTGCCCCTGGTGGCTGGGGGGTGGGGGTGGTGGGATACATGGGTGGGGGCCTGGTGGAGGGTGCCCCTGCACTGCTGGGGGGTGGGGGTGGTGGGAGACATGAGTGGGTGCCTGGTGGAGGCTTCCCCTGGTGGCTGGGGGGTGGGGGTGGTGGGAGACATGAGTGGGGGCCTGGTGGGGGGTGCCCCTGCACTTCTGGGTTCTGGGGAGTGGGGGTGGTGGGAGACATGGGTGGGGGCCTGGTGGGGGGTGCCCCTGCACTTCTGGGTTCTGGGGAGTGGGGGTGGTGGGAGACATGGGTGGGGGCCTGGTGGAGTGTGCCCCTGGTGGCTGGGGGGTGGGGGTGATATGATACATGGATGGGGGCCTGGTGGAGGGTGCCCCTGCACTGCTGGGGGGTGGGGGTGGTGGGAGACATGAGTGGGGGCCTGGTGGAGGGTGCCCCTGCACTGCTGGGGGTGGGGGTGGTGGGAGACATGAGTGGGGGCCAGGTGGAGGGTGTCCCTGCACTGCTGGGGGGTGGGGGTGGTGGGAGACATGAGTGGGGGCCTGGTGGAGGGTGCCCCTGCACTGCTGGGGGGTGGGGGTGGTGGGAGACATGGGTGGGGGCCTGGTGGAGGGTGCCCCTGGTGGCGGGGGGGTGGGGGTGATAGGGGACATGAGTGGGGGCCTGGTGGAGGGTGCCCCTGCACTGCTGGGGGGTGGGGGTGGTGGGAGACATGGGTGGGGGCCTGGCGGAGGGTGCCCCTGGTGGCGGGGGGGTGGGGGTGATAGGGGACATGAGTGGGGTCCTGGTGGAGGCTGCCCCTGCACTGCTGGGGGGTGAGGGTGGTGGGAGACATGGGTGGGGGCCTGGTGGAGGGTGCCCCTGCATTGCTGGGGGGTGGGGGTGGTGGGAGACATGAGTGGGGGCCTGGTGGAGGGTGCCCCTGCACTGCTGGGGGGTGGGGGTGGTGGGAGACATGGGTGGGGGCCTGGTGGAGGCTGCCCCTGGTGGCGGGGGGGTGGGGGTGATAGGGGACATGAGTGGGGGCCTGGTGGAGGCTGCCCCTGCACTGCTGGGGGGTGGGGGTGGTGGGAGACATGAGTGGGGGCTTGGTGGAGGCTGCCCCTGGTGGCTGGGGGGTGGGGGTGGTGGTAGACATGAGTGGGGGCCTGGTGGAGGGTGCCCCTGCACTGCTGGGGGGTGGGGATGGTGGGAGACATGGGTGGGGGCCTGGTGGAGGGTGCCCCTGGTGGCTGAGGGTTGGGGGTGGTGGGAGACATGGGTGGGGGCCTGGTGGAGGGTGCCCTGGTGGCTGGGGGGTGGGGGTGGTGGTAGACATGAGTGGGGGCCTGGTGGAGGCTGCCCCTGCACTGCTGGGGGGTGGGGGTGGTGGGAGACATGAGCGGGGGCCTGGTGGAGGGTGCCCCTGCACTGCTGGGGGGTGGGGGTGGTGGGAGACATGGGTGGGGGCCTCGTGGAGGGTGCCCCTGGTGGCGGGGGGGTGGGGGTGATAGGGGACATGAGTGGGGGCCTGGTGGAGGCTGCCCCTGCACTGCTGGGGGGCGGGGGTGGTGGGAGACATGAGTGGGGCCTGGTGGAGGCTGCCCCTGCACTGCTGGGGGGTGGGGGTGGTGGGAGACATGAGTGGGGGCCTGGTGGAGGGTGCCCCTGCACTGCTGGGGGGTGGGGGTGGTGGGAGACATGAGTGGGGGCCTGGTGGAGGCTTCCCCTGGTGGCGGGGGGTGGGGTGATAGGGGACATGAGTGGGGGCCTGGTGGAGGCTGCCCCTGCACTGCTGGGGGGTGGGGGTGGTGGGAGACATGGGTGGGGGCCTGGTGGAGGGTGCCCCTGGTGGCTGGGGGGTGGGGGTGGTGGGATACATGGGTGGGGGCCTGGTGGAGGGTGCCCCTGGTGGCTGGGGGGTGGGGGTGGTGGTAGACATGAGTGGGGGCCTGGTGGAGGCTGCCCCTGCACTGCTGGGGGGTGGGGGTGGTGGGAGACATGAGTGGGGGCCTGGTGGAGGCTGCCCCTGGTGGCTGGGGGTTGGGGGTGGTGGGAGACATGAGTGGGGGCCTGGTGGAGGGTGCCCCTGCACTGCTGGGGAGTGGGGGTCGTGGGAGACATGGGTGGGGGCCTGGTGGAGGGTGCCCCTGGTGGCTGGGCGGTGGGGGTGGTGGGAGACATGGGTGGGAGCCTGTTGGAGGCTGCCCCTGCACTGCTGGGGGGTGGGGGTGGTGGGAGACATGGGTGGGGGCCTGGTGGAGGGTGCCCCTGCACTGCTGGGGGGTGGGGGTGGTGGGAGACATGAGTGGGGGCCTGGTGGAGGGTGCCCCTGGTGGCTGGGGGGTGGGGGTGGTGGGAGACATGAGTGGGGGCCTGATGGAGGCTGCCCCTGGGGGCTGGGGGGTGGGGTGGTGGTAGACATGAGTGGGGGCCTGGTGGAGGGTGCCCCTGCACTGCTGGGGGGTGGGGGTGGTGGGAGACATGGGTGGGGGCCTGGTGGAGGGTGCCCCTGGTGGCTGGGGGGTGGGGGTGGTGGGAGACATGGTTGGGGGCCTGGTGGAGGGTGCCCCTGGTGGCTGGGGGGTGGGGGTGGTGGGGGACATGAGTGGGGGCCTGGTGGAGGCTGCCCCTGCACTGCTGGGGGGTGGGGGTGGTGGGAGACATGAGTGGGGGCTTGGTGGAGGGTGCCCCTGGTGGCTGGGCGGTGGGGGTGGTGGGAGACATGAGTGGGGGCCTGGTGGAGGGTGCCCCTGCACTGCTGGGGAGTGGGGGTCGTGGGAGACATGGGTGGGGGCCTGGTGGAGGGTGCCCCTGGTGGCTGGGCGGTGGGGGTGGTGGGAGACATGGGTGGGAGCCTGTTGGAGGCTGCCCCTGCACTGCTGGGGGGTGGGGGTGGTGGGTGACATGGGTGGGGGCCTGGTGGAGGGTGCCCCTGCACTGCTGGGGGGTGGGGGTGGTGGGAGACATGAGTGGGGGCCTGGTGGAGGGTGCCCCTGGTGGCTGGGGGGTGGGGGTGGTGGGAGACATGAGTGGGGGCCTGATGGAGGCTGCCCCTGGGGGCTGGGGGGTGGGGTGGTGGTAGACATGAGTGGGGGCCTGGTGGAGGGTGCCCCTGCACTGCTGGGGGGTGGGGGTGGTGGGAGACATGGGTGGGGGCCTGGTGGAGGGTGCCCCTGGTGGCTGGGGGGTGGGGGTGGTGGGAGACATGGTTGGGGGCCTGGTGGAGGGTGCCCCTGGTGGCTGGGGGGTGGGGGTGGTGGGGGACATGAGTGGGGGCCTGGTGGAGGCTGCCCCTGCACTGCTGGGGGGTGGGGGTGGTGGGAGACATGAGTGGGGGCTTGGTGGAGGGTGCCCCTGGTGGCTGGGCGGTGGGGGTGGTGGGAGACATGGGTGGGAGCCTGTTGGAGGCTGCCCCTGCACTGCTGGGGGGTGGGGGTGGTGGGAGACATGGGTGGGGGCCTGGTGGAGGGTGCCCCTGCACTGCTGGGGGGTGGGGGTGGTGGGAGACATGAGTGGGGGCCTGGTGGAGGGTGCCCCTGGTGGCTGGGGGGTGGGGGTGGTGGGAGACATGAGTGGGGGCCTGATGGAGGCTGCCCCTGGGGGCTGGGGGGTGGGGTGGTGGTAGACATGAGTGGGGGCCTGGTGGAGGGTGCCCCTGCACTGCTGGGGGGTGGGGGTGGTGGGAGACATGGGTGGGGGCCTGGTGGAGGGTGCCCCTGGTGGCTGGGGGGTGGGGGTGGTGGGAGACATGGTTGGGTGCCTGGTGGAGGGTGCCCCTGGTGGCTGGGGGGTGGGGGTGATAGGGGTCATGAGTGGGGGCCTGGTGGAGGCTGCCCCTGCACTGCTGGGGGGTGGGGGTGGTGGGAGACATGGGTGGGGGCCTGGTGGAGGCTGCCCCTGGTGGCTGGGGGGTGGTGGGATACATGGGTGGGGGCCTGGTGGAGGGTGCCCCTGGTGGCGGGGGGGTGGGGGTGGTAGGGGATATGAGTGGGGGCCTGGTGGAGGCTGCCCCTGCACTGCTGGGGGGTGAGGGTGGTGGGAGACATGGGTGGTGGCCTGGTGGAGGGTGCCCCTGGTGGCTGGGGGGTGGGGGTGGTGGGATACATGGGTGGGGGCCTGGTAGAGGGTGCCCCTGCATTGCTGGGGGGTGGGGGTGGTGGGAGACATGAGTGGGGGCCTGGTGGAGGGTGCCCCTGCACTGCTGGGGGGTGGGGGTGGTGGCAGACATGGGTGGGGGCCTGGTGGAGGCTGCCCCTAGTGGCAGGGGGGTGGGGGTGATAGGGGACATGAGTGGGGGCCTGGTGGAGGCTGCCCCTGCACTGCTGGGGGGTGGGGGTGGTGGTAGACATGAGTGGGGGCCTGGTGGAGGGTGCCCCTGCACTGCTGGGGGGTGGGGATGGTGGGAGACATGGGTGGGGGCCTGGTGGAGGGTGCCCCTGGTGGCTGGGGGTTGGGGGTGGTGGGAGACATGGGTGGGGGCCTGGTGGAGGGTGCCCTGGTGGCTGGGGGGTGGGGGTGGTGGTAGACATGAGTGGGGGCCTGGTGGAGGCTGCCCCTGCACTGCTGGGGGGTGGGGGTGGTGGGAGACATGAGCGGGGGCCTGGTGGAGGGTGCCCCTGCACTGCTGGGGGGTGGGGGTGGTGGGAGACATGGGTGGGGGCCTCGTGGAGGGTGCCCCTGGTGGCGGGGGGTGGGGGTGATAGGGGACATGAGTGAGGGCCTGGTGGAGGCTGCCCCTGCATTGCTGGGGGGTGGGGGTGGTGGGAGACATGAGTGGGGCCTGGTGGAGGCCTGCCCCTGCACTGCTGGGGGGTGGGGGTGGTGGGAGACATGAGTGGGGCCTGGTGGAGGGTGCCCCTGCACTGCTGGGGGGTGGGGGTGGTGGGAGACATGAGTGGGGGCCTGGTGGAGGCTTCCCCTGGTGGCGTGGGGAGGGGGTGATAGGGGACATGAGTGGGGGCCTGGTGGAGGCTGCCCCTGCACTGCTGGGGGGTGGGGGTGGTGGGAGACATGGCTGGGGGCCTGGTGGAGGGTGCCCCTGGTGGCTGGGGGGTGGGGGTGGTGGGATACATGGGTGGGGGCCTGGTGGAGGGTGCCCCTGGTGGCTGAGGGGTGGGGTGGTGGTAGACATGAGTGGGGGCCTGGTGGAGGCTGCCCCTGCACTGCTGGGGGGTGGGGGTGGTGGGAGACATGAGTGGGGGCCTGGTGGAGGCTGCCCCTGGGTTCTGGGGAGTGGGGGGGGTGGGAGACATGGGTGGGGGCCTGGTGGGGGGTGCCCCTGCACTTCTGGGTTCTGGGGAGTGGGGGTGGTGGGAGACATGGGTGGGGCCTGGTGGAGTGTGCCCCTGGTGGCTGGGGGGTGGGGGTGGTGGGATACATGGATGGGGGCCTGGTGGAGGTTGCCCCTGCACTGCTGGGGGGTGGGGGTGGTGGGAGACATGAGTGGGGGCCTGGTGGAGGGTGCCCCTGCACTGCTGGGGGGTGGGGTGGTGGGAGACATGAGTGGGGCCAGGTGGAGGGTGTCCCTGCACTGCTGGGGGGTGGGGGTGGTGGGAGACATGAGTGGGGGCCTGGTGGAGGGTGCCCCTGCACTGCTGGGGGGTGGGGGTGGTGGGAGACATGGGTGGGGGCCTGGTGGAGGGTGCCCCTGGTGGCGGGGGGTGGGGGTGATAGGGGACATGAGTGGGGGCCTGGTGGAGGGTGCCCTGCACTGCTAGGGGGTGGGGGTGGGTGGGAGACATGGGTGGGGGCCTGGCGGAGGGTGCCCCTGGTGGCGGGGGGGGTGGGGGGTGATAGGGGACATGAGTGGGGTCCTGGTGGAGGCTGCCCCTGCACTTGCTGGGGGGTGAGGGTGGTGGGAGACATGAGTGGGGGCCAGGTGGGAGGGTGTCCCTGCACTGCTGGGGGGTGGGGGTGGTGGGAGACATGAGTGGGGGCTGGTGGAGGGTGCCCCTGCACTGCTGGGGGGTGGGGTGGTGGGAGACATGGGTGGGGGCCTGGTGGAGGGTGCCCCTGGTGGCTGGGGGTGGGGGGTGGTGGGATACATGGGTGGGGGCCTGGTGGAGGGTGCCCCTGCATTGCTGGGGGGTGGGGGTGGTGGGGAGACATGAGTGGGGGCCTGGTGGAGGGTGCCCCTGCACTGCTGGGGGGTGGGGGTGGTGGGAGACATGGGTGGGGGCCTGGTGGAGGCTGCCCCTGGTGGCGGGGGGGTGGGGGTGATAGGGGACATGAGTGGGGGCCTGGTGGAGGCTGCCCCTGCACTGCTGGGGGGGTGGGGGTGGTGGGAGACATGAGTGGGGGCCTGGCGGAGGGTGCCCCTGGTGGCGGGGGGGGTGGGGGTGATAGGGGACATGAGTGGGGTCCTGGTGGAGGCTGCCCCTGCACTGCTGGGGGGTGAGGGTGGTGGGAGACATGAGTGGGGGCCAGGTGGAGGGTGTCCCTGCACTGCTGGGGGGTGAGGGTGGTGGGAGACATGAGTGGGGGCCAGGTGGAGGGTGTCCCTGCACTGCTGGGGTGGGGGTGGTGGGAGACATGAGTGGGGTCCTGGTGGAGGCTGCCCCTGCACTGCTGGGGGGTGAGGGTGGTGGGAGACATGAGTGGGGGCCAGGTGGAGGGTGTCCCTGCACTGCTGGGGGGTGGGGGTGGTGGGAGACATGAGTGGGGGCCTGGTGGAGGGTGCCCCTGCACTGCTGGGGGGTGGGGGGTGGTGGGAGACATGGGTGGGGGCCTGGTGGAGGGTGCCCCCTGGTGGCTGGGGGGTGGGGGTGGTGGGATACATGGGTGGGGCCTGGTGGAGGGTGCCCCTGCATTGCTGGGGGGGTGGGGGTGGTGGGAGACATGAGTGGGGCCTGGTGGAGGGTGCCCCTGCACTGCTGGGGGGTGGGGGTGGTGGGAGACATGGGTGGGGGCCTGGTGGAGGCTGCCCCTGGTGGCGGGGGGGTGGGGGGTGATAGGGGACATGAGTGGGGGCCTGGTGGAGGCTGCCCCTGCACTGCTGGGGGGTGGGGGTGGTGGGAGACATGAGTGGGGCTTGGTGGAGGCTGCCCCTGGTGGCTGGGGGGTGGGGGTGGTGGTAGACATGAGTGGGGGCCTGGTGGAGGGTGCCCCTGCACTGCTGGGGGGTGGGGATGGTGGGAGACATGGGTGGGGGCCTGGTGGAGGGTGCCCTGGTGGCTGGGGGTTGGGGGTGGTGGGAGACATGGGTGGGGGCCTGGTGGAGGGTGCCCTGGTGGCTGGGGGGTGGGGGTGGTGGTAGACATGAGTGGGGGCCTGGTGGAGGCTGCCCCTGCACTGCTGGGGGGTGGGGGTGGTGGGAGACATGAGCTGGGGCCTGGTGGAGGGTGCCCCTGCACTGCTGGGGGGTGGGGGTGGTGGGAGACATGGGTGGGGGCCTCGTGGAGGGTGCCTATGGTGGCGGGGGGGTGGGGGTGATAGGGGACATGAGTGGGGGCCTGGTGGAGGCTGCCCCTGCACTGCTGGGCGGGCGGGGTGGTGGGAGACATGAGTGGGGCCTGGTGGAGGCTGCCCCTGCACTGCTGGGGGGTGGGGGTGGTGGGAGACATGAGTGGGGGCCTGGTGGAGGGTGCCCCTGCACTGCTGGGGGGTGGGGGTGGTGGGAGACATGAGTGGGGGCCTGGTGGAGGCTTCCCCTGGTGGCGGGGGGTGGGGTGATAAGGGACATGAGTGGGGGCCTGGTGGAGGCTGCCCCTGCACTGCTGGGGGCGTGTGGGGGTGGTGGGAGACATGGGGTGGGGGCCTGGTGGAGGGTGCCCCTGGTGGCTGGGGGGTGGGGTGGTGGGATACAGGGTGGGGGCCTGGTGGAGGGTGCCCCTGGTGGCTGGGGGGTGGGGGTGGTGGTAGACATGAGTGGGGGCCTGGTGGAGGCTGCCCCTGCACTGCTGGGGGGTGGGGGTGGTGGGAGACATGAGTGGGGGCCTGGTGGAGGCTGCCCCTGGTGGCTGGGGGTTGGGGGGTGGTGGGAGACATGAGTGGGGGCCTGGTGGAGGGTGCCCCTGCACTGCTGGGGGTGGGGGTCGTGGGAGACATGGGTGGGGCCTGGTGGAGGGTGCCCCTGGTGGCTGGGCGGTGGGGTGGTGGGAGACATGGGTGGGAGCCTGTTGGAGGCTGCCCCTGCACTGCTGGGGGGTGGGGGTGGTGGGAGACATGGGTGGGGGCCTGGTGGAGGGTGCCCCTGCACTGCTGGGGGGTGGGGTGGTGGGAGACATGAGTGGGGGCCTGGTGGAGGGTGCCCCTGGTGGCTGGGGGGTGGGGGTGGTGGGAGACATGAGTGGGGGCCTGATGGAGGCTGCCCCTGGGGGCTGGGGGGTGGGGTGGTGGTAGACATGAGTGGGGCCTGGTGGAGGGTGCCCCTGCACTGCTGGGGGTGGGGTGGTGGGAGACATGGGTGGGGGCCTGGTGGAGGGTGCCCCTGGTGGCTGGGGGGTGGGGGTGGTGGGAGACATGGTTGGGGGCCTGGTGGAGGGTGCCCCTGGGTTTGGGGGGTGGGGGTGGTGGGGGGACATGAGTGGGGGCCTGGTGGAGGCTGCCCCTGCACTGCTGGGGGGTGGGGGTGGTGGGAGACATGAGTGGGGGCTTGGTGGAGGGTGCCCCTGGTGGCTGGGCGGTGGGGGTGGTGGGAGACATGGGTGGGAGCCTGTTGGAGGCTGCCCCTGCACTGCTGGGGGGTTGGGGGTGGTGGGAGACATGGGTGGGGGCCTGGTGGAGGGTGCCCCTGCACTGCTGGGGGGTGAGGGGGTGGGAGACATGAGTGGGGGCCAGGTGGAGGGTGTCCCTGCACTGCTGGGGGGTGGGGGTGGTGGGAGACATGAGTGGGGGCCTGGTGGAGGGTGCCCCTGCACTGCTGGGGGGTGGGGTGGTGGAGACATGGGTGGGGGCCTGGTGGAGGGTGCCCCTGGTGGCTGGGGGGTGGGGGTGGTGGGATACATGGGTGGGGGCCTGGTGGAGGGTGCCCCTGCATTGCTGGGGGGTGGGGGTGGTGGGAGACATGAGTGGGGGCCTGGTGGAGGGTGCCCCTGCACTGCTGGGGGGTGGGGGTGGTGGGAGAACATGGGTGGGGGCCTGGTGGAGGCTGCCCCTGGTGGCGGGGGGGGTGGGGGGTGATAGGGGACATGAGTGGGGGCCTGGTGGAGGCTGCCCCTGCACTGCTGGGTGGTGGGGGTGGTGGGAGACATGAGTGGGGGCCTGGCGAGGGTGCCCCTGGTGGCGGGGGGGTGGGGGTGATAGGGGACATGAGTGGGGTCCTGGTGGAGGGCTGCCCCTGCACTGCTGGGGGGTGAGGGTGGTGGGAGACATGAGTGGGGGCCAGGTGGAGGGTGTCCCCTGCACTGCTGGGGGGTGAGGGTGGTGGGAGACATGAGTGGGGGCCAGGTGGAGGGTGTCCCTGCACTGCTGGGGGGTGGGGGTGGTGGGAGACATGAGTGGGGTCCTGGTGGAGGCTGCCCCTGCACTGCTGGGGGGTGAGGGTGGTGGGAGACATGAGTGGGGGCCAGGTGGAGGGTGTCCCTGCACTGCTGGGGGGTGGGGGTGGTGGGAGACATGAGTGGGGGCCTGGTGGAGGGTGCCCTGCACTGCTGGGGGGTGGGGGTGGTGGGAGACATGGGTGGGGGCCTGGTGGAGGGTGCCCCTGGTGGCTGGGGGGTGGGGGTGGTGGGATACATGGGTGGGGGCCTGGTGGAGGGGTGCCCCTGCATTGCTGGGGGGGTGGGGGTGGTGGGGAGACATGAGTGGGGGCCTGGTGGAGGGTGCCCCTGCACTGCTGGGGGGTGGGGGTGGTGGGAGACATGGGTGGGGGCCTGGTGGAGGCTGCCCCTGGTGGCGGGGGGGGTGGGGGGTGATAGGGGACATGAGTGGGGGCCTGGTGGAGGCTGCCCCTGCACTGCTGGGGGGTGGGGGTGGTGGGAGACATGAGTGGGGGCTTGGTGGAGGCTGCCCCTGGTGGCTGGGGGGTGGGGGTGGTGGTAGACATGAGTGGGGGCCTGGTGGAGGGTGCCCCTGCACTGCTGGGGGGTGGGGATGGTGGGAGACATGGGTGGGGGCCTGGTGGAGGGTGCCCCTGGTGGCTGGGGGTTGGGGGTGGTGGGAGACATGGGTGGGGGCCTGGTGGAGGGTGCCCTGGTGGCTGGGGGGTGGGGGTGGTGGTAGACATGAGTGGGGGCCTGGTGGAGGCTGCCCCTGCACTGCTGGGGGGTGGGGGTGGTGGGAGACATGAGCTGGGGCCTGGTGGAGGGTGCCCCTGCACTGCTGGGGGGTGGGGGTGGTGGGAGACATGGGTGGGGGCCTCGTGGAGGGTGCCCTGGTGGCGGGGGGGTGGGGGTGATAGGGGACATGAGTGGGGGCCTGGTGGAGGCTGCCCCTGCACTGCTGGGGGGCGGGGTGGTGGGAGACATGAGTGGGGCCTGGTGGAGGCTGCCCTGCACTGCTGGGGGGTGGGGGTGGTGGGAGACATGAGTGGGGGCCTGGTGGAGGGTGCCCCTGCACTGCTGGGGGGTGGGGGTGGTGGGAGACATGAGTGGGGGCATGGTGGAGGCTTCCCCTGGTGGCGGGGGGTGGGGTGATAGGGGACATGAGTGGGGGCCTGGTGGAGGCTGCCCCTGCACTGCTGGGGCGTGTGGGGGTGGTGGGAGACAAAGGTGGGGGGCCTGGTGGAGGGTGCCCCTGGTGGCTGGGGTGGGGGTGGTGGGATACATGGGTGGGGGCCTGGTGGAGGGTGCCCCTGGTGGCTGGGGGGTGGGGGGTGGTGGTAGACATGAGTGGGGCCTGGTGGAGGCTGCCCCTGCACTGCTGGGGGGTGGGGGTGGTGGGAGACATGAGTGGGGGCCTGGTGGAGGCTGCCCCTGGTGGCTGGGGTTTGGGGGTGGTGGGAGACATGAGTGGGGGCCTGGTGGAGGGTGCCCCTGCACTGCTGGGGGGTGGGGGTCGTGGGAGACATGGGTGGGGGCCTGGTGGAGGGTGCCCCTGGTGGCTGGGCGGTGGGGTGGTGGGAGACATGGGTGGGAGCCTGTTGGAGGCTGCCCCTGCACTGCTGGGGGGTGGGGGTGGTGGGAGACATGGGTGGGGGCCTGGTGGAGGGTGCCCCTGCACTGCTGGGGGGTGGGGGTGGTGGGAGACATGAGTGGGGGCCTGGTGGAGGGTGCCCCTGGTGGCTGGGGGGTGGGGGTGGTGGGAGACATGAGTGGGGGCCTGATGGAGGCTGCCCCTGGGGGCTGGGGGGTGGGGTGGTGGTAGACATGAGTGGGGCCTGGTGGAGGGTGCCCCTGCACTGCTGGGGGGTGGGGGTGGTGGGAGACATGGGTGGGGGCCTGGGTGGAGGGTGCCCCTGGTGGCTGGGGGGTGGGGGTGGTGGGGAGACATGGTTGGGGGCCTGGTGGAGGGTGCCCCTGGTGGCTGGGG